>NC_037334.1:10996685-15796685 GCF_002263795.3 Bos taurus | reverse complement strand
GGTCTTAGTTGTGGCACGCAGAATCTTCAATCTTCCTTGGGGCATGCAAGATATTTAGTTGTGTCAGATGAACTCTTAGTTGAGGCATGTAGGATCTTGTTCTCTGACCAGAGATTGAACACAGACCCCTGCATTGAGAGTGCAGAATCTTAGCCATTGGACCACCAGGGAAGTCCCTCCTATGCTCACTTTTAAAAACTAATATTTTGCAATACCACCTGTCCTAATATTAAATTAAAGACAGATAATCAAATGAACTTAAAAATAATAATATATTGCAATGGTAATAGGAAGGAGAAATAAGACAAAAGCAATTTACACAATGGTGTTGGTATGTCAGTGTCTGGGCATGCCTCATCAGAAGACATAATGAAGTTGTCCAGTGCCTTCACCTGCCGTAGCATCACAGTGAACATGGAAACCACAGACTAATGCAGGGGAGTGCACCAGTGACAAAGATGCTGTAGCAGATGTTAGTGACATCGATTTCCAAAACGGTGAACAGCACGTGCAATTTCCATATAAAACAAAGTCCAAGCTCTTACAGTCCTTGCATTCCTGGAGCCAAAATAATTAGTGTTCAAGAGCAAGACTGGGTTTCCCAGGCAGCTGGATAGTAAAGAATCCGTCTGCCAATTCAGGAGACACAGGTTCAACCCCTGCGTTGGGAAGATACCCTGGAGAAGGAAATGGCAACCCACTCCAATATTCTTGCCTGGGAAATCCCATGGGCAAAAGGAGCCTGGCAGGCTATGGTCCACGGGGTTACAGAAGAGTTGGACACGACTGAGAGACTAAATAGCAACAAGAACAAGATAGTTGGGTTCTAGGTGCAGATTATTGTAAATAGGTTTTTTAAGGACACAAATTTGGAGGGACATTTGGAGGCTGGGTGTTACGATTCTTCACTATGCATGTCTGGATTTCCAAAGTGTCCCCTAGGGGGCGCCACCATTGACCACCCCCCTCCCCCACCACCACCTTGAGAAAAGTAATTCATATTTATTGAGTACTTTATAGAAGTCTGGTATCCGTGATCTCATTTGATTTGTTTTTAATCCATACTTTTGATGCATTAATAATGAATTAATGTTTTCACACTTGGACACTGAAAAAATAAATCCAGATGAGGAAACTAAGGCACAGAGAGGTTAAAGGCTTGTTTTAATTCACACAGCTAGCCCAGTGGATCAATTTGGATTCGAACTTGGGACATTAAGACAATGTCTTAACCTTCCCTTAACCACAAGGTTGGGCTTTCCTGGTGGCGCAGTGGTAAAGACTCTGCCTGCCAATGCAGGAGATGTAAGAGACAAGGGTTCGATCCCTGGGTGGGGAACATCTCGTGAAGAAGGGAATGGCTGCCCACTCCAGTATTCTTTCCTGGAGAATCCCATGGACAGAGGAGCTTGGTGGCCTACCGTCAGACTGAGCATTTAAGCTCACCTAGTCAGTGCTCCCTCAGGACCCCCTGGGACTGCCCAGATCCTCTGCCCAGACTCCCCGATGGGCTGCCTGGAAGACGAGGAGGGCCTCGTGTGGGAAGGCCCTGAGCTTCTGGACTTCAGTGTAGACGACGTGGCGGAGCAGCTGACCCTTATGGACGTGGTGAGTATCAGAGCCGGCCCGCTCGTGCAGGGGCTGGGATAGGGGACGGTAGCGGGTGGGGGAGGGAGGAGGAGTTAGGGGAGGTCCCTGTGAACTCAGATTCCACCCTCCTCCACCCCCTGCTCAGGAGCTCTTCTCGCGCCTGCGGCCCTTCGAGTGCCTGGGCTCCGTGTGGTCGCAGCGAGACCGGCCGGGGGCCACAAGCATCGCCCCCACTGTGCGCGCCACCGTGACCCAGTTCAACACAGTGACCGGCTGCGTGCTGGGCTCAGTGCTCGGGGAACCGGGCCTGGCCGCCCCGCAGAGGGCGCAGCGGCTGGAGAAGTGGATCCGCATAGCTCAGGTGCATCTCTGGCGGGAGCGTGGGGGCAGGGCATGCGCGGGGCCTAGGCTCAGTGAGAGAGGCTGGGGGCGGGCGGAAGGCCAAGGACGGGTCTCTGGGTAAGCGGAGGGTTGAGGCTGGGAGGTACCTAAGGGAAGGTCCAGCACGTGGCCTTGAGCCGCGGAGGATTCAGTTCAGTTCAGTCGCTCAGTCGTGTCCGACTCTTTGCGACCCCATGGAATGCAGCACGCCAGGCTTTCCTGTCCATCACCAACTCCCTGAGCTTGCTCATCTCATCTTCTGTTGTCCCCTTCTCCTCCTGTCTTCAATCTTCTCAGCACCAGGGTCTTTTCTAACGAGCCAGTTCTTTGCATCAGGTGACCCAGATATTGTAGCTTCAGCATCAGTCTTTTCAATGAATTCAGGACTGATTTCCTTCAAGACTCACTGGTTTGACCTCCTTGAAGTCCAAGGGACTCTCAAGAGTGGCCGAGAATACTCCGTGCTGGTTAAGGAATAATAAGGATGGGATGATGGGCTTCTATTGTAGCTCAGTTTTATGGGCTTCATTGTAGCTCAATCTCCATGCAGTGCAGGAGACCCTGGTTCGGCTCCTGGGTGGGAAAGATACCCTGGAGAAGAAAATGGCAATCCACTCCAGTATTCTTGCCTGAAGAACCCCCATGGACAGAGGAGCCTGGCAGGCTACAGTCCATGGGGTCACAAAGAGGCAGACAGGAGTGAGCGACTAAACCACCACAAGGATGGGATGGGGGTACTGGGGGAGGAATAGGCTTGGTACCAAGCCAAGAAAAGGAGGTGGACGTCTTGAAAGAGCCTGGGTGGAGGTGGGGCAGGAGCCTCTGGGTAGAGGGGAAGAGTAGAACTGGGGCCCAGGAAAGGGAGTGGGGGCGTGGCAAGGCAAGGGGACTAGAGGTTGACACCTGGAGTGAGACTTAGGTTGAGGATGAGGAGTCTGGAACTAGAGAGATGCTATGGGTCTGTCTAGGGCCCAGGGAGAAGTAAGGAGTGGGGACACGGAAAGCCAAGGTCAGGCAAAGGGTACGGAGAGGTAGGGGGGGGAGGAGGCTGAATCCGGGTAGCTTGTCAGATGTGGGGCGACATGTAAGGGTTTGACCTGGGGTCACAAGTCACGGGATCAAAGGTGGATCATACATGGGGATCAGGCAGGTTTGAGGTGTGACCAGCACCCCCTCCACCCCGCTCCCCAGCGCTGCCGGGAACTGCGGAACTTCTCCTCCCTGCGTGCCATCCTGTCCGCCCTGCAGTCTAACCCCATCTACAGGCTGAAGCGCAGCTGGGGCGCCGTGAGCCGGTGACCAGGGACTGGGGGTGGGGGCGCTGGGGTGAGACCTCTTGCCCACCGCATCCCTGCTCTGACTCTTCCCATGGCCACCCGTGACTCCTCTCCTCTCCTCCTCAGGGAACCATTATCCACTTTCAGGAAACTTGCCCAAATTTTCTCCGATGAGAACAACCATCTGAGCAGCAGAGAGATTCTCTCCCAGGTACAGATGGGTGAGGGCCCCCACAGATCCCAGGCCCAGGAAAGGGCCATTGCTTTTCGTTGTCATAACACTCAGCGTCCTTTCCCATACCTCTCGAGAATGGCCTTCCTCCTGTTTGTAGGCAGCCCTGTGTTTTTGCTGCCTCTGCTGCCCTCATCAGAGCTCACACTTGACGGCTACCTTATTTACTCATTCAACAAATACCAGAAGCTACAGTGAAAAGGTCACAGAAGGTCAGAGTCACAGCAAAGAGTGGGAAAAAAAAATTGTGCCAAGGACTTGACTTTGATAAGCAAAACAAAACAAACAAAAAAAGTGTGCCAATGAGTCTGACTTACTGCAGGCAAGATTGAGGTTCTGACTGCAATTAGGTGCTGGTTCTTGGGGGTGAATCCAGAATAGAGACTTCCCTGGTGGTCCAGTGGTTAAGACTCTGAGTTCCTGATGCAGGGGACATGGGTTCGATTCCTGGTCGGGGAACTAAGATCACACATACTGCAGCACAGTCAAAAAAATGCAGAATAGATGGCACTGGAAGTCTGTTCTTTTGCCAAGAACGTTCTTCCCACCCTCTGCAGGTGTCTCCCCCAGTGTTTCCACCTCTGAGAGGCCCTCCCTATATCCCCCACACCTCCACTCTACCCCCATTGCCCTTATCTCTGCCTGTCCTTAGATTACACACCTAACTTGGTTGTTGCTGTTTCGCCATGGCTAATGTCTGCTCTATGAGGCCAGAAATTTTGTCTGTTTTGTTCACTGCTGCCTCCCCAGCACTCCAAACAGTGCCTGGCCCAGAGTAGGTGATCAGTAAATAAATGAACACAGGTCTCAAATAAGGATGAGAGCTCAAGGAACTCTGCGTTAAGTGCCAGGCAGTTGCCAGGAGGCTCAGCCACGAAGACACAAACACACTTTCCTCCCCTTGGAGGGCTTCAGGCCCCAGATGGGTCACACACAATTTAGTAATTGCCCCAGCAATTATATCACTAATTACCAGGCAGAACAATGCTGTGAAGGCAAAGTTCAGGGCATTGCTTGGGAGGGGTCACAAGGACTCTCACCTGTGTTATAGGCCAGCCTTGGAGTCCTCGGCATCCACAAGCCCCATCTCTCATCATCCCCTGTAGGGCCTGCCCCCTGCTGCTTATCTGCTCTCTCCTCCTCCCTGTTCACTTTCCCTTGGGTATGGCTGTGATGGAGATATCTTCCCTGAGGGAGGGGTCAAAAAGACCCCAAGACTGCTCAGTCCTTCTCCTCCCCCTCAGTTAGTTCAGTCACTCAGTCACGTCCAACTCTTTGTGACCCCATGGACTGCAACACGCCAGGCTTCCCTGTCCATCACCAACTCCCAGAGCTTGCTCAAACTCATGTCCATCGAATCAGTGATGCCATCCAACCATCTCATCCTCTGTCATCCCCTTCTCCTGCCTTCAATCTTCCCCAGCACCAGGGTCTTTTCTAATGAGTCAGTTCTTAGCATCAGGTGGCCAAAGTATTGGAGCTTCAGCTTCAGCATCAGTCCTTCCAATGAATATTCAGGACTGATTTCCTTTAGGATTGACTGGTTTGATCTCCCTGCAGTCCAAGGGACTCTCAAGAGTCTTCTCTAACACCACAGTTAAAAAGCATCAGTTCTTTGGCGCTCAGCTTTCTTTATGGGCCAACTCTAACATCCATATATGACTACTGGAAAAACCACAGCTTTGACTAGATGGACCTTTGTTGGCAAAGTAATGTCTCTGCTTTTTAATATGCTGTCTAGGTTTGTCATAGCTTTTCTTCCAAGGAGCAAGCGTCTTTTCATTTCATGGCTACAGTCACCATCTGCAGTGATTTTGGAGCCTAAGAAAATAAAGTCTCTCACTGTTTCCAGGAGGCAACTCAAGGGCCCCAAGAAGGGGATGCCCCCACAGGAAGCCCGTCTTCGGTGAGTGATGTGGTTTGAAATGAGAGACAAGTGGGATGCTGGGGCAGGGGGTGGAGCCTGATGGGGTCACTGATGCCTAAGGGTGACTGGAGCTCTGGGGGCCACAGAAACTGCCCCCAGGCCCCATCCCCTACCTTGGCACCTTTCTCACGGACCTGGTAATGCTGGATACCGCCCTGCCGGATATGCTGAAGGTCTGAGCCCTGACTCTTGACTCCTTACCCTCAGCACAGTGAGCTTCCTGACCTCTCACCCTTGACCTTGCCCGTGCTCCCTGACCCCAGCTCCCTTAGTGCATGGGGTTCCTGATATCCCAGCCCCTGACCTTGATCTTCAACCCCTGACCTTGGAGTCTGAACTGTCTCCAGTTCAGACAAAGTTTGTCCCCAGGGGGATCTCATCAACTTTGAGAAGAGGAGAAAGGTAAGGGGGAGCTGTGGTGGGCAGGGGTGGAGGTGGGGAGGGGGTCCAGGGTTGGGCAGAGCATGGGCAGAGGTCTCAGAGGCTGCCCCTTCAGGAGTGGGAGATCCTGGCCCGCATCCAGCAGCTGCAGAGACGCTGTCAGAGCTACTGCCTGAGCCCCCACCCGCCCATCCTGGCCGCCCTGCGTGCCCAGCACAAGCTCAGCGAGGAGCAGAGGTAACAACTTGTGGCCTGCCCTGACAGCACCCCTCCAACCCTGCCACTGATCCTGGGTGACACCCCGGATCTGCACACCCCATGCACCTCCCCAGCTCCTCCTCAGATCCCCTCCTGAGCCTTCACCTCACCCCCCTGCCAGCCTGTCACCTGACATTGTCTCCAGCCCAGCCGAGGGCCCCAGTTGCCCTCTGACCCCAAACTTCGACCTCATCTGACTTTCTTTTCTTTCTTTTTTAAAAAGTCATTTTCTTTATTTTTGGCTGTGCTGGATGGTCATGGCTGCTTGGGCTTTTCTGTAGTTGCAGTGAGTGTGGTTACTCTTTCTGGCGCACCGAGTTCTCATTGTACTGGCTTCTTTTGCTGTGGAGCATGGGCTCTAGGCACACGGGCTTCAGTAGTTGTGGCTCCTGGACTAGAGCACAGGGTCAGTAGTTGTGATGCCTGGGCTTAGTTGTTCCATAGCCTGTGGGATCTTCCCAGACCAAGGATGGAACCAGTGTCTCCTGCATTGGCAGGCAGATTCTTTACCACTGAGCCATTAGGGAAGCCCTTGTCTGACTTTTGGACTTCAGCGTTTAATGTGTAGCCAGCTGTTCCACTCAACCATCCTATCTTTTCTCTTCCCCACCTCTGGCCCCATCTGACCCGTGACCCACCTCTGACTCTCTGAGGCCAACCACTGACCCCCAGTTCTGAGCAACTGACTCCAACTTTGACATATATCTGACTTATGACCCCCAGGCAGTTGACCCCAATTCAACTGTACCAACTCATCTGATTGAATCCATGACCCTAATCATTGACCCCAGTGATTATCTGACCTTGAACTCTATCCTTGACCCAATTTGACTCCTCAGTCCCACTCTGTGAATCCCTGTGTGTCCTGCTAACCAAGCCATCTCATCTAATCACTGATAAGACCCTGAAACTGTAATATCCACATTTATTACCCTGATCTTGACATTGGGTGCCTAATTCCTGTCTGTACCCTCCCTCTACCCACACACACACCCAAAACCCAGCTCCTAACTGAATCTAATTCATTTGTCAACCCACCCATCCATCTACTTCTTGACCCTTCAGCTACCGCATCTCCCGGGTCATTGAGCCACCAGCCTCCTCCTGCCCCAGCTCCCCATGCATCCGACGGCAAATCAGCCTGACCAAGCGCCTCAGTGCGTGAGTTGCAGGGAGTATGTGGCGGGTGACGTGCACAGGGATGGGATCTGCTCCAGGGTCTGTGTTTGGTCTTTGCCTCATCCCGTTCCCTATTTTCAGGAAGCTGTCCCGGGAGAGAGTTTCATCCCCTGGTGGAAGTCCTGGGGATCCCTCATCCTCCACCTCAAGGTGAGCATCCCATCTGATGAAGGAACTGGAGAGGGGTCAGAGTTCAGGGCAGCCACCCCACTTCAGATTCTGTGTCTCCCCCAGTCTGTCCCCAGCATCCCCTCCATCCAGTCCTAGAACCAAGGACCCTCCTACAGGCAGTCCTCCAGCCTCTCCAGGGCCCCAGAGCCCCAGCACCAAGGTACCAAGACTATGTGTACATGTGGGACTGCGGGCACCCAGGGCTGTTTTGTGTGTGTGTGTGTGCGTGCGCACACAGGATTTCACAGCCAAGTATGTGCACAGGAGACCGTGAACACAGTTGACTCAGCATTCTGAGCATATGTCTGGAAAACTGCATGCATCTCTATGGACCCACTTAAGGGACTGTCCGTCACTTACACTCAGATCTGGACAAGAGCTTCCACTTACCCACAAGGCACTCTGGGTGGCAGTCACTACTTTTGTAAGGATATGTGTTTTCCCAGGAAAGGGCTTCCCCGGTGGCTCAGCAGTAAAGAATCCACTTGCGATGCAGGAAACACATGAGACATATGTTCAATTCCTGGGTCAGGAAGATCCCCTGGAGAAAGGCATGGCGACCCACTCCAGTCTTCTTGCCTGGAGAATCCCATGGACAGAGGAGCCTGGTGGGCTATGGTCCATAGGGTCGCAAAGAGTTGGACTCAATTTAGCACAAACACAGGAATTTGCGTACCTGGAGGGGAAATGCTGGCGTGAATAGCCATAGTATCCATGGGCCTGTGCAGGGCTCCTGGTGTTCATGGGCTTGTGCCCGTCCAACAATTGTGAGCAAACGTGGGCACTCGCTGCTCTCAGATTACATGGGGTTTCTTGTGTGTGAACACGAGTCATGTGTGAATTCCTGTAACAGTATGAAGGTCTGTATGTGATGGGATGGCATAGATGCGGGCATCTATGGGATGGGATGGCATAGATACCCTAATTGCACATCCCCAGGCTCAGGGTATGCAGGAAGATGTGTTGAATACAATGAGGGAGGGGCCTCACTCTCTCCCCGCTCAGCCCCCACCCCCGCTGTCCACAGCTGCCCCTGAGCCCGGACCTGCCAGGCCCCTGGTCCCTGGCCCTACCCTTGAGTGGCCCTCGTATCTCCCTCCCTGGGCAGCAGGGCTCAGAGGCCCGCGTCATCCGGGTCAGCATCGACAATGACCATGGCAATCTGTATCGGAGCATCTTGGTGAGGAGCTGAGCCTGAGACCTGCTGGGGACAGCCCTGCCCTTGGGGCTTGGATGGTCATCCCTTACCTCCCAGCCTCTCTTTGCAGCTCACTAGTCAGGACAAGGCCCCCACCGTGGTCCAGCGAGCCTTGGAAAAACACAATGTGGCCGAGCCCTGGGTCCAGGACTATCAGCTCTTCCAAGTCCTTCCTGGGGACAGAGGTGAGTAAGGACAGCTTGGAGCCTGGGCTAAGGGGCAGTTGGCTGGGGAGGATGGCAGGCTGACCAGGGTGGTTCTGGAACCGAGTAGGGGTGAGATGCAGCAGGGTGGGGTTACGAGGCAGAAAAATATTGATGCCTTCCTTAGGTGGGATCATGAGGTTGTCCTAGCTCAGTGTGAGGGAAGGGGGCACCAAAAGGGTCTTCCTAGGATTTATAGGGAAATGAGATTATCTGGGAACCAGTGGGAGAAGGAGTATAGAAGGTCATCTGGGTTTCGCTTTGTAGAATTGTGAGGTTGTTTGGGCTCAACTTCATGTAGCACAAGACTGAAGGGGGGGTCTGGGCTTGAATCTGAGGCGAAATGAGTTTGTCCAAGTTTGGTATTGGGGACTATGAAGTTACTTGAACTTGGCATGGGAGAGGGCCACGTGGTACTGAAATTCAGGGTAGGAAACGAGATTGTTCAATGTAAAGTGAGTAGAAAGTTGTCTGCTTTTAAAGGGAGAGAGGTAACAGGGAACTATATTGAATATCCTGTGACAAACCATAATTGAAAAGAAAATGTAAAAGCATATATGTGGGCTTCCCTGGTGGCTCAGATGGTAAAGAATCTGCCTCAGTGCAAGAGACCAGGGTTCAATCTGGGTTGGGAAGATCCCCTGGAGAAGGGAATGGCAACCCACTCCAGTATTCTTGCTTGGAGAATCCCATGGACAGAGGAGCCTGGCAGGCTACAGTCCACAGGGCTGCCACACAACTAAGCGACTAACAGTTTCACTTTTTTCACATACATATATATGTATGAATAACTGAGTCACTTTGCTGTACAGGAGAAATTAACAACACATCGTAAATCAACTGCACTTCAATTAAATGTTTTAAGAAATGACAAATATGTATATAAAGGAGGGAGAGGCAAGACATTGACATGCTAGGGAATTCCCTGGCAGTCCAGTGATTAGGACTCCACGCTTTCACTGCTGAGGGCCTGGGTTTGATCCCTGGTTGGGGAACTAAGATCCTGCAAGCTGTGTGATGCAGCCAAAAGGAAAAAAAGAAAAAAAAGACTGACATGCTAAAGGGATATATGAGGGTGTTCACATGACAAGTGTGAGGGTTGTACAGGCTGGAAGTGGGAAGTCCGAAGTTGTCCAAGTTCATGTCCTAGAGCAGCATGAACTTGGCTGGGAGTTGGCTGCAGGGGGGAGGGTGGGGTGAGCAGGACGTTGATTGGGGTGGGAGGCCTGACTTTGCTCAAGCTTCTAGTGCAGGTTGTCTAGACTCCAGGGGAATAGGAGGAGGTTGCCCAGGTTCACAGTGGGGGAGACATGAGGTTGTGCAGGCTTGGAGTGGGAACTTGTCTAGATTTCCAATGAGAGGGGAATGAGGTTGGCTTAGCACTCGCTGAAGGGATCCAAGATTGTTCAGGTTGCGTGGTGAGTGGTAGAAGGTTCCCTAGGTCCTTTGTGGGGGAAGTGCCAGATTGTGTGAGCTTTTCACCATCTTCTCCATGCTTGGCCAGAGCTCCTGATTCCTGACAACGCCAACGTGTTCTATGCCATGAGCCCAGCCGCCCCTGGAGACTTCGTGCTGCGGCGGAAGGAGGGGGCCCAGCATACAACCTCAGTCTCCCTATCCACTCCTCCAGGATATGGGCCTCATGGGCAGCAAGGGGTCTGGCTTCTATAACCAGGAGGTGGGGAGGGGGCTCCTCTATGAAAAGCTCCAATTCCCCAGTAGAGGTCATTGTGCTCCATACCCTGTAACCCCCCCAATTTTATTGGACCTCACCCCTCTGACCCTCTCGGCACCAGATCCCTGTTCCAAAGACACCAGCCCATGAGGCTGGCTGGTGGAGAGCTTCATCTTACAGAAAGGGGTGGGGTGTCAGGGGTCAGATCCTCCCCCAGAGAAACCTTGTAACGATTGGAGACACACCAAAAGTGGCAAAAATGGATGAAAATAGTGACCAAAGTTATAAAACAGGAGTCAGGCTTGTTTGTTCTGTGCCTGTGCCCCAAGTCTACTCTTCATTAGGATAAAAATTTAAATAAGAAAAGAAGGGTTTCCCTGGTGGCTCAGTAGTAAAGAACCCGCCTGCCAACACAGGAGACACGGGATCCATCCCTGGTCTGGGAAGATCCCACATGCTGTGGAGCAACTAAGCCCGTGTGCCACAACTATTGAGCCTGTGCTCTAGAGCCTGGGGACCACGACTCCTGGGCCCGTGTGCTGCAACTCTGAAGTCTTCAAGCTCTAGAGCCTGTGTTCCACAACAAGAGAAGCCGCCATGACGAGAAACCTGCGCGCCGCAGCTAAAGAGTAGCCCCCCGCCTGCTGCTTAAAGGAAATCCTGTGCAGCAATGAAGACCCAGCACATCCAAAAATAAATAAAAATTAGAAAAGAAAAACTAAGAGCCCTAAGAAAGGGGTTGAGTGAGGCACAGCTGACACCAGCATGGGGTGGGAGTGGGGTTCTGTCACAAACAGAGGGTTCAGGACTCTGTCCCTCAACATTGTTGGGGTAATATAATTCTTTCCTGCTGGGTATATGGAAGAGGGAAGAAATGAAATTCCATCAGAACTTGAGGCAAATAACATCATCATGTGAAAAACAATCATAACAACATCAGCAACAACAATACCCAGTTATGAACTCCCACTCTGCTAGACATCAACTATGGGCTTTATATCTAACTGTATTAATAAGGGTTCTTGCTTTTTCAAGTGTTCAAAAACCCAATTCAAACAGGAATGGGCAAAAAAACAGAAATGAATGCCCCTGTAATTGAAAAGTTCCATGGGGCCAGCTTCAGGCACTGTTGGATCCAGGGACTCAAAAGATGTCACCAGGACTTTGTAACAGAGTCTCTTGCCTCTGATTTGCTCTGAGAATGAGACTGTCCATTGACTCCCTAAATCCAATCACCTTCTCCTATGGTTACAGAAACACTGATTTTTCAGCTGGTTCAGCTGGCTACCCAGAGTAACAACTGCATTTCCAGTCTCCCTTGCAGTGAAATGTGGTCATATGACTAAGTCTCAGCCAATGAGTTGTAAAAGGAAAGGATGTGGGTACATTCCAGGCTCTGCCCTTAAAGAGAAGGGGTGTGTCCTCTCCTGCCTTTTTTTGCCTTGGGTTGATTAGAATGAAGATACGGAGTGGATCAGCTTGGACTGGGTGGTTCATACCATCTGAACAACTGAGCAGCAAACTGGAAGGATCATGGCCCTCTGAGACCAGGGAGCAAACACACTGTGTTGCTGCTACTTGAACTGTTACAAAAGAAAATAAATATCTATCTCAAGACTTCCCTGGTGGTCCAGCAGCTAAGACTGAGCTCCCAATGTTGGGGGCCTGAGTTCCATCCCTGGTCAGGGAACTAGATCCTACATGCTGAACACCACAACTAAAGATCCTGTGAGCTGTGATTGAGACCTAGCACAGCCAAATAAATACATATTCTTCTTAAATGCCCAGCTTATTTAAGCCATCAGTATTATTTGGGTCTCTGTTACAGCAGCCAAAAAAAAATTTTTTTTAATGAATATTGCCCCACTCCAAGGCTGGATCACCCTCATGGGGGCGGTGCCATTCTTACATACCACCAGTTCCACCTGCCATGCAAGGAAAATCCCTGGGACTTCCCTGGCAGTCCATTGGTTAAGAATCCCCCTTGCAATGATGCAGGGGACACGGGTTTGATCTCTGGTGAGGGAACTAAGATCCCATGTGTCTCAGAGCAACTAAGCCTGAATGCCACAACTAGAGAATCTGTGTACTGCAACAAAAGATCCCACATGCTGCAACTAAGACCTGATGTAGCCAAATTAATTCATTTAAAAAAGCAATTGGATGTAACAGTATTCTTCTTAAATTGTTATTGTTGTTCAGTCACTAAGTCATGTCAGACTGTTTGCAAACCCCATGGACTGCAGCGCAATCTTCCCTGTCCTTCTTAAATTAGCTTAAGCAGATAATTGCTATCCTTACTGAGCGCTTACTGTGTGCCAGGCATGTTCTCGTAACTTGATGTAATCTATTCATAATCCTCACATAAGCCTTATGAGGGGGCATTATTATCATGCCCATTTTATACATGAAAAACCGAGACTAGGGAGGGTTAAGTAGCTTATCTAAGGTTGCAGGGCAAGTGACATGTGGAATGCATCAGAACATATGCTCTTACCCAGGGAGCTAGCTTGCCTCTCATAAGAACAGTACAGTTTCTTCCTCTCTCTCTCTCTCTCTCTCTCTCTCTCTCTCTCTCTCTCTCTCTCACACACACACACACACATAAACACACTCAATCTAAATGCCAATTTCCTGAGGAAGAGATTCTCGTTGACTAGTTTTTTTTGGTTGTTGTTCCACGGCAAGGGATGTGGGATTTTAGTTCCCCTCAGTTCAGTTCAGTTCAGTTCAATGGCTCAGTCGTGTCTGACTCTTTGTGACCCCATGAATCGCAGCATGCCAGGCCTCCCTGTCCATCACCAACTCCCAGAGTTCACCCAAACTCATGTGCATCGAGTTGGTGATGCCATCCAGCCATCTAATCCTCTGTCGTCCCCTTCTCTTCCTGCCCCCAATCCCTCCCAGCATCAGGGTCTTTTCCAATGAGTCAACTCTTCACATGAGGTGGCCAAAGTATTGGAGCTTCAGCCTCAGCATCAGTCCTTCCAATGAACACCCAGGACTGATCTCCTTTAGGATGGACTGGTTGGATCTCCTTGCAGTCCAAGGGACTCTCAAGAGTCTTCTCCAACACCACAGTTCAAAGGCATCAATTCTTTGGCGCTCAGCTTTCTTTACAGTCCAACTCTCACATCCATACATGACCATTGGAAAAACCATAGCCTTGACTAGATGGATTTTGTTGGCAAAGTAATGTCTCTGCTTTTTAATATGCTATCTAGGTTGGTCATAACTTTCCTTCTAAGGGGTAAGTGTCTTTTAATTTCATGGCTGCAATCACCATCTGCAGTGATTTTGGAGCCCCCCAAAATAAAATCTGACACTGTTTCCACTGTTTCCCCATCTATTTGCCATGAAGTGATGGGACCAGATGCCATGATCTTAGTTTTCTGAATGTTGAGCTTTAGGCCAACTTTTTCACTCTCCTCTTTCACCAAGAGGCTTTTTAGTTCCTCTTCACTTTCTGCCATAAGGGTGGTGTCATCTGCATATCTGAGGTTATTGATACCTCTCCCGGCAATCTTGATTCCAGCTTGTGCTTCTTCCAGCCCAGTTTCTCATGATGTACTCTGCATATAAGTTAAATAACTAGAGACCAAATCCACGCCCCTTGCAGAAGCACAGAGTCCTAACCACTGGACAGCCAGGGAATCCCTCCACTTCTGTTTTTAAAAGTGCAGGAGGTTAAAAAAAAAAAGAAAGGTGCAGGAGTACTCAGGAAAAGCTCTCTCCAGTGGCTAACACAAGGTCAGCTGTCTCCCTACACCTCTCAGCTTGGTTTTTCGCTCATCTTTTACTCCACAAATATTCCCTGACCTCCTATTATATGCCAGGCTCTGTTGTAGGTGCTGGGGATATAGAAATGAACAAAACAGACTAATGAAGGTGGTGAATCAATAATAAAACATCAAATACATATTACATATTTATACAAAAAGTACAGGAAATGCAAAATGCTGCTGCTGCTATTACTACCAAACCATTTAAGGACTGATGTGTGCGTGGGGTGAGGCGGGGGCGGTGAGAGGGGGGCGGTGAGAGGGTTGCTATTTTAAACAGGGTGATCCAGGAGGACTTCACTGAGGAAGTGACATTTAGTTAGAATCCTGAGTAAACTGAAAGTGAGCTGCATGTACATTTAGAGGAAGAACCTTGCAAGTGGAGGGAACAGACAGTGCAGAAGTCCACCTTAGCTTCACCATCAGCCAATTTTTTTCCTCCTAATGACAAAGATGTCTCTGGCTGCTCCATCTGCCTACCTCGTCATCCAATAGAAAGCGGCACCTCCTTTCCTAGCTACTCCAGGGAAAATCCCAGAATGGAAGCTCATTGGATCCCCTTGGGTCACATGCCACCCCTGAACCAATTACTGTGCTCCGGGGAATGGAGCTCTCTAATTGGCTAATCTGGGGCTGGCTGACGCAATAAGGTAGGTATCCCCTGCTTCCCAAGGCATGCATCTCTTTGGGGCGGAGGGTGTTTACCCCAGTTGAAGCTCAGCCCAAGAGAACAGCTTTTATGATGTGTTCTATACAGATTATTGAAAGAACTGCACGTTCCTTGTAAAATAAAATCCCAAGAGTATACAAAATGTAAGCAGAAAATGCCCCAAAATCACAAATAAAATCTCGCATTCTAGAATACATGTAATTTTTACAAACGCAGGCTCTTTCATACTTACTATCTGGCAGTACTTCCCAACATTGTGCAAACATTCAACGGCTATTAGGCTTATTATATTCCTACCCAGACTGGGAAGAGATGTTGATTAGTACGATACTATCAGTAGTTGCAGTTTACGTTTTTTGAATGCTTGCTATGTGCCAAGTCGGATTTTATAGATTAAAAGGCTGAAGCTCAGATAAAGTAAGTAACCCGTCCAGGGTCGCACAGCAAGAAAGTGTCTGAGGCGGAAAGCAGAGCAGTTCCTTCCCTCCACCCCCAAGGGGGTGCGGAGCCCAGGGCCCCTGCTCTCTGTAGCCTGGCCCCACAGGGCGGCTGCCTCCCTCTTATCTCAGCTCGGGCTGCCTGCTGGTCCCGCCCCCTCGGGGGAGCTGCCACTTGGAGGCGCCTGGCCGGGAAGGCCTGGTCAGCTGTGTCCGGCGGAGGCAGCTGCTGACCCAGCTGTGGCCTGTGCCAGGGGCGGAAGACGTGGGGCGGGGGGAGTAGGCAGGAGCCCTGGGCCCCCGGCTGGGGCTACATTATGTATCATCTCCCGGCAGCCCTCCGGGCTGGAATTGGCTTCCTCTGCCTCTTGCTCGCTGGGGCAGCCTGGGCTCCCCCACCCAATCCAACGGACCCCAAGTTTGAAAACAAAGGTAAGGGTGGAGTTGAGTGTAGACCCCAGCACTGGATCTTGGAGGGCAATATGGGGGCCCGAACTTCCTGCCCGGACCCTTGGGGTCACCCAGGTTCTCATTCTGAGTCTGTGACCTGGAGCCCAAGGTGGTGTCTGAACCCCTAGACCGGGATCTCATATGGCACGCTGGGGTCTATATCCCCAGACTGGGTTCTGGGGGAGAAGCTAGAAAGGGGGCATAAGAGTCCTGCTTTATCTCTACAACGAACTTGGGGCGTGCTAAACGCTAAATGGGGCAGGGGTAGTGCTGTAGTCTAGAGTCCTATATTCTAGAGTCCCTGAGCTAAGGGGATCTAACCGACCCTTCAAGCGGGGAGGGAGGGTAAAACCCGAGTCCGAGTCAGAGGGGCCGAGCCGCAGGCGACTGTAAACACGGTTGGCATGCGGGCGCCAGATCCCTGGGTCCGCTGGGTTGAGGGAGGGGAACGGGGGGCACGGTTGGCGCTATCGGGCCGCCGGGAGCCTGCCGGGGCTGATAGGGGACCCCGCCTCCTGCACACACACTCACCCGCACGCAAGTCCCTAGGTTGGGGCGGGGCCGGCAGCGGGAGGCGGACGCCTTGAATGCTGCGCTCAACAAAGCCGGTCGCGGGTGGGCGGCGTGTGTGTTGGAGGGAGACAATAAGACACGCAACCTACGCTTGGAAGTTTGGGGGGCACTACTTCGGCGGACCCCTCGAAGGGCCCCGCTGGAAGAACAGGGGCGGGGCTTTTTTTCTTATCGGTCCGCACAGGCGGCAGGAGGGAGGGAAGGATGCTGTGGCTCGAGAAAGGGACTCGGGTCCCTTGACCCCCTCCCCTGACCCCCATCCTCAGCGGCCCTGCTGACAGCCCGCGAGCCTGATGAGTTTCTGTGCTTCACCGAGCGCTTGGAGGATTTGGTGTGTTTCTGGGAGGAAGCGGCCACCGCCGGAGTCGGCCCAGACAACTACAGCTTCTCTTATCAGCTCGAGTGAGTTGGAAGAGGCGGGGTCAGGTGGATCGCCCCACAGGTGCAGGGGGCGGGCGGGCCGGGCAGACCTCCCAGGAGCTCGCATCTTGGGATGTTTCCTGGTGCCAGGGACCGGCTGCATCTCTGCTGGTGGGCAGTTGTGGGAAGCCCAGGGAGTCAGGGCTGACATGCACCCTAGTGGTCGGGGCTGGAGCACTCCCGTGATCACTGCTGGAGGGTAACCGCAAACTTCAGGGCAGGAACAATACCGATCCAAAGCAGGACTTAAGGCGTCGCGTACGTCGGGGCTGGGACGCCCCCTGGTGGTGGTGTCCAGAAACGCGCCCTCGGTCCCCGCGAAACCTCCAAACTTGATCCCCCTACCCTCGCTGGTTCCTGGTTGAACAGGGGTGAGCCGTGGAAGCCATGCCGCCTGCATCAGGCACCCACCGCCCGCGGCTTGGTGCGTTTCTGGTGCTCGCTGCCTACAGCCGACACGTCGAGCTTCGTGCCCCTAGAGCTGCACGTCACTGCGGCCTCGGGCGCTTCACGCTACCGCCGTACCATTCACGTCAACGAAGTGGGTAAGTGCGCTGGGAACAGGGGATTGGTCGGGAGGGAGTCCCAGTTTCCGCCCACCTAAGGAAACCCCTCTCCGCAGTGCTCCTAGACCCTCCCGCCAGGCTTGTAGCTCGGCGGGCCGACGAGGGCGGCCACGTGGTACTGCGCTGGCTCCCGCCGCCTGGGGCACCCATGGCGAGCCTTATCCGCTATGAGGTGAATATCTCGGCAGAGAACGCCGCAGGGAGCGCACAGAGGGTGAGGCCCGTCCCTATGACCTAGCCCCAGAGGGCTCCAGACTGGACAGGCCCTCTAAGTCTCACCCTGACTGTCACTAGGGCCCCGCCCCCTTGGCCTCGTCCCTTCCACGCCCTGCCCAAGACATCTCCACGTCCACTGACTTGTCCCTTTTCCCAATGATCCCCTTTTCCCAGCCCACCTGGACTCAACCTTTCTTAACTCTTGCCTGGAACCCTAGACCGCTCCAGTGTCCGCCCTGTCTGTTCGCAGGCCCAGCTGTTAAATAGCCGAAGTGCGCCCGTTTCTACCCAGGGCCCCATCCTGATTGGCCCCAAGCCTTCCTGGGCCCCGCCTCCTACTTTCGTTCCCGCCTTCCCATGCTTGGTTTCTGTTCTTCCTTTTTCTGATTGGCTGGATCCCTCAGAGTCCACCCCCACATGCCCTCCTTTGCCCACCCTGCCCCTATTGGCCACACCCCTCACCCGGGCCCCGCCTACAGGTGGAGATCCTCGACGGCCGCACCGAGTGCTTGCTGAGCAACCTGCGGGGCGGAACGCGCTACACCTTCATGGTACGCGCGCGTATGGCCGAGCCCAGCTTCGGTGGCTTCTGGAGCGCCTGGTCCGAGCCTGCGTCACTGCTGACGGCTAGTGGTGAGGCCCCAGGCAAGGGAGGTAGGAGGGGCTGGGCGGAGCATGGGGGCCAAGCTCACCGCCCTGACCTCTTCCCTGCTCCCCCAGACTTGGACCCCCTCATCCTGACGCTCTCCCTCGTCCTCGTGCTCATTCTGCTGCTGCTGGCCGTGCTGGCCCTGCTATCCCACCGCCGGTGAGCGCCCCACTCGGCATCTGGCTCAGACTCCCCTCCACTAACTTTCCCCTTTCCCTGTGAAAACCTAGGCTCAGAGACGGGCAGGCACTTGCCCAGGGTTACACAATGAAGAGTCGGTGGCAGGGTCAGGATGCAAGCCAGGTCACACTCAGATTCTTACTTAAAATTCTCTGCTCTGGGGCATACTTTTTGGGTTTTCCTCCTACCTCAGTGTCTGCTCCTTCTTGGATTCCCTTGTGAATGTGCGTGCGTGCTATGCTAAGTCATTTCAGTCGTGTCTGACTCTTTGTGACTCCATGGACTGTAGCCCGCCAGGCTCCTCTGTCCGTGGGATTCTCCATGCAAGAATACTGGAGTGGGTGGCCATGCCCTCCTCCTGGATTGTTCCGACCCACGGATGGAACCTGCATCTCCTGCCTTTTAGGCGGATTCTTTACCACTGAGCCACCGGGGAAGCCCTTCTTTGTGAATACTTTTTTCCCAGTTTCATTAACTTCTGTAAAGCCAACCAAATGGGCTTCATGAAACGACTTAGCCCCAAATGCCTCCCACCTGTTGTCAAGGTCCTTAGGTGTTTTATGACATGACCAGCCATCCTGAGGTTTTCGTAATTCAGTTTTTGTGACCCGAGTACAAACTATGTGTTTTCACACCCCCAAGCCTTGGGATACACTGTTCCTTCTGCCAGGAATGTCCTTCTTGCCATGCCTGCCAAGCAATCTCCTAGTTCTTTCAAAACCTTGTTTATTTACTTGATTGGGAAATACTGAGTGCCAGCTATGTGCTAGGCACTGGGAAGAAAGAGCAGAACAAACCAGATGTGTCTCTACTCTTGTGGATCTCATAGCTAAGTCACACAACAAATAAGGGAACCAACAGATATTTGATTATAAATTGTGATGAGAGATAGCAGAAATATCGGGCTTCCCAGGTGGCACTAGTGGTAAGGAATTCCCCTGCCAGTGAAGGAGACATAAGAGTCTCAGGTTTGATCCCTGGCTTGGGCTGATCCCCTGGAAGAGTGCATGGCAATCCACTCCAGTATTCTTGCCTGGAGAATCCCATGGACAGAGGAGCCTGGTGGGCTACAGGCTGTAAGGTCACAAAGAGTCAGACATGACTGAAGCGACTTAGCATGCATGCCCATGGGGACAGGACGGACAGAATAGATAGGTGAGAGGAGGTGACATCAGAGCAGAAACCTGAATCCTGGGAAACAGGCTGCCATGTGAAAAGCAGGGAGCGAAAAACAGCAAGTGCAAAGGTCCTGAGATGGGAATGAGCTTGGAACATTGAAGCAGCTGCAAGAAAAGCTGTTTCCCTAGAGCAGAGTGTGTAAGGTGGTGGGGGGCGGGGGGGAGGGAGATGAGGGAGGTAACAGGAATTAGATCATGTAGGGTCTTCTGTAGGAGTTTGGACTTTATCCTGAATGCACTGGAGAACCATGGAAAAGAGTGAGAAGGAAAGTAGCATAATGGACCTTCAGACAAGCCTGGGTGGGTTTTAGAGGGACCATAAGGCAGTGTATATTGAACTCCTGTGTATCCTTCAAAACCCTGTTCCCATTGCCCTTCTATAGGGCCTTGCAGATGCTTTGGCAGAACCCCTGTCCCATGCACTCCTCTGCCTTCAACATGACCACAAGGGACTAGGAGTAGCTTTGCCCCATGGATGGTGCCGAGGGGGTGTTGGTGAATGTTCAGTGATACATGCCCAGGTATCTGTTTGTTTTGGTTTCACCAGGACTCTGAAGCAGAAGATCTGGCCTGGCATCCCAAGCCCTGAGAGCGAGTTTGAAGGCCTCTTCACAACCCACAAGGGTAATTTCCAGGTAGGCGGCCTGGTTGTTCCTTCCAGGCCTGGGGCTTCCCTGCTCCTGTGGCCGAACTCCAAGTGTCTGAGCAAGGTGGTGCTGTTTCCCCAGCTGTGGCTGTACCAGACTGACGGGTGTCTGTGGTGGAGCCCCAGCACCCCCCTCCCAGAGGACCCACCTGCCCCCCTGGAAGTCCTCTCTGAGTGCTGCTGGGGGGTGACACAGGCAGTGGAACCTGGGGCAGATGACGGGGGGCCCCTCCTGGAGCCAGTGGGCAGCGAGCATGCCCAAGACAGCTACCTGGTACTGGACAAGTGGTTGCTGCCCCGGAGTCCGCCGAGCGAGGATCTCCTGCAGCCTGGTGGCGATATGGACATAGTGACCATGGATGAAGCCTCAGAAGCGTCCTCCTGCACATCCGCTTTGGCCCTGAAGCCTGGGCCGGAGGGGGCCTCTGCTACTAGCTTTGAGTACACCATTCTTGACCCCAGCTCCCAGCTCTTGCGCCCAAGGGCACTGCCCCCTGAGCTGCTCCCCACCCCACCCCACCTAAAGTACCTGTACCTCGTGGTGTCTGACTCTGGCATCTCAACTGACTATAGCTCAGGGGGTTCCCAGGAAGCCCAGGGGGGTTCATCCAATGGTCCCTACTCCAACCCTTATGAGAACAGCCTCATCCCAGCCCCCAAGCCTTCACCCCCAAGCTACGTGGCCTGCTCCTAGGACTCCAGCCCTCAGAGGCACAGAGACCCAGAATGACCCCACTGCTACTCAAGGCCCAAGGTTTATCCAGCAGGGTCAGTGAGGCCTGCTGACCTTGGCTTTCTGCTCAATTCATCCTGCTCAGAAAGTCACAGCCTTGCAGTATTTTTAAATGTACAGTTTTTTGTGTGTAGATAGATAAATATATATATATATATACTTTATATATAAATATATACAAGTTTCCTGTCGTGACTTCTATAAATACCTGTAAGCCCCATCTTTTCCCTGGGCCCAGGCCATAGAAGAAGCAGCAAAAAGTCTGGAGTTAAATCTAAAATTCTCACCTGGCAATCTGAATAATAATAACAGAATGAATTGGTCAGTATAAGTTATGCTAGCTGCCCTAACAACAACCCATTCCCTTCTCTAGGGGGTCTTCTCAACCAAGGGATTGAACCCAGGCCTCCTACATTGCAGGCAGATTCTTTACCAGCTGAGTCACCAGGGAAGCACTTTCTCTCATACAATTCAAATAGATGGTTAGCTTATCCCTGGGATGAGTCAGAAACCCAGGCTGTAGCTTAACCATCTCCTAGGGGTACTCTGGGGTCTTCAGATGGACCCTCTGCATCCTTCCAGCCCACAAGAGAGAGACAGCAGAAGATTTTTGTGGGCCACTTTAGGGATGTAGCCTGGAGGTGGGCGCCACCTCTTCACAAATTCTGCTGGCTAGAAATGGGCATGTGACTTCCGTAAGAACCATGGACAGCTGGGAAATGTAGTTCAGCTGTGCACCCAAGCGAGGAGAGCTGTTTAATGAGCAGCTAGCTAGTCTCTGCCGCTAATAATACTAACATTAATTCCTAAGGCTTTATTCCGAATCTGGTTCTAAGAAAGCACTCTGATGACACCAAAGGTCAATCAAGTGGCTCATTGGAAGTTTTCGGCTTAACTGCTTTTTAAAAGTTTGACATAACCTAGGAAAGCATACCTTCTATTCCAGCAATTCCACTTTTAGATATGTACCCTAAAAACCCTCACACACATGGACCAGGATATGTGTACGATTGTTAATAGTAGTAAATAAGTCAATCTGATCATACCTAATTTAGGGTATAGTCACTCATGGAATTACATGCAGTATGGAAAAAGGAATGAATGAAAATGTGGCCGAATCTTAGTACCAGTGTTGAGAGCGAAGTTTCAGATTACATTTATCATGAAATTCTTCTTTATAAAATTCAAAACAGAAAAATTAAACAATATATTGGCTGGGCACAATATATACAGGATAATGGTATATTTACGAGAGAAAAAGCACTTTACAATCTTAAGATCTTTGAATTTGCATCTGTCTTGGGTAAACTCTGGGAGTTGGTAATGAACAAGGAGGCCTGGTGTACTGTGGTTCATGGGGTCGCAAAGAGTTGGACATGACTGAGTGACTGAACTGAACTGAACTGAGGTAGGTGTTCCAGACAGGGAAACAGGCATGGAGAAGTTGTCACACTCCAAAGCTCACGGTTGGCCTCCAGAGCTTGAACCTTTGTGCGAGCTGGTGTCAACCGCCTGGGTGGGCCGTCGGGTGACTGTCATCTCTCCATCTGGTTGAAAAATCACCCACCATTCTTCCCTGGGGCCCAGCCCACCTGGCTCCAGGGAGGCTCGGAGGCAGCACTGTCCTGGGCCTGCTGCATCCGGCTGCAGCCAGCACTGGGCAGGGAAATACCTCTGAAGGAGTGCCAGCTGCAGAGCATTTCCACTGTCTCCTCCTTCCTCCTGGGTCTGGAGGGCCACAATGAGCCCACAGCCCCGGCCAGGCCCAACCCGGTGGCTGAAGTGGACAGCTGTGTCCAGAAGCAGGGCAGCCAGGTAGGCGGCTTCCTGGGACCCAGGGTCTTCTACTAGGTACTCCTCCAGGCCATCAAGCAGCAAGAGTGAGGGGGCTGGTCCACGGGCCTCATGGGCAGAGCACAGAAACCGGAGGAGCTCACGGGTTGAGGATGGGTACTGGAAGCGGATCTTCTAGAAAGGGAAAAAGGAAAGGGCCAGATTCAGCATAGGAAGCCGAGCTTCCAGTTAGAGCAGCCCTGCTTCCTTGCATACTCCCCTGGACGAGGCTCTCACCCACTAGACCTCTGGTTCCAGCGTGAAGCAGCTCAGAGGGATCG
This sequence comes from Bos taurus, assembly GCF_002263795.3. Lineage (NCBI taxonomy): Eukaryota > Metazoa > Chordata > Mammalia > Artiodactyla > Bovidae > Bos > Bos taurus. Next base: position 15,773,599 of record NC_037334.1, on the reverse strand, counting down.
AATATTCTTCTGTTCACCAACCCCTCCCCCTCGTTTTTTTCTTATCCTGCACTCGTCACTGCCCGGTATTATTAAGAACAAGGTACGCCTTTCTGCCAAATCTCTAGGGCAATCTTTCCACGGAAAACCCGCCCATAGCGTCCAACTCCACCAAGGACTCCTGTTTAGCTCCGCCCCTGACTCCACCCATTGGGAAGCAAATTTGTGGATTCTGCCCCTTCATTGGGTGGTTTCTCATTCAATCTAAACAAGGCTTCGTATCCCCGACTCGTCCATATTCCTTCCCACAATGTTTGCTTCGTCTCCGCCATTGGTCTGTCTCCGCCTATCAGTCAATCCCCCATTCGCCCCTCTACGGGCTGGTCCGCCTCTGGGCCCACCCCTCCCTACTTGTAATCGCAGTGGTTCGAGCGCTGGTCCAGTCCTGCGGGGCAGACTTTGAAGAGGCCTCCGGGTCAGGAAGAGGACCGGACCTCGGCCTTCCCCTGCCGCCTCCAGGGCCGCCGCGAATAGCAGCGCTGTCTTCCCAGAGCCTGGACCGCCGAGCAGCAGCAAAGGCGGTTCGGCTTCAGCTGTGTTCTTCCCGGGGCCCGCCGCGATGCCCAAGTTTAGCACTCGCCTCAGCGTCTCCGCCATTTGCCGCGTACTTCTGTTCAATCAGCGGCCGGTGCCTGCCCTTAATCCCGCCCAGGGCGGGGTCTCATTGGTTACAGTGCATTTAGCTTCTCCATTAGTCCAAAAATCTGTTCCTCAAAGTTAGATCGACGTTTCCTAGCTCCGCCCCTGGTGAGGGGGCGAATAACCTAGTTTGAGCAACAAATGGAGGCGTTTCAAGGCGATAAGGCCCTCTCGTAAGTGAGTCCGCTGGCGGAAGCACCACGAATACTATTATTGTGAGCTAAGCAGCTAATCAGACAATATAAGGGTTCAGAGTTGGACGGAACAGGCCCTAATCACGGACACATTACTTAAAATCTCTGAGCCTCAGCTTTGCCCACCTGTAAGATGGAGCACATGGTCTCTCAGGAATATTGCGATGTGTGTGTGCGCGCGCGTTTCTGCTGATGTTACCTAATGACAATGAAGGGGAGAAGTGGATAAGCTATCCGCTTGTCTCTCTCTGCACTTGAATGCTTGCACAAATGTGTGTGTGTTTGGGGTTGCAAGTTTGAGGATATTCATGTGCAAAACATCCGTCAGACAGCAAAGGAGTGTCTTTGAGGGTCTGTGAGAAGAGTCTCAGCTGGCTTCCTCATTGGCCTGGGGGCTTCTTGAGTCCTGCTTAGGGTATAGTGAGAGGCAGGACCATAGAACAAAAAAAAAAAAGAGAGAGAGAGAGAAGAGGCAAAGATGCAGGGGCTGGGAGACTGAGGGAGAGCCACAGCAGGACCTTCTTTGTCAAGTTCACTTCAGTATCTCCAGCACCCAGACAGTGCTTGCTGCTGCTGCTGCTGCTAAGTCGCTTCAGTCGTGTCCGACTCTGTGCGACCCCATAGACGGCAGCCCACCAGGCTCCCCCGCCCCTGGGATTCTCCAGGCAAGAACACTGGAGTGGGTTGCCATTTCCTTCTCCAATGCATGAAAGTGAAAAGTGAAAAGGAAGTCGCTCGGTCGTGTCCGACTCTTAGCGACCCCATGGACTGCAGCCTACCAGGCTCCTCCATCCATGGGGTTTTCCAGGCAAGAGCACTGGAGTGGGGTGCCATTGCCTTCTCCAAGACAGTGCTTAGGGCATTGCAAGTCTCAACAAAGGCTTGTTAAAGGAATGAATAAAGAAAGGTAGGATAGATTGGAAACTGGAAGAGAAGGAAGAACAAGGTGAGTGGCCAAGTGAGCACTGGTTGGATATCTTCACACAGACTTCTCCCCAGAGCTGCCACTCACAGCCCTGTTGCCCTGGCAACTCTGTCTCCTGGTAACTTCAAAGTGGTGCTGTTGCCAGGAGACCCAGGGGCAGGGCTGAACTGAGATTTCCAGGGCTCTCTCTCTCCCTCTGGGGCCAGAAAAGAGCTTCACAACATCGCTCAATACACCCACTCACACAGACAGGCACCCCCACACTCCTACACCCACTCACACAGACAGGCACCCCCACACTCCTACACACACACAGAGGAAGGGCATCTCTGCATATATTTCATTTTCAGAATCCCCACCACCCACATGCTCACAATCATATCCTGACACAAAGCACCCCATACATACTCTTTCTCACATTCATGCCCCACACCCTTTCTCTTGCAAGTACACCAGAACACAGTCTGATACAACAATTCCTTTGCCCCCCCCCCCACACACACACACACGAGGCACACTGTTACATTGTCCTGTTAAATGCACCACCTCCTCCCTTGATTCACCTCACTTTGCAACACTCTAAATAACAAGCACCTGTATCGCACAGTTCCACATAGTTATAAACACCAGAGCATGCTGAACACAGCCCCATTTCAAGTCCTTTGCACTTGCTGTTCCATTTCCTAGAGCATTCAGCTCCCACATATCTATCCCTCATTTTTTCCATTCTATTCAGGTTTCTACTCAAATTTTCTACTCACTTTTCCTGACTACCTGTGTAAAATCACACCCCTCCGCACTCTTTCACTGCTTCTTCACCTTTATTTTCTTTCCAAATACTTATCACTTCCAACCATATGTATTTATCTTATTGCCTCTCTCCCCACTAGAATGTCAGCTCAATTGAGGTAGAGTCCCTCTTTCTTTCACTGCTAGGTCTCCAGCTCCTAGAACAGCACCTGACATTGGATAGGTGCTCCTGAATGCATATACTGGCAGAGATGCAGACATTAGGTGTATCTCTCATGCATACACTACTTCTTTCCCTTGCTTCTTGGGACCCCATATTCATGTCCTGACAGAAGGACTTTACCTTACAGGGGCTCCCTGGAGGAGGCAGAACCAAAGGGTGAGGTGGACAGTTCAGGGTCAGTCTGTACTCCTCCCCCGTTTGTTGGTATCCTCAAGTGATAAGTTTATTCATTTAGCAAACACTTATTGAGCAAGTATGTTGTTCCTGACCCTGTTCTAGGAGGCACACAGACTCAGCAGTGAACAAACAACAACATCTCTGTCTCAGTGGAACTGACATCTTAGTGAGGGAGGTAATAATGGCCACCAAGCATAATGAAGAATTTAAATAGTCTATGAGCAGATGATAAGTCTGCATAAAAAAAGAGAGAGAGAGAGATTTGCACAGGGAAAGGAAGGGAAGGGACAATTGTTTGGTTTTTGCAATTTTAAACAGGATGGTAGGGGCAGGCCTCCCAGAGAAGGTAACACTTGAGGAAAGGCTCCTAGGAGGTGAGGGAGCGAATCATGCAGATATGAGGGGGAAGAGCATTCCAGGGGGGAGGCACCTGCAAGTGCAAAGGACTGGAGGCACTGGGAGAACCTCGGCCCTTACACAGAGTGCCATGGAGAGCCCAGAGAGCGTTTGAACACAGGAGGGTCATGGTCTGACTTACATTATAAAAAGGAGCTCAGTTTTGGTCAAGTTGAGGACAAGAGGCGGTGGGTCATGTGGAGAAGCCTTTTGAGTAAGCAGGAACATCTTTATCTGGATTTTCCACCTAAGATTATCCACCGTGCAGTGGGGGTGGGCAAGGCCAGGGCTGCAGTCTCCACCCTCCCTAGCGGGTCCAGACACTTCTTTGTGCCCGGCAGCCCCAACCTGACCTTTTCTTGGCCCAGGCTTAACATCAGAACCATGGACAGCGCCAACTGGTTTGTTCATAGAATACTGTCCGTTGTGCTGAAATTTTGCTTCTCTGCTGGGCCCCATGGAGGCAGCTGTGCTGTGGGGCTCAGGGGAAGGCAAGCCCTGGAAGTAGATACTCCATGCGGTGAAGTAGGGGGCTACATGATCCTATCCCTCCTTTGCCTTCAGCCCTCTCATGCGTCCATCTCATTTCTTGCAATGCAGAATCAACCACACCCCACTCCTCCAGGCACATTTCCTTTCCCTTCTATTTCCCCATCACTTGATCTGCTCCAGCCGTCGCTTGATCTGCTCCAGCCGCTCAGGTCTCCTCACTGTGCCCTGAACAAAGCCAGCACGTTGTCACTTCAGACCTTCATTCTTGCTGTTCCCTCTGCCTGGAACACTCCCCCACTCCACACTGCGGTTATTTGCAGGGCTCTCGTCCCTTCCTCCCTCCACACCACATCTCCAGTGCCAACTCCTCAGAAATAGCTTCCCTGGACACTCTCTTTAAATTGCAAACCATGTCCTCATTCCAAAGTTGTCCCATTGTCTTCTCTAGCTTGAGTTTTCTGTTTATTACTTATCAATATCTAACATATCAACGATACCAATTTCTGACCCAAATTCTTGATCCTGCAGTTTGAAATTTAGATTTTTTCAGATTTTCAAAAGGTACTATGGTGTAAATACGATGTACTGATTAATACCCCTAGGTGGACCTGGGGTAACATTCTAAATCACTGTATCTGCAACGAAACATAAGAATACTCACATAAAGTTAAGCAAATAAAAGCTATAATGACCTTAAGTCAGTTCAGGTCAGGTTTTGCCACAAATGAGTTATGAGGATAATTTTGGTTTCCAGACCTTCTTGAAATTGGGAATTGTAGTTTTGTGGCTAACTTATTGACCTCGTTTACTGTTTCTCTGGTGTTAGAATGTGAGCTCCATGAAGGCAGGATTTTGTGTCTATTCTGCTTAGTACTGCAGCCCCTTTGCCTAAGAAGACAGCACCTACCACGCATGGGGGTGGGGTGGGGCGTGCTCCACAATGTTTTTTGACTGAATAAATGGATGGATCAATGAAGAAATGTGTAAGGAAAGAAGACTTCCCTTCCCTGGTTTTTGAATGGCTCCATGCCCTGAATGGCCTGAAGTCTCTTGAAGCCACAGCATGTTTGTGTGGGGGGGCTGTATGTGGCTCCCTGTCCTTCTACCTTCCCCAGTCTCTGCTGGGCCCTCAGGGGTTGGTTCTCAGCACAACCTCATAATCAAAACCCCTGGTCACATCCATGTAGTCGGGGACTCAGCGTGGAGGTTCCTGCTGCCCTCAGCATCCCCTTCTATTAGGACCTCTACAGTCCCCTCACCGTATTCCCTGTACCCTCAGCACCCTGGCCATGGTCAAAAACAGGCCAGCCACCTGAGGAAGACAGTCACATGAGGCCCCTCACAGTATGTTTGTGTGCCTTACATGTGGCTTGCAGGGCTGTTTGCATTTGACAGATGAAGAATCAAGGGCACAGAGAGGTTAATTAACTTTCCTGAGGTGACACAACCAGGAAATGCTGAGCCTGGATTAAAGCCAAGTCATGGATCCTACAGCCCCATGCTGCCTCCCCGCTATCTCCCTGTGACTATACACTCACACCAAGCCTCACTGACACCCACACCCAACATCAAAGTCCTTCACCCCTGCCACCTGGAGGAGGAAGGCAGGCGGCCAAACTTCTGTTACAAACAGGTCTTTATTAAAGATGAGGAGGGGGTGTGAAAGGGGGGCAGTGTCTCTCCTGCCCACTGCCTTTGGCTGCCGGGGGTGGAGAGCCCTCTTTGCTCCACCCATGCCTCTATGATGGCACATCTGTATGAGGCTGAGGCATGGGGGCGGCGGGGGGGGCAGTGTGAAGAACAGGGGTGGTTCTAAGGAAAAAAAAAACTCCCTTCCCACAGCCCTAATAAATAACAGAAGGGTTTGAAGTGATCTGGGCACAGGCAAGGGGGAATGCAGCACCCTGAACCCCAAAACCTCTGAAATGGGGCAAGCCCTGCACAAGTTGGGAGTTAAGAGAGACTGGGTGAGAGATTGCACATGGGGGAGGGGCTGAGAGAGGAAGGGGTACCCAAAGGACCCTGCCATGGGGGAGCCTGCCCCCCACCCTCCAGCTGGACTCTGATTCTGAGGAGAGAGCATTCTCTCCTTTGCACATGTTTAGACATGGGCGGTCCCCCATTGACTGGAATCATACCCACCCACCTTGAGATTGAGAACCAAGGACTCCTATTTGTTGTTCAGAGGCTGAACACTGACTTAGAATTGCCCTCTTGCCTGAGGTGTCTAAGAAACGATGGGGATTCTCCTATTGGCTGGAGTAAACTCCTTTTGGCTAGAATTCTGAGAACTGGGAAGCTCCCATTGGCTGGGCAATGGCCAATGGGATCAGGCTTTGGCCCTTAAAAGGGCAATCCTAGGAGGCAAGGACCCACCTCCCAATTATGCCCACTTGGAGGTCCCAGAGGGCAAGAGACACGGGGTCCCCTCGATGTCCTTCCAGCCATCCTCTGATGTATGGGCCTGGCTGGCCTGGGGACAAGGGCTTTGGCACTCACACAGCACACGCACACACACGCGTGGCAGGGAAGAAATGGGGACTGGGCAGATTCTGGGTGGGTGTCAGGCCTCACAGCAGGTGGTCACGGCTGGCAAACAGGTAAGGGCTGAAATTGTCCCGGTGGAAGGGGGAGGGATAGAGTCCGCTAAGGGTGTATAGGTCCCGCAGCAGGGGTGTGGGCAGCAGCAGCTTCCGGCCACGGCCACCACCCCCGCCCGGCCCCCCAGGCCCAGGCGAAGAGGGTGAGGGGCCCTGGCTGGGGGCTGGTGCCGGCAGGGGCAGAGGGAGAGGCAGGGGCGTCGGCTCAGACCTCAATCGAGGGCGGGGCACACGGGGCGATGAACACATGGCTGGAGCCCTGGAGGACACGCAGTTGGGGATCAGGTGGCCACGGCGGGCGCAGTTCTGCGGCTCTAGGGATCAGGAATCAGAAGTCAAGGGATTAGAAAGCTTGGGAGAGGCCACAAGAGCACAGTGACACCTCTGTGGCAGTGACAGCCATCTGGAAGTCCCCCTATTTATCCTCCCATCTCCTTGATACTCACTGGATGGGGTGAGCCGTGCCGGTGTCGAATGCGACCTGCAGCCCTCGGGTTCCTGAGACAAAGAGGCGGAGGGGAGGGGCTAGTGGCCCCCTGGGCACCCTGGCCACAGCCACAAGGGGCTCAAAGTGCATAGAGCCCAGTGGAACAGGTAACGAGTTTTCAGGATTAATCATGTCTCCTTGAGAGGGAGGGGGGACACACCCTTCCATTCTGTGGGCAGCCCCCCCCCCGGGACCCAGGTCCACAGAGACAAGTGATTCCTCTACCCCTCCATGGCCCTGAGACCCCCCACCGCCTGCCGACTTCCTCCCTCCTTGGTCCCTCCTCCACCCACCACCCTCTCCAGCCGGGAGCAGCCCCCGGCCCCCCTTACCTGGGCCACACTTAACTTTTCGAGGGGGCTGTCCATGGTGGGGGCTTGGCTCAGGTCCTCCCAAGGGGAGAGCCTTCGGCCAGAGGGTGGCCGGCTCTGGAAGTTGTGCACGACACAGGTGACCTATCAACAGAGGGAAAGGGGTTGTTGAGGCCTGAGGCCGATAAGGTAGATTACTATTCCCATTTGTCAGATAAGGAAACTGAGGCTTAGGTTTTCAAGAACAGCTAACACTTTTATGGTGCCTATAATGTGCCAAATACCGTTGTTTCCACTTTACTAAGAAATAGGTACCCTTATTACTTATTCCACACGGGGAGGCAAATGATGCTGAGTTGTGTAACAACAGGATCTAATCCTGTCCTTATTTAAACCTTTGGTATTTTGGACAACATGGGTTTTTCCATTAATCCTGATTTGGGAGAATATTTCATTAGAATATTATTTATCTTGGGACTTCCTTGGTGGCCCAGTAGTTAAGATTCTGTGTTTCCACTGCAGGGAACACAGGCTCAATCCCTGGTCAGGGAACCTGCATGCCATGTGCCTCCAAAAAAAATTATTTTTAATAAATAAAATAAATTTGTCATGATTAATATTATTTTATATTATTATTTATAATATTTCCCTGATCTTGAGTGTTCTGGTATCCCCCTTAGTTGGTGTACTCAAGTAAGTGCCTCACTTGCCTTACCCGGGTCCCAAACCTGTTATCCGATTTCACAGATGAGAATGTCCCAGCTAGGTAAGGCTAAGGGACTTGCCCAAGGTCACACAGAGTCCACACCCTTCATCATCATGCAGTCCTGCCTCGGGTCAGGGATGGAAGGCAAGGGGGCTCACCAGAAAGGTGGCAATCGCTGCCCCTGTCAGGAAGCCAGCCAGCACGTCCGACCAGTGGTTGCGGTACTCCGCCACGCGGACCACGCCCACCAGGAAAGCAGGGCACAGCAGGGCCAGGCAGAGTGAGGGTTTGACCAGGCGAGAGCCCTTCACGCGGAACACGAGTGTCACGTACATCTGCAGGGGCCGGACAGGTTAGAGGTCACACGGCAGCAACAGTTCCCAAACTCAAGTGGACATTACATTCAGGGAAGGGGGTGAGGTCTGAACCCTGAGAAGCCACGTTGGGGCTCCAAAGAACACAGCCAGGGGGACTGGAGTTCAGGGGATGGAGTCATGGACCCCCAGTGGGACTTTGCAGGAAAGAGGGTGTAGCCTGAGCACCAAAGAGCAGTAGATAGGGTCTGGGGCCCCAGGTCTCTGGGAGACCAATCACAGATGGTGAAAGATACTTGCTGGCTGAGGGTGTAGCCACAAAGTCAGAGGGTGGAGTCAGGCCCAAGTGACAAGTGCTGTCAGGAGCTCCAAGAGGTGGAGTCCCCAAACACCTGGGGACCACTAACAGGGTTAGAAGCATAGTACCCAACGCCAGAAAAAGCAGTCAGAGCAACAGTGGGTGCGACCAGGGAAAAGCAGGGGAGAAGAATCAGGAAGTTTCAACGAAATTGACTCAGGAGTATGGCCAGACCAATAAAAGGTGATGTCAAAGTGGGGGACAAGGGCTCCAGGGGACAGAGTTGAAAGCCCACTACCTAGTCACCCAGCCAATAACCAGGACCTGTGACACGGCAGGGAGTTGGCTAGGCTTCACTGGACAGAGTCTATAGAGCTGAGCCAATAGCCTCCTTCGGATGCGGGGTTAGTGGGTCTGGAGGCGTGGCTAAACACCAAGGGGACGGCTCTTGACTCAAGATGGGGGCGTGACCAGACTCCAAGGGGTGGAGCCAGAGCCTCCGCCCTAGGGGCGGAGTCACAGTGACGTAGGGCGTGGCCTCACTCTGGGAGGGATTGGAGGCCCCAGCCCACAGGGTCTTCTGACCACTGGCCGCCCCCCAACTGCCTTGCCTCCATTTCGGGGCTCACCGCTGTGTAGGTGACGGCATAGGCGCAAAGGGCAGCGTCCTTGCAGGGGAAGGCGCGGCGCGCAGCAGCCACCAGGCTGGGACTGCCGGCGCAGGCACCCTGGTCAGTGACGAAACGGTCGGGCCCTGGCCGGTCCGGTGAGGGTGGCGGGCAGCCCAGGGCCGTGTAGTTGGGGCGGCACACGGACAGGAAATGAGGCGTGGGATTACCGGTCACCACCTGCCCCGCGTTAGCGAAGATGGTCGTGGTGAAGAGGCCAAAAGAGTAGACCCCTGGGGTAGGATGAGAGAGGGAGTTCATGCCAGGGCCCAGCAGCTGTTCTCCTGTGAGCCCCCTTAAGGCCCATCTGGGTCCCTGTCTCCTTGTTCCTGTGACTGACATGAAGGCACACCTCGGACTCCCCCTAGCACCATATTCCCTAACAGTTGGGCCATGTTCCCTTGGGATGTCATTCTAAGCCTCCTCTACCTGCCCCTGTTCTTGCTATTACTGAGCTGCTCATTTTCATCCTGGAGGATCTTCAACCCTCTCCCCCAGGGACCACCATTTCGGGTGAGCTCTGCCCTTCTACCCCAAGGCCACCAACTGCGGCTGAGCCCATATTTAGAAGACTGCCAGGGATCTCACCCCACTGCTCTGAGGACATCCTGTGCTTTTTCTGCCTGAGATTCTTCTTGTGGTAATTTGGGGCCCTCCTCTTAGAGTTGCCATCATGGTTGGCTTAGGGCACACCCATATCTCTAGAGCCTCCACTAGGACTGCCCACAGCCCAAATTCCTCTTGCCCCATGAAGTCACCATCATGGACATTCTAGGGCCCTTTCCCCCATGGAATTCTTATTATGGCCGAGCCTGGCCCATCTCCCTTTTGCACGGCTGACCCCTGACCAAGTCACTCACCCAGGAAGCGGACCAGCCTCCGCAGCGGGGGGCTGAAGCGGCAGCAGGCCCCGGACACGATGGTGCTCTCCCCAATGATGGGGACGGCTGAGGGCGGTGCAGGGAAAAAGGCACGCGCCAGCTCCCCAAGCAGGATCTGTGGGCAAGACCAAGGTGTGGTCTTCTTGGCCTTCAAACCCAGTCCTCCACCCACCACCCATCGGCCCTCCTGCCTCCTGGAAGGCCCTTCCCATAGTCTGAGCCGGGTTACCACCAGTCTCACCGTGAGGGTGGGCCCAGCGGTGACCAGGGCGTAGATGAGGGCTGGGGGTGCTCTGCTGGTAGCCTCAGGCCCTGGGTAGGGCTTGGCATAGGTACTATCATAGCAGAAGAAGCCCTGGGTGTGCACAGGGAATGTGTCTGTGAACTCCAGGCGGTAGGCAAGCAGGACCACGATGCCCAGCAGTACCGACTGCCGTCCAGTCAGGGTGGGGAGAGAGATGGACAGAGAAGAGAGAGGAAAGAAAGGGTCAGGTCTGAGTCAGAGCCATGGAGACAAAGACACAGAGATGGAGAAAGAGACAAGGAGGAGAGATACAGAGAGAGATGAAGAGGAGTGGGTAGAGAGAACGGACTGGGAAGAGGGAGAGACAACAGGGCCAGGGCTCAAAAAGTGAGTGTGATGGAGGGACAGAGCAACAGAGAAAGAAAACTACTGGTAGAAATATTGGGTTGGCCAAGAAAGGTCATTTGGGTTTCTCCATAACGAATTTTTTGCACCAACCCAATAGGAGCAGCCACAACAGGTGTAACTCTTACTGTGGGCTGGGCATCATACTAAACCTTTTTCTAGAATTAATCCATTTTACTTTCATAACAGCCCTAAGAGAGAGGGAGGGATGCCAACTGTGCCCATTTGCAGATGAGGAAACTGAGGCCTGGGAAGGCATGTGAGGTGCCCAGAGTTCCACAGTAAGGATGGGCAGAGGTGGGTTGGAATCCCAGGGAGTGCCACTTCAGAAGGTGCCTCCTCCCTCTGGGCCAGGGAGGAACTGTGCTCCTCACCTCCACGAAGACAAAGCAGGGGATGATGGAAAAACTCCTCTTCAGCTGAGGTCTCCCTCCCGCCATGGTGATGGCTGGGCCTGTGGAGATGCAGAGGGAATGGCACCGCCAGGGGCGGGGCCTAGAGGGAGCCTCAGGTCATCTGTTCTTGGAGTCTTCTGGCCACACCCTGGCCCCCATCCCTGGTCCTTCCAACTACACCTGGCCCCACCCCCTAAGCCTGGCTCTTCCAACTACAGCCAAGGAGCCCCGGCCCCGCCCCCCTGAGGCTTCTGGCCACGCCTCCACATACCCAGGTCTTTGCCCCTGTCCCAGCTTATTAGAGGCACGTGCCTCCACCGATACAACCTGCTCAGCTCAGCCTCTGCTGAAGTGCCCACCGATTCTATAGTGGTCCCCCACAGCCTGCACAGGAGATTCTGACTCCATACCTTGTAGGGTCCAGTCTCCCTTAGCATGTGGGAACCCTCCCCTTGGCCTTCAGCACAGAGTTATCCTGCTTAAAGGGAACCCCTCTTCTACAAATAAGGTTCCTCACCCCCACTAGTTTTTAGGAGACCCCCATACTCTTCCCCTACGTGCTTTACAGGAAGCCCTATGCTCCCTGTTACCCACCTCCACCAGGTCCCTCCCCCCATACCACTTCCCCCAGAGCCCACAGGGGCCTCCCTCTCCTGTCCCCATGGGCTGTGCCTGACTGGTTTGGGCTGATGGCCAGGCCCTCCCTCTCTCCCAGCTGCCTCTCCCTCTCTCCTTCCTTTCCCCTCCTCCCAGCCCGTCTGCCTCCCTGTATTATGAGAGAGGGCTATCTCCCCCTCAACCCGCTCCCCCTCCCCCCCCGCCCCACCCCCAGTCTAACCTCAGTCAGTCCCCAGCACTGAGAGGCGTACACAGTCACACCTGCTTGACCCATTCTCCCAGCCAGACCTCACCTGTGAATGGCCCTATGGCTTCCCGCAGGCTGCTGCCACGCCCACAGACTCACAGCCGCTCCTGGCAGCCAGCAGGGCAGGGATGGTCACCCCCATTGCCCAGATGAGGAAACTGAGGCCCAGACAGGCAGGGGTAGGCACTCTGGGTCCAGTGCCCCATCCACGTCACTTGCTCTGCAACGTTACACGTGGGGTGAGGGTCATACCAGAGATCCCAGATGCCCAAGGTGCCTACCCAGCCATGGCCCCCTCACTCTCACAGAGATACAGACACACATCGGCACCCCTCCCAGAGTACACAACTCAGCCAGAGCTTCCATCCCAACCACCTTCCCCAACACACACACACACACACACACACACACACACACATATCCAATCGAACAGCATTCGTCCATCCCACCAACAAGGATGAAGGACCTGCTGGGTTCCAAGCAATGCACTGGGTGTCAGTCTTGTGATGAACAAGATGGGCTCGCTCATTCAGACAGGTGCCCAACACCCACTACACACAACTGCACACTCACACAGCACGGTGTGAACACGGCCTGTCACAGACACCCACGCAGATCAAACAAATCCCCTGCCCCCAACACACACAGTCACTGGGACACAACAGGAGGTCCTTCACATACCTCATGGCCCTACATACAGCCCCACTCCACCCCCATCAGGGACAGAGACTCAAAGCTGCCAATACACTTAAGAGTCACATCAAAAAAAAACTCACCACACACACAGTGGGGGGGGGTGTCACAGAACTGGTCACAGCGTCACGCCCCCAATTACAAGGCACAGAATGATACATATTAAGTCTGGGGTCCACCTTGACAGTCACAGAAGAGCCCTGCCATCCACAACCACATCCACATGGCCACACAAGGGCACATACATGGACTGTGGCATAGACTTGCACACAGACACATAAGAAAGGCACACGATCAGTCACAGAATAATGGGCCCCCACACACCATCAGAAAAAACACAACAGCCACACAATGACAGTCACATGCATACAACCACACAGACACCGAGACAGACACACAATCACTGAGAGAGCAGTCACAGGGCCACTCAAAGGCGGCCACAGCAACACGACCACAACACAGTCACCATCAGAGTGATACCCACGGCGACAATCACACAAAGACAGCCACGGGAGACACAGTCACACAGCCACCACACGCACACCCCTGATGCCACACACACACTGACACATAACGACAACCACCCAGTCACCAGCAGCCTCACCGGGGTACTGTCCCCATCCACCCCTCCCCTAGCTGGGTCCCCAAGCCTCAGCTCGCAGCCTCCCCTCCCCCTCCCCGCGCTGGACCCGCAGGGGACCCGACCCACACGAACCGAACCCTGGCCAGACAGACACAACGAGGCTCGGAAGCCGGCAAGAAGAGGTACAGGCGGCGCCCCGAGGCCCTCCCCCTCACCGGGTCGACACTACCGCCGCCTGAGCCCTGGCTCCACCTAGACGGCCCCGGCGCAGCGGGACGGACAGACAAACCGACCGCCAGCCAGCAGGCGAACGCGGAGATGGAGACGCGGTCGGCCGGCCCGGCCGCGCCGCGCAGTCTCCGCGCCGGAGGGAGGGGCGGGGCCTCCGGGACATTATTTGCATAACCCGTGAGGCGGGGCCTCGCGATGCCTTATTAGCGTTTTCGGGGCGGGGCCCCACTTCCTTTTGGGGGCGAACCATGAGGGAACGAAGACGAGGTTAAGAGGGAGGATCCTGGTGGGTGCTGAGAGGAAGAGGGTGGGATAACGAGACCCTCCCTCTCTGAGCCTCAGTTTCCCCATTTGGCAGTAGGGACAGCAGGCAGGATCGCCAGGGCAGCCCACAAAGGAAGACTGGTGGCTAGTGGGGAAAAGACTGTCTGGTCACTCAATAACTGGACATACTGACCTCTGACCTTGTCATATACTAAATCCAGTGTCACACCGCCCCCTGACTCTAGAACCACATATCCTGTTCAGCCCCTTGGTCTCCACATCTTGCCCAAGACTGGGTAGTAAATTGCAGGGGTCACTCGCAGGCCCAGGAAGAAGCAGGAGCAACAGTTCACAGGCGGAGGAAGGTCTCAGCTAGTTTATTTTCTTTCTGGAGGAGTCTTCAAGGGAGAGCAGTCCCGGCTGCTCAGGCTGCAGAGAGAGAGGGTGGGTCAGAACCTGGCTTGGTCCAGGGGACCCCAGGCGTGGTGGTCAGGGAGCAGATATCCAGGTTGGGAGTTTGGGGTGGTGCCCAGACTCTGGGACTCCAGGGCAGGCCAGAAGGGGAAGGGAAAGGTGGGTTGGGGGAGGGGGAGATCCGTACCAGGTGGGAAGGAGCTGCGGCTCTTGCTGAGCAGTAGCCGGGGAGGGCCCTGGTCCGTGTCTGAGTCCGAGTCCCAGCAGGGAAGAGGAGGGCTCAGGCATCTGTGTCCCTTATAGCCTGCAGGAGGGACATGTGCGAGTCTATCATGACACCTGAATGTGACCCTTGAGTGGTCTGTGAATATGAGCCCAGTACCCTTGATATTGGAGAAGGAAATGGCAACCCACTCTAGTGTTCTTGCCTGGAGAACCCCAGGAACGGGGGAGCCTGGTGGGCTGCCGTCTATGGGGTCGCACAGAGTCGGACACGACTGAAGCGACTTAGCAGCAGCAGCACCCTTGATATAATGTGATCCTTGATCATGTCCCTTGAATGTGACCCAACACGACCCCAAACTATGATCTCAATTGATGACCCTTGAATTTTACCCCATTCGTGTGTGTGTGTGACCTAAGTTGCTTCAGTCATGCCCAACTCTGTGCAACCCTATGGACTGTAGCCTGCCAGGCTCCTCTGCCCTTGGAATTCCCCAAGCAAGAATACTGGAGTGGGTTGCCATGCCCTCCTCCAGCAGACCTTCCCGACCCAAGCACCCAACCCATGTCTCTTATGTCTCCTACACTGGAAGGCAGGTTCTTTACCACTAATGCCAGTTGGGGAGTCCCAGATTTTATCCCATTGACCTTTAAAAAAGATTAGTGACCCTGAGTGACCCTTGGATGAAACCTCCAGGGACTCTCTAATGTCACCCCAGAACATTATTTAATGTGACCACAGAATAAGACCCAACAGAGGACTTCCCTGGTGGTCCAGTGGTTAAGAATCTGCCTGCCAATGCAGGGAACACAGGTTCCATTCCTGGCTTGGGAAGATCCCACATGCCATGGGGCAACTAAGCCCATGCACCACATCTGCTGATCCTGTGCTCTGGAGCGCCCAAGCTACATCTACTGAGCCCACGAGACCTAGAGCCCATGGTCCGCAACAAGAGAAACCACCTCAATAAGAAGCCCATGCACAGCAACAAGAGAGTAGCCCCTGCTTGCCACAACTTGAGAAAGCCTGCACACAGCAATGAAGACCCAACATAACCAAAAATCAATAAATAAATAACTGCGGGGGGGAAGACCCAACAGATGTGACCCCCAAATATGGCTTCTGACATGACCTCCATGTGTGAAGCTGGAGAATGATCTCCCCCCCAACCCTGGAGTGCTGCTCAGCCCCCCTCACCCCTGAGGTTTGCGGCCCTGGGGCGGCCCCCTGAGGATATGGTGAGGCCATCAAAGGAGTTCTGCAGCACATGCACAGCGGACCTGTGGGGAGATGGTGATCTGTAGGCCCTCCGGGGGACTCTGGACTGCTCAGGGCTGGGGCGGGGGGGCTGTGGTGGGGGAAGGGTAGAGATGAGTCCCAGGAGGAGAGGGAGACCTGGACTCAGGTGGGTTCCAGGTTCTGGTGGTCACTGGTTGATCTGATTGGGAGGAGAGGGCAGGGCAGATGAAGGTCAGGGGTCAGAGGTTACAGTGGGAGCTCATCACCATATGTCACCCAGCTCCCTTTGGAGGTTATCCCTCCAGGAACCACTGCATCCTGGTGGCAATTCCTCAGTCTCTAGCCAGTTGGCTGTCTCGTACCCTTGCTGCTTCATCTTGGTCAGGACCTGAGGTCAGAAAGGGATGGGGAAACAATAATAATAATGGTGAAAGGTGTGATATAGCATTTATTGCATACCAGGATGCCTTTAAACAGCTTATCACTCAGTTAATGCAGCTACTCGGTCAGGCAGGGCTATGTTATTACATCCATTATACAGATGAAGAAACTGAGGCTCAAGGAGGGGAGGTGACTTGATCACAATCACATAGCAGTAAGTACCAAAACTGAGATTTGAACCCAGGCCTTCTGGCTGCAGTATGATAGTAGAGGCCAGCAGAGATCCCCATACCCCAACTCACACAAGGTTCCCCTCCCACCCCACCCTGCTCTGCTCACCTTGCGGCACTTCACCTGTGTCTTCTGCATCTTCTGGATGTTCACCAGGTTCTCCGTGATCTCCTGTTCCTGTGCCTCTGTAGGGGGAGGGGACTTAAGGGGGCCGAAGCTGTAGAAGGACCTCCACCCTGCCCTCCCGGCCATAGGCTTTGGGCACTCACGGAGCTTCTGATAAATGAAGGTCACCTCCTCTCGTACCAGCTCCAGCTCCTCCCATAGGAACTTCTTGCTGAGGAGACAGGGCACCTCTGGCCTCCCATATCCTGGCCCCCTGGCTTCCCATTTGTCCACCTGCCTCCCCCAAGCCACTGCCACCTTCCCTGTTTCCATCTGTTCAACTACCATCCCCCAGAGGCTTGTCCCTCCCCAACCTGCCTACCCACCTTTCCCCTTCTACTACTATTCCCCCACCTCCTACCCCTCCCTACCCCCACCCTGTCCACCCCTTCTGACCTTCAGCCTCCTATTCCCTCAGGCCCCCATTTCCTGGCTTCCAGTTCTCCATCTTCTGGCGCCCTTGACCTCCCATACCCCAACTCTGCCCCTCTCCACCACCTCTCCCCTCCAGTTTCCCATCTCACCCCTGCCAGCTTTCTGGTCCCCTGAGCTCCCTTCCCATCCCTGTCTCCCCTTCCTCTGGCCTCCCAGTTTCCCACACAGCCCCACTGCCTCCTGCCTCCTCCACCCCCTCCTCTTGTCCCCCAAGCTTTCCATGGCCCCCCAGACTCCCTTACTTACTTCCCCCTCCCATTTCCCCCATCCCACTTGTGGCCCCTTCTCCCTGGCCTCCCTCCTCTCCTGAAGCAACCTCCATGCAACCCTCCTGGCAACACCCACCTGTCCCGGATCTCCTGGGCCAGCAACTGCAGGCAGCGGGTGGTGCGGGCCCGCTGCACCTCCTCGTTGTCATGCAGGCTCTTCTGCAGCCCCTGCAGGCCTTGAGCCAGGGCCTCATACAGCTCCTGCCGTCCCTCCACCACATCCCACTTGTGGCCTTCCTTGTCTCCCTGGTGGCTCGTGGGGCCCAGCACCTCTACAGAGATGGTGGGAACTTGCCTGAGCCCCACCCACAGCCCTGAGCCTAGCTTTGAACACAACTTCCCCTAACCCTCACCAGACCCTGGCCTGAAACCCAAACCCATCCAATTTTTCCCACCCTGGCCTGACCTGGCTGACCTTGACAGGGCCAGCCTCCAGCCTTACCTCAACCCTTGGCCAGTTCTCACCTTCCAGCTGTTGGATCTTGATTTGCTGCAGGCAGCTCTCCTTCTCCAACAGGGTCACTGAGTGGTTTAGGAACTCGAAAGCCTGGGCCGAGAGGTCAGGCCTAGGGGTGGGAGCAGGGGTGAAGTGGGAGGGGATGGAGACAATTGCTGGAGGTGGGGCTGAGGTGGCTCACCTTGGTCTGGGCCTGTAACTGACACCTGAGTGACTCCAGTTCACATCTCAGAAGCTTCTGGCAGTCGGGAATCATCGAGGTGGACTTAACTGTGAGCAGAGGTGAGGGTCAGCCAAGGCTGGGAAGGGTGCGGGGGGTGGGGGGGGGCAAGGTCAGGGCAGAGGTCAGTAGAGGTTCAGGGTTGGGAGTGAGGCAGGGGACAAGGTAAGGAGCTGGGGTAGGCTGAGGCAGAGGTAGAAGAAGGAGTAGGGGTCAAGGTCAGAGACAAGGATGAAGGGCAAGGTCAGGGGCAAGGGTCAACTGATGACAGGGATGAATGGGAAGCAATGGTGCAGGTCCACTGAGGAGGGGGCAGAAGGTGGAGGTAGGAACTGGTGGGTCTTCTACCCACAGTCTTGTTCGGTGGAAGGTTCTTACCTTTGGTTTTGGAACAGCTGGTCTCCAAGGGCTTCTAGAGAAGGGGGACATGAGGGCAGTAGAAATTTACCCCTGGGCTGCATCCTTGCTCACCCTAACCCAGGGTGTGGGGGTTAGACATGATTTGGGTCTGCTGAGTTCTGGGTGTCCTAGACCCCCGAGGGCAGGCAAAGCTGCCTCCAGGCATATGCATGCACCCCCAACCCCACCTCACCTCTGCCCCAGCCCGAACACACTCAGAAGCGCATCTGTGTGGCAGGCATGGGGGCTGCCCCTGAGAACACACAGCTTCAGAGCCCTCACTCCGGCTTGGACTCAGGTAATGGCCCTCTTCTTTAGGGGCAAACGGCATCAACAATGTCTGCAAGGAGCACCAGCAACTCCTGATGCACAACCACACACAGTCATCGAAACACAACCATAGACACACAACTTCAGACACAGAGATGCATGCTAAGTCATAAGACCCAGGGCACATGTCATGCCCATCTCAGACATACAACCACAGTCACAGACACACAGGCAGTCATACCCAGAGACAATCACAGACAGAACCTCATTAAGACACATAATGGGCTTCCCCAGTGCTCAGATGATCAAGAATCTGCCTGCAATGTAGGAGACCTGGGTTCAATCCCTGGGTCGGGAAGATCCCTTGGAGAATGCAATGCTAACCCACTCCAGTATTCTTGCCTGGAGAATCCCATGGACACAGGAGCCTGGTGGGCTACAGCCCATGGGGTAACAAAGAGTCAGACAGGACTGAGCAACTAACACTTCCACAAGACACACAATGAGGCATCCATTCCATTCATTCAAGACATTTTTAGTGCAGGCCTGGCTGAGCACTGGGCGCTGTTCTGGGTGCTGAAGACATAAGGCGTGAGGGTTCTCAAGAGCTCTCTGCCCCACAGCCCCCACCCGAAGCCCTGCAACAGTAGATTGAGGTGTGGCAGGAAGGGGTTTCCCAGGTGGGGTAGACCTTAGTGCTGCTGTTATGCCTCTTCGGAAGATCCTGGCCATTACACAGCTCCTGTGAGTCTGAGCAAAGGGTGGAGGGAGACCCATGTGACTGACACCCTGAGTCTCTCCCTGGCCTCCAGGCTTCAGTTGTCACTGTGTTTTCAGGTGCAGTCGGCTGTGAGGTCTCTGGCTCTGGGTCCTTCGACCAGTGAAATGTATATTCCAAGGTCTTTTCTGAGGAAGTGCCTGGCAAGAGGGATGGGTGGTGAAGGTTTCCTGAGAGCCAGCCCACATCACACCAGCTCCCCCAGCCCCAGGCTAGTCCCTCAACGAACCACTGCACTTGTCACACTTCTTTTGAGCAGGCGAGCACGAACCACAGCACTTGTCACACTTCTTGTGAGCAGGTGAACATGAACCACAGCACTTGTCACACTTCTTGTGAGCAGGTGAACATGAACCACAGCACTTGTCACACTTCTTGTGAGCAGGTGAACACACGTTGGAGGGTGAGGGAAGTGAGCGGTAGCAAGGCACGGAGTACTCAGGGTCCAGAGGTAGGCCAGCCAGAAGAGGGTTGCTTTGAGTGGGGGGGGGGGGGACAGAGGGCTGCACTGAGACCAGCTCCTGGGTCCTGACAACCCCAGGCCCTTCCTGACACCCCAGAGTGGCCGCAGCCCTCAACACAGGCTTCTTAGTTATGGTAGGAGCCAAAGCTGGGTGAAAGATGATCCTAGCCCCAGGGGTTGGACTGGACAGTGAGAAGAACCCAGAATTTCCCACAGAGGGAACTGAGGTCTGAGATAAGCCTAAAAGAAAAAAAAAAAAAAGATCTTAACACTGGCCCTAAAGGAAGAACATCCTTGGCAGGAAACAGCATGTGCCAAAGCTTAGAGGTCTGTCTATGCTCCCAGTGCAAGGAGTCCAGGTTCAATCTCTGGTCAGGGGGCCTGGATTTGATCCCTGGTCAGAAAACTAGATCCCACAAGCCCACAACTAAAGATCCCAAATGATGCAACTAAGATCCAGTGCAGTTAAGTAAATATATATATACATATATATATATATATATTTTTTTTTTTTTTTAAAGCTTGGAGGTCTGGAACCAGGTGCTCTGTGCTGATAAAATCAGGGTGGCTGGAGGCAGAGGTCCAGGAGGAAGCAGCAGGAGGTTGGCAGGACAGCTCAAACAAGTCAGGGCAAGCCAAGCAGGGGAGTTGGGAACTGGCTCCCCAGTAAATGAGAGCCACAGAATGTGAGAAGGAGAGGCACAGCACATCCATTTAACAAATGTTAGCTGAACTGGGGCCCAGGCCTGCACTAGGTAAGGCTGGGAACAGGAAAGGGCTCATTTCTGGGTCTCACATACATACCCCCTTGCCCTTCCAGTGTAGTGAGGGCTGTCACAGCCGGAGAAACCTGGGACAGGTCTGCCTGGAAAAACTTCCAGGTGAAGGGCATCTTGCCATGGATCACACTCAGCCAGAAAGGCCACAATATAGTGCTTTCTCTTCTTTTGTCCTTTCTGGGACCTCTGGTATCCTTCCCCTAGCCCAGTCCTCCTGGAAGACTCTTATATACCCTTCAAAACCTTACTCAGTATCGCCTCTGTAAAATCTTCCTTAATCCCTTTTTAAGTTCATATTTTCTGAACATTTGGCTGAGTGCTGGGCACCACCATAAGCCCTCACTGGGTCTTCACACACCATCCTAAGCCCTCACTGGGTCTTCACACCCACCATAATAACTTGCAAGGGTTATTATTCTTCCTGAAATGTTCTAAGCTACCCCTTCAAAAGTTACTGCCTCAGGGAGGTCCTCACTGCCAGAGGCAGTACAGTATGATGATTAAGCAAGGAGACCCTCCAGTTGGATGGCCAGTGTTCAAATCCTAGTTTTGTCCCCTTCCCAGCTGTGTAATGTTGGGATAATTATGAAACCTCTTCAAGCCTCAGTGTCCCCAACTATGAAAATGGGATATCATACTACCTACTTTACTGAGTTGTTGTGATTAAGTAAATTAATCCATACGAGTGCCTGATTGATACACAATAACGGGATCTGTCTTTGAAAATTACACTGAGGACTTAGTACTTTGGAATCATAGGAGCCCTGGGAGACTTGGGAGGGGAAAAAGCAGGGTGCATTTCTGAGTGACAATTGCAGGCAGGACACCAGGTCGATCCCCGCCCCAACTCGCCTCCAACATCACCTGCTTCTCCCTCAGTCACTCCAGATAGAATTCTCGGAGGAAGGGGGCGGGGTCATTTGCCTGGGCCCCGCCCCCGGGGCCTTGAATCCTGCGCCCGCCAGGCTTCAGACCCCTTTCCACCCCCACCTACCACATACCACCTGCTCATGCTCTCCCATCAGGGACCGCGAAGCCAGTCCCCAGCTGTGACGCTGAAATTTGATCCCGTGGGGACACCATCCCATTAAAACGCGCGGAGTCCAAAGGTAGAGTCACAGAGAGGGGTGTGGCTGGCAGTTTAGCTCCGCCCCCGCCGATGCAGCCGAAGGCTTCATTGGCGCCTTTCCGCTTCCGCAGATCCTAGGATCCGCGGTATAATTGGATGAGAGTCCGGAGAGTGGGCGGGATTTCAGGTTTAGTTTCCGTTTATCGATTGGTCAATATTTAAGAGGGCGGTACAGGAGATACAGATCTCCGGTCCGATTGGCTTCTGGCTTAGCTGGGGGGCGGGACGAATTCTTGGTCCCACGAGGGGAGGTAGCTGAGGAGGTCCGCGGGCCACCTCAGAGCGCGGGAGTGAGGTACCGAGCCCACCAAGCCTGACATTCTAGGTCCAGCCCGGGACTCCTGGTGCTGCGGGTCGAGATCCGGGTCCAGTGGTGGGGTCGGTTTCCTCCGGATGAGATTTGGGGTTTCCAGGATTAGAACGCGTCTCTGGGAGGTGCTTCGGGAATGTTCTTAGCGACATCCTGTCATGAAAGGAGCGGTCTTTGATGTTAGAAGTGGGTCCCTGGGGTGATATTTGGGAATCACTGGGGTGATCTCTGAAGATCTAGGGCTGCAAGCTTGAGCTGCTGGAGCTGAAATTTGGGGGTCTCAGAGGTGGCATGGATGTTGGGGTTCAGAGACCCTAAGATCTTGGGGGCTGACATTTGGAGAGATAGGGTCGGGGTTGTCACAACTGTTTTGGGTCTTCCCCATCCCATTCCTGGGCTGCTAGCCCGGTATCTCTGCTGGATAGACCACGACCCTGGCCTTGTGCAGGCTCACAGGGTCTGAAGGCCACAGGGCAAATATAAAGCTCTGACTTACCTGGTGCCTCCTTCTCAGGCCTGAAAGATGGAGGAAGGTGGGAATCCAGGAAGCTTGACTAAAGTGGTCCATCTCCTGGTCTTGTCAGGGGCCTGGGGCATGCAAATGTGGGTGACCTTCATCTCAGGTAGGGATCGTCGGCCTGGACATCATGGATGCCCGCGGTGGGGACAGGGATGAGAGAGGGTCCTTGGACGAGTCCTAACACTGGTCCCCTGCACCCCACAGGCTTTGTGCTTTTCCGAGGCCTTCCCCGACATACCTTCGGTCTGGTGCAGAGCAAACTCTTCCCTTTCTACTTTCACATCTCCATGGGCTGTGCCTTCGTCAACCTCTGCATCTTGGCTTCACAGTGTTCCTGGGCTCAGCTCACATTCTGGGAGGCCAGCCAGGTATGCGGGCTTTGGCTCCACTACCCTCTGGACATTCACTCCCAGGACTGCACTGAGCACCTATGACACCTTTGTGACAATTAAAACAAGACCCCCCAAACCACCCCAGCTTCCTGGTATACAGAGAGTTGGGCTTTGGATACCCTTGAGCAGTGCACAGCCTGCACAACCATCCCCAGCAGCCCTGTCTATTCCCCCTGTGTCTGTCTGCTGGCTGTTGCTCCCTCTCCTCCCCCTGACTGGGCCTGCAGCCAAGCTGTGGTGACTCAGCTGGGCTGAGGCACTGACCCCAGCTCACTGTTTAAAAACTAGCCTGACTGGGGATTTACAGTCCCCCACCTCCATCCCCGGAGAAGGAAATGGCATCCCACTCCAATATTCTTGCCTGGGAAATCCCATGGACAGAGGAGCCTGGTGGGCTACAGTCCATGGGGTCACAAAAGAGTCGGTCACGACTTAGCGACTAAACAACAGCAACAACCCCCATCCACACATTTTACCCAACCACAAGGCAAGGAGCCATCTCTGCATCTCATGTTTCTCTATCCTGCCCTCCCCTGACCCCATTCTGTCCCTCAGATGTGGGCAGGTAAGGCCTGAAAGGGGTTTTGATAACCTCACAGACACATGAGGGATTATGGGTAACTGGAAACTTCGGGGACTTTTAATCCTTTCCCTGTGGGCCCAATGTCAGCTTCTAGGGACTAGGCTGGGGCCACAAAGGAGATAGGCCCCGTCTTAGGCTCTTTGGGGGAAATGAAGGGACAGTTACTGTGGTGCTCTGTCCCAACTCAGGGAAGAGAGGCTCTGCCCATCCTCAGTTCTGGGGAAGAATTGGGTAGGAGACAGGCTGTGTTCTGGCAAGTTCCAGTCAGTGTATTAGAAGAGAAGCAGCTCAGGAATTCGGGGGAGAGAGAAGAGACAGTGGTGGAGCCTTTCCTTAGGAACTGCGGGTCTCAGGATATGAGAGCTAGAGCTCTGTTTGGGTTTGGGGATGGAGCAGGGAGACCTGGCTTTGACCCGATCCTGTCTCCCATTCCCCTCTGGCCTTTGAGGATGCACAAGGACATGCCCTGGGGCCCCTTCTGCCTCCCAGGAGTGGCTCACCTTGTCCTCACGTTGCCCCACCAGCTCTTCTTGCTGCTCCTGAGCCTCACACTGGCCACCATCAATGCCCGCTGGCTGGAGTCCCGCACCACGGCCGCCATGTGGGCCCTGCAGACTGTGGAGAAGGAGCGGGGCCTGGGTGGGGAGGTGCCGGGCAGTCACCAGGGCTCGGACCCCTACCACCAGCTGCGGGGTCAGGACCCCAAGTACAGCGCCCTCCGCCAGCAGTTCTTCCGCTACCATGGCCTGTCCTCCCTTTGCAATCTGGGCTGCCTCCTGAGCAATGGGCTTCATTTGGCAGGCCTTGCCCTGGCCCTCCACAACCTCTAGCTCCCACTGACTCTCTGTCTCTGCTGGGGCCCTGGATGTCAATAAACGCTTCTTTGGAAATGACTGCCTTCATCTTTCTCCAACTGGGAAGCAAAGAAGGGGAGGAGCAGGCAAGGGTTGTTGTTGCTGTTGTTTAGTCACTCAGTCGTGTCCTACTCTTTTGCAACCCCATAGACTGTAGCCCACCAGGCTCCTCTGTCCATGGGATCTCCCAGGCAAAGAATGCTGGAGTGGGTTGTCATTTCCTTCTCCAGGAGATCTGCTCAACCCAAGGATCGAACCTCCGTCTCCTGCCTTGGTAGGTGGACTCTACCACTGAGCCACCAGGGAAGCCCTTGTAGGCAAGGGGAGAGCTGAGGGATCCCGTTTTCCCATTCACATGGCATACTAATTCAGAGTGTAGTATGTTACACCCCTAAGCTCGTCCTACAATGGTGCCATTTGTTGAGCACCTACTGTGTGCCAGGCATGGCGCTAACCATTACACATAGCATGTATTATGGTAACAGTATCTGGTTCTGATCCATAGAGGACAATTGTATTTTTTCACCTCATTGACATTGGGAATGGCCACGTGACTTGCTTTGGCCAATGAAATGTGAGCAAAGTCACTTTTGAGAAGAAGTATACAAGCCAGTGCCTGATTCACCACATCTTCCCCTGTTTGTAATGATCAGTGTGAGTGAGAAGCAAACCTTGGACGTAAGGGACTTGTGAACACGGTAAGGGAAGGAAAGAGTGGGGCAAAGGGAGAAGGTAGCACTGACCTATATACACTACCATGCATAAAATAGATAGCTGGTGAAAAGTTGCTGTATAACACAGGGAGCTCATCTTGGCACTCTGTGATAATCTAGAGGGGTGGACTGGGGGAGGGGAGGGAGGCTCAAGAGGGAGTTGATGTATATAACTATGGCTGATTTGGGGTGTTGTATGGCAGAAAACAAGACAACATCATAAAGCAATTTTTCTCCAATTTAAAAAAATGAAGCAAACCTTGGATGTTGGGTGCCATGGTGACTGTGGGGCTGCTTGTTACTGAGCATATACCAGCACTTCCTGACTGACACACATCTCAGTTCATCCACAGTAGCCCTTGGAGGTGGCTAACATTGCTCCCAAGAAGCAATGGGGGCTCAGTGAAGTTCAGCAAGTGGCTTCAGGTGCAGTTGTTTGAATTAGGAATCCACCAAAGCCTGAACTTTAAAAATTTTTGGTTTTAAAAATTTTTTGGCCACATGACATGTGGGACCTTAGTTCCCTGAGCAGGGGATCAAACCCATGCCCCCTGAAGTGGAAGCATGGAGTCTTAACTACGTGGCCGCCAGAGAAATCCTAAGCCTGAATATTATAAATGCAGATTCTCTACTGTTGGCCTGAAACAAAAAACCACAGTTGGGCCTGGATATCAAATTTTGTGGCCTCAGGCCAGGGCCTGCCCCTCTCTGATTTCCAATTTCTTTATCTGTAAAAGGAGGGGGTTAACTCTTCAGGTATTTGGAAAAGGTGTCTAGCCCAGTTTAGGGTCAGGCGCTGCACTTTACAAACAACAAACTCATATCAGAACCTTTACCCAACCCTGTGAAGTGGGCACCCTTGTTAACGACGGACCACATGATGGATAGGGAAAATGAGGCCCGGGGAGGTTAACATGTCCAAAGCGACAAGGACTGGAAGTGGTGGAGCTGAGATTGGAACCTGGCTCCAGAGTCCGTGCTCTTAGCTGCTGTGCACATGTAGGAACTCCACGTCTGGTTGGTTAAAATGAAATGTTTATTGGCACGGAACAGACAGCTAGCTGCGCGCTTGGAGATACTTCCAGCCCCTCCCCCGTCCCACTCCGCCTCCGCCCAGCCCCACAAGCCCCGCCCCGGTTCCTCCCCGCCCTTCCCCAGGAGCGGCCCCTCTTCCCGCTTAGGGGCGGGGCCGGAGCGGGATCCGGGTGGCTGCTGGCAGCTGCGGCGGCGTCTGCGGCTGCGGGGTCTGGGTCGCAACCAGGGCCAGGTCGCAGAGAGTTCGGAGGCAGAACCCTCGCAGCCAGCGTCCCCCACTACGCGAAGTGACTCCCTCGGAGGGAGAGCACTCCAGCCTGCGCCTCCGCGTCCCAGCAGGTCTCCGGGGGGGGACTGGGGCTTAGCGGGGGAGGGCCGGGGTCCTGGGGAACAAAGGCAGGCGGCGGGGGACGCCACTTCCCTCGCCCCTACCCAGCTGGGCTCATCGGGAGCGTTAATGGGGCGCGGGCGGGGCAGAAAGCCCAGCTGGAGACAAGAGATGTGACCATATGGTGATGGAGGAAGCTCGGAGCTCCCCAGCACTGGCTGGGGCGCCCCACATCAGGTGACGAGGGGGACAGGACCGAGCCCTCCGGGGTCCCTTAACTCGTGCCTGGCCTGATGGAGAGTCGCCAGATGGTCAAGATAAGAGGTGGGACCGGCTGACAGGTGGGCTGAGGGTGGGGCGGAGTTGGGGCCCCATCCCAGCTGCCCTGCCTAGCATGGGGAAAGGCTTCCTGCCTCTTCCCTTCCCCTCCTCAAACTCGTTCTCCCGGAACACGGGGTGGGGCAGAGGGCTGGGCAGGAAAGGAGGGCCGGCTGGGTCCTCCTTTTTAACCTGGATAAAAGCCTCAGGGGGTAGTTGAGAAATGGCTTTGCCAGGGGTGCCTCTGCTGGTTGCCCCACATTCACCCAGGCCTTCTGGGGCCTCCCTGTGAGGCTCAGGGAGCAGCCACAACAGCTAGGAAAATAGGCCTCTGCAGTGACTGAGGGCGTGCATGGTCCCAGATGAAGCAGCCTTATCTGTGGGGACAGATTGACAGGAAGGGCCCATCCAGGTGGTCAGGGTGGTGGCTGGGGTGGGTGGTTTCCTTGGATTGGAAGACCATCTTTCTGGCCTCTGTGGGCTGACGCTGGGCTGGGGTGAGTCAGCTTTCCTGGGAGGCAGATGGGCCCAGCCCCTTTGACAAACAGAAGGTGGCAGGCCCCATTTGGGGGTAGAACTGGGCATTGAACCCTGGGGTGTATCCACTTAAAGCCCCCTCCCCATGGGCTTCAGGGAAGGACTTAAAGTTGGCCTGCGTAGGGGCAGGCGGGTGGCTAACACCTGCCAAAGTCAACACCCAGGCCCTGGGTGGTGGTGGGGGGGGGGGGCGGCGGCTTTATCCAGCTGACAGCCCCAGCTACCCCCAGCTCACACTTGGGCCACGCCAGCTTCTCGCCCCGGGGCAAAGTCCACACCTGCACCTTCCGAAGGTTCTGGTTCCTCAGCAGCCCGATGAGGCACCCCCAACCTGGACCCTTGCATTTGGCAAACATCCCCATTTTCTAGGCGAGGACTCTGAGGCCCCACAAGGGCAAGTGACGCATCCAAGATCACTTGACGTCCAAGTGGCAGAGCCAGGATTTGAGCCCAGGTCCGGTGCATGGGCTTCCCAGGTGGCTCTGTGGTAAAGAAACTGCCTGCTGATGCAAGAGACCCGGGGTTGGGAAGATTGCTTGGAGGAAGAAATAGCAACCCACTCTGGTATTCTTGCCTGGAAAATCCCATGGACAAAGGAGTCTGGCAGGCTACTGTCCATGGAGTCGCAGAGTTGGACATGACTTAGCAACTAAAACAACAACAACCAGTGTAGACACTGGGACCATTCCCGGTGTCATTTTCCCTGCAGGCCTCCAGCTCTCCCCATTCCAGGAGGCTCCCTGGCAAGATGGCATCAGCTGGAGACCCCCCAACAGGCCAGCGGGATGCAGCGGACCAGAACTTCGACTACATGTTCAAGCTGCTGCTCATTGGCAACAGCAGCGTGGGCAAGACATCCTTCCTGTTCCGATACGCCGACGACTCCTTCACGCCCGCCTTTGTCAGCACCGTGGGCATTGACTTCAAGGTCAAGACAGTCTACCGCCATGACAAGAGGATCAAGCTGCAGATCTGGGTGGGCCAGGCGGCAGTCTATGGGTCTGCCGGCCCAGGCAGGGGCTGGGGTTCCTCTGGGGAAGCTCAGGCGAGGGTGTAGGGCTGTGGGGAGGGGTCCCAGGTCAGCAACAGTGATCCAGAGCCGGGGAGAGGGCTTGGGGTAGATGTGAAGAGCAGTAGGGGTATTATCCATGAAGTGAATTCATCAGGATGAGGGGGATTTACCCTGCTCTCTAGGGTCTGAGGGGGAGACAGTACTAACCCAAGCTGGATTAGAAGATCTGGTGACGAATGGGGAAGAGGTTTGGGTACCCTGTTGGGACAGGCCCGGAGGCTCCCACTGAGCTTCTTCAGAGTCATGCTCGAGCTCCCAAAGCACCTGCTGGTAATGATTGTCATGGTAATGAGCATCAGACTGTCTGCACCAAGGTGGTACCCTCTGGTCAAGGTGGTTCTTGTTTGTGGTCATGAAGTTGGTTCTTGGAGATGAGGTCATAGGGGGCTTAATAAGTCTTTGAGAGGCCACCGACCCCTCAGACTGGAAACCCCTCAAGGACAGGGTGCATGTCCCCTCCATCAGACTAGAGCAGGCCCATATTTCTCCCCATTAAATCGGGGGCTGTGAGGGCAGGTCCATGTCCTGGTCATCAGACTGGGGCTGTGAGGCTGGGGTGCCCACCTGGAGAGGTAGGGTGGGGAACAGGGTGGCTTCTAGATGCCTGACCCCACTGTGTGCCCAGGACACGGCGGGCCAGGAGCGCTACCGTACCATCACCACAGCCTACTACCGCGGAGCCATGGGCTTCCTGCTCATGTATGACGTTGCCAACCAGGAGTCCTTTGCTGCCGTGCAGGACTGGTGAGTGCTTGCTGACCACTTACCCCCTGACCTTCACCCTCTCTCCCTGACCCTAATCTCTGGCCTAACACAGCCCTCCCAACTCCACAGGGCCACGCAGATCAAGACCTACTCCTGGGACAACGCTCAGGTCATCCTCGTGGGGAACAAGTGTGACCTGGAGGATGAGCGTGTTGTGCCCACCGAGGAAGGCCGGAGGCTCGCCGACGACCTTGGTCAGTGCCCAACCTGGGCTACAGGCCCTGGACCTCCCAGAACCAAACCTCCATCCCTATGCTTGAGTCCCAGGTCCAACCAGTCACCAATACTTTGCCCTTTGAAGATCTGCCCAGAAAAATACCTGCATGTATACCACCTGCTACATTTAATTCCAGAGGATTTACCCACAGATAACCTTTACTGCCCAACTGCCCTGGGAACCCAAACTCAGCAAAACCATT
The DNA here is from genome assembly GCF_002263795.3 of Bos taurus. Taxonomy (NCBI): domain Eukaryota; kingdom Metazoa; phylum Chordata; class Mammalia; order Artiodactyla; family Bovidae; genus Bos; species Bos taurus. Next base: position 15,744,121 of record NC_037334.1, on the reverse strand, counting down.
TCTGGGAATTTATCCTACAAACAACACCCGTGTGGGCAGTGACGGGTGTATCAAATTACAGCACAGTTATTAGGAGGGAAAGCTTGGCAGCCTCCCAAGTCTCTCACAGTGGGGGAAGCAGCTACACATAAAGTATAGTCACGTGAGGGAATACTATGCAGCTGTGTAAAAGGATCAGGCCATCCTTTATGTTCTGCAGTCTGTGGATATATGGGTAAGTGGAAAAAGCAAACTACAGAATAGTGGGTATGGCTGCTGCTTTTAGTCCAGGGATCAGCAAACATTTTCTTTTTTTGGCTGCACAGTGAAGCTTGTGGGATCTTAGTTCCCCAACCAGGGACTGCACCCATGCTCCCTGCAGTGGAAGCGAGGGGCCCTAACCACTGGACTGCCAGGGAAGTCCCTTGCCAACATTTTCTTAAAGGGCCAAATAGGAAATATTTTCAGTCCTAGGGTCTAACTGCTCAGCTGTGCCTGAAAGCAGCCTTGGATAATACATCAGTGAATGAGTGTGACTGTCTGCCAATAAAACTTTAATTACACAAATAGGCAACAGCACCTGAGACTAACACATAATATGATAAATCAGCTATGTTCACGCATGCTCAGTCGATCAGTCATGTCTGACTCTGTGACCCCACATACTATAGCCCTCCAGGCTCCTCTGTCCATGGAATTTTGCAGGCAAGAATACTGGAGTGGGTTGCCATTTCTTTCTACAGGGGATCTTCCCAGGGATCGAACTTGTGTCTCCTGCCTTAGCAGGCAGATTCTTTACCACTGAGCCACCAAGAAGGCCCAATATACTTAAATTTAGTTCTTGAATAAATACTTATAAAGAAAATAGGCAACAAGCCAGATTGGCCTGCAGCTCAGTTTGCCAACCCCTGCATTAGCGTTTAAAAAGGGTATATATTGATGTATATTGATGTTTGCTTAAAGGAACTCTGGAAAGATACAGAAGGATCTAGTAATCCTGGTGACCTGGGATGCTACCAGGGTTGGAGGGGAACTTTTCAGCCTACCTTTGTGAATCAGGTGAATGGATTCTCGATTCAAAGTTTAAGCTAAAAGAAAATCTTGTCCTGGAGTATTCTAGGCCCTCCCCAGGACTTTCTGTCCAAGAGGGAATGTAAGCACTATGCAGGGAGGGCGGGTTAAGGACGGAGACTCTGGAGCTAGAATCCCCTCCTGCAACCCACTAACTATGTGACCTTTGGCATCTCACCTACCCTCTCTGTGCTTCCATTGCTCCATCTAGGAAACAGGTGAAAACCTCATCTACCTCATAGGACTGTTAGATTAAATAAGCAAATCCTGGCCCTGATTGAACATTAACTGCAGTTATTTCTTGATGGCTTTGTGATCTCGCACCGGTGACTTTAGCTCTCTGGGCCAGCACTTCCTCGTGTGTGAAAGGCAGATAATATAATAACAGCCCCACCTGGTTAGTTTGTCAGGAGGGTTAAATGAGTTATGACGCATGAAGCAGTGCCAACAGAATCCTGCGTATGTGTGGTTTGCATCTAAGCGTTAGCTAGCATGATTGTGAAGTGTTGCTGATGTTTGTGCCTAAAACCTAAGAGATTTACTTTCTGACCCTTTGCAGAGAAACTTCACAGACCCCTGGACCGTAACCATCCCCTCTTTCTTTTCCTTTTTTTTTCTTGCCATCATCTGTTGGAGAAACTGGGTCTTTGTTCTGTGGAAGGTCCCCCGTTTGGGGTTTGACTCTGCTCCTTTGTCAAGTGTGCTTTAGGAACCTGAGCCTGGGTCCCATTTACAGATGTGCTGGGGGTCAGCTGTTGGGGCCCTGCTGTAGGCTGGAATACTTGAGAATGCTGCCCACACCTTTGTTGTTGTCGTTGGCTGCAACACGCGGGATGGGGGATCTTAGTTCCCTGACCAGGGATTGAACCCTTGCCCCCTGCCGTGGCTGCGCAGAGTCTTAACCACTGGACCACCGGGGAAGTCCCCTGCTCACACCTTCTTGTGGAAAACATCTAGTTCCTGGGGGTCAGGGGGCGATTCCCGCTCTTCCATTAAGTTTAAAATATCAGACAACAAGTTAGGAGATGGATTTGGACCCCAATTTTGTAAGAAAAAAATCCACACACGTGTGTACACATATTCCTACCCACTACAAACCAAACCCCAACAATTATGTATTTTTTTTAAGTGGAAAGCTAGATGTCAAAACAGCAATAGTAGTTGTTTCTGGGTGAAGAGATTACATACAACATTTTTAGCTGACTTGATACTTTTCAGTAGTTTCTCTAGTGAATATTCATAATTAGAAGAAATAAGGTGTTAAAAAAAAAAAAAAACTGGGACTTCACTGGTGGTCCAGTAGTTAAGGCTCCTCACTTCAACTGCAGGAGATATGGGTTCAGTTTCCTGGTTGGGGAACTAAGATCCTGTTGTGTGGGGCAGCCAAAAATTAAGTCTTAAAAAAAGAAGAAAAACTCAAGATTGTTTGAGGCAGAGCTAGACATGATTAATGAAATGCCAAATTTGCCTGGGAAGACGGTGGGGTGACATTGATGATCACCAGGCTCAGGATAGAGGTCGTTTCCTGCCTCTGTCATCCACCCATTCATCCATCTATTCATCCATCCACTCATCCATCCATCTATACATCTATCTATACATTCATCCATTCATTCATCTATATATCCATCTCTCCGTCCATCCATCTACTATCCATCCATCTATACACTTATCTATACATCCTCCCATCTACCCATCCATCCATCCACCTGTACATCTATCCATCTAAAATCACATCATTCATCCATATATCCCTCTACCCACCCATCCATCCATCCATCTGATCAGTCATTCAGTCAGTAGTTTCTGAGCGCTTGCTCTGTGCCAGGCCCTGGGCTGCAGTTGTGGACAAGGCAGATAGACAGCCTGCCCTCTTGGTGCAGGTATTCTAATAGTGGAGACATAGATGGATAATTATATATTTACTAATTATAATGATATTTATCTAGTGCTGCATGATAATGACAAGGGTTAGAATGCTGCTACTGCTAAGTCACTTCAGTCGTGTCCGACTCTGTGCGACCCCATAGACGGCAGCCCACCAGGCTCCCCCACCCCTGGGATTCTCCAGGCAAGAACACTGGAGTGGGTTGCCATTTCCTTCTCCAATGCATGAAAGTGAAAAGTGAAAGTGAAGACGCTCAGTCGTGTCCGACTCTTCGCAACTCCATGGACTGCAGCCTCCCAGGCTCCTCCATCCATGGGATTTTCCAGGCAAGAGTACTGGAGTGGGGTGCCATTGCCTTCTCCAAGGGTTAGAATAGAGGCCTGTTCACCCTGTGCTGTGTGTAGTAGCCTGGACATTTGTCTGAATTTCTGGCCTACCTTGGGAACGGCAGATGGGGATACACTGGGGACCATAGCTCCCAGCAGGTGGATCCTGAACCGGGGCGCAGGGTGCAGGAAGGACAGTCATGTGCACCCTATTTTCAGGTTGCTGGGCCACTTCTTGTAGCCCAGGAACTCTGGGCAGGGCCCCAAAGCATTTGTACCACCTCTCACCTTTTGCTAAGTGGATAAGCTTTTTTTTTTTTTTTTGCTTTGTTGGGTCTTGTTGCAGCGCTGGGTTTTCTCTTGTTGCAGAGCATGGGCACAGTAGTTCCAGCACTCAGGCTTAGTTGCCCTGAGGCACGTGGGATCTTAGTTCCCCAACCAGGGATTGAACCTATATCCCCTGCATTGGAAAGCAGATTCTTAACCACTAGACCACCAGGGAAGTTCCTAAACATTTTTTTTTTTTTAAGAGAAAAAGTTATGATGATCCCTGTGATGCTAAAAGTCTATTCAAATCTGCTTCACCCTCCCCTTCCCCAAAAGGAATCAGCCAGCCTGCCCTCCCTCCTGAGGCCCAAGGTGGTACACGAGAAATGTTTAATCTGTTATTATTTCAACCAGGCAGCCTGAGTGTGTTAACCTGTGTGAATTTACATGAGTGACTTTCCTGCTGTGTGCCTCAGTTTTCCCATCTATAAAATGGGCTATAATAGCATAGGGCATTCCCTAGCAGTCAGGTGGTTAGGGCTCCACCCTTCCACTGTAGGGGGCATGGATCCAATCCCTGATTGGGGAACTAGGATCCCACAAGCTGCATGGTCCAGCTCCCCCCACAAAAACTATCTACCTCAGACTGAGTGACTGCGCATGCCCAGAGCATCCTTAAATGAGTTAATTTACATAAAGTTCTTAGAAAAGTACCTGTCACATAGTAAGCATTGTGTAAGCACTGCCTATTATTATTATTACTGTTTTTAGTGCACTCTGTAGGCCAGGAACTGCGTACATTGTATGCTCTCTAAAACTCTGCGAAACCTGCCATTATCTGGCTGACAGAGGTTACAGATTGGGTAGCCCTGGGCTGAAGCCAGTCCTGTTTTATTTGACCTGGAGCATATGTTCCAGAACATGTGAAATACTTGGCTGCGCTTAAAAGGTCCACATAAATATTGGGCTTTGTGGGCACCCTGGCTGTGCCTTCCTGTGCAGCAGAAATTGGATAGAGGATGAGTACCGCTTAACTGGGGTAAGACTCTTGCCACCGCTGCCTTGTGACAAAGAGATACGCAAGGTAGTCCGGGCAAGCGCTGCTGTCACACATTTTTATCAACATCAGCAGCATCATTGTTCCCATTTTACAGAAGAGCAAACTGAGGCTCCGAAAGACTAAGAGTCTCAGCTGAACGAAGGTCAGAACTGGGCTTGGAACCCAGGTTCGTGTGATGCCATAGCCCAGGCGCTGACCCCCCAGGGTTTCACAGATCATCCTATCTTTTTTTTTTTTTAATGCCATTTATTATGTTTAAACACCCTCCCCACCCCCTGCCACAACATGTAGGATATTAGTTTCCCGACCAGGGATCAAACCCGTGCCTCCTGCAGTGGAAGCACGGAGTCTTAGCCACTGGACCGCCAGGGAATTCCCACATCTTCCCATCTTCTATTCCTCCAGGTTTTGAGTTCTTCGAGGCCAGCGCCAAGGAGAACATCAACGTGAAGCAGGTCTTCGAGCGCCTGGTGGACGTCATCTGCGAGAAGATGAATGAGTCCCTGGAACCCAGCTCTAGTCCTGGCAGCAATGGGAAAGGCCCGGCCTTGGGGGACACTCCAGCGCCACAGCCCAGCAGCTGTCCCTGCTAGAAGACTCCCCCACCCCACCCACTCCTGCCTCGGCAGAGACTGTAACTGAGGCATGAGCCATAAGGGCTGTTTCCAAGCTCAGGGCGCCCCCAACTTCCCATTGGCCGCCCCCACTCCCGCATGGCGCGTTCTCTGGCCAAGGCCACCAGCCTGCCCAAGCAGGCCCTGTCGCAGGCTCCAGACCCTGCACTGCGGGCAGGGTCTGGGGAAGGGGCGTGCAACGAGCTTGCTGCTTCCTGGCATTGTCACGGTGATAGTGAGCACGCACACGGCGCGTCCCACTCCGCCTGGTGAAGGGGCAACCGCCATGCCTTCTGGGTTAGAACCACTTATCCGCATCCGTTTCTGAGTTGGGCATTGATTTTAGTTCGTGTGCTGGCCAGAGATGGTTCTTTTCCCTCGTGCAGTTGGGGTGGGAGTGGGGAGTTGGTGGGAGGGATCTCAGAATTCATCCGTGGAGATGTGGAAGGCAGGTCCTTTCTCAGGATCGCCCAGTCTGCCTGTGAACCTTCTGCCTGTGAACCAGGGTGGTGGTTTTGCATCTCCCAGACCCCTCCCTTCTGACCTGCAGATCTTCTGCCTGTGAAAGCAGTATTAAAGCGGCTTTTCCCAGATCGCCCCCTACCCCCACCCGCGGCTTTAGGGACCCCAGAAGTGCCTTCTCAGCTTCCCCAGAATTTGCTCGACCCTGCCACTGTTACAGCTGACCCACTGCATTCTCAATCCAGAATAGAATTCTGGAAATTATGGGCTGCTCTGGGCCAGGCAGAGAATCATGCATTCCTGCTGAGGACTTTTTACCAGGAGTTAATTCAGAGTTAGAAGCTTAGGCTCTCCTGCCCTGCCCTGCCTTCCACGGGCCCTGTTTGGCTGGTAATGTTTTAAGCAAGGTCTTTCCACATCCCATATCCTGCTCAAAAAGGAAATTGAGCAATATTCCTGTAGCATAGCCTGCACTGGCTGGCGGCTCTCCATGTGAGGACATCGGCTCCTCCCACTTGAAAAACCTTGAAGACACAGGGCTGGCTTCCCGAAGCCATGTTATCTCTGGGGTCCTGCTAATGGAGGAGCCACAGGAAAGAACGCTTTGGGGTTTGGCTGGAGGGGCAGCAGGGAAGGTAGGGCTGGGTAACCTCTGTTGCTACTTGGATTTCCTAGATGCCGCTTGGGAGTGGCAGGCTGAAGACAGATGGGTGGAGAACAGTCCCCCTGGTTGATTGAGGCACTAGCAGGGAGCCCACCAGGTTGGGCGTCCCTAGCTACCAGGGGCTCCTGCTGGGAGGTGATCTTCATTTTGACACCTTCCTGGCCCCATCCTCCGCTCAGTGGCCCTTCCTGCCCACCTGAGTCCAACCTTGGTGACGCAGTACCTCTTTCTACTCTGGAACACTGATACCCCAGAACTTTCCACTGTGAGGACAGCCAAAGTGTGTGATTTGTCCAGTCTCCCAGCCCCTGCTGCCAAAGTGACTTTCTGTAGCCTTGAGGATCTCTGCTACTTCCTACAAGGAATGGGCAAGGTCTGGGTCCAGTTTAACGTAGTTCTTACCTTTACAGAAGCTGGAGATTGAATTTGTTTCTAGAGGGCCCTGTTCACCCCAAACCAGGGACTGCCCTTAGAGCGTCAAAAGTGGGGGTATTTTTGTACACCAACAAACTTGACTGCAATGAAAAGGACAAGTTCTTGGAAATACACCACATGAAACATCGGAAGGTTTGGGTCAGGGGAGTCTAAAATGTCAGTTGCTTTAACATAAAAGAAATTAAAGCAGCTAGAAAAAGGCTTCTTAAGACACACCATGGCCTGTCAAGATTGCCTTTGCCTGTCCATTTTCCTTAAACTGCTGCCAGAAAAAAAACGTTTGGCCAGAGTGTCACTATCAAGGGGACCAGCTGACTTGTGTGATAGCCTGTGTGATAAAAGACAGCTTTGGCTGCATCTTGTACCTGACCTGGCCTAAGATTTCTGTTTACACAAGACTTTTCAGCAGTTCAACTTTAAGTTGCAGTTGAGACAGCTGCCACTCTTGAGGGTTCTCTCAAGCCTGGGAATGATGTAGGAGAATTTTTCTTGTTTGGTCTAAAAATGGTGTTCAGTTTTTATCTTATGATGTTTTGGGGGGAGGTTTAACTCCTGACAGTGTCTGGAAAACTGCACCTGATGTTCTCAAAGATCACCAGGAGGGAATGGAGGTTTGTTGAGTTTACAAACAAAGATTAAGCCAAAGGCTGTGGGAAGACAGCTTCCTGGTGCCAGGGAGGCTGGGATCTGGGGAGGTGCCTTGAGGCTGTATCCTGCATCCCTGCTGTGCCTTCTTATTTGCTTTCAAGTTGTTTTTCCAATGTCAGCAGGAAATTGCCATGATCGCCTTTTGGGGTTTGGGGTTATGTTTGTTTTACTTTTCTTTGGCTTCTCTGGGGATCATTTTCTTGTGTGTTTCTCTCCCAGCTCCACTGAAAACAAAACAAGGGGTGAAATTTGATCTCAGTCTTGAAGTGCTAATTCCAATAAGTGACTTCTCCTCCATGATCCCAGAACACACCAGGAGAGAGCTCTAGACCTTTATATTCTGGGTGTGGTTCTCCTTGTGTAAGCCGTTCTTAGATGTTCAGTCATAAAGATGTGCACTTTTCTCGAGAAAATAAAAAATTAAAGTTGTTATGCCCAGATGCTGTGGTTCTTTTCTTTCCATTAGTGAAATGGAGTTTCCAGGAAGAGGACAGTTGAATCACAGCCAAGTGGAGAGTTGGTTGAGGGCCGTGTGTGATGCTGCAGAACCTGAATCAGGACAGGGAAGCTCTGGTCTGGGGCTGCCTCTAGTTGGGCTGATCTCTGGTGACCTCCATGGTGGCTCAGATGGTAAAGAATTTTCCTGCAATGCAGGAGATCTGGGTTTGATCCCTGGGTCCAGAAGATCCCCTGGAGAAGGGCATGGCAACCCACTCCAGTATCCTTGCCTGGAAAATCCCATAGACGGAGGAGGCTACAGTCCACGGCAGGCTACAGCCCCTGGGGTCCCAGAGTCGGACATGACTGAATCGACTTAGCATGCATGCAAAGTGATAGATAAAAAGTGATTTCTTAGAAAGGGACGCTTGTAAGGTTCACAAGTGGGCAGCGCAATGCTTGCCTGCCCCGGGTACTCAGTGAGTTACATTTTTATAGTCAGAGGAAGAGAGTGGAAGGGGAGAAAATCTTATCTGTCTTCCCCCAGGTAGGGCAGGGAGGTTTACTTGTCCCTCCCTACGTGGTCAGGCCAGGACTGTCACAGCACTTCTGGAAAATATTTTCAGGTCTCAGTACAATGAAGTTCCTTCTTTTTGAAAAGTCACCTTCCCGTAAATGATAGTTTTTTGTGTCCACAGAGCCTGACTGTAGAGTCATTAACTTGATGACACCACTGGGCAGATTGTAGGCCTTATTTTCTACTGTTGTTTTATTGTTTTGGGGGGCATGGTGCAAAGAGCACATCTTAGGGGCCAAATAACACGTTTTGGGGGTTCCTAACTCAGTGAGCTCACTGGGCAGGATGTGGGTCTCATGCCACCATTATTTTATTGCTTTGGGGCATGCCCCATGCTCGTGTTGCATGGTTTTGTTGTTAGCTTGCTTTTATCATTAAGCAAGCCAGTCTGACTTTGATGCTAAGTGACCTGTTTTGCTATATAATAAGTCAGGCAGGCCCACCTTGTTTCAGAATTTTCCCATTACTTTCTCGAGTGATCATTAATCTTATTAACGGGGTTTCCAAGCTAACTATTTGATCATCCTCTTTTGTCCCTATCAGACACACAGGCGAGATCAGAGTCACGCCCTCGTGGTAGTTTGAGTCACTTTTTACGGTACATTTCTTCCTGGTTTACTTTCGTCAGTCATCTTGCTTTGCCTGGTTCTGAGCCCGTATTTTTTGTGTCTTAAGCTCCTCCAGGGCTTCCCTGATAGCTCAGTTGGTAAAGAATCCGCCTGCAATGCAGAGACCCTGGTTCGATTCCTAAACATTTCCACCAAATAAAACATTCTCTACTTTCGGCTTGTGATTAATTTTTTAGTCAACACTATTATGGACTTTCTGTACACAGGAGAGAACTTCTTCACCCCGGGGCCCATCTAGCTTCATCACCTTGGTATAGAGGGTAAGGAGGACGATGTGTTAGGTCTTAGTTGCAGCATGCAGGATCTTTAGTTGCAGTATGAAAACTCTTAATTGCAGGATATGGGATCTAGTTCCCTGACCAGGGGTTGAATCTGAGCCCCCGCATTGGGAGAACACAGTCTTAGCCACTGGACCACAGGGAAGTCCCTCCCCCAGAATTCCTGATGTCCCTTTCCCTGTGTCCTTCTCCCTACAGCCCCTAGAATCTAAAATACTATACAGTTTACTCGCTTAAATTGTGTCTCCTTCACTATAATATCTGCACCTCAGAGGCAGGAATTTTTAAATTTTTTACTTCCACATCCAACTCTTTCCTGTCTGACACAATAAAAAGGAAATATTAGGTCTTTGTTCCTGGTTCTTGGCACAGAGCTCCTAAAAACCCTTGGAATTTCTGGAGTGATAAGCATCTTTTGTGTACTAATAAGAAGACAGCCTAGGCTGGGGCCCATAAGTAGCTTCAGTATAGGGCTGATCACCAGAAAGACCAAACCATGATTAGAGATTTGGAACCATCAGCCTATGATGGTTTGGAACCATCACTGTATGGCAAGTAGAAGGGGAAAAAGTGGAAGCAGTGACAGAGTTTCTCTGCTCGGGTTCCAAAATCACAAACTGTGACTGTAGCCATGAAATTAAAAGACGCTTGCTTCTTGGCAGGAAAACTATGACAAAACTAGACAGCATATTAAAAAGCAGAAACATCACTTTGCTGACAAAGGTCCATATAGTCAAAGCTATGGTTTTTCCAGTAGTTATGTATGGATGTGAGAGTTGGACCATAAAGGCTGAGCACCAGAGAACTGATACTTTTAAATTGTAGCGCTAGAGAAGACTCTTAGAGTCCCTTGGACTGCAAGGAGATCAAACCAACCAATCCTGAAGGAAATCAATCCTGAATATTCATTGGAAGGACTGAAACTGAAGCCACCTGATTCGAAGAGCTGACTTATGGGAAAAGACCCTTGATGCTGGGGAAAATTGAGGGCAAGGGGAGAAGGAGGCAGCAGAGGATGAGATGGTTAGATAACATCACGAACTCAATGGACATGAATTTGAGCAAACTCTGGAAGATAGTGAAGGACAGGGAAGCCTGGCATGCTGCAGTCCATGAAGAGTTGGACACGACTTAGTGACTGAACAACAACCATCAGCTTCAGGTCCTGGGAGGGAGCTCCAGAGAGAAAAGGGGCTGGAGACTGAGTTAATCACCCGCTGTCACTCGCATCTGAGTTATAGGCTTGGTATATTAATAGTAACTAAAGAGTTTCGTGGGACTTTCCTGGTCATCAGTGGTTGAGAATCCACCTTCCAATGCTGGGGACATGGGTTTGATCCCCGGTAGGGGAACTAAGATCCCACATGCCACCTGGCTTGCATGAGGCAATAAAAAGTCCTGGTATGGAAAACCTCCACGTTTGTGAGTAGAAACAGTAAAAACTGTAAAAAAAAAAAAAGAAAAAAAGGTTTTTTTCTTTCCATTTATTGACATACAGCTCTGTATAAATTTAAGGTATATAACATAATGATTTGACTTACATACATCATGAAATGATTGCCAAGTAAGTTTAGTGAATATCCATCAAAAAAGGCAAAGTGTTAGTCGCTCAGTCATGTCTGACTCTTTGAGACTCATGGACTGTAGCCTCTGTCTATAGTGGATTGCCTCTGTCTACAATGGAGTGGATTGCCATTCCCTTCTCCAGGGGATCTTCCCAATCTAGGGATCAAACCCAGGTCTCCCACATTGCAGGCAGATTCTTTACTGTCTGAGCCGTCAGGGAAGTTATCTCATATAAATACAAAGGTAAAGAACTAGGAAAAAATGTTTTTTCCTCGTGATGCAAACTCAGGATTTACTTTTACTGATTTTCATATATAACATACAGCAAAGTTAATTATATTTTAAAGTAATTTTTTAAATTGATTTACTTTTGGCTGTGCTGGGTCTTTGTTGCTGCACTGATTTTTCTCTAGTTGCAGCAAGGGGGAGGGGAACTCTCGGTTGCGTGCACTGGCTTCTCACACTGATACCGCTCCTTGTGGCACTCAGGCTCCACGGCATGTGGCCTTCAGTAGTCGTGGTTCAGAGTCAGTGCAGACCCCACAGTTTAAGGGCTCAGTCTCACAAGACCGCCCCCACCTCAGATACCTGTCACCAGTATTAGGTCCCCAAGGTACCCACTTCACTTTGACTTGGCTACAATCTTCCTTCCCCACAGAACATAGGAAATCCTTTTTAAAATATAGAGTGGTTGTGGTTCAGTAGTTGTGGGCTTCAGTCCAATAGATTGGTTCCTGGGCTCTAGAGCACAGGCTCAATAGTTGTGACTCACGGGCTTAGTTGCTTCGTGGCACGTGGGATCTTCCCGGATCAGGGATCAAATCCGTGTCTCCTGCATTGTCAGGTGAATTCTTGACCACTGAGCCACCAGGGAAGCCCAAATTATATGTATTGTGTTGTACATTGCAACCCTAGTTCTTTTTATCTTATAATTGGGAGTTTGTAGTTTTTTGACTGCCTCTGTCCAATTTCCCCTCCCCCCATGCCCTGCTTTTGATAAGCACAAATTTTATCTGTTTTTCTATGATTTTGTTTTTTGGGGGCATATGGCACAACTTACAGGATCTTAGTTCCCAAAGTTAAGTGAGTGGAAGTCGCTCAGTCGTGTCTGACTCTTTGCAACCCCATGGACTATACAGTCCGTGGAATTCTCCAAGCCAGAATACTGGAGTGGGTAGCCTTTTGCTTCTCCAGGGGATCTTTCCAACCCAGGGATCGAACCCAGGTCTCAAGCATTGCAGGTGGATTCTTTACCAGTTGAGCCACAAGGAAACTTAGTTCCCAAACCAGGGATTAAACTCGGGCAGTGAAAACACTAAGTCCTAACCACTGGACTGTGAGAGAATTTCATTTGTTTTTGAAGTATAATTGACCCACAACACCATGTTACTTCCTGTTACAGAACATAGTGGTTTGATATTTCTGTACATTGCAAAATGATTACCAGATATGTCTAGCTACCGTCTGTCACCATATAGAGATATTACACAGTTATTGCCTATATTCCGCACACTGTACATTTCAAGCCCCTGATTCATTTATTTTGCAACTGGAAATTTATACCTCTCAACCTCCCTTACCTATTCTTCCCCCTCTCCCACATTCTCCCCTCTGGCAACCATCTGTTTGTTCTCTGTATCTTTAACTCTTTTACTGTTCTACTTTAAGAACAGTTCATTTCTGACACACAGCAGACACTCCGCAGATATTTTTTAAGTGCATCCGCAGCAGAGCCCAAGTGTCAGCCAGGACTTGCGTCCTGTCTCAGGATTCTTTACGCCATCTCTTGCCCCCAAGAGGTAGTTTCCTGTGAACAAGGTGTTCTCCCCCACAACCATGGTCACTGGGTATTCAAAGTCCCAAAACCAAGTCTCATTAGCCAGCTTGGGTCCCACGTCCATGCCTGAACCAATGACTGCAGTCAGACCAATGGAAGGTGCTGATTGGCCCCTGGGATCATGTGGTGCCTCTGGTTTACAGACAGAAATCCGAGAAGTGGGTAGGTTTGGGGTGGGGGGGTGAGGGGCAACTAGGAACGGTCCTGCCAGATGTGGGAGATGATTGCCACATAGCAATTTTGACCAGTGCCCACTTTACCCTCCTTAAGATCCCTCCAAAAGAAAGATGGAAGAATTGGATAAACCATTTTGCAATCCTCAGTGAAAAAACTGATTCAGGTCACTATGACCTTTGGATGAAACTCGGTTTATTCTCAGCTATGATCATGACCACCCCTTGCAGTCAGCTGGGTAAATGAAACAGTCTCCATGCCCAGGCCACAACCCAGACAGATTAAATCAGGAGATAGTGAGATGTGGTGCAGGCTCTGATATTTCATTAAAGCTCCCAGGCAGTTCTTCATTTTTTTTTTCTTTCCTTACTTTTTTGGTGACACCAGGAAGCATGCAGGATCTTACTTCCCTGACCAGGGATCGAACCTATGCCCCCTGCAGTGAAAGCATGGATTCTTAACCACTGGCCAGCCAGGGAAGTCCCCTCCCCAGGGGTTCTAAAGTAAAGCCAGGGCTGAGAACAAGTGATGAACAGGAAATATGGGGCAAGAGGAACAAGATAAGGGGACCACAGAGAAGCAAGCCCCAAATCCAGAAGGTGCGGTGTTCCCCAATATTCCACACTTTTCCTGCCTCAAGAGGGTGGGGAGAGGAGGGAGAATGCAGAGCAGTGGTTCTCAAAAGTACATCACCCATACCAGCAGCGTGGCCTGGGAACCTGTTAGAAAAGCAGATTCCTGGGCCTCCTGCCAGATCTCCTGAGTCAGAAGCTCTAAGGTGGGGTTCAGACACTTGTGCTTTAACAGAATACCTAGTACTTCCCAGGTGGCTCACTGGATAAGAATTCACCTGCCATTGCAGGGGACATGGGTTTGATTCCTGGTCCAGGAAGATCCCATATGCCTCGGAGCAACTAAGCTCGTGCACCACTACTGAAACCCACTTGCCCACAGACTGTGCTCCATAAGATAAGCCATCGCAATGAGAAGCCCACACACGCCTGCTCGCTGCAATTAGAGAAAGCCCTCGCAAAGCAATGAAGACCCAGCTCAGGCAAAACATGCACACGCATGCACACACACACACACTCATGCACACACACATGCACACGCACACGCACAAAAGACCCAGAGTATTCGAATGCATTTTCCAATTCTATAACTACTGGATTAGGATAGAAGGAATTTAGGATACATGAAAAACATGCTGTGTGGACCTGGTTGGACCTAATTCAAAGAAACTGAGTGTAAAAAAAAATAAAAAAGAAAAAGAAAAAGAAACTGAGTGTAAAAAGACATTTCTGAGCCAATCAAAAAATTGAGTGATGACCTGAGTTTTGAGAGATGTCAAGGAAGGATTGTTAGTTGTCTTGAGTGTTGTCTTAGTCTGTTTGGGTTCTGTCAAAGAATAGCCTGAGTGGTTTATAAACAACAGACATTTCTTTCTCACAGTTCTGAAGGCTGGGAAGTTCATGATCAGGGCACCAGCAGACTGAGGGTCTGGTGTGGACCAGTTTCTTGATTCATAGGTGGCTGTTTTTTCTCTGGAGGGAGCTCTCTAGAGTCTCTTTTACAAGGGCACTAATCCTATTCCCTGGTGGCTCAGTGGTAAAGAATCCGCCTGCCAAAGCAGGAGATGCAGGTTCCATCCCTCGGTCAGGAATGTACCCTGGAGAAGGTAATGGCAACCCACTCCAGTATTCTTGCCTGGGAAACCCCATGGACAAAGGAGCCTGGTGGGCTACAATCCATGGGGTCACAAAAGATTTGGACACGACTTAGCAACTAAACGATAATAATCCCATTTCTGAGGTCTCCATCCTCATGACCGAATGACCTTCCAAAGACCACATCTTCTAATACCATCACATTGGGGATTAGGTTTCTTCCTATGAATTTTGAGGGTATACTGGAATTAGAGATGTGTACTGGAATACAAAAAGGGGAAATGACATTGGGATTTGTTTTAAAATACTTTATCAGGGACTTCCCTGGTGGTCCAGTGGTTAAGAATTCACCTGCCAATGAAGGGGACACGGGTTCAATCCCTGATCTGGGAAGATTCCACATGCTGAGGGGCAACGAAGCCTGTGGGCCACAACTACTGAGCCCACGCACTGCAATGATTGAAGCCCATGGGCTCCAGATCCCATGCTCTGCAACAAGGGAAGCCACCCCAATGAGAAGCCCACGGACCACAACCAGAAAGCAGCCTCTACTCACCTCAACTAGAGAAAGCCCACTTGCGGCAGCAAAGACCCAGAACAGCCATAAATTAAGTAATTTAAAATTTTAAATACATGTAAAAATAAATAAATAAGCTACAAACTTAAAAAGTAAAACAGAATACTTTGTAAGGGACTTCCCTGGTGGTCCAGTGGCTAAGACGCTGTTCTCTCAATGCAGGAGGGTCAGGTTTGATCTCTGGTCAGGGAACTAGATCTCACATGCCTCAGCTAAAGATCCTGAATGCTGCAGCAAAGATTGGAGATCACATGTGCCACAACCAAGATCCCGCACAGCCAAATAAACAAATAAATATTTTTTAAAAAAAAACCTCATCAAGGGGAAAAAAAGTTTAATGAAACACTATTGAACTCTTGGTGATGGTTGAAACTGGCTAAGGGTCTAGAGGATTCTTTTTCATGAGAATTTTAGATTTTTCTCACAAAGTAATTTTTTTTTTAACCTTCTTTTTTGGCCACATCATGTGATTTGCAAGACCTTAGTTCCCTGAACCCATGCCCCCTGAAGTGGAAGTGCAGGGTCCTAACCACTAGACCACCAGGAAGGTTCCTCACAAAGTAATTCATAAAACAGGACCGTTTCAATGGCAGGAAGCCACGTCATCCCATTCAGGTACTTAGAATTACAACCGCTGTCAGCTGAGATGAAAAATAAAATGAAGGAGAAAGGAGTCAAGATGAGGAGGATTTCCCAAATCTTTTATTATCAATCTCCTTTCCAGACGCAGGGAGTGCCACAGAGAAACTGAGACCACATCTCCTTCCAGCAGCCAGTGGGGCTCTGGGGTCCTGTTCTCCCCAGGTCTTTCAGCCCAGCTTGATGAACAGCAGCAAGGTGGCAAGAATTCCTGGCAGCTGAAATGGGTGAAGAAAGAAACACTGAACCAACATGAGGCATCTCTGGAACCCACATCAAATTTAATACACGGAGATACATCGTGATTTAGAAAAGTCAGGGCAGGGTGTGACAGACAGCAGAGGGACTCTCAGGGCCACGGTGGAGGGAATTTGGACTGTTACCACAATAAATCTCACCAGAAGGAAGAAGGAGGAGGCGATTTGTGATGCCCGTCAGTCATTCTCCCTTTGTTCCCCCCAGATCTCATCTCCACCCTCTTTTGTTCACCCCCTGGGTCCTGAAAACGACATTTCCCAGAATCCCCTGCTCCCGAGGGTCACAAAGAGTCGGACACGACTGAGTGACTCACACACACACACACACACACACACACACACCCCTGCTCCCTAAATTCTTGTTAAGTTTGGCCAATAGGAAGTACCAATAGGAGATGGCTGGACAGAAAGAAAGGTTGGAGTATTCTTTCCCCCACTCCCTCCTCTCTTCTGCCCACCCTGAGCTCTGCAAGATCACAGTTGTGGGTAGATGGCTCCTTTTCCTTGACTCTTGCTCTCCCTACCCCTTCAGGCATAGGAAAAGTAAAACCTTCCTATGTGGCTAGCCCTCATTCTCCTTAACCCTGCTGACACTTCCACAAGGGGCCCCTGAAAACTTTTATTTTTTAAGTTTTTTTTTTTAATGTGGACCACTTTTTTTTTAAGTCTTTGCTGAATTTATCACAATACTGCTTCCGTTTTATGTTTTGGTTTTTTGGCCACAAGGCATGTGGGATCTTAGCTCCCTGACCCTAAAAATGTCGTAAAAGGACCCTGTAGGACTTCCCTGGTGGTCCAGTGGTTAAGAATACGCCCGCCAATGCAGGGGACATGGGTTCATTCCCTCGTCTGGGAAGATCCCACAGGCCACAGAGCATCTAAGCCTGTGCACCAAAACTACTGAGTCCTTGCTCTAGAGCCTGAGAGCTGCAACCACTGAAGCCTGTGTGCCTAGAGCCCATGCTCCGCAACAAGAGAAGCCCCTGGAACTAGAAGCCCGTGCGCTTCAAGGAAGAGTAGCCCCTGCTCGCTGTAACTAGAGAAGGCCTATGCACAGCAACAAAGACTCAGCACAACCAAAAACAAACAAATAAATGAATAAAAGTAAGGGAAAAGTCATATATATTTTTATATATTTTAAATGACTGTGGGGGCTGAATTCTGTTTCTTGCTAGGATCTTGACTGTTTTGACTTCCCTGGGGAGGATAGTGTGATATAGTGTGCAAACCAATATTCAATATAAATGTGTACAATGAGAAAAAAATCCATTTAAAAATACGAATCAGACAGATGAGACTCATCCACATCTTCAGATCAGATCAGATCAGTTGCTCAGTCGTGTCCGACTCTTTGCGACCCCATGAATCACAGCACGCCAGGCCTCCCTGTCCATCACCAACTCCTGGAGTTCACTGAGACTCACGTCCATCAAGTCAGTGATGCCATCCAGCCATCTCATCCTCTGT
Source organism: Bos taurus (assembly GCF_002263795.3). Classification (NCBI taxonomy): domain Eukaryota; kingdom Metazoa; phylum Chordata; class Mammalia; order Artiodactyla; family Bovidae; genus Bos; species Bos taurus. Next base: position 15,726,601 of record NC_037334.1, on the reverse strand, counting down.
TGTTCCCTTTTCCTCTTGCCCCCAATCCCTCCCAGCATCAGAGTCTTTTCCAATGAGTCAACTCTTCGCATGAGGTGGCCAAAGTACTGGAGTTTCAGCTTTAGCATCATTCCTTCCAAAGAAATCCCAGGGCTGATCTCCTTCAGAATGGACTGGTTGGATCTGCTTGCAGTCCAAGGGACTCTCGAGTCTTCTCCAACACCACAGTTCAAAAGCATCAATTCTTCGGCACTCAGCTTTCTTCACAGTCCAACTCTCACATCCATACATGACCACTGGAAAAACCATAGCCTTGACTAGATGGACCTTTGTTGGCAAAGTAACGTCTCTGCTTTTGAATATGCTATCTAGGTTGGTCATAACTTTCCTTCCAAGGAGTAAGCGTCTTTTAACTTCATGGCTGCAGTCAGCATCTGCAGTGATTTTGGAGCCCAGAAAAATGAAGTCTGACACTGTTTCCACTGTTTCCCCATCTATTTGCCATGAAGTGATGGGACCGGATGCCATGATCTTCGTTTTCTGAATGTTGAGCTTTAAGCCAACTTTTTCACTCTCCACTTTCACTTTCATCAAGAGGCTTTTTAGTTCCTCTTCACTTTCTGCCATAAGGGTGGTGTCATTTGCATATCTGAGGTTATTGATATTTCTCCCGGCAATCTTGATTCCAGCTTGTGTTTCTTCCAGTCCAGTGTTTCTCATGATGTACTCTGCATATAAGTTAAATAAACAGGGTGACAATATGCAGCCTTGACGAACTCCTTTTCCTATTTGGAACAGTCTGTTGTTCCATGTCCAGTTCTAACTGTTGCTTCCTGACCTGCATACAAATTTCTCAAGAGGCAGGTCAGGTGGTCTGGTATTCCCATCTCTTTCAGAATTTTCCACAGTTTATTGTGATCCACACAGTCAAAGGCTTTGGCATGGTCAATAAAGCAGAAATGGATGTTTTTCTGGAATTCTCTTGCTTTTTCCATGATCCAGTGTATGTTGGCAATTTGATCTCTGGTTCCTCTGCCTTTTCTAAAACCAGCTTGAACATCAGGAAGTTCACGGTTCACATATTGCTGAAGCCTGGCTTGGAGAATTTTGAGCATTACTTTACTAGCGTGTGAGATGAGTCCAATTGTGCGGTAGTTTGAGCATTCTTTGGCATTGCCTTTCTTTGGGATTGGAATGAAAACTGACCTTTTCCAGTCCTGTGGCCACTGCTGAGTTTTCCAAATTTGCTGACATATTGAGTGCAGCACTTTCACAGCATCATCTTTCAGGATTTGGAATAGCTCAACTGGAATTCCATCACCTCCACTAGCTTTGTTCATAGTGATGCTTTCTAAGGCCCACTTGACTTCACATTCCAGGATGTCTGGCTCTAGGTCAGTGATCACACCATCGTGATTATCTGGGTCGTGAATATCTTTTTTTGTACAGTTCTTCTGTGTATTCTTGCCATCTCTTCTTAATATCTTCTGCTTCTGTTAGGTCCATACCATTTCTGTCCTTTATCGAGCCCATCTTTGCATGAAATGTTCCCTTGGTATCTCTGATTTTCTTGAATAGATCCCTAGTCTTTCCCATTCTGTTGTTTTCCTCTATTTCTTTGCATTGATCGCTGAAGAAGGCTTTCTTATCTCTTCTTGCTATTCTTTGGAACTCTGCATTCAGATGTTTATATCTTTCCTTTTCTCCTTTGCTTTTCACTTCTCTTCTTTTCACAGCTATTTGAAAGGCCTCCCCAGACAGCCATTTTGCTTTTTTGCATTTCTTTTCCATGGAGATGGTCTTGATCCCTGTCTCCTGTACAATGTCACGAACCTCATTCCATAGTTCATCAGGCACTCTATTTATCAGATCTAGTCCCTTAAATCTATTTCTCACTTCCACTGTATAATCATAAGGAATTTGATTTAGGTCATACCTGAATGGTCTAGTGGTTTTCCCTACTTTCTTCAATTTAAGTCTGAATTTGGCAATAAGGAGTTCATGATCTGAGCCACAGTCAGCTCCTGGTCTTGTTTTTGCTGACTATAGAGCTCCTCCATCTTTGGCTGCAAAGAACATAATCCATATCTTGGCTGGTGGTAATCTGCAGAAAAACAGTTTCACGTGAAGCTTCCCAGGTGGCTCAGTAGGTAAAGAATCTGCCTGCCAATACAGGAGACGCAAGAGATACAGGTTGGATCTCTGGGTCAGGAAGATCTCCTGGAGAAGGAAATGGCAACCCACTTCAGTATTCTTGCTGGGAGAATCCCATGGACAGAGGAGCCTGGTGGGCTACAGTCCATTGAGTCGCAAAGAGTCAGACATGACTGAAGGGACTGAGCAGAGGCATGAAAAATCAACATGGGGAAAATGTGAGAAAAACTTCCAGGGCTCAAGGGGATGGACATTTTTTCTAATTAACAGGTTTATTGAGATGTAATTCATTTATCATACAATTCACCTTTCTAAAGTGTATAGTTAAGTGGTTTGATTCCTTTACATTTAACGTAATTGCCAAGAAAGTAGGATTTATGTCAGCCACTTTGCTATGTTTTCTATTTGCCTTTTTTGTTGCTCTTCTTTTATTTATTCATCACAGCCTTCTGTTCTGTTGGATGTTTTCTTTTTAAAATATTTATTTGTTTAGCTGTGTTGGGTCTTAGTTGCAGAATGCAGGCTCTTCACTGCAACATTCAGGCTTCTGTAATTGTGGGGACTGGGCTTAGTTGCCCCAAAGTATGTGAGATCCTAGTTCCCCAACCAGGAATCAAACTCACCTCCCCTGCAATGGAAGGCAGATTCTTAACCACTGGACCACCAGAGAAGTCCCCGTCTGCTGGATATTTTCTAGTGCACCATTTTAATTCCCTTCTTGTTTTTATTATATTTTAAAATTATTTTCTTAGTTGTTGCCCTGGGGAGTACGATGGACATCTTAACTATTCATAATCTAGTTTGGATTAATACTAAATTAATCAGTACCATACAAAAACTCCTATATAGTTGTGTTTTCTCCAACATGCTTTGTGTTACTCTTGTCATGTAAATTACATGTAAATTAAATCTTCATATAAGTACAGTTTTATGACTGTTGCTTTATGCAGCTGTCTTATAAATGAGGTAGGAGGCTAGGTTTAACAACCATTTCTGTCTTTTTTCACTGCTGTGTCTCAGTGTCCCAAACAGTGCTTGGCACACAGTAAATTAAAAGACCTCGGTGTGTCCCAGAGGAGCTGGAACTTACCTGCATCACTGCTGTCCCCAGACAGCCCCCACTCAGGTTGGCGCTCTGAGTCTTGGTTATTTTCAGGAGCTTGGGGAAACAGCCCTGGGGAAACAAGCATCAAAGTAGGAGGGACCTGGTTAGAGACTAGTGGATTCCAAAGTGAAGTGAAAGTCACTGGGTCGCATCTGACTCTTTGCAACCTCATGGACTGTACAGTCCCTGGAATTCTCCAGGCCAGAATACTGGAGTGGGTAGCCTTTCCCTTCTCCAGGGGATCTTCCCAACCCAGGGATAGAACCCAGGTCTCCTGCATTGCAGGCGGATTCTTTACCAGCTGAGCTACCAGGGAAGCCCTGGTGGATTCCAAGGCCCCATCAACCCCTATAGGTCAGATTTTTTTCACAAAGTAATTTATTTAATTTTTTTACTTTTTTTTTTTTTTGCCTCACCCACTGCATGTGGGATCTCAGTCCCTTGACCAAGAAGGGAACCCTTGCCCCCTGCAGTGGAAGTGCAGAGTCTTGACCACTATACTGCCAGGAAAGTTCACCCAACACAATTTTTATAGAAGTCAATAGGAGGAATTCCCTGGCAGTCAGGTCAGATAGTTAGGACTCTGCTTTCACTGCTGAGGGTTCAATCCCTGGTCAGGGAAGTAAGATCCAGCTAGCCCCTCAGTGTAGCCAAAAAAAAAGTCTCTGGCCCTCAAGGTCTACCTAGGTGATGCCTGTGTTGTGTGGGTGCTCAGTTGATCAGTTGTGTCCGACTTGCAATCCCATGGAGCGCAGCCCATCAGGCTCCTCTATCCATGGGATTTTCCAGGTGAGAATACTGGAGTGGGTTGCCATGTCCTCCTCCAGGGGATCTTCCTGACTCGGGGATTGAACCTGGGTCTCCTGCATTGCAGGCAGTTTCTTCAAAATCTCCAGTTACCTCCTGGTGGATGACGTCTGCAGACACGTTGTGTCCATCGCAGTCCACGGTCCCTGGGGATTTACAGCAGCACCGGGGGTAGGTGTGACCTGTCACCCTTTCAAAGGAGGAGCCAGAAAAATCTGTGTAGTTCTTCACTCCACAGCACTTGAGCTGCAGAGAGGAGAATAAACACTTGAAGACTCCTTTTCAAATATCGAAATAATCCAAACAATAGAAATCACAGTCACCATGGCTACTGTTTAGAGCAGGCAGTCGCATTATTCCAGGGCCTGTGTTAAACACTGCCCTTTCTCACTCCATCATGGCTCAGAACCCTCCACGACTGTCACCTTACTTGAGGTAAAAGCTAAACTCTTCACCATGGCCCATGGGGCCCTGCATGATCCTCCCCATCACCTTCTCATCTCCCTGCTAGGTCACTTGAACTCACCCAGCTGCATATTGGTCTTCTGTTTCTTTTTTAAAAAATTATTTATTTATTTATGGCTGTGTTGGGTCTTCGTGGCTGCACGTGGGCTTTTCTCTACTTGCGACAAGTGGGGGTTACTCTTCGTTGCGGTGCACGGGCTTCTCATCACAGTGGTTTCTTCTGCTGCACAGCAAAGGCTCTCGGCTCGAAGGCTTCAGTAGTTGCAGCTCACAGGCTCTAGAGCGAGGTCTCAGCAGTTGTGGTGCATGGGCTTAGTCGCCCCTTGGCATGTGGAATCTTCCCAAATTAGAGATCGTACCCGTGTCCCCTGCATTGGCAGGCAAATTCCTATCCACTGTGCCATCAGGGAAGTCCCTCCTTTCTGTCTTTTTCTTTTTTTAATATTGACTGTTTATTTTTATTGTTTGGTTTTTGCTAAGCAAAGGGGATGAGACAAGATGAGGGTGGTGGTGGTTTATCTGTTTCAGTCATGTCTGACTCTTGTGACCCCATCAACTACCACCCACCAGCCTCCTCTGTCCATGGGATTTCCCAGGCAAGAATACTGGAGGGGGTTGGTATTTCCTTTTCCATTTCTCTCTGTTTCTTAAGCACACTTAGTAAGCGTCAGCCTCAGAGTCTTTAGATGGCTACGTGTGGAGTGCTGTTCCCTCAACGACCTGCGTGACTTACTCCCTCACTTCATTCAGGTCTCCAGCCCTGTATCCAGACAGGTCTTCAATCTTAGCAGTTCTTCTCTCACTCACATGACATGCTCATCCTAACGTGGCAGGTGAACTCCACTTACCAAAATCTCTCAGGGACTCAGGCTGGTGAAGCAGTCACCATCCAGATGGTTCCACTATTGGAGCAGAAGGATAAGAAAGGTCTAGAGAGCCCTGCACTGACAATTACATAATTTGGCCAGGAAGTGACTCATATTACTTCTCATTGGCCAGGACTCATCAACGATCCCCAACTAACTATAAAGGACTAGGACAGGCCATCCACTGTGTGTTAAAAATAGATGGCAACTAGTATCTAAGAGGAAACAAAATCCTCTCTCTTTCCCTGCCTGGGTTTCTTCATAACACTTAGCACTCCTGACACCAGTCTTGATTTAGTGGTTTCTTGTCTGTCTCCCTACCCAAGTGTCAGTAACACAGAGCAAAGGATTTTTGTTTTGCACCCTACTTTGTCCCTAGACCCTTGAACACTGCCCAGCACACAATAAGTGTTCAACAAAGATTCATGGAAGGACAGCCACCTAAATGTCCATAGACAGAGGAATGGATAAAGAAGATGTGCTACATATATACGATGGAATACTACTTAGCCATAAAAAGAATGAAATAATGCCATTTGCAGAAATATGGATGGACCTAGAGATTATCATACTAAGCAAAGCAAGTCAGAGAAAGGCAAGTATTATATGACATTGCTTATATGTGGAATCTAAAGAAAAAATAATACAAATGAACTTACAAAACAGATAGATATAGAAAACAAACTTATGGTTATCAGAGGAGGGATAAATTAGGAGTTTTGGGATTAGCAGATACACACTGCTATATATAAAATAGACAAACACAAGGACCTACTGTATAGCACAGAGAACTGTATTCAGTGTTTTGTAATAAACTATAATGGAAGAGAATATGAAAAAACTATGTCTGTATAACTGAGTCACTTTGCTATATACCAGAAACAAACACAAAATTGTGAATTAACTATACTTAAATTTAAAAGGATTAGTGGAAGGACTGTATGAATGAATGAGAGGTACTTTCCACCATCTCAAACTTGAGAAGCCAAAACAGGGATGCAGGCAAGTCCCCTACCCATCATGTGACGCCTCCAGAGCCTGAACTTGACCCCATACCAGTTCCTGGGCCCCAAACTCAGACAGAAAACATTCCTACAAACAGGCGATGGCTTTTCCCCTTCATATGCGTCCTGGCCTCACAGACCCTTCTCAACTATCTGCCTCAAAAGCTTAGATGACACGTGGAGGCCGGTCCTGCTCTTTAAACACCAAGACTAAAGAAATAAATCCTGGGGACTTCCCCGGTGGTCCAGTGATTAAGAATCTGCCTTCCAAGGCAGGGGACGCAGGTTCGATCCCTGGCTGGGGAACTCTGATCCCACATGCCATGGGGCAACTAAGCCACAGCGCCTCAACTATTGATCCTGTGCACCACAACTGGAGAGAAGTTTGCTCATCACAATGAAAGATCCCAAAAACCGCAACGAAGACCCCATGTGGCCAAATAAATAAATATATATTAAAAAAGGAAATAAATCCTAACACCTCACACCCTGCTGACGGGAATATAAAATGGGCAGTTGCTGTGGAAATCAGTATGAACGTTCCTCAAAAAAATTAAAAGTAGAATTATCAGATGATCCGGCAATTCCATTTCTGGACATACACCTAAAAGAATGGAAAACAGAGACTCGGAGAGATATTTGTACACCTGTAAACCCAAGTGTCCATTGACAGTGTGTGTGTACTGCTAAGTTGCTTCAGTCGTGTCCAACTCTCTGCAGCCCCATGGACTGTAGCCCGCCAGGCTTCTCTGTCCATAGGATTCTCCAGGCAAGAACACTTGAGTGGGTTGCTGTGCCCCCTCCAGAGGATCTTCTTGACCTGGGGATCAAACTCTCGTCTCTTATGTCTCCTGCATTGGCAGGAGTTACCACTAGTGCCACCTGGGAAGCCCCTGTCCATGGACAGAAAAATGGATAAATAAAATACAGTCCACCCATACAAAGGAATATTATTCAGACTTAAAAAGGAAGGAAATTCTGACACCTGCTATACCATGGATGAACCTGGAGAATGCTTAGTGAAATAAGGCAGACACAAAAAGACAAGTACTGCATGATTCCACTTAGACAACGTCCCTGTGTCTGAGCGTCCTCAGTTGCTCAGTCATGTCTGACTCTTTGCAACACTATGGACTGTAGCCTGCCAAGCTCATCTGTCCATGGGATTCTCCAGGCAAGAATACTGGAGTGGGTGGCCATTTCCTCCTCCAGGGGATCTTCCTGACCCAGAGATAGAACCTGTATCTCCTGCATTGCAGGCAGATTCTTTACCAAGCCCATATGAGGTCCCTAGACTCTTGAGAGTCCCTTAGACTGCAAGGAGATCCAACCAGTCCATCCTAAAGGAAATCAGTCCTGGGTTTTCTTTGGAAGGAATGATGCTAAAGCTGAAACTCCAGTCAGTACTTTGGCCACCTGATGTGAAGAACTGACTGATTTGAAAAGACACTGATGCTGGGAAAGATTGAAGGCGGGAGGAGGAGACGACAGAGGTTGAGATGGTTGGATGGTATCACCGACTCAACGGACATGAGTTTGAGTGAACTCCAGGAGTTGATGATGGTCAGGGAGGCCTGGTGTGCTGCAGTCCGTGGGGTCACAAAGAGTCGGACATGACTGAGCAACTGAACTGAACTGAACTGAACTGAAAGGAGTCATATTCCTAGAGCATTGTAGAATGGAGAGCAGTGGCTGCCCGGGGCTGAGGGAGGGAGAAGGAGCCTTTGCGGTTAAAGGGGACAGTTTCAGTTGTGGAGACGCAGGCTGGCGATGGTTGCACAACCATGTGAATGTGCTTAATGCCACCAAACTGAGCACTTAAAAACGGTTAAGACGGTAAATTTATGTTATGTGTCTCTCACAAAAATTTTTTTAAAAAATGTGAATCTCACCTTCTCCATGACCAAATTCCATCGCATGGAATAGTCATCTGGCTCCTTGTAACCTCTGTAATTCTTCCTCAGGGTCACGAAGTTGTGCTCCAGGGCCACTTCTCGAACCTCAGCGATGAAACGGGGAGCGGTGAGCACAGAAAACAGCCAGGAGCCCATTTGCGGAGGTTTCTTGGGGACTCAGGGTCGGGGCGGGGAAGGGGACTTCCCGTCTGCTTCCTTCCTGGCCCCTCCACCAGCCAAGGGTCTGCGCTGGGGGAGGAAGAACTCGGGCTACCGTCGGGCCTGCCCCCCACCCCCCAGAGGGACACAAGCAAGAGCGTGGGTGTGGAGCCCAGCTCATCTGGCTGCGTTCATCCTCGCAAACCGTTTTGAATCATCTGCTCTTTTGAATCGCCCACTCGCCCGCTACGCCCCCGACTGGGTTGCAATTCGATTAGGGACTTGAAAATCATCTTTAGCAACTGCATCTCTCTCTGCACAAAAGGCGCGACTTTAATTCTCTGTGTGCGTGTGCGTGTGCGTGTGTGTGTGTGCGTTTGTGTGTGTGCGTGTGTGTGTTTGAATAGAGGTTTAAATTTAAAACCTTTTTTTTTACCCCCGAAGAGGTAAAATAATCGCATGGTTCAAAATTCACAAAGCACAGACGGTAAATCATGAAAAGTCTCCCTCCCACTTTTTTCTCCCAGCCGACAAGTTTCTCCCACTCCATCACGGGGTTACAGTTTCCTGTGTCCCCAAAGAGATATACTATGCGTGTCAAAGCAAAGACTACTCTCCTTATTATTCTCCTTGCTTCATACTACTCTCTCTCACTGTTCGGCATCAGGCTACTCTCATTATTCGGCGTCCGGCTGTTTCCAACAAGAACATTAGCGGCTCTTGGTAGTCTGCTCAAATCCCGGGGGCTTCGCTTATTTCTGTGTCCGGGAGCCTGACTTCCCGCTGCCAACGACTGAGGGGCTGTACGTGGCCTCAGTACGCATGCGCCCTGGGAGCAGCCCTTAATGACTGATGAGAGGTGGTGGATCAATACTGCAGCTCCCTCGCCTCTTGGGTGGGGAAAATAGTTGCGTGCTCTTTGCGTCCCAACCAGGACTGATCCCAGTTGTACCGTGTAAGCTTTCAGGGGCTACATTCCCTTCCCTGCCTCACTGCTCATGCCCCCTACTGGTGCTTCTTGGGATCATCACTCAAACCAGGAGCCTTCAAATCCTTGTCTCAGGGTGGGCCTCGCCGGAGGTAAACAAGACTACGTTCTGGAGAATGTACCGTCTCCTGTACATAGAGCCTCCTCCTTCCTTCTTTCCAGCTGCATCAGGCTCCCTTGTCTGGATTATTATAAATTATAATCCCCCTCCCCCCAAACTGATGCTCCACTAGGACAGAAGCGACCTTTTGCACATCCTGGTATATGTATGTCATGCTGCCCACAAACAAGCATATCCTTGGATAATTCCTAGAGACCAGATGGTTGGGTCAAATCCGTGCTTTGCCATTTTGATGGATATTGCTAAACAGCCCTCTATTTTGAATTCATTTCAAAACCGCAACAGTTTTCACGGCGTTTCCCATTACCATCCCCCGCAAGCCTCACCGCAAATGCAGGAGAGAGGTCAGATTAGCCCAGCAGGTTTTTTGAGGACAGCCTTGGCGGAGAGGGCTGAGGTTTTTGGCTTTTTCACCCCATCTCTAGAGACTCAGTCTCCCACCTTCACCAGATCTTGGAGGGCGTGGGTGCCTGGCGGGGACGGGGTGGGGGTGGGGCCCGCGGAGGGGAGGGGACGGGGCTCTACTGATTCCATCTATTTTTAATGTGGAGTGGGAGAAGCCGTCCTGTACTTACAACCGGGAAGAAGGCAAGGACCACCGTGGCAGCCGTGATTTGCACAATGAGAATGATGACCATGACCAAGAAACACTGGAAGACACAGAGCGGGGCGCGAGGTGGAGGCTGGGAGCCTGCTGGAAGTCCTTCCACCCCCACCCCGAGGCCTCCCTGTAGCCTCTTCAGTTTGAAAAACTGGGGTTGGGTGGTGGTGGGGTGGGAGGTGGGGTGGGTGGTGGGGGTAGCAGGGTGGGAGGGTTTAGAGGGGGATTTTATTTCTTCCTTGTGTCATTTTCCTGGATGTTATCCAGGATGCTGGCAGTGGGGTATTCTTAAGAGCTAATAGCTAGAACCCCATTTCATGTCCAGCACTTTCTGGGAGTCCCAGAGCCCTAGGAGGGGACTTCTGACTGTGTGTGCAGACAGCAGGTCCTGAGTACATGCTAAGTCACTTCAGTTGTGTCCAACTCTTTGCAACCCCATGGACTATACCCCGCCAGGCTCCTCTGTGCATGGGATTCTCCAGGCAAGAATACTGCAGCGGGTTGCCATGCCCTCCTCCAGGGGATCGAACCTGAGTCTCCTGCATTTCCTGCATTGGCAGTGTGGTTCCTTAGCACTAGCACCCATCTAGGAAGTCCAGAGAGCAGGGAGGGATAGAAAAGCAGGAGGGACAGTGGGGACAGAGAACAGAGGCAGGAGGGCATTCCCCAGCGGTCCAGTGGTTAGAACTCCATGCTTTCACTGCCAAGGGCCCAGGTTCAATCCCTGGTCAGGGCACTAAAATCCCACAACCTATGCTTTGTGGCCAAAAAAGGAGAAGTTGCTGGGAGAAGAAGCAGGGACAATAAATCTGATATGTAAATTGGGGGTGAGGGGTGATAAGACTGAAGGGGAGATGCCAGATGACAGGTGGATGAGTGCCAGGGAGAGAATATCAACATATGCTGCCTCATGTTTCCGATGAAATTCACATGCCTGGTGGGAACCAGTGGAAAATACTGGGGAAGGGGTGTCCAAGAACGGTCAGCTCCTGGTCTCCCTTCATCTATTTCTACCTATGCCTATTATTATTATCAGTCCCTTGGACAGCAGGAGATCAAACCAGTCAATCCTAAGGAAATCAACCCTGAATACTCATTGGAAGGACTGATGCTGAAGCTGAAGCTCCAGCACTTTGGCCACCTGATTTCGAAGAGCCGACTCATTGGAAAAGATTCTGATGCTGGGAAAAATTGAGGGCAAGAGGGGAAGGGGGCGAGAGAGGATGAAATGGTTGGATGGCATCACCAACTCAATGGACATGAGTTTGAGCAAACTCCGGGAGATGGTGAAGGACAGGGAAGCCTGGTGTGCTGTAGTCCATGGGGTCGTAGAGTCAGATACAACTGAAAAACAGCAATAGTATTTCCCAACCTCTGGGTAAGTGAGGCATCCAGAAGACAGCCAGGCATCGAAAAGTCCTACTGGTGACTTCTTCAGAATCTGTCCTGAATCTACCCACTTCTAATGCCCACCAGGGCCCCACTGGGTCTGCTGCTGCTGCTGCTAAGTCGCTTCAGTCGTGTCCGACTCTGTGCAACCCCATAGACGGCAGCCCACCAGGCTCCCCTGTCCCCGGGACTCTCAAGGCAAGAACACTGGAGTGGGTTGCCATTTCCTTCTCCAATGCATAAGAGCGAAAAGTGAAAGTGAAGTCGCTCAGTTGTGTCCGACTCTTAGCGACCCCATGGACTGTAGCCTACCAGGCTCCTCCGTCCGTGGGATTTTCCAGGCAAGAGTACTGGAGTGGGGTGCCATAAGCCCCGACTATCTCCCATCAGGACAAACACAGTCCTTCCACTCTGGTCCTCCCCTCATGGTGTTCCCTCCACAGCCACCAGAGGGCGGATCTGTCAGGGCACAACTCTGCTCAGATCCCGCTGTGGCTCCCAAAGCCATCAAAAGGACTTTACTTTTGTGGATGAGGTCTCAAGAGGATTTGGATGGACCGGAGGCTGAGGGTAAAGTCGACTGAACTTGCCAGTGGGTTGGACTGTGGTGTGAGAGAGAAGACTCTTTGATTCCTCCAAGTTAAACTATGGATAAAATAGTGCCCACAGGGACTTCCCTGGAGATCCAGTGATTAAAACTCCCTGATTCCACTGCAGGGGGAGCAAGTTCCATCACCGTATGCTGGGCTTTAAGGCTAAAAAAGCAAAAAGTACCCCCCATGCTATTGATCCTGTATGCATCCTAGACAGCATATTAAAAAGCAGAGACATCACTTTGCAGACAAAGATCTGTATAGTCAAAGCTATGGTTTTTCCAGTAGTCATGTATGGATGTGAGAGTTGGACCATAAAGAAAACTGAGCCCTGAAGAATTGATGTTTTTGAACTGTGATACTGGAGAAGACTCTTGAGAGTCCTTTGGACTGCAAGATCAAACCAGTCTATCCTGAAGGAAATCAACCGTGGATATTCATTGGAAGGACTGATGCTGAAGCTGAAACTCCAATACTTTAGCCACCTGATGCGAAGAACCAACTCACTGGAAAAGACCCTGATGCTTGGAAAGACTGACGGCAGGAGGAGAAGTGGGTGACAGAGGATTAAATGGTTGGATGGCACTACCAACTCGATGGACATGAGTTTGAGCAAACTCCAGGAGATAGTGAAGGACAGGGAAGTCTGGGGTGCTGCAGTCCACAGGGTTGCCAAAGGTTGGACACGAACACGACTGAGCGACTGAACAACAACAACATCCTATAGAAGAGAAAATGAAATATTGCAGGCAAAGGACTGGTTCAATAAATACTTGTTGAATGAAGTAATCAAGAAAACTAGAGATGATAGATATTCAGGGAGGTAGAGTGTGAGGATGGATTCTTTAAGAGTGGGGGATGTTGACTTTCTGGGAGATAGCTAGAGCAAGGATTGCCTTGAAACCTCTAAATCAAAACCACTGGAATTTTGCAGCAACACAGTAGGGGAAGATGCCAGAGGCAGGGACTTTCCTGGTGGTCCAGTGGTGAAGAATCTGCCTTCGATGCAAAGGATGCCACTTTGATCCCTTGTCTGGGCACTAAGATCCTACACAGTGCAGAGCAGCGAAAATGCTGTGCTCCAACTAGAAAAGCCCTTGGGCCACAAGGAAAGATCCTACCTACCCCAACCAAGACCAGACAGAGCCAAAAAAAAAAAAAAAAAAGAGAGAGAGAGAGTGCTTGTTTAAAAACAAAACAAAAAAGATGTGGAGACAGATTCAACTTAAAATGGGATGATCAATTCATACAAGATTGTAAGAGAAGTGGGAATGGGGACTCTGGGAGCTGGATGCTGGGGAGACATTTGGCCGAGGCTACGTGTGAGAAAGAGCAAGACATGTAAAATCTGTGACGTGATCTGCTGATCATGCTCAAAATATTCATACTCCATGCATCTGACCATGTACTTGTGCTGCATGGCAATTACTATAGTGTTGTATTCATGGGGGACATATACATGGGCCAACAGAACAGAGCAGTGTGCACAGAACAGACCTGAGCGTAATGGAAACTAGCAAAGACAGAGGAGGACTGGATGGGCCAGGCGGTAAGTGCAATAGTATGTCACACAACTAGGGAAAAAAAAAGAAATCAGATCCCTACCTCACACCACACACACACAATCAAACTCCCAAAGACTAAAGAGCTAAGAGTGAGAAAGTAAGCCTTAAAATCACGGGAAGAAAACCTAGGAGGGTATAATTTATGCACTTGGGTAGGGGAGGGGTTCTAAGTGAGACCCATCATAAAGAAAAAGATGGGACTCCCGTGGTGGTGCAGTGGATAGGAACCTGCTTGCCAGTGCATGGGACACGGGTTCAATCCCTGGTCCAGGAAGATTCCACATGCCTCAGAGCAACTAAGCCCTGCACCACAACTACTGAGCCCACACGCATCAACTTCTGAAGACTAGAGCCTGTCCTCTAGTCCTAGAGCCTGTCCTCCATCCACAAGACAAGCCTGAACCCTGCAACAAAGAGTAGCCCCCTGCTTGCCACTAGAGAGACTGCACGCAGCAATGAAGACCGAACACAGCCATAAATAAATAACTTTTTAAAGTTATTAAAAAAAGAAAAAGATGTTTGCATCTGGTGTTCTTTAAAAGACACCATACACACTATAAAATAGGAAACATCAAAGGAGTTTAGAACACCTGCAAGGAAGGATTCAGACATGACGGAGGAGTTGTGGGGTCTGTGTGCAGATGCAACTTACAAACAAGAGGGTGCCTCTGCTTTCCTTGGCTGCTCCATGCCACCTGGCAAAGCCAAGCAGCACCGTGACGCTGCCCATCACCAGGCACAGGTAGCCAACATGAAACAGGTACGCAGAGGACCGCCCAAGGACCTTGGTCAGGACAGCCCCTCTGAAATTCACATAGATGCTCAGACCAATGAGGATCATGCCAGAGAGCTTTAGAACAGAAAACAGGGGAAAGCAATCTGTTAGTTGTATACAAATCAAACTCCTGGAGGAGGCAACAAAGGCCCATAAAATCAGCAGAAACATTTCAAAACTCATAATGCCCAGAGTTGGTGAGGATGTAGAGAAACTTTCCATACGCTGCTGCCAAGCAACAGCCTTTTTTTGAGGGAAAGGGCAGGACGATATTTTGTAATTGGTATTTAAAACCGTCAAGGTTTTGTGGTAAAACTTTTTACCCAGAAATTCCATTTCTGGACATTCAACCTAGGAAAAATAGTTACATATGGTGAGCCTCAGAACCAGGGAAAAATCTTGGAAATAATTGAAGCAACCAATAATACAGATTGGGTAGGTGAATCATGGTACCGCCTTGCAATGGGATCCTAGACTGTTATTTTAAATGATGCTTGTAAGACAGAGGGTGGCACATTTTTTTTTGAAAAGTCCCCAATATTGTGAGCTTTGCAGGCTATACATTCTCAGTTGAAATGACTCAGCCAGTGTATCGGATTGCAGCCATACATGTGTGTGCGTGCGTGCTCAGTCACTTCAATTGTGTCTGACTTTTTGCGACCCCATGGACTGTAGCTGCCAGGCTCCTCTGTCCGTGGGATTCTCCAGGCAAGAATACTGAACTGGATTGCCATGCCCACCTCCAGGGGATCTTCCCAACCCAGGGATCGAACCCACGTTTCATGCGGCTCCTGCGTTGCAGGAGGGTTCTTTACTGCTGAGCCACCTGGCAAGCCCAGCCATACACAATTCATAAACAAATTTATTTTATTTACAAATAAATTTTATCTATTTACAACATTGTACTTCACCGACTTCTGTTGTAGGAGAATGTTTATTGATACACAAAGATGTTTTTAAGGCCTATGTTTAAAAAAAAAGATTGTCAGCAGTCATAGTCCTTGGTATTTATCTAACAGAGTTGAAAACTTATGTTCACATAAAAACCTGCACATGGATGTTTCTAGCAGCTTTATCCGTAGCTGCCAAAACTTGGAAGCCACCAAGATGGCCTTCAGCATATGAATGGATAAATAAACTATGGTACATCCAGACAATGGACTATTGGCACTAAAAAAAGCATGAGCTGTCAAGCCAGGAAAAGACATAGAGGAAACTTACAGGCATATTGCTGAATGGAAGAAGCCAATCTGAAAAGGCTACATGCTTTATGATTCCAAGTATATGACATTCTGGAAAAGGCAAAACTATGAAGACAGAAGAAAGATCAGTAGTTGCCAGGGGCTGGGGGGAGGCGGGGTGACAGGTGAAGCACAGAGGATTTTTAGGGCAATGAGACTATTCATACGATGCTAACATGGTAGATACACTTGTGAAAAGCCATAGAATGTACACCAGGAAGTCCCTGGCAGTTCAGTAGTTAGGACTCCATGCTTGCACTGCAGGGGGCATAGGTTCGATCCCTGGTTGGGGACCTAAGATCCTGCAAGCCAGAAGGCATAGCCAAAAGAGAAAACAATGTACAGTGTACAAGGTTATAGTGATATCAATGTCTTGCCTGCATGCTCAGTCGTGTCCGACTCTTTGCAACCTGGTAGACTCTAACGTGCCAGGCTCCTCTGTCCATGGAAATTTTCAGACAAGAATACTGGAGTGGGTTGCCATTTCCTCCTCCAGGCGATCCCGACCCAGGGATAGAACTCATGCATCTCCTGAATTGGTAGGCAGATTCTTTACCACTGTGCCACCTGGGAAGCCCCTGATATCAATGTAGGTTCATTATAACAAATGGACCACTCTGATTTGGAATGTTGACAGGAAAGGAGGCTGTGCGTGTGTGGGGGGCAGGGCTTACGTGGGAAGTCTTGGTACCTTCTGTTCGATTTTGCTGTGAACCTAAAAGTTCTCTAAAAAGAAGTCTATTTAAAAGGAGGAAAAATTTACAATTTTTCAAAAGAGAAAAAAAAAATGAAGATGCTAAAGCAGTCACATACCACGTTTGTGTTGCTGTTTTTAAAGGTACATAGAAAGGTCTGGAAGGCTATAATAATGATATTTATTGAGCCATGTTCCCATGACAGGCATCAGCCTTTTAAATGCGTTATCTTGTTTAATTCCCATCAAAATGATGCCATGCAGGTGAAGAGAGTAGGAGTAATATTTAATTTCCTTCTCTTTTCTGGCAACCTTTCCTCATACAGTCTTACTACTGAAAGCAGTGGCTGCTTCAGCAGTGCACATTTCAGGTTACTTTTTTTTGTTTGTTTGTTTGCCCCGGGTCTTAGTTGTGGCATGTGAGATCTAGTTCCCAGGCCAGGGATCAAACCTGTGCCCCCTGTATTGGGAGTACAGAATCTTAACCACTGGACCATCAAGGAAGTCCCATGGGTTACTTTGTAGTAAGAAAAAATAAATGGTTTGAAAAATGTAAAGGACCAAGAGCAGAACCATTCTCTCCTGCCTTTCCAAACAACTTTCATTTTCTGCAGGGTTTGCCTAAGAGCTGAGTTCTTCCACCATTGACCCCCAGGCACCCCGGAGTACACAATTCTGCTTGATTTAGCAGCTCTGGGTTGGTGGAAGCAACGCCTGTTCCCAGTGCATCCTGCTCCTCATCCGTCTGCCCTACATCCCTCCTGAGTCCCTGGGGACCACAGATCCGGATGCCAGCGAATTTGGATCAACTTATTTCTGTCTTTGAAGGAGCCAGCCATGGAGGAAGGGCTGCAAAGCCCCAGGGTCCGGGTTGTGACATACTTACAACAGTAACACCATTGAAGAAAGAAAACAGTTTCTTCAAGGAATAATATGGAATGTGCCTTTCAGCCATGTCAGCCAAACTGGGGTGCCCTGACCAGTTAAGTCAGCATCTTCCTAAACCTCTGGGCTCCTGTTTCCCAAGATGGTAGAGGTCTGGGGAGTAGGGTAGGGTTACCAAAGCTGACTAGCTCTGCCCCTCTCTCTCCTGGCTGCTTGATCTTCAGCTGGGGAGGGGCTGCAACGGCTGCCCCTCTTTAGTCACAGCCTTTATCACATCACAATCAGATGCTGGAGCGAGGCTCCCAGAGCCAGGGGAGCGAGTGCCCCAAACTGTGCCCTGCTGGTTCTTCATCAGGAATGGAGAAGTCACTCTGTTACGGCCCGCCCCCAGATGCTACCCAGGACCTACAGGGATAATCCTCAACATTATAGTGGTCAACATTATTGACCACTCATGTGGTTGATGCCCCTGCTGACTGGGGGCTCCAAGTGGATATGTGTGTGGGCTATCCAACTCATGGCTGTGTTCCCACAGCCTGATACACAGTGGTGCTCAAGAAACCACTGTGGAATGAATGAATGGAGAGGTTCTATGAAGCAGGAATCTAGCTACAAGCCATCGGGTTCCTCAGCCCCTGGCTTACACATTAGCTCACTGGGCTCAGACTTCTTACATGGCTCAGAGAGGCCAAGGTAACTGCCCAAGACCACACAGGAAGCAGGGCTCAGGCTGGGCTTTTAAGCTCCAAGAGTGACACAGAGGTAGGAACCTCCGTCCCCTTCCCACCTGAGAGCCTGTACTTTCTGCATCTGAGGCCTCCTTGGCCAGAGCTGATGAAGATATCATCCTTAAGCCAATAGTCATTGATCAGTGCGTCTATGATGAAAGAAGCAGAGAGGGCATTTCAGGGCGAAAAATGTGCATGCAGGCACTGAAGGCCCCCAGGCCCAACTCCTGCAGCCACTAGCCCTCACTGTCTCCTGGACCGAAGTCCGTTTGGGTCCAGTCCTGGAGGCTCCTCTGTCCAGCCCCTGGGCTGGAGTGTGTCTGTGACCAGGTCCTGGAGGGCTCAGGGGTTTCAAGATCTTCTGTGATCCCCAGGGCACAACTCAAAGAAGGGAAAAAAAAACAAAAAACAAAAACAAACTTTCCATTTGAATTCATTTAATCAATGTTGTTTGTCAAACTGCCTGATTCTAAAAATATGTAGAACTAAGCCAGATGTTCGTAGATGCGTGGCTGTCTCCTCCCCGGACCACGGGTCACGTTCACAACTAGGAGTGTGTTCTTCCATATCTTTCTCTAAAAGGTCATTTTGGAAAAAAAGAGCCCCGGAGCTAGATGCTGAGGTCCCGAAAACGGGGGGCGCAAATGTTAGAAGAACACCAGAGCAAAGCAGGACAGGAGAGGGGTGGAGTTAATGAGGGCGGGGAAATGAAGGGTGGATAAGGACGGGGAGGGTGGGAGGCAGAGTGGTGTGGCCTCAGGGGCGCGGTGGAGCGCCTGCTATCCATGGGACCCTAGAATTGGGAAGCTAGATCAGCTGCCGGAGGCTGCAGAAAGCTCTCCGAGGAGCCTCGCCCCCGCGGCAGCCCCGCCCCGCGGCAGCCCCGCCCCCGGCTTCCCTACCTGGCAGAGGCCCAGATCCCGGCCTCTCGCGCCTCCTGGTGGCCATAATCGGAAGCACCTGTGCCCTGGCCCTGGCGCCTCCCAGCCAGACACATCCCAACGCGTCTCCATCTGCACCACCCGTCCCAACCCCCGAGCGTCCGCTCAGCCCTCAAGTGTGAGGGAATGGAGGGACAAGAACCACTCCCAAGTCCCTCCAACACACACCCATTGAATTAATGCGGAGAGCCAGAATAGCGCAGGCATCCGGCGAATTGCAAATTCAAGACACGGACCAAAAAACCAAAAAGCATGCAGAAAACTAGTGCAATATATCAGGCACAGTTCAAAGGTTCTAGAAAACAGTGAAAAATTCCCCTTGAAGAATAGAACCCAGGGATAGAACAGAGCGATTAGGAGGACACTGAAATACCATGGTAGAAGAACAAGAGTCACTCTAGTATATCCTTAATTACAGGGCTTGGGGTGTGTTGAGGGGCTTCCCTGGTGGCTCAGACAGTAAAGAATTCGCCTGCAACACAGGAAACCTGGGTTCGATCCCTGAGTGGGGAAGATCCCCCAGAGAAGGGAATGGCTACCCACTCCAGTATTCTTGCTTGGAGAATTCCATGGACAGAGGAGCATGGAGAGCCACAGTCCATGGGATCCCAAAGAGTTGGACACGACTGATCAACTAACACACATACATACACAGGGTGTGCTGAGAGTCGTAATGTATTTCTCCACATGCTTGGTCTCCTTCCTTATATTTTAGAAGTTTTGGAAAAGCACGATTTTCAAGAAAACAGTGTCAGATTAAAAATAAATTTTTTAAATGTTTATAAAAAAGGAGACAATGTCTTACACACACAGCATTTATATCAGTAGCCCATGTTGGTCTATGAACTGTGCTTAAATTGATGTATTTGTCATCAATAGCAATAACAGAATTCTCAGGACTTTTTAAAGCATATGGATTGTGGGGAGCAGATATTCCCCCATAGGAATTTCTACAACAGATTTATTCAGATGCATATAGACCGGTAGTTAACAAAACCTTGCTTTTTTAATTTTTCTTTTCTTTTAGTTTTTATTGGAGTATAGTTGCTTTGCAATCTTGTCTTTCCACTGTACAGCAAAGCAAATCAGCCATACATATACATATACATATATTTGGCTCAGCGGTAAAGAATCCACCTGTTAATGTAGGAGACATGGGTTCAGTACCTGGTTCAGGAAGATCCTCTGGAGGAGGAAATGCCAACCCACTCCAGTATTCTTGCCTGGAAAAATCCCCTGGACAGAGAAGCCTAGCAGGCCACAGTCCATGGGGTTGCAAAGAGTCGGACATGACTGTGACTAAAGAACATCAGCAATACATATACCTGCTCTGTTTTGGACTTCCTTCCCATTTAGCTCATTATAGGGCACTGGGTAGAATTCCCTGTGCTGCACAGTAGATTCTCCTTAGTTATTTTATACACAGTATCAATAGTGAACGTCTGTCCATCCCAATCTCCCAATTCATCCTATTCCCCTTACCCCCTTGGCATCCACACGTTTGTTCTCTACGTGAGTGATCAAATCTTTTCTGGAAAGGGCCAGAGAATAAATGTTTCTCCCTTGTCACTCCGCTGTTGAAGCCTACACAGTGTATAAATGAGCAATATGTAAATACATGTAAACGAATGGATGTGACCACATGCCAAAATGTTATGTACAAAAACAGGTGGTAGGCTGTAGTTTTGCCAACACTTGCTCTAAAGCCTAGTTTGAGTTAGTGAATGATTAGAAATAACCTAAATACCTTCACAAGGGGGGCTGCTTAAGTATGGCATGGTCCAACGATAGGAAAGTGTTAGGGACTGATTTGTGTCCTCTCCTCCACAAAAATTCATATTGATTCACAATCCAGGGAGAGAGACCTCACTAGAAACCAACGCTGGCATGTCGATCTTGGATTCCAGCCTCTAAAACTGTGAGAAAATAAATGTCTATTGTTTAAGCCACCCAGACTATGCTATTTTGCTATGACAGCCTGAGATAAGACAGAAGTTATATTCTGCAGCTGAGGAAATGAAGAAGTAACAAAAGTAATTTGGTTTTGAAATGAGAGCTTCAAATCATAGTCTCTCTCTATTTTTTCCTTTTCCTTTTAGTTTATTTTTGGCTGCTCTATGTCTTCATTGCTTCATGTAGGCTTTCTCCAGTTGTGGCGAGTGGGGACTACTCTCCAGTGGGGTGCACAGGCTTCTCTTTGCAGTGGCTTCTCTCGTTCTGGAGCACGGGCTTTAGGGCTCTTGGGCTTCAGCAGCTGTGTCGAACAGGCTTAGTTGTTGCTCCACGGCATGTGGGATCTTCCCCCGGACCAGGGATCTAACCCGTGTTCCTTGCATTGGCAGGCGGATTCTTAATTACTGGATAACCAGGGACGTACCATGGTCTCTTAAGTGAAGAAATAAAGTACAGAGCCACGTGTCTGTATGGAATACATATTTAAACAAATAGTGATCCATCCATACCGTGTAATATTATTCAGTCTTAAAAAGGTATATGAGGCTCTGATACATGCTACGATGGGGATAAACCCTCTAAAATAGCATGCCGAATGAAAGAAGCCAGACCCAGAATGCCACGTATTGTCTGATTCTATTTATAGAAAATGTCCAGAATAGGCAAATCCATAGAGACAAAGCATATTTGTCATTGCCGAGGGCTCATGGGAGGCAGGGAATGGGATTGACTGCTTTCTGGGGGCATGATTCCTTTTGGGTGGTAAAAATGTTTTGGAACTAGATAGGGGTGGGGTGGCCCAACATTATGAATGTACTGAATGCCACAGAATTGTACACTTTAGAGTGGTTAATTGGATGTTATGTGAATTCCACCTTTAGGTCACTTCAGTCGCTCAGTCGTGTCCGACTGCGACCCCACGGACTGCAGCACGCCAGGCCTCCCTGTCCATCACCAGTTCCAGGAGCTTACTCAAACTTATGTCCATCGTGTCGGTGATGCCATCCAACCATCTTATCCTCTGTGGTCCCCTTCTCCTCCTGTCTTCAATCTTTCTCACCATCAGGGTCTTTTCCAATGAGTCAGCTGTTCACATCAGTTGGCCAAAGTATTGGAGTCCATGGGTTGCAAAGAGTTGGATGTGACTTAGCACAGCAGAAACTAACACAACACTGTAAATCAACTATATGCCAATAAAATTATATTTTAAAAAGACAGTTTTAATTTTTCTGCTATACAACAAAGTAAATCAGTTACGCATATACCACTCTTTTTTAGATTCTTTTCTCATCTAGGTCATTACAGCATATAGAGTAGCATTCCCTGTATTATACAGTAGGTCTTTATTAGCTATCTATTTTTTAGTATTTATTTATTTTTATTTATTTATTTGGCCGTGTCAGGCCTCAGCTGCAGCATCTTTGCTGCAGCGCACGGTATCAGTAATTGTGGTGCCCACAGGCTTAAGTGACCCTCGGCCTGTGGGATCTTAGATCCCCAATCAGAGTTGCTAAGTCACATCTGACTCTTTGCGAGCCATGGACAGTAGCCACCAGGCTCCTCTGTCCACGGGATTTCCCAGACGAGAATACGAGTGGGTAGCTATCCCATTCTCCAGGGGATCTTCCCAATCCAGGGATCGAACCTGTGTCTCCTGATTTGCAGGCAGATTCTTTACCTTCTGAGCCACCATGGAAGTCCATCTATTTTATATATAGCAGTGTGTATATATCAATCCAAGTCTCCCAGTTTATCCCTCCCCCTCTTCCACCCCTGTAACCAAAATTTGCTTTCTACATCTGCAACTCTATTTGTTTTGTTAATAAGGTCATTTGTACTTTTGTTTTTAGATTCCACGTATAAATGATATATGACATCTGTCTTTCTCTGTCTGACTTATTTCACTCATTAGGGCGCTCTCTAGATCCATCCATGTTGCTGCAAATGGCATCATTTTGTTCTTTTTTATGGCGGAGCAGTATTCCATTGTATATATGCACCACGGTTTCTTTCTGCATTCATCTGCCGATGGACACAGGTTGTTTCCACGTCTTGGTTACTGTGAATAGCGTTGTCATGAACACTGGGATGCACGTATCTTTTCAAATTATGAGTACTTCTGAATACATGCCTAGGAGTGGGATTAACGCAGAAACACTTGGATTTTCCCCAGATGGTGCGTGTGTGTGTGTGTGTGTTGCGTTCAGTCATGTCTGACTCTTTGTGACCCCCTGGACTGCAGCCCACCAAGCTCCTCTGTCCATGGGAATCCCCAGACAAGACTACTGGAGCAGGTTGCCATTTCTTCCTTCAGGGGGTCTTCCCGACCCAGGGATCGAACCCGTGTTTCCTTGGTCTCCTGCATTAGCAAGCAGATTCTTTATCACTGCATTACCCGAGAAGCCCCCAAACTTCAGTAGTCAGATGGAATTTACTGGGAATCCTCGAGGAAGGCCATATGGTCAGAGGTTTAGGCCCTAATTCTTGGTTTGTTCAGATCATAGTGTCCCCGCTCACTAGCCAAATGACTTAAGCCTTGGCCTCAGTTTCCTTACCTGCCACACGCTGATAAGGACAACATCTGCTTCCCAGGGTCATTGTAAAGCTTTCCATGCAATGGGCAAGCCCTCAGGCACTACTACCCAGAACTGTCATCTTTTTTAAAAATTGTGAATATCCTTTAAAGGCTCATTCTAATCATAAATTTAACTCTAGTCTTAGACAGTTATAGATCTTCAAAAAAGTCAAACTCATACAATGGGCAAGACATGAATGGATAAAGTAAATGTGGTACATATATTCATTGGAATACCACTCAGCCATCAAAAAGAAGGAAATTATGCCATTTGCAGCAACATGGATGCAACCTGAGATTATCATACTAAGTGGAGTAAGTCAGACATAGAAAGACAAATATCACATGATGTCACTTATACATGGAATCTAAAAAAATGATACAAAGGAACTTATTTACAAAACAGAAATAGGACTGTCCTGGTAGTCCAGTGGTTGGGAATCTGCCTGCCAATGCAGGGGACGTGGGTTCGATCCCTGGCCTGGGAGGATTCCACATGCCCTAGGGCATCTACTGAAACCACGACCACTGAAGCCCAAGCACTCTGGAGCCCGTGATCTGCAACAAGAGAAGCCACTGCAATGAGAAGCCCACACACCACAACTAGAGAGAAGGCCCCTCTCATGGCAACTAGAAGAAAACCCTCACGCAGCAACAAAGACCCACTGCAGCCAAAAATAAATAAATATTTAAAAATTATATTAAAAAAATCAATGACTAGCTTCCTTATTAAAAAAGAGTTGGGGTGAGGGGAGATTTGGACACAGAGAGAGGAGAAGGCCATGTAAAGATGGAGGCAGAGCTTGGGCTGATGTAGCCACAAGCCAAGGCCTGCCAGGAGCCAACAAATGCTGAAGGACGAAAGGACTCTTTCTCAGAGTTCTGGGAAGCAGTGTGGGGGCGTCCCCAGTGGCTCAGCAGGTAAAGGATCCACCTGCAGTGCAGGAGATAAGGGAGACACGAGTTCGATCCCTGGGTTGGGAAGATCCCCTGGAGAAGGAAACGGCAGCCACTCCAGTATTCTTGCCTGGAGAGTCCCATGGATGGAGGAGCCCGGCGGGCTACCGTCCATGGGGTTGCACGTTGCCCTGGAAGTACCTTGTTTTCAGACGTCTGGCCTCCAGAGTAGAGCGAGAATATCTTTCTATTGCTTCAAACCACCCAGCTTACGGTAATTTATGGCAGCCGTAGGAAACTAACACAGGCCGGAAACAGTGGGTGGCCGGCAGCAGATATTTCAGCTGCTGGTGGGAATGAGAAACGCAAGGTTTGGGAAAAGAGTCCAGGTCCAGGGAGGGGTCCTCTTCTTTCTCGGAACAGATCTTGCTGGTGGCCTCAGCTCTAAAAATAAAAGGAAAAAAATTAAAACTTTTTTCAATCGAACATCTGGATTTGGGGTTTCTCTTGGGAAATCCAGAGATGCGACTATGCTGGAACTGCACTCGCCGCTATACACAGACACACGTGGCTGAAATGAATGTCTGTGGTATCCTTAATGAGTGGGGTGTGGGGTCAACTTCTAGTTTGCAGGCGTGCCCCCACCTCCCTCCAGCTAGGCAGGGCCAGGTAGGCACCTGAGTTGAGACCCCACAGCCAAGACAGCCAACTGACTGATATTCAGAGGGGGTCCCTGCAGGAAGGACCCAACTGCAGCCGCTGGTAGAAAGGGAGGGTCAGAAATGTTATAGTCTGTCCTTAGTATGCTCATTCGCTCAGTAGTGTCCAACTGTTTGCAACATCATGGACTGTAGCCTGCCAGGCTCCTCTGTCCATGAAATTCTCCAGGCAAGAACACTGGAGTGAATGGGCGTTTCCTCCTGCAGGGGATCTTCCCAACATAAGGATGAAATCGCCCCTCTTACATCTCTTGCGTTGGCAGGGAGGTTCTTTACAGCTAGGGTCACTTAGGCTTCTCCTAAGTGTCTTGATGGCACCCCACTCCAGTACTCTTGCCTGGAAAATTCCATGGACGGAGGAGCCTGGTACGCTTCAGTCCATGGGGTCACTAAGAGTCAGACATGACTGAGTGACTTCACTTTCACTTTTCACTTTCATGCATTGGAGAAGGAAATGGCAACCCACTCCAGTGTTCTTGCCTGGAGAATCCCAGGGATGGGGGAGCCTGGTGGGCTGCCGTCCATGGGGTCACACAGAGTCAGACAGGACTGAAGTGACTTAGCAGCAGCAGCAAGTGTCTTGAATTGCCCTTCCTTGAGAGGTGATGGAGGTAGGACCCACCCACTATTAAGATCATTCAAAACTTGACCATTTTCCCCTTCACTCCACGTCCATCCCCTGTCATCTCGTACCTGGGCCAGTACTGTCACCTCCTCCCTGGACTCTTGGCTCCGCCCCTCATGCCACAGTGAGTTCTCGCTACCAGAGGGCGCCTGTGAGCAACTGAGTCATTTAGGTCCATCCTGTTCTGAACACCCAGTGGCTCCCACCTTACTAAGAGCAAAGCTGTCAGCTACAGATTGTCACTTGCCGTCTACCTCTACAAGGATTAAGTCAGCAGCTCCTTTCAACACCTCCTGAAAGGATTTTGGGTGGAGAGCAGAAATGAGGCACTGTGTGCTCGGGGAAAAACTGGCGAGAGATAGTTCAGATAGTCAGATATTTATTAGGAGCTGATTTTGTGAGTCCAATTCTTGTATCTCCTCATATTTATAAAAAGCACTAAAATGCTTCATGGGGACGACTGTTCCTTGACTTCCCTAGCAGAAAGCGTCACGAGACCAGCAGAAACTTCTGGAAAAAAATATGTGCCTGATGGCATGTAGTCCCCCATCACCAAAATCACATATATACTGACCTTCTGATGATAGCACTGGCCCAGGTGCGAGATAACAGGGGATGGACCTGGAAAGTAGGGGAAAATGATTGAGTTTTGAATGATCTTAATGGTGGGTGGACCCTGCCTCCATCACTTCTCAAGGAAGGGCAATTCAAGACACTTAGGAGAAGCCTAGGCAGTGCTAGTGGTAAAGAACCCACCTGCCAATGCAGGAGATGTAGGAGACCTCGCCTGCGATGCAGGAGACCCTGGTTCGATTCCTGGGTTGGGAAGATCCGCTGGAGAAGGGATAAGCTACCCACTCCAGTATTCTAGGGCTTCCCTTGTGGCTCAGCTGGTAAAGAATCCGCCTGCAATGTGGAAGACTTGGATTTGATCCCTGGGTTGGGAAGATCCCCTGGAGAAGGAAAAAGCTACCCACTCCAGTATTCTGCCCTGGAGAATTCCATGGACTGTATAGTCCATGGGGTCACAAAGAGTCGGACATGATTGAGCAACTTTCACTTTCACTTTCCCCCATAACCTCTTTGGAGCAGATATCTCAGAGGTATCTCATGGGCTGCAGTCCTCATTTTGCCAAATAAAAGTTAACTCATAACTCTAATGTGAAATTTTTTAAGTCAACGAAACCAAAGTCTTCTTCATGCCTTACAAGGCCCTGCTGTGTCCTCAGGGACCAGAAAAGTGCCTAGCACACAGTAGGTATTCAATAAATGCTTATTGAATGAGCAAATTAATGCAATGCCCAGCCTTCCACATCTTCCAATTATTGCAAACCTTCCATCTCACGATAAGAAATCATTGCTCAGAGGACTCCCCTGGCGGTCCAGTAGTTAAGAATCCACTTGCCAATGCAGGGGACACCAGTTTGATCCCCAGTCTGGGAAGATTCCACATGCCAGGAGGCAGCTAAGCCCGTGCACCACAACTACCAAGCCCACATCCCACGACTACTGAAGCTGGCATGCCTAGAGCCAGTGCTCCAAAACAAGAGAAGCCACCACAATGGGAAGCCTGAGCACTGCAACTAGAGAAATCCCAGGCACAGCAGAGAAGATCCAGTTCAGCCAAAAATAAATAAATAAATTATTGTCCATCGGACTTCCTTGTCTGTATCAGGCCTTCCCCCAGACACTCCTCTCAGGGGTGGGTGGGGCTACCCTTTTTTCTCACGGCAGAAGAAATGAGCCACAAAACTTAAAGAATCCCCCAACTCTTCTCGACCCCATGGACTGTAGCCCTCCAGGCTCCTTTGTCCATGGGATTTCCCAGGCAAGAATACTGGAGTGGGTTCCCATTCCCTTCTCCAGGGGATCTTCCCAACCCAGGCATCGAACTCAAGTCTCTTACACTGCAGGCAAATTCTTTACCGTCTGAGCCACCAAGAAGGCCCCCGGAGACCAGCCCAACTAGAGGCATCAAAAGAATCCCCAGGAGAACACAATTCACAATAAGTCCCTGGCTGTCCAGTGGTGGACGCTTCCAACGCAGGGCATGTGAGTTCGATTCCTGATCAAAAAATTAAGATCCTGCAAGGCATGACCAAAAAAAAAAAGTCATTGGGTACCAGGGATTCAGGGAGAGGAGGGGGAGTGGGAGGTAGAGGGAGAAACAAGTGAGGGTTTGAGGGTAATGAAATTGTTCTTTATGGTGCTGTACTTGCAGATGCAGGACACTGTGGATTTGTCAAAACCCACGGAATGTCCAATACCAAGAGTGAACCTGAATGTGAACTGTGGACTTCAGCTGATAATAGTGTTATCAGTATTAGTTCATCAGTTGCAATAAAGTTACCACACTAATGCAAGATGTTAATAATAAAGCCAATGGAGCAGGGAGAGAGGAGATATATGAGAACTGTACTTTCCATTTAACTTTTCTGCAAGCCTAAAACTTTGCAAATTTAAAATTAATTAAGTAAAAATGTCCAGTATTTGGTAATCACTTTAAATGGAGTATAACCCGTAAAAATATTGAATCACTATATTGTACACCTGAAACTAATATAATACTGTAAGTCAACTATACTTCAATAGAGAAAGAAATGAAAGTGAAACTCACTCAGTTGTGTCTGGCTCTTTGCAACCTAGGGATTCTCCAGGCCACAATATTGAAGTGGGTAGCCTTTCCCTTCTCCAGGAGATCTTTCCAACCCAGGGATCAAACCCAGGTCTCCCTCATTGCAGGTGGATTCTTTACCAGCTGAGCCACAAGGGAAGCCCAAGAACACTGGAGTGACTATCCTATCCCTTCTCCAGCGGATCTTCCCCACCTAGAGTCAAGCCAGGGTCTCCTGCATTGCAGGTGGATTCTTTACTAAATGAGCTCTCGCAAAACAAAATAAAATCATTGAGAAACTTAAAAAAAAATCTGATAATGGCATCTGTTTTTGGAGCAAAAAAAAAAACAAAAACCCAGATGCTTTGCACTTTGTAAAATAAATTAAAATAAATTTATTTTAAAAACTTTTTAAAATCAGGATCTAAAACACAAATACAGAAAACTCCATAAAGCACATAGGCTGGATACAATGAATCATGGCAAAGCAGACAACGCTGGATGCATGTTTTGAGGTGTTATATAAGTAATACAGTATTGAAAGTGTGATTTACATAACTTGCTAGGAAGGCAGTGTGGTGTGGTCCTTAAGAACATGGAGGAATTCCCTGGTGGAGCACTGGACAAGAATTTGTCTGATAATGCAGGGGACAGTGGTTCTATCCGCAGTCCAGGAAGATCACACACGCTGCAAAGCGACTAAGCCTGTGTTCTGCAACTGCTGACGCCTGTACTCCTAGAGCCTGTGCTCCACAACAAGAGAAACCATCTCGATAAGAAGCCCTCGAGCCACAAAAAAGAGTAGCCCCTGCTCGCTGCACCTAGAGAAAGTCCATGTAAAGCTTAAGAAGACCCAGCCCAGCCCAGCCAAACATAAATAAATAAGTAAAATTAAAAATTAAAAAAAAAGAGCTTAGCACAGAGCCTGGTGCACTGTGAACGCTAAGTTTATGTTTTTAAGACATGGAAACCTTTCTCTGCTGTTGACTCTTGTGGGATCCAGACTTGTGAGATTAACTGGCCTAATATAGGGATCTTCTTGGTGGTCCAGAAAACTGCATGCTCCCAGTTCAGGGAACCCAGGTTCCATTCCTGGTCAGGGAACTAGATCCCACATGCTGCAACTAAAGATCTCACATGCCACAACTGAGGCCCAGAACAGCCAAATAAGTAAAATAAAAATAAATATTTTTTAAAAGTGGATTAATATATCCCCATTTTACAGATCGGAAAAATGAGGCCCAAAGATTAAAACACTCCCACTGATTCAGAAAGTGGTAGGGGCCAGAATCTGACTCCAGGGCCTCAGTCTTAACCACCACATAGATGCCTTGTTGACCACCTGTGACATCACTTTGCTGACAAATGTCCACATAGTCACAGCTATGTTTTTTTCAGTAGTCATGTAGCAATGTGAGTATTGGACCATAAAGAAGACTGAACGTCAAAGAATTGATGCTTTCGAATTGTGGTGCTGGAGAAGACTCTTGACAGTTCCTTGGACAGCAGGAGATCAAACCAGTCAATCCTAAAAGAAATCAACCCTGAATATTCACTGGAAGATCTGATGCTAAAGCTGAAGCTCCAATACTTTGGCCACCTGATGTGAAGATCTGACTCATTAGAAAAGACTCTGATGCTGGGAAAGAATGAAGGCAGGAGGAGAAGGGGATGACAGAGGATGAGCTGGTTGGATGGCATCACCGACTCAATGGACATGAGTCTGAGCAAACTCTGGGAGACAGTGAAGGACAGGGAAGTCTGGTGTGCTGCAGTCCCTGGGATCACAAAGAGTCAGACATGACTTAACAGCTGAACAACATCCGTCCTTTCCCTCACGAATATAGTTTTTCTTAGCTTTTGTTTTGTTTTTGGCTGTGCTCGAGAGGTATGTGGGATCTTAGTTCACAGACCAGGGATCAAACCCACGTCCCCTGCAATGGAGCCTGGAATCTTAGTGACTGAACCACCAGGGAAGTCCCAGTCTTTCTTATCATAAAGTATGAAATCCACCATAGCCTTGGAGGCTCAGTGATGGAGAAAACCCAAGTAGAAAAATCCCTACGTATTGCCAGAGGACACGTTGTTCAGTTGCTAAGTTGTGTCTGACTCTCTGCAACGCCAAGGACTGTAGCATGCCAGGTTCCTCGCCCAGAGTTTGCTCAAATTCACGTCCATTGACTGGGTGATGTTCTCTAAGCATCTCATCCTCTGTCCCCCTTTCTCTTTCTGCAGGTTCCATAGCAGGTTCCAAAGCTGTGCGTTCAGAATAATCTCATCTTTTGAAAAATTAGCACAGTTACCTGCTCTGTATGGAAAAATGACCAGAAGGAAATTCAAAAAAATGTCAGCCTTGTTGGACTTTGGGGCAACTTTTTTTTTTTCTTTTCTTATGTAGCTTTTCTCTGAAAAAATGTTCGCAACTTGTCTAGAATGAGCATGGATTCCTTTGGCACGCAGAAGAAATTGTGAAGAAAATGGAGGGATGTTATGACTGTCAAAGGTGACGGGGTGGTGGGGGAGGGGACTTGAGGACAGGCTTCTGCATTCCCGGGAGGGTTTTCTCACCATCTCAGCAGATGCTCCTTGCTGAGCCTGGCAGGGATGTTGGAAATCACGACCTCATCTTGGACCACGCGAGTGAGAGCTGATCTGTGGAAACAAAAACAGCTCTGACCCGAAACTGAGCTAGGACTTCAGGGGTCATGGAAAACAGTCCCGCCCAGCACAGGAATTTCCTTTGTTGGCTGCATTCGGACCTTTTTTCTGTGGTTCTCTCTTAAAAGATTTGAGCGAGTTGGTGTAGACACTTCTTGGAGATCTTATTCCATGCCAGGTGCTTGGCAAATGGTCTGGATGCTTTCCTCCCATCCCTGGAGGTGGGTGCTGTTACGACACTCATTTCACAGAGAGGAAACCAGAGGCACAGTGGGGTAAGCTCCGTGTCTCAGCCCCCGCAGATGAGATGTGAAGGTCTGTCTCTTGAGCCCAAAGTCAAGGCTTCTTACTGATGGGTGGCATCTGTTCACTCACTAATTCATTCAATTTTTTATTCAAAGAGCATCCACTGAGCGCCGCTTGTATGCCCACCGTTGTGCCAAACTCAAATATTTTGGGGACCCAGATATGTAAACAGACAAATACAACGTTGGGAATGTTAGACCTGGATTCTTTTTTTCTTCCTTTTTTTTTTTTCTTCCATGCTGCTCCAAAAGGGCAGCCCAAGGTCATTTGTCCCTCTACTGGTATAAATCTGAAAGACGCAGGAGGGAGGAGATGCCTGAAGCTCAGCTCGGAAGGCTGAGGTCAGGGCAGTCCAGCCCTCAACTAGTAACCATTTCCTCCCTTACCTTGAGACCTTACTCTGTGGCTTGAATCCTCAGAGCAGGTTCCTGGCGTGGGTTCTCTCCTCCCACTTTGGGAAGCTTTTCCGAATGGGTTTTTAGCGCAAGCGCAGTGGCTTCCGTTGATGTCTGGCCCTGCCCTCCTCCCGTCTGCATCGCGCAAGGTGGCATGGTGATCCCAGTGCCCGAGATTCTCATCTTTACCCACTGGCACCTCTAAGCCCGGGGTGGCTTTGTCTTAACTGGACCTCATATTAACTCAACGACCTCTTTAAAGATCTTATCTCAATAAACAAATACACATTACTATATATATAATGCGGAGAAGGCCCTGGCACTCCACTCCAGTACTCTTGCCTGGAAAATCCCATGGATGGAGAAGCCTGGTGGGCTGCAGTTCATGGGGTCGCTAAGAGTCGGACACGACTGAGCGACTTCACTTACACTTTTCACTTTTCATGCTTTGGAGAAGGAAATGGCAACCCACTCCAGTGTTCTTGTCTAGAGAATCCCAGGGATGGGGGAGGCTGGTGGGCTGCCGTCTATGGGGTCCCACAGAGTCGGACACGACTGAAGCGACTTAGCAGCAGCAGCAGCATATATATAATGGGGCTTCTCAGGTGGTGCCAGTGGTAAAGAATCCATCTGCCAATGCAGGAGACTCAAGAGACCTGGGTTCAATCCCTCGGTTGGGAAGATCCCCTGGAGAAGGGGATGGCAACCCACTCCAGTATTCTTGCCTGGAAAATCCCACGAACAGAGCAACTTGGTGGGCTACTGTTCATGGGGTCACAAAAGAGTCGGACATGATTGAGCGCACACACAAATACATGTACAAAACCGATAACTTAAGAAGGAGCTACACAGCGTAGCACAGGGAACTTTACTCAATATCTGTAATCACCTATACGAGAACAGAATCTAAAAAGAGTGGATATATGTGTATGTGTAACTGATTCGTTTTGCTGTACAGTAAGAACTAATACAACATAGTAAATCAATTATACTCCAATTAAAAAAAAACCCATTCTCCAAATACAGTTCCATTCCGAGGTCCTGGGAAATAGGGCTTAAACACATAAATTTTGTGTGCTTTTTAAAATACTTGTTTACTTACTTATTTTTGACCCTGCCTCATAGCATGTGGCGGAGAAGGCAATGGCACCCCACTCCGGTACTCTTGCCTGGAAAATCCCATGGACAGAGGAGCCTGGTAGCTGCAGTCCATGGGGTCGCTAAGAGTCAGACACAACTGAGCGACTTCACTTTCACTTTTCACTTTCATGCATTGAAGAAGGAAATGGCAACCCACTCCAGTGTTCTTGCCTGGAGAATCCCAGGGATGGGGGAGCCTGGTGGGCTGCCATCTATGGGGTCGCACAGAGTCGGACACGACTGAAGCGACTTAGCAGCAGCACAGCATGTGGGATCTTAATCCGTGACCAGTAATTGAACACACGTCCCCTGCATTGGAAGCTTGGAGTCTTAACCACTGGAACTGAAGTTCCAGCCCATGAATTTTGGTGGGAATTCCCTGGCTTCCCAGTGGTTAGTGCTTTCACTGCTGGAGGTGCAGTTTCAGCATTCAGGACCTCTGGGAGCTAGTGCAGGACACACACCTCAGTGAAACCACCTGCGGGAGAGGGAGCTGGGGTGTTCATCCAGCCCCACCACCCCCACCAGCCATCAGGCAAAGGCTGCTCCCAGAGGCCATTAATTCTCAGATACTTCTCCCCTTCTCCAGAGAAAACCATCTGATACAGCCATCTGCGTGTTCAGTTCAGGTCAATCACTCAGTCATGTCCGACTCTTTGCAACCCCATGAACTGCAGCACACCAGGCTTCCCTGTCCATCACCAACTCCTGGAGTTTATCCAAACTCATATCCATTGAGTCGGTGATGCCATCCAACCATCTCTTCCTCTGTCGTCCACCTCTCCTGCCTTCAATCTTTCCCAGCATCAGGGTCTTTTCAAATGAGTCAGTTCTTTGCATCAGGTGGCCAAAGTATTGGAGTTTCAGCTTCAACATCAGTCCTTCCAATGAACACCCAGGACTGACCTCCTTTAGGATGGACTGGTTGGATCTCCTTGCAGTCCAAGGGACTCCCAAGAGTCTTCTCCAACAGGATCTCAATGGCAAGTCTGCCATAGCCCTATTTATCCCTCAGCTTTCAGTGTCACCTCCACAGGAGTCCTTCCGTGATTTCTGCATCCTATTTCCATGTATTCGTCACATCAAGGTCAGTTGAACCCCAGAATTGGAGGACTTAATCTTGTGCCAAAATTGTTACATCAGGGGATTAAAAAACCCCTTCTTGGAGTCTTGGTTTCCTTGACTGTAAAATGGGAAGGGTGTACTAGTGAGAGAATGAAGCCAGGTGAGGTTCATAGCACAGGACTGATCCTGGCCCAGAGCTGCTGGAGTGAGAACCTGCCACCCACTGCAGGGTCTCTCCTCTGCCTCCAGATGGTTATGAGCACAGAGCTGGACTCACATAGGACTGCTCTAAATCCCCCCTGTGGGGGAATTCCCTGGTTGTCCAGTGGTTAAGACTCTGTGCTCCCAATACATAGGGGTCAGGGTTCAATTCCTGGTCAGGGAACTAAATCCCACATGCCACAGCCAAAAGTTCACGTACTGCAACTAAGACTTTGCTTGCCGCAACTAAAGAACTCACGCTGCAAGGAAGATCAAAGATCTTGCATGTCGCAAAGAAGACTGGGCACAGCTTCTTTACTTATAAATAAGTAAATATATTTTAAATGTATTTATTTTTAATTGAAGAATAATTGCTTTATAGTATTATGTTGGTTTCTGCCAAACATCAACACGAATCAGCCATAGGTATACTTATGTCCTCTCCCTCTTGAACCTCCCTCCCCATCACACTTCTCTAGGTTGTTACAGAGCCCTGGTGTGAGTTCCCCGAGTCATACAGCAAATTCCCAATGGCTATCTATTTTACATATGGTAATGTATGTTTCCATGTTACTTTCTCCATACATCCCACTGTCTCCTTCCTCCCCCCATAAATAAATTTTTTTAAGTTTTTTTTTTTTAATAAATCTTCCCATGACTCCCAGCTTTACCACTTACCTGCTGTGTGGTCTTGAAAAGATGACTTCACCTCTCTGAGCCTGAGTTTGATTCATTGGACACTGGCTCTGTTCTAGGACTGAGGACACAGAGGTTGGCAAGGCAGACAAGCATCCCTGCCTGCATGGAGCTGACATCTTTGTGAGATGGGGCTGGGAGAAGACAAACAGATGTGTGATATAATATAACATGTCGAGTGGAGAGATGTACTGAGAAGAAAAAGAAAGCAGGATCAGAGAAGAACTGTCTTCTCCTGGGTGGTCAGGAAACATGTCTCTGGGGTCTTTGTTTTCAATGTAATTTACACTGAGCTTCCCTGGTGGCTCAGTAGGTAAAGAAACCACCTGCAATGCAGGAGCCCTGGATTCTATCCTTGGGTCAGGAAGATCCCCTGGAAAAGGAAATGGCTACCTACTCCAGTATTCCTGTCTGGACATGGACAGAGGAGACTGGTAGGCAGCACAGTCTATGGGGTCTCAAGAATTAGACACGACTTAGCAACTAAACCACCACCCACCATATTTTCTTTTTTTTTTTTTTACCACCCACCATATTTTCTAAAAATATTTATTTTTATTTGGCTGCATCAGGTCTTAGTTTTGGCACACAAGATCTTCATTATATCATGTAGGATTTTTCATAGCAGAGCTGACTCTAGTAGCTCGTGGGCTTAGTTGCCCTGTGGCGTGTGGGATCTTAGTTCCCTGACCAGGGATTGAACCCACAATCTTTGCATTGTAAGGTGGATCCTTAACCACTGGGCCACCAGGGAAGTCTCTCTGGGGTCATTAATTAAAGAGCTGAAAGAGGAAGGAAGGGAAGGATCCCTGTGGTTACCTGGGGGAAGAGCATTCCAAGCAGAGGAGACAGCAGGTCCAAAGGTCCTGGGGCAGAACCACGTGTGGAACAGGGAGGCGTGGTCAGAGCTGAGTGAGCGAGTGTGGGGGATTCGGAGGCGATGAGGGTAGGGAGGTGGAAAAGCAGGCTGTGTAGGGCCTTGGGGAACATGGGAGGACTTGGCCTTTAACCCACAGGGAGATGGGAGCCATGGAAGATTCTGAGCAGAAGACGGCTGGGATCTGACTCAGTTGCTCAGGCACCCTCTGGCTGCTACAGGAGGGACCGAATGCGGGGGCTTAAGGTACAGTTGCTAAGGTGACTGCACTGGTCCAAGTGAGCCCTGAAGGAGGCTGTTGGAGAATGGGAGCTGAAGAAAAGGAGAGAAGTGTTCAGATTTTGGCTAGATCCTGAGGGCAGAGCCGAGGGGAGCTCTGCACTGCGCTGTCTGTTGGGGGTAGATGTACCCCCTGTATCTGATGCATGATCGTTACAGATGCTATTGCCCTTGCCCCCCACCCCCAGCCCGCCCTCCTGGCTAACAAAAGCATTCAATGACATCATCACAAACTGCTTTCCTTCCCACTAGAACAGGAGCAAGGCAGGCCAGAGCATTATCGTGCTGTTTAATTTTGATGAACCTGGGAACTATAAAGTGACATCTTGTTCCAACCTGCATGTTTTTTTTTTTTTGGCTGAGCTGGGTTTTTCTTGTAGTGTGCAGGTTTTCGATGCTGTTTGCGGGTTTTCTCTAGTTGTGGGGAGCGGGGGCTACTCTTTATTGCTTGTTGTGTGAGGTCTTGTCATTGCAGTAGCTTTTCTTGTTGCAGAGCACAGACTTTTGTAGCTGTTGGCGCGTGGGCTCAGTAGTTGCAGTGCATGGGACTCAGTTGCTGCCCAGCGTGTATCTTCCCAAACCAGGGATCGAACCTATGTTCCTTACATTGGCTGGCAGATTCTTAACCACTGACCACCAATCTTAACCACTGAGCCACCAAGGTAGCCCCCAAACCTGGGTGTTTCTGAGCATTGATAAGTGTGAGCATCTCTTTACAAGCTCATGCATCTTCTGGGCTTCCTTTTTATAATTTTTTTAATTAATTGGCCATGCTGCTCAACTTGCAGGGTCTCAGTTCCCCAACCTGGGATTGAACCCTGGCCACCACAGTGAAAGCCCAGAATCCTAACCACTAGGTCACCAAGGAATCCCCTGGGCTTCCTTTAAAACAAAAACTTTATTGAGGTGTGACTAACATACAAAAAGCAGTGTCTGTCTAATGGATACAGCCTGGTGGGTTTGAGTAGGCTCTTCTTTTGTGACTTTACCTGTTTCTGCTCTTGACCTATTTTCTGGGTTTCAGGTTAGTGTCCTGTTCCGGTTGATCTGTAAAAGTTCCTCAAACATTCGTTGGTTTCAGACCTCGCAGATGTTATCTCTCATTAAATAGGCAACTGGAAGACACCTTTAAAAAAAAAATATATATATATATATATATTTATTTATTTGGCTGTGTCTAGTCTTAGTTGCAGTACTTGGGATCCTTTGTTGTGGCGTGTGGGATCTAGTTCCCTGACCAGGGGTTGAACCTAGGCCCTTGCATTGAGAGTGCAAAGTTGTAAGCACTGGACCACCAGGGAAGTCCCTGGAAAACACCTTTTTTAGTGAATGCATTTAACTTTTGAAAATCTCTATTGGAATGTAGTTGATTTACAATGTTTTGTTAGTTTCTGCAGTGCAGCAAAATGCATTCATTACACATATACATATATCCACCCTTTTTTTAGATTTGTCCCCCATATAAGTCATAGTTGTTTAGTCATTAAGTCCTGTCTGACTCTTTGAGACCCCATGGTTCCTCTGTTCATGGGGTTTCCCAGGCAAGAATACTGGTTGCCATTTCCTTCTCCAGGGGATCTTCCTGACCCAGGGATTGAACCCACGTCTCCCGTATCGCAGGTGGATTCTTTACCACCGAGCCACCAGGGAAGTCCATATAGATCATTACAGAGCACCAAGTAGAAAGACGCTTTTGATTAAATGCAGCCTCTGTTCTTTCTGCATTTGAGTCTCTCTTAAGTCTGCCCATTTCTCTCCACCCTGGCCCCTGGCTTTGTTCCTTCAGGCCATCACCATCTCCTTGCTACCCCATCCCAAGTCACTCTCCACTCTAGTACCCTGGCAATCTTTCTAAAACAAAGTTTAGAAAGTCTGACTACCTCCCTCTCCTGCTCTAAATCTTCCCCATGGCTCCCTACTGCCCTTGCGATAAAGTCTGGTGGAAGAAAAAAGTGTAAGTGTTAGTCTGACTCTGCAAACCCATTGTAGTCTGCCAGATTCCTCTGTCCATGGGATTCTCCAGGCAAAGAATACCGGAGTGGGTAGCCATTACCTTTCCCTGGAGACTTTCCCAACCCAGGGATCGAAACTCAGTCTCCTGCCTTGCAGGCAGATTCTTTACCATCTGAGACACAAAGTCTGGTTAGATCCCACCAACTTCTCCAGTCTCCTTTCTCTCCAGTTTTCAAATTACAAATGGATGAATCTCTGGTTATTCCCTGATGGTCCAGTGGTTAGGACGTCCTGCTTCCACAGCCAAGGACGCAGGTTCAGTTGCTGGTTGGGAAACTAAGATCTCACAAGGTCAGCGGCATAGCCTCCTCCAACCCCCAGAAAAAAGGATGAATCTCAAAGAAAAAAATCTCTATACTCCAGTCAAATTAATGCCACCCAGTTTCCTGAATATCTCTCCTCTGGGTTCTGTTCACACGGTTCCCACTGCCTGGAAGGCCCTTCACCTGCCTGATTCCAGCCCAGCCTGTAAGTCTCAGCTTATATGCCCCTTCCTTTGAGAAGCCCTCCAGCTGGATCAGACATTGCCTCCGGGTCCCCCTCAGTGCCTAGGATCCCCCACGACTGCTCTGATTACTGGAGCATCATCTGTTATCCAGACAATGAGCTGAATAAATAAATAAATAATAAATTTATTATCCAGACAATAAAACAACCCCCCAAATTCCCCCTTGCTGGTCTTTCACAGCCAGCCCCATTCGCCAGCCCCATCCCCCAGCCCCAGGCAAATACGGATCTGCTCTCCCACGCTAGAGATCTGTTTTCTGAGAAAGTTATATAATTGAAATCATACGATATGTAGCCTTTTGAGTCTGGCCTCTTTCGCTGCAACATAAAACGTTTTGGGGCCTAAAGCTTTGTTGCCTGTATCAATTGTTTGTTCCTTTCTGTTGCTGAGGAATGTTCCATTGTATGAATAGACCCGAGTTTATTTTATATTCACCCATTGAAGGACAATTGAGTGTTTCCAGCAATTGGTGATGATGAATAAAGCTGCTGTAAATAATCACGTATGTTTGTTTTTTTTTTTAACATGAACATAAAATTTCATTTCTAAATACTCAGCAGTGGGGTTGCCAGGTTGTATGGTGGTTGTGTGTTTAGTGTTTTAAGAACCACCAAACTGTTTTCCAGAGTGGCTATACCATTTTGCATTCCCACTGTTCCCAACCAGAGTTCCTGGCCTCCTTCATCAATAGAAATTGACTAGAGGCCAGACAAGAAATTCGGGCAAGGCTTTCCTGGGGTCCCTGCTGCAGCAGGAGTGGAGGGAGTATAAATAACAGGTTCTTTTGCTTGCGCCGGGAGTGCAGGGGGAGCTGGTTCCTATATTGGGTGAGGGTGGGAGTGGGTCCAGGGTTCAAGATGGAAGGGTGGCTTAAGTGATCACCTCCTGTGTGGGGTTTTGGTCTTTTTGTATTTTGTTCATAATTGTCCCAACTGTGCATGCATGCAGTTATTTTTAGTCCCATATAGTTTCTTTGTATTTTGCTGCTGGAGGAGACATTTGTCCAGTTGCAAGTCCTGTGGCAAAGGGTCTCGATACCAGCCTGTCTCACCACCAGCAGCATCTGAGAAGCCCAGTTTTTCTACATCCTCACCTGCACCTGGTGCTGTCGGTATTTTTAGTTTGAATGTTAATCACTCAGTTGTGTCCAACTCTCTGCGACCCCACGGACTGTAGCCCACCAGGCTCCTCTGTCCATGGGATTCTCCAGGCAAGAATACTGGAGTGGGTGCCCCTTCCCTTCTCCAGGGGATCTTCCCAACCCAAGGATCGAACCCGGGTCTCCTGAATTGTGGGCAGATTCTTTACCATCTGAGCCACCATCCTAATAAACATGAAACAAGTCTTTTACAGCTGCCATCATGAGCCAAGGTGAAGAATTTGAACCTGAACATCTGAGCATATACTTGGTGCAAGGTGTAGCCTACTTTTCTTGGCAAAACTGTTTTAAAGAGAAAGGAAGTTGCTGGCCTGAGAAAACTTGGTCTACCTAGAAGCTGAAGTTTTGTTGAAGTCATTGCCAACTGCCCCAAAAATTAATTGTTAAAAACTGTCTTTCCTAACTTGTATCCAAGCCCCACCAGTTTTTTTTTTTTTAATTCTTTGAAGGGGATATCTAGAAAATCAAGTAAATATGGGTATATATATATATTTTTTTTCTCTAATATTTTACTAAAAATGGGCTAAAGAATACACCTGCAATGCCGGAGATGCAGGAGATGCAGATTCAATCTCTGGGTGGGGAAGATCTCCTGGAGAAGGAAATGTCAACCCACTCCAGTATTCTTGCCTGGGTAATCCCATGAACAGAGGAGTTTGGCAGGCTATAGTCCATACAGTAACAGAGAGTGGGACATGACAAAGGGCTGAGCACAAAGCACAATATTTCACTCAAAGGATGACTTCCTGTACACCCTGGCATGCATTGCTTTTCTCATTCCAATCCATTCCATATGCTTCAGGGATGTTGCTTTCATTATTTCTTTGGTTGAAATTCACGGCTCGTTCTTTTTCACAGCTGCATAGTATTCCACTGCACAGAAACAGTGAAGCCAGCCCCACAGAAAGAGTCGTGTCCAATCTTGGCTGTTTAGTTGACACTGCTATGAATATCCTCATCGTTTTCCATGGAAAGACTAGATTTCTAGAAACAGGCCTTCTGAGTCCAAGGGTTCGAGGGTTTGTAATTGGGAAACCTCCAGCTGATTTGTCCCCCACTTGGAATTTACCTAATGACACTCTGCCTATGAGGGACAGGAGAGTCAGATGTTCCTGAAACAAACCAGAGGGTGTATCTGACCCGCTCTGCACCGCTCCAGGGCTCCCCACAGCCTGCAGGGCTACGCCCAGGCCCCCACTGGGAGGTCCTGCAGGACCTGCTGCCACAAACCCATCAGCTTTGAGTCTCACCTTTCCCTCCCTGACCTCCACTTGGGAGACTTCCATTTCTCTCCATCTTTGCTTTGTTGTTGTCATTCTATTTATTTTTTTAAAAAATTCCAAGGAGTTCCCTGGTGGAGGACCAGTGGTTAGGACTCTGTGCTCTCACTGCCATGGGCCCAGGTTAGGTCTCTGGTCAGGGAACTAAGATGCCGCAAGTCACGCAGTGTGGTAATAAAAATTTTTTTAAATTTCATTTATTTATTTATATTTTACTTCTCTCTTTTTTTCTTTAATTTATTACTTCTCTCCATCTTTTCATTGCTCATCCCTCTGCCTAGAACTCCCTCCCTGATTCAGCCTAAACTTCAGGTCTCAGCACTGACATTACGGCTTCCCATCCCTGGCATACAGCAGGTGCTCAATAAATGCTGCTGGAGTGAATGAATAAATAAATGAGGTGGAAAGGGAAGCGGGGGCAAGCTTATGGGGCACATAAGGGAGTCTGTAGGCCACAAGGAGAAGCATGGCTCCTTCTCAGGGCAATGGGGAGCCACAGCAGGCTTTAGGCTGGGATAGGCAATTTGAAAAATTTCTCTTATTTGTAGGGGCCATCTTTTTGTGCCTTGGGACCTTATCAGTGAAAGTATGTACGTGCCTAAAAGAGAACCCCTCATAGGATTTCCCTGGTGGTCAAGTGGTTAAGAATCCACCTTCCGAGGATTCGGAGGATTCCAGAGGACGTGGGTTTGATCCCTGGTCGGGGAACTAAGATCCAACATGCCACAGAGTAACTAAGTCCCTGCACTGCAACTGCTGAGCCGAGTGCCACAGCTAGAGAGAAGCCAGAACAAATATCCTGCATGCCGCACTTAAGACCCCACAGCAGCCAAAAAACAGAACAAAGCAAAAACAAACAAAAAAAAATTAGAAAATTATTTTTAAAAAAAAGAGAGAGAGAGAAACCCTCAGGGAACTTCCCTGGTGGCTCAGTAGCTAAGACTCTGCACTCTTAATCCAGGGGGCACAGGATCATGTTCCAACTAAGACCCAGTGCAGACAAATAAATAAATATTAAAAGACAAAGAAGAAGTCCCCTCAGAAGGTAAAGGAAACCCATTACAAATCCATTACATAGGATACAGTTATCAAAATATTTTAAAAATATTTGTCTATTTATTTGGCTGCACCAGGTCTGATTGGTGGCATATGAGGTCTTTGACCTTTGCAGCAGCATGCAAGATCACTAGTTTCGGCATGCAAACCCTTATTTGCAGCACGTGGGATCTAGCTCCCTGACCAGAGATCAAACTGGGGTCGCCTGCACTGGGACCATGGAGTCTTAGCCACTGGACCACCAGGGAAGTCCCTTAAAATTTGTTGAATTGTGATGGAATTTGGGCATCTTTGCTCACGCATTAAATAGCAAGAGAGATCCAGTGGCAGCTCCAATGACTGCTATCGTTGGAAGCAGGGGCAGGCCTGAGTATGCATTTTTCCCCTCCAAATTCATGGATCCCCCTGAATTCTATTTGCAGAACTCTTGGATGTCTGGGAGCCCTGGAGGAAAATTCCCAGACATTGGAATGTGACAAGAGCACCAGAAATGAGCAAACTGGACAGAAGTGTCACTGGGAGGGATAAGCAGGGGTTACCAGGGACAGTGGATACATGTCCAGGCAGACAAGCGTCCGGCGGCTTGACCATCTGTTCAAAGAAAAACAGGAAGCCTGTGGCCTGCCCCTCTGGCTTCCCTGGGCCCAGCCTTTGTCTTTGTGACTTACACTCCCAAGGCAGTCCTGGACACCCTGAGCCAGCTCCCTGCTTCCTTCCCCGACTCCGGAAGTGGCAGGAAAAACAACCCACTGAGGCAGCATCTCCCAGGTTCTGTGCTCTCCTGACACCATCTCCTGGGCTCTGAACGTGGGCCCCCAGGATCAGCTCTGAGAGTAACATCCCCGTTGCACAGGTAAGGAGGCTGAGGGCCAGACAGCCCCCCATCCCCCACCTCTGCCAATCCATGTGGCCAAGCCGGGGCCGGAATCCAGGTCTCTTCGGACTCCAAGTATTGCCTGTGACCATTCCTACTTCAAACTCACCACTGTATAGTCAAGGAACACTGCTCAATGTTATGTGGCAGCCTGGATGGGACAGGGGTTTGGGGAAGAATGGATACATGTACATGAATGGCTGAGTCTCTTCGCTGTCCACTTGAAACTACCACCGCATTGTTAATCGGCTATACCCCAATACAAAATTAAAAGTTTTTTTAAAAAATAAGTTCACCATTGACTGTGAGACACCTTTTCATTCATTCATTCATCAAGTGATTCACCAAATTGCCAAAATGCATCTGAAGAATCGAGCTTCCCAGGTGGCTCAGTGGTAAAGAATCTGCATGCCAATGTAGGAGAAAGCCGGAGATATGGGTCCAGTTCCTGGGTTGGGAAGATCCCCTGGAGGAAGAAAAGGCAACCCACTCCAGTATTCTTGCCTGAAAAACTCCCACGGGCAGAGAAGCCTGGTGGGCTATAGTCCACCAGGTCGAAAAGACTCGGACACAACTGAGCAACTGAGCACATACATTTGAAGAACCACTGGAGCAGTTTCCCGAATATGACAGACCCGCCCAAAAGTATGGATTTGAGGCTGGTGGCTGTTTCTCTTTGCACCTTGGTTTCCTGCCCCTGTGGCTGGTGACCTGGGGTGATGACACCACCTCCTGGGATGACTCCAGGGCCTATACACAGCAGGTGGTCAGGAGATGCTTGCTGAATGGAAGTTCCCTGTACCCCTCTTTCCCAACCTGCCCTTATCAGCTTATCCCCCTACACCCCTCCCCTTGTGGCAAAAAGGTTCTCTGCCTGTGGGCAGAAGACCTGGGGGCAGGAACTAGTGTCCTGGTTGCACCATTCCTGCTGTGGGCACCAGAGGGCAGTGGGCACCCACATTCAGCCTCCCCCTATATGCCCCCAACACCCCTCAGTTTGGAAAGTTGAGGAATTAACCAAATTGATCTCAGCTTCCCTGGTGGTCCAGTGGTTAAGAATCTGCCTGTCAATGCAGAGGGTGTGGGTTCAATCCCTGGTCCAGGAAGATTCCTCATGCCACAAGGCAACTAAGCCCCAGTAACACAACTACTGAGCCTGTGCTCTAGAGCCCGGGAATTGCAACAAGAGAAGCCTCCGCAACGGGAAGGCGGCACACGGCAACTAGAGCAAGCACGTGCGCA
This sequence comes from Bos taurus, assembly GCF_002263795.3. Lineage (NCBI taxonomy): Eukaryota > Metazoa > Chordata > Mammalia > Artiodactyla > Bovidae > Bos > Bos taurus. The sequence continues at coordinate 15,682,514 of NC_037334.1, read as the reverse complement.
GCAACGAACACCCAGCGCAGCCAAGAATAAATAACTAAGTGAAAACTTAAGATGAAAAAAGGAATTGAACCCCCTGCCATCAGGCTGCTTTCTCCCACCACACTGAAAGAGTAGGCACCAGGCGGCAAGGAGGCATCAAAGTCCTCTGGCCACTGGATCCTGTACCACTCTGTCTCATTCATTCTCTTATACAGCACCTACGGTATGTCCAGCCACGAGCTAAGCACTCAGGACACAGCAGTGAATAAGGTAGAGAGAAGTCCTTGCTTTTACAAAACTGACACTTAAGGAGGAGAAACAGATACCGTGGAATCAGGCAGTTACAACCAAGAGTCATCAGGGCTGTGAGGGGGAAAGCAAGGGGCGGGGGGCGCTGAGGAGGCCCTGACCCAACTTGGGCAGGGGAGGGAGGTGATCAAGGAGACCTAAAGAATGGTTTGAAGTTCTTTCAGGTAAAGATTAGGGGAAATAGTGTTCCAGGCAGAGGGTACAGCGTGTGCAATGGTCTGGAGGCAGCTGGTTTTGACCCTGGCAAAGATAGAAGCAAACGTATTACAAAACAACGCTACAATGATTCAAATAGTGAGGTCCTGGAACAGGCATTGAGCAGCAGATCAAGAGAACAGAAGAAAGAGAGACAAATATTTATGGAGCGCTGACTGTGTACCAGGTGCTGGGGAACTCAGACATGAATTTTGTTGTTGTTCGGTAGCTAAGTTGTGTTTGACTCTTTGCAACCCCATGGACTGCGGCACACCAGGCTCCTCACTATCTCCCAGAGCTTGCTTAAACTCACGTTCATTGAGTCAGTGATGCCATCCAACCATCTCGTCCTCTGTCGTCCCCTTCTCCTCCTGTCCCCAATCCTTCCCAGCATCAGGGTCTTTTCCAATGAGTCGGCTCTTTGCAACAGGTGGCCAAAGTATTGGAGCTTCAACTTAAGCATCAGTCCTTCCAATGAATATTTAAGGTTGATTTCCTTTAGGATTGACTGTTTCGATCTCCTTGCTGTCCAAGCGATTCTCAAATCTTCTCCAGCACCACAATTCAAAAACATCAGTTCTTTGGTGCTCAACATTCTTTTTGGTTCAACTCTCACATCTGTACATGGCTACTGAGAAAACCACAGTTTTGACTCTACAGACCTTTGTTGGAAAAGTGATGTCTCCGCTTTAGGCATGGATAACGCAGGACAGGGCTTCCCTGATAGCTCAGTTGGTAAAGAATCTGCCTGTACTGCAGGAGACCCCAGTTAGATTCCTGGGTCAGGAAGATCCACTGGAGAAGGGATAGGCTACCCACTCCAGTATTCTGGCCTGGAGAATTCCATGGACTGTACAGTTCATGGGGTCGCAAAGAGTCGGACACAACTGAGCGACTTTCACTTCACTTCACCTCAACACAGGACAGTGAAACACACTGTGATCGGGGCCATGACGGGGGAGGCATAGGCAACCGTGGGGGCAGGGATGTCCTCACTGAGACTCAAGGGATGAAGAAGGGATCAAACAGACAAGGTGTGGGTGGAACAGCATCCCAGGTGGAGGGAATAGCATTGGGAAGCAGCGTGAAGACAGCTGGTCTTCAGTTTCACTCCATCTCTCACATAAACATTCAACTTGCCTGCAAGTCAGTCTGCCCAGAGCCCACCCACTTCTGGGCCATCTCCACAGCCCCTCCTCAACTCAGCCCAGGCATCTCCCACCTGGGCCAGTGCGGTCCCTCCTCCCAGGTCTGCAGGTTGGCACCATCAGACCCCACTATCTGTTCCCCAGCATCAGCCAGAGGAGGCTGAAGTCCCCACCAAGCTTGGCCTCAGTATTTTTTTTTAATATTTATTTTAGTTTTGGCTGTGCTAAGTCTCTGCTGCTGCATGTGGGCTTTCTCTGGTGGTGGTGAGTGGGGGCTACTCTCCAGCTGTGGTGGCTTCACTTGTTGCGGAACACGGGCTCTAGGGCACGCAGGCTTCAGTAGTCATGGTACATGGGCTCCGGAGCGTGGGCTCATTAGTTGTGGCACATGGGTTTGGTTTCTCCACGGCATGTGAGATCTTCCCGAATCAGGGATCAAACCTGTGTCCCTTGCGTTGCAAAGAGGATTCTTAACCACTGGAGTACCAGTGAAGCCTGGCCCCTGTTTGAGCAGCTGCCAGGGTCCAGTCCAGCCTGGTGGTACCTTGAAGAGGACCCGCCTTGCCAATCAGATCTGGTTGGCATGGGGGTGGGCAGGTTGCTGGGGCAAGGCCTTTATTGGAGGGATCTGGGGCTTCCCTGATGATTCAGTGGGTAAAGAATCCACTTGCGACATAAGAAGAGATGCAGGAGATTCAGGTTCAATCCCTGGGTTAGGAAGATCCCCTGGACAAGGTAATGGCAACCCATTCTATTATTCTTGCCTCAAAAATCCCATGGACAGAGGAGCCTGGTGGGCTACAGTTGAAAAGGTTGCAAAGAGTTGGACATGCCTGAGCAACTAAACACACAAGTCCAAGATGGTGCACGAGTCAACTTCCACTAGACACTGAGCCTCAGTACACGCTCACTGTAACACAACAGTAAGCTAAATGACACACCCCAGGTGCCATGACAGTTCCAAGACCGACCATCAGGGTCAAAAAGTGGGTGGTGGCCTGCTTCCTGGAAATTCCCACCTCCTTCCCCCAAGTAGCTAGATGCTCCTCCTGCTTATTAGCCTATGAAATTATCCACCCCTCTAAAAACTGACAACCCCATCCCCTGGTCCCGGTCTTGCCTTCTGAGATGGCTCCTACTCTGTGGACTGTGTTTCTCTCTAAATAAACCCACTTCTTACCTATCACTTTGTCTCTCACTGAATTCTTTCTGCGAGGAGGCAGTGAGAACCTGAAGTTCTTTAACTCCTGAGACCAGGTGTGTGATCTCAGTTAAAAGATCGTGGCTTTCAGTCCCAATCTGTTATCTGGTTTTGCTAAGGCAGGATTCATAGTCCCATCTGGCCCCTGCGTGGAATCAACTCCTACAAGGGCCTGGAGCTTAGTACTGACCACAACCCTCACAGAGCAGACAAGGAAACAGAGGCGGAGTGGTTGAGAGATTTATCGTGGGTCACACAGTGTGAGCTGGATTAGAACCTGACTGGTATTTATCTTTTTAAAAAAATATTTATTTATTTATTTGGCTGCGCTGGGTCTCAGCTGCAGCACACTGGATCTTCAGTCTTTGTTGCAGGCTCTTTAGTCGTAGAAAGGGGAAAACGTAAGTTGCTCAGTCGTGTCCGACTCTTTGCAGCCCCATGGACTATACACAGTTTATGGAGTTCTTCAGGCCAGAATACTGGAGTGGGTAGCCTTTCCCTTCTCCAGGGGATCTTCCCAACCCAGGAATCAAACCCAGGTCTCCCGCATTGCAGGCATATTCTTTACCTGCTGAGCCACAAGGGAAACTCAAGAATACTGGAGTGGGTCGTTGTAGAATGCAGGATCTTTAGTTGCCTCATGTGAACTCTCAGTTGCAGCATGTGGGACCAGTTCCCTGACCAGATATTGAATCCAGACCCCCTGCATTGGAAATGTGGAGTCTTAGCCACTGGACCGCCGGGGAAGTCCCTCAACTGGTATTCAGAGAAAAGCACTTAGGAGTCAGGCTCCCTGGGCCACAGATCTGGAAGGACAGATCTGAAAATGATTCACTCGGTGAAATAGTCTCCTCATCTGTACAAGGGGTATGTGACAGCACCCACTTGTGCGGAGGGAAACAGCACATACAAAAGCCCTGAAAGAGAGCTGCGCCCTAAAGCTTAGAGCCAGGTGGAGAAGGTAGGCAGCCGGGGTGGCGTGATTATGGGAGACAGTGGGAGGAGGGAAGGGCAGGCTGATGTCGCGATCAGAGCCAGAGCCTTTGTGGGCCACAGCGAGGACTTTGGCTTTTACTCTGAATGAAGTGGGAGCCATGAAGGAGATTCTAAGCAGAGGAGGGACCTGATTCCAGGGTTCACTGGCTCCTTCTGACCATGGAGGCGTGAGGGCAGGAGCGGGGGACCAGGTAGGATGAGGCCTGGGCTGGGAAGAGGCAGAGAGGAGTGGAGAAACCTGCCAGTCTTTGCTCACCTTCCTGCTTCCAGCCCAGCAGCTCCCAGCAGCCTGAAGGCAAGGCAGGGACTTTAGCCTGCCAGACTGCAGGTTGTGTTGAGGGTGCGGTGAGGCAGGGAGTGATGGGTGGGGTTACACCCGGCGCCTCCCAACCCACAGTGGCTGGACAACTGGGGCAGGTGTGTGGGCTGCTGACACGCTTGTGCACACACCACAAGCCAGGCTGTGCCCTCAGGAGCCTGGGGCTACATGGCAGGGCTACAGTGTTCCCCCACCATCCAGGCCCCCCTCCTGTGGGCTCAGGATCTGACACTGATCCACTGGGCAACTGGGGCAAATCACTGTTTCTCTGGTTGTCCAATCACTAAGTTGTGTCCAACTCTTTGCGACCCCATGGACTGCACCACGAGAGGCTCCTCTTTCCTCCACTATCTCCTGTAGTTGGCTCAAATTCATGTCCATTGAATTGGTGATGCTATGTAACCATTTCATCCTCTGCCTGTTTCTTTGGGCCTCATCTGTAAAAGGGAAGGGCTATTGCCAGCACCCATTCGCAGGAATGGGCTTCCCTGGTAGCTCAGTTGGTAAGGAATTCACCTGCAAGGCAGGAGACCCTGGTACAATCTCTGGGTTGGGAAGATCCCCTGGAGAAGGAAAAGGCTACCCACTCCAGTACTCTGGCCTGAAGAATTCCATGGACTATATAGTCCATGGGGTCTCAAAGAGTCGGACTGAGTGACTTTCAGTTTCATACACAGGACTGGAAACAGTACGTGCAAAGGCCCCCAAGGTACAGCTCATCCCTAGTCTGATTCAGTCCCCAATTCTACCTAGGACATTTTCTGACCAGGGCTAGAAGGGCCTTCAGAAGGAGGCCCCTGTGCATGCAAAGGCGGAGAGGTGAGCAAGAAGCTGGATATGCAGATGGTAAATGAGGGCTGGAGAATTCCTCTAAGACTGCTGCAGTGGGACCAAGACAGGAACCATTGGGGAGAGATCTGAGACCACATATTGGCCAAGACGTCCCCACATCCTCCTTCCACCGGAGGCGGCCCCATGGCGCAGCCTCCCCAACTGGCTCTCGCAGATCCCACCACCAGGTCCGGTGTCACATCCCTTAGCAGGCGCCTCGGAACCTGGCTGGACCCCTCTGCCTCTCTCACCACAGCCTGTGCTGTGCTAAGTCACTTCAGTCATGTCCAACTCTTTGCGACGCTACAGACTGTAGCCAGCCAGGCTCCTCTGTCCATGGACTCTCCCAGGCAAGAATACTGGAGTGCGTTGCCATTTTCTACTCCAGGGGCTCTTCCCCCACCCAGGGATCCCACCCGCAGTCTCTTGCCTCTCCTGCACTGGCAGGTGGATTCTTTACCACTTCGCCACCTAGGAAGCCCGTGCCTCAGTTTTGTTCAGTCGCTCAATCATGTCCAACTCTTTGCGACCCCATGGACTGAAGCACACCCCACCTCCCTGCCCCTTATCATCGCCCAGAGTTTGCCCAAGTTCATGTTCATTGCATCGTTTATGCTGTCCAACCATGTCATCCTCTGATGCCCTCTTCTTCTGTCCTCGATTTTTCCCAGCATCAGGGACTTTTCCAATGAGTCCTCTGTTCGCATCAGATGACCAAAATACTGGAGCTTCAGCTTCAGCATTAGTCCTTCCAGTGAATATTTAGGGTTGATCTCTTAAGATTGACTGGTTTGATCTCTTTGCTGTCCAAGGGGCTTTCAGGAGTCTTGTCCAGCACCATAGGTCGAAGGCATCAATTCTTTGGCCTTCTGCCTTCTTTACGGTGCCTCAGCTTACTCATCTGTAAAATGGAAGAAACAATAGGTCTCCCCAGACTCCACCCCAGTTCACCCCCTGCCCCACACATGAGAACTACAGGGCTTTGCTTAATAAACGCTGGAGATGATACTTATGGTACTTATAGTGATTTTAGCCAGAGGGCAGAAAGAGCATCCCCAGGGGAGGGAGTCAGAGACCCCCGCCCCAGTCCCTTGTCTTCTCCTCCCCTGCCCACCTCAGAGCCTCAGTTTCCCCAGCTCAGCCCCGAGGGCACGAGGGCGGCCCGGGGGACCCGCGCCCCTCCGGCCGGCAGGGGCAGCACAGAGCGGCCCGGGACACCCGGAAGGGCCCCGCCCCCGGCCCGGCCCCGCCTAGCCCGGGCTGCCCAGAACCGGGAGGCGCTGCGGCGGCGGCGTTCACGGCGGGGACGGTGCGCGCGGCGGCGGCGGCGAGGCCGGCGGCTGGACGCGCGGGGCGCCATGGCGGCCGCCGAGCGCCGCGCCTTCGCGCACAAGATCAACAGGTAGAGCGGCCGTCGGGCCCCCTCCCGGGCCGCCCCCACGTGTCCGAGCCCCGCCCCGGGGCGGCCCAGCCCTCCCCCGCCTGGGCGTCCCTCATTCAAGCCCCTTGGGTCTTCGCCCGGTCAGCCCGCTTCCTCCGGCCCGGGGGGCGCAGGCGTGGGGAGGTAGGGAGGGCGGCGCGGGTCGGGACTGGGGGTCGTGTCGGGGCTGCTGGCGTGATGGTGGCGGAGGTCCGCCCTCGGAACCGGTGGGACGCGTCGGGGTGTGTCCGGGGGCCTTCCTGGAGGAGGTGGCTCCCGCGCTTCCTCACCAGCTCCTGGCCGATTCCCGGCCCTCGAACCCCGGGGCGTGGGAGTTGGGGGGCTCTTTCCGTCCCATCTGTGCCTGGTGTGGGGCGGGAATGTATCAGGCGCCGGAATTTGGGGCCGGGATGGCGTTCCTGGCAGCTCTTGAACCCCCTCGGGAAGTTTCCCGTGCTCTCTTCCCCGCCAGGGTCCCGTGCCCAGTTGTCTGGGGCGGGTGGGGGGTGGGGAAGGGGACAGCTGTGGATGTCCCCCCGCCCCCAGCCCTGCTTCAGGCTCTCCTAGCACCGCCTGGACGCGCTGGAGATGGATGGGTGATTGAATGGAAGGAGTGGGGGCTGGGGACAGAACCAGCTGGTGGGCAGACGGGGGAGGGGACGGGCGCCAGGCGCTGGGGAATCCGTTTCCCTGGCCACTGGAGACTGTAGGAGACTCGGCCCGGGGAGGGGGATGTCGGACTCTCTGGGGCTGAAGCGCCTCCCCCCACCACTCTGGTCTGTACATCCAGCAAAGCATTCAGAATCTGCTGGGGGCAGGGAAGCGGTTCTCTTGTATTAGTGCGTGGGCCGGGACACCCTGTGTGTCCAGCACTGCCGTGATGGAGACACCCCGGAAAAGAACCCACCCTTGGGGGCAGATACAATGGGGCAGACAGAGGAGAAGCCGGATAAAGTAGATTACATGTTAGTGGTAAGCAGTATGAGGACATACCAGGCAGAGATGGGAGGTGATGAGTGTGAGGACTACTTTAGACCTAGGAATCAGGATCAGGAAGGCCTGGAGAAGAAGATGACAAGTAAACAAAGAGCTGAAGGAGATGAGGGAGGGATCCATGCCCGGATGTGGGGGGAAGGGCATGTGCAAAGGCCCAGGGGCAGGAACCGGTGGAGTGTGTTTATAGATATCTGCTGCCAGCTGGGCTTCCTTGGTGGCTCAGATGGTAAAGAATCCACATGCAACGTGGGAGACCTGGGTTTGATCCCTAGGTTGGGAAGATTCTCTGGAGGAGGGCATGGCAACCCACTCCAGTCTTCTTGCCTGGAGAATCTCCATGGACAGAGGACCCTGGTGGGCTACAGTCTATAGGGTCGCAAAGAGTCAGACACAACTGAGCGACTAAGCACATAGCAGGTTGGAGCAGAGTGAGAAAGGGGCTGTGGGAACGGGTTGTACAGGGCTTGTGGGTTATGGGGAGGAGTTCAACTTTTACCCTGGGTGAGGTGGGAGCCATGGAGAGTTCAGAACAGGGGAGGGACGCTGTGACCTGGTGTCTGGACGCATATCAGTTGGGCGGTTTTTACGTTCTGCTATCTCTGTGTCTGAATTGTCCCTCTGTCTTGGACCTTCAGTGTTTCTGAGCCTGGGGAGGTTATTACTGTTTCTTTGCCACTCAAGTCCCTGTGTCCCTGTGTCCTTGGGTCCTGGCTTCCACTTGAGTGGAAGCAGAGGCCCTGGGTTTTGCCCTGGGAGATGGATACTGTAGAGCTCAGAGTAAGAAAAGCAGAACAAGATCTTGGGGCTGCCATGTTGTCGTCATTAGCTGTTAAGTCATGTCTAACTCTTTTGCCGCTCCATGGACTGTAGCCCGCCAGGCTTCTCTGTCTATGGGATTTCCCAGGCAAGAATACTGGGGTGGGTTGCCATTTCCTTCTCTGGGGGATCTTCCCAACCCACGGATCAAACCTGTGTCTCCTGGATGGCAGGCGGATTCTTTACTGATGAGTCAGATTCTACCCCACCAGGGAAGCCCTGGGGCCCTAGTGAACCACAAACAAATGGCTCAGGCCATCCTCTGACAGGGTCTGCAGAGCAGACACCCAGGTGTCTACATGCTGAGACCTAGGCCTGTATTCATCTCCTTGTTCACTGAGATCATTCATTCCACAAATGCCACAGGAACCTGCATGTTAGACTGTCCCCCAGGTTCCTAATGAACAGGCTCATTTAAAACAAAGATTTGGAGGGACGACTTAAAAGTACAAACTCATAGAGCCAGTGGTTAGGACTCCAGGCTCCCACTGCAGGGGCATGAGTTCAATCCCTGGTCTGGAACTAAGATCCTGCAAGCCATGTATCCAGATAAAAAAAAGTGATGGTCATTGTCACCATTCCAGGTTGGATTTTAAAGAATACAAGTGAAAAAAAAGAAAAAAAAACATGTCGCATACAGTACATTTGTCCGTATTGTTTGTGCTCAGTTGTGTCCGACTCTTTGCAACCCTATGGACTTCAGCCCACCAGGCTCCTTTGTCTGTGGGATTCTCCAGGCAAGAATACTGGAATGGCTTGCCATTTTCTTCTATAGGGGTTCTTCCTGATCCAGGGATCGAATCCACATCTCTTGCATCTCCTGCATCGAATTGTCTCCTGCATTGGAGAAGGATTTACCATTTGAGCCACCATGATGGATGATATGCGTTCAGAAAAATGCCAAGTTTAAAAGAGTAATTATGAAACAAATTCCAGGACTTCCCTGCTGGCCTACTGGTTAAAACTCTGTGCTTCCGATGCAGGAGGCACGGGTTTCATCTCTGGGCAGGGAACTAAGATCCCACATGCCTTGCAGTGCGACCAAAAAATTGAAAAAAAAAAAAAAGAAATGCCATGGAAGAAGTCACTTGGATCAAAACAGGGGCTGTCTCTACCTTCCTGAGCCTTCCCACTCTAGCCGCTCTCCCAGGTGATCTGCACCTGGTTCTGCTCCTCAGGGAGCTACCATGCTGGTGGCTGCTACTATCATTTCCCCACTTGCATTATAATGTCTTCATTTAATTTGGCTCCCTGTCTGCTCTGAGTTGGTTTTGCCTGTTTAGAACATCCCATAAATGGAACCACATGGAATCTCAAGTCCTCTGTGGCAGCAAGATGTCAGGAGAAGGGCTCATCTGTGTTGCTGCATATAGTCAGACGCATCCCTTTTCATCGTCGCATACTTTTCCCTCTGCTTGTGTATTCTCCACCTTCAGTCAAGGAACTTGTGAGTTGTTTCCCTTTGAGGTTGTCATGATCAGAGCTACCGTGAACATTCTTGGCCATGTGTTTCCGCCTGAGTATCTACACCTCAAAGTGGAATTGCTGGATTGGCATGTTTTCAACTTTGCTTGTTCGTTTACAGATGGTTTTCCGAAGGGATTCCCCTAGTAGCAGATAAGAATTCCTAATCCTTGGTGGCATTCATATTATTTGCCTTTAAATTTTGCCAGCACTCATATTATTTGCCTTGCCAGCACTCACTGTTCGCCTTTAAATTTTTCTGCCAGTCCAGGAGGTGTGTGTATAGGGTGGGATATGAGGAGGAGTCTCTTCATGGTTTTATTTTTCGAATTTTATTTTTGGCTGCACCACGTGGCTTGTGGGATCTTTAGTTCCCTGACCAAGGCTTGAACTCATGCCTCCTGCAGTAAGTGCAGAGTCCTAACCACCGAACCACCAGGGAGTTCCCATTTATGTGTGGTTTTTTTTCTTTAAGATTTTAAACATTTATTTACTTATATTTATTTTTGGCTGCGGTGGGATCTTTGTTGCTGCTTGAGGACTTTAGTGGTGGCGAGCAGAGGCTGCTCTCTAGTTGCGGTGCTCTGGCTTCTCATTGCAGTGGCTTCTCTTGTTGCAGAGCACAAGCTCAGTAGTTGTGGTACACGGGCTTAGTTGCTCCGCTGCCTGTAGGATCTTCCCAGATCAGGGATTAAACCTGTATCTCCTGCACTGGCAGGAGGGTTTTTTGTTTTTTTTTTTTTTATTACTGAGCCACCAAGAGAGCCTTATAGTTTTGTGTTTATTCATTTTCTTCCCTCACTTTTTGCAGACTTATGTCAAATTCCAAGGCTTATTGTCATTCTTATTTCTGGTTTTATCATCCTCCTTCCCTGTAAGAGTAGACCTCTGTTAATCTGACCAGCCCTAGGGGGAGGTCCCGGAGAAGGCAATGGCACCCCACTCCAGTACTCTTGCCTGGCAAATCCCATGGACGGAGGAGCTTGGTGGGCTGCAGTCCATGGGGTTGCTAAGAGTCAGACACGACTGAGTGCCTTTACTTTCACTTTTCACTTTCCTGCATTGGAGAAGGCAGTGGCAACCCACTCCAGTATTCTTGCCTGGAGAATCCCAGGGACAGGGGAGCCTGGTGGGCTGCCGTCTATGGGGTCCACAGTCTCACACGAATTCCTAGTGATGCCACTGCTTCCTCTTTCCCCTCTGAGCACCTCTTAGAATCACATCAGGTTGTCAAGTTTTCACCTTAGAAAGATGGATCTCATCAATCAAATTCTGAGACCCGTTCCTGAGAAAACCCACTAAGTTCAGCTCAACATTTTGCCTGCTTTTTTGTAATGTGGTCCATGGGGACATCCGAAGCACATCTGATGTGGGAGTGAGACAGAGGAGTGGGTAATGACTCCAGGTGAGGGTCCTGAGCATCCACAAGGGTGGGCTGTGCTTGGTGAGACACAGAGGATGGTGGGAGGGCAGGGTATCTGTGTGTGTGTAAGTTGCTAAGTTGTGTCTGACTCTTTGCAACTCCATGAACTGTAGCCCGCCAGGTGCCTCTGTCTGTGGAATTCTGCAGGCAAGAGTATTGGAATGGGTTGCCATTGCCTTCTCCAGATTCTCTGTATGGGCCCGGTTAATCTATATAGCATAGATTTGAAGATTTGTCGGGGTTCAGATGGTGCTGAAGGCCGAGACCGGATGGGACCGCTCTGGGGGCAGGTAAAGGGCAGGTGTTCCACAGTCTCTGTTCTTGGCTCTGCTTCCTGTCACGGGCATCGTGGCATGCCTAACGCTGAAGGACTGTGACCCCCAGCTGACCAGGGTTCCATTCTGGGCACTGCTGTGTGACCCCGGGTGCCTCACGACCCCTCTCTGAGCCCCACTCACCTTTGGTTTACAAAAGCAGGTCAGAAATTCCAGTTTCCCAGGATGCTCTTTGAGGCAATGTGGTGACAGCAACTCTTAATTAAGCACTTACTATGTGCCAGGCCCTATACTCAGAACAGCTCGATAAGAGGTGGGTACCAGGGTGGCACAGTGGTAAAGAATCTGCCTGCCAACGCAGGAGATGTGAGACACATGGGTTCTATCCCTGGGTCAGGAAGATCCTCTGGAGAAGGAAATGGCAACCCACTCCAGTATTCTTGCCTGGGAAATCCCACGGATTAGAGGAGCCTGGTGGGCTACAGTCCATGGGGTGGAAAAAGAGTTGGACGCGACTTAGCGACCAAACAACAGATGCCACTAAGCCCAGAGGCCTGGAGAAGAGGTGTCGTTCACCCAGGCTCGCCCAGCTCCAAGTGCAGAGCTCTGTGGCTCGGTGAACTAGTTCCCGTGGCCATGCCATTGTGGACTCAGTGGGTTCCCACCCTGGGGCACTCACTCCAAGGCCAGTGACCAAATGAAGCTGGACGTTCGGCCCCCGCTCCCCTCCCTGCTTTGCAGCAGCAGCTGCAGAACAGCTGGGCCCAGGGCACAGACAGGTTCCCTGTTCCAGCATCTTTTGTAAATCACCCCCAACCCTCTGTGCCCAGGCTTCCCGAGTAAGCGGCCAGGACTTGGGGAATTTGAGGACAAGTCTCTGGTGGCTCCGAGAGAAAAGAACCTGCCTGCAATGCAGGAGACCTGAGTTCCATCCCTGGGTCAGGAAGATCCCTTGGAGAGGGAAATGGCAACCCACTCCAGTATTCTTTCCTGGAGAATTCCATGGAAAGAGCAGCCTGACAGGCTACAGTCCATGGGGTCACAAAGAGTTGGACATGACTGAGCGACTAACACTTTCACTTCCCCTGATTTTTAATATCCTTTGAAATTCCTGCAAGCTAGTCTTCCCTCTTCGCCTCCCACCCCCCATCCAATAGAAATAGTTGACACAGAAAATAAATAGAATCCAGGGTCAGAGAAAGAAGGAGGCTGCCGTCTCACATCGGAGACCCCACGTTGAATCAGGGTCGTGGTCGAGTTCTGTTTGACCCACACAGATTTGAATTCAGAGGCCTCCAGGCTCCGCTGAAGCTCCCAACTGACCCCACCCCCACCCACACCTGTCTTACCTGGGCCCACCCCGCACATCTATCTCACTGATGACACATGGGCCACATTTGCAATCCTTAGCACTTTTAATTTCTTTTTGTTTCAGTAGTTTAAAAAAACATTTATTATTGATTTCTTTGGCTGCACCGGGTCTTACCTGTGGCACTCAGGGTCTTTAGTTGCTGCATGTGGGATCTTAGTTCCCCAACCAGGGATTGAACCTGGATTGGGAATGTGGAGTCTTAACCACTGGACCCCCAGGCAGTTCCAGGCATAACTTTTTTTTTTAATTTAATTTTATTTTTTAACTTTACAATATTGTATTGGTTTTGCCATATATCAAAATGAATCCGCCACAGGTATACACGTGTTCCCCATCCTGAACCCTCCTCCCTTCCCTCCCCATACCATCCCTCTGGGTCGTCCCAGTGCACCAGCCCCAAGCATCCAGTATCGTGCATCGAACCTGTTCTGGCGACTTGTTTCATATATGATATTATACATGTTTCAATGCCATTCTCCCAAATCATCCCACCCTCTCCTTCTCCCACAGAGTCCAAAAGACTGTTCTATACATCAGTGTCTCTTTTGCTGTCTTGTATACAGGGTTGGGCATAACTTTCTATTAAGCAGATTTCCAAACAATGAGAAAAGAGTGATTGAGGCCTGAATCTCCCACAGTTGCTTTCTTGATTTTAAGAGACACTGAGGCCCAGAAAGATTATCCCACCTGCCCAAAGCCACACAGCTAAAAGATAAGGGGCTTTCCTCAACTTACGGTAGATTTAGGCAAGGTGGACTGAGAGGAGGATCAGAAAAGATGCACTCATTCCATCAAAAAAAAAAAAAACGTTAATGGGAATTCCCTGGCGTTCCAGTGGTTAAGACTTGGCACTTTCACTATCAAGAGCTTGGGTTTGGTGGAGGAATTAAGACCCTGTAAGCCGTGTGGCATGGCCAAAGAAAATAATTTATTGAGCATCTACTGTGTGTGGGGTCCAGTGCCGGGGCCTTCATGGGGACAGCACAATCCTAGTCTTATTTGTACAAAGCCCTCGGGGAGCAAGGGTCTCCAGGCCCAGAGCACAGAGTCCAGCCTCAGAGCCTTGGCACTCAACTGTTCCCTCTGCCTGGCACACTTTCCCCCAGATAACTGCATGGCTGTCCCTTCCTACAAGCTCAGCTGAAGGAATTGAGAGTTTGGGGAACCCCTTCCCCTACTGGGTCTGTTCCCAATTCCTTCTCCTCCTTCCCCTCCTCCTTCCCCCATGCTGGCTGTCTCTCCCCTGTGGGTCTTGCCCCTTGACCCTCAGTCTCTGCTGTGACTGAAGGCCAGTGCGGATGCAGACGGCCCAGGAAGGTTACTGCACTGACCTTGGTGGCTGGGTTGTGCTCCAGGAGTCATGCTGGCCTCTTACACACCGTCAGCCTCAGTCTTAGACCCCGATAGGGTGTGTGTATGAACACCAGGCCCCCTGCTCAGCTCCACTGCTCTGTGAGGGCAGGGCAGCTCCAGATGGGGAAACTGAGGCTCAGGGGCAGAGTGACTTGTCTAGCAAGGGTGGAACGGGGCTCACCTTCCTGATAAGGGGTTGGGGGGCAGAGATCCCCTAGATGAGGACGTGGAGACCTTTCTGCAGATCTGGGAGCCTGTCCTGGTGGGAAGAAGAAAGAGCGGGGATCAGTGACCCCCAGGCGCTGCCCAGCCGCAGCCCCCTGCCCCCCTTATCTGTGCTTGGAAGAGGAAAGGGGGTGATGTGTCTGCCACAGCCTTGGGGGCACCCATGCTGAGATCTATGCATCCTGGATCCTGGGTTCTCTTGGCCCGTGGCCGGATTTTTTTCTTTCCACAGCCTGGCTTTTCCTCTCCTAGCATGAATCTGTGGGCCCCAAAGCCCCAGTTCCCAGGACCCCGCTGCCCGAGTTTTCGCGCCCTCTATGGTCCCCTTCCTGTCCCCGCAGGACAGTGGCTGCCGAAGTGCGGAAGCAGGTGTCCCGGGAACGCAGCGGCTCTCCCCATTCCAGCCGGCGCTGCAGCAGCTCCCTGGGGGTGAGTGTTTGGGAGGCGCTCCCCTACCCAACCTGCTGTGGGGGAGCTGGGGCTGGGAGGGGCCCAGCTGTGGCAGGGGAGGGGGGTCCCAGTCCTGGCCCAGCACTGTCGCATTCCCCATTCCCAGTGAGTGTGATGGGGAGCAGGCTGGTCCCCCTCTGCAGGGAGCAGCCCCGTGGGTGGTCAAGGGGGGAGAGGTTCGGCCCCCACCCCCCCTCCCCTGTGCCCACACCTCCTGCTGTCTAGACTGGACCACCCAGCTGGGGATGCTGGGGAGGGAGGTCTGGGGAATGGGCTGCTGCGGCAAGGGAGGAGGTGGGGCTCTCGCCCCCAGGGCCTTAGGAATTGTCTCTTTCTTTGCTACAGTCCACAGGCCTTTCCTTCCACCAGGAGTTTCCTGCCCTTCCAGGCACAGGGTGTGATTTCCTGCCTGGAAAGAGGGGCCCGGCCCAGCTGGGGTGGGGGTGGAGTGGCTGAGGTCACTCACTGTCCCCTGCGGCTCCTCCAGGGCCCCTCCCACCACTCCTCCCACCACTCCAACACCCTCCATGGCTCCCACCACCCTCTTGATTGTTCGAGGCCAGCCCAAGCCCACACTCAGCCTCCAGCCCCCAACCCCGGGGCCCAGGTCACAGCCACTTTGCTCCACCTCAGGTCCCACTGACCGAAGTTGTTGAGCCCCTGGATTTTGAGGATGTGCTTCTGAGCCGGCCGCCGGATGTAGAGCCTGGGCCTCTCCGGGATCTGGTTGAGTTTCCAGCTGATGACCTAGAGCTACTGCTGCAGCCCCGGGAATGCCGAACCACGGAGCCCGGTATCCCCGAGGACGGGTGGGTCAAGCCCCACACCCTCCCTATCTGTATCTCCACACTGCCTCTGTACCCCACATCAACAGTCCCTCTCCCACCAAGCTCCCGAGAGCCCTGAGTTCAGCTTCTGGCTTGGCTCTGTGACCTTAGACAAGTCCCCTTCCCTCTCTGAGCCTTTACCTCTATATCCCTGAAAAAGACAGAAGGACAGGCCACTGGAAAGATTTAACACTGGGTCCTGCTTCTGTGTGGGGCTCCTTGATGGCTCAGACAGTAAAGAAACTGCCTGCAATGTGACAGACCTGGGTTCGATCCCTGGGTTGGGAAGATCCCCTGGAAGAGCTCATGGCAACCCACTCCAATGTTCTTGCCTGGAGAAGCCTATGCACAGAGGAGCCTGTTGGGCTACAGTCCATGGGGTTTGCAAAGAGTCGGCCATGACTGAAGTGACGGACGCTTTCGCTTCTCTGCTTTTGTTTACCCTGATTGTATTTTGTGCAGAAAGATGGATGCCCAGGTGAGAGCTGCGGTGGAAATGTACACTGAGGACTGGATCATTGCCCATAGGAGGTGGGTCTGACTCGGGGGCAGCTCAGGGTAGAGAGGCCAGGTCTGAGCCCAGAGGAGCCCGTTGTCTGCCACTGTCGCTGCTCCTCCTGGTTATGCGCCCACTGTCCCTGCAAGGGTAGCTGGACTTCCGCGGCGGCGCATCCAGGGGATGGATGGCCCTGCAGGCATCACGGGGGCCTTGCGGGTGTGTCAGTCAGCACCTTGGGGAGCCCTGGGGAGCCCCCATTTCTGCTACCCTCTCATCCTCCTAGATACCAGCACCTGAGTGCGGCGTACAACCCCATCACCACGGAGACTCAACGGGAGAGGCAGAAGGGGCTTACCCGCCAGGTCTTTGAGCAGGACACTTCTGGGGATGAGAGGTCCAGCCCCGAGGACTCGGTGAGGGAGCCCTGGCAGGGGTCACTATAGGGGTGGGCGGGTGGAGGGGTGTGCACCGCCTGCCTGAGGCTTCAACTCTAAATCCTTTGTGATGGGCAATGACCTGAACAGCGCTCCAGCCCCACAGGAAATCTATCAGCCCTGTAACTGAAAAGTTAAGAATCATAATTATCAGCATTTATGAGCTTCTTTTTTTTTTTTAAGTTACCCAGTCATGTCCAACTCTTTGTGACCCCATGGACTATAGCCTGCCAGGCTCCTCTGTCCATGGAATTCTTCAGGCCAGATACTGGAGTGGGTAGCCATTCCCTTCTCCAGGGGATCTTCCCAACCCAGGGATCAAACCCAGGTCTCCCGCATTGCAGGCAGATTCTTACCATCTGAGCCACCAGGGAAGCCCTATTAAGTGCTTGGTGTATACTAAATGTTTTATACTTGTCCTCTTTTCATTCTGTGAAGCAGGGAAACACCCATTTTGCAGATAGAGAAATTGAGGGGGCTGTTCCTTGGCGGTCTAGTGGTTAGGATTCGACGCTATCACTGCTGTGGCCCGGTTTTAGAACCTGGTTGCAAGGAACTGAGATCCCACAGGCTGCCCAGTGCAGCCAAAATTCAAAAAAAGAAAAAAGAAACTAAGGCATGCCTGGCTTAATAGAGGGCTTTCATTGGCCTGCTGAGGTTTGAACCTGTATTTTGTCAACCAATATTTATTGAGTGCCTACTTTTACCAAGAATCATATAAAGAAATACTGTTATTGTTTCTAGTGTTATCTGTTTATGAATGTAGTTGGGGAAACTGAGATCCTTAGCTGTTGGGGTTAGAGACCCAGGGTCACAGAGCTGAGCTGGGATTTAAAGTAGGGTAATCTGCTTCTGGGGGCTTTCCCAGTGGCTCAGCAATAAATAACCCGCTTGCCAATTCAGGAGTGTGGGTTCAATCCCTGGGTCTCGAAGATGCCCTAGAGGAGGAAATGGCAACCCACTCCAGTGTTCTTGCCTGGGAAATTCCATAGACAGAGGAGCCTGGCGGACTCTAGTCCATGGGGTCACAAAAGAGTTGGACCAACTGAGCACCTCAACACCAACAAATCTGCTTCTGACCAGAGCTGAGTCTAGAAGGTCTGGCAGATCCTGGGCTAGTAACAACCCCAGTGAGAAGAACTCTCCCTTCCCTGGCAACAGTGAGCAAAGTCCTCAAAGGCTCTCATTGGCCCAGCCCAGACATACCTGACTTTGCTGTGTTCTGATTGACCAGACAAGGGTCATGTGATGCCCAGACTGGGAAGTAGCCTTCCCAACCATAGTAAAGGGTGACACCCATTTTGCAGATGAAGAAACTGAGGCATGGCAAGCTTGGTAGAGGTCCTTCACTGGCCAGCTGAGTCTTGAGCCTTAATTTTTTCAACTGGTATTTTTTGAGTGTCTACTTTTACCAATAATAATCATATCTCCAGACAGAAGTTTCTAGAAAGAAGGTCAGCAAAGCCCTCAGGTGACCCTTGTCATGGTGACCTTAGCCCCTGGTCCTGAGCATGTGCATTCTCTACTGGCAGGATGACCCCCGACACTCCTCAGGCTCCCTGGATGACACCCCACGAAGCAGTGGTGCCTCTGGCATCTTCGACCTGAGGAACTTGGCGGCAGATTCTTTGCTACCCTCACTCCTGGAGCGCGTGGCCCCAGAGGACGTGGACCGGCGTAATGAGGCATTGCGGCGGCAGCACCGGCCCCGCGCCCTGCTCGCGCTCTACCCCGCACCCGACGAGGTGGGTGCCCGCTCAACTGCACAGCCCCTGGGATCAGTACACAGCCAATTGACATGTATCCCTGTGTATGATCCCAGTGAGATTTCCTGGGTGCCTAATGTATACCCTGCATTTCAATTCAGTAGCTCTTACTGGATTCTCCTATATTGTATACCCCTGTATTTATCCAGGCAGCATTTATTGGGAACTTACTATATGCTGCTGTATTTACTCAACCAATATTTATTGTATGCCTACTGTATAGTCTTTAAACAAACAGCATTTAATCAACCAGCATTCATTAAGCACCTGTTATATATGCCTGTGTTTATTGGGCACTCACTGTGTTGTTCAGTCTCTAAGTCGTGTCCAGCTCTTTGCGACCCCATGAACTATAGCTCGCCAGGCTTCCCTGTCCTTCACTATCTTTTGGGATTTGCTCAAACTCATGTCTACTGAGTTAGTGATCCAACCACCCCATCCTCTGTAGCCCCCTCTCCTCCTGCCCTCAATCTTCCCCAGCATCAGTGTCTTTTCCAATGAGTCAGCTCTATTTAATGACTATTATTTATTGTATATCCCTTTATTTTTATCTACCCAGCATTTATTGGGCTTTTACTATATACTCATATTTATTCCATCAATATTCACTGTATGTCTACTGTATAGTTTTCTATTTAAACAGCATTTGAGCAACTAATACTTATTGAGCATCTGTATATATCCAACTGACTTTTATTAAGCACCTAGTATATACATCTGTGTTTTAATTCAG
Organism: Bos taurus; assembly: GCF_002263795.3. Lineage (NCBI taxonomy): Eukaryota > Metazoa > Chordata > Mammalia > Artiodactyla > Bovidae > Bos > Bos taurus. The sequence goes on along the minus strand of NC_037334.1, from coordinate 15,663,483 downwards.
CGATTCACTGAGTGCTTGCTGTATAGCCCTATGATTATTCAACCAGTTCTTACTGGGTGTCTAGTATGTATCACTATGTATGTCTAGTCAGCATTAATTAGATATTTTCTGTATACATCTATGTTTGTTCAACCACATTATAGTAGGTACCTACTACATACCTCTATTTATCCAACCAGGATGTGTGAGTGCCTGTTGTATAGCAGCCACTGGGGATACAGCCATGAACAAGATAGACCCAGTCCCTGCCCTCTGAGTTCAGTCTAGTGGAGAAGAGACCTCCCTACAGGAGATGACAACCCAGAGTAGTGCCATGATGAGCTGTGTGTCATTGTCCCTCAGGGCTTCGCAGGTGACACTGGTGGTACAGAACCTACCTCCCCGTGCAGGAGATATTAAGAGATGCTGGTTCTATCTCTGGGTCAGGAAGACCCTCCCCCGCCCCCCACCAGAGGAGGGCATGGCAGCCCACTCCAGTATTCTTGCCTGGAGAATCCTAGGGACAGAGGAACCTGGAAGGCTATGGTCCGTGGTGTTGCAATGAGTCAGACACAAGTGTAGCGACTTAGCACACACGCACGCACATTGTCCCTCTCACAGCCCTCCGTGTCCCAGCCATGGGGCCCACTGCATCAGGGCCTGGTGAGGACCTGGAGTGTCAGATACCTCTGGGTGAAGGAAGGCTTCCTGGAGGAAGTGCCAGCTAAACTGTGACCTGCTGATGAGCAGGTATTGACCAGGCCAGGAGAAAGGGAGAAGGAGGGCATTCCAGGCTGGGGGAACAGCATGTGCAAAGGCTCAGAGGCTGGGGACTGAAAGCTTAATCAGGCTGAGGGTAGAGCTGGTCTCAGGCCACACGTTCCAGCTGCTCCCTGGAGGATGGGTCCCAGCTGCCCCTTTGGCTCTTGGCAGGATGAGGCTGTGGAACGTTGCAACCGCCCAGAGCCACCGCGAGAGCACTTCGGACAGAGGATCCTGGTCAAGTGTCTGTCGCTTAAGTGAGTGTGCTGATTCGTCCCTCCCTTCAGGCACGCAAGGGGGGATCCTGGGGGGATTACAGTGAGGCATACAGTCGGCGTTCACTATGCGAGCCAGGCCATTACTGTGTGCAGCCCTGAGACCATAGACTTTCAGGCTGGGAAATAAGACTTCTTTCATTATTCAAAGCCACTAACCCTAAGTTCCAGTTGAGTGCCAGCCTCAGCTCTCAGCCTTCCATGTTTATTTTTTCTTTGTATATTTATGTGTGTGTGTATTTTTTATTTAAAAAATTTTAATTTATTTTAATTTTTAAAAAACTTTTGCTGTGCTGGGTCTTCGTTGCTGCACTGGCTTTTCTGGTTACGGCAGGCAGGGCTGCTCTCTAGTTGCGGTGCATGGGCTTCTCCTTGTGGTGGCTTCTCACCTTGCAGAGCATGAGCTCTAGGTACACAGGCTTCCGTAGTTGCAGCACTTCGGCTCGGTAGTTGTGGTGCACAGGCTTAGTTGCTCCGGGGCATGTGGGATCTCACCATTCTAGAGATCAAACCTGCGTCTCCTGCACTGGCAAGCAGATTCCTTACCACTGAGCCACCAGGGAAGCCCTCCACGTGTATTACCTCTGACCTTCACCGCAACATCATGTTGTGGGTTCGGGTGAGAAACTGAGGCTAGGGAGGTGAAGTCATTGTGCCCAAGATCACAGTGACTTGTGAGGCCAGAGTCTGGCCCTCGCCCAGTCTGCAGCTGGCACCCAGGCTAGAGGGGGCGCTGGTGACCCTGGGCCTGGCTTCTCGCCGCCACAGCCCCTGCACATCGGCCCTGGGGAGCAGCCAGAGTGCGTGGGAATGGAGCGGAACAGGATGTGGCCTTGGACCCAAGCCCGGCCCTGCCCCTCCCTACCCTGAGTTCCTGCCTGGATGGGGGCAGGAAAGGGAGGCCCCATCTGGCCTGAGGCCGTGGTGGGCTGCCTGCCTCCAACACACAGGCTGGGAACCAGCTCTGTAGGCTCATTCAGTCATTCAACCAACAGTGAGCGCCTGCTGTATGCAAGTTGTATAACTGGGATGACCACATGGGGCTCCCTAGGTGGGGAACACAACACACACAAAGGTCTGGAGAAAGAAAAAATGAGGCCAAGAGGTGGGTGGGTTTGCTCCACGCAGGGCAGTGGTGAGCCTCAAATTTTAAGTTTTTTTTTCTTTTTCTTTTTGGCTGTGCTGGGCTTTGTTGCTGTGCCCTGGCTTTTTCTAGTAGCATCGAGTGGGGGCTACTCTCCAGTTGTGGTGCTCAGGCTTCTCATTTCGGTGGCTTCTCATTGTGGAGCATGGACTCTAGAGCGTGGGCTCAATAGTCGTAGTGCACGGGCTTCGTTGCCCCGTGGTGTGTGGAATCTTCCTGGACCAGGGACTGAACCCATGTTCCCTGCATTGGCAAGTGGATTCTTATCCACTGGACCACCAACTGAGGACAGACCTCAGTTTCCCCTTTTGCAAAATGGGACAGGCCTTTCCTACAAGTCCTTAGATGGTGCTTCTTTGTGACCCAGTGGGAGTCAGATGCCCTCCCCTCCCAGTGCGCTGAGGCTGGGCTGGACCTCCAGAGGGAGAGGGCATATGGAGATGAGAGGGTCAAGGTCAGCCCCTGCCAGAGAGCCCCCATTCATTGCAGGTTCGAGATTGAAATCGAGCCCATCTTTGGCATCTTGGCCCTATACGACGTACGAGAGAAAAAGAAGGTAGGAGCCCCTTTCTTCCCCTTCCTCCCACCCGCTCCTCTTCCTTGCTGCAGGTGATGGTCTTCCTGGGGGTGGGGGCTCAGCTGTTTCTTGTGCCCCTAGATCTCAGAGAACTTCTACTTTGACCTGAACTCGGACTCCATGAAGGGGCTACTGCGGGCCCACGTCACCCATCCTGCCATCTCGACCCTGGCCCGCTCTGCCATCTTCTCTGTGACCTACCCTTCGCCTGACATCTTCTTGGTCATCAAGGTATACTGACTGCGGCTGGCAAGGGGTTGATCATGGTGAAGGCCACAGGTGAGGTCCCTGCTCTCATAGAAGAAGACATGTCTCCAAGAATGGTGATCAGGGCTGTCATGCAGGAAGCCCAAGAGGAAGCCTGAGCCCACAGGGAGTTTCTGAGTGAACCCAGGTGGGGAGAAATCACCAAGGGCTTCTTGGAGAGGTGACAGCTGAGCTGGCACCCATGAGTAGGCAACCTGGGGAGAAATGGCATCCTGGCACATGTGGGTAAACATTTAAAATGGGTGTTTTTTTTTTTTTGGTTGAGTTTTTCAGTTTATTAGGGGTGGGAAAACTTAATTGGCACATGGTTTGGGATTTTGTTTCCAGGAGTGAGCTCAAATTTCCTTTCCCAAAATGTTCAATTAGTTTTTGATCAATTAATTAATGACATTAATTGGACACCTTAAGGCAGGCACTGCTTCCAGTCAGTCAGGCTCCACAAGGATTCTGGCCTTTGCTCCTCACAGCCCAGGGAGGTGGGGGTTGCCATGGGGCCCATTTTACAGATGGGGAAACTGAGGCACAAAACCCAGAAGGAATGTGCTCAAGGTCCCACAGCCCCCAAGTGGTCAGGATTGGAGTACAGGCCCAGAGCCGTGCTTGGAGTGGACTTTGCTTATACTAAGAAATAAAGATGTAAATATGGGAGGAAAAATGGAATCTTGGCTTTGGGGGCAGGGCTTAAATGGTGGGACGGGGGCAGCTAGTTACGCAGGCTGACAGCTAGCACTCAGTCCAAGGGATATGGGAGCCATGGGAGGTGTTGGAGCGAGAGCCCTAGCTGGGTGGAATGTTTGGGAGATGGTGAAGGTCATAGAGGTTGGGAGTGAGGTGGGGAGGTTGGGGTCCTGGCAGCACCTTACTGGGCTTACCCGCCCCTCAGCTGGAGAAGGTGCTGCAGCAAGGAGACATTAGCGAGTGCTGCGAGCCCTACATGGTGATGAAGGAGGTGGACACAGCCAAGGTGAGCGTGGGAGGCCAGGCGGAATGTTGAAGGGGTACCCCCGCAGAGCAGATCCTGGATTCAGCAGGCCTGGGACACTGAGCTTGTGGGGGGCGGTGTGTGTCGGGGGTCTCCTCCCAGAACAAAGAGAAGCTGGAGAAGCTACGCCTGGCGGCTGAGCAGTTCTGCACCCGTCTGGGCCGCTATCGCATGCCCTTCGCCTGGACGGCCGTGCACCTGGCCAACATCGTGAGCAGCGCCGGGCAGCCAGACCGAGACTCAGACTCAGAGGGCGGTGAGGAGGCGGGACCGACGGGCCAGGGGCGGAGCTACTAGGGTGATGAAGGGGCGCCCTCTGCTGGCCGGACTAGGTACCAGGCCTGAGTCTGCAGTGTCTTGGCTCCCCGCACCCTTCATTTCTGTCCCTCTCCATCACTGTCTCCACTAGAGCGCCGACCCACCTGGACCGACCGCCGCCGTCGGGGACCCCAGGACCGGATGAGTAGTGGGGACGACGCTTGCAGCTTCTCTGGCTTCCGCCCAGCCACACTAACCGTCACCAACTTCTTTAAGCAGGTGTCATGGCTGGGGGCGGGGGCAGGGGGCCGAGAGAGGCGGACCCCACGCACATCCCCATTTCCCTCTTGCGGCCGCACGATCGCCGGGGATCCCCAAACCTCTCAGCCCTGGTTCACTGGGGCGGGTTCGTGCAGGAGGCTGAGCGGCTCAGTGACGAGGACCTCTTTAAGTTCCTGGCTGACATGCGGCGCCCGACATCCCTGTTGCGACGCCTGCGTCCCGTGACCGGTGCGTCGTGTGCCCCATACATGAGACGTGTCACTCATGTAGTCACTCAAACCCGCATCTGCTGTGCCAGATCTTGGTGACCATGATAGACAAAGCCCTGACTTCGGGGGTGGACCTTCCAGTGGGGGCCAGAGATGAGAAACAGAATAAATACGACAGGTAGTGGGTCAAACCGGGAATGTGGGCAGAGCTGATCAAAGATGGGAGGCAGCAACGGGAGTTGAGGGTGACTTCCCGCCATAGCACCTGAAAGATGGAGCCACCAGAGGGCATTGTGGGAAAGTCAGAGCCCTGACCTGAGCTCGGAGTGTGTGTGGGGGGGGAGGGGACCCCAGCTGGAGACTGCGAGGAAGGTGCAAACTGGCTCCCCCTCTCTAGCCCAGCTCAAGATCGACATTTCCCCGGCCCCCGAGAACCCCCACTTCTGCCTCTCCCCGGAGCTGCTTCATGTCAAGCCCTACCCAGACCCCAGAGGCCGGCCCACCAAGGAGATCCTGGAGTTCCCCGCCCGTGAGGTCTATGCCCCCCACACCAGCTACAGGTACAACCTCTGGGGCAGCCGGGCACTTGAATATGGGGGTCATCATGCAGAGTGAGGTCTGCTTCCCTTCCAACACACACAGACGCTGGCCTGAGATGCCACTGCTCTGCTTTAATAGGGAATGTGTAGGCATGAAGGGGCATATCCTTCCTCCACCCTTCCTCAACCATCCATGTTCTCTGCCTGCGTCCCTGCCTGCTTCCTTCTCTGCTCCATGACTGGAAGCCGGGCCCAGCACCCTGGCTGACCTCAGCAGATGGGCAGCTTCTCCCTGTGCAGAGGCCGCATGGGGCAGGGCCGTGTCCCTCGATGCATGACTGGTCCTCAGTTCTGCCCAGGCTCAGGCTCAGGCTGGGAGCGCAGCCATGTGGAGTCTGGGAAGGAGGTGAGGCTTAGCCAAGGCACAGGGATACCCCCATTCCGCTGCCCTCGCACACCTAGACCCCCTCCAGGCTCACCTCTCCTGAATCTGTCTCAGCCGCTGCTGCTGTGCCATCATCTCCTGCTTCTGTCGCTGCACATGACCCGTGAGGACCCACACGATGTGGCTCTGCTCATCAGCATGGGCCTGTGGATCAGGACAGAACCCTCAGCTGGGGGCCCCCTCACCTCCTATCCCTGGATTCTGCCCAGACTCCCCCCGCTTCCCACTGTATCTGTGTGATCTGCAAGCCACTGCCACTCCTTGGCCTCAACTTTCCCAGCTGTAAAATGGGGATGAAATAGGAGTCCCTCTATGGGATTGTTCTGAGCATGATAGAGATTGTGATGATTTAATTGCTAAGTCGTGTTCGACTCTTGCAACCCCATGGACCGTAGTCCACCAGGCTCCTCTGTCCATGGGATTTTCAGGCAAGAATACTAGAGTGGGTTGCCATTTCCTTCTCCAGGGGATCTTCCTGACCCAGGGATTGAACCTGTGTCTCCTGCATCACGAGTGGATTCTTTACCACTGAGCCACCAAGGAAGCCCATGATAGAGATTATTAGGGGGTATAAAACAGTGCTGAGTACATCATAGGTGCTCCAGAAACACTCTTCTAGTATGCATTTATTGAATAACTATTATGTGCCCCATCTCAGGTTGAGGATTTTATCTGCGCTGAGTCCCTGGCTCTATTTTGAGACATCAGTTGTTGTTCTTATTTACAAATAAGGCAACTGAGGCATGGAAAGGCACATGGCTTTTGCCCAGGGTCACGTAGCATAGAGGCCAGGGTACGAGAAGCCTTAACTGGGTCTGGGGGTCTCTGGGACAGAAGGTTCAGAAATGAGGTCTGATTGTGAGTCAAGGTCTTGATTCCCCCAGGGCCAGGAACCCCTTACCTTTAAGGCCTCAAATTCTTGGCGGACATGGCCCAGCCACACGCCCTTCAGTTGAACTTCTAGCTGCTTCATTTTCTCCTGCAGCACCTGCTGTCCCCGGGCCACCTCTCCCAGCGCCTGGGCTGTGGCCTCTGCCTGCAGCTTGAGACCATCCTCTTCTATCTACCAATAGACCGTGGATGTTAGTAGGATGACCTACTGAAATCAGCCTGATTTTAACATTGGAAATCCTGTATTCCAGGAACCCCCCTCACTCCTGGGAAAACCCCAAAGATCAGCCCAGGCATAACTCCACTATAGACTCCTACCCACCCCACAACACCCCAACTGCAGTGCCCACCTGCATCTCCAATAGACTCGCACGTAGCTCTTGGGCTGCATCCTGGCCCTGGCTGACCTCCTTCCCCAGGAGCCCCAGCACCTGGCCATAGAGGCTCAGGCTGTTCCTGGCTTTTATCAGCTGTGCCTCTGTGGCCTTGTACACGCCGTTGAGAGCCTGGCTCAGCTGCAGGGCCCCGTGGAAGAGCAGGGTCAGCTCCTCCTGCTGTGCTGGCTCTGAGCCACTCATGGAACCCACCAATGCCGGCTGGGCCGTCATTGCCAGGGCACACAGCAGGCACAGCACGAGCATGGGCATGGCTGGAAGGCTGGGGAGGGTGTGGCCACAGCCCCGTTGGGGCTGCCTTTTATGCCTTAACACCCCCCCCTTAACTTCAGGTCAATCGTTAACCAGCCAGCTGGGTGCCCTGTGTTGTGCAAGGGCCTGGAGGTGGCACCACAGTTGCATCAGGCGGATGTCCAGCCAGCCACGCTGGAATCACGCTGGCTAGGGCTTGGGGCCAGGTGTGGGCTGGGGCACTGGTGAGAGGATAGGCCCAGGCCTGGCTGGAGAGCCCTACGGCTCCTAGCCTCCGTTTCCCATCTGTGGATGGGCACGACAACAGTAACGACAATAACGGTGAGGCTTTTATGATCGCCAGTAGTTCACCCGGAGCTGCCCCACTGCTATCACACAGTAGCTGGTCTCATAACCTTCTCACAAGCCTGCAATGCCCGAGTCTTTGTTGACCTGGCTAAAAGCTAGGGGAGCAGGTGATGGTGATCCTTTCAAGGCCACACAGCCTGACTCCAGGACCTCCACGTGCCCTGGATCAATGCTCACTGCTGTTTTTCTCCCTGGATGACTGTGGGCAAGTGCTTCTGTTTCCCTGCCTGTGACTGTGAAATGGGGGATGACGTGAGGTTCCCCCTCAACAGGCTGCTGGTAAGAAATAAATGAGTCGCTTCACGTCAGGTGCTTAGAACAGAACCCAGCACACAGTTGGCCCCACATTAATGTTTGGTGCAATTATTGACATTATTGTTGTTTAGTATCATTGATATGACAAAGGCTCTGCTGGGAGGCTTGATGCCCCCATTATATAGTTAGGGAAGCGGAGACCCAGGGGCCTGCTGGGGCTTGTACAAGCTTTCTCTGGAAGAGAGAAGCAGAGCCCTGACCTCAGCCCAGCTCTTGTCTCCAGCTCTCGCCTCCATTTCCCCAGCTGAGAGACAGGCCATGTAACTCTAGTGGCCTCTTCTGGGGGAAGGGGCAGTCAGGCCCCGGAGCTGGATGAGGGGCAGGTCAGCCTGCCCCTGAGCACCCATGTGTCTCCTCTGCCTCACCATGCACCCTCAGTGGCCCTGAAGTCCCTCTGTATTCCCACCCTCTGTCACTCTGTTCCCCCATCTGTGCTCTGAATGGTACCCATCTATTCCCCACTCTGGACTCACGTCTCCTGCCTGCTGCCCATCACTGTCCCTGACCCAGCCCTCCGTGTCCCGGTGGGGTGGCCACTGTCCCCCAGGCTCTCTGTCCCTCTGACGTGGCCATGCCCCTGCCCCCGCAGGAGCCTGCTGTTCGTGTACCCACACAGCCTCAACTTCAGCAGCCGCCAGGGCTCCGTGCGCAACCTCACTGTGCGAGTGCAGTACATGGCAGGCGAGGACCCCAGCCAGGCCCTGCCGGTCAGCGGCTGGACCCAAGGGAGGTGGATGGAGGTGGGGGGAGGGGGTTGGTCCCCAGCCAGTCCCTCATGCCTTTGCTCCCCCCAGGTCATCTTTGGCAAGTCCAGCTGCAGTGAATTTACCCGTGAAGCCTTCACACCGGTCGTCTATCATAACAAGTATGTGGGCTGGGGTGGGGGACTGGTGGGGATGCAGATGGGCAGGAAGGGGGTGGGGGGATGGGCAGTCTCCTGGAGTGCAAATAGGGGCACCTGAGACAGACAGCAGGGACAGTGGGGCCCGGCAGAGGGGGTGGGACAGGCAAGGGGGAGCCTAGCCTCCAGCAGAAGCCCCAGCCCGGCCCTGCCAGGTCTCCCGAGTTCTACGAGGAGTTCAAGCTGCGTCTTCCCGCCTGCGTGACTGAGAACCACCATCTGCTCTTCACCTTCTACCACGTCAGCTGCCAGCCCCGGCCTGGCACGGCCCTGGAGACTCCTGTGGGCTTTACTGTGAGCCCCCCACCGCCTCTCCCCATCCCTGCCCCGCCCTCCCAGCCCTTGTCCGGCCCCACACCTGACCCCCCGTCTCTCCCCAGTGGATCCCACTGCTGCAGCACGGCCGGCTGAGGACAGGCCCCTTCTGCCTCCCTGTGTCGGTAGACCAGCCCCCGCCCAGCTACTCCGTACTCACACCGGATGTACGTGCCCTGGACCCCCTGCCAACCAGCACCCGGTCCCAAGAACCCCAGTCATGCCCTGCTTTCCTTCCCGCAGCACCCCTGGGCGCCTTGTCCTCTGCTGAGGCCTCATCACACCCACCCCTGTTATTAATCCTGTGTGTCTTCCTGCCCCATCTGTATCCCTCCCTGCTGTGGGGTGTCCCTCGCTTGTTAATGCCCCCCGCCCCCGCACTCACTGTTCCCCACCAATACCCCATTGCCTTGCCGCTTCAGGCCCCCATTTGCAGCCCTGCCTGCTTGACACTCTTCCTGGAGCACTTCCTCCCCATGGGAATGCTGTGTCAACCTCCCACAAACCCTTTCATTTGCGCCCAGGTCCTCTCATTATGTTGTCTTTTGTTCATTCTCTCCAATAACATTCATCCTCAGTCTCCCTTCTCCTGTGAGCGTCCTGGGCATCCCTGAGCTTGCCCAGTGGACCCCTGTCAGTGCTGCCCACAATCCACCCCCATCTCTGGGCTGGGCTGTGGGGCCAGGGGGCAAGGTGCCCAGCAGTTCCCCCAGGCAGGGCCACAGTCAGGCCACAGTGTCGCAATGGCTGAGCTGGTGGCCTGAGCGGTGGCGGGGGAGGGCGGGCCCGTGCCCACCTGGCGTGTCCCTCCCGCAGGTGGCGCTGCCGGGCATGCGCTGGGTGGATGGTCACAAAGGCGTGTTCAGCGTGGAGCTCACAGCTGTGTCCTCTGTGCATCCCCAGGTAGGGGGCGGGGCCGCAACCCGGGAGTCTGGCCCTGGGGTTGGGCAACAGTTTCCTCTGTCCTGGGAGGCCTGGCCTTGGGCCATGGACGTGACTTTGGTCAGCAAGGCTGGCTCCTAGGGAAGCTGCTGACTCAGGCGGGGGTGGCCATGCCAATGGTCATCGCAGCTGGAGCTTTGGCCTTTTTTGCATGGTCTCTCCTCTTCCCCCTGGCCCCAATTTGTCCCTTGCTATGTCTGCGATCGCTCCTGTTTTTTTTTTTTTTTTTTATCTATTTATTTTTGGCTGTGCTGGGTCTTCGTTGCTGCACACTCTTTCTCTAGTTGCAGTGAGTCGGAGCTCCTCCCTAGTTATGGTGCATGGGCCTCTCGTGGTGGTGGCTTCTCTTGTGGAGTGCAGGCTCTCGGGCACGCGGGTTTTAGTAGTTGCAGTGTGCGGGCTTCAGTAGTTGGGGCATGTGGGCTCTAGAGCCTGGGCTCAGTAACTGTGGTGCACAGGCTTAGTTGCTCCGTGGGCATGTGGCATCTTCTCAGGCCGGGGTTCGAGTCCACATCCCCTGCATTGGCAAGTGGATTCTTAACTGTTGGACCACCAGGGAAGTTCCCTCCTCATTTCTTTTCCATTCACTGGTCTCCAGCCTCGGTGTCTTGACCCACTCAGTCTCCCGCTCAAACCCCAGTCCTACCCCGCTCACCCCTGGCCCCCCACCAGGACCCCCACCTGGACAAGTTCTTCACCCTGGTGCACGTCCTGGAGGAGGGGGCCTTTCCGTTCCGGCTGAAGGACGCAGTGCTGAGTGAGGGCACCGTGGAGCAGGAGCTGCGGGCCAGCCTGGCGGCCCTGCGGCTCGCCAGCCCCGAGCCCCTCGTCGCCTTCTCCCACCATGTACTGGACAAGCTCGTTCGTCTGGTTGTGCGACCCCCGGTCATTGGTGGCCAGATTGGTGAGCTATCACAGCCTCAGACTTTAGTTTCCCCATCTAGAGAGTGGGCCCAGTGTCTAGCGGTGACCTCCCATAGCCCATTTATCTCTCTGGGCTCAGCTTTCCAATCTGAAAAATGGCCCCTCAGTCCCCTAGTCCCCTGAGCTTTTGAAGACCACATGACCCCCTTGGATCCTGAAGCAGGAGCTTGGAACTTAACCTCTGCTCTGCCTGGCAGTGAACCTGGGTCGTGGCGCCTTTGAAGCAATGGCCCACGTGGTCAGCCTCGTCCACCGGAGCCTAGAGGGTGCCCAGGACACCCGTGGTCACTGCCCGGTGCTGGCTGCATATGTCTACTACGCCTTTCGACTGCCTGGCACAGAGCCCAGCCTCGCGGGTGGTGAGTGTTGGTGGGAGACTCGGGGGCACAGGAGATACCTGGGAGGGAAGCATCCTAAGCAAAGGGAAGGCATGTGCACAGGTCCTGAGGCTGTACAGGCCTTGGTTGGTTTACACAATTTATAGGAGAGCAAGAGAGAGAGAGCTTTGTACCCCAGCCCCAGGACTGTGGTCTCTATAAATTTTATTAACAAGCAATTCAGCCAGTTAGCAAGCAGGGAGTGGAGCAGAGCAGCCTGGGTTTGACTCTCAGTTCTGCCTATAAGCTCTGTGACCTCAGGCAATGCCTTTACCTCTCTTGGCCTGTTTTCCTATCTTTTAGCCAATGATAATACTGGTGCCCCTCCTGTGGGGGTGTTAGTAATAATAAATGGCAAGTGGAAGTGTTAGTCACTCAGCGACCCCAGGGACTGTAGCCCCCTAGGCTCCTCCGCCCATGGGGTTCTCCAGGCAAGAATACTAGAGTGGGTTGCCATTTCCTTCTCCAGGGGATCTTCTGACCCAGGGACTGAGCCCAGGTCTCCTGCATTGCAGGCAGATTCTTTACCGTCTGAGCCCCTAGGGAAGTCCAAACGGCATGGTGAAATACTTGGCACAGTGAACACTCAGTAAAGTTGGATTATTTTCATTTGCTAAATGATATAATAATAGCCAGTAATCCCTCTGGACACATACAATATGCTGGGCACTCCGTGTTTTTCATCCTTCTCAAAATTGCTATGAGGCAGAGCCACTATGACACCCATTTTATGGGTGAGGAACCTAGAGGTTTAGAGGCAGAAGGTGACTTTGGGGACTTCCCTGGAGGTCCAGTGGTTAAGACTCTGTGCTTCCACTGCAGGGGACGTGGGTTCAATCCCTGGTCAGGGAACTAAGATCCTTCATGCTGCATGATGCAGCCAAAAGAACAATCCATAACAATAACAACAAAAACACAAAAAAAGAAAGTGACTTCACCAAGGGCATCCGACTGGGAAGGGACAGGAGGTCATCAGGGCAGGTGGGCAGGGGGCTGAGCATATTCCTTCCATCCTCAGGGGCACCTCCATTGACGGTGCAGCCTGCCACGCTGGCCCGTGGCCCTGGCCGCCCCGCCAGCCTCTACCTGGCACGCTCTAAGAGTATCAGCAGCAGCAACCCCGACCTGGCCGTGGCCCCTGGCTCTGTGGATGACGAGGTCTCCCGCATCCTGGCCAGCAAGGTAGGTGAGCGGTCCCTGCTGGCGCCAGCCTCAGGGGTCATGGCTGCTGTGTGGGTGGGTGAAAGATCTCAGTGTTGAAGGAAAATGGAACGACAGACAGCAGCACAGATGAAGACTTGACCCTGAGGGATCCCCTGGCGGTCCAGTGGGTAGGACTCCGCACTTTCACTGCCAAGGGTGCGGGTTTAATCCCTGGTTGGGGAACTAAGATCCCACAAGCCACGTGTGTGTGTGTGTGTGTGTGCGCGCTAAGTCGCTTCAGTTGTGTCCGACCCTTTGTGACCCAGTGGACCTTAGCCTGCCAGGCTCCTCTGTCCATGGGATTCTCCAGGCAAGAATATTGGAGTGGGTTGCTATTTCCTTCACACAAGCCACACAGAATGGCAAAAAAAAAAAAAACTTGACCCTGGACAGCAGGGCTGGGCTCTGGCTGTCAGTTCGGGAGCTGTGACTTGGATTCTGAGGCTGACCCAAGGATGGGTGACTGGAGCTTGAAAGAAGAGCAGCGTGTACGTAGCACAGCGGGGTGTTTCCACATGTGCCACACGCATGTATCCACAGGGGGGCGGCCTTGTGCACATTGCCCTCGCACATTGGAGCACGGTTGCCTGTACTCGTGTATTCCATGCACAGACATATGTGGGAGGCATATACACACATACCTTGTGCGTGTTTTGCACACGTGTATTGCAGGGTCACATGTGGGTGTCCACGTGGGCACATGTGTGGCCCAGGGCAGTGAGCACACTCCGTGTTTGTTGCTGGTTTCCCTGCCCTCTGCCCACAGTCACTCCCATTTACCCGTGTATCTCCAGGGTATCGACCGCTCACACTCTTGGGTGAATGCTGCTTATGCTCCAGGAGGCAGCAAGGCTGTGCTGCGACGGGCCCCCCCTTATTGCGGGGCCGACCCCAGACAGGTGCCCTCCCTACCTGACGTGCCCCTGCACGTGCATCACCCCACCTCAGCATGGGCTCCTCCCACCTTCCTGGCTGCTGCCAACTAACCTAGGGGGGCTGCCTGGAGGAGGCAGCAGACCCCCCCCCCCACCTCCTGCCTTCGTTTGGGGCTGTGGCATGGATGTTGTGGATGTTGTAGGCAACACAGGGGCATCTTCACCAGCCTTTTGCTGCCACACAGACCACAGCCTCAGGCAGAGACAGAAGGGACAGAGTAGTATCCAAATAGCATGCAATTGATGTGCAGTGACAGAAAGGGAGGAGCAGTATGCAATAGCATGCAAATGACCCAGCCACTCTAACCTCACTTCCTGCATGGCCTCTCTCCCCCCTTAATCCACTCTGTTCAGGAGATTCAGCTGTCCCCTTGACACAGCAACCTGAATGATGCCCAGAGGGCAGAACTGAACCTTGGCTCCCTCACCCCATTTCAGGCAGAGGGACCCCTTCCCAGGACCCTGGGTGTGGGGAGGGGCTTTGCCATCAGATAGTCCTGGGATGAGTCCTGGTTCTGTTAGGGGCTCGCTCTGCACTCCAGGCTTTGAATTTTCAGAAGTAGTGAAGACTCGCTGCTCAGTGCAGCGACCCCAAGCCTGGGAACGAGTTAGGGCATCGCAGGTAGGACTTTGTTGGGGAGACAGATCCTCGGGCCAGCCTCATCCTTGAGCTGCTGGCTAGTCGGGGAGATTGATGCCCATCAAACAAACGCATGACTATGTAAGTGGAGGAGGCGAAAACGCCTGCAAGGAAGTGAACCGAGACAGGGCGGTCTGAAGAGTCTCTCTCCTAGAAGGTGACCTAAAGAGTGAGATAGAGCCAGCCAGGGACGAGTGGGTGTTCCAGGTGGAGGGAAAGGCTCTGCAGAGGTTGGGAGCAAGCTCAGAGGCCCCTGGGCACCCAAGGCTAGATTCCCTGCACACTTGGCCCCAGGCCACGTGTTCCAGCTTTGTGCCTGTCACCTAGGCAACCTGCACAGCATGGCAACCAGGGGACTGTTCACAGCTTGAGCAGGGGAACTCTGGGCAGGCTTCTAAGATTTCTGAGAGTCTGGCTTCATGGGCCTTTCAAGTACCCCCCTGACATTTTTAACAGGCCTCCCCACAGTGCCCTCAGTTCTCTGGGGTGTCAGCTGGGCTTGGAAGGGCACACTGCAGGTGACAAGGTGTCAAGAGGGCAGGCATTCCGGACCTCAGGAGGAGGAGGGGGGAGGCGGCAGTGAGGCTGGCCTTGGCAGGCCTTGGCAGTGGGTGGCCCATCTGATGCAGGCCGGGGAGCCCAGGGTGTGTGGCTGGGACTGTGGGAGCTGTGGGGGCCCCCTCATGCTTGAGGCAAGGGCCTGGGCAGTTTCCAGGGCTGGGCCAGTTCCACCATTGGGCATCTCCTCTCCCTGTCAGTGGCCTCACCTTCTGACCAGCCAAGGAGGCAGGGAGAGTGGAGCTTGAGCACTCAATGCCCATTTCACAGATGGGGATGCTGAGGCCTGGCGAGGCCCCAAGTAAGGCTGGAGTGGGGCCAAGCCTGGAACCTGGAGCTCTCGGCTGCTCCTGCTGCCTCTCACCACTTCACCTCCTCTGTCCTTATCTATCTTTTCCTTCTTTCTCCTCCTCCATTCTCCCCTTTAATCCCCTTTGTCTGTACTCTGCGCCCCTGTCTACGCTCTCACTTCTCCTTGTTGCCCTGTCCATCGGTGAACTCACGGACTCACTCACCCTCCACCCTCAACCCCACTTGCGCTCCCTGCTCTGACCACGTTATCGTCTCCATCTATGTTGATTTCATTCTCTCCACCTACACGCCCCACCCCCGACCACTTTTCTTACTTTTGTCTGCCCGGTCCTGCTCCATCCGTGCTCACCTCCGACGGGCTCCCGTCCACATCCTCACCTGTCCCCTTCACTCTGCTTGTCGCCTCCTTACCGTGTCTTGCTTATTCTCACCTTTTCCATCACTTTCATGCCTTCTCCATCTGAATCCACACACTGCTGTCTTTATTTATTAACACTGCTCGTTCCATCCACGCCCCCACTGTCCGTCCACATGGGCACACCTCCCCTCCATCCATGCCGCCGACCGTCTCTCCTCCATCCATACCGTCTGTACCCACACTAACCGCCCCCCACCCCCCACCATCCCATCCCCTCGCCATTCCATCATAGGCCATCGACCGCAGCTCTAGCCGAACCTCTTCCTGCCTCGAGAGCTCCTCCTCATCCCTGCCCACCACCCAGCCGAGACCCACTATGCAGAAGGTAGTCGGAGACGGGGTGGGTGACTCCACTTTGGGGTCCAGAGCTCCCTTGACCCCCCAAGCCCAGTGGGGTCTGGAGAGCCAGGAAGAGGGCACACTGACTCCTTCTGGCCCCTCTCCTGCTGCATGGCCTCCCATTGCGCTAACCCCGAGCCATCCAGCTGCATCCTCCCCTGTCACGCTGGGGGTACAGCGTGGGTGCCTCTGCACTCCGTGACCCGTGACCCTGCCCCCAGCTGCTGCATGAGGAGCTGGCCCTGCAGTGGGTGGTCAGCGGCAGTGCTGTGCGCGAAGCCGTCCTGCAGCACGCCTGGTTCTTCTTCCAGCTCATGGTGAGACTCCCTGTTCCCTGCCCGAGAGCAAGGGCCCCTGGAGAGACTCTCTTAAGGGAGAGAAACCCCCTGAGATTTCATCTAAGCCCCCTGAGAAATGGCCCCAAGAGACCCCCCACATGGAGATAAGAGATGCCTAAGGGAATCTCTCCCTGAAGAGCCCCTGAAACTTACTTGAAACCCCCTCCCCTGTGTGAAGGATTCTCCCCCCACTTTTCCTGTGACACCATTGAGAAACTACCTAACAAGGAGACCCACCTCATCCCCAAGAGACAGAAGGAAACTATTGAGATCAGACCTGAACATGCCCCCAGACTCCTCAAGAGGTGCCTTGAACTATTCCTGCTGACAATAACTGCCCCCACCTCAATCTGGTGGGCCTTGAAGCCCCACCCTCATTCCTACCACCCAACTTTGACCACTGGAGACCAGTTCTAGCCCTACACATGCTCTCTCTCAGCCTCCTACCCCTCTAGCTAGCCCTCACTTAGGCCCCACCCATGGCCTTCTCGGGCCCCGCCCACCATTCTCGGGCCCCACCCACACGGTCAGGTTCTAGGATCCCTTATGCCCACCTTTAACCCACCTCAAGCCATCACTCACAGTCCCCCAAGTTCCACCCCCTTCTGGCAAGCCACCTCCACCTCCACCCCCTGTCCTCTCGTTCGGCCCCCAGGTGAAAAGCATGACGCTGCATCTGCTCCTGGGTCAGAAGCTGGACACACCCCGCAAACTTCGCTTCCCTGGACGCTTCCTGGACGACATCGCAGCCCTGGTGGGCTCTGTAGGCCTGGAGGTTATCACCCGTGTCCACAAGGTGAGGGGTGTGGGGTCTCCATGGTGTGGGGGGTCAGGGGTGCTGAGGGAAGACATGGAGCCAGCCCGGTGGGGTGCCAATCTGCCAGGTGGGGTGCCAATCTGCCAGGTGGGGTGCCAATCTGCCCGGTGCTTCCTGGCTGCAAGACCACAAATCCCATTCACTGGATGGGTCTGTTCACTCAACATCTGTTTCTTAAAGCACCTACTGTGTGCTTTATAGCCCTAGGCTGGAAACTAGAGACAGACAGTGGTGACCAAAGCAGACCCAGTTCCTTGCCTTCATGGAGCTGTTAGGGAGAGATTTGAAGGAGGTAAAGGAGCAGTCTGTGTGATATCCAAGGAAAGAATGTTCTAGGCAGCGGGAACAGCAGTTGCAAAGGCCCTGGGGCAGGACCTGCCTCTGTTAGAAAGCAGTGAGCCTGAGCCTACGCTTCAGGCTGCAGTGGAGTTAACCAAGGACGGGAATGAGAGTTGGGGAGGGCAGGGAGCTGGTAGGGCAGATCCATTAGCCCTTGCACAGTGCCAGTATACAGTAAGTACTCAATAAACGGACATTGATATTTGAAACCTTGACAATTAGACAACCTTGACAACCAGACGCTGAACCACTGATTCTAGTGCTCACAGGAGCTGTGCAGACAATAATGATAATACTTGTGTGTTTGTTGAGCACTTGCTGTGTACCTAAATACTTTAGATGGATCCCATCATTAAACTCTCCCAACAGCTTCATGAACTTAGTGTTATTGTTTTCTCCATTTTACCAATGGAGAAACTGAGGCAGAGAATGACTAATAACCTGATATCACATGACTGGGAAGGGGCAGAATGGAGATTTGAACCCTCACCACCAGCTTCAGTCGGGAGAGTAGGGCTCCTGGTGGACCAGAGGGTATGTGCCCACTGGCTGTGGCCAGAATGTTTGATTTTTTTTATGATTTTGTTTATTTCTTTTGGTTTTTGGTATAGCTTTATTTAATTAATGTATTTATTTTGGGCTGTGCTGGTAAAGAAAGGCTCACACATTGCTTTAGTTGTGAGAGTGGGGTCTGCCCTCTAGTCACCGTGTGCCGGCTTCTCGCTGTTCTGGAGCACAGGCTCCAGGGCGTGCGGGCTTCAGTGGTGGCGGCACGTGGGCTCCGTAGTTGTGTCTCCGAGGCTCTAGAGCACAGGTTCAGTAGTTGTGGCACATGGGCTTAGTTGCTCCGAAGCATGTGGGAATCCTCTCGGAACAAGGATCAAACCCGTGTCTCCTGCATTGGCAGGTGAATTCATAACCACTCGGCCACCAGGGAAGTCTAGAATGTCTGATTTCCAAAGAGAAAGGGGACTTCTGTATTTGATGGGAATTTTCCAGATGTTTGAGATGCCAGTCCAGCCCAAGCTGGCTCTTGTGCAATTCCCCATGACCTTTGGGCTGATCTCAAAGGCCTTGACCTGGTTGCACCAAAGTCTCCCTAAGAGCTAAATTCCAGATTACGAGGAAACCCCCCTTCAAGAAGGCTACAGGGAACAACAGCACCCTTGAGAAGCAGCTTCGTCACAGCCACTGGGGAGGCATCGGTGACGGGTCCCAGCGGTCATTCCTTCACTGGACATTTATGGAGCATCCAACTATATCAGGCTCAGTGCACCAGGCAGACCCTGTCTCTGCCCTCCTGTGGACTTGGAGCTCAGGCGGGTTTTGTATTTTGTCTCTGGGTCACAGGACCTGAGAACCCCTGAGGCTAACTTCTGAGGCCATAGGGTAACTCACAGAACAGGAGGGCAGCTGGGCCTTGAGGCCGTAGCAGCCTCCTTGCTGTCCCTCCTTGCCGGGCACTTCCTGCTCCAGGGCCTTTGCACTTACTGTTCCTTTTTTCTCATCCTTCAGGCTTCCCTCTTTTTTTTTTTTTTTAACTTAATTAATTTGTTTTTGGCTGTGATGGGTCTTCATTGCGGTAAACGAGTTTTCTCTAGTTGCAGCAAGCAGGGGGCTACGCTCCAGTTGCAGTGCTCAGGCTTCTCGTTGTGGTGGCTTCTCTTGTTTTGGCCACCTGATGCTAAGAGCCAACTCATTGGAAAAGAATCTGATGCTGGGAAAAATTGAAGGCAAAAGGAGAAGAGGGCAGCAGAGGATGAGATGGTTAGATAGCATCATTGACTCACTGGACATGAATTTGAGCAAACTCCCGGAGATAGTGAAGGACAGGAGCCTGACATGCTGCAATACATCAGATCACAAAGAGTCAGATATGACTTACTGAATGAACAACTCTTGTTGTGAGCACAGGCTCAATAGTTGTAGAGTATAGGCTTAGTTGCTCCAAAGTGCGTGGGATCTTCCCACTCCAGGGATTGAATTTGTGTCCTCTGCATTGATAGGCAGATGCTTAACCACTGGACCACCAAGGAAGTCCCCAGGCTTCTTTTGAAATAGCATCCTGTTAGGTGTCTTTGAAACATGTAGAACTATCTGGAATACTTTTATCAGTTAGGGTAAAAGTTAATTTGCTTGAATATCATCACAAGCGGTTTAAATGTGACCAGAGTTTATTCCTGAGCATAAGTGGGTTGCAGGGAGCTCCACATTGTGGGCCTGGCCATCTCAGTTCATCATAGTACCCACCACATCAGGTGGTGGGAACGGGAGGACCTGCCACATCACTTTTCTCAAATTCCATTGGCCAGAATATGGTCACGTGATTTTTCTCAGCTGCAAGGAAGGCTGGGAAATGTAGTCCCTACCCAGCTCTGAACTCTGAGAAAGGGTCCCGGTACCTAAGAGAGGATATGGGGGCAGGGGAGGTTAGCAGCCAGTCTCTGCCATCTGCGTTGTCTTACTGAAATCTGGTGAGAGAAGGGACTTCCCTGGTGGTCCAGTGGCTAAGACTCGGTGCTCCCCATGCAGGGAGCCCGGGGTTTGATCCCTGGCCAGGGAACTAGATCTCACATGCTGCAACGAAGACCTAGCACAGCCAAATAAATAAATACTTATAAAAATAAATAAAATCTGGTGAGATAAGAAAAAAGAGTGCCCTCAACAGAGCTGGATGGAGAGTAGACACCTACCTGAGGGGGAAGGGAAGAGCTAGTCGGAGAGGAGGACAACCAGGAAGGCCAGGAGTCTGGAGCTGAGACAAGGGCGTGTCAAGGAGGCCCAAGGCTTTGCGGCAGTGACCCGGCTCCTGGAGGTCACTGGTGGCCTTGGCGAGAGCCAGGCCCAGGGCAGGGACTGAGGCTCCATGGGGCGAGTGGGCGTAGGCTGACAGGCCCTGTGCCCCCAGGACATGGAGCTGGCCGAGCGCCTCAACGCCAGCCTGGCCTTCTTCCTCAGCGACCTGCTGTCCCTGGTGGACCGCGGCTTCGTCTTCAGCCTGGTCCGGGCTCACTACAAGCAGGTAGGAGTGGGCGTGGCGGGCACGGCGCACCTGCAGGAACGTGGGGGGGCTGGCAGTCCTCTGGGGGACGTGGGTGGGGGGTGGGCAGAACCATGTAATGTCTCCTGCCAACCCCTCCCCTGCAGGTGGCCACGCGGCTGCAGTCGGCCCCCAACCCGGCAGTGCTGCTGACGCTGCGCATGGACTTCACGCGCATCCTGTGCAGCCATGAGCACTACGTGACCCTCAACCTCCCCTGCTGCCCTCTGTCGCCCCCGGCCTCGCCCTCACCCTCTGTGTCCTCCACTGCCTCCCAGGTGGGCTGGCCTCACTTCTGCCGCCTCTTCTTGCCCCATCGACCTCTTGCCTTCCAGCCCTCATCTCTGTCCATCTCACACATAGGCCACTGCTCAAGGGATTGACCCCTTCTCGCTGACCCTTCACCTCTGACCCTGCATTCTCAGCAACTTCCCGGGAGGACCAGCTTCTGATTTCTTACTTCTAACTCCCAGACTGGCATTCCATCTGCCATTTCTAAGATCTCTGATTTTGGACTCAACCCCCTGTCATCTCACAGATGAGTTAACCCCGACCTCTCCCCTCTGACCCTTGACTCCCTCATCCCCTGTTTTGTCCCCCAACCTCTCCAGAGCTCCACCTTCTCCAGCCAGGCCCCAGACCCCAAGGTGATCAGCATGTTCGAGCTGAGCGGGCCTTTCCGGCAGCAGCATTTCCTAGCCGGGCTCCTGCTGACGGAACTGGCCTTAGCCATGGAACCTGAGGCCGAGGGGTGAGTGCAGGCCCTGTGTGGTCCCTCAGGGTGGGGGGTAGGGTGCAGGATCCACGCACACTCCATCCTGAGCACCTCACTACTTTACAGGGCGTCCCTGCTGCACAAGAAGGCCATCTGTGCTGTCCACAGCCTGCTCTGCGGCCATGACGCCGACCCCCGCTATGCTGAGGCCACCGTGAAGGCCCGGGTGGCCGAGCTATACCTGCCACTGCTGTCACTCGCCCGGGACACGCTGCCACGGCTGCATGACTTTGCTGGTCAGCAGGGCAGGGTGGGATGGGGTGGGTTCCACCATCTGGGGACCTGATTGATTCCACAAGGCTCAGGTCAGGAAATGTGGGCAAGGAGTTAAAACATGGGTGTTAAGTTCAGAGGAGCAGGTTTAAGTTCTGCCACAAGGCCCCAGGAAAGCCTCAAGGTCAGAAAAGGTGGGCAAGGAGCAAAAAACCTGAGTGTTAGCATCAGAGAAGTGGCTTTAAGTCCTGCCACAGGGCCTCAAGAAAGCCATTAACCTTGCTGAGCCTCAAGTTTCTCAACTGTAACGTGGGGACAGGGGTAGTACCAACTACTCCTAGGATTTTGTGAAAATCTGGGGAGGTGTAGGACTGGAATACTGTCAGTGCACGATAAACGGGAGATGAATTATCTGTTAGAAAGAGGTGGGAGCAGGGAGAGGTGGGGACCATCAGGGTGAGAGGGCAGTTGGAGCCTTGTGTTCATTAATTTGCACACTGACCAGCACCATCGATGAACAAGTGTGCACTGTGGTTGAAATGCACAGACTTAGAATTGGGGGGTTGATGCCCTTTGTCATTTCGGGGAAACTCTCAGTTGTTATCTTTTGATTTGTTTTTTTTTCCGCCTCGTTTTCTCTCTTCTCTCCTCCTTGGACGCCAATGACACGTATGTCAGACCTTTATGATCCTGTTACACGTGTCTGCTGTGCTCTGTTCCGCTTTTCATTCTGTTTGCTCTGTTGTGCATGAGTTAGGAAACTTTTCCCCTGTGTGTGAGCTCACGACCTCTGTCTTCTGCTATGGCTGGTCTTCTGTTAATGCCCTCTGTTGAGTTCTGAATTCCAGATGTTTTATTTTTCACTTGTAATATTTGATGTTTTTTGTTGTAGATTTCGGCTCTCTGTTGATATTCTCCATCTATTTACCCTTGTTTGTGCATCTCTTCTACATTTTATCTTTAAAAATATATTTATTTACTTGGTTGCACCGGGTCTTAGTTACGGCATTTGAGGTCTGTAGTTGAAGCACGTGAACTCTTAGTTGCCGCATGTGGGATGTAGTTCCTTGACCAGGGATTGAACCCAGACCCCCTGCATTGGGATTGCAAAGTCTTAGCCACTGAACCACCAGGAAAATCCTCTACTTTTTATTTCAGTGTCCTTGTTTGCTCACTTCAGTATTTGATCATCTCTGTGCCGTGCCTGCTCCTGTTGTCTTTTCTCCCCTGTCAATCACATTTTCCTGCCTCTTCACATCTTCTGATTTTTTTCTTGTATTTTGGACATTGTGTGTAAAAGGGCCGTCAGGACTGAGGCAATGTCCTCTTTTCCCAGTGAGGGTTCATCTTTCCTTCTCTTAGGCAGATAGGAAAAGGGGCTGATCACCTCAATCCAGTCAGAAATCCATGTTAAACTGGGCTGGAGCTTGAGGTTGACCTTGTATCTCAAGAATCTCTAGGCTGAGACCTAGTCTGTATTTGTTGGTAGCAACTCTCTCTGATGATACTGTTTTGGGGGCGAGTGGACAGGATAATCTTTTAAGATCATAGATTTTGGAACCAGACTGTTTAGGTTAAAATTCTAACTTTACCATTTACCTATTTTGTGATCCCAAGCAGGTAATTTAACCTGTCTTTACCTCAGTCCCTTCTTCCATAAAGTAAGGATGATACAAGTACTTACCTCATAGGGTTGTGTTGAAGAATAATAGTTAATATTTTTAGAGTGTTTAGAACACCACCTGATACGTAAGAAATGCCACGTCTGTGTCAGCTGATGCTATAATAATGACAGCAGCAGTTATTATTATGGTTGTTACCATTGTCATCATCATCTTTGCAATGACTGCTCCTGTGCACCAGGCCATGTTCTAAGCGTTGAGCATAGCGTGGCCAGATCAGATAGATATAGTCCAGGCCTTTGTGGATCTTAGTTGTATGATGACTGTATCTAATTGCAAATATAATAAGTGAGCTCTGGGAGTCAATAACTAGAGACCACACCCTGGTCTGAGGGGGTGGTATCAGGGAAGGCTTCCTTGAGGAGGTGACCTCTGAGCTGAAATTTGAGAAAGAGACAGAACTAACCGAGTGCTCTTGGTTCTCTTGTCCCAGAGGGCCCAGGTCAGCGCTCAAGACTGGCCTCTCTGCTCGACTCAGACACAGAAGGTGAAGGGGACGTGGGAGGCACCATCAACCCCTCAGTGGCCATGGCCATTGCGGGTGGCCCCCTGGCCCCTGGCTCCCGGGCCAGTATCTCCCAGGGCCCAGTGACGGTGAGTACTGGCCTTGTCCCCAGAGACACCAGCTAACATCCGATCATCTTTGTGCCTGTGTCTAATGTCTTTTCTCCCTTATCAATCATATCTCCCTACCTCTTCACATGTCTTGTGATTTTTTGTTGTATTTTGGACATCATGTGCCCGATAACCCAGTAATAGAAGTTACGTAATAAAGTACCAATTGGCCAGTTCTCACTTTACTGTGGAGAAAACGAAGGTCAACTCTCTTCCTTCTGATCCCCCTGTCCACTCTCCGGCCCCAGGCTGCTCGCTCAGGCTATGCCCTCTCTGCTGAGTCCAGTCGGACCTTGCTGGTGTGTGTGCTATGGGTCCTGAAGAACGCTGAGCCGGCCCTGCTGCAGCGCTGGGCTGCGGACCTGACGCTCCCTCAGCTGGGTCGTGTCTTGGACTTGCTGTACCTCTGCCTGGCTGCCTTCGAGTACAAGGTTCGAAGGTCGGGCAGGGGACTGGGGCATAGGGGGCAGGTTGAGGACACATGGCGGGGGGGCCTGGAGTGACATGGGCTGGGTGTGAAGGGATGGACTGCACCAGTTGCTGGGGGGAAGGGATAGACTGTTTCAGTGCTGTAAGTTACCAGCCAACTGCTCCTACAGTTTTACCTCTGAGAGAAGTTCCTGATAGAAATCAAGGAATAATAAGAGTCCATGTACCTTTCTCAGTTCCCCTGCTGGCTCAGTGGTAAAGAACCTACCTACCAATGCAGGAGACGCAGGAGATGTGGGTTCGATCCCTGGGTTGGGAAGATCCCCTAGAAGAGGAAATGGCAATCCACTCCAGTATTCTTGCCTGGAGAATCCCATGGACAGAGGAGCCTGGTGGGCTACAGTCCAAAGGGTTGCAAAGAGTCAGACATGACTTAGCAACTGAGCACATGAGCACGTGCTGAACCAAAGCAAAAGGCGGAAATTTCCTTCATGAACAGAATCCGGGAGGTGCTGAGAGCTTAGAGCTTGCTGTAAAGGGGAGGACCGTGTTTGCGAGCACAGGTTCCTGGAGGGATAGGGCCAGAAAAAGCAGACCACATTAGCGCATAGAAAAGGACAGAGTCAACCTTGAACCTGTTCTCTGCCGTCTCAGGGGAAGAAGGCCTTTGAACGCATCAACAGCCTCACATTCAAGAAATCACTGGACATGAAGGCCCGACTGGAGGAAGCTATTTTGGGCACCATTGGAGCCCGACAGGAGATGGTGCGACGGAGCCGTGGTGAGAGGAAGGTGTACCCCCACACATGTCCCCACTCAGTGCCTCCCACACTTTGTACAAGGGTCCCCGAGACGGGAGCCGTTCCCACCTGTCTGGCTCACTTTTCCCAGAAGTCCACACATTATCTCTGTACACGTGGCACATGGGCTTCTGTGTTCTCTGTTGATGTCTAACCGTGTCCACTCCGAGGCGTCCACATCATCCAGTGACCTCACAGGGATCCCACTTGTGTATCTTATCATGGTCACGTGTGTCCTTATGTTTTTGCACATGTGTGAACACCCACCTGTGTGTCTCAGAGAGGAGCCCATTTGGGAACCAGGAGAACGTTCGCTGGCGGAAGAGCGTCACACACTGGAGACAAACCTCGGACCGTGTGGACAAGTGGGTGTAGGCGGGACATAGTTCACAGGGGTTAGATCAAGTTCCAGAGAACTGCGCCCCCAGGGCAGATAAAGGGACAGCGCCCAGCTGTCGGCGGGGGGGGGAGGTCTGGCCAGGAGAGGCCCTCCCCAGCCCCTCCCCTCCCGTCTAGGACCAAGGATGAAATGGAACACGAGGCCTTGGTGGACGGGAACCTGGCAACCGAGGCAAGCCTGGTGGTCCTGGATACACTGGAGATCATCGTGCAGGTATGGCTTGATCCAGCATCTCCATGACCTCGGACCCCACCAACGGGCCTTGTGATCTTGGACTTTCAGAATCCCTCTCCCTCCCTGACTCCATAACCACCCCAGTCTCTAAGAGCTGGATTTCTGGCCTGCCAGACGGTGATGCTGTCAGAGGCCCGGGAGAGCATCCTAGGTGCGGTACTGAAGGTCGTGTTATACAGCCTGGGCAGCGCCCAGAGTGCCCTCTTCCTGCAGCACGGCCTAGCCACACAGCGGGCTCTGGTATCCAAGGTGAGTATCTCTGACAGCCATGCCTGCTGAGTGCCCAGACACACCCCTTAACCACAGTTTGCAGAGGAATTGAGGATCAGAGTGGCAGTCGGTTACCTGGAGTCACACAGCAAGGGCTTAAACTGGCTCAGACGCCAAAGCCTGCTGGTTTGGCCAGAGAAGGCAGAAGAGCCCTGTGCTTCTGCCCAAGTCCCCATGGGGAACCTTCTGAGTCAGAACAGGGAGAACTCACTGGTGTCTGTTTCACCTTGGGGGCGGGGGCCAGTTCCCAGAGCTGCTATTTGAGGAGGACACGGAGCTGTGTGCCGACCTCTGCTTGAGGCTCCTGCGCCACTGCGGCAGCCGCATCAGCACCATCCGCACCCATGCCAGCGCCTCCCTCTACCTCCTCATGCGCCAGAACTTCGAGATTGGCAACGTAAGCGGGGACCGGGGGGCATGGCCTACACAGGGCTCCAGGGAGGGCCATTGATTAGGGTTCTTTACTCATGTTTTTAATAAGTTGTATTTATTCATTTTCGCCAGGTTGGGCTATATTCCTGCCCGCGGACTTTCTCTAGTTGTGGTGCACAGGCTTCTCGTTGCGGTGGCTTCTCTTACTGCAGCGTGCAGGCTCAGGGCCTGTGGGCTTTAGTGGTTGCAGCATGTGGGTTCTGTAGTTGCGGTGCACAGGCTTACCCCGTGGAATGTGGAGTCTTCCCAGACCAGGGATCGAACCCATGTCCCCTGCAGGGCAGGCAGATTCTTAACCCTTAGACTACCAGGGCAGTCCTGAGCAGGGGTCTGGATCAAACAGACGCGAGGCAGAAGGGGAGAGGGGTGAGGTCAGCAGGCTGAGAAGGCCCACAGGCAGGCGTGCTCTTCCTCCTGGCCCACCCAGAATTTCGCCCGTGTGAAGATGCAAGTGACGATGTCGCTGTCGTCCCTGGTGGGAACAGCACAGAACTTCAGTGAAGAGCACCTGCGCCGTTCACTCAAGACCATCCTCACCTATGCCGAGGAGGACGTGGGGCTGCGGGACAGCACCTTTGCTGAGCAGGTGATCCCCGGGCCCCGGCCCCACCTTCCACAACCAGGGTTGTTGCCCCACCCTGCTTGACCCCTGACCCCGTCACTTTGGCCACATCACTCCCGGCCCTTCCCCTACTCCAGGTCCAGGACCTGATGTTCAACCTGCACATGATCCTGACTGACACGGTGAAGATGAAGGAGCATCAGGAAGACCCGGAGATGCTTATTGACCTCATGTACAGGTGAGGAGGGCCGGTCGGGACCGTCAGCCATTCACAGACAGGCGAGGGGCGAGGAGGTGGTGGGGGGTGGCAGGTGAGCGTACAGGTAATAAGAGAGACAAGTAAGGATGGACAAGTGATGAGGGCCCAGGAGAGCAGACAGATGAGGACCAAGGGAGAGGGAAGACGACAGGTGAGGGCACAAGTAAGGTACGGGCAGGTAAATGAGCAAAAGAAAAGGGCACCAGAGGAACATACAGATCAGGGTGACAAAGCAGAGCCAGGACAGGTGAGGTAGACAGGTGGGAGAGGCAGGTGAGGCGCCAACCCATGAAGGGCTGACAGATCAAGAGAGCAAAGTGCTTTGGAGGAGTATTTAGTAAGAACCTGGGGAGTCGGAGATGGGGGCCCAGGTAATGCAGACAGGGAAGGGAGGGGGCATACAGAAGGGAGGGCCCCAGGCAGACAGGTGGCATGGTTCAGGATCCAGGTGGAGTAAACTGACGAGCAGGACAAGTGAGGGAGCGACACTTGTGCAGGGATGGACAGGTGTGGAGTGGAACAAGTTAGGAGATAGGTGAATAGAGGAAGGGAGGCAGTGATGGGCAGGGCAATGGGGAGACAGGTGAGACAGGTGAACGGGGTACAGGTGAGGAGACTGGCTGGTCAGTGGGAGACAAGGAGGACTGCTGAGAAGAAAGATGAGTATAAGGGAGAAGACAGGTAAGGGGATGGACAGGTGAGACAGGTGCAG
This sequence comes from Bos taurus, assembly GCF_002263795.3. NCBI lineage: Eukaryota > Metazoa > Chordata > Mammalia > Artiodactyla > Bovidae > Bos > Bos taurus. The sequence goes on along the minus strand of NC_037334.1, from coordinate 15,635,782 downwards.
GGAGGGAGAGGTGAATGAAGGTTCAGGTGGGGAGGTCGTCTGGGGCAGATGGCTGGGGTAAAAGGAGAAGGGGATGGACAAGGGAGGGGCGAGCAGTGAGGGGCGAGGTGAGTCTCCACTCTCCTCCCACCTCCCATCGTCCTCACCTGGGCTCTAGGATTGCCCGGGGCTACCAGGGCTCCCCAGACCTGCGGCTGACGTGGCTGCAGAACATGGCGGGGAAGCACGCGGAGCTGGGCAACCACGCGGAGGCCGCGCAGTGCATGGTGCACGCGGCCGCGCTGGTGGCCGAGTACCTCGCGCTGTTGGAGGACAGCCGCCACCTGCCTGTGGGCTGCGTTTCCTTCCAGGTGAGTGGAAGGGGTAGGGGTCGTGGCGGGCGGGGGTGTGGCCCGTGTGGGGAAGAGACCAGGCTCTGAGCCCACCTCCCACCCCAGAATATCTCATCCAACGTGCTGGAGGAGTCCGCCATCTCCGACGACATCCTCTCACCCGACGAGGAGGGCTTCTGTTCTGGGAAGCACTTCACAGAGATGGGGCTGGTGGGGCTGCTGGAGCAGGCGGCCGTCTACTTCACCATGGTGAGGCCCAGGGCCTGGGGCAGCGGCGACTTCCGCTCTTGGGCCCCGTACCCGCTCCTGAAGATTCCAGATGGAGCTGCTGCGAGGACACTTTCTGGGTGGGAGATTGGTTGGGGAGGAGGATTTGGGTCCCTCTGAAGCCACTTTCCTGCCTTTCTCCCCTTAAAACTCTTGGTGTATGGGTGAGGCTTGAGTATGTTCAGTGACCATTTAAAAAAGATTAATTTTGGCCGCACCTGGAGGCTTTGGGGATCTTAGTTCCCTGACCAGGGATTGAACCCAGGTCCTCTGCAGTGAGAGCGTGGAGTCATAACCACTGGACCACTGGGGAAGTCCCTAAAATTCTTTTCTGTTATGAAAAATTTCAAGAACACATAAAAGAAAGTTGTGTCCCCACCACCCCTCATATACAGCACCCAAAGTCAGTGACCACCTATGTTTACCATCCTGTTTCAGTTCTTTGCATTGAACTTTCTTTTTTCCTTTTTTTTTTAAATTTTATGTATTTGTTTGTATTTATTTTTTGCTTGTTCTGGGTCTTCACTGCTGCACGGGTTATTCTCTAGTCGTGATACACGGGCTTATTGTGACGGCTTCTCTAGTTGTAGTGCACGGGCTTCCCAAGCACAGGCTCAATAGTTGTGGTGCGCGGGCTTAGTTACTCTGCATCATGTGAGATCTTTCTGGATCAGGAATCGAACCCATGTCTCCTGCATTGGCAGGTGGATTCTTTACTACTGAGCCACCAAGGAAGCCCCTCGAGGTTTTTTTGATGTTGTGTTTATTATTACTTTGCTGGAGTCTCAGAGACAAAGGCCTTGGGAATAAGCCCGATGGTGGACACAGACCTCAGACAGTCAGCAAATAGCTCGGGACACCTGTTGTGTGCCAAGCTTGATGTTGGCCCTGGCTGGCACTCAGGAGTGCCTATTACCATGCGCCAGCAGGCGTGTGTGGAGGCCTTAGGCATCATGCCAGAAGGGCTTACATCCAGGTACTGGTCCTGGGGAGCCCCTCCTGTCTCAGGTTCAGTTTCCTGTCTGAGGGATGGGGAAAAAGAAAATGACTCCTCCTACCAATGAAGGAACATGGATAAAGCATAGATGTACACAGCACCTGGTCCGCAGTAGGATGGTGGAGACCACAGAGGATGTCTGTAAGGGCTGAGTGGAAAGGCTGGTACCCGATCTGGGGCAGATGCAGTCAGGGTGGGCTTCCTGGAAGGTGATAGAAGATGGCACCCTGGGGGAATGGGTAGGAGTGTGGTTGGTCCAAGCAGGAGAGAAGACCAGGGTAGGTGCTGGAAACCCTGACATATCCCCACACCCCCATCCCCAGGGCGGGCTCTACGAGGCCGTGAACGAGGTCTACAAGACCCTCATTCCCATCCTGGAAGCCCACCGTGACTACAAGAAGCTAGCTGCCGTGCATGGCAAACTGCAGGAGGCCTTCACCAAGATCATGCACCAGGTGGGCCCAGGAAGCCCTCCAGCCCCAGCCCCAGCCCGTCGACTCCTGCCATCCCCAGCTGACTTTGCCCCTTCTCTCTCCCACCACAGAGTTCCGGCTGGGAGGTGAGTGGCCACCTACCTGTCTCTGGGACCCCCATGACAACTGGTCAGCAGTGGTCGGGGACCACCAGGGGGCGCTGGCGGAGCACGGCTGCCCAGCCACAGGGGCTCAGTGGGCGATGACCAATGACGCACCCCCACTACTTCCCCCCAGGTCCCCCTCCCTGCCCCAGATCTCCAGGGCAGCTTGTGACTCACCCAGCTGGGAGCTCTCCAGTGACACCCCTCCCTTGGGCAGGGCCAGCTTGGTCACTGCCTGAAAGGGGGGCCTCCTGCTCCCGCCCTCTGTCTCTGTTTCTTTTTGTCTCTATCTCTTGGTCTCTTCCCATCCATCTCTCCCTGTCTGTCTCCTTGCTAGCTCACTCTGTGTGTGTCTCTGGGTCTCTTATGTCTCCCTGTCTCCTCAACTTCCCCCAGGATCTCTGCTCGTTTGCCATTTCATGTTCCCCCTCTCTGCCTCTCCCCTACTTGGGTCTATTTTTAGGCATCTCCTAGTTTGGGGAGAATTTTCTGGCCAAAGATGGCAGGAACCCAGAGCCAAGGCGGGAGGGCTGGGTGGGGGCCGGGCAGGGCAGGCGGGTCTCCTCCCTCCCCGGATCTCCCTACCCATAGAATGATTGTCATCAGGCTGTATAACTAGGACGCTGGGGGTTGGGGGTTCTGACCTCTGACCTCTGCAATGACTTTGTCTCTCTGCCCCTGGCTCCCACCTCCCTCTCCTGGTGCCCACCCCACCCTACCTGGATCCGCTTTGGTGAGTGAACATGAGCCACCCCTGTCCTTCCTGGTGGTGGGTCATCTACCTAGGGTGGGAGGAGGGGGAGTCCCTCTTTCCAAACTTAGATCAGGGAGGGGAGGGGATGCCCTGGAACAAGGGAACCAGAGCCTCTGTCCCAGAGCAAGAGACAACCATGACTTCCTTCAGCCATGTGTGCATTTATTGAGCACCTACTGTATACCCGGGGCTCCCAGGTGGCACAGTGTTAAAGAATCTGCCTGCCAAGGCAGGAGACAGGAGTTCAGTCTCTGGGTTGGGAAGATCCCCTGGAGAAGGAGATGTCAACCCACTCCAGTATTCTTGCTTGGGAAATCTCATAGACAGAGAAGCTTGGCGGGCTGCAGTCTATGGGGTTGCCGGGAGTCGGACATGACTTAGCAACTAAACAATGACTATATACCCAGCCCCACAGACATTGAGAAGTGAGTTGTGAGCAATAGAGCTCTGTTCCTCATTGCGTATTCTCTGAAGAAGTGCATGGGGCGAGAGGGAGAATCAGAAACTTAGGGTTTGTGTTCAATGAGAATAAAGATTGAGGGGGCAGCAGATAAGCTGGGGAGAAAGAGTGAGGGTGTGGGCAGTGGACAGTCGGCCAGGTCCACATCTCTGCCTGTGATGTGATGTTCTTGGGGTTCCCCCAGTCCTCCACCCATCCCCCTGTCTTCTGCACATGGGGCTGGAGGACACGTGTCTCTAGGGTAAGGGCCTCCCGGTCAATAGCAGCTCTCCCACAGCCCCAGCGCGTGTTTGGAACATATTTCCGTGTGGGCTTCTACGGCACCCGCTTTGGTGACCTGGATGAACAGGAGTTCGTATACAAGGAGCCATCCATCACGAAGCTGGCTGAGATTTCACACCGGCTGGAGGCACGTCCTGGCAGTGGGGGGTGGACAAGGCACTGGGCCGCCCTGGGGCTGGGTGAGGGCTGCAGCCGTGTGGCCCTGAGTCAGCCCCGTGTCCCCAGGAGTTCTACACGGAGAGGTTCGGGGAGGATGTAGTCGAGATCATCAAAGATTCTAACCCTGTGGACAAGACCAAGCTGGACCCGCAGAAGGTGAGGGCTTCCAACCATCCCCCCAGGGTCCCCCAAATCCTATATTCAGAGACTCTATGTACCACATCCTATGGCCCCTCAAATCCTATTTCTCTAGGAAAACTCCAAAGCTTGTCTCTCTCAGGAACCCCAAAATCCTATTCCTTAGGGATTCCCATACATCCGGATGAGATGTGAAAGTGTTAGTCGCCCAGTCATGTCTGACTCTTTGCAACTCCATGGACTGTAGCCCACCAAGCTCCTCTGTCCATGGGATTCTCCAGGCAAGAATACTGGAGTGGGTAGCCATTTCCTTCTCCAGGGGATCTTCCCAACCCAGGGATTGAGCCTTGGTCTCCTGCATTGCAGGCAGATTCTTTACTGTCTGAGCCACCAGAAAAGCCCCAGATGAGACATAGGGAGACCTGAGAACCCAAATCCCTGAAACCCAAAGCCCACAGACCCAGTGAGGCTCAACCCCCGTTCTACAGGGATGGGGCCCCTGCGGGAGGCCGGCAAGCCCCACCTGTGTGTAATGGGGCTGAAACCTTTACCCCTGGGCCCCACGCCCCAGGCCTACATCCAGATCACATACGTGGAGCCACACTTTGACACCTATGAGCTCAAGGACCGGGTGACCTACTTCGACCGCAACTATGGGCTGCGAACCTTCCTGTTTTGCACACCCTTCACGCCGGACGGGCGTGCTCACGGCGAACTGCCGGAGCAGCATAAGCGCAAGACATTGCTGAGCACAGCCCACGCCTTCCCCTACATCAAGACCCGAATCCGTGTTTGCCACCGGGAGGAGGTGGGTGGTCAGGGACGGCCCAGGGAGTGGGGAGGTGAAGAGACCCTAGACCAAGGGAGGCGGGGGACCCCCAAATTCCAACCTCCAGGCCCTAGTCGGCAGACTTAAACCCCTCCCTCCAGACCTTGCTGACCCAAGTCTGGACTAGAACCAGGCAAGAGTTAGCAGCAGCACACCAAAAGCAGCTGAACCTTGACCCTCACCCTGCCAGACCCAGGCAGGCAGGAGCCCCCAGACCCAGTTCCTTACACAGCTTCTTGGACCCCTATGAACCCCCAGCCAAGATCCAAGCTGCCGTGGGCTGGTTTGGGTCAAGGCATCTCCAGGCCCCAGCCAGCGGCACATGCCCATCCTTACCCCACAGACGGTGCTGACCCCGGTGGAGGTGGCCATCGAGGACATGCAAAAGAAGACTCGGGAGCTGGCCTTCGCCACTGAGCAGGACCCTCCTGATGCCAAGATGCTGCAGATGGTGCTGCAGGGCTCTGTGGGGCCCACTGTGAACCAGGCACGGCTGGCAGGGGAAGCAGGCTGCCCAAAGCCCCACTGGGGGCAGGGGGTGGTGGTGTGCAGATGGCCTCATGAGCCCCTGTCACCCCACAGGGACCTCTGGAGGTAGCCCAGGTGTTTCTGGCTGAGATCCCAGAAGACCCCAAGCTCTTTAGGCATCACAACAAGCTGCGGCTCTGTTTCAAAGACTTCTGCAAAAAGTAGGCCTGACCCCATCCCCAGACAGGGCCCCTCTAACCACCCCCCATTATGATTCTGCCTACCTGACTCCCCAGTACAGCCAGTCTATCACCCTGACCCCCCTTTATGGCCTCTCTGATTTCCATTAAGTCATGTCCACCATCAATGACTCAGTGGACATGAGTTTGAGCAAGCTCCAGGAGATAGTGAAGGATAGGGAAGCTTGGCATGCTGCAGTCCATGGGGTTGCAGAGAGTCAGACACGACTGAGTGACTGAACAGCAATATATCCACTTATCAGACCCCCATTATTACTGTGCATGCTTGACCCAAGTTCATGGCCTCCTCACCTCTCATTTTTTAATTTTTCTTTTGGTTGCACTGAGTCTTCATTGCTGCATGCAGGCTTTCTAGTTGTGGCAAGTGAGGGTTACTCTTGTGGTGTGTGGGCTTCTCATTGTGGAGCATAGGCTTCAGGGCCCACTGGCTTCATTAGTAGCAGCACGTGGACTCAGTCATCGCGGTGTGCCGCTCTACAGCGTGTGGACTTCAGTAGCTGTGGCGCCTGGGCTTAGTTGCTCCACAGCACGTGGAATCTTCCCAGTCCAGGGATCGAACCCAGGTCTCCTGCATTGGCAGGCAGATTCTTTACCACTGAGCCATCTGATCCTCAGGTGTGAGGATGCGCTGAGGAAGAACAAAGCCCTGATTGGGCCGGACCAGAAGGAGTACCATCGGGAATTGGAGCGCAACTATTCCCGCCTGCGGGAGGCTCTGCAGCCTTTGCTCACCCAGCGCCTGCCCCAGCTGCTGGCACCAAACACAGCCGGCCTCAGGTGCCTAACCCAAGTCCCCCGCCCACCCTAGAGAGGGTGAGGTGGGGCAGGCAAAGCCCAGCAGAGTGTGGGGGCTACCATACGTGTGCCTGTCAACACGGGTGCTCAGGGCTTTGCACATGCATGTGAACACTTGCACATGTACATAATATTCAAACTCTGAGCCACCATTTCTGATCCTGGCTAGGTTATTTCTCAGGCATGTGACTTCATTTTTCTGAGCCTCAGTTTCCACATCTGTCAAATGGGTATGATTCATATCTCCAGTGGTGGATTCTATGAAGGAATCTCCAGTTCCACGGCTGGATCAGAACCAATGTTAAAGGAGCCAGGATGACCATAGAAGGATCTTAGGAGGGGGAGGAGGAGGAGGGGAAGGAAAGGAGTGGGAGGAAGAGGAGGAGGTGATGGCTGGAGAGCATTATGGAGTTGGGGACCATGTGGCCGTGTTGATCTACTTTATTCCTCCCTCCCCCAGGAACTCCTTGAACAGAGCAAGTTTCCGGAAGACTGACCTTTGAGCCCACAGGGCCTGGAGCCACTCCCAGAGGAACCAGGACCCTGGCCTCAGCTACCTGTGCCTTCCTGACAGTCTCTCTCACTGCCCACTTGGCTGTGAGGCGACCACATCGTGCACGGGGCTGGGCCCTCTTCCTCTGTTCTCCTCTGTGTGCACTGATGCTTCTTGTCTTTTCTAATTTAAAATGGTTTTTGTAAACAGCCTGTGTGGTGTGGTCCCTGGGGGCTGGGTCCCAGGTGCATGCATACTCCACCTAATTGTTGATGATGGACACTGAGAACTAGTTGGGTGCAACAGACAGCAGTGACGACCCATGCAAAGTCCTGCCCTTGTAGAGCTGACATTCTAGTGGGGAAGGCAACACACAAATGACAATGTCATGTGTGTTCATGGGGAATAATGGTGACATTTGTTAAGCCCTTGCCCAGAGCCCAGATCTGTATAATTGCCACCCAGAAAGACACTGTCCCATCTATGGGCCTGGCTGCACGAGGGACAGCCTGCTTCATGGTTACAGAATCATCTCAACACCACTGTCAGGCAGGCAGCATTCTTATCCCGGTTTACAGATGGGGAAACTGAGGCAGCCAGTAGTTGGAGGCTTAGTGGTGTTGAAATTGGAAACCAAGTCTGGCTAGCCACGGAGCCCAGGCCTTGGCTGAGGTCTGCGGCCTCGCGCTGATCCACCCCTCCCTTCCCGCCCGCGGTGGTCAAGTCACTATACCAGGCCTGCGCTAGGGGGCTGGGGGAGGGGTGACCTCCCGCAGTCACCACCACTACCGCCGCCCGCCCTCCAGGAGCTGGACTCCGGCCAGCCCCGCCCCCTCCCGCCCCCCGCAGCCGCCCAGCTGCAGCGGGCCGGGGAAGACAGCAGTAGGGGAGCACTGTCCCAGGGACTGGAGGAGGGGACGAGGCCGGACACCCCCACACGCGCACACACACCTGCCGTCCAGGTGCGATCGTGTCCCTTACCATCCCCCTCCACGTTGGCCCGGCCTCAGGCGACAGGGGGCGGGGCCGGCCCCGAGGGGGCGGGGCGGGGCGGGGCTACCGCCGAGGGCTGGTCGGGCGGCGGCGGCGGCGCGCGGAGGGCGCACGGGCGGCGGGACGCTGGGACAGCGGCGGCCGGAGCGCGAGAGGCGAGTAGGACCCGGGTTGGGTCGGGGTTCGAGCCCGGTTCTGGGTTCGAGCGTGGTCCCCACCCCACCCCACATCACCCCACTCTCAAGCCCGGGGCGCGATCTCGCCGGTCTCTACTAGCCGCTGCCTCCAACTCCATCATCTATGCGCAAACTTTCCGGACTTGAGAGTGTCGCGGTCCCCGCGTTTCTGCTCGGTCCTTATCTTTGCTCCTGTCCCTGCTGGTCTCTCCCAACCCCATCCTCCATCCGTACCTCCCTATCCCTTCGCCCCATCACTGCCTCCCCGCTGCCCCTCTCCCCTGTCTCCATCCTCCTTTCTGCCTCTGCCTCGTCCCCCTCCTCCCTCCCTTGTCCTCCCGCGCCCTCCTCCGTGGCCGGGCAGGAGCCAGGCCCCAGGCGGCGGGAAGGCGGCCGGGCGTCCGGCCGGGCTGGGCCTCGGCCTAGCGGCTGGGCCGGCGTGGGGAGCTGCAGCTGTTTGCCATTAGCTGGGGACCCCGCAGGCCCCGCCCCCTCCCTGCACGGGACGGGGTCCTCCTCGCCCCTCGTCTTTGGGACGGGGAGAGGAGCGAGAAGACCCCAGAGACGTCCAGGCTGGTCTGGGACGGGGGCTTCAGGGAGACCCTGTTGGACTTTCGGGCCGCCTCCCAGGGACCCCGCGTTACTTCCCTGAGCCACCTACCTGTCCCCTCGTGGACTGGCCTGTCTACCTTTCCATATCTCTCTGTTCTGTCTCATGTACTCGCCGTGCTCCAGGGAAGGTGAGCCACAGACACCCGCCACCACTACCCTTTCCCCCCCCCCATCTGCTTTCTCCACCTTTAGCCAGTCACCCACCCACATGGAGCATGGTCACATGGCTTCAGACCTCAGTCTCTGCCTGGAAAATGGGGGTGCGGGTGGCTTGGCTGGCAGCGAGGGGAATCTACCAAGCTAAGGATTCAAATCCAGACCCAGCTACTTCCTCGGGCTAAGTGACCCTGGGCAAGTCACTGTGTATTTCTTTCTTTTTATTTTGGCCGCCCCACGTGGTATGTGGTATCTTAGTTCCCCCACCAGGGATTGAACCTGTGCACGGAAGCATAGAGTTGTAACCACTGGATCGCCAGGGAAGTCCCATTCTGTGTTTCTGTGTCCCAAAACACTTCATCTTACCCAAGACACCGTAATACACGGTGATAACTACCCGCCTGGTAGGGTTGTTGTGATGATCAAAGGAGTTGCCTGGATGGTAATTATAGTTATACCATTATTCACCCCACCCCCTTCACCTCCAGGGGTCTCCACAGGGGTACCGTTTCTGCTTCCTGCCTCTAGTCTCTCTCAGGTTCCCAGAAAATATTTTCCATCACTTCCCTCTTGTGCAGGGGGTGACCCTTCAGGCAGGTGGAAAGCCAGGTTTCCTACAATTGGATGACTGTGTGTTCCAGGCACTGAAAGAAGGAGAAGTGAGGACAGAGACGTAGAGAGACAGGGCGGGAGAAGTGCAGAGAGACAGAGACGTGGAGAGACAGAGAGAGACGTGGAGAGAGACAAGCAAGAGGCTAAGCAAGGAGGACGTAAGACAAGACAAGCTTGGCTGCCCCTGGAGCTTCGGCCCCGCCTTCATGCCCAGCAGGTGCTCCACCTGGCCCATCCTCCCAGGTACCCACTGCCCTGGCACCTCATCCTGGAAAGGGTGGGATGGGCTGGAACTTCTGCAGCAGGGTGGTTAGAGGTCAGACAGCAGAAAGGACTGGCCAAACTCGGTCAGAGTTGGGGACAGAAGTACCCTGGCCATCCTCCAGGTCTGGGGGTGCAGGTTAGTGAGAGGCCCTGATTGTCTTTCCCCTTTCCAGCCTCCGGCACCCCCTCTCACTTCCTCCCCCCACCCCCATGACTTCCGGGGCCTCCACCCGCTCTCTATCCTTGCTGCGCCCCCGAGCCCCTGAGCCGGACACATCCTGGGGGGGCCGGGGTGGGGAGCAGGAAGTTCTCGTGTAGCCCGGCAGCGAAACTGTTTATTTTTAGAGAAAATTGTTTCCATAAAGGGGAAAGGCTTTGCTCCTTGCTGCCTCCCCCCAACTTTCCCTACCAGCCCCCCGCCACTGCCAGGCTGACCCAGCTCTGTTTGCGGGTCTCCTACCCTGGGCTCTGTTTCTCTTTGTGCCCCTGTGTCTCTGTCTCCCCAGATCCTTGCAGGAAGGCTGGCTGTCTCCCTATTAGTGCCCCCATCTGCCCACCTAAGCCCTGATCTGTCCTGGTAACCAGTTCTTGCCTGGGCGGAGGGGAGGGGGCACAGGAAGGGTGGCGGCTGTCGGACTTCAGCACCCCATCCCCCCCCCCCCACCGCCCCTGGTGGGGGGCCTTGTGGAGGCGGGGCTGTGGGAACAGCTGGAGCCTGTCCAGGGGCTAGACAGATGTGCGGGCGGACCGTGAGGTTTGGTTTCTTTGTTCCAGGCTGTGGGGGCCCCCCCCACAACCCTTTCCACAATCAGGACGGGTGTGTGCCTGTGAGAGGGTCCCACGCCCAGGAAAAGAGGGAGGTTGGTGGGGAGGGGACAGTGGGGAGGGGTGGCCACCTCCTCTTCTCCTGCAGACTCCTGACTCTGGGTGTCATCACACCCTCTTCACCCTCTTCCCAGGTAAACCTCAGCCGGTGCTGCAGGTGGTCTGACTCACAGTACCCCCCAGAGACACCTGAGGAGCTCTGCAGGCAAGAGGATGGCCCAGGTCCTGCACGTGTCAGCCCCCTTCCCAGGTCAGGGGTCTCGTGGGAAAGAGGGCCCAGCCTTGGGGTTGGAGGTGGGGCGTGAGGGACACAGGCCAGGTCCTGTGTGGCCTGGAGGAGAGAAGGGGGCCTGACCTGAGTGGGGCTGAGGGTAGGACACAGCTCTATCCTGAGGGCCTGAATGGGGACAACTCGGTTCTGCCCTCGACAGGCTAATGGAAGAGACAGGGTTTTTCAGGAAAGGAGGTTGGTCTGAGTTGGGAGACAGGGTCCTGACTCATTTGGGAGGTTGGAAGCACAGCCCTGCCCTGGGAGGGTTCAAGGGGGACACAGGGCCTTGCCTTAGGCTGGGGAGGTAGAGAGGGGCCTGAGACTTACAGCTGAGCATTGAGCAGCCAGTGGTGTCCCATCCTTTGGGCCAATAAGCCATGACTCACCCAGGGGCATCAGTTTGCCCCAGAAGGGGACCACAGTGTTCAGAGGCGCTGGCTTTTCTCTCTACCTCAGGGACCCCCGGCCCAGCCTCCCCGCCTGCCTTCCCCTCTAAAGAGCCTGATGTCCCCTACTCGGTGGAGACGCCCTACGGCTACCGCCTAGACCTGGACTTTCTCAAGTACGTGGACGACATCGAGAAGGGCCACACGCTGCGGCGGGTGGCCGTGCAGCGCCGGCCCCGCCTGGGCTCCCTGCCCCGTGGGCCCGGCTCCTGGTGGACGTCCACTGAGTCTCTGTGCTCCAATGCCAGCGGGGACAGCCGCCACTCGGCCTACTCCTACTGCGGCCGTGGCTTCTACCCGCAGTACGGCGCCCTGGAGACACGCGGTGGCTTCAACCCGCGGGTGGAGCGCACGCTGCTGGACGCCCGTCGCCGCCTGGAGGACCAGGCAGCCGCCCCTGCCGGTCTGGGCTCCCTGACCCCCAGCGCGGCCGGCTCGACGAGCTCACTGGTGGGCGTGGGGCTGCCACCCCCGACACCACGGGGATCGGGACTGTCCACGCCGGTGCCGCCCAGCGCCGGACACCTGGCCCATGTGCGGGAGCAGATGGCGGGTGCCTTGCGGAAGCTGCGGCAGCTGGAAGAGCAGGTGAAACTGATCCCCGTGCTCCAGGTGAAGCTGTCGGTGCTGCAGGAGGAGAAGCGACAACTCACAGTGCAGCTCAAGAGCCAAAAGTTCTTGGGCCACCCTGCAGGAGCCCGGGGCCGTGGCGAGCTCTGCCTGGACCTCCCTGAGGCCCCCGAGGACCCAGTGACGCTCGAGACCCGGAGCGTGGGCACCTGGGTCCGGGAGCGGGACTTGGGCATGCCCGACGGGGAGGCAGCCCTGGCCGCTAAGGTGGCCGTGCTGGAGACCCAGCTCAAGAAAGCACTCCAGGAGCTACAGGCAGCTCAAGCCCGGCAGGCCGACCTCCCGCCCCAGGCCTGGCCACCGCCAGACAGCCCAGTCCGTGTGGACACTGTCCGGGTGGTGCAGGGGCCAAGGGAGGTGGAGGTGGCGGCCAGCACAGCGGCAGGGGCCCCTGCTCAGCGGGCCCAGAGTCTAGAGCCCTACGGGGCAGGGCTGCGGGCCCTGGCGACGTCCAACGGGGCTGAGAGCCCCCCTGTGTTCCGCAGCCATGAGGTGATGGAGACAGTGTTCCCAGCCCCCACCGCATCCACCAGCAACGTCCACCAGGTGAAGAAGATCAGTATTACAGAGCGCAGCTGTGATGGAGCAGCAGGTGAGCCATAGTAGGTGGGGGCAGACGGTGGAAGGTCCCTCCTTTTCCTCTGAATGCTGGGCTCCAGCCCCAGCCCTGTCCTTCCACCAGCACTCAGAACTTCAGTTTCTTCATCTGTGCAAAGGGGACACTTGTGCTGCTGACCCAGTCCCTCTAGGGACCGTGTGAAGAAATTAGGTGTCTGAAGAATTAGGTGTGTGCTCATGTCTAGAACGTTATAAATATGTAGAAAATAAGAGGTATTTGGGTGAAGGTCCCCAAGGCTGTCAGTTGCTGGGCAAAAAAAATTCTTCCCTGATTGGCAAAAACCAGTCTCAGGCCATGAAAAAGGAAATGTGTTGTTCATGTAACTTAGTGACAACTTCAGGCATAGCTGGATCCGGGTGCTCAAATAGCCTCAGGAATCTCTACCTCCCTCTTTCTCTTCCTCTGTGCATCCTGGAAGCTCTCTCAGGCAGGCAAAGGTGATCACAGCACTCCTGGCATCTGTTGAGGCAGCTCATAAAGGGAAAGGGAGCCCCTCAATCCAGATAGCACCAGTAAAAATCCCAGGGGTGACCCTTCTTGGTTGGCTTGGGTCATTTGCTCCTCACTGAGCTAATCACTGAGTCTCTCGCTGCCCAGGCGCAGATCCTGGGGTTGGAGGAGCCCCACCCAAGTCCAGAGGGAGGAAGGGGATGCTCCCTGGAGGAACTGCTGAGTCCTCATGCTCGGAAAGGGGATGTGGGATGTTCAGGATAGCAGCTGCCCCACCACCGCTGTCCTGAGGCCCCTGGGAGACGCTGCCAGAATGACTCATAATCCAGACAGCTGTTCTTTATCTAATACCAGTCTGGTGCTGACGGCTCTGTTAAGTGTTTTGCCCACCGAGGAGGTTAAGACAGTGGGCTGTGTAGCAAGGTCACCTGGGTTTAAACTCCACTCCTTACTGTGTGACCTGAATGATCAGCTTCACTTCTCTGGGCCTCAGCCTCCCTGTCTGTGAAGTGGCCTTGTAGCGGTCCACACCTCTAGGATCCTTCTGGATTAGTGCACACGTACAGCACGCACTTAACCATCGTGTGTTGCTACTTCTACTATTAGTTGTCGTGTCACTAAGTCGTGTCCGATTCTTTGCAGCCCATGATCTGTAGCCCGCCAGGCTCCTCTGTCCATGGGATTGTCCAGGCAAGAATACTGGAGTGGGGTGCCATTCCCTTCTTCAGGGGATCTCCCTGACCCAGGGATCCAACCCGGGTCTCCTGCATGGCAGGCAGATTCTTTACCATCTGAGACACCAAGGAAGCCCAGAATACTGGAGCAGGTTGCTATTTCTTACTCCAGGGGCTCTTCCTGATCCAGGGATTGAACCCATGTTCTTTTGTGTCTCCTGCATGGGCAGGCGGATTCTTTACCACTGTGCCATGTGGGAGCCCCCCTACTAATGATTTTCAGGTCAATTCTTATCATAACTGGGGAAACTGATGTTTGCGGAGAAGCTTCACATATCCTTTGTCAAACATCCAGGATCTGAGACTAGGCTGTTCTGAAGCTATAGCATGCCTCAAAGATTCAGCCCATTTCCTCGTCTAAGTCTCAAATAATATCAGGTGGTCAGAGCCCTGTAGAGGCACCAGAGGGTATGAGCTGGAGGGCGGGGTCCCAGCTGTGTTTTCTTGCCTCCCCATGTTCTTCCTGGCCAGCTCTGGACTCCACCCCTGTTTCTGTGTCTATCCCAAACACCCAGCCCTGAGACCCTGGCCCCCAGCCAGAGGCCCCGCCCAGCCCAGCCTCCGGATCTCTTAAGAGGCAACCTCCATTCCAGACGTGCCTCCCAGCACAGCCATGGGGCCTCCTGCCTGCAGGACACACAGACCTAGCCATGTCCCCACCTTGTGCAAGCGGTCACCCCCCAGAAGTTCTTCCTTGTGTTTCACTTAACTCCCTCTTGCTGCAGCCAGCCCCAGTCTCTGCCTCGCTTAGGCGGAACTGGCATGTGCTAATTCATGTCATTGCCTTCTCATCCAGGGAATATTTACTGAGTGCCTGCCATGTGCTAGATTTTTCTAGGCACTGGGGACACAGCAGTGAACAAGACAGATGGAAAAGCCCCCGCAATAAACAAATAGCCCACCAGAAACAAGTGAAGAAAAATCACTTCAGAGAACGCATGTTTGAAGCAAATAAAACAGGGATGTGGGATGGGTGGTGGTTGGATGGCATGGAGGCCCGTGTTCAAATTCTGGTTTCCCTGCTCCCTAGCTCCGTGCTCTTTAACCTCTGTTAAACCTGTTTAACCTCTCTGTGCCACATTTGTGGGATGGGGGTGGGGTAGGGCGATGGTACTGACCGCCCAATGGCACCAGATCTGTGTGAGCTGAAATACATCGGTTGGTGTTGAGTGTTCAAGATGGTATCAGGCACTGGTGGGTGCTCAGGGGTTAACTGTTGGCTCTTTGAGCCAAGATGTGAGAGAAAAGAAGTACCTGGGTGGTTTCTTGACAAATGTTTTGTTTTTCTGTTTTTTGGCTGCACTGCATGGCATGTGGGATCTTAGTTCCCCACCCGGGGATTGAACTCGTGCCCCCTGCAGCAGAAGCACAGGGTCTTAACCACTGGACTGCCAGGGAAATCCTTGACAAATGTTTAGACCACTTAGGTCGGTCATGCATAGGTCAATAAGGAGGCTGGGAGGAGTCCAGCCTTTCTGCCACCTAGAATTTGCTTGCTGCAGTGAAGGGCAGGAAGGGTGAGAGGCAGCCATCGCCTCAGGCTGGCAAACGTGGATGAGACAGGCAGAGGCCCAGAGACCACTGAAAACTCTCATTCACCCCTCACCTTTCAAAGGCACCACAGAGAGATTCCTGGGAGAAGGGGCAGCCAGGCACGTGCATCCGTGGGGTCTCTCCAAGGCTTTGAAATTTCCTGTTATTGTTTGAAACACAGTCCTATGAATGCAATTCATATTCTTTGTGGAAGGTTTGGAAAGTACAGAAGACTCTGTAAAGTGAAAGTCGCTCAGTCGTGCTGGACTCTTTGCGACCCCATGAACTATACAGTCCATGGAATTGTCCAGGCCAGAATACTGGAGTGGATAGCTTTTCCCTTCTCCAGGGAATCTTCCCAACCAGGGATCAAACCCAGGTCTCTTACATTGCAGGCAGATTCTTTATCAGCTGAGCCACAAGGGAAGCCCAATAATACTCAAGGGGGTAGCCTATCCCTTCTCCAGTGGATCTTCCCCACCCAGGAATCAAGCCAGGGTCTCCTGCATTGCAGGCGGATTCTTTACCAACTGAGATGGAAGACTCTAGAACACTAAATAAGAGCTCCATAAACCCACTACTGCCTGGACACAGCTGCTATCGATACTTCTTTCCTTCTGATTTTTTTTTTTTTTCTCATGAAGAAAATAATATGTATTTTTGGAGTCTGGCAACATGTACTGATGGAATTTGTTGTGTTGCCTTATTTTCTATGTGAAAGCATTTAGGCAGCCCTTACAGTGGGCCAGGGCATTATGTGATGTCCTTTTTGTATCTTAATTCATTGACACCCCCAGTACCACTTGGAAGCGGGTGGTGTTTCTATCTGTTTTACAGATGTGGAAACTGAGGCACTGAGTGGTAAAGGAATTTGTCCATAGTTTTCAAAGCCAGGATTTAAATCCTCTGATTTCTTTGATTTAACATTATCCCAGGGACATTACATCATGTTATTTAAAAAATTTAGGGGAATTCCTTGGCAGTCCAGTGGTTAGGACTCCAAACTTTCATTGTCGAGGGTGCAGGGTTCAATCCCTGGTCAGAAAACTAAGATCCTGGAAGCTGCAAGGTGTGGCCAAAAAATAAAAAACTATTGGAACATGCTATTTATCTTTTAACAGCTGGGTGACTGTTTACTGTCAAAAAGAAAAAAGAAAGTGTTAGCTTCGTCCGACTCTGCAACCTCATGGACTATAGCCCACCAGGCTCCTCTCTCCATGGAATTATCTAGGCAAGAATACTGGAGCGGGTTGCCATTCCCTTCTCCAGGGGATCTTCCCAACCGAGGGATCGATTGCAGGTCTCCAGCATTGCAGGCAGATTCTTTACCGTCCGAGCCACCAAAGGTGCCATGCAAATTTCCTTCTGTGGGAACCTTTCATCTCCTGCTTTTTTTCTTTTTGGCTGCCTCATGCGGCTTCCCAGGATCTTAATTCCTGGACAAGAGATTGAATTGGGCCCTTTCAGTGAAAACACTAAGTCCTAACCACTGGGCCTCCAGGGAAGTTCCTGGAAGAGCATTTTTAAGGACCATGATATCTGTTACCAAATTGCTTTATTCCTCCCGACCCTGCTAACCCCACGCTGTGGACTCTCCCTACCTGCACTAGTTGGCCAAGTGATTTAAATTTTTTAAAAATTTCTTTTGGACTTAAGGAGTTAATCTAATTCTTGGGCCCATGGCCCAAGAATCTCACCAGCCCCATTGAGCTAGGGATGGCACCTCTCTTGTTTGACTTTAATTCTTTTTTCACCTTTGTCTTCCACCCTCAATGTTGAGGATTGATAAATATTTTCAGCTTTGTGGGGTATCTGGTCTCTGTTGCAATGACTTGACTCAGTTCTGCTCAGTTCTTTTTCCCCCCAGCTTTACTGAGGTATATTTAATACACAAAAATCTGCACATTAAAAAAAATTATTTTGTATTGGTATATAGCTGATTAACAATTTTGTGATAGTTTCAGGTGGACAGCAAAGGGACTCAGCCATACATATGCATGTATCCATTCTCCCCCAAACTCCCTTCCCAGGCAGGCTGCCAAGCAACACTGAGTTCCATGTGCCATACAGAAGATCCTTGTTGGTTATCCATTTTAAATATAGTATGTACATGTCCATCCCAAACTCTCTAACTATCCCTTCCCTCATCCTTGCCCCTGCCTCCCTGGCAACCGTAAATTCATTCTCTAAGTCTGTGAGTCTCTTTCATAATCTGCACATTTTTAATGTATACATTTTGATGAGTTTAATGTCTCAGCTCTACCTTTGTAGCATGTAAGCAGGGTAGCCAATACATCAACGAACTAATGTGGCTATATACCAATAAAACCTAATGTGTAGACACTGAAATTTCAATTTCCTGTAATTTTCACGTGTCCCAAAGAGGCTCCTCCTTTCAGTTTTTTCCCAACCATTTAAAAATGTAAAAACCGTGCCCACAGGCCGTGATTCAGCAACCCCTGCTGTCACACACCCCCACCCCATTGTAATACCATTCCTTGCAACCCACCTTCCAGAAGCTTATTTAGATATTTGAGTGTTCTTGAAAAATATGCCCTAGGCATGTTTAATTTCCTAAAATGGTATTGTGCTTTAGGAAAAAAAAAATATCTCTTTCTGTTTCATATTTTTTCCTCTCTACACTCTATTTTGGAACTCTCCACCCTGATCTGGTGGTTTGTCACTTTTAATGACTGCATAGATTTCTGCTGTAGGTATGTGCTACACTTTCTTATATGACCCCTCCTTGGCGGACACCTGGGTTACTTCCAAGTCCTGGCTGCTTTGAATAGTACTGGCTTCGTCCTTACATGTCCTGTCCTGTGGGGTTGCTGGGTTACAGGAAAGGCACAACTTCACTCCAGATTTTGTCTAATTCTCTCCGGAAGTTCTCTCTGGCCACACTCCCACCAGCCATGGCTGGGTCTGAAGTGTCCATTTCTCTACATCCGCAGTAACATAGTTTATTTATCTTTCTAATTTTTTGCTCATTTGATGCAGTTGTCCAAGGTGGTATCTCCTTGTTTTAAATAGCATTCCTTTGATTGCTGGTGAGGTTGAGCATCACCATATATGTTTCACAAGCCTCTGTTTTTTTCCTTTGGGGCAATTTTGAGATGTTCCTGGCATTTTCCAGAATAGGGGTTGGTGAACTGTAGCCTGCAGGGCCACATGAAGCCTGATGCCTGTTTTCATACAGCCCATGGGCCCAGAGTGGTTTCTGTGTTTTTAAATGGTTGAACAATGTGAAAAGAGTAACATTGTGTGATATGAGCACAATTATATGAAATTCAAATTTATTAGAACACAGCCAGGCCCATTCATTTAGGTACCGTCTAGGGTTGCTTTTGTATTGTTTGCAACACATCTTATGACCCACAATATTTATTATCTGGCCCAGGACAGAAAAATTTTGTTAACGCCTATTCTAAAAGATAATTCTTTGCCTGTTTTTGGCATTATGACTATCTTTCCACAGCCTTTATTCTTCTGTCAATTAAATTTAAGAGGTTTTTTTTTTTTAACAAAATAGTTTTAACCAAGAGTTTTTTAACTCTTAATGTTGATGTTGTTAAACTCATCGCAGATTTATTTTTTTGATTTTTAGTTCTTTCCACTTTATCTAGGTATGATTGACATATAAATTATATTAGTTGACTGTGCTGTGCTCAGTCAGTCATGCCCGACTCTGCAATCCCATGGACTGTAGCCTACCAGGCTCCTCTGTTCATGGGACTCCCAAGGCAAGAATACTGGAGCGGGTTGCCATTTCCTACTTATTATATATTATTATAAGTAATAGTATTCATATTAGTTGAGGGTGTACACATTGATGGTTACTATATATATATGTGTGTGTGTGACAATGTATACATGTATATATGTATGTATATATTGCAAAAATGATTACCAGAGTAGGTTTAACATCCATCACATCACAGTTATAATTTTTTTTTCTGTGATGAGAACTTTTAAGACCTGATCTCTTAGCAATTTTCAAATATATGCCAGAGACTTGTGGGTTCAGTTCCAGACCGCCACAATAAAGCGAGTCACACATTTTTTGGTTTCCAAGGGCATATGAAAGTTATGTCTACACTGTAGTGTAGCCTATTAAGTGTGCAATAGAATTATGTCTAAAAAGACAATGTACATACCTTAATTTTTAAAATACTTTATTGCTAAAAAGTGGTAACCATCAGCTGAGCCTCCAGCAGGTCATAATCTTTTTGCAATGGTAACATCAAAGATCACTGATCACAGGTCCCCATAAAAAATATAATAATGATGAAAAACCTTGGAATATTCTGAGAATTACCAAAATGTGACACAGAGACACAAAGGGACAAAATGCTGTTGGAAAACTGGTACCCGTAGGCTTGCTCCATGCAGGGTTGCTATTGGGCTTCCCAGGAGGCTCAGTGGGAAAAGAATCCCCCAGCCAGTGCAGGAGGCTCAGGTTCAATCTCTGATCTGGGAAGACCCCCTGGAGAAGGAAATGACCACCTACTTCAGTATTCTTGCCTAGGAAATCCCTGGACAGAGGAGCCTGGTGGGCTGTAGTCCATGGGGTTGCCAAGAGGCGGTCACGACTGAGTGACTGGGCATAAGCACTTCTGTTTACCCCCAGTTCTCTCATGGGGTCTGTGCCGAGCCCTCTTTCCTCACCTCCTTTGGCCTATTTCTTCCTGCAACCCTGCCCTGCTGATTTCATTACTGTGGCTTTGGGAACACGTGTTACTGTCTCCTAAGCCGACTTCCCCATCCCTGCCCGCTTTTAGCTGGCCAGGGAGGGGCCAGCTGGCCATGGACCTTTGTTCTTCCATATAAATTTCCATATACATTTTGGTAACAGTTCACTCCATCTCCCAGTAGAATAACAATAATAACTATTATCAGTTCTGTTATTGTTATTTTAGTATTGCAGTGTCTGACCTTGAACTTCTCACGACTGGAAGGAGCCATCCCAGCTTTTGAGGGGCAGAGCCTGCTCTTCCGTGGGGCTAAAAGGGCCATAGCATTGCTCTGATTCACTCTTTTTTTTTTTTTTTCCACTTTTGAAAAATTTGGGGTAAACAACATATAACATAAAACTTACTCTCTTAACCATTTCTCAGTGGCAATAAGCACATTGCTGTGCAACCAACCTTACCATCCATGTCCAGAACTTATTTTATTTTATGGATTTATTTGCCTGCTCTGAGTCTTCATTGCTGTGAGGGTTCTCTCTAGTTGCGGTGCACTGGCTTCTCACTGCGATGGCTTTTCTTGTTGTGGAGCACAGGCTGTGGGGCGAGCGGGCTTCAGTAATTGTGGCACGAGGGCTCCATAGTTAGAGCCTGTGGGCTCTAGAGCAAAGACTCAGTAGTTAGTAGCAAAAGCACATGGGCTTAGTTGCCCTGAGGCACATGGGATCTTCCCGGACCAGGGATCTAACCCCCGTCTCCTGCTTTGACAGGCAGATTCTTCACCACTGAGCCACCAGGGAAGCCTCCCAGAACTTTTCTGTCTTCCCAAATTGAATCTCTGTCCCCTTTAAACACTTACTCCCCATCCTTCTCCCCCAGCCCCTGGCACCTGCTATCCTACTTTCTATCTCTATGGATTTAACTCTTCTACGGACCTCGTGTAAGTGGGATCATGTAAATCAGGCAACATTTGTTCTGTGACTGGCTTCTTTCCCTGAGCATAATGTTGTTAGTGTTAGTCTCTCAGTCGTGTCTGGCTCTTTGCAACTTCATGGACTGTAGCCCTCCAGGCTCCTCTTGTCCATGGAATTCTCTGGGCAAGAATACTGGAATGAGTTGCCATTTCCTTCTCCAGGAGATCTTCCCAACCCAGCGATCAAACCCAGGCCTCCTGCATTGCAAGCGGATTCTTTACCATTACGGTCTGAGCCACCAGGGAAGCCCGGAGCATAATGTCCCTTTACCTGAATTTAAGTAACAGATGACCTTCCAGGTGTTTTCCATCAGGAAGCCTGGCTTTGGGCGACAGTGATACTTTCCACTGTTTCTTGTACTTTCCACTTGACCACATAGTGCTTTTGTTTGTCAGATATGAATTTATTGACAAGATTAAAAAAAAAATCAGATTCCCGTAAAAACCTGGCGTTTGCTCTCTGTTCCCCACGGGAGTTGGAGCTCCCGACTCTGGAATCCGCCTGGCCCGACCCCGCCCTGGCCTGGGGCGCTGTCGGAAGCTTTTATGGCCAATGTCTCCTCTGTTTGATGTGCTCTGCTTGTGTTGAGTGTTTACTCCCTGTTCCTAGCTCAAGTTGAGTGTTGCTCATGGACTTGAGGGAGTAGTTGCTGCGGTTGTCAAAAAAAGTTTAAGGGAATTAAAACGAATTGGTCTGCAGACCCCATGGTCAGTGGCAGGAAGGGGACATGGAAGCCACACGTGGCCTGGGATGCGGGGGTGACCTCAGTGGGTTCTGAGACCCGGGCAGCCACTCAGGGTCTCAGGACTTTTGTTCCTGGCTCCAGGCTGGTGATCTGGGGCTAGAACTCTCTGCCAACTTCACTCCTGTTTTTGCAGTGGGCACCCTCGGGATCCTGAGTCCTACAATGTCACCTTTGTTCTCAGACCAACCTGGGCGTTTTTTTTTTTCCTAATTAAGATAAAATTAGGAACTATTAGGATATAACATAGGGTTTCCCTGGGGGCTCCAATGGTAAATAATTTGCCTGCGATGTGGGAGACCCAAGTTTGATTCCTGAGTTGGGAAGATCCTCTGCAGAAGGGAATAGCTACCCACTCCAGTATTCTTGCCTGGAGGACTACAATCCATGGGGTCGCAAAGAGTCAGACACGGCTGAGCACTCACACACACACACACACACACACATAACATAAAAGGTTTCATTTTAACCATGTTTGAGTGTCCATTTCACATTGGTATGCAACTGTCCCCACCATCCACCCTGAGAACATTTTCATTGACCCAGAGTGAAACCCACCTGGGTGGGGTTTTAACTTTCTAATAGCCCTTATTGTTTTTTTCTTTTTCTGGCCACCCCCTGTGGCTACCCTTATTGCTTCTTTTTACTGATTATTAAAAGGAAAACCTGCTTAATGTTTAAAGTAAAGAAGCAGAAAGCCAGATACAAAATGTTGTCTAAGCACAATGCTATAGGTATTTATAATATTGAAATATTATTTTATAAAATAATTTATAATAGTGAAATAATATTGTAAAGTGATAATAGTAAGTCTTATCAAAATGGAGCTGACAGCTCTCTTGACTTAACAAATATTCTTCATGCTCTTGTCGTGCATATTGTTTTAAGCCCTCTCTCTCACTCTACTGTCTTTAGTGTGTATGGCGTCATGATGTAGGACATGTTTTGTCTGAGACACAGAGAGGTTAGTGACCTGCCTGAGGTCACACAGCTCTTTTGCGGGAGATTTGAGTCCTGATCATGACCACTATTTTCAGCTGTAGTTTCCAGACAACACTCAGTATGATGTCAG
This sequence comes from Bos taurus, assembly GCF_002263795.3. Classification (NCBI taxonomy): domain Eukaryota; kingdom Metazoa; phylum Chordata; class Mammalia; order Artiodactyla; family Bovidae; genus Bos; species Bos taurus. The sequence goes on along the minus strand of NC_037334.1, from coordinate 15,613,174 downwards.
AGCCAGGATTATAGGGGTCCTGGTCACGAGCCAGGATTATGGGGGTCGTGTGATCTTCCCTGACCCTGACCGTCTGTGAGGCCGGCAGCAAACCAGAACTGGAATGGATCCTGCCTCTTCTTTGCAGGGTGACCTTAGGCCACCCTCAGGGTCTCAGTTTCTTCATCTGTAACAGTCCAGCTTCCACATGGGAAGTTTTGATGAAGTAATGCAAGAATTAGCCCTTGGAGCACCTGGCCCAGCGTAAGTGACAAGAGGCAGCTGTTATTACTGTTCTTGCTTGGCTGTTGTTACCGGCAGTAAATGCCTCTTCTCCTGCCTCTTCAGGTCACCCACAGGCTCCTGCAGAATCGTCCTTATCACCCCCGGAGTCTGAGGGGGCCACCCAGGCGCAGCCAGAGAAGAACACAGGCCAGGTACCTGCCCATGATGACACCACCATCAAGGAGCCCATCAGGCAAGCAGCCTGTCATGAATCGGAGTTTGAGGAGGCTGGGGGTGCAGGTAAGTGGGAGTGGCTGCACGGAGGACCAGGCGCCAGAAGCCCAGGCATGGGGTCTGGCTTTGGGAGACTCTCATGACACCATCCCTCCCCCTCCAGGAGGGGCCCAGGCAGGCCTGCGGTCCATCATGAAGCAGAAAGAGGAGCCCACAGACCCAGAGGCCCACCGGAGGAGCCTCCAGTTCGTGGGGGTCAACGGCAGGTGAGAGATCCTGGGCTGAGCCCCTCACTTTGATTCATTCATTCAACCCAAGCACGGGAGACAGATGAGGAAACTGAGGCACAGGGAGGCCTGGTGGGCTGACTCCAGTCAGTCCAGTGCTGAGCTGGTGCTGTAACCACTACATCTCACTGCCCCATGGGAGGCGCTGGGCTCTACTGTGTGCCCCATGGAGCTCCTGGTCCACTGTGACCTGGGGCACTGATGGGCGGTCCCAACCCAGCATGGTTGGAGCAATGATGGGGATGCTCAGGCAGTGAGGGGGGCCTGGCAGAGGCAGAGATGGCCCTGGGGAGAGTCACCGACAGAGGGGAACACGTGTGCTGCAGGACAAGCAGACCCTTGCAAGGCGCAGAGTGGGGGGTGGGAGGTCTCCTGGGGAGGACACATCCTGGAAAAATGCTCCGAGGCAAGAGGAAGCCATGACATGAAAATAGGAGAGGACTTCCTGGGTGGTCCGGTGGTTAAGACTTCACCTTCCTGTGCAGGGGATGCAGATTCGAACCCCAGTTGGGGATCTAAAATCCCTCTTGCCTCACAGCCAAAAAACCAAAACATAAAACAAACAATATTGTAACAAATTCAATAAAGACTTTAAAAATGGTCTGCAACCAAAAAAAAAAAGAAATCTTAGAAGAAAAAAAAGTGGGAGGCCTGGGGAGCAGAAAGAGTTGGGGGCCTTGACTGCCAGGCACAGAAGCTTAGACTCTGTCAAGAGTTAGCAAAAAGCATGAGGGTCCTATTTGCAGTAGGGCAAGGGTCTGAATCAGTATAACACCTGTGTAAGGAGCAAAGTGGGTTTCCCTGGTGGCTCAGATGGTTAAGAATCTGTCTGCAATATGAGAGACCTGGGTTCGATCAGTGGATCAGGAGGATCTGCTGGAGAAAGGAATGGCAACCCACTTCAGCATTCTTGCCTGGAGAATTCCATGGACAAAGGAGCCTGGTGGGCTACAGCCCAATGGAGTCGCAGGAGTCAGACACAACTGAGTGACTAACACACTTGCTAGCATAAGGAGCAAAGTGTAAGAGGTACCGAAGGGTAGAAGGGAAAAGCAGTGCCCCTCCCTGACCCCCCAGACATGATCCCCATCACAGGCAGTGTTTATTGAGCACTTATTGCATCCCTGGAGCCCTGTCAACTTCATAGTGCCAGCATCCCCATTTAATGGATGGGGAAACTGAGGCCCCGAGAGGTCAAGTGCCCCTCCTCTACCACCTACAGCATCTCCCCCAGGTATGAGTCCTCCTCGGAGGACTCCAGTACCGCAGAGAACTTCTCGGACAATGAGAGCACAGAGAACGAGGCCCCAGAGCCAGAGGAGAGGGTTCCAAGTGTGGCCGAAGCCCCCCAGCTCAGGCCCAAGGAGACGGCGAAGGCCAAGACGAGCCGGGAGGAGTCTCAACTGCCCCAGGAGTCTCTGCACACGCCCACAGCTGAGGGGGCATCAGGATCAAGTGCCAAAGACGAGATCCGGTCAGTTTTCTGGGTGGGAAGGCTTCAGGCAGGGCCTGGGGGGCAGAGAGGGTGACCTCTGCCTCAGATCCCACCATTCAAGCCCTCTGAGAGGAAACTCCCATCAGTCATGTACACCTTAGTCTGAATTAGTGAACCCACTCTTTCTGGGCATCTGAAGATCTGGTGGCTTTGACAAAGGGCCTGAGGGGGGGCAATTTGGGCTGTTGGGGTTAGGGTTTAAGGGGCAGGCCAAGTCTGTTCTTAAGTCACCCACCTTCTTTGGGACATTTTGCCCCACCTGTCCATCCTGCGTATGTCTCCTATTTCTACCCTTGATGAAAAATCCATCCTCAGAAAAAGATTTCCAGCTGCCACTGGCCATTTGGAATAAAGTTTGACCCATGTGTCCATTTTCTCTTGGGGTCTGTGTGTTCCCCATGTCTGCCCCTTGGGGTGCCGTGTAAAAGTGTCTGAGAAAGATGGGGGTCTGAGATTCCACCACTCAGGGGAGCCCTGGCAGGACTGGGTGAGGGCCACGGGGCAGAGTGTTGAGACCCTCTGTGAGCACCCCAGTTGGACATGGTGGGTGGAGGACACCCAGGAAGCTGAGGCGAGTGCTCCTAAGATAAACTCCCCTTCGTCTGCTCTTGGCAGGATGGAGCTGAGTCCTGACCTCATCTCAGCCTGCCTGGCCCTGGAGAAGTACCTGGAGAACCCCAAAGCCCTCACCGAGCGGGAGCTGGTACGGTGGGGCCCTGGGCCTGAAGCGGGGGCCTCCTTCCCCTCCACCCCCATCCTGGCTTCTCCTCAACCACAGTGTCTTTCTGTGCTTTGGATCATGAGTACCCCAGGATCCTAGCTGGGAGCTAGTGGGCGAGGGGCTCCAAGACTTGAGTCGTGGTCTTTGGAGAGGCGCCAGGGAGGAGGGAGGGCCAAGGATGGTCACCTGCCAGCAAAGCTAGCCTTGGTTCCTGTTCCTTCCCGGGCTTGAGGAAGGGGAGTATTTCCTGCTGCTGTATTTCTTCTGATGGGTGTGTACACTTGACCTTGAAGATCCCATCCAGGGTGGAGACGCTCACACCTTCCTCTGGGGGCATACCTATGACCATGGGGTCTACACTTCCCTTTGGGGCAGGGGACACTACACTTTTCTCCAGGGGGAGCTCACCTAGGGTGGGGCACCCACATGTCCCCTCTGGTTCAGGGTGGGCTTCATCTGGGCCAGGGTGGGCTGCCGTGGCCCTCACTCCCCTCTTCTCTCCGGCCCGCGTCCAGAAAGTGGCCTACACCACGGTGCTGCAGGAGTGGCTGCGCCTGGCCTGCCGCAGTGACGCCCACCCGGAGCTCGTGCGGCGCCACCTGGTCACCTTCCGGGCCATGTCTGCGCGGTTGCTGGACTACGTGGTCAACATCGCTGACAGCAATGGCAACACAGCGCTGCACTACTCCGTGTCCCACGCCAACTTCCCTGTGGTGCAGCAGCTGCTGGACAGTGGTGAGCCTGGGGATCGGGGGAGGGGGCCCCTGGGGGAGCAGGCGGGCTGCCACCCGGGTCTGATGTTCTGATGGGGGAGATGCTACCCTCCTGGTCTGATGAGGGAGGGTGCCCTCACAGACTGATGGAGGAAATGCCACCGTCCTGATGTGATGGGAGAGCTATCACCCTCCCAGTCTGATGGAGGAGACATTGCTTCCCAGTCTGGTGGAGGAGATGCCACCCTCATAGTCTAATGGAAGAGACACTGCCTTCCCAGTCTGTTGGGGAGATCTCACCCTCCCAGTCTGGTGAGGGAGATACCGCCCTCCCAGTCTGATCAGGGAGACACCGCCCTCCCAGTCTGATGGGGGAGACGCCGCCCTCCCAGTCTGATGGGGGAGACGCTGCCCTCCCACACTGGTGAGGGGATAGAGGCCCTACCTGTGGCCCCAGTGTACTGGAAAAGGCAGCCATGGTCTTATGGAAAACACACGGCCCTTCCACCACCCCAGTGACCCCTGTATGAAAAAGGTGACACCCTTGGAACCCTAATCTGAGGAAAGGATGTGGCTTCCCATCTGGGGCTCAGAGACAAGTTGTGGTCTGCAATTAGATGTGAAGAAATTAGACGCGACTCTCCACTAGTCAATCTGATGAAGGAGGCAGAGCCCACAGTCTAATGGAGGAGACATAGGCCAGACTGAAAGATGACCAGGGGGCCTTTCAGATTAATGAGGGAGACACAAATCCTGCTTTCAGCCCTAAATGTGGGAGCCCAGTCTGGTGGAGGAATCACAGACTTCATTGTTAGGAGCCCCTCCCATAGTAGAGATGGGGACCCAGAGGCAGAATGGGGTTGTCAGTCTAAGAAAAAAGAAGGAATGAGTCCACACCTAGACTAATGGAGGAGACATGGTGCCCAGTGCTCACTATGGTAGTGAACAGGGCTTCCAGTCTGATGGCAAAGACGAGGCCTGGTCCTCAGGGGCCCTCCCCCAGCCTTGAGGCAAACCCAGCCAGCATCGTGGGGGTCTGAGACCCGATCTCTTCCTGGCCCCCCGCCGGCAGGTGTCTGCCAGGTGGACAAGCAGAACCGCGCCGGCTACAGCCCCATCATGCTCACCGCCCTGGCCACCCTGAAGACCCAAGATGATATCCAGACCATCCTACAGCTTTTCCGGCTTGGAGACGTCAATGCCAAAGCCAGCCAGGTATAGACCCTTGGCATCAGTGACCTGGACAGCCCTTCCCACTTATGACGTCCTAGCCCTGCCCCAAGCCCAAGGCGAGAACCCCCACTCCGCAGGCAGAGAAACTGAGGCGCAGAGAAGTACTCATTTCCTCGAGGTTCAGCTAGAGGAGGGGGACTTGAACCTGGGTCTAGCTCCAGAGCCCCATTCTTTTTTTAAAAATAAATTATTTATTTGGCTGTGCCAGATCTTAGTTGCCACGTACGGGATCTAGTTCCCTGACCAGGAATCAAACCTGGGCTGCCCTACTTTGGGAGCTTGGAGTCTTAACTACTGGATGACCAGGAAGTCCCAGACCCCGCTTGCTTTTTTACTGATTTATTTTTAATTAAAAGAATTGTATTAGCAGTTTAGGTTTTTTTTTTTTTTTTAATGGCGTATAATTGATTTATAATGTTGTGTTATTTCTGGTGTACAGCAAAGTGATGCAGTTGTATATATACATATATGTAGATTATTTTTCATTGTAAGTTATTACAAGGTGTTGAATATAGTTCCCTGTGCTATGCAGTAGGACCGTGATGTTTATTTTATATACAGCAGTGTGTATCTGTTAATCTCAAGCCTCTAATTTATCTCTCCTTCCCCACCTTTTCCCCTTTGGTAACCATAAGTGTTTTTTTTACTATGTCTGTGAGTTTGTTGCTGCTTTGTAAATAAGTTTATTTGTATCATTTTTTTAGATTCCACACATACGTGGTATCATATGATATCTGGCTTTGTCTGATTTATTTTGCTTAGTGTGATCATCTCTAGGACTATCCATGCTGTGGCAAATGGCATTATTCATTGTTTTTTATGGCTGAGTAGTATTCCATCGTAGCACATTGTACCACATCTGCTTGGTCTCTTCATCCATCGATGCTTTCACGTCTTGCTTGTTGTAAAAGTGCTGCAGTGAGCCCTGGGGTACAAGTATCTTTCTGAATTAGGGTTTTCATCTTTTCTGGGTATATGTCCAGGTGGTTTCCTTTTTAAAAAATTGAGGTGAAATGCACTTAGCAGCAGCAGCAGCAGCACATACGATGAACCCTTTTAAGATGACAGTTCAGTTCAGTCGCTCAGTCGTGTCCGACTCTTTGCGACCCCATGAATCGCAGCACGCCAGGCCTCCCTGTCCATCACCATCTCCCGGAGTTCACTCAGACTCACGTCCATCGAGTCGGTGATGGCATCCAGCCATCTCATCCTCTGTCGTCGCCTTCTCCTCCTGCCCCCAATCCCTCCCAGCATCAGGGTCTTTTCCAGTGAGTCAGCTCTTCGCATGACCGGTAGCATTTAGCATAGCTGCAGTACCGCGCAACCTCTGCCTCTGCCTGCCTCCAGAACACCTTTACACGCTGATGGGAGACCCGGCACCCGCAGCTGTCACTTCACTCCCATCTTCCCTCCCCCAGCCCCTAGCCTGCGCAGTCTGCTTTCTGTCTCTGTGGATTTGCCTGTTAGGGATACAGTATAAATGGAATCATGTAGTAGTGTGTCCTTTTGTGTCTAGCTCTTGTCACAGAGCATAATTTCTTTATTTGGCTTTGCCTGGTTTTAGTTGTGGCATGTGGGATCCAGTTCCCTGCATTGGGAGCTGGGAGTCTTAGGCACCAGACCACCAAGGAAGTCCCTGGACATTGGTTTTTATTGAGATTTAACCTCGTAGCTCAGTCGGTAAAGAATCTGCCTGCAATGCAGAAGACCTGGATTCAATCCCTGGGTCAGGAAGATCCCCTGGAGAAGGAAATGGCAACCCACTCCAGTATTTTTGCCTTGGAAATCCCACGGACAGAGAAGCCTGGCGGACTACAGGCCATGGGGTTGCAAGAGTCAGAAATGACTTAGCCACTAAACTACCACCAACTGGTAGACAGAAAAGCGTACAATTCTTAGCTCAACACATTTTACTTATGTTTGTACCTGTGACTTAGGAATCTGATTTAAGTGGGCATTATAGATGGATAGCATCATATGGTGGACATGAACTTGGGCAAACTCTGGGAGATAGTAAAGGACAGGGAGGCCTGGCGTGCTGCAGTCCATGGGGTTGCAAAGAGTCAGATATGACTTAGCAACTAAACTCCAGCAACAACAAGGGATGGGGAGACACAGAGCATGTGCCCGAGGAGGAGACATTTAAGCTGAGACCTGAGGGATGAGAAGGAACCAGTGGGAAGAAAAGGGATCAGCAAGTACAAAAGCCCAGTGGTAGGTAGGATTATTCGAAATACAGAAGGAGGCCCATGAGTGGAGGTGCAGTTAGCATCAGAGTACTCAGGAACCATGGAAGGTTCTAGAGCAGGGGTGTCACCTTCTGGGGCCTGCATGATCCATAAGCCTGTTCCTTTGCCCTATCCAGGCGGGGCAGACAGCCCTAATGCTGGCGGTCAGCCACGGGCGGGTGGATGTAGTCAAAGCCCTGCTTGCCTGCGAGGCAGACGTCAACGTCCAAGATGACGACGGCTCCACGGCCCTCATGTGTGCCTGCGAGCACGGCCACAAGGAGATCACTGCGCTGCTGCTGGCCGTGCCCAGCTGTGACATTTCCATCACCGACCGTGTGAGTCCCCACCCCGGTGCGCCCAGCGGGGAGGGTGGGAGCACAGTGCAGAGGGCATCAGCATAGCAACCGATGCTTTGCAGGACGGGAGCACAGCTCTGATGGTGGCCTTGGATGCGGGACACAGTGAAATTGCGTCCATGCTGTATTCCCGCATGAACATCAAGTGCTCGGTGAGTCTCAGCCCTAGCTGGGAAGGGGGTGGGGGCTTTGAGGGGGGATGGCGTACAGAGACCATGCCAAGGGCTGCAGAGGCAGCTGTTTGTTGAACCTTCATGGTGGCCCCATGAGGAAACAAGACACAAGAACTAAGACTGTGCAGCTATGGTTGGTGATCACAGGATTCAAACCAGATCTGTCTGGTTCCAAATCGTGTTCTTCATGACCATGTGGAGGACTTTGGCATTTACTCAAAGTGTGTCATTGTATCCAAGGCCTTGAGAAGTTTCACTGTAAAGAAGCCTAACTGTGCCTTAATGGGGAATTTCTCTGATTTGACCCTAGAAATCTGGGTTTGTTTTTTTTTTTTAATCATGCCCATTAGCAAAATGCTCTTCTGGAAGCCTAACAGGAGGATAAGATTGATGTTCGCTGTGTCCTGAGTGCTTGAAGGAGGAGAAAGCCCTGCCAGTCTGATGGGGGAGGCAGGGGCAGTCCTCATAGGTCTCCAAAGCAGAGCCCTGTCTGATGGAGGAGACAAGCCCTTCTAGTCTGATGGCATGTGTGTGCGCTCAGTTGTGTCCGACTCTTCGCGACCCCATGGACTGTAGCCCACCAGGCTCCTCTGTCTGTGGGATTTCCCAGGCAAGAATACCAGAGTAGGTTACCATTGCCTCCTCCAGGGGATCTTCCCAAACCAGGGATCAAACCCACGTCTCCTTCATTGGCAGGCGGATTCTTTACCACTGAGCCACCTGGGAAGTGCCTGCTAGTCTAACGGACTGTATACCAAATGCCTCCCGAGCGGGATTTCCAGAACCCTCCACATGAACCCTATTCAGTTGCATAATGTACTGTTACTGTGACCATTTTTCAGGTGGGGAAGCTGAGACTTAGAAGGTTCCATTCTTGGTCCAAAGCCTCACAGACAGGAAAGGGCAGAGACCTTAGGGTGTGAATCCAGACTTTGGACTGGAACCTGTCCGCCCGCTCCTCCTCACCCCCATCTCCCACTTGCCCTGGTCTCCCTGAGGCATGTCTGGGGCCAGGTTCCAGGGTGGCAAGGTAGGTGTTTACCACAGCAATTTCCCCAAGTAGTCCAGGAGAGAGAAGGTTGCTGAGACATAAGCCATCTGGCTCCTGCTAGGCTTACAGGTTCTTTCTGAGACTCTGAGTCTTCCCAGCGTCACTGCTTCAGGTCTTAGGTGCTCAGGGATCCCCTTGGGATCAGCTCTGGGCCTCCATGTCCACACTGGGAGATGGGGGTGATGCGGCTGGGTGGTGTCCTGCTGTCTGACATGCGGTCCTGCTCCCAAGGGCTCCATCACTGTCCTCTGGGGCCACTGCTTCCGCATGCTTCTCTGGCTCGCACCCCCACTGCCCCTCCACTGTCCTCCCCAAAGTGGCCAGAGGTCACTGTGAGCACCTGAGTTGGGGTACAGCCCTCCTCTGCTCACAGCCCTCTGTGACTCCCACCCTGCTCGGAGTGGGGTCATCCTCAAAGCCCACCTCCCCCCACTCTTACCTCCCCCTTCCTTGCTCGCTCTGCTCTAGCCACACTGGCCTGATTGCCGCTCCTGCCTCAGGGCCTTTGCACTTGCGGTTTCCCCTGCCTGGAACACCCTGCCCCTTGGGTGCCCCTCCCAACATCCTTCAGACGTCACCCTGCCAGACCACCTGCTCTCCACTGTCACTGCCACCTTGTCACTCAGGAAGAACCCTCCACTGCATTCATCTATGAGCTTCTGTGAAGCTATCTCCCCAGCAGTGTCACCTCCTTGAGGCCAAGAGGCCACAGCCTGTTGTTCACTCACCACAGGCGCAGAGCCAGCCAGCAAAGTCGCTACCTTAGACCCCCAAGGGGAGGCCAAACTAAAGGAATCCTGCCTCTCATTTCAGTTTGCCCCGATGTCAGATGACGAGAGTCCTGCGTCATCCTCTGCAGAGGAGTAGCCGTGAGAAGAGCCCAAGGTGCCACTCCTGGGGACCAGGCAGGCAGCCCGGAAAGAACTGTCCCCCTGGCCAGCTCCGGCTCGATCCACCAAGGTCCCAGTATCAAAGGCAATCGGGGTTTTCCTCTGCTTCCCAGGGGGAGACCCCAACAGCATGGCGACTTCAGCTGAAAGCGGGTTTTTTCCCAGTACCCCGGTTCAAAGCAGCCGCAGCACAGACTGGAGCTAAACTCATATGTAAATCGGCGCCAGTGGCTGGCTCTGAGGCGTGGGTTTGTGAGGAACGCTGAGAACAATCAACTGGCAATTACAGATGGAGGAGGGTAAGAGGGAAAAATATTGTATTTCTGAATCACAGTTGGAGGGGGAAAAAATCACTTACTTACTTGTTGCCAAATTTGAAAGTCACTGGAATCGTATATTTTCACTTTAAGCCTAAATGCTGTTACGCACGGATCGCACCGCCTAGAGTGTCCTGACACCCAGCCCCCCTACATTTAATTGTCTGGTATATAATCGAGTTTTGTCCCCTGCCCCCTGCCCAGACGACTTTCTTGGTGGCATTCTCTCGTGGTCTCTTCACAAAGCAGATTCTGTCTTTGTCACCCGGGGTGGGAGGTTTAGTCGGTTCTTCTGCCTTCTGTTTCTTCCCACTGCGAGCGGCCCACCCGCCCGCCTCCGCCCCATTCAGGTGTGGGGCTCTGGAGCCAGCAGCCGAGGGGTGCGAGTTGTGCCTTTCTTGCGATTCCCCAGAATCTCCTCCACGCAGGGGGGCCCTGGCAAATATTCATTTTCCTAGAAAATCCTTTAGACCTGGACATGTAGGAAATGAATCCAGTCCCCAGAGGGGTGCCTACATCCCTAGGCTTAGAACCCCAGTGACAAGGCCATCCTTCTCCACAGACTCCAGAATGTCTCTCCTCTAAGGAAGGAAAACAGGGCATGAGACTGCTGGCAAGCCCAGGCCCCGTTCCAAAATTCCCATGTGTGCTCGATTCAAAGTTGGCTGCCCCCGAGGGCTCCCAGTACAAACTTAAAGAGACAGAGCTTTGCCGAAAACCAAACAAGGGCCAGCTGGTTGTCTTTTTTTTTTTCTTTAAACAACCTACAGGCTTTCCGGAGCCGCCTGGAACACAGCCTGCTGGAAACGGGGCTCTCCCAACACACACAGTTTCCTGCATGGTCTATTTTGTCTCAGAATCTCAACATAGTTTTCTTTCCCATTCCTTCCTTTTGTGACCAAAAAAGAAAGAGAAAAGGAAACAGGGAGGGGAGGAGGGGGACAGGTTCTAAGCCTCGAAAAGTGCCTTGTGACCAGGGAGTAAGATCCCTTAGTCTTTAGACTTCCTGCCCTCTCTTGTCCAGTTCTCAGCGTAGCCACCAGGGTGGGCGCTAAAACCCCAGCAAGACGGGTCAAGCCCTCAGCACTACACGCATTCATTCACCAAAGCCAAGTGCTGGCTTCTCTTCTAGTAAAGTGGGTTTCCTGGCCTGATGGAGTCTGCTCACTTTGATGATGATGGAAGGGATAGTACCTAAGACAAGAGAGTTTGGATGGTCAAAGGAGAGAGACACCCCCGTTTGTGTGTGTATGTGTGTGTGTAAATGAAAAGGAAAGGAAACCCAAGCTGACTGGGGATGACCACTGACAGGAGGCCACAGCTTTGAGAAGCGGTACGAGAGTTGTGTGTCTGTGTGTCCGGCCCTGGAGCTGTGGCTGTGTTTATTTTAAGCTTCTAGAAGCAGCTCATTGACCACCGTGCCCCCCTGCTCCGCACTGTGAGTCCATATTTATCCCTGTGTGTTCCCTTCTCCCTGCCCTTACCCCTTGGGCTTGGCGTGGTAGGTTACAGGGGGTTCTGTGTCTGACCCCGCTCTCTTCTCACATGTATTCAAGACCTTGAACTTCACTTTCCGACCATGGTACGTCCATAAAGACAGTATTACACTTAAATGAAGTATTCCTTTTTGTAATCATTTTTTAGAAGGTAAAGGAATTTAATAAAGCTACCTTATGAGAAGGCCAAAGTGTATGTGTCTGGTGTTTGTCTTACTGTACTCCTCTTTTTATTTTTAAATCAATTAATCTTTAAAATTTTGGCTGAGCTAGGTCTTCGGTGAGGCACACAGGCTTAGCTGCCTGTGGGATCTTAGTTCCCCAACCAGGGATCAAACCCATGTCCCTTGCTTTGGAAGGGGGATTCTTAACCACTGGACCACCAGGGAAGTCCTTGTATTTCTCATGAAGCTTTAAAATAGATCTCTTTGTAAACGTGGACTTATTTGAACAACGTTCAACACTACAGAAAAGTGCCGAGACTATTAAAATAAACGCCCTCATGCTTCGCCCTACACCGACACTATCCCATAATGTAGTCACTAGCCAGCTGTGGCAATTTCCATTTAAATGCAAATCAGTTGTAATGAATTCATAGTCAGTAGCTGCACAGAGCTGGTGACTACCAGACTGGGCTGCAGAGATACAGAACACAGTCAGAGTTTGTTTAGAAAGTTCTAAACAAACCAACTGTGGGCACCTCAGGAAAAAAAAAAAGTTTCCTGATTTTTTTTTTTCTTCATGACAAAATAATTTACAGTGATTGTAAAAGGCAAACTTTAAACAATAATGGAAACATCTGGCCTAGGGGAGGGTGCCATGGTCCCATTTGGTAGAAATATGCACCATTGTCAATACTTGGAGAATCTCCTGCCAAACGTTTTCCTAACAGGCTGAGTATTAAAATACTTTGTTTGCCTGTTTTATTTTTTTTATTGAGGCAGCATTATACCTTTTGTGTATGAGTCATGTACAAAAGCTGGGGGCTTCCCTGGCAGTCCAGTGGTTAAGACTTCGTGCTCCCAATGCAGGGGACATGGGTTTGATCCGTGGTTAGGGAACTAAGACCCTCCATGCAGCAAAAAAAAAAAAAGTGTACAGCTCCATGGCGGTTTGAAAGTGAACATCCTCGGGTTACCAGGACAGGAAGGGCAGTCTCCTCAGCCCCTCCTCTCTCCAGTCCTGGGACCTCTCTCCCTCTCTTCCCCAAGGATAGCTGATAATGGATGATTGGTCTCCTGATTCTCACTTCCTCTGTTTTCCCTCTGGACTGGGAGATAATGGGTGGTTTTCAGAGATTATAGGAAGTCCTAGAAATTTTATGCAATGTTGTATATTCCTAAGTGGAAGGGTTCACTGATTCTTGTCAGTTTTCGGAAGGGTCTGTGGTTTGTGAGCCAAGAAGAGACCTTTTGGATATTAAAAAAAAAAAAGATAGTGGGAGGCTGCTGTACAGCACAGAGAGCTCACTTCAGTGTGATGACCCCAAGGAGTGGGGATGAGGGAGGGGATGTATGTATACACACAGCTGGTTCCCGTTGTTTTATAGCAGAAACCAGCACAACACTGGAAAGTGATTATATTCCAATTTAAAAAAAAAGATAATTGCAAAGAAAAAAAGTATTGTTCAGAAACTTCCTGGCAGTCCAGAGGTTAGGATTTGGTGCTTTCACTGCTGTGGTTCAGGTTCGATCCCTGCTTGGCGAACTAAGATCTCACGAGCTACATGACATGGCCAAAAAACAAATAAAATAAAAATTCTTTCTCGTAAGCAGTCACCTAGGATCATTTCGTCATCTTTGCTACCTTGTCCAGCTCATGCTGAAGACTTCATTCCCTACTCCCCAAACCCAGTGTCTTGTTTGGCTTTTTAAAAAATACAAGTCTGTTTATTTTTGCGGCAAAGTATACATAACAAAACATTTACCGACTAAACTATTTCTAACTGTGAAGTTCAATGGCATTAAGTACATTCACTTTGTTGTGCAACCCTCCCCACCATCCATCTCCAGAACTCTTTTCATCTTCCCAAAGTGAAACTCTGTCCCCTTTAAACATTAACTTCATCACCCCCACCCCCAGCCGTTAGCAACTCCCATTCTCCTGTCTCCATGAATTCAAGTACTCTAAGGACCTCGTGGAAGTGGGGAGCTTTTGTCTTTTTATGACTGGCTTATCCAACCTAGCATAATATACTCAACATTCATCCATGCTGTAGCATGTGGCAGAATGTTCGTACTTAAAGACCGAATAAAATTCCATTGTTTGCATACACCACATTTTATTTATCCATTTATCCATTGAGGGACACTTGGTTGCTTTCACATTTGAGCTATTGTAAATCGTGCTGGGTGTACAAACAAGGTCCCAGCTTTCGACACGGGGGATATATACCTAAGAGTACAATTTCTAGATCATGTGGTAGTTCTATTTTTAGTATTTTGAGGAATAGCTATAATTTATTCCAGAGCGGTTGGCCCACCAACCAGTTCCTCCATTTCTTCACCAACAATTGTTATTTTCTGATTTTTTAATTGTTTTAATTAATTTTTATTGTAGTAGCTTCCAGGTGGCGGTAAAGAATCCGCCTGCTAATGTAGGAGATGCAGGTTTGATCCCTGGGTCGGGAAGATCCCCTGGAGAAGGAAATGGCAAGCCACTCCAGTATTCTTGCCTGGAAAATTCAATGCACAGAGGAGTCTGGCGGGCTACAGTCCATGAGGTCGCAGAGTCAGACACAACTTACTGAGCATTGCACGCACATATAATAATTGCTTTACACTGTTGTAAAGCTTTAGCTTCTGCTTTATGATTTATTTTTCATAGGAGCCATCATAATGGCTGTGAGTAGTTCTTGCTTTATTTTTTGGCAATGAAGTGAGTGGCCTTTCTGACAGAAGCATTTATATCTTTCAGGCTCTGCTGGTGCAACCTGGAATGGCTTATCTCTTGAACAGCCTTTCCCAGCTGATAAGAGAGCTATCATTAGCTCATGGCTTAGAAAGGTTAAGAACTTGCCAAGGTCACAGGTGATCTGCACAGCCAGAAACTGAATCCATGGTCTTACCGCTTTTTTATTCCACTCAGCGTTGTGCCTGCCTTTCAACGCAGAGAAGGTCAGCCCCTAACACCAAACAAAGGTCACATAGCTGATGGTAACGAAGCAAACTCAGCATCAAATGCTCCGCCATCAGGATGGTGAGCAATGCCATAAGCATTGACTCTGGGGTCCCAGCTCCACACCCGGAAACCGACATTTCTGCAGGAAATACAAAGGTGACATCACTTGTATGCAAAGCCACTTTATGAGACAAAGGATGGGGAACCTCTTTTTTTTTTTTTAATTAATTCGTTTGACTGCCCTGGGTCCCAGCTGTGGCATGTGGGATCCAGTATCCCTAACCAGGGATTGAACCCTGGGCCCCCTGCATTGGGAGCTCAGAGTCTTAACCACTGGACCATCAGGGAAATCCCAGAGCTTTTGTTCTTGAACTTCCTCTACTCCATATTCTTCCCCCAGGGGAGCTGTCATCTGGCACTGGCTGCATCCTGACAGCCTGAATTTCTATCCACAGCTCAGATGTCTTTGCAGACTCATACAGCCAAGCAACTGCTTTCTTGATAGCTCCACACAGTCATCCTCCAGGCCCTGGGACCTTCCCCAAACCTTTCCTTTCACGCACTCCCTCACCTCCAAGTCTGTTCCTCTCCATATTGGTCACAAGTACCTAATAGGTATTTGGGCCACCACCTAATAGGTATTTGGGCCAAACGCCCAGGAGCTTTCTTTCTCTTCATTCTGCATATCCAGGCTTGCTGGCAAGTCCTCTCAATTCCAGAAGATCTAGAGCCAATCCCCTGCCTAGCTCTCCCCTACGTAACATCTTCCAATGCTTCCTGGTGCATCAGAATAAAGACTCGCGAAATCTCTTGCTCACTCCTCTCTGGCCATGACAACCTCCTCACCATTCCTTAAAGAAATTAAACGGCTGGGACTTCCCTGGTGGTCCTGAGGTTAAGACTCTGAGCTTCCAGGGCAGGGGGCCTGAGTTCCATCCCTGGTCAGGGAACTAGATTCCATATGCCACATCTAAGAGTTTGCATGCTGCAACTAAAGATCCTAACTGCCGCAACGAAGACCTGGTGCAGCCAAATAAATAAATATTAAGAGAGAAAGAAAGAAATTAAACTTCCACACCTCAGGAGCCTTTGAACTTGTTCTTTCCTTTGCCTTGTGTCTTGCTTCCTTTTCATCACTCAGGTTCCTATTCATGTCCCCTTCTCAGGGAATCCATCCTTGAGCCCCCAACCTAAAGCCATTTCCCTCCCCTGCTCCAACTCTGGTGATTTTGTCCTATGACCCTGTGTTATTGCCCTCAAAGCAAGTCTTCCTGGCAGACTGAAATGATCTCATTCATTTATTTGCTTATTGTGAGGTCTTGTCACTAGAGCAGTGACTTTCAATGATATTTTAAAAAAAGAGTTTTGGCACTCCCTTAAATTTTTTTAATTCAGTGGTTTCCTTACCTTAAAATTTTTAAATATAATTTATATCTTTTTATTTATTCTCTTTTGGCTGTGCTGGGTCTTCAACACTGTAGATAAGCTTTCTAGTTGTGGTACACGGGCTTCTCATTGTGGTAGCTTCTCTGTTGCAAAGCATGGGCTCTAGGGTGTTTGGGCTTCATTAGTTGCAGAGTGTGGGCTCAGTAGTTGTGGCACATGGGCTTAGTTGCCCAGCGGCATGTGGGATCTTCCCGGACCAGGGATCGAACCTGTGTCCCCAGCACTGCAAGGCAGATTCTTAACCACTGGACCACCAGGGAGGTCCTCATGATTTTTCACATGTCCCACAACAAGACACAAATTTCATATGTGACCCAGGGATCCAGGTGTTACAACTGCATCACGAATTACCTCCAAATTTACTGGCTTTAAACAAAAACATGGATCTTGCTCACAAACCTGCGGTTTGAGCGGGCTTGCTGGGAACATCTCTCTCTGCTCCTCTTGGTGTCAGCGGGGAAGGCTCAAAGGCTGGGGGCTGGAATCATTTCAGTGCTCACTCCCTTACTTGTCTGGTGGTTGATGCTGGTTTTGGCTGGGCCCTTATCTGGGAGACAGTTCATGTGGCTTGGGCTTCCTCACAACATGGCAAATGGGCTCAGAGAGCCTATCCTGGAACTGAGAGAGAGGGAGAAAGCTAGCACCAGGCAAAAGATGCATCTTAGTTTCTGACCGAGGCTTTCAAGTCATACAGCGTCCCTTCTGCCACATTCTGTTAGTTGCACAAAATCCTGCTGAAGTTCAAAAGAATAGGTCTGCTTCTTGACAGGGAGTGGTAAAACTGGAACTATTTCTGTCGCTATTTTTTGGAAAATACTACCTGCCACACCCCATAGACAAATGTTTGGAGTTTCCCCAAAACAATACCTAGCTTTTTGTACACAATGCACTGATTTTTTTCACCATTGTATTCTGCAGCAAATGCTGATCATGACCTGCTGCACTGATGTCTTCACATTTGAGGGACAGGTCACAAAAATGAGGAGTTTTTCTTTCCTGTACTGTAACCCTGCACAGCACAGTGTTCAGTAAGAGCTGGATACCTCACCTACTGCTGCTAAGTCACTTCATTCGTGTCCAACTCTGTGTGACCGCATAGACGGCAGCCCACCAGGCTCCTCCATCCCTGAGATTCTTCAGGCAAGAACACTGGAGTGGTTGCCATTTCCTTCAGCTACTAGCTCGCTATGTATGTTTTACTTAGCACCTATATAGTAACCCCTTTTAGTTCACTCAGAATCGATTGATATGGGGCCTTAAATGCTGTGTGCTCAGTCGTGTACAACTCTTTTCAACCCCATGGACTGTAGCCCACCAGGCTCCTCTGTCCATGGGGTTTCCAGGCAAGAGTACTGGAGTGGGTTGCCATTTCTTCTCCAGGGAATCTTCCCAACCCGGGGATCAAATGCGCATCTCCTGCATTGCAGGAAGACAATTCTTTACCCACTGAGCCACCAGGGAAGCAATAACACCTGTATAGCACTTACTGAATACGGGTACTGCCCTTATTTAACCCTCATGCCAATTCTTTTATTTATTGAGGTATAGTTGATTTACAATGTTGTGCTAATTTCTGCTGTACAGCGAAGTGACAAGTTTTACACACACATATATATAATATTTTTAAATATTTTTTCCTATTAGGATTTATTCCATGAGATTGGATGTAATTCTTTGTGCTATACAGTAGGACCTTGTTGTTTATCCATTCTAAATGTAATATTTTGCATCTGAGTCAGTGAGTGCTTAATTTTCAGTCGTGTCCGATTCTTTGCAACCCTTTAGACTGCAGCCATGAGGCTCCTCTGTCCATGGGGTTTTCTAGGCAAGAATACTGGAGTGGGTTGCTATTTCTTTCTCCAGGGGATCTTCCCCACCCAAGAATCTAATCCACACTCCTGAGTCTCCTGTATTGCAGGTGGATTCTTCACCTGCTGAACCATCACGGAAGCCCTGCTAACCCCAAACTCCCAGTCCATCTCTTTCCCTTCCTCCTCCCCCTTGGCAACCACCAGTCTGTTTTCTATGTCTGTGAGTCCATTTCTGTTTTGTGAAGGTGAAGGTGAAGGTGAAGTCGTTCAGTCATGTCCGACTCTTTGCGACCCCGTGGACTGTAGCCCACCAGGCTTCTCCGTCCATGGGATTCTCCAGGAAAGAATACTGTTTTGTAGATAGGATCATTTATTCTCAAACCAACTCTTAAAGCAGACACTATGATGACCCTCATTTTGCTGAAGAGGAACGTGAAGAGCAGAGGGATGAAGCAATTTGCCTGGGGTAACACAGCTTGTTGCTGTTGCTTAGTCGCTAAGTCCGACTCTTTGCCACCCTTTGGACTGTAGTCCCCTCAGCATCCTCTGTCCATGGGATTTCCCAGTCAAGAATACTGGAGTAGGCTGCCATTTCCTCCTCCACAGGATCTTCCCGACCCAGGGGTGGTTCCTGGGTCTCCTGCCTTAGCAGGAGGATTCTTTACCACTGAGTCACCACGGAAGCCCAGTAAAACAGCCAGTAAGTGGCAAATCTGGGGTTGAAACCCAATAAATCTGCTTGCAGACTCCATTTTGCGATGCAGCCTCTTATAGACTACTTATTTATGATTATTGTGAGTATTCCATGCACACACCACAGAACGTCGGTTCCACGTGAGGCAGTTATCAGCTTAGTCCCTAGAACCCCAACCTGGAAGCAGCAGGCACTGAATTTGGTAAGAAGGAAAGTTTGAACCTCTTGCAGCAGCTCTCCAGCCAGCACAAGCGCATCAGGCAAGACTATCAGGCAAGACTATCAGGCAGGACTGCAGAGACACGCCCACCCTGCGCAGACTGGCCTTCGCCAGTGACTGACAGAAGAGTTGGCGCAGGCGCACTTGTCCGACTCGAAGCAGCCGCCCTCATTCGCTAATGACTGACGTGGGGTCAACCCAATGGAAACGAGTCTCTCCGGGATGGGGGCGGGGCTAAGGGGACAGTTAAATTTGCGCGGGATTTGTTCTAAGGTAGTCATGGCGGCCTTCCGCGATATGGAGGAGGTGAGCCAGGGGCTGCTGAGCCTGCTGGGCGCCAATCGCGCGGAGGCGCAGCAACGGAGGCTGCTGGGGCGCCACGAGCAGATGGTGGAGCGGCTGCTGGAGACGCAAGACGGCGCCGAGAAGTGGCTGCGAGGTGAGGACCTGGGCGGGCGGGGCGAGGGGCAGCCGGGGTCCGTGTCATGGGAGCGGTGGCCAAGCCAGTCACGAACCTCCTCCCTTTTGGGCGCCCCTTCCCCTAACCTATTTCCCCGTGCAGGTGAGCACTGTCCCCTCTGAGCCTCTGTTTCCCCATTCATGAAATGGGCTTCAGGATAGCAGCGGGGGTTTGTGTGTTAGTCGCTCAGTAGTGTCCGACTCTTTTTTGCTACCCCCATGGACTGCAGGTCGCCAGGCTCCTCTGTCCATGGGGATTCTCCAAGCAAGAATACTGGAATGGGTTGCCGTACCCTCCTCCAAGGGATCTTCCCAATCCAGGGATCGAATCCAGGCCTCCCTCATTGCAAGCGGATTCTTTACCATCTGAGCCAGCCAGGGGGTTTAGTGGTGAATATGAGTTTGCAGGCTCTGCCGCTTAGTGAGCAGGAGCTGGGGTACGCAGGGTTTGAATTGAAACTCAAGTGTCAAAACACCGGGTTTGAATCCCAGCATTCCCACTTCCCAGCTGTGAGATTTGAGGTGACTTACTTAACCTCACAATGCCTCTTTTTCCTATAACTTGGTGTAACAATAAATAATCCACATCTTCCTGCTGAGGTTGTTCAGATGTTTTACTGAGCACCTGCTGTGCCCAGGCATAGTGCCAGCCCTGGGGTGACAGCAGGGAATAGAGCAAACACAATCCCTGGGGTGAGGGGGCTGCTGATACTCTACCGGGTTGAGGGAGAGAATAAACAAGAAAAATGAATTTGTCAGGAGGTGATGGGCTAAGGAATTCAGCCCTTAACTCCTGAGCCCTGTGGTCACAGTCCAGTGGTTTGCCTCTCAAGCCTCAGTTTCCTCATCTGTGAAAGGGGGCTGCTGAAGCACCCCTTTGATGACTCAAAGTGAAATTCACAGAAATGATGCTTGCATAGCACTGTGCCCTTGAACGGGGTGGAAGTGGGGGCTGCTCATGTTGCAGCTTTTCTCAGCATCAGGGTATTTGGGGTTTTTTTAAAGGCTTCAGACTTTTTTTTAATTGTGGTAAAGTTGACGTAACGTGAGGTTTACCATTTTAACTATTTTTAAGTGTCCGGTTCAACAGCATTAAGCACATTCACATTGTTGTGTAACCATCCCCACCATCATCTCCAGTATGCCATTGTATGGATACACTATATTTTGTTTATCCATTTATCACTGGACACTTGGGTTGCTCCCACCTCTTGGCGATTGTGAATAATGCTGCTATGAACAGGAGGGTACAAAATAATCTCTTTGAGTCCTTGCTTTCAATTCTGTTTTTGTATTTTCCCAGAAGTGGAAATGCTGGATCAGATGATAATTTGATATTTAATTTTTTTTGAGGAAATGTCATCGAGTTTTCCACTGTGGTTTCAGTGCCAGGGATTTGTAATGCCTTTTGACAATTACACTTTATGAGGGGGTGTTGTTTGGGTTGAGACTTGAATGAGCTGGGAGCTAACCATAGGATGCCTGGGGGGAGGAGGGATCCTGGCAGAGAGGACTCTCAGGGACAAGGTCACGAGGTGAGAATGAGCCTGGAGACCCAGGAGAAAGAGGTGAGTGAGGTCAGCAGTAGCCAGAGCCTGCTAGCCCCCAGGAGGAGTTTGGATGTTGGTTCTAAGCATGTTGGAATCCGCCTTTCAATGCAGGAGACTGGGGTTCAATCCTTGGGTCGAGAAGATCCCCTGGAGAAGGAAATGGCAGCCACTCCAGTATTCTTGCCTGGGAAATCCCTTGGACAGAGGAGCCTAGTGGGCTACAGTCCATGGGGTCGTATAAGAGTCAGACATGACTTAGCAACTAAAACAGCAACTACTAAGCGTGGTGGATGCCCTGGGCCGGGTCTTCTGCTCTTTCCTCCTCCTCCTCCTTCCTTTTCTCCTCTCCCTTTCCGGTAACTCTACTTCCATGGGTGGTTGGGGAGAAGATCAACATAACCCAACCTGCCTGGGTCAGCAGAATGGATGGATTTGGGGCAAGGAGAGAAGAGTCAGCATTCTAGGGTGCTGGGGTTTGATCAAAGAATCCAGTTCAGGGACTTCCCTGGTGGCAGTCACGCTTCCACTGCAGGGGGCTCGGGTTCGATTCCTGGTCGAGGAACTAAGATCCCACATGCTGCCCAGCATGGCCAAAAAAAAAAGAATCCAGTTCAGATCCCGGCTTTGGAGCTAAGTTTGTGGACAAGCCACTTCTTTGAACTTCCATTCATAGCCTCTCAAACTCAAGGAGGGCTAAGCTGCCCTCAGAGCGTTGTGAGAGTACAGAATGGGTTAGGGCCCCCTGGTCACCCGTGGCCAGAGCACGCACGTAGGCAGTGACGGCTTAGACTGAACAGCCAGGAGACTTGGCTGTGGTTCGGACGGTGCCTGGAGAAGGGGCGGGAAGGCTGCGTAAGAGAGCCAGACCCCCAGCTCTCCGACAGGAAGTCAGCAGGCACCGTCTAACACAGGTCAAGAAATAGCAGCATAAGCAAATTATTTAGAAATATGAAGGCTGATGCCAGAGAAAACAGTGAGGAGTTTAAGTGGCTGCTTCAGAGGGTGGAGAGGCTTAGAGAGGAGTGTGTGTGTGTGTGTGTGTGTGTGTACATGTGCAAGTGTGTGTTTAAGTTTTCACAACCATAGACATGTAGCGCTTTGATTAAAAATTAACTTGATCTAAGTTTGTAAACAAACACTGGCCCTCTGAGAAGCATTGTCATCTGTGTCTTCCCTGGGTTGGCCGGTTTCTCTGACTCAATGAGAAGGAACACAATAACCTTCTTAGGGTGTTTTTGATCTTTTCAGATGTTCCGTTCCAAATACATTTATTCTGAGTAGGTGTTGGCTGATATTTAGCGACTGTAAGACACAATTTGTGCCTTGAAGAAGAGAGACAAGAAATAAATAAGCCAGGATGATGGTTAAGAGCACAGTCATGCCCCAGGAGGGAGAGGACAGTGTCCATTCCGCCTGAGTTGGGCATTATCCAGGAGGTCCTCAGGCTGGGAATGGGTGTGCCCGATGGCAGCATCCCTGGAGGATAGGCAGGCGGGGGCCCAGGAACACACATGAGAAAACATGGCATGTCTGCACGTATTAATGACACATCTTTGCAGCCAGAACAGAGGGAAAACACGTGGTCGGGAGAAAAGCAAGGAGAAAGGAGGTCAGCAAGGAAGGGGAAGGTCCTTATCCTGGAGACACTGGGGGAGCCCTGGGAGGTCTTTGAGCAGAGGAGTGACTTAGCATTCGGCCTCTGACGCAGCCACTCTGAAGGCAGAGAGCAGAACAGACTGGCAACAGGAGCGACCAAAGCAAAGCAGGGGGGCTGACAGGGTGGTCCTGGAGGGATGAAGGACCAGCACGAGGAAGGAGGGGCCCTGCCAGGATGGATGGCCAACTGCATCCAAAGAGTGAGTCCTGGGCTTGTTGTCTGGGCAACGGGGTGGAGAGTGATGTCATACATTAAGACTAGGTGGACAAAGAGGGACTGGAGTTTCTTCGCCTGATGGATTCAGGTGTGACTTAGTGAAATGGATACCCTGAGTCAGATTCCAGGTGGGACTCTTGTGGGTATTTGTAAATAGGACGATGGGTCTGGGAGCCACAAATGGAAGTGGGCGTAGATGGGGGTGTTGAGGCCGTCCTCTGCTCTGGGGTTCTACTGGGGAGCCTGAGTTGAGGGGCCGAGACTTCACCCCACCCTGCAGAGATCCTCACCGCAGAGAAGGAGGTGGCCCAGCGCCTCCTGGATGCAAAGGAGCAAGCACACCAGGGTGGTGTCGAGGTGCGGCAGCTTGAAGCTGAGCTTCAGAGGGCCAGCGAGGAGGACGCCCATCTGAAGGCCAACCTCCTATATCCTTTCCTGTGTGTGTGGAATGGTCGGACCCCAGCCCCACCTGGGAGGCACCTGTTCACACTGGAAAACACACCTAGAGCCAGTGGCTTGGGGCCGACAGGGTTGGTGTGAGGTATGAGCATGTGGGCAGCCCTGCCTCCAAAACCAGGGATCCTTAACTACCTGCTTTACTCAGCTCACAAGAGAACTGGAGGAGCTCAAAGAGATTGAGGCGGATCTCGAAAGACAAGAGAAGGAAGTTGATGAGGACACGACAGTCACCATCCCTTCAGCTGTGTAGGTCCATAGATGTGATGTGAGTGCGTATCCCTGTGAGTGTGTGTGTGTGTGTCTGTAGCCCATGGATCTTTGCTAGAGTTAACCCTGGAATGACTTCTTTTCTCTATTTTTTTTTTTTTTTTTTTGTCTTCTCGCACAGGTACGTGGCTCAACTTTATCGCCGAATTAGTAAAATCGAGTGGGATTATGAGTGTGAGCCTGGGATGATCAAAGGCAGTATCCTTTGTGGGGAAAGTGAAACCCTGGGCACTGCTGGGGAGAATTAGATGGTGCAGACACTGTGGCAGATCCCACACACTGAACAGCATGATCATATGACACCATTCCACTTCTGGGAATTGGAATATGACCCAATTTCACCCTGGGTGTACCCACAAAGGAACGAAAGCAGGGACTTGAACGGTGTTTGTACATCCATTTCACAGCAGCCCTGTTCACAAGAGCCCAAAGGTGGGAGCAACCCAAGCATCTATCAGCAGATGAGCAGAGAAACAAAACGTGGTCCATCCACAGGGTGGAAAAAAGGAAGACATCCCAACACAGTTTACCGAGGATGAACCCAGGGTATAGTATGCTGAGTGAAATAAATCAGACACAAAAAGTCGATACTATCTAGTTCCACCTGCCTGAGATCTCTAGAGGAGTCAGTTTCATGAGGACAGAAAGTAAGATGAGGATGATCAGAGTGGGGTAGGGGGAGTCAGTGTTTAATGGAGACAGAGTTTCAGTGTTCCAGGGCCCTTCCCTGGTAGCTCAACTGGTAAAGAATCCACCTGCAATGTAGGACACCCTGGTTCAATTCCTGGGTTGGGAAGATCCCCTGGAGAAGGGAATGACTACCTACTCCAATATCCGGCCTGCAGAACTTCATGGACAGAGGAGCCTGGCGGGCTACAGTCCATGGGGTCGCAAAGAGTCGGACACAACTGAGTGACTTTCACTTTGACTTTTCAGTTTTACAAGATGAAGAGTTCTGGGGATAAATGGTGACGGTTGCACAACAGTGTGATATACCGAATGCCACTCAACAGGGCACTCGAAAATGTTTAAGGTGGTCAGTATAATATGACATAGATTTTACCATAGTTTTTTTAAAGTACACTGTCAGAATTTACTTTTCTGTTTATGAAAATTTGTTTCAGTCTCTCTCTTTTTTTTTAGCTTCATCTGTTTTGTTTTGGCTGTGTTGGGTCTTTGTTGCTATGTGGGCTTTTCTTTAGTTGTGGAGCGCAGGGGCTACTCTAATTGCAGTGTGTGGGCTTCTCCTTGTGGTGGCTTCCCTTGGAGCACGGGCTCCAGGGTGCACGGGCTTCAGTATTTATGGTGCACAGGCTTAGTTCTTCTGTGGCCTGTGGGATCTTCCTGGACCAGGGATTGAACCTGTATCTCCTGCATTGGCAGGCAGATTCTTTACCACTGAGCCACCAGGGAAGCCCCTCTAAGTATCTTAATAATAACAATTGCAAGGCAGTATCCATTTGTCGTGGGGTTGAGGGAGAGGGCAGTGCATGCTGGCTTTCCTTACATCCATGCTCAGTCCACCACGGCCCCAGCGTTGCCCAGCCCATCCACCTGGACAGCACCCAGCTCTCTAAGAAGTTCATCAGCGACTATCTCTGGAATCTGGTGGACACAGAGTGGTAGCCTGGAGCCTCTGGGACTGTGTCACACAGCCCCACTCAGTGGGAATCAGCCGTGGTGGGTGGTCAGTGCCTTGGTGGTGAGATGAGCTTAAAATTAAATGTTGACACATAAATGAGTTTTTGTTTTTTACTGATTTTCTCCCCGCCCCCCCACCACCCATTTCACCCTCCCGACTTTGGCCTTGGATGCTGGACTAGGTAATCAAAGAGAAACAACTTAACCTTGCCAGGGCTGTAACTTCACATCTGTAACAGTGCATGCCAATGACACTGTGGTAGCCAATAACAGATTCCAGGTCTTCATCTGTGATTCAAGTGTGGCCCCTTTTCTATCCGTTCAATCTCTAAGTGCTGCTGTGTGCCCAAGGTGAAGGTGACAAGGATCTCTTCAGCCAACAGAGGAGTCAGAAGTGATCAGATGCCACCCTCGGGCTAGAGAGTGTCCAGAGTGCTGTGGGACCTCGGCTGGGAAGGGAACACCCAGAGGATGGGGGTGGTGTTCATGCAGGGACTAGAAAGGAAGAGCCAGTCACAAAGAGGTTATGTAGGGACCCATCCCTGGATCCAGGGTGGACTGTGTATTGGAGACCACTGGTTGCCTCCCTAATATTTATTCACCACTTGGTAAGGAACTCCTTCTAACTGCCCAAGTCAAAACACAACTTTCTGGGGAGGGAGGTAGTAGGGGGGTTCAGGATGGGGAACAATGTACACCTGTGGTGGATGCCTGTTAATGTATGGCAAAACCAATACAATATTGTAAAGTAAAAAAAAATAATCAGATCAGGTCAGTTGCTCAGTCGTGTCTGACTGCGACCCCATGAATCGCAGCACGCCAGGCCTCCCTGTCCATCACCAACTCCCGGAGTTCACTCAGACTCACGTCCATCAAGTCAGTGATGCCATCCAGCCATCTCATCCTCTGTCGTCCCCTTCTCCTCTTGCCCCCAATCCCTCCCAGCATCAGAGTCTTTTCCAATGAGTCAACTCTTCGCATGAGGTGGCCAAAGTACTGGAGTTTCAGCTTTAGCATCATTCCTTCCAAAGAAATCCCAGGGCTGATCTTCAGAATGGACTGGTTGGATCTCCTTGCAGTCCAAGGGACTCTCAAGAGTCTTCTCCAACACCACAGTTCAAAAGCATCAATTCTTCGGTTCTCAGCCTTCTTCGCAGTCCAACTCTCACATCCATACATGACCACAGGAAAAACCATAGCCTTAACTAGACGAACCTTTGTTGGCAAAGTAATGTCTCTCCTTTTGAATAATAATAATTGAAAAATTAAAAACAAAACACAACTTTACCCAGTCTCCTTTGCAGTTAAATTCAGGACAATGAAATGTAAAAAGTGTTGTGACTTCTTTAAAGTCAAGGGAGTACCCCCCTCCCCTTCCGCTCTATTTTCTGGAATTTGGGTGTGATGGCTGGAGCCCTGGCAGCTGTATTGCCACACGAGGAGGGGTGACATTCTCTAGAGATGATAAGAGCCTGGTTCTCCGATGATGGTGGAGCTGGGTATCAATACTGGACTTCTTGGGTGCAAGGGCTAACCTGCTGTGTGTGTCTTTCTTAGTTTAGTTTTTCTATCACAGACACCCATAATAAACCCTCACTGATTGAGCATGCAGCCAAAGCCTGGGCCAGCCAATCAATGCATTCACCTAACCCCCATCCTCAGTGACTGAGGTACTACTACCAGCAGGAAGTTTATGGCCAGCCTCTCTGCCTGCCTGAGGGCAGCAAGTGCGAAGTAGGGTCCCTTTGCTATCAAGCGTCTCCTGGATACAGCTTCGCCTGAAGCTAGTAGATTTAGCAGTTACATGAACCTCTGGGTGTTGGGTTTTGTGCACCTCTGTACAACTTACAATAAGTAAAATTTGTATTTCTTGATCAGAGAAGGACATTTCTAGGCAGAAGGAACAGTAAGTTCTAGCAGCACCTGAGTACATCAAATGGGCACTAAAAATAGTCCATTCCCGTACCCCTTGGAGGTCCTAGGGCAAGTAATCCTGCCTGTTGGGTCCGGGAGATAGACCCCAAAAAGCGGTTATTAGTGTCACTGAAATGCAAGCCTCCCCAGGCCATCTGGCTCACAAGATTCCCAGAACTTCAGAGGCCCTGCTTTTATGCTGAGGCCCTGGCTTTACATATTCAAGGCTATGTTCCCATAAGCCCTCCTGGGCTGTTTTCATTTTCAAGGTTGGCAGAGTTGTTTTATGATGTGAAGAAGAAGCAGAGCCCTGCATTGGTAACTTTGGCCTCCAAAGGGCAAAAGACGACCTAGACCAGGGTTTTCCTAACCCCAGCCTTCGCAGTGCTGGGGCCAGGTCCCTCTCTGCTGGGGGCTGTCCAGGACATCATAGGATAACCTGGCGGTAACCCTGGCCTCCACCCTGTAGATACTGGGAGCCAACCCCTGTCCTGAAAACCCTGGGGGTTGGGGGGGTGGACCTACTCAGGGCTGCCACCCCCACCTCCACCCCTCTGCCTTGTAGCCTGAGCCGGGAATCCATGAGTCTTCTGCCAAGGTCAGTTGAGAAGCTCCTGTCACCTTGATGGCCGTTCCTGCTGACACAGCCAGCCTCCACCTGCTCCCCTGCACGAGTGAAGGTGCCAGGAAGGCTCCCTGCCCTGAGAGGACTGGGGCCCAGTCGAGTGTCCCAGGGCTGGCAGAGAAGTGTATTTCTCTCTAGTTCAAATTTATGGGCACAGAGTCCCTGGGAGAGAAAGCTGGAGGCAGGTACAGTTACAGAAAAAGTTTTCTCTGGGCCCCAGCTCAGGGCCTGAGCCCTTTCCCCAGGGATCTGCTCCCCTGCCATAGTCACACCCCCCTCCAAGCAGTGGCTTTGTTCGGGGAGGGGCCTAGGAGGCATTGCCTGCCTGCCCAGAGCTCAGTGACCAAGAAGAAGGACATTTGACATTTGAAGGAGGCTGTATGGACACAAGATTCAGGGGGCCATGTCCAATCTCCCCAGGCAGCCCCCCGAGACCAGCCCAAGGAGTGAGCAAGGGGGTGAGGCACGCAGCCCAGTAGGGCCCTATGGGCGGGTTCAGGGAGGTGCCTGAACTCACAGGGGCCAGGGAGGCCCTGGCCCTCTGCATGCCTGGGCCCTGACTCACTGCCCAGTGCTGGCCAGACGCCCGGATGGCCTTGGCCCACGGCCTCCAGCCTGCACCCCCACCCCCGCCCTGCCTGCTCTCCCCCTGAGAGCCAGCCCATCAGCAGCCACCAGCCTTTTCCCAGATTATGGAGCCTGGCTAGGGGCACGTTGAACGCTAGGCCAGCCCTGGTAGGGGTGCAGGATCAGTTTCCCCTCTACCACCAGGAAGGGAGCATGGAACCCAAACCTTGGCGCCCCCAGAACTGAGACTTGACCCCACACACCCACCCCATTCCTCTTCTGGCATCCTCTCAGGCCAGCACCACCCCAAGCTGGCGAGGGGGATCCATTTTACAGATAGGAAAACCGAGGCACAGCTTGGTCCAGTCAGTTGCCCAAAGTCACAGTGACACCCCCTCCCCAGGAGGCTGAACCCAGCAGGGGGGCCCCAGGGTCCATGGAGGAGACTCTTGGCTCTACAGATGAGAAATAGACTCCGAGGCACCTGCCTCTTATCCAAAGTTACCCAGGTGGAAAGAGACCAAGAACTGGAACTCAGGCCTGTACTTGGTAGAGCCCTGCCAGGCAACAGAGCACTTGAAGCCCTTAGTAATCAGTGGTTGCTGGTCCAATACCCACACACCTGGCCAACCTGGCTTTTTTTTTTTTTTTTGCCTAGAGACAACACAGCTAACATTTCAATGATTGTCTTTCAATCCAGTTTCTATGCTTTCATACATTTTCATATAACTGACATCTCAGAAAGTAATGTTTGAAGACTGCTTTAAAACACTAAAGTTACATTGTGAAATGCTAAGTCACTTCAGTCGTGTCTGACTCTTTGCGACCCCATGGACTGTAGCCCACTAAGCTCCTCTGTCCATGGAATTCTGCAGGCAAGAATTCTAGAGTGGGTTGCCATTTCCTACTTCAGGCGATCATCCTGACCCAGGGATTGAACCCATATCTCTCACGCAACCTGGCTTTTAATTGGTGTTTCTGGAGAAAATAGGCAAGGGTATATGGAGTGGAGAGGCCGAACCTCTCACCTGGACCTCTGGCAAGCTTGGTGGGCTGAGGCTGGGGAGAGGCTGGGAAGATTGACCACAGGGGATCAATACAGACACAGCAGTGCTTGGACCACCCCCAGGAAGGCCCCAGGACCTCCTGGTGGCCTCCCCACCTGACTCAGCAGTGTGCAATGGACATCTGTGACCTGCCAGGCCCCCCAATCCAGGGAGCCAAGCTACTGTGGAGGCCGTGAGCAGGTGCTGTGTGCTGGCTCCCAGTGCCCTTCAGTGACGGAACCAAGGCACAGTGAAGGTAAGCTGGTCACGAACGGTATCACAGCTGATGAAGGCAGAGCCTATTGGAGGCCCCAGGGAGCAAGAGTAATTTGAGCCCAGACAGACCTGAGCCCCCAGGGGATAAAAGTATGGAGACAGTGACCCAGGCAGAGGGAACAGCAAGTACAAAGGTTCAGAGATAGCAAAGAGGCCAGCAAGGAGAGAATGAGAGGCCATGGGGCTGGATCAAGCCAGGCCTGCAGTCCACAGTGAGACATGAGCAGGATTTTCAGATTCCGGGGGTGGGGTGGGGGAGCTCAGAGTTGGGGCTTGGGAAAGGAGAGTCTGACACTGCCCTCTTGACACAGGTCATGGTGCAGAGGCCCAGCCAACTAGGGGAGTGGTTTTGCTTTGAACCCCCAAGCTCCCAGCCTTCAGTCCAATCATAGGCACAGCTTGGGAGAGGAGGCTGTGGTGTAAGCAGAGCAGCTGTGCCGGGGAGGGTGGAGCCCCTCCACCAAGGGCAGGAGTCAGAGCTGAAACCTGAGCTGCCTGGAGGGGAGGCTGGACAGGACCCAGGAGTCCTGGGGGCTGTTCCCCGCCTCTCAATTCCACTCCACTCCATGGGGTGGGTGATGTGACCAGTATTTGCTCAAATTCCAACTTTCAGCCGCTCTCATCTCCTCATCACTGAGGGAATTCACTGCCTAGAGGAAGGGGGGCGCTGCCCCCCACCATGGGGGAGGGGCCAGCATGCGGACAGTTCTTCCCCCTCCCTTCCTTCCCCTCTTTCCTCCCACGGACCTGGGCTCAGCCCCGCAGGCTCCAGCCTGACTCACCACAGGCAGCTGTGGTTTCAGATGCCTGTGGGGGCTGGGGGTTGGGGGTGGAGGCAGCAGAGGATGTCAATTGGGGTGTCAGGCTTGGGGGAGCAAATTCCTCCCACTACCCGGCTGGTGTTGGTCGGAGCTGTCTAGCCTCTTGGAGAGGCCGGAGTTCAGAATCACCTGCCCACACCCTGTCCTCAGGGACAGCAGCTCCCAAGCTCCAATCTGCTCCCCACCCCTTTGGGGGAGCCCACAGACCAACTCCAAGCAGCCGGCCAGCTGCCCCTCATCTTACCTGAGTGACAACCACGCCTTTCCCCAGGGGACCCCCTGTGAGCCCAGAGAGGTTCACCACCACGGCCTTGCCTTTTAGGCTGCCGCTGTTGACGGATAAGGCAGGGCATCCAGGTCTCGCCAGGAGCTTGGGACCCAAGCCCAGTGACCCCAGCCTCCCCTTTCCCATCTGTAAAATGGGCTCTGGGCCCCTGCTTGGGCCGCCACAGAGAGGCTGCAGACAGTTAATCACCAAGAAGGGTCTGCTCTTATTTTTCCTGACACTCTAAACCTGTGTCTGTGTCACACTCACTGGCACGCTGGGGGCGCCGAGGAAGGATTTCGGTTACTACTCCCTCCGTTAACAGAAAACTGCCCAGGCCAGGGATCAGAAACTTCCATCACCTCCAGTCTCTCCCAGGCTGCCGGAGACCCCCCCCTCCAAGTCCTGCCCACCTTCCCCTCTCAGCGCTCTCGGCCACTGCCCGGCCCCTCCCGCGCGCGTCCGGACTGTTCAGGCTCATTTGTCCGGTTTGCCACGCGGCTGAGCATGGAGTCAGTCAATCAACCAATTATCGAGCGCCCGCCTGCAGGCCCCGGACGCTTCCTGTGCGGTCCGCTCAGCTCTCGCCCCCAGAGGCAGTTTGGAACCTACCCAAGACAAAAGGTGGAAGGAAGGAAGGAAGTGCCACCCTGTGGACACAGAAAAGATCGCAGTCCCGGCGGCTCCCGGCGCTTCCCTCCGCCACCGCTATACCCGCCACCCGCGGAGCCCGGGAGGCGGGGATCAGCATCGCCCCGTTTGCAGGTGGGGAAACGGAGGCTCGGATGGGTCCAAAGTCACCCAACTCCAGCCAGTCTGCACCCTTTCCCACCCACTGCCTCCATACTCCGGGTCCTCTGCCCTTGGGCCGGGTCCTGCAGGGAACCCCGTTTCCCACGTCCTACTGGGCTCAGCACAAAGGGGCGCTAGCGGGAGGGGGGTGCTGGCGGGAGGCGGGGCCTGGAGGCGGGGAGAGGCTAGAATCTCCTCTCTCTGTGCCGTGGACGGGTCTCCTCCCAGCTCCCACAATTCCTGGGCTCCAGTAATGCCACCCCTTCTGCTGTTATTTCTGGATGCCTCATTGTCCCCGCATTTGGTCTTTTTTTTTTTTTTTTTTTTGCCTGTGCTGTGCAGCACGCGGGATCTTAGTTCCCCGAACAGGGATTCACCTGTGCCCGGTGTAGTGAAAGCTCTGAGTTCCTAATGACTGGACCCTCAAGGGAAGTCCCATTTGGCTGAGCCGGATCTTTAGGTGAAGCATGTGGAATCTCGTTCCCTGACCAGGCATGATACCCAGGCTCCCTGTGTGGGAGCACGGGGTCTTAGCCTCTGGACCACCAAGGCAGCCCTGAAGTTTACCATCTTAACCACATTGAGGTGTGCAGTTCAGCGGCATTCAGCATATTCGCTTTGTTGTGCAACCTTGCTCACCATCCAGCTCTTTGCTCCTGCAAAACTGAAAGCCTGTACCCATTAAACGCCAACTCCCCCTCCTCCTCCCCCAGCCCCAGGCACCCACTTTCTATCCTACTTTCTGTTTCTAGGAATTTGACTGCACTGGGAACTTCAAGGACAGCAAGAAGATCAAACCAGTCAATCCTAAAGGAAGTCAACCCTGAGTATTCATTGGAAGGACTGTTGCTTGAAGCTGGAGCTCCAGTCTTGATGCGAAGAGCTGACTCATTGGAAAAGACCCTGATGCTGGGAAAGATTGAGGGCAAGAGGAGAAGGAGGCAGGCAACAGAGCATGAGATGATTTGATGGCATCACGGATTCAATGGACATGAGTTTGAGCAAACTGTGGGAGACAGTGAAGGACAAGGAAGCCTGGCGTGCTGCAGTCCATGGGGTCGCAAAGAGTTGGACATGACTGAGCGATGAACAACAAGGGACTTCATATAAGTGGAATTATGCAGTAGTTATCTTTTTGGATCTGGCCGATTTCCTTTAGACAATGTCCTGGAGATTCATCCATTTAGAGCATGTTTCAGAACTTCCTTTTTCAGGCTGGATAATATTCCACTGTGTATATATACATTTTATTTATGCATTCACCTACAGATGGACACTTGTGTTTGTTCCACTTTTCGGCTCTTGTGAATAATACTATGAACACGAGTGTGCAAATATCAAAATCCCTGATTTCAATTGCTGGATCACATGGTAGTTTTATTTATTTTTTAAAATTTTGGCTGTGCCTGGTCTTAGTTGCGGCATGAAGGATCTTTAGTCGAGGTGTGTGGGATCTTAGTTCCCTGATCAGGGATCGAACTGCATCTCCTACCTTGGAACCACAGGATCTTAACCACTGGACCATCAGGGAAGTCTTTTGTTTTTTGTTTTTAATTACAGCCATACAAATGGCATGTAGGTGGCATCTCATTATGGTTTGTCCCATTTAGTTTTTTATGCTTAGTTCCTTGTATTTTTTTTCCTATCCAATGACCTGCCGTATTCCTGTTTCCCACTTGAAACACCAGGACTATCTGTGGCTTGACTGCCACGCCCGAAGATAAGGGTCTGAAATGCCCTTGAGGTCAGACTCAGGTAAAGCTGGGATGCACAAGAGAATAGGGGTGCCAGGGACTGAGGAGAGTGCAGTGCCATGTACCCCGATGTCTGTGGCTCTGGACAAATGTTATCACAATGAAGCCAGATTTGTGATGTGAAACCTCTCAATTTATTTCTATCTTAACAATGAATTTAATAGAATTAAATTCAGGAAAAAAGGTTTTTTAAAAGGAGAAGGATGGGGAGGAGGAATAGTTAGAGAGTTTGGAATGGACATGTACACACTGCTATATTTAAGATGAATAACCAACCAACAAGGACCTATCATATAGCTTAGGGAACTCTGTTCAATGTTATGTGACAGCCTAGATGGGAGGGGAGTTTGGGGGAGAATGGATACATATATGTGTATGGCTGAGTCCCTTTGCTGTCCACCTGAAACACCATTTCAACATGTTCCTATTACAACATTGTTAATCAGCTATACTCCAATATAAAATTTAAAAGTGAAAGTGTTAGTCACTCAGTCATGTCCAACTCTTTGTGACCCCATGGACTGTAGCCCTTCAAGCTCCTGTCCATAGAATTCTCCAGGCAAGCACACTAGAGTGGGTAGCCATTCCCTTCTCCAAGGGATCTTCCCAACCCAGGGATAGAACCTGCATTGGAGGCAGATTCTTAAAATTAAAAAATTAAGGAGAATCCTTCCCTGACACCTCCCCCCCCTTATATAAAACAGCCTCTTGCCAGTCAGTTCTGTCTCATTATCTTTTTAAATATTCTTCTAGAATAATCTTTTAAAATACTTTTTTGTATCTGTTTCCTCTTCTAAAATGTCATCTCCTTGAGGGCATAGGCTCTTACGGCAGTGTCCCACACTCCTTGAACATGACCTGGCACACAACGGGTGGCCAATATTTGTTGAATGACTGAATAAGCAGGAAATTTAGCAAAACTTCACTTCAGCACCCAGCAGAGCTGCTCCCCAGCTGAGCACAATATCCCCTTAGAGGCTGCGGCCTGTGTTGACGCTGTCGGAAAATGTTCCCTTTCCAGATCCTTCTCCCTGGGGGTAGTCTTGTCCATCAACAGATGGAGGGAGCCAGAGAAAGGCAGAAGAAAGCACTTCCGATTTAGTCAAATACTTTATTTAAGAAATGTAATCGATCACAGTAAGGCATTCAGGCTATAAAAACATTCTATACAGTGGTTTAAAAAGCGACACCCATCCTCAAAAAGCAACCCATATATACAACACAGAACCTGATTCTCTTGAAGAGGGCTGTGCACGGCACGCTCAAATAAGCTTTGTACAGAAAGACGAGGCATCTTTGCAGCAACCAGGATTTGCAAAAATAAATAGATCTTTCTTTTATATATATACACATAAGTGAGAAATGTTTCAACAAATATACAAAGTGCAAACATAACAAAAAGTCCCCACTGTCTGCACGGCGGTGGTGGGGGTGTTATTTACATGCTTCAGAAAGAGAAAAGGTGTTCACAGTCTCCGGCAGGGGTGCCCGTGTTCTGTGGTTGTACAGTAGTCAACCCACTCAGACGTTTCCATGGGAGGCTGCTCCCCATCCAACCCCCACCCCCCAGTGGTCATAAATATGATATGTGTGGTAATTTCAGAAAGCATTCTTGTTTAATGAATCCCATGAAATTCCCGAGCCCAGAGCACATCTTACAGGGCAGACCTGCCATGCATGTTTCAGATGGACACCAGCCAACCATGATGGGCTTGTCGGGGATATGAATGGCTCAGTGGCCTCTGCCTAGAAGTGGAAACAGTAGGCAGATCGTCTAGTCGTAATTTTGGCTTTGAAGTCATGATGAAGCCACCGCGCACAGGTCTCCCTACGTGCTGGGAGAGAGGCCGGGTCTGGGAGAAGGGCCGGGTCGGTACCAGTCATCAATCCAGACTCTTTGCAGCCAGAAGGGAACCAGAACGGAAAGTAGTGCAAAATAATAATAGAATGTCGACTTTACGCAGTGTTCGACCCTGAACTGGAAACGTGCAAGGGGCGGGGCTGGGGTCCAGACACCCACTCCCGGACAGAAGGATACAGTTAGAGGTGGGAGCTGCTCATCTTCACGCACAAAGTAAGGGGGTCTCAGGCACTTAATACATGAACGTTAAGGGCGACTGGTGGCTCGCATTTGTTTTCTTTGGGGATGATCGGGGTTTTGGTGAATGAATAGGGTTCAGCGGGCGCCACTCCTGGAAGGTTGGACCCAGGGTCCCCTCCTGGCTTAAGTGGAGGACAAACCCAGCTTGGAAAACCCTAGTTTGATCCTGACCAGGGGGTGGCAGACCAACTCTGGCCATCCCGCAGGCTTGCCTGGCAGAAGTAAACACGTTCAGTCCTGAGTGTGGGGCCTGGGCTAGAGGGTGGGTGGCAACAGCAGCCACCTGGGACCCTGTGGGTAGCACCTGCTCTCGTGCATTCAAAGCCACTAGCTTTCCGGCTCCACGTCCCTCCGTCATTCCCTCCAGGGAGGAGTGTGTCTAGAAGGAGAGCAGCTCAGAGATTCCCGGAGAGGACAGATTCCCCAGCTGTTCTGCCTTTCTCCTTCACGTGTGAAGAAAGGAAGAAAAAAAAGCAACGCAACTGCCGCCCGTGGGCACCGTCTGAAGCCTGTTCTGCCTCCCAGAAAAATAAATATATAAAACAAAGCTCTGGCAGACCGGCAGACAGTGCCTGGGCGGCAGTCCCCAACAGCGCTTTTGGCGCGGAAGTCTCAGGAAGGGTTGGGAGCAGGTCAAGGGTCAGGGGAGAAAGTGTTCTTGCTGCCTTTGAGTGACTGGCAGCAGGTTCGGGGGAGGGAGAGGACTCAAGGCAGCAGCTCACGCCACGTCATCCTCCAAGCTGACCATCTGTCTCTGTCAACAAAGCAGTAAACGCCGGAAACGATCAGCCCAACATCTAGTAAACATGGCCACAAGCCACCCACGCCTGACTCTCTCCTGGTCCCCCAGGCCACCCCCCTCATTATCGCTGGACCCGCACAAAGGCCTCCACCCTCGTCTCGGGGCTCTGGGACTTGGCCCAGGCCTATTCCTCACACAACCACCAGGGGCGCCCGTGAGCACCCGAGTCTGATCATGTGGCTCCGTGGAGCCCATCTCACTCCCGGCAATGGTGCTCTCATAGGCCCCCAGCGTCCTGCTCCATCTGCCCCTTCCCCTCCCACTCTCTGCCCCTTCCCCTCCCACTCTCCGCCCCTCGCACACACAGGCAGGGTTCAGCCACATGGCGTTTGCACAGGTGGTGCCTGCTGCACTGCGTACACTCCCTATTCAAGAAAGCCTTCCGGGCCACCTTATCTGAAGTCGCCTCCCCTCCTTCCCAGCCCTCCCACAAAAAAACTCAGTCCCCCTTCCGGCTTTCACCCTTGGACCTATGTTCCCTTGGCTTATCCTCTGGCCCTGCCGAGCCCACACCCGCCACCCGCCACTCCGTGAGATCGTCCGCTCTCGAGGAGGGCCTGGCCTTTAGGAGGCATGAGGAGCACTCAGCCAGCCAGCCGGGTGCGGCGAGGTCCCCAGCGGGGCGGCTCACCGAGGGGTAGGTGTAGCCGTCCTGGCTGCGGCAGATGTGGACCTCATCCTCCGTGGTCTTCTGGTACACGGGGTTGTCGAAGTTGATGCTGTTGATGCTCTTCAGCCGCCAGTTCTTCCAGAGGAGGAAGGTTCCGAAGGCCAGGAGGATGAGCAGTGCTGAGGGGAGAGGGGAGGGGTGCCGCCTTCAGACGCCAGGCCCTTTCACGGGGAAATGTTTTTGTTCCCAATTTATTATTTGTATTTTTCCAATCTTCCTAATACTTGGGACTTTTCTGGTGGTCCAGCAGTTAAGACCCACTGCAGGGGAAGTGGGTTCCAACCCTAGTAGGTGAACTAAGATCTTCCCAAATGCCCCACAAAACATTAAAAAAAGACAATACTTGCCCAGTGTTAAAAAAAAAAAATCCATCAGTGAGTATAAGAAATCTCTAGCTTGAAGACCACTGTGACTGCCTCGCCCCCCCAAACCTATTGTTGGGTATATAGCAGGCTTGCATTATGAGGCACTGGGTCAGGGGCTGCCCGTCTCTTGAGATCAAAGGTTTAGGACACATTCCCAGTGACCGGGGAGGTCACTGGTGGAATTCTTCAACCTGCTTCTGCATTTGATGACAAGAAGGCTATTGTCAATCTTCCATGTTTCTTGTGTATTAGTCACACATCAGTTACTTCGTTTCACAAATGGGATTGTTCTCAATATTCGGGGCCACCATGGCACACTCTGCTTCTGCATGAATGTGGATAACGTGGGATCCCTCTTTGCATCATTGATGGTGGGTCTTGGGGTGCCGTTTCCTGAAAAGATCCTGGCTGGTGCCCAGAGGGTGGGAAGATGCCAGGTGGGCATCACCCTGGGGCAGCCCCAAGGGAGGTGAGGGCCTCCCTGGGCAAGTGTATCAACCCACAGCTGGACAACTGGTGGGGACTTAGATCTCTGGTCTCTGTGAAAGGACACCAAGAAAGGATTTTTTTTTTTTTTCAAAAAGGAAAGTGGGTATAATGCAAACCAAGTCATGATTGACAGGTGAGGACAGGAAAGTAGAAATCTCCAAACTGCCCCCTGAAACAGAACAACTCATGGGAAGGTACCCTGCTGGTGCTTTCCCATCCTTTGGGTGTTGATGAAAGTGCCTATCAATCACAGCGGGAACCCTGGCCCAGTTCCCCTTCCTCCCCTGTGACATCTCAGATGTCCCACTCTGCTCTCAGCTCCAAGGGGGCGGATGTTTGTTTCTCTCTGGGCTCTGTCCCCAGTGCTCAGAAATGGCCTTGGTATACAGTAGTCGCTCAACTATACTTGTTTAGTGAATGAAGCTAGGAAGGGGGTTGCTCAGTGATAAACAGGACACACAATGGGGCCAGCCGATTACTGGAGGGAAGGTGGACCAGAACAGCTTGCCGGGAGCTGAAGTCATTTTGCAGGAAGCAAGGAGCCA
The DNA here is from genome assembly GCF_002263795.3 of Bos taurus. Classification (NCBI taxonomy): domain Eukaryota; kingdom Metazoa; phylum Chordata; class Mammalia; order Artiodactyla; family Bovidae; genus Bos; species Bos taurus. The sequence goes on along the minus strand of NC_037334.1, from coordinate 15,575,201 downwards.
GGGGAGGACCAGCCACAGGCTTACCGATGGGGAGGACGATGTATAGGGCACCCACGCTCCCGGGCCTCTCCGTGTCCGCTTGGCTGGCAATGTCACCCTGGCCTGTAGTAGACAAGGGAGAAAGTGAGGCCCAGATGCACCGTGAAAGGGTGGGAAACACAGGTATATGATGTCAACATGCAGAGGAGAACACCCGACACTTCCCAGTGTCTTCAAACGTCCAAAGGAAGTTGGAGTATCTCCCAGGCTTGAGCAGTGCAGACTGGCTTCTGTCCAGGCCTCGCCTGTGGGCAATTGGGAGTATGGCCCGAATTTAAGAGGGTCCTGTAGGCTCGTGTTATGAGGCACTAGGGAAGGCAGATGCCGGCCTCTGAGACCAAAACTTGTGGATACATTCCCAGGGCTGGAGAGGTCACTGATGGAATTTTTCAACCTGCTTTTGCATTGATGTTGTTGTTTAGTTGCTAAGTCGTATCCCCCAGGCTCCTCTGCCCATGGGATTTCCCAGGCAAAAATACTGGAGTGGATTACCATGTCCTTCTCCAGATCTTCCTGATTAGGGATTGAACTCACATCTCCTGCATCGGCAGATGAGCCACCCGGGAAGCCCCTGCATTTGATGACAAGGAGCCTATTGTGGATGAGGGCAGGGGTCACCTTCTGTCCCCGTAATTCTCAGCAATTTCAGTGCTTGGGTTGGATCGCACCAAAGACCCATAGTCCTGTGCCAGCTGGCCCCAGCTAATAAATATTTGGGGAAGGAACTTCCCTAGTGGGCCAGTGGGTAGGACTTCATCTTCCAATGCAGGGAGTGTGGGTTTGATCCTTGGTTGGGAAGCTAAGATCCCACATGCCTCACCACCAAGAAACCAAAACATGAAACAGAAACAATATTGTAAGAAATTCAATAAAGACTTAAAAAAAAAATGGTCCACATCAAAAAAAACTAACAAACAAAAAAAGATATTGGAGGTGACATCGTTATATAATCACATGTGTGCACCTGGGCCAGACAACGTGAGGGCCCGTGTGAGTGAAAATATAAAGGCCTCCAAACAGGCCAATGCTCTGCGAAGACCACACGAGTCACATCCGAGCCACACGATAAGCCAGTGAGCAGTAATGACCATCACCATTTATATTCAAATCCGTATCGACCAGCTGTCATACATGCTTTGGACAGAGTTTGTACCCAGTTTTACATTTGCGCTTATTTAAGAAACCTCACCACAAAAATAATTTAGGGCAGTAGCAGCAGTGTCCTTGAGAAATTTTTCTTTTAAAAGAGCTCCTTTGCCAAATTCGAGAAGCCGCAGATGGGCTCGTCTGTGAAATGGTATTTCAAGCAGTGGCACTTCAATCGAAAACGGTTCTGGGCCTCTCTCTACCATACAGTTCCTGTTGTATCCCCTTTATGGTGGAACAAAGGATTCAGTTACTTTGAAAGGGGAAAAAAAAATGTCTGAAACTTGCTAATGTGCTTTTTTTTTGTTTTTCCTGGCCAGAAAAGCCTGTGCTGTTTCCGGACTGCTCAAAAACAGGGTCGGGCGCCCTCTGCTGGACAAATCAGTGAACGGCGGGTTTCCAATCAATCAAGCTGGGGAGGTGGTAGAGTAAGACCTTGAGGGCAGGCTAAGAAGGGAACTGGGGACTCACCTCAGTCACAAAATTTGAAGGGATTCCCCCCCAAACTCAGTAAACCAGTAACATTATAATACATTTTTTAAAATATCAAAATTAATGCCAATGGAAACTCCCTGGCTGATGGTCCAGTGGTTAGGATTCCACCCTCATTGCTGAGGGTCTGGGTTCAATCCTTGGTTGGGGAACCAAGATCTCACAAGCCACGTGGCATGGCCAAGAAAAAAAAGAAAAAGAAAAGAAAACAAAAATTAATGCCAATATCTCATGAAGAACAAAAGAGCAAAATTTTTAGGAAAACAGGATCTGATGATACACTTTGCAAAACCTGCCTCATTGGGACCAAGCAAACTTTATTTATCAGGACTGTCCCCACAGGCCACAATTTGATTATTTGATTTAAAAATAATAATGCATTAGAAATAAATTAATTTTTAAAGTGTAAAAGAAAACCTAAAACCTGAAAAAAAAATTGCATTAAACTATTATCTGAGTCCTTGATTTTCTGGTGCCCCCTTTAGGCGCTACCCCAGGGAGTACCTGACTTGCCTCACACTAGTCCTGGCCTTGCTGGGCAGACACCTTAAACTTCAGGTTCTTCCCACGTTCATGTGATCCCCACTTTTCCAGGGAGGTGGGCAGGCACTGTTATTAGCTCCAGGTAGGGAAACTGAGGCTTCAGACAGGCACAAGCCATGCCAGAGACAGTCAGCCAAAGAACCAAGACTAAATCCACTCTGTCTCTTCACAGAGATGCTGGTTATCAATGAATTGGTGCAGGGAGCGGAGGGTAGGTGGCCTCAGGCTTTACCTTGTTGGGACATTGTCACCGACTCGGCTGTGGTGAGCTCAGGGCTGGCCGTGCGCTTCGGCCCCACAGCTGTCGAGCTGACCGTGGAGGGTCCTCGGGTGGTCACTGCAGATTCAGACTCTGAAAGAATAAACATTTCCTGAGTGTCCTGTGGCCTGAGAGCCAATGAGAGTTGTGCTGCTGCTGAAAACAGGTAAGAAGCAAGTGCCATGGGCCACAGAAAAAACTGAAGACAAATGCAGTGAAAATACAAACCCACTAGTGTCTATGGTATTATAGTACACGTTGTCTTTCAAAAGGGAGATTCGTAAGTGCTACAGACACACTGACCCCCAGCAGGGACTTTCTCTGAGGATGCAGAGACCGAAAGAGGGGCCGCATTCTCCCTTAATGTCTGCAGCTAAAATCAGGGCCTCCCCGCCAAAGAGGGCTGGGAAAGAGAGAACTGGACCTGATTCCGTCTCCCTGCTAGTCAGTGCTGATGTACCCAGCATTTGAGAAAAGCCTTACAACAGCCTCCAGGGGCCTTGCTCTCCCATTTGACAGATGAGCAAAGAAAGGCTGCAGGGCTGACCCTCAAGGGTGGCAGAAGGCCGATCCCCACCTGTGAGGCAGCTTCTCATGTCCTTGGCCAGCAGCATGCCGTCGGGGCAGGCACACGTGAACTTGGGTGAGCGGGGGTTGATCTGTGGGGCCGGCAGACACAGGTACTGGCAGCCACCATTGCGGAGGGCAGTCCTCTCACACCAGTTCACCCCTGCGGCGGGAAAAGGCAGGGAGGCAGGATGAGAATGAGGTCAGAAAAATTCTGGAACATTCCAGAGCACAGGCAGAGAAGCGGAGGTAGTGAGGGAGGCCACCCCATCTTTACCTCTCGGCTGCGTGAGGTTGTGGAAAAGGACAATGTCCTCCGGCGATAACAGGTTTTCTGCCATCAGGCTGATGTCTGAACCTGTGAGGCGGTTGGCACTAAAAATGGCTTCGTTGATAACATCCGTCCAAAATACTTTATCCTACAGGGGCATAAGGAATGACATATCCCCATCAGCCATAGGGGACACAACCACTGGTTCCACACCCCTCCAAATGGGTCCACGGGAGTGCAGCTGGTAGGGCGAGGGAGAAAGGAGAGGTCATAGGTGATGTTGGGGGCTTTAGGACTTGGGCATTCTGCTCCCCGAAGGAGGAAGGGCCCCACCCTGAGGACCCAGCACCGGGGAAAATCATCGGCTCCCCCCAGCTCCTGCCCTGACTCGCAAGCCTGAACTGCATGCAGGTGTGTCGGGGGAAGAAAACTGAGTTTTGGGTTATAAACTCTCACAGAGCTGCCTGGCCATCTCTCTCTTCCAGAGCCTTTTTTCTTTAAAAATTTCTTAATTTAAAATAAGGAGTGATTGCGTGCCCCCAGCCCCCACCTCAAAGATGGCCAAAGAGAAGGGGTGCGCCAGCTTCTTCTTGTCCTCCAGCACGGTCTTCCGGTTCCCCCCATTGACATCGATGCTGGAGATGGAGTGCAGTTTGGAGTCGACCCAGTAGAGGCGGCCGCCAGAAAGATCTAGAACCCACAGTGGTGGCAAGGAGAGGTCACAGGCAATGCCTGGGCCGTGGGGCTTGGGCATCCCGCTCTTCACAGGAGGGAACCAACCCCCCACCCAACCGGACTCAGCGCCTGGGAAAGCCATTCAGATCCACACCCGCCTCCCACCCGAACCGCATGCAGGTGTGGTGTGGGGAGAGGGGAGGTGAGTTTCCAGTTCGACACTCTCACGGAGCCCCCTGGTCATCTCTCCTCCAGACCCTGCCTGACACCGAGGACTACTGTCCCCCCAGTGTACCTAGAGTGATGCCGTTGGGCCACTGGATGTCCTCGGTCACCAGCGAGTAAACGTCCACGCCGTTGAGGCCCCCCTTCTTGATCTCGGCAGGAGCGCCCCAGTCAGTCCAATACATGAAGCTGGGGGAGCAGCGGGAAGGACAGACAGGGGGACATAAAGGAGGGAAGCTGTGACCACCCGGAAGAACTGCTCTCTCCCTGGCATCAGCCAGGCCAGGAACTACCCCCGCCCCCACAGTCCCTACTGGGGGAGGCCCTGGATGGGTTCTTTCTGGTCTCCTAACTTAACCTTGCTGCTCCCTGGTGGCTCAGTTGGTAAAGAATCTGCCTGCAGTGCAAGAGACCTGGGTTTGATCCATGGGTGGGGAAGATCCCCTGGAGAAGGAAATGGCAACCCACTCCAGTATTCTTGCCTGGAGAAATCCATGGAGCTTGGCAGGCTACAGTCCAGGGGGTCGTAGAGTCAGACTCGACTTAGGGACTAAACCCCACCAACCTTGCCAGTTCCAGGACCTGCAACCTGGTGAGACCTGGCAAGATTCAGGGACTTTGGAGAACAAAGGGAGGTTTTCATTCCAGTGTTGGGACTGGGGCCCTGGAATCTGCTCTCTGAACACTGCTTTCTGAGCCTAAGGGCTTTTATAAATTTGTTTTGGTGAAGTATGAATTTATTTATTCTTATTATTTTTTTTAAGGCTGTGTGGCATGTGGGATCTAAGTTCTCCGATTAGGGATTGAACCCATGCCCCTTGCATTGGGAGCACAGAGTATCAACACTGGACCGCCAGGTTAAGTGTATGTTATCCTGCAGATAAATTGCAAGGACTCATGTTCAAAGGCATTCAAAGCTATTCATGGCTCCTTTGTATAAGGCAGGGGAGAAAAACTTAAATTTCCATGTGCTGGAGAGCAGTTTATTTTTATTTATTTATTTATATATATATATTTTTTGAGAGCAGTTTAAATAAATCATGGCCCATCAGCCTGAAGGAAAGGAAACTCACAGATCAAATGGAAGAGCCAGGTGGTGGTGCCTGCTGTTTAGGGGGAGAAATATAAGAGCAGAGCAAGTGATACAAGTCTAAGTGGAGTGTGTGTCTGGGAGGGTCTCTCTCTCCTGGCATCTGGATAGACCAGATGACCCTCCACCAAATGAGGGCATTAGTCTTGTTGGAGGAAGGCCTGCTGGGCCCACCTTCATCCCAGGGTCCCTCCAATCTGAGCCGTGGACACCGTGCTAGCACAGCCAAGTGTGGCTTCGCCAACCTTTTCTCTCTCAGGCCCATCGCTCCCTCTCCCCCAATGACTGCAGCCAGAACAGGCTGCCCATCCTGGGGCTGTGAACTTCCCAGCCCCAGAGACCCTTCCAGACACACATGTAATGTGCTGGAGCAGGTGTCCTCTGCAGGGCATGGTACTTGGGACGAGACCATGCTTTCACAGGGGTCCCTGTGGACACTGGAGCTGCTGATTCAGCCATGGTCCCACCTGCAGGGGGCATGCCACAGGTGGCGACCTTCACTATGTTTGCAAAAATTGTTGTTTGGCTAATGCTGAAGTGTGTACGGGTTTGTTTTTTTTTTTTAAGTGTTCAGTATTTCTTAAGGACATTGTCTCTCTTGTTTTTATGCTAACTGGGCTGTGTGTTCATTTGGGAGAGGTCTTGGGGATGTAGCGAACATCCCCAAGATGTTCTACACCCCCCATCCTGTGCAAAGTTCAGATGATAAAATTCCCACCATGACGGAACCCCCTCCCACTGAGAGTGTAGGGGACGTGGGAAGACCCCACATGCTTCGGAGTTAACTAAACCCTTGTGCCACAACTACTGAGCCTGAGCTCTAGAGCCCAGGAACCGCAACTACTGAAGCCCACACGGCCTGTGCTTCAAAACAAGAGAAACCACCACAGTGAGAAGCCTGTGCCCCACAATTAGAGAAAGCCTGTGCAAAACAATGAAGAGCCAGGCATCTGAAAATAAATAAAGACATAAAGAAAAACCTGTGCCCCCCCCCAAAAAAAACCCACAAACAAAAAACAAACAAAAAGCTAATCTGGTCTGGTCTGGTCATCTGGTCTACCTAAGCCCAAACCTCCCCCCATCTGGACCTCTAATCCATTTGTGAACCCCAGCCCTAGGAATACCCACCCATGGACGGGATCGACCACAATGGCCCGTGGTTTGGAGCCTTCCTCCTGGAAGAGCGTCTTCCTCTTCACACCTTTGGTGTCAGCCACGGAGACGGTACCCAGGATGGAGTCGGTCCAGTAGATGTTGCTGTGGATCCAATCCACCGCCAGCCCATCGGGGGCCTGGAGATCCTCGCCAATGACGGTGTCGTAGGAGGAGAAGCCGGGGGCTCCGTCGATCTGGGCACTGAGGGGAAAGGAGAAGGAAGAGGAGAGTGTCGGCTCCGGGGGCCCTCCGTCCATTCAGGGACTGGGGCTGCGTGCGGCTAGGGGAGCAGGCAGGCTCACCTGTAGATCTTCCTCTGGGACAGGTCAGACCAGTAGATCCTGTTACTGGCCACCTCCGTGTCCAGGGCGACCACGTTCTTAAGGTTGGGGATAAGGCTGGTGTACTCGCTTCGGTCCAGAGTCATCTTCCTGACTTCGTGGCGGTTGGTAAAGAAGAGGTAGGCGATGGTGCCTGGGGATCCGGGAAGGGGGCAGTTCAGCAGAGTGGAAGGGACCCCCACTTCCAGAAACATGGGATCCCCTGATTTAGGTGCTTCTAAGAATCACTGCATGGTTGCAGTTCTAACCTAACTTCAGGTAAAAGAAACAGTGATGTCTATTTGTTTCATTGCATGCTAAGTTGATTTAGTCCTCTTTTTGACCCCATGGACTGTAGACTGCCATGCTCCTCTGTCCACAGGATGATGAAAGTCCCACCACATGGCCTCCCCCCACCGCCACCTCCCTGCACTTACCCACGGCCTTGCAGGCCTTGGTGAGGGGCTCCAGCCGGAAGCCCTCTTCACACTCGCATTTGTAGCTGCCCTCGAGGTTCACGCAGAGCTGGCTGCAGGTGTCAGGGTTCTGACACTCATCGATATCTGAGAGTTGGGACACAGAGAGAACTGGAGCATCTTTCCAGCAGGGCGCAGATGGAACCATGGGCTCTGACCAAGAGCCATGCCTCCCTGTGGCAAATGGAGGACAACCCATCCCCTCTCGGGAAAACCTCCAGGACAGGATGCTCTGACCAATTTTTTTTTTTTTAATTTATTGATTTGGCTGCACCAGATCTTAGTTGCAGCACGTGGAATCTTTAACTGTAGCATATGAACTCTTAACTGCAGCATGTGGGATCTAGTTCCTTGACCAGGAATCAAACCCAGGCCCCCTGCTTTGGGAGCGTGAAGTCTGAGCCACTGGAAGTCCCTGATCACCAAAATCTTGAAAATGGCCAAGCATGATCTCTAACCCCAACCTCACCATTCACTTTAGGGCATAGTCAACTGGGCGAAGTTGCATCAGCTGAGATTTCTTTCTTAATTATTAATCCCCAAAGGCCAAAAGCAAGTGCTCCCCAAGGGCCAAGCTGGCAACAGCTGGTTCAAGCACCTGGCCTCCCACCAGCCCTGTGAGGAGGGTACCTTCACCCACTTAACAGATGGGAAAACTGAGGCTGAGGCTTTGACCCCCTCTTCTTCCAAGGAAAGAGCCAGGGGCTTGGGAATCACCTTCACATCTGTGCTTGCCCACTAGCTGGAAGCCTTCGGGACACAGGCACTCGTAGCCGATCTTGAGGTCATTGCAGATGTGAGAGCAGCCGCCCTTGTTGTCCAGACACTCGTTGGTCCCTGTGCCAGATGCAGGAGGGGCACCGGTCACACTCTGGCCGCCAGCCACCCCTCGTCCAACATCCTGCAACTGTTTCTACCTCATCATAACCAACATGATGACTGCTGGTGAAGTTGCCATGATTCCTAAGAGGTCTTAGGGCCACTGTCACACGTGACACCATGAATGAACCACGAGGATGTTGTCGATGTTTAGTCGCTAATTCTTGTCCCACTCTTTGCAACCCCATAGACTGTAGCCCACCAGGCCCCTCTGTCCATGGGATTTCCCAGGCAAGAATACTGGGGTAGGTTACCATTTCCTCCTCCAGGGGATCTTCCCAACCCAGGGATGGAACCTGAGTCTCCTGCAATGGCAAGCTGAGCCACTAGGGAAGCCCTATGAGGGTGTTATAGTGAGTGAATTATAAGCCAGGTACGGAAGGACAAATACTATTCCACGTGAGGCCCCTAATGGGGTCATACTTATAGAGACAGAAGGTAGGAGGGTGGGTGCAGGGGTTGGGGGAGGGGGAGTTAGTATTCAGTGGAGACAGACACTCAGTTCTGCAAGATGAAATAGTTCTGGAGATGGATGGTGGTGATGGTTACACAACACTGCGACTGTACTTAAAACATGCCTGAACACCTAAAAATGGTAAAACCATAAATTTTGTGGGTTTTTTTAACCATAATTAAAAAAAATTTTTAATTATAAAAAATAAAAGCCACATACCACTTACTACAGTTACATGTATTAACTCACTTAATCCTCCCTATAGGAAATGGCAACCCACTCCAGTATTCTTGCCTGGAGAATCCCATGCACAGAGGAGCTCATGGACTCTGTGCAAAGAGTCGGACAGGACTGAGTGACTAACACACACAAAATCCTCCCTATGACCTTAAAGGCATGAGACTTATAGCTGGGGAAATCGAGGCATGGCCAGGTTAAACAGTTTGTTTAAGATCACAGGGCTTGACGCAAACCTAGGGCACTGGGCTCCATAATCCATGCTCTTACTCTCTATACCAAGCGTGGGCCAAAGCCAGCCCTCAACCTGCTCTTTGACAGCTAAGAATGGTTTTTACATTTTAAAATAGTTGAGAAGAAAATAAGAATCAAAAGCAAAATATTTCAAAAGTTCTATGAAATTTGAGTGTCTGTATCCATAATAGAATATTGGAACATGGCCCTAGGCATTCAAATGCACATGTATGGGCTTGGGTGGGTGCTCTCCTGCTACAAAGGCCAAGTAGAAGAGCTGCGACAGAGACCCTATGGACTGGAAAGTCCAAATCATGGGTCAAAGTGCTGCTGAAAACACTTGCAACACCTGATCCCCAGCAGCCCTAGGATGTCTGGGAAGTTACTGCCCCATCTTACAGATGGGAAAACTGAGGCTTAGAAGCCAATCCACTTATCCCCAGGCTCCCCCCTAACATCTGTCCAGCCCCAGAGTCACAGCACTTGTGGGCTTCAGCAGGGCTGGCCCCTCACAGCACCACAGCACCCACGTCTCAATGCGGTGGACCCCACCCTCAACACTACCAGCTGCCCACACCCCAGGGCTCACCACAGTCCTTGAGGGGCTCGTCCGACCAGTCCCGGCAGTCCCTGACGGAGTTGCACACTTTGTCCAGGGAGATGCACTCACCGCTTTGGCACTTGAACTTGTTGGGCCCCTCACAAAGAGTCACTATAAGCACAGAGTAGGGTCAGGTGCTTCCAGGAGACAGGAGGTGGCTTAGTGCTTCTTATTAATATGATTATTTATGCAAGAATAGATACAAATGTATTTGGTGGTAAAACAGAACAGTTACTGATCATACATGAAGCCTCCACTCAGCTTAAGAATTAGAATATCACCAATAGCAGGGGCTGGTAAACTCTGGCCTGATGCCTGTTTGTTTAAATAGAAGTTTTATTAGCACCCAGCGCTGCCCATTGGTTTACATACAGTCAGTGGCAGACTTCATGCTATAACAGCAGACTCAAGCAGATGTAATTGAGACTATGGCCTGCAGAGCTGAAAATTCCTACTCTCCAGCCCCCGACCTAAACTATTATAGTGGTCTAAGCCATCCCATTCTACTACCCCCAGAGGTAATGATAATTTTGAATTTTGATTACTACTTCTTTATTTTTCATTAATAATTCTATCAAACATGTATGAATGAACAATCTACTGTTGAATTTTGCTTGCTTTTGAGTCTTAATAACTGTATCCAGTTAAATTCCTGCAATTGCCTTCTTGTTTGCAACCCCAAGGTTATGAAGTTCACCTGGGCTGCAGACAGGGGCTGTAGCCTCATTTTTCTCAGCTGCATGATATTCCACTCTGTGATGACACTGCCGTTTAAAATTATTTCCAGGCAGCCCTGTTCACAGCAGTACTATTCACAACAACCAAGGCGTGGAAGCAACCCAAGTGTTCATCCACGGGTGACTGGATAAACAACATGTGGTCCATCCATACAGCAGAATATTATTTTGCCTTAAAAAGGAAGGCATTTCTGACACCTTCTATAACATGGATGCACGTTGAGGAAACGATGCTTAGTGAAATAAACCCGTCACACAAATTTGTGATTCCAGTTACATAAGGTCAAATACTAGAGGAGTGGAATTGGTAGAGACAGTAGAATGGTGGGTACCAGGGGCTCGAGGAAGGAGAACAGCGAGTGTATAATGGGGACAGAGTTTCAATACGGGAAGATGAAAGAGTTCTGGCGATGGATCATGCGGATGGTGACTTAGCACCGCTGGACTATACTCTTAAGAATGGTTAAGACAATAAATTTTGTTACATGTGTTTTTTTTGTTGTGTTAGCCACTCAGTCCTGTCCAACTCTTCTGGACTCCATGGACTGTAGCCCACCAAATTCTCCAGGTAAGAATACTGGAGTGGGTTGCCATTCTCTTTTCCAAGGGATCTTCTCGATCCAGAGATCAAACCCACATCTCCTGCATTACAGGCAGATTCTTTACCATCTGAGCCACCAGGGAAGCCTCTATTTCACCACAATTAAAAAAAAAATTTTTTTTTACATTAATTCTACTGCTGGGACTTCCTTGGTGGTTCAGTGGTTAAGGCTCTGAGCTTCCAATGCAAGGTACATGAGTTTGATCCCTGGTCAGGGAACTAAGATCCCACATGTCATGCAACATGGCATATATATATATATATATATATATATATATATATAAATTAATTCTACTGCTGATGAACATTCTGGTTGCTTCTACTGCTTTGCTGTTAGTACAGTGCTACTCTGCTCATTCTAGAGCCTATCTCCCAGTGCACAGATACAAGTTTCCCACGAGTGGAACTGCTACACTATAAACTCAGCAAAGTGGAATTGTACTGTACACGTAACTCTGTGAGCTCAGGTTCATGAGCTATGTACACTCCAACCTCATTAAATCTCACAGTCCTGAAGTGGATGTTTTCATTTTGCAGATTAGAGAAAGAGGCTCAGAGAGCTCAAGTAACTTGCTTGAGGACACACAGGAGGCTCCTCCCTTGTCTGGGAGGCACTGTGCTCCTCCCCCCACATCTCCCCACAGCCCGGGATCCTGGAGGGGTGGGGCTCACCGTTGACGCAGCCCAGCTCGTCACTCAGATCCTTACAGTCAGGCTCCCTGTCGCACTGCCGGCTACCATGGATGCAGGTCCCATCCGAGCACTGGAATTCATCAGGCCGGCACGTGGCCACAGCTGGGAAACAAAGAGCCAAGTGAGGAGAATTAAGAAAGGGAAAGCACCCTAACACAACCATTACATTTTCATAGATTTCTCTCCAGTCTGTCCTTGGATGCAGGAAATTCATTAAAAAGTTGGCAGATCGGGGAATTCCCAATCAGTGGCTAAGACTCTGTGCTCCCAATACAGGGGGCCCAGGTTCGATCCCCGGTCAGTAAGCTAAGTCCCTCATGCCACAGCTAAGACCTGGCAGAAGTAAATGAATAAATATTAAAAAAAAAAAAAAAAAAAGCTGGCAGAGCTAGTAGGCCATTCTTGGCAGAAAAGCAATGATGTGGTCCCAGTCTAGATAGAAGCCTGGCCAGGTACGTTATGATGTTGTTGGTTAGTCCCTAAGCTATGTCTGACTCTTTGCGACCCCATGTGCTGTAACCCACCAGGCTCCTCTGTCCGTGGGATTTCCCAGGCAGGAACACTGGAGTAGGTTGTCATTTCCTACTCCAGGGAATTAATATCTTCCTGACCTAGGGATTGATCCCAAGTTTCCTGCATTAGCAGGTGGATTCTTTACCACTGAGCCACCAGTGAAGCCCGCTGCCCACCTCCCCCCCCAAAAAAAGTCATTACTACTGAGTATCACACAGCCCTTTCAATGACTCAGACTGTGAACGTGAAAAATGTTTCTGACTAGACCTTGACCTGAAACAGGTTTTCACTTAACCCTAATTCATTAAGCTCTAAGCTTATGCTTTCTGCACTTTCCCGTGGGTTATATTTCACTATGAAAATGCTGACAATGTGCAAATTCAATTTCAAGAGGTCAGTGGAGAAAAAAAAAAAGATGATAAATAAGTATGCAAATGTTTGGAACTCATTTGTGTGTGTGTGTGCTTTTATGTCGTAACCCAGGTCCACCGAGGCCGACGCTGTTGCTCCATCTACAGGGGAGGAGATCAAAGCACAGTAACGCTACGTCCCCGGCCAAGGGTCACACAGCTTGGACATCACCAGTCAGGCCTGGATCCTTTCTGGACCAAAATAATACAGCGTGCTACAGTCTGCTCCTCTTGGCAAGAGAAAAATTAAATAGGGGCTCCAGGGGCTTCCCTGGTGGTATAGTAGATAAGAATCCACCACCCAATACAGGGGACATGGGTCTCATCCCTGGTCTGGGACGGTCTTCCGCAGCACACAACAACTAAACTGGTGTGCTGCAAATACTGAACCTGTGCGCCTAGAGCCTGTGCTCTGCAACAGGAGAAGCCCACAGACCACAACTAGAGAAGGCCCTCATGCAATGGTGAAGACCCAACACAACCAAAAAGTAAGTAACTGAATTAAAATAATAATAAATGTTAAAAATAAATAAACAGGTGTTCAAAAGGGAACTCCTTTGGAAGACAGTGTCCTCTATGTGATCAGAAAGACTGAAAGGAACATGAAATGGGACCGACTTTTGGTATTTTTTTTTAGGTCAATGCTTTATTGACACCATGTTGCCTTGAATATAATCTGAAGATATCTTTGGATATCATATTCTTTATGCAGGATATTAGCTCTTTCTTTTCTTGTATCTGAATCACTCCATCAAGGATTTATTATAGCTGGAGATAAGACCTTTGGAAGCAGTGTCCCTTTTTCTTTTTTTGACGGAGCTAAGGTATATGGGATCTTAGTTCCCTGACCAGGGATCCAACCCTCACCCCTGCACTGGAAGAGCAGAGTCTTAACCACTGGACCAAGGAAGTCCAGGACTGACTTTCTTATTGTGTGATGCGGAATCATTTAAGCACCTAAAGGCACCGCCCCACTCCTGTCCCCTGCCGGGGGAGCCCCCAGCCTGGGTGAGGGGATTTCCGAGGCGCCCCTACCGCAGTTCTCCTCGTCAGACTTGTCCTTGCAGTCAGGGTCATGGTCGCAATGCCAGCTGGAGTGGATGCACTCGCCACTGCCGCAGTGGAACTCGAGGGCCGAGCAGGGGTTGTTGTCCTGCAGGGGGCCTGATGGGTGGGGGGTCCCGCAGTGCTTTGGCCACTCATCTGAGCCATCGTCACAGTCGGGGTCGCCATCGCAGGCCCAGAGCTGGGGGATGCACATGGAGCTGTTGCACTGGAAGTTGGCAGGGCCGCAGGTGGGCATGGGGCAGGACGCCTCATCCGAGCCATCTAAGCAGTCCAGGTCCAAGTCACAGACGAACTTCGGGGCAATGCACTTGCCGTCATTACAGCGGAACTCATCCTGGGAGCACGTCTTGGGGGCTGCGGGGACGGACGGGAGAGGACAGCCTGGTCACCGGGGAAACCACTCCCCAATCCTGACACCAACTCATTGCACAGATGGGGACACTGAGGTGAGGAGAGGCCAGAGCGCAGTGAGTGGACTCCAGGCAGTGGTCAGGGGACCTGGCCGACAACCACCCAGTTCCTGGGCCCCTCTGGGCCTCAGTTTCCTCATCTGTTTCTGTCTCAAAGTGTTACTGGAGGACTGGGATGTAAAGGTACACGGGAACCTGTATTTAAGAGTTTATGCAGGGAACTATAGTCAGTATCTTATAATAAATATAGTAGAAAAGAAGAAGAAAAAGAATATATGTGTGAGTGTGTGTAACTGAATCACTTTGCTCTACACCTAAAACTAACCCAAAACTGTAAATTAAATATACTTTAGTTTAAAAAAAAAAAGGATGAGTGGAGTAGGAAATGGCAACCCACTCCAGTATTCTTGCCTGGAGAATCCCATGGACACAGGAGCCTGGCAGACTACAATCCATAGGGTTGCAAAGAATCGGACACAACTGAGGGAATTCAGCACTTAAAATTAAGTGTTCCTTTACTATTAAAAGTCTTCCCTTGTGGCTTAGCTGGTAAAGAATCTGCCTGCAATGCGGGAGACCTGGGTTTGTTCCCTGGGTTGGGAAGATTCCCTGGAGAAGGGAAAGGCTACCCACTCCAGTATTCTGGCCTGGAGAATTCCATGGACTGTATAGACCATGGGGTCACAAAGAGACATGACTCTTTGTGACCCCATTTTACTATTCAAATTTTATTATCCTTCATTTTATTAGTGGTCCTTGAGCAGCTCTGAACGTTTGGAAATTGGGTGTTGAAGGAAGGTAAAGTAGAATATTTTGATCCGACTGGAGACTTTGAAATACTAGATAGTAAATGTGATCATCCTCCTTTGACCTTCAGCTCAAATATCTCCCTGAAAATAATGCATTCAGGTTCAGAGGAAGCTTAGAGACGGCACTTTAAATGTCACATTGTAGTACTTATAAAATGAAAAGGAGGTAATTTCGGCTTTAAAAAACAAAACAAAACCAAAAAATGGCTGGGGACTTCCCTGACGGTCCAGTGGTTAGGGCTCCAGGCTCTCACTGCCAAGGGCCCAAGTTTCATTCCTGGTGGAGGAACTAAGATCCCGAAAGCCACTCAGAGTAGCCAAAAATAAAAATAAAAACTGTTGCCCTTATTATTATTATTTGCTTGTTTTTATTTACAATGACATGGGACTTTTTGAAAGTGAAAAGTGAAAGTGAAAAGCGACTTTTTGAAAGTCGCTCAGTCGTGTCCCACTCTTTGGGACCCCGTGGACTCTGCAGTCCATGGAATTCTCCAGGCCAGAATACTAGAGTGGGTAGCCTTTCCCTTCTCCAGGGGATCTTCCCAACCCAGGGATTGAACCTAGGTCTCCTGCATTGCAGGCAGATTCTTTACCAACCGAGATATCAGGGAAGCCCATATTGGACTTTTGAAGTTGAAGTATAGTTGACTTACAAAGCTGTGCCAGTTTCCAGGTATGCCACAGCGGCTCAGTGACTTTAGACAGCACAAAACGATCACCAAGCTAAGTCCACTTACTGCGTGCCACCCTACAAGGTTATCACCATCTTACTGACTACATTTACCACGCTGTGCATCACATCACTGTGAATTATTTATGTACAGGAGGAAGTTGGTTCCTATTAATCTCCCTCCTCTATTTTACTCATCCTCCCACCTCCTGGGTTTGATGGTACTATTATTTCTTTTTTTAACTTCTTCAGTTTTATTGTACATACATGTCAATCTTTTTTTTTTCCCATTGTGGACGGAGTTTAATAATTTTTTTTTAAAGTTGGATTGAAGTATAGTTGATTTCCAATGGTGTGTTAATTTCTGCTCTACAGCAAAGTGACTCAGTTATACGTAAATGTATTCTTTTTCATATCCCTTTCCATTGTAGTTTATCACAGAATATTGACTATAGTTTCCCTGCCCTATACAATTGGAGAAGGCAATGGCACCCCACTCCAGTACTCTTGCCTGGAAAATCCCATGGATGGAGCAGCCTGGTAGGCTGTAGTCCATGGGGTCGCTAAGAATCGGACACGACTGAACAAATTCCCTTTCACTTTTCACTTTCATGCATTGGAGAAGGAAATGGCAACCCACTCCAGTGTTCTTGCCTGGAGAATCCCAGGGACAGGGGAGCCTGGTGGGCTTCCATCTATGGGGTTGCACAGAGTCGGACACGACTGAAGCGACTTAGCAGCAGCAGCAGCAGCCCTATACAATAGGACCTTGTTGTTTATGCTGGAATGATTAGAGAGTCAACAGAAACAGTAATTATGTGAAATGATGAAGGTGTTAAATAACCCTATTGTGGTAATCATTTCACAATATATATAAAATCATCACACTGGAGACTAAACTCACACCATGTTACATGTCAACTATTTCTCAATAAAGCTGGAAGAAAAAATAAAACACTTGGAAAAGAGGCCCAATCCCTTTTATTTTAAAATGTTCCTCAGTGAGAACCAAGGTTAGATATGCATCACTAAGCACTCACTCACTTTTTAGGTTGTTTTTTTTTTTAATACTCTCTTGGGGGGTTTCATATTTTGTCAACTTGAAGATTTGATGTGATCTCAATTATTTAAATTTCCCCCAGGGTGTTTTTTTTTTTTTTAAAGAGTCTTACTTTGCTTTTAAAAAATCTACACAATTAGAAAAGAAATTGTAAATAATGAATAAAATCAAAGAGGCAAGACAGAACCTGCTGCAGAGTGCCCTCCTGTCTGAAACTCTCTATGGTTTGGAACAAACTGACCTCAGCCACGAACCCAGTCAGATCACTTGGACATGGCTAGGATCCATGGGCCACCAGACAAGGGACACCACTTACAACAGCCTTCTTCGTCCGAGCCATTCTCGCAGTCCACCTGGCCATCGCATCTCCAGGACCCCGAAATGCAGCGGTTGACACGGCCCCCACAGCTGAAGTCCCCCATCTTGCAGGTGACAGACTCTATGGGAGAAACAGAACTGAACCGTAACGCAGAGGGAAGAATGCCTTGCCACTCCGAGCTCTGCAAGGGAAGAACCCAGAGTTTTCTGATAGGAGATTCAGGCTCACTTTTCTGGGCCAAAATGAAGGAAATTTAACGGAACTTATTAAAAATTAGTTGCTGAGGACTTCCCTGGGAGTCCAGTGGCAAAGACTTCCATGCTCCCAATGCAGGGGGCCTGGGTTCAATCCCTGGTTAGGGAACTAGATACCACATACCACAGCTAAAGATCCTGCATGCCACAAGGAAGACTGAAGGTCTTGCATGCTGCACTTAAGACCCAGTGCAGAAAAATAATTTTTTTTTTAAGTTAGATGCCAGGTGTTGCAAAGATTTTGGAATGAGATAAAAGTGGTGGTTGCAAAGCACTGGGAATATATTAATGCTACTAAACTGGTCACTTTTTTTTTAATTTAAAATTTTGGGGTGGCTTTTTTAAAAAATCGAAGCATAATTGATTTACAATGTTGTGTTAATTTCAGGTGTACAGCAAAGTGACTCAGTTATACGTGTGTGTGTGTGTATATATATATATTTTTTCTTTTTCAGATTCTTTTCCATTATAGGTTATTACAAGATATTGAATATAGTTCCCTGGGCTATACAGTAGGTCCTTGTTGATTATCTATTTTATATATAGTAGTATGCATCTGTTAATCCCAAATTCCTATTTTATTCCTACCCCCAATGGCCTAATTCAGTGGTTAGGACTCTTAAGCTTCCACTGCAGCTGTTATGGGTTCGATCCCTGGTTGGGAAGCTAAGATCCCACAAGCCACCTGGAGTGGCCAAGAAAACAAAAGACAAACACACAAAAAGGCTAATTTGTGAGACTTCCCTGGCAGTCCAATGGTTAAGACTTTGCCTTCTAACATGGGGTGAAGGTTCGATCCTGGTTGGGAAGCTAAGACCCCCATGCCTCGAAGCCAAAAACCTAAATCATTAAGAAGCAATATTATAACAAATTCAATCAAGACTTTAAAAATGGTCCACCAAAAAAAAAAAATCTTAAAAAAGGGCTAATCTGTGTAACATGAACCTCAAGGAAAAAAAAAAGAGGAAAGGAAACTTTAAAGGAAAGTTCCAATAATATCGTCTCTGTGTGCATGCTAAGCGTTTCAGTCTTGTCCAGTTCTTTGCAACCCCAAGGTCTATAGCTCGCCAAGCTCCTTTGTCCATGGAAGAATACTAGGCAAGAATACTGGAGTGGAGTGCTATACCCTCCTCCAGGAAATCTTCCCAACCCAGGGATCAAATCCGAGTCTTTTACATCTCCTGCATTGCAAGTGGATTCTTTACCTCTGACCCACCTGGAAAGCCCAATATCTTCTCTGCCCATCTCCTAATTCATAGAAGAATACATTAGTATGCTTGTCAATTTCTACCACGTCTGTCACCCGCTATCATCAAATCACTTTGCCATCCAACAGAAATTAACACGTTGAAAATTAACATTGAAAATGTTTAAGTGTAACACAACTATACTTAGATTAAAAAAAAAAAAAAAAAAGGAGTTAAAAAGAAAAGGTTAGGACACACGTCACGTCCAAAGGCGGGGAGAAACTCACTGCATGTCTCCTGGGATTCATCAGAGCCGTCTTGGCACTCGGCGGTCCCATCACAAACCCACTTATAGGAGATGCATTTCCCATCTTGGCACTGAAACTCGTTTCTCCCACAGTTGTCTTCCACTAAAGAGAAGGAAAGGAGAAGGAAGAATCAAGGCTGGGATCACAAAATGACCCAATTCTTTGTGTCTCTTTCCTGCCAAGTGAAGAATGAACCAGAAATACAATCCTACTGCAGCAGTCAGGTCTCCAGGAAATCAAACATACACCACAACTAAACCGAGTGAACCCAAAGTGTTGTGGAGGATGCGAAGGACACTTCCTAAAAAGAGATGCATCCCCAGTGTGAGATTCTGACATCATGGTTGGTGAGTCCAAAGTGTGGATCCACTGGGCGATGGGGACAAAATATTAGAACCTCGGTGCACATTACCAAAGAAAAGGACACGAATTAGCATGTCACAAACCTGTACTGGAGACAGTACCAAGGAAAATTGAGACTGCAGAAGCATTAAGCTGGAGGAAAACTTGAAAAGCTTTCTCCAGTAGGTAGAAAGGAACTAAAGAGATAAAAATTGGGACTTCTCTCATGGTTCTGTGGTTAAGAACCTACCTTACAGTACAGGGGACACAGATTTGATCCCTAGTTGGGGAACTAAGATCCCACCTGCCACAGGGCAACTAAGCTCGTGCACCCCAAGAAGCCCACATGATGCAGCTGAGACCCAGCACAGCCCCCCAAAAAAGGGTATATAAGTTATGAGAAATGATTAATGTAGAGGTCAGACAGCAGAGATCCAGCAGAGAAGATAATCATATAACTAAATTTCAGATCTAAAGAAGTGGGTTGTTGCTGTTCAGTCGCTGAGTTGTGTCCAACTCTTTTCGACCCCGTGGACAGCAGCATACCAGGCTTCCTTGTCCTTCACTGTCTCCTGGAGTGGGGGCTACTCTCTAGCTGTGGTGCTCTGGCTTCTCATTGTGGAGCGTCTCTTGTGGCAGAGCACAGGCTCCAGGCCCACAGGCTTCAGTAGTTGTGCTGCACGGGCTTAGTTGCTCCGAGGCATGTGAGATCTTCCCGGACCAGGAATCGAAATTGTGTCTCCTGCATTGGCAGGCAGATTCTTTACTCCTGAGCCACCAGGGAAGCCCCTCTAAAATATACGACTTTTACACTTTGTGGCTCAGATGGTAAAGAATCTGCCTGCAATTCGAGAGACCTGGGTATGATCCCTGGGTGGGGAGGATTCCCAGGAGGAGGGCAAGGCAACCCACTCCAGTATTCTTGCCTGGAGAATCCCCATGGACAGAGGAGGTTGGCGGGCTACAGTCCATGGGGTTGCAAAGAGTCAGACACGACTGAGCGACCAAGCACACAAAGAGAGCAAAATAATACTGACTGCATTTAGTTTTAGGTATCATGCTTTGATTCAGGGGCATTGTTACGTGTGAGCTATGATCAAAGCAAACTTTTATTGTGAAAGTTGCTCATTCCGACTCTTTGTGACCCCATGGACTATACAGTCCATGGAATTCTCCAGGCCAGAATACTGGAGTGGGTCAGTCATTTCAGTCACTCAGTTGTGTCAGACTCTTAGGGACCCAACGGACTGCAGCACACCAAGCTTCCAATAAACTTTTATTGGTTGGTAATAAAATTGGTATTACTCCTTTAATCTTTAAATATAGACTTTGATCCCCTTCATAATCTAAAGTAACACAGTTAATAAAAATTATGATCCAGTTTATCTCAGGATAAGGAAATAAGACCAAGAAGGAAGAAGCTAGCAGAAATTTCCTCATGAGTCAGATATTCTGAAGGCAAATGATATGTAAAATATAAGTTCGGGCTGATGGCTACGTTTATTATATTTTTCACTACGTTTGTAAGAAGAACTTTTTTTTTATCACTTTATTTTGAATGTTGACTGAAACAAACAAAAAAAATAGTTTAATAGTTTGCACAAAATGTATTCATTTGCTCATTTTGCACAAAGGCAATTAATGAACTCTTCATGCACAAGGCAGAAACTATGTCTCCAGAATTAGTCCATTCCTGGGAGAAACTTCCAGACAAAGAGATCCTTGATCCTTGAATGATTCTTCTTATGCAAGAAGTCTCTTCTTCCTTCATTCTGCATATGGGAGAAGATTCAAGATCTTACATGCTTT
Organism: Bos taurus; assembly: GCF_002263795.3. Lineage (NCBI taxonomy): Eukaryota > Metazoa > Chordata > Mammalia > Artiodactyla > Bovidae > Bos > Bos taurus. The sequence continues at coordinate 15,554,348 of NC_037334.1, read as the reverse complement.
GTGTCTTTTTATGTATTCAGATTTTTCCCCCTTGATATTCTCTTTAAGTGGACTTTCTGGGTGGCTCAGATGGTAAAGAATATATGCCTGCAATGTACGAGACACAGGAGACTTGGGTTTGATCCCTGGGTCAGGAAGATCCCCTGGAGGAGGAAATGGCAACCAACTCCAGTATTCTTGCCTGGAGAATCCCATGGACAGAGGAGCTGGGTGGGCTACAGTCCATGGGATTGCAAAGAGTTGGACATGGCTGAGCACGCATGCATGTACATTCTCTTTAAACACTCAGTAGATGTGGTGCACAGGATTAGTTGCTCCGTGGCATGTGGGATCATCCTAGACCAGGGCTCCAACCGATGTCCCTTGCATTGCAAGGTGGATTCTTAAACACTGGAGCACCAGGGAAGTTTGAGACCTTCAAGTTTTAACTGAGCACATTACCCAAGGGAGGATCTACAATTTCCCAGCTTCCTTTGCAGGCAGGTGTGGCCATGGGACCAAGTTTAAGCTAATGAGCTGTGAGTGAAAGTAAATGTGCAAACTTCACGACCTTAGAGGGTGGCACTGACAAGTTGATTCCTACTAGTGAGCATTTTGCCCCTCTTAACCTCAACGTACAAGATAAAAACTGACCTAATTAGATATGGTGGAAGGTCAAGCCATAAAAATAAGAATGATCAAAGGCACTCTTTGAAGTATGGCTCCCTGTGTCCAATTGCTAATCATCAGCCTTGCCCTTAACGCTCGGCAATAAAAAAAACCGAAATAATGCAATTTGCAGCAACATGGATAAACCTGGAGATTATCATACTAAGTGAAGTAAGCCAGGTAGAGAAAGATGAATATTATACAATATCATTTATATGTGGAATCTTAAAAAAAAAAAAGATACAAATGAACTAATTTAAAACAGAAATTAGACCCACAGACGTAGAGAACAGATTATGGTTGTCAAAGAGGACAGAAGTGAGGGACAGATAAATTAGGAAATTGAGATGGACACATACACGCTACTATATATAAAATAGATAACCAACAAAGACCTCCTGTGTAGCACAGGGAACTATATACTCAATTATCTTGTAATAATGTGTAAGGGAAAAGAAACTGAAAAAGAATCTGAATCACTGAAACTAACACAACATTGTAAATCAAATATACTTTACTATATATATATATATATATATACATATATATACATGTTACTTCATATATAGAGATATAAAGGAAAAAAAAACCTTGCCCTCACTACATCATGATTTGAGATTTTTAACTATAGTAGGAAGCCATTGCAAATAACAAGATATTTTAAAATGTGCGTTCGATCTTTATCTCACCTTTTTAACATATCTGGTTTTCTGTATAATTATGGTTTTTAATGTACACCAGATGATAGCATAGTTATATGACAAATAATTATATTAAGGAGAACATGCTGGATCTGGTAAAAAAAAATTTCACAACCTCAGATCCCAAACCTCTGCAGTCCCTTCTGGTACAACACCCCCTCCTAACTCCCTCCTCTTTGCTTGGCTAACAGTTCAGCTTCGAAGCTAACCTTCCGCGAAACTGGGTTTAGCAGCCCATGGACTTCCCAGGTGGTGCTGGTGGTAAAGAACCCACCTGCCAATGCAGGAGATGGTAAGAGTCACTGTTCGATCCCTGGGTCAGAAAGATCTCCTGCAGGAGGGCATGGCAACCCACTCCAGGATTCTTGCCTGGAGAATCCCATGGACAGAGGAGCCTGGCAGGCTACAGTCCATGGGGTCGCAAAGAGTTGGACACAACTGGAAGTGATTTAGCACGCACGCATGCAAGAGCTCTTAAAACACCCATTTCTTACTCCTAACATACAAGATGGAAATCATTTGTTTACCGAGTCCCCCAGCCTAGATTTAAACTCCTGGAGAGTAAGGAATGTCTTTTTCTTCCTTTCAGCGTGAAACCATCAGAGCCCAAGGCCTGAGTCAAAACAAGATTTGTTGAGCTGTTATGCCCCAGTCAGAGACAGGTCCATCATATTACTACTGGGCAAAGATTTTGGAAAAGCGGAACTCTTCTAGTTCCATCTCTTCGGAGGGCAACAGGGCAGAATCTGTCAAATTTTAAAGTGCAAAGTCCCCGGGACCCAGAAGAATTATTAACACAGATGTATAACAATGTCAAGTTCAAAAAGGTCCAAAGCTTTTTTTCCCCCACTGAGCAGTGTGGTTTGTGGGATCTTAATTCCTCGACCAGGAACCAAGCTTCTGCCCCCTACAGTGGAAGCTCGGAGTCCTAACCACTGGACAGTCAGGGAATTCCCTGTCCGGTTTCTTTTGCTCGAGTACATACTATTCATGTGCCGTTCTAGCTCAGGCACAACTAACCGATAATGATAGAAACTGGGCTTTCCTGGTGGCTGAGAAGTAAAGAATCTGCCTGCAATGCAGGAGACACGGTTTGATCCCTGGGTCGGGAAAATCCCCTGGAGAAGGAACTGGCAACCCACTCCAGTATTCTTGCCCGGAGAATCCCATGGACAGAGCAGCCTGGTGGGTCCATGGGGTTGAAAAGAGTCGGCACAACTGAGTGACTAACACTTTCACTTTTCGCAATGACAGAAATCAGATTAGAGGTGCCTCTGGTCTGTGTCTGGCAGGTGAGTAAGCTGAAGAGAGCCGGGAACTTCCTGGGGGGAGAGAAGTCCTCTAGGTCCTAATGAGAGGTGGCTACATGGAAGTAGATGTCTATCACAACTCACTGAACTCTTATCTGTCGATTCTATAGTATGTTAATTGCACCTTTCATTCAGAAGAAACAAATTCTGGGTCTTCAAAGCTCATTGTCCAGTGTTCCTGCCCAGAGGAACAGTCGGGTGAGATTAGGAGAGAGATGAGTGGAGGGGTGGAGGAGGCTATAGGTGATAAAGAGAGAAATACATACAAGGAGTGTTTAGAAGCATCAACAGAACTTGGTAACTGAACTTACAAAGAGACCAGGCTGGAGGTAACCCCAGTGGAGAGCTCAGGAGATTCAAATGATCTGAGCTCTAGAACCTGCTGCTATCAGAAGACAGACTGATAATGTAGCCCAGCTACTGATCCAGACAGGACATCGCCCTCTGAGGTGCCTCTGCAATGTACCCCACACCCACTGATTCACAGCTGAATCATGATTATGCCTGAAAAAGGAAATGACTCATTTCTGGCTTCCCACATGGGGTGGGTAAAAAGCAATCAAAATTCCAGGACTCTCAGAAAAAAAAAGTAAAAAAAAAAAAAAAAAAAGGAAGTTCAGGCAAGGGGCATTCTCTACAGAGGAGGAGGATTCTGGAGGAGGAACTTCGCCATCTGCTCTCCCAGCCAGGAGATGGCAGTTTCAATCATCGCTAATCCACTTTGCCCAAGGAACCATCTCACACGCAGAATGTGCTACTGGAAAGGCTAAAAATATTAAACCATCTTGAAAGTGCAAAAATGAAAGTGTTAGTCGATCAGTCGTGTCCAACTCTTTTGCAACGCCGTGAACTGTACCCCACCAGGCTCCTGTATCCATAGGATTCTCCAGGCAAGAATACTGGAGGGAGTTGCCATTTCCTTTTCCAGGGGATCTTCTCGACCCAGGAATCAAACCCAGGTCTCCTGCATTGCAGCCAGAGTCTTTACCGTCTGAGCCACCAGGGAAACCCTACTGGAAAGGCTAGAAACATTAAACCATCTTCAGTTCGGTTCAGTTCAGTCACTCAGTCATGTCCGACTCTTTGTGACCCCATGAATCGCAGCATGCCAGGCCTCCCTGTCCATCACCAACTCCCAGAGTTCACTCAGACTCATGCCCATTGAGTCAGTGATGCCATCCAGCCATCTCATCCTCTGTCGTCCCCTTCTCCTCCTGCCCCCAATCCCTCCCAGTATCAGAGTCTTTTCCAATGAGTCAACTCTTCACATGAGTTGGCCAAAGTACTGGAGTTTCAGCTTTAGCATCATTCCTTCCAAAGAAATCCCAGGGCGGATCTTCTCTGGTGGTCTTCTGCACTCTGCACTCCCAATGCAGGGGCGCTGGGTCTGATCCCTGGTTGGGGAACTAAGATCCCACATTCTGCAACTAGGCCCATGTGCCACAAACTAGAGAGCCCCCACCTCGCAACAAAGATCCAGCATAGCCAAAAATAAAAATTACAGTAATAACAAAAGTAAGAGAGAAAGAATAACAACCCCCTTCCCTGGACACCAACGAGCCCTCCCCTGGGCAGCAGTTAATCAAATATTTTCTTGTCATAGATGGCTGAAGACCCTACCAACAAGAAGGCCCTACTACTACATATTTCTACCTGAACAGCTGTTCATCCAACAGCTGGCCATCAGCTGTAACATCTGAATGACGAGTGAATGGATTTCACCATTACTGACAGCAGTCAGCTGGGAAATGTCTCATGGCCTTGCTTATATGGCTGAGGATAAGGGACAGTGAGCACCCAGGAGAGCACCTCAGGATGGGTGTCCTGGCAGTGGGCAACCCCCACCTGAGCGAGGAGTCAGAACTAGTCCTATTTCAAACACCACAGCCCAAAGAAACAAACAGCTCTTTCTTATTTCCTCCCAGTTCCACAAGCAAGGTTTGGGTTTTGTATGTCAGTTTCAGTTGAATTTCAGCAAATGCAAACCAGAGCACTACATCCCATAACTCCTCATACTGCTGCTGCTGCTGCTGCTAACTCACTTCAGTCGTGTCCGACTCTGTGCGACCCCATAGATGGCAGCCCACCAGGCTCCCCCATCCCTGGGATTCTCCAGGCAAGAACACTGGAGTGGGTTGCCATTTCCTTCTCCAATGCATGAAAGTGAAAAGTAAAAGTGAAGTCGCTCAGTCGTGTCTGACCCTCAGCGACCCCATGGACTGCGGAGCCTTCCAGGCTCCTCTGTCCATGGGATTTTCCAGGCAAGAGTACTGGAGTGGGTTGCCATTGCCTTCTCCTCCTCATACTATGCTATGCTATGCTATGCTAAGTCACTTCAGTCGTGTCCGACTCTGTGTGACTCCATAGACGGCAGCCCACCAAGCTTCCCCGTCCCTGGGATTCTCCAGGTAAGAACACTGGAGTGGGTTGCCATTTCCTTCTCCAATGCATGAAAGTGAAAAGAGAAAGTGAAGTCGCTCAGTCGTGTCCGACTCTTAGCAACCCTATGAACTGCAGCCTACCAGGCTCCTCTGTCCATGGGATTTTCCCGGCAAGAGTACTGGAGTGGGGTGCCATTGCCTTCTCCGCCTCCTCATACTGGGGATGCCTAAAATTACATACGCAACACACGCCCTCCTCCGCAAAAAAAGAAAGCAATCGAAACTCTAGCCTTTAGACCTCTCCTGTCACGGGTGAGGAATCAGAAACAAGGTTATCGAAACAGAAAAGGAGAATATACATTTCTGCTTTTTCTCCAGTACACATAATGAGGTGGTAAATGCTTTCAAGGTTTTCCTTCCGCGGATACTGAAGATAGTGGTTGTTCAAGAAAACCAAAATAATACATGGAGGGGATTCCCTGGTGGTTCCGAGGTTAGGACTCAGTGCTTTCACTGCCAAGGCCTGGGTTCAACCCCTGGCCAGGGTACTAAGATCCTACAAGTCGAGAGGCATGGACAAAATAAAATTAAAAAATAAATACTTGGAATCATTTTCTTGAAAAAGAAATGGCCTGGGTCTTCCCTGGCGATCTAGTGGTTGGGACCTCGCTTTCCAGTGCAAAGATACCAAAGGCCTCAGAGCCACAAACCAAAACATAAAACAGAAGCAACATCATAACCAATTCAATAAAGACTTTCAAAATAAGATGTTCCACACCAAAAAAATCTTAAAAAAAAAAAAATAAAAAAATGTCTGAAGCTAAGAGACTTAGCAGAAAATGAATGAAAAATCCTTTTGCCAGTGCTCTTTTCCACAAGAGGGACCACCAAGATATTTTCCCCAGAGGTGATCTCCGTGGTAGTTTGTCGTCTGCTCCTTTGAGGGAGGGGTAGCCAGTTTCTATCTCTGTTCACTGCTGACTACGTGCATGGTGTCTTAGCAACACATGGTTACTTGCTAGACAGCGGAGCAGAGTGTGGATGCTGTTAATGTACTGAATGTGGAATGTGAAAGGCAATCAAAGCACTGAGCAAAAAAGGTATCTAGAATTGGGTCTTATTAGGGGAGGAACCCTTGGAGAAGGCAATGGCACCCCACTCCAGTACTTTTGCCTGGAAAATCCCATGGATGGCGGGGCCTGGTGGGCCGCAGCCCAAGGGGTCGCCGGGAGTCGGACACGACTGAGCGACTTCGCTTTCACTTTTCACTTTCATGCTTTGGAGAAGGAAATGGCAACCCACTCCAGTGTTCTTGCCTGGAGAATCCCAGGGACGGGGGAGCCTGGTGGGCTGCCGTCTATGGGGTCACACAGAGTTGGACACGACTGAAGTGACTTAGCAGCAGCAGGGGAGGAACCCTACAGATATGAGCAGGAATGCCCTAGAAAGACAGCATGAGGCAGACAGCTCAGAAACATTCTCCCTATCTTTAGTGAGTGTTGCCCTGAAAGATAAATATGCCTGACAATGACCAGTGAATCCCCCTGGGGCTTGTTGTTAAAGCAGTTGTTGTTTAATCACTAAGTTGTATCTGACTCTTCCCGATCTCATGGACTGCAGCATGCCAGGCTCCTCTGTCCTCTGCTATCTTCCAGAATTTGCTCAGATTCATGTCTGTTGAGTCAGTGATGCTATCTAACCATCTTATCCTCTGTTAAAGCAGACACAACTTAGGGGAACACTCTACTTTCTGAGTTTGGGTGTGTCCCTGGCATATTTGATACCCTACATACAACTGTCAATTAACTGACTTTGATTTGGCTAAAGGAAAGAAAGCAAGCAGCTAAGATTCCAATTACTACCATTCCCAAAGTAAACAGACAAGAAATTCCCGCTCCCTTGGGGCAAACTGGAGTAGCCAGGGCTGCTACAAATGTCTATCATTAAGTTAACAGCAGAGTAGATACTTAGTGGAATACACAGCAGAATACTGGAGTGGGTTGCCATGTCCTTCTCCAGGGATCTTCCGGACCCAGGGATCAAACTCAGGTCTCCCACACTGCAGGCAGGTATTTAGTAGCTGTCCACTCACTCTCAGGAGTCTGGGGAACACACCCAGACTCAGAGCCTCCTTGAGAACCAAAATATATGATTTCCTCAAGCTGCCCAGTGAAAAAGGAAACTGAAGCAACCTATCTTGCTCAATGAAACTTCACTGCCATTAATATCCTCTTAGGGAAGGAGTGGATCTGTGTGTGAAATACAGGCTCATCAACTGTCTCTTTTCCAAGCCACCATCCCTCTGCTTCACACAACCCAATGGCTGAATTATTACAATAACCCTCTGCCATGTGGCTGAAATTCTCCTTCCTTTCCTCCCAGAGGAAACGGTGATGTGTGTGTCTGATTCCAAGAGTTCAAAGGTCTCCGCTCAAAGCCACCCCTCCCCCCCATTAAAAAAAAAAAAGCTTCCTGCATCCTGTTCATGGGACAATTTCAATACTTTTCTAGGCCCAGATGGTTGTTAAGCTGGAAAAGGACCATTTCCTTATTATCCAGGGCGAGGTCAAATGTCTCTCTCAGCCACTGGATAACTCAGGATGTTGCACCAACTAGCCTCTTGCCCAATTCTAAAATTCAAGCCCCTTAAAATGAAAGGTTGTCATGTTGTCATGAGAGCAGTTCAACTGAACTCATTTTAGCACCTATGAACAGACAAGGCAATCCCAAAGGGGTCCATTCGGTCCCAACTCTCGGTCCCTGCCCAGGCACGGATGAAAGTCTCCGTTAAGTGCCCTTCACGTCCGATCCGGGAAGGACTGGAGTTTCTAGGCAACGTTTCAGACTGGGAAGGGACTGAGGCCTTGGAGGTGGCCTGGGGGGTCACGTCTGCGAACTGGTCCCAGTCGGGCGGGTCGGAGAAGCTCCTGAGGACAAAGTGGGTACGAAGGCATCATTGCAGACAGAGGAGGAAACAGGCCTTGGCCGAGCGGGGCTCAAGCGCTCGGCCGGCATGCTTGCAGAGCTTCTCCAGGGGCCCGGGACTTGGCGCAGCATTTGTGACGGGAGCCCCGAATGACCCGAGGAATCGCCTTCGACATCCTCACGGAGACCTAGCGAGGCGGGAGGCGTGCGCCAGCCCCGCCCCACGCCGGGCCTCAAAAACCACCGCCTCCCATTGGCCAAGGGGTGCGGCTCGAGGCTCGCCTGTTCGAATGGCGTCCAATGGGAGCTCGGGGGAGGGCCCACAGGGCTGAAGGCGGGGCTGGAGGAGGTGGCTAAGGGCGGAAGCTTGGTGAAGGTTAGAAGAGTCCCGCTCCGTTTCGAGGGGCAGCAGCGCCCTTGGGAAGCACAAAGCCAACTTGACCGCCGCCGTAACCCCTGAGGGTGAAACGATGTGAGGGAGCGCCCGTAGGGCCTCCAGGCTGAGCAGCCCGTTTTCGGGCCCGTCTCACCCCTGGAATAACTCTGGGAGGGAGTACCTCCTCCTAAAGCGTACCCGGCTCTAAGAAAAGGAGAGTGGTCCCCCATTGGGGGGATACTTGTGGGGAAAGCCGCGTCGCGTTTCCCTCCCAGACCCCTCAGACACCTATCCCCCAAACCCTTTTCCCAATGCAGCCATTGGGGAAGGACTTTGTGCCATTTTCCCACGTCTTCCATGGATTGAATGATTTTTCATTTTCTCTCCCGCCGGCCCCCCAAAATACCAAGGGGCTCCCCAAATTCAGGAGCTCACCCCTATCCTGCGCGGGCTTCCGGAGCCAGACTTACCTGCAGCCTCCCCCACAGCGATGAGCAGGGCGATGGCCCAGCGCAGCCCCCAGCCCGCAAGCCTCATGATCCCAGCCTCCGCTTGTCACGCCCCGGCCCAGGCCGCTGTCCGCTCGCAGTGACCGCTCTGGAAACCCGGGCTTCGCGCGGCCCGGACGCGACTGCACGCGGGGCGTCAGTCATTTGCAGCATTTCTATGTGAGGTTTCCCGGAGAGGGAGGAGTTTGCAGTGGGGTGATTTTCAAATATCTTCACCTCACTGTGGGAGGAGGAGTTTGGAGAGGAGGAGTTTCAAACGGCCGATGTGACATGGGCTCCTTAACCCATGAAGCCCTGACTCAGATTCCAGTTCTTTCCAAAGCTGGTCTTGGACAGGCTGCAGGGTTTGTGGCAGGAAGAGCTGAGCCGCCTCCATGCCCACCCTCAAAATGAAATCCCACATCTCCTTTAAATTTCTCTCAAATTTTGATTGTTATATTCTCTTTGGTGCCCAGAGAAGATTCTATCTGCCCTTCCAAATTGTCTAATTGGCCAATGACATCTCCCCTCGGACTCAAAACCAAAAACTAGAGATGTTGGAAACTTAGCCCCACCCCTTTTCTCTACTTGCCTTCTCCTTTCTAGGAATTGTTTATAGATTTTAACTGTTTCATCATATATAGTTTTAGAGGGTTCTTCCAAATTGCCCCATAAAACAGTTATCAGTGATGCATTTAAATAAAATCATCACAAAAGTACAGGCAAAGACTGATTTTGTTTTGTGGGATCCAGCACTTGGATGAATTATGGGCCAAAACATCTCCGAAATCAACTGACCTCATACCCGGGGTCTGGACATAAATATTGATTTATCTTATTCAGAGAAAGGGTTGAACAAACAGAGTGGCCACTTCCTCTCCCCAAAGCCAAATCAAAACAAACTAGAGATTTCAGAGCTGAACCTGAATGCCTAAACCACCAAGAGCTGATGGTGAACAGCTTTTAAGAATCAGGGTGTCTCTTTGGTGGAGATTCATGAACTTGCCATGGTCCCTTGCCAAAAAGCCCTCCTACAAAGGGTCTGGCAGTTTGGAAGGGTTCTCTCCGGATAAGCAGAGTTCTCTGAGGTTTTACAAACTGAGCTTGGCAGGCGTACTAACCTCTCAGCAGGCTTTCGGAGAAACCCAGGAGAGAAGGCAGAAAAGAGGCAGAGAGGAGATAATTGAACTCTCAGAAAGAAAAACAGTGATTAATCCAGAAGAAACTTATAGACAGTGTCTGGAAGTATAGAGCCCCAGCTTCTGAATCATACAGAATTTGGGCGAGTCACTTAGCTTTGCCAATTAAAAAAATGGGACATTGGGACTTGCCTCGTGGTCAAGTGGTTAGGACACCATGTTTTCACTGCAGAGGGAGTGGGTTCCATACCTGGTCAGGGAAGTAAGATCCCATAAGCCTCAAGGCAGCGGATGAGAGGGCAGGGTGGGGGAAGGAGACAAAATAAAAACCAGGGGCAAAGTAATGCCTACTTCCCTTACTTGGCAGGTTCAGTGTCAGGGTCAAAATGAAATCATGAATAATCTTACCTGCAGAAATTGACAAGGATGGACAAGTTCTGGGACTTGCAACATTTATGAATGTGTCACCCTCCATTCCATTCCTTATATTAACATATGCTCCTCTTTTTCCCCCCTCAAAGGCAGGAGCACTAGGTTTGATTTCCCTTCTGAAAATTTACAAGACCTCACAGACTCAGTTTCTGTTGCGAGCTCAGCTTTCTCTGATCCATCTGGTGGTAGGTGACTTATTCTGCCCAACAGCCCTGGAAAGGGTTACCAGGAAGAGACTGTCTTCCAGAGAGGACTTAGCTTACTTAACATGTGTTCAGAGCTAGTTGTATGGAGATATAGGGACAGGCCTGGAAAAGGGCTACAAAAACCCTGAAAAGAACATTCCTGGAGGTCTCAAGCCTGGGCAAGAATTCTGGGATAGTTTTACCCAGGTCTGCCTTTGATCTGTCTGCAGAAATCTCAAGGTACTTTCTGTTCCTGCCACATAAGCATATATTGCCCTGAGGATGGAGTCACACTGTTTAAATTTCTCTACTTCTTGGAGCCTCCATATGCTCTACTGTAACTTACTCAGGGTTCTTGTGACGATTAAGTAAATATATATATATATATATATATATATATATATGCTGGTGTCTGGGGAGGCCTTACAAATAGCTGTGAAAAGAAGAGAAGCGAAAACCAAAGGAGAAAAGGAAAGATATAAGCATCTGAATGCAGAGTTCCAAAGAATAGCAAGAAGAGATAAGAAAGCCTTCTTCAGTGATCAATGCAAAGAAATAGAGGAAAACAAAAGAATGGGAAAGACTAGAGATCCCTTCAAGAAAACTAGAGATACCAAGGGAACATTTCATGCAAAGATGGGCTCGATAAAGGACAGAAATGGTATGGACCTAACAGAAGCAGAAGATATTAAGAAGAGATGGCAAGAATACACAGAAGAACTGTACAAAAAAGATCTTCACAACCCAGATAATCACGATGGTGTGATCACTGACCTAGAGCCAGACATCCTGGAATGTGAAGTCAAGTGGGCCTTAGAAAGCATCACTACGAACAAAGCTAGTGGAGGTGATGGAATTCCAGTGGAGCTATTTCAAATCCTGAAAGATGATGCTGTGAAAGTGCTGCACTCAATATGCCAGCAAATTTGGAAAACTCAGCAGTGGCCACAGGACTGGAAAAGGTCAGTTTTCATTCCAATCCCAAAGAAAGGCAATGCCAAAGAATGCTCAAACTACCACACAATTGCACTCATCTCACACGCTAGTAAAGTAATGCTCAGAATTCTCCAAGCCAGGCTTCAGCAATACGTGAACCATGAACTTCCTGATATTCAAGCTGGTTTTAGAAAAGGCAGAGGAACCAGAGATCAAATTGCCAACATCCGCTGGATCATGGAAAAAGCAAGAGAGTTCCAGAAAAACATCTATTTCTGCTTTATTGACTATGCCAAAGCCTTTGACTGTGTGGATCATAATAAACTGTGGAAAATTCTGAAAGAGATAGGAATACCAGACCACCTGATCTGCCTCTTGAGAAATTTGTATGCAGGTCAGGAAGCAACAGTTAGAACTGGACATGGAACAACAGACTGGTTCCAATAGGAAAAGGAGTTCGTCAAGGCTGTATATTGTCACCCTGCTTATTTAACTTCTATGCAGAGTACATCATGAGAAACGCTGGACTGGAAGAAGCACAAGCTGGAATCAAGATTGCTGGGAGAAATATCAATAACCTCAGATATGCAGATGACACCACCCTTATGGCAGAAAGCAAAGAGGAACTAAAAAGCCTCTTGATGAAGTGAAAGTGGAGAGTGAAAAAGTTGGCTTAAAGCTCGACATTCAGAAAACGAAGATCATGGCATCCGGTCCCACCACTTCATGGGAAATAGATGGGGAAACAGTGGAAACAGTGTCAGACTTTATTTTTCTGGGCTCCAAAATCACTGCAGATGGTGACTGCAGCCATGAAATTAAAAGACGCTTACTCCTTGAAAGGAAAGTTATGACCAACCTAGATAGCATATTGAAAAGCAGAGACATTACTTTGCCAACAAAGGTCCATCTAGTCAAGGCTATGGTTTTTCCTGTGGTCATGTATGGATGTGAGAGTTGGACTGTGAAGAAGGCTGAGCGCCGAAGAATTGATGCTTTTGAACTGTGGTGTTGGAGAAGACTCTTGAGAGTCTCTTGGACTGCAAGGAGATCCAACCAGTCCATTCTGAAGGAGATCAGCCCTGGGATTTCTTTGGAAGGAATGATGCTGAAGCTGAAACTCCAATACTTTGGCCACTTCATGCAAAGAGTTGACTCACTGGAAAAGACTCTGATGCTGGGAGGGATTGGGGGCAGGAGAAGAAGGGGACGACAGAGAATGAGATGGCTGGATGGCATCACTGACTCGATGGACGTGAGTCTGAGTGAACTCCGGGAGTTGGTGATGGACAGGGAGGCCTGGCGTGCTGCGATTCATGGGGTTGCAAAGAGTCGGACACGACTGAGCGACTGAACTGAACTGAACTGAACTGAAGTTGCTTCAGTCGTGTCCGACTCTGTGCAACCCCATAGACGGCAGCCCACCAGGCTCCCCCGTCCCTGAGATTCTCCAGGCAAGGACACTGGAGTGGGTTGCCATTTCCTTCTCCAAAGTCCCTCAGTCGTGTTCGACTCTTCACGACCCCATGGACTGCAGCCTACCAGGCTCCTCCGTCCATGGGATTTTCCAGGCAAGAGTACTGGAGTGGGGTGCCATTGCCTTCTCTCTCTCTATATATATATATGTATATATAAATTACGATTATATAAAATGATTACTTATATAAATAATTATATATAGCACTGTTGTATGTTGTATTTATTTTTACTTTTGACTGTCCTGGGTCTTTTGCTATGTCTGGGCTTTCTCCAGTTGCAGCAAACAGGGGCTGCTCCTCGTTGCAGTGCTCGGACTTTTTAAAAAAAATTAATTTATCTTTTTATTGAAGGATAATTGCTGTACAGAATTTTGTTGTTTTCTGTCAAACCTCAGCATGAATCAGTTGTAGGTATACATATATCCCCTCCCTTTTGAACCTCCCTCCCATCTCCCTCTCCATCCCACCCCTCTCGGTTGATACAGAGCCCCTGTTTGAGTTTCCTGAGCCATACAGCAAATTCCTGTTGGCTATCTATTTTACATATGGTAATATAAATTTCCACCTTACTCTCTCCATACATCTCACCCTCTCCTCCCCTCTCCCCATGTCCGTAAGTCTATTCCTTATGTCTGTTTCTCCATTGCTGCCCTGTAAATAAATTCTTTAGTACCATTTTTCTAGATTCTGTATATATGCGTTAGAATATTTATTTATCTTTGTCTTTCTGACTTACTTCACTGTGCATAATAGGTTCTAGGTTCATCCACCTCATTAGAATGGACTCAAATGCATTCCTTTTTAGGGCTGAATAATATTCCATTGTGTATATGTACCACAACATCTTTATCCATTCATCTGTCGATGGACGTCTAGGTTGCTTCCATGTTCTAGCTATTGTAAATGGTGCTGCAGTGAACAGTGGGATACATGTATCTTTTTCAATTTTGGTTTCCTCAGGGTATATGCCTAAGAGTGGGATTGCTGGGTCATATGGTGGTTTTATTCCTAGTTTTTTAAGGAATCTCCATACCGTCTTCCATAGTGGCTGTATCAATTTACACCCCCACCAACAGTGCAAGAGCGTTCCCTTTTCTCCACACCCTCTCCAGCATTTATTGTTTGTAGACGTTTTGATGATGGCCATTCTGACCAGTGTGAGGTGATATCTCATTGTAGTTTTGATTTGTATTTCTATAATAATGAGCAATGTTGAGCATTTTTTTTTCATGTTTGTTAGCCATCTGTATGTCTTCTTTGGAGAAATGTTTGTTAAGGTCTTTTTCCCACTTTTTGATTGGGTTGTTTGTTTTTCTGGTATTGAGTTGTATGAGCCGCTTGTATATTTGGGAAATTAACCCTTTGTCAATTGTTTCATTTGCTAAAAATATGGAATGCTTCACAAATTTACATGTCATCCTTGCACAGGGGCCATGCTAGCCTTTTCTGTATCGTTCCAATTTTAGTATATGTGCTGCCGAAGCGAGCACATGCTCGGACTTCTTATTCGGTGACTTCTCTTGTTGCAGAGCACAGGCTCTAGGCAAGTCAGCTTCAGTACCTGCGGTATGTGGGCTCAGTAGCTGCAGCTCCTGGGCACTACAGTGTGGGCTTCGGTAGTTGTGGCACATGGGCTTAGTTGCTCCATGGCATGTGGAATATTCTGAGACCAGGGATCAAACCCGTGTCCGAGCATTGGCAGGCAGATTCCCATCCACTGTGCCAGGAGGGAAGTCCTAAAGGATTATGTATATAATGATTATGTATATAAATGATTATATATGTGTGTCACATGTGTGTTTCAGTTCAGTTCAGTTCAGTCGCCCAGTCGTGTCCAACTCTTTGTGACTCCATGGACTGCAGCACGCCAGGCCTCCCTGTCCATCAGCAACTCCCAGAGATTCCCTCACACTCATGTCTATTGAGTCGGTAATGCCATCCAACCATCTCATATATATGTGTGTGTGTGTGTGTGTGTGTGTGTGTGTATATATATATATATGCGCATTTGGGGGCTTCCCAGGTAGCATTAGTGGCAATGAACCCGCTTGCCAATGCAGGAGACATAAGAGACACGGGTTCAATCCCAGGATCAGGAAGATCCCTTGAAGAAGGGCATGGCAACCCACTCCAGTTTTCTTGCCTGGAGGACCCTGTGGACAGAGGAGCCTGGCAGGCTACAGTCCATGGGGTTGCAGAGTTGGACACATATTGGAGCCATGCTTGTTTGGCATATAATGACCATAGTGTATCGGTTCCTTGTTTTGGTTTTGCCTGTCTTTGCAATGACATCTTTTTTTCTTCGCTCTTCTCTTTAGGGGAAACGTTCTTCCTCACAGGCACTTAAAAACAAACCTTCCATGGAATCCACTTCATCTAAAAGTTCCCAGGTTTGCAAAATCATCTAAACCCAGGGCACGTGTGTTTTCATTCTGATGCCCTTTGTCCAGGTTTCCACCTCTCTAAGTCACCAGGAGGCTCAGACTGAAATAGGTCTCCACCCAAAAGAGTCTGGTCTTTTGGCTAAGGTGAGTCTTCATAGCTGCCTTTGAAACAGAACTGAGCACTCAGAGAGGGTGAGTAACCACAGGTGCCTTGATGCCTCCCAATGGGTGTGTTTAGAGACCAGACTTGATGCTGTAGCCATCAGTTTATCTCCATAAGATGCCTATAAGCCACATGAGGGCAGAGACAATATTGTATAGTATCTCTAGTGCCTAGCAGTCAGTCAGTTCAGCCGCTCAGTCGTGTCCGACTCTGCGACCCCATTAACCGCAGCATGCCAGGCCTCCCTGTCCATCACCAACTCCCGGAGTCCACCCAAACCGGTGTCCATTGAGACAGTGATACCATCCAACCATCTCATCCTCCGTTGTCCCCTTCTCCTCCTGCCCTCAATCTTTCCCAGCATCGGGGTCTTTTCAAATGAGTCAGCTGTTCGCATCAGGTGGCCAAAGTATTGGAGTTTCAGCTTCAACATCAGTCCTTCCAAAGAACAGCCGGGACTGATCTCCTTTAGGATGGATGGGTTGGATCTCCTTGCAGTCCAAGGGACTCTCAAGAGTCTTCTCCAGCACCACAGTTCAAAAGCATCAATTCTTTGGCACTCAGCTTTCTTTATAGTCCAACTCTAACATCCATACATGTAGTAAGGGCTAAATAGACAAGTGAAAATAAGTGATATTATTTTTGATGTGCCTGCCAACAGCATTATAGATGCCCTGCTTCTGAATTCCACTATTCTTGTTCAGTTGATCAGTCATTGTCTGACTCTCTGCGACCCCATTGACTGCAGCACATCAGGCTTCCCTGTCCCTCACCATCTCCTGGAGCTTGCTCAAACTCATGTCCATTGAGTCGGTGATATGATCCAACCATCTCATCCTCTGTCACCCCGTCCTCCTCCTGCCTTCAATCTTTCCCAGCATCAGGGTCTTTTCCAATGAGTCGGCTCTTCAAATAAGGTGACCAAAGTATTGGAGCTTTAGCTTCAGCATCAGTCCTTCCAATAAATATTCAGGGTTGATTTCCTTTAGGACTGACTGGTTTGATGGGATTTTGATCATTCATAACTCAAATTTGTCCTGGACTGCCACTCCTTTCTTTCAAGAAGAACCACAGTCTTGAAAGCAAACCCATATTGAGAACATGGAAAAAGCCCCTGATCCATAGTTGGGGAGGTTCAAAATTGACCATGACACCTCCTCATCGTCAAGGACTCCAGGAGAGAGAACAGGGCAGGATGTGTGTATAAACATGTATAATCCAAACCCATAGACTGTGCAACACAGAGTGATCCCTAATGTCAACTATGGACTCTGTGTGATGAAGATACATCAATGCAGGTTTATCAGTGGTGCCAGATACACCATTCTGGTGGGGATGGGGAGAGCTGGGGAGGCTGGCAGGCTAGGTTGTTATGGGGAAGGGCTGTTGGCAAATAGTGATTATAGACTTGCCACAAAACTTCAGTTTGTAAAAAATTTGCAGTGTCTGCCAAGCACAATAAGGTGAAGCATAGGGGATGTCCCTCGTGGTATCCAGTGGCTAAGACTCCATGCTTCCAATGCAGGGGATCTGGGTTCCATCCCCCGTCAGGGAACTAGATCCCATGTTCTGCAACTAAGACCTGGGGCAGTCAAAGAACTAAATAAATATTAAAAAATAAGTGAAGCATAATAAAATGAGACATGCCTGTATTACTTATTACTTGTGTGATTAAGAAAAAAGTGAAATAAACCCGTCACGAGAAGACAAATGCTGTATGATTCCACCTTCAGGAGGTCTCTGTGAAAGTGAAAGTCTTTCAGTTGTGTCTAACTCTTTGTGACCCCAAGAACTATACTGTCCATGGAATTCTCCAGGCCGGAATACTGGAGTGGGTAGCCTTTCCTTTCTCCAGGGGATCTTCCCAACCAGGGATCGAACCCCAATGTCTCCCACATTGCAGGCAGATTCTTTACCAGCTGAGCCACCAGGGAAGCCCTCAGGAGGTCTCCAGAAGGAGTCAAATTTCTATAAAGGAGAAAGTAAGATGATGGTTTCTAGGGGCTGAAGGAGGGGGACTGGGGAGTTATTTTTTAGTAGGGAGACAATTTAAGTCTGGGAAGATGGAAATATTTTGGAGATGCATGGTGGCCCTGGTTGAAAATGTGCATACATGTGACGCCCCTGAATGGTGCACTTAAAATGATGAAGATGGCAAATTTCATGTTATGTGTCTTTTTTTTTTCTTCAATCTTTTGGCAGCACTGCAGAGCATGTGGAATCTTAATTCCCCAACCACAGATCGAACCCACATTCCCTGAACCCAGTTAACCACTGGACCACCAAGGAAGGCCCTGTTATGTGTCTTTTACCATGCTTAAATATTTAAAAAGAAAGAAGAAAAAATAGGAAGAAAGGAAGGAGGGAGGGAAAAAAGGGAGGAAGGGGGAAAAAGAAAAGAAAGAAGAAAAGAAATAAAAAAGAGAGATAAAGAAGGAAAGAAAGGAAGGATAGAAGGAAGAGAAAGAAAAAAGAAAGAAAGAGGGAAGAAACTTGCCAAAAGCTGCTGCAAGCCACACGTGTAACCTCGGCTCCCTTAGCCTCTGACGTCAGCCATGGCCTCAGAGTCAATGTCAAGGGCAGCACAGCCTCTTAGATCTTTCAGGCCACTCTCTCCCCACTGCCAGGAATCTATGAGAATTCAGGAAGGAAAAACCCATCAGAAATCCCTACAGATGCCTGCTCTTCCAATTCAGCATCTTAGGACGCACAGCCACCCTACTGCCCTGCCCTGAATCTGGGCTCTGTCCTCCTCAGTTGAATAGACGGCAACTCTTCGTCTTGGGTCAGGGGGAGAAGTTACCTGACTACAGGTGCATTGGCCACAGTGAGCTGCCTGCAAATAGAGTGCTCTCCTTTTGCGTCTTTCCTTTTTTACTTAAAAATTTAATTAATTAATACTTATGCTAAAATGCACATAATATAAAATGTACCATCTTAACCATCTGAAACGTGCAGTTTAGAGATTTCCCTGGAGCTCCAGTGGTTAAGTGGAGAAGGCAATGGCACCCCATCCAGTACTCTTGCCTGGAAAATCCCATGGACGGAGGAGCCTGGTAGGCTGCAGTCCATGGGGTCACGAAGAGTCGGACACGACTGAGCGACTTCACTTTCACTTTTCACTTTCACGCATTGGAGAAGGAAATGGCAACCTACTCCAGTGTTCTTACCTGGAGAATCCCAGGGACGGGGGAGCCTGGTGGGCTGCCGTCTATGGGGTCACACAGAGTCGGACACGACTGAAGCAACTTAGCAGCAGCAGCAGCAGCCAGTCGTTAAGACTCTGCACTTCCACTGCAGGAGATGTGGGTTTAATCCCTGGTTGGAAAACTAAGATTCCACACGTGGGGAAAAAAAAAAAAAGGAAATCTGCATTTCAGTGACATTAAGTACATTCACAATGTTGTCCAACCATTACCACCATCCATCTCCAAGACCCTTTCATCTTGCAAAAGTAAAACTCTGTCCCCACTGAATACTAACTCCCCATCCTCCCTCCCCCAGCCCCTGGCACCTATCATTCAGCTTTCTGTCTCTATGAAATTGGCTCCTTTAGGGACCTAATATGGACTTTACAGACGGCTCAGTGGTAAAGAATCTGACTGCCAATGCAAGAGATGCAAGAGATGCAGATTCGATCCTTGGATTGGGAAGGTCCACTGGAGAAGGAAATGGCCACCCACTCCAGTATTCTTGCCTGGAACATTCTAAGGACAGAGGAGCCTGGCGGGTTTTACAGTCCTTGGGGTTTCAAAAAGTTGAACGTGACTGAGCACGCATACACACACACACACACATGGACCTGATATAAGTGGAGGCATCCAGTATTTGTCTTTTTGTGACTGGTTTATTTCAGTGCGCATGGTGACCTCAGGGTTCATCCATACTGTAGCATGTGTCTGAATTGCCTTCCTTTTAAGGCTGAATGATATTGCTTGGTATACATACACCACGGGCAGGTCGTGGTGGAGAGATCTGACAGAATGTGGTCCACTGGAGAAGGGAATGGCAAACCACTTCAGTATTCTTGCCTTGAGAACCCCATGAACAGTATGAAAAGGCAAAATGATAGGATACTGAAAGAGGAACTCCCCAGGTCAGTAGGTGCCCAGTATGCTACTGGAGATCAGTGGAGAAATAACTCCAGAAAGAATGAAGGGATGGAGCCAAAGCAAAAACAATATCCAGCTGTGGATGTGACTGGTGATAGAAGCAAGGTCCAATGCTGTAAAGAGCAATATTGCATAGGAACCTGGAATGTCAGGTCCATGAATCAAGGCAAATTGGAAGTGGTTGAAAAGAGGTGGCAAGAGTGAATGTCGACATTCTAGGAATCAGTGAACTCAAATGGACTGGAATGGGTGAGTTTAACTCAGATGACCATTATATCTATTACTGCGGTCAGGAATCCCTCAGAAGAAATGGAGTAGCCATCATGGTCAACAAAAGAATCTGAAACGCAGTACTTGGATGCAATCTCAAAAACGACAGAATGATCTCTGTTCGTTTCCAAAGCAAACCATTCAATATCACAGTAATCCAAGTGTATGCCCCAACCAGTAACGCTGAAGAAGCTGAAGTTGAACGGTTCTATGAAGATCTACAAGACCTTTTAGAACTAACACCCAAAAAAGATATCCTTTTCATTATAGGGGACTGGAATGCAAAAGTAGGATAGTCAAGAAACACCTGGAGTAACAGGAAAATTTGGCCTTGGAATACACAATGAAGCAGGGCAAAGACTAATAGAGTTTTGCCAAGACAATGCACTGGTCATAGCAAACACCCTCTTCCAACAACACAAGAGAAGACTCTACACATGGACATCACCAGATGGTCAACACCAAAATCACATTGATTATGTTCTTTGCAGACAAAGATGGAGAAGCTCTATACAGTCAACAAAAACAAAACCAGGAGCTGACTGTGGCTCAGATCATGAGCTCCTTATTTCCAAATTCAGACTTAAATTGAAGAAAGTAGGGAAAACCACTAGACCATTCAGGTATGACCTAAATCAAATCCCTTATGATATTACAGTGGAAGTGAGAAATAGATTTAAGGGCCTAGATCTGATAGATAGAGTGCCTGATGAACTATGGAAGGAGGTTCATGGCATTGTACAGGAGACAGGGATCAAGACCATCCCCATGAAAAAGAAATGCAAAAAAGCAAAATGGCTGTCTGGGGAGGCCTTACAAATAGTTGTGAAAAGAAGAGAAGAGAAAAGCAAAGGAGAAAAGGAAAGATATAAGCATCTGAATGCAGAGTTCCAAAGAATAGCAAGAAGAGATAAGAAAGCCTTCCTCAGCGATCAATGCAAAGAAATAGAGGAAAACAATAGACTGGGAAAGACTAGAGATCTCTTCAAGAAAATTAGAGATACCAAGGGAACATTTCATGCAAAGATGGGCTCGATAAAGGACAGAAATAGTATGGACCTAACAGAAGCAGAAGATATTAAGAAGAGATGGCAAGAATACACAGAAGAACTGTACAAAAAAGATCTTCATGACCCAGATAATCACGATGGTGTGATCACTGACCTAGAGCCAGACATCCTAGAATGTGAAGCCAAGTGGGCCTTAGAAAGCATCACTACGAACAAAGCTAGTGGAGGTGATGGAATTCCAGTGGAGCTATTTCAAATCCTGAAAGATGATGCTGTGAAAGTGCTGCACTCAATATGCCAGCAAATTTGGAAAACTCAGCAGTGGCCACAGGACTGGAAAAGGTCAGTTTTCATTCCAATCCCAAAGAAAGGCAATGCCAAAGAATGCTCAAACTACCACACAATTGCACTCATCTCACACGCTAGTAAAGTAATGCTCAAAATTCTCCAAGCCAGGTTTCAGCAATATGTGAACCGTGAACTTCCTGATGTTCAAGCTGGTTTTAGAAAAGGCAGAGGAACCAGAGATCAAATTGCCAACATCCGCTGGATCATGGAAAAAGCAAGAGAGTTCCAGAAAAACATCTATTTCTGCTTTATTGACTATGCCAAAGCCTTTGACTGTGTGGATCATAATAAACTGTGGAAAATTCTGAAAGAGATGGGAGTATCAGACCACCTGACCTGCCTCTTGAGAAATCTGTATGCAGGTCAGGAAGCAACAGTTAGAACTGGACATGGAACAACAGACTGGTTCCAAATAGGAAAAGGAGTTCGTCAAGGCTGTATATTGTCACTCTGCTTATTTAACTTCTATGCAGAGTACATCATGAGAAACGCTGGACTGGAAGAAGCACAAGCTGGAATCAAGATTGCCGGGAGAAAAATCAATAACCTCAGGTATGCGGATGACACCACCCTTATGGCAGAAAGTAAAGAGGAACTAAAAAGCCTCTTGATGAAAGTGAAAGTGGAGAGTGAAAAAGTTGGTTTAAAGCTCAACATTCAGAAAACGAAGATCATGGCATCCGGTCCCATCACTTCATGGGAAATAGATGGGGAAACAGTGGAAACTGTGTCAGACTTTGTTTTTTTGGGCTCCAAAATCACTGCAGATGGTGACTGCGGCCATGAAATGAAAAGACGCTTACTCCTTGGAAGGAAAGTTATGACCAACCTAGATAGCATATTCAAAAGCAGAGACATTACTTTGCCAACAAAGGTCCGTCTAGTCAAGGCTATGGTTTTTCCTGTGGTCATGTATGGATGTGAGAGTTGGACTGTGAAGAAGGCTGAGCGCCGAAGAATTGATGCTTTTGAACTGTGGTGTTGGAGAAGACTCTTGAGAGTCCCTTGGACTGCAAGGAGATCCAACCAGTCCATTCTGAAGGAGATCAGCCCTGGGATTTCTTTGGAGGGAATGATGCTGAAGCTGAAACTCCAGTACTTCGGCCACCTCATGCGAAGAGTTGACTCATTGGAAAAGACTCTGATGCTGGGAGGGATTGGGGGCAGGAGGAGAAGGGGACGACAGAGGGTGAGATGGCTGGATGGCATCACTGACTCGATGGACGTGAGTCTGAGTGAACTCCGGGAGTTGATGATGGACAGGGAGGCCTGGCGTGCTGGGATTCATGGGGTCGCAAAGAGTCGGACACAACTGAGCGACTGAACTGAACTGAACTGATACATACACCACATTTTTTCATTCATCCTCTGATGGACACCTGGGTTGCTTTTTATGGCTGTAGTGAATCATGTTACTATGAACATGGGTTTGCAAATCTCTTTTGAGTCCCTACTTTCAATTCTTCTGGGTGTATATGTACCTATAAGTCAGTTGCTGGATCATATCTATTTTTAATTGATTGAGGAACCTCCATGCTATTTTCCACAGCAGCTGCACCGTTTTACATTTCTTTTCTTTTATTTATAGAATCTCAATCCTGTTTCAGGCTATAATGTGCCCAGTTAAAATTATTTCCCAGAATCCCTTGCTGCTAGTGGTAGTCCCAAGACCAATGAAGCAGGTGGAAATTTCTGCCCTGGTGAAAATACAATTTTATTTTATTTTATCTTATTTTGATCATATTTTAATTCAATTTTTTATTTTTTTAAACTTTATTTGGAAACTTTAGTTGTTTTGGGTGTGAAGCATGTGGGATCTTAATTCCCTGACCAGGGATGAACCCACACCCCTTGCTTTGGAAACACATAGTCTCAAAGACTGGACCACGAGGGAAGTCCTAAAATTCAATACTTTTTTTTTTAATGTTTAGTTATTTATTTTTTGGCTGAGGTGGGACTTCGTTGCTGCTCAGGCATTCGAGATCTCATTGTGGCACACAGAATCTCTAAGTTTTGGTGTAGTGGAAGTAGTTCCCTGACCAGGGATCGAACTCCTGCCCTTTGCAGTGGGAGCATGGCATCTTAGCCACAGCACCACCAGAGAAGTCTGTAAATGCGTTGTTCTTTTACAGTATGCAGCTGAAGTTGATGGTAACTGATATAAAGAGATCTGAGTAAAGATACCACCTACGCTCCAGGGATCTCCTTTTTTTTTTTTTTAAGATTTATTTATTTGTTCATTCATTATTTATTTATGTTATTTTTGGTTGCACTGGGCCTTCGTTGCTGTGCACGAGCTCTCTCTAGGCTGGGTAAGCAGGGGCTACTCTTCATTGAGGTGCTCGGGCTTCTCATCGCCTCGGTTTCTCTTCTTGTGGCTCTGAGGCTCTATAGCCATGGCTCAGTAATTGTGGTGCATGGAGTTAGTTATTCCAAGGCATGTGGGATCTTTCTGGACCAGGGATTGAACCCATGTCCCCTTCTTAGCAGGTGGATTCTTTACCACTGAGCCACCAGGGAAGCCCAGGGACCTTCTGACCGAGTGTTTTACCCTTGCCTTGATTTTGTGGGTTGTGGGTGGAGAACCACCCATTCTGAGCACAGACCTCAGTTCTGCCACTTCCTGGGTGACGTTGGGCAAGTTACTTTGCCCCTCTGTGCATTGATCTCGTCAGGCATCAAACGGATGTGAGGATGATTTTTGCTTTTTGAGATTAGTACCTGCATCACAGGAGGAAATGGCATTAGCTGCTATTGTTCCTGACCAAGGTTCTTCACCATCTCCAATCAGTAGAAACTAAAAGTGTTAGTCACGGGTTGTCATTCTCTTTTCCAGGGGATCTTTCCAACTCAGGAACTGAACCGAGGTTTCCTGCATTGCAGGGAGATTCTTTACCATCTGAGCCATCAGGGAAGCCCAGGAATTGACTAGAGGCCAGAAAAGAAACTCAGACAAGGCTTCACTGTGGCCCCTGCTGCAGCTGGGGGGAGTGAGAACAAGCAACAGGTTCCCTTGCTTGTTCTTTATATGGGGTGAGGCTAGGCGTGTGTCCAGGGGGTGGGTCAGAAGGGTGGCTTAGGTGCTTTGCCCACCCCTCTGGTGGTTTTGAGTACAGAGGGCATTTGCAGTACCTTGCTTTTGATCTCAACACCCCGTTTTTTAAGGAGCGTTTAATTTATTTTGGCTGTGCTGGGCCTTTGCTGCAGGCTTTCTCTAGTTGCAGTGAGCTGGGGGCTACTATCTAGTTGGGATGTGCAGAATTCTGCACAGTTATTTTTAGTCCCATATAGTTTCTTTGTATTTTGTTGCTGGAGGAGAGGCGTGTCTAGGTGGAAGCCTTGCAGAACTGCAGCAAAGCGTCCCAAGTGCCAGCCTGTCTCCCCATTATTGTTACTATTGTTATCACTGTTGTGGCAATGCCAGTGCATTCCCTGGGCGACCAGGTGTCCTCTCCTGGCATTCGAGTCCTCTCAGTCCCTTCTCGTCCATGTGTGTGTGTGTGTGCATGCTAAGTCGCTTCAGTCGTGTCTGACTCTTTGTGACCCCGTGGACTGTGGCCCACCAGGTTCCTCTGTCCATGGGATTTTCTAGGCCAGAATACTGGACTAGGTTGCTGAGCCCTCCTCCAGGGATCTTGCCAACATAGGGATTGAACCTGTGTCTCTTATGTCTCCTGCATTGGCAGGCATGTTCTTTACCACGAGTGCCAAGTGGGAAGCCTATCTCTAAGTGAGTGCCATGGGCTCTGCCTTTGTTTATTCTGTTCCCTCTACCAGAAATGCCTTTCCTTCTACTCTCCTCATCCAACCTTTTTGGGCATTTGGGGGATCTTGTCTGCCCATCAGCCTTTCCCCCTACTTCTAGTAACAGGAGGGAGGGAGGGAGGGACCATTCTTCCCTAATTCTCAATCCATGCATTTTTGGGCAAGGAATAGCCTGGCAACAGTAAGGGATTGGCCACGTGACCTGGGTCTGACAAATTAGAATAATAAATCACCCCCAACTTCAGAGATTGACTCAAGAATGGACCTGTGACTCAAACCAGGGTAAAAGGAATTTGCTTCCTGTTGGGGTAGCTGAGTTGGGAAGGATGGAGCAATGGGGAAGTCATCTTGGTTGACACCATTAGGGGAGTGTTTGCTGAGGGGAAGGCCCCAGAGAGGCAAGAACAAACAAGACATGGAGACTTGACCTCATAGCTAGAGCTAAGCACCTAGATACAGCCATGCCTGAAGGCACCCTATGGAATTTTAAGCTATAGGAACCAATGTATTCCCTCCTTTTTAAGTCTAAGTATAGTTGATTTACAATGTTGTGTTAATTTCTGCTGTACAGTAAAGTTATTCTGATATATTGTGGCTATTCAGTCACTCAGTCATGTCAGACTCTTTGTGATCCCATGAACGGCAGCTCGCCAGATTTCCCTTCACCATCTCCTGGAGTTTGCTCAAACTCAAGTCCATTGACTCGGTGATGCCATCCAACCCTCTCATCCTCTATCATCCCCTTCTTCTCCTGCCTTCAGTCTTTTCCAGCATCAGAGTCTTTTCCAATGAGTAGGCTCTTCGCATCAAGTGGCCAAAGTATTGGAGCTTCAGCTTCAGCACAATCCTTCCAATAATATTCAGGGTTGATTTCCTTTAGAATTTACTGGTTTGGATCTCCTTGCTGTCCAAAGGTCTTCAGAGTCTTCTCCAATATCACAATTTGAAAGCGTCAGTTCTTCAGCATTCAGCCTTCTTTATGGTCCAACTCACATATCTATACATGACTACTGGAAAAACCCTAGCTTTGATTATATGAACATTTGTTGGCAAAGTGATGTCTCTGCTTTTTAATACACTGTCTAGTCTTCTCATAGCTTTCCTTCCAAGGAGTATCTTATAAGTTCATGGCTGCAGTCACTGTCCGGTACCCTCCCTCCCTTTTGTCTGTTCAACATGTGAACTCCTTTCCTGTATTTGGAGGTCTACCTCCCCCCTCCAACTTTAGAAATTCCAAAGGCCAGATACTCACTTTCCCAGTATCCTTTGAACAAAAATGTGAGTATATGACCTGGACTCAGCCAATCATAGCCTCACACCCAGGAATTTGACTCCATACCAGGACTGTGGCTCTAATATCCATTGTCTTTGATTCTGAAACAACCCGAGCTGGTTTGAGGCATTTGCAAGCAGGAACTCTACTTGATAAAACATCTATTCGACGAACAGTGAATGAAATAACCCATATCTGGGGCTAGAAAAAACGCTGATGTCACCTCTGCAAATTCTCAACCTCAGGATCTCCAACTTAGACCATTCCTCTGAGGTTGGTCTAAATTCCATCTGTTTTCATTGCTTAGATGATGGGGTTGTTTGTTACAGCAGCGAATAATCAGCACGTCATGACTGATACAATTATTCCCCCTCTTAGTTTGAAATAATTATAGATTTAAAATAAGTCACAAAAATAGTACAGAAATGTCCCTTGGACATTTCTCCCCAACCTTCCTCAGTGATGGGTAACATCTATATCACTACTTTATTAAACTAGGAAATTGATCTTCAGTTCAGTTCAGTCGCTCAGTTGTGTCCGACTCTTTGCGACCCCATGAATCACAGCACGCCAGGCCTCCCTGTCCATCACCAACACCCGGAGTTCACTCAGACTCACGTCCATCGAGTCAGTGATGCCATCCAGCCATCTCACCCTCTGTCGTCCCCTTCTCCTCCTGCCCCCAGTCCCTCCCAGCATCAGAGTCTTTTCCAATGAGTCAACTCTTCGCATGAGGTGGCCAAAGTATTGGAGTTTCAGCTTCAGCATCATTCCTTCCAAAGAAATCCCAGGGCTGATCTCCTTCAGAATGGACTGGTTGGATCTCCTTGCAGTCCAAGGGACTCTCAAGAGTCTTCTCCAACACCACAGTTCAAAAGCATCAATTCTTTGGCGCTCAGCGTTCTTCACAGTCCAACTCTCACATCCATACATGACCACTGGAAAACCATAGCCTTGACTAGAGGACCTTTGTTGGCAAAGTAATGTCTCTGCTTTTCAATATGCTATCTAGGTTGATCATAGCTTTTCTTCCAAGGAGTAAGCATCTTTTAATTTCATGGCTGCAGTCACCATCTGCAGTGATTTTGGAGCCCCCCCCCCAAAAAATAAAGTCTGACACTGTTTCCACTGTTTCTCCATCTATTTCCCATGAAGTGATGGGACCGGATGCCATGATCTTCGTTTTCTGAATGTTGAGCTTTAAACCAACTTTTTCACTCTCCACTTTCACTTTCATCAAGAGGCTTTTTAGTTCCTCTTTACTTTCTGCCATAAGGGTGGTGTCATCTGCATACCTGAGGTTATTGATATTTCTCCTGGCAATCTTGATTCCAGCTTGTGCTTCTTCCAGTCCAGCGGTTCTCATCATGTACTCTGCATAGAAGTTAAATAAGCAGGGTGACAATATACAGCCTTGACGTACTCCTTTTCCTATTGGAACCAGTCTGTTGTTCCATGTCCAGTTCTAACTGTTGCTTCCTGACCTGCATACAGATTTCTCAAGAGGCAGGTCAGGTGGTCTGATACTCCCATCTCTTTCAGAATTTTCCGCAGTTTATTATGATCCACACAGTCAAAGGCTTTGGCATAGTCAATAAGGCAGAAATAGATGTTTTTCTGGAACTCTCTTGCTTTTTCCATGATCCAGCGGATGTTGGCAATTTGATCTCTGGTTCCTCTGCCTTTTCTAAAACCAGCTTGAACATCAGGAAGTTCACGGTTCACATATTGCTGAAGCCTGGCTTGGAGAATTCTGAGCATTACTTTGCTAGCTTGTGAGATGAGTGCAATTGTGCGGTAGTTTGAGCATTCTTTGGCATTGCCTTTCTTTGGGATTGGAATGAAAACTGACCTTTTCCAGTCCTGTGGCCACTGCTGAGTTTTCCAAATTTGCTGGCATATTGAGTGCAGCACTTTCACAGCATCATCTTTCAGGATTTGAAATAGCTCCACTGGAATTCCATCACCTCCACTAGCTTTGTTCATAGTGATGCTTTCTAAGGCCCACTTGGCTTCACATTCTAGGATGTCTGGCTCTAGGTCAGTGATCACACCATCGTGATTATCTGGGTCATGAAGATCTTTTTTGTACAGTTCTTCTGTGTATTCTTGCCATCTCTTCTTAATATCTTCTGCTTCTGTTAGGTCCATACTATTTCTGTCCTTTATCGAGCCCATCTTTGCATGAAATGTTCCCTTGGTATCTCTAATTTTCTTGAAGAGATCTCTAGTCTTTCCCAGTCTATTGTTTTCCTCTATTTCTTTGCATTGATCGCTGAGGAAGGCTTTCTTATCTCTCCTTGCTATTCTTTGGAACTCTGCATTCAGATGCTTATATCTTTCCTTTTCTCCTTTGGTTTTCACTTCTCTTCTTTTCACAGCTATTTGTAAGGCCTCCCCAGATAGCCATTTTGCTTTTTTGCATTTCTTTTTCATGGGGATGGTCTTGATCCCTGTCTCCTGTACAATGCCACGAACCTCATTCCATAGTTCATCATGCACTCTATCTATCAGATCTAGGCCCTTAAATCTATTTCTCACTTCCATTGTATAATCATAAGGGATTTGATTTAGGTCATACCTGAATGGTCTAGTGGTTTTCCCTACTTTCTTCAATTTAAGTCTGAATTTGGAAATAAGGAGCTCATGATCTGAGCCACAGTCAGCTCCTGGTCTTGTTTTCGTTGACTGTATAGAGCTTCTCCATCTTTGTCTGCAAAGAACATAATCAATGTGATTTTGGTGTTGACCATCTGGTGATGTCCATGTGTAGAGTCTTCTCTTGTGTTGTTGGAAGAGGGTGTTTGCTATGACCAGTGCATTGTCTTGGCAAAACTCTATTAGTCTTTGCCCTGCTTCATTGCGTATTCCAAGGCCAAATTTTCCTGTTATTCCAGGTGTTTCTTGACTATCCTACTTTTGCATTCCAGTCCCCTATAATGAAAAGGATATCTTTTTTGGGTTAGTTAGTTAGGTCTTCATAGAACCATTCAACTTCAGCTTCTTCAGCGTTACTGGTTGGGGCATAGACTTGGATTACTGTGATATTGAATGGTTTGCCTTGGAAACGAACAGAGATCATTCTGTCATTTTTGAGATTGCATCCAAGTACTGCATTTCGGACTCTTATGTTGACCATGATGGCTACTCCATTTCTTCTGAGGGATTCCTGACCGCAGTAGTAGATATAATGGTCATCTGAGTTAAATTCACCCATTCCAGTCCATCTTAGTTCGCTGATTCCTAGAATGACATTCACTCTTGTCATCTCTTGTTTGACCACTTCCAATTTGCCTTGATTCATGGACCTGACATTCCAGGTTCCTATGAAATATTGCTCTTTACAGCATCGGACCTTGCTTCTATCACCAGTCACATCTACAGCTGGGTATTGTTTTGCTTTGGCTCCATCCCTTCATTCTTTCTGGAGTTATTTCTCCACTGATCTTCAGTAGCATATTGGGCACCTACCGACCTGGGGAGTTCCTCTTTCAGTATCTTATCATTTTGCCTTTTCATACTGTTCATGGGGTTCTCAAGGCAAGAATACTGAAGTGGTTTGCCATTCCCTTCTCCAGTGGACCACATTCTGTCAGATCTGTCCACCATGAGCCACCCGTCTTGGGTTGCCCCACGGGCATGGCTTAGTTTCATTGAGTTAGACAAGGCTGTGGTCCTAGTGTGATTAGATTGACTAGTTTCCTGTGAGTATGGTTTCAGTGTGTCTGCCCTCTGATGCTCTCTTGCAACACCTACCGTCTTACTTGGATTTCTCTTACCTTGGGCGTGGGGTATCTCACACCCAAGGTAAGAGATTGATCTGAGGACAGTGCAATTATACATAGACTTAACTCTGATTTTATTAACCAATAAAAATGAGCGGCATGTATCCTCTCTTTTTTTCATATATAAGCCCTTTTTCATGTCCCTGTTATGATGTTTAATGACTTTTCAGTATCTTCCAGGTGAAACTTAGCAGGTGTCACCAATGCCTCATTGTTTTGCCCTTTAGTTTCCACCAAAAATATGGAAATGACACCTGTACATGTATTAATTCCTTTGTATCCCTAGTGATTTCCTTAAAAGAAATTCCTGAGGAAAGGGTCTAAACATATTTACGTCATTTTGTCAAATTGCTTTT
The DNA here is from genome assembly GCF_002263795.3 of Bos taurus. Lineage (NCBI taxonomy): Eukaryota > Metazoa > Chordata > Mammalia > Artiodactyla > Bovidae > Bos > Bos taurus. The sequence goes on along the minus strand of NC_037334.1, from coordinate 15,523,883 downwards.
TATTTTTATTTTTTTTTGCCATGCTGTGTGACGGTGGGATCTTAGTTACCTGACCAGGGATTGAACCCAAGCCCCTGCTGTGGAAGCGTGGAGTCGTAACAAGTGGACTGCCAGGGAAGCTCCTCAAATGGTTTTTTAGAAAGCCACATCCAGGCACCTGTCATAGTCTGAGCACAGGTTGGAAAAGAATTTCCAGACACAGAGTGTTTCGGAAAAGAATAAGTTTATGAAAAATAAAGAGCAGAGATAAGGGGGGCACTGCTTATCTTTCAGGGCAATCTCCAGAAAGGCCAGGAAGAGGTGACGCTTTTCATGGGTTAGGAGCCAATTTTGATAGCCTCAAGACAAAGAAAATTCCTGCTGCAAGAGTGGCATTAGGTGATTGGCATTAGGTTAGGGTGGGTATTTTTACCTCATGTGGGGTCAGTGAGCTCTGTGGGGTCAGGGGGGCTCTTGGCAGTGGTCACAGTGGGGCTCAGTCGGTTCCGGAGACAACCTTGGTTCTGGCTCCACCTCAGTGGCCTTGGTACAAGGTTTCAAACCTGCGACCTTGGTATGGACTCCACAGCCCAGACTGGGATATGAGGGCCCGCCTTTTTACCACCTTGCCAACATCCCATTATCACTTAACAAATCTATAATAATTTGCAAAGACCCTGATGCTGGGAAAGATTGAGGGCAGGAGGAGAAGGGGATGGCAGAGGATGAGATGGTTGGATGGCATCACCAACTCAATGGACATGGGTTTGGGTGAACTCCGGGAGCTGGTGATGGACAGGGAGGCCTGGCGTGCTGCAGTTCGTGGGGTCACAAAGAGTCGGACATGACTGAGCGACTGAATTGAACTGAACTGAAGCCAAACAAAAATAAGGATTTCATCATTGTTTTAATTTGCCTTTATTTGGTTTTAATTTGTCTTTACATTCTTTTTTTTCATGTATGTGCGTGCACGCTCAGTTGCTAGAAGTCTTTGAGACTCCAGGGACTGTAGCCCACTGTAGCTCAGGCACCTCTGTCCATGGGATTTCCCAGGCAAGAATAATGGTTGCCATTTCCTCCTCCAGGGGATCTTCCCAACCCAGGGATCGAACCCGCGTCTCCTGCATCTCCTGCATTGCAGGCGGATTCTTTTACTGCTGAGCCACCAGGGAAGCCCTTTTCACCCCACATACACACACTCATATTTCTTTTTTGTCACTCTTCTCTAAGCCTTTTGAAGAAAAACAGCAAACAGAAAGCAAACAAGTTAGCCTTTCTTTCTCATCCCCCTCCTGTTAGTTACTTATCAACAAGCTTTCACGGGTGTCTTGAGAATGTGTTTTGGAAGCAGACATTCCGAGGATTCTTGCAGGGAGTGCCCACATACTTCCTCCCCCAGATTGTCAACAAAAGGTGAGAAGGGGCAGGAAAGTGACATTTGAGACGAGGCTCAGGGGAAGGAGACTCGCCAGGTGAGCCGTGACGGGAAGAGGGACACCCATGTGCAGACACCTGTAAGTGTGCGGTGTGAAATTTCAGTATGGCTGAGGTTAGGAAGGTTTGCCAGGCTCAGATGATCAGAGCCCTATGTGCGCTCAGGAGTTGGGGTTTAGAAGTCTCTGGCCACGTGGGAAAAACTCCTGGTGGGAAGTGAGGGTGGGCAAGCAGGGAGGAGAGGACCACACTGGTGCAGACCAGGGATGGCAGTGGCGGTGGGTCAGGCAGAGGCCAAGGTGGAGAAGAGGCGGGTGGACTGAATACACTTTGAAAGGAAAACGGGCTGGCCTGGGGACGGGCAGGATGGAGGAGACTGAGGGAAAGGGGTGAGAGTGACTTAGATTTCCTGGGGCCATTGGAGCCACCTAAGAGATGGGGACACAGCAGCAGAATCAGGTGGGAACATAATGAGCTGGGCTTTGGGCAACTTGTCAGTATTAATGCTCCAGAAAATACAAATGGCCTCATTGAAGCAGAAATCTTTGCAACCATGACATAAACTAGAAACTATTCTAGTGAATTAAGCATTGGTGAGGAATCAAGAAATGGTTCTTAAAAGGGACACGTGGGGACTTCCTTTGGCAGTCCGGTGGCTTAGACAGCACACTTCCGATGCAGGGAGCAAAGTTTCGTTCCTTGGTCAGAGAACTAAGATCCTGCATGCTGCATCCTGTGACCAAAAAAAAAAAAAAACAAAACCCTAAAAACTAAACAATAAATAAATAAACAGCCATAAAAGGACATGTGTCTAGAAACTCATGAGCTTGGAAAAGCTCCCAAATCCATCTTCTTGTCCCCTGCCTCCAGCTGTTCAGGATACAGTGTGTCTGGGGTATATCCTGACAAATATTTTCCTAAATGTCTATGTGGCAGTGACATGGTCCAGAACAATTATATGCGATCCTGTGTATGTGCCCAGAAAAGGCATCTTGCTGGACATTTCATTATGCAGTTTGCTTTTCTAGCCTTAGCATTGTCTTAAAGATCTTTCCATGTTAGCTTTCTGTTTTATTTTTGACTCTGCTGGGTTTGTTCTTGTGCGAGGGCTTCTGTCTAGTTGAAGTGAGTGGGGGCTACCCCCTAGTTGCGATGCAGTGGCTTCTCATTGCTGTGGCTTTTGTTGTTGCAGAGCATAGGGCTCAGTAGTTGTGGTGCACAGGCTTAGTTGCCCCACATCGTGTGGAATCTTCTGTCCCTGCATTGGCAGGCAGATTCTTAACCACTTGACCACCAGGAAAGTCCTCTCCATGTTAGCTTAATTAGACCCATGTCATGGGAAAAATTGTTTTAGGATGTTCCAGTTGCTATCACTGTGTAGAAAAACCATCATGGTACAGCTTAGTGGCTTGAAACAACGTTCAGTTTATTCTCTCGTGGTTCCTTTGCGTCAGGAAAATGGGAAGGGCTCAGCCGGGTGGGTGCCCACAGCTGGGGGTTTGCCCCTCTTGTGGGCTTGGTGGTCTCTTGGCATGGGCTTATTTGTGCTTTCTCACAACACGGTGGCTTCTAGGCATTTGGGCTGTTCCATGAGAGATGAGGGCTTCAAGAGGGAGTATCCCAACAAGCTGTGGTGCTTTGTATGAGCCCTTCTCAGCAGGCAGTCACTTCTACTGCATTCCACTGCTAATCAGAGTCCCAAGCCAAAGTCAAGGGAAGAATAATTAGATTCCATGTCCTTTTTTTTTTTTTTCAATACACTGTCTTGTCTAGTTCTCTTTAATTAATTTCTAGATCCAGTCACTCTCCTGCATCAGTTTTTTAAATTTAAGTATGCAGATAATACCACTTTAATGGCAGAAAGCGAATAGGAACTAAAGAGCCTCTTGATGAAGGTGAAAGAGGAAAGTGAAAAATCTGGCTTAAAACTCAGTATTCAAAAAATGAAGATCATGGCATCCAGTCACATCACTTCATGGCAAATAGATGGGGAAAAGTGGAAATGTGACAGATTTTATTTTCTTGGGCTCCAAAATCACTGCAGATGGTGACTGCAGCCATGAAATTAAGACTTGCTCCTTGGAAGAAAATCTATGACAGCCTAGACAGTGTATTAAAAAGCAGAGATATCACTTTGTCAACAAAGGATCATAAAGTCAAAGCTATGGTTTTTCCAGTAGTCATGTATGGATGTGAGAGTTGGATCATAAAGAAGGCTGAGCGCTCAAGAATTGATGCTCTCAAACTGTGGTGCTAGAGGACTCTTGAAAATAACTTGGACTGCAAGATCAAACAGTCAATTCTAAAGGAAATCAACCTTGAATATTCACTGGGAGATTGATGTTGAACCTGAAGCTCCAATACTTTGGCCATCTGTTGCAGAGTCAACTCTTTGGAAAAGATCCTGATGCTGGGAAAGATTGACGGCAAGAGAAGAGGGCGACAGAGGATGAGGTGGTTGGATGGATGGCATCACTGACTCAATGGACATGAGTTTGAGCAAACTCGAGGAGACAGTGAAGGACAGGGAAGCCTGGCATGCTGTAGTCCACGGGGTCGCAGAGTCAGACACGACTTGGCAGCTGAACAACAACAACGGTAGTTGGCTTACAATGTTGTTTCCGTGTACAGCAAAGTTATACATATATGTTTATTATTCCTTTTCAGATTCTTTTCTTTTTAAAAAAATTTGATTTATGGTTGTGCTCAGTCTTCTTTGCTGCTCACGGTCTTTCTCTGGTTTCAGTGAGCAGTGGCTACTCTTCGTGGCAGTGGGTGGGCTTCACATTGCGGTGGCTTCTCTCGTTGCGGAGCTCGGGCTCCAGGCACACAGGCTTCAGTAGCCGTGGCTCACAGGCGTAGTTGCCTTGCAGCATGTGGAATCCTCCCGGACCAGGGATCAAACCTGTGTCCGCTGCGTTGGCAGGTGGATTGCAATCCACTGTGCCTCCAGGGAAGCCCCTAGATTCCATGCCTTGATGATGTAGTTACCAGGTTCCAGAAGTGCATGTGGGGAGGGAGATAATGTGACCACCTGTCACATGTGATGCTCCGTATTTTTCCTGACTGCCTTTCCCCCAGTCCTGGCTGTGCCAGGGCACCCCAGGGACTCCCATCATGCCCTGACCATCTGGCATTCCAGTCGAAAGAACTTGCTTGCCCAAGTCTTGCTGGGGCCTGCCTGCCTGCTCCACTGAGGACACACAGACCTGTGTTCCATTACTCAGTTCACCCTTTCCAGGGGCTATTTCACGCTGCCAGACCCAGGGCCTCTCCTCCAGATTCAGAGGTCCCAGTCTCCAAGGGTTCATGCTTGGGCCCCACAAACCTGAGCCCAGATCTGTGTGGCCTTAGGCAAGTGCCTCAACCTCTCTGAGCTTCACTTGTGTCCTCTGTGAAACGGGAAGGCAGGCCCCCACCCCTCAGGATTGCTGGGATAAATGGGGGAGGAAGGCACTGGCCAGCAGGACAGAGATAGAGGGGAAAGGACTGTCTGGACAGAAGCGTGCTGAAAACACAGGCCAGTGGGGCTTGCAAGAGGACAGTTAGCAGCTGTCACCAGGAGTGACAGTTCAGGTTGGTGGAGGTCCCTGGTTCATGGCCAGCGTCCACACGAGGGCCAGCCAGGCTGGTTCCAGGACCTCGTCATGGTCAGTGTGGGAGAGCCAGGCCAGGGGGCTGACCTGTCACCCTCACCACAGCCCACTTGTCCCTGGGCCACCATCACCCTTGGCTTTGCAAGTGAGGACGTTCAGCTCAACTAGTTCTTGATTCCCTTCATTTTTTTTCCTCTGAAAAATTATTTCTCTTTTCATTGTCACCCTAGAAAATACAAAAATGCCCAAAGAAAAACACAAATCTCCATGAGGTTTTTGGGTTATCTCTCAGTGGGCTCAGAGGTGCAGAGAGCTGCCCAAAGTCACAGAGCCTGTACATGGCAGGGCCAGAATTCAAACCCATGACCACTCAACTTGGGAGGAAGGTGAACAGAGCTTGACAACCACCGGGTCTAGGACTGGCCATGCAGCCTTGGGCAAGTCCTTCTCTTCTCTGTGCCTGTTTACTCATCTGAAGACTGGCACTAACCAATGCAAAGTAGGCAGTGAGCAAGAAAGTGGTGTGCCCACAACTTCAGCAGGGCACATAGGCACCAGATAGGCTGCGTTTCTTAGCTTCCTGTGCAGCTAGAGGTATGGCCATTTGACTATATTGCAGCACATAAGAAAGTGAGGTGTTGGTTTCCAGAGAGGATCTCTAAAGGATGGGTGGGCCTTTCTCCTTCTCCTTGTCTCCTCGTGGATGTCTGGGATGTGAAATGGATAGATGGAGCACCAGCAGCCCTCTTGTGTCATGAGGTGATGCTGAAAGTAACAAGATAGAAGCTGTTCTCCAACACTGAGATACCAACTCCAGACTGACAGGAGAGAGGCAAGACGTGAACTCATGGCCGACAAGTCAACATTATTCTGAATTTTTCTGCCATCCATTCCCCAACAAACTGTGATTAGACACATTGATGTTGTTTAGTCACCAAGTCATGTCCGACTCTTTTGCAACCCCATGGACTGTAGCCCGCCAGGTTCCTCTGCCCATGGGATTTCCCAGGCAAGAATACTGGAGTGGGTTGCCATTTTCCTTCTCCAGGGGAACTTCCTGACCCAGGGATCGAACCCAAGTCTCCTGCATTGGTAGGTGGATTCTCAACCAGTGGGCCACCAGAGAAGCCCATCAGATACATATTTTCTCCTGTTCAAATTCCACATATACTTCCCATCTGCCCCCATCCCCCACCAAGGGACTCCTTTTTACACTGGCCTCAGTCTGAATACTATGAAATCAAGGGTTTGTGAGCTGATTTTCTGTAAACATTAAAATACACCTAAATCTATTAAAATGAAGTCAAAGTCATTCACACACAAAAATGTGTATTTTTTTTTTTTCTTTTTTTGGCTCTGCCATATGGCATGTGGCTTCCCAGGTAAAGATGCAGGTTCTAGCCCTGGGTTGGGAAGATCCCCTGGAGGAAGAAATAGCAACCCACTCCAGTATTCTTGCCTGGAAACTTTCATAGACAGGGGAGCCTGAGTCCACAGGGTCACAAAAAGTCAGACACAACTGAGCGACTAAGCACACACACACACGTGGCATGTGGGATCTTCGTTCCCCTACCAGGGATCGAACCCATGCCTCCTGCATTGAAAGCTCTGAGTCTTAGCCACTGAACAGCCATGGAAGCGCCCCTTACAAAAGCAGACTTTCAAAATGACATGTGAGTATCTTGGCAAATGCATTCCAAAGAGGCAACCATAAAAGTAGAGAGTTGTCACAAACAACCCACTTCAGGATTCTGCAGATTAACTGAAGACATTAAACAAATTAAGAAAGATTTACTCAAGAATAATTACTAAATGGGAAGGTAGGAACAGTGGGAGATTGCAGTTTTTTGGTTTCCCAGCTCCTACTGGCCAGGACAGGCCATGAACATCACTGTGGGAGGGGGCTGACTTGGAGCCAAGTAACACCTCAGGCCACTGGGTGAATTGGATACAGTAGAGATCTCAGAGTGTATGGGGAAGTGTATGGGGAAGGCCAAGGTCTCCTCACTGAGGTTGAGATCCTGGTGGCAACAGATTGGTAACCTAGTCAGGACAGACGATCTCTCTCGTGTCAGTCTGGAGTTGGTGTCTCGGTGTTGGAAAACAGCCTGTATATTGTTCCTTTCGTATTTGCCGCCCCTATGCACAGCATCACCTCATGGCCCAATACGGCTGCTGGTGTACCATCTATTCAGTCAGGAGGTCGAATGGAATAGCTGGCCCCACGTATCCTGAGGGTCTGAAAAGGCGCATGTATGCACCATGCTGTACGAGAGCCGGACAGACCCCATCAACCCACAAACGCAGGCAACCTGCCCTGCAGGAGGCCATGTGCACACGCTGAGAAAATGCAAGAGGGACGGGCGAGAAGCAAAGGCAGGTCTGGCTTGCAAACTGGCTGGAGCACACACCCCAGGCTTGGGCCCCACTGACTCAGGGGTTTGAGCACAACCAAGCCATCGCTGGCTGGCCCCGAAGCTAGACCGAACCAGGGGTGACTCCCTGAGGGAGTCAGCCTAAAAATAATGAAAAGCAGAAACTCAAAAATTTAGCAGAGACATCAACAGCTGCACATTGTGGGGAGAGGGACCCTACAGAGTCGACTTAGCACTTATTAAAACAAACAGAAAAAACCACCATCAGGGCAACTCCCTGCATGTGTGGGGAAAGAGGAATTCAGAGTTGCTAAAATCTATTATTTAAAAAACTGTTCATTTCTTAAAATCATTTATTTATTTGGCTGTGTTGGATCTTGGCTGAGGCATGTGGATCTTTTGTTGTGGCACGCAGATTCTCTAGCTGGGGTGTGTGGGTTTAGTTGTTCTGTGGTATGTGGGATCTTAGTTCCCTGGCCAAGGATCAAACCCACATCCCCCTGTATTGCAAGGCAGATTCTTAACCACTGGACTGCCAGCCAGGGAGGTCCCCAGAGATGTCCATTTTTGAGAAAGTTTCCTGGTGGTCCAGTGGTTAGGACACTGCTCTCTTCCTACCAGGGGTGTAGGTTCAATCCCTGGTCGGGGAGCTGGGGTCCCACAGGCCACATGGCACGGCCGAAAAAAAAAGCCTGTTTTTGAAAAAAAAAAAGAAAGAAAGAAAGAAAAGGCAGCAAGACATGTGAAGAAAGAGCTAAGTGTGACCTACCCTGAGGAAAAAAAAGTAAGTTGATAGAAATGTTCTCTGAGGGAGCCCAGATGTTGCACCCAAAGCAGTCAGTACAAACATTCATAAAACTAAAGTGAACAATGTTTATGAAGAATTAATGGCAAATATGATGACAGTGACTCACAAATGTAAGATCTTAAGGGAGACACAAAAACTACAGAATAGGACCTAAAGTAAGTTCTGGACTTGGAAGCTCTTTATCACCTGGGTTCCCACAATGCCCTGGGCTTCCTATGTCAGGACTTCCAACTGCTGACGGCACCTGCCTGTTTACCTGTCTTCCTGACCCCACTGTGGCTGCAAAGGGGCAGGGACTGATCTGTCTGCTCTCTGCATGACATGGTGGGCTTAAACAAATGATGGGGAGTGGCAGTGGAGAGAGACCCAGAGAGAGCCCAGGCTGCTAGTCAAGATGGTGTGACATCCAGGCAAGGTCCTCCTTTGCCTGGGCCTCAGTGTCTTCCCCCAGGAAATGGGCCCCCCAGGATCTGGTGACGGGAGGACAGGACTGCAGACACAGTGAGGCCTCAGCCAGGGCCTTGCGTCGCTCGGGTAGGCGGCTGCAGACATTCCCCCCGTGCCAGGAGCCGGCAATGAGTTCAGCAGAAGCCGAGACTTTTGTTGGAGGTTTAATTTATTACTGTTTGACATCCAGTGACACTGACATACCCTCGCCGGGCCTCTGGGCCCCCAGCCCCGGCGAGTCTGACCTGTCCAATAAAATACAGTACAAGGAGTGGACGGCTACACACATGCATCCACAGCTTTAAACTACAGTGATTCCAAACTGCGGCCGAAACAGTACTGCCAGGGAAAGGGAAGAAAGACAGGTGTCGTGTGTTCCCCAATTCATAATTCGGTTTTTTTCTCCTTTTAAACAGTTAATGTTGTTACAAACGCTATTGATGCCAGGACAGGGCCAGACACAGACAGTCCTACATCTTCTCTGCCGTATAAATATGGAAGATTTTCGTTTATACAGTTTTTATTCCAAGTCTGAAACTACATCTGCTTCTACCCGTTACTGCTAAGGGCTAACACCGTCTCGGCTCTGGAACGAGGGGCTCGGGGTCGAGACTCTGGAATGTCGGGACTCAGTCTTCCTCGCTGCCACTTCCTGAGCGGTCCTGGGAGGGGGACAGGAGAGGAGAGTGAGAGTCAGCCTGGCCCTTGGGAGCACCCAGACAGCATGTGGGATCTTAGTTCCCCGAGCAGGGATTGAACCTATGCCTCTCTGTGTGAAAGTGCAAAGTTTTAACCACTAGACCACCAGGGAAGTCCCCGACCTTTGCTTTAAATATACTTAATCACCAGTTCAGGCAGAACTGCCTTGTCCACACTGAGGCTGGGGTGGAGTGACCTTTGCCCTCAGTCCCTGCTGCCAAGGTCACATCCAAATGTCATTTTCTCCCAAGGACTGGCCCCTGCACCCTCACATTGACGACTCCTTAGTTCCTGGGAAGCAGGCTGGGCCTTCTCAGCTCTGTCCCACTGCTGACTGCCTGTCCCTGTGCCCCTGACCTGTGGGGGGTTTTTTGTCTGTTTTTGTGGCTGAGCCTCAAGGTCTGTGGTATTTTAGTTTCCTGGCCAGGTATTAAACCCAGGCCCTCAGCCGTTAAAGTGCTGAGTCTTAACCACCGGGTCACCAGGGAATTCCCCTGACCTGAGGCTTTAAAACCACCTTGGGTATTCCTGACCACGCACAATCTCTGCTCTTCTGTGTAAACATTTTCAACACCTTAGCAAGGGCCACAGAAGGTGCTGCTGGATCCAGACTGGGCAGACAGGGAGCTGTACAGCCCAGACTCTCCTGGCCACCACAAGGCCACCGCTCCCCGTGTTCAGAATGTCATTAACATCCCCGTAAGACCACAGACGTCAGTGGTCAGGATTATTCTGAGGCACCTGGTTTTGCTATTACTGCAAATAGCTCTACAAGAAGACTAACAATGATGAAATGGTGCTTGTCAAGCTTTCTGCTGGGAGCTGGGGCCCGTGAAATGCACTTGACCTCCCTACTTTGTGGAAGTGGAGGCAGGCTCAGAGGTCCTGCAGCAGGGAAGGGCCAGGCGTCCAGGTGGGAGCCAGAGGGCAAAACTTATTAAAACGCAGCAAGCGAGTCTGTTCCTGTCCCCAGGCCCAGGAGACTGTACAGGCTTGGTGCTCCTGTGGTTCTCGTGGCTCCTCCCTGGTGTGCCTGGGGGACCATCACCGAGGTACCACTCACAGCCCCGTTCGTGGTGTCAGCTCCCCTGTTTATAGGACTGTGGTCTATGGGACTTTCACTTTCTGTTTGCTTTATGCAACCCACCACCACTGTCTGGAAACCCTCTGAGGCAGGCCAGGACGGAGCCACAAGTAGAGGCCTGGGGAGCACAGTGTGGTGAGGATGCCACAGCACTGGGGGAGCGGGGCCGGTCTCTCTGAAGGCATCTCCAACTCCCTGCCTCCCGCCCCCTCACGGTCAGCCTGGGGTTGTGCAGTGGGAACTGTGGGGGTCGGGTAGGGAGGAGGGATGCCCTGTCTGAACCCGACGCTCAGTGGCTCCAAGAGCACTGGTTCCAGGGCTGCACGGACTTGGGTTTGAGTCCCACGCTCTGTAACACTGAGCCTCGTCTGTGGATTGGGGGTCTGAAAACATCCCACAGGTCTAGGACCTGGCAAGAAGAACAGATGCCAGTGACCTGCCCGCCCCGGGGCGCGGGGACCTCACCTCCTCCTGTTCCTCCTCGCTGTCGTCGTCGCTCACCACTGGCTTGGCCCTGGACCCACGGCTCGGCCGCCGCCGGCCCCCCTTGAGCCGATCCTGGGCCTTCTCCTTCCGGCCAAGCTTGATCTTCACTTTGACTGAGCGAGCTGGGGAGGGGACCAGAAGGAAAGGAGACGTGAGCAAGGGGCCCCAGGGTGTCTTGGGGGTGGATGTGACCTCCCACCCCCACCCCCAGGACTCACACTCTGACTCGGAGCCTTCCTCCTCGCCCTCCTCCTCCTCCTCGCTCTCCTCCCCTTCACTGTCGTCCTCCTTCTCGATTTTCTGCCGCACGCTGGTGAAGACCGACTGCAGGACGATGGAGTCTTCATAGATCTGGGTGGAGACACACGGGGCTCAGGTCGGGGGCCCGATGAGGGGCTGCCTGCCTGCCCGCCTGGTCCCAGAAGAGGGACAGCTCAATGAAACGGTCCTGGAGAGAAGGTCAGGCGTCCCTCTTTTTTTTCAAGTATTTATTTATCTAGCTGCGCTGGGTCTTAGTTGTGGCACATGAACTCTCAGCTGTGGCACGTGGGATTCAGTTCCCTGACCAAGGACTGAACCTGGGTTCTCTGCATTGGGAGCATAGAGTCTTAGCCACTGGACCACCACAGAAGTCCCCCTCTCTCCCCTTGAAGAATCGCAGCGAGCACCCGGTTAAAGGCTCTGAGATGGCCTGTAGTTTAGCATCAGAGACGCACGGCCTCACTGAAGCCAGCATTCCCCGGCATGTGCGACTCTAAAGTCTCTTTGCTAGGAGGCATTCATCCCAGCAATGAGGAAAACTGCCAGGCTGAGGCTGTGTGTGTGAATCTCATCACCGGACAAGACCCAGCACAGAGCTGGACGTCCTTTCAAAAGCGTCCCTGAATGACTTCATAACAGATTCCAGGACGTTAACAGAGTGTGCCCAGGGCCCCACGGACGGATGGGACTGAGTCTATTTCTTCTATTTTGCTCATCTTTATCTTCTGCCGTGTTTTCAGTAATGAACACATATGGCCTCTGTAATGAGCGATGTGCTCCCAGGTGCAGGGAACCTTTTTCTGAACCGGTCAATTCACGGGGGTGGGGAGTGGGGGCCCAGGACCGCTCACCAGGGAGCCCTCCAGGTTGAAGGTCTGCGCGTTCTGACACAGCAGCATCACGTCCTTCTCCAGGTCGTTGAGGCTGCGGTACTTGTGGTTGCGGATGCGCTCCTGGGGGCAGGAGAAGCGGCCTTATCTCGGGGCCCCCTGGCACCCGGGGTCCCAGCCACCTAAGGCGAGGTCACAGTGGAACTCCCCGGCTGTGTGTGGACTCAGGGGCCCAGCCATGGGTGATGGGGTCACCTGCCACATCCTCAGGCCCCCAGTGGCCAATGACCAGGGCCCCTGGTGGGGGCTCCCAAGACCAAGAACCCCTGCTCCCACTTCCCATGGCTCTAAGCACTTGACTCGGGATTACCTTTATCTTCTTGAAGTCCACAGGCTTGCGGATGAGCTCGTAGTACTCGGGCAGCTCCTTGCGGGACGGCAGCTGGATGAACACCTCGCTGAGCTGGCGTCCACTGCTGCTGTAAGGAGAGACGTGGCTGCGTCACTCGCAGGCCCTGCTTGCTGGGGAGCCCCTACCTCTGCCTGGCACCGTCCTCCCAACAACCACTACCCCACCCTGGGCACTGGAGGACAGAGATAGTGAGAAATTTTAAAGTCCATTCAGGAGTCATTTCCTGTTATGTGAGCAGACTCGTTGAGTTCTGGAACATTCCCGAGGGGCAGCCAAGCAGAGAGGTCTGCTGCTGCATCTGTATGGAGGCTCTGAACTCACCCACCTCCCCCCACCCCAGCCCTGGAGGAAACAGCATCACGTGCCACATGCAGCAAGAGCCTTGGCACCTGCACGAGGGAGAACTCTTTATTTACATATGACACAGAAATCAGTTTGCTCGTGTCGGGAGTGTTAAATGACAGCGTTTTCAGAGATGGGTTTTTCAAGCATGTTGTGCCTCACTCGGGTAGCGCTCATGAGCAGTGAACTTCAGAGAACTAGGCAAAAACCCAAGGAGAGACGCCCCCTGACAAGATGCTAATGGGCGACTAGAGCTGTTTCCTAGTTCTTTCCACTAAGCAGCGCTGGTTTTGTACCAGAGAGCAGAGGAAAGGAGAGCTGTCAGTGGCCATGAAATGAGGAATCCAAGCACTGGGCTCCAAGGCGACAACCCCCTGGGGGCCTGGACAAGGAATGGGGTGAACCAAGACACCCCCCCCAGCGTCCCTTCAGCCTCCAGAATGGGGATCCTGTCTCCCAGAGAGACGGTAGAAGAGGCTCTGCGCGGCCAACCAGGGGGCTGGGGACCTGGTCACCCTCCTTTCCCACTCTCTCCACCCGGGGCTCCATGTGCTCTGGCTGTGGGTTCATTTAGGTCCCGCTCACTGCCTGGGCTCCTCCTGGCTGCTTCACAACACAGGCTCCTCCAGGGCAGGTATGAGATGGTGGATTCGGTCCTGGGGGCACCAGGAGTGGAGCACCGCCTCCTGTCAACACTGCTGCCTTCCTGGTCTTTTCAGGACAGTCCTCAGGGAACAGGGTGGCAGCCTGTCCATCTGTCTGCACGTCCTCAACACATCTTGTGCTTGTTTTTGGTCTACCAGCCAGGAAGACAGCAGTGACGACCTGACTGCTTCTCGGGTTTTGTCGCCAGATGCCCCATCTCACAGCGGCATCAGGGAGCAGCTTGGCCAGGACTGCCCGCCCCAGAGGCTGCTGCCATTTGCCCCTGGCCCCCTCTCACACCCGGGGAAACACGGGGGCTGGAACCCGGGCCTCGCACATTACTGGCCTCCTACCATCTCTGGGCCAGATGCACGACACACGTGTTCTCAAGGGACTATGTTATTCCAACTGTAATGAGGAAACCGGTGAGAAGCTCATCCCGAACACCAGCCTTGCTGGTCTTGGCCTCCCTGCCAGCGTGAAGTGGGGTCGCCTGTGCTCAACAAGGGCCAGCCCCCTCTTTCCTCCGGGCTGAGTTCTCAGCCACATCCTGCCTTGTGTGGGGCTGGCAGGTCACACACTGGGGGTGGGGAGGGAGGCCAGCTCCAGGCCACTGTCCCCACCCAAGGGCCTGTCCCCAGGGGCACAGGTGTCCTCTCTCTCATGAACAGGGTGGTGGGTGGTTTGGCCACAGGAAAACTGGAATTTGTTCACATAAATTCCAAAAAAACCGCGAACAGGCATGAAATACGCTGGGGCCTCTACTTCAGATAAGTGGACTCGGGGTGATGGGAGACAAGCCAACCCCGCTCACTCTGGGAAACTGGTTTCTGATGTTCCAGCAGAGCCCAGACCTGCGCCCGACTCCTCAACCCACACAGGCCCTGTTCCTCCCCATGGAACCTGAGCAAAGGGCTCTCCGTTACCATCTTGACTGCAGTGTCACTACGCTTCTGAGCAGGACACGGGCCTGCAGGTATGATGTAACTAAAGTGCCTGCACAGTAGTGTATGCTAGGAATTCCCGCTTTACTTCACTTTTTTTTTAAGAAACACCAGTTTGGGGACTTCCTTGATGGTCCAGTGGCTGAGACTCTGCTCTCCCAATGCAGAGGGGCCAGGTTCCATCCCTGGTCAGGGAACTAGACCCCCACATGCCGTAACTAAAGATGCCATGTGTCGCAATGCAGAATCAATGCAGCGAAGTTGAATAAACAAATAAGTTAATTAAAAAAGAAAACAACAACAAAATAAAATGAAACGACAGTTTTAAATCCACTGAACTCATTCTGCAGCTCACTAACGGGCATGTGTGTGGTGCCAAGGCTACATGCCTGCCTGTAGCATCATACAGGTGACCTGGCCTCAGGGTACCTGGAGCCCTTCAGGGAACTTAGGACGGGGGACTCTAGCACCATTACACAGAGGAACATTTCATAAAAACCCTCTCACAAACCTCTGGGGGAACCTTTTCCCTGAGGAATGAAGGCCCACCCTGCCTGAAAACCATTGTCTGGTGTGTTGTGCTGAGCATGGATGGCCGGGGACTGGTCATGTGAGAGGGAGGGGCAGGGTGCCAGGGCCACGGGGACTCTGAAAACCATCTTCTCTGACAATGCAGACCTCTTGGAAAGCTACTGCCGCAAAACTCTGGTTGCCAAAGTGCTGAGAGATCCTTTTTTGTCTTCAGAAATCCCCTGGAGAGTACCTCACCCCCACCCACTATGCACCGGGGCTGGGAGCCTTCCAGGCCTGCTCACCAAGTCCCTCCTTGCTGAGAACAGAACCCACGGCGCTCTGGGGGCTGCTTGGCTCTCCAGGATGGGCGGCCCACCACCTCCGATGTCCGTGCCTCTCTCTACCTGCTCAGTCGCCTCAGAATCACCCAAGCAGCTGCTCCCCCAGGGAACCCTGGCTCCTGCCTTTGCCTCAATATAAACATCACCTCCACGACACCTCGTAATGAAAATGGATGGCTGAGGTGAAAGACAGACAGGCACAGGGACTTCCCTGGTGGTCCAGTGGCTAAGGCTCCACACTCCCATGCAGGGGAGGGGGACGCGCCCGGGGTTCAATCCCTGGTCAGGGAACTACAACCCACGTGTTGCAACTAAGAGTTTGTATGCCACAAGTAAGATCTGGTGCAGCCAAATAAGCAAATACATATGAAAGAAAAAAGATAAAGGTGTCACACATCTTCATTTACTCACTCCTTGAGCCCCCCAGCCTCCAGGACTTGGCCGAGCCTGGCCTCTTTTTGAACTTTAAGTCATGAGATCCCAGAGGGTGCGCCCCCAGGCGTGGCCGCCCCCCTGCATGGCTCTGAGACCTGCTCTTGTTGGCCCTTGTGCTGCGCCACATGCTCCATGGTGGGCACGTGTCACAGTCTGCTTGTCCCCCTGCTGGTGGCAGGAACCTGGGCTATGGTCTGAGATATTAAATGGTGAGCAGCCGCAGACACTGTGTCCCAGCTCTTGGCCTGTATCACGTGGGAAGGTCCCTGGGGGGTGGGGGGCCTGGTCCTGGAGGCAGGGGCGCTGTTTTGGTAGCAACTGAGCCCATGTTCACTCTTCCGGCTGTGGGTGAGCCATCTACCAGCATCTCTTGTTGTTTTCCCATCCAAGTACTAACCAGGCCCAACCCTGCTTAGCTTCTGAGATCAGACGAGCTCGTGTACACTCAGGGTAGTATGGCCACAGACTCTCCTGTGGTTTTAATTCACGTTTCCTTGATGAGCATCATCACAGGTATACTGGTCATGTGATGACCTCTCCCAGGCAGTCCTTGTTTTCTTACTTTTCCTCCTGGGAATTCTGTGTAGGGCACATTCATCGTAAACACCTCCAGTTCATGGCATGTCTTTTTTTTAAAAAAAA
Source organism: Bos taurus (assembly GCF_002263795.3). Taxonomy (NCBI): domain Eukaryota; kingdom Metazoa; phylum Chordata; class Mammalia; order Artiodactyla; family Bovidae; genus Bos; species Bos taurus. The sequence goes on along the minus strand of NC_037334.1, from coordinate 15,507,610 downwards.
TATTTGGCTGCACTGGGTCTTAGCTATGGGATGCAGGATCATTAGTTGTGGCGTGTGGGATCTAGTTCCCCGACCAGGGATTGAACCCTGGGCCCCTGCCTTGGGAGCACGGAGCCACAGCCACTGGACCACCAGGGAGGCCCCCACGGTGTGTCTTCTTACTCCTTTGATGGTGTCTTTTGAGGAAGGGGCCTTAGTTTTAATCTGAGTCCAATTTACCAATATTTCCTATTATACCTGGTGTTTCTCGTCTTGTGAAAAAAATCTTTATCTACCCCTAGGTCATGGAAGTATTGCATTTCCTTCTTGAAAGACTTTGCTATTTTTCTTTTTACCATGCCACAAGGCTTATAGGATCTTAGTTCCTTGTCCAGGGATTGAACCCAAGCCCCTTGCAGTGGAAGCATGGAGTCTTAACCACTGGACCACCAGGAAGTCCCCGGAAGCTTTGCTGCTTTAATCCTTTCCATTAGGCACGAGGCTGGTTATCCTGGTTAGTGTTTGTCCACAGCAACTATCATCTTCCCTACCATGTCTTGCCTGGCTTTACTAGCTGGAGCACAAGCCACGAGGGCAGAGGCTTTGCCTGTTTTATTTGCTGCTCTATCTTCTGCACCAGGAATAAACCCTGGTCCACAACAGGTGCTCAATACACATTATTTAAATGAAGAAACGGCTCAGGGTGCAAGCCCTAAGGTCACAGAGCAGTGTGCCAACTCAGGTTTCAGCAGGGCCGTCTCTGAGCAAGGATGCCCCCTTGCCCTGCCCCTACATGGTCATTCATACAGCACCCTGTTCCAGAAAGGACCCTGGCAGCAAGAGCAGGAACCCCACTGCCCAGAGAGCGTGCTGCTGTGAGGACTGGCTCTCAAGAAGTTTCTGCAGGCAGAGCTGCTTGGAACTCCATCTCCAGCCCTGCTCTGTGTCCGGCCGCCCGGTAGCAGAGGGGAGGGGAGTGAAAGAGCCTGGGAAAACCCCGAGGCTGTCAGGACCCTCCCAGGACCCCAGTTCAGACACAAAGAACGGAAGCGCCCACCACGGCCCTCATGCCCCCAGCCTGCCCTGCCACCTGCTTTGGCAGCAACGATGGCAGCTGTTACCTATGACAATGAAATTAATCTCCTGCCTCTAGATGTTAGCTCCCGCAGCAGGGATCTTCTCCCTCATTCACTGTCCTGTCCCTGTCACAACGGGACATGACACACAGAGGGGCTGAGCGACCAGGGCCCTGCCTGGAGCCTCAACCCCTCCCACATCTAGCCCACTGGTCCTTTCTTATTCAATGAGGTTTGTCACAACCAGGCTGACCACACTGTGGGGGAGAGCCCCAAAGTCTAAATGACACATCCTTTCACGTGTTCTTGAAACAAAATTACAACATGTGGGGGACTTCCCTCGTGGCCCAGTGGCTATGATTCAATGCTGCCAATGGAGGGGGCCAAGGTTCAGGGCACTTGGTCAGGGGACTAAGGTCCCACAGGCCCCAACTAAGATCCAGTACAGTCAAATAAGTAACTAAATATTTTTAAAACCTACAACACGTGAAGGAGAAATAAAGAATCAGAGGACTTCCCTGGTGGTCCAGTGAACCTGCCAATGCAGGGCACACGGGTTTGATCCCTAGTCTGGGAAGATCTCATGTGCCAAGGAGCTACAAAGCCCGTGCACCACAACTACTGAGCCCAAGCTCTAAAGCCTGTGCTCTGCAGCTAGTAAGTAGCTCTACTCACCGCAACTAGAGAAAAGCCTGCACACAGCAACGAAGACCTCAAGCAGTAAAAACAAACAAAACCCTTAAAAAAAAAAAGTTTCTCAGTATCTAAGAGATCATCCATTGGTTATGCCATTCAAACAGATGGAGAAACCAGAGAGGTTATGAGAGCTGGCCCGGACACTGGGAACTGGGGGCAGGCAGGACTCGAGCACAGGTCTCCTTGGCCAAGTCAGGGGTCTCTCCCATCCTTTCCCTCACGCTGTTCTAAATCGAGGGTCAGCAAACTTCATCTGTGAACAGCTAGTGTAAATGTTACAGGCTTTGTGTGCCATATCACCTCGGTCACAATGACTCAACTCTGCCGTTGTCACACCGAAGTGGCCACACAGAACATGTAGGCAAAGGGAGTTTGGCTGTGTTCCTCATTTATGTTCTGCAGTTGCTAAGTCGCGTTCAGCTCTTTGCAACCCCATGGACTGCAGCACGCCAGGCTCCTCTGTCCTCCACTGTCTCCCAGAGTTTGCTCAAATTCATGTCCATTGAGTTGATGATGCCATCCAACCATCTCATCCTCTGTTGCCCCCTTCTCCTCTTACCCTTAGTCTTTCCCAGCATCAGAGTCTTTTCCAGTAAGTCAGCTCTTCGCATCAGGTGGCCAAAGTATTGGAGTTTCAACTTCAACATCAGTCCTTCCAATGAACACTCAGGACTAATCTCCTTGCAGTCCAAGGAACTCTCAACAGTCTTCTCCAACACCACGGTTCAAAATCATCAATTCTTCAGCACTCAGCCTTCTTTATAGGTCCAACTCTAACATCTATACATGACTACTGGAAAAACCATAGCTTGACTATACGGACCTTTGCTGGCAAAGTGATGTCTCTGCTTTTTAATATGCAGTCTAAGGTTTTAATACACTATCCAGGTATGTCATTTATAAAAAAACAAACTTTGATTTTCATATAATTTCATACCATGAAATAGTTGTCATCTTCTTTTCATGGCCTCACCACACACCCTGCAGGATCTTAGTTCCCTGATCAGGGATCAAACTCAGACCTCCTAAAGTGGAAGCTCCGAGTCCTGACCAGTAGACTGCCAGGGACGTCCCCAAATAGTATTCTTTTGATTCTCTGAAACTCATTTAAGAAAAAATTCTTAATTCAGACTATACACATACAAGTGGTGAGCCAGATCTTATTTCTGCTGATTTGGTTTGTTGAGCCCTGGTTATGAATCCTAAAAATAACAGGAAGAATGTCTGTACCAAGGATGATAACATACAGCTTGGTGCCTCCCATTGCTCATCCTCTGACAGGGGCAGACACTGCAAATGGATCACAGCAGCACTCTTGTCTTGCGCACTGAGAGCCTCAGGCAAGCAGAAGCAGTCAACTGAAGATGGTGCTCCTGATAGATCCTACTACTTGCCCCACCCTGTCCCTCAGCACCGCTTTCCTTCCTAGAGTGCAGATCTTCCTAGTTCAGTTCAGTTCAGTCGCTCAGTCGTGTCCGACTCTTTGCGACCCCATGAATCGCAGCATGCCAGGCCTCCCTGTCCATCACCAACTCCCGGAGTTCACTCAGACTCAGGTCCATCGAGTCAGTGATGCCATCCAGCCATCTCATCCTCTGGAGTCCCCTTCTCCTCCTGCCCCCAATCCCTCCCAGCATCAGAGTCTTTTCCAATGAGTCAACTCTTCACATGAGGTGGCCAAAGTACTGGCGTTTCAGCTTTAGCATCATTCCTTCCAAAGAAATCCCAGGGCTGATCTCCTTCAGAATGGACTGGTTGGATCTCCTTGCAGTCCAAGGGACTCTCAAGAGTCTTCTCCAATACCACAGTTCAAAAGCATCAATTCTTCAGCGCTCAGCCTTCTTCACAGTCCAATTCTCATATCCATACATGACCACTGGAAAACCCATAGCCTTGATTAGACGGACCTTTGTTGGCAAAGTAATGTCTCTGCTATCTAGGTTGGTCATAACTTTCCTTCCAAGGAGTAAGCGTCACCTCTAGATAACATCTTCTCGCCCTGGGCCATTTTCTCTTTTGACTCAGTCAGTAAAATGTATCAGCAAGGGTCCTAGATAGGAGCAGCTGTGCTTAGCCACTCAGTTGTGTCTGACTTTCCTCTGACCACATGGATGGTGGCCCACCAGGCTCCTTGGTCCATGGGGATTCTCTAGGCAAGAATACTGGAGTGGGTTGCCATGCCCTCCTCCAGGGGATCTTCCTAACCCAGGGATTGGACCCAGGTCTCCTGCACTGCAGGCAGATTTTTTTTTATCATCTGAGCCACCAGAGAAGCCCCAGACAGGTGCAGCTCAGGATATTACGAACTGATCTAGCAGCAGAACATTCATCTGATACAGCATCTCAAGATACATGCATGCACATCATACACGAAACCTGAAAATAAAATAATGAAACATATTAAAAAGCTATTAGTCCAGGAACTACTCTGATGGTCCAGTGGTTAAGAATTCACCTTCCATGACAGGCAGACATGGATTTGATCCTTGGTTGGGGAACTAAGATCCCACATGTTGTGGGGCAACTAAGCTCACACGCCTTGACGAGAGCCCACAAGCTCAACGTGCTTTGCCACTAGAGAAGCCCCTGAGCCACAGTGAAGAACCTGCAAGCTGTAACGAGGATCCCGTGTACCGCAATTAAGACCTGATGCAGCCGAATAAATAAGTGTTTAAAAACCCCACCAAAACCATGTATCCTTATTTTTTACAAAAAATGTTAGAACAAAATTACTTACTAGGTTCAATTTTTGACCCATTACAAAGTCTCAAGGACATTTCGAGAATCAGAAAAGTGAAATACCTACAGCAGTTCCACTTACAGATATTTACTAAGAGCCTCCACCTGCCGGGCATCCACTGCTATGAGATCAATCTCAAGTGTCAGATTTATGGCTGTGTGGTGTAGGAAAAATCCAGCCTCATGTACAAGTAAAAGGAGATAATACTCACCAAGGAACCTGCCAACAGGAGAGGTCTCTAGGCCACCTGCCCTGCACTCTCAACACACTCTCCCAACAGAGGAGGGGGAGGGGGGACCTTATTACAGGATCCTCCTCCTGAGGAGGGCTGGACTGGCTGCAAGTGACGATGCTGATTAATTAGCACCTAATGAACCAACATTTCTAGTGAACTGACTGCTTTATGGGGGCCAATGACACGCCTGAGGGCTTATGTTTCTTTCTTCCTTTTTAAAATATTTTTTGAAATCAACGGTCACATTACATTTGGCATTATGTCTCTTTTTAAAAATAATTTTATTTTTGGCTGTGCTGGTCTTCACTGCTGTGTGGGGTTTTCTCTTGCTGTAATGACCTACTCTTCCCTGGAGTGCGTGGCTTCTCATTGCGATGGTTCTCTTGTTGCAGAGCACGGGCTCAGTAGTAGTGGCGCAAGGGCTTAGCTGCTCCGTTGCAAGTGAGATCTTCCCAGAGCAGGGTTAGAAGTGTCCCCTGCATTGGCAGGCGGATTCTTCACCACTGGGACACCAGGGAAGCCCTAAAGATTTTTTTTTCAATGTGGACCATTTTTAAAGTCTTTCTTGAATTTGTTATAATATTGCTCCTGTTTTTATGTTTTGGTTTTTTGGCCTAGAGGCATGTGGGATCTTAGCTCCCCAACCTGGGATCGAACCAACACCCCCTGTATTGGAAGAGGAAGTTTTTTAACCACTGGACTGTCGGCGAAGTCCCTGAGGTTCATGTTTCTTAATACAGTTCAACAATGAAATCCAAATCTCATTTTAAAGAAAACCTAACCCCAACTCCATTATGCTGGACTTGAAACCACTTAGCTTGAATGAAACCTTTCTGCTGGAGAAAAGACAGCAGACCCAGGGCCACACGACAAGTGGCAGAAGGCAGATCATAACGCAGGCCACCTCTCAGGTGTGCCATCTACTCCAGGTGTCTCAGCTGTGGCACGTGGGATCGAACCTGGGCTCCCTGCATTGGGAGCACGGAGTCTTAGCATGGCAGAGTTGGATACGACTGAGCACACGAGCCACGAAGACCATTAGAACGGGATCCCTATTTTTTTTGTTGTGGTCTTCGGCGTGCTCTGTCTCAGTTCAGTTCAGTTCAGTCGCTCAGTCATGTAAACTCTTTGCGACCCCATGAACTGCAGCACGCCAGGCCTCCCTGTCCATCACCATCTCCTGGAGTTCACTCAGACTCACGTCCGTTGAGTCGGTGATGCCATCCAGCCATCTCATCCTCTGTCGTCCCCTTCTCCTCTTGCCCCCAATCCCTCCCAGCATCAGAGTCTTTTCCAATGAGTCAACTCTTCGCATGAGGTGGCCAAAGTACTGGAGTTTCAGCTTTAGCATCATTCCTTCCAAAGATCACCCAGGGCTGATGTCCTTTAGAATGGACTGGTTGGATCTCCTTGCAGTCCAAGGGACTTCTCAAGAGTCTTCTCCAACACCACAGTTCAAAAGCATCAATTCTTTGGCACTCAGCCTTCTTCACAGTCCAACTCTCACATCCATACATGACCACTAGAAAAACCATAGCCTTGACTAGACGGACCTTTGTTGGCAAAGTAATGTCTCTGTTTTTGAATATGCTATCTAGGTTGGTCATAACTTTCCTTCCAAGGAGTAAGCATCTGTCTAGACCACAGCAATCACCAGCAGAGAGTGAAGCCTGGGGGTGGAACTGGCCTGACACACTGGGCAGCTGGAGCTTCTTCTAGCAGAGTCTGTGGCAGGCTCAGAATCTCATTCTGGCTCAAGAAGGCCACCCAAGTTAACCTTCTTGTGGTCTGGAGCCCCACTTGGCTAACAGCCAGGCCCATGCCCACGCTGACTGGCCTGGGGTTGGATGACAGCAATCAGCACTCTTTCTCACAACATCTCACCCGGGCGACTCCCATGCCAGGCTGGAGACTGGGTGCCAGGCAGATGACGCTGACCCCAGACCTGGCCCTGCAGGTGGAGGCCTGCCTCCTGCCCCTGGAGGACCCAAGCTTGGGCTCCTGACAGAGGGCCAGTGTGGCCTGCCACAGGCTGAGGCAGGAGAAGCCTGAGGCCTCCCTGCCCGCTCAGGAAAGGGCTCCAAGACCGCCTACTGTCGTCCGCTCTCTTCTCCCCAGAGGCCCATGTTGAGGGGACTGGAGCCAACTGGGGCATCCTCTCCTACAGAAGGTTTCGGCTCAACAACCTGCCCGGGCCTTGTGACTCTGCCCTGGTTTTTCTTATGAATCAAGGCACAACCTTTCCCCCGGAGAGGTATCTGCTTTTTTATTCTAATCAAGGCATTTGCCCTCCGCCTCCAAGGGCAGAGGGCAAATGCCAAGAGGGTCTGGGCAGTGGGCCCCAGACCCGGGTGAAGCTGCCATGGTGCATGCCATGGGGCCCTTCATCACCCAAGGGGAACTCTGGTGCCTTTTTTAAAAAAATAATTGTATTTATTTTTGGCTATGCTGGGTCTTTGTGGGTGGGCACGCTTTTCCCTAGTTGTGACAAGCAGGGGCTATTCTCCAGTTGCGGGGCTTGGGCTTCTCATTGCGGTGGCTGCTCTTTTTGTGGAGTATGGGCCCTAGGGTTTGCAGGCTTCAGCAGCTGCAGCACGTGGGCTCTGGAACACAGGGTCAGCAGTCACGGTGAGCGCGTTTAGTTGCTCAAGAGGGATGTGGGAACTCCCCGAACCAGGGATCAAATCCATGACTCCTGCATTAGCAGGCAGATTCTTAACCACTGAGGCACCAGGGGAGCCCTGGATCTTGTAATGGACCCTAGATCTACAGACCCCTACAGTTTTTCCAGGGTCCTTGGTAAGAAGACAGGAGAAGGGGACCTGGGCCCTCTGGGTCCCCACCCAGTGGAGCTCAGCTCTGGGAGGCTTAGCCTGGGCACCTGTACACATCACCAGCTTTCTGAACCCTCTGGGAATAACTTCTGAGAATCTCCTAAAAACAAAGATGTTCTCTTGCACAACCTCGGCTCCGTGAGCAAATTCAGGACACCTGGTGCCGACATGCCTCCACCATCCATGCAGATTTTACAGCAGCCACAGCTCTGCCCTGGAGCTGCTAACAGTCTAGCTCTACACCCCAGCCAGTTGGGTACAGAGGGGGTTCTGTGAGGTCCTAAGGAGGCTGAACCCTGAAGAAGGAAGGGCCTTCTAGAAGATGCACTTCTCTGAAGCCGTCCCAAAGGCGCCATGGCCCTGGGACACATGACCGCTGACTGGCATCTGGAGACAGCGCCCAAATGTTCTGGCCACCAGCAGCTGCCTCCCTGCGAAGGGTCGGGGGAGAAGACAGCAGCTGGCACCACACACAGTCCCTGGCCAGACCCCGGAGCCTAACTTATTTGCGTGCTTAAAGTGGAAATCTCTATTTCCAACTTAATTAATTCTGGTTTCACTCATGGCTATTTAACAGATGGCTCCTCTGTGTAGTTTTCAGGTTTCCAAGCACCAAGAAGAAGGTGCCCTGAGAGGCCCTGCACGCAGGCTTGGCCTCCAGGGCTGCCCAGGCCAGGACTGGTCAACTGCAGATTCTTCAAGCATTTTCCCATAGTGAACCCATAGCGGGTGGTGCATTTTCTTTCTTTTAAATTTACCATCTTAATCATTTAAAAAATATATTTACTTATTCATTTATTTGGCTGCTCCAGGTTTTAGCTGCAGCACTCAGGATCTTCAGCTGTGGCATGTGAACTCTTACTTACGGCATGTGGGATCTAGTTCCCTGACGATGTATCGAACCCAGGCCCGCTGCACTGGGAGCACAGTCTTAGCCACTGACCACCAGTGAAGTCCTGGGATGTGCATCCTCATACTGACATAGCAGGGGGTTGTAGCTGCCAATGCCAGAAGCCGCACATGCCAATGTCAGAAGCCGTACAACTCCAGGGCGTGCTACTCGCAGGGCACATGGATGGGCGGCAGGGAACTGGGGAAGGGTGGGTGTGGCAGCCCTAAGTCTGAACACACATGAAGGGAGCAAAAGGTTCCAAATCAGGACATTACCTGCATGCAGACAAGGATATAGATGCGAAGGTGCAAGCAACCATGACTGCATGGGTATTTGGACATAACTGTGGGGCGATCTTGAAATCAACACTTGAAAGCGAACTTTGGAGTGGTGCTGATCAGTGGCAGCTCAGGGCGGGCCCAGCCACTTCTCTCTGGAGAGACCGCATCGAGCCTCCATGACCACCAGGGGCTGGAACGGCAGCTCCATGAGCCCGGCTCAGCAAGGCAGGCTCCCTCCATGGAAGCCAGTTACTGATAATGTCTGGTGACCATGCTGTGGTAGCCAGAAGAATCAAGCTGTAACAGTCTCTCCTTCAGATCCACATTTAACTCAAGTACAGTGCTTAGCTAATCACAGGGTTCTGGAAGTGAAATGGGATCTTTAAGCCCAAAGTTTTACTTTTCCTTCTGGGAAGGAGTGGTCGGAAGTCTGAGACAAAAAAGTGCGTTAGGTTGCCTCCGATTTCTATGTCTATTCTCCTTGGTGTGGCGCACTGGTCAGTCCCTCAGAACCTTCCAGGGAGGTGACAGGTGCATCACAGAGATTATAACCTGGCCCAAAGAAAGGTCTGGCCTTTGTCCTCAGCTGCTGGGAGGCCATCTCTCAGCCCTTGAATGTCCTGCCTGGGCAGGATGGGGGACGGGGGTGACTTTCTTTAATTGGGGGCCTTGGGCACAGAGTCTATGAATGTGATTCTAGGCAGAGGTGTGGGGTCACACGGCATCAGCTCAACCATAGGGGGTGGAGACCAGGCAGCCACGTGGGTGCTCAGTCATGTCTATGTGACCGAGTTCCCAGACAGCAAGGCTTGCGGGCTGGTAATGCTCCGTGTGCATCCTCCTGTAATGTTGCCAGCAACGTTGGTGCTGCCTGCAACGCCACAGAAGGATGCTGCTCCCTATGCCTCTCCCTTCGGCTGGTTCTAACCTGTGTCCTTTCGCTGTAAAAAACCATCACCCTGAGCACACCAGCTTTCAGAATGTTCTGAGAGTCCTTCCAGGGGATCATCGAGTCTGAGGATGGACCTGGAGACCCTGGACTCTGCAGCTGTGGTCAGAAGAGACAGGGCAGGGCCTAATCCTACAGCTGCACGAACCGCACTGAGGTTTTCCCCGGGACTTCAAACTGTCTGCTGAGAACATCAGAAATGTCAGCTTGTTCCCACACGTCATCTCTGAAGCAATTGTGTGCCTCGTCTGATCTCTTCCTGTGCGGCCACCAGCAACCCAGCAAGTGGAAGGCCCAGCTCCAGTCAAGAACCAAACTCATCTCAAAGCTGGAGTGCGGGCGGACTTCCTGGAATGGTCTTATTCGCGGTCCTTCTTGTAACTGCTCTGCAGTTCCCCCAGCTTAACGGAGAGTTCCCAGTCTAGTGTTGGAGAAGGAAATGGCAACCCACTGCAGTGTTCTTGCCTGAAAAATCCCACAAACAGAGAAGCCTGGTGGGCTACAGTCCGTGGGGTCGCACAGAGTCGGACACGAGGTGGACTGACTGAAGCGATTTAGCAGGCATGCCCAATCTAGCGTGGCCGTCTATTCCAGGAGGACATGAGGTTAGATGTCAGCCACCTTTCCAACCCTCAATGGAGGCACCACTGTGTGGGTCCAACAGGCCTGGGAGCTCAGCTCTGTGATTGCAGCTGGGTTTCTCGGCAGGCTGGATGGCAGAATCCCTAACAGGATCTCTGTGTTCTAAAGACTAGTCTTGACGAGGGTTCCCTGCACCATGCCAGACCAATTTACCACCCATTTCACACAGGCCAGGAGAATGGCGGTTCCCAGCAGCTGGGGGAGCCACTTTCTCTTGTGTCCCGATGGCGAAACACGATGCTCAGATGGATTTTTCTCTAAGTCACAGGATGACAGCAGGTGGGCTGACAGCTGACATATCTTGTCTTTGGTTTGAACATATCCAGGGTCTTGTCAGTAAGATGCTGGTTCCAAGTGTCTATTTACTGATTTGCTTGGCTGCACCAGGTCTTCGTTGCGCCAGGCGGGGTCTTTAGTTGTGCAACGTGAACTCTTAGCTGCCGCATGTGGGACCTAGTTCTCTGAGCAGGCGTGGAACCCGGGCCCCCCGCACTGGTCCTCTTAGCCAGTGGACCACCAGGGAAGCCCTGTGGTTTTTTTTGTAACCGAGATGTAACCTGCTATGGGGAAGTATATACATCTGAGGTGTACCCCTAGTAAAGGTTTTCAAGTGCAGACCCAGATTCCAAAGTCCCAGAGGGCCTAGTGCCTCTTCTCTGTCAAGTCCCCCCACCGGAAGTAAGCACTGATCCACACCCATCACCAGTGATCAGCCTCTGAACTTCCTGTAACTGGAAGCGCAGAACGTGTACTTGTCAGTGTTTGGCTTCTCTCCCTCAACAAAGCATCTGTAAGATTCTTCCAGGGAGCCGACGCTGGCTGTTTCTGTGCTTGGCTGAATTCTGCTCTCCATTGGGCCACCGTGGACATGTTCTCCCGGGGATGGACGCTGGGCTGTTTCCTTTAGGGCAGCTGTGATCAGAGCTGCCGTGGACGCACCTGTGCGTGTCTTCTGGTGGGCGTGTGCGCTCAGCACTAGGACTGGAGTGGCCACGTCAGAAGTGCAGTCAGTGTGTCCAGCTCTGGGAGACAATGCCCAGAGCCCGGTGCGCCCATGGGCAGCGTGTGAGGTCCTGGAGCTCCACGTTCTGGGGCACATGAGGGGGCACATCACTCCCATCCACTCGTACGTTTCCTTGTGGTCATGACGTTTGTGCAGTGATCAGAACACCTTTTCATATGCTGACTGGTCATCAAGCCATCCTCTTCTGGAAGGTGTCTGTTCACGCCTTTTGCCCGTTTTGTTTATTTTCAAACCTCTGGCTGTGCTGGGTCTTCAGTGCTATGCACGGGCTTCCTCCACTCTCCAGTTGGGGTGCTTAGGCTTCTCACTGTGGTGGCCTCTCGTTGCAGAGCGCAGGCTCGACAGTGTAGGACTGGCAGCTGGGCCACGCCGGCTTAGCCACTCCGTGGCAGGTGACATCTTACCGGACCAGGGATCCAACCCACGTCCCGTGCACTGGCAGGCAGATTCTTGACCACTGGACCACCAGGAAGTCCCTGCCCATTTTATTTTTATTTAAGGTCACTCCATATGGCACATAGAATCTTACAGTTTCCCCACCTGGGATCATACCTGTGCTCCCTGCATTGGGAGCGAGCACAAGGTCTTAACCACAGACCATCATGGAAGTCCCTTTACGCCTGTTTAAAATCTGATTTTCCTTTCCCAGTCTGTAACAACTTTCCCCATCTGTTAAGAGGGTGTCTTCTGATGCACAGACGTTTTTAACTTTAGTGAAGTCTCACTTAAGAGTCTTCTACTGCTAGTGGCATTTCTGACTTCCTGAAGAAGTCTAGCCTCCTTCCAGGCCATGAAGATTTTCTCCCAAGTTGCTCTTTTCACATTAAAAAAAAAAAACCTTTACTGAAATACAGCTCATTTACATCACATTTGTCTATCATCCATTTAAAATTAATACATGTGTGCAGGGAAGGGAGAGGTCAAGGTTCATCTTCTGTGTCTGGATACGCTAGCAATCTGCATGACGTTCAGAAAAACCCATCCTTCCCCACTGACCTCCAAGGGTCTTTGTTTTCTCGATTCTAACAAGGTTCTTTTGGAAGAATATTATTAGGAAGAAAACACCAGGGTCTATCATTTTCACTGGATTTTGGTACACTGCATATTTTGAATAATTGCTGCTCTACATTTCTTTTTCTTTGTGGAATCTGCCTCAGAGGTGAAGTGTCCAAATGAGTTTGATATTTTGTTCTCAACAATGACACAGATTATACATTTTTAGGCCCAGCAGTTGAACTTGAATCTGCCTCTTCTCCACTTCATCCATTGTTTCTCTTCTTACGACAGAAAATTCTTAGCACAAATTGCATCCTTTATTTGGGTTCTATAACAGTCACTACTCGCTCCAAAATTCACACTAACAGTGTCTCCAAGGGATGCCCCCTGGGCTCACACCTTCACACTATTCCCTCCCACAGATCAATTCCCCCCACATTGCTTGTGACTAACTGCTAAGCATTGCTATAAATTCAAGCCTTCCTGCCATGGGGACAGCCTTATCGACCCGGATGCAGCAGGAAGCGGAACAGACACTGGGGGGCTGAAGGACGACCCTGGCTGCCCTGCGCACCTGCACACAACCTGCCCTGGTGGGCAGAACACGCACGCATCTCCTGGGAGGGCTGTGAGAGAGCCATGGTTTTCTTTTTCTGCCTTTTCTATCCTTTTTTTTTTTTTCCCTAGCCCACACTACATAGCATGTGGGATCTTAGTTCCCTGACCAGGGATTGAACCCGTGTCCCCTGCAAGGTAGCACAGAGCCTTAACTGCTTGACCACCAGGAAAAGCCCCTCTCTTAAGGAGAGCTCCTGATCCACTCAGGACCCTCACTGAAGCAGAAAGCACACAGTCTTCTACTTGGTATCTCTCTGAGGGCAGGGACCCAGGTCTATGTCTTCTCAACAAGCGGCTGACCTGCGATGGCCCAGGGAGACTACAGCAGGTGGGAAGAGGGCACGAGCGTAGGGGCAGGTGTCTACAGGAGACCCACTGGCTCTCTGCTCCAGCCACAGGAGCCTCCTCACCACGGTCCACTGAACACGTGATCGGCCTCCATCACAGCAGACACCCTTGTCCTCCACTCACCCCACAGTGGGGCCCCTCCTGGAGCACTGGCCCCAGACCTGCCCTCCTTGGGGCTCCTCTCAAAGGTCACCTTCCTGCCCTCTCATCACGGCTGACACTGTCTCCCGTCTTCCAGGACGTGAACATCATGTCCCATGAGGTCAGAGACTCTTGAGACGGAGAACCAATCAGAGCTTGTGGAGTGACTGCCCTGGAGGCAGCGGGCTCACAGGGCCCCCCCGGAGCCCCCACTTACCTGTCCTTGTACTTGATCACGGCATCCACGATCTTCTTCATCTTCTTGGTGAGGTTGGGCGGGTTAGGGGAGAGCTTCTCAGCAGGTGGCCGGCCGCGCTTCTTCTGCTTCTTGCTCTCGTCGTCCTTATCGCGGCTGCGGGTGCTGGTGGTCGGGGTGGAGGGGCCGGCGTCGCTGTCTCGCTTGCGCTTCCGTGACGATTTCTTCTGCCGGACCTCCTCTTCGATCTCCTCCAGCGTGCCCTCCTCGATGGCCTTCAGGGTCAATAGTGGTAAAAATAGGACAGCCAGCACCGAGGTCGACAAGCAGAGGCCGCGTGCAGACCCGTGGGCCCAGGGGGGGAAAACTCTGCCTCCCCAACCCTGTCCTTCACGGACATACGGCATCTGTGATAAGTTGAAGAGTCACAGTCTCATGGTGCAGAGCCGCAAAGAGTGGGTGCCTGTCAGCCCTCCACTGGGAGGTGACCTGGTCAACACTGTGCCCCTGACCTGCCATGTTGTTAAACAATTGTGCTAAGACCCACATCCCACAGAATCAAGTGCTTCAAACACTGTCAGGTGTGCAGTTCAATGGTTATCAGGAACGTTCCCACAGGTGGACCACACTCCACCTGTCTGCACAACCAAGGCGGCAGTGGGATAGAGCCCAGACCACACCTCGACCTGTCGTTCTGCTCACTAAGTTGTCCTAGACACACTTCCTCTCGTTTTTCTGCAGCACAATTTTTAATGTCTATTAAGTGTTTTCTCGCACAGCAGGCCTTAATTGAACCTCTGTTCTTGGGCAATTTAGGTTCTTTCCAACTTAGGGTAGGGTGGGGTGAGGGGGTGGGCTGTTTTTAAGTAATGCCATGACCAGACATCTGTCTGTCTTTCAGATAGATTCCTGGAAGTGAAACTGCCGAGTTGAAGGACGTGAATATGAATGCTCATTTTAAAATAGTTCCCAAAGATGAATTCTCAAAGTAGTAACTAATCTGAACACCCAGTGAGAGGAAGCCAGGTGTCCAGGGGAGCCTGGAGTCAGAAATGGGAGGTGGGCCTGGAGCCAAAAGGAGGGGAGGCACTGGCTCCTCATCTCAGTGACTTGCTGCAACTGTGGGCAGGTAGGGGCCAGGCACTGGGGCCAGGCACTGACCACTGCCCCCTGTGGAGGGGAGACAGTCACACCCCCCACAAACGTGGTGACAAGTGTGCTGACTGCCATGGGGAGGGTGAGTGGTGCTCTGAGGGTGCGGCAGCTGATGTGTCCTGGTCGGGGGTGGGAAGTGCTCCCCGGGGTGGGGCACGTCAGCAGACCTGGGGGCTGGGGGGCGGTTGGAGGAGGTACCCAGGCTAAAGGAATAGCACAGGGGCATAGAGCAGGCAGGAGGGCCCGAGAGTAGGCTGGCCCAGGGGCAGGCATGCAGAAGGCTGAAGCGTGTGCCCTCTAATCTGTATCTACCTGGAACCTCAGAGTGCCATCTTACGGGATAACAGGATCTTTGCACACATAATAACTCAAGGACTGAGATGAGACCATCCTCTGTTAGGGTGGACCAGACTCTAGGAGACAGAAAAGGGCATACAGAGAGACCCTGGGGACATCCATGTGAAGATGGAGGCAGAGACGGGAGAGACGTGGCCACAAGCCAAGGAATGCTGGGGCTACCACAAGCTGGAAGAGGCAAGGAAGGAGCCTGGAGACAGAACACAGCCTTGCTGATGCCTAGATTTCAGACTTTCAGCCTGTGGAACTGTGAGAAGTTGAATTCCTGTTGTGTTAAAGTCACTGCATCTGAGATCACTGTTACAGGAGGCTCTGGAATCCAATACTGGAGCCTCCAGTCCTACACCCAAGACATGTGGGTCAGCACAGTGGGGAAAGAGGCAGGCACGTTCTGAAG
Organism: Bos taurus; assembly: GCF_002263795.3. NCBI lineage: Eukaryota > Metazoa > Chordata > Mammalia > Artiodactyla > Bovidae > Bos > Bos taurus. The sequence continues at coordinate 15,492,054 of NC_037334.1, read as the reverse complement.
GGCCTGTGTGCATACAGGGCGCAGTGGCTGCCACAGAAGCGGTGCCAATTTCACACCCACAGCTAAGACCGAGGAGTGCTGTTTTGGGTAAATCTCTTTTTTATTAACACAAATTTTACCGACTATGAACTACTGAAAAAAAAGGATGTTATCCAAGGGGAAAGAATAGTCTTTCCAACAACCATGCTGGGATGACCAGAGGCCACGTGCAAAAGCATGGATCTGGACCTTGACCCCATACCATAGGCAAAAGTTAATTCGGAAAGGATCATGGACCTAAATGTAAGAACTGACACTCTAAAAGGCTTGAAAGAAAACACAGGGGTAAATCTCTGTGACCTTCAATTTGGCAAGGGACTGACTCTTAGACATGATACCAAGACTAAAAGAGAAAAACAAATTTGACTTCATCAGAATTTATATTTTTGTGCTACAGAGGACACCGTCAAGATAGTGAAAAACAAAAACAAAAACCATCCCACAGAACAAGAAATATTTGCAAATTATATGTCTGATAATAGGCTTTTAAAGAAGATCTACACATGGCCAACGAGCACATGAAAAGGGGCCTGACACCACAAGCCCCCTGGAAATGCAGTTCAAAACCACAGATACCGCTGCACACCCACTAGAATGGCTGGAATCAAAGAGGCAAACAGGACCTCCCTGGCAGTCCGGCAGTTAAGACTCTGAGCTTCAAATGCAGGGGTGCCGGTTTGATCCCCAGGCAGGGAACTAAGATCCTACATGCCGCCTGGCACAGCCAAAGCCAAAAAACAAGTCATCCGTGAGGATGTGGAGAACCCGAAACCCTCTGTGCTGCTGGCAGGAGTGTAAAATGGTTCACCCGCTTCGGAAAAGGGTTTTGTCCCTTCAAAGGTTAAACAGAGAATGACCCTATGATCCACTCCTTGGCATCCACCCGAGAAATCAAAACATGTGTCCACAATATTTGTATACACAAATACTCAGTGTATTATTCATAACAGCCGAAAAACAGAAACAACCCCAATGATGTCTACCCACTGATGACTAGATACACAAATGTTGTACTGTATACCCACATAATGGTCTATCCTTCAGCCATAAAAAGAACGAACTCTTGATGTGCGCGAGAATCTATATGTACCTGGAAAACATTTTCCTAAGTGAAAGAAGCCTGACATCAAAGGATCATGTATTCCATGATCTTACACATGGACCATGTCCTGAATAGTCAAAATTTTTGTTGACAAAAAGCCATTCAGAGGATTTAATGGGCTGGGAAGACAGCTGGAGAGGAAAGGGTTTCTCTGAGAGGAGAAAGGTCTTCACTTCCCTTGTGATGACAGTGTCACAACTCTGTGAACACACCAAAACCACTCAATTGTGCATCTTAAGTGGGCGAATTCCGTGGTATGTAAGTTATTCCTCAAAAAATGCAGAGAAAGAAATGTGCATAAATTATTATTATACACAAGTGGGCAGTTTTTTTTTAAAAGGTGTGCATGTGTGCTCAGTCACGTCCAGTGCTTTCCAACCCCATGGACTGCAGCCCTCCAGGCTCCTCTGTCCATGGGATTTTCCAGGCAAGAATACAGGAGTGGGTTACCATCTCCTCCTCCAGGGGATCTTTCCGACCTAGGAATCTAACCTGTGTTGCCTGCATTGCAGAGGGATTCTTTACCACTGAGCCACCTGGGAAGCCCTTTTCAAGGGCACCCACTGCCTTAGCAATGCAGGGCTGGCAGAGGTCCCACGGGAGCTGTAGGTCTATGGCTGGGCTAATGTCAGAGGTTCTGTTCTGCCTCTCAGAGCCCTGAGCTGAGGGCTGGGGACAGGACACCCCAGCTGCCTCATCTGAGTTTTGCTGGTTTCTTGCCTGGCATGCTTCAACAGCTCCCTCTGGTGCATAGCTCAGTGGGTGAGCTTGCAAATCTCGGGTGTTCTGAGGTCTCAGGAGAGGATCAGGGCCACCCGGCCTCACAGCCCAGAAGTGCCGCGACCACAGTTAATCAAGAGGAACCTCGGGGTGTGTGATCAGAGGCCTGGGGTGCAGCTGCTCATTCCAGGGTGTGACAATCAGCAGGGCGTAGCCAAAAGCCGCCACCTGCCTTCTGCAAGTACTGTTTCAGGGACAACAATTTGAGGGTTGGACTCTCAATCGTCACCTTTACACTCAGAGCTCTGGGGTAGGGGTGGGGTCTGATGTGTCATGGTAACCCAGATGCTGACCTCAGTGCTGGGCCCTGGGAGCCGAGGGCTGGGGGCTGGGGGGTTCCGGGGGGCCGGGCGGGGTGCTGGCTCCCTCCTCCCTGCAGCTCCCAGGGATGATGCACCCTGATCAGGGCACCTGACCCCATTAGCACTCCCAATGATCTTACAGGGAGTTGTGACATCCCTAGTCTAGCTCTGGGTCCTCTGGCCAGCCCCCTGCCGAGGTCACCAAGTTTTCTTTAACCTGACACACGAATGGCCAGCTCCATCCAGCAGTGCATTCTGAGCAGCTCGGAAGCCTCAAAGGTGTGCCTGCCACCGTTTCAACAGGAGGAACTGAGTGAACCTGAGCCGTGTGTGAAGGGTTGCTGCCGTTCGTGTTGAGAATGGCTAAAGGGCACTGCCCAGGGTTTGGATGAAGGCCCCTAACCCGGCAGCCAAACCTGTGCTGCCTGAGCCCCTCTCACGGCCCTCTCCAGCATGTACCTTGAGCCACTGCTTCTCAGTCAGCGAGTCACTGTAGTCCACCTCCTTGCGGTGACGGGAGCCACGGCCGAACATCTTCTCCTCCTCCTCCTCACAGGTCAGCCGCTCCACCTCGGCATCGTCCTTGATTATCCACGAGGGGAGCTCGTCCTCCTCCATGAGCCGCGGCTTCCGCTTGGGATTGCGGGCCTCCTCACGCCGGCGGTCCAGGTCCATGCGCTATGGGGTGTGGGGCCAAGGAAGCGTTAGCGCAGGGACAGCCGGCAGGCACACACGGGGCGCCCTGCCTGGGGACCCAGTTACATGGTAGCTGGGTTTTGTGGTGGCCAAACTGGCTGAGCTCTCAGGTCAGACCCTGGCTGGGACTCTGCTGTGGGGCAGAGAGAACTGGGAAGGACGTGGAGGTGACAGAAGCAGGGCTGAAATGGGATGGCGGTTCCATGGACAGCCTCAGTGGGAGGCACAGGCCCGCTGAGGCCAAGGACGCCCTGGATTCCACACCCATGAAGGGCGAGGGAGATCCGAGACCGAGGCCCGATTCAGCTCTTCGGCCCGGGACAGTATGATGCCCTCTGAAAGGGAGAGAGCCTCAAGGACAACAGGCACCAGCAGGACTGGGTGTGCCCGGGTGTCCTGCCATCCCTATGACACGCTTAGGAGACCTTAGGAGACCACGGGACAAAGAGGGGTCAGTTAGGTGCTGTCTGCAGCCCACTCGAAGGGCTGCCCCCGGCTTCAGTAGTCTGGGGACGCCGATGTCAGAGACCACTCAGTCTGCTGGGTGTCGGCAGGGAGGGGCATGTGAGCCCCACGGCCCACGGTCCGTGCAGGTGGGATAGCCAGTGCCCGCGGCGCTCACCATGAACAGGTCGAACTCCTCCTCGTGCCGGGCTATCATCTGGTTCACCGTCTCATCGTCAGGCACCTCGTCTTCTTCCTACAAGACGTCACACGTTTAGTCCGGCTGCGGGGAGGCCGGGGTGGGCGGCGGCGGCGGCCGGGCTCGGAGGCGAGCGGCGGCGGTCCGTGGGAGCGGAGCTGGCGGTCCCTGGTCCGGCTGCGGTGGATGGGGACCCACGCGGCAGCGATGAGGCACACACGCACACGCACACGCACGCTCCGTGGGGTCAGGGCCCTCTGCTGGCCGTCTCAGCCGAGAAGCCGAGGATTGAATGGGCGTGGAGACTGAACTACCCCGCTCACCTTTAGAGGTGGCTCCTCCGAGTCGGGGTTGACGCCCGCTGGCGGAGGGGCAGTGTGGGCGAAGCTGGCACTGCCGCTGCCCGTGCTGCAGTGTCTGCTCTGTGGATAGATAGAGGACTTCAGTCTCCAGGGCTATCAATCCGGCGTCTTTCACCAGCAGTTGTTTTTTTTTTTTTTTTTTAATAATAATAATAATAAAAAAAAACCACTTCAAAGAAAAAGCAAGTATACTCATCGTCTTTCCTTTCAGCCCACACTCCCTTTACTCCAAAGGGATGCAAAAAAAAAACAAAAAAAGAAAAAGAAAAAGTGCAAAAAAAGGTAAAAAAAACAAAAACGAAAGCCGCTCATGCGTCCACCACTCACGCCAGGGAGGGGGTCGGGGCCAGTGCTGCGCTCACCTCATCCTGCTCCTCGTGCTCCAGGATGGCCTGCAGGAAGGCACGCCGCTCGTGGCTGGAGGACTTCTGGTCAAACATGCCGGCCTGGATCACCTTCTGGTCCACGTTGAGCTTGTACTTGGCCGCGGCCAGGATCTTCTCCTCCACGCTGTTGACCGTGCACAGGCGGAGCACCCGCACCTCATTCTGCTGCCCGATGCGGTGGGCGCGGTCTTGTGCCTGCAGGTCCTGGGGGCGGGATTGGGGGAGATGCCATCAGCCCCAGACAGTTAAAGGGGAGTTGGGACACTGGATGCTGCTGGGAGACACACAAGCACTTGCCTGGCCAGCAGCTGCACAGCCAGGAAACTCAGGAACGAGACCTGGAGCCTGTGCCAAGGGGACTTCACCCTGAGATCCTGCAAAAGCGTCTCTTTCTACCTTAAGTGGAACTTGGCAGATACTAGGGAAGAAAGCGTGGTTTTAAAAGGCCGCCTGAGGGGTTATATTCCTGAGCAGATCCCGTCACAGTTGCATGGGGGCCCATCACTGTGCGACTAGGTCCCCTAGGTGGGGCCGCATTACGCAACAGCACTGTTTACAGAATGACGCCGAAGCTGCACACCACTCCAGGTCGATGCCGGGTTTGACTGGGGGCCCTGCTGCTTCCTTGCCAGGCAACCCCAGGCCCAGGTCCCACCAGTCTAGCCTTGGGAGCCACTGCTAACACCTGCCCCTCTCGTGGATACTGTGTGCATGAGGAGCCAACGGGCAACGGATACCCAGTGCCTAGTGTGGAGCAAACGCCAGTAGAGCGGGAGGTGTGGTGCCAACACGATCTGTGTCACCCCATGAGCCCAGTGCAGAGCCAGGAGGGCGCCTACGGAATCCTGGGTCCGGGGCTGCGTGGAGCTGACCTAGAGATCTGCACCCCACAGGGCAGCAGAGGCCACACCTGGTGGGACAGGCGTGTCTTGGCCCCACGGCTCGGCCTCCTGGTCGGCCTGCGTGATTCCCGGCAGGGAGGACTGGCGCTTCATGATACACCTACCCCTGCCGTGTGTCTCATGACCTCCAATGCCTCCCAGTGGGGAGGAGGGGCTCCACAGAGGCCTCTCCCCCAGCTGCCTGCTGATGGGGGAAGCACAGCCCCACCACCTCCTAGCAAACAGGCCAGTCATGGGAGTCCGGGTGGGAACCATTCCAACCCAGGCTGATGGCAGTGACCACCCCAGACGTTCGCTGGCATACAGGCTATGGTTCCCATGCTGATAACCAGGGTCACTGGGCGTGGGGAAGGGCTCACTCATACCATCAACAGGATCGAGAGCAGGGCAGCCTGGTGGAGGCCACTTTGGCAGAACCAACAAGAACATGACGGGCACAGGCCTGTGGGCCGAGATACCCCACCTCTCGCTCAGCCTGGGCCTGGCCAGTGCTCTGAGAGAGGGACAAGAGGGCTCCATGAGAGGACAGCGGTCAGGCCGAGAAACAGGAAACCTGGACAACTGCCCACTGGGGTTTGAGTTAAAAGGCCTGGGGCCGCCATATACCAGAAAGGCTGGCTGCTGAGGATGTGCTAGGCAGAGGCTTGGTGCACTTGCACGGAAATGTGAACACACCAGCCGGTGGCAGGAAGAGACACGTGCTGGCACATGCCAGGTTCATGCCAAAGCCAGAGCATCTGTGTGTACAGAGGGAGAGGCTGGCATGTGCTCAGAGTAGAGTGGGAGTGGCAGGGAAGGGAAAAAATGCACACTTCCGTTTGTTACTTTCAGTTACTGGTATTTGCGTTTTGAAAGAACTACGGGCATGGAGCCCCATGCAGGCGCGCGGACAAGACATCAGGGCGGCAGTGCGTAGAGCATACAAAGGAGCCCCGGCATGAGGGCTAGGCCAGGACATGGCCAGGAAGGACCCCGTGACCAACGGGGACCCTTACTACCAGACCATAGGACGGGGCCATTTTCCATTTTCTTGCACATCTATGGGATGCCAGGATTGTTTTTTTTATCTCCTTCTTTTGGATGGTGCCACGCAGCTTGTGAGAACTCAGTCCCCAGACCAGGGACCGAACCCAGGCCGTCAGGAATGGAAGTGTGGAGTCCTAACCACTGGACAGCTGGGGAATTTTCAGAAAATTTTTTTAAAATAACAGTAGAACATGTATTTTTTCATAATCAGAGCAAAGAATTAGTTTGCTTTTGAGAAACTGCCCTCTGCACCTCTCTCCAGGCGCTGCCAGGGCTCTAGGAAAATGTCAGGAGGCCGCCGGACACTCACACTAGGGGCATGGTCACTGCCGGGGGGTGCGCGCTGTTACCTGGTGGGGGTTCCAGTCACTGTCAAAAATGATCACAGTGTCAGCCGACTGGAGGTTCAGACCCAGGCCCCCGGCCCGGGTGCTGAGCAGGAAGATGAAGTACTCGGAGCCGGGCTCGTTGAAGGTTTTCAGCAGCATCCCCCGGTCCTCCGCTTTCGTGGTTCCTGCCGGGTGGGTAGACCAGTGTTAGCAGGGTGACCGAGGGAGGAGACACAGAGGGACACCTGCATCTGGGAGCAGCGACCACGCCCGCCGCCTTCCAACCAATGGCTGTGGACTGTAACTGACGAGCAACTCAGATCCAGGTGACACCACTGACCACCAGTCTGCCCACCCCAGTAGAAGAAAATGAGCCCCACCATGTGAACTGGGGCTGCCACAGGCACTAGACAGGCAGGCACTGCAGCGCAGGGCTGGTACCCCGCAGACACCCAGGCAACAGGCTGACCCCTGAGCACTGCTGTAACCACCTCTCCGGGGTGGTGGGAGACGCTGCAGCTGCGCTGTTTCAGTGCGCCTCTCCGAACCCGTGAGGGGCCTCTGGGTGGACACACGGTGCTGCTATGGTAATGACAGACTGGTCAGAGGCTGGAGCCTGCCTCCATGCCCCTGTGGTGGGTTTTCTCCATTCACAAAGGGAACCGTCTGTACAGGCAAGCACATGCGACTGTACAATGGGGATACGTCTCTCTGTGGGCAGGATGGCTCCCCACTTCCTGAAGCCACAGTGACTCGAATGTGAGGGCCCCGGGCGTGATCCTCAGAGGGGCATCTAAGCTCCTCAGGCTCCCATCAACTCAAAGCAGAGGTGCCTCTGGTGAAACCAGGTGTCATTTTTGGTGCTCCTTTAGCCACTCGCCTACACATCAGGACGAACAGCACAGAGGCCCAAGGTCTATGGCGCCTGGGCTGTCCTGGCTCCTAGGAGGGGCTAAGGCCTCAGGCACGGCTGGACAGGGCCAGGTCAAGGGGCTGCTCCAGTACCCCTGGGTGCACCCTCAATTCTCAGCACTCTGACAGCAGAAGGCTCCGCTCCCCATGTCACTGAGCTCCCCAACCCTTTGCCATTCCTTCTAGGGGGCTGGGGGCAGAGAGGCCTGTGGGATCTTAGTTCCCCGACCAGGGATTGAGCCCATGCCTCCACAGTAGAAACACAGAGTCCTAACCACTGGACCACCAGGAATTTCTTTCCCAGAGTTTCCACCCATGTGGCAGTGACCACATGAAATGCTAGAGATGAAACCGTGGTCCAGCAAACGGATGTCCTCACTTACACAGAGGACTCTTGTCATGGAGAGAAAAAGGGGTTGGGGGGCAAGTGGACAGATACTTGGGTGGGTGGGAACATGCTCTCGGCCTGTCCACTAGGGGGCGGTGTCACCATCGTAAAGCTCAGACCCAACAGAGGCCAGCGCACTGAGGCCACACAGGCCTTGGCAGGGATGCAGCTTTCAGCCTCAGGACGCGTGAGCACCTGACCAAAGCTATGTTTGTAAAGGTTACTACCCTGGATGGAATTCTAAGAACAGCTGAAAGAAGGCAAGACGGAGATGCAGCAAAGGTTCTGGGCAGGAGTGGGGAGGGCCGATTTCAAAGGACAGGTCCACCCAGCAATCACAAGTTAACAGTCTGAAAATCCACAGTACCACGAGAGGCACTGAGAAACACACAACAGAGGCACAGAGGCACAGAGGTTTGGGTGTCCAGCCATGGATGGATGCAGCTGGTACCGAGCTTAGACAACGTCTTGCAGAAATGTGGTCTACCCCGCGCCTCTTAACTGTATTTACTCCAGTGAGTCTCAAGTCTCTCTTTTGTTAAATGCTATTTTTTGATGTGAATTGGTTTTTTAAAAGTCCTTACTGAATTCGTTACAGTATTGCTTCTGTTTTGTGTTTAGTTTTGGGGGTCCCAAGGCACACGGGAATCTTAGCTTCCGACCAGGGACTGAACCTGCACCCGCTGCATTGTAAGGTGAAGTCGTGGCCACTGGACCACCAGGGAAGTCCCCCAAGTCCAGTTCTTCTTGAGAGCCCCACTCACTCCGTCTTACGGAGAGCGGGGGTCTCCCCCTAGGGCCGTCCTGGGCAGCGGACACGTGTCAGATCAGGAGTCCCGCACACCGTCACCACTGTGCTCAGCCCCATCTCCCCAGGACTCCCTTATGCTGGCAACAAGGCAGGAGCCAGGCTTCTGATGGTCACAGGCCAGCGTGGTTCCCACTGGACATGCCCCATCACCCCTGCCACATCTGGATCCCTCCATCCTGCCCTTTCCTGCTTCTCCCCGTGCTTGTGGTTCCGGCATGGATAGGTCTGATTTCAGCCCCAGAGCCACCAGGGCAGTGGAGATGGGGGCATGTCGCTCACAGCAGTCGAATGAAAGCTCACGCCAGACCCCTGGGGGAAAAGACAAGCTGCTTCTCTGTTGGGGACACTGTGTCTGCTCAGTGTTGGGGACACCCCAATTTCTGTGGGTGGAAGAAAAGCCTGGAAGGGATGCCTGACAATGAAGCCAACATGGAGGACAAAGGAGCCGAGAGCCCCAGAAAAGCTCCTCTAACACTATCTCGGTACCTGGATCCAGCTGTGCCTGAAGCAAGCTTACCCCTTACCCTTAAAGTTCAGTTATGTGAGTCTATTAAGGCTTTCTTCCCTATGCCCACAGGATATGAGTTTCTGTCACTTCCCACTAAAATTAAGTCTATGGGATACACATTAGCCACTGGACCCAGCGTTAATGTGCAAGGACTTTAAGTCTTGTGTTCGGGAGACCAGCACAATACTCCCAGGACCCCTCCCAGTCCCACAGGCCTGCGTCACTGAGCATGCCACTGTGTCCACTCCCAACACTACACCTGGAGTCTCTGGGCCTTGCCCTGCCTCACAGGGGAGGGCAAACCCTCCAGAAGCTTCGGCAGCAGTGGATAACAAGGCCCTTTCAAACACATCTCTCTCCCCGGCCACACTCACCATCGAGCCTGAGGTATTTAAAGCCACGATATGCAAAATAGTCTTCCATGATGGTCATGAGGGAGGTCATCTGACAGAACAGCAGCACTTTGTGGTTGGTGGCCCGGAGTTTGGGAAGAATTCTATCGAGCAGCTCGAATTTCCCTGAGGCTCGGTACAGGTCCAGCCTGGGGAGGGTGGGGGCGGGGAAGGACACACAGGACGTGAACCACAGGGCCCTGAAGGCAGGCAGAGAACGTGTTCCCACCCACTACCTGACCAGTCCTGGGTGGGCTGGCCACCAGGGCCAGGAGCACACGAATGTCTCCCTTGGCAGACTACCCAGCCCCCAAAGTTTCAGCAGAGCCATTCCAATCCAACTAAAATAAACTCAGGCCACCCTAAGTCAAGTGAAAGTGTTAATCGCTCAGTTATGTCCAACTCTTTCTGATCCCATGGACTATAACCCACCAGGCTCCTCGGTTCTTGGGATTCTCCAGGCAAGAATACTTGCCATTTCTTTCTCCAGGGGATCTTCCTGACCAGAGATCGACCCCCAGTCTCCTGCATTGCAGGCAGATTCTTTACCATCTGATCCACCAGGGAAGCCCCCCAGGTCAAGGGTGACTGTGGAATTATGGAGCAACTACGATCTTTCTAAGAGTGAGAAGAAGGGCTGAGGGCCACATGGCTTTGGTCATTCATTCTCAGTTTACAGGTATGGAAACTGAGGCTGGGGGCACTGTGACATGGCTGCTGACCTGCCAGGGCCAGGACTCAAGGCCAGGTCTGTGGGACCCCATTATGTAACTTGATACAAAAAAAAAGACACAACAAAAGGACCTTTGCTCTTTCATTCAGGGTTCCCGCTCTAAGAAATAGTTTACTATCCCAGAGAAGTGATGGTGGCTTTAGCGCTGAGAATGTTTTAAGAGTGAAACCTTGAGGCTATATCCGAGCCCAATGCTAAGGCTGAACCACGCTGGGGCTGCACTTTATAAACAATACTGGGGAAAACACCCCCACAGCAAGCTGGGTGGCACACTGTATAAAAAGTGCCTCTCTCCTGGTGGGCAGAGTTTAGGCTCAAGAGGGCAGAGGGAAGCTGTCACGGGTCACAGAACCCAGAAGTGCAAGAGTGGGACCTGGAAGCCATGTCTGGTCAACTCTCAAATTGCAGATTTTTTTTTTTTTTTTAATTTGGCTGCACCGATCTCAGAGCAGGTAATGGTAACCCACTCCAGTACTCTTGCCTGGAAAATCCCATGGACGGAGGAGCCTGGTAGGATGTAGTCCATGGGGTCGCGAAGAGTTGGACACGACTGAGCGACTTCACTTTCATGCATTGGAGAAGGAAATGGCAACCCACTCCAGTGTTCTTGCCTGGAGAATCCCAGGGACAGCAGAGCCTGGTGGGCTGCCATCTATGGGGTCGCACAGAGTCAGACACAATTGACACGACTTAGCAGCAGCAGCAGTAGCAGCAGCGAGTCTTAGCTGCAGCATGCAGATCTTTAATTGTAGCAGGTGCAATGTAGCTTCCTGAACAGCGATCGAACACAGGCCCTCCGTATTTGGAGCACAGTTTTAACCACTAAACCACCATGTAAGTCCCTCAAAGTGCAGAATTTCATTCTCTTCTTTGGGCTCGTCTATGTTTTTAAGTTTTTTACCAGGAATATACTGCCTTTGAAAGCAGACAACTATGACAACGGAAACAAAGTCAACCACAGAGAGAAAACAGTGGACCATCCATCCACTCCGTTAAGTGAGGGAGATTCTCACCCTTGGACAATGCCGCCGGTAAACCCCAAGTGCTCGGAAAAGGACTCCTGTAACGGAATGAGACGTGGGTCAGTGGGGGCAGGAACAGGTGTCCCGGCCCCATGCCTCCGAGCCCACCCACAGCAGCTCCAAGACCACACAGAAGTGCTGACAACAGCTTTTCTACCCCACCGACATGCCTTCCCATAGGGTCTTAACCACCAAAGGTGCGCATAAGGCACCTGACATCATCTCTGGAGCACCGAGAAGGAACTGTCAGGGGTGCGATGACCCTGAAACTTTATGTCAGAATGTGTAGACATATGTGTGCTTTTCACTTAAATTTATTTGATTTTTTTGGTCTCAACATGTGGCATGTGTGATCTTAGTTCCCAGACCAGGAACTGAACCTGCACCCCCTGCAGTGAAAACACAGAGCCTTAACCACTGGACCATCAGGGAAGTCGTTATGTGTGCTTTTCAGAAGCAAGAATCCAGATTCTCAAGTGTACTGGGGCGCAGAAAGGTCATGGCTGGAGCTGTCATGAAGAGGGACATGCTCTCCACATGCTGACCTGGGATGGCCCCACACACTGCCGAGAGGGGAAGGCTAGTAGCCAACCAGCAGGGGTGGCATGACCACTCCCACCCTGGGTGGGAAGCAATTCCAGAAAACAGCCTGGAAGGCTTCGTGGTCATCCGAGGTGGGACTTTCATTTCTCTCACATACTTCTTTCCTCTTTCCTTTATAAAAAAAATTTTATGTATTCTTTCTGGCCACCACAGGGCATGCAGGACCTTAGTACCCTGACCAAGAATCAACCCCATGCCCCCGGAGTGGAAGCGCGGAGTCGTAACCGTTGGGCCACCAGGAGAGTCCCCCTCTCTCGTATTTCCCTACACTGTTTGGATTCTTCACAATAAGGACTTGCAGAGAGAATCTCAATAAGAAGACAAATGTACGCGCATCACCTAATTACAAACTCTTCATCTTTAAAGCTGCAGAGAGAAGTGTCCCAGCTCTGCTGGGGAAGCAGGGCCTCCTGCGGGCTGAGGCCCCCCACCTGGGCCTCACCTCGATGTGCTGGAACATGTAGGGGTGGTTACAGATCTTCCTCAGCTGCATGATGGTGTTCATCAGGGTCTTGGTACCACCTTTGCCCTGAGGAGGCACAAGTGAAAGTCAAAGTCGCTCAGTCGTGTCTGACTCTTTGCGACCCCAAGAGCTATACAGTCCATGGAATTCTCCAGGCCATAATACTGGAGTGGGTAGCCTTTCCCTTCTCCAGAGGATCGTCCCAACCCAGCGATCAAACCCAGGTCTCCCACGTTGCAGGCGGATTCTTGACCAGCTGAGTCATAAGAGGCTCCCAGATTGGTCTTGTCTGGGGTGGGGTGGGGGTGGGTGTGGAAGGAGGACATAGGGGGAGGCAGGGCTTGTGGAGCTGGCTCCTCTTGGGGCTCAGAAGCCAGCATAAAGCCAGCGCTGGGGGAAGCAGAGACGCCTGGGCACCCTGGAGGGTAGAGAGTGAGGAGGGGCCAGGCCGGCCAGCAAGACAGAAGGGACTGGCAAAGCGCTGAGGCCAGATCACAAACACTGTGTGATTCAGAAGGCCAGCTGCGCGAGCACTGGGAGAGAGTCCCTGGGGCCTGCAGCCAGATGGGCCGTGATGGCTGTGGAAGACCTCTGGCTTCGGGATGAAGGAAGGATGCGGGGGTGGGTGCCGTGGGCAGAGAAGTAAGCCAGGAAATGGGCTGCCACAATAGCCCAGGTAAAGAGCCCAAACCAAACATGTGGAGGAGGAAATGGGGAGGCCGGGCCAAGCTCGAGGCACAGAGATGAGGGACCTGGAAGGATGATTTCAGTCCTGGTGGGAAGAGAATTGTTAGGGTAGGCCCGGGGTCTCAGAGAGGCCCAGGAGGTAGCAGCCCACCTAGCCCCCACTCCTCTCCATTATAAATGAACATCACCCCAAGCTCACGTAATGACAAGGAAAAGGGAGCCAGTGGCCGTGGCTTGTCGGGAAGATGGGACACGCCTGAATGTTCTAACTGCTATGGTCCGTGCTGGATCCTCACTGCTAACAGATGCGCCCACAGGAGCCAGCACTTCACAACAGAGGACCCTAGACTGCTGACTGGGAGGCTCAGGCCCCCCTGAAAACAGGCCCTCAGCCCCTGCTCCCTTAGCCTTACAGACTGGACCGAACCACACCAGCTATGATCTAAACCAGGGCTGGTCAATACCCTCAGGATCACAACCAGATAGGGCCTTGGTCACAAAAATCACCTCCCAGGAGGAGAAAGCCTGCTGGTTCCCACGCACCCAGCTGCTCCCAGGCCGCCCACCCACCCGCCTGCCATGGATACCCAGGTGGGACAGGGGCCCGGGCCAACCTTCTTGTCCTTCTCGGAGCCGTCGGTCAGCAGTACCCCCTTGGCCTGCATGTGCCGATAGAGCACGCGCTGCAGGGCCGACATGTCGCACTTGATGACGTACTCCACCTGTGGGCACACGCCGCCGTCAGCCGAGCCCAGGCCCCAGAGCCCAGCCTGGGCCCGACTCTGACCTCCCAGCCTCTCGGGCATCCTGGGCCCTGGCCTCTGATCGCGGCACACGAGGGTGATGGTGAAAAGCCCCCACACCCAGGGCATGAGGGAAGCCGAGCTGCAGTATATGCGGGGGGCTAGAAGTGTGGGGGCTTCCTGGGCCAGAGGGGCAACACAGCTTTCTTTCAAAGGCCTCCCCTCAGCCGGCCCATGATCAAAGAGCAAGAGTGACATGAGGGGTGACTGGCGGGGACCCAAAGCCCCCTCAGGGAGGGGGGAGGGGCCGCTACGGCCGGCAGGTGGGACTCAGCTGGCCCCAGCACACCTGCCTTGCGCTTTCAGAGACCCGTGCAGGTGAGCAGCCAGCCCCAGGCGAGACTGACTCCTGAATGCTGAGCAAAACAGGGCCAGGCTGGGGGACTCCAGAGAGCTGCCCAACTGGGACCCCAACCCTGGGGCGACCCCCACACAATGCTGAATGCTGCATTAGGGCTCCCTCCACTCAAAGTAAACACAGCACCTTTTCAGGCAACTGAGCCTCCACTTCCTTCTTGAGCCGCCGGAGCAGGAAGGGCCGCAGCACTTTGTGGAGACGGCGGATGATGAGGATGGTTTCCTCCTCGTTCAGGTCCACCTGGCACCACAACGAGACATGCAAGCCAAGTGTTACCTCCAGGGGAGCAGCGACGCGTGGGCAGGGCCACCTGGTGTCGCCCTGCACCCCCTTTCCAGGCGGCACTATGTTTTACGAGAGCTTGGCGGGGCACCCTCTTCCTGTGGAAAACTGCAGGGACCTGAGACTTTCCATGGAAGTCCTGGGACACAGAAGCGAAGCTCCCAGGGCACCAAGAAACACGGCATCACACTGAGTGGCCTCCCCAAGAGTAAAAACTCATGTGTCTGGAATCCTGAGAACATGTCCAAAGGGAACCTGGCCAGCACTGCAGAGTAACATGCACAGAGCGCATGGTGCAAACTGGGGGTGCTCTACCGGGAGCCCCAATACCCTCTCATTTCAGCCTCCGTGGGAGAGACGGATAGAAAGGCTGCTCTCCTGTGGGCCTGCTACTCTGACCAAAATTTGAATTAAAACATTTTTTAAGTGAATGATAAGATGACATTTGAATTTTTTTCTTTAGGACCCTTTGGGTGAAGCTTTTACTCAACTTGAAAATAGGTGAAACCATGGCATTTGTTCCCTTGCTCTTGGGGTGGGAGTCCTAGAAGTCTGAAAACAGGGGGCTTGTTTTAATCATGAGAGCCTTGAAAGGGCCTCAGTTTCTCCTCTAGGAGGGCTTCTGCCTCAGCCAGTGCCAAGGAGGGGGGACCCCAGGGACGATGCAGAGGTCCCCCTGTAAGAGCATGGTGGTCCCAACTGTCCCAGACCCGAAGAGAATCTCCTAACTGGGGACCAGTGGGCTGGATGTGGCTGCTGGGCGAGGGGGCTCTTCATCCACCCTGCAGTCGAGCCCACCTCCTCAGTACAAGGCTCAGGCCGTCAAGCTCCTTCAACAGAAAACAACTGGCCCACAAGCAGACTACCAACTCCACCCACAGCCAGACAGATGTGAGAGATACAAGCCACAGCCCACAGCTTTTTATTTTCTTTAAAAACAAAAGGGGCAGGATCTGACCACTCTCTTCACTGAAACTACCAGAGCCACCCATTGCCCTCAGTGTGAGAATTAAATTCCCCTCAAGCCCTCCAGCTGCAACCTTCACACCTCAGGCCCTGCTGTGTCATGTCCCGCTCTGTGTCTGGGGCACAGGGTCAGGAAGCCCCAAGGATCCCGAGATTTCTCTTCCCTTCTCTGGTGGCAGGGTTGCCATGTATGTGGCCAGGCTGGTTGCGGTGGGCACTCAATCCACAACCACCTGGGGAAGCCGGCTGGGTCAGGACTGTGACCTCGGACAGTCCTTGGAGCTGCTTGTGGCCAAAGACCATGGCTCCCCGCCCCGCCCCCTTCCACCACGTGGCCGGCCGCTTGCCCACCTTCTCCCCAGTCATGGCGAAGGGCGCGTTGAACCACTGCTCAAAGGTGCTGCAGCTCTTGAAGATGGTGGGCAGCAGGAAGTTGAGCAGCGCCCAGAGCTCGGGCAGCTTGTTCTGCAGTGGTGTGCCCGTCAGCAGCAGGCGGCGGGGCGCCACGTAGTGAGTGTTGAGGACCTGCGTCAGCTTGCAGTGGTGGTTCTTCATGCGGTGGCCTTCGTCCACGATCATGTACTTCCAGCGGATCTGCGCGCCGAGAGCAGGTGGTCAGGGGAGGACAGGCGGTGGGGCTGTCCCCTGGGTGAGTAGCTCACTGCCGTCAGGCATGAAGGCTCTGGGCAGCTCGGCCCAGCAGGGTGGGGAACGTGAACTCGACAGCATCAGAGGAGGGGCCACACCCCGAGGGGCAGACACACACTGCAGCTCCGTGGTGCGTGGGGAGGGCGGACACGTGGACAGGGCGACGGCTGGGAGCTGCTGTCAGGTGAACAAAGCTAAGTCCAGAAAAGAACTCTGGTTTTCCAAGAAAACTACATACGCCAAGTATCTGGCAAAGAGAAAACAAAATCCTAAATAACACACAGCCTGCTGATCATAGGTCCTTGAGGTACAGTCAAGAGAAGACATGGTTTGGTAACAGGTACATTTCAATCTGGCTTCCCTGGTGGCTCAGATAGTAAACGATCTGCCTGTAATGCAGGAGACACAGATTCGATCCCTGGGTTGGGAAGATCCCCTAGAGCTGAGGAAATGGCACCCCACTCCAGTGTTCTTGCCTGGGACATCCCATGGACAGAGGAGCCTGGCAGGCTACAGTCCATGGCGGTCGGACATGACTGAGCAACTAAACGTTTCCAGTCAGCAGGTGGTGGCTCAGAGGCAGGGAGGCACAGCTGAGGGCAGACTGTGCTGTGGGGGCGCCGCCTGTACCCCAGAGCCTATCAGTGGTCGCTGGGCAATGGACACAGGCTAGACGCCAATTCTAACTGGGAGTTAGGTTGGCTAGGCAGGGGCTGCAGGTATAAACTCCCGTTTACATGCAATTGTGATGCCCTTCAGAGCCACTCGGACCTTGGCATCTAGCTCCTGGGGACCAAGCACGGCCCAGCTGAGGCCCTGCACATCAGGCGTCCCAGAGGAAAAGGGCAGGACTGACCGGGGCGGGGGGCAGCAGCCCTTTCCCACAAGTAACCCCCATGGTGGGAGGTTTACCCTGATTAAAGCCACTGTCAGACACAGGATTTTCAGAGCCCTGTTCTCGTGTCTGGGATGGGCCTGGTTCTGTCCTGGGTCAGAAGGGTGACCCGCAGCATAAGCCCTAGGATAAGCAGGCTGGGCCTCAGTTTCCTCACCTGTAGCTCAGAGATGCATATCAAGCACCGAATGTCATCAGTATGAACATGCCCCACAGGTGGGGGTTAACGTGTAAAGCGCTCTAGCCCTGGACTTCCTCCCCATACGGTCAGCGAGGCCAGACGTGGCAGCCCAACCCCTCCCCACCCCAGGAAAAGAGCTTTCTGGATGCAAAGGACTGTGCCTGTCTTATAGCTGGGTCATAGTATTATTCTTGGTAACTCAATGGTGGCCCAACTAGAGCCACCTTCGCAACTAAGTCAGCTAAGAGGCTGCCCAGCCGCACGACACCCACTAAACACACCAGCTCAGTGGCTCAAGGACGATGGGACACACAGGACCTCAGAGCACACTGCCTTGAAGGCCAGACCCCACCTGCTTCACGGGCTGCTTTCCTGTAGGCTGGGGTGCGAAGACACAGCCACCAGGGAGGCAGGTCTGAGGCCTCTAGAGACAGGTGGAGATGGAGGAGGGCCTCAACATGGCCCTGTGAGGGACACGGCAGGCAGGACAGGAAGGCTGGGAGGCATCGCAGATGACCAGGCTCTTTGGGCAGGAGCCCCGAGAAAAGCTGGTCCACGTGCTATGTAGATGGTGCCAGTCTCTGGACGTGATCCAGGGCAAGCCTGGGAACACACAGTCAGAGAAGCAAACCCCAAGCCACCTTGATTGAGGCCTTTCACACCCACAGAGCAGCTGTCCTTATGCATATGCAGGGGATCACTGAGCAATGACGTGTGGGGGGTCTGAGAAGATGAGAAGCGTGACCCATGCACGACCAGCCTGGGCAGGATCACAGGCGCCCGGACAGCACATGATGGGCCGAGCTGCCTTGTTTTACAGGTGAACACGCTACCTTTGCAAGGATGTGCTTGTCCTTAATGATGTACTCATATGTCGTCAGCAAGACGTTGAACTTTCCGCTGCGGAGCTGGGGGACGAAAGCACGTCTGGCTGCTGGGGAGCCCTGTGAGGGAGAGAAGACGCACACGCCTCAGCCCCCCAAGTTCTGGGGCCCTGGTAAGGCTGAGAACTGGCAAAGGCTGCTGACCCTCTCCTGACTCCACCTCAGACTGCTGCTCTCCCCAACTTGGCCCCAAGTGGATGTCCCTCCCTGAACTCCACCCCCAGACTGCTCCCCCTCCCTGATTCCACCCTCCATGCAGAGGGCCTCGTGCAGGGAGCAGAGAGGCATGCAGGCCCTGGGTGGCTTGCAGCCTGTACCTCCACCTGCCCCACTCCTGGTGGGCAACCAGCTCCGCTTCCCATGTCTGCCTCCTCCTGGGTCCCCACTCAGGCCACCGTGTCTCCCACACAGGTTCAGTCCACGGTGACCATTCCCTATTGGCAGCTCCAGCTTCTCCCTGGTTAGCAAATCTGTCTGGTTCCCCGTTTCAAGCTCACTGTTCCTGACAGACTGAGTTGCACTCGTTCCCAAAAGCTCTTTTTCCTTTTGAATTTTTTTTTTTTAAACTAGAGTATAAGTTGCTTCATTCCCAAAAGCTCTTGGCAGCAGGACAACATTTAGTTTCTCAAATGCACCAATTTCTCCCTGCACATGCTGTGATCTCTGCCAGGACCTGCTTCTTCCCATCACAGGGCTGAGAGCTCCGTGGCAGAGTGGCGAGCCTGGACCCAAGAGCCCTGTGCCAAGGGCATGACTGAGCTCTGCCACCGAGTGGCTGCATGAGGCACCCCGCCCCGCCCTCCCTCCCCCAACAAGGACAGGAGGCACCATCAGCCCCAGTGCACAGGTGAACTGGTCTAGAGATGGCGAGGACAGTGAGCAGCCCATCACACAGCAGCAGCTGTGCGACACTCACTGAGTCTGCCTATGTGGACAGGTCTGGAGGTCAGCTGGCGTAACAAACTTCAGGCTAGTGCATTCACACCAGCACAGTCCACGCACTGAGTCCAGAACTTAGCAAAAGCACCCCTCCTCGAAATGAAATGACCCAAGCCCCCACGTGGCTGACCTAAGAAGGCAGGCACACGTGCGTCCTGTCGTTAATGCAGGTCGACATCCCTCTTCACCACACGGATCTCCTACCCCCACACCCTGCCCACGCCCACCTCCTCAGGCGGCACGTACCTTGTAGGACACCTTCACCACCGAGGGGGCCCACTTGTCAAATTCGTAGGCCCAGTTGGAGAGGGTTCTGGGGAAAACAAGGAAGACAGTCAGGTACTAGGTCTGGCGTCAGCCGCTCACTGTCCACACTGATGTCCGTTGAGGACGTAAAGGCTGACGTGGCCGTGATCCTGGCAGGTAGACTTCCAATAATTTGTATAGTGATTTCCCCTTTAAGAGGTAGCACTTAACTGCCCACCTATTATGTGTGGGCTAAATTGAGTATTTTTCCCAGAATACAGTATGGAAAGGGGAAGAAAAAGTACTTCACAGTGGAGACACCTGCCACACACACTACCTCAGCCAGGTGATCAAGGTCAACCACCAGCGTGAAGTGTCTCGTTGACAGTACCTGCCCCATGATGAGTTGAGAGGCGGGCTTCCCTTCTGGTCTTTGTTCCCAAAACCCATCATCCCATCTAAGGATGAGAAAATCACCAAACAGACCCAGGTTGAAGTACCTCCTATGAAACACCTGACCAATCTCCGCAAAACCATCAAAGTCACTAAAGTTACGCAAAGTCTGAGGAACAGTCACAGACCAGAAGAGGCCTGAAGACACGTGAAGGGTAAATGCCACATGGGCTCCTGAGGCTGAAGACAGAAGTCAGGGCGAGACTAGTAAAATCTGCATAAAGTTTACATAAGGTAACGTGTTCAGTCACACTTTCTCTCTATATATAATGGGCCAGTGGGGATTCCTCACTTGTGACAAACGTAACAGGGTCACGTGAAATGTGATCAACCACAGCAACTTCCTCGGTGGTGCGCTGATTAAGACTGCACTTCCAGTGCAGAGGGGCGCGGGTTCAATGCCCAGTCACAAACACACAAGCAAAAAAGATGTGATCAGCCACAGGGGGAACCAGAGGAAGGTACCGGGAGCTCTGGGTACCATCCTTCCAACTTTTCTATAAAGTGGATGCTATTCGACAGGAAACAAACCATCACAAGGCAATGGTGGGGACGTGCTGAAAGGACACAGTAGTCTTCCCTGGAAAATCCCATGGACAGAGGAGCCTGGTGGGCTGCAGTCCATGGGGTCGCAAAGAGTCGGACGCGACTGAGCGACTTCACTTTCACTTTCTTTCTTCAGCAAAATCGCTAATGATAGACTCCATGAGCCTACGCTGCTACAAAGAACTAAACCATTAAACTACTACACAGGGGAGAAGAGACAGCTTTCCTTTGCAGTAGATTCCAAGAGTGGGGAAGGAACGCTGGAAAGAGAAAACCTTGCCTGGGCACCTTCCAGGGGGATCATCATTTCAGGCGCGAGTTTCTGATAGATGTTGAAACTACAGAGAAGAGTATGCTTAGAAATGCGACAGTCACAGAGTTTCTCAGAATCTTCCCACGGGATACTTATAAATCACAAAGGAAAACTCTTACGTTTGCATGGGGAAACCAGCAGGTACCACACAGGAAGAGAACAACTCGGGACTTCCCTGGTGGTCCGGCGGTTATGACTCCATGCTTCCACTGCAGGGGGCGAGGGTTCGAGCCTTGGTCGGGGAACTAAGATCCCTTGCGCTGCACCATCCGGCAGAAAGATAAAAGGGCAGACCAAAGTGATGCTCTCCTGTTGTGGAGCCCTGGGCTTGTGCTCTCTGATGTGAAGCCTCAGGAAGGGCACAAGAGCCCCTCCTGGAGGTTCTTGCCAGAATACCAGAAAGGACACATCACATGAGCCCTGTCTAAGGAGGGATGGTCTACCAAACACCTGCCCGGGATTCAGGCTCACAAAGATCAAGAAGAACAAAGCCGAGCGGGGCAGCTGTTACAGAGACATCACAACACACGACAACAAGAGGCAGGGGAGGGACCCTGGACCAGAAAAAGGTCTTCAATGGGGAAACTGACAACATCTGAACTGTGTCTCTGGAGTCACTAACAGTGATGATTTATCACCATGTTGTTACTAGCCTGGTGTTAAAACTGTCCTAAGGTGATGTGAGCTCTGGGAGGCCAGCTAAAAGGTGTGCAGGAACTTTTTAAGCTGCTTTTGCAGTTGTTTGTAAGCCTTAAAAAAATTTTTAAATGAAAATTAACAACTGGTATCTCATTGTAGTTTTGACGTGCATTTCTCTTTAGTGATGCTGAATAGCTTGTCATGTGCTCAGCGCCTTTGCTGTCCACCTGAAATCGTCACAACATTGCTAATCGGCTATACTCCTATACAAAATAAAGTTTAAAGAAACGTGTGTTCAAAAAAGAGACAAACCATGGGACCTCCCTGGCAGTCCAGTGGTTAGGACTCTGTGCTCTCACTGCTGAGGGTATTGAGAAGCTCTATGACTATCCCCTTTCTCATCTAAGATCCAGAAAACGGCAAGGTGCAGCCAAGAAAAAAAAAAAAAAAAAAACCCAGTCTGTGCATAGCACACTGGACACAGAGCTATTCTGGTGTCCCACCTAAACAGAAGGGAGGGGACAGGAGCCCTTGGAGGGCTGTGGACAGTACACAGGCGAGGGCCGCGGGCACTGACAAGAAGCTGGGCCGACCCAAGGGAGGACGCAGCAAGGCCAGCTGCAGGCCCAGGACCTCCTGCCGCTTCTAGAAGCAACTCCCTCTCTATGAAGATCTATTCCCCCCAAGGCAACCAGATTTACACCACCATGAGCAAGAGAAAGCAAAAGGGGAAATCAACATCTCCCAGTAAACTGTGGAGGCTCCTGAGGCCCCCCAGCCACGAGTACATGGCCTATGGAGGCCTGGCCGTCTTCCAGGCAGGAAAGTATGTTCCCATGGGCTGGGGGATGAGGACATGGTTTCCCATCACCCGCCTCGACAGCTGACGTGGCCCCTACTGCACACTGGGCCGAAGGCAAGGGCTTCCCCTTCTGAGCCAGGCCAAGTGCACACACTCAGGCCTGGCCACATCAGAGCAGGCCATCCCCTGGGCCCATAGCTGGACTGCTGCCTAGCATGTGACTGGAACCAGGTCAAGGACAGCCAGTCCCAGGATTTCTGGAAAAACCCTGCAGGCAGAACCATCGTGTGTCATATGCAGAGCTAGGAAGAGGGAGCCCCGGAGTGGCTAAGGAATCTTGGCCCCAGAAAGGTGTCTGTGGGGAGGAAGAGGCCGGTACCACCAAGAGATTGCAAGTGAGAGCTTCCACAGGATGCCACTCAGGTACCAGACACCATAGCTGAGCACCTGTGGTGCCTGGACTGGGCTGGGACGCAACCGGCAGAGTGCAGAGCCCTAGCAGGAAGCGGAAACAGCACCTGAACAAACACCAAAACTCCACGTTCTAGTGGGCAGTTATCTGACTCCTGTGACAACCTGGAGCGGAATCTGCTGGTTGTAGGACTTGAAGAGGACACCAAGGATAGCCTGTGAGAGTCGCCCCAACAGGGATCATATGGGCAGGCACCCCAGAACCTGCCCTTCCTCTACCCTGTGCCTTGAACCCAGAGGCAGGCAGCCGTGCACTGGGTGTGACCCCCAAGAATTCACATGCTGACATCTTCATACCCAGAGCCCAGCTATGTTTGGAAATAGGGTCTTTAAAGAAGTAAAGAAGGGACTTCCCTGGTGGTCCAGTGGTTAAGAATCCTCCTTTTGAGGCAGGGAATGTGATTTTGATCCCTGGTTGGGGACCTAAGATCCCACATGCTGCAGGGCAACTAAGCCCGAGCGCCACAACTGCTGAGCCAGCGAGCCACAACTACAACCCGATGCAGGGCTTCCCCGGCGGCTCAGTGGCAAGGAGTCCGCTGGCCAGTGCAGGAGACACGGGCTTGATCCTTGATCCAGGAGAATCCCACACCCCGCGCAACAGCTAGACCTGTGCACCACAACTATTAAACCTGTGCTCTAGCGCCTGGGAGCACTAGAGAGAAGCCCGTGTGCCCCAACTACTGGGGCCGTGAACCACGGCAAAAAGCCTGCACGCTGCAGCAAAGATCCTGTGTGCCGCAACTAAGACCGGACTCAGCCAAGTAAATAAATATTAGGAAACAAACAAAAAAAAGGTAACGAATAAAAATGAGGTCCTCAGGGTGAGCCCTAATCCAAGCCTATATGACTTCCTTATAAGAACAGGAAATGTGGGTACAAACACGCAGAGGGAAGGCGAAGTAAAGACTCAGGGAGAAGACACCGTCTGCAAGGTCAGGAGAGAGGCCTCGGGGGAAACCCGGCCTGCGGACACCCTGGACCCAGACTCGGGCTTCCAGGGAAGCAGGGCCCGCGGTGAGGTCACCCAGGCTGTGGTCCTTCATGAGGGTGGCCCAGACAAACTCACACACGGGCATCTGAGCTCGGGCGGCACTCACGAGAGGGGCACTATGATGAGGAAGGGCCCGTTGATGCGCTTGTGCTCCATGAGGTACGTGATGAGCGCGATGGTCTGGATGGTCTTGCCCAGGCCCATCTCGTCAGCCAGGATGCCATTCAGGTTGTTGTTGTACAGGGACACCAGCCACTCCAAGCCTTTGATCTGCAAGGACGAGCGGCCAGAGCTGAGGCCCGGGTGGGGCGAGAAGGTTCCCTGCGCTTCGGAGACTCCCAAGCTCCAGCCCAGCCAGGGACCACCCGCTGCCATGCTCACTCGGCATTGTGCTCTGTTCACTCTCTTCTATCCCATTCGGCCCATCTCACACTCCTTTCTCTGGAATCACAGGGCTGCTGTGCTCATGAGAGCCAGGTATGAAACATCCTTCCCAGGCACACGTTTAAACTGTTAAGTCTCTGTCACTGCCGGCTACCAAGCCACACAGCCCACTGGGACCAGCCTGCCCTCAATGTGTGACTCTGGATTCAGGGGAGCCTTGGGGCATCAGGGTAACGAGTGCACCACACGACTAACTGCCTCGACAGCATTTCAAGATGAAGTGAAAGGTTTCCAAAGCTTGCGAAGCTTTCTGCCACAGGCCGTTAGAAGACTGTCCTCAAGGAAAATCTGGAAAGTTTCCTAACAGATTAAGTAAGTCGTGGCCATGTTCTGATTTCTGTGATTTACAGGCCTCTCTGGAAACTTCCACCAGTCACAGGATTCACCTTTGGAACCTCATGTCAGCAGAGGTGCTGAGTGCGCTTGTAAGGAAAAGCAGGGTTCAGGGGTTACCAGCACACTGAGCAGCAGACAGGGAACGTATTCTTTGGTCGGAGGTATGCCAGCTGTCTCCTGGGAGCTGAGATGAACAGGGGTGAGGGGCCACAGTCACAGAAAAAGAAATTTCTATGATGTGCAGTTCCCTTTCTTGGCTGCTCCAGGCCAGGCCCTGACACAGAGCTTTAGAGTCATGACCACATGACCGTCACAGGCCTGCATTTCTGAGAAGAAAGGACTAAGTCTAGAGCTGCTAGGCTCTCCTCCTCGCTGCTTCACACTGCACAGAGCCCCCATGGCCCCACACCCGGGTCCCATTCTGGCTCAGCCATTCCCAAACCGTGTGATTTTTTTTTTCTTTATTGGAGGATAACTGCCTTACTATTTTGTGTTGGTTTTGCTGTATAATATGAATCAGTCATAAGTATATTCATATTCCCTCCCTCTTGAACCTCCTTCCCATCCCCCCAATCCCACCCTCTAGGTTATCACAGAGCACTGAGCTGAGCTCCCTCTGAACCATCTGACTTTGAGAATCTGCTCCTTACTTATCCCTCAAACTCCCCATGAAACCTGGAGGATCACAGTGCCTACTGCAAAGCTGTTGGGGGAATTCAGATGCTAAAAGCCTGTCAGTGCTCCTGTTCTGCCAGGCACGAACCAAGCACGCAGGACAGACTGATTGCACCATTTCATTTCAACCCCTTTGTCAGGACTGCCGTGCGGACTCGGCCCCATCCAACCTACCTGGTACTGCTTGAGCACGCCATTGACCATAAGCGCCGACTGCTTGTCTACCCGCTCGGTAACGGCGTGGGCCACAGCATAATAGGACTGCAGGCCACGAGCGAGGGCCTGAGACACGCCGTACTCATCGTCCACATCTTGCTTGGCGTTCCTGGGAGGAAAATGGAAGGGCCATGAGAAGACAAACACTCTTACTTGGGACAACATGCTTCTGACACAAGCCTCTGCGGAGCAGCTTTTACAGTCTGAGCCGGAAGATGAGCCCAAGAGCAGCCACACAGTCTGAGGACGGGCAAGCCAGCAGACACTAACCTAGGGGCCAATACTGGACTTCTGGGTGCCGAGGGGGCGCCTGGGAAGGAGCATTAGTTTCAGCTAGAGGCTGGTTGCATGGCCCACCCTCTCTACTGAGAGTTCAAGGGAAAATGTACACTTGACAGCCTTGCAAACTTGAATCATTTATACACTGGAGGTTTTGTGATCCAATCTGGAATTCTTTAAAAAAAATGACAGTAAACTACTCACATTTTGTTAATGTGACAGATACAGGTGACCCGATGTCCCGCATACTGCTTTACGCTATGTTTCTGTCCTTGTATCACCCTACCCACTTGCCCAGTTAAGCTGGGTTTTCTTAGCGTAGAGCAGTGGTTTCCAAACTTTTTGGCACCAGGGACTGGTTTCATGGAAGACAGTTTTTCCACAGGCCAGGGAGTGCAGTGGGGTGGTTTCACCACGATTCAAGTACTTTACATATTATCGAGCACTTTATTGCTAATCTAATGCTGCCGCTGATCTGACAGAGGTACCGGGCTGCGGCCTGGAGGCTTAGAGGGTTTTTCTAATAGATTAAAAAGATTATATGTTTGTTCTAATGGTTCCCCTCCATGCCTGAAGTGTATATAATACACATCATTCTCAATCCTCTAAGAGTATCCACTAACTCTGTACTGTAAGCCACCAGGAAACTGGTATAATAATTTTAACTGCTTTCAAGGACAAAGGATGAAAAATAACCTAAATGACCACCACTAGACAAAGGCCACAGTACAAGACCATGGCAGGGACACCACGCGGCCAGATGTGGAACAGAGTGAGATGCTGTGTGTACACAGACACAGGAGCAAGCGGCAGAAGAGTGTCCCAGAAATGAAAAGGGAAAAAAAAAGCACCGGGTATGCATGGAAGATACACGCGGAGGAACCAATTTCTCCCAGGGAGGAGAGGGGGGAGGGCTGAGCTGGAGCACAAGCGTGGTAAATCTTTCGTGGTAAACCCCACCATCTCCTACACACAAGACGAACCACGTGAATGGATGGACTGTCATCACACCCTATGAAAATCAGAGACATCTGAAGTTAAGTCCATTTGACCTAGGTGGTCCAGCAATGGCTGCCAGCTGGTGCTCCCACGCAGGGAGCTGGCAGAGTGGGAGCGGGCAGAGAGAATCCTTACTCAATGATGTGCCGGGCATCCACCTCGGAGACATCATCGCTGTCGGGATCTGGAATCTTCTTCTTCTCCTCCACGGGCAGGGTTGGGGGCTGCGCGGGCTGCGGCTGCTCCTCCTCCTCCTCCTGCCAAGAGACAGGTCCGTGTCTCCCCAGGTCACCACAGGGATGGGCCCGGGGCGCGCGAGGGAGAAGCCCAGAAACTAGGGATGGTTTTACAACCCACATGCCTTCTTCCTGCCCATCCCCAAACATGTCATGCTTTTCACGTGCATCTTCTTTTAGCTGCTCAGTACATGATTTTTAGTTTTCATAGCAGAGTCCAGACACTTCTTTTTAAGGATATCTCAGGATATTTCTGTACTTCAGTTGCTGCTAGTAGATTCTATTTGCACCCAGCTCTTCTTACATAATGTATGCCACTAAAACAGCTTTTCAACTCTCTTGGATTTTCTAGGTATTAAATATTCATAGGCAACCTTCAGTATTTGCTGGTCTTGATTTACTTTTGGTTTTACTGACACAGCCCAAATGTCTAAAACATGTCAAATAAGACTCGTGGTAACAGGCACCATAGTTTACTAAGAGGTTTTCTATAAATGTGAGTACAGTAAGTCCCCTACATATGAACCTTCAAGTTGAGAACTTTCAAAGATGTGAACATGCCATCCATCAACGTCAGGTGTGAATGACAAAGCAGCCTGCCCCCGTCTCCTACTGCTGACGATCCTCCAGCTCTGCCATCTCCCACCTCCTCTCCCCGCTCCAGTCCGTAAACTCTTCTTGCCTGTTCACTAGATGCCCACCCCTGAGTGTCAGCTACTGACCTCTACTATTATACTTTTCAAGGTACCATACTATAACAGTGAAAATGTTTTCTTTATAGTTCATGATTGTTTTATGTATTCTTTGAGTGAAAAGTATTATAAACCTGTTACTGTACAGTACTATATAGGTAAACTGTGTTAGGTGGCTACCTACGTGAACTGTTGGACTTACGAACGCACTCTCGAAATGGAACTCATTTGTATGTAGGGGACTTACTATTTAAGTATTATGTTTCATTAAAAGGATATTTTAACATTAACTTAGCAGATAATAAAGGGGATTCTGTGTGACATATTGATAAAATACACACAAATGTACTCCTTAACATTAAACTAGCCTTGTATTCCTGTTTAAATCACACAAAATGTGTGTGTACAATGGAACTGCTATAAAACTAAAAAAAACAAAAAAGAAACTATCTGTTAATTAACCTGTTAAAATTATTCCAATCAAACTCCAATGAAATTTCCCTTGGAGAAAGCAAAATAATTTTATAGATTACTGGGAATAATGAACACGTGATGATAGCACACACACTTTGGCCCCCCAAAATCATAACTGTACGACTTTCCAAGCTGATATTACCAGGAATTAAATAGGAATGGGAAGCCTGGCTGATTTCAATTAAAGGGGATCAGCAAATTTTACCTTAAAAAGTGACATGACAGCTGGACAAAAGTAGCACCAGGAACCATTCCAGAGAACTGGAGTCTGAGAGGCACTAATGCTTAAAAAAACTGCCGAGCTTTGAGTAAGTAGAGGGTGGGAGTTTGTAGAGATTTAACTTGTGGGTGTTTTCCCCTCTCCCCTCCTGACATGTAAGCTGTCAGGGTAGGCGGGCCATGAGGCCTGGCAACTGAGGTTGATGGGGGACTCAGCTGTTTTACAGCAGTGGGCAATGCTCGGGCCAGCAGCAGTCAGTGGAGCTGAGGACCTCAGCCACGCGTAGGGAGAGCAGATTACCAGCTGAGGGCTCTGCACATGCGCAAAGGAAATGAAACAGGGCCCGGCGGAAAGTAAAAGCCAGGGTAGGCTTGAAAATGAGCCAGACCCAGAACATGCTCTTCTACATACACAGATCTATTGGCAGGAGACACAGTCTTTACTGGCTCAAGGTGTTGGAGGTGACTGCTATGTTATGAAGAAATACAACCCATTCCTAGAGGGCCAGGATTAAAAATGAAAATGAGAAAAAAACAAAGCAAAACAATAAACCGAGCAGACACCACAGACAGCACATTCCCTGGGGAAACATCCCACAGATTCAGCCTAGATAATTTATTAAACAAATAAAAACACCAAAAAAGAACCCACAAGGGTGAAAGTCAGAACCCAGAGTGGCTAATACAGCCTTCTACTAAACATTCTGTGGGCTCCCTGGTGGCTCAGAGGTAAAGAACCCGCCTACAATGCAGGAGACCCAGGTTCCATCCCTGAGTTGGGAAGATCCCCTGGAGAAGGAAACAGCAACCTGCTCTAGGATTTTTGCCTGGGAAATCCCATGGACAGAGAAGCCTGGCAGGCTACCGTTTATGGGGTCGCAAAAGAGTCAGACATGACTTATCGACTAAACAACAACATCCACTGTAAGATAAGCAAAAAAGGAAGAGAGTGTGATGTGAACATGATTTACTCATCTTGTTAAAAGACACCCATGAAAAATTTACAGCTAACACTAAACAGTGGCAGAGTAACTGCCTCAAACTTAACATCAAAAACAAGCCAATGATACCTGCTCTGGATGCATCTATTCAACATTCTACTGGAGGATCTAGCCAGTGCAACAAGGCAAGAAAAAGAGATTAAAAATTAAGGCACACAGATGGGAAAGGAAGAAGTCATGGTTATTTATGAATGACACGATCTTGTTTGTGAAAATCCAAGAAATGACATGATCTTGTTTGTGAAAATCCAAGAAATGACATGATCTTGTTTGTGAAAATCCAAGGAATCAAACAAACAAAAAAACCTTACTAGAATTACCAATATGAGTTTAGCAAGTTCCCAGAACATAAGATCAACATAAAAAAATTTTTTCCATGTTATTTCCACAGAAAAGCCACAAAATATTCAAAAGTAAAATTAAGAAAACAATTCTATTTACAGTAGCATAAAAGGGATAAAATAAGAAAAAATTTAACAACAAAAAAACAAAAACTGTACTCTGAAAACTACGAAACAATACTAGAAGAAATTAAAGATTATCAAAATAAATGGAGAAACAGTTCATGTTCATGGACTGGAAGACGAAGTACTATTAAACGTGATTCTCCCAAAACTGATCTAGACTCAACACAATCCCCCCCAAAAATCCCAGCAAGCCTTTCTGTAGTAATTGATGAGCTGATCCTAATGTGTACATGGGGATGTGAAGGCTCTGGAATAGTCAATACAGCAAAAAAGTTGAAGGACTAACACTACCTGATTGTAAAACTTATTATAAGCTACAATAATCAAGATAGTGTGGCAGTGACACAAAGATAAACATAATCAGATCAACAGAAAAACACTGAATCAGAAACAAACCCTTATTCTAACTAATTTCCCACAAAGCTGCCAAGGCTATTCAATGGGGGAAAATAGCCTATTCATCAAATGGTGCTGGGTAAGGTGGATATCCATATACAAAGAAACCCTTAGACCTTCAGATCACACAGAAATCAACTCAACTATGACCCTAAATGTAAGAGCTTAAATATAAAACTTCCAAAAGAAAACATAAGAAAAATCTTCATGATTTCAAACAGTTCTCAGTATACCACCAAATGCACAATTCATAAAAGAAAAAAATCAATAAAAAGATTCCATCAAAACGAAACATTTTTACATTTCAAGACAACACTGAGGAGAAAAAAGGCAAACAGACCAGGAGAAGATATCTGCAAGTTATATATCTGATTAAGGACAGGTATCAAGAACATATGAAGAATTCCTACAACTTGATGATGAAATGACAAACAACCCAATTAAAAATCACCAGAAGATTTCAGTAGATTTTCACCAAAGAAGACATCTGAATGGTGCTTAAACATTTGAAAAGATGCTCAACGTCACTACTTACTAGGAAAATGCAAAGTAAAACCAGAGATACCATTACATACCCGCTAGAATGCCTACAATGTAAAAAACAGATAATACCAAGTGTGGATAAGGACACGGAGAAACTGGGGACCTGTGAAAAGGTACAATCACTTCAGGCAGTGGTTTGCTAATTGCTTAAAAAGTTAAACATAAACTTACCATATGACCCAGCAATGCCATTCCGAAGTATTTACCCAAGAGAAATGAAAATGGAAAACATACAAATGCCCACAATTTGGTGAATCGACAAACAAAATGTGTATATCCATGCAAAGGAACACGACTCAGGAATAAAAAAATTTGTTTAACATCTTAACTTTTATTAATGGCTTCTCCACAATATTTCTTTTTAATATTTTTAAATTGAGGTATAAATTACTTAAGAGTAAAATGTACACATCTTATCAAAAATTTTGATAGTTGAGTTTGTTAAGTTTGGAAATATGCATATAAGGGTTAAATCTACACCCTCAAAGCAGAGAATATCTTCCTTTTTCTTTTCCATTATGCTTTATTACAGGGTATTAAATACAGTTCTCCGTGTGCGGGACCTTGCTGTTTACCCATTCTATAAATAGCAGTTTGTATCTGCTTGTCCCATACTCCCAATCCTTCCTCCTCCCTTGCCCCCTGGCAGCCACAAGTCTGTTTTCTATGTCTGTTTCTATTGTATAGATAAGTTCATTCACATCATATTTTGGATTTAATGTATAAATGATATCATGTAGTATTTGTCATTCTCTGACTGACTTTGCCTAGTATGACAATCTTTAGGTGCATCCATGTTGCTGCAAATGGTATTATTTCATTCTTCTTTATGACTAATACTTCACTGTGTATATTATCTTTAACATCTTCTTTCACCATTCACCTCTCGACGGGCATTCAGGCTGTTTGCGTATCTTGGCTATTGTAAATAATGCTGCTATAAACACAGAGGTGCATGTATCTTTTTGAATTATAGTTTTATCTGAATATATGCCCAGGAGTAGGATTTCTGATCACACGGTCATTTTTAGTTTTTTGAAGAACTAAATGTTCTCCATAGTGACTGCACCACCTTACATTTCCACCAATACTGCAAATATTTTCTTCACACTTTCTCCAGCATTTGTTATTTGTAGACTTTTTAATGATGGCCATTCTGACCAGTGTGAGGTGGTATCTTATTGTAGTTTTGGTTTGCATTTCTCTAATAATTAGCAATGTAGAACAAACTTTTGACATACAGACAACATAGGTGAAACTTAAAAACATGCCACGTAAAAGAAGCCAGACAAAAAATACCACATGTTGTAAAATTCCATTTATGTGAAACTCTGGAAAAGGCAAATCTATAGAGCAGAGCAGACCAGAGATTTCCTGGGGCTGGAGGAAGTAGCAAGAACAAACTATAAATCAGTGAGATGAAGCTTTTTGGGGTGATGAAAACATTCTAAAGTTGGTGTAGTGTGATGACTATGCAATTCTGTTACTTCACTAAAATCACTGAAGAGTAATCTTCTTATGGGTGGGTTTTACAGTACGCAAATTATATCTCCAAAAAGTTGTTTAAAAAAATTTCAATGAAGCATTATTAGTCTAAAAATCATTAGAATTTTAAAAGGAATTTTAAATACTACATCAACTATGTATCTATGCCTCAATATTTAAAAACAAATAAAACAAAATAACGAGAAAAGTAAATTCTTAAAATTAAAAAAAAAAAAAAGAAACTGGTGGATATAAAAACCCAATGTATTAATTTTTTTTTTCCAATGTATTAATTTTTTAAAAGTATCACAGGTCAGTGGGGAAGCGGTGAACCAACAGTATACCCATTGTCTTAATACTACTTTGCTGTTGTTTCGTCAGTAAGTCATGCCCTACTCTTTGCAACCCATGGACTGTAGTCTGCCAGGCTCCTCTGTCTGTGGGACTTACTACTGCTAGAAGTGGGGGGAAAGGGACTCCATCTGAATTCCTACACAAAATAAATTCCAGGTAACCTGAAGAGGTAAGAAGGAGGGGAGTGAAGACAGGACAAATCTAAAGAAAGATATAGATAAACACCAAGCTGATTTCAGGCTGAGGTAAATACATAAAGAACACTTAAAGTTTCAGCTAAAATACACAACTGATCTGAAATGGGCAAGTGAAGCAAATCATTCAAAGGAGAAATCTAGGTGGTCAGTAACACCTGAAAAAATGTTTGATCTTAATAAGCAAAGATATGCCTGTTAAAATTCTGTCTAACCTCATGGAGGGGGCGAAAGCTTTTTAAAAGCCTTGTAAGCCACCCTCACCGCAGTTGATGGGGGAGTGCAAGGAGAACCCTTCTTGGGGGTAACCGTGCAGAAGGAACCCTCCCCACAGACACTGCATCCCCGGGCTTCCTCCCAGTCACCCTTCCCAAGGCCGGCCAGGACAGACAAAGGGACAAGACTCTCATCTGAGCTCTGACAACCAGGGAAACTCTAAAAATCACCTCACAGGGCATAATTCAACGACTTAGAGAATACGCACAATAAATACAATCATGTATAAGGTTTTCAAAGAACAGATGATAAGGGGCAAAATCTGCATGCTCACGATCGCATGCTCATAACTTCATACCGGCATATTTTGGAGGGTAGAGTTGCTGGGTGCCTGGCATATGGCCAGTGTGACTGAGGACATCTATATTTTACTTAATGAAGTTAGAGTGGAAACAGTCACGTGTGATGAGAGGCTACCATATTAAGCAATGTGGCTCTCAAAAACCAACTTTCAGCCTCAGCGGCCCCCTGCCCATCTCTTACCCAACTTGATGCCTGGCCTGAGTGGAAGAGGAGCTT
The DNA here is from genome assembly GCF_002263795.3 of Bos taurus. NCBI lineage: Eukaryota > Metazoa > Chordata > Mammalia > Artiodactyla > Bovidae > Bos > Bos taurus. The sequence goes on along the minus strand of NC_037334.1, from coordinate 15,458,743 downwards.
AGCATCCATGGTGGTAGAGGTCACACCACAGAGCCCCGAGGGCCTGGATGGTCAGCAAACGAACTCTTACCTCCTCCTCTTCTTCTGAGCCACTCTCTTCACTATCAGATCTTGGAGCTACTTCATACCTGGAAAGGGGAAAAAAAAAATCAGTGTTGTAATATACATCTTCCCAGGAGACTTGCCTAGAGGTACAGTGGTTAAGACTCCAAGCTTCCAATGCAGGGGGCACGAGTTCAATCCCTGGTGGGGGAACTAAGATCCCATATGTCATGCAGCACAGATTAAAAAAAAAAACAAACTCCCCAGAACCAGCATGATTCACTTTCTTTAGCAAATCAGCCTGGTCCCAACGCGACCAGGACCACCCCTGGCGGCTAGCTCCCGTGGAACGAGGCTGCCTTTCAACCTGGGATGCTGGTTGCCACTGGCCTGCAAGACCCCACTCACCCCGGGTTCATCTCCAGCCAGGCCTCCAACTGCCCGGCCTTGGGTGCATCTGTGCCTGTGAGGATCTTCCCACTCTCCACGTGGATCACTTTCACCGGGAGGTCGCTCATTTGGCTGGTCTCGTCTAGAGGCTGAAAGAAAGTCACACGCAGGACATGAGGTTCTGCAGAGTTCGTACCCTGGGCGTCCATCCACGCACCAGGGCCATCTGGGAACTGCCCCCCACCCACCCCAACTCCAGCCCAGAAAAATGGCACACAAGCCCGGTTACTGAATGTTAATAACTCAGTAAAAATATATGTAACCAATTGATAACAGCTGTGTCTTGGAAATAACTGACATAAATGTTTTCGATTTTCAAATAGGTATTGGGTTGGCCAAAACCTTGGTTGGGGTTTCCCCATAAGATGGGACTGAAAAACCCAAACCAACGTTTTGGCCAACCCAACACCCATTTGGCCAACTCAATAACAAATCATACAGTCCAAGATTCAAGAAGATGGAGTGTGGACTCTCCGCATCCCCACCCCGGAACTCAACAGTCCCTCTCTCTACAGGTGCCCACCACAATCAGTTTCTGGTGTGTTCTCCTAGATCAATTCCACACAGAAGAAACAAGGTCTTCTGTATTCATTCCTTTTTGACCCAAGTGACTACACTATTCCCATTCTTCTGGCCCTTGATTGCTTCCATTCATACTGGATTTGTAGACTTCATCAAAGGTCCTCATTCTTTTTCGTTAAACAGCTAATTAGAATCTTTGAAAAATCAAACAACTTCCTTGTAGCAACAAATATTTAATTCCTTGATTTCTTGAGATACTGACTTCAGATGAAGTTTTCCCCTTCAACAGATCCTTCACATTTCCTGGCAAGACCTTCAGGATGAGGATGAAGATGGAAACCTTTGTCTGCACCCACTAGGAACTTACTACCTCCCAAACCTCCCTGCAGGCTGTGCTCACCACCTACAATGACCCTCAGTAGAGACTATTGATGCTGTTTAGTCGCTCAGTTGTGTCCAACTCTTGCAACCCCATGGACTGTAAACCCGCCTAACCACCACCCCACAAACAAGCTCTGCAGGCTGCCTCGGTCAGTGACTGTCACCCCTACATCTTTCCTGGGAGCAATCAGGGTGCTGATGGTGGGACCTCTCCATCCCCAGAATCCTGACTCAACTGCCCTGGGGTCCTCACCCCAGGCCTCTCTAATTTTCAGAAGTTCCCCAGGTGATAATGATGTCCAGCCAAGGCTGTGGACCACCAGCAGCCACCATGGAGCAGTGCTTCCTGTCACTGTAACAGGATGAGCAGCTGCAGTGGCAATCCTCCAGAGTTCCCTGGGCCTCAGCTTCCCGCCATACGAATGCCCCAAATGGCCTCAGGAAGGCTTTGTGCTGTGGTCAAATGCGAGCCCACATCTCTTCTTAAAAAATTCAATATTTCAAATAAAACCCTGTGGAATAAGTATCAACACATTATGTGAGTTAATCACTATAGCCATTCATTTCTGGAATCAGGCCAATAGGCAAAAGTGTGCCAACCGCTATGGGCTAGGTTGTGTCCCCTCTGGAACTCAAAAGCTCAAGCCCCAACTCTCCAATGTGACTATATTTAGAGACAGGGCCCTGTGGGAGTGAGGGGGTGGGGTAATCCAGGTTAAGGTCATAAGGTCATAATTAGGTCATAAAGGTGGGGTCCTCATGATGGGATTAGTGACTGTAGAAGAAACCCCAGAGCCTGCTCTTTTTTCAGCCAAAAGGCAGGAGGCTACAAACCAGGAACAGAGTCCTCACCAGGAATCAACCTTGCTGAACCTTGAGCTTGAATTTCCAGCTTCGATAACCATAAAAACACGTATTTCTGATGCTTAAGCCATACCAGCTAAGAGAGCATCAAAAGGTAAGTACAAGGAGGCTCATTACCACAATGTGCGTGTAAAAAAGAAAGCAAACAGGGGGAAGAGCTACCAACAAGGGAGGAGGTACACAGGTCCATCAGAGTTGGCTGGTGCAGGGTGTCTGCTGTATCTACTGATGTGAAGCAACTTAAACAGCTATCAGTCTGAACGATGAAAGAGATTCTAAGTATGTCAATACAAAAAAATAAGAGAACTAATGGCTTGATATGGAAAGTGGTCCAAGATACTCTCCCAAGTAGAAGTCTTGCTATGTGTAGACTAACCCAAATGGTTCCCAAACAAAACAAAGGGAATGCAAGCACGAAGATTCTGGGAAAGGTGTAGAGAGAGACGTCAACCAGAAATCAACATGCACGCTCATGAGAGAACAAGCACCATGGGGGCTTCTACTTCTCACGTCGTCACTACATTCACATTTCATGTTATCATTTTTTCACCAAGGAGAAGTATCGCATTTATGATTCAAAGAAGCAAGCAACAGCCACATCTCTAATACAGTGACATTAAAAAGAGTCAGGTGGGACTTCCCTGGCCGTCCAGTGGTTACGAATCTGCACTTCCAATGCAAAGGGTGTGGGTTCAATTCCTGGTAGGGTAACTAAGATCCCACATGCCTCTTGGCCAAAAACCAAAACATAAAACAGAAGTACTGTAACAAATTCAATAAACATTTCAAAAATGATCCACATTAAGAAGAATAAATAAATCTCACAAGTAAATAAATAAAAAGAGTATGGTGAGGGTAATAAATAAATAAACAGAGTGAAACTGGAAAAACTAAAATACAGCACCAGGCGGGGAAAAGAAAACCTCCAAGAGGCATGTATACAGCAGATACCCCAGAGCACACACTCCCATGATTACTCAAGGCTTCCCTCTGGGAAGGGGCTTAGAGGAGGGGTTCAGGGAGAGGGTAGACAATACACTGTTCATTTGCACATCTCACATCTTTTTTTCACATGAGTGTGTCAGGTGAGAATGGCTGCCTTCATGAGGCAGAAAGGAATGTTCTGGAAGAGACGGATGTGTGGGGATAGTAGCCCCTCTCTAGGGGGCCTCTTTGCATGGTTCTGACTTTGGGACCAGGCTAATATTTCACATACTAAATAAATAAGTGAGGAGTAAATAAGTGGCCCAGTAGTAAAGAATCCCCCTGCCAATGCAGGAGACATAAAAGACACAGGTGCAATCCCTGGGTCGGGAAGATCTCCTGGAGGAGAAAATGGCAACCCACTCCAATGTTCTTGCCTGGGAAACACCATGGACAGAGGAGCCTGGTGTGCTACAGTCCATGGGGTCACAAAGAGTCGGACACAACTGAGGGACTGAGCATACATGCACACAAATAAATAAAACCAACAAGGATTGGGGGGAACCTCACAATTGGGAGGACTAATCTTCTGAACAAAGGATCTGAAGCATATACTTAAAAAATAATAACTTATTTACTTGGGTGTGCCAGGTCTTGGTTGTGGCATGTGCGGTCTTGTTCCCTGACCAGGGATCAAACTCAGGCCCCATTGACAGCTCGGAGTCTTAGCCACGGGAAGTCCCTGGAGCACATATTTTAAATTGAAAACAAACACTGACCGCACGTTAGCCACTCTGAATGTACTTCCTGCGCCTTCTAGGACTCTGCGAATAAGGGATTATACTGTGGCAGACAGGAGTCAGTTTCGGGCTATCATAACATGGGCAGGGAGAAGGAGAGAACGAAGCCAGGGTATTGGATTAGAATTGGAGGTATCAGTGCAACTGCAACATTTTTAATTTATATAACTAGTTAATACATGTAACTACCAAAGTGGATGTGCGTGCATACACACATCTATTTTCTAGATATGTCCGCTGAGAGGGCCCCCAAACAATGAAAGCTCAGTAACAATGAGCACACGTAGATCATGGTTTCCAAACACTCTTTTCTGATGAAAGGAGTCAGGGCTCCCTGGAGGAATGGCTGAGTTCAGGAGGGAAAGCAGATGAGCCTGGGGCCATTCTGGTGTGTGACGAAGTCACAACGCCCTCAGAGAACAATGGGGCAGAGGGACACAGGAGTTAAGGTGAAGGGGTTCCCACTGGCCTAAACTGGAACAGTCTTGAGCATCAAAATATATAATGACAGTGCAAAGATTAAACCAAGTAAATCCATTAGACCAAATGAGAATCCATGAGTCGGTACCAGGGGTTGGCAAACCATGGCCCATGAGCCAAATAAAGAAGAACAGAAGGTTGTGTCCGTCAGCAGAGGAATGGATAAAGAAAATGTGGTGCAGGACTTCCCTTGTGGTCTAGTGGCTAAGAATCCACTTGCCAACGCAGGATACACAGGTTCGCTCCCCAGTGCAGGAAGATACCACATGTCACGGGTAACTAAGCCTGTGCACCTCAGCTACTGAGCCCCGGCTCTAGAGCCCGTGCTCTGCAACAAAAGCAGCCACTGCAATGAGACGCCTGTGCACTGCAACTGAGAGTAGGCCCTGCTCGCCACAACTAGAGAAAGCCCCAACACATCAATTCAGATCCAATGCAGCCAAAAATAAAATAAACTTTTAAAAAAGACAGGCAATAACATGTATTGACAAAGGCGTGGAGAAACCGGAACCCTTACAATAACACAATACTGATACGGAAAAAAAAGACATAGTACATGTATATAACAGAATACTATGCAGCCATAAAAAGGAATGAAATTGTGCCATTTACACAGACATGGATGGACATATTGTCACACAGAGTGAAGTAAGTCAGAAAGGAAAATCCCGCATACTAATGCATATATGTGGAATCTAGAAAAATAGTACTAGTGAATTTATCTGCAAAGTAGAAATAGAGACACAGGTGTAGACAACAAATGTATAGCTACCAAGGAGGGAAGAGAGGGTTTGGGATGGATTAGGAGATTGAGACTGACACATATACACTACTATGTATAAAATGGACTTCCTAGGTGGTGAAGAATCTGCCCACCAATGCAGGAAATTTAAGAGACGTGGGTTTGATCCCAGGGTCAGGAGAAGGAAATGGCAACCACTCCAGTATTCTTGCCTGGAGAACCCCATGAACAGAAGAGTTTGGTGGGCTACAGTCCACATGGTCACAAAGAGTCAGACATGACTGAAGTAACTTAGCACAGCACACATGTATAAAACAGATAATAAGAACCTGCTAAATAACACAGGGAACTCTACTAAATGCTCTGAGCTGACCTAAATGGGATATAGCAGGAACTAACACAGCATTGTTAAGCACACTCCAATTTGAAAAGAAAAAAGGAAGACTTTCCCTTCTTGCAGAAAGCCAACTAATAAACACAGAAGGAATACTGCCTGGAGAAATCACCATCTTGCAACCGTTATGGCAAAAACTGATGCAGGCAAACACAGTGGACGCTGGAACAGTGGGTGGAGGTTTCAGGCGCTACAGTATCTCCAGAGTCTGAGTACCTCCCCAGAGCGTACTTCCAATCACTGCAGTTGGAGACGCCTAGGCTGACACCAAGGGATCAAGGTCAGCACTGAGGGAAGCAATCTACGCCACACACTCCCCATGTGATGCATGGAGAAGGACCCTGAGTCACTCCAGGGCTTCCTGCTGCTGTGAAGGACACCGGAGGGTCAACTGTGAGTCCATACAAGGGCTGTGGATCAGATGACAGCACTGCGTCAATGTTCATTTCCTGGTTTTGACTGCTGTACACTTATGGAAAAGAACAGCCTTGTTTTTAGGATGTACACATGAAACATACAGAGCAGCAGAGTGCCACCATGTTGGCATCTGACTCTCAAATGGCTTATAAAAAATGAGTATCAACAGTGGGGATGTGGGTGATGAACACACAAAGGTTCTCTGTACTGTTCTTACACCTCTCTGGGGAGTCTAAAATTTTAAAGAAAGAACTAAGAAAGAAATAACAGCCCATGAACAGAAAAAGCCCCAGAAGGAAACACACCCACGTGTGAACGATGTGCTCTCTGGAGAGTGGGGGCAAGAAGGGTGGGGGGGTGGCAGGGGACCGAGGGGGACTCTTAACAGCACGATACATTTCATAATTTCAGAACGAAAAAAACTTTAAGGGTGAAATTGACCTAACTTCCGGGGATGGGCTGGCATGTCCACAACAAGAAAGCCCTGGTTGCTCACCTCGCCATCAGGTCCGATCGCAGGCGTCTGTCCTTCAGCATTTTCTGCCTTCTGGAAGGGAAGAGAGAGACAGTCAGCCCCTGACAGAGAAGGCCAAGGTGCATGCCCACACACAGCCACTCCAGCCCCACCAAGGGGCGCACCTTCTTCTTCTTCTTCTTTTTCTTCTCCTTGGCGACCTGGGCGGCCTTGTGCTGCCGCACCAGCTCCGTGAGGTTAGCTACGTATTCATCTGTCTGCTGCAGGAGGTAGGCCAGGCGCTTGTCCTTCTTCTGGTCGATGAGTTTTCGGTAGCCCTCCTCGTCCTCGGCCTGCAAAAGCGGGTGGTTACGGCGGAAGCTTGTGACTCACCTGTCCACCAGCACCCAGGGCAGCCAACAGACTCAGAAGCCTGTGGGGTGTTGCTAACCAGTGGCCAGACCCACATTTAGGAAGCACTGAGCTCATGGCCTACACTGTGCTCTATACACGCCCTTCACTGATGTGATCTATGAACTCCCCTGCAGAACGTCCCCAATTCCCACCCCTACCAGGCCCCACAGGGCCCAGCTGGACAGACGTGGTCCTGCAGGAGCCATTTAAAAGGCCCATCCTGGGACTTCACTGGCGGTCCAGCGGTTAAGACTCCACTCTTCCACTGTAGGGAGTATGAGTTCGATCCTTGGTTGGGGAACTACGATCCCACATGCCATGAAATGTGGCCAGACTAAGACTGGGGAGAAAAAAGCCCCATCCCCTCTGTTCACAAGACACCCAAATTCCAACTATTCTCTCCACCTTTTCCAAACCACTACTCTCCCACCTGGCTTTCTGAGAAGACATCAGACCACACTGCCCTCCTCTAGCTCACAGCCTCCCATTCAGGGTCAGAATTAAAGCCGAAGCCCTCCATGGCCTGCCAGGCCTCCCGTGAATGCCAGGAGGTTGGAGGTGGGACTCCAACCTCACTGCCTTGAACCACGCTGTTCTAGAGGGTACTGATTGAGCCCCACACATAGCTTCCTCCTGCCTCGAGTCTATGCTCTTGGCTCCCCTCTGTGCTGGGAGGCACACCCCCCGCTCCAGAGCTCTGCAGTCGTGGGTCAGGCCCACCCTACCTGGAACACACAGTTAATCCCCACTCCCTGGTTCTGCTTTGTTCTCCTCTGTGCACTTCTCACCCCCCAAAACCATCTTGTCTGTCTCTGTGGGCACCTGTCTCTCTAGGGCCAGCATGACCCCACGCGGGAAGGGACCACGTCCTCCTTACTACTGTGGTCCCTGTCCACGCAGCAGGGCTGTCGATATTGGCCCAATCAGAGAACCCTCCGTGAATAATACGTGGTTACATGCAAAGGGGTGGGGAGGTTGGGCACACACTAGGTGGCTGTCCCACTAGGGGGCAGTGCCACCTCCAGCTTTCAGAGACCACAGAGCAGCTGGCTAACTGGTTGAGGTCAAGAGGTCACTGACAATCAGGGTGACCAGGCAAAGACCTGGGGCCAGGTGTTTCAGACTCCCAAATCCTTTCTTCCTCTGTCCCACCTCTAACACTAAGCAGCAAAATGCCCCAGCGTAATCCTGGGTGGTTGATCCCCAGGCTCCCAACACCCATCACCCTCCTGAAGGGACCCAGGTCACCACGGCTGACTGTACCATGAGCCTCCGCATTCTCTCCTTCTCGATTCTTTCGTTCTCCTTCTTCTGTTCCCGCTCGGTGTTGGCGTGGTACGTGGCCACCGCCTTTGTGAGCTTCTGGATTTTGCCTGTGACCGACCTGTGATATTCCTTGAAATCCTTGGCATGCTGAAGAATGCTGTTGAGGTATTCCTGCAGAGCGCAAAGAGAAGAGCCGACTGACTACGGGATGTTGCCCCGAGGGAGACAAAACTCCAAAGCGGGCTTGGTGAAAAACCAAGGGGGTGTGATCAAACTGGTCCTGCGACACTGCCTGCTGACAAGGTCCACCATTCTCTGTGGGGACTATGTGGTGGGAAGGGCCCCCCTCCAACCCCGCCTCAGCAGCCAGGGCAATTGCCCTGGCTGGGACAACCTGGCAGGGCCCACCGACCACTGCAAAATCCGCCCCCATCCCCTCCCCGATCCAAACCATCGCTGCGAGGGATTTAAGAAAAATGGCAGAGATGGGCGCCAAAATTCAAGTCCAAGAATGCCTAGCCCAGCGTCACTTTTAACAGTGGGAAGTGGAGAATACGCTGTGTGTCCCAAGACAGGGAAATGGTTTCATAAACCACTGAATGTTGAGCACTCGGAGACAGAAGGCAATGTAGACTTCAGTAATACTTTCAACAGGTAAACATGTCTACATATTTTTTAAAGACAGCTATTTAACTTATGACTACTGTGTTTATATAGACGGGAAAAAAAAAGAATGCAATGATATATACCAAGAAGTTAACAGTGGTTAATCGCTGAATGTTGACTTTTTGTTATTTTAAACTATGCCAATAACAGACACTGTTTGGAGAAAAACTTTAGAAAATACAAATCTTTTTATATTAAGTAAAACAAAAAACATAAATATAAATGTAAACAGACAAAATAATCCCAAACCCTGCTTGAATAGAGAATCTGGTCTCCCTGACAGACCCTGTAACCACCTCAGATACTGCTTCTGCTCAGGCCTTCCGTGGCGCCCACCTCACTCCCAGCACAAGCCTGAGTGGTTCCCTCTGCCACAGGGCCCCACACGCCCGTCCCATCACCTCCCTGTCCTCACCTCCCTCCCTCCCTCACGCACGCTCCCCCCACTCTGACCACATGCAACACCAGCGTGCCGTCCAACCCCAGGGCCTTTGCATCTACCCTCTGTCATCACACATCCGTGTGGCTCCTCCCTCGGGTCTCTGCTCAGACCCCACCTTCTCGAGGAGGCCCTCTCTGAACGACCATCCCGTGTGAATGGCTCCTCCATCTCTGTCTATCCCCATGTCCTGTCTCCTGACACCCTACTAACTCCCCAAACGTCATATGTGCGTTTGATTACAGCCCATCTCCCTGACTGTCTTTACTGGTTTTGTTCACTGAAGTACTCTCGGCGCCTAGAATACTGTTATGATGAACAGAGACACACGCAGACTGTGTGTGCAGACAAAAACTGGGACCCCAAAGTGCGGGGCTGACGACCTGCACCCCAGGGATGCACCTGGTGCTTCTGCCGGCGCTTGCGCTCCTGCTCGATCTTCTGCTGCTTCTCCAGCTTCTCGGTGATGCGGGCCTCGCGCAGGGACTGCCGCTTGCTGCGCTTATAGGCCTTGGCGTTGAGGGCCGTCTCCAGGGCTGTGTCCCTCCTCATGCACACCACCACCTCCTGCCGCAGCTTCAGGAAGGAAGGGGAGAAATTGGCAACTGGTATAACTCGGTGATGCCCACGTGCCTCCACAATGCAAACCAGGCAGCGGGCTGCCACACCCAGGAGGACCCGAGAGCACAAACACACGCATGGAGAGGACCTGGGGGGGCAGTGCTAGCAGGCACCCACAGTGCAGGACACGGCTGCCCCTGGACCCCCAGAGAGCGCCTCTCACGTCTTCAGGTCTCCAGCTTTGCCCTCCTGCAACCACACACAAAAGTTCTTACTGCTCATTCAAAAGCAAAGGACCCTCAGAAATAGACCCATCCAAGCCTCCTGCTGCAAGCTGGCCACGGCCACCTTAAGGAAGGCCCACACTTGCTCATTCCAATGGCAGGACGAGGAGAGGAAGCGGGGACAGTGGGTGACTGTGAGGGGGAGCACTGTGGCTTAAGGGTCAGGGTATACTTCATAACTGTCCCAGGGACTTCCCTGATGGTCTGCTGGTTGGGTATCTGCCTTGCAATGCAAGATACACAAGCCTGACCCCTGGTCAGGAAACTAAGATTCTATATGCTTTGCGACAACTAAGCCTGTAGCCACAACTATCAAGCTCTCAAATCACACCTAGAGACCTCACGAGCCACAGCTACTGAGTCGGCACACTCTGGAGCCCATATGCCACAACTACTGAGCTTGTGCATAACAAATGAAGATCCCAAGTGATGCAACGATGATCTTGCATGCCACACTAAGACCCAATGCAGAAAGAGACAGAGCGAAAGAAAGATTAAAAAAAAAAACTGCCCAGTAAGCATCTCTCTGAATCTGAGCATCAGTATTGGCAGGAAGGGTCTCTTCCTAACCCCACAGCCCACATCTGCGCCCACCTGCCTCTGGAAGTTCAGCAGTCTGAGGGCCTTGAGCTCGATGGTAGCTTTGGTTCGCAAATCCCCGGCCAGGGACCCGGGAAGGTTTTCAAGTTCCTGAATTCGGTGTGCGATGCGAGCCTGCAGCCTAGGGTGCGAAGATGGAAAAAATGACCCATGACGTGAGATCTCACCAGTCCAACACTAGTTCTGAGACAGGAGAGGGCAGAGCAAGGATGCACACAACAGACTGCGCACAGGACGGCAGCCACAGAGGCCCTAGGAGCCGCAGCACACAGGAAAGCTCAAAGCGCACAGCCGGCTTCTGGCATTTCAGCAGTGGGAGCAAATCTCTGGAGTCAGGCGGGCCGGGGCCTCCATCCCGGCCCTGGAAATCTACTCAGCTATGAAGTGGGGAGACCCCTCAGAGCAACCCTACAGGCTTGGTCTCAGGTTCAAACAGGGGACTTCCCTGGAGGTGCAGCTGTTAAGGCTCCGTGCTTCCACTGCAGGAGGCACAGATTCAATTCCTGGTTGGGGATCTAAGATCTCACATGCTGCACGGCACAGCCAAAAAAAGAAAAAGGGCGGGGTAGAGCATGAAGTTCAAATGGAATAATCCCCATATTTTCACACACTTAATTACTGAGCACCTACTGTATGCCAAGGAATACTCGATGTGTGGGGCTTCAGCATTAAACAAGACTAACCAGGGCTCTTGGTTTCTCTCACAGAGTTCATAAGTTTATCAGGAAGAAAAGCCATAAAGAAATTAAAAAATTAAGTATCTACAGCTATTCCAAAGAAGTACTTTGAAGAAAGGGCTGGAGATGAGGGGTGTGGGAGACAGAGTCTCTCCCACACGGAGGCCTTGGCAATAAAGTTTAAATAACCACAAGCAGTCATGCACAGGACGTGCAAAGGCCCTGGAGCAGGAATGAGTCTAACCTGTTGAACAGAAAGAGGAACCAGGAGAGTCAAGGAGGTGAGGACAGAGCACTGGGCAGGGGTTAAAGACAAAAGGGTTGCAAAATTGATAATGGGAAGCCAGTTTTAACCCAAGAAATAGGTGTAATGTAAGTTACCTGAGGGAAAACAGCCTGTACAGGCAAGGCTGCGAGCACGGAGGCTGGGGAGGAGTGCGGGCCAGCTGGCAGGGTGAACTGCGCTTAGGGAAAAGAAGCTCAGAGTTCACCAAGGGGACACCGCGAGCAAGGATCAAGGTCCCATGGCCCATTTGGTGCTGGATGGTAGGTACATGGGAACAGAGACAGAAGGGAGACGAGCCATATGGACAGGCCATCTTTAAGCCATTCGGATGGAGCAGGAGGGGAGGCACCCGGGCCCAGGCGCTGGAGCTCCAGGGCTCATCACAGCTGGAGATACACTCTGAAGACTGTCATTAAGCTGAGTCACTGATGTATCTGGGGATTTGCGGTGAATGAGGCAAGGCCCCCTCCCTGGACAGAGCTGCCATTACTCAGGGAGGCCAGCCCTGAAGAGATTATAAACACAATGGAGAAACAGTGGGAGCATGAGGCGTCCAGGGAGTGAATCTCAGGCACCTCCAGAACTGTCGGACAGGGTGATACAGATCTACTGTGTGCCAGGCCCCTCACACAGTGCTGACAGTGAGTGACGTTTCAGAAACGTCCACAGCAAAGCTCGCCAGGAGACTTTTTGAATGTGGATGAGCCAAAAGTTGGATAGGAGAGGAGAACCAGGCATGTTCATTCTAACACGTATCTATCTGTACAACCTCCGTGGAGGGCAGTATTGCAGAATCTATGAAATTTCCTCATGCACATAAATCCCCTGTACCCAAACTAAGCTGTGTGGACACATTTATTCTGACACACGTGGGGTTTCTCTGCAAGGATGCACACACACCGGGAACTAGAAGGCTGGGGACCAAGGCAGGAGGGAGACCTCTGGTTGCATACCCCACTGGCCTTTACAACTGAGCACCACCATCAATGCGTGTCAGAGCTGACAGGGTTGGGGGGGCACCCCTGGCTGGTGGCAGGACCTCACCTGTATTCCCGTTCCTGCAGGATCTCCACGGGGTCCAGGCCCCGCGGCTTCTGGATCGGGGTGATGCGGCTCTGCTTCTGGTGGAGCGGCACCATGGGGGCAGGCTGGGCTGGTTGCCCCGGTGACTGTGTCTGGGGCGGCATCACAGGGGAGGCAGCGGGTGGGACAGCAGGGGGTGCGGGTGAGGGGCGCCCTGTCGGCTGTGGGGGTATCAGCTTCTGAGGTGTGCTCGTGGGGGCAGCAGCATTCGCCATGGGTCCTGGGGGGAGACAAGAAGTGGGCCACCACGTTAAGTCCCAGGTCAGCCTTGGGAGGTGAAGAGCCTGTGGGGTGCTGACTGCCCCGGGGACAAGCTCGTCCCAAGGCTGACACGGGCTGGGCAGCTTCCCAGCCCCCGACCCCTCACTGCCCCATGGCTCCTCACTTTTGAGAGGTCTGGCTCCCTGTTCTTCTTTGAGGTCTCAGCCTGCACATCCCTTCCCCAAAGCCCCTACTGGTCCAGGTGCCGACCCGGGGTGGGTATGGGGTGAGCCTGCCTTTCACCCACCCCAGCTGCAGCAGAATTTGATTTACAGGACTGGCTCTTCAATGCCCATCACTGATCCTCAGGCCCCAAGACGACAGGAATGAGTCTGTTTTATCCACAGCTTTGACCTCACAGATATAACCCTCAAATAAGTACTAACTACATTTTACACCGAACACAAGGGTGACAAAACCCTGAGTCACCCTGCCCTCCAGCCTGCCTCCACAGCGCTGGGGGCATTTTCGGGAGGGAAAGGGGTTGGCCGTGACCTCTGGGCCCAGGGCACTACATCCTGAAGGATGGTGTCTGCTCTGCAGCCTCTCACTTGAGTCGCACAGTGGACTCATACCTTACTGTCCCTCTCTTCCTGCTACTGGCTCAGAGACCCCAGGGTCACTGTGACCCAAAAGACAAGGGTGGGTAGGTAGAGAGGAATGGGACCAAACCCAAGGCTCTGGGAGCCAAGCTAGGCCAGGTGAGACCCAAAGAAGATGGCAGAAGCAGCAGACGTGTCCCCGACCCACTCTCTCTGACCGGGTTCATCTCAGGGTCTGCGCAGTATGAACTCGACGTGGGAGTCAGGGCACAGACGTGTCAGTAGGACGGAGGGAACTCACCTTCAGGCCAGGGCTTGGGAGGCCCTCCAGGGGGCTGGCCGGGCATCCCAGGAGGCACGCCTGAGGGTCCTGGAGGGGGCATGTTGGGCCCTCCCATACCTACATGCAAGGAGAAACAGACCAGAGGATAAAACGTGTCCTGTGTTTATACCTGCACCGGTCCCACACCCTGCCCCCACCACGGGCAGCCCTGGCTCCAGGGGACACATCTAACAAGGAGCCCCTTGGTGTGGGCGCCAGAGCAGACAAGGGAGCTAGAGAAACACCATTTATCACCAGCAGCCCTGGTGCCGGGGAAGCCAACGGACGGCAGAGCCCAGACCTGCCAACGCACATGTCCACATTCCTGTCGGCTGGCCCTGAGATCCCTCCCCATCCCAAGGGCCGGGGCGGTGGGCCCTACCATGAGGCCTGCTGTAATTTGGAGGTGCTGGTCCAGGGCTGGGCCCGGGTCCTGTTGCGGACACGGAGGGCGGAGGTAGAGCTGGCATCTGTGGCTGCATCCCAGGCATCGGCCGCTTGCCCTGCACGGCCATCTGCAGGTGGTCGGGAAGGGGCTGCCCCCGGGCCAGCATCTTGTAGGCCATGATCTGCGCTCTGAGCTGGTGCAGCTGGTTCTGGTTGAAGGGTGTTGGGCCCCGGTTCTGCTGCCCCAAAGCCTGCGGGTCAGCACCATCCAGCGGGGCCCCTCCAGGCCCAGATGACATCTGTGGGCCCGAGGACGGGCCACTGGCTGGAACCGGACTGGAGGCGTGCTCAGAGCCGCCCAGGGGCGAGGGGTAACCTGTGGGGAGACATGGGTCTGGGCAGTCACTTGGCAGCACATTTCCAGTGATTTTTAAGGAAAAGATGGGGCCCAGCTTACACTGGCCACTACCCTGAGACAAGGACAGCCAAATGACTTTGTACTCATGATTCAAACAGAGACGCCCAGAGGGCACACGCTCACAGCCTGGTTGGCAGCCTGCATAGCGCTTGGTTCGGCCCACTTAGTAACTTGCCAATGATTAAAGCAGAGGTGAAAAAAATCCAGGCTTTCTCTGGGCCCGCCTCCCTGCCCCTCACCTTGGGCAGATCCACTCCCCTCACTTCCCTTACCTGCAGAGCCCCTGAGCTTCCAGCCCCATTGACAGGAAGCCACCCCCATTGAGCAAAGATAAAGCCCAGTCCTGCCCCCTTCCTGAGATTCTGACTCAGCAGGTCTAAAGCAGGGACCAGGCGTCTGCTTTCTCTTTCCTTTTTTTCCAGCTGCGTCACAGGACTTGCAGGATCTTAGTTTTCCAGATCAAGAACTAAGGATGGAACCCAGGGCCCCAGCAGTGGAAGTCCTAACCACAGGACCTCCAGGGAATTCCCAGAGTCTACATTCCTAATACACTCCCGGGTGACACCAGAGCCACTGTCCTAAGGACCCTGTCCTGCCCAGCCCTTGTCTAACAGCTGACGTGGAACATGGTTTCATCCCACCAGTATCCACTCTCCTGGGGCTGCTCTGGGACAAGACGGCCTGAACAGGGCGCCAGCTAAGCCCAAGCTCAACAGCCCTCCATGGCAGGGTATACCACAAGGCTCAACTGTCCTGGGTCCTCGGAATCCATCTATGGGTGACTCCTTTAAGAAAGTGAGCTTGGGACTTCCAGAGGGCGAGAAACATGAGGAAAGAGGAGAAAGGAAACCATACCTTGGGAGTGCTGGTCCATGGGGCTTGGTGGGGGCCCCATGCCTGCATGGCCCCCTGACCGCATCCCCATCCCCTTCATCTGGGTGTAGCGGGGGTCATCCGACATGCCCTTCTCATGCATGGACTCCATTGGCTGCGAGAGTGGACAACAAGGCAGGATCAGCAAGGGGGCATGGGAAGAGACAGCACAGAAATGCACCACACGAGAGAAGTTCAAGGTCA
Organism: Bos taurus; assembly: GCF_002263795.3. Lineage (NCBI taxonomy): Eukaryota > Metazoa > Chordata > Mammalia > Artiodactyla > Bovidae > Bos > Bos taurus. The sequence continues at coordinate 15,442,990 of NC_037334.1, read as the reverse complement.
CTGAAAACGTGCATTCAAGTCACCAGGCACTTATTGAGCCGCCATGGCCAAGCTTAGGTCCAAGACGTGGTCCTGATGCCTACTTAGGTGTCAAAGCCTGTGCGTGAAATAACGCCAATTAGGGGACCTGCAGACTGGTGACCTAGGGGCACGGGCACGGCCGGACGAGGACCCCAGGGGAAGGTGGGGGACAGCTTCTGATGGCCCAAATCTCACAAGGGAAGCACACACAGAGCTCCAGGTCAGGAGCGGTTCTAGCCGTCACAACAAGACCTTGTGACCACAGGGACCCTCTAGCCCGGGAGACTGTAAATCAGAGACAGGCAGTAACTCCTGCCCACGAGGTACAGGAGCAACAGTCAAATGTCCTCACTGATCCCAGATCGGCCTCCTGCCTGCTAGCGGGGAGAGGGCCATTTGTAACATCGTTCTGCCCCTCCTAGGAGACACGGTCAGATCTTGGTGGGACAGAAACACACAGCCTCCCTCCTGATGTTCAGCACTAAGCGCACCCCCCATGGAATGGCTGGCAAAGTGGACGTCTTCCGAGACCCTCCCAGGCTCGGATGCCAATGCCCACCTCTCTGGTCTAAGAGGTGGCCAGGCAAAGTCAGCCACAGCTCAATGTGTACCGCGAAAGGAGGAGGAGGAAAAGGCGCAGGCCAAGAGCAGAGGGCCAGCTTCCCAACCAGAAGCAGCGTGGGGCCCTTGGGATGCTGAGCAGACCCCTGGGTGGGGCCTGCCCTCTGCTCCTTCTCCCCTGGGCTTGGGGAGCTGAGAGACAGGCTCCCCTCCCCCAGGGCAGGAGCTCTCTGCAGGCAGGGGAAGGGGCGGGGACCACCAGACCTCAACTCTTGGGCCAGCCAGACACATGGCAGGTGTCTGAGAGACGTGTCAGGTGTCCAGGAAGAAACAAAACAGAGAGGGGAAACGGAGGAGAAACGGGCCTAAGTCAGCATTAAGGGCAGCGGTCAGAGAATCGTCAACAGCTTCAACAGCTTTCTAAGAAGAAATGACCAGACAGATACTGCACCCAAGTTGACAGGAATATATGGGTGATGGGTAGGGGGGAGGGGTCACCTCACTGTGCCGGAGGTCAGGGAAAGCCAAAGGGATGAGATGGCTCTGCTGAGTGACCATCCCGCTGAGACCCTACTTCCTCATCTGCAAAATGTGCACAATACATACCTGCACCTGATGGGCTGGCAGGAGGGGATTAAGTGAACTGGGGTACGGACACATGGACAGCCCGGCAGGGAAGCCAGAGGGGTAGGCAGAGACCCCTCATCCCCAGGCCTTGCATCTCCTACTGTGATGGCCACCTGTGATCCCAGATGCTTGAAAAAGGCACCTTTTCCTTTAGATGCTTTTTATCCATAAGAAAGTATTTCCTCCAACCACCTCCCAGGAATACAAAAAAAGAGAAAATTATGTGTGTGAAAAGAGGCTTTTCTCATCTCACTGGCTAAAGCATCCTTGATGCGCCCAGGTGAGTGGTCAGGACAATGATACCCAAGTACAGGATCAAGTGGGGACACAGGGCACTGGCTGCTGTGCTCCGTGAGTCACGCAGGTAAGCCAAGCAGGAAACCACGGGCTGTAGGCCATCTTTCAGGATTTGGACACTTTTATTCATTAATAAAACAACAGGCATGAGACACCCAGGGTTAGGACGGCTGCCAGCTCGCAGTGGGGCTCAGGACACACTGTGCACCCCCCACCCCTGCGCGTGTGAACCCAGCTGGTGGGGCTGAGGGCCCGGGGTTCCCTACCTTGTGCATCTGGTGCATGTTGTCCTGAGGGTACCCTCCAGGGCCCTGGGTAGGGATGGGGTGTCCTGCCGAGGGAGGCCCTGGGCTGGGTCCCATGATGCTGTGGGCGGAGCCAGGGGAGGGGCCCGGGCTGGGGCCCAACATGGCTCCGGGGGAGGGGCCCGGGCCGGGAGAAGGGCCTGGCCGAGGAGTTCCACCCAGGGCTGGGTCCGGTGTGGACATCTTCACAGGAGCTGCGGACAGTAGTCTCCTGCTGGGAAAAGAGTCCTGGTCAGTGTGCGGGTCACAGCCCCTGGCTGGGGTGGGTCACAGCAGGTCAAGGACGATCACACACAGTCAGGTCAGACAGAGCCTCTGACAGGCACCCCCAGCCACCCAGGCCTTTCTCCCCCATTCCTCTCCTAGCAGATGATAGTCAGACACCCAAAAAACCCAAGTGCCTTGAGGAAGGGGTGGGACCCAGGAGGTGGGGCACCAGGTGACAGATACTGCCTGGCGTGCCCTGGCAGCTTTCTAGTTATAACAGAGGGCGCGTCTCAGGGAAGAGCTGACACAGCCTTCATGCCCTCTGAATGCCTGCTCATCTTCCCATTTAAGAAAAAAGAGGAGTGTGACTGAGGCTCAAACCTTTGCCAGCAACAGCATGTGACTGAACCTTCATCAATTCAACTAAAACAAATATTCATGGCAAGGAATGCTGGTTTCAACTTAATACAGTGAGACCAAGCTTCCTTTAAAATAAATGAATCCAAGTTTTAAAAGTAGGCTCCTTTAAAGAGCCTACATAACTAAGGGCATAGTTACATAACGAACTACATAACTAATGACAAATTACATAACTAATGGCACTCTGATATCTCAAATACCTCCAAAGTGATATTCAGGACTTCCCTGGTAGTCCAGTGGCTAAGACTCCATGCTTCCAGTGCACAGGGCCTAGGTTCAATCCCTGGTCCGGGAACTAGATCCCACATGCCGCAACTAAAACCCAGTGCAGTCAAATAAAAAAAAATTTTTTTTTAATTTAAAGTGATACTCAAGGGCTGCAAACTAAAATCTGATACCCAGAATTATGACCCAGAACCTCCACAAGATTCAAAAATCAGCCCAAAAATTCCTAATGTGAGCTGAGTCATGATTCCTTTGGCCTATGAGCTGATTTATAAGGGCTTTCTATAGTAAGGGTTCAATTTTCAATCTGCTGTGCAGTTATATGTCCTTAACAAAGATTCTCCTTAATGTAACAACCCCTTTCCTGATGACAGAGTAAGGCATTCTCAGTGCTGAAATATGGAAAATACAAAAAGAATACTGAAAAATCACCAATCAACCCACCAGACTCAGAGGTTACGTGTCTGCTGGCCCTGCAGACAGCAAGAAACAGTCTTGCCCTCTTACCCTCCCAGGAAGGTGAGCTGAGGGGTATCTGTGGGGAGCAAGGGCTACAGCTCCTCAGAGCCCCCCAGAGCTGTGACAACAGAGCCCCCAAAGGAAGGAGGTCTGACTGGTGCTGGCGCCGGGACCCCGCCACACTCCAGGGCCTCTCCTTCGAGGCTACTTCACACACAGGCAGACGCTCGCTCTACAGGGCTACTCAGCACATTCCAGGCACGGTTTCCCTTCAGAGAATCATACTTAGGACCCTTTCATCATTTAGTAGTCTGCAAGCTGCAAATTCTAGCGGTTCAACCAAGTTTCCTGGGACTGATGCATTCTGTTATTTTAATGTCCCCCTCTTGCTTTTTTTTTTAATTGCAATATAGTTAGTTCAGTGTTGTGTTCCTTTCTGCTGTACAGAATCACTTTGCTGTACAGCAAAATGAATTGGCCAAGTGAATCAGTGGATATATACATATACATATATCCACATTTTTCTAGATTCTTTTCCCATGAAGGTCAGGCTTCCCTGGTGGCTCAGTGGTAAAGAATCCGCCTGACAAAGTAGGAGACTCCAGTTTGATCCCTGGGTCGGGAAGGTTCCCTGGAGAAGGGAAAGGGTACCCACTCTAGTATTCTGGCCTGGAGAATTCCATGGACTGTATAGTCCATGGGGTTGCAAAGAGTCAGACACGACTGAGCGACTTTCACTTTCACTTAAATTTTACTAGGCTCTCCTGATTTCAAGGATAAATCTTGAAAAGGTACAGGAACATTTTTGGGGATACTTTAAACATGCTTTATTTTACTTTCTAATATTCTGGCCACAACACATGGCATGGCATGTGGGATCTTAGTTCTCTGACCAGGGATCGAACCCGTGCCCCCTCCTTCTGGAAGTACAGAGTCTTAAGCACTAGACCACCAGGGACATTTTAAATTTTCCTGATTTAAAAAAAGAAAAAAAGGTCTTCCTGTGACAGGTGCGGGTGTATCTTCCTGGATAACAGATCAAAAGCCCGTACTTCTTCACTCCAATTTCACAACTAAATAACGGGAACAAAGAGGATGAGAAACCTCGGCAGGCCCAAATACCTCCCCTGCCTGTGAACACACCCAACCAAACGAGCAAACATTTCTCCATTCTGCCTGCATCCCGGGTCTCCTCCAGAGCTCCAGGAGCCTTGGAGATGAACTCTAAATACACCCAACAGGAGCGTCAGAGAACATGCTCACAATCCCTTCCCCACACATCCCAAACCCAATGTGCTCAAGAAAAATCAAACTTTAAAAAAACAAAGAACAATTGCTTCTCGGCCTTTTGGCTAAGATCAAGTGTAAAAAAACAAAGAACAAATTCGAGACCAATTCATTTGGAAGCAAAATCTGAGATGATTCAAGAAGACCTTACTCAGAAAACTTTAAGACACTAATGAAAGAAACTGAAGAACTTTCTGGGTAGTCCAGGGATTAAGAATCTGCCTGCCAGTGCACCAGACACAGGTTCAATCCCTGCTCCGGAAAGATTTCACATGCCACCGTAAGCCCGTGCGTCATGACTACTCAAGCCCACGCACCCTAAAATCTGCCTGTGCTCCAAAACGAGAAGCCACTGCAGTGAGAAGCCCGCATCCTGCAGCTAGAGAACAGCCTCTGCTTGCGCAACCAGAGAAAGCCCGTGCAGCAGTGAAGACCCAGCACAGCCAAAATAAACGAACAGAAATCTCACACACGAACACACACACACAAAAGAAGAATGAAACTGAAGATGACACAAAGAGAAGGTACACTGTGTTCGTGGATTGAAAGATAATACCCAAACCTCTCCAGGCAATCTACAGATTCAATGCAATCGCTATCACAATATCCATGGCATTTTTTTTTTTACAAAACTAGAACAAATAATTCTAAAATCTGTATGGAAACACAAAAGATCCCGAATTACCAAAGCAATCTTGAAAGAAGAATGGGGCTAGAGGTATCATGCTCCCTGACTTCAGACTGCTCTACAAAGCCAGAGTAATCAAGAGTACGGTGCCGGCACAGAAACAGACACAGAGATCGATGGAACAGAATAGAGAGCCCAGAAGCAAACCATGCAACGAGGGTCAGCTAATCTACAACAAAGCAGGCAAGAATACATGCAGAAAAAAAAATATGCACCCAAATGCTCACAGCAGTATTGTTTACAGCAGCCAAGACATGGGAGCAACATAAGTGTCCACCAACAGATGGATGGAGTAATAGTCTAGACAGTGGAATATTACCCCACCATAGAAAATATTGAAACTTTGCCATTTCCAACACGGATGGACCTGCCAGGTACTCTGCTTAGTCAATTAGGAGAAAGACAAATACTCTGTTATCACTTACATATGGAACCTAAAAATAAACCATATGAATATAACAGAACAGAAAGAGACTCACAAATACAGAGAACAAACTGGTGGTTACCACTGGGGAGAGATGAAGGAGGAGGGGCAAGACGCAGGTAGAGGATGAGGAGGTACAGACTAGTATGTATAAAATGAACTACAAGGATATATCGTGGAGCATAGGGAATAACAGCCAATGTTTTATGGTAACTTTAAATGGAGTACAATGTAGAAAAATGTTTGAATCACAATGTGGTATATCTGAAAGGAATGTAATATTGTAAATCAACTGTATTTCGGGCTTCCCTGGTGGCACAGACAGTAAAGAATCCACCTGCAATTAAAGAGACCTGGGTTCGATCCCTGGGTTGGGAAGATCCCCTGCAGAAGGGAATGGGTACCCACTGCAGTATTCTTGCCTAGAGAATCTCATGGATAGAAGAGCCTGGTGGGGTACAGTCCATGGGGTCACAAAGAGTTGTACATGACCGAGCAACTAAGCATGCACACACACACACACACACACACCCCTATACCTCAATTAAAAAAAAAAAAAATGTGGGACTTCCCTGGTGGCCTCGTGGTTAAGAATCCGCCTTGCAATGCACAGGACGCAAGTTCGAGCCCTGGTCGGGGAACAAAGATTCCACACGCCAAGGAGCAACCAAGCTTGCACACTGCAACTACTGAGCCTGTGTGACACAACTAGAGAGTGTGTGCACCTCAACGAAAGATCCCACATACTGCAACAAAGATCACGCATGCTGTAACTAAGATCCAAAATAAATACTAAGAAAAAAAAGCAACCCATTAGGCACCAGTGCTCGTACCACCCATGGACACAGGGGGGCAAACCTACAGCATCGCATGGGTGTGGAGCACAGGAAAAGGGAAGCAGGGAGCAGCCCTCCAGCCCCCGCTGCAGCCTCTCGGGCTGTGGCATACTTGAAGGGTCCGGATCCCAGGTGTACAGCTACACGAGTCCTAGATCAGATATGGCACCTCCATTGCACCTGCTTCCAGCCGTGACCACCACCCTCCCGGCGGAATCCCTGCTCTGATTCTCTCACTGTAGGTTAGTTCCACCTGCTACTGAACTCCGTCTGAAAGGAGGGTCATACAGTTTACTTCTGCACAACGTCAGGTCTGGGAGGCGCATCCATGCTGCAGGGACACCATCAATTCTCCTGTTCCCAGTTTTGGCCAGCACATGTAAGGCTGATGTGAACAATGTCAGTAGGGGGACGTGGGTGCACATTTTCCTTGTGCATGGTCCAGGAGGGGAACTGCTGGTCATAAGGGAGGCATAGTAACGTCAGCTTGGCAGATATCGTCAGTTTTCCAAATTAGCAAAATAATCACATTCACTGCCCTCCCTGCAGCAGCAGAGTAAGCATTCTAGTTCCTCTAATTCAACATTTGGTGCTGTCGGTCTTTTTAATTTGTAATCGTTCTACGGTTTAAATTCTATTTCCCTTGTGACGAACAGTGTGCCTTTTCACAGGCTCAATGGCCACCAAAAGATCCACTTTTATACAGGCTCTAAGTTTTCACTAACATTTTATTGGGGATAAGTGATTACAATTACTGTCTCTCAGTGATGAAAGGAGAAGGCAATGGCACCCCACTCCAGTACTCTTGCCTGGAAAACCCCATGGACAGAGGAGCCGGGTAGGCTGCAGTCCATGGGGTCGCTAAGAGTCGGACACGACTGAGCGACTTCACTTTCACTATTCACTTTCATGCATTGGAGAAGGAAATGGCAACCCACTCCAGTGTTTTTGCCTGGAGAATCCCAGGGACGGGGGAGCCTAGTGGGCTGCCGTCTATGGGGTCACAGAGTCGGACACGACTGAAGTGACTTAGCAGCAGTAGCAGCAGTGATGAAAACAAGTTCTTAATTTTAATGATGTCCAATATATCAAGTGAAACTCACTCAGTCGTGTCGGACTCTTTGCGACCGCATAGACTATACAGTCGATGGACTTCTCCAGGCCAGAATACTGGAGTACCCTTTCCCTTTCTCCTTTCCCTTCTCCAGGGGTTCTTCCCAACCTGGGGATCAAATGCAGGTATCCCACATTACAGGTGGTTCCTTTACCAGCTGAGTCACCAGGGAAGCCCAAGCTGGAATCAAGATTGCTGGGAGAAATATCAATAACCTCAGATATGCAGATGTCACCATCCTTATGGCAGAAAGCAAAGAACTAAAGAGCCTCTTGATGAAAGTGAAAGAGGAGACTGAAAAAGTTGGCTTAAAACTCAACATTCAAAAAATGAAGATCATGGCATTCAGTCCCATCACTTCATGGCAAATGAGATGGACAAACAATGGAAACAGTGACAGATTTTATTTTCTTGGGCTCCAAAATCACTGCAGATGGTGACTGCAGCCGTGAAATTAAAAAGACCCTTGCTCCTTGGAAGAAAGGAAGAAAGAATATGACAAACCTAGACAGCATATTAAAAAGCAGAGACATTACTTTGCCGACAAACATCCGTCTAGTCAAGGTTATGGTTCTTCCAGTAGTCACGTATGAATGTGAGAGCTGGACTATAAAGAAGGCTGGGTGCCGAAGAATTGGTGCTTTTGAATTGTGGTGTTGGAGAAGACTCTGAAGAGTCCCTTGGACTGCAAGATCAAACCAGTCAATCCTGAAGGAAATCAATCCCGAATATTCACTGGAAGAACTGATGCTAAAGCTGAAACTCCAATACTTTGGCCACCTGATGTGAAGAACTGACTCACTGGAAAAGACCCTGATACTGGGAAAGACTGAAGGCAGGAGAAGCGGACAACAGAGGATGTGATGGTTGGATGGCATCACCAACTCAATGGACACGAGTCTGAGCAAGCTCCAGTAGTTAAGTGATGGACAGGGAAGCCTGGCATGCTACAGTCCATGGGGTCGCAAAGAGTCGGATATGACTGAGCAACTGAACTGAACTGAATTATCAAGTCTGTTCTTCTACAATTAATGGTTCTGGAGTTCTGTTTAAGAAATCTATGTCTATCTGTGACAATGAGAAATAATGTATTTGTGGTCTCTACCTTCAGTTCTTGACAGAATTCCTAAAATCCATGCAATTTCCTAAGTGATAAGGGTGATAAGAGCATCTTACACAGAGCTCCAAAATCCCTTAGAATTCCCTCAGAGACAGGACAGTCTTTGGTTCTAATGAGGCTACTCCAGGTGGGCTCCTGAATAACTTAGGATGGGAGCTGGTGAGAAGAAAGACGTTAATAGTTTAGAAACTTCAGCTCCATCCTCCAGGGAGGGGAGAGGCGCTGGAGACTGAGTTCATAGATCATGGTTATGTAACAAAGCACCAAAAACCCTAAACTATGGGGTTCACAGAGCTTCAGGGTTGGTGAACACATTCATGTGCCAAAAGGGTGGTGTACCCCACCTGCATGGGGACAGACACTTCTGCACTCAGAACTTTTCTGGACCTCACCTTATGTATCTCTTCTGCTGGCTGTTCTTCTGCAGCCTTTATAAACCAGTAAACCTAAGTAAGATTCCCTGGAGAAGGAAATGACAAGCCACTGCAATATTCTTGCCTGGGAAATCCTGTGGACAGAGGAGCCTGGGGGCTACAGTCCATAGGGTCACAAAGAATTGGACACGACTTAGCAACGAAACAGCAGCAGCAGCAGTGCAAATTATCAAACCTGCCAAGGGCATCATGGGAATCCCTGTTTGCAGCCAAGCTGGACAGGGGTGTGGGTAACCTGGAAACCCACTCACTACTTGCAACTGGCATCTGAAGGCGCATCAGTCTCGTGGGACTGAACCCCTAACCCGTGAGGTCTCCACTAACTCTGGGTGGTTAGTGCCAGAATTCAAACGAACTGCTGGACACCCGAATGGCGTCCATAAAAACCTGGAGAACTGTTTGGCGTGGGGGAAAAAAAACATGTTTGGTGTCAAAAGTACTGTGACAAGAGAAAGCAGGTTTTCCTTAACTGCTTCAAGGTCATTGAGATACAGAAAGAAAGGAATATTTCAAAATTCAGGGGGATTATGTTTTGCTTCTGTGTGACTATTACTAGTCACTTGTGACTATTACTGAGGATACATCAGTCACAAAGTAATCACGGGGAGGTGCCTTCCCTTGGCTGACTGCAGAACTTCCCTGGAGCTCCACCTGCCTGCCAAGGCAAGGCAATGGGTTCAATCCCTGGTCAGGGAACTAAGATCCCACTGCCATGGGGCTATTGAGCCCAAGTGCTGCCACCACTGAAGCCCATGTGCCTAGAGCCTGTGTTTCGAAACAAGAGAAGCCACTGCAATGGGAAGCCTGTGCACTGCAACTAGAAAATAGCTTCTGCTTGCAAACGGAGAAAGGGTGCGTGAAGCAACCCAAACCCAGCAAATCAAACCAGGCAATCAAAACCAAAAGAGGTAAATAAATGAATAAGTTAAAAAAAAAAAAAGACTGAGGTAGCACTGTACATATGTATATGGAGATGGTCCAAAATGAAGCGGGGGAAGAAGGTACCGTCAAAGTCAGGGGTGTAGGCCTGAGTACCATTTTGCTAAGAATAACAATTTCCTCACGTTAATCCAAGCATAGAAGCTAGCCCCAAGAAAACATGCACCAAACTGCCAGTGGCTCTCTACGGAGGCGTGTGATGGGGAACTTAACACGTTCCACATCACAGACTTCTGGAGTTTTTTTTTTGTGTGTGTTTGTTTTAACCATCTATTACCTCTGTAAACACGATTTAAACACACACACACACACTTTTTAAGGGAAAAAAAAAGACTAGGTCAGACAAAATACCTGGGAAGTCAACACCCAGAAAAGATGCCCAGGAAGAGTCTCTGGGGAAATAAACAAGGACAATGAAAGCATTTGGAGACTGTGTTATTTTCCATCTACTTTCAACTTCACCAAAATTGCTGTGCTGATGTTCAGATGTGGAACCAGACTGCTTCAGTATCAGAGGTCTCGTTTCTTCTTTCGTACCGGCCTTAGTGCTTCTCTTCTAAGGACCACGATTTCTCTTAAAAGGATCATGGTGGCTGATCACCGCAGCAGGACAGGCTGCTAAGGGCAATCGGGACCCTCTGAAATCTGCTTACTGAGATGATCAGTTAAGGTTTGTTTTTTTTTTTTATTTTGCCTAAAAACCGGCTATATATTTAAGTTTGGTCCCAGGATAGCTGCTGTTTTGTTTCTGGGGTGTGGAGAAATTTGTTTGAAGACACATTTCAGTGGCAGCTCCATGGCAGTCAAGTCATGATTCGGAGCTCAGAGAGAGTTCAAGGCAGCTGGGCCAGGTGGCTTCAGCAAATCCAGCCTCATTCGTCACATTTAAACTACAAAATGAGACTTCCCCTAGATACTCCACAACTAATAAAACCCTCCACACTTGACCTGAGGCTGTGGGGTGCAGCAGTCCTCAAACCAGCAAGGACATGTGGGTCGGGGCACCTGGGGTTTCAGGGACCACATGGAAATAGCACATTCCTGAGCCCACAGCTGCCCTGAAGCTGGCTGTTCTGTGGCAAACATTATCCCTGCAACAGAATTAAGTAGTAAAAACTTGCCCTGCATTTAAAAGAGAATAAATTTCAGAAACTAAAAAACCATGTCCTGATGATGATGATGATGATGACAATGTCTTCTCAGGTCCACCGAAGAGGCAGACATGCCAAATTGTTAGCGAGTATTAGTTTTAGCACTGGGAATTATGCATCATTTGATGCACTGGAATCCTCCCCCTCCCACTCCGCCCTTAAGTACTTCATTCATTTGAAAACCACTGAAGAGTACCTCCCCACTTATAACGTGGCAGGAGACACGCAGGCAACCAGGCCCTCAGGGAGTTCAAGCTCTAATATGGCAGGGAGATAAAACTGTCTACCTTCCAGAACACAAACACTGCCTATCTACAACAAACTCTTTTACTATGATCCAGACTCCATGTGCTCTGGAGGAGGAAATGGCAACCCACTCCAGTATTCTAGCCTGGAAAATTCCATGGACAGAAGAGCCTGGCGGGTTACAGTCCATGGGGTTGCAAAGAGTTAGACACAACTTAGCGACTGAGCACAGCAGACTCCAGGTGACCCAACATAAACACACATCAAGTAACCATAACAAGTTTTACAGTTCTCTCCTGACCCTTGTTCAGTCACTCAGTTGTCTCCGACTCTTTTCGACCCCATGGACTACAGCACGTGAGGCTTCCCTGTCCTTCATTATCTCCCGGAATTTGCTCAGACTCATGTCCACTGAGTTGATGATGCCACCCAACCATCTCATCCTCTGTCGCCCTCTTCTCCTCCTGCCCTCAATCCTTCCCAGCATCAGGGTCTTTTCCAATGAGTCAGCTCTTTGCATCAGGTGGCCACAGTACTGGAGCTTCAGCTTCAGTCCTGACCCTGCTCCGCCTCTGAACCCTGGGTAGACTCTCCCCCTCTCCTCTGTTAAGGCTGACCGAGCCCCACTGGATGAACAGCAAGACCACCACCGAGTGTGCTGCGAGGCCTGCTCTGTACTCAACACTGAGCATTAGCGGTGACTCCTGCAGACGGCTGGACGCAGAGTGCACGTGCGGCACCTACAAGTGCCACCTGTGGCGGTGCTGTGACAGGCCCTCCAGCCACCTCCAAACACCTTGGGGAGAGCTCACGCGCCCTGAACCGGGTTCCAGGGACTGGGCACGCAGCAGAGAACAAAGTCTCTGCCTGGTGGAACTGACAACCGAGTGACACAAATCAACAGGACACAACATTGCTAGTGGGTGGAAGAGCTACGCATAATCAAGTGGGTTAACAGTCAAGCTGATGGGAGGTGCGCTTCCAGTCATGGTGGCCAGGGAGTCTCAGTGACGGGGACACATCTGAGCAGAAACCTGGAGTGCGATGGGAGCCAGTGGCCGTGGGCAGGCACAGGACCAGCAAGTACAAAGGCCCTGGGGTGGGACCCTGAAGGAGAAGAGGAGGCGAGAAGGGGGAGGCCGCCAACGAGGTCAGAGGTGGGTGAAGAGCACAGATCACAGGCCTGGAGCGCAGTGGTGAGGAGCAGAAGTCCACCCAAGGTGCAATGGGAAACCACTGGTATACCGCAGGTCAGGCAGCGACATGGTCTGATGATGGTTTTAGAGGATTTTTCTGAACCGGCAGATGGAATGGATGTGAGAGTGAGAGAATAAGAGGAGACAGGGATGACCAAAGTGACCAGAGGGGCCTCAGCTGGCACATGCCATGCCATCTGAAATACAGGGGGCTTTCCTGGTGGCCCAAGAATCCACCTGCCAACGCAGGAGACATGGGTTCCATCCCTAGTCCGGGAAGATCCCACATGCCAGAGGAACTAAGCCTGTGCACCACGACCACTGAGCCAGTGCGCTAGAGCCCAGGAGCTGCAACTACTTAAGCCCACACACCTAAAGCCTGTGCTCCGCAACAAGGGAAGCCATGGCACTGAGAAGTCCGTGCAATGCAACGCAAGAGTCGCCCCTGCTTATTACAACTGGAAAATAAGACTGAGAAGCAATGAAGACTCAGCACAGCCATAAATAAATAAATAGAATTATCAAAAAAAAGAAATACAGAAAGTGTCCCTTCCCTGGGGGCAACCAGCCCTGGAACCAGGCTTAACAAAGCCCAGAGAGGCTGCATTTTGGCCTCAACTCACACCCAGTTGGGGTGAAACAGGGGGTTTATGCTCCAAGAGGCTGTTTGCCCAAAGTCACGTTGGAAGAGAATCCTGCCTGCCTCAAGCCTGTCTAAGTCTGGTGCCTGAGCACCGATGCCTGCTGAGGAACAGAAAACACAGGAGGAGAGTCCCGAGGAGCACAAAGTGCAGCAGAGGGAGCACCCCCGAGGCAAGAGCCTCCAGGGCTGTTCTGAGGAGGCGCGGAGTTCACCAGGGCCAGAAGCGGCTCCCAGGGCGCACGGAGGAGCCCCCTGCGCATCAGTGTAGCCATGGGCACAAGAGACACCCTCCCTCCAACTATCCTGAAGCTTTTGGGGCAACCCTGCCCCCTCCCGTCTCGCACGGTACCAGGTGAGGCAGCAACTGCCACACGGCCACCTGCTTCCTGAACCAGCGAGGCGCGACTTGCCAGTGAAAGGAGAACTTACCCCACCCCAGGGAGCCATTTTAAAGCCCATCCTCTCTTTTTTTAATTGCAGTCTAGTTGATTTACCATGTGTTAGCTTCAGGTGTACAACTCAGTGATATTTGTACATAAGCCTTTTCAGATTCTTTTCCCCTACAGGCTATGCCAAAATGTTGAGTACAATCCCCCGGGCTTTACAGCAGGTCCTCACTGGGAAAGCCTTTCCTCTTTATCACACTCCAGGAGCTGGCAGACTTCACAGTGAGCAAAACTCAAGACTACTCCCGGGTTACAAGTGTCCACACACAAAAATGAATACACGGCCCTTAGGCAAAGTAACGGAGCCCCAAAACCAAGCTCTGGAAACCAGTCTTGGCTTCCAGGAAGAGGCCAGGACAACAATGCCCATTCCCTGAGGGGAACTGACTACAACTCTTCCCTTCCCTCTGCTGTGGGAAACGGAATCCCCCAAGAAACCCAGCTACGCCTGGAGGCAGCTCCAGGCCCCTTCCCACTCAGGAAGATGAGCAGAGGCCCACTTTCTCATGCCCATCAAATCCATATCCTGAAAAACTTCCCCCATGGCTCAGCAAGGAAAGAATCTGCCTGCAATTCAGGAGACGCAGGAGATGGGGGTTCGATCCCTGGGTCGGAAAGATCCCCTGGAGTAGGAAATGGCAACCCACTCCAGTATTCTTGCCTGGGAAATTCCATGGACAGAGGCGCCTGGCGGACCGTAGTCTATGGGGGTCACAAAGAGTTGGACACGACTGATGACTAAGCACACAAGAGCAAACACGAAGATATCACTGATCACACTGAAGAGCTTTCTGCTTCTTAGGGATGACACCTGGAAGATAAGAGCTCACATGATCTCAACTCAGTTCTCATAGATTCACCCTCAGACCTCTCCCCTCACTAATATTCGAGCGCTGTTACTTCCCTTTTAGAGGTTTTGCTCATTCTTTTTATTTTTTTTTTTAAACTTTGATTCTCCAGTGTTCCAATCCAGTTACGAGGAGATATGTGAAAGGGAAAACGAACATTTTACGTTTTTCAAAATCCAAGCCACCTAACACACTTCCCTCTTTCCAGTGCCGTATGGTGAAACTGCAAAGCACAGCATTTTTAAATTATTAAGGACAGAACGGAGGCACCAATTCCTTTCCTACCACTTTGAAAACATATGGAACTACTGCAATGGGGCACAAATCTATTCTGTATCTTAACCCGCTAGGATATTGTTGGGATCCTAATAAATAACAACAGCACCAAACTGTCTACTCCTGTGTGTCAGGCACTTTCCTAAGCGCTTAACATCGGTCATCCATCATTTTGCTGTAGTTCAGTCCTTGCAACAATCGTCCAAGTTGGGTACTATTACTGGACCAGCCCTCTTTGCACATAAGGAGATGGATATGAGTGAATGAGGACAGAGCCCTTGTCTGCCTGTTCTTGGCCGAACCCCCAGCCCCCAGCAGCACCAGGTTCATAGCAGGTGCGTGCCTGTTCCCTATGTGAATGGGGAATGCATGGGTGGGCCACTTCCTGCACAACTCCAGGGGGGCGCCACGGACATTGTGCTCTGTTTAGGGTCAATGTGAATGCCCTGAGCCACGGCAGCCCTGATGACCCAGGCCAAAATCAATCGTCATGTCTGAGGACTTACCCCATTTCTTGGAGGTACCAAGAGGGAAACTGGCCAACCCAGGAGTCAGACTTGTATGTTCAATCCGAGGCGCCCTGGTGAAATATGCCTGGACCTCAGTTTCTTCAC
Source organism: Bos taurus (assembly GCF_002263795.3). NCBI lineage: Eukaryota > Metazoa > Chordata > Mammalia > Artiodactyla > Bovidae > Bos > Bos taurus. The sequence goes on along the minus strand of NC_037334.1, from coordinate 15,427,606 downwards.
TGGCAAAACGTTCTCAAGGGATATTCACCCAACACACCGAGTCCCTCCCCCTCTCCCACATCTGATAAACAGTGAAGACCGGAAGCTGGTCTACAGTTACCTCCCAATGTTTTGAGGACCCACAAGAGAGGCAAAGGGGTATAAATAAAATATGTGTTTAAAAAAAATAAATATGTGTTTATGTTGGAGTGCTTTTCACTAACAGAAAGTCTGGAGACCACTGCACTGCCCTGCACCAAAGCTCTGATGAGGTCACCCCACGATGAACACCCCGACAAAAAAAACCTGCAAAATCAACATCTCCTGAACAGCTGGTGTGTGTGCTCAATCGTGTCCGACTCTGCGACCCCATGGACTATAGCCCACCAGGCTCCTCAGTCAATGGGATTCTCCAAGCAAGAATACTGGAGTGGGTTGCCAAGCCCTCCTCCAGGTCCCAAATCCATGTCTCCTATGTCTCTTGCATTGGCAGGGGGATTCTTTACCACTGTGCCACCTGGAAGCCCCCCTGAAGGGTTGGGCACAAATGATTTCAAGTGGCATGAGGAGGAACACTTATTATTTTCATAATCGTATATGTACTGAGTTTCAAGAAAATTAGGAAAATGTATATAACCAGCACATCAAACCTGGGGTTTCTGGGATACAGGATGACTCTTATGTTTTCAGTTTTCTGAACAGTTAATTTACAAATACATACATATAAACAAAACCACCTCTGAAAAATTGAGAGCTCATTACATGCCAGACTCTACAGTGTTAAACCACTTCCCATACTATCTTTTCAACCCTCACAACAATTCTTTGAGCTGGCACCACTGTCCTATCTGTTTTTCAAGTTGGGGGACCTACTGGTAAGTGTCTTGCTTGAGGTCAAACTAGAATTTAGAGCTGACTGTGAATCCAGGAGGTCCAATTCCAGAACCAGCACTCCACAACACCACCTCCTATTAACCACCACCCCACACCCTCACTGTTGAGGGAACGAGGTTTGGGGAAAATGGCCTGGAAAGCTTTAGAAAAAAATTTAAAAACAAAGCAAAACACAGCACCAGCAACTAATATTTATTGTCTGCAACTGGCCCTCAAGTCCTGGGCCAAGCACTTCACACACAAGGTTACTCAATCCTCAAGAGTACCCTCCTCCTTCATCCACAAATGTTCGCTAAAGGCCTACTACACTCTGGGCCAGGGTACACTAAAGGAGATTACACAGACACAGCTCTGATGGCCCTTGGAGAAAAGATGTGTAATTATAAACGGGAGGAACTCCTAACACAAGAAAGGATCAAGATGACCATGTGCAAAAGCAGCAGAGGGGAGCAATGACTGGTCCCAAGTGGTCCAACACAAGCTGGGGGCCCTCCCTAACCCTGAGTAAGGCCCCCTCTTCCATGCAACTACCCTGATCTCTGGTTCCACTACTCGCACCCATCTGCTGTGCTCCTCACATATGACAGGCCTCCAGTTGTTCCCACATTTACCACCTGTTCCCCTACAAGACTGAACAGGCTGCTCTGGGCACCCAACCTCCAACTACCAAACACCCAGCTGGGCTCAACAAGTATGTGTTGAACAAGAATGGAAGAGACTGGACTACACAACAATAGTGTTTCCCTCTTGACAGGAACCATTTTACAGGTTTTCACCAGCTCCATTCGTGCCGTTATTCTCATTTCACATATGAGGACACTGAGAGGTTCCGAAAGATTAAGCTATTTGCCTCCTGTCACACAGAGAAGTGACCAGCAACAGCCAGGAGTCAAACTCGAATCAGGCCTGTCATTTAAAAGTGAAAACTTGTTCCAAATTCCTAGGAAGTGGCTCTCTCACTGCTTATTCCCTACTTTCCCCAATGATTCACTAGGGGCAAAAAATATCAAGACTAGTGTCTTCAAGACCTTCACAAAACACCTTCTGCTGAAAGATTTGCGTTTTAAATAAAAACCTTAATCTGGAGAATCGATTGGCAGAAAGGGGGAAGGATGCAAAACTAAAACAATGCTTTCAACAGCAAACAGTTCTCTCCGTCCTTCCCCACTGCTGCCGACCCCCGGCTTCAGGGCAAACGTTCTCAAGTCACTACTTTCGAGGGGTTAGCAGAGTTCTTTACCTTTCCTTGAAAATCTAAAACGACGTGACTTTTTTAAAAATAAAAATTCACGTCGGCTAACCCAGGGGGGCTGCTAATGTTCGTGTCCGGGCGACGCTGGACACACCTAGGGTTTTTCTATTGAGCTCCGACTGCAGTCTCGCCAAAACCCAACATTCGAGTCGGACCCGTTAGAACGTAACCAGAAAAGCCCGGACGCCTGGCTATTGTTGCAGCCCCGGCGGACACCGGGATGTGGGCTACTGGACCGCCGACGGGGCGACGCGCTTTGTCCGGCGACCCTGGCGAGAGCGCGCGTGAGGGGCGCGCGGCCTCCACGCGGCCCGGGCCCCCACCCCGCCGTCCCGCGGATACTGTAGTCGCCGAGGCCTCGCTGCCTGTGGCCTTCCCCGCGCGCGCGGTGCCGGCCAGGCTTCTTGACCCTCGGGCGCCGCCGTACCCCGGCCCCGCTCCGGGCGCCGGCGGCCCCCTCCCCCCTTGGCGGCCCGGCTCCATTCAAACCGTCCTCCCAAGCCCCGCGCCGCGCTCCCCCAGCGACCCGCGTTCCTTACCGGGAGTCGCCGGCGCCGTCGCCTTCCCGGCGCCGCCCCCGCCCCTCCACGCGGGGCCGGGGGCAGAATGGGCGTCTCGCTTCTTCTCACGAAACAAAGAAGCAGCCGCCGCAGCCGCCGAGCGAGGGTAAGCCTCGCGCGCGCGCCCGCCTGCCTCAGCCGCCCCCCCACGCTGCCCGCGCCCCCGCTGCGCGCGCACTCGCCACCTCCCCTCCCCCCACCACGAACTCCCTCTCTCGCTTCCGCTGCTGGCCCGTCCTCGTGCGCGTGCCCGCCCGCCCTTCCGCTCCTAGCGCGCGTGCGCGTCTAGCCGGGGTTGTCTGGGAGAGGTGGGTGGGGCCAGAGAGAGCTAGAGCGCCCGACGCGCCTCCCCACTCCGTGTGGGACGGTCATGCGCCTGCGCGCGGTGCTCTCCGTCTTCGCACGCCGCGCGTCTCAACGCCGCCGAGCATGCGCAGAGCAGGCGGCACTGCGGCGGTGGTGGAGGCGGCAGGGGGAGGTTGGGGGATGGGATGGGATGGGTGGTGGAGAGGTCTGTGGGGAAAGCGTGGCCGAGGACCCCTGAGTCTCAGAAGTGAGGCTTCCAAGGTCGTGCATGAAGGCAGGAGGCGGACAGGCTGGGCCGGGGATGAGCAGAGCCGGCCCATGGGCCAAGTGCAGGTCGATGTTCCGATGATGGCGGTGCCCGTTCGGCAAAGCCTGGGGGGCAAAGACCGTGGCTACCTTTTCCGCAAAACTTACCTAGGGCTATTAGTTTAGCAGATATCTATTGACCTGCCGCAGACTGAGGTGCTGTAGTACCGAAGAGAAATCTCAGCCTCTGTGGCGCTCATTTTAGTGGAAGAGGCAGGCGCGAGGCAAGAAAACTCTTCAGTAAAATACACTATGTTGAAATGGACACCTGAAGGGTCGGGGAAGTTTTAAATGGGGCAGCTAGGGAAAGCCTCGCTGCTAAGACATTTGAGTCAAGACATAAAAGCAGTGAGAGAGAGAGCGTTGTTGCAAGTGTGAAGGCCGGGAGACTGTAGGAGGCTTCATCTCTTAAATTTTGAGAGTATCTCTGAGTCTGTATACGTTGTTTCTAGCCCCACAACTGGACAAACGGTCCCCAGGACCAAGTCCCACAGCCTGTGACTCCCTACCCCTGCTTCTCTCAGGCCTGCTCTTCCTCATTTTTCAGGTCTCAGCTGACTCATCACCTCCCCTGGCCTTGCCTCCTCTTTGATCACCACCTCCTTTTCCTTCCTTTCACATTTCTTGGGTAACCCCTTTAATATCTGTCTCCCTAACCTCGATTTGAATGGCACAGTGTTGTCAATTTTAGTCCCTAGTGAATACCGAATATCTAGTGTGGTGCCACCCTCTGCCACACACTAGATACCTTAAAATATATTTTTTTAATTGAATATATATTAGCTTCTATGGAGTGTGTATCATCAGCTCTTTGGGCCTTTCCAAGCCCAAGGTGAGGCCCTTAGAACATAGAGCAGCAGCTAATACCTTGGCCTGAAGCCAAAAAGACCTGCATTAAAAACCTGACTCTCCTTAGTACCTAGGGGATGCCAGGCAAGTTTACTGGAGGCATCCACACGTCTCTTCACCTGTAAAGTCAAAACAGTGACAGCACTCATCTCCACAGGGTTGGTTATGAGGAATCCATGAAAACAGGCCATGGAGAAGCTCTCGGTGACTTAGCTTGTGACGTTGGATAATGGACAGGTAATGGGCAAGTGGGGTCTGGACTTTGGCTTGTCTCATTCATTCAAGCAATATTTCTAAAGTGCCTTCAACATCTTAAATGCTGAGCAGGAGACTTCCTTGGTGGTCAAGTGGTTAAGAATCTGCCTTGCACAAAAAATAATACAACATTGTAAAGCAATTATCCAATTAAAAATAAATTAAAAAAAAAATCCGCCTTGCAATGCAGGGGATGCAGGCAGGTTTGATCCCTGGTTGGGCAAATAAGATCCCACATGCTGCAGAGCACAAGAGCCACAACTAGAGATTCCGTGCCCTGCAACTAAAGATCCCGCATGCTGCAGCTAAGACCTGACCCAGCCAAAAAACCCAAAAACGCTGAGCTGGTCTTAGTCGTGTGGTGATGCACTGAGCAGGCAGGGTTCTGGCCCTTGGAGCAGACAGTCCATGAGTTCAGCTAACGATCTCCCACACCGATCACACTAATAATACTTGATAGGAAAAATCTAAATGCATTGGAAGAAAAGCCCCGGGGGTTGATAATATGGGGTCTTCCTGGGGTTGAGAAGTCAGGTCAGACTCTCCATATGCCAAGACCCAAAGGAGGAGGGCACTCAGCGGAGGAAACAGGATGTACAAAGACCCTGAAGAGGGAAAGGAGCGTGGGAACAGAGGACAGCTCTTGTGGCTCTGTGGGGGGAGGTCTGCAGTAGCCGGGGAGGGCAGGGCTTCGTGGACAGTTCTTAATATTCTTCAAACCTGGCACATTCCTGCCTCAGGGCCTTTGCACATGTGCTTCTGACCCCTGCATGGCTGTGTCTCCCAGAGAATCTCTGTAATGTTACAGATGCGACCTCCTACATCCCCAGGTGATTTCTCTCCATTGTACTCATCCTGCACGCTGGAACGTAAGCTTTCTGTCTGTCTCCAGCACCTAGCACAGTGCCTAGTGACTGGTGCGTGGAAAAGAGGCTGAAGAAGCACTCTCCAGTGGCCCATGCTGCCTCTCACACAAAATCAGAGTTTATGAGATGCTTGTTGAGGCCTCAGTAGTACACCCGTGACATCTCAAATGCCACTAGGGAGATGCCTAGAGTGAAGTCAGAGCTTTAGGCTCCACCCCTCATCTCCTGTGTCCACTTTCCCCATATGCTGCCTGTTACAATGATAGCTGCCCCTCCTGCCTTCCCCAGTGGGCAGAACAGGGCCAGATAGGGGCATGAGGAAGCTGTGCTCTGCAAGGATGCAAAGAGGAGTGTAGCAATCCAGATGTTTGCAGCATCACTCCCCACATGGCAAAAATACAATTCCCAGTTGGTCTTAGGAGTCTTAGAGTCTACATTCACATCTACACCCTCGTATCTGTGGCCCTATTAGGTAGGAGCTTCCCATGTAGCTCAGAGGATGTGTCAGAGTTCTCTAGAGACACAGAATCAATAGGATGTTGGATATACATACACATTCACACATGCTTAGTCACTCAGTCATGTCTGACTCTGCGACCCCATGGACTGTAGCTCGCCAGGCTCCTCTGTGCATGGGATTCTCCAGGCAAAAATACTGGAGTGGATTGTCATTTCCTTCTCCAGGGGATCTTCCTGACCCAGGAATCAAACCCGCATCTCCTGCACTGGCAGGTGAGTTCTTTACCACTTGAACCGCCTGGAAAATCCCAGATACACACACACACACACACACACACATCCTATTGATTCTGTTGCACTGGAGAAATGAAGTATATATGCATATGGAGAGAAAGAGAACACACATATATGTATTAATATATATGTATATAGATAAATGAGAAAGATGTTTATTTTAAGGAACTGGCTCACATGACTGTTGTTGATCAGTGGCTCAGTCATGTCTGACTCCATGGAATGCAGCATAGCAGGCTTCCCTGTCCTTCACTGTCTAACAGAGTTTGCTCAAACTCATGTCCATTGAGTCAATAATGCCTTCCAACCATCTCAGCCTCTGCTGCCCCCTTCTCATTTGACCTTCAATCTTTCCCAGCATCCAGGGCTTGTAGGATCTGGCAAGTCTGAAGTTTGATCTGTAGGGCAGGCCAGAGGCTGGGAATTCAGGGAAGAGAGGATACTGCAGTGTTTGAGCTTGAATCCCACAGGGCAGCAGGCTAGAAACTCGGGCAAGGTTTCTGTGCCACAGTCTTGAGACCTTCCTCTCTGGGAATCCTCAGTTTTTGCCTTATATATGATTGGATGAGGCCCATCCACACGATGGAGAGTCCACGGTTTGACTCAACATCGTGACTCCGATTTAAACATGAATCCCATTTTGATAAAAGTCTCCACAGCAACATAGGAACTGGTGTTTAACCAAATGGCTGGGTGCCATGACCCAGCCAAACAGATACACAAGATGAACCATTACAGAGAAATGGACTAATCTCTTTTGACTCAAATCAAGGTCTTGAAATAACATGCTCACCCACATCCAGTGGGTGACAATGTGAAATGCATACTCTTCAGTTGCCACAGTAAAGTGGATGCTGCTGTTATTCATTGCTCAGTCGTGTCTGACTCTGCAACATCATGGGCTGCAACACACCAGGCTTCCCTGTCCTTGACTATCTCCCAGAGTTTGCTAAGATTCATGTCGAGTCAATGATGCTATCTAACCATCTCATCCTCTGTCGCCCCCTTCTTTTCCTGCCCTCAATCTTTCCCAGCATCAAGGTCTTTTCCAATGAGTCAGCTGTTTGCATCAGATGGCCAAAGTATTGAAACTTCAGCTTCAGCATCAGTCCTTCCAGTGACTATCCAGGGTTGATTTCCTTTAGGAAATACTTTTTTGAGTATCTCTTCAGATCTTACTTAGGCATAAAACTGCTAATTTATTAACCAAATATATATTTATTCCTCAAACATAACCTATTGCCCTGAAAAATGGGCATCACAAGAAAACTGTTTCCCCAAATCAAGCAATCAGATGTGCTATGCAGAAAACAAGAAGCCATCCTTCCAAATTACAAACCCAGGGCAATAGATTTCTTTTAGCTGGAAGCCCGTTTTAAATCAGCTCAGCAGATGATCAAGAATATTGTGTTACACTTGTGGCAAACTATGTCACTTTCTGCAACTACAGGTGGAAACTACCCACAGTTTTCATAGTTTTATAAGTGTTTTATAGGTATGTCTTATTTAGGGGGCTTCCCTGCTGGCTCAGCGGTAAAGAATCTGCCCCTAATGCAGGAGACGCAGGTTTGATCCCTGGGTTGGTCAGGAAGATCCTCTGGAGAAGGAAATGGAAACCCACTCCAGTATTCATGCCTGGAGAATTCCATGGACAGAGGAGCCTGGTGGGCTACTGTCCATGGGGTCACAAAGAATCAGACATGACTGAAGTGACTTAGGGACTAAATGACAAATGAAGCAAAGCTGCAGATCACTTGCATTTTCTCAGATGTGTTGAACCTTCTATCCAGAGGAGGAAGGGAGAAGCTTAGGATAGCATTTACAAGGAAAACAGGCTCCATCCATACATAGTCACAGATGTAGAAAATACACTTATGATTACCAAGCGTTAAAGGGGAGGGAAAGGATAAATTAGGAGATTGGAATTGACATATCCCCAGTACTATAAGATAGGTAACTAATAAGAGACTACTGTATAGCACAGGGAATTCTATACTACTCTATAATGACCTATATGGGAAAAGAATTAAAAAAGAGTGGATCTATGTATATGTATAATTGAAACTTCATTATATACTTGAAACTAACACAACATTGTAAATCAACTATAATCCAATAAAAATTAATTTTTAAAAAGATTCTTGTGTAATGGATTGGGTAGAAATTGTTATGCAGTGAACTGAGCAAAAGAAATTATTTTGTTGTTGCTTGAAAAATGTAAAGGAAAAAAAAGACCTCATGGCCTGCCATATTTGTTTGGGTTGTTTGGTATCTCCTGCTCTTGTGTGAGTGTGTGTGTAATTACACCCTCTGTGGCCTTCCTGGGTATTTACCCTGCAGTCAACAGGAGCCGCTGTGAGATCTGGTCAGTGCACTCAGTAATTGCCGCTTCCCCTCCTTCCCAATGCAGTCAGTAAGAGGGGACAGCCTGACTCTAATGGCATCACCCTCTGTCAACATCTGGAGAAACAATGCACGATATTCTGCAGTCTGCAGAACTCTGTGCCCTCAGCTTAATGCCACGAACTGCGTATCACATCCACTTATTTACCTTCGTCTGACTTCTGGTACTTCTGCAAATCTGGGCAAATGAACAGATGAGCAAGTTGAAGAAGATACATCTTGTAATATTTTGGGTCCCTTCTCTGTCGTAATCATACCTTAGTTGCTGGAAGAAAATTTGAAGGAGGGGACTTCCCTGGTGGTCCAGTGGTTAGGACTCTGAGCTCCCAATGCAGGAGGCCCAGGTTCGATCCCTGGTCAGAGAACTAGATCCCACATGCTGCAACTAAGACCTGGCGCAGCCAAATAAATTTTAAAAAACAAAAGGAAAGCGGTCTTGCCTTCTGGGAGCTACAGTCTTGGTGGAGGTGTTTGTATGTGCATGCATGCTCAGTCGTATCTGACTCTTTGTGACCCTATGGACTGTAGCTCCCCATGCTCCTCTGTCCGTGGAATCTTTCAGGCAAAAATACTGGACTGGGTTGCCATTTCCTTCTCTAGAACATCTTCCCAACCTAGATATTGAACCCAAGTCTCTTGCATCTCCTGCATCGGCAGGCAGTTTCTTCACCACTGGGCCAGCTGGGAAGGAGTTCAATGTAAGTGATTTTTGTTTAGGAGACAGTTCAATAAAAGTGATTTAATCCATTGCTTAATTTATTTTCAGGTACTGTGCAACTCCTCTGCCCCCATGGAGGTTTCTGTTCTAAAGAAACAGACAAAGAAACATTAACCTGTGTGGGGAATCGCCAAGGGGAGATTAGTTCAAAACACAAGCCTGGAGAATTTTCTTAAGTTCTGAGACCCTATCTGGTGGAGCTCTAGAAATTTTTTTCATAGAACATGTCCAGGGGGCTTCCCTGGTGGTCCAGTGGTTAAGCATCTGCCTGCCAGTGCAGGGCACACAGATTCAATCCCTGGTCTGGGACGATCCCACATGCCTCAGGACAACTAAGCCTGTGCACTCTAGAGCCCATGAGCCACAAGAGAAGCCACTGCAATGAGAAGCCCGTGCACCACAACTAGAGAAAACCCGCACGCAGCAACAAAGCCCTCGCCCAGTCAAAGATAAATAAATTAAAAAGTGCCCAAGGAATGAACATTCCCTAGTGGTCCAGTGGTTAGGACGCCACGCTTTCACTGCTGAGGGCACGAGTTCAATCCCTAGTCAGGGAACTAAGATTTTGCAAGTCTTTCAGTGCAGCCAAAAAAAGAAACTGCCCCAGGTGAGCCTTGGCATCGGTACCGTCTGTGAACAGGTGAGGGAGCAATCATTTCAGTGGCAAGTATCCACAGACTCAGAAACTTACCCACCTGCCTACCAATGGGAAAGGCAAGGGTGAGTCTGGTGAGTGATTTACGACTAGTGTAGCCACGTGATTAATTCCATGTGACCATATTTTTAAACTCTAGATGTAAACATGTACTAGAGAACACACTACTAGTGTGTCTATCAGGATCTTCTTGATCAGGCAGGGGGTCCCCACCCACAGAGCATCTGGTCAGCGGACCTGGTGCAGGGCCTGAAAACTGGCATTGTAAGCATGTCCCCTGCATTGGAAGGTGGATTCTTAACCACTGGACCACCAGGGAAGTCCGCACCTGCTTACTTTAAATAAACCCTGAATGGCTCAGAAATAGGCTTTGTGAAGTAGCAGGCCCACAAGGCTCTGTCCTCTCCTGCCCACCCCACTCCCCACTGCAGATCTTCCTCTACCTGCTTGGGAATGCAGCCTTGCACACCTAATGCAGGTCCCCTTTTGTCCTGTTCTAGTCTCTAAGGGCAGGAGGAGAAGGGGGTGACAGAGGATGAGATGGTTGGGTGACATCATCAACTCAATGAACATGAGTTTGAGCAAACTCCGGGAGATGGTGAAGGACAGGGAAGCCTGGTGTGCTGCAGTCCATGGGGTCACAAAGGGTCAGACACAACTCAGTGACTGAACAACCCCAGCTTGAATGCCATCTCTCTGCCTCCCTCCCTGGCATCTTACAGGAAGACTTGGCTTAGATTTAGCTTCCATCCCCACCCCAGACAGGTTAGACACCCTTCCTCTGCTGGGAAAAATAGAGACACAAGAGGGAATCCTTTTTCAAAGGTGTTGAAAGGATGAGCTTAGCAAGCCAAGCCGCCGTTGAGGGACCAGAAATTAATATGAGCAACAACAGCTAACACTTGCATAGTATTTCCTGGGTGCCAGCTGCTATTCTAAGCCGGGAATCTGTAAATTTAAATGTAGTGGAAATGCAAGTTGGTACCACCACATTGGAAGACCATATGGCAATTTCCTACAAAACCAAACATATCCTTGGACTTGCCTGGAGCACAAGTGGTTATGAATCCTCTTGCCAATGCAGGGTACACGGGATCGATCCCTGGTCTGGGAAGATTCTACATGCTGCAGAGCAACTAAGCCTGAGTGCCACAACTTCTGAAGCCTGCAAACCCTAAAGCCCGTGCTCCTCAACAGAAGCCGCCGCAATGAAAGGCCCACACACCACAATTAGAGAATAGGCCCCACCTGCTGCAACTAGAAAAAGCCCATGCAGCAACTAAGACCCAGCACAACCAAAGACAAAATAATAAAAGGAAAAACTAAATATCCTCTTATCATCTCACAATTCTGCTCCAAGGTATTTACCCAAATGTATTAAAAACTTAGGTCCACACAGAAACCTGCACACAAGTGTTTCTAGCTGCTTTATTCACAATTGCCAAAATTTGAAGGCAGCCAAGATGCCCCTCGATAAATGAATGGATAAACAAACCGTGATAAATCCAGACAATGGAATGTTAGCACTACAGAGAAACAAGATCAGACCAGGCAGCCCAATTCCCACAACCGTACTTCCACTGCAGGGGGCATGGTTTTGATCCCTGGTCTGGGAACTAAGATTCTGCATGCCTCGCAGCATGGCCAAAAAAATAGGGGGAAAAAGACATGGAGGAACCTTAATTGCGTATTTCTGAGTGAAAGAAGCCAGTCTGTAATGGCTATATACCATGTGATTCTAATTCTCTGGCAATTCTGGAAGAGGCAAAACTGGAGAACATAAAAGGAGACCCTCCCCCTGGGGTTGGGGGTGAAAGAGAGGTAGTGAGACCATGCTATATGATACAGTCAGTGATGGATACATGTCATTTGCCCAAACCCCTAAAATGTGCAACACAGGGTTTTCCCTAATACAAACTGTGGGTGATGGTGATGTGTCAAGGCAGGTATAGCAGTTGCAGCGAATGTACCACTCTGGTGGGGGCTGTTGACAGTGGGGGCGGCTGTGCATGTGAGGGGGGCAGGGGCTCTAAGGAACTTGTACTGTTCTTTCTGTACTTTCTGCTTAGTTTAGCTGTGAACCTAAAACTGCCCTAAAAATTAAAGCCTATTTTTTAAAAATGGAATATGCAATAATACGTGTGAACCCTAATGTGAACCATGGACTTCAGCCAGTAGTAATGTATCCATATTGATTCAGTTGTAACCAATTTCAGTTGTAGCAAGTATCTCACATTAATGCAAGATGTTAATAAGGGAACCTGGAAACTATGGGATAGATGGTTGATGGGGAGAGGCGCTATATGGGAACTGTATACCATTTGCTCAATTTTTTGTCAACCTAAAACTGCTCTAAAAAATAAAGTCTGGGGACTTCCCTGGTGGTCCAGTGGTTGAGAATCCCCCTTGCAGTGCAGGGGATGTGAGTTTGATCCCTGGTGTGTGCGCCCCAACTACTGAGCCCGCATGCCACAACTTGAGAGTCAGTGCACCACAGTGAAGGATCCCACATGACGTAGCTAAGACCTGACACAGCCAAATAAATCTTTGAAAACTAAAGTCTGTTCATCTAAAACCTATACATGCATATCCATATATGTACATGACCCTCGCTGCATCTCCTACCATTGCCCCCACATTATAGTGGGAACTGAGGCAGAGAAAAGGTTAATAATCTACCCAGGGTCAACGCTGTCCTTACAGGCTGGCCTGGTCACAGCCAGGTAGATGGACTCTGGTAGCCATGCCCTTAACCACTGCTGCCAGTGATGGGAGCAAAAGAAAATGCAGGCTAGCGATGGGGCAGGAGTCAGCTGCCTGCAGGTGGCACACAGAGCCAGAGAGAGAAGGGGAACCCTAGTGGCCAGCATCACCTGGGCTCAGTGGTCTGTGACTGAGAGAGCTTGGGTTGGTTTATTTAGAAGATCTCATCTCACCTCTGTAGTCGAGGTTTCCCAGAGAAACAGAGCCAATAGGATGTGTACATGGATGGAAAGAGATTTGATGTGGACTGAATTGTGTCCCCCAAAATTCACATGTTGAAGCTGTTACTCCTACTGTGACTATATTTGGAGGAGGGCCTAGAAGGAGATGATTAAGGTTAAATGAGGTTATGAGGGTGGGGCTCTGATATGATAAGATTAGTGTGCTTACAAGAGCAGACACCAGACAACAGTCTTATTCTTTCTGTCTGTCTCAGGTGGCTCAGTGGTAAAGAATCTACCTGCCAGTTCAGAAGATGCAAGAGACAGAGGTTCAATTCCTGGATCAGGAAGATTCCCCTGGAGAAGCAAATAGCAACCCATTCCAGTATTCTTGCCTGGAGAATTCCATGGACAGAGGAGCCTGGTGGGCTACAGCCCACCAGGCTCCTCCATGCATGGGATTTTCCAGGCAAGAGTACTGGAGTGGGGTGCCATTGCCTTCTCCGGTCTCAGCATCTAGAACTGTGAAAATAAAGGTTTTTCTGTTTTTGAGGCCACCTAGTTTATGATATGTTGGTACGGCAGCCTGAGCAGACTAAGGTGATTGGTGATCAAGGAGGAGGAGCATGCACGCTCAGTCATGTCTGACTCTTTTGCAGCCCCATGGACTGTAACCCACCAGTCTCTTCTGTCCATGGGATTTCCCAGGAAGGAGAGATTAGAATGGGTTTCCATTTCTTCCTCCGGGGGATCTTCCTGACCCAGGATGGAAACCCACCTCTCCTGCAATGACAGGCAGATTCTTGACCACTGAGCCACCAGGGAAGCCCAGATTATTAAGGAAACTGGCAAATCCAGCATCTACAAGATGGGTTGTCAGTCTGGAGACCCAGAAAGAGCTGATGGCTGCAGTTCCACCCCCAAGGCAATCTGCCAGCAGAATCCCCTTTTGCTTGGGAGAGTTAGTCTTTTGTTCTAGTCATACCTTCAACTGATTATGCAAGACCCACCTGCATTATGAAGGGCAATCTGCTTTGCTCAGAGTCTATTGATTTAAATGTGAATCTCATCCAAAAACACCCTCACAGGAACATCCAGGATAGCGTTTGACCACATGACTGGGCACCACAGCCCAGTCAAATTAACACATAACATTAGCCATCAATCACCAAAACAGACTAGAAACAGGTGAACACCAGGACATACACATACACTTGCTCCTTGGAAGAAAAGCTATGACCAACCTTGACAGCATATTAAAAGGCAGAGACATTATAAAGCCGGCCTAGCTGTGACAGAACCAGGTGGCCCTCTCACCTGGCCCCCCTCCATCTGCCTCCTCTTTGCCTTTTCCACACCATCTTCTCCCTTTCTTCCACTGACCTCATTCTGCAGTGCAAATTACGCAGGGGTGTGGCATCCTCCAGCCTGTGGTAGAACAGGTTGTCCAACACTGAACTGGAGAAACAAAGCCCATCTCTGCTCTGCCCAAGCTGGGCCTCCTCCAACATGACCTGTGCATCAGCAGCTGTCAGCAGGGGGCCCCTAGGAAAGGCATTGCAGGGTGGGGCATCAGCCATGCTTGGGAAGGGCTTCACTATCTTGGGTTCCTCTGGATTTTCTCCCTGGGACTTCTCACTAGGTCTTTTTTTTTTCAACTTTTTATTTTGTATTGAAGTATAGCCGATCAACAATGCTGTGATAGTTTCAGGTCTGGTTTCAGCAAAGGGACTCAGCTATACATATACATGCATCCATTCTCCCCCAGACTCCGTTCCCACCCAGGCTACCACAGAGCACAGAGCAGAGTCCCATGTGCTATACAGTAGGTTCCTATTGGTTATCCATTTTGAATAGAGCACTGTGTACATGTCTATCCCAGACTCCCTAATTATCCCTTCCCCCCATTCTTTGCCCTGCCCCTGCAACTATAAGTTCATTCCCTTAAGTCTGTGAGTCTCTTTCTGTAAATAAGTTCATTTGTGTCATTTCTTTGTAGACTCCATGTATAAGGCATGCCATAGAGACTTCTCCTGTCTGCCTTCCTTCACTCAGTGGGACAAACTCTAGGTCCATCTGTATTGCTGCAAATCGCATTATTTGCCATCCAACCATCTCACCCTCTGTTGCCCCCTTCTGTTCCTGCCCACAATCTTTCCCAGCATCAGGGTCTTTTCCAATGAGTCGGTTCTTCTCATCAGGTGGCCAAAGTATTGGAGCTTCAGCTCCAGCATCAGTCTTTCCAATGAATATTCAAGACTGATTTCCTTTAAGGCTGACTGGTTTGATCTCCTTGCTATTCAAGGGACTCTCAAGAGTCTTCTCCAGCACCACAACTAGGGCAAGGTAAAAACAGCATTTCTTAAATGGCATTGATGAACCAATTTGCAAGGCAGGAATAGAGATGCAGACATAGAGAACAGACTTACGGGCACCGCACGGGAAGGAGAGGCGGGGACGAATTAAGAGAGTAGTGTTGAAACAAACACATTACCGTGTGTGAAACAGATATCTAGTGAGAAGTTGCTCTGTGGGCACAGGGAGCTCAACTGCGTGCTCTGTGGCAACCTAGAGAAGTGGAATGGGGTAGGGGGAAGATTCAGGAGGAAGGGGATATATGTATACTTACGGCTGATTCATGTTGCTGTATGGCAGAAGCCAACACAACATTGTAAAGCAAAATTATCCTCCATTAAAAAAAAAAAAAAAAAAAAGACAGCATTTCTTGCAATCAGAGCCTCTGGGATCTACTTAGGCTAGAAGGATTAGCCTCAGTTGCTACACTGACCTCAGCTGAAGTCCCGACTGTGGCCCACAAGGCCCTGTGCCCTCCACTCCACCAGTCCCCCCCGCCCATGCTCTGTAGGCTCACCGGCCTCCTCGCCACCCCTCCAGCCTGCTGGGCATGGTCTTGCCACAGGGTCTTTGCACCTGCTGTCTGTCTGCCTGGAACAATCTCTCTCCAGAAATCCTTGCTCTTCCCTCAGTTCCTTTAATGATTTTTTTTTTTTTTTTTTTAGCTGCTGTGTGCTGCACGATGGATCTTAGGTCCCCAGGGACTGAACCTTCACCCCCCCCGCAGTGAGTGGAAGCAGGGCAGCTTAACCACTGGACTGCCAGGGAAGTCCCTCCCTCAGTTCCTTTAGACTTACTCGAGTCTCAGCATCTCCGATCACCCTTTTGGGTATTTCAGCCCCTCTGTCAGCACTTAGCGCTCTCAGCCCCACTTCTCAATAGCACTCACCACTTTCCAACACGCTCTCTGATTTCCTTATTCACTGTGTCAGTAGTATATTTAGGGACTTCCCTGGTGGTACAGTGACTGAGACTCCACACTCCCGATGCAGGAGGACTGGGTTCAATCCCGTGTAGGGAAACTATATCCCACATGCTGCAGCAAAGATCCAGTGCAGCCAAACAGATAAATAATTTTTTAATAAATAAATTTTTAAATAGTATATTAACTACACCAACGGTTGTCTCCTCTGTCCTGTGTGCTCCCCCACCCCTCCCACTATCATCTGAGCTCCATGAGAGCAAGGGCCTTTGAATTGTTCATTGACTTTTCCCATGTGTCTGTAATATTAATAGTTGCTGGTGTGTAGTAGGTGCTTAGCAAACCTTAAATAAATTAATTCATCTGAGCTACCAATGGGCTTCCCAGGTGGCTCAGTGGTAAAGAATCTCGCTGCCAATGGAGGACATACATGTTCAATCCCTGGGTCCAGAAGATGCCCTGGAGGAGGAAATGGCAACCATGCCAGTATCCTTGCCTGGAGAATCCCTTGGCCAGAAGAGCCTGGTGGGCTAATCCATGGGTTTTGCACGAGCCATGGATAGGACCCTTTGCTTTAGAATTTGAGAGGTGTTTCCTGAATGAGAAGAAAGACCAAAATATGAACGATTTTTAATTATTTTTAAGGTAGTACTTTACATTTAAAAAACAGTAATAGGGATTTCTCTGGCGGTCCAGTGGTTAGAACTTCACACTTTCACTGCCGAGAGCCCAGGTTCAATCCCTGGTCCAGGCACAGGGATCCCACAAGCCACACAATGTGGCAAAAAAAAAAAAAGTGCAAAATTAAATTGAAACACAGTAATCACAGCCTTGTTTGTCCATCCACAGCAGCTCCGCCCCTCCAGGTGTTCAAGCCAAACGTCTCAGTGTCTTGCTCACCACCTCACTTTCTCTCACCCTCACATCCTGTTCCTCTGGTATTGCTCGTCAGTTCTACATTCAAATTGTGTTCCGTGATATTGTGACTAATACTAACAGCAATATATTTGCTTCATCCCCATTGCTGGCACAGAGCTCCTAAAACTCTCGGCACTTCCTAGGCGGTAAAAGCAATAAAGATGTCTTGACAGTGGTAACCAGTGCCTTTCTACACACCTGAGTTTATGTTGATGAGGACTTTTGGAAAGCACCCGAGCATGGGAGCTGGTTGTCCAGGGAAGCAAGCCTGTGATGAGAAAGATAGAACTTTTGGTTCCTAACCCCGCCACCAACCTCCAGGGAAGGGAGAGGTGCTGGAGTTTGAATCCATCACCATCTACCAATGATTTCTTCCATCCTGCATATGTGATGAAACCTCCATAAAAACCCAAAAGGATGGGGTTTCCGAGAGCTTCCAGATTGCCAAATCCCCAACTCAGAAGCTCCTGTGTTCAGGACCTCGCCTTGTCCATCTGTTCATCCAGCTGTTGATTCAGATCCTTTCATAACCTTTGTAGCAAACCAGTAATCTAGGAAGTAACATGTTCCTCTGAGTTCTGTGAGCTGCTCTAGCAAAATAATTGAACCCAAGGAGGTGTCGTGGGTACCTCTGATTTACAGCCAGTCGGTCAGAAGCACAGAGGACAACCTGAAGTGGCAACTGGTATCAAAGGGACTGGGATGCGCTCTCGTTGACCAGAGACCTTAACCTGTGGGTCTGATGCTGCCCCCAGGTGGGGAGTGGGGAGCAATATGGATCTTGTTCTCAAAACACGTGGTTGTGCATTTGACCTGCCCTCAGTCCTGCTCCCCCCAAGGACTAGTACAGAGGCGTGCTTCTGTTTCACCCCCATCAAAGCAGTGCCAGGGCTGGGGCAATTTCCCGGTGGCATCTGTCAAAAGTTATAAAGACATCGAGGGACTTCCCTGGTAGTTCAGTAGCTAAGACTTCTGAGCTCCCAACGGAGGGGGCCCAAGTTCAATCCCTGGCCAGGGAACTAGATCCCACATGCCTCAGGAGTTCCCGTGCCACAGCTAAAGATCCTGCATCTCGGGACTTCCCTGGCAGTTCAGTGGTTAAGAATCCACCTTGCAATGCAGGGGACTTGAGTTCAATCCCAAGACTCCCAGCTTCCACTGCAGAGGGGGCAGATTCAATCCCTAGGGAATTATGATTCCACATGCCACGGAGCAACTAAACCCACGGGCCACAACTGCAGAGTCTGTGCACTGCAGCTAAGACCTGACAGCCAAATAAATAAGTGTTAATAATTTAAAATACTTTATATTTAAAAAAAAAAAGATCCTGCATGCTGCAACAAAGATCCTGTGTGCCACAACTAAGACCCAGTGTAGCCAAATAAATAAATAATATTTTTTAAAAAGACTTTTCGGGCAAGAGATGGCAGAAAGGGTGAGCAACAGACTGAAGGGAATATGGAATGAAAATGGCCCACCAGGAAAAAAATCCATCAAACACCAAAGAAGACAGTAGTGAAGAAATTAAGATAAACAACAATAAAAAACATATAGGTCATATAGAAAAATATGGCAAATATTTCTCCAGCATTGACAATGGCAATGACACTGGAGAATTAACATCGAGAAGTTTCTGATGTCCTCAGGGATTCATTTATCCTCCAGACACACCCATCCGCAATATTCACAGAGATTATTGCCAACCTAGAAGGCACACTCAGGTTTCAGTGTTCAGAGTTTTTCGGGGGTTTCATTAGGTAGGAATCACTGATTGAATCCTTACATGATCGGATCATTGCCCAAGTGGCTCAGTCTCCCGCCCCCGTCCCCATCTACCCTCCTTGGAAGTCAGGCTAATATCCTGTGACTCCAGGCCTAACTATCTAATTACGTGTTTGGTCTTTCTGGCTCGAACAGCACCCACCCTGAGTCATCAAGTTAGCATAAACAATCCAGGAGTCCACCATGAGTCACTGAGTTAGCATAAACTATCAAGTGTGTTCTGTCTAACATCATATGCAAAAATAAACTTGCAATGAATTAAAGACCTGAATGTAAGGCCAGATAGTATAAAACTCCTAGAGGAAAACCTAGGCAGAACACTCTGACATAAATGTCAGCAATACTTTTTTGGATCCATCTCCTAGATGAATGGAAATAAAAACAAAAATGAACAAATGGGACCTAGTTAAACTTAAAAGCTTTTGCACAGCAAAGGAAACCATAAACAAAATGAAAAGACAGTCTACAGCATGGGGGAAAATATTTGCAAATGATGCTACTAGCAAGGGATTAATTTCCAAAATAAACGAATAGTTCATGCAGCTCTACATCAAAAAAGCAACTCAATCAAAACGTGGGCAGACGATCTAAATGGATGTTTCTCCAAAGAAGACAGACGGATGGCCACCAGGCACATGAAAAGATGTTCAATATCACTAATTATTTAGAGGAATGCAAATCAAAACTATAATGAGATATTACCTCACATGTGTCAGAATGGCCATCGTCAAAAAGTCTACAAATAATAAACACTGGCGTGGATGCGGAGAAAAATAAACCCTCCTGGTGGGAGGAATGGTGGGAATGTAGGTTGGTTACAGCCACTATGGAGAACAGTATGGATGGTCCTTAAAAAAATTAAAAATAGAGTTCCTATGTAATCCTGCAATCCTGGGCATATATCCAGAGCAAACTCTAATTCAAAAAGATAACTGCACCTCATTGTTCATAGCAGCGCTGTTCACAATAGCCAAGACATGGAAGCAACCTAAATGTCCATTAAAAGATGAATAAATAAATGTGGTATATATATACAAAGGAATACTACTCAGTCACTAAAAAAATGAAATAATACCATTTGCGCAACATAGATGGTCCTGGATATTATCATATTAAGTGAACTAAGACAAAGAAAGACAAATATCTGATATCACTTATTGTGGAATCTTAAAAAATGATACAGATGAACTTGTTTACATAAAAGAAACAGACTCATGGGTATAGAAAACAAATGTACAATTGTTAATGTTATTCAGTCGCTAAGTCATGTCTGATTCTTTGCAGCCCCATGGACTCAGCATGCCAGGCTTCCCTGTCCTTCACTATCTCCTGGAGTTTGTTCAAATTCATGTCCATTGAGTCAGTGATGCTATCCAACCATCTCATCCTCTGCCAGCCCCCTTCTCATTTTGCCTTTAATCTTTCCCAGCATCAAGATCTTTTCCAATGAGTCGATTCTTCCCATCAGGTGGCCAAAGTATTGGAGCTTCAGCTTCAGCATCAATCTTTCCAATGAATTTTCAGGGTTAATTTGCTTTAGGATGGACTGGTTTGATCTCCTTGCAGTCCAAGAGACTCTCAAGAGTCTTCTCCAACACCATAGTTTGAAAGCATCAGTTCTTTGGCACTCAGCTTCTTTATGGTCCAACTCTCACATCCACACATGACTGCTGAAAAAACCATAGCTTTGACCACACAGACCTTTGTTGGCAAAGTGATATCTCTGTTTTTCAATATGCTTTCTAGGTATGTCATAGCTTTCCTTCCAAGAAGCAAGTATCTTTTAATTTCACGGCTGCACTCACTATCCACAGTGATTTGGGAGCCCGGGGAAATAAAATTTGTCACTGCTTCCACTTTTTCTCCTTCTACTTGCCATGAAGTGATGGGACTGGATGCCATAATCTTAGTTTTTTTTTTAAGGTTGAATTTCAAGCCAACTTTTTCACCCCCCTCTTTCACTTTCATCAAGAAGCTTTTTAATTCCTCTTTACTTTCTGCCATTAGAGTGGTATAATTTGTATATCTGAGGTTGTTGATATTTCTCCAAGCAATCTTGGTTCCAACTCGTGATTCATCTAGCCCAACTATTCACATGATGTACTCTGCATATAAGTTAAATAAGCAGGGTGACAATATACAGCCTTGTCGTACTCCTTTCCCAATTTTGAACCAGTCTGTCGTTCCATATCTTGTTTTAACTGTTGCTTCTTGACCTGCATACAGATTTCTCAGGAGGCAGGTAAGGCGGTTTGGTGTTCCCATGTCTAAGAATTTTCCACAGTTCGTTGTGAGCCACACTGACAAAGGCTTTTGAATAGTCAATAAAGCAAAAGTAGATGTTTTTCTGGAATTCCCTTGTTTTCTCTATGATCCAAGGAATGTAGGCAATTTGACCTCTGGTTCTTCTGCTTTTTCTAAACCCAGTTTATACATCTGGAAATTCTCAGTTCAAGTACTACTGAAGCCTAATTTGAAGAATTTTGATCATTGTCTTGCTAGCATGTGAAATAAGCACAATTTTAGGGTAATCTGAACATTCTTTTGCATTGTCCTTCTTTGAGATTGAAATGAAAACTGACCTTTTCCAGTCCTGTGGCCACTGCTGAGTTTTCCAAATTTGTTGGCATTCTGAGTGCAGCACTTGAACAGCATCACCTTTTAGGATTTTATATAATTGTGAATAAATCTAAATTCATGTTGAGGGAACTTCCCTGGTGATCCAGCGCACTTCCACTGCACAGGCACAGGTTTGGTCCCTGGTCAGAGAACTAAGATCCCACATGCCATGCTGCACAGCCAAATGGTCAAAAAACAATTAAAAAACAATAATAAACTAAAAAGAAGAATTTTTAAAGAAAAGTTTAAAAATAATAAAAAAGAATGACAAGAAAATAATATAAAAATTAAAAAGGAAAGATTAAAAAAGGAAAAAACAATAATAAAATAAATGCATGTTGAATTTTTTGAAACACTAGTAATAATGCAATGTTTTTCTGAAGTTGAAAATAAAAAGTCTAGAACTTTTTTTTTAATGAGTATGGTGGCTGGAGTTGAGCAGATATCTCCCCAGGATAGAAGACCGACCAGGTAGAAACCTGATGTCTGTGTGTCAGGCTGGGAACGTGGCGTGAGAAAGCTGAATGAACAAACCCCTCTGCAACCTCCCCTCTGCAGCACGTGCTCTGAAGGCAGGGTGTATAGCAAGGAGCTGGAAACTGGGAAAGTGTCCTCGACTAGAAAGATGCTGCAGGTGATGCCCGAAGAAGGAGCTGGCCTTGAGGCAAAGAGTGGGGTCATTGGGGACTGGAGAGACAGAGCCAGTGCGTGAGCACAGCTGGCTTCTGCATAAATAAGATTTTGAGCTTCCAGGGGATCGTGTTTCAGAAGTAGTTTTGCAGCTGCCATCCGGCCTCCCTAACAGCTGAACCTGTGTGTCCAGGTGCACTGGGCCCAGCCCGTGTGTGTGAAAGTCTGCTAGTCTTTTTTTTTTTTTTTAATTTTTTTCGGCTGCATCATGGGAATCTTAGTTCCCTGAACAGAGGTTGAACCCACACCCACTGCAGTGGAAGCATAGAGTCTTAACCCCTGGACCACCAGGGAAGTCCATATTTTTGTTTTTTTGTGTTTTTTAAAATATTTATTCATTTATTTATCTTACTCGACTGCTTTGGGCCTTAGTTGCATCACGTGGGATCTTTTGTTGTGGCACAGGACTCCCTAGTTGTGGCGTGTGGGCTCTGGAGCCTGTAGGCTCAGGAGTCACAACATGTGGGACCTTAGTTCCCAAGCCGGGGAGTGAACCCAAGCCCCCTGCAGTGGAAGTGCAGAGCCTTACCCACTGGACCACTGGGGAAGCCTCAATTTTTTTTTTTTAATATTTTTTTAATTTATTTGTAGATATTATTTGTGGCTGTCCTGGGTCTTCGTTCTTCCTCGGATGTTTTTCTAGTTGCGGAGAGCAGAAGCTACTCTCCAGTTGCAGGGCTCGGGCCTCTCATTGCCGTGGCGTCTTTTGTCATGGAGCACGGGCTCTAGGGCACATGGGCCTCTGTAGCTGTGGCTCCCAGGCTCTAGACCACAGGCTCGGTAGTTGTGGTGCAGGGGCTTAGCTGCTGCGCAGCATGTGCACACCCACATTCTAAGCAGCGTTATTCACAATGGCTCAGCCAAATAAACAAAAAATTTTAAAGGAAATGATAAATTCCATGAGAGCAGGACTGGAACTCTTTGCTGCCTCCCAGTGCCAGAGATTTTATTGGATGCACAGTGGAGAATATTTTTTTAAAAAAGATCTTCCAGTATTGAGGCACTTCGCATATTGTCAAGGATCAGGCTGTGAATGTGCCTCTGATGACAGCTTGGGTCCTCAGCATGAATCAGCTGGCTGCTAACATAGCTGCTGTCCAGTGAAGTCTCTTCCTCTGAAGATGATGAACCACTGCAATGGACAGAATGCATCCCCCCAAATTCATATGTTAAGATGCTGACACCCAAGATGCTGGTATTAGGAGGCGGGGCCTTTGGGAAGTGGTTAAGCCAGGAGGGTGGATCCCCCATGAACGGAATTAGTGCGCTTGTAAAAGAGACCCCAAAGAATTGATGCTGTCAAACTGTGGTGCTGGAGAAGACTCTTTAGAATCCCTTGGACTGCAAGGAGATCAAACCACTCAATCCTAAAGGAAATTGAAAAAAAGAAAAAATATATATACAAAGGAAATTGACCCTGAATATCCATTAGAAAGACTGATGCTGAAGCTGAAGCTCCAGTACTTTGGCGACCTGATGAGACGAGCCGACTCATTGGAAAAGACCCTGATGCTGGGAAAGATTGAAGGCAGGAGGAGAAGGGGGTGGCAGAGGATGAGATGGTTGGATGGCATCACCGACTCAATGGACGAGTGTGTGAGCAAACTCCAGGAGATGGTGAAGGACAGGGAAGCCTGGTGTGCTGTAGTCCATGGGGTTACAAAGAGTCAGATACGACTGAGCAACAGTGGAGCCCTGAAGAACACAGGGCCACTGAACAATGACAGTGGAGCCCCCCCATCTTCTTTACACCATGTGAGGATTGAATGAGAAGCAGGCCGCCCACAACCCAGAAGAGAGCCTTCACATTGTGAATGATGCTACTATGAACACAGGTGTATGGGAGACCCTGCTGTCCGTTCTTTTGGGTGCATGCCCTAAAGTGGAATTGCCGGATCTTATGGGAGATCTACTTTTAACTGTTCAAAGGACTGCCATGCCGATTTCCATAGTGGTTGTCATCACAACTGTCTCTACTCTTATCTTCTAATTAGAGCAAGTGATACTAGCTGCCATATATGCTAATGATATAAAATTTACTTTGAGAAAAATCAGTAGATGAAACAGTGAGCCCACTGAAATATAACTAAAATTTTGCTCAAAAATCTGGGCGTAAAAGCACATAGAGACTAATCCCCAGCTGCTCTGATTTTTCTTCAAGTTGACTTGTGGAGTGAATATAAACTTTCTCTTTAAATTATTTATTGATTGATTGATTGGCTGCAAATTGGCTGCTGTGGGTCTTTGTTGCTGTGTGCCGGCTTTCTCTAGTTGTGGTGAGCAGGGGCTACTCTCTAATTACGGTGTGCAAGCTTCCAGCTGCAGTGGCTTCTCTTGTTGCAGAGCACAGGCTCTAGGCAAGTGAGCTCCAGCAGTTGCGGCCCACAGTATGCAGGATCTTCCCAGACCCGGATGCAGACCTGTGTCCCCTGCATTGTCAGGTGGACTCTTCATCAGTGGACCACTAGGGAAGTCCCCAGTGTGAACTTCTGAGGTGGACTTTTTGTTCTTTTTCTTTCTTCTTTTGTGTTTGTGCTTTAAGACAAAGGGCACAAACATCTCTGCTTTATCAGGCTGTGGATCTGTAGCAAACCTTCAACAGAGGGTGAACTGGAAGGTTTTCCTGAGAGCCTCTCTGGTGATTTTGCAGACTGCATCTTCACAGTGGTTCGCACAGAATTTGTAGCAGTCACGTGTCCTTAGAGCTGCTGGCATATTAATTTCTTCACACTCTTTTTGCCAGGGTAATAGCTAGAATGATTGCTGCCCAGCTGTCTCCATGGTAACATTATACCTTACCAATGTCACTTGCATTGCTCCAAGAACACAGCTCATAGGATCAGGCCCAGTCATCTCCATGGTAACGTTGTACTCTACCAGCATCACCTTCATCTCCCCAGGAATGTGGTTGCACAGGGACCAAGGCAGACCTGCGAGGGAAAAAGGTACCTGCACAGTTTAAATCTCCACTGATACAATCTCCGTCTCTGTAGATCAAGTTTACTATGTTTTAAGAGCAGAAGGTTTCTTAATAGGTCTCAACTGTTTTGCAAGCTGGCATTTCAAAGCAGAGCTTCACAGAAGAATGGCCTGAAATCCTACAGGTGAAAGTATCTTCCAGTGACCACATGCTGGAGTAGAACAGCCTCCAAGTTCTGGTCTCAAGAGTAGAGACAATTAGGAATCTTGCTTTTTGAAAAAGATGTAGCATTTTGATGGCAGAAAACCTATGGCCATTGGGACCTAGGACTCCCCTGGTGGCTCAGTAATAAAGAATATGCCTGCCAACGCAGGAGATGCAGGTTTGATCCTTGGGTCAGGAAGATCCCCTAGAGAATATGGCAACCTACTCCCGTATTCTTGCCTGGGAAATCCCATGGACAGAAGAGCCTGGCGGATACAGTAGCAAGGAGTCGGACGCGAATGAGGGCTGCCCTGGGTCTTAGTTGAGGTATGAGGGCTTTTAACTTCGATGGCTTCTCTTGTTGTAGAGTATGGGCTCTAAGTGCATGGGCTTCACTACTCGCAGCTTGCAAGCTCAGTAGTACTGGCACACGGACTTAGTTGCTTCATGTCATGTGGGATCTTCCCGGACCAGGGATGGAACCCGTGTCCTCTACGTTGCAAGGAGATTCTTAACCACTGGACCACCAGGGAAGCCTTGAGGCTAATGTATTTTAACATTTATTGGTTGATGTTTTTGGATGCATAACATTTGAAGATGCGATTCTGTGACACCAATAACTGAAAAACAGCGGGATGGGGCCGTAAAGAGGTGGTTTTGTGTGTTATTGACATTAAGCTGGCATGAATCCAGATTTGAGTATTATAACTTTAGGATGTTGACTGCGATCCCCATGGTAACCGCAAACAAAATGGCCATAGAATATACACAAAAGGAAATAGGAGAAGCATTTAAATGTTTCCCTAAAGAAATTAAACACAGAAGAAAACGTAATGCAGGAAATGAAAGACAAAAGAGCTGTAAGTTATATAGAGAACAATTATCAGTGTGACAGAAGTAAGTCCTTCTTTACCAGTAGTTGTTAAGAATAAAGGAATTTCTAGGACTTCCCTGGTGGTCCAGAGGCCAAGACTCCTCGCTCCCAATGCAGGGGGCCCCAGGTTGATCCCTGGTTGGGGAACTAAATCAGCAACCAAGAGTTCGAATGTCACAGCTAAAAAGACTCCACAGGCCCCAGCTAAGATCACAGATCCAGCATGCCACAACTAAGACCCGCAACAGCCAAATATATGAATAATAAAACAATTTTTTTAATGAATGATGAAACTTCTGACATTTGCTACAGCCTGAACAAACCTAGAGGACATAATACTGGGTGAAATAAGCCAGACATGAAAGGACAAATACTGTAGGATTTCTCTTATGGGAGGTCCCTAGATTCATAGAGACAGAAAGTAGGGAAGCGGGGCCCAGTGACGGGGAGGCGGATGGGGAGGGAATGTTTAAAGGGGACAGAGTTTCACTTTGGGAAGACGAAAAGAGTTCTGGAGATGGACGGTGGGGAGGGTTGCACGACAATGTGAATGTACTTAATGTCACCGAACTATACACTTAAAAATGGTTAACACAGTAGATTTTATGTTATGTATATTTTGCTGCAAGGTGAAACCAGTCAATCCTGAAGGAAATCAACCCTGAATATCCTTTGAAATGACTGATGCTGAAGCTGAAGCTCCAGTATTTTGTCCACCTGATGCGAACAGCCGACTGATTAGAAAAGACCCTGATACTGGGAAAGACTGAGGGCAAAAGGAGAAGGTTGCGGCAGAGGATGAGATGGTTAGATACCATCACCGATTCCATGGACATGAGTTTGAGCAAGCTCTGGGAGACAGCAGAGGACAGGGGAGCCCGGTGTGCTGCAGTACATGGAGTCGCAGAGTCAGACACGATTTAGTGACTGAACAACAACAAAAGTTTTACCGTAATAAAATTTTTAAATAAAAAAAGAAATGAGCTATTTGTCTTTAATGAATACAGAGTTTCAGTTTCACAAGGTAAGAAGAGTTCTGGAGATGGATAGTTGACTATGGCCACACACAATGTGACTGTATTTACACTATGACCACCACTGAACCGGACGCTTAAAAATGATTACAATGGTCAACGTTATGTATGCGTGAGTGCGTGCTCAGTTGCTTCAGTCGTGTCCGCCTCTTTGCGACCCTATGGACTATAGCCCGCCAGACTCCTCTGTCCATGGGATTCTCCAGGCAAGGATTCTGGAGTGGGTTGCCACACCCTCCTCCAGGGGATCTTCTTGACCCAGGGATCGAACCCATGTCTCCTGCATCTCCTGCACTTGCAGATGGATTCTTTACTCACTGAGCCACCCGGGAAGCCCAAATGTGTATATTTCACGACAATTAACAAAAGAGCATATTGAAAAATGAAAAGAGGAAAAAGAGCTATCAAACCGTGAAAAGACATGGAGGCACCTTAAGTGCACATTTGCTTTGTAAAAGAAGCCAGTCAGAAAACACTGTGTACCATATGACTCCAACCATAGGACATTCTGGTACCAGGCTCCTCTGTCCATGGCATTTCCCAGGGAAGAATACTGGATTGCCATTTCCTTCTCCAACAGAGATGGTAAAATCTCCGTAGTTGCCGGGAGGTTGGACAGAGGGAGAAACAGGTGGAGCCCAGGGGATTTTTAGGGCAATGAAACTCTTCTGTACAATCCTGGGTGGATAGTCATCATTATTTTCCAAAAGTCATAGGACTGCACAACACTGAGAGTGAGACCCACTCTGAATTATGGGCTTTAACTAATAATGCATCAATCTTGTTATTCAATAGCTCAGTTGTGTCTGACTCTTGGACTACAGCACACCGGGCTTCCCTGTTCTCCACTGTCTCCTGGAGTTTGCTCAAACTCACGTCCAGTGAAGATCAGTCTTACTTCATTCTTTAGCACAGCTGCACCACACTCCTGCAAGATGTTAATAACTGAGGAGACTCGGGGGGAGGAGTAAGGGAATTGGGCAGGTATATGGAAACTCTGTATTCATTTCTCAGTATTTCTGTAAACCTAGAACTATAAAACAAAGGGTTATTAATTTTTAGAAAATGCACAGGCCAACCCAGCTACCAAGGACCAAGTCCAGCTTGGTACCAGGGCCCAAGACCACGTGACCTGGTGGTCTCAGCCCACCCACACTGTGTCCTCGGCCTGGGACGCCCCTGCCTACCCCGAGATCTCCTCCAACCCCGGGCTGGACTCCCCAGCAATCTTCATGACCTCTGGCCCCTGGAGGCGGGTGGGTATTTAAGTAAGATTTTTGATTGTATGTTTTGTACCCTTTTTTTCTTTCCTTAAGCCACACTGCATACCCTGTGGGATCTGTCCAAGGATTGAACCTGGGTCCCTGGCAGTGGAAGCCTGGAGTCCTAACAAGTGGACCTCCAGGAAATTCTTTGTTTTTTGTTTTTTATTTTATTTTATTGATGTGTTTCTTTTTGCCTACACTGTGTCTTCATTGCTTCAGTGAGCAGGGGCTACTCTCTAGTTGTGGTGAGTGGGCTTCTCATTGCGGTGGCTTCTTTGTTTCTGAGCACAGGCTCTGGGGTGCTTCAGCACGCAGGCTCAGTAGCTGTGGCTCACGGGCCCTGGAGGGTGGGTTCGGTAGTTGTGGCACATGGGCTTAGTTGCACCGACATATGTGAGGACCAGGGATCAAACCCATGTCCACTGCATTTGCAGGGAGATTCCTATCTACTACGCCACCAAGGAAGTCCCCCAGGTTTATTTTTTATATGTATACTACAGTTGATGTATAATATTATATGTTACAGGTATACAATATAGTGATTCATGATTTTTAAATGTTATACTTCATTATAGTTATAAATTATTGGCTTTATTTCCCATGCATGGGAGTTCAGTCACTCAGTCGTGTCCAATGCTTTGGGACTCATAGACTGCATCCCGCCACGCTCCTTGGTCCACGGAATTTTCCAGGCAAGAATACTGGAGTGGGTTACCATTTCCTACTCCAGGGGATCTTCCCGACCCAGGGAGTGAACCCATGTCCCCTGCATCTCAGGCACTGGCAGCTGGATTCTTTACCACTGTACCACCTGTTTAATATACCCTTGTAGCTTATTTTATACTAGTACTTCTTACTCCACTACCCTTATGTTGCCTCTTACCCCATCCCTCTCCACACTGGTAACCACTGCTAACCACCAGTTCCCCAAGCCGGGATTGAATCCATGCCCTCTTCAGTGGAAGCATGGAGTCTTAACTGATGAACAGGTAGGGAAGTCTCTAGTTTCTTCTCTGTTGATAAGGATGTGTGAGTGTCTGAGGAACCCAAGTGCCATGGCGGGTGGACATGAGCTAGATTTCATTTAAGTCCTCTTTTGAGTCAATTTATCTTTGTCCATGTTGTTCTGGATTCACCAGAATGAGCTGATATCATTTTCCTTAAAAGGGGCTGAGGACAAGAGACTAGGAAATAAGGAATGATAAATAGTTTAAAAGCTCCAGCTTCCAGAATTCCCTGGCAGTCCAGTGGTTAGGACTTTGTGCTTCCACTGCAGGGGGCACAGGTTTGATCCCTGGTTGGGGAACTAAGATCCCACATGCAGTGAGGCATGGCTAAATACATAAATTTAAAGTTCCAGCTTCACTCAAGTTTTCATGGGAACACTTACAAGCCTTTGCTGTTGTTGTTCAGTCACTCAGTCATGTCTGACTCTTTGTGACTCCATCAATTGCAGCACACCAGGGTTCCCTGTCCTTCACCATCTCCCTGAGTTTGCACAAACTCGTGTCCATTGAGTCAGTGATATCATCCAACCATCTCATCCTCTGTGGTCCCCTTCTCCTCTTGCCTAATTTTGTCTCAATAGGATTCAGTGTGTAATGATTTATTATGAATTCATAATTAAAAACCTATTTGTGAGCTTCCCAGGTGGCTCAGTGGTAAAGAATTTGCCTGCCAGTGCAGGAGTCACGGGTTCAATCCCCAACCCAGGAAGATGCCACATGCTGGAGCGACTGAGCCCTGCTCCCCAACTACTGAAGCCTGTGCTCCACAACAAGAGAAGTCACCACAGCGAGAAGCCTGTGCACTGCAGCCACAGTCATCTCCTCTCACCTCAGGTGGAGAAAAAGCCTGCACAGAAACCGCAGACCCAGCACAGCCAAAAAAAATTTAATTAAAAAATAAATATTTGTAGGCATAAGATTCCTTTTTCTGTGCGTAGTCGCTCAGTCATGCCTGACGCTTTGCAACCCCCTGGACTGTAGCCCTCCAGGCTCCTCTGTCTATGGGGATTTTCCAGGGAAGAATACCGGAGTGGGTTGCCATGCCCTCCTCTAGGGGATCTTTCCAACCTAGGGATCAAACCCAGGTCTCCTGCATTGCAGGCGATTCTTTACCATCTGAGCCACCAGGGAGGTTCTTATTCTGAGGCCTTAATAAATACATTCTGAAAAAAATCGGTCAGTATTTCTAAAGCAGGCGCTATCTTCCCTAAAGTGCCCTGACAACACAGGGTGAAGACAAGGCTGGCTGCACACACCCGGGAAGGCAGGTCCACCTGCTGCCTTCAACAGCCGCTTATCATGGTCACTACATAAAGGGGAGGGGGCCTCAGACCCAAGGATCCCAAGCCACCTCCCTCCTGCCCGGCCCCTGATTTCTCATCCAACTAGACACAAGCATCAGGGATTGCCATCCCGGGAAATCGGACATGGGGCTGCTTTTCCTCCCTGCTCCTCACCCCCCACCCCCCAACGCCAAGCTCATCTCTACAGATGGCAGATCCAGCTGACTCTTCAGTTAGCTTCTTTGGGGGCAAGATTCTGGACAAACCCCATAAATGCTGAACTACAAACCACCCCATATATACCCTGATTACACCCTGACCCATCTATCCTCCCCTCATCCCTTCCAGGGACAACATCCAGTCATGAAACCCTGCTTTTTAATCCAAAGGAAACAAGTCCAACTAATTTCTCCTACCAGTGGTTTCCCCATAACCCTGTGTGTGTGTGTGTGTGTGTGTGTGTGTGTTAGTTCCTCAGTCGTGTCCAGCTCTTTGCGACCCCATGGATTGTAGCCCACTAGGCTCCTCTGCCCATGGGATTCTCCAGGCAAGAATGCTGGAGTGGATTGTCATTTCCTCCATCCCCAGGGGATCTTCCCGATCCAGGGATCGAACTTGGGTCTCCTGCATTGCAGGCAGATTCTTTACCACCTGATCCACAGGGGAAGCCCACCTGATCAACCCTAGTTGGAGGCAAAGACCAGCTCTACTCTAGTGCAGTAACCGTGGGTCAGGATGCAGAGGAAACGACTGGTGCAGCCCTGGTGAGAGAGAAGAGGTTCTGGCGCCTTCTGATGGTCATCTCATGCCACAGCTCGTCCTGAGCCGCTCCGTGGCGTCTGCTATAATCTGCCCACAAAAGCAGCTCCAAAGATACCTTTTACAATAGGTGAGCGGATGCACAAACGGTGGCACATCCGGACAGTGGCGTACAGTGGACGACAATAAACGAGCTGTGGGGGAGGGACGTGTTGGGAGTTCTGGATAAGTAGATGCAAACTACCATACATCGAATGGATAAACAACAAGGTCCTGCTATATAGAACTTTCCTGGTGGCTCGGTTGGTAAAGAATCTGCCTGCGATGTGGGAGACCTGGGTTCAAACCCTGGGTTGGGAAGATTCCTTAGAGGTATCTATATCTATTTTTCTGTATGTACACACACATATATATTTTTGGCCATACCCCATGCTTGCAGAATCTTAGTTTCCCAACCAGGGATTGAACCTGGGTCCATGGTGGTGGAGACATGGAGTCCTAACTACAGGACTGCCAGGGAATTCCCTCCCTGTTTTTAATTTTTTTTTTTTCAGATCAACATCTTACACTTTATAATACACTCACAAATTTTCACACAAATTTCATGTTTACAAGTACAAAAAGGCAAAGAACCTCAAAGAATCGAAGTTACTGTATCATCGACTACATTCAGTAGAGTTAATACTGTTGTCCTCCTTCATCTTCTAAATCCAGAAGGGAACCATGAATCCATCCCCCATGTGGACTCCACTTTCAGAAGTTGCAGACTGGCTGTAGTTCTGCACACATCTGGGTTTCAACAGAGCTGAGCTGAGATTCCATTGTGTTCCAGGCCAGATTGGCCAGAAGAAAGTCATCCATTGCTTGAGTTTCATTGCTGGTGAAGAATAAGCTCCCTGAAGTTTCGAAGCCAGAATTCGTGGTCTGTGTTTCAGCACTGTTCAACTGAACTTTGTTTTCCAGGGCAGGCAGGTTTTTAAGCAGTGGAGATTCCGTCAGTCTGGGTATCTGTGTCAGATGAATCAGTACTCAAGAAAAAGCTGGAGTATTTCAGGATACTTCCCAGCGGCAGACAAGGGCTCCTGTCTAAAAAGAAGTTCAGGTCCATCTGTGTCTGCGTGTCAAAGATTTCAAGGCCTGAGAAGCTAGAATTTCCCCTGAAACTGTAGGCCTGGGTAGAGGGGTCTGCAAGGAAGAAGTCAGTTTGGGTTTCTGTGTCCAGTGATTCCAAGACTGGCTCAGTGGTCATGGTGCTAAGCTCACTCACCTTGGTTTGCATCTGGATATTTGAGAACTCTTCGGTATCAAAATCAATTGCAGGATTCTGGGCTGGGCCAGATAGAAGATGGGTCCAGTATTTGTGTCAGACAAAAGACTATGATTGTCCAGGGTCTGACCAGGCAGGTTATTTGACAAGATGTTTTCTAGATCACTTAATAAACCCATGATCGGGATCTAATTATCTATCATGTTCTGTGATGAAAGCATACTATTCAGTGTACTGAAGTTTATAATTGGTGCAGATTTCTCAATATCTTGAGTTAAAGTTTTAGGGTGGTTCTGAGGTAACAGGTCATGAGTTACAATCTCTGCTACTAAGCTGCTGCTTATAATATTGTCTGTAGACACACGATATGATGAATGGACACTCTCAAAAATGTCTCCACACATTACAGCTTGGTCCATCTGTACTTGGCCATCTGCTGGACGTTGCATCCCACTGGTCTCAGTTTCTCTGGAGATCCCACCTGGCTGGAAACTGGCATCTATAAATGTATCAGTCTGAGCAGTGATAGATAAGGTTACCTTAGAACTGGGCAAAAAAGTCTGAGTTTGAACACTAATGGGAAGGGAAACCTGGAAACCAAATGTCAAATCAGTTTGCGAACAGGACGACACAGAGGAGTCAGGGCTGGCCCACTGTGCAAATGGCATAAATTGTGGTGTGGTGTGGGACAGATCTGTCTGTACATTGATTGAAGAAATGCTGTTCTTCTGACATGTGTTCCCAAGTTCTTGTAATGGGTTAAATGGACTTTTACCCAAGTTCAGTTGAACACCTGTGCTAATCAGCTCAACAGCAACAGGATTTACAATTTTTAAGAGAGGGAGGCTCTCCTTGAGAGAGCAGGCCTCCAAATCCAGGCTGAGGATCAGGGTTCCAATGGACAAGGGTAGTAAGTGCACGGCACCGGGGGCAGAGCCCTGATGGTCGACACCCAACACCATAGGCTGGGCTGATGAGTCAGCTGTAGGCACAAAGACAGGCACAGGACAAAACACTTTGAGCTTTGGTAAAAGCAACATCTGAAAAAAAAAAAGCAACATCTGAGGGTACCTTGGAGCTGCTGCAAGAGTCTACTGTTTGGCATTAGAGCTGCAAGAGTTTTCAAAAGAAGCCACCAGCTTTATTTCTGAAGTTTCTAGTTCTGGAGCGTCTGGCCGTGGAATTGGTTGGTCGCTCAGTGAATCGGCAGTCTTCCTGGACAGCTTCCGGCTGTGCGGACAGCTTCCGGCTCTGCAGGCAGCTTCCAGTTTCCTTTCCTTACTAGGTGGGTCCCTGTGCCCTTCAGGGATCTCACGCCAGTTCGGTAGATGTGGGACCGTAACGCAGTCCTGCTGGCATAGGGACGGCCACACGTGCACTGGAAGGTCTTGCCACAATCCTCTGCATGTCTTTTCAGGTCCCACTCGATGCCATACGAATTGCTGCACTTATTATATTTATGCTTCTTTTCAGCATGCATTTTCATAAAATGCTGTTTTACGAAAATTGAGAAAATGGTCTGTCAGGGCCTCTAGGGCGTCATTCAATTGGACAACAGTAGAATTTCAGTATGATGGCACCCCACTCCAGTACTCTTGCCTGGAAAATCCCATGGATGGAGGAGCCTGGTAGGCTGTAGTCCATGGGGTCACAAAGAGTTGGACACGACTGAGCGACTTCACTTTCACTTTTCACTTTCACGCATTGGAGAAGGAAATGGCAACCCACTCCAGTGTTCTTGCCTGGAGAATCCCCGGGACGGGGGAGCCTAGTGGGCTGCTGTCTATGGGGTCGCACAGAGTCGGACACGACTGAAGCGACTTAGCAGCAGCAGCAGCAGCAGAATTTCGGTACAGTTTTCAAATCTTTTATTGTTGGATTCACTATGCCATCCTACAGGCGGTGGTAGCTCTTGACCAGGTACATGTTGAGCGCAGGGCAGTTGGGCAGGATCTCGCTGCAGCTGCGCACCATGCACAGGATGTTGGTCCTCACGGCCCAGGACAGCTCGCTCACTGGTGGCTGGATGAACTCTGGGGCCGGCGACACTGACCCCGTGGGCTGCTGCCTTGCCACCGTGGGTTGGAGCTGGCTGCCTATCAGCTGCCTGGGGGGACCCCAAGGACCCGAGGCAGC
This sequence comes from Bos taurus, assembly GCF_002263795.3. Lineage (NCBI taxonomy): Eukaryota > Metazoa > Chordata > Mammalia > Artiodactyla > Bovidae > Bos > Bos taurus. The sequence goes on along the minus strand of NC_037334.1, from coordinate 15,392,851 downwards.
GGCGGCACCACTTACAGCCACCGGGACAGCTAGGGCACCCGAGGCAAGAGTCACGGAATCTGCCTCAGAGGCTGCCATGACTCTTGCACCGCAGCTGGACCCGTTTTTAAATTTTGAGCTTTTTAAGCTTACATGCTTTTGCTGGTTAGGACCTGCACTTGCTGGTGCCAGGTGACACCTGTCCCTGGTCACCTTCCCCTGCCTGGTGACAACACACTCCTCTTCCATGCCTGGCCTTCAGGTGTATGGGCTCAGTGCTGCCCCTGACCTCTGACCTGCCCCCATTGTGGGGTGGAAAGGCAGCGACCCCTCAGTTCTGCCTGTGGCCCACACCCACTGTTTCATGTCCGTAGGTGTTCATTCGAGGCCCCTGTGTCTCTTTCTGACCTGCTCTGGCCCTCGCCTGCCCTGTTCCATCTCTTCTGCCCTGTCCCTGGGTGCATTTCCATCAAGGGGACACGGCTTGAGCAGCAAGAGGTCTGATGGGTAAAAGCATCACCTTGTCTCTTGTAGATTCTTTGGGGACAGAGGCCCCCGGGTGGGTGACTCCATCCTTCCTGGCAGAGGTGATGCTGAGCCCCCAGTACTGAACAACAGCCAGGATTTGCAGTCCCCTCCTGGCTCCAAGGAGGGAGTGGGCTGCAGCCAGAGGTGCCCGTGTCCCTGTGAGGAGTCTCAGAGCTTCCACACCTTACCCAGAGGAGAACATGAAGCAGGGGAGAGAGGATGCAGGAGGAGGTAGAAGAGATGGATGGAAGATGGAGGCAGAGGACAGAAGAGTACAGGAGGATGGATATAGAGGGAGAAGGTGGGAATGGGACAGAGGTGGTGAGACAGGAAGAGGAGGAAGTGCAGGAAACAGGAGTGGGAGGAGGAAGGGTGATGGGGAGGTGAAGGTCTTGGGGTGCAGGACTTGAGAATGGAGGAGGAGGGAGGGTGAAGCGAGGGGCTGCCCAAGGACTGTAGAGCAGCTAGTGGAGGGGTAGGGAGGATGGGGAAGTGATGGAAGCTGAGGGGAAGAGGTGGGGGGATGCAGGGGTGGGATGGAGGAAGATGAGGGGAGAAGGGCAGAGCTTTGGCATCTCCAAAGCCTGGTGGGTCCAAGCCTGTGCTCGTGTCCTGGATCCCAGAGGCATCCTATCTGTCCTGCCCCAGACCAGGCAAGCTGGCCATGTGAGTTCGTTTGGCCTGTGGGCTGGGAGGTGGGGACACAGGGCCTCATGCTGTGCAGTGTATGGCCCCCCGTGCTCTCCATGTGTCACCAGCTCTACACTCTCCAGGCATGTTCTTGATGGTTTTCTGTGCGAGTCCAGGAACTGAGGCCCTTCCCCCTTGGCCTTGTTCAGACTTGTGGACTGAAGGGTGGTCTCAGCAGCACAGAGAGGCTGCCTGAGGTTAAATAAGTCATTTCTTTTCCCAAACTAACACCCTTCTGATTGGCTGGTGTGTTGCCTGAGCCGATTCACCAGCCAGAATCAGTGAGTTAGGTCCATTATGAGAACATGTGTCTCTTCCTAGTCCCTTGGTCCCCAATTCTTGCTCTGCCTCCCGAGAGGGGCCATCTGGGGGTGGCGGGGTGGTGAGGGGGGCGTGGTCCCAGGAAGAGCCCCATGGGCAGGAGCTCAGGGCTGCTGCCCTAGAACATGAGAGCCCCTGGTTGTGTTTTAATCTAAGTGAAGTCTCTCACTGCCCCTTTCAGGGCTCCTGGGGCGAATCCAGCTCAAAGAGCTTTCTCTGAAATTCACACGTCATCCACTTTAGCTCAAGTAGACTATTCAAAGGTCTTTATTTTACAGACTCCTGCTACCGTCACCACTACATCCATCTGTCACCACCTCATAAAAGTCTCTTGTCCATCAGCAGATACCTACCCCTCGCCCATCCCCCAGCCCTGGGGACCCCAGATCCAGTTTCTGTCTCTATGGACCTGGTGATGCTGGACGCTTCAGATCAATGGAATCATACAATATATGGTCTCTTGTGCCCAATTGCATTCACCCATCCACAGTGTAGCTGGGGTCACCATTTCCTGCCCGCAGTACAGGAGAGTTGCAATCTCTCCACATCCTGTTACTGGGAATAAAGTTTCCATGGGTGAGAAGTGGTCTGCCCTGTGGTCTTGATTTGCATCTCCCTGATGGCTGATGAGGTTGGGAAGCTCCCCCTGAGCCTGTTGGCCTTGTTTTCTAAGGCTGGGTGGACTTTGGAGAAAGGTCTACCCATGTCCTGAAGTCTACAAGTGGAAGTGTTAGGTGTGGCTGCAAGCCATGATCGCCAAGGGGGATCCCACCCACTAAGGGGGCACTAATGTCTGATTTCTCCCCCTATGACCAGGAAGCTGCCAATTGGGAGCCAACTTCCACTTGCTGGGTCCCTGAAGCTCTTTAGGGCACTGGAATACATGGATTTTTGTCTTGCAGCATCCAACATGGAGAAGCTGGAGACCCTACTAGCCTTGGAACCAGAAGAAATTATAACAAAATACGAGCAGGTGAGACCCCAGCAGGGATCATAGACAAGAGTAGGTGTACCCAGGCAGGGATCTGAGCCAAGGACAGGCAGCTGAGACCCGGCAGGGATCCTAGCCAGGTAGAACTGGTATCAGAACCCATCAGAAAAGGTACATTCGCCAAGTGGAAATCACTGCAGCCCAGGCGAGCATCCTAGCCCACAGAAGCAGGTATGTCCCAGGAGAAACCAGCGCCAAGAATAAGCAAGGGAGGACAGGCAGAGATCATCCCTGGGTAGACCATGGAAGGCCACGTAAGGATGGTTACCAGTAGGAACAGGTACAGCTCAGGCGGGGAGCAGTCAGCACGCAGCAGGTGAGCCCCAGGTGGGCCATGCCAGCCCACACGGCCAGCAGGAGCAGGGATGTCCCTGGTGGGATCATAGCCAAGGAGGAGCAGGTGAGGCCCAGGTGGGGCCCATTGCCGGGTGTGCACAGGTACAGCCCAGCGGGAACCATGGGCAGCAAGAGCACTCTCATTCCAGGTAGGGGTCACAGCAAAAGCTGAGCAGAGCGAGCCTGAGTGGACATCCTCCTCCCCAGGACGAGCAGGTATGGCTCAGGTGGGAGTCACTGCAAATGGGACCAGGTGGCCCAGGCAGGATCCTAGCCAGGTACGAGCAGGTGAGGCCCAGGCAGATCCTACTGAGTCGGGCGGGCCTGGTGCTGTGCCCCTGGGATGCAGGGTGGGGACTTGTCCTGCCCTGCCTTTCCTGGCATCTCTCAGCCTCCTCTGGCTTTGGGGCCATGCAGGGAGGATGCGGGAACCAGGGGAGGATACAGACCTCTCACTGTACAGTGTTGCCAACAGGCTAGGTTCCTTGCTGTGAGTCACTGGGACGCCCCTCTCCCCCATCCTGGGGGGGTGAGTTTCCATTGGAAGAAACATCTCTCAGAGGCCAAGAAGAGGAGGGAGACCCCTGGTGGCCTTGGCAGGCCATGGCGCTGATGCATCCAAGAGCAGAGGTGGGCTCCAGGGGGGTCCTCCACACACGTCTGGCTCCTGCAGGAGGTGGGCTACTTCCGGGGCATGAACAAGGTTGTGGCCGTCCTACTGATGTTCCTGAACGAGGACGACACCTTCTGGAGGTTGTTCCAGCTGATGACTGATGAGGAGCACGCCATGCGCAGTAGGTGCCTGCAGAGGACGGCTGGGCAAGCCTGAGGATCTGGGGTCTCTTTGCAGGGGGGCTGGTGGGGACCCTGGCCCAGGACAGCTCCCCATCAGCAAAGGGCACTGGCTCCCCACACTGCCCTTTGGATTCTGGAGCTCAGCCCTCAGTCCCAGCCTCATGCAGACCACTCTCCCTTCCTTCCCTACTGGTCCTTCTGCCTCAAGCCTGCCATCCACCAGGCGCCCCGCAAGCCCACAGCCACATGAAGCCCAGGCAGCAACACCACCTCCTCTGCCCCTAGCCTGGTTGCAGAGGCCAGGAGATGGCCAGGCACACACCCCCGCATCTCCCCTGGGGGCCACACTCACTGCCCCTCCATACCAGGCTGGCCATCCCCCACTGTGGCTGCTGTGTGGACAGCATGCTGGGGCCAGATGCCTGCCCACCCCTCTGCCCAGGGTGCCAGCTGAGCTGGGCATCCAGGAGCAGGGCCTCTGCCCTGGACTCACAGGCTGTCTTGCCTGGGAAGAGCATGTCCAGCCAGGGCTCAAGAGGGCCCCACAGGCAGGGGTCACCGCTGGGGGCTCCTGTGGTACTCCACTCCCCTCTGGGCGAGGCTTTGACTTGTGAGGGTCTGGGGGCTCCTCAGGCTTCATCCCTGGATTCCCAAAAATGCCAAGGTTCCAGGCCCATCACAAGCACATTCTCGGCAGAGCCCTCCCCAAGTTGAAGGGACATGTGGTGAGTACAACTGTCGCCCCGCCCAGAGGTGCTGTCCCATGGCCACTGCGGGGACTTGGCTTCCTGCAGACTTCATTTGCCTTCTCCTGGGGGCTGCCAGGGGTGAGCTCGGGCTGAGAAGGCCCATCCACCACCCCTGAGGGTGGCTGTACAGGGCCCTCAAATAGGGAGGTTTCTGGCAGGGCAGGCAGGCCCTGAGCACCACCTGCCCTGCTTTACAGCCGATGTCTGCGGGGATTTACACACCAACGTGGTTCATGCAGTGCTTCATCAACCAGGTAAGGCTGCCCAGGGACGCTGGGTTTCAAGGCCTCCCTGTCCCCCACTCCTGTTGCCCAGGGAGGGACAAACCCCACCCTCAGATATGCCAAGTCCCTCCCGAGGAGCCCCAAGGGGCAGCCAGAGCCCTCCTGGTGGGCCCAGGGCACCCTGAAGTCCCAGGGACCCGCCGTTTCCACCTGGCTCCCTTCGGGAAGGGTGGGTCAACCTGGGGTGCAGCTGAGCCACCATCGTGATCTGCTGAGGTGTCCCCACCGAGAGGGTTAGCTGGTGCGCTGTCAGGCCCTAAGGACCCTGAGAGGGCTGGTGGGAGCACCTTTGTCCACCCAGATGAGCAGCTCTGGGACCTTGTCTGACGAACGGTGGGACTGCAGGGACCAGAGGCAGATGTGGCTTCTGATCCTGTGCTGGGACCCTCGTGCCCTGCTCAAGTGGCCCCTCCCATGCCCACTGTCCCCACAGACCCCCCCTTTCTGCTGACCCTGAGGCTCTGGGAGGCCTCCATCCTGGAGGATGGGCACTTGCTCACGGCCATGGCCTACACCATCCTCAAGGTGCACAGGAGGAAGCGGGCCTGAGCGTGGAGCACAGGCCACGGAGGAGGGAGTGCCAGCCGCATGAAGGCGGTCAGGGTGCCCCGTGGTGAGTGCCCCTAGCTGGGGCGCTCCCTGGAACTCTGTTGGGACAGATGACCCCCAGGGGTGGTGCACAGCGGAACATAGCCGCCCTCTATGGGAGGACCCGCCAATGTGGGGGCCGAGCCTTCCTTGTGGGTCCCCCGATGGCCTGATGGCACCCCCACCCCTAGAGCGTCTCCAGGATGCAGCCCACCCTGAAGCCAGCACCCTGGTGGGGGGGATCAGCCCTCCCTTCGAGTCTCCTGGACTGACTTGGGGGTTGAGTGGGTGGGTGGCACCTTCTGGGCCTCCAGCTGGGTCAGTACCTCACACCTTGTTTCTCTTGCCCTCCAGTCAGGAAAACCCACCTAGTCTCCAGGGCTTCAGTATCTGAGGCCTCAGCACTCACTCAGTGAGGGTAAGACTCCACGCGTGCTGTACCAGCAGGAGGAGGGAGGAGGTCACGGGTGCGGCTGGGGTTCCCTACTGCTCCACACCCCAGAACTGTCAAAGTGTCCTTGGTCTGCGAGGGGTCTGTGCCTGTCCTGGGGGCCCTTGAGTTCACGCACATTCTTGCCACCATAGGGAGCTGGCAGCTAGAACACCACCATGTCCTATATTCTAGCAAAAAGCCCAAGACCTCCGGGGAGCTGACAAGTGGGTGAAGAAGCTGAGGAGCTGGCAAAAATACCAGGGCAGCACGAAGGTACAAAGCTGAGTATCCTGACCCTGCAGGGCGCTAGCCTTTGGGCCCCACAAGGCTCGGGAGATTCTGATGCCAGGGCGGCAGCCAGCCCAGCCCAGGACCCCACAGGGAGGGAGCAGTTGGGGCTATTCTCCACTCCCAGTTTGGGAAGATCAGACCCAGCTCTAGGAAGACCCTGCCCCTCTGCAGCATCTTCCACAGGCCTCTCGCTCCGTCTCCTCCCCGGCGTGGTGCCTGCATCTGTCTCAGGGCTGCTTCTCCCCCATAGATGTGCCGAAGGGTATCCATGGGCATCCCTCCACCAGTGCGAGGGCAGGCCTGGTCTCTGCTCTGGGACCTGGAGAAGGTGAAGGCGGAGAACATCAGGAAATATCAGGTGCGGCCGGTCCACCTGAGCAGGGGCAACGGGCCAGGCTTGGCGGGCTGCCCCTGGGGACCCCTGGCCCATCCCCAAGGGTGGGGGATGGAAGTGTCGGGCTGTGGGGCTCCATGCTCCTCCTGGGCGGTTTTTAGAGTCAGGATGTTGGGAACCCGAGTCCCCTGGGTCGGGCTGGCGCCAAAAGAGGAGTAGGTGACTATCAGAAGGAAAGGCAGCGAACTGCAGTCTCTCCTCGCCACGCCCACCCCATCCCGCCCCCTTCTCGCCCCGCCCCGCCTGTTACCGCCTAATGGCAGGGACACTCCAGAGGGTGTTAGGAAGCAGAGGCCCAGCCGCCCTCCCTGCCTCCCCCGCACCTGGGAGCCGCCTCCCGGGACCAGGCTCAGGGCCCGGCGGGAGCTGTCACCTGGGAGGCCTCTGGGGGAGGCGGAGGAGGGGTCCAGAGGGCCTGGACGTTACCTTGTTAACGGTCGGGGTTCTGGGCCTTGGACGGGGGAGTCCCTCGTGAGCCCCGATGGCTTCAGAAACAAGCGGAATGAGGTTTCTGCAGAAAAGAGCTGCGGTCCCTCCGGCCGCGCCGCGCCGCGCCCGCCGCGTCGGGGCAGTTGTGGCGGTTGGTCCAGTGGGTCAGGGCCGCCTGACGTTGGCCCCGCCCCCTCGGCCCCGCCCACAAAAGAGCATAAAAGAGCAGGCCCGGCGGTGCTGTCCTGACGTCAAGCACATTGACGTAGACATCAACCGCGCCTTCAGGAATAACCTCTTCTTCTGGGAGCGAAACGGAATCAAGTGGGTCCCCAGGTTCCTGGCGGGGAGGCCGTGGACCTGGGTCTGGAGCTGGGGTGGCAGGGTGTCGACCCCTGCCCGTCCTGGCTGTACAGGCTGAGCCTCGAGGGGGGCGCGAGTAGGCACGTTAGGAGCCCGGGCAGAGGTGTAGGGCTCGCGGCGGGTGGCGGTTGGCGGTTGGAGAGGGGAGAGTGGGGCGGGGCACCCGCTGGAGGGGAGGGGCTCCAGGCGGCAGAGACCTGGCTGGACAGGAGCTCAGATGGACTGAATTCGGGTTAGAGGGTCAAATGACGCCCCATCTTGATGGTGTTGCTTACATATTTCTACTTCTACAGTTTCCATCATTTGTAAAAATAGATTGGTGAACCCCAAATTTCATCACTTAGGGACCCAGCCCCATCCCATCTCCTGCGTTCACCACATCCTTGACCAGCACATGCCTTTCACAGAGGACCCAAGACCTCTGGCCTCACCCCATTGCTAGGCTCTCAGTATGCTTTTTTTTGGCCACGCCATGTGGCTTGTGGGAGCTTAGTGCCCTGACCAAGGAGCAAACCCATGCCCCCTGTGGTGGAAGAACAGACTCTTAATCCCTGGTCAGCCAGGGAACCCCCCCAACCTACTGCTGCTGCTGCTAAGTCATTTCAGTCGTGTCCGACTCTGTACGACCCCATAGACGACAGCCCACCAGGCTCCCCGGTCCCTGGGATTCTCCAGACAAGAACACTGGAGTGGGTTGCCATTTCCTTCTCCAATGCGTGGAAGTGAAGTCGTGTCTGACTCCTAGCGACCCCATGGACTGCAGCCTACCAAGCTCCTCTGTCCATGGGATCTGCCAGGCAAGAGTACTGGAGTGGGTTGCCATTGCTAACCCTAACCTACTGCTGCTAGTATGCATTTTAAAAACAAGAATTCTTGGGAATTCCCTAACAATTCAGTGGTTAGACTCCACACTCTAATTGCAGAGGGCCCAGGTTGCATCCCTGTCAGGGAACTAAGCTCTCACAAGCCAAGCAGTTGGGCAAAAAGAAAAGAAGAAGCGGGATTCTTTTTTTACACGTGACCTCAAGCCTGTTGCAACACCTGAAGCGTGTACTGTAATCCCTTAATATGCACCCAGAGATCACGTCTCCCAACACTTCGTGCTTTCTGAATAAGCTGTTCCAATCCAGGTAACTGGAGTGGGTTGAAGACACTGACAGCCAGGGAAAACATATGGGGAGGCAAGAGAGAGGGTTCTGCCACAACCAATTCAGGTTGCAGGCTATTGGCCTGCAGATCAAGCTCGCTCTGGACCAAGAGACACTCTTCAGAGCCTCCACCCCAGAGAGAAGAGGGGTCTGGCCACAGCGGGGCTGAGAGCAACAAGGCAGGAGTGGGCTGTGCTGCCCGAGTGGTGACCCCAGACCCCTCATGCTCCTCTCACAGTGAGATGTCTCTACTGAGGGGCCCTGCCAGTCCCAAAGCAGCGTGGCCCCAGGTCTCCTTGGCTTTGGGGGCTCATTTCTTAAACACACTTGCTTTGTCGTGAGGCTCTGTCAGACAATATAAAATTAAGAGCATCAGTGTGAAAGAAGCCCCCTGTGTCCTCTTCCCCAGGCAGCAGGCCCTGTTCCACGTGCTGGTGGCCTATTCCATGTATGACACTGAGAATATCTGCGCACCCAGGCCCTGCCCATTCCAGGGGGTCTTCCTGCTGGTCACGAATCAGGAGCATCCAGGAGCAGAGGTGGGAGTGTCAGGAGGGGACAGAGTGGCCTCCAGGTGGGTCCTCCACACACGTCTGGCTCTTGCAGGAGGTAGTCTACTTCCAGGACATGAACAAGGTTGTAGCCATCCTACTGATGTTCCTGAACTAAGAGGATGCTTTCTAGGGGCTGGTGCAGCTGATGACTGAAGACAAGCACACGATGGGCGGTAGGTGCCTGTCGAGGACGGCTGGGCAAGCCAGAGGATCTGGGGTCTCTTTGCAGGGGGGCTGGTGGGGACCCTGGCCCAGGACAGCTCCCCATCAGCAAAGGGCACTGGCTCCCCACACTGCCCTTTGGATTCTGGAGCCTCAGCCCTCAGTCCCAGCCTCATGCAGACCACTCTCCCTTCCTTCCCTACTGGTCCTTCTGCCTCAAGCCTGCCATCCACCAGGCGCCCCGCAAGCCCACGGCCGATGAAGCCCAGGCAGCAACACCACCTCCTCTGCCCCCAGCCTGGTTGCAGAGGCCAGGAGATGGCCAGGCACACACCCCCATCTCCCCTGGGGGCCACACTCACTGCTCCTCCATACCAGGCCCGCCATCCCCCACTGTGGCTACTGTGGGGACAGCATACCGGGGCCAGATGCCTGCCCACCCCTCTGCCCAGGGTGCCAGCTGAGCTGGGCATCCAGGAGCAGGGCCTCTGCCTTGGCCTCACAGGCTGTCTTGCCTGGGAAGAGCATGTCCAGCCAGGGCTCAAGAGGGCCCCACAGGCAGGGGTCACTGCTGGGGGCTCCTGTGGTACTCCACTCCCCTCTGGGCGAGGCTCTGACTTGTGGGGGTCTGGGGGCTCCTCAGGCTTCATCCCTGGATTCCCAAAAATGCCAAGGTTCCAGGCCCATCACAAGCACATTCTCGGCAGAGCCCTCCCCAAGTTGAAGGGACATGTGGTGAGTACAACTGTCGCCCCGCCCAGAGGTGCTGTCCCATGGCCACTGCGGGGACTTGGCTTCCTGCAGACTTCATTTGCCTTCTCCTGGGGGCTGCCAGGGGTGAGCTCGGGCTGAGAAGGCCCATCCACCACCCCTGAGGGTGGCTGTACAGGGCCCTCAAATAGGGAGGTTTCTGGCAGGGCAGGCAGGCCCTGAGCACCACCTGCCCTGCTTTACAGCCGATGTCTGCGGGGATTTACACACCCACGTGGTTCATGCAGTGCTTCATCAACCAGGTAAGGCTGCCCAGGGACGCTGGGTTCCAAGGCCTCCCTGTCCCCGACTCCTGTTGCCCAGGGAGGGACAAACCCCACCCTCAGATATGCCAAGTCCCTCCCGAGGAGCCCCAAGGGGCAGCCAGAGCCCTCCTGGTGGGCCCAGGGCACCCTGAAGTCTCAGGGACCCGCCGTTTCCACCTGGCTCCCTTCGGGAAGGGTGGGTCAACCTGGGGTGCAGCTGAGCCACCATCGTGATCTGCTGAGGTGTCCCCACCGAGAGGGTTAGCTGGTGCGCTGTCAGGCCCTAAGGACCCTGAGAGGGCTGGTGGGAGCACCTTTGTCCACCCAGATGAGCAGCTCTGGGACCTTGTCTGACGAACGGTGGGACTGCAGGGACCAGAGGCAGATGTGGCTTCTGATCCTGTGCTGGGACCCCCGTGCCCTGCTCAAGTGGCCCCTCCCATGCCCACTGTCCCCACAGACCCCCCCTTTCCGCTGACCCTGAGGCTCTGGGAGGCCTCCATCCTGGAGGGTGGGCACTTGCTCACGGCCATGGCCTACACCGTCCTCAAGGTGCACAGGAGGAAGCGGGCTTGAGAGTGGAGCACAGGCCACGGAGGAGGGAGTGCCAGCCACATGAAGGCGGTCAGGGTGCCCTGTGGTGAGCGCCCCTAGCTGGGGCGCTCCCTGGGGCTCTGTTGGGACAGATGGACCCCCATGGGTGGCGCACAGCGGAACACAGCCGCCCCTCCCCCATGGGAAGACCCCCCCAGGGTGGGGGGCTGAGCCTTCCTTGCAGGTCCCCCCATGGCCTGACGGCACCCCCACCCCTAGAGCGACTCCTAACGGTGCCCCTGGAAGGCTGCAGGAGTTCCTGCAGGACGCGCTGTCCCCGGCCAGGGCCCCGGCGGACGGCGCAGTGCGCATGCAGCTGCCGGCCTCCATGGCTGAGCTACCCAGGATGACGTATGACCTGCCCTGGCCAGGGGGGTTCAGCCCTGGTCTCCCCATGAGTCCCCCTCTCAGGCAGTAGTGGGTGGGTGAGCCCCGGGCTTTCCCCTCACTCCCGGCCATTCGCTCTTCTGGGCGGTCACCACAGAGCCCAGAGGTTGGTGGCCTAGAGGGCTGTTCTCAAAGCTGGGCCGGCTCTGCCATGCCTGGCCCCAAGGGCCCACCTTGTGCAGATCACAGCGATACAATTCCCTCCCAAACTTCCCAGTGATCTGTGAGGCCACAGGCAGGTGGCCCCCAGACCTCGGCTTTGAGCTGGAATGCTGGGTCCCTTCCCCTTCAGTCCCTGCCTGGGCCACCCCCAGGGCCACGCGACAGGCCTGACTCCGTGACCCCACTGAGGCCCCGGCAACCAGCTCCACCCAGCCTGCTGAAGATGGCGCCACTGGGCCCAGGACACCCCTCCTGCCCTGAGGCAGCTGCAGCCAGCATCCCTCCCATGAGTGACCAGCACCGCCATGGTGGAGCCAGGACAGCACCCCAAGAGCTGCGCCAAGGCCCCACACGTCCGCATGACCCCCTGAGCTCTGTGTCCATAGGGAGCCTGGACGTTCAGGGGCCTCCAGAGGATGAGGTGACTGTGAGCACAGGGACCCCAAGGCTCCCGGGGACCCCGAGGTCCCCAGAAGCCAGCAACATGCCCTGCTTTTTTACGCTGAGCTCAAGGAGGATGGACTTTACCCCCACCCCCATATAGCACAAGTCCCTGACTCCAAAGGGCCTGAATTTGGGCTCCAGGAGAGCAGATGCTGTGTGATCACCCCTCAGCCTGGACTGTGACTAAAGGGGCTGCCCCGGCCAGTCAGGAACGCTGGCTCAAGGCAAGGCGAGCCCTCTAGGAGCTGTATGTGGTCTCCTGCAGCCTGAGAGTGCCCCACAAGGTCCCTTCAGTGACCTGAGGAGCCTCTGGGAACCACAGGCCACCTCCAGGACCTCACACGCATAAGAAGGTGGGGCCAGAGCAGAGGGTGCTGCTGTTTGGGCTGACACAACACACTGTCCAAGTCAGTGACTGCCTTTTGGGGCCCCTAAATCTCAGCAAATGCAACCCACCCGGGACCCAACTGGGTTCCCTGCCGCCCAGCCATTCCCTATGAAGGTCTCCCTCCAGGGATGGACAGACTTTGGTTTCAGTTTCCCCCCTTGCTGGTTAAAGGTTAATACATTTTCGTGCTTTAAGTGCTAGACTGGCTGGTTCTTGTAGCACCTAGACGTCTCCGAAGGATGCCCTCAGGGCCCCCAGAGGCAAAGGGAGCACCAGCTGGACAAAACTGAGGTTCCCAGCTGCCTCGTGGGAGGCCACAGGCACTACAGACTCCGAGCTTCAACCAAACCCCAGGATCAAGACCATCGGATGACTGTGACTCAGCCTGTGTCCGGTGGGCCAGGACTGGGCTCCAGGAGAGCAACAGCTGGCGGGCAGGGAGCATCAGTTCAGTCACTCTGTCCACCAACCTGGGCTGGCCAGGCTCCAGTGGCACTTCCTTTCTTCCCTGCCTCCTCCTCCCCACACCCATCTCGCACACCCTTTCCCACATCACACTGGACACCTCCGTGCCCCTCCACACCTGTCAGGGGAGCAGCACCTGAGCTCAGGCAGCCTAGGGCCCCCTCCTTGGGTGGGCGTGCTGCCGGATCTCACGCACCAGTGGAAGGAAGAGGGCACCGGCTCAAGGGGAACACTGCCTCTGCCTCGAGCAGAATCCCAGACCCTTCCCTGCCAGGAGCGAGTTCCGCCTGTGGCAAAGGTCATGAGGAAGGAGGCTTGGCATACTCAAAGGTGGGATGAAGCCTCAGGAGTCCCCCTGGAAATTCTCGAGCATCTACCCCCAAAACCAGAGTCTGCCTACTTTCTGCTTTGTGCTCTCACCTACACCTCTGACTTTACAGGGGGCTGTCCCCCACTACCTCTCTCTGAAAAAAGAGTTAACTTACAGCTCCAGTTAATAAAGTTCCTGAGTGTGATAGTGTTTCAACCTACAAACTCCTTTGGAAGTCCTCTAGCCTGCCTGAATAGGTTTTTCCAGCCACATGTGATTGCTCAGAGCCTCCCAACTGTGAGAGGCATGAGATGTTCTAAACTGTCTAAATACGGATTCCTTTGAGCAGTTAAAAGATTGATTAGAAATTGTATTGGTGAAGGGTTTTTCACTTGTTGGGCCAATGTTTGCTGCTAAGTCTCCATATCCCTTACCTGCTGTGTCCCCGGCAGTGTATTGATTAATATAATTGGTGTAAGTAGTAGCTTTAATGTTTGTAACCTGGGACCCTTGAGTTAATTCTTTTTCTTGTTATAGCCCACCACTCCTTTGCTCTGTAGGAATGCAACTTAATCTAATGCTTTTGGAGGGTGCTGCCTGACTTTAGAATAATCACCTATAGAGAAAAATAAGTTTCTTAAAATGTTAACAGGCCTCCGGGCCAGAAGATGATGCAAATCACCTAAACTTTTGCATATGATAAGTTTGCAGGAAGAAAGCCTGGCTTACTGCATGACTCTACCCCTTCCCCCATTATCCTCTATGCATAACTTAAAGTATAAAAACTACTTTGGAAAATAAAGTGCGGGCCTTGTTCACCGAAACTTGGTCTCCCCATGTCGTTCTTTCTCTTACCTTCCGGCTGAATTTTTCAGCCTCTTTTCTCCACTGAATTTCCTCACTGAGCTATCCTTATTTCAGCCTCTTTTCTCCACTGATTTCCTCACTGAGCTATCCTTATTCTATTACTCTTTATATCCTTAATTAACGTTTAATTAAGCAATTGTTTCCTGATCCTCGCCGACGCCGTCCCCGCTTCGAATTCCCTGGATCCACCAGGGCTGGACCCCGGCACTTCCCCGTTCACCCCACAAATGGGGACCTGGGTCCTGCTTGTCTCGGGCTCCAGGGCACCCTACTGGAATACGTGTCCTCAGCAGCCCTCCCACTGCCCACTGAGGGGTCAGGGCTGACTGGGACCTTGGGGCGCTCTGGGGGCACATGGGCCAGGGCCATGCTCCCACTTGGCTCAGGGCAGCTCTCTCTGGGGACCTCCACCCTGGGAGCTGTGTCGGCCCAGACCCGGGTCCTGGACTCTCTCGCTGCCCCTGCCTCCCGGGGAGACTCACAGCTTGAGGGGCTGCTGGGTCAGGGGAATCGAAGTGGGTTCCAGGGGGTCCCTTAGCTGAAGCCAGAGGTCGAGCAGCTGCCCTGGATGGAGGGAGAAGGGGCAGTGAGTGCTGCTCCCAGGCAGTGGGGGTGGCACAGGGCCCTGGCTGGATGGGGGGCAGGGAGGGGGGCTTCCACCTGGTGCATCTGGGCCAACACATCACTGCAGGGGACGCTGCAGTTTTGGGTGAGGTTCTGGCCTGCTGAGACTCGACGGTACCATGACCAGGTCACACTCGTTCCCACCAGCACCACAGGTATGCCATCTGAGTCCTTCACCCACTTGATCTGCTCCCTACAAGGGGGAAGTCGTGATCCAGTGGGCAGGCTGCGGGCTGGGCTGCACTTGGCGTCACAGAGAGAGGACAGGAAGCCCCTGAGGGTCAGTGGTCAGCTCACCAGGGCTGGTGGATGCCCTTGAAGGACTCGGTATTGTTGATGCAAACACCCAGAGGAAAGCCCTCGCTGGTGCTCATGTACTGGTCTCCATGACGCTGACTCTCCTGGCCTGCTGTGTCCAGTAGGTAGGTCTCCCCATCAGTGACCACTTGCTTCCAGTAGGAACTTAGAGACAGCCAACCTTCCTGGGAGGGGACCCTCCCTCGCTCCTCTTGTGCCCCCAGGACCTAGGACAATAGGACCCCTCCTGCAGAGCAGGTGGAGGACAAGCCCCTGTCAGGAGCCAGGCTGTGGACCAGAGTCGGCTCACCTCCATGGTGGAGTTGTCCTCCACGGGGTGGTTCTCGATGAGCTGGATGGTCAGGGCACTCTTCCTCATACCATGGCGCCCACCACCACGAGCTTATCCTCCGTCATCACTCCTCAAGGGACCCCAACACCAGGCACTACTGTGGTTTCCTGTCCCACTGACCCCACTCGCACGCCCACTGAGCTCCTGGGGCCAGGCTGCCCGGGCCAGGCTTGTCTTCTGAACCAGGCATAGCAGCAAGAACGGTGGCCCAGGGACTTCCCTGGTGGTCTAGTGGTTAAGAATCTGCCTTGCAACGCAGGGGACAGGGGTTTGCTATGGAGAAACTAAGCCCCACGCCACAACTACTGAGCCGATAAACCGCGAGGAAAGATCCAACATAATGCAATGAAGACGCAACATGCCACAGCTGAGACTCAACGCAGCCAAATAAATACATACGTTGAGGCAGTCTGAGCGTGGGCTGGAAAAGTTTCCAGACACAGAGCATTTCATAAGGGAGGGTGTTTATTAAGAACCAAGAGCAGAGCTGAAGAGGCCGCAGCAGGCCAAACTCCTGACCGAGCAGGGAGAGTCGATAGTTCTCGTGCATAAACAGCCAACTTTTATAGCCTTGAGACAAAATTGCTATGGAAGGCTGGCATAGGGTGATTGGCTGGGGCGCTGTGGGGTGCTTACTAGAGTGGGCATCTTTGTCTAACTGGGAGTCAGAAAGCTTGTTAGTGATGATAGGGGGGGCTTCCGGCAAGGGTTACAAAGGGGCTCAGTTAGTTTTGGAAGTGACCTTGGTTCTGGGCTCCACTTCCGTGGCCTAGGGGCAGAACTCAACAAAATACTTTTTAACAAAATGAGGGGAAAAAATGAATGGTGACCCAGCCGCTCACCTGCAGCACCTCCAGCCCAGAGGTGTGAGGGGGCTCCTACCTCTAGCTACACTTAATGAGAGGAGCCAGCTCCCCAAAGGCAGGGCTGACAGTTGAGAACATTTCCCCAAGCACGCACCTGAATTAGAAGCTGCTGGGGAGGCAAAGAACTGAAACTGGAGGCATGGTGGGCCCAAGGTTATCAGCACCCTCTGAAGAACAGGTCTTGCCACAGTGGCAGGCACAGCAGTGTGTCTGGACAGGACTGACAGCCAACAACCGGCTCCAGGCGCCCCCTGCTCTCACCTCTGGGCATGTTGGTGCATTTGGAAAGTGTTCACTGAGCACCTACTGGTGCCAGGGGTTATTCCAGGCACAGGGTGACGGTCAGACAGAAAGAACCGCTGCCCTGGTAGACTTGGGCTAGCTCCAAAGAAAAAAAATCCACGTAAAGAAAATAAAGGGAAACCCGTGAGGTCCCATTGTCAGAAGATCTTTGGAGAACGTGAGGCAGGTGAGGAGGTAGACAGGTAGGGGCCAGGGCTCCAGGAAGCAGAAACTTATCACAAGAAAAGACCCGAAGGAGGTGTGGGAGCCAGGGCAGAGATGAGAAAGAAAAGGTCCCTAGCTGGGGTGTCCCCAGTTTTTGGTGCTTAAAGAAGGGATGCCCTTGTGGGGACAGTGGGCAGTGACATTCTGAACCCCAGGTTCTCCTGGTGTGCGTGATGGCCAACAGATGTCCAAGCTTTTTGGAGGGATTCTTGGGGATCTGGCGTGTGGGAGATCCTATCACCACGACCACGCGAGGGCCTGCACTTGTGGGCAGCCAGAGCACTTGTGGGACCCCAGAAGACAGGACCTGGGACCTGGAGCCTTGAGGAGGTGGCCCACCCGAGGCACGGTGGATCCGCCGCCTACGGCTCACCAGCGCCACCTTGTGCTCGCATAGTAGAGGAGCTAAGATTCCACATGCCTCTCCAGAGGAAAAAACAAAATATAAAACAGAAGCAAATGTAACAAATTCAATACTTTTACAAGGGCCCACATCCAGAAAAAAATTTTAAGAGACTTCCCTTGTGGTCTATGGGCTTCCCAAGTGGCACAGTGGTAAAGAATCCCCCTGCCAATGCAGGAGACCTAAGAGACACACGTTCAATCCCTGGGTTGGCAAGATCTCCTGGAGGAGGAAATGGCAACCCACTCCAGTATTCCTGCCTGGAAAATTCCATGGACAGAGGAGCCTGGTGGGCTACAGACCATGTGGTGGCAAACAGTCAGACACGACTGAGCACACACACAGCTAGTGGTCCACGGGCTGGAACTCCCAGCTCCCAGTGCGGAGATCCTGGGTTCTATCCCTGGTCAGGGAACTAGATCCCACAAGCCACAACTAAGAGTTCAAAGGCCGCAACCAAGACCCAGTGCAGCTAAATAAAATTTAAAATACTTTTTAAAAAATAAATAAATCTTAAAAGAGAGGACTGGAAAATGTTCCTGTATCAGTCAAGTGTTTCTTTGGCTCCTAGAGACAAGCACACACAGGCTCCAGGCTCTGTACATGCCAAGTCACTTCAGTCGTGTCCAACTCTTTGTGATCCTGAAGACTGTAGCCGGCCAGGCTCCTCTGTCCATGAGATTCTCCAGACAAGAATACTAGTGGGTTGCCATGCCCTCCTCCAGGGGATCTTTCCAGCCCAGCAATGGACCTGGGTCTCCTGCATTGCAGGAAGATTCTTTACCTTCTGAGCCACCAGGGAAGCCCAGGCTCCGTGGGCCTCCACTAACCAGGCACCTCCCCGGGCAGCCCTGTGTGTGGGGCTGCAGGTGAGACTGGAAGCTGTGGTCTCTTCCTGGCCTGGGCAGACAGAGGGTGGGTTCCAAGCCTCCCTCCTCCACACTGGGCCCCACTGTGCACAGTAATGGCCTACTAGGTATCAAGTGCTTTCTGATGTTGCTAACAACCTCAGGTAGGTTGGCTCCCGTTTACAAAGAAAGAATCTGAAGGGTGGAGAAGGCACTTCACCTACCTCAGGTGAGTCCCAGATCCCCTGAGTGTAAAAGCTGGAATTCAAATACTTCTTTATTATTAGTCACCATGCTGTACGTTACATTCCCATGACAGCTTTAAAAAATTGTTTTTTTATTTTTAGCTGTGCTGAGTCCTTGCTGCTGCAAAGGCTTTTCTTTATTTGTAGCAAGCACGGGTTACTCTAATTGCAGAGCACATGCTTCTCATTGGGTTGGTTTCTCTTGTGAAGAACTGGCCCTAGGGTGGGCTTTAGTAGGTGCTGCATGTGGGGTCAATAGCTGTGGTGTATGAGCTGAATTGCCCCGGGTCACGTGGAATCTTCCCAATATGTGATTAGTCACTCAGTCACGTCTGACTCTTTGTGACCCTTTGGACAATTCCCGCCAGACTCCTCTGTCCTTGGGACTTGTCAGGCAAGAATACTGGAGTGGGTTGCCATATCCTCCTCCAGGGGATCTTCCAGACCCAGGGATGGAATCCAAATCTCCTGTTTCCTGCATTGCAGGTGGACTCTGAACCACGGACCACCAGGGAAGCCCCCATGACTGCTTTTATAACATGAAGATTGTACCGTTTAGCCCACTTCTCTCAGGTTTGTGCAACCCCCAACCCCCTGCCCCGGCAGCCACTAACCTGTTCTCTGTACCAACGAGCTAGATATTCTTTTCTTTAATATTTTTAAAGATTCTATATTTAAGTGAGGTCTTATATTTGCCTCTTTCCTGACATTTCACTTAGCATAATACCTTCGAGGCCCATCCATGTTGTTGCAAATGACAAGATTTCCTTTTGTAATGGCTAATATTCATATATATATATAAAATGTAATATATGGCATATCATCTTTATCTATTCTTCTACGGATGAGCATTTAGGTTGCTTCCATATCTTGGCTATTTTAAATAATGTTACCTTAAACATAAGGGCACATATGTCTGTTTTTCCTTTTCTTTCTGTAAATACCCAGAAGTGGAATTGCTGGATCATATGGTAGTTCTATTTCTAATTTCTTAAAGAAACTTCATACTGTTTTCCTTAGTGACCACACCAATTTACACTCCCACCAAGAGTGCCTTAAGAGTTCCCTTTTCTCCACATTCTGGACAACACCTGCTATTTCTTTTTGATCACAGCCATTCTATAGGCGTGAGGTGTTATCTCCTTGGGGTTTAAAATACCATGTCCCTGATTAGCATACACCCTTTCATGTACCTATTGTTCTGTATGTACGTATTGTTTCATGTACCATGTACTGTATGTCTAAGGAAAAACTTTCAGATTTTCCGCCCATTTTTTAACAAGATTCATTTTTGCTATTGAGTTACAAGTTCTTCATGTAGTTTAGATATTAAAGTGAAAGTGTTAGTTGCTCAGTCGTGTCCAACTCTGTGACCCCATGGACTGTAGCCCACCAGGTTCCTCCGTCCATGGGATTCCCCAGGCAAGAATACTGGAGCAGGCTGCCATTTCCTTCTCCAGGGCATCTTCCTGACCCAGAGATGGAACCTGGGTCTCTTAGTATTGCAGGTGGAGTCTTTACCATCTGAGCCCCCATTAATTCCTCAGCAGATACATGATTTGAAAATACTTTCTCATTTCATAGATTGTCTTTTCATTTTGTTGATGTTTTCCTTTTCTGAGCACAAGTTTTTAGTTTGATATAGTCCCACTTGTTTATTGCTTGTTGCCTTTGTTTGGTGCCAATTCAAAAATATTATCCTCAAGACCGATGTTAAAGAGCTAGCTATTGCCCATGTTCTCTTCTAGTTTTATGGTTCCAGGACTTATGTTTCAGTCTTTAATCCATTTTGAGTTAATTTTTGTGGATGGTGTAAGACAGTGGTCCAGTTTTCCCAACACCATTTACTGAAGAGACTGTCCTTTCCCTATTGTATATTCTTGGCTCCTTTGTGGTAAATTAATTGACTACAAAGGAGCATTTGTAAATAAACCTGTGGGTTTACTTCTGGGCTCTGTATTCTGTTCCATTGATCTGCTTCTGTACTGCTTTGATTACAATAGCTTTGTAGTATGCAGTATTAAATCCAGGTTAAATCATGCAGTATGATAAACTCAGCTTTGTTCTTTCTCAAAATTACTTTGGCTATTTGGGATCTTATGTGGTTCTATACAAGTTTCAGGATTCTTTGTTCTAGTTCTGTGAAAAATGTCATTCAAATTTTGGTAGGGATTATAGTTTTAACAATATTAATTCTTCTGTTGCTGAACCAAATGTAGCATCACTCACCCACACAAAGTAAAGCCAACCTACTGATGCATCTCTGTGGTGAAGCAAAGTGCAGTGATTACTGCAGGGCCCCAAGCAAGGAGTTCAGGAAGCCAATGTTTATCTTATTCTATTATTTACTTATTTGTTTGGCCATACTGCTGTGCCCCTTGCAGGATCTTAGTTCCCTGACTAGGGATTGAACCCAGGCCTCCTGCAATGGAAGCTCAAAATCCTAACCACGAGACCACCAGGGGATTCCCCCAGGCAGCTAATGTTTAGAAGGCCTAAACATCAAGGCTTTCAGGGAAAGAGTTTTAAATTAAAGGCCAGGTGTATTTAACATTCTTCTGACTGATTAATTGGGACTCAACATCATCAGCCTTCGTGTTAACTTCTTCCCCCTGGTGCACGTTTCAGTATCTGCAAAACAGCTCAAAGGACATGCCTCAGAATATTATCTATAGCCCTTGAGGAGGAACTAAAGGTCCTTGGCTTTAATGGTGAAACTATTATTTTTGTCTTGCTTGACTCTTTCCCTGTGTTTCTGTATTTCTGCACTTCTCTGATAGAATTTACTCTTTGAAACTTGGGGAAAGCCGAGGAGGTTCAAGTTTTTCTACAGACAAGGCAGGCAAGACATGGTGGGGTCTGTCCCAGGAAGACCCTGTAGGGTCCTGCGCAGTTGTACTTCCAATCCATGAGCATGGCCTATCTTTCCATTTATTTGTATCTTCAATTTCTTTCCTCTGGGACTTCCCTGGTGGCCCAGGGGTTAAGAATCCGTTTTCACGTAAAGAACAGACTTTTGGACTCAGTGGGAGGAGAGAGAGAATTTGAGAGAACAGCACTGAAACATACACATCACCATGTGTAAAGCAGATAGCCAGCGCAAGCTTGATATATGACGCAGGGCACCCAAAGCCAGTGCTGTGACAGCCTGGAGGGATGGGGTGGGGAGGGAGGCGGAGGGGCGTTCAGGATGCAGGTGACACATGCAAATCTGTGGCCAATTTATGTTCAGTTCAGTCGCTCAGTCGTGTCTAACTCTTTGCGACCCCATGGACTGCAGCATGCCAGGTCTCCCTGTCCATCACCAACTCTGGGAGCTTACTCAAAACTCATGTCCATCGAGTCAGTGATGCCATCCATCTCATCCTCTGTCGTCCCCTTCTCCTCCCGCCTTCAATCTTTCCCAGCATCAGGGGCTTTGCCAATGAGTCTGTTCTTCCCATCAGGTGGAAGCTCAGAGTCCTAACCATTGGATTGACAGGAATTCCCTCAAAACCCACTTCTTCTTCCTCAGATTCTACTGCCCTTATGCAAATGGAGACACTATGTCTACTTTGCTATTTATGCCCTGGGCAGGGTTGAGATCTGAAGGTCTCTTACTCTGGACTGGCCAAAGGATGGGAAGCCAAGTCCCGGTCTGCTTCCCCCTCCCCAGTAGGATCACAGCAACTCCCACCTATAACGGGCATGTCTAGTATAAACATTTGCTGGGGCCCACACTGGGCTGAGCACTGAGGGATACTGGAAGCTTAACAGTGAACAGTTAACGAAGCTTAAGCTGGACCGTCCTCTGGAGGTCTTGTGTATACTCTAAGGTGCTGAGCATGAACATCAGGCCCCTGTCAAACCTAACCGCTCTAGTCCACATGCCTCATACCAAACTCAGGACACCAGAGCTACTGGAGCAGGGAGCAAATATGGTAGGACTCCCTGGCTTTGAGTGTCATTTAATAACCAACTCAATGACGATGTGCAATCCTCTTAATACTTTTCAAAAATTTTATAATTTTGGCCATGCCTTGAGGTACATGGGATCTTAGTTCCCTGACCAGGGATAGAATCTGTGCCCCCTGCAGTGGAAACTTGGAGTCCTGACCACTGGACCAGTAGCAAAGTCTGTCTCTTTTTTCTAAATACTTCATGATCATGGTAAAGAGCAAGTCTCATTTTGATACCAGTGCATCTTAAACCTGTCCCTGATGCTGGTTAATTTCTCTTGAACAACAGGATTCAGGTCCAGAGCCTTCAGCAGATAATGGTATAGGATTACAATTTATAGTATCATTTCTCTTTTGTTTTCATTGCTTTTTGTTTATATTCACTTATTTCTGTACTTAGCTTTTATTTATGGCTAGTAACAGTATTCAGTAGTTTCTAGTAGCACGTTATTAGGGTCAAAGATAATACCATGAGTTTGAGGAGTTAGTTTCAATCATGAAGTCTGCCACAGCTCTGGAAAAATAACAAAATTTTTCCTTTGTAAAACAGACATGCTGGCTTAAAGACGCTCCTCTGCCCCTAAATAAGGATATAAACATTACCATGTGTCCAATGCACCCTATAGTATGAAGGGAAGGTCCAAGTACCAAAACTTAACAGCAAAACAGATAAGCACAATGTAACAACAAAGATGGTTGTTTCATCTCCTGATTTATTAACTAGTCATAGACCCCATCAGTGACAGAGGCAGTCTCACTCTTGTAACAGTAGTTTTAAAAGTATGATTTTAACCCAGCTATAGACATTAACATGCTGCTGCTGCTAAGTCGCATCAGTCGTGTCTGACTCTGTGCGACCCCATAGATGGCACCCACCAGGCTCCGCCGTCCCTGGGATTCTCCAGGCAAGAATACTGGAGTGGGTTGCCATTTCCTTCTCCATTGCATGAAAATGAAAAGTGAAAGTGAAGTCCCTCAGTCATGTCCAACTCTTAGCGACATACTCCTTTCCAAATGATTCTGTATTTTCAAGGTTACTGAAGAGAAATGGCAACCCACTCCAGTATTCTTGCCTGAGAAATCCCACAGACAGACGAAGCTTGTGGGCTCCAATCCACGGAGTCACAAAAGAGTCCCACTCGAGTTAGCAACGGAACAATAAGGACAGTGTGAAATGTTATCAATTGTGCGAAGCCGGGTGAACCTTCACACAGAATTTCTCGATTATTGTTCCAATTTCCTCTGAGACTACAATTACTTCAAACTGAATTAAAAAATACATGTCCCTCGTGGAAAGAGAGAATAAACCTCTTAGGTCAAATTTTAAAACGAAAATCTGCAAGTTACCCTAGTCAGGAGAACCGTAAAGCCCAGTGAAAAAGGCTTATTTCCGTCTAAAGTTTCTTACCAACTCTGGCAGTGATAAAGACGACATGGCACGTTTCTCTGCTCTCCCCAACTCTTAAACCAGGGAGGCTCTCAATGAGCCGTCTGCTCACAGCGAACAGGTGAGAGGGAGGCCCCCGATTTTGTGAAAACCCAGGGAGAGAACGTTGCAAATAATTTACTTCCACCACTCTGCGTTTGAGACTCACACGCACGAACTGCACATTCCCGGGCCAGCATTCTGCGGGGGCCGGGAGCCCGGTGGGGACCCGGGGGGTCTGAGTTTCATCTCGCGGCCTCCGACGGCAGCAGAGAGTCAGCCTGGCTCAGGGCGAGCTGGTCCTTCTTCTCCTTCTGCAAAACGTGGTCCTCCCACAGCGCCTGGTCCACCTGGTCGTCGGTGAGCACCACGGGCTTGTATTTCTCGTCGAAGAGCCGCTCATTGGCCTCCGAGTGCAGCTGGTGGGGCCCGACGACGCGCAGGTGAGCCGGCAGGTGCAGGAACTCGTCGTCGTTGATGTCGGAGTCGCGCATCCGGGCCCCCAGCACCCACCAGCGGCCCACGAAGCCCACATCCAGAATCCGGTCCGGGAAGTCGGTCCAGCGGGGCTGCAGGTACCGACAGCGAGCCTGGTAGAGGCTGGCCTGGGCATCGAAGGGCGCCTCGTACACCAGCGAGAAGAGGCCCAGGCTCACGTGGCGCAGACAGCCGCGACCACGCAGCCAAAGCAGCCGCTGCACGAACGCCTCCGAGTCGCGGTTGCGAGTGGCGGGCGCCAGCAGCAGAAGGGTCCCCGACGCGTCGAGCAGCGCCTCCTCGAAGGCTGCCTCGCTCGGTGCCAGGGAGCAACAGGCCGCCGCGCCACCCAGCAGCCCTAAGTACACGGCCGCCTTCCCGGGCCGGGCCCGCGCCGCCGCCGCCGCGTCCTTGCAGGCCTCTGCGTAATCTTGGAGCAGCGAGCGGGCCCAAGCGCCTGAGGGGAGAAAAGAGCATTGAGAGCCGCCCGGCGCTGGCGCCACCCATCCCGCCGCCTCCCGCCGCTACTCACCCAACCGCGCCCACACGCCGGGCTTTGCGGCTGCAGCGTCACGCGCCTCTCTACGGCTTCGGGACCAAAATCTCTTCAGAGCGGCAGCCGCCATTGTCTTCCGGCTGGGCGTCCGCACTCCGAAGAGAAACACCATGCATACAAAACAGAAGGCCCGGAGAATCTCTTCTGTGCAAGCGTCAGCATCACCGGAAATCGTTCCCCATCGGAAAAGGATAGCAGACGGACCGACGCCGGATGTTGCTGTCAGATCTGAGAGGGGTCATCTGCGGCGGTAGGCGGGTCGCGCAGGCGCAGAGAGTCCGGGCCCCGCCGGTTGAGATCGCCTCAGGTAAGGGGGGCGTGGGTACACCTGCGGGGCAGGAGAGGCGATTTAACGTTCCGGTGGGTGCGGGAGCCGCCAGGCCGGGCTTGGGGTTTGGGCTGGCGTCCAGGAGCGGCGCCGACTGGTGTCGAGAGAGGGTCTGATTGGCCTCTATCCTCAGAGGGATGCGGTGACGACCCTGAGAGACCATGGCAGCGGCTGACGAGCTGGCCTTCCACGGTGAGTGCAGCCGCGACCCGGCCCGAATCCTGCTCCTTCCACTGGCCGAAACCTCCCATCGAGTTTCCAGCTCAGATCTAACCCGAACCCCAGTCAGCTGTGAACAACCACCCAGACATGAAACCCATTCCTAACTCGAACCCCGTGCGTGCTTAGTCTCTCAGTCGTATCCGACTCCTTGCGACCCCATGGACTGTAGCCGGCCAGGCTCCTCTGTCCATGGGATTCTCCCGGCAAGAATACTGGAGTGGGTTGACACTTCCTCCTCCAGGGCATTTTCCCAATCCAAGTATCAAACCCGGGTCTCCTGCATCTCCTTCCTGCATTGGCACCGCTCCCATCTTAAACTCAGACCACAAATCTGAGGCTCTGCCCCATCCCTGAGCCAGCCCTCATTGTGGTCCTGTGTTAGGAAGGAGGGGACACGCCTCCTTCCCACTCACCACAGTTGAGGAAACTCTGGGCTGGGGGTAACACCGAGGTGGGGATGGTTACTCTTGGCTCCCAGATGTCGTTCAGTCCCTAAGTCATGCCCGACTCTTTGTGACCCCATGGACTGCAGCACGCCAGTCTCCCCAGACAAGCTGTGGGCAAAACGAAATTGCCTCAACTACCAAATACACCTGTGTCCCATATTCCTTCTCGACAGAGTTTGAGGAAGCTACTAATCTGCTGGCCCAGACCCCGAATGAGACCACCACCAGAAGTGATCAGCTGAGCCCTAAGGGGCACGTGGCTGTGGCAATGGACTCAGGCGGCAGTTATGGAGCTGAGGATGAGGTAGAGGAGAGCGACAAGACTGTGGTGAGTCCCAGGAGTCCCTGTGCCCTGCCTCTGTCTTGTCCCTTCTACCCTCCCTCTGGCGCACCCCTCCACCCCCACCCCCGCACCCCCAGCACTGAAAGTCTGCACTGTGCAGCTCCTACAGGAGGAGAAGCAGCAGCCTGGTTTCTGGACCTTTGGCTACTATCAGAGCTTCTTCGACGTGGACACCTCACAGGTCAGACCCGGGAAGCTGGTGGGATGGGGTGCAGCCACTATTCACTGAGAACTTCCTGTGCACCAGGCCTTGGGCCATTGCTGGCAATAGGCACATGGGAGAACAACCCCCACCCAGGCTGGTAGACATGACTGGGTGGACTGCATGTGTGTGGCCTGAGTGGGACTCGGGAACACGGGGAGCACACATGACATGGTGCACAGGGAAAGGCCCCCTGGAGAAGGCGACAGATTTGCTGGGACTTAGACAAGCAGGTAGACTTAGAGTGGAGGGAAGCATAAGTATGTTCCAGGCACGGGGAACAGCATAGGCAGGGGACCAGAGGTGAGAGAAGCCAACCACTGCTGCAGAGGCTGCCTCTCACTCAGTCTGGAGAGTGAGGTGGGGGCCAGGCAGAGGCCAGATCACCAAGGATCTCATGAGCTGTACTAAGGAGTTTGGGTTTTCTCCTAAAGGTGCTAGGGGGTCATGGAAGGGTTCAGAGCAGGAAAGGACTGAGTGACATGAAATTGGAGGCCAGGGTGGGAGATGGTGATAAGCCAGGGTTGTGGAGTAGGGAAGACGTTGGCAGAGATGGGAGAAGATTACCCAGGATTTGTTGACAGTTCTTATTGGGGGCAGGAGGCAGTGGACAGTGGGGGAGTCCCGGGCAGCCAAGCACAGAGGAGGGGGAAGCAAGGAAAAAGATGGCAGGCCCTGAAGCGTCCTTCAGAGTAGGGGGACACTGGGATATTGAGTAGGGGCTGCCCAGGGCAAGGGGCTCCAGGCCACAGGAGAGAAATGAGAGCATGGAGGAGGTGGGAGGTCAGCAGGGAAGGAACCCCTAAGGAGGGTGACCCTCTTTCCTTTGTGGGTAGTGAGGGAGCCCCAGATGGGCTTCTGTCCTAGGTCCTGGCCTTGCCCCGCAGGTCCTGGACCGGATCAAAGGCTCGCTGCTGCCCCGACCCGGCCACAACTTTGTACGGCACCACCTGCGGAATCGGCCAGACCTGTATGGTGAGTGAGGTTGTGCGTTCAGTTCATTCAGTTACTGATGCAACACATGTTGACAGAGGGCCAGGCCCCGGTATACAGCTGAGCACAAAGCACAGTCACTCGGGTAGAATTGAAACGTACTCTGTTCATGCAGACAGGGCCAAGCGAGGCTGCAGAGGGCTGCGGGGCTGGGAGGAGAAGCAGAGTGTTTAGAGGGTGGGAGCTGCTATGTTGTGTGGGTTGCTCAGGGAAGGCCCTGCTGAGGAGGGTGAGGGAATGAGCCTAGTTGGTGTCGGGGTTAAGGGTGGCGAGACCTGGGAGAAGAACATCACAGAAGAGGCATGTGGCGGAAACAGGCTTGCACTGCAGGGCAGCACTGTGACTGCACTGGAACGAGCTGCCAGCAGGCCCCAGAGGTGATCGGTCAGACCACATGGGCCTCCTATGCTTTGGTGAGAAGAGATCTTAGCCAAGTGCCCTTGGGTGCTGCAGGCCCTGTGGGGGGCAAGGGCAGAAGCTGGAGGACCAGGGAGGAGTCGCGTGTGGGATCATGGGCCTGGCCTGGGAGGTAGAGAGTGGGGGTTAGATCCTGGCAAACGTGGAAGATGGAGCCAACAGGGTGTGCTGACACACTTGATGGGTGGGAGGAGAGGTGGCAAGGATGCTTCCCAGCTTTTGCCTGGACTGTGAGAAAGCGGGACCTTCCCTGGTGGCTCAGATGGTAAAGAATCTGCTTGCAATGCAGGAAACCAGGGTTCGATCCCTGGAGTGGGAAGATCCCCTGGAGAAGGGAATGGCAACCCACTCCAGTATTCTCATTGGAGAATTCCATGGACAGAGAAGCGTGGCAGCTACAGTCCATGGGGGTCACAGAGTTGGACACGACTGAGTGACTAACAATTTCCCCAGAAAGACGGAATTCTATTTATCAATGGGAAAAGGCGAGAAGATTCTAAGGGAAAGAGTGGGCATGCTAGGTGGAATGGAACGTTGAATAGGAGCCCCAGGTTCAGGGCAGAGGCCCAGACTTGGGACACTGGGGGTTGTGGGCACAGAGGTGGCAGAAGGCCCTGAGGTTGGACGAGCTCACAAAAGGGGTGAATGAACACAGAGGAGGTTTGAGAACTGGCCCGGGTGGGCCCCTCATTGTTAAAGAGCTCAGGGAGTCAAAGAGGCTGAGGAGTTGCCAGTGAGATGAGACAAAAGCAAGAGTGTAAAACCCTGGGAACCACATGGAGAGTGTTTCCAGATGGAGGGGGATCAGCTACGTCAAAGGCCACTGAAAGGCCGAGAGAGGTGAGGGATGGAGGCTGGATTCAGCTGCTAGTCTGTCACTAGTGTGACACCATATCAAGGGAGCAGTGGGGGTGGAGGCAGCCCGGAGCTTGGAAAGAGGCTGGGACCGGATGGCGCAGGTCACTAGTCCTGGGAGCTCCCACCCTGGGGCCCTGACCGTGCTCCACCCACAGGCCCCTTCTGGATCTGTGCCACGCTGGCCTTCGTCTTGGCCATCACTGGCAACCTGACCCTGGTGCTGGCCCAGAGGAGGGACCCATCCATCCACTACAGCCCCCAGTTCCACAAAGGCAAGTAAAGTGGGCAAGGCCTGGGAGCTGGCAGGGCTCGGGGTGCCGTGGGGCCCAGGAGTGATAACCTGATTGGCCCGCAGTGACCGTGGCCAGCCTCACCATCTACTGCTATGCGTGGCTGGTGCCGCTGGCGCTGTGGGGCTTCCTGCGGTGGCGCAAGGGTGTCCGGGAGCGCATGGGGCTTTACACCTTCCTGGAGACTGTGTGCGTCTACGGCTACTCCCTCTTTGTCTTCATCCCCACTGTGGTGAGTGGGGCCCAGGGGTGGGTGGGTCCTGGGCGCCACAGGGACGACCTGCTAGCCAGCTGCCTGTATCCCCCCCAGGTCCTGTGGCTCATCCCTGTCCCATGGCTGCAGTGGCTCTTCGGGGCCCTAGCCCTAGCCCTGTCAGCTGCTGGCCTGGTGTTTACCCTCTGGCCCGTTGTCCGTGAGGACACCCGGTGGGCAGCTGGGGTGCTGCTGTCTGTGGTGGTGCTACTCCACGCCCTCCTGGCCATGGGCTGCAAGGTACTGGGCTGGGGTGGTCACAGGCTGGGCTCGGGGTGGGGACTCAGTTTGCCGGCTCTGACGCTGACCCAGGGCTCTCGGATCAGTTTTATTTCTTCCAGCCACTGCCTCCAGAGCCCATGGCATCTCCCCACCAAGCCACCTCTCAGCCTCCAGCCACAATGTTGCCACCCACCCTGCCAAGGTCCGTGGCAGCCTAGGAAGGCTGAGCCTGCAGGTAAGGAACTGTCCCCAGCTGTGGCTGGGGGCAGGGTCTCCAGCTCCAACTGCACTCCCCCGCCCCCCGCCCGATGTTAGAAGCCACAGGGCCACTTCTCAGTTTCTCTCTTTCAGGCCCAAGAGATGGTGACTGGAGGCTCCCCTGAAACCTCAAGATCATTTCGCTACTTTCCAGACTTTTCTTACAAAGCAAACACTTTTATTTTCTATGCAAAGGTGATTCAGAGAATTTATATAAAGGCGGGAGAGGGGCACAGCAGGGAGCTTCCAGGGCGGCCATCGCCCCCAGGGGCCACCCCAGCCTGGGCCGCACTTGCTCTTCCTGGGGTGCCCAGAGAGCGGGCCTTGAGCTGAGCCTGAGCTCCGCCACATCCAAGTCTGGGGTTGTTAGAAACGGGGGAGCAGAATTAGAAGAAAACTGCCTGTGCTGAAACATATTTCCGTGGGTTTTTTTATTTTTATTTTTTTCCTTTTCTTTCCTTTTTTTTTGGAGAGGTCCCTGCAAGGCCCCTTCCCAGGCTGGGGTGGGACCAGAATGCCATCAGAGTAGGAGGGGCGGGAGGAGCATCTACAAATACCGAAGGGGGTACACAGGCCTAACGTTAGCTACAAGGAAAAAGGACGCCTTCCACGACAGACCCTTGAGGTTTCTGCGTCTGCCCCAAGCGGCTGACGCTGACCCTTCCCTCCAGGCCCAGGGCCCCCAGGCCACCCTTTCTAGCTCTGGGTGCAGGTGGGGGCTGGGTCTGCAGGGGGTCAGGGACAGGACAGCAGCAAGAGGCAGGGGCTGAGGACGGAGGGCCTTCCCGACAGCCGGGTGGGTTGTACATTCAAGTGTGAGGTGAACCCTTTGGTGGGAGGGGGCCGAGGGGCTCCCTGGGCTCCAGAGGCCCGGCCCCACCCCATCCTGAAGACTCGGTAGGGCCACCCCTCGCCACTGAGCCTCTGAGCTGGGGAGAGGGGCTGCTGGCTCGGCCCGGCCGGCCTGATTTCTCAGAGGGTCTATGGATTGACACTGGTTCTTTTCATAAAAAAATAAAATTAAAAAAAGCAGCATGTCACGCCTGTGGTGACCAAGGCCTGGTAGTTGAAGGGGAGGCCCCTCCAGGAAGGGGCCAGCACTGCCTTCCCTGCTGGAGACAGGCAGGGGACCGGCCCGAGGGACCGGGCAGGGCGGCCACTGCCCCCTCCCTCCCCACCAGGCCTGCAGCTATCAGGCCCGGACACGCCTGTTACAGAAGATGTCAAACCCAGGTCAGGGTGGAGAGGGCCGGGGGGTGGGGGGGCACAGAGCTCCCACGACATGATCATGTGTAAAATATGGCAGCGACACGCGCTTGGGGCCAAGATGTGGGTGGGCAGTGGGGTGGGGGCGGCGGCGGCGGCAACGTCGTGTAAAAAAGTGTTCAAGTTCCCGTAGCAAAGAGGGCTGTGGCCGGGTATGTGGGTCTCTCCAGTACAAGGGTCAAAGCCGCCCAGGGTGGGGCAGGGTCTTCATTTGGTTTCCTGGTGCTGTCAGTCCGTTCCACGCCGCAGGGGCCTAGCTCCCATAGTGCATGGTGTTGGTCGGGATGGACATGGGTGAGGCCATGGAGATGGCGGGGCCGCCCATGGTGAACTGGCTGTTGACTGCATAGTGGGCGCTGGAGCTGCCGCCACTGCTGCCCTGGGCGCCAGAAGATCCTGTGGGGCAGGGGGTGGGCACTAAGGGGCCGCCTCTGTCCCGTTGCCCGCCCAGACCCATGGCAGAGTCAGAGAGAAAGAGCACAGGAGAGAGGGCAGGCGGGCGCCCGGGCACACGCACACCCGCGGGGCCCTGCGACCCCCGCCCACCATTACCTTGGACAATCCCCGTGCTCATTATGGAGCCCATCCGGGAGTGGGTGTGATTGACAATCCCCGTGTTGGCTGCACAGCAGGAGGAAGGAAGGAAGGAAAGGAGATGGCGTCACCGCCCCCAGCCTGCCCGGCCCATGTGCCCGGCGTGGTGGGTGCTCACACTCGGGTGAGGGTGGGTGCGGTGCCCGCAGAGCAAGGTGGAGAGGCAGTTGGGGGGCGGAGCTCAGCCCCCGGGGAAGAAGCAAAGGTGGTGAGGCAGAAGGCCCGAGCTCACAGTGGTCCTGGGCACACCCACCCCCTGGGCTCACCTAGGGGAATCAGGTTGTTGTGGCCCACACTGGAGCCTCCGGCAATAACACTGCTCAGGTCGTAGGCGGTCGGCATTCCTGCACCAGGGAGCGAGAGGTCAGGGCAGGAGGGCTCGAGGGCCAGCACCGGCGGGCGGCCAGGGAAGGACCCTGCCCCCACCCCCACCCCACGCACAAGCGGGCTGCTCACCGGCCACGGCCATCCCACTGCTGAGGTTGTAGGTGCTGCCGGCATTCCACATGTTCTCCGAGGGGGATGTGTAGTGGGAGCCAGGCGGCGGGGAGGGTGTCGTGCCTGTGTATCTGCAGCAGAGACGGCCCGTGGGCAGGGCGAGGGGCAGCGGGCGAGGAGGGCGCCCCCCGCGCAGGCCCAGGGCCCGTCCTACCTGAAGAATGGGTTTTTCAGGTCCAGGAGGTTGCTGGACTTGGAGCCTGTCTGGTCCACCTGGGCCACAATACTGATGTCGTAGCTCTGTCTGCGGGGGCAGGGAGGGCGGCCATGAGCTGGCTGCCGGGAGGGACCGAGCCCCTGCTGCCCCCAGCCCCCGGTGGCTGCTCGCACCTTTTGTTGGCAATAAGCAGACATGTCCCTGAGAGCGTGTCCCCGGCCTTGGCGAACAGTGGCGACTGGAACAGGCACCGGACTTGGTACCAGTGGGTCAGGGGCTCCGTTGGGGCCGTGGACAGCCACACAGTCATTCTGCCAAGCAGGGACAGGCATGCCCTTGACTGGGCTAGACCCCCACCTTGTGCATTTTGAGCTCTCCCCAAGCACCTACCCTCTACCCCTGGCCCTCGCCACCCAGGGGTCCCCTGGAGCGGAGACAAGCTGGCTGTCCAGTAAGTTCTATCTATGCCCACTCACCCTGACATACAAGAGACACAATCAGGTCCCGTGAAGAACAGTCACTTTGAACAGGGTAGACCACCACCCTCCTCCAATAGTCTATTGCTCGAAGGCCAGCTCCCACTGCCTTCTGCAAGGAGCAGTAGCACCCAGCAGAGTCGAGTCAGGCCCTCCCAGCCCCCAGTGCATCATCTGAGCCAGCCAGGCCTGGAGTTACCACCTGGGGCTGGAGTGGGGGGGCCACCTGCTCTGCTCGGGTGCACTCACATAGAGCCGATGAAAGCGACATCAAACCAGAAAGCCAGACCGTGAACCAGTCCGGAATGCAGCATGTGGAACTTGAATGGGATTTCTATCCTGTAAGGCAAAGGGCAGTGATTGCTGGGGAAGCTGACAGGGCTTCTGGGAGAGGAGAGGGGTGTGGGGGCCCCAGCCCATCCAGCCTGGGAAGCAGGGTTCTGCCCAAGGGAGCCAGCAGTGGCCCTGACCTCCAGAAGGAGTTGAGCCCAGGAGGACGGGGTGCCAGGGGTGGAGGGCTGCTGGTACCTGTGCAAATCTCCTTCTTTGGCTTCTAAGAAGTTCACCGTGTACTTAACGGACTTGGCCATCAGGATCCGGATGTCAAATGTGTCCTGGGAGAGAGCAGAAGAGTGACCTGGCTTCAGGCACAGGGGCTGTGAGGAGAAGGGGAAGCCCGGCCCTCTTCCAGGCTGGCTGCAGCCTCTAGGCCATTTGGCTCAAACCAGTTTGCAGTTTGCCCTTCTCGGCCTTGCTGGGGGGAGGAGGAACTGGTCTGACACAGTGAAGGGCAATTAGGTGACAGCTCTCAAAATGACAACTATTCATCTGCTTGAAAGACTTGGCAGTTCCACTTCAGGGATTGTAACCTATAAATCTATGTGCACATGTACAAAACTTCCACCCATAGTTACAGATTGCCAAGAGCAGAAACAGCCTGGAAGGTAAACTAGTGATGGCCCAAGAGTAAAAGATCACGCATGTGAAAAAGGACGAAAAGGCTCTTTAGAATAGATGGGGAAAGATCTCCAAGATAAATTGTTACGCAAATCCACAAACATCAAGTGAGAGAACTACGCTGACATCCACTCACAGCTATGACGGAGATTTCATGTCAGACTGCCAAGAACTATATGAACTGAATAAAAAAGAACAACAACGACAGTTGTCTGCAATCACTGGAGAGCAACCACAGCAGCCACAGCTTTGGAGCCAAGACCTTAGACGGAGGAGGTGCTTTTTGACACGTGCCTTTCCCCTTTGGGTGGGGCCCTTCAGAGGCCTCCCTGTGTGGGGAAAGCCAGATGGGAACTCGGGATTACTGAGGCAGCTAGGACTCAAGGGGCCAAGATGCTAAAAAAAAAAAAAAAGGAAATGTGGAGATTCAAGGTGGACACTGCACATGTGATTTTAGTTCTTGGCATTTGCCAGTTTTTGAGCTACATGTGGGATGGCGGTAGGGAACCAAACAGAAAGATGCTTCTATGATATTAAAAAGCTAAAGCAAAGGGACTTCGCCGCCGGTCCAGTGGTTTAGACTCCACATTTCCACTGCAGGGCTCACAGGTTCAATCCCTGGCCAGGGAACCAAGATCCCTCAGGCCATGCAACTCAGCCAAATAATTACATTAAATAAGCAGACTTCTTTAAAAAAAATACTGACTAAAGATGGCTGATTGAACAAATGCATTTACTGCCCCATTAAAATAGAAATAAGATTTTTTTTAAATGAAGCTATCTTTTTTAATATGATTTTTAATTTTTTTATTTAAATATGGTTCAGCACCAGATTGGAACTGGGAGGCTAGGACAGGGGCCTATGAACCACCAGGCTCACTAATATCATGAAGACTACCCTGAAGCAGCAGTTCTCAAAACATGGTCCCTTTCCAGAGCTCCCTCAGGTCAAAACTATGTTCATAATAACACTAAGGTGTTTTCTGTCCTTTTCATTCGTTCACTCACCTATGATACCTTAACAGATTGAATGCAGAAGCAGAATCCAATAACAACAACAAAAGAAGCAGAATCCGACTGTCTTCTGCTAAGCCAGACGCTAAAGAGATTGGTAAATTTCAAATGACACTAATTCTTGCTGGAAAGTTTCAGAAAATAGTTTCTTTTCAAAAAATGCTGTTTATATTAACATATAATGGGTTTTACTGTCATCCTTTAATGTACATTCTTAAATTTCTTGAGTTTAGTTTTTAACACCAATAGATATTGGCAGTATATCAGTCAATACAGCACATATTTAGGACTTTCCTAGTGGTCCGGTGGCTAAGAATCCACTTGCCAATGCAGGGACCGGGTTTGACCCCTGGTCTGGGAAGATTCCACACACTGCAGGGCAACTAAAGCCTGTGCGCCACTGCTGAAGCCCAAGTGACCTAGACCCAGTGCTCCGCAACAAGAGAAGCCACTGCAGTGAGAAGCCACGCACAGCAACCACAGAGTACCCCCTGCTCTCCACAACTCAAGTCCACAGCAGTGAAGACCCAGCACAGCCAAAAATAATAAAAACTAAATTTAATTGTTTTAAAAAAATATATATATATATATAACACACATTTACAAAAGTTCTTTGGGATCCTACATTTTTATGAATGTAAAAGTGTCCTGAGTTGAAAGTGTTTGAGAACTGCTGCCTTACAGGGAAGCTAGCAATATGGCAACAAAGTAGAATTGAAGAGCAGCCTCCAAATATCTTAAATGCTTCACAGGACCAAGGTGCTACATCCTTATGGCTACTTGCCTGAAGAAAAACAAATCCTTGGAAAGAAAACTATCCTCTCAGATCAGATCAGATCAGTCGCTCAGTCGTGTTCGACTCTTTGTGACCCCATGAATCGCAGCACGCCAGGCCTCCCTGTCCATCACCAACTCCTGGAGTTCACTGAGACTCACATCCATCGAGTCAGCCATGCCATCCAGCCATCTCATCCTCTGTCGTCCCCTTTTCCTCCTGCCCCCAATCCCTCCCAGCATCAGAGTCTTTTCCAATGAGTCAACTCTATCCTCTAGAGCCTCTATAATTTTTCGTTCTGACACTTAAGGACCAGGCACACGAAGAGACAGAACAAAGAACCAAACCAAGAGAAGAAAGAGCAGAAATACATTTCCCACTTATCCTCCAGATACCACAAGTGACCAGAGACTTATATTTAACACGTTCAAGGAAGAAGAGGGAACAAATTTCAGAGAACTGAAATAGAAAATAAGCAAGGTGAAACTCTAGAACTGAAATTTTACAAAATCAGGGAGGGAGTGTTGGATGAGCAATCAAAAGGAACTACCAACTTCTAGTTGTAAGATAAAATAAGTACCAGTAATGTAATGTACAATGTGATAAATACAATTAACTCTGCAATACATATGAAAGTTGTTATGAGATTAAATCCTGAGAGCTCGTATCACAAGAAAATGTTTTGTTTTGTTTTGTTTTTTCCAAAGAAAAACCAAGAACAAACTCAGATGAGACATAGCGTCGAGAAGATTGAAACTGGGATACAGATAAGGAGACAGTGTAAAAATTATGCAATTAATTGGGAGAAAAAAGAGGGAAAAATACAGAAAAGAGTAAAGAGTATAAGAATCATTTGAGATGTGGCGAAAAGGTCTCATATACACATTATCAGGGAACCAAGAGAAGAAACATGGGGCAGAGGTCATGTTTAAAGTGATGCTGTCCTAGAGTCTTGCAAAACTAGTGAAAGACAATCGGGAGTGGGTGGGGGGATAATATGTACCTTATTAAGACAAAAGGAAGTAAGAAAAGAGGTAAAAAGAAAGAAGGGTCAGGATAAATTAAAAAAAAATAGTATGATGACAGATTTATAGACATAAAGACCAGTAATTACATTAAATATAAATAATCTAAACATGCTAATTAAAAGACAAAAACCATCAATCTGGTTAAAGAACAAAACTCAAATGCGTGCTATTTACATGAGATAAACCTTAATAAGGTTATAAAACGGTTGAAAGTATAAGGATGGAAAAATATGTATCGTATAAAGATTAATCAAAGAAAGCCTGAGTAGCTAAACTATTATCAGAAAAAAATAGACTTTAAGGCAACAGTATTACTAGACATTTTTAAAGTAAAGACACTTTTTATAGTTACAAAAGGATCAATCCAACAGGAACATATAAAAATAATCCTAAACCTATATGCACCTAATAACAGTAATGTAAAAAAAAAAATCAGGCAAAAACTATCAGAGCTACACGGAAAAATAAATCTACAATCAGTAATAGACAGAAAAGGCAAACAAAAAAATCAGTAGAGACAGAGAAGACTTGACCAACATGATTAACAAATGTGACTGAACTGGTATTAATGTAACAATGTACTCAACAAGTGATTGGTACACATTTTCTCAAGGAAGTACACAGGGGACATAAACTGAGAACACACACTGGGCATAAGGCAACTCGGAACAAATTTCAAAGGACTGAACTCACACAGTGTATGTTCTCTGAACACAGAAAAACTAAGACAGAACAACACATTGATTATTCTATACTTTGAGAGGAAGAAAGATTGAAAAGATGTATATATTTGTACATGCACGTTTAGGTATAAGAGCTCTAAAAGATCTACAACAAGACTGTTTGCCTCTAAGAAAGAGAACTGTGTGTTAGGGTACAGAAGTGGGAGGTCTCCACTTTTGTACTTTTTTGATTTTTGAACCATGGGTCTATATATCAGTTCAAAAATCTCAATAATTAAAGTCAATCGAACAGAATCAGTTCATCAAGGATCAATGCATCTGATAACAAGTACTGCATGCTGTGAGCTAAGTACTCTACATGCCTTGCTACTTTATTCCCAACATCCCCGTGTGAGAGCTCCCTGCAGGGGCAGAAACTCAGAGCTTCAGTGGCTTCCCTCGCACTGCACAGCTTGCACAGGCCTGACAAGAAAGCTTCTCTCCTGTCACCCCAGATGAGGGCCACGCCCAGCACTAACTCCAGGAGTGCCCTGGGTGCCCCCACTCACCACCACAGGCTGCCGGAAATACTCGTCCACTGCAGCACCTCGGAGGGCTGACAGGTCCACTCCGTGGAAGGATGGCTGGTACCTGCAGAAAGCGCCCGCCCCCCATGGCAAGGTCACCAGCAGCAGGAGACAGGCGGGCCAGACTGCCTTCTCTCCCAGTTGGCCCTCATCCAGCCCGTCTTTTAGGTCCTATGAAGGATAAGGAATGAGAGAGAGGCGGGGCTGTCCCCAAGGAGGCAGGACACCAAGGAGCACACTCACCAGAAGTTGGCCTTGGTGAACTGCTCCATGTAGAGCTGCTCGTCCGTGAAGGGTGCCAGGTGGACATCACCAATGGTGGGGAACATGTTTCCTGGGAGTGGGGGCAGGGAGGGGTGCTGGCATCAGGGTGGGACATCCAGCAGGGCCTGGCAGAGACTCAGAGGGCCCCAGAACACCAACTCTGGGCTTTCCCAGCCCCTCACTCACTCACACACTCTCGCATCCATGCAGTGCAGAGGCACCGAGCGCCTGCTCTGCCAGCGGCCACAGAATACTTGACATCTACCTCCTCACTGAACCTGGACAGCTAGCCAGGGAAGCAGGAAGACCTAGCCTTCCAAGGGCTGGGAGACAGGATGGCACCTGCCAGGGCCTCAGGGGTCCTGCTCCATCAGCTGGACGGTGTCTCTGGGACCGGTGTGCAGTGGGGAAAACAAAGCCAAGTGCTCTGGACAGGGTGAGGGTGAGCCCCAGGCCATGCCATCACGGCCTCAGCAGAATCCCCTTGCACAGGCCTCTGCCAGGCAGGGTGGGCCACATGCATGGCCTGAAATGGGGGGGTGGGGTGAGGCCTCCATCTGTTGACTCGAGGAACAGACGGGTGAGTCAGAGCCAGCGGGAGGACAGTCAGGGCTCAGGAGCTCTTGCCTACTTCAGAGTCTGGGGCCTCCAGTCACCTGGCCTCCAGATGTGGGGCTCCCTCCCTCCTTTTGTCCGAGGAGGCACCAGGAATCTGCCTGCCTTCAGCTGCAGCCATGGGGTGGGGAAGGCGAGGTGCTCTCTGGCCCAGAGGCCACAAGCCAGGCCGCCTGCCCCTGGAGCATCATGGGCAAGTGCCCCACCTTGCCTGAAGGTAGCTGAAGAGCAATTATGGGGGTTGGGGGGAGTTCCCCTTAATGCTCTCAAAGAGCTCCCTGAGATGGAACCAAGCCACACTAATGCAGGCTGAGGGGAGGGGGCTGGGCAGGCTGCCTGACCAGTGGGGTGAGTGTGCAGCTGCCCACAGAACCCCAGGAGACCACGCTCTGCTGGGGCCACCACTGCTTGTCAACCCAACTCCACTCCCCCCAAACCCTCCTACCCCAGCCAGCATGGCCCACCACGCTGCAGGGCCAAGCACGAGAAGAGCAGGTAGAGGACAAGCCTCGGGGCAGCCTGGCTGCCCATACACCTGGAGAGCAGGACAGAGCTGTGGGGAACCGCGGCCACCTCCCCTCTCCCCGCAGCCCAGTTCCTGCCCCTACAGGGCCCGCAGGTACACTGGCCTCCACGCTCTGCCCTGGCCACGGTCATCCTGTACCACAAAAACACACACACAACCCCTTTCCTGTACAAAAACACGCAGATGGAGACATGTGCCAGAGGTAAGCAGAGAATGGACACAGCAGCAGATGTGCATGGCCAAGTGCAGACCCGACCTCAGTGACACAGGGGTCAACAGGGACCCAGAGATCCCAGAGCACAGATGGGCTGGTACAGTGACACAGAGGTCACACAGCTGCATCCCAGTGCCAAGAACCCCCACCCCACTCACACACACACACCACCCCCCACACCCCCCACTGCCTCCTGGCCCTGAGGAGTTAAGGGCTCTGTGAGGCCGAGGGCAAGTCTATAAGGCTAGAGACAAAGATGCCAGGGTGGCTCCTCAGGGAAGGTGCCGGCAGAAACCAACTCTGGCTCTGACCACAGACCAGCTGGACACTGTCCCCCGAGGGCACAAGACGCCAAGGCAGCCCAACAAGTAGCCTCATTTGGGGCCCAGTCAGCTGGGGCTGGGTCAGGGTAGGGAATGGGCGTGAAGGCCCTGATGCCCTTGGCACCCAGGCTGCCAGCGCAGGCCCGCGGGGTGCTGCGGCACCCCTGGACTGACCCAGCGACAGCCTGGCGCCCCCCCGTAGGGGCCCTGGGGCCCCCGACCCAAGCAACGGCCATGCCAGCAGGGACACTCACCGCCAGGGCGCAGGTACTTCTTGGCGTGGAGGTAGCTCTCAAGCATGCGCTCATTGAAGAGCATGTAGCCCATGGGCTCCGAAATAATGATGTCCACTTGCTCGGGCAGCGAGACCTCCTCCACCTTCCCAGGGATGACCACGATGCGGTCGGTGAGGTTGTTACTTTTCACCAAGACCTGAGGGTGGGCAGGTCACAGGGGTCA
Organism: Bos taurus; assembly: GCF_002263795.3. NCBI lineage: Eukaryota > Metazoa > Chordata > Mammalia > Artiodactyla > Bovidae > Bos > Bos taurus. The sequence goes on along the minus strand of NC_037334.1, from coordinate 15,353,397 downwards.
CGGGGGTCCTCTTGGGGAGGGCCTCAGTCCACACTCGCCCACCAGATCCCCCACTACCTCGCTGGTAAGCATGCTGACTGCAGCTGTGAACAGCCTTGGCCCGTCAGGAGGTCGCTGCGGCCCCACCCATCTCGGGCCGGCCCTCCTGCAGCTTCCCAGCCCCTACTGTCACCTTGGGTACGAGGACAAGCAGGCCTGGCTAGGGCCAAACGTCAGCTTGGACACACCTTCCGACCCAGCGATCCCAGTGCTGGGTGGTGTGCACTGCAGACGTACCCTCACCACAAGAGGGGATGCGGGTACGAAGCCTCGGGGCGGCACTGGTTTGTGCTGTAGACCGAGAATCGGCCTCAGCGTCAACTACAGCCTACACACAGCAGTCCAGCCAGGCAAAGGGATGCTTGGCAACCACTAGAGAGAGTGATGAAGCTCTTCACATGACAGATGCAACCCAGATGCACCATAAGCAGAGCAAAGCCAGGAGCCAGACGGTGGCGTGGATGTTCGTGTGGGAGGGGCGGGTGGAGAGCCCAAGGGGGCTCATGGGGCTTCTGTGTTCGTATCTCTCCCTCTGCTGGGAAGTCTAGGTGGTTGGGAGCTGGAGGTGGGGGAGGGAGCCATCCCCACCATTTGATTTTGTAGTTTTTAGGCGTTAAACTCTGAATGAAGGCTTCGGTGCCAAGCAACATAAACCAACAAAATGAACTCCTGTTGTCCATCTTTCAAGGGGGGCTCAGAGAGATGGGCGGCTTGCCGGGGGCCAGGATCCCACCCTGGTCTGTGTGACTGCACAGTCCTGCCCCAAAGACCTGAACCACCCATGAACCTGGTGGGCAACCACTCATCACGCAAGAGAGACTCTCTGAGGCCCAGAGAGCCCCTGCCCCTGAAACTACTCAGTTTGGGGGACAAGAGACCCAAGTAGAGAGCGACGTCCCCAGGCTTCCCTAGATCCAAGGGTCAGGCCTCCCCTGGGTTCCTGACCGGCTGGCTTCCCCAGGTTGAACAGGCCCAGAGTTGGGGGACGAGGACAGGCCAGAGTCCCAGCGGGCACTGACCTCGGCGTGCTGGGCCATGGTGCTGGCCTCCACTGCATAGATCTTTCTCGCTCCAGCCTGGGCAGCAAAAAACGACAGGATCCCAGAGCCGCAGCCAACGTCGAGAACAATCTGGGGGAGGAGGGGGCGGTGAGGACAAGCTAGCAGTGAAGGGATACAACAGTAAGGATGGGGGTGTCAGGGGCGCTCACTCCCTGCAGGCCCACCCACCCACCCGCTGAGCCCGCCCCCGCCCCGCAGCCTGCTGTGCCTCTGCACGGCCAGCTGCCCTGAGCCTGCTCCCAGTGGGAGCCTACGGTCTGGATCCAGAGGTGGCAGGAGGGGAGCTTCTGCTTCTGAGCACAGTGGGGATGTCAGAACCAGTACCCTCTCTGAGATCCAATTCAAGAAGGCATGGCCTGGGCCATCTATGGGGCGTGTGGGAGTGAGGGCTCACTAGGTCAGGACACCTCTGAGCCCTGCAGGCAGCAGGACCACTCGGACACAGGGCTGACCGGCCCGGCCCACACAGCCAGCAGAAAGTGGCAGCCCCCGACCCCAGGCCCTACAGGGTATCCCCACAACCTGAGAGGAGACCTGGGAACGGTTCCCACATGGGTACCCTCTTCAGGGCTGCCGGGCTCCACAGCACAGGCTCTCGGAGTCCAGGCCACAGCATGGTGGGCTACCCCATATTCTGGATTCATCTGACTGCCACCACGTGAGCAGAAAGCTGGGATAAACGGGTCTGCTGGTGACGCACATGAGCTAAAGGAGACCCACTCTGGGCGTGGGGGTGGGCATAGGTTGAGTGCCTGATAGAGACGTTGGTGCTGTTGGCGGGTGAGGGGGGTGGACCGTGAGTGCCTCTCAGAGCTCTAGATGAACAAGGAAATGGATCTGCATGCTGGAGGAGCTGGAAGGGGCTTCGCTGAAGGAACTTGGGCTTCCCAGGCCACGAGCGCTGCCCCAGTGTGGCCCATGCCCGCTGCCAGGACACACAGATGGCTGCCATGTTGAGGACAACTCCTCCTCAGGCTGCGGGGGCTCAGGTCCTGGGCCAGGGGTGGGCGGGAGGTGGGGGTGCTCAGTGATGGGAGGGGATTCTCAGCAATGGTGGGGGGGGGGCATGACCTAGGTGCTGGACAAGGTGGATCCAGGTGAATCACGTGGAGAGAACCACAAACGTCCGTATGGCAAGGGAAAATAAACTCCAGAGGACTTTCCTGGTAGCTAAGAGTCCGTGCTCCTAATGCAGGGGGCCCTGGTTCAATCCCTGCTCAGGGAACTGGATCCCACATATTGCAACTAAGACCTGGCACAGCCAAAAAAAAATTAAAAAAAAAAAAAAAGCAGGGCGGGGGGGAGCGGGGACAAACTCTAAGCTACAGGAAGAGAAAGGAATCAACTTTCCCCTCTGAATATATATATAATCTGGTCTCTTTTTAATCACGCGCGTATAGTTGACTCTTGAACAACACAGGAGCCTGGGATGCCAACACTCTTTCCCAGTAGAAAATCTGAGTATAACCAGACAGTGGACCCTCCATGTCCATGGCTCCACATCTATGGATTCAACCAACTGTGGATCGTGTAGCATGGTTGCTCATATCCATCAAAAGCAGCCTGTGGGTAAGTGGACCAGTGCAGGTCAAGCACGTGCTGTTCCAGGGTCAGCAGTACCAGTGAGTAACAGTACAAAGATTTTAAAAGGAACTAGGGAAGGGACTAGATTCCATTTCGTCCATGTAACTTAATAGCACGTGCCAAGACACAACATTAGGTGGGGGAAAAGTATTTTGTAGGAAGTGAATGTGGCGTACAATCCTATTTTGTGTGTGGTTTAGTTGCTAACTCGTGTCCAACTCTTTTGACCCCATGGACTATAGCCTGCCAGGCTCCTCTATCCAATTCTCCAGGATTCTCCAGGCAAGAATACTGGAGTGGGTTGCCATTTCCTTCTCCATGTTTTATATATATATATTTTTTAAAAGATTATAATCCAGGACCGGACATGGGAGGGAGTTTCAAAAGGGAGAGGTTATATGTATACCTATGGCTGATTCATGTTGAGGTTTGACAGAAAACAAGAAAATTTTGTAAAGCAATTATCCTTCAATACAAAAAATAAACTAAAAAGAAAAAACTCAAAAAAAAAAAAAAAAAGATTATAACCTGAGGGACCTCCCTGGTGGTCCAGTGGCCACGACTCCGTGCCCCCAGTGCAGGGTGCCCGGGTTCGATCCCTGGTCAGGGAACTAGATCCCACATGCGACAACCTAAAAAAAAAATAGTTCCCACACACTAAAACAAAAAGCCTGTGTGTCTCAAGTAAGACCTGGCCCAGTCAAATAAATAAAGAAATTTTTTTTTTAAAAAAGATTATAACTCTAAAATATATATATATATGCTAATATAGATATACGCAAGGGGAAACATCTGAAGAGGGCTTTATTGTTGGCAGTGGCTGTTTTAGAGGGAAATGACAGGGGCCTTTTGTTCCCATCTGATACACACCAGGCTTCTACAAAAAGTAGATTTTGCTTCTACAGTCCGAGGAAAGAAAAGACAAAATCAATGAGCAAAGAAGAAAGAGAAGAGGCCACTGAGGCAGCGAGGCACGAGCGCAGCCTGAGGGCAAGGAGAGGGGGCAGACGTGGCCTGGCGGCTCACCTTGTCCTTGAAGTCTGTGTGGTTCTGTAGGATGGCGCGCTGGTAGGTGCCCGTCCGCACATAGTCCTGCATCATGTTCTGCTGCTGGGACAGGTAGCCATAAAACTGGAACAGAGACAGGCCAATGGCACAGGGCACGCAGCCGGCAGACGGCCGAGGCCCCGGCTGACCCTGCGACAGAGGAAGGTCGGCTTCGGGCAGAGATCAACCTGGGGAGGCCGCACCCCTCTCCGCAGCCAGCTGCTCCGGGGTAGCGGGAAGCTGGAGGCGGCCCCCGTTGGTGGGGGGTGCACCACGACCATCACTGCGGCCAAAGGATGCAGCTGGATGGCGCCTGGGCCCCGGAAGCCACCCAGAACTCAGACACGCCAAAGGCGGGGTTCTGCAATCGAGGGCCACCTGCCCCATCTCAGGGGACCCAAAGAAGCGGAGGAGCAGGTCAAACAGGGCCCTAGGGCTCAGAGCGCCAGGCAGGTGAGGTGCTGCGGGGTCTCTCTGTAAGACAACCAGGCGGTCGGGAGGCAGCGTGGCACCTGGGCCGGGGCAGCAGGCAGACCTGGCTTCCCATCTTGGCTCTGTTGCATAATAGCTGTGTGACTTGGAGCAAGTCACTTAACCTCTCTGAGCCTCAGTTTTCTCATCTGTAAAATGGGGACAACAATAGTACTTACCTCCTAGAGCTACTGGGAGGGTTTCAAGTGCTTCCGTATGCTCAAAGCGCTGGAGCCAGTGCCTGGCATGCCCTCCGTGCTCAGGACACAGTAACTGTGATATCATTACTCAGAAGGCCTGTGAACCTGAGCTTCATCTGGACTCAAATCCTTCCAACAACCCTTCTAGGCAGGCACTGGCATCTCTGTTTCACAGATGAGGAAACCGAGGCCCAAGCAAGCACAGGACACTCGTCTAGGGTTACTCATTGAGCAAGTGGCAGAGCCAGGACAGGAACCCAGATGCCACGCAGCCTCCAGGAACCAGCAAGGGCAGCAGGCTGGCCCAAGCGCCATGTACCCACCTGGAAATACTGCACAGCTGAAGACTCCTCTGTGCGCTCGCTGAATACCGACCGCTCCAAGGTGTGGCCTCGGCAGGTCTTCAGGATGTTATAGAAGGAGCAGAAATCTGGAAGGGGGAGGCCAGGTCATGACAGCCCATGCAGGGGCAGGGAGTTTGGTCTAGGTGTGCACCTGACTTTTCTACCTTGAGCATGAGTGATCTGAAAATCCCCACCCCTGAAATGTTGAAATTTAAGGAAATGACAAAGGACAGCCACATGGGCCACGTGGTGGCTGCCATGGGAGAAGGCAGGTGTCAAGGGGGCTGCGCTCCTTGAGGCTGGTGGGAGCGGGCCCAGGTGCAGATCTGCCAAAGGGCAGCTCGGCCAAAGCTCTCAAAGAGTAACCCGGGCATCAGATCTCTAGGATCTACCCCAGTAAAGAAGCACAGGTCCACCCACAGCACCTGGCAGTGTCTGTGGGTGGCAAATGGACACAGGGACACCACCCCAGTGTCCAGTCAGAGGGGACTGGAGGGACTGCAGGGGACACTGAGCAGCACATCAGAGGACCAGTCACCAGCAGTCGGCAGAGCCAGATATTATGCAGATGAACTGCGATTACCAACGTGAAATACCGACCACAAACTTGTATCAAGAAAAAGAAACAAAATCAAATCATGAAGACAGGTGGTACTGTGGGGGCTGGGGGAGAAGGAAGGGGGAGTGAATGTTTACTGGGGATGGAGTTTCGGTTTAGGAAGAAGAAAGAGTCCTGGCAATGGATCGGGGGAAGGGTGCACTGCTGTGTGAACGTGCTGTAACAGCTCTGGAGTCCAGACACTTGAAAGTGGTTGCTGGTAAATTTTTTGTGTATTTTAACAAAGTGAACTAGAAGACGGTATCTTTAAAATACACAGTGTGGGGAAATAGAGACAGTTCCGGAGCTGGACAGCGGTGACGGAAGGTGCTCTCCGGAGCTGGACAGCGGTGACGGAAGGCGCTCTGCTGCTGAAATGTACGCTCAGAAAGGGTTAACATGGTAAAATGGTTATGTGTCGTTGACCACGATTTAAGAAACTGACAGGATGTAAGGGCAAAAAATTAGAATGCAACTATCCACAGAACAGAAAAAAGACAAGGGGATTTATACCATGAACATCTACTGATAACCCTGGTGCTGTTTCTGTAACTTATTTCTTAAACAGTGAACTGGGATTGGTTTTGTAAGAAGGAACTGGGGTGGAGCCTAAGAATGCTTCCCGTGGGAGGTGGGCAGTTACCTGGCTGCCTTCTCCCGACCTGGCCAGCTCCCAGCTCTGAAGCCGGGCCACACGAAGCTAGGCAGTCCTGAGGGTCTGGGCCGGGGACGTCTCCCCACTCCGTCAGAGGCACTGAGACAGGTAAGGGGGTTCTGGGATCACAGTGGGTGGCTGTGGACAGATGGCTTCCCCACTCTGGGCTCTCCCACCCCAGCCCCTGCACTGACCATCAGGCTCACTGATTACAGCTCTACAAGGACCAAGCCCAGCCGCTGGACCTTCCAGGGGTCTCCAGCCTGGGGCCACCTCTCAGCACCATTCGACTGGGGCTCCTCAAGTCCAGCAGTAACCTTGCGTGTCCCCCAGATGGGTCTGCCTGGACCCCTCCAGCATCTCCTCTGCACTTGGACCTCTGGACCTCGCCCCACCCTATCCACTGCTGCAGCTGGGCCCCTGACCCCCACCTGAGGGGCCCCTCCAAGAGGCCTGGGGTGTGGCTGGGAGGTCAGGACGGGCCTCCCAGAGGAGCGGACACAGGAGCTGAGCCCAGAAGGACCCAAAGGAGCCGGTGAGGTCCGGGGCAGTGTCCAGGCAGCAAGAACATACTCTTCTTACTGTGGACAAATTTCTGTTGGGGAATACTTCTGATGTGGATGGGTCATTCGCTGGGTCAGATGAACCGGTTCTGATTCACCCCAGCTCCAGGTGCCCCCCAGCCATGCTGGGAGCCTAGGACCCCCAGTTCTGGGCACCCCACGAGCCGCGGGGCAGAAGGGACACATACCGCTGGGTGTGGCGAACTGGAGGAGGACGCTGTTGCAGCCCAGGGTGATGATGAATGACTGCTTGCCCACCCGGCTGCACTCCGTCTCCCGGGACACCGAGCACTTGAACACACACACGTCTTCATCTGTGAGGGGAGGGAGGTGGGCGTGAGCTGGCAGGTCCCAGGGCCACACTTCCCATGTCCTCACGGTCCCCCAACCTCTCCCCCCGAAGTGCTCCGTGTGCCCTGCCTGCCCGGCCCACACTGAGGATGAGGCAGTGGCCTGTGAGCATCCCTGGCGGGGACCTAGGACGCACTCTATCCAGCGGGAGAGGACAGTGGTTCACAGGGCGACCAGGGTTGAGGTGGGGGGAGGAGGTGCATAGGTACAGAGGGGGCCCAGCGGGGTGCACACCTCTGCCGGGATGTTCCCTCCCGGGGCACCTCCTGGCACCAAACCCCACGTCGCCCTGAGGTGGGAAGACACAGGGGAGCAAAGGGCAATCTGGCAGGGTCAGAGGGTCCTGGGAACGCAGCAGGGTGCCCCGGGTCCAGATGAGGGGGCTGGGCCTTCCTTCGCCAGCCCGTGTGTGTCATGTAGGGGCATCTTCATAGCCGAGCAGGGGTGGGTGGGAGTCAAGAATCCCCGTGGCGCCTCTGCTTCCTCCAGCTGAGCCCTTCTCCTTGAATTTTTTTTTTTTTCCAGCACTGTGGGATCTTAGTTCTCCAACCAGGGATTGAACCTAGGGACACAGCAGTGAAAGTGCCAAGTCCTAACCACTGGAGCCCCCACCAGGGAAGTCCCCTTCTTGCATGTATGGGGAGTGTGGCCACGGGAGCTGGACAGCCTGCATTCACGCCCCACCTACGCCACTGAGGTGGCACCCGGGCAGATTTGAGTTCTCGGTTTTCTCATCTGTCAAGCAGAACTAACGGTGGGCAGGGGTCAGACGCAACACACAGACAGGAAGCGCTGCATCCCTGTGCCCGCCACTATCGGTTACTGGCCATTCGCTCAAAAAGCGTGGGGCGCTCCACCTCAGCCAGTGAGGCACCGCATCACCAGGAGACAAAGTGACCCGATGCTGTGGCCCGGATATGGGGCAGTGGGACAGAACCCTGGGCCCATCACCAGGGGACAACAGACAGTGCCAGCTCACAGGGCAGTCTGCAAGACAACCTCCTGGGTAGCCTCAAAACAGCCAAAGATGAAAAGAAAGATAGAAATTGCTGGGAGCTGGAGTGAGGGCTTCCCTGATGGCTCACTGGTGAAGAATCCGCCTGCCAGTACAGAAGCCACAGGAGACGTGGGTTCGATCCCTGGGTCGGGAAGATCCCCTTGGAGAAGGGAATGACTCCCCACTCTGGTATTCCTGCTGGGATAACCCCAGGGACAGAGGAGCTGGGTGGGCTTACAGTTTGTGGGGTCGGACACAACTGAGCACACGTGTATCCTGGAGTGAAGGAGACTGAAGAGACGTGCCCAGCAGATGCCAGGCATGGTCCTGAAATGCAGCCTAATGAGCACCTCTCAACAGCAATTAAGCTCTCCTGGGGAAATGTGTGGACTACAGGTGCTTTTTTATTGGTGGGGGTGGTTGGGGGGAGGCTGCACCATTTGGCATGTGGGATCCTAGCTCCCCAGCTGGGGGTCAAAGCCGCACCCCCCGCACTGGATGCTCAGAATCCCAATCACTGGACCAGCAGGGGCGTCCCCAGGTGCTGGAACTTTAAAAAGATCTAGATGTGACAAGAGCATTATTCTGTAAAGGAATGCCCCTTTTATTGAAAGATACGTATGGAAATATAGTGAAGTTTCTTGTGATGTCTACAGCTTGCTTTCAAGTGGCTTGTCAAATCCACAGTGACAACTACAAAATATATTTATAGAGAGAAGCATGAATACAACTGTGGCCAAGTGTTCCCAGTCACCCCCATAACAGCCAGAACAAGCTGGAGATAGAGTGGTAAGACTCACAGGCTCAGATTTCAAAACGCATTACAAAGGTACAACAATCAAAATAGAACAGCGCTGGCAAATGGAGAGGCGTGGACTGTTATGTCAGCAGAATGAGACTCCAGAATAAACCCTCTGCTTATAGTCATTTGATTTTTATCAAAGGTCCTGAGAACATTCAGGGGGTAGAATATAGTCTCTTCAACAAATGGTGCTGGGACAACTGGGTGTCCCTGTACAAGAAGAGAATGAAGCTGGACCCCTACCTCGTGACATATATTAAAAAACAAAAACAAAAAAAACCCAACTCAAAAGAATCAATGACCTAAACGAACGTAGGAGTGGAAACTGTGAAACTCTTAGGAGAAGACAGGGGTCAAGCTCTGAGACCTGGGATATTGCAATGGATTCCTCAAGATGACGCCAAAAGCAAAGAATTTCAAAAGGAAAACTACATACATGGGACTTCATCAAAATTACAAACTTTTAGAAGAATTCCCTGGCAGTCCAGAGGTTAAGACTCTATGCTTTCGCTGCCATGGGTCCAGGTCAGGGAACTACAATCCCACAAGCCATGTGCTGTGGCCCAAAAAAGAATTAATAACACACACACACATAAGGGCTTCCCTGGTGGCTCAGAGGTTAAAGTGTCTGCCTGCAATGTGGGAGACCTGGGTTTGATCCCTGGGTCGGGAAGATCCCCTGGAGAAGGAAATGACAACCCACTCCAGTATTCTTGCCTGGAGAATCCCATGGACGGAGGAGCCTGGTAGGCTGCAGTCCATGGGGTCGAAAAGAGTCAGACACGACTGATCGACTTCACTTTCACTTTTCACACATATAAGCTTTTCGCATCAAAGGACAGTATCAAAAAAGTGAAAAAACAACCTACAGAATGGGAGAAGATATTAAAAAATCATATATCTGATAAGAATCTATTGTCCAGAATATATAAAGAACTCAACAACTAAAAGATAACCCAATTCACAAAATGGGCGGAAGACTTGAAGAAATGTTTCCCCCAAGATATACAAATGACCAGCATGTGAAAGGATGCACAGCATTATCCATTCAGTTCAGTTCAGTTCAGTCGCTCAGTCGTGTCCGACTCTTTGTGACCCCATGAATCGCAGCACGCCAGGCCTCCCTGACCATCACCAACCCCCGGAGTCCACTCAGACTCATGTCCATTGAGTCAGTGATGCCATCCAGCCATCTCATCCTCTGTCGTCCCCTTCTCCTCCTGCCCCCAATCCCTCCCAGCATTATCCATTAGGCACCTGGAACTCAAACCATAGTCAGAGGCCGCTGCTCACCCAGCAGGATGGCTACAATTTTAAACAAAACTGGGAAATAACACATGCTGGTGAGAAACTGAAACTCTCAGACCCTGCTGGTGGGAACTCAGAATGGGAAGCCGCAAAGAATTACCATTTGACTCAGCAATCCCACTCCTAGGTATATACCCCAAAGAACTGAAAGCTGATATTCAAACAAATACTTGTATGCAAATATTCAAAATGTCACTATTCAAAACAGCTCAGATGTCCATCCACTGATGACTGGATAAAGAAAATACGGTCCATCCACAGAACAGAATATTACTCAGCCATAGAAAGAAATGAAGCCCTGACACCTGCTACTCTGTGGATGAGCTTCAGAAACTTGATGCCGAGTGAAAGAGGCCAGACACAAAAGGTCACAGGTGTACGATCCCATTTATCTGGAACATCCAGAGTTAGTAAATGCAGAGACAGAAAGCAAATTGGTGGCTACCAGGGGCTGAGGGTAGGAGAATAGGGAATAACTGCCTAATGGAAACAAGGTTTTCTTTTTGAACTGATGAAAATATTTTGGAAATAGAGGTGGTGGTTACCGGATACTGTGAGTATACTAAAAGCCACTGAATTGTTTTTTGTTATGTGAATTTTATCTCAATAGAAAAAGCAAAACTTTCCCAATGCATGAGTCTGGATATGAAGGGCTGACCGGTGTTCGCTGGGCCCCCTGCTCACCCCTGGTTTGGTCTGAGCCCTAAGCCTGGTCCACAGCCTGGAGGAGGCTCCTGAGGCCACAACCTGGGTTTCCACCAGACCACCTCACACCTCAGGAGCCAGGTGCCACCTCCTGGGGGTGAGAAAGGGGAGCAGGGCATGGGTAGCCTCCTGACAGCGGGCAGGAGGGAAGAGGGGACTAGTGGGGGCAGCCCCAGGGTCACGGCCAGGCCGCAGCCACAGGGGGCCCAAGACAAGGTGCCCCCGAGTCCAACTGTAAATGGGTCTCAGGAACGGACCTAAAACCTTGACGCAGTACCCATGGCCGCTCCTGGGTCAGAAAATAAAGCCAATCTGTCAGCTACTCCCACATGGTGGCAAACAGACCAGGGAAGGCCTGTCTCCCTTTTTGCCAGACCAGAAGAGCCTGGCAACCCAAGCAGCTGCCCGGCGGCCTGGCGCCAGGCAGGCGACCACAAGGACCTATGGCCAAGGGAAGCTTGGCTTCATCCAGGGGCCCGGGACAGGGAAGCCAGGGCGAAGGACAGCCTGAGTGGTCTCATCATGGGTGGGCCCCCCAACGCCCACAGGACCAGCATTTTGTATACATCATAGCTATACAACCAGAGGTCAGTCCCTGGTACGCAGGGGATGGTCGGAAAATATCTGAAAAACCAAAAGAAAAAAAAAGCTGAATCAAGTTCCTGTCTTTTTTAAAAGCCTCAGGAGAAGTCAGAGCTCTTGGACTGGCAGTCAAGGACCTCCCCTCCCAGCCCCTTCCCAAGGCCACACTAGCGCCCCAGTTCCCACAGTGGGCAGGGCTCTGACCTTTGCACTTGTACTTCCCCTCTCCCCACCTCACTGGGAGGGGCCCTCAGGACAATGGACAGAGCTGGCTGCGCTGAGCCAATGGTTCCCCTCTCCACGCACCTCCCTGAGGCTGGGGCTCAGCCACAGCCTGCCTCCTGGCCCCCCAGGGGGAGGGGTTCCCAGGAGGGGGCTTCTTCCCCCAGGAAAGGGGCCTGGAGCCCACAGGGCCTGGACCCAGCTGCGGGTGAGCCGTGGAAGAGGCAGAACTGGTCTCTGGGCTCTGCTTCCAGAAACTGACCTAGAATGCACCACCCCTCATCACCTTGGCAGGCACGGAGCAGAGAGGAGGGCTGGCAGGCCTTCCTGTCGATCTACCTGCGGGGGGTACGACGAAGGGGGCTTTGGTCTGGGAGGGTGTGCAGGGTACCCTCCCAGCCAAGTTGAGCAGGGCCCGTGTCCCTTCTCCCTGCAGTGATGGGACCGGCGGGCTGAGAAATGAAGGCTCCGAGGAAGCTCACCAAGACGGGCTCTCAACAGGGAAACAAACTCAGATCAAGGAGTACTAGTCAGGCCACAGCCACCGCAAGCATGCCTGCCCTGCTCCTAGACCCGGCCTGACACCCTGGGCTGGCCGCCCACCCATCACACTGTGAAGTCTGTTCCGCTGAGGCTCCGGGGCCAGGGGTCGAGGGGCTAGAATCACCAGGGACAACTCTACAGGGAACGCAGTGGTCTGGGGGTGTGGTGGGGGCCCTGGAAAAACACCCTACCAGTCTTGCTCTCCGGGCGGCAAGGCCCCCAAGTGTCCAAGTCACAGAGGCCGAGTTTCCACAAGCTGCTAGGGCCAGCACCCACCCACACCCTGCTGAGGTGAGACGGGGCTAACACATCAGACAACTTCCCAGGTGCCAGGCTCTGCTCCTGCATTTTTCATGGACTCTTCACAAAATCCTCATATCTCCTGTTACCGCCCCAAAGGCTCAGAGGAGAAAAGGGGCTCGCTCAGACAGGTTAGGTTTCTTGCTCCAGGTCACACAGCGAGTGGCTGAGCCTACTGGCCCCAGGGTCTGTGCTCCTAAGTGGTGTGCACACCACCTCTCTGAGCTTCCTTGAGCCAGCACTAGGGAGTTGTGGCCACTTTATCTGTAAAGGACCCAACATTTTTCAGGCCATTTAATCTCTGCTGCTGTAACTCAGGGGCTTCCCTGATGGCTCAGTAGGTAAAGAATCTGCCTGCAATGCAGGAGATGCAGGAGACATAGGTTGAATTCCTGGGTCAGGAAGATCCCCTGGAGGAGGAAATGGAACCCACTTGGGCTCTTGCCTGAAATTTCCCACAAAGGAGCCTGGCAAGTTGCAGTCCGAAGTGTCACAAAGAGTTGGACCTGACTGAGCAATTGAGCACACACACGCACATACAGCAACTCAGCTCCACCGCAGACACTACGTAAAGGAGCAAGGGAGCGTGGCTGTGTGCCAGTAAGACTGCATCACAATGGTGTGCAAGGGGACACCCTCCCCACCCCCGAGAGGGTGAGGACAGCCGGGTGGCCAGTGACGAGGATCCCCAGGTGATGGGGACTGAGGCCAGGGACACAGGGGTATTGTGGGGGGCTAGAGATGGCACCTGCAGAAGGCAATGGCACCCCACTCCAATACTCTTGCCTGGAAAATCCCATGGACAGAGGAGCCTGGTAGGCTGCAGTCCATGGGGTCACGAAGAGTCGGACACGACTGAAGCGACTTAGCAGCAGCAGAGAAGGCACCTGACTCAGCCAGGGAAAGAGACTGGAATAAATTCTTCAGCGAGAGGAAACGACACGTGGGAACACAGAGGAGAGGCAGCTATGATATGCTGATTAACAATAAATATGTATTTAGTCGTCTTTCTTGGCACTGAGCTCTTAAAACTTGCAATTTCTCAAGTGATTAAGAGCAATAAATGTGGGCTTTCCTGGTGGCTCAGTGGTAAAGAATCTGCCTGCCAATGCAGGAGACACAGGTTCAATTCCTGGTCCAGGAAAATTCCACATGCCGCAGAGCAACTAAACCCGTGCACCCCAACTACTGAGCCTGTGCTCTAGAGCCCGGGAACCACAACTACGGAAGCCCATGCGCCCTAGAGCCTGTGCTCTGCAACAAGAGACGCCACTCACGGAAGAAGCCCGTGCACCACAGCTAGAGAGGAGCCCCCACTTGCTGCAACTAGAGAAAAGCCCACACAGCAACAAAGACCCAGCACAGCCAAAAATAAACAGATGAAAATTATTTTTTACAAAAAGTTTAAATAAATTAAAGAGCAATAAAGGTGTCTTCTGTGATTCACGTGACGCCCCCTTCAAGCACCCTGGGGTATATGACTTTAGAAAGCCATGTCGGGACCAGCTTGGCAATTAGACCGTTGCAACTTTCAGTCCGCCCTCCTCAGCCGCCAAAGACCAATGGTTAAATTAACCGTACCTATACAATGAAGCCTCCATAAAACCCCAAAAGGACAGGGTACAGGAGAGCTTCTGGGCTGGCAAGCATGTGGCGTGCCAGGAGGTTGGCGCCCCCAGGGGGCGCGGCAGGCCTGCCCCCCCCGCCCCCGCCTCACCCTGCTTGGCTCTTCCATCTGGCAAGCCTGGGCTGCATCCTCTCATGTCAACCAGTCGTCTAGTAAGCGCAGAACTTGAGGACAAGATCCTAGGAATCTCCGATTTATATAGCAACTTGATTGGAAACACCAGTGAGCCAAATGAGGTTGTGCCTGGCGTCTCAAGTGGGGTGTGCACAGTCTGGTGGTACTGAGCCCTCAACTTGTGTGATCTGACACTACCTCCAGGGAGACAGGGTCAGAAAGGAGCTGAACTGCAGGAGGCCCAGCTGGTGCCGGAGAATTGCTTGGCGGTGATCGCAAGTGCTGAATGAGTATTGAGAGCAGGGGACACACACGGGCATGGAGTTCTCCCTTGCAGAGGCCCAGCAGGGAGAATGGGAGGTGACTGGGAATCCTGGCTACAGCCCAGGGAGGTTGCAGGGGTTCCCAGGCAAGATGAGCGATTTGCAGGGAGGCTGTGGAGGAGCTGAGAGAGGCCCCGGTGAACCTGGTGAACCACCCAAAGGGACCCCGTGCCAGGAGAGGGCAGGGCTGGAGGTCTGCCAGCCAGGCAGAAGAGGATGGAGACTGGGAAGCAAGCAGCTCTCGCGGACAAGCTGCCTCCTCCATGCCCAGCACAGCACCACCCTGAGGCCCCTTCTTGTTGGCTCCTTGGATAGCACCATGGAACCTGGAGCAGCCGAATAGGGCAGGGACACTGAGGCACGGGGGCTCCCTTGCCCCAGGCCTGAAGGAAACGCCCTACTCCCCACCCTCACTCCTGGGCCTAATCCGGGGCCTGGCACTCAGATAGGCCTCAAAGAAGCTGGTGGCCTCAAGGGCACTGACCAGATGACCCGGGGACGTGCTGAGCCTCCAGGCATGTCCCAGTCACAGCGTCCAATGCAGCCGGCTTGCTGTGGTCTCTCTCTTGCCCACACTCCTCCGTGGTTCCCCAGAACCTTCTGGAACAAAGTCAAACTCCTTATGGGGCTTGCCAGGCCCTGCTAACATGGATGGCTTGGCACACCCCTCCATCTCCCCACGGGGCCATGCTGATCTTACCACCTCCCAGACCACAGGCAGAAACAAGGCCTTCTCCCCAGCCTTCGTGGTCCCTTGACTCTTCCCAGGCACCCTGCCTCTCTTTCCCTGTGTCCCTGTCACCTCTTCCAGGGGACCAGGAAGGTTCTCCAGCACTTCCTGGACAAGCTGAACCCAGGGCTCTGCACGTGGCTGGCCAAGCACCCCCCCAGCATCTGAGGATGCTGACCTGCGCGGCCGCCCCCAGGCCTGGGGTCACAGAGGCCCGGCCACTTCCCTACGTGCAGAAGGCAGCCAGAATGGGGGGTCCAGCTGCCCAGGCCAAGGGCACGTGTGGCCTGGGGAAGGCGCCGGGCAGCCCTCTGGTAACCCCTGTCCTTGTCCCCCCTTCCCCTCTGCTCTGGAACAAGCAGGGGGCCTTGAGCCCTTCATGCTGGACAGACTTGTGTCAGAGGGGCCCAGCAGAATGGGAATAAATGCCGGGAGCCAAGCTTCTCCTCCCACAGAACCGTCTGTCCTGGTGTGAGAATGAGGGGCGCTCTCTGCCTCCTGGGGAACAGAAAAGCGAGACGGAAAAGCAGCCGCCAGCTGGTGGAAGGGAGCAACCCACACACAAAAGGGCCACATTTCAAGTCCCTGCCTCTCTAGCGGGAAAACTATTACAGCCACAAGCGAGGAATAATTAAAGCTATTTATCTTGGCAGACTTGGGAGAGGGGGGGAGATGCCTGTCCGAATGTGAGGTCTTTTATGAAATCGCCTCCTACTGCCAAATAAAACACAGGCTTTCACCTTCCAGAGGAAAAACACTGCACAGGAGAGAGGAGAGTCGGGTGAAGAGGAGAACAAGGCACAGCAATCAGTGCTCTCCACGGCCCACCCAGCGGCCTCCCCCTCTGCTCAGGGCTGTCGGCTGGCTTGCTGGGCAGCTTAGCCTGTAGCCTGCGCAGTGCCAACTGTGGGCATGAGGGCACGGCGGTGAACAAGCCGGCTGGGCCCTGCCTTCCCGTGCTCCCCAGGGAGAAGGCAGGGTAAGAGGGGCTGGAGGGAACTCAGGGGGCTGATACCCACGATGCCCTGTGCAGCACGGATCATGGGCTGCCTCAGGGCAGCAGCAACATCCAAGCCAAGCCAGACCGCATGAGGGTACAGGGCTTGTCCTCCAAGAGCCTCCCATCTCCCACAGGCACCAGGCCCCTCTGCCCCACCTCCCCAGTGGGGGCAAGGCCAAGAGGACAGTGGTTTAAATGGGGGCATCGAGGGACTTCTCTGGTGGTCCAATGGCTAAGATACCAGCTCCCAGTGCAGGGAACCAAGGTTCAATCCCTGGTCAGGGCACTAGATCCCTGCAACTAAGAGTTCACATTCCACAATGAAGACAGAAGATTCCACATGGACAGCTAAGACCCCAGGGAGCCAAGTAAATAAATGGACATCCAGGAAGACCTAAGTTCAGGGCCTAACGGGCCGCCCTCTAGATGTGACCTCGGGCCTCATTTCCTCATCTGTCCATTGGGGATCATGGCACAGCCCACAGGGAGGGCCTGGCAGACAGCCCCACCACCTGCCTTCACCCTCAACCTCAGGAACCTCATCTGTGCAATGGGGCTGCAATGGGGATAATGTCAACATAAAACCCTTCCTAGGACTTCCCTGATGGTACAATGGATGGGAATTGGCCTGCCAATGCAGGAGACACAGGTTTGATCCCTGGTCTGGGAAGATCCAACACGCGGCAGAGCAGCTAAGCTCTCGTACCACAACTACAGAGTCCGCGCTCAGGAGCCCGTGAGCTGCTAATACTAAAGCCTGTGCGCCTGGAGCCCGTGCTCCGCAACAAGAGAAGCCACCACGCGGAGAAGCCTCACTCACCCGAACTAGAGAAAACCCACACACAGCAACGAAGACCTAGTGCAACCAAAAACAAACAAATTAATTTTTTAATTAATTAAAAAAAAACCCTCTCTGCTGTGAGGATTCCCCGAGATAACAGGGCAGGGCAGTATGAGTGTACTAAGCACTTCATGATCAGGAACCACCACGGTTCTGGGAATCCTAGCCCGGCCTCGCCTCCCTCTCTGGCTGTAACCTAAGCCGGCTGCTCCAGTGCTGTCCTCGGAGACGCTTGGAGCAGCTGCTGCCACACCGCCCAGCCCCGGGGTATTTGAGGAGTGTGAGGTCACCGTGGGCTCCTGGGCCTGACCTTGGCCTGGGTGAATCCCAGCCCCTCCCCGTAGGGACCCAGAGCCCCCCGCGCCCCAGGGCAGCCCCTGTCTGAGTGTCTCTTCCCAGCACACATGATCAAAGACTTCTAACCTACAAGTTCCCTTGCAGGGCCTTATCCTATAGCTCTACTTTTAAATGTCTGTGAAGATGCACTTAAATACAGGACTGTTCAAAACAGCAAAAAACCAACGTACCTACAGAACGAGTGAAGGAAAGGAGGGCCTAGGAAAGACACAGACTTCAATCCATAGATGCTGCCATGTTAAGATGACCAAGCCACACTGTTAGGGATACACGGTGTAAAATACACGCGCCATGGGCGTAAAAATGAGCAGGGCGAGCTGGCACGGGGAAGGCCTGTCTAGAAAGAAACACCACGAAATGACTTCTGGGGCTGCCTCTGGAAGGGAGGTGTACTTTTTCAACAGACACAGACACACAGACACACACACAGACACACACACACATGCCTCTGGAAGGGAGGTGTACTTTTTCAAGACACACACACAGACACACACACACACCGGTCCCCCCCCCCCGCCCCGCCTCAGGTCCTGTGAACCCAGTTCCACTAGGGCTAAAGGATAGAGGACACTGGCTTCTCAGCTGGTGGGCCAGCACCCCGCACTGCCCTCCCCTGAGTGGGTGTGACGGAGGAAGGGCAGAGGGCTGGGCCAAGCCAGGGTGCTGGAGGCCTCTTGAGACCTGGAAGCCCAGGGCAAGTCCCTCTCCACCTGCTGAGGAGGCCACACAGCGGTGCAAATCCCAGAACTCCAGACCCAGGTTTGAACCACCTGGACTCCACCCTCCAGCCCTCCAAGCTTTCAGGTCTTGAAAAACAGCGCGTCGATCAGCACTGGCACAAGGACTAACACCCAGCGCCCAGCCCAAGACCACAGCACACAGCAGGTGTTCCGGGCACACAACATCTAGCTGGAGCCCCACATCCCCAGGCCCTCTGACCAGAGGCAAAGACGGGAAAGGAGGACTCTCAGAGAGAATCTTGGACACAAGGCCACGCTGGGCCCAGACCAGGCACCTGGCCACTGACTCAACCCTACCGGGTACCCAGACCAGGCTCGGCGCATGCCACTCCGACCTGAAGCAGCCATCGGCTGAGGCTGAGAGCTGCCGGCTTCACGCTGTGCTTGGGAAGGTCTTGACTTTAGGTGTGGGACCTTCGGCCACATCAAAGGCGCCCCGAAGGCTGACCACCAGAGTTGGCTGACCACGAGGGTTATCTCGCTGGGAGGAGACAAGATAGGGGCCCTGGGCTCTACAGGCAACACTTGTTTCTCTCTCCAGGTGGGGGTGGGCGGTTCCTGGTGTCTGCTTATTAGCCTTCATCCCTGTGACAATACTTCACAATAACAATAGCCAGCCATCACTGCTGGCCCACCCCTTGCCACCCGCCTTCTCCAAGCCACCATGGGGCTGACCACAGGCTGAAGAAGAGGCTCCACACCAGAGTCCCCCAAACCTCCTAAGACAGCACTGGCTTCTGGGAGTCAGCAGGGACCCCGTTCAAAGGGTGGTTCATGGGAGCTAGGGGTGGGGTGGCGGATGGTATTTGCCTTTAGGGATTGGAGGCTTGTGGTCCTGTAGGTCTGGTCTGGAGGGACCCCAAAAATGAGTCTAATTGAGGGGTGTGTGGAAGGGCAACTCCAAGAGAAGAAGCCCCAGACAAAGAAAGGGCTTGGCTTTTCTGAAAAGACTACTGGGGCTCTGACTGGGCGGGAGCCATTACATGCAAATATCTCCCCATCCATGCTAATCAGCCGGCAGCCCGGCAGCCCGGGGCTTTGTGAGCTACAAAAGGAACAGCAGCTGTGCACGGTTCCTTGGCTCCTGAAACCAGGGGGGCTTAGAGGACAATTAGGGGTGGGGGGAGGCAACAAACCCATTAGCCCCAGCCCCTAACTCCAGGGGCTGTGCTGTCGGCCTCTAGCACCGAGCCTTTCTTCTTTGGCTGGGACTTTGAAGCAGTTGCTGTACATGGTACCAGGCAGACACCTAATGCAAGTCAGGGCCTCAGCTAATGCTCCCAACCACCACCTTCCTCACTGAGCTCAAGTTCAAGAGGGGAAACTGAGGCCCAGAGAACTGACATGCTTGAAGCGGCCCAGCCTGGGGACCTGGCTGCTCATGAAAGACAGCTGCACCCCACCCCAGTCTCTGGGAGGCAAGTTGGGCCTAGGAGGCTGTGGGGACCATGCTCAGGGTCCAGGGAAGGATGTGGGCCCTGGGCCTCGCAGAGCCAGGCCTAGCTGGTTGACCACAGCTGACAGGCACCATCCCCTAGAGTCCCCACTACAGGCTCACAACAGAGCCAGACTCCAAGGGCTGAGAGGGGTCATGAAGGTGTCCACCACCTGTGACCGCAGGAACTTGGCGGGCAGTGCCTCATGAGGACTGAGGCGCATAGGGGAAGCCTGTCAAGGGCAGCAGGGGGACCCACCCTCAGAGCAGCTGGGACACCCCACACACTGGTTCCCACAGCTGCCGGGGACCGTGTGCTCAGCACAGGAAGCCAAGCCAGTCAGTGTCTGGGGAATGCTAACGTGTTCCTCCTCCAGCCAGCTGAGGGACCTCAGCCCTCAGCCCAGGGTGACTCCAGGGAGGCCAAACCGGAAGAGGCTGGAGGACAGGGCAGAGGAGCCTCGGTGGAGAAGTGATGCAGGAAACCAGCTAGGGGGCTGAGGCCCACCTGCAGTCCTGGTGGAGGGCTCATGACAAAGAGAAGAACACTTAGTCCACTGGCCCAGAGGTAACACAGGATGTCCTGGGGCCGCGTGGCTGCTAGAAGGGCCTCCGCCAGGCCCCTGGCCCTCCAGGAGCCCCTCTGGCCCTGCCTCTGGGCTCGGAGAACCGGAGAACCGGATGTGTGAGTCTGGAGGAGGGCCCCTTTCTGCCAGCAGCTGCCTCGCCAGTTGTGATTCCAGATGTGGCCCAGGCCAGTGGGGACAGAGCCTGCCTGACCCACGATGGAATCGGCAACAAGACAGGAATGAGGAAAGACTGGCTTTGGGCTCCAGAAGAATCCACCAGGGCCACTTCCTTGACACACACCCCAAGGGCCAGGTCTGCCTCTCCTCTAGGGCACTGACTTTCACCAGCACCCCCAGGGAGACGTCAGGGCCAAAGCCGGGTTGGCACCCAACAGCCAGCCACCACCAAGTGCCTCAGTTTCCCCTCTTAGGAAGAGGGTGGCTCCCCAAGGGGCTGCTCTGATGGCCAGGCGAGTCAATGAACGTAGAAAGCCTGGCACGGCGCCCACCAGCTGCTCAGCCCACAACAGCCGTGGTAGGGCCTCAAAGCGGCGATAAGCAGGGCACTGGGGTGGGGGTGGAGGGGCACTGAGGCCAGGCAAACAGCCAGCATCTCCAACCTGAGACTCACGCAACACTAGGGATGCCAACCTCCAGTCACACATTCGGTGTGGACCAGACAGGCTCTGCGGAGGGGGCTTCTGGGACACGACAGAAGGCTGGAAGCCCCAGCCTGCCTTTGCCCTCCCCTCCAGCTCAGCGAAAAATGTGGCTAGCTCTCTGGAATGCCCCGTTTGGATCTGCAAGAGGCCCCCCAATCTGCCTTTGATCATTTATTCACGTGCCCCCTGTGGGGGGGATGACGGAGCATTCCTTTTTCATTAGAGCTCAGATCTGCCGGGGTCCCTGCAGCTGGACTCTCACCAGCTCCTGTGTTGTCAGGCAGGTTTCTATACACAAAACCGTTACGTGAGTATCACATGCAGCCAAGACGAACGCCAGCCACGGGAACACAATTAGCGGGGGAGCAAATCCGCCCAACAGTCTTAAAGAAAACAGCTCAGACCCGCTCTCACCAAAGCTGTGGGTGATGAATCAACCGAAAGAGACAGACAAAAAGAGGGAGTGAAAGAGTTTCTCCCCTTATTCTGTGAAGAGTGGAGGAGGGGAGGAGACAGAGTACCCCCAGACACACACACCCATCTCGACCAGTTTTCAAGAATACCCTGCCAACCAAACCAAACCCACCCAGAGGCTGCAGGCCAAGTTCTAGGTCTGACTTTGGGTGGCAGTTACTGGGGTGCACACCACGTCAAGTGCACCTTAGGCCCGGGCATCTGTGCGTGTTGATTAAACAATTAAAGCCAGTGATCTAAAGCACAACCCCCACAGGAGACGCCTGAGGCCCACAGGGCCTCCATATCTAACTCCTGCAGGCCTGGGTGAAGCCTGGCCTCAATTTCCTTCAATAACTGGCTTGCAGAGAACAAAAGAGGTGGGTGTGGGGGAAGTCAGGGACTCGGGGATCTTAAACCAAAAGGTGCCACGGCTTCTCGGAGCAGACATAAAGGGTGCCAGCAGCCCCGCCCTGCTGTGTTCCTGGGACCCTGAATCCTGACGCTTTCCCAGCAAGTCCCGGAAGTGAGCAGACAGAAGGGTGAACACACGAAGCGAGCCGTGTGGAACCAGGAAGGGCTTTGGCAGGATCTCCAAGGCCTTCCCAACTGCCCCATACCCATCTGGGGGTTTCAGGATCATCTCTGCCTGGGACATGTCTCTTCCAGACCACACGGCAGGCTTAGGAGACCAGTTATCCCTTATACCATGTTATTCACCTGCTGTATATGTGGGGCAAATCTGTGTGTGCACATGCTCAGTCGCTCAGTCGTGTCTGACTCTTGGCGACCCCACGGACTGTAGCCCACCAGCCCCCAAAACCACTCTCCACTCTAGGAGGGAACAACTGAGAAGGAGGGTCATTTGCCTGGGGTTATGAGGTCAAGTCAGAGGAGACTCTGTGGCCTATGCTAATCATGACCTCCAGATGCCTCTGACCCATGAGAGCTGCTGCAGACCAGGAGGGGGAAGGGTGAGCATTCCAGCCCAGGAATGCAAAGCAGGCCTGTCCCTTGGCCTGGCTGACCAGGAGAGCAGGAATGGCCCAGAGACACAGACCCCAGCTGCCCCAGAGCCGGCCCCGCCGCAGCCAAGCCCGTGGCTCCTGCGCCCAGATCCCCTCCTTCCCACCTCAGCTCTGTCAGGCTGGCGGCCTCCTGCCCCATTCTCTTCAGGTTGGTTCCCAGGCCACACTCCGGCCCCTCCCCAAGCAGGGAGAAGGGGTTCCTCATCCGCCTTCTTTCTGCTCCCCAAGACCAGAATGGGGGCAGGGGTGGCGTCTGATGTGTACAGGGCCTGGAGTCCGGGCACAGGTGACCACCCACCACCAGCCAAACCCCTCAGTGAAACCCCCCTCAACAACAAGAAAGCTGAGATATCCGGGAGGCTGAGTCATTCGCCCAGGATTGCTCTGCTAGGAAAGGATGGGGCAGAAAACTAAGGGATGGGGGAGGGCTTGAACCCAGACACCACCTTGGGTGTCACTTCCCTTCCCAACACCCTGGGCGTAAAGGCCAAGGCCCTGGCTGGGACCCACCCCTCCCCATACTCACACTGCTCCAGCCACACTGGCCATGGGCTGCTCTTGGCCATGCAGGCCCACAGGCTCACTCCCCAGGTCTGCCTGCCTGAGTAGCAGACACTACTTCAAGCACCTTCTATCAGCTCACAGCTCACAACTCTCCAAGGCAGATGCTACCAAGATCCCCATTTCACAGCTGAGGAAACAGGCATAGAGTCTGGGTCATGCTAATGCACTTCCCTTGGCAGCTTTAATGCCCCACTCTGAGCGGTGACCATCCCTGACCAACCTGTACCTCCCACTCACCCCCACTTCGAGCAGCCCCTTCCCCAGCATTCTCAAGCCTCAGCCGGGTTTACCTTCAAGGCACTGGCCACTGTGGGAGATTGCTGAGACAGCGCTTGTCACACATACTCCCACCCCACAAGACCTCCAAGTGTGGACCCACGTGCTTAATCCCAGCTCCTCAAACAGTACCTGGCATGCAATGGATGCTCAGTAACCTTTGCTGTTTAAAGAACTTCCCCAGTGGTACAATGGTTAAGAATCTGCCTGCCAATGCAGGGCACACGAGTTC
This sequence comes from Bos taurus, assembly GCF_002263795.3. NCBI lineage: Eukaryota > Metazoa > Chordata > Mammalia > Artiodactyla > Bovidae > Bos > Bos taurus. The sequence continues at coordinate 15,330,074 of NC_037334.1, read as the reverse complement.
TATCCCTGGTCTGGGAACTAAGATCCCAAATGCCACAGGGCAACTGATCCTGCACGACTATTACTGAGCCTGAGTGCCCGAGAGTCCATGCCTGCTCTGCAACAAGAGGCACCGCAACGAGAAGCCCGAGCACTGCAGCTAGGGAGCAGTCCCCACCTTACTGCAACAGAGGTGTGTGCATGGCAACGAAGACCCAGGGCAGCCAATAATTCATTAACTACTTTTGGTTACATGATAGATAGCTAACACACTGCAATTGTCATCAGAAGTTTGGTGGGAGAAATAACATTTAAAATTAATAAATAAAGTTAGACAAATGGTAATGACTACAATAAAGAGACAGCAAGGTCACTCTGAATGTGTGCTTCTGATTGAAAGTATGAAAATTCAAGTCTCCCTATTTTCACAGAACTGTTGGTGGGCCCTGCCATCCCAGGTAAGGTCTCCCCCCACTCTCCCCACCAGCCTCTACTACCAGGCCCTCCCCAGACTTGTCATCTGCTTGGGCCCCTCCCCAACTCCAGTACCCAAAGTGGGCAGCCCTTCCTGCTCAGAAATCCAGTAATGTCCTCTTGGCACTCCTGCCATTCATAGTCATTCTCCTGGAGAGGACACAGATACACGTGGCCCCCACTGACTGCTTCACTCCGCAATCTGCTGCTGTCCTCCGTGGCCACCAGCCTTTCTCGGGTCACAGATCCCTCTGAGGGGGATCAAAAGCAAAGGAGCCTCTCCCTCGAAAGAAGCACGGAGAACCAAGAGCCGCTCCATGGCCCCAGGTCACCGGAAGCACATGGAGCTAATAAGTGCTTTACAAATGTTCCCTCCAGAGAGGTGCTGCCACCCCTTTTCTGAAATCAAGGAGGCTCCTCCAAGGTCCTAGCCACCGACTCTTGTCCGTCTACCCTTATGCAAACCGCATGCAACTTTAAGGGGCTGTAAGATCATGGGACACCCACTGACCCACCAGGACCATCCTAGGATTTCAGGTTAAGAGCCTCCACTATGAGCTGCCTGAAGCCCCTGCCAGCCTCCACTCTCCACAGAAGCAGCCAAATCCAGCCCAAGTCTAGCCCTCCCGCTCTCCCACCTGGGATGGGTATTTCTCCCGACATCCTAGCAAACTCACCACCTCCTCAGGTGGTGCCTGCCTCCCCAGGCTCCCCGGCAAAGAAGCCTCACCTGCCGCCCAGTTATCTTGCCTCCCTCCTTCTGCTAGACCTAACCGGTTCAGAATGCACCGCAGAATCCGAAGTTCACACCACACTCCTCCTTGTGTCAAAAAGCCCTGCCCACCCACCTCATCCAGACCCCCACACCTAACGCCTGCGCTTGCTCGCCAGGTGCTGCTCATGGTGTGGACAACTTTCCACCCGTGATCTCACGTACGGGCCCAATCACCCCAACAGATGTGCCACGCCAGGCCCTTAGACACGGCCTGAAACATGTTGGGCTCAGTGAGTTTCAGATTACAAACTGCTCACATCTGAAAAAAGGTAACAAGGTACAGACAGCATGAATTATCCCTAGTAGAGCATAGGCAACAGCTGTAACCAAGCACCGTTTTGCAGCCAAACGTGGGAATGTGCAGTGCTCAGTTGTGCTTGACTCTTTGCGACCCTGTGGACTGTAGCCTGCCAGGCTTCTCTGTTCACAGGATTCTCCAGGCAAGAATATTGGAGTGGGATTTCCTTCCCCAGGGGATCTTCCCTACCTGGTGATCGAACCTGTGTCTCCTGCTTGGCAGGCGGATTCTTTACTACTGTGCCCCTGGGAAGCCCTAAGTGGGAACAGTCATTCTCAACTGGATACCAGAGAGTATAAAAAGCCCCATGTGGCAACTTAGGGCTGGGGTTTTGCCTGAGTTTGGGTCAGGTTAGCTCTTGCTGCCAAATGAGCAGGAAGTCAGGTTTTCAGACCTTTTATATTTCCAAATTGCCAATGAGGGCCTGTGGGCCTGCACAGGTGCAGGTAGAGGTGAGGGAGGGGAGGGGCAGGGCTTGGGAGGTAGTCAGTGGGTAGGGCCCGGGACTAGAAGCCAGGTCAGCTTGAACTGGGGTAACAGCTGTCTAGAGGGAGGGGTGGGGGGCTGAAGAAGGGCGAGGGCTAAGGTTAAGGACATTTTCCCATACCTGATGGACACCCAAAAAAAACAATACACTACAAGTGGGAAGGCAAATGGCTACTGGTGTGGGGCCTGTGATGGGGTGGCCACCAGCAGGGAAGGGGCGCTGGCCATGTGGGGCACAGGCCCCTTCTAAAGGCGGCACTGCCATCCAACTCAGCCTGGGGATGTGAGGGCCCAGGGTTGCAGCCCTACTGATTTTTCAGAAGTACAAGCCAGATTTTGATGGGAAATCACCCGATTTTTGAAAATATCAGGAATCTCCTTTTAACCACAGAGTGGAGCAAACCCTTTAGCTAGGTAACTCACGACCCCTGGCCGAGTGTCATGGCCTTGACTATCTGCCCTTTGCCCTAGGGGCGGAATTCAGCTTTTGTACCATAACAGGACTCTGGGCCTCTAAAGCGCTTCAGGGGCAGACTAAACTGAAACCATGTGATTACATTTCTGTTGCATTCCCTGCAAGCTTCTGCGGCTTCTCTCCTTGCTACCTGCTGCCAGAAGAGTTTTCAGAAATACCATCCTTATCATGTTAGGCCCCCGTGAAAAATGGCAGGGCACTCCTGACCACATATAGGAAAAGGCCCTGTCATTTGGGAGACGTGACCTGGACCCAACCTTGTTACCCATCTTTAGTCCCTCCATTCTGCTCACACCAGGCTGCTGTTCCCACCTCAATGAGTATCTTTCCATAAACCAGGAGTATTCTGCCCAATTATGGTGGCTACATCCACATCCTACCTACTATGGCCAAGGTGACTATCTCCCAGTACCTGTTCTCCCTTTCTCCCACTGAAAGAGAAACCCGGAAATGAGCTGAGGACAGGGTCCCTCTAACTAAAGACTACATTTCCCAGGCCCCCTTGCAGCTAGCAGTGGCCATGTGACTGCATCCTAGCCAATGGGATGCAAGCAGAAGCAACCAGGGCCAGCTTCTGGGAACCTTCCCGAACAGACACCTGGCAATGCTCTTGGAACCCTTTGCCCCTTCCTTGATCCTGCTGTCTGGAAACCAGGTGTAATAGCTGGACTCCTGCTGCAATACTGAGTCATGATGACAAGACTCGACCCTGGGAATGTGGGAACAGGGTTAGCTAGAAGGACCTGGGTCTGAGGACTTCCTCGAGCAGAACTTCCACACCAGCCCTGGTCTCCAGCTTCCAAAGCTTCAGGACCAGAGCACGAGAAATGAACTGCCGGCTTGGTTAAGCCACCCCTACTCTAGGTCTCTGTTAATGCATGGATAAACTGAATCCTGACCACCCAGTTCCACTGAACCACTTTGCAGGGAGCAAAGCATCCAACAGCCAGCTCTGCTGTCTGCCAGCCGGGATAACCCTTTCACCCCTGCTCTTCCAACAACAGTATGGTAGGTGTGTACCTGACCTCCCAGAACTATTCTAAGGCCCAGTGGTAACACACAGAAGGGTCATACCTGTCAGGCTAACTGGCCCACATGGGCCCACACGGTCCAGAAAGCATACTCTATATGGCCTGATCAATCAGGACACTTTACAATCAAAACAAACAGACCTACACAGAGAAGGGCTTTTTGGCTTCTCTTAAGCTGCGCAAGGACACGACTGAGCGACTTCCCTTTCACTTTTCACTTTCACGCATTGGAGAAGGAAATGGCAACTCACTCCAGTGTTCTTGCCTGGAGAATCCCAGGGACGGGGAATCTGGTGGGCTGCCATCTATGGGGTCACACAGAGTCGGACACGACTGAAGTGATTTAGCAGCAGCAGCAAGCTTCGCAAGATCTACCGACCCTGGCTGGGGCTGAGTTCCCAAGTTACCCCTCCTCCTGCCTGTTTCATTCACTTATCCCTGGGGTCTGCAAGCTTTTCCTGTGAAGGACTGGTAGGTAAATATCTTAGGTTTTGGCAGGACTCTATGGTCTTCGTTAAATATTTTTCCTTGGGTTTTCTCCTTTTAATCAACACTTCAAAAATGTACAAACCTCCCTTAGCTCTGACTGCTTAAAAAGTTGGCCACTGGCCCACAGGCCCTGCCTTATACTACCAGCCTTTCCCCAGTGCCTCCAAAGTTAAAGCACGGGGGTCTGTCCATGCCTGGCACACAGAAAGTGCTCAATAAGTGACGGCAGTCAGTAGCAACCGGCAGGCACCGCTGAAAATGTAAATGCCTTCTGATGTGACTACCTTTGTCCCCCAGGCTGGACACTGCATGTCCTAAAGGCTGCACACAGGACCACTTTTCCACAATCTCAGCACCCCAACTGCCCCCAGCTGTCGGGGGTGGGGGCTACCAGGAGCGCGCGTGAAGGAAGTCACAGGGTTCCTGATTCTGGAACCTGCAGCTTGCTTTCACAGAGGGGTTTTCTCTAGGGTTTCCAGCCCCTGGCAGGTCCCCCCACAAACTGAAATCTAGCCCATCAGAGACAGCCCTGCTGTATGTCCCTTCCTAGCCAATGGGGCTGGGAGAGCCAGAGAACCGAGAGAAAAGCAGCCCTGTCATCTCCAGGAAGGCCACCACGGGCCTGAGGAACTGAGTCTGTTCTGCTCACGGCCTCAGCCACCTCACGACGGGCTTCTCAAGGAGCTGCCTCCCGGCAAGTTGGGCGTGGGAAGACTGCATCCAGGAACGCCAGGGCCCGTGCCAAAGCTTCCTCAAGGCCCAGGAAGACGCACCTCTGCCTGGGGAAAGTGGTCCAGTTATGGGAGCTGCCACTTAGCCAATGCCATGGACGTGAGCCAGGGTGACATCAAGTGGCAAGAAGGGGTGGGGAGGGAATTCCCTGGAGGTCCAGCGGTTGGAGGACTCTGCGCTTTCACTGCTGGGGGCAGGGGTTCGATTCCTGGTTGTGGAACTAAGATGTCACAAAACCAAAAAAAGAGAGTGGGGTGGGGAAGGGTCACCATTCACCGCAGGGTGACTGAGCCAGAGCCTTCCACAACTGTCCTCTTTCCCACACGGAGGATGTGAACATCAAGGAATATAGCTACATGTCCTCCTGTATGTCCTGGTTGCTCTTGGTGTTCAGCTGCGAAGTCATGTGTAACTCTTTGCGACCCCATGGACCGTAGCCCTCCAGGCTCCTCTGTCCATGGGATTTCCTAGGCAAGAACACTGGAGTCAGTTGCCATTTCCTCCTCCAGGGGATCTTCCTGACCCAGGGGTTGAACCTGAGTGTCTCCTGCATTGGCAGATGAATTCTTTACTACTGAGCCATCAGGGGAGCCCATCTCCCAGCCTTGCCACCTGACACAGAGGTGGCAGCCCTAGGGGGTCCTTCTCCCATCTGCTGGGGATGGGAGGCAGCTGGACAGCCCCACAGCATACAGGACTTTCTACTAGAAAAGCCAGCTCTTCACCATTCCACACCAATAGCATCACCAGTGATAACATCTGTGGACCAACCTACCCTTTATGGCTGGACTCCCTGCTCCACTTCCCCCATATTCCCAGGCCCCCGGTGGCACTATTCTCTCTGCAGTGGAGGAAACTGAGGTCGTGTGCAGGTACCTGTTGCTATCGGTAAGGAAACAGGTATCGCGATAGGTGAAATGGCAAGTTCAAGACTGAGTAGCCAGTGATTCACACCAGTCAGATTCCGTGCTCAAGACTCTCACCTCCCAGATGTGAGGCACGGGGAGATTCACGTGGATGTCTTGGCCCACCCCCCAACCCTCATGCCCCGCTCTGACCCCTCAAACACAGTTGAATGTCAGGTATCTGGCGATCACCAGTGGCTCACAGGACCCCGCCTCATGAGGGACAGGTGAGCAGAACAGGGTTCCTGAAGCCTTCTCACCTGGCCAAAGCAGGTCAGGTGAAGGGTCCAGAAGGGTCCCAGAAGGGTCCAGGATGGGAAATGCTGAGTCCAGGGACGGAAGTTCATTCCAAGAGAAGGCCTGAGGCTGCCAACAATGCAGTTTGCCCCCAAGTCCCCCCAGAGGCCAGACCACTTTTGCCTCTTCCCAGGGGACCGTGGCCAGCCGTCCACGCCCAGCAGGCCCAGCCTGCTCACTCATCTGAGGCTCTGCACTCCCCCAGCAGACTTCAGAGCAACTGGGAAGCAGCACTGCCTCGCCCTGAGGCTGCCAACTCCGAGGCCCTCGCCAGCCTGTTACGGGAGTTCGTTCCCTGAGCAAACACGCTGTGCCACCAAGCCCTGTCATCACCTCCATCCTGCCACCCAGGAGACCGAGGCACAGAGGCCCCCAACTACCTGCCAGGCACCAGTCCAGCCCACACAGTGGATGGCCTCAAACATATGCCCAAGCCCTAACCCCCAGAATCTGTGCATATGACTTCACGTGGAAAAGGGATCCTTATAGACATAATTAAGGATCTAAGATCATCCTGGCCTTCCCAGGTAGCTCAGTGGTAAAGTCCCCTCCTGCCAGTGAAGGAGACTCGGGTCCGATCCCTGGGTTGGAAGATCCTGTGGAGGAGGAAATGGCAACCCACCCCAGTATTCCTGCCTGGAAAATTCCACAGACAGAGGAGCCTAGCAGGCTACAGTCCATGGGGTCACAAGAGTCAGACATGACTTAGCGCCCACGACTGACTGAATGAAGATCATCCTGGATTTAGATTCCAGATTCATGTGTGCGTGTTCAGTCGCTCAGTCATGTCTGACTCTTGCCACCCCATGGACTGTAGCCTGCCAGGCTCCTCAGTTTATGGGATTTTTCAGGCAAGAATACTGCAGTGGGTTGCCATTTCCTTCTCCAGGGGATCTTCCCAACCCACGGATTGAACAGGCATCTCCTGTGTCTCCTGCATTGGCAGACGAGTTGTTTATCACTGAGACACCTGGGAAGCCCCTAAATCCAGTGACAGGCAACCTTAGAGGGAAAGACACAGAGACACAGGGGAGCAGCCATGTGGAGATGGAGGCAGAGACTGGATTTCTGTGGCCTCCAACCAAACAATGCCTGGAGCCACTGGACATTGGAAGAGGCAAGAAAGGATTCTCCTCTAGAGCCTCTGGAGTGCGTGTGACCCAGCCAGCACCTTGCCTTTGGACTTCTGCCCATGAGCTATGAGAGAATACATTCCTATTGGTTTAAGCCACTCCGTTTGTTAAGCAGCCCTGGGAAACCAATACAACCAGGCTCAGCCAAGACCACAGACCATGCTCTCAACTCCATGCCAGAGTGACTTGGGCATAAAGGGGACAGGAATTATCTCAGATCCCTGAGACTTTTGTCATTCCAGACTGAGACTCTCGGTGTGAGAAATGCAGACTCTCTCCTCTTGAAGATCACTTCAGTTATGAATGACCACCCCAAACAGAAGTGTTCCTTTATTATAACTAGTAACAATTCCAAGTGTATCCACAAAACAAAAACAGGAAAGTAAAAACTCTCCTGGAGGGGCTTTCCTGGTGGCTCAGTGGTTAAGAATCTGCCTGCCAACGCAGGAGACATGGGTTTGATCCCTGGTTCAGGAAGATCCCGCATGCCTCGAAACTAAGCCCCTGCATCACAAAATACTGAGCCTGTGCTCTAAGAGCCTGAGAGCCACAACTATTGAGCCCATGTGCTGCAACTACAGAAGCCCAGGTGCTCTAGAGCCCATGCTCTGCAACGAGTCGAGCACCGCAACTAGAGAACAGCCCACGCTCACTACGAGAGAAAAAGCCCACGCAGCAACGAAGACCTAGCACAGCCAAAAATAAATTAAAAACCACGTAAAAAAATTTAAATAATAAAACTCTCCTGGAGAAAGATGTGAAGAGAGTATATGAGAACACTGTACAATCTTCCTAGTAATTCTATAAATCTAAGCCTTTCCTAAAATCAAAAGAAGTTTATTTACCAAAGAAAAACCAACTCCCCTGGAACTCCTCTGAGGATCAGCCCTGGGACCCTAGTTTGAGAAACGATGCCTTACTTGGTGCTGTGCCCATTCATGTATGTAGAATGAATGGCAGTGCTTATGATCTGGGGGGCCCTTCAGAGCTTAAGTGTCTGTCTTGAGCACCGATACCCACCTGGCATACTCTTTTCTCCCCTCATCTGGTCCAAGAAGACCCAGCTCTGCCGGAGCAAAAAGAGGTGTGATGCTGGGTGTGAGGAATTCTGTGTGGGAACCAACTGCTCCACACACTTCCCTTCGGAAAACCCCATGCCCAAAGTGGCAAAACGCTCACACAAACCACCACCAGGAAAAGCCTTCTCAGTGACACACGGAGAACATCAGAGCAAGAAACCGGGAGAGACAAAGCTGAGTGTAATAGAATAACAAAATGTGAAATGAGAAGAGAACAGATAAGAACAAGAGAGAACAGATAGGAGTAAGAAGAGAAAGAAAAAGGATGAACTACAAAGACGCGGGGTCTTGGCAAACACATTTGAGATCTTTCTCCCCCGCCCCACACCGAAATGTCAGTTTTGAAACTAGCTTCTGAAAATGTAACCAGTTTCTCACATCCCCAAAAAGGAAGATCGGGGGACCGTGGCGAGGGAGGAGGCAGTGTTACATCTTACTTCGGAGCCCGGCATCAAGAAAGGGCCCCAGCCGTCCACGTTTCCACGAGGCGCACACCCAGCGGCTCGCACCACCCTCGCAGGGACCCTCTCCCCAGATCCAGAAGTTTCCCACTCGGGGGTCGGGAATGCCAGGCCCTCCAGATGAGTGGAACAGGGTCCTCCAGGCCGCCCCAGACTGGGCACCACTTTCCAACCGTCCTTAGCAGTCCAGAGGGTCCCTTGGATGGCCCGAGGCTGTCCACACCCCTCCCTCCTCTCCGCTACGGCGGCCACACCCGCCCCCAGACTCCCATTCTCTCCCACGCCCAGGCCCCCTCCCCTCCCACCCAGCCCCCACACCCCCGGCTTCTTCAGAATTCTTGCCTTCCACTCTCGGCCCCCCACTTCCTGCCCACCCTCTCCCAATCTCAGGGCCCTCACTACCCCCCCACTTCCCGCTTCCCTCCGCACTCGGGGCACCTCACCTCTGGCCACCACGCACGCCCTCTTTTCTCTTTCTGCCCTTTGACACCGTTCCTCCACGCCCCTCACTCGGGGGCCCCCCCCCACACCCAGCTCCCTCGGTTCGGCCCCACAGACCCCACATCAGGCCCCCACGGACCAGGGCCCCTCACCCTGGGAACCCCAGGCACCTCACCGCGTCCCTCCCGGCCAGGGTTCCCCCCACCGCGACCGGCCTCGTGCGCAGCCCCCGCGCGCAGCCCGGCCCCGGGGCCCCGCACTCACGGCTGTAGAGGGCGATGCCCGCCGCGTCCGGGCCGGCGCGCACCTCGAGGCGCAGCGCCTGCTGCTCCGCGTGCCGCTGGATCTCGCCGTTCGCGTCGCCGATGGTGAGGAGGCGGGCGCCGGGGAACACGGACACGGCCCCGCAGGGCCCCGTGACACTCGTGCCGGCCGCCCCCGCGCCGCCCACGCCCGGCCCCGCCGCCGCCGCCGTTGCTGCCATCTTAGATCCGGCTCCAGGCCCAGCCACCGCCGCCGCCGCCGCGCCCGGGCCCAGGCCGCCGCCGCCGCTGCCGCCGCCGCCGAGCAGGCCGAGGCCGAGGCCGAGCCGGGCAGCGCCGCCTGCCGGCCACGCGCCGCCTCGCCGCCACCGCCGCTGCGGCCCGGCCACCCTGGCGCAGCGCCCCCTGCAGGCGGCTCTGGGCGCTGGCGGGGAGCACGGTAGGGGGCGGGGCCGGACCCCCTCACCCCGTCCCGCCCCGCGCGAATGGGCGCTGCTTTGTGAGGTGACTCCGCGGCCCAGGAACTGCAGAGTGGGAGCGTACGTCAAGGGTGATGCTCTGCCGCGCGGACACGCCCCTAGATCTAGGGCCCCGCCCCTACCCCGGCGTGGCCCGAACGGCCGGCCGCGCTTTGTAAGACCGTGGAGGAGGCCCAGGAAGGGCGGGGCCCGGAGCTCGGGCCAGGGGGCGGTGCTCGCCTTGAGGACACGCCCTCGGGCCCCGCCCCACGCCGGCGGCCGCGCTGTGAGGTGGCTTTCTGGCCAGGGAAACGGCGGGGGCGGGTCTGACGCCTGAGGCTTGGCTCCGCCCCCGGTCCCGCCCGGCTTTGTGAAGCGGCACGCAGAGGGGCGGGGTCCAACTTCGAAGAGGCCCCGCCCCTATACCGGTCCAGCTCCTCCCTCACCGGGCCTTGCTTTGTGAGGTTCTGCTTTCTTGAGAAGGGCTGGAGTGGCGGGGACAGAACGTAGGACCACGCCCCAGCCTGTGGTCCCACCCCCCAGCACGCCCGCTTGAAGAGCAGTTTGAGCCAGGACTTAGCCCCTGAACCCCATCTTTAACCCCTCTCCGGCACTCAACGGCTCCTCTTTTCCCCTTCCCCCAGTGCCCTCCTCCTCCATTCTGAGGCCCTTCACTGTTTTCTACCCACAAAAAACTGTTGGACCCCCCTTATCCCCTGACCCCCTCATTCACTCTTCCTTCCCCCAGTGATGACTGGCCAGTGAATCCACTACTCCAGGGCCCCATTCTCTTTCAGGGTTTCCAAAGGAGCTTGAGGCCCCTTGCCTCACGTAGATCTCTTCTCCTGACACCCCCATGGCCCTCCCCAGACACCACCCTGACTGCATGCACTTGAGGGGTACTTCTCCCCATCCCCTAGGAATCAGTGATTAGACATCAGAGGTCCTGGGCTTGAAGGACTACACTCCATAGAGACCTTGGGAACAGCTCAAACATTATAATTAATAACTTAGGCATGCCAGCAGGGCACACAGAATATATCCCACCCAGGGGACCCTATGCTCCAAAAATCCAGTCAGGTTGGCCAAATCAGGTGTGATGGGAAGGAGGAAACTGGAGGAGTGTGCGAGGCTCAGATTCATAACAGCCCAGCTAACGGCCAGAAGGGATCCTTCTTTGGTAGGTTGAGAAGCTGGAAATCCTGAGATGCTTCCTTCTTTCCGTCCAGACTCCAGGTCGATGCTTTCACCCCCTCTCCCACTCCTGCTTCTCAGTGAGGAAGATCACAAGGCCAGGGATCCCCTTTGTCTCTTCTGTTCAGTTCCCTGAGAAAGCAGCAGCCAGAAGTCCCCAAAGTAGCTGGAGGGACCTGAGGCCCTACACAGCCTGGCCAGCTCCAAGGGGAGGGCTGAACAGAGGGCACGCAGAGAGAGGGGCTCCCCTAACAGGCCCGGAATGTGCTGAATTCAGGGGGCTCAGGTGAGGAGGACGTGGAGGTGGGCCTCTTCCGGGGTCCAGGTGTCTCAGTGGAGCCTGAAGGAGCATCCAGGTTGGCTGCATCTTCTTCCGAAGTCATTTTCTTTGTCCGTAGAGAGAAAAATAGAGAATGAAGTGATTTGGGATTTCTGGATCTTGGGTTGCCCCATTTTCTGAGGCTGAGACTCCCACAATCCATCAGGTCTCACCTCACTGCCCCCCCTACACACACACACACACACACACACACACACACACATCTGCACACAAACACAGTTGCAGGCCCCTGATCCTGCCCTCTGTCCTGTCTTGCTGTCTACTGAAAAGGGAACCAGACAGCCTGGGTTCAAATCCCAGCTACACCTCTTCCTAGTGGTGTAATCGACCTCTTTATGTCTCAGTTCCCCCTTTTGTACAGTGGGGGAGAGTGGCAGTACCCTTCATCCTGGGGTGGCTATGACTCATAAAGATGAACACCGTATGGCATCATTTCTCTATAAAAATCCAGAACAGGCAAATCCACCAAAGTGACAGAAAGCAGAATGGTGAGTGCCAGGGTCTGAAGTGGGGGAGTTGTTTAATAGGCAAAGAAGTTTGTTGTGTTTTATTTTGGCTGCACCTTGCAGCTTGTGGGATCTTAGTTCCCCATCCAGGGATTAAACCTGGGCCCCGTGCAGTAGAATGGTGAGTCTTAACCACTGGACCACCAGGAACTCCTTGACAGGGTATGTTTTCCAAGATACAATTCTGAGGATGATGATGGTAACAGTCGTACAACAATAGGAATATACTTAATGCCCCAGAACTGTACACTTAAAAATGACTAAAATGGTAAATTTCATTTATATTTTACAATGATTAAAAAAAAAAACTAGAAAAGATCACTAGAACTTACTGTTAAAGAAAAGAGCCATCCGTGCATAACAGTATGGTTAGCATGCTGTCATTTGTGTTAAAAAGTGTGAGGATACAGACTTGCTATTTTTGCCTTTGCTCGCTCGTATGTGCAAGAAGTTCCTAATGGTCGTTTACCTGCATGTGTGTGCGCAGAGTGGAGATCAGTGGGTGCAGAGGGATTAAGAAATAGAAGAGAACTTTATGAATATAGATTATAGATAATTTTTACATTTGGATGTATTTCATAGTCTATATACATTTATATTTAAAGTCTCCAGGACTAGGATACTGAGAAATGTTATTTTTTCCTTGTTTTTTTTTTTTTTTTCCTGTCTTCCCATCGTTTCGTTTTAAATGCCTTTTAAAAGTGGGGAGAGGGAAGCAGAAATCACCAGGCTAGTGCCTTGAGCAGTGTGGCTTCTCAGGGAGGGTTTTAGAACATGCCCTACTCTCCAGGTTTTTCTTAACAGCTTGTTCCCTGAACTGAGACCTCAGAGGGCTGGACAGGTTGGTGCCAAGCGCCTTCCTCCCACCATCTGTATACCAGTGACTGAAGCCAGTCTCCATCTGCTCTGGAGCATCACTGGGTGAGGTGGCCCCTCTCTTGTCTCTCAAGGACTCCGCCACGGCTCCTTCTCCCTCCGCCCACTCATCTACTCTGAAATCAGTGCCGTGTTTCCCATCCTCTGAATCTGACCTGCATCTGTTCGCGCCTTCCACCTCCGCTGCCAGCACGCTGGACCAAACTACCCACTACGTCTGGCGCCTGAACCATCTGAGCTGTCTGCGCCTGGTCCCCAGGCTCTTGTCATCCCACGGCCCCCACAGCTTGTGCTCACTGAAGCCACCAGAGGGCGCTTGTGGGCACGTAGAGTAGGTCACATCTCTCTGTTCCAAACCTTCCAGGGCTCTCACGTCACTTGGGATAAAAGTCAAAGTTCTGCACAGGAACCCCCTCCACTCCTCACTCCTATGCACCACTTCTACTGGGCCGTGTGGAGAACATGCCCTGAGCCTGGATCAATCCTCCACCGCTATCTCCTGCTTGTCACTTATCTCCTAGACCTCCCACATCTCCCATCTGAATGTGTTAGCTTCCTGGGCACCCCCTAGCCAATGTGCTATCGTCTGCCTCCCCCTGTGGATTTAAGAAGCTCAGGGGATGAAGGGTCTCATCTTGTTCTTATCCAGATGCCCAGGAAGGCTATGTCAAACCCATCCAATCCTCCCCCCACCCCTACTTCCTACAGTGGCGCCCCAAGCCAACTGACTGCACCCCTGGCTCCCTCACTACAGTCCCAAAGCATCCATTTATACAAATAGGATTCCTGAGGCCACCTCAAGTGGGACCACCTGCACCCCAGACCTGTACCCATCTCTGCATGGAGAGAAGCTAGCCGGACATTTTTTTGTTTCTGTGTTTGGCCACACGGCAGCTTGCAGGATCTTGTTTCCTAACCAAGGATAGAACCCATGGCCCCTGAAGTGGAAGTGCAAAGTCTAACCACTGGACAGCCAGGGTATTCCCCTAGCTGGACACTGTCTTCATCCATGGTATCCACGGGTCAGATATCTCTAATTTACTGAATAATAATTACCCCAAGGCCACCACAAAATGCAGCTGTGCAGAGGACATCCATAGACCAGGTTTCAAATCCTAGCCGGGATGCTATGTGATCTGGGAGAGCAATGCCTTGCTAAACAGGAGGTGAGGAGCAGGGGTGGGTGTGAAGGTTGAGACCCTCCTCCCGCGAAAGGGAATACATGTCTGGACAACTAAGCTGAAATTCTTGAAACTGAACATGAAAGTGGTCTTTTCTTTATACCAGACTGTCATAAGGCTCCATGACTTCAAAGAAGCCCCCAGGTCGTCTTTTGTTACCATTGTGAGTGCAAAGGCGGTGCGGACAACCAGGGGCCTGCCCACTGCCCCACAAAGCCCTGGACAGCGTGGCTACCTCCAATCCCCTGGAATTTTCCAGAACCAACTCTCAGCTCAAAAACAAGCCCTGCTTAGTGATTCTGGGCTTTTCCCAGGCCCTAGAAGTCCAGAGACAAAGGTCAGCCCAGCCCCCCTGGTAGCCCCCATCTTCCTGTGGTCAGAACAGGAAGCATAAAACTGGATACGAGAAACGGGATGACTTACCATGATGGTAAAGAGGGAGTTGTCGAAGGACATGTCTGGAACAGAGAGAGGAAGACCAGGGTGGGGGCCAGTTCAGATTTCTTGCTCACCCCCCACTTCCCAGGCCCTCCCCATAAGCCCACAGGCCCTAAATCCACCCTGAGGAAGGGCATGGAGTCCATCACCCAGCAATCTCTTTGTCCGCCCACCAGCCCGTTCTGCAGGGTGAAGAGCTGCAAATTGAACTGTGTCCCTCTTCTGCTCAGGCTCTCCCTAGGTGACCTCTGGCTGCCCTCCAGAAAATGGGTGCTTCGTCTCAGCTCCTGCTTTCTCCCCCTATCCTGGGCTCTCCCACTAATTGCCCACCCTTCACCCAGCTACTCCCTGTTCCCCCCTGTAGTTCTCTGATTTAAACACCACTTCCTCTGGGGACCACCCTCCCATCCCAGACAGTGTCCAGCTTGTCATGGGCTGTTTCCCCACTGGAGTGTAGGCTTGTGGACAGAAATCACCTCTGTCTTGGTTATCTCGGGAGCCCTCAGGCTTTAGCACATAGTAGATGCTCAATGAATACGGGAAACAATGAAAGAGGTACAGAGAATGGAGTTTTCTCTGCATAGGGCCCCTTCCTGGGCATCACACCTCACAGGCAGGCTCTCTCTCTGCCCCCCTGGTGGAAGCCAGCAGAACAGCACGTTCTGGACCACAAGTGGGGCTCCAGACAAGACAGTTTCAACTCCCCACCCTCTTGGAGCTGATGGTCCAGTACTGGCGTTGAGTATCATACACCCAAGCATGCAATGATTACTCAGTTGTGTGTCTACTGAGAGCTAAGAAGTATGACAGGGTGCTGGGGGAATGTAAGTAGAAAGAATAGATCCTGCCTAGGGAGTCAGGGAAGGCTTCCTAGAGGAGGTGACCTTTAGATGGAGACCACACAGGGAGGAAAAATATTCTAGGCAGAGAGTGGGATGAGTGAACGGCTTGAGGATAGGGCAGGGAAAGGTAAGAGGTGAAAGCTGTTCGCATCAAAAAGGAAAAAGAGAGAGAGGTGAAAACTGGGAGGAAAAATGAGGGGGGAGGAGGAAGGGAAAGAGGAGGAGCATGTGTTCTGGATTCTAAGGGAAGTGAACAGCTGTAGATGGGGTTCAGCAGCAAGTAGTGAGACCCGATGGCATTTTGAGGCAGTGACTCTGCCCAGGCAAGGGACAGGAACACGGAGGCACAGACCTGTGGTGGCGATGTTAACCCAGCAGGACTCTCGCTCTCTGCAGAGGGATTCGGGAGAAAGTGATGACTTGTCTTAGGCAGGAGGCTCCTTCCAGGTAGCCCTGGCCCTAAACTTGATCCTTCCTCCCCACCCACCTCCTCCCTCGCCCACACCGAAACCCCTCAGATGGAAATATCTTGCAGGAGCCCCACTGGGGCTACTCTGCCACCAGGCAGCAAGGTGTTTGCCCCTCTCTCCAAGAGGAGAAACCGAGGCTGGGGCCAGTATATATTCTGACGCCCAAGAACCAGGGCCACTGTCTACAGGCTACACACTGGGGGCTGCACGACGCGAGGGCACACCCACCCGCCTCCCCCTCACTATGGGTTTCTAGAATGATTGCTTAACACATTTTGGCAAGTGGCAATAAAAGAATGCGAGGAAGGCTCAGTCTCCTCATCTGTTAAAAGGGGTCATTCATAGAGCCTACTTCCAGGGCTGATGCGAGGATAATGTGAACTCAAGGTCCAGAGTGCCCAGCACAGCATGGAGTACAGTGTGGAGCACACCTTAAGCGCTTCCTGCTGCTGCTGCTGCTAAGTCACTTCAGTAGTGTCCGACTCTGTGCAACCCCATAGACGGCAGCCCACCAAGCTCCCCGGTCCCTGGGATTCTCCAGGCAAGAACACTGGAGTGGGTTGCCATTTCCTTCTCCAGTGCATGAAAGTGAAAAGTCAAAGTGAAGTCGCTCAGTCCTGCCCGACTCTTAGCGACCCCATGGACTGCAGCCTACCAGGCTCCTCTGCCCACGGGATTTTCCAGGCAAGAGTACTAGAGTGGGGTGCCATAGTAGCACCTATTTTTATTAACCCGCCCATTGACCAGAGGGTGCTGTTTGAGATGGAGCCCTGTAAGTACCCATCTGCCCCTAGAACCCGGCCAGCTCTTCAATGCCCATCAGAAACTCCTGCCTTGGGACTGAAATTTTTCCCCAAAAAACTACCCTCTGAGGGTCTCCAGGGATGTTCTCACCGTCTCTTGTTCAAGTTTTTTACTTTAACTGGGAACAAACAAACAAAAAGCATTTGTTAGATTTTGGTCGTGGTTACAAAAAGCTAAGAAACCAACAAGGCGTCTTGTACGTTTGCCACCCAGCCTTGCCTTCTCCCCTGGCAAATTTCCCTCTCAACGGGGGAGTTACTGAAGACACTTTTCCCTCCCAATTACATGAGTAATGTATGTTGGTAAAAACTTCAAGCAAGGTACAAAAATGTAAAAAAATTATTTTTAAATGCTGATTTCAGCGGGTGCCAGAGGCTGGGGGAGGGGGAACAGGGGTTGGTATTTATGGGGACAGAGTTACAGTTTAGGAAGATGAAGAGATGGATGGTGGTGATGGTTGTAGAGCAGTAGAAGTTAAAATTTAAAAACTAAACCTTTAAAAAAAAAAGGAATTCCCCAGCGGTTCACTTTCATTGCCAGGTGCTCAGGTTTGACCCCTGGTTGGGGAACTAAGATCCCACGAGCCCCATGGCATGGCCAAAAATATTCAAAAATAAATAATAAAAAGTAAATTAAAAAAAGAGTTAAATGGCAAATTTTACATCATGTATATTTTACCATATATATATGAATTTCCCCTGCCCACCACCACCATTGAAATTCTGAAAGGTTCTTCAGTGCTAAGTGTTTAGAGTAAGAACTCCCAATTGTGTGCCTCTGTGCTCCTAACAATGGATGTGAGTTGGAGTGGATTTTAATGGATTTGCAAGTTCCGGTGAGCCACGCTTTCTCCGCCTGCTGTTACCTTTCCTGATGATCAGGGCAATGATCACCAGTCCAGCGAGGAGGAGAGCGGCTCCAGCCAGGCTCAAGGAGAGTGCCAGGATCCAGGTGGGCACTAGAGGAAGATGGGGAAAAAAGAGATTGGGTAGGCCATGGAATTGTGGGGGTGCAGGGAGAAAGTGGGACTCCTGGCATACATCTGGGCTACCTTTAGAGAGTCAGCCCTCCCCCTATACCCCAGAAACATTTGGTTTAGGTACAGCTAGACCTTGGGGATCTAGCAACTCTGTCTGTCCAGTTAGTATATTCCCTACCCCTGGCTAACCTAATTGGTTCAGGGAGTGGCATGTTGTCCAAGTTGAGCCAATGAAACTAATTTCTGGACTTTGCTAGATTACTGGGAAGAGAGGTTTATTTCTCAGGCCAGCATTGCAAAACCAGCAGGATATACATCTGGAGCTCCAAGGTATACAATTCTGACATGAGAGCGAGAGCCTGCCTAAGAATAAGACACAGAAGAAAGCAGAGCTGAGAAGTGGCACATGATTCCTGACACCGTTGAGCACCTGAATCCAGCCATGATGGAAATCAGTGCCATGAACAAATTTCAGTTCAGTAAACCAACAAATCCCCTTTTGTTGCTGAAGCCAATTTGAGTCCAGTTTTCAGTTACTTGTGGTCTGAAGAGTCTTGCTGGCTGGGTAACGGGGTCAGACAACACCCATTCCCAGCCACATGGTGGACTCTGAGGCCCACACAGAGGTAGCCACAGAAGCATGAATCCCCAGCTCCAGAGTTTATGTCTCTGCAAGAGATCTGGCTGCCCCTCCCTGGAGAGAGGCAAGGAATCTCTCAGGAGAGCCAGGAGGAGATGCCCGGACCCTGGTACAGGTCAGGAATTAGCCAGGAGGGGAGGAGAGGCGCTCACTTGGGTATTCTCAGTGTTAGCCCTTGTTCATTCTTTCATCTGGGGCAGGAGAGCTGTTACCGCCCTACTCTGAGACCACAGGACCAAGGTGAGAGAAGGGGGCCTTTGATAGTGGAACTTGAGGCCGGGGAAGGACACAGAGAGTGTTCTGTCATCACAACCTGTGGGCCTCTGCTGGCTACAGCCTTCTCTCTGCAGCAGGAAAGTTCTGACTGTTGGTGACGCAGGGAGTCTACCCCGAGGCTCCTCCCTCTCTCCCTCCCCTCCCTCCTCCTCCTTGATCCAAAGACCAGGCCCAGCCCCCACTCCTGGAAAGACCAGAGGAAGACATCTTCACTCCCAGGGCTTCAGTCGCACTCAGACAAAAAGTCCGAGTCCGTGCTGCAGCCAAAGGCCCTGCATGATCCTCCTTGCCTCCCCCTGCTCTCATCTCCCAGCCACTTTCCCCTTGCTTGCTATGCTTCAGTCATATGGGGCACCTCCACGCCCCTCAAACACACCAGGCACGCTCCAGCCTCAGGGCCTTTGCACAGCCAGCTTCCTCTGCCTGCAACCGTCCTGCCCCAGACAGCCATGTGGCTGGCTCCTCATCCTTCAGGCTCAAACATCACCTCCTCAGAAAGACCTTCCCTGATCACTCTCCTCTCTGTTTAAAATGACACGCGTGGGAATTCCCTGGTGGTCCAGTGGTTAGGACCCTAGCACTTTCACTGCAAGGGTCTGGGTTCCCTATCTGGTTGGGGAATTAAGATTCTGCAAGCCACATGGCACAACCCAAAAAAAAAAAAAAAAAGATGCCCTTCACCAGGCTGTTATTTCATTCCTATCACTTCCCTTGTCCCCTACTAGCTGACTGAATATTTACAAAACTCCTTATTTATCATCTGATGTCCATTGCCACCCCCTCGTAACGTGCAAGAGGGCAGGGACTTTTGTTTCATTCGCTGCTGAGCCTGCAATGCCAAGGGCGGTGCCTGGTGCATAGCAGGTGCTCATAAATACTGTGGCCAGTAAGGAAAGGGCTGCTAACGTCTGGACTTCAGAGGCCGGTGGAAATCCAGCTCTGCTGCCTGCTGGCTGAGTGACCTGTGCCAGCCTCTTCAGCTCTTGTGCCTCAGTTTCCTTATCTGGAAAATGGGAAGAATGACTGTACCCATTGCATATGGTGAAAGTGAAGTCGCTCAGTCGTGTCCAACTGTTTGCGACCCTGTGGACTGTGGCCTACCAGGCTCCTCCATCCACGGAGGAAAAGAAACTCCTGGCAAATTGGAAGAGTGATGACTCCCAGGAGGAGAGAAGAGTGTCTACAAAGGTTTGGCCATGAAAAGATGGAGCCTAGGCAGTGAGGGCCGATGGGAGGGACTTACCTGGGAAGGAGACGTGCACAGGCTCACTGAGGTTCGACAGCTGGGGTTGCCTATTCTCGCCAAGTACGCTATACTGGCAGCAGAACGGTCCCCCTCGAACCTCCCTGCTGCCACCACTCAGGTTGAAGATGACCCTGAGCTGGTCCTTGGGGGCTTTCAGGAGCTCCACCACCTCCCCATCTTGATACAGCGTGAAATTCGCCCCTGGGAAACCCCTGGGGGCCATGCACGAGATGTGGATGGGGTCCTCTTTACTGCTGGGGTGTGGGGGCACCAGCATGATGGATGGCGCCGGGATCGCCAAGGAGCCTGCAAAGCAAGATAGGGGAGGTTAGGTGCGGGGGTGGTTAGAGCAGAGGCCAGCCTGGCTGTGTGGCCTTGGGCAAATGGCTCACCCTCTCTGGGCCTTGGTTTTTATGTACAACTGGAGGCTAGTTGTCCTTGTGAGTGCATGCTGTCGCTTCAGTCATGTCTGACTCTTTGTGACCCTAGGGACCGTAGCCTGCCAGACTTCTCTCTCCATGGGGTTCTCTAGGCAAGAATACTGGGGTGGGTTGCCATGCCCTGCTCAAGGGGATCTTCCTGACCCAGGGATTGAACCTGTGTCTCCTGCATTGGCAGGCAGGTTCTTTACCACTAGCGCCACCTGGGAAGCCCCTAGTTGTCCCTATCCTACTGCTATGTTGAGAGGATCAAGCGCCCAGCACATGGTGAGAGGTCATGTTGTTGGAGTCATTTTATTATAATAGCCGTGGATGTTGCACAGCATCACAGTTACACTCGTATTACTTCTATCAACAGCACTGACCATGTTTAGGCCCTGTTTAGGCTCTGAGGACAGAGCAGTGGATGAGACAGACGGACAGACAGATGAACAGACAAGACATGCCTGCTGGGGAGCTGACATTCTCAAGGAGACGAGGGTGATAGGGTAGCCAGAGAGGACTTCCCTGAAGACACAGCATGGAAGAGCTGGGAGCAAGCATTCTAGGCAGAGGGACCATCTCAGGCAAAGGCTGGAGGCTGGAAGGGGTGTGGAGTGCTCAAGGAGTCTGGGTGGCAGGAGGTGGGGGTGATCGAGGGGAGAAGGGGAGGGCAGAGTGATTCTGTCTTGTTTCCCAGGCTGTGATGAGGGATACGATTTCAGGGCACGGCTTCCTGCAGGAGGGACCAGTGTCTCCCCAGTGGCCCCAGGTTCCCGCGTGGAGTGTCTGGCTCAGGTGAGGTCAACACAAGCCTTTCCTTATCCAGCTTTCCTCTCACCCTCTCCGACCTACCAGTAGATCCTCCTGCTGCCCCAGTCCCGGGGGTAGAAACCTGCAGAGGCCAAGCAGGGCTGAGTCATGGGGTGTGGGCACTGCTGTCTCCAGTGGGGTGGCATTTCTAATACCTGTGATGTGGGGGGTACTGAGACCCCACAAGAGACGTCCGTGCTCCGCGTGCCCCCCGGCACCTTGGCCAAGGCTCTAGGGCAAATCTGTCAGGGCTCAGCCTCTCCAGCTCCTGCTCATGTGCATGCACCCCTCCCCGCCGCCCCCCAGCAGAGACAAGGTGGTGGATGGAGGGAGCGGAACAGGGTGAGGGGTGGCGCAGGGGCATCAGCTCACCGGCTGCAAACAGCAAGACAATCCAGGGCATCTCTCCTCCCGCGTTTGGTCAGGAAATCTGGCGGAGGCTAGGGTGGCCCACGGCTCGCTGCCAGCTCCTCCTGTGAGGCCAGAGCAGGGAAAGGAGAACCAGGGCTGATTTGAGCCGAGTGTTTCCTCACTGGCAGGAAATTGCACACACACACACTGGGCACCGAAAGGGACTCTCTTCCCTCCCCACCCCTTCCACAGATGCACACCAGAGCCTGGCACCTCACTGCTCCTTGGGGGCCCAGGTTCGGCAGATGGAAGGAAAAGGTGGATGAGATGGTCCAGTATATGTGTGTGTGTGTGTGTGTATTTTTTCCTAACGGCATGAGGAAGTGCAGGGAACGTGGGTTGTATGGGAAACCCAGGCCCAAGTCACAAAAGGTGGCCCAACATGTGCCCAGAAGTTGAAACGTGTAGGGTGGAAGTTGGTAGGGCATGATGATTAGGGCTTGGCCTCTGTGACCTCAGGCAAGGGACAGTCCTTCCTGGCCTTCCTGGCAAGTCCTCCGCTTGCCGCCTGGAAGAATGGGGCTAAGAGTAGCAGACAGTAGCTCCAAAGAATTTATGAGACAAAGTGTTTCGGTTCGTGGAGTGTGAGTGTTCATAGGGTGAGGCCACACAAGCTCCTGTGTCTCAGGAGCTTCACCAGTCAGGTGAAAGCAAACATCAGCTCCAGAATGGAAGAAATGACATTGTTTGCAGCGTAAATTGCCTCCTATTAATAGCCAGGAAATTTCCAAACGTCTGTCTTACCAACCTTGGTTTCTAAACATTTCTGGTCAAGTCTACCAGGCCCACCTGGAAGTTTACACCCAGGAAGGATGCAAGTGTGTAGTTGCCAACATTAAAAAGGATCATTAGAGTGGACTTTTTTCTTTAGATACACAAATCTGACTTCAACCTCAGGATCTTTGCATGTATGCCACCATCCCTGCGTGGAACACAATTCTGTCAACCTGGTCTAATCCCACTTCTCCTTCAGGTCTTAGAGGGTTTTTTTGGCTGTGCTGGGTCTTTGTTGCTGCACAGGCTTTCTCTAGTCGCAGCGAGTGAGAGCTACTCTCTAGTTCTGGTGTGCAAGCTTCTTCCTATGGGGGTTTCTCTTGTGGAGCACAGGTTCTAGGGCATTTGGGCTTCCATAGTTGTGGTGCACAGGCTTAACTGCTCTGCAGCATTTGGGATTTTTCCAGACCAGGGATTGAACCTGTGCTCCTTGTATTGGCAGGCAGTTTCTTAACCACTGGACCACCAGGGAAGTCCATGTCTCAAGTTTAAATGCTAATTTTTAAGGAAATCTTCCCAGATCCCTCTGAGCTTAGAAAAATCCCCTTTCTGAATTCCAGGATAGTACCTTGTAATTTTCTTTGATTGCAACTAGCATGCGTGTATTTTCATGTTTGTCCATTTCATCTACGATATCAAACTCATCACTATAAACCTGTTTAAATTTCCTCGTTTGCTTTTTAATGTCTGTAGGGTTTGTAGTGATGTCTCCTTTTTGATCCCTAATAATAGTAATTTGTGCTTTCTTTCTCTTTTTTTTCCCCTTGATTAGTCTCGCTGGGGGTTATTCAGTTTTTTAATCTTTTTCCAAGTATCAACTTTTGACTTTGTTGTTTTTCCCTATTTTCAGTTTTCTATTTCATTGCTTCGTGGTCTTATCTTTTTTATTGTTTCTTCCAGTTACCATATGCTTAACTGGCACTTCTTTTCCTAACTTCTTTATTTATTTTTGGTTGCACTGTTTTTGTTGCTGCTTGCCAGCTTCCCCTAGTTGTGGCGACTGGGGGGCTACTCTTGGTTGCAGTGAGAGGGCTTCTCACTGTGGTGGCTTCTCTTGTTGCAGAGCATGAGATCTAGGTGCATGTGCTTCAGTAGTTGTGGCTCCTAGACTCCAGAGCACTGGCTCAGTACTTGCGGCACATGGGCTTAGTTGTACAGGCATGTGGAATCTTCCCAGACCAGGGATTGAACTGGTGTCCCCTGCATTGACAGATTCTTATCCACTGTACCACCAGGGAAGTCCGATACTTTTTTCAGTGGCCCAGTATATATCTGCATACAATGTGCACTCAAAATGAAAATACACTTTGCAGTTGCTTGGTGTAATATTCTGTAAATATCAACTAGATTAGGTCAGCATGGTTCATAGAACATGCTTGAGCTTACTGAATTCATCCAGATATCTTCCTCCAGAGTACAGAGACGGAGCCTGTGGTATCTCTTGCAGTTTCCCAATGCCTACATCAGTGCTTGGCACACAGTGAACAATAAATATTTTGGGCTTGTCTGACTTGAAAGCCAACACACGTTCCCTCAGTCTATTTTTGTGGCTCTTTACTGGGTGTGTATGAGACAAGAGTTGGGAGAGATACTTGGTTTATTTATGCCACCAGCTGATTACTGAGTGTCACCAGGGCTCAGAACCATGCTGGGTACCAGGGGTGCCATGATGAATGAAACAGCTCCTGCACTTGGGAGCTCAGAGTTCAGTGAGTCAGACAAGCAGACAGTGACAGTCCGTTTGGTGAAGTGCTATGTTGGAGTTGTCACTGAGGAAGGTTCTTCACTTAGCTTCAGGAAGTTCAAGGAAGGCTTCTGGGAGGAGGTGACATCTGACTCCGAAAGCCTGAGAAGGAGAGGAAAGGAGGGCATTGTAGGTAGAGGGGATAGGGTCTTGGATGTAAGTGAAGACTTCGTCCTGGGAGCATCTAATGTGATGCAGGGATCTATAACCTGGAATTTTGAATTCAGTAACACAGATACACATACCTGTATTGGTCAGCTGTCACACAGATCATGCTCTTAAGAGACAGAACTGAGGAGTCATGAACAGGGTGAAAGGGGAGCAATGAGGGACGGTGACTTCCTACGGTCACTGTTAGCAGCCAGGCCTGAAGTTGCTGGAGGGGGAGTGGTCCTGGAACTTGGAGAGAGCTAGGGTTACGGGCTTTTGTTGAAAGATGCAGACAAAAAAGATAGGAACCAGGGGATAGATACCTAGACCTTCCTTTCCTGAAGCCTTTAGATATCCTGCCAGGGCCAAACTCAACTGGAAAGCAGAGGAAAAGGCAGCCACATTGATCCAGGATGGAGATATCAGCCCTCTAGCCCCTCCACCCCCGCTGTGAAGCAGTACAGAGTATGGTGGAGAACGGTTCTGGTGGGGAAAACAAAACACACTGCCCAGCACACGCTCTTGTAATCTTTTGATTGTAATTTCAAGGGAATCCCTGACCTCCAGAAGCCAGTCGGCCAACTCCCCACGGTCATAAGAACCCTCGGCTAAGATTCTGGGCCAACATTACAAAGGAAAGAGGGGCCTTGTATGAGGGGCTGGTCTGCCCAAGATTCCCATCTCTTCTCTGGCTACTCCTCCCACCCACCCCACCTTCATCCCCTTTCTGCCACTTGAACTCTGAGTGCCTTTGATGTCAGAGAACTGTTTTTTTCTGCTTTCTTCTTCTCCATACTACTTCAAATCTGAAATTCAATGCCACCTCCTTGGGGAAGCTCTCCCCAACTCCACCTAGGTGAAATAAGTCACCTTACCTACCCACCTAGCATTGACTTCTGAGCACCTCTGAGAACCTGAAATCAGTTAGTGGAGCAGCACTGAGATGACAGCTCCCAGGACATTGATAGTGTCTACTCAGTACATGTTGTTGAATACTGGGGGAGAGGGAGGATTTTACTTAATTGAGGGAAAATAAGAATCACCCACTCGTCCCAGCCAACAGTGAAAAAGGTGGGGTTGGTAGCTCTATAGGCCTGTATCTCATCCAAAACATCAACAAATTGAGGAAAAATGGTAAGAATCAATTTTATCTGAATGCGGGAAAACAGCTAAACATTTATGTCAACCAAGGAAATGCAAATCAAGAAGAGGCAACTTGAACGTGGCAGGAAAGCTTTGTGGTGTTTTCCATACCCTTCCTCATCTCCTTGGCCAGCACAGTGGAGGATCTGAAGATAGCCACCTGTGTCCCCAGCATGGGGCCCCGGTTCCATTTCTGAGGGAGCAGAACAGCCCTCATTCTCACACTATTGTGTGTGTGTGTTCTAACATGTCTGGGGGTAACCTGAGGGACTGACTCAGTGTGCTTTAACTCAGAATGTATTTCTAGAAAACACTATAAGGTAAAGGAACAACTCACAGCTCTCTGCTGTACAAGATTACAATGGCGGACAATAACATACATGGCAAAAGCTGGGAGGAAAAGCTGGGGTGAGTTTCTTTGGGTAATTAAGGTACTCAAAAGCACCCATATATACTGGGGAATTTAGGGAGCAGTGTGCATACCCAGGGCAGGACAGATGATCAGGAAAGACTTAAGAAGACCTTACTCTTTCATCTCTGGTCAATTTCTAGGCTTGATGCAAATAGGAAGAGAAGGCTAAGGCAGAGTTATAAATACCCAGATGGAGTATTGATGTGCTACAGCAGAGTTTGGCAAAGAGCAGGAGAGGTTTTTCACTGTTTTCCTTTCTTCCTTTTTCATTCCATAATATATGAATATTATAACTCGACAATAACAACATCCAAGTTTTAAATGGACGAAAGACATGAACAGATATTTTTCCAAAGAAGATACACAAGTGACCAATAAGCACATGAAAGGATGCTCAATATCATTAAGAAAATGCAAATCAAAACCACTATGAACTTTTAGAAGTTCCCTGGTGACCTAGTGGTTAGGATTCTGGGCTTTTCCTGTTGTGGCCAGGGTTCAGGGAACTGAGATCCTGTGGTCAGGGAACTGAGATCCTGCAAGCCATGTGGCATGACAAAACAAAACAAAACAAACCTACCTAGCCACTGAGCTTTCAGCGACTGTAAAATTGAGGAGATCCCAGCTAGGAGAAGGATGTTAGATCTCATTGTCCTCCCAGTCCTAAGACCTTCCCTTGATGCCCCTCAATAAAATGGACTCATCCTCAGAAAGGAAACAAACAAACAAGCTACTATGAGATACCACTTCACATACATCAGAAGGAATATACTAACATTAAAATGGAATATAACAAATGTTGATGAGGATGTAGGAAAATTGGGATGGGACCCTCGTCCATGGTTGGTGGGAATGTAAAATTGTGCAACTTTACTGTGGGAAAGTTTAGCAGTTTTTCAAACAGTTAAGCATAGAATTACCATATGACCCAGCAGCTTCACTCCCAGGTATATACCCCCAGAGAACTGAAGGCAGATACTCAAACAAATACATATACAAACAGGTTCCTAGAGGCACTATTCACAATAGCCAAATTTGGAAACAACCCAAGCATCCAATAGATGGAATGGAATACTACTCAGCTGTAAAAAAAGAAATAGTGATATGATGATAAACCTTAAAAACATTATGCTAAGAAAAACAAGCCAGACACTAATGGTCAAACATCCCATTTACATGAAATATCCAGAATTAGCAAATCCATGGAGGCAGATTGATCACCAGACTGGGGTGAGGAAAGAATGAGGAATAATTGCTGGATGGGTACAGGGATTCCTTCCTGATGAAAATGTTTTGGAAGTGAGTAGAAGTAATGGTTGCACAATATTATGAATATACTAAATGCCACTGAGTTGTTTACTTAAAATGGTTCTTTTTAATGTGAGTTTCCCCTTGTTAAAAAAGAATCCTTAACAAAAATTTATCACCCATTCTCAACTACTTCCAAATGTTCAAGTAGTAACTCTGAATGACAGAAAAACTTGGAACAGTAAGGAACACCCACATACCTTGCAGTGTCCCCCTGCCCTCCTCCTGCAAAAGGAATACCAACCATGACCATACATAAACTTTGACATTACAAAGTGTTACTTCCCCAAGCTCTCCAAATGTGTAGTTGACAGCCACAAGCTGTGTTCAAAGCATAATTATCACCACCTGCCAACCTTTTCAGGCTATCTTGAACAACTCAACACTGCCAATCTGAACATTTTTTCTTATGTTTGGATGGAATTTCCACAGTCCGATTCTCCAATGACATCTTTCTTATCTGTTTGCTTAGGTTGCCTCCAAATTCTCTAAACCAGAATGAGAGATTAATTGGCGGTAGGCCCAAAGCAAGGCGATAAACGTGGAATATAAATTAATGTTTACTGAGGGCCTATGGATGCACCAAGCACTAAATAAACATCATCTTACTTAATCTTCACAATAGCCCAGTCAAGGACTAGATCATCCCGTGAGGCCCAGCAGTGTGATGCCTCAAGTAAAGCATGGGGCATGGTTTGAACTAGGCAATCTGCCTTGAAAGCCCACACTCTGCTTTTCTCTGCTGACGCTAAGCACCTGGGCTGTCGAGTTTGATACCCTTCGCGAGCAGGGTGAGGCCAGGCTCCCGAGCAAACAATATGTAAAAAATGCAGGGAGCTCACTATGGGCCAGGCCTCATCTCAATTATCATCACCTCCGATTTAGAAACAAGGAGACTGATAAAGCGACGGTTCTAAGGCGCCAAGGAATGAAACATTAGGCATCGGACCTGAGGCCAAGCTCTAGGACCAGAGACCGGCTAGAACCCACGTTAATAGAAGTCTCCACCCACCCTAGCTGAGCTTTTTTATACACGAGCCCTACGGGTCGCGTGCAGGCACACGCCCTGCTTCTATTTTCGACACCACCCAGACGGATTCGAACAACAGTAGTCACGCGCGGGGTACTTTGGGAAAACCGCAGGACCTAGCTGCCTCCACCACAGTTGTCTTAACTTTTGCCTGAAGAGGATGTACCATCGTGGTTTTATTTTTGTAATTTTCCCCACAGTTACTGAGGCTAGAAAAGAGGCTTTACAAAGAAAAATCTGTAGAAGATCGAGTGTTTTCAGGCGCATCAGGCATTCATTCAGGCAGCTAGGCTCTCGGGGGGTCCTTCACTCCTGGTTCCGCGGGCTTCGGATAACGGACAGAAGCGGCTGCCAATGAACTCCGCCGAATAGCATAGTGGACAGAGCTATTCCTTAAAGGAACCGCAACCGGTTAGCAGACCAGAGAGTGACCCGGATGATGGCGGCCGGCACGGCCTTAGGCTTGGCCCTGTGGCTACTACTGCCGCCAGTGGGCGTGGGAGGGGCAGGGCCCCCGCCGATCCAGGACGGCGAGTTCACGTTCCTGCTGCCTGCGGGGCGGAAGCAGTGTTTCTATCAGTCCGCGCCGGCCAACGCAAGCCTTGAGACTGAGTACCAGGTACAGGGTCCCGGGTTGGGGAGCGAGCTGAGGCACGGAGACGGGGCGTGGCCAAACCAGAGCATGCTTTGCATACATTGAAGAAGGGAAGGAGGAAGAGCCCTAGCGTAGGCGCACGAGGGCGGAGCCAGGGAGAGGGAGCCTGAGGGGCGGGGACAGCGCGTGGGAGCGGAAGGGGTGGGAATAGAAGGCGGGGCTAGAGTGGGGCAGCGGGGAGGCGGGGCCATCGGGAGAACGAGGGAGCCTGTCAGAAGGCAGGACCGTCGCGAGTGGGCGTGGTCAAAAGGATTGGATCGATTGAGGGAGTTGGGAGGGAAGACCAGGATGCAGTACAAAAAAGGTGTGGTCAATCTGATAATTTCTCGGAGGTTGGGCTAAGTAAAGAAGGCTGGGCTCCGTCGTCTCATTTGGGGTATGGCCAAGTCGGGACGCGATCTCTAGGGGGGGGCGTGGCCGTTTAAAAGAGGGCATCAACTCGGGCGGAGCCGAGGCAAGGGGCGCGCCAGAGGGACGGGAGTGGGGCAAGACTGGCTTGAAGGTGTAGGTGTCAGAACTCAGGTAGACCTCTGGGTGGTGGTCGGTATGGGTCTACGCGGGTCGGTCCAGCCCTGACGTTCTCTGGAAGGTGCCTTTGGCTTAGCCCTAGTCCTCTATCCTGCTCTTACCTGCCCCCCAGGTGATCGGAGGTGCTGGGCTGGACGTGGATTTCAGTCTGGAGAGCCCTCAGGGAGTGCTGCTGGTCAGCGAGTCCCGCAAGGCAGACGGTGTGCACACGTGAGTTAAGTCCCGCTGGCTGTCTGGATTCAGTTACAGCCCTGCCCCTTGCCGGCGGCCTCGGGTTACCACCCTGCCTGCCTCGAAAAGTCCAGCCGGTCGGCCACTCAGGGTCATGTGTGTCTGTATGCCCAGGGTGGAGCCCACGGAGGCCGGGGACTACAAGCTGTGCTTTGACAACTCCTTCAGCACCATCTCGGAGAAGCTGGTGTTCTTTGAACTCATCTTTGACAGCCTGCAGGATGAGGAGGAGGTCGAGGGCTGGGCAGAGGCTGTGGAGCCTGAGGAGATTCTGGAAGTCAAGATGGAGGACATCAAGGTGCGCCCAGGAGAGCTGGGGCCACTCCTTCCAGATCTCTGGCATTGCTCCCTGCCCTCTCACCTTGGCAGGGGTCTGCCTGGGCCTGACCCCACCTTTCCTACATATTGGTGCCTGCGTGCTAAATTGCTTCAGTCCTATCATATCCAACTCTTTGTGACCCTGTGGACTGTAGCCCACCAGGCTCCTCTGTCCATGGGATTCTCCAGGCAAGAATACCGGAGTGGGTTACTGTGCCCTCCTCCAGGGGATCTTCCTGACCCAGGGATCGAACCCACTTCTCTTACATCTCCTGCACTGGCAGGCAGGTTCTTTACCACTAGCCCCACCTGGGAAGCCCCCTACATACTGGTACCCACAACCTAATAACAGTAGAACATTTCTAGGTATAAACCTTTTTCTAAGGGCTTGAATAACTCATGAAGTCTCCACTGTATATGTAGGGAAGAATACTGGATTAGGTAGCCATTCCCTTCTCCAGGGGATCTTCCACACCAGGGATCGAACCCAGTTCTCCCACACTGCAGGCAGATTCTTTACCGTCTGAGCCACCAGGGAAGCCCCCTATATATGGGGAGTGTGCTCTAATTATCCCCCATTTTACAGTTGGGGAAACTGATGAACAGGATGGCTAAGTAATTCTCCTAAGGCCACACAGCCAGCAACAGAGCCAATATTTGAACCCAAGCAATCTGGCTTCACCTACTGCTTTTTATTAATTACTGGTTAGTATGCTCTTCATGCCTAATTGGGCATTCATTTCTTACAACCCTGAGGTTTAATTCGGAGGAGGAAACTGAGGCCCAGAGAGGTTGTTTACTTGTTCATGGTCACACAGCCAGTGAATGGCAGAGGGCTTGAGACTCAGGCAGCCTGGCCACCGAATCTGTGCTCTCAGCTCTCTCACCCACAAACGAAGTCTCACTCCCATCCTGCAGGACAAATCCTTGCCTTTCCCCTCTCTGCCACAGGAGTCCATCGAGACCATGAGGATCCGGCTGGAGCGCAGCATCCAAGTGCTGACTCTGCTGCGAGCCTTTGAGGCACGTGACCGCAACCTGCAAGAAGGCAACCTGGAGCGGGTCAACTTCTGGTCGGCCGTGAATGTGGCCGTGCTGCTGCTGGTGGCCGTGCTGCAAGTCTGCACGCTCAAGCGCTTCTTTCAGGACAAGCGGCCTGTGCCTATGTAGCCTGTTGCCGTGGAAGAACAGGGGAGAGGAGGGGCAGCACGGCGCATGCATGTGAGACTTAGGGGCATCCTTCCCCAATTGTTTCCTACACAAGGGGAGGCTGTGTAGTTCCAGCCCTAAGGGGGGGCACCCACTGTGTCTCCACCCTTTCGGGCCTGGGTGGGGAGCACCGGCTGGCTTGCAGGTGTGGGTCCCTCCAGGAGGAATGGCTCAGTGGCTGCACCTGTTTTCCTAGAAATGGTGCATGGGGGGCACTGCAGGGTTCAAAGGCAACCCTGGGGTTTTCTGGCCCTGCCTCTGTCCCCTGCGGTAACGTGCCTTAGGCAGAGTCTTCCAGTCTGCACCAGCCCTGTGCAGTGCCGGACTAGGCCCAGGAAGCAAACTCCTTGTTCTCTCGCCACTGGCCCTCCAAGTCAGGTCCCGATAGGAGGGGGCTGACTGCTGCGGGATCCTCTGCCTGCCTGCCTTCTCCTGTGGCTCCACCCAAGGCCTGTGCTGCTACTGGGGGTGGCCTGCTGTGCCAGGAGCCAGGGGGAACAAGACTTGGCTGCAGTGTTCTTGCCAGAACAGTCACTTTTATTGACAGGAAGGGGCCTGGCCCCTCAGCCCAGCGGGGAGTGGGCTGGGTGTGAGGTCTGGTTACAGAACTTGGGGAGCGGAGTCTGTAAGACCACCTGGCCCTCCTGCTCTTTGTGCAGGGGCCCCACATGGGGCCAAGGGATGGCCCAGCTCAAGCCTGCATGGGAGCCTCCTGGAACAAAGGGTGGTCTGGGCACCAGAGTCAATAAATTATGGTCAGAAAAAAAATCACAGTGCCTGGTGATTGGGGCTCAGGGACACCAGCCAGGACAGTCCTGCCCCCAAGAGGGCAGCCGGACGGGCGGGAGGGGTCTCCCACGAAGCTCAGAAGAAAGGCCGGGCAGGAGCTGATGGAGGTGGTCGCCTGGGCACAAGAGAAAAAATCAGAAAGCAAAGTTTAACTGTGACCCGGGCTAAGCCAGAAGGCCTGTGCCCCCAAGAGGGTGAAGGGGGAAGCCCTCAGGACTGTGGGGGTGAGGAGGAGCCTGACCAAGGCACAGTATAAGGTGGGCGGCCAAGATACCCTCTCCCTTCAGTAACTCGCACACCTGTCCCAGGTCCCCCATCCTGGCCTGTTATCAGCACTGTGTTAGGGGCTCCAGCCAAGCATCTTGTGTGTGGGGATGGGGTGTGTGTGTGCAGGCTATGTCACTTCAGTCATGCCTGATTCTTTGCAACCCTATGGAATGTAGCCTGCCAGGCTCCTCTGTCCATGGGATTCTCCAGGCAAGGATACTGGAGTGGGTTGCCATGCCCTCCTCCAGGGGATCTTCCTGACCCAGGGATGGAACCGGTCTCTCTTATGTCTCTGGCATTAGCAGGCAGGTTCTTTACCACCAGTGCCACCTGGGAACCACGAGGGGATGGGGGGAGGGGGAATATTTGCTTCTGCTCCTGAGGTGTTTAGGAAAGTAAAAGCTCTCCCCTCTAGTAGAAGTGAACCCTCCTACCTGAGAGCAGAGGCCCTGTGAGTGAGGTATGGGGGGGGGGGCCCGTGGTGGGAGGGACAGGGGCAAGGCCACCCCCCAAGCCTGAACAGCAACACAAAAGGCCCACACACGAGCCACCAGAAGCGTCTTCCCTTTATTGTAGTTTATTAATAGGGTACAGAGTGCAGGCACTTACAGTGGTCAAACCGAGCGAGCGAGAAGCTTTGCTCACGGAGAGGCCGCCCGGAGCCTGACCCGTGGGGGAGGCCCGGGTGGGGACCCAGAGGCCCTCCCAAGCTTCCCCATCCCATTCAGCCTCGAACCCCGGCTGCCCTGGGGACCCAGGAAGAGAAAGGGGGCGCCCAGGGAGGAGAGAGGTTGGCCGGGGCCGAGTGTTCCGGACCTGGTGAAGGCACCTCTGGCAGCCGAGGCTGGGCCGTGCAGTTAATGCGGCCGAGGAAGGAATATGTACAACTCGGGCAGGCGGGCAGGTAGTGCTGGGCCCGCGGGGCCTGGCTTGCCACTGGGAGCCCCAGCTGCTGAGAAGCAGAGCAAGGCCTATGGGGTATGGACACTGCGGTGCCGTTTCTTAGGCCTGGTCCACTCAGGCTTTCCTGGCCAGAGACCCCCCGGGTGAACCCCACCCCCCACACCAGCCTGGCTCCCTCCTTCAAGATGGCACTCAAGATGCAGCTCTCTCCTCTGGTACCTGAGACCCCATCTCCCAAAGTGCAACACCCCAGCACCCCTCATTCTGGGGCTCCAGGGGCCCTCCTTTCAGTGCTGTGTCCAGCCGGGGATGGGGGCCAGGGTTAGGGAAGAGCCAGGGGCTGCCCGCAGGGAGCCTGGTCCCGCCTGGGGACGGGAGGGCCAGGGGCGGCAGGTGGGCTTAGACCACCGAAGCTCCTGCACCGAGGGTCCTGCTCGAGGACTCCCAAGAACATGACCCCCAACCCCTGCAGCCTAGTCGAGCAGAGATGGCTCGGCTGGGCGGATAATGGTGGGCCGGCTGGGCGCAGCAGGGGGTCTTCTGCTGCAAAGAGAATAAAGACAGGAGGGGGAGAGGGCAGTGAGGCTGGAAGCCGGGCAAGGCCGAGGACCCAGGCCCCACCTCCCCCACCCCTTGTAAATATTGCCCATGTTCCGTAGTAAAGTTACAGACTTTAAAGAGCATGGTGAATGCTCTTCCAAGCCCATCACAACAGCTGGCTGAGTTCTTGGCTGGGGTGGTGGGAAGCCCTGACCTCGACGAGTACAGGAAGGCCATCACCCATCTGGGTGCTACACAATGGCTGCTTTGATGCTGGGAAGGAATGAGCCAACCAGGGCATCAGCACTTGCGCCCACTCCGGACCACAGGTTGCTCATGGGAGAAAAGGGGAAGAAAGAGCCTGGCAGCCAGGGAGGGGCAAGCCAGGGCAGGGGATGGGCAGCGCCTGATGTGCGTGTCCTCAGAAGGGAAACTGGTCAAAACCAGAAGAAGGGGTCCCATGGGAGGGACCCGAGCTACAAGGGGGCCCACGTGCTCATGTAGAGGATGGGCATGGGAGCTTGGGAGTCACCTGGACTCCGTTGCTCTGTGAATTAGGCCTCTCGGGGCCTCAGTTTCCCCGTGAGCCCCACAGGGATGCTGGTAACTCCTTTGCTCCCTGCAGGGCACAGGCGGGTGTCTCTAGGTGGCGGGTGGCAAGGGGGTCTAGCCTTACCTGGGCACTCCAGGGGGAATGCCGGGTGGAATCCGAGCCGGCCGAGATGGGATCTGAGGTGGGGCCGAGAAGGGGTCGTTGTTGGCAAACACGCCGGGGTGGGGGCCGGGCCGGGATGGGATCGGGGGCGCTGAGAAGGAAGCTGGCCCCACCGGCACAGGAATCAGGGGTGGCCCTGGGGTGGGACCCCTCACTGCTGGGGGCCGGCCTGGGGGGTGCACGCTGGATACGGGCCGGCGCTGCGGAGTGGGGCTGTGGAGAGAGAAGGGGGGTAAGGTGAACTGGTGGGTGGGTGCACTGGCCATATGGGTGTGGCCATATGGGCACAGAAGCGCAAGGTGGGGCCAGGGCACTGGCCAGAGGGCGGCCTCCTCCGTAACACAGGCTGGCACCAGCTACCACCCACCCAGATGCAGTGAGTAGCTGGTACTGGGCAGGTCAGCACAGATGCTCTGGGCCCCTCTGTGCCCCCCCAGGACCTGAGCCAGGGCCCAGCACCTGTCCTCAGTCAACAAGGGCTCCTGCTTCCCTCTAGTCTCACTCCTTCTGGCATCTCCCTGTCACTGGCCCCATTCCAGCCTCCCCACGACGCCAATCCACCCTTTGAAGCCAAAAATCCTTCCAGAGCCCAGCATGCCTTCAGAGGTTGTAAGGTCCATGGGCCCCTGGCCCACGCACCCACAGGCTCCCCTCTGGGTGCTGCATCTCAGGCTGGAGGCTGGGTCTGCTCTCCAAGGAACCTCAAGGCTCCCTGAGGGCTTGGAAAGACTGGCACCTTCTGAGACTTCTCTGGGCCACCCTCTCTCCTCGCACCACCTGCCCTGTTACTGGTCAGGTGTCCCTGCCCGATGCTCTGACGTGCCCATGTCAGGGCCTCACTGCACCTCAGCTCTAGGTGGTCAGGGCGGGGGATGCCAGTTACGCCCTCCACGTGTCCCTCTAGTCCTCTCCCACCAGCCGTTCCCAGCTTGCTCTGTGCTTCAGGAGGCTCACCTGTATGGCCAGGGTTGCCCAGGTCCCTTGCCCTCTCTGGTTTGTGTTTGGCCTTAACCAACAGAAGGCATCAGGAGACAGGCAGGCCATTAACCCTTCTCTCCCCCTGTCCCTTCAGGCCTAGGCAGGGGTGGCAGTCCCACACTATGGCCAGCCCTGGGTGCTGTACCATCTGTGGGCAGGGGCCCTGCACCCTGGCCACCCATGGTTGTGCCCTGATGGACACATGGGGGTGGGGGTGGGTAGAGCTGGGAACCCACAGGCAGTACCCTCTGCAGCCTGTGGGCAATCCAGCCTCACGGACCTGTGGCTGCTGGTGTTCTGGATCCAGGTGTCGTCAACGGGTGGGGGCACGGGAGTGGACACAGTGCTGGTGCTGATGTCCCCAATGATGTTGAGTGCCTCCTTGAGCGCGTGGTACATGCGAAGCATGTCATCCCGCCGCTGGGCCTGGTCAGCCGACTCTTCCATGAGGCTGCTCTGGTCCGCCGACGAGTACAGGTAGGCCAGCAGCTCATGGTGGATGAAGGCCTTCGTCTGGGGGCAAGGGTTGGAGAGGTCAGAGGTTCCCACCACACCGGCCAAGAACTCAGCCAGCGGCTGTGATGGGCTTGGTTCACCATGCTCTTCTTTAAAGTCTTTAACTTTACTACGGAACATGGGCAATATTTACAAGGAGGTGAGCTTTCTACTCAGTGGTCTCCTGGGTCTCTCAGGGGTGCTTGCCAGTGTTCTTTCAATCATGAGATTCTTGTGAAACTTATTCCTAGACTCTTATCTTTAATAGCTATCTTTTCTCCCATTATATCTTGAAACTGACTTTTGTTTAAAAACTGCTAGTTTCTGTTCATTAACCTAATACTTTGTTCCTTCCTGAATACTCCTACAAGATATGGTAGTTTTTCAGTTACTTTTCTTGGAGTTTCTAGGTATACAAGTTCATGTTTACATAGGGACAATTTTTCCCATTCGTTTTCAACATTCACACCTTTAAATTATTTTTCTTATCTAAATGCATTGGCTAGTAACTCTACAGGAAGGTTAAATAAAAGTGGAAATGGCCAACTTGTTGATTTTGGAGGGGATGCTTCCAGAGCTTCCCCATTAAGGGCAAGAGTGGCTTTGAGACAGAAATATCGATTCAATGGATATATGAGATCTCGTAACCAAAGTCTCCTTCTACAATTGTCTTGTTAAGAATAGATGTCCACTAATTATTAGAGAACTGCAAATCAAAATTACAATGAAGTACACCTCACACCAGTCAGAATGGCCACCATCAAAACATGTACAAATAATAAATGTTGGAGAGGGTTTGTAAGAAACGAATCCTCCTCTATTGTTGGTGGGAATGTAAATTGGTGCAGCCACTATGGAAAACAGTATGGAGGTTCTTTTAAGAACTAAAAACAGAACTACCATATGATCCAGCAATCCCACTCCTGGGCATATATCCAGAGAAAAATATAATTCAAAAAGATACATGCACCCTCAATGTCCACTGAAGCACTATTTACAATAGCTAAGACGTGGAAGCAACCTAAATGTCCATCAACAGATGAATGAATAATGATGTGGCACACACACACACACACACACACAGAAGAATATTACTCAGTGATAAAAAAAGAATGATATAATGCCGACTAGAGAAAGGGAACATTTCAGGCAAAGATGGGCTCGATAAAGGACAGAAATGGTATGGACCTAACAGAAGCAGAAGATATTAAGAAGAGGTGGCAAGAATACACAGAAGAACTGTACAAAAAAGATCTTCATGACCCAGATAATCACGATGGTGTGATCACTGACCTAGAGCCAGACAACCTGGAATGTGAAGTCAAGTGGGCCTTAGAAAGCATCACTATGAACAAAGCTAGTGGAGGTGATGGAATTCCAGTTGAGCTATTTCAAATCCTGAAAGATGATGCTGTAAAAGTGCTGCACTCAATATGCCAGCAAATTTGGAAAACTCAGCAGTGGCCACAGGACTGGAAAAGGTCAGTTTTCATTCCAATCCCAAAGAAAGGCAATGCCAAAGAATGCTCAAACTACCGCATAACTGCACTCATCTCACACGCTAGTAAAGTAATGCTCAAAATTCTACAAGCCAGGCTTCAGCAATATGTGAACCGTGAACTTCCAGATGTTCAAGCTGGTTTTAGAAAAGGCAGAGGAACCAGAGATCAAATTGCCAACATCCGCTGGATCATCGAAAAAGGAAGAGAGTTCCAGAAAAACATCTATTTCTGCTTTATTGACTATGCCAAAGCCTTTGACTGTGTGGATCACATAAACTGTGGAAAATTCTGAAAGAGATGGGAATACCAGACCACCTGACCTGCCTCTTGAGAAACCTATATGCAGGTCAGGAAGCAACAGTTAGAACTGGACATGGAACAACAGACTGGTTCCAAATAGGAAAAGGAGTACGTCAAGGCTGTATATTGTCACCCTGCTTATTTAACTTCTATGCAGAGTACATCATGAGAAACGCTGGGCTGGAAGAAGCACAAGCTGGAATCAAGATTGCCAGGAGAAATATCAATAACCTCAGATATGCAGATGACACCACCCTTATGGCAGAAAGTGAAGAGGAACTAAAAAGCCTCTTGATGAAAGTGAAAGAGGAGAGTGAAAAGTTGGCTTAAAGCTCAACATTCAGAAAACTAAGATCATGGCATCTGGTCCCATCACTTCATGGGAAATAGATGGGGAAACAGTGGAAACAGTGTCAGACTTTATTTTTGGGGGCTCCAAAATCACTGCAGATGGTGACGGCAGCCATGAAATTAAAAGACGCTTACTCCTTGGAAGGAAAGTTATGACCAACCTAGATAGCATATTGAAAAGCAGAGACATTACTTTGCCAACAAAGGTCCGTCTAGTCAAGGCTATGGTTTTTCCAGTGGTCATGTATGGATGTGAGAGTTGGACTGTGAAGAAAGCTGAGCGCCGTAAGAATTGATGCTTTTGAACTGTGGTGTTGGAGAAGACTCTTGAGAGTCCCTTGGACTGCAAGGAGATCCAACCAGTCCATTCTGAAGGAGATCAGTCCTGGGTGTTCTTTGGAAGGAATGATGCTAAAGATGAAATTCCAGTACTTTGGCCACCACATGCGAAGGGCTGACTCATTAGAAAAGACTCTGATGCTGGGAGGGATTGGGGGCAGGAGGAGAAGGGGACAACAGAGGATGAGATGGCTGGATGGCATCACCGACTCGATGGATGTGAGTTTGAGTGAACTCCGGGAGTTGGTGATGAACAGGGAGGCCTGGCGTGCTGCGATTCATGAGGTCACAAAGAGTCGGACACGACTGAGCGACTGAACTGAACTGCGTGCCATTTGCAGCAACATGGATGGACCTAGATATCATCATATTAAGTAAGACAGAGAGGAAAACACTCATATGTGGAATCTAAAATATGATATAAATGGACTCATTTACAAAACAGAAACAGGCTTACGGTTACCAAACAGACATTGGTGGTTGTGGTGGTGGATAAATTAGGTGGATAAAGTAGGAGTTTGGGATTAGCCAATACAAACTACTATATATAAAATAGATAAACAACAATGCTCTACTGTATATACCATAGGGAACTATATTCAATATCCTATAATAAACTGTAATGAAAAACATGAAAAAGAATATATATACAGACAGATTTTCTCAAATGAACTTTCAACACACGCAGAGTTGACAGTGCTGGATAGTTTTGCATTTGCAAACCATGTAAATGCATTAGCTATTCAAACATTTAAATTTTGAAAAACTAGTAAAGGAAAACGGAGAAGGCAATGGCACCTCACTCCAGTACTCTTGCCTGGAAAATCCCATGGACGGAGGAGCCTGGTAGGCTGCAGTCCATGGGGTCGCTGAGGGTCGGACACGACTGAGCGACTTCATTTTCACTTTTCACTTTCATGCATTGGAGAAGGAAATGGCAACCCACTCCAGTGTTCTTGCCTGGAGAATCCCAGGGACGGCGGAGCCTGGTGGGCTGCCGTCTATGGGGTCGCGCAGAGTCGGACACGACTGAAGCGACTTAGCAGCAGCAGCAGTAGCAGTAAAGGAAAAAAAGTATCACTTAAAAATACAGTGAAAAATCTCCTTTGTCCACTCTGGTCTCTTTAGGCCTCCTGAATTCCCCTTCCAGGGTCACTAGGTTCCTATACAAACTTCC
The DNA here is from genome assembly GCF_002263795.3 of Bos taurus. NCBI lineage: Eukaryota > Metazoa > Chordata > Mammalia > Artiodactyla > Bovidae > Bos > Bos taurus. Next base: position 15,291,006 of record NC_037334.1, on the reverse strand, counting down.
AGATTCCTAGGCATATTATATAGAGAGAAGATTTCCCATCTGTTTTTACACAAATAGAGCCTTCTTGACCATTCTGTTATACTCTACACCTTTTCCACTTTAATAAAGTTAGTACAGACCTGGAGAAAGTTTTCATCCTTTTGTTTTTGGGTATTTTTTTGCAATAAAATGGATATTTACTTAACGAATTCTAAGAAATGGATAGAGATTTCTATTTCTTGGCCACTATAAAACATGTTGAAAAGAATAACCATGCATGTGCTCAATTTGCATGCTGGCAAATGTCTCTGTGGGGAGAAATTCCTGTAAGTGGAACTGCTGGATCAAGGCATACATGCATTTAAAATTGCATAGCTGCAGCACCCTATAGATTGCCAATCCCATCCATATGTGAGAATGTACCAGGACACCCATGAGGAGGAGACTGGGAAGAACATAGTGAAAGGGAAGGGACACGAGATTTTTGCTTCAGGCACTGTCCTACTGTGAGCTCTTATAGTCACAAGACAAACTGAACCTGGGCTACACATACAGCTAAGTGCCTAGCGCTGAGCCCAGGGCCTGAGCTGTCCCAGCAGCCTGCAGCAGGAGACATTAGCGTAGCCATATTTCACTCAAGAGATGCCAGACGCCCTGAGAGGCTTGGGAGCCCCCGGGTAGCAGGGTGAAGGCAGGTGGGGCACAGGCCATTAGAGGCCACGGTGGGGACAGACTTAGCCGGGGTTTGAATCCTACCTCTCAGTCTTCTGAGTGACTTGAAACAGGTTTCTTAACCTCTCTGGGCCTCTGTTTTCTTGTCTCTAAAATGGGGATGACAGCAGTCCCTTCTCTAGGGTTACTATAAAGCTACAGAACGTCAGAGAAAGTGCACACGTGTGTGGTAGCTTCAATGACCCAACTGAGGGGATGTAGGCCAGGTGGCCTGTACCTTCCCATTTCCCAAGATAAGCTAGGGGGTCCCAACTGTGATGTTTGAATCAGGTGGTGAGACTCTTAATTTTTATCTTTTCCTTTATTTTGGCCATGAAGCATGCGAGATCCTAGTCCCCCAACCGGGAATCGAACCTGTGCCACTGCAGTGGAAGCACAGAGTCCTGATCACTGGACTCCCAGGAAGTCCCTGACTTTTACTTTGGTACAGAGTGTGTTCAGGCCACATCTGGCTACATGGTGGGGCGGGCCCCAGAGGGGCGGGCACTTACGTTGTTGATCATGAGGTGCATGATGGTCTTTGGCATGAGGTCACGGATGGACTTGTTGATTATGGCCACGTACGAGTCCACCAGGTTGCGAATGGTCTCCACCTGCCGCTCCAACTGCGGGTCCATGGAGAAGGTGTTCTCCTGGGCTCCATCCTCATTTTCTGCCTGCAAGGAGGGAGAAGCGGTGAGATAGAAACTGTGGTCTGAGGCGAGCCTGGGGACCCCCCTCCTCTGGGAATTGCTTGCCCTCTCCCACCCACAGCTGACTCCCTGGGGCTGGCCCCCGATGGCTGCGTTGGCACTGTGCGGCCCTGCCTGCCCCGGCCTGAGCTGCTTGGACCTGGGGTGACTGCGGCCCAAGGTGGGCTAGAGACACTCAGCTGGGAATGGGACAACACATTAATCAACACATTAATCTGGGGCCGCGTTCACTCTGCCTCAGGACAGGAGGAGGAGAGAGAATAAAGCAGACAGGATCCCAGCCCATGTGTATCCCTGTCCTTGACTTCAGTTGGAGAATCTAGGTGCTGATGACAGCACCCCCCCACCAACCCCCTTTCTGCTTTGTTTGTTCAAGACAGCATGGGAGGTCTTCCCTGGTGGTCCAGGGGCTAAGATTCCATGCTCCTAATACAGATGGTTCGGATTCATTCCCTGGTCAGGGAACTAGATTCCATGTGCTGCAACTAAGACTCGGCACAGCCAAATAAATAAATAAAAATTAAAAAAACAGAGAGCGAGGGGGTATGGGCTACATGCCTTCAGAGAGTTCTGGGAAACAGCCTGAAACGACCGAGCCCGTGAGATGCTGGCTGCCCTTCTTCTCTCGGGAGGGAGGGGACAGCTCAGGGTGCTCTCACCTGGTCCTTCTCTGGATAGACCCCAGCTCGGAGGAATGAGGCCTTCCAGCTGTCCACGTCCTCCTGGGAGTCACAGGCCAGCTCGATCTGCCGCAGGTCCTTGTAGACATTCCTGCGGGGCGAGGGAGGGAGGGAAAGGCCCGTGGCTAACCCTGCCCGGGGCCCAGCGGGTACAAGGAGCTGGCGTGCAGGCTCTGGGGTTGGCCTGACTGACGGAGATTCACCCTTGACCCGGGCGCTCACAACCAGAGGCCCCAGGATGGCAGTGGCCTCTACACCACGTTGGCCTGATGGAGGCTTCATGAGTTCATGCCTGCGACACCCAAAACCGTGATGAGAGCAGGGTGTGTGCTCCGTGAGAGCCTGCATCTAGCAGCATCCCTGGTATTCTGTTTGTGAGCTCAGCTACTCCCCTCCTGATGCTCTCCTGGGGGGGCAGTGACCCATGACACTCTCCGCCAGTTGGGGAGCTCCCATCTAAGTGTTTCTAGAGAGGTGACTCAGTGCGTGTGTCAGTCACTCAGTCGTGTCCATGGAATTCTCTGGGCAAGAATACTGAAGTGGGTTGCCATTCCCTTCTCAGGGGATCTTCCCAACACAGGAATTGAACCTGGGTCCCTTGCATTGCAGGTGGATTTACCTTCTGAGTCACCAGGGAAGCCCTGGTAAAAAGACTATAGCATGTCCAAAAGAATGTTCTGTGATAGTGGAAACGTTTTCTGCCTGTGCTGCCCGACACAGTAGCCGTGAGTCACAGGTAGTTTCTTTCTGAGCACAAGAAATGGGCCAGGGTGACCAAGAAAGTGATCTTAAGCCTTTTTTCCACTGATTTATATTTAAATAGTCACATGTAGGCAGTGGCTACTACACTGCACTCAGAAGGTCTAGCACGTGCCCAGATTCTTAGAAAGGAGGTAGAGCTGGCCAGGAACAGGACCAAGACTCCCAGTGAAGGCTTGTGAATTGCTGGGCACACGTGGGTCTGTGAGCAGAAGGTGCAGAGCCACAAGGCTGGGAGATGAGGGAAAACAGACGGGCACTAACCAGCATTTAAGGACAGTGTTCTCTCTATATAGGGGCCAGGATCCATGCTACATGCCTGTCACCCTGTCCCGCAAGGCAGGTGTGGCTGAGATGGCCAAGCTGTCCCAAAGTCTTCCAGTGAGGTTTGGATTTGAGATTAGGCACACATGGCCTCACGACAGTCCTCAGGCCAACCAGCAGTCAGTGAGTGGCTGCCCTGAGATTTCCAGGGCATTTCTTTGTTGCTCCTCCTCCTCCTTCCTCCTGCCTGGAACATCATCATGATGGCTGGAGAATGGGCAGCCATCTTGGACAGAGAGAAGGAAAGCTGAGAAATAAGGAGGGCCTGGGTCTGGATGCCTGTGGGCTTGTCCAACCTGCCCTTGATGGTAACGTCTGAACTTGATTTCTATTTAAAAAAACACCAAACTTCTATCTTGTTTCTGCTACTATCATTCTTTGTTTCCTGAACTCACCCCTCAATAATATATTAGGCAATGTCTTCACCCTACTGCATGGAAGATCACAGGACCAGGCAAGTGTGCTGGCTGCCCAGCATCTTGCAGCCAGGAACAGCTTCCCAGCAGGCCTGTCCCGCTGCAGAGCCCAGTTTCTCTCACATACCCTAGGGCTTCTTAGGCATGGGAGGTGGGGAGTGGGAGGAATGTGCCTAAAAGGGCTATAAAAGACTTTGGAGGCAGCTGATGGTCAAAGAGGATCTCAGAGCTTTAGGCCAGCCCAGAAAGCAGCAGGACAGAGCTGTTCTGCACAAGCCAGGTGGCTCAGCTGGAACCAGTGGGTGTGAACAGCCAGTGGGGAAGGTACTCCAGCGGCCAGCAGAGAGGAAGCCAGTGCCTGCTGGCCAGTCATGAAGAACAACCAGGCTTTGGCTGAACCCTGGCTTGAGGGGGTCCGTGCGTGATGGTGTGAATCTGAGCAGGGGCCCTCCTGGGTCCACGCTCAGCCGTTCCTCCTGCTCTCGGACCCCCTGCCAACTGGCTCTTTTCTGGAGCTGAGAGAAGTGCCTTGGCTTTTGCTAAAGTCTCCCACCAACACCCCTGGGGATGGATTTACTGAGAGTCTCCTGGGCTGTTCTCTTCTCTGTTACACTGGCCTTGGGATCTTGGCCCCCTCTAGACCCGAAACACCACCACAAAGCAATGAATCCCCAGTTCATACTCCTGCCCAGAGGGCAGTCCTGAACACGTCTCTTGTACCTTCCCAGCTGCCTCCCTCACACTCCACGTGGAATCTCATGGGCCCCTCTCCCTTGGCATCGCCCAAACCCAGCCTCTGACTGGCCCCAAGCCTTTTCTGCCTCTGCCTGCCCCATGTCAGCCAACGGCAGCTCCGTCCCTGGGCAATGCCTTCTTGTTCTCATACCCACAGCCTTCAGGAGTTTGGTCCCTCTGTTGGAATCCATCCCTTCCTCCTCTGTGTCCTCAGCCCCACTCAGGTCCAGCCCCACCACTGCCCACCGGGGCCAGTGCGGGTGTCTCCTCCCTGGTCTCCCACCCTCACCCTGGCCTCCTCAGCCTGTTCCCCTGATGACCACGAGGGGGCGCCCGTGAGTACCAGCCCCAGGTCCAATCCCTTGTCTGCTTAGCATCTGCCATGGCTCTGCTCATTTCTTTCTCACCTCTCCCCAGAAGGGCCTTCCCTGACCGCCCCACAGAAGCACGTTTCTGTTTTTTGACTGACTCCCTTTCTGGACCGTTGAGACCCTAGGTAGGGACTGTTCACAGCAAGTGTTCTGCAGATGCTGCAGAATGACTGAATGGGGCCACTGGTCTCCCCGGGACCTAGGTCCTGGGTGGGCTCACCTCTGCTCTGTGTTGAAGATGGCGAAGACGTGCTTGTTGGACATGAAGCCCTTCTCCACGTCACGGATTTTGAGGTTGTCCAGAGGCAGCATGTACTTCTTCTCTTTCTCCTGATAGAGGAAGGGGAGGCGTCAGCCTTGGCTGAACTCTACCACAAGGACCATGGCCAACATCCAACACTGCCCATGTGGCTCGCTCTCCCCAGATGAACTTACCTGCCCCATCTCCCCTCGCTCACCTGGCCCAGCCATGCTGGCCTCTGACTCTCTCTGAACATCTCAAGTGGGCTCCTACCCCAGGGCCTTTGCACGTGGAATGCTGCTCTCCACCCTCAACGTCCACACGGTTCCCTCCTTGACACCTTTGTGCAGAGTGCAAGGCCTGCTCCAACCCCACCCCAAACTCGCCCTCTACTTTTCACCCTGGTGCTTCTCCTCACATAACACAGCACACCACGTATCTTGCTTATCGACTTAGGTCACTGGGACCACTGAATCCCCAAGGGTGGGGACTCCTGTCTGGCTCACTGCTGACACACAAGGGATGCTCAAAATCGGCCAGCTCTGACTGTACCTGGATCCCAACCGCTAAGTGAATATAACTGTTAAGTCCCCTACAGTTTCACAACAAGCCTGCGAGTGAGTTACCACTATGATCCCATTTTCAAGACAGACTGAGGCATAGAAGGGCAGGCACTGGGGGTAGGGGTTGGGCAAAGCTGGAAAGGGAGGAGCCCTCGAGCTGAGGCCTGAGTTCCAAAGCCTGGCTGGCCTTGTTCAGAAAGTGCCCACTGAGGGCCAGTCACGGTGGTCCTGCTGGCTACTGAGCAAACAGCTCAGAAAGGGTGCATCTCCTGGCCAAGTTTCTGGGCCTGGTGAGTCTCAGAGTTGGGAGTCACACTCCGGAGCCCCAATAATGTCAGCTAAGCACCTACTATATGCCCGTGCAAATGCATCATTAGTCTTCGTTCGGGGGTGGAGGTGGCAGCGTATTAACTGGGTTTTCTACATCAGAAAACCAAAGCACAGCATCGGGGTCTCCCCAACTCTCCCCCGACTCCCAACTCACAGCAGCTCTCAAGGGCTGAGGAGACATGCTGTGTCCAGCAGCTCTTGGAACCCTCTCACACGTCCCTGCATGGGAAGCAGCATGATCAGAGGGGGCAGCTGGTCATCCAGGGCACACAGCAGTGGAGTGGGCCCCATGGGACTTCAGAGGCCAGGGTCTCCCCACTGCCCTCCTGGCCTTTGACCTCTTGGACATCTTTGGAGAACAGAGACCAGCTCCCTCACACCATAGCCATTCTACCCCTGACCTCTGGAAGGTATCAGAACAAAGCCCCACAATTGACATCTGCTTCCGAATTCAAAAGGGGCCACAGTGGTGATGGGAAAGGGAGCTGGGGGCTCCCCGGTGGGTGGAGGGCTGCCTGGAGTTTCAGGACTACTGAAGGGGCAGGCTTGGTGTGGGGGCTCAGTCCTGACTGGGGTTAGGAGATCAGAAGTGCCGGTCCCCACCCCACTCATTGTCTCTCCTCTGCCTCAGTTTCTTCAGCTGCTAAAAGTGGGTAGGAAGGGCTTCCCTGGCAGTCCAGGGGTTCAGACTCCATGCTTCCAATGCAGGGAGCATGGGTTTGATCCCTGGTCAGGTAACTAAAATCCCACATGCCCTGTGGCATGGTAAAAAACAATTAATAACAAATAACAAAAATTAAAAAGGTGGATAGGAGCCTTGGCCTCCTGGTCCAGGGCGAGGACGGACACTGAAAACTCTGAGCACATGTCCACCTTGGAGTCAGTGCTTACAAGGCACCTGGGGTTTTCTTTTGTCTGTCTGTCTGTCACTCTGTGCTCCAGGGTCAGTCAGTCCAAGGGGCTCCATGCAAGAAGGAAGCAGGGCAGCGCTCCTCCAGGCCGAGCCACAGTGAGAGGCAGGAAGAGGAGCCCGGCAGCCAAGGAGGTGAGCGCCCCCCATTCATGCCACAGCGGGTGTGAGCAGGCCCTCTGACCTCTCGGCAAAGAGTTCTGGGGGCTTCACAAGGGGTTGGGGTCTGAGTTCCTGGCCCAGAAATTTGTGGAAGAAGCTCTGCTTGCCCCCACCCTATCATGTCATCACGAGGCAGGAAGCTTCCAGTCGGTCGGCCAGGCCAAGTCACTGAGTCACAGTCCTTTCGGGCCCTGAGCAAGACGCCACATCTGGAATTGTTTATAGTGTGATTCCGCCCAGAGCAGGGCCGCCGCCTTCCTGATGCTGCGGGCACGCACACACACACACACACGACATAAACACACACCACACAGACGTGACACACACACCACACAGACACGGAGGCGCGTGTGCACCCCGCCCCCACCCCCAGAGACCTTCTCCTGCTGGCAGAGGCCCTGGTCCCAGACCCTCCCTCCCGGCCCCCACCCCCGCCTCCCCCACCCCCACCGCCTCCCTAGGATTTCCTGAAAACCCACAACTTTCTCCAGATGCGCGCTGGCCCCAGCCGTGCCACGTCAGAAGAGACGAGCAGACGGTCGCGGGCGGGTGGCTTCCTCGGAGGTGCCAGAGGCGCGGTGGCCCTGCCACTGCCCAGGGGGCCCACGGGATGGATGGACAGCCGGCCCCGCCAACCCAGTGTTCAGACTACCTGTTCAGGGGGCTCTGAATGTGTACAGTAGTCTGCACATTGGTTAGGCTGGGCTTGGGCAAGCGGCGCGTCGGGATGGGCCCCCTCCAAACTCGCTGCCACCCCCACAGTGAGGCACACCCGGAGGTGAGTGTCATCGCCCACTGCCCTGTTCTCCACAGGGGCGGAGATCTGGACAGAAGATTCTGGAATAAAGAAGGGCTTGGGCGGGGGTAGGGGGGAGAGGTGCCAGGAAAAGGCCAAGGGCACCCCGACACTGGCTGGGGGTCTAGGGGCTCTGGCTGAATCGGTCCCCTGTGCCCACCCTCCTGGAACTACCATCTCTTGTTTATTCTTTAAATAAAGTAACCCTGGTGTCTTGCCTCCCTCTGAGGCTTCTCTATGAAGGTGGCCTGACCCCGGGAGTGGCCACTCCGGGTGGGGTGGGATTCTCAGGGTCCTTGCTGGGGATCCCAACTATGGGGAGGGGGAGAGGGCAGGGGACGGACAGAGCAAGGACTTCGCGCGCGCCCCTCCCCACCTCAGCCCGCTTTGTGTCTGGGCGCACACAGGGCCTCATTCACGGGACTGCTGGTTTTCATTACCGCCGGCAGGCGCGCGACCCTCCTCCCAGCACAGCCTTAGCCTCTGCTCTGGGGCCACCTTGGGAGGGTCTGGGGCTCCCACTTTCAACCCCGAGATGAAGGAGGAACGAAGGGCCCCCCCTTAAGTTAAAAACCGGGCTCGTGATGGTGCCCGGCAGCAAACCGCCAGGCCAGGGTCTCAGCCCGACGCCCCTCTCCAACCGCCGAGGTCTGTCACTCCTGCCCTGGGGACGCCCCGAAGCCCAAAGGCACAAACCAGCTGACAGCTGATGACAGGGTTTCAGATTCCGGGGGCGCAAAGAGAGGGAAGGAACGTGCACGCGCCGCCCCCCGCCCCCACTTCACCCCGGCCATCTTGAGGAGCCGCTGTGGCCACGCAGGTTCCTTGAGGGCCGCCCAGCCCCGCCCTCCCTCCACGGCGCAGCCCTGGAAGGCTCCCTGGGCATCGCATCTCCCCTACCCCAGGGGTGGAGAAGAAGCCACCTAGACAGGGTCCCCTCAGGGACTCGGGCCTCTCAAGGCTTCGCAACATTCCAGGAGTGAGCCTCGGGCCTCGAGGGGAGTGGGGTGGTGACGTTCTTTCCTCAAACACCCGCGTCTTCTCAGAACTGCTTCCGGCCTGGGCAGTGGGGAACCGACCAGGCATGGGGCTGAGGGGCTGAGGGTCAGGGAGCCTGCACCGTGCACCCACCACACAGGGACCCTTCCCCACGCTGTGACACGGGGGCAAGTCACTGCTCAGAGCTTCAGTTTCCTTACCTGACGAAAGCAATGTGAGTATTGACTGAGGAGGAAGGGGAGGAAGAGAATGCCTTCCCCAGGGGACTATGGCAGGCTCCCCTAGCCAGTGAACTTGGCATGGGGCAAGGGCTTCATAAACAAGAGAGGGCTCCCCCACGGGCCCTGAGAGAGCTCACGTTCTACCTGCCTCCCCTCTGAGCCTGGGTGGAAATACACACAGCTGGGGTGGGGTCAACCGGCTGCCAGTGAGGCCCAGGAATGGGGGGGTCATCCCAGAACCCCCAAGGGAGGAGAGCCAGGTGGGGCATCTCCAGGGCTGATCAGAATGCCCAGCCTCTCCTTCAAGGGCACGTTGGAGGCTGTGCCATCCCACGTGAACTAAACATACAGCAGTTGTACAACAAGATTCATGGGCATGTGAGCAGAGCGCTATCAGGCCCATATGGTGATGGGTGTGGGGCAGCCGTCTGGGACCACAGGATGGAGCTATGTGTTAAGGTGGCAATGGGGGAGGTGAAGCCTGGGCCCCGGACAGCCTCACAGAGCAGGGGTACAGAGCTCACAGGGATGTGGGGAAGAAACACACCATCTCTATAAGTGCCTTCATCTGGAGCCTCTTTCACAGACCCCAAACGATGGCCACCTAACATCACCTTGACAACAAGGAGAGCCTCTGCGCCTCTCCAGGGACAGGAGAGAAACATGGTGGCCCAGGCCACGGAGTCTGCGTCATCAGGGCTGCACTCACTCACAGCCCTGTCCATAGGCCCCCAGGCACTGTGCGACCCGCTCCTGGTGCTTATTAGTCCTGTTGCTGTTCCCAGAGGCCTCCCTCATCCTTCTGAGAATAATCTCAAGACAGACATGGGACCGAGCACCTCACAGATGCAAGGACCATCCTGCCCCACTTCACAGATGGGAAAACTGAGGCCCAGAGGAGCTAAGGGCCTGGTTGTGAATCTGAGTCCCTGGCCCGAGTCTGTGCCCCCTCTGAGAGCCTCCCTTGCCGTACTGTTGGGAGGGTGGGATCAGTTTGGAGCCTGTAGCTGGCTCCCCCTCCCCCATGTCCCTTTTTTCCTCAGGGAGCCCAGCCCCCATCAGGCCTGACCCCACAGTGGGTTGTGAGGGGCTGGGATAGGAGGCACAGAGCCTTTTGCACACCCTCCAGACCTGGCCGATACCATCCTAATCACAGGGGCACTCAAGCCGCCTTTTCCAAATCCACTGTAAGTTGAGAGAGTGCCACCCGGAGGCAGGAGGTGTAGAGATCACCCATTGACCGCCCCACCCAGCCAGCCACTCACCTCCTCATCCTTGTACCAGGACAGTGACTCGGCCGTCAGCACGAACCAGTACTCCTTGGAGCCTCCCTTCATCAGGCTGATATTGTTGATGGTTAGCCAGCCCCTGCGGATCACCTGGGGAGGATGGAGGGCCAGCCAAGCTCAGCAGGGGGACCACGGCCACCACCCAGCCCGGCCTGCCCCCGCCCCCAGCAAGGCAGAAAAACCAGGCTACCACGGCAGAGAAACCTCCAGCCCAGAGCCAGGCGATCCAACTCCATTCCGCCTTGCCCCAAGCGCTACCCACTGGAAACCAAGGTGGGGCCCTCGATGGACAGACGTGGACTGACTCACAGGCCCTGGGCTGCTGGGAAGCTGGGTCCCTGGGGAGCCCCTCTGCCCTTGGGGTTAGATTAAACTGGCACAGGTGGCAAGAGGTACGCCCAGCTAGAAGGGGCCTAGGGGAGGGGGATCCCAGTCTTATGGGTGGGTATGTCACGTGTAGATGTGACACTGAAGGAATCAGCCTTGCCTTGGGGAGACACGGGTACTAGGGACCCCCTGGGCCCTGCCCCTCGCGCCCCCTGGAAGGCAGCCGTTGATGGAGAGCTGTAGGGACTGCTGAGCAACGGAACCGTTCTTTCTCTCCTTTCAGGGGCCAACTGGCAGAGGCTGGTCGCCACTGCCCGGCTCACCCAGGCACTCAGTGGGCACAGAGTCCTGCTCTGACCAGGAAGTCAGGCTAGGCCCTGCCCCAGGGCTCCCCTCCCCACAGGCTCTTTCCAGAACACCAGGATGAAGGAATGCCTCCACCCAGAGGGCTTGAGCCCAGGGGACCTGCCAGGGATCATGCCCCACACTCTGCTTCAAGTTATGTGGTCCCACTTTTCTTTGACTGGGACATGCAGGTCCTGGGCTGGAAGAACCCGACAGGGCTCCCCTCTGGCTGCAGCTGTCATCTGAGCAGGGGGCAGAACCCAGGCCTGTGTGAGGGACTCACCTGACAGCTAAAGGCAGGCGGCTAGCCTGGTGTGTGTGTGGGGCACACTCTCATGTTCTCTGGGCCATGGAGGCGCTTGTGGGCTGGAGCCCCCCACCACTCTGGACTGGGGACCCTGCGGCAGTAGGAAGCATGGGCAGGGGTGGGTGGGGATGCCTGAGGCCGAGGCAACAATAGACGGCTAAGCTGCAGGAGGTGGGCTGCGAGTGGCTGGGGCTGGCTGGGAAGAGAGAGCACTGTGCCCCCTAGGGTGGGGTGAGGCTCCCATGCCTCCCCTGCGGATGGATCTCGAGAAGGCCTTCATCCTGTCTATTCTGCCCTGTCCCCAGGCCCACCACATTGTCACAGGGCCACCTGGAAGTGAGCTCCGAGCCTCAGGGACCATGAAGGCAGAGGTGGCCACAGAGCACGCAGGGACCTCTGCACCGCAGAGATGTCCCTGCCTAGGCTGTGACCCATGAGACACCACCTGGCAGCCCCTGCTAAGGCCCAGGATATAGACTATTCTCTCCCTAGGATCACGAGTCAGCACTTGGGAGTCTTGTGGCTGCCAGGGAGCAGGCAGAGACTGTCAGCCCAAACAAGGTGACTGACTCACCGTGGTTTGCCCAGGAGGCCCCTAGGCTGAGCACTAACAGTCCCGGGGGTGCCCTCAGTCCCAGACAAAGTGGGACAGCAGGTCTCCAGACTCAGGCCCAAGGCCATCCCATATAGGACCCAGGAAGGAACCCCTGCACCTGGCAACCACGCCCAGCTCCGGAGCTGCGTAGGCGTCTGTCCACGACAACCCTCTCTCCCCAGGGGGAGTGTAAGGCCTGTCTTGTCTTAGCCCAGGCCCAGAGGGGGTGCTTCTAAACTTCACCCATTGACTGATAGGTGGGGAGGAGACAGGGGCAGAGGCCATGCTTGCTGGGTGATCCCCAGAGGAGATACCCTCACCTGGCGAGGCCCTTGCACTCCCAGGCCCAGCCTTGTCCCCACAAGGGCAGATGGGCCCCTCCCCCTCCCCCTCCCCCTCTGTGGCCTGGCTTGCCTGCCTCCACCCTCGGTCAGCTGAGGTCAGAGCCGGCAGATGGGGCCCCTGACTGGCTCTGGGGCATGTGGCAAGGGCTGTGGCCATGTTGGGAATGGCATATCTGAGCCTCGGGGTCTGGAGAAGCACTGCGCCCCCAAGTCCCTTTGCCCTTGAGCCACGCTGAGAACTGCTTGTGCAGGAGCCCAAGAGGACTCGGAGACAAAAATCTCCCCCCTGGGGAGGAGCAAGCTGCTGGTGGCAGACATAGGTGCTGAGTCTAGAGCAAGAAGGGGCAATCAGGCCTTCTCATCCAAGCAATTTGTGCTGAAGGGACTGGGCTCAGGAAAAGGAGGGGGGCAGGACTAGGGTCAGCTGGGGAGACAGAGAGGCAGGCAGGCTTCCCATGCTCCAGGGCACAGGCATGCTGGGGGCAGAAGGAAAGGCTGCCAGGGGTGGCATGGGCAGCAGGCAAGCGGGGCAGCAGAGCCCATCTCCTCCCGGGTGAGAGGTCTGGGCAGGGATGAGAATTGTGGCTGGGAGATCCAGGTGCCACAGCCATGCACAGGGCAGAGCTGGGCTTCATGGCTGGGGGTGTGGAATCTAGTGGGAAAAGAATGACTAAACCTCAGGGTGTGGGTGTGGAGAGAAACATAGCCCTGGTCTGTCTGGAGGAAGGAAATCATTCAAGTTCAAAGGGGACTGGGGAGGCGGGGTTGTGACACACAGGGAAAGCAGGAACCAAGGGTCCAAGGATGATCCATTCCTCCTGTGGCCGTGCCAACCATGCCAAGCTTTGGGGTCTTTCTGGATCTTCCAGACCCTGGTACAGGGTCAGCTCAGCTACTTGAAAGGCCCTGGGATCACCAGCAGGGCGGCTGTAGGCCTGCTTAGTGTGGTGGGAGAGTAGCCGGGAAAAGGAAGGCTCAGTGAGGGCCATTGGCCCAAGCCATGATCTCCAGGGTGGAGAGCTCCCCAAAGGGCGGGCACCTTGAAAAGAGCTCAGCTCTCAGATGTGAGCAGTGCTTGCTCACTGCTGGTCTGGGCTGGGCCACACACAGACAGGAGGTGATACCTAAAACAGGGATAGCAAATACTATTCACCAATCCATGGGTGGCACTCTGGGCACAGGGGGAAAGGATACTAGGATCAATTAGTGATGTCTACCATCAGCAAAGAGACGGGGCAAGAGGAACAGCCTAATCAGTCATCATATCTGCTATGGAGGCGGGAAGAGATTGGCAGCATCCAGGAGAGAGTCCCCCAACCAATTAGCCATGTCTGTCATGGGGATGGGAGGGGTGTCATGTGCAAAGCTATCACATGGGGAAAGAAAAAATTCCTTAACTAGTTCATCATATCTGTCACATGCTTCGCAAAAAAAAAAAAAAAAAAGCCAGGATTGATTAGTGATGTCTGCCAGGGGCACATTAGGGGGAGAGACAGGAGGGAAAGAGTGCTGGATCGGTTAGTAATGTCTGCCTTGAGTGCAGGCAGGGGACATTTCTGCAGGGTGTTGTCTGCAAACAGAGCAGTGGCAGTGGCAAGGACAAGCTCTCTAGCAGGGCTTGAACAAAATTTTCCCTGGCCAGAGGTGTGATGGGAGGAAGGCCTGGGATGTTAGCTGAGTATTTGCCATCCCTGACCTACAGGAAATGAGGAAAATGTGTCCAGAACGGGCTAGAGGGGTGGGTGCTGGAGGCAGGCAGTGGGCAGGTTAGTGTCTGTGTGAGTCAGCTCACGCCCAGGGCAACAGTCTGGCATGCAGTGGCCATGGCAGGGGATTTTTTTTTTTTTAGGTTAGCTGGATTTTTAGTGGTTCTGTTATTTTTTTGGCGGGGGAGGGGAGCGGAATATTATAGGATGGCAGCATCTCCACCACCACCAAGTTCTCTAACGTTTGCTACCACACTAAGTGAGTACTTACCAAGATCTCCCCCTTTGAAAATGCAAAGTTAGGGTTGTGGGTAAATCAAAGAAGAGCAGGCGGAAGAAAAGAGACGTAAGGGACGTGAGGGGATGGAGAAAAAGCAGGAAAAGCACAAAAACGAGGAGAGAGAAGAGCAAGGGGAGAGAAAACAGCAAAAGAAAAAAAAATTACATGCTATTAATTATATCCATGGTGTTAATATTTAATTCATTATCATCTCCCGAAACGAAAAAGCAACAACATATGAATTACTTACGGCAAGCGCAAAAAAAATCATGCAGTGGTTACATCCCTTCTTTCCAGGGGGCTCTGTCATCGTGCGTGATGAACAGCAGCACCCCGACCCCCACCCCCACCCAGTGTGGAGAAGGCAGGGGACACTGGCAGAAATTTTTGCAAAGATGATGTGTTTTCTTAAGCAGGGGGAAAAAAAGGGGAGGCCACTTAATACTGGCATATATAAAGCTATCCTTTATTTCACAAGGCCTCTGGTTAGAGTATGACATCAAGGCAGAGAATCCCTCAAACAGTTCTGGGTTTCCCCAGATATGAGGCTGAAAGCACCCCCAGGTGCTCCCAAACTGCTGATCACAACCAGCCTCCCTGCCCACTCCTGGCCCTCTTCCACAGCCTCCGAGTCTCTGGGGCTGGGGCAGGAACCCAATTTTCCTACAGACACCAGGCGGACTGGGTGGCCTCTCTCCTTAGTGTCAAGTTCTAGCCATGGCCTTGGATGGCAGATAGGGCCTTCTGCATGTGAGCAGTTTGGCCCCAGACCCTGCCAGAGCTGCACTCAAAGATCCATTTCCCAAATTGTCAAAACCTAAGTGGACATGAGAGGCTGGGAGTGGGGTGGGGTGGGGGGTTCTGGCGGGACAGGCTCTGAGCCAGGCGCCATCACTGGGCTTGGTGGTCCTTGAGTGCCCTCCCGCCCTCAAGGGAGGAGCTGCAGGCCACAGCAGGGTAGGCTACCTGGTTGGGGACGGCTCTCTTCTTATTCAGCTGTGTGCTCCTCTGCTGGGCGCTGAAACCGAAAAAACAGAGAGGGTTTATGCGGCGGGACGCCCAGAGGGATGAGGAGCGAGAGAGACAAGGGGCAAAAGGTCCTGTGGCCCCGGTAGGGTTCTCTCCCTAAAGGAAGCCAATGGACAAGCTCTGGGCAGAGGCAGAAAGAAACCCCCTGTATATAAAAGGCTGCCCAAGGAATGAGTGCAGGCTTGTGGAATGAACAAGAACATGTAGCGAGTTAAACCATGACTTCTCAGCCCTGATCTTAGCCACTCTTGAGAGTGCCAGCTATTTCTAAAAGTCACTGGGTCCTGGAGCCTCCAAGAGGGGCTATGGGAGGCTGGATTCCCAGGTGGCTGGGAGGTAGCCATGCTGGCTTCAAAATACTTTCAGTGTTTGGGGGTCAAACTTGAGGCTTCTTCCTGCTTTCTCCTCCTATCCCTGACCCAGCACCAGGTCCTGAACAGCTCCAGCAGAGCTGCCCAGCCTAGGAGATCAGACTATGGCTCAATATATATACTACTAGTATAATGACTTTTTCTCTGGGCCCTATTTTAAGTGTTTAGAGGACATTGAGAAAGCACCCCAGAACTTCTAAGCACAGGAAGGTTGATCAATGGTGTCTGAAGACACAAAACTAAGCCATTCAGTGTCTGCGTGATGCTGAGGTCCCAGATATGCTACTTCCTGAGGGCTTCCTGGGTCTCACCCATGCCTGGCAGCCTCCTTGGCTGCCTTTTTCAATTGCCTTCACCCGATCAGAGATTTGCTACTGCCTCAGTGCGTGTGCATGCACGCATGCATGCACAGGAGTGTCACAGGGAAAGTCCAAAGTCTTCCCCTTGGCCTGCAGGCCCCTCTGGCAATGAGGCCTTGGCCTCCCCGTGCTTACACTTCTCAGGCATCCTTCCCTATCTTTACTGCTCTCTGGCCCCCTCCATCCCCATCACCTGGCTGTCATGACTTCTTTGGAAAGGTCTCCTCTCCCACAGCCCCTCCTCTTGCCCTCCTTTCCACATCTCATCTTCCTATGAGAACCAGCTTAACAGCGTGCTCCCGGCCTGTGGACTCTGAAAGGGCGAGGCCCATGTCCTAGTCCAAAGGCCTCACACAATGCTCCATGGCTATTCCGGGAGCCCTTGAGACGTCCCACCCAGGGCTGGGGCCTGGGCCGGGAGGAGCCTGGCACCCTGGGCCCCGCCCCCAGCCAGGTCGGCCCCCGTTCACACACCAGGAAAAAGGCACACAGCAGGCAATACCCACCCGGTCACCAGCTGCTCAGTATAGTAACAGCTGGGGGAAGTGGGAAGGCCCAGGAATCCAGAGGAAAGAGTGAAGTGGTCAAAGGAAAAACACGAGAGATTGTGAGAAGGAACTGTGGATGAAGTGTGAGAAGCAGAGACATCAAGGTGAGGAGAACAGCAGCAACCCGAAGAGGGGGACCGGCATTTTCAGTCCAGCCTGAGGGGCAGCTCCCGGCCAGGGCCCCCAGTTCTCCCCCAGCAGGGACAGCGCAGCAGGAGACCCTCAGCTCATATGAGCTAGGGGACCACCTTCTGATAATGCCCCCAGTTCACTCATCCACTCATTCATTCATTCACTCCACTCACCGACCACGTGCCCACAAGACAACAGCTGAGTGCACTGATAAATGCCTACCCAGCAGACACCTGGACGGAAGACCCTCTTACCCAGCCTGCTAGCCTAAGTCTGGGCTCTGCAGGGCCTGACTCCCTAAGAAGCCCCCTGTATCTCTAAGGCCAGGCCACAAGGCTACCCTCTGGACTCCCATGGGCCATGCCCAGCTCCCACCCTGGCCTGACCACACCATATCTTAACTGCCTGGGTGCACATCTATCTCTGCCACAGGACCTTCCATTAAGGGTGGGGACCTGGTCTATGCTTGTTCTCTGTTGTAGCACAGGGCCTAGCACAGAGAAAGTACACCAGCAATATTTGCTAAACAAATACAGGAGGCTGGCTACCAGCCACCTGTTATTCTACTAGGCTCTGGAAAGAAGACTTTTGTGAGCCATCAGAACAACCTGTGTGACACACAAGCTTGCTGAGGCAAGGGCCCAGAGGCCACCAGCATTGTCTTCCATTCTGCAGAAATCAGAGCTCCCTGCTCTGGGCCCTTGTCTGGGTGCCCTGGAAGGTTCTGGTTTTCAATCTACAGCATGTGAACAGAAGCCATGCAAATCCTGGCAGCATTTCCTAAAGGGCAGCCTCTGGAGCCCTGAGCCTGAGATGCTAAGGGAAAGGACCCAGTGAGTATGGGGGAGCCTGGGAAAGCTGCATGCGAGTTGATAAAAGGCTCTGAGAAGTCCTGCAGAAAGGGAAGCACTGAACACTGGTTAGTCTTGCCCTTTTCTGAAGGGTCTGGTCGTAGGGCTGTCCTGTCCTCCTTCAACTAACAACAGGGGTGTCCCACCAGAGGTGCACTGGGGACAAGACTGCAGGTTGCTGTTAGCCTAAGATGTTCTCCAGTGGCCCCTCGCTTCACCCA
Organism: Bos taurus; assembly: GCF_002263795.3. Classification (NCBI taxonomy): domain Eukaryota; kingdom Metazoa; phylum Chordata; class Mammalia; order Artiodactyla; family Bovidae; genus Bos; species Bos taurus. The sequence continues at coordinate 15,273,392 of NC_037334.1, read as the reverse complement.
GGGACCCCTGACAGAGACCCTCGGGCCTCGGCCCACTGGGGGAATCCCGTTCAACTGCCTCTCTCAGGGCCTGACTCTGATGGGGGACACTGGTGCCGCCCTACCAGCTGATGTCTTGAAAAATACATACTTGGCAAATCCAATGAAGTCCTCGTGGTTGGTGTTGATGTAGGACTGCTCAATGTCAATCAGAAGAAGAATCTGGGGGAAAAGTTGAGGGAGGTTGCTGTGAGTACAGAGCCAAGCCAGAGAGGACCTGCTGTCAGAGCAATCCCCACACCCACCAGCAGGGGGAGCTGGAACTGCACCATTTCCAGGCAGGGCAACCACCCGCTTCCCATAGCCTGGGGACCATTGGCATGGAAAAGGGGGTATGGATGCTTCCAGACCCCAAGGCCTCCCACTCGAGAAAGACTGGGCCAACAGAGCATTGTGGTGGTCATAAGGGCGGCCTCTGAGGCGTGGAGCAAGGCAGTAAGGCCCCAAGGCAAAGGTTTAAACGAGTCACAATATGTCGTCACATTTAGAGTAGCGCCGGTTGGGAAGATCTCCCGGAGAAGGGAATGGCGACCCACTCCAGGATTCTTGTCTGGGGAATTCCACAGACAGAGGAGCCTGGTGGGCTGCAGCCCATGGGGTCCCAAAGGGTCAGACACGGCTGAGCAACTAACACTTCCACTGTTTTGGCTTAAGTGCCTCATTAAAACAGCAAAGGAGGGAACTATAGTCAAAATCCTGTGATAAACTGTCATGGGAAAGAATATGGAAAATGACCTATATGTATAACTGAATCATTTTGCTGCTTGGTAGAAATCACCACAACATTGTAAATCAACTACACTTCTTTAAAATTAAAAACAAACAGCAATGGTAATTAGGTCAGGTAAGGACATTAACATGAAACACACAGACACACACCAGCCAGCCAGATGTCATCTCAGATAAGGTACCAGCCCTCAAACAGTCCCAGCCCTTTCTGTCACTCTGCTGTGCTTCTGAACCCTCAGGGATAGAACAGGCCAGGCACACGGATTTTGGGGACAAATGAGCTAGTTTCTTCTCCACCAATGTCAAGGGGAGAGGGACCATTCTCAATAAGGTGCTCCCACAGCCAGATAGAACAAGTGGGTTTATTTCGGTTCCAGTTTGAATAAACAGCTGCGAAACTCCTGGGATAAACCATCATGGAAAAGAATATATGTGTGTGTGTGAATAAACATATATACATAAAAGAATGCATGAAAGTGAAAGTGTTAGGACACTCACTTGTGTCTGACTCTTTGGGACCCCATGGACTGTAGCCCCTGCCAGCCTCCTCTGTCCATGGGATTCTCCAGACAAGAATACTGGAGTGGGTTGCCACTTCCTACTTCAGGGGATCTTCCCAACCCAGGGATGGAACCCAAGTTTCCTGCACTGCAGACAGGTTCTTAACCATCGGAGCCAAATGATGTATATATATGTATAACTGAGTCACTTTGCTGTACAGCAGAGATTGACAGAATGTTGTAAATCAATGACAGTTCAATTTTTTAAAATGTGGCAAATCCTAAAAAAAAAGAGAGAGAGAGAGAGAGAAAGAGATAAAGGCAGACTGGGAAGAGGTGGCGGGTGGGGGAAATGACCCAGATCAGACGTTGGGCCACGTGAAGGCAGACTGACAGCCCGGGCTGAGCAGGTGACAGGTGAGCCTTGGACCGTGGTGGTGGGCATGGCCTACTCTCTCCCTTCAGGTGTGCTTGCATGGTCTTCGCAAGACAACGTGAAAACAGAGCACCAAAGGTGTTTCGCTGGGTGAACGCTGGCCAGCAGGCTGTGGTCCACCCCTGCCATGGCTGTCCAAGGAGATGCTGGCAGCACTGCAAACACCAGGGCTGAATCTCGAGAGCCTGGTGCCGGGTGAGGGGAGACGGAATCAAGAGGCTACGCCAGCAGGAGCCTGTGCACATGGCATCCTGGAAAAGGCAAGCAGAGGAGCAGCAGCCGGGTGGTCGCCAGGGCCTGAGGCGTGGGGAGGCACTGACCACGGGGCTCAACGACGGGAATTCAGGGGCGGCGGCAGAGCCATTCTGGGCATGGAGGGAAGTGGGGGTGACCTTGCTCTATGTTGCTTTTAGTTGATCAGTTGTGTCTGACTCTGCAGCCCCATAGTCTGGCAGGCTCCTCTGCCCATGGGATTTCTCAGACAAGTATACTCTAGTGGGTTGCCATTTCCTTCTCCAGTGGATCTTCCCGACCCAGGGATCAAACCCATGTCTCCTGCACTGCCAGGTGAGTTCTTTACCACTGAGTCACCAGGGCGGACCACCTTGTTGTACACATTTGTCAAAACTCAGGTAATTGCACGACCAAGATGTGCTGCACATAAGTTACAACTATATCACACAAGAGCCAGTACCTGGTCCTTGGTCCTCCCCTCCCGTTCCCGGATGTAAGTGGTGACGATGCGTTCCGTTTCCTCTCGCAACCGCGGGTAGGAGCTGAGCTGGGGGAAAGCAGAGTGGTGACGTTGGCGGGGTCCTCGCGGGCGGGGGATGGGCACATGATGTGAGCCAAATGGAGAGCATGGCTGAGGGGCTGACATGGGGCAGACCCACCGAGACCCCACCCTGCTCCTATCTCAGAGCTGCTGCAGCTATGAGACAAGAAGGGGCGGTGGGGGGACGGTGGGCCAGAGAGCCTGAGTGGATGCCCACGCACACGCAGAGATGCTTTTCAGAGAATGCGGTTCTGAGGTGGCAAGTGGCAGAGAAAGCGAGTGACAGCCATCCACCTGCCTCGGAGTGCTGGGTGAGAGCAAGGACACAGTGGAATCAAAGCCCCTGGGTCACCAGGGCGAGGGGCAGCATCTGGGCCATCTACCTCAGAGGCACTCCCTTGGCAGAAAACCATGCCCAAGCATCTTGCCTTAAGGATCCAGTCCTCCGACACCCCCACTGCCCTGGCCTTTGCAGTGGCAACCAAACCAATGCACAGAAGCCCACCTTTCACAGTTTGCGCAAAGTCCATGAGTTGGAGGAAAACAAATTTTTTTTTTTTGGTCACACCACATAGCTTATAGGATTTTAGTTTCCCAATCAGGAATCAAACATGAGTCCCCTGCAGTAGAATCTCAGTCCTAACCACTGCGCCACCAAGGAATTCTGAAAATTTCTTCAATGCTGGTGATATAAGAATATGCACATCAGCACACCAGCAAAGTGTTTTACTGCCCCAGTGTTGGTTTGAAAACCCCCCTTCTCAAAGCAGTCCAGCGTTGGGCAAAGACTCTGATCCCTGCTGCGGGTGAGTAAGCGCATCTGGCAACATCGAAGGCCTTCCAGCCCGCTGGAGGCCCAAATTGCAAAGGTGGACCCCACGTGTGCTTGGACTACCCCCTTGGGTCAGCCGAGGCAAAGCCGAGATGTCACCAAGCAGCCGCTGGAAGAGGGTTCCTGCCGAGGCAGAGTTTCCTAGCTGCTTGGGTGAACACTCAATGATGGGAAGGAGAAGATGGGGAACAGATGCGTAGGTGAGAAAAACAAAACCTTCTGTTACCTTCTCGGCACACTTTTTAATGACCGTGGCCAGTTCTGAGACCACGAGGTCAACACACTTCAAACTCGGCTCTTTGAGTTTTACAATCTGTTTTTTCACAATGGCTTCAAAGGCCATGTCGGGGGTGAAGAGCCCCGTCCTGGGTCATGCGGAGGGTGGGACGAGGTAGAAAGACACCCGGGGGCAGTGCAGGCCACACACGCAGGACGGGAGACAGAGAGAGAAGAAACAAGAGTCAGCTGGTTAGTGACATGCACGGAGGAGCCTGTGCCCGCATTTGCCCCAGAAGCTGCTTCGGATCAGGAGGCGTCCTGGGTCCGAGGGGTGGGCAGGGTTTGATTATATAAAAGTGGTACGGGTCAGAGCCAACATCCAAACAGCTAAGAGGGTGTGGAGGCCTTGAATTTTTTATGTGTGAACATCTCCGAACCGTTGGGGTTTCTTTCCCCTCCCTGTTTCAATCGAAGAAGCTTAGGAAGCAAATGTGGGCTTTTCCAGACTGAGAACAGAAGAATCAAACAGAAACTCCTGCCATGGAAGGCCGACCCAGAGCTCCTCGGCCATGGTGGACGTGCAAGCACAAACCACCCACCAGGAAGCGCTTCAGCTGTCTAGCCAAAGAGTGCGGCCTAGGGAACCAGGCCGGTGGGGGCGCCGATGTGTCCTGTTCGAGTAGGGGCAGCGGCCCGTGAACACTAGCACACAAGTGCAGGTGACTTAGGGGATCTGAGGACTGGAGACCTGGGGGAACAGCCCTGCTCCTGGGGAGGGGTGGGGAAGCTGTAGAAGCTATAAGGGACCAAGCCCAAGCCTTGGCGCTCGTTATGTGGGTGGTGTTCGGGCCTTTCTTGGCTGGCTCTAGGAAAGCCTGAGGGCACCAGGCACTTGTCAAGAAGGAGTGAGGGGCAGGGAGGTTCAGGAAGCCTGGCCTCCAGCAGGTGACTCGAGGTCCCTCTCTGCTCCCCAGAAGACAGCAAAGCGACAGCCCAACGGAACCCCCATCAGACACATGCTAAGCTTGGTATCAGGGTCCCAGGGAGCCCTGCCCACCAGTCTGTGGAGACTGGAGGCCTGGCCTCCCCGGGCTGCACCCAGGCCAAAACACTCCCGCCCCAGCCTCTGGGAAGAGGCCACATTCTTGGAAACTGAGGCAATCTGGTAAGGGGGTGGGGGGTTGGGGAGACCAGCGGGGCAAAGGCTGAGCAGCACTGGGAGCCTGATACCAAGCACCCATAGCCCCGTTTCCACAAGGCCAGGAGTCACCCTGCCAAGGGTCCAATACCTTACTGGTACACTGCCTAACTGTATTGATTAGCTCCTGGATAACCAGGTCGACACATTTCAGACAGGGCTCTTTCAGCTTGACGACCTGCTTTTTCACAATGGCCTCGAATGCCAAGTCCGGGGTGAAGAGCCCGGTCCTAAAAGCATCCGAACCCAGGGGCAGGGGAGATAAGTCGGAGAGAAACAAAGCATGGTCAGCAATCTCACAGGCATGGGCCAGGTTCCCGGGACAGCCAAGGTCATGGCAGGTCAGGGGGTCAGATGCCTGCATCTGCTACCTGGAACCCCCCACCCAGGGCGATCTGAGGACCCCATGGCCATGCGAGACTGGACCAAGGGAGCTGTGACTTTTATTGCAAAATGGTGGGGACCCAGGAGGTTCAGAGGGCCCCCGTGACAGGGACAAATAAATGCTGGGTTCCTATGACCCAGCGCCACAGCTCTGACTCCGTCCGCATCCCCACCGCCCCCCGGGCAAACGTGCAGTGAGCTTTCTGCCTTGGCTGGTGACTGGGCCCTTGAACCAATGCTGAACCCTGGGCAGCAGGCAGCCCCGGGGCCTTCAAAAGACAAACAGAACTAAGCACATCCACCTCGAGTTCCCTTGGAGACCCAGAGGGAGAGACTTACAGCTACTGCAACCCCCTCCCCCGCTTCAGTCCTCACATTTGGGGTACCCAGAGGTTCAGGGGGACTGACTGGCTCTAGGGTGGCACCATGGAGATGGAGGGAACATGGCGCCTCTCCCCGTGGAACTTGCCTGACTCCGTGGATATTTTTAATGGCGTAGCTGATCTCCCGTCTTAAGTCTTTCTCATCAAACTCCATCTGAGAAAAGACAAACCAAACACATGCAAGGAGGTACCTGGGGGAACCCCCGCCAATTCAGGTCTGTATCTGGGGAATGTTACCTCCTGTGCACCATTTGTAGTCACACCGTAGGATATTTGATTGGTCAAAAATGTTTAAAAACGTTAAAACTCAGTTTAAGCAAGGATGCTCTGAAACTAACACTCTTGCTCTGTTCGAAGAAAAATCGACTTATACACACATTCTTCTGGGCTATGTGGCAGGACAAATTAAAAACCTTTAAAAACATACTTCTACTACCACCAATTAGTTTTAAGTGCTCTGGGAATTTATCTTGAGCAATGAATCAACAATTAGCTACATACCCAAAACAATCTATAAGTGTTAAAAAAATGTGCAATGCACCTAAATACCCCCAAATGGGAGACTGGTTAAAAAAGAAGATAGTGTTTTGCCATTGACGGGGCATGAACTGTATACACTAATTTGGAATGATGGCAATTATGTGAAAAAAGCATATAAAGAAGCATAATTTGTTCTTTTCTCCTTTCAGCTTTTGTTCTTCTTCTGCAAAGAACGTGAGTGGTTTTTACAAAGATGGTATGTGCTCACTATAAAACCTGTACAACTTCCAGCAATTAAAACAAAAAGAAAAATCTCTTAATTCCAGCACCCAGAGCTGACATTTTATGAATATCCTTGCACATCTGTCTCTGCAAAGACACCCATCTCAATGTGTGTGTATGATTTCATATGAAGGATGTTATTTATAACAACTGTTATGTTATGGTGCCCAGGCTGGCTCCATAGTCTTTTTCCCTTTCAACGGGGACATTTTCCCAGGTGAATTTACCTGTATGTTCTATGTATTTTGCAAAGAGCATGTATTCAAAGGAAAATGTTGGAGCTTTTCATATGACTCTGCTGGAAATCACTAAGCTCAGAGAAGGAGGCCCATGGGGTCTGCAGGTGGGAGCTCAAGACCTCGCGGCCTGGGAGGAAGCCAGGTTCAAGGTCAACTGAGCAGGTTGGTCAAGGTTGAGCAGAGGGCCCAGCCCGCGTAGCGCTACCTTCACCAGCTCGAAGGGAAATCGCTCGTGGAAGATGCGATTGATCCGGGCGCCCCCAGAGAGCTCCAGTGTGTCCACCTGGTCTCCAGAGCCCTCAATCCTCTTCTCAAAGTCCACCCCAAACTGCTGGACCATCCTGTGAGGAAAGAGAAAACCTGAGCGTCAAAGCAGAGGCACTGACACGGCTCTGGAACTACATCCCAAGTCAAGCCATGGCTTACTTTCCTCCTTTTATTTTTTTGGGGACAAAATGTATGTGTGGGTCAAAAAAACAGACAAAATCCAGGCACTGTCGAGGGCAAGCACTTGCTACATGCCAGGCCCCCTCCATAGGCCTACTATGATCATTCACTCATTGAACTGGGGACACGAGGGGCAGTTATCACTCCCTTTTGCAAGAGTGAGGTGTGGGAGAGGGGAGATCACAGTTCAGCAACCTCTGCCCTGAGGTTTGGCCTAATCCAGCAGAACTGTGATATATAAATGGAGCACCTCCACACCATTCGGGTGGCTTCCTCCAGTTCCTACCACCTCCCAGTCTGGAGTTGCAGACTCCACCACTGATGGGCTATGAGGCCTTGGACAGGTGGGTTTGCCCTCTAAGCCTCAGTATCTCCATCTCCAAAGTGGGCTGATTCTAACAGTACCTCCATGTAGGGTCACTGTAAGGGTATTTAAGGAGTTTCAAGATTTCATCAACTCAGAAAAGGCATCAATCTCAAAATGTACTATTAGCCTGGACACCCGACAAAAAAAGAAACATGCTGCCAATGAATAGTAATCCACCTGAAATTTGCTTTCAGAGAAGTGAAGATTTTTTAGTGCACACGTAATTCATAAAATGTGGTAAAACCACCTGGCCCTTTAGAATGCAGCCCAGCCCTTAAAAAGTGTCTCAAGAGTATTGCTGATTAGGGCTGTGATGAAGTGAGTGGTAAGGAACTAAGATATTTATTAGTGTTATGGTTGTCTTTAACATTTCTAACTGTTTTCCCCCAGTCCTCTGCACTGTCCTAGGAATACGTTAAGGCTGTACATTGTCACCCTGCTTATTTAACTTATATGCAGAGTACATCCTGAGAAATGCTGGACTGGATGAAGCACAAGCTGGAATCAAGATTGCCAGGAGAAATATCAATAATCTCAGATATGCAGATGGCACCACCTTTATGGCAGAAAGTGAAGAACTAAAAAGCCTCTCAATGAAAGTGAAAGTGGAGAGTGAAAAAGTTGGCTTAAAGCTCAATATTCAGAAAACTAAGATCATGTCATCCGGTCCCATCACTTCATGGCAAATACATGGGGAAACAGTGAAAACAGTGGGTGATTTTATTTTTTTGGGCTCCAAAGTCACTGCAGATGGTGACTGCAGCCATGAAATTAAAAGACGCTTACTCCTTGGAAGGAAAGTTATGACAAGCCAAGACAGCATATTAAAAAGCAGAGACACTACTTTGCCAACAAAGGTCCGTCTAGTCAAAGCTATGGTTTTTCCAGTAGTCATGTATGGATGTGAGAGTTGGACTATAGAGAAAGCTGAGTGCCGAAGAACTGATGCTCTTGGAACTGTGATGGTGGAGAAGCCTCTTGAAGAGTCCCTTGACTGCAAGGAGAGCCAACCAGTCCATCCTAAAGGAGATCAGTCCTGAGTGTTCATTGGAAGGACTGATGCTGAAGCTGAAACTCCAATACTTTGGCCACCTCATGCAAAGAGCTGACTTGTTTGAAAAGGCCCTGATGCTGGGAAAGATTGAGGGCAGGAGGAGAAGGGGATGACAGAGGATGAGATGGTTGGATGGCATCACCAACTCAATGGACATTGAGTTCGAGTAGACTCCAGGAGTTGGTGATGGACAGGGAGGCCTGGCGTGCTGCAGTCCACAGGGTCGCAAAGAGTCCGACACGACTGAATGACTGAACTGAACTGAACTGAACTGAAGAAGCAGGAGTAGCTGGCACAAGGCAGGGTGCCCTCCCCCCATGTCTGTTCTCCCTGCAGCCTCCAGGGGGCGCCCGTGAACACCTGAGTCAGGCCAGGTCCTACCAGAGCTCAGACACTCCAGGCTCCCACCATACTCAGAGCAAAAACTAAGTCCTCCCCGTGGTCTACGAGGACCTGCAGGCCCTACCCTGTCCCGTCCTGGGCCTCCTTTCTTCCTACTCTCCCCTCACTCACTCCGCTCCAGCCACATGGGCCTTCTCCAACACGCTGGATGCAATCCTGCCCAGGGCCTTTGCACTGGCCAGCCCCCCACCCCCAGGACTGCACAGCCCCTTCCTCACCTCTTCAGGTCTCTGCCTGACTCTTCACTGACCACTTGATTTTAAACAGCACCCCAAGCATACCCTGGCACTCTCCAGCCCCTTCCCCACTTTGACATTTTGCCATTTCACAGATTATTCACATGTTCTTATTTACTTACCTTGTTTCATCCCTCTCCCCTCCCCTTTCTGAGCACGTGGGGTGTCTGCCCCACACACTGGAGCAACCCTGGTGCTCAGGACAGGGCCCAGCACACAGGAGGCTCTGGTGAAGGGTTTGCTGAACAGATAGATGGGTGGGAGCCTGTGGCTGGGAGGAGGCCCTTGAGCCTCCTGGGGGAGTGCCAGGCTTGGGGAGTGCCAGGCTGGGGGAGGGGCACGTACTGCAGGAGAGCTTTGGTCTTGCGTGTGGGGTCATCGGGCCGGAAGTTCTTGTACTCCTCCACCTCCTTCTCCAGGGATAGCAGCTGGCTCTGCAGCTTGCTGCGCAGGGCCGGCAGTGATTCCCGGATGTGGTTGGTCAGTTGCTGTGGGAGAGAGGTCAGAGGTCAACATAGGCAGGATGCTGAGAAGGGGCAGACCTGCTCCATCCCCAGCCTCAAAGGACCAATGGAAACCCTGAGCAGCAGGGAAGGTGACACAGCCTGGTCCACAGCAGTGCAAGGCTGCAGACAGCCCACGGGGACCTGGGAGAGGACAGATTAACTGGGCCGTGCACACCATGGATCAAGAGAGCAGGACCCAAGTGCTGGCCGTGAACAGCCAGTGTCACTCACTGGAGAACAAAACAAAGCCTAGGAAGGACTTCCCTGGTGGTCCAGTGGTTAAAAATCTACCTTCCACTGCAGGGGTCGGGGGTTTGATCCCTGGTCAGGGAACTAAGATTCCACAGGTCGTGGGGCAACAAAGCCTATGTGCCACAATTAAGATCTGATGCAGCCAAATAAATAAATAAATAAAGTTTTAAAGGCTACAAAGCCACTGCAGGACCCAGGCACGGGAGGACTGACAGGCCATGGTGTATGGACAGACCACAGGAATGGGCCCTACAAACTAGGACAGAAACAGTTCACCGAAAAAGGCACAGGACACATGTAGGATGTGATCCCTTCTGAGAAGATGGGGAGAACTGAGAGTACATTTTCATCTGCACAGAGTGCAGGATGGTTCATGAGGGTCATGAGGACCCTGCCCGCAGACCCCCCTCTATTATTTGGTTTTTAACCACGGGGACTCGTTCATTATTCACAAACTTTAAAAGGAGGCAGTCGTGCAGAAAAGATTAGGTATTGAGCCTTGGGATCAGCTGTTCAAGAAAAACCTAGATAGAGACTTCCCTGATGGTCCAGTGGTTAGAACTCCTGGCTTCCACTGCAATGGGCGTGGCTTCCATCCCTGATCAGGGAACCAAAATCCGGCATGCCAAATGGCATGGCCAAAACAGAAACAAGTCAGGTACGGAGCAGCGGGTAAATACATTAACTGTTCAGGTGGCAACAAGGAAGATGGAAAGGATAGAACAGGAAAAGAGAGGAGGTGGTGCACGTGGGATGAGCAGGCAGGAGGGAGGCCGGCAGTCCAGGCACATTGGCCCCTCCAGTGTTTATGGTCTTGAGAAAGAAGCCCAGGAAGTGGCGACACGGGCCGTCTGAGGGTGGTAGTGAGGGGGCCTGTCACGGCATGGGAGGAAGTGGAACATTCACTGTATCCGGACTGTTTTTAAAAATACTCTTTCAAAAGAGAAAGAGAGAAGCAATGAAAAAAATAAAAGGCATAAAATCAACTCAAACCACCCAAATGGAAATGCACTGGTGCATTTTGTCCTACGAGACAAAAGAAATGACAAACTATTAAGGTAGGAGAAAGGTGTGCAGGAGCCTCACGCACCGAGGCCTGAATCTGACGGTCACCCCAAAACCCTCTGTGACCGGGGGCCCCTTCCTGGGCGAGCTGCAGGTCCCCAAGGGTGGCAGTCCACTCTGGTCCCTGTCGCCTTTCTGGGGCATGACCCTGTTTAGCTCATGGGGCGATAGGGGCAGGGGGACCCCATTCTGGGAAGCACCGGGATGTGGGCCCAGGCTCCCAGGAGGCCAGCTGGGCTCTCAGAGGAGGCCCCAGGCACCTGCAGGCAGTTTTACTTCCCTTCCCCTCCCGCCGCCCCCTGCCCAGGCAGACCCCCGCTTCCTTTCCTGCAGGGCCCCTCCCACCGGACACTCACTTCCCTGTTTGTTCTCCTGAGAGCTATGCTCTGCCTTTCCGCCCTCTGCCAGCCCTCATCGCTTCTTAACACTTGAAGTGTTCCTAGCCTTTATCTGGGGATTTGTCCTGAGTCAGTGCCCCCAGTCAGAAATATGCCTTCCCCTGGCACTTTCCCGGTGGTCCAGAGGTTAAGATTCTGTGCTTCCACTGCAAGGGCACAGGTTCGATCCTAGGTCAGGTAACTAAGATCCCACATGCCATGTGGTGTGGCCAAAAAAAAAAAAGAGAGAGAAATATGCCTTTCCCCCAGGATAGGGCCCAGCTCCCCGACTGGTACTGTGTCCCACTGCAGGCAGGAAGAACATTTACATTGTTACCCTGTGGCCCAAGGTGCTACCGTAAAGCACCGAGGGGGGATAACTCATAACCCCAAGGCCACGGAGGACCACACTGCCTGCTACTCCACAGCTATATAACCCCACACTGGGGATCTTACTCTCAGAGAACCTGGCACACACGCAAAACAATGCCATTAAACAGCAGCCCAATCACTTCTCGCCTTTTGGCTAAGATCAAGTGTAAATATCAGCCCTTTATTGACTGGGAGCCTCAGAAACCAGCCATGTGGCTCTGCAAAAAGAGCCTGTCTAAACAGACGAGGGCCCATGTGTTCAGGGGCTTCTACAGGGCCACAAAGAAGAGTGAAGAAGGCTTCTATAGGGACAGAGCTCCAGGAGATACTGTTGAGTTAAAAAAAAGAAAAGGAAATGGAGGGCATCCATGACTATGGATAAAGGGGGAAATGTGCTTCTCAGAAGTCCTTTCTGCATTCATGGACAGAGAGAAACTCAGGCAGTGTTAACAGTGGTGGGTGAGAGGTAGAGGGACACGGCGCTTCACTGTATCCTTTTGAATCCGCCTGCCAATGCAGGAGACAGAGGTTCAATCCCCGGTCTGGGAAGATACCACATGTTGCAGAGCAGCTGAGCCCATCAGCCAGAACCCCGGGCTCAGTGCTCTAGAGCCTGTGGTCCGCAACAAGAGGACCCACTGCAATGAGAAGCCTGCTCACCACAACCAGAGCAGACCCCTGCTCAGCACCGCAAGAGAAAAGCCCACGCAGCAACAGGGACCCAGTGCAGCCAAAAATACATCAAATAAATAAGCTACTTAAAAAAAAAAAAGAATATATGTATGTATAACTGAGTTGCTTTGCTGTACAGAAGAAATCAACACAACATTGTAAATCAACTATACTTCAATAAAAATTTTAAAAAATAATGGTAACAAGAGTAGTGATGGTAGTAATAACACCAACACTGACTCTTCTCCAGGCACTGATTTAAATGTTCACTGAACTCAACTCTGCTAAAATGAGCGCTGCTCTAGACTAACGCCAGCACCACTGTGGAACGCAGCGGCTTGCAGTGCACAGCCTCAGCAACTGCACAAAATCCTCACCGTACCTGATTCAGAGTCTTCTGCAGGTGCGGGGTGCCCATGCGGTCAGCTATGTGCCGGTAGGCTGGGTGGGAGAGGAAAAACTTCCTCTCGGCCGCCAGTGCTGTGCGGATGTCCTTCTTGCCCTCAATATCCTTCTGGCTGCGGTTGACCACTCCAATGTAGCCTATGGAGAGAGAGGGTCAGGTCATGGCAGTGCCAGGCAAGCCTAGGAACCCAGACGCCCACTACAGACCAGCCATGTGGCTGGGCAATATGCAGGTGTAGACATGGATCCTGCCCTACAAGTCCCTCCCAGATGAGGTGACAAGCCTTATGAGTTACTCAGAGGTAACACTGAGAATGCAAACACAGAGCACCCTAAGTGTTCGGAGGAAGGAGAGATTACATTCAGCCTGGTGAGAGGGACTAGAGAGAGAACAGCTAGGGAGATGAAATCCATAATCTGAGCTTTAAAGACAGAAAACAGTAGGCCAATGGGAAAAGCTAATCGTGCCAGATATTAATACCTATTCTAAAGCGATTGTATTTGGGGACTTTCCTGGCAGTCCAGTGGTTAAGACCCTGCCCTTCCAATGTAGAGGGCACAGATTCGACTCCTGGTCAGGGAACTAAGATCCACAAGGAGATCAAACAGTCCATCCTAAAGGAAATCAATCCTGAATATTCATTAGAAGGACTAATGCTGAAGCTCAAGCTCCAATACTTTGGCTACCTGATGCGAGGAGCCGACTCACTGGAAAAGACCCTGATGCTGGGAAAGACTGAGGGCAGGAGGAGAACGGGGTGACAGAGGATGAGATGGCTGGATGGCATCACCAACTCGACGGACGTGAATCTGAGCAAGCTCTGGGAAACAGTGGAGAACAGGGGAGCCTGGTGTGCTACAGTCCATGGGGTCACAAAGAGTCAAACACAACTTAGTGAGTGAACAACAACAACAACAACGGTTGGCAAAGAAACAAAGTCTGGTGGCCACCAAAATGAACTCCCTAGGGATTCATAGATTTCCACAGAAAACATAACTGCAAGTACTTGAATGGGTGGTTTTTCAAAACTACTGTATTTGTGTTAAAACTGTCTGAACAGAACATAAGCAACAGTTAATTGTAAGTGTAAGAGAAGTGGGGCTTATACAGGAGGGGGTTGGGAGCCAGCTTCTGAAACGACAGTTTAAGGTACCATTCGGCAATTTTTTTTAAACACAAAAAACCATTAGCATGAGAAAACTACTTTGAAAAGAGAATCTACAATATTTGGACATAAAGGAGTTGGAAGAGGATGAGGGAAGGGGGATTCAAACAGCCAGCAGCCCCAGGTGTGGACACGAGGCACCCCACTGCACGGGTGCACGAATGGGCGTCGGGGGAAGCGGGAAACTTAGCCTGGTGGCCAACACGTGGGAGGCGCTCGGTCAGCAGACGTGCGTATCGTTGTCCACATAATGAAAGCTGGAAAGGTGACCTGGGCCTAGGTGGCGACAGGTCAGAAGTGATAAACACACACATCTGTACCCCCTTCTCTTAGCGAGGACCGATGTTTCTTTGGAGAGGAGGGCCGCAGCCCCAGCCAACTATCCTGCCAAGTCGTGTGCAGACCTGACGGTTTCTCGTCCTCTCTGGAGCTATCAAGTCCACCTTACAGATGAGGGAAGCGAGGTAGGCCAAGGAGGGGCCCTTTGCCCACATGGTCACATGGAGAATCAGTGGCAGCAAGGTGTGAACCCAAATCAGTGTGAAGGGCAAAGAGCAAGGGGCAGAGATGGTGTCTGGCTTGTTTTGTGGTTCCTTTTGTTAACTTAAAAAAGAAGGCTCCAGGGACTTCCCTGGTGGTCTAGTGGTTAAGAATCCACCTTAAAAGTAGGGGACACGGGTTCAATCCCTGGTCCGGGAGGATTCCACATGCCTCGGGGCCACTAGGCCACGACTACCAAAGCCCGCGCGCCTACAGCCTGTGCTCCATAACAAGAGAAGCCACTGAGAAGCAATGAGAAGGCCAAGCATCCCAACTGGAGCGTAGGCCCGCTCACCTCAACTAGAGAAAAGCCCGTGCAGCAAGGAAGACCCAGCAGAGCCCAAAATAAGTAAAACAGAATAAATAAATTAAAATTTTTTAAAAATCTGGAATTCCAATAAACACAAGACTGATCAGCCTCTGTCTAGATCTAATTACTTGTTTGCAAGGACCTATAATTGGCCAGATTCCGAGTGAGGCGCACAGATCGAGTGGCTGGAGGCGGGGAGTCGCTGGAACAGAAACGTAGGTGTTTGTGTGTCAAATGACAGGGCGCCTGGATTTGCTTCATAATCCCCCAGGAAGGGGAGAACAACAGGAGAGTTTATTCGGGATAGTGAGGGTTAGCTGTGTGTGATGAGCAACGAGGCTGGTCTGGGGGAACACCTCATGTTTTTCTCTCCACGTGAGAAAATGCTTGACAGCAAGTACTGAACATTAAAAGGTACAGGGGCTTCCCCAGCGTCCAGTGGTTAAGATTCTACCTTCCAACACAGGGGATGTAGGTTTGATCCCTGGTCAGGGAGCTAAGACTCCACATGCCTCACGGCCAAAATTCCAAAACAGAAAAAAAAAAGAAGAGGAAGGAGAAATATTGTAACAAATTCCGTTAAAGCCTTAAAAAATGGTCCCTGTCCAAAAAAAAAAAAAATCTAAAAAAAGAAAAATTACAAATCCTCAGGCACTCTTAGGAAGGAGAGCCAGAGTAGTAACTATGGGGAGAAGCTGAATGATGGGTGATTTCAGTTTTATTCTCCTGGACACTTCTTTTTGTTCCCCAAATGAGTAGTTGTTCACCATATAAATGAAAAAGGAATGTACACACATCAGAAGAAAAAGCTGGGCCTTCCCTTGCGGTCCAGTGGTTAAGAATCCACCTGCCAATGCAGGTGACACGGGTTAGACCCCCTCCAGGAAGATCCCACATGCCACGGAGCAACTAAGCCCACGCCACACAACTACTGAAGCCTGTGCACCCCGGAGCCTGTGCTCCAGAACAAGAAACACCACTGCAATGGGAAGCCTGCGCACTGCAACGAAGAGCAGCCCCCACCTGTCACTACAATCAGAGAAAGCCCACATGCAGCAGTGAAGACCCAGCACGGACAAAAAATAAAATCTTTAAAAAAAAAGAGAAATATACATGTGTTCACTTGGGCAGAGAAAAAGAAGGGTCTACAATGGGACTGAGAAGCAGTTTTTTCTGGGCAGTGGGAAAGTGGGATGGTGAATGCATTTGTGAGCATTTGCTGAGGTTTCAGGAAAGACAACAACCAAAATGAGTCGTTTTCCCAAAGCAGAGGCGCCCCAGCTCTCCTGTGACTCAAGCCCACCCATCCTGGCCAACCCCCTGCCCCGCACCTCTCCTCAAGGGGAGTAGCTTGTTCTCCAGGACATCCCTGGCATCCGTGCCTTCGTCCATCAGGTCGAGTTTGGTGATGACGCCGATGGTCCGCAGGCCTGAAAGAGCACAGAGGTCAGAGGGCATCACGAGGAAGGAGCTCAGGCCACCTGGGCCACCTGGGTCCCCACTTCCAGACCACGTGACCAGCCTAGACCCTAGCTTCCCTCATGTCAAATGAAGGCAGGAACACGCCAGTCTCAGGGGCGTGTCCAGACAATAAACCCAGCACAGGGTGCATGTTCAATCAGTCAACACTGGCCATCATCGGTCATGGGTAGTCTTGCTGCTGCAGAATCTGGGGCAACCTTACCAAACATGAACCCCAGGTCAGTATCTCCATGCTATACTTTCTGAGTGGCATGCAGAGTTCCAACGTAACACACCAACCTGAGACAACGGTTTCCAGGGTTACCTCTCATCTGAATGGCCAGAATGACACTGTGGACACCATCCTGTGGAATTCCTCCTCATCCCAAACTGCCCTGAATCGAGGGAACCCTGCCAATCAACTGTCCCCCACTGGTGCCTGAGGGCCCCCTCTGTGTTAGCCGTGTGTGTGTGTGTGTGTGTGTGTGTGTGCGTGTGTGTGAGAGAGAGAGAGACACATGCAGGGGACAGAGAGAAGCCCAGGGAGACCTCTGGGGGGGCTGCTAAAGTAGGCATTAAGCAGGTGCCCTGGTGTGCCCACCTGCCCACATTCTGCTATGAGATTATGAGCTGGCATCACCTTTTCGGAGGTCAAAGGAACCACCACTGCAAGCACCCACTAAGCTTGTGCGGGGTGGGGAGGGGAGACGCAGCCCGAGGTAGAGGGATGTGATTGGGGGAGGGGAGGTCAAAGATCAGAAACCCAAATGTTCAAGAACAAGAGAAAGGAAGCAGCAGGCTGCCCGATGGATGGCGACCGACCTGTGTCCCTGTGGTAATGGGCAAACACACTCATACAACAGAAAAACAAAGGAAGGTCATCCCTTTATTTTTCCATCCCCTTTTTTAACACATGAGTTTACAGGGTTTCCCCAGTGACTAAGACGGTAAAGAATCCGCCTGCAATGCAGGAGACCCAGCTTCGATTCCGGGGTAGGGAAGATCCCCTGGAGAAGGGAATGGCAACCCACTCCAGTATTCTTGCCTGCAGAATCCCATGGACAGAGGACCCTGGCGGGCTATAGTCCATGGGGTGGCAAAGAGTTGGACACGACTGAGTGACTAACACTTTGACGTGGAAGAACAAACTCTGAAAGAATGTTTGCCAAGTGGGGCCACCAGCATCTGCAGGGGGAGAGGAACTATCACAGTTTAGGGTCTGATGTTTCACAATGGTGCCATTTAGGGGTAACCATCATGAATACTTTCAAAGTTAGACAGCTACTTTTTTTCCGGAAGAAGGTCAGCAACAAGTTCACAAACGATGCTTAACCATTTTCACCCCTACTTCCTCACTGCCTGTTCAGCCTCTATCCTCTGATCAGGACATAGTCACATCCATGTCTGGTATTGGACTCGGGGGACAGGAAGGCCTGGGGGGCTATGGGTAGGGGGTGCCCTCCCAGGAAAGTGAACCTCGATGACTGTGGAGGCAGAGCTGGCAGAGCCCTGAGCTTTGAGGAGCTCGCGGTCCAGGGCAAAAAAGGAGCCACCTTCACTGACCGCGTTCCACGCCTGTGAACTGGGGAGCGTGAGGCCACAGAGCCTGTCTCCCCCAGCTCCTCACTGGTCCCTAATTGCTTCCAGAATGCTGTGGGATTCAAGCAGTCGGCAGACAATTCGGAAAATGTACCTGTGTGTGTGTCAGACTCTGCTAACCCCCACCACTGTCAGAATACACCCAACTCCCCACCGCAGCCCAAAGCCCCAAAGCCCAAAGACTGGCCCAGCTGCTCCCAGCACCACCCCCACCTTGTCCTTTAGCTCACTCTGCTCCAGCCACACCGGCCTTCTCACTGTGTCCTGGACACTCAAGCTTCTCTGAATGGGCTCCGTTTGCTCCCCATGCTTGCCGCTGCCTGAAGTCATCCCACGCGCGTATTTCCTTGTTGGAGTCTGTCGCTCCCACTGGTGGCAGGGCTCCCTGTCAACTCTGTCCCCTGCAGGGTCCCCAAGACCGTAACAGATCCCGGCACACAGCCAGGGCTTAACCTGACATTTACTGAACGAATGCCCGGAGCCAGAGATGGCCCAGAGATGCCCAAGCCTCCATCACTCCCTATTGCCCCACTGGCTTCACTAACTCGTCCTCCTTTCACCTTTCCCGCCAGCCCCTGAGCACTGATGCAGAGACCCTCGGTCCTCTCGGCAGCTCTCTAAGTCAGGACTGCAGTTCTTATTTCAACAGGAGGGACCAAGCCTCAAGGGGGAAGAACAACTTCTCGAAGTGGGATTGGGACTCCCATCTGTGCCCAAAGAGGCCTGCATTCTTCCTACACCCAACTCCCCACACTAGCTCTCTGTGCAGGCAAAGCAAGGACCAACTTGCCAAGGGGGAATGCTGCCCGCCACACACTGGCCTGCCAGTGGACACCCTTCTAGAACAGCTGGCCCTTATGGGAAATGCAGTATCGCAGGCCTTTTCTGGGGTAAACTGTGAGCCAAAGAGATCACCAGTGATGCAGAGTTGAGAATGTGGGGCAAGTCGATATGCTGAGAAGTGTGGGAAAGAGGGAGCTGCTGCCATGGGGCTTGGCAGGTACCTTGAGGATCGACCTCCTTGGCCAGCTTTAGGGCGTCTGAGTTGGCCAGGTCCATGTTGGCGGGGGTGACAGCAAGGATGAGGCTGCTTTCCCGGCTGATGAACTGCAAGATCATGTCCTTGATCTGGTACTCGATATCCTGGGGCTGGTCCCCCACAGGCACCTTTGTGATGCCTGGGAGGTCGATGAGGGTCAGGTTCAACACTACAGGGGAAATCAGAGAGAGAGGCCATCAAGAGCCGGGAGCAGGGGAGGCATGCATAACCCTGGAGAGACCTGGCCTGCTTCCCCCAGTGCTGGGCGTCAGGCACAGGATTATTCCTGTGTTTCAACTGGATCACTTGACTTGATAACTCCCTCCTAGGGTCCCATCCTATGGACACTCTCTCTGTACTCTATTTCACTGAGACAGTTTTGTTTTGTTTTAAAATATTTATTTGACTGCGTTGGGTCTTAGTTGCAGCATGTGGGATCTAGTTCCCCAACCAGGGATCAAACCTGGGACCCCTGCACTGGGAGCTCGGAGTCTTAGCCACTGGACCATCAGGGAAGTCCTAGTTTGTTTTTATTTTAATGAAGTCACTATATTATTTTTTTCTTATTGAAGTATTGCTAAAGTACAATACTCTATGAGTTTCAGGCATATAACACAGTGATTCACAATCTTTAAAGGTTATGCTCCATTTATAATTATTCTCAGTGATACAATTTTAAATCTGGATACTTGCATGTGTAGACTGGAATCGCTCTCAAAGGTTAAATAAGTTTGCATGTGTATCATGAGCACACTGATTTAGTCAATATCAAGGAATTATTAAAAGCAAAAAAGAAGATTCTCTGGTAAGAAACACACTCTGAGGGACTACCCTGGTGGCTCGGTGGTTAAGACTCTGTGCTCCCAACGCAGGGGGTATGGGTTCGATCCCTGGTTGGTGATTAAAATGCCGCATGCCCACATACTATGTGGTGTGGCCAAAAAAATAAAAACGCGTTCTGAGACGCACTCATACAAGAAGAAAGACACCAGTGACTTTTCTGTCGGGCTATGATTTGAGTAAAAGTAGCGAAACACACATATGTGATGTACCCACATATTCATAACTGACTACGTATGCACTGTATATCATTTGAAGAACATGAAAGGCATCTTTAATTTTGAAAGTAGGGTAGATTTTTGCTGGATATACCTTTTTTATAAATTTGAATATGCATCCTGTACAGGGATCATTTATTTGAAAATAAGTATATTAAAAAACTCATCACAGGGACTTCCCTGAGGGTCCAGTGGTTAAAACTCCACCCCTCCAATGCAGGGGGCACAGCAGGGTTCGATCCCTGGCTGGGGAACTAAGGTCCCACATGCTGTGGGGTGTGGCCAAAAATTTTAAAATAAGATAAATAAAAGTTCATATACAAAAAATAAATAAATAAATCACAAAGAACCCATACTGAGGTGTTAAGAGTCGGCTGGAATATTCATCAAACGCCATTCGAGTCAGCAGCCCACGCTGCTGAGTCAAAGGCTGTGTGTGGCTACAGGTTGCCTGTTCTGTTTACACGATGCAGTTTTAAAATCTGGACCTTATGCAGAAAAATCTGGCTTTCTGCCTCCTCTTGAGGAACCAGAAGACCTGGCTGCCTTGGACTGGCATCACTGGGTGGACTAGATTTACCGGGGAGCCAAGCTGTGGTTACTCCCTTAACAGGAATATACGTGCTGCAGTTAATTCGCCCCGGGCCCCACCACTCCCGACAGTCTCCCTGGCCTGCTGTTTTTCTTGGAGCCGAGGTCGATTTCTCCATACCACGTTCCTATCAGATGTGGATCAAGAGGGCTCTGTGTATGTGTGAGGAACACCAGGAGGGGGCGTGTTCTTCACGAGAGCGAGGCTGCCCCGACCCGTGACTGGCCCGCCGCCAGCCCCCCGGCCCAGTGGGGGTCTCCGCTTCCCACCGTGTGGCGAGTAGATCCGCAGGTTAATGGGCACTGGGGAGATGCCCTTGTTGGTCCCCGTGACCCTGTCAGTCTCCGCTTCGATCTCCTGTCGGACTTCCTCAAAGTCTGTAAACTTTCTGGACTTGCAGTGCAAAAACTCGGCATATTCTGAAAAGGGAAGAAAGATGCTCCAAGTGAGAAAGAGAAGTCTTGCTGTGGGTGGCTGGGGGGAACTAGATGGCCTCCTGGGAAAAGAGCTTTGTCAAGTAGAGAAAGTGAAGACTCAGTCACAGGCCCTCCAGGAAACTGGGGAGCAATGGATTCATTCCTTTGACAGGTATTCGAGGGAGGCCCTCCTACAGATGGCGCTCCCTCCCAGACCCCGGGTACTCCACAAGGTGCAAAAGTGGCAGAAATGCTGACTGTGGAATGCACAATCTCATGAAGCATTTTGCAGAACTACATAGTTTAAGCCATGACATATTACAAGTAAAACAAAAATAAAAAGCCCCACAAAACCCAGCATCCAACAGCTGGGTGTGACCAGCAATTATTCTTTATTCTTCATCAACCTGCATCCCTTGGAACGCAGGGATGGATGACTGATGAAGCTTTTGCTCCGGTGTTATACATGAGATAGTCCTGGGTGATGACACAGAACCTCCCTCGTGTGGGTCACAGTTTAAAGCCGCTGCCTTGGTGGGATGCTAAGCCGCCAGCGCCCTCCAGGGTAGCGAGATCCCCGGCGCGTGTCCCTGGGACTCACCATTCTCCTTCCCCAAGGCACCCGCACCACGGCTGGCCTCACCAAAGCCCTTCTCGCTGTCCTTCCTTCCTTCCTGGCTGTTCATGGGGCCCTTAGACACGACCCTCTCAGAAGAAATGCTTTCTGGCCTCTTCAGGCCTTCTAAGCCCGAGGCGACTGAAAGCCATTATTGACACTGAGATGAAGGGAAATAAAGAAGTAACTAGAGGAGTTTCCTGGAGAAGGCAATGGCACTCCACTCTGGTACTTTTGCTTAGAAAATCCCATGGACGGAGGACCCTCGTAGGCTGCAGTCCATGGGGTCACTAGAGTCGAACAGGACTAAGCGACTTCACTTTCACTTTTCACTTTCATGCACTGGAGAAGGAAATGGCAACCCACTCCAGTGTGCTTGCCTGGAGAACGCCAGGGACGGGGAAACCTGGTGGGCTGCCGTCTACGGGGTCGCACAGAGTCGGACACGACTGAAGCGACTTAGCAGCAGCAGCAGCAGAGGAGTTTCCTTGGTGGTCCAGTGGTTAAGAACCCGCCTTCCAGAGCAGGGAACTCGGGTACAATCCCTGGTTGAGGAACCAAGATCCCACATGCCTCAGGACAACTGAGCCCACACGCCCCAAATGAAGATCCCACGTGCTGCAGCCAAATAAATAAATAAATAAAATCAATATATATTTTTTAAAAAAAACTGACTGATAATAGTGCTGGTCCTGTCATCAAGGTAGAGAAATCCAAAGCAGAGACGTGGGTAAAGCAGGAAGAAAAAAAAACTTTTACTGCAGGACACACGTGCTGAGTTGATGGGTGTTCACTGTGCAATTCCTGACTTTTCCATGTGTCTGAATTTCATAGTAAATGTTGGAGCAGGGGAACTTTCTAGGCCCAGAGATCACGGCTCCTGCGAGTGATGCTACAAAGAGGGAAGTAAGTTTGGCTGGTAAACAGCCTAAAGAGCTAGTTCATGACAGAGATGCGAACATGTGCACTGCTTCTCAGTGTAAAAAACTGGAAATAGCCTCCATGTCCACCAGGAGGAGACCTGGCTACACAAATACCAGCACAGATATAGCTACAGCTGCATCAGAACAAAGGATGGAGAAAGAGCCCCGCAACAGAGAAAGGCCAGGCAGGTCGAGAATCTCTGCCCGGAGGCATAACACAGCAGAAAGTCACGAGTACAAGGAGGCCTGTCATTCCATCTGTCACCTAACAAACGCTTGCTTCCTCTGGCCAGGCCCCGTCTGTGGTCCCATTTGCTCGTCACAAATCAGCAGCTTAGCAGGTAGGCATCTCCATGATGCCCATATCACAGATGGGAAAACTGAGGCCAGAGGCGGGTGAAGCAAGCTGGCTCAAGTTCACCAGTGGAGTCGGGATTTGGAGCTCGGATAATCTGTCTTCAGGCAGTTGCTCTCAAGTCACGTGGGCTTCGTGAGGCCACAGGCAGACTCTTCACCTCTCTAACCTCCGTTGCAGGGGTCGGGGGACTCTGTGGGCTCAGATCAATATGGACACTGGTCACCGGGGAGCAGGGCGCTGAGGACACTGGTTGGAGGGTGCGGCATCAACCACCCCACCCCCATCAGCTGACCCAGTTCCCAAGGACAGCCCTCCACGGGAACAGGAGGAAATACTCAGCTACTCTCGGCTGCTCTTCCTGCAGCCACCTCCAAAAATGGAACGGTCCTCCAACCCCCAGAGCAAACCTCAGTTCTCTTCCCGCTCAAGGCCGAGGGCTCAGCATTCGCAAGATACACCTCTCCCTTCCAGGAGGGCAGGGGGATGCAGGATGGAACAGGGTTGGGGACCAGGACACAGGCGCTGTCCCTTGCAAAACCTCTGCCCTGCCAGGCCTGCTGCAGCTCACTTCCTCCTCCTCCAGGGCCTGCCTGCCTGCTGCCTCTTCCAGGGAGCCTTTCCTGACTCCACGCCACCGGACACGCCATCCTGCATTTTGGACCTCTCCTGTCAGAGCCAGGTCATCCTGAGTTCTGTTTAGGGGACCCAGTAGGTGCTGGCAGCCTTCCCTTCTGCCAGCCCCTTGTGCGAGTCAAAGATGAGCAGGAGATGTACTGAAAAGCCATGACATCTTCCACACAAGGTCAGTGGACAGCAGAAATCATACCCTCTGTGCCCAAGTGGAAGGTCCAGGAGTCAGCCAGGCCCATCCCTCACCACCTGCCTCCTCTCCCTGGGTTCCTCGTCACTTGAGGACCATGTGCCAGACTCCGGCATCAGACCAAGGTAAGAAAGCTCCTACAATCATGCTTCCCCACCCACCCCGAGCACTGACCCTCTTAAAGCCAGACCCCGGCCACCTCTCCTTGAAATCTTCCCCAGCTCCCACCTTACCCCAATAAGACCCAGTCTTCACCAGCACCACAGAGCCCTACTAAGGTTCCTCCCCCAGCTTCTAATCTCAACTCACGCCCCTCCAGCCCCATGGGCGTGGTTTCTCACTCCAAGCCCTTGAATCCCTGCCTCAGGGCCTTTGCACTGGCTCTTCTCTCTGCCTGCAGACACGCGTACGGGTCCCTTCCTCTCCTCCTTCAGGTTTCTGCTCAAGTGTTCATCTTCTCCCACTCCCAAGTAAGATGACAAACCTCCTCAGTTTCTTTCCCCTTTCCCTTCCTTAGGATCCTCCAAGTACCCACCACCTTCTAATATGGTGGACCTTGTCAGCCTGTGCATTTCCTCTGATCCTGAGGAGGAGGTCAACCTACAGGGCAGGGACCTGGACCTGTGTTGTTCTGCGTCCCGGGCACAGGGCTCTGAGCACACAGGAGGCGCTCTGCAACTACATGCACAACCAAAATGGCTGCTGGAGGGCACCGCAGCCCCTGCCTCAGCTTCCGGGAGGTGGCCCAGCGCCCCCACGGCCACTAAGTGGGACACCCAGGAGGCTGGACAGGAACAGGGTCTGGTGGGGTCACCTGCCGTCTTCCCAGTGCACTTCTTATCAACACAGGCCCAACCCAGAGCCAGGAGCCTGGTCTGATGGGGGAGATAGGCTTGGCACAAGCAAGTCACAGCAGGTGCTTGGGGAGCTCAGCCAAGAGTCCCAACATACCACGAGGGGCCTCCTAGAGGGGGTGGGAAGAGATGGTATCCACCTCATCTCTCTGAAATGAAGACCTTCCCCCATGCCCTGAGGAGGCTCTGGACCCAGTGGGGTCTAGGGGGAAGGGGGAGAAAGCATGGGGGTGTCCCCATTGGCCAGGCTACCCCTCTGTGCCTCAGTTTCCCCATGAGGATAGTTAAGATATGATGCAGGTAGGGATGTCCCTGGCAGCCCAGTAGTTAAGACACCGCACTTCCAATGCAGGGGACATGGGTTCAATCCCTGTCCAGGGAACTAAGGTCCTACATGCAGAGTGATGTGGCCAAACAATTTTTAAAAAAAGAACAAACTGGCAGAGTGCTTAGCCTGCGGCTCCACAGCTCTGTAAATGCTTGGATGCTGGAGAAAATTTTTGCCACCCTGGCCACCGCCAGGGCTCTGCCTGCCTTGATCCCCGGTCCTTCCTACAGAGGTGGTCCCTCTGTCCCCACAGCGGCTGCAGCCATTTCAAACCGTCCCTTCCTCATGCTCAGATAAGACCGCCAGTCCCTTGGGTCCCTGGCCTCTGCCATAACATTTTGACAGCCCCAACGGCCACCCATCCACCACAGCCCTGCAGCGCTTCCCTGGCAGGAGGGCCAGGCATGTGGGATCAGGTGCCAGGCCTGGAATACAGCAGGAAGAGTCCTCGTCCAGCCGTCGAGCTGCTGGACGACGAGGGGCTAGCCTCCTGCGTCCTGTGGGGTCTGTGAATGCACTTGCAGTTTTTCTCCAAGGAGCAGGTCCAGCCCTCTGCCCAGGACTTGTTCACTGTTTCCTTCAGGTCAAGCTGCTCGGGGAGGCCCACCTGGGCTCTAGCAGCGCCAGCACCTGGCCCTCCAAGGTGCTCCTCATGGGGACACACCACCTGCTCTGTGTCCCCTCCTAAAGCCAGAGCTGCGGGAGGGGCCTGAGCTGCAAGAGGGGACTGCGAGCGACTCGGTTCCGGTCTCTGCTCTCCCTGGCACCCAGTGCATAGTAACGGCTTAAAACTTAATCACTGAGCGGCCTGCTGCAAAGCATTAAGTGCCAGAGCCTAAGACAGCATTCCCTTCTCCGTGACTCCCACGTGGGTCCCCACTGTGTTCAGCAGCCAATCCCCCACCTCGGGCATCCCCCAGGCACACCCCTTGAGATGATGCCCTCGAGGGATTGGCATTGCTTAAGAATCATGAAGTGGGAACTTCCCTGGTGGTCCAGCAATTAAGACTCTGAGCTTCCACTGCAGGGGGCTTGGGTTTGATCCCTAGTCTGGGAACTAAGATCCCACAAGCCAAGTGGTATGGGAAGATCTAGGGTATAGAGAGAAGATGAAAAAGACAGGAGAGATGTGTGATAAAGAAAAAAGCATTTACTATATGTCTTTAAGACTATGGGATGCTAAAATTTGATAAAATCTTTCAAAAATAAATTTAACACCACAATTTTCCCACAGTGAAACAGGACAGGGACTTCCCTGGTGGTCCAGTGGTTAAGACTCCGAGCTTCCCCTGCAGGGGAGGTGGGTTTGATCCCTGGTCTGGGAACTAAGATCTCACAAGCCGAGTGCTGTGGCCAAAAAAAAAAGATCAAGGATATAGAAAAAAAACGAAAGGAGAAAAATTTAGGAGAGATGTATGACAAGAAAAAAGAATTTACTGTATATCTTTAAGAATATGGTATGCTAAAACTTCATAAAATATTAAAAAAACAAGCAAAACAGCCAAAGCCCCTCAGGCATCATCACATCACTTGGGGTCCCCACAGTGTCACAGGACAGGGACTTCCCTGGTGGTCCAGGAGTCAGGAATCTGAGTTTCCAATGCAGGGGGCAAGGGTTCAATCCCTGGTCAGGGAACTAAGATCCTACAAGCCACATGGTACAGTCAATAAATAAAAATTAAAAAAAAAAAACCAAAAAACAACAACAAGGTTGGAATCTTTAGTCCCATCCTTTGACCTCTGGGAAGAGGACGGGGGCTGGAGGTTGAAGCACTAATGGGATCGATTTCATCAACCATTCTGATGTCTTCCATAAAACCCCAAAAGGATGGCATTCAGAGAGCTTCCAGGTTGGGGAGCAGGCGCAGGGAGAGAGAGAGTATGAGCTCAGACAGGGTGAGGAATCTCTGCCCCTACCCCACACCTTGCCTCACGCAGCAATTCCCTCTGTCCCTTCTGGGAGTAAAATGTTTTGAGTTCTACAGGAAACTGATCAAACCCAAGGAGGGGCGCTGGAACCTCTGATCTATAGTCAGTAGGTCAGAAACACAGGTGACAGCATGGACTTGGGGTTGGCACTGGAAGCGGGGACGAGGGGACAGTCTGGTGGGACTGAGCCGTTAACCGGCGGGATGTGATGCTACTTCCAGGGAGGGAGTGTCATGACTGAGTTAAATTGCAGATTTCCATGAAGGTCCAGTGGATAAGATTTCACCTTTCAATGCCGGGGGAGGGGTTCAATCCCTAGTCAGGGAGCCAAGATCCTACATGCCTCCCCATCAAAAAAAACAAAACATAAAACAGAAGCAATGTTATAACAAATTCAATAAAGACTTAGAAAAGAAAAAAAGAACTGAGTTAAACCGGAGGACACCTGATAAGAGTCTACTAAGAACTGGAGAACCGCTTGTTGATGTGGGAGAAAAAAAAACAAATGCACCTGGAGAAGCCCTTGGAGCTTCCTAGGTGGAGCTAGTGGTAAAGAACCTGCCTGCCAATGCAGGAGACACAGGAGACGCGAGTTCGATCCCTGGGTAGGGAAGATCCTCTGGAGAAGGACATGGCAACCCACTCCAGTATTTGTGCCTGGAGAATTCCATGGACAGAGGAGCCTGGCATGCTTCAGTCCATGGGGTCACGAAGAGTCAGACACTGAAGCAACTTAGCAGCAGCAGAAGGTGACAGCCCCAGGCTACCATCCTGACCCTCATCAGCTCCCAGCTTGTTTTCCACCTGAAGACACAAGGTCATGCCCTGACTGCTGCAGGGTCTACAGGCTTTATAGAAAGAGCCCTGCTGCGGCCAGGGTAGGTGGGGAAATGCACACACAGTTAAGGACGCTCTCCCACCGGAGAAAGAGCACAGCAGCAGCCCTTAGGGCGCTGTTAGGCACCAGTCCCGGGCTGATGGAGCACCTCCTGGGTGCCAGACCCTACGCGGGGTCGGGGGGAAGAGTGATGGACAAAGCAGGTCAGCATCCCTGCTCTGGCAGAGCTCATGTTGAGGTGGAGAGACAGACCATCAAGAGAATATGAGGACTTCCCTGGTGGTCCAGGGGTTAAGAATCTGCTTGCCAATGCGGGGAACATGGGTTCGATCCCTGGTCCAGGAAGATTTCACATGCCATGGGACAACTAAGCCTGGGTGCCGCAACTACTGAGCCTGCGCTCTAGAACCCGAGAGCCGCAGCTACTGAGCCTGTGTTCCAGAGCCCGAGAGCCGCAGCTACTGAGCCTGTGTTCCAGAGCCCGAGAGCCGCAGCTACTGAGCCTGTGCTCTAGAACCCAAGAGCCAAGCTACTGAGCCTGTGCTCTAGGGCCTGAGAGCCGCAGCTATTGAAGCCTGCGCACTCTAGAGCCTGTGCTCAGCAACAAGAGAAAGCCTGCACACAGCACAGCCAAAAAATAACAAATAAAACAAATAAACAAATCTTTCAAAACAACAACAAAAAAAGAAACCGGGCAAACAGGACGCTGCCTCACAACATACGCTGCACAGTAACTAAGGCAGCAGAGTGACTGGGGTGGGGCCTGGGGGTGAGGCTCACCCCGCCGAGGAGGGGGAGGAGGCAGGGTGTTCCAGGCAGGGCTTGCAATGAGGGGGAAGGTCCAGAGGCGGAAACAATTGAGCTGGTCTGGAGGAAGAGGAGCAAGACTGTGGCACCAGGAGGAAGTGAGGTTTCAGAGGCCGGCGTGGTCCCAAGGGGGCCAAGAAGCCTCAAGAAGGAGGCCAAGAGTCAAGCCCTGACATCTCTCTGGCTCCGATGAGCAGCGGCCAAGGTCAGAGCTGGGACGGAAGGTTCTGGAGGCCCTGATTGGGCACATTCCACACAAGAACAGTCCCCAGCGCTCAGGGTTTACAAGGTCCAGGGGCGGTTCACAAGGAGAAGCAGGGTTCACCCACGAGCCACTGAACTTCCTGGTGGCTGTGGTCTGAGGTAATTTTTAAACTAAGCCCATTAAAATAATGGCTCACTGAGACCAGTGTGGACCAGGAGAAGTAGGGCGCATCTGTGCGCTGCAAGAGTCAGAGAATTCGTTTTTCGTTCCTATCCTTGGCCAGGCCGCGTGGCATGCGGAATCTCAGTTTCCGGACTAGGGGCCAAACCCGTGCTCCCTGCAGTGGAAGGAAGCAAGAGTCTTCACTTGATCTTAGCCAAAAGGCCCAGAAGCAATGGAAACGTGC
Organism: Bos taurus; assembly: GCF_002263795.3. NCBI lineage: Eukaryota > Metazoa > Chordata > Mammalia > Artiodactyla > Bovidae > Bos > Bos taurus. Next base: position 15,244,476 of record NC_037334.1, on the reverse strand, counting down.
AGTCTTAACCACTGGACCACCAGGGGAGTCCCAGGAGTCAGAGGATTAGAACCTTACAGTGCCAGGAACTTCAGACCCCAGAAGAGGCGATGGCCACACCAGTCTCATGGGGTGTCAGGGTCCCAAGGCAGTCACCACTATCACCCTACAGATAAGAAGGCTGAGGCACAGAGAGGGAAGCCACTTGCCTGAAGGGCCCAGACAAGAAGGGCTGGCAGCCTGGCTCTGGAGTCCTGTCTCTGAGAACCAGCTGAACAAAACTTTCATCTCGGGGAGCCACGCAGCCCTGTGTGGCCCCCAGGAATCTCTAAAGGCCACAACCACGTCCCGCACTGCACTCAGCCTCCTCCCTAGTGGTAAGGTGTCTCCCCAGTCCAGGGACCTGGGCTCCCCACCTCGAGGTCACTCTAGACTCTGCCCTTGCCCCCACAGCAACACCCTGGCCCGGGCCCCAACACCTCTCCCCGGCAGCAGGCTCGCCACCCCCTCAGCCTCCCCACCTGCCCTCCTGCCTCTGCCTGGCCCTCCTCCACAAGTCAGCCAGTGGGCTGAGCCAGTCTCTGCACACCCTGAACGCCACTCAGGTTCCCAGTGTCCGGATTTCTCACCACACCTGCCTCCTGGCCCCTCACAGCTTCACAACACAACTGCTGCCCTGCCTGGAACGTTCTCCCCAAGCCCTGGCTCAAAGCAGATCCAGCGCCTGATATTGTTGTTGTTGTTTAGTCACTCAGTTGTGTCCGACTCTCTGTGACCCCACGGACTGTAGCCCACCAGGCTCCTCTGTCCACAGGATTTCTCAGGCAAGAATACTGGAATGGGTTGCCATCTCCTCCTCTAGAGGATCTTCCCAATCCAAGGATGGAACTCGTTGACTCCTGCGTTGACAAATGGATTCTTCACCACTGAGCCACCAAGGAAGCCCAATGCCTGATACACCCTCCCACAATCCCCTGCGCTCTCCCCTCTCAGCCTGGCCACAGCAACCCCATGTCTGTCGTACCCAAAAGGCTGAGCTCAGGGTCAGCCGGGCCCCTCAGAGTGCTCACACTGCTTCCCTGGCATCTGGCTGAGGCCTAGCTCACATCTGCATTAAGAGACTTTGAATGCCATGGTCAGATGGGGGTGGGGGTGGAGTATGCAAGCTGGGACACAGAAAGGAGCATGCCCAGGTGGGACACCCCGGATCTCTCTTCCCAAGCCCAACAGGATCCGCCAGTGTCTTCATCTCCATGGCTCCCACCCATCCCTTCCTGGGACCCCTGCCCCAGAGCTGGTGGTCCCTGTGGTCTCTTCTCTACCTGTGGCCACAGGATCTGGTCAAACCCTCCCTAAGAATGAGCTCGCGACTGGGCTTTCAAGACAGCTTCCCTGTGTGTCCTCAGGCAAGGGGCCTCAGGGCCCTTCTCTGTGAAGCCGGACGACGGGAATGGCGATTTCAGCATCACCCCGGATCAGGCTGCGGGCACATGTGTGCTCTCCCAAGACTGTCATTTGTCACATGCTTCTCTTTCCTCCCTGCCACTAGAAGGAATCTTCAGTTCCTCCAGCCGGCCACAATGGGCATCGCTGCCTCAGGGTCTGCACAAGCAACCCCTCTCTGCTGTGAAGCAGAGTTCCCATTCCCCAACACACCCCCAAGCACCTGTCAGTCTGAGCTCACACATCACCTCCTGTCAGAGAAGTTCTGCGAGACTCCCTTCACCACCACCACACACACTTTCATCCGGGGAGGGCCATGCCTCTGTGTCTCCCCCTTGGTCCCCACCCAAGGGTCCCCCCGCACTGACCGCCAGCACTAACAGGAGCATCAAGAGGGAAGGTGACAGGGCTTTCCTGGTGGCGCAGTGGTGAAGAACTCGCCTGCCAATGCAGGGGACACGGGTTCGATCCCTGGTCCAGGAAGATCTCACATGCTGCGGGGCAGCTAAGCCCGTGTACCCCAACTATTGAGCCTGTGCTCCAGAAACTGCAAGTACAACTACTGAAGCCTGAGTGAGGCAACTACTGAAGCCCACACACCCTAGAGCTCGTGCTACACGAGAGAGGCCATGATGAGAAGCCGGGGCACCACAACTAAAGAGCAGCCCTGCCTGCTGCAACTAGAGAAAAGCCCTCGCAGCAATGAAGACTCAGCACAGCCAAGAAGAAATAAATCATTTAATTACATCAAAAAACAGAGGAAAGGCGACAGGTGGTGGCAGCAGCCCTGGTCCTACTCACCGCTGTGCCCCAGCCTGGGACCAGCTTGTGGCAGGCAGCCCAGTGCTCCCTGGACCACTGTTGGGTGACAGTCACTGGGGAGGTGATGGGAGAGCCCTCCTGCCACGACAAAGCCTGTGACCTTCCAGTGCAGGAAGCCAGCCAACCTGTTCTCCCAGCAAGCTATGCCAAAGCCACTGGGATGGCACCACATGGCAAGGGCCTGCAGTGTGCCTGGCACTGTTCTACAGGCTATACGTGTATTGAATAGCACGGTCTTCACAGCAACTGACAAAGGCAGTACTATTATTATTTTCACTGTCCAGACAGGAAGCACAGCTGTGAGTGGCACTCCCTCCCCAGGGGCCAGCCAGCCAGTAAGCTATAGCGCCAGGGTTTGAACCTGGGCAGTATTAGCTCTCAGCCCTCACAAACCAGGGCAGAGGTTTTCCCAGAGTAGGCAGAGGCCAAAAGCATCAGCATGACCTGGAAACTCATTGAAAACGCAGATTCTCACCACCCTCGTCCACCAACCCAGTGAATGTGCAACAGAAACCCAATGCGCCAAGCCCTATGTGACTCGGATCCCACTGACATCTCACAATCCAGGCTCTGTCACTGGCCTTCCTGGCACAGCTGACTGGACACTTGAACCCAGAGGAGGCAACCAATTGGCTTGCCACTGGACCAATCTGTTGCCGTCTCTCACTAGTGTCACACCCTCCTGCAGATGGATTGGGTGAATGAAAATGAGAGGGCGGGACTAGGGTCAGCTGAGCTGTGGAGCCTGAGGTCTGAACCTGCCTGGATGCCCATCCCAGCTCTGGCGCCCACCAGAAAGGCAGGTGGTTAAACCTCAGTTTCCCCATCTGTAAAATGGGGATATATCAGCTGCCTCCCCAGAGTGGGGGTGTTTAACACACCCTGTGGTGACGCTGGCACCCCAAGTGCTGAACCAGCTGTGGCTGACATTCCAGGTCAGTAGGGAAGACTCTGGGGGGCTCTGGAGAGAAGAGAGGTCCCACCTCCAATGGCCCTTTTCACCCCTTCCAGCCTCTGACCTGAGATGCTTTTACAAGGAAGCTAGGTGGGTTTCATGCTGGGAGACATGCCCATGTCATATCAGACTTGTGTAGGAAGAACAGAGGTGGGGGACAGAAAAAAAGTCTACATGTGGGCCATTCTATATGCAACAGGCCAGGTCTCTCCCTAAAGTCAGTGCTGTAATTCAAAAAGAAATAGTGGGAAAACAAGATTAAGAAGTGGCGAGAATGCTGCTCGCATGAAGAGTAGACAGGACAATGAAAGGCAGCATGGCATTGATCCCAGCAGTTGTAGAACCAGCCAGGGAAGATATGTGGAGTCCAACTGACAACATGGGTATGGACTGGGGTAAGGGAACATGCAGAAATGATGACTTCTCTTGGGTGTGGTTCTGTGAGTGCAAGAGGATGTCCTTATTGCAAAGGGAGTACACCAAAGCCTTTCAGGCTGACGTGTCACAGTGTCTGCTATTGATTTTGAAAGTGTCCAGCAAGAACGTGTCATCTACGATAGAGCAAAAAATGTGGCACCTGGCAGCCTAGTCACAGCTGATGCTCGGGGTGGGTGGAGGTGTTCCATGAACCGTGCTTCAACTTCCCTGCCCACTGGGAAAAGGGGAATGCAGACCCAAACGGCCTCCTAGGACACCTCGGAAGCCCCTGGCTCCCACGAGGCACAGCCACCACGCTCATTTCCTGTCTGGGCTGCCAGCCGCCCCACCATACCTGTTTTTGAGAAGATGAGCTGCAGGATGAGAGGCCGCCGAGTGACGATTCCTGAACCTCGGGGAAGGAAGTCCCTGTGGGAGGGGAAATGGACAGAAATTACTCACGAGGCCGGCTAGCAGGGGGCAGGAAGTATGACCACACATGGTGGAGCAATCCCCTCTTGCAATCGGCGTGACTTCAGCAAAGACATCAACCCTAGCAGGGCACCAGGGAATGCTCTGGCCTTGGAGGGTCCTAAGGCCATGGAGAGATAGGGGAGGGACTGGATTGAAGGCTGGTGACAAAGGGAACTCTTTCCCTTCGGCTGGCTATGTGCCAGCCCCAGCACACTCAGAAGCCCCCTTTCCTGACAAATGTTTGGACCATCTCCCCCAGACTCAAAAGAGATCAGTACATTTTTTTTTTTTTGCAGTTTTTTTCCTTTATTTATTTATAATTGAAGGATAATTACAATATTGTGTTGGTTTCTGCCATATATCAACAATTCTGACCTACATGTTTTAACGTAATATAATGCCATACATATGATATAAAGACTAAAATAAAAGGAAAGTTATTTAATGACAAAATACAACGTGTTTCGGGACTTCCCTGGTGATCCAGGGGTTAAGACCTTGCCTTCCAACACAGGAGGTGCAAGTGTGATCCCTGTTCAACCAGCTAAGATCCCCACCTGCCTCACAGCCAAAAAACCAAAACATAAAACAGAATATTGTCTTTGCTGTACACCTAAAACTAACACAACATTGAAAATCAACTATACTCCAACAAAAAAATTTTTAAAACACCAGAATGTTTTAACAAATTAAAAAAAAAAAAAAAGACTTAAAAAAAAATTATAATGCGTTTCATGTCCCCGAAAGACAAATTGAAAGAGGTGGGAAGTGGATCACTGGTTGTCTCGGGGATGAGAAACAGAGTGGTGAGCTTTCTGGGGGACGGAAATGTTCTAAAACTGGGCTGTGGTACTGTTTACTAATACTTACTGTAAGTTTCTTTAAAAAATCACTGCATTTAAAATGGGTGAATCCTATCATGTAAATGATCCCTCAATAAAGTAATTTGTTTTTTAAAAATATGCTATGGATTTTACTATGGAAAAATTCAGGCATTACCTGCACTTACACCTGGTTTCACATAGGGTGGGAATACTGGAAACCACCCTGAACCTTTGAGAAAGGCAACTGAGAACTCCCTGGTGGCCCAGTGGCTAAGACTCCGTGCTCCCAGTGCAAGGGGCCTGGTTTGATCCCTGCTCAGGGAACTAGATCCCACATGTTGCAAGCGAGAGAGTACATACCAAAACTAAAGAGCCTGCGTGTTACAACTACCCGTGTTACAACCCGGCATGGCCAAATAAATAAATATATATATGTATTTTTTAAATAAAGGCAATGGAAAGAGCAGGAGATCCAGGTGGGCAAAGGAGCAGAAGCAACATTTTCAGATGTCACTAAGGGCATGCAAAGGATTGTTTCGTGTAAAATGGAGAAAGGCTCTAGGCTCAGGGAATTCTAAACAAGTTTGCACCCAGGTAAACATTTGGATTCTAAAGGAGATCAGCCCTGGGTGTTCACTGGAAGGAATGATGCTAAAGCTGAAACTCTAATACTTTGGCCACCTCATGCAAAGACTTGACTCATTGGAAAAGGCCCTGATGCTGGGAGGAATTGGGGGCAGGGGGAGAAGGGGACGACAAAGGATGAGATTGGCTGGATGGCATCACCGACTCGATGCACATGAGTTTTAAACTCCAGGAGTTAGTGATGGACAAGGAGGCCTGGTGTGCTGTGATTCATGGGGCTGCAAAGAGTCAGACACAACTGAGCGACTGAACTGAACTGAAACATTTGGATTACCTAAAATTTGTGCAGAACTCTAGGCAAACATCCTTGGTGCCACCCAGCTCCCCAGTACCGTGACAGACGACGTCTCAGAAGCACCCCAGCACCTCTGTCCGGACAGAGCCCCAGAGGAGGGCGTTAGTTCTCAGCACAGGCTCAGAACCTGTTCACTCAGTGGGCGGAGGAAGGGAGGAAGCATACCCTGCCACACGCCATGCACTGTGAGGTTTGAGCCCCATCGGACTGTGGGTGGGGTCACCACACTCAGGCAGGGCCTCCTCTGGCTGGACACAGGGATCTGGCAGTGACCACATGGCAGGGGGGCCTTCGAGATGAGGGACCCTGCACAGGCAGGTTGGCTCTGGAGGCCCTATGGGGGTACTAGTACTACCGGCAAGCAGCAGAGCAGGGTGCTGGAATAGGATGAATGGACAGGCCCAGAGAGGGGTGCGTGAGGTGATGCTGGAGGTCACAATGAGAGGTCATCATTCTTAGAGCAAAGCTACCTGATGGGGTTTAGGGACAGTCAAGGTTTTGTTTCTTTTCTTTTGGCCACAGCACACAGCATGCAGGATCTTACTTCCCCAACTAGGAATTGAACCCTGCAACCCCTGCAGTGGGAGCTCAGAGTCTTAACCACTGGACTGCCAGGGAATTCCCTACCTCATTTGCTTTTAAAGGTATGTGCCCCTCTGGCCACTTCTATAAAAAATTGATGCTTTTGAACTGTGGTGCTAGAGAAGACTCTTGAGGGTCCCTTGGACTGCAAGGAGGGCAAACCAGTCCATCCTGAATATTCATTAGAAGCACTGACGCTGAAACTGAAGCTCCAGTACTTTGGCCACCTGATGCAAAAAGCTGACTCACTGGAAAAGACCCTGATGCTGCTGCTGCTGCTAAGTCGCTTCAGTCATGTTTGACTCAGTGTGACTCCACAGATGGCAGCCTACCAGGCTCCCCTGTCCCTGGGATTCTCCAGGCAAGAGTACTGGAGTGAGTTGCCATTGTCTTCTCCTGATGCTGGGAAAGATTAAAGGCAAAAGTAGAAGGGGGCAGCAGAAGGTGAGATGGTTGGGTGGCATCACCGACTCAACGGACGTGAGCAAACCCCAGGAGATAGTGGAGGACAGAGGAGCCTGGTGTGCTGCAGTCCATGAGGTCACAAAGAGTCAGATGTGACTTGGTGACCGAAAAACTGACAGCTTCAAGAGGGAGGGTGGGAGTAGAGAGGCAGGTGGGAGGTGACTGCATTGGTCAAGGTGAGTGATGATAAGGACTGGTTTAGGAGACAGGGGACCCAGAAGGCATTCAACAGACACTGGACAGAATCCAGAGGAGCTGAGGAGCCAGCCAGCCATGACCAGGGGGACAGGCTGGATGGAGAAGAACCGTGGAGGAAGAGGAGAACGTCCCAAGGACATAAACGAGTCACTGGAGGATGAAGCCCGCAGCCCCTGGGAGCACATTCAAAATCCTCCACACCTTGCATGCTACCCATGGAGCCGCACTCCAGAGGACAAAGAATGTGTGGGCCACCCCGGCCCTGCTCGGAGCACGTCACGCCCGCTTCATGCAGTGTAACCGTCTGAATGTGACTCCCATCCTCCCGTTTGGCAGATAAGGAGAGTGAGGATCAGTGAGGATTTGCAACCTGGCCAAGGTCACCAGCTTGTTCACTCAAGTATTACTCACACCAACCGAGCAGTGGAGATGCTGGGGACAAAGAAGACACACCACAGGGGTAAGAGGGCAGGGAGCAAACGAGACAGCAGCAGCGTGTGAAGGGAGTCCCCAGGGTCCCGTGGGCGGGCTCCCCCACGCCGTTGTGTTTGACTGGAGCCGGCTCCTGTTCCTTGCTGACTGGTATGCCGCTGCATGGATGGACCGGTCTGTTCATCCACTAACTGACTGATGCAGACTTGTTGTCGTTGTTATAGTCACTCAGTTGTGTCCAACTCTTTGCGACCCCATGGACTGTAGCCTGTCAGGCTCCTCTGTCCATGCGATTCTCCATATAAGAATACTGGACTGGAAAGCCATTTCCTTCTCCAGGGGACCTTCCCCATCCAGGGATCGGACTCATGTCTCCTGCTTGGCAGGCGGATTCTTTACCACTGAGCCACCCGGGAAGCCCCTGCAGGAGCGGACCACAGTCTGATCATCCACTCACTAGCTGATGTGGCTTTGGGGGTCTTCTTCCAGCTTGGGCCCATTACAAAGTAAAGCCACTTTGAAGGTTCTCACCTCTGCCTTTTGTTGATGAATGCCTTATTTCTCTTGCTGAGTCACAGGGCAGCCATGACCTTGAACAGGCAAAACGAGTCTCCGCTGATAGAAATCAGAGCAGTTGGTTCCCCCTCTCCCCTGGTAGGGGGGGTGGGGTGGGGAACTGACTAGAAGGGGCAGGAGGAGACTTTTGGAGATGACAACGCCCTCTATCTTGATCTGACCAATGCATGCATTTATTTCAAAAATGAAAATGATGAAGGTGTACATCTACAATTCGACAATGTGCCACATCTGAGTTCAGTCCCGGAAGGTCATGGTACAAGGAGATCTAGGGCGATGTGCTCACGAAGATTGAGACACTCAAGCACAGAGAAAACACTCCATTAAAATCTGCCCACGGACACATTATCATCTTTTTAGTTTCCCAGAGGGGAATAGCTCAGATCTAAAGAATTTTAAAGGGCTTTCCTGGTGGCTCAGGGGTAAAGAATCCGCCTCCAATGCAGGACACATGGGTTCAGTCCCTGAGTTGGGAAGATTCCCTGGAGGAGGAAATGGCAACCCACTCCAGTATTCTTGCCTGGGAAATCCCATGGACAGAGGAGCCTGGCAGGCAATGGTCCATGGGGCCTCATAGTCGAACTCAACTTAGTGAATAAACAATAGCCAGAAAGAACTTTAAAGCCCATGGAGGAGGCTAATTAAATAAATGATGACCCATTCATGTCACTTTGCAGTCACATACACATCCACAAATACATACTCCAAGAATAACAACAAAAAAGAGCTTTTTATCTCCTGACATGGAACTTCCTTCTGGGTGTATCAAGTAAGGAAAACAAAAGGTGCGGAAGCGAGTCTGTGTTTTCTAAGTAAATAGAAAGCCTCAAACCAGAGCCCAGGTTGGCCAAGGGCCTATTGGGAGGGAGAGTCATGGCAGGTTCTGAAACATCTTTGAATTCCACATCATCCACATGGACTATTGACTCCAAAAAATATTTTAAGAGTAGCTCACATTTGTCGAGGGCTCCCTGTATGCCAGGAAAGAAGCTGAGGGCTTTTCGGGCTATTTAACCGTGACAATACCCGATGAGGTGGGTCTGTGAGCTCATTTTATGGAAGTCCCTAGGCCCAGAGGCTGGGCACTGAGGTCACTCGGCACCCAGGAGTGTGGACTGAAGCCCGTGGGGTGTAAGCCTCAGACCACCGGGCCCCCAGCCTCTGGGCCTGCACGTCTGCTGTGGAAGCTGCAGGCATCTCCCTGGCCATGACTAGGCTTTCGATCCTGGGGTTGGCACATGATGTCCTGTGACCGCTCTGGGTGCGTCCGGGGGCCCAGGCACCGTGAGCACAATGATGACACCACAGACTATGGACAATGAGAGCCTCAGAGGAACATGAGGGCCAGTGTGATGGGTGCTCCGGGCCCTCGTCAGGGAAAGGCGGCTTTCTGGGGCTGGGACTTGGTGGCAAGTGGGATTGACTAGTAGAGGCCAGAGGAGGCAGAGCCTGAGGGGCAGAAGGCTGAGGGACGAGGCTGGGTGGGCACGGGGGCCTCGCACACCAGGCTGGGAGTTCCAGGAGCCCTGGGTTCCATCTGACCGTGTATCTAGAAGCCTCACACTGCACCACGCACCCTCGGTCTCAACAGTTCCTGAAAAGCAGTCCGCAGAGAGAATGGATACATGTATATGTATGGCTGAGTCCCCTCGCTGTTCACTTGAAAACTATCACAACATGTTCATTAGTCAGCTAGACCCCAATTCAAAATAAAAACTTCAAAAAAGGGACTTCCCCATGGTCCAATGGCTAAGACTCTGCGCTTACATTGCGGGGGGCTTTGGGTCTGATGCCTTGTCAGGGAACTAGATCCCACATGCCACGCAACTGAAGTGCTGCACCTACGATCTGGCACAGCCAAAAAAGAAAAAAAAAAAGCACCCTCCCGCCCCCACGCCCCCGAAATCTCCGAGGGGCTCAGTGAGAGGCCTAAGGTCCAGCTGTGCCCTAAGGCCCACCCACAGGGTTTCCTGGCAGCCAGCAGCAGCAGCATTCTTGGGGCCCTCCTGGTCAGGGTAGTGGAAGGAAGCCACACACACCCCCACCTTCTCAGGCCCCTCTGCCGCCACACTGACTGTCCACTTCTCAAGAGGTGACTTTCAAGTCTCAGTCTTTAGCTTCCTCGTCCCAGACCCCACCCACATTCCACTGGTCACACCAAGTCCCTCCCTCTGATTCAAAGTATGAGTTCATGTCCCTCCTCTCTCTTCCCTGTTGCTGCAAGGGCCACTGTGCCCCAGGCTGCCCTTCGTACTGTGTGACCTTGGGCGGGCTTCCCAGCCTCTCTGATTTGGGTTTCCTAGTTAGTAATGGGGAAAGAACCTCCTGCCAATCCAGGAGACATAAGAGATGCAGGTTCCTTCCCTGGGTCAAGAAGATTCCCTAGAGAAGGAAATGACAACCTGCTCAAGTACTCTTCCCTGGAAAATCCCATGGACAGAGGAGACTCGTGGGCTACAGTCCATGGGGTCACAAAAGAGTTGGACACGACTCGGTGGCTGGGCATGCATGCACAATGGGAAAATTCCACTTATCTCAGAGAGCGGCAGGGTACCAGACAAACAGGCTCCTCCTCTGCCCATGACTCGCTCCCTGCAGCTCTGGCTCAAATGATACCTCCCTGGGGAGATTTCTCCCATTCTTGTTCACAGGTCCAAGCCCCTTCAACACCCCAACCTTCTTCCAAAGCACAAACACTCTGCATGCCACTTATCTGTTTCCTGTCTGCCTCCCCATGTCAGCTCCCCAGAACAGGATCTGGAGTTTATTCTGGTACACAGAAGGTGCTCAATAAATGTTGTTTAGTTGCTCAGCCATGTCCTACTCTTTGGCGACCCCATGGACAGTAGCCCACCAGGTTCCTCTGTCCATGGGATCCTCCAGGTTAGAATACTGGAGTGGGTTGCCATTTCCTTCTCCAGGGGAATCTTCTGGCTTTAGGGATCAAACCTGCATCTCCTACATTGCAGGTGGATTCTTTACCACTGAGCCACCAGGGAAGCCCTCCAATAAATGTTATTGGATAGTTTCAGCACCATCCCTGTCCTCTAATCCACTGGGCCCAGCCCTGGCCCCAGGCATCTGACCCCTACTCCTCCCAGGTAATAGGTGGTTATCCTCCTAAAACAAAGGCCTGGGCCTCCAAGCCTTCCTCCTGTAGAGGTCACATGACTGATTCCAGGTTTGACAGGGTCCCTCACCTGCCCATCCCCCCAGGACCGCCCCCTTTCAGCTGAGCCCCTCTCCCCTCAGCCGTTGGATTCTGCCCTGTGCTTCTGGCCTCCAAGCCTTTGCAAAGGCTGTTCCCTCTGTCAGGAAACCCTTCCACTCAGGCTCTGCAGGTGCAGCGGACTTCACCTCTCCTTCCCAGGTGCACACCCTCCGCTTCCCACTCCCACCAACAGGGCCTCCAGCGAAGGGCCAGGACTGTGTTGGGACAAGACTTCACCTAGACTGGTCACCACTGGACCCACAGCACCTAGAACAGTGCCTGTCACACAGCTGCTGTCGTTTGGTCACTCAGTGGTGTCCGACTCTTCCCGACCCCATGGACTGTAGCTCCACCAGGCTCCTCGGTCCATGGGATTCTCCAGCCAAGAACACTGGAATGGGTTGCCATTTCCTTCTCCAGGGGATCTTCCCCATGCAGCAATCAAACCAGCATCTCCTGTTTGACAGGTGGATTCTTCACCACGGAGCCACTTGGGAAGCCCTGTCATAAAGCAGGTGCTCATGCGATGCTGAGTGGACTCTGGAGCCAGACAACCTGGGTTCAACGCCCAGATTTGCTCCACCCTGGGCAAGACTCTGTCCTCTCTGGGCACTGGTCCTGCCGTCTATGGGATGGAAGGACACCATCCATCATCAGGATGCATGACCTGGGGCGAGTCACGATACCCTCGGAGCCTCGGTCTCCAGGCCCTAAGACGGGCCGCCTCTCCCTAGAAGGTGCTGTGGGCTCTTGGAAAAGCAGTGGGGGCTGAGAGGGAAAGACACAGCAGCAGAAGGAGCTGTGGGCCACTCAGAAGCCCGGCTGTGTGTTCAGTTCTGAAGGGAGCACAAGGCCTCTCCTGCAGCCCTTTGATTTCCATCCTCTCCCCACCCCCAGAAGGGTGGAGACACGGGACAATAGAAACCAAGAAGACCCCCAGAGAGGGTAAACAGAGAAGCTAGCAGCGGATGAACCAGCCCGAATCCAGAGCCTGTGAGGGCCCAGGCAAGGGCTCAGACTGAGATCCATCCCTCCCTCATAATCAAATCCTCACCAGGCTGGATTTCCCTGCTAGTCCAGGTGTTAAGACTCCACGCTTCCACTGCAGGGGACACGGGTCTGATCCCTAGTCTGAGAAGTTCTGCATGCTGCAAGGTATAGCCAAAAAAAAATCCTCATGGGGTCACCCTAAGCCTCAGTGTGGCTTAGAGACATCAGCCCAAAGCCAGACACAGGAAGAACTCCTGGCTAGGAGCCCCACGTGCCAGAGTAATACCAACCCCCTCTCTCAGGCTATCATACAGGGAACCCTGGGCTGCCCACCCAGCCCAGCTCTAATCCATTCTGAGTAACATCTCAGTAAACCCTCTGGGCTTCCCTGGTGGCTCAGACAGAAAAGAATCTGCCTGCAATGCAGGAGACGTGGGTTTGATCCCTGGGTAAGGACGATTCCCTGGAGGAGGGAATGGAAACCCACTCCCATATTCTTGCCTGGGAAATCCAGAAGAGCCTGGAGGGCTACAGTCCATAGGGTGCAAAGAGTCAGACACAACTGAGGGACTCAACAACAAACCCTCTAGCAATGCCAAAGGAATGCTGTCAGGGCCGAAACTCCCATTTCACAGGTAGGTCGACTAAGGCTCTGTTTCAGGACCTGCCCAGGTCACTCAGAAAGGAAGCAGCAGAATCAGGAGGGAAACCTGGGTGGGACACCAATGAAGCAGAGCCCCTAGTCGCCCCCCTTCACCCACCCAGGGGGCCTCTTTGTGGTATTACTAGAACAGAAACAGAGGTCATCATGACTCAGTCTCCAAGGCTATAGCATCCAGTTTGCACACCCCACTGGTCCCAGCCCTGCTCCCTGACTCGCCCATGTCCCCTCTCGACACCAGCCAACAGTAACCATCGGTCACCCGCCTGCCCTCCTTGTCCCATGGCAGGTGCCACTGTGTGTTCTGGTCAACCCCAGGGGCAGGCAGTGTGGTTACACCCGACTCAGACCACAGGACCCCTCCTGCCTCTTGTCTCCCACCCCGCCCAGAGGCAAGTCCTGTCAGCTCCACCTCCGAATGGAGCCTGAATGGGCCCCCTCCCCCCATACCCGAGGCCTCCTGCCTGGCCCACCAGTGGCTGCCCCTCACCCCTACACTGTTCCCAGAGCAGCCACAGGCCACCTGTGGACACCAAGTTAGGCATGACTCCCCTCTGTTCAGAGCCCTCCCAGGACTCCTACCTCACGCAGGTTAAAAGTCCAGGTCCTGGGGACTTCCCTAATGGTCCAGTGGTTAAGACTCCTGCTTCCACTGCAAGGAGCATGGGTTTGATCCCTGGTTGGGGACTGAAGACGCCGCATGCCACAGGCCACAGCCAAGGGGGAAAAAGAGTCCAAGTCCTTCTTACAGCCCATGTGACTTTCCTGGCATCATCTTCCCAGCCACCTTGCTGCCCTCACCTCCTCCCATCATGTCCTCGCTCACTTGGTTCCTGCCACACTGGCCTCCTCCACGTTCACCAAGCCCATCAGGCACAGTGTACTTCAGGGCCTTTGCACTGGCCGCTCCATGGACCTGGAATCCTCTCCCTACAGCCTTCACACAGTCAGCTGGCAACTCCTGGCCTCTCTCCTCCCTGCTCCACCACCGATATGAAGCAGCTCCCCCTCCATCACCCACCATCCTGCTCAATTCTTATTTCTACTCGTAACTGCCTCCTTCCAGCTTGTTGATTTGCTCACATGGCTGTGGTCTGTTCCTTCCCACCCACTGCCCTTCAGGAGAGTGGCAGCTTTGTGGGGCAAAGGTCCTCCATCTAGCACATTCCCTAGTCTCTCCCCAGCTCCCAGGCACAGAGCCCAGCATGAGGCAGGGGTCTGATGTTTACAGCATGAAAGGCCAAACCTGCCATTGTACAGGCAAGGAGGCTGAGTCCGGATGGCAATGGGACAATGGGACAGGTCGTGGACACCCTCACTGGCTTTCACAATCCCACTCCCAGGTGCCACCCTTCACAATATTCCCAGCAGGCTCCTCCCTGCTCAGGAATCCTGCAGGTTCCAGGGCCGCCCCACCCCTGGCACTCAGCCATCAGGTCACCTGCTCTGTGCCCAGATGGCCAGGCCAGGGGCAAAGGCAGGAAGCGGCCCTGGCGCTGGGCCTCTCAGCCCCCGGTTAGCATCCAGATGGGACCACTTCCACTCCAGACAACCTGTGCAGGTCAGGTCATACCTGTGTACCTCAGTTTCTTCATTTGCCAAGTGAGGTAAAGTAGACTGAAAGGTCTGCAAGAGTTCTTACTAGGAAATCAATCCTGAATATTCATTGGAAGGACTGATGCTGAAGCTGAAGATCCAATACTTTGGCCACCTGATTCGAAGAGCTGACTCACTGGAAAAGACCCTGATGCTGGGAAAGACTGAAGTCAGGAGGAGAAGGGGGGCGATAGAAGACAAGATGGTTGGATGGCATCACCAACTCAATGGACATGAGTTTGAGCAAACTCTGGGAGATAGGGAAGGACAGGGAAGCCTGGCGTGCTGCAATCCACAGGGTCTCAAGAGTCGGACACAACTTAGCTACTGAACAGCAAAAACAAAAAGGAAAAACTCAACACAGTATGAGTCAGATCACATCCCACCTTTGCTCAAAGCACACCCACCCCCGCCCGCCCCGCAGTAGCCTCCAAGCCCTGAGCAATCATCCCATCCTTCTCTGCCCTCACCCCTACCTTCAGCTCGCTCATTCCTTCTGGCCACACTGGTGATAAAGTAGAGCAAGCAGGCCAAAGCAACTACTGCCTCAGGACCTTTGCACATGCTCATTCTCCACCTGGAATGACTTCCAACTCCCCCTCCTCAGTTTGTCCACAATCCTGGCTTCCTCTGGTCACTCAGGACTCAACTCAGATGTCACCTCCCTGAGAGGCCTGACTGTCCTCTTCTGACAGCCCCTGTCCCGGCCCTCAGGTTTCCCTGAGCGGGTTTGCAAGAACGGCTACTCCCTGGGGCAGTGCTTTCTGGAGTGAAGCCCATCAACCACCTAGAGGTCCATCAGCAGGGAATTGGCTAAATCAGGCTTGGAACTGTCCCAGGGAGCAATCCAGGCCACATCACTAAAAGCAAAGTGTGACAGGCAGAACGGTTTGTGTGCTCCAATTTTTTCCTTCTGCCTGTGGACGGACAGTAAGCATGAAGGTGACCTCCTGAGGTCTTAATGGAGGTCGCCGATAGAGTGAGAACGGAAAACCATCTATTTTATAATCTCCGATGCCATTTGGATTTTGGTGTTTTATAACTTTTTCTTTTTGGCTGTGCCATGAGGCATACAGGATCTTAGTTCCCCAACCAAGGATTGAACCCGTGCCACCTGCATTGGGAGCATGGAGTCTTAACCACTGAATCACCAGGAAACCCCATTTTATAATTTTTTGAATCAATGGCACCCCACTCCAGTACTCTTGGAAAATCCATGGATGGAGGAGCCTGGTAGGCTGCAGTCCATGGGGTCGCTAAGAGTTGGACATAACTGAGCGACTTCACTTTCACTTTTCACTTCACGCATTGGAGAAGAAAATAGCAACCCACTCCAGTGTTCTTGCCTGGAGAATCCCAGGGACGGGGGAGCCTGGTGGGCTGCCGTCTATGGGGTCGCACAGAGTCGGACACGACTGAAGTGACTTAGCAACAGCAGCAGCAGTGCTGGAGAAGACGCTTGAGAGTCCTTAAACTGCAAAGAGATCCAACCAGTCAATCCTAAGGGAAATCAGTCCTGAATATTCATTGGAAGGACTGATGCTGAAGCTCCAATACTTCGGCCATCTGATGTGAAGAGCCGACTCACTGGAAAAGATCCTGATCCTGGGAAATATTGAAGGCGGGAGGAGAAGGGGGCAACAGAAGATGAAACGGTTAGATGGCATCTCCAGGAGATGGTGAATGACAGGGGAGCCTAGCGTGCTGCAGTCCATGGGGTTGCAAAAAGTGGGACACAACTTAATGACTGAACAACAAACAACAACATTATAAGAAGCAAATACGAATTTGTAAGTGTTTTTTTGGCCACACCATGAGGCTTGTGGAATCTTAGTTCCCCAACCGTGCACTGAACCTGGGCCACAGCAGTAAACGTGCCAAGTCCTGACCGCTGGATAGCCAGAGAATTCTAATTTGTAACTTTTCAGTTGTAGTGAGGCTCCAAAGCCACTGGTCAGCCAAGCCACATTTTTAAGGGTGATGAGGAAACCACGGGTAACTGGAAAACCGAGCTCTCAACTCCACCTCCTGGCGCCTCTACACTGCAGCAGGGGGGCCTGACCTGTATGACCCTGCCAGCAAGGTCACTCACTTCCCAGGCCTTGTGTCATCTGTAAGACGGGATGTGGTGAGGGTGGGAGGAGACAGCGCAGGTGCACGGAGGTACTGGGTGCTCCTGCGAAACTGCAGCCCCTGGGCGGGGTCAGCCACGTGGGATTTCTAGCTCTGCAGAGGTCTACCACCCAGAGGGGCCCAACTGACCCCAGGGGCAGGGTGTTGGTAAATACATGGAAAGGAAGGCGGGGCAGCGCCCCACGCCACTCCCGGCATTCCAGAACCATTCTCCTTGCAGGCCTCCTTCAAGCAAGAAGGTGGCTCGGCGGTGGAGAATCCGCCTCCCAATGCAGGGGCCACGGGTTTGATCCCTGGTCCGAGAAGATCCCACATGCTGCAGAGCAACTAAGCCCATGTGCCACAACTACTGAGCCCTAGAGCCTGTGCTCTGCAACAGCAGAAGCCATGAGAAGCTTCTCATCGCAATGAGAAGCCTGCACGCCACAACTAGAAAGTAACCCCCCACCGACCACAACTAGAGAAAAGCCCGTGCAGCGACGGAGACCCAGCATAGCCAAATAAATTAATAAAAGTATTTAACACCAAAATTAAAAGAGCAAGAGGGTAGACGACTGGCCTCGGGATGAGTATGCTCCCTCATCTTCCAGCGTGATGGGGGGTCACATCACATCGGCCAAGGCAGAGCAGGAGCACAGTGTCACACAGAACAGGAAGCCCTTCCCCAGGTGCTCTCTTTCCCAATCCCTAGAGCCCATCTCTCATCGAATCCTGACTTCAACATACACAAATGCACCCCTTCTCTCTGCTCAGTCCCAACAGCCTTAGACTAAGTCCCCAAGGTCACAGTCACATCCCCGCACCCCTGTCTCCCAGGCCATCCCTGATGTTCTCAGGCAGCAGGCAAAGAGGGTTTTTCAAACCGCAGGCCACATCATGCTGCGCACGCTTAAAACCCACCTGGAGGGACTTCCCTGGTGGTTCAGCGGCTAAGACTCCACCCTCCCAACACAGGGGGACCTGGGTCCGATCCATGGTCAGGGAACCAGATCCTACGTGCCACAATTAAAGATCCCTCGTGCTGCAACTTAGATTAATCAGCGCAGCCAGATTAAAACAAATAGAAAAATCACCTGTAGATTCCTGCACACCTGTCCTCCCCCTCACAGCCCACAAGGCCCTGCACCAGTATTCATGCCTGGAGAATCCCATGGACAGAGAAGCCTGGCAGACTACAGTCTATGGGGTCGCAAAAGAGTTGGACACGATTTAGCAACTAAAAATGAGGGAAAAAAACAGTGCCTGGCCCATCAGGTCGTTGGCAGGCAGGACTAGAAGGACGAGTCACATGAAGCCCAGTGCCTGGCACACGTGGGGCCCTGTTCCACAGGATCATTCACAAGGGGATGGGGATGGAGGGGGATGTCACCCCCTGGCACTCCCAGAAGGTCTCTGGCAAGAAGATTCTAAGTCTGCCCTCTTTTCAGGACAGCAGCCCCCTTCCAGGGATCAGCCCTTAATCTAGCAGACGCACAAATCTGTCAACCTCCAAGGTGGAAAAAACAAGAAACGACCTAAAACCGCGTGCAGAAAACACATTCATGATTACCAAAGAGGATAGAGGGGTGGGAGGGGGAAGATAAATTAGGAGGTTGGGATTAACATATCCATACTACTATATATAAAGTAAGTAACACAGACCCACTGTATAGAACACATAACTATTTTCAGTATCTTATAATAACCCTTCATGGAAAATAACCTAAAAAAGAACAATGTATTATTATTGTATATTCTGTGTGTATAACTGAATCACTATGCTGTACACCTGAAATTAACACGTTGTAAATCAACTATATTTCAATTAAGGGAGGGAAAAAAACATCATGCAAGAGAATGGCTGGATTTAGTGAGACCAAGGAATACTACCCAGCTGTAAAGACAGCACAGAGCAAGGGAAATACAGCCAAGTCAATGATAATACCTGGAGATGTCAACACCCCACCTTCAGTAACAGACTTCCCTGGTCGTCCAGGGCTTTCCTGGTGGCTCAGATGGTAAAGAATCTGCCTGCAAAGTGGCAGACCCGTGTTCAATCCCTGGGTCAGGAAGATCCCCCTGGAGAAGGGAACAGCTACCAACTCCAGTATTCTTGCGTGGAGAATTCCATGGACAGAGGTTACAGTCCATGGGGTCGCAATGAGTAGGACATGACTAAGTGACCACCACTTTCACTTTGGCTGGTGGTCCAGTGGTTAGGACTCTGGGCTTTCACTGCGCAGCAGGGCACGGGTTCCATCCAAACTAAGATGCTACAGGGCGAGGCCAAAACAAAAAACAAAAACAGAAAAAAAATCACTGGACAAAAGATGGCTGAGGAAATAAAAAAATGTAAACTCCACCACCATAAACCAACACGACCTCAAGGCATGTATAGAGCACTCCACCCACAAGAGCAGAATCCACGTTCTTATCTAGGGCACCTGGAATAGGTTTTCCGGGATAGGCCACATTTGAGGTCCTGAAACGATATTGAGTAACTGTGAAAGGCCTGCATGAAATCACACAAAGTATGTTTTGTGACCACACCCGCAGCAAGTTTGAAAAAAGTAACAGCAGGAAAGTTTGGGAAATTCACAAATATGTGCAAACTAAACCATATATTCCTAAACAGCCAGTGAGTCAAAGAAGAAATCACCAAGGGAATTAGAAAATACTTTGAGATGAATGAAAATGAAAGCATAACATCAGAAATGTTGTAGAGCACAGCTAAAGCAGTGCACAGAGGGAAATGTATAGATGGAAGTACTGACTGCAATTTTATACATGTCAATTATACCTCAATAAAGCTTTAGCAACTTTTTTCTAATTAAAAACCATTTTTAAATTTGTTTTTAAAAAGAAGAAAGATTTTTAATTTAAAATTGATCTTCCACTGGGGCTTCCCTGGAGGGTGAGTGGTTGACTCCATGTTTCCACAGCAAGAAGCATGGTTTCAATCCCTGGTTTGCGGAACTAAGATCCCACATGCCCCACACTGCAGCCAAAAAAAAAAAAAATGAAGAAAGAAATCTGAATAGACCCATAACAAGTAAAGCAAAAACCTACCCACAAAGAAAGGCCTGACTCAAATAGCTTCACTGGTCAACTCTCACAAACATGTAAAGAATTAATACCAATCTTTTACAAACTCTTCCCCAAGATAGAAACACCTCCTAGCTCCTTCTATGAGGGCAGCATTACCCTGCTACCAAAGCTAGACAAAAATATCACAAGAAAACCACAAATCAGTATCTCTTATGAATAACGACACTCAAGAAAATCCACAACAAAATACTAGTAAACTAAATCCGGTAACGTAAAAAAATATGCCACAGTCAAGTGAGATTTATTCTAGGAATGCAGTGTTAGTCCAAACGGAAAAATGAATCAATATAATAGACCATACTGGGCTTCCCTGATGGCTCAGTGGAAAAGAATCCACCTGCCAATGTAGGAAACATGGGTTCAATGCCTAGTCCAGAAGATTCCACGTGCCTCGGAGCAACTAAACGCACGTGCCACAACTACTGAGCCTGTGCTCTAGAGCCCGGGAGCTGGAACTACTGAAACCTGAGCCCAGAGCCCAGGTTTCCCAAGAGAGGACACCGCAGTGAGAAGCCCAAGCACCGCATCTAGAGGGTAGCCCTCCCCATGCCCTACTCACTGCAACCAGAGAAAAGCCTGCACAGCAACAAAAACCCAGTTCAGCCACAAATAAGTAGAGAAATATTATTTTTTTTTACAACCATATTAACAGAATAAATGACAAAACTGTATGATTATCTCAATAGATGCAGAAAAAGCATTTGGCAAAACTCAACACCCTTTCATGAAAAAGACACTCAACAAATTAGGAACAGAAGGGAACTTCCTCATCTTAATGGGTTTCCCTGGTGGCTCAGCTGGTAAAGAATCTGCCGGCAATGCGGGAGACCTGGGTTCAATCCCTGAGTTGGGAAGATCCCCTGGACAAGGGAAAGGCTACCCACTCCAGTATCCAGCCTGGAGAATTACATGGACTGTATAGTCCATGGGGTCGCAAAGAGTCGGACATGACTGAGTGACTTTCTTCTTCTTCCCATCTTAATAAAGGACAGATGTATCTCAACAAAACCCACAGCCACTGTCATACTTAATGGTGAAAGACTAAAAGCTTTCCCACAAAGATCAGGAACAAGAACAGAGATGCCCACTCTCACTTCTGCTCAACATTGTATGAGAGGGAGGGAAGGTCCAGCCAGAGCAGGCAGGCTGAAAAAGAAGGCATCCAAAGGAAGAAGGAAAACCATTCACAGATGACATGATCATGTCTACAGAATATGTTCCTGCTGTTGCTAAGTCGCTTCAGTCGTGTCTGACTCTGTGCGATCCCAAAGACAGCAGCCCACCAGGCTCCCCCATCCCTGGGATTCTCCAGGCAAGAACACTGGAGTGGGTTACAGAATATGTTGAGGAATCCTAAAACTTAAAAAAAAAAATAAATGAGTTCAGCAAGGTTGAAGGATGCAAATCAATATACAAAAATCAGTCATATTATTACACACCAGCAGTGAACAATCTGAAAATGAAATGAAGGGGGAAATTCCATTTAAAAGCATGAAAAAAATTAAGTACTGAGGGATAAATTTAACAAAAGAAGCATGAAACTTCTACACTGAAAACTAAAATATATTGTTGACAGAAATTAAAGTCCTAAATAAATGGAAACACAGCTTGTGTTCACAGGCTGGAAGAACTTTTTTTGTTTTTAATTGGAGTATAGTTGATTTACAATGTTGTGTTAGTTTCAAATGTGTAGCAAAATGCATCAGTTACACATACATTCATTCTTTTTTAGATCCTTTTCCCATACAGGTTACTACAGAATACTGAGTAGGCATCCCTGTGCTATACAGTAGGTCCTTATTAGTTATCTATTTCATCTGCCTGCAAATACAGGAGACCCTGGTTCAATCCCTGGGTTGGGAAGATCCCCTGGAGAAGGAAATGGCTACCCACTCCAGTATTCTTGCCAGGAGAATCCCATGGACAGAGAAGCCTGGTGGGCTACAGTCCATGTGGTCGCAAAGAGTGGGACACTATTGAGCGACTAATCCTTTCTCCTTTCACCTTTCATTTTAAATATAGTAGTGTGCATATGCTAATCCCAGTGTCCTAATTTATCCCTCCCCATTGGAAGACTTAATATTGTTAAGATGGCAATACTCCCCGGACTGACCTGGAGATTCAACAAAATCCTCAAAATCTCAACAGCATTTTTTGCAATAATGAGTATGTTGGTCCTAAAATTCACATGGAAATGCAAAGGACACAGACTAGCCAAAACAAGCTTGAAAAAAGAACAAAGCTGTAAGACTCACACTTGCCAATTTCACAACTTATTACCAAGGTCCAGAAATAAAGACTGTGTAGTTCTGGCAGTAGGGGAGACAGAGACATCAGCAGAATAGATTTGAGAGTCCAGAAATATACTCTGGACTCTCTGCATTTATGGTCAACTGAGCTTTTTCTTTTTTTTGGCTGTGCACTGTGCAGCTTAGGGGATCTTAGTTCCCTGACCAGGGATTGAACCCAGGGCCACAGCGGAGAAAGCCCCGGGTCCTAACCACTAGACCACCAGGGAACTCCTAATGGCCAAATGATTTTGAACCCAAGGCGCCAAAAATATTCAATGAGTAAAGAATGTTCTTTTCAACAACTGGTGCTGGGACAACTATTAATAGCTACAAGCAAAAGAATATCGGACTTCTACCCTACGCCATATACAAGTTAACTCGAAATGGATCAGAAATCTAGATGGAAGCACTACAACTACGAAATATTTAAAAGAAAATATGGGACTAAATCTTCATGGATTAGTCCATGGCTTCTTGGGTATGATCCCAACAGCTGAAACTACTGAGCCCACGGGATGTGATTAAGACCCAACCCCATCAAATAAATACATTAAAGGAAAAAAGGATAGGATTTCATCAAAATTTAAAACTTTTCTGCTTCAAAGGGCACCAGACAGTGAAAAAGCAACCCGCATAATGGGAGAAAATATCTGCAAATCATTTATGTCAGAAGGTCTCATTTTGACACCAGGTATAAAGAATTTTTACACATCAATAATAAAAAGACAAATAACTTAAAAGTGTGACAAAGGATGTGAATAGAGATATCTGCAAAGAAGATATACAGATGGCCAATAAGCACATGAGAAGCACATCAGGGAAATGAGAAAAAAAACACCTATGAGCAAAAAACCACTTCACACCCACTAGGCAGCTGATAATACCAAGTGCTGACGAGGTTGTTAGGAAACCTGAACCCTCCTACAGTGCCGGTAAGAATGCAAAATGAGGCAGGCACTGCGGAAAACTGTCTAGGGGTTTCTCAAGATTACCGTATGACTCAGCACTTCCACTCCTAGGTACAACAAACCAAGAAGAAAGGAACGCATATGTGCCCCCCAAAAATCTGCACGAAAATGTTTAGTAGAGCACAATTCCTATTAGCCAAAAGGTGGGAACAACCCAAATGTCCATCAACTCAGGACTGGATGGACACAAAGTGGTGGAACCGTGAAGTGGAATATTAAGCAGCCATTAAAAGGGAATGGAGTTCTGGTAGATGCTACAATAAGAATGAACCCTCAACATATTAATGCAAAGTGAAAGAAGCCAGCCACAAACAGCTACAGAGTGCATGATTCATTGACAGAAATGTCCAAAGCAGGCAAATTCACAGAAAGTAGAGGAGCAGTTGCCAAGAACTGGGAGTGGAGAATGACCACTTAATAAGCACACAGTTTTTCTTTTTTCCTTTTTTTTTGGGGGGGGGGGTGTGTAAGACAATGTCCTGAAATTAGATACAGTGATCACTGCACAACTCTGAATCAGCTGGATGGTGCACTATATTTTTTAACAATTTTTAAAGTCTTTTATTAAATGTTACAAGAGTGTTTGTTTTATGTTCTGGTTTTCTGACCATGAGGCATGTGGGATTAAGCTCCCTGACCAGGGATTGAACTTGTGTCCCCCTGCATCAGAAGGCAGATTCTTAACCACTGGACCACAAGGGAGGTTCCAAGGTTAACTTCTGAGTTGTAAGAAATGCTATCACACCAAGATAAGAGGTTAACATTAGGGAAAGATGGGTGAAGACTATACGGAAGCTCTCTGTACTAGCCTCACAATTTCTGTAAATTTAAAGCTTACTTATTTTCTGTAAATCTAAAATTATTCCAAAATGAAAAATTCCTTTAAAACCAAAACCAAGGCAAAAACCTCTTGAGACACTGAGTAGCAAAGAGCTTGGGATGAGGGGGATACATTCTGGTGAGATTTTGGACTATCAGAGACAAACTTGGGAATCCCCTGGTGGCCCAGTGGTTAGGACTTAGCGCTCTCTGTGTGGGGGCCAGGGTTCAATCCTTGGTCAGAAGCTAAGATCCTGCAAGCCCCAGGACCAGGCACCAAAAAAAAAAAAAGAAAACCAAGATAGACTTAATTGTGGCATTTAAGGGGGTGGGGTGGGGGGGAATCAGGGACACTCACACATAAATATAATGAAAAGGGATTTGGCAAGAGCTATAAGCTGATGAAGGTGGTTCCAAGCAAAGGGCAATAGGAGCCCCTGTCTTATTCTTCCTATAGGAGAGAATCGTATTTCACCAAGTAAACAGTCCAAGAAGTCTTGTAATTAAAAATCAAGCCAGGACATCCTTTTGCCTGAGGGAATTCCAGGTGAGGCCTCCCCACCTCAGAAAGTGACCCGCTCTGAGCTCCCTGGTGACCTATGACAGGTGGTGCCACCAGAGCAGAGGCCGCCGCAGCCCACTTCCGTCTAAAGGGCTTCCGCTGAGACGAGGGGAAGTTAAGTGTTGCAAGACAAGAGATGTGTCAGCCCAAACCACTGGCAGCCTCCCCTGAGCTCAGTCTGCGGTTCACAGCCCCTGATCTTAATTCATAGATCCCAGGGTCTCCACTGCCCCACCATCCAGAAAAGAACCACTCTGAGGGTATCATCCTCCAAGCCACTGGCTGCAGGGCCTGCTGGGGGCTTTCTAGGCAAGGGGGGACTGTGACCCTTCAGAAGGGTCCTGGCCATCAGCACGGAAGACAGAGGCCCCACGGCTAGGACAGAAGAGGCTTGTCCCACACCCAGCGTGGGGCTTCCTCCAGGGCTGGCCAGCCGTGCCAGGCCGTATCATCCGGCAGGCGGGCGTGACCCCAGCTGGGACTGTTCTTGCCTGCTCTGCAGACTCGCCTGACGGCCTATGAGTCCCTACAGACGCTTATCGCTGGGAAAATGTGTCATGGGGCAGAGTCTTCAGGGCGCCTCCACCTCTTCCATGGGCGTGAGGGTGTCACTGGGGCCCTGGATAGGTCTGACGTCCACTTGGCCACAACCTCTGGGTCTGTGGTCCGGGCAGGTTCAAGTTTAGCCAGAGAAGGTCTCCAGTGACAGAGCAACGGTTCTCCACTGTGCTCCAGCACGTGACTGGAATCCCCCTGGGAGTTTTCAAGGGGTGTCGGGAGGGGTCTGGCACTGGGCATCTGGCACAGACACTCATGGGGCTGTCAGACTGCAGCAGCTTCTTTTCCTTGGTTCTTGATCCAAGCAGGCACTTGGATCAAGAACAGGAAGGGGGATGGAGGTGGGGGTGGGGAAAGTGTTAGGCGCTCAGTTGTGTACAACTCTTTTGGGACCCCATGAACTGTAGCCCACAGGCTACTCTGTCCTTGGAATTCTCCAGGCCAATATACTGGAGTGAGTAGCCATTCCCTTCTCCACGGGATTTTCCAGACCCAAGGATTGAACTCGGGTCTCCTACACTGCCAGCAGATTCTCTACCATCTGAGCAAGGGGAAACCTCCTTCAAACATTGGGGCCCTGCTGTGAGAAGATGCCAGTGCCTGGACCAAGGGGGACCTGCTCCCGCCAGGGCCACCAGGCACCCAAGCAGGAAGCCAGAGTCGGACAGGGAGGCTCACTGGAAACTGTAGGGTCTTAGCTCCCACATCCCTGGGTCGGAGACGGGGGGCAGCTTGGCCCCATCTCATGGCCAGGAAGTCAGTCCAGAGAGATAGCCATGCCTGGCTGGCCCTGCCGCCTCAGCCCTGTTATTACTCTGCAAACCAGAGCCCTCCTTGTAAGGGGATACATGTGCTTCTGTCCCCTCAGAGCACCCCAAACCCCTCTTCTGTTCTCGGTCCCACACGTCACGGGCAGGCTGTGAGCCCCCACAGTCCCAGGGCTGTCCTCGGGCTCCTTCTCAGCGAACATCTGTGCAGTGAAGCTAATCCAATTCTGGTTTGGAGGGACATTCATGCAACAAATATTCATGCTCCTACTCTATGCCAGTCAGAGATCCCTGCCCCAGGGTACCTGCTGTCTGCAGTGTGAGGAGACAAAAACACGAAACCGCTGCAGGCCCCAATAAGAGCTCTGAAGGAACCGTGTTGAGGCAGGCAGTCGAGTGACTGGGGTAGGTCAGGGCCAGCCTCTCAGGGAGGTGAGGTTTGAGCAAGGATCCACCCAAGAAGAGAGGAGCAGAATGTGGAGACCTCTGGACCAAGACGAGACGTGGAGGAAGGAAGGGAAAGGCCCTGGGTAGGCGTAACCCTGTGGGGGGTGCTTGAGGGGCAAACAAGAGGCCATGTGGCTGCTAGGATGAGCTTGGGGGAGTGGGAGCAGCGGGGGTGGGGAGGTGTTGGGGGCAAGGGGAGGACCTGGACGTTTACCCCAAGTGAGATGGGAGCCACAGAGGGTGGTAGGCAGAAGAGGGACATGCCCAGACTCGGGTGTTCACAGGTTCCGTTTGGATGCTGTGGCGGGGGGTCTGCCAGGGGACCAGGGCAGAGGCAATGCAGCGGTCCAGGCTGTGGAAGGGGTGGGAGGGGTGAAGAGTGCACACACCAATGTGGGGGCATCAGGCAGGACTCTCTGGTCAATCCTGAGTCCACTCATCCAACCCAGGGGAGCAGCTGCTGGGAGGCATCCTGGCCTCCACACCCAAGCCTGGCCATCAGTCTCCCCACACACTCCTCTCCCATGTCCTACACAGGTGCCCCCTATCCACGTGCAAATCCTGGGAGCGGGTGAATAGAAGCAGCCTGAGCATCCATCACCAAGAGGCTGGTGAATAAACTAAAGGCGGCTTTGTGCTGTGGAGTATTACGCAGCTGTGAAAAAGAGAGGAGACTGCCTTGTGGAAAACAGGCCCTGAGCTTTCAGCAGGGGCCCACGCCAGGCAGGATGGGCACAAAGGTCTCTATTTACCTGTCTAGGCAGAGAGACCTACTGCCTCCTCTAAGAAGTACTCCCTGACCACCATTCCAATGCCAAGGCTCCCTAAGGGGCCTCTGCCTCCACTCACTTCTAACCGAGAAGTGCCTCCCGACAGAAGGACCCCTCAGGCCTCACTCACTGTGACATCCCTATTCAAACCCAGACTCTGCCGCTCACCATGGGGGCACCACTCTCCACTGAGAACAGATATGGGTAGAGTGAACAAGGGGGGCAGGATAGGGTTCTTCTGTCCTTCCTTGGCCTGCCCCATTTCCACCCCTTCAACTGTCTCATCTGTAAAAACGGGCCAAGCTGAGGTGCCGTACCAACAGTACCCAGTGCCTGGCCCACGCTGAGTGCGTCAAGGGCACAGAAAGTCCATTCAGTGCAAGAGGAAGAACAGAGCTGTGCTCCGATCGCCACGAGGGGAGGCAACTCGGGCAGCTGAGCACCCGGACACCCCAGTGGGCACTGCAGGGACCCCACGAGGGCTCGGATTATTCCTCAAAACTTGGCCTCGTACCAGAAACTTCTGAGGCCACTGTGAAGTAGAACCGCTGTGCAGGAGTGGAAACTGGACCTTGTACAGACCGAACCAAGGGGAAAACGGGGATTGGAGAGTCCAACGAAGCCAGGGGTAAGGATGCTACTCTAGATATGGGCCAGCAGGCCTTGGGGGAAGGGGACTCACATGAAGCTCGAGCCTCTGGGCTCTGGCCACTGGGGCAAACCTCGGGGACTCAGTTTCCCCACCAGGAAACAGAGATCAAGCCTTGGCCTCAAAGCGGGTAAGGTGACTGTGCCCAGGTCCCCGCCTGGATTGTGACAGACAGCACTTGTGACCGCGCTGTCCTCTCTCATCGGGACGGCTGCAGTGACTCCCGCTGGCCCCCCGCCTTCATCTTCACTCTTCTAGCGAGGTCAGGAAGCTCTAAGCAGAGTTACAAACATTCCAACAGGGAAGGACCGCTAGGATGCATTGGGCGGTGGAAAAACAAGCTGCTGAAAGATATAAACAGGGTAGCCCTGGTTCTGGAAAGAAGACGTGCCTGAAAAAGAAGCAACCACAAACAGTGCTGTGTACTTTGTCCATTGGTATGTAAGCGAGAGAGGGGTCTGGCAGGATATACACCAAGCTGACAATGGTGTTCCCGTGTGGAGCTGGAAGGGAGGGACGGGGTGTGCAGTGTATCCTCCTCCTGTGTCAGGGTTTCCCTTTTTCTGAGAATGTGGTCTTCAGTGTTCTATTTTTACAATTAAAATTCAGGAAAAGCAGACATCTGACAGGCAGTTTCCTGACCCTCATGTACCCAGCTGGAGAAGGAAATGGCAACCCACTCCAGTGTTCTTGCCTGGAGAATCCCAGGGACGGGGGAGGCTGGTGGGCTCCCGTCTATGGGGTTACAGAGTCGGACACGACTGAAGCAACTTAGCAGCAGCAGCAGCATGTGCCCAGTGGTCTTGCCTTCGACTCAGTTCCCTTTCCACACCTGAAGGAGGCACCTGCGGAGCCCTCTGCCTGGGACACCCTTCCCAGGGGTCTTCAGGGGCTGGCTCCATGGCAGGGCCCATCCCAACCTCCTCATGGAAGCAGCCCCTGCTCAGTCACTCTCTCACTCCTCGCCATCATTTTCCTTGTACTTCTCTATCTTTAGAATGTGACTGCTAATTTAACCATTCTGCTGGGCTCTGTCCATCTCGGTCCCCATTGGGTCCCCAGCATCCCGAAGCTGTCGGACACATGGCTAATAGCCTCCAAAGATCCCCAAAACCAGAAGTCATTCCATTCGACAACCCAGCCCGACCCTGATACAAGCATCGTAGCGTCCACTAATGACCTGATTGTCAAAAGCCATGACCACACCTTGCCAACCCCACTGAACAGTGGGCTCTGAAGGAGGCAAGCCTGCCTCAGGCCCCACTCCTGCCTCCTCCCTGTGTGACTTCAAGTCAATTCCCTTCTCAGGCCTCAGTTTCCCCACCTGTAAAGCAGGGATGGGAAGAGCAGTATCTGCCCCCCAGGACTGCTGAGACCATGAAGTCAGACTGTAGACCTAAGTCCCTGGGCCCCGGCACCCGGTGATTCTTCACCAACATCAGCCCTTCCCGGGTCATGAACATCCAGCAGCAGGTGAAACCGAAAGGGCCACCCTGCTCCCTGTTCAAGGTGAGGACGACTGCAAAGGGAAGAATCGCCAGCACCTCGCAGGCACCTCGCTGCCAATACTAACAGAAACCACAAACACAGCGGGGAGGAGGAGTCTTTCCTCCCTAGTGCCATTTTGCTTCAGAGGCAGGGCGTTTTTTTTCTTTATTCAGATCGTTGCTAATGGCCTATAAATATCTCATTATTGGCTTGCGTTTTTCCGAAGCTTTCACACAATAAGGGCTTAATTACAGCATGCGGTTGGCAACCCCAGTAAATTAAGGGTTAGCTGATGTCCCCATTTTTTTCCTGCAGTGGAGGGGCCTGTAATTTCAGGCATTTTCATTCAAATTGGGCAAAAGCTTGGCAGATGGGTCTCTGAGCCAAATGCACACACCAGAGAGACCCAGGGTTCTGTGCTGCGCCCGCCCCTTACACTCGCCCTACCTTTGAAAACTCCGAATCTAGAACCATCCGAGAGGCCGCCCTCTGCCCTCACTCACAATCAACTGGACTTATCACCAGGGGATTTCAACCCATGTACCTAGCGAGGGCCATTATCCCAGACAAATAACTCTGAAAAGCATTTGAGCAGCCCACAGCTGAGTTCTGGAGAAATCTGTCTTCCTGGTGATAAACATAACCCCCAGAGAGCAAAAAAGAACCAACAATCACGTGGGGAGACAACCCACAGGTAGGGCTCGGAGCTGTACGTTTTCCCAGGCTTTTTACTATGAAAATACCACGGTCTGGAATGAGATGGGGTCGCACGTCCACTTGGTCTGGGCCCTAACAGGTCTCACACACTTGTTGTTGTTGTTGTGTAAGTCGTGTCCACCTCTTTGCGACCCCGCGGACTGAGCCTGCCAGTTTCCCTGTCCTCCACCATCTCCTGGAGTTTCCCCAAGTTCACGTCCATCGAGTCGGTGATGCCATCCAACCATCTCATCCTCTGCCGCCCCCCTCTCCCTTCACTCTTTCCTTCTGGGTCATTAAATCCTCTTCTAGATCGCTCTGAGAAGCTGTTTTGCAGGGGGTTGTGTCTGGACACATTGGCTAGGAGTCAACTGGCTACTGCTGGGCCTTTCTGCTCCCGACTTCCCACCATCGTACACGGAATGAACGTTAAGAAACTCTCACAGCCAAGTACTTGTTCACATACACCATTCCCACTTAGAAACAGCAGCCAACAGGCCCCCACTAGCATTTCAGGACCTGGTTCACCAGCTGGTTCTAACTCATCCCCATAGCTCAAACTACATTGATAGAGGCTTAATAAGTGGCTGTGCTAAAAAGAGGCATTACTTGTATTAACAACATAACCACGAATTCCTTTTCTTTCAGAAAAGAGAAATTAACAACTGATCTTTGACAGTCCTGACCCAGGACTGTACAAAACGGCACCAGTCTAATATTTTCACAAGGCTTATTAGCCCGTTTGAAATCTCAGCCTGCTCCCAGGAGGGACCACTCAATCCCTATTTTCCAGACAAGGAAACTGAGTTGAAGAAGTGAGGTCATTCAGCTGATGGATGGCCACCTTCCCACAGGCGCCTTGGGACTCTCCCTGATCCAGGTGGCCTGGGTACTACAGACCACACAGGCAAAAGCACTTTGGCTTTGCCCAACAGGAAGGGCCTTGGAAACAGCAGCTGTCATTTTCAAGCATCTCTGAACCCCCAAGATGTGTTAAGGGACAAACAAGCCCAAAGGGCAAACCATGCACCCACCCCTCAGTCTGGCAGGAGAGTGAACCAACATTCATCCGACATGCATTCACCTGGCACCCACTGTGTGCCCAGGATGGCCTCTTGGTACAGTTATGTCTCTCTGCAGGGATCCGTCACCCAAGACCGAACGGAAATGCAGCTGGAAATGGTTGCACCTGTGGGCAGCTACTCCTTGTTAAAAGAAAAATGGCACCAGGCCCACATGTGCTTATAGGCACTGCATTACTGAGGCAGCGCTGGAAATCAAAGTTGAGGGCCCACAGCTTGCCCAGGACCAGGTCCAGAAGCATCCGAACAGCGTGACGAGCAGCACTCCCTCTCCCCAGAGCGATCCCTGGCCCCCAGGGCTCCACGTGGCATGCACCCCACCCCACCCCGGTACCCCACTAAGCTCATCTCCTCTCCTCTCCCACTGTGCTCAGCACTCTCCCACCTCAGGGCCTTTGCAGCAGTCGTTCCCACAGCCTGGACGCTCTTCCTGCAGATTACACTGGTGAGTCCTCCCTTACCTCCTCAGGTCTCTGCTCAAATGTCACCTTCCCACGTGGGCCTTCCCTGACCCTCCATTTAAAACTGTAAATTCAGACTTTCCTGGTGGTCCAGTGGTTAAGAATCTGTCTGCCAATGCAGGGGACACAGGTTTGATCCCTGGTCTGGGAGGATTCTACACAGTTGCCTACAGGGGACAACAGAGCCCACATCACAACTACTGAGCCTGTGCTCAACAATAACAGAAGCCACTGCAAAAAGAAGTCCGTCCACCACAATGAAGAACAGCCCCGGCTCACCACAACTAGAGACAGTCCACACACAGCAATGGAGACCCAGGGCAACCAAAAATAAAATTTTAAATTAAAAAAAATTTTGTTAAGAGATTTTAAATCCTCACTCCACCCTCAATGCCCTAAGAGGTGAAGCACACCCAGCCTGGTGGCCTGCATGGGGCCCATGAGTAGACACTGTTAACAGCCCCATTCCCCAGCTGGGGAGAGTGAGGCTCAGAAGCAAAGACTCACAGGATCAAGACTCTGAGCTGGAGGACTTGACCTCTGCCTCCCTCTCCTGCTTGTCTCCCAAGCTGAGCTAACAGGTCTATTCTCACTTGGACCACGATCTTAAAAAATCCACTGGGAGGAGGCAAGGAAATGCAGCAGCCATGCTCCAGGCACAGAGCCGGAAGACATGCTCTCCTGTCTGTCCCTTGAAACCAGCCGGGAGATGCTCTGTGCGGATCTAATGTACACAGAAAGAGTCGAGTCCCTGGCTGCAGCACGGTTCAGCCAGTCACAGAAAGAAGCAGGCAGGGGGATTTAAAGCGAGGCCTGCTTGCCATCCCCCGTGTCAGGGCTTTGTAGCTGAGGAGCCTTACCCATGTTCCGTAAGTAAAAAGAAGTTGGCTTTGTTTGAGAACCCCATATCCAAAGAGAGGCCTTTTCACAGCTTTGGTTCTCGACCCCTGAGTCAATGCCCATAATGACCGATGCCACGCTGCAGGCTCAGGAGGTTGCCACAGGAGCCAGCTCGGTAGCAGCTGGCAGTCGCCAGGTTCCAGGGTGGCTGGGAGGGAACGGTGAGGGACAGAGGGATCGATGAGAGGTGGAGATGGGAGAGAGACCCTGGGTTTCCCCAGCCCAGAGACCTTGATCCTTCACTGAACAACCTGTTGTAAGAATGCTCAGCTCTTTGGGCCTTAGTTTTCTGCTCTGGAAAATGGGATCGTGATGGTGCCAGCCTCATGAGGCTTCAGCGAAGTCCAGTGTGTAACTTCAGAGCACTTTAATTCTGACTAGCTATGCATTGGAGAAGGAAATGGCAACCCACTCCAGTGTTCTTGCCTGGAGAATCTCAGGGACGGGGGAGCCTGGTGGGCTGCCGTCTATAGGGTCACACAGAGTCAGACACGACTGAAGTGACTTAGCAGCAGCAGCAACAGCAGCTTTGGTTATTGATATGAAAGGAACCAGGGCTTTCCTGGTGGCTTAGCCAGTAAAGAATCCACCTGCAAAGCAGGAGACCTGGGGTTGATCCCTGGGTTGGGAAGACCCCCTGAAGAAGGAAATAGCAACCCACTCCAGTATTCTCGCCTGGGAAATCCCATTGACAGAGAAGCCTGAGGGCTACAGTCCGTAGACTCACAAAGAGTTGACATGACTGAGCAACTAAGCATACACACACCCATGAACGGAACCAGCCTAGTGAGCAACAGCCCCATCCAAGGAGACCCACTCACTAGGTGCCAGGTACTATGTCAAGTAAACTCTTTTAACACACCATGTCACTGCATCCTTCCAAGTCCTGTTAAGGGTCCATCGGCCCTCTTTCTGGTGGGAAAACTGAGGCTCAGAGAGGTCAAACAACCTGTGCAGGGTCACGAGGCAGATGAAATGGACAGAGCTTTGCAGACACCCACCGGAAGCCTGGGTAGGCAGGAAGATGGCCAAGCAGGGGACCCAGGCTGGGCTGATCCCAAGTCCATACCTTTCCGCCACAGTAGAAAGAGGGCATTTTGCCAGAGACACAGTAGCAAAGGAGGAAATTCATGCCGCTGGGAGCAAAATCCCAGGCCACTGTGAAGGCGGGGCAGGGCTGGGCACCCAGCTGGGCTCCACTGAGCGCCAGCCTGGTGG
The DNA here is from genome assembly GCF_002263795.3 of Bos taurus. NCBI lineage: Eukaryota > Metazoa > Chordata > Mammalia > Artiodactyla > Bovidae > Bos > Bos taurus. Next base: position 15,211,015 of record NC_037334.1, on the reverse strand, counting down.
CCTTGGGCAAACAGCAAGTCTTTTCTGAGCTGAACCAAGAGAGAAGTCAGCTTGGGGGCTGCTGGATGAACCTTTTTAACACTGATAACAACAACAACATGAACATGATGATGACTATGATGTTATCAGGGCTTCCCTGCTGGCTGAGCGGTAAAGAATCTGCCAGCAATGCAGGACACAAGTGTTCGATCCCTGAGTCGGGACGATCCCCTGGAGGAGGAAATGGTAACCCACTCCAGTATTCTTGCTTGGGAAATACCATGGACCAGGAGGCCTCGTGGGCTACAGCCCACGGGGTCGCAAAGAGTCAGACACAGGACTTCACGAGTAAACCACCAACCGCCATGACGTTATCATCTGGCAGCCACAGTCACAAATGGAGTCCTTCCCAGAATGGAGAAGTGGCCCCCCTTCTGGGAGGCAGAAGGAAAAGAGGTGGGGGGGAGGAGAGGGGAGAGGTAAGCACCCTCAGTGGCCACAGGGCCCATTTTCCTCCATTAGCTTTGTGAATCCTGGAAACAGCCCAGACTGGAATTTGTCCACTGGACAGATGGGCAAACTGAAACTTCTCGGGGCTTCCCAGGGAAGCCTATATCCCAGCTCTTGCCACTGCAGCCTGATCAGGCCAGAAGTTCCTTCTCAGGATCCAAGAAGGACCCCCACCATGCAGGCTTTGGCTTGGGGGCTGGTCCCTATGTTCCAGGGCCCTGCAGGCAACCTGACATGGGCCAGGAAAGACTCCTGGAGAAAGTCTGCCCCCCAGGGTCCTACTTCCAATTCCAGAGGAGAGGAGTTCAAGTCTCACCCTTCAGCCCCTTCTCTTCTGCAAGCTCCTCTCGTCCCCTGCCCAGAAGTGGGGTCAAGGAGACGAGAAGGACTGACACCAGGACACAAAGACAAAAGGATCCACTTGGAAGCGAGGAGCCAGCGTTCGCCAGGCACCAAGTTGAAGAGGCAGCCCAGGAGAGCCAGACAACAGGATCTCCCAGGGTCCAGCCAGCCAGTCAGACAGCACAGGCCAGCTGGGTAACCCAACAGAGGAAGCGCTAAGTCTGTGAGGGGTACGGATGGGCAACCAGACAGGACAGGGCCTTCTGGCTAGCTAGCCAGGCAGCAGGGGGCTGCCCTGCGGTCCTGGACAGATGGACAGCCAAATGGTGGTGGCGGGGAAGCCTATCCAGGACAGAGAGACAGCAAGCCAGACGACAGGAACTGCTCCAAATCAATGAACAGCCGGCCAGACCACGGGGATCGGCCCAGAAAATATCCAGGAGACAGGTTCAGGACAGACAGACAACCAGATGGTAGAATTCACCCACTAGAGCTGGGGGCCAGAGAGTCAGAGGTCTTGCACTGCACTTCCTGGCCCACGCCCCCCAGCGCGTGGGACACCCCTCAGGTCTGAGCCGGCTCCCCAGCCCCTGCAGGGAGCCCTCCACTCAGGGCGTCCCACAGGGCCCGCCCCCCTGTCCCCGTCCCGGTCGCGGGCACGCAAGCGCCGCAGTTACGCCGGCGGCGCAGGGCGCGCCATTCCCAGTCCGCCCTCCGCGCCGTAGGCCGCCGCCCGCCCGCCGTCGCCACCGAGCTCGCTCACCGGCCCACGAAGTTCTCGAGCACAGAGCTCTTGCCGGCGCTCTGGCCGCCCACCACGGCGATCTGCGGCAGGTCCAGGTGGCAGCTCTGGCCGATGGAACTGAAGGCATCCTGCAGCTTGTTGACCAGCGGGATCAGCTCTTCCATCCCGCGGTTGCCCATGGCGCCGGTGTCCCCGGCCCGAGCGACCCGCGCTCCTCGCCCGCCCCTGTCCCTCAACGACGCGGCCCCGCGGCGTCCGCGGCCGTTGCTCCCCGCCCGCCCGGGCCTCGGCGCGACGCCCGCTCCCGGCTCGGCCTCACGGTCGCCGCCTCATCCGGTTCTCAAGCGACACCCGACCCGACCGACCTCCCGCCGGAGCCCTGGGGCTGCGCCAAAAACCCTCGCACCCACTCCGATTGGTCGGCTGGGCTGTCACTCCTGCACACAAACCAATGAAAATGAGGCACGGGCCGATGGCCGAGTGAGCCCGCCCCTTGGGGCCTATTCTCTGATTCATTGGGCGCAAGAACTGTCGCTATTGTGCAAGAGCCAATAGCAGCGGCAAGCGAGTTGTCTCGGCCGGGAGGCGGTGTTTCGGGAAAACGCATGTTGGCCCCGCCTACTAGGGGGTGTTCCCGGATAGAAGGAATATCCGCCAGTCTTATTGGCAAGCAGACCCACCAGTCAACAAGGCTGGCCAATGATACTAGGAATCGGTTCTTCGCTTGACTCTATTTAGTTCCCTAAAAATTTCCCATTGGTTTATATAAATATCACTCCCTTCCATCACCCAACAAGTCAAATAGGGTGGGATTTAACATCCAAATCTTGACTCTGATTGAAAGCTCTATCTGTCCATCAAAGAACCTCCCCCTCCCCCAGCCCCCCCCCCCCCCGCCCCGTTCTAGCCTGTGAATGTATGTCAAGTAGGGTCTTCTGGAGCAGAGGATAGGTCCACAGTACGCGGCAACGCGCGCCGCCTAGTGGTAGGACTCAGTGCTGATAGTCACTTCTGTTTCTGGGCTCTAAAGAAACTACAAGTCTCAGAATGCATCTCAGCCGTGAACTTGCAAATCAGCTCCCTGCGCGGGGTCCCAACATATTTTGAAGGTCTCAATATACTTTGAAAGTCAAGCGGTTAGTGCTTCCCACGGAGAGGTAGTCTAGCGAGGCCACGGTGAATTCCATTTTCATTCCTGTTAAGTCATGTCTCGATGCCCTTGCAAACGCCGTACTCTCTCCTTGGAACACCTTCTGCTCAGGCCTTTCTTGATGCAGCTAATGCTCCAACGTTGTTCCTCTATCTCTTCAACCTTGGCCCACCTTGGATCTTTTTGAGTACCCAGTGAAACTCAACGGATCCTCTCCCTAGGAAAAGACACGTTATTTTGCAGGCAAAATGGAGGATTCTGAGAACTGGGATTCCTGATTATCTAGAAAAGAAGCCAGGAATAATAGGTGGAACGAACTTTAAGACAAGTGATTTGATGACTCTGGGCATAGACAAGCCAGAGAGAAGTAGCTCAGTAAGGAGTTAGGAGCAAAGGAGGTGGGGAAGTAGTCTGACTGGGCCAGGCAGTAACAGGGGAATGCAGAAACAAGGGGTAAAAGAATAACAAAGTGGTATTGCCTGCTTCATGACCCGAAACTGCAGGTCTCAGAGACAAGCAAAAAGACTGACCGTGTCTGGCATTGCAGCCTTGACCATGGTGCCAGAAACTTGAAATACCTAACTGCTCATCCATGGAGCTCATTAAATAAATACTGTGTAGCATCCATAAACAAAATTGAGTAAATTTTCAGGTACTAAAGTGTAAACAATTTGAGATACAGTATACTTGCCTGGAAAATCCCATGGATGGAGGAGCCTGGTGGGCTGCAGTCCATGGGGTCGCTAAGAGTCAGACACGACTGAGCAACTTCACTTTCACTTTTCACTTTCATGCATTGGAGAAGGAAATAGCAACCCACTCCGGTACTCTTGCTAGAGAATCCCAGGGACGGGGGAGCCTGGTGGGCTACAGTCCATGGGGTCGCAGAGTCGGACATGACTGAGCGACTGACACACAAAATTGAGGAGATACTTGACGGCGCAGGGTACACTTTATCTACTGTCCCATCTCCTGCAGGAAGCAGGATGGGGCAGGCAGCACCTGGGAGGCAGGATGGCTCCCCCTACCGCCATCCCTTGTGGAAGTCTTGGGGCCTCAGTGCTTGTAACAGCTGGCCTTGGGCAAATACAAGACTAAGTTGTTTACTGGCAAAAAAAAAAGCAAGGTACAGAACAGCATGTAAAAGATGCTGACATTCATAAAAAAAAAAATGTACACATGGAAAATTTATGGATACACAAACTGAGAAAAAGTGTTGCATTTTTATGATATTTGACTGTACATCCTTCTACAGGTGTTACTTTTCAATTTAAAAACACCGCAGCTCAGAGCACCAGCTCTATAACTGGCCATATCTGGATTAGATCCTGGGCCTGTTTCTTTGACGGGTGATAATGACCAAAGTGACTTCATTTCTCAGTTTCCTTATCTGTAAAATGGGAAACCATAAGGTTGCAAAAGTTAAATACATTTGACAACTCTTTAGAATAGTGCCAGGCATTGTTGTTGTTTAGTCAGCTAAGTCGTGTCCAACTCTTTTGCGATCCCATGGATTGTAACCTGCCAGCCTCCTCTGTCCGTGGGATTTCCCAGGCAAGAATACTGTGGTGGTGGTTTAGTCGCTAAGTTGTGTCTAACTCTTGCAATCCCATGGACTGTAGCCTGCTAGGCTCCTCTGTCCATGGCATTCTCCAAGCAAGAATACTGTAGTGGGTTTTCATTTCCCTCTCCTGGAGATCTTCCTCAGGGATCTTCCTGACCCAGGGATCAAATCCATGTCTCCTGCATTGGCAGGCAGATTATTTACCACTGAGCCACCTGGGAAGCCCTGTAAGCACCTTCTGGATCACACGTATTATCGTCACTGTGTTTACTGACAATGAAATTAAGCCACAAGTCTGAAGAGTCAAGGCTAAGAGCCAGACCTCTGGAGCCAAGCTGCTACTTCCTTAATGGGGTGACCTTGGGCAAGCGATTTCCCCCCCTCTGTACTTGTTTCCTCATCTATAAAAAGGGGAGGACAAGAGTCCTCACACCACCGACCCCCCAGGATGGCTTGGGGGTCTGAGTCACAGGAAAGGGATGCAACTCTCACTCTAGGCATTACCTACAAGCTGGTTCCCAGACATCAGTGCTGCTATGGTTACTTATTATTGTCAGTGGGGGTGGGAGTGGGGACCATGTGCTTGTCAACTACAAACTGGTCTTTGCCAAGGGCACTGATCATCTGCCTCTGCAGAGACTGAATCTTTGCTGCTGCAGCTGTTGACCTTCAACCTGTCAACAACCAACAACCAGGGTGCAGAATGAGGCCCTTCGTGCACCAGGGAAAGTGGTGGAATGGGTCTTTGGGTTGTTATTGTGCAGTCGCTAAGTTATGTCTGATCCTTTGCGACCTCATGGACTGCGGCACACCGGGCTTCCCTGTCCTTCACCATCTCCCGGAGTTTCCTCAAACCCGTGTCCATTGAGTCGGTGATGCCATCCAACCATCTCACACCCTCTGTCGCCCCATTGTCCTCCTACCCTCAATCTTTCTAAGCATCAGGGTCTTTTCCAGTGAGTTGGCTCTTCGTATCAGATGGCCAAATTATTGAAGCTTCAGTTCAGCATCAGTTCTTCCAATGAATATTCAGGACTGATTTCCTTTAGGATTGACTGGTTTGATCTCCTTGCAGTCCAAGGGACTCTCAAGAGTCTTCTCCTGAACCACAATTCAAAAGCATCAATTCTTCAGCACTCAGCTTTCTGTATGGTCCAACTCTCACATCCATACATGATTACTAGAAAAAACATAACTTTGTCTAGACAGACCTTTGCGGCTAAGTGATGTCTCTGTTTTTTAATACACTGTCTAGGTTTCCCATAGCTTTTCTTCCAGGGAGTAACTGTCTTTCAATTTCATGGCTGCAGTCACCATGTGTAGTCATCTTGGAGCCCAAGAAAATAAAATCTGTCACTATTTCTGCTTTTTCCCCATCTATTTTTCCACTACTCTTATCAGGCCACCTGATACAAAGACCTGACTCATTGGAAAAGACATTGATGCTGGGAAAGATTGAAGGCAGGAAGAGAAGGGAATGACAGATGATGAGATGGTTGGACGGCATCACCGACTTGATGGACATGAGTTTGAACAAGCTCTGGGAATTGGTGATGGACAGGGAAGCCTAGTGTGCTGTAGTCCATGGGGTCCCAAAGAGTTGGACATGACTAACGGACTGAACTGACTGATTTGCCATCAAGTGATGGGATTGGATGCCATGATCTTAGATGTTTGCAAGTTGAGCTTTAAGCCAGCTTTTTCACTCTCCTCTTTTACCCTCATCAAGAGCTCTTTAGTTCCTCGTCACTTTCTGCCATTAGAGTGGTATCATTTATATATCTGAGGTTGTTGCTATTTCTCCTGGCAATCTGGATTCCAGCTTGTGCTTCATCCAGGCCAGCATTTCTCATGATGTACGCTGTATATAAGTTAAATAAGTATGGTGACAATATACATCCTTGATGTACTCCTTTCCCAATTTTGAACCAGTCCATTGTTCCATGTCTGTGGCTTCCTGACCTGCAAACAGTTTTCTCAGGAGACAGGTAAGGTGTTCTGGTATTCCCATCTCTTTAAGAGTTTTCCAGTTCGTTGTGCTACACACAGTCAAAGGCTTTAGCATAGTCAATGAAGCAAAAGTAGGTTCTGGAATTCCCTTGCTTTTTCTATGATCGAATGGATGTTTGCAATTTGATCTCTGGTTCCTCTGCCTTTTCTAAATCCAGCTTATACAACTGAAAGTTCCCAGATCATATACTTCTGAAGACTAGCTTGAAGGATTTTGAACATTACCTTGCTAGCATGTGAAATGAGTGCAATTGTACAGTAGTTTGAACATTCTTTGGCATTGCCTTTCTTTGGGATTAGAATGAAAGCCCCTCTGCTCCACAATAAGAGAAACCAACACAAGAAGCCAGGGCACTGCATGGAGAGTAGCCCCTACTTGCTGCAACCAGAGAAAGCCCTCACACAGCAGTGAAGGCCCAGCAGAGCCAAGAGTAAATAAACAAAAGCAATGGTATTTCTCTCCCCTTTGTCCAGGCCCTCAGGGGAAAAAAAGTGGGGAGCAGGGGAAAAGTCTTTTGAACTCAAGCAGAAAAGACAGATTTTCAGTTCAGTCTTTATGTAAAAGTTCACTTGTAAATGAACTATTTTAACTGACTTGAAAGTAAGTACTTACAAATTAAATCTATAGAAAATTGAACAAGATAAATTTTAGGAGCCATGATCTGGGAAATAATCCAGTACTGAGTTTATACTTACTACTGAAGATGGCTTAAGTTTGTTGCTTTGATTAATGTAGACCTGTCTAGAGTTACCAGTGTTAAGTATAATATTCCTGTTGTACCTAGGTTTCAGTTCAGTTCAGTCACTCAGTCGTGTCCGACTCTTCGTGACCCCATGAATCACAGCATGCCAGGCCTCCCTGTCCATCACCAACTCCCGGAGTTTACCCAAACTCATGTCCATCGAGTCGGTGATGCCATCCAGCTATCTCATCCTCTGTTGTCCCCTTCTCCTCCTGCCCCCAATCCCTCCCAGCATCAGAGTCTTTTCCAATGAGTCAACTCTTCACATGAGGTGGCCAAAGTATTGGAGTTTCAGCTTCAGCATCATTCCTTCCAGTGAACACCCAGGACTGATCTCCTTTAGGATGGATTGGTTGGATCTCCTTGCAGTCCAAGGGACTCTCAAGAGTCTTCTCCAACACCACAGTTCATAAGCATCAATTCTTCAGTGCTCAGCTTTCTTCACAGTCCAACTCTCACATCCATACATGACCACAGGAAAAACCATAGCCTTGACTAGATGGACCTTTGTTGGCAAAGTAATGTCTCTGCTTTTCAATATACTATCTAGGTTGGTCATAACTTTCCTTCCAAGGAGTAAGCATCTTTTAATTTCATGGCTGCAATCACCATCTGCAGTGATTTTGGAGCCGAAAAAAATTAAGTCTGACACTGTTTCCACTGTTTTCCCATCTATTTCTCATGAAGTGATGGGACCAGATGCCATGATCTTAGTTTTTATGAATGTTGAGCTTTAAGACAACTTTTTCAGTCTCCTCTTTCACTTTCATCAAGAGGCTTTTTAGTTCCTCTTCACTTTCTGCCATAAGGGTGGTGTCATCTGCATATCTGAGGTTATTGATATTTCTCCCGGCAATCTTGATTCCCGCTTGTGCTTCTTCCAGCCCAGCATTTCTCATGATGTACTCTGCATAGAAGTTAAATAAGCAGGGTGACAATATACAGCCTTGATGTACTCCTTTTCCTATTTGGAACCAGTCTGTTGTTCCATGTCCAGTTCTAACTGTTGCTTCCTGACCTGCATACAGGTTTCTCAACAGGCAGGTCAGGTGGTCTGATACTCCCATCTCTTTCAGAATTTTCCACAGTTTATTGTGATCCACACAGTCAAAGGCTTTGGCATAGTCAATAAAGCAGAAATATACGTTTTTCTGGAACTCTCTTGCTTTTTCGATGATCCAGCAGATGTTGGCAATTTGACCTCTGGTTCCTCTACCTTTTCTAAAACCAGCTTGAACATCTGGAAGTTCACATGGTTCACATACTGTTGAAGCCTGGTTTGGAGAATTTTGAGCATTACTTTACTAGCGTGTGAGATGAGTGCAATTGTGCAGTAGTCTGAGCATTCTTTGGCATTGCCTTTCTTTGGGATTGGAATGAAAACTGACCTTTTCCAGTCCTGTGGCCACTGCTGAGTTTTCCAAGTTTGCTGGCATTTTGAGTGCAGCACTTTCACAGCATCATCTTTCAGGACTTGAAATAGCTCAACTGGAATTCCATTACCTCCACTAGCTTTATTCGTAGTGATGCTTTCTAAGGCCCACTGGACTTCACATTCCAGAATGTCTGGCTCTAGATGAGTGATCAAACCATCGTGATTATCTGGGTCATGAAGATCTTTTTTGTACAGTTCTTCTGTGTATTCTTGCCACCTCTTCTTAATATCTTCTGCTTCTGTTAGGTCCATACCATTTCTGTCCTTTATCAAGCCTATCTTTACATGAAATGTTCCCTTGGTATCTCTAATTTTCTTGAAGAAATCTCTAGTCTTTCCCATTCTGTTATTTTCCTCTATTTCTTTGCATTGGTCACTGAGGAAGGCTGTCTTATCTCTCCTTGCTATTCTTTGGAACTCTGCATTCAGATGCTTATATCTTTCCTTTTCTCCTTTGCTTTTCACTTCTCTTCTTTTCACAGCTATTTGTGAGGCCTCTTCAGACAGCCATTTTGCTTTTTTGCATTTCTTTTCCATGGGGATGGTCTTGATCCCTGTCTCCTGTACAATGTCATGAACCTCCTTCCATAGTTCATCAGGCACTGTCTATCAGATCTAGTCCCTTAAATCAATTTCTCACTTTCACTGTATAATCATAAGGGATTTGATTTAGGTCATACCTGAATGGTCTAGTGATTTTCCCCACTTTCTTCAATTTAAGTCTGAATTTGTCAATAAGGAGTTCATGATCTGAGCCACAGTCAGCTCCCAGTCTTGTTTTTGCTGACTGTATAGAACTTCTCCATCTTTGGCTGCAAAGAATATAATCAATCTGATTTCAGTGTTGATCATCTGGTGATGTCCATATGTAGAGTCTTCTCTTGTGTTGTTGGAAGAGGGTGTTTGTTATGACCAGTGTGTTCTCTTGGCAAAACTCTATTAGCCTTTGTCCTGCTTCATTCCGTACTCCAAGGCCAAATTTGCCTGTTACTCCAGGTGTTTCTTGACTTCCTATTTTTGCATTCCAGTCCCCTATAATGAAAAGGACATCTTTTTTGGGTGTTAGTTCTAAAAGGTCTTGCAGGTCTTCATAGAACCGTTCAACTTCAGCTTCTTCAGCGTTACTGGTTGGGGCATAGACTTGGATTACCATGATATTGAATGGTCTGCCTTGGAAACAAACAGAGATCATTCTGTCGTTTTTGAGATTGCATCCAAGTACTGAATTTTGGACTCTTTTGTTGCCCATGATGGCTACTCCATTTCTTCTAAGGGATTCCTGCCTGCAGTAGTAGATATAACGGTCATCTGAGTTAAATTCACCCATTCCAGTCCATTTTAGTTCACTGATTCCTAGAATGTTGACATTCACTCTTGCCATCTCCTGGTTGACCACTTCCAATTTGCCTTGATTCATGGACCTGACATTCCAGGTTCCTATGCAATATTGCTCTTTACAGCTTCGGACCTTGCTTCTATCACCAGTCACATCCACAACTGGGTATTGTTTTTGCTTTGGCTCCATCCCTTCATTCTTTCTGGAGTTATTTCTCCACTGATCTCCAGTAGCATATTGGGCACCTACTGACCCGGGAGTTCCCCTTTCAGTATCCTATCATTTTGCCTAGGTTTACTGGAGGTCAAATAGTACCTTATTCTACGTGTTACAAATTTGTCCACAAGAAAAGTAACTCAGTGTGGAAAAAAACTTTAAGGAAACTAAGATATTTGTTTTCAGTAAAAGAAGGTGTGAGGAATAAAAAAAATACTGAAAAGAGTTATGAATGATCAGGATTTCCTAAGACTGGATTGAATTTAGTTAGGTAAATGACTCTTGTTGGGAGTATGCTAAAGACTTGGATTTAACTTTTTCTTTCTGTTTAGAGAAAAGTTTTCTTGGAGTGACATTTTTGATAACAGATTTTATTAATTTCTTTGCCTTCAAGTGATTTCTATTTGCTTTCGAGATCTCTGGTTACCTTGGTTAAGGAATAAGTATTGTCTCATGGTGACATTTAACCAAGTGTTTTAAAACTTTTTGACTAGCTTCCCAAATATCAACTTTTAATTAAAGTTATTTTGATTTCTAGCAAACTTTGGCATGTTTCAGAGGGCCCCCTGAAACATTCCAAAGGGAGATATTAAACTAATTAGGCTCATTTGGTATGTTGAAGTGCATGGGAAGTAATCAATTGAGTAATCAATCGCCTCAGGTTATATAGTATGGTAAATGCTACATTATCTATATTAAGATAACCTACAAATTATATGGAGTGTGTAAAATTCTGATATGTCCTGGTAAAATGTTATCAGTCATAATTCTAGTTACTATCTTGCAGTGTTGTCACAGCCATAACCAAGTTTCTTTGTAAACTGCATTGTAATTAGATTTTAAGCATGCCTTAAGTCTTTCACCATTATAGACAGTTACGGTTTTATTCTGACTTTTTTTGCAAAAATGCATCCTCTTTTAAGATTTACAGAAAGGACTTTTGGATAAATACAAGTTTCTGACTTTCAAACCATAATGCTGAACTGGGTAAGAAATTAAAGGATTCTAATGGCTGGATAGCATCACCAATTCGATGGACATGAGTCTGAGTGAACTCCAGGAGTTGGTGATGGACAGGGAGGCCTGGCGTGCTGCAGTTCATGGGGTTGCAAAGAGTCGGACACGACTGAGCGACTGAACTGAACTGAATGGGAAACCTGATGGCTTCACAAAGATTAACAAAAGGACTGAATAAACTCATGAATATGCTTGTAACTTTTATGGTTTCTATCTGAAAAATTACTGGTTTGAATCTGTTTTCCAGGTGTAAGGAAAATCTCCTCCTCAAACTAATTATGACTTATAGTAACTTGGTAAAATTATACTTTTGTAAGCAAAATTGAAACATTTACCTTTCTATCTGACCCCTCCAGAGATTGGAAACTCTTAGGTTTCCAGTTAGCTTTATCAGGTAAGTTAGAATGGCTACATCACTAACAGGTATAGGAATCTCAAGGAATTTTGGAGACTTTGAGAAGGGAGGAAATCACTTAAACCTGTTAGGTGCAATCTGTGATAAGCCTTTGGCATGACTTTCCTAGCCCTGAGAGGTTTTTTTTAAAGTTCAGTCCAAGACTCATTTGATAAGTTTCAGCAAGGAAAAAACAAAAAAGTCTATCATTAATTATGTTTATATAAATCATCAGGCAAAGTTTATTGAAATCAGACTTGTTTCACAAACTAGTCTTAATTTGGTTATATTTTGTAAAAATGAGGGTATTTTTAGGGAGAAAAAGATGGTTCAATGAATGTTAAATCCTAGTTTTGTTACTGGAGGTCTGTATCTACTAAGACTCATCCCTGGATAGTTCTTTGCTCTTATGCTATATTAATGTGCAATAATTGAATTACTAAAGGACACTTTAAGTTTGTTTCTGAAGAAGATCAGATGCCTCATGACCTGCAACCAAGACTGGAAAAAGACATCATTTAAGAGACTGTCTCCAACCTGGGTGGAAGGATCTTTTATCAGAGGATAAAAAGGTCCTTTGGTCCACTCCACCAGGATGAGAAGACAACATCAGAAGCAGACAGCTTGCCCAAGATGCTAGACCTGATTTGTATCATTTATAGTGTTTTCTTGACTTCTTGGACTTTTGCATATAAATCAAATGTTTTCTCTCGTGGACAGGATCCTGTGCTAGTTTTAAAAATCAATCAAATTGTTGGGTTTGTGGCCAATTACCTGTGTCTAGTATTTCTGGATTACCTTGGTGGATTTCTCCCCTCCAAGCCTCTGAGTAGATAGACCTTAGGAAATTTATTTTAGGAGAGTTCAGTCCTGTTCTTTCTATTCATGATATTACTACTAGATGGGATCCTCTCACCTGACCAATTAATGATACTAGCTCTGACCCCGGCCATAGATTTAAATTTTCTTTTAGGCACACTCAAACTGTATCAGAATGAAAACCTGAGTCTCAATTAAAACCTGTAACACCTCATCTATCACAGGAAAACTCCCATAATGGGATGGATCTGTATCAGTAACAGCAGGCTGGGGTCATTTAAGTATTAAGGCCCCCCTTTATCTTAGGAACAATTAAATTATATCCTTAAATTTAGGCTAATCAGCCTAGCAACACTAGGAAATTGGGCTGAGAATCTTAAGGATGGTGCAAATATGTCATTTACCTAGAAATAATAAAGATGGGTACAGAACAGACTAAGTAAAATGACCTAAGAATATACTGTGTGCTTAGGTCCTAAGTTGTGTCTGACTCTGCAACCCCATGGACTATAAACCACCAGGCTCTTCTGTCCGTGGGATTTTTCAGGCAAAAATACTGGAGTGGCTTGCCATTTCCTTCTCCAGGGGATCTTCCCGACCCAAGGATCGAACCTGGGTCTCCTCTGTCTCTTGCACTGCAGGTGTATTCTTTACCCGCTGAGCCACTGGGAAAGCCCAAGAATATACTGGATTGCATGTAACGGAAGTTCAGGGTGTGCAGGATTCAGGCCCTTAATTCTTTTATGACTTTGATAATACTGCTAGTTGTGCTTAGTAGCTCAGTTGTGACTCTTTGCAACCTCATGGACTGTAGCCTGCCAGGCTCCTCTGTCCATGGAATTCTCCAGGCAAGAATACTGGAATGGGTTCCCATGCCCTCCAGAAGAGGATCTTCCCAACCCAGGGATCAAACCCAGATCTCCCACGTTGCAGGCAGATTCTTTACTGACTGAGCCGCCAGGGAAGCCCAATGCTGCTTGCTCTGTTATTTGTATCTGCTAGTTTTACAAAATTGTTTCTTCTTACAATTATCAAATATGTAACTGAGCCTCCAGTAAAAATAATGACTAGATGACTTGCAGCAATTGATGAAACACACAGTTCTGTATACCTTCAACTATTAGAATAGTGTAACTCTAGTTATGGGAAGATGCAGTAAGAAGGAATATTTTCCTGGACCATAACCAGAAGACAGGTGTACAGAGATCTTTGACTCTTAGGACCTAGTCCAGTAATAGCATGCTGAATGGTTTATTAATAAAATCTTCTCCAGAGAGCATTCCTAGTAGCATGGGACAAAACGGTCATGAAATGCCTCCCCAAGTCTGGTTGAATCTGTTACCATGATGGGGCGCTGTAACTGTTGCTTGCCAAGGACATTTGCCATCTGCCTCTGTGGAGACTGGATCCTGCGCTGGTGCGGCTGCTGACCTTTGACCTGCCCTGAAGGGAGTTCAGGGCGGAGAATGAGGTGAGGCACTCTGTGCTCCAGGGAAACATGGAACAGGTCTTTGGCTAGTCAGATATTTTCAAGAACCGATTTCATGATCCCAATCCTTGCATCTCTTCAGATCTGGAAAAGCACTAAATCCCTTCAAGGTGACATCAGCTCCTCATTGCTTGCAGAAAACTTTTCATAAAATCAGTGCCTGAATGCCTTGAACTCCTTCTTCACCAAAATCATATATACTGACCTGCCCCTACACTGCCTCTTCGGAGCAGTCTCTCAGCGCTATCTGAGGCTGTCTCGTGGGCTGCAGTCCTCATTTTGACCCAAAGAAAGGTTAACTCGCAACTCTCACCTTGTGCATCTTTTTTTTTAGTTGACGGGCCCCAGTGACACTCAGACCAGAAAGGGGACCTAGATAGGCCACTTCCCCAAGAAGACACAGACACACACTGTTATAATTTAAAAAAAAAAAGTCCTTCAATATATTCCACCCCCTTTTTCCCTCCCTCCCACCAAGCAGGGTCAACCCAGCGTGATCCCCACAGAGGCCAGGGCTTCAGTGGCCCAGGTGGGACAGAGGGTGGGGTCCCCATACATGGTGCTCATGAAGTCCCTCACGAAGGCAGGAAAGCGTTTCTCCACAATGCTGGCTCGCACGGCGCTCATCAGCCGCAGCTGCAGGGTGGGAGCAAGGCGGGAGGCAGGTCAGCCAGCAGCCAGCAGCGAGCAGGCGAGGCCCCCACCCCCCTGGCCTTGCTCCTCCCAGCTGCAGGCCCACCTGATAGGCGATGTTGTGAATGGTGAGGTGGTGCAGGGCCGCGGTGTTGTCACTATGGAGCAGGGTGTGCAGGAAGGCCCGGCTGTGCCTGGGGACAGGAGGTGGGGGGCAGGGGCGCTGGTGAGGCCAGGTCCTACACAGCCCCGCCCTGCCCCCAGGCTCCATCCCCTCCTACTTCTGGCAGGTGGGACAGTCACATTCTGGGTCTATGGGGCGGAAGTCCTTCTCATACTGCTTCTTCTTCAGTTGCAGGTTCCCCGTGGGCACTAGAGCAGAGCCGAAGCGCTGGGGGTGGGGGGGGGAGCGAGAGAGGAAGGGGGCATCAATCAGGTTTTCCCCTGCCTAGCCTCCCCTCTACCTCAGCCCCGCCCCCGAATCCCTCCCCAGTTCCTCCTCTGCCCCAGCTCACCGCTGTCCGTGTAGGGAAGACACAGTCAAACATATCGCATCCGAGAGCCACGCAGACCACCAGATCGGTGGCATAGCTGGGGGGGCGGGGGGGACACACATGGTGGGGGGGGTAGCAGAGAACCTCAAGCCCTGATCACATGCCCAGGGCCCCCCTCCTCCCAACATGGGCACCCTCACCCCCAGCAGAGGGCTCAGTCCCCTCCCAGGCAGGGCTGTGTCTTTCCCTAGTCCCGACACCCGGGGGCAGGGGTTCCCAGGAATCCACTCCCCAAAGGCAGGGGTGGGGGTGGGCGGCATCTCCCCTCTCCTCCACATACCCAACCCCCATCAGGTAGCGGGGCTTGTCCTTAGGCAGCCGCGACGTGCTCAGTGCCACCATCCTCCAGAACTCGCCCTTGCTCTCGCCCCCGCTCAGGCCCCCGATGGCAAAGCCTGGCACATCACGCTTGGTCATCTCTGGGCGTGGAGGGGCAAGGGCAGGGGTGATCAGGCAGAAAGAAATAGGCCTCAGCCTCCTCCTCTTCACCCCCAGGAGAGAGTGGGTGTGTGTGTGTCTGTGTGCCCTGGGGCTGCTGGTGATGTCAGCTACTGTTTATAGAATGCCTGCGACACCTCTCCTTCAGTCCTCAGGAGAGGCCCAGGGCCCACGCTGCCTCAGCCAAAACCCAAGATGAAGCCAGATGTTTCAGAATTTTCCAGATTTTACAACCGTGCACATCCTACGTGAGGAGTAACTGCCTATCATCGAATGCTATAACGTTTTGACAGAAAATGTGTACAGACTCCTAACAACTGGGGTCAAGAGGTCTGGTCTTGCCGCCAAATGAACTGCAAATCCCTGCAGGTTTTGGATATGAGAGGTGGGCAAACTGGGACTTCCCTGGAGGTCCAGTGGTTAAGACTCTGTGCTTCCTATGCAGGGAGCACAGGTTTGATCCCTGGTTGCGGAACTAAGATCCCACACACCACATGGCGCGGCCAAAAAATTAAAAAACACACACACACACAATCTTCACAAGAGTACATAGTGATGCCAGGTGCAGGCAGGCACCTTGAACAAATTTTCCCCTTTATTCCTCACTTTGACCCGTTGCCATTGGGAATGGGTTTCCATTTGTATAGAGGAAGAAAGTGAGGCTCAGAGAGGTCAAGCCACTAGCCCAAGGGTGCACAGCCATGAGGCAACAGATCAAGGGGTTGGAGCCAGTGCCATGGACTCCAGAATGCAGGGTCCTGCCTATGACACCTCACTGCCTTTGAGCCCCCATCTCTGTGCCCCCTTGTCTCCATGGCCACAGCCGAGGTTCAGGCCCTCTGTTACCCACCCCGCCCCGCTGGCAACTACTCCAGCTTCCTCTCTGGACCTTATCCTTCCCATCCCACTGGGGTTTTTCTCCCACTCGACAGCCCTCCATGGCTCCCCAACACCTCAGTGTGGTGTCCCAGGCCCTCCACTGTCAGTACAATGCCTCAGGCCCAACCCTTTGCTCCTGACCTACTCCCCAGGGATAGAGCAGCACAATGTAGGAGTTAATGCTGTAGGTTGCAGAGTCCCAAGTCTGGGTACAAACCCCAGCTCTGAAACGTCCAAACTGTGTGACTGAGAGTACGGGAACTTAACAGCTCTGTGCCTCAGTTTCCCCTTCTGTAATCTTGGGAATCTGCAAGTTCCCACATTACAGGATCTTTATGAAAACTCCATCAGACAATCCATGAAGGGCATTTGGCAGAACGCCTGGTGAACACCTGGAAACTGATGTGTTCTGTGTGCTAAATCGCTTCAGTCGTGTCTGAATCTGTGCGATCATATGGACTGTAGCCCACCAGGCTTCTCTGTCCATGGAATTCTCCAGGAAAAAATACTGGAGTGGGTTGCCATGGACTCCTCCAGGGGATCCTCCCAACCCAGGGATCGAATCTGTCACTTATGTCTCCTGCATTGGCAGGCGAGTTCTTTACCACTAGCACCACCTGGGAGATTGAGAGCTATTATTATTCTCCTAATGCTCTCTATTCCATGATGCTCAGGGCCTTTGCTTCAGCCATTCCTTCCACCTAGAATGCTCTTTCGCCTAGTAACAACCACTCTTGCGAATTCCCTGGCAGTCCAGTGGTTAGGACTCCGAGATCTCACTGCCAAGGGCCAGGGTTCAATACCTGGTCAGGGAACTAAGATCCCACAAGCCCTGGGGTGCGATCAAAATTAAAACAAAAATAAAAACAACACTCTCTAAGCATGCCAGGCCCATGTGGGGTTCTCTGTGATACAAAAGCCCTGGTCCTGTTGGCACACGGCTTTACCTTCAAGGCAAGTGGCTCGGAGATCCGCGTCCAGCCCCCCCTGGATGATGGCAAAGAGGTTCTGCTTGTCTGGCCGTCGATGGGCTGCTATGCACCGATCCAACCAGCGGATTGATCTGCAAGAGGACCCTGGTCATGAGCCCTAGGGACCTGGTGAGGGGCAGGGAGACTAGGCTGCAGGACCAGGAGGCCCTCCCCCTCCACACACACACACACACCTGTACATGGCCTCTTCTACACGGGGCCCCGTCACAGTACTGCTGACCACATCATCCAGCTGCATAATGATGTCAGAGCCTGGAGAGACAGGACCACAGTTACTGGGAAAGCCCCCCTGCTGAGGATGAGCGGGACCCCACAAGTCCCTCTCTGGGTCTTGCTGATTCCCACGTAACCACCCCAATCTGCTTATACAGCAACCAAAGGAAGCATTTCAAAATGCACATCCTGGGTGGGGGGTGGGTAGGGGGGTGCTTCCCTGATGGCTCAGTGGTGAAGAATCCGCCTGTCAAGCCAATGCAGGAGACATTAGTTCAATCCCTGGTCCAGGAAGACCACACATGCTATGGAGCAACTAAGCCCGTGCGTCACAACTACTGAGCCCTTGCCCTGGAGCCTAAGAACCCTAGAGCCCAGGCTCCACAACAAGAGAGGCCATCACAGTGAAAAGCCTGCTCAGCAATGAAAAACCTGCACAGCGATGAAGACCCAGTGCTGCCAAAAATAAAATAAATAAAAATGTTAAAAAAACAAACGCACCCCTGGGAACTTCCTTGGTGGTCCAGTGGTTAAGAATCGGCCTTGCAAAGCAGGGAATGAGGGTTTGATCCCTGGTCAGGGAACTAAGATCCCACATGCCTTGGGGCAACTAAGCCCGTGTTCCACAACTAGAGACTTAGTGAACCTCAATGAAAGGTCCCACGTGATGCAACAAAGATTGTGCCTGCTAAAACTAAGACTCGATGCAGCCAAATAAATAAAAATTTAAAAACAAAATCCATATCTGATTTTGCCACCTTCCAGCTAAAACCCTGCCCTGCATATAGAATAAAATCCCACCTAGGGAATTCCCTGGTGGTCCAGGGGTTAGAACTCAGTGCTGTCACTGCCACGGCCCCAGGTTTGATTCCTGGTCGGGGAATTTAGATCTCACAAGCCCCACAGTGTGGCGGAAAAAAAAAACATTCCCACCTCTGCAAATTTATCCTTTAAGAACAAAACAAGAAACTGCCAGGGTGGCTCAGTGGTAAAGAATCCGCCTGCCAATGCAGGAGAAACAAGTTCGATCCCTGGTCCAGGAAGACTCTACATGCTGGAGAGCATCTAAGCCCATGCACCACAACTACTGAGCCTCTGTTTCTGGCTTTCAGAGCTAGAAAGCCGCAACTACTGAGCCTATGTGCCGCAACTACTGAAGCCTGCACTCTGGAGGCCATTGTCCACAACAAAAGAAGCCACTGAAATGAGAAGCTGCTGCTGCTGCTGCTAAGTCGCTTCAGTCGAGTCCGACTCTTTGCGACCCCATAGACGGCAGCCCACCAGGCTCCCCCGTCCCTGGGATTCTCCAGGCAAGAACACTGGAGTGGGTTGCCATTTCCTTCTCCGATGCATGAAAGTGAAAAGTGAAAGTGAAGTCGCTCAGTCCTGTCCAACTCTGAGCGACCCTATGGACTGCAGCCTACCGGGCTCCTCCGTCCATGGGATTTTCCAGGCAAGAGTACTGGGGTGGGGTGCCATCGCCTTCTCCGGAAATGAGAAGCTAGTGAACTGCAATTAGATAGTGCCCTCTGCTCCCAATGGAGAAGGCAATGGCACCCCACCCCAGTACTCTTGCCTGGAAAATCCCATGGACGGAGGAGCCCGGTAGGCTGCAGTCCATAGGGTCGCTCAGAGTTGGACAGGACTGAGCGACTTCACTTTCACTTTTCACTTTCATGCATCGGAGAAGGAAATGGCAACCCACTCCAGAGTTCTTGCCTGGAGAATCCCAGGGACGGGGGAGCCTGGTGGGCTGCCGTCTATGGGGTCACACAGAGTTGGACACGACTGAAGCAACTTAGCAGCAGCAGCAGCTCCCAATAACTAGAGAAAAGGCTTCACAGCAATGAAGACCCAATACAGCCAAAAATAAAATAAATAAACAAAATTATTTAAAAAAAAGAATAAAACGATGTGTGTACCAAGTGATTCCTCGTGGTGTGTCGGGAGTCTAAGCATCCTTCAATAGGGATCGAGTTAAGGTTCTTTCCCACAATTCCAAAATCCAGAAACTTCTCAAAAATCAAAGGACTTTTCTTCTGCTAATGGGATACTCATGTGGTAGCAAAACTTGACACAGTTGTCATCTTTTAAACAACCCAATTTACCAAGAAGATTCGTAAGTGTTAATGCAATAAATGTAAAGCGTATATACCATATGATCCAGCAATTCCACTCCTGGATATATACCCAAAAGGACAGAAAGCAGGGTCTCAGAAATATTTGCACAGCCAGGTTCACAATACCAATATTCACCAGAGTTAAAAGCTGAAAGCAACGCAAGTTCCATCAACAGCTGAATAGATGAACAAAATGGGATAGAGATACCCCATGGAATATTATGGAGCCCTAAAAAGGAAATTCTGCCACACGATGTAACATGGGTGAACCTTGAGGACATCATGCCAAGTGAAATAAGCCAATCACAGAAAGACAAGTACTGTATATTTCCACTTATACGAGGTTCCTAGAGGAGTCAAATTCATAGAGTGGAATGGTAGGTACCAGGGGCTGGAGGAAGGAGAATGGGAAGTGAGTATTCCATGGGGACAAGAGTTTCACTGTGGGAAGATGAAAAGTTCTGAAGATGGATGGTGGGGATGGTTATACAACAAGGTGAATGTACTTAACACCAATGAACTGGACACTTAAGGATTAAGATGATAAATTTATGTTATGTGCATTTTATTACAATTTTTTAATTAGAAAAAAAAATGAAGTGTAATACCACAGGGTACTGCCCCAGGCCTCACTGAGGTACTGTGTAATGAATGGTATGTACCCTCTATTATCTTTCTAAAATGAGGGCATTCTGATACCTATCCGGCCCCAAGAATTTCAGATTAGAGACTGTGGACCTATAGATCAGAAAAGCTCAACGAAATATTGCCACAATGTGTCATTATAGGAAAAAAGCACAGTGTACCATGCTAGCTAAAGATGGGGTGATGAGAGAAGCAACAAGGGTTTTAACTGCAATGCAGTGAGATGTATCAAATACATGTAAACCCATGAGTTCAGGGCAATCCTTAAAAACTAAACATTAGTTTGTCATCAATAGAGGGTGCTAAGTAATCAACCCATGAAAACTAGTAAGAGGGAAAGAATGAATCCTACTCTTCCTACATGACCGAAATTATTCATACTTGGTCTCCCAGGAGTAGGTGAGAAACTTTTCTCTTTACGGAAGTAATCTGGCTAATAAATGAAGAAAGGGGGACTTCCCTTGGTGGCCCAGTGGCTAAGACACCATGCTCCTAATACAGGGGGCCAGAGTTCCACCCCTGATCAGGGAACTAGACCCCACATGCTGCAACTAAGAGTTCACCCGCCATAATTAAATAGTACAGATGTCACAACTGAAAAAACAAAAAAAAAGAACTCATATGCCCAAACAAAGATGGAAAGGCCCTCATCTTTCTAATTAAGACCTTTTCATCATTCCTTGTCTCCTCTTTGGACTGTAAGCTCCATAGGTGGTATGGTACCAGAGCCCAGGCCCATAGCTATAAGCAGAAACCACAGAATATCTGGACAGAGGGATCTAAAAGCATCAATCTGCTTGGAAGATGGAATGTTTGGAACCTGTTTTCATAGCACTTTAGATTGAGAAATGCTAATTGTCTACATCAAAAAATGTACGTTATTGATGGAGATGGAAGGGGTCTAAAGCCTCCTTGTCACCCCCATTATTTCAACATATCTTTGCCCAGCTAATTTACTATCTGAGAGAAACAACCGACAAAGGTCTGCATAGTCAAAGCTATGGTTTTTCCAGTAGTCATGTATGGATGTGAGAGTCGGATCAAAAAGAAGGCTGAGCACCAAAGAATTGATGACTTCAAACTGTGGTGCTGGAGAAGACTCTTGAGAGGCCCTCAGACTGCAAGGAAATCAAACCAGTCAATCCTAAAGGAAATCAACCCTGAATATTATTCACTGGAAGGACCAATGCTGAAGCTGAAGCTCCAATACTTTGGCCACCTGATGGGAAGAGCTGACTCACTGGAAAAAAACCCTTATGCTGAGAAAGATTGAGGGCAGGAGGAGAAGGGGTGACAGAGGATGAGATTGTTGGATGGCATCAACTCAATGGACTTGACTTTTAGCAAACTCTGGGAGATAGTGAAGGAGAGGGAAGCCTGGCGTGTTGCAGTCCATGAGGTCGCAGAGTTGGAAAGGACTGAGCAAGTGAACAACGATAACAAAGAGAAACAACCGCAATAAAGATAACACTAAATGCTACTAAAAGTCAGGCACTGTGATAAGAGGTTTACCGAAATTACATCATTATCTTTGTAAACTATCCCCATTTAGGATGATTAAACTGAGGGTAAGGGACTCGCCCAGAGCCAAGCATTACCAAAGGAGCAGGCCCATTTCACCTCCACCAGGGGAAGGAGCGACTCCCCAGGATCCGCTCACCTAGCGCGTTCTGGATCTCCACGGACCTCTCTGGGCTCAGAAGGGTCTCATCACCGTCATAAGGGGAGCGGAAGCGGACGCCCTCCTCCGTCACTTCAGACAGGGACACCAGGGACACCATCTGGAAGCCGCCGCTGTCCTGAGGGAGATCCCACCGCAGGGCTGTCAGGTACTGGATGGGGAATATCTACCCCCAAGGAATGCCCTCGAACCCCGGCCTCGATCCCACCTTACCGTCAGCAGATTGTGGGGCCAATTCATAAAGCCGTGGAGACCTTGGGCCTTCTGGATCAGCTCTGGGCCCTGGTTTGGCGGAAGAAAGGGTCAGGTTAGGGGTGAGTGCAACCCTGGGTTCAAATGTTGGGGGCGACAGGGTTGGCCAGCTTCCATCCTCGCTGGTCCCTCACGCCCAGCACAAGGCCTGGGCCACCCGGGACCCTCGATACGCGTTTGTCGATAGACTTTGGGAGGCGTGCTCAGGTCTAGGGAATCTCCTGGGCTCCTCCACGCTCTGCCGCCGCCGCCCCGCTGGGGCGCAGCCCACCCACCGGCCTCAGACCCAGATGGTAGGTGTTGCCCAGGCAGATGCGGCAGCCCAGCGCGTCCAGTTGCTCTGCCGTGACGCCCTTCATAGTGGCCTGCGTGCCCACTGGCATGAACACTGGAGTAGCCACCGGCCCGTGTGGCAACCGCAGCTCCCCGGCTCGGGCCCTGGAGCGGCTACACTCGGCCACCAATCGCATGATCCGCGGGGCCGACTCCAGCGAAGTCTGGCTAGCGGCTGCCGCCATCTTGCCTGCATTAACCACGTGAGCTGTAGAACATCCTGGGCGGCGCCATGTTGGCTGAGGTCACGTGGCGCGCGATGAGGGCGGAAGCTTGGGGACAGCGTCAAATGAACCATGGAAACGGACGCCGTCCCACTCCTCTCCGCTGGATACCCAGTTTGTTCCCACAGGCAGCGAACAAAAGTGTTAAAATTTTCTTGGTTTGGAGGCCCATTCCTGCCACTTCCTCGCAGTCAGAGCCTCTCTAAGGTCTGATTGTATCCGCCATCAAATGGCACGAATTTATTACCTAAACATAAGGATGTCTTGAATGCTGAATGACAAGATCTAAGTATATAGATTTTTACACCGTGCCTTATGTAGTGTTTTGTCTTTTTTTTGGCCGCGCCTCACAGTTTGCGGGATCCTAGTTCCCCAACCAGGACTCCAACCTGGGCAGAGTCCTAACCACTGGACAACCAGGGGATTCTCTGTTTAGTCTATCTTGATTATTGCCTTGCTCCAAGGGCTTAGAACAGGACATAGCACATAGTACATACTCAATAAGCATCAGTTTATGCAATGAAAGAACGACAGATTTACAGAAGGGGAGACTGTTCCACCATTCATTCAACTTATATCTATAGATACATCCCCACTAGTGCCAGCCTCCATGCTGCACGGGGGTGAGAGAGGATGGGTCACGAATTTATTAAGCACTGGTTGTGTTTCACTAATAATAACAGCAATGTGAAAGTGAAAGTGTTAGTCATTCAGTGCTGTCCAACTCTGCGATCCCCCGTGGACTGTGGCCCACCAGGTTCCTCTGTCCATGGAATTCTCCAGGCAAGAATACTGGAGTGGGTAGCCATTCCCTTCTCCAGTGAATCTGCCCAACCCAGGAATCAAACCTGGGTCTCCTGCATTGCAAGCAGATTGTTTACCGGCTGAGCCAGGGAAGTCCAATACGTGTTTGTGGCTCAGTCGTATCCAACTCTTAAATATGTTTTCTTAATCTTGGGATTGGAAATGGAGCTGATATCTATTCTTGCCAGCAGAGGGCGCGTTTGCCCTAGAAGCTTTCCTTTCAGGACCACTGGCCTAAACTGGACTCACCTCAGCAAAACGCTGATCTACAAGCCTTGGGCTAATGCTACGGGTTTCTCAGTGTGGTGGAGTCCTCACTGAGGCCACGTCTGGAAAACATCCACCAATAAAGCCCACCTTAGGGCCTTTGCATTTGCTATCGCCATTGTCGGTAACATTCATCTGATATACCCATGTCCGGGTTATATTCTCACTGCCGCATTCCTCTTGACTTTCCCAATCTTTTTTAATAATTTATTTTCTAATTTTTATTTTTGGTTGCACCACGTTTTTGTTGCTATGCTCAGGCTTTCTCTAGTTTCCACAAGAAGGGGCTGCCCTTCATTGTGGTGCTCGGGCTTCTCATTCGGTGGCTTTTCTTGTTGCAGAGCACGGGGCTCTAGGTGCTTGGGCTTCAGTAATTGTGGCACATGGGCATAGTTGTTCCCCAGCATGTGGATCTTCCTGGACTTTGGATTGAGCCCGTTTCCCCTGCATTGGCAGGTTCTTATCCAGTGTACCACCAGGGAAATCCCGCAATCTTTTAAAAAAATAATTAATTTATTTATTTTTGGCTGCACTGAGTCTTCACTGCTGCTCAGGCTACTCTCTAGTTGTGGTGTGCTGGCTTCTCATTGGGGTGGCTTCTCTTGTTGCGGAGCACGGGCTCTAGGGTGCACAAACTTTAGTAGCTGCAGCTTTAGGGCTCTAGAGCACAGGCTCAATAGTTGTGGCCCATGGGTTTTTTGCTCCATGGCATGTGGGATCCTCCTGGATCAGGGATCAAACCTGTATGTCCTGCATTAACAGGCAAATTCTTTACCACTGAGCCCCCAGGGATGACTTCCTCAATCTTAAGAAACTTCCAGGGACTTCTGTGGTGTGCTGGAGTCCAGCCCCAGCAGGATCCAGGGGTACCCTCAGGAGAGACACGTCGGCATCAGCGAGAGAGAGAGAAAGAATAACACGGGGAGACCAAGCTTCAGTGAGAGAGGCCCGTAGCTTTATTTTCAGAAGGAGCTTTTATACCCTAAGTTGTATAGAGAAGATAATGGGTGCAAAGTCATGCAAGGTCAGCAGTGCTTGACCCTTATTGAAACCAGGCTTTCTTTCTGCAAACCTATCACATACAAAGGCTTTAGGTGATTTACATCATCTTCTGGTCAGGAGACCTGCTAACATTCTTCTTCTGATAAAGGTTAGTCAACCAGAAAAACTTATTTTCTCCAAAAGGTGATTTTTCTTAAAGTTTGGCGCCGCTCCCTGAAAGCACCAGATAGAGTTGCATTCCTATAGGGCAAAAGGTGCAGTGGGGGATAACAAGGGGAGAATTTATTAACTCAAGGGTCTAAGGTTGTTAACATTAAAGCTTCTACTTATATTTCTATATACCAACTATATTAATCAATACACTCCCACGGACACAGTGAGTGGGTAAGGGATATGGAAACTTGGCAGCAAGCATTAGCTCAACAAAGAAATCCTCTACTTAGTTGCATTTTAACAATATTAACTCCCCGAGAAGCTCTGCATTGTTAGAATATCTTAAGCTTCCTGTGCCTCTCTGGTTGGGAGGCTGTGAACAATCACATGTGTAGCAGTAAGAGTCCGGAAACCTATCAGGCAAGTTAGAGAGCTATCTGAGGGATTTGAATTGGAACACACCTATTATACCCTGGAGACTTATTAACTAGAGCTCTAAGTTGATTTTCTTACAGAGAAAGGTGGTCAGGGATAGCCCCCCATAAATGTCAGAGGAATTGGTGAAAGTCGTAAAATAGTAAAACAAACAGATTCTGGTTTTGGGGTAGACGCTCAGGCAGGTCCAGGGGGGCCCCTCGAGGTCTGACTCGCCTTGCCCATCAGGCCTCTTCCGCATGACCTTGTCATGGGCGGGAACTCCCATGCTGGCTCCTGGCATCTCCCCCTTTTTTGTTTCTTAAGACAGCCAGATGTAATTCAGTCGCGAGCTTCTGAGTGCTCTGTCAGAGAGTTCTGAGAATACAAGGAAGAATAATTATGAGAAGCAGAATTAAAGTGGCCACAGCAGCATAGCTAAAAATAGTAGACAGAAAGTTCTTTCCTGAAACAAAGTTAGAGAATGTATGGAAAAAGTCACTTGCTACTCCTGCAGCAGTAAAATCTAATCAGGAGTGTCCCATGGTCTTTATCTGATTGTGAAGTTTCCCTAAATCTAAACATTTTGGAGCTATTTCAGACACCTGAAATATGATTTTTAATCTTTTCCCAGTCATAATCTGTGTCGTTTACTTTCAACGGTGTTACACATATCCACCGATAGTCGGCATGACAGGACAGTGCCAATTTCACTTTTAATGCCTGTAATTCAGTTCCAATATGTATTATTGCTGCTTCTAGGGCGTCTATCTTCATTTCTAGCTTCCTGTGTTGCCAATGTTAAAGAAACATTTTTGGACATAGTATCAACATATTGAGCAGTATATACTTGTTGAGTTAATGATATTGCTGCCACACTAACAGAAGTAATTGCAGTTATCAAAGCTGCTATTCCCAGGATCAGTAGGCCCACAAACCGCTGTGATCGCATTAAATCCTGTAGTTGTTGTAATACAGCAAGACCATAATTATCATATCAATGTGTGGTTACAGTTTCAGGCACCATAAGATAGGGTGGACGTTGCAACACCACAAAGGAGCAAACATTATATTGGGGGGTCAAACAAGATGAGAGCATACATTGTTCACAAGACACTACATGAGTCTTGTATGAATGATTCATTTGTATATTAAGTCTTTGGGAGTCATTAGCAAAGAGAAAAACACAAGGCGAGGGTAGACAAGCTAAAATAGAATAAGTAGAAATATTTTCTGGCTGGGTTAAGGTAATAAGGGCAGTAGCGGTAAGGGCCCTCCAAATTTCTGGTTGCCAAAAAGTTCTGCCTTTAGCCATATAAGACAGCACAGGAGGAACAAATTGATTACAATGCCATCTAGTGGTGCGTAATGGCCAAGGAACTGGATGTTCTTTCCAATTGTCAAATCTACAGGTAAATTCATCATCAGGCACTGGATCCTGACCTGGATCCGGGTTGCTCCAGTCCTGAATGGTATAATTTCCTCCTCCTGGTATTCTGTAATCAATTCTTGAATTATAAGTACAAGGTTTCCAAATCGGATATCCTGAACGACCATCTATGGTGTTCCATATGACATCTGAAGGGGCAGCATTATCACAATTCAGATATTCTGGTGGAGATTTGAAAAGCAGGGATGTATAGGGGTCAAGGACGCCGGGCATACGAGCCAGTAATATCCAAACTGACCAGTAGTTTAAGGATGGGGAATCTGTCAGAATTGCTTTTTTAGAGGCTCCAATACATCCTTCTTTGGTAGGAGTAATAAAGCTTCCTGAATGATCAAAGGGGAAGCTAAAACAAACAGGAAGATCGTCTGTTCATACCTTAAAGGTATAACTGAAATTTATAGGGTATTTATCCTTTGTATAGGAAACATATGATTCTCCTAATAACTGAGGCTGGTTTGTGTGGACCTGTATAGGGTCACTGTTCCAAGTAACTACTTGAAAGGTCAGAGGATCTGGGAAGTATGCCCAATACTTTTCTGGAGCGGGGGAGAAGGCGCTTACCTGGCAAGATAGTAAGGCAAGCAGAGCAATAAACACTCTCTCAGGAGAGGCTGGAGAGCCCTGCAGGGAAGCTACCCCTTGTGCCTGGTGACAGAGCATCTTAATCTGTCCCCAGGTAGGTATGGAGGCTTGTTGAGTTGCACAAGCTGGGCGTCCTGGTGGTCTCCTGCAGGGTAAAGAATTAGGGGGGACAGTATCTTTTAGACGGAGTTGTGACATCCGTCTGGTGGGTGGTTCCTCTTTCTGTTCATCCGGGATCTCTGGTGTCATCTGTCTCGAGGTCAGCTGGACTTCCCGTATTGGCGGAAGGAGTGGAGGTAGAGGAGGTCCCTTCCTTTTTTGTGGTTGAGGCAATGGGGGGACCAGGTGTCTAGGGAGCTGTGACATGACGAATCAGTCTGTCCGGGATCCAAATAAGAGAATCTGCATCCTGTGGAAAAACACAAGCATATCCTCGGCCGCTAGTTAATAATGGGTCGGGACCCCTCCATTGTCCAGAGAGGAGGTCCTTCCATTTCACCATCGGCTTTATATTTTGTCGTTCCGGGCACCAATGGCGAAGCATTGCAGTGGCTCCAGATGAATCAACATTCAGGTTATTTATTACAAAGAGAGCATGCTGCAGGATCTGATGGGGGGAACTATGTTTAAATTCCCCTTCCTGTAATTTTTGAATTTGTATTTTTAATGTTTGATGTGCTCTTTCTACTATAGCTTGTCCCTGTGGATTGTAGGGGATGCCTGTGTTATGTTTTATTTGAAACTTTATACAAAATTCTTGGAAAGACTTAGAAGTGTAAGTAGGGGTATTATCAGTTTTTAAAGCTTTTGGTAGGCCTAAATATGGAAAACAAGTAAAGAGATGTCGTACTACATCCTTATATGCCTCTCCAGTGCGAGCAGTTGCAATAATGACATGAGAAAAAGTATTTACAGTTATATGAACAAAAGACAATTTTCCAAATGAGGAGACATGAGTTACGTCCATCTGCCAGAGTATATTAGGTCTGACACCGCGAGGGTTAGCTCCCATAGGTAAATTATTTATAGTAGTGGGACAATGTGAACAGGAATGAACAATCCCTCAAGCAGATTCTTTTTTTTTTTTATTTTATTTTTAAACTTTATGTAATTGTATTAGTTTTGCCAAATATCAAAATGAATCCGCCACAGGTATACATGTGTTCCCCATCCTGAACCCTCCTCCCTCCTCCCTCCCCATACCATCCCTCTAGGTCGTCCCAGTGCACTAGCCCCAAGCATCCAGTATCATGCATCAAACCTGGACTGGCATCTTGTTTCATACATGTTATTTTACATGTTTCAATGCCATTCTCCCAAATCTTCCCACCCTCTCCCTCTCCCATAGAGTCCATAAGACTGTTCTATACATCAGTGTCTCTTTTGCTGTCTCGTACACAGGGTTATTGTTACCATCTTTCTAAATTCCATATATTTGCATTATTATACTGTATTGGTGTTTTTCCTTCTGGCTTACTTCACTCTGTATAATAGGCTCCAGTTTCATCCACCTCATTAGAACTGATTCAAATGTTTTCTTTTTAATGGCTGAGTAATACTCCATTGTGTATATGTACCATAGCTTTCTTATCCATTCATCTGCTGATGGACATCTAGGTTGCTTCCATCTTGAGGAATCTGAAATTGATATCTTAATGCAGTAGCATTTTGATGATGGAGTGAATGAGAGGCTCGGGGTTCTTCAAAAGCAGAGGCCACTGTAACCTTGGTTAGTGAATCTGCCAGATCATTTAAGACATTTAAAGGTCCGGGCAGTCCAGAGTGAGCTCGAATGTGGCCAATAAAAAATGCTCAGTTTCCTTTCCAAATTTGTTGCTGCAGTTTAGTTAACAAGTGAAATATTGTGGTTTTGTTTTCAGGTAAAACTGCAGTCTCAATATGCAGAAACAGCCTGACCACATACGGAGAGTCAGAGTAAAGGTTAAATTCCTCCTCTGCAAACATAACAAAGGCCTCTATAACAGCTATGAGTTCAGCTCTTTGAGCTGAAGTTTCTTGTGTTTGTAAAACCTTATGCTGATTTCTTGTAACTATAGAAGCTCTGCCATTAGCTGACCCATCAGTAAAGGCCATTTGAGCATCTGGAATGGGGAATTGTTTGCACCTAACAGGAAAAATAACTGGGTGTCTAGATATAAAGTTTAACAAAGCACGTGAGGGTAAATGATGCAGAATTTGACCAAAATAGTTTCCTATGGCAATCTGCCAATTTTCATCAAACATTAGAAGAGCATCAATCTGTTCTTTGTTATATGGAATTACAATTTCTGATGGCTCGTTACCAAATAATTCAATGTTCCACTTTCTTCCTTTTAATATCAACTTAGCTATCAGCCCTGGATAAGAAGCCACTACCTTTTTAGCTTGAGCAGGAAGGTGGACCCACTCTAGGGGGCCGTTTTGCCATAAACCCCCCGTAGGTGCAGTTGGGGTAGCCAGGCAAAGGAATTGCCAGACAGTTGTCAGTTCAATTCTTTTCACGTAACTATCAGATAAAGCCTTTTCTACTTTGTGTAGGGCCTCCTGAGCCTCAACAGTTAATTGCCTTTTTGAAGTTGGATCAGGATCCCCACGCAGAATGTTGAAAAGAGGCTTCAGCTCAGCAGTGGTTAGTTTTAGATAGGGCCTTATCCAATTAATATCACCTAAAAGTTTTTGATAATCATTCAGAGTAACAAGATGGTCCTTTCTTGATTTTAGTGGGGCATGAGTTACTGTTTCTGAATTTATAACCCTTCCTAAATAAGTTATGGGTGGATTGGTTTGAATTTTTTCTGGGACAGCTTTCAAGCCTCTAGCCAGTAATGCCTGAGTTAATTTGTGAAGAACAGATTGCAGGTGGGCCCTATCTGGGTGAGCTATGAGGATATCATCCATGTAATAGATCATGTATACTTGTTCATATTTAGCCCTAATATCTTCTAGAGCAGCATTAACAAATTTTTGACATAAGGTAGGGCTATTTTTCATTCCCTGAGGTAACACTTTCCATTGAAATCTCAAATAAGGCTGTTTAAAATTTTCTGAAGGGAGACTAAAGGCAAATCGCTTTTTATTTTTGGTATTTAAGGGAGTGGTAAAGAAACAATCCTGTAAATCAATAACAATTATATCCTTTGGGAATAGCTACCGGGGAAGGGAGCCCAGGTTGTAAGGCCCCCATATCTTCCACAGTGGCATTAATGGCTCTCAAATCTTGTAAGAGTCGCCACTTACCAAATTTTTTCTTAATAACAAAAATGGGAGTATTCCACGGACTATTAGAGGGCTCAATGTGTCCTAATTGCAACCGCTCAAAAACTAAAGTCTTAGCTGCCAATAATTTTTCTTTAGGTAGAGGCCACTGTTCTACCCACACTGGATCTTGAGATTTCCATGTGATAGGGTTGGCAGCAAAAACAATGGCCTCCATTATAAATT
Source organism: Bos taurus (assembly GCF_002263795.3). Lineage (NCBI taxonomy): Eukaryota > Metazoa > Chordata > Mammalia > Artiodactyla > Bovidae > Bos > Bos taurus. Next base: position 15,180,189 of record NC_037334.1, on the reverse strand, counting down.
TGGATACCCTAATCCAGTACATTGCTGTCGAGGAGTTGGGCATATTGGCTCAATTATTCCTGTCTGTTATTTGCCTAATCCTTTTGATGGATCATAGCCCATATGGAGCATTTGGGAGGTCACTTTGTCATCAGGGCTAAAAAGTAGCACTCCCATTTGAGACAGCATGTCCCTCCCCCATAGGGTAAAGGGAAGCAAAGGAACTACATAGGGTTGGAAAGTTCCACAGGTATCCTCAAACTGCCAATCTAATATTTTTGCACTCTTAACTACTGCAGGGGCTCTCCCTAATCCCACCAGCTCATTTTCAGTAGTATGTGTTGGCCAGGAGCTGGGCCGTTCTTTCCCAGCAATGCAAGAGACATCTGCTCCTGTGTCTAAAAGCCCCACAATAGACTTGCCACTGACCAGAATATTTTTCATGGGGCATTTCTGAGTAATTTCTGTTATCCAAAAGACCATATCACTGGACCCAAATCCTTTTTCCTGTCTCTCACTTTGAGTAGCGGTGTGTCCTATGGCAGTGTAGTAGGGCAAAAGTAAAAGTTGAGCTATTCTTTGTCCCTGATGAATTTGTGTAGTTTTAGTTGGGGGTGAAATCATTATCTGAATTTCTCCTGTATAATCTGAATCAATCACTCTGGGGATAATTGTAAGACCTTGCATAGCTGAGGAGCTTCTGCCTAATATAATTCCCACCAGGCCTGTTGGTAATGGACCTTTAACCCCTGTAGGGGTTTTTATAGTAGGACTATCTGGTGTTAATATTGTTGAGGTGGTGGAACTGAGGTCCAGTCCTGCACTGCCTGGGGTTGCTCTGATGAGTTCTGCGATGGGATGAAGGGTATTAATGGGTTTAGCGTTGTTGCCCCAATTGTTGTCGGGGCCTGAGGCTGGCCCCTCAACCTGTTTTCCCTACTGCTGGTCAGGAACTAGCAAGGTTCCGTTTTTATGGAATTTTGATCTGCAGTCCTTTGTCCAGTGATATCCCTTCTGACAACGAAGGCAAGGAGTCTTAGGGAGATTAGGAGTCACAGCCAGGGAGGCAGGATTTGGCAGAGAAGAACCAGCTGTTTTTTGGGGGCAAGCGCAGATAAAGTGCCCCTCCTGGCCACAAGAAAAGCAGGCTTTGGACAGGTTAGTATTCTGTCCTTGATTATTTAAATAACTCTTTGATGGATTATTCCTGCCTGCAAACAAGGATTGAACTGTCTGTTGATAAGAACTTCCTTTTATGGCTGCAGCTATGACAATGCCCCGCATTATTGCTGGTCCTACATCTGCGCATTGCTTGATGTAGTCTCCTATCTCCCCAGATTTTTTTATAGGACGTAGGATGGCCTGGCAGGTAGAATTAGCATTTTCAAATGCCAGTTGTTTTACCAATATTCCAGCTGCCTCATCACTAGGAATTACCCTGTGAATTCCCTCTATAAGTCGTGATACAAAGTCCTCATATGGCTCTTCTGGTTTTTGTTTAATGTTTGAAAAGGAAGAGGTTGATTCTTTCCCTTGAGGCAATGATCGCCAGGACCCAAGGGCGCAGGCTGTTACCTGTTCTAAAGCCTCTCTATCTAGACCCATCTGATCTCTAATTGTATCAAATTCATTAATTCCCTCCAACATTTCTTGTACAATGTGTCTCGGGCCATATCTGCGGTTAGCACTAGCCTGCTTTCGGGCGAGGTCCTCATATTCAGCTCTCCAGAGTAGATATTGTCCTCCAGACAGAGAAGCCTTAGCGACTGTTTTCCAGTCATATGGGATCATCCATCTGGCCGCTAAGGCGTCTAACAATGTAAGGGTGTATGGAGCTGTAGCCCCATATAAAGCACAAGCCTGTTTGAGTTCTTTAATCAGTTTCATTGAAAGGGGTTCCCAGGAGGGGACGTCTCTCCCATCCCTTTCCTCAAAAATTACAGAAAAACAAGCCTCAAGGTGGGGATCAAATTCATCTTCGGGACTAGAAAAAACCCTTCTCTGAGAAACTCCTAGCGGAGGCCGCTTCCCCTCATAAGGAGGAGGAGGTATGGGGGGATGGGAGCGTCCCATGTTTCTCTTTTCCTGTTCTGGAGATTTAACTGTTTGCTGTTTGGATCTTACGAATGGTCTGATTGGGGATGTTTCTCTCAAGCTCTTAGGAGCATCTTTAGCTGAAAAAGACCAATATTCATCAGAATGATAGCGAGCTGCTGCTGCTTCTAAATCTTTTTCATCTTGGAGCGAAAGCTGTTCCTCCTTTTCATCCCCACTTTCTAAATGACTGTTGGTGTTCATGGCAGCCAGCATACTTCTTAACTGCCGATAGCTAGGCTTGGACTCTTCCTCCTCACTTTCCTCCTTACTAGGCACTCGTTCAGATTCATGAGCAGGGTCTAAAGCATCTCTAATCATATTCCATAAGGAAAAGGTATCAGTGGGCACCCTTTCCGGACATGCAGAATGTAGTAAGTTTTTAACTGTTTCCTTACCTTCTCCCATGTTTCTAAGTTAACAGTGCCCTCTTCTGGAAACCAAGGACACTGTTCTTGTACAAATGTAAAAAAGGATTGAACATTAGCCTTTTTAACCTTAATTCCTCTTTTGTTTAACAATTGCAAGATTACTCCTATAAAGAGTTGTTGTTCTTTTGACTCCTTGTTACCCGTGTCAGAGATTTCTGTCTGCAAGGAAAGAGTCAACACTACCCACTCCTACTCACCCTACCTATCTTATGCAGGGGGGTCCGCGGCACCCTGAGTGGGGTCCTAGCCTTCCCGAAAAACTGCACAATGGGGGAGACTTACCTTTGGGACCCTGTTCGGGTGCCACTTGCTGGGGTCCAGCCCCAGCAGGATCCAGGGGTACCCTCAGGAGAGACGGCGTCGGCGTCAGCGAGAGAGAGAGAGAGAGAGAGAGAGAGAGAGAGAGAGAGAGAATGACACGGGGAGACCAAGCTTCAGTGAGCAAGGCCCGTAGCTTTATTTTCAGAAGGAGCTTTTATACCCTAAGTTGTATAGAGAAGATAATAGGGGGTGCAAAGTCATGCAAGGTCAGCAGTCCTTGACCCTTATCGAAACCAGGCTTTCTTTCTGCAAACCTATCACATACAAAGGCTTTAGGTGATTTACATCATCTTCTGGTCAGGAGACCTGCTAACATTCTTCTGATAAAGGTTTAGTCAACCAGAAAAACTTATTTTCTCCAAAGGTGATTTTTCTTAAAGTTTGGCGCCTCTCCCTGAAAGCACTAGATAGAGTTGCATTCCTATAGGGCAAAAGGTGCAGTGGGGATAATCAAGGGGAGAATTTATTAGCTCAAGGGTCTAAGGTTGTTAACATTAAAGCTACTACTTGTTTTCTATATACCAGCTATATTGATCAATACACTCCCAGGGACACAGTGGGTAAGGGATATGGAAACTTGGCAGCAAGCATTAGCTCAACAAAGAAATCCTCTACATAGTTGTATTTTAACAATATTAACTCCCCGAGAAGCTCTGCATTGTTAGAGTATCTTAAGCTTCCTGTGCCTCTCTGGTTGGGAGGCTGTGAACAATCACATGCGTAGCTGTAAGAGTCCGGAAACCTGTCAGGCAAGTTAGAGAGCTATCCGAGGGATTTGAATTGGAACACACCTATTATACTCTGGAGACTTATTAACTAGAGCTCTAAGTTGATTTTCTTACAGAGAAAGGTGGTCGGCGATAAATATCAGAGGAGTTGGTGAAAGTCATGAAATAGTAAAACAGACAGATTCTGGTTTAGGCCTCTCCCGCATGACCTTGTCATGGGTGGGAACTCCTGTGCTGGCTCCCGGCAGTGGTGGTCCAGTGGTTAAGACTTGTAGGCTCCCAATGCAGGAGGCGCGGGTTCCATCCCTGGTCAGGGAACTAGAACCAGCAAGCCTCAATTAAAAAGATCCCACATGCTGCTACTAAGACCCTGCAGCTAGATAAGCAAAAAAATTTTAAAAAGAACCTTCCATCACTGATGAGTGTATATCACATAGCCTGTAAGTCATATTATGCTTTTAAAGACTTCTGTACATTGACAATGCCCACTTTTTTTTTTTTTTCCCAAACATTGATCTATTTATTTGGCTACTCTGGGACTTAGTTGCGGCATGCAGGGTCTTAGATCTTCGTTGCAGCATGCAGGAGCCTTAGTTATGGCATGCAAATTCTTAGTTGTGTTACATGGAACCTACTTACTTCCCCATCCAACCATCTCGTCCTTTGTCATCCCCTTCTCCTCCTGTCCTCAATCTTTCCCAGCATCAGGGTCTTTTCCAATGAGTCGAGAATTTAATAAACTTGACTTATGATTTCATCTTATTTAAAGTATATTTATTTAAGTTTTTAAAATAGATAATACATCATTCAAAAAATATGGATAAAATGTATACTGTGAATTATCTTTCCCATGCCTGTCCCATGTAATAGTGTTAACTTCTTAAGGTTTTTTAACCTCTTAATATTAAATGATGTTTACTATTCATTCTTATGTATACTTACAGACATTTTACAACATGATAAAAGAAAATATATACTTTATTTTTGCAGTTGTTTTGTTTGGAGTTGATTTCATCTCGGTATACTAATGATTCTTTTTTTAATCTTCTGGACTCTTTCATACTAGACTGATGATGTTTTTGAATTATCCTTTTCCACTAGTCATGGATCACTGACCCATGGAATTGTCTAAAATTTCAAAACTCTAACAACTTACTCAAATATAAGTTTCATAATAGTTTTTGAAGAACTCAGTAGCACCAAGGAGGTATGGGAGAAATTGCTGTCTGTTCCACTAATAAAATCATATTATACCACATCTATTGTCCCCTTCTCCTCCTGCCTTCAATCTTTCCCAGCATCAGGATCTTTTCAAATGAGTCAGCTCTTCACATCAGGTGGCCAAAGGTGCCGGGAGCCACCAGGGGAGATCCCACCCATGACAAAGGTCATGCGGGAGAGACCTGACAGGCAAAGGCAGATCAGGCCTCAAGGGACCCCCTGAATGTGCTCAAGCATCTACCCCAAAACCAGAATCTGTCTGTCTTACTATTTTGTGCCTTTCACCAACTCTTCTGACATTAACAGGGGGCTATCCCCGACCACCTTTCTCTGGAAAAAGTCAACTTAGGGCTCTAATTAATAAGTCTCCTGGGCATGATAGGAGTGTTTCAATTCAAGCCCCTCTGATGGCTTTCTAGCTTGCCTGACACGTTTATCCATACTCTTACAATTAACACATATGATTGTTCACAACTCCCCAACCTTGAAAGGCACGGGAAGCCAAAACATTCTAAAAGTCCTAATGAGCATAGAGTCCTTTAAGGGATGAAAAATTATTAGAATAGATAGTACTGGTAAAGGGCTTCACTATGGGCCAATGCTTGCTGCCAAGTGCCCATATCCCTTATCCATTGTGCACCTGGGAGTGCATTGGTTAACATAGTTGGAATGTAAGAAAAACAAGCAGCAGCCTTGAAATTAACCACATCAGACCTTTGAGCTAATTGGTTCCTTCTTTGTTGTAACTTACTGCACCTTTGCTCTATGAGAATGTAACTCTGTTTAGCACTTGATGAGGCTGACATAGATTAGAAATATAAAGAAAAAACACTTCAAGGGAAAATAAGTTTTCTGGTTGAAGAGCCTTTATCAAAAAAGGGTCATAAAATGTCTACAGGCCTCCAAGGCCAGAAGATATTGTACACAATATTGTTTATGGGAAAGGTATGCAGAAAAAATCCTGGTTTTGATAAAGACAAAACAGATGTAATGTTTGGGCTGACTCTGTATGACTTTGCATCTTTCATTTCCCTCTATGTACAAGTCAAGGTAAAAAAGTTCCTTTTGAAAATAAAGTATGGGCCTCACTCACCGAAGCTTGGTCTCCCCGTGTCATTCTTTTTTTCTTTTTCCCTCCTTTTCTCTCTCTGTTCTTCTTTCAGGATGACTCCTTAGAACACAAGAGCTTTATTGGCTTTCTGTGTTAATCAAGGAAGAGCAAACCTCTTTCTCTTCTCTTTATTCTTTCTCCTTTATTCTCTTATCGTTCGACCCTGGACTATCAGGTTTCAGTCCATTATAAGACCCGTGTCATCTCTCTCTCGCCAACGCTGTCTTTCCTGAGGGTACCCTAGGATCCTGCTGGGTACCTGGGGCTGGACCCCAGCACAAAGGATTGGAGTTCCAGCTTCAACATCAGTCCTTCCAATGAATATTCAAGATTGATTTCCTTTAGGATTGACTGCTTTGATCTCTTTGCAGTCCAAGGGACTCTGAAGAGTCTTCAACATCACAGTTCAAAAGCATCAATTCTTCGGCACTCAGCTTTCTTCATAGTCCAACTCTCACATCCATACATGATTTCTGGAAAAACCATAGCCTTGATTAGTCGGACTTTTGTTGGCAAAGTAATGTCTCTGCTTTTTAATATGCTGTCTAGGTTGGTCATAACTTTCCTTCCAAGGAGTAAGCGTCTTTTAATTTCATGGCTGCAGTCACCATCTGCAGTGATTTTGGAGCCCCCAAAATATTCCGCCACTGTTTCCCCGTCTATTTGCCATGAAGTGATGGGACCAGATGCCATGATCTTAGTTTTCTGAATGATGAGCTTTAAGCCAACTTTTTCACTCTCCTCTTTCACTTTCATCAAGAGGCTCTTTAGTTCTTCTTCACTTTTTGCCATAAGGGTGGTGTCATCAGCATATCTGAGGTTATTGATATTTCTCCTGGCAATCTTGATTCCCGCTTGTGCTTCATCTAGCCCAGCATTTCTCATGATTTACTCTGCATATAAGTTAAATAAGCAGGGTGACAATATACAGCCTTCATGTACTCCTTTCCCTATATAGAACCAGTCTCTTGTTCCATGTTGTTCTAACTGTTGCTTTCTGACCTGCATACAGATTTCTCAAGAGGCAGGTCAGGTGGTCTGGTGTTCCCATCTCTTTCAGAATTTTCCACAGTTTATTGTGATCCACACAGTTAAAGGCTTTGGCAAAGTCAATAAAGCAGAAATAGATGTTTTTCTGGAACTCTCTTGCTTTTTCGATGATCCAGCGGATGTTGGGAATTTGGTCTCTGGTTCCTCTGCCTTTTCTCAAACCAGCTTGAACATCTGGAAGTTCAAATCCCTTACAGTTATACAGTGGAAGTGAGAAATAGATTTAAGGGACTAAATCTGATAGACTGCCTGATGAACTATGGACAGAGGTTTGTGACATTGTACAGGAGACAGGGATCAAGACCATCCCCAAGAAAAAGAAATGCAAAAAAGCAAAATGGCTGTCTGAGGAGGCCTTACAAATAGCTGTGAAAAGAAGAGAAGCGAAAAGCAAAGGAGAAAAGGAAAGATATACCCATTTGAATGCAGAGTTCCAAAGAATAGCAAGGAGAGATAAGACAGCCTTCCTCAGTGATCAGTGCAAAGAGAGGAAAACAATAGAGTGGGAAAGACTAGAGATCTCTTCAAGAAAACTAGAGATACCAAGGAAACACTTCATGCAAAGATGGGCTCAATAAAGGACAGAAATTGTATGGACCTAACAGAAGCAGAAGATATTAAGAAGAGGTGGCAAGAATACACAGAACTGAACAAAAAAGATCTTCATGACCCAGATAATCACGATGGTTTGATCACTCACCTAGAGCCAGACATCCTGGAATGTGAAGTCAGATGGGCCTTAGGAAGCATCACTACGAACAAAGCTAGTGGAGGTGATGGAATTCCAATTGAGCTATTTCAAATCCTAAAAGATGATGCTGTGAAAGTGCTGCACTCAATATGCCAGCAAATTTGGAAAACTCAGCAATGGCCACAGGACTGGAAAAGGTCAGTTTTCATTCCAATCCCAAAGAAAGGCAATGCCAAAGAATGCCCAAACTACCACACAATTGCACTAATCTCACACGCTAGTAAAATAATGCTCAAAATTCTCCAAGCCAGGCTTCAACAATACATGAACCATGAACTTCCAGATGTTCAAACTGATTTTAGAAAAGGCAGAGGAACCAGAGATCAAATTGCCAACTATGTTTATAGAACTGTTCAATTTTGCCGATAAGGTGCCTGTGAAATGGTCTGTCCATTGGCTTTTATTTACATTCCATGATTGCTACTAATGTTGAATGCCTTTTCAGATGTTTGAGACATTTCCTGACATCTTTCATTACTTGGTAATGATTTGGTAGCAGATTCAACACAGCTGAGCTGAGCACTTGTATATATAAAATCTCCATATGGAACAAAAATACAAAATAGTGATCTTTGGAGATTGTAAATACAAGAGTATTCATTGAACTGCACTTTTGTATTTTATACACTTTTCTGCATTTTTAATATTCCACATGTGCAAGTATATAAAAAAGCTCAAAACACAAAAAGTGAACAAACTCAGTCCCACCTCATCCCCCACAGTGTTTCCAACACATCCACCCACTTTCCACCTCAGCCCTTCCTAGTAACATGTTTTATCAGACTCTTATGTCCTTCTAGTGTTTTTTTTTTCCTTCATGCTGCTGCTGCTGCTGCTGCCAAGTCGCTTCAGTCGTGTCCGACTCTGTGCGACCCCATAGACGGCAGCCCACCAGGCTCCCACATCCCTGGGATTCTCCAGGCAAGAACACTGGAGTGGGTTGCCATTTCCTTCTCCAATGCGTGAAAGTGAAGTCACTCAGTCCTGTCCGACTCTTCGTGACCCCATGGACTGCAGCCTACCAGGCTCCTCCGTCCATGGGATTTTCCAGGCAAGAGTACTGGAGTGGGGTGCCATTGCCTTCTCCCCTTTCTCATGCAGAGAGAAGCAAATATTGTTACATACTTATTTACATATATCCCTTTGTTCACAAAAGCAGGCTTGCTAGTTACTGTAGGGAATGCACTCCACTTTTTGTGTACACCTTGGAGGCTATTTCATGTCAGTACATAGTCTCCTTGTTCTTTTAAAAATTTATTCATTGAGAAAAAGTCTGATACTTTGGCCACCAGATGCAAAGAGCTGACTCATTTGAAAAGACCCTGATGCTGGGAAAGATTGAAGGAGGGAGGACAAGGGGACAACAAAGGATGAGATGGTTGGATGGCATCACTGACTCAATGGGCATGAGTTTGAGTAAACTCTGGGAGTTGGTGATGGACAGGGAGGCCTGGCGTGCTGCAGTTCATGGGGTTGCAAAGAGTTGGACACGACAGAGTGACTGATCTGAACTGAAAAAAAAGTTTGGAGGGGATCTTAGTTCCCTGGCCAGAGATTGAACCTGGGCCCTCAGAGTGAAAGCATGGAGTTCTAAACATTGGACTGACTGGGAATTTCCATTCTTACATTTTTTAAAAAGTTGCCCAGTATCCTCGAGTATGAATAGTCCACCTCTTGCTTATCGGGTTGTTTTTAACTTGGGTTGTGAGTAAAATCTTTTGCTTCTACAAACAAGGCTGCAATGAATAATCTTGTATTTAGGCCATTTCACATGGCAGCAAGTATATGTTTAGGAAAATTTTCTACCAGCTGGATGACATGGTCAAAGACTAGAATGAGATCCTAGCAAATGCCCTCCATAGGGTTTGTGGCAACTACACTGACAGAAGCACAATGTCTGCAACCTCTGTCCTCACCTGCTGCATTAAGAGGAGAACTCTGGTAACTCCGTGCCATTTTTAACATGCATTTGTCTTATTCCCAGTGAGGTTTGGCATCTATTCTTCACTCCCACCTTCTTGAAACATTCTTCCTATGGACTTGCTAGGCTCAATCTCCTAGTTTTTTTAGTATTTCTTTTTAATTCTGCCAGATAATAATGTGATGGTGATGTTTAAGAACCAACATTGCCGACACTAACAGAGCAAGTGCCAGTGTGTGTCAGGTGTCTGCCAAGCCTTATGCTGTCATTGCCTTATCTGACTCTCACAGGATAACAAGGTGGGTACTGTTATCTCCGTTTTATGAATAAAGTCACTGAGGCAGAGATATTTTCTAACTCACTCCTGGTCACATGAGTAGTAATCAAGGAACAGGAATTGAAATCTAGTTTTGGGGCTACCCTGGTGGTAAGGAATCCACCTGCCCATACAGGAGACATGGGTTTGATCCCTGATCTGGGAAGATCCCACATGCTGCAGAGCAATGAAGCCCATGTGCCACAACTATTTAGCCTGTGCTCTAGAGCCCAGGAGCTGCAACTGCTGAAGCTGTGTGTCCTAGAGTCCAAGCTGTACAACAATAGAAGCCACTGTAATGAGAAGCCAACACCACAACTGGAGAGTAGCCCCAGAGAAAAGCCCAAGCAGCAATGAAGACCCAGCACAGTAAATACAGTTTTTAAAAAAGAAGGAAATCTAGTTCTGTCTGAGCCCCATGAAGCCACTGTCTTATACATCTTTTACTGAAGAAGGCAGTATTAGGGATTGTAGCACAGGGCAGAGATGAAAGGGTTACAGCCAGAAGAACCAGAAGAGGGGATTCAGGCTCTGCCACTCAGAAACCAGGTGACTTTGGTCAAATGATGGGCACTCTACTTCAGTTTCTTCATCTTTAAATTGGGGCAGAGCATCATGATGATGGTAAACAGTAAACATCAAAATACACACATGAATATACATGCAATGAACATTAGGGAGCACCCACTCTGTCAGGCACTGTTCTCACTGCTGGTAACATAGCAGCAAACAAGCAGACAAAAATCCATGCCCTGCAAGTATGAACAAGAATAATTTGTAGAACATATCAGTCTCAGGTAGTGAAGAGTGTTGGGGGAATAATGAGGGCAGGAGAGGAGTTGGGAGGTGACTATTTTAAGTAGAGTGGTCTAGATCAGCCTCAATAAGGTGAGATTTGAGTCAAGGCCTGAAGGAAATAAAGAGGGACTCAAATGATATCTGAGAGATCATTTTAGGCAGTGGGAACCATGAGAGCAAATTTTCTGCTGAGGTGGGAATGTACCTGGATCACTTGCGGTGCGGCAGGGAGAGCAATGTAGCTGCAGGAGTGAGGGAAGGAGCAAAAGGTGGAGAGGTCACAGCATGAGATCGTGCAAGGCCTCTGGTTAGCAGTGGGGACTTTGGAGTTCCTCTGAGCTAGATAGGAGAGTGGGGGTTTCTTAACGAAGCGTTTAGAGAGTTTTTCCTATCCCCAGAGGTAAAATCGGGGGTTGGAGGTAAGTTGCATCCGAGGCTCGGTGGCATCTGCTTTAAGATTTCATTGCTGTTCAGCCGGGAGGCCTGGGGGGCGCCACAAGGCCATCCTGAGGCGGCGCAGGGTGCGCGACTTCAGCACTCTGGACAGCGCCACGCACGTTTCCCGGGGCCAGGGAAGCTGCAGATCTGGGGGCGGAGCCTGAAGAAGCGGCCTATTAAAAGCCGCGCGCCGCGCACAAAGGACTCACCCAATAGGTAGGAGCCTAAGGAACTGTCCAATTGGGAGCGTGGGGGCGATGACGTACCGAACGACGCTGAGAGGCAGAGCCTGTGGAAAGCCTCTATTCGGAGCGGGGATTGTTGATTGGCCCTGTTGAAGCGCGTGCCCAAGAGGCGGTTCTAAGAGCTTGCAAGAGGTCATTTTCGAAAAGGGTAATTTGGAAAAACCGATCCTTGGGTGGTTTCTGCAGCCAAATGGAAGCCGGTGTACTTTCCCAGGTTCAAAGTCTCCGTGAATCCCCAACCCTTCCCTCCTTGGGGTCGACGCAACTGTGCAGAGGAGCCCCCAAAACTGGAAGGGGTTCTCCTTATGGAGTAGCATATGAGTTCTCAGATGCAGAACGGCAGGAGTTCGGTTTGCTCTGGAGAGGAGTTAGGGGTACCTCTGACGTTGAAGTAAAAGTCCTTGCAGTCCTGGGGTCGGCTAATTGTCCCAAAAGCCTGGACGATGTTTTCTCTGATTCATTCAGACGGGGTTGAGAGCAGTCCTTGTGTGCTAGTCTCAGCCCCCACAGCCTGGGTGCCATGCTAGCTTTTTGGGAAATACCAGAAAGGCCATGGACCAGGACTTCTGACCTGTGTGGAATGACCTCTATGGCCACTGTCTAAACATTCCAGCTTGTCCCCCCCTACAGTAGAACAGAGTGGTAAGCCTGGACCCCTCTCCTTATCTTGGGCCAAGATTATAATGCATCACTGTGTCCCAGTCAGCTGTTTAGGACATGCAGTTTTAACCCCTCTTGGGTCTGGAAGGAAGGTGGTCCCTGGCAAAGTACAGTGGACTTTTGCCACTGTATCACACTGAACCTCAGCTCAGTTGTTGCAGAACTCAAGCCGTTTTGTCCGTCTCTCAGCCTTTATTTTCACCTCTACTACACACAGGTTCTTTACCCAAAAATTGCTCTGGAGTACCACTCAGCCCAAGTTCTTTCTAGCTCTTTCCACAGCTCTCCGTTGTCCTCAGGATGAGGTTGAAAAGTCCTCTGCTTCCCAGTCAAGCCCCTGCACTGGATGGCTCCAGGCTTACATCAAGCCACACTTTTCCCTTCTCATGACCACAATGCTCACTCACCTGAATATTAGCTCCTTGAATTCCACTGACACCTCCCAGAATTTTCTGAGCATGCCAGTCCCTTGGCTAATCCTCAACACACCTTTTGGTCCCACTCAACCATACTGTCTCACTTGAGACACAGAATGCCTTCCTGTAACACTCTACCCGAGCTGGGAAAGGGCACTCTTGGTGCCTGGAAGCTCCTTGAGGGCTAGGACCAGGTTCACTGCCATATTCCCAGCGCTCAGTACATGGCTGAAACATAAGCAATACCCAATAAACACATTATGTGAATGAAACAAATGAGCACAGTAAGTTTTCATTTATTCTGGAGTGGGTTAGAATGAGCATTTCAGCCAAAAATGCGTGCTGCATTGCTACCCAAAATTGTGTCCACACGTTTTAGAACAGGCCTGTGAAGGGAAGGAAGAGCCCCATGAGGCTCACACCTGGACACTGAATCCTGAGGCTCGACAGCCCAGCTGACTACACCAGAACAGGTTAACGGTGAGAGAGAGAACAAATGAATGTTTCCCTGTCAGGTAGAGGGCAGTCGGGCAGCTCAGGCTGCACCTAGGCACAAACAGGGCCCCAGTGACTACAAATCTACAGAGGTGTATGTCTCTGATTTTTGTCTCCACCATTGCTACTAAAGGCCCTCTTTCATCTGAGGTCACTAGTCCCCAGTACTTACACCCTGTGATCAGTTCAAATTGCTGGCAAGGCCCTGTCCTTCCCTGTGACATCATCTCCTACCACCATGAGGTGTTAAGTCATACTTTCTCCCTTCCTACCTTCCCTCCAAAAGCACCCTTCAGGGTGATGTCTGGTCCCAGGCCATTGACCCCCATGGCCTATCCACCAGTTGACCCTGTCCTGATCAACTCGCTGAGGGTGTAGGCCACCAATCGATCCTCGTGCTGAGGCTCCTGGTGCTGTCTGCTGGCGACTCAGGAACACGACACCATCTTCCAGCAATACATGGGCCAACGTGCCTCTCCATAAGCCAGCTGTTGCCTACCATGGCCATAGCTGAGGAGGAGCTGGAGACTACCTCCTCCACACTGGCCTCCAAGGCTTAGAGGACAACAGGCCTGGGAAAGCCTGGATCACATCTGAAGAGCTGAGGTGTGAGCAGCAAGGCCTTCTCCATGCTAAGGTATAGCCACAACTTGCTGAATCCAGCTTCCTGGGGTGGTAGGTCCCAAGGGCTGGGATACTGTCCATGGTCAGCTGCATCACTGCCACCAAGGTCCTTGAGTGGAATCAGGGTGACAAAGGACCTGTGATTCCAAGTGGGCTCCTCAGACAGGTACTCACTTTGCTGACAAGATGCTGTTGGCTCTGTGCTGTCCACACCTGACTACAGTAATCCTGATTGTGGCTGATGAGCTTCCAGGGCTGACAGCAGCAATGGTCGGTAGAACCTTTACCCAGCCTTGTACTGGGTCAAAAAGTGTTCCCCCCAAAAGGCCTGTCCAATTCCTAACCACCGATACCTGTGAACCTAACTTTACCTGGGAACACATCTTTTTAGATTTTTTTTTAAAAAGGATCATAGGAAGAATGCATCCTAGACCAGGGTACGCCAAAATCCAGTGACTGGTGTCCTTACACAAAGACTCACAGGAAAAGTTCATGTGAAGACAGAGGCGGAGACTGGCATGATGCTGTTACAAGCCAAGGGATGCCTGGAGCCACCAGGAGCTGGAGGAAGCAAGAAGGCAATCCTGCTTCTTCCCAGTTAATTTGTCCTGACTGTGGGAGGGACTCGGTCAGGCCTCCATCAAAGATAAGCCACCCAGGCCCCGGCCCTTCCCCCAAGAGAGGACCATGGCAGCAAGTCCCAAGTCCCTGAGAACATGTCACCACAGGGACATCTTCCTCCGCTGCCTTCTTTGATCTTGAGATGCTTTCCCCTGTGGTGTCAGCATCCAGAAATGTGAATGGTGGCAGCAGATGCTGTTGAGAAACCCACGGTGAAAGCTGTGTGGAGAATGCAGGTCCAGAGCAAAAGTCATGTGGCAGGCAGTATGGGAGTGTTCCTCGCCATGGACTTCTGAGTGACACGGCTTCTGCCCACACCTTTATTATCTCAAATACAGGATCCCAGGGATCTCGTGTGGGCCTCTCTTTGTGGAGCCCCTGAATCGGTCTCCACTAGCACACATACTGAAGGGATACCAGGGCACTTCAGGCCCCATTCCCCAAGCTGGACCATTTGATATCCAGGGCCGCCTCTGCTCTGGCAGTTGACAAAATTCTTACGATGTTTTTTTATTTAGTGCAATCACCTTTCCTTCACCTCCCCAAGGAGGCAAATCTTTATCCTCTGAAGGCATACTGGATGGCTTCTGCCTCGGCTGAGTGACTCTGCATCAAGAATGGTTCACACTTCTCCCAACGGTCAAGGTTAACCAAGCACGGGAGGCCAAGGTCCCACCTGGAGCTCAGAACTTGAACAGTACGTGGTCTGAGAGTGGAGAGGCGACAAAACTAGATAGGTTTCTGCAGAGAGGCAGTCCCAGGCCTCACCGAGGGGCTCCTTCCAGATAGGCAGGTAACACCACTCTCCCCCTGGGGCAGGACCGGAGTTGAAAAGGGCTGCTTGGGGAGGGGGGTGCCGCTCCTCCACTGCACACTGATGACCCGTAGGTGACAAATGTCCCCCAAACACTGTGCAAATGCCCAAGATGGAGAGGCATCCCAAAAGTGTACTCAGTGGAACAGGCCCCAGGAGGGGGCTGCTGGAGACACCAAGTGCCCTACTTGCAGGGATGGTTCTGGGGCTGCATTTCCCAAACCTTGGGAACCTTCAGCCAGATTCAGCTGGGCTTCTTCAAAGTCAGCTAGTGTACTGAAGTACAAGATCACCTTACTCCACGGTGATTTGAAATTGCACTTAAAAACTCTATTAGAATTCATGGAGCAGAAAATGAACCCTGCCCAATTATGTATGAGCAAAACCCAAACAGCAGTGTGGGCCTCCAGAAGCTGCCCTGCAGGCCGTCGGGAGAATGGTTTCGGAGCCACTGCAACACTGGGTCTCTGGCCCTGGACTTCTCTGGTGACCAGGAGCTGCCCTGCCCCCCACACCCTGCCTTCCTGCGCTGGGAACAGGGTGGAGGCACCCTGCCCATCCTGCTGCAGGTGGGCCAGACACCCAGGGCTACGACGGGCGCAGAGTTTTGTTTTTCTTTATTTGTCTACATTCAGCTCAATTCAGATGTACTGCTTGAATGATGCAGACATACCAAAAAAAAAAAAAAAAAGAAACCCCACTCTTTCCCACTGGTTTTTAAAATAAAATCTTCACTTATAAAACTGAAACACTAAAGCATTAAAATACAGAAAGCTCGTTTAACTCACTTCACAAAAGCATTAACAGATGACGTATCCCTTCCGTGACTATTTAAAGACAAACTGAGTTAACACTAACACCAATCGTAAATAGACAGAGGGATACTTAACTGCAAGAACTCAAAAAACTCTACTCAGACAAAGTTGTAATGGCAACTAACAAACCATTGAAGACACGGAGTCCCAAACACGGCTAAATATGGGTCACAGGACGGGTCACAGGGGTGACCAGCTGCACCTCACGACACGGCAACGTGGACAGGGGAGGGCGGAGGGGCCTGGAGAGGCCGGTTGACATGTTAACTGTGATGCATAAAACTGAATCTTACAACGGGAGGGTTAAGTGCAGAAGGTACAAATCTTCACCCCTCGGGGGCTTTATCTGTATTGGTAGTTCATGCTGTGGTCTGCGTTTCTGCCATAGCCCCCTTGTGATGACTGGTAGGAGCTGGGAGGACCGCTGTAATTCTGGCCGGACCCTGGAGAGTTGTAGTTTGACTGTGACGAGTAGCCTCCTAATTGAGAGAGGAATGGGTCAGAAGTGAGGGGCACAAGACCCACCCCGTGGTCAGTGCTCGGGCATCAGCCAACACTCAACAGAGCTGTGTCTGTCCATGAGATACAGCAGCAGAGCAGCCCTGGAAGTGCCACTTTGTTAAGTGCCTTTCCAGGGTCAGCGGGCCTAGTTCTCACATGAGCCCTGAGAGGTGGGGCCATCAAGCAGGGCTTACAAGGAGTAGGGATCTGTCCAGTCACAGATGCGTCAGCCATAGGAGCTATGATCAGGCACTGCCTGAGCGCAAGGCTGAACTCACCACCCCCAACCAGAGTTCACACAGCAGGCTATTTGGCCCTCACTGTTCTCAGCATTTTCCCCTGCTGCTGCCAACACTTACAAGAGGGCAATTTCTGGACTTCTCTAGCAGGGGCAGGGGGCTCAGGTTTGATTGCTAGTAGGGGAGCTAAGATCCCACATGCTATGTGGCCAGAAAGTTACAAGAAGTAAAATAAATTTGGGTCTTAAGAACCCCTGTGGGCTCTGTTGGCTCTGAGTTTAAGCCTCCCCTCACCCCACTGTGCCACCTGCTTCCCCAGGCCCACCTTGTTTGCCTTGGTATGAGGAGCTGCCCCCAGAACCTCCATAGCCCCCATGTGACCCTGGGTTGTAGGACGATCCGCCTGAGCCGTAGCTGTTCCCGCCGCTTCGGCCTCCACTACCACTGTAGTCTGGAGCAGAGAAGACAGTGTGGTTAAGGGGCTGTGGCCACGATGTGGCTGGGCATGCTAGGTTTACCCTTGGCTGAGACCATAGGCCTTTGCAGAAATCCCTGTTTTAACTGTCTGAACTAGGCAACCTGTCCAACCATGAAGTGCCAGGGGTCACTGGAGTCCTGTAATGGCACCACATTCTGAAGCCCAATTCCATCCTGCCTGCTCCAAGCCTCCTCCCTTTTCCCACCTGGCACCCAGCGACCCCTGCCGGGCCCACTCACAGACAGCACAGCTTCCTTAAGGACAGCCCAAGGATGCCCCGAATCTTGTCGTGCTGTATCTCCACAGGAGGCGAAGAAGGGGGCAGTAACTGAGCATCTGCTGGGGGCTGTCTCCAGAGCCTAGCCCTGGAGGTGAGCTCATAGCAGCTGGCCTGGCCTCACAGGCTCTATCTATTCTGGTGCCCCAGCCTCTGGAACCATGGAGAAGGCAACAAGGAGGGCACAGCAAAGACCTGGACTGGGAGACTCGGTGCCAGGGTTTTCCTGACGCCTGCCCTGTAGCCAGCGTCGCTAGGCTCTCCACCATGCCTGGGGAGGTGCTCTGCCAGCCAACTCACTGAATTTGCTCTCGTAGCTGTAGTCGGATCCGCCTCCACCTCCAGGGGAGCCGTAGGAATTGGAGTACGAGGAGTAGTTGCCTTGTCCGTGATTGTAGCCTTTCTGCTTGCCCTGTGGGGGTCCGTAGTTGCTGTACTGGCTCTGGCTGTAGGACTGTTGCTGGCCTTGGTGGGGCTGGTAGCCTGAGCCATATGAGGGCTTCTGTTGGCCCCCGTGCGGCTGCTTCTTCCCGGCGTGTTTTGGGGGCACTGGGGAGTTGTAGTTGTCACCTTGGTAGTAGGAACCGTAGCCAGAAGAGCCACCACCGCCCCCGCCGCCGCCACCACCGGCATTCCCCGAATGCCCTCCGTTGCTGTAGAACTGACCTAAACAGGAAGGCAGCAGGTCAGGCGGAGGAGGGGGAAATGGGGAAGGGCAGGAGGGGGTGGTTGCAGCTGTGGGCCCTGAAGGCTGACCCACAAGCCCATGGCCCAGGCCGGGACAGAGGGACGGAGGCAGGACAGTGAGGAGTGGTGGCTCCGGTCCATCAGGCAGCCTGGCTGGGGCTGGCCCCAGCCTTCAGCTCCACTCACCCATCAGCTGACGACAACAATGGATCTTTGCCAAGCAGCGGCACGACAGCAGGCCGACAGCAGCTTTTGCAGCAGATGTCAACATTATAGTGAGATGGGCTCCAAGCGCGGGATGACATTCACGACTAGCTTGCTGCTACCCAAATGTCCCCAACAGTGACAGGAAAAGCAAAGCCCCACAGAAGCAGCCAGCTCCGACCCTGTCCTCCTCCCCTCGCCCCCCCAACTCCCCGCTGTGCTGGGAAGAGGCTCGGCAGTCCAAGCCCTGTGACCTCAGGAGATATTCTGTAATGACGCCCCTAAAGCCAGAGCCATTCATGGAAGACTAGCTGGTCTAACCAATGACCTGGGATGTCTCCCGGGTGTGACTTCCACAGCCTCATGGGGAAATCAAACACCAGAGTTCGGTTCCCAACGCCCAGGTGAGGCCTCCCACAGGGCACCCCCCTCATTCCCAGCACAGCTGCCAGGCACAGGCGGGACCCAGTGGCAGGACTAACAAGTGTGCAGCGAGGCCACCACATTCTCAGGCCCTGAAGCAGAAAATGTCACAATGGATACCCGCCTCCCCAACGTTGGTCGCTAAGTATAGACCCTGGTTTGTTAACAGTCCCCAACACTCAGATGGATCCATGGGGGATGGGCCTGATAAGGCAAGGTGATGGAAGGCGGAGGTCAGGTCATGTGGGTGGCTCTCTGACCCAGCCAGGCAATCCCCGACGTTCACGCAAGGGCAGCAGAGTCCCTGGGGCAGGCAGACCTGGGCACACTACCTCTGGATGGCTGCTGCCCCTGACACAGCCAGCCATTGTGTGTGCCCGGGATGGGGGAGGAGGAGAAGGGAATGCCCCCACACACCCAGTCCTTCCTTCCTATATTTAGCAGCAAGTCTCCAGTCTTTTGAATGAGGTGAATCTGGGAGTTCTCAAGGACCTTCCACCCACTGCAGATATATGTCTCATACCACTGTGTCTTGGGTGGTTTGGACAATAATTTGGATAGAGCTAATTTGCCACATAAGTTAATTTCCTCGAGACCCCTCCACTCAGCCCACCAGAAGGCAGAAACACCAGGGAGAAGGCTGTGTCCCCAGTGCGAGAGAAAACATGCTTTGGTTCCTGGAGGAGGGGCGGTACCCCCTTGAGACTCCCCCCTCCTCTCTGCAGCCCACCACTTCAGCTGCCCACGGCCTGCACTGAGCGCCTCCTCGCCCCTCCGCCAGCGTGGGGATGAATGAAGACGCCAAGGACTGAGGGCTTGTTACTTTAACATGTATTGATTAAAAAAAAAATAATAAAGGGGAGGGAAAGTTTTCAACGTCATTTCAGGATAACTATTTCCTGGTATAAAAAGACATTATTCTCAAACAATAACGTTCTTAAAAAAAAAATACATCATGCAATCAAAGTTTTCAAAAGTTTCACTGAATGTTTCAAACCCCTGGGAACAAACTATGGAATAACCGTTTTGACCAGTTTTTTTCCTGAATAAACGCAAAATCTTGCAAGTCAATGTGGAGGCAGGCTTTGCTGCAAGAATTGTTGATCAGAGCCAAAACCACACTCGTTCCCAAGAAGGGCTCCCGCCAGGAAACGAGGGTCTCATTCAAGAGCCAGAACGCCTTGGTGCACCTCTACATGCAGGGAGAAGCCCCAGCTCAAGCCTGCAACTTCCGGAGAGAGGGCAGTAGCTTTCCAGGCCTTTTGGAACCTGTCGTGGGAGCAGGCTGGCAGCACAGGGCCTGCTGGGGGGCTTGGCTCCTCACTGGAGAATTAGGCGCTATGTATTAGGCTCTTTCTACTTGGATATTTTTAAAGCCCCATTTAAAAGAAAAAGGAAAAAAGAAAAATCCTTAAGAATCCCATGCATTTGCAGTGATGAGTAGGACTTGCAAAATTCTACGTTCTCATTTCCTTAAAGCCTGTCTGTTTCTTGCACTAAGAGTGGAAGCACAGTTTTGATACCTTTGAGAGTTCACCTCTAGCTAAAGCAGCCACAGAATATCGCACTCCGGAACAAGAACCCACCAGAGCAGTTACAAAAGATGGAAGAGGTTAACTTAGCACAATGTACAATTCCCCAACGTTCCCAATGTTTCACATGCTTATGGAAAAAAAGGCAGATTGCTCTGGATTCGGATGTGGTGAAACTGTTACTGTCAAAGGCATCAAAGAGATTTGGGGATTTGTTAAAAGGTTAAAAATTCATACAAAACCTGCTGTAAATTAAGACAAAGGTAGATTAAAATGCATTATTATCTGTCTCTTAAATAAAGTAATGCTTTCCATAAAAAGCAAAGGTGGGCTTTTGCCTTGATGCTGACCAACGCTGGCTCTAGAATTCTGTGCAGTTCTGCACAAAAACGCATTCTCTGAAAAATTGTTTTCCACTTATTGTGAACTTCAATAGGACCAAGTTCAAAGGCAAATCACGATAAAAACTGCCATTGTCTTAAATTCTGCAGGCTAAGAGTTTCAGACAAGCTGCGGTGACAAGCCACGGTTGAGAAACCCAGTGAAGCACAGGGCACAGCACGGACACTTTGGGTTTTGGAGTTCGAGAAAATTGGAGTAAAAAGTTGATTTTGTGTGCAATACTTTTAGATGCTCTAGGAAGACCCAAAATCATGATAGCCGTAGCAGTCTGTGAAAAAGTCACCTACAAAAGGGGGAGACAGAGCAGAGAAAAAAAATTAGAATTCTTTTGAAAAAGGGCACAGAGCGCCACATTTGAAATTCATGTTTTAGATTTCTCTGCTCCTGTAACCCCCCAATGAAGGCTCCTTCTCAAGACAAGAGCTGTGCACTGTCAGGAAAAGCGTATTCACAGGTTTGGTGCTTCGCATGGCTTAAAGCAGAGAAATTTAAAATTTTGATTTTTAACGAATTTGCCAGTTAGTTATACAATGTGAGCCTTAACACTTAGAGAGTAAATTATGCTTCTGCAGCATGGGGGCGCTGGAGGACCACTTGCCCTAACACCAAGCACAGGTGCCAGCCGCCCATGAATCTCAGGGAGGCTGTTGCTGCTAATACTGCTGGGCCACCCTGCTCTAACTCAGGCCACGGGAGCTAAACTGCAGTTTCTTCCCAAGCTCAGACAAAGAGAAACACGCACTTACTGTAGCCGGCAGTCGCTGAGTTGCCTCCATACCCGTAGCTGCCATACCCGGCGCCTGAAAGGGAATGGACAGGGTCACCAGGGTGGGAGATTGTCTGCCCCACCCATGCCTCTTATGCCAGGGGTGGGGGTGGTGTTCCCACCCACTGCAGGGAGCAGGCCAGGCCCCTGGGGACAGTGCAGGACAGGGTCCTCACCAGCATTCATGTAGCCTCCATGGTTGGCACCACCGAACCCTCTCCCTCTCCCTCGACCACGGATGTTCCCTCCTCTTCCCCGTCCTCGGAGGTTGGGGGGTGGGGGTACTTCATTGTGCATGGGACCCCCCATGCCGAACCCCGGGTTATGTGGCTGGATGGGAGGAAAGACAGACAGCTTACATTCACCTCCCACTCAAATGACCAGAGAACACCCGCCAAGGAGAGAACACCCAGAGAATTCAGGGCTGGACACTCACCTTAGCAGCAAATTTTGGGCCACCTCTCACAGGCACAGGGGCTCTCTTCTTCTTGTTGGCCTCCAGGGAGAGAGGGGCATCAGGGAACAGCTTTTCTAGTGCAGCCAGGGCGGCATATGCTTTGGCCACCTTTTTGTTTGAGCCAGCACCCTGAAACTTCTGGCCGTCCACCTCGACCTGGGAAGAACAGATGTGTGTCAGGGGTGACCCAACACCGCCCTTGGGGCAGGGACCTCTCCAAAGACCCCAGGTCCCCATGGGAACCACTTCTGGGACCACTCACCTCCATGACGAAGCGTTTGTCGTGGCTGCCCCCTGTCTCTGAGATGAGTTCGTACTTGAGGCCACGCCTCTTCTCGTTAAGTTCCATAACAGGGTTCTTGCCATGCTTGGTCAGGATCGGCCCCTGCTGTTTTACGTTCTCAGGGAAAACAGAAAAGAACACCAACAAACTCAGCTAAGGT
The DNA here is from genome assembly GCF_002263795.3 of Bos taurus. Classification (NCBI taxonomy): domain Eukaryota; kingdom Metazoa; phylum Chordata; class Mammalia; order Artiodactyla; family Bovidae; genus Bos; species Bos taurus. Next base: position 15,157,931 of record NC_037334.1, on the reverse strand, counting down.
ATTTCCAACAGGTGGCAGCCGCCCCTGTGTTAAGGGTCTGAGGCCCTCCGCTCCACTCACTGCTGCCCACCCCCTGGAAACCATCCGCGGGCTTGCCAGCAATGGGACCACCTCCCCCACGCCGTCTCTCTCAGGGAAACAGCCGAGCCTCGACTGCAGGCCTCCCAGGTGCAGCCCCCGGTGTTGGGTCAACGCCAGCACAGGCTTTGACAGCTCACACTTCAACTCTGCCCCCCCAGGGCCCTGGACTGGAAGGCTGTTATGCTTCTGGAGGAAGAGAACGAGGACCAGTGACTGTCCTTGTTCAGGGGACCCCAGGGCACTCCTGTGGGGCCTCACAGCACCCACCCTGTGCTCACCTCGGTGGTGGGATCAGAGGGGAAGGCAGCACTGGGCGTCGAGACGGTTTCCACCACAGGTGGAGGGGCCACCACGGCAGGCTTTGCCTCTGTCTCCTCAGCGGAGTCCTCCCCCTTGCTGGAGTCTCTGCCTTCAGCACCCGTGGGCAAGCCCATGTCCTGTAACACCTGCAGCGGGGGGAGACGCCACGTCCCCAGTGAGGAAGGGCTTGCCCAGACAAGAATTCTCCCACATCCAGCACCCTGAATCAGCAGCTCTTAGGGAGGCATCCAGCCAACTGGAGGCACTTCCCTGAAGCTCCCAAGACCACCAAATGCCCACCTACATTTGGAGGCCCTGCGCCCCTCAATGACGGCATTCTGGCCGTGTGTGCCTTGGCCACTGGTCAGGTCTCTGTTTCAGTGTTCCCATTCCCTCCCTCAGCCTCGTGCTTGAACAGGGGGAAGTGGCTCTCAATGGGTGTAAAGCTGAGGGAGGCGCTTCGCCGTTCCACCGCATTGCCGGCCACACTCACCTTCACAGCCACGTGCAGCTTGGCCGTCTTTTTGGAGGGCCCAGAGGCCTCGAAGGAGCTCCCGTCCACCTCAACTGACATGGTAAAAATGGGGGCGTGCACTGGACCGGTCTGGGAAATCAGTTTGTACTGCAGCCCTGGTTTGAGCTGGTTCAGTCTCATCAGGGCATTCATTGCTTGTGGAGGCTCTGCCTTCTCCTCTAGAGAGAACATAGTAACGCCGCTCTAGAATGCCAGTCAATTCTGACCCTGACAGGGACACTCTCCTGACTGCCCCCCCACACACACCACGTGGTGGAATGGGCAGGAGACTGGGTGGCCAAATGTGCTGAAGGCCTGCCTGCCCTGCTATCCAGACCCATACCTTGACTGTGGTCACCAGCTGAGGTGCATCCATCTTAGTTGTGTTCCATGCCCATGCTAAGTTTAATCACTCCCCTTTATGGATCACAGCCTTGTCATGGCGAAGGGGCTTGCACAGCTCAAGGAAGCTATGAGCCATGCCATGCAGGGCCACCCAAGATTGATGGGTGGAGTTCTGACAAAATGTGTTCCACTGGAGGAGACTGGCAAATCACTCCAGCATTCCTGCTGTGAGAACTCCATAACCAATTACTCTCAAAAGGACTTCCACATCACATCCGAGAAAAACAGAACAAAAGCAGGTATGTCACCACTTTGAGCTAAACCTTCATGAAGCCAGATGGCACCTAAAACAAGGACCATGCGTGAATGTTGGTACCTTTCTTCTGAATCTTCTTCTTCTTTTTGCTAGGAGACTTTTCCTCCCCATCTTCCTCCATGGGGCGTTTCATGGGCGTAATGGCGTAGGTGGTGCTCGGGGGTATTTGAACTGAAACAAGACAAGGACGGCAGCAGCTCAGACTCTAGCCTGTCCTCCGCCAGGAGCCCATGATGACATCGCCGTCTGGGCCCAGGCCCCGCGGCCTCCGTACCTGTATAGTCCACTGGGTTTTCATTCTTTGGTTTCTTGGGCATCTTAGATGGCAGAGGGTCCATACCCAGTACTTTATGGAGCTGGCCGAACGCAGCTAGTCGCAGCGCGTGCTGGAGAAGGGGAAGAGGAATCTGACTCAGCCGCCCTGCACTCCCAGCCCTCATGTGTGCGCTCACTAATGCCTCCTGGAAGGGGTGGGAGCTGAGGTGGTTGCTAATGGTCTCCCCTATAACAGCAAGGGGTCCTCCGCCAGCCAGGGGAGGGCCTGATTGCCAGGGCCCAGCCTTGCTGTGGGGGAAGGCCAGCCTGTGACCACCCCCCTCAAAAGAATACAGGAGACCCCAACCTGGGGACTGGTTGCCACACGGAGCCACGGGGTGGGCCTGCGAGGGAAGGACCCCTGGAGCAGTCCGCACAGCAAATACGTCTCCCTGCTGAACTCGGGTGTCTAAAAACGGCACTCGAGCAGGCCAAGGGGGGGCAGGTGACAACCTCGCGTGGCGCCAGGGGAAAGAAGCAGCCCAGGTTGGGGCGCCCTGTATCAGGCCCGAGCCCCTGACCTTCGGGCCCCAAGCTGAGCCTACCCTGAGAATACCCAGTAATGGAACTGGAAGCCAGCGATTACAGACTGGGTAAGGGCTCACGTGGCAATGGCGACGACTATACCTGCGCACTCTGTGTGATATCTTCCCGTTGCTGTCTGTCTAGATGCCCAATAGCATCAGTGGCTTCTTTTTCACAAGGGTCATAAATGCCAGAACCATCTGAAGGCAGGAAACAAGGAAGATATGCAGAGGATTATCTTTTAGCATCTCGGAAGCGTGGTGCTGGGCTGAGGGAACCAAGTGCGTTACCCCCCGCGCCCCATCCACACCCAGCTCTGGAAAACACGCCGGGCTCAGTGACCCACTCGGCGACCAGCCCGTGAGAGAAATAAGCCACTTGTGTCTCAGAGCAAGGAGCGCGCGTGGGAGTGGGTCACTACTGCCCCGGATCCGCCCGGAGTCACAGCTGCGGAGCCGGCACAGGGCTGGATATGATGGTGCAAGAGGGTAGTCACATGCTTCACCCCTGGGGGGACACGGGGCTGCTGCTGCCCTACCCACTCAGGGGACCCGCCGGGAAGTGGCCTCGGGGCCTTGGTCCCTGTCCTTTCCTTTCCCTGCCACCTGCAAAGCACAAGGCCCCAACCTGGCATGACGATGCCCGAAGCCAGGCACTCCAGCACCCTCCGCAGGGCCTCGCCAGCACCCATGGGTCTGTTGGCTGTGCCGATGGACTTCTCACAGAGAAGCTCGAGGGGCTGAAAGGGAAGAGGGAGAGTTAGTCACCAAGTCCAGGAGGGAGCAGGCTGACTCTGAGGCAGTGTCCCCCTGTGTGTGTGTTTATCAGAGTCAAGGCCCTCCAAGTTCCCAAGCCAGATTCACAAGCCAGAGAAAGCACACCTAGGACGGGGCTCCACCATCTTCTCCGTAAAGGGAGTGATGTTAAGTCTCTTAGGCTGTAGGGGCCAAGAACTGAAGCTGTGTACTTAGGTACTTAAAATGCAGCATTTAGAAAGATAAAAACCAGGAGGGGATGTATGTATACTTATAGCTGATTCATGTTGCTGTACAGCAGAAACTCATACAACACTGTAAAGCAATTATCCTCCAATTAAAAAATAATTTTAAAAAAAGCCATTCTTCACCATAGACTATAGAAAGAGGCAACTGGCCAAAATAGGCCTGTGGGCCTCAGTCTGCTGACCCTTGTCTCAGAGCAGCTACAAAAGCGTCTACACGGAGTGGAGCCTGTTCCAGTAAGTACACCGCTGGCTGAGCTGTGCATCCTCCTCTGGGTTCCTCTCAGCCCCACCCGGGGTGTGGCACTCAGCAGGAGCTCAACAAGCAGCTCTGATGGGATGCATCGGCCACACCCCAACGGGCCACTCCAGCCTGCTGACCAGCAACCCAGCCCTGGGGTCTGGGAAGTCTCTGCACACATGACCCAAGGTGACTACAGCTCCAAGGTGCCTTACCCATCCTCTGAGGGGACCCCAGGTGGGCACTCGGGTGCACAGGTCCCTCAGGACCCGGATGACAATGACACACGACTTCAGCCCGTTGGCTCTGGCCTGGAGGAACAAAGCACAGGCTCTTTACCCCAGGGCACCTCCCTGAACACGAGGCAAACATGAAAAACACAAGCCTCAGGGTGCTACTTTGTCAAGGGTAAACGAAGGTGAACGTTCACGACCATCAAGTGTGTGGTCGGCAGCAACTCCAACAAGTGGACAGTAATAACGTCATTACTCTTGGCACAAAGCAGCAGCTCCCCACCTACTCGGTCACAAGCCTCCTGGGGGATGTGTCAAATTTGTCTATGCGTGCTCCTTTAGCAACCGCACGCCAGCAGTTGCTAAGTTCAGCACAGCGCTCTTCAACGTTACCAAAACTTTATGGTGAAAGTTAGCCAAGTTAAAACTTAGGAATTCTCTACCGAAAGACAAATAGAAGAACAAAATGCAAACCTGGAACCACTTGGCGTGTCGGAGGGACGCCAAGGCAGCAAGGCATTTCTGCCTGTCCAGAACGTCCGGGGGGTCGTTGACTGATAGCGTTTCTATTCATGGATGGAATAAGAAGACAAGGTACAGTTTGACCAAGGGGTTTCTGTCAGGTGGAAAGGGGATGTGGCAGCTTCCTAAAGGGCAGCTGAGGCTCCCAGAATCTCAAGTCCTCTCCACCCTTGACCAGGGAAGGAGATGCTTGAGCACACTGAACTCAGCCCCGAGAGGAGATTGTAAAAATCAGAGGCCCCCTCCAAAAAAAAAAAGAAGAAAAAAAAAAACCAAAAAGAAAAACAAAAAAAACAAAAAGAAAAACAAAAACAAAGTGAGAAGGTACTCTAAAAGGAACAATCCCATGGGGGAGGGGGACAGATAGGTGGACCCTATCTTCTAATAGATGGTTACCTTGCTTCCTCTCCCCAGGATCTCCCAGTAAATGAGCTATGCTAAAAAATTCATTAGCAAAAAGAAAAAACAAAAACCAAAACCGGAAAAAAAAAATAGGTGGGGGGAGTAGAAATGCACTCCCTCTCTGCCTCCCACAGGTCATCCCCTGAGGCAACCATGGCAAAGGGGACCACCTCCGCCCGCCAGGCGGGACTGCCCCAGCCCCAGCCCTTGACAGAGTCAGTCCTGTTGGTCAAAGGTCCAGCGTCCCTGAATTGATCAACTAGAGGGCTCTGGTGGTGAACCGGTATCGGAACCGAAGGGCACTGAGGAACCTCAACAAGGGTGCGCTTGAGCCTGTGCTGCAGCAGAACCGGGGCGTTTGTCGCTCCCACCACCTGTGCGTCAGGGGTTTGGATAAGGCCAGTCACCCATCCACCCAGAGATGCGCAAGGGGCCCTGGGCGGACTCGGAATCGTGAAAGCATGAGCACTGTCCGAGGTTCCAGGATTTGGTCTGAAAATTACTCCACTGTTAGAAAACACTTTATCCAAAACTCTGCCCCAGCTCTCTGCATCTCGATCACGGCCACAGGTAACAGCAGCCAGTGGAAGAAGACAAACGAAGAGGCCCTGGTTCTACTGCAACACAAGCTGTTTGCACAAGTCCAACGTGATACTCATGCAGATACCATCTGGTTGTCTTCCGTACTTTAAAAACCCTACAGTCACCGGGGACACGCTTTTCCAAGGCCAGAGACTGGCTCAACCGAAAAAACACCTTTAACACTGATAAGAACATCCAAGGATTAGGGCGGTGCAATCCGCTCGGAAAAGTACTACTCACTTTTTGTGCAACTGTTTTTTCAACCTCCCAGAACGGAAACCCAATGGGAGATGTGAGCTCGAGTAAAGGTGGTCAAAGCTACACCGCTAGCCTTTTATCAGAGCAATCTAAAACTTCATAGCACATTTTAACAGTGAGGGGATACCACAGTGCCAACGCCCTGCTGGCCTTTCTCAGCCTCCCTACCTCCAGCTAATACTTTCTCCATTTCTTCTCTGACAACAGGGGAGGTCAGGTGGATGGTCAAGGACAATGGAGGCTCTTTTGTGTTTTTTATCACAATCGCAGCGTCATCAACAGACTGGAGTATTTCATACTTGTCATCTGTGACAGCCTACAAAAGAAAATGCAACTGTCAAACACTTGCTTCCCAAGACCATCAACAGTTCTTTTGAGCTCCTGATTACAACTACAGGCCAACTTCTTGGGTTGTGACTGACAGCAGCGCCTTCCACTAGGGGTCAGAACGCCCTCTTACTGGACAGGTCTTTGGCCATCTTCCAGGTACTCCAGGGAGGAGATGACTACTTAGCAGAGGAAGCTTTGTAATACAATGTTAAGAGTTAAGGGTCTGGGAGGAGATGGCCGTGTGAAATCCTCACTGTGTCACTTGGGAGTCACGTAACTTTCGACAGATCACTCCATCTCATCAAGGCTGTGGTTTCTGATTTGTAAAACGGACTTAGGGACACGACCGACACCCAAGGCGGCAAAGGAACTGAACCAGACACGGCACAGAAAGCACAGCACCCAGGGCGGTGTGGGCAGCCAGCCACCGCTGTTTCCACACACGGACGAGCAGCTATCACAGGGCGTGGAATGAAAACTGAGGGGTGCAACAGTTTCATATGGCAACTATGAAAGCACGTACTTGCTGCAAATGCATGCTACAAGGGTCTATAAAATGACGTTCATGCCTGTAACTTCTGCTTTCTTCTTTATACCAGTTTATATGCCCTATAAAGAAAACTTGAGTATTTATGACTTTTGTCAAAGAGAAAAAAAAAAGTTTCGGGGAGAACAAAAAAAGTTTTGGGGAGAACAAAGGCACTGTAGAGAATCCAAGCTGACTTTGCTCCACCTCAGCATTATTAGACGTGCCACAGACCACTCTTGGTGGCAGGGCGTCCTGTGCACTGGAGGACCTCGGAAAGCCTCTCCAGCCTCCACCTACAGATGCCGGCAGCACCGCACCCACTCTGCTGAGATAACTTACACTACCTCTAAACTCACTCCATGTCCCCTGGGGTGCAAAATGTGCTCCAGTCAAAAAACACTCATCTATATGATAAATATATACTTTCTTGGGACTTCCCTGGTAGTAGAGACTCCACACTTTCAATACAGGGGGCACAGGTTCAATCCCTGGTAGGGGAACTAAGATCCCGCAGGCCGTGTGGTGTGGCCAAAAGAGAAAAACAGGGGTAAAAAAACCACCTTTGCATCTCTCCATAAACACTCTACGGAAATGGTCTTTCCTTTAGAAACATCTATGTCAACTTAATTTTCTACACTTAATATACTTTTTAATAGATAAAGATGGAAACTAACTTAAAAAACTATCACTAAAACAAAAACTTCAGGGCTGCCTTCCCTTTTAACAGCTCCCCAAAGCCTTTCCACACTGCATTAGCTGCTCATTTCAATTCTGACCTCTGTCCTGAATCCCGAGGGGTCAGTCACACATGACAGGAGATTTACATGGGAAAATGAACAGTGTATCTATGGGGTGAGAATTTCTACTTTCTTCTTTTCTTATCCTGTGGCTGAATCCAGGGTAATGTCCCCAGGAGGCACTGAGGGGCAACAACACACAGACATTCTGAAGCCCAGACATCTCACCAGCCGGGGACGCGGGGTCAGTTACTGAGTTCCCCGCACCTCAGTCCCATCCACTAGAGTACTTAAGATGATCAAGCCCCACTTCAGTCATCATGATGAAATGATGTGTGCAGAGCTTGTCTGGCCTAGGGCCTGGTTCAGTGAATGCTCAAGAAATGCCAGAAGTTACTATTTATATAGTACTTCTGCAGTGAGGCAAATAAATTGGTTAAAAACAACTTTTTTGAAGTCCAGGTTTGCATTAAGGAGGAAGACTTGATAACTGAATATCCTTTGCAGCCACCCGCCCATCCATCCATTGCTGGAGTCTGGATGTGAAGGTCATGCCCAGTGCCGCCTGGTGCACAGCAGGCTCCCGGCCCGGCTGCCGGGTGTCTCTGCAGCATCCTGTCGGGCAGCTACAGAAATGTGAGAATGGCAGGGGCCAGGCTGGGTGTGGAGCATGCCTCCCGGGGCACAGCACAGTTGGTCATGTGTTCCCCTGACCACCCTGCATCCCCAGTGGAAGTGGGCACACTCACAGTGAGCTGGATGGCCAGGTTGTCAGCCACCTTGTCCAGGAGGGCAGTTGTGGGCTTCTCCTTACACAGCAGCACCAACTCCAAGTCCAAGTCCCCCTTGAGCAGTAGGCCCTTTGCCACGAGGCCAACACGCATCACTCCCCTCAGGGTTCTGGTCATGTGCTCTGTCTTCTGCTCCCTGAGAACAGCCCAACACAGGCCCAGTGAGATTCAGGCTGGCCAGAACCCAGAGGCGCCAGAAAGGCTGGCGTTTCTTAGAAAAAGGAGAGGCTCAACCCTGCACTGGCCAGTCTCCCTAGATATAAGAAAAACACCTTACAAAGCCAACCTACCCAGCCCCTTCTTTGCCCTCGTCTTCCGCAGGCACATCCACATTCTCAGACTCGGCATGGTCGCTGCTGCCTTTCTCTTGCTCATCGATCCAGTCAGACACAGCTTTGAGAGCCCGCTCTGTGTGGGACACCATGTTCTGGACTGCCTCCAGCTCCTCTTGTGTTGGGTAAACGGAAGAGTGCTTTGCCATCACATGGCGATCATCATTCACAAAAATTCTCACTGGACGCTGGAGATGTGAAAACTTAGTTAAAAACGATGTAAGGAGACCAAGCAGCTTGATGCTTAATCTGTTCAGCTGTACAGCTCACAATTACACACATGAAAGTAAGACTATATGAACACATCTGAAGATCTGAGAAGGACAACCGGACATAGCAGCCGTGCTTTCTCTCGGCCACGGGAAGAAGGGGGCACGTTACACATTTCTGTATTACTACAGCTGTTACAGTACGTACTTAGAGAGTCTACTGAAAAATGACCATAAAACCAAATGCTCTGGGGAGGCAAGACCGGTGAAGGCTACTGAGAGGTACAAATTACCAAGTATAAAATAAATTAAAAGGACAAAATGTACAGGATAGGGAATGTAGCCAATATTTTATAATAACTTTATATGGAATATAAATATGAAATGACTGTTGTACACCTGAAACTAATATACTGTAAGTCAACTATACTTCAAAAAAAAAATCAAATGCTTTGGGGCAACACCACAAACATTTTTGTACGTGAATGAAGAAACAGTATCTATGATTAAGAAAATGAATTTCTTACCATTTTTACTTCACTTTATCTGCAGTGTCTGGAAATCAAATTTTTGCTTATCTTTTCAAATTGTGACAGATTTCCTTGCTGTTATCAATACTTCAACTATCTATAAGATCAGAAAATCTTTTTTAGTTTCATGTATTTCATCGGTGGAGGAGTCTGAGCAGTCAGATAATCCCGCAGGAGGAAAGCGATGCTGCCTCAGGAAGGAGTCTGTTAACACAGCAGGACACATCTCTATTTCCAAGTAATCACTAACCCAAGGTACAAACAACTAATTATAAAACTCCCCCAAAATGAAAACAGCTGGTTTCTAGAAGCCACGTTTGACTTCAGGCCCACACTCAAAATGGTTTTTACTTTAAAAAAAATCTCCTTTCAACATTTCGCGATATGAAGTATGCCAACTTTTACAAATAAACCTATTACCAAGCCTCCCCCAAATGGTATGGGTTAAAATGTTCAGCAAAATCTTGGTGTCTGGAGAAGGCAAAGAGAAGGAAGGAAGGCGCGAGCTCTGACCCTTGAGGGTTATGAAGACGTGGAAGGAGAGCAGGAAACAGAGGGCCCCAGACAGCTGCTGTAGATTGGTGAGGCAGGACCTTCCAAAGCGCCAGGGGGACACGCCCCCACAGCACGTGGCCACCCCTGGGCTCAGCTCTGCAGTGGCTGAGACCACTGAAGAGGACAACACAAGTCTCCAAGACAAACACAGCTATAATTACAATTTTGGACTCTAAATAACATGCTGGCTACAACCTACTCAGTTCCCACTCTGTGCAAACAGTCTGGTCCACACTGAAATCTTCCAAATGAGTAAACAACCCAAAAAGCCTCATCAGCAGAGGAGGCAACAGATTGACTCCACCCATTCCATCCAACCACATAACAGCTAGCCCCTTCCATCCACATTGGTTGTTACCAGCCAGTGCAGTAGGTTCATCTCAGAAAGGCATTCACTTCAAGGATAAACACTGACAAGACTAGCCCAAATGAGAATTTCCCATAATGCTTTAGGACTAGCTAACTACCATTGAAAACTTAGGGGTTGCCAACTAAAGCCTGAAAATCTAAGGGTGGAATGAGAAGTGATATTCCTGCAGAATCAGGCAAGACGACAGATGGGGTCTAATGCTTCATGACGGGGACTGAGAGAAGGAAGAAGACCACAAGTCCCCGGGCTCAGCCCTGGCTGTGCCTGAGCCCTTGGTAAGCCACTCACTCAGTAGTCACCAAGTGGGAGCTTTTGCCACTACCTGTGTGGCCTTCAAGTTCCTTGGAGGTTCCTTCAACCCGCAACATGGAATCTACTCCTCTAGCTCTTCAAGGAGGGTGTGAAAATTAGATGAGTTGGCCTGTGGAAAGCATGGAGCACAAATCCCACAGACCCTAAAAAAAAAAAAAAAAAGCACTGACTTCTACTACAAGTACGTCGTCAGGTTGTTGTGGGGGCTAATAATAAGCACATGCAAAAGCACATCCTGGATAAGGAATGAATGACACTATGGCTGTGTTTGAAAAGAACGTCGTTACCTCAGATACACATTAAAGATAAATTTATGGCTTAAACTACACGTCTGATTTTTGCTTGTTTTAAAATACTTTAGTGAGGGATTTCCCTGGTGATCCAGAAGGTAAAACTCTGCACTCCCAATGAAGGGCGTCTGGGTTCAATCGCTGGTCAGAGAACTAGATCCCACATGCCACAACTAAGAGTTCGCATGCTGCAACTAAGACCCGGCTCAGTCAAATAAATAAAAATAAATATTAAAAAAAAAACTAGGGGTGAGGTGGGGAATGGAGAAGGGAACCCTAGGACAAACCAACACTGGAAAACGTTAATACCTTTTGAAGATGGAGATGGGTAGAATGGGGATCACTGTGCGTGTCTGAAAATTTCCATTCTAGTTCTTTTTTTAAGTGCATAGCAAACTGAAGAATTCTTGCAAAAGTGCACCCATGGCAGGTAATCTAAAATGTAAGCCAAGTCTCAGAAAATAAATTCTAAACCGACAAGAAGCAGGCTGTTGGAAATCACAGCTGACTGGTGAGAAGCCCATGGTAAACAGTCACCAGTCCTGGACAAATCTACACTGCAACTTCATCAGTCTGATAAAGAAGGATGATGTTTAAAACTGCACTTAGTCAGAAGTATTCCCTGTGCACCTCCCCTGTACAGGCCCTGAGCCAGAGGCTGGGAGGGTGATGAACACAGCAGGCAAGCCCCCAGTTCCTGTGGACCTGGCCACCCTAAAGGACAAATGCCTTCCCTCCAAATCCAACATGGCGCCAGGAGCCAACGCATCACCACTCTATACTTACCACTTCTTCATCTTAGTCTTCCTCCAACACAGACATCAGATACAGAGGCTTAAAAGTAACAGAGGGTTTAAACCAAGATCCCAGGGACCAAAGACCTTTTTATTAAGGGCTTTGTAGGACTGATACTGTCTAAAATCTTCTAAAAGGAGCTCCCAGAAGAAGTAGTTGATTCAGCACCTGATGCAGAACCATGGTAGGTGAGCCCGGGTCAAAATGCAGTATCAGAAAGCCAGGAAGAGACTTTCCTGGCAGTCCAGTGGTTAAGACTGCACTTTCAAGATCAGACGAGATTGGGCGCCTTCAGGCTGATATGGCTGGAGACAAGACTGTACTTTCAAAGCAGGGGGCGCACACAGGTTTGATCCCTGGTAGGGGAACTTAACACCCCACGTGCTGTGTCGCATGGTCAAAAAATAAGAGTTGGAAAAAAAGAAAATAAAGGGAAGGAAGTGCTCAGTGATTACTGCTGGCATGTCCAAAGGATGAAGGAGCTGACTTGGGAGGGCTCCCACTAGCTATATTTGAGGCAACTGAGTATCAAAAACAAAAAAAAGGCCCATATGAAGTTCTCCAGCACAGCAAAAAACCCAAACTAAGCGGCAATTGCCTCCGTGGGATGGTGGCAGGGACACCTGGGAAGGGTGCCAGGAGCTTTCTGGGGTGGTCACAGTTTGCATCTGGATAATACTGTGGGGGATATGCATTGACCAAAATCCACTGAATGGTATATGCAAGATCTGTGCATTTATCTCAAAAGAAAAAAACCCCCCAAAACTGTAAGTAAATACTGGACTCTAGTTAATATCTAGAGGAAAGACCACAACTTTCTGCTACCTTTAAAAGTATCATAAAAATAGATACTGTTAACTCTAGGGCTTCCCAAGTGGTGCAGTAGTAAAGCATCCACCTGCCAATGCAGAAGACACAGGGTTGATCCCTCAGTTGGGAAGATCCCCTGGAGGAGGAAACGGCAACCCACTCCAGTATTTCTGCCTAGAAATTAGATGGACAGAGGAGTCTGGCGGGCTATAGTCCATAGGGTCGCAAAGAGCTGGGCAGGACTGAGCACGTGTGCAGACACAAATTAGCTCTATTTCAATGAAAATAAAGTGGCTGAAAGATGAGAATAGAGGAGAGAAGCGTGAAATACAACTGAAGTCAATGGCAGGACTCCGGTGTATAAACAGGCAAGCGTTGACCGTAAAACAGTGTCACTTTTTCTGTAAGTTTGAATCTTCTAAGAAAATGTTACAAATATATGACTAAAATGTATCCAGCACGTGAACAGTACAGGAGTCCACAATGATACTTATTTGACACCAATGGAGACATCCACACCCCAACTCCCTCATCCGAAGGGACCAAGGTTCACCCGGAGTTGATTCGGGGGATCTCTTCGAAAAACGCTATCTGACAAATCGAGACAGTCCAGAGAGAAAACTACCCTCGGACCGCTGGAGAACAAGACAGTCACTGTGTAGAACATCAGCCCTCGAGGACATCTGGCCAACCCCGAATGCTCCTGTCCTGTACTGCGGGAGGCTTCCATCCGCTGTCTTCACCCCTCAAACTCAGAGCATGTCTGTGCCTCTGCTCCAGCAGCTGCCTCCCTTGAGGCAGGCCCAAGAACCCTTCTCTAAAGAGACTCACTGGCTGAGGCCGGCTGTGACCACCACTCTTGGACCATCTGCGATCCTTCCACCCCCAGGCCTCCTCCGCTGGGCCAGAGCTTAGTGGCAATACCTCCTGATTCAGGGGAACAAAGTGACTAGACTACCTATTCTAGACTACATTTAAAAACTGGAGGCAGGAATCCCCTGGTGGTCCAGTGGTGAGGACTCTGTTTTTACCACCGAGGGCCAGGGTTCAAGGCCTGGTCGGGGAACTAAGATCTCATAAACCACAAGGCGTGGCAAAAATATTTAAATAAATAAAAATGAAAAACTGGAGTCAATGCGTTTTTGCTGAACGGGCCTCGCTTGTCTCTGTGTGAACCCAGATCTGTCATCCAAATCAGCCTATCAGAAGCCAGCTGCTCTGGTCCTGAATACCAGAGAATCCATCTCTCCTTTTCAAAACTGTGCTGTCAAGAAGCCCACAATACCCACCCATAAGCAACACTCCACTGCCCCCTGACAATCTTAAAGACAGGCTTTGAACTGCTCTTGCCACCTCAGTCAGAATTCAAACCGGGTCCAAGATGAAGCCTGATTTTTACCAGCCCCCAGCTTCTCTGAAAAGAAACCCAAGAAAGGAATGAGCAAAGAGCGAAGAATCAGGATCTTAAACTACCTGTGTGGTTTGGGATGTTCTAACCCACAGCGATCAGGTTTCCTTCTTTTGTTCTCAAAAGCAGCCCACCCACAGCATGCAGAGTTACAGAGGTTTAACAACACGCAGTGAGAGGACCATCTTTCTGACCTCTCACTAGCTGGAATATCCCAATCATGACGCTGGCAGTTGGGAAAGAAATGTGCCCAAGTCAGCATGTGTGGATCAACAAACGTTTGTAGAACTGAATGAACAGGTGTGGTGACAACACCCTAACAGGTATGGCCCCCACCTATCTTGCAGAATAAACTGCACCCCCTCACCGCCATCCAGGGTATTTCACAAAACTAGAGCCCTGGTCACTCTGGGAATACCCCTCTTGAAAGTTAAGTTAGTTGCCGTCATGTCCTACTCTGTGATTCCATGGACTACAGCCTGTCCCGCTCCTCTGTCCATGGAATTCTCCAGGCAAGAGTACTGGAGCGGGTTGCCATTTCCTTCTCTAGATACTCCTCTTAAAGAGACCTAATTAGGTTTTGAAAGACACAGGACCCAACTCAGCTGCTGATTCCCGGACCTCTGGAGATACAATCCTACGTGGAAGTGAAATAATACGCACATGCAACTCTTCAGTGACTCTTAAAAAACTATTAGATTCACATCATCAAGGACATACGGAAAATAACTTAAACAAAGCAACCCAGCCAGAAGAGGCCAATCTAAAATCTGATTACAGATGCCACTCTGAGAATTTTTCAATTCAAGACAAACCTTAAATCCAGTGCGATGGTTCCCAGCTCTGTCTGCAACCGTGTTTTTGCTGGTCCATAGGGAGGTATAATGAAGTAGGAAATGACAACCCACTCCAAGATTCTTGCCTGGAAGATTCCATGGACACAGTAGCCTAGCAGGCAGGCTACAGTCCATGGGGTCGCAAAGAGTTGGCCATGACTGAGCACAGCAAGCAGGGAGGTATAAAGTTAGGAGTAAAGATTTTTCTCAAATATTTTCTTTCTTTGGCAGTGTAACATGGCATTCAGGATCTTAGTTCCCCAACTAGGGACTGAACCCATGCCCCTTGCAATGGAAACTGGGAGTCTTAACCACTGGACTGGCAAAGTAATCTTATAAATATTTTCCATTTACAGGAATGTCCTTTAATCTTATTTTCTTTCTAAATGTTCAGTGTTAAAACATCCCTTTTGCTTTTGAAATGATGGTGATGGCAATGGGTAACTGATTAAAAAAGGTTTTAACTGGCAGATGCAGGTTGTTTCCCAAAATGTTTCTGGAACTCTTAACTGGCCCGTAAGACCTAGGCCTCCAGGCTCAGTGACACTGTGGAACGCCCGAAGGCCTTAGAAACACAAGCCCAGGTTTGCGCCCACTTGGGTTTTCCAATCTGGCCAGTGTGGAATCTTCAACAAATCACTTTATCTTTTCAGAATTGGGTCAAAAATGAGATTGAAACACCGCCTATACCTCTCAGTCTCAAACCATAAGGATTACTGAGACATGATGAAAAAACGCCCTACCAGCTGAGTGCTTAGTCGATTTTGACTCTGCCACCCCATGGACTGTAGCGGGTATCCATCTCCTCCTCCAGGGGATCTTTCCAACCCAGTGATCTAACTCTTCTCTCCTGCATTGGCAGGTGGATTCTTTACCACTAGTGCCACCTGGGAAGCCCTATCAGCTGTAAAACTACAAATGCAAGATGCTGAAGGAGTCATTTCAGCTACTTTTGGATGAACCAATAGAAACGTTTTTTAAAATCTGCCTGTGAGAAGACATGTCACGGCAAAAAGGTTTAACAGGATTCTAAGTGGGGATTATCAAACTCTCTTTGCAACATGCCCTTCAGGCAGCAGAGTAAGTCATGTTAGAAATCTGAGAGGGAGAATAGAGACAACTTTCCCACATGTCCCCATGGGGAAAGCCTCAGATTTTTAAAAATCAGTTGCTAATTAAGGAAAAATCAAAAAATGACTGCGTCTCAAAGGATGTTAAATATTAACATGCAGATTGTGAGTTATTTTAATGGGTAGGGGTTTCTTTTTTAAAATATTTTATTTATTTGGTTGCCCCGGGGTCTTAGCTCCCTGAACAAGGATCGAATTAATGCCCCCTGCAGTGGAAGCGCAGACTCCCAACCAGTGGACCACCAAGGAAGTCCCAAGAGTTTCTTTTTTAAATGAAACTTTTCATCTTGTAGCTTCTTATGCAGCTCTAAGAACAGAACTGTCTCCCAAGTTCTCCACTCAGTTTCCCCCAATGGCAACATCTTGTCAGAGCTGGAGCACTATCACAATGGCAATCCTGATACTGACACAGGCACAGACTGCTGCGGTCACAAGGACCACTCCTGTTGACCGTGTATAGTCACACTCACCGTGCAACAGTGAACACACTGTGTATGGTCAACCGCCCCCCACCCATGCTTAACCCCTAGCAACCACTAATCCACTGAAGGTTTCTGTAATCTTGGCATTCCAAAAATGTTATATAAATGGAATTGTAGAGCTTACGACCCTAGGATGAGCTTGTCTCATGCAATGACTGACTCAAGATTCATCCAAGTTGTGTGTGTACTGACAGCTTGTTCTTTTTTATTGCCTCGTAGTATTCCATGATAAGGAACCATTCAGCCACAAAAGGACAACTGGGTGGGTTCCAATTCTTGGCTATTATAAACATTAAGTGCCACTATAAGCCATGGAGCCAGGCTGCCCATTTCCATATTAGGGAAATTTGAAGGTTTTTTAGAATTATGAATACATAGTAAGGATTGAGTGAGTGAAGTCACTCAGTCGTGTCCAACTCTTTGCAACCCCGTGGACTATAGCTATCAGGCTCCTCCATCCATGGGATTCTCCAGGCAAGAATACTGGAGTGGGTTGCCATTTCCTTCTCCAGGGGATCTTCCCAACCCAGGGATCAAACCAGGGTCTCCCGCACTGCAGGCAGATGCTTTACAGTCTGAGCCACCAGGTACTGCCATGCTGCATGGCAAAAACTCTACATGTGCCATGGAAAAGCAAGCCCAACTTGCAACATTCATCCTTTAGACATACACATACCTCATGTACACTCTGATAGGAAGAAGAAATCAGTTCAAAAGAAAGCAGCAAAAAAGCCAAGTGGCCTGGAATATTATTCCAATAAGACCTTATCCTTGAGCATGAACTACAATACTAATGGAGATAATATGAATGGCTGTTTCAAGGAAAATTACCCTGACCCTCAAACTGCCAATAGCACCATTTCTCAAGAATCATCTAAGACTATTCAAAAAAAAAAAAAAAACTGGAGCAAATTTACAGACTGTACTAAAGGGACACATATTCAACTTTGTAACTAAATGATCCTTTGTGATCATATACAGACAAGAAAATAGCCCTTGGTCAATAAACTCATTTCCCCATTAAAACTAGTAGCTACATTTTCAATTTCTTCACTACACAGACATTCAATAAGAAAAAAATTAAATTTCAACTAGACACTATTTCACAAAACATCTGAAAACAGCTGATGAAAAGTCTGACTGAATCTCCCATTGTAATTTATAACAGGATCACCTATCAAGTGATGTCTAGGAAAAATCTCACAGGGATTTAGCAGAACATAAGGTGGCAAGAACCAATTCATTTAAAAAAGTCAGCACACTCACAAGGCTCCACAACAAACACACACCCACCCTGCATTCACTATTATTTCTGTGGTGCTAGCACTACTGAGGCAGCACCAAGCTGCCCTAAGTGACAAAGAGGGAAGCTAGCTGTTTCAGCCAAAACTGTCAAATGCTGGGCACGACACTAAAGCCAGCCTTGTCCCTTCAGGACCCTGAGCCCATTTCACTAACCAACAGTGTGTAGCCTCCTGTCGAGTCACTTGTTTAGTTGCTAAGTCCTGATTCTTTGGGACCCCATGGACTGTAACCTGCCATGCTCCTCTCTTCATGGGATTCTCCAGGCAAGAATACCAGAGTGGGCTGCCATTTCCTCCTCCAGAGGATCTTTCCAACCCAGGGATCCAACCCGCGTCTCCTGCACTGCAGGCGGATTCTTTACTGCTGAGACATCAGGGAAACCCCATCAAATCACCAACTGCCTCTAATTCTAAATCCTTCCACTGGAAGCAGAAATCAAATCTTTCTTGCCCAGGTCTTTGCTAAAATAAAAAGATGCCAATATACAAAGCTTAGAAAATCTAATTCTTCAGAAAATTCAATGCAGGCAATATTCAAATAAAATTATCACCATTTTGTGGGCCACATCTGCTAATACTAGGTGGTGACACTTCACACATCTTTCAGAACTGCACATAGTTAAAAGCAACTTGATGACAAAATGTAGCACGTGGGCAAGTCCAAGGACATAAAACCCCAAGTTTCTGGGGGAAAAGAATCATTCTTCTAAGACGTAAAAGGTGAAATCTGGAGGAACTGGGGAGAAAGATGAGAAAAGTTAAGAGGGAGCTGTCTCTGCCCAAAGAAAACTTCTAAAGCCTTTCTCAAAAGCAAGAACATTTCCAACTCTCACATCCTGCTAAAGCCCAAAGACAGACAAGATGCTGCCTGTATTTACCCAAAAAGAAGAGACTTATATGACTTGGAAGGAAAGTTTTGACCAAGCTAGATAGCATATTCAAAAGCAGAGACATTACTCTGCCAACAAAGGTCTGTCTAGTCAAGGCTATGGTTTTTCCAGTGGTCATCTATGGATGTGAGAGTTGGACTGTGAAGAAGGCTGAGCGCTGAAGAATTGATGCTTTTGAACTGTGGTGTTGGAGAAGACTCTTGAGAGTCCCTTGGACTGCAAGGAGATCCAACCAGTCCATTCTGAAGGAGATCAGTCCTGGGATTTCTTTGGAAGGAATAATGCTAAAGCTGAAACTCCAGTACTTTGGCCACCTCATGCGAAGAGTTGACTCCTTGGAAAAGACTCTGATGCTGGGAGGGATTGGGGGCAGGAGGAGAAGGGGACGACAGAGGATGAGATGGCTGGATGGCATCACTGACTCGATGGATGTGAGTCTGAGAGAACTCCAGGAGTTGGTGATGGACAGGGAGGCCTGGCATGCTGCGATTCATGGGGTCGCAAAGAGTCGGACACGACTGAGCGACTGAACTGAACTGATATGACTTGTAGACAGCCTGTTCTTCATCAGTGACTCACCCCACTTGTCCCTATCTGGCGAACTTAACCAGGGGTGCATGACACCATATTTGTGACATCAAAATATTGCCAACCACTCTTGCCAATGTCATTTTTTTTTTTAATAAGAAAAAATTAAGAAAAAGAAAAAACAGTCTTAGATTTCTCATTCCCAATAATATGGGCATCTCCTCAAGTATCCTGGAAGATAAAGGAATTTTTCCCTACAGGCACTAGACAAGTCGAATCAGGAAAAGGAAACAAAAACTGCAAAGGGTTAGGTACCACTCCACTCCAGGGAGAGGGTGATTCCCAGGCTGGCCCAAGCTCCAGCAGGGTAGGGAGCCTCTGATAAATCAGTGCCCAGTGTTGGCAAGGCCACCTCTGGCAGTAATTGCCAGCCTCCAATCAACTCAGACAGCGCTAGGGTCTGCAGAGATTCTATTCACAAAAGCCAGGGACCAAGAGCTGTCCACATGGCCAAGAAACAACTCAGGACTACTGTCTGGAACAGTAGCACTTGCCTGTGCCCTGGGGCCTTTCCACCGCTATTCCAGCTGTGAATGAGCTTCAGATTCCCACAGTTCATTCACAGTCTGAGCGGCTGCTGTAGCCACATCCCACGAGACCACACACAAAGCATAGTGGCAGCCGCTGGGAGCAACCGAAGAGATTCCCAACCACAGACACTTGAGGGAAAGAGTAAGTCCTAAATTTTGAGAACCAACTTCAGGAGCACCTTGTGTTCTCCCATGGATTCCAAATACGCCACCAGACCACTCATTTTAAAGAGATCACAATCCTAAGCAATAACAAAAGATTCAGAATCCCTGGAATACCTGAGTCAATTAAAAGTTAATTGATGCTTCCTTGCTGATCAATCAAATCCCCTAGGCAGAATCCCAAGCAACTTTCAACCAGTTCTAGAAATGTTAAGAAAAGATGGCCTACTCTTTTAGACAATGACTGGGGGAGAGCATGCAGATGACTGTACACCCCGAATAATACCCCCCCAGGCGTAGTATTATGGGACAGAACCTCAAGAGCAACCCTAGGAGTCTGTCCCTCAACTACTTGAGAAAATAAGGCAGAAACGGGTTTCAAGCTCTCATGCTTCGGTCCCCATTTTGCAGATAACGGGACACTCAAATATCGCACCAGATCAGTTTTGGGAGTGAATGCAAGTCCTAAACAGTCTGGGGGAAAAAAAGCCAACATCAACGAATCGCCTGAAGAGAGAAAGCTTAAATCCTCCGCTAGAATTGGTTCCTAATCTAGGGGAGGGCTGGCTAGCCAGCGATTTGAGGACCCCCAAGCAGCTTTCCCTGCAATCCACCTAAGTATGGATGGGGTTCCAGGGAAGGGGTATGCCTCTCTGCCCCACATAAGGACAAAGGAGGAAATGTTTCCCGCCTCGGGAACCTGGGACCCTCCTGAAACTCGGGGCGGGACTGGGACAAAGAGAAGGAGAGGTAGAAGGGGGGTCGTCCTTGCATCGCGGGTCAGGATGCTCCGGGCCGGAGGGGGTGTGTGCTCCAGGCACGTGCGCGCGTGCGCCGCAACAGACAAAGCCCGGCCCGGGGGAGGCGGCGGCTGGGGGCCCGGTGCGCGCGCACCCCCCGCGAGAGGCGCCGCCGACGGCCGAGGGGCCGCGAGGGGGGGCGGATGCGCGCGCACCGGGCCCTCGCCGCCGCCGCCATTTTGTTTCCTCGGCACAATGGGGGAGAGTAACGGCCGAACGCGGGAGCGAGGCTGACAAGGGAGGAATGGGCCAGGCGCCGGGGCGAAAGGACCGGGCGGAGGCGAGGAGCGCGGGGCGTCTCAGGCCTTGTCACGGCTACTTCTTAGCGGAGCCCGCGCTGAGTGGGAGGACCGACAGAGGGGAGGAGGAGAGGCGGGAGCGGGCCCGGCCGCCGCCACATTGACGCTTACCTCGTCCGCGTCCCCTTCTCCGACCGCAGCCGCCGCCCTCCTGCCAGAGCCCACCGGGGTCTCCCCCCAAAAGCCACGCGGTGCGCACCGGGCTGCTGAGTCCAACTGCAATGGCGAGAAGAGGAGGAGGAGGAGCCGGGGCCGGGGGCGAGCGGGCGGGCGCGCGCCGGGGAGGTGCGAGAGCACGTGACCGGCCGGAGCCCCGCCCCTTCGCCGCTGCGTTGCCGCTCGACGCAGGCCCAGCCGGAAAGGGAAGGAGGGACAAAGACAGTGAGGGCCCTAGTCACGTGTCAGAAACGTAGCTGTTACGTGGCGTCGGACCGGTTCCCCTGCCCCTTTCCATGCCTCTGCTTGATCATGTGACAGTGGCAAATTCAGAGTTCTCCTTGGCCACGTGACAAGGACTTTTGTGCCTTTACCTTGTCTGATTGGTAGGCCTGAGTCATGTGACAGTACCGGCGCTCTTTTTTTCAATGGCGGTTTTTGATAAGGCCTTTACCAGGTGATGCAGGTTGAGGGGCGGAGCCTCCTGCCGCTGCTAGTTTACACGCCTGCGCGGACGCCATCTTACACACGAAGTACGTTGGCGGAAACGACCCTTAGAAGCAGGCGTGTCAGCATCCTCGTAGCGGCTGGGTCTCGGTAGCGGTTTCATCGTTTCTAACCGAGGCGTTCCGGCGAAACTTTCTCCACACTGTCCGCATCTTCACGAGAGGCCGGGCAGACTCGAGGTGCCTGTGCGAGCAACGGCCGGGCCGAGCTCCTCGTTGCTGTCCCTGGACTGGTCAGAGCGAACACCTCGGGTCTTTGGTGTTAAAACTTTATCCGATGTAGCGCCCGGCCGGATTGCCGAGCCTCCGAAGAGCAAAGCCGAGTCGGTCGGGATCTTCCAGTCCCCCCTTCGCAGATGGACAAACTGACGCCGGATCCAGAAAAAGACCGGACTGGAGGCTTCCCGGTCTTTCGTGGGAGAGCAGGGGCTGCGACAGTTGCAAGGCCAACTACATCTTGGGGCTTATAAGTCAAGTTATCCGGGACCCAGCGCCTTTTCTTTACAAGCCTGGTGTCGTTGACTCCTCCCGAGCGCTTTGTGAGATCCCTGTTGTACAATATACCTAAACTAAACCCCGCTCCCCTTCAGTGTCGGCGTCAATTTCCTGGAGAAGGCGAGAAGTCGTTTAAGATTTTATGCCCTAATTTTGGATCTTCCTTACAAAAACGTAAGGAGGGAGCGGCTAGTTCAGAATGCAAGAACCAGTGTCGCCCGAAGTTTGAGTCTCCAGGTATGACCAAGAATGGTACACTTCCCTGGACCTCCGTATCGTTATCTTCAAAATGGTGATGATTTTTGTTAGAAGTACCTAGCACAATTCTTTGCGCAGAACAAATGCCCCAAAATTATAGTTATTGTTAAAAAGGTAAGGTGTAAAAATATGATTACAGAATGAGTGCATGCTGTACCCATTAGTTTTCATTTTTATTTACACTTAGGGTCTTGAACCAATGATTATTCACGTAATACAAAATGTCAAATGTGCAAAAGTATGGAAGAAAACGGAGTCAGTTTGCCTCTTCCAGACACTGTTCTTGGCAACCACTGTAAAGTTTTTCGGTGTATCTGCAGAGATGTTTTATTTATTTTTATCAGTGTTTTTCACGTAAATGATAAGCATTCAACATCTTGCCTTCCCCACCCCACCCTAACTTGGAAATCTTTTTTAAATAAAGCTTTAGGTTGAAGAATGTTTTGGTTAAATTAATGGGATATGTATTCAGACAAAATTAGCTAAAATAAGTTTAGATTGTTCCAGAGCACCATAACAACAGAGCTGATAATTTGGCTTTAGCCGGAAGTTAGAGATCAGATTTCTTTGGAAGGAATGATGCTAAAGCTGAAACTCCAGTACTTTGGCCACCTCATGCGAAGAGTCGACTCCTTGGAAAAGACTCTGATGCTGGGAGGGATTGGGGGCAGGAGGAGAAGGGGACGACAGGATGAGATGGCTGGATGGCATCACTGACTCGATGGACGTGAGTCTGAGTGAACTCCAGGAGTTGGTGATGGACAGGGAGGCCTGGCGTGCTGCGATTCATGGGGTCGCAAAGAGTCGGACACGACTGAGCGACTGATCTGATCTGATGCCTCTGTGTGACACTTGAGGGAAGATGCACAGAGGTAGGGCAACTTGACCAAGCTAACAGCGCTACCAAGTGGCAGAACGTGGAAGATTTCTAGTTTTCTGACTCTCAAGTCCTTAGACCTCTCTCGGAAGGGTCCCAAGGTTACATTTTCTTTTTTGGCGAAGTCACTCAGCTTGCAGGGTTTTAGTTCCCTGACTAGGGTTCAAACCCGGACCCCCATCAGTGAAAGCACTGAATCCTAACAACTCATAGGAGGCAGCGTATTCCCAAGATTACATTTCTGAAAAACTGGCTTTTGAGTATCTCATTCTTCTAAGGCTGCTGCTGCTGCTAAGTCGCTTCAGTCGTGTCTGACTCTGCAACCCAATAGACGGCAGCCCACCAGGCTCCCCTGTCCCTGGGATTCTCCAGGCAAGAACACTGGAGTGGGTTGCCATTTTCTTCTCCAATGCATGAAAGTGAAAGTGAAGTTGCTCAGTCGTGTCGGACCTCAGCGACCCCATGGACTGCAGCCTTCCAGGCTTCTCCGTCTATGGGATTTTCCAGGCAAGAGTACTGGAGTGGGGTGGCATTGCCTTCTCCGCCCCTATTAAATCTCTGATATAGGGGCAGATAAGATCATGACTAGGCTTCCCTGGTGCCTCGGTGGTAATGAATCCACCTGTCAATGCAGGAGACTTAGATTCGGTACCTGGGTGGGGAAGATCTGGCAGGAGAAATGGCAGAAGATCTGGAGAAGGAAAATGGAAACCCACTCCAGTGTTCTTGCCTGGAAAATCCCGTGGACAGAAGAGTCAGACACAACTTAGAGGCTAAGCAACAACAGTTGCTTTACAGTGTTGTGTTAGTTTCTGCTGTACGGTAGGGTGATGGGTTCATACATATGTACTGTTCAGTCACTCGGTCGTGTCTGACTCTTTGCGACTCCATCGACTGCATCACACCAGGCTTCCCTGTCCTTCACTGTCTCCCGGAGCTTGCTCAAACTCATGTCCATCGAGTCGGTGATGCCATCCAACCATCTCATTCTCTATCATCCCCTTCTCCCGCCTTCAATCTTTCCCAACCAGCAGCATTAGAGTCTTTTCCAATGAGTCAGTTCTTTGCATCAGGTGGTCAGAGTACTGGAGCTTCAGCGTCAGTACCTCCAATGAATATTCAGGGTTGGTTTCCTTTAGGATTGACTGGTTTAATCTTTTTGCAGTCCAAGTGACTTTCAAGAATCTTCTCTATAACCACAGTTTGAGAGCATCAATTCTTTAGCACTCAACCTTCTTTATGGTCCAACTCTCAGGTACACAACTACCGGGAAAACCATAGCTTTGACTATATAGACCTTTGTCAGCAAAGTGATGTCTCTGCTTGTTAATATGTCCAGATTTGTCATAGCTTTTCTTCCAGGGAGAAGAAGATTTCATGGCTGAAGTCACCATCTGCAGTGATTTTGGAGCCCAAGAAAATAGAGTTTGTACTTGTTTCCATTTTTTCCCAATCTATTTGCCATGAAGGAATGGGATTAGATGCCATGATCTTAATTTTTTGAATGTTAGGTTTTAAGCCAGCTTTTTCACCCTCCTCTTTCACCTTTATCAAGAGGCTCTTTAGTTCCTCTTGATTTCTGCCACTAGGGTAGTGTTACCTGCACATTTGAGGTTATGTACATATATATGTGTGTGTGTGTGTGTATATATATATATATATATATATATACGTATATATTCTCTTGTTTAGATTTCCTTCCCATTTAGGTCACCACAGAGCATAGAGTAGAGTTCCCTGTGCTAAACAGGGATCATCAAAAAAGCAAGAGTTCCAGAAAAACATCTGCTTTATTGACTACACCAAAGCCTTTGACTGTGTGGATCAAAACAAACTGGAAAATTCTTCAAGAGATGGGAATACCAGACCACCTGACCTGCCTCCTAAGGAATCTGTATGGTCAAGAAGCAACAGTTAGAACCAGACATGGAACAACAGACTGGTTCGAAATTGGAAAAGGAGTATGTCAAGGATGTATATTGTCACTTTGCTTATTTAACTTGTATGGAGAGTACATCATGCGAAATGCAGGGCTGGATGAATCACAAGCTAGAATCAAGATTGCAGGGAGAAATATCAATAACCTCAGATAAGCAGATGACACCACCCTTATGGCAGAAAGTGAAGAAGAACTAAAAAGCCTCTTGATGAAAGTGAAAGAGGAGAGTGAAAAAGTTGGCTTTAAACTCAGCATTCAGAAAACTAAGATCATGGCATCCGGTCCTTTCACCTCATGGCAAATAGATGGGGAAAAAATGGAAACAGTGACAGATTTTATTTTTCTAGGCTCCAAAAATCACTGCAGATGATGACTGCAGCCATGAAATTAAAAGATGCTTGCTCCTTGGAAGAAAAGCTACAACCAACCTAGACAGCATATTAAAAATCAGAGACATTAGTTTGCCGACAAAGGTCTGTATAGGCAAAGCTATGGTTTTTCCAGTGGTCATGTATGGATGTGAGAGTTGGACTCTGAAGAAAGCTGAGCACTGAAGAATTGATGCTTTTGAACTGTGGTGTTGGAGAAGACTCTTGAGAGTCCCTTGGACTGCAAGGAGATCAAACCAGTCAATCCTAAAGTAAATAAGTCCTGAATATTCATTGGAAGGACTGAAGCTGAAGCTCCAATACTTTGACCACCTAATGCGAAGAACTGACTCATTGGAAAAGACCCTGATGCTGGGAAAGATTGAAGGCGGGAGAAGGGGATAACAGAGGATGAGATGGTTGGGTGGCATCACCGACTCGATGGGCATGAATTTGAACAAGCTCTGGGAATTGGTGATGGACAGGGAAGCCTGGTGTGCAGCAGACCTTGGGGTCACAGAGTTGGACACGACTGAGGGACTAAACTGAATAAAGTGTAACTGTGTCAATCCCAGTCTCCCAATTCATCCCACCCTGCTTCCCTCCTTGGTATCCATGTTTGCTAAAACAGCTTTCAGTGAGCAAGGTAACTTCCTGGAGGCGACACCTGAGCTGAAAGCAGGAGGATAAGGAGCTAGCTGTGAAAAGAGCCAGGTGGTGCCAGGTTTCTGGCATAAGCCCTGGGGCCAGGGCGGTTGGATGAGGTCAGCCTGAGCGCATTAAAGAGGGCAGATGGGGCAGGGCCCTGTGGGTTGCTTTGGCTTTCACTCAGTAAAAGGGATCCGTGGAGGGTTCTTGAGCAGAGGAAGTGTGTGAACTCAGATGTTTGCAGGAGCCCTTCTGGGCCTGTGGGAGAAACTGAAGGAATGGGGGCAGATGAGTTGATAATGAGGGTTGGGAGCTGAAAATATGGAGAGATGTAAACTGGTTTGGGCTTTCCAGGTGGCACTAGTGGTAAGGAACCTGCCTGCCAACGCAGGAGACACAAGACTCAGGTTCAGTCCCTGGGTTGGGAAGATCCCCTGGAGAAGGGCATAACAACCCACTCCAGTATTCTTGCTTGGAGAATTCCGCGGACTGAGGAATCCGGCAGGCGTAGGGTCGCAAATAATCAAACACGACTGAAGCAAGTTAACACACAAGTAGGTTTAGGAGCTATTTTGGAGGCGGGGTTAACAAGAGATGGCGGTAAGAAAGGAATAAACCCAAAAGATTGAGGTGAACAAGCAAACTAGAGTGTCTGTACAGGATAGAAGCCGAGGGCTTTGAGGCAATGAGACTTAAAACTTCTCATCCCCTTTCCTGCTGGGCGACCTTCAGAGACATTGCCAAACTTCCCTGCCTTAATGAGTGGGGACTGTATGTGTGCAGATAAAGAGTACTGCAAAAATGGTAGCTATTTACAAAAAAGGCAACGCTGGGGGGAGAAAGAAAATTAACAAGGTGGAGCAGTTGGCCCAGAGGTGACAGTGACAGGGCTGGCACCAGGGGGCAGTAGCGAGCAGGGTGGGGCGGCTTGGCCGGTCTGAAGCCACTTAAACTAGATTGTGGTGCCCAAGTGCTGGGCCCAGGACAAAGCATGCCTGGGGGCACGTGTCCCGGCAGTGTGCCGAGGAGGTGGGCAGGTCACTGCCGCCTTTTGGAGTTTGGGGATCAGAGCCTAATAAGGGGTATTTGTTCAGGAGAAACCTGAACGACTGCATGGTAGAATTCAGTCGGAGGCCAGCAGACAGCGGGCTTCCTGCCCTCCCTCCTTCCCCCTGGAGAGAGTCGCCCCAGCTCGGAGGATCTCAGGGCAGCTGAAGCTGGGGTTTCCCCCCACCAGCCTCCCACTCTCCCCGACAAACACTCCAGGCCCAGGCGCTGTACAATAGGCACTTTATTAGTGGTTGGAATGCAGTTACACGTAGGGGTGTGTGAACAGAATCGGGGAGGGGGCAGGCAGGCACAGGAGACAGAAACCCCAGGGTGGGATTTCTCCAGATCCTGGATTGGGGGGCCTTGAGATATGGCGAAGGGAGAACGGGCACACCAGTTCCCCCGAATTCAACACATTTGGCAAAAGGATCCTCAAAGCGAGGAGACTGGGGGTGGGGGGTGCCCATTTGCCCAAGGCATCTACCCCTATCCCCCCTTTCTTCGAAATTGTCCCTTGGGTGGATTCAGTTTCTTATCTCTCTTACAAAGAGAGGTGTGTCAATAAGTGGCAGAGAAAAGGGGAAATTCGGCCCGACTCAGCCAGCCAGCCGGTTTCCATTAAGCCGCTATTACCAGCCTACTCCCTGCTCCCCACCAGCCTACCCCCAGCCTCCCTGCCCCCAAAACCTACCTCCCTCTTCTCCACCCCATCAACACCCCAGCTACTGCCTCCTTGGCCAGGAGACACCCCTACCTGGGCACACACAGCGACACCCGAGGAGGGGACATAAAGCATTCTTTAAGTGGCCCCATCTCAGCCGTGAAGACAGAGAAAAAGCTAACAGACCCTTTAATGCGTGTCCAGGTTTAAAAATAAAGAAATGCCTGCAGTGGCCAGTAGCCAGTTGTTCAGCCTGGAGAAAGGGTTCTGGCATCCTGGCCAGAGCAGACGCAGGTTGCAGTGGCCTTGTTGCAGCCACCGCTGTTGCAGACACAAATACTGTCCTGTTGTAAGAGGGGGCAGGAACCGCAGGGCAGCCCACAGAGGCCCCTCACATGTTGGATATTAAGAAGCCCCACCTGGCTTCTCATCCCGGCTGGTGGGGGGCAAAGTAGTGAGGCAGGGAGGTGCCCAGAAAACTCCGACTGGCCCTTGGCATAAGAAGGTGATGCCCTAAATCCTGCAGGTTCCCTGGTGGTAACTGGATGATGGGTGGGGCAGGAAGGGGGCGGCAGTGATAGGACTTCAGGTCAGCCCGATGGGCTGGGGGTTCTGACCCAGCTGCCCAGCACCCATTGCGAAACTTCCAGGGAGGGTGGGGGCGGGGCCTCTAGGCCTCCGCCTGCCTCTTGTTGGTCTTGTTCAAGATCTTCTTCAGGGTGAGAGACATGAAGTAAGGCCTCTCGGGTGTCCCATCGTTCCTCTCCAGGTCCTCCACTGTGGAGAGAGGCCCCAGAGCAGGAGGCATGAGGGGAGCCCACGGGCAGGGGCACCGGGGGATTGGGTGGGTGGGTGGGGAGTGGGGTGGGCCAGAGAGAAGCCTCAGAGGGTTAGGAAGCAAGAGGCGCTGGGACTGGAGCAGGGTGGGAATGGGGGACGCACACACACACTGATCCCCACTCCCAGGCCCAAAAGCCCCGCATGCACCTGCCCTGATCTACAAGCCAGCCTCCCTCTCTACTCCTCGACTTCTGCCCGCTTCCCCTCCTCCGCACTCCCCTTCAACAGGATGTCTCTCAGCTCGGGCGACATGAAGTAGGGTCGCTCCTGAGAGCCGTCATTTCTTTCCAGGTCCTCACCTGGGCTCCCCCAGGAACCAGCAAGTGGGAAAACAGGGTGGTCAGGAAGGGAGGGGATGAGGGAGGTTCGGGGCAGGGGAGGTTTCAGGGAAGCCAGCAGGCATGGAGGAGAGGAAGAGAAAAGAAAAAACAAAAAACAAAAAATAGACGGAGAGACCAGAGTTAGTGGCAGCCACAGATGTCCCCCACAAAGCCAGAAACTCCAAAGCCGAGGGCCCAAAGGACAGTGTTCCAGCTGCAGCCTGACCAAAGGACAAGAGGATGGAGCAGCTCTGAACGCCGGGGAGAAGCTGGGGGGGGGGGTGGGAGGTGGGGCAACCTGGGGCCCTAGGGACAGCCAGGCTCTGGGGAGGCCGCGGGCACCAGGTGGGCAGATGGGAGTCAGGGCCCAGCAAGGGTCGGGGGTGAGGGGTTACTCACAGAAACAGAGGAAAAGTGTGTCCACACACATGCCATAGACACTGAAGAAGCCATGGGCGATCAGGTAGGAGCCAATGACCACCGTCTGGGCAAAGGACAGACAAGCTGTTTCCACCCTTCTGCCTAAGGCAACCTCTACCCACCACCTCATCCCTTCCCAGCTAGCAGCATGCCATTTCCCTGCTGATAAGCCAGCCCCTCATTTAAAGCCTTTGGTTGCATTTTTTAGGGAATAATAGGTTTTTCCAGTATTCTTTTTTCTTTTTAATTTTTTTGGCTGCACTACAAGGGGTGTGGGATCTTAGTTCCCAAGCAGGGATCGAACTCATGCCCCCTGAATTGGAAGCAGAGTCTTAACCTCTGGACCGCCAGGGAAGTCCCCAGTGCGTGACAGCTGTAATGCCCACATCCCTATTAGACTGTGTCTGTCCCATTTATATCCCCCAGCAACCTGGAAACTCAGAGGGCCTTGGTAGGTACTTGATAAACATTGATTGACTAAAGTGAGCAGATTAAACAACTTGCCCAGAGTCACTCAGACTAGCAAACAGAAATAAAATCGAGGTCACTGGGCTCCAAGCCCTGCACTCAGATACTGTACTGCTCTTAGGGTGGTGACCTAAACCCCCAGCCACGGCCCCATCCTCTGCCTGCCCGATCTCCACCTCCTCATCCCTTCACTCCCTCCACACCAACCACACTCATTTGCTCACTGTCCCTGGCATAGACCTGCCTCAGGTGTTTGTCCCCTCTGCCACAATATTGACTGCATCTCTTTCAGATCTTAGACATGACATCACTTCCACAGGGAAGCCCTCTAGACTCCCACACCTGCCCACATCCTCCACTGCAAGCTCTAACACTTGGTTCCCTGTAATTCTTCTTCTGGAACGTACAACTTTGCAAGCATACATCTAATTTGCATCATCATGGGCATGTGGAATATGTGGGATCTTACTTCCCTGAGCAGAGATCGAACCTATGCCTCCTGCATTGGCAGCATGGAGTCTTAACCCCCGGACCACCAGGGAGGTGCCACGTCTATTTACTCCTAAACTGTAAGGCCTTTGAAGGGAAGCCGTCCCAGGTCATGCCTGAACATGGTTGTGCTAAGTCGCTTCAGTCGTGTCTGACTCTTTTTGTGACCCTATGGACTATAGCCCACCAGACTCCTCTGTCCATGGGATTCTCCAGGCAAGAAGACTGGAGTGGGTTGCCATACCCTCCTCCAGGGTATCTTCCTGACTCAGGGATCAAAACTGCATCTCCTTTAACTCCTGCACTACAGGCGGATTCTTAACCACTGAGTCACCAGGGAGGCCCCGGAACATGGTTGGTACTTAATAAACGTTTGTGGCCTGAGTTAATCAACCATTCCCCACCTCTGCTTCCATTCACATCTGTCCAGTCAGAGGAGCCCAGGCGAGTCCCGACATCTCCTTTCCCCAACCCCTGCCCACCCCCAAAGGTTCATACCACTACAGGGACCCAGTAATAATTGAGGGATGGTGCTGTGTCCTGCACGATCCTGATTCGGTGAGTGAAGAAGAAGAAAGCCAGGATCCCTGGAGAGCAGAAGGAAATGGAGATGGTTGAGGGTTCTAGATAAAGGAAATGCTTCCCCCACCACCAAGAAGACCCCAGAGAAGACAGTTATCGTAGAAGACATGGGGGCCGATAGCAGCTCACAAATGGCCTCCAACAGTCTCCGAAGCCAGACAGCACTCACCCACGCTACCGACTATCAGAAGTTTGCCCAACAGGAAGAGGAAGTCGGTGACTTTATCCAGGACAGCCACCCTACAGGGCACAGTAAGAAGCAGACATGAATGCTGGCTCAGGGCCTGGGGAAGGAGGGAGGTGGCCAGAGAAGGGTGTTTTTCCCTGACCTGATGATGTTTCTCATGAGCAGGAAGAAGGCGTTTCTGGCTGAGGTGCAGAAGTTGGTGCCGTAGATGGCAATCTGGAGGGGGGTGGGAGCGATTGATCAGCCCCACCGGGCCAGGGAATAAGGGCTCCTCCAGCTAGAAGCAGCTGGTGGGTTAGTTCCTGGTCCCAGGCCTACTCACCATGATGTAGGCGTTTCTGTTGAGGAATTTGATGAATTTCTCCAGACACCAAAAGCAGCATTTGAGACAGCTCATGAGGAACTTTGCAAACTTGTTCTCTGCCGCTGGTAGATGAGAGAGATGCAGAGGTGAGAGGAAACCCCACTCGGCCTGGTAGGAGCCCCTACTTCCTTGTTTCACACACTTGGCAGAGTCCAGGACTCTTAGAGCCTCCTTCTCGAATAGACAAGGAAAGGGAGACTTGATTCAGAACCCTCGGGGTCCTGCCCCGCACGCTGGTAGGAACCAACAGTGACTCTCAGCCCAGTCCCCCAAAACAGGCATTCAGCCCAGCCTCGAAGATAGGAATAAGTGACAACCCACTCGGCTACCCTGGTCCTGCCTCCCAGGCAGAAGCCAATCCTTGAGACCTCCTTGGCTCCACCCCAATATACAACCAATCCCAGCCTGACCGTCTCTTCTGGAACCAATGGCGGCCCCGCCTCTTGTTCCCGCCCCTTCAAAGGAAAGAACTCCTTTCAATGGGCTCTTCCAGCCATTCCAGCAATTTAGCCCCACCTCCCTCCAAGAATCAATCCCAATCTACTCCCTTAGCCCCGCCCCCCCATGGGAATCACGTCAACCACCCGTGGGCCATACCTTTCAAGCGCTGATCCAAGTACTCCAGTATCACTCGGATGACCTGCACGATGGCCAGAAGGAGGGAGCCAAAGGCCAGGGAGCCTGTGTGATACCTTTGAGCCGAGGGGGTGGTCAGTGGCCGGGCCAGGCCTCTTCCACTCCATCTTACCCCCACCCCCAGCCCACCTGGGTCCCCACCTGAGCGCCCGGCCAAAGGCAGAGAAGAGCGGGAAGGCAGGCAAATCATCCGGCTTGTTCATGGCCCAGTAGTAGGAGGCAAACGCCCCGGCTAGTGTGACCTGGCCCAGTGCCAGCACGAAGTTGGCCAGCCAGAAGAACATGAAGACGTTGAAGATCTGCAGGCCCAACAGGGCCCGGTGGTAGGTCGATTCACCACCATAGAAGGCGAACTGGCAGTGGGCTCCAGGACACAGGCGGGATTCATTGGAGGAGGGGAAGGTCTGTGGGAGGGATGCAGAGCCTGGTCATATCATAGGGCCTTGTGGTTCAGAGTGGGCTCTGGGCATCAGGTCCAGGTCAGGTGGACCATGGGGTGGGACAGGAGTCATGAGGAACTAAGTCAAGGAACTAGGAGTTTACAAGAAGGGCTTGCAAAAGCGGTTCTAAAAGCAAGATCAGAGATCATTGTCTCAATGGGCATCAGGGAGGCAGGATAAACTATCATGAGGATCAATGGAGTGGCCATGTGGACAGATCACAAGTGGCAGAGATCACTATGAAGACCACAGAGGGCAGGTGAGGGGCTTGTGAAAAGCAAGGACAGGGTTCTGGAAGCAAGAACTGGCCACCATTGGGTGAAGAGAGGGCTGCAGTAGCAGGAGACAAAGTCAAGGGTGGGGGGAAGGTGAGTGGATCAGCACTTAGGGAGTAGGGGGGAGTGGGGGCCAGGCTGGATCTCCTCCCCCCACCCCATGCCCCCTGCATCTGGCACAGGACATACAGCAGGCGTCAAATGTTTGCTCCAATGGTCCCCAAGTGGGAACAAGAGATTTCAGATCATCTGTGGGCTATCAGAGAAACAGCCATCCCTCTATTTGGGGACACTCACCTCGGGGTTGCAGGTTTTCCCAGCAACTGGGCAGCTGGTCTCATTGAAGATCTTATAGACAGCTTCGTTGGAAGTGGACAGGAAGCTAGAAGCTTGTTAAGGAATCTAAGTTCAGGGCTTAGGGACCACAGGGGCGCATAGAAAAAGAATCCATTCCCACACCAGGTTCTGGCCTTGCCCCCAGGCTGCGGGTCATCTCCAGGCAAATTGGGCACTTTTAGCCATCCCTGGGGTCAGAAACCAGGATCTGATGGTGGATACATAGCAGTGCTAGCCCAGTAGGCGATGCAAAGGCACAGCAGGAAGAAGGTGACCAGTGGGTACAGCAAGGAGCACATCACGTATCCCACAGCCCTGGAAAGAGCAGAGGCACAGACATCAAAGCCCGAGCAGCCCCCACGACTGCCCCAGCCTGACCCTCTGGCACCCCAGCACCCACCTGCTGGCTTCTTTGATGAGTGCGATGGCAATGAGAATTCTCTTCCGTAGAAAAATGAGCAGCAAGATGATAATAACCTCAACGATGCTCAGAATGATCACTGTGGGGGGCAGAGGGTGAATTCAAGTCTGCCACCTGCCTGGGCTCCCCGCTCCCTCCCAGGCCTCACCAAGTGGGGAGCTGGTACTCACTGAAGGCCACCCAGGTCTGCCGCAAGTGCAGGTACACTCGGAAGTCCGTCTGGAAGCCAAGGTCCACCAGGGAGACGTCAGAGCCAGCCTCACCACGCAGCCGAGCATACTCCATGTAGCAATGCAGTATTCCTGCTCAGGGGAACCACTGTGCTACCACTGACCTCAGCCCAACCACCGCTCCCCCAGCGCTGCAAAGCAGGTACAATCATATCCATTTAACAGAAAACAAAAACCAAGGCTGAGAGGGCGCTGCTGTTGCCTCAGGGCCTTTGCACTGGCTGTTCCTGCTGCCTGGTTCAGTCTCTCCCCAACTGGATCCCTTACATCGTCTAGTCTCTGCTCTAAAGTCACCTTCTCATGCAACCTTCTAGGATCCCTTCCCCCCTTTAGAATAATACCCTCTTACACTCCAAATTCTTATCCCCCTTCACTGTTTTGACATCCCAGAGGTTATCTGGTTTGTTTCTTGTCCATCTTGCCCATACCCCCCTGGAATATAAACTCCACAAGAGTAAGATTTGTCCTGGTGTATTCATTGCTGTAAGCCCAGGACCTAGAAGACTTCCCAGGACATAGTCATTCAATACAAGATGGATGAATGAATGAGTGAGCAGGTATCAGGGTTGTGTGACCTGAGGCTTTCCTGACCCCTCTTCATGCTCAGTTGCTTCAGTCATGTCCGATTCTTTGAGACCCTAGGGACTGGAGCCCATGGGATTCTCCAGACAAGAATACTGGAGTAGGTTGCCATTTCCTCCTCCAACCTGACCCCTCTGTAACAATGATTCACAGGTGGGGAGGGAGGACATGGGTGCTAACATCCAGTGGGGCAGCATTAGGGATTTTCAGCATTCTCTTTAGCTCTCTGTAGAAGAAAATTATAAAGTACAGATAACATACAAAAAGCTAGTCACCGGGGATTTCCCTGGTGGTCCAATAGTTAAGACTCCAAGCTCCCAATACAGGGGGATCAGGTTCAGTTCCTTGTCAGGAAACTAGGTCCCATATACCACAACTAAGCGTTCGCATGTCACAACGAAAACATCCCTTGGGCCCCAACTAAGACCCAGCACAGCCAAGGGTAGTAACAAAATGGTAATGGTGGTGATTTAGTCACTAAGTCACGTCCAACTCTTGCAACCTCATGGATTGTAACCCACCAGGCTCCTCCGTCCATGGGATTTCCCAGACAAGAAAGCTGGAATGGGTAGGTAGCCATTTCCTTCTCCAGGGGATCTTTCCAACCCAGGGATCAAACTCAAGTCTCCTGCATTGCAGGCAGTCTCCTGCATTGCAGGTGGATTCTTTACTGTGGAGTCACCAAGTAACAAAGACAATAAAACTAACTATTTAAAAAACAAAAACAAAAATGCTAACCACCTAAACTGCCAGCACCTAGCTAGAAACCACTAGTAACATGAATATTTTGGGAATTCCCTGACAGCCCAGTGGTTAGGACTTTGAGCTTCCACTTCAGGGGCCATGGGTTTGATCTCTGGTTGGGGAACTAAGATCCTGCATGCTGCGCAGTGTGGCCAAAAAAAAAGAATTATTTTAATGTCTGTGTCCCCAGTTTAGGTTGCGCATCTGGCAAAGTTTAAATGAATAAACAGAACATGAAGCACTGTGTTCAGAGTCACAGGGCCCTTCCCCATCTCATTTACACCCTATCTTCTCATCAAGTCTCTGAACCGGTAAATACTAATTATTCCCATTTTATGGAGGAGGACATTGAGGCATGGGGAGGCTGAGTCACTTGCCCAAGGTCATAGAGCAAGGAACTGGAAGAGGCTGTATTCAGACCCTGGGCTCTCTGGTGCCAGAGCATGTGGCCTTAACCACTGTGCTAGATGGTCTACTTGACGATGACTTTGCTGTCAACAAAATACAGATCCAGCCCTGTTTGGGAACATTATGATCTAACCCATCGCACATAAATGAGCATGGAAGTTGTTTCCAAGTGTCTGCTCTCATAAACAATGTCGAGATGAACATCTTCACAAATATTACCAGTGAAAGACATAGAGAATGTCTGATGGCTCAGGAGAATTTTTGTTTTTTTTTGGTCATGCGTTGCAGCCTTCAGAATCTTAGTTCTGTGATCAGGGATCAAACCCAGGGCCTAGCAGTGAAAGTGCAAGTCCTAGCCACTGGACTACCAGGGAATTTCCTCAAGAGACGATTCTGGGTTTTTTTGGCTGTGGGATATGTGGGATCTTGGGCTTCCCAAGTGGCACTAGTGGTAAAGAACCCGCCTGCCAATGCAGGAGACATAAGAGACACGGGTTCGATCCCTGGGTTGGGAAGATCCCTTGAAGGAGGGCATGGCAACCCACTCTAGTATTCTTGCCTGGAGAATCCCATGGACAGAGGAGCCTGGCGGGCTATGGTCCATAGGGTCACAAAGAGTCAGACACGACAGAAGTGACTTAGCACTGCATGTGCGATCTTAGTTCCCCGACCAGGGATTGAACCCACGCCCCCTGCATTGGATGCATGAAGTCTTAAGCACTGAACCGCCAGGGAAGTCCCAAGAGAAGATTCTTGATGGGTCAATGACAGCTCCAAGGGCACAGGAACTTTGCAGACAGTGGGGAGGGGAGGACACAGGGAGGGAGAGACTTACCGTAGCCTAGGACCAGGATCACCATGACGATCATCACCCAGACCATAATGCCAGCCAAGAATCGGAGCAGGATGATGAACAGGAGGCTCAGCACCATGGCAATAATCAGGCCTCTGAGAGATAAAACGGGGACATAAGTGGATCCTGATCCCCTCACCAATCTCAGATAGGGTAGCTTACCTTCCCTCTCAACTTACATGATAATCCAGTACCAGGAGACTGTGTAATCTTCAAATATCCTCATGGCCAGCTGCCGAGCCTCCAGGATTCCACTGGCCTTCCTGAGGGAGGGCAGACAAGGCTTAGGTAGGATCCCAATCCATGACTGGGCCAGCCCCAGGGGATGCCCTGTTCCCTACCCAACCCCACCCCCCAGGAAAGCACAGCGCTGGGGTGATGGGTCGAGGTCCTCACTTGGCGCCTTCCACCAGCTCCGTGATGTTTTTCCGAGAGCCAAGCCCATCCTCGTAGGTTGTCTCGTTGCCCACCATGAGGATCCCCTTGTGGGCATGGACAGCCGGGAAACATCGCTGGGCAACTATACGGAGTTGGAGATGGGACCAGTCAGGTGGAGCCCCTGAAACCCCCTCAGGCCCCTCCAGAGCCCATGGGATCCCAGACTCACAGGGTTTGCTGGGAATGAGGACAGCGGGGCAGTCTCCATCTCGAAGGACTTCAGCCACACCCTGCCAAGAGACAGCACGTGGTCGATCCTGAGGGCCAGTACTCTGGACCTGCCTTTGCCCAGGCTCCCTGGACAGTTATCCACTTACCTTGTTTTTCTGGAAGCCAGGTAAACAGTACTGCTTGTAGTACTCAAAGTCCTCAGATGCATGAGCATTCAGGTAGGTGAGGTAACGGCTGGGACATTTCTCCACACAAATCTTGGGAGGGGTAGGAGGCAGGGGTTGGGTGGGGTCAGAACAGACACCTGATCCCCTCTTAGGACAGAGGTCCCACCCTCCTCCCCCTTATTCATCGAGGGGAGAAAGAGGGCTGGGAGAGAAGCTACTACTAGAGGAGGAAAAAGGACCTGATTGATGTAAGCAGGGGGCGGGGACAGGAAACAGGAGGAGAGGGAAGTTACCTGGGGGGTGGGACACTGGAATTCCAGCAGGACCAGGGGGCTAGCACACTTCACGATGTTGAAATAAAACAGGAAGGGTTTGTTCCTGGGGTTGGGGAAGGGAGACGGAAACTGTCAAGACTTCTCCATCAGCCTATATGGAATTTCTTAATGAAAATAGAAATAACAACCATAATAACCACAGCAGCAACTTCATGCCAGGTGCTGTTTAAGCACTGGAATGCACTGGCTCATTTAACCATCAGAAGAGTCCCATGAGAGTGGGAATGTCAGCATCCCCATTGCAGAGATGAGGCCCAGAGAGTCTGAGACACTTGCTGTAGGTCACACAGCCAGGGAATGGCACAGCTCATTTTGAGCTTGCCCATTTGCCTCACCTGACATCAGATCTAGGACTGTCTCTTCTCTGTCTCTCCCCTAATATATGGGCCACCAGAGGATAAGACTCTGAATGTCTCATTTAGAGCCCTGTCCCCAGGGCCTAGAACAGAGGCTGGGGATGGTAAGAGTTTTATAAATACTTGTTGACTGGACTAGTGGATTGATGGAGGTGAGGGAAGCCTAGAACCTTCTCCCCAGTACTGAGGAAGCTCCCTCCAGACCCAGTAGGCCCCAAGGAGCCACACTCACTCATTCTTCGTGCCCTTCTGCCCGCAGAATTGGCCTCGGCTGTCAGTGGGGTAGATCACCTTTCGAGGGTCTCCATGGGTCCAAGCTGTGGAGGGATCCAGGAATGTTGAGGTGATGGGACTCCACCACCAGCTCCCCTTTTGCCTTCTGCCCCAGACGCTGTGGGCTGCCCACACACCCAGGAACCGCCACCCCATCCCCTCCTTCGCTTACCTATGATGCCTACAGCTACATAACCCACAATAGCCAGGAAGAGGAAGACACAGCAAATGATATCTGTGCAGCCTCTGTGGAGGAAGAGACCGTATCAGTGTGGGAGTACTGGTGCCCTGGATATCATGGACCCAACCTGCCTTGTGCATGCGTCCATGCTCAGCCATCAGTCGTGTCCGACCCTTTGGTACCCCGTGGGCTGTAGCCCGCCAGGCTCCTCTGTCCATGGGATTTGTCAGGCAAAAACACTGGAATAGTTTGCCATTTCTTCCTCCAGGGGATCTTCCCAACCCAGGGATTGAATCCGAGTCTCCTGCATTGGCAGGTGGATTCTTTACCTCTCAGCCACCTGGGAAGCCCTGTCCTGCCTTGTAAATGTACCACATCCAGGTGTTATTTGGACACACGTTCCTGAGTGGTACCAATGCTGTATATTTTAACTCTTAATGCCTTTCATTGCAGCACTATTGACAATAGCCAAGATATGGAAGCAACCTAAGTGCCCATCCATAGCTGAGTGGATAAAGGTGTGGTATATGTGTATACAATGGAATATTACTCATGTGTGTGTGTCTGTGTGTGCATGCACTCAGTTGCTCAGTCGTGTCCAACACATGGCGACCCCATGGACTGTAGCCCGCAAGGCTCCTCTGCCCATGGAATTCTCCAGGCAAGAATACTGGAGAGGATTGCCATTCCCTTCTCTAGGGGGTCTTCCCAACCCAGGGATTGAACCCACATCTCCTACATTGTCGGTGGATACTTTCTCTCTTTTTTAAAATTTTATCTTTTTTTTTATATCTGTAATTTTTGTATGTGCATTCTTTACTGCTGAGCCACCCGGTAGCCCTGGGATATTACTCAGCCCTCCATGAAGAATGAAATCTTGCCATTTGCACAACATGCAACAGACCTGGAGGATATTCTGCTAAGTGAAATAGGTCAGACAGAGAAAAACAAATAATGTATGCTTTCACTTATATGTAAAATCTACAAAACAAAACAAAACAAATAAACAAACAAAACAAAACAGAAACAAACTCACAGATGCAGAGCACAAACTGGCAGTTGTCAAGAGTGGAGGTAGGTGGGGGAATGGACAAAACAGGTAAAGGGGATTAAAAGTTACAAACTTCTGAAGAGGTACAAACTTCCAACTACAAAATAAATAAGTCATGGGAATGTAATACACATAGGGAATGCAGTCAAAAACATTCTAATAACACTGTATGGTAATGGATGGTAACTGGTCTTATTGCAGTGATCATTTCATAACATATAAAAAAAACTGAATTACTACATTGTCCACCTGAAACTAATATAATATTGTCTATTAATTATAACTCAATTTTAAAAAGCAAAAAATAAAAAATAATGTTAATACCTAATGCTACACTATCCTCAATGCAGGTTGCAGCATTGTTTAGCTCTCTTTTGATTAAGTGCCGATTTCACTACATCCTTACCAGCATTATGGATTAATGTTTTTTAAAATTTAAGCTATTTTGTGGTGATCATTTTGCAATGTACAGAAATACTGAATCACTATATTATGCACCCAGAATTAATTAAGTGATGTAGGTCAGTTATACTTCAAAAACAAAGAAACTAATTCATAGAAAGAGAGACCAGACATGTGGTTACCAGAGGTAGGGTTTGGGAAGTGGAAGGGGGTATTGGATGAAGGTATTCAAAAGGTACAAGCTTCCATTTGTAAGATAAATAAGTACCAGTGATATAATGTACAACACGGTAAATATAATGTTGCATGATAAATTATGAAAATTGTTAAGAGAGTAGACCTTAAATTATTTTTTAATATCATAAGATTAAATATGAATAGGATAAAATGTAAACCATACAGGGATATACTTAATTAAGAACTACCTCCCACATAATCCTCCTCTCCATGAGAAACCTCTGTTAATGATTTCTTGTGAGTTTTTTATTTACTGGTACAAATGTTTTCCAAAACAAGTTTTTTTGGTTAACCCAGGTATGATTATGCTACACCCACAGTTTGTGTCTTGCTTTTTTCACTATTATATGGAGAGGGATCCATGTGAGGACTCAGAAGGGCTCTTGTACATTTTAGCAGCTGTGTAATAAAATAACCTAAGGATGCACTGTAATGTATCTAACTAGTTCCCAGACGTGCAACTCAGATTGTTGGTTTTTGCCCATCTAGGCAAGGTTTGTGGAGAAGGAAATGGCAACTCACTCCAGGATTCTTACCTGGAGAATCCCATGGACACAAAAGCCTGGTGAGACCCAGTCCACGGGATCGCAAAAGTCAGACACTACTAAGCGACTAACATACACAGGTAAGGTTTGGGCTTCCCTGGTAGCTCAGCTGGTAAAGAATCTGCCTGCAATTCAGAAGACCTGGGTTTGATCCCTAGATTCTAAAGATCCCCTGGAGGAGGGCATGGCAACCCACTCCAGTCTTCTAGCCTGGAGAATCCCCATGGATAGAGGAGCCTGGCGGGCTACACTCCATGGGGTAGAAAAGAGTCAGACACGACTGAGCGACTAAGCACAGCACAGCACAGGCAAGGTTTACTGAGAGAAATTTTTTCACATAATCTTAATTTCTGGAACGAAGAGCGGTACATTTTTTTTAAATGTCATATTTCCTAATTCCCTCCAAAAAAGACTGTATCAATTAGTTTCACAGCAGAATATGTGTCAATCTTTTTTTTAATTGAAGTAACATTGCTTTATAACATTATGTAATTTTCATGTGTGCAGTATTGTATTCCCACTTGTGTATACGCTAGTGTGTCTTTTTTTTTTTTAAGTGTGTCTATTTTTAACCTCTGCTAACCTCTGAGGGGGAAACTCTATTTGGTTCCTGTTTTACATTACATTCCTTTACTTTCCAGTGAGTTTGAGCATTTCTCCATAACTCCACTGTCTATAGTATTTCTGGTTCTATTAAATGATCTGTTCCAGTCTTTCGCCTAAACTGAAAAAAAAAATGCATTTGTAAAGACTCTCTATAGGTGAAGAAAATTCCTTTATCATTCTTTTACCACTCTTTTATCTCTAAGTTGCAAATATGTATAACCAGTTTGTTGGAGAACAGATGTGGGTGTGGGTGTAAAGAAACAGGGGTGGAAGCAATGTTAGCTGACACTCCTCCCCTCCCAGGAACCCAGACCCCTTACCTGTTGTAAATGGGTCCTCTGAAGGCGGGGTCATACTTCTGCGGTGTTCCTGAAAATCAGAAAGATTGAACCGGGTGGTCCAAGATGAAGCTGGCAGACCACCCTTCCCCAAGATGTCCCCAGGGATGTCTCTAGCCACAGAAGAGTAAGATTCAGAGATAACTGTGGATTTTCCGTGAACTGCCCCATTTATCACCCGGCGACCACTCATTGGAAGGACTGGGAGCGGGGCTAAAAAAGGGGCTGCCCGGGAGTCCGGTGGAAGGGGGAGGACCCAAAAATGGGATCTGGAGAAGGAGGCAACGAGGCCAGACCTCTGGGATGCGGGAGTTTTGGAGGGACCTCCGGGTGGGCCTAGGGGCTGAGGGGTGCTGGCAGGTGATGCGGAGGCGGGGCGGGTACAGACTGAGATCTGCCGTTCTGCGCTCCCCTCATCCCCCCTACCCTGGGTCCTCCCGCTGCTCCCTCCAAGTTGCCAGGCCGGCGTGCGGAGGGGGGCGCTGCCTACCGTGCTTCCCGTAATAAAGCTGCTGCTCCTTCCCCATCCCTGCGGGCGCCCGGCCCCGACGGCGCCTGCCTGCTCCCGCAGCCGCTCCCCCTCTGCCCTCCGGTCCGGACGCGCGGGCGTCCCCAGGGGAGGGACCGAGGGACCGACTGGCGGCGGCTCCTCCCAGCAAAGAGCCAGGCGGGACGGCCCAAACCGGTCAGACCGGCCCTAGCCAAGCGGCTGCCTCGGACCTACTGGACCCAGAAACGGAGGGAGGGAGGGAGAGAGGGAGGAGAGAGCGGGGCGGGGCGGCAGCTGCTCCCGCCACTCACCCGCCGCCCAATTTAGCCCTCTCCGCCTGCCGCCCGCCACCCCGCGCCCAGCCCCCACCCAGGGAACTCTGGCTTTACCCAGTGGCCTGGGGTAGCCTCCGCTCCCCCCAACGAGGCGACACAGCCCTAAAACATCTCTCAACCCTGGAAGGCACCTAATAATTGTCCCATTCTGCAGATACGGAAACTGAGGCATCAGTGTCTGGCCAGGCACCCCAAAACAGGCAGATGGCTGAATCCAAACCACCAATTATTCAGCCCATTTGGGCTGAATGCTCTCCAACCTGTGGGTGCATTCTTTAAAGAGTAAGTGCCAACAGTTAAATATTGAGACAGTCCATATAAAAATCCACACCCGTGTCTCCTGAGAACTCCCAAATTAGAAATGACAGCCTGTTCCCCTACCCCATGCCACATCCCTATCTGGCACTGCTCCCTGCTGGTTCCTTTGTGGCCCCCACGGCTACACACGTCAGCTCGCCATCCCTGCACCCTCTTACAGCTGATAATCCTGAAGCATTTGCTTTGAAGAACATGCATTTATTGAGCACCTCCTGGGTACAGTGGCATTTGTGAAACCCAGTCTTGGGGAGCTGACATCTACAGGGTAACCCTGGACTCAAATGAGCCTACCCTATCTGAGCCAGAGGATACTCAGGTCAGTGCTTTGTGTTCTCTGAGCCTCAACTTCCTCATCTGTGAAATGGGACTAAAGTGTAAAACCAAAACCAGCCACAATGGGGACTTCCCTGGTGGTCCAGATGTTACAAATCTGCCTTGCAATGCAAGGGACGTGTGTTTGATCCCTGGTCAGAGAACTAAGATCCCACATGCCTCGGGGCAACTAAGCCCACTGGCTGCTACTACTGAACCCTTGAGCTAGAGAGTCTGTGTGCCTCAATGAAAGATTCTGAGTGCTGAAACTAAAACCCTATACAGCCAAATAAATAAATAAAACAAACACCAGCCAAAGACCAGGCATGGGATAGATACCAAGTATACAGTTGGCATAGATGTACTGTATTGCCAGTAGAGGGGTATTCAACTGATGTGGAGGTATACAGTAGGCATGGGGTACTGGTGGTATGGGGTATATAGCCCATCAAGAGCTATACAATTGTGGGGGTATAAGGCCAGCGTGGAGTTGTAAAGCTGGTAGGATACACCCCCCTGCCCCAGCTATCCACCCCCAATTCAGCAGTATGCTCCTTTGATCATGCTCCTGTTCAAACTGCTTCTCCCAACAGCCCTGAGGCCAGTTGCAAACGTCACACTACATTCAACTTTACAGGTGACAGGGCCTGATACAATTGGTATGGGAGTGTAGGCAACAGGAAAAGATATCCAGGGTGGGGCACACAATCAGCACGGGGTTATCAATGTGGTCATACACAGTTGCTGTTCAATAATTGTTGCTCCAAGTCAGGCACCCCCTGGTGGGAGTCTGGTCACCAGCTCAGCTTGTCCCTAGAGAAACATCACCTCCGGGAACTCCCAGGTGGCTCAGAGGTAAAGAATCCACCTGCCGATGAGAGAGATGCAGGTTCGATTCCTGGTCTGGGAAGATCACCCCTCGAAGCAACTAAGCCGAGCGCCACAACTTCTGAGACTGTTCTCCAGAGCCCAGGAGGCGCAACTACTGAAGCCCGTGCACCCTAGAACAAGAGAAGAGCCCGTGCACCCTAGAACAAGAGAAGAGCCCATGCTCTAGAACAAGAAGAGTCACCACAATGAGAAGCCCGCCCAATGCAACTAGAGAGTAGCCCCCGCCTGCCACAACTAGAGAAAAGCCTGCACAGCAACAAGGACCCAGCAGAGCCAAAAATAAACAAACAATGAAAAAAAAACAAAAGAAATGTCACCTCCTCCCCAGTGGCTTCTAGCTGTCAAGGCCCCACTTGCCCCCTGGCCCACAAACTTCAGCAAACAGGCGAGGCCCAAGGCTCCAAGCCATGCCCTTGGGTGACCAGGCCTCTCAAAGGAGCCTTGTGGTTCCCGTGGTCCCTGCCAACTCAAAGGCAAACTGGTCCCACCCTGCCCAGGGCAAGCGGTGCCCAGGCTGAAGCTTCTTCTCTTTCAGATGTGCTAGGTCCCCTGGGGACACTCCTGCAGACTCCAGCTCCACCCTGATGATGCACAAATGTGGGTCTCTGGGGAAGGCCTCACCCCTGAGTGGCACGGCCCTGTGGCACGTGCCCCCCCCTCAGCACCCCACATAGGGGCCTCATGGCACACCTCCCATTCAGCACGACTATATCAAACCACCATGGTCCCCCAGGCTGCTCTGCCCTCCTGGTGCTCAGGCCAGAAACCTTGCACTTCTCTTCCAGGATCCAAGAGCTTCTCACCCCCTCCTCGGCCCCCCACCTTGTCACGTGGCTGTCATTTCCTGCCTGAAGAGTGCAGGTGTCTCCACACTGGTTTCTGAGCTCTTACACTTGAACCCCACTGTCTATTTCCCCGGTAGGGCCCAGTGGAGGCAGTGATCACCTGATTCAGGGTATGTCCCTCCTCTGCCCTGAACCCTCTATGGGTCCCACCTCACTCTGAACCAAAGCCCAAGTCCTCCCCATGGCCCACAAGGCTGTGCCCACTCTGTCCTGTCCCCTCCCTGCCCTCAGCCCCTCCCACTTTCCCCTTTCCTTCTCCATTCCATTCACTGGCCTCCTGGTTATACTGTAGGTTATACTGGTTACAGCTTCCCAGGTGGCTCAGCGGTAAAAAAGCTGCCTGCCAATGCAGGAGACACAGGTTCGATTCCTGGGTCAGGAAGATCCCCTGGAGGAGGAAATAGCAAAT
This sequence comes from Bos taurus, assembly GCF_002263795.3. Taxonomy (NCBI): domain Eukaryota; kingdom Metazoa; phylum Chordata; class Mammalia; order Artiodactyla; family Bovidae; genus Bos; species Bos taurus. Next base: position 15,113,025 of record NC_037334.1, on the reverse strand, counting down.
GGCAATCCACTCCAATATTCTTGCCTGGAAAATCCTGTGGACAGAGGAGCCTGGTGGGCTACAGTCCACAGGATTGCAAGTTGGATGTGACTGAGCGACTGAGCATGATACTATACTACACTCTGTTATACTATGCACTGTTTTTTTTTAAACTTTTTCACTTTTATCAACGGTTGTGACCATGAGGGATTCATAAAATGTCACAAAACTCTATTTGCTATTGAACTGTCTACTTCTAAACAGGAGACAGACACTGGTACAGCAATTGCTTTTACGTGGAAAGTTAAATTTTTTTGAGAAAAGGTTGACATATATTTGTTCCCTTTTTGAATTTCAACCCTCCAAATATTCCAGCAAAACAACAGTAACAACAACACCAACAACAAAACCAAGGGAAATTGGGCTGGGTATCTGCTGCCGAGGATGGCGGACTTGCCACCATGAGCCCTCATCCCCCTTCTATTGTAAACACACCAGGCACGGTTCTTACATCAGGACCTTTCCACGGGCTGTTCCTTTTCCCTAGAGATCTCTTCCCTGAGAAAGCCACCTGGCTCCACATTTCTTTTTTTATCTTTATTTACTTGGCTGTGCCAGGTCTTGGTTGAGGCATGTGAACTCTTAGTTGCAGCACGTGGGATCTAGTTCCCTGACCAGGGATCAAACCCAGGATCCCCGCATTGGGAGTGTGGAGCCTTAGCCACTGGGCCGCAGGGAAAGTCCTGCTCCACCTCTTTCAACCTCAAACATCACCTCCTTAGAGAGGCTTTCTCTGATGATCCTCTCTAAACAGCATCCTTTCCCCCGCTCCTGTTACCCTGTTTTATTTTGTGTCTTACCACCTGCCACATCACTTATTTACACATGGACAGTTTACTGTCTCTCCCCATGGCTGTTGGCTGCACAAGGGCAAGGATTTCTGTTTTCTTCATAACACTGTCCCCAGCACTCAGCATTGCACCTGACACAGAACAGGCAGTCAGTCAGGATTTGTTCAATGAATAACCGCAATATACTATTCACGTATATATAGCTAATGCTGAAAATAAAAAATGCAGCTTAGAGTTTTCCAGAAGCATGTATTTTTAAAAATTAATTTGCATTAATTTTACACATAGAAGAACTGAATACATGATAAATATCCAGTGGGCAGGGAAAGGATGAATCAGTCAGTTGCCTTGACTATGCGTTAGGGAGAAAATAGTTAATTCCACTCTCACACCACGAAGCAAAACAAATTCCACACAGATTAATCATGCATACAAATATATAAAACTCAAAACTTCAAGTATGGTGGGAAGATGAAAGAGCATATTTCTACCATCTGAAAGCAGGTGAAACTGGTAAGGTGGGTGGGGGAGAGAGAAAGGAGCACTGGAATTTTCTCATGTCAGCCAAATGGCAGCCTGATTGGCAGAGTGGAAACAGTCAGATAAGAACAGCTGGTGCTAGGACTTCCCTGGCAGTCCAGTGGCTAAGATTGCATACTTCCACTGCAGGGGTCACAGGTTCAATTCCTGGTCAGGGAACTAGGATCCCACAAGCCACCTGGCACAGCCAAAAAAAAAAAAAAATAGGACTTCCCTGGTGGTCCAGTGGTTAAGAATCTGCCTTGCAATGCAAAGGACGTGGGTTCCATCCCTGGTCAGGGAACTAAGATCCCACATGCTGTGCAGCAACTAAGTCTGACAGCCACAACTAGAGAGTCCATGAGTTACAAGGAATAGATCCAGCATGATACAAAGAAGATCCTGCATGCTGCAACTAAGACCTGAAGCAGCCAAAAAAAAAAAATATATATATATATATATATATAAAAAAAATATATATATATATTGCTGTTCAGTGGCTCAGTCATGTCTGACTGTCTGTGACCCCATGGACGGTAGCCTGCCAGGTTCCTCTGTCCATAAAATTTTCCAAGCAAGAATACTGGATCAGATTGCCATTTCCTACTCCATGGGATCTTCCTGACTCAGGGATAGAACCTGCATTTCTTGCATCTCCTTCATTGGCAGGTTGATTCTTTACCACTAGTGCCATCCATATATATATATATATATATATATATATATAACCCACTTTACGGGGAGGAAGCAAGTGGTCAGTTCCTACTCCAGTTTTGAAGGGTGAGTGGGAGCCACTGAGGGTGTCTGAGCAGGAGCATTATGAGGGAGGGGAAGACGCATGGGCGGGCAAGTCTCAGCTCTCAGGGAAATCGGTAGCCATGGATGGGACAGGTGGGCTATGGCCTTGCAGTGTCAGCTTGAGTTATCCTTCCATAAGACGGCATTAAAGATGCAGAGAGAGGCACCTGGTTTAGCCTTGGCTCAGGGTCTTGCTTTGTGGGTGGCTCAGGAAATAAAAAAAGGAACATGGGTACTGTGGGGCTTCCCCCATGGCTCAGCAGTAAAGAATCCAACTGCAAGGCAGGAAATGCAGGAGACATGGGTTCAGTCCTTGGATCAGGAAGATCCTCCGGAGAAGGAAATGGCAACCCACTCCAGTATTCTTGCCTGAAAAATTCCATGGACAGAGGACCCTGGTGGGCCACAGACCATGAGGTCACAGAGTCAGATGTAACATAAGCGACCAAGCACGCACAATTGGTATTGTTGTCTGATCTGTTCCATTAGCTCTTGTTTTAACATTAGCCAAGTGGGGTGGAAGGAGGGGCAAGGCGAGTACTAATGGTTTGATAATTGAGCCTGGTTCAAACACTCCAGGACAAAAACTTGCTGAATCTTTGCAACGATGATGCAAGATAATATGAACAGTAGAATGCCCCAGTGCCTCCATATTACTGTGTGCCAGGCAGTCTTCGAAAACGTTACGTGGTGTACCTTGGATCACCCTTATAGCAATTCTGTGAGGTTGATTCCGTCACTGCTCCCATTTGACAGACACAGAAACTGAGGCCCAGAGAAAAACAACATGCCAGTGGCCACAAAAATGACGAGCAACAGAGCTGGGCCACCCAGCTACCGAGTTAGTGTTTCCTTTGGACGCTGTAAGCAATTACCACCAACTTGGTGGCTCAAGACACAAATTTATGGGACATTCCTGGTGGTCTATTGGTTAAGACGTCACCTTCCAGTGCAGCGAGTACAGGTTTGATCCCTGGTTGGGCAGTTAGGACCCCACAGGCTTCACAGCCAAAAAAACCAAAACATAAAACAGAAGCAATATTGTAACAAATTTAATAAAGACTTTAAAAGTGATCCACATTTTTTGGATCATTTGTTTGTTTCTTCATTATTTGGATCATTTGTTTCATTTGTTTTGAAAACAAAACACACACAAATTTATTATCACAGTTCTAGAGATCAGATGTTCAAAGTGCATCTCACTAAGCTAAAATCAAGGCGTTGGCCAGGCTATGTTCCTTCTGCAGTTTCTCAGAATCTGTTTCCTGGGCTCTTTCCAGCTTTTTGGCTCACATCCTCCTCCTCCATCCTCAAAGCCAGCATTCCCATCAAGCCTACATCTATTTCCATTGCTGCGGCTCCTCCTCTGACTCCCCTACCTCCATCTTTTCTTTATGAGGGCTCTTGTCCTTGGGCCCATTTGGATAACTGAGAATAATCTCCCCATCTCAAGATCCTAAACTTAATCCCATCTGCAAAATCCCTTTTGCTGTGAAAGGTAACACATTCATGTTGTTTTAGTTGCTCAGTCATGTCAGACTCTTTGTGACCCTATGTACTGTAGCCTGCCCAGACTGCTCTGGGCATGGGATTCTTCAGGCAAGAATACTAGAGTGGGTTGCCATTCCCTTCTCAAGGGGGATCTTCCTGGCCCAAGGATGGAACCCAAGTCTCCTGCATTGGCAAGCAGATTCTTTACCATTGAGCCACCGGGGAAGCCCACAGGGTTCCAGGAATTAGGACATGGACATCTTTGCATGTGTGCTAGGTTGCTTCAGATGTGTCTAACCCTTTGTGACCCCACGGACTATAGCCCATCAGACTCCACTATCCATGGGATTCTCCAGGCAAGAATACTAGAGAAGGTTGTCATTTCCTTTTCCAGGGGATCTTCCCCACCTCAGGGTTCTGGCATTGGCAGGTGGGTTCTTTACCACTAGCGCCACCTGGGAAGCCCATGGACATCTTCGGGGCGGGGGGCGGGGGGGATACTATTATTCTGTCTACTATGGCATCTTAACCATTTTTTTCACACTTTAAAAAGAATAATTTTTACTATCTTTTGCTTACACCATGCAGGATCTGCGTTCCCCAACCAGGGATTGAACCCAAGCCCCCTGTGGTGGAAGCATGGAGTCTTAACCACTGGACTGCCAGGGAAGTCCTCATGTCTTAACCATTTAGGGCAGGAGTTGTCAAACCATCCGTCCCCCATTGTGCAAATCAGTCCACCATGTTTTCATATGGTTCAGGGCTAAGAACAGTCTTTCTGTTTTCAAGTGGCTGACAAACATCACAAGGAGACTACTTTGTCACATTAGATTTGAATATCAGCAGACTTTCCTGGTGGTATGGTGGATAAGAATCCATCTGCCAATGCAGGGGACACAAGTGTGATCCCTGGTCAGGGAAGACCTCACATGCCTCAGAGCACCCAAGCCCGAGTGCCACAACTACTGAGCCTGTGCTCTAGAGCCTGGCACCCACAACTACTGAAGCCCCCCACCTCTAAAGCCCTGACTCCGAAACAAGAGGAGCCATCACAATGAGAAGCCCGAACACAGCACAGAAGAGTAGCCCCCAGCGGTCACAATTAGAGAAAGCTCGAGAGCAGCTACAAAGACCCAGCGCAACCAAAAGTAAAGAAAGAAAAAATTTAAAAATTAAAATGTCACCAACTATAAATCAAGTTTGCTTGGCACATGGCCATTCTCATTCGTTTTCATATGGTCAGTGGCTGCTTGCTTTCATGTTGTCTGTTATCTATGGCAGACTAGAGTAGCAGTCATAGATTGTATGTGAAAACATTCACTCTCTGGACCTTTACAGAAGTTCACTGCCCCCTGATCTCCAGGCCATGAACCAACAGGTGTTGGGCCCAAGTCTGTGCCAGCGTGTTGTGTGTGCTCTGCTTATAGTGGTAAACAGTGGCAATACAGATGGGGAAATTGACAAGCCCTTTCCTTTTGCAGTCCGCTGTTTTCCTGTGTGGAGAATGGGGCTCATACTTGCATTTGCTGGTAGGTGTTGCCAGGGCTTGATGCTCAGAAAGCACTTAGCAGGGGCTTCCCTGGTGGCTCAGTGGTAAAGAATCTACCTGCCAATGCAGGAGACACGGGTTCGATCTCTGATCCAGGAGGATCCCACATGTTGCAGAGCAACTAAGTCCGTGCACCACAGCTACTGAAGCCCTCTTGGCTACAGGCCTGTGCTCCACAGCAAGAAAAGTCACTGCAATAAGAAGTCTCAGCACCACAACACAATGGTCCCCACCCACCACAACTAGAGAAGGCCCACGCAGTAATGAGGACCCAGGACAGCCAAAAATAACTAAAAAAATTTACATTAAAAAAAGAAAAGAAATGCTACCTAGGGACTTGTCTGGTGGTCCAGTGGTTAAGATTCTGAGCTTCCACTGCAGAGGGGCACAGATTCCATCTCTGGTCAGGGGACTAAAATCCCACATGCCACATGGCCCAAAAAAGTTGCTAACCAGGAACATGGTATCATTTGACAGAGGAGGCAAACAGAGGGCACGTGCTCAGACCACATAGCTGATGAGGGACGGAGCTCTGAATCAAACCGAGGCTCCTCTGGCTCCAACCCAGGCCTTTTGGGGGCACGTACTGGGAGAGGCAGAGCTAAAAATGCGACTGTGGTCGGGGAGAAGGCATGGGAAGTCAAACCGTTAGATCAGGCTCCGGGAGGAGAGGCGGCTGTTGGGTCCCTCCCTTGCTGGGCATGAGGGCCAGCCCACCCAGTTCTATGGGTGTAGGAGATAAGGGAACAGGCTGTCCAGCCACAATTCTAATGGTCAGGACATTAAGTGCCACCCAGCCCTTGTAGCTTCTGGAGACAAGCCAAGTCCCCAAGGCCTCCCCCACACAGCCTGGTCAGCCCTCCCCTGCCTTCCCAGAAACCTCTGCCTGGGTAATGGACATCCCAGCTGCCCAGACAAGTCCCCTTGACAAATATTTCAGGACAGCAGCTGGGTAGGAAAACTAGAAGTGATTCTACTGACCACAATGCTAGAGGCAAAAAACTGAGTGCCTACTGTGTGCTAGGCATCAAAACAGAAATTTCCTTCTAGGAACTCAGTTTATTATTCTATTTTATTTATTTATTTTTAGCTGTGCTGAGTCTTCGTTGCTGCATGGGCTTTTCTCTAGCTGCAGTGAGTGAGAGCTACTCTCTAGTTGCTATGGGCTTCTCATTTCGGTGGCTTCTCTTGTGGAGCACAGGCTTCAGTAGCTGTGGCTCCTGGGAACTAGAGCACAGGCTCAACAGTTGTGACACACAGGTTGAGTTGCTCCTCAGTACGTGGGGTCTTCCCGGATCAGGGATGGAACCTGTGTCTCCTGCATTGACAGGTGAATTCTTTACCAGTGAGCCACCAGCGAAGCCTTAGGAACTCACGTACTCCTTATGATGAAGGACTTTCCTGGTGGCTCATTGGTTAAGACTTTGTACTTCCACTGCAGGGGATGTGGGTTCAATCCCTGATAGGGGAACTAGGATCCCACATGCCTTGTGGTCAAGAAAAAAAAAAAAAAAAAAAATCCTTATAGCAAGGCTCTGAGGGCATGTGCTATGCTGTGCTTAGTTGCTCAATTGTCTCTGACTGTTTTGCGATCCCATGGACTGTACCCTGTCAGGCTTCTCTGATCGTGGGATTCTCCAGGCAAGACTACTGGAATGGGTTGCCCTGCCTTCCTCTGGGGGATCTTCCTGACCTGAGGGCATATTGCACGAGGAAGCAGAGACACAATGATGCTTTCTGACTTGTCTGAGGGACACAGAGCCAGCAGGAGCTGAAATTTTGAACTCTGCTCCTGATACCATGCTCTTCTTTTTTTCCCTTCAAACCTTTTTCAATTTTTTTGGGGGGGTCGCACCTCGAGGCTGGTGAGATCTTAGTTCCCTGACCAGGGAATAGAAACCAGGCCCTTGGCAGTAAAAATGTGGAGTCCTAACTATTGAGCCTCTGTGCTGTAACTACTGAAGCCTGTGCGCTTAGACCCTGTGCTCCATCCACAACAGTACCAAGCAATTCCCTCAATTTTTATTTTGTATTGGAGTATAGTTGATTTATAATGTTGTGTTAATTTTAGGCGTACAGCAGAGTGATTCAGTTGTACATGTATGGTTTAGTCGGCTAAGTCATGTCCGACTCTTTGCGACCCCATTGACTGTAGTCCGCCAGGTTCCTCTGCCCATGGGATTTCCCAGGCAAGAATACTGGAGTGGGTTGCATTTCCTTCTCCAGGGGATCTTCTCAACACAGGGATTGGACCTGCATCTTCTGCATTGGCAGGTGGATTCTTTACCACTGAGCCACCAGGGAAGCCCTCAAGTCATGCTGTGCAGCTAAAAGCAACAGTAACAGCAGAAACAAACAGGGCTTCCCTGGTGGCTCAGTGGTGAAGAATCTGCCTGCCAATGCAGGAGACATGAGTTCAATCCCTGATTCAGGAGGATCCTACATGCTACGGAGCAACTGAGCCCGAGAGCCGAAACTACCAAGCCTGTGCTCTACAGCCCAAAAACTGCAACCAATGAGCCCATATGCCACAACTACTGAAATCTGAGCCCTAGAGCCTGTGTTCTGCAACAAAAGAAGCCGTTGCAGTGAGAAGCCCCTATACAGCAACTAGAGAAAAGCCCGTACAGCAACAAAGACCCAGCACAGCCGAAAAGAAATAAATAAAAACAAGCAAATGAAAACAGAGGCCCAACTCCTCCCACAGCCCACAAAGCCCTACACACTCTGCCCACTCCCTCTCTTCCTTCACCTCTTCCTATTCCACCCTTTTACCTATTCACTCCAGCCACAGGCCCTCCTGACAGCTCCTTCTAGACACAGGAGACATGACCCCGCCCCTGGGCCTTTGCACAAGCCTTGCCTACAGCCTGAGAAGTTCTACAGGGCTCCCTTACCTATGCCTCTAGTGACCTTTGAAGAGTGACCTGTTTCTATTTGAAGTTAAACCCTGCCTCCAGGCCCAATAGATCACTGCCCTCCTTCCTTCCTGATAAACTTTTCTCCAGAACCCTTCTCTGAATGGAGAATTTTCTCCATTCATCTTAGTATCTTATCTGGGGGTCCCTTGACAAGGTCAAAGGAAATGGCAACCCACTCCAGTATTCTTGCCTGGAGAATCCCATGGATGGAGGAGCTTGGTGGGCTACAGTCCATGGGTCGCAAAGAGTCGGACAGGACTGAACGACTTCACGTTGACAAGGTCAGCTGGACAAGGGCTGGGTCTCCAGAGTCTAGGACAAAACCTGGCCCATGGTCCCTGCACAATAAATGTTTGCTGAAAGAAGTTAGGAACCAGTATGCTTATCAAGATTAAAAAAAAAAAAAATTCAGGGAGCCTTTAGACTAAGAAAAATCACTCTTCCCTGGTGATACAGTGGATTAGAACCCGTCTGCCAATGCAGGAGGCACAGGTTCGATCCCTGGTCCGGGAAGATCCCATGTGCCTCGGAGCCGTTAAGCCCAGTGCCACAACGACTGAGCCCATGTGCTGCAGCTACTGAAGTCTGTGCTCCGCAGCAAGAGAAGCCACCGCATTGAGAAGGCCACGCACCGCAACCAAGAGTAGTCCCCATCTGCTACAACTAGAGAAAGCCAGTGCGCAGCGATGAAGACCTAGCACAATTTTCTAAAAATAAATAAATCACTAAAAAAATACAAAGGGAAAACCACTCTCCCTCTCACCCCTGGCCTAGAGCCATTACTTCCTCTCTGGGTGGCAGAGGGCAGTTCCTCTCACTGGTTTCCCTTCTGAACACTGTCCACAGGTCACATACCCAGGCAGATTTCTAGCTGTACAGTTCAGTTCAGTTCAGTTCAGTCGCTCAGTCGTGTCTGACTCTTATTGACCCCATGAATCGCAGCACGCCAGGCCTCCCTGTCCATCACCAACTCCCAGAGTTCACTCAGACTCACATCCATCGAGTCAGTGATGCCATCCAGCCATCTCATCCTCTATCGTCCCCTTCTCCTCCTGCCCCCAATCCCTCCCAGCATCAGTCTTTCCCAGTGAGTCAACTCTTCGCATGAGGTGGCCAAATTACTGGAGTTTCAGCTTTAGCATCATTCCTTCCAAAGAAATCCCAGGGCTGATCTCCTTCAGAATGGACTGGGTGGATCTCCTTGCAGTCCAAGGGACTCTCAAGAGTCTTCTCCAACACCACAGTTCAAAAGCAGCAATTCTTCGGCGCTCAGCCTTCTTCACAGTCCAACTCTCACATCCATAGATGACCACTGGGAAAACCATAGCCTTGACCAGACGGACCTTTGTTGGCAAAGTAATGTCTCTGCTTTTGAATATGCTATCTAGGTTGGTCATAACTTTCCTTCCAAGGAGTAAGCATCTTTTAATTTCATGGCTGCAGTCACCATCTGCAGTGATTTTGGAGCCCAGAAAAATAAAGTCTGACATTGTTTCCACTGTTTCCCCATCTATTTCCCATGAAGTGATGGGACCGGATGCCATGATCTTTGTTTTCTGAATGTTGAGCTTTAAGCCAACTTTTTCACTCTCCACTTTCACTTTCATCAAGAGGCTTTTTAGTTTCTCTTCACTTTCTGCCATAAGAGTGGTGTCATCTGCATATCTGAGGTTATTGATATTTCTCCTGGCAATCTTGATTCCAGCCTGTGCTTCCTCCATTCCAGCGTTTCTCATGATGTACTCTGCATAGAAGTTAAATAAGCAGGGTGACAATATACAGCCTTGACGTACTCCTTTTCCTATTTGGAACCAGTCTGTTGTTCCATGTCCAGTTCTAACTGTTGCTTCCTGACCTGCATACAGATTTCTCAAGAGGCAGGTCAGGTGGTCTGGTATTTCTAGCTGTACTTATCCCTAATTCTTCACTCCCCTCGTTTCCTTACGCACCCCAGTCCCCACTTTGCTGCTTCACAGCCTAACAGAATTAGACATTGTTTCCCCATCAGCAAGGTTAGACCTCCTTCATCTTACAAGGCAACATAGTAGCCCATTCTAGGAACAGTGCCTTTTCTCATGAAACCAGCCTGAGGAGCTTTAAAAAGATACAGATGCCACACATACACACAGAAATAAACAGTCTAAGCTCTGGAAAGTCTTTCCGGCTGCCTTACCTCCCAGGCAAGGACAGTGAGCTGAGAGCATATGAAGAGTTCTTTCACTTCGAAACCTAAAATTTTCTGTGCGGTTGAGGGCTTATTTTTAATTTTCAGCCCTAGCCACCCCAGTAGAGAGAATACACTAATTTCCTTATATGAGTTTTAAATCCTATTTTAAAATAATTTTCCTTGGGACTTTCCTGGCGGTCCAGTAGTTAGGACTTGGCACTTTCACTGCAGGGGCCTAGGTTCTAGTCCCTGGTCAGTGAACTAAGATCCCACAGGTCACCTGGTGTGGTCAAAATAATGAAAATTCTTCCATTGGGGACTGACTGGGAAGGGGCAGGAGATAACTTCCTTATCAGGAAAGAAGGTTCTTATCAGAGATCTGCACATTTTTTCCTAAGGGTAAAGTGTTAAAGATTTTAGTCTTTTTGGTTAGTATATTGCCTTTCTCATATATTCTTCTTCTTTCAAGAACCACTTAAAAATATAAGATCCATACTTAGTCCTTGGGCTTCCCTTGTAGCTCAGTTGGTAAAGAATCTGCCTGCAAGGCAGGGTTTGATTCCTGGGTTGGGAAGATACCCTGGAGGAAATGGCAATTCACTCCAGTATTTTTTTTTTCAATATTTATTTATTTATTTGGTTGTGCTGGCTTTTAGTTGCAGGATCTTTGATCTTCATTGCAACAGGCAGGATCTTTAGTTGGGGCTTATGAACTCTTAGTTGCGGCATGTGGGATCTAGTTCCCTGACCAGGGATTGAACCCAGGCTTCCTAAACTGGGAACATGGAATCTTAGCCACTGCACCACCAGAAAAGTCCCCCACTTCAGTATTCTTGCCTGGAGAATCCCATGGACAGAGAAGCCTATAGTCTATGGGGTCACAAGAGCTGGACACGACTTAGAGACCAAACCACCACCTTTCTTAGTCCATTGGCTTTACAAAAACAGGTGACAGTCAACAATATAAATAACAATACTTAACACTACTGAGCTGAACCCTTAAAAATGGTTTTGATTATAAATTTCATGCTATGTATTTTACCAAAAAAAATTTTTTTTAATTAATAATGATAAGCCTTCCTTGGGCATGAGGAGATTCTGGGAGATAGTCATATTTTCCACCTGATCTGGGTGCTGGTTACCTGTGGAGACTCCTGGAGCCTCATACATTTAGGATCTGTACCCTATTAGGTATGGATTTTCAACCACAATAAAATTTTAGGGAGTGCCCTAATGTCCTAGTGGTTAGGATTCAGTGCTGTCAGTGCCATGGCCCAATTTCAGTCCGTGGTCCGGGAACTGAGATCCTGCAAGCTGTAAACATGGCCCAAATATAAATAAATAAAAATAAAATTTCATCTTAAAAAAAAGTTTAAAATAGTCCCCTTGATTTGTTCAATATAAAGGGTCCACCCACAAATACACAACTTATTGCAACCATCAACAACAATTAAGCAGGATTTCTAGGAACACGATGTAGAACAGGAACTCAGTGTAAAACACCTTTCATTCAACAAATATTTGTTGAGAACCTACTATGTGCTATGTGCCAGGCACCGTGGATACTTTCAAACCAAACAGACATGTCTTCCTGACTCATGAAGCTAGCTGACATTTTTGTAAAAAGGCATTTTAAAAAAATCACTAAATAAAGAATTTGTATATAATTCCATGTGAAGTCCTAAGCCTAGACTCTGGAAGAAAACACAAGATTTTGTAACATGGATGCATGAAGGAAGTGTGAGGTGGAGGATGGAGAAGAGGAATATTTTTCTTAATAAAGCTTGCATCTTTTGTCTTTTGAACCACGTGAATGTCTTATCACTTCCTCCAAAAAAGTTGTAATTAACAATAACCTCTCCCCACAATATTTTTAAAAGCTCAGATGCCAGAGCCCTCCTACTGGCTGAGTTGAACTCTTTAGCGAATGGGGCCTTGGAATCTGCTTTTAAAACAAGTACCGTGAGCAGCCTTCACTGGCAGTCCAGTGGTCAAAACTCTGTGCTTCCAATGCAGGGGACATAGGTTCAATCCCTGGTCAGGGTACTAAAATCCCACCTGCCTTGCAGCACGGCCAAACAAAATAACAAACATAAAACAAGCACTGTGACTTCTTCCTCAGTCCCGCACCCCCATCAGAGTCTATTGTTTTAGGTTCTAGAATATTTTTCCATGCTGGTCATGTCAAGGGTGGGTTGGAAAGGATGGCAGTGAGCCTCGCTGACATCCGTCAGGGCCAAGAGCCATTTCCTGGCTTCCTCAGAGATGCTGCCTTCCTCTAGATATGATGTGTAATAGGGAGGAAGCTTTCTGTCCTGCCCAGTCTTATCTAAGTACATGTCCTGACAAAGAGGGCTGCTTCCACATCAGCTCCTAGAAAAATCCATGTCCTCAGGATCACCAGTCCCAGAGCCCTCCTGAGTGTCTCCAGATAACCAGGCACTGTGCAAAGCACTTTTCACCTGCCAGTACAGTCTGCCCAGCCCTACTGATGAAAATTCCGAGTCTGAGAGAGGTCACCAATTCACCTCCAGCCGCACAGCTTGTATGTATCAGAACCAACCAGGATTTGAGCCTCTATCGGTCTGACATAACCCCCTAAATTCACAGTGACTGATAGGAAGACGCCAGAGTACAAGGGAAGTATAGGGGACCCACTCTTTCCAAAGCACAATTTCCCAAGGGTAATTTCCCTGTTTTCTGGCAGGGACTTCACAGGGCAGTCCGAGGACCCTAGATTTTTGGTTCTGATGAGAATGAATGACTTACAAACTGAGCAAGATATCCCCATCATCACACCCACCTTTTGCAGCCACTTCAAGGAGTCAAACCCTCTGGCCCCTCTGGAGGAGGTCCAGGCCTGGCTGCAAGACCTGTCTCTCATTCTGAAGTCTCCATCTCACACTTCCCTCGACTTCATAGAGAGAAATCATGAAGCAACTGTGTGGTTAATTTGCTGTTCCCTCTGCCTGGACCACACTTTGCTTAAATCTTCCCATGGCTGGCTCAATCTCCAGCCGTTGGTCACCTAAAATAATCCCAGATGATTCTGCCCCCAATACACATAAACACACACACACACACACACTCAAAGACAGACACACACACACAATGTCCTGTTCATTGCCTCACAACGCATACAACAACCTAAAATTACTTATTTATTCAAGAATTTTTCCACTCCGTTCACTGCTGTATTCTGTGTCTAGACACTGCCTGAAAAAAGGATGCTCAATACATACTTGTCAATGGAATGTGTTTCTAATGCCCAGCACAAGGTCTGTTGGACACATAAGTCCCCTGTCTCTGGTGTGGTCCTGGCAGGTCTATGGCTGGCTCCCTTTGGCCAAATACCGGGTGAATCACATTATTGTCCCCTCTGTCCCCAGGCTCGCCTCCCAGAGACCAAAGATACCAAAGGTGCTGCCCACAGACAGGCAGGACCCCAGGTGGAGAATTCCAGATCAGAGAAAGCCAGCCACACCCAAGGGACACACAGCACTGGGCAGCCACGGGGTCTGGGCTTGGGCCAAAACCGAGAGTGAGGGGCCCCTCAGGAGGTCGGGGCTGCCCGCTTCAAGCAGGGAAGGGAGTGGCTGGGCAGTTGCCAGGCTCTTGGCTGGGCTGGGCAGGGACAGCCTGGTCTATCTGTCTGTCTTTGCAGCCTCTGAAGGCCGCAGTCCCTGAGGAGAGGGAGGCACAGCTCTTCTCGGCTTGTTTTTCTTGATTATTTTTAAGTGGTTTCCGGCCCCCTCCCCAAGGCCCTTGGGTCTCTCACAGTTTCCAGGAAGTTTCAGTTACACAAGAAGAGGTGGTTGAGCCCCTTTACCCCAGGGCAGTGCCACGTGGGGCGTGTGACCAGCTGGGCCCTGGGGACCCAAAAATGGAGAAGAGAAAAGAGAAACTGAGGACTACACACCCCTCCGTGGGAACCCGGGGAAGGGAAGCACCACAGGGCGTGGGTGGGGAGGAAGCCTCATCATTGCCCCGTCCCGCGGACTCAGAGGCTAAGGCCGCCCTCAGAGGTTGGCGGGAGCGGGTACCTGTCGCCGGGACCCCTTCCAAAGACGAGCAAGCCCCCTGGCCGCTGGCGCAGGGCGGGGAAAGTTTCTCAATTGTTTCCTGCTTCCTTCCTGCCCCTTCGCCGGTGGCGCCCCTATTTCCGCCCTTCCCAGACGGCGGGCGAGACCCTGTGGGTTCCCATCCCAGGACTGGGTCCGCCGAGACCTGTCTCAGTTTCCCATCTGACCGAAAGCCCAGGACGGTTACTTCTAAGGGCGTGTGAGCAGGAGGAAGAAGTGGAGAAACGGAATTGGAAGAGGAGGAGGATCTGGGGGGAGGCTGGGGCCCTGGTCCTTTTCTGAGCCCCGATCGCCGTGCCTCCCCTCCCCCGCCCTGCATCCGAGCCGCCCAGATAACGGGACCTCCCCGAGCGGAGCATGCGCCATGCGTCCCCGCTGATCACCCGGAGGGGTAGCAGGGGCTCCCGAGAGGGGACGCGGGGCGACCAGGCGGGAGCAGGGGGTGTGGGCTCGGCGCAGAGCAGGATGCAAGGCCGGGAAGCAGGAGGAGGCCCTTAGCAGCAGCGCGTGTGTTTAAGATCTCAGATGTCCCTTTCCCAAGGCCCCCCAGCTCATCAGAAGCGGACGAGGGCCAGAGGCAACTCCTACCATAGGATCCGTCCTTCCGCTCGTCCACCATGGCCGCGGCGGGCGGGGAGGGGTGTCCGGGCCAGCGCGACCCCAGCCCGGCCGGGCTGGAGGCTCCGCGGGCTGCAGCTCCCCGCCCAGGGCCCGGCCCCGCCCCTCCCATAGGTCAGCCCCTCGCACTCCCACCAATGGGAGCCCCGAGAGCAAGGGGGCGGGACCCGGGGCGGGGCAGGGGCGGACTCGAGAAGGGGTGGGGCCCCAACCTTTGTTTTCCATCAGGGATCCTGCGAGACCCTCTTGGTCCCTTTAGTGGGCCAGGGGCAGATGTCATTCATGCAATCACCTATCCAACCATTCAGTCGCCAAATAGATACTGAGCATCAACTGTGCCAGTGAACAGACGAAAAGATGCATGTTTTTCATACATCAGATTGGCAAGAACTTTAAAGTCTGATAACATCAAGTGTGTAGTCAAAGCTATGCTTTTTCCACTAGTCGTGTATGGATGTGAGAGTTGGACCATCAAGAAGGCTGAGAGCCAAAGGATTGATGCTTTTGAACTGTGGTGTTGGAGAAGACTCTTGAGAGTCCCTTGGACTGCAAGGAGATCCAACCAGTCAATCCTAAAGGAAATCAACACTGACTATTCATTGGAAGGATTGTTGCTGAAGCTGAAGCTCCAATACTTTAGCCACCTGATGTGAAGAGCTGACTCGTTGGAAAAGACCCTGATGCTGGGAAAGATTGAGGGCAGGAGGAGAAGAGGACAAGATGGCTGGATAGCATCACAGACTCAATGGACATGAGTTTGAGCAAGCTCCCAGGGACCATGAAGGACAGGGAAGCCTGGCATCCATGGGGTCAAAAAGAGTCCGACACGACTGAGCGACAGCAACATCAAGGGAGATGATCTGATGCTGTGGGTCTGAATGTTCTCTAGCAAAAAGATTAAATCCAAACTGTGCTCACCCTGTACAATTCCTCTCTGTCACTGACCCTAGACAAACCATAGCATGTATGTGCACAGGCAGTTAGCGCCAGAAGGTATTACCTGCAGCTTTGAACATTCTTGTATAAAATGGGGGAGAATGTGTGTGTCCACCAGTAGAGCAGAGCATGTAAACCCAGCGGTGTGCTCACAGAAGTGGGCAGCATTAAACGGATACAAACAATGCAGTCGGGCTTCCTGGTGGCTCAAGTGGTTAAGAATCCACCTTGCAATGCAAGGGACACCCAGTTCAATCCCTGGTCCCGGAAGGTCCCACGTGTTTTGGAGCAGCTAATTCCGTGCACCACGACTACTGAGCCAGTGCTCTAGAGCCCTGGAACCACAACCACTGAGCCCACACGCTGCAACTGCTAAAGTCCGAGCATCTAGAGCCCGTGCTCTGCAACAAGAGAATCCACCTCATGTGAAGCCTGTGGGGGGCAACTAGAGAAAGGCTGCATGCAGCAGCCATGAACCAGCACAGTCAAAAATAGATAAATAGATCTAAAAAAAAAAAAAAAGCAGCAAAGAAAAGGAAATAGGTCATCAGGGAAATGCAAATTAAAACTTGATAATACACAACTACACGCCCACCAGAATAGCTAAAACTCAAAAGACAGACGGTACCAAGTGTCGGTGAGTATCTGAAGCAAACGGTGGCTCTCCTACACTACTGGTGGGGGTGTAAAATGGCACAACCACTTGGGAAAAACCTGGTGGTTTCTTATAAATGAGCACCTACAGTATGATACACATATTCTACTCCTAAGTATTTACCCAAGAAAAATGAAACTGAAACCACTCACAAAAGAAAGACTAGACCTGCAAAAATGTGTATGCAAATGTTCACAGGAGCTCGGTAATAGCTTTGTTCATAATGGCCCCTAGCTTAAAGCAACCCAATGGTCCATACCCCAGAAGACTCCTCAGCAAGAAAAAGGAATGAATTATTATTGGAAAGTGCAACAGCATGGATGAATTTTTAAAAAGGGTGAGGGAGAGAGGCTTTCTTGGTGGCTCAGTGGTAAAGAATTCGTCTGCCAATGCAAGAGACACAGGTTCAATCTCCGGTCAGGGAATACCCCCACATGCTGTGAAGTGACAAAGCCTATGCACCTCAACTACTGAAGCTGTGTTCTAGAGCTGGGGAGCCACAACGACTGAGCCCATGTGCCCCAACTACTGAAGCCTGTGCGCCTAGAGCCCGTGTTCCACAACGAGAGAAGCCACCCATGCACCTCAAGTGGGGAGTAGCTCCTGCTTGCTACAACTAGAGAAAAGTCTGCACGGCAAAGAAGACCCAAAACAACCAAAAATAAATAGATGAATAAAATTATATGTATACATAATACACACACACACACACATATATAAAACCATTATGCCCCAGTGAAAAAGGCCAGAGACTTTACCATGAAGTCCTAGAACAGGCACAGCTAACCGACCTATGGCTACTGAACCTGGACCAGAGGTGGCCTTTGTGGTTGTTAGTGACTGGCAGAAAGGGTCAAAGGGTGACTTCCTGGGGAGGCAGAAACAGGATTGAGGTTTACCGGGTGGGTTCAGTTCTTCACAGTTACTTGACATTTGCCCTTTCTTAATAGATGTTACATTTTATTTTTATTTTTTTAAATTTTATTATATTTTTAAACTTTACAATATTGTATTAGCTTTGCCAAATATCGAAATGAGTCCGCCACAGGTATACCTGTGTTCCCCATCCTGAAGCCTCCTCCCTCCTCCCTCCCCATACCTTCGTGGAAAATATCTCAGCAGTTTAAGAAAGAAGGATGTGGCCCTGCAGATTAGTACAAGAGTGGAGCTTAGTCAGTATCAGGCATGGTATCATGTGCATGAAATCTTCATCACCTTTTTCCAGTTGAGGAAAGTGACCATGTGAAGTCGCTCAGTCAGGTCTGACTCTTTGCGATCCCATGGACTGTAACCTACCAGGCTCCTCTGTCCATGGGATTTTACAGGCATGAGTACTGGAGTGGGTTGCCATTGCCTTCTGCACGGGATCCTCCCAACCAGGGGTCAAACCCGGGTCTCTTGCATTGCAGGCAGAGGCCTTACCATCTGAGCCATCAGGGGAGCCTGGTGGAAAAGTGACAGGGGAAGGTGACAGAGAGAGGTTAATCCGTTTATGAAGTGTTTCGTTGCTCCTTGCAACCATTTTCCAGTTGCAGAAAATGACGCAGAGAGGGTAAGTAACTTACCCACAGACACAAAGTTAGTGAGCCCTGAGCTGAACAAGAATTTCAGTCCACACACTCCACACCCATCAGCTGTAACCCTGCAGAGTGGTTGGGGAGGGTTTTAGGTCCTATCAGAGAGTATAAATACCAAGTTGTGTTTAGTATGGTATGTGGAAGAGAAAGAGATACCTCAAACAGATACACATGCAGGTAATAACAGAAAAAGATTTCAACAAGATAGAGGTTATCAGAAGGATCGGGATGGGAGGGAGGAGGCAAAAGGGATTTTTTCCTGATCTATCATTTGAAGTGTCCAGTCCAGTGGGATTAAGTATATTCACATGTTGCAACAACATCACCGCCATCCATTTCCGGAACTCTCTTTTTTCTTTTTTGAAATGGAAACTCTACCCTCCCCCACCCGACCCAGTAAGCAATAACTCCCCACCGGCTTCAGCCGCCCCTGGCACTCACCATTCTACTTTCTGTCTCAAGGAATTTGACTCTTCTTGCAACAGCCTGTAGGTGGAATCAGAAGGTATGAGATTTTACGTGATATACAATGTATATATGTATATGTGTGTATATATATATATATATATAAAACCACCATAGAAGTTTTTTTTTTTAATAATTTCATTTATTTACTTATTTATTTTGGCTGTGTGGGCTTGTGGTGAGCCGGGTTTGCTCTTATTTCGCACATGGGGCTTCTCATTGTGGTGGGTTCTTATAGCTCCGGACTCTGGAGCAGAGGCTCAATAGCCCTGGCACGCTGGCTTAGTTGCTCTTTGCATGTGGGGTCTTCCTGAATCAGGGATGGAACCCACGTCTCCTGCATTGGCAGGTGGATTCTTTACCACCGAGCCACCAGGGAAGCCCCACAAGAAAAGTTTTTAAACAGATTTTTAAGAATATGGTGTGACACAGCTATGCTGGAAGAGTCACGGGAGACTTGGAAAAGTGCAAGGGAGGAACCTGACCTAGATGGGGTTGGGGAAGAAGGTCAGGAAGGGCTTCTGAAGAGAAGACCTAAGAGCTGAGTGAGAACTAAGTGGAGGAAGCAAGATGGATGGGCATCATGCATTAAGCTGTCATGGGCTAGAGGAAGACAAAGAAAGAGGGGAAATGAAATTAAGGACGTCAGTGTGTCTGAGTCTGTGAGTTCAAGCATGCTTCGTGGGAGAGGTCAACAGGGGTCAAACCTTGCCACACAGGACAGCTTGAGGGCAATGGGGAGCCATGGCTGATGCGAGGGTGAGGGAGGGCCAAAGAAGCTGTGAGTATCAGGGAGATCCCTTTAGTGCTGTGTATAAGGAATTAAGGGGGTGACTGGATAATGCTATGACAGACCTAAAAATGAGAGCCATCACTATGCTGACAAAGATCCGCATAGTTAAAGCTATGGTTCTTCCAGTAGTCATTTATGGATGTAAGAGTTGGACCATAAAGAAAGTTGAGCACCGAAGAACTGATGCTTTTAAACTGCGGTGCTGGAGAAGACTCTTAACAGTCCCTTGGACGGCAAGGAGATTAAAACAGTCAATCCTAAAGGAAATCAACCCTGAATATTCATTGGAAGCACTGATTCTGAAGCTGAAGCTCCAATACTTTGGCCACTTGATATGAAGAGCCGATCATTGGAAAGATCTTGATGCTGGGAAAGATTGAGGGCAGGAGGACAAGGGGGTGACAGAGGATGAGATGGATGGATGGCATCACAGACTCAAGGGACATGAGACTGAGCAAACTCCAGGAGATAGTGGAGGACAGAGGAGTCTGGCGTGCTGTTATCCACAGAGTCACAAAGAGTCAGACACAATTTAGTGACTGAACAACAAAGAGGCAGGATCCCCATAGGCTTTTAGAAGGAACTGGGGCAGGGCCCCAGGCTCTGGGGACAGCGGAGGTTGCAGCTGCTGCAGGGTGGTTCGGCAAACAGAGCTGCTCTGTTCTCTGACTCCACTGAGGCTTTTGGGCTCATGAATTTTTCAGCCAAACAGACCTTGAGTTTCAGATTCCAGGGCGCTGGGCCCAGGCTTCTGGGTTCTGTTTACTGCCTGAAAACATCTGAGGGCCCTAAGAGAAGGGCCCTTGCAAGGTTCAATGATGCCTGGGCTGGGGCGAGGGCCTGACAAGTCCTCAGTCTACCAAGGTCACCTTCTGAGCAAGGGGCTGTGTGCTCAGCTGCTTCAGTTGTGACCCCATGGACCATATCTCCCCAGGCTCCTCTGTCCATGGGATTTTCCTGGCAAGAACACTGGAGCAAAGGGCTGGTAGGAGTGAAACCGACTGGTGTCGTTTGGGGTGGGGGGGCTCCGAAGAGCTCTGGTACCATGGTCTTTTATGTCTCAGCACAGAAAGAATTCAGCGAGTGGCAAAGTGATAGATAGATAGATTTATTAGAGTAGGATACCTGTGAGGTTTACAAGCAAGTAGGTGAGGGGATGCCATGCCCTGAGAACTTAATGGGCTACAGTTTTTATAATCAAAGGAAAAGTGGGGACATGGAGAAGAATTTCTTTGTCTTTCTTGAGTAAATGTCATGCTTCTATCATCAGTTCCTCCTTCAGGTTGAGCAGGGGAGTTTTTTTTGTCCCTACACGGTCAAATCTGGCTTCCCAGGTGGCTCAGTGGTAAAGAATCCTCCTGCCAGTGCAGGAGATGTAAGAGGTGCAATTCCTGCGTCAGGAAGATCCCCTGGAGGAGGAAATGGCTACCCATCCCAGTATTGTTGACTGGAGAATCCCATGGACAGAGGATCCTGAGACAGAGCCATTGGATGAGGACTGGGACTCAGCTCTCATGGGTCCCAAAGAGTTGGACACAACTGACGACCGAGCATACACACAAAGACAGGGTCAAGCGAGGTCCACAAATTATCGTTTGTTTGTGCAGAGAGCATGTCCTAGGGATCACTAACTCACTGAGCTCACTGCACAGGATGTGGGGCTCATGGCACCATTGTTTTATTGTTTGAAGACATGTCTCGTCCCTCTGTTGCGTAAGCCAGTTTTGTCGCTAAGCAAGCCCACCCGACTTTGTGGTTAAGCAAACCTGATTTTTTGAGTAATCATTAATTTACAGGGGTCTCCCATATTTTTCTATTTATAATCCCCCAGTGGAATTAACTGTTTAATCATCTACGTTGTCCCTTTGGCTTCCCAGTTGGTGCTAGTGGTAGAGAACCTGCCTGCCAAAGTAGGAGACGTAAGAGATGCAGGTTCAACCCTTGGGTCGGAAAGGCTAAGTGACAAAGCATGCATGCACTTTGTCCCTTTTCTCTGTCCCTGTCAGGTACAGAAAGGACAGCTTTCTTTTGGGCAGAGGTGACATAAAACCTTGGGTGGGGCTTTGCAAGGGCTAGAATTTCCAGCTCTGTCTCTGCTGGCTGGGGGTGATTTTTGTACAAGTCATTCACTCTTCCTGAGCCTCAGTTCTCTTATCTGTCAAATGGCAACATCAGGTTCCTGAACTCAAAACATTACCTCCCACTTGGAAGACTTTCAGGGTAGCCCCTGGGTGTGCATGAACGTGTGCTTAGCCTCTCAGACGTGTCTGACTCTTTGCGACCCCATGGGCTGTAGCCCACAAAGCTCCTCTGTCCATGGGATTGCCCAGGCATGAATACTGGAGTGGGTTGCCGTTTCCTCCTCCAGGGGAATCTTCCCCACCCAGGGATGAACGTGTACTCCCATGCCTCCTGCATTTCAGGCAGATTCTTTACCAACTGAGTCATAGAGGAAACCAGCCCCTGGGTAAAGTGAGCACCACACAGGGGTTAGCTATTGTTAGTAACAGTAATGCTTGTATGTGTTACACATAACAGAGCCATTGGATGAGGACTGGGACTCAGCTCTCAAACTCCACAACTCAGGTTCAAATTCTGGCCCATCTCTTGTGTGGCCTTGGGCAAGTGGCTTCAACTCTCTGTGCCTCTGCTTCTTTCTCTGTGAGTGGACATGTGCTCAGCAAATGACGCCAGAAGCAGTGGATGGCTCTGACAGCTGCTGTCCTCCTCCCTTCCTCAAGTACCCTGAGGGGACGCACATCTCACCCTCAGGGGCTGATAAAGACCGGGCTGGGTTTGGCGGACCAAGCACTAGGCCTGGGAGAGCTGAATGTCGCCCCCTTGTGGCCTTCCAGGATTCTCCCTCCCTCGGTGGTTGTTCAGCTGCTCAGCCGCGTGCTACTCTTTGCCACCCCATGGACTGAAGCACACCAGGCTTCCCTGTCCTTCACTATCTCCCGGAGTTTGCTCAGTCTCATGTCCATTGAGTCGGTGATGCCATCCAACCATCTCATCCTCTGTCACCCTCTTCTCCTCCTGCCCTCAATCTCGCCCAGCATCAGGGTTTGTCTAATGAGTCAGCTCTTCACATCAGGTGGGCAAAGTATTGGAGCTTCAGCTTCAGGATCAGTCCTTCCAAAAAATATTCAGGCTGATTTCCTTTAGGATTGACTGGTTTGATCTTGCTGTCCAAGGGACTCTCTGTAGAGCAAGATCACTCCAACCAGCCTGAGATTTATTTTCCCTCTCCTCCTCACCCCCAGCCTCACCTTCCTTACCAACAATCTTGGGGTGGAACCCAGGGTCCACAATAGCTGATGAGTGGGGGTAGCATAGGTGGTGTGCCAGGCATTGAGTTATGCCCTGTAAGTCAGTGCTGTGCAGCCTGAGGAAGCAGTACTATGGCTTTTATACCCATTTCAAAGAAGGGGAGACTGAGAAACAAGAGGTGCCATTGCTGGCCCAGTGCCTTACAGCCAATGGCAGAGTCAGGACTCAAACCCAGCCCCTGTATCCTTACCTGCCATACAGTAAAAGGTAATAACAGCAAATGATAGATAGTAATAACATGATTGAGTGTTGGCTGTATCCTAGGCACAGTTCCAAGCATCACATTGCGTGTCATCACTCAGTCGAGCTGCACTCTAATCTTATTAGAAAAGAGCATTTTTTTCTTTTATTGTGGTTTTTTTATTGTGTTTTATTTTTTCTTTTTGTCCTCTTCTTTTCAAGACTTTAAAAAAAATTTTTGGTGTATAGTTGATTTACAGTATTGTGTTAGTTTCAGGTATACAACAAAGTGACTCAGTTATTCATATACATATATTCAATTTTTTTCAGATTTATTTCTCATGTAGGTTATCACAGAATATTGAGTAAAGTTCCCTGTGTTAATCACTAGGTCCTTGTTGGTTTTCTATTTTATATATAGTAGTGTGTGTATGTTCGGAGAAGGCAATGGCACCCCACTCCAGTACTCTTGCCTGGAAAATCCCATGGATGGAGGAGCCTGGTAGGCTGCAGTCCATGAGGTCGATAAGAGTCGGACACGACCGAACGACTTCACTTTCACTTTTCACTTTCATGCATTGGAGAAGGAAATGACAACCCACTCCAGTATTCTTGCCCGGAGAATCCCAGGGACAGAGGAGCCTAGTGGGCTGCCCTCTATGGGGTCACACAGAGTCGAATACGACTGAGGCGACTTAGCAGCAGCAGCAGTGTGTGTATGTTAATCCCAAGTTCCTGATTTATCCCTCCCTATTTTTTTCTATTTTTTACTTGTTTTATTTGTGTGTGTTTTAATTGAAGTATAGTTGATTTACAATATCATGTTAGTTTCAGGTGTACAGCACAGTGATTCAGTCATTATATATATATATGTATATATAATTTCAGATTCTTTCCCCTTGTCGATTACTACAAAATATTGAATAAAGTTCACTGTGTTATCCAGTAGATTCTTGTGGGTTATAGGAAAGCACAGCTTTAACCACATTTCACAGATGTACAAACCGAGATCCAGGAAGGGGAAGCCAGGTGCCCGAGGCTGGCCAGCTGGCTGCTTGCGTACCCAGCACAAGATCCCAAGTGGCCGGCTCCAGAGCTCATGCCCTCAGCAAGCACACTCAGCACCACCACCACCAGAAACAATATTAGCACCAGCTTTGTGCCAGGCTCTTCCATGGGACTTTCTCTTGGGTTGCCCCTGCTCTTAAGATCATCCTGGAAATCCAGGGATGGGAAGCCCATGAAACCCTTAACACACTTAAGGGCTCGGCAAATAGTTGCTGCCAGTAATGTGAACTTTTCATGTCAGCATTTACCCTCAGCCCCTCAGACCTTTCTCAAATGTCAGCGCATTCTCTGATCTCCCCGCCGCACAGTCCCCCATTCATTCTCCAACACACACAAACACATGCCAACTCCTTGCTTTCAGGGTACCCATTCTCATCAGGAATTACTTTTTTTTTTTTGGCTGCATCATGCAGCGTGTGGGATCCTAGTTCCCTGACCAGGGATCGAACCTAGGGCTTTGGCAATAAAGCACAAAGTCTTAACCAGTGAACCACCAGGGAAGTCCCAGGGATCACCTGTTTTGTTTTGTATTTTCTTCAGGGTGTTTATCTCTTGCTTTTCCTAAATAGAGAGCAGTGGAGTGGCTTTGTCTGCATCACCTAGTACTGCAGGTGAAGTGAAAGTCGCTCAGTTGTGTCTGACTCTTTGCAGCCCATGGAATTCTCCAGTCAATAAATATTCACTCACTGCGTGAACCATTACCACCATAATAAAAGCAGCTTCCATGTATCCAGTCAAGCACATAGTAAACGTTCAATAAATGTTGGTTGAGTGAATAATATAACAATTATAGTCACACTAATGATAACCATTTATCTTTTCAACATTTTGCCATTGTTGTTCAGTCACTTAGTCAAGTCTGACTCTTTGTGACCCTATGGACTGCAGCACGCTATCAGTATCTTTATGTCACATAGTAGGAGCTTATAAATATTTTGGAATGAATAAGAGTAACAATAGGGGATAGAAAAGATGTGGTCCATATGCACAATGGAATACTACTCACCCATAAAAAGTGTGAAATAATGCCATTTGTGGCAACATGGATTGACCTAGAGATTATCATATTAAATGAAGTTAGTCAGATAGTGAAAGACAAATGGCATAAGATATCACTTATACGTGGAAGCTAAAATACGACATAAATAAACACGAAACAGAAACAGGCTCACAAAGAGAATGGTGTTGTGGTTGCCAAGGGGAAGGAAGGGAGGGAGAGGAAACAGTGGGAGTTTGGGATTAGAAGCAAACTATTATATTTAGAATGGATAAACAACAAGTTCTTACTGTGTAGCACAGAGAGCTATATTCAATATCCTATGATAAACCATAATGGAAAGTATACAAAAAAGAATATAGTCTGAATATATATATATATATAACATATAAAACTGAATCACTTTGCTGTAAGCAGAAATTAACACAACATTGTAATCAACTCTATTTCAATAAAATAAAAATTTTTAGAAAGAAAAACATTAGGGACTTCCCTGGCAGTCCAGTGGTTATGACCCTGCGCTTCCAATGCAGGGGCTGAGAGTTCAATCTTTGATTAGGGAACTAAGGAACTAAGATCCCACATGCTTTGCGATGCAGCCAAAATAAATGAATAAAAATTTTTTTTAAAGAATAACATTAGAGTGTCCATCAACAGATGAATGAATACGGAAGGTGTGATATATACACAGTGGAATACTACTTAGCAGTAAAAAAGAATGAAATTTTGCCATTTGCAGCAACATGTATGGAGTTGGAAGGCATTATGCTAAGTGAAAGGAGTCAGACAGAGAAAGACAAATACTGTATAATATCACTTATATGTAGAATCTGAAAAATACAACAAACTAATGAATATAACAAAAAAAGAAGCAGACTCACAGGTATAGAGAACGAATTAGTGGTTACCAGTGGGGAGGGGAGGGGCAATATAGAGTGAAAGGGGAGCCACAAACCATTAGGCGTAAGATAAGTCACAAGGATGTATTGTACAACACAGGAAATATAGCCAATATTTTGTAATAACTGTAAATGGAGTGAAAGTGTTAGTTGCTCAGTCCTGTCTAACTCTTTGCAACCCTATGGACTGTAGCCCACCAGGTTCCCCTGTCCATGGGATCCTCCAGGCAAGATACTGGAGTGGGTTGTCACTCCCTTCTCCAGGGGATCTTCCCGACCCAGGGATTGAACCCAGGTCTCTCACACTGCAGGCAGATTCCTTACTGTCTCAGCCACCAGGGAGTGTGACCTTTAGACACTGTATAAAAATTTAAAAGTTAAAAAAAAGTTTTGAAAGAATAACATAAGGAATAACAATAAAAACTACTTGGGGAATTCCCTGGCGGTCCAGTGGTTAAACCTCTGTGCTTTCACTGCAGGGGGAATGGGTTCGATTCCTGGTCAGGGAACTAAGATCCCACTTGGCCCACCCAAAAAAAAAAAGGCAGCTACGTTTTTCCTGCTGAGAGTGTAACTCATAGTTCTTGTCACTGAACGAAAGAATAAATTAATTAGCAAATATTTATGGCATGTATTAATAAATTACACACACATTGAGCACCCAGCACTGGGCCCTGGGGACACAGACATGAAAAGGACTAAGCCCCTGCTCTATTGGGGTGGATGTGAGTGTGGCAAAGTCAGGAGAAACCAGATGAGTGGATGGGTGGATGGATGAGTGGTTGGGTGGTTGGATGGATGAATGGATGGATGGATAGATATTCGGTTCCTTGGAGGGAGAATCGGTTGGTCTGGGGTCTCCTCCCATCCTCACTCCAGGGCGCGAAGGAAAAGTGAGGCGGGGCAGTTGTCACATCTTAAGCTCCGCCCTGCCCCGCCCCCGCAGCGTCTTCCCGTCGGCCGACGGCACCGCTCACCTGGTGGCCCTCCCCTTTAAGACGCGCTCACCTGGGTCCTCACCTGCGCGCGGGTGCTTCCGCAGGAAGAAGGAAGCGGCGCCACCACCGTCGCCTCCCGGCGCTCCCTCCCCACCCCCCAGGTCCGCCGGCCGCCACCATGTCCGCCTCGGCTGTCTTCATCCTCGACGTCAAGGGCAAGGTGAGGCTGGGTGCAGGGAGTGGGAGGCCGGCAGGTGAAGCTTGCTCCCTCCCGGACCCAGGGGGCGGCCCCTCCTTGCAGGCAGCGAGGCCCCGGAAAGCTCTGGGGGCGTGGGAACACCCCTCCCCCAATTCCTGGGACTCCCGCGTCGAACCCCACCTCCGCTTTTACTAGCGGCGTGTCTGAGGGAAGGGGCTTCGCCTCTCTGAGCCTCAGTCTCCCTGTCTGTACAAATGGGAATAACAGAGGTCCCCACCCAAGAAGAATTAATACAGCCGTATGCAGTGTATACCACTTAGTACAGTGACCCTGCTGCAAACATTAGGCGTTCAAGCAATTGAAATTATTATTTCTATCACCGTCATCATCCACTGTACTGATATTTGGGGAAGAAAGCCGGGGCAGAAGACCGTACTTCCCCTGTGGGGCTGCCTTGTCTCTTTCTGGCGCCCCCTCCCATTCATCTTGTTCTGTCTGGGTGGGTTGCCCTGACCTCCTCCAGGAGATCTTCAGGGCCCTGGGATCGAACCTGCATCTCTTTGGTCTCCTGCACTGCCAGGTGGGTTCTTTACCAGTAATGCCACCTGGGAAACCCAGCAATAGTAACAGTGGTGATGAGAATAATATTCCTGATAATAAACATAGTTAGGGCTAAGATGTGTGAGCACCTGCTGAGTACCTGCTTCCTTCTAAACACTGGACTAAACAAACCTCTCAGGTAAATATTATTAAGATTAACCACTTACTGCCTGCCAGGCAGAGCTATATGAGCTATGAGTGATAAATGGATATAATGTCTTTTTTTTCTTTTTTCCTCTCTCTCTCTTTTCTTTCATCGCCCCTACCTCGCTGATTTGGTGCCTATGAAACCTTGCTCAAGAGCAGGAATTCTGGAGCCAGGGCGTGTTGGCTCAGTTCCCAGCTTCCTTGCTGGCTATGGACTGGGTCCATACCTCAGTTTCTCCATGTGTAAAAGGGAGATGGTGAGACCGCCTACCTTACAGGGTTGTGGTGACAACGATATAAGTAAGCAAGCATCCAGGTTTTAGCAGAGCACGGCTGAGGTGTCAGTGAGGGTTCTAGACGCTCTGGCTGTCACTGTCACCAGCCCACTTTCCAGAGGAGGAAACCGACATGCCGAGAGGCAGAGCCTTGTCCATGTCCCCTCAACCAGCAAGTAGGGTCAGAACCTGGCACTCTGATGCCCCCGGGGGGGAAGGTCCCTGGATCCCAGCAATGACCAGACCTTCTCTGCTCATCTTCAGCCCCTGATCAGCCGCAACTACAAGGGTGATGTGGCTATGAGCGAGATCGATCACTTCATGCCTCTGCTCATGCAGCGGGAGGAGGAAGGCGCCCTGACCCCACTGCTGAGTCACGGACGGGTCCACTTCCTGTGGATCAAATACAGCAACCTCTACTGTATCCAGCCATGGGCGGGTCCCTGGCGGCCTTGGGTGGTGGCATCTCAGGCCCAGAGATGATGGGCTGGGACGAGAGGTGCACGACATGGCGTGGCTCAGGTTGGAGAGTGGGAGCAGACAGGGTGGCGTTTCCGGGTCTAAGCTCCATTGGAACTCTCCAAAATGCCGCCTTTCCTTAACCTCGCTGCCTGCAGTGGTGGCCACCACACTGAAGAATGCCAACGCCTCCCTCGTGTATTCCTTCCTCTACAAGATAGTGGAGGTAGGTTCTGGCCTTCTATTGGCTGGCTCGTCTGTCTGTCCACCTGTCTTGCCCGCCTCTTTCGGGATCCATCCCACCTAGGAAGGCTTCCCTGAATCCCCGGGGGTGCCACCATCAAAGCCCCATCACTCTGTTCTCATCAGCTGTTGTGGGATCAACTCTCCCTATGGGGCAAGAAGCAAGGAAGTCTCCGAGAGGGTGTACTGCTCAAATCTGAACCCGAGGATACTGGGTTCCAGACCCAGCTCCAGTGCTTACTGGCTGTGTGACCTTGGACAAGTTACTTCTCTCTGTGCCTCTAACCTGGGTTTAATCCAGACGGTCCAGTGGTTAAGACCCCATGCTTCTACTGCAAGGGGCTTGAATTTCCTGATCAGGAAACTAGGATCCCACCTTCTGCAAGGTACAACCGAAAAAAAAAAAAAAAGAAAAGAAATACTATATAAGCCAGGTTTAATCCTGCCTCAGAGTTGTTGTAGAAAATAATTCAATCCAATTCATACCTCTAGAGCACCGAAAACAGTGCTTAGTATACAGTAAGTGCTTAATAAAGATTTGATATTATTGTTAGCATTACCACTAATGTCATATCATATGATCCCATAGTAATCTTTTGAGCACTTGCTATATGTCATTCTCAATGGTTGAGAAAGTACTTTTTTTTTTAACTGCTCAGAATTTTATTTGGTAAACAAAGGATAGTACACCCCCAAGGTGTGAGGGCAGGCTGATCCTGAAGAAGTGGCTGAGAAAGTACTTTTTTTTTTTTTGGTCACCTCCTGGCTTACAGGATCTTAGTTCCCCGACCAGGGATTGAATTCATGCTCTTGGCAGTGAAAGGGTTGAGTCCTAACCACTGGACTGCTGGGGAATTCCCAGAGGGATTTTTGGGATACTTTTCAACAAATAAGAGATCTGTATTGATTTGTCTCCTCTCTGCCAGGCAGAGGAGGGACACACAGCTGTGTATAAGGCAAGCACGGTCCTGGCCTGTGCTCAGGAGTTAAAGGGCATGAAGGATATTCAAGGGGACATTGTTTTAACCAGTGACTGGGTAGGTGCTAGTCTCACCCTGATACTCACAGGGGTCAAGGGATAGTGGTGGCTTCACCAAGGAGTAAGGCCTGTCACAAGGGGCCTGTGTGAGGAGAATATCCTGAGCAGTGAGCATAGCGTGTACAAAGGCCCTGAGGTGGGAACAGGAAAGGGCCACAGAAGCTGGAGCAGGATGAGGGATAGGTTTCCAGTGTTGGATGGATGACAGATTCTCTGCTAAGGAGAAACTTACTAATTCCCAAGGGCTCCCGTCTGGGGGTCCCCCAAGTCCCAAGGGCCCCTGGATGGAATTCAAGGAATCCATGAACTTAGATGTGTTTCTGTGTAGTGTAACAGTTTTCCTTTGCCATCTTATGGGGTTATTTTGGTTTGTTTTTGTTTTGACCATGCTGCATGGCTTGGCTTGTAGGATCTTAGTTCCCCAACCAGGGATTGAACCTGGGCCCTCAGCAGTGGAAGCGTGGAGTCCTACCCACTGGAGTGCCAGAGAATTCCCATATTGTGTCTTTTGTGTTGTGTGTGTGTGTGTGTGTGTGTCTTTTATTTCATGCATTACAAACCTTATTCTGAGGTGGGTCCATTAACATCATCAGATACACGGCAATCCCATGATTCACACACCAAAAAAACATTCTGAGTCCTTCCAATCCCTCTTCTAGGAAGTCTTCTTGGCCCTCCCTGCCTCTGGGTTCCTACTTCACTTGTTTTCCTCATTATTGCACTCTACATGTTGGATAATATTAGTCCCACTACCTGTCCATTCCCCCTCAAGACTGTTCCAGGAGGGCAAAGACCTTCTTGGCTTTGTTCACCGTTAATGTCCTGACACTGGTATACAGTAGGTACTTAATAGTTGCTTATTGGGTGGCTGGCTGGATGAGTGGGAACCCAGCCCAAGAGCTACACCAGACACATCTCTGTGGGTGTTGGTCTCCTCACACCCCCAGGTATTCTCCGAATACTTTAAGGAGCTAGAGGAGGAGAGTATCCGAGACAACTTTGTCATCGTCTATGAATTGCTGGATGAGCTCATGGACTTTGGCTTCCCACAGACCACAGACAGCAAAATCCTGCAGGAGTGAGTGGGCTGTGGGTCAGCCACAGGGTGGGCCATGGGTGGAAGAAACCTGGGGAGGGTCAGGGAAGTATCCTTGGGCCTATCTGCTCATCTCCCTGCCCCCCCTGCCAGGTACATCACGCAGCAGGGCAACAAGCTGGAGACGGGCAAGTCACGAGTGCCACCCACTGTCACCAATGCTGTGTCCTGGCGCTCGGAGGGCATCAAGTACAAGAAGAATGAGGTCTTCATCGATGTCATAGAGTCAGTTAACCTGCTGGTGAGCCTCCACACCTCTGCCCCACCCTCGCTACAGCCAAGGGCCAGGAGAGGGAGCCCTATGCTTGTTAACCGCCTCCCACATCACCAATGTTTGCATCCTCAGGTCAATGCCAACGGCAGTGTCCTGCTGAGCGAGATCGTGGGCAGTATCAAGCTCAAGGTGTTTCTGTCGGGAATGCCAGAGCTGCGGCTGGGCCTCAACGACCGTGTACTCTTCGAGCTCACTGGCCGTAAGTTTCTGGAAGGGGGTGCGATGGGGAGCCTGAGACCTCACCTCATCTGGGGTGGGTGGTACCCAGAGACCTGCTGTCAATTCTGAAATAGTACTCGCTTGCCCTCTACTGGTCTTGACCAGTACTGCAGCTGCTCGTGCCTTAATGCAAACAACTCTGCTTCATCATTGAGTGCCAGGCTCAAGCACATGGCAGAAAAGAAAAAATAATCCCTACCCTCACGGAGCTGACGTTCTAGTGGGAGTAGGAGACAGAATAGCATTACATTTCTTCCCTGGTGACTCAGACAATAAAGACTCTGCCTGCAATGCAGGAGACCTGGGTTCGATCCCTGGGTCGGGAAGATCCCCTGGAGAAGGGAATGGCTACCCACTCCAGTATTCTTACCTGGAGAATACCATGGAGAGAGGAGCCTGGTGGGCTACAGTCCATGGGATCACAAAGATTCAGACACAACTGAGCGGCTAACACTCACAGGATAACAACCTGACAGCAAGGGCCTGATTGCCTGGGGATCCCAGCTCTGTTCCTGGCCAGCTGGGTGACCCCGGGCGAGTTACTCATCCTCTCTGGGCCTCAGTTTCTTCATCTGTAATATGGGGGTGATCATAGCAGTAGAAGGGGAGGTAAGGATAAGGACCCTGCCCTGGGCTCCAGTGTCACCCCGCTAACTCGGCTCTGAGTTTCAGGGAGCAAGAACAAGTCTGTGGAACTGGAGGATGTGAAATTCCACCAGTGCGTGCGGCTTTCTCGCTTTGACAATGACCGCACCATCTCCTTCATCCCGCCCGACGGTGACTTTGAGCTCATGTCCTACCGCCTTAGCACCCAGGTAAGGCAGGGTCGAGCCCTTGGCTGGAGGTGAGGGTTGACCCCAGAGCCTTGGAGAACTCCCTCTTCCTCTGTCTACAGGTCAAGCCACTCATCTGGATTGAATCTGTCATTGAGAAATTCTCACACAGCCGCGTGGAGATCATGGTCAAGGTGGGCCCCCAGGGTAATAATTACAGTGCTCAGATTGCCCCTCCTACGCCCTCAGCAGTCTAACCATATCTCCCACCTCCCTCCCCAATCATCACTTCCTTCCAGCCACACAGGTCTCCTGGCTGAGTCTCAAACATGCCAGGCATGGTCCCTGAGTATCCCCTCTCCCTGGATCACTCTGCCCCCAGCCACCCAGATATCCCCCTGGCTCTTTCCCTCACCTCCTTCAGTTCTTTGCTTCAGTGTCACCTCCTCAGAGGAGCCTTCCCTGATTTCTCCACCTCCCTTCTTTGCTCTGTTTTTTCCCTTAATACTGAACCACCACCGTGTGACACATGACCTTTTTACTTAATTAATTTACTTTAAAAATATACATTCATACTACTTTATAAATTTACATTTACATTGAAATTTATGAATTTGCATTTATATTCATATATGTATATAAACCATAGAGTGTGTTAAAGCTCAATGTTATCATTGTCATACCGTATCATCATATCATATCATATCATACCACACAGCTTAATTGAATGTCCCTGACTCAACCAGCACCTCTGAACCCCCACCTGCCCCTTGGCCGATCATGGCTCCCCCCACCCTTGCCCACAGGTGATCACAATTTTGAATATCATGTAAGTCATTTCTTTGCTTTTGTTTGTAATTTTGCCACCCTCATCTGTAAACCGCAAATACTTCATTCTGCCAGTCTCTGACCTTTATATCCGTGAACTCTTGCTGTATGACTTTTTTGTATAATTTGCTTTCTTCATGTAATGTCAACTCTTAAGAGGAATCCCAGGACCTGAAGCATAGGGCATCCATTTCAGTGACTGTAGAATATTCCACCAGGAGAATTTTCTCTCCTGTATCTTGCTTGGGTTGTTTTCAGTTCTTGGCTTCTCTGGTTCACATTGCCATGGATAGCCTTGTGCATGTCCCCAGTCCCCCAAACAAGAGCTTCTCCAGAACATAAAATTAGTCCCTCCTGGCCCTTAAAAAAATTTTTTCCCCCAGTCTCTTTTTTAATTAAGAAAGTTGCAGGGGCGGGGGAGGGCATGCCATACTGCATGCGGGATTTTAGTTCCCTGACCAGGGATTTAAGTTGTGCTCTGTGCGTTGGGAGTGCAGAGTTTTAACCACTGGACCACCAGGGAAGTCCTTAGCGCCCTTTACAGATGGGGAAAGAGGCTCAGAAGAACTCAGATGTCATTCATCTAGGAAGGGAGGGGTCACGTTGAACTTGGGTCTGCCTGCCTCAAGAGTCTGTGTTCTCAGATTTAACTTTGTTCCCCAGTCTTAGAGTCTCAGAGGAACTGGTACATGATGTAGACAGTCACTGCGGGGGGGAGGGGGCATGGTGTTGGTGCCCCCAAAGTCCCTGTCTCTATAGGCAGGAAGAAGAGAAGGGGCCACTAAAGCTGGTGCCTTCCTGGGACTTCTGTGGTGGCCCAGTGATTAAGACTCTGAAATTCCAGTGTAGAAGGCCCGGGACTTGATCCCTGGTCAGAGAGCTAGATCCCACATGCTGCAACTAAGCCCCAGCACAGCCAAATAAAAATAAATACTAAAAAGTTGGTGCCTTTAAAAAAGAACATCCCCTGCCCTGTTTGCCTCCAGGTCCTGTGCACCAATCCTGCCTCATATATCCCCGCCCCCTGGCACCAGATGATTAAGAGCAGCTATCACGGTGCTAGCTACTGCACAGGGACACTTAGAGTCCTTGTGTTAAAAGCTTGCGCATGTCAAAATGGATCTGGATCTAGCTCTAATGTAATAACTTATTGTCTGTAGGGAGAGCATGTGAGGCTCAAGTCAAATCTCTGTGCTGTGCCGGCTACCAGCTACACAACTCAGGCAAAGTGCTCTTTCTCTCTGGGCTTCAGTTTCTTCATCTGTAAAATGGACCTTTGGAATGGCTCCTACTTTAGAAAATTAGTGAGAGGGTTAAGTACTTGGCACAGGGCCCTGCACATGGTAGGGGCTCCGTAGATGCCAGCTTTCAAATGAAAACTCGGAAATTCCCTGGTGGTCTATTGGATAGGACTCTTGAGTTTCCACTACTGGGGACATGGGTTCGATCCCAGACTGAGGAACTGAGATTCTGCATGTTGCAGTGCTGCCAAAAAAAAAAGAAAATTCTGATAGACTGAGGGTCCCATCCTGGCTTTGCAGGTGTGAGTGTGTGTCTTGACCAGGAGCCTTTATTATCTTGTCTGTGAAATGGGCTGAGGTGAGCCGGCCCTAGGAGCTGTTCAAATGAGGGATTACATTTTGAAGCAGGAAAAGGTATATGATACTTTCCAAACGGAAGGTGCCAAAAGCAGAACCACTGGAGTCTCTTGTGGGTGTGACTCTGCCCCTTGTTGGCTGTGTGTCTCCAGAGAAATGCCTTAAGTTCTCTGTGCCACTGTTCCCTCATCTGGAAAATGGACAGGATCGTGGTCCCCACTTCTGGGCTCTTGATGAAATGGTGCGTGGAAAGGGCTTGGTCTCCATTTGCGTGAATGCACTCTTCACACCCCACATTCTCTCCACCGACAGGCCAAGGGGCAGTTTAAAAAGCAGTCTGTAGCTAACGGCGTAGAGATATCGGTGCCCGTACCCAGCGATGCCGACTCCCCTCGCTTCAAGACCAGTGTGGGCAGCGCCAAGTATGTGCCAGAGAAGAACACGGTTATTTGGAGCATCAAGTCTTTCCCGGTGAGCCTCGGGGATGGACCGGGGAACTGGAGGACCAGCCCTTGATGAGTGAGGGCGAAGTAGAGGATAAATCAGAGCCACATATGCATGCACGTGGCTGTCCTTTGTAGATGATAAAACTGATGGTGGTTAAGCTCTCAGCATGGTTAAGCTCTCCTTGTCCTAGGTCTTGAGGAAACCAGCCTTGGGTTCAGATTCCTCACCCTTGTTTCTCTGAGCTTCCCAGCCTTGGGGACCCTACTTCCCTTCATGAAGCCTGAGCGTGTCCATCTGTGAAATAGACAGGATCATGCTACCCACGTCCTTGGGCTGCTGGAGGATTTGGTCTCTTTGGGATCTTGGTTGGGGGATGTTCATCGGCCCCTGGAAAATGGGAGATGATCACCAGAAGGCCCCCAACTAGGCTTTGCTGTCAGAAGCTTCGTCTGTGAGTTTTGGCCAGGAAACTTTACTTTCTGGTCTGTCAGATGGGCTGAGAGCAAAGCCTGCCCCCAGGGGGCTGCCATGAGGAGTGGTCTGGGGTATAGGGGCCCTCAATGTGTCTGATACCCCCATGTTCCCTCAGGGGGGCAAGGAGTACCTGATGCGGGCCCACTTTGGCCTCCCCAGCGTGGAGAAGGAGGAAGTAGAGGGCCGGCCCCCTATTGGGGTGAAGTTTGAGATCCCCTATTTCACTGTCTCTGGGATCCAGGTGAGGGAAGGGGGCAGGGTGGTTCCTCTCCTTGACCTTGGTGGGTCCCCCTTTCTCTCATTTCTTGGCTTGGACCGCCTCCGTTCCCTGGCTTGGCTCATCTCCTCCTTTACAGTCATTCTTTTTTTTTTTTTCTGGAACAGTGTTGCTTTTTCTTTAAACAAACATTTTAATTTCAACTTTTGGGTGTGCTGGGTCTTCGTTGTTGTGAGTGAGCTTTCTCTAGTTGCAGTGAGTAGGGGCTATTTTTTTAATTGCGGTGGCTTCTCTTGTTGCAGAGCATGGGTTCTAGAGCCCGAGGGTTTCAGTAGTTGCAGAGCACAGGCTTAGTTGTTCCTTGGCATGTGGGATCTTCCTGGACCGAGGAAGATCCCGTATGTCCCACATCCCACAAACCCATGTCCCCTGCATTGGCAGGCAGATGCTTTTTTTCAAAAATGATTTCATTTATTTATTTTTGGCTGGGCTGGGTCTTCACTGCTGCACAGACTTTTCTCTGCTTGTGGTGTGTGGGCTTCTCACTGGTGGCTTCTCTTGTGGAGCACGGGCTCCAGGGCGCACAGGCCCAGTAGCTGCAGCATGTGGCCTCACTAATTGTGGCTCCTGGGCTCTAGAGCACAGGCTCAGTAGCTGTGGTGCACGGGTTTAGTTGCTGCAGGGCATGTGGGATCTTCCCAGACCAGGGACTGAGTCCGTGTCTCCTGCGTTGGCAGGCAGACCCTTAACCACTGAGCCATCAGGGAAGTCCCACGGTGCTGCCTCTTCTGCTCTCAGCCTGGGTCCCCTTCCCCTCCCCCCTAACTTTGCCCTGTGCCTAAACTGTATTGTGTCACTTCTCTTAGAATGTGCCATCTTTCCCTCTGTCCTGGACCACCTGATCTCCCCCACACACATACCCTGTCCTGGTCACATCTTTGCCCTGAGCCTCGTTACTTCATTCCTCCCAGGCTGTGCTTTCTTATTCCCGGAAGTTGTGTTATGTTCCGCTGGCCCCAGCCTGCTCTTTCCCCCTATCCTGGGCCACCTCCTTTCATCCCTTTCCAGGTCCGATACATGAAGATCATTGAGAAGAGTGGTTACCAGGCCCTGCCCTGGGTCCGCTATATCACCCAGAGTGGCGGTAAGGCGGCCCGGCTCCCTGAGATGACAGGGACAAGGACATGAATGGGGATGGCCTTGGGGCTTTGAAACATCTTGTCTCAGAGGGCTCCAAAACCGACAGGCGTGGCCCCCAGGTCTATCCTATCTTTGTCAGTGTGCCCTCCCGAGCCTCGGTTTGCCTGTCTTTAAAATGGGGACAGTTGCCAGTTCCAGGGTAGTGGTGGTGGGGTTTGGATAAGCAACTGAACACACAGCAGCCCCATCTATTGCCTGGAGACAGGCATGTTGCTGTGTTTACAGTCGCCATGTTTGAGCCCATCCTTAGCCCTGTTACATACTTGTGGGGTTGATCATGAGCACTGCGGAAGGGGATGGGTTGTGGGTGGGGGTGCTGTCCTGTCTCCTTCCCCCAATTCTGAGATGGTCCCTGCTCATTGTTTCCCTGCAGATTATCAACTTCGTACCAGCTAGAAGGGAGAAGTGGGAGCCTGAACCTGGGCTGTCTTCTCCCCAGGCCCCAGCTGCAGACTCCACTAGAGAAGGAGGGAAGATGGGGTGTGTGTGTGTGTGAGAGGGCAGCCCTTGAATTATTAGTTCGTTACTCCCAGCACCCGACTTGCTCCTACCCTTTTCCTTTACCGGTAGGCTGGGAGTGATAGTCCCCAGCTCTCAGACTCTCACCCCTCCCCCTCCCCCTCCCCCAATTTTATATGAAGAAATAGAAGAGGGGCTTGAAGTCCCCCTCACGAGTGCCTTCTTGCAGTGACCTGCCTTAGGAGGTGTGGGGAGTCCCTCCTCCACAGCTGCTGAACCCAGAGGCCCCACTGGCCCATTTCTGAGTTTTAGGATGGCATTAAAAAGATGAATCTAGCTGCTGTTATGTACTTCTTGGCTGGGCGCTGGGGATGCCAGGGGTGTCCTGGAGTGCTGGGATAAGAGTGGGCAACATATATCCATTTCTCAGCCCTGGTCATCTCTCAGCTAGGCCCTCGCAATTGCTCCCACCTTGGTCTCCCAGGCTGCTCTGGGCTTCCCTCTCCCATGACAGCCAGTTCGCATCATAGCCACCAGAGGGCGCCTATTAACTCCTAAACCAGATCGTGGCTCCTCAATACAGAAGCTTCCCAGGGTTTCACCCGTTGATTTTTGTCGTTCTGGGCAGCATGCGGGACCATAGTTCCCCCACCAGGGATTGAACCTGGACTCCCTGCAGCGGATGCGCGGAGTCTTAGCCACTGGACCTCCAGGGAAATTCCCCATTCTTTTTAAAAAGTAAAAGTTCTCACCACAGCCCACAAGCCTGTTCAGCCCTCACCTCCTCACCCTTCTCTCCCTCTCTATACGTCTCTTCCTGGACTTACTAGACATGCTTACAGCTCAGGGCCTTCGAATCTGTAGCCCCTCCATCTGGTATGTTTTCCCAGAGAGACACATGGCTCCTTCCCTCACCTTCAGGTCTCAAATCAAATGTCACCTTCTTAGGGTGGCCATGCCCGACCTCTCTATTTCAAAGCCTTCTTTTCCCAAGACACTATTATTTATCTCGTTTTGTCAGCTCCACAGTGTATAGCACTCGGAAAATACTTATTGTCGTCTCCAGCTCTAAAAGGTAAGCATCCAGCAGCCAGGAGGCACCCGGCTTGCTTTCCACTGGGGTGCCTAGTACACGGTAGCGGGTCAGTAAATGTGTGAAGGCCCCGCTGTTGAAGGCCTCTGTTAAGAGCCTCCGACACCACTCTCGCCTCCCAGGCTCACCCACGTGGCAGATGGAGAATGAACTTTCTTCCACGCCCCTGCATTTGCTGTGCCAGGGCTGGCGCAGTCTGAGCCAAACGTGATTCCTTTCTCACTCACCCCATTTCCTTGCTTTATTTTCCTCACGGTGCTTAACACTAAAATTAGTAGCTCGAATGCAGGCCCCCCAGCGCCAGGAACGGCTCTGGCACACAGTGAATGAATGAAATAAAGCACTCTGCACAGTAAGAACTAACAAATATTATCGCACCGCATAACTCCAAACTGGGCGGCCCCAGCCCTACCTCCCTTCCTCTCGGAAGTGCCGAGGTCCCGGAGCAGCCCGCGCTACCCTGCGCCTGACCTTTCTCCCCTGGGTCAGTTAAACCGGCCCTCTTTCCCGCCCGCCCGTCGCTTTTGAAAAACCGAAAACCCCGCCATTGTTCGCGGTTCACCGGTCGCCGTAGTTTGTCCAATCAGAAGCGGGCCCGCCCACTCCGGCGCGCAAAGCCTCCCTGGCAACGCGTGGCCATTGGCTGCGCTGGCCAGGAGGGCGGAGCACTACAGGGTCGGGAGCTGGGCAACGCGGCTGGGCTACAACGTAGCAAGTTCATAAGAAAACAAATCCGCGGCGTTTGGGGGCGGGGCCGCGAGAGCTCTGGCTCCGCCCCCTAGAGGCCTGCTCCGCAGCGGCGGAGAAGCCGGCTCAGAACAGACCCCGCCCGTCGAGGAGGAGGGAGGGTGAGTTGGGGGGAGACCCAGCCCCCAAGGGGCGGGCGCCGGGCAGGGCCCTACGGGCTAGTGGAGGGTTGGGCCCGGGCTCTCAGCCCCTCTCTACCCACCGTCTGACAGGGGGAGGAGCCGGCCGGGAGGGCGGGGGTCGCGCCCGAGACCCGGACGGGAGGGTCCGACCCGGAGCCTCGTTGCAGGCCGGGGACGCTGCGGGAGGGCTGTTCGGGCCAGCGCCTGTGGGCTCCCCCGCACTGACCGCCGCGGGGTGGGGCGGGGGGCTTCGCAGGCCGCCAGTATCGACATGCTGCTGGAAGAGGTCCACGCCGGCGACCGGCTGAGCGGGGCGGCGGCCCGAGGAGACGTGCAGGAGGTGCGCCGCCTTCTGCACAGCGAGCTGGTGCACCCAGACGTTCTGAACCGCTTTGGCAAGACAGCGCTGCAGGTGAGCCCGGGCCGACTCGCAGACCCCTTCTCTCTTCTCACCTTGTTCCCGTTGGTAGCCGACTGAGGTCTGTTCCTGCATCTCTGGGCTGACTTGGCTCCCTGATGTCCCCTTTCTTAGGTGGGTGGTGGATGGGGTTAGATTGGGGGAGGGGAGAGCTTTCCATCTTTGG
Source organism: Bos taurus (assembly GCF_002263795.3). Classification (NCBI taxonomy): domain Eukaryota; kingdom Metazoa; phylum Chordata; class Mammalia; order Artiodactyla; family Bovidae; genus Bos; species Bos taurus. Next base: position 15,073,119 of record NC_037334.1, on the reverse strand, counting down.
AGGATTCCTTGTTCTCTGATTGCGAAGGATTCGGTTTCCCTGGAGAAGTTCTTATTCCGTGTGTGAGGGTTCACCTTCTTTGGATCCGAGTTTCATGAAGGCGGCTCCAATGTCTTGGAGCATCTATGAACGATCCGACCGTAGGAAGGAAGGATTCCTATTTCCAAGGTGTACCCATTTTCTGGGGGTTCTCTGAAAGGTATCCAGTTTCCTGTGGGGGAGAATCTCTATTCCCGCGGGGTTTTCATACTGGCATATTTGGTGAGGGGGATTACCAGTAAGGGAATAGTCACAGATTACATGGGAGTCCCTGTTCCCTTGGGGACATTTACAAAAGGGGAACCCCATTTCATCAGAAAGCATCCCTACTATATGGGAGGGGGAAATTCCTTGGAGGAGTTTTAAATTCCCTGGCCATCTCCATTTCCTGGAGGGGACTGTTCTCTGAGGTCTGTTTCCTGGTGGGGTTCATATTTCCTGATGATTTCCCATCTGTGGGGAGAAGTGTCTCTGGTTCCTTGAGGGAGGGTCTTAGGTTCCTTGAAAATTTCCACGGGGGCTATACCCTAGCGGGAGGTGACCCGTTTTTTGAAGGTCCTTATTCCCAGAAGATCTTGTTCTCTGGGGTCTCAACAGCTGCCTGGAAGTTTATGTTCCCCGGAGTTTTTCCTTCTCTTGAGAACCTTGTATCTGGCATTCTCAACTCCAGAATGACCCCTGTCTCCAGTCACCCTTTTCCCCAGACCCCCTCCTTTGGAGACTCCCTGACCCTTCTCTACCCCCATCCCCCCACCAGGTCATGATGTTTGGCAGTCCCACCATTGCCCTGGAACTCCTGAAGCAAGGCGCCAGCCCCAACGTCCAGGATGCCTCGGGCACCACTCCGGCCCACGATGCAGCCCGCACTGGATTCCTCGACACTCTAAAAGTGCTGGTGGAGCACGGCGCCGATGTCAACGCACCCGATGGCACCGGGGCGCTCCCCATCCACCTGGCAGTGAGAGAGGGCCACACTTCTGTGGTCAGCTTCCTGGCTACCGAATCTGATCTCCATCACAGGGACGCCACGGGGCTCACACCCCTAGAGCTGGCACGGGGGAGAGGGGCCCAAGAGCTCATGGACATACTGCAGCGGCACACGGTGGCACCCCTGTGACCTGGGGCCACCCACTCCAGCAGCAGGACCCAGCTGAGTTCTGTGTCAGAAGAGGGAAGAAACACTTTCTCCCTTTGCTCCTCCTGCCCGCTGCCGAGGGGCACCGGTTTGTGGCTTGTTGGTGTTGATTTCTGGGGTGTGTGTGTTTGACGTGCATTTCTCGTTTTTTTTTTTCTCACCCCTTTCGGTGTGTTGGGCAGAGAAGGGCTCCTACAGGCAAACAGCCACCTAAACGGTTCAGTTTCCTCCACGCCTACAGACTGAGTCCCAAGGGCAGAGCGTTTAAAACCCCAGCCCTCGAGAGTGAGAGAGTGAGGTCATCTCTTCCAAGGCTCTTGGAACCTGTCGACCTTGGCCGGCTTACGGAGAGAAGACCTCCAGTGTGCACACTGCTTTCCGGCATGGGGGAGGGGGGAGTGTTCCAAATCGATAAAAGGGTAGTATGAGTTCATTCATATTTTGTTGAAAGCTTCATTTCCAGTCCCTTGTACAGCGTTTAAAAAAAAAAAAGTCTATTTATTAAGCTTTATGGAAAATATTGTTGTGTGTGTAATTTAATGTTTTTACCCATTAAATTAAGACTTGTGCATGACCACAGCGCTGGTGGCTTGTCATTTTTGAGGGGGCGATGGAGAGTCGCGTATCCAGGATGTTTGTGGGGATGGGCCCTGGGGGTCGAGGATCGTGGATGCTTTGGAGGAGGGGAGAGAGTGGTAATTCCCAGGGCGCCAGGGGTAAGTGAGCTGGGTGGGGCAGCGGTTTACGCTGTCGGAACGGAAGGGAGGCAGGAAACCGCGAGTGGAGAAAGGGCCCCCAGATGTCAGCTGGGTGCCTGGAGCCCAGAGGGTGGGGGAGTGGGATGGGCGGTGGCTGCAGCCTTCCCCGCAGAGGCGTGACTTGTGGGCGGGGACAGCGGTCTCAGGGCCAGGGATCCCGGAAGGGCTGGGGGCAAGGTTACGTGCGGCCCAGGAGGCTCCGCCCCTATTTAAAGTCAACTGTGCGTAGCCCCACCTCCAGGGAGGCCGTGCTTTCCTGACGCGTGCGCAGTAGGTTGGAGAGCAGCCATGCCGGAGCCGCGCGGGTCGTCGCCCCTGCGGGTGAACGCGGCGTTCGCGGCGAGGTACGGCCGCTACCGTGAGCGAGAGGAGCTGCAGCGGCGTGAGTGCGGGGCGCATGCGCGTGGGGGGCCGGCGCGTGTCGGGCGGTCCGCAGGTGGGGTTTGATCTGGTCCCCCAGGCTCACCTGGGTGGGGGGCTCGCATCTTTGTCCCACAGTGAAAGATCGCTACGGGGACCGGCACAGCAGCAGCGACTCCAGCTCCGAGTCTGATTCCAGCGACGAGCACGTGGTGAGCTTCTTCGCCTCCGTCTTGGAGTTGCGGGAGATGTCCAAGAGCCCTGTCTCATCCTGGCCCGGACTTACAGGGGGCAGCTAACCTCCAACCCCATCGCGCCTTCATCCCTGACAGTCTAACCATTTCTCCCTGTCTGCCTCTGTTCCCAAAATGGGGCATCCCTCTGCCCCGTGGAGCACCCAGCTTTTCCCCACACCAGCCCTGATCTTCCCAGACTCACTGAGCCATCCAGCCCTTCCTCTCTGTTTTTCATATGCCTTCTCTGCCCACCTGCCCCTGTATCATCCATCCCTTATTGATTCCAGGAAGCACCACCACCCCCTTGCCTGCTACCTTTTTTTGCTTCCTATTCTCTACTCATGTGTGGTCCACCCCCACGGGGTCCCCTCTCCCACCCATTTGACCCTCCCTTCCACTCAGATCCAGCCCTCCAGCCCTCCCCCCACCTGCCTCTACCCAGCTGGATTCTGCCATCTTCTAACCTGTACCCCTCCCTACACCCTAATTCCCACACCCTCTCAGCCCTCCTGCCCCTGTTGCTTACTGCCCCCATCAGAGCCCCCTTCTGAAATCTGTCCCCACCCCCTTTTTCTGCTCTAGGAATTTGACCCCCAGCAAGAGCGTGACTTTTATAGGACTCTCTCCTTGTTGAAGAAGAAGGACCCCCGCATTTATCAGAAAGATGCCACCTTCTATCAGCGAACAGGTCTGGGGCTGCTTCTCATGGGACCCTGGGTCCTCATGGCTTTAGAAGCTGTTGTGGCTATTTAATCTTTCCATGGTGGCTCAGAAAGTCAAGAGTCTGCCTGCAGTGCAGAAGACCTGGGTTCAATCCTTGGGTCAGGAAGATCCCCTGGAGAAGGGAATGGATACCCACTCCAGTATTATTGCCTGGGAAATCCCATGGACAGAGGAGTCTGGCAAGCTACAGTCCATGGGGTGCAGAGAGTTGGACACAACTGAGCAACTAACACTTTCACTTTTTTTTCATCTACAAGTCAGAACTGATTAGCAGAGGGACTTCCTTTGTCGTCCAGAGGTTAAGACTCTGCACTTCCATCCCTGGTGGGGCAACTAAGATCCCATATGCCACGCAGCACAGCCAAAAGAAAAAAAACTGATTACTAATCAGCCAAGAGTGTCCAGGGTTATCAACTGTTGTCACTAATAATGGCTGTGTGTCTGGCACTGTTCTGAGTGTGAATTACTCACTGAGTGATCACCACCAGCTATTACCAGGTAGTAGCAAGTGTGATGCCTATTTGATAGCTGGGAACTGGTGGCGCGGGGATTTGAAACCTCCATCTGATTCTGGTCCAGCAGTTATTCTCTGCCTGGGGGAGGAAGGGGGTTGTGGGTGTGGGTGATGACAGACGTCTTTTGGTGGCCCTGTAGCATCGTCCTCAGACAGTGAAGAGGAGCCAGCAGCTGAGAAGCGAAAGAAGGTGCAACCCATGTACCTGAAGGACTACGAGAGGAAGGTTATCCTGGAGAAAGGAGGGTGAGGAGACAGCCTAACTCCTCTGCTTCCACCTTCCCAGGGCAGGTGGACACATGGGGGACTTAGGGGTGGGGGTGGGAAGAAGCCAATGACCCACCAGAGTTGGGGGAACCTCAGAGAGCAGGAGGCTTGATGACCTGCCTGCATCCCACTGTCCCCACCCCCCAGCTGGTGCTCTGTTTTTGAATTTTTGTCTCTTTTAATCATTTTTATTTATTTATTAGTTTTTGGCTGTGCTGGGTCTTCATTGCTGCAGGGGCTTTGCTTTAGTTGCGGCAAGCAGGGGCCACGCTCTAGTTGTGGTGTGTGGACTTATTGCTGAGGCTTCTCTTGTTGTGGAGCACGGGTTCTAGGGCATCTGGGCTTCAATAGTTTCAACATGTGGGCTCAGTAGTGGTTCCCAGGCTCTAGAGCATGTGCTCAATAATTGTGGCGTAAGGGCTCAGTTGCTCCAAGGCATGTGGGATCTTCCTGGATCAGGGATCGAACCTGTGTCTCCTCCTGCATTGGAAGGCAGATTCTTTACCACTGAGCCACCAGGGAGGCCCCAGCTGTTGCTCTTAAGAGCCCCCTACCCCACAGTGACAGACAGGCCCGGGGAAGTCTGTTCTGAAACCTTCATCCTTCTTTGCCCAGCAAATATGTCGATGAGGAGAATTCAGATGGGGAAACCTCCAATCAGAGACTCCAGGTGTGTGGGATGGAGGCTGGGTGGGAGGGTTCGGGGGCTAAGGGGCCCATGGCAGGGTCTGAGGCCCCTGTCACTCTCTCTGCAGCAGAGCTCGTCGAAGAGTTACGTGGAAGAACAGAAACAGCTGAAGGAAAGGTGAGCCCTGGAGCCGGCTGAGCTGCCAAGTGGAAGAGAGTTGAGGCTCTGAGGTTGGCAGGCCCAGGTTCAAATACAGCTCTGTCACTTAATGTGCCCACTTAATGGGCACTTGTGTGCCCTTGGGCCTGTCATTTTCTGTTCTCTGGGCCTCAGTTTCTGTATCTGTGAAATGGGGTTGATCATGGGCTGTATGTCACAGCACTGCTCTGGGCTGGTCAGGAGGAGCTCAGGGCTTATTAGTAGATAGGGCTCATCTTTGGATCAGTGGGCAGGGCCAGTGCACCCATCCTGAGGCTTGTTTTCTTGCTTGGGCAGCTTCCGGGCGTTTGTGGAGGACAGTGAGGATGAAGACAGCGCTGAGGAAGGTGGCTCCGGGTTGCTGCAGAAACGTGCTAAAAGCAAAGAGGAGAAGGTAGGTGCCGGGTCCCAGTGGGACGGGGGGTGGTGGCGGAGAGGGGGCACCAGGAGTGTCCGGCAGATCCTCATCGCTGGCCATCCCTCAGGCCCAGGAGGATGCTGACTACATTGAGTGGCTGAAGGGGCAGAAGGAGATTCAGAACCCCGACACCCTGAAAGAACTGGTGAGTGAGTTCCCATCCGTGGCTACTGACCCCCTAAACTTCCCGGTCTGCCTCCATCCAGCCTTTTCCTGGAAACTCACCCTTGAGTGGCCAGCCAGGAGCACTTCGTCTGTTCCTTTTTTTTCCCTTGCACCGTGCGGCCTTTGGGATCTTAAGTTCCCCAACCAGGGATCGAACCCGTGCCCCCTACAGTGGAAGCGTGGAGTCTTGACCACTGGACCCCCAGAGGAGTCCCCAGGAGCACATCCTTTGAGGATGGGGGCCCTGCATCTCTGGGCCTCAGCTTCTATAACATGGGGATTATGGCACTTACTTCATAGACTGGACGTGAAGCTGCAGTCACTTACATCCACTGGCTGCCCACAATCCATGGCCCCACCCTCCTGCTTCGCTGACCCTGAGTCCTTCACCTGGGTCTTATCACACACCCTTCACCCCTAGACTCACCTCAGGGAATTCTGGAACAACCCAGAGCTGGACGAGGGGGAGCGCTTCCTGCGAGATTACATCCTCAATAAACGCTATGAGGAAGAAGGGGAGGAGGAAGACGAGGAGGAGGAAGACGAAGAGGAGGAAAGGTGAGGGCCTCTGTCCCCCAGGGGCCTGGAGGCAGCACTGGCCAGAAAGGAAAAGGCGCTGGGTGTTCACTTTATCACACAGACGGTGACAGAATCTGGAGGAGGAAACGGCACCCACTCCAGTGTTCTTGCCTGGAGAATCCCAGGGACGGGAGCCTTGTGGGCTGCCGTCTGTGGGGTTGCACAGAGTCGGACACGACTGAAGCGACTTAGCAGCAGCAGCAGCAGTAACAGAATTAGGGACTTCCCTGGTGGCTCAGTGGTAAAGAATCCGCCTGCCAGTGCAGGACACATTTCCTTGGGTCGGGAAGATCGCCTAGGGTGCTGGAGAAGACTCTTGAGAGTCTCTTGGACAGCAAGGAGATCAAAGCAGTCAATCCTAAAGGAAATCAACCCTGAATATTCACTGGAAGGACTGATGCTGAAGGTGAAACTCCAATACTTTGCCCACCTGATGTGAAGAGCCAACTCATTGGAAAAGACCCTGATGGTTGGAAAGATTGAAGGCAGGAGGAGAAGGGGACGACAGAGGAAGAGATGGTTGAATGACATCACTAACTCAATGGACATAAATTTGAGCAAACTCCAGGAGACAGTGGAGGACAGAGGAGCCTGGCTTTGTGACCATGAGGTCGCAAAGAATCAGACACAGCTTAGCAACTGAACACCAACAGCTGAGTTAGCCCTTTTTGGGGGGCTGCACCACACGGTATGCAGGATCTTAGTTTCCTGACCAGGGGTTGAACCTGTGCCCCCTTGCACTGGAAGCGCAGGCCTTAACCACTGGACCACCAGGGAAGTCCCCAGAATTGGCCTTTCTTGAGGGAGACCCAGAGTGTGGGCTCTGAAGCCAGGGGGCCCTGCTCTTGGACTTTCATGCCTCGGTTTCCACATCAGTAAAATGGGGTAACAGTGGCTCCCTAGCAGAGCGTTCTTGTGAGGATTAAATGTGTGAACACGCTGGTACATAGGCGTGCAGGAGCTCTGCTGACCCCCCAGCCCCACCCCATCTCATCCCTCAGGGTCCCTGGTCCCCCGGTCCAGCTGGCTGTGGACGATTCCTCAGACGAGGGCGAACTGTTTCTGAAGAAGCAGGAGGACTTTGAGCTCAAATACAACTTCCGCTTTGAGGAGCCAGACTCTGCCTCGGTGGGTAGCCGGGCCGGGGGCTGGGGGCTGGGGGCTGGGGAGGACCTGGCTAGAGGGTCCCAGGCCAGGGAAGGAACCCAGAATCATCTCTGGTGCCCACAGGTCAAGACCTACCCTCGGAGCATCGCCTCCTCCGTGCGCCGAAAGGACGAGCGCAGGAAGGAGAAGAGGGAGGAGACACGGGAGCGGAAGAAGAGGGTGAGTGGCTCTCAGGGTGGCCTTTGGGGGGACGTGCAGCCTGCAGGGGTTGGGGGTGTTGCTGACATCCTCTGACCTGCCGCCTGCAGGAGAAAGCGAGGAAGCAGGAGGAACTCAAGCAGCTGAAGAACCTGAAGAGGAAGGAGATCCTGGCCAAGCTGGAGAGGCTGCGGCAAGTCACGGGCAACGAGACGCTGGGCTTTGAAGAGCAGGACCTGGAGGGTGACTTCGACCCTGCCCGGCACGACCAGCTCATGCAGGTGCATCCCCAGAGCCCCAGCCTGGCTGTGCAGCCGAGTGCTCCGAGTGTGGCTCTGGAGCAAGCAGTCCTTTTCTGGCTCAGAGAAGTGACCTGACCTCTCTAATCCTGTGTCTCTTGTCTGTAAAGTGGGTCCAAACTGCAGCATTTCCCTCAGGGCTGTGAGAAATACTAAATGCTAATTAGCTTGGTAAATGCTCAAGGAACCATGGGCTGCTATATTTTCTTTAAACACATTTATCGAGCCATTAGTGTTGATTGTTGTATTGGGAGGGGGAACACAGGTTCAGTCCATGGAAACAGGCAGTGAGGCCTGGATGGGAGCCGCAGTGGGGACCCCGGGCACCAAAAAGTGGACCCAGACTCAGCCTGGGGGTTCATGGAAGGGAGAGTAAGGATGAGTAGATGGGCCAGGTGAAAAGTGGAGTGGGTAGGTGCTGTGTAGTTGAAGTTAAACCTTCACTTTCTAGGAGCTTCTTAATCCTGAGCTTCAGGTTCTGTGTTTGTTAGTAGTTTCTGTCTTCTGGGGTGCTTGTGAGAATGCAGTGAGACACAGCCCAGTGTTGGGCATGTAGTAGGTGTTTATAAGTGGCACAGTTAGCAATATTTGCCTTTCCTAGCCAGTGGAACAGGGGGGCAGAGAGCGGGAGGGTCGATGGGGCAAGATGAGCCATGAAGTGGGGGTACAGGGACCTAGACACACAGGGTTCTCCCCACATCAGGAGCTGGGTCCTGGGGGGCGGTGCTGGGGAGCCACAGAAGGTGCAGGAGCACCAGTGTCTGGTGGGGAATGGGCTCTGCTGACCCTCCCGGCCCCGACCCTGTAGAAGTGCTTCGGGGACGAGTACTATGGCGCCATGGAGGAGGAGAAGCCGCAGTTTGAGGAAGAAGAAGGGCTGGAAGGTGAGGTCACTTGGGGTACCGGGCTGGGGGTGGGGGTGCTTGGCCTACTGATCCCCTGTTCACCCCCTGCCTGTCTGGCCTGAACCAGACGACTGGAACTGGGACACGTGGGCTGGGCCGGAGCAAGGTGGAGCTTGGAGCCAACAGGAGCCACACTGCGAGGACCCCGACTTCAATGTAGGTGCCCTGGGCATGGGAACCTGCGGGGGGCGCCTCAGAGGGTCCCCTGGCAGGCCTGACCTATGTGTCCTGGCAGATGGACGCCGACTATGACCCCAGCCAGCCCCGGAAGAAGCAGCGAGAGGCCCCTTCGTTGGGCAAGAAGAAGCGGAAGTCGCCCTTCGCCACGGCTGTGGGACAGGAGAAGCCTGTGTTTGACCCTGGTGAGGCCCAGGCGGGTGCCGGTGGGTGGGCAGGGGCTCGCTGGGCCCAGCACACCCCGACAGCCTGGCTCTGTCCCCACTTAGGGGACAAGACATTCGAGGAGTACCTGGATGAGTATTACCGGCTGGACTACGAGGACATCATTGATGACCTGCCGTGTCGCTTCAAGTACCGCACGGTGGTGCCCTGCGACTTTGGACTAAGCACTGAGGAGGTGGGACCCCGGGGTACCCCAGAAGCAAGCGGGGATGCCCAGAACTGGGCATGCTGTGACACAGCCTATTTATTTCTTTATCTCCAGAACACCAGGACCAACAGTGCTAATGATAATACTAGTAATATCGCCTGCCACAAAGGTTTCTGTGAGGCAGGGGCTCAAACAGTGCTGTCCACAGGAAGCCCCAGTAAATATCAGTTTTAATTCTGTATATTGGCAGCAGCGTGGCCATTAAGACTTGGCACCAGTTGAAATCTTGACTGGGCTACTCACCAGCTGTATAACCTTGGACGTATGACTTAAGGCTCTGTAACTTGGTTTCCCCATCTGTAAAATGGGCCTTATAACAGCCCCACCTTATGACTGTGGATGTGAAACAAATGTGCTTTGAATGTCACTGTGCCCTAGCCATGATGGCTGTGGATGCTTGGCAGTAAAAATAGCCAATGATGATTGAGCTTATACCATCTGTATTCACTTCCTCATCCTGATAACCTTCCAGTAGGTTCTGAGAGGGTTGCCCAACTCATAAGTGAGGAGACTTAAGGTCTTAAGGTTGGGAACCTGGGTCTCATCTGTATTAGCAAAGCTGGTCATTGGCACGGAGACCCCTCCCCTGGTTTGAGTCTGCTGGGACCACAATATACCGGTCAGGGCCCAGATTGTAATCTGACATTAGCCATTTCCTGGCCATGTGACTTGGGGTAAGGATCCCCTTCTCTGGGCCTGTTTCCCCATCTGATGCCCCCAACAAAAAAACGTCCATTGGCCTCTGCAGAAATCAGTTCTTCCTCACCATCGGGACACTGCTGCCCGGTGGAACTAGCATTACCTTGCCTTGACCCATGAGCTGACTAAGGCTGAGTCAGGGCCCCCTGGGGCTCACTAGCAGGACCCCACCCTCCCTTCCCTTGCAGATCCTCGCTGCCGATGACAAGGAGCTGAATCGGTGGTGCTCCCTGAAGAAGACCTGCATGTACAGGTGATGGGGTGGGGCTGGGCTGGGTGCCCCGGGAGGAGGGGCAAGCAGGCTGGCAGGCAAGCATGGGCCCCATTGAGACCACCCAGCAACAGACATGTCCGCTGGGGGCCGGCAGGTCGGAGCAGGAAGAACTGCAGGACAAGAGGGTGTACAGCCAGAAGGCCCGGAACGTATGGAAAAAACAGCAGATCTTCAAGTCACTCTGCCCAGAGGAGTGAGTATGGCTGGTGGAGAGGTGGGCTTCGGAGCCCTGTCAGGCCCAGGGTTTGAGTCATGCTTTGTCAGCTGTTTGTCACATGACCCTGGGGGTAGGGTTTCCTTTCCAATACCTGGGCATCAGGTCTTGGCTGGGCCATAGCTGTATGATGTTGGGCAAGTCATTTTCCCTCTCTGGGCCTGTTTCCTCATTTGCAAAATGGAGATACAGATGGCTCACTTCTTGCTGGGTTTTTCTTTTTTTGAAGATTACATAAATCGATTCATGTAAAGTGCTTAAAACAATAAATGCTGGATAGCTATTAGCTCTTGTTACTGTTACTATGCCTGTTATTTCCTGATTTATAAATCAGGAGTGCTCACAGAGCTGACATAAAGCTAAAATGAGTTAGTTTGTGTGAAGAGCTTAGTGTAGGCACAGGCTAAGTGATCAAGAGCATCTATCTACCCACTCCAGCTTCAGAGTAGAAAAATCCCAGTGTGGTATCAGACCCATGTTTGAGTGCAGGCAGGCCCCCAAATTGTTCTGGCCACTTCTCTGAGCTGCCCCTTTTCTCATCTATAAAAACCGGCCTATAAAAATTGTGACCGGCCTGGGCTGATTCATGACTTTTCCTCCTCCAGGGCAGAGATGCCCACGGAAGCCACAGGGAAGCCACAGAGAGACAGAGCTGGCTCATCAGGACAGCTGGTAGCACCTGATGGGGCCTGTGGCAAGCGGTCCCAGCCTGAGAGCACCCCAGCAGAGGAAGAGGCAGATCCTGTGACACCCACGGAGAAGCTGGCCCCCCAGAGGCGGAAGAGGGGCAAGAAGGCCCGTCTCCTGGGCCCCACAGTGACACTTGGGGGACGTGAGTTCAGCCGCCAGAGACTGCAGGCCTTTGGCCTCAACCCCAAACGGCTGCACTTCCGGCAGCTGGGCCGACAACGGAGGAAGCAGCAGGGGCCCAAGAGCAGCCACTGAGCTCAAGGGAGCCTGCAGGGGCCCCTTCCCTTCTTATCAACTGTATGGACCCTCGCATCTACCTGTAGGCTAGGGAGTCTTCCCATCTTAGAGATGTGGAAGCTGAGGCCTACTCAACAAGCTTCCCCAGATGACTCAGGAAACCTCCCCGCAAGCCACCCTCATATGCTGGGCCCAGCAATAGCCACAGTCAAGTCAAACGGCTTTATTAGCCCCCAGCAGCCACGGCCCCTCCTCGCTCCCACCAGCTCTTGGCAGGATAGGGGCTTTGTGACCAGTGAGGGGCATGGACGGTCCAGTGCAAACTACAGTACGGAGTCAGGCCCTGAGTGGGTGCCCGGGGGCCTCCCTCCCTGCCCCATGAAGAGGGCCCAGCTGGTGGGAGGCAGGTGTGCGGGCTCTGTTCCTGGCTGAACGGCCCCAGCCCGGAGGCTTCCTGGACTGGTCTCTCTCAGCTGCACTTGTCAGGGGGGAGTTCAAGCTCCCACACCTAACATGACATAAATTAAAAAATAAATAGGGTTGTGTCTTCTCCCTTATTCCCTCCCTTTATAAAAACACAAAGTCCTCAGAGCTTGGGCGTTTAGCCTTGAGGAGCCGGCCACTGCGAGGGAGCCGCAGTGTTTGCTGGGAGGGCGGGGAGCAGAGGTCATCCAGGCTGTGGTCCTGAGCGTGGCCCTCGACCAGGGTGAACATGGGGTATCGTTCTGTGGCTGAGGAGGAGCTGAGGACCTGTTGGGAGGAGAGCGAGCAGCTCAGTCCCGAAGCCATGGTAATTATCCAAGTAGATACAATTAACAGCCATACTTAACCAGGTGCTTCCTGAACTCAACTTCCACCCCTCCAGCACAGTGACGCAGAGCAGACAATCAGCACCGTCTGTGCTCTGGCTACAGTGATTGGCTCAGTAATGAGCATGTGACCTTGTGCAACCAATGAACCACAGCCCTGGGATTTTCTCTCTGCTAAGAACATGGGGCTCTTTCCACTGAACTAGATAGTGGGGGGCAGCTCCCCTGGTGGCTCAGCAATAAAGAATCCCAGGTTCCCTGGGTTGGGAAGATCCCCTGGAGAAGGAAATTGCAATCCTCTCCAGTATTCTTGCCTGGGAAATCCCATATACAGAGGAGCCTGGCAGGCTACAGTCCATGGGGTTGCAAAGAGTCAGACATGACTGAGGACATGCACACACCCAGAGAAGCTGGTGGTCATTTCTTGCTGCCCTAAGGGTAAATCCCCGATAGAACAACAGAACCAAAGGACAAGGCAGGTCCTGCCACTTCAGCCTCTGGGGAGCAGCTGTTCCCTTAAATTTTTCATTTCATGATGCTTTTTGCTAATCAGACCTAACCCAAGCTGAAAAACACTGTAGGGCTCCTGCAGGATAATAATCCTGACAACATGGCCAGGTCTGCTGGCCTCATGGCCTCTGTTCCTCTTCTGCTGTAGACCTGCCCTTGCCCCCCCAGCCCCCAGCACACCCGGCTCACCCTGGTCAGCTCTGAGCAGAGCGTCTCAAACTCCTTTCTGTCTCCAGCATAGAAACCCACGGTACAGCTTGGGTCCATCTTGGCAAAGGCCATCTTGCGGGGTGAGGTGCAGTGGAAGGACTGGGGTGGATAGATGAGGGAGGCTTAGCGGGTTCCCTCCACACGCCTCCAACCCCACCCTGGGGATCCCAGCTCGCTCACCTCCAGGGGGAAGTCGGCCTGGCTGACATCCACGGTGGGCTGGCAGTAGTGCGGGTCCAGGTAGAGCAGGAAGTCATCTGTGGGGAGGACATGTGAGGTGGGGGTGGCGGTGGAAAGGGGGGTGGGGGGATGCCACGGAGCAGCATGGTGTGGGCCTACCCTGGTAGCCGATGAAGTACAGCGAGTGGCGGGGCTTGCCGCCCATAATGCCCAGGCACAGCTCTGAACGAAGGAGCTCCTGCGGGAAGGAAAGGGGGTGGAGTGAGGGCCCAGAGCAGGTGCTGTCAGGCACCCAAATGCCTGGCAAAACCCCAGAGCTTTACTGGTGGCTCAGTGGTAAAGAGCCCGCTCACCAATGCAGGAGACATGGGCTGGATCCCTCCTCGGGGAAGACCCCCCCCATGCCACAGAGCAACTAAGCCCATACGCCACAACTACTGAGCCTGTGTTCTAGAGCCTGGGAGCTGCAACTGCTGAAGCCCGTGCCCTAGAGCCTGTGCTCCCCAACAAGAAGCCATTGCAATAACAAACCTGCACACCCCAACAAAGAGTAGCCCTGGCTCGCCACAACTAGAGAAAAACCTGTTCAGCAACAAAGACCCAGCACAGCCAAAAACAGAGAAATAAAATCATTAAAAAAAGGACAAAGGCCCAATGTGTGCAAACCCAAGCCGGGGCCCTGGGGGGTGGCAGTGACCAAGACAGACAAAACCCTGTCCCCATGGAGCTTATGTGCTAGTGTGGGAGAAGCAAGAGCAAGAGGAGTAAGATCTGTCATGTGTCAGAAGGTGGCAGCTCTCTGGAGAATAAAAAGAGGGAAGGCTTTGCAGTGTTAAGCAGGGGGAGTCAGGAAAGACCTCAGTGAGAGATGATGTTTCAGCAAACAGTTAAGGGAATTCAGAAATCGTTTTGGGAAAGAGCACGCCAAGTGATAGGAATGGAAAGTGCAAAGGCCCTGAGGCAGGTGTTTTCTGAGAACAGAAAAGAGGCCTGTGTGGCTGGGGCAGAGTGAAGTGAGGTGGAGAGTGTGGGCAGATGGTAGAGGGCCTTGTGGGCTGTGGGGAGATCGCTGGCCTTTGTTCTGAGTGTAAACACACTGCGGTCTTTGCAGCCTAGCTGTTCCTTCTGCCTGGACACCTACTCCCCTGGCTTCTCATCTGCTTCTGGCCAGAGAGGGGCTTTCCGAGGCTGGGCAGCCACCCCCACCTGCCCTTCACCATGTTAGTTTTGGTTCCTTTAGCGTGCGAGTTGCAATGCCACAGCTGTCAACCGGGTCCCACACCTACTGCCTGTCACTCCCCCACTAGAATGTCAGTTCCCAGAGGGCATGAACTGCTGCCTGTTCACCTTTGAGTCCTCAGCAGCTGAAAGGGCTTTTGGCACAAAACAGCTGCTTCATAACTACTGGATAATCCAACGAAGAGACAAAGGAAGCATAAACCCCTAACCCAAGCTGAAAATGTCTGCAGGGCTCCAGTGAGGGGGGCTGTGCGGGGAGGCACGGGGGAGCCTGGCAGAACCTACCTTCACGCAGGGCACGTACACGGGGTTGAGAGTTTCTCCACCAAGCCGCACTGGTACCAGGATGACCACGGACTTCCATTCAGCCGTGGGGTCTGGCCGGGCCACCAGGCGTGCCACGTCCGCTTTGTATACTGCAAGGACAGGGCAGCAGGTCACGTTCTCGCCCGCCTTCCAAGTCTCATTGTATGAACCTCCATCCTTGGGGCCCAACCTCACCTGAGCAACCTCCCTGGATGACACTCCTGTTGCTGGCAGAAACGCTTTCCAGCATTCCCCACCCTCCACCCCAAACTCCCTCAGACAATCCCAGGCACGCCAGGCAGGTATGGACACCTCCATTTCAGTTGCCTCAGAGGGCAACTGAGGTCCTGAGATTATGACAAGGAGTGTAAAGCCAAGAGGGAGGTGAAGAGCTTTCCCCACAGCCCAGAGTGCCTGCCCAAGCCCGGGCCTGACCAGTCTTCCCCTCCTCGGCACCTGGGTTTGCCGAGATGGAAATGGGAGCACCAAGCAGTTAGTCAGTCAGCTGCATGTCCCTGTGTGTCCCTCAAGTTTCATCCGCTGGTCTCTGCTTTCCTGTCATCTCCCTCGTGGCTATGTAACCCCCTCCTGACTCCCAGAAAAATACATTTAATCTTTCCTGGAGACAAGAGCTGCAATGGTCTGAATGTCTCAGTCATGTCCACCTATGTCCAAACCCATGGACAGTAGCCTGCTAGGCTTCTCTGTCCAGGGGGTTCTCCAGGCAAGAATACTGGAGTGGGTTGCCATGCCCTCCTCCAGGGGATCTTCCTCACCCAGGGATGGAACCCGCGTCTCTTAAACATCTCCTGCATTGGCAGGCAGGTTCTTTACCACTAGCACCACCTGGGAAGCACCCTCCCCCGCCCCCATCCCCCATTTCATATGTTGAAATTCTAACCCCCACCCCCCACCCCCCGGAAGTGATGGAATAAGGAAGTGGGAGGTGATGAGGTCATGAGTGACATCACTGCCCCGGTAAAAGGGACCCCAGAGAGCATGCTTGCCCATTTTGCTGCCTGAAGATACAGAGAAACAAACCAGGAAGTAGGCCCCCAACAGACCCCCAAACAGCCAGTGCCTTGATCCTGGACTTCCCAGCCTCCAGAATTATAAAAGATAAAGACCTTGTTTACAAGCCACCCAGCCTGTGGGTGCTTTTTCTGTTTTGTTGGCTATGCTGTGTAGCTTGTGGCATCACAGTTCCCTAACCAGGGACCAAAACCAGGTCCCAGCAGTGAAAGCACCTAACCACCGGACCACCATGGAATTCCCTGGCCTATGGTATTTTCGTTATACCAGCCCTAACAGGCTAACAAACAGGCTCTCTGTGAAAAATTACACCTTGCCCCAAACATCTATATTTTTTCATTAAAATGTATAGGATCTGTAGATTCCTTGATATCAATCCACAAAAGCTCCTTTTATAAACTGATTGGGAGGGCATAACAATGAGGGAGGTTTCCCTGATAGCTCAGTTGGTAAAGAATCCGCCTGCAATGCAGGAGAACCCAGTTCGATTCCTGAGTTGGGAAGATCCGCTGGAGATGGGATAGGCTATCCACCCCAGTATTCTCAGGCCTCCCTTGTGGCTCAGCTGGTAAAGAATCCGCCTGCAAAGCAGGAGACCTGGATTCGATCCCTGGGTTGGGAAGATCCCCTGGAGAAGGAAAAGGGTACCAACTCCAGTATTCTGGTGTAGAGAATCAGTCAAAGAGTCAAACACAACTGAGCAACTTTCACTCAATGAGAGCTAATATTCAGTGAATACTTACTATATGAGAAGCTCTGTTCTAAAAGTTCCTTTTTTTTTTAATTTAAAAATTTTATTTATTTTTGGTTGTGCTGGGTCTTCATTGCTGCTCTGGCTTTTCTCTGCCTGCAAAGAGCAGGGGCTACTCTCTAGTTGTGTGCACAGGTTTCTCATCGCCAGCGGCTTCTCTTGTTGTGGAGCACGGGCTCCAGAGTGAGGGCTTCAGTAGCTGTGACCCCTAGGCTCGATAGTTCTGGTTCTGGAGCACAGGCTCAGTAGTTGTGGCGCATGAGCTTAGTTGCTCTGTGGCATGTGGGATCTTCCTGGATCAGGGATCAAACCCATCTCTCCTGCATTGGCAGGCGGGTTCTTTAGCACACTGAGCCACCAGGGAAGCCCCTAAGAGTTACGTTTATCACTGACTCACTTAATCCTCATGAAAACCTTGTGAGGCAGAGGAGACCTGACTTTCGTATGCGTTAGCACTGTTTACAAAGTAAAAGTGAGTTGGGGACTTCCTGGCAGTCCTGTGTAAGAATCTGCCTGCCAATGCAGACATAGGTTTGGTCCCTGGCCTGGGCAGATTCCACATACCGAGGGAACTAAGCCCATGCGCCACAACTACGTAATCTTGAGTGCCTGCAGCCTGTGCTCTGCAACAAGAGAAGCCACAGCAATGGGAAGCCCATGCACCACTAGAGAGTAAGAGAGAGTAGCCCCTGCTCACCACAGCTAGAAAAAAGCCCACCCACAGCAACAATGAACCACTGCAGCCAAAAATAGTCATTCTTTTTAAAAAAAGAGTGAGTTGGACCTGAGAGAGGAATTCCTTCTGTCCTTTATTCTATTACTCAGAGAAGCCCCTAAAGCCTCCTCTCCTGATTCCAGAGAGAATGAAGGGATGCTGAGCAGCGCCCCCGCTGCCCGGTGTGGGCCTCCAGTCCTTTCCAAGGGCCCCTCTGCTGCAGAACTTGTTTCAGCCTCTGAAGAAAGTGGGTCCTAATAGGCGGGTGAGGCAGTGACTGGCTCAGGGTAAGAACCCCGTGACCTCAGCCCCCAGTCCCTTACCTGTGCAGTCCTGAGAGACGTACACCACCAGGCGGGTGACCTCTGAGCAGCTCTCCACCGCTTTCCTGGGGATGGGAGGAAAGGCCTGAGTTCCCCGGGGGGCACCCAGGGGCTCCCGTGCCCCCTGCCGCGGCCCTCACCTGAGTATGTGTGCCACCAGAGACGGCCCATACCAGTCGCCTGCCTTCTTGCCTGAGCCCTGCCCCAGCTCCACCAGCCGGTGTAGGCCAAAGGGGGCCCGGGGGTGGTCAGCGAACCAGGACACGATCTGCCGATGCCGGCGCTCCTGCTCCAGCTCAGGGGCCTGGGCCCAGCGCGGAGGCAGCCACCGCGCAGGCCCCCGGCGTCGGCTGGGAGAGCCCAACCCCGGCGGCTCGGAGGGGCCCAGGCCTGCGCCCTGGCACCACGTCCAGTCTGGTAGGGATGCAGCAAATAGTCAAATGGCGATGGCATGGGGGGTGGGGCAGTTCCCATGATTCACACACAACACTGATGCTCCATTAGAAACCTTCGTGTTTAACTACACTCTTCACATTCCTTAAACTTAACTATTATTTTTTACATTTTGGCTGCACTGATGCCATGCGGGAGCTTAGTTCCCTGACCAGGGATTGAACCTAGCTCCCTGCAATGGAAGCACAGAGTCTTAACCCCTGGGCCACCAGGAGTGAGTGAAAGTCGCTCAGTCATCTCCAGCTGTTCACGACCCCATGGACTGGGGCCTGCTGGGCTCCTCTGTCCACAGAATTCTCCAGGCAAGAATACCAGAGTGCATAGCCAGTCCCTTCTCCAGGGGATCTTCCCAATCTGGGACCAAACCCACATCTCTCACTTTGCAGGTGGATTCTTTACCGTCGTCTAAGCCACCAGAGAAGCCCCCTTAAACTTATTTTATAAACAACTCTCACTCCACCCCCAAATTTAACTTTACACACAATTCTAACAGGCCTTGAAATTCTTGGTTTACAAACCATTGTTAACACTGCTGACCTGGGGTTGGCGCTCTACTCCTACTGTGCCCTTCCCCCTCCACCACCGCTCACCTCTGGGCAGGAAATGAAGCAGAAGGCCCTGAGCCAGCATCATCTGCCCACTTCGTAACATGCACCCCCAGCCACAGTCTGAGGTCAGGCTGCCTCCCGCAAGGGGTGGGAAGTCCCGGCGGTATGTGAGCCATAGGCGAGATACAAAGTCCCGCTGGAAACGCTGGATGTCACCTGCAAGAGCAGGCTTGTTAGCCACCAGAAACACCCCTTTGGGGCCTCCTCCAACCCTAGTCAGGGGCCACCAGCTCACCCTCGCCCTCGAAGCGGTAGCGGCGGCCACAGAGATGGACACTGGAGATCTTGCTAAAGCTGGTCCGGCTTTTGACTGCCCAACCTGGGGAGACACAGGGCAGCCCCCAGCAAGATGAAGCACTTGCTTGGCAGACACACACCCTAACAGGACAGCAACAGCGCTTATGTGCCCCCAAGTGTGACACGGGGACTCTCCTAGTTCTTATGTCAGGGTAGGCTCTTGGGGCATCCGTGCTACATTCCTCTCAGATGGAGGCGGGGCCCCTGGTAACAGCCACATGTGCTGCCTGTGCATGCTCAGTCATGTACAACACTATACCACCCCAGCTGTGTATACAGGGTATGGACAACACTCTACCACCACAGTTATGGACTGTAACCTGCCAGGCTCCTCTGTCCATGGGATTCTCCAGGCAAGAACATGGAAGTGGATTGCCTGTTTCCTCCTCCAGGGGATCTTCCCCACCGAGGGAGTGAACCAATGTCCCTTGAGTCTCCTGCACTGGCAGGCAGATTCTTTACCAACTGCGGCACCTGGGAAGCCACACGCATGTCTGCTACTAATTTCAGGATGAATCAAAGCAGGTCTGATTATTGTACCCATTTTACAGAGGAGGAAAATGGAGGCACAGGGAAACAAAAAACCCTTGTCCTAGGTCACACTGAGGAGTCGACTGAGACTTGAAAACACATTCCCCTTTGGACCTGCCAGCCAGCGGCCCGCCCTGGGCTGGGCAGGGCGGGAGACGACCCACAGGTGACTCACAGGAGGGGAACAAAGGGTGGAATACTTGGCAACGGCAGGGTCCTGGCTCTCCTAGACTCCCACCGACTTCCTAGCCCTGCCCGCCTGAACTTCAGCTCGCTCTCACGTCAGAATCGAAGCCCCGGGCCCCGCCCCCTCCTCACCGTACTTGACGTTGTTCCAAGCGGTCAGGAACTTCGCCTTAAACTTGTCCACTTCGTCCGGCTCTCCGGGGCCGGTCCCGGGCGATGCAAGAGCGGGGCCGCTAGCTCCGGAGGGCCCCAGGCCGTGGGGGTCCGGGGTTCGGGGTCCCCGCGGCCTGCGGCCCTCCGGGCGGCGCGCGTCCTCCGGACTCCCGCTCCGGTACTGAGCGGCGGCCGGCGACACGGAGTTCATGGGCGCGCCGGGAGGGCGGACCGAGGGCCCCGGGGGCCGCGTGCGAGCGCCCCAGAGGCCAGGACGCGGCCGGGACGCGGACGCCCAGGAAAGTGCTAGTGGGGCCCCGGCGCGGCGACCAGGCCCCCGGGCCCGGTGCGGGACGCTATCGCCGCCGCCGCCGCCATTTTAGCGGCCCTGGCCCCGGGAGGGAGGCGGGCGTGACACGGCCGGACGCCCCGCCCCGGCCCGGCCCCCAGCCTGGGTCCCCGGCCCCGGTCCCGGGTGGCGGCGCTGGGGCCTCCTGACGCGGAACCTCCCGGCAGCGCCACGCGACCCTCACCGCCGCCCGCCTTATCGCAGCGCCCAGGCGCGAGCGAGCCCCTGCAGCTACTTATCGGAGGCCCCAGAGCCGGGATGCCCCGCCCTGGTCCCGCCCCGCCCCCGGTTTCGACCCCGCCCCTGCCCGGCCCCGGCCCCGCCTCCTCCAGGCGCTGAGGGACTGACTACCCCCTGCCCGCGAGGCGGGGCCCCTTATGCCGTTTGCACCTGCCCGCGTCCCCCGAGGGATCAGAGCGCCCCTCCGAGAGCTGCGCACCCAGGACCCGCCTCCACCGGGGCCCCAATCTGTGCGTGACACCAATTCACCAAAATCCCCCTTCAAGCCACATCTCTACGTGCTTCAGTTTCCCCAGGAGCAAAAAGGCGCTCGAAAATACAACACAAATGAATCTTCCTAATTTTACTGAGGGAAAGACGCCAGACCAAAAATTTAAAAAGTATGTACTCTATGGTTCTATTTAAACTCTAGAAAATGCAACCTCATCTATAGTGGTTGCCTGGGGGTTGGGTGCGGAGACGTGGGAGGGAGGGATTAAAAAAAAGAACTAGGATTTGTTTAGTATTAATATCTTGATTATGGTGATTGCTTCCAGCTCAACGGATTGTGCACGTTAAAAGTGTGTGGTTTGTTATGTGTCACTTATACTCAATAAAACTGCAATAAATGTTTTCAATGCATCTAACTCAGAGGAACGTTTGGAAGACAGCTGAGTTCATCTCTCTAAAGCGCTTAGCGTGGCATTTGAGGCACAGTTAGGGCTCAGCGAAAGCCAGTCGTGACCTCACAGGCAGAATGAGTGTAGTGACCCTGGGAACCACAGAGAGGGTGGCCTCTAGTGGCCAGCTCAAGGGCTGTGTCCCCAGCCAGCTGAAGGAAGTTGGATGAAGGATCTGGACAAGGCTGTGTGATGTGAAGACCTGCCTCCTTTCTCAAATTCAATAGGTACCATCCCACCTCAGGACCTTTGCACCTGCTGTTGCCTCTGCCTACACCTCTGTTCCCTGAGATGTCTGCATGGCTCTCTCTCAGCCTCCTTCAGGATTTTATTCATATCTCATAACTGCAGTGTGACCATCTTCAAAATTCCACCCCATCCCTGCCCTTGGGACCCTTCTCCCTTCCCTGCTACATATATATATATATATATATATATATATATATTTTTTTTTTTTTTTCCCAGAGCAGTTATCATAAACTGATTGTCTGAGTAAGCTGGGGCTGCTATAATAAATAGGGCAGCCTGGGCGGATTATGTAACAGACATTTCTTTCTTTTTAAAAAATGTTTAGACATTTATTTATTAATGGTTGCACTGGGTCTTCATTGCTGCTTCACTGGCAGTAGCTTCTCTTGTTGCAGAGCACAGACTCTAGGCCCGAGGGCTTAACGGGCTTCAGTAGTTGCAGCATGCAGGCTCTCAGTAGTTGTGGCCCACGGGCTTAGTTGCTCCATGGCATGTGGGCTCTCCCTGAGCCAGTGATAGAACCCCTGTCCCCTGCATTGGCAGGCAGATTCATATCCACTGGACCACCAGGGAATTCCCAGCCGTTTATTTCACATAGTTCTGGATGGTGGAAGTCCAAGATCAGGGTGCCAGCACTGCAGGGGTCTTGGTGAAGTCCCTGTTCCTGGTTACGTCCTCACATGGCCTTTCCTTGGTGCATTGCACACAGAAAGAAATACCTTGTTTCTCTTTCTCTTCATAAGGGCATTAATCTAATTATGGGGGCTGTACCCTCAAATCCTCATCTAACCCCAATCAATTCCCAAAGGCCCCACCTCCTAATAACTTCACATAAGGAAGTTGGATTTCAAAATATGAATTTGGGAGGGGGGACACAAACTTTCAGACCAAAGCACTGATCTTCTATTTATATATAATTCATATTAAGTTATATCCACTGTCCCTACCACACCACGAGGGAAGACGTCTCTGTCCATCTTGGTCACTGCTGACTCCTCAACACTCAACATGGGCCTGGCTTACATAGGTGCTCAAGCAACTTGTGGAATGCAAGGAGAGTTTATAGCCTCTTGGGGGCAGACTGACTGGGGTGGCCACAGGTGACCCCCTTCTGTTTGATTTCCTCCCTGGACCCCCTTCCACCACGGCCACCACTGTTGATGGAAACTGCCCACCTTGGCCAGGCAGGATGATAACCACTTGCATGCATGGTCTCACAACAGGAAATTCCAATAAAGACTACAACGCTGCCAGCAAAACTAACCAGGAGAATTCCGGAGGAGCCAAAAGGAGGGAGGAGATGCCAGTCCATCGTATGTCCTACCAACCTCCGATGATCCTTTTCGCTAAAGTCCCTCTTGACTGAGAGATTCAAACCACCAGGAAGGACCCTGAGTCAGATCAAATACAGGCCAAGCAAGATGACTGGCCAGAGACAACTCGGAAACTAACCCCATCACCATAAAACATGAGACTTCGAGCCATGTGGTAGAGCACTTCTCCTGGGTTCCCTTACCCTGCTGCTCTCTGCCTGGGTGCGCCTTGCCAATAAAGTCTTCTACTTTGTCACCACATGTGTCTCCTCAGACAATTCATTTCCAAGTGTTAGACAAGAGCCCATTCTTGGGCCCTGGAAGGGGTCCCCCTTCCTGCAACAGTTTCTGCCTGGAGGAGGGCAGTGATTTACTGTGACCCTCAATTCCTTCCCGTTACCCCCATTTCATGCAAGTATAGCCACAACCTCAGCTGTCCACCTGGTGTCTGTCCCCACCCAGCATCCAGTTGCCACTTGTATCCCCCCTTGGAGGTCCTCCAGGCTCCCCAGGTTTGGTGCACCCTTAATTGATCCTGTCTTTCACCACCACTGGCTTTTCCTTCCATGCCCTTGGCTCCCCCATACCCAGGCTTCATTGTCTCCCTTCCCAGGGTCTCTCAGTCCACCTACTAATCTGTCTGTAATTGTCCTCATGTCCCCATAGGGGCATAGGCTGCAACCAGGTGTCTTAAACAGATGATCTTGCTTCTCTGTACCTCAGTTTCTTCATCTGCCAAATGGGGTAGTAATTGTTTCTACTTCCTAGGGCTTCGGAGAAGAATGAAATTAACATGCAAAATGCTTAAAACACAGCAACTACCACTTTACTGTGAATTGTTACTGCTGTTGTCATTCTTACTCCCACCACTGCCCTCTGAGGTCCGGCCCCCACCACCACTGTTGTGTCCTTCTTGGCCTCCTGCATGCCATCGTTGACCCTTCAAAACCACACAACAGTTGGAAAAAACTCTTTTTAAATATTTCTTTATTTGGCTGCACTGGGTCTCAGTTGTGGCATGCAGGATCTTTGATCTTTGTTGTATCATGTGGGAGTTTTAGTCATGGCAAGCAGGTTTGTTTCATTTATTATTATTGATAGTTGTGGCACGTGAGGTCTTTAGTTGTGGCATATGGAATCTAGTTCCCAGGTTATCAGACCCTGGGTCCCCTGCATAGGGAGCTCAGAGTCTTAGTCATTGGACTACCAGGGAAGTCCTAGGAACATGCCTATATATAAAATTATTTTCCTGAACAATTTCCACCACACACACAAAAATCTAGAGCAGCATTGTTCAACAGAAACATGAAGTACATTTTTCAATATTCTAGTAGCCATGTAAAAAAAAATGTGGATAATTGGATTAAAAAGTGGGCATGTGGGACTTCCCTGGTGGTCTAGTGGTTAAGAATCTGCCTAGCCATTCAGGGGACATAGGTCTGATCCTGGTTGAGCATTTAAGTGGAGAAAGAAATGGCAACCTACTCCAGTATTCTTGCCTGGAGAGTCCCATGGACAGAGAAGCCCGGCAGGCTATAGTCCATAGGGTTGCAAAGAGTCGGGCAGGACTGAAGTGACACAGCAAGCATGCGTGCATGAGGAACTAAGACCCCACATGCTGGGGCAACTGAGCCCGAGTGAGACAGCGAAAGATACTGTGTGAAGGAATGAAGATCCCGAAACTAAGACCCGCTGCTGCTGACAAGTGCTCAGTCATGTCCAGTTCTTGAGACCCCATGGACTGTAGCCCACCAGCCTCCTCTGTCCATGGGATTTCCCCGGCAAGAATACTGAAGTGGGTTGCCGTTTCCTTCTCCAGGAAGACCCGCTACTGCTAAATTAAAAAAAAAATTTAAGTGGGCTTTAAGCAGACAGGGTAGAGATCCCTGGAGGAAAAGAACCAAATACCCCTTTTTGACATAAGAAAAGTGAAACTGAAAGTCATTCAGCCATGTCCTACTCTTTGCGACCCCAGAGACTGTAGCTCACCAGGCTCCTCTGTCCATGGGATTTCCCAAGGTAGGACACTGGAATGGGTAGCCATTCCCCTCTCCAGGGGATCTTCCCAACCCGGAATTGAACCCAAGTCTCCTGCATTACAGGCAGATTCTTTACTGTCTAACCCACCAGGGAAGCCCTTTGACATAAGAGAAGCCATTTATTTTTTCCCTGAGTCATTTTGTGATCTAAACCTGGCTACAAGCTTGCCCTTGATCAAGTCTCAGTAATTAATGATTGTAAGGGAAGGAAAGATAGAGAAACATACAACTGTTATCAGGCAAGAGAAGTAACAACAGTGAAGGTAATAAATTAGTTGTAAAGACTTCAGTTCTGTTTCGGTGGTAAGGATTAGCCTGAAGCACTTTTTGAAGCATTTTGTAAAATTCAAACCTCCCTCAAGCACTCAACCACCAGATTAACTAGACCCTAAGATCAAATTGCCAACATCCAGTGGATCATTGAAAAAGCAAGAGAGTTCCAGAAAAACATCTATTTCTGCTTTATGACTATGCCAAAGCCTTTGACTGTGTGGATCACAATAAACTGTGGAAAATTCTTAAAGAGATGGGAATACCAGACACCTGACCTGCCTCTTGAGAAACCTGTATGCAGGTCAGGAAGCAACAGTTAGAACTGGACATGGAACAACAGACTGGTTCCAAATAGGAAAAGGAGTACATCAAGGCTGTATATTGTCACCCTGCTTATTTAACTTCTATGCAGAGTACATCATGAGAAACGCTGAGCTGGAAGAAGCACAAGCTGGAATTAAGATTGCCGGGAGATATATTAATAACCTCAAATATGCAGATGACACCACCCTTATGGCAGAAAGTGAAGAAGAACTAAAGAACCTCTTGATGAAAGTGAAAGAGGAGAGTGAAAAAGTTGGCTTAAAGCTCAACATTCAGAAAACAAAGATCATGGCATCTGGTCCCATCACTTCATGGCAAATAGATGGGGAAACAGTGGCAACAGTGGCTGACTTTATTTTGGGGGGGCTCCAAAATCACTGCAGATGGTGATTTTCATGGCTGTACCATGAAATTAAAAGATGCTTACTCCTTGGAAGGAAAGTTATGACCAACCTAGACAGCATATTAAAAAGCAGAGACATTACTTTGTCAACAAAGATCTGTCTAGTCAAGGCTATGGTTTTTCCAGTAGTCATGTATGGATGTGAGAGTTGGACTATAAAGAAAGCTGAGTGCCAAAGAATTGATGCTTTTGAACTGTGGTGTTGGAGAAGACTCTTGAGAGTCCCTTGGACTGCACAAAGATCCAACCAGTCCATCCTAAAGGACATCAGTCCTGGGTGTTCATTGGAAGGACTGATGTTGCAGCTGAAACTCCAATACTTTGGCCACCTGATGCGAAGAGCTGACTTATTTGAAAAGACCCTGATGTTGGGAAAGATTGAGGGCAGGAGGAGAAG
This sequence comes from Bos taurus, assembly GCF_002263795.3. Lineage (NCBI taxonomy): Eukaryota > Metazoa > Chordata > Mammalia > Artiodactyla > Bovidae > Bos > Bos taurus. The sequence goes on along the minus strand of NC_037334.1, from coordinate 15,047,317 downwards.
GGGATGACAGAGGATGAGATGGTTGGATGGCATCACCGACTCAATGGACATGAGTTTGGGTAAACTCCAGGAGTTGGTGATGGACAGGGAGGCCTGGCATGCTGTGGTTCATGGGGTTGCAAAGAGTAGGACACAACTGAACGACTGAACTGAACTGAAGGAACAATGATGTTGATCTTTTCTAATCCTCCTGATTTCAATTAACTAGAGCTTGGACTAGGCTTCCCTGATAGCTCAGTTGGTAAAGAATCCACCTGCAATGCAGGAGACTCCAGTTTGACTGCTGGGTCAGGAAGATCTGCTGGAGAAGGGATAGGCTACCCATTTCAGTACTCTGGCCTGGAGAATTCCATGGACTATATAGTCCATGGGTCTCAAAGAATCAGACACGACTGAGCGACTTTCATTTTCAAAGCTTGGACTCTGTTAACCTTTGTCCAAATTCTATGCTGAATTCTCCTTTGCTCAACCCACTTCATGCATATGTACAAAATCTTAGCATAAAAGGTCCCCAATTTTGCTGCTTTGAGAAAGATCCCTGGTTGTGTCTTTGGGCTCGACACTCACCAAGAGGCAGGTTTTCCAGCAACAGGCAGAGGATCTGAATAGATAGTCTTCCGAAGAAGACATACGGATGGCTAACTGGTGTGTGAAAAGGTGCTTGGGCAACACTAATCATCAGAGAAATGCTTACCAAAACCACAATGAGATAGCACCTCATGCCTGTTAGAATGATGATTATCAAGAAGGCAAGAGATAACAAGTGTTGGTGAGAATGTGGAGAAAAGGAACCCTTCAGCCCTGTTGGTAGGAATGCAAATTAGTGGAGCCATTATGGAAAACTCTATGTCAGTTCCTCAAAAAAGTAAAAATAGGACTATCATATGATCCAACTACTTCTGGATATTTATCTGAAAAAAATGATGTCACTATCTCAAAAAGATATGCATACCCTCATGTTTATTACAGTATTACTTACAGTAGCCCGCATGTGGAAGCAGGCAACATAAATTTCCACCAATGGATGAATGGATAAAGAAAATGTGATATAGGGGAATTCCCTGGCAGTCCAGTGGTTAGAGCTTGGCACTTCCATTCCAGGGCATGGGTTTGATCCCTGGTTGGAGAACTAAGATCCCACAAGCCAAGAAGTATGGGGGAAAAGTTATATATATATGTATATATTAATATATAAATTTGACTGTATGGGTCATAACAAACTGTGGACAATTCTTAAAGAAATGGGACTACCAGACCATCTTACCTGCATCCTAAGGAATCTGTGTGCAGGTCAAGAAGTAACAGTTAGAACTGAACATGGAACAGCAGACTGGTTCAGAACTGGGAAAGGAATCAAGCCTGTATATTGTCACCCTGCTTACTTAACTTATATACAGAGAACATCATTCGAAATGCTGAGCTAGATGAATCACAAGTTAGGAGAAACATTGCCAGGAGAAATATCAATAACCTCAGATATGCAGATGACATCACCCTTATGGCAGAATGCAAAGAGGAACTAAAGAAGAAGGTGAAAGAGGAGGCTGAAAAAACTGTCTTAAAACTCAACATTCAAAAAATGAATATCATGGCATCCGATCCAATCACTTCATGGTAATTGATGGGGAAACAACGGAAACAGTGACAGACTTTATTTTCTTGGGCTCCAAAATCGCTGCAGATGGTGACTGCAGCCATGAAATTAAAAGACGCTTACTCCTTGGAAGAAAAGCTGTGACAAGCCTAAAAAGCATATTAAAAAGCAGAGACATTACTTTACCAACAAAGGTCCATATAGTCAAAGCTATGGTTTTTCCAGTAGTCATGTATGGATGTGAGAGTTGGACCATAAAGAAAGCTGAGCACTGAAGAACTGCTGCTTTTGAACTGTGGTGCTGGAGGAGACTTTGAGAGTCCCTTGGACAGCAAGGAGATTAAACAAGTCAATCCTAAATGAAATTAACCTTGCATATTCACTGGAGGGACTGATGCTGAAGTTGAAGCTCCAAAACTTTGACCATCTGATGTGAAGAGCTGACTCATTGGAAACGATGATGGGAAAGATTGAAGGCAGGAGAAGGGGACAACAAAGGATGAGATGGTTGGATGTTACCACTGACTCAATGGACATGAGTTTGAGCAAACTCCAGGAGATGGTGAAAGACAGGAAAGTCTGGCGTGCTGCAGTCCATGGGATCGCAAAGAGTCGGACACGACTGAGCGACTGAACAATAACAATATAAATATATTCATATATATAAATTTATATTGTGTAAATATACAGACAGAGAAAGATGCTGCAGAATCTTACTTATATGTGGAATCGTAAACAAACAAACAAACTCAGATGCAGAGAACAGATAAGTGGTTGCCAGAGGCAATGAGTGGTGGATGAAATCAGTGAACAGAGTCAAAGGTACAAATTTTCAGTTGTAAGACAAATAAGTCAAAGGAATGTCATGTACAGCACGGTGATTATAGTTAATACTGTATTGTGTTTGCAAGTTGCTAAGAGAGTAGTTCTTAAAAATCTCATCACAAGAAATAAAACTGAACTATATGTTGTGGTTTAGTTGCTAAGTCATGCCTGACTCTTGCGTCCCCATGGGTTGTAGCCTGCCAGGTTCCTCCATCCAGGGAATTCTCCAGGCAAGAATACTGGAGTGGGTTGCCATTTCCTTCTCCAGGGGATCTTCCTGGCCCAGGAATCGAACCCAGGTCTCCTGCATTACAGGCAGCTACAAGGGAAGCCCTTTATTGGAGTGGGCAGTTGTTCCTTTCCCCAGGGGGTCTTTGCAACCCAGGGATTGAATCCAGGTCTCCCACATTGCAGGCGGATTCTTTACTGTCTGAGCCACCAGGGAAGCCCAAGAATACTGGTGTGGGTAGCCTATCCCTTCGCCAGAGGATCTTCCCGACCCAGGAATTGAACCTGGGTCTCCTGCATTGCAAGTGGGTTCTTTGCCAGCTGAGCTACCAGGGAAGTCCAAATATGTGGTGGTGGTTTAGTTTAATCATTAAGTTGTGTCCGACTCTTTGCGACTCCATGGACTGTAGCCCGCCAGGCTCCTCTGTCAATGGGATTCTCCAGGCAAGAATACTGGAGTGGGTTGCCATTTCCTTCTCCAGGGGATCTTCCCAGCCCAGGAATCGAACCTGGGTCTCCTACAATGCAGGCAGATTCTTTACCAACTGAGCTATGAGGGAAGCCCAAAATATATGGTAGTGGATGTTAATTAAACTTATTGTGAACACTCCAGATTATATACATATAGCAAATCGTACTGTTGCATACTTTTAAAATGAATACAGTGTTACATGTCAATTCCAACTTCATAAAAAAATTAAAGAAGTGAAATTAATTTTAATACTATTTTTTTTGAGGGGGGAGGAGCACATGGCTTGTAGAATCTTAGTTCCCCAATCAGGGATTACAGGCTTCCCTTGTAGCTCAGTCAGTAAAGAATCTGCCTGCAATACAGGAGACCCGGTTCAATTCCTGGGTCAGGAAGATCCCCTGGAGAAGGAAATGGCAACCCACTCCAGTATTCTTCCCTGGAGAATCCCATGGATAGAGGAGTCTGGCAGGCTACAGCCCATGGGGACGCAAGAGTTGGACATGACTTAGCAATTAAACCACCACCAGGGACTGAACCCAGGCCCTTGGCAGTGAGAGCACGGAGTCCTGACCAAGGGGCCACCAGGAAATTCCCAATAATTCTCTTTACTTAACCCCATATACACAAAATATGATCATTTCAGCATGTTACAAGTATAAAAATTATTATGGAGCTGTTTTATCTTTTCTTGGTAGTGTTCTCTAAGCCTGATAACCTTTCACGTGTGTTTTACAACCACAGAACATCTCGATTCGGACTGGCCATATTTCAAGTTCTCAATGGCCACACGCAGCTAGTGGCTACTGTATTCGTGCGGAAAATGTAACTACAGCCCAGGTGATGACAGGAGACATGCCAGATACAGTTGGAACCCTGGGTTCTTCCCTCTATGTTCCCAGACAACCTCTGCCTGTGTCAGGGTGGACCACCTGCTATAAGGTTGGCACCCAAGCTGTATCTTCAAAGGTTCTGACTGCTCTTTTTAAAAAATTTTTATTTATTAATTTTTTGGCTGTGCTGGGCCTCGGTTGCTGTGTGTGGGCTTTCTCTAGTTGCAGCAAGAGGGGGCTACTCTCTAGCTGCAGTGAGAGGTCTTCTCATGACAGTGGCTTCTCTTGCTGTAGAGCAGAGGCTCTAGGGTGCATGAGCTTCAGTATTTGTGGCGCTCAGGCTCAGCAGTTGGAGCAGTTGGACTTAGTTGCCTGCAACATGTGGGATCTTCCCAGACCAGGGATTGAACCTGTGTCCCCTGCATTGGCAAGTGGATTCTTAACCACTGGACCACCAGGGAAATGCCCCCGTCTGTACCTTCAGACTAGCCACTAGCTGCATGTGGTCATGGAGAACTTGAAATATGGCCAGTCAGAGTTGAGATGTTCTAACAGAGTCAATTAGGTGCTGAGTCTGCTCTTTGAACCCCTTCTCCTCTTTTCTCTCCTCCTCTGCAAGGTCCCACTGCTTTAAGCAAACCAGATGCCAGGCACCCCCACTAGGCCACCCCAGGCTTGTCTGGATCCACCTGGGGGGCCACTACCTCAGATTCCAAATAACAATGACTGTCACAGACCAGCCTGTCTTCAGGTCTCTATTGTTTCTCCAAAAAAGATGTGTTGAAATCCAAACCCCAGGTACTTATGGTTGGGACCTTATTTGGAAATAGAGTCTTTGCAGATGTAATTAATTAAGATGAGATTAATACTGAACTAGAGTGGGTCCTGAGTCCAATATGACTGCTGTCTTTATAAGAAGAGAAGACAGAGATGCAGACAGACACAGAGGAAGGAGGTCATGTGAACAGAAGCCAAGATTCGGGAGATGCTGCTGCTGCTAAGTCGCTTCAGTCATGTCTGACTCTGTGCGATCCCATAGACGGCAGCCCACCAGGCTCCCCCATCCCTGGGATTCTCCAGGCAAGAACACTGGAGTGGGTTGCCATTTCCTTCTCCAACGCATGAAAGTGAAAAGTGAAAGTGAAGTTGCTCAGTCATATCCGACCCTCAGCGACCCCATGGACTGCAGCCTACCAGGCTCCTCCGTCCATGGGATTTTTCAGGCAAGAGTACTGGAGTGGGGTGCCATAGCCTTCTCCGCGGGTGATGCGCTTGCATGCAAACCAAAGAAGGCCAGTAACCACCAGAAGCTAGGACAGGATACGGAATGATTCTCCCCTCAAGCCTTCAGAGAGAGTTTAGCCCTGCTGATAACTTTGACTTTGCACCTCCAACTCTCAGCCCTGTGGGAGAATCTACTTCTGTCTCAAGACACACGGTCCGTGGGAATAGCATCCTTAGGAAACCAATGCAGCCTGTTTATTTCTTCTCTTCATCAGGTCTTGGCTTGCCTATCGCATGCTCTTAGAGATCTGCTCTGACCTCCAGCTTGGGCCAGGCTCTCTTTATTTTCAGGCCCCTCCTAACACAAATGAATTACTGTGGTGATGGTTTCAGTCACTAAGTCATGTCCGACTCTTTGCGACCTCATGGACTGTAGACTGCCAGGCACCTCTATCTATGGGATTTCCCAGGCAAGAATACTGGAGTGGGTTGCCATTTCCTTCTCCAGGGGATCTTCACGACCCAGGAGTTGAACTTGTGTCTCCTGCATTGCAGGCAGATTCTTTCACTGCTGAGCCACCTTCCATCATTACAATCAACTGTGTCATTGCTTATTAATCCTAGCGTCTCCTGTGAGAGCAGAAGCTCCATGAAGACAAGAATCACAGTGGTCCTAACTCCATTACTCTTTCAAGAACATCCCTGGCAAAGAATGAAATTCTGCTATTTGCAACTACATGAATGGACCTGAAGGGTATCAGGCTTTAGTGAAATAAATCAGACAGACAAAGAAAAAAGTTACAGGTGGGATCTAAAAAAGCAATGCAAATAAATGAATATAACAAAACAGAAACAAACTTGTAGAGAACGAACTAGAGCTTGCCAGTGGGCTGGGGAAGGAGGGAGGGGCAGCATACGCATAGGGGATTAAGAGATATAAACTACTCTATAAAATAAATAAGCTACAAGGATACATTGTGCAATGCAGGGAAGATAGCCAATATTTTATAATGACTTTTTAAAAGAAATGTTTTGGCCGCACCACGTGGCTTGTGTAGTAATTCCTCAACGAATGATTGAACCCATGCCTGCTGCAGTGGAAGCATGGAGTCTTAACCACTGGACCATCAGGGAACTCCCTACAATGACTTTGTATACTTGTTTATTTTTGGTTGCACTGGGTTTTCGCTGCTGCGTGGGCTTTTCTATAATTGCAGCAAGTGTGTGGGCTTCTCATTGCAGTGGCTTCTCCTGTTGTGGAGCATAGGCTCTAGGGCGCATGGGCTTCAGTAATCCTGGCACGTGGGGTTAGTTGCTCCAAGGCATGTGGAATCTTCCTTGACCAGGGATTGAACTCCTGTCCCCTGCATTGGCAGGTGGATTCTTAACCACTGGACCACCAGGGAAGTCCTCCTATAATGACTTAAATGGAGTATTCTACAAAAATACTGAATCACTATGTTGTACATCTGAAACTAATATTTTAAATCAACTGCATTTCAATTAAGAAAAAGAAAGAAGAGGATTCCCCTGGTGGTCCAGTGGATAAGAATCCCCTGTCAATGCTGGGGACACGGGTTCAATTCTTGGTCCTAGAAGACCGCTCGGAGCTTCTAAAGCCGGTGCACCACAACTACTGAGCCTGCTCTCTAGAGCCCGGGCGGCGAGCTATAGCTACTAAAGCCCACACACCCCAGAGCCTGTGCTCTGCAACAAGAGAAGTCACTATAATGAGAAGCCCACACTACTAGAGAAAGGCGATTCGCAGCAATGAAGACCCAGTGCAGACAAAAAATGAAATAAATTTTTTTTAAAAAGTGGGGTAGTTTTTTATAAGTTAGTGACACCCCAATAAAGCGGAAGGAACAAATCGCTATGGTAACATTAAGACACAGGAACAAAATTGCATTTGAGTGGAATCCAATGAGGTAGGCTTGTCTTCTGGTGACTGTATTTTGGCTTCAGTGCATGAATTTCATCCTGGGTTCCTCAGCAATTCCAGGAATGTTTCTGGAATGTTTCTGTGTCTCTCCACCCAGTTCCCATGCTCTTTTCTGCAATAATCACCTCCCCCACCCCCAGGCTGAGCTGACTAAATTACACACTCTTGAAAGAAATACAAATACGTGCAAAGATGCTTTCTCATGAGAGATCATTTTCCTCATCAAACTTCCTTGGCTTGTTGGAGCCACCTTGTTCTGTCTTTCATGCTTCTATTACCCATGAGATTTGCATGAGAGAATGTTTTAGAAATGAACTCTGCTTGTATATGTGTATATGTATATGTTAGTATATGTATGTATATGTATATGTTAGTATATGTTAGTCATATACATATGCTTGTATATGTTAGTCATGTCCGACTCTGTGACCCCATGGACTGTACCCTGATTGGCTCCTCTACCCATGGAGTTTTCCAGGCAAGAATACTGGAGTGGGTTGCTATTTCCTTCTCCAGGGGATCTTCCCAAGCCAGGGATCGATCCTGCATCTCCTGCACTGCAGGCAGATTCTTTATCATCTGAGCCACCAGGGAAGCTCTCTGTTTACAGCTGCCTTTTTGGCTGCTGCTGCTGCTGCTAAGTCGCTTCAGTTGTGTCCGACTCTGTGCGACCCCATAGACGGAAGCCCACCAGGCTCCCCCATCCCTGGGATTCTCCAGGCAAGAACACTGGAGTGGGTTGCCATTTCCTTCTCCAATGCATGAAAGTGAAAAGTGAAAGTGAAGTCCCTCAGTCGTGTCTGACTCTAAGCGACCCCATGGACTGCAGCCCACCAGGCTCCTCCATCCATGGGATTTTCCAGCCAACAGTACTGGAGTGGGGTGCCATTGCCTTCTCCCCTTTTTGGCTGAAAGAATGCCAAACTCTTCTTTCATTCAACAAATGTATCTTGTGGGGAGGTACAGATTAAGAGTTTGGGATTAAAATATACATACTACTATAAATAAAATGTGGCTTCCCAGCTGGTGCTAGTGGTCAAGAGTCCACTTGCCAATGTAGGAGACACAGGAGACCCGGGTTAAATCTCTGAGTTGGGAAGATCCCATGGACAGATGAGCTTGGCGGGCTATAGTCCATGGGGTCACAAAGAGTCAGACATGACTGAGCTACTGAGCACAACCAACAAGGACCTACTGAAGAGGACAGGGAACTATATGCAATGTCTTTTAATAACCTATGATGGAAAAAAATCTAAAAAAGAATACATATACCCACGACTGATCATCTGAGCCCATACATATATAGACATATAACTGAATCATTTTGCTGTTCTTCTGAAACTAATACAACATTGTAAATCAACTCTACATCAACACAAATGTTAATTAAAATAAAAATTAAAACACTGCTATGAAAACAAAAACCAAAAAAAAGCACAAGTGTATCCTGAGCATTTATTGTGTGTCAAGCTCTGTGCTAGGTATTAACAAGAACAAAAACCACCTTTGTCTCCTCTTGGGGTTCTGGAGGTGAGATAAAGGAGATAGATGTTTTCTTTATTTTCTTTCGTTTTTTCTGTACTGAGACGTAGTTGCAGCATGTGGGATCTAATTTCCTGACCAGGGATTGAACCCCAGCCCCCTGATTTGGGAATGAAGAGTCTTAGCCACTGGACTACAAGGGAAGTCCCAGGAGATAGATATTGAATTCATTACACAAATAATTACATAGTTAATGATTACAATATGGGTCACATAGGAAAATGAAAGCTTGCAATGGTGGGAAACAGTATAGTTCGTGGGCTGTGATTCAGGAGGACTTCTGAGGAAGCCTATTAGTCAGAAGAGGCTGACGTTAGTCAGAAAAGGTCAAATTTCCCTGCAGTAACAAACAAGTTCAAAGTTCAGTAGTTCAACTCAACCGAAGTTTACTTCTCCCTCGTGTTACTCATTGTACATGAGCTGCAGGGGCTTAGCTGCACACAGTCATGCTAGGGTCCAGGTTGACCAGATATTCACCATCTTGCAGCTGCACCATCAGGAGGAAATCACTGTCTCATTTGCCATGGAGGGACAAGAGAGAGACAGGAGAAGCTTCTATGGGCTTTTTCCTGCCTCCTCAGAAGTGACTGACATACAGAAGTGAAGTGTCATTTCCACTCACATTTTAATAGCCAGAAATAGTCAAGAGAGTCACCGAATTGAAGTTGTTTTTCATTCAAAAGATAGTGATCTCTAAAAATGTTTATCATAGGAGCTAAAAGATGGTGGGAATTAGAAAAAGAGAGGAGGACTGCTCTGGTGGTCCAGTGGATAAGAATCCGCCTGCCAATGCAGGGGACATGGGTTCAATCCCTGGTCCGGGAATTAAGATCCCACAATGCTGCAGAGTAACTAAGGCCGTGCACCACCACTACTGAGCCCACCCACTAGAACCTGAGTGCTGCAACTGTTGAAGCCTACATGCCCGAGAGCTGGTGCTCAGCAACAAGAAAGAAAGAAAGTGAAGTTACTCAGTCGTGTCTGACTCTTTACAACCCCATGGACTGTAGCCTACCAGGCTCCTCTGTCCATGGGATTTTCCAGGCAATAGTACTGGAGTAGATTGCCATTTCCTTCTCCAGGGGATCTTCCTGACCCAGGGATCAAACCCTGGTCTCCCACATTGTAGACAGACGCTTTACCATCTGAGCCACCAGGGAAGTAGGACAAGAGAAGCAACAAGAGAAGCCCCACAACTAGAGAGTAGCTTCCACTTGCCTCAACTAGAGAAAGCCCACATGCGGCAATGAAGACAGCACAGCCAAATAAATAAGAAAAGAGAGGAAGGAAGTGCATTCCTGGTAAAACAAATAACACATTCAAAGACACCAGAAACAAAGAGACAATGGGTTGTTGTCCAGTCGCTAAGTCGTGTCTGATTCTTAGCAATCCCATAAACTGCAGCACACCAGGCTTTCCTGTCCTTCACTATCTCCCAGAGTTTGCTCAAACTCATGTCCATTAAGTTGGTGATGTCATCCAGCCATCTCATCCTCTGTCCTCCCCTCCTCCTCTTGCCCTCAATCTTTCCTAGCATCAGGGTCTTTTCCAATGAGTCGGCTCTTTGTACCAGGTAGCCAAAGTATTGGAGCTTCAGCATCAGCCCTTCCAATGAATATTCAGGGTTGATTTCCTTCAGGATTGACTGGTTTGATCTCCTTGCTGTCCAAGAGACTCTCGAGAGTCTTCTCCGGCACCACAATTCAAAAACATCAATTCTTTGGCACTCAGCCCTCGTTATGGTCCAACTCTCACATCCATACATGACTATTGGAAAAACCCCAGTTTTGACTCTACAGACTTTGACAATGGGGACATGGATTCAAAATTCTGACAGAAAACCATATTTCATCTAGATCACTATCTAGAGCCAAAATGTCAACCAAACATGAGGCGCAAGTAAAGACATTCCAAAACAAGGGCTCAAAAATGTTCTCTCTCGCGCCCTTATGTTTTTGGAAATTTACTGTGGGATGAACTCCACCAGGGCTTCCCAGGTGGCTCAGTGGTAAAGAATACGCTTGCCAATGCAGGAGATTCAGGAGACTTGGGTTTGATCCCTGGGTTGGGAAGGTCCCCTGGAGGAGGAAAAGCAACCCACTCCAGTATTCTTGCCTAGAGAATCCCCATGGAGAGAGGAGCCTGGTGGGCTACAGTCCACGGGGTCGCAAAGAGTGAGATACAGCTGAGCACAGCACGGCAGCAGCAGTCTACAGCAACGGAAGCATAAACAAAGAAAAAGAGAAGACAGGAGAGTGAGGAAAGAATTCTGACTTAGGAAAGGGATAAAGAGGGTTCCTGGGGGCTTTTCCTGGTGATCCAGTGGTTAAGAAAATCTACCTTCCAATGCAGGGGATTCAGGTTCCATTCCTTGTGGGGGAACTAAGATCCCACCTGCCTTGGGGCAACTAAGTCCAAGCACCTACTACTCAGTCCAAGTACTCTGGAGCCCATGCTGGGAAACAAACATCCTTCAAGGAGCAACTAAGATCCAACACAAGCAAAAATAAATTAACTGATTGGGGGAAAAAACCCAGTTAAACAATAAAGAGAATTCCTAGGATCATGACAGGAAGAAATCCCCAACAAAAAGGACCCAGGAGGAAAACAGAATGCTATGTCTATATTAGGCTTCCCAGGTAGCACTAAAGGTAAAGAGCCTGCCTGCTAATGCAGGTGACATAAGAGACACGGATTCAATCCCTGAGTCGGGAAGATCCCCTGGAGAAGGGCATGGCAACCCACTCCAGTATTTTTGCCTGGAGAATCCCATGGGCAGAGAAGCCTGGGGGTGGGAGGACTACAGTCCATAGGGTCACAAAGAGGTGGACGTCACTGAAGCGACTTAGCAGGCACACATTCACCTCTAGATTATTGGATGAATTTTATCATATGGAAAATTGAATTGAGATAAATTGCTAGAACTTCTAAGAAAGAGAACCAAAGAAAAAAAAAGGAAATTAACTCCAGTGGAGAAATTATATATCATAATAATTACACTTAAGGGTATCCTTCAAAAGGAAATTATATTTCCATAAAATCAATAAAAACAACTTGAATAAAATGGAGCTGTAACACTGAAAGAAAAAAAAACAACTTGCGCCACCAAGACACCAGATGAATGCATGTCTCATATTCAATTGATGACTCAGTGATACCACCTGATGGCTGGGAGGCATCTCAAACTGAACTGGCCCTAAACTGAACTCCCAGAATTTAACTTTTGCCTTTTCTTGTGTTCCGTGACCTTCCCATCTCAGATTCCTGAAAAACAACCTAGCAAGATTTGGGGACTCCTAATGGCCCACATGAACAGGCTCAGATCAACTTTGGGTTGACCCCGCCCACATTTTCCAGCCTGACCAATCAGAGTAGTCCATCCCCACCCACCCCACCCCCAACCCCGCGCTAAGAGATTGGTTAAATTATGACATGTGATCCTAGAACGGCCAGTGAGATTCAGTACTGGGACTTCCGGTGGAACCCTAGAGCAATTGGATATCTCTTTCCAAATTGCTACTGAGTGGGAATAATGAATCTGTAGCACCAGGAAGAATCTCTGCCACCCAAAGGGGAGCTTGATGAGATGAAAGCTCAGCTGAGTCAAGAGAGAGTTGGATTTCTGGTGCTATCAGAGCTTCTTGATCCAGCCATGCCTGAAGTTAACCCAACTCCCAGATCCCCAGATTTTCAGCTACAGGAGTCAGTTCATTCCTAACCACAGCTTCCATGCTTGTTTGAGCTGTTTTTGAGTTGGCCTTAATTTTTTTTCTGGAACTTTCAGCTAAGCAAATCCCGATAAATACAGCCCCTACTCCGTGCCAGGAACTGCACTAAAGAGTTGACATGAGGGACTTCTCTGGTGGTCCAGTGGCTAAGACTCAGAGCTCCTAATGCAGGGAGCACAGGTTTGATTCCCTGGCCAGGGAACTAGAAAGAGGAGAGTGAAAAAGCAGCCTTAAAACTCAACATTCAAAAAACTAAGATCATGGCATCTGGTCCCATCACTTCATGGCAAATAGATGGGGAAAAGTGGAAACAGTGACAGATTTTATTTTCCTGGGCTCCAGAATCACTACGTACGGTGACTGCAGCCATGAAATTAAAAGATGCTTGCTCCTTTGGAGGACAAATCTATGACAAACCTAGACAGCATATTAAAAAACAGCAACATCATTTTGCCGACAAAGATCCATATAGCCCAAGCTATGGTTTATTCCAGTAGTCAGAAATGGATGTGAGAGTTGGACCGTAAGGAAGGCTAGGTGTCAAAAGATCGATTCTTTCAAATTGTGGTGCTAGAGAAGACTCTTGAGAGTTCCTTAAATTGCAAAGAGATCAAACCAGTCAATCCTAAATGAAATTAACCTTGCATATTCACTGGAGGGACTGATGCGGAAGCTGAAGCTCCAATACTTTGGCCACGTGATGGGAAGAGTCGACTCACTGGAAAAGACACTGATGCTGGGAAAGACTGAAGGCAAGAGGAGAAAGGGGCAGCAGAGGATGAGATGTTTGGAAGGCATCATCGACTCAATGGACATGAGTTTGAGCAAAGTCCAGGAGATAGTGAAGGACAGTGAAGCCTGGAGTACTGCAGTTCATGGGGTCGCGAAGAGCTGGACACAACTTAGTGACTCAACAACAGTGACAGAGAACTAGATCCCACATGTCACAACTAAAGATCCCACTTGCTGCAACTAGGACCTGGTGTAGCCAAGTTAAAAAAAAAAGAGTTGACATGACCTATCTCAATGAACCCTGTGAGAGAGGGAATAATTAGGATTCCTATTTACTGATAAGGAAACTGAGGCTCACAGAAATGAATCCATCTGCTGATCGCTGGAGACAGAATTCCAACCCACGTCTGTCTGACCCCAAGTCTTGCTTCTCTGATCATGAGGAACAGTTGTCAGATTTGAAGATTCAAAGATAGACCATGGTATGATGAGGGGTGGAGAGGAGGGCAAGGGCCAGTTGCCAATGGCCTGGTTTGCTTGAGCTTTCTTTTTTCTCTTTTTAAATTGACGTATAGTTTATTTACAATGTTGGGTTAGCTTCAGATGTACAGAAAAGTGATTCAGTTATACATACATATATATCTTTTTTCCCCCAGATGCTTTTTTTTTTTTTTAACTATTTATATATACAGCTGCATGGACTTCCATGGTGGCTCAGAGGGTAAAGAATCTGCCTTCAATGCAGGAGACCCCTGGGTTAGATCTCTGGGTTGGGAAGATCCCCTGGAGGAGGGAAACCGCAACTCACTCCAATATTCTTGCCTGGAGAATCCCATGGACAGAGGATCCTGGAAGGCTATAATCTATGGGGTTGCAAACAGTTGGACACGACTGAATGACTAACACACACACACATACAGGGTCTTATACATACAGGTCAGTTGAGGCATCCAGGATCTTTAGTTGCAGTATGTGGGATCTTGTTCCCTGACCAGGGATTGAACCCAGGCCCCCTGCAGTGAAAGCACTGAGTCTTAACTGTTGGACCACCAGGGAACTCCCCAGAATCGCATACTTTAAATGGGTGAATTGTGTGGTATGTGAATTATATCTCAATAAGGGTGTTAAAAATAAATAATGTCTGACATTTATCAAGTGGTTAAGCTCCGGGTTTGGGCAATGTGTTAGCTCTTTACACCAATAAGGGTGCTCGTATCACAAGATCACTGTGAGAACGAAAAAGACTTTCATGACTTCATTTTACAGACGAGGAGACTGAGGTCAGAGAGGTTAAGCAAGTCACACAGCAAAATGATGATCAGACAGCAGAGGCCTGATATTTGAGGTCCACAGATCCTCCCTTGCCCTGCCCCCAGCTTCACCCCCTCACCCCTGCTCTTTCCTTCCCTTTTGCCACAATTCTGCCCTACTGACATGATTTCTACTCACACAATCTTTCCAGCATCCAGATTTTTGCATATGCTGACTCAATCCTTCTGCCCAGCTGTTCTTTCCCTTCCCCTCCACAACCTAGTTTGTGAAATGAATGTCTAAGTGTGAAAAGGAAGACAGAGAGAGAGAGAGAGAGAGAGAAGGTTCTGATTCCAAGTTTCAAGGCTCATTTGGAAGTGAGGGATGCATGGAGGGGTGCCCCTGTCCCCTCTGCCTCCAGGGGACTCAGTTCCCCCATCCACACCTGCAGCTTTTGGAGCCCTTGTTGCTTAGTAAGTCAGTCATATCCAACTCTTTAAGACCCCATGGACTCTAGCCAGCCAGGCTCCTCTGTCCAAGGGATTTCCCAGGCTAGAATACTGGAGTGGGTTGCCATTTCCTCCTCCAGGGGATCTTCCCTTCCCTTGGCCTGGGTTTAATCCTAGCAGTAACTGGGGACACATGTGTGGGAGGGTGAGGTCAGATTTTCCCCTGGGCAGCTCACAAGGTCCGAAGTGAGCAGGTGAGAAAAGCATGGCTCTGCCCAATTTGTGCCCAGTACCTGGGGACTAGGCGATTTCCCCCCTACCCCATCCCTACGAAGCTGCCTTCTCCTCCCATCCTCCTCCCAACTCAAAGCCTCTTCTCAGAGCCTTTTAAAATCTTTAGCACTTCTGATGACAGGGTCTGGGGAAGGGGCAGCAGGCACCATATTGGGCCGTAAAGGTGGCAAGAAGAAGCCCCTGAAGCAGCCCAGGAAGCAAGCCAAGGAGATGGACCAGGAAGATAAGACATTCAAGCAGAAACAGAAGGAAGAGCAGAAGAAACTGGAGGAGCTAAAAGCAAAGGCCTCGGGGAAAGGCCCTCTGGCCAGAGGTGAAATTAAGAAATTTGGCAGAGTAAGCTGTTCCTTCAGAGAAGGCAATGGCACCCCACTCCAGTACTCTTGCCTGGAAAATCCCATGGATGGAGGAGCCTGGTAGGCTGCAGTCCATGGGGTCTCGGGGTCGGACATGACTGAGCTGCTTCACTTTCACTTTTCACTTTCATGCATTGGAGAAGGAAATGGCAACCCACTCCAGTGTTCTTACCTGGAGAATCCCAGGGACGGGGGAGCCTGGTGGGCTGCCTGCCATCTATGGGGTCCCAGAGTCGGACACAACTGAAGTGACTTAGCAGCAATAGTAGCAGCAAGCTGTTCCTGTGTCTGAGGCAACGAAGACCCTTATTTCCATTCCTGTTTAAACATCTGGATTCCCTGCCATAATATCTGTTGCCATCTGTAGCTAGAATGAAGTGTTGTCTGAGAACCTATTGTACATTTAAGAATAAACTTCGGTAAAAAAAAAAAAAAAAAAACTTTAATAAGGACATTCATACAATAGTACTATTCAGTCATAAAACGAAACGAAAAAAAAAAAAAAAGCGAAACGAAGGGACTTCCCTGGTGGTTCAGTGGCTAAGGCTCCAGGCTCTGAGTGCAGGGGACCTGGGTTGGACCCCTGGTCAGGAAACTAGATCCCACATGTCTCAACTAAGACTTGGCCCAGAAAATAAATAAGAATATAAACATTAAAAAAAAAAAAATTGTGCTCCTGACAGCACAGTTAGGCATTTCAAGTTCAAATACCTTCAGAGGCCAGGCTGGCAATAGAAATACCCAAAGCGACCCAGTAGAGTGACCTGGGGACATATATCCACCCATGGATTTCTCAGGCCAATGCTTTTTATGTATTTTTTTAAAATTTTTATTTTATACTGAAGTATAGCTGATTTGGGCTTCCTGGTGGTTCAGACTGTGAAGGATCTGTCTGCAATGGGGGAGATCTGGGTTCAATCCCTGGGTGAGGAAGATCCCCTGGAGAAGGGAACGGCTACGAACTCCAGTATTCGTGCCTGGAGAATTCCATGGACAGAGGAGCCTGGGGGGCTACAGTCCATGGGGTCGCAAAGAATCACAGACAACTGAGCAACTAACATTTCACTTTCATAGCTGATTTATAATGTTGTGGTAGTTTCAGGCGTATAGCAAAATGATTCAGTTATATCCATTCTTTTTCAGATTCTCTTCCCATACAGGTTATTACAGAATATTTCCTGTGCTATACAGTAGGTCCTTGTTGATTATCTATTTTATCTATAGTAGTGTGTATATATTAATCCCAAACTCCTAATTTATCCCCCCTCCTTTTTTTTGATTAATAAATTTTATTTTTTTATAGCAGTTTTAGTTTCACAGCAAAATTGAGCAGAAAGTACAGAGATTTCCCATATACACCCAGAATCTCCCACCCCAAACCTCTCCCTCTATGGACATCCCACACAACAGTAGTGCATTTTGAACCACTGGTGAATCTACATGACCCATGAACACATCATTATCACCCAAAGTGCATAGTGATTTTTTTTTTTTTTTTGCTGCATCCCATAGCTTGTGGGATCTTACTTACCCGCCTAAGGATTGAACCTACGACCTCTGCAATGGAAGCTCTTTGTTCTAACCACTGGACCCGACCAAGGAAGCCCCTCATTATACTTTTCTTAACTGGAATTTTTCTGTCAGGAAGAGTTGTTCCTTCTCCCTCATCTTAAAATAGACTCACTCGTGTATTTAAATCAGTTTGGACTTGTGGTTACTTATTCTTCGGGTTATAATTCAATTCTAATGCTGTCTAGTTTGTTCAAATTGTCCCAGCTTTGGCCAGCAGTTCTTTTCAGGCTGGCTCCTGTCCTTTTGCCTTTTTGATTTCTCCACTTCTGGCTCTAGAAGAGGCTCCAGTGTCCTTGTGGATTTTCTCTGCCCTAATCCTAGAAGCAGTCATTCCTCCAAGGAGCCCTGGTTCCTCCTCCTGGAAAGTGGCATTCAGAAACCAGTTCTGGATGCTGAGTGTACGCATTGCTTCTAGGGTGTCATTGCTTCTGGACACATGGCAGACAGAGCTAGGAAATCTGTATACACTCAAACCTATATTTAAAAATATATAATCCTTTATTAAAAAATATAAACCTTTATTTAAAAAAATTTTTATTGGAGTATAGCTGCATTACAATGTTGTGTTAGTTTCTGCTGTACAGCAAAGTGAATCAGCTCTCTGTATACATATCTACTCCTTTTTGGATTTCCTTCCCATTGAGGTCACCACAGAGCATTAAGTAGAGTTCCCTGTGCTATACAGTCGGTTCTCATTAGTTATCTATTTTATACACAGTATCAATGGTGTATATATGTCAGTCTCAATCTCCCAATTCATCCCACCCACCCTTCCCCTGCCTTGGCATCGGTATGTTTGTTCTCTGCCTCTGTTTCTATTTCCACTTTGCAAATAGGTTCATCTCTAACTATTAAACATCTCATAATGATAACCCCATCTAGCAACACGGTGCTTATTTGCAACTTCCTCTCCAACAGTATGAAAACTGGTTGTCAGTATCTACAATCTATGTACTTATTTGTTCAATGCTAGTACATAGCTATTCCCAAATTAAGCTCTACCCCTGTGAGACACAAATTCACTCACCCGAGTACAGTGTTTCTATTCAGTTCAGACAGACGTTTGAATGGGAAACCTTGGAGCCAAGCAAACAAATCTTATAGTTGTGAGGCAGAGTTGGCCCTCTGACCTACAGTTTGAGACACCACCTCCTCCCCTCCTTGCGGAAACATGACTGCTCTGGTCGTGGGAAAGTTGTCAGTTTGCAGCTCCCTGCAGCCACATACAAGCCTCAGAACTGGTAGATGGGAGATAGAGATGGGGGATTGGGAAGTCTTGCTGCAGCCCTCTGCCTCTTTGGATGGGTGGAAGTGTGAGGGGGCTGTGGGAGGCATTTTGCTCTTTTAGAGCCAAGGCTACAGCTCAGGGAGAATGGGTACAGATTGGGTGGAGCAGCCCCTGTGGGTGACGGCCCTGGCAGCAGAACTTGCTAGGCAGGTGTGCCAGCCCAGGCATGCATCAGGCGGGCAGGCTGTGGCAGGGGTGCCCTTCCCTGGGAAGAGACCAGGCATGGGTGGGGGGCAAGGCGTGGGGCGGGCTGGGTTGGTGGTGGTACGTGGGGCGGGTGGGGCCTGAGCTGTACCCCTTCTAATTCCTCCTCAGGGATACAGTGGTGCCCAGAAGCACCTGTGCATGCGTGCTGAGTCACTTCAATTGTGTCCGACCCTATGGACTGTAGCCCGCCAGGCTCCTCTGTCCATGGGATTCTCCAGGCAAAGAATACTGGAGTGGGCTGCCATGACTTCCTCCAGGGGATCTTCCTGACCCAGGGATCGAACTCACATCTCTTAAGTCTACCTGCATTGACAGATAGGTTCTTTCCCACTAGTGCCCTAGCCAACATTTATTGAACACTCACCTGTGTCTGGAAGCTCCGTTCCATGCCTTCCTCCTCAAGGGCATCTCTCAGAGTGGAAACTGTCATTATCCATTTTACAAAAGAGGCCACCAAGGCTCCGAGGAGAGTGTCACTTGTCTTGAGTCCTAGATTACAAAGTAACTGAGCCTGGCTCCAGTCTCCAAGCTCTTAATTTTTACTCAGTGACTGGGGAGAAGCACAGACAGGGCCCCTGCCTTCCTGGAGCTGGGAGTCCAGGGCAGAGACATATGATGTACCATATGAATCAGTAAATAATGAAGGTCATTTCAGACGGTACCAACTGCAGTGTGAGACTGGGGAGGAGGGCGACACAGACGGGAAGGCCTCTCTGAGGAAGTGACTGCCTGGGAAGAGCTGGGGACAGGGTGTTCTGGTCACGCTGATCCTCAAGTCCCAAGGTCTTGAAGACTGTGAGGATGTGGTCTGGGGCCGGGGCGGGGTGCGGGGGGGAGACAGTGGGGCTGGAATAGGAAGAATGGAGATAAAAGAGGGAGAGACTGTGCCAGGCCTTGTGGGCCTTGAAGGCCTGGTATTTTTCGAATTTGGACTTTTACTCTGAGCTACATAGGGAGCCATGGGACCATCTGGAGCAGAAGAAGGCTGTGATCTTGTGGGATCTCATGCATGAAGCGGCACAAGTTGGGGGTGCTGGGCCGGGGACCCAGGGCCGGAAGCCCCCCTCCACTGTATATAGGGCCCGTGGGAGGTGAGATTGCCACTTGGGAGGTGAGAAGCAGCCACATTCCCACCCTAGGGTGTGGCTTCCCCTTTACAGAAGGGGGTCATTTATCAAGCACATGGCCCTGACACTTTGGGGAATCTTCAGGGCTCATCCTCGATGGCTTGGTGGGGGAGGCTGGGGGCTCCAGCACTCAAATCTTACCACACCCACCCCACCCAACAGCCATCTCCGCGCCCCCCAACTCTGGCTTCCCTGGCTGCGTTGCCCCAGTGCCTGATCTGTTGGAGCAGGCAAAGAGAAGAGAAGTCACTCAGTTCTGTTGACTCTTTGCGACCCCATGGACTGCAGCCTACCAGGCTCCTCCATCCTTGGGATTTTCCAGGCAAGAGAACTGGAGTGGGTTGCCATTGCCTTCTCCAAGGGATCTTCCCAACCCAGGTCTCCAGCGTTGTAGGCAGACGCTTTACCATCTGACCCACCAGGAAAGGAGCAGGGAAGAGTGGTTCTATTTGGAGCCACTGGGATCCCTAAGAAGTGACAGGAGGATGCAACCTAGCCTGGGTGCCCCAAGGGGTCTCTCTCCCGGGGGGCGTCCCTCTGACCCATCTGATCCATCTGCTGATCATCTCTGGGCCGCCCTCACCCCACCGGAGGCCGAGGCCGGCAGAACCTGAGGCGGCCGGTGCAAAGGGCACAGTCCTAGCGAAGGTCGCAGCAGCCAGGCCCAGCCCCCTCTTCCCGGCTCTGGCCTCTGATCGGAGGGAGCTTCCCAGCCTGGAAGCTCCTGGGAAGTGGGGGTGGCGGGTGCGGGGCCAGCTGGGACTGGCCCAATGGAGGAGCTGAGGCCTGGGAGAGGCGTGGGAGAGACACAGACGGAGAAAGACAAAGAAGCGACTGAGAGAGACACACACACACACACAGAGACGGAGAGAAACAGAGACGGAGACACCCCGAGAAATCAGGAGGGAGAAACACACGGAGAAAGTGAGGGAGACAGTCATTCATTCACTCACTAACTCCGCGGCTGCTTATTGGGCACGGGCTTGTGTCCAGGCAATGCCCAGAGCAGACACAAATCTCTGCCCCGGTGGGGCTGACTGTCTGGTGGGGACACAGCCCAGAAACCTGATAACCGAGTAAATCACGTTGTCCAGAGTGATAAAGGGGAGAGATACGGGGTGGGGGAAGCGGGACAACCAGGGGGACTTACGAGCCAGATTCTTCTTATCTGGGGAGGAGAAGATTCCCACCAGCATCTTGACTGCGCCTGCCCTTCCCCCACCCGCCCCAAACTGGGGATGGGAGAGGGGAAAGGGGGTGGGGCCTGAGCCCGAAGCCGACGGCTCTATCTGTTGGGGGGGAGGGGAATTGAGGCTACGGCTGCTAAAGACCCCTCTTAACCCGGGTTGCCGGGGTTCTTCCGCCGACTGGACGTCCTTGGGGTGCAGCCCAGGACGTTTAATCAGAAGGTAGGTGGTAAAAGGGGAGGGATCAGTGCCCAGAGCACAGAGGGGACCCCTCTATTAGGTGTTGGGGGGACAGGGGGGGAATAAACTCAGGTTGCGGCCGCCCGGGCTGAAGAACCCTCCCCCTGCTCGTGTCTCCGGATCCTCCCACCGCGACGGAGCGTCCCTGGGAGGGCCGCCCGGGCCCGGAGGGGGGAGCCGAGGGCTGGCCAGTGCCAGTCGGCGCCGAGGGCGCGTTCCGTTGCCGCGGCGGGTGGTACAGACTGGCAGACACGCGCTGGCAGCCGCGGGCTGGCAGCCCGTACCCCAAGAGGAGGAGGGGGCAACTGCTGGCGATTGCCAGCGCTCTGCCTTGGGGGCCGCCCTCTCGCCTGCCCCCAGCCCCGCCTCCCGAACAGGGGCCGCTCTCTCCGCTCCCGGCCGCGCGACTGTCGAGCGCGCACTACCTGGGCGCAGCGGTGAGTGTCCACCACCGGGTCCTTTCGCGCGCGGGGCTCGTCCCGGCCCGGGGGTGGGGGTTGCCCTGGCCACCACCCTTGTCCCCTTGGCTTGGATTTCTCGGGCCTTTCCCGAAGGCTCTTGGAAGGGGAAAACCTGAGATTTCGGGACTGGATGCGGGGACCCGGGATGGGGGTGGGAGGCACCCGGAATCCCCCCCGCCTCGTCCTCTCCCAGCCACATCATTGCAAGTTTCGCTACCTCACCCTTGTCTCCAGGCAAAAGGAGGAGAGGTGGGAGGTACACAGGCTGCGAACCACTGCGCAGTGTCCCCAGCGCAGCGAGTGTGACCCTGGGGTGACCCTCATCTGCGTGTGTTTGGTGTCCCCTTCCCCCCAGCATGGCTGAGTCCCTGACTCGCTGTGAGTCTGTATTTGCGCCTGATTCCCTGTGTGCAGCTCAAGCCGTCTGGGAGGCATTTGTTTCTGCCCTGTTCAATTAAATCCGTTCCCCTCCCCAGGCCCTGGTTTTCTCGTCTGTTCAGTGGGACTTCCGTGACTGTGTCTCAGTTTCTGCGTGGATGTGTTTGTGTGGAGCATGAAAATCTTTGTGTCTGCTTCTTTGCGAGGTACTTCGTCTGAGCCTCAGTTTCCTCGTTTGTAAATTGGGGTTAAGGGGAGAGCTGCCCAGGGTATTTTAGCGCGAAGTCACAGTTGGGAGGTATTATACTTTATTGAGGTATATGTCCCTCTGCAAGAGTCTATGAGAGGTGAATTCCGTCTGCTGCCCTCAGGCTCTAGCCCTGCAAAATGGGTGGAGTTTTCTCTGCCTTCTCACTGAGGTTTTGCAGCGAATGAAGGGGGGAGTTCGCAGGGAAAAAACCTCTATGCAGCGAGGCGCGTAGATTGTGGGGTTCTGGGTCCCAGAGGGTGGGTGGAGGTTGTGAAATTGTGGCCTGTGAGACTAGGCATAAAATCCTGTCTGTGTGGAGGGGAATTTGTATATATCTTTCAGTGTCCCCTTGTCATGTGTGAATGTACTTCCTTTTTTTAAAATTTCTTTTTGTGCTTTCTTTTTTAAAAAACTATTTTTATTTTTGGCTGTGCTGGGTCTTTGTTGTTGCGTGAGCTTTCCTCTGGTTGCACCCAGTGGGGACCACTCTCTAGTTGCCCAGCTAGGACTTCTTGCGTGGGTTCTTTTGTTGCTCTAGGGAGCTCGGTTTTCAGTAGTTGCGGTGCCTGGGCTCAATAGTTGTGGCGCACAGGCTCAGTTGCTCTGCGGCCTGTGGGATCCTCCTGGACCAGGGATTGAACCCTTGTCTCCTGCACTGGGAGGTGGTGGATTCTTATCCACTGGACCACCAGGGAAGACCTGAACGTACTTTCATGGTTCCCTGAGAGGGTGTAACTGCGCATTTTGCCCTAGTTTGTGACTATCTGTGCACATGTCCTTGTCGATGTGTCACTGTATGTGTCCCTTTCTCTGTGTGGCTGTTTCTTTCTGTTTTTGACTAAGATGCCTCTGAGTATCCGTGCCTGTGTATGAATTATTAGTGTCCCTTTCATGTGGGACTCTGTTACCCTGTCCCTTCGTGATATGATTTGTCTCTTTGTGTCGGCCTGTCTCCATGGACACCCCCTCTTCTATCCCAAATTCCCTCTGGACCCCGGCGTGAGTGTAGGGTAGGGAGTAGGGGGTTAGAACCCCCTTCCCAGGTCAGGCACCGCTTATGCCTGCCTTCGCAGGCCGCCGGGGATGGTGACCATCAGGCCTGACATTGCTCCCAACCTCTCCGCAGCCCTGGGGCGGGCGGCCCATGGAGCCGGGGCTGCTGCGGCCTGCGCCGCGGGTGAGCGAGGTCATCCTCCAGCATTACAACTACACCGGCAAGCTCCGCGGTACGCGGTACCAGCCTGGTGCGGGACTGCGTGCAGACGCCGTCGTGTGCCTGGCCGTGTGCGCGCTCATCATGTTGGAGAACTTAGCCGTGCTGGTCGTGCTCGGACGCCACCCGCGCTTCCATGCGCCCATGTTCCTGCTTCTGGGCAGCCTCACGCTGTCCGACCTGCTGGCCGGCGCCGCCTATGCCGCCAACATCCTGCTGTCGGGGCCATTCACGCTGCGCCTGTCGCCCGGGCTCTGGTTCGCCCGTGAGGGCGGCGTCTTCGTGGCGCTCTCCGCGTCTGTGCTGAGCCTTTTGGCCATTGCACTCGAGCGCCTCCTCACCATGGAGCGTCGGGGACCCGCGCCCGCCTCCCGTCGGGGGCGCACGTTGGCCCTGGCGGCCGCCGCCTGGGGCTTGTCGCTGCTCCTCGGACTACTGCCAGCGCTCGGCTGGAACTGTCTGGGCCGTCTGGAGGCCTGCTCCACGGTCCTGCCGCTCTACGCCAAGGCCTACGTGCTCTTCTGCGTGCTCGCCTTTCTCGGCATTCTGGCTGCCATCTGCGCGCTCTACGCGCGGATATACTGCCAGGTTCGCTCCAAGGCGCGGCGCCTACGGGCGCACCCCAGGACTGGCGAGGGCGCCTCGATGCGCGCGCGCCACACGCCGCGCTCCTTGGCGCTGTTGCGCACGCTCAGCGTGGTGCTCCTGGCCTTCGTGGCTTGTTGGGGCCCTCTCTTCCTGCTGCTCTTGCTGGACGTGGCGTGCCCGGCGCGCGCCTGCCCTGTACTCCTGCAGGCGGACCCCTTCCTGGGCCTGGCCATGGCCAACTCGCTCCTGAACCCCATCATCTACACGTTCACCAACCTCGACCTGCGTCACGCGCTCCTGCGCCTCGTCTGCTGCAACCGGGGCCCCTGCTGCCGAGACCCAGGTGCCTCCCGGCGGCCTGGGAGCGCCCCTGGGGCTTCGGGCGACCTGCACCGCTGGCTGCCTCCCGGCCTGGATGGCAGCTCCAGCCGCTCCGAGCGCTCCTCGCCCCAGCGGGACGGGTTAGAGACCAGCGGTTCCACCGCCTGCCCTGGTGCACCCACGGTCGCCGGGACCCTGGTAACCCCGCCAGCTACAGACTGACGCCCTTTGACCGCGATTGCCCTTCCTAAGAGCACTTTTGCAGACTTTTTAAATACAGGAATTTATAGGAAAAAGCAGCCAAAGATGAAGATGGTGGAAGCAGAAAAGACCTAGGAAAATATATTTTATTGACGCTAAACTCCACAGCAATGAAGAAAACAGACAAAAATCCCTGCTTTTGTGGAAGTGATGTTCTTGTGTCGGACTCAGAGATGATAAGGGCGTGAAGAAGTGTGGAGATGATTCCGGTGACAATACAGTGATGCGATGGTGGTCAGGTGATGTCTTTTGGAAGAAGTGGTGACATGTGCTGTGAGCTGAGGTGATTATTATCCTGGGAACTTTTTTTTTTTTTTTTATCCTGGGAACTTTTATTTTTGGCATGTGGGATCTTAGTTCCCTAATCTGGAATGAACCCACAACCCCTGCAATGGAAGCAGGGAGTCCTAATTATGGACTGCTAGGGAATTCCTTGTCCTGGGAACTTCTGAAGGAAGAGCATTTCAGAATTGGGGAACAGCAGGTGCAAAGGTCCTAAGGCTAGAATATGCCTGTGTGTTCTCCCAAAAGCAAAGATCTTAGTGCTATTGGAGCAAGGATGGAGAGGCAGAGAAGAAACAAAGGAAAATAATGGGGCAGGTGGGGCAAAGCCTTATGGACCCAGGGGAGAAACTTCTTTTGCTCTGAGTGAAGTAGTACTCCTGGAAGGTTCTAGGCAGAGGAAGGACTTAATTAGGCTCAGGCATTTACAACTGCCTCTGCTCTCTGTAGAGGGTGAAGCCAGGAGAACTGGGTGATGGTAACTGCCTAGGAGAGTGATGACAAGGACTGGGACGTATGGATTCTCCACAGACTTGGGAGGGATTGGACAGAATTATTGAGGAATTGGGTGTGGGGGAGAAAGGAGTCAAGGACAGGTGTTCATTTTTAGAGGAGAGGCCAAAGACGGAGCACCCTAAAACTTGACTCTAGGAGACTCAGCCTGTTCCTCTGTGAAACAAGATTTTTTTGAAAGTGGTATCAGATCCTTCATAAAAGAATAAAAATATAATTGAATAATAAGAGTAATTAGTTGATTTTACCCTTGGTGGCTCAGATGGTAAAGAATCTGCCTGCAATGTAGAAGACCTGGGTTCGATCCCTGGGTTGGGAAGATCCCCTGGAGGAGGGCATGGCAACCCACTCCAGTATTCTTGCCTGGAGAATCCCCATGGACAGAGGAACCTGGTGGGCTGCAGTCCGTGGGGTTACAAAGAGTCGGACACAACTGATTGACTAAGCACAGAACAGGATAGTTACTCCCATAGTATTCTAGGCCTGGGACATGCCTTTTTCTCACCTTTCCTACAATCTTGTAAGGTAGGTTTTCTCACTCCCATTTGACAGATGAGGAGAATCCAGGAACTGAGTATTTTGTCCTATTTTCTGAGCCAGGATATTAGCCAAGGAGGTTAGGCTCCACATTTTCAAGAGGTCTGTTAAGCCCAGACCGACACTCCTTTGTTCAAGGGTCTGCATTTTTTGCCAGGGCGATATTAGGGCCCCCGGCTGTGCCCATGAAAGGTTCCAGGCATCCTGACCACAGTTCCCAGCTGTCTCGGGCTCCCAGCTGTCCCCAGGCACATTCCTAACCTCAGTGTGGAGAGGCAGGCTGGAGAGGGGCAGGGTGGGTTTGGGGAAAGGGCCTGGGGCTTCGGGTTCAGATTGTGGCACACCATTTGCCGGGACACGCGGTGTGTAGGGGTGCGGGTGAGGGGCACTGACGAGCCAGGGGAACTGAGTTCCCGTGGGCCACGCTCACACCGTCCCTGCATGCTGTAAGCACTGGGAAAACCAACCTATTTCCTGGAACACAAACACTCAAGCCTGGGGTCATATGCCAGTGTGCTTTGAGAACTGATTCTAATTTCCTACCTGGTTCCAGTATCCCCAGGCTCCTGTAATCTTCCAGAGCAACCTGAGCCACCCCACCCCATTGCTCAGTTGTTTGATGATGGTGTGATAGCAGAAGAGTTATTTACTTGTTCACATTTTACAAAATTCAAAAAGCACCAGTTCCCACTCCTGGATATACACACTTGGGAAACTTGCAGAGCCATTCTGTGGGTAAATGAGCTGAAATGTAAATACATCTTCTCTCTTTTTACACAACTTTAGCTTTGCTCTCCACCTTGCTTTGATCGTTTAATAGTATCATCTTGGAAATTGTTGCATGTCTAGATTTTGTACTGTGTTCATTGGACCAGCCTAGGTGCCTTAACAGAGAAGGCAACGGCAACCCACTCCAGTACTCTTGCCTGGAAAATCCCATGGACGGAGGAGCCTGGTAGTCTGCAGTCCATGGGGTAGAGATGAGTTGGACACAACTGAGGGACTTCACTTTCACTTTTCACTTTCATGCATTGGAGAAGGAAATGGCAACTCACTCCAGTGTTCTTGCCTGGAGAATCCCAGGGACGGGGGAGCCTGGTGGGCTGCCATCTATGGGGTCGCACAGAGTCGGACACGACTGAAGCGACTTAGCAGCCACAGCAGCGGGTGCCTTAAACAACCAAAGTTTATTTCTCATAGGGCTGGAAGTCCAAGATCAAGGTGTCAGCATGGTAAGCTTCTGGTGAGAACTCTCTTCCTAGCTTATAGACAGCTGCCTTGTGGCTGTGTCCTCACATGGTGGAGAAAGAGATCTAAGTTCTCTGGTGTTTCTTCTGATAAAGGCACTAATACCATCATGAGGGTCCCACCCTCATGACCTCATCTAAATCTACCTCCCCAAGCCCCCATCTCCAAATAACATCACTTATTTTTATATGTGGGCTCAGTCACTCAGTTGTGTCTGACTCTGGGACCCCATGGACTATAGCCTGCCAGGCTCCTCTGTCCATGGGATTTTCCCAGGAAGAATACTGGAATGGGTTGCCATTTCTTCCTTCAGGAGATTTTCCTGACCCAGGGATCAAACCCTAGTCTCCTGCATTGGGTGGCAGATTCTTTACCACTGTGCCACCTTGGAAGCCCAAATACCATCATCTTGTTATGTTAGGGCTTCAATATATGATGGTGGGGAGGGGGCACAGACCATAACACTTTTTATGTCACTATTTTTTAATTGAATAATTGCTTTACAGAGCTTTTTTTTTTTCACATTTAAAAATATTGAGGTAAAACATTTACACAGCTAATGGCTTCTTTTTACTGGCTGCATAGTATTTCACAGCATAGATTACACCAGGGCCCTAGGGATGCACACATGTTAAATCCAACACTTGGCATTTAAACACAGTATTGCAATAAACATCTGTGTACATACACCCTCCTAAACGTGTGCAAGGGTACCTTGGATAAATTACTGCACATGTCACTGCTGGGTCTCAGGGCTTGTAGATGTTAATTTTGAGATATACCAGAGGTTTCCTTTGGCATGTGGAGAAGGGTGTGGGTTTACTCACAGCCTCAGCCACTCCCCATACAGTATTTGGCGATTATGCTATGGCGCCACCTCTGGAGGCACTCAAACCACAGCTTCACCACCGCCACCGGCAAGGGAGGAGAAGCAAGGAACCCCACCCCAGCCTTCTCCTGCGTGGGATTAATCCCAAACCCAGAGCAGGGAGGCAGAATCTTCCAAATTCACCCCAGGGGCAGGCGGAATCCTTTATTAGACCAGTATCTGTTCAGTCTAGCGTTTCATACAGATGGACTCTTAAAAGAAAAAAACCCCACATACATTTAAAAGTTAACTTTATATAACAAAGAGCATAAATGGAAAATCAGTATCACTTTCCATGGAAAATAACAATCATTCATATTTATTGAGCGCTAGCATTCTCAATTAGTTCTCCCAATAATCTACCAGGTAGGTGCCTGTATTATTAACATCTATTGCTACGTGGTGTCCAACTCTTTAAGACCCCAGGGACTGTATAGCCCACTAGGCTCCTCAGTCCATGAAATTTCCCCGGCAATGATACTAGAGTGGGTTGCGATTTCCTTCTCCAGGGCATCTCTTCGACCCAAGGATCGATCCTGTGTCCCCTGTATTGCAGAAGGATTCTTTACCGTTGAGCCACCACAGAAGCCCTATTAACATTTTACGAGGAAGGAAATTGAAGCATGGAGCGGTTAAATTATGGGTCCAGCTGCGCAGAGCTAGAGAGTGGCAGAGCCGGAGTTCGAATTCCCAACTGCGAGCTCCTCGCGCCTCCAGATTGGAGATAAAAAGTAAAAACAATGAAAACCCCAGTAGGTAGGTAGGCAGCTCTGCCGGGATCCTTCGGCCACCTGAACGTGAGGCCTGCACTGTGCGGAGTTAAAAGAAGAGCAGGTCGTGGGAAGCAGACTCGCGCTGAGACGACGAAACACGGCTGATGGAAGGGACTGCGAAGGGGTGGGGGGACGGGCCTGGTGGGCTTAGCCGTGGCGCCCTTGCCCGCCGCCCTATTCCTCGCCCATCGGCGCCGGGCACCTGAGGGAAGGGCGGGGAATCACGACTCCTTCCCCGCCGCGCCCTCTCCGCCCTCTCCCCGCCTCCTTCTCGGGCGTCCCGAGGCTAACCCCCCACTCGACGGCCGCGACCCCGTAGGCCCCGCCGACCCGGAGCCCAGCCACAACCCCCTCCCCCGCCGCCCCGGACAGTGGAAGCGCTCGCGGGTCTTCAATAGCGAAAGTCAGGCGGGAGCCGCCCCCGAGGCAGGCCACGGCCCCTCGGGCTTCCCGGAAGCTCGGTGCGCGGGTGGCACCAACGTGCCAGGAGCCACCGCCGCGCCCCCTGGCATCCCCACCCCGCGGTGAGAGTATCGGAGGCTACGCAGGTGAACGCACAAGCGGCGGCGGGGAGGGGTATCCGGTGATCCCGGGTGCAGGGAAGCGCTGAGCCTCGAACCCGGGGCTTTGATTCTAGGCGGCTCCGACCACGCGGGCTGGGTGCGCCCAGGGATGGTTGCTTGGCCCTGCCGCGATTACCGGCACTGCGGACGCCGCTCTGGGGCTGCGCAACTGGGCAACAGCGAGCGTGGGCGGGGAAGCGGGGGTGGGGGGGAGCGGCCCGCTGCCGTCTCCGCCGCCCGAGGCCCGGGGCCGCGGGGACTTTTATTCTGACACGGCCGGCTCCCGGCTCTGCTTAGTCATGGTGACCTGCGCGCGTTCCGCGCCTCCCCCCTGCGAGCTGCGATGGAGGCGCCCGGGCCTGGGCGACGGAGGCGGAGCCCGAGCGCGGCCATGGCGGGGTGAGTGAAGTGGCCCGCGCCCGGGCTGAGGGCACCGAGGGTCTAGAGTGCTCTGCGACCATGTCCGGGGGCCGGAGCACTGGGCGATGCGGGGCCCGGTCGCCTCGGGGTTTCCCGCGGCTCTGCGGAGGGCCAGGAGGGCGCGGCTCGAGTCCGGACCTTTTGTTGGACGGCGCGACCGGCGGGTGATTCCTGGAGCGAGAGGCCCAGGAAGCGTCGCTCGGACGGAAGCCCGGGGATCCCGGGGCGTTTGTGGCGGGGGGGGACCTTGGTCTGCGCCCCGGGGCTTACGATGGAAAGGCCGCGGCGGGGTCACTTCCTCCCTTCTCTAGGCCTTGGCTGTGCCGGCGGGACATGCGCAGTGCCCCCCGCCCCCCCCTCCACTTACCGCTTCTTGGCGGGGGGGTGGGGGAGAAGTGTCCGGTGCCCAGGGGGCACCGTTGACCGTTTGGCTAAAGACCAAGAGGCAGGCCCGGGCCTCGGCTGGGGAGAGGCGGCCAAGCAGTGTCCAGGGCACGGTGGAAGAGGAGGGTGCTCTGGCAGGCACAGTGGAGTGGGCAGTCAGCCAGCCGCAGCTTACTGACCCCTGCATAGTGCCAGGCTCCAGGCGGACTGCAGGGGAGGCACAGGAGAGGGTGGGCAGGACCCTGACCTACACAGGGCTACCTGCCCTCTGAATCCTGGGGCTCAGAGCCAGAGAGACCCTTCATCCATCAGCAAGCAAGCAAAGGAGCTAATTTCCATTCCTGACAAGTGGTGTGATGGAAATAAAACAGAGAGGACGTGACTCTGAGTGGAGCCCAGGGAACAATAAGAAGAACCTCTTGTAGATCCCCTGCCTTCTCTTTGCTTGACTTTTTCAAACCCAGCTCACGCCCTGACCCTCCAGACTCCACAGGGTTCACAGACACCCTCCCTTCACTAGTCTTTCCCTCTCATCACACTCTTCCCTGATTCTCCAGGTCAGCTCTCATTCTGCCTCTGAGTCTTCGCACTCACTGTTCCCTCTGCCTGGAAAGCTAACAACCACCCACCCACCCCCCTACCTGCCCCCTTCATAAGTTCATCCTTCTAGTCCCAGCTCCAAGACAGGCCTGGACTACCTGATTTTAAATAAACACCTGCACGGCACACTGTCACAATGCTGTTGTCATTTTCTTCATGACCCCAAATCTTGCTTATTTCACTTATAGTCCTTTTTTCCCCGGTGTTGGCTCCAGGGGGGCTCATTGCATGTCTGTCTGGCTCCTTGCTGTGTCTCTGATGCCTAGAACAGTGCCTGGACATGCCCGAGAAATGTTGATGGGGTGAATGAAGGAATGAGTTGGACATGCTGTGAGAAGGGGTGGGCCCCGGAGAGCTGGAACAGAATGGGCAAAGGGAACAGGTGGACGGGAGCTGACTATGAAGGGCTTTGCAGGCCATTGAAGAGTTTGGTTTTATTCTTCATGCCACAGAGAATGATGGGATTCTGAGCAGGGGAGGGGCACCATGTGACCTACCATTTAAGGTGGGCCCTTGGACTGGTGGGGCCATGGGTCAGTTAGGGAGCGCAAATGAACACTGCTTTCCCCGGGCTTGGAAGGAAAACTGGTCTCGGAGTCACTTTATCTTAGAAAAGAAGGCCTAGCCCCCAGCCCCGTGCCCAGCCCTGTGCTCTCCCCCTCCAGGCCCCTGAGTGCCAGTGGTGGTGTTGTCCCTTGTCACCTGGAACCCCATGCAGCCGGAACCCAGGCCTAGCGGGGCCGGGGCCCATACCCAATTCCTGCCCCTGAGATCACAGCGCCCTGAGGGGGCAGGGGACACGGCGATGTACGCCTCCACCGAGTGCAAGGCCGAGGTGACGCCCTCCCAGCATGGCAACCGCACCTTCAGCTACACCCTGGAGGACCACACGAAGCAGGCCTTTGGCATCATGAACGAACTGCGGCTCAGCCAGCAGCTATGCGACGTGACGCTGCAGGTCAAGTACCAGGACGCACCTGCCGCCCAGTTCATGGCCCACAAGGTGGTGCTGGCCTCGTCCAGCCCCGTCTTCAAGGCCATGTTCACCAACGGTCTGCGGGAGCAGGGCATGGAGGTGGTGTCCATTGAGGGCATCCACCCAAAGGTCATGGAGCGGCTCATTGAGTTTGCCTACACCGCGTCCATTTCCATGGGGGAGAAGTGTGTGCTCCATGTCATGAACGGTGCTGTCATGTACCAGATCGACAGCGTGGTCCGCGCCTGCAGCGACTTCCTGGTGCAGCAGCTGGATCCCAGCAACGCCATTGGCATCGCCAACTTTGCCGAGCAGATTGGCTGTACGGAGCTGCACCAGCGTGCCCGGGAATACATCTACATGCACTTTGGGGAGGTGAGTGAGGGGTGGGGACATGGCACCAGGGCTTCAGAGCAGCCTTGGGAGGACCGGGAAACAGACAGGTGGGTCATCACCGTCTCCCCTAGAGAGGTGAAGGGTCAAGGCAAGGAGATGGAGAAAAATAGGGTTGAGCTCCCAGTCTACATATCTGTGACAAATCTGGGAAACAGCTGAAGAAACTGAGACCTTCATGGGTCTTTGGGCTCCCTTGGGTCAAAGGTGGGGACAGAGGGCAGTGACTATGACAGCAGTTCCACCATAGGCTGCCCTGAGCAGGGCCTGACGTTCCAGGCAGTCAGTAAGTATTTATTGAACACCCGTGACATGCTGTCAACTGCCAGTGTTTTCTTTAGTCCACAGAGTATTGTGCTCACACTAATCTTTGTTTCATTTTCATTTTTAAGTGGAGGAAGTTGTGAGTAGAGAAAATGAGTGCTTGTTGAATACTTGGTGTGGGCCAGCCTCTGTTCTAAGTGATTTCCAGCCTTTAAATCTCTGAGTCTTCCCAGCTATCCTAGGACGTATGCTTTGGAGTGCCTTCCTGGAATTTTTTTTTGCCACACCACATAGCTTGCAGGATCTTAGTTCCCCGACCAGGGATTGAACCCTGGCCCTGGCAGTGAAAGCGCTGAGTCCCAACCACTGGACCACCAAGGAACTCCCCCTTCCTGGAAATTTTTAAAATCATCCTCCTGTGGCTGGGGCCAGCTAGGTGGACACTAGTCTTGGTCTCCATGCCTCTCATTCTCTACCATCTTGGGGGTTGACCAAATGCCCCAAGAAGCTCTGACGTTAGTCTTAGAACTTACGGCTTCCAGGATGGTGGCCCAAGAGCAGGGTTGTCCCACTGACCTGCACAACACTGGTGTCAGGGGGTTGCCTCGGCTTGGAGTAACAGGAAGTTTGGATCCCCCTGATGTGGGGTGACTGAAATTATTTATATAGACCAGTGCCAGACAAGAAATATTTACCTTAGCAATAACCCTGCTATGAATTAGCAACTAATATAATCCCCCCCTTTTTGGAGAAGGCAATGGCACCCCACTCCAGTACTCTTGCCTGGAAAATCCCATGGACGGAGGAGCCTGGTAGGCTGCAGTCCATGGGGTCGCTGGAAGTCGGACACGACTGAGCGACTTCACTTTCACTTTTCACTTTCATGCATTGGAGAAGGAAATGGCAACCCACTCCAGTGCTCTTGCCTGGAGAATCCCAGGGACGGGGGAGCCTGGTGGGCTGCCGTCTATGGGGTCACACAGAGTCAGACACGACTGAAGTGACTTAGCATAGCATAGCATAATCCCCCTTTTATAGAGGAAGAAAACCAAGGCACGGAGTGTGTTAGGTTTTTGCCCAAGGTGGTACAATTAGAAGGTAGTGGGCCAACACTGCAACTCAGGCTGCTTTCTTCAAGCCTGAATTTTTTTTTCTTTCTAACATATTCTGTTGCTATTTGAAGTCAGTCTGCTCTTTTGAAAAAATAATTTCATTAAAAAAAGAAAAGGGTAACATTCTTACACTTAAGATACAAAATGATACAAAATCTAAGAGGTGACGTTTCTTTTTCCCATTTATGTACTTACCTGCTATATGCCTGGCATGTAGTGTTAACTCATTGAATTCTCACACACTGAGCGTTTACTACTATTCAAGTGCCTGTTCTTTTCTTCCTTAAATTTTTGTTTATTTATGGCTGTGCTGGGGCTTCGTTGCTGTTCCCAGGCTTTCCTTAGTTGCAGTGGGCAGGGCCTCTCTGACTGCGCTGTGCAGGCTCCTCAGTGCAGTGGCTTCTCTTGTTGTGGAGCACTGGCTCTAGAGCGAGAGCTCAAGATTATGGCACATGGGCTTAGTTGCCCCAAGGCATGTGGTATCTTCCCAGTCTAGGGATCAAACCTGTGTCCCCTGCATTGGCAGGTAGATTCTTAATCACTGGACCACCAGGGAAGTCCCTCGAATGCCTATTTCACACCTGAGGAAGCTGAGATTAGCAGAGGCAGATTGAGTGTCTTGTCCAAGGTCCTAGCAGGGGCTTGGCGAGGGGCTGGGAGGTGGGAGTGGAGAGAGACCTGTAAGTCAGCCCATGACACTGTCGCCCTCTGCAGGTGGCCAAGCAAGAGGAGTTCTTCAACCTGTCCCACTGCCAGCTGGCGACCCTCATCAGCCGGGATGACCTGAACGTGCGTTGCGAGTCCGAGGTCTTCCACGCCTGCATCAACTGGGTCAAGTATGACTGCGAGCAGCGGCGCTTCTACGTGCAGGCGCTGCTGCGGGCTGTGCGCTGCCACTCGCTCACGCCCCACTTCCTGCAGATGCAGCTGCAAAAGTGTGAGATCCTGCAGTCGGACTCCCGCTGCAAGGACTACCTGGTGAAGATCTTCCAGGAGCTCACCCTGCACAAGCCCACGCAGGTGATGCCCTGCCGGGCGCCCAAGGTGGGCCGCCTTATCTACACGGCCGGTGGCTACTTCCGCCAGTCGCTCAGCTACCTGGAGGCTTACAACCCCAGCGATGGCACCTGGCTCCGGCTGGCGGACCTGCAGGTGCCCCGGAGCGGCCTGGCGGGCTGTGTGGTGGGTGGGCTGCTGTACGCCGTGGGCGGCCGCAACAACTCGCCTGATGGTAACACCGACTCCAGCGCCCTGGACTGCTACAACCCCATGACCAACCAGTGGTCGCCCTGCGCCTCCATGAGCGTACCCCGCAACCGAATTGGGGTGGGCGTCATCGACGGGCATATCTATGCCGTTGGCGGCTCCCATGGCTGTATCCACCACAACAGTGTGGAGAGGTGAGTGGTGCAGGAGGCGTGGGATCTGGGGCTTCTGCTGCTAACACGTCCCCCACCATTGGGATCTGAGGGTTCCTCCTGTCTTTCTTTTAAGATATTTGTTTATTTATTGT
The DNA here is from genome assembly GCF_002263795.3 of Bos taurus. Lineage (NCBI taxonomy): Eukaryota > Metazoa > Chordata > Mammalia > Artiodactyla > Bovidae > Bos > Bos taurus. The sequence goes on along the minus strand of NC_037334.1, from coordinate 15,012,311 downwards.
TGTCTGTGCTGGGTCTTCGTTGCTGCACGCAGGCTTTCTCCAGTTGCTGCGAGCCAGGGCTACTTTTCGTTGTGGTGCACAGGCTTCTTATTGCAGTGGCTTCTCTCGTGGAGCACAAGCTCTAAGCCCACCAGCTTCGGTAGTTGCAGCACGCGGGCTCAGCAGTTGTGGCACAGGCTTAGTTGCTCCACGGCACATGAATCTTCCTGATTGAAGACACAGGGCTCGAACCCATGTCCCCTGCCTTGGTAGGTGGATTCTTATCCACTGCACCTCCATGGACGTCTTCCCTCAATTGTTGAGTGCTTTTCTCTGTGCCTTGCCTTCAGGGAGTGGAAGCCTCAAGGTGAAGCTAAACTCCTGGGGGATGTATGGTCATGACCCTGGATGATGTGTCTTGGCCTGGGAACTGTTTACAGGGCCATCACATACCCATACAACGACTATTAGCAGATTTGGAAAAAGTTCCATCAGTTTGAAACTGTCGGAATGTTAATATGCTAATTTATCTGCCATCTATCCACAAATGGTTGTAAGAAACACACAAATGAGGTCTGTTAACGTGGAAGGTGCCCCCTTAGACGTGGTGCCCTGTGCAGTACACAGTCTGTGTACAGTACAGCTGTGCATGGTGACCCTGTGTTTGCGTGCGTGCGTGCTCACTCAGTATGTCTGACTCTGTGACCCCATGGACTATATAGCCCACCAGGCTCCTCTGTCCATGGGATTTCCTGGGCAAGAATACTGGATTGGGTTGCCATTTCCTCCTCCAGGGGATCTTCCTGGGCAAGAATACTGGAGTGGGTTGCCATTTCCTCCTCCAGAGGATCTTCCTGAGCCAGGAACTGAACTGGTGTCTCCTATGTCTCCTGCATTCAACACTTAGCTTAGGCAGTGGTCTAATGGAGCCATTTGAGTCCAGCAGAGGTGCAGGCGACCTTGAGCAGATGGGGACCATGACCCTCAGTTTCCTTGTCTAGAAAACGGACCTACTGATAACTTGCATTGTAGGGAATCCTTGTGAGAATTGAAGAGTTCAAGTAAGGGGCTTCCCAGGTGTTGCAGTGGTAAAGAATCCACCTGCCAATGCAGGAGACATGGGTTCTATCCCTAGTCTAGGAAGATCCCACATACCTCAGAGCAACTATAAGCCAGTGCGTCATAACTATTCAGCCAGTGCTGTAGGAGCCCTGGAGCAGAAACTACTGAAGCCCACCTGCTCTAGAGCCCATGCTCCACAACTAGAGAAGCCGCTGCAGTGAGAAGCCTGCACACCACAACTAGAGAAAAGCCTGTGCAGCCAGGAAGGCCCAGCATAGCCAAATAAAATTATTTTTTTAATTAAAAAGAAAAAAAAACCACAGTGGAATATCAGTGGGGGTCAGTGTCTCAGGCCGGCTGGGGCTGCTGTTGTCATTGCTACTCTGTTGTGGCAGGTATGAGCCGGAGGGGGACGAGTGGCACTTGGTGGCCCCGATGCTGACACGAAGGATCGGGGTGGGAGTGGCTGTCCTCAACCGTCTGCTCTACGCGGTCGGGGGCTTCGACGGGACAAACCGCCTCAACTCAGCCGAGTGTTACTACCCAGAGAGAAACGAGTGGCGGATGATCACACCCATGAACACCATCCGAAGCGGAGCAGGTGGGAGGGGGCTGCGGGGAGGGGAGCAAGGAGGAGCACCCTCCCCACCCTGGGAGTGATGCTTATAGAGCTCATGCTCCTTTCTCTTGGCTTCGTCTCTACAGGGCCCCTCAGGAGAGGGGAGGAAGGAAGACGGGTGACGGGAGAGGGGAGGGTGTCCCCCCAAGAAGGTGATGGCTGGGTCCCCCAAGGCCAGGCCCTGGAGTCACCCTCTCTGTGTCGTCCGGTTTAGGAGTCTGCGTCCTGCACAACTGTATCTATGCCGCGGGGGGCTACGATGGTCAGGACCAGCTCAACAGCGTAGAGCGCTACGACGTGGAGACAGAAACGTGGACGTTCGTAGCCCCCATGAAGCATCGGCGGAGCGCCCTGGGAATTACCGTTCACCAGGGAAGGATCTACGTTCTTGGTGAGGCCTGGGCGGAGAAGCCCACCTAGCCCCTTTCAGTAGGAGGGTTTCACATGCTTCCTTCCTTCCTACCCCCCCAACCCCCACCCCCTTGGAGTAGTGACCGACCATCCCTCCTGCCCTCCCTGCAGGGGGCTACGACGGTCACACATTCTTGGACAGCGTGGAGTGTTATGACCCAGACACGGACACCTGGAGCGAGGTGACCCGAATGACCTCTGGCCGGAGTGGGGTGGGCGTGGCTGTCACCATGGAACCCTGCCGGAAGCAGATTGACCAGCAGAACTGTACCTGTTGAGCCGCTTCTGTTTCCTGAGCGGGGGAAAAAAAAAAGGTCCGATCCAGAGTATTGTCGTTTCTGTACAAAAAAAAAAAAAAAAAACAGGGACAAATGAAGAGGCTCCACAGCGCAATTCGTGGCCTCCAGAATGGGAGGCTGGGACACCACGGTGTTCCAATCACGACGTGAAAGAAAAGAAGGCTAGAGTGGGAACTCGTGAGCCTGCCAGAGCAGTCCCAGGAATGTCCAACGAGAGCCTGCCCAGGAGGTGGGCACGGGAAGGATGGGCTCCCCAGAGAGAGGCCCCCCACACCCGCTACCCCAAGACTAGGCCTGGCTCCCCCACAGGTAGCCGCCACCTCCCTGTGGGATGAAAGCAGGTGCCGGGGACAGGCTGGTTTTCATCCCCTGCGTCTTTGTGCTTATTTCCTAAAGGCCTGGGAAGAAGCCCACTGAGGCCTTGGGGGAGGAGGCCCCTCCAGAGGTGTGGACCCCAGGAATGGGCCTGTACATAGAAACCACTGGATTTTGCTGCCCGGACAGTCATTTTGTTGATAAATAGCCCTGTAACTTTCAGATGAAAATAAAGAACAAACTAACTAGTGTCTTCCAACTGGGCTCTCAGCCAGAGATCTCAAACCTGTGGGGACAGAATGGACGCTTCTCCTGACATGCACTCAAGTCTTTTGATTTAAGGCTTAGATTTGAAACCAGTTTGTTATCTCGGCCCCGCTGAATTTTGATATGTAGGGCATCTTTCTCTCCATGAGCAAGCCACACAGGGCTCAGCTTTGTCTATCACTTTCAACTGCTTTGGAGATAATGACCCAACTCCTTGACACCTCTCCTAGGGCTCCCCGAGATTAATTGCACACAGGCGCAGTTTATATTTTCACAGTATATATTATATTATTATATTTTCACAGTTTATATTAAGGCAGAAGATCCCCAATATAGGCTTCTCGGATGGCTCTGTGGTAAAGAAGCTGCCTGCCATGCAGGAGACTTGGGTTCTATCCCTGGGTCGGGAGGATCCCCTGGAGAAGGAAATGGCAACCCACTGCAGTATTCTTGCCTGGAAAATTCCATGGACAGAGAAGCCTGGCAGGCTACAGTCCGTGGAGTCACAATTGAGTGTCCAAACAATAACAATAACTATCCCCAACATGCCTTCCAATTCATTGAAAGTCCATCAGGTCATATTTATGCACTTCAGTAACACCGACCAAGGCTTTTGTTTTATTTAGGTGCCTGGGTATTCAAAAGACAAAGGGGTTCTTAGGAGTTTTCTTAGGCAAAGGGCTCAATAGCTTGGCTCCTTCTGAACAGCCTGTGTGACGGGATTATGTGGCCTGGATCTTTTCTTCTGCCTGTCAACTCTATTCGTGCTGGGGGAGTGGAGAAAAGAATGGTCTCAACTGTTGGGGATTTCACAGATTCTTCCAAACAGCTTAGCGAGGGAACATTTGATTCTTTCCCTGCCAGCAAAAACACCCTACCTCCCATCTCTGTGGCTTCACTCAGGCCACCCAAAGGCGGTCTTAGTTGCTGTCTCTAGTTGCCCACTTCTCTGGTCCTTGTCCTAAGATTTTTATGGAACAAGAAAATAAATCTGGGAATTCCCTGGCAGTCCAGTGGTTAAGGACTCAGGGCTTTCACTGCTGGGGCCCAGCCTCCATCCCTGGTCCAGGAACTAAGAGTCTGCAAGCCATGTGGTGAGGCCAAAAAAAAAAAATGTTGGTTGCATTGAGTGGATGGGGAAAACTAGAAATTGGAAACATATCTAGATAGTCTTAGCATTTGCAATGTATTTCTACACGTTATTTGATCCTCAATGGTGCTATGAGCTAAGAAGGGCAAGCCTGAGTTGTTTTTTGAAAACCTTTATGCATTTCGCCATGTCGGATCTTGGTTGTGGAAAATCTTTGATCTTTGTTGAGGCATGTGGGATGTTTTAGTTGTGCATGTGAACTCTTAATTGTGGCATGTGAGATTTAGATCCCTGACCAGGGATCCAACCTGGGGTCCCCCGCATTAGGAGCATGGAGTCTTAGACACTGGACCACCAGGGAAGTCCTCGAACTCTACAGATGAGAAGAAGAGGTTCAGAGAAGTGACCTGCCCAAGTGGTGGGGTGCAGACTTGACCTGTGTGGTACCCCAAAGCAGTCCCTCTCAGCCACAACTTGCTCCACCTGTGTTTGTCCAAGGGGATGTTACAGAAGTCCCATGGCAGCCCTTCCCTGGAGGTCCAGTGGTTAAGACTCACTCTGCACTTCCACTGCAGGGGACACAGGTTCAAGGTTCAATCTCTAGTCGGGGAACTAATATCCCACATGCTATGCAACTCGGCCAAAATAAGTAAGCAAATAATCGCACACGTGTGCTTAGTCATGGCTGACTCTGCGACCTTATGGTGGCATATGTAGCCCACCAGGCTCTCTTGTCCATGGGATTTTGCAGACAAGAATACTAGAGTGGGTTGCCATTTTCTTCTCCAGGGTATCTTCCTGACCCAGGGATTGAACCCATGTCTTCTGTGTCTCCTGTATTGCAGGCAGATTCTTTACCACTTGAGCCATCAGGGAAGCCCAAGTAAATAAATAAGTAGATATGTAAGTAGGTCCTGTGGGATCAGTGTGCATAGCCAGAAACAACAATCTAATCTAGAATAGGGATTTACATGTAATGTGGTTGCCAGAAGCCCCACAACCTACCCCAGAGTGCTGTTTCCTTTCAAAGGCATTAGAGCCGTAGTCTTGATGTCAAGTCAGCCTGATTCAGTAAGGCAGTTTGGGTGCAGTTTAGAAGTCAGGTAAACAGTTTCCTATCTGAAAAAAAACAGTACCTGGACGCCTACTTGGCACTAGACCCTATGTGAGCTGCTAGACCAACAAAGGTGAGTATTTTTTAAAAATCTAATTGGAGAATAATTGCTTTACACTATTGTGTTGGCGTCTGCCACACAACAACATGAATCAGGCAGCCATAAGTACACAAGTCCCCTCCTTCTTGAACCTCTCCCCCACCCCACTTTAGGTTGTCACAGAGTACCGCTTTGAGCTCCCTGAATTATACAGCAACTTTTCCCATTAGCTTTACCTGTTTAATATAGGGTAGTGTGTATGTTTTAATGCTCTTCTCTCAATTCATCCCACCCTCTCCTTCCCCTGCTGGCCAAAGTCTCTTCTCTACGTCTGCATCTCTATTCCTGCTCTGCAAATGGTTTCATCAGTACCATTTTTCTAGATGCCATATATATGTGTTAATATATGACGGTTGTTTTTCTGACGTAGCTTCACTTTGTATAACGTGCTTTAGGTTCATCCACCTCACTAGAACTGACTCAAATGTGTTCCTTTTCATGGCTGAGTAATATTCTATTGTGTATGTGTACCAAACTTTTTTATCCATTGATCTGTTGATGAACACGTAGATTGCTTCCATGTCCTGGCTACTGTAAACAGTGCTGCAGTGAACACTGGGACACATGTCTTTTTCACTTACGGTTTTCTCAAGGTATATGCCCAGCAGTGAGATTGTTGGGTCATACGGTGGTTTTATTCCTAGTTTTTAAAGGAATCTCCACACTGTTCTCCATAGTGGCTCTATCAATTTACATTCCCACCGACAGTGCAAGAGGGTTCCCTTTTCTCCACACTCTCTCCAGCATTCATTATTTGTAGGTTTTTTGGTGATGGCCATTCTGATCAGTGTGAGGTGATACTTCTGAAGGTGAGTATTTATGTTCACTTTCTATCTCTGCAAAAAACAACTTGATTTTATGCCTTACTCTGCCAGGCATTGGTACTGACAGTGAACAAGCCCCAAAAGACCCCTGCCCTCATGGAAATTACAGCCTAGTGGGCGAGTAGGGTGACCAACATATCCTAGTTTGCCTGGGACTTTTCCAGTTTGAATGCTGAAAGGCTGGCATCCTGGGAACCATTTAGTCCCAGTAAACCAGGTTCATTGGTTACTCTCCAGGTAAACCAGATGCTGAAGCAATATTAACAACTGTGTTGAGTGACAGAATGATTAAATTTGCACTTGATAGCTCTGGAAGCTAAGTTGGAAATGGCCGGGGATAGAGGTACACTGGGAAAGGTTAAACAGCTGGCACAGTAGCCAGGTGACAGGCTGGTGTTGTGGATCAGGCAGGTGGCTACGGGAATAGAGTAGAGTCTACAGGTGAATAGACTGCTTAGATAGGATGGCTGAATAATCAGGAATGCTCCTGGGTGGTTTTGAAGCTTAAGAAGCCAAGTGGAGGGGTTCTTGGAGGAATCTGCTGTTACAGAAGGAAGTGACGATGGTTCGGAGTGTGTTAGGTTTGTGGCCTCAAGATACGATTATTTTTGGAAAGTACTCAATCAGATTTTTCAAACCCTCAATCTTTGATGCTTCCAACAAATAGCTCTTGAATGGCTGCTCTGTGCTTGACATGAAGTATTCAGACACAATGAGGAGCAAGCATGACACGGGCCCGTTTTCATAGAGCTAATAAAATAATCCAACTTCCCTGGTGGCTCAGCAGTAAAGAATCCTCCTGCCATGCAGGAGACTCGGGTTTCATCTCTGGGTCAGGAAGATCCCCTGGAGAAGCAAATGCAACCCACTCCAGTATTCTTGCTTGGGAAATCCATGGACAGAGAAGCTTGGCAGGCTATAGTCCATGGGGTAGCAAAGAGTCGGACGAGACTTAGTTACTAAACAACAATAAAATAATCACATTGAGTATATGTAATTAATTTCTTAGGTAAGCTTTCTGAAGGACTGGAGCTCAACCTAGGTCAGATGCCTTGAGAAAGCATTCTTGAAGTGGTTTTTTCACAGAAATTCAGAGTGTAAATTAGGTGAGGGAAAAGAAGGGTAAGATTCTGGACAGAGGAACCATCTGTCCTGTGGCACTGAAAAGCAAGTCTAGGTGAAGCTCTGAGAGGGAGGAGGAACATGGTGTCAGAAGAGGCTTAACAGAGGCGAGGGAGGCAGACCGTGCAAGCCCAGTGCGCCACATAATTTTCATTTATTAAATACCTAAATACTGCCTTTTAAAAAAAGTTAAAACATTACAGGGCTTAACCACTTACTCATTGGTTAAGAATCCACCTGTCAATGCAGGAGACAAGGGTTCGATCCTTGATCTGGGAAAATCCCGCATGCCACGGAGCAGCTAAGCCGGTGCGCCGCAACTATTGAGCCCGTGCTCCAGAGCCCAGGGACCACAACTGCTGAGCCCAGGTGCCCCCACTACCGAAGCTGTGTGCCCTAGAGCTGGTGCTCTGCAACAACAGAAGCCACTGCAGTGAGAAGCCTGAGCACCGCAGCTACAGAAAAGCCTGCATGGCCACGAAGACCCAGCACAGCCCCAAATAAATACTTTTTTAACAAGGTAAAACATTACAAGTAAAGCTGAAGTCTTACTCCCTCTCCATCCCAGCCCCTCTAAATCTTTAAAAAAAAATTAACAATCTTCAGCATTGTATGTTTTATGTAGTTCCTTACAAAAATGGCATAATGTTGCCTGTATTACTCTGCAATACAGAGTATTGCTTTTCCTCTCTCAGTAAGCTCTGTCTGTGGTGTCACGTTCCTTTTACCAGCTACCGGATGTTCTGTTTTATCTTTCACTATTGACAGATGTTTAGGTTGTTTCTAGTTTCTCAGAATTACAGATAAGGCAGCAACACCCTCTCTTAATCATGACTCCTTTCTCCAGATGGGTGCTAGGGGGTGGAACTTACTAGGTCATGGAGTAAGCACAGTTTTCCTAGATGCTGGCAGATGACCCTCCAAAGTCCTTTTTATTCCTGATATTTCTGCAAGTTCTTTTTTAAACTTAAGTTTTACATATTTTTTTAAAATTGAGATATATTTGATTTATAACATCATGTTAATTTCAGAGTGCAGCACAGTGATTCGTAGAAGCTCTTTGTAAATCTACACACACAGAGGGTTTCCTGTCGGTCCAGTGGTTAAGAATCTGCTTTGCAATGCAGGTGACACCAGTTGGATCCCTGATCTGGGAAGATCCCACATGCCATGGAGCAGCTAAGCCGGTGCGCCACAGTTGTTGAGCCTGTGCTCTAAAGCCCGGGAGCCACAACTACCGAGCCCATGTGCCACAACTACTGAAGCCTGTACACCCTAGAGCCTGTGCTCTGCAACAAGAGAAGCCGCTGCAACGAGAAGCCCACGCAGTGAAACTAGAGTAGCCCCTGCTCGCTGCAACTAGAGAAAGGCCACCCACAGCAGAAAAAAACTAACAGAGCCAAAAATAAAAATTAATTTAAAAAAATCTACACACAATCGAATGTATCACTCTTTTTCTTGATGCCTCTTCTTTTTGTGGCATAAAAGTGTTCGTTTTTATCTTGACCTTTTCTGCAGCTTCCTACTCACTTGTTAATTTATTGTCTCCTGCCCATAAATTCATTGCTTCTGCCTAAGTTAACCAAAGTTAGTTTTCTGTTGGTCCTGTTAGAACCAAGAATCCTGACTAATAGAGATAAGAAGAAATTTTGAAAAATATATCTTAAAATATAAGCTTTGTTTATGCACTGCTTTTCTGTTTGTTTTTTAAAAAAACACATTAGTCTATTTGGGTTTGAGTGGCTGCACATGGGATCTTTAGTTGCAGGGCACGGACTCTCTAGTTGTGGCATGTGGGTTCTGGAGTGCTCGGGCTTCATAGCTGCAGCGATAAGGCTTGGTTGCTCACTGGTATGTGGGATCTTAGTTCCTGACCAGGGATTGAACCCTAACCGCCTGCATTACACAGGGGATTCTTAACCGCTGGACCACCGGGGAAATCCCAGTTAAGACTTTCTGTACACTGTTGGTGAGTAAGGGTAATAGTGTGCATTGTTGTCTTATTTCTGACTATAATGTTACTGTTTCTAATGTTCCACCATTCAATCTGATTTTCTGTAATCCATGCTTTAACTTTTGCCAGAAACTTTTAAAGTTCAGGAAGCTCCCCCTTGCTTTGTGCGTGCTAAGTCACTTTGGTCATGTCTGACTCTTTTCGATCCTATGGATTGTAGCCCTCCAGGCTCTTCTGTCCATGGGATTCTCCAGGCAAGAATACTGGAGTGGGTTGCCATGCCCTCCTCCAGGGGATCATCCCGACCCAGGGATCGAACCTGCGTCTCCTATATCTCCTGCATTGGCAGGTGGGCTGTTTACCACTAGTGCCACCTGGGAGGCCCCCATATCTAGTTTTTTTAAAAAAAAATCATAAATAGGTGTTGGATTTTCTAGACATCTCTCAATCAGTAGTTGGATGCCAAGAAACTACATTTCTAACAAGTTCCTAGTTGATGCTGATGTGGCTTGTGCAGGAACTGTATTTGGAGACACTGGTGTAGAACAAGAACAATGGGTTAAAGGCAAATTCTGAGAAACGACATTTAAGGAGTAGAGGGAAGTAAGAGAAGTCCTGAGAGAAACTCAACAGCAGCATAAAATTATGAGAAAAATCAAGAGAAGTATGGTGTCACAGAAGCCAAGTGGTGAAAAATTTGAGCACAAAAGTTTAAAAGAATCACAGTATTGAATACAAATAGGCTTCCCTGGTAAAGAATCAGCCTGCAGTGTGGGAGACCTGGGTTGGATCCCTGGGTGGGGAAGATCCCCCGGGGGGAGGACAGGGCAACCCACTGCAGTATTCTTGCCTGGAGAATCCCACGGACAGAGGAACCTGGCGGGTTGTTACAGTACCAGGGTCAAAAAGAGTCGAACATGACTGAGCGACTAAGCACAGCGCAGCACACTGCATACAAAGAGTTGGACTTCCTTTATGGTCCAGTGGTTAAGAATCCACCTGCCAATACAGGGGACACAGGTGGGTTCGATCTCTGGTCTGGGAAGATTCCACGTGCTTTGGAGCAACTAAGCCAGTGCATCATACATCCCATGCCTAGAGTGTGTGCTTGGCAACGAGAGGTCACTGCAATGAGAGCCCTACGCAATGCAACTAGAGAATAGCCCCTGCTTGCCACAACTGGAGAAAGCCCACGCACAGCAATGAAGACCCAGTGCAGCCAAAAATAAATAAATAAAATCTTTAAAAAAAATAATACAAAGAGGTTCAAATGCTCACTGGATTTGGCATTCGGACAGTAACTTTACTAAGAGCCCTTTTGGTAGAATTGTGAGGGTTAAGCAATACATTTTGTAAACATTAACTGAGTGCCACCTGAGAAATCCCATGGACAGAGGAGCCTGGTGGGCTACAGTCCAGGGAGGTCACAAAAGAGTTGGACATGACTGAGGATGTACAGCAGAGAAAGAAAAATTAGAATAGCCACTGTTGCCAAGGAGACAACACTGAACCAGTGAAGGATGCTGAAAAAAGGAACATCTCTTTTGAGACATTTGGGTGAGAAGAGGCCAAAAAAAAAAAGTATGCCTGAGTACACATGACAGCTAGAAAGGAATGAAGGTTTCAGGGAGGGCTTGGGGTTTTGTTTTAAGATTCAGAAAACAGAGTGTATTTATAACTGAGGGGAAGTCCCAGGACAGAAAGAGAAAATGATGATGGTGAAAGACAGAATGCACTCATAATGATGACAAGCAAGTAACTTCCCACTCTTAATTAACTGGGCAATGTCGAAAATACCATTCGGCTCCCTGAAGGCCACTATAGTGCTGGATGCTAAAGTATTTTGCTTTGTGCAGTACAATGTGCTTTCAATTCAAAGACTAATCTTCTCCTTTGGGAGTGTATTCTGGTGTTTGGGTTTTTGTTTTTTTTTTTTTTGGTTGTTGTTTTTTAATCAGGCAAAGGAGGGATTTATAATTTGCCACAAGGAAGAATATTAGGGATCCTGGTTTTAAAATATAAATGTTAGGGACTTGCCTAGTGGTCTAGTGATTAAGAATCTACCTGCCAATGTAGGGGGCATGGGTTCGATTCCTGGTCTGGGAACTAAGATCCCACATGCTGCAGAGCAACTAAACCCATGGGCCACAACTACTGAGCCTGCGTGCTGCAATTCCTGAAGCCTGTGAGCCCTAGAGTCTGTGCTCCCTAACAGGAGAAGCCACCGCAATGAGAAGCTTTTGCACCACAGCTAGAGCGTGGCTCCTGCTTGGTGCAACTAGAGAAAGCCCCCATGCAGCAACCAAGACCCAGCACATCCAAAAATAAAATAAAATAAAAATGTTAGTGGGAATATATAGTATTGCAGAAAATAGACTTTAAGAAAAAAGAAAAAAGAATACTGTAGAGAAAAGAGGCTAGATTTAAGACCCATAAATGTCACTTACTAGGTGCTAATCCTCTTTGGGCCTCGTCTTCCTCCTCTGTAAGATGGGAAATAGTAACAGAATTTAGTACCTGAAACAGTGAAAGTGTTAGTTGCTCAGTGGAGTCTGACTCTGTGTGACCCCAAGGACTGTAGGCTCCTCTGTCCATTGAATGCTCCAGGCAAGAATACTGGAGTGGGTTGCCATTTCTTCCTCCAGGGGGATCTTCTCGACCCAGGGATCGAACCTAGATCTCCTGCAGGCAGATTCTTTACCGACTGAACCACCAGGGAAGCACACAGTAAGAAAACAATAAATATCAGTTCAGTTCAGTTCAGTTGCTCAGTCAAGTCTGACTGTTTGTGACCCCGTGGACTGCAGCATGCCAGGCTTCCCTGTCCTTCACCAACTCCCAGGGCCAACTCAAACTCATGTTGATTGAGTCAGTGATGCCCTCCAACCATCTCATCCTCTGTCATCCCCTTCTCCTCCTGCCTTCAATCTTTCCCACCATCAGGGTCTTTTCCAATGAGTCAGTTCTTGGCATCAGGTGGCCAAAGTACTGAAGTTTCAGTTTCAGCTTCAGCCTGAGTCCTTCCAATGAATCATTCAGGACTGGTTTCCTTTAGGATGGACTGGTTGGATCTCCTTGCAGTTCAAGGGACTCTCAAGAGTTTTCTCCAACACCACAGTTCAAAAGCATCAATTCTTCGGCACTCAGCTTTCTTTATAGTCCAACTCTCACATCCATACATGACTACTGGAAAAACCATAGCTTTAACTAGACGGACCTTTGTTGGCAAAGTAATGTCTCTGCTTTTTAATATGCTGTCTAGGTTGGTCATAGCTTTTCTTCCAAGGAGCAAGCATCTTTTAATTTCATGGGTGCAGTCACCACCTGCAGTGATTTGAAAGCCCAGAAAAATAAAGTCTGTCACTGTTTCCATTGTTTCCCCATCTATTTGCCATGAAGTGATGGGACCAGATGCCATGATCTTAAGTTTTCTGAATGTTGAGTTTAAAGCCAACTTTTTCACTCTCTTCTTTCACTTTCACCAAGAGGCTCTTTAGTTCTTCACTTTCTGCCATAAGGGTGGTGTCATCTGCATATCTGAGGTTATTGATATTTCTCCCGGCAATATATAACAATAAATAGAATTGTATTAAATAGGAACGAGGTGAGTACTAGACACCTGAAATGCTAACATTGACCTGAGTTATTGGAAAAGACCCTGACGCTGGGAAAGACTGAAAGCAAAAGAAGGGTATGACAGAGGCTGAGATGGCTGGATGGCATCACCGACTTGATGGATGTGAGTTTGAACAAGCTCTGGAAGTTGGTGATGGACAGGGAAGCCTGGTGTGCTGCAGTCCATGGGATCGCAAAGAGACACGACTGAACAACTGAACTGAACTGAAAGTTAGATTGCAGAGGTGGGAGAAAGATTCAAGAGGGAAGGGACATATATTTACCTATGACTGATTCATGTTGATGTATGGCAGAAACCAACACAATGTCATTAAACAATTATTCTCCAATTTAAAACAAATACTTTTTTCAAAAGAATGATAATGATAACATGTAATGATCTCAGTGCACTATACCTGCATTACTTAAAAGTCCTCACTGACTCTCATAACCTGTGAAAAATCAGTGCTTCCACCAACCTACCCATCTTATTTTGGTTTTGTAGCTCCCCAAGACCCTCAGCTCAGTCGGTAGAGTTTGCCTGCAATGCAGGAAGCCAGGGTTCGATCCCTGGGTTGGGAAGATCCCCTGGAGAAGAAAATGGCAACCCACTCCAGTATTCTTGCCTGGAGAATCCCATGGACAGAGGAGTCAGGCGGGCCACAGTCCACGGGGTCACAAGAGTTGGATATGATTTAGCAACTAAACCACCACCACCACCAAGACCCTCAGGGCTGATACACAAGTGTGGTCTAAAAGAGTACAGCTCCCTCTTGTGGGCCCTTAGGTGAGAAGACACTATTTACAGAGAAAAATACAAGCAAGATTGGATGACCCCCAGAGTGTAGAATGCCCTGACTTGTCTTGGTCCTATTTTTTTTTTTTCAAATTAGAATTCTTCAAAACCTCTGGGAAAATTACATTTTTATAAATGAAAAACAACTTCAAATATGTCCAAGAAGTTACCTATTTAAAGGACTCTCCTAGACGAGTGAGTAGAATTGAAACACATATATTACCATATGTAAAATAGATAGCCAGTGGGAATTTGGAGCTCAACCCAGTGCTCTGGGACCACTTAGAGGGGTGGGGGATGGGTGGGGAGTGCGAGGGAGTTTCAAGAGGGAGGCGACACATGTATACTACAGTTGATTGAAATTTCTGTATGGCAGAAACCAACACAGCACTGTAAAGTAATTATCCTCTAATTAAAAATCAGTAAAAGGAAAGGAGCTAGGCAAGTAAAAAAACATTAAATAAATAAAGAAAGGACTCTCCTACATTTATATGTATGACTGAGTCCCTTTGCTGTCCACCTGAAACTATCAGAACACTGTTGATTGGCTATGCTGCTGCTGCTAAGTCACATCAGTCGTATCTGACTCTGTGTGACCCCATAGACGGCAGCCCACCAGGCTCACATCCCTGGGATTCTCCAGGCAAGAATACTGGAGTGGGTTGCCATTTCCTCCTCCAGTGCATGAAAGTGAAAAGTGAAAGTGAAGTCACTCAGTCGTGTCCGACTCTTCGGGACCCCATAGACTAGTCTACCAGGCTCCTCCGTCCATGGGATTTCCCAGGCAAGAGTACTGGAGTGGGTTGCCATTGCCTTCTCTGTTGATTGGCTATACTCCAATATAAAATAAAAAGCTTTTTAAAAAAGTGAAGAGCTCTCCTTCCTGTGAGGCCTAGCACCAAATCCACACCTCAGGGCTGTAACTTTGATTTTGCTGTGCTGTGCATACATGCTCAGTCGTGTCTGACTCTGCGACCCTATGGATAATAACTTGCCAGGCTCCTCTGTCCATGGAATGCTCTAGGCAAGAATACTGGAGTGGGTTGCCATTTCTTATTCCAGGGGATCTTCTCTACCCTGGGATCAAACCCCCATCTCCTGCATCTCCCACATTGACTGGCAGATTCTGAGCCACTGGGAAGACCACCAAATTTTAAGCAGGACGCCCAGGGACACTTTTCAGACTATACATCCCAGGATCCTCTGGGATTTCACCAGCTGATTTAGACAACATTGTGGGAAATTTGAAACCACAGCCCAATGCAGATGTCACCTACCTCTTTGCCTTCACTAGCTCTCAGGTTCAGGATCAGGAAAGAATAATAGTATTAGGCAAGGAGTTGGTGTCTCTTAAGTCTCAGCTATCACAGGTGCTTTTGAACTGTGGTGTTGGAGAAGACTCTTGAGAGTCCTTTGGACTGCAAGGAGATCCAACCAGTCCATCATAAAGGAAATCAGTCCTGAAAATTCACTGGAAGGGCTGATGCTGAAGCTGAAACTCCAATACTTGGGCCACCTGATGGGAAGAGCTCACTCATTGGAAAAGACCCTGATGCTGGGAAAGATTGAATGCAGGAGGAGAAGGGGATGACAAAGGAGGAGATGGTTGGATGACATCACCTACATGATGGACATGAGTTTGAGTTGGCTCTGGGAGTTGGTGATGGACAGGGAAGCCTGGCATGCTGCAGTCCATGGGGTCACAAAGAGTCGGGCACAACTGGGCAACTGACTGACTGACTGGAGGTGGAGTCTCTTTCTAGTTCATGTCTTCCAGTTACTGATCATATTTCACCTTTTATCATCTTCCAGTTCTTCTAAGGATTCACCTGGTGAAGCGATGAGGCAGGAGCAACAAATATTTCAGTACTAACCACGTTCCAGACACTGTGTAGATACAACTGGGAGCAGAAGACATGGTTTGTGCCCTCCAGTAGCCTGTGATCGATCCGGGTTCGATCTCTGGGTTGGGAAGATCCCCTGGAGAAGGGAATGGCAACCCACTCCAGTATTCTTGCCTGGGAAATATCATGGACAGAGGAGCCTGGCAGGCTACAGTCCATGGGGTCGCAGAGTTGGACACAACTGAACAACTAAAACACACAGCCTGTGGTCAATGTGAGTGGGTGGTGGACAGTTATTTGCATTTCATTAATGTACAACCAGAAACTTTCCTAGAGGAGTGCTCTAGGAGAAAGTAGCTTGCAGAAGTCATAATAAGCAAGGTATTTTTGGCCTTGTATTCACGATTATTCTTCATCTTGTTCACTATTTTATTTAGTGGTACACAATAGGAGCTTCACCCATATTTGAACGCTGAGTTAATTCTTTTAAAAATACTTATATGTATTTAATTTATTTATTTGGCTGTATAAGGTCTTACTTGCCACCCATGGGATCTTTAGTTGTGGCAAGAGAACTCTTAGCTGTGGCATGGGGGATCAAGTTCCCTGATCAGGTACTGAACTTGGGCTCCCTGCCTTGAGAGCATTGAGCCTACGCCACTAGACCACCAGGGAAGTCCCAGGTAGATGAATTCTTGATCACAATGGATGTATAAGGAACATTTGTGAATGGAATTGGTGAGGTCTCCAAGGGGGTAAATTTCACCAACTCTGTGCCAGAGTAGAACTACTTAGCCTATTCTGATTTTATTTCAACCCAAGAAGTCCTTTTGACCTTTCTGTAATCTTTACCATCAGATTCCTTGGAACTTCATGGAACAGAGGAATCGCTCTTTCAGGTAGCAGCCAGCACATATCCAGCTCAGTAAGTACCTGCTGATAATGTTAGGAACCGTGAGAAGCTCTTGAGGAATATTTTAAGGCAACTTTAGATCCTTCCTCTAGTTCCCATTTGAGGAGAAACACCCCCAGTTCCTTAAAAAATTTCTCAGGGGACATGGTGAGTTCCTTTATCTAATTTCACTCCCCGCCCCGCCCCCATATATTTTGAGGGTGACTTGAGTCTTGCCTTCCCTCTGTCCCCAAGCGCAGGAGGGAGCTTTGGAACTTTTTATGTAAGGGGACCACGGAAGCCCTTGAAAGGGTCCTTCTCGAATTGCAAGGGAGGATGAGATTACCCTCAGAGAGAAGGGGGTTATGGGTCCTTTCAGGGTGTGGGGATGGCTATGACGACAAGCCATCAGGACGGGAGGGGCAATGCCAGACCCTTTCTCAGGAAGAAGCAATGAGGACCCTTAGGAAGGGGATGGATGACCCTCAGGGGTCCCATTAGGAAAGAATGACATGGGAGAGGGCCCCTCAAAAAGAGGAGCGACGCCAGGGTCGGTATCCCTCAGGAAGGATAATACTGGGGGACCCATCAGGGAGGGGACCGACACCATGATTCCCTAAGGAACTTGGAAAGACCCTGGCATCGCTCTCGGAAAAAAGAGATGTTAGGGTTCAGACTTCAGGAGGGCGAGAGGATGCTGCGGCCGGAATGATGCCAGGGTCCCCCTGAGAAAGTGGGAACGGCACAGGGGTCTCTCCCAGGAAGGTAGGCAGGGAGTGACGCCCGGTTCCCTCAGGGTTCCTCGCACCTGCGGGGGTCCAAGGTCCTCAGCTCCGCTCAGTACTCTGGTGCGAAAGGCTAAGCGGTCGTGCCTTTCATTGGCTGATTTCTTGGCTCATGACAACTAGATAGTCCATCGTAGCTCGAGGGAAGAAAACCTCTCGCGCGTCCTTGCCACGCCTCCTATCCAGTCGGCGCGTGCGCACCTTTCTGCCTGCTGTAGTTCCTCAGACCCACTCTGGGGGGCGCACGGGGGTTCTTTCGCCCAGTCCTACCTCCGTCGCCTGTGACCCATTTTATAACAGCACACACTTTGAAGGGCTGTTGCGAGTATTAAATGCAATGATTTATGTAAAATAAACACTGCCTGGCACAAAGTAATCGCCTGGCAAACCGGTTATTATTTGCATTTTACAGCGAGGGAAACTGAGGCACAGAAAGAGTAAGTAATATGCTCAAAACTAAGTCATTAACTGGCAGTGGCAACCAGAATCCAGTCTGTGTGCTTATCTACCATGCTTTTGTGGCTCCCCGATAACAAATACTGGCTTTTTCTTTCCTCTAATTATGAAATAACTTCCTCTTGATTATAAAAGTAATACATGCCCATCGCAAAAATTCAGAAAATATCAAGGACTACACAACAGAAAACACTCTTTTAATCCCATCCCTGGAGACACTTAATATTTTGATGAACAAACTGTCTTTTCTATGCACATATGTAAGATGGTATGATGCAGAACATTTTGAAGCCTGCTCCTCTCACTGTGAACATCTTGTCATTTCAATAAATATAGACCCAACTCATTGTTTTTAATAGGTGTATATTACTCCATCATACAGGAAACATAATTTAATGACTTCCTAAGTTTGGACATCTGGGTTTTAATTCTTCACTGTTCTGATCAAAACAATAGAATGGGCATTTGGTACCTGCAATTTCAGGTACCAGCTGGTTCTTTAGGATAAGTAGTTTTAAAAGTGCAACGTCTGTGTTGAATGCATGCAGCTACGTTTTTAATAAATATTGTCAGACCACTCCCAGAAAGCTATATGTGCCAATTTCTACCAGCACTAATGAGCTATGAAAGTGCTTCACCCACCCCCTGGATGGCCCGTCTTCATTATTTGCCAATAAGTGAAAACTGTCTTCATTTTACTTCCTCATATTTTCTGTGCTGAGAAAGGAGGAAATATTACCCACACCTCAGGATTTTGTGCATGTGAACTAAAATAACAATAATAATATAAAAGTACCAGCCAGCTGGGGTTTCCCAGGTGGCACTAATGGTAAAGAACCTGTCTGCCAGTGGAGGGTATGAAGAGACGCAGGTTCAGTCTCTGGGTCGGGAAGATCCCCTGAAGGAGGGTCTGGCAACCCATTCCAGTATTCTTGCCTGAAGAATCCCATGGACAGAGAAGCCTGGTGAGCTACAGTCCATGGGGTCTCAAAGAGTTGGACGTGACTGCACACATCAGGCAGCTATCATTGTCAAACAGGCATTGGGTGAAGTAAGATTCCCACCTTATTTCCCCAAATTTTCTCAACTGTGAGATCACGTCTCAGCCTCAGTTTCCTCATCTGCAAAATGACAGTGTGTATCTCAGGAACAGCTGGAAAGCTGATAAAATAGTCTGAGTGATGAGTTGGGCACAAGGCAGGGCCCTCTAAAGGTTGGGCAAGGCGGAGCCATTTGCCCCAGAGCCCTGTAGCCTGCAAGTGGCTGATGTCAACTTCAGAGAATGAACTGACTCCACCCCTTGCCAGGGCCCCTGTCCTGTTCAGATTACAGAGCTTCTCTGACCTTGCTCATCTTTCCACAAAGAAAGATGAACTCCCCAACAGGAGAATTTTAAAGAGGCAGCTGATGGTCATATGCTACCTCTGTCCTTTGACCCACATTCTGACTGCCACCAAGGCCCAACTCAGAAGGCATATGGAACATCACACCTACCCTTTTACACTTGGGAACACTGAGGCCTGGCACAAGGAGGCTCAGCCAATTGCTAATTGCTGCAGGCTGGGACTGATACTGTCGCCTCCTGACCCCCAGCCTGACACCCTTTCCCCGACTCTGCTTGCCTTTGGAACACCCTTGGGAAAACATCCATGTCTCCTCAATGCTTCTTGCGCAAAATTCAGATTCCCTGGCAACTTCTGCCTAGTTTTCCAGCTTCGTTCCTCCCCTCTGGGCCTAGGTTGGTCCCTGCTCCTCTGGGCCACGATATCTTTAAGCCAAAATCAAGCAGGCAAAGCTTCGTGTGCATTCTCTCCTCTACATTAACTCTCTTGCTTAAGTGCCAATAAGGAACATTCGGATATAGTAGCCAGGAGCTGCATGTGGGTACTTAATGTAAAAGAAAATGAAAACTCCAATTTGATTGCACTAGCCTCATTTCAAGTCCTTAAGAGCCACCTGGGGCTTAGTGCTTACCCTGTTAGATGCTGCAGACACAGAACGTTTCCACCATCACGAAGTTTCACTAGCTCTTAGTCTGGAACTTTTGTCCTTCCCATTTTACCAATGAAGCAATTGAAGATCAGAGAGATCACACCCAAGGTCACACAGCTAGAGCTGAGATTCAAATTAATCCTTGGCCACTAGAGACAACTAGTAGAGTAGGTGGTCATGCGTGCATGCTCAGTCATTCAGTCATTCAGTCGTGTCCGACTCTTTGTGAACCCATGGAGTGGGTTGCCATTTCCTACTCCAAGGGATCTCCCCAACCCAGGAATTGAACCCAGTCTCTTGCATCTCCTGCACTGGCAGGTGGATTCTTTACCACCGAGTCACCAGGGAGGCCTGTCACTCTTGCCTCAAATCCAGGGAAGCTGCCATCATTTTGTTTCAGAAGACTCATGCTGTGAATATATACTGATCCCACCGAGCTTAATGGCTTAAGCACTGTGTGTGTATGTGTGTTTATTACACACCAGAGGCAGCCAGTATTCTAACCTGAAAGCCTGTATCACAAACACTTCCTCTATCTTTATCCACAAGGGAAGTTTTGCTTGTTAGCATAATGAATGGCAGAAACAGTTTTACTCGTGAAATCGAGGCTTCTTAATTACCCTGATAAAGGTTGGAAAATGGGCTCCCATGGGTGGGATTAACAGTATTCAAACATGTGGATTGTTTCAAATATATCTGAGACTCGCTCACTCCCAACCTTGTATGAAGACACTAGAAAAACAAGAACTAAAATGTGGCAGCCTGGATGGGAGGGGAGTTTGGGGGGAGCATAGATACATGTGTTATGTATAGCTGAGCCCCTGTGCTGTCCACCTGAAACTATCACAACACTGGTGATAGGCTACACCCCAATACAAAATAAAAAGTTAAAAAAACAAAAAAGAGCTAAAATGCCGAGCCGGTCCTGTGTGAACTTGGGGGAGGATTCAGCTTTCCTGATACACAGCATAAGGTTCACGGGCTTTAGGGTATTAATTTTTGTTTTGTTTTGTTTTAATGCAGCATTGAGTGGGGCTTCCTAGGTGGCACTAGTGGTAAAGAATCCACCTGCCAATGCAGGAGACATGAGACTCGGGTTCGATCCCTGGGTTGGGAAGATCCCCTGGAGAAGGGCATGGCAACCCACTGTAGTATTCTTGCCTGAAAAATCCCCATGGACAGAGCAGCCTGGCAGGCTACAGTCCATAGGGTCACAGAGAGTCAGACAGGACTGAAGTGACTTACCACAGCATTGATGGTTGCAACACCATAATGGCTAGAATTCATGGAACTTTCAGATGTCAATTCTCTTGTGCTGGTGCATCAAGCTTACTGTCTTCACAGCAGAATTTGACCCAAGATCTTTTATCATGACCTGGCCACCAGATGTTGGAGGCGTGGACAATCAGATCCTCTCGGTTTCCAGGAACGACTTCGTGGTACCAGAAGAACCCGAGTTGCGTCAGATATGCTGCACATTCAGAGAAACAAGGCTTACCTGGGTCTGTGTGCTCAGTCACATCCAACTTTTGTGACCCCATGGACTGTAGCCCGCCAGGCTCCTCTGTCCATGTAATTCTCCGGGCAAGAATACTGGAGTGGGTTGCCATGCCCTCCTTCAGGGGATCTTCCTGACCCAGGGATCAAACACTTGTCTCTCATACTGGCAGGTGGATTCTTTACTTGGGTTTCCTAGCCTCCAAAAACTGTGTGGTCTGAACCCACACTTTATAACCCACAGCAGTCCCTGTGTCTGGACCTGGCCCAGGCCTGGGGGCTGCCTCTTGCCAATCTCTCAGGACCCCCTCCAGTTCTATCTGCCCAGGGAGGGGCAGGGACTGAGTCCATTCCTTATCCCTACCTGGCCCCAGACAGACAACTCAAAAGACACACCTTGAGAAATAGGATGGAAAAAGAAGCCACATCAGCCATGAAGATCGGTGAAAGCCTTGGTTTAATTGGAGACAAGATCGAAGGGTTGAGTATCAATCAGTGGACTGACTGATTGATCGTTAAACCGGACAACACTTGAGCAGCTCCCGGGGTGGGGGGGTGGTCCTGGGCTCCCCTCCCCTGGGTCCCTGGGGACAGGGAGAGGGGCAGCTGCTGCCCAGCCCTCACCTCCCCCTCTGATCACATGACTCCCTGTTAAACAGCACTGAGTCCACACTTCTGGGGGTCTATGGTACAGTTCGTATAATACAGCAGGAATGGAGACTCCCCCTGGGAGACCCCCCACCCCTCTTTCCCCTGACTGAGTCAGTGGGGGAAGGGCAAGTTTATTTTCCCTTTTTGCCTCTGTAGAATAATTTACAAACCAACCTTACAGTATGTACAAAAAAAAAAAAGAAGAGAAAGAAAGAGAACCAAAAGAAAAGGCCCCCTCCGGTCGCCGGCTGGGACTGAAACTACTTTCGCTACAAAAATGAACCCTGTACAGCATCTTGGGGGTGGGAATGGGTGGGACTCCCCACAGGGAAGGACAGACAGATGGAAGGCTGGGGGGAGCTGGGGGCTACAGTACCGTGTGCTCAGAATCGGAGGGGAGGAAGATGAGAGAGGCCGGTCCTGCCCAGCTGCAGAACCAAGCTGAGGGGCAGAGCGGATGGGGGATGTGGGGGTCTTTCCTTCCAAATAGTCCCCCCATGGCTTGAAGAAAAATGGCCTTGCATCTGTCCGTTGTATTGCTCCAGGGAACAGCTAGGGGAAGATGGGGAGGCTTGGCAAGGTGGGGGATGAAAGGAGAAATGACTCTGATGCCAGGGTAGGGTGGGCTGCCCAGAAAGGGGATGTGGGTGTACACCGTTATTGCTTCCTCCTAGGGCAAAGAGTTGGGGGAGGGCAGGAGGATGCTGGGGAGGGGGCATACCCAGGACGGGAACTCTGGGCCTGGCCCCGCCCCACTTGAGGTGCAAGTGGGAGCCACTGCAACCCCCTCTCCTATGGCCGTGGGAATCATTAAGGCAGAAACAAGAGGAGAAGCAGCTGGAAGGAAGGGGGGCGGCTCCAAATCATCCCCCCTCTCCAAACGGAGAAAATTCAAACTGAAACCCAGAGTGGAAGAGAAAAGGGGTGACGGGTGGAGAGGGCAGTGGGATCAGGCCCTCCTCAAACCTCAGATCCCAGGGTGGTGGTGTGAACGTCCCTCTGACACCCTCCCCTTGCCTCCTGAAGCCTCATGGCTCCCTCAAGTCAGTATTGCCAGGTTTGTGCAAAATGAGGCGGAAGACTTCTGGGGAGGGGAGGGCAGAAAGCCAGAGTAGGACTGGAGCTGGGGCCCCCCCTACAGTGGGCGACCCCTCCCCACCCCTAGGGCCCCCACCCAGAATGGCTATTCCTGGCTGGGTTCTAGAGACCCTCCCAAAATTCAGAAGTCTGGAGGGAGATTCTACACCAGGCAAAGAGCCCCAAGAGGCCGGAAGACTAAGCCTGGAACCTGGGCGATGGTGGTGAGGGTGGGGGGCTGGAGAGGTAGGGTCGGTGGTGGGGGTGGTTGGACATGGACAAGGGGAGCCGGGAACAGGAGCGTCTACAGTTGCTGTGTTTCATCCTTTTTTTTTTTTTTTTTTCTTTTTCTAAAAATGTAACAATTAAAATTCCAAAAATAAAATCACTTCCGGGACCTCAGCCCCTGGTTCCCCAGCCCCCACCTCCAAAAAAGAGGCCCCTGGGTGGGGGTGGGGGGGAAAGAGGAAAAAAAGAAAAGAGAAAAAAAACCCACTTTTCTGTTTTCTTTTTTCTCAGGAGGCCCAAGAGTCTTTGAGGCAGTGGAGGAGGTCAGGGGGTGATGGTGGTGGCGGTGGCGGGTGGCACGGAGGCCAACCGGGTACAGGGGCTGACGCTCAGGTAGGGCCACCAGCTGACCCCCAAGCTCCGGGAGCTGGAAGCGCTCCAGGAGTGGGATCCTCGCCGGCTGTCCCCGTGCAGGCACAGCATGCCCTCTTGGCAGCCTGATGCTCTTTTTGGGCCCCCACCTCGGCTGCCATGGAGGGGAGGCCCAGAAGGCCCGGGTCGTCCTCTGGAGGGGGCGGTGTCCTCAAGGCAAGCGGAGCAAGGCTATTAGGAGACAGGGCAGGGATGTTGCGGCAGCCCACACAGACATCCACGGACGCGCCTTGGGGCACGGACACGTCCTGGCCAGCTGCCACACTACCTGTGGAGTCCACTTGCCGGGTCAAGTACATTTCCTCTATCTCCACCTCCGCAGATGGATCCTGGCCATCAACTTCCAAAGGGTCTTCAGGTGGGGAGGCATCCTGGGCCATGTACAATTCCTGAATTGCAACCGCACCCGGGGCAGTGCACACCTCCTCCTCCTCTTCCTCGTCCAGCGTCAGCTCGAACTGGAACTTATCAGGTGGTGGGGGGTGGCCCGGTCCCCCAGGCTCCTCCTCGGGGGGTGGCGAGGGGCTCTGCCGAATGGCGCTGTAGTACCAGTCCCGGTTGTCTTCCAGAGTGTCCAGGATCTCTTGGGCATCTGGGTGGACCAAGTCAGCCCACGTCTCCCACAGCGGGTGTACGATATAGTCAATGAAACCCACCTGAGAGAGCAGGAAGGAAGCAGAAACCACAGATGGCACCACCATGCTGCGGGATCTGATAAAATTTAAAAGATGCTAATGCAGGGGACTTCCCTGGCCATCCAGGTAAGGTTAGGACTCTGCACTTCCACGGCAGGTGGACAGGGTTCGATCCCTGATCTGGGAACTGAGATCCTGCATGTCACGCAGTGCAGCAAAAACTAAATAAAAATAAGAGATACTGATACCATCTGACCTAGCAAGTTTGCTTCTCCAGATCCATCCCTGGAAAAACTCTTGTGTAAGTAAGAGGGGAAAAAATCACATATGAGATGTAAACAAAAACTGGAAACACCTCTATATATACATCAGTCGGGAATTACTTTTTTAAAATGGTGGTAAATCACAGATATTCATGAAAGCCCCCCGCCCTTTTTTTTTGCCTCTCTGTGTGGCTTGCAGGATTTTAGTTCCCAGAATGCATGCGTTCTCAGTTGCTAAATTGTGTCCAACTCTTTGATATCCCATGGACTGTAGCCAGCCACGCTCCTCTGTTCATGGGTTTTTCCCAGCAAGAATATTGGAGTGGGTTGCCATTTCCTTCTCCAAGGGATCTTCCCAACCCAGGGATCAAACCCTTGTCTCCTGCATTGGCATGTGGATTCTTTACCACTGAGCCACCTGGGAAGCCCGTGGGGATACCACACAGCAGGGAAAAAGGATGAGCTTAATCCATGTGTAATAAGGTGGATAGATTTCCAAGTCACTGTTGGGAAGAAAAGGTAAGCTATGTAAAAATAAGTATATACTGATACAATTTATACTTTTAACAAAGCTAAGCCCACAAACTATTCCTATTAAGTTACCTGTGAATATAAACGTGTAACAAAACAAATAAATCTGGTTTTCATCAGGGGTTAGGGGGCTATGTGGATGACCAGGGGACATTTGGAAGTGTCTGGACACAGTTTTGGTTATTACCACAGGAAAGGGAGAGTATTCCTTGCATCCCGTGGGTGGAGGCCAAGGATACTGCTCAACACCTTACAATGTAGAGGGTGGGCCCACCACAGAGAATGAGCCATCCCCAAACTTCAGTAGTGCTGAGGCTGGGTAACCCTGCATGGGAAACATACACACACCAAGACAGGAAAAGGAGATCTCACCAGGGAAGAGGCTAGAAGCAGGGAGAGTGAGAAACTCTCATGCTCAAAAGCTTTATCCTTTTTTTTAGGCCAGCTGTGCAGCATGTGGGTTCCTAGTCCTCTGACCAGGGATGGAACCCATCCCCCCTGCATTGGGAGAATGGAATCTTAACCACTAGACCTCCAGGGAAGTCCGCAAAGTGTTGTCTCTCACATGACCGTGTTTCTGTCCCTTTTGTTAAACAGGCAGATGACAAAGCTGAGTCATTTCACTTCATTTCAAAATCCATCAGGACTTCCTGGTGGCGCAGCGGATAAGAATCTGCCTGCCAATGCAGGGGATATGGATTCGATCCCTGGTCTGGGAAGATTCCATATGCCATGGAGCAAATAAGCTGGTGCACCATAGCTTCTGAATCCATGGCTCTAGGGCCCAAGAGCCACAACTACTGAGCCTGTGTGCTGCAATTACTGAAGCCCATGCGCCTAAAACTCGGGCTCCGCAACAAGAGAAGCCACCATAATGAGAAGCCCAGACACTACAATGAAGGGTAGCCTCTGCTCATTGCAACTAGAGAAAGCCCACAAGCAGCAATGAAGACCCATGTGACAAAAAGAAAAAAAAAAAAAAAATCCACCAAAACTCAGGCCCAAAATGAGTGGCCAGATCACAGGGAAACCAAGAGGCTGAATGGACATGAGGTCTGTAACTAACCGTCAGACGAATATTATTACAGATGTTATGGCAGTTGCAACAAAGAGTTAGAACTGTCTGGGCGCAAATCTACAAATTAAGGAGTTGGAGGCTCAGTTCAGTTGTTCTGTGGAGCAGGAAGTGTTACCTATTTCTCATCATGATAGAGAAGGAAAAAACAAAGAAAAACTTGACATTGTGGATGGGCAGCTTAGGGCCTCCTGGGGGCCTTGGGGCTCGAGGCCAGGATGTGAGGTAGGGGGCCTTTCCCTGCTCCCTTCCAACACCCCGAGACTCTACCTGAGACTTCTCCACTGAGGCTGTGTGCTTGTCGCACATGGGACTGATCTCCATGCCTCGCTCACGTTCACGGTCGCCCTGCTGGAAGAACTCGGCCATGATGCGGTCAGTCCACTGGCGGTAAAGCTCCAGCGGCTTGGTGGGGTTGCTAAGGTCTGCGCAGTGCACCATGTTCCGTAGAACCTGCGTGGGGTGGGGGGACCTTTAGAGGCCATGGCCCCCGACCCAGTTTCAGGCCCCAGGCTTTCTTACTTTCCCTTTGGAAAGAGAGTAGGGGACGGTGGGGCGGGGGGGTGGTGGGTAAGGGGGGAGATGGAGGGAGGAAGAGGAGGTGAGGGAAAAGGGAGATGAGTGGAGGAGAGAAGGGGAGAGATGAGAGGTGAGTGATGAGCAAAGGGCAGAAGGAGGGAAGGGAAAAGAGGCAGTGGGGGACACAGAGGTGTGGGAGGAATGGAGACAGGGCTTGATGAAGAAAGGGAAAAGGGGGCTTCTCTGGTGGCTCAGTGGTCAAGAATTCTCCTGCCAGTGCACAAGACACAGGTTTGATCCCTGGTCCGGGAAGACCCTACCTACATGCTGAAGGGCAACTGAGCCCGTGCGTCACAACTACTAAGCCTGTGCTCCAGAGCTCAGGAGCCTCAACTACTGAGCCCACATGCCACAGGAACTACTGAAGCCCACGCACCCTAGAGCCTGTGCTCTGCAACAGGAGAAGCCACCACAATGAGAAGTCTGTGCATCGCAACTAGAGAGTGGTTCTCACTTGCCACAACTAGAGAAAAACCTGCACAGCAATGAAGACCCATCACAGCCATAAACAAATAAATAGTTAATTTAAAAAAACACACACTATGTTAAAAAAAGAAAGGGAAGAAGGAATTGAGTGAGATGGGGGAGACGGGAGTTGGAAAGGGTTAGGTGGCAGAGGAGAGAAAAGACAAAGAAGATGGGCAACCTGGGAGCTGGGGGCAGAGTGAGGGGCAGCAACCCAGACCTAAGGGAGGAGGGAGGGAAAGAGTCCTTATATGGTCTGTGTGCGGGGCACCTGGATGCGGTCGGAATAGTTATCCAGCAAGAGGACCCCTGAGCTGGTCACTTTCTTAGTCTCCACCATGGTCTTCAGGTCAGCCAGGAGGGTCATGTGCTTGGACATATCCGTGGCCAGCACCTGTGGGCAAGGACTTGTCATGGGGGCCCTCAAAGCCTGGCCACCCTCTGTACCCACCCAACCCAAAGTTTTCACTGAGCACAATCAGCCCCTGTGGAATTCCCTGGCATACCAGTGGTTAGGACACCCCTTTAGCTTCCACTGAAGGGGGCACAGATTTGATTCCCGGTCAAGGAACTAAGATTCCACATGCAGGGAGTGGGGCAAAAAAAAAAAAAAAATCCAACCCCCACAACCTCCTCCCAAAGGACGGTTCTCCTACTCGGGGCCTGTCTATCCCAGACTCAGACCAGACCCTCCCCAAATTCCCCTAGGCCCAAAGGCGACCTTCCGCACTGTCCCCGCCCCTCGCCCCGCCCACCATGTCGATGACCATCTTGCGCAGGCTCTGCCGCTGGCGCTTGCCGAGGTTCTGGAAGATGTCACAGTTGTCTTCCTGCAGCAGCTTGAAGCCCACGGCCAGGTGGTGATTTTCCAGCACCGACTCGTCGTTGTACATGAGCGCCAGTTCTGAATCTGGGTCCCAGGTCAGGTTGGGGCAGTCAGAAGAGACGACCCACCCAGGATGCCCCCCGCTGGGAGGGGCCAGCGTAGGCCCCGCCCCCAACCCAGCGGGCCCCACCTCCAGCCCAGCAGGCCCCGCCCTCACAGAGGGCCGCTCACTGGTGTTAATGAGGAACTGATTGGAGACTCCAGGGTGGTCCACGTCGTGGATGGCAGCCGCGAAGAGGGCAGCGAGAATCTCCAGGTCCGTAAACACGGCCTAGGGGCGGAGCAAGGGGGTCAGAGAAAGGCAGGGGTTAGAAAGATCGGGAGTCAGAGAGAGGGTAAAAGAGAAATGAGAGAGTCAAGAAAGATGGGGGTCAGGAGAGAGAGGAACAGGGTCAAAGAGAGATGGGAGGTCAGGGACCCAGGGTCAGAGAGATAAACAGGAGATTCAAGATGGGCAGGGGGGGAGGGGAGGCTGGAGAGACGGGGTGCCCAGGTGGTGCTCACATCCAACGCAGGTGTGGCCAGCAGCACATGGGTGGACTGCAGCACGTCGGCTGCGTGCAGGCTGTTGTGGTAAGCCACATCCGGGTGGTAGTGGTCCTCTAGGGTCAGCATGTATGTCACCATAGTGTCCACCGGGATGCGGAACTTCTTCAGCAGGTCCCGCTCCTGCGGGCAGAGGTCGGGGGATGGTGGCCCTCCCTGGCCCTCAGCTCCTCACTCCTCCCTCTCCCTCGCAGCTGGCCCCACTCAGCCCGCCCTACCAGGAATCTCACCGTACCTGGAATATTGTGTACATGATACAGCTGAGGGAACGCCCCCCAGCGTAATCTGACACGCGAAAGATGTTCAGGCCCCACTTGTTCAGGTTTTCCAGTTCCTGGTGGAGACGGAGGCCACAGGTCAGGAGCCCCTGAGGCCAGGACCCTCTAGACTCTCTTCTAGGAGTTCAGAGGTGTTAATTGCTCTGTCTTGGCCAACTCTTTGCGACCCCATGGACTGTATGTAGCCAGCCAGGCTCCTCTGTCCATGGAATTCTCCGGGCAAGCCTACTGGAGTGGGTAGCCCTTCCCTTCTCCAGGGGATCTTTCCCACCCAGGGATTGAACCCGGTTTCCTGTGTTGTAGGCAGATGCTTTACCATCTGAGCCAGGTGTTCAGAACCCTAGTCTGCATAGTGGGACCATTATCACTCAACCAGTGGGTGATGTGGTCAGCAGTATAGAATTTACCACCCAGGTCCTACTGGGCCAGAAAATAACAAAGCAACCCCAGTGTCTATTGAGTGCCTATAAGCTACCCAGCACTGCACTAAGTGCTTGATTTCACATAGCAGGTGAAGGAACCCAAACTCCAAGCAGTGACAAGACTCACCTAAGACCTTACATCTCACAAGCAGCAAGGCTGGGATGTGAACTCAGTGTGGCTGACCCAAAAGCACGGTTCAGCTTCAGTTAAACTGCTCTTGGGCACCGGGAGGAAAGGAACATGGGCTAGTTTTTCATGTCTTTGCAGAATTCAGAACAGTGCCAGGGACTTCCCTGGTGGTCCAGTGGATTTTGCACTTCCACTGCTGGGAGCGTGGGTTCAATCCCTTAGTTCAATCAGGGAACTAAGATCCCTCATGCCCTACTGCATGGCCAAAAAAAAAGTGCCAGTACACAGTAAGTGCTTAATCAACACTGGGTAACTGCATATAGCACTGGCCATTGCTGGCACATGGAGGGTTACAAGAAAAGTCAGCTGAGTGAGCTGCTGAGCTTGTGTCGAGTCCATTGTACAAATCAATGTGGGAGTCCTCTGGCCTAAGATTTCACAGAAAAGCCAGGAGGTGAATCCGGGTTTGGTCTGTAGTGGATGCTGTTGGATTCTGTGCAGATTCCTTCCACTGGTAAGCATGTCCATCCCCCAGCTGCTGGAGCTGTTACACATTCTCACAGCTGTCCTTTCTCAAAAATCTGCTCTGGGGGGAACACGAAGATCCCACATGCTGTGTGGTGTGGCCAAAAAAAAAAAAAAACTTCACAAAACTGCTCTTTCTGCACTAGAGCTATGTAGAGGGGGTGAGGGCATTCACCCTGGGGACAGCCTCCAGTCAATGACAAAAGGTCAGTGCAGCCAGCACAAGACTTTCCTGGTGGTACAGTGGATAAGAGTCTGCTGCCAATCCTGGTTCGATCCCTGGTCTGGGAAGATCCCACCTGCCATGGAGCAACTAAGCCTGTGAGCCACAACTGCAGAGACAGTGCTCTAGAGTCCGAGATCTGCAACTACTGAACCCATGTGCCACAACTGCTGAGCCCACATGTCACAACTCCTGAAGCCTGTGTGCCTAGAGCCTGTGCTCTGTAACAATAGAAGCTACTGCAAGAGAAGCCCATGTACTGCAACAAAGAGTAGCCCCCACTGCAACTAGAGAAAGCCAGTGCACAGCAACGAAAACTCAGTGCAGCCAAAAATTAACTAATTAAAAAAAAAATAGGCCAGCAGGCTTGCCTCAAGGTGGTTCAACTCAGTGGTGCTGTTCATACGTTGACTCCAGCTGAGACCACCCGCCTCTTTGCTCATTAGCTCCTTCCTAAACTGCTTCCTGGACTTCCCAGAAAGCACTAGCGGTAAAGAGCTCACTTATCAATGCAGGAGATTCGGGTTTGATCCCTGGGTGAGGAAGACCCCCTGGAGGAGGGCATGGCAACCCACTCTAGTATTCTTGCCTGGAGAATCCCATGGACAGGCACACAGCGCATACTGGTTCCTTCACTCCGCCTTTCCTGAGAGTCTCAAAGGGCAGGTATACCGCAATCCTCATCTCAATCTGACCCAAAGCCCAGTCCTTCACTGCCCCCGCCCCCAGAACCCTGCCCCTCCCTCCCCAGCCCCGCCCCCGCTGAGGCCCCACCCACTTGGGCTAGGCGTTCCTCTTGATCAGTCTTCACACCAAAGCGGGGCATGCTGGAATCGTTGAGGCTGCTGCTATGCATCAGCTTCTTCACTCCGGTTATCTGAGACATGGGCTGAAGCTGTGGCCCAGGGGCCGGGGGCTGCTGGCAAGGTCTCTGCCGTGGCGCTTGCTGTTTCTCCCGATCTTTGATCGTGGGTGATGGGATCTCCACTTCATTCCGCTTGTCTGCGGAAGACAGAGGAGAGGCAAGCATGGTTACCCCACTGAAGCTCCTTCATCTGGCTCTCAGACCGTGCCTGCCTTACCCCTCAGGCCCTGAAAATTCTCACCCAGGAGGTCAGACCTAGTCCTGGTGTCATGCTGTTGGTTGCTTATAGACTGGAAACCAGAGCGGAGGTAGGAATTCTTCTGGGAGGTGGTGGGCTGGAGTGGGGACCCCAGGGCCAGACGAGAGCTGTGGGGTAGCCCCAGTCCAATCACCAAGTTTGGCGAGGGGGTGGCATGGGAAGTCAGGAGGCAGGGTGGGGGCGCTAGAGAGGGCTTCTGTCTGCCTCGGATAGGCAAGGACCCTTCTCGGGCTGGGAAGACAGCCCCGCGGTGACCCAGAGGACTGGTTGGGGTGGACAGCGCTGGGAGGCGGGAAGGAAGGGTGGTCTCTGGCTCCATGGGCCCACCCCTACCCCCTGGACATCAGCCTGTCTGGGGGCCAGCCCCAGAAGTCTCTTTTCCTGAGCTCTTTAGGCCTTCCAGAGTCCAGCCAGGGCCACCCATTGTGACCTGGGTCCCACCAGTCAATGACAGGGCCCAAGAGGGCTCATTTGCATGCTGTGCTCTTATTGGCTGGGTCTTCAGCATTCAGGCACATCACACACTCAATGGTGGGAATGTTTGAAACCTTCTTTCCAGCTTGGCTGGGGGGGCAGGTAACCTGAATTGGGGAACTTTGGTGATCAATTCTGAAGGTGAAATTACCCTGACTTTGTCAGGGATAGTCTCAGTTAAGGCTCTTGGCTTCAGGATGAGGGGAAGGCTGACCTTGGAGGTCATTGTGAGCTGAAGGGTTCCAGTGAATCTGAGGTATTCTACCTTTAAGTTTCTGAGTTAAGGAATTCTCCAGAGTTTGGGGAATCACTGTATAGGTTTAAGCTAAGCAAGAGAATCCTATTGAATTTGGGTATCTAAAGTTTGGGGGTCTACTGAATTTGGGGGTATTGTACCAAGTTTGGGCATTCTATTGAATTGGGGAGATTTCAGCTTGGAGGTTTTTTAAAGGTTTGGGGGTCTTTATGGGCTTTTAAGGGCAGGAATTCCCTTACATTTGAGAATTCCACTGAGTCCGGGCATCTCTCTTGAGTTTGAGGGGTCTTCTGAGTTTGGGGCAAGGAAATTCAAGGTTGGAGATTCTACTGAATTTTGGGAGACTGAGTTCTATTTGAGTTTGGGGGTTTCTTGGGGTCCTTGAGTTTGAGTTCCAATGGGGTCCCACTGAATTTGGAGGGACTTTGCAGCTTTAAAGTAGGGGTTCTACAGGAGTCAGGGGTCTCACTAAATTGGAGGGTATCAGAGTGTAGGAACTTTTGACGTGGTGACTTTGACCTTTGGGGAGGTGAGTCAGGGTCCCTTGGGCAAATGTGTGCAACAAGACTCAGGGTCTGGGGTGCCCCCCAACAGTCCAGTTATGCATCCCCCCTGTCACACACACACACAGTGCTGCCCTTCACTCACCCAGGAATGTGGTGGAGATGTACTCAGAGACCTGGTTTCCTGACCTGCTCATCTCTGACAGGTGTGTGAGTTCACGGTTTAGCATCCTCTTGAACTAAGGTGAAGGAGGCAAGAAGGAAGGCATGATGGGGTGATGGCAGGGGTTGGGGGGGGTAAGGTCAGGCCTTCCCAAGAAACCTCTGAAGAACCCAGGAGCCCCTCTCACTTCTCTGCTCAGCCAGCACAGCGCTCAGCAGGCTGTGAGAGGGGAGGGGTCAGTCCTTCCTCTCCTCCCAACTCTCGATGGGGGTCCCCAGGCTTGGGGAGTGCAGCCCTCCCTCTCTGAGGAAGGGGGCTTCCTCTCACCATACTCCCTCTTTCTGCCCCCAAGGAGGAGTCAGAGGGGCACCTGTGGAAGGGAGGGGCTCCTGCTTAACAGGGAGCCAATGGGGTGTCAGGAGAATCCCGTCACCATGGTGATGGGAGTCTCCTTAGCAACTCCCCCTCCAACCAGCTGCTGAGCTGGGGAAAAGGGGGCAGGCCGTGGGCCCCTTAACCCCTGACTTCCCAGACCTACCCCTGGCCCAGGTCTTCCCAGACAGGGACCCCACACGCCAGGGTCCTGGCCCCGCAGCCCTCAGCCTGGTTTGAAAGGAAGGAATGCAGTCCTGAAATTCTGGGTGAAGATGTTTGGCTGGGGCAGGGAGAAGGGTGAGCAGAGGAAACCCTAGTTCAGTCACTAGGGGAGGGGGGGTTCCCATCATAGCCCCCTCTCCCCCAACCTCAGAGGGGTGGACAGATGCACAGATGGACAGGGGATGCCTAGAACCAGCCCTGGGGGCTCCTCTGGGTCTCCCCGTCTCTCTTCACACAAGTGGCCGCTGTGACATTGTGCATGAGGAGAAAGGGCATCGGCTCCCCACCCCCAAGCTCCACCAAAGCGCCCCCTGAACTGGAGCCGACTGTCCAGAGAGGCAGGAGGGACTCTTGGCAGGAAGGGTGAGCCTGCCCAGCCCACATCGGGAGAGGCACTCACTCCTCCCAGGGCTGCTAGAGGCCCTGGGCACCCATAGAGAGACACACATCCACACACAAGATGGACCCACAAAGTCACACAACTGCACAGAGTCACAGACCCCCCACTTACACAGTGCTACACAGCCCCCAGACACACACATCAAGGAGCACACACAATAAAGCAGTCACTGAACTCAGGGTCACATGCCCCAGAAAAATCATGCAGCTCTGGGCTCATAAACATGGCCCAAAACACACCACCACAATCAGAACCATGTGATCTCGGCCAGGGCCATCCCCCAGTCCATGACCCAGGCACACAAGCCCACGGGCCTCAGGCAGCCCCCCACCACTCCAGACACACACACACATGCACGCTGTGGTCACACCCAGAGAGAGACCCACACCCCCAGCCACCCACCTTCCACGCCCAGCCCCGGGCCACACACAGAGACACAGTCACCAGGCTTCATCTCCAGGCCACACACGTGCACAGATGCACACACAAGCCCAGACCGGGGGCTGGAGGGTGCGAGGTGGGAGGGCCAGAGCTGGGTCTCTTGCCCATCCTCCACCCTGAGTTCCCCTACCTGGTCCCACCAGCCCACCAGCCACGGCTTGGAGCAGGTCTCGCAGAAGAAATCCACCAAGGGCATCGTGGAGTCTTGGCCCCGCTCAGGGCTGCCGCACACAGAGGCTGGGCTTGGGGAGTCCCGGGGTTAGCAGCTATTGTGGCAGGGGGCGGGGTGCTGGGCAGTGGAAGGGGGAGCCGCGGAGGGGCCCAGGCCGGCCCAGCAGGGCTGGGGGGCTCCCTTCCCCTCCGCGCTCCCGGCAGCAGCCCTGGTTACATGGTTTGCCTGCCGTGGGCCCTGCTGGGCCCCCGTGCGGCAGCAGCAGTGGCTGGAGGTGGCCGGGGACCCCTGCCCATGGGGGGAAGGTGCAGGGCGAGGGTCCCGGGAGGAGGCTTCGGAGGCTCTGGGCTCCGTGTGTTCGCCTGTGTGTGTGCGTGTGCGTGCTCACTGCAGCACTGGCAGGCTGCATGCAATGTCAGGTGGTGCTGGGGGTGGGGGGGGCATTAAAGGGGCACTGGAGCCCATGGGCCTCAGGCAGGACCCAGGTGAGGTTGCCAGGGATGGGCAGGGAGGCACACACACCCGGCAGAGGGCATGCCCCCACCTCGCCGTGGACACACCCAGCGACAGACACACACACCCACATGCTCCACACACCAACACACAATCAGACACAAATTCCACTCCACACCACTACAGACACTTGACAGACCTGACCACACTCTGACACCCAAATGCTTTCAGTCCTATGCTAACCACACAAACACACACACACACAGTCACAATTCTGTTGTTCAACACATTTCTAGGAATACAATAGAGCACACAGAGGTACAAATACCTCTAGACACCCATTCCCAGAATATGGACTCACAACCAGAAGTGCAGACACACACTAAGGGATAAACACCCAGATACTGGACACACTTGCAGACACACTCAACACACCCACAGACACACTTGTAAACAAACATGGATACCCGTATGGCCTCAGACACAAATGTGCCCTGACTAATCTATAAGGGAATACGCACACTCACACCCACGCTCCACACGCACATACCCCATTGCAGAAATACACCCGCAGACCAACATTCAGACACACAGTCACATTCTCAGATGCTCCACACATACTCTCAGGGACACAATTGCCCTAGACTCACATGTTCCCAGACAAACCTCCACCCACGGGTGTGCGCACCCCCCAACACAGACGCCCCCACCTGCACATTCATTTCCTGACAGGCATCCTCCCACCAAGCTGTACAACTCCAGGTGGCATCATTCACATTGCCCGCTTCCTGAATGGCGCCCCCTGGAATTGTGCAGTGCACAGTCAGCACAACTGTACATGGATGCCTTGCACTCTCTCCTGTGGCCTTGCAAGCACACACACACACACACACAGAGTCACAGACACATGGAGATACACACTCAGATTCACAACTGGACTAACTCACATCTCTAGACATACACACCCCCCTGGTATAGCCCCCCACACTGACAGCCCCACATTGTCAGCTGTGCATATCCTTATGCCCTCCATAGATACACTTGTGCATGCCACTCCTGATGGATCTTATTGGGATACCCCCCACTCCCCTCCCCTCCTCCCTGCCCAGCACTGCAATCGGGTAACCAACAAACAGTCATATAGCCACAGATACACACTCATAAACCATACAAACACAACCTGCTCCCCCCAGGACAGAAGGTCACCTAGGGACACCCCCCCACACACACACACACACCAGGTCTACAGGAGATACAAAGTCAGATACACACACACACACACACACACACACACCCCAGGTCTACAAGAGATACAAAGTCAGATAACACACACACACATACATACACACATACACACACACACATCCCAGGTCTACAGGAGATACAAAGTCAGATAACACACACACCACACACATACACACACACACACACACACACCAGGTCTACAAGAGATACAAAGTCAGATAACACACACACACCCCACACACACACCAGGTCTACAGGAGATACAAAGTCAGACAACACACACCACACACACACACACCCAGGTCTACAGGAGATACAAAGTCAGATAACACACACACACACATACACATCCCAGGTCTACAGGAGATACAGAGTCAGATAAAGGACACCCAGGGTCTGACCCCACCCCACAGGCTCTAATCACAGGTGGACCACGCCCATTGGCCACGCCCCATAGCTAACCCCGCCCCCAGCCGTTGGCTCCACCCCGCTGCTCCTACACACCTTGTGGGAAGCCATCTCGCTGACGGAGCGATAGGTCTGCATGGTTTCCAGCTGCTCCAGACACCAGTCCAGCTCCTCCAGTGTCTCTCGGGCCAACTGCTGACACGTCTCCTCTGGGGAAGGGGCAGCCGGGGCGGTGACTGCGAGGGTTCGCATGGAGACCCCCAGAGGTGATGGGGGCCCGTCTGATGAGTAGGGCACTGGGAAAGGGGGCGAGGGACCCCGCACTGGGGCACCACGAGGGGCCTTTCTCATGCCCTTGGGCTTGGTTACCTGATAGCGTGGCCTTGCAGACGGGGGTTGGGCCGCCCAGCGGGGACCGCCTGCAAAAAATCGGGCCCCAACCTCAGCCTGGCCCTCCCCGTATCTCTGCCTCCCTCTCTCCATGAAGAGTTCTGACTTTCCTTTTTATGAGCCCTCTCTGTGTGTCCCAGGCATGCTGCCATTTACTCTGCCCGCTGCCTCTCACAGAGCCTCACAAAAACCCATTTTACAGATGAGGAAACTGAGGTTCACGAAGGTGGAGCCACCTTCCTCAAGACGATATGGCTGGTTGGGTCAGACCCTGTGTCTCCAAAGTCCCTGCTTCCCTGACCATCCCTCCCCTGAGTTCCTTGAACCCCAGGATAACTCTGCCCCACCCCCCGCCCCCCAGGGCTCCCAGAGGAACCAGCAGCTCTCAGCCTCACCCCTGCCCCCAAATAAGAACTACTTCTATTCAGTGAGCATTTACTATGTGCTGGGCAGTATTCTAGCACTTTCTATACATCACCTTCTCAACTTCTTACAGCGGTTTCCAGTTGACAGAGGCAACACAGACGGCTAATTGCCTGGCAAGCTGGCATCACTGCCAGGAGTGGCTCAGAGGCTGGGGTGGCTGACCACTCATGACCGCAGCCTTGAGTGTCCATACCCCTCCATCTTTGTTTATAAAAGTTTCCCCGACTTAAGAATTTGAATCACAATGGTTTACTGGCTCAGTGGCAGCTGTTGGCTAAACAGAGGCTCAGAGAGGTCAAGTGCCTGCCTGAGGTCACACAGCAGCTGTGAGAGTTGGACCCAGGTGTGTTGAGCCTCATGATCACAGGCCCTGGGGCCCAGCCTCCACTTACTTGTTGCTGGGAATGGGCACATTGGTCAGGAGGGAGAAGTTGCTACGAACGCTCCGGAGACTGGCCAGCACCTGGGTGGGGGAGCCAGGGTGAGGAGAGGGACCCACCCAGAGCGAGGAGCTGGGGCTGGGCCCCTGTCCCCAAGTGTAGGGGAGAGTCAGAGCCCCTTCCCTTCTTAGGGGAGGGGGTCTTACCTGGGCAAACGGCGTGACGATGAGGTCCTCTGCATGCCTGCAAGGACAGGGGTAGGTCAGGGGTCCTCACAGTGGGGCTCCCAAGGGTCTGGGGTGGACAGGGGCTGGGGCTACCAGAAAAGCAAGTCACTAGGGTGTCACTCTGTGGGGGACTGGGCCCTGGGAGGCTGGTGGACAGGAAGGGGGCTCTGTGGGGTGGGGGAGGGGTGCTTATACCTCACAAGGATGGTTACGCTGCAGGGGCTTGTTCTGAAGGAAACGGTCAGGGAGAAGGGTTCAGGTGGGGCAAGGTGAGGTGGCGCAGAGACAAAAGGAGGGTGGTGAACACACCTCAGAGGCTGAGCTTGGAGAAACTAGTAGTGGGGAGGGGGTGGAGGACAGGAGCTGGGGGGAAGGGGTGATACAGATGCCTCACTGGGTCGGGACAGGGCTGGAGGATTCAGTAGAGGAAGAGGGCTGAGGAGATGGGGGTGCTCACACCTCTGTGCTATTGTTGCTTAGTTGCTTCAGTCGTGTCCGACTCTCTGCGACCCCATGGACTGTAGCCCGCTGGGCTTCTCTGTCCATGGGATTTCCCAGGCAGGAATACTGGAGTGGGTTGCCATTTCCTTCTCCACACACCGCTATAGGTGGTCGTGTAAGGGGGCTGGTTTAGGGAAGCCTAGACATGGGGAGGAAGAAGAGGGTCAGCCGAGGTGGACCCTCTGGAAGTGGTAGCCAGGAGGGGCTCAAGTGGGGTTCCCTTGCTGGAGAGATGGGATAAGGTGGGGCCAGGCCCCTGAAACCAAGGGGTAGGAGTGGGCATGGGCAGGTTGGGTGGGTGGGCACTGTAGGGACATGGGTGGGGCTGGGCCTCAGCTCAGAGTGGCCAGGTGGCGGGGCAGAGACAGGGTGGGCACTCATACCTCACTGGGTGGGTATGCTATAAGGGGGTTGAGTCCTCAATAGGGAATAAGGGCGCTGTTTAGTTTTTGCCAAGGACCATGGGGTGGGCTGGGGGTTGGGCAGCCCCCGTCCCCCCTTGCTGGGGCCAGGAGGCCTGGAAGAGCCAGCCAGGGGGGAGATGGCAGGTGCTCACGCCTCGCTGGTGACCGACGAGTTCCGGGACATGGTCTTGGGTGACATGTCATAGTCACTGTCTGAGCGGTAGAGAAACGACTCCCGGCGCTGGCTGGTGGCCGCACCAGCATGCAGCACGAGGCCCGGGCTCGCCTGCGAGTCCAGCGGGCTGCGGCCTGGCGATGGTGTCGGTCCATTCTCCGCCTCCAAGCTGCAAGGGGTGGGCGGGAAGAGGGGTCAGTGGGCTGAGATGATATTGAGGGGGGGCGTCGAGAGGAATAAGGAGACCCAGGAAATTCCTGACAAGAGAGACAGATACCTCAGAAAAGGTGGGAGACAGGAAATTAGAGAGACCACCTTTGTGTGCCTGGTCCTGCTGCCAGAGCTAAGGGACACTGCCGTGACCCAGACAGACCATGATCTGTGCCCCTCACATACATGACACTGCGAGGGCTGGTCTAGAAACAGGCCAACCGAGCAGCACTGCACATCCCCAAAAGTTGTGGGGTCTTCCTCGCTCTGTTCTTCCCTTGGTACCTCAGAGCAATCAAATCTATTCAAGAATAATCTGTCTGCTTCATACCCCTTCCTTGGCCAGCCTGCCCATCATCACTTTCCTGGGCCAGGACATTTGTCTTTGCTCTGGCCCCTAGCTGCTTCTGTTTATACCCCTGTCTGCTTCCCTCAGCAGCCAGAGGAAGCCTGTGAATACCTGAGTTGGGTCACATCCCTCCTCTGTTTAGAACCTTCTCTGGCTCCCAGTTCACTCAGAGCCAAAGCCAAAGTCCTTGCTGTGGCCCACAAGGCCCTGCCCCCATACCCACTACGCCCTTCATGGACTCTGCTGCAGCCATAATTGCTTTCTGGCTGTTCCCTAAATATTCCAGGGATATTCCTGCCTCAGGGCCTTTGCACAGGCTGTCTCCCTGGCCCAGATCTCCAGTGGCTCCCCCCTCCTCTCAAATGTTGCCTCTTCAGGAAGGCCTCCCTCAACCAACCCATCTGAAATATCATCCCCTGCCCTTACATTTCATATTTCCCTTCCTTAAAATAAATACTACTTACCCAACACATTCTATGTTTTACTTTTCCGCTGTTTGCCTTCCCTTCTAGAACTAAGCTCTACAGAGCAAGGATTTTTGTCTGCTTTGTTTACTGCTGGATCTCTGGCTAAGAACATGGCCTGGATGCCCAATAAATGTTTACTGAATGAATCAATCTATGAATGAATGAATGAATGAATATACAGGCTGGATGGTGCCATCCAGGGAATTAAAACTAGGTGGGTGGCTGGAAAGGTGATTTTTAGCTGCTGTGGTGGAGGCAGGTCTCTCTGAGGAGGTGATATCTGAGCAGGGCCTGAAGGATGAGAAGGAGCAGGCCATGGGGTCAGGAGGTGGGAGAAAGCACTCCAGGGTGAGGGAACAGTAAGTGAAAAGGCCCTGTGGCAGAATCTGTTTTTTGTTGGAGGACCAGCAAGGAAATTGGTGTCACTGGAGTGGAGATATAGATAGATAACAGAGACACAGCTAAATAGAGGATACAGCAGGACTCCATTCTGTTGGCACTGGCAAGACAGAGCCTCTGGATGAGGTAGGAAAAAGCTGGCTATGCCACTTCCCAAATGTACAACTTGGGGGAAAAGACCAAATTTCCGTTTCCTCTTCTGCAATATGGGGGCAACCACTGCCTGCCTCAGGTCATCCAGGTAACCAGCGTTAACACAGGTAACACGCTCAGGGTGGTGCCTAACAGGGAGCTCAAGAAACACTGGCAGCTGTAAATCTATCAGCCCCCTAACTGTAAATCTATCAGTATCCCTGGGGAGGGAACTCACCTAGGCAATTGATATGAAGGTTTGAGGATAAGTGTGGGGAGCTGTGTGCCTGTGACATGCTGTGTGACCTCGAGAAGGTCACTGCCCTCTCTCGTCTGTGACTCTGTTAAAATGAGGGTGTTAGACTGGTCAGCAGATTTCAGGCTGTGCTCTGGTGAGTACAACTGGGTAGGGAGAGAAGAAATAGAATCCTCCCTGCACTTTCTGGTCCTCCTATTGAATGTCGGTCTAAGATTTTATTTGAATGTTCCCTCTGCTAAGAAATAAACCTGAGGGAATTCTCTTGGGGTCCAGTGGTAAGGACCCTGCATTTCCACCACAGGGGGCCCAGGTTCCATCCCTGGTCAGGGAACTAAGATCCCACATGCCATGTAGCCTGGTCAAAAAAAAAAATCTGAAATCTCCTAGACCAGGACAGCATTACCAGCTTCTATGCTGCTGCTGCTACTAAGTTGCTTCAGTCATGTCTGACTCTATGCGACCCCATAGATGGCAGCCCACCAGGCTCCCCCGTCCGTGGGATTCTCCAGGCAAGAACACTGGACTGGGTTGCCATTTCCTTCTCCAATGCATGAAAGTCAAAGTAAAGTTGCTCAATAGTGTCCAACTCTCAGCGACCCCATGGACTGTAGCCCACCAGGCTCCTCCGTCCATGGGATTGTCCAGGCAAGAGTACTGGAGTGGGGTGCCATTGCCTTCTCCCACCAGCTTCTATACATGGACTCTTTTTCCTGGGCCAGCCCTGGGATGGGGGGATGGGGGGGGAGGACTTCACTGCCTCCATTTTACACATGAAGAAACTAAGGTTCAGAGAGGATGATTGGTTCCAGGTCACACAGTAAGGTCATGGTGCAGTCAGAATTCCACCCCAAGTCTTGGGA
This sequence comes from Bos taurus, assembly GCF_002263795.3. Taxonomy (NCBI): domain Eukaryota; kingdom Metazoa; phylum Chordata; class Mammalia; order Artiodactyla; family Bovidae; genus Bos; species Bos taurus. The sequence goes on along the minus strand of NC_037334.1, from coordinate 14,970,917 downwards.
TTCCTCAGATCAAAATCTTAACTGCTGCCCTCTGTTGATGACCCCCATCAGAGCACATTCCCCTCATTAGAGCAAATTTTTCCAGGGTTCAGGCAGCCAACATAAAAAGCAGAGTGGGGCTGGGGGCCCTGGGTTCCAATTATAGGAAAGAAACCGGAAATTTTAAATAGTTGAAAACTCAAACTTCTTTTGAAAACAAACTTCAGAAAACATTTTAAAAACACTGAACACTGCTCTGCAAAAGACACTGTCAAGAGAATAAAAAGACAAGCCACAGACTGGGAGAAAATATCTGACAAAGGACCGGTATCCAGAATACATAACAAACTCTGAAGATGGACTTCCCTGGTAGTGCAGTGGTTACGAATCTGCCTGCCAATGCAGGGGACACAGGTTCAAACCCTGATCCAGGAAGATCCCACAAACCGCAGAGCAACTAAGCCCATGCACCACAGCTACCAAGCCCACGTGCCAAGAGCCCGTCCGTGCTCCACAAGAGAAGCCACTGCAATGAGAAGCCTGCGCACCGCAACTAGAAAGAGCCCTTGTGCAGCAACGAAGATTCAGTGGAGCCAAAAATAGATAAATGAAAATTTAAAAAGAAGACAACTCAATGCAAAAATGAGCAGAAGTATGGACAGTTCACCAAAGAAGATACACAGATGGCACATTCGCACAGGAAACATCATTCCTCCTTAGGGAAATGCAAATTAAAACCATGAACTATCCCTTTGCACCTACTAGGATGCTAAACAAACAAAAATTGACAAGGATACCAAGTGGTGATGACAAGGATCCATCCTTGTCACCACAAGGATCCCATCACTGATGGGAATGCCAAGTGGTACAGCCACTCTGGAAGACAGCTGCTTGGTTTCTTATGAAATTGAGCATACCCTAATTGTACAATCTGACAACTACACTCCTATATATTTACCCAAGATAAATGAAAACATGTCTGCTCAAAAACTTGCTGACTAGGGACTTCCCTGGTGGTCCAGAGGCTAGGACTCCACGTTCCCAATGCAGAGGGCCCCAGTTCGATCCCTGGTCAGGGAACTAGATCCCACATGCTGCAACTAAGAGTCCACATGCCTCAACTTAAGATCCTGGATGCCACAACTAAGACCGGCCCAGCACAGCCCAAATGAGTATATATATATAAAAGCCTGCTGACTAGTGTTTATAACAGTTCTCTTCATAATCACCCAAATCTAGAAACAACCAAACCAAATGTACATCAGCAGATGAATGGATAAATGGTAGCAGATCCATGCCATGGAATGTGTGTATGCTTAGTGGCTCAGTTGTGTCCAACTCTTGCGACCCCATAGACTGTAACCTGCCAGGCTCCTCTGTCCATGGGAGACATTCCTCCAGGCAAGAACACTGGAGTGGGTTGCCATTTCCTTCTCGAGGGGATCCTCCTGACCTAGGAGTTGACCCCAGGTAGACTCTTTACTGATTGAGCTATAAGGGTATTCAGCAATTTAAAAAAACACAAAAATAAACTACAGACCTTTGACTTTTTTAAATGGGGTGTTTTATTAGTGGCTTGGACTAAGATGGTTGTGGTGAGTTACTGAGAAATGGTTGTATTTGGAACATATATTTAAAAGAAAACCTAAGGGATTTATTTATGAATTATTTGTACAGGATGAAGGAGAAGAGTCAGTGATTTCCTTGACTTATGATATGTCCTGATAAACCCATCATAAATCAAAAATATCAAGATAGCTGAGGGCTTCCCTGCTTGTCCAGTGGTTGAGAATCTGCCTTGCAATGCAGGGGATCCCTGGTCTGGGAAGATCTCACATGCCACGGGACAACTGAACCCGAGCAACCACAACTACTGAGCCTGTATTCCTGAGCCCACAAGACGCAACTACTGAGCTTTTGTGACATGACTGCTGAAGCCCATGCACCCTAGAGCATGTGCTCTGCAACAAGAGAAGCCACCACGAGAAGCCCTGTGCACCGCAATTAGAGAGTAGTTGCTGACTGCTGCAACGAGAGAAAGCCCTTGAGCAGCAATGAAGACCCAGTGCAGCCAAAAATAAATACATAAATTTGAAAAGGATAGAGAGCCTAGAAATAAACCTTCACATATATGTGGTCAAATGACTGTCAACAAGGAAGCCAAGACCATTCAATGGAGAAAGGACAGTCTTTTTAAAAGATGGTGCTGGGAAAAACTAGTTACCCGTTTACAGAAGAATGAAGTGGGATCCTTACCTTATACCATATACAGAAATTAACCGCCAGTAGATCAAACATCTAAATATAAGGGCTAAAACTATAAAACTCTTAGAAGCTTCATGACATTGGATTTGGCAGTGATTTCCTGGACATGACATCAAAAGCACAGGCAACAAAAGAAAAAATAAATTAGGGAATTCATCAAAGTTAAAAACTTTTGTGTATCAAAAGACTATTCAGGGAGTACAAAGGCAATCCATAGAATGGGAGAATATTTTTTTAACGGTCCTTTTTTTCTTTTTTCGGCTGCACCATGGGGCACATGAGATCTTAGTTCCCTGACCAGGGATTGAAACTGTGCCCCCTGCAGTGGAAACTTGGAGTCCTAACCACTGGACTTCAAGTAATTTCTGAGAGAACATTTTTGCAAATAACATATTTGATAAGGGATTCATGTCTAGACTGGGCTTCCCTGATGATTCAGACTGTCAAGAACACAATGCAACTCCTGCAATGCAGGAGACCTGGGTTCGATCCCTGCGTCAGGAAGATCCCCCGGAGAAGGAAATGGCAAGCTACTCCAGTGTTCTTGCCTGGAGAATTCCATGGACAGAGGAGCCTGGTGGGCTACAGTCCATAGCATTCCAGAGTCGGACACAACTGAGCGACTAAGCGCACGTGCAATGTCCAGACTATATAAAGAACTCCTAAAACTCAACAACAACAAAACAGACAACCTAATTAGAAAGTGGGAGGGAGGTCCCTGGTGGTCCAGTGGTTAGGGCTTGGAGCTCTCACTTCTGAGATCCTGGATTCATTCCCTGGTTGGGGAAATAAGATTCCACAAGTCATGGGCATGGCAAAAAAAAAAAAGGGGGGGTATAACCCTTAAACATTTCTTCAAAGAAGACATACATATGGACAATAAACACATGAGAATATGCTCAACATCACTGGTCATTAGGAAAACACAAATAACCCCAATGAGATACCACCCATCAGGATGGCTACTATTAAAAAAAAAAAAAGGAAAATAACAAGCGTTGGCATGCATGTGGAGAAACTAGAATACTTATATACTGCTGGTGAGAATATAAAAAGGTGCAGCCACAGTAGAAAAGAGTTTGGCGGCTCTGCAAAAACTTTTAAGCCCAGAACTACCATGTGATCCAGCTATAGGCATTCCAAGTACATATACCCAAAAGAATCAAAAGCTGGGGACTTCCCTCGTGGTCCAGTGGCTATGACTCCACACTTCCAATGCAGGGGCCCCGGGTTCGATCCCTGTCAGGGAACTAAACCCCACATGTGGCAACTAAAAGATTCAGCACGTGGCAACTAAGAGCCAGCGCAGCCAAATAAATAATTTTTTAAAAAAGAAAGGAAATTCTGACACAGGCTACAACATGCATGAACCTTGAAAACATCACACTAAATGAAATGTCAGACACAAAAGGACGATATTGTACAATTCCCCTTACATGAGGTCCCTGGAGGAGTCAAATTCATAGAAAAAAGAAAGCGTGGTAGGGGCCGAGGGCCAGGGGAGGGGAATGGGAGTGAGTGTTCCATGGGGACGGAGTTTCGCTTTAGGAAGATGAAAGTGTCCTGGCAATGGATGGCGGGGGAACAGTTGCACGACAATGTGTGTGTATAACGACACTAAATTGTACAGTCAAGTTAAAGTGGTAAACTTTATTACATATATTTTACTACAATTAAAAAAAAAAACTTCTCATGCAACAGATACTAAAAAGGTTGAATTTTGGAAATTCCCTGATGGTCCAGTGGTTAGGGCTCAGTGCTTTCACTGCCGGGGGCCTGGGTTCAATCCCTGGTCAGGGAATTTAAGATTCCACAAGCAGCAGGGCACAGCCGGAAAAACAGTCGAATTTTACTATATGTTAATTTTTTAAGTCAATTAAAAAAAAAAAGGAGTAAAAATACTCTTAGATCATGAATTTGGGTCTTTGATGATAATGCCCATTTATTGAGCACCTGCTGTGTATTGAGTGCCAGGATAGATCCTTTTAGATTTATAGGAATAATAAGGTTGTGGTTTAGTTGCTCAGTTGTATCTGACTCTTTTGCAACCCCCTGGACTATAGCCTGCCAAGCTCCTCTGTCCATGGGATTTCCCAGGCAGGAATATTGGAGTGGGTGGCCATACCCTCCTCCAGGGGATCTTCCGCACCCAGAGATCGAACCAGTGGCACTCGGATTCTTTATCCCCGAGCCAACAGGGAAGCCCCAATAATAAGATACTCAGTATTTGCCTTGTGCCCGGTACTATCTGTAATTTTGTGTGTTTGTCATTGTTTTGCTTTTTGTCTTTTGGCCGCACATGGCACGTGGGATCTTAGTTCCCTGACTAGTTCTCGAACCCATGTCCCCTGCATTGGAAGCACAGGAGCTAATCTCTAGACCATCAGGGATGTCCCTCCTGGTACCATCGAAGTGCTTTGTACACATGACCCCAATCAGGTCTCCCACCAATCCTGCGAGTCGGGTTCTATTAATGTCCTGTGTCAATATGGAGGTTGAGGTGCAGAGAGGGAGTGAGGGGCTGGTGGCCTTCCCGCCTGTGAATGAGGTCCTGTCTCCCAAGGTCCCACCTGGATTTTGGGATTCTGCTGAGTGCCACTGGGGAGGGGAGGAGAGGGACACATACCTCCATCCTGAGGACCTCAGCCCCACCCTAGGAACTGAAGCTGCAGTTGGGGGAACTTGAGACCCAAGCCCAGAGGACACCCAGCTAGACTTGTGGGCAGATCCCACAGCCCCAGGGGGACTCAGCTCACGTAAGCAGGAGCCCAGAGGCCCAGATGGGAAGAAGAGGTTCTCTGGGGCCCTGCTGTTTGTGCTTCCAGGAGCGAATGCCCCCTGGGCTGTGGAAGGACAGAGGAGAGAGGATCAGGTGTGTTGAACAGCAGCCTGAGAGGGACTGAAAGAGAGAGTGTGTGTGTGGAAGGGGCGGGAGCAGGTGTCTCAGCTACCCCTCAGAATCAGACCCAGAGCTGTTGGCACTCACTCCTTCCTCACCTGCCACTGCTCACAGTAGCCAAAGTCAGGTTGGAGGTGGCTCCAGCAATGTCCCAATGGGACCCAAAGCCGCAAAACCCGAGTCACGGGCAGCCAAAAGGCCCTGACCTCACAGGCACATACCCAGACACTTCATCAGAAAGCAAACTGAAGGACTTCAGGGACTTCCCTGTTGGTCTGGTGGTTAAGACTTCCAATGCAGGGGGAGCAGGTTTGATCCCTGCTTGGGGAACTAAGAGCCTACAAGCTGCACGGTGAGGCCAAAAAAAAAAAAAAAAAAGGAAATGACTTGCCCAAGACTCTCCTTTGGACAGGCTGACCACTTGACAGCATTCAGATGGAGCTACTACCTGCCTCTACTCCTCTGAGGGCCCTGGGCCCGCCCACCTGGGCTCCTGGAGCATCAAATTGGGCCCCTGGAGGACTGGGCAGCCCAGGGACAGACGCAGGCTTTGGAGTTCTGCCGCACAGGCCGATACGAAACAAACAAGCGGTGGAGGTGGAGGGGGCAGGAGAGGAGACAGGTCCCCATTGGTCAGACTCATAGCGATCACAGTAGCCAATTGCTATCAAATGTCACATGCTAGGCACTCTTGTATGCCCAGACGGGTCCTCATGCTCCATTTTCCACAGATAGAAACTGAGGCACAAATAGGATAAGTAACTTGGCTCATGGTAAAGCACGATTAGAACCAGGCCACCAGGCTACAAGGCTGCTGCCCAGTAAATCACTGGGTGTCTGTCTCCCCCAGGCAGGCCTGCCATCTCCCCGGGCTCCCTGCCCCACTCCACCTGACTCCCTCGCAAGAGGTGCCAGGCAGCCTTCATGGAAAGGCCTGGCATTTGCTTTGTGAAGGTCACACGGAGGTTGGGGGCGGGCAGTGGTGTGTGTCTGCCAGGCCGGCACATGGTGCCAGGTGACACGGCAGTTTGTGGGGCTGGTTTGCAAGGAGGGTCTGTATATGTGGGAGTCCAGGGGGGTGTGTACATGCTCTGGAGCCCCCATGTGCGTACACTTGTCTATGTGGATCTGTGTGTGGTCTCTGTGTTGGAGTCTGCATGGATCTGTGTGTCTATGTGTGTGTGACCTTGTCCTCGACTCCTCAGGGGGTATGAGGCATGAATGCTCCTGTGTGTAACAGAGGGCAGGTGGAAATCGGTCCTGAGTGTGTGTTGCAGTGCAAGTGTGCTCCTGCAGTCAGTGTAGTGAGTGCAAGGGGGTGTGAGACCTAGGTTTCTGTGTTATGTCTGTCACCACAGCCACGGCTCACCTGTGCTCCATCAGCCACAAGACCCATGCCTTGCACAGACCACACCAGGTGACCTCAATTACCCTGTGTGGGGGTGTGTCTGTTTGTGTCTTATGTGGCTGCGTTTGTGGACTGTGTGCATCCATGCGAGAGCGCATGTGTGTGTCTGGGTGTCTGAAGGGGTCGATGCAGCGGAGCAAGAACAAGACTAGAGTACTCTGAGAATTCTAAGAACCTAGAGACCACTTCTCTGCCCCAGTGCTGTCCAGCAGATTCGAAATGCCCCCCTACCCCAGGTTTTCCAGCAGGAACCTCCTCCCCACCCCCACCCAACTTGGTTTTCAAGCCTGGCAGCCCCAGCAAGGAAGAAGAGAGGGTAAGGCTGGAGGCACTGAGCAGACAGGGCTGGAGGGACCTGGCTTGAAGCCAGTGGCCTGGGAGTGGAGCCCAGGTGACGCGGGACACACATATTTGCTGCCAGGGTGAATGCCAAAAGCCCAGGTTTAGGGGCACAAGGAGCGTGGAGGAATCCTGGGTAGGTGGGAAGGGGGCAGGACCCAGCATCCATTCTGGGGGCCACCATCTGCAGGAAGCCCTAGGCAGCACCCAGTTTAGGGCCAGAGAAAGAGGGTGAGGCTCCAGGCAGAAACTAAGAACCACTTTGGGGACTCCCCCAAGGCAGACTGCTCCCTGCACCCCCTCCCCATACACAAAGCAGTCAGAGCCCTTCGGTGGCAAAGGAGGGGACTGGCCGCGGGCCACCCACCTGACAGATCTGCCTGGAGGGTACCAACAGGTGTCCTCTTCGCTGAAGGAGAAGTGGACCAGTGACTCAGGGCCCGCGGGAGGCAGTGCCAGGGCAGGGGGCCGGGGCCGGACCCGGGGTGCCGCACTGGAGCGCATGAGTGCCAAGCGCCGACGGCGTGCGCATGGGTACGACCGCGAGGCGGGGTGGCACGCACTGCTCGCCAGGCCCGAGGTGTTTGCGGCGGCTACCGCCGGCGCCGCCTCCACACCCGCCCTCCCGGTGACCCCCCCAGGGACGTCCCCGGGCGTTCGGGCGTCCCCTCGTCCTCTGCGCCAGGGAGGGCTCCGCGCCTGCCTCCTCCCGCGGGGGGCCCTGCGGAACTCTGCGCATACTTCCCGCTTGTCTCTCTTCCCCCGGGCCTCGGAGGGTGCCCCAGGCTCCGGTTTCCCGGGCTCCGAGCCCGCCTCTGACCCCGCCTTCTCTCCCGCTTCCCTGACGTCGAGCTGGGCCCGCTGGAGGTCTCTGAACGCCGCGTGTTCCCCGGGGAGAAACGACTTGCCCGCGGGTGCAGTACAGGGTCCGGTGACATGGATGCGGGGGAGGAAGAGTTAGGGGCTTGAGGGGCGGCGCAGAGGTGAAGACAGAGACACAGAGAGAAAGCGGAGATAGGCACTGACTGCCCCGCCCCAGCCCTTTCCAGCCCCAAACCGGGCTCCCAGGGACCTCGACCCCCTCCTCCTGATCGTGCCCCGCCCCATCTCTTCCCCAAGTCCCCGGACTCGGGTTCTAAACAAGTTGCAGGCCGGAGAGTACGGAGGATGATGGGGGCTCCGGAGAAGCCCCCCGAGTCAGCCCCGGGCCTACCTCCGGGCCACCAATCTGCAGTTTCCAAGATAAACGGGACACCGGAGAGTCACACCGGATGTGGCCTCCCGGCTCCGCACCCCGCAGGCTTACCGCCCCCGCGGCCCACTCTGGGCCTGGGTACGAAGTGAACGTTCTTTTGCCCTCTTTGTGCCTCCTGGCAAGGGAGCTCCCACAGGGCAGCGCTGGCCCCATTTCACAGGCCGTTCCATTAAGGATAACACAACCCAACGTACGTCCCCAGATCATCCTGGGTGGCAGGGGGGCTCCACTCTGCCCCAAAGCCCGACCGCAACTTCAGGTCTGCACAGGAAGTGGGAGGCATGTGGCGTTTATTGAGCGCCTACTGCATGCCTTATCAGATGTCTCCACGGCAACCCTGCCGGGCAGAGATGATTTTTATCGCTGCCCTGTGACGGAAGAGGAAAAAGTGAGGCTGAGCGAGCTAGTTGCGAGCCCCAAAACCCGCGGCTCGCGCCTGATGGCCAGGGTAGGGACTCGAACCCACAGCCACCGGCGCACACTTACCCGGCCCACGCCTGGCGGCCCAAATCCTGAAAGCCACGGAGAAGTCGAAGGCGCCTGCGGAAAGTTGGGGACGGGCTGGCAAAGAAGACCGGCGAGGCAGGCGGAGAACGTGGGCGGCGGGGCGCGCGCGGGGCAAGGGGCTCGGGCAGGAACGCCTCGTCCTCGGTGGCCGCCGCTGCCGCCGCCGGGAAGGCCTCCAGCTGTCGTTCAGGGATGCGGCCCAGGCCGCGCGGCCGCGCCATGGCCTGGGCGGCGCGGGGCGGCCCCGCCTCGGCGGGCGCTGGAGAGCAGCGCCGCCCACCCCGCGCGGCCCACGCAGGCCGGCCGCCCTACCCCGGGGCCCACGGGCCCCTCCCCTCCCGGCCGCCTCGGCCCTTCCGGCTATGCGCTAGGGCCGCCCCTGGGGCGGAGCGGGCCAGGGGCCCCCACGCGGCCGCGGCGGGGACACCCCACACACGCTGGGGGCCCCCGCAGTTCCCCTGACGTCCTTACAATCTCCGGAAGCGTCTCTACAAACTCTGGGGATGCCCCCTAGATTTCTGGGGTGCGCTCACACACACCTCCCACGATGTTGAGAGGCCCTACAGACCTCAGGGGCCTGAGACTGAGAGCCCCACTATCCCAGGGAGGGCCCCTACTATCTCTGAGATGTCCCCACACAACCCAGAGATACCCCCCAAATTCCTGGGTTCCGCCACAAAATCCAGATGCCTTGAGAGACTCCCATAGACCCACACACACTCTCATAGCCCCCTGACGTCTGCTCTTTGTTCCTGAGACATTCCCACAACGCCCCAGGGCACCCCAAGAATCACAGGATGCACCCACAAATATCAGAGGTGCTTTGAGAGCCCAGGAGAAACCCCTTCAGATCCCAGGACAATCTGTATGGTTCTCAAATGCCCACCAAACCCCCTAGAGCATTCCCACCAACCCTGAATCATGTCGAGACCCTCCAAACACCCCAAGAAACCCCCACAGCTAGAGCATTCCCACGGATCTCCATGAAGCCCTCCCAAATCCCAGGGTCCCTCACAGACGTCAAGAATGTTTCCACAGTCCCTCAGATTTCCCGCCCCCATAGCTCCGCAGCACCCCTGAGATGCCTCTAGTGCTGAGACCCTAACATAAACTCAGGGATGCCTTAGGATTCAGGGGATGTTTCCATGACTATGGGGATGCCACCAAAATCTTGGGGTGCCCCATGGACCCCAGAGGCACAACTAGATTCCTCTACAGCTCCTAAGACAGTCCTGAAACCCTGTGCTACCCCTGGAATCCAAGATGTATCCACAATCCTTGGGGCAGCCCCAGAATACCCCCCACAGTGTCCGAGACATGCCTCATAACTCTTAAGAGACCCCTAGAAGCTCTGAGTGTGCTCACAGTCCCCAGACACAACTAGGGCTTCCCCAGTCCTGCTACTCCTTAGACTCTCTGAGGTATTCTTTAGAATCAGGGCCCCCTCAGTCATGAGGTGGCTCCAAGAACTTGACCTCCCCTCAGCAGTGACTTCTACGGCGCCCAGTGGTGGTGGGTTTGCATGTGCAGTCACTGTGACTCTGTTGCGGTGGCATATTATCCCCTATCACAGATGAGGAAACTGAGACTCAGAGAGGTGAAGATTCTTGAATAAAGTCAGCTCTGCCTCTGCTCAGTCGCTTCAGTCATGTCGGACTGCGACTCCATGGACTGTAGCCCGCCAGGCTTCTCTGTCCGTGGGATTCTTCAGGCAAGAATACTGGACTGGGTTGCCATTTCCTTCTCCAGGGGATCTTCCCGACCCAGGGATCAAACTCAGGTCTCTTGCATCTCCTGCATCGGCAGGTAGATTCTTTATATATTGAGCCACCTGGGAAGCTTGAAAATCAGCTAACTAGTTATAATTCCAATGCCTACCCCTCCTGTCTGTGACTCCTTTGGGTTAGGGAAGGGGAAGAAGTTTAAAATAAGAAAATGGGGCAAATCTCTAAATCTAAATCATCTCTGTGAATCTCTCCCCTTTGTACCTGTTGGCTCCCAAGTCAAGGGGCACTAAGCTGGACTACGTAGGCTTGAGTCTGGCCTCCAGTATTTCTTATTCATCTGACCTTGAGCCAGTCACTTCATTTCATGGAGCCTCAGTTTCCCCACCTGTAAAATGGGTTCAATAACATGACACACCTCAGGGATGGACATGTAAAAGGCTCAGAGAAGTGTCTGGACATAATAAGCACTCACTGAATGTTAGTTACTTTTTCTTTTTTAGAGTTTGCTCCAACTACAAGTGCTGGGGCAGCCGGTGACACTTCAGGGAATTTTGAAGGGCTGATCGTCAGAACAAGCGGTCCTGGCAGCTGGTAGGGCCTTACCCGAAAATTCCTCCACCAGGGCAATAAAGCTCATGACTGCCCACACCAAAATGTGTTCCCAAGTCCAAGGTTGGACTCCTCATCACACAATGGGCCAGTAAATCAAGAGACGAGTTGTTGGGGCAAGAAATATCGACATTATTTGGAAAGTTAGCAAGCCAAGAGGATGGTGAACTCATGGCCGAAAGAACCATCTAGTAATGATTATTATTATTGGAGAAACATTTATGCTGCTGCTAAGTCACTTGAGTCATGTACGACTCTGAGCGACCCCATAGACGGCAGCCCACCAGGCTCCCCCGTCCCTGGTATTCTCCAGGCAAGAACACTGGAGTGAGTTGCCATTTCCTTCTCCAATGCATGAAAGTAAAAAGTGAAAGTGAAGTCGCTCAGTCGTGTCCGACCCTCAGTGACCCCATGGACCGTAGCCCACCAGCCTCCTCCATCCATGGGATTTTCCAGGCAAGAGTACTGGAGTGGGGTGCCATTGCCTTCTCCGAGAAGCATTTACAGAGAGCTTATAATGCGTAAGCCGTGCTATCCACTAACCAGAGGATATAGACAATGGTTATGATGATAATGATGATATAGCAGCTAACCTTCAGAATACTTCCTGTGCATTCACCGCCTCTAGCTATGATCTCATTTAATTCTCACAAAATGCCCATGAAGTGACACTAGTGTCCCATTTTATAGACGGGAAATCTCAGTCTTGGAGAAAAACAACCTGCTCAAAGTCACACAGCCAGTGAGTGGCTGAGCCCAGCTCTAGGTCAGTGGCTATCTCTCTTTATTTCATGACTGCCCCCTGAGTGCCTTTTTATTTATTTTATTTATTAAAATTTTTTTTTTGCCACACTGCATAGCATGTGGGATCTTAGTTCCCTGATCAGGAATTGAACCCATGCCACCTGTACTGGAAGCATGGAGTCTTTTTTTGTTGTTGTTGTTGCAGGGCTGGGGCTTCGTTGCCACAGGCTGGCTTTCTTTACTTGCTGTCAGCGGGAGCTACCCTCTACTTGGGGCGCACAGGTTTCTCACTGCGGTGGCTGCTCTTGCTGGGGAGCATGGGCTCTAGAACAGGCTCAGTAGTCGTGGCTCACAGGCTCTAGATCGCAGGCTCAGTAGTCGTGGCACACGGACTTAGTTGCTCTGCGGCATGTGGAATCTTCCTGGACCAAGGATCAAACTCGTGTCCTCTGGATTGGCAGGTGGATTCTTCACCCCTGGTGCTGTGTGCTCAGTCTCTTCAGTCGTGTCTGACCCTTTGCAACCCCATGGACTATAGCCCGCCAGGCTCCTGTGCCCATGGGGATCCTCCAGGCAAGAATACTGGAGTGGGTTGCTGCCAGGGAAGTCCTTCTGAGTGTCTTTTTAGATGCTCCCCTCCCCACCACAGTTGCCTCCTCCATGTAATAATGTTAATGGCATAGATATGCTGTATATCTATTTATATACTGGGTATATATCCAGGCTTTATACATAACGCTTTTCTTCACACATCCGCTCCAAGAACCAAATTTCACCCCCTGGAGGTGATGTCACCTTGTTGAGAATGCAGGGTTTCCCTATCTTGACACTATTGACATTTAGCACCTATGATTCTTCGTCCTGGAGGGCAGTCCTATGAGACAGGAGCAGCAGTAGACAGTCTACCGCCTCCCCACTAGATGCCAGTAGCAGCCCCCACACCCAGTCACGACGACTAAAATGTCCCCAGCCATTGCAGATTGCCCCTGGTTTGGAACTCTTGCTCTAAGCCCACTAAGACCCATGCCCTGGCCACCAGGACCCTTCAGTCCAGGTACAAACAAAAAGGAAGGGCCTTCATACTTACCTGCCCTCAGGGTTCCCTGAATTGTTTTGCTGATTCTTCAAACCAGACTTTGAGAAAATAGGGTTCACACTAGGCCCATTTCAGAGATGGGGAAGTCAAGCCCACCAATTCCCTGGTGATCCAGTGGCTAAGACTCTGCACTGCCAATGCAGGGGGATCAGGTTTGATTCCTGGTCAGGGTACTAGATCCCCCACGCTGCAACTAAAGATCGTGTGTGCCTCAGCTAAGACCTGGTGAAACCAAATAAAAATAAGTGTTTAAAAAGAGAGAGAGAGATAGGGAAGCTCAAGCCCCAGAAAGGGAAGTGACTTGGCAGGAGTCACTCAGCCTGGAAGGAGCACAGCTTGATTATGATTTTTTTTTTTTTTGACCACACCACACAGCTTGTAGGATCTTAGTTCTCCCACCAGGGATCGAACCCTTGTCCCTAGCAGTGAATGCACCAAATCCTAATTGCTGGACCACCAGGGAATTCCCTCAATTATGTGCTGAGTTGTCTGATTCGGAGACTGGAATTCTGCCCAACAGGGCCTTCATGGTTCAGTTTCCTTCCAGCCCTTTGATCTTTCCTAGGAAGTCAGATATAAACTGAGGTCTAGGGACTTCCCTGGTGGTCTAGTGGCTAAAAGTCTGTGCTCCCAATGCACGGGTCCTGGCTTCAAACCCTGGTCAGGGAACTAGATCCCACATGTTGCAACTAAGACCCAGCACAGCCAAAGAAATTAATAATATTCAAAATAAATAAAATAAAGGGTTGGTCTAAAGCCAACACTGACCCTGACCTACAAGGCCCTACATGAGCTGCTCCATCACCTCCGACCTCATTTCCTTCCAGCACCCCTTGCTCGCTCTGTGCCAGTCACACCTGCCCTCCATGCTTTTCCTCCAGCATGTAAAACAGGTTCCTACCTCAGAACCTTTGCTGTTCCCTCTGCTTGTTACCCTCATAGCATCTTCTCTCACTTCATTTAGGTCTCTGCTCAAAAGTCACTTCCTGAAAGAGATCTTCCCTGACTTCAGGGTCCCTCTTCTCTTCCTGTCCCATGGTCACCATCTGAAATTACTGAATGCCTTTCTGTGCAATTTCCTCCTCACTGGCTAGTCTGAGAACTCCAGGATGGCAGGACTGGGTCCATCGCATTCTTCACCACAGCCTGAAGATGCTCAATCAGTGTTTGTGAAATGAATGGCCCTGTTGCAGATGAGGAAACTGAGGCTCAGACAAGGGAAATCCTTTACTGAGGTCACACAGCAAGCCAAGGGCAAAGGCTGGATTTGGGCTCTTAGGAGTAAGAAAACAGCAGGCTCTCATGTACCCCCCCCCAACTCTCTCCTCACCCTGAAATCTGCAGTTCCCCAAGGCCCTAGTTTCTTCCAATTCAGAGGAGCTTGCTGGTCAGCAAGGGGGCACCCTGGCAGCCAGGGTTTGAGGTTTGGGGGATGCCCCCTTTCTCTCTCTCTACTGAGGAAGTGCGTTTTGAGGAAGTGCAAGTTCTCAAAACACCAGCTCCAAACTGCATGGCCCCACTGTCAGCCAGCTCAGCCTTACCACAGCCCTACTCAGATCTACCCAGGGCAGATCTTTTTCAGCCCCTGTTTACGGAATAGGAAACTGAGGCACAGAGAGCCGTGATGCTGGTCCAAGGTCACACAGCGAGTCAGCGGTTAGGGCTACAATCTGAATCTTAGCTACTGGTCTGGAGTCTCGGAGACTTGGTTTTTAACCTCAGCTCTGCCTTGACCTTGGGCAAATCACTTATCTCTCGGTTTCCTCGGCAGGAATGCAAAGCCGAAGATCAGTTCAGTTCAGTTCAGTTGCTCAGTCGTGTCCGACTCTTTGCAACCCCATGAATCGCAGCACGCCAGGCCTCCCTATCCATCATCAACTCCCGGAGTTCACTCACGTGAATTGAGTCAGTGATGCCATCCAGCCATCTCATCCTCTGTCGTCCCCTTCTCCTCCTGCCCTCAACCCCTCCCAGCATCAGAGTCTTTTCCAATGAGTCAACTCTTCGCATAAGGTGGCCAAAGTACTGGAGTTTCAGCTTTAGCATCAGTCCTTCCAAAGAAATCCCAGGGCTGATCTCCTTCAGAATGGACTGGTTGGATCTCCTTGCAGTCCAAGGGACTCTCAAGAGTCTTCTCCAACACCACAGTTCAAAAGCATCAATTCTTCGGTGCTCAGCGTTCTTCACAGTCCAACTTTCACATCCATACATGACCACTGGAAAACCATAGCCTTGACTAGATGGACCTTTGTTGGCAAAGTAATGTCTCTGCTTTTCAATATGCTATCTAGGTTGATCATAACTTTTCTTCCAAGGAGTAAGCATCTTTTAATTTCATGGCTGCAGTTACCATCTGCAGTGATTTTGGAGCCCCCCCCCCAAAAAAATAAAGTCTGACACTGTTTCCACTGTTTCCCCATCTATTTCCCATGAAGTGATGGGACCAGATGCCATGATCTTCGTTTTCCGAATGTTGAGCTTTAAGCCAACTTTTTCACTCTCCTCTTTCACTTTGATCAAGAGGCTTTTTAGTTCCTCTTCACTTTCTGCCATAAGGGTGGTGTCATCTGCATATCTGAGGTTATTGATATTTCTCCCGGCAATCTTCATTCCAGCTTGTGCTTCTTCCAGCCCAGCGTTTCTCATGATGTACTCTGCATAGAAGTTAAATAAGCAGGGTGACAATATACAGCCTTGACATACTCCTTTTCCTATTTGGAATCAGTCTGTTGTTCCATGTCCAGTTCGAACTGTTGCTTCCTGACCTGCATATAGGTTTCTCAAGAGGCAGGTCAGGTGGTCTGGTATTCCCATCTCTTTCAGAATTGTCCACAGTTTATTGTGATCCACACAGTCAAAGGCTTTGGCATAGTCAATAAAGCAGAAATAGATGTTTTTCTGGAACTCGCTTGCTTTTTCGATGATCCAGCAGATGTTGGCAATTTGATCTCTGGTTCCTCTGCCTTTTCTAAAACCAGCTTGAACATCTGGAAGTTTACCGTTCATGTATTGCTGAAGCCTGGCTTGGAGAATTTTGAGCATTACTTTACTAGCATATGAGATGAGTGCAATTGTGCGGTAGTTTGAGCATTCTTTGGCATTGCCTTTCTTTGGGATTGGAAATAAAAACTGACCCTTTCCAGTCCTGTCGCCACTGCTGAGTTTTCCAAATTTGCTGGCATATTGAGTGCAGCACTTTCACAGCATCATCTTTCAGGATTTGAAATAGCTCAACTGGAATTCCATCACCTCCACTAGCTTTGTTCGTAGTGATGCTTTCTAAGGCCCACTTGACTTCACATTCCAGGATGTCTGGCTCTAGGTCAGTGATCACACCATCGTGATTATCTTGGTCGTGAAAAGCCAAAGATGCGGGGAGTTAAAACGCAGGTTGGTGTTAGGAGGCCATCGCATGGACATCAGCTTGGGCCAAGGCGCGCGGGGGCGAGCCGGGAACTCTGCGTCCTCAACTTCGCCGCCAAATTCCTCTGCATCCGCCAGGCGGCTGTTTCCACTACGCTCGGCCCGGGGTGGAGGATGGAGGTGGTAGCCTGGTCCCAACCTCGGGTGGGCGAGGACCTCACTCACGAGCCTGCGGTCAGCCGGCCTGGCGCCCGCTCTCCCGGGCGCTCAATAAACATGCAATAATAATCCAGGGGCTCCGCAGCAGTGGCGGCGGCGGCGGCGACTTTGCTGGACTCTGGGGGACTAGAGTCCCGGGGGCAGGTTCGGACTCGCGCATACTCAGCCTGTGCCTCCCTTGTCACCCAGCAGAGGGCGCGCGGAGGGCGGGGCGCGAGGAGAAACCTGCTCTCAAAACACACGCAGGGATGTGGGGGCGCCAGTGACTGGGGGAGGCGAAGCCCCCAGTGGAAACCACTGGCCAGAGAGAGAGAGACCCCAATCCGGCTTCGTCCAACCCTTCCTGGGACCAGGCAGCGCCCCTCTGGGCAGGGAGCGTCTGGAGGTACCCAAAAGGGGTCTCTACGCTGGCCTCGCACCTAATTCCGACAAGTTCCCCCACCTCACCACCAGAGTCCTCTTCCTCCCGCTCCATCTGCTTCTTGACAGATCGTGGTGGTGCCATGACTCAGCCCCACAGGGCGCTGGGAGCGCAGGCTCTTACATTCCCAGGTCTGGAGGGGGGTTGCGCATGCCATCTCAGATGGAGGATGGAGTGCCCTCTCTTTGGAGGTTCCTGTGATTCAAGTCTAAAGGGCTCTCCGGATCCCTTTTTCAGTGGTTGCATGAACTCTAACGTGGGTAGTACTGGAATCCCGCGTGTGTGCACCATTTCTGGGGAACTGAGCTGGCTGAATGCCCGTTTAAAACGAGTGCAGTTCCCACTGGCCGCCTCTGTTTCCCCTTCTTCCTTCTGCCTGGGGGTGGGGGAGGACGCTGGCACCAGTGCCCTCCCTGCAGTCGCCGGAGGCTGCACAGGCCCACAGCGGAACAGAAACCTGACCTCCTGCCGGGATGTGGTTGAGGTTCCTGTTTTTCCCTCCCATACTAGAGGGGCAAGCTTCCCTGGTAGCTCAGATGGTAAAGAATCTGCCTACAAGGCAGAAGATCCAGTTTTGATCCCTAGGTCGGGAAGATCCCCTGGAGAAGGGAATGGCAACCGAATCCAGTATTCTTGCCGGGAGAATTCCGTGGACAGAAGATACTGGTCGGCTAGTCCATGGGGTCCCAAAGAGCTGGACATGACTGAGCAACTAACACACACTAGAGGAGCAGGGTCTACCTAGGTCCCAGCTCCTCTCCCAAATCCCGGTCCCTGAGTGACTGTCTACCAAGCACTTGCTGTGTTAAGTCCTTTACACACATCCCCAATCTCACAGAATTCTCAAAATGAGCCCTACGGGGGACCTTCCTGGTGGGCCAGTGGCTAAGACTCTGCACTTCCAACGCAGGGGGGCTGGATTTAATCCCTGGTCAGGGAACTAGATTCCAAATCCTGCAACTAAGATCCAGCACAGCCAAAGTAATTAATTAATTATTTTTTTAAAAATGACCCCAGGTGGTCCAGAGGTTAAGAATCCACCTTCTAATGCAGGTGACACAGGTTTGATCCCTGGTCAGGGAACTGGGATCCCACACGCTGTATAGGCAACTAAGCCCAAGAGCCACAACGAGAGAGAAGTCCTTGCACTGCAACTGAGACTCGAAGCAGCCAAAAATAAATAAATGTATCTTTTTCAAATGACCCCCACAAGGCAGTTGGGGAAAGGCAGATGGGGAAACTGGGGCTTAGAGAGGCCAAGACACTTGGCCCAGGGTGCACAGGAATCAGAGGGGACCTGTGTTGGAATGAATTTCAGCTCTGCCATTTCCTGGTTGTGTGAACCTGGGTAAGAAGAACAGGCTTTGCCCCTCTGGGCCTCTGCTTCCCATGTGTCCAACAGGAATACCTCATGGATCACTGGAGATGAAATGTGGAAAAGTTCCCGGCATGGAGCCCAAGAGCAAGCCATTATGAGTTGGACGCCACTAAGATAATGATGGTTATTATCACTCAGTCATTGTCCCAAGAGAGTCAGCACCCCAGAGACCAGGGTAGGAGGAATCTCTGGGGCCTAAAAAGGGAATAACGCTCTGTTCCTATTGCACCCCACCCCCTTGTGGGTGTCTCAGGACAGTGACCTGAGCCAGTTTGGCAAGTTGCCCCTGGTCTTTGGCATTTCCTGTTGATTCCAGCTTTGTTTTCCTTCAATTCCCTCTGGGAAATAGCAGGCTGTGAGTACTGGATCCATGACACTTGCTTCCTGGGATGGGGTCAGGGATGCTGAGGCTGGGGTGTGCCCCGAATGGAGGTGGGTGGGTGATCTAGAGGCTGTGGTGCCAGCTGGAGGTCCCCAGAGAAGGCCAGAATAGGAGGGTCCCAGCCTAGAGGGGCCTCCCTCAGGAACTCTGGGAGAGGCCTGCATCTGACTGTCCCAGTGATGTTCCAAACTCCCATGGGAGTCAGAAAAAGCACGCAGTCAAAGCCATGAGTCACACATGTCACCAGGACACAAGGTCAGACACCAGAGCATCATAGGAACATTAGGTAATTAGAGCTTGGCATGCCAGGCAGTCAGAAGCACACCCCAAAAGTCAGAGCACCAACACCCAGGCACAGGACACGCAAGCATCCTAGAGCAGTGTCTCAATCACAGTGTCCCAGGTACGAACAGTCGTGTTGACACAATCACATGGCCCCCAGGAGTATACACATCACAGGGCAACCATCACTGCATCCCAGAGACACTCTGTCACAATCACTGCCCTACAGTCACTCTGTCTTAATGACGGTCCCAGGAGTCTGTCCTGAGTCTGTCACCATCACTGCCCCAGAGACACACCATCACCTTGTCATAATCACTGTCCCAGGAGCAGACAGTCACTCTACGACACTCACCATGTCTTATGGGCACGCATAGTCAGTGACACAATCGCAACGTCCTGTGAGCACACACAGCCATGCTGTCACAATGACAGTGTTCCAGTAACATGCACAGCCATGCTGTCATAATCACAGCATCCTAGGAGCACACACAGTCACCCTGCAAAGTCACTGTGCCCCAGGGCTACATGAAGTCACCGTCATAGTCACTGTACCAGAAACACATAGTCATATAAGCACAGACCCGAAGAACACACAGTCATAGGGACCCCATCACCATGTCCCTGAAGCACACAAGTCACATAGACAACAATCACTGTCCTGGGAGCACGTAGTCAGCATGTCACAAACTACAATATCCTGGAAACATGCACAGTTATGCTGTGACAGTCACAGGACCCCAGAAACCCAGGCAGAGCATGCAGCCACAGCTGGCCATTCCCAACAGCTGGATGACCAACTCCGGTCAATGAGAGGGTACCCAACACACCTCATCACTGTCATTGGAGGAGGCAGGGACTCCCTCACCCTATGTTGGGACTATGCGCCCCCTGAACACTGCTCCTTCCCTCTAGGCAGCTTCTGAGCCTTAACATTCCTGCCCTGAGAGGGGACTCCCACATAGGGCACAGCCCCCAAGATAGGGCTCCCTCAGAGGCCCCCTTTAGATTACTGACCTCAGCTGCAGTGCAAGTCCAGGAATCCCGCTCCCAATAGGTTCTTGCAGGCTTTAGAAGGACTCAGAGCTCGCCAGTCTGCAGGAAGCATTGTGGTCCTAGCAGGCATTCCCCCCTCCCCCGCTACAGAGTTCCCCAAACACAGTGAATCTAGCCCTTAAAACAGCACCCCCAGGAAAGCCCGGTCAAGTGGTTCCCAGCCTAGCCGTTGTCTTGCTCTGTCACCGTAGACACCTAAAGTTGCAGCCTTCAACTAAGATTCCCGTTAACACACGCAGCATGGCGCCTCCTAAGTTGACCCCAGGATCAGCTTCAGTTGGACGCCTCGCTTGCGGTGCACGATCAGGGGGCCCAGGTCCTCGACGCCCCCGCAGAACTCCCCTTCGGTCCCCGTCAGTCACACTGACCCCACCCGCAGCACAGCGCCCCCTGCGGTCAGTGGAGAGAGTTGCGTCCTCTCTGCGCGCCTATCCGCTCCGCGCGCGTCCGCAGCTCGGAGTCTTACCGCCTGCAGCTGCCTCCGCCCGCGCTGCCGCTGCCGCTGCCGTGAAAGGACGAGGGCCAGGACATGCGGGATGTGCGCAGGCCAGGCCGGTCGCCGGTGTCCACGGCGTCGGCGCGCTCTATGGGCCGATGTGGCGGCCGTTCGGGCTCCGCGCGCTCCGCGCTGTCCGAGTAGCCGCGCTGCTGGATACGGATGGGGGTCCGCGGCTGCCGCCACAGGTGCTGGGGGGGCGGCTTCAGGGTGGCCTGGCCCTCCCGGGGCCCAGGCAGAGACAAAGACAGGCTCCTCTCCGAGGGGACGGCCGGGGGCTCCATGGCCCTGGCCCCCACCTGCACCCTAGGGGGCCCTGGCCTCTCCAAAACAGCTGAACCCTGCTCAGCTGCGCGCCAGCTGATGCGCCCGGGGTCCCGCAGGTGCGCCTGGCCTCGGTGGGGCCATGGCGTCCCGGGAAGAGACCCGGGGGCGCTGCGGGCCGATCGCCCCCGGGCCGGGCGCGGAGGTTCCCTGTCGGCGCCTGGGCTCTCCGTTCGATGCTCGGCAGCGCTCTCGGCGTTCAGCGTCCCGCTCGGAGCCAGCCCAGGCTCCCCCGCCCCGTCCCGCCTCTCCCCGCCCCCCGCCCGCCGCGGCTGTCAGCACCGCCCCCCTCCTCCTCCGTCCGGGCCAGTGGGGGGCAGCCACCCAAGGAGGGGGCCCTTCCCGCCCACGCAGAGCCCCGCTCCCCGCGGGGAGGGGGAGCCGGAACTCGGCTCTCTCCAGAGCTCCCTGCCTTAGTCGCGGTGCACACGGGTACCAAGGAGTTAAACGGTTAATCCGATCATGAAGGAGACACCCGACTGGTTGCCGGTGTGTCAGTCAGTCTGTCCATCATGGTGGGGGCGGAGCCCAGTGCGGACTTGTCCTCGCCTCTACCCCTGGCCAGGGGGAGCTGGTGAGGAGTGGTCCCGGTAACTCGGACGCGGTCCCTGCAGCGGGCTGCGACGGTGTTCGGGGAGTCTCCTGTTGGTGGGTCAGGGGATGGCGATGGTGTGTGCCCGGGGCGGGATGTGCGCGCACGTGGCCTCTTCCGAAGGTTTGTCTGTGTTTTCGTTGTCTGCTCGAAGTGTGTGCGCGCACGTGGTTGGCTGCTGCGATCTGCCTGTTTATCTGGATTTCGCTGTGCGTGTATGTGCCTGTCTGTGTCTGAAGGAAGTGTGTGCACGTGTGCTGCCTGTTTGGAGGGTGTGCGCCTCTACAGGGTCTGTTCTGGTGGCCTGGGAGCTGTGCCTGTGTTCCCACGCGATTGGGTGTGTACTGTGGTCGGTCCGCGCTTGCGGAGTTTTGCACTCGACTCTGCCTCTGACTGGTGTCTGAGAGAGTCAACGTGTGTTGGTGTGTGTGTGTGTGTGTGTGTGTGTGTGTGGTCGACCTGGGGCCGCTTTGAGGTGTTTCCCTTTGGTTTCTGTGTGGCTCCGGAAGGATACCCGGTGGCTGATACCCCAACTGCCCGCCCACCGCTCTGTGCGTCGCTGCCTCTTCTAAAGCGCTTCTGCAGGAGGTAAACTGAGGCAGGTCCCGGGCGGCCGCGGGACGCACTCCCGTGCCCTTTTCAGGCGAGTAAACAGCCGCGCCTCCTCCCCGCTGCCCCCGCCGGCAGAGCCCCCCTTCCGGCACCTAAATCGGGAGTCGCCGTGACTCACGCTCCCGCCTCCCCCAGCGCCGCGCCGAGCGCGAGCGAGCAAAGAGCTAGCGGGATCCGAGAGCCCTCCCTTCCCCCCGCCCCGGCCCGGGACCGAGCCCTGGTGAAGGAGGCTGCGGGGCAGAGGGCCGTGTACACACCCTTGTGCCCCATCCCCTGCCCGTGCCCCGGTCGATGCGCGCCCGGATTAAGGAGCTAGGAAGCCAGTCCACAAAACCAGGCCGCGCCCCTGTGCGCCCCCCTCAAGGGCTCCCCCGGGCAGGCCGTGCCGTCTGCCACCGCCCTCCCTCCGCACTGTTCTTATTAAAAAAAGAGAGAGAGAGAGAAAGCTCCAACCCCCACAGCCGCTTTTCTCCCTGCCAGAGGGGGCTCCGGGCGTGGGCGAACGCGGAGCTAGAACCGCCCTGCCATTAGCAGCCGCTGAATGTCCCAGAGGCCAGAACTGTGTCCCCCACTTCTCTCGGGGACCCTCCCCACAAGTGCATACCCAAAAAAAGCTTCTAGGGAATTCACAAGGGCTGTGATTCCTCCCCAGATCACTTGAGGGTCTTGGGTTGGACCAAATTCTTGGGGTCAGGGGTATTGTTGGATTGGCCAAAGCTCAGAGTGGGGTAAATGGTGTGTGTGGGGGGGTCAGGTCACAGCGGGGGTGGCAGAAAAAGGAAGGCCCAAGGCAGTGGGCCAGAGCAGGTCACTGGATCTGTGGCCTGAAGGAGGCTAGAGGGATTTGGAGTTGGGGTGGGGGGTTCATTAAGCCATTTGGAGAGGAGAATGACAGTCACTTCTTCCCTCATCTGGAAATGAATCATTGTAGCATGATCCAAGCAGAGACCCTGGAGCCCTTTGAGTAGACAAAGGGGTGGGTGGGGAGATTGAGGCTGCAGAAAACAGTGGCCCGAGGAGGGCAGTGGGGACAGGGCCCGCCAGCAGCCAGGACTAGCTCAGTCGTCTGGCTTTCAAATTCATCCTTGGGCCAAGAGGAGGGTTGAAGTACCCTCTGAGGACCCCAGATGAGAAAGAGCAAGGAAGTTCAGTGTGAAGCTAGGCTCAGAAGAAAGAAAAATGCCAGTCCAGACCGCCTGCAGTGTCCCACTATCCCCTTTTAACGCCTTGAAGAAACGACATCCTCTTAGAAAGGGAAATAGAGGTGCACACGGATTGGTGGGACGTGTACTCCCTAACCTGTCCCAGCTTTCTGCTTATGGGAGCATTCTTGCAGACTGGAGGGTCCAAAACCTTTCTAAAACCCTGCTCCTTGCTGGCGGAGGCAGCTGCAAAATGGAAGAAGGGGTTCCTCTAAAGCCTGCAAGAGGTGCCACTTGGGGGCGGTGGGATGTCACAACCTGATCCACCAAGCTCCAGGAGAACTTTCAGCTGGTTTTGCACAACTCAGGAAGCCAGGAGCCTGGAGCAAAGGAAAGGGCTGGTGGCTGGAATTAGCCCAGCTGGCCCTGTTCCTCCATCCCACCTCCCAGCCCGGTCCACCTCCCGCCTACCTGTCAGCTTTGGTGATGGAAATTCGCGGAGGGATCAGCAGCGGCAGAGTGGTGGGCCGAGGAGGCAGAGGGACCCCAGGGTCCAAGGGCTCAGGCTCAGCCCAGCCTAGGCCTGGACCCGTGGAGAGGCGTCGGCGAGGGCGTCGGAGGTCAGCCCCCAGCATGTTGGCTCGGCCCGGCTCGGGGGTCTCTCGAGGCCTCTGAGGTGAGACAAGGGCGGGATAGGGGTACAGCCTGGTCAGGCAGCTCTGAGCTCCTCCCCGCAGTAACGTGCCTCCCTGGCCATCTGAGAGAGGCGCCTATGGGTATTAAGGCTTCTGTGCCCCGCTCCCATTTTAGCATCCCTCTCACAGAGGGGGCGTCCCCAGCTCTTACATTTGAAAGGTGCCCTTTCTCAGTCATAATTTTTGTGGGGTTCCCTTTTGATGTCTCCATCCTGGGGCTTCTGGGGCCTCATGCCTGTAGTCCGTCCTCACCACGAAACCTTTCTAACACATCACCACCCTCCACGTCTACGAAGCCTCTTAAATGTATGTGGCCTCCTCCCTTCCTTACATCTGAGACCCTAAAGACCTTCAGCCCCAGCAACTCTCCGCACCCACCCTACAATCCTCTCCCTATTGGGAAAACCCCTGGAAGGCCCTGCCTTCTAACCCTGGGCTAAGAGCCTCTTAATCCGGGCAGCAGCAGAATAATGAAGTCAAGGGAGTAAACTGAGGCACGAGGGGACAAGACTTGATGCCTCGAGGAAGTAGGGCCAGGCTTAGTGAGCAGCTGTGGTCACTAGGGGGCTCCCGACCCCCAACCCAACCCAAACCTCGTCCCCAGCCCCGCCCCGCCTCTCGCACCTCGTCCCCGGTTCCGGCCACCGACAGGACACTGCGACTCCTCTTCATTTCGCCAAACTAGCGTGCCTCGGGTGCTCCATGTCATGCCCCGGCTAGTGCCTCCTACAGGACCAGGCCAAAGGCGTCTACCATCAGCGCCCTGGGGCTCCCCCTGCGGGCTGAGCATGGAATCCACCTCCGCACCTTGCCAATTGCCTCTCCCGGGGCGTGACGTCAGCGGGTGACTGACGCACTGCCTGTTGGTGACGTCACACGCATGTTGCCAGAGCAACAGCTGACGCACGGCCGGGCTCTGAACAGTGTCAATGCCTAGATTGGCCACTGGGGGGCCGGGAGCCTCGGGCCCGGGTCGCCCCAGCCCCCACCGGTCCTCCTGCGGGGGCTTCCCCAGCCTGGGGATCCCTCAGAGAAGACCGGGAGCTCCCAGAGCCGGCCACGTGTGGCGCGTGGTCTGAGCTGGGGGCCGGAGGAAGCGTCTCCTCCGAGCTGTTGGGATTTTATGCCTAAACCCGAAATAGCTCCGATGTGCGGGGGCCGGGCGCAGCGAGACGGCGGTTTGGGCACAGATGGGGGACGCGCAGGCAGAGGCTCGCGGAGACAGACAGGGACGCGTGGAAATAGAAACAGACAGACAGGGACACAGACGCAACTCCCGGTGAAAAGTGCGCTCTGCTGCCGGCAATCCCTATCTAAAAGCTTGGGGAAGGGGAAGCCTGGCTCGCTCTACCTTTGCACCCAGGCGCTGCAAATTATGGCTGTGTGGCCGTAGGTCAGTGCATTAAACTCTCTGAGCCTGTTTCACCTCTGTGAAATGGAATGATAATTCTTACAGGTTCTATATGAGAATGAAATGAGATCTGCTGCTAAGTCGCTTCAGTCGTGTCCGACTCTGCGACCCCAGAGACGGCAGCCCACCAGGCTCCGCCGTCCCTGGGATTCTCCAGGCAAGAACACTGGAGTGGGTTGCCATTTCCTTCTCCAGTGCATGAAAGTGAAAAGTGAAAAGTGAAAGTGAAGTCGCTCAGTCGTCTCCGACTCTTAGCGACCCCATGGACCGCAGCCTACCAGGCTCTTCCGTCTATGGGATTTTCCAGGCAAGAGTACTGAAGTGGGGTGCCATTGCCATCTCCAGAAATGAAATCAGACCATATTGAATTCTTGAAGAACTGGCACTCAGTAATTGCTTAATAAATGCTATTGACATCTGAGCCTGCTGCTGTTCAGTCGCTAAGTCCTGTCTGATCCTTTGCGATCCCATGGACTGCAGCCCACCAGGGTTCCCTGTCCTTCACCATTTCCCAGAGTTTGCTCAAATTCATGTCCATTGTGTCGGTGATGCCATCCAACTACATGTCATCCTCTGTCACCCACTTCTCCTCCTGCCCTCAGTCTTTCCCAGCATCAGGCGTTTCCAGTGTGTCGGCTCTTTGCATCAGGTGGCCAAAGTATCTGAACCTGTGGGAGCCCATTAGAATCCACATCAGATCGTGACCCTCCTCTGCTCAGAGCCCTCCATGGCTTTCACCTTCTTCAGAGGAGACATCAAAGTCCTCAACAAGAGGCTCACAGAGTCCTGCATAACGTCTCTGTCCTCATTCCTCCCACTCTCCCCTAGGCTCACTCTGCTCCATCTACACTGGCCCCTTGACTGCTTCTGGACACACTTGGCATTCTCTAACCTCAGAGCCTTTGCACTTTCTGTTCCCTCTGCCTTAAATATCCACAGGTCCCTCACATCCTTCAGGTCTTCGTAACATCTCACCTTTTCAGTATTTCTCGCCTCCCCACTGCTGTTTAAAGTTGCTAGCCCCTCAGGATTCCTGAATTTTCTTATCCTGCTGTATTTTTTTCATAGAATTTATCACCTAAATACGTACTATGTAATTTACTTATTACATGTACTGTTGGTCTTGTTCTACCCCAGAATATCAGCTGCAGGAGGACAAAAATATTTTATCTGTTTTATTAATTACTATATGCCCGGTGCCTAGAACTGAATCTGGAACATAGTAGTCTCTTACTAAGTTTTTGTTCAATGTCGGGTTATTATTTTGAGGACTCAAGAGCATATTTATTAAGTTCCTAGAAAGTCTACTATGGACTGGCCACATTACTCCCTACCTTGGCTCTTATTACTTTTTCTTGCCCTATAGCTCTAGCTCTAGCACTTCAGTTCAATGTCAACTGGTAGAAATGAATATAAACATCATCTTACCCATGCAGCACTTAGCACCAGGCAAGCTCATGACAGACAGCTGTTGAACAAATGGATGTATGTATGAATATTGTTCAATGGTCACCTTCACTTCTCGACCAGACTCAATCAGTCGGTGTTCTGGGCTCCCACTGCTGCTTATTCTGCCCCTATTAAAGCACTCATCATTTGAGGTTATATTTTTATTCCCCACTACAGCTCTGTGAGGGCAAGAAATGGTACGCATTCATCGTGGTCCCCTGCACATAGTCTCAGTGAATGCTGAAAGAATAAGTGAGGGAACAAATTAGCATAAAGAGAAAGAGGCACCCTCTCTTCTGTATGCAGACAGACCAGACACATATGCTCAGACAGGCAGAGAAAGGGTCACGTAGTAAGGACCAGGCTTCGGCTCCAGTGTTAACATTGACCTGTATTCAAATCCTGACTGTACCACTCCTCATTAGCTGTGTATCTGGGGGCAAGCTTCCCAGCCTCTTTGAGCTTGTTTGCTGATCTTCAGTTTCCGTCGTAAAATGGGGATAATATTCCTACCTACCTGAGGAGGTTGTTGTGAAGATGAAGTGAAGTAATGCATGTAAGTTTCTGAGCACAGTGCCTGGTTCCTAGTATGTGCTCATGGAACAGTAGCCACTATCATAATAATATTATCACTGTTGTTGATTCAGTGGAGCTATAGACATATTCCCAGGTGACTCTAGTGATAAAGAACCCTCCTGCCAGTGCAGGAGACATAAGAGATGCCGGTTCGATCACTGGGCCAGGAAGATCCCTTGGAGGAGGGCATGGCAGCTTACTCCAGTATTCTTGCCTGGAGAATCCCATGGACAGAGGAGCCTGGAGGGCTACAGACCATAGGGTCCCAAAGAATTGGACACGAATGAAGCGACTTAGCAGCACATTAACAGAGATTCCTCCCATCCTCCCCCTCATCCCACTGGCCTCCTCCCTGTTCCTCAAACACTTTGAGCATATTTTGATCTTAGGGCCTTTGCGCTTGATCTCCCCTCCCCTGGAAAACCACCCTCAGATATTCTGTGCTCTTCCCACCTCCAATCTCCCTGACTCTGCCTTAATTTTGTTTTAGAATTATGACATTCTAACAAGATATATAATTTACCTATCCTTTTATTAGCTATTGCCTGTCTTTTGATTAAGACATGAGGTCAATATGTTGGTCTGTTTTGTCCCCTGCTAAATCTTCAGGATCTTGGACAATGCTGGTAGAGAGTAGGTGCTCAACAAATGCCTCTTGAGTGGATGAATAAAACCACTGGACTCCCTTATCTCCTTCACCTCTCTGCTCAAAGTTACCTCTTTTCAGAGGCCTTCCGACATGGATGTCTCCCCCTACCCCATCTCCTTCTGCCTCTCACTCAGGTTTGTTTCTCTCCTCAGCATTCATCACCCCTGGGGTATTATATATTTCTGTTTTTGCTTGCCCTACCCCTTAGTTCCATGAGGTCAGGGGATTTTTCTGTCTTGTTCTAAGGCCAGCATCATGGACACATGACCTGAGCAGTCACACAGGGCCCCATGCTTAGAAGGTTTAATGTGCTACTGTCATGGTCTTGTCGTGGTCTAAAGTCTTACATTAAAATTTTTTTTTAATTAAAAAATAATTTTTGGCCACTCAGCATGTGGGGTCTTAGTTCCCCAACCAGGGATCGAATCTACTCTCCCTGCATTTGAAGTTCAGAGTCTTAGCCACTGGACTGCCAGAGAAATCCCTTAATAATAATAATTTTAAACTGGGGTCTTGCATTTTCATCTGGTCCTGGGCTCTGCAAAATTATGCAGCTGATTCTGGCTGTATCCTCAGTGCCCAGAACAGCCCATGGTAGGTGCTCAAGAATTTGTGGAATGAAGGAAGGAGTGGAGGAGGCCAGGGGGCGGAGGTGGAGACACACACACGCCACCACTGCCTGGACACTTGTGCATCTTTGTAGAAATCAGCCCTGGCAGAAACCTGGGCATGGGAGGCAGGTCCTCAGAAATTGGCTTGAGTGCCCAGGAGGTGGGGGAGCCGCTAAACCTGCCTTCCCCCAATCCTGGGCAGCAGCCCACTGGGGAGGGGGTCCAGATGGCCAAGTAGGCTCAGGCTGAGGAGGGCCTCTTGACTCATCCAGCTGCTCAGGGCTCCTGGCCTGGCCTGACAGAAGCACTGGCTTCACCCAGCCCCCACCACCTTCAGGAGGACATGGCGATGGGTGGCCAGAGAGGGATGGAAATGACGATGAATGCCCTTGTCTGCAGCTTGCCCAGATCATTCAGGCCTAAGGAGGGACAGTGACTACCCAAGCTCCATGCCTTGGAGCTGGGAAGGACTCTCAGCTCCACCCCCTCCCCATGGGGCATATGTGTGTGCAAATGCATGTATGTGAACATGAGACTTTGTACATGGCTGTCCGTTTGCAACTGGACAGGTAGAACTCTCTGGGAGTCTGAGTATTGTGTAGATGAAAGCAGATCATACTTGCCAGGAGTGTGTGTATGTGACAAAGTGATACCACATCAGTCTATGTGGGCATAAGGCTGGCTCTGTGTGTGTGTGTGTGTGTGTGTGTGTGTGTGCATGCACACATGTGAGGAGGGTGCCTACATATGGATGCAGAATCTTACACTGGTCAGAAATGTGGATTCTGGGTTCAGATCTTTGCACAGCCACCCAGTATCTATGCAGCCTCAGGCACTTTTGGTTCTCCAACCTGTATATGGTGTTTGCGTGACAACGTTTGTCTGGATCAAAGTGTGTGTGTGTGTGTGTGTGTGTGTGTGTGTTTGAGAAGTAATACAACTCTTCTGGGAGGTCTTCCTGGATACCCATCTCAAAGTGGACTCCTCAATTTTTCTCTTTTGTGAATTGAATTGTGAACTGAACAATTCAGTTGCTCAATCAGGTTCCATTCTTTTTGACCCCTGGACTGCAGCCTATCAGGCTCCTTTGTCCGTGGAATTCTCCAGTCAAGAATATTGGAGTGGGTTGCCATTTCCTCCTCCAGGGGATCTTCCTTACCCAGGGATGGAAACTGTCTCCTGTACCTCCTGAGTTGCAGGCGGATTCTTTACTGCTGAGCCACCGGGGAAGCACAGTTTGTTGTTATATATTTATGTTGTTGTTTCTTCACTGATTACTAAATGTCAGCTCCATGGGGGTAGGGGGTTTTGATCTGTTCACTGCTGTGTCCTGAGCACTGGGTACATAGTAGACACTGAGTAAATATCCTTTCAGTGGATGAACATAGGGCTGTGTCTGTGTGGTATGAGGAGAGAGGGGCTGATAGATGTCATGGGTTCCTGGAGGGACCTGTGCTCAAGTCTGGTCTCTATTCTCTTCCATTCTTGGCTGTTCACAACCATCTCTTCAGCCATCCTCACTTGTATGGGAATGACAACATCCCATCAACTTCCTGTACTGCCTTTGATGACATCTTTCCCCTTTTCTGGGTCTAAGGGACTCACTTGCCTCATCTGTAACATGGGAGACAGGATGGGTTGGTTCATGACTAGCCTCCTACCTGACCTAAAGCACTATGAAAATAGTTTCAATCAAATTCCCTCTTTAATTAATTCAACATTTATTATGCACCTATTGTGTACCAGGTACTCTTCTAGACCGGCCCTGCCCCCGTGGAGCAGAAAGTGAATGATGAAGGCAGATACAAACCATAAAATCTCATTGAATCTTGGACACCCTCCCCTGAAATCACTCTCCATGCCTCATGGAATTTTAGTCTTCACTGTCTAAAATCACTGAGGGGTTTCTCTGTTCACATATTGATCTTGCTCCCTCAGCAGTCTCCAGGGTCAGCCAAGCCAGGACCCAGCTTGTCTCTTTGGTTGCTGTAGTCTGACCACCCAGCCACAGGGCCCTGACATACAGTAGGCACTTGGGAAATACGTGTGGAGTGAGCTTGAAAATAAATGACGGACTAATGTGGACTCGAAAACAAGACCTCCCCTAATCCTGGGTGAGTCATTACCCACTTTGCAGATGAGGAAATTGAGGCTCAGGAAGGCAAAGCCGTTTGCCCAGTCCCACAACCGCAGCTAAGCAGTGTGTGGCTGTGAGATGCAGCAGAGGAAGCTTGGGAGCCCAGAGGAGCATTCCCAGCCCCCCACCCCCACCCGAGAGATACCACACATCCAGCTGGAGATGCGCTGATGGGAGGTGGGTGGTTGGGAGGGCGAGGGACAGTGCGAAGCAACTCAGGGGTATCTGTCTCAGTCCCCAGGAGTGGAGATGCTGTGTTGGTAGGAGATTAGTAAAAGCCTGGAGCTGATGGGGGAGCTTCCGGCGCCCTGTCCCCAATTCTGGGAGCTGGGGCTCCTGGCACCCTGATTCGTTGGGGCCAGGCAACTCCAGTCTCCGAAGCTAGGTAGAGACACCCCCCGCCCCCCCCCCGCTCCCCCCTCCCCGAGCCTACACGGGAATCCCGATTCGGGGTCCTCCCTATACACCCTCAGCCTGGAGGCCAGCCTGCAGCCCTCAACCGGCTACGTGGGGGGCCCTGACTTTCTTGGGGGGCGATGGAATTCCCCCCTCCCCGCCCGGAGCCCCTCCCTCCCGGGCGCCAGGTCCCCCTCCCGGCCGCAGTCATAGTCCAAAGCTTACCTTGCAGGGGGGCTGGGGAGGGGATGCCCCGCCCTCTCCGGCCTGGGGGGCGGGAGGGGACCAGGGTGTCCAGCCCCTTTGTTTGCCGGTGTGTGTGTGTGTGCGTGTGTGTGTGTGTGTGTGTGTATGTGTGAGATCGGGAGCCCCGCTGGGATGTAGGTCCGTGCGCGCGCGTACCCGGGCCTTGACGGCCGCTGTGATGCTGAACTGCCAGGGTTGGAAGAGGAGGAGGAAAGGGGGACTCCCCCGCCCTCGCCCGCCTACTCGCGGGTTTGAATGGACCGTGAGGGGGAGGGGCGGCAGCGGGCGGGCGCTTTTGTCTGGATGGCCCCACCCCTTCCCGGGGCCGGGGAATCCCCCACACCCCACCCATTTAAAGACCTTTACTCCTTTCTCTCCAGCGCCCCCACAAAGGCCTGCTTGGTTGGGGGGAATCTGGAATAGGCGCCCTTCACTCAAGTGGCTGAATCTCCTTCCATTCTCCCTGTCCTCCGCCCTGCGCCCTTTAATCTGAGATAATCCTGGCCCTAGGCTGCAACGCAGCCTTTTATCCCAGTATCAAAGCGGGGGTAGGGATATATGAAAATGTGTGGCTGCGGTCGCCCAAGCTCAATGTAATGGAGTTCTTAGAGTCCGGGACGAGGAAGGGGATCCCAGACGAAAGAGGGAGGGACTGCGAGGAGTCCCAGAGTACCTCGACGGAGAAAGACCCCCTGCGTGCGCACTTCCAAGCTCTTCCACCCCTCCCCCACCTGGCGCGGGGCACCAGCACTGGCCGCTAGTTAGACACTAGCGACACCCAGCGGAGGCATGGGGAACCGCCGTGGATAGGCTCCCGAGGCCCGTTAAGTGCGGTCGGGTGATTCCAGAGGGGGCGTGTATGCGCCAATCCCGGCTAAGGAGTGTCAGAAGATGGGGGAGGCGAGAGGGGAAGCTGTGGTCCGAGCCAGGGAAACACCAGTTCTCAAGGCAGGGCCACATCGCCCCCATCTAGGCTCCTCGAGGGCAGGGCCACAACCTTCCTTCACTTAGACCCTCCCAGAGCAGGGCCTTGTACCCCTTGGACTGGGAAGGTCCTTTCCCATCAGGCACCATCTCCAGCACAAAGTCCCTCTTCACAAAAGACGGGAGCGAGGTCTTTCGCCGAGGCCGAGCCCCAGCAGTGGGCTCAGGCTGACGTCACTGTGGCGTGGCTAAGAGGACAATCCTCTTTCTCAGTCTTGCCAACTGCCCCCTTTCCCAGGGCTGCCGTAAACGCCCACCGTGGAGTAGCGGGAGATGAGGGGGGCTCGAGGTTGGCGAACCCACCAGTAAGTCCCCAGGAGGGGCCTAGTGGAGGCCGGAAGCCCGATGGGATGAGGTCTCAACGGACTCCCGAGAGCCGAAACACGTGCGCAGGGCTCTTTAAGAACTTGGTCGCCAGTGCCGCTGCTGAGGTTACTAAGGATGTGACGTCACGCGCGGGCGGGGCGTGCGCTCCCGGGCGGAAGCGGAAGGGGCGGGGCTCCGCGGGCTGAGTCTCAGTGCTGCCGCCGCCGCCGCCGCTACAGCTACCAGAGCCCTGGAGGGCTGGGCCCCGAGGCAAGATGGTGGACTACAGCGTGTGGGACCACATCGAGGTGTCTGACGATGAAGACGAGACGCACCCCAACATCGACACCGCTAGCCTCTTCCGCTGGCGGCACCAGGTAGAGCGCGCGCGCCCAGCCCCTTCCCCCACTCCCGGGACTCCGCTTCAGAGTTCTGACCCCTGATACTGCCGGGGGGGCCCAGCCATTAATACCTGGGATTGCCCCCTACAGCCTGGACTTTCCGAATAGCCCAGGGTTCCTCGATTCAATTCCGGGGCCATAGAATTGCCGGGACCCCTGAGTTCCTTACCCGCGATGCCGGCGGGCCCCCCCCCCCCCTTCTAGTTTCTTCTTGAAACTCCAGGTTGACCTGTACGGCATCTTTTTAGAATTTAGACTGCCAAGATAAGCTTTTGACGTGCCTCCCAATCCTGCTTGGGATCTTCCACTTACACCCAGATTTCTACCTCAGAATCTGGATCCTGAACCTAGTCGGGTACCCAGTTAAGATCTTGGCTGTTCCATGGCCCCTCCTTACCCCTGTGCTCAGTCTCTTCAGTCGTGTCCAACTCTTTGTGACCCCATGGACTGTAACCCGCCAGGCTTCTCTGTCCGTGGGATTCTCCAGGCAAGAATACTGGAGTCGGTTGCCATTTCCTTCTCCAGGGGATCTTCTCAATCCAGGGATCGAACCCGCGTCTTTTATGTCTCCTACATTCGCAGACAGGTTCTTTACCACTGGCGCCGTCTGGAAGCCCTCCAAAACCCTAGAGTTCCCGATAGTTTGTCTATTCTGCGACCTGCTTTTCTGGATCCTTATGGTTCAGATCCAGAAGTCTTACTCCTCTGAATGAAACAATTCTGTCTTCCCCTGAGATTTCTATTCCTGGCTTGGGACTCCAACCCACACCCAAGACCCCTCCCCTAGAACAAAGATTGGCACCCCCTCCCCCCAGGGCCCTCAGTCTCATCTAGGCCTGGAATTTTGAAACCTGGGTCCTGTTCAGAATGAACCACCACCTCCACCCTGATGGAGCCTCCAATTCCGGAGGCTCTCCTTCAGCCTTCAGTACTGTTAGACCCAATTTCCCATTACATCAGGAAACCCTACCCACGTGGCTTCCTGCCCAGCCAGAACCCCTGCCCCTCCTTGGTACCTCACACCCAGTCCCCGCCCACCCCCGAGACAGACTTCAGTGGGAACCTTTGCCAGCTTCAGGATGCCTCATTCAAACCCAAGTCCAGGACCCAAATCCACCCCATCTCCCTTCTGACCCAAACTTGGTGTGTTCTTAAATACCCACAATGACCCTGCTGTTACAAGGAACCCTCCCATCCTGATTCCAGATTCACTGCCCCTTCTTTTATCTATTTTCCCCCAAATACAGACCCCCAGAATCCCAAGTCTGTATGTTCTTTCGACAGCCTGCAAACCCCCCCCACCCCCCGCCCCCCGCCCAGCTGTGCTCAAAGGCCAACAGAATGACTCTCCTGAGACCTTGTATGCTAACTTCTTGCTCCACCAACTCAGAGCTCTTACACCCACATTCCAGGGGCTGCTCTGCTCTCACGCTTATGGCATATACCTCCTAGAACCTTCCAGTTAGGAAGGCCTCATTTTATCTTCCCATGTATCAGTTCGCAGTTGTTTATCCAGAAACTCCTAGAAGCGCCCTTCCTCATCCTGCTGAGACACAGTAACCGTGCCTTCATCTAGTCCCGGTTCTGGGTCCAACCCATTTCTTAAAGCAGCAGCCTCCTGGCTAGGGCTTCCCTGGTGGCTCAGATGGTAAAGAATCTGCCTGCAATGCAGGAGACCCAGGTTCAATCTCTGGGTGGGGAAGATCCCCTGGAGTAGTGAACAGTGACCACTCCAGTATTCTTGCCTGGAGAATCCCATGGACAGAGAAGCCTGGCAGACTACAGTCCATGGGGTTGAAAGAGTCGGATACGATTGAGTGCCTAACCCTTTCACCTGGCTAGTGTACCTGGTGGGCAAGCCACTGGAGTGGAAAAAGAAAGTTCTAGCATTTCTCTCTTGCCACATGTGACATTTTATGATGAAATATTGAAGCTCTCCGCAAAGCTCTAAAGCCTATTCTTGGGAACACCTATTCTGGTCACGTAGTTGATCTCTATCACCAGGTTTGGTCCTGCTGGTTTGGGAGGCCATGCCCGCTCCCATACAGCGTCCTCTCACCACGCCCGACTCCCTCCTGGCGCAAAACCTTTTCCTGTCCAACCGCTGAGGACCCAGGGCTGTCGTGGAGATGAGTGGAGGCAGGGAGCCTGGTGTCTCCAGCATGAGGTTCCGCTGCCAGTGACCGGCAGCCTGAGCTCCAGCCCTGCCACAGGACCATCACTGCTTTGGGGGAGCGAGCCCCCTGCCTCCATGAGACTATCGTGAAAATGAAATGAGATTAGATTTGGAAAGAAATTGGCTCAGGGCCTGGGAGGAAAGAGTAAGCAATACTAAGAGTGGAAGAGGGGATTAGCCAAAAGGTGGCCTGGTACCCTTGTGAGCACAGGCCTGCCCGACTGGGTTCATATCCTGCTCCTTCTGAATATCACTGACTTGCTGTGATCCAGTGAGGTGTTTTATTTTATTTTTTAATTAATTTGACCACACAGGGTCTTAGTTACAGTGTGCTGGGTCTTTAGTTGCAGCATGTGGAATCTATTAATAGTTCCCTGACCGGAGATCGAACTGGGGCCCCTTGCATTGAGAGCACAGAGTCTCAGCCACTGGACCACCAGGGAAGTCCCCCGAAGTGAGTTTTGATCGCTGTGTGCCTCAGTTTCCCCAGCTGGCGGTCTTAATAGTGCCTACCCAACAGGCTTGCTGTGAGAGCCGCCTTATGAATTTAACGTGTGTACTGCTTGCGGGACAGCACTGGAACGTAATAAGCTTTGTGGAAACTTTAGCTCCTGTCGTCATCATTGCTTGGATAATTCATGTTCATGGTAAAAAATAAAAAATAATCCCAAGGCTCCAGAAGGGGACAAGTGAGTCTTCCCAGTTCTAGCTCCCTGGCTCCCTTGCCCAGAAACAGCTGCCAATCCTGGTTTCTCTTGGCTTCTTCCAGTGAGCCGGGCGGCATCCAGGTTCTGTGAGCCTCGGGTCCCCCCTTTCTGTGTAAGGCAGGAAACAGGGACACCTGTGGCCCCATCTCGCCACTGAGGTTTCTGCCCTGCCCAGCCTGACACAGCCTCTCCCGGAGGTGTAAAGCCCAGGTTGGGCAGGCTGCCACCCCTAGCAGAGCAGCTCCAGGAGGCCTTTATTTAGCTTTGGCCTCCCTGGCGACTGCTCAGAGGATGCCGGGGGATTTTGATGGCCACCCAGCAGATATCAGCGGTGTGGTAGGTTCCTGATGTCCCCTGAGGCCAGCGGTGATGCCAATAGCCCCTTTCAAGGCGGGGGAAGGTTTCAGAAAGACATGGGCCTATCGTGAAGAAAGGGAGGCAGCAGCGGCTGCAAGGCCTTAAGGGTCTTGTCCACCCCTTAACCAAATGGGAAAAGTGAGGCTCGTGATTGGCCATGTCAGTCCAGTGGGGTGTGAGAGAAGGGCTCGGGTCTCCCGGTTCTCACCCACATGTGCCTGGCCTTGTGCTGGAGCCTGGAGATATGAGCTCGGGTAAAGCACAGAAGTAGGTTAGCAACTATTCTGGTGACCGTGGCCATGACGATGGTGAGGACAGTATGTTGCAAGCGGTTTCCTTGAGGTAACTCGTTTAATCCTCACAACAACCCTGTGAGGCCCCATTTCATAGGGCTTCCCAGGTGGCGCTGGTGGTAAAGAACCTGCCTGCCAGTGCAGGAGACACCAGAGTCGTGGGTTCGATCCCTGGTTCGGGAAGATCCCCTGGAGAAGGAAATGGCAATTCGGAGGAGCCTGGCGGGCTGCAGTCCATAGGGTCACAAGAAGTCGGACACAACTGAAGCAATTTAGCACACCCGTTTCATAGAGGGGGACACCGAGGCAGGGGGAGGTGTAAGCGACCTTGCTAAGGTCACATTGCCAGTAGGTGTGGAGCTAGGTGCTCTGATGCAGTAGCAACTGCTCCCAGTTACCAGGCATGTGCTAGATATTGAAGTACACTTTCTTGTTTGAGCCCCAGAAAGGGAGACTGTCCTGTTGGACAGACAGTGATGACAGCAGCAAGTGTGGTAATTGGGCTGACTGCGCGTCCAGCAGGGCTCTGGCCTGTACAGCCTCTTTCGTGTCTTCCAGTGCGAGCTCGTGAGGTTGGTGCTGTTGTCCGCCTCTGACAGATAAGGAAACTGAGGTTTGGGAATTGGCCCAGAGACTCCCAGCCATTATGTGGTGGCCGTGGGGTATGACCCTGGGTCTGGGGTCTCAAGGCTTTCCACCAGCATCTCATCATGTCACCTGATGATCACCGAGGGGCCTTTGGGGCTCAATGACTCTAGGAGTCTCGCACTTGGGGAAGGCTTTGTTGAAGCTGAGACTTGCGGACAAATCAGATGGAGCGAGGGGAGTTCCAGCAGCGAGGAATAGCATGTGCAGAGGCTAAGAGGCAGGAGAGAGCCGGTCCATTCGGGGAGCCACAAGGGCCGGCGTTGGTCTGAAACCCAGCCCCTCAAGGAACATTAGTGCCATTTGGACAGCTTGGGGCAGGAATTTGGGGTCCCCTCTGAACAGGGAGGGCTGTGGTCAGATGGATGCGTTTCCAGGACTCTGGCAGCTTCTGAGCCTGGATTGGGGGGATGGGGATGGCATCTCTCAGGGTCCAGTGTGTGGCTCTGGGTTGAGCAGACAGTGCAGGGAACCAGGGGCAGGTGATGGAAAGCTGTGGCACCTATCAGTGTTCAGGCCATGGCTCTGGGTTGAGCAGGCATTGCGGGGAGCTGGGGGAGGTGATGGGGAACTGGGGCAGGGGTGGACAGTGACAGAGCCCCGTGACCCAGTGAGGGGTCTGGATGAGGAAGCTGAGATGACGTGCCGCCACTCAGCTTGGGGTGCAGCAGAAGAGTTCTGGGGAGCAGCGTCTAGGATGGGGGTATGCAGGAGTTTGGTGGGTACCACACTGGGCTTCAGAGGCATGTTGGCCTGGAGACAGCTGTGCAGGCCCTGCGGATCCAGATGCAGCACATGGGGTGGAGCACATTAGAGGAACGACTGGAAAGGAAACTCGTGGTGATTTGGTGGCAGAGAGGGA
This sequence comes from Bos taurus, assembly GCF_002263795.3. Classification (NCBI taxonomy): domain Eukaryota; kingdom Metazoa; phylum Chordata; class Mammalia; order Artiodactyla; family Bovidae; genus Bos; species Bos taurus. The sequence continues at coordinate 14,932,921 of NC_037334.1, read as the reverse complement.
GGGAATGACTCACAGCAGGCCTCAGCTGGGGGCAGGAGGCAGGGGCGAGGGTCTTCCCTGAGGGAGGATACAGCAGAAAAATAGGTTTGGGGGAGCTCAGGTGGGGAGTTCAGTCTTGGGCACAGACCTGGTGGTGCCTGTAAGACACCAAGACAGCAGTGGCTGGAGGGCCATGTGGCCAGGGTAGGGTGCTTGAGTGTTACCGAGGGTGCTCCAGGCAGGAGGGGAGCCTGAGACCCTGGGGAGAGGGGAGGCCTTCTTCCAACGTGTGATTATTACATCCAACAAGTCTTAAGTCCCTGCTGTGCACCAGGTTCCTGGGTCTAGAGTCACAAGAGTGATCAGATCCCCACCTTTGTGGAGCCCGTCTCCTTGGAGGTGGACAGCACCCAAAACAGGGGAGAGAACTGTCACAGAATATTGTCAGATGACAAGTGCTGAGGAGGAAGATCAGGCAGAGCAGAAGAGGGGGCGATTGTGATCCTCAGCAGCATCAAGGAAGGCCTTATCTGGAAGGGACATTTTTTTTGAGTGCGCTGCATGACTTGCAGGATCTCAGTTCCCCATCCAGGGATTGAACCCTGGTCCCCAGCAGTGGAGCCTCAGAGCCCTAATCACTGGACCACCAGGGAATTCCCCGTAAGAGGCATTTGAAGATGATGAGGATGCAGGGTTTAGGGAGGTGAGGTAGACCTAAAGAGAGAACATTCCAGGCCAAGGGAACACACAGGCAGTGCAAAGGCCCTGAGGCTTGAAGTGAGTTGGGAAAAGGTGAGGCAGCCATTGTGGCTGGAGGGAGGGGCGGAGCAGGAGGAGATGAGGCTGTGGAGGAGACTGTTGTGCTTGGCTTTATGGGCTCTGGGGAGGACTTAGGCTTTTGCTCTGAATGAGGTAGGAGTCATAGAAGGTTCTTATTTTTAAAAATATTTATTTATATACTTGGCTGCATTGAGTCTTAGTTGTGGCATGCAAGATCTTTATGCCACAAGATCTTTGATCCTGTGTATTGCAGTACACAGGCTCTTTAGTTGTGACCTGTCGGCTTAGTTGCCCCAAGGCATGTGGGATCTTAGTTCCCCAACCAGGGATCAAACCACTTTCCCCTGCATTGGAAGGCGAATTCTTATTCACTGGACCGCTGGGGACGGCAGCCATAGAAGCTCCTGTGCAGAGAAGGGACCCGCCCTAGCTCAGGCCTACCTTAGGGGTGAGAGCAGGAGCCTGGAATCCAGTGCATGGAGGTTGGTGTGGACCTTCTCTGGGGTCATCCCAGGTGCCAACTGTGGAGAGCCTGGGGCCGGGGACAGGGCCAGGCTGTTCCCCAGAGTGACGGGCAGTGCCCAACCCTCAGGCCCGGGTGGAGCGCATGGAGCAGTTCCAGAAAGAGAAGGAGGAGCTGGACAGGGGCTGCCGCGAGTGCAAGCGCAAGGTGGCCGAGTGCCAGCGGAAGCTGAAGGAGCTGGAGGTGGCCGAGGGAGAGGGCGGGAAGGCCGAGCTGGAGCGGCTGCAGGCTGAGGCGCAGCAGCTGCGCAAGGAGGAGCGGAGCTGGGAGCAAAAGCTGGAGGAGATGCGCAAGAAGGAGAAGAGCATGCCCTGGAACGTGGACACGCTCAGCAAGGATGGCTTCAGCAAGGTGGGCGGGGCCTGGGCGTGACGGGCAGTGGGTGGGGGCAGGGAGCACTGCGCAGATCTAGGAATGGACGGATGCTGGCGGAAAGGGGGGTAGTGCCGGAGGGGAAGGGAGCAGGTGGGGGGCCCGGCCGGTGAGGCACCCCACCAGTACCCCTCCCTCTGATCTGCTCGAAGGCCCCAGTCCGAGGCCACGCCTGCCACGCCCACGCCACACTGATGTGCACGGCGCCGTCATCGCCTCCGCTGTGGATGGGATGGGCGTTGCGGCCGCGGCCGGCCCGGCCACGTTCGAGGCGCCCCGCGGCCGCAGCCTTGCCCCAGCCCACTCCCCTTCTCGCCTCACCACAGAGCATGGTCAACACCAAGCCTGAGCAGGCGGAGGAGGAGTCTGAAGAGGTGAGGGAGCAGAAACACAAAACTTTCGTGGAAAAGTATGAGAAACAGATCAAACACTTCGGTGAGTTGGGCCCAGGCGTGGGCTCCAGGTGGGTGGTGCGCATGAGAGAGGGCCGGCCCTCTGCCTCCGGTAGGCCCTTGGAGCACCTCGCCATCGCCTTCTGGCAGGCATGCTGCGCCGCTGGGACGACAGCCAGAAGTACCTGTCAGACAACGTCCACCTGGTGTGTGAGGAGACAGCCAACTACCTGGTCATCTGGTGCATTGACCTAGAGGTGGAGGAGGTGCGTGCAGACACTGCCGAGTGGGGGGTGGGGAGGGCCCAAAAGGCTTTGCCTTTTTTTTTTCTCTTATTATTTAAATTCTATTTTTATCATTCATGTTTGTTCAGAACATTGCAGTAGGCATGAAGGGAAAAAGAATGCATTTTTAAACACTGGAGTCTAGTATAGGAAGCCATACCATTATCTCTTAGGAGGAAAAGGGCATTAATTTTACATTGAAGTTAAATATTAAGACTAGCGTCCAAGTAAGCCACGGATAAGGTCTAAGTGCAAGTTGTGTTTTCACACAATGAGGGCTGGGGACAGGAGCCCGCCACTCGGTAACACTGTCCTCCCTTCGCAGAAATGTGCCCTCATGGAGCAGGTGGCTCACCAGACCATCGTCATGCAGTTCATCCTGGAGCTGGCCAAGAGCCTCAAGGTGGACCCCCGTGCCTGCTTCCGGCAGTTCTTCACCAAGATCAAGGTAGGGAGGTGGTCCTCCTCAGGGATCAGCCTGCGGTCCACTGGGGGAGGCAGATGCGGATCCACTCGGACTCAAGCCCCTGTGATCAGAATCTCATCCATCAGCAGAGGATTAGTCCGTAGAGGAGCTGGGTAGTGGGTGGCTCCAGTGGAGATTTGGAAAGCCGAGCTGGCAGGACGTGCTGAAAGTCCCAACCTAGGTGAGGGCCGGAGTCATGGGCACCTGTGGGTTTCTTATCTGAACACCGGAAGAGCACAGCTAGGGGAGATTCAGGGCAGACCTGAGGATGATCGAGGGTAGCTGTGTTGAGCTTGAGGTGCCTTCGAGACTCCACAGGAAGACGTGGAGGAGGTGGGTGTCACAAGTCTGCAGTATAAGCGGACATTCAGTCAGATGCTTGTAAGCACAGGGGCATAAGGTTTAGCTCAGAGAAGACGGAGGAGGCTAGACAGAGCAGAGGAGAGGCCTGAGCCCCAGAGTACCCGTGATTTAGTTCAGGACCAGCTGTGGGGAGCCCTGGGGCATCCCTGAGTACCTGCATTGGGAGGGTCCTGGGCTCCCCAGTCTCCCCTGGTGAACACCCTCCCTCCCCTGCAGACTGCCGACCGCCAGTACATGGAGGGCTTCAATGACGAACTGGAGGCTTTCAAAGACCGCGTGCGGGGCCGTGCCAAGCTGCGCATTGAGAAGGCTATGAAGGAATACGAGGAAGAGGAGCGCAAGAAGCGGCTTGGCCCCGGCGGCCTGGACCCCGTCGAGGTCTACGAGTCCCTTCCTGAGGTGAGGCTCCCCAGACCCTGGCAGGTGGCAGGTGGGCTGTCAGTGGGATCCCTGGGACCTAGGCCCTGACCCCACCCCCTGCACCCACAGGAACTTCAGAAGTGCTTTGACGCGAAGGATGTGCAGATGCTCCAAGATGCCATCAGCAAGATGGACCCCACGGTGAGTAACCACACACCCAAGCCCACCTGGTCAGGCAATGTGTCTCCCCCACCTCCTCCAGCCCTGCTGACCACGTTGCTGCTGGCAGTGTCCCTCCTGGCTTCTCAAAAGAGCCAGGGAGGTTTTGTCACCTTGTGGCTGGCACACAAGACAGCCAGGCTTCATGCCCCATGCTGTCTCACTTTTATTGAGCAGCTGCTATGTGCCCAGCATCTAGATTGAGCGTCCCTGTCCCTGTGGGCTGTTTGTGAGCGCACCCAGCTGACTCCACCTTTGCCAGCAACTCAGAGAGGCCTGTTCCACAGTCTCAGTTACCCCATCAAACCAGTATCTCTCAAAAACATATTAACTCACAAAATCTGTGGGGAGGGCCAAGTACGTGGTTGGCGCTGGTGAACCTCAGCTCTTTGGAGCAGTAACAGCACTGGTAGATAAGTACCCTGAGTTTTAATAAATCTCTGTTTAAGCCCCTTCCTGCTGCTTGGCTCACTGGTTGGCCACACTGATTCCCTCATCTATAAAACGGATCTAGTCTCTAGACCAGCTCAGGGTTTCTAGAAGCTTCTATGGGGATAAGCATGTAGACCAAGGGTCTTCAGAGAGTCTGGCTCAAAGGTTCACTGCCTGTGTGTAAATAAAATTTTGTTGGAACCGCAGCAGCCAGGCTGGTTTATTTTCATCTTGTCTATAGTTGATTTTGTGCTGCAGCCATAAAATTGAGGTGTGATGGAATGAGAGGTTTTGACAGGGACCACGGCCTGCAAGCCAAAAATATCTGTTGTCTGGCTTTTTATTTTTTTTTTAAAAGTTTACTGACCCTTGTTCTAGACCTGCACTTAAAATTTGAGTTGTTTGTGCTAAGTTGCTTCAGTCATGTCTGACTCTGTGACCCCATGTAGCCTGTCAAGCTCCTCTGTTCATGGGATTCTCCAGGGAAGAATACTGGAGTGGGTTGCCGTTTCCTCCTCCAGGGGATCTTTCCGACCTGTGAATTGAACCGGTGTCTCTTATGTCTTCTGCATTGGCAGGCAGGTTCTTTACCACTCGGATTCCCAGGTGGCTCAGACAGTAAAGAATCTGCCAATCTGCCTGCAATGCAGGAGACCTGGGTTCCATCCCTGGGTTGGGAAGATCCCCTGGAGAAGGGAACGGCTACCCACTCCAGTATTCTGGCCTGGAGAATTCCATGGACTATATAGTCCTGGGGATCGCAAAGAGTTACACATGACTGAGCAGCTTTCACTTCACTTCTTTACCACTAGTTCCACCTCGGAAGTTAAATTTGAATTAAAGTTAAGTAAAATTCAGGGACTTCTCTGGTGGTCCAGTGGCTAAGACTCCACGCTCCCAGTGCAGGGAGCCCAAGTTAGATCCCTGGTGAGGGAACTGGATCCCACATGCCACAACTAAGACTCAGCTCAGCCAAATAAATGTATTTTAAAAAAATAAAATAAAAATTCAAGCTCTGTCCTTGCCTTGCACCAATCACATTCGAAGTTCTCAGTAGGCACCCATGTCTGGTAGCTGCCATGTGGGATAGCACAGATTACAGACATAGATTACAGTTTACCCTCCTCCCAGACAGCTCTGATGTAGAAAGAGCAGAAAGTGGGCTTGGGGATGTGCAGGGGACAGGGGTGCCACCAGTAGGTGGCAGCCCAGCCTCACCCACCCACCCTTCTCCCCACAGGATGCGAAGTACCACATGCAGCGCTGCATCGACTCAGGCCTCTGGGTCCCCAACTCCAAGTCCAGCGAGGCCAAGGATGGGGAGGAGGCGGGTACTGGGGACCCCTTGCTGGAAGCCACCTCCAAGTCAGGCGACGAGAAGGATGTCAGCGTGTGACCTGACCTGGCCGCCGCAGGCCCCTGTGTGCCCCTTTTCAGAAAACAAAAATAGATGCCATCTCCCCAGGTCCAGGCTTCCTCCGCTTTTGCTGCTCCCCAACCTAGCCCGGAGGGGCCCTCCCACGCCCCTTCCACCTCCCCCCTCTCCCCCAGCCCTCATCCAAGTCTTTGCTTTGAGTCAAAGGGGCTTCACTGCCTGCAGCCCCCCATCAGCATTAAGCCAAAGGCCCGGGGATCCAGGGAGGGGCAGAGGTTGCCAGGTTGGTCCATGGGGTGGGGGTGGGTCCCCAGCCAAGGGGCCTGCTCCAGTCACTGTGGGCTGTTTTCACTGTTTGCCCGAGTCAAGTCTTCTATATAGTAAACAGCAATTATCTTCCAATAAAGGATTTCAGATGCTCTGTGGGGCGTCACGAGGGCTGTGGGCACAGCTCTTCTCTTGGGGTTGGGAAGGGACCTGTGAGTGTTGGCAGTTGGGCCTGTGACACTCCTGGCTTTGCCCTCCAGCAAATGGGCTGTGTCCCCCATCCACACTCCAGGCTCTCCCATCACCTGGAACCCTTCCTGAGGTTACCTTTGGATCAGAGCTCTCACCCCACCCCCATGAAGTCTTTGGCTCCTCCCATTCTCCTAAGCCCCTCCCACCATCCATTTGGGAGCATCACCCTGCACTGTGTCTTACCTTCCCCGGGGCCAGCACTGCCTCCAAGATTGATCTTGAGTCTGTCCACTGCCCTTCACTCTCCACCCTGGTCCAGGACCCGTCACCTCTAGCCTGGACTCCTGTCCCCAGCCTCCTGTCTCCTCCACCCTCACTGGACCCCAACAGGCAGGGAGCGCCTGTGAACATGAGAGTCCCAGCACAGCCTGCCCCAGAGTAGAAGCCTAAGTCCTTGCAGCTCATGGGGCCCTGTACCATCTGCCTGGTCCCCTCCCTGCCCTCATCACCTCGTGGTCTCCCACTGCCCCTCTCACCAACTCCCTCCTCTCTGCTCCTTGAGCACTTTAAGCTTCTCCATCAGTGTGGCCTTGGGCAGCTTAATCAGCCTCAGCATTCATCTCTGTATAGTGATAGAAATGTTCGTGCCTTCTTCCCAGGGCTGTGATGAGGAATGAGTGAGATGAGCAGGTGCACATAGCACCTGGTACTCATGCTCAAGATCTGGGCCCCGGCATGTCCCTGTCCCACACCCTGAACACCCTTCCCTGCAGTCTTCCTTTACAAAGTAATATTTGGGCCCCAGGAAAGACTTAAAGAATAATATCATAAACAAGGACACAGTTTTTAAGACCTGAAGTAATTGAGAATCCAGTTGAAGCCCACTACCCGCCCCTTCTGGGGGACATCACCACCTGGCTGGTGCTTCTCAGTCTGACCAGAGCTCTGGTCCCTCCTGGAAGCTTCCTTGACTCACCTTCTGAGTCATCCCTCACATCCAGCCATGTTGCTTCTTCACCTGCCTGGCTTTGCCAACCTGTGTATTGCTGTCTCCTTTATGCTGTGAGCACCACCCAGACACAAACTGAGTCTTGGTCCTAAGATGATCCCGGCCACCCTCACAGATTCTGGCCCTCAGTGAATGCCTTTGTGCCCAAGGTGATTGCCACCAGAGGGCAGTAGTGAACTGCAAACAAGTGGTGTTGCCCGATGCTTTTCATACAGATTGAAATGGCAGACTTCCCTGGTGGTCCAATGGTTAGGACTCTGTTCTTCCAGGTGGGGTGGGGGATGGGGTGGATTCAATCCCTGGTCAGGGAGCTAAAATCCCATACGCCACATACATGGCTGAAAAATAAAGATTTTAAAAGTATTTAAAAATGGCAGATCAGAGGATTGGGGAGACCCTCCTAAACCTCGTTTATCTGAGATCAATTCAAAATTGTGAGCTTTTTAATTCTTTACCATGAAAACTTTCAGAGGTAGAATCTGTATTTCTGGTATTTCCTTTCACCTCGGCGTCCAGTACAACTCAGCACTGCTGTTACTGATCCTTGACTTAAAATTTCAATATTTTGTTCATCATGGATTTTTTTTCACATTAATGGTGTTTTTGGAAAATATTACATTAAAATATTTATCTTGATTACTGAGTTGGTGACCTCTTTGCTTTCATGCCACATGTACCTCACCCTAGCACTGTTTAACGTTTAAAACATCAAATGATATTGAGATGCACAGTAAAGGGTCTTCCCTGGCAGTCCAGTGGTTAAGACTCCGGGCGTACACCGCAAGGGGTGTAGGTCCCATCTCTGGTTGGGGAACTAAGATCCCACATGGCCCGTTTCCTTTGTGGCTCAGTGGTAAAGAATGCCTGCTAATGCAGGAGACAAGGGTTCAATCCCTGATCCAGGAAGATTGACTGGGCACGACGTGGAGCAACTAAGCCAACGCACCACAACTATTGGGCCTGTGCTCGAGAACCCAGGAACTGCAACTACTGAGCCATGTGCTGAACTACCGAAGCCAGTACACCTAGAGCCTGTACTCTGCGGCAAGAGAAGCCACTGCAGTGAGAAGCCCAGGCAATGCAACTAGAGAGTAGCCCCTTGCTTGCTGCAACTAGAGAAAAGCCCACACAGCAACAAAGACCCAGCACAGCCACACACACACAAAAAAGATCCCACATGCCACAGGTCAAGGCAAAAACAAAACCAAAAAACAATCCAGTTCCCTGCCCCCAACCACGGGAACCCACTGTCTCTGGTGTCTTGTGACTTCTTCCAGGGTTTCTCTTTGTAAGATCAAATGTAATCTTATCCCTTCCGTTCTTTCTACACAAAGCATAACACAGTGCAGTCAGTGACGCATCTTCCTTTTTTCATTGAACCTGTGACCCCGCAGATCTTTTCTTATCAGTCCATCAGCACTTCCTCATTCTTTCTACTCTGATAGCCTGTGTCATCTCAGCATTTATTTCACCAACGGTTTTTTTGAATTAACGCTTGCAGGTTTGTTGGTCTGCTTTTACAAGCAACGCTGAGAGAAATACCCTCCTGCAGCATTGCTCACAAGGGCAGGCATCCTACCTAAAGAGTAAGCTCCCAGGAGCAGGATTGGCTGAGTCTTAGCGGCAAACAGAATCCCACCCAAAATGTTTCACTAAACAAAATGTAATGATGGGGACTTCCCTGGTGGTACAGTGGATAAGAAGGCTTCCCAGGTGGCTCAATGATAAAGAATTCGCCTGCCAAGCAGAAGACCTGGGTTCAACCCCTGGGTCAGGAAGATCCCCTGGAGAAAGAAATGGCAACCCACTCCAGTATTCTTGCCTGGGAAATCTCATGGACAGAGGAGCCTGGCGGGCTACATTCCATGAGGTCACAAAGAATCAGACATGACTTAGCGACTAAACAACAACAGTGGATAAGAATCTGCTTGCCAATGCAAGGGTCACCAGTTCAATTCCTGATTCAGGAATATCCCACAAGCCGAGGAGCAACTAAGCCTGTGCGCCACAACTACTGAGCCCTTGCGCCTAGGGCCCGTGCTCTGCAACAGAAGCTACTGCAATGAGAAGCCCACCTGCTGCAACGGAAGAGTAGCCCTGGATCGCCACAAATAGGGAAAGTCCACACGCAACAACAAAAACCCAGTGCAACTAAAAAAAAAAAAAATATATATATATATATATATATATATTTTTTTTTTTTTTTAAAGTGTAATGATGTGAGTGGGATAGGAGGACCAACAGAGCGGATTCATTTTCTGGAGCTGCTGTAACAAATCACCACATTTAGCGGCTTCATCACAAACAGATTACCTTACACTTGCACAGGTCAGAAATCTGACATGGGTCTCTTCGTGCTGAAATCTAGGCACTAGTAAGGCTGTGATCCTTCTGGATGTTCTGGGTAGGATCCATTTCCTCTGTTTCCAACTTCTAGGGGCTGCCTCCATTCCTTGGCTCACGGCCACCTCCTTCCATCTTCAAAGATGGCAAAGATGGGGACTTCCCTGGCTGTCCAGTGGCTAAGGCTCCGAACTACCAATGCAGAGGGGCTCAGGTTCGATTCCTGGTCAGGGAACTAGATCCCACATGCCACAAGTAAAGATCTCATATGCTGCAGCTAAGACCCAGTGCAACCAAGTAAACAAATTCCTACCCCCCCCCAAAAAATGACAAAGATGACATCATGTCATTCTAACCTCTTTTTCTGCTTTCCTCTTTCACTTGTAAGACCTTTTTTTAAAAATACATATGTACACTTTTAATTTTTATTTACTTATTTATTTTTGGTTGTGCTGGGTCTTCGTTGCTGTGAGGCTTTTTTCTAGTTGTGGCAAGTGGGGGCTACTCTCCAGTTGTGGTGCCCGGGTATCTCTTTTTGTGGAGCGCAGGCTCTAGTCACACAGGCTTCAGTAGCTGTAGCACATGGGCTCAGTAGTTGTGGCTCCTGGGCTCTAGAGCGCAAGCTCAGTAGTTGTCGTGCATGGGCTTAGTTGCTTCACAGTATGTGGGAATCACCTTGGATCGGGGATCGAACCCATGTCTCCTGCATTGGCAGGCAGGTTATTTGCCACTGAGCCACAGGGCAGCCCCTAAGGACTTTTGTGATTACCTTGAATCCACTAGGCTCATCTCTCTATCTTTTTTTTCTTTCTTTTTTTTTTTAACATGGAATGATTCAGGCATTTGCATATCATCTTTGTGCAGGGGCCAGGCTAATCTTCTCTCTATCCTTCCAATTTTAGTACACATGCTGCTGAAGCGAGTTTGCTAATCTTTTTTTTGGCCACGCCACTCGGCATGAGAGATCTTAGTTTCCTACTCAAGGATGGAACCTGCAGCCCCTGCAGTGGGAGCAAAGAGTCTCAACCACTGGACCAACAGGGAAATCCTCATTTTAACTACTTTGATGGGGTACAGTTCAGTGGTGCTAAGTATGAGAAATTCTGTACCCATTAAACATTTAACTCCCTACTCCTGAAATATCTGTAATTTTGTGCCTGGCTTATTTCACTCAGCATAGAGTTTTCAAGATTCATCCATGGAGGACTGTGTGTCAGAGGGTCTCTCTCTCTCTTTTTAAAAAGGCTTTATAATATTCCATTGTAGAATATATCACAGTATGTCCATCCATTCATCCACTGATGGACACTTGGGTTGCGTCCACTTCTTGGCTACTGTGAATAATGCTGCTATGAACTCTGGATGTGCAGGGACTTCCCTGGTGGTACAGGGATTGAGACTCTGAGTTTCCAATACAGGGGCCCTGGGTTCAATCCCTGGCCAGGGAACTAGGTCCCCCATGCCACAACTGAGACCCTGACACAGTCAAACAAATATTAAAAAAAAAAAAAAAAAAAAACACATGGCAGATTCATGTCAACGTATAGCAAAACCAATACAATACTGTAAAGTAAAAAAAAAAAAAAAAAAATTAATTAAAAAAAATGGATGTACAAATATCTTTCTGAGTTCCTGCTTTCTTTGTATATACACCCAGAAGTGCAATTGCTGGATCACATGTTAATCATTTTTGAGGAACCACTAAACCATAAGCAAGTTTTGAATTCAGTAATGAGTTGGATGTCAGGAGCCTGGAAGCAGAGTGGGGACTTGTCCTCAAACCCATTTTGTGCCTTTTTGATTTAGAAACTTGTGAATGAATTACTTATTTAAAAATAATTATCTAAAATAATTTTTAAAAAACATTGAAAGGAAAAGAAGAGCAGGATCAGCTTGTTTCCTGGAGCCATTGGAAACACAAAATTGGAACCCACACAACTGTCCATGGCATATTAAAGTGTATAATGGGGCTTCCCTAGTGGCTCAGTGGTAAAGAATCCCCCTGCCAATGCCGGAGACGAGGGTTGGATCCCTGGGTTGGGAACATCCCCTGGAGGAGGAAATGGCAACCCACTCCAGTATTCTGGCCTGGAAAATTCCATGGACAGAGGAGCCTAGTGGGCTACAGTTCATGGGGTCACAAAAGAGTTGGACAGGACTGAGCGCATGCACTTACACACACAGTGTGTACAACCTGCATGATAGAGCAGTGAAACTAAAGAGAGTGATTCACACCTAGATGGACGAAACTCATGAACAGGAACTCCAATGAACAAGCAAGCTAGGGCGCCCAACAGATAGATAGAAATTTACATCAAGTCCAAGGACAGCGTCTCCTCCAGACCTTGGCCTCAGCTCTTCCCCCTGCCTGGTACACCCTGCCCTGACATCCATGTGGCTCCACTGCAGCTCCCCCAGATCAGAAAGATGGATCTAGAACCCCCAGATCTCCAATGACATCGGCTCCTTCCTTGCTTTGCTTTTTCTCTACCATGTCACCATCTGCTACGCTATATATTTTTACTTGTTTATCTTCATTCTTGGCTGTTGTCCCACCTAAAAGTGCAGGGAATTTTATTTACTCTCTACTCTGTTCCCAGGACGTAGAACTGGGCCGAGCATACAGTAGGTGCTCAAGAGGTATGTACTGATGAAATGAAAAGCAACCCTTCCTCATTGCTTTAGAGGGTGGAAGGAGAAACATCCACTTCCCTCCAGGAATGAAAATGGAGAGTGGAACTCTGAGAACCCCCCATGGTCTTGATGCTGTTTTCTTTTTTGACCTGAGTGGATTGAACACAATTTTTTTTTTAAGTTTTAGAAAATTGAGATATGATCGATACAGAACATTTCTGTTAGTTTCAGGAACAACATAAGGATTTGATGTCTGTATACCTTGTGAAGTGATCACCACTATAAATCCAGTTCACATCCATCACCATACAGAGACACACATTTTTTTTTCTTGTGATGAGAACTTTTAAGATCTTCCATCTTCTTCTTGTTGCTGTTTGGTAGCTCAGTCCTGTCTGATTCTTTTTGACTCCATGGATCGTAGTACGCCAGGCTTCCCTGTCTTTCACCATCTCCCGAAGTTTGCTCAAACTCATGTCCATTGAGTCAGTGATGCCATCCAACAATCTCATCCTCTGTTGCCCACTTCTCCTCTTGCCCTCAATCTTTCCCAGCATCAGGGTCTTTTCCAGTGAGTCAGCTCTTCACATCAGGTGACCAAAGTATTGGAGTTTCAGCTTAGGCATCAGTCCTTCCAAGGAATATTCAGGGTAGCAACTTTCAAATATACAATACAGTATTATTAATCATCACGCTGTACAGTACATCCTCAGGACTTATTTATTTTATAACTGGAAGCTTGTACCTTTTGACCACCTTTGTCCATTTCACCAACACCATTTCTTGCTGATTTTTTAAAAAATATTTATTTATTTATTTGGCTGTGTCTGGTCTTGGTTGTGGCATGTGGGATTTGTAGTTGCAGCATGAGGGACCTAGTTCCCTGACCTGGATTGAACTAGGGCCCCCTGCATTAGGAATGTGGAGTCTTAGCCACTAGACCACTAGGGAAGTCCCAGGAATTTCCTTTCCTTTTCTTTTTTTAAACTTTAAAAACATTCCACGTATTTATTTTTTATTTATTTTTGGTTGTGCTCAGTCTTCATTGCTGTTTGGGCTTTTCTCTAGTTGTGGTGCGCAGACTTCTCATTGCGGTGGCTTCTCCTGTTGCAAAGAATGGGCTTTAGGTACAAGGGCTTTGATAATTGCAGCACATGGGCCAGTAGTTGAGGGTCCCAGGCTCTAGAGCACAGGCTCAATAGTTGTGGCCCACGGGCTTTATTGCTCAGCAGCATGTGGGATCTTCCTGGACAGGAGCTCGAACCTGAGTCTCTTGCATTGGCAGGTGGATTCTTTACCGCTGAGCTCCCTGGGAAACCCTTTCCTTTTCTTTTGATTATTCTCCATCTATGGTTGGTGGAATCCAGGATTCAGAACCCGTAGATACAAAGGGTCGCATATATTCCATTGTATGGCTGTATTACATTTTGTTTGTTCATTCATCTGTTGATGGACGCTGGGTTTGTTTCTATCTGGTGCCTAGATGATGGTTTTATCTCCACATATGCAGATGATACCACCCTTATGGCAGAAAGTGAAGAAGAACTAAAGAGCCTCTTGATGAAAGTGAAAGAGGAGAGTAAAAAAGTTGGCAGATGGTGATTGCAGCCATGAAATTAAAAGATGCTTACTCCTTGGAAAGAAAGTTATGACCAACCTAGATAGCATATTCAAAAGCAGAGACATTATTTTGCCAACAAAGGTCCATCTAGTCAAGGCTGTGGTTTTTCCAGTGGACATATATGGATGTGAGAGTTGGACTGTGAAGAAAACTCAGTGCCAAAGAATTGATGCTTTTGAACTGTGGTGTTGGAGAAGACTCTTGAGAGTCCCTTGGACTGCAAGGAGATCCAACCAGTCCATTCTAAAGGAGATCAGTCCTGGGTGTTCTTTGGAAGGACTGATGCTAAAGCTGAAACTCCAGTACTTTGGCCATCTCATGCGAAGAGTTGACTCATTGGAAAAGACTCTGATGCTGGGAGGGATTAGGGGCAGGAGAAAAAGGGGATGACAGAGGATGAGATGGCTGGATGGCATCACCGACTCAATGGACATGAGTTTGGGTGAACTCTGGGAGTTGGTGATGGACAGGGAGGCCTGGCGTGCTGCAATTCATGGGGTCACAAAGAGTCGGACATAACTGAGCGACTGAATTGAACTGAAAGCTCAACATTCGGAAAACTAAGATCATGGCAGCCGATCCCATCACTTCATGGCAAATAGATGGGGAAGCAGTGGAAACAGTTGCTGACTTTATTTTTCTGGGCTCCAAAATCACTGTGGATGGTGATTGCAGCCGTGAAATTAAAAGACACTTGATCCTTGGAAGGAAAGTTATGACCAATCTAGACAGCATATTAAAAAGCAGAGACATTACTTTGCCAACAAAGGTCTGTCTAGTCGAGGCTATGGTTTTTCCAGTAGTCATGTATGGATGTGAGAGTTGGACTATAAAGAAAGCTGAGTGCCGAAGAATTGATGCTTTTGAACTGTGGTGTTGGAGAAGACTCTTGAGAGTCCTTTGGACTGCAAGGAGATCCAACCAGTCCATCCTAAAGGAGATTAGTCTGGGTGTTCATTAGAGGGACTGATGTTGAAGCTGAAACTCCAATACTTTGGCCACCTGATGCGGAGAGCTGACTTATTTGAAAAGACCCTGATGCTGGGAGGGATTGGGGGCAAGAGGAGAAGGGGACAACAGAGGATGAGATGGCTGGATGGCATCACTGACTCGATGGATGTGAGTCTCAGTGAACTCTGGGAGCTAGTGATGGACAGGGAGGCCTGGCGTGCTGCGATTCATGGGGTCACAAAGAGTCGGACACAACTGAGCGACTGATCTGATCTGATCTGATGCTGGGAAAGATTGAGGGCCAGAGGAGAAGGGGACGACGGAGGATGAGATGGTTGGATGGCATCATCGACACAATGGACATGGGTTTGGGTGGACTCCTGGAGTTGGTCATGGACAGAGAGGCCTGGCGTGCTGGGGTTCATGGGGTCGCAAAGAGTCAGACATGACTGAGCGACTGAACTGAACTTTTGGATGCCTGAAATATTTCATACTAAAATAGATCTGGGGAATTCCCTGGTGATCCAGTGGTTAGGAAGTACTTTCACTGCCACGGGCCAGGTGTGATCCCTGATCAATGGAAACGTACTCCAGTATTCTTGCCTGGGAAATGCCATGGACAGAGGAGCCTGGTGTGCTGTAGTCCATGGGGTCAAAAAAACAGTCAGACATGACTCAGCAACTAAGTGAAAACAATGACCCACAACTAAGATCCCACAAGCTGCGTGGCACGGGAGTAAAAATCCACCAAATAGATCTACACATAGTGCAAAAGAAAGATCTCTAAGAAATACTGTGCAATAAAGAAGATAATAGCACTTGCTCTGCACCTGGCTCTGTTTTAAATTCTTTGCTTGTTTGGGTGCATGCTCAGTCCTGTCTGACTCTTTGTGACCCCATGGACTGTAGCCCACCAGGCTCCTCTGCCCCTGGGATTTTCCCAGGCAAGAAAACTGGAGTGGGTTGCCATTTCCCCCTCCAGGGGATCTTCCTGACCCGCGGCTCCCACATTTCCTGCATTGCAGGTGGATTCTTTGTTACTGAGCCACCAGGGAAGCCCCATTTCCTCTGGAAACCAGCACAAAACGAACTTGCCTGTGGCTCCTCAGGGGAAGGTTTAAGAGGCCGTGTATTCACACACACACAAGAGAAGGGTGTGGAGTTTCCTTAGAGGGATTCTAAATCCATCTCAAAGCTATTTGGGGGAGGAGGTTGACTGTTCCCTGAACCCTCCCATTCAAAAAGACACAAGGGATTTTTGTTTTTAATTTATCAGCCCTTGACTTTTCCCAGGCTTGGTGGGAGCTCTAGGAAGGTTCCAGAAGACTGCTGAGTCTAGGGAATCCCCCCATTCTAGCTTCCTCCTAAAAAAACCCACTGGGGCAGGGTGACTAGTTGTCTCAAGTTTAGCCTGGAAAGTCCCTGGTTTGGGAATCCCCCTCACTTCTAGGCAAACCCCCGTAGTTGGGGGGTAACCCAGAGCTTCTGTGCTTGGGCTGGACCCTCACTGTGAAGTAGGAGTTCAGCAAAGAGGTCACAGGCGTGAGGGGCTGCCTGTGAGCTTTGCCAGTGGCGTCTGTGGCCTCTTTTCTCTCCAGCTGTCAAGCGGTGTGCTGGTCTCACTTTAAAAGAACCTGAGGGACTTCCTTGGCAGTCCAGTGGCTAAGACCCCAAACTCCCAATGCAGGGAGCCTGTGGTTGGTCCCTGGTCACAGAGCTTCCCTAGTGGCTCAGAC
The DNA here is from genome assembly GCF_002263795.3 of Bos taurus. NCBI lineage: Eukaryota > Metazoa > Chordata > Mammalia > Artiodactyla > Bovidae > Bos > Bos taurus. The sequence continues at coordinate 14,916,623 of NC_037334.1, read as the reverse complement.
TGTAAAGAGTCTGCCTGCCTGGGTGGGAAGATCCCCTGAAGGAGGAAATGTCAACCCACTTCAGTATTCTTGCCTGGGAAATCCCATGGACAGTGTAGCCTGGCAGACTACAGTCCATAGGGTCACAAAAAGTGGGACACAATTGAGCAACTAACATTTTCAGGAACTAGGTACCACATGAGGCAACTAAGACTGGGCACAGCCAAATAAATAAATTAAATTAAATACATAAACATTAAAAAAATCTGAGAGAGCTCAAAGAATTCTTAGCACCCAGGCCTGGGCCCAACTGGCATCCAGGCTGGGAAAATGCAAACTATTATTAGAGTTTATTGTTATGACTGGGTTTATTACTATTATTGTTATTGGGCTTCCCTGGTGGCTCAGATAGTAAAGAGTCTGCTTGCAATGCAGGAGACCGGGGTTTGACCCTTGGGTCAGGAAGATCCCCTGGCAAAGGAAATGGCAACCCACTCCAGCATTCTTGCCTGGGAAATCCCATAGACAGTGGAGCCTGGCGGGCTCCAGTCCATGGGGTTGCAGAGTCAGGCACGACTGGAGAGCTAACATTTTCACTGTGATTGATTTTATTAATCGCCCAACGTGACAATTCCTGTTGGTCTGGCCTCTGGGCCCAGCAGAGGCCACCGCATCTCATCTCGCTGGGGCTGGCTGTTGAAGAATCTGGCCTACTGCATTTCCTGTTATCACGTGGTGCTAGTGGCAAAGAGGAAGCTGAGGCTGGAAGGCCATGGCCAGCTCTTCCTGAGTGGGGCAGAACAGTTGCCCAGGGCCTAGATGTCTCTGGAGATCATTCACTCCACCAGCTTCTTGGCACCTAAGGGTGCCAGGCACCATTACAAGCCCCAGGGACACTGTGGGGAACCACACAGACCCCACTCTTTTGTGGAGCTGACATTCTAGAATGGAAGTCAGGCCTGAAAAATCAGTGCTCAAAGAAAGTTCCAGTGAAGTAGACTATCATAATGGCTGCTAAGCAAATGTAGCTGGTGAAGGAAACCAGAAAACAGACTTGTAGATTCAGAATGAGTAGCTTCTGGGAGCGTTGAGTGTTCTGGGCCTGGGTATTTGGTTTGTTTTATTGTTGTTCTCATTTAAACACTGGGCCTACAGCGTGTGTTAGTCACTCAGTCGTGTCTGACTCTTTGTGACCCCGTGGATTGTAGCCCCCAAGCTCCTCTGACCATGGCATTTCCCAGGCAAGAATACTGGAGTGGGTTGCCATTTCCTTCTCCAGGGCCTATAGTGAAGCTCATGAAAATTTTCTTTCTTCTTCTTCTTTTGTAAAATATTTATTTTCTTGGCTGTGCCAGGTCTTAGTTGCCACATGCAGGATCTTTGTCACAGAATGTGAAATCTTTAATTGTGGCCTGTGCATTTGGGAGCGTAGAGTCTTAACCACTGGACCACCATGGAGGTCCCAAAGTTTTCTTTAAAAAAATTTTATTTTATTTTATTTTAGGATTTCCCTGGTGGTCAGGGGTTAAGAACCCACCTGCCAATTCAGGGGACAAAGCATTCAATCTCTGGCGGGGAAGATTCCATGTGCTGCAGAGCAACTAAGTCCCTGAGCCACAACTACTGAGCCTGTGCTGTTTTCAATATAGCAGTGTGTACACATCATTTCCAAACACCCAGTCTATCCCTCTCCTCAACACTTCCCCTTAGAACCATAAATTCTTTCTTTTAAGTCAGTGAGTCTGTTTCTGTTTTGTAAATATGTTCGTTTGTATCTTTTTTTTTAAGATTCCAACTATATTCCACGTATTTTCCAAGGGATATAAGGGCTTCCCTGTGGCTCAGATGGTAAAGAATATGCTTGCAATGAGGGAGACCTAGGTTCAGTCCCTGGGTTGGGAAGATCCCCTGGAGGAGAGCATGGCAACCTACTCCAGTATTCTTGCCTGGAGAATCCCCATGGGCAGAGGAACCTGGCGGGTTACAGCCCATGCGGGTCACAAAGAATTGGACACGACTGAGCGACTAAGCACAACACACATATAAGGGATATCATATATCTGACTTACTTCACTGAGTATGATGATCTCCAGATTTAGCTATGTCACCTCATTAGCATAAACTCAGGTATGGTTGCACAGGTTTATTATAAAACACAAAAGATGTTCTTTTCACCTCTATCAGTCAAGATATTGAAAAGGTTTTAGGAGCTCTGAGCCAGGGACTAAAGCCAAATGCTACAAAGAAACACGATGCTATCACCTCTTTCGCTCAGGAAGTGTCAAGAGTTGTCGAAGTTCTGTGCCAGGAATTAGGGATGAAAATCAATATATATTTCTTCTTATCTCACCGTATCACACATGGAAGGGCTAACTCCCTCAGACAAGGGTATTGATGGGTCAAAGTTCTCAGGCTCATCTTTTATTTTTTATTTTAATTTTTTTGGCTGCCTGTGCAGCATGCAGGATCTCAGTTCCCCAACCAGATTGAACCTTTGCCATCTGCACTGGAAGTTTGAAGTTTTAACCACTAGACCGCCAGGGAAGTTCCCTTCTCAGGCCCATCTGTGTCTGCCCAATATTCTCATTCCAAACCTCTGGGACCCCCTCCTCCCCAGTCAGTGCTCTCACCTTTGCATAAGAGATCCTTAGCATTTAAAGTGAAAGTGTTAGTCACGTCCGACTCTTTTCGACCCCATGAACTGTAGCCCGCCAGGCTCCTCTGTCCACGGGATTTTCCAGGCCAGAATACTGGAGTGGGTAGCCATCCCCTTCTCCAGGGGATCTTCCCAACCCAGGGATCAAACCCGAGTTTCCTTCATGAGAGGCAGGTTATTTACCATCTGAGCTGCCAGGTTAGCATTTAAATAGTGTTACAATGCTGTAACCCATACAATCAGGCTCTGAGCCTGGTCACTCATATCTGTAAAGGATAAGGGATTGTGCTCAGATGCTCACAAATGCTGTGAGCCATGCAGGGAGGCCAGACAGAGGTGAGGGTGGGCGGGGCAAGGGGAGGAGCCTCAGACCAGGAGAGAAGCGACGTCATTGGTCCGGGAGAGTGGTGGTGGGACTGGACCAAGCGGGGTGAGATTTTGCTGATGACCAAAGATGGGTGTGAGAGAAGTGTGAGATTTCTTTTCTGCATTTTGTTTTTTGTTGTTGGTTTTTTGGTTTTGTTTTAGCTGCACCACGGGTCATGTAGGATCCTAGTTCTCCACAGGGATTGATCCGCACCCCCAGCGATGGAAGCACAGAGTCCTAATCACTGGACCCGCAGGGATGTCCTTCCTGAGATTTTCTGAAAATTTTTTCCTTGAACTAACCAATATTTCTATATTTCTTTTGAGTTCTTCCATAGGCGGGCTGAGCAAACACAAGAAAATATAATACATTCTTTTTATTCTCTATATTCTTTTTGTCAGGCGAGCGTATGCTCCTCGGTTTTGTCTCGTCACAACAAAGATTTGGAGTGATGGACATTAAAACCCTCGGCGTGTCACAGCTCTCAAGTCTTGGACAGACCGTGTTATAGCTCTTAGACAAATCAGTGTTACAGCTCCGTGTTACAACTCTATTTTATTTAGATAATAACAGGAAAATCCATCCTCCAGGCGTGAAGGCATGTCGACCAAAAGTCGCGAAGAGAAGAGCGCCAGAGCGCCTGCGCGGGGGTGGGGGTGGGGGAGCCCCAGCACTTTGGCTCCTCTTTTTATTCCGCCCCACCCCCCACCCCCCGGGTCTGCCGTAGGTAAATTGGACCAGCCAGGAGTGCTGTTTGTTTTACCTGAAGTCCTCACTCCGGTCCTCAGACCTTCCTTTGTTCTGTTTTCGAGGACTTTTCCTTATCTTTTAGCCACCGCCATTCTGGGACTCCTTTTCCCTATTCTAACTACCTAACTACGCCAGGGAGGCCTGGCGTGCTGCGATTCATGGGGCCGCAAAGAGTTGGACACGACTGAGCGACTGAACTGAACTGAACTGAACTGAACACTTACTTTCGGGCCATGTCACTCAGCATGTGGGATCTTAGTTCCCTGACTAGTGAGTGATCAAACCAGGACCCGTGGAGGCAGGGAGCCTTAACCACTGGATCACCAGGAAAGTCCTATTCTATACGTTTTATACATTTCATTCTCTGTTATGAAATATACAGACACTCTGGAGATGTCACCATATCAGTACAGAATTCTGCTTTTTTTTTTTCTCCCAGCTGCAAATGATTCTCTTGTCAGGGTGAATACTGTTAATTCCCCAGTCCCCAAGTTCCCAGCACTCACTATCCTCCAGGCTCTAGGCTAAGTTTCTGTTTACAATTTTACATTGAATCTCCATAGCTGCCCTGTGAAAAAGGGTCTGTTTTTCCCCCTGTTTTCTCAGACTAAGAAGAGTAGTCACGTGCTCTTGGCCACAGCTGTTATGGCTCCAACTTCAGAATTAAACCTGGCTCTGCCCTTTGTTGCTTTGGGACCTGAAAAAGTTCCTCAGTTCAGTTCAGTTCAGTGACTCAGTTGTGTCCGACTCTTTGCGACCCCATGAATGGCAGCATGCCAGGCCTCCCTGTCCATCACCAACTCCCGGAGTTCACTGAGACTCACATCCATCGAGTCAGTGATGCCATCCAGCCATCTCATCCTTTGTCGTCCCCTTCCCCTCCTGACCCCAATCCCTCCCAGCATCAGAGTCTTTTCCAATGAGTCAACTCTTCGCATGAGGTGGCCAAAGTACTGGAGTTTCAGCTTTAGCATCAGTCCTTCCAAAGAACTGGGTTCCAAAGAACCCAGGACTGATCTCCTTCAGAATGGACTGGTTGGATCTCCTTGCAGTCCAAGGGACTCTCAAGAGTCTTCTCCAACACCACAGTTCAAAAGTGTCAGTTCTTCAGTGCTCAGCTTTCCTCAGCCTCTGTTAAAGAAAAATTTATACCGACACTTGTTAAAAGTCGTTAACTAAACAAAACTTTTAGGTAGGCGTTTTGGGGGGTGGGGTTGGTTCTGAAGACCTCCAGTCCTCCTTTATGTCTTGGTGCAGAAAAGAATTCAGCAAGAGTCAGAGTGATGGATACCAAGTAATTTATTAGGATAGGATGCTTGTAAGGCTTACCAGTGGGCAGATGAGAGGGTGCCAAGCCCCTCAACTTAGTGGGCTACAGTTTTATAATCAAAGGAAAAGTGGGGAGAGGGGAAAGACTGCTTTCTTCCTCATTCTTTTTTAAAATCATATGTTTGTTATTATTATTTTTTAATTTATGTATTTAGTTGGCTGCGCCTGGTCTTAGTTGCCACACACAGGCCCTTTTAGTTGCAGGACCCGGGATCTAGTTCCCCAACCAGGGATCGAACCTGGGCCTGATGCATTGGGAGTGCAGAGTCTTACCCATTGGACCACCAGCAAAGTCCCACTTCCTCATTCTTGAGTAGGTGTTGTGCTTTGATCATCAGCTCCTCCTCCAGATTGGGTAGGGATGTTTTCTTGTCCCCCATGGTTGAGCTGAAAGTCATAACATAATGGAAAATTTATTTCAGGTTTCAGTACAATGAGGATATTTACTTTGAAATGTCACTTTCCCATAAATTATTGTTTTCATATGTGCAGAAAGCATGTCCTAGAACTTGCTGAGCTCCCTGGGAAGGATGTGGGTCTCATATTGCCCTCGTTTTGGAGCTTGCCTCATGTTTGTACTGCAAGCTTTGTTGTTAAGCAAGCCTGCTTGGTTTTGCGGTTAAGCAAACCTGTTTTCTTAAGTGACCATTAACTTACTGGGGTCTCCCATATTTTTTCTACTTACAATCCCCTAGTGGGATTAACTATTTAACCACCTACTTTGTCCCTTTACTCTGCCCTTATCATAAATGGTACAGATGAACTTTTTTTCAAAGCAGAAATAGAGACCCAGCTATAGAAAGTAAACTTATGGATACCAAGGGGGTAAAGGGGGTAGGATGAATTGGGAAACTGGGATTGGTTATTGCTAGATAATTAATAAGAACCTGCTGTAGAGCACAGACAACTCTACTCAATGCTCTGTGGTGACCTAAATGTGAAGGAAAGCTAAAAGAGAGGGAATATATGTATACGCATAACATTCACTTTGTTGTACAGCAGAAACTAACACAACACTGTCAAGCAACTCTACTCCAATTAAAAAAACACAAACTGTCAACTGGGGGGAAAAAATCACAACCTAAAAGTTGAGAGTTATATTTTATTTGGCAGACAAAACTGAGGACTGAAGTCTGGGACACAGCATCTCAGATAACTCTGAGAGATTGCTCTGAAGAGGTGAGGGGGGAGCCAGGATATATTCAAGCTTTTACAACAAGGTTACTGTTAATTAAAGAAAATCCAATATCTCAAGTTAAAGAGTTTAGTGCTTTTCTATGTATGGGAAGATGCAAGAGTCTGGGCTCACTGAAATCATTCCTTTGACAGGCACCTCAGCTGACATGTGCTTTCTCATTCTGAGTCTCCTCAAGGTGCATCTCTGCGAGGGTGGCTGCAGTGACTTCCTAGGTGGCGCTTGTGGAAAAGAACCCACCTGCCTGTGCAGGATTTGTAAGAGGTTCGGCTTTGATTCCTGGGTCAGGAAGATCCCCTGGAGGAGGGCATGGTAACCCACTCCAGTATTCTTTCCTGGGGAAACCCACAGACAGACAGTCTTTAGGGTCGCAAAGAGTTGGACGTGATTGAAGTGACTTAGCATGCACCCACGGAGAAGGCGATGGCACCCCACTCCAGTACTTTTGCCTGGAAAATCCCGTGGATGGAGGAGCCTGGTGGGCTGCAGTCCATGGGGTCGATAGAGCCGGACACAACTGAGCGACTTCACTTTCACTTTCACGCATTGGAGAAGGAAATGGCAACCTACTCCAGTGTTCTTGCCTGGAGAATCCCAGGGACGGGGGAGCCTTGTGGGCTGCCGTCTATGGGGTCACACAGAGTCGGACACGACTGAAGCAACTTAGCAGCAGCAGCAGCAGCAGCAGCATGCACCCATGCATTGCAGTGACTCATGAGTGGATGGTGGGCATCCTGTTTCTATCCTGAGTTCCCTCCGGGCTCACCATCTGTGCGGCTGTAACGCTGATTCTGGTAGCCTCCACCTGCAGCGGTTTGAAGCAGGGTTTCGGTTCCCCAGCCAGAGATTGAAGTCAGCCTGAGGCAGTGAGAACGCTGAATTCTCACCACTAAAACTATCAGGCCCTGGCCTGTCAGGTGTGTAGAAATTAATTTCCACAGAGACAGGAAGTAGTGAAACAAGTAGTGATTATTAGGAAGGAAAAAGAGTATGTGTGGATAGACACATAGGCAGGCTCAGATTCAGAGTCACGCCCTTATGGTAGGTTGAATCACTTTTATGGTGCATGTCTTCCAGGTTTCCTTTGGCCAATCATCTTTCTTTGCCTGGTTCTGAGTACATATTTGGTTTATCTCAGTGTCCTCTCATGTGTGCATGCATCTCTTAGCCAAGATGGATTCCAGTGAAGAGGCTTATGGGTAGGCTGACATCACTTACTATGAGGTGACACCCCCTCCTTTTTTACCTCCAAGGAGCCTTTCTGTGCATGTATAGTTGGGGTTCCTTGACTTGTTGTTCAGTCACCAGGTCGTGTCTGACCCTCTGTGACTCCATTAATTGCAGCATGCCAGGCTTCCCTGTCCTTCACTATCTCTGAGTTTGCTCAAATTCATGTCCATCAAGTCAGTGATGCCATCCAACCATTTCATCCTCTGTCACCCCCTCTCCTCTTGCCCTCAGTCTTTCCCAGCATGAAAGTCTTTTCCAATAAGTCTGCCTTCACTCTTTCCCAGCATGAGGGTCTTTTCCAATGAGTCGTCTCTTCACATCAGGTGGCCAAAGTATTGGAGCTTCAGCTTCAGCATCAGCTCTTCCAATGAATATTCAGGACTGATTTCCTTTAGGATTGACTGATTTGATCTCCTTGCTGTCCAAGGGACTCTCAAGAGTCTTCTCCAGCACCACAGTTCAAAAGCATGAGTTCTTCAGCACTCAGCCTTATTTATGGTCAAACTCTCACATCCATACCTGACTACTGGAAAAACCATAGCTTTGACTATAAGGGACTTTGTCTGCAAAGTGGTGTCTCTGATTTTTAATTCGCTCTCTAGGTTTGTCATAGCTTTTCTTCCAAGGAGTGTCTTTTAATTTCATGGCTGCAGTCACCATCCATGACTTGGAGAATGAGAAATATGTGGTCTCTATCTTTTACCTGGGCAAAGCTTAGCTCTTCTGTCTCCTGCTAATTTGGAGTATCTGTCCACAGGGGAGAAACCAGCCGTTTACCCTGAGGCCCGTCTAGCTCCTACTCAATGTGATGGCTGGATGACTGCAATATCCTTTGTTTACGGATATGGCAGGCAATATTTTTGACTTACAAAACAGTAAGGGAGACTATTCAGGATAACTGCAATGGAAGTTATCCTGGATAACTGCAGTTATGCAGGATAACTGCAATGGAAGGGGGACTGCAAAAGGGGAGAACATTGGGTTCAACTCTGAATGCAGCAAAGACATCTGGGGATTGCCAGGCAAAGAGCAGAATGAGGGTGTGACAGGGGGAGGGTGGGAGGGGAGCTCCCCTGGTGGTCCAGTGGAATCCACCATGTAATGCAAGGGACACTGGTTCAATCCTCCGTCCAGGAAGATCCCAAATGGCGCAGAGCAACTAAGCCAGTGTGCCACAACTACTAAGTCAGTGCTTTACAGCCCAAGAGCCTCAACTACTGAAGCCCATGTGCTGCGACTACTGAAGTCCAATCACCTAGAGCCAGCGCTCCCCAATAAGAGAAGCCACCGCTGTGAGAAGCCCATGCACTGCAATGAGAGAAAGCCCGAGCAGCAAGGGCAACCCTTAGCTGATCCCCAAAATAAAATAAATAAATGAATAAATAAATCTTAAAAAAAAAAGGATAGGGGGATTCTTGCTAAACTGACCTCACAGGATTCTTGCTAAAGAGAGGACGAATATTTATACATCAATGGTGGAAACTGAAAAACCTGATCAGATATTAGGGGTCGGGGGATGACTGTGCAGGACAAAGACAGGACTGGGGCCAAGGTTGAGGGGTAGTCAAGAAGAAGGCTCAGGGCTTCCCTGGTGGCTTAGGGGTAAAGAATCCACCTACCAATGCAGGAGATTAAGGTTTGATCCCTGGTCTGGGAAGATTCCACTTGTCACAGAGCAACCAAGCCCAAGCAGCACAACTATTGAGCCTGTGCTCTAGAGCCCGAGAACCACAAGTACTGAAGCCCAAGCAGTCTAGAGCCTGTGTTCCACAGCAAGAGAAGCCACAGCAATGAGAAGCCTGCACACCACAACTAAAGAGTAGCCCCTGCCCTCCCCAACTAGGGAAAAGCCCATGCAGCAACGAAGACTCAGGACAGCCAAAAATAAAAATAAATAAAATTATTTTTAAAAACAGAAGAAGGCTCAGAGGACTAAAGTTTGGGCAAGGAAAGAGTCTTTGTCACCTCTCTGTACCTCGGTTTCTTTCTCTGAGAAATGGGGATAAGAGATGCCAGAGGACTACTGCTAACATCAGATTGTTAGGGGAACCCACTGACTGAAACCTGCTGCCCTGGCCAGGCTTGATAGTAACTACTTGAGTAAGTTATCTTACAACAGGAGGAATGCAGAACTAACAAACTACTACCAACCAGAAAGAAATCAGGAAAGGTCAAAAGGAGAGAGAAAATGCCCATACATACTCCTACCACCTCCCAGAATCCTTGCTAGAATTCATCTAGGCTGATCCACGAATGCACCACCAGGAAGCACTCTGAGTCAGAATGATTGGCCAGAGACAACCCGGAGGAAACGAACCCCATCACCATAAAACCCGAGACTGAGAGCCATGCAGCACAGCAGTTCTCCTGGGTTCCCTTACCCCATCTCTTTTCCCCTGGGCACCCCTTTCCAATAATGTCTTTTGCTTTGTCAGTACATGTGTCTCCTTGTTAATTCATTTCCAAGAGTTAGACAAGAGCCCACTCTCAGGCCCTGGAAGGGGTCCCTCTTCCTGCAACAAAATGAAATAATGTGTATGAAACGCTGAGTGCACAGCCTTCTCTGTAAATATAAATAGCAGCGACTTGTTTTGCAGGGATCAGAACTTGGATCAGGTGGGACGCCTGAGCCGCTACCTTGAGCAACGAGGCCTCAGAGAACAGGATTTTGTTGTTTTTCAGTCACTGTTTGCTGCCCCATGAACTGAAGCACGCCAGGCTTCCCTGTCCTTAACTATCTCGCAGTGTTTGCTCAGTCTCGTGTCTATTGAGTCAGGGATGCCATCCGACCATCTCATCCTGTCGTCCCCTTCCCCTCTTGCCCTCAATCTTTCCCAGCGTCAGGGCTATGGGTGATCAGAAAAGGAATGTGAGCTGGTGGGCCCTGAATGCCTCCTCCAGAAGGCGGAGGTGGGGGTGGTTGGTGGTTGGTGGTTGGTGGGGTGTCTCAACTGAGAAGCAGGGCTGGCCACGCAGACTGGGAGGAGAGGCAGGACGGAATGTAGGGCCACATGGCAGCGGGGTTGGAGGAATGAATGGCAGCCAGCTGCAACATTGATCGCCGAGATGACGGTCTGGCCTTGCACCAGGGTAAGGTCTAGAAGCCTGACTTGCTTGGATCCACGCCTGCGTGGGTGATTAAAGTCGCGGCGCCGCAAAGAGTCCACCCTCTCCCGCCCAGGTTGGGCGAAACTTGAAGCCTGAACCAATAGGGGAGCCACCGTAGTAGTGAAGGGGCGGAGCAGGACAATGACCAATGAATGTGCCCCTTTCAGGCGACCAATGGGAGGTGCTGTTCCAGGGGCGATCAAGAGGCCGCTGCCCGGGGCGGTGGGGCGGGGTCCCGGGTTGTAGCAAGTTCCGGGGAAAGGGTGAGTCTGGAATGGGGCGCGAGGGAGCACGCCCGGGAGATCATCAGGAAGGATGCCGCTGGCGGAACTGCCCTTTGCAGGAGGTGGTTAGAAGCCCCCACACTGCCTTGTGACTGATCGATGCCGGGTGGGTACACAGCTCGGTTCCTGCCCCTGCCAGCAGGGTTTGGAGGTTTCTGGCGGGGAGGTGGGGGTGCTTAGGGGGTTGGGGGCTGCGGACCTCGCTTAGACCTCATCTTCAAAGCTAGATCTGTGCTCAGAGGGGATGAGGAAGGAGGAGATGGTCACTACAAAAGCTCGATCCCTAGGGTCTTATCTCAAAGATAATCTCGTTTGTTGTTGTTCAGTAGGTCAGTCGTGTCTGAATTTGCGAACACTTACCGAGCGTTTGCCAGGCCCCTCGCGGAGCCTTTTCTCTGCTTCAAGCTCATTGAATCCTCCCAACAACCCTTTGAGAGAGAGACTGTTTTATGACTATCTTCCAAATGAGGAAACAGGCTCCGAGAGAAGTTGATTCCTGACAAATACGGGATTATGCAATTGCGATATTCTGTTTTTCCCTCATCACGTCTTAAATGAGTAACGTCGCTCTAATTGCTGACAGTCCTTCTCCGGAAATACTTGGAGACCCCAGGAAGCCTGGACCCTGAATCTGTCTCTCAAAAAGTTCCAGATTGTTGGGAAAAGAGCTGAACAGAACCTCTCCGCCGCTTAGGGAGCCAGCAGGGACCGGGGTCATTAGTAGGGGTATATCGGCTGAAAGAGAGAAACGACTATGATTATTAAATTAATGATAATGACTTCATTCTTGAGTTTATCATATTTGTTATTTGGTCATGCCTGTATCAAGATTTTTAATGTGTAACATACAGAAGTGTGTTGAAACATCACAACCTAATTGATTTATAACTCTAGTTTTTAAAAAACGTAGAAAAAAATAGCCATAACTACAATTTATAAAAAATGTGAAGTGTAACAGCAGTAATCAAAATGTGAGGTGGAGAATTAAAAATGTAAAGTTTACAAATTCTACTAAAGGGAAGCTCTTAGCTTAAAAGAGGGTATTGTCAGTGTGAGGTATGTTTTGTAAGTCTCATAACACATCTTAAACTTATTAAACTTAGGGTAACCACAAGGGAAAAATTCTGTAGTAATTTCATCCAAACACAGACAGCAGGATAAGAAACAAGGAAGAACCTGTCTACAAAACAACCAGAAAACAACAGAATGGCAATAGTAAGTCCTTACCTGCCCACAATATGTAACAGTAGTGCATAATTCCCTTACGACTCTAGTTTAAAGGTTTCTTTAAAAGGAATGTAGAAATGTCATAACTGTCTCTTCATGGCAACATTCTCAGCATGTCTGTTTTCCAGATGGAGAGACTGAGGCCCAAGATGACTAAGTGACTTGCACCTGAGTTGACACAGGATTCACCCCCAGGTCTGTCTGACCACCCAGGTTATTTTGGAAAGGTGGGTTCAGGGCAGACTTTTGTATTGGTGAATTTGTCCAGTAAAGGGGTTGGTGGTGGTGCTGTTCATGACTGATGTAGCATGGGGGGAGAGTGTCGCAAACCCCAGCTCCATCAAACAGATGTGGAAACTGAGGCCCATGGAGGGGAATTGGGTGCCTAAGTTTGCACAGTGAGGGGTCCCAAATCTTTCCCTTCAGTCTGGAGGTGGGAAGGTTGAGGTACTAAAAGGGGCCTTCAAGGCTGAGGCCTGGGGGGTTGATAGGATGTTCCTTCACAGGCAGGCCAGCTGTCAAGAACATGCCTCTGTGCCAATGGAGGGCCACCACCAGGGGCAGGAAGCCCAGTGGGGACGGAGCTCAGCCCATGGCCACCAGAGAAGGCCTGAAAGTGCTTCTGCACTGGGCTGGCCCCAGTGGTGGGGAGCCCTGGGTCACCTTCACTGAGCCCACACTGACCGCGGAGGATGTCTGCATCCACGTCGCACACAAAGTCGGTGAGTCCCGCCATCAGCCCCACAGCGGGGCGGAGGTGTCAGCAGCCACTGGGCCCCGTTCACCCAGTTGTCTGCCCATTCATGCATCCCGCGTTGAGTGAGCACCTTCTGTGTGCCAGCCTCCAATTACTGCCTCTGTAATTTGCAATCAGTTTTGTAAAAAGCTGATATTCTAATGAAAGTGAAAGTGTTAGTTGCTCTGTTGTGTCCAACTCTTTGCAACCCCATGGACTGTAGCCTGCCGGGGTCCTCTGTCCATGGGATTTCCCAGGCAAGAATACTTCAGTGGATTGCCATTCCCTTCTCCAGGGGATCATCCCAACCCAAGGATCAAACCTAGGTCTCTTGCATTGCATCTGAATTCTTATAGGGCTCAGCAAGAAATGCAATAAATAAGGAAACTGAATAGGAGGCAAGCTGTGAGAGATGATGGTAAAAGATTTAACACTTGGGGACTTGCCTGGTGGTCCAAAGGTTAATACTCTGAACTTCCACTGTGGGGATGGGAGCCAGGGTTCAATCCCTGATTGGGAACTAAGATGCCATAAGCCGAATGGTGCAGCCAAAAAAAAAAAAAAAAAAGATTTAAAACTTGAGGAGATAAGGGAGCAAGCCACAGGGACATCTGGCAGTGAGAACAGCAAGTGCAAAGGCTCTGAGGTGGGAACTTACTGGTAACTGTGAGGCCAGTGTGGCTGTTGCCAAGTGAGTGAAGGGGAGACAGGGATAGGTGAGGGTGAACGGGTGATGGTGCCAGTTGTGCAGAGCCTTCTGGGCCTCAGGGAAGACTTCGAATTTTACTGCAAGTGAGGTGGGAGCTGTGGAGGACTGTGAGCAAAGGAGGAACATGGTTGGACTCAAGGGTCAAAGATGCTCTGGCTGTTGTGGCAGGAGCAAAGTATGGTGGGTGAGGTTAGGAGCAAGGAACTCCAGGAAGGGAGATGATGGGTGAGAGGTCAGCCAGAGTCAGGTCTTAAACCTTAAAGCTTAAGGGCCTTAAACCCCAGAGGGAGAGTCTAGAGTTTAGACTTCTTCCCAGGAGCAGTAGGGAAACATGGAATGGTCATGAGAGCTTGCAGTGGATGTGCTCAGAAGTCTAATGTCTTCTGCCAGAGGAGGAGAGGGTATCTTCAAGGGGACTTCACTTACCTACCCCTTCCTCCCGGACACCCTCTCAACCCCCCTGCCCCACAACTGAATGGGGGCTTTCTGGTAGATTTCTATAACACTTCGTATTTTTCCACTGAAGGCTGATTCTTTTTTTAAAAAATTTATTTATTTATTATTGACTGCATCAGGTTTTGGTTATGGCGCTTGAGATCTTTAGTTGCGACACGTTCGATCCAGTTCTCTGACCAGGGATAGAACGTGGGCCCCCTGCGTTGGGAGCGCAGAGTCTTAGCCACTGGACCACCAGGGAAGTCTCTGACTGTAAACAAGTTAGACAGGTTTGCTAGACGTGTGAATCATGCCTGGTCAAGATCCCGAGAACCTGATCTGTTTGAGGAAGCAAAAGATCTTAAGAATAACTGGAATATCAGTTTCAAGAATTTAGAAGGGAAACTAGAAATTGAAAGCAGAGCATGACTATCTGGGTCCAGGTCATGGGTGTTCATTGCTGAGGGGGTTGAGCTTTCTTATGGAGCAAAGAGGGAGCCATGGAAGGTTTAAGCCAGAGAGTGAAATAGATTGGTTCTTTTTTTTCAAAGAATATCTTCCTCTAATATTTGTCTTTTGTTTTTATTTTAAATATTTATTTATTGGCTGCATCAGATCTTTGCTGCGGTGTAGGAACTTGTCACTTGTGGCTTATGGGCTTAGTTGCCCTATAGCATGTGGGACCATAGTTCCCAGACCAGAGATTGAACCTGCATCCCCTGCATTGGAAAACGGATTCTTAAGCACTGGACCACCAGGGAAGGCCCACAGATTGGTTCTTTAGGAAGCTGTCTCACAGGGAGTTGTGCTCCTTCTTTGGGGTGCAGTACACTTGGATGTCACGATTTTTTTTTTTTTTGGCCGTGCCATGTGGCTTGTGGGATCTTAGTTCCCCAACCAGGGGTTGAATCTGGGTCCTCAGCAGTGAAAGCACCAAGTCCTAACCATTGGACTTCTGGGGAATTCCTGGATGCAGTGATTTTTGTAGAGCAATTTGGTATCATATAACTTGAATACATTCCCTGAGGGCACACAGTTCCACTCCTAGATACGCAGTCTACAAACAGTCAGCTCATGTATTCCAGGAGACACACGAGAATGTTCAGAGCAGCCTCATTTATTTTACTGAGAAATAAGAGGCCATCTCAAAGTCTGTGTAGAGGAGACTGCACAAATCAGTTGCATGTGGTTGAATACTGAAATACTATGCAGCCAGGAAAAAGATATTCAACCGAAGTTACATGTATCATGTGTGAAGCTTAAAAGCTATCATAGCCTGAAAAAACAAATTGCTGAAGGACACCTATGATATAATACCACATTCAAGTTTATAGCATTTAAAACTAGGTCACAGAAAATATGAAAATGATAAACTCTAGTTCAGGAGTATGGTTACCTATTTGCAATAGGGGAGAGGAGGTGGATGTAGTTGGGGGTTTCAGTCGGACTTGCCAAGTTTTATTTCTTTAGTGGCTGGTACTTGGGTGATTATAAATTATTCCAAAAGAACTATTTTAGATACTTTAGATATTTAGATAGATATTTTAGTTTTTAAGTGATATATGTATAAAAAAAGATGCTTGGGTGGCCGGTGTGGGGAATGACAATAAATCTGGAGGCTGAGCTGGGACTGGGTTTTGCATTTGAAGGAAGTGGGTGGATCCTAGAGAGAATGAAGGGTGCAGAAAGAACAGGACTTGTGACCAATCTGAGAGGGTGGGATGAGTTAAGGACAAAGATGAAATCCTGGCTTAGAGAACCATGCTGAGAGGGGGCAAATTTGGGGACCTCAGATGATATCTGTTTGGAACAAAGCACATCTCAGGGGGTCAGAGATATCTACAGGGTGACAGCCAAGGGTAGTTGGGTATTTCTCTGGGGCTGGAGTTCAGAGAGAGACAGGCAAAGTGCCAGCAGTCTGAAGAGCTGTGTTAGTCTATGCCAGGTTTGCTGTGGTAACAAGCAGCATCCCCCAAATTCTCCTGGGTTAAGACAATGAAAATTTACTGTAAGTCTCATAGTGAAAGTGTTAGTTGCTTAAACATGTCTGACTCTTTGCGACCCCATGGACTGTAGTCCACCAGGGCCCTCTGCCCATGGAATTCTCCAGGCAAGAGAACTGGAGTGGGTAGCCATTCCCTTCTCCAGGGTATCTTCCCGAGCCAGGAATCGAACCTGGGTTTTCTGCGTTGCAGTCAGATTCTTTACCATCTGAGCCACCAGATGTAAGCATTTAATGCTGATGCCCTAGCATTTAATGCTGGTCAAATGGTTCCCCTCTATCTTGTAGTTTCACCACTAGGCATTAGGGGTCTCCAACATTCCCGGGGTAGGGAAGAGGACAGGAGAGTTTATTTCTAGACCTGGAAAATGTATATTCCTTCTGCCCGCATCCCATTGGCCAAAAAGACTGTTAAATGCCCTCATCCTAGCTGCAAGGGAGACTGGGACATGTAGTTTTTCTGTGTGGCCACAGTATGGTCTACATATTGCATTGTCTTCTTTTGGCAGGGGAGGAGGCCAGGGAGAGGTTGTGAAGGGAGACAGCAGGTCTGGGAGTCGACGAGGCTAATGGGAGCAGACATCAACTTCCTGACTCATTTCTCCCCTGTGCAGGCATCACTCCACCCTGCTTCAATCTTTTTGCCCTCTTCGATGCCCAGGCCCAGGTCTGGCTGCCTCCAAATCACATTCTGGATACCTCCAGGGACTCCAGCCTGACGCTGTACTTCCGCATGAGGTGGGCAAAGTCCCCTTAGAAGGCTTTTGTCCCCTCCCCTCCCTCTCTTGTCCCCACCTGCCAAGACTTGGCCTGAGTCCATGCTAAACCTCGACTGCACCCCCCCCTCCTTTCCTGCAGGTTTTATTTCCGAAACTGGCATGGCACGAATCCTCAGGAGCCAGCTGTGTACCGCTGCGGGCCCCCAGGGGCCGAGACTTCCTCAGAACAGGCAGAGCAGGGGGTGCAACTCCTGGACCCTGCCTCCTTTGAGTACCTCTTTGAGCAGGTGTGAGCAGGGCTGGGAAGGCGTGACTATTTGTGAGGGACCTTGGGCAATTGAGGAGCCCCCACTTCCCTCCCAATTTGCTATAAGTAGTGGGTTTCAGTCATGCCATCTGGGATCCTTCGGCTGGCTGAACAAAAGGGTTTTGGACTCTTAGGGTTGCAGGGGTAAGAGTACTGTGGTTGATTAGTGATGTCTGTCACAGGCATAGGATTGGGCAGATGAGGCATACATATGGGGTCCCCCCCCTTCCTGAAAGTAACCGGAAGCTGGGGAGTGAACAGGTTCTCACACCTCCCTTTCTGCCTGATTCCCCATCCCCAGGGCAAGCATGAATTTGTAAATGACGTGGCATCACTATGGGAGCTATCCAGCGAGGAGGAGATCCACCACTTTCAGAATGAGAGCCTGGGCATGGCCCTTTTGCACCTCTGCCACCTCGCTCTCCGCAATGGTGTCCCCCTTGAAAAGGTGGCGAAGAAAACCAGGTATCTGGGAATGGGGTGGGGACATTGCACAGGTGGGTGGACATGCCCGGGTATCTGAAGGCCAGGGTAGACCTTGCATACTGCCATGCCTTCATTCATTCAACAAACATTTATTGAACACCTACTGTATGCTGGTACTAGTTTTGGGTGTTGGACACACAACAGTAAACCAGGCAGACGAAATCTGTGGCTTCTTAGAGCTCACTTAAAAAAAAAATTGTGTATTTATTTTGGCTGTGCTCGGTCTTAGTTGCAGCATGCAGGATCTTTAGTTGTGGCGTGCAAACTCTTAGTTGTGACACGTGGGATCTAGTTCCCTGACCAGGGATCGAGTCCAGGGCCCCCTGCATTGCAAACACAGAGTCTTAGCCACTAGACCACCAGGGAAGTCCCTGGAGCTCATATTTGATGGAGAAGACAGGCAATAAATGAAATACAAAAGTAAAATGTATAGTGTTTTTGATGGTGACGAATGCAATGGGGAAAAATTAAACTGGAAAAGAGGAAGGGGGTATCAGAGAATGAGGGGTGTACAGTTTAAAACTGGGTCATCAGTTTCTCACTGAAAAGGTGACATTCACTTTCAGAGATTTGAAGGAAGTAAAGGAGGGAGCCAGGTGGGTGTTTGTGAGAAGAGAATTTTCCAGAGGTATCAGCCAGTACAAAAGCCCTGAGCCTGGGCTGTGCCTGATGTGTTGGAGGAAGTATGGCTGGAGTAGAGTGAGCTTGCATGACTCGCTAGAATTCAAGGGAAGGGATAAGGCAGAAGTCTGGGGAGTTACTCATCTCCACTGAGGTGAGGACTGGAGCAATCAGGGCACACTGCCTGGAGGAGGCAACCCTGCAGTTTTTTGTTTTTCTTTTTTTGGCTGTGCTATGTTGCTTGTGGGATCTTAGTTCCCCCATCAAGGTTTGAAACCAAGGCTACAGCTATGAAAGCGCCAAATCCTAACCACTGAAAATAGCCAGGGAATGTCCCAGGACCTGCATTTAAAGAAAACAAAAATTATTTATTTTATTTTTGGCTGCATCGAGTCTTAGTTGAGGTATATGGAATCTTCGTGATCTCTCTAGTTGCAGCGTGTGGGCTAAGTTGCCTCAAGTCATATGGGGTCTTAGTTCCCCGACCAAGGATCGAGCCTGCGTCCCCTGCATTGAAAGGCATGTTCTTGATGACTAGACCACCAGGGAAGTCCTAGGACCTGCAATTCTCTTGAAATAATTTATTTATTTATTTTTGGTTACGCTGGGTCTTTGTTGCTGCGTAGGCTTTTCTCTAGTTGTGGCGAGCAGAGGCTACTCTCTACTGCAGTGCACAGGCTTCTCATTGGAGTGATTTGTTGCCCAGCACGGGCTCTAGAGCACAGGCTCAACAGTTGTGGCATATGGGCTTAGTTGCTCTGCAGCATATGGAATCGTCCCAGATCAGGGATTGAACCCCTGTCCCCTGCGTTGACACGTGGATTCTTTACCTCTGAACCACCAGGGAAATCCTAGGACTGCAATTCCTTTTTTTTTTTTTAATTTATTTATTTTTAATTGGAGGATAATCACTTCATGGGAAATAGACGGGGAAACAGTGGAAACAGTGTCAGACTTTATTTTTGGGGGCTCCAAAATCACTGCAGATGGTGACTGCAGCCATAAAATTAAAAGACACTTACTCCTTGGAAGGAAAGTTATGACCAACCTAGATAGCATATTCAAAAGCAGAGACATTACTTTGCCAGCAAAGGTCCGTCTAGTCAAGACTATGGTTTTTCCTGTGGTCATGTATGGATGTGAGAGCTGGACTGTGAAGAAAGCTGAGCACCGAAGAATTGATGCTTTTGAACTGTGGTGTTGGAGAAGACTCTTGAGAGTCCCTTGGACTGTAAGGAGATCCAACCAGTCCATCCTAAAGGAGATCAGTCCTGGGTGTTCACTGGAAAGACTGATGCTGAGGCTGAAACTCCAATGCTTTGGCCACCTCATGCGAAGAGTTGACTCATTGGAAAGACCCTGATGCTGGGAGGGATTGGGGGCAGGAGGAGAAGGGGACGACAGAGGATGAGATGGCTGGATGGCATCACCGACTCGATGCACATGAGTTTGGGTGAACTCTGGGAGTTGGTGATGGACAGGGAGGCCTGGCGTGCTGCGATTCATGGGGTCGCAAAGAGTCGGACACGACTGAGCGACTGAACTGAACTGAATTGCTTTACAATGCTCTACAAATCAGCCATAGGTATATACCCATGTCTCTGCAATTCTTTTTTTTTTTTTCTGCAATTCTTAAAGCACATATTTTTCAATCCCTGTCATGTTATCACTCTGGAGGTCTAGGGCTGTGACCATGAAGCCAGGATGCTGGGGAGCACAGAGGAAGCACCCTATCCAGCCTGGCGATCAGATGATGCTCCTGGGGTGACATTTCTGCTAAGACCTGAAGGTTGAGTTGGCTTTATCCAGACGTGGACTGCTTTGGCAAAGCATTGGAGGCAGAGGGAACAGCATATATAGAGGCCCAGAGGCAGCAGGCGGCAAAGGCCTGTTTCCAGGGGAATTGAACTTAGAATGCAAGTGCCCAAGTGCTGGAGTCAGCCAGGCACTAATCGGGGGTCTTTTTCCCTCCAGGTCTTTAGGGAGCCCTGGAAAGCTTGGGAACAGGGGCAAAAGACAGCTAGAACCTTGAGCTTTAGGATCTCTCTATTCAAGGGATGGAAAAAATGGCTTGGGACATGGAAGATAAGGCTTGTGTGTGTGTGTGTTTAATTGCTCAGTCATGTCCAACTCTTTGCGAGTTCATGGACTATAGTCCCCCAGGCTCTTCTGCCCATGGGATTTCCTAGGCAACAATACTGGAGTGGGTTGCCATTCCCTTCTCCAGGGGACTTTTCCTAACCCAGGGGTTGAATTCGCGTCTCCTGCATTGGCAGGGGGATTCTTTACCACACTGAGCCACTGGGGAAACCCAGGATGGGGTGTAGAAACCTGTAATCTGAATGGGCTATGCTGGGGACTTTGCTGGTCTAGGAATCCACCTGCCAATGCAGGGGACCTGGGTTTGATCCCTGGTTCGGGAAGATCCCACGTGCCATCCCTGTGCCAGAACTACTGAGCCTTCTCTCTAGAGCCTGTATTCCCCCAGCACAACCAAAAAATAAAAAAATACATACATATATAATAAAATAAATGGGCTCTGCTGGTGGGCAGTGCAGGCAGGAGAAGAGGTGAAGAGTATGGCTTTGTGAGGAGCAGAGGGGCTTCCCAGAGCTGTCCTTTTATTGATAATCATATTACTGATCAAAACAATAGTGATTTCTCTAGTAATAACAACAGCCAACACTCACATAGTCTTTATTTTGTGCCAATCAATAGTCCTAATTCTCTTGTCAGCCCTAGATGTGGGTACTGATTCCATTTTACAGATGAAAAGACGGAGCTCCTTAGAGCTTAAGTAATTCACCCAATATCTGGAATTTCAGCCACTCAGTCCCCTCCAGAGTCCTGGGCCCTGGCCCTGACACCATTTGGCCTTGCTATGCTTGTGCTTTATCACATTTTCTTTCCACTTTCATAACAGCCTGCCTGCTTTTTATTGTTTGTACTTTTATTCAATTTTAATATTTTTTTAGCTTTAATATTTTTGATTGAAGTACAGTTGATTTATAATGTGTTAATTTCTGCTGTACAGCAAAGTGATTCAGTTATATATATATTTTAAGTATTCTTTTCAATTATAGCTTATCACAGAATATTGAATATGGTTCTCTGTGCAGTACAGTAGGATCTTGCTGTCTATCCATACTAAAGCTTGCATCTGCTAACCGCAGCCTCCCACTCTGTCCCTCCCCCAGCTCCCTCCCGCCGGCAACCACCAGCCTGCTCTCTATGTCCATAATTCTGCTTCTGTTTGGTAGAGACGTTCATTTGTGTCATATATATTTTTTAATTATTAATTTTTAAAATTTCTGGCTGCACTGTTTGCTTCACTGTGTTGTGCAGGCTTTTCTAGTTGTGGTACATAGTCTCTAGAATGCATGGGGCTCAGTATTTATGGCACACAAGCTTAGTTGTGGTATGTGGGATCTTAGTTCTCCACCCAGGGATCAAACCCAGGGCCCCTACGTTGGGAATACAGTCTTATCAACAGGACCAACAGGGAACTCCCTGTCGGGGTTTAGAATCCACATATAAGTGATATCGTATGGTATTTGTCTTTCTCCTTCTGACTGACTTCACTCAGTATGACAATTTCTAGTTGCATCCATGTTGCTGCAGCTGACATGATTTTGTTATTTTTCACGGCTGCATAGTATTCCATTATATATGTATACCACATCTTTCTCTGCTCATCTGTCGATGGCATTTAGCTTGCCTGTTTTCTAGATGAGGCAGCTGAGGTTCAGAGAGGTTAAACCACTTCTCCGTCATGGCCCAGTCGGGGCCCCTGAACTGCCCCTCTTGGTCATCCGCACAGCTTCAAGGATTGCATCCCACGCTCCTTCCGGCGGCAGATGCGGCAGCACAACGCTCTGACACGGCTGCGCCAACGGAGCATCTTCCGCAAGTTCCTGCGGGCCTTCCAGCCGGGCTGCCTCTCCCAGCAGGTCGTCATGGTGAAGTACCTGGCCACGCTCGAGCGACTGGCACCCCGCTTTGGCACAGAGCGTGTGCCCGTGTGCCACCTGGAGCTGCTGTCCCAAGCCGACGGGGAGCCCTGCTACATCCGGGAGGGTGGGCAGGCCCCTCCTGACCCCGGGTCTGAGTCTGCTGCCGGACCCCCCACCCACGAGGTGCTGGTGTCAGGCACGGAAGGCATCCGGTGGCGGCTGGTACCGGCGGAGGTGAGTGGGGTGCCTCTACCATCTAACAGTGGAGGGTGTGGGCTCCTGCTCAGCCTTGACTTTGGCCTTGGAAGGTGGCTATGGCAAAAGTGGTTTTCCCTACATGGCTCTGGGATATGTTTGTCTGTGAGTGGGGGTCTGTTTCTTGGATAGTGTCTTAAAGGCTCTAATAAGGCCTGCAATCAAGAATTAATTTCAGTCTTAATGTTCTGCCTAAGCATTTCCAATGCATGTTGGTTCCAGAACCCTTCCAATAATGCGACATTCTTCTAGTCTGCTGTGGAATTAAAAGTCTATGGCACATATTTGGTTACCTGATCAGCCTGGATAGGCTCTAGGCCAAACCCATTTCCTTCAGCTTGGCCCTCAATGGAGGGACAGCAGCTGTCTCAACTCCATGGTGATGAATCCTCTGCCTTCTCCCCCTGGGGAGCTGATGGCTAGGGTCGCTGCTTCTGGAGAACACCTTTGACCTCTGGGGCCAAGAGGGCTAGGAGCCCCCTTTCTGCCCTCCCCAAAGTTCCCATCTTCTGGTGACTATATCTCTCTGGATGGGTCCCCCGTCCAGCCCATGACACTGCATTCATGGATAGATGCCCAAATAGGTAACCTGGCCCTTCCGGCTTCTGCCTATCCCCAGGGAGGCAAGAGCAGGAGGACTGAACAGGCACAGCCCTGCTGTGTTCACCTGCCCCACTTCCTGGCTTCCAGGGGCCTGCTGATGGTGGTGCTGGTGGCGGCAGCAGGATGCCTGATGCTGACCCATCTGGGAAGAAAATGAAGGCCGAGGAGGTGGGCAGCGAGCCAGTGGACAGGCCTCGGGAGAGCCCCTGGTCCTACTTCTGTGACTTCCAGGACATCACCCACATGGTGCTGAAGGAACGCCACGTCAGCATCCATTGTCAGGACAACAAGTGCCTGGTGGGGCCTGGGGCTGCGGACTGGGCTGAGGGGGGAGATGCCTGTGGCCTGTGATGCCTGCCTGATGATCCCCCGGCCCGCAGGAGCTGACCCTGCCTTCCCGGGCCGCGGCCCTGTCCTTGGTGTCGCTGGTGGATGGCTACTTCCGCCTGACCGCCGACTCAAACCACTACCTGTGCCACGAGGTGGCTCCTCCACGGCTGGTGATGAGTATCCAGGATGGCATCCACGGCCCCCTGCTGTGAGTGCCTGGGCCGGGGGGAGTGGGGACAGGGCAGGAGGGGCAGCTGCCGGCTGGACAGTGAGCTCTAGGGACTGTGGAGTTTAAACGAAGTGTGTGCATGTTGACGTCTTAGTGTGTGCCTGTGCGTCTTGGGGTGGGAAGGCCTGTGTGTCCACCCACCTGTATGAGTGCACATTGGTGTGCAGACATTCAAGTCTCAGTGAGTACGTATCAGTGTGTGTGTCCTGAGTCTACATGCATGTGTGTGGGTGCATGTGTGTGCGAGCATTTGTGTTTAGTGTGTACACGTGTGTCTATATGGGCCTGCGTGTACTGTGCAAGGATTCACTCATACCGCATTGTACATGCGTTCACATCAGTGAATGCTCACATGGGTGCATGTGTGACCCATGCATGTGTGCAGGCAGAAGTTATGCAGGGAGAGAGGGCACCTGTAATGGCGTGGGTGCTGTGCCATTCTGAGAGTGCCTGGCTTTGGGACTGGGTCCCCATGTGTGTCTGGATGTTTAACAGCTGTGTCACTGCTCTGGTGACTGCATTTGATTTTGTTTTGTTTCTCTTGTTGTGTTTTTTGACATTGCGTTGAGGTTGTGGGAACTCAATCCTCCCGACCAAGGGATGAACCTTGAACCCATGCCCCCTGCAATGGAAGCACAGAGTTTAACTGCTGGACCACCAGGGAAGTCCCCCAACTGCATTTTAAATTGTCAGCGCATATTTTCACACCTGACTGGTGACTTTTGCGCGGCTGTGCGTTTCTCAGATGGTGGTGGCCATTGAGATATACATGTGGGCGTTTCCACCCCGGAGTTGTAATGTGACTCACCCCTGGTTACTGCGAGGCACTGCGTATGCCTGCCTGGACGTGTGTGGCTGAGAAGGTTGAGTGTCAGGGCTTATAAGGTCACTGATGAGTGTGTGTGGCCATCCCATTTGCTGCCAGGTTGGGGTTTGTGACTGTCAGCTCCTCTGGCCTTGGGTATCCCTTGTCCTACCTGTGACACTGGGACTAGCTGCCAATGTGGGTTGGGGGTGCATTGTAAGAGGTCTCACCCCTCCCAGCCTAGTCTGTACGCTAGAGGAGGGTGAGGGCTCCTCACCTCTCAAGGGGCTGTGGCCTCATGGAAGTCTGTGGGCCATGTCAGCATCATCTTAGTCCATTCAAATAGAATACCAATGGCTGAGTGGCTTAGAAACCACAGACACTCCTCAAGTTCTGAAGTCCAAGTGCAAGGTGTTAACAGATCTGATGTCTGTGAGAGCCCCACTTCCTGTTTCATAACCACAAGTTCAGTCTTCTGGCTGTATCCTCATATGGTGGAAGGGGTGAGTGAGATCTCTGGGGTGTGTTTTTTGTAAGTCACTAATCCCAGGTCCGTCTAGTCAAGGCTATGGTTTTCCCTGTGGTCATGTATGGATGTGAGAGTTGGACTGTGAAAAAAGCTGAGCGCCAAAGAATTGATGCTTTTGAATTGTGGTGTTGGAGAAGACTCTTGAGAGTCCCTTGGACCGCGAGGAGATCCAACCAGTCCATCCTAAAGGAGATCAGCCCTAGGATTTCTTTGGAAGGACTGATGCTGAAGCTGAAAATCCAGTACTTTGGCCACCTCATGCGAAGAGTTGACTCATTGGAAAAGACTCTGATGCTGGGAGGGATTGGGGGCAGGAGGAGAAGGGGACGACAGAGGATGAGATGGCTGGATGGCATCACTGACTTGATGGACGTGAGTCTGAGTGAACTCCGGAAGATGGTGATAGACAGGGAGGCCTGGCGTGCTGCCATTCATGGGGTCGCAAAGAGTCGGACACAACTGAGCGACTGAACTGAACTGAACTGAATCCCATTCATGAGGGCTCTACCCTCATGATTCATCACCTCCCCCCAGGCCCACCTCCTAACGCCATCACCTTGGGGGTTAGAGCTTCAACATAGGAACTGACTGTATTCTTTTTTAAACTTCTATTTATTTAGTTAGTTTTGGCTGTGCTGGGTCTTCGTTGCTTTACTCAGGCTCTTCTCTAGTTGCAGCGAGCAGGGGTTGCTCTCTAGCTGTGGCGTGTGGGCTTCTTATGGCCGGGGCTTCTCTTGTTCTGGAGCACAGGCACTAGGGCTAGCGGGGTTCAGTGGTTAGGGCTTGTGGGCTTAACTGCTCCACAGCATGTGGAATTCTCCCAGAGCAGGGATCAAACCTGTGTCCCCTGCGTTGGCAGGTGGATCCTTATCCGCTGAGCTGCCAGGGAAGTCCAACTTTAGGGGAGGCAAACATCCAGTCTGTGTAGCTGCGGGGGCCCATGGGGCTATGTCACCTCATGGTTCCTGTTTGTGTTTATGACCGTGCTCACCTCTGGGTCTGGAATGCTGGCCCCTGGGCTGTAATGTTACACTGGGGGAGCAGCTATGTCTGTGATCTTTGACCTTTGTGTGTGTACCAGATTGTACTGTGTGTCACCCTGGGCATGGCAACACAAATAGGAAGTAGGAAGTCAGGAAACACCTGGAGTAACAGGCAAATTTGCCCTTGGAATACGGAATGAAGCAGGGCAAAGGCTAATAGAGTTTTGCCAAGAGAACGCACTGGTCATAGCAAACACCGTCTTCCAACAACACAAGAGAAGACTCTACACATGGACATCACCAGATGGTCAATACCGAAATCAGATTGATTATATTCTTTGTAGCCGACGATGGAGAAACTCTATACAGTCAGCAAAAACAAGGCCGGGAGCTGACTGTGGCTCAGATCATGAACTCCTTATTGCCAAATTCAGACTTAAGTTGAAGAAAGTAGGGAAAACCACTAGGCCATTCAGGTATGACCTAAATCAAATCCCTTATGATTATACAGTGGAAGTGAGAAATAGATTCAAGGGATTAGATCTGATAGACAGAGTGCCTGCAGAACTATGAACGGAGGTTCATGACATTGTACAGGAGATAGGAATCAAGATCATCCCCAGGAAAAAGAAATGCAAAAAAGCAAAATGGCTGTTTGAAGAGGCCTTACAAATAGCTGTGAAAAGAAGAGAAGTGAAAAGCAAAGGAGAAAGGAAAGATATACCCATTTGAATGGAGAGTTCCAAAGAATAGCAAGGAGAGATAAGAAAGCCTTCCTCGGTGATCAATGCAAAGAAATAGAGCAAAACAATAGAATTGGAAAGACGAGAGTTCTCTTCAAGAAAATTAGAGATACCAAGGAAACACTTCATGCAAAAATGGGCTCAGTAAAGGACAGAAATGGAATGGACCTAACAGAAGCAGAAGATATTAAGAAGAGGTGGCAAAAATACATAGAAGAACTATACAAAAAAGATCTTCATGACCCAGATAATCATGATAGTATGATCACTCACCTAGAGCCAGACATCCTGGAATGCGAAGTCAGGTGGGCCTAGGAACCATCACTAAGAACAAAGGAGGTGATGGAATTCCAGTTGAGCTATTTCAAATCCTAAAAGATGATGCTATGAAAGTGCTGGCTGCACTCAATATGCCAGCAAATTTGGAAAACTCAGCAGTGGCCACGGGACTGGAAAAGGTCAGTTTTCATTCCAATTGCAAAGAAAGGCAATGCCAAAGAATGCTCAAACTGCCACACAATTGTACTGATCTCACACACTAGTAAAGTAATGCTCAAAATTCTCCAAATGAGGCTTCAACAGTATGTGAACCATGAACTTCCAGATGTTCAAGCTGGATTTAGAAAAGGCAAAGGAATCAGAGATCAAATTGCCAACATCCGTTGGATCATTGAAAAAGCAAGAGAGTTCCAGAAAAACATCTATTTCTGCTTTATTGACTATGCCAAAGCCTTTGACTGTGAATCACCACAAATTGCGGACAATTTTTAAAGAGATGGGAATACCAGACCACCTGACCTGCCTCTTGAGAAATCTGTATGCAGGTCAGGAAGCAACAGTTCGAACTGAACATGGAACAACAGACTGGTTCCAAATAGGGAAAGGAGTACGTCAAGGCTGTATATTGTCACCCTGCTTGTTTAACTTATATGCAAAGTACATCATGAGAAACGCTGGGCTGGAGGAAGCACAAGCTGGAATCAAGATTGCTGGGAGAAATATCAATAACCTCAGTTATGCAGATGACACCACCCTTATGGCAGAAAGCAAAGAAGAACTAAAGAACCTCTTGATGAAAGTGAAAGAGGAGAGTGAAAAAGTTGGCTTAAAGCTCAACATTCAGAAAACTAAGATCATGGCATCTGGTCCCATCACTTCATGGGAAATAGATGGGGAAACAGTGGAAACAGTGATAGACTTTATTTTTTGTGCTCCAAAATCACTGCAGATGGTGACTTCAGCCATGAAATTAAAAGACACTTACTGCTTGGAAGAAAAGTTATGACCAACCTAGACAACATATTAAAAAGCAGAGACATTACTTTGCCAACAAAGGTCCATCTGGTCAAAACTATGGTTTTTCCAGTGGTCATGTATGGATGTGAGAGTTGGACCATAAAGAAAGCTGAGTGCTGAAGAACTGACGCTTTTGAACTGTGGTGTTGGAGAAGACTCTTGAGAGTCCCTTGGACTGCAAGGAGAGCCAACCTGATTTCCTGAAGGAAATCAGTCCTGAATATTCATTGGAATATTTCTGAATATTTGTTGGACTGATGCTGAAGCTGAAACTTCAATACTTTGGCCACCTGTTGCGAAGAACTGACTCATTTGAAAAGGCCCTGATGCTGGGAAAGATTGCAGGCAGAAGGAGAAGGAGACGACAGAGGATGAGATGGTTGGATGGCATCACCGACTCAATGGACGTGAGTTTGGGTAAATTCTGGGAGTTGGTGATGGACAGGGAAGCCTGGTGTGCTGCAGTCCATGGGGTTGCAAAGAGTCGAACACGACCGAGCGACTGAACTGAATTGAACCGAACTGGGAGTGGTGGGGTCTGTGGCTGGGCGTGTGTTCAGCTGCCATCTGACAGCTGTTTCCTCTGTGCTTGTGTGTGTCGCCTTGTTTGCCACGGTACCTGACAGTTATCATGCATGAGTGTGTGTCTGCTCTGTGTCTTTTTGAGTTTTCATGCGTGGGACGGTGTGACATCTCATGTGTGTGTTCAGACACAGTGTCTGACATTTCTCCCAGCTGGGAGTGTGCCCTGCTGGGCAGGTTTTATGTGTCTTTGTTGCCAGGCGTGGGTCCTGCAGTGCCCCCAGGTGCCCTAATGGTCCCCCACTCCTACCCACCACCCACCTAGGGAGCCATTTGTGCTGGCCAAGCTGAAGCCCGAGGCTGGCCTCTACCTTATCCACTGGAGCACCAGCCACCTCCACCGCCTCATCCTCACAGTGGCCCAGCGCGACCAGGTGGGCGTGGGGCGGGGGGTCCTGGGCCGGGGCTGGGCTCGCTCCCTGCCTGGACCCCTGCTCACCGCCGCCACCCCTGCTGCCGCCAGCTGCAGGCTCCAGGCACTAAGGGCTTGCGCCTGCGGAAGTTCCCTATCGAGCTCCAGGCCGGGACAGTCATGCTGGAGGGCTGGGGCCGGTCTTTCCCCAGCGTGCGGGACCTGAGGGCTGCCCTGCAGGACTGCTCGCTGCGGGCCGGCAACGACTGCTTTTCCCTGCGTCGCTGCTGCCTGCCCCGGCCCGGAGGTACAGAGATGGGGGCGCCTCGAGGGAATTTGGGTGGGGGGAGGCCTCTCCCATCCATGACAGCCCTCAGGGACCACTCCCACCCCCAGAGATCTCCAACCTCATCGTCACACGGGGGCCTCAGGCCAGCACCAGACCGCTCAACCTCAGTCATCTCAGCTTCTACCGAGTCCGCCAGGAAGACATCACCCAGGTGCGTGGCAGGGGTGGGGGTGGGGGGGGTTTGGGGGGCCTGGATGGGGGGGATGAGACTGGGATAGGGGATGGGGGGTGGGATGGAGGGAGGGGGAAGGAACGCTGCAGGTATGGGGCACCAGAGAGGCAGCCTTACGCCATTGTCATGGAGAGCTTCCCCTCCACGTTCCCCCAGCTGTCCCACTTGGGCCAGGGCACAAGGACCAACGTGTATGAGGGCCTCTTGCGAGTGGGGGGCGGAGGCCCCGAGGAGGACAAGGCAGATGGCGAGGAACCCCCCACGCCCGCTGGGGACCGTGGGCAGGAGCTGCGTGTGGTGCTCAAGGTGCTAGACCCCAGTCACCACGACATCGCCCTGGTGAGTGAGCGCAGCCCGGGGGCCGGGGCAGGATGGAGGGGCTGCGGCCTCCTGACCCACCGTGTCCCCTCAGGCCTTCTACGAGACAGCCAGCCTCATGAGCCAGGTCTCCCACGTGCACCTGGCCTTCGTGCACGGCGTCTTCGTGCACGGCTCCGAGAGTGAGTAGCCCTGTCCCCTGCCCCCGACACACAGACCGCCGACGTCCCCTCCCCGTTGACATCCTGGCCCCACTTAGACTCTTGACCTTCATCCCCATCCACTGACCCCTTGACTATACTCCGGGCCCTGACCGCACCCCAATCTGTGCCTGTTCAACTCTCACCTACACCCTGAACCCTGTCTACACGTTAACCCTTACCTGCACCGTGATCCTTGGCTACACCCCAACCCTCCACCTCCACTCTGACTGCAGACTGCATCCCAAACTCCCTTTACCACCAGACACCTCTACAGCCCCACCCTTGTGTACCTTCTGACCCCTTCTATGCCGTGGCACCATGCAGACCCCAGCCTTGCTGGCCCCGCTGTCTTCCCAGAGCTCAGCCCCTGTTCCTCCACCCCACCTCCTCTGCATGTACTTCATTGTATAGGGCGGCCACGGGCAGCCCCCAGACCCAAAGCTCCATCTCTCCTGCTTTCTCCCCAATACTGGCCCGCGTGCTGACCCCACACCCCTCCCAGTGCACAGGGGGATCCAAGTGTCACTCGGGCTCCAACCTCCAGCTCCTCTCCCTCCAATCATCTACCCCTCCCCCTGGCTCCCCAGTCCCCTCCTGACCTCCATCACTTACTCTCAGCCTCCTCTCTGCCTCAGCCCTACCCTGGACCCCAATGCTGCCTTGCACCTTGGCCTCACCCTGCCCCCACCTCAGCCTGCACTCCAGCCCATGTTTCTCTTCTCCCTAAAGTCACTCCCAAGTCTCCCCTGGCGCCCTGCCCCAGGGGAGCCTCAGCCCGTGGGTCCTGCCCCCGGCACTCTGGAGGGTGTGTGGGTGTGCAGCATCTAAAGTGACCAGGCCTTTGCAGACATCATGGTGACCGAGTACGTGGAGCACGGGCCCCTGGACGTATGGCTGCGGCGGGAGAGGGGCCGCGTGCCCCTGGCCTGGAAGTTGGCAGTGGCCCAGCAGCTGGCCAGCGCCCTCAGTTACCTGGTGCGTGGCCTGCAGGCTGGGCCTGGGTGGGTGGTGAGGGCCAGGGCAGCCCCCGCATTCAGGGGAGCATGCTTGCTAAGTCACTTCAGTTGTGTCCGACTCTTTGCAACTCTGTGTGGACTGTAGCCTGCCAGGCTCCTCCGTCCATGAGATTTTCTAGGCAAGAATACTGGAGTGGGTTGCCATGCCCTCCTCCAGGGTATCTTCCCAACCCAGGGATCGAACCCACATCCCTAATGTCTCTTGTATTGAAAGGTGGGTTCTTTACCACCAGTGCCACCTGGGAAGCCCCCGATTGGGTATGGAGGCGTCAACACATCCCTGTACCCACTAGATCTTTCCATGAACCTCCACTGCTCACCCACCTCTGTGGCTCCCATGTCTCCCCTGACTCCCCAGCTTGATATCCAAGACCCTAAGGGAGTTGCTTCTGTTTGCTCTTTCTTGCCATTCATCTTCAGCCCCCTTTGGTCCAGTCACCCATTTCCAGAACACCCTCTGTGTGCCAGCCTCTGTCCTAGGCCCTGGGGACCTAGGAGAGAAGAAAATAGGCAGAAGTCTCCGTTCTTGGGGGAAGCTGGCATTTTACTTGGGAGGGATAAACAAGAAACATTGGGTTGGTCAAAAAGTCTGTTCTGGCTTTTCCATAGCATCTTACAGAAAAAACTGAATGGACTTTTTGCCCAGCCCAATAATAAGTATATTACATGATGTGTCAGAAAGTAGCAAGAACTGTGGGAAAAAAAGCAGAGGTGGAGATGAGGATTTGCTGCAGTTTGGGGAAGAGGTGAAGCCTTAAATAGGTGGGTCGGGGAAGGTCTCATTAAGGGCACCTGGAGGGGATGTGGGGCAGGGGTGGGGGTATGAGGACATCTAGGGGCGGTGCATTCCAGCAGGGGGAGCAGACAATGCAAAGGGCCTGGGGCAGGAGTGTGCCTGACACAGGCTGAGGACAACATGAGGTCCTCTGGCCTTTTGTCCCCGAGAGCCTTGGCCTCCAGTGCTGGGAAAACAAGAAGGACTCACTGGGGATCTTGGACTGCCTTGTCACTGTGACAATGTGCTGCCATATCCATAATAACCACAACTGTCTTTTTTACCTGGGCCATGTGGGATGGGTAAGGGTAGGATCTACAGCCCCCAGTGACCATGCCCCCTTTCCACCCCACTCCAGGAAGACAAAAGCCTGGTTCATGGCAACGTGTGTGGCCGGAACATCCTGCTGGCACGGCTGGGGCTGGCGGAGGGCACCAGCCCCTTCATCAAGCTGAGTGACCCCGGCGTGGGCCTGAGTGCCCTCTCCAGGGAGGGTGAGGACCCAGGAGGTGCTGGACACAGGGATGGGCTGCCCCACTCCTTTACCTTGCTGACTTCTGACCCCGGCCCCCAGAGCGGGTGGAGCGGATCCCCTGGACAGCCCCCGAGTGCCTGTCTGGTGGAGCCAACAGCCTGAGCACCGCAGCCGACAAGTGGGGCTTTGGTGCCACCCTCCTGGAGATCTGCTTCGATGGCGAGGCCCCCCTGCAGGGCCGTAGTCCCTCTGAGGTATGGCCGGAGCACCCCTGGGCCCTTCCCACAAAGAGGGCTGGCACCCCCCAAGGAATCCAGAGGGCATGTTTCAGGGTTCAGAGATGCCTCCCCTCTGGCTGTGCAGCCTCATCTTGCTGGAGCTCCATCAGTTTCATCTGTCAGTTGCAGTGAACTGCAGTCCTGACCTCATAACGTGTGTGTTCCGTCACTTCAGTCGTGTGTGACTCTGTGCAGCCCTACAGATTGTAGCACACTAGGCTCTTCCCTCCATGGGATTTTCCAGGGGAAAATGCCCTCCTCCAGGGGAATCTTCCTGATCCAGGGATCGAACCCACATCTCTTACATCTCCTGCATTGGCAGGCTGAGTCTTTACCACTAGCGCCACCTGGGAAGCTGCATAAGGTCATGGTCACAGCAGATAGTCACATACTTTATTTATTTTTATAAAGTGATAGTTTTTAATGTATTTATTTATTCTTATTGCTTTTTAATTTTTGGGTGCTCTCGGTCTTCGCTGCAATGTGCCAGCTCTCTGGTTGTGGCCCTTGAGCTCTAGAGTACACAGGCTCAGTAAGTGTAGCACACAGGCTTCTCTGGTTGTGGCACACAGACTTAGTTGCCCAGTGGCGTGTGGCATCTTTAGTTCCCCACCCAAGGATTGAACCCGCATACCCTGCACTGGAAGGCGGATTCTTAACCACTGGACCACCAGGGACGTCCCAGGTCACATGCTTTAGTTTTAAGCAGTGTCCAGGCCATCAAACAGGCTGTCGAGAGGAGGGGTTCCCAGAGGATGCCCCTGACCCAGCTGAGGGTTGGGACAAGACTTCCAGAAGAGGTTTTAATTCCAGTGCAGAAGTACCACAATGTCCCAGGCTGGGAAGGGCAGCCTAGGTGGCAGACACAGCCTGTGCAAAGGCTGGGAGGCTTTAGTGCATTCAAGGAGCTGAAGACCGTAGGAACTTCCTGGGAGTTGGTGGGTGGGGCCAGCAGGACCTGGCCAATTAGAGGCTCTCAGTCCCAGGCAGAGGATGCTGTTTATAGACACCAAGGTGGGCGAGGCCTGGCTGCCTCCTTTCCATCCTCAGAGGCAGGTGGAAATCCAAGCAGAAAAGGCCAGGGTTGAGATGCTCCAGTATAGCACAGTCGGCTGGACTTGGGTTCCAGTCCAGACTCTGCAGTGATGGCCAGCTCTGCATCCCTTTGCAGAGGCTCAGTGGCCTCATCTGTAAAATGGGAATGACAGGAACAAGGAGCCAACTGGTCTACCCTGTCCCTCTGAGGACTTGACTCTGCCTCCTGCGAGACCAGGACTGAGGGTGTACACTGACTTCTAGTCTCCTCCCCACCAGAAAGAGCGCTTCTACCAGAAGCAGCACAAACTGCCTGAGCCCTCGTGCCCAGAGCTGGCCACACTCACCAGCCAGTGCCTGACCTACGAGCCAGCCCAGCGGCCATCCTTCCGCACCATCCTGCGTGACTTCACTCAGCTACAGCCCCAGAGTGAGCACCTCGCCAGGGCGGGGATCCTGGAGGAGGGAGGACGGGCTGGGATCCCTGCTGACACAGGCATGGTGTCCCCAAGTCTTGGTACAGTGGCTTAGAGTGTGTGTGGGTTTCTAATTCACTTAAGCAGAGGGGAGGGAATATCCAAGCTCTCCGTTTAAAAAAAAAAAGATTTTTTTTTTTTTTTAAATTTTTTGACTGTGGTGGGTTTTTGATGCTGCATGTATGGGCTTTCTCTAGTTGTGGTTAAAGCTATTCTCCATCTAGCTATTCTCCAGATGTGGTGCTTGGGCTTCTCATTGCGGTGGCTTCTCTTGCTGCAGAACCCTGATTCTAGGTGCGTGGGCTTCGGTAGCTGCAGCGTGTGGGCTCTGTAGTTGTGGCACATGGGGCTTAACTGCCCCGCAGCACACGAGATCTTCCTGGACCAGAGATCAAGCCAGTGTCCCTTACATTGCAAGGCAGATTCTTAACCTCTGGACCACCAGGAAAGCCCCTCCCCGTCCCGCCCCCCCCTCAGTGTTTTGCTTGAGGAGAGCCACAACTTCTTCGGATGAATTAGACCCTGGAAAATGTTTTGGTTGTTAACGGAAAGTTTGTGCCCTTAACCCAATCTCAAAATATCCCAGGTGTCAGTTTTGGTCCAGTCAACTATGCATTTTAGACAAATGGAATTTTTCAGCCCTTGTAAAACCGGTTTCCTTGTCTGGAGGATCAGAGCTGGGAGGGTAGCAGTCGTCGGCTTTCTGTGCCCTCAAGTATGGGCTCTTTGGGGGAGAGAGCGGTCGTCTGGACTCACCCACTGTGGCTCTCCCAGATCTCGCTGATGTCTTGTCTGTGAGCCCGGATTCACTGGCTTCAGATCCCACGGTTTTCCACAAGCGATACTTGAAAAAGATCCGGGATCTGGGTGAGGTGAGGGCGGGGCCTTGAGGACTGGGGGCGGGGCCTGGGTGCCCAGGGTGGGGCCTGGAAGACCGAGGGCAGGGCCTAGGCTGTAAGAAAACTCTGGCCTTAGAGACCCTCAGCTTCAAGGGAGGCCCTGGGGAATTGAAAGGGAGGCCTCGGCTCCCAGGGGCCCCCATCAACAAGGAGCAGGCGGGGCCTAGGATTTTCCAAATAGACCTGCCTGGAAAGTGGGCTTGGGGAGCTGGGGTGGGGCTGACCCTCTTGCACACTCCGGCCAGGGTCACTTCGGAAAGGTCAGCCTGTATTGCTACGACCCCACCAACGACGGCACTGGTGAGATGGTAGCCGTGAAGGCCCTCAAGGCAGGCTGCGGTCCCCAGCTCCGGACGGGCTGGAGGCGAGAAATCGACATCCTACGCAAGCTCTACCACAAGCACATCGTCAAGTACAAGGGCTGCTGCGAGGACCAAGGTGGGCGGGGCCCACAAATGTAACGAGGCGGGACTAGCGCTTGGGTGGGGCTTTGTGGGCGGGGCCAACATGACCTGGTCATGACCTCCGCCTCTCAGTCCTAGGCAGAGGATGCAGTTTGTGGACACCAAGGTGGGTGAGGCCGGGCTGCCTTCTTTCTATTCTGAGATACTTTTCTGAGATCAGGATGGGTGGAAGTCATGTCAGCTCCCTTGCCAGGGGACGGGTCGAGATTTGATCGTCCCCCCTGAGGACAGGTCCTAGAGTGGACGGGTCTTGGCTCTCCCTCCCCACCTTGGGATTAGGGGGTGCAGGGTGGACAGCCCGCGGTCCTAGCCTCCACCACCCTTATGGGCTGCCCCTCTCTGGTGTTAGGTGAGAAGTCGATACAGCTGGTCATGGAATACATGCCCCTGGGCAGCCTCCGAGACTACTTGCCCCGGCACAATGTCGGGCTGGTCCAGCTGCTGCTCTTCTCCCTGCAGATCTGCGAGGTGGGCCGGCCCGCCCCTACTCCCAGAACCTGCCCCCTCTTTGACCTGGCCTGAGCTTCCGATCCCCTCTGCTGGCCTCGACGCGTAATCCCTGGGCAGGCTCTCCTCCATCTTTGTCCATCCAGCCGATCATCCATCATCGGGCCACACCCGCGCTGGCCCGGATCCCCAACCCACGTAATTCCCACAGCTGACGTGGTCCCGCCCAGCGCCTGGCTCCTCCTAATTTTCTCGCCCCCAGCCTGGGAGTGCCCCCTTGCGGCCCCTCCTCTGCTGTCCGGCTCTGCTCCTGCCCGGTCTGCAGTCCTGCCCGCTTCTCACATCCTGCCTGCTTCTCATGCCTGGTCCGCGCCATCCTCGTCACGCCTCCTCAGGCCGAGCCCTGCCCCCACTGATCCAGACTCATCCCGCCCCCAGGGTATGGCCTACCTGCACTCACAGCACTACGTGCATCGAGACCTGGCTGCGCGCAACGTGCTGCTGGACAACAACAGGCTAGTCAAGATCGGGGACTTCGGCCTCACCAAGGCCGTGCCCGAAGGCCACGAGTATTACTGCGTGCGCGAGGATGGGGACAGTCCTGTGTTCTGGTAACCAGGCGGGACCCAGCGGAAGGGGTGGGTGGGAGGTGCCACGGCTACCCAGAGCAGACAGGGTGGAGTAGATGCATGCTGGGGCCCCAGACAACAGGGCCTGGGTTCAGTGACCCTGCCCCTCCACTCTTTAGGGCCACAGGGCTCCTAAGCCTCAGATAAGGACTCCAGTCTGGCCCGGCCCACGGCTTGAGTGCCCTTTCTCCCCAGGTATGCCCCGGAGTGCCTGAAGGAGTGTAAGTTCTACTATGCATCAGACGTCTGGTCCTTTGGGGTCCTCATGTATGAGCTGCTGACCTACTGTGACTCCAGCCAGAGCCCTCCCTCGGTGAGAGCCAGGCCCCACACCAATACCATGGATTTGCCTCACAGTCCTATTCTGTAAAGTTGGCCACTTACATTGCAGAGGGCTTTGACTGTGACAGAAACTCACTGAAATAGGAACTGCTAATTCTGCCATTTGCAAACCCCAGGGGGACATTGGGAACATGGCTTGATCTAGATCGTCAGATGTCATTAGGAACCCAGTTGTCTCCATTTCTTGACTCTGCTGTTCTCTGTGGTAGCTTTTTTTTTTTTTCCGCCACACCATGCAGCATGAGGGATCTTAGTTCCCTGACAGGGATTGAACCTGTGCCCCATGCAGTGGGCTGTGGAGTCTTAACCACTGTTAGCATTTCTCAGGGCTTTCCAGGTAGCTCAGCTGGTAAAGAATCTGCCTGCAATGCAGGAGACTCCAGTTCGATTCCTGGAAATAGGCTACCTACTCGAGTATTCATGGGCTTTCCTGCTGGCTCAGACGATAAAGAATCTGCCTGCAATGCGGCAGACCTGGGTTTGATCCCTGGGTTGGGAAGATCCCCTGGAGGAGAGCTTGGCAACCCACTACAGTATTCTTACCTGGAGAATTCCATGGACAGAGGAGTCTGGCAGGCTACAGCCTATGGGGTCGCAAAGAGTCAGACACGACTGGGCCACTAAGCACAGTACAGCACAGCACTTCTCAAGTGGACCTTCCCTTTAAAAAAAAAAAAAAGCAAGCCCGCCCTCTGCTTTGGCCACGGTGGACCTAGCTGAGAGGAGGAGGATTTTTCTCTTTCCATCATGATTCAGGACTCTGACTGGTCCAGCTTGGTTCACGTGCCCTCAAGGAAGCCAATCACTGTGTAGTTCTGTGTCGAGAGGAGGAGCCTGTAGTATGCGAGGGCTTTATGCCCAAAGCCAATCAGAGTGCGTATATAGGAGAAGAGAAAATAAGATTCTCTACAGGCAAAAACAACTAGCTGGGAGGCTTAGTAATAACATCAAACACCTAATCCAGACTTACACTATGAATATCAGTTTAACTAGGGACTTCCCTGGTGGCCCAATGGTTAAAACTCCTTGCTTCCAATGTAGGGGGTGCAGGTTCAATCCCTGGTGGGGGAACTAAGATCCCAGATGCCACATGGTGTGGCCAAAAAAGAAAAAAAAAAAAAGTTTTATCCAACTTCACAATAACCCCAGGTGGTAGATTTTATTACCCATTTTACAGATGAGAGAACCAAGGCCCAGAGAGGTGAAGTCATAAGTCTAAAAGTTATACAGCTGGGAAATGGTTGTTGTTCAGTTGCCAAGACATGTCTGACTTCTTGCAACTCCATGAACTGAAGCATGCCAAGCTTCCCTGTCCCTCGCCATCTCCTGAAGTTTGCCCAAGTTCATGTCCATTGAATCGGTGATACCATCCAACCATCTCATCCTCTGTCGGCCCCTGAGGGTCCCTTAGAATCACTGCCATCCAGCTCCCGGCTCCTGACCTCTATTGAGGTAGCTCTATCTCTTAAAAAACAGCTGCTCTTGTTTCTTCTGTAGAAATTCATCGAGCTCATAGGCCTCACCCAAGGGCAGATGACTGTGCTGAGGCTCACAGAGCTGCTGGAACGAGGGGAGAGGCTGCCACAACCAGAGAAATGCCCCTCTGAGGTGAGATCCTCCCTTTCCTTTTCCCCACCATGGGACCAGGGAGACAGTGGAGTTCACAACCTGGTGAAGCCAGCCTCCCTGACTCCCTGTGCCTTACCGCTACCCTGAGACCCCACCCCAGGGAACTGACTTTCCTAGACTTACTCCGTTTGGACTGCTATAACAAACTTTTTCCTTTCCCCAGATCTATTGCCTCATGAAGGACTGCTGGAAGGCAGAGGCCTCATTCCGCCCGACCTTCCAGAACCTCGTACCCATCCTCAGATCATACCACGAGAAATACCAAGGCCAGGCCCCCTCGGTGTTCAGTGTCTGCTGAAGCCCACCAGCAGCTCTGTTTGAGGGGGTTGGAGCAGACAGTACCCACTGAGAGCAACTCCTGGTCCTTAACCTAAGAGGAGCTCAAGATGGGAGGCCAGCCTCACCGACTCCCTGTGCCTTACCACTATCGGGCGACCCCACCCCAGTGAACTGACTTTCCTAGACTTATTCCGTTTGGACTGCTATAACAAAATACTGCAGACAGAGTGGTTTATAAACAACAGAAATTTATTTCTCATGGTTCTGGAGGCTAGGAAGTCTAAGATCCAGGCACCAACATGGTTGAATTTTGGTAAAGGCTCTCTTCCTGGTTCATAGCCTGTGCCTTCTCACTGCATCCTCACAAGGTGGAAGGGGGCAAGGCATCTTCCTGTAGCCTCTTTTATAAGGGCACTAATTACATTCGTGAAGGCACCACCCTCATGACCTATGCACCTCCTAATACCATCACTTTGTGTGTGTGTGTGTGTGTGTAAGCACGCGCACACGCATGCATGTGTATGCTCAGTCATGTCCAACTCTCTGCAGTCCTATGGACTGTAGCCCACCAGGCTTTTCTGTTAATGGAATTTTCCAGGCAATACTGAGTGGGTTGCCATTTCCTACGCCAGGGTATCTTCCTGACCCAGGAATCGAGCCTGCATCTCCTGTGTCTCCTGCATTAGAGGCAGATTCTTTACCACTGAGCCACCTGGGAAGCCCCATTTTTGGAATTTAGAATTTCCACATAGGAATTTTAAAGGGACACAAATATTCAAATCATGGACCCTTCCAAAGTCATGAGCTTGACACAGACTCCTGAAGGACCCAGGACAAGGAGCTAACCAGGCCCTTGAATTTGATTCTTTTTTGGCCATGCCACTCAAAGTGGGACTTTAGTTCCCCAACCAGGGATCAAACCCATGCCTCCTGCAGTGGAAGTATGGAGTCTTAACCACTGGACCACCATGGAAGTCCCAAAGCTGATCTTTCTGCCCTCACCTAGCTCCTGCCCTTTTGGCCCACTATCTCCCCTAACAGGGTATAAACTGGTATTTCCTCTGCTAGAGGCATGGCCCCTGGGCCCTTTTTCAGCAAGGATCTGCTCCCCTGAGGACTGCACCTAAGGCCAGACACTCACAGCAGAAGAAGCGGGATTCAAATCTTCAGCCTTTGCTCACCTCCAAATAACCAGCCAGCAACTAGACCAGTGCCTAGAACACAGAAGACCCTCAAGATATATGTTAAATATATCAACGAAGGACTGGGGGGCCACATGCCATGTAGTTAAGATTGCCAGTTTCACCCTTTTCTCACTGTGACCTCAGGCACATGGCTTCCCCTCTTTGAGCCTGAGCTCTCAACTATGAACTCGGGATGTTCCTGCTTGCTGCCTCGTTATTGTTCAGTTACTGTTGTTCAGTTCAACTCTTTGCAACCCCATGGACTGCAGCACACCAGGCTTCCATGTCCTTTACCATATCCCGGAGTTTGCTCAAACTCATCTCCATTGAGTCAGTGATGCCATCCAACCATGTCATCCTCCGTCACCCCCTTCTCCTCTTGCCTTCAGTCTTTCCCAGCATCAGGGTCTTTTCCAGTGAGTCAGTTCTTCTCATCAGGTGGCCAAAGTATTGGAACTGAATTTCAGCATCAGTTCTTCCAATGAATATTCAGGGTTGATTTCCTTTAAGGAGCATGATGTCCATGTGAGAGCTGGACCATAAAGAAAGCTGAGTGCTGAAGAATTGATGCTTTTAAATTGTGCTAAAGAAGACTCTTAAGAGTCCCTTGGACAGTATGGAGATCATGCTGCCTTGTAGGACTAATGTAAAGAGCTAGTAAGGTCATCAAATGCTTAGCAGATATGCAAACAAGTGCTTAATAAACATTTGATATCATTATTAATCTGGTGTTTGCTCACATGTTTCTACTTAATGGGTGTTCTTGAGATGGGTCAGTTACATTGTGAAATGAAAGTCTGTCAGTCATGTCTGACTCTTTTCAACCCTATGGACTATACAGTCCATGGAATTCTCCAGGCCAGAATACTGGAGTGAGTAGCCTTTCCCTTCTCCAGGGGATCTTCCCAACCCAGGGATTGAACCCAGGTTTCCCACATTGCAGGTGGATTCTTTACCAGCTGAGCTACCAGGGAAGCTACATTGTGGAAGACAGTTAAATTTCTTTCCCCAAGGTCTTCTCAAGACCCTCTGCATTGCAGCTTTCCTGGCTGGACAACTTCATACGAATCTAGTGATATTTTCTTTATATAACAGTTTTGTCTCTTTTTTTTTTGGCCATACATGCAACTTGCAGGATCTTAGATCTCCGAGCAGGGCTCAAACCCAGGCCCACAGTGGTGAAAGCACGGAGTCCTAACCACTGGTCTGCCAGGGAATTTTGTATAATGGCTTTTAAAATTAAATAATCAGGGAATTCCTGGTGGTCCAATGGCTAATCCTCCACAATCCCAATGCAGGGGGGCCTAGGTTCAATTCCCTGGTCTGGAAACTAGATCCTACATGCCACACTAAGAGTCCACAGGCAGCAACTAGAGAGCTCATGTGCTGCAGTGAAGATCGAAGCTCCCATGAGCCAGCTACTAAGAACTGCTGCAGCCAAATAAACATTTTTAAAATAAATACTTAAAAAGGTTGATTAGGTTAATTTTTGGAGAAGGCAATGGCACCCCACTCCAGTACTCTTGCCTGGAAAATCCCATGGACGGAGGAGCCTGGTGGGCTGCAGTCCATGGGGTCACTAAGAGTCGGACATGACTGAGCAACTTCACTTTCACTTTTCACTTTCACGCATTGGAGAAGGAAATGGCAACCCACTCCACTGTTCTTGCCTGGAGAATCCCAGGGATGGGGGAGCCTGGTGGGCTGCCATCTATGGGGTCGCACAGAGTCGGACACAACTGAAGTGACTTAGCAGCAGCAGGTTAATTTTAAAATAATTAAATAAAATATTCAGTATAATTCTAAATCCTCCCCCCTCTTTTTTTTGGATGGGTAATTCAAGGCTGTGGTTTTTCCAGTGGTCATGTATGGATGTGAGAGTTGGACTGTGGAGAAGGCTGAGCACCAAAGAATTGATGCTTTTGAACTGTGGTGTTGGAGAAGACTCTTGAGAGTCCCTTGGACTGCAAGGAGATCCAACCAGTCCATTCTGAAGGAGATCAGCCCTGGGATTTCTTTGGAAGGATTGATGCTAAAGCTGAAACTCCAGTACTTTGGCCACCTCATGCGAAGAGTTGACTCATTGGAAAAGACTCTGATGCTGGGAAGGATTGGGGGCAGGAGGAGAAGGGGATGACAGAGGGTGAGATGGCTGGATGGCATCACTGACTCGATGGATGTGAGTCTGAGTGAACTCTGGGAGTTGGTGACAGACAGGGAGGCCTGGCGTGCTGCCATTCATGGGGTCGCAAAGAGTCGGACACAACTGAGTGACTGAACTGACTGAACTAATATTGACATAAGTACTGAAATGTTTCCCGCCTCTGTCCTTCGGCCACCATTGTCACCTCCCTGGGAGACAACTAATGTCATCTGGTTTCCTGTTCTGGCTTCCAGACACATTTTATCCATACATAAGGCAATCTGTACACATGTTTTCCCATCATTTACAAAAAGAATAATATGCACTGCTATCTAGAGCTCTAACCTATTCCCCACCCCCAGCCCCCACATAACAGGTCTCGGAGGCAAGCTTTCTATTTTGTGGTTGTGTTGTAACTCATCATTCAAAAGGCATCAGTGGGCTTTCCTGGTGGCTCAGTGATACAGAATCTGCCTGCTAGTGCAGGAGATGCGGGTTTGATCCCTGGTCCGGGAAGATCGCACATGCTATGAAACAACTACTGAGCCTGTGTTTTAGAGCCTGGGAATTGAAACTACTGAGCCCATGCTCTGCAACAATGAGAAGCCCGGGCACCACAACAAAGAGTAGCCCCCGCTCACCAAAACTGGAGAAAAGCCCCGAGTTGCAATGAAGACCCAGTGCAGCCAAAAATGAATACATCTTAAAAAAGAAAGCACTTAAGAAAAAAAAAATATCAGCGTTTGTTCCCTGCCGAGGTGCATGTAGTCAGTCCTAATCCTTTGCTGCACACGTGCTGCCGTTACAGTGAGCGACTGTGTGCTCACATGGCTTCCCCCACGTTTAAGGGCATCTGTAAGATAGGTTCCCATCGGGAACCGCTGCACGATCTAACCCAGTAATTTAGAAAGTCGTTGCCCCCAGAAAATATTTCGATGGTTGATAAGGCAGGTCTCTCTTCATTCTTTTTTCATTCTTCTTAGCTTTTTCTTGGGCAGCTTTTTTTTTTTTTGTATTCTTTTTTTAAAAAAATTACTTTCCCTTATGGTTTATCACAGGTTATTGGGTAGAGTTCCCTGTCCTATACAGTAGGACCTTGTTGTTTCTCTCTCTTTTTTTTTTCTTTTGTCCTACCCAGTTAAGGGGATATTTTCTTGCCCTTTTAGAAGTCTGACATCTGCCAGTGTTCTGTAGACTTTTTTTTTTTCCAGCCAGGCAGCAGGTGAATTTTTAGTTCCCCCAGGGATTGAAGAGGTCATGGCAACCCACTCCAGTATTCTTGTCTGGAGAATCTGCATGGACAGAGGAGCCTGGTGGGCTACAGTCCATGGGGTCACAAAGAGTCAGACGCGACTGAGCGACCAAGCACAGGGATTAAACCCATGTCTCCTGCTGGGGAAACGCAGAGTCCTAACCACTGGACTGCCAGGGAATTCCCTGTAGATGTATTTTTTCCTTAATTTATTTTTATTTAATTGAAGGCTAATCACTTTGCAATATTGTGTTGGTGTCTGCCATACATCAACGTGAGTCAGCCATAAGTATACATGTGTCCCCTCCCTGTTGAACCTCACTTGCATCTCCCACTCCATCCCATCCTTCTAGGCTGTATATTTTTGATGTGTGTGTGGGAGAAGGTGAGCTCCTTGGTCAGATCACAGGACCCTGTTTCTTATCCATTCTATATTTAGTAGTTTGCATTGGGCAGCTACCTTTTTTAAACTTTTATTTTAGACAACTTAAAGCATATTCAAAACCAGGAGGAATAATATAATGAACCTACACTTAACCAAGAAGGGCTTCCCAGGTGGCGCTAGTGGTAAAGAACCCGCCTGCCAGTGCAAGAGACCCAAGAGATGTGGGTTCAGTCCTGGAGGGCTATGATCCACAGCATCGCAAAGAGTCGGACAGGACTGAAGCGACTTAGCACACATGCACACTTAACCAACAGCCAGCATCAACAGCTTCTAATACTCATGGCCCATCTCTCTCTCTCTCTTTTTTTTTTTTTTTTTTTCGGCTGCACTAGGTCTTAGTTGCAGTACTCGGGAGCTTTGTTGCCGCATGTGAGATCTAGTTCCCTGACCTGGGATCAGACCTGGGCCCCTGCATTGGGAGACCAGAGTCTTGGCCACTGGACCACCAGGGAAGTCTCCCCATGGCCAGTCTTGCTTCAACTTGACCCCTGCCTCTGGATCATTTGGAAGCCAATCCCAGAAATCATGGCATTTCATCTGTTAAAACTGGTATATACCTTGAGAGATGTTACCACAAGCAATAACTACAATGTCATTATCACAATTGAGAAGTTCAAACAGTCATCCCTTAATATCATGATATAGTTCAGAGTGTTTAGATTTTCCCTTCTTCAATATTTGATGAATGGTTGTTTACAGTTCATTCAAATAAAAATCCAAACAGGGGACTTCCCTGGTGGTTCAGTGACTAAGACTCTGTGCTCCCAATGCAGGGGGCCTCACGTTCTATCCTTGGTCAGGGAACTAGAGCCAACATGTCATGACGAAGTCCCAGCACAGCCAATAGGTAAGTAAAATCAATAAATAAATGTTTATTAACAATCCAAACAAGGTTCATGCACTGCTTCTGGTTGGAGGCAAGTTCCTGTAAGTTTTGGGTTCCTCTTCTTCCTTCCCCCCCTTGCAACATATTTGTTGAAGAAACTAAGCTGCTTGTGTTGTAGATTTCACCAGTCTGATGGTGTCCTTGTGATGTAGTTTACCACATTCCTCTGTTCTCAGTTTGACCAACCAAGCATCAGGTTCTGTGTCCAGTTTAGGGGCAAGTCTCCCTCACAGAGGGCAGTGAGTCCTCTCAGCAAGTGACACTCAGGGAATGTTTGTCCGTCCTTTCGTGACACAAGCCGCCACCTGGTCGATCAAGAGGCAGGCTTTCTTTTCCAACATTTTATCTGAAC
The DNA here is from genome assembly GCF_002263795.3 of Bos taurus. Taxonomy (NCBI): domain Eukaryota; kingdom Metazoa; phylum Chordata; class Mammalia; order Artiodactyla; family Bovidae; genus Bos; species Bos taurus. The sequence continues at coordinate 14,871,775 of NC_037334.1, read as the reverse complement.
AATTACAAACATTCAGAAAAGCTGGAAGAAGAGTACAGTGAATATTCACGTGCTGGGCTTAGTCACTCAGTTGTGTCCCACTCTTTTCGACCCCATGTGCTGTAGCCTGCCAGGCTCCTCTGTCCATGGGGATTCTCCTGGCAAGAATACTAAAGTAAGTTACCATGCCCTCCTCCAGAGCATCTTCCCAGGCCAGGGGTTGAACCCAGGTCTCCCGCATTGCAGGTGGATTCTTTACCAACTCAGCCACCAGGGAAGCCCATAGGTTCCACAATTACCATGGTGCTAAATTTTCTTTATCATACTGTGTCTCTCCATCTGTCTGTCCATTCCATCTGTCAATCCATCTCATGTTTTGGACACAAAATAGGTGGATGTCACTTTATTTTATTATGAATGTTATGAATATGAATGTTATAATTTTAACCATTTTAAAATGATTTAAGGGGCTTCCTTGATGGCTCAGTGGGTAAAGAATGTGCCTGCAATGCAGGAGACACAGGAGATGCGGGTTTGATACATGGGTTGGGAAGATCCCCTGGAGAAGGGAATGGCAACCCATTCTAGTATTCTTGCCTGGAGAATCCCATGGACAGAGGACCCTGGTGGGCTACAGTCCATGGGGTCACAAACAGTCGAACGTGACTGAGCAATTGCTGCTGCTGATGCTAAGTCGCTTCAGTCATGTCTGACTCTGTGCGACCCCATGGACTACAGCCTACCAGGCTCCTCCATCCGTGGGATTTTCCAGGCAAGAGTGCTGGAGTGGGTTGCCATTGCCTTCTCTGACTGAGCAACTAAGCACACACAAATGGTTTAAGTATATAATTCTGTGGCATTAAATACATTCATGATATCCTATAGTCATCATCACAATCTGTTTACAGCACTTTTTCATCTTCCCCCAAAAGAAACTGTCTTCATTAAATACTAACTTCCCGTTTCCTTCTCCCTCTAGCCCTCCTTCTAATTTCTCTATGAATTTGCCTATTCTAGGGACCTCGTATAAGTGGAATATTTCTTCGTTTGTGTCTGGCTTATTTCACTTAACATAATGTTTGGAGGTTCATCCATGTAGCATGTTCAGAATTTCACTTGTTTTTGTGTGCGTTAGTCGCTTAGTCTTGTCTGACTCTTTGCAACACTTGTTTTTAAGGCTGCATAATATTCCAGCTATGCTTCAATTTATTTATCCATTCTTCTGTCGATGGGCAGAATTTGGGTAGCTTCCACATTTTGGTTAGTCTGAATCATGCTGCTATGAACATTGGTGGGAAAGTATCTGTTAGAAGCCTCATTTTCAATTCATTGTTGGAGGTGGTTTAGTCACTAAGTAGTGTCCAACTCTTCCGACAACATGGACTGTAGATCTCTAGGCTCCTCTGTTCATGGGATTCTCCAGGCAAGATTACTGGAGTGGGTTGCCATTACCTTCTCTAGGGGGATCTTCCTGACCCAAGAATCGACCCCGAGTATCCTGCATTGCAGGCAGATTCTTTACTGACTGAGCTATAAGAGAAGCCCTTTCAATTCTTTGAAGGTCTATATATCTAGGAGTGGAAGTGCAAAATCATTCAGTTCTATGCTTAACTTTTTGAGAAACCACCAAACTTTCCTACAAGTGGTCGCACCATTTTATATTCCTGCCAACAGAATACAATGGCTCCGTTTCTCCACATTGTCACCAACAGTTGCTACTTCCTGTTTTGTTTTGTGTTTTTGAGAGTCACCATAGCAATAAGTGGAAGTGCTATCTCACTGTGGTGTTGATTTGCATTTCCCTAGTGGCTCGTGATGTCGAGCATCTTTTTGCGTGTCTATTGGCCATTTGTACATCATGAGAAATGCTGGACTAGAAGAAACGCAAGCTGGAATCAAGATTGCCGGGAGAAATATCAATAAGCTCAGATATGCAGATGACACCACCCTTATGGCAGAAAGTGAAGAGGAACTAAAAAGCCTCTTGATGAAAGTGAAAGTGGAGAGTGAAAAAGTTGGCTTACAGCTCAACATTCAGAAAATGAAGATCATGGCATCTGGTCCCATCACTTCATGGCAAATAGATGGGGAAACAGTGTCAGACTTTATTTTTATGGGCTCCAAAATCACTGCAGATGGTGACTGCAGCCATGAAATTGAAAGACGCTTACTCCTTGGAAGGAAAGTTATGACCAACCTAGATAGCATATTCAAAAGCAGAGACATTACTTTGACAACAAAGGTCCGTCTAGTCAAGGCTATGGTTTTTCCTGTGGTCATGTATGGATGTGAAAGTTGGACTGTGAAGAAGGCTGAGCACCGAAGAATTGATGCTTTTGAACTGTGGTGTTGGAGAAAACTCTCGAGAGTCCCTTGGACTGCAAGGAGATCCAACCAGTCCATTCTGAAGGAGATCAGCCCTGGGATTTCTTTGGAAGGAATGATGCTAAAGCTGAAACTCCAGTACTTTGGCCACCTCATGCGAAGAGTTGACTCATTGGAAAAGACTGATGCTGGGAGGGATTGGGGGCAGGAGGAGAAGGGGACGACAGAGGATGAGATGGCTGGATGGCATCACTGACTCGATGGACATGAGTCTGAGTGAACTCCGAGAGTTGGTGATGGACAGGGAGGCCTGGCATGCTGCAATTCATGGGGTCGCAAAGAGTCGGACACGACTGAGTGACTGATCTGGTCTGATCTGATCGGTCATTTGTATTAGCTTCTTTGGAGATTTACTTGAGTCCTTTGCCCATTTTTTATTTTTTAAAAAATATTTATTTATTTGGCTGCACCGGATTTTAGCTGTGACATGCATGGTCTTTTCATTGGAGCACGTGGGATCTAGTTCCCTGACCAGCGATAGAACCTGGACCCCTGCATTGGGAGCATGGAGTCTCAACTACTAGACCACCAGGGAAGTCCCCTTTGCCCATTTTTGAATTGAGTTTGTCATGGTTGAGTTGTAGGAATTCCTTACAATCTAGATGTTAATCCCTTATCAGATATATGATTTGCAAATACTTTTGATTTGGGTTTTAGTTTCTCTCTTGGCACCATGTGGGAAGTGGACTTTTGCAGAGGCAGGGCAAACGAGGAGAGATTTAACTGGGGCAGGAACGCCAGGTGAGAAGGGGGCGTGGCCTCAAGGATGGGGCAAGTGGATGAACCCTGAGTGCTATCAAGGTCCTCAAGAAGGTCCCTCTCTGGAGCTCAGATCAGGCAGGTCAGAGGCCTGAGAGATGGAACTGATGGAGTAGGAGTGCCCACCTCTCTCTCTTTCTCACTCACACACACACACACACACACACGTGTCCCTTCTCTTGGGATGAGGAGACCAGCTACCTGGAGGAAAAGGGCAAGAGGGATGAAGACAGGGTAAGAACTCAGTTAAAAGTATCACCCTTGGCAGACGATGGCTCAAGATTTAGCTGTTCCTCAAACGCTCCACCTCAGCACTGCACACAGGCAATGGGAGAGCACCTGGAGATCTTCAAAGATTTGTTGTTGTTGTTCAGTCGCTCAGTCGTGTCTGACTCTGTGACTGCTTGGACTGCAGCATGCCAGGTTCCTCTGTCCTTCCCTGTCTCCCAGAGTTTGCTCAAATTCATGTTCATTAAGTTGGTGATGCTATCTAACCACCTCACCCTCTGCCGCCCCCTTCTCCTGCCTTCAATCTTGCCCAGCATCAAGGTCTTTTCCAATGACCTTGGAAAAGACCTTAGGTGGCCAAAGTATTGGTGCTTCAGCATCATTCCTTCCAATGAATATTCAGGGTTGATTTCTTTTAGATTGACTGGTTTGATCTCCTTGCAGTCCATGAGACTCTCAAGAGTCTTCTCCAACACCACAATTTGAAAGCATCAATTCTTCTGCACTCAGCCTCCTTTATGGTCCAATCCTCACATCTGTTAATGACGATTGGAAAGATAAGGAGCCCTATAGAAGTCACCCTGGCAGCCAGCATAGAGCTTGGCACAAGTCCCCGGTAAATGTGGGCTCTGTTCATTGTCACAGTTTTACTCATCATAGGGGATCCTTCATTGTCACCCCCCAAATCTTTTATTTGCCTTCCAGGAACGTTGAGATCTCATGCTAACTCTTTGAAGCCCTGCCCAGAAGTCTGCCCATTGTTCCCTCCTTGAAACGTCACCTCGAAATCCCACCCCTTTTCCTTCAAGGCCGGTGTTCAGATATCCCCATTAACTTCCTCTCTGGGAACAAAACAGCCTTCTTCACCTAAGTTCAACAGGAAGGAGATGTCTTACCACCTTCACCGCTGCACCCCTCCAGGCTTTCCAGTACTGCGAAAAAAGGAAGCCAATTGCACTAGCACTTCCTGTGGGTTGATCTGGGGACAAGGAGTGTAACTGAGCTCTCTCTGAGACTCCTCGGAGACTCGCCAGCACTCTCCATTTCCCTGAGACCCTCATTGTGGACTCCCAGTGGGTGGCACAAAATATTCCCCTGCCCCTCCCTCATCCGGGGCAAGGTGTGGCCCCTGGGCTTCTGCATTCTTAGCTGCAGTCACAGTTCTTCCTTCCCCTGGAGGTCCTGCCTGTTCGACGGTGCCCAGCGCTTCATTAAGGGAACTTCTTCCTCCAGGCTGGTCACCATGATGCCCTCAGGGCCACCACCCAGGGTCTACTGGACTTCGCTCATCTTTCTGCTTCTTGCCTGCTGTCTGTTGCCCACAGGTGAGGCCCAGTGAGCTGGGGAGGGCTGGAGATGGGGGGTTGCTGGGGAGGGGAAGGAGAACAGTGCACCTCACACCCTGCTGCCCAGGGCTGCGGCAACACTTCTTTGACTCAGATCTGTCAGGGGGCTTCCCAGTATCCTTGGGGGAAAGTGGTGGCTCCTTAACTCAGCCTTCAGGGCTCCCTGAGGCCAGGTCCCTGCCTTTCACTTGTTCCCTGCCCCCTTCACAGCACAGACACTTACCCACCCAAACACTTATGCCTGCACATATTTGCTCCCTGCTCCATCCGGACTCGTGATCTCTGCCTATGTTCTTCAGTCTGCCAGGATCACTCTTGCCTTTCACTTGGCTAAATCCTCCTTGACCCTTTAAAACTGACTGTAGCGGTTCCTTCCAGGAAGCCTTTCCTGACTCACTTCCTCCTGGCCTCCTTCTCAACTCTCCTTGGTTCGTGATCCATCATCTGTCTTTCCCACTAAACTGAAACACCACCGAAGGCAGAGACCTTCATATCTTGGCTAAGGGGGTTGTTGAAGGATGGAACCTGCAGCTGGGTGGGCTGGGGGGCACTGGAGCCCCCAGCAGAGACTCTGTTCATGCAGGTGCCCAGGGACAGACCTACCAGGTACGAGTGGAGCCGAAGGACCCAGTGGTGCCTTTTGGAGAGCCCCTCGTGGTAAACTGCACCTTAGATTGCCCCGGGCCTGGATTAATCTCCCTGGAGACAGCCCTCTCCAAGGAGCCCCACAGCAGGGGCCTGGGCTGGGCAGCCTTCCGTCTCACCAACGTGACTGGCGACATGGAAATTCTCTGCTCTGGCATCTGCAATAAGTCCCAGGTGGTGGGTTTCTCTAACATCACAGTGTTTGGTGAGTAGCCGTGGCTGGAGGTGGGATGGCCTTGGGCAGTGGTGGGGGTAGATGACCAGTGGTGCAGGGAGCAAGGTGGGGCTGGGGCCCTGAATTTGCACAAATGGACCTGGACACTCAGTCAGAGCTCAGACCTGGGTGTGTGTGTGTGAGAGAGAGAGAGAGAGAGAGAGAGAGTCAGAGATAGCGGGGTACATCTCAACCGCATGCCAAAGCAGCAGCTGTGAAATCAACTTATCTGGTTCTCAATAAGCATTTTGTGTGTGTGCATGCATGCTAAGTTGCCTCAGTCGTGTCGGACTCTTTGTGATCCCATGGACTGTAGCCCACCAGGCTCCTCTGTCCATGGGATTCTCCAGACAAGAGTACTGGAGTGGGTTGCCGTGCTCTCCTCCAGGGGAATCTTCCTGACCCAGGGATCCAACCTGCATTTCTTGAGTCTCTTGCATTGGCAGGTGGGTTCTTTACCGCTAGTGCCACCTGGGAAGCCCAATAAGCATTTTAAAAATGATATTTCAGGAATTCCTTGGTGGTCCAGTGGTTAGGACTCCAGGATTTCACTGCCAAGGGGCTGGGTTCAATCTCTAGTCAAGGAACTAAAACTGTGGAACGCTCTCAGTATGGCCAAAAAAAAAAGGACATGTCTTTTACTCAATTTTTAAAATTTCTTTTAATATAGTTATTTATTTAGTTAGTTTGGCTGCGTTAGGTCTTAGTTGCAGCCCACGGGATCTTTCTTCGTGGTGCATAGACTCTAGTTGTGGCACATGGGCTTCAGTAGTTGTGACATGCGGGCTCACAGAGCATGTGGCTCTGGGGCTTTGTTGCTCTGTGGCATAGGGAATTTTAGTTCCCCAACCAGGGATTGACCTCGTGTCCCCTGAATTGCAAGGCAGATTCTTAATCACTGGACTACCAAGGAAGTCCCTACTTTTTCTTTTTTTTTTTTTTTTGTATTTACTTATTTATTTGGCTGCCCTGAGTCTTAGTTGTGGCAGGCGGGAGGTAGGATCTAGTTCCCTGACCAGGGATTGAACCCCTGTGCATTGGGAGAGTGGAGTCTTAGCCACTGGACCACCAGGGAAGTCTCCTGTTGCTTTTATTTTTATGACAGGTAATAAATTCATGTGGTTCCCAAATTGAAAAGTATTAAAAAAAAAGGGGGAGTCAGTGTCAAGTCTCCATTCACCTAGTGTCGGCTGTGAGTGGCTGTTGTTTTTAGTGCAGACGCATAGGCGCTCACCCAAAAGCACTTATGCAAGCCCGGGCTGGGGAGGTACACTCATGAGCCTCATTTCACAGATGAGGAAACTGAGGCTCAGCGGGAGTAAAGTCACTTGCCAGGGTCCATGAGCAGAGATGCCTGGAGTCCAGGTCTCAAATCCCTGCTCTTCACAGCTGAAGTCTTCCTCTCCAGACCTGATATCTCTGTTACCAGTTTCTTATGAATCCTTCCAGGTTCTCTGAATTTAAAAGAAGACAGGGAATTCCCCAGCTGTCCAGTGGTTAGGACTCAGCGCTTTCACTGCTAAAGGTCCAAGGTTCAGTCCCTGGACGGGGAACTAAGATCCCACAAGCCACGTGGTGCAGCCAAAAACAAACAAACAAAACAACCCAATAGACTAGGAAATAGCTGAGTACACCACTCAGGGTGCCGACGGTTTTGTGAGGCCTCAGAAAAGTGTAGTGTACATCTGGAGCTGTGTGTATGCTCTTCCTGTGCGTGCACTAGTGTCTGTATTCATGGTTGTGTACCTATATGTCTGTGAGCATGTGGATCTGAGTGTCCTTATCTTTGTGTGAGTGTACTTGTATAATGTGTTTGTATGCTGTGTGTGCCTGCATGTGTCTCTGGACTTGTATCTTTTAAAAATAACTTTAAAATTTTTATTTGTTTTTGGCTGGGCTGGGTCTGCATTGCTTCAAAAGCTTTTCTCTCATTGTGGCGAGCGGGCCTACTCTCTTGTTGCAGTGCTCGGGCTTCTCATGGCTTCTCTTGTTGCAGAACCCGGGCTCTAGGATGCACGGGCTTCAGTAGTTGCAGCTCTCGGGCTCTGGAACACAGACTCAGTAGTTGTGGTGCACAGGCTTAGCTGCTCCTTGGCATGTGCGATCTTCCCGGATCAGGGATCGAACCCATGTCTCCTGTATTGGCAGGTGGATTCTTTACCACGGAGCCACCAAGGAAGCCCCTGGATTTGTATGTGTGTGTGCCTGCACATGTGTATGTGTCAGTACCTGTGCCCGCGTGTATATCTATGTGAGTATGTCTGTTTCTGAGCATGTGTGGATGTCTGGGCCAGTATGTGTCTATATGTGTCTTTGTGTGTATTTCCGCACGTTTGCCTACGTATCTGGGTATCCCCGTCTGTGTGACTGTGAGATGCCTCTGTCCAGTGCTGTGCAGGAGCCTATTTGTCCTGGCTCACAAGAGCCCACTGGGCTCATCTCTTCCCAACTCTGTGTCACATTGAGTGGCTTTAAATCAGCCCAGAGTGGGAGTATTTACACCACAGAAATTGGCGAATACTCCACATGCGGGCTCCCTCATCCACCATAGAGAGCTCAGGCATAATCAGCATTGGCTACCATACAACTAGCCCTTGAGTGGAGGTTAAGATGGAGGCCTCCTTGTTAAATACTCTAAAAGTGTACATTTGTTGTTGTTCAGTTGCTAAGTCGTGGCTGACTCCTTGCGACCCTGTGGACTGTAGCCCACCAGGCTCCTCTCTCCACGGGGATTCTCCAGGCAAGAATACTGGAGTGGGTTGCCATTTCCTTCTCCAGGGGACCTTTCTGGACGAGGAGTCAAACCTGAATCTCTTGCATTGGCAGGCAGGTTCTTTACCACTGAGCCACCAGAGAAGCCCTGTAAATGTTTAGATGTTAAAAATTTTCCATGGAAGCCAGTCTACAGGCCTGTGACAGCTTCAGAGCCAGGCTTGAGAGCTGCTCCCCCAGGGGAGGACCAGGGTTTGGAATGTGTGCCTTTGAGAGCCACTGCAGCTGCAGCTGGGATTGGACCCAGCCTGGATCTGTTGAGTACCCCCAGGACTGTACAGAGCACCCTCAAGAGGCTGCCCTAGGCCTTGAGCACTTGGGACAGACTGGGGAGGACTGGACTAAGCTCTGGGAAAGGCCAAGATCAGAGTCCAGGCCAGAGGCTGAAGGAGGGGTCAGGGGACTTCCTAGATCTAATGTCATGGAGGTAGGTGGGCACACAGATCTGGAGTTTGGGAAACCCACTAAGCCTGGCTCTGCCCCTTCCTGGCTGCACATCCTTGGGCAGACTACCTCACCTCGCTGGGCCTGTTTCTCTGTCCATAAAAGGGAAGAACAATAGAGGAGATTTCACTTGGTTGGTGTGTGAATGAAGGTAGATGACATTTGGAAAGAGGAAGGAAAACTCAAGATAAACAGGAAGTGTTATGATTACTATTAACATCATAAATGGCCATAAACTTTAGTCCTCTTCCTTGCTTCCCCCCCGCCCCCTTAACTGTGAACAGAAAAACTGATTCATTTCAATGCCTGCCAAGGAGTCCAACAAAACAGGAAATAATAATCATGCTGTTAATGATAATGGCAAACACATATACTAGCACACTTGTAAGTCCAGCAGGTTTATTAACTTGAAGTTCACAGTCCTGCACTGGGCCACCCTGGGCTCCTCTCCACGGTGGTCTTTGCCGGGCTGGCTGGTAAGTTCTACTCTCCCCTTCACACGCCTCCATTCAGGGTTTCCAAAGCGTGTGGAGCTGGCACCCCTGCCCCTCTGGCAGCCTGTGGGTGAAGAACTCAACCTGAGCTGCCTGGTGTCTGGCGGGGCCCCCCGGGCCCACCTCTCCGTGGTGCTGCTCCGAGGGGAGGAGGAGCTGGGCCAGCAGCCCTTGGGAAAGGAGGAGCCCGCCAAGGTCACGTTCATGGTGCAGCCGAGAAGAGAGGACCATGGCACCAATTTCTCCTGCCGCTCTGAACTGGACCTGCGGTCCCAAGGACTGGAACTCTTCCAGAACACCTCGGCCCCCAGGAAGCTCCAGACCTATGGTGAGGGAAAGAACTGCAGACGGTGGGTGATGAGTGGAGCCAGAGTTAAGTGTTCCCTGGCCACGGGAATTCCTGAGAATGGGGTGGCCTGGCCCTCAGGGCTTTAAGGAACACATGCCCTTGGCCATTGGGCAGGGTAGCCTCAGATGGGAGGCTCACAGCCTTGGAACTTCTGAAGAAGGCTGTGTGTGTTCTGGAAAGGGAGTGATGCAGGCTGCAAGGTATCCTGGGAAAGAAGGACCCTGGTTTAGGGGGATGAATGTCATGGGGAAAAGGATCTCCACAGCTGTGAGACCTCCACCTGCTCACTTCTATCCTTCTTTCAAGCCATGCCCAAGACCGCCCCGCGCCTCGTTTTCCCTCGGTTCTGGGAGATGGAAACCTCCTGGCCTGTTAACTGCAGCCTGGATGGGCTGTTCCCAGCGTCGGAGGCCCATATTCAACTGGCGCTGGGGAACCAGATGCTGAATGCCACAGTAGTGAGCCACGCGGACACGCTCACGGCCACAGCCACAGCGAAAACCGAACAGGAGGGCACCCAAGAGATTGTCTGCAACGTAACCTTGGGGGTGGAGAACCGAGAGACCCGGGAGAGCTTGGTTGCCTATAGTAAGAGGGGGCGGAGCCAAAACTGCTCAGGAGGCGAGGGGTGGGGCTGACCCGGGAACGTGACTACGTGTAATAAGAGGAAAAGTGAAAGTGTCCGACTCTTTGTGACATGGACTGTATAGTCCATGGAATTCTCCAGGCCAGAATACTGGAGTGGGTAGCCTATCCCTTCTCCAGCGGATCTTCCCGACCCAGGAATCGAACCGGGGTCTCCTGCATTGCAGGCGGATTCTTTACCAACTGAGCTATCAGGGAAGTCCCATAGTAAAAGTAGTAGTAATAGGGGGCGGAGACAAAATAGCTCAGGAAACGAGGGGCGGGGCTGACCCAAGAGAACGTGACGGCCTCCAGCCCAAGGGGGCGTGGCACACAGGCAAAGACTAAACCTGAGACAGTAGGGGCCTAAGTAACCCGAGAGGAGCCTGAGTGCCTGAAACTGGGTCGGGTGAGGGCTGCAGAGTAGACGAAGGGGTAGCCTGGATACCCCGAGGGGAAGGACGCAGGTGGGGGCAGGGCTTCACCCAAGGGAGGTGTGTGGTCAGCAAACTCCTGGGAAATGCCCCGCCTTTAGGATTCCAGGGGCCCAACCTGAACCTGAGTGAGTCTAACGCCACCGAGGGGACCCCAGTGACTGTCACTTGCGCGGCCGGACCCCAAGTCCAGGTCATGCTGGACGGAGTTCCAGCCGCGGTACCAGGACAGCCTGCCCAGCTTCAGCTAAAGGCCACCGAGATGGACGACAGGCGCACCTTCTTCTGCAATGCCACCCTCAAGGTGCATGGGGTGACATTGCACCGTAATAGGAGCATCCAGTTGCGTGTCCTGTGTGAGTAGGTCACGCTGACCTTTAATCCCTTGCTTCCTTGATTTGAGACTTGTCTCTCCCTTGCCCCATTGTGCCTCGGGTGTGTTGGGTGTGTCTGATCATTTGGCGGTCCCACAGACGGCCCCACGATTGACAGAGCTAAATGTCCCCAACGCTTGATGTGGAAAGAAAAGACTATGCATATCCTGCAGTGCCAGGCCCGGGGCAACCCGAACCCCCAGCTACAGTGTCTGCGGGAAGGCTCCAAGTTTAAGGTGCCCGTCGGGATTCCATTCCTCGTCTTGTTAAACTACAGTGGTACCTACAGCTGCCAGGCGGCCAGTTCACGGGGCACGGACAAAATGTTAGTGATGATGGACGTTCAAGGTGAGCCTCGGCAAGGCGTTATTTATCCTAGATGGGCAAGTTTAGGAGGGGCTGAAACGAGCGTATTTATTCTTCGCTTTTCCGCACAGGTCGGAACCCGGTCACTATCAACATCGTCCTGGGAGTGTTAGCGATCTTGGGCTTGGTGACTCTCGCTGCAGCCTCAGTGTACGTCTTTTGGGTGCAGAGGCAACATGACATTTACCACCTGACGCCAAGGAGCACCCGGTGGCGCCTCACGTCTACACAGCCCGTGACTGTGGCAGAGGAGTTATCCTGAGCTCAGTGATACTGAGCAAAGACGACGGGGGCTTGGCTGTACCTATCTTCAAATTCCGAATAAAGGCTTTAAAATCCTTACACAGTGGCTTGATTCCATCTCGCAGCTTCGCGAGTCTATTGAGTGACATCGCGATAGCGGAAAAGGGCGGAACCTGTAGTGCCCAGACAGGGCTTGAACACCGAGGGGTGGGCCGAGGCTTACCCAATGGACTGAAGGAGTCGAGGGGAGGCGGGGCTCCTCTTGGCCAATCGGCGGTCGCGTCCTCGTTGCCGCTCTATGCCGCTCCGCCCCGGCTCGCTGGTCCCAGAAGGCGCCGGGTTTCCCAAGATGGCGGCCGACGTGTCCGTTACTCACCGGCCGCCGCTGAGCCCAGAGGCTGGGGCCGAGGTTGAGGCTGGTGATGCCGCGGAGCGCCGGGTGCCTGAAGAAGAACTGCCGCCACTAGATCCAGAGGAGATCCGGAAACGCCTGGAACACACCGAGCGCCAGTTCCGTAACCGCCGCAAGATACTGATCCGGGGCCTCCCGGGGGACGTGACCAACCAGGTATGGGGGGGGGGGGCCGTGTGGGAGCGTGGCGGGAAATACCACCGTGCGCGTGCGCGGGGGGAACCGGGCGACACCAACGGTGGCGTGCCCGGGGGGGGGGGTCGTCGGCGGTGAGTCCACGCGGGATCGGGAGAGACCAAGAGCGGGACGTAGGGGGTCGGAGATGGAGGGAGAAACCAACTTTGGACTGAGGGAGGACGTTGCTAGGGGCGACCAGAGGCTTGGAAGGAGCCAAGTAGTTGAAGGGGGCGGGGAATGGAAAGGGGCGGGCAGCTTTGGCCATGTTGGGGGGATAGTGAATGGACAGCCAGATTGGGACAGTGGAATCAGGGACGCCAGTTGCTTCCTGCTCTAGCATGGAGTGGTGGTATCTCATATCCATAAGCTTCATGGTTGACTAGAATGTGCCTTTCTATAGCAAGCGTTTTTGAATTTCTTTTAGGGGTAGATCGGAAGTTAAGGCAGCCCCAGGGGTCTTTTTTCCTCAAAAGCCTCAGGATTAATTTGGAAAAATGGAGTCATCTCCTGTCCCCATGCCACAGGCCTGCAGAGAAGGAGGGGGCATTGTTCCATGTAGCCCTCCTTGGCTGATCCTTGTAATCCATGGGTGCCCTTCTCTTGGCGCCAAATGGGGCAGGACTTCCCAGTGCTCTTTGGACCCGGGAAGATTGAACCTAGTCTGCCCTACCCTTCAGCAATGGAATGGGTTCTTTGTCCTTGCTGTGGAGAATCCCTGCTCCCCTGGCCCCTCCAGCACACCTGCCACTGGCTCTCTCTGCCCATGGGTGGTGAGACCCTAGGAGTGTTGGGAGGGGTGTGATTTGGGGACAGATCTGAGACAGGTGTTTCTACAGTCAGTCAACCTCCTACTGCCCACCATCTCCCAGCCGGAAGCGTTTCTTATCTCCTGCAGGGTGCACAGTGTGTCTGGCAATAAAAGGCCCCAGAGCCTCGCCTCCGCAGCTGGCTTGCAGGAAGCTGTCAGTAGGAGGGAATGGGGAGGCACGTGAAGCCACACAATGTGGGCTTATTAAGTACACAGGGTCCCCAGTCAGGTACCCAGGGGTGGCATTCCCACTGCTGTGCCATGACCAGCTGCTTGACCTTTGACAATTTCCTTCACCTCTCTGAGCCTGTTTCCTCATCTACAAAATGGACTTGTTAATACCCGATTTGCAGGGTTGTTGAGTCAGTTTTGCAAACTGAGGTTCAGGTGGGTTAAACAACTTCCCTGTGGGCAGAACTGGGTCTTGAACTCAGACCGACCTGACTGTCTAATAAGAGCGTGTTGTGTTGGTTAAAAGCATGGGTTCTATAGCTGAGCTCTGCCTCCCAGCCCTGCCAGGTATGGCTGCAATGGCCTTGGGCAAGCAACTGCTCTGAAACTCCATTTTCTCACATGTAAAATGGGGCTGGTGATTGACCTGCCTTCATAGCTGGTCCTCGTGAACGTGCCACTGGGTTGCTCTCTTCATTTCTCCATGATTCTCTGTGCTTTGGCTTGTCTCCACAGGAGGTGCATGACCTGCTCAGCGACTATGAGCTCAAGTACTGCTTTGTGGACAAGTACAAAGGGACAGGTTTGTGGGACCCTGGGGTGGGGTGGGGTGGCCTAGTGGCAGGTGATGACAGTCCCTGAAGCTTGAGAGTCCTGGCCCAGTGTCTCCTGAACTTCAGGCCCAACATTCAGCAGAGAGAGGGGGGCCGTGAACCAGATGGGAGCCAAGGGATTGGAAGGGCACCAGTTATTCTGGAGGACTTGAAGAAGGTCAGACAGGCCTGGTGGACTGGCCAGCAGAGGGAATGTTTGGGATGGGGTCCCCAGTACCCAGGTATCTTCTGGGTGGCCTGGAAGAGAAACAGCAAGGATGCCCCACGATGGACACCCAAGATGAGGGACAGATTGGAGCAATAGTCTGTCCTGCCCTGGGTCTAGGAGACATGCCTCCCGAAATGACGGCCTCCCTCTGGCCTCTCTGCTTCCACGATTTCACTCACCTGCCTGCCTTCCCCTAGGCAGCCAGCTCTGATCTGATTACAAATCTGATCAAACCTGGTCCTAACACTGATCATGCTTCTGTCTCCTCACAACCTGTCTGAGCTCCTCCTGATATTACCTTGCAAAGAGGTACCTCAGCCTTACCATCTCTTCAGGTGTGTAAGGTTCCAGGCTGTTCCCTCTGTTTTTAACGTCTCTTCCATTCAGGGCGGCTCTTCCGAGTGCCCAAGCACACCCCGTACCTCATCATAGCACTGACCACCCTAGGCTGTCGCTGCTGACCCACTCGCCTGCCTCCACGCGGTCGTCATTTCTATGGGAACAGGGACTGGTCTTGGCCCCCTGCATGGAGGATGTCTGTATCCACCAGGCATCGTGCCAGGTGTTAAACCTGCCAGGGCCGTTGCCTGCAGTCTGTAACATGGGCGAGGAGGAGCTGAGCATAGGTGACCCCTCGAGGCCTACCTGGTGGACTAGGGTTGTGGGTAAGATCTTGGACCTCGGAGGCTAAGAGTCCTGGGCTCTTGTCCTGGTCTGTCCTCACTGTTTGGCCACAGGCAAGTGACTTACCCTCCCGAGCTTTGGTTTTCTCACCTGCAAATTGGACATGGCCTGTTAGAGTTGGCTATGAAGCCAAAAGCATTAAAACATCTGAAAAACTGTGGGTGCCTGGGAGGCAGCCTGCCGGGGTTCAAGTCCAGGCTTCTCCACTTGAGCAGGGCACTGCCCTGTGCCCATTTCCTTGCTGGAAAGATAGTGGTTGTGAGGAGGAAGTTATTCCCATTTGACAAAGGAGGAAACAGACTTCAGAGCCACTCAGGGGCTGGCGTTGAAACCCAGGCTCCAGGGACCACATGGGTAACCACTACTACCCCACATGGCGTATCTTATGGAAAAACCCAAACAAACGTTTTGGCCAACACAGTAGTTCTTAGGATGGGGCCAGGCCCCCAGTGGGTGAGCATCACTATGGGTTGTAAGGAGCAAGCCTGGAGGAGCCAGGCGACACTGGCTATTGTTGCCTACTGCTGGTGACTCTTCCAATCCGCTGGTGCCCATGATGTCCTGGTGGTTCAGTATTCCTGAGGTCACGTGTGGTTTAGAGGGAGGTGGGTGTGGGCGGACATGGGGTAGAGGCGCAGGCCCTCGGGGGGCCCCACTGACCCCATGCTCCCACCTGCCGCAGCCTTTGTGACGCTGCTGAATGGGGAGCAGGCGGAGGCCGCCATCAGCGCCTTCCACCAGAGCCGCCTGCGGGAGCGGGAGCTCTCGGTGCAGCTGCAGCCCACGGACGCCCTGCTCTGCGTGGCCAACCTGCCCCCCAGCCTCACACAGCAGCAGTTCGAGGAGCTGGTGCGGCCCTTCGGTAGCCTGGAGCGCTGCTTCCTGGTCTACAGTGAGCGCACTGGTCACTCCAAGGGCTACGGCTTCGCCGAGTACATGAAGAAAGACTCGGCCGCCCGTGCCAAGTCAGACCTGCTGGGCAAGCCTCTGGGCCCACGCACCCTCTACGTGCACTGGACAGATGCCGGGCAGCTGACACCTGCCCTGCTCCACTCCCGCTGCCTCTGTGTTGACCGCCTGCCGCCTGGCTTCAGTGATGTGGATGCCCTGCGCCGGGCGCTGTCAGCCGTCCACACCCCCACCTTCTGCCAGGTAAGCCTGGTGCCCGGTGCAGGGACCTGGGGGAGCAGATGTGAAGCCCAGAGCACCTCGGAGGGGCCGTGTGAGTCACCTGCTCTCTCCAGTCTTCTGGGTTCCCTTTCAGTGAGGCCACTTTGAATGGTGTTCTTGTTAGAAAGGCCATGTGGTACAGTGGGTGACAGCCCAGCTAGGAGCCAGATGGCTGGGGTTCAGATCCCTGCGCACCCTCTGGCGACTTGCTTAACCTCCCCCTGAAAAATGCAAACAAGGCTACTTTTGTAAAAAAAAAAAAAAAATGCTTTGAGACCCGCTCACCCTGCGTTCACATCCACCCCTGTGCTCATGCCTCCAGACCCCAGGGCCAGCATCAAGGAGGCCACTGGAAGAGCCCACCGCAAGTCACACATGGCCAGATCCCAGCCCTGCCCTGTGGCCCCAGACAGGTCACTCACTCTCTGAGTCTTGGTTTCCTTCCTACCCTTGTAAGTAGAGATTCAGCCCTCATGTGGTGGTTTAGGACAACAATCCCTAGTTCATTCTGGTCTCACTTGTCAGGCCCTTCTGTAAGGGTGCCTAGCCCTGTGACAGGTGCAGTGGGGCGAGAATAGGCCAGGCCCAGCTCTCAGAGAGCTCCCAGGTCCCCAAAGTGGACATTCCTTCAGCACACACTGGACACATCCCAGGACAGACAGCCAGGGTGGACAGAGGCAGCCCAGGAAGCCCAGGCCACCCTGGAGGAGGCTGGGATATGGGCTCAGAGCCCAGGTCTGCTGCCGTGGATGTTGGTGCCAGGGAACTGGTGTTAGTAGGAACCCCACTTCTTGCTGCTCCTTTTGCAGCACGCCTACTGTGTGCCAGGCCCTGGATGGGACTCAGGACACAGGTGACATATACTTACAGTCAGCAGCCACTGACTGGAGATTGAAGGCAGCAAGACCATGACCAATTACAGGTTCTCTCTCTGGGTGTGGCTGTCCCCATCTCAGAACGGATCTGGTCCTGCTTTATGACTGGGTTATTGTGAATGGTTGCTCACTCATTCCCCCGCTTATATATCTGCTGAATCCCTGGCCGGGAGGTGACCGCCTCCAAGGAGCCCAGTCACACAGGGCATCCTTGTTGAACAGAGCCTGGGCTTGGGAGTTAACCAGGTCAAAGCCTGAGCCTCCATCCCCCTATTTAGGAGCCACACAGTTTCGATTGCCCTTTGACCCCTTTCTATATTCATTGGATGAGATGGATGTGATTGTGAAAAGCAGCCCATCCAGGCCTTGGTGCAGGGCCTGGCCAGCAGCAAAGGTGAAGTGTTCACTACAAGTAGGCTGAAGGCCAGACTTTCCCTGCCTGGGCCAGTGGGCACTAGGCCCCCACCCACAGCCACCCTACCCAGTGGATCCAGCTGATGGTCTCATCTTACAGATGAGGAAACCAGGGGGCATGGATGGGCACTTGCAGTGACCTCCCCAAACTGGCCAGAAAGAGATGGACTGGGAGTCAAGATCAGGCAGCTGACCAGGGGCCCACGCTCTTAACTGGGCACCCCCACCTCCCATAAGGGAATTTGCTGCCCATGTCAGGGGGCATTTTATTTCCTACATGATCAAGAGGAGAGCATGAAGGAAAGCCCATAGCAGCCTAGTCTGGTTCACTCTGCCATTTATCAACAGGTCAATTTATGTATGTGTATATATATGTATATATGGGTATATATATATGGCTTCCCAGGTGGCTCAGTGGTAAAGAATCTGCATGCCAAGCAAGAGATGCAAGTTCCATCCCTGGGTGGAGAAGATCCCCTGGAGAAGGAAATGGCAACTCACTCCAGTATTCTCGTCCGGGAAATCCCATGGACAGAGGAGCCTGACGGGCTATAATCCATAGGGTCGCAAAAGAGTCAGACACAAGTTAGCAACTAAACAACAACAAATATACATGTCATTTGTATTTATTCTTTAAAAAAAATTTTTGGCTGCACAGAACTATTGAGATCCTAGTTCACTGCTGACCAGGGATCAAACCCTTGCCCCCTATAGTGGAAGTTCAGAGCCCTGACTGCCAGGGAAGTCCCTACATATTTTTTTTAATATAAATTTATTTATCTTAATTGGAGGCTAATTACAATATTGTATTCATTTTGCCATACATCAACATGAATCTCCCACGGGTATACACGTGTTCCCCATCCTGAACCCCCTCCCACCTCCCTCCCCATGTGCCTACATATCTTAATTGGTTCATTTTGTCGCAAAGTTGCTTAAAAACTATGAGTGCTATGTAGTAGCGTTAGTTGCTCAGTCACGTCTGACTCTGCGACCCCATGGACTGTAGCCCGCTAGGTTCCTCTGTCCATGGAATTCTCCAGGCAAGGATACTGGGGGATAATCATCTCCAGGGGATCTTCCCAACTCAGGGATTGAACTGGAGCCTCCTGAATTGCAGGGAGTCACTTCACCTGCAAAGTGGGTGTGCCGAGACCACCTGTATCCGGGGTGCAGTGAAACAGCACCTGTGGCCCCTGGCCCATGGGTATGTGGGGCCCAGCCAGACGCTCTGCCAGGATCTGCCCACCCTGGGACAGCCCTGGACAAGTGTCTAGCAGCCACAACACCCTGAAAACCAAAGAGTCTTGTTGTCTGAGTCAAACTGACATGGGGTCATCTGTGGCCTTCCTCTTTGCATCTTGCTGCCGAGCTATTCTCAAGCTTGATTTCCAGGGTGCCCCAGAACCCCCTGGGGGTGACTGATACATAACATAGGGTATGTTTGGCTCCCTCTTCTCATCTCCAAAACATCCTCAATCCTGGAACACAGGGACTTCTTTGGTGGTCCAATGGTTAAGATGCTGTGCCTCCAGTGCAAGGGGTGTGGGTTTGATGCCTGGTTAGGACTAAGATCCCATATGCTGTGCAAGGTAGCTAATAAAATTAAAAAAAAAAAAAGGCCTGGAACGCATCCTCCCCCAGGATTGAGGGCTGAGGGCCTGAAGTACCAAATGACTGCTGTTAAGGCAGGTGAAGGGGCCTCTGGCTCACTCGTGATCACATCTCTATTTCTGCCACACACTGGCTGTGTGACCCCACCCTCCTGCCCAGCACTACCAGCCTTAAACCGGAGCTCAGTGACCATCTGCCTCATCATCAGACTGTGTGCCCTTCCCAGCTGCACCTGTAGCATCCTCGGCCTGAGGTGTGCGGTCGGGCTGAACTCCAGAGCTACCTGCTTCTCCCACCAGCCCGTCCTCTCCAGGCCCTGCAGTGTGTACTCTGGAAACCCAGGCAACGTCCCCAAGAGGCACTGGCACAAGGCCTGGTGGCTCTGACCAGTGGGAAGCCTGGCTCTGCCCTCCCACCAGCAGTGTGACCTTGAGCATGCTGACCTCTCTGAGCCTCAGTTGTCCCCTCTGAATAATGGGCAGGATACAGCCTCCCAGGGCTGTTGAGAAGGTTCGATGAGTTAACACAGGAACTGGGCACAGGGCCCAGAGTCCATTCTGTCTCTGGGGGTTACTGTCATCAGAATCCTCATCTGGTCATGGCTGTCACTTCAGTTGATGGTGGTCACTGCCACCCTGGTGCTCACGACTGTCTCTCCCCTCCACAGCTGGCATATGGCCAGGACGGGCAGCTGAAGGGCTTCGCTGTGTTGGAGTACGAGACGGCAGAGATGGCAGAGGAGGCCCAGCAGCGGGCAGACGGCCTGGCCCTGGGAGGCAGCCATCTGCGCGTCTCCTTCTGCGCCCCCGGGCCCCCTGGCCGCAGCATGCTGGCTGCTCTCATTGCTGCCCAGGCCACGGTGAGTGCGTGCTGTGGGGGGCGGGTGCCCCAGAGGAGGGGCATGGGGAAGCCAAGGAGTCAGGCAAGGCTCTGAACTGCCCCTCTGATCCTCTCTGCAGGCCCTCAATCGGGGCAAAGGGCTCCTACCAGAGCCCAACATCCTGCAGCTGCTCAACAACCTGGGGCCCTCTGCTTCCCTCCAGCTGCTGCTCAACCCCCTGCTCCACGGTGGCGCGGGTGGCAAGCAGGGTAAGGCGAGGGAGGCCCAGCACTCAGAACTGGGCACTTCCCTGGACTCTTGCTGTCTGAGCTCCAAGTGACATGAGCCCACAAAGAGGGTCTGGGATGACGCTCCCCAAGGGAGCTGGTGCCCTGAGTCCTTTGCAAGGGGGCAGGGTCATGGAGGAGGGACTGTCCATCCCTGGGGGGTGAGGAGGGAACTCATCACCCAGGCTGTTTCTTGGGGTATGTCAGTTGTCCTCATGTTCTCAATGGGCCTGGTGCTGTGCTTCCTCGGGGGGTGGGGGTGGGGGTTCCACCCTCGGACCGCTTCATTTTCTGGGTCTCCCGCTAGGCCTCCTGGGCGCGCCCCCGGCCGTGCCGCTGCTCAACGGGCCTGCCCTGTCCACGGCGCTGCTGCAGCTTGCCCTCCAGACCCAGAGTCAGAAGGTAACCTCAGGCCTGTGGGCCACAGGCTCCCTCACACACATCCCGCAGCCCCTCGTGATTCCATTTCCAGCACTGCTGCTTCTGCCAACGGGTAGCTTACCATCTACCAGCTGTGGGCCCTCGGACTGTGTCCCTGGGGGCCTGGTTCGCAGGTGCTCAGGAAGTGACTTAGTGAAAGCCAAGGCCCCACAGGGGAATAGAGGGGCCTCTCGTCCCCACCCCCTCAACACGCACACGGAAAAACTGACATACCACACACAGGCGGCGCTAGTGGTAAAGAACCCGCCTGCCGATGCACGAGACTTAAGGTAGGGAAGAGCCCCTGGAGGAGGGCACAGCAACCTACTCCAGTATTCTTGCCTGGAGAATCACATGGACAGAGGAGCCTGGCGGGCTACAGTCCTTAATGTCACAGAGTCGGACAGGACTGAAGCGACAGCGCACACATACACAGAACACGCGCCACCCTGTCCAGTTTGATTCACTGGGGCCGAGTCAGCGGCTCGGGTGTGTCTGAGGGTAACTGACAGGTGAGGCTGTGGGCGTGGGCTGTTGTGTGAATAAGAGTGACTGAATCTACGTGTGGCTGTCACACACTGCATCTCCAATCAGGGTGGTTGTGTGTGTTAGACACTGTGCGTCTGTGATAATCAGCAAGGGGACTAGGTGTGAACCGGTGGACATCACTGTGTGAATTGCTGACAGTAACTGACTGGGTGACAGGCTTTGACCCGCTGAGCATGGCCCATCCCATGTTCCCGGGGTCTCCCCAGCACCTGGGCAGGCCCTGGCATGCAGGAGGCCCCTGGTCACTGTTGGCGGGTGGGTAATGGCCAGGGTGTCACAGACATTGGGAGATGCCCTGTGTCTGCCTGTGATTGGCTGTGGGCTGGGCCTGTGGCCCCCCGTCTCATCTCCAGCTCATTATCCTCTGTCCCTAGAAACCTGGGATCTTGGGAGACTCTCCTCTGGGCACTCTCCAGCCTGGGGCCCAGCCAGCCAACCCCCTCCTCGGGGAGCTGTCTGCAGGTAATGCCAACTCCCTCCTCCCCATCTCTCTGGGCTTCATCCCACTTCCCCTTCCCTCTCCTCCCTGGGTGTGGTACATTCCCAGCTGTGCAGCTCTGGGCAAGTGACCTAACCTGTCTGAGTCCCGACCTGTCAGTTGAGCACATGGTACCCGCCTCCTTGGGGAGTCACGGACGTCCTGGGAGTTGATGGACTTCGAGAATGCTGCTCAGTGTCCGAAACTTAGTGGCCCTGGTTCAAGCAGAGGCTCCCAGGCCCCAGAAGAAGGGGTCCTGTGTGGTTGGGCTGCTGACACCCTTCTTCTTTCTGTAGGAGGGGGCCTGCCCCCTGAGCTGCCACCCCGGCGAGGGAAGCCACCACCCCTGCTGCCGCCACTGCTCGGCCCCTCTGGAGGTGACCGGGAACCCATGGGCCTGGGTCCTCCAGCACCCCAGCTTACTCCACCCCCCGCCCCCGTGGGGCTCCGAGGTGCGGGCCTCAGAGGCCTCCAGAAAGACAGTGGGCCTCTGCCAACGCCCCCTGGGGTAAGGCCCCACTTGGTGCCCAGCCATCACCCCAGCCTCCCGCCCTGCAAGCTCCCCCGTGCCAGAGGCCCTCATGAATCTAGCCCTCCCACCACAGGTCTCTCTGCTCGGGGAGCCCCCCAAGGACTTCCGGATCCCCCTGAATCCCTACCTGAACCTACACAGCCTGCTCCCAGCCAGCAACCTGGCGGGTAAGGAGGCCCGGGGCTGGGGAGGCGCTGGGAGAAGCCGCCGCCCAGCTGAGGGCCCCCTGCCTCACCCCCCAGCCCCCGGAGGCGGTGGTGGAGGTGGCGGCAGCAGCAAAGCCTTCCAGCTCAAGTCCCGCCTGCTCAGCCCCCTCTCCAGCGCCCGCCTACCCCCTGAACCAGGGCTGCCTGACAGCTATGGCTTCGAATACCCCTCAGTAAGTATACGTGGCCACCCTGGGGGCAGCCCTTCCAAAGGCCCTGTGTCCCGAGAGCACGTCATTCTCCAGTCCGACATCTTTCTAATACTGACTGTGCTGGGCTGGGCTGAGTGCACGGGAGACAGGAGGGAGCATGCCAGACGTGGTCCCTGCGCTCAAGTCTCTTGTCTGTCTGTCTCTGCGCATCATCAAACCCTGCTTCCTGTCAGTCTTTCTCTCCCAAGAGGCCTGTGGCCACATGTCTGCTTCTTCTCAGCCTCCTCTCTGCCTGTCCTTCTCACTGCTCCCCTCTGCAGGCCCCATCTCGGTCCCTGGAGAACTGCTCCTTCTGTGGTTCTGACTTCTAGGCCAGATGTTGCAGACTGGCCACATGTGTTGTGTTTGGCCCACACTGGATTTTTTAAAAAATAATCGAGATAAATGCCAGTGACAAATTACTGAAACCACAAGAGTTCGCACCTGGGTGCCCTGCTTGCCTTAAAGACCCCAAGCTCCTGCCTCATACCTTCACAGCCCTCTGGGGTCCAGGTGCAGCCACCCCCTGGGACCAGGCACCGCTTCTGTGTCACTGCCCCACCCTGCTTGCTGAGTTTGCCCCAGGCACTAGAGTCTGCCTCCTCCTAGTGACAGCTGTGCTGTGGAGCTGAATTTGGGTGAGGTTGGTTATAGACACCCCTCCGCTCCCCACATTCAACGTGCTTCTCCCACTCTCATTCAGGATGTGGGACCTCGGCGGCTCTTCTCCCACCCACGGGAGCCAACCCTTGGGCCTCACGGACCCAGCCGACACAGAGTAAGAGCCTCCCTGTCCATCCCACCTCCTGGGTGTATCAGTTAGCTCATGCTGCATAAGAAGCAGTCCCAGTACTTTGTGACTTAGAACAGGAAATATTTTATTATTCTCACAGTCCTGTGGGGTGTGGGGGTTGGGGGGGCAGTTCTTTGTAGTCACCAAGCAGTTCAGCTGGGTCTTGGGAGTTCATAGTGGCTTCCTTCATGTATCTGGCAGTCAGTGGGCTGGGGATGCAGCCCCGGCTGCAGTGACTTCCCTGCTGCACTTGGACCTCATCCTGCAGCTGGCCAGCCTGTGCTCATGCATGTGCTAGTGGTCCCGGGGTTCCCCGGTGGAGGAAGGGCGGGCTGGCCCCTCTGCTGGCATTGTCACACACTCTCCTAGGGGCCAGAGCGCAGACTTCTTTGGGGGACCTCCCAAAGGGGGTGGCACAGCAGTGACCTGTCTGACTCAGGCGGCCCCCTTTCTGCAGATGTCCCCCCCACCCGGTGGCTTTGGCGAACGGGGTGTCGGAGGTGGCGGTGGGCCCCTCTCCCACCTCTATGCGGGCTCACCCACGTCCTGCTTCACCAGCGGCCTGCAGGCTGGCCTCAGGCAGAGCCACCTTAACAAGGTGAGGCGCCGCCCCCGCCAAGGACGCGGCCCTGAGGGCAACCAGGACACACGCAGCCCCGGGGGCCTTCAGTGTCACGGCCGGGTGGGTGGCAGGGGTCAGTTTTGCTCAGGGTTGAGCTAAAACAGGCCGTCCTCCTCAAGCCTTATGTCTTGCATGTAGTACTGCCCAGGCTTCTGGGCCTCTTACTTCCTCCCCCAGCAGCCCAGGGTGTGGGTGATGTAGCCCCAACCCACGGATGAAGAAACTGAGGCCCAGAAGGATGACATAATCAGCCCCCAGTCTCAGAGCTCGTAACTGGCAGCGGCAGGATTTGAACATGAAACTCTCGCCTCTGCTCCAGGGGCTGCTTCCTCTCCCATCCCACATCTCCCATTTCTCCCAGGTGGTTGGCTCCTCCCCACTGGGCTCCGGAGAAGGGCTCCTGGGCCTCGGCCCTGGGCCCAATGGCCACAGCCACTTGCTGAAGGTATGGGCAGGGGGTGGGGACCATCAGGGCTGGGGAGTGGTGGCCCCTGGGTGGCCCCTGACCCACCAGCCCTTCCCCTCTGTCTCCAGACCCCACTGGGTGGACAGAAACGCAGCTTCGCCCACCTGCTGCCCTCACCCGAGCCCAGCCCAGAAGGCAGCTATGTGGGCCAGCACTCCCAGGGCCTTGGTGGCCACTACGCAGATTCCTACCTGAAGCGCAAGAGGATTTTCTAAAGGGCCAGTGCTGGAGATGCTCAAAGGCCTGCACCAAATCGCTTTGGGGTTTTCTGGTGTTTTGTTGTTAGTTTTCTTTTCCTTTGGGTAATAGAAAAATCTCTGAAAGACTTTGCTGACCAACCAGCAGGAGCCCAAGGAGTGCGGGGGGCATCTGGGAGCACTCTGCACCTCTGGCCTGCTCCCAGCGTGGAAACCCTGCAGCCTTAAGAGGGAGGGGCACCAGCCTGCTGTCTCTCCCCTCCCCCCGCCACCGTGTCCGCCTGTGTCCATCTCTCTGGGAGTCCCCTCCTGCCTCGTCGCTCCTGTATCTTGGCCTTTCGAGTGCCTTGGAGGTTTCCCTGACCTCCCGTGAGGATCAGAGACTGTCCCCCCTTTTCTAACTTTGACAATTGACTTTGGTTTCCTTTTCTAATTTTTATTATTTTTAAACAATCCAGGACGTTCCCTCCCTGCCCCCCCAGCTCTGATTCCTTCAAGGCCCAGCATGTCTGGGCCTCCATTCCACATTTTCCAGTTTGAAATGGCTCAGCCCTTTTTTCTCTCTCCCACACTTGTTGCAGGCATGGCTGTCTCCTGCCCTGGCCTGCCCTCTCTGGCCTGTACCCCAGCTCCGGGTCCCCTGCTCCCTACCATAGTCCCCTTGCCTTCTGATGCCTTAAAAGCCAGGCCCCAGACCCCGCCGGCCAGAGCCTCTCAGATGCTGAGCTCCGGAAGCTTGACTCAGGACCAAATGGCTCTGGCCTGGGGATCGGGCCCCTCTACCCAAGGTCCCCGATCGTGGGGACAGTAGAAGGCCAAAGTTTTGGTCTTGGCAAACCAGTCCCACCAGCCCTTTCTGCCCAGGCCTAGGTGCGGGGTGGGCTTTCTCTGCCAGCTTAACCCAGTTCCCCTGCTGTCCTACTGTCTGTTGGGCATTGTGCATCTCACTGAGCCTCTGTCCTCTCCCCCATGTTGAAGATGAGCCCTGCCTTGTCATCCCCAAGCCAGATCACCCAGAGCTGGCCTCCCTGTGGCCCAGTGCTGGAAAATAAGACAAGGTGCAGATAAACTCTGCCCCTTCCCACCAGCAGGACCTGTTAGCCTGAGGTGACCCTGGGCTGTGACCCTGGCCAGCTGGGCCACCAGCTCCCCTCCCCTGACTCGGCGTCCACATCCACTCCGGGGGGCTGTCTCCTCCCCATTCTCACACAAACCTTTGCTGAATTAAAGTTTGTAAGTAAATGGTTTTAAAGAAAGCAGACCCGGCTGGTTCTTGGGACAATGTGCCTGGGTGGGATGTCGGGGATAGCCCTGCAGGTCTTGGCTCATCCGAGCCTGCGCACTGCGCTCCCAGTTTGGCAGCCTCCCCTGGACGCGCCTCCATGCCGTGCAGCGACGCCAAAAAAAAAAAAAGGCGCTTCTATTCGGGTAATTACAGGGCAGTGGCTTCTAAACGCACCAAGGCGCATGCTTAGTCCCTGGTCACGTGATGCCTGTCATGGCCGCCTCCGTGGCCTGGGGAGGTGTGAATGCTGGGTTCCTGCTGCGGGCTGCCAGGGGTGCCTGGTGGAGCCGTCCTGGAGGCTTTTGGGGGTCCGGGGAGGCGGCGGCGCCAGCGATAGCCAGGAAATTCCGGGCGACAGGTACCTGGGGAGCCTCGGGCGGGCGTTGTTAACCCATCGTACTCCAGCTGTGCCCGGCACGGCAGCTCACCCAACCGTGTTTTCCAGGCTCGCGCCCGGCGGGGGAGGAAGAAGCCGGCGGCCCCGAGCGGCCCGGGGACGTGTGAGTGTGGGAGCCAGGTCCCCCGTTAATAATAGCACGGGGTTCCTCCGGTCCCCACGTTGCCGTACAGCCTCATCCCTGTGTCCCCCCTTCTGCATCACCCTATTTCCATGTCCCGTCAAACCCCAAACATGAGTTCCTAACCCTATATTCCACCTGGCCCCTGCTCCCATCATCCAGTTGAGGCATCTGCACTCTCATCTGCCCCCAGGGTGAACGTGGTGTTCGTAGACCGGTCAGGCCAACGGATTCCGGTGAGCGGCAGAGTCGGGGACAATGTTCTCCACCTGGCCCAGCGCCATGGGTTGGATCTGGAAGGTGGGAGCCGGGCATAGGGAATTGGAGATATCTTTATTCATTCGTTTTAAAAAAACACAAGTCAGATAGGATTCTCCACTACCTAATCTTGCATGGCTTCCCACCCAACATGGTTAACTTCAGACTCCTCAACAGGATCTCATCCCCTGCTCTCTTAATCTTTATTCATTCAGCAGTTATTTATTGAGCATTTAGTAGAGGTTCCTAAAACTCCTGCCCGCCAGGAGCTTGTATTTTCTTCCTTTTTCCTCCCTCTCTTCTAGCCACACTGACTTGCTTGCTGTTCCTCAAATAGCCAAGTTCATGCCTGCCTCAGGGCCTTCGCATTTGGTGTTCCATCGAAAGTGCTTTCCCACCAGACCTTCTGGCTCCTCATCCTTCAGGCCTTGCTGTAAATGTCATCTTCCTGACAGTCTTATCCCTCTCAGCCCAACCGCAGCCCCCATGCCCCAGTAACTCGATTCATATCGGTGTGCTGTACTGTCTGCATAGCACTCCTCATTGTTTTGTTTCCTTCTTTGTCGTTTCTCCCCAAAATGAGATCAGAAACCGTGTTTGCCTTGTTCACGCTTATCTGTTGCCTGTCATGGTATTTAGATGTAACAGGTATTAAATCAGTATTTGTTAAAGGAAAGATAATAATAGCAGACGTTACTTTAAGCCCCTTACCACATTTTGACTGATTGAATCTATTTCATGACAACATTATGCAATAGGAGAGAATGTTATCCTGTTTTATAGGTGAGGAAACTGAGCCCCAGGTTGAGCAGACCTGGTCCAAGGTCAAGTAAGTGGCAAAACTAGATTCAAACCCAGCCTATCTTAGCCACTAATCTGTGCTACTCTTCTGTGAATATTGAACACATACTGTGTGCCAGGTAGCAATGTAAAAAAGCAGATAAGGCCCTTGTCATTTCACACCAGTTTCAACCTAATAGGGACAATAATCCCATGCATAAACATGTAATTATATCATGAGCAACTGGGAGAGTGGTCTTTTAAAAAGTGTATAGTGTTGGGTGTATGTATGTATACATGGCATGAGTACATGCTCAGTTGTGTTGGGACTCTTTGCAACCCCATGGACTCCTCTATCCATGGAACTTTGCAGGCAAGAATACTGGAGTGGGTTGCCATTTCCTACTCCAGAGGATTTTCCTGACCCAGGGATCAAACCCACGTCTCTTGCGTCTCCTGCATTGGCAGGCGGATTCTTTACCACTGCACCACCTGAGAAGCCCCGGTGTATATAATAAGGAGCTGATTTCATCATTAGACAGTGGCTGGGGGAGGGGGGAGAATTGGGGGCAGTCTGGCAGACCTACCTTAAGTTCTGTTCTGGAATCGGATTCTTTACCACTGCACCACCTGAGAAGCCCCAGTGTATATAATAAGGAGCTGATTTAATCATTAGCGGTTGGGGGAGGGGGGAGAATTGGGGGCAGTCCTGGCAGACCTACCTTAAGTTCTGTTCTGGAATCCATTGGCTGGCAGTTCATGACAAAGATTAGAACATGGGTTTTCAAGGCACGTGGCCTGTGTTCAGATTTTTTCTGTTGCCAACTGTGTGACCCTGAGCAAGTTACTTACCATCTTTCAGCCTCCTCGTCTATAAAGTAGGATAATTTAGTTCCTATCTCACCGGGTTGCTGTGAGGATTAAGCAGGTTTCATGTGTACGGTGTGTAATACCTGGCACGTGGTTGGTGTGCAGCGAGTAGTTGGAATGATTGTACTAGGTTATCTCTGTCTCATGTGGTGAGGATGTTAATGAGCTGGGAGAGAGGGCTGAGAAAGACACCTGGGGATGACTTGAGTTTCAAGGCCCAGACTGTTTCTTCTCCAGACAGGGAAGGTGGGCGACTTAGTCACTGCAGCCCACAGGGGAGGGTCTGCTGGATCAGAAAGCTGTCTTGTAGCTCCACCCTCATGGTCCGACCTGTCTGGAAGAGAAAGAATTCTGTCCTGTTTACTTAGAACAAGTATCTCTCGAGGCATCTACAACCTCCCAGGCTCAGTGCTGAATGCAGAGAGAAGAGGCAGGTTGACACAGCACAGGGAAACCGAGAAATGATGGTGGTAACTTCAGATTGTGATAAATGCTGTCCAGAAATTTTTAAAGGGATAACAAGAGTTGGGGGAAGGACAAGAAATAGGAGATGGGAACTTGGAGGACAACTGAGTAGTGCCCCAAGACAAAAAGGCCTAGCTATGGAAAGACTGGAGAGAAGAGCATTCCAGATCACAAGTATGCCAAGGGCAGAGGTCCTGTGCTAGGGGCTGAGCTTGGCATGGAGGAATTGAGCGAGGGGGCTGGGGTGGCTGAAGGGGCTGAGTGCAGTGAGGTGGGAGAATCTCAAGGGCTGAGGTGACGAGTTTGGGTTTTATTCTAGCTATGAAAACCGTTTGGAAGAGGACATTATCCGGAAGCCCAGCGCTCAGTCAGAAGCCTGGGAACGTGTCCGGGGCAAGCAGGAAACCCTCGACTCTGTACCATTCACCCCTTTATTTCCTGACCCCTTCTCCTGCTGCAGCACTAGATGCCGAGTGAGTCGGTCCCTCGGAGCATCAGGGCAGCCCAGCAAAGTGGCAGGGTCACAGCAAGCGTTCACAGGCTACAGGGAACCTGTCTGGCCTGTCTCCTCTCAGCTACACTGAAGTCCAGTCCATGCTCATTAATGGTGCCAGGTGCCCAGCCTGGTCATCAGCCTTCTGGAGAGTTTGGGGGAAACCCTGAAGTCCATTTGCAAAACCTGTGTGCAGATCAGCAACAGTCAGCCAAGTCAGTGACAGGGTGGAGGATGCACAGAGTGGGCCTGCAGGCCTGGGAGGGAGAAATGAGAGTCACATGGTGAAACAGATTCACCGGATTCCTTCGTGGTCCAGTTGTTTTCATTGCCATAGACCTGGGTTTGATCGCTGATCAGGAACTAAGATGCCACAAGCCTGAGGGTGTGGCTCCCCACCCCCCCCCCAAAAAATAAGAAACAAAGGGATTTTTTTTTTTAAGCCCTTCTCTGAATGGTGCTTGCCCAAGCACGGTCCCTCACCAACGGTCCCTCACTTGCCGCCCCCAGGGGCCTGCGAAGCGTCCTTGGCGTGCTCCACCTGCCACGTGTATGTGAGTGAGGACCACCTGGACCTTCTGCCGCCTCCTGATGAGAGGTGAGTAGGGTGGCCCCTCCCAGCCCTGAGCTGCAAGGCTTGGTTGCTGAGCCTCGGCATTCCGGGATCCGCGCAGGCCATAGCAGAGGGCAGCCCTGGCTTTTCTCTCCCCTCCAGCTGCTGGCGGGAGAGCTTCCCTTCTGGCCCCTACCCCTGGATCCATTAACAACTGCTGCCGCCCTTTACTCCAGGGAGGACGACATGCTGGATATGGCCCCTCTCCTCCAAGAGAACTCCCGGCTGGGCTGCCAGATCGTGCTGACGCCTGAGCTGGAAGGGGCCGAATTCACCCTGCCCAAGATCACCAGGAACTTCTATGTGGATGGCCACGTCCCCAAGCCCCACTGACATGGGCAACCGGACGGCCCCAGACACTGACGGCCCCAGGGCCAGGACTGGAAGAACATAGCCAAGATGCCAGCCCAGCCCAGAGCGCGGACAGATCGGAGAAAGATGGCGGAAGCACCCAGAAAGTCAAAACCCTGGCTTCAGAGAGATCCCATGTCCCAGCTCTGGTGGGGCCCGGCCCCTAATGGGGCTGCCTCAACCAAGCTCATGAGAATGGGGGTGTGGATAGGGGTGGAATCTAATTGGAGCGATAATAAAAGTGTTTAACAGATATCTGGCATCTTGAGCGTCCTTGGGGTTGGTGGGGGTGGGGTGCAGGCTCTGGGGTCTACAGCTGCATCTGCCAGACCTCCCCAGCTTTCCCCTACCACGGCGGTGATGGGCCAGCGGGAAACTGAGGCAGAGAGGTCTGAAGGCGAGGTTCCGCGAGCCAGAGGATCAGCATGGCAAGGCCCCGCCCAGCCGTCGCGGAGGGATTTGGAGGGCCCCAGACCGCCCTCGGCCACAAGGGGTAATCACATAGTCTGAGCAGAGTCGGAAGGGAGAGAGGGACCCAGGCGGGCCTGAGGGTGGAGCCTTGGAAGCCCGTGCCCAACATCACCCGCTAGAGGCGCCCAATCCTACTGGCTCCGCCCCCCGCCCGCCCCCAGGTGGAGCCCCTTGCACCCTCGGCCAGAAGCGGGCCCCCCCCACCCAGGTGGGGCTCATCAAGTGGGCCCGGCGTGGGCGGGGCCAGGCGAGATTTGGGAAGGGGGGCTGGGCTAGGAAGCAATGGAGGCCGAGCCAGCCCCGGACTTCGCCATGCTGCGAGAGCTGCTAGCGCCGCCCTGCCTGAACCCTGAGCCGCCCCCGGAACCCCCGATCCGGCAGGCACCAAGGACCCCAGGATGCCTCAGACCCAGTGGCAGGTGCGTACACGAGCAGCCCTTCCCCCCACCTGGCCCAGTGGTCAATGGGTCATGATCTCTGGTTCCTAGGGTTACTCAGGGGTCAAAATGTTAGTTACTGGTACTCGCAAGGACGAGATCCTGATCCCCAGGGATATTGGGGGGGTCATATGGGGGTCAGAGACTGTGCAGTTCTTGCTCCGTGTCTTTGGGACCCTCGTAGTTGCCGCCCACGGAAGGGGGTTGACCACACCGGCCATTGTCCCCAGGTCCTTCTGGCCTGCACACCAAGACTCGGTCACCGCCCTGCGCTTCCTCCAAGAGACAGCAGAGGAGCTGGCCCAGACCCCCTGGGACACCCAGGCTCTGGGGCCCTACTGGGAGCCGAAGGCCCTGGAGACCCTGGGACCTCTACCTCAGGCCAAGGATGACAAGAACATGCTGACCCTAGTCAGCCAGCAGAGCCCCAACCTGGGGTCCCCACGGGCTCCCCCTACTTCTCCAGCCCAACCACAGAGAAGGCCCCGGAAGCAGTCAAACCCCCAGCGGGGTGCCGAAAAAGTGGACCCTCTTTTTGAGGGGGTGACCCTGAAGTTTCAGATAAAGCCGGATTCCAGCCTACAGATTATACCCAGTTACAGGTAGGAGCTGGCCTGGGCAAGGGCACCCTTTCTGCAAGTAATAACAATATCAGTGGGCCTTCCCTAGTGGCTCAGTGGTAAAGAATCCACCTGCCAATGTAGGAGATGCGGGTTTGATCCCTGGGTGGGGAAGATCCTCTGGAGAAGGAAATAGCAACCTGCTCCAGTATTCTTTTGCCTGGGAAATTCCATGGATAGAGGACCCTGGCAGGCTACAGTCCATGGGGTCAAGAAGAGTCGGAGAGACGACTCAGCAACTAAACAATAATAATAGAGCTGGGGGGTAGGGAGGTGCTCCCAGGCATTTGCTTATGGACTACCACCCCAGCCCTGCATTACAAATGGCCTCATCTCTGTAACTGCCTTTCTCCTTTTTTTATTTCTTTATATTTTTAAAAAACTTTTTTTTGCCTGTGGGATCTTTGTTCCCTGAGCAGGGGTGGAACACTCACCCCCCTGCACTGGGTGTGCAGAGTTTTAACCACTGGCCTGCCAGGGAAGTCCAAACAGCCTCATCTCTGAGTGAGACCTCAGGCTGATGCCTATTCCTGTCCTTTCTGCTATGAGCCAGTCAAATCCAGGCCTGAGCCAGAGTCTTCTCCTAGTGAAATGGCTTCACCATACCTGGGGGCTGCTGCTTCTGTTAGTTTTTCCTGCAATGATAATAGCTACCATTTGTCAGACATGACACCAGCCATAGAGGTAACAGCACTTGGTGTGTATGGACTCACTGAGGCCTTGTGAAGCCCACTTTACAGATGCAGAAACTGAGGCACAGAGGATGAAATCCCTTGTCACACAGCAAGGACATGGGAGAATTGAGTTTTCAACCTGGCAAAGCTGGCCATAGGCTTACTGTCTCCTCAAATGATTATGATTACTCATGAAGGGCAAGGCCAGGCCTTTCAGGCATCAGATGCCCCCTTGGTCAGGGGAGGGGGGAGCAGTGCTAGATGCCTTGATAGTAAATCTTCATTTGGGGGAATTCCCTGGCAGTCCTGTGGCTAAGACTCCACGCTTTCATTGCTGAAGGCGTGGGTTCTATCCTGGTTGGGGAACTAAGATCCCACAAGCCGTGTTGTAAAACTAAATAAATAAATATCATTTAAAAATCTTAATTTGGGGGCTGTCTGGGGCAGGATCCAGACCCTCTGTGCTAATGCCCTGTCTACTCCCCAGCCTGGCCTGCAGCAGCCGCTCTCCAGGGCCTCCCACTCCAGGCCCTGCCAGAGGCCCAGAGGCCAACCCGGGAGGCAGCGAGGCCCTGGGTGAGTCCTGGAGACTTAAGAGCTATAAATACTGGGGAAGGGTGCAGGGGGCAGCATTTTCTTTTCTTCCTTATCTTTCTCCCCATCCTGCTTCCCTATTTAGACCCATCCAGGAGGAGTCGCAGCATCCCCCATCCACTCAAGCTGAGTCACCCTCACCCCCGGCTTCCTCCTCTGCTGAGCTTTGCCATCTGTCTCCCTTCCTGGCTTTCCCTCTGTCTTAGATCTGGGGCTGGCTGGGAGTTGGGGTGGGGGGGAGCCTTCATAGAGAGCCCCCTCCCACCCACATATACACAAAAGGCCCATCCCACACAGGTCTCCTGAGCTCAGGCTCCTGGCCTCTGACCCCGCCCTTTGACCTCTGCCCTTTCAGCACCCCGCCGCTGTGCTTCCTGTAGGACCGAGAGGACCCCTTTATGGAGAGATGCTGAGGATGGTACCCCTCTCTGCAACGCTTGTGGCATCAGGTCCTCAAAATGGAGAGGGGTTGGGGGTGGGGTCCTCACTTGAGTCCATGCTTAGCGAGCATGGGGTATTGGGAAAACACCCACCTCTGGGAACGTGCCTCCCTCGTGGCGGTTTCTGGGCTCCCCCTGCCTGCTGAATGTCGGTTTCTTGCACCCCCATCCCAGGTACAAGAAATATGGCACCCGGTGCTCTAGCTGCTGGCTGGTGCCCAGGAAAAATGTGCAGCCCAAGAAGCTATGTGGCAGATGTGGGGTGTCCCTGGGCCCCCACCCAGCCTCAGCTCAGGAAGGGTAAGCCCTTCCTCACCCAGCCAAGCCTGTCCTGCCTCAGTTTCTCCAGGGGGAAAAGGGGCTGAATTCCTCCTAGGGGGAAGAGCCTGAGTCTTGAGGGGTCCAGCCTACCTCCTCTCCACCCCCTCCCCATCCAGAGACCTCAGATGGAAGACCCAGGCCTCAAGGCCCCAGAGCTCCTGGTTGGGGGGGTCACTAGCCCCCTCTTTGGCTCCTGCTTCAATCAGGCTTGGCTGAGCACCCCGCTCAGGAAGTGCTGTCAGCAATGACACTCATATTGTTAATAGAAGTGACAATAAAGAATAGATCTGTTCAGAAGGGGCACTGTAACTTTGGGATCCCACCTTGCGCGCCCTCACCTGCCTCTCCCCTGGCCCAGGAATGTGGGGAGGGGTTTTTTCACCGGGTTTTCCGAGGCACACACACAGTCATCTAAACAGCTACCAGCCTTCTGCCCCACAAGACAATTAGTCACCTTTGTTACAACATCCCATAGAGGGCAACTGCCAGCACATGCAGAGGCAGCACATTCAGAAAGACAGACACAAGGACTTCCCTGGCAGTCCAGTGGTTAAAACGCCATGCTCCCCATGCAGGAGACAAGGGTTCAGTCCCTGGCCAGGGAACTAAGATCCTGCATGCTATGCAGTGCAACCAAAACTTAAAAAAAAAATTTTTTTTTAAAGACCCAAGACAGACACACAGGCTGGCAGGTACATGAAAACACAGAGGAGATACATCAGCAGACACACGAGTGCTGTCGCTCATCAGACACAGACCACACACAGGACAGAACGACACACATGAGGCACATATGTTGATAGACACAGGACACACACGCGCAGTACAGACACACACGAAAGACACATCGACGGCACATAGACACAATGGGCCCTTCATCTTGCAGCCCCACCGCGGCCTGCAGAGTGTCCCCTTCCCCCCTCCTTCCGCACACCTGTGTTCCCCTTCCCCCTTTCATGTTCTCTGACCTCACCAAAGGGTGTCCCCAGCCTGAAGCCAAAAGCCACATGGGAGAGACATGGAGCTCTGCCCCTGTCACTAGGATATACAGGACACCACTGCTCGGAAGGAGGGGCAGAGGGAGGGGTGGAGGGCAGAGAGTGTCAAGGATGGGCAGGATGGTCCCTGCTGTGGGGGTGTGAGTGAGGCCCGCTTGGCCTCAGAGGGAAGATAAGCCCCTGAGACCCCCTTTGTCTCTCCTGACTGAGCCTGTGGAGAAGGCCTAGGGCCAGATGGCTCAGCCCTCAGATCCCTGACTCACCCCATCCTGCCTTCCCTGGGCTCAGCATAACCTCTCACACCTCTCCTGCAGCTGCTACCTTATCCTTTGTGGGGTGAGGGGGGAGGGTGCTCTGCTCGGACACCACATCTTCAGAGAAGCCTTCCTTGAGCATCCAGCCTAAAATGGACACCCCTCCCACCCCACATTAGGCTCTAGTTCAGCTTCTTAGAACGCATCTCCCTCTTAGAACCTGTGGAGATTCTAAGAGGTTCAGAAGCTTCACCTCAGGACTTCCCTGGCAGTCCAGTGGTTAGGACTCTGTGCTTCCACTACAGGGGGTGCAGGTTCAATCCCTGGTTGGGGAACAAAGATCCCACAAGCCACGTGGTGTGGCCAAAAATAATTAAAAGTTTTAATTAAATGTTTCACTTCTGTACTGGTCCAGGGTTGTTTCGTTCACATTCATCTCCCCTACTGGACCATGACTTCAGAGATCCAAGCTCACCACCTCTGTGTTCTTCACCATGAGTTCCCCACCCCACCACCAGTGCCCAGCATGGAGAAGCTCTTGAGGGATAGATACAGTACACAAGGGTCTCAGATTATGTGTCTCCAAACCCCTGGCTGTTTGTATCCACCAAGTCATATCCACTAAGTCAGTGTTTATGGAGCAAGTATTGTGTGCCAGGCCCCCATGGGGCACTCAGTTGGGAATAGAACAAGGATCCCTGCTCTAGCAAAGCCAATGTTCTAGAATAATAGTAAGCAAATATTCAGTGAGGACTAATAGAATGTCAAGTAGTGATCATGCTACAGAGAAAAATAAAGTGGAACTTCCTGGTGGTCCAGTGATTAAGACTCTGCGCTTCCAGTGCAGGGGGCCTGAGTTTGATCCTTAATCAGGAAACTAGATCCCACATGCTGCAACTAAGATCTGGCACAGCCAAATTAAAAAACAGAATTAGAAAAAGAGGGCTTCCCTGGTGGCTCAGGAGTAAAGGATTCACCTGCCAGTGAAGGAGAAACAGGTTCAATCCCTGATCTGGGAAGATCCCACATGTTGCAGAGTAATTTAGCCCACGGGCCACAACTACTGAGCCTGTGCTCTAGAGTCCAGGAGCCCGCAGCGACAGAAGCCGGCCCTGTGCTCGGCAACAAGAAGGTGTGTGCGTGCTAAGTCGCTTGAATCGTGTCCGACTCTTTGTGACCCCATGGACTGTATAGCCCGACAGGCTCCTCTGTCCATGGGATTCTCCAGGTAAAGAATATTGAAGTGGGTTGCCACGCCCTCCTTGAGGGGATCTACTGGACCCAGGGATCGAACCCGTGTCTCCTGTGGCTCCTGCATCGCAGGCAGATTTTTTACCACTGAGTCACAAGGGAAGACCCCCCTGCAATAAGGTCACACACGACAACGAAGAGTAGCCATGCTCACCGCAACTAGAGAAAGCCAGTGCAGAGCAACAAAGACCCAGCCCAGCCAGAAAGGAAGAAAGAAAGAATAAGAAAGTAAAGTACATAAGGAGGTGAGGAGTTGGGGATGACACCATGTTCGCAGGGAAGGCCTCTCTGAGGAGGTGACCTCTGTGTAGAGACCTGATGGTAAGGAACCAGCTACGGGGGGTGAGGACACCTGAGGCCGAGGCGATGGCACGAGCAAAAGCCCTGTGGTAGGGAGGACTCTGTGGGACTCCGGAAACCTTGAGGACTCGGGTGAGGGCAGAGAGATAAATAAAGGGGCGGGGGTACAGCAGGGATTGCACTTCACTTGGGCCTTGTCGCCTTCTGTACCTGGCACCCAGCACTGGCTTGGCCTCTGGTGCCCCTGTTTCCTGCTCTCACCTTTTCTCCTGAAATGTTGAGGTGCAGGGGCCAGCCTGTGGAGCTGGAGCTGTCCAGGCCTGCTTCCTTCTGGCAGCTCTGTGTTCCTGCTTTTGAGGGAGGAGGAAACGGGGCAGTGGAGGCACAGCTGCTCTCTCCTTCTGCTGCAGAGGGTGAGGGGGATGGCTGGTGGTGTGCTGTGGGGGATGGGGCACGCAGCTGGTACCCTCTGTGTCTCTTCTGAATCACGATGGCCAAGTCGATGAAAGGCATGCTGGGGGACATCCCAGTGGTCCAGTGCCTAAGACTCCGCCTTCCAATGCAGAGGACGTGGGTTTGATCCCTGGTCGGGGAACTAAGATCCCACCTGCTGCGGGTGCAGCCAATAAGTAAAAAATACTGAAAGACAGGTTAGGGGTAAACTCCACTGTGGATGGCACAGGATGAAGGAGGCCTTGAGGGTGGGGCAGGGGTGGACTCTGTAATAGGAGGGACATCCCAGAGGCTGACACTCACAGACCCAGCTTTGTTTACCCATCCCTGCAGGGCCTGGGGGCCTGGCAGTGCCTAGACCCCTGGGAAGGGCCTCCACCCATCCAAGGAAGGCAGGCTCAGCTCTGCTCGGAACCGGGCCTGGGGGAAAGCTCATGTAGCTCCCACCCCCAAACACCAGCCGGATTAGAAGGCAGCGCTGGGTGGAAGAGATAAGTGGCTGAAAGGGAGGAAGGAGCAAGGTCCCCACCCTGGCCCAAGGGTCTAGGGAGGGCAGGAAACGGCGCCTGGAGAGCAAACTTCAGGTCTAGTCATGAAAAGGTGGCTTGGACCGTGCCTGACATGTAGTAGGTCCTCAAAAGCCAAAAGGTTTTTTTGAATCAGTAACCGGCAGGGCTGGGATTCGAACCCTGGATTGCTGAATCCCCATCGCAGAATGAAGCAGATGGAGCCGGAGTCCTTTAAAAAAATTTTATTGGGGGAGGGGGTAGAAAATGCGGGGTGACGCCCCTAGAATTGAATACATAAATAAATAGAACAATAAATCAGCCCCCTTGTGAGTCTGGGCGGGGCGTCCCCGGCCCGCGGGGAGAGGGGTGCGGGCTCAAGCTGACGGCAGCTGGATGGCGAAGACCTCGCCCCCTGCCGGCACCTCCGAGGTGCCCGCGGCCTCTGATCCACCTTCAGCTCCTGCGTCCCTGCCGGCGCCTGCACCCGCGCCGTTCAGACACACGGCCTCGCCTGAGCTCTCGGCCTCCTGCACGTTATACTCGCCCTTCTTGCAGGCGG
Organism: Bos taurus; assembly: GCF_002263795.3. Lineage (NCBI taxonomy): Eukaryota > Metazoa > Chordata > Mammalia > Artiodactyla > Bovidae > Bos > Bos taurus. The sequence goes on along the minus strand of NC_037334.1, from coordinate 14,833,897 downwards.
TGGACTGCACGTAGAAGGCCAGGCCGGCCCCCGCGGCCAGGAGTGCTGCGCCCCCCGCCGCGCCGCCTACAGCGACCCAGAGCCACGGACCTGCGGGGTGGAGACGCTCAAAGAGGATGACGAGCTCCGGCTCGGTCCACACGCCCAGCCCGGGCCACTTCTGTCCCCTCCCCACAGAAATGAAGTCAGTCCTCATGCGCCTGGCAGGGAGCATCAGGGAACTCAGCCTTGGAGGAGAAGAGTGACCCCAGTAAAGGGCACCCCCAACTCGGGTGAAGCCCTTGACCCATTTTACACACCACCCCATCACAGGGAGGATAAAAGCCCCTAACCCCAGGGATACCAAGTCAACCAACTCTGCTGCTGCTAAGTCACCTCAGTCGTGTCCGACTCTCACCCTCAAAACGATGGGGAGGGTGATTTGGTCATTCCTACTCCCCAGAAAGACCCCAGCCCCTAGGGATTTCCCCAGCGGTTGAGACTCCGCGTTTCAACTGCAGGGGGCGCAGTTTCCATCCCTGGTCAGAGAACTAAGTGTCACATGGCAAAAAAAGTTGAAAAAAAAAAAAAGAACCCAACCCCACCTAGAGATACACGAAATGAGAGTGGGAATCTTGGGGCCTCGCCCCAATCCTCTTCTTTTGGTCCCTCTTTAACCCCCTTCTCCACAGAGACACAGTGGAGGCTGAATTGTATCAAGTCTTCACTGCTCAAAAGTTAATATAAATTCCCTCCTCATAACAGTCACATCCTCCAAGGTTCCCTTACTTTGACTCCAGTCAGCTCCCTGTCCCTCCACTTGCCATCTCGAACCCGCCATCAAAGCCCCACCCATCAGGGCGCCCCTAATTTCTACCCTGGTTCACATCAGTCTCATCTGTGGAGATTGAGAGGGAGGCAGGGGTGGGATCAATAATACCAAGGCGCAGGTCACAGCCGCCTTCAGATCCCTCACCCCGCCTCCTCCCCATTGCCACTTACCAGCCACTCGCACTGTGATGCGCCGCGTGTGGCGCCCATGCGCGTTGGTGGCTGCGCACTCGTACTCGCCGCCGTGGCTGCCCATGGCGCCAGCCACGCTCAGCGTGCTATTATTGCTCGACAGGCCAATGTTGAGCGCCCCCGGGGGCGCGCGCCAGCTGATCTGGGCTGGGGGCCAAGCCTCGGCTCGACAGGTCAACGTGAAGTTCCCACCTGGCCGCACGCCTCCTGGAGGTGAAGCAGCCAGCTCGGCCACCACTGGGCGGTCTACAGGGGACAGGATGTGGAAGGGGGCCAGCTGCTGACCAAGCGCCCCTTTTTGAGACCGCCCCTCCTGAAATAAACAGGCAAGGATTCTGCCTTCCATTAGCGTCCCCTCCCCCTACCACTGGCCTGTTGGGATTAAACTGAGCCCTGCTTCACTGAGTGGAAGGAGGTGGGGACCCAGGCCAGTGCCTTTCAGACCCAGAAACTGAGGGGAGCCGGCTTTTGTTCCCTAGAGTTTTCCTTTACCCTCATGTTAAGGCCCGGATTCCTTGTTCCTGGGAACGGGACTAGGAGAGGTGCCCTTGAACAACCCTGGGCAATGCCACCTCTTCTATTCACTGTCCTGGAGACCGAGTGCCATGTATCTGGTGCTGCCCTACTCACATTCCACGCCCACGGTGATGATCCGGGCGTCCGTGCCGTGTGCGTTGGTGGCCAAGCAGCGGTAAGTGCCCGCATCCTCTCGGGACACCCGCAGCCGCTGCGGCCGGGGCGCGCCTTCCCGGGAGCAGCTCACTTGCGGGGAGGGGCGACCCCGGGCGGAGCAGGCCAGCGCAGCAGCCTCCGCGCCTTCCAGCCAAGACTGGTGACTTGGGCAGGTAGATTCATCCATTTGCGGTGGCGCTGCAAAACAGCCACGGGGTTGTGGGGGGATGGGGGGAGTGGGTCAGGGAGAGGCCGAGACCCGGAGCGCCCCCTACCCTCCGCCCGCCTGGGCCTCGCTCACACTCCGCGCTCACGGTGACCATCTTGACCATGGAACCGTGCCGGTTGGTGGCATTGCAGATGTAGGTACCCGGTGCCAGATCACTAGGGATGCGGGGGGCTCTGGAACCTGGGTCTGGGGGTGCCAGTGGCAGCAGCACCCCCTCACTGGTGCCTCCGGAGCCAACACACTCCACACTTGGCTGTGGCTTTCCAGCCACCTCACAGGAAAAAAGTCGCCCAGATCCTTCTACCCATGTCCAGTTGCTGGGGCAGCTCACCTCCTCAAACCTGGGGCCATCTGGGAAGCAGTGCAACTGGAAGTCAGTTATTCAAGGTTATTCTGACATGCCCCATCTTGAACCGTGTTGTCCCCACTCACATTCCACTGTCACAGCCACATTTTTAGCTGCCGACCCTCGAGCATTAGTGGCTTCGCAGCGGTAGGTGCCTGCGTGCTCCCGGGCCACACGCATTAGGCCCTCGATGACCTCGGCTCCCCCAAAGCGCACACAGCTCACGTTGGGTGGTGGGACCCCAAGAGCCACACAGCTCAGGGAGACCTCTGTTCCTTCCAGCCAGGTAATGCGTTCAGGGCAGCCCACACTGTCCAGCGCTGGTGCATCTAGAGAGGGGAGTATTGTTGAGTCTGGGGTTTAGTGGACAGTCTAGAGTCCCTGGACCCTTTTCTCCCATCCTAGGCAGACAGGCTACACTCTGCACAGGGACTGGCCACCGAAGCAAAGGAGTTTGGCACTGATCACTGTTTGACCCTCCCCAGTCTTTGACCTAAAAATTGTTAGCTGGTTTGGAGCACCCACCTTTCCAAGACTCAGCTCAAACGCCACGCCCCAGGCCCCCGTGCACACTCCCACCTCCTCCTCTCCGTCCTTCTCTTAAGATCTTCCCATAATCCCGCTCACCACCTTCTCAAAATCCTGCTCAAAAGCACACCTTAGACCCTGTTTCCACACTCCTGTGTAGTCAGGCCACCCCTAGGACCTGAGAACCAGACAGAGGTGTGCCCCATGTACCCCAACTCACACTCCACCGTCAAGGTCACATCCTTGACCGCCTGGCCTTGGTCGTTGGTCGCAGTGCAGCGGTAAGTGCCAGCGAGCGCACGAGTGACCGGACCCAGCAAGCCCAGGGCCAGCACCGCCGCGCCGTCGGGCCGCGCGCAGTGCACCGAGGGCTGTGGGTTTCCGCGGGCGTCGCAGCGCAGTGTCTGCTCTGGTCCCTCTGGCCACGTCCAGCTCCTGGGACAGTCCGAATCGTCCAGCCGGGGAGCGTCTGAGGGCAGGGGCATATATATACAGGAGCCTAGACGTGAGAAAAGCCTCCACTTCCACGATACGACCAGAGATCGGGTAGGCCCTTGAGATGACGAGGAGGGAGGCGAGAGGTTAAAGGCCAACTCACATAAGACGCGCAGCTCTACGCTCTCGTTCTTACTCAGGGTCTCCCCGTCAACTTCGAGGGTGGCGTCGCAGAAGAAGCCACGCCTGTCGTCGTACTCCGTGGCGTTTAGCTGGAGCTGGGCGGGCTGTCCCGGGGCCGCGGCTGGAATTCCCTCTAGTGTGACTAGGGCTTGGGTCTCCGCTGCGCAGGTTACTGTCACGATCGTCCCCTCGGGGGCGTTGGGCTCGCTCAGAGTAAGGTGGGGCTCCGGGAAACCTGGGGCGGGGGGCATTGGCCGGGAGACCACTGACCGCGCCCCTCCCACCTCTCAAGGCTGCAGCTCAGTAAGCCGAAACTTACCCCTGCAGCCGAACAGTGCGTACAATGCAGGTTCAGAAACGCCCATCTTTCCAAGACTCAGCTCAAATTCCACACCCCAGACCCCTGTGGGGACGCCCACCCCACAGGTGGGCTGTTAAGGCTTCTCTTCCTTCTTGCCCCGCCCTCTTGAGGAGATCAGGCCACAGATCTAGGTATCCTCGTCGGGTCTGCGATCTTGCCTTTGGGGCAGCATAGACTCCACCTCTCTAGCTACTAACTAGTAGGTAGTAGCTGCCCCGCCTCTTCGGGACTCTCGGGCCACGCCTATTGGGGTACCACGGCCCCACCCACTATTGGCCCCGCCTTCGCCTTCCTCTGGCTCCACCCCCAAGGTCCCACTCTTACTGTAGACAGTCACGTTCTCCCGGGTCTCTCGGCTCTCGCCCCCCAGGGTCACGTTGCAGACCAGTTGCCTGGCTCCCTCCTGCTCTGCGCTAGCTGTGGCTGTGGTAGTGGCCATGAGAGCGTCCCCTTCGAGAGTGACATCGGGACTCAGCCTCTGGTCCCCCAGCGCCAGGTAGACACCAGCCTCCGAGACTGGAAACAGCCCATCAATGACGCAGCTCACGGGTCCTTCTGAACCCACTTCCAAGAGCCGGGGGGCAGTGAGGCGAGGGGGTTCCGGAGGCAGGGCTGGTGGTAGAAAAACAGAGTTTGAACTTTTGTACCGAACGCTCAATATGCTCTAAGCGTTTCACATGTACTATAATATGGAATTATCCTCAAGGCAGAGAGGAAAATAACTTCCAGCTGGTGAGTGTTGGAGCAAGAATCAGAATTCTGATTCCTCTGCCTTCAAAATTCTTAAACACCAGCCCGACCCCTCTTGGGCCCCTTCTCCTCCTAGCTACTCACTGAAGGTTCGGAGCTCTCTGGGGGCTGAGCTGTTTTCAAACAGCCCCAGGCCATGAGGCCGAAGGTCCAGCTCAGCACGGCAAGAGAAATTAGCCCCATGGTCCTCCCTGCGCGCCAGGACCGTGGCTGTGAGCACGGCGCCCCGCGCTCGGGGTGACTCCCCGGCGAAGCTGCGGCGGATCAGCTCCTGGGTTCCCCGCAACAGGGTCAATGTGAGACTCCCACGAGGTCCAGCACCGGGGACCCTACAGCTCAGGGTGAAGTTCTCGCCCACTGGCTGCCAAGCTGGCAGCGGCACCAGCTCCACACGATCTGGCCGTTCTGCAAGGAGGAGGAACTACGGCTGTTGGAAATGCCTGGCTCAGAAGGACTTGGCTTCGAACTCCGGGGACCAAGAAGGGGAGGGGGTGCGGATTCAGAGAGTGGGGTCTGAAGAAGAGGACCCCTTGACCCAGGGAGCGGGACCTGGAAGGGAGGGAAAGTAGTGGAGTTAAGAGCGTGGCAGCTGAGAACTCACGAAAAGTGCGAATGAGCCCACGCGCCTGCAGTGTGCGCCGCGCGCAGCGGAAGAAGCAGACGGGCTGAGTCTCCGGCTCGCGAATGTCCACCAGCTGCCGCGCCAGCCAGCGCAGACCCTTCTGGGTCCCATTCCGGCGCAGCGAGGTCTCCAGGCCACCGCGCTCGGGCCGTGGGCAGTTGGTGCTGCAGTTCAACCACAGTGATCCCCCGCGTTCCACGAGCGCCACTCGGGGCTGCAGGTCCGCCCAGAAAGGTTCCTGCGTGACGGCTGCTCGGAGAAATGCAAGGTTAGCCTGGGAGCCACCTCCCTGGGATCTACGTGCCCCTCTGCCCGAGTCAGGGATTCCCAGGGAAGGAGCAGAGGCCACAGCCGGGAGCCAAATCCTGCCGAGGTCTCGGGCTTACAAGCGCGCTCCCGCGACCCAAACCTCGAGGGTGTCTCTGGTACATGGTAGCGAAGAGTCCTGCTCTCCAAGCTGCCAGCAGAGTGATGGGGAAGCATACGGGGAGGGGAGAGATGAGAGGAAAGATGGGGTCTCCAATGCACACAGCAATGCTGGGAGGAGGGGACCCCGGGGGTAGGAAGGGAAACCACCTGGTTCTCACTGTTCTCGCCAAGAGAGGGGGAGACTGGTTGAAGTGGAGGAGGTGTCGAAAGAGAGATGAGACCGAGTCAAGCAAGGGTAAAGGAGGATTCCAAACCCCGGTGAAGAGGTGAAGAGTACGGAAAGAGGTCTGGGGCTGGGCTCAAGAAAAGAACCGCGGGAACAGCCGACAGCCGATGGACTCGGTTGCCAGGGCTCCGAGCGGAGCGGAAACAGCGCCTTTGAGTCACGGCAGTAGGTGAGATCGGGTCTTCGTTGATTTCGAGTAAGGAAGACGCCGTAGGGACTATGGTGCATAGTAGAACATAAGGAGGTACCCCGGGAGGGGTCAAGGGAGACGTGGGGTCTCCAGAGCTCGAGGATGGATGCAAAAGAGCAACCAGGATCTCGAAGAAGGTAGGGTAGAGACCTGGGCGATCGAGAAGTCAGGAAGCTGGGTCTTCAGTGTGTGTTGTGGGGAAGAGGGTTAAAGAAGGCCCCTGGGCTCAAGGTGGGAGCAGAAGCGTGGGAGCGAGGCGAGGGCGGAGAGGGGAGGAGCTTGTGGCCGCTTCTCGGGTCCAGGAACTCCGCCCCCACCCTGTCCGGCTTACCTGAGAGGCTGAGGAGCCCCAGGCCCAGGGCAGCCCAGAGGCCGAGCAGCGCCCGGTGCAGCCCTGGCGAGGGCCCTGGCATCGCCGCCGCGGGGGAAGCGCAGGAGGTGAGGGGACCGCGAGCGCTGAGCTGGGCTAGAGGACGGCGGTGCGCGGCGGGTGGGGTGTGGAGGAGGCTGAGTTGCGCTCGGGGATTGGTTTAACGTTGGTAACTTGGTTTCCAAGGAGGGGGCGGCAGCAGAGGCGGCGGTAGGGGGCGGGAAGGCGAGCTTGCACCCGGCTACCGGCCTTGGTGAAGGCGTGCTGGCAGGTGCTAGCGACCCCCGGGATCTACATGGAGGCCGGCCCCATCGCCCGGAGCCTTCTGGGGGCGGCTGCACGCTCCCGCGTCATCCCCGGCGGCGACGCGAAGGTTGTGGGGGATGCAGGGTTGTCCTTCGCAAACCCCCACCCACCACTTGCTTAGATGCCATAATGAGCTGGACTCCGAACTCCATCTCCATATTTAATCCCTCCCACCAGAGCCCCTGAAAGCGGGGATTGAGTTGGGGGCTAGGAGAGATCTGAGAAGCGGAAGCTGGGGGTGGAAAGGTTCTAGGAGATTTCGAGATGGCTCGCTCACTGATCCTTTCCCTTTTAACCCCAGGGAGCTAAGAGTTACAGCCACGCCTCTAGTCTTTCTCTGGCTCCGCCCCCGCACGCGACAGAAGGGGCGGGGACGAAAGTGACAGCGAGTTGGGAACACGTGTGCGTGCTCGCTGCGTTCTCGGGCGTCTAAATTAGGGTCGGCTCGGCTCTGGGTCTTGTATTTACCCAGCGTGCAGCAGGCACGTGTCTGCGCGGCGTGTGTGAGCTGAAGCCGCCGAAGAGCGTCCCCATCCGCTTTCTGCGCGGCGGGCGGGGCCCTGGACCACACGGGCCTTGCCAGGCATCCGCTGCAGGTCTGGATTCTGTGTCCACCCGAGGCCAAGAGGCCAACTGTGATACTTTTGACCCTGTCTCTGGGCCCCAGATTTGGACGCTCTCCATGTGCCCATCTGGCCGGGTGACTATCAGGATGTTTCCAGGCTGTGAGTCTGTGACACACACCCGCCCCCTCCCACACACACACCATATGGTTGCACCTTCTCAGTCACCACCCGGGTATCTTTTCTGCAGATCCAAGTCCGTCAAAATATACATATGACCCCGCCCACCTGTACCCTCCCTCTTAGAGCTAATGGTGAACTCTGGGGATTACTTCTCGCCCCGCCCCTGCCCTCCAGTAAAGTGCAAGGTCTAAAGGGGGCGGGGTAGGAAACTTAACATCCAATCAGAGCTGCTGTGTGGCAGCGCTGGAGCCAATCAGAAGAAGCCACACCAGGAAGCAGCCTTCTCAGATCTTGAAGCCCCCTAGGGCCCATGTTTTGCCCTTCTGCTCCTCACTGATAATGACCAGGAGAGAGGTTCTTACTACACAAGCTGGCAGTGCAGGGGGATTGGGGCTCCCGTATGGGAGACTAGAGTGAGGAAACCTCAAGGGCCCTCAGGGAGACAAGGCAACTTGGAGAAAAATGAAAGAGGCTAGGCCAAAAAAGAAGACCACTTCAGTCATAGGAGATGCCCTAATGGGGGAACTTTATGCCCAGGGGCAGAGCTGGCTGAGAAAGTCTTTATTGATCCAGGCAAGGTTCCACCAGTTGTCCCAGATTGCTTTTTCCTCCAGTTCAGCCTGCATGGACCAATGCCTCTATGCCGGAGGCTGCATCGATAGGTACTTTCGCAGACAGAGGGCCCCCACGACAAGAAAGATCCCCACAAAGGCTGCGATGGAGGTAGAGGCCAAGGCTATGGACGCAGGACTCCAAGCTGGGAATAGGAGGGGAGAATTCGAAACAGAGCGCTTGGAGGTGTGAGGACCCCCATGGACATGCTCTAGCTTGGCCCTTGCCCCCTTTTGGGGTCATAACACCTCCCCACTCCTCCCAGGATTATAAGGGTGCCTCACCGGGGACTGGCAGCGTCACGGGTGCCGAGCTACTGAGGACCACCAGGCCGTCCAGATTGAGGCGGGCGTGGCAGGTAAAGGGCTGCCCAAAGTCACCGGGCCGGGAGGGCAACAGGTAAGTCAGCGTCACGTTGGCCAGATCCAGGCCGGTGAAGCGCTCCAGGCTCTCGGAGTAGATGACTCGGCCACCGCGCCTCAGAGTCACCACGAAGAAGCCCACGGGGAAGACGTGTGTCACGTGGCAGCGCAGAGTGTAGTCACTGCCCATTAAGACCGGAGGCTCCAGGATCACGCTGCTTGGCTGTTCTAAAGCAAGAGGGGGCCGCTGGGCAAGGTCCGAGGGCTCCTCCTAGCGCGACTGTCAACTACCCCCACTCCGTCCTGCTCCCCTCACCCCAGACCGGCTTGAGCCCTGTCCCTCACTGTAGGCTGTAATCCTGGCCGTGGTCCCCCGGGTTTCTCCCGCGCAGGTGACGAAGCAGTGCACATCGGAATTCCAGGCCCTCACATCCAGCAGCTGGTAGGATACCCAGCGGGGCCCACTGAGCGTCTCACCCCGCCGCAGCTCGGTGCGGAGGCTGGAACCCTCCGGGAGTGGGCAGCTGCTGCTGCAGTTGAGCCACACTGAGCCCCCCAGCGGCACTGCCTTGAAGTCGGGGCTTAGGCGCACCCAGAACTGTGGGTGAGAGCTGCCCCCCGGGCTTTGCGTCCGCGCACCCCGACGCCTCCGCGCGCTCCCGCCTCGTGGGTAGGAGGGCGACAGCAAAAGCAGAAGCAAGACGAGGAGCACAGACCCCATGGCAAAAAGCCCGGACTGAAGGGCTGGGCGCCAGGGAGTCACAGCTGGCTCTGGAGATAAGGAGGCTCGTAGCACCGCCTCCTCGGCCCCACCTGGTGGGGAAAGGGGGGTGAGAGACAGAGACTGAGGGGCCCAGGAGCCTTGCAGGATACACCCCACCCCTACAGCTTAACAAATGGACTCTCGACGCCATTCCAAACCAAACGTCATGTTTTTTTCTGGAGAGGGATTTTTTATTTTCACTAAAGTCTTCAAAGGCCCTAATAAGCCTCACATTTGGATTAGAGCCTGAGGGCTGGGCCTTGAACTCCCAGCCTTTTCTTGGAGCAGGAAATGGGAAAACTGGTAGAAAGAGTTCCAGCTGGACATGACACCTCCCCTCAACTCACACAAGGCTGGGAGGATGAAACAGCTTTATTAGCACAGGGGAGAGGCTTCCCACGCTGTGGGGGGGGGGCTACTCCCAGGCCTCTCCTCCCCACTGCCTGCAGGACCCTCGTCCCTGCAGGAATTTGGAACTGTGTGGTCCCACTGAGATGGAAACAGGAAGGGCAAGGCAGGGGCACACAGGGGTTGGGCAGAGTTTCATGTGACCCTGTGGTGTAGCTATGAAGGAGTGAGCACCACATTTAGGCCTGCCACCAAGTGTCAGAATCCCATGGACAGAGCAGCCTGGGAGGCTACAGTCCATGGGTCACAAGAGTCGGACACATCTCAGTGACTAAACAACCAAGTGTCATTGTGAGCATTAGCAGAGATGCATATGGGTGGAGAGGTGTCTTAACAGAGGTCAGCGCTAATTCTGGGGTATAAGGGCTCAGTGGGTCATCTCTGGGCATGTCACCAGCAATACCCTATCATCATTACTAATCCCTTTCTGGGAGAAAGCAGCTTGGCCAATGGAGTGGGAAATCCTAGCCCCACTTAATCTTTTTGCCAGGCACTCTTGTGCAGTGCATAGCCCTAATAGTTGTACCTGACGACCCTGAATGAGATTCGACTGAGAGCTCCCTGAGGGCTGGAATCAGTGTTCTTGTTTACAAATTCTAGCCCCCATAGAAGGCACTCAATAAATAGCTAGTAGAAAAACCAGTGAATAAATATGTCATCATCAAGATCTGGGAACAGTCTGTGGACAGTAATGCCGGAGCTGGTTTCTGTTCAGGAAGTGTGGGGATTTGTGTTTCAATGCTGCATGTGTCTGAGCAGGGCTACATCTCTCTTCGGACTATAGGGCCTCAGCACACACAGCAGGAGGTGAGTTTCAATGTTTCCCATTTGAGTGTCCCCATGCTGGAGGTAAGGGTCTCCATCACACAGCCTCCGGCCAGGTCAGACTTTGACATCCCTCAGAGTCATGCCCTGAGTCTTGGCCCCTTCTTTTGTCTTAGTCCTGTGGCTCCAGGTCAGGTGTGAGGCCTGGGGGTCATAACTGTGCAGAAGCCATGACCCCACATGCTATTTGTCCTGACTGAGTCCTCTATTTGGTCCTCTGGCATCCAGGGAAGGTGGGTGTAGCTTAACGGCATGTGTCCACCATTGGTTGATGCAGCCCCATTTGTCATGGCTTGGGGAGCTGAAGAAGTCCTATCCTGGGGTGGGCTCAGGGCGGCGTGGATTGTGCATTCAGTTTCAAGGCAGCCTCTTCTTGGGCCTTCCGGGCCTTCTGCAGCTCGTATTTCTGGATCTTCCGCTGGTAGTTATAGACATAACCGGCGGTGCCCAGAGCACCCAAGATGAGGGTCACAGCTACTACCGGAATGACAATGTCCAGGATATTCTGGCCGTCTGTGGGGAGGACACAAGGCAGCAGTGAGTGTTGAGCTGGCCACATTGCCCCTGCCCTGCCCATTCCAGAACTCGAACTCACGGAGCACGTTCAGGACCACTTCACGGGTGACTCTGCCACGAGCGCTGGTGGCCCGACACAGGTAGGTGCCCGCCACCTCCCGCCTAACGGGCCTCAGGTCCCCGATGGGCAGCGAAGCCCCGTCCCCTTTCCGGCTACAGTTCAGCTTGGGGATTGGGTTCCCCTGAGCCTCGCACTTCAGGGTCTGTTCCGAGCCTTCCTGCCACGTCCAGTTTCCCGGGCAATCCCGCTGGTCTAGTCGGGGGCCGTCTGAAGAAACACAACAAGATTAGGGAGGGGGTCGGTAGGGGTGATGGTAGGCCTTGGAGGGCAGGAGCTCTTAGGGTCTTGGTGGTTGGGGCTTGGAACTTAGGGGTCATTGTCCAGCGGCCTCACTCACACAGGACATGGAGCTCCAGGGTCTGGTGTTTGTGGACCACCTGCCCAGCTATCTCCAGGGCAGCAGAGCAGGAGAAGTTGCTCCTGTGGTCGCTGGCACTGGCGTTCAGCTTCAATTGGGCCCTCGGACCCGGCGGCACAGCTGAGGTTCCATTCAGCTTCACCACAGCTCCATCACGGGCCACACATTCCACAGTCACAGTAGTCCATTCTGAGACCTCAGGAGGACTCAGGGTCAGGGTGGGAAGTGGGAAGCCTGGAAGTGAGACACACAGTGAGCCCCACCCCTGGCATTAGCCCCAGCCCCTTGGAAGGCTCACTTGGGTTTCTACTTACTATAGACAGTCACGTTCTCTTGCGTCCTCCGGCTGACCTCTCCCAGACTCACTGAACACTTCAAGGAATGGGTGCCCTCCTCATTTTCCTCCATCCAGGCCTTGGCCAAGACAGAGTCACCATCGTACGTGATATTGGATTCCAGTTTCTGGTCCCCCAGCACCAGGTAGACCTTAGCGTCTGAGGCTGGGAACAGTCCATCCAGCGTGCAATTCACCGGCCACCGTGAGCCTACTTCCACAATCGGGGGGACCTCAAGGTGAGGGTCGATCGATGGCAGGACTGGCGAGACAGAGCCGGTGTAAACAGGGGGCAGACAGACATCCTGAAGCCCTCTCCCCGGCCATTTCCATCCCCCGGCCTGGAACGCCCTCTTCCAGGGAAACTGGCTAGGTCACTCTTGTCTCAGGACACACCTACCGCTTGCCCTGGGTCACAGCCTTTCCAGATCATCCTTCAGTGCAGGCACCCAGCCCAGAACATTCCACCCCAGTGGCCAAGAAGATGCTCTTCCCAGAAGCCTTTGCAATCAAGGTTGCCACTTTCTCAGCAGCCCCATGGCCAGGGGCCTCTGCTTCCCAGGGACCCCGCATCCCAAGCAAGAAATCCCCCTCAGTGCATCTTCTCTGCTGGCTCCCCAGTGCCTCACCATAGGTCTGGAGCTTCCTGGGGGCCGAGGTGTTCTGGAAGAGTTCCAGCCCTTGTGACCGCAGGTCCAGTTCCCAGCGGCAAGAGAAATTGGTGCCATGGTCCTCTCTTCTCGACTGCACTGTGAACATGACCTTGGCGGGCTCCCCCTTTCCCACGGGCTGCCGGGCCAGCTCCTCCTCCCCTCGGAGCAGCACCACGGAGAGGTGGGCCCGGGGGGCCCCGCCAGACACCAGGCAGCTCAGGTTGAGTTCTTCACCCACAGGCTGCCAGAGGGGCAGGGGAGCCAGCTCCACATGCTCCGGGAACCCTGCAGGGGAAAGGGGTGTTATGTGAACAGGACAGGCTGGCTGCCTGCCCACAGCGGGTGTGTTGGGGCCCTGGACACACCTGCTCCAGGAACCTCACCACTTTTTCCCCACAACACTCCCCAAACCACCTAAGCCAGATGGGAATGTTAAGAGCTTCAGGATAACCTGGTGAGATGTCCCCAAGTGGTTGTGAAGGAGGCAAAACAACTCTTTATTCATTGCAGCATCTGAGAGTCACAAGTGGGAAAGGAACTTAAAGGCTATTGCCAGGAGTCCCAGTAAATAAATACAGTACATTTAAGCTGCCCAGTCTCTAGACTTTGCTATAAAAAAACAAAACAAAACAAAACTTCTGTTCTTCCTTCTCTCTTTGGCCATATTTTTCTGCATAGCATCTCTCACCTCTGAGGTACAAAATCATCGACTGAGTTCATTTGTTTTCTATTATTCCTGCCATGGAATGTCAGTTCAGGAGGGCAGGAATCTTTTTTTTGTTCCCTGTTGTACTGTTGGCACACGGGAGGTGCTCTGTGTTTGTAGAAAGAATGAGGTTGGAGTACCCACACCTATTTGAGGCCTTTCGGAAGCCTGCTTTTGAAGGTTCCCAAATAAACTGTCTGATCCCCTGAAATGTCAAAAATGTAAGAACAACCCACAGATGCTCAAAAAAAAAAAATACCCCCAAGTATCCCCTGAAACCAGTATCTGTGGGCAGGGTATTCACAGGCCAGGGTCTCCATTCTGCATGAGGTAAGAATTCCAAGCCTGGATCTTCCTGCCAGTGGAAATTGCCAGCATTAGCTGTGGCTTAGCATTGAGAGCCCCCTGCTCCACCCTAGACTCCCCAAGGAGAGGTCTTGAGGCTTCCCACTCCTAGTCCCTTCTCAAGTGGCCCTGAAATGTCACTTAAACAGCAGTGATGTTGGGAGTTGGTTTTGGGACATGAGTTCACCTTCTCCCCAGATTGCCAACCCCCTGAACAAAGCAAACTTTCCTTTTCCAACCAAAAAAAGAAAAAGCAGAGATCTTAACATGTTAGGAGCCTAGAGTTGATTCCTAGCTTTTCTGCTTCTTTGCTATGGGTTATGGGGGAGTGACTTTGCCACTGAACAGTCCCAGCCCTTGTGGCTATAGAAACCAAGCCTCAGTTTTCTAAGCTGTAAGCTGGGACTAATGAAGGTAGGAGTAATATTATTTTTTTTAGGACTATTATTAATCCACTTCAGAAATTGAGAGAGTGACTGTAAATGGGCATGAGGTTAATTTTAAGGTGAGGGATATGACAGATACATTCTTAAAGTAGATTGTGGTTGTACACTTCTATAAATACACCAAAGTTCATTGCATTGTACATTAAAAGCTGTTAAAAAAGAGGGGGTGAGAAAACCCCCAGGCATTCAACTCTTACTTCTGACCATCTGTTGCAAACCCTTGTTTGCAGAGCTGAAGGCCTCCTCAGACCACAGTCCCAAAATGGGACTCACATCTGCAAGCCTAGCTCCTTGCCCTGAAAGCCAGACTGGGGCAAGAGGTCTGTTCCACCGGTATCTCTCCTTGACTCCCCATCTTTAGTGCCAAACTGAGTCCTGATTACTCCACCCTTCAAATGTTTGTCGGCCACTCCCTTCTTGTACGTGTCACTGCCCATGAGATGTGTGACCTGGATTGGGTCCACGGCCAGCTGCTCTCTGGCTTCCTCTAAGTTCAGCCCTCTGCTCTAGATCCCTGGCCTGCTTACACATCCTCCATGGCTCCCTATTTCCCAAAGGAGAAATCTCAGCTTCACAGCCTGGCAGTCGAGGTCCTGCCAGACTCAGCTCCAGTGACACTGATCTTTTGATAGTCAATCCCTCTGGTTTCCCCAATCCCAGGCTGTTTGTTTCTCCACTCCAAACCTTTGCCCAGTCTGCTCCTTCTGACTAGAATGCCTGTCTTTACCAACTCCTACATGTCCTACAAAGCCCAGCTAGGGCTTCCCTCCTGCAGGAATTACAGCTCCTTCTAGAGAAAGCTCAGCCATCCAGAGATGCTCTCTTATCTTTCCACTGGTGGTGGGGCAAGACCAAGCTACAGTGTCTCCTAGGTGACGCCTTGCTACTGGGTACGCCCATCTGTTCCATTTCCCAGAGGTGAAAACTAAGGTAAAGTCTGGAAGCCAAAGAAGGAGAAACGTAGTAGTGCAAGGACTCAAACCTGGCGGGAGGGGCTTTCAGCTCTCAGGCTGAGAGGCAGACAGTTATGTGAAGATGTTTCTGGGTGGGGGTGTGGTTTCAGAGGCCACTGGGAATGTTTGGGGACTTCCCTCACTTGGCTAGCCGATGCTCAAACATCCTTCAAACCAGAAACAAACCTGATATTTACCCCAAAGCTTCTTTGACACAGGTACTGTGAAGGCAGAATGTCCTTCAGGCCTCACTGCATCATTAAATCCTTCCAAGGAGGTTTCAAGTGAAAATCAATCAGGAGCCATGGGTTTCCCCCTCTCTCCCCCACACTGGGGTCACCCAGTTAGTGAGGACCCTACTGGGACTAGGGGTTTCCCAGGTGGCTCAGTGGTAAAGAATCCACCTGCCAATGTAGGAGGCAGTGGATGCTTGTTCAAACCCTGGTCAGGAAGATCCCCTAGAGTAGGAAGCAGCAATCATTCCAGTATTCTTGACTACAGAATCCCATGAACAGAGGAGCCTCGCAGGCTATAGTCCATGGGGCCGCAAAGAGTTGGACACGACTGAACACACACACACACACATATGCTGGGACTAGAACCCAAGGCTGTCTAATCCCAAAGCCAGTAGGCCAATCTTCTTTCTTTCCTCCTTTTTTATTTTCTTCTGTTTTAATTTGAAATTCATGTCTCTATTTCTTTACCAACTCAGCTATCAGGGAAGCCCAAATGAATAATATAGTATCCATGGAATTCTCCAAGCCAGAATACTGGAGTGGGTAGCCTTTCCCTTCTCCAGGGGATCTTCCCAACCCAGGGATAGAACCCAGGTCTCCTGCATTGCAGGCGGATCCGTTTTTCCAGTAGTCATGTATGGACGTGAGAACTGTACCATAAAGAAAGCTGAGCACTGAAGAATTGATGCTTTTGAACTGTGGTGTTGGAGAAGACTCTTGACAGTCCCTTGGACTGCAAGGAGATCAAACCAGTCAATCCTAAAGGAAATCAGTCCTGAATATTCACTGAAAGGACTGATGCTGAAGCTGAAACTCCAACACTTTGGCCACCTGATTCAAAGAACTGACTCACTGGAAAAGACCCTGATGCTGGGAAAGATTGAAGGCAGAAGGAGAAGGGGAAGACAGAGGATGAGATGGTTGGATGGCATCACCGACTCAATGGCCATGAGTCTGAGCAAGCTCCGGGAGTTGATGATGGACAGGGAAGCCTGGAGTGCTGTAGTCTACGGGGTTGCAAAGAGTTGGACATGACCTAGAGACTGAACTGAACTGAACTGATTTATTGCTTATATTCATGTTAATTCACTGTCACACGTCAAAATGCCCAAAGGAAACAAAAGGTACACAGAGAAAACTAGACCCCCTGCCCTCTCCCAGAGGCCCCCAGCTTCTCTGCTCACAGCCAGCTATTATTCTCATTTACTGTGTTTCCTCTCAGGGCTCTTTAATGCAGAAACACAGTCTTCCTCACCTAGCCCCTGTGGCTCTCTAACACTGTGATAGGTGTACTACTGAGTCTGGACAGGACCTTACTTCTTTTGAACTTGACAGTACCCCTGGCAGTTTCCATCTCATTCTTTTTTAAAAAACATTTTTAATTGTTATACTAAGAAGCAGAAAACCATAAAAAAGTAAATGTGCAGGTTAATATAACTGCTTTAAGGTTAGGACTCTTGTAAATACTACTCAAGATAGAATTTTTTTAGTCACCCCAGAAGTCCCCTAAATGCCCCCATCAACCACTAGCACTCTCTCTCTGCTAGAGTGACCACTATCCCACCTAAAAAGATGGAAACAAGCCAAATGGCCATCAACTAATGGGTAGATAAAATGTTCTACATCCATACGATAAAATATTATTTAGCCATAAAAGGCATTAAGTACTAATACATGCTGTAACATGGATAAACCTTGAACAGTTTGATAAGTGAAAGAAGCCAGATACACTGGGCCACACACTCCATGATCCATGTAAAGGAAATGTCCACAATAGGAAAACACAGAGACAGAAAGCAGGCTAGTGATTGCCAGGGGTTGGGGAGAGCGGTCTCCTTCTTTTATACAGTTGCATACTATTCCAGATCGAACTGCTTTCTTTCCCCAGTTCCCTACATACGAGTGGCTTGCAAATTTTTGCGCGTCCTGATCAAGCCACAGTGAATAACCCTGCCCCCTCTCAGTTCCCTCATGGGTAGGACCATCTATAGGCCCAATTCCCAGGAGTGGGCTTCTCTATCAAAGGACCCCTTTGTGTGACATTTTTGAAGACTGCTGCCCCCTGCCCCACTGGAAGTTGTGCTTTTTGCGCCCCTACACTGTCAGCAATGTCCTAGGATTACCTGCTTCCGCACACCCTTGCCAACACAGCTGTTATCAATTCTCTGGATTGTTGCCAATAAGTGAAAAGTGTCATCTCAGGGCTAATTTGAATTCTCATCTTTTTTTTTTTTCCCCCTTTGGCCAAGCTGTGAGGCTTGCAGGATGATAGATCTCAGGGATTGAACCTAGTCCGAGGTAGTGAAATCCCGGAATCCTAACCACTGCCAGGAAACCCCCAGCATCTTTTTCTAAAGAGTCAGATCTACAACTTTGTCATCTGTTTAAAGAGGCCTAGAGAGCCAGCATTCTTGAATGTTCTGATTCTCTGACCATACTCCAAAGGCA
Organism: Bos taurus; assembly: GCF_002263795.3. Classification (NCBI taxonomy): domain Eukaryota; kingdom Metazoa; phylum Chordata; class Mammalia; order Artiodactyla; family Bovidae; genus Bos; species Bos taurus. The sequence continues at coordinate 14,816,416 of NC_037334.1, read as the reverse complement.
CGCCCAAGGAAGTTCAAGGAAGAGTTCCAGACCAACAATGAGACTTTTCAAAGATAGAACCCCTGCTCTTCAGTGAGACCCTGCCTTCACCCACCAAGTTATAAAGGTTGTTCCAACCTGCTGGGGACTCCCCTGTCCACCTCCCCAGCACAGTCTGCCTAGTCCAGGCCCTGGACCCAGCCACTCACAGTATACGGTGAGGTTCATTGAAGCTATTGTCTGTTCCTTGTGACAGTTTGAGTAGCAAAACAGCTCGATGTCTTCCTGCACATCACGCAGTTGAAAAACCTTCCAGTTGTCCCCACGGCCCACTTCCTCCTTGATTAATACAGTCTCTAGGCCAAATGTTGACTTTTGGTCACAGGAGTTACTGCAGTTCACCGTCAGGGAGTCTCCACGGGGTATGATGGCTTTTGAAGGATGTATTGATATTCCGGCACCTCCAGGCCCTGGAATCAAAAGGGGGGTTGTCAGGCATGACAGCTGGGGCTCATCAATATTACTGCATTCAGCCCGTGCTGGGGACACAGCATTGAACAAGACAAAACTCTGCCTTCAGTGTGGGAGACAGAAAAATTCATGAGTAAACAACATAATTAACAACTGATGCTGACAAGGGTTTTGGCAAAAACAAAATGGGATGAGAGAACAGACAGTGCCTTGGTGACTGGGGAATATGTGAGCCAGAGATTAGGATGAAGAGCGGAAGCAAGCCATTCCAGAGAAAAGGAAAATGACCTTCAGGAATAGCAAGTACAGAGGTCCTGAGGCAGGGTGGCTGGAGCAGAGTAAGGGATAAGTTGGGGGGAAACAGGGTCAAGAGAATCATGCAGGCAGTGTTAAGCCATGCCAGGGATGTGGTCTTCATTCTGAGGAACTTCTGAGCAGACGGGGAGGATTTTAGCAAAAGAGGGGCATGAAGTCAGTGTATGTTTCAATCCCAAGAGGTCAAGGGGAGGGAGCCAGTCCTTCAGGGGTAAAGGGGCTCCAATCAGGCTAGTCCCCACTCCCTTGGACAAGCGGTTTCCCCTCTCTGGGCCTCACTTTCCTCTATCTATAAAGTGGGCAAATACAGTCACCACAACTTCCGCTGACATAAGCAACTCCTAGCACAGGGCAGGTAGGCAGTGGCTGCAGATAAGAAAGAGGCGGTCTGTTCTGATGAGCTCCCTCAGACCACGGCACTTTCAAAGCTGAAAAAATGTCTCTCTGAGCCCATCCATCCTATTCGCCAACCCCCGCCCCCCCCCCAAAAAAAAAAAAAAAGATTTCTGCCTTCAACTTTGGGTCTACTCCATCTGGGATGGAGGGAAACAGCAGCTCTTTGAATTCTCCAAGGGTGATTCTGGAATCCTTCCCAATTCAGAAGGAAATTTTGAGATCGGAAGGGATGCTGGGCCTTCCCAGGTGGTAAAGAATCCGCCTGCCAGTGCAAGTGATCCAGGTTCGATCCCTGGGTTGGGAAGATCCCCTGGAGGAGAAAACGGCAACCCGCTCCAGTATTCTTGCCCGGAAATCCCATGCACAGAGGAGCCTGGTGAGCCCTACACACGAAGCGAGGTTACTCAGCTAGAAAAGGGTAGACTCCAGATTAGAGTCTGAATTAGAACTCTTCGTTGAGCTGGTAACCATGGTGTGGATTTTTCACACTCCTGCTTTTCAAAGTGGCCAGCATTTGAGGCCAGCTGTCCCGCTTCTCCTGGGCTTCCCCCGTAGCTCAGCAGTAAAGAATCTGCCTGCAATGCAGGAGCCGAAGGAGGCACGGGTTCCAGTGTCCCAACCCAGGAGACTGGGTTGGGAATTCAGTATTCTTGCCTGGAGAATTCCATGGATAGAAGAGCCTGGCAGGCTACAGTCCATGGGGTGGCAAAGAGTTGGACACAACTGAAGGAACTTAGCACAGCACACAGCACAGTTCCCCTTCTCACCTTCCTCCTAGCTGGAGGTGAGGAAGGGCTGCAGGGGCATCCCACTTCTCAACCTCTGCTCCCTGGGCAAGTCAGCCCTGGAATTCCCCTGAGCAGAGTCCTGGACTTCCCCCTAGGGACACGGGGTGAGGAACAGAATGTGCATGGCGGGGTGGGGGAGGGGGGTTCCAGTCTACCTAATGGTTGGGGCGTGTGTCTACACCGTCAGACCACCTCCTGGGGCCAGGACACAACCACTGCGAGGTGGCCACTGTTAAACGTCTCCATTTTACAGCGGAAAACCTGTAGATCCTCGGGAGGGGCAATCCGCAGTCGGAGAGCACAGGATAGAGCCATGAAGGGTCTGGGTGGGAACCCTCGGCTGCTGACTTTCAATCGGTGCCTCTAACCCCAACTTCCCAGAAACACTGACCTAAGTACGAATAGCCTTATTCCCAGCCGGTCGGGAGCCGGTCGTCCCATGGCTTCAGGGCGCACCTCGGATCCCGAAAGCTGACTCGACGGCAGCCCTCACCCCTGACTCACCTGGGAGCAGAGTCCCGAGCAGGGCCAGGAGCGCAAGCTGTGCTGCAGGGGCGGCGCCGAGAGCCATCGCAGGCGGAGGCGGGGCGGACCAGCTGGGGCGGAGGCGCGCGGCTAAGACTGTGGCGCCCAGGGCTTCGCGGGTCCTTTTATACCGCTGGGCTGGCCGAGGGGGGCCAAGGGGGCGGTGCTTCCCGGAAACCTCCTGCTTTCCCCTCCGGAACAAGGGCCCTGGCATTTCCGGATTGAGAGGGTGCCTGGCCGAAGTCGGTTATGTCCCCCCTCGGTGGCCGCTCAACACCGGAATTTCCGAATTCAAGTCCTGAGGGCTGCCTGGCGGCAGCAGCCAAAAAAATAACCCAGGGAAGGCTCCCGGAGCTAGGGTTCCTGTCCCCGGGCCAGGCTAACCTTGATTTTGCGTTTACACTGAGCTAAGAGCTTTATTGGATCCTGCCAACCACCGTAGACGGTAGGGACTGTTATCGTGTCCCTTCCACGGAGGGGTAGACTGAGGCTTCCAGCTTCGAGGGCATTAGAACTCAAGTCTAACTCCCCAGCACAAGCAGGCCTCTAATCGAGTGGACCGTCCCTCGCTTCGGTGGGGCCCAGGATCCTCCTGGGGCGCTCTCGATCACGGGTGCCCCTGCCCTAAGGGGCAAGTACCCGCCCAGATGACACCGAGATTTCTCGAGAAGCGACCGCAGCAGGCCCAGGCACTTCCAGGCGCCTGTGAACCCTGGAGGGGAAGACTCAAGGCGCATCACATCCGGGGCGCTGCATCCCCCACGGATGGGCGCTTCTACTCCCCTACTCATCGCTTCCCCTTTCGGCCTGGACCTCGGCCACGGGGGCGTCTTTACAGCTTCCAGGAAAAAAAAAAAGGAAGCCTCGTGGTCCTGACGCAGCGAGTTGCTGTTCCCAGGCTCCGCGGGGAAACTGAGGCCAAAGACCTCGACCGGGGCGGGGAGCGGGGGCGCTCGAACCCTTGCCCTCGGCAGGGAAACTGAGGTAGCTCCCAGGCCCGGAATGGGGGAGGAGAGGGGGCGCTCAAACTCCCGCCGTCTGCGCGCAGCTTCTGAAACTCCAACCCCAGGTGCCAGCACTCAATCTGTGCGGGTGTTCGCCCGGGCTTGTTCTATTTGTATTTGTAGGGAGAGGGCGCGGGATGCTGGGAGGTCCGGCGCTGCGCATTTAAGCCGCATGCCATCGCCCCCGGCTTCAGGCCTCGCCTGCGCCGGTCATCCACAAACTCGGCAACCGCCCCTTCAAGGCTAGGGATCCTGGAGTCTCCAAGCGCGGAGCCCCGCCGCCTAAGGCTTCCTGTTGTGGGGCGCGCGCTTTGTCGCCATGGAGACCAGAGAAAGGCCAAGAAGGTCGCGCGGCAGACTGGGAAGGGAGGATCATTCAGGGACGCTCGAGCCCTTCCCCCGGGGAAGGGGCTGCGAGTCACTGCCCAGCCAGAAAAGCTTTCCTCGCTGCTCCCAGATTGTTCCTGAGGAATTTCCACGGGGATCTTTCTTCTTAAGGGTGGAGGGTGCTGAATTCCCGCCCCAAACGGCCTGGGAAAAGGTGCCGAGTGGGGACCGGGGACGTCCCTCGGAAGGTCTGGGAAAATCCTCCGCTGGGGTCACTTTCCGGCGGGTTTTTAGCAAGTTAAGATCATTGTTTATTTTGGCCCCAGCCCCAAGTGTGCGAGCGGAGAGCTCCCCCGCGCGGCCCAAGTTTTACGGAGGTTTCAGTTCAGTCCAGTTCAGTTCAGTCGCTCAGTCGTGTCCGATTCTTTGCGACCCCATGAATCGCAGCACGCCAGGCCTCCCTGTCCGTCACCAACTCCCGGAGTTCACTCAAACTCATGTCCATAGAGTCGGTGATGCCATCTATCCATCTCATCTTCTGTCGTCCCCTTCTCCTCCTGCCCCCAATCCCTCCCAACATCAGAGTCTTTTCCAATGAGTCAACTCTTCGCATGAGGTGGCCAAAGTATTGGAGTTTCAGCTTTAGCATCAGTCCTTCCAATGTTTAAAAACCGTAAACCGTGGTTCTTCCTTCTCTAGCTCCACAGTGGCTTAAACAGTGTTGACAGCCTAGAGTGTGGACTCCCTGGTTGCTCAGTGATAAGAAATCCACCTGCCAATGGAGAGGAGACAGATTAGATCTCTGATTTGAAAAGATCCCACATGCCTCGGTGCAACTAACCGCATGCACCACAACTACTGAGCCTGTGCTCTAGAGCCTGGGAGCCACAACTGAGTCCCCGTCCTACAACTACAGAAGCCCAAGTGTCCTAGAGCCTGTGCTCCACACGGAGAAAAGCCACTTTAAGGAGAAGCCAGTGAACTGCAACTAGAGAGTAGCCCTCATTCTCCACAACTAGAGAAAAGCCCACACAGCAAAGAAGACCCAACACAATGAAAAACAAAAAGAAAATTTAAAGAACCTACTGTGTGCCAGGCATCATTCCAGGTGCTGGGGGCACAGTAATGAACAGAAGAGACCAAAATTCCTGCCATCATGCAGAGATCGTTATTAAAAGTAGGAGCAACAGAAACAAAAATAAAATACATAAAGGGACTCTTCCCTGGTGGGCCACTGGCTAAGATTCCACTGTCCAAAAGCCCCAGCCCAGGTTCCATCCCTGGTCAGGGAACTAGATCCCACGTGGCATCACTAAGAGTTCACATGCCTCAACTAAAGATTCCCCAAGTGGAAGTAGAAGATGGAGGATCACCCAAGCAACAACTAAGACTCAATACAGATAAATAAATGCATAAATGTTTAAAAAATAAAACATATGGAGACGTAGCTTGTGCTTGGTGCTAAGAAAAAAATAAAGTAGGGAAGGGAATAGGAAATGTGAGGGTTCAGAAAACTCTAAATAGAGCATCCTGGGAAAGACTGAGAAGGTGATATTGAACCAGGAATAGAGGGAGGTGAGGAGTGAATCCTGATTATATCAGGGAAGGAATGTACCAGGCAAAGTACACTGGATGTGCAAAGGCCCTGAGGTAGGAATTGACTTAAGGAAAAGCCAGGAGGCTGCTGTTGCTGGAGTGCAGGGAGGGAGGGAATTGGGGGAGAGGCGGGTAGGGAGGGAATGGGTAGAACATGGGCTGGGGAAAACTTTGGCTTTTCCTCTGAGTGAAGTGGGAGCTGTGGAGGGTTCTGAGCAGAGGGGAGACACCCCTGACTCAGGCATTTACAGGTACCCTCCTGAGACAGCAGTAGCTACAGTGTGTGTAGGAGAGGTTTGGTGGAGGACAGGGTGGATTCAGGAAACTGGGAGCAATGATGGAGCCTGGAGTGGGCCATGGAGACTGGAGACGTGATCCAATTTGGCATTCAGTTTGGCAGCAGGCACACTGCACTTTTGGGACTTGGAAGCAGGGCAGAGTCAAGGTCAGCTCCTTGTCCTGCTCTGATATCCTGTGAGGGTGGAGGGCCATTTCCTGAGATGAGGATGGGATGATAATGAGCGACAGTTTGGCAGAATAAACTTGCACTCTCTGTCTACATTCCCTTTGTGCTTTCTTGAAAGAAAGGGAAGCAGATGCTCCCCCATCCCCTTTCCACAGCCATCAGGAAGGGCAGGGCTTCCTCCAGGGTGCCAGGCAGTCTCAGGAAGGGAGGAATGGCTCCAGTGCAGACCAGAGGCTGTGCACCAGAGCAGAAGTACCCAAACCCCACTCCAGGCACTGTGCCTGCTCGGAACTCATCCTGAGCTCAGGTGGGACCACCTTGCTGTTCCCTTGAACTGGAATTCACTTCCTCTCATCCCTGATGGAGCCAGCCCTTTCTTGGGGTCTCAGCCTCCACTTACAGCCTTTCCAGAGGACATCCCTGGTGGTACAGTGGATCAGAATCTGCCTGTCAATGTAGGGGACAATGGTTCCTTCCCTAGTCAAGGAAGATCCCACACGCCTCGGAGCATTTAAGCCCATGCACCACAACTACTGAGCCCAAGTGCTGCAGCTACTGAAGCTTTCACACCTAGAGCCTGTGCTCCACAACAAGAGGAGCCCCTGCAATGAGAAGCCGGCTCTCCCCAACTAGAAAAATGTCCAAGCAGTAACGAAGACCCAGTGCAACTATAGATAAATAAATAAATACATTCAGTTCAGTTCAGTCGCTCAGTCGTGTCCAACTCTTTGCGACCTCATGGACTGCAGCATGCCAGGCTTCCCTGTCCATCACCAACTGCCAGAGTTTGCTCAAACTCATGTCCACTGAGTTGGTGATGCCATCCAACCATCTCATCCTCTGTCCTCCCCTTCTGCTCCTGCCTTCAATCTTTCCCAGAATCAGGGAAGTTTTGTTTTCTTTTTTTTTTTTTTAAAAAAAAAAACCTTTTCCCAATGCTCCTCTGGCCCCTTCCATCCTGGGCTACAGCCTAATCATTCCCTGTCACTTGCTCTAATGGTTTCATTACTGAAACTCATCCACCGGTTGAAATTCTTTTGACTGACTTGATTATATCACTTCCATTTGCGTGAGTGCCAGAAGGCCAGGGAATCTCTCAGCCTCAGCACCTGAATCAATGTCCAGTCATTAGAAGCAGACGGTCAATAGTATTGGTTGAATGAATGAACTTCACTTATTCTCAGCATTCCGTACATGCTGTTCTTCCAACCCAGGATTCCTTTCCCACTGCTTTTATGGAAGGTACTAGAGGATTTCATCCCCCAGCTTGTAACAGGGCTAGGAACACAAGGTCCAGATATCTTATTATTTTTTTGGCTCCCAGGCTCTTCGTTTTATTGAGCAGGCTTACTAGTTACCACACTCAGGCTTAATTGCCCTGTGGCAAGTTCCCTGATCAGGGATCAAACCCGCAACCCCTTCATTGGACAGTGGATTCTTAACCACTGGACCACCAGGGAAGTCCTCTTTCTTTCTTTCCTTTTTTTTTTTTTTGAAAGCAGCAAGTTTGCAAGAACTGTTTCCTGACCTGGGATTGAACCCTGCCCCCACAATGAAGGTGCCAAGTCCCAAACACTGGATTACCAGGGAATTCTCAGCTGTCTTTTCAAAAGAACAGCTTTGTTTCCTTCAGATAAATACCCAGGAGAGGACTGGCTGGAGCATACATTAGTTCTATATATGTATTGGAATAGAGTTGACTTACAATGTTTTGGGTACTTCTATTTTTAATTTTCCAAGGAATCGAGGAACCACCGTACTGTTCAGGCCCTGGTCTGAGTAACATTCCATTGTAAGGCCAAATCAGGTTTTGTTTTTCATTCACGGAATGACTTTGGTAGCCTCCACCTTTTGGCTATTCTGAATCATGGTGCTATCAGCATTCTTGTACAAGTGTTTGTATGAGCATCTTTTCATTTCTTTTGGGTGTCTACCTGGGAGTGGAAATGTTGAGTCACATGGTAATTTCATGGTGAACGTTTTGAGAAACTGTGAGACTGTGTTTCCTGGCAGCTGAACCATTTTACATTCCCACCAGCAACATACAAAGATTCCAGGGTTCCAATTTCTCTGCATCTTTGCCAACATATATTTTGTTTAATTATTATGGTCATTGTCATCCTAATGGATGTGATTAGTGGCTCAGTCATGTCCAACTATGTGACCCAGTGTACTGTAGCCCACCAGGCTCCTCAGTCCATGGAATTCTCCAGGCAAGAACACTGGAGTGGGTAGCCATTCCCTTCTCTAGGGGATCTTCCTAATGCAGGGACTGAACCCAGGTCTCCTCCACTGCAGGGAGATTCTTTACTGTCAGAGCCACCAGAGTGGGAAGTGGTATCTCACTGTGGCTCCCCAGTACTTCTGACATGTCCAGTGGATGAGACCAAAACAGAGCTGTGATGTACAGCTTGGATGTTCAGGGACCAGCAATTGCTGAGAGGATGGGGCCAAAGGGCACAGCCACCAGCTGTGACCTTGAGCAAGCCATGTCACTGGTGATACCTTGATGGCCTCAGCTGCAGAAAGGGATGGTAATGCATCCTGCAAAGGGTGGGAGTGAGATTTCAGTAGGACCATTAGGGACTGCTGTGGTGGTTCAGTGGTTAAGAATCCACCTTCCAACGCAGGGGACACAGGTTCAATCCCTGGTCCAGGAAGACTCCACATGCCTCGGGGCAACTAGCTGGTGCAGCACAAATTCTGAGCCCACGCTCTAGAACCCCTGCTCTGCAACAAGAGAAGCCACTGCAGCGAGAAGCCCTCATGCCACAACTACAGAATAGTGTCCCCTTCCCACTCGCTGCAACTAGAGAAAGCCTGCAAGTACTAAAGACTGACGCAATAAAAAATAAATAAATAAAAACTACAAAAAACAAACCCAACATCATTCATGGGACTTCCCTAGTGGTACAGTGGTTAAGAATCTGCCTTCCAATGCAGGGGACACAGGTTCAATCTTCGCTCAGGGAACTAACATCCCACACGCCTCAGGGCAATTAAACCCTCAAAACTACTGAGCTTGTGAGCTTTAGAGCCCATGTTCCACAATAAGAGAAGCCCACTAGCCCCAACAAAGACCTGGCACGGCCAAAAGAATGAATAAGTAAATAAATAGATGGATAAATAAAATTCAAAAGACCAATTTTTGCACAGGAGAACAGATAGCAGTAGTTGCAAGTTGTCTGTTTCCTTACGACTGAGCTCGGACAATCCCACCTCAAACTTCCTGGTCAGGACCACAGACTTCCTCCTTTTTCCCCACAGATGAATTCACTCTCACATCATGGTTCCTCATAACAGCCCAAGAGTGGAAAGCAAAACTGCGTGGTGTGTGGATGTTGATCGAAACAGAACTTGGCTCCTCCATCCACTCAGGTCAGTTCAATTCAGTTCAGCCACTCAGTCGTTTCTGACTCTTTGTGACCCCATGGACTGCAGCACACCAGGCTTCCCTGCCCATTAACTTCCGGAGCTTACTCAAACTCATGTCCATCGAGTCGGTGATGCCATCCAACCATCTCATCCTCTGTCATCCCCTTCTCCTCCTGCCTTCAGTCTTTCCCAGCATCAGGGTCTTTTCAAATGAGTCAGTTCTTCCCAACAGATGGCCAAAGTATTGGAGTTTCAGCTTCAGCATCAGTCCTTCCAATGAATATTCAGCACTGATCTCCTTTAGGTTGGACTGGTTGGATCTCCTTGTAGTCCAAGGGACTCTCAAGAGTCTTCTCCAACACCACAGTTCAAAAGCAGCAATTCTTCGGCCCTCAGCTTTCTTTATAGTCCAGCTCTCACATCCATACATGACTACTGGAAAAACCATAGCTCATTGAAAGTTTATTCTGTGGCGGACTCTGCCATGCCACTGGCTGCGAATCCTGCCTGGAACTCAGGTCCACATCAGCCTCACGTTCAAATCTCTGAACTTGGTGTTGGATGGGAGCCCAGGTCAGGCTTCTCCCGGCTGGAGGCCCTCCTAGAGCAGAAGGGCCTGGTCCCCCAGCTCTTGACCCTCTGTCTGTCCCCCTTGCCTCCTCTCACCAGCCTTTGGGTCTCTCCTACCGAGGTGTAAGGAGGCATCGCAGAGCAGTTCCTCCTGGGCTGGCAGCTTCCCCTTCCTTAGGTTCCCCAGCAGTGTGCTCGTGTTCTGAGCAACTTTTTGAGGTTTCGTCTTTCCTGGGTACGTCGTTGCTAGATGGAGGCATCTTTTTTCTTAAATATATTATTATTATTATTTGTCTGCTCCGGGTCTTCCCAGGTGGCGCTAGTGGTAAAGAAGTTGCCTATCAATGCAGGAGATAGAAGAGCCTGGGGTTTGATCCCTGGGTTGGGAAGGTTCCCTGGAGGAGGGTACAGCAACCCACTCCAGTGTAGTTTGCCTGAAGAATCCCATGGACAGAGGAGCCTGGTGGGGGTACAGTCTATAGGGTCACAAAGAGTCGGACATAACAGCATGCACACATCACCGGGTGTTAGTTGCAGCATGTGGGATCTAGTTCCTTGACCAGGTTTTGAACCCACACACCTGCCTTGAGAGAGCAGTCTTAGCCATCTGATCACCAAGGAAGTATGAGATGGAGGCACCTCTGGTATGGGCTGTGGCTCTTTTCTCAGCCCTTGGGGTCAATCTACCCTCTCATCTCTCCTAGTGGGCATCCAGGTGTGTGTGTGTGTGTGTGTGTGTGTGTGTTAGTCACTCAGTCATGTCCGACTCTTTGTAAGCCCATGGACTGAAGCAACTCTCTTCTGGCCGTGGGATTCCTCAGGCAAGAATACTGGAATGGATATCCATTCCCTTCACTAGGGGATCTTCCTGACCCAGGGATCAAACCCAGGTCTTCTGCGTTGCAGGCAGATTCTTGACCATCTGAGCCATCAGGGAAGCCCTTCCACACCAACCACCAAAAAGCAGACACCTTCACTCTACATCACAGCCCCCTTCCTCTTGCCCTCTGGATCTCCAGGATATCAGATCCCAGCCCCATCACCTCACTTGAGCTTTCTTAAGCCAAAGTCAGTCTCAGTCTTGGGTGTTCTGTCTTTAGGATATATTTCAAATGCTATGAAGTCTTCTTTCTCTCTGGGCTCTGGGTTAACCTATGTCCTAAAAGTGTATGATAGGGTGTTTTTTTTTGGTTTGTTTTGTTTTGCTTCACTGCAGGGCAAGTGGGGTCTTTGTTCCTTGAGGAGGAATTGAACCCCAAGGAGCAGTGAAAGTATGGACTCCCAACCACAGGACCACCAGGGAAGTGCCAGTGTGATAGGGATTTGCATGCAGCAACAGCTCCCCTGAAGAAATCTCTTCACCCATCTCTCTCTCTTTTTAAAAAAATATTTTAATTGCAGAGAATTTCAAAATAGGCAACAGTGAAGAGGACATGTGGTAAAGCCACATGTGCCTGCTTCCACAGTCCACATGGCCAGTCTTGCTCCATCCTGTCATGGGTTCAACTACTTCTCTTCCCAGGCAGAGGTGGGGGGGAAGTGCTGACCCCCAGATTGTGATCTTATTTAGAAACAGGATTTTTGCAGATCCTCAAGTTCAGGGAAGATCATTTGGATGGGCCCTAACTGAACATGACTGGTGCTCTTATAAAAAGGGGAAATTTGAACACACACACACACACAGGGACTACGCCCTTTGAAGATGAGGACAGAGATCCTGGTGATCAATCAAATAAAGAAGTGCAGAGTGTTCGTCGCTTGGTCATGTCTGACTCTGCGACCCCATGGACTGTAGCTTGTCAGTCTCCTATGTCCATGGAATTCTCCAGCCAAGAATACTGGAGTGGGTAGCCATTCTCTTCTCCAGGGGATCTTCAGAACCCAAGGATGGAACCCAGGTCTCCTGCATTGCAGGTGGATTCTTTACTGTGTGAGCCACCAGTAAAGCCCAGTGGATATGCAAAGAAATGCAAAGGACACCAACAAACCACCTGAAGATAGAGGACAGGGATGGGACAGAGCCTGCCTCACAGCCTCAACAGGAATCAGCCCTGTTGATACGTATTTTTTTCTTGGCTGGGCTACCAGGCATGCAAGGATCTTAGTTCCTTGTCCAGGCCTTGAACCCATGTCTCCAGCAAATGGAAGCACAGAGTCCTAACCACTGGACACCAGGGATGTTCCAACCCTGCTGACATCTTTTTTCCTTAACACTGTTTATTTATTTACTAAGCTGGGTCTTCCTTGCTTTGTGGAGGCTTTCTCTAGTTTCAGTGATCAATGGCTACTCTCTAGTTGCAGTGCCTGGGCTTCTCATTGCGGTGGCTTCTCTTGTTGCAGAGTACAGGATCTAGGTGGGCAGGTTTAACTGGGGCACACAGGCCCAACCGCTCCATGGCATGTGGAAACTTCCTACAGGAGGGACTGAATCTGTGTCCTCTGAGGGCTCAAACCTGTGTCCGCTGCATTGGCAGGCAGATTCTTAACCACTGGACCATCAGGGAAGTCTCCTGCTGACATCTTGATCACGGACTTCTGACTTCCAGAACTATAAGATGGTACAGTTCTATTATTTGTTTGTTTTTTAAAAATCAGGTTACTACATTTATTAGTTTTTTTTTCTTCTTCTTCTTTTTTCTGGCTTTACTGTGTAGCAGGTAGAACTTACCCCACCAGGGATCCAACCCATGCCCCCTGCAGTAGAAGCAGTCAGTCTTAACCACTGGACTAGGAGGGAAATCCCAGTCCTATTGTTGAAGCCCTCGTCTGTGCTACTTTGCTAAAGCAGCCTAGGAAATGAATTCACACATTATGCCCTGATTATTAGCACATCCTGACACCGAATCCTTTTTAAATTTATTTATTTATTTATTTTTGACTGCTTGGGTCTTCATTCCTGTTCGTGGATTTTCTCTAGGTGTGGCAAGCAGGGGCTAGTCTCTAGCTGTGGTTCACAGGCTTCCTTCCTTGTGGTGGATACGCTCGCTGTGGAGCTCAGGCTCTACAGTGCAGGCTCAGTAGTTGGGGTGCATGGGCTGTTTCTCAGCCACATGTGGAACCGTCCCGGATTAGGGATTGAACCTGTGTCCCCTGCATTGGCAGGCAGATTCTTAACCACTGGACCACCAGGAAAGTTAGGGATCACTTTTTCTGATGCCTTTTTCATCCTTGATCTGGCCAAAGAATTGCAGTGTGGAGCAGCAACTTCTGACCTCTTTCTTCACCCTGTTCCCTGTTTTCAGCCGTGCTGAACCCTATTAAGCATCTCTATGACTAGGCTGGGAGCTGTCAGAGCAAAAGAATTGTCTTTCTTAGGGCCTTCGTTCCCTGCGGGACTGATGAGAGGCAGAGGGAGAGGCTGGTAATGATCTGGGTTTAGCTCAGCATTTCCCACTCAGCCTCTGTATCCTTTCCTAATACTTGCTCCAAATTGCCTTTTTACTTTTTTTTTAAATCAAAAATGTATTGTTATTTCTAATGGAAATATAGTCGATTTACAATGATGTGTCAGTTTCAGATGCACAGCAAAGTGACTCAGCTATGCAAGCAGGTATGTGAGATCTTAGTTCTCCAACCAGGGATCAAACCTGCACCCTCAGCACTGGAAACATGGAATTCAAACCACTGGGACTGTCAGTTTTTTCTTTTTCTCTCGGTCAAATATGATGCTTTAAGGATCACAATTTATGTCCATCAAGGACTTTTGAAGAGTGTGTTGTGAGCGCTGAAGCCAGTCCTGAGAGGCATCCCAGAGATGTTTTCAGGGAGGAGCTGTTCAGTCAATGAGTCACTGTGGTCACACGGCCGGGCCCACACACCAGATGGCCATTTTGGCTGACTGTAAAGAAACTACCACTTTATTTTGTACTCTGTGTTGTGACTATTAAAGAAAAGTAATAACTTGGGGCATTAGGGACATCCTTGACCTCTGTCTAGATACTAGATGCCAGCAGCACCCCCACCCCAGGGGGAACAACAAAAATGTCTCAGACATTGTCAAAAGTCCCCTGGGGCTGTGGAATCACCTGGGAAGAGAAGGACCGATTTAGCCCCATGAAAGTGACAAAGCAACGGTCTTGTCCTGGCCATATTGCCTCTGGGCAATATCTTACAGTATCTTAGAGCCTAAAAGCAGCCCCAAATCAGCCTTTTGAAAACAGTTAAGTCATGGATGGGGCACATCAGGAGAGGGCCAGGGTGAAAATGCAGAGTCCTGGGCCCTGGAGGCAAATTCTGCAGGTCCTGGTAGGGCCCAGGGAGCTGTATTTCACAACTTCTCCACTTGAAAGTTTAAAAAGCATTTCCCCCGGCTCTATTAAGATGTAATTGACAAATAGAAATCGCATATATTTAAGGTGTACAACATGATGATCTGATATATATATATATACTCACTGTAAAATGACTACCACCGTCGAGCTAATGCACTCATCACCTCACTTGGTTCTCTTTTTCATTTTTTGGCCATACCACACAGCCTGAGGGATCTTAGTTCTTCAGCCAGCAGCTGAACCTGCACCCCCTGCAATGGAAGCGCAGAGTTTCAACCACTGAACCACCAGGGATGTCCTTAGCTAGCATTTTTTGTATGAATAGTAAGAATACTACTGTCAAACTACACGATGCAGTATTATTAGCTATAATCACCATGCTGTACATTGAATCCTCAGAACTTACTCATCTAACAACTGAAAGCTTAAATCCTTCAATCAAATTTGCCCCCAGCCCCAGGCAACCACCCTTCTACTCTCTGCTTTTGTCCATTTGATTTTTAAAAATTTCACATGTAAATGAAATCATATGGTATTTATGCTTCTGTGTTTGGCTTATATCACTTAGTATGATGGCCTCCAGGCTCATCCATGTTGTTGCAAATGGCAGGATCTCCTTCTTGATGGCTGAATAATATTTCCTGTGTGTATATGTGTCTGATGATCCCTTTCTTCTTTTTGGCCACACCAAATGGCATGTGGCATCTTACTTCCCCGACCAGGGATCAAACCCGTGCCCCTCTCTGTGGAGGCACGGACTCCCAACCACTGAACTACCAGGGAAGGCCCTGTAGCACTTCTGCTTTATTCAACCATCCATTGACAAATGCTGAAGTTTTTTTCTGTATCTTGGCTACTATGAGGAATGCTGCAAAGAACATGGGGGTGCAGATATTTCTTCAAGAGAGTGATTTCATTTCCTTTGGATATATACCCAGAAGTGGGATTGCTGGATCATATGGTGGTTTTACATTTAATCCCATGAAGAACCTCCACGCTGTTTTCAAGAATGGAAATTACGTGCTAACATTGTATCATATACGTGCTTATATGGCTTGTGTCTCCTACTGTCATGTAAGATCTCCGAGGGTAGAAACAAAATAGAGTATTCAATATGGACTTAGAGGTCTGAATTCTCTTTTAAATAAGCTTGCTGCTGCTGCTGCTGCTAAGTCGCTTCAGTCGTGTCCGACTCTGTGCGACCCCATAGACGGTAGCCCACCAGGCTCCCCCGTCCCTAGGATTCTCCAGGCAAGAACACTGGAGTGGGTTGCCATTTCCTTCTCCAATGCATGAAAGTGAAAAGTGAAAGTGAAGTCGCTCAGTCGTGTCCAGCTCTTTACTATCCCATGGACTGCAGCCTACCAGGCTCCTCCACCCATGGGGTTTTCCAGGCAAGAGTACTGGAGTGGGGTGCCATCACCTTCTCCATTAAATAAGCTTACTGAAGCAAAATTTAGAGGCCACAACATTTCACCCATTTTAAGAAGAGAAATCAATATTTCCTTAGTAAACTTGCCAAATAGTGTGACTGTCACCACTATCCACTTTTGAAACACTTACATCACTCCAAGAACCCTCATGCCTGGTTCCAATTAATCCCCATTCCTGCCCTTCAACCCTAGGCAGTCACCAGTCTACTTTCTGTCTCTATAGATCTGTCTCTTATGGACCTTTTATAGAATGGGTCATACAATTTACATTATTTTGTGTCTGACTTCTTTCACTAAGCATAATTGAGTTCCATCATGTTAGTATGTGTCAGCATTTTGTTCCTTTTTCTTGCTGAGTCATACTCCATCATATGGATGAACCAGATTGTGTTGATCCATTCATCAGCTGATGGACATCTGAGTTGTTTTCACTTTAGGACTATTATGAAAAATGCTGCTGTACATATGCATGGACAAGTCTCTGTGTGGACATACCTGTTCATTTTTCTTGGGTAGATTCCTGGAGACAAATTTCTAGGCCACATTGTAAGTTTAGCTTTGTCTTTCCGAGAAACTGCTAAACTGTTTTCCAAAGTGGCAGGGCCATTTTGCATTCGAGGTTGGGATTACGAACATACCATTTTACAGACGATGAAACCAGCGGAGATTTGTCAGGCGATTTGTGAGTCTACTTGGAGTGTCAAGTGTTGGAGTTGAGATTCAAATCTGTTTGTTTTTGCTTTTCACTTTAGAATATGCACTCCTAAAACTAACATCACAAATGCTGCTGACAATGAGTCACACCTACCCATCTCCATTTGCCTTTCATGACAGATTTAACTGTTCTGGGACAGGATGCTTAGGGAAAGGCAGTAAATGTCGGATGTATGAATTTGAGGAAGTACGTTTGCTTCGAAGATACATGAGAAAGATGTAGAGAGTGTGAGGATGGAGAGATGGATTAGAAACCCTTTGAAGATGGCTAATGAAATGACAGGTCCAAGCAACTGTCCCTAGAGAAGCAAATCATTAGGGAACAGTCAGAGAGTTTACAAAGGTAAGATCAGGTGGATGGCATGTGAACCTCTTGATCAGTTGTAGTCCTCAGAAACAGAAAGAGAAACGCAGAATCCTGTCCTCCTGGTGACTGTCTCCAGCACCACCTAGAACGAATTAATAGCTTTCATTTCTTGAATTTGACTGGTGACAAAGGAACACGTTAAGTAACGTAAGGGGATGCCATCAGCCAATATCAATCTATGGGAAACTGCAGGGCAAACAGCCTGGCTTTTTTTACTTTTTATTTTTTGCTGATCACACAGCATGTGGGATCTCAGCACCCCAACCAGGGATTGAACCCCTTGCACCTGCAGTGGAAGCTCTGAGTCCCTTCCCCGCCCCAAACTCCAGCACTCACAGAGCATGTTCACGACCACTTCCTGGGTGACTCCACCACGAGCACTGGTGGCCCGACACAGGTAGGTGCCCGCCACCTCCCGCTTGACAGTCCTCAGGTCCCCGATGGGCAGCGAAGCCCCGTCCCCTTTCCGGCTACAGTTCAGCTTGGGGATTGGGTTCCCCCGGGGCTCGCACATCAGGGTCTGCTCCGAGCCTTCCTGCCACGTCCAGTTTCCCAGACAAACCCGCTGGTCTAGTTGGGGGCCTTCTGAAGAAACACAGCAAATGGGGAGTGGGGGAATAGGGCAGATCAGGGATCTGGACACCACTCACCTTCTGGGTCTATGTGTAAGAAGACTTAGGCGGGAATTTGGGTAAGGGCCTCACCAGGGTGGGGGTGGGGTGGGCCTTGGAGGGCAGGAGCTCTTAGGGTCTTGGAGCTTAGGGGTCATAGTCCAGCGGCCTCACTCACACAGGACATGGAGCTCCAGGGTCTGGTGTTTCTGGACCACCAGCCCAGCCACCTCCAGTTCAGCAGAGCAGGAGAGACAGCGTCCATTGTCCTGGGCACTGGGGGTGAGCTGCAAATGGGCCCTCGGGCCCAGAGGCCCACCCGGGGCTCCGTTCAGTGTCACCACAGTTGCAGCACGGGCCTCACACTCCATGGTCACTGTAGTCCATCCTGAGACCTCGGGTGGCTCAAGGTCCGGGAGAGAGCCTGGAAGCCTGGAGGTGTGGCACACACACAGTGAGCCCCGCCCCTGGCGTTAACCCGCCCCAGCGTTATCCTGACCCACCTCCTAAGGCTCTCTTGGGTTTCTACTTAAGTGTAGAAATCACGCTCTCTCGTGTATTCCGGATCTCATTCCCCAGACTCACTGAACACTTCAAGGAATGGGTGCCCTCTTCCTCCTCGTTTCCCTCGATCCAGGCCTCAGCCAAGACGGAGTATTCATGGAACGTGACGATGGTTTCCAGCCTCTTGTCTCCCAGCACGACATAGACCTCAGCGTCCCAGGCTGGGAACAGTCCATCCAGCGTGCACTTCACCGGCCACCGTGAGCCTACTTCCACAACCAGGGGACCTCAAGGTGCGGGTCGGTCGATGGCAGGACTGGCGAGACAGAGCCGGTGTAAACAGGGGGCAGACAGACATCCTGAAGCCCTCTCCCCGGCCATTTCCATCCCCCGGCCTGGAACGCCCTCTTCCAGGGAAACTGGTTAGGTCACTCTTGTCTCAGGACACACCTACCGCTTGCCCTGGGTCACAGCCTTTCCAGATCATCCTTCAGTGCAGGCACCCAGCCCAGAACATTCCACCCCAGTGGCCAAGAAGATGCTCTTCCCAGAAGCCTTTGCAATCAAGGTTGCCACTTTCTCAGCAGCCCCATGGCCAGGGGCCTCTGCTTCCCAGGGACCCCGCATCCCAAGCAAGAAATCCCCCTCAGTGCATCTTCTCTGCTGGCTCCCCAGTGCCTCACCATAGGTCTGGAGCTTCCTGGGGGCTGAGGTGTTCTGGAAGAGTTCCAGCCCTTGTGACCGCAGGTTCCAGTTCCCAGCGGCAAGAGAAATTGGTGCCATGGTCTTCTCTTCTCGGCTGCACTGTGAACATGACCTCGGCGGGCTCCCCCTTTCCCACGGGCTGCCGGGCCAGCTCCTCCTCCCCTCGGAGCAGCACCACGGAGAGGCGGGCCCGGGGGGCCCCGCCAGACACCAGGCAGCTCAGGTTGAGTTCTTCACCCACAGGCTGCCAGAGGGGCAGGGGAGCCAGCTCCACATGCTCCGGGAACCCTGCAGGGGAAAGGGGTGTTATGTGAACAGGACAGGCTGGCTGCCTGCCCATAGCGGGTGTGTTGGGGCCCTGGACACACCTGCTCCAGGAACCTCACCACTTTTTCCCCACAACACTCCCCAAACCACCTAAGCCAGATCGGAATGTTAAGAGCTTCAGGATAACCTGGTGAGATGTCCCCAGGTGGTTGTGAAGGAGGCAAAACAACTCTTTATTCACTGCAGCATCTGAGACTGACAAATGGAAAGGAATTTCAAAGTCTATTGCCTGGAGTCCCAGCAATACATTACACTTAAGCTGCCCAGTCTCTAGACTTTGCTGTAAAATAAAAAGAGAAATTCTTCCTTCTCTTTGTGGCCTTATTTTTCTCCACGGCAGCTCTCACCTCTGACATACAAGATCATCGACTGACTTCATTGGTAGAGAAACCACAGAATGTCAGCCCAGGAGGGCAGGGGTGTTTGTCTGTTTTGTCCCCAGCTGTACGGTTGGCACCCAGGAGGTGTTCTGTATTTGTAGAAAGAATGAAATAGAGTCAGGCACACTGACTCGAGGCTTTTCGGGAGTTTCCTTTTAAGGGTTCCTGAATGAACTGTGTGATCCCCTGAAATGTCAAACATATCAGAACAGACACTCAAAACGAAGCCTGAGTATCCCCTGAAGGCACCATCTGTTGGTGGGGGGGGGTGGTATCCACAGGCCAGGGTCTCCATTCTGCATGAGGTAATAGAATTCCCAGCCTGGATCTTCCTGCCAGTGGAAATTGCCAACAGAGCCCCAGTGAACTGTGGCTTAGCACTGAAACATTCCCCAGACTCCCCAGGGAAGGGTCTTGAGGCCTCGAACTTCTAGTGCCTTCTCAAGAGGCCCTGAAATGTCACTTAAATAGCAGCATTGCTTCGAGTTGGTTTTCAGACCTGAATTCACCTTCTCCCCAGGTTGCCAGCATCAAAAAAAAAAAAAGAGCAGTGATCTTAAAATGTCAGGAGGCTGGAGTTGATTCCTAGCTTCTCTGCTTCCTTGCTTTGGCCAGTGGGGGAGTGACTTTGCCACCTGAATAATCCCTGCCCTCAGGGTTAGGGAAAGGAAGCCTGAGTTTTCTAAGCTATAAACTGGGTCTAAAGAGAGTAGGGCTCTTGTTATTATTATTATTAATTTACTTTTAAATATTTATTACCTGATGTGTGCGGGATCTCATTGCAGCATGCCAGATCCTTCCTTGAAGCAAGAAGGCTCTTCCCTGCGGCAAACTGTGCTTCTCTCTAGTTATGGTGGGCGGGATCCAGAGTGCCCAGCGTCCGTAGATTTGGTGCTTGGACTCAGTTGCCCTTTGGCATGTGGGATCATAGTTTCCCAGCCAGGGACGGAAACTCCTGCATTGGAAGGCAGATTCTTAACTGCTGTACCACCAGGGAAGACTCATAATGTTTTTCTTCAGACTATTATTAATCCACTTCAGAAGTTAAGAGGATGACTGTAAACTGCAATGAGGTTACTTTTAAGGTGAGGAATGTGTGTGTATGCTCAGTCATATCTGATTCTTTACGACCCCACGGACTGTAACCCACCAGGTTCCTCTGTCTATGGGATTTTCCAGGCAAGATTTCTGGAGTGGGTTGCCATTTCCTTCTCCAAGGTGAGAACTACATTCTTTAAAAAAAAAATTTTTTTTTTACTTTATTTATATGGCTGTGCTGGGTCTTCATTGCACACACAGGATCTTTAACTGTAGCATGTGGGGTCTAGTTCCCTGATCAGGGATGGAACCTGGTCCCCTGGGAGTACAGAGTCAGCCACTGGGCCACCAGGGAAGTCCCTAGTATTCCCTTCTTGTACACACCACTGCCCACGACATGTGTGACCTGGATTGGGTCCACAGTTAGCTGCTCCCTGGCTTCCTGTAAGGTCAGCCCTGTGCTCTAGATGTCTGCCTGCTCACACACTCTCCATGGCTCCCTATCAACAGAAGGAGAAGGTCTCGGTTTCTCAGTCTGGCATTCAAAGTCCTGCCAAACTCAGCTCCAATGACACCAATCCATTGATATTCAGTCCCTCTAACCTCCCCAGTTGCATGTCAGTTTGTTTCCCCACTCCAAACTTTTGACCAGGCTGTTCCTTCTGTCTACCCTTAAAAAAAATATTATTCTTTAATTTTTGGCTCTGCTGAGTCTTCTTGCCATGTGAGCTTTTCTATTATTGAGGTGAATGGGGGTACTCTCTAGTTGTGGTGCACAGGCTTGTTATCGGGGTGGCTTCTCTGATGGGGATTCTGGGCTCTAAGGCTAGCAGGCTTCAGTGTTGTGACCCACGGGCTTAGTTGTTCTGCGCCATGTGGGATCTTCTCGGATCAGGGATTGAACCTATGTCTCCTGCACTGACAGGCACATTCTTTACCACTGAATCACCAGGGAAGCCCTGTTCCTTCTGTCTAGCATGCTTGTTTTTACCAACTCCTGTGCGTGCTTCAAAATCCAGTTAGGGGCCTCTCCTGCAAAAATTACAACACAATCTAGAGAAATTTCAGCCACCCAGAGACGCTTCTTCATCTAAATACTGGCAGTGGGGCAGGACCAAGCTACAGTCTCTCCTAGGTGACCCTTTGCTACTGGGTGCGACTGTGTGATCCATTTCACAGAGGTGAAAACTAAGGCAAAGTCTGGCACCCAAAGAGGGAGAAATTTAGCAGAGCCGGGACTCAAACCTGGAAGGTGGTGCTTTCCGTCTCAGGCTGAGATGCAGAGGGTCCTATGAGGAGGTTTCCGGGGGGTTTTCAGAGGCCACTGAGATTGTTTGGGGACTTTGCTCACTTGGCCAGCAGCTGTTCAAACATTCCCGAAACCAGAAACAAAGCCACTGAATGCCCCAAAGCTCCTTCTACTCAGGCACTGTGAAGGCGAATGTCCCTCAGGCCTCATTGCATCATTAGACCTTTCCAAGGGGGTCAAGTGAAAATCAATCAGGAAGCCATATGTTCCCCCTCACTCCCCCACATGAGCATCACTCCAGCACATGGACTTAGTCGCTCACAGGCATATCTTGGTTCCCCTACTAGGGATTGAACTTGTGTTCCTTCCACTGCAAGGCAGGTTCATAAACACTGGATCACCAGGGAAATCCCTCTTTCTTCCTTTTTTATTTTCTCTTAATTTGAATTTCATGTATCTATTTATTGCTTATGTCATGCTAACTCACTGTCACTTCAAATGTCCAAAGGAAATAAAAGGCACATGGAGAAAACACATCCCTTGCCCTCTCCTGGAGCGCCCCCTGCCACCCTGGTTTCCCTTGTCACAGCCAGCTGCTTTTGCTGTGTTTTTGTCCAGAGCTCTTTAATGCAGAAACACAACCTCTCTCTCCCCACCCCCATGTCTCCCTAACACTGTGGTACCTTGACAGTCATTCTGGGCAGACCCTACTTCTTTTGAACTTGACAATACCCCCGAAATGTTCTGTCTCATTCTTTTACACAGTTGCATACTATTCCATGGGATGACTGAACCATTGTTTCTCTCCTCAACCCCCTATGTTTTTTAAAAGAATTTTTTGAATTTGGACCATTTTTAAGCTCTTTATTGAATATGTTACAATATTGTCTCTGTTTTATGTTTCGGTTTTTTGGCTGTGTGGCATGTGGGATCCCAGTTCCAGACCAGACATCAAACCCGCACCCCCTGAACTGGAAGGTGAAGTCTTAAGCGCTGGACCACCAGGGACGTCTCCCCAGTTCCCTACATTAGAGTGACTTGCAAGCTATTTCCCTTCCAGATCAAGCCACAGTGAATAACCCCCTACCTGCTTCAGTTCCCTCATGAGTGGGAGCACCTATAGGCCCAATTTCTAGAAGTGGGTTTTCTATGTCAAAGGACCCAGACATGTGACATTTTGGGGACTGATGTCTGCTTCCCCACCAGAAGCTGTGACTCTTGGGACCCCCACTCTGTCAGCAATGTCCACAGACTGTCTGCTTCCCCACACTCTTGCCAGACCAGTTGGTACCAGTTCTTTGTATTGTTGACAATGTTTGGAAAAAAAAAAAACAACTCAGGGCTAATTTTAATTCATATCTTTTACTTATTTATCTATTTCTTGGTCTCAAGGCTTGTAGGGACTCAGTTCCCTGACCAGGTACTGAACCCAGGCCACATCAGTGCCTCCACACTACCAGGAAACACACCACAGTGTTGTTGTTTTTTTTTAAAGAATCAGATCTAGGACCATCTCAGCTTATTAAAGAGGCCTAGAGAGACAGCATACAGGAATGTTCTGAATCCCTGTCCATATTTGAAGGGCACCCCTATGAAGTTCAAGGAGGGCGTCCAGATGACATCAGACTTTCCAAAGATGGGCCTCCTGCCCGTCAATGAGACCCTGCCTCCACTCACCAAGTTACGAAGGCTTTCCAACCTGCTGGGACTCCCCTGTCCACCTCCCCCACCCAGTCTGCCTAGTCCAGGCCCTGGACCCAGCCACTCACAGTATACGGTGAGGTCCATCGAAGCCACCGTCACTTCACTGTGACACATTGAGATGCACAACAGCATGTGGTCTTCTTGAACATCACTCAGTTCAAAAACCTTCCAGTTGTTCCTGCGGTCCACTACCTTCTTGGTTGATTCAGCCTCTAGGCTCAAAATTGCCTTTTGGTCACAGGAGATACTGCAGTTCACCCTCAGAGAGCCTCCTCGGGGTATGATGGCTTCTGAAGGATGTATTGAGGTTCCGGCACCTCCAGGCCCTGGAACCAAATCGGGGGAAGGGGTCAGGCCTGACAACTGGGGCTCATCAATATTACTGCATCCAGCCTGTGCTGGGGACACAGCATTGAACAAGACAAAACTCTGCCTTCAGTGTGGGAGACAGAAAAATTCATGAGTAAACAACATAATTAACAACTGATGCTGACAAGGGCTTCGGGAAAGACGAAACAGGATGAGAGAACAGACAGTTCCTTCGTGACCAGGGAATGTGTGAGCAGAGATCAGGATGCAGAGCAGCGGCGGGCCATTCCAGAGAAAAGGGAAATGACCTCCAGGAAAAGGAGCAGCAAGTGCAGAGGTCCTGAGGCAGGGTGGCTGGAGCAGAGTAAGGGGATAGGTTGGGGGAAAATGAAGTCAGGAGGATCATGTAAGCAGTGTTCAGCCATGCCAGGGATGTGGTCTTCATTCTGAGGACCTTGAGTGACCATGGAGGATGTTAGCAAAGGAGGGGCATGGAGTCAGTGTCCGTTTCCCTCCCAAGAGGTCAAGTGTGAAGAAGCTCCAATCAGGCTGGTCCCCACTCCCTTGGACAAGTGGTTTCCCCTCTCTGGCCCTCACTTTCCCCTGCCTGTAAAGTGGGCGAATACAGTCACCACACCACCCGCTAGCACAGGGCAGGTAGCCAGTGGCTGCAGGAAAGAAGGAGGGGGTCTGTTCTTATAAGCTCCCTCAGACCATGGTGCTTTCAAACGGAAAAAATCTCTGTGTGAGCCCACCCATCCTAACCCTGCCACCCTCCCCAGACCCCCCTCAAAATGATCTCTGCCTTCAGCTTCGGGTCTACTCCATCTAGGATGGAGGTATGTGGAAACAGCAGCTCTGTGAGTTCTCCAAGGGTGACTCTAGGATCCTTCCCACTTCAGAGAGAAATGGTGAAACCTGATGGGAGGCTGGGGCTTCCCTGGTGGCTCAGATGGTAAAGAATCTGCCTTCCCAAGCAAGAGACCCACGTTGGATCCCTGGGTCAGGAAGATCCCCTGGAATAGGCAATGGCAACCAGCTCCAGTATTCTTGCCTGGCAATTCCATGGACAAGAGCCCCATGCAAAAGGGGAGGTTACTCAGCTAGAAAGGGGTAGAATCCAGATTGGAATCCCAATTAGAACTCTTTGTTGAGCTGGTGTGGATTTTCCAGTCTCTTACTTTCTGACAGTTACCACCATCTGAGACCAGCTGTCCCCCTTCTCCCCTTCCTCCTGACTGAAGGTGGGGAAGGATTGCTGGGGCATCCCATTCTCAATCTCTGCTCCCTGGGCAAGTCAGCCCTGGAATCCCCCTGAGCAGAGTCCAGGACTTCCCCCAGGGGCACCGGTGAGGAACAGAATGTGCATGGCGGGGAGGTGGGGTAGGGACCCCAGTCTACTTAAGCTTGGGGTGGCCCTCCTCACAGTCAGACCACCTCCTGGGCCAGGACACAACCGCTGAGAGGTGGCCGCTATTAACTTCACTTTACAGCGGAAAACCTGTAGATCCTCGGGAGGGGCAAACCGCAGAGCAGTCGGGCCATGAAGGGTCTGGATGGGAACCCATGGCTGTTGACTTTCAATCGGTGCCTCTAACCCCAACTTCCCATAAACAGCGACCTAAGTACGAATCGCCTTATTCCCAGGCGGTCGCGGGCTGGTCCTCCCACGGCTTCAGGACGCACCGCGTGTCTCCAAAGTTGACTTGACGGCAGCCCCCGCCCCTAACTCACCGGGCAGCAGAGTCCAGAGCAGGGCCAGGAGCGCAAGCCGCGCGGCACCGGCGGCGCCGGGAGCCATCGCAGGCGGAGGTGGGGCGGGGGAGCTGGTACCAAGGATCGCGGCCAAGACTGGCGCCAGGGCTTCATGGGTCCTTTTATACCGCTGGCCAAGGAGGGGGAGGGGGCGGAGCTCCGAAGAAACCTCGCGCTTTCCCCTCCCGGACCCTGGCTTTTCTGGATTGAGAGAGCGCCTGGCCGGATCCTGCTTTGTCCCCCCTAGCTGGGCGCTCAGCACTGGTATTTGCAAATTAAAATCCTGAGGCTTGCCTAGCGGCAGCGGCCGTGAAACAAATGACGAAACTGCTCCCGGCGCTAAGGGGCCCGTCCCTGAGCGGACCTGACCTTGATTGTGTGTTTACGTTACGCTAAAAAGGCAATGGCACCCCACTCCAGTACTCTTGCCTGGAAAATCGCACGGACGGAGGAGCCTGGTAGGCTGCAGTCCATGGGGTCGCGAAGAGTCGGACACGACTGAGCAACTCCACTTTCACTTTTCACTTTCATGCGTTGGAGAAGGCAATTGTAACCCACTCCAGTGTTGTTGCCTGGAGAATCCCAGGGACGGCGGAGCCTGGTAGGCTGCCGTCTATGGGGTTGCACAGAGTCGGACGCGACTGAAGCGACTTAGCAGCAAGCGCTTTAAACTATGGAAAATTCTTCAGTTCAGTTCAGTTCAGTTCAGTCGCTCAGTCGTGTCCGACTCTCTGTGACCCCATGAACTGCAGCACGCCAGGCCTCCCTGTCCATCACCAACTGCTGGAGTCTACCCAAACCCATGTCCATTGAGTTGGTGATACCATCCAACCAACTCATCCTCTGTCGTCCCCTTCTCCTCCTGCCCTCAATCTTTCCCAGCATCAGGGTCTTTTCCAATGAGTCAGCTATTCGCAATAGGTGGCCAAAGTATTGTAGTTTCAGCTTCAGTATCAGTCCTACCAATGAATGCCCAGGACTGGTCTCCTTTAGGATGGACTGGTTGGAACTCGTTGCAGTCCAAGGGACTCTCAAGAGTCTTCTCCAACACCACAGTTCAAAAGCATCAATTCTTCAGTGCTCAGCTTTCTTTATAGTCCAACTCTCACATCCATACATGACTACTGTTGACAAAGTAATGTCTCTGCTTTTAAATATACTATCTAGGTTGGTCATAACTTTCCTTCCAAGGAGTAAGTGTCTTTTATTTTCATGGCTGCAATCACCATCTGCAGTGATTTTGGAGCCCAGAAAAATAAAGTCAGCCTCCGTTTCCACTGTTTCCCCATCTATTTGCCATGAAGTGATGGGACTGGATGCCATGATCTTAGTTTTCTGAATGTTGAGCTTTAAGCTGGCTTAAAATTCAGCATTCAAAAAATGAAGATCACAGTATCCGGTCGCATCAGTTCACGGCAAATAGATGGGGAAACGATGGAAACAGTGACAGGCTTTATTTTCTTGGGCTCCAAAATCACTGTGGACGGTGAGTGTACCAATGAAATTTAAAGATGCTTGCTCCTTGAAAGAAAAGCCATGACAAACCTAGACAGCTTACTAAAAAGCATTTAGGAATCCTGACATGATTTTTGCCTACAAAGGTTGGTATAGTCAAAGCTATGGTTTTTCCAGTAGTCACGCATGGATGTGAGAGCTGCACAATAAAAAAGGCTGAGCGCCAGAGAATTGATGCTTTTGAACTGTTGTGCTGGAGACTCTTTAGAATCCCTTGGGCCACAAGGAGATCAAACCAGTCAATCCTAAAGGAAATCAGTCTGAATATTCATTGGAAGGACTGATGCTGAAGCTGAAGTTTGGCACCTGATGCAAAGAGCCAACTCATTAGAAAAGACCCTGATGCTGGGAAAGATTGAAGGCAGAAGGAGAAGGGTTCGACAGAGGATGAGACGGTTGGATGGCATCATCATTTCAATGGACATGAGTCTGAGCAAGTTCTGGGAGATGGTGAAGGACAGGGAAGCTTGGAGTGCTGCAGTCCATGCAGTCTCAAAAAGTAGGACACGACTGAGCGACTGAACAACAAGAAGAAGCAGGGAAGATCCAGCACAACCAAAAATAAACAAGTAAATTTTTTTTAAGTTTTTTTTTTTTTTTTTTAAATAAGAGCTTACTGTGAGCCAAGTGTCATTCCAGGTGCTGGGGACACAGTAATGAACAGAATAGACCAAATTTCTTGCTATCACACAGAAATCATTTATTAATAGTAGGAGCAACAGAAACAAAAATACAATATGTAAAGGTGGTCCTTTGGCTAAGACTCTGCTGTCCAAATGCTGGGGCCCGGGTTCCATTCCTGGTCAGGGAACTAGATCCCGTGTGGCATAACTCAGTTTGCATGCCGCAACTAAAATTCCCCAAGTGGATGCAGAAGATGCAATCACCCAAGTGGTAACTAAGACTCAACACAGATAAATAAATACATAAATATTAATATATATATATGGAGATGTAGCTTGTGCTTGAAAAATAAAGAGAAAAATAAAGCAGGGAAGGGAATAGGAAATGTCAGGATTCCTAAAGCAATAAATAGAGTATCATGGGAAAGACTGAGAAGGTGACACTGATCAAGAAACGGAGGGAGGTGGGGAGGGAGTCCTAACAATATCAGGGAAGGAATGTACCAGGCAGAGCTCACTGGATGTGCAAAGGCCCTGAGGTAGGAACTGCCTTAAAGAACAGCCAGAAGCCTGGTGTGGCTGGAGTGCAATGAGGAAGGGAGGGAATTAGGGGAGAGGAGGGCATGGAGGGGATGGTGTGGAGCAAGGGCTGGGGAGTACTTTGGCTTTTCCTCTGAGTGAAATGGGATCCATGGAGGGTTCTGAGCAGAGGGGAGGCACACCTGACTTGGGAAATTACAGGCACCCTCTTGAGACAGCTGGAGCTACAGTCGGGGGTGGGGTGGGTGGAGGACTGGGTGGAACCAGGAAACTGGTGGTGCCTAGAGTGGGCAGTGAGGACCAGAGATGTGGTTCAATTTGACATTCATTTTCGCAGCAGGGCGCATTGCACTTGATGCATGGTCCTGCTCTGATGTCCTGAGAGGGTGGAGGGCCATTTCCTGAGATGGAATGATAATGGGGGATAGTTAGGCAGAAAAATTTGTGCCCCCAGTCTACACTCTCTTTGTGCTTTCTTGAAAGAAAGGGAAGCAGATGCTCCCCCATCCCCTTTCCGCAGCCATCAGGAAGGGCAGGGCTTCCTCCAGGGTGTCAGGCAGTCTCAGGAAAGGAGGAATGGTCCCACTGCAAACCAGAGGCTGTGCACCAGGACAGAAGTACCCAAACCCCACTCCAGGGCACTGTGCCTGCTCGGAACTCATCCTGCGCTCTGGTGTGACCACCTTGCAGTTCCCTTGACCTGGAATGCCCTTCCTCTCATCCCTGGTGGGGCCAACCTTTTCTTGTGGCCTCGGCCTCCTCTTAACAAGCTTTCCCGAGGATTTGCCTGGTGGTACAGTGGATCAGAATCTGCCTGTCAATGTAGGGGACAATGGTTCCTTCCCTAGTCCAGGAAGATCCCACACGCCTCGGAGCATTTAAGCCCATGCACCACAACTACTGAGCCCAAGTGCTGCAGCTACTGAAGGCTTCACACCTAGAGCCTGTGCTGCACAACAAGAGGAGCCCCTGCAATGAGAAGCCGGCTCTCCCCAACTAGAAAAATGTCCAAGCAGTAACGAAGACCCAGCGCAACCATAGATAAATACATACATACATAAACAATTAAAATAAAAAAAAACTTTCCCAGTACTCCCCTACTCGCTGACCCCTTCCATCCTGGGTTACAGCCTAATCATTCCCTGTCACTTGCTCTAATGATTTCATTACTGAAACTCATTCACTGGTTGAAATTCTTTTGAATGACTTGATTATATCACTTCCATTTGCGTGAGTGCCAGAAGGCCAGGGAATCTCTCAGCCTCAGCACCTGAATCAATGTCCAGTCATTAGAAGCAGACGGTCAATAGTATTGGTTGAATGAATGAACTTCACTTATTCTCAGCATTCCGTACATGCTGTTCTTCCAACCCAGGATTCCTTTCCCACTGCTTTTATGGAAGGTACTAGAGGATTTCATCCCCCAGCTTGTAACAGGGCTAGGAACACAAGGTCCAGATATCTTATTATTTTTTTGGCTCCCAGGCTCTTCGTTTTAGCGAGCAGGCTTACTAGTTACCACACTCAGGCTTAATTGCCCTGTGGCAAGTTCCCTGATCAGGGATCAAACCCGCAACCCCTTCATTGGACAGTGGATTCTTAACCACTGGACCACCAGGGAAGTCCTCTTTCTTTCTTTCCTTTTTTTTTTTTTTGAAAGCAGCAAGTTTGCAAGAACTGTTTCCTGACCTGGGATTGAACCCTGCCCCCACAATGAAGGTGCCAAGTCCCAAACACTGGATTACCAGGGAATTCTCAGCTGTCTTTTCAAAAGAACAGCTTTGTTTCCTTCAGATAAATACCCAGGAGAGGACTGGCTGGAGCATACATTAGTTCTATATATGTATTGAAATAGAGTTGACTTACAATGTTTTGGGTACTTCTATTTTTAATTTTCCAAGGAATCGAGGAACCGCCGTACTGTTCAGGCCCTGGTCTGAGTAACATTCCATTGTAAGGCCAAATCAGGTTTTGTTTTTCATTCACGGAATGACTTTGGTAGCCTCCACCTTTTGGCTATTCTGAATCATGGTGCTATCAGCATTCCTGTACAAGTGTTTGTATGAGCATCTTTTCATTTCTTTTGGGTGTCTACCTGGGA
Source organism: Bos taurus (assembly GCF_002263795.3). Taxonomy (NCBI): domain Eukaryota; kingdom Metazoa; phylum Chordata; class Mammalia; order Artiodactyla; family Bovidae; genus Bos; species Bos taurus. The sequence goes on along the minus strand of NC_037334.1, from coordinate 14,786,458 downwards.
GTGGAAATGTTGAGTCACATGGTAATTTCATGGTGAACGTTTTGAGAAACTGTGAGACTGTGTTTCCTGGCAGCTGAACCATTTTACATTCCCACCAGCAACATACAAAGATTCCAGGGTTCCAGTTTCTCTGCATCTTTGCCAACATATATTTTGTTTAATTATTATGGTCATTGTCATCCTAATGGATGTGATTAGTGGCTCAGTCATGTCCAACTATGTGACCCAATGTACTGTAGCCCACCAGGCTCCTCAGTCCCTGGAATTCTCCAGGCAAGAACACTGGAGTGGGTAGCCATTCCCTTCTCTAGGGGATCTTCCTAATGCAGGGACTGAACCCAGGTCTCCTCCACTGCAGGGAGATTCTTTACTGTCAGAGCCACCAGAGTGGGAAGTGGTATCTCACTGTGGCTCCCCAGTACTTCTGACATGTCCAGTGGATGAGACCAAAACAGAGCTGTGATGTACAGCTTGGATGTTCAGGGACCAGCAATTGCTGAGAGGATGGGGCCAAAGGGCACAGCCACCAGCTGTGACCTTGAGCAAGCCATGTCACCTGGTGATACCTTGATGGCCTCAGCTGCAGAAAGGGATGGTAATGCATCCTGCAAAGGGTGGGAGTGAGATTTCAGTAGGACCATTAGGGACTGCTGTGGTGGTCCAGTGGTTAAGAATCCACCTTCCAACGCAGGGGACACAGGTTCAATCCCTGGTCCAGGAAGACTCCACATGCCTCGGGGCAACTAGCTGGTGCAGCACAAATTCTGAGCCCACGCTCTAGAACCCCTGCTCTGCAACAAGAGAAGCCACTGCAGCGAGAAGCCCTCATGCCACAACTACAGAATAGTGTCCCCTTCCCACTCGCTGCAACTAGAGAAAGCCTGCAAGCACCAAAGACCCATGCAGCCAAAACAAAACAAATAAAGAAAAACTAAAAAAAAAAAAAAAAAAAAAAGACCATTCATGGGACTTCCCTAGTGGTACAGTGGTTAAGAATCTGCCTTCCAATGCAGGAGGGACACAGGTTCGATCTTCACTCAGGGAACTAACATCCCACACGCGTCAGGGCAACTAAGCCCCTGAAACTACTGAGCTTGTGAGCTTTAGAGCCCATGCTCCACAATAAAAGAAGCCCATTTGACCCAACAAAGACCCGGCACGGCCAAAAGAATGAATAAGTAAATAAATAGATGGATAAATAAAATTCAAAAGACCATTTTTGCACAGGAGAACAGATAGCAGTAGTTGCAAGTTGTCTGTTTCCTTACGACTGAGCTCGGACAATCCCACCTCAAACTTCCTGGTCAGGACCACAGACTTCCTCCTTTTTCCCCACAGATGAGTTCACTCTCGAATCACGGTTCCTTATAACAGCCCGAGAGTGGAAAGCAAAACTGCATGGCGTGTGGATGTTGATCAGAACAGAACTTGGCTCCTCCATCCACTCAGGTCAGTTCAATTCAGTTCAGCCACTCAGTCGTGTCCGACTCTTTGTGACCCCATGGACTGCAGCACGCCAGGCTTTCTTGTCCATCACCAACTTCTGGAGCTTACTCAAACTTATGTCCATCGAGTCAGTGATGCCATCCAACCATCTCATCCTCTGTCATCCCCTTCTCCTTCTGCCTTCAGTCTTTCCCAGCATCAAGGTCTTTTCAAATGAGTCAGTTCTTCCCAACAGGTGGCCAAAGTATTAGAGTTTCAGCTTCAGCATCAGTCCTTCCAATGAATATTCAGGACTGATTTACTTTAGGATGGACTGGTTGGATCTCCTTGTAGTCCAAGGGACTCTCAAGAGTCTTCTCCAACACCACAGTTCAAAAGCAGCAATTCTTCGGCCCTCAGCTTTCTTTATAGTCCAGCTCTCACATCCATACATGACTACTGGAAAAACCATAGCTCATTGAAAGTTTATTCTGTGGCGGACTCTGCCATGCCACTGGCTGCGAATCCTGCCTGGAACTCAGGTCCACATCAGCCTCACGTTCAAATCTCTGAACTTGGTGTTGGATGGGAGCCCAGGTCAGGCTTCTCCCGGCTGGAGGCCCTCCTAGAGCAGAAGGGCCTGGTCCCCCAGCTCTTGACCCTCTGTCTGTCCCCCTTGCCTCCTCTCACCAGTTTTGGGTCTCTCCTACAGAGGTGTAAGGAGGCATCGAAGGGCAGTTCCTCCTGGGCTGGCAGCTTCCCCTTCCTTAGGTTCCCCAGCAGTGTGCTCGTGTTCTGAGCAGCTTTTTAGGTTTCGTCTTTCCTGGGTACGTCGTTGCTAGATGGAGGCATCTTTTTTTTTTTTTTTCCTCTGGCCCCATCCTGAACCATGAAACCTGCACCCCCTGCAGTGGAAGCACAGAGTCTTAACCACTGGATCACCAGGGAAATCCTGAGATGGAAGCATCTTTTCTCTTAAATGTATTATTACTATTATTTGACGGCACTGAGTCTTCCCAGGTGACGCTAATGGTAAAGAATTCTCCTGTCAATGCAGGAGACATAAGAGCCTGGGGTTTGATCCCTGGGTTGGGAAGATTCCCCGGAGGCGGGTACAGCAACCCACTGCAGTGTAGTTTGCCTGAAGAATCCCATGGACAGAGGAGCCTGGTGGGGGTACAGTCCATAGGGTCACAAAGAGTTGGACATAACAGCATGCACACATCACCGGGTGTTAGTTGCAGCATGTGGGATCTAGTTCCCTGACCAGGTTTCAAACCCATGCCCCCTACCTTGGGAGAGCAGAGTCTTAGCTACCTAATCACCAAGGAAATCTGAGATGGAGGTATCTTTGGTGTGGGCTGTGGCTCTTTTCTCAGCCTTTGGGGTCCTCCTATCCTCTCATGTCTCCTATTAGGCTTCTGTAAGTGTGTGTGTGTGTGTGCCACTCAGTTGCATGTCCGACTCTTTGCAACCCCATGGACTGAAGCCTGCCAGGCTCCTCTGTCCATGGTATTCTCCAGGCAAGAATACTGGAGTGGGTATCCATTCCCTTCTCCAAGGGATCTTCCCGACCCAGGGATGCACCCCAGGTCTCCTGCATTACAGGCAGACTCCTTACCATCTGAGCCACCAGGGAAGCCTAGTGGGCTTCCATGCTGACCATCAATAAGCAGACACCTTCACTGCACATCAGAGCCTCTTGCCTCTCACCCTCTGGATCTCCTGGGGGTCAGTTCCCAGCCCAATTAGTTCATTTGAGTTTTCTGAAGCCTGATTAGCCTCAGCGTGGGCATTCTGCCTTCAGGGATATTTTTCAAAGGTTGTGAAGACACTTTCCTCTCTGGGCTCTGGGTTAACCAATGTCGTAAGAGGTTGTGATAAGGTTTGTTTGTTTTTTGGCCACGCTGCGTAGCATGTGGGATCTTAGTTCCATGACCAGGGATTGAATCTGGTCTCCAGCAGTATAAGTATGGAGTCCCAGACACAGGACTACCAAGGAAGTCCCCCTGTGATAGGCATTTTCATGTAAGAACGGCTCCCTGAATAAATGTCTTCACACATCTCTATTTTTTTTTTAATATTTTAATTGCAGAGAATTTCAAAATAGGCAACAGCGAAGAGGACATGTGGTGAAGCCACAAGTGCCTACTTTACACTCCTTATGGCCAGTCTTGCTCCATCCTTCCCCTTACTCCCTGTCATGGGTTCAACTACTTCTCTCCCCAGGAAGAGGGGGGAAAGTGCTGACCCCAGATTGTGATCTTATTTGAAACAGGGTTTTGCAGATGGTCAAGTTCAGTTGAGGTCATTAGGATGGGCCCTAACTCAACTTGACCAGTGCTCTTATAAAAAGGGGAAATCTGAACACACACAGATAATACCATTTGAAGATGAGGACAGAGATAAGGGTGATGAATCAAGCCAAGAAATGCCAAGGACGCCAACAAATCTCCAGAAGCTAGGGGAGAGGGATGGGACAGATCTTGCCTCATAGACTCAGAAGGAATCACCCCTGCCCACTTTTTTGGGGGGTAGGGAGGGATGCTCTGTAAGGGGTTTGGGGATCTTAGTTCCCTGACCAGGGATTGAACCCATGCCCCCCTGCAGTGGACTGAGTCATAACCACTGGCTCACAAGGGAATTCCCAATCCTGCCAACATCTTTTTCTTTTTAACATTTATTTTGTCGCACTAAATCTTTAATTGTGGCATGTGGGATCTAGTGCCCTGACCAGGGATCGAACCGAGGCCTCCTGCATTGGGACCATGGAGGCTTAGCCACTGGACCACCAGGGGAGTCCTCCAACCTTGCCAACATCCTGCTCTTGGACCTCTGGCTTCCAGAAATGTGAGCTAGTACAGTTCTATTGTTGAAGCCCTAGTTTTTGTGCATTCAGTCATGTCCGACTCTTTGTGACCCCACGGACTGTAGCCCACCAGGCTCCTCTGTCCATGAATTTCCCAGGCAAGAACACTAGAGTGGGTTGCCATTTCCTTCTCTGAGCAATTTCCCGACCCAGAGATCGAACCTGCGTCTCTTGCATCTCCTGCATTGGTAGGTGGATTCTTTACCACAGAGCCAGCTGGAAAGACCCTCCTAGTCTGTCGTGCTTTATGGTAGCCCAGGAAACACACACATTTTATGCCCTGATTATTAGAAAGAAAATTCTAGACCCTAGGTCATTTTTTTCCGGTGACTTTTTCCATCCTTGATCTGGCTAAGGGATTCCAGTGTGGGGTAACAGGTTCTGACTGCTTTCTTCACTGTTTCCTGATGGCCATGTTGTGGACAACTGAGCCCCATTAAACACAGCTATGGGGCTGGGTGCTGTCAGGACAACAGATGTGTCTTTCTTGGGGCCTCGATGTCCCTGCAGAGCTAGTGAGAGGCACAGGCAGAAGCTGGTAATGGTTTGGGTTTAGCCCAGCATTCCCCACCCAGCCTCTGTACCCCTTCCTACTACTGGCTCCAAATAGCTTTATCTTCTTAAAATATTTTAAAAATTATTTTTAAAAATTGAAACATAGTTGACTTACAATGCTGTGTTAGTTTCAGGTGTACAGCACAGTGACTCAGCCATACATGCACGCCGACCAGGGGCTGAACTTGCACGCCCTGTATTGGAACCTCAGAATCTTAACCACTGGACAGCCAGGGAAGCCTCAGATTTTTCTTTTTCCCTCAGTCAAATCTGAAACTTTAAGGATCATAATTTTTGTCCACTGAGGACGTTCAAAGAGTGTGTTGTGAGCTCTCAAGGGACTCTCGAGAGGCATTCCAGAGATGTTTTCGGTGTCGAGCTGCCCAGTCGATGGGTCTCTTTGGCTGCCTGGGTGGGCCTGCAGGCCAGATGCAGTTTCAGCCAACTTTAAAGAAACAGACCACATTATTCTGTAGTCTGTGTTGTGACTATTAAAGAGATAATAACTTGGGGGTGGGGCAGACTTAAGAATCAGTATGTCCGCTTGGTGTTTTTAAAAAGCATTTATTTGCACATTTACTGACCACATTGATCCTGACTCCGTGTTTAGGGAAAGTCCCTGTGATGGAAGCCCCAGTTTCCACATTATACCCATTTGGAGAATCAGGCCCACAGCTGGATGGAAGGATGGTAATAAACAGGACCACAAGCCCCATCAGGGATACGAGCACTCGGTCAGAGTGCCTGGGATTGGGAGGCAGCACCAGTGGGTTCTCAGAGATGGCTGCTTCTCTGCTGTGCACTCCCCAAGGCTGACTCACCCTGGCAAAGTTGATCCTGGGTCATTTCTACGAATGGGGTCTCGAGGCAGCTAGGCACCCAGGGACGCCCAGCACCAGGGGAAGCACCGAATGGAATTACTCACAAAACGGCCATCAGCTGCAGTGCTTCCCCTCTTTGATTACAAAATAAAATGTATCTGACGTGAAAGAGAGACGTGGGTCTCTGGCGAGCTGCCCTCTTCCCAGTATTGATGTCTGCTTGGTTGCTCTCTGGGTGTGGCCTCAGCCTCCCACTGGGACCAGGGGGCCTGGGATGGGGAGGCGTCTCCCAAGCCCACCCAGGGCTTAGCCTGGCTCAGAGCAGGAAGGAGGGTGGTCTGTGTGCCCTGGGGGGCACGGGGTTGGGGCTCAGGGGAAGTCTCGGTAGGGCAGGCGGAAGGGGTAGAGGGGCGTGTAACGTGAGTCATGCCAGAGCAGCTTCTCTTCCAGGAAGGCGACGGTGGGCAGGGTCAGGACCAGGGTCTGGTGTTTGAGCATGCTGTGCACGTTCAGGCCTGGGGGGGCGAGGGGAAAGGGGGGTACAGTTAGGGCCAGCCCCCCGTCCCCCAACAGAGATACCACAGTCTAGTGTAGGGTCCTGAGTCCGGCAGCCTGGGTTCAAACTCTGGCTCAGCCGCTCACCCCTGGGAAGACCCTGGGCAAGGGGTGGTCCTCAGCTCGTCAACCTCAACCAAAACATCCAGGGTACCCCGACTCTGCCCTGTGCCAGGGAAGGGTTCCCACCTCACCTTCCCGTTGGGGAGACAGATGATAAACAGAGCAGATGAATAAACACGATGTACTGAGGCGGGTCCATGCGGCTGCAGGGAGTGATGAGGGAGGGAGGGGAGGGGAGGGGAGTGGAGGGAGAGGAGGGCAGGGAGTGCAGGATCTGTGGGCCTCCAGATAAGCCAGGTTTTTACCCTGAGTGAAGTGGGAGCCCTGGAGGGTGGTGGGCAGAGAAGGGACGGGATCTTAGTGAGGTGCTCAGGCGCCCTCTGGCGGCCGTAAGTGGGACTGGGCGGGGAATGCGAGATCAGGACAGATTTTGGCAGTTAGCAGGTGCCTGGGACCGGGACAGAATCAACAGAGTGGGAGATGCTGGGGGCTGGCCCAGGGTGGTGAGAAGTTGTTGGATCCTGGACACGTTCATAGACAGAGCTGACAGGGTGGGCTAACAGACTGGAATGGAGGAAGGAGGTCTTATGTGCAGTGATGACTATGAGACCCCCATGTGCTGCTGTCCAGGAGGCAGCTGGGCCTGCAATCAGGAGGCCAAGAGAGGGCTCTGGGGACTAGTCAACCCCTCTATGGATCGGGGGTCCTGCTCAGGGCAGCTCTGATCCTGTGTGTCTGAGTGAGGAGCTGGGTGAGAGCAGCCAGGGGGCCCTTGGACTCACTCCACCCCGGCACTGAAACCCAAGCTTGGACTGACGCGACCTCAGAGCGTTTCTTTAAGAAAGACATCATTCTCCCAGGCTGGGCTGGGCCAGCTGGGGGTTGTGTTGGGGAGGGCGGTCACTGCCCAGGGCCACTCCATGATTGAGTCAAAGATACAGGATGTGAACTGGCCTGAGGCCCTTTGCTCACCGATAGCCGGGATCAGGTTGAAGGTCTTGAGCCCAGATGTGGCTGCTACGACGTTCTGGGGCATGTCCTCGTGTTCTCTGAAATAGAGGCCAGGAGGTGAGCCCTGCCAAGGACGGAGCCTGCCTGCACCCCCGCCCCTGCCCGGCGCGGCCCCCTCACAAGTCTACAAAAAGGACAGAGTCGCCCCAGCGGCGGTAGCGGGCCAGCTCCATCAGGTACTGGGGGTCTGTGGTGGGCAACTCCAGGGAATCCACGATGTGCAGGTCATCCTGGTAGGAGGAAAGGACGGGCTGAGTCTCCTACTGCCCCCCTGGGAGCCACTTGGGCCCCCCTGCAGCTACTCAGGCTCCCCTACCCCCACAGGCCAGATCCCAGCACACGAGGCTCCCGCAGGATCGGTGCTGTCACCTGGGCCAGCTTGACGGTCAGCGCCACCTTGAGGCCTTGCACCCGCACTTTCATGGGCAGCATGTAGTAGTAGCTCGTGGGGCCCCGGGGGCCGTGGGCAACACCTCCTGCAGGGGCAGAGGGATGTGTGAATGGGTGAAGGCCCCAGCTGGGCTTGGAGGTCAGAAATCTACCCCAGTGGTGGGCCCAGAGGTGGGTGGGGGAGGCTGCTGGCAGCCAGGCTGAAGTGCAGCAAAGAGGGTGGGGGTGTCAGGGCGGGGTGGGAGCGGAGGATGGATCAGGCACCACCTGGGACAGGTAATTTCGCCTCAGAGGGGCCTGGTGTCCTCAGCCATCAATCCCTGAGTGAGGATAATTCTACTTGGCTGCTCCCCCTGCTGGACCCTGGGAGGCAGCAGGGGACCTGATAGGATCCCTCCCTCGTTCATATTCAGACAGAGGCTTGATCGCAGAGGGAATCAGGGCTGTGTGGGGCAGCACAAGGGGATTCAGCGGGTAGGGGGGACCCAAAGAGGATCATGGAGGGCTTCCTGGAGGAGGCAGGGCCCAAACACAAGGGAAAGTGAAAGTTGCTCAGTTGTGTCCTACTCTGCGACTCCACAGTCCATGGAATTCTCCAGGCCAGGATACTGGAGTGGGTAGTCATTCCCTTCTCCAGGGGATCTTCCCAACCCAGGGAAGGTTGAGAGGAATTGGCCAGGCAAACGGAAGATGACTGAGTCAGCTCTACCTGGTCAGGAGGGCGTGGAAGGGATAGAGCGGAGAAGGGGTCTACAGCCACCAGGGGCTGGAAGGCCAAGATGAGGGGCTCAGACTTCACACAGGAGCTAGGAGGCTTGGGAAGATCCCTCTGGGTGCTGTGTGAAGTGTGGGCCAGGAGAGGTGAGCTAAGAGGTGGGGCAGAAAGGGGCTGTGGCCACGGCCTGATGAGAGGTTGAAGCCAGGGCTGCGGGGACTTGCGGGGAAGTGCACACACGTGGGCAGACCTGCTCACCTCCTCGCCAGATTGGGGAGCGGATGCTGCCGTGTCTGGCGCGCCCACTGCCTTTTTGCTGCCAGGGCTTCCGGCCACCTCCCCGCACCTCAGCCCTGGTCTTGGTCTTGGCGTAGCTCTGTGGGCACAGAGTGAGGAGAGAGTCAGGTTCACAGGCAGATGCTATCGCAGCCGAAAGGCACCAGGCCCACTGACGGGGCAGTGAGCTGGGAGGACCGGCCCGCTGCTGGGGAGCTGGAGAGGGGGCACAGAGACTGGGGCTCCATCAGGTCAAGCACAGAGTGCTTTGGGAGGGAGAGAGGGATAAAGAAGTCAAGAGCTTCCTCCTCCACTCCAGAACGTCAGCCTCAGAAGGGCAGGGGCGCTGCTGCCTGGCACACAGTAGGTGCTTCGTATTTTTTGAATGATTTCCATGTGGTTGTAATTAAAAGGAAGGTAAGGGCTTCCCTGGTGGGCCAGTGGATAAGAATCCATCTTGCAATGCAAGGCACACCAGTTCAATCCATGGTCCCGGAAGATCCCACATGCCTTGGGACAACTAAGCTTGTGTGCCACAACTGAAGCCCACCCCCCGATAGAGTCCATGCTCCGAAACAAGTGAAGCCACTGCAATGAGAAGCTGGTACACCACAACAAAGATTAGCCCCTGTTCGCCAAAACTAGTGAAAGCCGGCGTGCAACAATGAAGACCCAGCACAGCCAAAAATAAAATCAATAAATATATCTATTTTTAAAACAAAAAAAGAGAAGAAAACAACCTAACTTTTAAAAAAAGGAAGGTGGGGGAATTTCCTGGTAGTCCAGTGATTAGGACTCTGTGCAAGGGGCCCGGGTTCAATCCCTGGTTTGGAAACTAAGATCCCACAAGCCAAGTGGCCAAAAAAATAAGAATAAAATAAAATTTAAAAAATGAAAGGAAGGTGGGATATGGGGAAAGCTGTGGGGGTTAGAATTGGGGAGAGGTGTGGGATGGGGGATCCTGTGAGGCTTCCAATGCCAGGCTAATGACTTCATTCCCAGGGCCACGGGGAGCCAGGCAGGGCTCACAAGACTCGAGGTGGCCACATGAAAGGCAGGGGCCCTGACTGAGAACGGCATCTTCCATGCTCTTGGCACCAAATCCAAACACCCCACATTGCCCCTGCTGACCTCCAGGGCCACCCTGGGCTCCCTCTGATCCCACAGGCCTTTGCCTGTGAGGCTCCCACTCCCTCCATGCCAGCCCCACTGCCCCCTCTACCTACTTAGCTCCTGCCTATCACATCCCTGAGGTTAAATGCCCCTTTCTTCTGAGACAACTTCCCTAATGAAAAACTCCCACTCTCCCATTCTGACTAGACTGGGAGCTTCATGAGGGCAGGGACCTTGCCTGTCATGTCCCCTAGCAAAATGCCCAGTGCGCAGTGGGTGTTCAGAAAATGCCTAGTGTGAATTCCCTGGTGGTCCAGCGGCTAAGAGCCTAGGGGTGGGGGTGCGCTACGGTCCATGGCGTCGCAAAGAGCACGCAGGCACAGACTAGAGCTTCGTCAATAGAACTGTACTGTCTCACACTTCTGGAAGCCAGAGGTCCAAGATCAAGATGTTAGCAGGGTTAGAGGACTCCCCTCGAGGTCCAGTGACCAAGCCTCCATGTTTCCAGTGCAGGGGGCCTGGGTTCGATCCCTGGGCAGGGAACTGGATCCCACGTGCCACAGGAAAGACCCAGAGCAGCCCAACAAATAAATAAAGGTATGAGTATAATTAGCAATACATAAAAATAAATCTTAAAAAAATTCTCAGTGCTCACATTTAAGAAAAAAAAAAAATGGCCCATTGGGGAATGGTTCAGGAGAGAGAAAATGAGGCCTGAGCCAGCCATCCAGAGAAGACACAGCACGGCCTTCCTCAGCCTCTGCCTCAGCCTCACCCCACCTGCCCTGCCCAGGGCACTCACAATTCTCTTGAAGTTCTTCTGCCAGATGGCAACCTGGTGCAGGATATCCAGCCTGTGAAGGAAGGAGATATAAGAGGGTCGAGTGCACTTAAAACCCTCCCCGCTCCATGAGATGAGAACCTGGGCTCCTCCCATCCACTCCCAGGGCCCTGCGGTCCACTCCAGTCCCTCTCCAGGCCCATCTCGCACCACCTCCAGCCCTGCTCCATCTGTTCTGTCACTTCTTTACAGACTAGCTTGCCTCTCTGACCCTATGCCGTCCCGTACAGTGGATGGCCACATGTGCAGCTACTGAAGCCCTAAAAAGCGGCCAGGACTACACGACAGTATTTCATTTTTTAAAAAAAATATTTATTTATTTTGGGTTTCCCTAATGGTTCAGTGGTAAAGAATCTGCCGGCCAATGTATGTTCGATCCTTAAGACGGGAAGATCCCACATGCCTAGGAGCAACTAAGCTCGTGGGCCACAACTATTGAGCCTGTGCTTACAGCCCAGGGGCCACAAGTATGGAAGCCTGGGTGCCCTAGAGCCCAGGCTCTGCAACGGGAGAAGCCACTGCAATGAGAAGCCTATGCACCGCAACTACAGAGCAGCCCCTGCTCGCCACAACTAGAGAAAAGTCCGTGCAGCATTGAAGACCCAGAGCAGCCAAAAATAAACAAATAAACATTTTTAAATGTATTTATTTAATTGACTGCATCAGGTCTTAGTTGTGGCATGTGCGATCTTTAGTTTTGGCATGTGAACTCTGAGTCGTGGCATAAAGGATCTAGTTCCCTGCCCAGGGATCCAACCCGGGCCCCCTGCACTGAGAGCGCAGAGTCTTAGCTACTGGACCACCAGGGAAGTCCCAACATTTTAGACTTATCAGGCCAAATGAAATATATGACTGAAATCAATCTTACTTGTCTCTTGCCATTTGAGAGAAAAGGTGGCTACTGGAAGAACTGAAATTACACATGGGGCTCGCATTGGACAGGGGTGCCAGGCTGGTGTGCCAAGGGTTGGCAAACTATGGTTTGGTTCAGTTCAGTTCAGTTGCTCAGTCATGTCCAACTCTTTGCAACCCTGTGGACTGCAGCACACCAGGCCTCCCTGTCCATCACCAACTCCCGGAGCCTACTCAAACTCTTGTCCATTGCATCGGTGATGCCATCCAACCATCTCATCCTCATCAAGGTCTTTTCAAATGAGTCAGTTCTTCCCAACAGGTGGCCAAAGTATTGGAGTTTCAGCGTCAGTCCTTCCAATGAATATTCAGGACTGATTTCCTTTAGGCTAGACTGGTTGGATCTCCTTGCAGTCCAAGGGACTCTCAAGAGTCTTCTCCAACACCACAATTCCAAAGCAGCAATTCTTCAGCGCTCAGCTTTCTAAATCCAACTCTCACATCCATACTTGACTACTGGCTTTGACTAGACTTTAACTAGCTTTGACTAGATGGACCTTTATTGGTAAAGTAACGTCTCTACTTTTTAATATGCTGTCTAGATTGGTCATAGCTTTTCTTCCAAGGAGCAAGCGTCTTTTAATTTCATGGCTGCAGTCACCATCTGCAGTGATTCTGGAGCCCCCCAAAATAAAGTCACTCACTGTTTCCCTTGTTTCCCCATCTATTTGCCATGAAGTGATGGGACTGGATGCCATGATCTTAGTTTTCTGAATGTTGAGTTTTAAGCCAACTTTTTCACTCTCCTCTTTCACTTTCATCAGGAGGCTCTTTCGTTCTTCTTTGCTTTCTGCTATATGGTGTCATCAGAGAAGGCAATGGCACCCCACTCCAGTACTCTTGCCTGGAGAATCTCATGGACGGAGGAGCCTTGTAGGCTGCAGTCCATGGGGTCGCTGAGGGTCGGACATGACTAAGTGACTTCACTTTCACTTTTCACTTTCATGCATTGGAGAAGGAAATGGCAACCCACTCCAGTGTTCTTGCCTGGAGAATCCCAGGGACGGGGGAGCCTGGTGGTTGCCGTCTATGGGGTCACACAGAGTCGGACATGACTGAAGTGACTTAGCAGCAGCAGCAGCATATGGTGTCATCTGCATATCTGTGGTTATTGATATTTCTCCCGGCAATCTTGATTCCAGCTTGTGCTTCATCCAGCCCAGCATTTCAAATGAAGTATTTTATGGTTAGAAAGGCCAAGTCTGGCCTGCTGCCTGTTTTTGTAAATATGCTTGACTAGAACACAGCCACGTTCATCCACTTACTCATTGTGCACAGCTGCTTTTGTACTGCATCAGCAAAGATGAGTAGTTGCCATGGAGACATTACAGCCTTCAAAGCCTATAATATTTACTCCCTGGCTCTTTACAGAAGCTTGCCGTCCCAGCTCTAGACTGGGAGCAACATCAGCAACCTCAGTGCTCATTCATTGCTATATCCCTGACACCCAGAATGGAATCTGGCACCTGGTAAGCACTTCCTAAGTATTTACAGAATAAATAAAATGCTTCCTCTCTCTCTCTTTTTTTTTTTTTTAACCTTGCAGCATGTGGGATCTTATTTCCCCAACCATTGATGGAACCCATGTCCCCTGCAGTGGTAGCTCAGAGTCTTAACCACCAGGGAAGTCCCAAAATACATTGTTTTTAATTTTTTTTTTCCCTTTGGTCACCTCTTAGCAGATTGGGATTCTGTAAAAACAGGGGACAAACCATACAAAAATTATAGTAATAAATTAACAGCAGTTACTATCTGCCAGACACAGTAGACATAAGAGACATCAAACTCCTTTGCAAGCAGAAACTTAGTCCTGGGAGTTGGCCCATATACTGTTGAGTATATAGTTTACAAGCTATGTGACCATAGGCAGATTTCTTAACTTGCTTGTGCTGTTTCTTTAGCTACAAAATAAGAATAAAAAATAATAAAAAGGAATTCCCTGGCAGCCCAGTGGTTAGGACTTTGCACTTTCACTATGGAGGGCCTGGGTTCACTCCCTGGTCAGTGGACTAAGAGCCCACAAGCCACATGGCCAAAAAAAAAAAAAAAAAAAATGAAGTTAAAATAAAATAAAAATAAAATGCAAATAGGCTGAGCCAGACACACAGTACGGACTTAACCACTGTTAGTACCCATTTTTGCAAAAACCAATAACAGCAACAATAATCAACATTTCTACAGACCGTATTACGGGCCAGAATTATCTCATTTAATCTCTTGAGGTTTGACAGAATGGTGACATCGAAACACAGGGGGAAGGTAGGATTCCAACCCAGTCACTAGGGATACAGAGCCCTGTGCCCTTAACCCTCAGAGAACGCTACCTCTCAACCCTCACCTTCCCACAACTCTGAAGCAAGAAAAACCATCATTCCCTTTTGACAGCTGGAGAAAATGAGGCTTGAACCCAGGTCATCCTGATTCCTAAACCCCCGATCCTCATCCCTCTGCCACCCAGTTCACCATTTCAGCTCCCACTGACCTGGGCGCCGTAGAGAAAACGTCTGGGTGCAGTTCGGTCAGACCCACGCGCTCCTGCTCATAGCCCCGCAGAGATTCAACCCAGGCCTGCACCGGACGCCGGTGCAGGGGTACCGGGAGCTCGCACCTGCGCAGTACGGGTGCCTGGGGACCTGGAATGATTGGGAAGTCAGGAGTAAGGGTCAGAGTTCCCAGTCGCCACCCTTCCTGGGGTGACCAAGCAACCTCACCTGCGTTCGCCAAGGGTTCTGGTTTCTCCGCCGACTGCACTGCCTCTTCTGTCAGCGCGCTCAGGCCCTGTAAACGGTGGGAGGGAATGAGAGAGAAGCCCCCGGGCCCTCCAACTTTTATCCTCCGACCCCGACCTCCGTCCTCGGCCTCACCCGGCAGCCCCTGGGCCGAAGCCAGGCCCGGGCCCCGGCCCGGACTAGCTGCTGCATCTTCGCGTAGCTCTCCACGTTTAGAGAGGTCAAGGCTTCCTCTGGAGTCTAGCGACGCCTCGAGATGACGTCACGCCCGCGACACCGCCTGCTCTGATTGTTTTCGGCTTAGGAAAGCGGAGCATGCAAGATCGAGGACCGCGGGGCTCGCCTCAGCGTGCCCCCACCTCCGCCCCAAGACTAACGCCCCAAACCCCAATTTTCTCTGCAGGTCTAAGAACCCTCTGCAACCCCGGGAGTGCGAGCCCACAGTGAGAAACACCGCCCCTTCGTCGGTCCCGCCCCCAAAGGGCCTGAGGGAATCCAGCCAATGAAACCTCCCTACTCAAAGGACACGCTCCTCATTCAGCCAATGAGCTGTTAAGTATGAAAAAAAAAGTTCTGGGGCGGGCACTAAAGGGAATATGGCCAATAGTTGTTACGCTTTTATGTCGGCCACGCCCTCTAGGTCCCGCCCCATTGGGGCCCCGAAGTCTCTAAGTTGCGGTTTCTACAGGAACGTGGATTTTTGTTTGTTTAAATGCAGGGCTTTATCTCCCGCAGAAAGCTCTCAGGATAGGACCTGGAGGATAGATCCCCAGGGTATGTCCCCGTTCAATGCCTCAGGTTAGGGATGTGTCTCCCTCATCTCCTTGGCCAAGATGTCGCGTCTCATACAGCCCGAGTTCTCAGAGAGCACAGTGGGAAGTCCACAGATTCTAGCTTGCTCTCTCGTCCCCTCTCACAATAGAAATCCAAATGCTCATTTAAAAAAATAATTTTATTCATCTATTTGTTTATTTAGGCTAGTTCTTCCTTGGTGCGCGAGGTTTTCTCTAGTTGTGGGGCACGGGCTTCTAAATACAGTGGCTTTTTTTGCCGAGCACGGAGCTCTAGGAGAGTGGGCTTCAGTAGTTGGGGTGCGTGGACTCAGTATTTGAGGCCTCTGAGGTCTAGAGCACAGGCTCAATAGTTTTGGCTCACAGGCTTAGTTGTTCCAGGGCATGTGGGATCCTTCGTGACCAGGTATCGAACTCGTGTTTCCTGCATCGCCAGGCCGATTCTTTACCACTACTGAGCCACCAGAGAAACCCCAAATGTTCCTTTTCTAGGTTCTTTGCCATGTTCCCCATCGGGCCTCCAGGCGGCGCCACGACCACATAACAGCCTTTCTTGCCAGGCTCAGTTCAGTTCAGTCGCTCAGTCATGTTCGACTCTTTGCGACCCCATGAATTGCAGCACGCCAGGCCTCCCTGTCCATCAGCAACTCCCAGAGTTCACTCAAACTCACGTCCATCGAGTCGGTGATGCCATCCAGCCATCTCATCCTCTGTCGTCCCCTTCTGGTCCTGCGCCCAATCCCTCCCAGCATCAGAGTGTTTTCCAATGAGTCAACTCTTCGCATGAGGTGGCCAAAGTACTGGAGTTGCAGCTTTAGCATCATTCCTTCCAAAGAAATCCCAGGGCCGATCTCCTTCAGAATGGACTGGTTGGATCTCCTTGCAGTCCAAGGGACTCTCAAGAGTCTTCTCCAACACCACAGTTCGAAAGCATCAGTTCTTCAGCGCTCAGCTTTCTTCACAGTCCAACTCTCACATGACATACATGACTACTGGAAAAACCATAGCCTTGACTAGACGGACCTTGCCAGGCTAGACCTGAGCATTTGGCTGCCAGCGTGATTTGGACCGAGTTCAGTGGCTAAGAACGTGTTTTCAGAGACAAATTCAGTGTACTCATCTGGAAGATGGGGAGGTTGTAAGATCTGATGAAATGATTGAGGCAAAGCATGTCATGCGTGAAACATGCAGAGCATTATTATATTATTATTATTAATTGAAGGTAAGTTTTGTCATCAAATCAAGACAAGAACCAAGGCAGGGAAAGGGGTGGGCACTGGAGGACCTGAATGCTGTGCTAAAGATGTAAGACATTGTTTCTTTTCTTTTTTAAATTTTCATCTGATATATGACATATGGATATTTTTGTGAAGTATTAATGAAAATTTACAATGTTATATTTCATTGTGTACTCTACTCTTGTAAGAACTGTGAATGTGTGTTTTAAACTTCACACACTTTGCAATTTCAAAAGGTCTTTTAAATCCTTTATTTTGTACAGTCTTGTTTATTCACTTTATGTTTGCATAATTCACACACCTAGTAAAGAAAATTTCAAAAACTGCACAAAGAAAACTAGAGTGAATGAAAAAATCTGTCTCCTCCAACCTCTGTTCCCTGCTGGGCCCGCCCCACACCCCTTTCCCTTCCCAGAATCCACCGCCACAACCAGCTGTGTCTCTTCTCTGAGAACCAGTTTATTATTTTACAGGCAGCTTCTCCAAGTCTGTCCCGGGCAAGAGAATTTAGATTTTATGTGGTGAAGGATGGGACGGCACTTAGTTACTTAATG
Source organism: Bos taurus (assembly GCF_002263795.3). NCBI lineage: Eukaryota > Metazoa > Chordata > Mammalia > Artiodactyla > Bovidae > Bos > Bos taurus. Next base: position 14,769,600 of record NC_037334.1, on the reverse strand, counting down.
ATTTAGTGGGCACCTACTGTGTACTGCTGGGGTAAATCCAACAGACACCCTTGAAAATACTCACAGCTCAGTGCAGAAGGCTGAGAGATCAGAATGGGGGAGGGAAGTCTATAGAGTCTCTGAGAGCCCAGGGGAAGAACACCTAACCCATGGGGGCAGGAGTCTCACAGGCGACTTCTCTGAAGCTGTAACCTGAGAGCTAAGGCTTAAAGTTCCATTAGGAGTTTGTCCAAAGGAGAAAATGTGATCCAGGCTGAGGAAATAGCAGTTGCAAAGGGCAGAAGTCGGGGCAGGAGGGGGGGAGGGGGGAGGGTTGAGGGGGTGGCTGGACTTTCCTAATGGCCACAGGCTTTGTTTATTGACTCATTCATTTCTGTTGACCACCCCCCTCAGGGCCTTTGCATTGTTGTTCCTTCAGCCTGGATCATACTTTTCTTTCTCTTTAAAGGCTTTTTTTTTTTTTTTTTTTGATGTGGACCAAGTCAACGGTTATGAATTTGAGCAAACTCCAGCAGACAGTAAAGGGCAGGGCAGCCTGGCATGCTGCAGTCCATGGGGTCACAGTCAGGCACGAATTAGCAACTGTGAACAATAGCAGGTTTTATTTTTTGTTTTTTATTAGTCGCTCAGTGATGTCGGACTATTTGTGACCCCATGGACTGTAGCTCACCAGGCTCCTCTGTCCATGGGATTCTCCAGGCAAGAATACTGGAGTGGGTTGCCATGCCCTCCTCCAGGGGATCTTCCCAACCCAGTCTCCTGGGTTGGGAGACTGGAACCCGTGTCTCCTTCTGCTCCTGCATTGCAGGCAGATTCTTAACTGTCTGAGCCACTGGAGAAGCCCTTATCCTGCCCTATTTTTTTTCCATCAGTATTTATATTCTAATATATAACTTCCTGGATTTTTTTAAATGTCTTTTGTCTGTCTCCCCCATTAGAGGAGAAATTTTGTCTCCTCCTTGGCAGAAATTTTGCTCTGTCTGGCCCCTGCAGCCAGTATAGTGCCTATAGTACAGTAGGGACTCAATACATGTTTCTTTTTTAAAATTTTTTATTTTATATTCAAGGAGAGCTGATTAACAATGTTGTGATAGTTTCAGGTGGACAGCAAAGGGACTCAGCTACACATATACATGTATCCATTCTCCCCGAAACTTCCCTCCCACCCAAGCTGCTGCATGACATTGAACAGAGCTCCCTGTGCTATACAGTAGATCCTGTACTGTATGGATAAATGTTGATTATCCATTTTAGTTTTTACGTATTTATTTTAGTTTTACCTGGGCTGGGTCTTCGTTGCTGAACACAGGCTTTCTCTAGTTGTAAGACTGGGGACTGTTCCCTGTGGTGTGTGGGGTTCTCATAGCGGTGGGGCATGGGCTCTTCAGCATTCGGGCTTCAGTAATTGCAGCATGTGGGCTCTAGAGTGCAGGCTCAGTAGTTGTGGTGCACAGGCTTAGATGCTCCATGGCGTGTGGAATCTACCCAAACCAGGGATCAAACCCATGTCCCCAGCATTGGCAGGTGGAGTCTTATCCACTGTGCCACCAGGAAGTCTGGTTTTCCATTTTAAATATAGCAGTGTGTACATATCCGTCCAGACTCCCTAAATATCCTTCCCCCTCTTGAGTGAATCCCTTCATTCATCATCCTGATGCAGTGCTCAGACACTCAGTCGTGCCTGACTCTTTGTGACCCCATGGACTATAGCCCACCAGGCTCCTCTGTCCACAGGGATTCTCCAGGCAAGAATACTAGAATGGCTTGCTGTGCCCTCCTCCAGGGGATCTTCCCAACCCAGGGATCGAACCCAGGTCTCCCACATTGCAGGCAGAGTCTTTACTGTCTGAGTCACCAGGGAAGCCCTGATGCAGGTATGTTACCAAAAACAGAATCCTCTCTGTCTCTTGGGTCTCAGGATCTGTATCCCCACTGAAGTCATGGGCAAATAAGGTACCCAGTGAATGATTATTTACCCAATGACCCTGGAATCATATAGACATAGGTTTGAATCCAGGGGCAGCTGCTAACTGGTCGGGTGTCCCTGGGCAGATGGTTAGCACTTTCAGAGTTCAGTCTCCTTATTGGTAGGTGGAACACCCACAACCTCTCCCCTGACCAGCTGTGTGGTTGACGAGTTCTCTTTCTTTCCATCCTCAGCCCCCACAGTATCTCCCCGCTCCCTACAATGGAGAGAGCCTGTAAATACCTGACTAAGATCACGTCCCTCCTCTGTTCAGAACCCTCTATGGCTCCTTTTTCACTTAGGGCAAAAGCCAAAGTCCCCACTGGAGCCCACAAGGCCCTGAAAGACCTGTCCCCACTGCCTCCCACTGCCCTTCTCTATCCCTCTCTGGTTTCCAGTGTGCTGGTTGTTCTAGGCTCCCTCTGTGGCTGGGGGCAGGGGGAACATTGTAGGGGCTGAGGATGGAAAGAAAGAGAACTCAACAACCATACAGCTCATCACGGAAGCGTTTGTGTGTGTCCCACCTCCCCATTAAGAAACTCAACTCTGAAAGTGCTAACCCTGTGCCCAGGTAACGCCTGACCAATTAGCAGCAGCCCTTGGATGCACTGGTTTTCTCACCAGAACCTATCAGTTTCACACCAGCCCCAGGGCTTTTGCACTAGTCTTGCCTTCTACATGGACCATTCTCCCCGAAATGTCTGCATGGTTCACTCCCTCACCTCCTTGTGTGTGTTTAGTGGCTCAGTTGTGTCTGACTCTTTGCGACTCCATGGACTGTACCCCGCCAGGCTCCTCTGTCCATGGAATTTTCCAGGCAAGAATACTAGAGTGGGTTGTCATTTCCTTCTCCGGGGGATCTTCCCAATCCAGACTCAAACCCACGTCTCCTGCCTTGCAGGCTGATTCTCTACCCACTGCGCCAGTGGGGAAGCCCTCACCTCCTTCGGGTCTTTACTCACATGTCACCTTCTCAAGTGACACTAGGTCTAAAAATCATGGTTCTGTTCCTACCCCATATATCTAATCCACCTTCCCAGTGTCATTGTTTCCTGAACTTCCACCACATCCTAACAGATGACATAAGGTTCTTATTTGTCCTGCCTCTTGTCTGTCTCCTCCATGAGAATATCAACTACTAGACAACAGAGATCTTTGTTTCTTTCACTGTTGGATCCCTTTGCTAAGAAGGAGAAGGGTGCCAGGCACCCAGAAGATTTCAGTACATAGTAATTGAACAAATAGAATGTAGAGGAAGCAGTTTGCACATGGCTCCCCCACAGGCATATTGATTGCAAGCCTTAATGAAAGGGTGGTAATGACCTTCAGACCTGCACACCGAGAGGCTAAAAGTTTGACCATTTTTGTCCAAGCCTGAGTAGAGGTTGAAGGTAGAGGTGTCCAGCCCTTCCCTGTGGCTCAAAGGCTCAATTGTAGTGGCCTCTGCCCCCAATGGGCCAGCATCAATCTTTGCAGACCAGAGAGGGTCTCTGCTGGCACCGGGCACGATAGCAATTTCGTCGTTGTTGTTCAGTCACTAAGTTTTGTCCAACTCCTTGCGACCTCATGGAGCATACCAGTCTCCTCTGTCCTCCACTGTCTCCCAGAGTCTGCTCAAATTCATGTCCATTGAGTCAGTGATGCCATCTCACCATGTCATCCTCTGCCGCCCTCTTCTCCATTTGCCTTCAATCTTTCCCAGCATCAGGGCAATTTAGGGAGCATATACTGGAAACTGGAAGGTCCCCCAAGGTCTGGTCATTTCTAGCCTCCCATTGTTGTGCCAGGATTTTCACAAGGGCAAGAGGTCAAGGCTGGGATATTGGGGGGCAGCCTTCAGATAGAAGATGAAGATCATGGGTGCAGGCTGGACTGGGGGCTCTGACCTCTTGGGGGGAGCTGTTTAAAGTATACCACCCTCAACTGCCAACACAGCTGCTGTTTTGCAGCTCAGTTTGTGGGTAACGGCCAAGCAGGTGAGGAGGAGGAGTCCCCATGGAGGTTTTCTCCACTCCCCTCAACCCCTAGGGATGGGCATGATTTGCATAGATGTTTCCATTCTCTTCAGTTCAAGTGGGTGTTTGGAGCAGAAAAAAAGGCTCAAAACCAGCCTCCCAGGTTTTGGCGGAGAGTCAGGCCCCCACAGGGCACATGGGCTCTCTCAGCCTCAGTTTTCCCTTCTGTAGAATGGGGGTATAGTTCCCCTTTCCTCATTTGGTTTGTGTCAGCCTTGAGCCTGTGTACCCTCAGATCACCCACTCCCTGTTCTGTCCCTGCCCCATGGTTAAGGTCTGACCCCTGCATAGGATAGCCCCTCTTTTGCCCACTGCTTTTTGCCCAGATTTAGTCAATGGCAGGCACTAAGGGTAGATTGGAGGGTGGGAGGATAGAACAAGCCAGAGTCGTTCTCCCCATTTGCTTCCCACATCATCTCCCACTGGACATAGCCTCCCTCTTTGTCAATTTCTCATCAACATAACCAATCCTGGTATTAAATCCCATCTGTTTGAGATACTTCTATTTTCCTAAATTGACTCTGACTCATTTGAAGAGACCCTGATGCTGGGAAAGATTGAGGGTAGGAGGAGAAGGGGATGACAGAGGATGAGATGGTTGGATGGCATCACCAACTCAATGGACATGAGTTTGGGTAGGCTCTGGGAGTTGGTGATGGACAGGGAGGCCTGGTGTGCTGCAGTACATGGGGTCGCAAAGAGTCAGACACGACTGAGTGACTGAACTGAACTAATGCAACGCAGTTGTAAAGGATTTTTATTTAAGATACAATTTAAAAAAAAAAAGATGGAGAAGGAAATGGCAACCCACTCCAGTATTCTTGCCTGGGAAATCCCATGGACAGAGAACCTGTCAGGCTACAGTCCATGGGGTTAAGAGAGTTGGACACAACTTAGCGACTAAACAAACTACATTTAGTACAAAATACTCAAATGGAAAAATAAGTAGGTTTATACCTTTATGAACCCAGTGAAGTAAGCTAAGGATTCAAAAAATTCTTTTAAGTAATGTACTAATGGTTAATTAAGATTCATATCTCAGGTATTTTTCCTGGTTATATTTATAGTTATATTTGGAAGGGTTTTTTTTTTTTTTTTTAGGTACATTAAAATATGACCTGCATTTAAAAAAAAAAACCCAGAAATTCTTTTTTTACAGTGCACAGTTCTGCAAATTTCCACAAACATATGTAGTCATATTACCACCACCACAATCAAACTATAGAAAGGTTCCATCACCAAAAAATTCCACCATGCTTTTTTGTTGTCAGCCCCTCCCTCCACCCTCAGCCCCTATATATCCCTGGTTATTCATTGTATGTATAGTTTGGCCTTTTCTGAAATAACAGAAGGGGAATCATACAGTATGCAGCTTTTTGTGCCTGCCTTCTTTCTCCCACCACAATGCATCTGAGATTCATCCATGTTGTTCTATACCGCTGCTTTCTTTTATTGCCTGCACCACGTCTTAGTTGTGGGATTTCAGGGCTTTTTTTTTTTTCCCTAATGGAACGCTTCGTGAATTTGCCTGTCATCGTTGTGCAGGGGCCATGCTAATCTCAGTATCATTCCAGTTTTAGTATATGTGCTGCTGAAGTGAGCACCACATGCGAGGTCTTTAGTTGCTGCAGACAAGCTGTTAGTTGCAGCACGTGGGATCTAGTTCCCTGATCAGGGATCGAATCCAGGTCTCCCACACTGGGAGCCTGGAGTCTTAGCCACCAGACCTCCAGGGAAGTGCCACCACTAGTTCCTCTGAGAACTTGAAGTTTCAGATATTACATTCCTGAGTGGTCTTCCATGTGAAGACAAACTGCAGCATGTCTATTCATTCGTTAAAGGAGCTGCTGTGAGCTTCTGATGGGTTGATATTTACACAGGACTTGGGACAGTAAACTGGCGCATGATGTATGTGTCAGCTGTTATTACTTTGCTGGAGCAGGGCTGAAGTGGGCTACGGGGGTTCCCCTCCCCTCACAGCACGTCTCCCTCATCTAGAAGAGAGAGCTGAGCCTGGGCTGCAGCTCCATCTGGTGCCGACGTGGCAGGGGTGGCCTCCCCCAGCGGCCTCCCTACCCCATCCCTGAAGCTGAAAGTGGGCCTCAAGCCCATGGGTGGATGAAACGAGGCCACTGCAGCTCCACAGCCTGCCAAGATCAGCATCTGGAAAGCCTCTCTGCAGCTGGGCCCCTCCCCCGCTTGTGCTGGGGTGATGATGAGAAAGTTGGGACCTGTCTCAGACACTTCTCCTCCTGCCAAAACCTGAGAGCTGGGGGATGGGGGTGGGGGGACAGTGGAGGCCCAGAGTGGATCAAGGGACATTCTAGGCCTCATCCTCATAGGGGAGTTCACAAAATCGGGGGTGGAGACTTCCCTGGTGGTCCAATGGCTAGGACTCCAGGCTCCTGATGCAGAGGACCTGGGTTCCATCCCTGATCAGGGAACTAGACCCCACATGCTGCCACTGAAAAATCCTGCAGGTGACTACTTAAGACCCCGTGTGCTGCAACTAAGACCTGGTACAGCCCAAATAAATAGATAAAAAAAAATTTTTTTTAATTGGAGTAGGGTGGGATCAGAGGTCAGAGGGATTCCTTCACCTCTGGACTGTGGAGAAGAACATTCTACACCTCACCAGTTGCTGATGTGGTTCTGAGCAATAACCACAGCCCTCCTATTCCAAGGCACCAGGGCAGGGATAGGGTGGGGGTGGGGGTGGGGGTGATGTTCACTGCATCAGGAGTGGGACAGGGACTTGGGATAAAAAGAAGAGCAGAGAGGGCTCTGGTTCAAATCCCACCACAATCGTGTGCCTCAATTTCCTTATCTTTAAAATGGGGTGATGTGGAAAGTGCAAAACTATGGGGACAGTGAAAAAAACCAATGGTTGTCAGTGATTAAGGATGAGGAGAGGGGAATGAATGGCCAGAGCACAGAGGGTTTTTAGGGCAGTGAAACTATCTGTATGATACTATAAGGGTGGATAGGTATCATTATTTTTTCTTCCATTTTTTCCCCATTTTGTTTAGTCACTAAGTCGTATCTGACTCTTTTGCAACTCCATGGACTGTAGCCCACAGGCCTCCTCTGTTGGTGGAATTTTCCAGACAAGAATATTGGACATCTTCAAGAATGTCCCTTGAAGATCCCCTTCTCCAGGGAATCTTTTCGACCCAGAGATCGAACCTGCATCTCCTGCATTGGCAGGTGGATTCTTTACCACTGAGCCACCAGGGAAGCCCATGTATCATTATGCTGCTGCTGCTGCTGCTGCTAAGTCGCTTCAGTTGTGTCCAACTCTGTGCGACCCCATAGACGGCAGCCCATCAGGCTCCATCAGGCTCCCCCATCCCTGGGATTCTCCAGGCAAGAACACTGGAGTGGGTTGCCATTTCCTTCTCCAATGCATGAAAGTAAAAAGTGAAAGTGAAGTCGCTCAGTCGTGTCCGACTCTTAGCGACCCCATGGACTGCAGCTTACCAGGCTCCTCCACCCATGGGATTTTCCAGGCAAGAGTACTGGAGTGGGGTGCCATTGCCTTCTCCGATGTATCATTATACATTTGACCAAACCCATAGAATGTACAACACTGAGTGAACCCTCATGTACACCACGGACTTGGGGGGTGATAATGATGTATGTTTGTAGGTTCATCAGTGGTAACAAAATGTACTACTCTGTTGGGGGGAGCTGTTGACAGTGGGGGAAGCTATGCATGTAAAAGGGGGTAGATGGGCCATTCTCTGTACTTTCTGCTCAATTTTCCTGTGAACCTAAGACTATTCTAAAAAACTAAAGTCTAGGGACTTCCCTGGTGGTCCAATGATTAAGTGCTTCCAATGCAAGGGGTGCAAGTTGGATCCCTGCTCTGGGAACTAAGATCCCATATGGCACTTGCTGCAGCCAAAAAAATGAAAGAAAAAGAAAGTCCCTATAAAAAGTGGAATTATGATGATAACAATAATACCCACCTCCTAGGCGTGGAGGACTCATGCAGCCGCACCCAGCACAGTCTGTCTGTGTCTGTGAGCATTAGCCATTAGTGTCGATGGCCCTGTAATTACAGAAGGCTGCTCCAAGCCTCTTCCTTTTCTTCTTTTTCCCTTGCTTGTGAGCTCGGTAAGAAAAGGGCCCCATTTCCTTCCTCTTCCACTGTTCTCTCACTTAGAGATTCCCCCTCCCTGAGTCCCCGCCACAGGGAGGTTCCAGCTTTCCTCTAGATAACCCGCCCCCCCACCGCCGCCCAGACGATCTGGGTGTCTACGCAAGTGGTTCCCAGTTCTCTAGCCTGTCCCCTCAGCTGACCCGGTGTAGATCTCATATGGCCCCAGTAATGGGAGGTGGAGGGGGAGGCGGAAGTTGCTTGCGGGTGTATCTGTGTGTCCCTGGGGACATCACCTTTGTCTAGGCGCCACGGTACCCCTAACAGACGGCCGGATGTATCTGCAGCCTTGATATTACCCACACACTCCCCCCTCCCGCAGGTCCCTTGAGAGGACGGCAAACTGCTGAGGCAGCCTAGGCGAGCTGGGGAGGGGGGCACTTCCTCCCCAGTCTCAGGTCCTCACAGAGGGCTAAGATTTCCGCTCTGATAGCTCCCTTGCAAGGAAAGGACCTGGTTTGTCTTTGGTTTTTTTTTTGTGTGTGTGTGTGTGTGTGTGCTTTGTCCTCTATGGGTTGAACACCTGGTTTCTAGACTTTGCATGGCTGCACTTCATCTGGGCAGAGGATTCGGAGAGGTTTTGCTGAGGTTCCGAGTGGACCCCACCATCTAGCCCCGAAGCTTAGTGGACACTGAATCTGAGTCAGGAAAAGGAGCAAAGCCACTCTCCGGCTTTTTAAAATCTTCTCACCAAAGCCTTGCTACCTCGTGTGTTAGAACTGTTTGGTTTCTTCTGTCTCTTCCATTGGACTTTCAGTTTTGGATGGCAGAAACCAACAAGGTATCACTATAGCTAGCTCAGAGCATTCTCTGTTGCATTATATGAATATATATGCCACAGACACGTAACACTAATATATTGACTCTTAATATTTATTTCCTTATTGATAACTTAAATATGTGTATTCTTAATATAAATTCATTTCACAGTGACATGTTGAATAAATAGCACAGGTATGTTTATTGATGATGTTATTGTTGATTTATGTTATTGATACTATTTGTTATTATTATTATAGAAACAATTTTACAGCTAAAAAGCCTGGTGATTTGTTACTTCAATGTGATTTTTCATGTCTTTGTAAATTTTTTGAGTTTGTAATATGAGCTAAAAATTTCAAACATTCCCTCCCCCCAGGGTACCCCATGAAAAGTCTGGTCCCCTCTCACCTGTCCCCCTGCCCGCTCTGTGTCCCTCCCTGAGGGTAACCACTGTGACGGTGTCTTGTGCCTCCCCCCAACCCCCCTGATATGGCCTGGTTGTCCACAGGCAAATGTGTATGTATTTTCACCTGTCCCCCTGTCTCTCTCCCTGGAGGTAACCACTGTGACGGGGTCTTGTGCCTTCTCCCCAATACGGCCTGTTTCTCCACAGGCAAATGTGTGTGTATTTATACAGTCCTTATAAATAAATATATCCAGAAACGCAGGCAAGCGAGCAATGCAAACTCATCTACATTGTGCTTTTTTCATCTTACGTTGAAAACAGTTTCATATCAGGACGACTCCGATTTTCCTTTTTAATAGGCATAAATCAGGTCAGATCAGATCAGTCACTCAGTCGTGTCCAAATGGATCAACTTTAATTTCCTTTTTCAAAGTTTTGCTTTTCAACCTGATTTATGGAGTATGGTATGCATACAGAAGCGTGCACTAAACTTCTCTTTCTCTCTTTTTTATTGGTTGCATTTTTTGGGATTCAAGCATCCATAGTTTTTTTTTTAATTTCATCTTTTATGAAGCATGATTGACGTGTAAAATGGTAAGTTAAAGTGTACATCCAGGTGATTTGACATATGTATATACTGAAAGGATTCCCCCTCATCCAGTTAATGAACACATCTTTCACCTCACGTTTTTATCTTGTGTGTGTGTGTAACAGCAGTTCAGTTCTACTCTCAGCAAATTTCAATTCTTTGATACAGTATTATCAACTGTAGTCACTGTGCTGTATATTATATTCGCAGCCTTATTTATCTTATAACTGAAAGTTTGCACCCTTTTGCTAATCTCTCCCCATTTCCCCCACACCCCAGCATCTGGCAATCACCTTTCCTACTCTCTGTTTCTATAAGTTTTTTTTAAAGATTCCAGTATAAGGGATAGCATGCAGTATTTAGGGGCCTCCCCTGTGGCTCAGTGGTAAAGAATTCACCTGCAATACAGCAGCTGCAGGAGACCCTAGGTTGGGAAGATCCCCTGGAGGAGGGCATGGCAACCCACTCCAGTATTCTTTCCTGGAGAATCCAAATGGACAGAGGAAAACGGAAGGCTACAGTCCATGGAGTTGCAAAGAGTTGAACACAACTGAAGTGACTTAGCACGCATGTGGTATTTGTTTTTGTCTGGCTCATTTTGCTTAGCATAAAGCCCTCAAATTTCATCCATGTCGTTGAAAATGACAGAATTTCTTTTCTAATCAGTGAACAATATTCCATTATGTATATGTGTATGTATATATATGTATATTTATGTGTGTGTGCATTCTCAGTTACTCAGTCGTGTTCGACTATTTGTGACCCCATGGGCTGTAGCCTGCCAGGCTCCTCTGTCCATGGGGATTCTCCAGGCAAGAATACTGGAGTGGGTTGCCATTTTCTACTCCAGGGAATCTTCCCAACCCAGGAATTGAACCCTCATTTCCTGCATTGGCAGGTGGATTCTTTATCCCCGGGGGACACCGTATGTATAAATGAATCTTACATCTTTATCCATTCATCTGTTGACAGACACAAGTTGTTTCCATATCTTGGCTACTGCAAATAATACTGCAACAGATGTGGAAGTGCAGATACCCTTTTGTGTCATTTTGCTTTACAACACTCTTTACTGAAGTATATTAGACATACGAGGAATTCCCTGGTGGTCCAGTGGTTAAGATTCCTCACTTTCACTACCAAAAGCCTGCGTTCTATCCCTGGTTGAGGAACTAAGATCCCACGTGCTGTACCGCACAACCAAATACACACAGAAGAGTGTACCTACCCTCTCCCTGTTTTTTCTTACACTGTCTGGGTATCAGGGCTTCCCTGATGGTTCAGACAGGAAAGAATCTGCCTGCAACGTGGGAGACCTGGGTTCCCTCCCTGGGTTGGGAAGATCCCCTGGAGGAGGGCATGGCAACCCACTCCAGTATTCAGTAATCCACAAAGAGTCGGACACTAAGTGACTAAGCACACGTCTGCGTACAAGCAGTCTAACTTTCAGCTTAATTGATCAATTAATTTTTTTGACCACATGGCTTCTTAGTTTCCTGACCAGAGACTGAACCTGGGCCATGGCAGTGAAAGCCCCAAGTCCTAACCACTGGACCGCCTGTGAATTCCCTCAACGTAACTTATTGTTGGAATAGGCCAAGTATGTACATGTTACAAAAGTCAAAAGATACAAAAGCACTCACAGAGTGAAAGTTATGTCCCTCCCATGCCGTCCCCTATCTTTCAGTTCCTCTCCCAGGAAATTTATCAGTTTCTTCTTTCTGTAATACTTTAGATATTCTGAGCAAGTATGTGTGCATGCTAAGTTGCTTCAGTCGTGTTCAACTCTTTGTGACACTATGGACTGTAGCCCGCCAGGCTCCTCTGTCCATGGGATTCTCTAGGCAAGAATACTGGAGTGGGTTGCCATTTCCTCCTCCAGAGGAAACTTCCTGACCCAGGGATTGAACCCAAGTCTCCTGCAGCTGCTGCGTTGCATGAAAATTCTTTACCACTGAGCCAGTGGAGAAGCCCTGAGCAAGTATAGTAGAACATCAACTTGGGACAGGGAGTTTTATCTGTTTTGTTTCTTGATATATCTCCAGCCTTTTAGAATGGTGTCTGGCACATGCGGGTGCTTACTGTATTGTGGTAAGTAAACATATAAGCAGATGATGTATTCATTTCCACAAATAGTGCCTTTCTGTACATAGGTTCCATGAAGGGAAGGACTTTTTTCCCTTTTCTGTTCACTGCTATGCCTGTGCGTGGGATCTTGGACACTCAGTCATGTTTGACTCTTTGTGACCCCATGGACTATAACCTGCCAGGCTCCCTTGTCCATGGAATTTTTCCAGGCAAGAATATGGGAATGGGTTGCCATTTCCAAAGGAGTGAGGGACATATCCTCTAGTCCCTGATTTCACACGCACACATCAGTAAATGCAGGTGGGCTTCATCTCTGCGGCCAGGCACACAGAGATGCCCAGGAAAAGCTCAATGGGAAAAAATGGGAAACTAAAGAACTGGCTAGGACTTCCCTGGCAGTCCAGTGGTTAAAACTCTGTGCTGCCACTGCAGGGGGCATGGGGTTTGATCCCTGGTTGGGGAATTAAGATCCCTCATAGCTCAGCCAAAAAGACTGGGACCCAACTTAAAAAGCAAGAATTAGCTTGGGCCCGCTGGTCGACCACAAGGAAAATACTCAATTGGACAGAGGCAGTGGAGGCTGCTGAGTGCTCCCCCAGTCTTCTAGGGCAGAGGGGCCAGGGCCTCAATTCTGGGGCCTTATTAAGGCAAAAACCAATCCATTCTTTGTGGCAGGACCTAGCACATAGTGGGCTTCCCTGGCTCAGTGGTAAAGCATCCACCCATCAGTGGGTCCTGGGTCAGGAAGATCCCCTGGATAAGGAAATAGCTACCCACTCCAGTATTCTTGTTTGGGAAATCAAAACCCCAAGGAGGAGTCCAGGGCTACAGTCCAAGGGGTTGCAAGAGTCAGACACCACCTAGCGCCTAAACCACCGCCACCACCTAGCACATAATAGGAACTTGCTTTTTTGTTGGATGAACACACAGTGGGCGCTTAATGCCTGTTTGTTGTGTTGACCTTAGTAGGTGCTTCCTGGCTCCTTGCTGAATAAGTAAGGCAATTCCTTGCCCTCCTGCAATTCCAGGATCCCAGGCAGGGGCCAAGAGTATATCTGCAATCCAAGACAGTTATTTCAGGTTGAGGCCACCTGGGCAGGAGCGACTGGACAGTACGGGTCTGCGTGACGTCATGCGTTGGCCGGTTCTCACGGGTGGGGGCTGGGAGGGGGCAGGGCTGGAGGTGGGGGTGCGGACAAAGGGACCCTGCGCGCCTCCCCCACGCCCGCCCTCGCGCGCGCCCCGCTGAGCTGATCACATCTGGAATTCATTGCTGCTGCCGCCGGCCGGAAAGGAGGAGGCGGAGACAGGGCGCGGCGAGTGGGGGGGCCAAGGCGGCTCTTCCCTCCCTGTCCCTGAGTCCCCAGTCCCCAGCCCCGGGACGCAGTGGAGCCCGGCGGGCAGTCCCAGCCCCTGCCGCGGCCGTCCCGGGGGACGCAGGCGCCAAAGCCCCTCCGGCCCGGGCAAGGAGCCGGATCGGCCTAGCCAGGTGAGCGTGCGTGGCGAGGGGGAGGCAGAAAGGGCGGGCCCGGGTCCCCGGAGGTCTCGGATCGGAGCTAGGAAAGCCCGCTAGGGGTCGGGGGCTCCCTGGGCGCGCACGCACTGCTGGTCCTCCGGTTGCACCCAGGGAGTGGTCATCGTGCGCCCTCTCCACGATCCTAGGAGGCCCCATTGCCTTGGCCGCGAACCCCCAGACTGAGTTCCCCGCCTTCTCCAGCGGCAGGAAGTTGGCCGGGAGGAGAAGGCGGAATCCAAGCGCTTTCGGTCGGAGACTGGGAGGCAGGATGGCGTGCACCCCGGACCAGGGGGTTTGGGGACTGTGTATGGGGGAGGGGAGGACGCCCCTCTTCGCTGACTCTGGCTGGACGCTGGCGAAAGGTGCTGCGCGCCGCAGTACAGCCAAGCCAAGGGGCGGGGCTCCGGAGGAAGGCAGATGCCCACCTCCTGCACTTCTGATCCTCTGCCTCAGTTTCCCTGAGTAGTTCATCTCTTCCAGTCCTCCGCCCCGCCTCCCGTGGGGTCGTGGCTTTGTTCTGGAAGGAAAGTGAACCTGAGGCTGCGTGGCTTCGGCGCCTCTTCTTTCCCCTGGGGCCTGGGGATGGGGCGCGGGCGCGGGCACGCGTGCCGCCGACCCCGCGCGGTTCTGGGCCCAGACAAGCGTGGGAACCTAGCCCACTCCTTCTGGCACGAGTTGACTCATCGGGGATTTCCATCCCCTTACCAGACTCTTCCCTAGTCAGACACTCCAGGCGCCACGCGCTGAGCCCACGGTGCCCCGCGTGGCGCGACACGGGCGCGGCACTCGCGGTGCAGCTGTCGCTGGACCCCTCACCCCGCCTCTCCCCAGTCCTCTGGGAAGATCGAGGCGGGGCCCCGGGCTGGACGCACAGGCGTCGCCCATTCCCACTTGGAGACTTGGGGGTCCCCTGCGTGCGGCTGTCGCGGAAGAAAGGAGGCGCGGCCCCAGAAGCAGCCAGTGTGGATACCGTGCATTCCACCGCCAGATAAGGAGGCCGAGACTGCGGCCCAAGGGCGGGGGCGGGTTGTGCGTGTCTCCAAGGAGACGCTGGGCTTCGCCTGGTGGGGGTGGCCTGCCAGCGGACCAGAGGTGTCTCCAGCCTCCTTTACTGTTGTCTGAGCCTGGGCTGAGTTTAGGAGCCTCCACCCTCGGGGGCCCTCGTTCACTTGTTCATTCATTCATCTATTCATCCATCTATCCATTCATCCATCCATCCCACACATTTTCTGAGTGCTTTCTAAGTATGCCAGGCATTCTTCCAGGGACTGAAGGATTTAGTTGCTGGCCTCTGACACACATTCAACCATGGAAGCTGACAAAAAACAAGAAATACAATGATAATTTTTGAAATTGGCAAGTGCTGTGAATATAATAAAAGATGCTGTGATAGAAAGGGCCTAGGGAAGGTGGCTAGGATAGCCTAGTGGTTAGAGGCCACTAAACAGAAACCTGAAAGATAGGAAGGCCATGCCAGGTGAACAAACAGCAGAGGCAAAAGCTCTGAGGTCGGCATGGGGCTGAAATGTGAGAGGCCAGTGTGGTTCAGTGGAATGGCTCTGGGGGAGAGTGGGAGGAGGGGAGGTGGGCAGGGGTCACTTTGGATACTGGGGAACCATGGAAGAGTTTGGAGGTGAGGAGTGACATATTGAAGCTATAAATTTAAAAGCTCCCCCTGGCTGCTGCATGGAGAATGGCAGTATAGGGGGGTTTGGATGCGTGCATGTGAGCTTGGTCGTGTCTGACTCTTTGTGACCCCTGGACTGTAGCCTGCCAGGGATTTCCTCTGTCCTTGGGATTTCCTAGGCAAGAATACCAGAGTGGATTGCCTTTTCCCCCTCCAGGGGATCTTCCCGACCTAGGGATTGAAATGCAGGCAGATTCTTTACCACGAGCCACCTGGGAAATGGAAACTGAAGGGAAACGGAGCCCAGGGGGATATCCTAGGGCAAGGGGTATGGGATCTGTGAATGCCCAGAGGAACAGTAACCACAGGGCATGCCTCCATAGAACTTGCGGGATGGGCTCCTGGAAGCCACTGAGACTTCCTCCTGCCTTCCTCTCTCTTTAATCTCCCCCTGAACAGTCTTGGTGTGTCTCGCTTTCCTTCCCTCCAAACCCCATCGCTTGTCCCTCTTGCTTCAGGCCTGGCCATTCCCCAGTGCTGAGCCTAGTGACCTCTTACTGAGCATCTGGGAGGTGACTGCCTTGGTGAAGATGAAGAGGAGTCAGGCTCTGCGTTAGCCACGCCTGGGAGCCTGATGCAGGGAGGGGAAGCAGGCCAGGCCTGTATTTGCCTCAGGGTGACTGTGCCAGCTCCAGCCTCCAGACCCTGGTTCCTCTTTCTGGGAATCGTCCTAATGGAGAAGAAAGAGGCATTCGTCTTCTCTAACTAACCACCCTTCCTTCTGAGGCTATAAGAAGTGATGGTAGTCTCCCAAGGAAGAAGACGACATTTTGGTCAGTCCCTGGGGTATGAGGACTGAAACCACTTCTTATTTATCTAGGAATCGGCCATAAATCTTTCTCTGGGCCGCCAGACAGGAGAGAGGTTTGAGGGGCGGTGCAGGGGGCACACCCTGGGCTTCTAGCCCACCAGCAAGGGTGCTTCCCAGACCTGCCACAGGCCCTCAGTTCTCAATTATGATCCCCAGGAGGGGGCCAGTAGGCCAGGGCAGCTCGAGGGTGACTGGTCGGGGTGACCCAGCGGTCAGGCTGTGGTTCAGACTCTCCCCGGGGACATCCACAGTCTTAACAATGTCCTCGAAAAGAAATGAGCTCCAACCGCCTGGAAAGAGCCCGCTCAGTAGTGCAAACCATAGAGCGCCCCCAACTGGGCCAATCAAATGTCGAGGATGCAAAGCTCAGGCCAATAGGCCTGAGTTGCT
Organism: Bos taurus; assembly: GCF_002263795.3. Lineage (NCBI taxonomy): Eukaryota > Metazoa > Chordata > Mammalia > Artiodactyla > Bovidae > Bos > Bos taurus. Next base: position 14,753,208 of record NC_037334.1, on the reverse strand, counting down.
CAATACTCTGGGATTGAAAATAAGCCAATCAGAGCGCGGGGCTGTTTCTGGCCTGTCGGTCGGTCTGGTAAGGCCCAAGACCTGGGCCAAGCCCGCTGCAATGGGCAGAGGGCATCGGGGCGCCTGGGCCCCGTCCGGCAGGGAAACAAGGGGCCTCTGTGTGGCTATCTGGGCGGAGCGACAGTCCCTGGGGATGCGCACAAGCCTTTCTCTGTTCCCAAACTAGGACGGATGTCCTTTTGCCCAGGGGGAGCAGCTGCCTCTATCAGGCCGGGGGCCAGGGCGCCCCTCCGAGGGGGTGTCCGAGACTGAGATGGCTGGGCGACCCCAGAAGCCCCTCATCATTCCCAAGCTCACTGAGAACCAGCCTAACCAGCCTTTTCTGGAACCGGTGCTCCTGGCATGCACGAGGTCCTTGCAAGGCATGTTTCCAGGGACTTGGGGAGGGCTGTTCCCGTACCCCACCCCCCCTCCATTAACTAACTGCTGGTCTGGAGCTTCTTCCTGGCCCCCGTGAAAGGCAGACCCTACACCAGTTCCTCTGAGACCACCTCCTGGCCCCCGCCCCAATTCCCAAGGGGGGGAAGGCCATGGTATTGGCCTCTAACCCTCTCTGCCTACGCTCTCCTTCCAGCCCCCTCCCCCAACGGCTCAGTTTTCCTTGGGAGAGGGGTGACTCAGGCTTTCATGGAAGGGAATACCATCCCCTCCTCTTCCCCGCGGGGCTGCATGCCCCCTCACCACTCACATGACTTCAGCCCAGCTGCCCCATCCTCCCAGCCAGGACCTCCCAGAAGGGTCTTCTGTGGCTCCCCTATCCCATCATCCCCTCCCAGCCTTCCCCACACCGGATGTGACTGGAGAGCAAGGACTCCACCCTGTGTGTTCCAAGGCCCTCACATCTGGATTTCATCCTGGCTGGGGAGGGGGGTGCCACAGGGCCCTGCCCACCCAGCTAAGACCCTGTGTCCCAGGGCAGGGCTAGATGGTGCTGATGAGAACAGACTGTTGTGGACTCTTGCCCAGCTGGCTCACTCAACATCCCCTCCCAAAAGACTGGGAGGAAGGCACCTAGTCCCTACCTATGGTATGGCAGGAAGAGGGGAGCTAATAATATTAGCTAATATTTATTACGTGCCTGCTATGTGCTAAATGTGCTGCATGTATCATTCAACAGGATTTTCCCATCACCCCTCTAAAATGGGCTTTCTTCTCCCCATTGCACAGATGAGGCCATTGAGGCCTAGAGACCAAGCATCGAGTGACTTGGCCCAGCATCCCACACCATGTCAGATGTGGGAGTGGGGCTGAACCCTGGATTGCCTGCAAGGTCTATGTCCTTGAAGATGATGTGACCTCTGTAATGCTCAAACCTCGGGGCCGCCCTGGTGTCTCCCCAAAACCTTATCTTGGGAACACCCAGGGCCTCTAGGCTTAGACCCAGCCTGAAGTCCAGAGCAGTGGGTGGTAATGAGCAGGGGATGGTGCTATCAGCGACCAGCATCTCGCTGACCCAGGTTGGCAGGTGGCACGGGGCCTGAGGCTCCAGTGTATTCAAGAAAGGAGACAAGCCTCCAGGTTCTGGCTAAGACTCCCTCTCTGGGTGGGTGGGTAAGGCTTCTAGAAGTCTACTTCACGTCTCTTATGCCCTTTAGGGGAGCTTCTGTTCCTTTGCAAGACACTGTAGTCTAGAGGTTTTAGATGCTTTGGAGTGGGTCTCTGAGGCTCTGCCACTGACTAGTTTCGAGGCTTTGGGAAAGTGAATTGATCTCTCTGGGTTTCCCATTTGTAAAGCAGTGCTCATTTGCTCAGTCACTCAGTCGTGTCTGACTCTTTGTGACCCAGTGGACTAAAGCCTGCCAGGCTCCTCTGTCCATGGGATTCTCTATACAAAAATACTGGAATGGGTTGCTATGCCCTCCTCCAGGGGATCTTCCCAACTCAGGGATCGAACCTGCATCTCTTGCCTCTCCTGCATTGTCAGGCAGATTCTTTACCACTAGTGCCACCTGGGAAGCCCCCCATTTGTAAAGCAAAGATGACGATAATTCTGACTTCATGTGACAGAGCTGGAACGTGAACCACAGCCTAGTCCAGAGTCAGTCCAAGCTGCAGCCACAGCACTGACCTGTCTGTCTGTGTTTTCTCTCTGCAGCATCAACAGCCCCATGGCCCCGGCTGGCTACTGAGCCCCACCATGGGCGGCGTGTACTCAGAGTACCTAAGCTCCAGCAAGGTCAGGGAACACTATAATTACACCAAGGAGAGTCCCGACACGAAGGATACGCCCTCCCGTCAGGTGGCCTCGGCCCTCATCATCCTCCTGTGTTGTGCCATCGTAGTAGAGAACCTGCTGGTGCTCATCGCAGTTGCCCGCAACAGCAAGTTCCACTCGGCCATGTATCTGTTCCTGGGCAACCTAGCAGCATCAGACCTGTTGGCGGGCGTGGCCTTCATAGCCAATACCTTGCTCTCGGGTTCAGTCACACTGGGGCTGACACCTGTGCAGTGGTTCGCCCGCGAGGGCTCTGCCTTCATCACGCTCTCCGCCTCCGTCTTCAGCCTCCTGGCCATCGCCATTGAGCGGCACGTGGCCATTGCCAAGGTCAAGCTCTACGGCAGCGACAAGAGCTGCCGCATGCTGCTGCTCATCGCAGCCTCGTGGCTCATCTCGCTGGTCCTTGGCGGCCTGCCCATCCTCGGCTGGAACTGCCTGGGCCACCTGGAGGCCTGCTCCACCGTTCTGCCGCTCTACGCCAAGCCCTACGTGCTCTGCGTGGTGACCATCTTCTCGGTCATCCTGTCGGCCATCGTAGCTCTGTACATCCGCATCTACTGCGTGGTCCGCTCCAGCCAGGCCGATGTGGCTGCCCCACAGACGCTCGCCCTGCTCAAGACGGTCACCATCGTGCTGGGTGTCTTTATCTTCTGCTGGTTGCCCGCCTTTAGCATCCTCCTCTTGGACTATGCCTGTCCGGTCCGCACCTGCCCTATGCTCTACCAGGCCCACTACTTTTTTGCCTTCGCCACCCTCAACTCGCTGCTCAACCCAGTCATCTACACGTGGCGCAGCCGGGACCTGCGGCGGGAGGTGTTACGGCCGCTGCAGTGCTGGCGGCAGGCAGCAGGGATGCAAGGGCGGCGGGACAGAACCCCGGGCCACCACCTCCTACCCCTTCGCAGCTCCAGTTCCCTGGAGAAGGGCATGCACGTGCCCACGTCACCCACATTTCTGGAGGGCAACACAATTGTGTGAGGGGCAAGTGGGCTGACAGCCAGGCCACCTTGGCAGAGAGTTCCATGGAGAAGCTCCAGGGACCCGGGACAGAAATGGGGCCGAGGGGGGCAGGGGTTGCCAAGTAAGATGCCCCCATTTCACAGACCCGGGTGATGCTGAAGATTTTTCATGCTTGGGATGGTCGACTGAGGCTTTGACCAGTCAGATGGCACAGTGGCAGCAGGGTCCTGGGGCTCAGCATGGTGACCTCGTTGGAACTGGATTGTGGGGAGGACTGGGGACGGGGGTGGAGTGGGGGAACCTGGAAAGGGCCTGAGTGACAGCAGGCAGGTGCTCTAGTGGAACACAGCAAAGGAGCCATTTCCAACCCCGTCTGAAGGATGTCAGCATTTCACAACGCTGACCTGCCGCCCTGCTTCTGACTCCCCTCTCTGAATTTACCATCCCCCCTTGCCACCTTCTTCTGGCCACCTCGGAGCCTACTCCCCTGGAACCACTGTGTCCCTAGGGGCTGGAGACCTCCTCTCTGACCTTTCTGGGTGGCCCTGGGGCTAACAGTTCCTGGCCTCAAATCCACAGCTTCCCCAAATGTCACCAGCTGCCACTCTGGCAACTTCTTCCTTGTCTTTTCTTCTCATTCTACAAGTGAGATGCCAGGAAACCACGTGGGGGGTGGGGGGGACTAACCCCCATTCTCAGACCTCATCGGCCAGATTGCACTACTGGGGGCTCAGAAGAGTCACCCAGGGCTGAGAAAACTGGTCTGGGGACCTGAGGAGGGCTCTCCCAGTGGGGCAGGGTGGAATAGGAGAAAGTTCTGGGGGAGCTGTTGACACCAGACCTCTGGCCCCCCATAAAATAACCACCCTTCCTCAAGCTCCACTCACTTCCAGACCCAGCCAAGATACCCAATCTAAGGCAGGACAGCCTTGAGCCTCCTGTGCCTGCTTTCCAGCTACATCAGATGGAGCACAGGGGGTGGGGGTACCAAGGACAATGGTGGGATACCCTCTTTTAACCCACTCCAGAAGGACTTTGCTAAATTCTGTGGATGGAGGGAAGGGATATTGCGGTACAAACATGTATTTATGTGCGTCTGTCAGTGTCTGTGTGTGTGTGTGTGTGTGTGTGTGTAATATCTGTGGTCCCCTCCCCTTGCCATGTCTCCCAGGATGCATGCTATTTTGTCTCCTCTCGTCTGTAATGAAGCTGCCAAAGAGGGGTCTGGTCCCTGCACCGACCCCTGTGTCATTGCTGGCTTATCTCCCCACTGGAGAACTGGGGTGCAGCTCACCTGGGGGTGGGGGGAAGGAACCCTCACACCTGAAAGTGATTTCTTGTGACTGCAAAGGCTGGGGGAGGGGATCTTTGGGGGGGCAAGGAGCCAGTTGGGGGCTTGTGTCCCCTTACACAGCTCCCCGGATGCCCCTCCTGCCAGAGACTCAGGCCCAGGCCAATAAACGGTTCAGTGTCTGTTTCTGGTGGTGGTTGTCTTTTGAGGCTTAAGGCAGCGGTTGCCCCATTAGCACCCTGGGGGTGGGTGGGGGCAGGGAGGGTGGCTGCTATCCAGACCACTCATCCTTTTCCAGCCTTGCGGTTCATTTGTTCCCCTCCCCCTCCCCCTGTCAGAGCCAGGATCTCAGTGGCTTCTGAGAAAACCGGGTAAATACTGACGTCCTCCCCACCCCTGGGCAGTTGTCTGGCCCTTCCCAGTGATTAATTAGTCCCAGGACCTCTGTGCCATCCTTCAAAGAGAAAGTCTGGCAGGTGGTGGGGGCACCCCTTCTTCATCCCAAGTGCACATTCCTCCCAGGGAGCTGGAGAGATGGTCTTGGGAGACACAGACTCAAATACCCCTCTAAAGCCCAGTGTTCCCTAAGTGATGGCCAACCTCATCACGCACTTTCTTTTTTTCCCCCCTTAATTATTTATCTGGCTGTGCCAGGTATTAATTGTGGCATGCAAGATCTATCTTTGTTGTGGCATGCAAGATTTTTAGTTGCAGCATGTGAACTCTTAGCTGTAGCATGTGGGATCTAGTTCCCCGACCAGGGATAGAACCCTGGGCCCCCTGCATTGGGAACATGGAGTCTTAGCCACTGGACCACCAAGGAACTCCCCAGCAAGCACTTTCCAGGCAGGAAGACAGAATCCTCAGGAGACAGGAATTACTGATAAACTCCTTTTATGGAGATGAGGATTCAGAGAATTTAAATGAGTGGCTTAGGGTCACACAGCTGGTTGGGAAAGTGCCTGGCTGGATTTTTTTTTTTTTTTAGTAATCATAAATGTTCCTGTCTGGATTTGAACTCAGACGGGCTGACTCCAAATCCTACCAGTTCCACCAGTGGGCCAGAGAAAGGATCCTCAATCCCCTCTTTGCCATGGAAGGAGTGGGGAGTGTGAGCATCCAGGCCCCACCAGCACCCCACCACCACCACCCCCTATCCCCGATCCAGGAGATGCCCAGCTGGGATGCAGCTGAAAAGTGGCTCCGTAACTGGGCTCCGGGATGGCACTCCCTTCTTTGTCCACAGGCACAGGGCCCAGCGGCTCCTTTGAAAATAGATCTGGAGCTTTGATGGGGAACCCAGGCCCTCAAACCAAAGCTCTGCCCAGCAACACCTACACAAAGCTAGGACAGCCAGTGGAAGAGAGGAGTGAAGCGGATGGTGGCCAGAGACTGAGACCCGCACATGTGCGCGCACACACACACCCACCCCCATCGGAATTCCCCTTCCTCCAGCAGTTCAGAGACAACCTCTGTTTGGAGGTTGGAAGGAGGTTGTTGGGATTGGGAGGAGGAAGAGGCACAGACCAGGCCAGAGTCAATAAATTTCCCCCAAACACCCACATGTTTCCTTCACCTCCTCCTTCCAGCCTCCGCTCAAATGCCACCTCCTCAGAGAACCCTGCTCTGACCACCTTCTTCCTTTATCTAGTCCCTCACCTGCTTATCAGCTGGCAGAGTAATATACATCGGTCTTATTAAGTCGCTAGGTCATGCTGCAGTCTTTTGCGATCTCATGGACGTTAGCCTGCCAGTCTTCTCCATACATGGGATTTTCCAGTCAAGGATACTGGAGTGGGTTGCTATTTCCTTCTGCAGGGGATTTTCCCAGCCCAGGGATCGAACCCACGTCTCCTGCATTGACAAGCAGATTTTTTACCACTGAACCACCAGGGAAATCCATTAGTAACTAAGAGAAACTGATTTCTCACTCATGTACAAGAATTTCAGAGAAAACTGAACTTGGTTAAGAAGGATCACTTACACTTCAGTCCAGGCTCCTGTCTATCTATCTATTCATACATACATCTACCTAAATATTTCACTTTTCCTAAGGACAAGGCATTCTCTTACAAAACCCAGTAGAATGGTCAAAATCGGCAAATCTACAAACCTTAATCAGATTTTACCAACTGTCCCATTGCCGACTTTGACAGCAGAAGAAAACCCCAGCTTGCTGTATTCACTTGTCTTTTTAGTTACCTTCAATCAGGACAGTTTCGGAAGCTTTGTCTTTTGTAACCCTGACATTTTGGAAAAATATATGTCAGTCATTTGGAAGCACATCCTTCAGCAGAAGTTTGGTGTTTTCTCATGATTAGATTCAGGTTATGGATTTTTTTTTTTTTTTGGCAGAAATACCAAAGAATTGATAGGTCTTTCTCAATTAGTTCTGTCAGTAACAATGTTAACTGATCACTTGGAGATAGGGGCAAAGTTTCTCCATTTTAAAGTAACTATTTCCTCCTTTGAAGTTAAGTATCTTGTGGGGAGGTCCTTTGAGACTGCAAACAATTCTGTTACTCATCAAATTTACTCATTTAGCATCCATTCTTGTCTGAATAAATTAATACTGGGTATTTTTAAGAAAATTCAGATGCTATCACACCATTTCATTTGTAAGTACTCTCCTTTTTATCTTTTTTTTTTTTTTTTAAAGAGCAACACTTAAAAAAAAAACTTAACCACAATATTGTGATCATACTTACATGTTTATCGGAAGTATCAGTCTGTTAAAATTCCCCCATCAGGTGTTTTTCAATTGAAGTACAGTTGAGTTACAATGTTGCATCAGTTTCAGATATCAGTTTTTTTTTCTTTCTTTCTTTGATGTGTTTGAGTCAGAATCTAAAGGAGATCCTCACATGGCATTTTGTTAACCAATCTCTGAAATATTGCTTAGCAAGTTTGTCTAACCTGGTTAAACAATAGGTTTAAACCAGGTTAAACCTATTTAACCTTGTTTTATAAGATTTCCTTTCCCTCTTTCTTTCTTGTTTTTTTTTTTGGTAATTCATTCACATAAGAAGTTAGGTTGGGATTTCCCTGGTGGCCCAGTTGTTGGGACTTGGGATTCCATACTTGCAAGTGGCATGAGTTTGATCCCTGATGAGAGATCTAAGACCGCATGTGCTTCGAGGTGGGGGCCAAAAAAAAAAAGGACCAGGCTGTTTGCTCTGCAGTTTCCCCTAGTTTGGTATTGGCTGATGGCATCTCCTTATTATGTCATTTAACGTTTGTCTTTTTCCCCAGTCAAATTCAAAAATGGAAAGAGATTCAATTCTTTCTAAGTGGTGCTGGAAACTCTCACCAGGGGGATATAAAGTCTGGCTGTCTTCGTTACTGAGGACTATCAAGGGTTCACATGCCATCAGCCTCATCCTGCCTTTGTAAATTTTCCTTTGACTGTCCCCTACTGGTTTGATAATCTGTGGACTGTTGCTTAGACCTGTCACTTCATTAGCCATCTTCTTATTCTCACATTCTGGCCATCTTTTTCATTTGTCTACAAAGCAAATGTACTCCCCCAGATTCAGACATCTGAATCAGACGTACCACTTTCAGATGTACCACTTTTCCCTAAGTGTCTTGTCCAAGAATAGTGAAATTTGTATGAAAGGGGAATGAATTTGGGTAGGTGTGACTCATTGTCGGTGGCATTTTGGGTGTTAGTTTTAAAAGTGTATACTCTATCTAAAATGGAAAAAAAAAAAAGAAAAACCAGATCTGAACCTCAACTCTAACACTTGACAACCCAAGTAGACTTTCAGTAAGTCACCTGACAAGTCTTAGCTGGTTTCATTGTCTGTAAAATTGTAGTTCATAATCCTAACCTCAAATCCAAGATGGCCCTGGCATTTTGGAAAACAGTTTGGCAGTTTCTTAGAGAGGCAAACCTAAACTTACTATGATCTTCCCTTGTGGCTCAGCTGGTAAATAACCCGCCTGCAATGCTTGAGACCTGGGTTCGATCCTTGGGTTGGGAAGATCCCCCAGAGAAGGGAAAGTTACCCACTCCAATATTCTGGCCTGGAGAATTCCATGGACTGTATAGTCCATGGGGTCACAAAAAGTTGGACACGACTGAACGACTTTCACTTTCAAATTTACCATGCGGCCTAGAAATTTCACTCCAGGTATCTACCCAAGAGAAATGAACAGGTGTGTCCACAGAGACTTATCTGTGTATACATACAGCAGCATTTTTCATAATAGTTCCAAAGTGGAAACAACTCAAATGTGCATCAGCTGATGAATGGATCAACACGATGTGGTTCACCCATATGATAGAGTATAACTCAACAATAAAAAAGGAACAAAATACTGACGTGATAATACAATGGCACCCAAAATAATTATGCTCAGAGAAAGAAGTCAGACACAAAATATCGTAAATTATACGGTCCATTATGGGCTTCCCTGGGGGCTCAGTGGTAAAGAACTCTCCTGCAATGCAGGAGATGCAAGAGATTCAAGTTCAAGTCCTGGGTCGGAAAGATCCCCTTGAGGAGAAGATAGCACCCACTCCAGTATTCTTGCTTGAAAACTCCCATGGACAGAGGAGCCTGATGGGCTACAGTCCATGGTGTCTGAAAGAGTCAGACAGGACTGACCAACCACACACAACACAGCACATGGCCCATTTTGTGAAATGTCCATAAGAGGCAAATCTATGGAGACAAAAAGTAGCTTGGTGGTTTCATGGGGTTGAAGGTAGGAATGGGGATTAATTGGAACCGGGCATGAAGATTCTTCTTGGAGTGATGGAAATATTCTAAAACTGGATTGTGATGATAATTGCACAACTTGGCAAATTTACTAAGGAAACAGTGATTCCTATGCTTAAAATGGGTGAAAATTTTGTGGCCTATACATTTTACTTCAATAAGCTTATTCAAAAAGAATTCCAAAGTCTCAAATACATATTGAACCCTCTGTTTTATTCCTACCCTCAGTGATCTTAGGACTTCCCAGGTGGCACAATGGTAAAGAATCCACCTGCCAATGCAGGAGACGCAGGAGACAGAGGTTTGATCCCTGGGTTTTGAAGATCCCCTGGAGTAGGAAATGGCAACCCACTCCAGTATTCTTGCCTGGAAAATTCCATGGATAGAGGAGCTAGGTGGGCTACCGTCCTTGAGGTCGTAAAAAGTCGGACACAACTGAGCACACATATACTCAGAGATCTTACATGCTAGTAGGGGAGACAGGCCCTAAATGCAAATATATAATACAGTTTAGGAAGTTTCCTTTATGGAAAACAGTATGGAGGTTCCTCAAAGGATTAAAAATAGAACTGTCATATGATCCAGCAATCTCACTTCTGGGTATATATCCAAAGGAAATGAAATCAGTATCTTGAAGAAATATCTGCTCCAACATGCTCACTGCAGTATTACTCAGAGTAGCCGAGATATGGAAACAACCTAAGCATTCATCAATGGGTGAATGAATAAAGAAAACGTGATAAATGGCTTTCCTTGGTGATCCAGTGGTTGGGAGTCCATGTTTCCACTGCAAGGGGCGTGGGTTCAATCCCTGGACAGGGAAGTAAGATCCCACAGGCCACACAGTGTAGCCAAGAAGAAAGAAAGAAGGAAATGAAAAAGGAAAAGAAAACATCACACACACGTATATACACAGGGAATATAATTCAGCCACAAAGGAAATCCTGCCATTTCCAACAACATGGATGAGCCTGTAGGACCTCATACTAAGTGAAATAAGCCGAACAGAGAAAGACAGATATTGTATGATTTCATTTACATGTGAAATCTAAAAAGCTCAAACTCTCAGTAGAGAGTAAGACGGTGGTTACTGAGGGCTGGAGGATAATGAGTAAATGTTGGTCAAAGGATTCAAACTTTAAGTTATTAGATGAGTAAATTCTGAGGATCTAATTAATGTACAGTGGTAATTATAGTTAATGATACTGTATCCTGTAGTTGGACAGTAGTGTTCTCAGCACACACACAAAAAATGGTAACGAGGGTAGTCCTTGGCAGGCCAGTGGATGAGACTCTGAGCTTCCGCTGCATGGGGTGTGGGTTGGCTCCCTGGTTGAGGAACTAAGATCCCACATGCTATGCAGTATAACCAAAAAGTAAATAAATAAATAAATAAGGTAACTAAGTGAGGTGATGAATGCATTAATAGCCTGATTGTGGTAATCATTTCATAAAGGATACATATATCATATCATTGCATTGTACACCTTAAATACATGCAATTTTTATTGTCAATTATGCTTTAATAAAACTGGGGAAATGCTTCTTAAGGACTTTCTAGGTGGTGCTAGTGGTAAAGAACCTGCCTGCCAATGCAAGAGATGCAGGTTCGATCCCTGGCTTGGGAAGATCTCCTGGCAGAGGGTGTGGAAACCCACCCCAGTATTCTTGCCTGGAGAATCCCAGGGACAGAGGAGCCTGGCAGGCTACAGTCCATCGGGTCAAAAAGAGTCAGACACGACTGAAACGCCTCAGCACACACACATACCTGCAGTTCTTCTTAAACTTCTCAAGTAGAGAGGATGTGAAAAAAGTACAGTTACCTACCAGGGCCTGTAGGATCTAACTCCAGGGCCCAGGTCTCGGCATTTTCATGCTGGAACCCTCCTAATGTGACCCATTCATTACTTACAGTTTCAAAATGCTGATTTGGGGCTGGCACCAAGATATTGCCCAGAGGAAATATGGCCAGGACAAGACCATTGCTTTGTCACTTCCATGGAGCTAAATTGGTCCTTCTCATCCAGGGTGATTCCACACCCCCACGGGACCTTTGGCTATGTCTGAGACATTTTTGGTTGACCCACCTGGGGGTGGAGCTGCTGCTGGCATTTAGTGGGTAGAGCTCAGTGATGTCGTTAGTCATACTGCAATGCACAGGACAGTCTCCCATGATAAAGGCTTATTCGGCTCCAACTGTCAGTGGTACCTAGGTGGAGGAGGGGTGCCTGCCCCTCCAGCTCCTTCTACCTGGTCAGGCCGGTTCACCTGGGAGAGTGGGGGAATGCCTCACTTTGCCAGGCATTTGTAATAACTTGGTGATTGCCTTTGGAGAGGCAGTTGTGGCTAATTAGTGGTCATTTCCAGGAAGGAGGGCCTTCGTGTGATTTAATGACCAGGGCAGGCTCCATTCTCATCCCTGCTCAGTGTGGTGAGGATGATTTTCTTTGCAGCTCAGGGGCAGATGTGGTGTGTTTTCACTTCGTGCACCAGAAGGTGAGTGATGCCCAGAGGTCTGAGTGCTGTTTTTCTTTAGGGACTGGTGGCTACAAATGAGAGATGACCATGGGATCCAGAGAAGTTGAGGAGTGCTGGGGTGGGCTGAGAGAGGCAAGATGGGACCCTATATGTCTTGGAAGGAAGAAAGGATGGAGGCCCAAGCTTTAAGTGGGTGACAGAACTGGAAAGACGTACCCTGGATCAAAGCACTCATTCTAGGAGTGGAATTACTTAGGTCAGAGGGCAGGAATATGCTTAGCCTTAGTAGATATCACCAAATCATTTTCCAAAGTGACTGTTCTCTTTGGGCTCTCCCAGCAACACAGGAGAATTCTGATCTTGCTGAAACTGAAAAGCTTTTCTTTTTCCATTTTAGCCACCCTAGCATGCCTCGGTGTATGTGGGAGCTGATGTCACACTGAGGTTTCATTTTGCATTTTCCTGATGACTAATGAAACTGAGTAGCTTCCCATTCTGGCTGTTTGGATATCCTCTTTTGTGAAGTGCCTGTTCAACTCTTTTGTTTACTTAAGAAGAAGACAAGCAATCTCTTCATTACTGAAGTCTGTATTTTAGACACAAGTCCTTGATTAACAGACATATGTCTGTGGCTTTGTCTTTTAGTTTGGCTTAGAGGTAAAGAATCTGCTGGCCAAGCAGAAGATGCGGGTTCCATCCCTGGGTTGGGAAGATCCTTTGGAGAAGGAAATGACAACCCACTTCAGTATTCTTCCCTGCGAAGTTCCATGGACAGAAGAGCTTGGTGGGCTATAGCCCATGGGGTCACAAAAGCATCGGACATGACTTAGCAACTGCTGCTGCTGCTGCGTCGCTTCGGTCATGTCCGACTCTGTGCGACCTCATAGATGGCAGCCCACTAGGCTCCCCCATCCTTGAGATTCTCCAGGCAAGAACACTGGAGTGGGTTGCCATTTCCTTCTCCAATGCATGAAAGTGAAAACTGAAAGTGAAGTCGCTCAGTTGTGTCCGACTCTTTGCGACCCCATGGACTGCAGCCTACCAGGCTCCTCTGTCCATAGGATTTTCCAAGCAAGAGTACTGGAGTGGGGTGCCATTGCCTTCTCCGACTTAGCAACTAAACAACAAGATGAACAAAGTCATCTTAATACAGACTAGCATATTTTCCATTATGATTAAAATGATTTATGTCATGTTAAAGAAATACTTGCCTACTACAAAGTCACAAAGATGTTCTGTGTCTATCTTGACATTGCTTTCCCATTTGGGTTTCCCTGGAGGCTCAGATGGTAAAAAATCTACCGCAATGTGGGAGACCCAGATTTAATCCCTGGGTCTGGAACATCCCTTGGAAAAGGGAATGGCAACCCACTCTAATATTCTTGCCTGGAGATTTCCATGGACAGAGGAGCCTGGCAGGCTACGGTCCATGGGGTCAAAAAGAGTCAGACACAACTGAGCAACGAACACTTTAGATCTGCAAGACATCTGGAACTGAGTTTTGTATATGGTATGAGGTAGGGATCAAAGTTCACTTTCTTCCATAGGATCATCCAGTGATTCCAGCATCATTCACTAAAAAGGCCATCCTTTCACCGATGCTCTGCCAGCTGTTTTTGTTTGACATAAATAATATAGCCACATGGTCCAGCATTCCAAAAGGGCCAAAACATTCAGAAAAAATTCCTCTGCCAGTAGCTTCCACTCTGCTAATTAACATCCCTTATCTCCAGAGATAGCATCCCTTATCTCAAGAAACTTATCCATATCTTATTTCTTTCCCAAGATTTTACATGTAAACCAGTAAATATACATAATTCCTTCCTTCCTTCCATTTTTACATAAACAGTAGCACACTAAGGGTTCTGTCCTCCATGTCTTCTTTTTTTTTCTCTCTACTTACAGATAAGAAAACAGTCTTTAGGATTTATGTAGAAAAATATCCTTTTTTTTTGTTAATGTGGAGTTTGTCACTGTATGAATGGGAAGCCATTCTTTTAAACTAATCCCCACTGGTGGGGATTAGATTCTTCCCAGTATATTGCTACAGACAAGGCTTAATGTGGGGCTGCGTCCACTTTTCTCTCTCTCTCTTTTTTTTTCTTTTTTGCTGAACCTCAAGGTTTTTGAGATCATAGTTCCCTGATCAGAGCTCAAACCTGGAACACTGGCGCTGAGAGGGCCAAGTCCTAACAACTGGCTGCCAGCAAATTCCCCACTTCTCATTTTGCATATGTTTGTGAGTACATTTTAGGAGAAATTCCTGGAAGTAGAATAGCTGAATAAAAGGGTGTCTGCCTTTGTTCCGATGAATATTTGCAGACTGAGCATTTAATATAGAGGAAGAGCCATCGTGCCCTTACTCACGCAGGGCTCCTTGAGTCTTTGTTCTATGCCAGCTACATCTTGGGCACTTTGTTAGATGATGGCAAAAGGTTATCACCCCAAAATGTGTGATCCCCAGCTGAGGCATAGGCTGTGAAAGAAAGAGCCTATCAACTCGAAGGCCTGTGGTGGGTGTTGACACGATGTGAGTTCTGCCTAGTGTTCTAATCTAGAAAGATGGTACTGATGAGTCTATTTGCAGGGCAGAAATGGAGGCACAGGACTTCCCTGGTGGCTCAGACAGTAAAGCGTCTGCCTACAATGCGGGAGACCTGGTTTCAATCCCTGGGTGGGGAAGACCCCCTGGAGAAGGCGATGGCACCCCACTCCAGTATTCTTGCCTGGAAAATCCCATGGACAGAAGAGCCTGGTAGGCTACAGTCCATGGGGTTGCAAAGAGTCGGACACGACTGAGTGACTTCACTTTCACTAATGGAGACACAGACATGAAGAACAGATTTGTGGACACAGTGTGGGAAAGGAGAGCGGGGGGTGCATTGAGAGAGTAGCATTAAAACATATACGTTACCATATGTAAAACTAGATAGCCAGTGGGAATTTGCTGTATGTCTCAGGGAGCTCAAAAACTGTGACAACCTAGATGGTTGGGATGGTGTGGGAGGCAGGAGGGAGGTTCAAGAGGAAAGATACATATATATACCTATGACTAATTCATGTTGATGTATGGCAGAAACCAATACAATACTGCAAAACAATTATCCTCCAATATAAATTTATTTTTTAAAAAGCCTATTGGGACTTCCCTGGTGGTACAGTGATTAAGACTTTGCCTTTCAATGCAAGGAGGTGCAGGTTTGATCCCTGGTTGGGGAACTAAGATCCCACATGACTTGTGGCCATAAAACCAAAACATAAAACAGAAGCAGTATTGTAACAAATTCAAGGAAGACTTAAGAAAAGAAATGAAACTTAAAAAAAAAGCCTATCAAGACAGCTGATAGTGTTGGGGGAGGTCAGGAAAGGCTCCTTGAAGGAAGTGATGGGTGAGTCAAAATAGAAAGAATGACTAATGATTCTCTAAGCAGGAGAAGTGAACACATGGAGCAGCAGGCTAAAACAACAGCAAGTTCTGAAACTTTACAATATTTTTTTATGGCTGGATAACAAAAAAGCCCTCAGTCTACTGGCTTAGAACACTACCAGCCATGTATTATCACTCAATGGTTTCAATAGGCTGGGGATCAGAAAGCAGCAAAGTGAACGGTTCCAGCTTGAGGTGTCTCAGAGAATACAGTCAGATATTGGCTGGTGTTACAATCATCTGAAGGCTTGACTGGGGCTGGAGGAACTACTTTCAAAGTGGCTTACTCACCTGGCTGACAAACTGGTTCCTCTTCCCATGGCCTCCCCACAAAGCTGCGTGAGCATCCTCATGACATGATGGCTGGCTTCCCCCAAGAGAACAAGGTGGCTTTTGTGGTCTAGACTCAGAAGTCCTTTTTATACTGTTCGTGGAGTTCTTGCATATAGTCAAAGCTATGTTCCTTTCAGTAGTCACGTACGGATATGAGAGTTGGACCACAACAAAGGCTGAGAGCTGAAGAAGTGATGCTTTCGAACTGTGGTGCTAGAAAAGACTCTTGAGAGTTCCTTGGACTACAAGGAGATAAAACCAGTCAATCCTAAAGGAAATCAATCCTGAATACTCATTGGAAGGACTGATGCTGAAGCTGAAGCTCCAATACTTTGGCCACCTGATGTGAAGAGCCGACTCATTGGAAAAGACCCTGATGCTGGGAAAGATTAAGGGCAAAAGGAGAAAAGGGCAGCAGAGGATGAGATGGTTGGAAAGCATTACTGACTCAATGGACATGAACTTGGGCAAACTCTGAGAGATAGTGAAGGACAGGGAGGCCTGGTGTGCTGCAGTCCATGGGGCCACAAAGAGTCGGACATGACTGAGTGACTAAACAACAACAGCAGCTCAGAAGTCCTGGACCTTCGCTTCCACCATGCTCTCTTGGCCGTAGAGACTGGCCCTGGTTCTTCTTGGAGAGGATTCCAGAAGGGCGTGAGTACTGAGAGGCAAGGAATGTTGGAGGGCCCTGTAGGAGGTGGGCTTCTTCAGTTCTTAGACAGGAAGGAGTGGGGAGCCTCTAGGATGTAGCTCAGCTGGGTGAACCAAGGGATGAGTAGCAAAAGCTGAAGTGGTTGGAGCTAGGCCTGGAGGGGTTGGATTTATCCTAAGAGCCCTGAGAAGCCATTCAGGTGTCTTCAGTAGGGTAGAGAGGAAGTGATAAGATCAGATCTAGATTTGTCAAAAGTAATTTTATTTATTTTTGGCTGTGCGGGGTCTTCATCACTGTGTGGGCTTTTCTCTTGTTGTGGCGCCTACTAGTTGGGGCTACTCTAGTTGGGGTGCACGGAGTTTGCACTGCGGTGGCTTCTCTTGTTGTGGAGTATGAACTCTAGGACATGAAGGTTTCAGTAATTCTGATTCATGGGTGCAATAGTTGTGGTTCCTGGGCTCTAGAGCACAGGCTCAGTAGTTGTGGCACATGGGCTTAGTTGCTCCTTGGCATGTGAGATCTTCCCGGACCAGGGATCGAACACGTGTCTCCTGCATTGGCAGGCAGGTTCCTCACAGCTAAGCTACCAGGGAAGCCCTCAGATCTAGAAACTTCACATTTCCTTGTGGAAAGTAGGTGGTAGAAGGGTTGAAGGGCAGCCCAGGAAGGAGACTAGGAAGGTGTCCAGGAGAGCGGGGAGGAATGACTTGAGTTGGGGCACTGGCCCTGGAGGGGCAAATCAGCTAACTGACTCAGGGGCTGTTTGAAGGAAAACCTGGCCAGGCTTGGTGGCAAGTCTAAACAGAAAGCCCTCAGCCTGCTCAAAGGCCCTGCAGAGGAGCAGACGGGTATGCCCAGCACTATTCACCATTGGTTTCCCAAGATCCGATTTCCAGTCACTTGAGCCTAGAGAGTTTGCGAGGCTCTGTCCTGGTGGTCTTCCTGCTGGGCCACCTGCTTGGGGCTGGGAGTGGCAAAGTGTCCCTGTGCAAGCCTTGAGTGCTGTTCCCGGAGCCTTTGCTGGGCTGGCATCAAGTAAGATCTCAGTGGCCGTGACTAATTCCCCAGCACGTGGCATGACTCAGCTTTGGCCTTCTGACTGACCATGGCTCAGGACATGTAGCCATCCCTCCACCAGCCCTGTGCTCTGGGCTGCTGAGACCTCAGTTGGGCTGGCCCCCAGGACTCTCCTGGCCTCTGGAGTGTGGCCCTCCAGCTGGGGGCAAGAATGTGGCCCAGGAACTGGGGAGGTGGGGCAAATCTTTTTTTAAAATTTTTTTGGTTACACTGGGTCTTTGTACACATGGCCTTTCTCGAGTGTGGAGAGTGGGGACTGCTCTTCATCATAGTGTGTGGGCTTCTCATTGTGGTGGCTTCTCTTGCTGCACAGCATGGGCTCTAGGCACAGGGGCTTCAGTAGTGAGCACACGGGCTCAGTAGTTGTGGCACATGGGCTTGGTTGCTCTGAGGCATGTGGAATCTTCCTGGAGCAGGGACTGAACCCACGTCCCCTGCATTGGCAGGCGGATTCCTATCCACTGCTGGGGAAAAATCTTCTGCAGGGAAGGAGTCTGGTAGCCCAGCCAGTCACTCTGGAAGCCATGTGTAGCCCTTTCCCCTGACCTTGGCCAACATTTCACTGGTCAGGTGAGTCGAGCGAAGCAGCTTCAGGGACTGTAGACAGAACCTGGGTTTGCAAATGATCTGATTTGGACCACAGTTTCTGAGTTTGTGAAATGGAAATCATAGTGTTGTGGGGGGGGGGCAGGGGAGAAAACCACTCTATACCTACCAACATTTGCATCAGGTACCTCCCACGTGGTAGCCCCCATGTCCTATGTATTCAAAGGATATTTGGATTCCAACTGAGTGAGCCCTTGGAGAGTCAGCTGTGAATGAGGCAGACCACCATATCCTTGCCCTCTGGAGATCAGTCTTTTCTTAAAAAAAAAAATTGATTCAATTTCTTTGGGGCTGTTCTGGGTCTTCATTGCTGCATGTCGGCCTTCTTTAGCTGCAGCAAGCCAGGAGTACTTTCTAGTTGCAGTGCTCAGGCTTCTAGTTGCAGTGAATTCTCTTGTAGTGCTCAAGAATTCTCTCAGTGTGCTCTAGGGCGTGTAGCCTTCAGTAGTTGTGGTGCACTGGCTTAGTTTTCCCACAGCACTGCAATCTTCCCAGACCAGGGATCAAAATGGTGTCCCCTGCATTGGCAGGTGGATTCTTAACCACCGGACCACAAGGGAAGTCCTGGAGCTCATGGTTTTTGCAGGGGTTGGCTTGCTAAGGCCCATGGGCTAAATCTGGCCCAGCAAGTTTTTGGAAATTAAGGTTTTTTTAAAATGTAAATAAAGTTTTATTGGGATACAGGCATAGCTATTCATTTGTGTATTGTCTATGGCTATTTCTATGCTAGAAAGGCAGCGCTGAGTTGACTGAACATATGGCCTGCAGAACCTAAAATACTATCTGATTCATCATAGTAAAGTTGTCAACCTTTGCTCTACTCTAGTGGAACAGAAAGACTACAACAGATGGAAATAAGAGTCAGTGACAGTGCTAAGTGCCACGAAGCCACAGGAAGATAGAACAGAGAGGTGGGGGTGAGGGGCTGTTTCCAGATGAGTGGACAGGTCGGGGGATCCTGTGGGTAGCAGGAACCTTTGAGCTGTAGAGCTTCCAGAAGAGTAGCCTGGGCAGCATTGACATTGAAAGCAAAGGCCCTGGGGCACTGGCACTTGAGAGCTTGAAAGACTGAAAGTGGGTCAGCGAAGCTGTGGCTCATCGAGGGGGTTGGAAATGAGTTGCATCATGGCAGGATCCTGTGGTGGTAGTGGTGGTTTAGTCATAAAGTCGTGTCTGACTCTTGTGACCCCATGGACTGTAGCCCGCCAGGCTTCTCTGTCCATGGGATTTCCCAGGCAAGAATACTGGAGTGGGTTGCCATTTCCTTTTCCAGGGCCTTGTAAAGGTAGTTAAATGCTTACATTTTATTTCAAGGGCAGTAGAAAGTTCTGTAAGATTCTAGTGGGAAAGAAAAGGGCATTAAAAGTGTTTGAAAATGCCCTCTGGATGCAGTGGGCTGAGAGATTGGGGAAGGGGCTGCTATTATAGTACAAGTGAGAGATGATGACAGTCTGGGTTACACAGAAAGTCCTGTGTGTATTTCAGAGGAAGAAGCAACAAATTTTTCACCTCCAGCAGGTGAGGGGAGGAGAGGAATTAAGAGATGGTGCCTGGCTGGTTGCTTCTGAGCAACATGAACAGATCAGCTGGGCTGAAGGTGCAGCTTTGACACCAACTTGCTGGGTGAAAGTGAAAGTGTTAGTTGCTCAGCTGTGTCCAGCTCTTTGCAACCCATGGACTGCAGCCCACCAGGTTCCTCTGTCCATGGGATTTCCAGGCAAGAACACTGTATTGGGTTGCCATTTCCTTCTCCAGAGGATCTTCCCAACCCAGGGATTGAACCCTGCTCTCTTGCCTTGCAGGCAGATTCTTTACTATCTGAGCCACCAGGAACCTTGGCCAGTCTTTGTCTCTGAACCCTTGTCCCATATGTATAATTGGTCGAATTATCCCTTGGCAAAGGGATTACAAAGAGAATCTACCTGAGAGGGAGGTTCCAATAAGTGCAGCTGCTCTCCTGTGAGCTGAGGCCCTTGAACAGCAAGTCTGCTCATTTATCTCTTTCCCCTCCCTACCCCATCCCATGAGCGCCCCCTTTCCTAAGCTGGGTTAGGGACCCAGATGCTGGCTTTTGACAGGTCTACACATTCAGGCTTTGGAGTTAAAGACACCTGGATTGATAGTTCTTCCTGCTTACTGAGCCTGTGATCTTGGATAAGCCAGTCTCCTTTGAGACGAATCTCCTAGGCCATGGGAAATGGGGGAGGGAAGGGGTCTTGAAACCTCCCTTTATGGTGGTTAAGGACTGAGTGTGTGTTAATCACTCAGTTGTGTCTGACTCATTGAGACCCATGGACTGTAGTCCACCAGGCTTCTCTGTCCATGGGATTCTCCAGGCAAGAATACTGGAATGGGTAGCCATTCCCTTCTCCAGGGGATCTTCCTGACCCAGGGATCGAACCCAGGTCTCCTGCATTACAGGTGGATTCTTTACCATCTGAGCCACCAGGGAAGCCTGTAAAGGACTAAATAACTCCTAAAGATCCTGGTACAGTAAGTATGGAAGTGCTGATTAACTATTCAATTAATAGCTATTAGTTTTATTCCTAATATTTCAGTTCTCCTGGATCCTGCCCTGCAGTGGGTAACCCATGGCGACCAGAGGGTCTGAGGTCCACTTCTGGAAGCTCTCCACCAGTTGCTGGGGGAACTTAGTTTATGTGCATGTTTACAAATACGTTCACTTGTAAATTGCATGATACAAAAATGTAAATGTATACTGTAACCTGGAACTCCATTCTGATGCTTACGTTGTGGCGGATAAAGTACTTTAAAAAAAATGTAGTCCTATCCTATTGATGATTTATTTCTTTATTGGGATAAAAAACCATAGCATTTATCATCTTAATTGTTTTTAAGCATACAGTACATTACTAACTATATGCACATTGTTCTGCAGCAGATCTCAGACTTTCATCTTGTGAAACTGAAACTCTATTCCTATTGAACAACTTTCCTTTTCCTCTTCCTCCCAGCCCCTGTCAACCACCATTGTTCTTTCTTTATGAGATGACTAAGTCAGATACCTCTAAGTGGAATCACACAGTGTGTCTTTTTGTGACTAGTTTATTTCACTTAGCATAATGACCTCAAGTTTCACCCAGGCTGTTGTAAAAGGGCAGGATTGCTTTTTTTTTTTTTAAGGCTGAATTATCCATTTAATACATCCATAATGTATATGCCACATTTTCTTTATCCATTCATCTATCCTGTCCTTTGGGTTGCCTCCACCTCTTGGCTATTGAGAATACTGCCACTAAGAAGATGGGTGTGCAAATATCTCTGAGATCGTATTTCCTGTTCTTTTGAATATTTATCTAGAAATGGGGTTGCTGTTTGTATAATTCTTTTTTTTATATTATTATTATTATTTTTTACTTTACAATATTGTATTGGTTTTGCCATACATCAACATGCATCTGCCATGGGTGTACACGTGTTCCCCATCCTGAACCCCCCTCCCACATCCCTCCCCATACCATCCCTCTGGGTCATCCCAGTGCACCTGTATAATTCTATTTTTAGTTTTTTGAGGAGCCTCCACACTTTTCTATAGCAGCTACAGTATTCTAAATCCCCACTGACAGTGCAAGGGGGTTCTAATTTCCATGTTCTCACCAATACTTTTTGTTTTGATACTGGCCATCCTAAAGCATGTGAGGTGATCTCATTGTGGTTTTCATTTGCATTTCCCAGACTGGTCATATTGAACCTCTTTTCATATGCTTTTTGTCCATCTGTATCTACTTTATGAAACTTTCTATTCAAGTCCCCTGTTTTCTAATTGTCTTTGAGTTGTAGGAATTCTTTATATATTCTAGATAAGCCCTTATCAGATACATGGGTTGCCTACATTTTTCTCTCATTCTATTGGTTGCTTTTTCACTTTGATTCCTTTGCTTTTCATGAGTTCACTTTAATTTTCATGAGTTCACTTTAACATAGTCCCATTTGTCTATCTTAGTTTTTGTGACCTGTGGTTTTGGTGTCATTTTCAAGCCCAATGTTGTGAAGCTGCCCCCTCCCCCACCACACACACTTTCTTTTAGAAGTGCCGCAGTTTTAGGTTTAGGTCTTTAATCCATCTTTTGAGTTAACTTTTATATGTAATGTAAGGCAAGGTTCCAATTTCATCCTTTTGCAGGTAGATATTCGCATTCTGGGTATCTTTGGCGTGTAGATATATGGTTTCTCAGCACCATGTGTTGAAGAGACTATCCTTGCCCGAGTTCTGATGCTTCTTTAAGTACATAGGCTGTGGAAGTGGCCCAGGTCTCCCTACACTGTGAGATCCTTCGTGCGTCCTCAATACTTCCTGGACTAAGTTCTGTTAGCTCCTTTTCACAGATGAGGAAACTGAGGCTGGGTCCAAGTGACCTGCCCTAGGTAGTTATAGTGAGCAAATATAGTGTAGGTGGGATTGGAAATGAGTGCTTGAACTTTAGAGCCCACGGGGTATAGTGCCCTGGGGATGTTCCTCGTTCTATGCCTAGCATGCGGGTAAAGAATGAATGAATGAATGTCTCAGGCAAGGCTCGCAGCAAATGGAGGAGCTTGGACAAATCCACTGCTCCGCGCAGGGGTGCGCTCCTCCGTCGCGCATGCGCGACCCCTGTGCGGAGCCAGTTCCACTGCCTCCGCCCACTCATGGTACAGCCTCTCTCTGTGTGGTACGGCCCGACTTCCCCCACGCCTGGGCCGGGATGGTACGCGCCGCCTCCGCGCGCGGCCCCTCCCCGTCGGTTTCCGCGCGAAAAGCCAGGGTTGCCTGTGCTGCTGCCGCCTCTGCTGCACCTTCCAAGATGCCTGCCCGAACCGCCCCGGCGCGGGTGCCTGCGCTGGCCTCCCGGGCCTTCTCACTGCCTGACGATGTCCGCAGGCGGTAGGTGTCGCGGGGAACCTGGAACCTGGGTGGGTGGCACGGCGGTGGGGGTGGGGGTCATTTCCCCTCGGGGTAGCCCGTGGCCGCCGCTGACAGACGGGCGCGCATGCGTGGGCTGGCGCGGCGCGCGGCGGCAGTTGGCGCGGGCAGGGTGGCACTTCCGGTCGCGCGCGCCCCTGGCCGTTTGGCGCCAAAATGGGCCAATCCCACCCCCCCCAGTTCCCTGGTGACTAGAAACTTGGGGTCTCTTCTGACCTCAAAGTAGAGCAAGCTTTGGGTTTTCCTTGGAGAGCCCCTTCCCGTAGCAGCCTCGGGCCCAGCTCCTGCCGCCAGCCTGGTCGCGCAGGAAGTGGGCAGCCTGCGGCCTCGGGATACCCCTCAGCCCGGGCACTTCGGCCTCCACTTCCGGTGCCCGGTCCACTCGAGGGGGTTGGGCTGGCCTGGTCCCCGAGGGTATTTGGGGGGATTCTCTCGGCGTCCCACGCCAAGCATCCCGATGGCAGCCTCCAGAGACAGATGCCGCCGCCGGTCGGGGCCCTGGCGCGGCCGGCTCAGGTTTGCGAGCCCTGTCTTCCTTGGGGGGCTCCCTCCATCACCTCATATGGCTAGGGTAGTAGCATTCTGGAAGGACCCCTTATCCTTCAGTGATAGGATAGGGCTGGGCAGCGTGAAAACTGAGTGGTTTCTTCCAGTAAATCTGAGCTGTGGGCATCAAGGAAGCCTTGCTAGGGAGAACTGGCTGGTTTCCTTGTGTATGTGTGCGTATGTATGTGCATGTGTGGGAAGGGGAGTGAGGGGGGCAGCAGCTAATACTGGGGATGCAGCTACAGCTACTCTGTGCACATGGATCTTCAGGCAAGCCCAGTGTGCACCCTAGGCTTCTTGCTGGTGAAGGGCATCAGTTTCACTCTTGGAAACTTGCAAACCTCACTTACAACAATGTGGGAACCAGCCCTGAATGCTTCCAACCAGATTTGTGAACCTGATTTTGCCATTTCCCTATTTCCCTTTGCTTCTTTCCTAAAGTTGTGCCAGACCAGTTCTGATTCGGGCTTTTGAAAGGTGGAGAGTAGGTGATAGCGGGTATTTGGATCCTCCTCCCAGGTGTCAGACCACTTCTTAGCCACAGTTAGAGGGTGATGTGCCTTGCTAAATAATCCCTATACATCTCCCCCAAGATAAAACATGACTTGAAGTGGAAATGGATTTATGAAAGTGCCTCACTTCATTTTAGACCCAGGACGGGGATATTGGGCTCAGCCTTCTTTACCTTGATGGTGAGAGTGCTACCTCCACTGAGCCATCCATGACCTTGCGCAAGTTTCATAAACTAGTCGCGTCTGTGGACTTGGACAGTTAACATGGGCTTTAAACTGGTATTGGATTAAATGAGAATATGCCTGGCACATAAAGTCCCCCGTGTCAGCATTCTTGACTAATCTAACTTGCTTTTTTTCAGTTCTGCTAATTGTATAGAACACTTTACATGATCTCACTTAATCTTCAACTGTTCTCAAGAGTGGTTGCCCTAGGAATTAACTGTAAGGAAGCAAAGATTTCTGCTAAGATCTGCTTCTTGGCAAAACCTTTCCCTTCTGTGAGGGCTTTTATTGGGCCAGAGCAAGGCTTCTGTTTGGCTGAATTTGAATGTTCTTAGGTGAGTGTTACAATCCATCAATCCATCATTCACCGTAGGTTCCATATTACCTTGAACTAGAATTGCCTACTGTTAGGTATAGAGTCTGGTTTTAGGTTTTTGTTTTTTTTTTTTTCATTTTGGGTTATTTTTTGACTACACCTCATGGCATGTGGGATCCATCCCTGACCAGGGATCAAACCCATGCCCCCTGCCTTGGGAACATGGAATCTTAACCCCTGGACCACCGGGGAAGCCCAGTGTAGGCTTAGGTTTCTGCCTCAGACCATTGACATTGTCACCTTATGTGACCCTCTCAACAGCTTTTCTTAAATTTTGAATTTTAGCTTCTAAAATACAGGTGTAAACATGGCATTCAATATTCCCTTTAAAATGTTCCCTTATACCACCTTGTAAATGGAGATATAACTTTTTGCTTCATGAAAATTAGGTACCTCATGTTATGGATTATACTAAATCTAGTAGAATAGGAACAAAATTTAGGCCTAGTCCTCACTGAGGAATTCTTGTCACTTACGCTAACTTGTGTTTATATGGCAGCTTCTTTTAAGACTCATACCATTACATTACCTATATGATGATACTAGAAAATGTTCTTAATGTTTAGGTATTTGTACATTTACTTACGGCTGCACTGGGTCTTTGTTGCTGTGCGTGGGCTTTCCCTAGTTGCAGCAAGCAGGGGCTACTCTTTGTTGTAGTGCGCAGGCTCCTCATTGTGGCTTTTCTTTCGAAGTACAGGCCCTAGGCGCATGGGCTTCAGTATTTGCAGCACTCAGGCTCTACAGCACAGGTTTAGTGGTTGTGGCGCACGGGCTTAGTTGCCCTGCAGCGTGTAGAATCTTCCCAGACCAAGGATGGAGCCTGTGTCCTGCATTGGCAGGCAGATTCTTATCCACTGCGCCACCAGGCAAGTCCAGTGTTTGAGTTTTTAAAGTGTAACTAAGTGTAAAAACTAAGTTCAGGGCTTCCCAGGTGGTGCTCGTGGTAAAGAATCTGCCTGCTAATGCAGGAGACATAAGAGACATGGATTCAATCCCTGGATTGGGACGGTCCCCTGGAGAAGGAAATGGCAACCCACTCCAGTGTTCCTGCCTGGAGAATCCCATGGACAGAGAACCCTGGCGGGCTACAGTCGATGGGATCATAAAGAGTCGGACACGACTGAAGCAACTTAGCACGCACATGTCCTAAGTCTTCTAAAAATCAGGCCTTTCAGGACAAGCCACATTTTTCCACTTGATTTTTCTTACTCTCCAAGCCACCATCTTTTGTATAGAAAAAGCAGTAGTCTTCCCACTTGTCTTTCTGTTGCCATTTGGTCTTTTTTCTCTAAGTTTGAAACTTATCCTCTTAGGATATAAGTTGGAGTGGGAGGTTTTCCTGCCCCATACGCATGTGATGACTTGAAGTCCAGGACTGCCATCCACTTGCCTGACTCATCCTGTGCCCTTCTTTTTCTTACAAGCCATTCAGGTTATCCTTTAGGTTTTTAGGGCCTGAGACCATGCAGAGCCACCAGTGTGAGGCTAGACTGCACCTGACTCCTTCCCCATGGTGGCTACTGTCCATTCATTCCCAAGACTGCTCAGAAAGACAATCCCCTTTCCCTGCCATGAGAAGGGGTTAAATTCTGTCAGTATACCCCTCATGCTGCCTCTGCAGTCTGGAGTTGATGATCACTTGTCGTCCAAGCATGTTTGCCTCATTGGTTGCATCTGCAGCTTAGAATCCAGTAGACTCAGATTCTTGCTTGCTAGACTTTCACCTTCAGTGAAGCCTGAATTGACATACTAATACTAGACACCTCCTCACACAAATCTGACTCAGCCTTTGTAATTATGACAGCTTTCCTATCTGCTAACCACTCTGATTAGATTAGAGTGGATCTTCAAGTTCTTAACTAGTCTGTGGCTCCTGAATAGGTACAGAAGGCATAACTGACTTCTCTAGTTCTCCCCTGAAGTAGGATTCTAGACGTGCAGACTCCTGGGGTTCAAAGCCCAGCCTGCCACTTGCCAGCTATATGACCAAGTAGCCTAACTTCCTGATGCTTTATCTCTAAAATGGGACAGAGGTGCCCACCACACTAGGGCACTGTGAAGACTGAGCTGAAAGAGGTAAACGTGGCAGAGCAACACCTGCACAGAAACCTGCTTCCCTGCTTATTACATGGCAGCTGTATGTTTCACTTCCATTATGGGGGGTGGGGGGGTGGGGAACATACCTTATTAATGAATTACCAACTTGCAAACCTGATCCTAAGGCAGATACTAATATAGCAGCCCATGCCTGCTTATCATTCCAACTTTCCTATTTGCCTGGCTTCTTGTATACTCATCTGGACCTGTTCTTTTTGCTGCCACCTTAGCTTAGCTTTTGTGCCAGGTGCCCAGCCATTCCTCAGTTAAGATGGTTTTCTCTCCTTAATTCTTTGTATTCTTGACTTTGGTGATGCTGTTTACTACCTGGGAGCTTCTGTCCTGATCTCCCCCATATTTCTTTTCAATTCTCGGACCCTTATTTTCCTCCAGTCTTAGGGTTTCTGCCTTCAGCAGTTAACAGTACCAGCCAGAGATGCCTCTTTGGAGAGCCAGTTCTAATTTCTAGCTGTTAAATAGCCACGTAGATTCACTGGACTGTCTTTCACTCCTAAAATTCGTGGTCTGCTCCCTTCTTCCCTACCAAAAAGTTCTGCCTTTCTGGTACTGTATTAGTTTTTAACTGCTGTCATAACAAACTACTGCAGTCTTAGTAACTTAAATAAAACATATTTGTTATCCTCTGATTCTGTAGGTCAGAAATGTGGTGTGGGTTTCACTGGATTAAAATCAAAGCATCAGCAGGCTGCCTTCCTTCCTGGAGGCCCTAGGGGAGAACCCGTTTCTTACTCTCTCAGGTTGTCAGCAGAATTCAGTTCCTTGTGGTTGTAGGACTGAGGTCCTTCTTCTTTTGCTGGCTGTAGGGTGAAAGCCATTCCCAGTGCCTGGAGGCGACGTCATCTGTTGGCTCATGGCCCCTTTCCTTCATCTTTTAAGCCCTCAAAGCGAGTTCTCACATCACGTCTTTTTGACCATTCTGTAGTCACATCACTTGAAATGCAGCTGGGAACTTTATCTGCTCCTAGGATTTAAATGATTTGATAAGACCCACCTGAGTCATCCAGAATACCCTCTCCATCTCAAGAGCTGTACTCTTAATCACATCTGCAAAGTCCCTTTTGCCATGTAAGGTAACATATTCACAGGTTCTGGGGAACTAGGGGAGAGGGTCCGTTATCCTTCCCTCCACAAATACTGTCTCCGGTACCACCCACCATGCAGCCAGTTACGGAAGGCACAATTAACAGAGCTTTGTAACTTCTCCAGGATGTTCTCAGCTCCTGCTGTGAAACCATATTACAGATCAGTGTTTCTGATTTAGGATGTCAAGAGTTAGCCACTCAGTCATGTCTGACTCTGTAATCCCATGCACTGTAGCCTGCCAGGCTCTATCCATCGGATTTTCCAGGCAACAGTACTGGAGTGGCTAGTCATTCCCTCCTCCAGAGGATCTTCCTGACCAGGGATCGAACCCAGGTCTCCTGCATTGGCAGGCAGATTCTTTACCGTCCAGCCACCAGGGAAGCCCAATTTAGGATGTTAGAGTGATTTAACACCTTATGGTGATTTAACACTTTATCTCTTTTAAACTAATACATATTGTATATTTCTGCCATCTTGACTTTGTTTATCCCCCACTAAAACATGACTGATTCTTGGGTTTTATCTCCCCCATGACTCTTCCAATGGTTTGTTAACTATGGAGAAAATCTGTGATATTTTAGCCTGACATTGCTGACCTCCTTGAGACAGGCACCCAGCTCCTCTCAGGATTTGCCTTTCTTCCCCTGTGTTGGCCTGACTCGTGTGAGTTTCTTGCCCTGCTGTGGCAGCTCCTCTGCCTAGTTCCCACTGAGCTCTCAGCTTCTCTGTGTCCCTCCTTCCTGTTGCCATTTATATCCTTTTTCTTCAGAAGCCTCAGACTTAAACTCTGTTGGCCTTCACCGTGGTCGACGTATATCTTTTTTGCCTTTCAAGAGCTGCTCTGATGGAAGCAGCTAGGAATGAGTCATGGGATCTTGGACCAGAAGGTAGCTAAGGTTATATATATATATATATGTGTGTGTGTGTGTGTGTGTATGTGTATGTAATGTTGCCATCTTCTGTGACTACTCGGTCCTTCATATCTGCTTCTCATCCTCCTGGCTGTGAACCTAGATGGGAGGTAGTGTCACCAGTTTTACTGGGATGGGGATAAACTCTCCAGTGATAGCCTGAGCACCAGGGGAGGCACACTGACCAGCCTTCCTCCTGCCCCACCTCTGGCTCCTCAGTGCCTGCCCTGGGCTCCTGCCTCCCACTCCAGGGCTGAGCAGGTTAAATCTAGTCTTCACAGGGCGAGACTTTTGAGATACCCCCAAGGTCTGTTTCTCCCTGCCAAGCTAAATATCCCACTTCAATAGGAAAGATTTAAAAAATTCTGACCTGCAGATCTGTCTCCTGCCCAGATATAGGCGTTGTCAGCGTTGGGCAAAGGGCCCCTTGATGGGCTTCCATCTGAGCGTTGTCCTTGATGCCTAAGGTGACCCGGTTGAGGTGGGAGCTGTGTCCTGCCAGGGTTTTGTGAGCACAGTGACTGAAGGTGGGTGGCTGTGGTGCTCCGGCAGCAGTGTGTGCGCCTCTGGCTCTGAGCAACATGATCTGCAGTCGTCCTCAACTAAGGCTCTCCCAGGACCTGAGTTGCTTTGGGGGTAGAATGACTTTTGCCTGGAAGGGACTCCACATGCTTCTGGAAAGCCTGACTCTGAATCTTGAGTCCAGATTACACAACGCATGTGATACACAGCATATTAACCACTCTGTCGGTAGGCTGCTATCTTTTTTTTTTTTTTGGCTGTGCTCCGTGGCATTGTGGGTCCTCAGTTCTCTGGCCAGGGATCAAACCCATGCCCCCTGCAGTGGAAGCATGATTGTCTTAGCTGCTGGCCCACCAGGAAGCCCCTGCTCAGTCTCTTCTATAGCCAGA
Source organism: Bos taurus (assembly GCF_002263795.3). Lineage (NCBI taxonomy): Eukaryota > Metazoa > Chordata > Mammalia > Artiodactyla > Bovidae > Bos > Bos taurus. The sequence goes on along the minus strand of NC_037334.1, from coordinate 14,723,770 downwards.
CCTCTGCTGAGCATCCAGCGCCAGCCAGGAAGCCCCTGCCTGGCAGTGCGTACATCTCAGCACTCAGCTTGTTGCCTGAAACAGGGTCTGGCGCAGAGGAGGCACCCACAGATGATGTTTGCAGCTAGAAGCAGGATCCCCACCCACTCGGAGTAGCCACTGTCTGTCACTAGTCCAGCAGAGCCTGTCACTCACATTCCTGTCTGTGCTGCTTACATCTGCCCTCCCTCTTCGAAGGTCAGTCTGGGAGAGCTCTATTCCTGCCCTTTAGGTTGGTGGTAACCGAGTACCTTGCCTGGGTGCCCAAAGGGAGGACCCACGCATGGTGGAGGCCCAGTCCTTCCCTGCCCAGGGCAACCCCCCTCTGCTGACGGACACTGGCTTAGCTGGTTGGACCTGTTCTCACTCCGCTGCCCACAGGAACACTGCCCAAGCCAGGAACAACAGGCTCTCCATTTCCTCTGTGTCTTTTGCTTCTTGTTCCTTTATTCTCTTTGCTCCCTTCCCCCGAAAAGAGGCAAGACATTCATCTTAGTAATCAAGTCAGACCATGATTTTTCCAGCGAAACTCATGACAGTTCTGCACACCTGAATGACTAGGTAGAAACGTTCACAAGGATGAGCTCTTGGGTGAGGCGCCAGCCAGCTTCTCTGACTTCCTCTCTCTTCCTTGTGTGTGGGGCACCCTGTGCTGCCCCAGGTGACCCCGACTTCCATTTCCTACTCATCAGAGTGCTGCCACTCCCACTGTCCCCATCCTGGCCTTTGGGGGTGTTAGCTGACTGTTTCCGCAGCCTCCTGTTGCCCTGGTTCACTCTTTCTAACCTCTGTATGCCCTTCTATGGACTCTTGGTCAGGTTCAACTGGAGGAAGACCACCTGTTGGTCACTTAACTTGGGAAGGACCCCAACTATGCTTCCACTTTCCCAGTGCCTTTTTTTTTTTTAAATCTTAATTTTTGACTGCACTGTTCAACATGTTGGATCTTAGTTCCCGACCAGGGGTCAAACCTGTGCCCCCTGCATTGGGAGTGCAGGCTCTTAACCACTGGACCGCCAGTGTCTTTAAAATAACATTGTCATAGAGTGCCTGTATTATCCCTTTCCACTATCAGAAAAACACCCCCCAAAAAGGGAACCTCACTTAGATTGCAAATGACTTCTTAATGTGTATGTAGGCACTTGCAGTGGGGCATTCTACACATTGAGCAGGGGGAACCATTGTATTTTCTAATATCCGTGTTGAAGTTATTTCCAAAGTTCTTTAAACTGTGGTATTATAGATGAACAGTGTTGCTTAACAAGCGTTTTCTTCCCTTTTTTCTTCCCCCAGGCTCAAAGATTTGGAAAGAGATAGTTTGACAGAAAAGGTAAGGTCATCTCCACCTTAACAAAATCTATTATCAGATGTGACTGTCTGATAGACTATGTAGCTCAAAGTGGAATTGGCTCTCTTTTCCTTAAACTCTTAAGGATAACTTGGATGTTTTTGTCTAATGTGCTATATTAATAGGCTGTTATCAGTTAGCTTTTGGTAACTCATCAAGTTTCCCAATCTAGGTTCCCTATCAGCAAGTCTAGATTATAACTTGCCCTGGTCACACTGTTTTTTTCAGAATCAGTTTTGTTCTACTATACCATTATGTGTCTGTTTCACTTCCTAATCTTCCCATTTTTCACCACCCTGTAGATGGTGTGATATGATCTTTTTTTTTTTTTTTAATATTTATTTGGCTGCACCAGGTCTTAGCTGTGGCACATGAAATCTAGTTCCCTGGCCAGGGATCGAACTTGGGTCCCCTGCATTGGGAGTGTGGAGTCTTAGCCACTGGACCACTAGGGAAGTCCCTCTTAAAAAAATAAAAATAATAAGTAATATGATCTTAATGGAACTATCACGAACATGTCTTGACTCAGCGTTGCCTGCCTTTCAGTCATTGTTATGTGGCCAGGCAGTGTAAGTGTGCCTTAGTGCGTTGTTTTAGAGTGTGGGGACTTCTAAACATATATCCTTCCCTTAGGAATGTGTGAAGGAGAAACTGAATCTCTTGCACGAATTTCTGCGGACAGAAATAAAGAATCAGTTATGTGATTTGGAAACCAAATTGCATAAAGAAGAATTATCTGAGGTAAGTCTTCAGGGTCCTGGCGTCTGGAAGACTTGGCCTCCCGGGTAACTGGTCTGTGACCAGGGAGGCTGAATAATCCCAACTCCCCATGTCACCTGATAGTTATACAAAGGGAACACATGTGTTTCCTTATTATTCTCTCATTGCCACTTGTTTACATTCACTGCTACTCAAATTATCCTTTCCTGCTGTAGGAGGGCTACCTGGCTAAAGTCAAATCCCTTTTAAATAAAGATTTGTCCTTGGAGAACGGAGCTCATGCTTTCAGTCGGGAAGCGAATGGATGTCTAGAGAACGGGAGCCAGACAAGTGGTGAGGATTGCAGAGTGGTAATGGCAGAGAAAGGCAAGCCCCCCAAACCTGTCTCCAGACTTTACACGCCCAGGAGAAGCAAGTCTGATGGAGAAACAAAGTGTAAGAGCATTCGACTCATTTGACCTTGTTGGAGTATGGTATCACCAAAGGGGAGGACAATTAGACTTGGCGCCATAGGTTCATCCCACCCGCTCCCCTGGGCATCACTTCTTTCTTGTGTATCCATCTGCTGCTAAGTCACGTCAGTCGTGTCCGACTCCGTGTGACCCCATAGATGGCAGCCCACCAGGCTCCCCCGTCCCTGGGATTCTCCAGGCAAGAACACTGGAGTGGGTTGCCATTTCCTTCTCCAATGCATGCAAGTAAAAAGTGAAAGTGAAGTTGCTCAGTTGTGTCCAACTCTCAGCGACTCCATGGACTGAAGCCTACCAGGCTCCTCCATCCATGGGATTTTCCAGACAAGAGTACTGGAGTGGGGTGCCATTGCCTTCTCCTGTGTATCCATATATGTATATATTTTTGGCCGCGCTACTCGGCTTGTGGGATCATAGTTCCCTGACCAGGGATCATACCTGGGCCCATGGCAGTGCAAGTGCCCAGTCTTAACCACTGGACCGCCAGGGAATTCCCCCTTGTGTATACTTCTAACTAGCTTCGATGTAGACTAGAAATTTTTGTCTTTGACCAAGTTTGAGAGCATTAGATCTCCAAACATCATTGAATTTGAGGTATAAAGTAACAGGATCTACTGATACTTAGAACTAAGTTATATGCCTGTTTAAGCTAAACATTTATTCTTAGACTCCTTCCCCGTTTGTAGTCAGAGTAACTCTTCTGAAATTTTTAAAAGAATAAGAGCATGGGACTTGAGCTCAGGTCAGGCTCTTGACCACTTCACCTTCTGATGATGGAAGCAAAGGTTCTGTTTCCTTGTCTGTGTCAGGGTTGGGCCCGTCATATAAGAGGTTGTGTTAAAATGGTTCAGCAAACTGGCAGGTGCTAATTTGGTGAGTTTTATCAAGATGGTGGTTGCTGAAAATAAGAAGAGGAGGATTCTTAATCCTCAGAAGCTGGTCTCTGCAGCAGCCTGGTAATTCTGAAGAACTGTACCTTTGCTGTGAACTTTTTTATTCTTAGTGACTTTTATGTTTCTTTTTCTTTAAACAGCTGAAGTCTCTTCTAGCCCCAGGATTACAAGGAAGACTACCAGGCAGACCACCATCACATCTCATTTCCCACGGGGGTCAGTATATAATGAATGGACAAGCCCCCTTTTTAGGGGCCAACTGTTTTTGGTAAACCACGTATAGAATTAGTAGGATGTAATTTAGTGATTCTGACTTCCACATTGCCTGGGTTTTCACTTTGGTATTTTGCTATCAGACACTCATGAACAGCATTTCTGAAGACCTCATCCATTTTTCCTGTTAACGTTGTTCAGTTGCTAAGTCCTGTCCGACTCTTTGGGACCCCATGGAGTGCTACACAGCAGGCTTCCCTGTTCTTCACTGTTTCCCAGAGTGTATTCAAACTCATGACAGTCGAGTTGGTGATGCCCTCCAACTATCTCATTCTCTCGCCCCCTTCTACTCCTGCCCTCAGTCTTTCTGGGAAGCTTCAAATATGCATACACAAAATCACCAAGAGTAGTAAAATGAACCCCTTGTATATGGCCCAGTGACAGCAGTTAACAGCTCCTGGTGATCGTTTCATCCTCAGCCCCATGTGCTCCAATGAACTATTCCAAATGAATTACACCTCCATACATACCACACCCCCCACTTGGGTTACTTTGAAACAAGTCAGACATGTCATCTTATCCATAAATACTGTATTTCTAGATGACAGGGTCTTCCTCTGACAAGTTTTAATTCATATTTTGCTATAGTTGCTAACATTTAGGAAACAGTCTTTTTAAGAAGACAAAACAGAACTATAATTTCATGCCTCATAAAGTATAATAGCTCCTGACTACCAGGTATACAGCAGTGTTTATACTTCCGCGTATGTTAACAGAGTTTGGTTGACTTCTTCCTTAATCCTTTTAAGATTCCTTATTTTCTTGCCATTTATTTAAAGAAACTTGGTTTTGTTTTAGCTTCTGGATCACCATCATTAGTGGTGGTTAATGTGTTCACTTGTCTCTGGTTTTCTATAAACTGGTAGCTAGGTCTAGAGGCTTGTTCAGATTCCAGCTTTATTTTCTGAAACTTCATTAACAAACTGGGGCTGTCCATCAGAAGCATGTCACGTCTTTTTGGTGATGATAGCAGCTGTTGATCAAAGTCTAGATCCATGATTTTATAAGGTTTGCAAAATGGTAGTATTCTAAACCTGTCATTTGAAGAAACGTTGAACTTTAACATCCTGACAATGAGGGCGTCTCCTTGGAGGGAAGGGGGAGTCCATGCCCTGAATCTTCCCATACAGAGGGAGGAATGTATCAGTAAGTTGCTTCATGCCCACTGGAGGTCTAGGGTTGGGCTGAGCTAACAGTTGGCTTTACTGTGTGTGACAGCCCTGCCAAACGAAAACCTGAGGAAGAACCTGAAAAAGTGAAGTCAGACGATTCTGTTGATGAAGAAAAAGACCAGGTGGGGCTCGCGTTTAAGTTTCTTAACTCTGCCTTATTTTGGTACGTTTTCCGTTAACTGTGAATTTACGCTTGGTCTGTCTATGGACCAGAAGTGACTGAGAAGGTGTTAGAACGTATCCCTGGACCCCGGGCAGTGCAAAGTGTATCATGATGAGACCCGAGGGCTTAGCAGGCCCATAGCTTGAGTCTGCTCTCTCCTGTCTACTTTCCTGCCTCTCCACCTGGCAAGATGAGATGTTCAGACCAGCAGAGGTGGTGTGTTTAAAGCATTTGCTTCTGACATCAGATAAGCTCCTTTCCCACATTTAATTTTTCAATAAGAGCAGAATTGTCATGTTATTATGTGCATTGTAATAATGCTGCTTAGACTTTTTAGGTTGGAAAACTGGTGGCTTGCCAAAGGCCTCTGGGAAAGACAATGCCTCTGGCGCTGTCCCATGTGGCTTAAGGGGCAAATCTAGGTAATACCAGCTGGCCACATGCTGTCTATTTCAGTTCTGCCACAGGATTGGCTGTGTAATTTGGAAAGTCTGTAGGCTTTTGGGTGGGTAGTAAATGCCTGTTACCTGCTGAAGATGAATATCTGTGGTTTGTTCTAAGGCTGGATGTCTCAGCCAAGGCTTTGACTTTTGGGGGCAAATAAACCTTTGCTGTAGGGGTCAGTCCTGTACATCGTAGAGTGTTTAGCAAGGTCACGACCCCTACTCGCTAGATGCCAGTAACATTCCTTCTGTCTCCCATTTGTGACAACCAAAATCACTTTCGGTTTCTCCCAGAGGTCTCAGAGGGGCAAAATTGCCCTAGGTGAGAAGCATTGAGCCCGGTATCGCTGAGGTAGACTTGATAAGACACGCTCATTCTTCTGTCTTATTCTTGAGAATTATATGCGACTGTTCATGACCCTTATTCAGGTGTCTATAGTTAGGTTTAGCCAGAGTACCCACTCACGGTGGGAAACCGAGATGGGGAAACGTCTTGTCTAAGCCGTGTGGCCAAGTCCCTTGCCCCCTAGGAGAACATGTCGTGGGCAAGCTGGCTCTTGTAATATTGATAAGACTTTAAAAAAAAAACACAAACACATGTACCAGTTTGAGTTGTTTTTTTCCCCCTTCTAACACCTTGGAGGGCTTACATAGCCTTTTCTTTTTGCTTTTAAAGAAATTAACCAGGGCGTTCTTGCCCAAGTAGGAAGCTGTTTCACTGGTGGTGTGTGTGAGGCCTTGTGAACTTCGAGGATGAACCCCTGTAGGAATAGGGTTTATTCCAACATGCTAGAGTCCTAGTGCACCAAACCAGTGATATCAGATGGTATTGGTTGAATAAGTCAAATAAGGTCAAAACCTTATACTTCAGCCAGTTTAAAGTGTCTTTTTTTTTTTTTTTAATTTATTTGTTTATTTGGCTGCATTGGGTCTTAGTTGTGGCCCGCGGGCTTAGTTGCTTCACGGTGTATAGGATCTTAGTTTCCTGACCAAGGATTGAACCCTGCGTTAAAAGGCGGATTCTTTACTGCTGGACCACCAGGGAAGTCCCCCAATTTAAAGTTTTGCGATCTTACTATGTGTTTTTTTTTAAACAAGTATTACCTACACTTGATAAAACAGTACAAACAGCTATTGGGTACAAAGGAGTGGTACTCCCACCCTTCTGTCCATCCCTCTCCCGCCCCTCCCTCCTGTCTGTCCTTCTAGAGGCGAGCATTTCTCAGTCTTTAATATATTGTTTTGGTTTGTATGTCTATACATAGTACTGTATTATATTAATATATAATCTGTATTAGAGTTCTTCAGAGAAATAGAGTCAATGATATCTGTATATATGAGATTTACTTTAAGCAGCTGATTCACACAATGTCAGACTGGCAGGTCCAAAATATGCACGATGGGCCGACAGGCCGCAGACGCAGGGAAGTGTTGGTGTTGTAGCTCAAGTCTGAAAGCAATTTGCAGTCAGAATTTTATATATAATACACACACACACAGACTAATTCCATATCATATATTATGGAGGGGTTCTGTGTAATTTACCCAACTTTCTCCAGTGGTAACATCTCAACTATAATACAACCGTAAAACCAGGGAATGGACATTGGTATAATCTACAGACTTTGTTCACTCTGCATGCATAGCCAGATGTATGTGTGTGTGGATTCTTGTAATCTCCACCTCAAACAAGATATCTGCTTCGTCACCACAATATTTTTATCCTGTTTAAATACATAACTACAGATATCCTGGAAATGGCAAGTCTTGTGAACTTAGGGAAGCAGTGTCCTGGCTGTTCGTCGAAGAGCTGGTGTCCAGTTTAGGTTGTCATCATCACTTCCTGATGGGAATCCCAAATTACTGGGTTGATTTTTTTTTGCTAACATTAACAAATCCCTGACATGAGGTGGATCTTTGACTTCATGTAGCATCACTAGACAACCTCTAGTTGTGCGGACGTGTGCTGGGTCAACTCCTGGGCCTCTCCTTTGTTTTGAGGCTGGTGGGACCTCAACACCAGAGTGACAGTTGCCCACATCTTCCCCAAACCCAGATTACCCCCAACCCCTGTTTATAACCATGCATGCATGCTTGCTAAGTTGCTTCAAATGTGTCCGACTCTTTGTGACCCTCTGGACCGTAGCCCTCCAGGCTCCTCTGTCCATGGAATTCTCCAGGCAAGAATACTGGAGTAGGTTGCCATGCCCTCCTGCAGGAGATTTTCCTGACCCAGGGATCGAACCCATATCTCTTGTCTCCTGCATTGGCAGGCAAGTTCTTTACCACTAGCAACACCTGGGAAGCCTGTATTTAACCATATCAAATGTATTTACTTAACACTTTGATTCGTGCTTTTGGTTTTGATCCTCTTTTGAAATAAATATTCTTCTCGTCCCTTCTGTCCACATAGGAGGAAAAGAGACGTCGAGTTACATCCAGAGAACGGTAAGAGTTTATACCTTTTTGTTCTGTGTAATTTGTAATCTCGACTACTGAAATTACTTTTCTGAAATGTTTTAAAAGGAAGAACTAGCGAGTTGCCAGGGTGATCATAGATAGCTTAAGGACGCTGAGTTTGCAGCCAGATTAACCTTGTGATCCAGGTTGAATTCTCTTGCAAAGAGTGAATTGGGGTGGGGGGCAACTGGCAGTTACCAGAAGTAGATCTAAAGGTTGTATTGAATATTAAATGTTAACGTAATATGTACTTTTCAGGGCTACTGAGATGAAGATTGGCTTTTGGTGGTCGGGGGGAGGAAGGAAGCCCTTTTGAAAACTGCTTCCAGGGGAGGAGTCTCTGAAAGTCATCCTTAGGGTGTGTTATCTTGCTTGATAGAGTTGCTGGGCTGCTCCCTGCAGAAGAACCAGGAAGAGTAAGACCAGGAACACACATGGAAGAAGAAGGAAGAGATGATAAAGTAAAGCCTGGTCACCTCCGTGTTTGTCACTTCCACCTGAATCAGAGTCCCCATTGGTTCTAGGAAGAGGGATCAGGGCGTGGAGAGCATATAGGAACAGAATGACTTTCACTAATGATCACAATGACCTTGACTTTAGCAAAAATGCTCTTCAAACTCCTCTTTCTGCTGCTTCTCTATGTGGAAGGTGTGTTTATGTGGTTCTGGTGACAGTAAACCACTGATAGGCCTAGAAGTCACCTGGACCTCTGCTGCTTGATCAGTTAGTCACACAGCTTAAGCCTCTCCCCTCTCCTGCACATCTTGGTTGCTCATGAGGTCTTGGTGGAGATCTCACTTTCAGACACACAGGTGCTAAAGTGCTATAGCATCATCCAGGGTTAAAGCTGCATTCTTAACTGAGATCAGACCAGTTCTTTCCCCAGACTTGTGGCTCCTTTGTAAAATCAGGGTGGGCTTAAGGTTCTGTGAAATACAGATGTACCACTGAATCCCACCCCAGGAGCTTGGGAAGGTAGAAGAAGGAATCGGGGGTCTGAAAGTGGGAGCTTTACCATGAGACAGCGCTGCCCCATACGGTAAAAGGCTGACATTGGTCGGTCCCAGGTGGTGGAACAATCTCAGATCCCCAAAAGTTTTATGACCACACTGATGAGAATTTTCTTAGCAACTCCCATGGGTAGTGTGTGTCCTTGAGAGCCTGTTAAAAAATGGGTGTCTGTTATTTTGTCCTAATGGGGAATCAACCAAGATGCATGATAATTCTTGAACTATTTGGTACTTGAAGCTAGCCTTTAATTGATCACTTCCCTACCCTGATCCTAGTTAAAGTTAGCAGCAGTTACAGTTGGGACATATGTTAAATCGTTTGAGAACAAGTGGTTCCAGTAGACTGGCTCAAATCCTCCAAAGAAGGATTTAGGGCTGATTGAAATCCCTTGTCTATGGCCAGATTCCTGGGATTCCCTCTTGCAGTAGCAGAGTCTGCCATGTGTTTTTTCTGTTTACATCACCAACCTTTGATCTCCTCACAAAGTGTGAGGGGTTCCTGAGGCTGAATTTTGGAGAGGTGCATTTAGCTCTCTAAATTCAGACTCAAAATGATTTGTTGTCCATGTTTGAAATGGAGCTCTTATTCCGATTGGTCATACTACTTCATTCCTTTATTTAGATTCTCATTTGATAAAGTTATCAAGGAGATTGTCAACACTTAATCCTGACAAGTGACAGTAATTCTGCCCGCAAATCCATCTTAAACAGCAGAATCTAAGAGTTCTTTAACTTCTTGCCTACCTACCCCACCAAAAAAAATGTGCTATCTGAATAGAAGAGACTCCTTCTTACCAGTTAGACTATAGGATCAGTTTAGGTATTTTATTTCCATAAAGCTCTTTAATAGAAATATTAGAATCAAACGGGGGGAAATTAACTAGTCTTTTTTTTTTTTTGCCTCCCCGTCCCATCCACTTAGGAAGAAAAGAGACTCAGAAGTCAAACCAAAGAACCGTAAGTACAGTTAACATGCCTTTTGTACTTTGTGAAATTTACTTCCAAAAGTAAGTGTTCTCGTAAAAATTATGGATTGGACAGGGCATTAAGGTCATACGTGTAATGTGTGGGTAACTTCTGTTCTTGGAAGGTCAGGCAACCACAGTGTAGGCTGAGGTCAACTGAGATTGACCTGACCTTGACCGCTGGCCTGTCCTTAGTGGTCTGTCCTTACTGCTGTTCATACAGGAAGCAGTTTGTTAGGTGGTGGTTAAAGAGCGTTGAGCAGCTCTGTCTCTTGCCTGTAGCTGTGAAGATGCTATGTGACAAATTGCCCCAGAGCTCAGCGGCTCAGGACAGTAGGCACTTTTTGAGCTTATATGTTTGCGGCTCAGTGGCCATTGACTGATCTTGGCCAGGCAGACCCGCTTCAGCCCTAGGACTAGGCAAGCTGGGGCGTGCGCTCAGCAGTGGCAGTGTGTGAGGGCGGCAGTGAAAAGCAGCCTCTGACATGCAATGGACTGAAGCAGGTATTGACTGGGCCTGAGTCTGGGGTGGGCAGAACTCCTGAACCAAGTGCCTGGGCCCTGGTGGAAGGAGGGGAAGACTTCTCAGATGTCACCTCAGCCCACTAGCAAACCTGCACAGGAATCTTCCACAGGCAGGATTCCCATCAGGTTATCAGGGATCAGGGGAGCCCTTTTGTCTCGTTTTTAAACTGCGGCGTGTCTCAGCAACACATGAAGTGTTGGTGACACTTCTGAGATCATAAGTTCTGAAGTACCAAAGCCCTCTTGGGTTTCTTGCAATGAAAACTTACCCTTCAGATGAGAAAAATCACCCTTCAGATGAGAAAAATCGTCCATGCTCTCTAACTTGGGGGAGGGAACCGTGTAAACCCTCACTGTGGCTTCTTGAAACGGTGATGGGCTCCCTTAGCTGACTGTGTGTTTTTTTCTGTGACAGGACACCTAAACACAAAGCTAAGGAGGAGCCAGACAGAGATGTGAGGCCTGGAGGAGCTCAGGCTGAAATGAATGAAGGAGAAGACAAAGTAAATACTGACTCGTATCACTTATCTCTAACCGATCCTTGTGTTCCCAGTTGGTTGGGAGAAATGGCATGGGTTAGGGCTGTGCGTTGAAATCCAGCCCTACCTGCCCTGGGGTGGTTTTGGGCAGGTGACCTGCCCCTCCTTGTGGGGGTTGGCAGCTGTCGCTGCATGTTAGCGCCTGATACGTAGTGAGCGTTCAGTTGTCTATTTATGGTAATGGTGCCAAGGGCCTGTGTGTGCCTGGACTAAGATGTGTGTGGAACCAGCTTCTCTTCATAGCCTCTGGCCTGAGAAGGCTTGACGTGTCACCCCAGATACACGTGTCATCATGCTTGTGCTGCTTTATCGACCAGTCTCCTGAGTTCTGAGTCTAGCTCCTCGCGTTCCCGCCAGCTCCCACAGTTCAGCTTAGTTAACATATTAAACCCTAAAATATTGTACACTGACCCAGGGGTGGGCCTGTATAGAAGCCTCAGATGGTGAGGTTATCCACAGGGCTGTAAACTCCAGGGGACTGGGCTACATCTGCTGGGGGCCACAGCACAGGGATCTTATTAAGCTCCTTAGCAATTTGCTCTAAGAAAAGCCAAACCAGGATGGTCCCAAGATTGTCTCTGGTTTTCTGTGAGATCCAGGGAGCAGAGCCTGAGGTCAGACTTCCTGGGTCCTGAGCGTTCTCGCTTCCAGTGGGCACCCTTGCTTGTTCTGTGGCACGTGATCCTTTCGGTGTGTCACCTCCAGCTTGTTCTGTCTAACATCTTATTGTCTCATCTTTTCTGATTACTCGTGATCTTAATCGTCAGCACTTGCCTGGGATCCCTTCAGGTCTAGAGAGATCTCAGCGGTGGTGTCAGACCATCCGTTTTCCTCAGACAGCAGCTGGCAGGAGCTTCAGACCCCACAGCCAGCGCTCTTGTCTCATGGCAGAAAAGGACAAAAGGACCAAAAGTTTGACTTTGTCTAGTTTTTTTTTTTTTTTTTAATTATTGACTTAATCTATGTGTATACTTCTTTATAAAGGTCAGCAGCATATCAGAAAGATAGTCTTTGTATGTGGGCTCTGCTGTCTTTAATGAGTTGGTGACCAAGTTGGGAATCCCTACTTCTGTCTCTTTTCCATACTGGATTCCAAAGTTTAGCGTTGTCACCTACTTTCCCACTCCTGTCCCAGTGCCTGTTTGTATGACATCTTCACTCCTGACCAAATGACAGATGCAGCTATAGACATTTGGGCTGACATAAGCAAAATGGCTCTAACAGTCCCTTTTGCTTTGAGCTATCCCAGGACAGGGGTGTGTAAATTGTGGTCCACAGGCCAAAGTTGGCCCTCTGCCTGTTTTCATAAAGTTTTATTGCAACACAGCCATGCCATTTCGCTTATGTATTGTTTCTGGCTATTCTTATGCTGCAGTGGTACAGTTGAGGAGCTGTGACGCAAGTCTGTGGCTTGGAAACCTGAAAATGTCTGTTTTTTGGCCCTTTACAGGAAATCTACCAACTCTTGTTTGTAGGCGTTAGGGAACTGAGTTAAAATTTTTGAAGCCTCATCTCTAGCCTGTAGACCTGCCTAGATTTTCCAATTCTCTCGTCCTACGGTGCTGCAATCATTAACTGATACTTTGGGGTTTTGTCTCACTCTTGCTCAAATTAATTTTCCCCCCTTTATTTCTCTACCCACACGTTTCCCCTCTCAGGATGAAAAGAGGCACAGAAGTCAACCCAAAGATCTGTAAGTGGTTAAAATGCTTGTGCTTTTGTGCTGTGCTTTGTGTAGTTTAAATTACCAAAATAGCTATTGGAGATCTGTGATGTAGATGTTTACAGGGAATTGCTGGTGCTATTGGAAGACTGGATCAGTTTGGGTGGGGCTGGATGAGAAATCACTGTGGGCCCCATCTTGCCTGTTGCCCTTTGCCTCATGGGTAGCACTCCCATCACTGCACTGCCACGTGTCTTAGTTCCAGTATCTCGTCAGGCCCCATGTCTGAGGGTCACATGGGGCGTCTGCAGGCCTCTTTTCAGGATCACGTGTTAGTGACGCACCTTTGGAGCCACTGTGACAAGGGGACTTTCTTTTGGATGGGAAGAAAGTGTCTGTTCACCAGATCGGTTCTGAATATTTTGCTTTTCTATAGCGAGGCATTAGTTTGTCATTTTTTATGTGAATTGGCAATACAGGTTTTAAGCTGACATTTGGCTTATTTGTTTATCCAATAGAGCTAGCAAACGGAGACCAGAAGAAAAAGAACCTGAAAGAGTAAAGCCACAAGTTTCTGATGAGAAAGATGAAGATGAAAAGGTAAGCTCTTGTTTTTTCAATTCTACTGTATTTCATAACATCCCATTGGCTGGAATATCTTAAAGTGATTTATAAACAATTTTCCTCATGGAAACTTTCAAACGTACCCTAGAGTAGGCAGAAAAGGGTAGAAAACCCTCATATTCTCATCAACCTTCATCAGTTACCAACCCATGACTAGGCATGTTTTACCCAAGCCTCAGTTATTCTCCTTGCCCTCCCTCACTCTGGTAAACAGATCCCAGACATATTAGTGAAATATTAACAGAAGTGCTTCTACAAGGTGCTTCCTTCTAAAAAGGAAAGGAGTCTCTTAAACATCATCACAGGGACTTCCCTGGTGGTCCAGTGGTTAAGACTTTACCTTCCAATGCAGGGGGTGCAGGTTCAGTTCCTGGTTGGGGAGCTAAAACCCCACACGCCTCGTAGCCAAAAAAACCAAAATATGGAACAGAAGCAATGTTGTAACCAATTCAATAAAGACTGTAAAAATGACCCACATCAAAAAATATTAAAAGTAAATAAACATCACTACAATACCATTTTCCTAACACCATAGTATCAAAGTCCAATCTCTGTTCAGATTTCTCTGAGGTCTGCATTGCGTGTTTTGCTGTGAGTCAGAACCCCAGCTCAGTCTGTACGATATGCTTACTCGCTGTTTGTCTTCCCTGTGTCATCTATAGCGCCACCCCATCCTCTTACTTGCAGTTGGTGTAAGTAGCCAGCTGCCGCATAGCATTAGTGGGTTCTCAGGTTGGGATCTTCCCAGAGCCCTGTCCCCTGTAGACCACTAGTTAGGCTCAGATGCTGGACCAGAGGCATGTCTCTTGTTTCCCAGAGGATTTCTAAGGTGGTGCTGTGTGCTTCCTGTTATATCACACCAGAGGCAGGGTTATCTTTGTAAGGCTTCAGGACTCATCACTGAACCCAGGTGCCCTCAGCCTGCTCCATCCATTATAAAGTTCCCCTCAGCTTTTCACCTTTTCACCTGTTTTTAACAATCATTGCTTAAATCCATTATTTCACTGGGAGTTGCAGAGTGATAGTTCTAGCATTCCTTCATTTACTCAAAATAATTCTAGAAATAAGTTTTCTCTTATTAGTCACCAGGGGTGGGGATGGTACCATAACCAAATACGACAGTCTGAGTGACTTAACCAACAGACGTTTATTTTTCTTACAGTTCTGGAGAATACAGTTCACATATCAAAGTACCAGCAGGGTTAGTTTCTGGAGAAGTCTTTCTTCCTGACGTGTGGACGGATGCCTTCTTGCTGGTCCTTACATGACCTGTCCCTGTGCAAGCACGTAGGGAGGAGAGCGCTCTGGTGTCCTATTGGATTAGGTCTCTCCCACTTACGACCTCACGTAACCACGGTCACTTCCTTAAAAGCCTCATCTCTAAATACAGTCACATTTGAGGTTAGGGCTTCAACATAAGAATTGGGTTGGGGAGCAAGGGCAAAACTCAGTCCATAGCGCCCCATGTCAATTATATACTTACTGAGGTATCACTTAATACAGGAGAGCTAATTTTTGTCAGGCTTCCCTGGTGGCTCAGGGATAAAGAATCCACCTGCTAATGCGGGTTCTATACCTGGGTGGGGAAGATCCCCTAGAGGAGGAAGTGGCAACCCACTCTGGTATTCTTGCCTGGGAAATCCCATGGACAGAGAAGCCTGGTGGGCTGTAGTTCCATGGGGTCACAAAAGAATCAGACATGACTTGGTGGCTAAACAACAAAAGTTTTTGTCTTTTTTTAAAAAACTAGTCTCTTATGAGTCTTTTAAGGAAGTCTGGTTATAATAATTTTGTTTATAAGACTAGACACTGGAGGTGGCTTGGGTCTCACTGGTTTTTTGACTGCCTTCCTGCCTCTGACTAGGTTTTGTGATAACCATGTACATAAAATTCTTTAACTTTGTGACATAGTCCGGATGGAAAAGACTTTTTTACCCTTCACTCTTCTGTTTTCTCTACTTAGGAGGAGAAGAGACGCAGAACTACATACAGAGAACTGTAAGAACTTATTTTTTGTCTTTCCATCAAGCAGATCGTAATACTAAACAGTTGTCTGAGAAAGAAAGAAAAAGGGGCGTTTAGTGATCCCCTGGAGAAGGAAATGGCAACCTACTCCAGTATTCTTGCCTGGAAAATCCCATGGACAGAGGAGCCTGGTGGGCTACAGTCCACCAGGTAGCAAAGGGTCCAACATGACTGAGCGACTTCACTTTGACTTGCAGTGACCTCCTGGAGCAGCCTTAGCTTTGCGTGTGATGGATAGTGAGCGCAGGACTGAGACATGCCAGTTCTGCTGTGTGAGGCAGGTCCCCTCTGCATGGTAAAGACACACTTTCCCCTTATGCAGCAGCTGGCACTCATCTGTGTCTGGATCCGGTATAACTTTGACAGATTCTGACGTGTCATGTAATGACTGAAACAAACCTTCTGCTTTGTTCCCAGAACCGAGAAGAAAATGACTCGAACCAAAATAGCCGTAGTGTCCAAGGTAAATGTACACCTGGGAATAAAAGCCGTTGTGTGACACTAAGGGACTGGCTTAGGGCTGGCTCTCTGAGCGCCGTCTGTGTTTTGTCCCCACAGACCAATCCTCCGAAGTGCACCGAGTGCTTGCAGTACCTGGACGACCCTGAGCTGAGATACGAGCAGCACCCCCCCGATGCGGTAAGTTCCAGCTCTGTCTTCAGCCGGATAGTTAGCGTCTCCTGTGTCTCTGCTCACTGGTCCAATGTCTCTCAGGTGGAAGAGATACAGATACTGACCAACGAGAGGTTGTCCATCTTTGATGCCAACGAATCTGGCTTTGAGAGTTACGAGGATTTGCCTCAGCACAAACTAACCTGCTTCAGGTAACTGATAGGTTTTGTGTGTTTTTCCTTTTTTTTAAATCCTGCTGGATCTTTTTATTTACGTGGCTGTGGTAGGTCTTTGTTACTGCACGGGTTTTTCTCTGGTTGTGGCGAGCAGGGGCTGCTCTCTAGTTGCAGTGTGCAGGCTTCTCGTTTCGGTGACTTCTCTTGTTGTGGTGCACAGGCTCAGGTGCTCTGTGGCATGTGGGGTCTTCCCGGACCAGGGATCGAACCCGTCTCCCCTGTATTGGCAGGGGATTCTTTACCACTAAGTCACCAAAGAAGCGCAGGTAACTAATATACTTATCATAACAAGGCATTTTCTTAAAGACACCTGAGTTCTTAATATCCTAATAAAGTTTTCAACACCTGATCTGCAACATTTCTTAAGCTGCTGACACTTCAGGGCCACCAAGCTGGTAGATGACTGGTAGGTCTTTGGTTGTTAAAGCTATTCCTGTTAGATCTTGAGTAGGTAAACATCCTTGCAAAAATCAGCTGTTTTGCTGTGTCAAGTCTTAGTTGTGGCTTGAAAATCTTTAGTTCTGGCATGTGGGATCTAGTTACCTGAAGAATTGAACCTGGGCCCCCTGCATTGGGGAGCATGGAGTCTTCTTAGCCACTGGACCACCAGGGAAGGCCCTTGAGTCGGTAAATATCGTAAAGCTCATTCATCCCACTGAGGGCCAGCTATGTGCAGTGGGTATTATAGATACAGCACTTCAGGTCCCTGGTTTCATGGAAGCAGAACAAGCTGTGCCTGTGGGTAGCGACATTGTGATGGATGTGAAAAGCACGGGGAGCAGAGAGAGTGGGTGGGAGAAAGTTGTTCAGAATGGAGGGGAAGGGACTTGAGCAAAGACCTCAGCTTAAGAACAAGCCAAGGAGATAGTGAGGGAAAGACATCCAGGAGGAGGGAACAGCAGGTGGAGGCTGGGAGGGGGGCGTGTGGGCTGTGGAAGACTAGATAAGGGGCTGTGTGGCTGGAGTGGAGGGGCCAGGGGGTGAGTGGTAGGGGATGTGGCTGGGGAACAGGGACCCAGGGCTGGGGCTGGATCCTGCGGGGCTCTTCAGGCCGAGGCAATGACGCTGGGGTCTTCTTGGTGTAGGTAGTGGAGTTTGGACTGCGTTTGGGGTTCAGACAAGCCTGTGATTGAGCAGAGTCCCCCTCCTCTCTAGCCTCCTTCGTTCTGCTCTCTACTGCTCACTGGAGGTGCTTCCCTTTGCTTCTCTGTGTGAAATAGCTTGGCTCCAGCTCATGTCTCCTTTCAGGCCTTGGCACGTGCTTTTCCTCTCCCTGGACAAGAAAAGAGTAGGGGCGGCTGGATCACCTGTTACAAAGCGTTAGGTGGAATCATCTCGAGATGGTCTTTCTGACATTCCTGCCCCACAGTGGGCTGGGCGCTCTAGGAAATCCCAGTGTGTTTCTTCACAGTGCTCTGTATGCTCGCCGCTGTTGGGTGTGTCTCTCCCTCTCCACGAGCAGGAGCCTGATCTGTACTGGGACGCTGTCTACTCCCCGGCCACTCCCCGGCTCAAACCTCTGCCTGACAGCACGAGTGAAACGTGCTGTTAGCATCGCTGATGTTCACGGCCTTGTGCTTCCCTGTGGCGCTGCTGGGGCAGAGGCTCGCGAGAACCGGGGGCTGGGGCCACTGTAATCAGGAGTGTCAGGGCTTGGGGGTCTCTGGGTGGCTCCTCAAGAACAGACTCCTTCCTGTGGGTTGGGAAATAAGAACACACGTCCCAGGAATGGCATGCCTTTGAGCATCAGGCCGTTGAAGCCAGACCACCTGGGTTAGCTGGGGACTCTGTTTACCTCTGGTCCTTGGGCTGAAGGTGGCAGGTGGCAACGAGCCCCTTCTGCACACTAGTGGGCCCTGCCCTGGCCTGAGACTCGGCACTTCTCCCTGATGTCACCTCTCCTGACGGAGCACGAGGACAGTCTGTCAGGCTGGGCCCTGGATCCTCCCCTTCTGTGAGTCCACCGTGTCCTGCCCTCTGTGGGTATGTGTCCATCCTTCCCACGGCTTCAGGTCCTAATGGCAGAACTGTGACCCATGTCTGTCTGCTATGCCTGATGGAAGAGCTCCACTCAAAGTGCTCATGTGTTCATTTTTTTAATTTGGTAAGATTCCAAGATGAGAATTTCTTGGCATCCAGGGGCCTAGGCGGTGGGAATGTGGCGGGGGATACTCTCAGACCTGCATAGCACCTCTGGCCTTGAGGCCAGCACAGGCAGGTCCGTAAGCAGAACCCACCCCAGTCCCATCCTGTTTTCTCAAATTCAGCGTCCTGCTCAATGATGCACACTCTCCTAGTGTCATGGAGTGTCTCTAGGTGGTGGGTGTTCTTGAACTTGAGGCTTCACCCCCCAGAGGGAGGTGGAAGTCCCTCCTTCTCATGTCCTCAATGAGCCTCGCTTCTTATGATGTGTAACACACATTATTTTAATCTTTTTGAGGTGAAAGTCATAACGCAAACTAACATATAAAATAGTGTGAAGCAGTAAATCCAGAAAAACAAAGCAGATCAGGAATTGCCGGGGTGGTGTTGGGAGGGGGGAAGGAGTGACAGGTCAGTGGGTGTGAGGTTTCATTTTCAGCAACAAGAACGTTTTGGAGCTAGAGGGAGTGGTGGCCCAAGTCTGGGTAGGATGTATTGGAGCAGCCAGTGCGTCTCCACAAGCCACTCCCCAAGGGAGGGCGCGCCAGGGGCTCCCCTGTGGGGTTTCCCGCTGTCGGTCTTGCTGACCTCTCCACATTCCCTTCTCATACTCTTACTCTTGGTACCCAGGTGGGCGAATCAGAAGCTATGGGGTGAAAGAGCACTGTACTGACCCAGGGTTCTGGCAGCCAGGGAGATAGTGGAGTCTGGGGACCACACTTCATCCCCCCATGTCTGAGCTTGACTCTGTACCCCTGCCTGCCTTGGTCTCCTGGTAAATGGCCTCTGTCCCCTGTCTAGCGTGTACTGTAAACGCGGTCACCTTTGCCCGATCGACACCGGCCTCATTGAGAAGGATGTCGAGCTCCTCTTTTCTGGTTCAGCAAAGCCGATATATGAGGATGACCCATCTCCCGAAGGTAAGGGGAATGTTCCAGATTGTCTGAAACAGTCAGTTTGTAAACCGAACAGAGTCTGGGCTGTGAGCAGCTACAAGCAGTCTTGCTCTGATGGCTCCAGTAAGGCTGCCCGGCTCACCTGATCAGAGGTGTGGGCTCGGGTGGGGACTCAGTGCCACTGAACCTGCTTGGGTTTTTGAGGCATATTCTTTTAGTCATGTCCAACTCTGCAACCCCATGGACTGTAGCCTGTCAAGGCTCCTCTGTCCATGGGATTTTCCAGGCAAGAAGACTGGAGTGAGTTGCCATTTCTTAGTCCACTTCATTTCAAGAAACCTTTTTCTCCTCTTTTAGGTGGTATTAATGGCAAAAATTTTGGCCCCATAAACGAATGGTGGATTGCTGGTTTTGATGGAGGTGAAAAGGCTCTTCTTGGCTTTAGCACCTGTAAGTATGTGGCCAACTGTGGACTGTTTTGGAATCTGAAAGATGCTTCTGTCTTCCATGGGGCTTGGTTGGGCTCTGGGAAGTCTCAGGCTCCCATGACCGGGCTTGGTTGGGCTCTGGAAAGTCTCAGGCTCTCGTGGCTGTGTGGGAAGCACGTCAGGCTTGATTGGGATGGCTTCTCGTACTAGTTACAACTGACCCTGGAACTGACCTTGCAGCTGAAACCCAGACCAAATTCCAAAAGCCAGAATCGAGCTAGAGGAAAGCCACTTGGCCAGTCTATTCTCTGGTTGGCTCCAATAGGCCCCTTCTGAATGAGTTAACCCTGACCGTGCCTCTTAGGTTTTGACGTTTGAGTGTGGAATGACTCTGCCTGCTCTGTGAGCCTTGTAGCCTCATCCCTGCCCTTTGGCTACTGCTGCTGCCGTCAGGCTCACACTGCTCTTGTCTGTCTGTCCACTCCAGCATTTGCCGAGTATATCTTGATGGATCCCAGCCCAGAGTACGCACCACTATTCAGCGTGATGCAGGAGAAGATCTATATAAGTAAGATAGTGGTTGAGTTCCTGCAGAGCAACCCTGACTCCACCTACGAAGACCTGATCAATAAGATTGAGGTAAGAGGCTTAGGTTTTTCATTATCTGGGATTCACAGATTGTTTACATGTGATGTTGTTCATTCACTGATTTGGGTCCAACTCTTGGTGACCCCATGGCCTGCAGCCCTCCAGGCTCCTCTGTCCATGAGATTTCCTGGGAAAGGATACTGGCAGGCGGGTTCTTTACCACCGAGCCATGTGGGAAGTGATACATATAAGCATGTTTGACGCAAACCAGTTTTGCTTAAGCCTAAGAGAAACTTCTGTTTTTGTTTTTTTTTTTTTCCAAAAGACCACCGTTCCTCCTTGTATGCTCAACTTGAATCGATTCACAGAGGATTCTCTCCTGCGGCATGCCCAGTTCGTGGTGGAGCAAGTAGAGAGTTATGATCGGGCTGGGGACAGTGACGAGCAGCCCATCTTCCTGAGCCCCTGCATGAGAGACCTCATCAAGCTGGCCGGGGTCACCCTGGGAAAAAGGTGAGGGTGCAGCAGGAGTGAGCCTGAAGACCTGAGACGGAGTCTGGAAGGTAGGGCACTGCGGGAGCTCTTCCTGGGCCGCTAACACCGTGGAATCTCTCTTCCAGGCGAGCCGAGAGGCGGCAGACCATCCGGCAACCCGCCAAAGAGAAGGACAAGGGCCCCACCAAGGCCACCACCACCAAGCTGGTCTACCAGATCTTTGACACTTTCTTTGCGGAGCAAATTGAAAAAGATGACAAGGAAGACAAGGAGAATGCCTTCAAGCGCCGGCGCTGTGGCGTCTGTGAGGTAACCTCGCCTACGCCGGCTCTCCTGCCCCTCATGATCTCTGAGGAGCTCGCTGTTTTCTCTTTTTGGCTTGAGAGTCTTACTGAGTAGATGTGACCCCCCAAAAACAGCTCAGCGAAGGAGTTAGTTATCCAGGGGGACTTGCGTGTCTTACGGGACAACTGTCAAAAGAGGCACGCTCAGGCACTTTGCCATCAGTGCTGCTTCTGCTACAAAGGAGTCTGGCCACGTCCCATTGTGTCCTCAGGCCCCTGTGTGAGGGTGAGGGGGGTGACTGCCCCGCAGAGGCCAGCACTGCTTCCTCCAAGCGGGGTCATCCTCCCAGGATCCTGTCTTGTCTCATGGTGGAACTTTCCTCAGAAATTGGGGGCTTCGTCCAGCTTAGCTTTGAAGCCTGAGACGACCTCTCTCTGAATTTTTTAGTATAATATGTATTTACTTCACCCTGGAGGAATTAATCTCTCTAATTCTATCACTGACCCAGAGATCAGATCTGTTTTGGTGTCTTATTTGACTTAATTTGGATGAAAGCTTAAAAGGGAAAATATAGCACCTGCCTTCAGAACCACCCTCTATTCACACTAGTCCCTGGATTCTGAGGGTCTCCTCTGTCTTCAGTGGTCGCCCTCAATAGGAATTTGCATGTTGAACCTGTGTCCCCCAAGCAGTGGAAACACAGAGACCTAACCACTAGGCCACCAGCGAATTCCCTGTCCTCACCGTTCTTATTTTGGTTTTTATTTCATCTAGCACATGCTTATCCAAGCTTTAAATTTTCTTTTTTTTTAATTTACATAACCTGGCATCTTTCACAGCTACTGTGTGTTGATATGAGTAGACCTAGTTACCACTTTACTCCATAGTATTTCGTGGTGACTCTCCTAGCCTATCCCTCGGTGATGGGCAGTGTGATATTCTAATGTGTCTTCTGTGATTCTTCACTGCTTGGAAGCAGAATTGCTGGGGTGTAGGTGACATACTTGACTTTGATCTAGAACACTGTTTTCCAGAGTGGTGTCACCAGCTTACCTCTGAGCCACCTGAGTTCTCCTTTCCCCATACCTGTGCCAGCACCATGTCTCAGGGTTAACCTTTACAAACCTTACGTCTTGTTCCTAACTCTTATTTCCCTGAGTTCTAATGAGGTTAAACTTACATATTTTAAAATTCACCAAAAACTGGTTATCAGCTGTGACTAATGGCCATTTAATTTTTTTTTTAATTATGTGTTTTAGATTTGTCAACAGCCCGAGTGTGGAAAGTGTAAGGCCTGTAAGGATATGGTTAAATTTGGTGGTAGCGGACGGAGCAAGCAGGCTTGCCAAAAGAGGAGGTAAGTTTGGCCAATGATTGTTTTTGGAATGGAGGGAAATGCCAGCTGATGGCAAATAGACTTTGTGTGGGACAGGTGGGTTGACACATGTAGAATAGGCAAGATCCCTTTGTCTAGTGTTGTCACCAAACCTGTCCCTGTTTTCTTAGTGAAAAACCTTCAGTTGGTTTTACTTTTTTTTTCCCGGCTGCGCTGTGGGGGCTTGTGGGATCCTAGTTCCCCGACCAGGGATTGAACCTGGGCCCTTGGCAGTGAGAGCACAGAGTCCCAACCCCTGGACCACCAGGCAGTTCCCAGTTGGTCTTATTTTTTAAAGAAGACCTTGCTTATCACAAGTGACTTTGTAGGTGTCCCAACATGGCCATGAAGGAGGCAGACGATGACGAGGAAGTGGATGACAATATTCCAGAGATGCCATCACCCAAAAAGATGCATCAGGGGAAGAAAAAGAAGCAGAATAAGAATCGGATCTCTTGGGTTGGCGATGCCGTCAAGGTAATCCAGGAGTGGGCCCTCGGCTGTCCTCGTGCTGCACTGCTGAGCAGCCAGGTACCTCACTGCCAGCCGTTCTGAGAGCAGCCGGAGCCCTGGAGTGAGAAACCTGCCCACGCATCCCGCAGCCGCGAGTGGAGCAGAGCTGACTGAGAGGCTGGGGTCTGTGGCCAGGCGCCAAAAATGTGTTTTTACTTGTATGCTCAAGGACTCGATGTTCCTCGCCCTCCAAAGCTGGCATTTGATACAGTCCTGGTGTGCGAGACTAGTTCCCCTGTGAAGCTGGTTTTGAGGAGAGCCCCCACTGCCCCCTCGCTAGGAGTTGGTGTTTGGGAGCACTAGCAAACCGCCTCCGGAGGTTCTGTGCTCACCTGCCTAAGAGTCAAATTCTTTGCCACAGCTGGGGAGTGAATACGTTGTCCGCATTGGTCCCTTGGTGTCCATAAGCTGGAGACGGGCCAGTTCCCTCAGCAAGCCTGAGGCCTGCCCCTGCTGGGTGCTGCTCCAGGTCTGGGCGACACAAGTGCCGGCAGGCGGGTGGGGCACGGGAAGAGGGCTGGGGCCACAGAGGCTTCTTGCTGGAACGTCCTGAAGGGTTGGAGAGCAGCTGGCCACTGAAAGTCCTTGAGAGGAACCAGGGCAGAGGCCCTGTGGTGGGAACCAGCTTTCCTTGTGGGAGAGAAGGAAGGGGGTCCATGTGTCTGAGGGGGTGTGATGAGTGCGATGCAGTGCTGTTCTAATTGAAGGCTAGGATCTGACTTGCTGCTGACAAAGGAGGGCGGAGCTGGTGACAGAGGGCTGTGAGTGCCTCGGCTGCAGGCTTCCAGCCAGGGGAGGGGCTGCTCTCTGTAGTAAGTAGCCAGGCTGTTGGAGCTCACGGCTGTTTAGAGAAACCGTCATGAGCTATGCTTTTCTGTAAAGCAGCAGGAACTAGCAGGACAAGCCTTGCACGGACCTTCAGATCCATCCTCTCCTGAAACTAAGTTCTTGTTTTCAGACTGACGGGAAGAAGAGTTACTACAAGAAGGTATGCATCGACTCGGAAACCCTGGAAGTGGGGGACTGTGTTTCTGTAATTCCAGACGACTCTTCAAAACCACTGTATCTAGCAAGGTTTGTATCCTTCCTTCCGCCTGACTTCAGCCCACACTTTGAGTAAAAGCAGGAGGTGCCTGTTTTGCAAAAAGCAGCAGCTCTTTGCCCTAGACTAAAACCAAGAAATGGACTTCCCTGGTGACTCAGTAGTAAAGAGTTCTGCCAATGTAGGAGACCTGAGTTCGATCCCTGGGTTGGGAAGATCCCCTGGAGAAGGAAATGGCAACCCACACCAGTATTCTTGCCTGGGAAATCCTGTGGACAGAGGAGTCTGGTGGACTGCAGTTCATGGGGTCACAAAGAGTCAGACACGACTGAGCACACATGCAAGCGACACCAAACAATTATCTGTACTCCTGAGGAGCCTCGGGCCAGCTCCACTGGTCGAGTTAGAACCTTCTCCCTCCCCGTCTTCCGGCTCCAGGGTCACGGCGCTGTGGGAGGACAGCAGCAATGGGCAGATGTTCCATGCCCACTGGTTCTGTGCTGGGACGGACACGGTCCTCGGGGCCACATCGGACCCCCTGGAGCTGTTCCTGGTTGACGAGTGTGAGGACATGCAGCTCTCGTACATCCACAGCAAGGTGCAGGTCATTTATAAGGCGCCCTCAGAGAACTGGGCCATGGAGGTGAGTCCCCGGTGCCCTGCATGTGTCGCTGCCCCTTGCTGCGTGGGGTCATCATGGCTGACGGTGGCCCCATCCCCAGGGAGGCGTGGACCCCGAGGCCCTGATGTCAGAGGACGACGGGAAGACCTACTTCTACCAGCTGTGGTACGACCAAGACTACGCGAGATTTGAGTCCCCTCCGAAAACTCAGCCGACGGAGGACAACAAGTACAAGTGAGTGCGGGGCCTGGGCTCCCAGGCCACCCTGTCGGTGCTCCAGGACGCTGTGTGAATGTGTGGACCCCCCCTGCTTGCCCTGTGCTTCTCTCTGCTGGGTCTGCTGTCCCCCTGTCCTCTGATTGCCCTCCCCGCCAACCAGAGACCAGCCTGACTCAGTTGCAGTGGCTGTGAGTGTGTGGACAGCCTGGTTGGGGGTCGGGGTCACGCCCATGAGAAGCTGTCCCACTCAGGGATAAGATGTGTCTTTCTGTGTCTGTCCTACAAATCTATGTCTTTCCTCATAAGTGAGGTCTTTGATTCCATTTAACTCTAATGCTTTTAGAGAGGTTTGCTTCTTAAATGCTTAGTGCTCCTGTTTTCCTTTCTAACCTTGATACCTCACTTTTTTTAACTAAAGATGGTGACTGGAGTCTTCCATCATGAGCAGTGTGTGGGAGTGAGGCTGGGAGGGTTTGCTGAGCTGCCTCTGGTACTTCCAGTCAGCCTGGGCTGCTTTCGGGCTTGATCTGTTTTTAAGGCACTCTAACTCTCCTCTGAAGGGTTTATTAATCAGGAATGTTGTATTTTACCAAATCCTTCTTCAGCCTTTAGAGATAATAGTGTGAGCCTCCTTTGACATGGTTTGGGTTCCTGGCTTTACCGTGGTCTGCATTATCATTCATGTTGGATTCTTAACCAGATTCTAGGCCATTTGCTAATGTCTCTGGGTTTTTATGTCAGCTACTCGGAAGTGGGGTTGACTTGACATTTTCCTGGTGTGCATATCTCTGGGCTTTGCTCCCCAATCAGTGTGAACATAAAAGTGCAGGAGAGCCAGTGCCTTCTAACATCCGTGCATACTTCCTCTTGGTACCGGAGTCTCTGGAAATACGCCAGCAGCAGCTGCTTACAGTCACCACCAGCCACTCAAGGGCCTTTGGTTTCTGTCCACCTCTCCTTCAGGTTCTGCGCAAGCTGTGCACGTCTGGCCGAAATGAGGCAGAAGGAAATCCCCAGGGTCGTGGAGCAGCTCCAGGACCTGGAAGGCCGCGTCCTCTACAGCCTCGCCACCAAGAACGGCGTCCAGTACCGGGTGGGCGATGGCGTGTACCTCCCTCCCGAGGCCTTCACCTTCAAGTGAGTGCCCCTTGAAGCCAGCGGGGCCGGGCGCTCCGGGCCAGCAGCAGGCTGGCTCCACCATGTGCCCCCCACGTCAGCCCACTACCAGCTGCTGTCGAGCCGTCGCACTGGCGTCTGTGGTGAGCAGATGCCATCCAGCGGTCCTGTGTGGAGCCACTGTCCTTCTATGGCAGTGAGGCTATCTGTGAAGAAAGTCAGACAGAGCCAGCTGGCTAAAGGAGGATGCTGGGGTCAGTGATGGGTTCTTGCCCAGCTGGTCATGTCAGAGACCCTGCCCCCAGTTCCCGTTATCAGATGGGGAGAGGAGTATCTTGTCTTGCCTGCCAGGCCTCTAAGAATAAGTGAGTTAAAAGTGCTTATTAGGGACTTCCCTTGTGGTTGAGTGGTTAAGACTCTGCCCTTCCAGTGCAAGGGGAACAGGTTCAGTCCCTGGTCAGAAAACTAAGATCCCACATGCCCTATGGTGTGGCCAAAAAAATCTAAAATTCAAAAAAAAAAAAAAAAAAAAGGTGCTTATTAGCACAGCGCCTGGCTTAGTGTAAAGGCTGACTGTGAGTTACTGCTTGGTAATTGGGAATTGCATCAAAAGACTTCCACATCAAAGGACTGAGCTCTTCAGGGAAAAATCAAAGCCACAGATATTTCCCATACTTGATCCCTTCCTTGTTGGTCCTTAGAACTAGTGGGTGGTTGGATTTACAACCAGCATTTTGGCAAGCTTAGCTCAGTTTCCCGACTTATTTTCCTCAAGTCCTCATTGGAACCCATTCAACTGAATGGGTTCAACCCAATCAACCCGTGTACTGAGTTGCAGAGCCTCAGTCCTCCCAGCCCCGTGAAGTGGGTGTACATGGTGCCCTGAAACACCAGTTCTTGGCCTAGAAGGGGAGGCCGCCCTGTAGGGCTGTTGACCAGGTATTCCTGGCCCAGCCAAAAGTGAGAGCACAGGTGTTCAGAGGGTCTCTGGGGCCTGATAGACTTTGGGGGGCCTGGTGGGAACACACGGCATCTGCCCTCCTGAACTGCTTAACTTCCTGTCTTCAGAGTGTGGCCCTGTGGTCCTGGCAGCTTGGCATTTGCTGTGATGGCCTAATTCCGCCAGTACATGGCCAGGCCAGGTTCGGCTAGCCCAGACTGCCCATCTTCTCCCCCAGCCTCTCCCGCAGTGCCCCGAGGTTAGTGCCTCAGTCAGAATGTAGCTTATGCCATGGCCACAACTCTCAGATCACAGGAGTTTACCTCTTGCCTGGACTGTGTGCCCACTATGGTTCAGGGGACTCAGACTGTTGTGTCACTCAGGGACCTGGGTTGACAGGGCCTCTGCCTTCTCAGAAGTTGCCTGTCTGAGGCAAGAGGAAGCTCACTGGCAACTCTCCTGCCAGGGCAGGGCTTGTGTATCATGGCTGCTCACACCCATGGAGCTGAACACATCACCTGCCAGGAAGTCCTGCCCTAAGGCCGGGTGCAGGGAGAATGTGAACAACCTCAGCAGTGAGACCCAGAGCACAGATGGGGAATACCTGTGTCAAAGTGTGGATGAGGTTGAATCTCTGAATCTGTGATCAGGGTACTGAGCTGCGTTAGTTCAGGCGCTGGAATTTAAACAGTGATTATCACAGGTCAGTCACGCCAAACCACTTTCTAACATTTCACGTTCAGTCACTCAGAGCATTTGCCTCTCTGCAGCATCAAGCTGTCCAGTCCTGTGAAACGCCCCCGGAAGGAGCCTGTGGACGAAGCTCTGTATCCAGAACACTACCGGAAGTACTCTGACTACATCAAGGGCAGCAACCTGGATGCCCCTGAGCCCTACCGTATTGGCCGCATAAAGGAGATCTTCTGCAGCAAGAAGAGCAACGGCCGGCCCAATGAGACAGACATCAAGATCAGGGTCAACAAGTTCTACAGGTCGGTGAGGGCTCTGCCCTCCAGGGGCCTCTGCCTGAGTCGTGGGAGGTAGTGAATCGCACACACGGTGGTCTGGGGGCGGGGGGGGGTGGT
Source organism: Bos taurus (assembly GCF_002263795.3). Lineage (NCBI taxonomy): Eukaryota > Metazoa > Chordata > Mammalia > Artiodactyla > Bovidae > Bos > Bos taurus. The sequence continues at coordinate 14,695,844 of NC_037334.1, read as the reverse complement.
GGAGGTGTCCTCCCAGGTGTTCCTGATTACCTGGTGGGTGCTGAGGATCACTACAGCTGTGCAGCACAGCCCTGGATTCCTGTCTTAAAGCTGCAGAGCTTTGTCCAAAAGAAATCAGGGAGCGGAGGTCCAGAGTGTGACCAAGGCAGGCATGGAATATCCTGGGCTCTGTCTGAGGTGCCATCAAAACCCTGATATCTGTTTAAGCTGCCTTGTGTTCCGCCCCCTCCCTACTGCCAGTCCTGTCCTTTCCAGGCCCTCTTCTCCGTTTCTGGGATTTCTCTCTGTCCCAAGGTCTTGGCTTCACTGAGTTTCTGGGATCCTAATAGTACTTAGGAGCTTAAACTGAAGCTGATCCATACAGATAGGTCTACAGTTGCTCCACTTCTTAGCTAACATACAGGAAAGTTTTTCTGAAGTCTTTGAAATAACAGGTACTGAGAGAACAAGGAGTCTGGCGGGCATAGGGGGAAGAAGGCAGCTCTAGACATGCTTCTCAATACGAGGTCAGCAACTGGTCTCAACCCAGGCCCACCCAGTCTTCTTGGAGGCATAAAGAGCAAGCAAACCCTTAGTTGAGTTCACGGTAAGAAATCCCACTTAGTTTGTGGTGTTTAGTGCCAACTAAGGGGGTTAGTAAATCAAGGTGACTTAGTGAGGCATGGGGCCTAGTCTTTACCCACTGATCCTATGAGCACATCCCCAGGAATATGCCATTTAATTCATTTTCAACTTGCGACAAACGAACTAACAAAGACCCTTGCACTCCCAGGCCGGAGAACACACACAAGTCTACCCCAGCCAGTTACCACGCAGACATCAACCTGCTTTACTGGAGCGATGAGGAGGCCGTGGTGGACTTCAAGGCCGTGCAGGGCCGCTGCACCGTGGAGTACGGAGAGGACCTGCCTCAGTGCCTCCAGGACTTCTCCGCTGGTGGCCCCGATCGCTTCTATTTTCTCGAGGTGGGGCCCTGGGCTCACTGCAGGGAGGGCCTCTGGGTCAGACACAGCACCCGAGAAGTTTACTTACCCAGAGCACGAGTCTGTGACACTCAGGTTGATCTGGAATTTAACACTTAAAGCAAAACAAAATATTTTAACATCCTAATGCAATAACTTCGGAGAAGGCAATGGCACCCCACTCCAGTACTCTTGCCTGGAAAATCCCATGGATGGAGGAGCCTGGTGGGCTGCAGTCCATGGGGTTGCTAGGAGTCGGAGCAACTTCACTTTATTTTTTTACTTTCATGCATTGGAGAAGGAAATGGCAACCCACTCCAGTGTTCTTGCCTGGAGAATCCCAGGGACAGGGGAGCCTGGTGGGCTGCCGTCTATGGGGTCACACAGAGTCGGACACAGCTGAATCGACTTAGCAGCGTAGCAGCAATGCAGTAACTCAGACTTCCCTGGTGGCTCAGACGGTAAAGAATCCACCTGGAATGCAGAAGACCTGGGTTCAATCCCTAGGTTGGGAAGAGTCCCTGAAGAAGGGAATGGCAACCCACTCAAGTATTCCTGCGTGGAGAATTCCATAGACAGAGGAGTCTGACGAGCTACAGTCCATGGCATTGCAAAGAGTCAGACACAACTGAGCAACTAACACACAAACACACACACACTCACACACAAATAACAATTTTTGTAGACTGTTAGGTGGCCTCTGCTGGTCTGGTCAGTGTCTATGAGTTAGGGAGATGGACCTCTAGCCCCAGGAGATGAATCCCTGCCCCCAGTCCCTTCAGCCTCATAGCTGAGCTTGTGGCCTGGTTATTGAGAGAGAGACGAGCCAGGAGTCTGTTGATTTAAGCTGCTGCTGCTAAGTCACTTCAGTCGTGTCCGACTCTGTGCGACCCCATAGACGGCAGCCCACCAGGCTCTCCCAATCACTTTTTTTTTTTTTCTCCCAATCACTTTTAAATTGTTTGAGCATGGCTTCTTTGTGACAGGCATGTATGGTCTTAAGATAACCCGTGTCTCCCCCAGGGTCTGGTCTGTACAGCCTGATTATGACATTTGCCTATTTTTAGAATGAGTAGTCCAGGTACTTAAAATAGCAGGAATTTCTGTCAGCTACATAAAACATTTTTATTAATAGACTTTTCCCCTTTTCTCTATTAGAATCAAAGCCCTCTTGGCTTCTGGCCATACTTAGGGAGAGATGAAGTGTATTCTTATCAGATTAACTTAAAGCCTATTTGTTAGAGAGGGGAGCTGGTGTCTCTCTTGCAGACCACTGTGGTTCTTTCCCCCTCAGGCCTATAACGCCAAGAGCAAAAGCTTTGAAGATCCTCCGAACCACGCCCGGAGCACCGGAAATAAAGGGAAAGGGAAGGGGAAAGGTATGTCGTGGTGTGTCATCCCCCCAGGTTCCTCTTCAAGTGTGTGTCCTCTAGCTCGGATACTCACGAGTCAATCAGTATGGAAGAGCAGCCTCTGACGTTACCTCCCTCAAAATGAGGTGGACTCTGAGTCACCAGGGGCTTCGAGAAGAGCCCATCAGGAACTGCTCTGACTTGGGGCCCATCTCCTGCAGGAAAAAACAGGACGAAATCTCAGACGTGTGAGCCGAGTGAACTGGAGACAGAAATCAAACTGCCGAAGCTGCGGACCCTGGACGTGTTTTCCGGCTGTGGGGGATTGTCGGAAGGCTTCCACCAAGCAGGTGCGCTCCGGGGCAGGGGGGTCTCTCCACACAACCTGTTAAAAACTCGATCAGGCAGGCTGTGTCTGGAAGACCTCTGTGGCCCTGGTCACAGCTCCGACTAGAGAGTCTCTTTCTGGGGATTTCATGACAGGTCTGTGTCCTTGTATCCCCCACCCAGGCATCTCGGAGACACTTTGGGCCATCGAGATGTGGGACCCTGCGGCCCAGGCGTTCCGGCTCAACAACCCTGGGTCCACGGTGTTCACAGAGGACTGCAACGTCCTGCTGAAGCTGGTCATGGCTGGGGAGGTGACCAACTCCCGCGGCCAGAAGCTGCCTCAGAAGGGAGATGTGGAGATGCTGTGCGGCGGGCCGCCCTGCCAGGGCTTCAGCGGCATGAACCGCTTCAACTCTCGAACCTACTCCAAATTCAAGAACTCTCTGGTGGTCTCTTTCCTCAGGTAAACAGAGCGAAAGTCCCTCTGCATTCAGTGCCACCTAAGGGCAACTAGATGGCCTGCCCCCTGCAAGGCCTGGTGCCAGGGCCAAGCAGTCACCACTTTAGCCTTTACCCCTGCAGAAGGCTGCTGCTGAGCGAGGCGCCAGTCTCAGCCTTCAGGGGTTCACGGCTCCCTCTCCACTAGGGAGAGACCCTGAGAGCCGGCAGGTGTGTCTTGACAAGCATCAAAGCAGTTGGGAGTGACTTCTGGCCAAGGAGGCCTTCTTGCTCTCTCCAGGCGTGGAGCTGACTCTCTCGGTCACTCCTGTCCTCCACAGCTACTGTGACTACTACCGGCCCCGCTACTTCCTCTTGGAGAACGTTCGGAACTTCGTCTCCTTCAAGCGCTCCATGGTCCTGAAGCTGACGCTGCGCTGCCTGGTCCGCATGGGCTACCAGTGCACCTTTGGCGTGCTGCAGGTGGGCCCAGGTTGGGGGCAGACGCAGAGGCCAGAGACGGGAGCGGCCATCCCTGAGCTGCAACAAACTGTCCCTAACCGAACACGGAGCTCCAAAGGGGACTTCCCCAGCACTTCCACTGCAGGGGGTGTGGATTCGATCCCTGGTGGGGAACTGAGATCCTACATGCTGCTGAATGTGGCCAAAAATTAAAAACAAAACCCCTCAAAGGGTCAGGCTGTATAGGGTGATGACCTGTAGTGTGGTGGAGGCAGATGCTGGGGCCCACGCTGCACTGTGGAGCCTTTGGCATTGAGATTCTGGAGGAACTCAGAGCCAGGACCCCAGTAAGTCCTGAGGGGCCGTGTGCAAGAGACCTCTTTGCCGCGTCATTTCCAGCTCGTTTCCCCTGATGGGGTGGGTGTAGGGGTGCCCAGCTGTGGAACTCCAGGTAGCAGTTAGAGTCCCACACAGGGTGGGTCAGGAACCACACATAGACCAAACTGTTTTATAGACTAAAGAGCCGAGTCTCTGGGTGAACGGACGTGCTTATGAACACCTAAAGGGTGTGCATGGTGACACTCCAGGGGGCTCTCAGTGGCTGTGTCTGCAGTGACAGGGCCTTGGGGTGGTCAGAGGGGTCAAGGCCTCTTCTGAAGAGCAGCTGCGCTGTGTGTGCCTGTTCAGTAACTGATGGCATCACTAAAACTGAAACGAGTGCTGAAAGAGGAGGAAGAGTGGGCTGGAAAACAGTGAGTGTGTGGAGGAGAGAGGGTGGCCACTCGGCCCCAGGCCCTCCCAGTCGGTCTGCACAGTGTCTCAGCCTCACTGAACAAGCCTCGCTGGCGGCCGTGTTCTGTCCCTGTGACTGGGGGCTGCCAGGCAGGAGGCGTGGCTCCTGGTGTCTCCTCTGGCCGCTCTCCTCCCCAGGGCTAAGACCACAGCACCCACATGTGTCTAAAGAACCGGCTGAGAGCATCCCCTGAGTTCACTCCCACCTCCTCCAGGGGCTGCCGGCCACCTCTTGGGATCTCTTGTCCTTCCCTCTGGCCTCACTCCGGTTAGGTGTAAGCCTGTGTGTTAACTTCCTGGAGAACGACATGGCAGCCCACTCCAGTATTCTTGCCTGGGGGATGTCATGAACAGGGGAGTCTGCTGGGCTGCAGTCCATGGGATTGCAAAGATTCGGACGCAACTGAAGCAACTTAGCACTAGCACTGTGGTTTAACTAAGAGCTCTCTGGGTGAGCTTCACACCGGCCAGCTGCTCCCCAAAGTCAGATGCCACGGACCCCAGCCCTTGGACCAGCGAGTCAGGGTGCCCGCTGACTGTGCATCTCTGGTCCTCCCCGCATAGGCTGGTCAGTACGGCGTGGCCCAGACTCGGAGGCGAGCCATCATCCTGGCTGCAGCCCCTGGGGAGCCACTCCCGCTGTTCCCGGAGCCGTTGCATGTGTTCGCACCCCGGGCCTGCCAGCTGAGCGTCGTAGTGGACGACAAGAAGTTTGTCAGCAACATCACCAGGTAGGAGCCCTGCCCGCCCGTGGTCGTGGTGCCGGTGAGGCTCGGGGGAGCAGGGTGGTGCCGGGGGACCTCAGTGACAAGGCCTGGGCCCGGAGAAGGTGTTAGCGAGGAGCAGTGGTGTGGGGTCCAGTGTGCCCCCAGAACGCTCTGCCCCCTGGGCTCATCCTGCCCAAGCACCCTGAGTACAGGGCCACAGCCAGAGCCCACACTCTACACAGGGTCTGAGGAGAGTGCTGCCCCGGTGACCTCGGGTAGCCCTTTGACCGCGAGTTGAGGTCCCCTTTTCTGGAGAAGATGGTGCCAGTCGTTGGGGATAGCAGCTGTAACTCAGGTGACAGTAGCTGTGTGTCCCAGAGGTGCCAACCCTCCATGCTTTGCTGCAGGTTGAGCTCGGGTCCCTTCCGAACCATCACCGTGCGGGACACCATGTCTGACCTCCCTGAGATCCGGAACGGGGCCTCGGCACTGGAGATTTCATACAACGGGGAGCCCCAGTCCTGGTTCCAGAGGCAGCTCCGGGGCTCGCAGTACCAGCCCATCCTCAGGGATCATATTTGCAAGGTGACCAGAGCAGGCCTCCCTACAGCTGCCTGTTGGGGACAGAGCTGCGGGTGGAGCCCAGCCTGGGCTGGGGGAGCTGATGTCTGCCCCTCCCCTTCCACTCCTTCTGCTCTTGATCCCTCACCGGTAGACCAGCGATATCTCAGCCGGCCCCCAGCCTCACCACCTCACCTCCTCCTGCTTCTCCTCTTACTTCCCACACTCTCACCACCACCACCCTCCCCCACCACAGTACTTGGCCGTGGGAAGTGTTCATCAGAGCTTATTACTCTGAAGTAACAGGTCTAGGAAGACCTTATACTCTTTTCCTAGAATAGGTCTGGAATGGCCATTGTCTCCCACTGCGTCTCTCACCACCCCTGTTCTCTGGGAGACCGCAGGGCTCCCCTCCTCTGGCTCCACCTGTGCCACGCAAGCTCCTCCCAAACCCTCCCTGCACTTGCCGGAAGCCGCCCCTTCACCCGTCCTCCCTTATTCCACATCCCCGCTCTGGAGATGTCAATGCACGTGTATGACTCCAGGCTGTGCACTGGGGTTACTGTCAGTCTCCCCCAGTGAGATACAAGCCCCTGGGGGCTCCTAGTCGCCTCCAATGTGCCCAGTGCCCACCATGACAGCACCCAGCCCCCATGGTTCCTGCTTGGGTGCTCCCCGAACTGGGCGACAGCCGGGCCTGCTGTGCTCCTCCAGGACATGAGCGCCTTGGTGGCTGCCCGCATGCGGCACATCCCCCTGGCCCCGGGCTCGGACTGGCGTGACCTGCCCAACATTGAGGTGCGGCTCTCTGACGGCACCCTGGCCCGGAAGCTGCGGTACAACTACCACGACAAGAAGAACGGCTGCAGCAGCAGCGGCGCCCTCCGTGGGGTCTGCTCCTGTGTGGAAGGTGGGGCACCCCCTCCCCGTGCCCTGGCCTCTGGGTATGGCTTCCTCCTGCTTGGTGCGAAGCTTCCAGCCCCCTTAGGGTCTGCAGCCATGCGGGGGGCTCAAGGGAAGGGGCACGGTCTCAGGCTTTCTCAGCAGGAGGTGCAGGGGCTCAGGAGCCCAGTGGCCCTGAGCTGGGTGCAGACCCACCAGACCTGGGTGTCCCTGCTCTAAATAAAGGCTGCTGAAAGCAGGGCTTATAGGGAGGCTCCGCCCGGTGGACTGTCCTCATGCCCCGCTCCCACGGCCCCATCATAGCCCTCTCTCCCTGCAGGCAAGCCCTGTGAGCCTGCGGCCCGACAGTTTAACACCCTTATCCCCTGGTGCCTGCCCCACACTGGGAACAGGCACAACCACTGGGCCGGCCTCTACGGGCGTCTCGAGTGGGACGGCTTCTTCAGCACAACTGTCACCAACCCCGAGCCCATGGGCAAGCAGGTAGGTCTCCGGGCCCCTCGGGCCTGGTGGGGACGGACTCGCTGGCTAGGGCCAGCGTGGGCTTCCGGTGGCACGGTTGTAGGTGGTCGCCTCTCACACCCTCCCCCACCATGCTTCTCGCCCCCAGGGCCGCGTGCTCCACCCCGAGCAGCACCGAGTGGTGAGCGTCCGGGAGTGCGCCCGCTCCCAGGGCTTCCCCGACACCTATCGGCTGTTCGGCAACATCCTAGACAAGCACCGGCAGGTCAGTGGACGGACGCTGAGGCAGGGCTGGCCGGCAGCTCCCACGATGCAGGCCCGTCGAGAGGGAGACCAGGGTGGGGTGGGTCCGTGGGGAGCTTGGCTCACACGGTTGCTTCTGAGGGGATGCTGAACCCCCACAGCTGGTTGACTGGCTGGCCTCAGTATTCCCAGGAGGGTGGTGGTAAGAAGCGGGTAACCCGCCATCCGTGGGGCCTCGGGTCCTCATGGGTCAGGCGGAATCACTAAGTGTGTGGTTGCTATTGACAGCTGAAGGAGATTTAGCCCAAAGGAAACTTCCAGCACATCACACAAAGCAGGCTGAGCGTGTGGTGGTGCAAATTCACTGTTTTGTCACTAAGCATTGAAATGAACCAGTATTTCCTCCTGTTCCTCAGAGTACTAGTTTTGGCTCTTAATTAAGGTACATCCAAGTAATGCAGGTGCATGGCTGGGGTTACAGCGAGACTTTCCCATTTCACACCACCCTCACCCCCCTCAACATGCTGTTCTCCCAGAGTATCAACTTTCAGCCAGAAGTGAGACCTGGTAGCTTTTGTATCTGGATTCTAAGATTTTCTAAAGCCCTTTAAATCCCCTTTCTCTGGCTGATTCTTGACCCATCAGTGTTTGGGGTGGGAAGAGGGTCCAGTGGAAGGGCTTTGTAGGCCTCTGTGAGCCTGAGGCCAGGGACCCAGTGCCCGGGTCTGAGTGGAGGCTGGTGCTGACTCCAGCCATGCCAAACCAGGTGTCGCCCTCCTTCCCTCCTGCAGGTGGGTAATGCTGTGCCGCCGCCACTGGCCAAAGCCATCGGCTTGGAGATCAAGCGCTGCATGTTGGCCAAAGCGCGCGAGAGCGCCTCAGGTATGGTGGGGGCGGACTCGGCAAGGGTGTGATGTTCTGGGGCGACCCACCCAGTGGCCTCGCGTCTCTCTCAGGGTTGCTGTGAGACTGAGCAGGCAGGCGGGTGGGTAAGTGGACAGGCACTGGGGCCCGGTTCTGTCCTGTGGCAGAGTCTGGCTCGGCTGGGCCCACCGTGGACGCTAACCCAGGCAGTCTTGGAAGCCTTTAGGGGACACCTGAGTAGTGCTCAGTCTCTCTGAATGTTGATACAGAGCTGCCACAGGTTCTTACCTGGTCATCCTTTAACATCGACACCTGGGTATTAACATAGCTCCTGATTGATGTACCTGTCATACTTGTCTGTTGCTTACTGTAGCATACGTTCCCTGCAGTGACTCTCCCTTTTATTTCCCTTCAGCTAAAATCAAGGAGGAGGCTGCCAAGGACTAGTTCTCTCCTCCTATCACCCATGTTTCTGCCACCAGAGATCCCCAACGTGCACTGATATTGTTGTATTTTTCACATGTCAATCAGTCAGTTCAGATGTGTCGTATGCGGTGTTTGTGGCCTTGGCTGACATGAAGCTCTTCAGTGAGATTTGCCTATCGGCTAATTTGACTTAGTGATCAAACTGTGCAGTACTTTGTCCATTCTGGATTTTAAAAGTTTTTTATTACGCATTATATAAAATTTACCACTGTATGAAGTGGAAATTAAGACTTTATGTAGTTTTTATATGTTGTAATATTTCTTCAAATAAATCTCTCCTATAAATCACCCTGGGTGGCGACTCACAATTTACGAGGGACTTCTGGCTGCCTCTCCACTGAGGCAGGATGAGAGTGGGGTCCTTAGTGCCAAGTGTGACCCCACAGAGGTGTTGGTCTGAAGTTAGATCACTCTATGTGTATTTGGGGTAGAGATTGTGACTCGGTGCTGGCCAATAACATGCAAGTAGAACTTGCTGGTGGTGTTTTTAGGAAAGCCTTTTATTTATTTATTTTTTGGCTACACTGTGAAGCATGCAGGGTCTTAATTCGCCAACCACGAATCGAACCTGCATTGGGAGCATGGAGTCTTAACCACTGGACCACTGGGGAAGTCCCCAGGAAGCCTTAGTTGGCCTTCCTCGTGGCCTTGTTATCTCTTTGGTCTGGAGTGGGCTGTGATGCCTGGCAGTGTAGTGACTGTCTTGTGACCACGAGGCCAGAAGCCCCACACAACAGATGGTGGCACAAGAAGAGAATCATCAGTTGGAGCCCTGGCCTGCCACCCCCAGACAGACCCTGTATTTACTTAAGAATCTGTTAGGTGGACTTTCCATGTTTTCAGCCTGACTGAATTCTAAGAGGAACAAACCTTTTCTTTGGCTCATCTTTGGGAAAGACCTGTATAAAATGACAATGAAGCAGAAGCAGACAAACAAGTGTCACTCACCAGCACAAACCCCAGAGGGCCACTGTTAAGACGTCAAGTAGCACGTGCCCCACCTCTATGTATTCAGGAGGGTACTCGGTGGCGCCTCTACTGGAACATGCCATGCAAGTCACAGGTGCCTTAATCACAAGACTAAAGGACTAGAGAGCATTCAAATGTAAGATCCATTCAGCTCCTTCATAAGTAGTCTGGCTTCCCTGGTGGCTCAGTCAGTAAAGAATCTGCCTGCCAATGCAGGAGGCTGAGGTTTGACCCCTGGGTGAGGAAGATCCCCTCAAGAAGGAAATAGCAACCCACTCTGGTGTTCTTGCGTGGAGAATCCCCATGGACAGAAGAGCCTGGTAGACTACAGTCTATGGGGTTGCAAGAGTCGGACACGACTTCACGACTTAACAACTAATCTACCACATAGTAAGTAAGTAAATGTTTCATCTTCCTGCTGTTGTAAACAGCACCGTGCTGAGCATCCTTGGATAGACTCTTCCATTGTGTCACAAAGGTCCGTCTAGTCAAAGCTATGGTTTTTTCCAGTGGTCATATAGCTGTGAGAGTTTGACCATAAAGAAGGCTGAGCGCCAAAGAATTGATGCTTTCAAACTGTCGTTCTGGAGAAGACTTGAGACTTGCAGACCTGGGACTGCAAGGAGATCAAACCAGTCAATCCTAAAGGAAATCAACCCTGAGTATGTATTGGAAGGATTGATGCTGAAGCTGAAGCTCCAATACTTTGGCCACTTGATGTGAAGAGCCCACCTCATTAGAAAAAACCCTGATGGTGGGACAGATTGAAGGCAGGAGGAAAAGGGGACGACAGAGGATGAGATGGTTGGATGGCATCACTGACTCAATGGACATGTGTTTGAGCAAGCTCCAGGAGACAATGAAGGACAGGGAAGCCTGGTGTGCTGCAATCCATGGGGTCACAGTCGGAAATGACTTAACGACTGATAATTTAATTCTGTCAAAGCTCATGACAGACTTGAGGGATTTTAAGCCTTTTTTGGTGTTTGTGTACAGTTCAATGGCATCCAATACAATCACTCTGTTGTAGGACCATCACCACTGTGTATTTCCAGAACATTTTTATCATCCCAAACAAACTTCATAACCACTAAATAACAACCCCTCATTCCCATCTCCCCCCGCCCAGCCCCTGGTAACCTCTACCCTATACTTTCTGAGTTTCCCCATTCTAGGCATCTCATAGAAATGGGATCATAGTTAGCCTTCTGCGTCTGACTTCTTTCACTCAGCAGAACTCTCTCTGGGTTCATCCGTGTTATAGCGCTGGTCAGAACTTCCTTTTTAAGGGTGAATGACATTCCCTCGTATGTATACACGTTTTGTCCATCAGTCTGTCAATGGACATTTGCACTGCTTCCACCTTCTGGCTATTGTGAATAATGCTGGAGTAAACGCTGATGTACAAGTATCTCTCTGAGGTCCCGCTTTCAAGTCTCTGGAGTATATACCTTGGAACAGAATTGTTGGATCACAGGCTACTTCTATGTTTAACTTGTTGAGGAACCAGCAAAAACTTTTTTATAGCAACTGTACCATTTTACATTTGTGCTAGCAACACACAGATGTTCAAATCTCTTTACATCTTTGCCCACACTTGTTACTTTTTGTTTCATAAATGCCATCCTAGTAGTGTCTCGCTGTGGTTTTTACTGGTTTCAGGTTTATGGTGTGTGTGTGCGTACATGTTCATTTTAATTTTTTAAAATTGTGAAATACATATGATGTAATTTTCCACCTTAACCATTTTTAAGTGTGCAGTTCAACGGCACTAAGTAATTTCACACTGCAGTTACATCAGTACCATCCATCTCTAGAACTCTCTTCATCTTGTGAAACTGAAACTCTGTCCCCATTAAACACCAATTCTGAAGGCTGGGGGAAGGATGGATTGGGAGTCTGGGGTCAGCAGATGCAAATGATCATATATAGGATGGATAAACAAGGTCCTACTATGTAGCACAGGGAACTATATTCAAAAGCCTGTGATAAACCACAGTGGAAAAGAATATGAAAAAGAATATATACATGTATAATTGACTCAGTTTACTGTACAATAGAAATTAACAATACTGTAAATCAACTACACCTCACGTCTTCTGTTTGTTTTGGTTTTTTGGCCATGCCCTGTGGCTTGCAGAATCTTTTCTTAAATTTTAATTTTTATTGTAGTATTGTGAAAGTTGCTTAGTCGTGTCCAACTCTGCCACCCCGTGGACTCTCGCCTGCCAGTCTCCTCTGTCCATGGGATTCTCTGGGCCAGAATAGTGGAGTGGGTTCCCTTCTCCATGGGATCTTACCAAACAAGGGATTGAACCCAGGTCTCCCGAATTGCAGGCAGATTCTTTATCATCTGAGACACCAGGGAAGCCCAAGAAAACTCAAGTGGGCAGGTGGCTTATCCCGTCTCCAGGAGATCTTCCCAACCCAGGGGTCAAACCCCCGTCTCTTATGTCTCCTGCATTGGTAGATGGGCTCTTTACCAGTAGCACCTCTTGGGAGACCCTTAGGTCATCACAGAACATTGAATAGTTCCCTGTGCTGTATAGTAGGCTGTCATTAGTTATCTGTTATACACAGTAATGTATATATGTCAATTCCAGTCTCCCATTTCATCCCACCCTCTTCTCCCCTTGCTATCCGTAAGTTATCCTCTATATCTGTATCTCTATTTCTGCTCAACAAATAAATTCATCTACCATTTTTCTAGATTCCACATAGAAGCATTATGTACAATATTTATTTTTCTCTTTCTGACTTCACCCTGTATGACAGTCTAGGTCCATCCACATCTCTGCAAATAGCACTATTTCATTCCTTTTATCGCTGAGTAATATTCCATTGCATACATGTACCACATCTTCTTTATTCCTCTGTTGATGGACATTTAGGTTTCTTCCATGTCCTGACTGTTGTAAATAGTGTTGCATTGAACATTGTGGTGCATGTATCTTTTTGAGTTATGTTTCTCTCCGGGTGTATGCCCATGACAGCTTGCAGAATTTTAGTTTCCTGACCAGGGACTGAATAAACCTGGGCCCTCAGCAGTGGACCACCAGGGAATTCCCAGAAGCTCCTTCCTTTTAAAACTGAATAATATTCCACTGTATGGATGGACCACATTTTGTTCATTCATTCATCCATCAATGGACACTAGGGTTGCTTCCACCTTCAGGCTAGTGTGAATCATGCTGCTATGAATGCGGATGTACAAACATCTGTTCAAGGCCATACTTTCAGTTCCTTTCTGTATATACCCGGAAATGCTGGGTCATATTTCTATTCTGTAGTCATTCTATTTCTACATTTTTGAGGACCCATCATACTGTTTTCCACAACAGCCAAGTTGTGTTTTTGTTTTTTTATTTTTTGACTTCACCCCACGGCATGTGGGATCCTAATTCCCTGATCAGGAATTGAACCCACATCCCCTGCATTGAAAGATGGAGTCTTAACCACTGGACCGCTGGGGAAGTCCAGATTGTTTTGTTTTTAATGAAATGCTTATTCAAAGCACAGATGAAGACTCTTTGTCTTTCCCGCCTGCTACTTCCTCAGACACAACCATGATGAAAGTGTTGCTGTGTTTCCTTCCTGTCTAGGTTTTTCCACCGTTACCACATGTTCCTAAACTCAGTTATTTTCTGCATCTTTAAAAAACATTAGGTTCATCTATTCTACGCGTATCTATCGGCAACCTGTTTTTCTCAAGCACGTTTGCAATTTTCAAACAAAAGCAAGCTACAGAAAAAAAGATGACACTGAATCCCACAATGGCCAAAACGAATGGTCAGTACTTGTTTCCCCTTTTTGTGTCACAAGGAAGTTTTTCTAACACCGCATCATCGCCACAATGACCACGATCACGCACATATGTAGTGTGTCCACACTGACAGGCAATCATTTGCAACTACTAATTGAAAACTAACACAAACAATCACACAACCACTGATCTACCACTGACTATTCCAGCACTGGTTCCAGTGCTGGGCAAGCATGCAGCAATCACACAGACCAACATCATCCCCAGCAGTCTCAAGAACAAAGTGAGCAGACAAACTCCACAAAGAATGAGGGGATTTTGAAAAGCAAGAAATACTACAATCAAAATAAAGCAGAGAACATGGGGACTTCTCTGGTGGCCCAGTACCTAAGACTCCATGCTCCCAATGCAGGGGGCTCGGGTTTGATCCCTGGTCAGGGAACTAGATCCTGCATGCTACAACTCGAGATCCCACATGCCACGACAAAGATAGAAAATTCCACTTGGCCAAATATGTAATTTTTTTTAAAAAACAATCAATTGGGATGGTCTGACTCTGACTCTGATCCTTAATTTGTTCCTTTCCAGATTTTATTATTAAAATGCACACATGTATGTGCAGCTGGACTTTTTTCTAAAGATCTGGCTCTTTTTTTTTTTTCCAAGGATAGCTGGACTTTCTACTTGTATATTTGCCTATGTCATCAACTGCCCAGATCAAGATGCAGAAAATTCCCTTCACCTGCCTGGCACTGCAAGCTGGTTCCATCTCCATTAAGAGATGATCACAGATGATTTGTTACTATGGGTTAGTTTCGCCTGTTAGAGAATTTCACACCAGTGGAATCCTATGGTGTCTCTTCATTTGTGTCTGAGACGTGCATCCGTGTCACTATCAGTCATTTGCTTCCCTTTATTGCTACATGGTACTCCATTGTAGAGATGGAACAGTTTATCCATGCCTCTGCTGATGGAGTTCTGAATTCTGTTATGACCTGCATTGTGTCTCCCACAAAATTCATATGTTGAATAACCCCTAGTACCTCAGAATGTGAATATATTTGAGGATAGAATCTTAAAAAAATGTTTTAAAGATAAATAAAATGAGGTCATTAGGGTGGGCCCTAAGCCGACAGGCCTGGTGTCCTTATAAGGACCATGTGAAGACACAGGGAGAAGACAGCCATCCACAAGCCAGGGAGATAGGACTCAGAGGACATTTTGATCTCAGACTCCCAGCCTCCAGAACTGTGAGAAAATAAATGTTCATTGTTTATGAGCTCTTCAGTCTGGTATTTTGTTATGGCAGAAACAAATTCAAATGATTCCCAATTTGGGCCATTGTGAATAAGTCTGCTGTGAATGTTCATGTGCATGTCCTAATATGTGACCTTTTGTGGATGTGTGTTTCTCGTGCTTTTGAAGAATACCAAGAAGTGGAATTCCACCTATGAGCACCAGTGAGTCCCTTGAAACTGCTGCCAAATTTCTGAGCGGTGCCACACCCTGAGTGTCCACACTCCCCTCCTGACGCCCTCTGTAGAGTTCCTTCCACTCTTGTCTTTTTTTTTTTTTAATTATTTTTATTTGGGGCTGCACTGGGTCTTCACTGCTGTGTTCGGGCTTTTCTCTAGTTGTGGTGAGCAGGGGGCTCCTCTGCAGTGGCTTCTTTCGTGGGGCACAGGCTCCAGGCATGTGAGGGCTTCAGCAGTTGCGGCTCCCAAGCTCCAGGTGCGCAGGCTCAGTAGGAGCACAGGAGTTTAGTGTTCCACGGCATGTGGAATCTTCCCAGACCAGGGATCAAACCCCTGTCCCTTGCATTGGCAGGCAGATTCTTTCCCACTGGACCACCAGGGAAGTCCTGCTCTTATCTTGGCTGCTGTCCTGTGGAGTCTCTGGATGTGGACAGAATGTTGGTGTGGTGATAAAGGACCACAAGAATGGCTCAGGGACTTCTTTTCCATCCAGCCTTGGACTCAGGCTTCTCCCCACTGTCCTATGCTTCCCTTGGCCCCCTTTTATTATCCCTTAGAAAATACCTGATTTGAAAAAAAAATACATGTTCAATGTTTAAGAAAAAGTTTTCCAGGGATTTCCCTGGCAGTCCAGTGGTTAAAACTCTGTGCTTCCACTGAAGCGGGTGCAGGTTCGATTCTTAATCAGGGAACTAAAGTCTCATATGATGTGTGGTGTAGCCACCACATAAATAAATAGAGAACTAAAAAGAAAATTGTATTCCATACAGAAAGAATACTGCGATGGAAGTACAAGCAAACCTCAGAGATGTTGCAGGTCTAGTTGTAAACCACTGCAGTAAAGCAAATATCAAAATTAATCGATAAAGAAAATATGAGTCACAATTTTTTTTTGTTTGTTTTCTAGGGCATATAAAAGTCATGTTTGGGGGATTCCTTGATGGCTTAGTGGTAAAGAATCTGCCTGCCAGTGCAGGAGACACGGATTCAATCCCTGATCCAGGAAGATCCCACATGCTGCAGAGCAACTAAGCCCGTGTGCCGCAACAATTAAGTTTGTGCCCTAGAGCCTGGGGGCCGCAACTGCTGAAGCCATGGAGCCCTAGAGCTTGAACTCCGAAACAGGAGAAGCCGCTGCAATAAGAAGCTTGGGCACTGCAACTAGGGAGTAATCCCTGCTGTCCACAACTAGAGAAAAGCCCAAGCAGCAACAAAGACCCAACACAGTCAAAAAGAAATACATTTTAAAAATAAATAAGAGTCATGTTTGGACTTCCTGGCGGTCCAGTGGTTAAGGGTCTGCCTGCCAGTGCAGGGAAGTGAAGTGAAAGTCACTCACTCATGTCTGACTCTTTGAGACTCCAATACAGTCCATGGAGTTCTCCAGGCCAGAATACTGGACTGGGTAGCCTTTCCCTTCTCCAGGGGATCTTCCCAACCCAGGGACTGAACCCAGGTCTCCCACATTGCAGACGGATTCTTTACCAGCTGAGCCACAAGGGAAGACTGCCAGTGCAGAGAACAGGGGTTCAATCCCTGGTCCAAGAAGATTCCACATGCCGTGAGGCAACTAAGCCTGTGAGCCACCACTACTGAGCCTGTGCTCCAAAGATCCTGCTGTGCAACAGGGGGAGCCACCACAGGAGAAACCCCTTTGGCCGCAACTAGAGAAAGCCCTCACAGTAATGAAGACCCAGCGCAGCCCAAAGTAAATAAAATAATTTTTTAAAGTCATGTTTACACTATGTGTATACGTGTGTATGTGCTCAGTGGCGTCCAGCTCTTTGTGACCCCAGTGGGACTGTAGCCCACTAGGCTCCTCTGTCCAGGGCATCCTACAGGCAAGAATACTGGAGCGGGTTGCCGTTTTCTTCTCCAGGGAATCTTCCCGACTCAGGGATCAAACCCACAGCTCTTACATCTCCTGCATTGGCAGTTGGATTCTTTACCACAAGCGACACCTGGGAAGCCCTATGTAGTCTATTTAAAGTGCACAATAGTATTATGTCTAGAAAAAAAAAAAACTTTTAATTTAATAATACTTTACTGCTGCTGCTGCTGCTAAGTCCCTTCAGTCGTGTCCGACTCTGTGCGACCCCATGGACTACAGCCTACCAGGCTCCTCCATCCATGGGATTTTCCAGGCAAGAGTACTGGAGTGGGGTGCCATTGCCTTCTCCGAATACTTTACTGCTAAAAATGCTAAATAAACATCATCTGACCATGCAGGGTTCCCACCAACCTTCAATTGGTAGGAAATCTATCAAGTGCAATGAAACAAACTATGCCTATAAAGATGAGGCCAAATCGAAACACCCAGAAGCATCAGTGTTTAGTGGTTAAGGTCCTTCTGGGTAGCCAGAAATGGGCACAGTTTTCTCTAACAGGGGTGAAGCTCGTTGGGCAATATTTAGCTAATCCCTTAGCCATGACAGTTGTGCTGTTTTCAGTTCCAACCCTTTAAACCACATTGCACTGGGCGCCTTCTTATAGCCAGTTTAGGGCACTTGGATGTATATTTCCTTAGGCCCCTTCTAGAAGAGGACATGCAAATTTGTGAATATGAAAAACATGTTAAAAGGACTTCCCTGATGGTCCATGGCTAAGACTTCAAGTTACCAATGCAGGGGGTGGGGGACGGGGCCGGTTCGATCCCTGGTCAGGGAACCAGACCCCACAAGCGGCAACTAAGAGTTTGCATGCTGCAACTAAAGATCCCACATGCAACTAAGACAGGCTGCAGCCAAGTAAGGAAATACAAAAAAAGAAGAGATTTAAAAAACATATTGTATATACATTACATCTCGCATATGTAACATAGGGTGTGTGCTATATATTAACATGAAAAATATAATTTTATAGTTTATGTATATGTTTACATTTAAACCAAAAAAAAATCAGATGGTAAAAATTTTAACTAAAACAGCATTTAAAAAATAACCTTCTCTTTCCCGATGGCTTCCTCTCAAAGCATTCTCTCAGCAATAGTTTGATAATTCTGTTCCTAAAATAGCTTGAATGTATCTACATATCTATCTATTATTAAAGATATACAAAAATTGGTTCCTATAGCATATGCCATTTTATACCTTGCTTCATGTTCTTTTCTTGGATGTATTTTTAACATGAACTCAAGTAGATCTACTTCCTTAAGGACTGAATAGCATTTAATAGATTACAGCATAGCATGTCTTTTTTTCTTTTAATATTTATTTATTTGGCCACACCAGGTCTTAGTTGCAGCATGCCAGATCTTCCCTGACCAGGGATCAAACCCAGGCCCCCTGCATCGGGAGCTCTGAGTCTTAGCCACTGGAGCACCGGGGAAGTCCCAGCAGCATAACACGTCTTAATCTATTTAACCAGCCGCTGTTAAGGGACAGATAGGAATTTCCAGTTTTTGCTGTCATGAACAGTACTGTTCGGATAGCTTGTTCTCACATCTTTACATACATTCCCAGGTTTTTCTCACAGGTTGAATTGTCAACTGATTCAAAGGAAAACACGTATGTGTACTTAAGTTTTAGTAGATATCATCAGTATGCCATCTGAAGAGTTTGCATAATCTCACGAACAAAGTACAGGAGTGTCTTTTTCTCTGTATCTTTGCTACCACTGAGTAATATCAAATTTTTACAGTTTTGCCCAACTGCAACTTTCATTGTTTGGATTTTGCATTTCTTGAAGTAAACTTTAGTGAGTTTGCACAAATGTTTCTTGACCCTTTGTACAAACTTTATAATAGATTCATCTGTTGTCAGACTGCCCTCTTTTTTTTTTTTTTTGGTGGTGCCTCACGGCTTGCAGTCCTAGTTTCCTGACCAGGAGTTGAACCCGTGACCCCTACAATAGAAGTCTGAAGTCCTAACCACTGATTGTTACTGTTGTTCAGTTGCTAAGTCTTGGCCGACTCTTTGTAACCCCATGGACTGCAGCACGCCAAGCTTCCCTGTCCTTCATTATCTCTCAGAGTTTGCTCAAAGTCATGTCTACTGAGTCAGTGATGCTGTCTAACCATCTCATCGTCTGCTGCCCTCTGGACCACCAGGAACTCCCAACCACTCTCTTTATTTACTTATTTTCCCAGCCTCCTTCCTGGTCTCCTGCTAATTTATTCCTTTCCACCCTATCCTCTACAGGCTTCTAGAATAATCTTTCTCACAAGAAAATCTGGTCACATTGGGTGACCATTCAGAACGTGTCAGTGCCTCACCCACACCCCACATCGTGCAGGATAGAGAGCCTATGCTGGGAATTCCATGGTGGTCCAGTGGCTAAAACTCTGTGCCCAAGATACAGGGGGGCTGGGTTTGATCCCTGGTCAGGGAACTAGTTCCCACGTGCCACAGCTAAGACTCTATGCAGCCAAATAAATAAAAATAAATATTTTTAAAACCTTATATATATATATATATATAAGAGACTACGATCTTTAGTTTTTAAAGTCCTTTATAATCTGGTTCCTATCGGTTCCAAATACCCACAAATTGAGCACTTATCAAGTGTAGACACCCTGAGGGTGCTGGGGACCCAGAAGTGAACGAAGCAGGCAAATGTCTTTCTGCAGCAGTCTACAGCAGTTTTTACCATTTTTTTCATTATCGTCCCTCTAAAAGAGAAAAATGGAATTATCTTCAATTTAAATCAATGTTAATCTAATTACATTTAATTTCTCCCTAACAATAGAAATTAAATGTTTAGTAATAAGATTTTGTCTGGGAGGGTTGGCTCTGGAGGGCCACAAGTCATTGTCATCTCCAAGTTGGTTTGTTTTTTTGCCACAGAACAATTAATTTTGGTCCCCTTGGGAGTCATATCACTCCCACTGAGAATGCATGCGGTAGAGGGAAAGCTGGACAATAAGCAATAAATTAAAGAAAATGGAAAAGATTATATCAGGGAGCCAAGAATGTTACTAGGAATTCCCTGGTGGTCCAGTGGTTAAAACTCTGCACTTCCACTGCAGGGCCCAGGTCTGATACCTGGTTAGGGAATTAAGATCCTGCAAGCTTTACCGTTCGGAGGGGAAAGAAAGAAAAAAGTTACTCAAAGAGGGAGAATAGTAAGGGGGTGACTTGATATCTTGGTCATTTGAATCAGGAAAGTTCTTTCCAGACAAGGAAGACCAGTTTTGGTTTCTTCAGCTGAAAAATGGAAACGATAATTTCCTCCTCACAGTTCCTGCAAACAGTAAGAGCTATATAATTGAGCTTATTGTCATTATTTTTAATTTTTAAAAAAAGGTAAATGAAAAGGTCCGGTGGTTAAGACTCAGTGATCCCAATGCAGGCGCTCCTGGTCCAGGAACTAGATCCCACATGCCGCAACTAAGACCCAGCGCAGCCAAATAAATAAATAAACAAGATTTTAAGGTAAATGAGCCGAGCCTCTATTCAGCTATTAATAGGAAGATACCAGGGCCCAGCCTCTCACACAGCCGTCACCTCTACCTCCGTCCGTAGGGGGCGCTGTGGAGTGCTACGGCTGCTCTAGGCAGCGGAACCGGAAGTCTCTGTCACCTCTTACTTCCGGTCTTTGGCCCAGGCTTGGGCTGCGTGGGGATTTTGTAATGCCGACCGGAGACTTTGAGTGAGTCTGGGGCCGCGGAGGGGGTTTGGGAGGCAGACTAGGTGTGGGGGGCGGTCCTAGAAGTTAATATGGAGCCTAGGTGCGTCGAGGCCGCGGGAGCCGTGCCTCGCCTCACTCATCCCTCCTTTTGACAAACTTGTCCCCGCAGTTCGAAGCCCAGTTGGGCGGACCAGGTGGAAGAGGAAGGAGAGGACGGTGAGTCTACCTTGTCGCCTCGGGTCACCGCAGCCCGGCCTCCCCCCGCCGCTCCCAGGCCGTCACTGCTGCCTGCTCTGATCCTCCACCCTGGCACCGCCGTCAGACCCTGCATCTCCCCTCACGGCCAGCCCCTGCCCCGCGCCACTCTCATCTGGGCCAGCCTATCTCCAGCTCCATATGTTCACCAGCCAGCCCATCTTCTAACGTGCCACCGCCCAAGTCCTTGATGCCAGCACTTCCGCTTCCCTACTCTGGGGAGGAAATTTTAACAGCCACACTCCTGCCTTTGTATTAATACTATTGCCCGGAGGCCTATGGCCCTCCCCTGCCCTCAGGCCAGGGATCCCCTGTGCTTCTCATTGCTGGAAGTTACTACGTGCCAGCTCCGTGTCCCTGGATGGCTATCCCAAGACACTTCCTGGCCAGTCCTCTGCCCTTGGTCCCGCCTTTCTCAACTCCTGGTGCAGGCATCATCCCAAAGGTCCCTTGATTTCAGCTTGGGAATTCCTGTCCCTGCCCACCCCTACCCCACCCCACCCCCCCTCCCGCCCACAGCTGACCCCTGCTCCCTCCACTCCCTGTCACAGACAAATGTGTCACCAGCGAGCTCCTCAAGGGGATCCCCCTGGCCACTGGGGATACCAGTCCAGAGCCTGAGCTACTGCCGGGAGGTGAGTGACCGACTTCACTCCAGCCCTGTGCCGTCTCTCTCCCCAGCCTCCTTCCTTCTGGTCCCTCTTACCCAGGGCTCAGTTCCTTTGTCTCTTCCCCTCTCCCAGCTCCACTACCGCCTCCCAAGGAGGTCATCAATGGAAACATCAAGACAGTGACGGAGTATAAGATAGATGAGGATGGCAAGAAGTTCAAGGTGAGGCTGGGGAAGAGGTGGGAGCCCTTTGCTTGAGGGGCACTTGGACTAGGAGAGAGTGATGTGTTGGATGTCTTGATGAGGAAGATCTGCTGGCTCTAGGAACCTTGAGGAGCAGAACGCCCAAACCTTTCTCCTCCTGTCCACAGATTGTCCGCACCTTCAGAATTGAGACCCGGAAGGCCTCAAAGGCTGTGGCAAGGAGGAAGGTAAGACCCTTCTCCCCCTGTCTTGGGGGCTCCTCCAGGGCTGACTCAGAGTAAAAATAGGAGTTCTTTTCCCCATTGCCTTCATTTTTAGAAGTGGGGTTTAACTGTTTGTTAAACAGTTCCCTGGTGGCTCAGTGGTAAAGAATCTGCCTGCAGTGCAGGAGATGCTGGTTTATCCCTGGGTCGAGACGATACCTTGGAGAAGGGGATGACTACCCACTCCAGTTTTCTTGCCTAGAGAATTCCATGGACAGAGGAGCCTGGTGGGCTACAGTCCATAGGGTCACAAAAAGTTGGGCATGATTCAGAGACTAGTGCTTTTTTGTTTTTTTCTAATGTTTTGCTTGCACCACACAACATGTGGGATCTTAGTTCCCTGAGCAAGGCTTGAACCCACGCCTCGGGCATTGGGAGTGCGGAGTCTTAACCACTGGGCCACCAGGGAAGTCCCCTGTGTGTACCTGTTTTGTTGGAGCAGAACTGAGGCCTGTGTGCAGTCCGTGGGGGGCCCTGAAAAGTCCAGCAGGTGCAGGAGTGGGAGCGGAGGGGTTGGTTCTTACTTCTCCTGGCTTGTCGCCTGGGAGGAACAGAGCCAAGCCCTCCTGTGAGGTGGTCGTAGCAGCAGGAGTGATGGCAGTAAATACATTTTGTATGGTTACCTACATACTCTGTGTTAGACCCAGGTGCTTCGTGGGGAGTATTTTCTCGTTCAGTTCCCCTAGCATTCCAGGAAGGTGTGGGGGGAGCATTGTGGTCCCTTATAGGGGAGGATGCCGAGGTGCAGGTTGTTTAAGGAGCTCAAGGCCCCTGGAAATCTGGGTGATCCTGCACACCCCTGAGTATCACTCAGTGGGAGCTGGTCTGTTACCTGCACAGCCCCTGCCAGGGGTTGTTGGCTCTGGGCCTGTTTACCCCTGAGCTTCAATTCTCTCATCTGTAACATGAGGCTGAGAGCTGCCCCTACTTCTGGAGCTGGCATGAAGCTGGGGCCTGACATGCCCTCAGGGAACAGAAACTGTCGTCATCACTTCTCCAAGGAGCATTTGAGGAGGGCGGTGAATAGGGTTTAAGACCCACCCACCCTCAAGTTGGCTCTTGTTAAGTCTAGGGTGCAAATGGAGGGGGTCCCGCTTGTCCTTGCCCTGACCTGTCCCCCATCCTGCCTTGAGCTCAGAACTGGAAGAAGTTTGGGAACTCAGAATTTGACCCACCGGGGCCCAACGTAGCTACCACCACAGTCAGCGATGATGTATCCATGACATTCATCACCAGCAAAGAGGTAAGTGGGGTGGCTGGCAGGGGGAGCCAGTGGCCAGGGTGTTACTGGAGGCACCAGGGGAGTGGCTGCCCCTTCTGAACTGCCCCCACCTGCCCTGCCAGGATCTGAACTGCCAGGAAGAGGAGGATCCAATGAACAAGCTCAAGGGCCAGAAGATAGTGTCCTGCCGAATCTGCAAGGGCGACCACTGGACCACCCGCTGCCCCTACAAGGACACGCTGGGGCCCATGCAGAAGGAGCTGGCCGAACAGCTGGGCCTGTCCACTGGCGAGAAGGAGAAGCTCCCCGGAGGTGCCAGGACCTTGGGATACGGCTGGCAGGCTTGGCGGTTGGGGGGAGGAGTGGGAGTGGAGCGCAGGAATTGCGTGCGTCTCTGGGAGTCGCGGGTCCTCACCTGGGGTCTGGACAGGACCACCGCCGTTGGTGGTTATTGCCTCCCACGCAGCAGCAAGGCTGTGGCCACAGCCCACGTTGGTCTGTGGGAGAGACTGCAGGTAGGCGCTCTGCTGGTGACGCCACCCGTCTCTTGCCGTTGGGGTTTGTGAGAGCCTCTAGTGAGCACGGCTGCAGGCGTAAGGACGTGAGTAGCGAGGGGAGAAGGCTGTTCTCTCAGTGTGTCTGTCCTGACTGGAGCTTGCTGTGTGTGTGCACACACACACACACACACTGGAGTTCTATACTTGTGACTCGTGTGCGCAGCCACTTGTCACCTGTCCCCGGGACGGGAACCTGGGGGCTGTTGCTACCCTGTGTACTGTCTTGCTGTGTGTGAGGCTGGGCGTTTTCTCACGGTGCGTTCTCTCACTCTTCCTGTGCTGCTAGGAGGCAGGGCATGTGGGTGGGTCAATTTCCTGGACGTGACCTTTAAGTCCTTTTAGTCCTTTTAAGACCTTCAGCCCTTGAGAGATCCCCCGGATGCCTGTGGTTTGAGAGAGAGAGTGCTTGGGGCTGGATCATGGCCACAGCGGCTAACATCCTGGGCCAGGCCTGTGCCGGGGGAGGCTTGACCTAACCTTGCTTCTGGTCCCCAGAGCTGGAGCCTGTGCAGGCCACTCAAAACAAGACTGGGAAGTACGTGCCTCCGAGCCTGCGCGACGGGGCCAGCCGCCGTGGGGAGTCCATGCAGCCCAACCGCAGAGGTGAGGCGGGGAGGGCACCCCAGCGCTGGGCTGATGTGTGGGCGGGCACCCCTTGTACCCTATGATTATCCCATGGGTGGGGCCGGCCCCTCACTGACGCCTCTCCTTGCCTGCCCAGCTGATGACAATGCCACCATCCGTGTCACCAACCTGTCTGAGGACACTCGTGAGACCGACCTGCAGGAGCTCTTCCGGCCCTTTGGCTCCATCTCCCGCATCTACCTGGCAAAGGACAAGACCACCGGCCAGTCCAAGGTGGGCCAGCGGCCGTGGGGCGGGGTGGGGTCCTGACTCCCAACTGTGCCTCGAGCGTTGTCCCTGACCCCCACTCCCTCCCCCAGGGCTTTGCCTTCATCAGCTTCCACCGCCGCGAGGACGCTGCGCGTGCCATTGCCGGGGTGTCCGGCTTTGGCTACGACCACCTCATCCTCAACGTCGAGTGGGCCAAGTAAGACCTCTGCCCTCCACCGCCCCTCGTGGCATCGTAGCTGATGCTTGGGCTGACTGTGGGCCTCGCCAGGGCTGTCCCGGGGCGTGGGTCTTTGGCTGTCCTTTGCTTCTCGTGGAGGGCCCCACACCCCAAGGCCTGTCTGACCCCTGGTGTGCTCCGTGCCCCGTCCCCCTCCTCCCCGTTGAGTTCATGTTGTGTATGTAAGATGGGTGGTGGTCCTGGGACTCCCTAAAGGGTCTAGAGCTCCCCCACTTGCCATCCTCACCCACCTCATGCTTCCCTTTCTAGGCCATCAACCAATTAAGCCAGCTGCTGCTGTTGCTGCTCAGCCCCTGGCCCCGGGACCCTTCAGTGACAGAAGTCAGCCTCCTGGAGCAGGGGACTTCAGGGCAATAAAAAGTCTTTAGTCTCTAGCCTTGTGCTGTTACATTTATTCCCTGATGTCAATCACACTGTTGTGGGTGGGGCCAGGTCCCCCCCACCCCGCCCCCCCCCGCCCAGTCCCCCCAATCTTGGGTTTGCTCCATGGCCCTCCCCAGGGTTGGTGCTGTGAGTGGAAGCTCCTGCAGCTCTGGCATGGGTGCCCCCTAGTCCCACTGGAGGCCTTTCTGTGGGGAGGAAGTAGGGGCTCCTGGCCTGTCTGGGGGCTCGGGGCCGGGGGCCTGCTCTCTGCCTCCATTCTGCTGCCGGGTTCCAGCATCTTGTGACGAGGAGGGGGCTGAAGATGGGCCAGGTCACGGGCTCAGCTCGTGGGACTGGAGCCCTGAGGTTTGGGGGGTGGCTGTGACGTTGAGGGGCAGGGCTTGGCTGGAGCACGTGGTGCTCTTTGGGGTCTGTCCCTGCCCGCAGCATTGGTGGCAGCAGTCCAGGCTGGGCACCACAGCCATGTAGAGTAGCGGGTGGATGCAGATGGCTAGGGGCACAAGGCCTCGTGTCACCTGGTGGGCCAAGTACGTCCTTTGGGCCAGTGCCTTCTTAGCCGCGGCCTCACTTGTAAAACCCGGGCAGAGGGCTAGCCAGCGCAGCCGGGCATACACGTTGAGCACTGCCGTGATATAGTAGGGCACGTAGGAACTGGCATAGAGGGCCACGCCGCTGGCCACCAGCACCGTCACCTGCAGCTTGTTGGCTGCCGTCATGCCGTGGCTGTGCTGCACGGCCCGCCCCAGGGCGCCGTAGGCTGCCAGGGTGAGCAGTAGCGGCAGGCCACAGCCCAGCGTTGCCAGCGCCAGGCTGTAGACCCGGTAGGCCTCAAGCTGGCTGTCACCTGCTGTCCCCAGGCACTTGGTACAGGCCCCCAGGTTGGCCACAGAGCACTGGCCTGGGCGCTGGGACTCGCTCAGGTGAGAGAAACTGAGTGTGGGGGCAGCGAGCAGGACCGCTAGCACCCAGCCAGCGGCACTGACAGCCCAGGCGTGCTTGGGCCGCAGTTGGCTGTGGGTGAAGAAGGGGTGGACGATGCCCATGTAGCGGTTGAGGCTGATGCAGGTGATGAAGATGACGCTACCCAGCAGGTTGCAGGTGAAGAGGAAGCGCTCCAGGCGGCAGGCAGCCTCCCCGTAGCGCCAGTGCTTGGGCGGGTAGATGTAGGCAGCCAGGGGGGGCAGCGTCAGGGCGTAGAGCAGGTCGCTGACCGCCAGCTGGGCCGAGAAGATCATAGCTGGGGGCCAGAGGTGCTGCTCCCGGCTGCAGAAGCGGTACAGGGCCAGGCTGTTGCCGGCCAAGGCCACCAGAAACTCAACTACCAGCATGGGCCACAGAAAGTCATCTTGGAGGCCACTGAGGACGCTATCTGCAGCCTCCGAGAAGTTGACTGGGCACTGCGTGTCACCTGTGAGCAGAGGGTGTGGCACATCAACCCTGTCCCTCACTGTGGCTCCCGCTGTGACACCTTTACCTATCGTGTGCTAGGAGCCCCTTGTGGGATGTTTCCAGAGTGCTTTTCCACACCCAGGAAGGCGGGTGCCAGCCACAGGACCTTTGTACAGAGGGACTCAGAGCCCAAGGAAGGTTAGAAGCCCAGAGTCCATTAGGCGTGTCCTGGGGCAAGAACCAGGGATGCACACAATCTGGCATTGACCACCAGAGCCATCAGGGCCTGGGGCGGGGAAGCAAGAGCCCCCCACATCCCTCTACAACTCGGTCCCGCATGTCAGAGTCTGTCCCCCCAAGTGTCACCATCTACCTGGATCAGGAGTCTGGTCCACCTTGCTGTCCCTGCTCCCACCCTCATCATCCATCTGTCCTCACAGCCTCCAGAGTCAGGTCACAGCCATACACTCCCAGACTCTCTCCCTACCTACCTGGAAGAAAAACCAGTGCTCATCTCTTCCTACTATGCCTTGAGGGAGCTACTCCTCCCACCCCCACTCACTCATTTCCAGCTCTCACCAACCATGGTGTTCTGGCTGTTCCTTAAGGCAGAACCTACCTCATGGCCTTTGCATTGGCTGATGCACCAGGCATCCCTGGAGGTAGTCCCCTTCACCTCCTCCTCGTCTCGGGTCCTGAGATGACCCTAACCTGGCGACTGCTCCCTGTAGTCCCCTACCCTGCTTATTTTCCTCCACAGCTCTATCCCCATCCATATGACCACTGTAAGGAAAATCCCCAGAACTTTCCCTCCTGAAGGTAGAAGTGCCCTGCTCCTGGCCTCCCATGCCAGCACCCGGGATGCAGCAGTGTAGGGGGGCTGAGCTCTGTAATCTATCCTTCACACACCCCACTCAGCCTCAGCTTTCTTAGGAATGGCCTGGACTCCTGGCCATGAGCTCTGTGCATGGACCCCTTCCATGACTCAGATGGCTCCTCCACTTTCACTTCTGCCTTCCTATCCCATCCCTCTGGTCTGGGAGGAAGTGGGTCCAGCAGTGATTCTTTACCCATCTCCCCACCACCCTCCAGGAGCCGGCCACCTCCACCCCCAAGGCCCTGGATGTGCCCGGCTTCACTAGCCCGGCTGTGCTGGCCCCTCACCTGAGCTGTTGCTGGCTGAGGCCTGCATGGCCTGCCTCTGGGTCTGCAGCTGCACTGTGGCCTGTGCGGTGTGCTCCCTTCTGATACACAAGCCGCTGGCCCCTCCCCTTCCCAGCAGTACCACCCTCAGCCCGCCAAGCGGGTCTGAGCACAGGCCTCACTACCACTTCCTGCTTCCTTCCTTCTGAGAGCACCCAACCTCCAGAGCTGGTTCATCTGCTGTGGGGGCACTGGGTAGGCTGGGGAGGGGTCCAGGGCCCCAGGGCACCACAGGAGGGTCACACCTGTGTCACCCTGGCATATGAAATAAGGCCTTGCACATCCACTGCCCAGGTGCAGACAGAGGCCCAGGTGTGGAGCAAAAAGCAGGCCCGCCATTTCAAACGTAGACTCAGCCTCACGAGAAATGAATTTATTAGAGGGGAAAGTGGGAAAGCAGCTCTCCTTTATGAAAGGAAACCGAGGGCTGCGCCTGGAGGCCCAGGAGGGGAGCCCAGCACAGTGTCTCTCGGGCCCCAATCTGGGGCGTTCCATCTGCCACCCAGGCTTGGCCTCAGGCTGCTCTCTTCAGTGGCCGAGGTCGGCCTTGTCCACGGTTCCTGGCAGCCCCCCTGGGTCCCACCTTGGCCTGGGCCCCTGGGCCCTTGCCCTTGGCCTTTTGAGGCCTCCGATCACTGCCTCGGTCCGGCTTCCGTTCCTTCAGCCGCTGCTTCTTGCCTGGGGGCCCAGTGGGCCGCCTCCTCTTGGCTGCCTTTGGAAACATGTCTGTAGGAAGAAACAGTGTCAGGGCCACCAGGGTGCAGGGACAGACAGGCCCGTGATACCCAGGTGCCCTGAGCCCTGTCTGCCACACACCTTCATCAGGCTCCTCGCCTACAGCCTGGCGGAAATACTCAGCCTCATCCTCTTCTTCCTCTTGCTGGCTGGTCCTCTCTGCCTCTGGCGGGGCCCCGGGGTCCTCTGCATCACTGTCCCCATCGGCCTCTGCCCGCGCCCGCTTCATGCCTGCCAGGCTCTTCTTCCTGGAGGAGGGACATCGGTCAATGTGGCAGCCTGCACCTGGGACCCTGCCCCACCTGCCTGGTGACCACACACTTGTGAGCCTCTCGCTGCTCCCGCTTGCGCCGAACATTCTGGGCCTGCTGGTCCTGTCTCTGGGCCTTGAGCCGCAGCTTCTCCTCCTTGGCAGCCAGGATGGCCTGGAGCTCCTCCTCTGTTTTGTGCACTGAGCAGGAAGAGGTGGCCACTGAGCTCTTCATCCCCAAGGTCCAGGTTAGCCCGCCCATGACCAGGCTGCAGGCCCCACTGTGCCCCTGGCCCCGTCCTCACCAAGCCTGTGGAACAGCACGTTGCCCTCTCCGACCCCCTCTTGGATCTTGATGAGCTCCAGCGTCATCCGAGGCCCAATCTGGAGGGACGGTAGAGGAGGGGATGGGGTGTCAGTGCTTCCTTGGGGATGGGGGGAGCCACCAGGCCTGCCCCGCACTGGGCCTCACCTCTGTGAGCCGCACAGCGCTCTGCTGGGCCCGCATGTTGCCGCGCCCCGCCACAGCCTGCGGCAGTTCTGTGATGTTGTGCTCGCCGTCGGGCTCTGCCTCACTCTCCGACAGCCCTGCGCCCCTGCGTGGGGCACACAAGGGGCTCAGCAGGGGCTCCCTGGCTCCAAGGACAGCTTTGGGGTCCCCTGGAGTGTGGTGCCCCCCACTCCCCACCTCCAGCCCTCCTCACGTGGCCAGCAGTTCACTGATGTCCTGCAGGCGACTCATGTTGGGGAACTTCTCCTGGAGAAGCTTCTTCATCCCACGACTGGCACCCACAGGGACCACCTTGATGCTGCTGCAGGGGTTGGAGGGAGGCGAGGATGGGGGTCAGGAGCCAAGGGTCACAGGTCAGCTCTACCCTGCCAACCCTTTCCACAGTGCGTCATTTACTTTGAGACTGAGCAATCATAGAGTCTCAGCAGCTGTGCTGTCATCAGCTGCACATGGGGCCAGGCAACCCCTCCAATTCCCACTGAGAACTCACTAGTGACGGAAATCCAGCTCCTGGGAGTCAGGGTTGTAGTTGATGAGAAGGCAGCGCTTGATGGTGTTCAGGTTCACCTGGGAGAGAAAAGAGGGCACAGCACCTGGTGAGTGTTCCATGGGCCTCCCTGTGTGCTGGAGCCCCTGCTGAGCCCTGGCTATGGCCACACTCCAGAAGGGCAGCCTGGGTGCTGCCAGCACCGCAGGGACAGATGGGGTTGCAACTGGTGTCCACGGGCTACCCAGGGCTAGAAATCCAGCTTCCAAGGCCCGTTGAGGTTACCCACACTGGACTCCCTGATGACTAGCATCTAATAAGCCTAATTTGAGACCCACTGATGCCAGGGATCAGGAACCAGGGTTCTGGAGCCAGACGGATTTAAAGAATCCAGTCCTGCCTTCTTGTCCTTAGTATCTAACCTCAGACTAGTATCTTCACCTCTGGGAGCCTCAGTTTCCCTCTCTGTAAAATGGAACACACTACTTAACTTAGATCAGCATTCAATGAATGCACGCTTAGGAAATAAAATACCACGGACATTATTTTCCACCTGCCAGATGGGAGAGCATGAGTGGGTTTAGAACTCAGGACCCAGAACTCTCAGCCTTGGGGCTGGGAGGTGAAGAATGAGCCTGAGTGTGGTCCTTGCTGCCTGCTTCACCTACACTCACCTTCATCACACGTGGGCTGGCTCACCTTATGCACGTTGATGGAGGGGAACAGGTTCTGGAACATGGTGGCCATGAGCTTCACATGCATGCCATGGGGGCCAAAGCTGTTGAGCACCAGGAGGGGTGGGTGGGCAAACTGCTGCTCATGCATGCGGTGCCGGCGCAGCGAGGAGACCACATCACGCACCAACGTGTACTGTAGGGCGAGGTGAGGAGTGGGTGACCACCCGTCCAGCACACACAGCTGGTGCAATCCCCAAACCCAGCTCCTGCCCCTCGGAGACCTCACGTCACCTCTTGTGTTGTTGTGAAAATCACTCAGTTGTGTCTGACTTTTTGTGACCCCATAGACTATACACACAGTCCATGGGATTTTCCAGGCCAAAATATTGCAGTGGGTTCCCTTCTCCAGGGGATTTTCCCAACCCAGAGATCAAACCCAGGTCTTCTGGGTTTGCAGGCTGATTCTTTACCAGTTGAGCCCCATGTCACCTTGAGTCCTTACCTTGTTGATCCGGAAGGTTAGGGTGGGGCCTCCTGGGAGACGCATCAGTTTCTGCAGAAAAAAAGATCTGTGAGGGCTGAGGTGTATAATTCAGGAGCGGGGTTGGAGGGGGTGGGAAATGGAGACCACTGCCTATCTCTTCAGAGCGTTTACTTTGAAGCCAGAATCATGGCAGCTCAGAGGCACAAGGGTCATCATGAGAGCTGGCAGCGGAGGAGGGTGTGGGGAGTGAAAGCATCCACTCACAAAGTAGACGTTGGTCTCTGTTTTGCTCACAATCAGGAAGTGTGTGACCCCAAGGGGCCCAGCCACTGCTACACAATCTTTCAGAGAGTTTTTCTTCCGTATCTGGAAACAATGAAAAGAAAAATAGACAATCACAGATAACCTCTTATTAAGCAAAGCCTTTAAGCCTAACCTGTTATGCCATTTCTTGCATTTAACCCTTTAGAGAACTAGGGGGAGAGGGGAATGGAATGCTCTAGGTCTCTAGAGCCAATCAGACTTTAACCGAAGCTTCTGTCTCTTGACACTGCATCACCACATTTTTCAGAGGGCCCGTCTGAGGCTCAGCGAGGTTAAGTAACTTGGCTCGGGCCTTTGAGAGAAGCCAGCTTTGCTAACTCGAGTCCCCCTCTTAACCATCAGCCTTAGGCACTCAGCCAAGCTCCAGGCTGGGTGCATTCATCTGCTCGCCCTCGCTGCTGCCCCTCAAAGCCCTGAGAGGCAGGCACGATGGTGCCCATAAAGGTCCCTTTCTCCAGCCTGGG
The DNA here is from genome assembly GCF_002263795.3 of Bos taurus. NCBI lineage: Eukaryota > Metazoa > Chordata > Mammalia > Artiodactyla > Bovidae > Bos > Bos taurus. The sequence goes on along the minus strand of NC_037334.1, from coordinate 14,664,395 downwards.
AAACTGAGGCCTCCAGCAGTTTCGAGGATGAAGCCACCCCCGCAGCTGAGAAGACGAGGCCCAGTGCGGGTGAAGGTGGGCTGGGTGATGCTGACCTGCAGGCGGGTGGCGGTGAGCGGCTCCATGACCCGCCTCAAGTCCATACTAAGCTGCTGGACGCTGCGACCCACGCGGCCCCGAGCAAACACGAACGAGTGCGGCTGCGCGGCATAGGCTTCGAGGTTCCGGAGATGGGCCTGGGCGCGCGCGCGCTTCTGGTGCCGGGACTGCGGGGACGAGAAACAAGAGGTTAGCCCCGCGGCCGCCGGCGGAACCCCGCCCGCGCTGCCCGCTGTCCTGGCCGCCGGGACTCACCCTCCCCGACTGTCCCATGCCGCCGTCCTTTCCACGAGGTCTCGTCTGCCGGCTGCTTCCGGCGCCGCTCCGCTCACTTCCGGCTCTGGCGAGTCGACTATGTGAGGCGCCGCGATGACGTCACCAATAGTGCATGCGCACCAGGTGGCGGGGAAAAAAAAAAGTCCGCGGAGGGGTTGCTATGGAGACACAGAGGGCCTGTTTCTACGGAAACCAGGGCGGGGCCCTGGTTCGAACTGAGCCGCTGGTTCGAATCCCGCCTCTGCCATTTCCACCAGCTGTGCGATTTTGAGAGCCAAGTTCTCCACTCTGAGGCTCCTAAAATATCCTAAATGATCATCATTTCCTCTCTGACCTGCGAATTAAGAGAGATGATGTGTACACAATACTTGGCACCCTGGAGCCTGGCACTTGGGAGCCTGAGAAGGGGGTAGCTCCTTGGCAATTACTCGCTTGGGCTCCCAGCTCCTGAGGATCAGCTGTCCCTCGCAGAGGCCCTGTCTGTGGACTGGCTGGGGGATGGAAACTCCACATCACCTTCTGGAAATTCAGGGCAAGGCGGGCGCTTGGTCAATAATTTCCCCCCTCCCAGTTTCCGCTCAAAGCCCCAGTCTTGGCCTCAGGCCTCTGGCTTCTTCCCCAGAACCTTCGGGTGGGGGAAGAGATTTCCCCCAACATCTCTCTCCCTGTTCCATCTGTTTCCTTCCCCTGTCTCCCCTCTCCACTTTACTCCCCTGCCTCATTTGTCTCCCCACCATTTGCTTCCCCTCTCCTGTCTCCCCACTCCAATTTTTCTCCTCTCCCCACTTCTGTCTCCCCCTCCCCATCCCTGTCTTCTCCCTGTCTGCCTCCCTCTCCCCAGCCTTGCTCCTGCCATCAATTGTCTCGTTCATCATCTATAAGTTTCCGTCTTTCTCCTCTGCCGCTTTTCCCATTTCTCTCTTCTCATCTCTCTCTCTATCACCCACCTTTCTCCCCACCTTCCCTACGTCTCTCTTCTGTCTCCTGGACACTCCATTCCACTAGCCCGTCTCCTTGACTTCTGAGGTTTCTTTCTCTGCGGCCAAAAGGGGGAGCCGGAGGAGACTACCAGTGGGGGGCGGAGGGGCCCCAGCCCAGGCCCAGAGCCCAGCCTGGCAGCGTCTCTCAGATCTGGGACGACCATTTCCTCCTTCAGCCCGGGAGGCCACTCGGGTTACGAGCTCAGGACAGTAGCAACCGGGAGAGAGTGTCTGCTGGTCGGGGAGGCCTTCTTACAAGGAGACCCTAGGCCGGTGGGGGCTCTACGTGAGTCGCTTTGTACTTCTGAGAGATGAGTGTGTGGTTACTGCTGCCTGTTTTCGTCCTTGCAGGACTTGACCTGTGTGAGGATGTGAGAGTGTGTGGGAGATAAATGGAAACTTGCACTGGGTGGCAGGCGGGTATCAGGGGCTTGTCTCTGCGCTTTCCAGTTGGTTTGCGTCTCTGCCCTTGCCGGTGTGTGACTGAGTATACTTGAGTGTGTATGTGCCTCACGTGCAGATACAGACACACTCAGCCCACAGGATATTTTCTTTTGTTGTGATGTATATGTGTATGTGACCACGCTTTGAAAAGTCACTGCCCAAATCTGTGCTGTGTTTCCAGCTGTCTTTTTTTCTTTTTTTGCCACACCACAAGGCTTGTGGGATCCTAGTTCCCTGATCAGGGATGGAACCTGGCCCCCGGCAGTGAAAGAGCAGAATCCTAACCATTGGGCAACCAGGGAATTCCCTCCAGTTGTGTCTTTATAATTGGGTGTGCCAGGCAAATCCATGGACACACACACATACACATAGATTCCATCTATCTTTGCTGCTTTGTGCAATGGTTTACATGTCTTATTGGGGCATCTGTATGTGTCTTTGTGCTGCAGTGTTACACAGGAGTGTGTGACTGTCGTGGTTATGTGTGTGAGTTCTGGAGCCATGTTACCTGGGCTGAATCCCACTGCTGCTTTTTCCTTTGGCTGTGACCCACAGGCCAGTTGCTCACCCTCCCTGAGGCTCAGTTCTCTGCTGTAAAATGTGGCTGCTTATGGAGACCAGCTCAGGTGGCCAGGATTAAATGAGATACAAAATGTTGAGTTTAGAGTCACCCCCGCCACGCAGCACGTGCTGCTGGTATTTGCCCTTGTGGTTCTCTGTGATGTGTGTCTGCGTGTCTGTGTCTGAGGCTGGGATCCGCCCCAGCCTCCTGGGCCTGCAGCCTCCCACGCTCTGTGCTCCGCTGTTGGGGGAACGTTCAGGGCACTGAACTGTGTTATCAGGCTCTGGTGGCCTGAGCAGGAGGGTCTGGCAATTCTGCCTCTGTTCTCACGTGGGAAATGCTAAATATTTACAGTTGGAACTCCCCGGCTTCGCATTTCACAGCTCCAGTTCGAGGCTCTGGGTGGCTGGGGGTGGTTACCACGCCTCCTTCCTCCTTGCTCTCCCACTAGCCTCTCCCCTTCTCCAGTTCAGAGGCCCTGCCGGACCCTCGGCTCCTTCTCGGACTCCTTGTGTCTGCTGTGGGCCTTGTGGAACTCAGGGTCTTGGTCGTGAGAGGTGAGAGCGTGGGAGGGTGGGAGGGTAGGTGGAGGCTGAATCTGTCTGTTGGGAAACCTGGGCCTCGGTTTGGCTGGGGGGCTCCCCAGGCCTCCTCTTTACCACAGGCTGAGATCCCAAAGGCAGCAGATGTTACACACACTCTAGTTCCAAGGGGTTTGTGTGTACGCATGTCCAGTTGTGTCCAAGTCTTTGCGATCTCATGGACTGTAGCCCATCAGGCTCCTCTGGCCATGGGGTTTCCCAGGCAAGAATACTGGCATGGGTTGCCATTTCCTACTCCAGGGGATCTTGCAGACGCGGGATTGAACCCGCGTCTGCCGTGTCTCCTGCGTTGGCAGTCAGATTCTTTACCACTGTGCCACCTGGGAAAGCCTCCAAGGGGTTTGGTCCATCCCTGTTATGTAGGGCCTGATGTCTTCCGGGGTTGGGGGCAAGGAGAGGACCCTGCTCTGCCCTGGGGAGCTAGTGCTTGGTGTTTGAGTACCGTTGTGAGTATGCCTTTCTGCAACTCAGAACCCTCCACTGCTCCCACAGGACTTGGAGTAAAACTCCAGATCCTCCTCTGGTCCCTGCACACTGTGCCTCCATCACCTCCTTGTCCTCTCTGCCTCCTGCTCTCCCCCTCTCTCATTCTGTTCCAGCCTCACAGGCCTCCCTGTTATTCGCTGGGCATATCAAGTTAGGTTCCACCTCAGGGCCTTTGCATTGCTGTTCCCTCTGCCTGAATGATTTTCCCTTTATCTTTCTTCCTTCAGGTCTTCACTCAAGTGTCATTTTCTCAGTGAGCTCTGACTCCTCTACTTATTTATTCATTTTTTTTGGCCTCGCCACATGGCTTATGGGATCTTAGTTCCCTGACCAGGGATAGAACCCAGACCCCTGGCAGTGAAAGCGAATTCTGACTCCTTTATTTAAAGTGCTCCCCAGCCCAGGTCTCTCACATCCTTCCATATTTTTTCTCCTAAGACTTATCACTCTAAGACGTACCTACTGTTTTTTTCCCAGTCTGCTCTGTGAGGGCAGGGGTTTTGTTTGTGTTGGTCACAGCTGTGTCCCCATCTCCTGGCACACAATAGGTGCTCAAGGAATGCTTGCTGAATGTGTGAACGAGGTAATGTGCGTGACGATGAAGCCCACAGGACACATGCTTGTGTGGCTACCAGGATGTGCGGGTTTGGACAAAGTGGATGTTGGTGCAGACAGGGCTGACATGTGGACCATTTTCTGAATGTGGGCAAATGTACATGGGAGGAACGTGTTTCCCCATCTGAGAGGCTGCAAGTGTGTGAACTCCAGGAATGAAGGCAGTGCGGGCCTGGGTGTGGATCCTGCAGGGCAGAGGGTTAGTGGCCACAACTATACGTCCTTGAGTGAAGACACCTATATGAGCTCACTTGTGGGAGTCAGGGAACACCTGGGGGGGAAGCATGTGGGTGTTGCGGGGCCTGTGTGGCACCAAGCACTGTTCTAGGAGCTGGGGACAGAGCAGTGAACAAAACCCAGACTCAGCCTCTGGGAGCTGCTATTTTGGTGGAGGAATTCAGAGCGCAAACAGTGGCAAATCAATGAGGCAAATGCAGAATGACAAATGCTAAAATGACAAAGACCATGGGGACTTCCCAGGTGGTCACTGGCTGAGGTTCTATGCCCTCAATGCAGGGGGCCTGGGTTAAATCCCTGGTCAGGAAACTAGATCCCACATGCCGCAAGTAAGACCAGTGCAGCCAAATAAATAAATATTAAAAAAAGAAAAAGAAAAGAAAAAAAGAAAGAAAAAGTCCGTATAGGGTGTGCCCAGGAGGGGCGACTCCAAATGGGATAGTCAAGGAGGGCTTCTAAGGAGACAGCTGAGACCTGAATAAGGAGAGGGAGGCATGATAAATTCAGGGACGCATATTCCAGGCTGAGAAAACAGCAAGTGCAAATGCCTTAAGGCTGAAGGATGCCTTGTGTGTTTGAGGAATAGTCAGGAAGCCAGGGTGGCTGGAGCAGAGTGAGTGGGGTGAACAGGAGGAGGTGAGGAAGGGAGGGGACTGGGCAGAGCTTATAGAACTTTCTGCGCTGCAGGAGGACTTGAGTTTTTCCTTTAAGTGAGGGGACATGACCTGACTTGGGTGTTCACAGGCATTCTCTGGCTGCTGTTGGAAAAACAGAGCAGAACCTGAGCACAGAAGCCTGGAGACCTGGGAGGTAGCTGCTGTAAGGAAAGCCAGATGGTGTCTTGAGCTTGGATCATGGGATGGGGTTAGTTTGTGGCCGGGGGGGATGTGGAGGAATTCAGGGTCTAAACACCAGAGCTGACATGCCTGGCTGATGAGTTCCATCTGCCATTGAGAAAGAGATGCGGACAACCCTGGGGTTTTGAGCTGGGTATATGGGAAATGTGGTGTCCACTACTAGACTGAGTTAGGGGGACTTTTCCCTCATCCCCTCTTCCCCCGTTTCCCCATGGCTTCTGCTTCCACCTCCTCCAGGTCCTTTAATACATCAGGCATGATCCACCCTCAAGTTTCAGTTCCCCCAGCCAGGGACCTCTTCTCCCCTAGAAACCCCCATGGTTTCCTCCCTCAGGTTTTTCTATAAAAATGTCACGTCCTCCAGGTCTTCCCTCCTCTCAAATCTCAGTCTTTTTACTGGTGTCTTTTTTTTTTTTTTTTTGGCTCTTGTGGGATCTTAGCTCCTGGACCAACCAGGGACGGAATCCAAGTCCCGAGCAGCGAAAGCGCAGTTAAACCACTGACGGCCAGGGTATTCCCCTCTGTCTTTTCCTGTTATCTTTAATACAAACTAGGGCAGTCTAATACTCTATGAATTCTAACTTAATTTTGTTCGTTGCTCACCAGGGCAGGGATTTTTTGGTGTGTGCTGCCCCCGACTGTATTCCCAAGCGCCTAGAACTGAGGCCCGTAAACGGTCAGCTCTCAGTGAAGCCTTGCAGAGTGAATGCACGAGGCATAATGACCTGTAGGGCGCCTGGAACTCAGTGGTGAGGCCAGGGATGGGTTCTACTGCAGCATCTCCAACCTCGGGGCTGGGAAGGGGATGTATCCGGCGTGTGCGACCCCTGATACACGTAGGTGTAGACATGTGCGTTCCCGTGTGGGAGAGGACAAGGTTTGGTCCGACTTGATAGTCGGGGGTCCAGCCCCGCTCCTTCCCGTTCATTCTCTGCCCGCAGGTCCGCCATGTCGGCACCCCGGCTGCTCACGATGCAGCTGCTGCTCCTGTTGGGCGCGTGGTGGGCGCGCGCGGCCGCCCCGCGCTGCACCTACACCTTCGTGCTGCCCCCGCAGAAGTTCACAGGCGCCGTGTGCTGGAGCGGGCCAGCGGCCGCGCGGCCGACGCCGGAGGCCGTGAACGCCAGCGAGGTGGCGGCGCTGCGCGTGCGCGTGAGCCGCCACGAGGAATTGCTGCGCGAACTTCAGCGGCTGGCAACTGCCGACGGCGCCGTAGCCGGCGAAGTGCGTGCGCTGCGCAAGGAGAGCCGTGGTTTGAGCGCGCGCCTGGGCCAGCTGCGCGCGCAGCTGCAGCACGAGGCGGGCCCAGGGGCGGCGCCTAGCCCGGGGGCGGAGCCCGCCTCCGCGCTGGCGCTGCTCGGGGATCGCGTGCTGAACGCCTCCGCCGAGGCTCAGCGCGCCGCCGCCCGCTTCCACCAGCTGGACGTCAAGTTCCGCGAGCTGGCACAGCTAGTCAGCCAGCAGAGTGGCCTCATCGCCCGCCTGGAGCGCTTGTGCCCGGGGAGTGCGGGCGGGCAGCAGCAGGTAACTCCGAAACTATCACCCTCCCCAAATCGCAGCCACTTCTTGTGGGCATTGTAAGGTGGGGCCTCTTGAAATCCCACGATCTCTTATCTGCAGTTCTGAAGTAAAAAAGCTCCATAAACCGGATCCCTGCCTCTCCTCCAACAACTCATTTGGGTCAAAACGCTACTGGTAGCTACTTAAAGTGTTTATCTACCTGATATGAATACTCATAGTGGTGGTGGTTTAGTCGCTAAGTCGTGTCCGATTCTTGCGACCCCCACGGACTGTAGCCTGCCAGGCTCCTCTGTCCATGGGATTCTCCAGGCAAGAATACTGGAGTGGGTTGTCATTTCCTTCTTCAGGGGTTCTTCCTGACCCAGGAATTGAACCCAGCTCTCCTGCATTGCAGGCAGATTCCTGTAATCAGGTATATTATTAATATGTGCATGAAGACCAAAGACCTCATTGGGGTTGCTAGGGAATATATGTAGACCCTGTGTTACTGTTTCTTGTTGTCCTTTAGTCTAAGTCGTGTCTGACTCTCTGCAACCCCATGGACTGTAGCCTGCCAGGCTCCTGTGTCCATGGGGTTTCCCAGGCAAGAATATTGGGAGTGGGTTGCCATTTCCTTCTCCAGTTATTGTTTCTAACTCCTGCTGTATTATTCAGAATTCTGGACTATGTCTGGCCTTGGGTTTTGAATAAGAGATTATTGCTCTGACATTAGCTACCTTACAGCTTTGGGAGGCTTCAGTAAGTTAATACTCAAGTGTTGGATTGCCTCATATTATCCCTGCTTTACAGAAAAGTTTGGAGGCACAGATTGGTTAAGCTATGGGCACCAGAGCAAGAGTTTAAGCCCAGCTCTGTCTCTTGTTAAAATTTTTGGCCACACCTTGAGGCATGGGGGATCTTAGTTCTCCGACCAGGGACCGAACCCTTCCCCTTGCAGTAGAAGCAAAGTCACAACTGCTGGACCACCGGGAAGTCCAACTCTGTCTCTTCTTGACTGCTGGAGTTAGGCACGGGAGGATCAAGCCATGCTCCTTCTTGATCGCCTTCCCATCTGGGTGCTGGGAGATGTAGGAGCCCAGAGCCTCCAGGGCTAACGTATCTGACTTTCTTGGTTACCCCAGGTCCTGCCCCCACCCCTGGTACCTGTGGTTCCTGTAAGTTTGGTGGGTGGCACTGATGACACTGGCAGGAGGTTAAACTCAGCTGCAGAACCCCAGAGAGATCAGACCCTGAGACAGCCAGGACCCCTGGCCTCTCCTCTGCCCTTGGGGCACCCTGCTGTTCCTCCTAAGCCAGCAGGTAAGTCAAGGGCGTGGCTGTTGGGGGTGTGAGGAGCCAGGGGATTCCCAGTGCAGCATGAATAGAGGGAAATAGGAGTCAGGACCTTAATGTGAGATTCCTCTTATGGTGAGGGGACTGGGGGGAAATGATGCATTTGTATTCTGTTGATGGAACAGGGAGATACTGCTCTTACTCTGATAAGGAACAAAATTCTTACTATGGTGTGAAACTAGGAGAGGTACTCTTATTTTGGTGAGAGGGCAGCAGATTTAAGAATGCTACTTTGGTGAGAATTGGAGGAAGTTCAAAGAGCCATGTTCAGGACCTCTCTTCTGGTGAAACCCTAGAAGGAGGATTTAAGAATCCCAGGCTCCACATTTGCTCTACTGAGAGAAGAGTGACTTAGAGTCTAATTTAGGTAAGAAGAGGGGTATTGGGGCTTTTATCCTGGAGAGGGAATAAGAGAAGCAGTACTTCTATTCTGGTGAGGGGACCAGTGAGAATCAAGACTCTTACTCAAGTAAGGGGTTGACTGGTTCAGCTTGTGCCTCTCCCATGTCCCTGTGCCCATAGGCCCATGGCAGGATTGTGCAGAGGCCCGCCAGGCAGGCCATGGACAGAGTGGAGTGTATGAGTTACGAGTGGGCCGGCACGTGGTGTCAGCATGGTGCGAGCAACAGCTGGAGGGAGGAGGCTGGACTGTGATTCAGAGGCGGCAAGATGGCTCGGTCAACTTCTTCACTACCTGGCAGCACTACAAGGTGGGCACAGGTGGGTGGGGCAGGGCTGGGCAGGGGAAGGGGACCAGCTCCTGCCTTTCTGACTTTCTTGCCCTGCTAGGTGGGCTTCGGGCAGCCTGATGGGGAATACTGGCTGGGCCTTGAACCTGTGCATCAGCTTACCAGCCGTGGGGACCATGAGCTACTGGTGCTCCTTGAAGACTGGGGAGGCCGTGGGGCACGTGCCCACTATGATGGTTTTTCCCTGGAGCCTGAGAGTGACCACTATCGCCTGCGGCTTGGCCAGTACCATGGAGATGCTGGAGACTCTCTTTCCTGGCACAATGACAAGCCTTTCAGCACCGTGGATAGAGACCGAGACTCCTATTCTGGTAAAGGGCTCTTATTTTGGTGGTGTGTCGGGGCAGGATAGAAGACTCTTAATGAGGAAATGAAAGAGGGTGGGGTAAGACTTTCCTCTGGTAGGGATCAGGGCAAACAAGAGAATGGAGGACAGGACTCTTATTCTGGTGAGGGAGTCTACGTTCATTCTCTAATGAGTCAATAAGTCAGGCCCCAGCCTTTGTGAAAGGTGGTGGGGGAAAGGGGGAGCTGTGAGAGCTAGGACTTTTAACTGTTGTAGAAAGAAAGGAGAGGTTGTTTTTTCTGGTAAAGGGATGAGAGGTAAAGCTCCTTGTTTGCAGAAAGGATGGAGGAAAATATGACTTGTACTTTGGTAAGGGGATAAGGAAGAAACTAAGGCTATTACTTTGAAGTAGGGGGACAGAGTATGCCTGGCAAAAGCCTTGTGTTAGTGAGGTGCTGGTAGAGGCTTTTATTCTGGTGAGAAGAATAAAATAAGGCTTTTTTTTCCCCTCTCCCCTCAGGTAACTGTGCCCTGTACCAGCGGGGAGGCTGGTGGTACCACGCCTGTGCCCACTCCAACCTCAATGGTGTGTGGCATCGTGGTGGCCACTACCGTAGCCGCTACCAGGATGGGGTCTACTGGGCCGAGTTTCGTGGTGGGGCTTACTCTCTCAAGAAGGCTGCCATGCTGATCAGGCCCCTGAGGCCGTGACCCTCTGTCCATCTGTCCCTCAGGTCCCAGGGGATGTGTGTCAGCAGGAGCCCAAGTTGTTCTGGCCACCCCTCCTTCGTGGCTCCATGCAGACCACGCCCACAGACCTCCTCCCGTTGTGGATCTGCAGGGCTTCCCCAGGGCTGTGCAGACAGTGCCCAGGAATCCCCCTGCCAATATCTTGGACCCACATGGCTCCCCAAGGGCATTGAGATCTCAGTTTGAGCTCATATTTTATAACAACACAAAATAGCCACAGACCGTGTCTGGTTTGCATCTGCATCTGGCAGGGGTCACTCCCCATGCCCGCCCTCCTCCTCCTCCTCCTCCTCTTCCTCCTCCTCCTCCTTCAGGTCCTCCAGAATGAGGTTGTCCAGGTCTTCCAGGAGTCCTCCCTGGCTCAGGCAGGTGGCCACAGTGGAGCCACTGCTGATGTGGAGGTTGCTGGGGTGCAGGACTTTGGGCAGGTGGTTCTGCTTTCGGCTCTTGGGGTGCGCACAGGACGTCCCAGGCACATGGGGCTCTGGGGAGGGAGAGATTCTGAGCCCCTCCTGGGCTGGAGGCCACAGGGTGCTTTGGGGGAGGGGAGGGGCTGAGGCCACAGGCTCTAGGGCAGCGGTGGAAGTCATAGACGTTAAAGCCACAGGAGACCCAGGGTCATGGACATCACCTGAGACTACAGAGGACAAAACGAGCCAAGAACACAGAGAGACTGCAAGGGCTGAGTCCACAGGACACTGGGATGTGGGCCATCAGGGTGAAACCACAAAGCCATATGGGTGAAAACACGGAGGGTGGCTGATGCCATGGGAAGTGAGTGTGAGGAGGGATCCCCCTCCAGGAGAGACCTGGAGGCAAGGAGGTGGAGGACGGTGGAAGATGTGGAAGGAGGGGCTGATGTGGTAAGAGATGAAATGGCCTCCAGAACTAGGACCTTAGGAGTTAGGTGGAAGAAGCAGGCAGACACCTTGGTACTTAAAGCCCCAGAGGTGGAAGTCCCAGCAGTCCAGGCCACATAGACTGCCCGGAATAGGGGGAGGCCATGCGGACGCGCTAGGCGCTCACCTCTCCGATTGTAGCAGTCCTCAGCGGAGCAGGAGTGGGTGTGGGTGCTGCGGCGATCCGGGTCGCGATCCCAGCGCGGAGGGAGGATCCGGGTCGGATACACAGGGAAGCCGCACCCGTAGCAGGGGGACCGGGACCCCATCTGTGCCCAGCCCCTGGGGGCGGGCAGGGCCGTGAGGGTCCAAAGGCCAGCTGGGCCAGGATGGGGCCAGGGCAGGGAGGGGCGGGGCTGGGCTGGGGCCGAGGGCGAGGGCGAGGGGGTGGGGTCAGCTCCCTCTCGGGAAGTTGTGCCCTCACCGGAAGTTGTGTCGACATTTCGGGCAGTGGAATTCAGCCACGCCCCACATCTTGTCACTGGGCACGGGATCATAGCGCTTCCGGCATTTCCTGCATCTGGACACCTGGGGGTACAGAAGAGCGGAGCAGATGGGCACCGATAGCCTGATGGTGGTCACGTTGGGATTTACACCATTGAAATTGGCGAACACATCGAAATTGGTGAAATCTGGGGGCACTTCCTACAAGGGCTGGTTGTTAGGCGTTTACCAGAAGCACACCACTGGTCAGGGGTTTCAGAAGCCAGATTTGGGGTTCAGGTTTTATTTCTGTGGTAGCGGTCAAACTCCGTAGTCAGAGTTCAGGGGTAAGTTGAGTTTCTCCAGTTGAATGTTAAGTTGAAAGTCCAGCTCAGTGGGTCAGAGTTGGGGCTGAGATTGGGGTTGATCTCTGAGGCTGCAGGTGTCTGGAGTTGGGTTCTCAGAGGCTGATGTTCTTAGGTCAATTGGTTTGGACACAGAATGGGGGTTGGGAGCAGAGCCGGGACAGAACCAAGGTCAGGGGTTGGGTTATCACCTCTTTGCGCTGGGGCACGCGGCGCCACCAGACATGGTCACAGGAGGAGCAGGCAAACTGCCGGTCCACGGCAGGGATGAGGTCTTCCTGGGCACGCTGGAACATGCGTAGGTTGTCTTCTGTCAGTGGCAGGAGGGATGTCGCCACCGCCTGCAGAATGGGGTGGGCAGGGCCAAGAGGGTAGTCAGTCCTCTTCCAGCCCCTGAAGTGTCCCTCCTCCTCACGTATGGACACCTCCAGGGGTGTGCTCACCGCTCCACCTCCCCGTCCCACACCCTGGACTCACCTGGATGTCCCGGTCCTGCTTCATGTCCTCTGGGGGGTCCTGGGTGGAAACACCAGGGGTAGAAACTGGGGAGGTGGCTCATGCTTCTTTTCTGGGGGCAGGGCTTCTGGATGGGGAGGCAGGGTTCTGGCCCCATATGAGTAAGGTGGCCCCAACTCAAGAGGAGTTAACTGAGCAGCTTCCACTTCCTGAGGGCAAGGGTGTGTGACCTCAGTTGTCCTCATAGCAACCCTGAGGGGTGGGGACGCCTGTGATCCCCCTTGTTCAGATGGGGAAACTGAGGCCCAGAGCCCTGAGAGGGCTTGCCTGAGATTACCCTGAGTGAGTGTGGGGCAACAGGCCTGGGGCCTGTGCTCCCTTCATGCTGGCAAATGCCACACACTTGCTGGCATTGTGACAGGTCACCTCATTGAGGCTACGCTGCTTTAGGCTAAGTGCTTGAGTTCTAGATTTAGAGAGCCACGGGTTGGAATCCTGGCCTCATCACTTCCAGCTATGGGGTTGTGGCCAAGCTACTCTCCCTAATGAAGGACATCTAGGAGTCCAGGTTCTGACTCTAGGTGACCTGGGTTCAAATCCCAGTCACCACCTGCATTCAGCATGAACCTGGTGAGTGACTTCATCACCCTGTATCTCAGCTTCCTCATCTGTCAAGTGGATATGATAAATAATAGGACTTGTCTTACAGGACCTGTGGCAATAAGTCAACAGGTAGAATTCCTGGAGTCCTGCTGCAGGGAAAGTGCTCAATCAATGATACTCTTTGCTAGTTTTATTATACTCATTACATGTATAACTGTAAATATATAAATGTTACAAGTATAAAACACTTTATTATACTCTTTAAAAACTCTGTGCTGGGCCCTTTCAGACAGGCAAACCAGTGCACCAGCTACCAAGGCCATCTAAGGGGCAAAGTGGCCATACAAAGGCTTTCATTCATTCATTGTTTTAGTCATTCATTCACATGGGCTTCCCTGCCCCTCTTTTCTCCCCCATCTCCTACTCGTCCCAGCCTGTCTGCAAGTTCCTCTGCTCAGGTCACCCTCCCTTCCAGGAAGATCTCCAACCCCTCCCCTTCCCAGGGATCACTCCTCCCTAGGCTTGAAGAATGTGGTACCACCTCCTCCAGGAAGCCTTCCCCGACCTCTTTGGCTCCTCTGTAATGATGATAATCGGATTCTTTTCACTGCCTAGTTTCTTGTATCTCTCCTCCATTTCATACAATCAGGATGTAATGAGCACCTACGGTTTGCAGGCTCCTTGGTCAGATCCATGAGTGAGAGTTGAGTAAGTGAATAAGGCTAGACCATGAGTTGTGGATGGACAGTGCACAGAAGGAGCTCTGCCTGACCCTTCCATTCTTCCTCCCCTTACCACGTGTTTTGAGGGGAGGGGGACAGTTTACCTGGGTATCCAGATCATTACTCAGTTCCTGTCCATCCTTCTGCTTTACCCCTAGTGGGGAGAGTAAGTGTAAGTGAAGGCCCCTTGAAAGGTTTTGTGGGAATTTCAGGGCCCCCAGAACCCCGATCCAGACCGCCCCCCAAAGAGATGATCTCATCGCCTCTTCCAGCCCCCAGCACAGACCACACCCCCTCCCTGCTCCCCAGCTTACTCTCACCAGGCAGGACCCCCACCTGCTCACCATACACGATGGAGCGCCCCACTCCAGTGTGGTCGCTGCCAAATTTCCTCATCAGAGTCCCTGCCTTCTTGGAGGATACCTTTCCATGAAACTTCTCCCGGAGGCGCCGGACGCTTTTCTCCAGCTGGGATGGGGACCGGTAGGGGAAGGAGAAGCGCAATTGCCCTTCCTCCATCCCTAGGCTTCCTTTTTTCACGGCCTAAACTTGACCCTGGGTTTTGGCCTCCGCACCCGCACCCCCCCCCCCCAACTCCATCCCTCTACTGCATTTCCTGGAAAAAGCCAAAGTCCCCACAGGGCACTGGGGGAGGGAGCGGACTAGGGCGAGCGTCCTAGGCTAAGGGAAGAGGCCGGCCAGATGACCCCTGGCCTCTGACCCTTGACCCAGCAGCCCCCGCTTTTCCTTGAGGAGGCCGCATTTTGCTCCGGGGCATGTGGCGGTCTTTCTCCTTTCCGAGGGAGACGAGAGCCAGCCTTGGGGGGAAGGTCTGGGCTTGGATGGAGTCCCCAGCAACTGCGAAGCCCGCTCCGTGCCCCTAGCTCCTCCTCAGCATCTCTCGCGGGCCACCGGCCCAGTTGTAGCCATCTCCTACCTCCACACCTTCTTGAGACATGGTGGCGGCGTAGGTCCCCGCGAGGGTCCGCACTGCGCGCTCAGCGGCCCCCTACCTGGGCGCGCCCGTCGGTCCGGCCGCGCAGGGCAGGGGGCGGGGCCTCCAGGCCGGCTCCGCCCTTCCTTTCCTGCGCTCCGTTTCGCTTTCGTTTGGGAACGGAGGGGTGGACGGGGAGCGCTGGCTCCGCCCTGGCTCCGCCTCTGCTCTTGCGCCCCAAACCCAGGCGGGCGCCCCGGATCTGCACCCTGCGGCGGAGCGCGCAGAACTCGAGCGGGGGAAGCGGCGCGGCCTCTGCAGTCGGTCACATGTCCCCACGCTGCGCGGGGTCCGCGTCTTCACGTCCCTCGTGGGGGCGGGGCCGCATCTGAAGGCCGCGGCGAGTCTCGGTGCCCCCGCCTGTTCGCGCTCCCCAGTTCATCGCTCGGTCCCCTCCCTCCCCCGAGAATCAGGCGCTAATGAGGATCTAGACCCCTGACTCGCTTTGAGTGTCTTACCCGGCTATGTCTCCTCTCTGAACCTCAGTTTACTTCTCTGTAAAATGGGGATGATGATAGTGGCTACATCCTGGGGGCGGGTGTGTGTGCTCGCGCGCGCTCATGCCTGTGCGCGCGCGCGCGCGCACGTGCCAGGATTCGAGATCCCCAGGTCGAGTATTTAGCAGCGCCTGGCACGCTGTAGACATTCAACTAGTCACTGGGCCACCTACTATGTGCAAGATATTAGGAAGCAGGCAGTTGTGGTGGGGAGAAGGTGCTCGTTAAAAATACGGATTCCTGGTCCCTCGCAGTCTTGCAGAATCGGTCTGTCTAGGGGTTCCAGGGAATTTGCGCTGAAAAACGGAAGATTGAGAACCCCGGGGGATCAGGACGATTTTAACCCAGCCTGGGGGGTGGGCGAGGGGGCTGGAGGAGCCCTGCCTGGCGGCATCAGAAATGGTTTCTTTAAAAAAAAGAAAAAAATGGCTTCTTGGAGGAGTCCGGAAGAGCGAGGTCTCAAGCAGTCAGAAGATAGGAGTGTGGGATGGAACAGCTTTGGGTGCAAAGACCCCAGAAAAAAGTGACTAGCGCTTTAAGCCAGGGCTTCTCAACCTCAACACTATTGGCGCTTAGGGCTGGGTGATTCTGGGGGCCTGCCCAGTGCATTGTAGGATATTTAGCAGCATCCCTGGCTTCAACCCACTAGGTGCCTGTGGCACCCTTGCCCCAGTCGTGGTAACTGAAAATGTCTCCAGACGTTGCCAAATGTTCTCTGGGGGTGGCAAAATTGTGTTAGGATAAATGACACCCCTCAAATTGTTTAACCTCCATCAGTAAAAATGTGGAAGCTCAATTCCCCAAAGAGTGTTTGCTTATGAATTATATACAAATACAGTTATACTCAGATTCTGTGGTGGTGGTTTAGTCGCTAAGTCGTGTCCGATTCTTGTGACCCCATGGACTGCCAGGCTCCTCTGTCCATGAGATTTTCCAGGCAAGAATACTGGAGTGGGTTGCCATTTCCTTCTCCATGGGATCTTCCCGACCCAGGAATCGAACCCAGGTCTCCTGCACTGCAGGCAGATTCTTTCCCAACTGAGCTACAAGAGAAAGATCAGATTCTGTAGATCATTTTATAATAATGTATTTATTACATAATGATATTCCTTGGGCTTCCCAGGTGGCACTAGTAGGAAAGAATCCGCCTGCCAGTGCAGGAGACTCCAGAGATGGGGGTTCAATTCCTGGGTGGGGAAGATCCCCAATGATTAAAAATATAAATGTTCTAATGTTTTCTACTCGAACTCCAAAGTTCTGTTTGTGGGGTCTAGGCACTCCTCCCTGGAGCCTACTCTATTAGCGAATATAAACAGTTCATGGTTCTTTGTGGCTGAGTGGTGGGATTTCAGGTAGGAATGGGGGACTGTAGGCATCGCAGATGGAGAAGGCAATGGCAACCCACTCCAGTAGTCTTCCTGGAAAATCCCATGGACGGAGGAGCCTGGTAGGCTGCAGTCCATGGGGTCGCTAAGAGTTGGACACGACTGAGCGACTTCACTTTCACTTTTCACTTTCATGCATTGGAGAAGGAAATGGCAACCCACTCCAGTGTGTTTGCCAGGAGAATCCCAGGGACGGGGGAGCCTGGTAGGCTACCGTCTATGGGGTCGCACAGAGTGGGACACAACTGAAGCGACTTAGCAGCAGCAGGCATCACAGAGCAGTGGTTCCTAACCTCTGGGATCTGATGCCTGATGATTTGAGGTGGAGCTGATACAATAATAATCGAAATAGATTGCACACTAAATGTTATGCACTTGAATCATCCCGAAACCATCCCCACACCCCCCACTCCGTCTGTGGAAAAGTTGTCTTCCAGGAAAATGGTCTCTGGTGCAGAAAAGGTTGAAGACTGCTGAGAGGACCTGGGATTTTATCCCAGAGAAGCAGGGAGGCATGGAGGGGCTCTCTCGTTATAGTTCCCAACTACTACTTACCCAGTGGAGGGGGAGGTCACAGCTATGTTCTATCCCTGGTCATGGTGAGCACAGAACAGGCAGGAAACAGGTGGGAATCTGATCAAGCCCCAACACAACTCACGTCTGTTAGCTTCTCATCCTAATGATCACCATAGTGAGAGCTTGCTCTGTGCCAGGCACTGCTCCATGCACCATGGTCACAGCATCACAGAAAACAAAGATCCCTGCCCTATAGAGCTAGCATTCTAGTGGGGGAGATAGAAGAAACAAATATGTGATGGGTAGGCAGCTTCCCTGGTGGCTCAGACAGTACAGAATCTGCCTGCAATGCGGGAGACCTGGGTTCGATCCCTGGGTCAGGAAGATCCCCTGGAGAAGGGAATGGCTACCCACTCCAGTATTCTGGCCTGGAGAATCCCATGGACAGAGGAGCCCGGTGGGCTACACTCCATGGAGTTGTAGTCGACACAACTGAGTGACTAACACTCTTACTGCTTTCAGGAGATAATACACGGCAGGATGAAAAATAAACCGCCACAGGGGGATGGATAAAGAGAGCTTAGGGAAGATGAGAAGTAACATCTGAGTGGAGACCTGAAGGATGTAGAGGAAGAGGGTTCCAGGAAGAATGGGAACTCGGGACTCTTCTTACCAGGTGTAGTTCTCTGTTGCTGTGCAACAAATTATCTTCCCAAATGTAATGGCTTAAGGGCTTCCCAGGTGGCGCTAGTGGTAAAGAACCCGCCTGCCAATGCAGGAGATGAGAGTTCAATCCCTGGGTTAGGAAGATCCCTTGGAAGAGGGCATGGCAACCCACTCCAGTATTCCTGCCTGGAGAATCCTCATGGACTGACATGGGGTGACCTGGGGTGACATGGACTGACATGGGGTGACAGAGTTGGACATGACTGAAGTGACTTAGCACGCACACACGTAGTGACTTAAAACAAGAAACACTTATTAGCTCACACAGTTTTTGTGGGTCAGGAATCCAGGGACGGCTTTAGTAGGCTTTCTGGCTCAGAGTCTCCATAAGGTTGTAGTCGACATGTTGACTGGGGCTGCGTTCCTCCGAAGGTTTGGGGCTGAAGGCTCTTGCTTCCGAGGAGGCTCACTCACATGTGACTGGCAGGTGAGTGCTGGTTGTTGGCGGGATGCCTCAGTTCCTCACTACCTAGGTTGACTTGAGTTTGATACGCCCAACCTGGCAGCTGGCCTCGCCAGGGCAGGCAACCCAAGAGAAGGAAAGCCAGGTGGAAGTTGTATTGTTTCATGACCTAGCCTTCAAAGTCCCAGAGCATCACTTCAGCCGCCACATCCTGTGTGATAAAATTGAGTTGCCAGATCCAGCCTGTGTTTAGGAAGAAGGATAAAGACCCTGTCCTCTCTCCCCTCCTCCCTCCCCATCTCCTACTGGAGTCTCTCACTTCCAGCGCCAGAAGGTAAGGAAGGAAAGGGAGCCGGTCAGGCAGTCAGCCTGTCAGGGCGCAGAGCAGGAGGCGAGGGCGAGAGCAGTCTGGAGGGACAGAGATACAGCCTGTGAGTACTGAATTTGGGCATTTATAGATGAACAGAGGGCTTCCCTGGTGGCTTGTCAATTTCCGCCTGCCAGTACAGAAGACTCAGTTTGATCCCTGAGCTGGGAAGATGCCCTGGAGAAGGAAATGGCACGGGAAATCCCATGGACAGAGGAGCCTGGCGGGCCAGTGTCCATGGGGTCGCAAAAGTCTCTGACATGACTAAGCGACTAAACATGATGAACAGAAAAACAAAGATTCCCAGCGATCACATGGAGGCGCTGCCTACCTCAAAGTTTAGTTTGAGCTCTGTAACCATCTTGGTCTGTCTGGACAGATAAAGATAGCTTTGTTGTCCCATGATGTGAACACTTTCTGAAACACTGTGTCAAGTGTTTTGAATTATGTATCTCATTTGATCCAGATAGAAATCATATAAAGGGGGTAATATTATCACAAAAGGGAAAACAAGAACCTCCTGGGGGTGGGGGTGGGGTCTCTCCAAAGGATAAATAGGGAATAGGAACTACCTAGGGAAAACATGGAAACAGTGACAAACTTTACTTCTTGGGCTCCAAAATCACTGAAGATGGTGACAGCAGCCATGAAATTAAAAGACACTTGCTCTTTGGAAGAAAAGCTGTGAGAAAGCTAGTCAGTATATTAAAAAGCAGAGATACCACTTTGCTGACAAAAGTCTGTCTAGTCAAAGCTATGGCTTTTCCAGTAGTCAGGTATGGATGTGAGAGTTGGACAGTAAAGAAAGCTGAGTGCTGAAAAATTGATGCTTTCGAACTGTGGTGCTAGAGAAGACTCTTAAGAGTCCCTTGGGCAGCAAGGAGATCAAACCAGTGAATCCTAAAGGAAATCAACCCTGAGTACTCATTGGAAGGACTGATGCTGAAGCTGAAGCTTCAATACTTTGGCCACCTGATGTGAAAAGCCAATTCACTGGAAAAGACCCTGATGTTGGGAAAGATTGAAGCAGGAGGAGAAGGGGGCAACAGGGGATGAGATGGTTGGATGGCATCACTGACTCAATGGACATCAGTTTGGGCAAACTGTGGGAGATGGTGAAGGACAGGGAGGCCTGGGGTGCTGCAGTCCATGGGGTCACAAGGAGTCAGACACGACTGAGCAACTGAATAACAACAACGTGACAAGGTGCAGGTAGAGAGAGCAGCATGTGCAAAGGTCCTGAGGTGGAAGGGGGCTGGGCATATTGCAGGAATCTATAGGCCACCTTTGCTGGGCTTTAGTGAGCAGGGTGGAGGGTGAACAGAGGGGAAACTCATACCCAAATCTTGACCTTCAATTTGACCTTCAGAGGCACATGCTGAGTGAAAGTACATTTAGTTGTGGAGGAAATGGACATGATTGGAGGATATGCGTGCTTTTCAAAACCTAGTCAATTTCTCCCTCAGCTTAATTAATTAGATCAGGATGAGCAGCACGCAGCATCTTAGTTCCCTGACCAGGGGTTGAACCTGTGCCCCCTGCAGCGGAAACAGAGAATCTTAACTATTGGACCACTGGCTAAGTCCCTCCCTCAGTTTAACCAAATGAAGAAATTTGGGAATGCCTAGAACTGGAGATGTTGGGTATGGGAAATCTCCATATTGTTGGTTGGAAAGGGTGTCCCTTGGTAAAATCGTTGGAGAGAGCAACTCTGCAACACCTACTAAAGCATGGTGTGTTATTTTTTTTTAATAACAAAGTGTTTTTATTAATTAACTGTCAAGCATGCCTCTCCAAACGTCCCCCTACATTTTATGGCTATACTGTTTAACCAGGGCTTCCCAGATGGTATAGTGGTAAAGAATCTGCCTGCAATTCAGGGAACTCAGGTTTGATCCCTGGGCCAGGAAGATCCCCTGGAGAATGAACTGGCTACCCACTCCAGTATTCTTACCTGGGAAATCTCATGGACAGAGGAGCCTGGCAGGCTATAGTCCATGGGGTCACAAAGAATCAGTCATGACTTAGTGGCTAAATAACAACAAACTCTTTAACCGACTCTTCATATGACAATGATTTATAATATTTTCTTCAGATTGACTACAAAGATAATTTATTTTTTCTCTAGCATGATTGATCAGTATTTGTTTTTTATTATTTATGGCTCAGAAAAAAATTTCATCCACATAGTTCATTATGTGTGTGTGTGTATGTATGTGTGAAATTTCAGAATATTGTGTGTTATTTTAATTGTCTCTTTCAACCTCTGTATTCTGATGCTTTGACAGCTGGAGCCTTGCTGACACTCCCTTGGCTCACACACCCCATCCCTGTGCATTTCTGCATGTGGATCCCCACACCACCTTTACTCTCAATATGACATATTTCTCGAAGTATCAAAATTTTTTTTTATTTGCAATAAGTATCCATCACTTTTGTAATGAGAATCAAGAAAATACACAATAAGACAAATCCAATTATTTTTTAAAATAACATGTACGAGACCCTGGGAATCTGTCTTTGACAATGACACCTAAGAGGTGAGAAGTAATTTGGAATTTCATAATTTGTGTAGTCCTTTGTAAATGGAGTGCCCTTGACAGCACAGCAATCTATTGTTCGAGTTGTGCAAAATCGGCTTCAAATACATTTTCAAGAATGTGTTATGTGCAAAGCTGGGCAGCCCAAATGAATTCAGTGAACGGAGAAATCGCAGTGGTAGAAAGAGCCCGAGTGTACCCAGGGGTCAGCAGGGTGCTGGCTCTCTGTGCAGTGTCCTCCAGGCTTTAGACTAGCAAGTGATTCCTCAGCCTTCTGGTTTAGGTACTACTGGCCCTTTTTCAGATGAAGAATATGAAATTTCAGAGGAATTAAGCAAATCATGCAGTGATCTGGCTTGTAAGTGGCACAGTCAGGACTTGAACCCAGGACAGCTGAGTGCATTGCTCCTTCCAGATGGAATTGAGGAAAATCCCATGGACAGAGGAGCCTGGTGGGCTGCAGTCCATGGGGTCGTGAAGAGTCAGACACGACTAAGTGACTTCACTTTCACTTTTCACTTTCATGCATTGGAGAAGGAAATGGCAACCCACTCCAGTGTTCTTGCCTGGAGAATCCCAGGGACAGGAGAGCCTGGTGGGCTGTCGTCTATGGGGTCACACAGAGTCGGACACGACTGAAGCGACTTAGCAGCAGTAGCAGCAGCATAGAGGCCAAGGGGGTACACCTTGGAACCAGACAATCTGGGTTTGAGTCCATTGCTAGCTCTCTGAGCAGTTTCTTCTATTAAATTTCGGAGCCTAAATTTCCACATCTATAAAATGGGAATAGAGTTCTTGTAAAGATTCTGTGAGTTAATATAGATAAACCATTAAGAACTGGGCTGTCTGATAGAGTAGCCACTGGTCACATGTAGCATTTGAGCCCTCGAAATATGGTAGCTCCTTATTCAGACGTGTTGTCAGTGTCAAATTGCACGTTGGATTTTGAAGATTTATGTGAAATGACACATTTTTAACTTTTTGTACTGATTACATTTTGACATGATAATATTTTAGATATATTGGGCTAAATAAAATTGTTATAATTAATTTCACTAGTTTTGTCTTTTTAATACGATGACTAGAATATTTAAAATTATATGTATGGGGGCTCCTCTGGTGGTCCAGTGGTTAAGAATCCGCCTGCCAATGCAGGGACACAGATTCGATTCCTGCTCAGGGAAGACTCCACATGCGGAGGGGCAGCTAAGCCTGTGTGCCACAACTACAGAAGCCCACAGCCTAGAGCCCCTACTCCGCGATAAGAGAAGCCACCTCAATAAGAAGCCTAGGCAATGCAACAAAGAGTAGCCCCCTCTCGCCACAACTAGAGAAAGCCTGTGAACAGCAATGAAGACCCAGTGCAGCCAAAAAATTTTTTAATATTTTACAAAAAATTATATGTGACTTTCATTATATTCTTATGGCATTGTGTTGATTTAGAGGATACAAAGCATAGTAATCCTTCAAGGACCATGCAGCTATTTTTATGATCATACCACCTTGGTTTATGGGCTTCCCAGGTGGTTCAGCGGTAAAGAATGCACCCGCCAAGGCAGGAGGCACAGGTTTGACCCCTGAGTCAGGAAGATCCCCTGGAGGAGGAAATGGCAGCCCACTCCAGTATTCTTGCCTGGAGAATCCCATGGACAGAGGAGCCTGGCAGGTTACAGTCCATGGGGTCGCAAAGAGTCGGACAGAACTGAGCAACTGAGCGTGCAAGCACCTTGGTTTCTATCGCTTTTCCTAAAGGTGTCAACTGTGGGAAAACAGTTCTGTGCTCCAGCCCTGGGCCTGGTAGCTTTGTGTCTGCTCCTGGCAGCAGAAGCCTTCACAGTTAATCATTGATCCCACATTCCAGAAAGCTCACAGGAAAAGTTTCAGGAAAGTGCGTGAGGTAACTCAGCTCTGGGAGCTTGGGTGGCCAGATGACTTCATCTCTTTCTATGTCACAGTTTGAAATTTCAAATCTGTGGAAAGCCCCCTTGAAAAAAACAAAGACTCTGCCTTTTTTTTTTTTCCCCCTGATTGCAAGAATTGTGTGTTTGTTCTTAAAAAGAAAAAAGTTAAACATTAAGAAATGTTTGATTTAGAAAGAGGAGGTCTTTATATACATAGGAAAATAAAACCTTAAGTTATAGTTTTGCCTGTGGTCATCAGAGTGTCCACAAACAGCAGGAAATAGAACACAGGGTATGTAAGCAAGCCATGGACAGTTCTGGTTCCTTTGGGGAGGGAACAGGGACCCTCACATTTTTCCCCTTAATATCTGCCTTTTGGGGAATCTTTTTTGCTAGAAGGTCTTCATGTATAATTAAAAATAACAAGAGGAAGAAGAAGAATACAAGAAGGGGTGGTAACTCCTCATTGCCCTGGTCCCAGGATAAGTCCCACTAAATTAAAAAAAAATTACTTATTTGGCTGTGCCAGTTTTTAGTCGCAGCATTCAGTATCTAATTCTCTGACCAGGGATCAAACCTGGGTCCTCCGAATTGGAAGCGTGAAGTCTTAGCCATTGGACCACCAGGGAAGTCTCACCTGGGTAGGGGGGGTTGAGCAGGGGTTGCTGATATCTGATTTTCTTTGACTGTGTGAATTCCAGCAGTTTCACTCCCTCCCCAAGGCCTCTTATCTGGCTCACTGATAATAAGGCCGATGAAGGTTTATTGAATACTTAGAACGCTGGACACTCACAGTAACTCTCTGATGGGAATAAGGTTAGAGATGAGGAAACCAAGGCACAAAGATATGAATAACTGGGTTAAGGTCACACACAGCCATGGAGAGGTGGCGGCAGTTAGACACAATTCATGTAGCTGCTGCCATGCTATCCAGTGGGCCCACAACCCCCAGCCTCCTCTTCCGCTTTCTTGCCATCAACTCACTTTCTGCCCATCAATCAACTGGGCCATTCCACCTCAGAGTTGGTCAATTCCTCTTCCTGCTCAAACACCTTCCATGGCTCCCCACTGCCCTTCATAATGATCAAACCCTTTAGCCTGGTGTTCAAAACTCCATCTTTCTTTTTCTCCCTCACTTTCAGCCCCTCCTTGACACTGAGTTCAAGCCATCCTGCATGACTTGCGATCCCTCCAGAACTCCTTGAGGGGGGTGGTCCCTTGACCCCCATGGGCTACTGCCTTGGCTTGCCAGTCCCCTACTCCCATTCCAGGCCACATTGATGAAACTCAGTCATCCTACCCTGCCCCTTTTTTCAATTCTCCAGTTGCCTAGGATTCCTGGTCAAAGCTTCCATCAAGACCAAGTGCAGAGTGTATGCTAAATTCATTCATTCAACAGTCATTTCCTGAGCACCTTCTGTATACCAGCCCCTGCTACTGGAGCTGGGAATTCCACAATGAACCAGACAGGCATGCGGTCTCAAGGAGCTGATATTGTGGGGCAGGAGAAATACCTGATTAGCTAACAATCAAATTAATAAATGTCACATACTATGTATTTTAAGTGTTATTGAGAGTGATAGGAGGAGGCCTATTTTACTTGTTTATTAAAATATATTTACTTATTTATTTTTGGCCGCATCAGGTCTTAGTTATGGCACAAGGGGTCTCTTGTGACTTGTGGGCTTAGTTGCTCTGCAGCATGTGGGATCACTGCTGGCAGAGATGGTAAGAAATCTGCCTGCAGTGCAGGAGACCTAAGTTCGATCCCTGGGTCAGGAAGATCCCCTGGAGGAGGAAATGGCAACCCACTCCGGTATCCTTGCCTGGAGAATTTCATGGACAACGGAGCCTGGCTGGCTACAGTCCATGGGGTCACAAAGAGTCAGACACGGCTTAGCGACTAACACTCTCACTCTCTCTCGTGTGGGATCTTAGTTCCCTGACCAGGGATTGAACTTACATCTCCTGCATTGGGAGGCAGATTCTTAACCACTGAACCACTAGGGAAGTCTCAAGGGAGGGGGTCTATTTTAGATATGTTATTAAAGCACATATCTTTGAGGAAGTGACATTAAAACAGAGTCCAGAGATTTTCCTGGTGGCCCAGTGGTTAAGAATCTGCCTGTCAATGCAGGGGACACAGGTTCAATCCCTAGTCCTGGAAGATCCCAAATGCCACGGAGCAACTAAGCCCATGCGCCACAACTATTGAAGCCCATGAGCCCGTGCTCTGCAACAAGAGAAGCCACAGCAATGAGTAGCCCCTGCTGTCTGCAACTAGAGAAAGCCTGCATGAAGCAACGAAGACCCAGCACAGCCATAAATTAACTAATTAAATTAAACAACCAAAGCAAACAACTTCCTCTGCCAGATTGCAAATAAGGTAAGTGTTCAACCCATAAAGAAATCTGGAGGAAGGGTGTACCTGACGGAGGGGACAGGGCCCTGTGCAAAGGCCCTGTGGTGGGAATCAACTTGGGTGTTGGAAAGTCACAAAGAAGGCCAGTGTGACTGGAATGGAATAGGAGTGAGAAAGAGGAGGCAGGTTAATGATAGAGCGGGTTCCGTGGGGTCCTTGCTTAATTCTCCGGGTCAGGAACACATGTCTGGAGTTTGGGTACAATATTCTATGCTTTTTATTTGAGGTTAAGCCCAGGGGTTCAGGTGTGCTTGGAGACACCCTCCTGTGAGCAGCAGAAACCCTTAGGGTCTCAGGACTCGCAGCCATGGGTGTGCATATAGTCTGAAAACCCTGCCAGTTGGTCCAGCAATTCCTTCTTGCCCACTGTCCCATTCGCTGGCCAGTGCATGAGAAACGTCTCCTTGCCCAGGACATGGATGTATCTGTGGGTGAGAGGAGGCAAGGACAGTAAGGAGAGCCTGCTGCTTTGGAAGTGTGGAGACCTTTCTAATTTGCCCCTCTGCCCTGCTTGACGGAGTCCCAGAACCACAACCTATAATGTCCTCCACAGGGCTGTCTCGCTGTCTCCCAGCCCCACCCCAGCCCATACTACTGGGGATTAGAAAAGCTTCCCTTTGCTCTGACTCTTTCCTGCCCTCTGTTGGAAAACCACCATCCCCTAATGAACAGTGTTGCCAGGAGCTGTGCAGTACACAGCCTACACCTTCATTCAGGGTAGCCCTGAAACCCAAGACTCCTGTTGACGGGTGCAGTAGAAATTTTGACACCAAGGACTGGCCTGGGGTAGGGAAAGGGGCCCAGGCCTGAGTCCCCAGGGTAGCAGGAGCCCCCCAGCCACGCACTCAGACTTGACTCTCCACAGGTCTGAAATCTGGCCCATTATGAGGTATGTTTCGTGTTCCTGCAGCCCCAGGGAGTCTTGGCAGGTGGTGTGAGTGACGAATTTCTTTACGGCGAGGGGTTTGGCAGAGTCCGTGCCTGAAGGAGATGAGAGCCAGTGCGTGTTCACCTGCATGGGCCTGGCCTGCCCCCACTTTGGGACCCCCGGTGTAGGCTCCCACACCATCTCCTCTGCCACCTTGGACATACCACTCTTGATGATGGCTTGGAGCTTCATGTTGTAGTAGATGTAGGGGTTGGAGTCAGAGGTCTCCACAGACTCCAGACTGGCCTTGTACACTGGGGAAGGGGGCCAAGGGTGTGTCGTGTTGCTGTCCAGTCTGCAGGTGTCTGCCCCCTACTCCCCCTGCCAAGCCCCACACTCACCAAAGTCCACTCCAGCCTCACAGGCTGCTGTCTGGAGCTCCTCCTGACTCAGGTGGTTACTGTCCTTCTTTGGGGATGGGCACTGCTCTGGAAGGTTGGGGGAGGGGGAGGGTGCTCTGGCTGCGCTAGGAGTGGGGCCCTCCTCCACTCTGACCCCCATCCGGCCCCAGGCTCAACCCCCGGGGGAGGGACGGGTCTGGCCTTTCTGGTCTGTAGTGTGCTCTCTCCTCCTCTGTCTCTTTTTGTCTTTCTCTCTCTCTCTCTCCCTCTCGCGGTCTAAACTCAACCCAGAAGGCACCCAGGAGGTGATAAAAAGCTCTTGAATCCCTAGCCTGGCAACCCCAGCCCTCCGTCTCCATGGCCTCACCCTCCGCGCATCTGCACACGTCTTTGTCGCAGATCTTCCGCAGGGAAGCGTGCTCTGTGGGCAGGTTGTAGAAGGAAGTGCACCTTCGGGCTGCGAGAGGGGGCGAGTAAGTCGGGTTGGCTTGGGCCTCTGGTCCTGGAGGGCTGGGTGCCGGTCTGGCCCCGCCCCCAGAAGGCCCCTGCCTATCATTTTAACATTCTTCACGCTTCAGCCGTGTTCGACTTTTTGCGACCCCTTGGGCTGTAGCCCACGTCTCCTCTGTCCATGGGATTCTCCAGGTGAGAATACTGGAGTGGGTTGGGAATCTTCCCGACCCAGGGATCGAACCCACGTCTCTTAACGTCTCCTGAAGTCGCAGAAGGGTTCTTTACCACTAGCGGACACCTGGGTGCGCAGCCACGCCCTTAACAAGTCCCTCCTCTTTGAAGACCCTGCCTGCTTTTTGCCCATCCTGACCCAGCAGGCCACGCCCAGTCCCTTCTCCGCTCGGCCACACCCTCTTCCAGGCAACCTACTGCCCCACCTCCCCGCCCCTTTAACCATCAACGAAGGACACGCCCCTCAGCACCACGCCCCTTAAGTTCCTTCCCTCTGGCCAGCCCTCCCACGGAGCCAAAGAAGACCTTCTCTGCCACGCCCCATTTCGTTTTTTGGCTCCGTGCGCCTCACCCTTCTGTTTTGTTTTCTGACCCTATCCTTCTCAGGCCTTGTACGCTCTGAGGATCCCCTCCATTCCCAGGCCCTGCTCACAAGGCTCGTAGTAGTCGTAGACTGTGACCTGGGCAGCCTGCAGGAACTCGGCCTTCAGCATCCTGTGGACCCGGAAGCCGAGCACGGTGTCTTCTTTGTGGGAGAGCTGGAGGAGGGGCGTACTGTCTGAGGCACGCAGGGCCACCGAGCACGGGGATACCGATTACAGGGCCTTGGTCATGACCACTGACCACGTGGTCTTGAATACTGAAGAGCCGACCTCAGGGCATGACTCTCCAGCATCACTGACCAGGGTGCTGACCGTCGTTTCTTGGCCTACCCTGCGGCCCGCACAGCCCTGGCAGAGGACACCTGGCTTGCCTTACCTTCTCCAGGTAGAGGACAACGGTGCTGTCACTGGAGTTCATCTTGGTCTCGTACTGGAAGGCGTACCTCTCCACCTCGCTCGTGAGCTGGGGCAGAAGGTGAGACCTGCCAGTTGGCAGAGATCCACAGAGGCACCCAGCCCTGAGAGCTCCACTCTTAGAGGTCCCAACCTTTGTCCAATTAGCTCCAGTGTTGGGGAAACTGAGGCACAATCAGGGCAGAGGTTAAGCTAAAGTTGACCATGGCCACTGACCTTGGGGCACAGACCGTGGGGGCATTAACCTGGGGGCCTTGACCCACAGACAGGCGCTCTGCACCCACTTGGGGGGTGTGGGAGGTTTCCAGGACATCCCCGCCCTGCTCATTACCTGTTTGAGGTCATCCTGGTTGGGGTAGAAGCCAGTGAGCAGGGAGATCTCCATGATGGTCATTGTGGCATCTCGATGACCCTGGAACCTGGGGATTTCACAGAGCGAGTCTCTTCCCACTGTCCTCTTGCCCCTCCCCCACACTCCCATTGCTGTCACCTCTTGCCTGGACAAGGGCAGTAACCTCCTCCTGTGACTCCCTGTCACTCTTCTGCCCCCAGACAGCATATAGCTTTAGCAAACAGAAATCTGATACATTGCCTCCTGGTTTACCCTCCTTGCTTTACAAAATGCCTGGTCTCATCCTTCCAGTTCACTTCCTCCCACTCCAGCCTCCAATTTGATTGCTCTGAAGTGTTGGTCTCTCTCCTGCCACTGGACCTTGGCTCATGCTGTTCTCTCAGCCTAGAATTCTCCTTCCTCCCTCTTTGCCCTGAAAAACCCTTTCACCTTTGCAATCTCACCTGATGCATCCCTTCACCAACCATGCCCCCCACCCCCGCCCAGAAGCCTTCCTCAGCCCTCACAACTGATAATTCTCTAATTTGCCCTCCCGCAGCTCTGTGGACCTCTCTTTCACCACATTTAATCACAGTGGTCATTTTGCATTGATTTTGGGTGATTATTCAGTTATTGTTTATCTCTCCTGAGAGGCTGTGGGCTTCAGCAGGCAGGGAGGAGCTGTCTTGCTCACAACTGTCTCCGTAGCTCCTAGAACAGAGCCTGACACCCAGGAAGCACTCAGTACATGTTTTGTTACCTAGACTTGGGCACGGGTATTTGGGAGACAGAGCCAGACTGGAATGGGAGCTGGAATGTCTGGAGAAAATGAAGCCAGGGGAGAGCCACCACGCTTGGAGCAGGCTCTGGGCATCTGGGTCATGGTGCATGTCCACCATTCAGGAGCCTGCCATTCTGGACATGGCAGGATGGAGGACAGGATTGGGGCAGTGGGATGGTAGACAAGCAGGGGAGGGCAGGATGAGAGGTAGCGATGATGGAGCAGGCATGGAGAGGTGGGTTTGGCTGGTTCCCAGCCTCCACTCAGTACACAGGGAGAGCTGCTAAGGACTCTGGACTCCAGGAGGTACATCCTTCCTCCTGCCTAGGTGAAGATCTGTTCTCTGACCTTGTTTCCATCCGGAGCTGAAAGGTTGCTTCCCCCTTTTTATTCTCTGCAGAAAGAAAGCAGGAATTTAGAGGCTGGTAACATAGTCTCTGGAGCTGGCTTCCTGGGCTCAAATCCTGGCTCTGCTGTGTGACTTTGAGCAAGTTGTTTAACCTCTCTGTGCTTTGGTTTCTTAATCTGGAAAAGGGGATCATGATATTCCCAATCAAGTTGGTTACTTTTAAGTGAGTAAATACAAGTAAAGCATTTAATATAGTGCTGGATCAGGGCTTTCTAATGGTGAGTTATTATTACTATCATTTTACTACTACTATTAAGAAATATGACACCAACCAAAGTCCTGGTCACTTTTATTTTCATTTATTAATTTGTTGACTGCACAGTGTGTGGGATCTTAGTCCCTTGACCAGGGATTGAACAAATGCTCTGTGCATTTGGGCATGGAGTCTTAACCACTGGACCACCAGGGAAGTCCCCTCTTGGTTACTTTTAGTCCCCAAAAGTCTTGGGACTGGTGAGGCTTGTTTTCCCCCACTACTCTGACAGTGAGTTCCCAGTGGCAGAGCCTTGGCTCTTCCTTCTTGGTACTCAGGACTGGAAATTCTAGAATCCATTTCTTCCTCTTTTAAAAATTTTATTTTTTGGCCACACCATATGACATGTGGGATCTTAGTTTCCTGACCAGGGATTGAACCCATACCCCCTGCATTGAAAGTGCAGTTTTAACCACTGGACCATCAGGCAAGTTCATTTCTGATCATCTCCAACACCCCTTCCCTGGTCCAGTCCATCATCTCCTGCAGGAACAGCGCAGTTGCTCCCTCCTTGTTGTCCCAACTCCCGCCTGTGCCCTCTATAGTCTGTTCCCCCCAGAAGGAGCCTGTGCAAACCTGTTGTATATCACATCCCTCCTCTGCTCAGAACCCTCTCTGGCTCCTACTTCCCTCCAAGCCAAACCCAAAGTCCTCACCATGGTGTGCAAGTCCCTGCCTCATCATCTCTCCGACTCTTCCACCTAAAACTACCCCTTCGTTCTCTGGGGGCTTCTCTGGTGGTTCAGACAGTTAAGAATCTGCCCCTAATGCAAGAGAGCTGGGGTTGATCCCTGGGTCAGGAAGATCCCCTGGAGAAGGGAATGGCTACCCACTCCAGTGTTCTTGCCTGGAGAATCCCATGCACAGAGGAGCCTGGCGGGCTACAGTTCATGGGGTCACAAAGAGTTGGACACAACTGAGCGACTTTCACCTTTGCTCCTCTGTAGCCACACTGGCCTCCCTGCTGTTACTCAAGCCAGGTGACCTCATTCTTGTCTCGGGGCCTTTGCACCTGCTGTTTTGCCTGCCTGGAGTGCTCTTCCCTCAGATCCTCCACAACTCACTCTCTCACATCTTCCGTATCTCAGTTGAAAGCAGGCTGGGGAGAGCTTCCCCTGGACCTCCTTCAAGTCTGTAGCACCTCTTCCTACTTTATTTTAGGTGACACTTAGTCATCACCTGCTACTATGCTACGTATTACATTTTACAATGCAGATTCTGCTAGAATCTGCTAGAGTGTGATTTCCCAGAGGAGAAGGGCTGTTTTTCTTGTTCATGCTTATGTTCTCAGGGCCGAGAAACTGAGTGAAGCACATGGTAAATGCTCACAGATTCTTTGTTGAGTGGCTGAATAAAGCAATAGATGTGATTACTGAATGGTAGCTAAAATAAAATAATAAAAAAGACGAGATAGGGACTTCTCTGGTGATGACAGTGGATAAGAATTTGCTTGTCAATGCAGGGGACTTGAGTTCGATCGCTGGTCTGGGAAGATTCTACATGTTGCAGAGCAACTAAACCCATGACTTGCAGCTACTGAAGTCTGAGCTCTAGAGCCTGGGCTCTGCAGCAAGAGAAGCCACCGCAGCGAGAAGCTGGGGCACCGCAACCTGCTTGCTGCAAATAGAGCAAGCCCGTAGCACAGCAATGAAGACCCAGCACAACCAAAAATAAATAAATAAACACAATTATATTTAAAAAAAGAAGAAGAGCATCTCTGGGTCCAGGCTCACCTTTCTGGTTCTCGTTTAGAGTCACATTCAGGTGATACTGCTTGCAAGTGTTCTCCAGGAACTCTGGGGACCTGTGGTACACGGTCAGGATCTGTCGGGCAGGGGAGAGGTCAGAGCTCACTCACGCATACTCCTTTCCTCCTTGCTTCAATTCTTGCCTGCCCAGCTCTCTGCTCCATGGGGGATTCACAGCAAGGTCTTTCCTCCTTGATCCAGTGCACTCAGTGGCCAGAACAGCCTATGGAGTCTACGCCACCTCTGTGCAGTAGAACTTCCTGCATTGATGGCAAAATAGCCTCTATCTGTGCTTTCCATGTGGCAGCCACTGGACGCATGTGGCTATTTTTGGTTGTGCCATACAAGATCTTAGTTCCCTGACCAGGGATTGAACCCATGCCCTTTGCAGTGGAAGTGCAGAGTCTTAACCACTGGATTTCCAGGGAAGTCCACACGTGTGGCTAACCAAGCACTTGAAATGTGGCCAGTTCCACTGAGGAACTGAATTTTTAATTTTATTTATTTTAAAATTGACTGAAGCTGAAGACAGAGTGTGACTTGCCTGAGGTCACACAACAAAGGCAGGGACTCAACTGTGACTCCATCGCCTGACACATGAGAGCGGGCTACCTTGAATTCAGTGACCAAGAGGGCTGTCCTCCTGGATCACAGGGCAGAGGGTCAGATGAGGTAATGGAGCCCCCAGATATTGGGGGAAGGATGCAGTTGTTCTCTGGGCCTTGGGAGGCACCCTGGAGGGAGAATCTTCCTTTGGTGGGGCAAGGAAAGAGACATCTTTTCAGGGACTCAACGTAGCAAGGACTCAATATCCAAAAATCTTTGCCCTTGAGACTGCCCTGGGGGTCCAGTGGTTAGGACTCTGTGCTTCCACTTCAGGGGTTGTGGGTTCCATCCCTGGTGGGGGAACTAAGATCATACATGCTGCATGGTGTGGCCTAAACAAAACAAAACAAACCAAAACCCCAAGTATCTCTGGCCTTTACCCCAACTCTTGACTTACTGCAAGTGAAAACCTTATTTCTCCACCTGTCAAATGGAGCCCATATTTTTACCTACTTCTCAGGGTTTTTTTGAGGTGTCCTTAGCTTGATTCCCATATTTGTGCTCTAAATGATAGCTAAGCTTATTGGTGATATCAACCTTGTTTTGGAGTCTATATTTGCCTCTCTTCCCATGAACAGAGAGAGCCCTGGGCTCTAGCTAAGGAACACAAGACCTACCGAGATGGTGCCTCTTCCAGTGCCGCTGGCTTTGATCTGTAGCTCTTCCTCAGCAGAGAACTGAAATGAAGGGGGAGGAGGATTTGAGGGCAGAGGAAGCAGCAAAACATGGCTCACATGCAATGAGGATGAAGAGGGAAGCATCCATGGGCACTGGGAACTCAATTATTTCCCTAACTTGGGGTCTAGTGACTCTCCTGTCCCTCTCCATGAAGATGGCTTGACTTTTCCTTCTTGACTGAGCATTTGTGGTATCTACACTGTCACAGATCAGCTACAACTGCTGACTCAGTCCTAATATAGATCTGTCTGCACCATCAACTTTGCAGTGTCTCTGAAGTTCCAAATGTGTGAAGCCCCACCAAGACTCTTTTCTTTGGCTTCTCTGCACCTAGTCTTGTTCCCCTCATACATTCTTCCCTCATTTGCTTGAGCAAAATCTTATGCATTCACATCCAATCACATCACCCCTGCTTAAATCCCACTGGTATTCTTACAACACTCTGGCCTCAGGGCCTTTGCACTTGCTGTTTCTTCTGCCTAGATCTCCAGAAGGATCACACCTCCCTTTCCTTAAGATCTTTGCTCAAGTGTAACCTTCTTGGTGAGACCTTCCCTGCCCAACCTACTTAAAATGACAACTGCTTGTTCCTACCTCTCTCCCTGTTTCATTCTTTCCCGTAGGTAGCACTTGTCATCACTTAACACATTACGCATCTTACTTATTCACATCTCTTTATCGTCTGTTCTCATTAAAATATAGAATTCTACAGGGACAAGGACTTTTTTTCCTGTCTCATTTATGGCCATATTCCCAGAACCTAGAACAGTGCCTGGCACACAGTAAGTGCCCAGTAAAGATAACTGAGTGATTGAAGGTAAGTATCACCTCCTCCATGAGGTAAGGTCATGGAGATTACCTTTTCTACCATACCCAGGTTATTTTTTTCCTTTATATACTTATTTCCTTCCCCTGTGTTCAGAAGCTTAAAACAGAATATAGAATTAAATTTATTGTCTTAGTTTCTTTCTAGACTGTAAGTTCATTGAGAGCAGGGAACACAGATGCTTCATAATGTACTCCAGGAGAATGTTTGGCACACAGTAGGTGCTCAGGAAGAATAAGTGAACCAATACATTGACAGTGTTGCCTATGGTGGCTAGATACTATTGATGAGGGAGACTGTCAGGGACATGACTCTTGGCCTCATCTCCAGTGCCACTTCCGTGTGGACTTCCTGTCTGCCCCTGAGCTCCATACCTTTGCTGACCGTAGCTGGTAGGCATTCTTTTCATCAATGACCCATTCCACATGCAAGGCTTTCTTGGAACTTTTGATCTGGATGTGGAGATCCTGGACACCTTCGAAGGGGACAGCCTCGCGGAAGCGGGTGAGGGCTTCGATGGCCACGACCGTGGTCTGGGTGTTGGGACAGGGTGGGTGCGTGGGTGTGTGTTGGATCAGCACCAGAGACAGCACATTGGGACCCCTCTCCCCAACCCTGTGGGTACCAGCACCGTGGACAGCTCCACCCAAAGGGCCAGTCGTGTCAGCACCTTGGCTAGCAACCCAACCCTCCACCCTTGACCCCTCCACCCCTAGTTTCCATTTGGTCACCTGGGTGGACTGGAAGCCTCCTCCCAGCTGCCGTTTCTTCAATAGCCAGTTGGCGATGGCATGCGTTTCATTGCGCCGACCCAGCTCCAATTTCTGCATCAGTGCATAGGCCGTGGCCTCAATGGTGTACAGGGAGTCGTCTAGGTCCAGGTCATCCAAACCCACTGGCCAGTGGGTTTTGTCTAGAAGATAGGTGTCCCCCTGGTCATGTAGATCTGGAACCACCTCCCTAAACCTGTCCTCTCCTTGTGTCATTGTTGTTGTTCAGCTGCCAAGTCATGTCTGACTCTTTGCGACCCCATGGACTGCAGCACGCCAGGCTTTCCTGTCCCCCACCACCTCCTGAGGTTTGCCCAAGT
Source organism: Bos taurus (assembly GCF_002263795.3). Lineage (NCBI taxonomy): Eukaryota > Metazoa > Chordata > Mammalia > Artiodactyla > Bovidae > Bos > Bos taurus. The sequence continues at coordinate 14,629,908 of NC_037334.1, read as the reverse complement.
TCGTGTCCATTGAATCAGTGATGTCATCCCACCATCTCATCCTCTGTCACCCTCATGGCTATTTTATTGAGCACCTACTTTATGTGAAAACCTTTGCTGAGGAGACATATGGACACTGAATTTTTCAGAACCACTCTAGGGGACAGGGACACTATTTAGAGTTGAGGAAACTGAGGTCCAAAGGAGCTCCTCCACATCCTTCCCAGACCCACCACAAGTGAGTTTCTCTAACTCCACTCCTCTTGACTTGGGGGACGGAGAGGATGAGATAAGGACCCTCAGGGATGGGATAGGGCAAGACCATGGGAAGCAGACCCCTCTCAATTACCTGTGTCTAATGACCTTCTTTCTAGCCTCAAACATACCAAGCACTTGCCCGCTTCAGGGCATTTGCATGAGCCAGCCCCTCTGCTTGGAATAACCTTCTCATGAAGGTGAGCCTTCTCATCTTTCATTTCAGCTGAGAGGGTCGCCTTTTCACAGAGGCCCTTCCCAGTTCTCCGGTCTATACTTCCCTCCCCTCATCATCATCGCTGCCACCCACCTTGTAGGTTACTACCTCAGCACCAGTCTCAATTTGTCATTCTCTATTGACCTGTTTGTCTTCTGCCAGCCTCCCCTAACAACAGTGGTAGTTTTGAGGGGAGGGGCCACGTCAGTCTTGTTCACCTTGGTTTCTCAGGGCCTGAGCTCAAGGGTTGGCACACAATAGGTGCTCAGTAAATGATGAATCACACCTTGCTGGATTTGAGATCATGCACTCTCCCTCACTCTGCCTCCATGGCTATGGTGAACACATAGCTGGTTAAAAAGTGGCCCACACCCACTCTTGCTGGCAAAGCTGTCCAGGTAGTCATTGGCTCGGGGGCTCCTGATGAGGGCCAGAGCATAGGAGGTTATGGCCATGGCAAAAGTTGTCCGAATATGAGGGAGTTTTTTCTCCAGGAAGTCACCGGCACGCTTCATGCTGTCAGCCAAACTCTAGAAAGTCAAGAGAAGAGGCTAGAGGGAGGTGACGGGTGGAAGGGGTCTGGGAGTTAGAAGAGAGGGATGCATTGAGAAGGACATGATGGCAAGGGAGCATCCTGTGTGCAGGGGTTAGGGCACCTTGCAGACCCTTCCCTTCTCTTTGAGGCCTACCGGTATCTTCTGGCTGCACAACTCCTTCCCCTCATTCAGGGCGATCAGGACAAGAGCTGTGAGTGATATGTCTGCCTCAGAGCCATGGTAGCCACCCTGCAAATGCAGAACCATACCCATGATCCCTTTACCATCTTGGAGGCACCTTCCCCAGTCTCTCCTCCCTGACCTTGAACAGCTCCTGGGTGCTCTGCTCTGGGCTGGATGATGTTGAAAGCAAGATGTGGAGACAGGGAGAGGAGGAGGAGCTATCTTGAGATTTGCCTGTGTGGGGTCTGTCTTACTAACAAAAGCTGACGGCCATGGAGGATGCTGTGCTAAATTCTCTAAGCTAGCTCAAAACATTCTTGCGGCAGCTCCATTTTCTTGACAATGAACCTTAGGGTTGGAGACATGTCTCCATTGCTAGTAAATGACCAACTTAAGGTTCAAACTCTTCTCCAGTCTTCCGGGTTCCACCCTCAATCCCTGTGCTGGGTTGAATAATGTCCAGCCCTCCCCCCCAATCTTGTCCACCCAGAACCTTGGAATGTGATCTTATTAGGAAATAGGGTCTTTGTAGATGTAACTCGCTAAGTGAAGAACAGGTTATACTGGGACTTCCCTGGTAACTCAGTGGTGAGGAATCTGCTTGCTAATGCAGGAGACTAGTGTTCGATCCCTGGTCTGGAAAGATCCCACATGCCGTGGAACAACTAAGCCCCTGTGCCACAACTACTGATCTTGTGCTCTAGAGCCCAGGAACCACAACTACCAAATCCATGTGCTGCAATTACTGAAGCTTGAGAGCTCTAGAGCTCGTGCTTTGCAACAGGAGAAGCTACGGCAATGAGAAGTCTACTCATTGCAACTAGAGAGTAGCCCCCACTCGCCACAACTAGAGAAAGTCCACGTGCAGCAGTGAAGACCCAGTGCAGCCAAAAATAAATAAATAAAATTTAAAACTTAAAAAAAAAATTAGAAAATAACAGGTTCTACTACTTCCCTTGGTGGCTCAGACGGTAAAGAATCTGCCTGCAATGAAAGGGACTTGGGTTCAATTTCTGGGTTGGGAAGATCCCCTGGAGGAGGAAATGGCAACCCACTCCAGCATTCTTGTCTGGAGAATTTCATGGCAGAGGAGCCTGGTGGTCCATAGGTCACAAAGAGTCAGACACGACTGAGTGACTAGTACAGGTTCTACTGGGTTAGGGTGGGCCCAATATCCAATAACTGGTGTACATATAAGAAAGCGTACACAGAAGGAAGAAAGGCATGTGATGTTGGATGTAGAGATTGGAGTGATGAGGCTACAAACCAAAGGATGCCAAGGATTGCCAGGAACCACTAAGCTTGAAGAGACAAAGCAGGATTCTCCCCTCCCCATCCCTGCCCTCCAGTTCAGTTCAGTTCAGTTCAGTCGCTCAGTCATGTCCGACTTTTTGCGACCCCATGAATCACAGCATGCCAGACCTCCCTGTCCATCACCAACTCCCAGAGTTCACTCAGACTCATGTCCATCGCGTCAGTGATGCCATCCAGCCATCTCATCCTCTGTCGTCCCCTTCTCCTCCTGCCCCCAATCCCTCCCAGCATCAGACTCTTTTCCAATGAGTCAACTCTTCGCATGAGGTGGCCAAAGTACTGGAGTTTTCAGCTTTAGCATCATTCCTTCCAAAGAAATCCCAGGGCTGATCCCCACCCTCCAGAGCCTTCCAAAGGAGCATGGCCCTGCCAAAACTTTAATCTTGGACTTTAAGTCTCCAGAACTGTGACAAAATAAATACATTTCTGTTGTTTTAAGTCACCTAGTTGGACTGCTTTGTTCTGGCCGTCTTAGGAAGCTAATACATAGCCCACAGCTCCTTCTTCCCAGAGTGGCCAATGAAGCCTATGAACTCTTGGATCAGTTTGCATCCATCCTCTGCTCAGAATCTTCTGTGGCTCCTACCTTCACTCAGGGGAAAAACTCAAGTCCTCCCTTTGGCCCAGAAGGCCCTGCACAATCTGTTCCACCACCTCCCTCCTCTCACCTTCTCCCCCTCTCCCCTTGCTCACTCTGTTCCAGACACACTGACCTCCTCACAGTTCCTCAAACATGTTGGACACATTCCAGCCTCAGGACCTTTGCACATGCTGCTTCCTCTGCTTGGAACACTCTGGCCTTAGTTATCCACTGGGACTTGTTCCCTAACCTCCCCAGGTCTGTATAAATATCAGAGTGCATGCACTTGGTCACTCAGTCATGTCCGACTCTTTGCAACCCCATAAATTGTAGCCCACCAGGTTCCTCTGTCCATGGGATTCTGGAGGCAAGAATACTGGAGTCGGTTACCATTTCCTCCTCCAGGGGATCTTCCCAAACCAGGGATGAAATCCACATCTCTGATATCCCCTGCATTGGCAGGTGAATTCTTTATCACTGAGCCACCTGGGAAGCCCATCCTCTCCTCATGAAGCCTTCCAGAATTTCACACCTCCCACTTTAAAAGCTGTTTCTGGAGGCTGGTATGGAGGTATACTTGGTAGGGATGGGTGTATTGACTGGGGGAACAGGGAGGACTCAGACGCAGAGAAAGGTGGGCCAGGACTGGCAACTCGTTGAAGTAGGGTTGAGGTGGGGATGGGTCCTGGATGTACCCTACCTCCCCACATTGTAATAGAGTCCAGGATGGTCCAGAGCAGGGAGATGTGATGCTGGGTGCTGGGCCTCAGCCCTTTCCTATTCTCATTCTACCTGTGAACACCCCAGGGGGCTGACATCCCCTCCCTCTATGCAGAGCCCTGGGGTTTTATTTGAACGGCTCAGCTAGGGGGATGGTGGGTACCTGCATAGACCACATGACCACAGGGCTTTCCTCCACAAAGTTCCCATGCGTCCGCTGTCTGTGGGTGATGATCCAGTTGGCGATGTTGCAGACAGAATCAAGACTGAGCGCGCTGATTGTCATGGTGGGGTAGGCCAAGGCATAGACCCGGAATACGTAACTCGTGAGCCTGTTGGGAGGGAGACGGGTGGGTGATGGCTGGCAACGTTGACCAAGGCATTCTAGGAGAGGGGCTTCTACTCTGTGGAGAAGTCTATGCTAGACACCATAGCAACTTGGAACACCACTGGCCCCACAGCCTGCCTGCCCCAAGATCCCACAGTGGGGGTGCTCCTGGGGTCCCCAAGCCCCAGGCTGGCCCTTCCTACCAGTGTCCTCATCCTTACCAGGTGCTTCCTGGGTTTCCCTTGCTGGTGTGGTAGCTGCCATCTTCACTCCGGTGGGTCAACATCCGGCTGTACCCTGGGGAAATAGGTGGATGGGAAATTTACAGGGAGAGTTGGTGTTTGGGTATGGTTGTCAAGGGAGGGGTCAGTTACCAGGCCGAATCTGGGGAGCAGGGTGTGGGTGAGACTTAGGGGTGCTTTGCATATTGATGGAACCCGGAGGTGGTGACTTGTCCAGGTGCAGAACGGAGGGGCCTGAAGGGCCCAGGTGTAAATGATGGTCATGGCCAAGTGTGACCGTGGGATCCAGGGGACAGTTGTATATGGGAATAAACTGGAAGTGCTGTTGGGTCCTCTGGGGAAGGGTGTGATGGAGAATTACTGCTACCAAGGATCGTGGAAGGTAAAACTCAGAAAAGGGCATATTCTGAGGGGCCATTATTATTTAACCGCTTAGTCATGTCTGACTCTTCTGGGACCCCATGGACTGCAGCCTGCCAGGCTCCTCTGTCCATGGGATTCTCCCGGCAAAAATACTGGAGTGGGTTGCCATTCCCTTCCCCAGGGGATCTTCCTGACCCAGGGATGAACCAGCATCTCCTGCATTGCAGGCAGATTCTTTACCACTGAGCCAGCAGGAAATCCTGAGGGGCCATGACCTAGGTGTTTTCTCGGGGGCTGTTTCTTGGCTGTAATCTAAAGGTGTCAGTAGTAGTCAGAAGGGGTCACTCCAGGGTGTAGTCTGGGTGTAGTCTCTGTTGGATTCTGAGCATTGCTGCTTGGGTATTATTTGAAGGTTATCTGGAGGTTTCCTGTGTGTGTATGTGTGTGTGTGTGTGTGTGTGTGTGTGTGTGTGTATGTGTGTTTAATTATTTACTTGGCTGCACTGGGTCTTAATCTCAGCATGTGGGATCTTCAGTCCTTATTGTAGGCAAGCAGGATCTTTCATCGTGGCATGAAGAATCTAGTTCCCTGACTAGGGATGGAACCTGGACCCCTGCATCAGGAGCATAGAGTCTTAGCCACTGGGTCTGCAGGGAAGTTCAGGTTTACTGTTTGGGTTTAACATGGGATGATAGCGTCTGGGTGTTAGCTGGATGGAGCACCATCCAGAGCATGTGGATGGAGGGTTGGTGTCTGAGTGTAACCAGGGAGAGGAGGGGTAAGTGTCCAAACTAACTTGAGGGTTTCTGTCTGGGGAAGTAGAAACTTGAGTCTGGTGCCTTGGACCACTTGGCCATCCTGACATGCTTGAGGGTCTCTGTCTGGGTGTAAGCAGGGTGTGTATCTCTGGTTGTTACCTGGGGGGTTTGGATGTAACTTGGGAAAGTGTTATCATTCAGGTGTAACCAGGAAGCCACCACCTGGGATTATTCTGGAGTTTTCTACCTGGGAGTTCCCTGGGAATGTAGCCCAGGATGTGGAACTGACTGGCTAAAGCCTGGGACAGTGTCTAAATATAACATAACCTGGGAAGTTGCTGCTTTAGGGTAAATCATGGTGTCTGTTATGAGACGTGTAGCCTGGGAGAGGGGTCAGGGTGAAGGAATAACCTGGGGGTCAGTCATAGTTGGAGGCCACCTGGGGAACTTGGTATCAATCAGGCTGTCAACTGGGAGAGAAGTCAGAGTTTGAGAATTTTATTTTTTGGCTGTGCCACAGGGCATGCAAAATCTTAGTTCCCTATCCAGGGATCCAGGGCTTCCCAGGTAGCTCAGTGGTAAAGAAGTTGCCTGCCAGGGCAGGAGATGCAAGAGATGCAGTTTTGAACCCTGGGTTAGGAAGATCCCCTGGAGGAGGCCGTGGCAACCCACTCCGGTATTCTTGTCTGGAGAATCCCATGGACAGAGGAGGCTGGCAGACTATAGTCCATAGGGTTGCAAAAGAGTCGGACATGACTGAACGACTGAGCATGCACACCACACACACACTTGTAATCAAGGAGCCAACCCATGCCCCCTGCACTGGAAGTGTGGAGTCTTAACTACTGGTGCACCAGGGAAGTCCCCTGGGAGTCAGAATTTGGATGCTATTGTCTAGGAGGGTCGAGTGGGGGCCTCCTTCAGCTCCAAGGGTACCTCGGCACTCTGCCTGAGAGATTCAGACACCCTCATCAAGGTCCCAGGAGGAGACCCGCTCTCACCTCTGGCAAGGTTCTTCATCACCTGCTCCCTGAGCTCCACCCCAACCTTGTTCCACTGGCCTGTGGAATCCAGGTAACGCGTCAGGATGACCACGGGTGTCAGGGAGCTCAGCGTCTGCTCGGGGCAGCCAGACGGGATCCTCAGCAGCCGCCATGTTTCACTGGGTGTCAGGGTCCCCAGGATGGTCTCGCCAAGGATGTCACCTGTCAGGTGGGCAGAGTCTAAGCACCAGGTCTCCCCCATCACTCTGTGCCCAGGCGGGCTCTGGAGGAGCCGGCACACACCCCCACCCCCTACCCCAGCCCCCACAGGAGCCAGCTCTGTTTCCTAGGTACCTTGGACGCTGACAAACACGTCCGCCTCTGTGTTGGGGATCTTGTTCAAGAATTCTTGTTTTGGCACCAGCTGCGTCTTGGTCTGACCTGAGCAGGCACAGCCTTGTGTGATGAGTGGGCTCTGGGACTGGGGAGGTCAGGGTGTGTAGACTTTGGGAGAAGCTCAGACTGCCCACTTAGCCAGACCCCCTCATTTCAGATCTTCCCTACACCAGAGCATGGCCCCAGGATCCCACAAGCCTCATGAAAACCCCACAAACCTTGGGGGTTCAGGAGGAAGCTTTGGGATATTTGCTCAATCTGACCCCCTGCCTGTAGGATGCAATGAAGAAGCAGGTTAAAAGCAATAGTCATAATGACATTCATAATGACGGTAAGAGGAAGTCTTGCTTAGCCATAAAGAGCAGACTCAGTCTTTCCTGGTGGTTCAATGGTTAAGACTCCTCCTGCTAATGCAGGGGACATGGGTTCAATCCCTGGTCTGGGAAAATTCCATATGCTTTGAGGCAACTAAGTCTATGGATCACAACTACTGAGCCTAGAGCTGGACCCTAGAGTGCTGGCACTGAACCCTAGAGCCAGTGCTCTGCACCAGGAGAAGCCACCACAATGAGAAGGCCATGCACCACAAATAGAGAGTAACCCTACTTGCTGCAACTAGAGAAAGCCGACCAGCAGCAACAAAGATCCAGCACAGCCCAAACAAACAAACAAACAAAAAAGACCAGAGACTCTGGAGCCCAGATAACTAGGTTCAAATCCCAGCTCTTTTGCTGCACGACTTTGGACAAAATACTTCTTCCCCCTGTGCCTCACTTTTCCCATCCATAAAAGGGAGAGGATAATAATTCCTACCTCACAGAGTTGTTCTGAAGGCTCAATGAGTTAATATTTTCAAAGTGCTATATCCTAAGTATTAAACACGTGTTTGTCAAGTAAATAAAATATTATTACTGATGGGTCAGGCACTGGTTGTGTGTAATGTTCACAGCTCTCTGATCACTCATGGCTATGAGGATTATTCTTCCTGCAAATGAGGCTCAGAGAAGTTAAGTAAGCTGCCCAAGGTCACACAGCAGACACAAGGTTTGAACCCAAGCCTGACTCCAAAGTCCCAAAGTGGGGGGCTTTGTGATTGAACTTTTAAATCATTGTCACGCCCCTCACTTCTGCCTGTTTGTTGATCTTGGAACCACCACCCCCTCCCACGATCACACAGCCTGGAGCCCCAAGTGTAGACACCCCACTGTCTACATGGGCAGGAAGGGCTGGGGAGTGCCCATTACCTGGACCAGGAGTGTCTTCCTCACGTGGTCCTGGACCACAGAGCCTCTGGCCTTGACCTCCACATCCACTTTGCCTATTTCAAGTGGAAGGAGCACGAAGGGCACCACCTTGGAGGAGAAGGGGGGCACGGCCACTATCCGGCGGGAAGGGGCATCTGGCTTTGCTGCGCTGCATAATGACTCCTTGTGAGGGAACTCTACTCGGACCTGCGGCAGAGGGCACGGTTAGGGGATCTTGATTGCCTGAGGAGGCCCAGGACCCTAAAGTCACAGTCTCCTCCCTGCCTCCATCCTGAGATTCCTGAGTACGTGACAACGTAGCATAGTGGTTGAGAGTAAAGACCCCGCCTGGGTTCACACCCCTTCTTTCACTTGTTGTTGATGTTCAGTCTCTAAGTGTTCAACTCTTTGTGACCCCATGGACTGCAGCATGCCAGGCTTCTGTCTCTTGGGTGCGGTGTAACCTCAGGAAGCAATTATCTCTAAACTGAGAATGGCCAGAGCATCCATCTCCTGGGGTTATTGTGAGGCTTAAATGAGAAAATGTCTTAGATGCTTTCGCAAAAAGGCTGCCACTTCAGTGGCCCCTTCGGTAAATGGACACACTCCATCCCTTTTCATAAAACACACCAACAGATATGTTTGAAGGGACAGGGGGAAGTCTGGGGGCTTCACCTTGACTGACTGCTGCAAGAAATTGTACAGCACAGCTTGGATCTGGACTTGCTCGTTCCTGATCACGGAGAAGGGCAACTTAAGATCCACAAAGAAGGGTTTCATAACTGTCAGCTCAAAGGGATCTGAGACGCAAAGACCTAGAACCAGGAGAGCACTCGCGGTCAAGCAAAGGCCAACTGTCCTGGGAGTGGGGGTGGGGGGCTGGTCAGGGCCATTGTTCTCCTGTTTCCTCAGCACTGGGCTTGTGGGGTCACCTTGTCCAGTCTTGATGCTGACAGCCACGAACTGCCATGTGGTGATGGAATCAGGCATGGTCACGTGGGTGGTGTAGTGGGAGATGCTGCAGGAAGCCCCAGGGGGTGGATGGAAGGGACATGATGAGTCTGTGCTGCCTAGACAGAGCCTCTGATTTGAGGGTCACTGTCTTGGGCTTAACATTACTATGGATGGGTCAGTGAGTCACCCAATTAGAGACATTTTCCTTAGAGGGCCATGATTTGGGAGGGGAACCCACTGGGATCTTTATCCCCATCCAGGAAGGCATGGGACGATTCTGAGAGCTCAGTATCACCCCAGGAGCATTGGCCCTGAAAAAAGTACATAATATGAACAGTTTCATTTACAGCAACAATCAAGTTATATTACTGACCTATGGCTGTTCTAATCATGTTATGTGGTAGACAATAAGATGGTTAAATTGTTATATTTTTTAATCTTTAAGTGCATTCCTTCAGTTAGCTAATTTAGAAGCATTCAACTTGCAGAGAAGTTGAGCTACAAAGAGCTCAATACACTGGCCCAGGGTCACACAGCTCACGAGCGGCAGAGCTGGGAGTGGAATTTATGCTGCTGCTGCTGCTTCTGTTTCTCTTCCTCCTTTCTTTCGGAGAGGGATGGGCAGTGCCATGTTTACTTATTAAAGACGCAATCTTGGGACTTCCCTGGTAGTGCAGTGGTTAGGAATCTGCCTGCCTAAGCAGGGGATACAGGTTCGATCCCTGGTCTGGGAAGACTCCACATCCCCTGATAATGCATGGAAGGGCCAGGGACCAGAGGCTGACATGAGGGTCATAATCCTACCCTTGTGTGGTTTTTGGCAGAGTAATGGTCTTCCAGAACCAACTTTCAGGGAACACGCTCCGGACAGGCTCGTCCTCCAGGAAGAAGTCATCTAAATCATCATCTTCATCCGCTGCAGGGGGCAGATGCCGGGCAGGGTCTCCTCTGCACATCTCCCATGACCCAGCAGACCCTTCAGTGGGGTCCTCCCACTCCAACCCTCCATCGCACTCCACACCCCCTCAGTGGAGCCCTCCCAACCCTGTGCCTCCTGCCATGGCCCCCTCACTTGTCCCCAGAAGCAGCTGCTCCTCTCGGGCCTCCCGAGTCAGGGTCTCAGACAGCTGGCAGCAGCTCAGGAAGGCAGTGATGCAGACTGGTCCATGGCGGACATGCTGGATCCTCTCCTTACATGACAGCCCCACTGGGTTCTCCCGGAGCCCAGCCTCACAGCACTTCTGCTCCAGCTCTGTCTTGAACTTGTTCACTGCAGGCCAGAGTTAGAGGGACAGAGGAAGGGCTGGGAGGGACCTGAGGAAGCAGGGACCCATCCACCTAAGCACCATGACACTCGACCTCTGTTTAGCCACATCTCTGGAAATGCTGTCCCTAGAGCTTTGCTATATCTTTCCCCTGAAGCTTCACATTGAACCCTTCCCTTGTGATGTGTTCTAATGAGGAAGTTGAGCACAGAGAGATCAATTCACTGGCCTAGGGTCACAGAGCTCAGAAGCATTGCTCTTCCTCCTTGCTTTTGGACGGGGATTGGCAATGCCATGTTTATTTATTAAAGATGTAATTTTGGGACTCCCCTGGTGGTGCAGTGACTAGGAATCTGCCCGTCAGTGCAGGGGACACAGGTTTGATCCCTGATCTGGGAAGATTTCACAAGCCACAGGGCAACTAAGACCGTGCACCACAACTGCTAGGCCTGTGCCCCGGAGCTTGTGCTCCGCAACAAGAGAAGCCACCTCAGTGAGAAGCCTGCGCATGGCAACTAGAGCTTGGCCCCTGCTCTCTGCAACTAGAGAAAGCTGCCTGCAGTAACGAAGACCCAGCACAACCAAAAGTAAATAAATAAGCCTTAAAAAGATGCAATTTTGACTCTTGGTTTTACTGTGTATTTTTAAAAAATGAAAACACAAAACTTGCTGTAGAGTATGATGCCAAGTTGAAAGGCTTCTAAATTAGCCAACTGAAGGAGTGCACTTAAAGATTAAAATATTACAGCAGTTTAAAAATCTTGCCATCTACCATATAACGTGATTAGCACATCTATAGTTAAGTAATATGACTGATTGTTATCATAAATATAACAACAGTTTATAATATGTACTTTTCCATGAAGGTTAGCAGAATTTTTGATATTGAAATTAGACAGCGTTTTACCTAAATTTTTATTAGACTTCACTTATTTCCCCTTTATTTAAACCCACAAAGTAATTAGCACTGCTCAAAGAGACTGAAAAGTCTAATATTCATAGAATCCATCTTCTAAAAACACCTAGTTTTACCTCCCATCTTCCTTCAGCTCTAGACTTCTTGATTCACCACACCCTGGTCTTCGTCTACATGTTATCCTTTTCCCCTTTCAGTATCACAGACTCTAGACATCTAAAAACTACATTTCCAGACTCCCTTGCTGCTAGGGTGCTGGATGGAACGAGATCCTGCCATCTAGAAACTCCTGTGTGGGCTTTCCTGGTGGCTCAGATGGTAAAAGATCTGCCTGCAATGCTGGAGACCGGGGTTTGATCTCTGAGTTGGGAAGATCCCCTGGAGAAGGTAATGGCTACTCACTCCAGTATTCTTGCCTGGAGAATTCCATTTCACTTTCACTTTTCAGACGCTCTTGTATAGGATTTGGAAGGTGGAAGAGAGGTGGGGACCATTTTCCCTACCATCAGTGGTAGTTGATAGGTGGGCTACCATCTGTTTCTGTAGCAGGCATAATTCTGTGTTTCATTATTGACCCATCAGCTTCCCAAGGGATATTGACAGCAATTTCCTGAGATTTTGTGCATTGCAAGATCTCCAGTGGCATGACCTTGAGTCCCAGCAAACACCTTTCCAACTTCATTTCCAAAGCTCAGCTAATGAATTTCAAAGCACTAAACTTCCATCATTAAGTCACTCCTCTCCTCATTGGAGTATCTAGAGTGGTTTCAGTTTTCTGTTCTAAGCCCTGGTAGGGCAATGGCAACCCACTCCAGTACTCTTGTCTGGAAACTCCCATGGACAGAGGAGCCTGGTAGGCTGCAGCCCATGGGGTCGTGAAGAGTCGGACACGACTGAGTGACTTCACTTTCACTTTTCACTTTCATGCATTGGAGAAGGAAATGGCAACCCACTCCAGTGTTCTTGCCTGGAGAACCCCAGGGACGGGGGAGCCTGGTAGGCTGCCGTCTATGGGGTCGCACAGAGTCGGACACGACTGAAGCAACTTAGCAGCAGCAGCAGCAGCAGGGAGCCAAGAGGGCCACATCCAGCTTTAGTACTAACCTGCTTTCCTCTTGGTCTCCAACCTCTTCAAGGAGCGGCGGCGGCGATGGCTGGGAGAGGGGCTTGGTGGGCAGTGCCAGTCTGGGAGTCAGAGGGAAGAATGAGAGGATAAGTCAAGATTGTTATCCACATTCTTGATACTTACTGGGTGCTTACTGCCTACCCAGTGCTTCATATGCATCACCTCATTTTATCTCATAGCCTCTTCACATTCAAGTTTTGACACTTAAAAGCTGTGCAGTCTTCAGCAAGTCACTTAACCTCTCTGGGTTTCAATTTCTTCAGCTGCGTAAAATGGAATAATCATAGTTCTATCTGTGAGATCATGCATATAAAAGTACTTAGTGCAGGCTCCAGCTTGCAGTAAATAAAAATCATTATTGTTTTCACGGTTTATAGCTGAAAGAAGATATGCCTAGTTGTCTCCATATATCCATTCTCCCCTGTGGCTTGTGGCATTTAAGCCTCCATCTTTAATGTATCACTCAGAAATGAATACTACATTTCCCAGCCTCCCTTGCATCTAGATGGGCTGTGTGACTGAATTTTGGCCAATAAGATGAGAGAGAAGTGTCTTCTTCTCAAGTCCCTTTGTCCTGGTGCCTGGCAGGAGGTCCTAATAAGCCTCCATCTTGGGATACAACAGAGCAATAAGCTTGAAGGAGCCTGAGTCCCAAAATAATCTCTGGCCTGTTATTGAGCAAGAAATAAACGTCTCCCTTGTTTAAGACAATGTTAATTTGTATCTCTGATACACATGGCTAAAATTGCATCTTAATTAGCACACAGTGAGTTACTTCTATACATATACATATTACTATGTATATTTTATGGTCAGATAAATTGAGAATCAGAGAGGAAATATGACTGACCTATGGTAAGTGGCAGCATCCTAGATTTTAGCTCATCTGCTTCACACCAAAGTCCATGTGCCTAACCACTGGATAGCACTTTCCCTTCCTCTACCCTCCTCCTGTCCCCAATCTGTACCTGTGCTCGCCAAAGTGTCCATCCCTGTGCTCATCTTCATGTCCAATCCAGCATCCTTGAACACGGCAAGTCTGTCTTTCCCACTGCCTGCTGTGCAGCCAATGTCATGTTCCTCTACCGTATCCCAGATCTGAGGGTCGAGAGAGGACCCTGGATTTGGAGCTTGTATTACCCCTCCAGGGAAGGTGCAATGGTACACTGTAATTGCTGGTTCAAATAATAATTTTCATACCATCATCAATTTATTGAGCTCTTACCACCTGCCAACTTCTATGCCATCCACAGGCTCCTTGAATCTTTGCAATCACCAATATTACCCATTTAATAGGTGAAGAAACTGAGGCTCCAGCTAGAATCTCCAGGAAATCTTTTGGCTCAAAGCCCACGTGCTCTTACCTTCTTCTGTGTGAACTTGTGCTTGCTGTTCAAGATATGGACAGCCTTGTCCACAGCTACTAGCCCCACTGTGGCTTCTGCATCACCTGTAACCTTCAATGCCACCAAGCTGCTTGGTTGTATAGGCTGGACATATGCTTCGTTCTGCAAGCCAATCTTCAACTAAACAAGGAAAAAGAGAGATGTGAGGAAAAGAGGCTCATAGGTCACCAAGGGGTTTCCTGAAGTCCACTTTCAAGTCCATGCTCCCTGCAGCTCTGATGGTGCATCTGGGAACTCCACCAGGCCAGTCTCAACTCTGCACACTTACTTGCATCTTCTTCACCTCTGAGGTTGAGCTTTTAATGCCACATCACTTCCTCTTCCTCTCCCTTGCCCCCAGGCTGAGAGCCCTTAAATTTGTACAGACTATCTCCCAAGAATTATGATGGTGGTGTACAACTATAAGGAGTTAGGCTCACCTTCTCCTGGCATTTGTCATTCACATCAATCAAAATGGAATCAGCCACCAGTTCAGGGTCCTGTCCTGTCCCCTTGGGCAGTAAATAAAAGGCCAGAATGCGGAAGGAGGGCAGCATCTTGGAAGTCACATCAATAATGGTGGATGCGAAGACACTCCCATGATTTTTTAATTCTTTGGCATGCACAATCTGACCCTTACTCAAGACCTTGGAGACAAGGGAGACTAAGGATGAGAAGGACAGGACCAGCCCTTCCCCAAGGCCATCCCAGCCCAAAAAGGAGGCCCATAGTCCCTTTGCTTCAGCCCACCCTTAGGTCTGAGTCCATCCCACATGGTTCCCACCAACTCAGCTTGCCAGGGTTGTACCAGAGAAAGAATTCCTCAGTGCAAGTCCAGCCCCTCACCAGGATGGTGAAGCGAGTGATCTTGTTACTGACAGAAGAATCTCGATTTGTGTTGAGGTTCAGTTGGAGGTTGCTGCCAACTTCTGTGCTCAATGCCTTCACATCAATGTGCAGGAAGTTCCCTGACTCATCTTGAGTTGAGTAAGGCCGAGCTGTCATACTGGCTGAAGCCTGCTCCTCTGGCTGGATTGGTGCCTCAGTTTTTACCTCGGGAGAGTGATGGACAAGTAAACCCCTCAATAACTCGTCTAGCTTACAAAATCCCAGCCCCACTATCCCTTCCCTGTAAGTTTGGTACCTGGATAGTGAGCTCCTTCAGATTTGCTTCTGTGTTGATGACCAGAGTAGCCTCACCACGTGGTGTGGTGTGTACTTTCACATTTGTGCAGCTGACGAGGACTTTGGAAGCTGGGGACCCATCAGGATTTGAGACGAAGACCTGGGGTGGAATCTGGTGTGAGATCAAGGACAGGCCTGAGGGTGGCCTTAGGTAAGAGGTGGGAACTGTGAAGGCAGCCTGGATAAGACTGCTTTGTACAGCTGTACAAGTTGTGCACTGAACGACACCAGGAGCACCACTCATTTAGTGCCAATGAATGGCGCCCCTTAGAGTTTTGCAGAGTAAAGCCAGATGTGGCAGCCCTGGGGTTTGTGTGCCAGG
The DNA here is from genome assembly GCF_002263795.3 of Bos taurus. Classification (NCBI taxonomy): domain Eukaryota; kingdom Metazoa; phylum Chordata; class Mammalia; order Artiodactyla; family Bovidae; genus Bos; species Bos taurus. The sequence goes on along the minus strand of NC_037334.1, from coordinate 14,614,656 downwards.
TGGGTAGGGGTGGGGGGGATTGAGGGTGAAAAGCATAGGAGGAGTCATGCAGGGCTTGGGGAAAGCTTGGAGTAGGATTGTCACCAGCTTTTATAATGCCCCACCAGACATCTCAAAATCATCCCAAAAGAATGTATACAAAAATAGCACACTTTCTGTGCAAATGCAGTCTCAAGATAAATGTCTAAGCACCACCTTCTAGCCTGACTGTGGTCTGTAACCATCCCCCCTCCATCTTTGGAGAAATTCTGGAGCCATCTCTGTGCTTTGGGGGGATTTGAGTTACGACTTGAGGGAACCCTGGGATAGGTCTGGAGACATGATGGACTCAATTCTTAGACAAATGAATTTCTGGGAGGCAGGTGAATCCAGTGTGGGATTTTGTCTCCTGGGAAGGTCTGTTTCAGGGAAGGGGGGCCCTGAGTCCCTGAGTGGAGTAAACCCAGACTCTGACCCTAAAGCTGAATGGCATCCCCGGCTTGAAATACTGGGGTGTCTTGATGAACTTGATGTTGTATGGGCTCCGAACAATCTTCACCCCAGAGATCTCGGTCTGGACCATCTCACCCCCTGGAGAGACATGGGGACCATGAAATCTGCAGCAGATGTTAAGTTTCTTGGGGAAGAAGCAGGGCTGCTGGTACGGAAGGCACCACTTGGTGAAGGCAAGATAAGATGGTAACACAATTTCGACTCCTCCCAGTCCTTCTGGTATTTCCCAATTTCTCTGCTAAGGAGCTGGCCTGAGGTCACATAGGTGGAGTGCCTGGGTTGGAAAAGGACACAGGGTCGTGAGCTTAGCCAGGGGGCCCAGGTGAGGATGGCACCTGAGGAGAAGACAGTGACGTTGACAAAGATTGAGGCCCCAATGAAGTCCTCTTCTGAGCCTTGGAAGGCAGCCATCAGTGTGTCCTTCTGGAGGGAGATGTGGCCATGGCCTTGAGAGATCTGCTCTCAGAGTAGGAGAGAGGAGAGGAGATGGTTTCTTGGGAAGTAGGGGATAGTCAAAGGAAGGGAGGTGGGAGAAGGGGAAAGAGGGGAGAGGAGGTGGGGGAGGACAGATAGCAGAGGGGTAAGTCTCAATCACCTCCACCCTCTGCAGGGAGCTTTGGATGGGGATCCGACGGGAGTCCTGCTTCACCCCGAAGATGGCCAGAGCATGTCCATCCACTGGCTTGTTGAATATATACCTGGAGGATAGATATCCATCTCACTAGCTCTGAAGCACCCTCACAACCTCATGAGTCTGCAGACACGACCTCATGTGTTTGCCCGCAGACACGACCTCATGTGTCTGCAGACACAGCCTGTAGGACCTCATGGAGCTGGAGGAAAGGCTGTAACACTTGGGAAGGGCAGAGGGGGCCCCTGGTGACTAAGATGATTCCATTACTGACCAACACAAGCCTGGGAGGTGACAAAAGAACCCCATGAAGTCTTGTTGGGTTGCAGATGTGGCCTATGCAACCTCCCAGGATGGTAGAGGTAGGCTGCACAGCCATATGGAGCCACAGGGAAGTCTGAACAACCCTGGGGTGGCAAAGGCAGCCTGTGAAGCCTCATCAGGCAGTCTACGAGACCTGTGTAGGATGATAGAGTTGAAGAAGTGGTCTATATAATGTCAAGAAGTGACAGACATGGCCACTACAACCCTAGGCAGACAACATGGCCTGTACAGCCTTATAGAGCTGTGGAGATGGTCTGTAAAATTCCAAAAGGCAGCGAATGTAGCATTTGCAGCTTCGTTGAGCTCCAGAAATGACCTGGACAATCTCAGGAGATGGCAAAGGTGCCTATGAGACCTCATGGATCTTCAGAGACGGTCCGAACCGTGAGATATGGTGTAACTCCGTTATGAAGACAAGGTGGCTTGTGCAACCCTGGAGACCTAGGGGGTGATGTGCACAACCTCACAGGACAAGAATGTCTCATGGGTGGCAGAGTGTCTCTCTTATACCTTAAGAGCTACAGAAGGGCTCATTTCTCTGCCCATTCAGCTTCTTGGCCTCCCTGGTCCTCTGGCCAGGCTAGGGGTAAAGGGACTCACCGGGCCTGGATATTCACACCCAGAACCTCATCCCTGAGGTAGAAGAAAGTCTTGTTGGGTGTCAGCTGGACCTCAAAAGATGGGAGCACTGGGTGGAGTAAAGAGAGTTACTTACCCTCAGCATTTCACTGTGCCTGCCCCACTCCCATCCCTTCCCCGCCCCACTTGCTCCTTCCTCAATGCTTCTGGCAGCCCTGGTGGGCTGGACACATGGTCCTGTTCACCAGCCCCCAGCTCAGGCCCTGGCACATGGAACATGCACCATGAGACCTTCTTTGCATTTCCAGCTCCACTCCTTGTGGAGACCCACCTTGTCCTCCCCGGCACACCCTTCTCACCATACTCCTTCACTTCAAAGCCTGTCTTGAACTTCTGCTTGGGAGCCGTTTGGTAACTGGCTTCAATGGTCCAGGTCCCAATACTGAGGCACAAAGAGTTAGGAGAGTTGGAGCCTGAGAAGGAAGACCTGCCCCCACTCCATCTCTAGAGCTCCTGGCAGGGTACCTGATACGCTCTGGGAGGGTGAAGGAATCTATGTAGACACCATTATCCGGCAGGAGATCCTTGCTGATCACAGCAATCCCCTCCGGGTTCTGCAGGAATGGAAAGCAGGCGGTTCATGCCCCAGCCTTCCAGCACGTGATAGAACCTGGGGTCCACCCTCCCCTCAGGAGAGGTCACCTTGATGTCCAGAGTGAAAGTCCTGGACACAGGATCCATCCTGTGGTTCACGGTGTACACCCGGTATTGAACTAGAGAAGGAGGGAAGATTCTGAGCGTGGGCTAGGGTTTGGAGAGGGGGTGGGTATCGTCATGAGGATCTTGGGCGGTGAGGGAGGGGGGCCTTGGACAGAAGGACACCTTGGGAAGTGGAACATGGGGCCCAGGGGGGCTGCACCTGATTGCTCGGGAGTGTAGATGGTCTTGTCCATCTGGATGAAGATGTATCCAGCGTGGGGAGCCACCAACACCAGCTTATTCATGGATGAGGAAACTGAGGTGGGCGCCCAGTTTGCCTCGATGATGACATACTGCATCCCGGGTTTTGGGGGGTAGACCAGGTCCTCGGGAATCTGGGGAGAGATGCCCACACTCCTCAGGGTCTGCTGGGGTCTCCATCCTTGCGGGCAAAGCCCTGGACCAGGTGTTGGAGAAGCAATTGAATGGGAGCTCTCTGGTTCTGCCGTTGGGGGCAAGGTTCCAGCGTGCAATGCCCAGGTTGCTGCCGAGCTAGTGCATCCGGCGCGGATGCAATCCCGTTTAGACTGTTTCCCAAGTCACCAGCAGAGGGCGCCTTTTATTCTTTCAAATCTCAAGCTATGATTTACTTTATTTTAAACTTTTTATTTTGTGTTGGGGTATAGCCGATTACGGAGAAGGCAATGGCACCCCACTCCAGTACTCTTGCCTGGAAAATCCCATGGATGGAGGAGCCTGGTGGGCTGCAGTCTATGGGGTCGCTAAGAGTCGGACACGACTGAGCGACTTCACTTTCACTTTTCACTTTCATGCATTGGAGAAGGAAATGGCAACCCACTCCAGTGTTCTTGCCTGGAGAATCCCAGGGACGGGGGAGCCTGGTGGGCTGCCGTCTCTGGGGTCGCACAGAGTCGGACACGACTGACGCGACTTAGCAGCAGCAGCAGCAGCAGCATAGCCGATTAACAATGTTGTGATAGTTTCAAGTGAACCGTGAAGGGACTCAGCCATGCATATACATGTATGCATTCTTCCTCAAACTCTCCTCCCATAAACTCCCCTCCCATGCAGGCTGCCATATAACATTGAACAGAGCTCCCAGGTCCTTGTTGGTTACCCGTTTTAAACACAGCAGTGTGTACATGTCCATCCCAAACTCCCTAAATATCCCTCCCCCACACCCTTCCCCCATGGCAAGAATAAGTTCGTTCCTCAATACTGTGAGTCTCTTTCTGTTTTGTAAGTTGATTGGTATCATTTCTTTTTAGATTTGCACAGAGGTGTCATGTGGGCTAATCAAGGCCTTTCTTGGAGCCCAGACTTAGGGGACTTTGAATTTCTAAATGGATAGAGCATGCCAACCGGTATATATAGAATGGATAAACCACAAGGTCCTACTGTAGAGCACAGGGAACTCTATTTAAAATCCTGTGATAAACCATAATAGAATAGAATATGAAAAAGAACGTACAAAAGTGGAAGTCACTCAGTTGTGTCTCTTTGTGGCCCCATGAACTATAGCCTGCCAGCCTCTTCTGTCCATGGAATTCTTCAGGCAGAATACTGGAGTGGGTACCCATTCCCTTCTCCAGGGGATCTTCCCAACCCAGGGATCAAATCTAGGTCTCCTGCCTTGCAGGTGGATTCTTTACCATCTGAGCCACCAGGAAAACCCAAGAATACTGGAGTGGATAGCCTATCCCTTCTCCAGTGGATCTTTCTGACCCAGGAATCAAACTGGGGTCTCCTGCATTGCAGGCTGATTCTTTACCAACTGAGCTGAGGCCTAATAAGAAAGATTTTAAAATCTTTTTCTGCTTCCCAAGCCACCATGCTGCATCTCCCTTCCAGGTCTTTGCTCAGACTGTTCACCCTGAAACAAAGCCATCTTCTCCTTCCCACCTTTAACCTTTCAGTTGATTACTCTGAGATTTTCTGGAAAAAAAAAAAAAAGAAAGTGTTAGTCGCTCAGTTGTGTGTGACTCTTTGCCACCCTATGGACTATAGCCTGCCAGGCTCCTTGATGCATGGAATTCTCCAGGCAAGAATACTGGAGTGGGTAGCCATTCCCTTCTCCAGGGGATCTTCCTGGCCCAGGGGTTGAATCCCAGTCTCCTGCACTGCTGGTGGATACTTTATACCATTGAGCCACCAGGGAAGCCTATTGCTGTACAGCAGTAATTAACACAACGTTGTAAATGAACTATACTTCAATAAGTTAAACAAAAAATAGGACATAAGAGGAGCAGTAAGTATATCCAGCCCACTCATCTTGGCCTGTCACCCACCGTCACTGATGCTTGGTCCATAAAGTGGTTTTCCTTTGAGAGAACGAGCTCTCTCCTGGCCACCCGAGTATTCTTCATGGGGAAATCCCACACGCTGAGATTCACCTCAAGGGGATGGCTGAGGGGCTCACTGGAGTCAGAATGAGCCTCCACATGGATGGTCTCTGGGCTGCCGATCCGCAGGACCCGGGGGGTCACCAGGATGTACCTGCCAGTGAACATATACGGGGGGATGGGAGGATTCAAGTGGGGGAAGCAATGGACTGGGGTCAAATGCAAGGAATCATGCCAGCGGCCGGGTCCCCTCAGTTCTGACTCACAGCGGCTCAGCCTGGGCAATGGGGATCCCCAGGAGGAGAAGCAGCAACCCCAGGCCCCAGGGCACGTCCATGGCGGTGGGTGGAAGATGCTTGTCCTCTTGTCCACCTCAGCGCTGGTCTGTTTGCCTTGGCTTGTCCTGGTTGAGTTAATATCTAAACGAACAAGGGGAGGAACTTCCCATAAATCCAGTGAAAGATGAGGGGCTGCTCTGCCCTTCTCAACCAGTGCTCTGCAGGGTCCGGGGTCAGGGAAAGTTGCACTGAGACTACTCCAGCCCCACCCCCACCTTGGGGGCCAGAGCGTAGGGAGAGCTGTCTTTCCCATCAGCCACTGGGTCTCATCCTGAAGCCCTCTGCTCCCACAGCAGGAAGGAGGTCACTTCCCAGGCCAGGTGACCGCTAGGCGCAGCACACACTCGGGACATAGTTGGGATTGGGTGGTAGGGGTAGGAGGAGACAGGATGTTCCCACCTCTGCCCTTGTGAAATTGACAAGAATTTCTGGGGTAGCTGCTCTAACAAGGGCAATGCAGGCATTATGTTTTTATTTCCCAATCACAGGTGTGATCAGCTGTATGAGGCATTTAGCCATCTGGCCCTGGGACCCACTGTAGTGGAAGCTTCTGGAAAATGCACAGGTCAAATCCTCTTACTGGGCTTCTGAGCGACTGAGTGACTTTCACTCAGCATGAACCTCATGGCTTTTCTCCTTCCTTGCAGGAGACGATTGTGTGTGTTAGTCGCTCAGTCGTGTCCAACTCTGTGTGACCCCCATGGACTGTAGCCCACCAGTGTCCTCTGTCCATGGGATTCTCCAGGCAAGAATACTGGAGTGGGTTGCCATTCCCTTCTCCAGGGGATCTTCCTGATCCAAGGATTAAACCCGGGTCTCATGCACTGCAGGCAGATTCTTTACCATCTGAGCCATCGGGGAAGCAGGAGACAGTTACACTTGGTAAATCGCCCACTGTCCATTATTCCAAAATCACACCAGTCTCTCTGGGTTCTTTTTCCAGATGGCAAATTATACGCTATTATAGTTAAAGTGAAAGTGTTGGTCACTCAGTTGTGTCCGACTCTTTGTGACCCCGTGGACTGTAGCCCACCAGGTTCTGCTGTCCATGAAATTCTTCAGGCAAGAATACTGGAGTGGGTTGCCATGAAACCATGGAGGAAAACACATCCTGATTGAAGCATTCCTGGAAGAAGCCTTCCTCTGACCTGAAATCATTCTCACTGGCTGTCTAATATGCTCTATTTGGACTTCCCTGGTGGAAGAGTAGATAAGTAAGAATTGCCTGCAAATACAGGGGACACAGGTTCAAACCCTGGTCCTGGAAGATTCCCCATGTCACGGAGCAACAAAGCCTGCGAGCCACGACTACTGAGCCCAGAATCCTCAAGTACTGAAGCCCGAGCACCCTGGAGCCTGTGCTCTGCAACAAGACATCACTGCAATGAGAAGCCCACGCACCACACCTGAAGAGTAGCCCCCACACACTTCAACTAGAGAAAGCCCGCCTGCAGCAGTGAAGACCCAATGCAACCAAAGATGAAGAGATCGATGTATAAATAAATAAAAATAGGTCTCCTTCTTCGATGAGGTCAACACTGCTAGCTTGGGGAGTCTTGCCTAGGAGGGACCCAGACCTCCCCAAACAATGATAATATACATTTATGCTACAAAGATTCACCAAATATTTACTACAAGCTTGGCCCTACTTAGCATGCTGGGGACACAGCAGTGACCATAATAGACAAAGTCTCTGCTTTCATGGACTGGATACTTTTCTGAGAACTTATTTTCTCCTTAGATTTCATAGCTTCCCATGACCTTGGTTCCCTGTGTACCAACTCTGTGGATTCTACCTTTGTAGAGAGCTGGGAAACTGAGTGTGTCAGACACAAAGAAGATAGTCATTTATTCCTCAGGCACTTCTTGTGCACCTACTACGTGCCAGATGTACACTCGCGGAAGTCTCAGAGTCATGCTGAAGTAAGAATTACCACCCATTGTGTGGATGAGGAAACTGAGGCCCAGAGATGGTGGGCAACTTCCCCCCACATCAGGCACGTGAGCCCTGCGGGTTGGGTAATGCCCTTACCAAAATCTATGGTAAACAGTCTCTTATGAAACAAAGAACCAACAGAATGGAATTACGGCCTGGATCGGGGATGCAGGTGAGACCTAATTTAGAAGATTCTAGAACACTGGTGTCCATTTGGGGTGGCATGTTCTACCGCTGTCCCAGGATCTCAGGGAACCTCCGTTGGTCTTGTTCAGCTCTCCCTTGGCTGGAGTGAGCTCTCCCACTTCACATCTTCATCCCTACACCAGGTGCTCACATCTCCCCCACCCATCCCAGGGGCCCCCACATGTCCAGAATGGAGGATACCCAATGGTGAGTGGCTGCTGAGACTTATATAATTTCATCTTTCTCTCCAGTCTGGGCTCCTTCCTCCATGCCAATGCCTCTGTCTCCTGAGTGGGAATCTTTGCTAGGTAGGTGCCTCCAAGCCTCTCTGCAGCACACTCAGGCCTGCAGCAGTCTCTTGAGTTTCTATCAGTATTTTGATTTGGAAGTGGGTCCAGGAAAGAAAAACTGCCCTAGGGTGCCAGTGAGCAGCAGAGGAGGCAGGAAGCACTTAGACTACTCGGGTGGGGATCCTTTGAGATATAGCCTTGCCACCCAATGAACTAATGGATGGGGGTAAGAATGGGTGCTGACTGAATGAGTGATAACAGGAGTTCATATCTCATCCACCTGACCCCTCCATCCCACCCCAATCCAGGTACCCCAAAAGAAAAATGATAAGTGTTTGCTCACTAATTGAAATAAATTTGAGCACCTACTGCATGCCCAGCCTTGCTGTAGGTGCTGGGGACATAGCAGTGAACAGAATGGAAACCACCACCCTCCTGGAGTGGATATTTACCATAGCCACATTCACCTGGACTCTCTGAATCCTCTCAGCAATCTAAAGATCCATCATTGGCCCATTTTGCAGGGGAAAAAAACTCAAAGTGAAGTCTCCTGCCCCAAACTGTACAGCTAGGAAACTTAAGCACAGAGAGGTTAAGTGACTCACTCAGGGTCACACAGAAAGTTAACAGATGGAACTGAGCCTTGGAATCTGGACTTAAGAGGGAGCCCAAATTAGCAGATGCAAACAACTGTATATATATATATATATATCAAAAAAATGGATAAACAATGAGGTCCTGTTGTATAGCATAGGGAACTACCGTCAGTATACTGTAATAAATCATAATGGAGAGGACTTCCCTGTTGGTCTATTGGTAAGACTTTGCTTTCCAATTCAGGGGGTTTGGGTTCCATCCCTGGTCGAGGAGAAGGGAAAGGCTTACCCACTCCAGTATTCTGGCCAGGAGAATTCCATGGACTGTATAGTCCATGGAGTGGCACAGAGTTGGACACGACAAAGTGACTTTAATTTTCTTTCACTTTCTTGGTCAAGGAGACCTCACATGCCTGGGGGCCAAAATTCAACAAAATAGAAAGCACTATTGTAACATATTCAATAAAGACTTAGAAATAATGAAAAAGAATATGAGAAAGAATATACTTATATATATATATGAAAGTGAAAGCGGTAGTCTCTCAGTGGGTGCCGGACTCTTGGCGACTCCATGGACTGTAGCCCGCCAGGCTCCTCTGTCCATGAGATTCTCCAGGCAAGAATACTGGATGGGGTTGTCATTTCCTCCCCAAGGGGATCTTCCCGACCCAGGGATAGAACCCCGGTCTCCAGCATTACAGGCAGCTTCTCTACCATTTGAGCCACCAGAGAAGCCTATGGCTCAGTCACCTTGCTATACACCAGAAACTAACATAACACTGTAAATCAGCTCTCCTTCGATTAAAAAACGAAACAAAGAGGGAGCCCAAGAAGGGTAGGAACTGGGGAGAGCAGCCATGGGTTCCACCCAAGTCTTCGGCAGCCACCAGTGATCAAGTCCAACCTCTTGGACTTGGCCACGAGAGGGCGCCAGCGAACCTCCGGCCAGACGCTGAGCAGCGCTCGGCCTCCTCCCGCAGGAATGTCAGTGGCGGAGGGAGGGGACTTTGGCGGCCAGCCCAGAGCAGCTGCTGCTGCCGCCGCTGATTCCGCCCTCCTTCCCCCTCCCTCCCTGGGACACCGGGCTTGCAGAAAGGAGGCCGGCGCGGGAGGGGCGGCTTTGCACGGATTTGTGGCCTCTGTTTTCGTCCCCCTCCGCCTGGGCTTCCAGCCCGAGGCTTCCCGGGAAAGGCCGGGAAGGACCCAGGAGACAGGGAATAACACCCATAACAGCATAACAACGGATAGTTGTCATTTGTAGTACACCTACGAATCCCTGCGCTTGGTGGGACTTTCCACCAACTGCTCCATTCTACAGATAAGGAAACAGACGCTCAGAGAGGTACGGTTGATTGCTCAGGTAGGGGGAGTCAGGAGCTTCTTAGTGTGGAAGGCATGGCCGGGATGTGGCCAGTTTAGTCACTTCCAGTCCTAGCCCAGGCTCCTTGGGCCATTTCTTGGCTTCCTCAGAGCTTCTAGAACTGGCTTTGCTTCCTGTTCCCTACGGGAATCTCATGCCTTCTCTGCTGGTCAAAGGCGGTCTCTGAAGGCTGTCAGAGTTTTCAAGGGAAGCTTATTGCCAACAGAGGAGAAAGAGTAATTTAGCAATCACATTTGGGGTTGATTACTGGGTCTGAAAGCACCATGGAATTTCAATAATATGTGTCCCCAAAGAGCTCACAGCCAGGTCAGGGAGAACTACTCATAAATAAGCAGATGTGAGAGCCCAGAGGAGCCTGCTAACCCATTTAGTCTGAGGAGTAAAGGAAGGCTTCCTGGAGGAAGTTGTATTTAGGCTGAAATCAGAGAATCTCAGGGCTTCCACGGTGGCTCAGACAGTAAAGAATTTGCCTGTAAATCAGGAGACCTGGATTCAATCCCTGGGTCGGGAAGATCCCCTGAAGAAGGGAATGGCTACCCACTCCAGTATTCTTCCCTGGAGAATTCCATGGGCAGAGGAGCCGGTGGGCTACAGTCCATGGGGTCGCAAAGAGTCAGATGCGACTTAGCGACTGAACAACAAGCAACCGTGGGCCATAGGTACCGGTGATGCAGCTGAGCACACAAACAGTCTCCTCCCCGTGGAGACGGTGTTCTAATGGGTGGAGATGGGCAAGAGACGAATATGTCACGTGATGAGAAATAAAGCAGGTCCAGGGTATACAATGAATCTGCTTGTGCCATCTTGTGGTGATCAGGGAGGGGCCCCTCTGAGTCCCTGTATGAGATCAAGGAGGGAGACTTGTGGAAATTTGGGAAAAGTGTTCTAGGCAGAGGAAACAGCAAGTGCAAAGGCCCTGAGGCGGAAGTGTGTGTGGAGGTTTAAGAAACAGCAAGGAGGCCTGTGTTCCGGGACTGGAGTGAGCAATGGTGAGAGTGATGGAGATAATTTGAGATGAATATTCAGGGGTCAGATCATGTAGGAGGCCTCATCATTGTGGATCTGAATCTAAGTTAGAGATGGAACGTGGAGAATTTTGAAGATGGGAAGGGCATTTTCTTTCTGTGTTAGCAAATTAGTCTGAGGATGCCCTTTGTTACTATGACTTGAACTCCAAAAGTAACGAGAAGAAAGGTGAATAATTCCACCACATAAAAACAAGGCCAGGACTTCTCTGGTGGTCCAGTGGTTGGAAATTGCCTGCCAGTGCAGGGGACATGGGCTCCATCCCTGGTCTAAGAAGATTCCCCACGGTACAGGGCAAGTAAGTCTAAGTGCCACAGCTAGTGAGCCTGTGTGCCCTGGAGCTGATGCTCTGTAATGAGAGAAACCACTGCAATGAGAAGCCCACGCACTGAACCTAGAGAGTAGCCTGTGCTCACCACAACTAGAGGAAGACCGAGCACAGCAAGGAAGACCCAATGTAGTCAAAATAAATAAATAAACAAATGCACCTTCATAAAAAAAAAAAAAAGGGCCAAATGCCACCACAGAAAAGTTAAAAAAAACCTGGGAAAACATAACTGTACTTCATATTATAGACCCCTTAATGTCTATAATATGTAAAGAGTTTCTAAGAATTAATGATAAAAATATAAATATAAATTTGTGTATTTACATAAAATATGCAAATCCCATAGGAAAAATATTGAGCAAATGGTGTAGTCAGAATGTTCACAAAAAATGAAACACAAGGGTTCTTTAATGCATTAAAAGACACTGGGCCTTGCTCTTAATAAGAGCAATGCAAGTTAAAATAAGAGGAATGTGAGATACCAATTTTTACATGTTAGATTGGCAAAATGATGCTCAATATGGTTGAGCTGTTAAAAAGTGAGCATATTAATATGTGGACTTCAGTCCTCCCCAGTAGAGATGAATTTGATGATGTTCATAAAGATTACAAATGCTTAGCTTCTGTGGCCAAGAAATCCCATGATAGAAATGCTTGCACGTGTGTGAAATGATGTATAAACACAAGGTTATTCATTGCAGCCATTTCTATCATAGCCAAAGGTTGCAGAGAACCCCTAAGATTCTTCATGAACTCCAGGACCAGTTGTATAAATTACCCCCATCTACACAATGGAATATATTACGGCTGAATCAAAGAATGAGGAAGTCTGCTCCGGCTGATGGGGGGAAAGCTCCCAGGACATACTCAAGGAAAGATCCCTTCACTCTTCACTCTTATGTGTATAGTATGTTGCTTTTTGTGAAAAAGTTTTAAAAGTGTATATTCATTTTTTCCACTAAAATGCTACACATTTATTTTTATATTTTTTTAAATGTAGGCAGTATTTGAGCATTTTATTTTAAAAAATTAAAAAAAAATCTTTTTGTATTATTTTTGGCTGCACCCCTGCAGCATGTGGAATCTTAGTTCCCTGACCAGGATTGGAACACATGCCCCTCTGCCTTGGTAGGGCACAGTCCCAACCACTGAACCACCAGGGAAGTCCCCTTATTTTTAAAGTTGTGGTAAAATCCACACAACATAAAATTGACCATTTTGACCATTTTTTGTGTACAGTTCACAGGCATTAAGTGCATTCATATTGTTGTTGACCCACCACCACCAGCCATCTCCAGAACTCTTTTTACCTTCCCAAACTGAAACTCTATCCCCATTAAACCCTCACTCCCCATTCCCATTCCCCAGACTCTTTGAACCACTATTTTACTTCCTGTCTATGAATTTACATATTCTAGGTACCTCATATAAATAGAATCACGCAACAGACTTGTTCTTTTACAGCTGGCTTGTATTGCTTGGCATAATATCTTCAAGGTTCATCTGTGTAATGTCTTCAAGCTTCATTTGTGTTGTAGCACAGGTCAGGATTTCCTTCCCTTTTATTTTAAAATTTTGCTTGCTCTGGGTCTTTGTTGCAGTGCGTGGGCTTCTCTAATTGCATCATGCAGGCTTAGTTGCCTGGTGGCACGTGGAATCTTAGTTCCCTGACACGGGCTTGAACCTGTGTACCCTGCATTAAAAGGCAGATTCCTAACCATTGGACCACCAGAGAAGTTCCTTCCTTTTTAAGGCTGAATACTCTTCCTTTGTGTGATTATACCACAGTTCATTTATCCATTCATCAGGTATTTTTTTCCCTTGTATATTCAGATAGAAAATCTGGATAAATAACTCATAAAAGTTATTACAGGGAGGGGTGGGGAATCAGAAACTGGGTAGTTGAGTAATGAGGAGGGTCAGAGAATGGCTTAAAAATATTTCTTAATATGTATTTTTTATTTTTGTGTATGTTCTTTTGTATTTTTTGATTTTGAAAAGCACTGTGAATGTTTGAACTATTTGAAAGATATTTTTAAGGGTCCTCTGGGCTGTTGTCTGGAGAATATATTGTAGGGAGGAAAATGCAGAAGGGGAGGAGGCTGCGGCAATATTCTAGGTGAGAAATCTTGGTGGTTGGACTAGGCTGGAGGCCAAAAAGGTGTTTTAAAGTACTTGGTTCTGAGTATATTTTACAGGTCAGGTGAATAGGCTCTCCTGATAGACCATATATGAAGTGTGAAAGAAAGTAGAGATAATGCCAAGATTTTTGGCTTGAGCAGTTAGGATGGACTTATTTTGGCTAAGATGGGAAGATAGGATGGGGGGGGTGTGAGTGTAGAAATCAAGAGTCAAAGGTAGGCTGGTTATTATCACCTTCTGAGCTTTGATCAGTCTCTGCTGGTCAGCGGTAGCATTCACCTAGCAACCTTTCTCTTCCCACCGCAATTGTTTTGTAAACGTATTTATGTATTTATTTTTGACTGGGTCTTCTTTGCTGCTGGTGGGCTTTCTCTAGTTGCAGCAAGCCGGGCGCTACCCTCTAGTTGCCACGCTACTCTCTAGTTGGGCTTCTCATTGTGGTGGCTTCTCTAGTTGCAGGCTCTAGGGCAAGAGGGCTTCAGTAGTGGTGGCTCCTGGGCTCTAGAGCACAGGCTCAGTAGTTGTGGTGCCTGGGCTTAGTTGCTCTGTGGCATGTGGGATCTTCCCGGACCAGGGATCCAGGGATTGAACTCATGTCTCCTCCGTTGGCAGGCGGATTCTTTACCAATGAGTCACCAGGGAGGCTCTGCATTTGTTTGTAGAGTTGCTATCTGGATTGATGATGATTCTTCCTGATTCGCAACAGAAACTGACTCGGGGTGATTTACGCTTCAGAGGAATTTCTCGGGTGGATACTGGGGGTTCATGGGATCACCAGCCTTGGAAGATGGAAAAGGACAAAGTGAGGGCAGGACAGCAGCTAAGACCACAGTTTAAATCATCCCCTGGAACCAGCCAGCAGCTCTGGTTTTTGTTGCCAACACTGGTGATGCCACGCTTACATCCCTTCTGCCCCCTCCTCTTCCTGATCATTCCTCCAGGTGGGCAGCTCTCCATTCTAAATCCTGTGCATCTGCAGAGTGGAATCAGGGTCACATGCTTGCCCTCAAGCTGCAAGGGAAGCTGGGAGAGAAGGTCTGGTGTGTTCTTGTTCCAAGAGTCTATATGGAGACTTCCCTGGTGGTCCAGTGGTTAGGAGTCCGCCTGCCAATGCAGGGGACACAGGTCTGGGAAGATCCCACATGCCGCAGGGCAGCTAAGCCCATGCTCCACAACTACTGAAGCCACATGCCTAGAGCCCATGCTCTGCAACAAGAAAGCCACCGCAACGAGACACTTGCGCACCAGAATGAAGAGCAACCCCTGCTCGCTGCAACTAGAGAAAGCCTGTGAGCTGCAATGAAGACATAGAGCAGCCAAAAAAAAAAAAAAAAATCTATATGAACGGGGTTTGGAATACTGTCCGCCCCACCTGCAAATAAAAATCAAGTTTGGCTTCACTCATCCTGGGTATGATGGCTCTTCCTTCTTGGTAAGGAGGTAATTGTGTCTTTTAAAATAATTTACTTAAGGGAGTTTTTAAAACATTTTATAAATACAGATTTTATTTTGTGTTGGAGTATAGTTGCTTTACAATGTTATGTTACTTTCTGGTGTACAGCAAAGGGATTCAGTTATATATACACATATAGCCATTCTTTTCCTGATACTTTTCCCATAGAGGTTATCACAGAATATTAGGGAAAGTTCTAAAGGAGGTTTCTATATTAATTAATTATGCTGTGTTGAGTCTCAGTGGTGGCACTTAGGCATCTCTTGAGTTGTGGCGCATGGACTCCAGAGCGCCCAGGCTCAGTGGTTGCGGCTTGCTCCAAGGCATGTGGGATCTTAGTTCCCCAACCAGGGATTGAATAGGTCCCTTGAATTGGAAGGTGGATCCTTAATCACTGTACCAATATGGAAGTTCTAAAAAAAAAAAATCAGAGTTTTTTTTTTTTTTTTTAAAGCAAGGAAATACTGGAAAATCATAAAATTCAGGGCAGAGGAGACCTTTGGGGTGAGGCAGGCAGCCAATATCAATGACGTTCTAACGGTAGAGTCTGACGATAGGCTACTGTGTATGCACTTTGCTCCTCTGCCTTGTCAAGTGCGTGTATTGTTCCATCAGTCAGCGTCCCAGATGGAAAGAGATAGCACACTCACAGTGCGTAATTTGGGGAATGATGGGGACAGGCACAATGGTTAAAGGAAGGGCCAGGGGACGGGAGCCTAATGGAGGATAATGCAGTGCCTTCCTGCTGCCGACCATGGGGTCCCATCACTATCTTTAGCTGAAAGGGGCAAAAGGAGGGTGTGGTCCTCAGAAACTGGAGTCAGGGCCTGAAACGGACAGATGCTTCGAATCCACAGGGACTCTGCATGGAAGGGACAAACACCCTGGTCTTTCCCCTCCTACCCCCTGACCTCCTGCTGATGCCTCCCACTGGCAGAACCCAATGCAACTGGAAGCCGGAGGTGAAGGAAATTGATTGATCTGATCCTTGGGTGAGCCTCCTGGTTAAAGACCTTTTGCACATGTGTATTTCATCTACTCTTTTTTATTTTATTTTAAATGTTTATTTGTCTGTGCGTGCTAATTCTCTTTGGTCGTATCTGACTCTGTGTGACCCTATGGACTGTAGCCTGCCAGGCTCCTCTGTCCATGGGATTTCCCAGGCAAGAATATTGGAGTGGGTTGCTGTTTCTTTCTCCAGGGGATCTTCCAGACCTAGAAATCAAACCTGCATCTCCTACATCACAGGTGAATACTATATTCCAATAAAAATTAATTTAAAAAATCAGTATTCAGGTCACGTGAAATTAAATTACAGGGATGAAAATGGAAGTATTAGTTGTCCTGCTGCTGCTGCTAAGTCCAGTCATGTCCAATTCTTTGCGATCTTATGGGCTATAGCCTGTCAGGCTCCTTTATCCATGGGATTCTCCAGGCAAGAATACTGGAGCGGGTAGCCATTCCCTTCTCCAGGGGAATCTTCCCAACCCAGGGATGGAACCCAGGTCTCCTGCAGGGAGATTCTTCACCCTCTGAGCCCCACATACCTGTGGGGATCATGTGCAGCATGATGGGGATCTTAGTTCCCTGACCAGGGATCGAATCCTTGTCCTCTGCAGACTCCAAAATAATTTTTTTTTATTGAGATAGCATTTATATGCCATAAACATTGCCCTGTTTAAGTGCACAATTCTGTGGGTTTGGGTGGATTCATAAGCTTATGCAACCATCACCATTATCTACTTTTAGATATTCTTTTGCAGGTATTCCAACCTTGCTTCAAAAATCCAGTACAGACGGAGCAGAAAGGAGGAACTGATTTGAAAAAATATTAAGTAACCCCTGCACTGACTCAAAGAGATCTCTTCCGAGGGTCCGGGATTCTCCTTTCAGTTTCCCTTTTATTGAAAGAGGCTCTAAAGACCAGCATAGACCGAGTTGGATGGCCCCAGACTAGATTCCTGCCTCTCCCCACCCCTCCCAACCCTGTCTCTTGAAACTGGGGATGTTCTGAGTGACTCCATCTCATAAGGCTGCCGAGCAAACTTTAATTAAAAAACTTTGCCTGGAGCTTGGCATTCCAAGGTGGTTATTGAACCCAAAACCACAACAAATATTCCAAGTGAAATGAAACAGTCCAGAGGACTTTGGTTTCAGCACTTTATTGCTAGTCCTGCTTGGTAGAAGATGACACCAGGGGAGTCACCTGCCCAGGGCCACCCACTGAATGAAAGGCAAAATCAGCATTTACACCCAGAGTCCATTTGCTTCCGAATTCTCAAGAGGAGGGCCAAGAAATGTGGGGGACACGTCTCAGGGTTCAGACGGAATCCTTATTGGTTTAAAAAAAATTAAATTGTGGAAAAGTATATACAATACAAAAGGTGTCATCTTTACTATTTTTTTTTTTTGGCCGACGCATGCAGGATCTGAGTTCCCTGACCAGGGATCGAACCTGCACCCCCTGCATGGAGAGCATGGGGTCTTAACCACTGGACCACCAGGGAAGTTCCTCTTCACTATTTTTAAGTGTATAGTTGACTAGATTTTTTTTAAAATTTGCTCATTTATTTTTAGCTGTGCTGCATCTTCATTGCTGTGTGCCGCCTTTCTCTAGTCGCAGTGAGCAAGGACTGCTCTCTAGTCTAGTCCTCTCTAGCTGTGGTACTTGGGCTTCTCGTTGCAGTGGCTTCTCTTGTTGTGGAGCATGGGCTCTAGGGCTCTCGGGCTTCAGTAATGGTGACTCCCAGGCTCTAGAGCACAGGCTCAACAGTTGTGGCACACAGGCTCAGCTGCTCCGCGGTGTGGGGGATCTTCCCTGTTCAGGGATTGTCTTCTACATGGGCAGGTGGATTCTTTACCACTGAGCCACCAGTGAAGCCCCTCCAGTTCATTAGTGATAAGTATATTTACAATGTTGTGTAACTGCCACCACCATCCATCTCCAAGAACTCTTTCTTCATCTTGCAGAATTGGAACGCTATCGCCATTAACCACTAACTCTCCATTCCCCCATTTCCCAGCCCCTGGCACCCACCGTTCTACTTTGTCTCTTTGAACCTGACTCCTCTGGGACCTCATATAAGTGGAATCATACAGTATTTATCCTTTCGTGTCTGGCTTCTTTCACTCAGCAGAGTGTCCTCACGTTTCATCCATGTTTTAGCACGTGTCAGAATTTCCTTCCTTTTTAAGGCTGAATAAATACTCCATTGTACAGATGGATCACAGTTTGTTTATCCAGTCATCTGTTGATGGACATTTGGGTTGGTTCCTCCTTCTGCCTATTGTGGACAACGCTGTGCTGAACATGGGCGTACAATATCTTTTCAGTTCTTTTGGGTAATACCCAGGAACGGAACTGCTGAGTCGTATGGTAATTTTATTTCACTGTTTGAGGAACTGCCTTACCACTTTCCGTAGGGGCTGCACCATTTTACATTCTTACCAACAGTGCCTGCCTCATGCCTAACGTGCCAAGTGCTCGGTCAGGTCCGACTCTTTGCGACCCCATGTACTGTAGCTTGCCAGGCTCCTCAGTCTATGGGATTTTCCAAGCAAGAATACTGGAGTGGGTTGCCGTTTCCTTCTCCAGGGGGTCTTCCCGACCCTGGGATTGAACCTGAGTCTCCTGTGTCTCTGCATTGCAGGTGGATTCTTTACCTGCTGATCCATCTGGGATGCCCACCAACAGTGCACAGGGTTCCAATTTCTTTACATCATCGCAAACACTTGCTATTTTCTGGGCATTAAAAAAATGTAGTCATGCTAATAGGTGTGAGAAAGGCCCTATTTCTTTTTAATGTTTTTATTTATACATGAGAAATTGAGCTTTATTACTACAGTGATTACTATTAGCTGCAAATATATATTTTATGAAAAAATATACATACATTGCTGGTATGTATGCAAACACATTTTACTGATGGATTGCATGTGTGCTAAGTTGCTTCCTTCATGTCCAATTCTTTGTGACCCTATGGACTGTAGCTCGCCGGGCTCCTCTGTCCATGGGAATTCTCCAGGCAAGAATATTGGAGTGGGTTGCCATGTCCTCCTCCAGGCGATTTTCCCAACCTAGGAATCGAACCCTCATCTTTTACATCTCCTACATTGGCAGGCAGGTTCTTTACCACTAGCACCACCTGGGAAGCCCTTCTGATGGAGTATGTGACCAGAATGTCTGGAAACCCCTTAGTCAAACCAGCTTTGAGTGTGTGTGTAGGAGGGGAGGAGGGATGGGAATGTTTGGATCATTCCTAAATTCCTAGACTGAAGATAATGAAGTCCAGAGGTTGACTGAGACAGCCTGTCTCATCCTTCAAGGTCCAGGGACAACGCCCCCTCCTCCAGGAAGAATTCCTTGCGTTCCCGGACACAACTCCAGCTCTCTGATCTGGGCTCCTCAGCCCAGGATGCCAGGATCCTAGGGTCCACTCTCTCTGCTCCTAGCCTTGACCACAGAGGGGTCTGTACCTGGAGGCTGAGTGCTCTCTGGGGTTCCAGCAATGCCCAGACACAAAAATGTGTCAGGCAGAGTTTGTTGAATGAATGAATGAGTGAAGGGTCGTACATCCAGAGAGGGGTGTGAACTAAAGAGGCTTGGTTGTTCAGGGGTGAGGAGGGTTGGGTGAGGCTCTGTTCATCGGGGCCACACTGGGGTGCGGAAGCAGCTGCAGGCCAGGCACCGAAGGCCAAGGTTGAGGAGGCGTGGCCAGCGGAAGAGCAGGCAGTGGGAGGTTCGCACATACAGGCTGCCGGAGGGGTCCATGGCCTTGAGTGCGATCAGTGGAGTGTAGCGGGTGTTGGTCCGTCGGCGCAAGGGTGGTCTGGCCGAGCCGATGACCTTGACGATGACCTGTGGGGTGGAGTCCCGAGCTCTGGGACCCAAGGAGGGGCAGGGTTTCTGTAGGGAGGGGCCCCCTCACATACCTGAGCCATGTCTTGGGGCTCCAGGCCCCACCTCACCTTGGCTACATCCTGTGGGCTCTGTCCCACGTTGTGAAAGAGCTCCCTGGAGGCTGGGAGGTACAGATCTCGAAAGTAGCTCAGGGTGTCAGGGTCGGTGCCTGGGAACTCGGCTGTGGAAACCTGCTCTAGGAGCTTGCCCTCAAATTCTGTGACAACCGGGCCTGGCTCCACCAGGGAGATGCTGAGAAAAGGGGGAGGGGAGAGAGTCTGGTGCCCCCCAAATGCCAGATACCCCATTTTGTCTAATACTGTCTCTCTCTCTGTCTCTGTTTTTTTTTTTTTTTTTTTTTTTTGTGGCTGCATGATATGTAGGATCTTAGTTCCCTGACCAAGGATTGAGCCCATGCCTCTTGCATTGGAAGTGAAGTCTTAACCACTGGACCGCCAGGAAAGTCTCCGATACTGTCCCTCTTTTCTCCTCACTTCCCCATGTCTCCCATTGTTATTTCATGCCTCCTTGCTCCCACCCGTCTCCTCTGCTACTCCTCTCTCCTTGTCTGTCCTGCCACTGCCTCCATCCCCCCATCACTGTCCAAATGCCCGCCTCACAAGATGTTGAACTGTAGCAGCTGGACAGCCAGACTTTCGAAGAACCCCTCCATGGCAAACTTGGAGGCCGCGTAGACTTCGTTGAACACGACACCTGAGAAGATGGCAGGAAGGCAGGCCCTTTGGGGGTCTGGGTGGTGGGCTTGGTGGGTCCAGAGGGATGGGGTCTTGGGAGACAGAGCAAAGAGGATTTAGAGATCAGAGGATATCTGGGGCCAATGTGGTGGGTGTATGGTAGTGTGTTATGGGACCATGTGGGGTCAGGATGAAGTTGGGGTGCCAGGTCCCAGCTCTTCCTTGCAGTGTTCCATCCATCCTTAGTCCAAGGAACTCTCCTATTTCCCTCCATCCTCTAAACGCTTGGGCCGCTTGGTCATGGGATTCCTGGGATCCACAAGGACAACCCCACTCACCAGGGTCTTTATTGGCCCCTTTATTGAACAGTGAATGTGTCCCCCCAAAGTCAGGGAGTGTAGCTGGAAGAGGGACCAGAGAGCTGGGTAAATGCAGATTTTCCATGTCAGGGTTACAAGTAGGGTGGATTCCTTAGGGGGCTGCTGGAGAGAGAGGCAGCTCCAAGGAAATTTCCAGGGAGAGGAAGGAAGTTGAGAGGGGTTCAAGGAGGAAAGAGCAGGCACAAGGATGGCAAGTAGGTGGCCTCCATAGTAGGCCTATAGCAGACATCTCTAGTCAATCACCACTCTCTTTCCTGCAGAACCTCAGAGTCCCAGATCTAGACATCTCTGGGGTCTGATGGGATCTGGCAAGAAGGAGTCTCTGGAGGAGTGCTGATGGTTCCTTTCAATTTTGTGGGATGGTTGGAAGAGATTTTTGGAGGTCTCCAGAAGTGGGGTTGATAATGGATGTGGATGGCCATTGGCAGCATGTATACCAGCCCTGTCTACTCCTGTACTATGGTAGACATAATTAATCTATCCCAGAACTTCTTCCTCCTGAAGTTCAGTATTCTTCTCAATGCAGGCCTATGTAGGGAATATGAGTTAAAACCTAGTTGCCATCCTTCCAGCTGGGGGAGGGTCAGACACTGGGAGGATTCCCAGCATTGGATCCTCAGGACTCACCCTGCAGCCCCATGACACTGCTGACCACCACGATGTGGCCCTGTCGCCTCCTCTTCATGCTGGGAAGCACAGCTTTGACCAGCCGGACAGCCCCAAAAAAGTTGGTATCAAAGACGTTCTGCATGGCAGCTAGGCTGAGCCCTTCCAAGGGCCCCACCAGGCCCACTCCAGCATTATTCACTAAGGGGGGTAGGAGTGAGGGTTACTTTGAAGTCCCCCAACCCTTCTAGGGTCACTTTCCCAAGGACACTCACTAAATTGTTCCCCCCTCCCCCCACTCCAGGTCTGGGGTTAATCCAGGGTGTCTAGGGCAGACAAATGTGGAGCCTTGAAAATCTTTAGATACAGTTTAGCATTTGTTATAGGGGACTCTTAACCCTGGGTGGGGAAGAGGACTGCTGGGAACAGCCTCTCCTTCAATGCATGAGCAATTCAGCTCTGACCCCAAATTGCATCAAAACAGCCACATCCACCCCTTCTTAGAGGACCATTTAGGGACCGTGAGTTGCTTCTTCATCATGCTCCTTTCCCTCAATGACTCATCAAATTAATTTCCCCAACCACGTATGGTTTTCTTCATACGTGAGAAGTTCCATTAAAAAAAATCCACCCTATTCCCAGATCTCAATTTATTTTTCGTTTCTTTAATAAACTGAATGGCATCCTGGGCTCTTAGCCAACTGGTCTACCCCTTCCATACAGTGTCAGAGGTTGCTGGTCAAACAATAGGGCTGGTTCCCAGACACTGGAGAGGGCTTGCTGTGATTGAGGATCTCTGCTTAGGCCAAGGAGGAGGCAAGTGACCCCAGGGGATGCTCAGACTCACCCAGCACGTCCACTTCCCCTCCCTGGATGCAGTTGAGACACTGGGCCACTGACTCATCACTGCACACGTCCAGCTGGGCCACGGTGAGGGTCTGACCCAGAGCCTCCCCAGCGGCTGTCTCCAGTGTCCCCTTCTTTCCCAGGTCCCTCATGGTGGCCACCACTGGGAACAGAGAGCAGAGTTGGAGCAGGCACTGGGGTTCCTTTACCCTATGAGTGAACTTCCATGTTCCTGTGATACTGCATGAGGAATGTCACAGAGGAATGGAGACTCATAGGTTTACACATCTACATTCACCATACAATCACAAATGCATACTTATGTACAGACATTTATATGTACCTCCATCCATCCATCCATTCATCTAACAAACATTTATTTACGTTCACTTTACCCTATGCCCTATTCGAGGTGCAGAGGCTATCCTATGAAATAAGATAAAGTGCATGCCCTCAAGGAATTCAGAACCAGTAGGTAAGACATTAAAATAAACATAGAACAGGTTGGCTTGAGAAAGGAAATGCCTGCACATCTAAAGTCAACATATGCCTGTTATATGGAGTGAAGTAAGTCAGAAAGACAAAAACAAATGTTGTATATTACGCATATATACGGAATCTAGAAAAATAGTACTGGTAAGCTTATTTGCAGGGAAGGAATGGAGACACAGATGTAGAGAATGGACACAGTGGGGGAAGGAGAGGGTAGGATGAATTGAGAACGTAGCATTGACATATATACACTACCACGTGTAAAATAGATAGTGGGAAGCTGCTGTTTAACACAGGGAGCCCAGCCTCCATTCTGTGATGACCTAGAGGAATGGGAGTGGGAAGGAGGGGATATAATAGAATTGTGGCTGATTCGCATTGTATGGCAGAAACCAACACAACATTGTAAAGCCACTGTGCTGTGCTAAGTCACTTCATGTCCAACTCTTTGTGACGCCATGGACCATAGCCTGCCAGGCTCCTCTGTCCATGGGATTCTCCAGGCAAGAATACTGGAGTGGGTTACCATTTCCTTCTCCAGGGGATCTTTCTGACCCAGGGATTGAACCCGTGTATCTCACGTCTCCTGCATTGGCAGGTGGGTTCTTTATAACTAGCACCACCTTATCCTCCAATAAAAAAATAAAGTCAACATATGTGCAAATATGCACATGTAAGTATGAATAGCCACATTTACATCATCAGCATAGATTGCAATTTATTGAATACCTACTATGTGCCATATACTATGCTAAACATTTTTTAATAAGTGCTAACTCTAATCCTCACAGGAATCCTATGATTAGGTCATTGACTTATTTTCCAAAGATGGCCACAATATCTTTTATTGCTCATGCTCTTCTACAATGTAGCTTCTCACCCAGCAGGACATGAAATCTGATTCTTGAATCCTGTGACTGGCTGGGAATCAATAGACTGTGGTAAAGGTAACACTGTGTGGCTTCGGAGATTAGGATGGAAAAGATGTTGCAGTTTCTGCCTTGCTTGCTGGAACACTTACTCTTGAAGCCTTTAGCCACCCTATAGTAGCCCTGTCCTGAGGCCACCATGCTGGGAGGAAGCCCAAGCCAACCCAGACAGAAAGACCCCATGAAGCAGCCCCGAGATGACTGGAAGGGAGAGAGATGTCTGCCCAACCCTGACATGTTCCAGTCTCCTTTGTTGTAGCCTTTGACCTTGAGCCTGAACTGCCCAGCTGAGCTCTTCCAAATTCATAACCTTTGTAAATCTCTCAAGATAGATGATCACAGCTGTTGTATGCCATACATTTTTGGGTGCTCTGTTTTTAACAGTAGTAATCAGAACACATAGATAATGTTATTATCCCCATTAACTCACCAAGTCTCAACAAAATGAAGTTTCTTGCCTAATTTATCCTTGTTGTTTAGTTGCTAAGTCAAATCTGACTCTCTGCGACCCCATGGACTGTA
This sequence comes from Bos taurus, assembly GCF_002263795.3. NCBI lineage: Eukaryota > Metazoa > Chordata > Mammalia > Artiodactyla > Bovidae > Bos > Bos taurus. The sequence goes on along the minus strand of NC_037334.1, from coordinate 14,590,522 downwards.
GCCCGCCAGGCTCCTCTGACCATGGGTTTTGCCAAAGTTGTGCATCTCTCTAAGACAGAGAGCAGAGCCCTGGGAGAAGCAGCCTTGCCAAGTGGGGCAATGTCCTCACCCTTGCATCCTCCTATTAAGTAATGGCCCTTTGGATGCTTCGACTCTAGTGTGCTCTGGGTCAGAGGTTCTGGGTGGGGTGCAGATTGGGGCCATTGACCCTAGAGCGGCAGGAGGCCAAGTCTTTAGATGTACAGCGCCCTCCCCTCCCCAAACCCTCAAGGTCAGGGTCACTTAAGAGGCTTATCACTGAATAGTAATCTGGGGAGGCATGGGGGAGGGGAATGCGTAAGTGAAACCTCAGAAAAGGGCTGTCCTCCCCAGCCAGCCCTTCTAAAAATATCACACACGCCTACCCCGCTTCCTTTATTTTGCTTCTGACCACTCATCAGCACTAGCCACATAATACAATTAAATTATCTGTTTAATATTTGTCTTCCCTCTCCTCCCCCAGATTTTTGTCTTTTTTTTTTTTTTTGCAGCTGTATTTCCACACCTAAAACCTGAGACCCAACAGGTGCATCAGAAGCTTTCTTTGGATGGGGGATGATTCACAAGCAGAGGTGGGAAGGGGGCCTCTCGGTGTTCTGGGTTCTCTCCAAGTTCACCAAGGCAGCTGAAGGCATGGACTATCGGAAATAGTTCGGGGAGAGCTGAGGGGTCCTGGGAAACCATGCCCACTCCTGTCTTTCCTGGCCTGTCCTCCCCACCTCCAGGCCCCTTACCCTGGTAGCGCTGCCTGGGGTCATGAGCCAGCTGCACTGCCAGCTCCAAGCCGATCCCAGAGGAGCATCCTGAGATGAGTACAGTCCGGGGTGCATCAGCCATGTTGATTCCTCCCTGGACGCGTGACCTCCACTGGCCAGCAGCTGACTCCCACCACCTGTCATCCGATCATCTGCTCTCTCCTAAGCACCCTCCACCTGATCCCCAGCAGCGTGAAGGGACCCTGGGATCCCTCGATTATGAACTGACCTTGCACAGGCAGCCACGGGGCGGGAGGATGGTGGGGGTGGGGGTGGGGGGAAGAATCCCTTAACTTCAGTATAGTCCTTTCTTTTTATCTGTCAAATATTTCCTTTCCTCCCCAATACACTCATAACTGGGGGCTTTTGTTATGATGATAAGTTATTCAGGGCTGGGGGGGGGGCGGAGTTGGGGTGCATGGGGAATGAGCAGGGGTGTTCTCTTGCTGTTTCTACCCTGGGCAAAGAATCTCTGGTGGAGAGAGTGTGGTCCCAGAAGTGTCCTTTCAAAGAGAGAAAGGGCATAGAAATGGCAGAAGATAAGGTTAGACTATAGGAAGAACTTCCCAACAAAACAGGGCAGGGCAGGAACTTCATGGGTCTTCAGCTAGGGAAGTCTTGGTCTCCGGGTGTCCCTGAAGAGGGAAGAGAAATGACTTGAGGAGATTCCCTCTCCTCCTCCCACTCAGGGCCCCCCCTCCCCCTCACGCCAGATGGGTCCCCACCCCCTCCTCCCCAGGGACACAAAGTCTCTTTGTGTAAGAGTCAGAGGCCGGGAGGGAGGCTTCTCCCTCTTCCCCATGGGGGGCGGGGCAGTTCTGGGCCCGGGACACGCCCCTTGGGTTCCTCCCTGCGGAAGCTCTCAGATCCTGCCTGTCTGCGCTTGTTCAATTGCACAGACAGCTCCGCCTGACCTGACCCCCTGGGTCCCCCTCACACTGGGGTGGGGAGGGTTCCCAGTGGGGTGAAGGGAGCGTTCTGCTTCACCCCAGGAATGACAGGGGTCCACCCCTCCCTGCAGCAGTGCCCTGCTTGAGGGTAGGACCAGACTCCCTGATTTAATAGGGAAATGCGTAAGGATTCGAAGTTTTGCCTGGGACGTCCTGCTGGGATCTGAGTCTGGGAGAAGAGCGAGGAGGATGGAGGTGGGGGGCTTTATTTGAAGATTAAGAGTTTGGGTTTCTCTGGTGGCTCAGACAACAAAGAATCTGCCTGTGATGCAGGAGACCCAGGTTTGACCCTGGGTCAGGAAGATCCCCTGGAGAAGGAAAAGGCAACCCACTCCAGTATTCTTGCATGGAGAATTCCATGGACAGAGGAGCCTGGCAAGCCATAGCCCATGAGGTCTCCAAAGAGTCAGGCATGACTGAGCACACACAGGGGAGACGGGGTGAGGCTGGTACCTTATTGTGGGGTCAGACAGGTGGGTGAGGATTTAGCATCAGGCTGGGACCCCATTTAGGGGCCTGACTGAGACAAAGGATCTGGTATAAAGCTCTAGCCTCTAATTCCAGGCCCTAGATGGAGGCTGCAGGTTTGAAAGCAACTAAGCTCTTCGACAGAGCCTGTTTGGAGAATAAGTCTGGGACCCTGGAATTTAAGGCTGGGTGGGAATGACCCTCCTCCACTACTGTTATTGTTTAGTCGGCCAGTTGTGTCTGACTCTTTGCAACCCCATGGACTGAAGTATACCAGGCCTCCCTGTCCCTCACCATCTCCTGAAGTTTGCCCAAGTTCATGTCCATTGCATCGGTGATGCTATTCAGATATCTCATCCTCTGATGCACTCTTCTGCCCTCAATCTTCCCCAGTATCAGGGACTTTTCCAATGAGTCGGCTGTTCACATCAGATACTGGAGCTTCAGTTTCAGCAGCAGTCCTTCCAACCAGTATTCAGGTTGATTTCCCTAAGATTTGATGGGTTTGATCTCCTTGTCCAAGGGAGTTTCAGAAGTCTTCTAAAGCACCACATTTCGAAGGTATCAATTCTTTGGCATTCTGCCTTTACCCTCCACTGTCACAACTGTACCTGACCACTGGGAAGACCACAGCCTTGACTATACGGACCTTTGCCGGCAGAGTAATGTCTGTATTTTCCACCACACTGTCTAGGTTTGTCATTGTTTTCCTGCCAAGAAGCAGTCGTCTTCTGATTTCATGGCTGCAGTCATGGGGCCAAGTGCCATGATCTTAGTTTTTTTTTTTTTTTAATAATATTTAGTTTTAAGCCGGCTCTTTCACTCTCCGCTACTGTGGGGTGGGGCAAAAAGGGCCCAGCTCCCGGCCCAGGGCTCCACCCTTAGCCGTCCAATCAGCGCTCAGCACAAACTTTCCCAATTCCCCACACCAGCTGTCAGCTGCCCCCCCTCCCTTGAGCTCCGCCTGGCCGGGCGCTGGAGCGCAGGGAGAGGCCAGGGCGGGGTCTCGGGCAGTCTCCTGCGGATCCCGAGTGGAGTCGGCCGCGGAGGGACTGCACCGAGCCCGAGGAGACGCCGCGCCCCGCAGGCGCCCGGGCTGGTCCCCCGCCTTGAGTGTGGGCCCCGCCGGGATGGGGAGTCGCCGGGGCCCGGGCCAGCCGCGGGCCGGCCTCTGCCTGCTCCTGGCCTCTTTGCAGCTTCTGCCCCGGACGCAGGCCGGTGAGCTGGGAAAGGGGGAATAGGACCTGGAGTGCAGGGTCCAGCGAGGCTCCCAGAGACGCCGCGGAGTGGGGAATGCGGGTGTGCACGTTGCGTGGGGCGCTAGTGTTTGGGCGGTTTGCGGGTGTGACAGTTTGGGGAGGCATGGAAACATGTGACCCTGTTTCGTGGTGTGTGCATGGGAATGCATGCAATTTATAGGTATGTGTGCGTGCGCAGCCATGAGCTTGGGGGCATTTAGAGTGAAATTATGTGTGTGCTCGGAGTGGGAGTTGACGATTGTATGGATATGGGCGATGGGATAATCCCTGGGAGAATCTGTGATTGAGTTGTATTGCGAGTGTGTGTCTGTGTGTGGGGCTGATTTTTAAGAATAACCGCGCGTGTTATGCGTGTGTCTCTGATTGTGTGTCTCTGGGTGACGCTATGAGGGCTGTGGTTGTGACTTGGGGGATACATAGGTAAATAACTGCCCATGAGGATCATTCTAAGGGGGATGGTAGGTGGGGACTTGTAGGGGAGAGGGTTGACCTGGGATTCAGAGCTCCCTTGGCGGCTCCCCAAATGGCTTCACCTTATTCTTCCTCTTCCTCCTTTGTGCCCAGTTAGCGCACTCCCACCTCCTTTCCCCCACATCCCTGCCCCCCTCCCCCACCCCGCGCTCCCCAGAGCCGGGATCAGCACCATGGACAGGGCCTCGGGAGGGCCCTGGGGAGGGGCGAGACGGGGCGGGGCTCAGGGAAGGGAGGGGCGGAGTGCGGGCCGGGTGGTGGGGGGAGTGGAAGTTGCTCCCCCAAGCTGAGCAAGCCTCGGGTGTTTTTCCCGAGGAATTTCTCAGGGCCCCCCCAGGGGGTCCCGGGGGCCGCCGGACGGATGAGTCAGCGCTGACGCACGCCCAGCTGTGCGGTTCTGGCAGGACGCCACGCCCCGCCCCTCAGGGTTCTGGGTCGGGGGCGCCCCGGGCTTTGGGAAGGTCGTGGTTCTTCAAGTGTGACTGAGGGGGCTTCCCTGGTCTAAGATACCCCAAGTCAGGCCCTCCCGGTAATCCTCCACTAAGGTGAACTCAGACGCAGCCCACCCCCACCCGAGCACCCTGGCCCCTCCAACTTTCTCACTTTCTCAGCAGTTCAGAGAGGTCCCTGTTCACGCAGATGATCCCAAATTAGCCTATGCCCCATTCCCACGCTCACACATCCACACAGTCGTGCGATCTCACGCACGCATTCCGAATATAAGGCCCCTGGGACGCCAAGAATGTTAAACACCTGATGCCCACGCCCAGGCAACCCCATCAGCCGTCCGCCACACGGCCTCGGCTTTTGTCACCCGCCTACACTTTCAAACTCTCGCACGTTCTTCCACTGGCATCCACACAAAGCAGTAAATATTCTCAACCAGTCACCCACTCGCTGACTTGGCCTCAGGCTCACAGTTAACCCCACGCCTGCATCTGTTATAGCTCGAGTTTGAGCTATAACAATCACAGATTTCCCTGAATCACCTGCAGAACCTCCGACTCACTGCTGGGACCCCAGAACAAGTCCAAGAACTGCACCTAAACACTCCATCATAGGCCAAATACTCACAGACATAGAGACACCACAAAGAACATGCTCAGCTAGTCCCTGGACCATATAGAGTCAGTCATACACATGCCTGCAGTCTCACCCACATACACTATGGCACGTATACACATTTGCACATTCATATATAAGCTCCCCTACACATCTGAGGGGTCCCAGCCATGTCCCAGCCTGATCCCTGCCTGCCTTTCTCCAGATCCTAGACCCCACCCAGCATCTCCCTGGGGTCCTAACCAGCACCGGGGAGAGTCTGTGGGGAGAACGGCAAGCTGGGTGCTCGACAGACCCCCACCTTCTGGTCCTGCAGGCAGAACTCAATGCCTCTTGTGTATTTCCTTGTCACCAAGCCAGCTATGAAAAGAAAGGCAGTTAGTTTCTGAAAGGCCATGACAGAAGGAACACAGATTGAAGTAGGAGACATTTGGGTTAGATGATGGGGAAGGCTTTTAAAATGTGATTGAGCAGTCGGTCGAGGGGAGATCCTTCTGAGTTTGGGTGAAAGGAGAGCCTGGGAGAGCCATGCTGGGTGGAATCATGGATCTCAGCCCTCCCCGGGGCTCCAGCCTGCAGAGAGGGCAGCTGGGCTGATTATTCCACCCAGGAGTGACCCTTGTGGTCAGGAGAGCCTGGGAGTCCAGATCTTAGCCCCAGGGGGCTGTAACCCAAATACCTCTTAATGACAGCCCAGCCACAGAACAGGCAATTCAGGCAATTAAAGATGAGGCTGGTGGAAGCAGCAGAGTTGGGCGGGGGCGGGGGCGGGGGGGGGGTCGGGGGAGTGGGTATGGATAGAAAGAGAGAGAGAAAGAGAGAGAGAGAGAGATGGGAGAGTAATCCACACATAGAGATAGAGAGAGGCATGCAGAGAAAAACAGATGTGAGAACCAGGGAAGTACCAAGAGGCAGAGACAGAGAGAGCTAGAGAGTGAGAGCGAGCGTGAGTTAGCAAAAGAGAGAGGGAGAGGGACTGATTCAGAGTTGGACACAGAAAGTGGGATGGGGAGAAGGCGGGGAGGGGGAGAGAAGGAAAAATAGCAGAAGTTTGGGGCAAGAGAGAGCTGAGGCTGGAACAGGGCTCTGTAGTCTGGTGAATGCGGGATCTGACCCAGGAGGAGCGGAGATGGGAAGCCCACATCTGAGCCCCGATCTCCCCCAAGTCTGGCCCCTCACCCTGGCTCCCCAATGGTGAGCTCAGCCGAGCCGCCCCCGGGGTGAGGTCATGGCAGATTCGGCAGAATCTGGCTCCTGCCAAGAGGCTGGGTCAGGGGGTCAGTGGGACAGTCTGCTGAGGGGAGGGGGATCAGGCAGGGGCTTTGGGCCCAGGGGAGGACCCCGCCCACCCTTGCCCAGCCATGTGGTTCTACTTAGCACTGGCCAGGCTGCACCGGGTGGGGCTGGTAGGACAGCCTGGGTTAAGATCTGACTGGACCAGTCTCTTCCTTTGCTGGGATGAGAGGGAGAGGGTCAGAGGGAGGAAGTCAGGAGGTTATCAGGGAGAGGTGGTCAGAGGAGAAGGTCGGAGAGGGTGATGAAATGGGGAGGTCACGGGTTGAAAGAGACTGGGATAGGCAGAGGAAAGAGGTCGGGGGTAGTCAGAAGGAGACGGTCAGGGTCAGGCAGAGGAAGGTCAGAGGGCATGGCCAGAAATCAGTGGGGATCAGATAAAGTGTGGTCAGAGGGAAGAGATCCAAAATGGCAGTGGTCAAAGAGAGGAAGTCCTGGGCGATGGTGGTCAGAGGAAGAAGCCAGGAGAGGTGGTGGTCAGAGGGAGGAAGTCATGGGTGAAGGTTGTCAGAGGAAGTCATGGACGAGCGTGGTCAGAGGGAGGATGTCCGAGGGAGTGGAGCCAAGGGAAGAGGTGGGAAGGACATACAGAAGGAGCCCCTCCTCTCTAAGCGGGTTTCCCCTGGCAAGGGGGCTTCAGGCCTGGGAAGCAGCCCCAGGGAGCTGGTGCGGGGGAGTGTGGAGAGGGGGACCGCCTGGCTCTGGGGCTCAGGCCAGGAAGCTTTGATTCATCCCAGAACTAGGTCAGCTTTTTTTTCTTCTCACCAAAAACCAAGGGAAAAAAAACAGGAGTCAACAAGCTGATGAGGCCGGAACAGCTGTGGAGGGGTGAGGGGAGCACGGGTCCCAGGCCTGCTCCTTCCCCCGACCCATAAACACAGTTGGGGATGCTGAGTCCTCCAAACTGGAGCTGCTCACACAGAGTCCTGGGCTTGTTCTAACTGCCCTGCACCCCGCCTTCTTTCTCTAGTAGATCCTGTGGATGTGCTGAAGGCACTGGGCATGCGGGGGGGCCAGGCTGGGATCCCTGAGGGACCCGGCCTCTGCCCCCAGAGGGTCCCGGAGGGCGACCGAGCATTCCGGGTGGGCAAGACTGGCACACTTGGTGTCCCCACGCAGGAGCTCTTCCAAGGTGAGTCGGGGCCAGAGGGGCTGTGGGTCATCCTGGGAGCTGGGGTCACAGCATGAACTGCCCCCTTCCCTCTGTCCTCCCAGATGGGCACTTTCCTGAGAACTTCTCCATCCTGATCACCCTGCGGGGCCAGCCGGCCAACCGTTCTGTCCTTCTGTCCATCTATGATGAGGGCGGCGTCCGGCAGCTCGGCTTGGCCTTGGGGCCAGCTCTGGACCTCCTAGGTGACTCCTTCAGCCCCCTCCCCCAGCAGGTCAACCTCACGGATGGCAGGTGAATATGGGGAGGGTGGGGGATCCCAGGAGGGTGAGTGAGGAGCACCCCTCCACTGAGACTGTGTGCTTGCAGGTGGCACCGTGTGGCAGTCAGTGTGGACGGTGGGATGGTGACCCTGGTGGCTGATTGTGAACCTCAGCTCCCCATGTTGGCTCAGGGACCTCGATTCATCAGTACAGCGGGACTCACTGTGCTGGGGACCCAGGACCTTGGCGAGGAGACTTTTGAGGTAGCCTTTCAGGGATTGGGCTTCCCTGAAAGCTCAGTTGGTAAAGAATCCGCCTACAATGCAGGAGACCCCGGTTCGATTCCTGGGTCAGGAAGATCCACTGGAGAGGGGATAGGCTACCCACTCCACTATTCTTGGGCTTTCCTTGTGACTCAGCTGGTAAAGAATCCGCCTGCAATGTGGGAGACCTGGGTTTGATCCCTGGGTTAGGAAGATCCACTGGAGAAGGGAAAAGGCTGCCCACTCTAGTATTCTGGCCTGGGGAAGTCCATGGACTGTATAGTGCATGGGATTGCAAAGAGTCAGACATGACTGAGTGACTTTCACTTCACTTCACTTCAGTGATGGGGAAACTGAGGCAGAGGGCTGAAGGAAGGTTTGTCTGCAGCCTGAATCTGGAGAAGAAATGGAAGAAGAGAACTATCCAGCTTCAATTCAGCACCAGGAAGCTGAGAGAAGGGAGCCCATGTGTTGTAGTGCATCTTTGGTGTCTGTCTGTGAGACTGTAAAACCACGATTCAATCATTTGTGATGGTGCATGCTAGGCTTAGGCTTCACAGGTGGCACTCGTAGTAAAGAACCTGCCCGGCAATGCAGGAGACAAAAGAAACGTGGGTTTGACCCCTGGGTCGAGAAGATCCCCTGGAGGAGGAAATGGCAACCCACTCCAGTATCTTTGCTTGGAGAATCCCATGGACAGAAGAACTTATCGGACTATAGCCCAAGGGGTCACAAAGAGATGGACACTACTGAAGCGACTTAGCATGCACACACGTACTTAGCTTAAGGTGGGAGGATAAGACTGTGATGCGTGACCACACTGGCTGTTGTGATGGTGTGTGTTGCCAGCAAGGCAAGGTGTCATGAGGCTCTGTGACAGACGTGTTTTCAATGTGTCATAAAATTGTCTTGTGTGTCATAAAAATCCAGGAAACTCATCATCCGGTTTCTTTTTCTAAAAGAAAAAAATGTCTATTGTTATGGCTGTGCTGGGTCTTCGTTGCTGCTGTGGCTACTCTCCAGTTGCAGTCATGGGCTTTCCCCTGTGGTGGCTTTTCTTGTTGGGGAACACGGGCTCCAGGGCACGTGGGCTTTAGTAGTTGTGATGCATGGATTTAGTTTCACTGTAGCACGTGGCATCTTCCTGGACTAGGGATTGAACCCATGTCTGCATTGGCAGATTTTTAACCACTAGACTACTAGGAAAGCTTTTGTTTCCCTTCTCGTCCCTGGTACCTTGAAGGGCACCTGACTCACAGTAGGTGTCACCATGTGCCTAAGAGAAAAGGAACAAATGTGCCTCTGATGGGACAGACGTTTTGGGGTATGGCTTGTGGTTTGGCATTACCCTGATAGAATCTTCCTGCTCTCAGTTTTGGGGTGCAGAGGGATTTCTGGGGCTGTGGTGGGGCTATCCCTTCCTTATACTTAGTAGTGGTGATTTGAGTGGAAAAATACGAGACCCTGCTGCTTGGAATGGGGATTGGGGTCAGGCTGTGGACCCCTTCGCCAACCCCCACTCTCTCCCCAGGGAGATGTTCAGGAGCTGGTGATAAGCCCAGATCCCCAGGCTGCCTTCCAGGCATGTGAGCGGTACCTTCCTGGCTGTGATGACCTGGATCCAACAGTCACCACGGTGAGTATGGGGCTTGTCCTGAGGTCACTGGCTCAGACATCCCTGGCTCCAGGTCTCAGGAATAAGTGAATTCTGAGCCCTGTCCATGGGGCTGAGTGACCCCCGCCCTCAAACCATTCCTAGGCATGAATGACTTTGACCTCCAGTCGCATAACTGACCCTTGGCCCCAGATCATGTATTGACCTTGACCCCAATTCCCAGGGCTGAGTGAGCCCTGGCTTTAAAACACAGGACCAATGGACCATGTGCCAGCATGACCTCCCGTGATCTGAGTGATGGAGTCTCCACTCAGGGCCTCTGGATCTGATTGGAATCCTCTCCCCAGGTCCCTCAGGGGGAGCCAGAAACCCCTCCCCCTAGGCGGAAGGGGAAAGGAAAAGGGAAGAAAAAAGGGCGAGGTCGTAAAGGGAAGGGCAGGAAGAAGAAGAACAAGGAAACTGTGGCTGTGAGTCCTCCTCCTGGCTCCCTGGACAACCAGGTAAGGGGTCTGCCCTTTGCCCGCCCTGCTTCTGGACTCTGATCCCCACTGATCCCTTGTGCCTCATCCAGGGTCTCCCCCTCTGGTCTCCAGTCCCTGACCTTTGACTTATCTCGGCTGACCAATCACTGTTGAGGGGGGGGCTTATCCTGTCTTAGGAGGTCTCTCATATCTTCCTCCCAACCTCCAGTTCTAAGGGTGGGGGTGCTGGAGGGAGGGGACACACCAGATGAGTACATTATTATTAGTGGGGTTCTTGTGAGGGCTACTGTTTAAGAAGAGCCACTAGCTGGGTTCAATGATGGGTTTGTTGGTGCGTCATTGTTTGGCGTTGACTGGTTGGGGTTATTCAGTGAAGGGTCACTCACTGAGGGGACTCATTGGAAAAGACCCTAATGGTGGGAAAGACTGAAGGCAATAGGAGAAGGGGATGGCAGAGGATGAGATGGTTAGATAGCATCACTGACTCAATGGATGTGAATTTGAACAAACTCCAGGAGATAATGGAGGATGGAGTTGCCTGGTCTAATAACATCCATGGGGTTTCAAAGAGTTGGATGTGACTTGGTGAGTGAACAGCAACAACAGCAATTAGGGGCACACTATTTGGACTCCCCGATAGAGATTACTGGTTGACATGGGTTACTGTAAGGAGATATTTATTAAGGTTGATGTTTGGGGGTTTCTAATTGGAGGTCATTCTTGGAAGCCATTGATGGAGGCCATTGTTGGTGTTATTGGTGTCACTAGCTTAAGGCTCATGGTGGGGGAGTGTCATTGTTGAAGATCACTAATTGGGGAAGTCGCCAGTGGGGGACTATTGATGAGAAAGCACTAGTGGGGTCACCAGTTGGAATCACTCGTTGGGGAGTGATTTTGGGGGGATCATGGATGACATAGTTAATTTGGGAGTCCCTGATGGGTAATTAGTTGGGAAGTCATTGATGGGTCATTGGTTAATGAAATTACTGTCCGGGGGGGTCATTGGTTGGAGAGCACTAGTTGAGTTCATTTGTGGGTATTCGTTGTTGGAAGATCACTGGTTAAGAGGATTCATTGGTTAGGGGGTCACTGGTTAGTACTTCTTGTGGGGGTCATTGGTTGGGGAGGTCACTGACTGAAAGAGTAACTTGTTGGGGTCATTGATGGAAGTCGTTAATTGGGGGGCCAGTGATGGGTGACTGGTTATAGGAATACCTGGTGGAAGATCAAGGATACAGATTATTAGGAGGTGTTTTGGTTAGTCATTGGTTAGGATTCTTAATGGGGGTCACTGATCACAGGTTATTAATTGGAGGGTCACTAAATTGGGCTTCCCAGGTGGAGCTAGTGGTAAAGAACCCACCTACAAATGCAGGAGATGCAGATTTGATCCCTGGGTTGGGAAGATCCCCTGGAGGAAGAAATGGCAACCCGTTCCAGTATTCTTGCTTGGAGGATCCCATGGACAGGGGAGCCTGGAAGGCTATAGTCCATGGGGTCAGAAAGAGTCGGATACGACTGAAGTGACTTAGCATGCATGCATGCAATGGTTCATGACTGTAGGAATAATTGGGGGCCATTGATGGTGGTCATCAGTTGGCAGGACCACTGTTTAGGTGTCCCTGGTAGGTGCCCTTTGTTGGGATCCTTGTTTGGAGGGTCACTGGTTGCATTACATCTGTTCTCAGCATCATGGAGAAAGAGGTTAGCGCTTCAGCCTAGAACAGAGATGCCAGGACTATTCTACCCTTCCTCAGCCCCTTTCTCAGCGCCAACCCTTCACCTGGGCCCCCACCACCCGCTTTGCACCCTGACCCAGTTCCTTTGCAGCTGTCTGGGCCAGCAGGAGCTCGAACTCCCCCTCTGACTGCAGCCTGGCTGGCTGACCGCTGAGCTCTGCCTTGGGAGCGGACACATGAGCTAGGCTTCCGGGAGTCTGGCCCTGAGTGCTGGACATTGACCTTGACCACTGGGCTTTGGATCCAGTCCTGCTGTGCCTCCCAGCCCTGGCCAGCCCCGACCATCCTCCATACAAGAGGGCTCCCCCTGCTGGCTGTCCTCATCCAGCCAGCACTCCTTCGCCTCCACAGGCCTGAGGGTGCCCTATATACCTCTGATGTTTTTTGAGAATCCTCCTCTGTCCCCCTCCCTGGACTGAGTGCTCTGGGAGACAGGGTCTGTCTCTTCCTTCACCTTCCTTTTGCCTTTTTTTTTTTTAAGTATCTTCCCTTTTCACCTTAAAAATTATTTATTTATTTATATAGCTGTGCCTTGTCTTAGGCTTCCCTGGTGGCTCAGATGGTAAAGAATATGCCCAGAATGTGGGAGACCCAGGTTTGATCCCTGGGTTGGGACGTTCCCCCTGGAGAAGGAAATGTCAAACCACTCCAGTATTCTTGCCTGGAGAATCCCATGGACAGGGGAGCCTGACAGGCTACAGTCCATGGGGTCGCAGAGAGTTGGACACAATTGAGTGACTAACACTTTCACTGTCTTAGCTGTGGCACGTGGGATCTTTCTTAGTTGCAGCGTGTGGGATCTAGTTCTCTGACCAGGGATTGAATCTGGGCCCCCTGCATTGTGAGCGCAGAATCTTAGCCACTGGACCACCAGGGAAGTTCCCTCCCTTCCGCCTTGATTGACCTGGTACTCTCTCTGTCCTTCCTCCAGACCTCCACTGACATCCCCAAGACAGAGACACCAGAACCAACTCTGTCTCCGACACCCACGCCTTTGGTCATCACCACAACTGTGACCTTTGGTAGCAATGTCACCATCCTAGAGGTTGGTGGGAAGTGGACGGGGCTGGAAGGGAAGGTCCTGGGGTGGTGGTGGCGGCAGACAATGAAGAGCTCGGGGCAAACTTTGGTCTGTTCCAATGTCCTCAGGAGGGCCTGGACCCTGACAATGGAACTGAACTGGAGACCCTGGAGACTGAGTTAGACAGAGAAGATGAAGAAGAAGGTGATCCCACCATGGGCCCCCACTTCCGGGCAGCAGAACAGTCATGGAATACTGAGTTCCAGATCTTTCCTGTGAGTTTGGGTGGCTTAGGTGCAGGGACTCCTTCCTGGAGCCACACATGGCCACATTCTTTTTTTTTTGCTTTCTTTGCTCTTGCCTAGAATGCCTTCCCACCACCCCAGTACAGTTGACAAATATTTATCTACAGATACTGTGCTAATGTGACAGGCATTGTGCTAATGAATGGCTCTGTGGGTAGGGTGATTCATTTGGCTTTTAGTCTAGGCATGATGAGAAGCCCTCTGGAGAGGGAACATGACTTGGGAGTTTTCAAAGCTCTCTCTGGTGCTGAACAGCCTGTGGACTGTAGGGGGAGCCAGAAGGGCAGCAGGGAAACCAGCGGTCTATGCAAAAGGAGAATCCTGCGGACAGAAGAGCCTGGCCCGCTACAGTCCACGGGGTCGCAAAGAGTAGGACACGTCTGAGTGATTAATACACACATGCATGCAAAATAGAAAGTGGTAACCTGGATGAGAGTGGTGGTGGTGGGGGGAGGGCGGAGGGGGCGGACAGAGACAAGTGGACTGACTTGAACCGTGCCCCATTTTGCTCTTGCTGCTGAAGGTGAAGAAAGATGCTAAGATGACTGGGGAGATGCATGGTGGCACCACTGAGTAAGACGGGGAAGCCTGAAGGAGGAGCAGGTGGAAAGGGTCAATGATCTTATTTCGGATGTGCTAAATTGGCAACTGGGCTTGTCTGGTGGCTCAGTGGTAAAGAACCCGCCTGCCAGTGCAGGAGACGCTGATTCGATCACTGGGTTGGGAAGATCCCCTGGAGAAGGAAATGACAACCCTCTCCCATATTCTTGCCTGGAAAATCCCATGGACAGAGGAGCCTGGTGGGGGCTTCAGTCCATGTGGTCCCAGACTTGACTGAGCGACTGAACAACAGTGACAAATTGGCAACCCTTGTTCGGTTGTCAGTGCAAGTGATTGGTTAGAAAATTCTGGAGCTCAAGGGGTGGTCTAGACTGGAGATAAAGACTTAGAACTCATTAGCAGAGAGATTCTATCTTTAGTCTAGGGATTGGAGGAGCTTGTCTAGAAAAATACCGCAGATAGGGAAGGCATCTAGGTTCTAGCCTTGATGTTGGACAAGGAAGAAGGTGAATAATCCTACCATCTTACCCTGAGTGCTTGTGATGTGCTAAGCATTGTTTTAACTTCTTCATCCTCCCATGGGATATATAGAGCAGGCTTTGACCCATGAACTTTGCACGTGAGTCTGCAGGAGTTAAATAAGTCTGTAGGAGTTGAATAAGTTGAATAAGTGAGAGGCAGTTCCAGGATTAAGATCTCACAGCATGCCCCAGAATTCATGGTCTTCACCTTGCTGCAGCACAGCCAGCTCAAAACTGGAAGCTGAGCTGCTGGAAACATATTGGTTGAAGAAAGAACAACAGAGGCAGCTCAGAGAATGGACTCTGTGTATGCATGTGTGTGTGTGTGTGTGTGTTTAGTATGAAGTCAGTTAGCTGAGAGTTCTGTGTCTGAGTTCCAGGCTCACATCTGTTTTCTTTCCACCCCCTGCTCCAGGGTGCTGGGGAGAAAGGAGAAAAAGGAGAACCAGCTGTGGTCGAACAGGTAAGGGGTCTGGGGCTGGCAGAGTTGCAGGGGTGTGGGCAAGAATGGGGGTCACACTCCTTTCTCCCCCAGGGACAGCAGTTTGAAGGACCCCCAGGAGCCCCGGGACCCCAAGTGAGTCATGACCGCATTCCCCTCTTCTTGCCTTTTACTTCCAGTTGGGGTGTTTGATCTCCCCGGGTGCGGAGTTGGAGTGTAATGTTGCCAGATCATTCAATGACTGTTAGATACTTGAGGCTCAAAAGATGAATAAAAAACGGGATTGAGATGTAAAGTTGGAGGTTTATATGGATCAGCGTAGCATTGAGGGGCCAGGAGTGGCTCAGGGATGGGGTAGGAAGGTCAACACGGGGCCGAGGTCAGTGGTGGGCCACCAGTCCCCTTGGCTCAGACTTTGCACTTCTCATGACCTCTGTACCTCTGTCTGCAACAGGGGGTGGTTGGCCCCTCAGGCCCTCCTGGCCCCCCAGGATTCCCTGGAGACCGTGGTCTACCGGTAGGAGAGTCTGTCTGGCATGTAACCTTTGGGGAGAGGGAGATTTCAAGCTGTGGAGCTGAAGCTGGGAGCATGGCTGGGGCTGGGGACATCACCTTGGGGCTGGCACTGACCCCTCCTGCTCATCTTTCTCCCCATTCGTGAATTGCCATCTGGCTCCTCTTCCATCTTGGGGGTGGGGCTATCCCCTGCTTTTTTCCTTCTGTCTCTATCCTTGAGTGTTTTTTGTCTCTTTCTCTCCATGTCTGTCTCCTCATCTCTCTTTCATCTGTCTCCTTTCTGTTTCTGTCTCTTTCACTTTTCATCACTTTCTCCCTCCCTCCCTCAATTTCTCTGTGTTTGTCTCGTCTTCTGTATCTTCTCTCTCCCTGCCTGCCTCTTTCCATCTCTCTGCCTTCACCTGTCTCTCTCCCTCTCTCCCGCTCTGTTTCTCTCTGCCCCCCTCCTTCCCCTATCTTTTGCTCCATCTCTCTATCTCCGTCCCTCTGTGTCTCTCTTCCTCTCTCAGGGCCCTGCTGGCCTCCCAGGCATCCCTGGCATGGATGGGATCCGGGGTCTCCCAGGCACTGTGATCATGATGCCGGTAAGAGGAAGATAGGCTGGCCTGGCCTTGGGGAGTGGAGTCCTGACCCAGGAAGTGGGGACCTCTTGTAGAAGTTACCCTCACTACTAGTTGCCCTCTAGTTCCAGTTTGCAAGAGGCTCTCACAAAGGACCCCCAGTATCCTTCCAGCAGGCCCAGGCTCAGGCAGTCCTGCAACAAGCTCAGGTGAGGGGAGGATAATCCGGGGACTGTTGGAGGGTGGGGCTTCCCCAATGGCTCAGCGGTAAAGAATCTGCCTGCAATTCAGGAGATGTAGGTTTGATCCCTGGGTCGGGAAGATCCCCTGGAGAGGGGAATTGCAACCCACTCGGGTATTCTTGCCTGGAGAATTCCATGGACAGAGGAGCCTGGCAGGCTACTGTCTATGAGGTAGCATATAACTGAGCATGCGCGTCGGGAGGTACTGGGAGGACATTGAGAGAATGACAAAGATGGGAGACACTGAATAGTCAGGAGACAGGTGGATATTTAACTCTTGACGATGATTTTGTGGGGGTGTGGAAGACTTGAGGCTTTGTTCCCCTCTGTCTCTTCAGCTGTCTATGAAAGGCCCTCCTGGCCCGGTGGGGCTCACCGGACGCCCAGGTCCCGTGGTGAGTAAGGAGGCTGCGTGGAAGAGGGAACACATCCGTGGAGATGACTCTAACTCAAACTCCCTCTAAGTGCATCACCCTGTTTTTCTTCTCCAAGGGTCTTCCTGGGTATCCAGGTCTGAAAGGAGAGATGGGAGAAATGGGGCCGCAGGTGAGATTGGTGGGGTGAGGGGCAGGGTGGATGGGAAGGTGGATGTCTCCCATGGCCACAGGATAAAGTGCGAGTTGGGGAAAATAGCAAAAGGGCTGATGATACACTTGCAATTACTGCCTTTTTGATGTTTGAAATTGTGGTGCTGGAGAGTCCCTTGGACAGCCAGGAGAGCAAACTAGTCAATCCTAAAGGAAGTCAACCCTGAATATTTGTTAGAAGGACTGATCCTGAAGCTGAAGCTCCAATAACTTGGCCACCTAATTCGAAGAGCCAGCTCATTAGAAAAGATGCCGATGCTGGGAAAGATTGAAGGCAGGAGGAGAAAGGGGCAACAGAGGATGAGATGGTTGGATAATATCACAAACTTGATGGACATGACTTTGAGTAAACTTCAGAAGATAATGAAGGACAAGGAAGCCTGTCATGCTGCAGTCCATGGGGTCGCAAAGAGTCAGACACGACTTAGTGACTGAACACAACAGGGAATGACTTAAATTAAGTCCTTACTCTTTGTTATTCTTTTTCTGCCTCCTTTTCTTTCTCTTCTAGGGTCCCCGAGGGCTTCAGGGACCTCATGGGCCCCCTGGCCGAGAGGGAAAGATGGTGAGTGATTCGTATGTCTTCAGGTCATCCCTTAGCCATCTCTCAGCACCCAACACGAGCCTCGGCTCTGTGTTCTCAGGGTCTGCTGGTGTCATTGGTGGGATAAGAGCACTGAGGACAGGGAATGGCAGTCCATTGAGGGTTATGGACTGCCGTTCCCAGTCAAGTGTGACAAAGGAAGCTGGCCAGGTCATGGAGTCAGGGAGGACCAGCTGAGGAATGATGCTTGAGTTGAGGTTTGAGGTATAACCAGGGAAACAGGAGGGGAAGGGCATTCCAAGCGAAGGAACAGTACATGCAAAAGGAAAGACTGGCACATTGGGGAAAATGATAATTCCAGATAGTATTAATATTCCATGGGGAACATACAGCAAGGAGATTAATGCAGACTGAAGATGGGGGCTTTTTTTTTTTTTAAGTGTACTCTTCTCTTTTCAAAAAATTTATTTGTAAAAAATTTATTTATTTTAAATTTTTCTGACTGTCCTGGGTCTTCCTTGCTGTGAAGGGCTTTCTCTAGTTGCAGTGAGTGGGGCCACCCTCTCGTTGTGGAGCACAAGCTTCTCATCGTGGTGGCTTCTCTCATTGTGGAGCACAGGCTCCAGGGCCCACGGGCTTCAGTAGTTGTAGCTCATGGGCTCTAGAGCTCAGGCTCGGTAGTTGCGGTGCACAGGCTTAGTTGCACTGTGGCATGTTGGATCTTCCTGGATCAATTCTCAACCACTGGACCAAAAAGGAAGTCCTCTTTTTATTTTATTTTATTTTTTGGCCATGCGGTATGTAGGAATCTTAGTTCCCCAACCAGAGATGGAACCCTTGCCCCCTTGCAGTGGAAGCATGGAGCCCCAACCACTGGACTGCCAGGGAATTCCCTGAAGACGAGGGTTCTTCATTTTTGTGATGCTGGTAACTCGGATTAGAGAAAGGGCACTAGGGATAAAGAGTAATGGATGGGTTTGAGATATACTTGAGAGGTTCAATTAGTACACAGCGAAACCACCAGCACAAGGGACTGCATGAGGAAGGTACTCCCCACATGGCAGTAGATGTCCTGACTATGTCACCCCTACCCCCCACAGGGCCGCGCTGGAGCAGATGGGGCTCGGGGCCTCCCCGGCGCTACGGGACCTAAGGTAGGTGATGTGGCCAGGACTGGGACTTGGAGGGACTGTCAGGGTAGAGGATTCAAGGCTCAGATGGTATCTTTTTGTGCAGGGTGATCGGGGCTTTGATGGCCTGCCAGGGCTGCCTGGTGAGAAGGGCCAAAGGGTGAGTGTGTGAGGCCCTTCCCCCACATCCACGCCCCTCCCGATATATTCATGACACTCTCCCCACCCCCAATATCAGAGCCTCCATCCCTGTGTCTGAGTGCTCGCCCCTCACACCCCATCTCCCTTTCTTGGGGGTTGATCTCTACCCTCATCTTTTGACTCTGAATGGCCCTCTGTGTTCCCCACTCCAGGGTGACTTTGGTTATGTGGGGAAACCTGGTCCCCCAGGAGAGGATGGACGGAAGGTAAGTTTGGAAGCAAGTTAGGGGGTGGTTTGGAAGCCAGAAAGCCAGAATGAGGGAAATAGAACATTCAGGAGACTGGGGGAGGGGTGAAGGTCTGCATTGGAGACTCAGGAGGCCCCATCAGGGGCTCAAAAAGACAGATGGAGAGTTGGGGGTTAGTACTAGAGTTACTGGGCTTTCCCTATGGCTCAGCGGTAAAGAATCCACCTGCCAATGCAGGAGACATGGGTCCCATCCCTGGGCGGGGAAGATCCCCTGGAGGAGGAAATGGCAACCCACTCCAGTATTCTTGCCTAGAGAATCCCATGGACAGAGAAGCCTGGAGACCATGGGGTCGCAAAAGAGTCAGACTTGACTTAGAGACTAAACAACAACTAGAGTTCAGAGGTGAGGCCCGGGACTGCAGGTCCAGACTGGGGTCACAGGCCTGAATTTCAAGTCACGTACACCCAGCTGGCTGGATTCTGCCACAAGTTCTGACTCTGATGCCCTGGAAGGGGCTGCCCAGATGAGGGAAGGTGATTCTCTAAAGGTCATACCCTTGCCTCCCCAAGTGATGCCACTTTCCCACAGGGAGCAGAGGGACCTCCGGGGCCCACTGGCCAGGCAGGGGAGCCGGTGAGTATGAGGGACCCCTGGACTGCTTGTCTGACACAGAGGAGGGAGGCAGGCCTCCTTGGGCCTCAGAGCAGGGATGCTGGAATAACATTAGCTCCCACTTCCTTGCAGGGCCCCCGAGGACTGATTGGCCCTAGAGGCTCCCCCGGACCCCTGGGACGCCCGGTGAGAACATCACTGTCTTTCTACATCCCTGTTTGTCCTTTCCTCACCGTTATCTCCTCTGCATGTCCATTCCTTGCCGCCTGGCTTCTCTGCCCACTCACTGTTCCCCCTGTGCCTCTCAGCGTCTCAGACGCAGGCTCCTCCACGTGTGTCTGCCCTGGTCTCACAGCCTCTCCTCCCCCAGGGTGTGATTGGAAGTGATGGTGCTCCAGGTGCCAAAGGAAATGTGGTACGTGTTCCAATACCTGATGCTTTCTTTCTTTATCTTTGGCTACACTCAGTCTTTGTTGCTGCACGGGCTTTTTTCTAGTTGCAAGTGGGGGCTACTCTCTAGTTGCAGTGCACAGACTTCTCACTGTAGTGGCTTCTCTTGTTGCAGAGCACGGAGGGGCTCTAGGCGCATAGGCTCTAGGTCCGTGGGCTGCAGTAGTTGCAGCATGGGGACTCCATAGTTGCGGCTCCCGGGCTCTAGAGCACAGGCTGTATAGTTGTGGCGCACGGGCTTAGCTGTTCCTTGCCATTTGGGATCTTCCCAAATCAGGGATCCAACCTGTGTCTCCTGCATTGGCAGGTGGATTCTTTACCACTGAGCCACCAGGGAAGCCCCACCTGATGCTTTCTTTTAAATTAATGAATGAATTAAAGTTTCGTTTGGGCTGGGTTTTCATTGCTGGGCACAGGCTTTCTCTAGATGTGGCAAGCCGGAGCTACTCCTCACTGTGGTGTGCGGGCTTCTCATTGCGGTGGCTTCTCCTGTTGCAAAGCATGGGCTCTAGGCACACGGGCTTCAGTGGCTGGCAGCTCATGGGCTCTAGAGTTCGGGCTTAGTACTTGTGGTGCATGGACTCAGTTGCCCTGCGGCATGTGGAATCCTCCTGGACCAGGGGTTGAACCCATGCCCCCTGCATTGGTTGGTGGATTCCCATCCACGGTGCCACCAGGGAAGCCCCCCTGATGCTTTCAGACACTCTGACCCTATGACCACCCATATCCTTGTCCACTCCCATGACCCTTTCCTTCATTTCAACTTCACTGACACCTCAACACCACAACCTTTCCAGCTTCACAGAAACCTTACTTTCTCCCCAGGGTCCTCCAGGAGAACCAGGCCCCCCAGGACAGCAGGGAAATCCTGGGTCCCAGGTTTGAGCTATTTTTCCAATAAGGGGGGGAGGGGTGGTCCATGAAGGTCATAGACCATTCTTAGCTTCTCCAACTTCTGCTCTCACTGTCCTTTTCTAATGCTTTTCTTGTCTTTTAAAATATCTCCAGGGAATTCCCGGCCCCCAGGGACCCATCGGCACTCCTGGGGAGAAGGTGAGTGACAGCTCTACATTTCCCTCCTCCCCTATCGTCTTCTTCCTTCAACTCTGCCTGCAGGAAAAGCTTCCCATTGGGCCCCTTTTGTAAGCCATGGATAATGATCAATTGCAGCAGTCCCTAAACAAGCCCAGAGTAACCAAATGTCATTGTTGGAGAAGGGCTGATGGTGAGAAATAGACCTCGACCGAGTTTAGAGAACAAGGGGATATTATCAAGACACGGGGGAACCTCTCAGAAGCCAGAAAGTATTACCAAGATTCATGGGCCAAGAAATCCTTTTCTTTGGGGTCTTGCAGTGTCGTCTTTGTTCCTCTGCATGTCTGTTTCCATCTCCCCTGAAAGACAGGATTCTTTCTATATACATCTTGAAAAAGCAAAAATGTTAGTCTCTCAGTCACGTCTGATTCTTTCTGACCCCATGGACTGTAGCCCACTACGTGCCTCTGTCCACAAGATTCTTCAGGCAAGAATACTGGAGTGGGTTGCCATTCTCTTCTCCAGGGGACCTTCCCAACCCAGAGATCAAACCCATGTCTCGCGCGTTGCTGGTAGATTCTTTACCGTCTGAGTCTGTTCTTACTTCAACCCTGTTTCTACACAATCTTGTACTGCTCTGTCACTATTTCAGTTCCCAGCTCCTTAGGATCTTACAGTTTCTTTACCCAAACCCATCTGATCATAGTTTCAATGAGACAAGGTGTTGCTTCCCTCAAAATTTCAGGAGAGAGTCTGACTGGCTTAGCTGGGCCAGGATCTCCCCTCTGGACTCATCAACTGTGTGCAGGACATAGAGGGGTCACCACATGCCTGTGTAGACCCACCACTCTTCGGTGGAACTGTGGGTTGAAGGGGCTTCTAAAGGAAGGGGTCCCCCATCCCAGCATGTCTGTCACACTATTTTTATATCCCTTGCCTGAATTCTCCCAGAAGCAGAGGCTTTCTGAGGCATAGAGAGGGGAGGCGGCTTGTCCAGGGTCATACAGCAAGTTCGGAATTGCTGAGAATAGATTGCTTGACCAGTAGGATCTGCTTTTTCTCTAACCTTGAGGTAGCTGCATGTCTGAGCAGGGATTTCCTGGTGGAATGCCAGGCCCTGAGACGCTGTATCTCTCCCTACTTTTCATCTTCTTTCAGGGTCCTCCTGGAAACCCAGGAATTCCAGGCCTCCCAGGATCTGAAGGCCCTCCGGTGAGAACTAGATTCTGGGAGAAAGAGGAAGGAGAAGGGAGAGGCTTGGGAGTTTGGATGGCAAATCAGGTCTTTGACAACTCAGAACGTCTTTCTCCCAGGGTCACCCAGGTCATGAGGGCCCAACAGGAGAGAAAGGGGCCCAGGTAAGGGACCTGAAGAGGGGCTGATCTGGGGATGGGGGTTGGCAGGCAGGGCCAGGAGTCTCATGAGAAGAGAGATGAGGGCGCTGGGAACACGGAGGGGGAAGAACAGGTTGACACTGATCTTATCTCCATCTCAGGGTCCAGCAGGGTCAGCAGGCCCTCCGGGCTATCCAGGACCTCGGGGTGTGAAGGTAAGTGATGCTTTGGGCCTGCAGTTAGGGCTGATTCATCAGCACTGACTTCGGGAAGCTGGCTCCATCAGACACTTCTACAAGAGTGTGAGAGAGGAATCAGCCCGCCAGGCAAGGTGCGGTGGAACTGGCCCTATGCAGCAGGGTGTGTTCTACTTTGAAGCTGAACAGCCAAAGGGTAACATTACAGCATAGTTGTCACCTTGCAGTTGAGAATAGTTAAACCCATTACAGGCTGAACCCCACTGTTAAGCACACACATCACATCCCCAGGTCAACACATTATAATCAAGCAGAGGGTTGTTTTAAAAGCTCAAATAGATAGCCAGTGGGAATGTGCTGTTTGATGCAGAGAGCTTAAATCAGTGCTCTGTGACAACCTAGAGGGGTGGCATGGGGTGGGAGGTGAGAGGGAAGTTTAAGAGGGAGGGGACATATGTATACCTATGGCTGATTCTTGTTGATGTATGGCAGAAACCAACACAACATTGTAAAGCATGTATCCTTCAATTAAAAATAAATAAAACAAACAAAAGCAACAAAAACTCAAGCCAAGAGCCATACAATCTACAAGCCTAGAAGTGCTAGGACCACTTGAGAGCTGTACTGAATAGAGACTTACTGTTGACCAGCTGTAGGGACATTGTATTAAAATCTGTGTGGTAGCTAAGTCCAGTTACCTTGTAGCTAAGTACAGGTATCCATCACCTGTAGTCTAAGAACAGAGTTTGGTTAGTCTAAGAACAGTCTAAAAGCCACATTTTCGCATTGTAGACAAGCTTCACCCTATAGCCAAGGAGG
Source organism: Bos taurus (assembly GCF_002263795.3). Lineage (NCBI taxonomy): Eukaryota > Metazoa > Chordata > Mammalia > Artiodactyla > Bovidae > Bos > Bos taurus. Next base: position 14,567,484 of record NC_037334.1, on the reverse strand, counting down.
TGTAGTTATGTTGTAGCTGGCCATGAAGTCCTGTGGGTGTCCAAACTCAGAGTTCCATTGAAAGTCAGGCATGGTTTTCTATGTAGAGTTGAAGGCTATGTTTTGGCTGAGTCTAGTTACACCATAGCCATGGTCAGAGAACAATTGTGGTCAAACTCGGTTACATCGTGGTCAATGAATTGCCCTGTGGCTAGAGACAGTCATGATAGTGTCAAAACACATAGTTACATCGTATCCAAGGGTAACTTCATTGTAGTCACTGAATTCCATTATAGTGTGTCTCCCTGTGGCTGGAAACAGTCATGCTATTGTCAAAACATAGTTATAGTGTATCCAAGTACAATTTCATTTAGCTCACTGAGCTCAGTTACACTGTAGCCGAGTGCAGCTTTTCTTATGGCCCAAGCCAAGAATTTGGTGTGAGCAGCATCTGGGCTTGCACTGAGCAGTCTCACTGTAGCCAAGCACAGACTCCCCTTGTTGCCAGGCACAGAGTCGCACTGTATCCAGCACAATGGGAAACATTCCTTCGCCTTTAGAATGAAGCTGGGTTCTGGAATGTTCATCCTTTTCCTCCTGCCAGAAGGAACTGTGGACACAGTGTCCCTAGGAGATGGAAATCAATTACTTGGAAATTTGGCCTTCCCTTCACACCCCCACACAGATGATCTTGGGAAGCTGCCAGTGAGAAGGGGCGGGGGAAATGAACCTCTTGTACACCATACTAGCAGATGATGGGACAAGATAATTTTCTCTGGGGCTTCTCCCCACCCCCTCCCTCTAGTCCTGCATCCTCTTGGGACTGTCCTGGCTGTTTCAGGGCAGAGGACTGAGTTCAGGGCCCTTCTTAAGTGGGGGCAGCATGGGGACTGAGAGCTTCTTTCTTTTCAGGGTACCTCTGGCAACCGGGGCCTCCAGGGGGAGAAAGGAGAGAAGGTAAGAAAGAAGGGGATTCCTTGGGAGAGGGGAATCCTAGTATTGGGGCTCTGACTCTGCCCCTTCATGAAAACCTTGACTTCTGATCTCTGTACTGTCTTTCACCCAGGGAGAGGATGGTTTCCCAGGCTTCAAGGGTGATGCGGGGCTTAAAGGAGATCGGGTAAGATGATCTCCAAGGGAGGAGTCTGGTGAATCTGGGGGACTTGGGAAAAACAGTGAGGAGGTGAACTGGGGCAAAGACAGCGGGCAGGGATGACAAAGAAGGACTGATATCAGGGTTTCTCCCTTCTGTTCCAGGGGCAACCCGGACCTCCAGGTCCTCGGGGAGAGGATGGTCCGGAGGGGCTAAAGGGGCAGGAGGGGCTGCTTGGCGAGGAGGGTCCCCCAGGCTCAGCTGGGGAGAAGGTGAGTGGACCTGGTCACCCGCCTCCAGTCTGTCCCCAGCTTCCTGCAGTCAAGGTGTTCCCTGGCCCTTTGCCCTCAGCCTTCTGTCTTTTTATCTCCAACTTTAGGAGGCTCTCCACTTCTTCACTTCTGCAGCTCAGCATGATAGAGCAATGCAATGCACTCTATCTTATTTATATCCCATAACCACTATAGGCAACAGACATTTTTATCCCCATTCTACAGACAAGTAAACTGAGATTTGGAACAGTTGAATGAGCTGTCCAAGGACATGCCCCTAGCAGACAGGGACCAGGAGTTGAACCCATGTTTCCCTGGATCCCACCCTCCTCCCTTTGCCACCGTGCCCCAGCCATCCTGCCCCTCCCCCACTGACCCCCAAATTGCAATCTCTGACTTTTTTCCTACAATCTCTCTGCAGGGCAAGCTTGGCGTGCCGGGTCTCCCAGGTTATCCAGGACGTCCAGGCCCTAAGGTCAGATGCTAGGAGGCAGGTGGTGGGCAAGGGTAGGGTTTAGAGACTGATTAACATCTGGGGTTCTAGGCTGTGGTCTGGGGGGTGTGAACTGGCCACCTCATGGGGCACTGAAAATGTAAGATGTGGGCTTTGGCATCAAACTTAGGCTCAAATACCCAAGCTTATCTGCTAAGTGGCCTTGGGTAAGTCACTCCTCACCTGCTAAGTGACCTTGAGTAAGTCACCCCCTAATACCTGCTAAATGAACTTGAACAAGTCTATTGAGCCATTTTTCTCAGTTGCAAAATGGAGATACCAGCAGTAGCTACCTCATCAATTTGATTATAATAATGTTGATGATTTTGGTGATAATAAATCTGTAGGACCCTCTTACTGGTATGATTGAGGTTGGCTCAAACAAAAAGTCAGTAAAGAGCAGAATCATAAAAAACATGCAGCTTACATATCTCGAATTAATTATAACTTAGAATGTATTTATGTAAAAATGTACATTGGCTGCCAGTGTGTTGATGGATGAGGCTATTGGTAAGACGTGTCTCTCTGCCTCAGCCACACCCGTGTTACATCACTGATGATTTGTAGTTTTTGTTTACATAAAGCGGAGCAGAAAAATCCAAGACATTTGGAAGAAATCTGAGCACAGAATCCTCGAGTTCCATACTTTTGGCGCCTTGTTCTGGCACAGTTATCTTGCGTTTGTGTGTCCTAAGTCTCTTCGGTTGTGTCTGACTCTTTTCAATCCCATGGACTGTGGCCCGCTAGTCTCTGTCCATGGGCTTCTCCAGGCCGAATGCTGGAGTGGGTTGCCACGCCCTCCTGCAAGGGATCTTCCCGCCTCTAACCCGCCCCTTACCCAACCGCCCCCACGTTCTTGACCCCGCCCCTGGCGCTGCCTCTGAGGCTGCCCTTTAACCAGGGCCCTGCATACCCTGGATGCCCTGCCTGCATGCGTGCTAAGTGGCTTCAGTCATGTCCAACTCTTTGCGACCCCATGGACTGTGGCCCGCTAGGCTCCTCTGTCCGTGGGATTCTCCAGGCCAAGAATACTGGAGTGGGTTGCCATGCCCTTCTCCAGGGGATCTCCCAGACCCAGGGATGGAACCCGCCTCTCTTACTCCTGAGTTGGCGGATGAGTTCTTTACCACTAGCGTCACCTGGGAAGCCCCATAGTTATCTTGCTCATGTCTATCTAATTTGACAGTGATTTTTTTAAAAAATTGCTTTCCTTTATGTTAAATCTTTTCCATTTCTCTCTCTCTCTCTCTTTTTTTGGGGTTGAACTCTGCTGTTTGAAGGATCTTAGATCCCAAGACCAGGAATTGAACCCAGGCCCTCAGCAGTGAAAGCGCTGAGTCTTAACCACTGAACTGCCAGGGAATTCTTGTCTTTTCCATGTAACTTTGATTTTAGAGATATCTTTCTTTTCCCTTTCTGCATTTCATCAGTTTTCATAAGCTTTCATTAAATCACATGAGTCCATTGGCAAGAGTAACTGCTATAAACAGGTTTGGGAATTAACTCAAGGCACCAAAATTCAGAGCAGAACTCAGCCTGTTGGAGCAGGAATTCCTGGGAGTTCAAAGAAATTCAAAGGCTCGTAGCCAAGGCTGAGCAGCGTGCCTTGAGCATCAAGCAATGAACACATTACAGGAGGCCTGATGTATCAGTTAAGTTGAAGTCAGTTTTGGGTTGCTAGAATAAAAACGCCTTGGACTGGATGTTTTAAACATAGAAATTTGTTTTGGAGGCCAAAAGTCTGAGATCAGAGCGCCAGCATGGTTGGATTCTATGAGGGCTTTCTTCCTGGTTTGTAGATGAACATTTTCTGTCTTTGTCCTCACATAGTGGAGGAAAAGGCCCTGATGCTGGGAAATATTGAAGGCAAAAGGAGAAGGGGGCAGCAGAGGATGAGATGGTTGGATGGCATCACAGACTCAATGGACATAAATCAGCAAATTTTGGGAGATAGTGAAGGACAGGGAAACCTGGCATGCTACAGTCCATGGGGTCACAAAAAGTCGAACATGATTTAACGACTGAACAACAACAAAGGAGAGAGGGAGGAGCCAGAGAGAGAGACAGACCGAGAGAGATATAGTCTCCTTTCTTTAAAAAAAAACCTTTTTATTTTGTATTGGGGTATAGCCAATTAACAATGTTGTGATAGTTTCAGGTAAACCAAGAAGGGACTCAGTCATACATATGCATGTATCCATTCTCCCCCAAACTCCCCTCCCATCCAGGCTGCCACATAACATTGAGCAGAGTTCCCTGTGCTCTACAGTAGGTCCTTGTTGGTTACCCATTTTAAATATAGCAGTGTGTACATGTCCATCCCAAACTCCCTAACTATCCCTTCCCCCATCCTTCCCCCTGGCAACCATAGGTTGGTTCTCTAATTCTGTGAGTCTCTTTCTGTTTTGCAAGTAAGTTTGTTTGTATCATTTCTTTTCAGATTCCATATATAAGGGATGTCATACGATATTTCTCCTTCTTTGTCTGACTTACTTCACTCAGTATGTCTAGTCTCCTCTTCTTATAAGGACACTAATCCTATTTATGAGGCCCCTACCCTCATGACCTACTTAGTTCCCACAGGTTCCACCTCCAAATATTATCACACTAGGGATTGAGGACTCAACATGAATTTTTGGAAGACACAAACATTCAGCCCATAGCAGTTACTAATTGCATGAGTAACAATGACAGTTAACATTCGTTGAATTCATACTATGTACCAAGTACTTTGTAACAAAAATAAAACTAAACAAGACATTTTCTACACATATCCCATCTATCCTAACCAGAACCTTGTTCATATCATCCCAGGCTACAAACAGGGAGACTGGTGCTCAGAGAGGTTCAGCCATTTGTCTAGGGCCACACAGCTAGTCCAGAGATGGATCTAGGATTCAAAACACAGTGAGGGGTGGGAGGGGATATTGGAGCCTATGATGTCTTCTCCCCAGGTCAAGGGAGGATGCCTCCAAGATGGGCAGGAAAGCAACTACTGGAGTCAGTTAATAAGTATTGAGTAAGTGCCCACCATATGCCAGGCAGTGGGGATTAGGACTAGAGCGTTATGTCCTAGTCATTGAATAACTAAGCAGACAAGCAGGTCATTTCAAGACAAATATTATGGGGGAAACAAAATAGGAAAATGTGTTAGTGCATGATTTGAGGATGAGGTGGTCAGGATGGTGGTGGGAGGCTTCTTGAAGGAGGTGACATCTGAATGAGATCTAGATGAGGAGGGGATCTAAGAAGAGAATTTTAGGCAAAGGCAGACAGTGCAAAGGCCCTGAGGCAGGAATGTACTGGTATGTGAGTAGCATTAAAGGGGCTAGTGTGGCTGGAAAGGAGTGAGCAAGAGGAGAGAGGTGAGGATGCCTGAGGGCTGTCTTGGAGGAGGCAGGGGCTGGAGGGACCAAAGAAGCCTCTGGAATCAGTCACCTGGAAATGCCTGAAAAGATGGGATGACCAAATGGAGGGCTAACATTGCCCACCACCCATTCCTCATCTCCATTTCTTCTCTCTCATTCTCTTGATTCAGGGATCTATTGGCTTTCCGGGACCTCTGGGACCATTAGGAGAAAAAGGGAAGCGGGTGAGTCATGATCTAGGGGTCAGTGGGGAGGTGAAGGGCTCGCATGAGAGGAGGAGTGTGTGTGGCTGTGCGTGACAGCAGGTGGGACCCTAGGCAGGTGTGTCTGTGCCTGGAAGCACTGTGTGCACACACATTGCCACATGCAATGCAGGGCACATGTAGGTGATCCCACCTGGCACTACAGCACGTGTGCCCATGTGCCATGTGCATCCTACATGCCCTTCAGTGCAAATCAGATGGGACCTGGATGCTGCAGCCTCGGGGCTTGTGACTGGGTGAACAAGGGCACCAGCTGCATGTCTGTTGTGTGACTGTGGGCATAAATGCATGAAAGGGCATGTTGATGTGTGTTAAAGAATAGGGAAACACACATCGAATATGTATTTCTATGCACCTGAGGGATTGTGTACACATGCGTGCATTGTTTGGCTATGTGTGCACTGCAGCTATGTAAATGGATATTGTGTATATGCACTCATCATGTACACCACTGTGTTTATCAAGACCATGTCCTCACATGAGCCCATGTACATATGTGTTTACTACATTGGGTAGACACATGGGCAAAGAACATATTACCCGACAAGCTCCATGTGTCATCTCGAAGCTGTGGTCACCCCTTGCATGCCATGGTGGCACACAATCCTGTATGCATACCATGCAGCTGTGATAATTAAACAGGTGTCTGTGTGAGTGAACATGCTTCTAGGGGTGGACCCTCTAGGTACAATCCTAATATAACTGGGTGTCTGTCATCTTTTCATAGTTGGGTGTGTAAGTTGTCTTTATGTATTTGAGTGAGTGAAAGGCTTGCGAATGAATGTGAGACAGACATCTTCCAGGTCTCTGACTGGGTGTATTTGTGTGTTTCTGTCCTGTCTTTGCACCATCACCACCTTCTCCTTCCCCCTCGCCCCAATTTATGTTCCAGGGGAAGGCTGGGCAGCCAGGCCTGGAAGGAGAGCGGGGACCACCAGTAAGAAAATGGGGACAGGGCCAGAAAGATGGGCTACGAGGGGAGAGGTGGGTGGGAAGAGAGTTTGGGGGATGTTGGTGGTCCTTGGGTGGTCACAGAGGGAAGGGACCCTAAGGACTCGGCCTCACTTCCTGGCTCCCGCCCCCCCACCCCTGCCTAATCTTTGCTTCTTTTCACTTCAGGGTGCCCGTGGAGAGAGAGGGCAACCAGGTGCCACAGGGCAGCCGGGCCCCAAGGTATGGAGAGGGTGGGTGGCCAGGTACCCCCATGCAAGCCTTCTGGTTCAGGCCCACCAAGTCCCTCCCAACACATCCCTGTTGAGTTTGTTCTGCAGCCTGAGTCTAATTCATTCTATCCTAGGGTGATGTGGGCCAGGACGGAGCCCCTGGGTTCCCTGGAGAAAAGGTAAGTGAGTGAGTGAGTTTGTGTGTGTCTGTGTGATTCTGGCGGGGAGACAAGCCCAGAAGGTAGGGAGACATTATAATGCAGAATGCAGAAAGAGCCTCTGATATCCGAGAGCTGTGAGTTCAAGTCTTAACTTTGCTGCTCATCTGCTCTGTGACCTTGGTTGAGTCACCTAACCTCTCTGCCTCGGTTTCTTCCTCTACCAAATGAGAATAACCACAGTCCCCCTCCCAAAGGGCTGCTGTGGCAAATGAAATGACTTCCTGCAGGTAGAATGCTTGACCCCATGCCTGGCCTGCAGGAAGCACCCAGAATGCTTGTTGTCATTAGGTGGGACTCAGAGGGAGGGGGAGGAAAGCAGAAAGGATGCTCTAATGATTCTGCTTCCGTTTCAGGGCCTCCCAGGTCTGCAAGGTCCTCCTGGGTTCTCTGGACCAAAGGGTCCCCCTGTAAGTCAGCATATCCTGCTGGGGGGAGGGGGAACCAGGCAGTGGGGAAACTCCTTATTGTGCTTCAGCTCTCTCATGCTTTGTCTGTCAGGGTCCCCAGGGAAAAGATGGGGTACCTGGACACCCTGGACAGAGAGGAGAATTGGTGAGCAACCCTTTGACCTCTGACCCCTGACCCCATTGAGCTCTTCATTTCTTCCACTCCATGATATTTTTTTTCATTTATATTTTATTAAAAAAAATTTTTTTTTTTTTGGCCACATCTTGTGGCATGTGGGATCTTAGTTCCCTTACCAGGAATGGAGCCTGCACCCCTTGCAGCGGATGCTCAGTCTTAACCACTGGAGCACCAGGGAAGTCCCATGACACCTTCTTTCAATGTTTCTCCTCAGGGTTTCCAAGGTCAGACAGGCCCACCTGGACCAGCTGGTGTCGTGGGTCCTCAGGTCAGAGTGGTCCCCACAGGTCTCCCCAGTTTTGCACCAGTTTGGGGATATTTGGGGGGAGGGGAGATGGTGATCCCAGACAGAACCACTACCCCAGGCCACCTCCATTCAAGATGAGCCTTCTTCCTTTCCAGGGAAAGACAGGAGAAGCAGGGCCTCTGGGTGAGAGGGGGCCCCCAGGGCCCCCTGGACCTCCTGGTGAACAAGGTCTTCCGGGCCTGGAAGGCAGAGAGGGGGCCAAGGTGAGACCACCACCCCACGGGACATCTCGGTTGAGTGACCCCAAAGATCCTGGAATGGCCTTAGCATCAACCCTGTGGGGGAGGGGACCCAGACTCACAGATTGAGGGGAGACGCCCCTGCTCCACAGTCTGACTTCCCTCCCCTGGACTCCTGCAGGGGGATGTGGGACCACTGGGACCCCTTGGGAAGGAAGGGCCACCTGGACCCAGAGGTTTCCCTGGTCCTCATGGAGCCCCCGGGGACCCAGTAAGTATGGTTTGCATGTGCCTGGCTGGGCTGTGAAGTGGAGAAAGAAAGGGGGGCTTAGGAGGGACATGGCCATAGCCTCCTGACCATGGAGGAGGAGGGATGGATCCCTGAACCTCAGTGCCAGGAAGGGGGTGGGAACTCTGAGCCCCCCAGAGTAAACACAGGACCTGGGAGCACTTTAGGGGGGTCTCTCTTTCTAGGGAAGCAAGTCGTGGGGACTTGTGGATCTTAGTTTCCTGACCAGGGGTCGAGCCCAAACTCTCAGAAATGAGAGCACAGAGTCCTGACTACTGGACTACCAGTGAATTACCTTTGGGGGTCTCTTGACTATGAATCATCTCCTCCTCAGGGACCGACTGGTTTAAAGGGTGACAAGGGCCCCCCAGGTCCTGTTGGTGCCAACGTAAGTGTAAATCCATCTGCTATGGCGGGTGGGCAGGGTGGAGGGGTCTCGAGATATCTGGGAAGCTGGGTATGGTCATGATCATGTTCTGCTATTTTGGGAGCCAAACAGGCTTGAGTCACACTCCTCTCTGCCACTCACTGGCCAGGCAGTCTCTCATTCCATCAGCCTCAGTTGGTTTGTCTGTAAAATAGTCCCATCTCTAGGTTGTAAACCTCAATGAGATGATCTGTCTGACACATACTTACTTGCATACCAGATCTCACCGTTTAAATGTGGGCCCTAGTTCCCTGACCAGGAATCAAACCTGTGCCCTCTCAATTGGAAGGGCAAAGTCTTAACCACTGGACCTCAGGGAAGTTGGACATGAGCCCCTTTAAAAACCTCCTTTCTTCTGGAGCTTACTACTATCTAGTCAAGAAGATAATGGATCAGCGGCGGTGAATGCCACAAAGCCAAATAATGCAAACTAGTGGGGAGCAGGGGAGAGCCCTTAAATAGTCTGGCCACGGGACTTTCCTGGAGGTGCAGCGGTTAAGGCTCCGTGCCTCCAATGCAGGGGGTGCTGGTTCAATCCCTTGTGGGGGAACTAAGATCCCATATGCCACCCTGAGGCACCAAAAAATAAATAAAAAAGCTGACTAGGGAAAGTCTCCTGAGAAGATGACATTTGAGCTGAGACCTGAGGAAAGAGCCATGTGGTTGGCTAGGAGAAGGGTGGAAGAGCATGTGCAAAGTCCTGAGGCTGGAGGAAGCAGTGAGGGGGGCCGTGTTGCTGGAGGGAAGTGAGTCGGAAGAGGTGAGGGCAGGGAGGAGATGGGGGCAGGTCGCGTAGGGCCTCATGAGATGCCCGGAGAGCTTTTTTTCTCCAAATGAGGTGGGAGCCTTGGAGGGCTGCGAGGAGAGGAGTCACGTGCTGACTTGGATGTTGATAGCGCCCTCTGGCTGCTGTGTGGGGAACGGCCTGGATTGGTGGTAACCACCTAACTCAGGCTGCTTACAAACCCTCCAATAAATGACATCTAGTGTTATTGCTATCATTCCTGACCCTCCACCCCTGTTTTCAGGGATCCCCTGGGGAGCGTGGTCCTGTAGGCCCAGCAGGGAGCATTGGGCTTCCTGGTCAAAGCGGAGGCCAAGGCCCCGTGGGCCCCACAGGCGAGAAGGGTTCCCCGGTAAGTTCCTGCCCCCTCCATTCATCCCCAAGAACCAGCCCTCCACATACCAGGACTGCATTTCTGCCCTGACTCTTTCTACTCCCCCTAACAGGGTGAACGTGGCGCCCCTGGCCCAACTGGTAAAGATGGGATCCCCGGGCCCCTGGGGCTTCCTGGGCCCCCTGGAGCTGCGGGGCCTTCTGGCGAGGAAGGGGACAAGGTGAGAGAGAGCTGAGGCAGAGGGAGGGGCTGGAGGAGGACAGGGGAAGAGGGAGGCTGGGTTGTCCCTCATCCTGTCTGCTTGCTTTGCAGGGAGAAGTGGGTGCCCCCGGTCACAAAGGCAGCAAAGGTGACAAGGGAGATGCGGTGAGTGGGGGACCCCAGAGAGGGAGCTGGTCTTTGGAGAGGGGTAAAAGGGGTATTGAGAGGATGGCAGGGGGGCGGGTCACGGGGTTTCCTGCCTTCTTGAGCCCCATCTTGACACTCAAGTAACAGAAGTCACTTAAGCTACCCAGAATAAAGGGGCCAACTGCGTTCCCAACTTCCCTCCAGGAATTCAGTCTCAGCACCCATCACCCGGAAGGCAGCTCAGTCCTGGGAAACTGATGGGACTCTGGGGCCAACGTTCTGACGGGCCAAGCTTATGAGAGATGCTGTGTCTGGTCCCAGGAGTTGGTGGCTAGGAAGACAGGGTTGTGGGGAGAGAAATGCAATTTTCTAGTGGGGTGGGGAGTGGACAGGGGTGCAGTGATTGATGTTGCTAGTGTTCCCCCTTCATCTTTTTCCAGTTTTTTAAAAAAATATTTATTTATTTGGCTACACTGGGTCTTAGTTGCTGCTTCTGGGATCTTTGATCTTCGTTGTGGCCTGTGGGATCCAGTTCCCTGACCAGGGGTCGAATCCTGACCCCCTTGGGAGTGCAGAGTCTTAGTCACTGGACGACCAGGGAAGTTCCCCACCTGCGACCTTAATCTTAAACCTGAGGGTTTCTTGACTCTGTTCCCGCCTCCAGGGCCCGCCTGGACCAACAGGGATACGGGGTCTGGTGGGACACCCCGGCTCCCCGGTGAGTACTCCCAGCTTCGTGGTCCTCTGGATCCCTTATGGGAAGGGACAGTGTTCTCCACTGTGACTCAGGCCCCAGTTCAACCCTAACCCCTACCCTTTCGTGTCAATGCTCAATTCAAACTCACCCCAGAATCTGACTCAGTCTTGACCTTAACCCTCAAACTCTATCACAGCCCTAATTTTAATGCCCTAATTTTAATTGTGACCTTAACCTCAATCCCAACTCAGACCTTATCTTCACATCCAACATTAGCTGAACCTGACCCAGTCCTACCCTTGACCCCAGTCCAGACCCACCCTCCGATACTGACCCCAAACCTGAGCTCCAATTCTGAATTTACCTCGGACCTGAGGTCAAGCTCAACCCTACCTCTCAACCCCACTTGGACCTTAATTGACCTCAGCTTGACCCTGACTCACTTGAGATGACCAAGGCTCATCTCGAAACTTTGCTCAGTCCTGGATTTCATTCCTAAACCCTGACCCTTAACCTGCACCTTTAGACCCAACCCTGACCCTCCCCAAACTTCATTCCAACCTTGAACTTCCATCCTGACTTTGACCTTGAACCTAACTCCAACCCTTGACACAGACCCTAACTGTGTCCTGCCCTGTCTGCCTTCTAGGGAGCAGACGGGGCTCAGGGACGCCGGGGACCCCCAGGCCTCTTTGGGCAGAAAGGAGATGATGGAGTGAGAGGCTTCCCTGGCATGATTGGTCCTCCTGGCCTACAGGTGGGTGTCTGAGTTTGAGGGTATGGCCTCTGATCCTCCCCACTTTGTGCCCCAATTTTGCTTCTTTGCTCCACAGGGAATGCCAGGCCCTGCTGGAGAAAAGGGAGAAGTTGGAGATGTAGGGTCCATGGTATGAACTATGGGGGGAAATGGGAGGGGTGGTAGGGCAGGGTTGGCCATCAGATCAATTTGGGGGGTCATGGGGCACATGTGGGTCACCAATATCAAGGGTGGTGTTTGTGGTTTGTTGTTCAGTCACTCAGTTGTGTTGGACTCGTTGTGACTCCATGGACTGCAGAACGCCAGGCTTCCCTGTCCTTCCCTGTCTCCCCGAGTTTGCTCAAACTCATGTCCATTGAGTCAGTGATGCCATCCAACCATCTCATCCTCTGTCGCTCCCTTCTCCTCTTGCTTGGAGCTTTTTGAGGGGCCATGAGGTCACTGGATGCTATTCTGACTGTCCCATAGGGTCCCCACGGAGCTCCAGGCCCTCGGGGCCCCCAGGGCCCCAGCGGATCAGAGGTAAGAACTGGGGGAGGGGGAGGGCCTCAGGACATCACTTTCCCAAGAAGGGGCTGTTGGAATCCCTCCATCCCACCTATACCCTTCGTTGTCTCTCCAGGGTCCTCCAGGGTTGCCTGGGGGAGTTGGTCAGCCTGGCGCTGTGGGGGAGAAGGTGAGAGAGAGAACAAGGGGCTGCCCAGGGTCCAGGAGGCTCAATCAGTCCTGCCTGGTTTGGGGGAGTGGTGGTGGCAGTTCTGGCTGCCAGGAGGGGACCCCTCCTCACTTTCACTTTGCCTCCCGCAGGGTGAGCCAGGAGAGCCTGGAGACCCAGGACCCCCCGGGACCCCAGGCACCCCGGTGAGTGACTTTGTTCTGGGCCCCTGCACCCATCTCAGGGAATCCCTGACCCTTGGGCATCTTGGGCCCCCATGACCTCTGGGCAGCCCTAAGTCACTCATGGACCCAGACCTACGGGCATCCCCAGTTATTTTGATGACAGAGACCTGAAAGGTATCAGGGTGGCTACATCAAGTTCTCTAGGTTGTGTACTGCACAAGGGTGCGTGGCTGAGGGGGCAGGTGGGGCTCAGATCTAAAGCACAAGCCTTGGCTTGAGGATGAGCTGCCCAGAGGGGATCCCAAAAATATTGATTCATTCACTTGTTTGGCTGTGTCCAGTGTTAGTTGGGACACATGGGAGCTTCGCTGGGCCATGTGGGATCTTTCCTTGGGGTGCACAGACTCTCTACTTGTGTCGCGAGAGTTCAATAGTTGTGGCATGTGGGCTTAGTTGCTCCACAGCGTGTGGGATCTTAGTTCCCCGACCAGGGATTGAACTTGTGTTCTCTGCATTGCAAGGCAGATTCTTAACTACTGGACCACTAGGGAGGTCCTGGGATCCCTTTTCTGATTCACCCCAGAGTGGCACATGGGCTAGCCCAAACTTGCCCATGACCTCTGGTCAACTGGATCACTGTGACCCCTGATTCCAGTAAATCCTAGATTCCTCTGACCCTTGGGCAGTCTAGGCTACTTTGACCCCTAACCCCAGGAAAGTCCCAAGCCACGCAGATTCCTGAGTTCAGGTATGCTAACCTTGACCCCTGGAGAGTCCAGGCTACTCTGACCTCTGACCTCTGTTTCTGCCAAGGGCCCCAGGGGAGAAGTTGGTGAAAAGGGGGATACAGGCCCATCTGGGGCTGCTGGACCCCCAGGCAAGAAAGGACCCCCTGGAGAGGATGGAGCAAAGGGGAATGTGGTGAGTCCTGGGGCACATGGAGGCCACGACCCAGGGAGGGGCACATGTGTCAACTCGAACCTGCTCCTCAACTTCCAGCCAGGGGTCCTGTGTGCTGATTCCACAAGCAACCCAGAACGTGGCCAAATGATTGAATGAAAGAATGAATCAGTGTAAACATACAGTGGTAATCGGTCATGGCAGCAGGGGAAACTTGCTTCCACATAGAGTCATTCTAATAGTGCTGGAAAGGTCAAAGTTGAAACTGATGAGGGATCAGGGTTGGTTGATTGGGATTTGCCATCAAGGCAGAGGTTGAGCCCCTCCTGCCATGGTGATGGTCCTCTGGGTAGGGAGGGAGGGCGGTGAGGAGCTTCAGAGTCTGAGGGACCTTGATTTGAATTTCAGCACCCCACCCCTTACCAGGTCCCCTCTCTGATTTTTATCTGTGAGTCCCTAGCTGGGAGGATGCAGTGAAATGATTCATGGAACATTTTTAGCTCCCATTAAACACCAGAATGTTCCTTCTAGCAGGGCTGGGGTTTTGTGTTTTCTTCACCAATGTATCCCCAGCAACCAGAACTGTGTCTGAGGACAGCGGAATGAATGAATAAATGAATGGATGGATGAATGCTCCATCATTCAGAGATATGATTTTTCATCATTATGTGTTCCAGGGCCCCACAGGCCTCCCAGGAGACCTAGGCCCCCCCGGAGACCCTGGAGTTTCGGTGAGTGTGACCCCCTCTTCCTCAAAAGCCCAGCATATTCCCTATTCTGTCCCCAATCTCATCACAAACCTGAGCAAGGTTGATGAAGCAAAAAACCTCCACTTGCCTCCAAGCATCACCCCAACATTCTGCTGTGTCCTCACGACCCCTCCCAACTTCATTTCCCCTACCACAGGGTCAAGATGGCCCCCCAGGGGAGAAGGGAAACCCTGGAGATGTGGGGGGACCGGTGAGTAGGGGAACAGAGGAGGTGGTGCCTAAAGAGGGGTGTTGGGGCAGGTGAGTGGGTGAATTGAGGGCCAGGAGAATGGGTTAATGAGGTCCCCAGGGCCCCCAGGGATGCATCTGCTTTGTACCATGAATGTGAGCAGCTTGAAGGAGGAGGCAGGGGGAGGGAGGGCTGGCTGGTGCTGGGGTGATGTTTGGGGAAGGCTGTCTTCCCATCAAAGGCATCCTGAAACTGTCATCCTTGACTCCCGTGCTGGTTACAATCTCTATAGGGTCCACCTGGCGCTTCTGGGGAGCCTGGCGCCCCTGGGCCTCCTGGTAAAAGGGTGAGTGATGACACACCACCCCCAGCTCTAACTTGGTTCCACTCACTCTCATAGGCTCCCCCTTACCTCCACAAGCCCCCCTCATACCCAGAGGCCCCCACTCATCCCTACAAGCCCTCCACTCACCATCACAAACCCCTACTCAGCTCACAGCCCTCTACTCAGCTCACAGGCCCCTACTCAGCTCACAGCCCTCTACTCAGCTCACAGCCCTCTACTCACACTTTCTACTCACCCCTCAGGGTCCTTCTGGTCGCATGGGTCAAGAAGGTAGAGAAGGAGAGAAAGGTGCCAAGGTGAGTTCCCCCTGGCCAAGAGAGGGATCCTTTTATTTTTGGCTGCGTTGGGTCTTCATTGCTGTGTGTGGGCTTTCTCTAAATTGCAGCAAGTGGGGGCTACTCTCTAGCTGTGGTGCTCGGGCTTAGCTGCCCTGCAGCATGTGGGATCTCCCCAGAGCAAGGATCAAACCCGTGTCCCCTGCATTGGTGGAGAAGGCAATGGCAACTCTCTCCAGCACTCTTGCCTGGAAAATCCCATGGACGGAGGAGCCTGGTAGGCTGCAGTCCATGGGGTCGCTAAGAGTCGGACACGACTGAGTGACTTCACTTTCACTTTTCACTTTCATGCATTGGAGAAGGAGGTGGCAACCCCTCCTATGTTCTTGCCTGGAGAATCCCAGGGACAGAGGAGCCTGGTGGGCTCTGTCTATGGGGTCGCACAGAGTCGGACATGACTGAAGCGACTTAGCAGCAGCAGCAGCCCCTGCATTGGCAGGTGGATTCTTAATCACTGGACCACCAGGGAAGTCCCAGGGAGCGGTCCTTGTCCTGACCCATTGGTCAATAGTTGGGCCAGCAGAATGGGGAGGGACCTGTGACCACCACAGTTGCCCCAATTTCTCCCCGCTCCCTGATGGTTCCTGGCTGGAGGGTCAGGAGGCAGGCTCCCCCTGATTCTCTCTGCCTCCTCCCTTCCACCTTGCTCCTTTTCAGGGGGAACCAGGTCCTGATGGACCCCCAGGGAGGACAGGCCCAGTAGGGGCTCGAGGGCCCCCTGGACGTGTTGGACCTGAGGGTCTTCGTGGGATCCCTGGACCTGTGGTGAGTGGACTGAGAATAGGGATGGGGTTGGGGGGTGGGATCAGGCCCTGCCTGTCTGCTCGCTTCTTGTAATTTGTCATCACAGTTGGGAGGAGCTGACCCTGGTTGGGGTGGGAGGGGGGCACCACACATGAGTTCTGGCAGGGTGCAGCCCCTCATGTTCTATTTTGCCCTAGGGCGAACCAGGCCTCCTGGGACCTCCTGGACTGTTAGGCCCTCCTGGTCCCCTGGTAAGAGACTTCTTCATCCCTGAGGTCCCTGCACTGAGACTCACACTGGACATCTATCCAGTGACCATCTAGTGACCTTGGGTTCTGATAGTGCAGACTGACCCCTCACTGACTATCCTTCTGATGGTCCACCCTGACCATCTATACTAACCATCTCTTCAGATCACTCATCTTGGCGGTCTACACTGACCAAACTGACCATCTATCTTAACAGTCTTCACTGACTACCCACACCGATGTTGACTACAGATCATTTATCTCGACCATCCTCCAAAAACCCCTCCCTTCATCTCTCATCAGCTCTCTTCTCTCCTGACCACCCCCATGACCACTTCCCTGGTAATTCGATTCGAAGTCTAGGTAATTTCCCATTTGACCATCCTCCAGTCACTCACATGAGGCTTTCTGTTTGAGACTTACCAACTGACCCTAGGGCTTCCCGGGTAGCTGAAACAGTGAAGAATCTGCCTGCAATGCAGGAGACCTGGGTCCAGTCCCTGGGTTGGGAAGATCTCCTGGAGGAGGGCATGGCAATCCATTCCAGTATTCTTGCTTAGAGAATCCCATGGACAGAGGAGCCTGGTGGGCTACAGTTCATAGGGTTGCAAAGAGTCAGACACCACTGAGTGACTAACACTTTCTCTTTCAACTGATCCTAACTCTCCTTCCAGGGGCCCTCTGGCCTACCAGGGCTGAAGGGAGATGCTGGCCCCAAGGGAGAAAAGGTAAGGATGCCTCTTTTTATTCTTCTTCTTCCCCAGCTACCTCCCTCTCCTCCACCTTTACTTCTCTCCGTAGCCAGAAGGCTAGGAGATTGGGGTCTCCTCTGCTCCCAAACTCACTACCCCAAGGCTGGAAGGGAACAGTCTGTCAATTCCCTGCCCCCATTCTTCCCCGACATGTGTCTCTCATATCCTCCAGGGCCACATTGGATTAATTGGTCTTGTCGGCCCCCCTGGGGAGGTTGGTGAGAAAGGGGATCAGGGGTTGCCAGGAGTGCAAGGCTCCCCTGGCCTCCAGGGAGAACCGGTGAGTGTTCGTCATGCCCCAAGAGGGAGGATTGTGTTCGAGGGGGATGGGAAAGCAGAAGTGGGGCTTGTTTGGGTGTGGGGGATTAGGAAGCCTGGGTCTTGAACAATAGGGATTGTGTCTGAAGGAAATGGGGGGCTCTATCTGGGGGACTTGAAGGTTGTGACTGGGGTTGAGGGTCTTCTTTTGAGGAGACTTGTCTGGGGGATGTGTCTGGACCATAAGGATGAACCCCATCAGTGATGATTCTGATGCCCTTTCCCCAGGGTTCTCCTGGCCCCATTGGCTCTCTGGGCCACCCTGGGCCCCAAGGCGTGGTGGTGAGTATGAGGGGTTTGTAGGGGTGGGGGAGTCACCCTGTTGGGCCAGCCAGGAGTCCAAGCCCCCCTGTCTCTACCCCACAGGGTCCTCCAGGACAGAAAGGCTCAAAGGGGTCCCCGGTAAGTAGTCACTGCTCCCTTGGGCTCTCACCTCCCAACACCCCAGCCCCCTTCCCTGTACCAGAACCCTCAATGCCTTTGGGTTCATTCGTTTATTTATTCAGTCAGTCAGGCATTTGATTATGTCTTCAACACTTACCATTGTATTTTATAAAATCTAAGATTTCATCTGTTGTAAGATGCACCATTGTTTTATGAACTGCTACAGAAGAAGACAGTTCTGCCAAGTTAATGATGACTTGTCATAGATGTTAAGATGCTGATTTCAGAGATGTTCAAATATGGAAAGAAAATTTGCATTTTATGCTTGGGGCTGAAAATTGCATGTCCTTCCTCCAGTTGTGTGTGTGTGTGTGTGTTGGCAGGCAGGGGTCTCCATAGACAGAGTTCACACCCAAGTGACTTCTCCCTATAGGGATCCCAAGGTCCTCGTGGAGACGCTGGCCCCCCAGGTCCTCCTGGTCCCCCGGTAAGTTCCCCATGGGGCTCTGTCCGAGTGTCTCCCCTGGTCCCTCAGTGACTAGAAGTGGGCGGAGCACACACCACGTGTTCGGGGATTGCAGGTGGGAAGGGAGGTGGCTCAAAAGCTGAAGGAGGATCTGGGCTGTGTGTAGAGGGGCTTGGGGGGACCTCCATGGGGGCTCTGATTGGATTTTGTCTGTCCATCTCTCTGGCCTTTCTCTGTCTCTACCTCAAAACGTTGTTTCACTATTTTATCTTTCTTTTTGTCTTCTGGGTCTCTCTCTGTCTCTCTCCTTTGCCTGACTGTGGTTCTGGCTCTTTTTTTTCCTCTCTCCACTTCCCATCTCTGAGCCTTTCTGTCCCTCTCCTTCCTGTGTCTCCCTCCGTCTCTGATTGTCCATGTCCCCGGTTCCTGTCTGTATCTCTCCTTACTCTCCACACCCCTGTGTCTTTCTGCCTCCCACATCTCTCATTTCTGCCTGTCTCTCTCCCTGTCTCTTCCTCTTGCCGTCCTCCTCTCCTCCATCCCCACCTCTGCCCAGGGTCCCTCTGCGGAGCTGCACGGGCTGCGCCGGCGCCGACGTTCCCTGCTAGGCTTGGGAACCCCGGAGGGCGGCCTGGAGGAGGTGCTGGCCTCGATGGCGTCGCTGAGCTTCGAGTTAGAGCAGCTGCGGCGCCCTCCCGGCACGGCTGAGCGCCCGGGCCTCGTGTGCAAAGAGTTGCACCGCAGCCATCCGCATCTGCCAGATGGTGAGGTCTCGTCCCTCCCCCCGGAGGGCGGGGAGACGTGGGATCCAGCCCCCGGTTTATCTTCTCCCACTGGCTCTGCGGCAGGGGAATACTGGATTGATCCCAATCAAGGCTGCGCGCGGGATGCCCTCAGGGTTTTCTGTAACTTCACGGCAGGAGGAGAAACCTGCCTCTACCCAGACAAGAAGTTTGAGACCGTGAGTACCTGAGTAGGGGGCTGGGAGGGGTTGGTGGAAGGAGGGACTTCGAAAATATCTCATTCATACCTCACCGCTCCCCAACCCTCCCCCCTCCCCGCCCCACCAGGAGTTGATTGGGATTTTATTTTTCCTTCAACCGACGTCTATTGAGCACCTTCTGTCGTCTATTGAGCACCTTCTGTATGCCAAAGTCCTTGAAATGCTGCGGCTACAGCAGATAATCTAAAACAAACAAACCAAACAAACTAAAAAAAACAAACCCTTCTTTGCTTCATTTTGTTTTATGGAGCTTATTTTCTGTGGGGAAAGACAGATAAGAAAAAATAGTAAGGAAATCAATAATAGTGGTGAACCTTGAAACAATAGGATATATGTGCCAGCCCTAAGAACTCAGCTGCATTAACTTACTGAGTCCCAGCCACCGATGCGGTCATTTTATTATTATCCCTAAAATAGATAACCAACAAGAACCTATTGTAAAGCTCATGGAACTATACTCAATATCTTGTAATAATTTATAAGGGGAGAAAGGGTTTCCCTGGTGGTTCAGTGGCAAAGAATCCACCTGCT
Organism: Bos taurus; assembly: GCF_002263795.3. Taxonomy (NCBI): domain Eukaryota; kingdom Metazoa; phylum Chordata; class Mammalia; order Artiodactyla; family Bovidae; genus Bos; species Bos taurus. The sequence continues at coordinate 14,548,119 of NC_037334.1, read as the reverse complement.
AAGCAGGAGATCTGAGTCAGATCCTTGGGTCAGGAAGATCCCCTAGAGAAAGAAATGACAACCCACTCTGGTATTCTTGCCTGGGAAGTCCCACGAACAGAGAAGCCTGGTGGGCTGCAGTCCATAGGGCTGCAAAAGAGTTGGACACAACTGAGAGACTAAACAACACCAACATCAGGGCAAAGAATCTGAAAGAAAAAAAAAGATATATATGTATAATTGAATCACTTTGCTGTACACCTCAACTAACACAACATTGGAAATCAGCTCTGTTTCAATTAAAAAAATAACAATTCTGTTATCATCCCCCAGATAGGGAAACTGAGGCATGGAGAAGGACAAGATTACCCATGACCACCTGGCCCTTGTCTCAGCCCTTAACCACCCATCTACACTGCCTCCTAACCTGCTCTCTTATAGGTCCCATGGGTTAACTGCCCTCCACCTGGTCCCCCAGAAATCCTGGGGTTCTCCATCAGGGAGTCTAACAGTCTCTGACACTAAGAACCAGGCTTAGCTGTAGAGAGCAGTGGGTGAGCAGTGAGCCTCTGGACCCTGGACTGCTTCGGTTGGAATCCAGATCTGTTATCTCAGTTTTTTCATCTGTAAAGTGGGGGCTCAAGAAAGTATCTACCTGATAGGGTAGTTGTGCAGTCATGTTACCAGTACACATATCAGATGACACTGATACACTGACTGTGTGCAGTGCTGGGGTGGCTCAGATGGTAAAGAATCTGCCTGCAATACAGGAGACCCAGGTTTGATCCCTGGTTTGGGAAGATCCCTGCAGAAGGAGATGGCTACCCACTCCAGTATTCTTGCCTGGAGAATTCCATGGACAGTCAGGAGCCTGGCGGGCTACTGTCCATGGAGTTGCAAAGAGTCGGACACGACTGAATTACTTGACTAACACTTTTTGTTAATGTCTCTACTGCCGGTAAACCACTTAGTGAGCACAGGGCCTGCAAAAGTGCACAGTGATGTTCTTCTTTTAATTAATTTATTTTTTGGCTGCACTGGGTCTTCGTTGCTGTGTGTGGGCTTTCTGTAGTTGTAGTGAGCAGGAGCTACTCTTTGCTGTGGTGCACAGGCTTCCCGTTGCAGTGGCTTCTCTTTTTGAGGAGCATGGGCTCTAGGCGCACAGACTCAGTAGTTGTGGCCCACAGGCCCATTAGTTTGGCGCACAGGCTTTGTTGCTCTGCGGCATGTGGCATCTTCCCAGACCAGGGACTGAACCCGTATCCCCTGCATTGGCAGGTGGATTCTTAACCACTAGACCACTAGGGAACTCCCAAGGGGTGTGTTGTTAAAACATCACCATTGGACACCCAAGGCTCCGATCCACAGGGCCTTCAGGGAGACAGTGTAGGGCAGACTCCTGGGAGTTACCTCACCTCAGGGGAGAGGTAGGAGCCGGAGCATTTATCCACCAGCTCTTGTCAATCATCAGTGGAGGCACCCTCAGAAGTCAGAAACCCCCAGCCTCTTGGATCTACCCTGGGTACCAGCCAAGCCCAGTCCCACAGCCAGAGAATAACCTAAGAGTTCCTGATATTTATAGTCAGCAGATTTCTTTTTATTCATTTAGCTGCACTGGATCTTAGTTGCAGCATGTGAGATCTAGTTCTCTGACCAGGGATTGAACCCGAGCCTCCTGCATTGGGAGTACGGCGCCTTAGCCTCTGGGCCACCGGGGAAGTCCCCTACAGTCCGTAGCTTTCAGTGTGGGGTGGTAAATGCAAAATTGACACGTTGCCAGCCCCCCCACCCCAGGGCACCTGTTACACCCTTCCCTCTGTCCCCCAGGTGAAACTGGCCTCTTGGTCCAAAGAAAAGCCAGGTGGCTGGTATAGCACATTCCGTCGAGGGAAAAAGGTGAGTTACCTGCAAAGCCAGGGTGGGGATGGTATAAAAATTGGTGTAAACCAGCATGGGAATTGGAGGAGGCGAGATGAACAGGATAGCCTCACCTCTGCCTTTATGCTGATCATAGGCTTGCGGGGGAGGGGGGAGGGGGGAGGGGGCAGCATCAGATGTGTGATGTGGGGGGAAACACAGGACATGGTGGTGATCTACAGGCAGTGCTGGAAGGACCTGAAGGCTTCCTGAGGGAAGTCACAGCTCAGCTGAGGTCTAAGGAATTAACTGGTTTGCAAGTTTGGGAGGACACGGAACGGTGTTCCGAAGAGATGGAACAGCATACACAAAGTCCCAGAGTCAAGAGAAAGCCTGGTAAATTAAAAGAAGAAAAAGCGACTTGCTCTGTTGTAGAGAGAGTGAGGGGGAATGTGGTAGAGAAGAGGTTGGGCAGGTAGGTGAGAGCTAAGACCACCTCCTCAGAAAGACCTATGGGCAGTAGGGAGCCATGGAATGTGTTTAAGTGAGAGGGACTGAGATTCAATCTCTATGATAGGAAAATGCCTCTGGGCTGCTGGTGGTGGTTGTGGGGAAACTGGAGGCTGGGAGACCCAGGAGGAGACTGATGTGTTGGTTTAGAAAGGCAAGGAAGGGAAGAGGCTGGAGCTAGGGGAATGGGGGATGAAGAGGAAGGAATGGCTTAGAATGTTATCTAAGAGGGCAAGTCCATAGGACCTAGTTAATTGATGAGATGGCAAGTCAATAGGACCTATCAATAGTAATTGATGAGATGAGTAATTGATGAGATGGAGGGGAGGAAAAGAAAGAGAGATGATGCCCAGGTTCCTGGTTTGAAGAACAGTCTAGTGAGATTCTGAGATATATAAGTGGGAAGAGGATCAGGTTTATGCAGTGGTGGGAGATCTTGGGTCCATTTGGGATTTGTTTATGTAACATATTTATGTATGCTAAGCACTGGGAACATAGCAGCAAAGAAAACACAGTTCCTGACTTCCTGAAGTTAATATTCTATTGGGAATGGGACCAAGGAAGCAGACAGAGAATAACCAAGGAAACAAAGCTACCATATAATGTCAAGTGGTGTATGGGTTTGGGCTCCCCTAAAACAGACCTGAGACTCAATTGCAAGGGGTTTATCTGTGATGTGAGTCCAGAAAACATCAATCAGGAAATGTGAAATGATACAGGGAAGAGAAGGAAGCCAAAAAAGATGTGTTACCGGGCTAGTTATCTCAAGCCAGTGATAACTTAATAATATATTTTATGTAGCCCAATATATCCAAAATATTGTCGTATCAATATAAAGATTACTGAAGCATTTTCAACTTTTTCCCTGTGAGTTCTTCAGAGTCTGGTGCATATTTTATATTTATAGCACATCATAATTTTGATACTAAATTTCCTTGGAAAGACTTAGACTGCATAAAACCTGCAGTTGAAAAAGCAGATTTGCATCTTCAAGTTGTTCCAAACCTCAGTTTTCTGATAAATGGATTGAGGCTCAGTTGTTCATTATAAATTAAATAAAGTTAGACATTTTTTAATTAAATAATTTAAATAGATGGACCCATAGAGGTTATCATACTATGTGTAGTAAGTCAGAAAAGGCAAATATCGGATGATATTACTTACATGTGGAAGCTAAAATATGACACAAAAGAACTTATTTACAAAACAGAAATAGACTCACAGACATAGAAAACCAACTTATGGTTACCAGAAAGGAAAGGGAGAAAGGGATCTATTAGAAGTTTGGAATTAACATATACACACTATACACTACTATGTATAAAATAAACGAGGACCTACTGTATAGCACAGGGAACTATATATTCAGTATCTTGTAGTAAACTGTAATCGAAAAGAATATGAAAAAGAATATATATATGTAATATCTGTGTGTATATCTATATACATATAACTAAATCACTTTGCTATAAGCCTGAAACTAACTCAGCATTGTAAATCAACTATACTTCAATTTTTTAAGAAATGAGTGCCAAAAAAAAATTTTAAATTTAACTGAAATTGTGAAAAGTTTCTCAATCTCACCAGCCACCATTCAAGTGCTCAATGGCCACACAGGCCTAGGGGCTTGCAGGAGAACCAGGGATGATCAGATGGCTGGTGGGGCCTCCAAAGAGGAAGTCATGGCAGCAGGGGCAGGTCGGCAGTGGATAGAGATCCTGGGAGGTGGGTACCTCGGAAAGAGTCGAGGCAAGGACACATCCTCAGCTCCTCTTTGTCCCACCTCCAGTTCTCCTACGTGGATGCCGATGGGGCCGCAGTGAGCGTGGTACAGCTGACCTTCCTGAAGTTGCTGAGTGCCACGGCCCGCCAGAGCTTCACATTCACCTGCCAGAACTCGGCCGCCTGGCTGGACGAAGCTGCAGGTGACCACAGCCGCTCTGCCCGTTTCCTCGGGGCCAATGGGGAGGAGGTATCCTTCAACCAGATGGCAGCCGCCACCATCACAGTCCCCTACGATGGCTGCAGGGTAAGGAAGAGGGCAGGGACTGGCCAGATTGGGGAGGGGAGCCTGTGATTACTCCCCTCCCCCTGACTTACCCACCATCCGTGTCTTCCTGTGTCAGCTCCGGAAGGGACAGTCGAAGACCCTCTTTGAGTTCAGCTCCTCCCGAGTGGGATTTCTGCCCCTGTTGGACGTGGCAGCTGCTGACTTTGGCCAGACGAACCAGAAGTTTGGGTTTGAACTGGGCCCTGTCTGCTTTAGCAGCTGAGAGCTTCCGGGGCTGGGAGGGACAATGAGGGAGCCCCCAAGACGGGCCATATTTGGTGCTGAGGCTTTGAAGCCGTCATATTTATCGTCTCCTGTGACTGCGTGGAGCCAGGAAACGGTCTGCTCATCATGGTCAAACAATATTCCTTCTCCGTTCCAGGGGGTCTGGGGGCTGGACTACCCTGGTCCATGGGTCCCGTTTCTCTGCACTGCGCCCCGGCTGGCATAACTGTAGTCTGGCTCTTTCTCCCCTCGGTGCCCACCCATCACTCATCTCCCTCCCCTGAGCTCCCCCACCCCAGCAATGAACTTCTGACTCAGAGCTGATGAATGCCCCCACCCACACCTGCCTCCCACCCCCTCAGTCAGTGCTCTCAACACCCTTTGGTGCTACCTTCCCCATAGTTAAGCACTGGATGTCTCCTGAACCCAGACTGGGATCCCTTTGCTCATTTCTTCTTTTCAGGTGGGTTCGCAGTGAAGGGACTGATGTCAGACTACAGAGGGAAGTGGGACTTCCCTGGACTGAGCTGCGTACTCTTTCTGCTGCCTCAGCCCAGCTCTGAATACTGTCTCCCTCCATGCCTCCCCAAATACACCTTGCCATGCCAGGTGGCGTGGGGACCAAACTGGTGGGGTTGGGGGGAAACTAGGATTCTAATGGTGCTGCCCTATTTATACCTGGGTCTATATTAAAAGGGAGAATCCCCTCTGTTGTATATTTAATCTGCTTCCTCCTTAGGGAAGGCTGGGATATGATGAGAGAAACCCCCATCCCCCCACCCTAACTCCCCCATACCACCACCTGCCCCAGGCCATAGGGCATAATTGGCATCTCAAGTCTGAGAATAAATCAGTGAACTGTGTCCTGTCTGTGTCTTTCTTTCTTTTTACTTTTTTATTTGCTTATTTGTAGTTTTGGCTGCCCTGGGTCTTCATTGCTGTGCACAGCCTTACTCTAGTTGTAGTGAGCAGGGGCTACTCTCTAGCCGTGGTCCCGAGCTTCTCATCGCAGTGGCTTCTCTTATTTCAGAGCATGGACTTTAGCGCACACGGGTTCAGTAGTTTCGGCTTCTGGGCTCTAGAGTGTGAGAGCGTGGGCTCAGTGGTTGTGGTGCACAGGCTTAGTTGGCCTGAGTCATATGGAATTTTCCCAGACCAGAGACAGAACCCATGTTCCCTGTATTGCAAGGCAGATTCTTAACCGCTGGACCACCAGGGAAGTTCCTTGTCTGTGTCTGTCAATTGATGTTCTCTTAGGGTCTGGCTCTTGTCTCACCCAAGGCATCTTGCCATCACTTGTCTTAATTAATTGTGCCTTTTGGTAGAGGTAGCTTTAGTGATTCACATGCATGCTGAATTGTGTCTGATTCTTTGTGACCTCATGGACGGTAGCCCATCAGGCTCCTCTGTCTATGGAATTCTCCAGGCAAGAATATTGGAGTGGATTGCCATTTCGTCCTCCAGGGGATCTTCCCAACCCAGACTGAACCCGCACCTCCTGTGTCTCCTGCATTGCAGGTAGATTCTTTATCCCCTGAGCCATTGGGGAGGTGGGTTAAAGATGAATCAGGTTGGAGGGTAGTTTGGAGTGAGTTGAGTCGGTCTGGGGATCTGTTGAGTTGGAGGTTGAAATGATGAGAGGGTTAAGGGTTTGAAATTGGATACTGGATTGAGTTGAATTAGGGTTGACTTAAGAAGGAGATTGAGTTGAGTAGAGGTGAGTAGGGGTTATTATGAATTTGAGGTGGAGGATTACCTATTTGGTGAGTCAAAATGGGATCAGTTAAGATGAGTTGGATGTGGGATGACTTGTGTTGGGGATTAGATGTTGGGTTGAGGATTTTCACTTTGGTTTTGACATGTACACACTGCTTTATCTATTTTTGGCTGTACTGGGTGTTTGTTGCTGCACGCAGGTTTTCTGTCGTTTCGGAGAGCAGGGGCTACTCCAGTTGCAGCGTGCAGGCCCCTCCTTGCAGTGGCTTCTCTTGTGGAGCAAAGGCTCTGGGGCACACAGTCTTCAGTAGTTGTGGCACAGGGACTCATTAGTCCTGGCTGTCGGGCCCTAGGGCATTCAGGCTTTTGTATTTGCAGCACGTGGGCTCGGTATTTGGGCCTCACAGGCCTTAGAGAACGGGCTCAGCAGCTGTGGTCCGTGGGCTCGTGGCTCTGCGGCATGTGGAATCTTCCCAGACCAGGGACTGCATCTGTGTCCCCTGCATTAGCAGGCAGATTTTTATCCACTGCGCCACCAGGGAAGTCCCCGGGTTGAGGGTTTTAAAAGACAGATTGATTGGGAATTCCCTGGCGATCAAGTGGTTCGGACTTGGTGTTTTCACTGCTGTGGCCGAGGTTCAATCCCTGGTGGCGGAACTAAGATCCCACACGCCACCGGCTCGAATTGAGATGTAATTCACGTACCATCTAATCCACCCACTTAAAGTACATAATTAAATGGTTTTTAGGGTATTCACAGACTTGTGCAACCGTCACCACAATCAATTTTGAAACATTTCATCACCTCAGAGAGAAATCCCATATCCATTAACACTCATCATCTCCTCCAAACCTCTGAGTGGCAGAAAAGCACTAATCTTCCTGTCCCTGTGGATTTGCCCATTCTTGACATTTCCCATAAATGGAATCATACAACATGTGGTCCTTTGTGTCTGGCTTCTTTCATTTAGCATGATTTCACAGTTCAAGTTGCAGCATGTATCAGAACTTCATTCCTTTTTATTGTTGAATAATAATTTACTGCATTTTGTTTATCTATTCATCAGCTGATAGACATTATTGAGTTAGGAGTGATGGAGGGCTGGTGTGATTAAGTTGGATCAGGTGGGATTGGGTGGGCAGAAGTAACAGGTTGGAGTAAGTTGCCTCTTCCAAACTAGGGCTTGCATGCATGCATGCTCAGTCATGTCTGACTCTTTGCCCGTCATGGACTGTAGCCCCCCAGCCTGCTCTGTCCATGGAATTTCCCAGGCAAGAATTCTGGAGTAGGTTGCCATTTCCTTCTCTGGGGGATCTTCCTGACCCAGGGATCAAACATGAGTCTTCTGCATCTCCTGTGTTGGCAGGTGGGTTATTTACCACTGAGCCACGTGGGAAGCTCAAACCAGGGCTTACTCTACTATTTCTGTCAGCAGGCTCTCTAAGGCCACCTGGATTCATTTATTCATTCAATAAATGTTACTAAGAGTTGAAATTCTATGAAGAAGATGCCCAGAGGTCATCCATTCAATGGTCACCATTATTATTCATTCATTTGTTTATCTCTGTGGCATGTGTTCTCAGCACTAAGGCATGTTTCCAGATACTGCGGATAAAAGAAAGATGTGTCTGCCCTTAAGATCTTAGTCCCGCGGAAAACAGATTATATACAAATAGCTGTGTAATACGATTTCAGGTGGTAGTGATCGTGGTGAGGGCTTCCCTGGTGGCTCAGATGGTAAAGAGTCCACTGGGAAGATCCCCTGGAGAAGGGCACAGCAGCCCACTCCTGTATTTTTGCCTGGAGAATCCCATGGACTGTAGCCCGCCAGGCTCCTCTGTCCATGGGATAGCAGAATCGGACACGGCTGAGCCACTAACACTTTCACTTTCAATTGTTGTGAAGGAAAATCAAACAAGTTGCATGGATAAAGACTGATGGAATAATGTCTTGTTTGAAACTGGTTGGTCAGATGAGGCTTTGCTGAGGAGCTGGTGTTTTAGCAGAGATCTGAAAGAGAAGAGCCATATGGAGGTTGTTTTGGCCATGTGGCTTTTGGGATTTCAGTTCCACGATCAGGGATTGAACCCAGGCCATGGCAGTGAAAGCTCCAAATTCTAACCATTAGGCCACCAGGGAACTCATCTTGTGAAGTCTTAAGGAAGTATCTGACACACAGTGTAAGAACCCAGAAATCGTCAAATACCCATGAGGGCTCTTGAGAGGATGGTGTTTCTCCCAGTCACCTCTTTTCTGGATGTGTGGCTTTTGCTGACTTCTTCATCCTGACTTTTATCAATCCAAACGTTGACTTGGCCCTGCCTCCTTTTAGTTCCTCTCTCAAACATCTTTAACTCAAGAATGCATATAATGGGCTTCCCTGGTGGTCCAGTGGTTAAGAATCTGCCTTGCAATGTAGGGGACGCAGGTTCAATTCCTGGTGCAGGAAAATCCCACATGCTGCAGAGCAACTAAGCCCACGCACCACAATTACTGAGCCTGTGCTCTAGAACCCGAGAGCTGCAACTATTGAAGCCCACGAACCTAGGGCCTGTGCTCCACAACAAGAAAAGACACGGCGGAGAAGTGCGTGCCCTGTAACTAGAGAGTAGCCTCCACTTGCTGCAACTAGAGAAAGTCTGCGTGCAGCAACACAGACCCACCACAGCTAAATAAAATAAATAAATAAATGCATCTTTTAAGGGAAAAAAAAAAAAGCCTATAGTGGGAACTTCCCTGGTGGTCCAGTGGTTAAGACTCCAAGCTCTTAATGGAGGGGGCTCAGGTTCCATCCTTGGTCAGGGAACTAGATTCTACATGTAGCAACCAAAATCCTGCGTGGTGCAGTTAAGACCCATCACAGCCCCCCCAGAAGAATGCATAATAGTATCACCAATGCTGTATGTTATTTTCGTCTTCCTGGGCACACATAATTGAGATCACATCTCGCAGCTCCCCTTGTAGTCAGGTTGGGGACAATTGGGTCTTGGCCAATAGGATGTGTGTAGCCATAAAATAGCCCACATAGCCCTCCTTGCTCTTTCTCTCCATTCCATGAAGATCTTGGAGATCATGTGTGTCAGATGAGAGTATCAGATGCGGAACTAGAAAGACTGCTTCCATTAGTTATTACAGCTGACCCTTGAACCAAGGCTGGGTTTAGGAAAACCAACCCCTGAATAGTCAAAAATCTGCACATAACTTTATAGTCAGACCTCTGCATCCATGATTACGAATCCATGGGTTCAACCAATCTCAGATCATTATAGTACTATGTGAGCATGCTAAGTCGCTTCAATCGTGTCCAACTCTTTGTGACCCCATGGACTGTAGTCCACCAGGCTCCTCTGTCTATGGGATTCTCCAGGCAAGAATACTCGAGTGGGTTGCTATCCCCTCCTCCAGGGGCGCTTCCTGACCCAGAGATTGAACCCACATCTCCTCTGGCTCCTGCTTTGCAGGTGGATTCTTTACCACTGAGCCACCAGCGAAGCCCATGGTACTGTATATATTTATTGGAAAAAATCTACATATAAAAGAACGTGTGAGTTCAAATTCATGTTCAAGGGTCAACTGCACTTGGAAGAATGCTGTCAGGGAGAACTCCATTAGATGTGATCAAGAAATTACTTGTTTTAAGCCCTTGAGATTTTTAAGAGTTGCTTGTTTACAGCAGCTATCATTAATTATCCTAACACAGTGAATAAATCCAACTTTTACCAAAGGTCAGCATGTAAGCATGTGTGCAAACCAGGAGGTCTCACTGCAGGAAAATCAAGCTAAAATTTATTGTTGAATATCATTATCTTCAAATGTGTCCACCACTGTGAATCTGTCACTGGAGGTGTGCTTTCCCAAGCCCAGATTTCCTACCATTCTCCCGCCCCTACCATCTTTCCCTCCCTGATAGCTCTCCTTGCCTGCGTCTTCACTCCCTTCCTCTAAGTCTTTCTGCTCTTTTTTTTTTTTTTTTAATTTTTGGCCACGCAGTGCGGCTTGTAAGATCTTAGTGCCCTGACCAGGGATCGAAACCACACCCCCTGCAGTAGAAGCAGAGAGCCCTAAATGACTGGAGCACCAAGGAATTCGCTGGATCAAACTTATCTTGCTAGATCGAATTTATCTCACTTTCTTATGAAGAGCAATCCCCTCAACCCTTCGTTCAGACCCTGTCTCCATGCCCACATGATCCATGATTAGTTCAACTCACAGTATTAATAATGATAATAAAGACCATCGATTGGCTCCATGCCAGACACTGTTCATCAAATGTCTTTCCTGAATGCTTTTATTTATTTCTCATCACCACCTTTGAGGAAGGTTCTGTTGTGCTCAGTCACTCCAGTTGTGTCAGACTCTTTGCAATCCTATGGACTGTAGCTTGCCTGGCTCCTCCGTCCATGAAATTCTCTAGGCAAGAATACTGGAGTGGTTAGCCATTCCCTTCTCCAGAGGATGCCACTTGGTTCTCTTACTACCTCCTTTTTGCAGATAAGTGAGCTAAGAAACAGAGGTAGAGAGTAACTTGCCCAGAGTCTACAGCTAAAGATTTTGCTAAACAAAAAGGCATCTTCTCCCTAAAGGGAATTATTTCCAACATAATCTTAAAAATTATACCCAATAACACCCCAGGGTTTGAATGCAGGTCAGCCAGCATCTGCTTTGGCAACTCCAATCCCATGCTGGTACAGGTATTTTGGAGGGGAGGACCAATTAATAGTGTAATGAGGACTCTTTAATTAGGTAAAAGCTCATTAAAGAATTAGAAATCTGCCCTGCTAAATTAAAGGGTAATTGACAAAGATGTAAGGAGGGAATTCTAGGCCTGGCTCGCCTCTGCTCTGTGTATTTACTCAGCATCATCACCAGCACCCAGGCGGCTGCTAGGAAACCCCCAGCTGATTTGCATATTCAGCAGCCATAATTAATCACACCGCTAGTGCTTCTTGAGCAATTACTCTCGAGGTGGTGGTGGTGGGGGGGCGGGCATGGGACGGCCAGCGGGGAGGCCTGCCTGTGGCTTTAGACAGGGCTGTAGAGGGTGGCTGGAGCAGGGTAATTTACACATACTCCCTGACAACATTGACAGAGATACAAACGATGACATACACAGACCAAGGGCAGGTGGAATCAGACCCGCATCTTGTCACCTCCTCCCCTCCCCCTCTGCCACCAACAGCTGCAAGTCTGGACCCACAAGCAGACTCAGAGAGGCAGACCTGCCTCACACACACCCCTACATCCTTGGCCAGAGGCAGATATGGTGACATGCATAACAGGCCACACACACAGTTGTGTCTGGATGCACACCCAGAGCCCCCCAGACAACTGTGTTCACAAACCCACACTCAGAGACGGAGCCACCTCTGGAGGGAGATCCTCATTGTCACACAGAGAAGTACCACATCCTGGGGCCTGGCAGATGCTAAATACACAGACGGACACACAACCCCACACACAGAGATGTGCCACCAACACAAAAGCCACAGATGTGGGTCCAGGTAAACTCCGTCATGGTTGTTTCAGAGACAACCCTTGCTCTGCCCACACGTTCATTCACTCAATCAATCCACCAATTTTTAAAAAAATATTTATTTATTTGGCTGCACTAGGTCCTAGCTGCAGCATGCAGGATCTTTCATTGCTGCTGCTGCTGCTAAGTCGCGTCAGTCGTGTCCGACTCTGTGCGACCCCATAGACAGCAGCCTACCAGGCTCCCCCGTCCCCGGGATTCTCCAGGCAAGAACACTGGAGTGGGTTGCCATTTCCTTCTCCCACGCATGAAAGTGAAAAGTGAAAGTGAAGTCGCTCAGTCATGTCCGACTCTTAGTGACCCCATGGACTGCAGCCCACCAGGCTCCTCCGTCCATGGGATTTTCCAGGCAAGAGTACTGGAGTGGGGTGCCATTGCTTTCTCTGTCTTTCTTTGCAGGGATCCACAGTTTCTAGCTGTGGCATGGGCGACTCAGTAGTTGTGATGCACGGGCTTAGTTGCCCTGTGGCATGTGGGATCCTAGTTGCCTGACCAGGGACTGAATCCACGTTGTCCCCTGCTTTGCAAGATGGATTCTTAACCACTGGACCACCAGGGAAGTCCCAACAAATCTGTATTTAGTACCTATCATGTGCCAGGCTGTGTTTTAGGCCCCAGGGACCCAGCAGTGAACAAAACAAAGATTCTCTGCCCTCGTGGAGTTAACACTCTAGTGGGGCTGACAGGCAGTAAGCAGATATATATGTATATGATATGTCAGGTGGCACTATGAAAATAAGGCAGGGAGGAGGACTAGAGGGGTGTTCTTTAAGACAGGGTAGTCAGGGAAGTCTTCCTGGAGAAGATTTCTTTGAAGTGGAGGCTCATACAGAGAGACAGAGAGGGAGCCAAGCAACACCTCACACAGCCAGGCCCAGAGGCCGTGAACCGCTCAGAACCATGCGGATCCCCACCTGGTCACGCAAAGAGGTCCCGACCCTACAAGAGCAGACGTGTGGCCTCCCATGCTCAGTGTCCCAGACGTATCAGAACTTCCTTTCGAGGAGACGGGCCTGGACCCTGAAGATGACTGTGTAGCACAGGAGAGATGGGAGGCTGAGCAGACAAAAGACCAGATTGACATCAAGAGATTGTCTTGTCCCTCTGTGATGCTGGTCTCATCTCCCTTATATACGCTTTTCCTCCCTCGCTATATTTATTTTACAGTATTTTTGTGTTGAAAAACTACATAACATAAAATTTACCATGTACCATTTTTAACTGTACAGATCAGTAGTGTTAAGCATGTTCACACTGCTGGGCAACAACTTTTTCATCTTGCAAAGCTGAAAACCTGTTCTCATTAAACGACTCTTCATTCCTCCCCACCTCAAACCCTGGTGCTCCCCTTTAATTTTGTTTATTTGTTTGTTTATGGCTGGGCTGGGTCTTGGTTGCTGTGCATAGGCTTTCTCTAGTTGCAGCGATGAGGGGCTACTCTTGAGTTGTGGTGCGAGGGCTTCTTTTGTTGTGGAGCACAGGCCCTAGGATGCCTGGGCTCAGTGGTTGTGGCACACGGGCTGAGTCGCCCCATGGCATGTGGAATCTTCCTGGATTAGGGAACGAACCTGTGTCCTCTGCATTGGCAGGTGAATTCTTAAGCACTGCGTTACCTGGAAAGTCCTGTCCCTAGGAATTTGACTTCTCTAGGGACTTCGTATAAGTAGAATCATGCAATATCTGTCTTTTTGTGACTGGCTTATTTCACTTAGCATAATATCCTCAAGGTTCATCTGTGTCATAGCATGTGTCAGAATTTCCTTGCTTTTTCAGGGTGAGTAATAAGCCATTGGATGGTTGGCCCACATTTTGTTTATCCATTCATCTGTTGATGGACACTTGCATTGCTTCCAGATCTTGGCTACTGTAAATAATGCTGCTATAAATACAAAAGTGCAAGTATCTCTTTGAGACCCTGCTTTTGATTCTTTTGGATCTATACCCAGAAGTGGAATTGCTGGATCGGGTATTATTTCTTTTTAGAAGTTGTTTTCATTCAGACACACATTATGTACAATAAAATGCATTGATCGTAAGTGTTCTTGTGGAGGAATTTTGACAATTGTCTACACACCCTAAACAACACGTAGACTGTTTCCAGCACCCAGAAAATTCCTCACGTCCTTTCCCATGCCCCTCCAGACACACCCTCTTCTCAGATCCATTCCATGTGTGACAAAACCTGTGAATGAAACATGGAAGTTGTACAGAGGCCGTGTGGCATAATGTTTAGAGCCAAGTCACGTGGTGCAAGTGTCAGATCCTTTGCTATAACAGATGTGACCTTCACCATACCGAGTCTCAGTGTCCAGAGCTGTAAAATGGGGTGAATAATAGCCCTACAGCATCAGATTTGTGCAAGGATTGAATTAATTAATAGAGATCACACACTTAGAACAATGTCTGCCATGAGGTAAATGCTATACAAATGTTGTATTTAAGTGTTGCATATATAAAAATATGCATATATATGCAACACTTAAATGCAACATATATATCCACATATGGAGAGAGAAAAAGAGAGAAATTTTATAATGAACACTCATATGCCTACCACCCAACCGAAGAATAAAGCATCACAACCACAATTGAGATCCGTGGGTTGGGAAGGAGCAGGGCATGGCATCCCACTCCAATATTCTTGCCTGGAGAATCCTGTGGACAGAGGAGCCTGGAGGGATACAGTCCATAGGGTAGCAAAGAATTAGACATGACTTAGCACGCACGCACACAAGAGTATATTTCCACCATGGCATTTCTCTTCCTTCTCCACCAAGGGTAGATGAATTTCAGTGAAAAATATGGGTTTAATTGTGGTTGAAAGTACATACTATAAAATTTAAACCATTTACCCATTTTAAATGTCCGGTTCAGTGCCCCATAGTTGAGCCATCATCTCCACCATTCGCTTTCAGAACTTTTTCATCTTCCCCAGCTGAAACTCTGTCCCCATAAAACCCTAACTCCCTATTTTTTCCTTTCCCTAGGTTGTGGGAATTTTTGACCTCATTATTTCTCCATGTTTACCTCATACAGGAAGTTGTATCCAGGGGTGATGCACAACATGATTTGGCAAGTTCCTAAACTGTCTCACATGGGTACGATATTGAACATGCTCTTTTGCGACTTGCTTTGTTAGCTCAGCCAGAGAATTTTTTTTCCGTCTTCTCCATGTAGACACAAGTAATTCTAATCTTGTCTTTTTAATTGCTTTGAAAAGGTTTACTTCAACAGAGTTAGCTGTTTTCTTACTCATAAACTTTTAGGTGTTTCCCATTTTGTTCCTCTGCAAACATCCGGGCATGTGTGCACATGGCTAAGTGTATCCAGGCCGTGCGTGCTAAGTCGCTTCAGTCGTGTCTGACTCTTTGCAACTCTATGGACCGTTGCCGGCCAGGCTCTTCCATCCATGGGATTCTCCAGGCAAGAATGAATACTGGAGTAGGGTTGCCATGCCCTCCTCCAGGGGATCTTCCTCTTCTAGGGTGTATACACACAGAAGTCGCTCAGTCGTGTCCGACTCTTTGTGACCCCATGGATTGTAGCCCACCAGGCTCCTCGGTCCATGGGACTTTCCAGGCATGAATACTAGAGTGGGTTGCTGTTTCCTATAAATATATAATAAAACAGGAAATTCTGGGTCAGGGAGACAGTACATGTTCATCTATCCTGAGTATGATCTTCATGCTGGTTGTCCAAACTTCACTGTGTACCTTTCAGCTCACCACCCTCCAGAGGCTCCCTGTAGGCCCTGAGACAAAGTCCAAGTTCTTCTACCTGCCTCTCTGGTCTCACTTGTCACCGTACCTCACCAAAAGACATAGCCTCCTGCACCCCATGGCCTCACGTCCTTTGCACCTGCACTTCTTTCTGCCCAACACACCCTGTCAGCTCTTATTCAACCTTCCGGTTGCAACTCTGGTGTCACTCTCTGATGCTGACATTCTCAGTCAGCAAACCCTGCCCCACTCCTAACTCTCAATTATTTGAAAATGGGGTTGCCTCAAATCCAGTGCAGGCTGGGCCCAGATTGAGCACCCGGTCTCTGCTGCTGGCTAAATGGAGGAGTCCTTGCATCTGCCTTGGGGCTGGGGCGGCAGCTGCAGAGACACCTGGGCTCCAATCCCAGTTCCACTGTTTCCTGGCTGTGTGACCTCAGGCAAGTGTCTTAACTTGCCTGAGCCCCTCACGCTCCTCTTCTGTGAAACCCTTCCCAGGGCTGTTGCAGGGGTTCAAATGAGCCCCAGCGGACCTGGCTCAGGATAGACCACTCTTGATAGGACCTGCTGTGGTTCAGAGCCAAGTTCCAGCCCCACAACCTTGGACTAGGGCTTCACTCCTTCCTGGCTTGGCAGGGCTGGAAAGCAGTGCTGGGTCTCCTTGTCCCGCCAACTCAACCCTCAATTCCCAAGCCTTTAATGGGAACCATATGCGCTGGACGCCTGCCCACCCACCCGCCTGCCCTTCTCCGCCTCCTCCCCCAGAGAGGCCTCCTGAGTCATCTGGTCCACCTCCCCTCTCCCAGCTTCTCACAGCCTCATTCCCACGCTGCCCTGGCCTGGGGTTCGCGTGTCCAGGATGTCTGTTGTCGTGTCATGGGTCCCTGTGGGTCTGTATGTGTGTCTGAGCTGTCTGTCTGAACTGTTTGTGCGTGTGACTGTGTCTGAATTATGGGTCTGTAGGTTGGCTTTAAACAAACAATGTGCCTCTTTTTGTGTGTCCTTGTCTTGCGTGTAGTCTATCTGTCATGTTTTGTGTGATTGTCTTGTGGGTTTGTGCATGTCACTGTATTTTTAAAAAATGTTTATTTATTTATTTGGCTTAGTTGTGGCATGCAAACTTATAGTTGCAGCATATGGGATCTAGTTCCCTGACTAGGGATCAAACCTAGGCCCCTTGTATTGGGAGTGCACTTAGCCACTGGACCACCAAGAAGTCCCGCATGTTAATGTAGTAACAATCTGTTTTACAAATCTCTACGTGTGTGAATCTGTGTTCTTGAGCTGTGTGCCGGAACTGTGAGGTTTGTGTATTTTTTGTGTTTGGGGTCTGTGTGTGCGTTGGGTCAACTGTGTGAGTGCTGGTTCCTGGGTAACTGGCTGGTTCACCTCTGATGTTCTTCCTCCCCTTGATGGGTGTGTGTGTGTGTGCGTGTGTGTGTGTGTGTGTGTGTGTGTGTGTGTCAGCGGGGGTGGGGTGGTTTCTGGGGCCCTTGTGCCTGGAACACGTATCTGGCTGTATGTTGATTGTGGTTGTGTGTACTTGTTCTGGGTGACACTGTTTGTCTGAGCATGGCGTTGTGCCTGGACCACTTATGGGGGTGTAGTGTCCCTGGGTGACCGTATGCTCATGTTGTGTGCTTCTGTGTCAGTTGACTTGAGGTCAGTCCTATGCAACTGGAGCACAAATTCCTATTTTCATGTGGTCATTCAGTGTGTATGTGTGTGTGTGTGTGTGTGTGTGATACCTGGAGAGGAGGGATTTCCTGGGGTGGCTACAGTCCCACTCTGAGAAAGGTCCACAAGAAGGAAAGAATGGGGCTGGACGGTGGGGACAGTCTGTGGGGAACCCCAAGCTCAAGGGCTCAACCTTGGAGCCTTTACCAGGACATGGAAAGAGAGCTGGGCTCCATTCTGGGTGAGGAATGGGAGGGGCAGGATTGGGAGCCCTGGACTGGAAGGACCCTGGAATGATCGCCATGGAGATGCAGAAGCTGGGGAAGGGAAGAGATGATGCTCAGCTCACCTGGGATAGATCAGGTCTTTTGGAAGCCACGTGACACTGGAGGAGCTGGCCCAGATATCCCCAGCAACCACAGCATTAAGAGCCTTGTGGATTTCTCTGGTGGTCTAGTGGTTAAGAATCCTTCTGCCAATGCAGGGCACACGGGTTCCATCCCTGGTCTGGGAAGATCCCCTATGCTGTGGGGCAACTCAACTCATGTGCCACAACTATTGAGCCCACACACCCTAGAGCCTGTGCTCTGCAACAAGAGAAGCCACTGCAATGAAGGGCAGCCCACGGTCTCCAAAATTAGAGAAAGACTGCACGCAGCAATGAAGACCCAGTGCAGCTAAAACTAAATAAATAAAATTTAAAAAATAAAGAATCTCGTGTATGGAATTGCACATGAATCAAATTACGGTCTTAAGCTCTGCTATACACCCTCTGTGGCCTTGCTCAAGTGTCTTAAGTTCTCTGAGCCTCAATTTCTCCATCTGAAAAATGGGACCAAGGCAGATGATGTCAGTCCCCTGCCTGTATACCCCTTGCCCTCATGGGTTCCTGTGCACATTTCAGCCTCAGGGATGTCTCGGCTCACATGCTGGCCAGACCATAAATGCTGAGGAGCTGACACTTCTGGGAGCAGCCCTTCCCCAGTGACACATGGGACTTGGAGAATAAAAACCCACCTCCCTCACCCTCCTGTGGGACAATTATGAAGGGCAGCCAGCATCTACATACTCTCCCAGGGGCCTCCAGGAGGACTGACCCTCAGTTGTCGAATCAGAATAACAGGAAAGGAAAGATGCAGAACAAATAACCCAATACAAAAGTACGGAGGTCAGTAGGTTGACTTTGCATCAGACAGAACTAGGTTTGAATCCTGTGTCTGCTATCTATAGCTGGGCAGCCTTGGCCAAGTTACCTAGCCTCTCTGAGCCTCAGACTTTTCAATCTTAAAATGGGGATAATAATTTCTACCTCAAGGGTTGTTGGAGGAATTCAAAGAAGCAATGGAAAAGACTTCACCTGGTGTTGAGTCCTAAGTGGGAGCTCGATGAGTGGGACGGTTGTTATTAAAGAGATGTAGGAAATTCCCTGGTGGTTCAGTGGTTAAAACTCCACACTTCCACAGCAGGGGGAATGGGGCTGTCCCCCTGTGAAGCATGGCCAAAAAAAATAAAAAATAAAAGAGATGTAGACCTGAGTGGATAGTCTCACATAGCCTGGGGTATTAGGGCTTTGTGAATGATGAGGTTTTCTCCATACAAATAAGAGGAATGCATGTTCCAAGCACATGTCAATCAGGGATTAGCTGTGGGAAATAAGGCCCCAAATCAGGGAACTTTGTGCTTCCAGGAGCTTCTGCCTCTATTATTCACAGGAAGGTGGAGAATAACACACTGGGAACCACTGACTTCAAGAATGCACCATAATGCGTATATAAAATCTAGTCCAGCCATATATTGGAATATTGAGTGCTAAGTTGCTTTGGTTGTGTCCAACTCTTTGTGACCCTATGGACTGTAGCCCTCCAGGCTCCTCTGTCCATGGGGCTTCTCCAGGCAAGAATACTGGAGTGGGTTGCCATGCATTCCCCCAGGGGATCTTCCCCACCAAGGGATCGAACCCACATCTCTTTGTCTCCTGCATTGACAGGCAGGTTCTTTACCACTGTCGCCACCTGGGGAGCCCATGATGAAATATTATTCAGCCATAAAAAGGAATAAAGTTCTCACACTTGCTATACCGTGGATGAACCTCGAAAACATGCTCAGTGAAGAGGCCAGACAAAAAAGGACAAATAATGTATGATTCTACTTATATAGAATATCTAAAATTTTGGGAAGATGAAAAAGTTCTAAAAACAGTTTCATGGGGGAGTGATAAATTGGGAGATTGGGATTAATATATACACACTATTATATATAAAACAGATAACTAATAAGGACCTACTCTATAGCACAGGGAACTTATTCAGTACTCTGTAATGACTGATATGGGGATAGAATACAAAAAAGAGTGGATAAGTGTATATGTATAATTGATTCACTGTGCAGTACACCTGAAACTAATACAACATTGTGAATCAACTATACTCCAATAAAAATGAATTGAAAATAAATAAATAAAAACTAAAAATTGAAAAAAAAGTTGACAGTTTCACAACACTACAGAGGTAATTAATACCACTGAATTGTACCCTTAAAAATGGTTTAAATGGCAAATTCTATGATACATGTATTTTACTACAACTTAAAAAAATTAATACGGCAATATACCAAACCCCACTGAATTGTACATTTTAAAGAGCAAATTATATGGCATGTGAATTATATCTCAATAAAACTTAAATATATATCTCTCTCTCTCCCTGGTTTTAACTTAGAGATTTGGAAGCTTCCATCATTGTCACTTGCAACTGCCTCTCAACAAAAGTGAGCAACACTGGTGACTGTAGACAGTAGCATTCCTGAAGGAAAACCTAGTGTCTCTACAACTGTGCTTGCTAGACATCACTGCAACACAATAGAAAGATGACCTCCACCCACCTTCAGTCACTTCCCCCACCCACATCTCATGCTTCTAATTGATGGAATCTCATTGCCATACAGAAATCTAGCTGCAAGGGAGTCTGGCAAACATAGTTTTTAGCTTTGCAGCTTCTGTAGTATAGGAAGGGACACTAGGGGCTTGGGATGGTGCTGAGACAGTTCATTGTCTCTTGGTTTTGATACATAGAATTTTTTCCCTCTTTCAATGGTAAAAGTTTCATATCCTCCACCCCTACCCCCTTGTTTTCTATCCAATATAGTTTAAATGAGGCTAACTCCTCTTTCTGGCTCTGGAGGGGTGATCTATGAACCAGGTCTGGTCAAGCTACACAATCAAGTGTAATTGAAATTACACTTGAAATATGATTGGCTCAGAGATAGGCACATAACTTGAGATGGGTCAATGAGAGTCATTATTTTGCAAGCTCTCTTTTTGCTAAAGCTGCTGAGCTTGGAAGATGAAAGGTTCTGGGAAGTATCTATGTCATCTCCTGGCTAAAAGAGATCCCTTATAGAGAATAGGGATTAAAAAGCAGAGACATCACTTTGCTGACAAAGAGCTGTTTAGTTAAAGCCACTCTAGTGCTTTTGCCTGGAGAATCCCAGGGACAAGGGAGCCTGGTGGGCTGCCATCTATGGGGTCACACAGAGTCGGACCCGACTGAAGTGACTTAGCATGGTTCTTCTAGTAGTCATGTATGGATGTGAGAGTTGGACTATAAAGAAAGCTGAGTGCCAAAGAATTGATGCATTCAAACTGTGGTACTGGAGAAGGCTCTTGAGAGTCCCTTGGACAGCGAGGATATCCAACCAGTAAATCCTAAAGGAAATCAGTCCTGAATATTCATTGGAAGGACTGATGCTGAAGGTGAAGTTTCAATACTTTGGCCACCTGATGCAAAGAGCCAACTAATTGAAAAAGACCCTGATGGTGAGAAAGATTGAGGGCAGGAGGAGAAGGGAGCAACAGAGGATGAGATGGTTGGATGGCATCACTGACTCAGTGGACAGGAGTTTGAACAGACTCTGGGAGATAGTGAAGGACAGGGGTGCCTGATGTGCTGCAGTCCAGGGGATCACAAAGAGTCAGACATGACTGAGTGACTGAACAACAACAACAACATAGAGAATAGTAGATGATAAACGGGGAGAGACAGGATTCTGATGATAGGACAGAATCCCTGGATCCAGCCATGCTTGCATTCCATTACCTCTGGATTTTTTTTTTTTTCAGTTTTGTGAGATAACAGATAGTCTTTACTGTTTAAGACAGTTCAAGTGGCTACTTGCTATCAAAGGAGCACTGAATAATATATGGTGGGATTAGCAAGAGCAAAGACATGGGTAGACATGCATGGCTTAGGTTCATTTACTCGTTAAATTATTCTTGATCATCTTCTTCATGTCACGCCCTGTGCAGAGTAAAGGAAAACAAAGGCCTGGACTGTTTCTCCCTCTAGCTGGAGACATAGAGGGGTCATAGATGAGTAAAGCCAATGGATACTCAAGCACCAATTAAGAAAACCCAGTGACACCTGATGAGAGTTGGCAGAGGGATCCACTGCTCTTCTACCCTACCTCTGCACACTGTGGAGAGCCAACTGCCAGTGCCAGACATCAAGCCACCTGGCCCAAGAGTTTTGTTGTACAAGGTCCTTGAGAAGCTGATCTCTTTTCAGTGCTGGTGCTCAGTTCTGACCACGACACTAACCACAGAGGAAGGCAGACACCATGCTCATCATAGCATTGACCATGATGCTGATCTCAAAGCTGACAACTGTACAACCAGGACACTGAGCATGACACTGACCACAGTAAAACCTGATCATGATTTTGATGGTAGCATGGCCAGGGCACTGTCCAAAGCTAGGTCAGAACCCTGACCACAGCATGACCAGGTCAGTGATTGTGACTCTGAGCACAACACGGCCAGGAAGCTGACCACCACACTGACCACAGCACAGTTAAGACCTGTAGAGACCACAGTACTGACTGCAGTGCTGACCCCAGTAGAACCAGGATGCTGATGGCAGCACAGATCACAGTTTAACAGGACACTGACTACAGCATGATCAGGACACTGAACTTGGCCACCGACCACAGCTGTTGAATGTATTGGTCAGGGTCCAGTCAGAAAAACAGAGCTCACACCAGATAGTTCAATAGCAAGAATTTAATATGGGGATTTAGTCATAGAGATGGCAGTTAAGCTTTAAAAGTAAATACGAGGAAGTGAATCTACTCAGGAGTAGCAAGCTACCACCTCCAAGGGCTGAAGCAGCAGAGGGGGGAGGGGGTTACCCTGGTAACCCTGGTAACGGCCACCTGGCAGGAGCTGAATGAACCGTGGTGAGGACTCCCAACGGTGCTGATGTCCAAACTGACAACGTACTATCAGGACACTGAGTATGACCCTGACCGCAGTATGACCTGATCATAATTTTAATATAGCCTTCAATGTAGTAATACCCTCCGGGCATTGATTGCTGGCTAGGTACTCTCTTTATTCATGAGTCACAAAGTCCCCAACAACTCAAGAGGAAACAGTTCTCCCAAGAGAAGGAAAGCTCTTTGCCTGGCATTGCATGACCGAGAAGGGACAGACCAGGGTGGAACCCAGGCCATATCATATAACAAGCTCTTTCTCCTTGCTTTGACAAAAACACCCATAACTTGTTATCTGTCCCACACAGTAGGATCAGTAAAATTCCATGCTTCCCCATTCCCAATATTTATGATCGATTCCTCTATAACCTGACTGGCCTGCTTGGTCACTACCCCTCCCCCGCCAAAAAGCCACAGAGGGACTTTGGAGAAAGAAGATGATTGGGGAAGCCAAAGAGGGGGGAGGCAGAGAAAGGATGGAGGCAAGACAAGGACGCTCTTCATCTGCAAATAGCTTTGTGTGGAGGTGGCTGATTCTCTTAGGATTCTGGTCTCCAGTCTTGGGCCATTGAAATGAGAGGGAAAGACTGTCCCAGGTGTGGTGGAAAAAGGGAGACTGAGCCCGAGGACCCCTGGAGAAGGGGAGGAGGTGAAAACAAGGTGCCCACCAGCTGGTCACCCCTTTCGGCCTAGTCTAACGATCTCCCGCCCGCTGTATCTGTCTTCCTTTTTGTCTCCTTCTTCCACCCCATCCCTCGCCCCCCGTGTCATGGCCGTGACCCCTTCCTGCAAAGAAGAGTTTCACACACTCTGCCTCAGTTTCTCTGTTCACTCCTGACTTCCGTAAGCATGAGGCCTCTCAATGTCTCTTCTTTGCTGCCAGGCCTTCCTCCTACGACTCCGTCCCTGGATCCCCCTCCCACCCCTCACTGACAGCGTAGGAAATGTCCAGGGAGGGGAAACTGACAACCACGTGACGGAACCTCACTCCCTCCCCCCATCTCCATGACCACCCCCCCCCATGGCCTTGGGGTTCTGGGTCGCGTCCCCAGCTACCCTCCCCTTCTTCCTTCCATCTTCCTTCCCCCTCTTCCCCATCCCCAGACCCAGCAAGATCCGCTCCCGAAAACGAGCGGGGGGTTGGGCGGGGGGGCGGAGCCCGCAACAAAGACTCTGAGCGAGCGCGGGGGGCGGGGG
Source organism: Bos taurus (assembly GCF_002263795.3). Classification (NCBI taxonomy): domain Eukaryota; kingdom Metazoa; phylum Chordata; class Mammalia; order Artiodactyla; family Bovidae; genus Bos; species Bos taurus. The sequence goes on along the minus strand of NC_037334.1, from coordinate 14,524,387 downwards.
TGGGGCGGGATCCCAGCCGCCGGCGAGGCGGGGGAGGCGGCGGCGGAGGGTCGCCCTGGCCGGCGGGCGGGCGGGGTCGCGCCTGGTGGCGGTCCCCGGGCCGAGGCGCCGCTAGGGCGGGCGGGGGACGGGACGCCGGGCCGGGGGCACGTCATGTGGCCGCTCGCGGTCCCGCCGCCGCCGCCGCTGCTGCTGCTGCTACTGTGTTCAGGCCTCGCCGGACAGGTAGGGGCCCGGCGGGCAGGTGCGGGCGCGGAGGGCTCCAGGAGGGGAGGGGGCTCAGGAGGTCCCGCAGAAACGGGACTGGGGGTTACATGGCTTTCCCTCCGGGGCGGTGAGGGAAGGGGGGTCGCAGAGGGGGAGGGGCTGGGCCGTCCACCCTGGCTTTGGGAATAAGAAGGGAAGCTTTAAATTCAGCTTCAAAGCATCCTAGGTTTGGGGAACCACCTGACTCCAGCTTCGGGGTTCTCAACCTCTCGGTGACCCGGAGCCCACACCCGCCATCTCGCTCGAGCTTAGTGGGGTTGTGGGAGGGGACTTCAGTGGGGTTTGGGCATTACTTGTCCTTCATGCCCCCCATCACAGCCCCCGACTCCTCGCCAGCATCCCCAGTGTGGGCAGGGGGTGGGACTCGCATGTGTGTGACTGATGGGGATGTGTGCGAGGTGCTGGAGGGGTGCTGGGTATACGTGGGTGCCTTTGTGTCACGGTTGGGTGTGACTGAGAGTTTGTGTGTGTGGCTGTGCAGGTGTGGGGCCGGCTGTGCGTGAGTTGGGGCGGGATTGGGAGAGGGTGTGTGTACGTGAGGCAGAGTCTGAGTGTCACAGCTGGAAGCTGTGACTTGAAGGGCTGTTGTGACAGTGGGAGGCTTGTGAGGCTGCGACCTGGAGTTGTGTATCTGTGTGTGATTGGCAGAGTGACAGCAAGTGAGGTCTGTGTTAATCCCAGTGGTATTTGGGCAGCTGTGACTGTGTGTAGAGGGCTGTGTGTGTCAGTGTCCCCATGACTCTGTCCATCTGCCTGGGTGTTGTACAAAATGTGTGTGACCAGGTGTGTGCCTGGTGTGGGAGCTTTAGGTAATTGTGTGTCATTCTGTGCCCAAGTCATTCTAAAAGGGGGTATGTGGGGCAAGGACTGTGTGTGCGAACGTGTATATCCATGTGTTTGTGTGTGTGCACTGCACACTCCATGCTTTCACAGAAGTGTGTCTCTCTCTCCATGCTACCTCACCTCTTGAGCAGGCTTTGCAAAAGGAGGGGTGGTCCCAGCTTTCTAATGCTATTGGGAAACCTCTTTCCTGCTCCATCTTCGGGGTGGGAGCCCCCTAAGATCTCATCTTTAGAAGCTCAGAAGGAAGCTGGAATCCAAAATAATAAAATAATAATTATGATAACAGCTAACACTTATTAAATGCTTATTATGTGCTGGGCACTGTTTCAAGCACACAGAATGAACTAAGGCATTTAATCAGTAATTAATGGGTGCTCATGTTACCTTCACTTTACAGATGGGGAAACCAAGGCACTGGAAAGTTAGGTCACTTGCTTAAGCTCAGACAGCTAGGGTGTGGCAGAGCTAGGACTGAACCAAGGCTCCTGAACCCACACATTTACTGTCTTGTTAAATAATCCACTCCATGGGTGTGGACAGTGCCTGTGTAGACACTAGAAGGGTTTCTAGGTAGAAACTCAGAGGAAGAACAATCCTGGTACCTTCTCTTTTGTGGTCAAGAGAAGAAAAAGGGACTTCCCTGACAGTCCAGTGGTTAAGACTCTGTACTGTCACTACTGAGGGCCCAGGTTCAATCCCTGGTCAGGGAACTAAGATCCCACAAGATGCTCGGTGTGGCAAAAAAAAAAAAAAGAGAGAGAGAAGAAAGAAATCAGACCCTTGTGCCCACTCTGGGGGGCTGGGGACATTGGGAGAGATGGAGATAAGACTGTAGGTAGGAGGATTTCCAGGCCACAGAAGCCCTCAAGAGGTGCCCTCCCTCACTCTGTTTTCCCATCACAGTATCCAAGTACTGACTGGGGTGGGGACTGTGCTTAGTGCCAGGCCTCAGGCTGCACACTACAGGTGCTCGACTGATACATGAATCCCAAAGAAGTAAAGAAAGTCAGCTGAGTGAGAGACAAGAAACCAAAAGATGTGTACGCTCAAGAGAATGGTGGATAAAAGTGCACCAGGAGGGAAGCTGAATTGGGTTTCCCAGAAGGATCCTTGGAACCACCATCTGGGGACTCTTCCCCCATCCCCTGCTAACCTTTAGGAAACTCTACGTTTCCTGTCCCGTGCCAAGATTGTCTAGGGGTGCGGGAGAGTGCAGTGAGAGGTGCTGTTGGGTGACCCCAGAGGAGGGTGGGAGATGCTTGGGGGCGGGGCTCACATGAAGATTCATGGGGGAGGAGCTAAATGAGGCTGTTTGGGGGCGGGACTAAACTGAGTCCGTGGAGGCGGGGCCAAATGGTGGATGGGGCGGGACTTAGCTGGGGTGATCAGTTGGGGTTATGCTGGTCGGGTCCTTCCACTAGCTACAGTGGGCGCTACTGTGTTGTGTGTCCCAGCTTGCCCACCCAGCCTAGCGCCCCAGGGAAGAGAGAGGTCTGGAAAATGGACACTCTATCCCCTCTGAGTCTCCTCCATTGTTTCCCAGGACCTCCTTCCCCGTCATTGATGGGCCCTGGGCTCCACCAGGGGTCCTTTCTGGAAATTATGCATTTGTCCATTCAATCAACAGATATGATGAAACACTGGAGATTCAGCCTTAAACCAAGTCATCAAGTCCCTGCCCTCCTGGGGTTGACCTTGTAGTAGGAGAGACAGACAAAAACCGAATAAATATATAATACCGTGTGAACAACTAAATCAATATATAATACAGTGCAAGTGGCATGAAGAATAATTAAACAGGGTAAAGGAGGTTAAGGGCTTCCCTTGTGGCTTAGTGGTAAAGAATCCACCTGCCAAGCAGGAGATGCAAGTTCTATCCCTGGGTGGGGTAGATCCCCTGGAGAAGGAAATGGCAACCCACTCCAGTATTCTTGCCTGGAAAATCCCATGGACTGAGGAGCCTGATGGGCTACAGTCCATGGGGTCACAAAAGAGTCAGACACCACTTAGTGACTAAACAACAAGGGAGGTTAAAGAATGATGGGTGGGGTGGGGAGCTGTTTTAGCAGGTGTGATAGAGACTGTGTCTCTAAGGAGGTGGTATTTGAGGCTCCCTGAGAGGTGAGAGAGATGCCTTCTGTGTCCAGGGGGAAAGCTTTCAAAGCAGGGACAGCAAGTGCAAAGGCCCTGAGGTAGGAACAAGCTTGGAGTGTTTGAGGAGCAGCAAGAAGGCTGGTGTGGCTAGAGAGGAGTGAGGGAAGGAAAAGTCGAGGGGAAGATGAGGCCAGGGAAGCCAAGAAGGACCAGACCAAGTGGAAACTTGTGGGCTGTGGATAGGAGCTTGGATTTTACCCTGAGAACAGGAAAGTAATACATGTCAGAGGAGTTGTCCATCCATCCAGGGTCTGGAGCTACCAGAGAGCTTGATAGCTTCAAGGCTCACCATCTTTCCTCATGGAAAGATGCTCCCTTCCTGACCACTGGGAAGTCCTCTTTCAGATCTAGCTACATTGGGACTTCCCAGGTATTCTAGTGGTTAAGAATGTACCTGCCAATGCAGGGGACACTGGTTCAATCCCTGGTCTGGGAAGATGCCACATGCCATGGAGGGCTACTAAGCCTCAGTGCACCTCAGTTACTGCGCCTGCGTGCCCCAGAGCCTGTGCTCTACAACAAGAGAAGCCACTGTAATGAGAAACCATTGCACCAAAACCAGAGAGTAGTCCCCACTCGTAGCAACTAGAGAAAGCCTGAGCAAAGGAATGAAGGCTCAGCAGTCAAAAAAATAAAAAAGATCTAGCTACATCTCTGGTACTGTGTGAGTTTGGGGTCCCCTCTTTCCTGGGGTCCTCACAGGATGGGACAGGAGGAATAGCTCAGTTTATACTGCATGCCTCAGGGCCTTTGCATGTGTCATTCCTTCTGCCTGGGACACTGTTCCCCTAGGTAGCTACTCAACTTCCTCCCTCCCCTTCTGCTTAAGTCACCTCCTCTGAGAGCTCTGCCTTTGTGCTGTTTTTCTTGATAGCCTTTGTCACTACATTTCCGGGATTTGTTTATTCACTTATTGGGCTTCCTAGGTGGCTTCGTGGTAAAGAATCTGCCTGCCAGGCAGAAGACATGGGTTCAGTCCCTGGGTTGGGAGGATCCCCTGGAGAAGGAAATGGCAACCCACTCCAGTGTTCTTGCCTGAGGAATCCCAGGCAGAGGAGCAGAGGAGCCTGGGCAGAGGAGCCTGTCGGGCTGCAGTCCATGAGGTCACAAAAGAGTCGGCCATGACTTGAGACTAAACAACAAATTATTGTCTCTCTCCCCCTAGAGGGGCAACTTATCGGGGTCCGGTGATCTGTTGTATCAGTGTTTACAGCAGAGCCTGGCACGCAGTAGGATCTCAAAAAATATCTGTCGAATGAATGGATCAGTCCCTCCTCCTCTTCCCCCCACAGAGTCTCTTTCTTTCTCAAACAGTGGGACTCTTGTGCCCAGGGAAGGTCAGGGGAACAACCCTCCCCTTGGGTTATCCCATACCCATTTCAAGTCAACCATCGCTCCTGGATTGCAGGCATTAGGAAAACCCATCTTCATCTGTGCCTAAAAATTCCAGCACTCCAGGGCACCACTATTTAGGATTAAGACGCTGTTCCCCCAGGGCTCCATTAGGGAATGTAAATGTTTCGGGTGGAGGGAAGTAAAAGGAAATCTCGAGGACTCCCAGATAATTAAGTGAATTGGACGTTTTCTTCCTAAGGGGTTGCTGCTGAGCTCAAGCTGAAGGAGCTGGGGCGACATCTAGTGGTAGAATGAGGTTTGTGCAGAGACTGGTGTGTCCCATTGACTGGTGAGGAGGTGCAGGCAGTGTGTGTCAATAGTCCTGGCCAGGGTGTGACAGGTGAGGCACTCGCCTTGGGTGCAAAATCGAAGGAGGTGCCAATAGCTTCAGAAACCAATTTTTTTTTTAAAGATTTATTTTTACTTTTTGGCTGTGATGGGTCTTCACTGCTGCACGCAGGCTTTCTCTAGCTGAGGCGAGAGGGGGTCTACTCTTCGTTGGGGTGCTCGGGCTTCTCATTGTGGTGGCTTCTCTTGTTGCGGAGCACAGGCTCCAGGGTACTCAGGCTTCAGTAATTGAAGCCTGTGGGTTCAGTAGTTGTGGCTCAAGGGCTCCAGAGCACAGGCTCAGTGGTTGTGGTGCACGGGCTTAGTTGCTCCGTGGCATGTGGGATCTTGGACCAGGGATCGAACCAGTGTCCCTTGCATTGCAAGGCAGATTCTTAACCACTGGGATACCTGGGAAGCCCCCAAGATAAATATTTTTATGCAATATTTTAGGAAAATAAAAATCAATGCAAAAAAAATCCATGATGAACAAAATAACAAAATTTTAAATAAAGGCAGGATCAAACTCTGCTTGTGTATGACTCACTTCACTCTAACCGTGCCCCAATACAATAGTAGTGTGTCTATAGTGTCCATGCGCATATGTGTGTATGTTTAGCAGCCATGTACTTGGCATTGGTCAAACTGGGCACCGGGACACACGTGTGCCATATTCACACCTATGGGAATATAGGCACAGTGATTCTGTGTCCATACAAGTTGACCACATGGACGTGTGAAGATTTCTTATGATCTCAGCAGCTGGTGTTAGCAATGACTCTGTGTCCCCAGAATTTGGTGGCCAGTGCCTGGGAAGCAGTGACTGGCTGTTTTCATTTATCCATGCATTCATGTATTCATTTAGAAAGCATCCATTGTGAGTCTTCTGTGTTTCGAGCCTTATACCAGACACCGAGGCTGGGTGACTGTTTGAGCTCTCAAGGAGTGAGATGAAGATTTAACTTCTTTCAAGTTGAGCCTGGCTGTGTTGGGGAGAAGGGCTTTGTGGCAGGGGCAGGAGACTTTGTTCGTGTTTTTCCAGGAACTCATGTCTGAGCACATTGACTTATCTTCACTTTCAGAACAGAAGCCTGGTCTTTCTCACAACCCCATCCATTCAGAGTGTTAGTTGCTCAGTTGTGTTCAACTCTTTGTGACCCCATAGACTGTAGCTGTATCTCTGGGGTTTCCCAGGCAAGAATACTGGAATGGGTAACCATTCCCTTCTCCAGGGGATCTTCCTGATCCCCGGACCAAACCCAGGCCCCTGCTTTGCAGGCAGATTCTTTACCATCTGAGCCACCAGGGAAGCCCTCATCCATTCAGAGCTCAGCCACAAATCAAGAAGGAGCAGAGAGGAGTCAGAATAGGTTCCATGAAGTCTGTGCAGAGAAACTGACTTGTGTTGCTTCTGGGAAATCCAGTAGGTTCTCAGTGCTGGTTTACTCTTTAAAAAAAAAAAAAAGAAAGTGTTACTATTAAAAAAATTTTTTATTTACTTTTAATTAATTTATTTTTGGCTGTGCTGGGTCTTTGTTGCTCATGGGCTTTTATATAGTTGCAATGAACGGGGGCTCCTCTCGAGTTGTGGTGTTCAGGCTTCTCATTGCGGTGGTTTCTCTTGTTGCAGAACACGGGCTCTAGGGCGCTCGGGCATCAGTACTTGTGGCACATCAGCTCAACAGTTGAGGCTCCTGGGCTCTCATTTGAAGGTGTGTAAGGCGGTTCTCCATTGTGGCCTCAATTTGCGTTTCATTAAGTGATGTTGGAAAAAGAAGAGTTAGTGATGTTGAGCATCTTTTCATGTGTTTGTTTGCCATTTATATATATTCTTTGGAGAAATGTCTAGTCAAGACCTTTGTCCATTTTCAAAATTAGGACGTCTGCTTTTTTGTTGTTTAAATACAAGGTTTTAAAGCCAGGAATAAGACATGGTTGGATTTGTAAGAGGGAGAGATCCTTTGTCTTGGAGAGGATCCTCTGTCCAGAGATCCTCTGGAACTTGGAAGACAGGTCGGCATAGGGAAAGTAAAGGTATGAAAACAGAATTATTACAAGAGCTAACAAAACCAGAGGCAAGTTGGTGGCAGCCATGAGTAGAGCAGGACCAACATTTAGGGGGCAGGGGGAATGTGACTCTCATTGTATAGTGGCCAAAGTCCTCAGCCAGGCCTGCTGTCTCCTTTGGAGTCTCCTCTTGGAATTCTGAACCAGGCAGGAAAGCAGAGATGGCAAGACAGAGAATTCCTGGGAGGAAGTGTTTCAACACCATTTCTAAACACTTGCTGTAACCAAGCGAAAACCAAAAAAGTTCAAGGCAGGCACAGGCTAGAAGATTAACACCATGTGTGTTTGTGTGTTCTGAGGGATGCAAAGCTGTGTGTGTGTGGACAGAAATTCATGCCTTTCCTCTGTGTGAATGAAATATCATGGGAGCCAACACGGTCCCTTTGACAGAGGCCACTTGGCTTCTTGCAAAGGACACTGAGTTTTTCTTGGTTTATGTTTTCTAGCTTTTCCACTGGACATTCTAGCATTTTTGCCTGCTGCACATCAAACAGAAATGACACTTATGTTTTATACTTGGGTGTTATTGTTAAGTTGCTACGTCATGACCGACTCTTTTAACTCTGGACTGTAGCCTGCCAGGCTCCTCTGTCTATGGGATTCCCCCAGGCAAGAATACTGGAGGGGGTTGTCTTTTCTTTCTCCAGGCGATCTTTCCAGATCAGGGATTGAACCCAGCTGCCCTGCATTGGCAGGCAGATTCTTTACCACTGAGCCACCTGGGAAGCCTCTTTACGCTTGGCACCTTACTTCATAATTTTGAATGAACTTCCTTCTTGACATATCTACAAAGAGGTATGCAAATCATAACAGTGCCCTTTAGAAATTGTCTTAAAGTGACATAATGTGACCAGTACCAGGTTGAGAAACAGAACGTTTTAAGAATCCGGAGCCCACTGATGCCTCTTCTGGTTCCCATCTGCACTTTCACCTTCCCCGTCCACCTAGAGGAACCACTGAGCCAGGCATCTCTCACTATGCACTGGTTTGACCTGCTTTTCAACTTAATGATGTCACTAAATATATTGTTTTTGGTGCCTAGTTTCTTTTGCTCAGCATAATGCTTGTCAGATTCCTCCATTTTATTGTTTTGTGGTAGATTGCTTGTTTCTCTTGCTTTGTGGTGTTCCATTGTGTGAATATATCAAGTGTGATAGATCCATTCCACTGTTTCTTGGCATTTGGGTTGGTGAAGTTTGTGGCTGACACAAACATTCTTAAGTAAACACCCTGATACATGCCTTTTAGGGATGCTTGTTTGCATTTCTGTTGGGTGTATATATACAGTAGATTCTCTTTTTTCGAAGTGATTACGTTCTATAAAGAATTAGTGAGGTAAAGACTGAATGCTGTGAATACTGAGTTAGTGAATACTGAGTCATCATGGCATTAGATTCCTGCAAGGCTCTGGTCACATTTTTGTTTACGAAACAATACGCAAACCCCTTTTATGAATGTTTGTGTTTAAAAATACTTTATCTAATATATGTTGCTGATTCATTGGCATCAAACTCATGGCCAAAGGCATTCTTTTTTAAAAACTTAGTTAAATTAATTTATTGGTTGCATCAGGTCTTAGCTGTGGCTCGCAGGACCTTGTGTCATGTGGGATGTTTCCTTGCGGTGCATGGACTTTCTCTAGTTGTGTCTCTAGGGTTCAGTTGCGGCAAGGGGGCTCTAGTTGTGGCGCACAGGCTCCAGAGCGTACAGGCTTAGCAGCTGCAACACTCAGGCTTAGTTACTCCTCAGCATATGGCATCTTCAGTTCAGTTCAGTCACTCAGTCATGTCTGACTTTTTGCAACCCCATGAATCGCAGCACGCCAGGCCTCCCTGTCCATCACCAACTCCCGGAGTTCACTCAGACTCAGGTCCATCGAGTCAGTGATGCCATCCAGCCCTCTCATCCTCTGTCGTCCCCTTCTCCTCCTGCCCCCAATCCCTCCCAGCATCAGAGTCTTTTCCAATGAGTCAACTCTTCGCATGAGGTGGCCAAAGTACTGGAATTTCAGCTTTAGCATCATTCCTTCCAAAGAAATCCCAGGGCTGATCTCCTTCAGAATGGACTGGTTGGATCTCCTTGCAGTCCAAGGGACTCTCAAGAGTCTTCTCCAACACCACAGTTCAAAAGCATCAATTCTTCGGCGCTCACCCTTCTTCACAGTCCAACTCTCACATCCATACATGACTACTGGAAGTTCCCCCAACCAGGGCCCGAACCTGCATCCCCTGCATTGTAAGGCAGATTCGTAACCACTGGACCACCAACTGAGTCCCCCAAAGACAATCTTGAGCAAAGCTTATCAATGAGTCCTATTTTCTCTAGAAGACACTTTACAACCTTCTTTTGCCTAGAACACTAGACAGAACTTAGCACTGTGCACGTGGTCCCTTAAAACAGCAAGATCACCAATAAAATGCATGAGAATGTGAAAGTTTCAGCATCAAGTAGACTGTGAGAAAGAAAGTTATTTGCGGTTATGAGAACTGAAATAAGAGGCCCACAGCATGGCTGCATTGGATCTCCATTGGGAACCTGCGTGTCAGTGACTCAATATTTTTGCTACCCTGTGAACGTCCATGGATTACCATAAAACTCCAGGAGGATTGATTTGGGGGTTACAAATAAATTGTAGTGAGTAGGTGAGTTTGACAACACGGAACCCACAAATAGTGAGACTCAAGTATATATACCTAGGAGAAGGACTGTTGAGTCATAGGGGAGGAATATGGGCTTCCCAGGTAGCTCAGTGGTAAAGAAGCTGCCTGCCAATACAGGAGATGCAGGAGACACAAGTTTGATCTCTGGATCAGTAAGATCCCCTGGAATAGGAGATGACAACCTACTCCAGTATTTTTGCCTGGAAAATCCCATGGACAGAAGAGCCTGGTGGTCTACAGTCTCTGGGATCACAAAGAGTCAGATATGACTTAGTAACTGAACGCATACACAGGGGAGGGATATATTGAACTTGAGGAGGTAAGTGCCAGTCTTCAAAAGTTTCAAAGACTCTTCAAAGAGTTTACCAATTTACTGTCCCACTAGCAGCATCTGAGCCTTCCGGTTGCTCTGCATCATTACCAACACTTGGTATGGTCTTTGTTTCACTTTAGACATTCTGATGGGTGTGTAGTGGTATCACATTTTGGGTTTAATTTACATTTCATGATGACTAATAGTATTTAAATACCTTTTCACATGTTTATTGACCACTTGAGTATTCCCTTTTGTGAAATGCCTTTTCAAGTCTTTTGCCCATTTTGCTATTAGGCTGTCCGCCTTATTCTTATTACTTTGTAAGAATATGTGTTTTGTATACATCCAAATTTTGTATCTGTATTTCTGTTTCTTATATGAATTAAAATTAGGATATCAGTTCTTTGTTGGACATAGGATTGCAAGTATCTTCTCCTACTATGTGGCTTGTCTTTTCATTCTCTTAATGTCTTTGATAAATAGAATTTAATTTGAATGTAGTTTATTTTTAACTATGGTATGTTCTTTTTTTTTTTTTAACAAATGAACTTTAATTATTTTTGGCTGTGCTGGGTTGGGTCTTCATTGTGCTGCTTCTCTAGTTGCAGCCTGCAGGCTTAGTTGCCTCACAGCATGTGGGATCTTAGTTCCTTGACTAAGCATCATACCCATATCCCATGCTTTGGAAGGATAATGCTTAACCACTGGACTAACCAGGGAAGTCCCTGAATGCAGTTTAAATAATAATGTTTTTCCTTCAAGGTTAGTGCTCGTTAGTGTCCTGTTTTCGGAGAAGGCAATGGCACCCCACTCCAGTACTCTTGCTTGGAAAATCCCATGGATGGAGGAGCCTGGTGGGCTACAGTCCATGGGGTCGCTAAGAGTTGGACACGACTGAGCGACTTCACTTTCACTTTTCACTTTCATGCATTGGAGAAGGAAATGGCAACCCACTCCAGTGTTCTTGCCTGGGGAATCCCAGGGACGGGGGAGTCTGGTGGGCTGCCATCTAGGGGGTCGCACAGAGTCGGACACGACTGAAGCAACTTAGCAGCAGCAGCAATGTCCTGTTTTGGAAATCTTTGCCCACCACACAGTAATGAAGATATTCTTCTATATTTACTTAGAATACTCACTGTTTACCTCTCACATTTAGATGTAAAATCTACCTGGAATTGGTTTTTGTATATGATGTGAGGTACAGATCAACATTTATTCTTTCCCCTTTGAATAGGGCCGAATGACCCAAGAACAGGCTCCAGAGTCTGGGCTAGATTCCAGGGGATCTTGGAAGAATTTCTTAGCATCTCTGTGCCACTATTTCCTCATTTTAGAAATTGACATTATCTACTTCATATTGGTTTTCTGAGGGTAAGTGAGTTATTACATGGACATTGCTGCAAATGGTGCCTAGCTCATGTTGTTGTTGCTGTTGTTCAGTTGCTAAGTTGTGTCCAGCTCTTTGCAGCACACCAGGCTTCCCTGTCCTTCACTGTCTCCCAGAGTTTGCTCAAATTCATGTCCATTGGTTGGTGATGCTATCTAACTGTCTTAGCCTCTTCTGTCCCCATCTCCTTTTGCCTTCAATCTTCCCCAGCATCAGAGTCTTTTCCAATGACTTGGCTATTCGTATCAGGTGGCCAAAGTACTAGAGGTTCAGCATTAGCCCTTCCAATGAATATCCAGAGTTGATTTCCTTTAGGATCAAGTGATTTGATCTCCTTGCTGTCCAAAGGACTCTCACAAGTCTTCTCCAGCACCACAATTTAAAAGCATCAATTCTTCAGTGCTCAGCCTCCTTTATGGTCCAACTCTCACATATGTACATGACTACCTGAAAAACCATAGCTTTGACTATATGAACCTTTGTTGGCAAAATAATGTCTCTGCTTTTTAATACACTGTCTAGGTTTGTCACAGCCTTCCTTCCAAGGAAAGCTCATGATGCTGCTGCTGCTGCTAAGTTGCTTCAGTCGTGTCTGACTCTGTGCGACCCCATAGACGGCAGCCCACCAGGCTCCCCCGTCCCTGGGATTCTCCAGGCAAGAACACTGGAGTGGGCTGCCATTTCCTTCTCCAATACATGAAAGTGAAGTCACTCAGTCGTGTCCGACTCTTAGCGACCTCATCAACTGCAGCCTACCAGGCTTCTCTGTCCATGGGATTTTCCAGGCAAGAGTACTGGAGTGGAGTGCCCTTGCCTTCTCATAATAAGTACTCAATAAACCTTAGCAATTATTGTTACTGTTTCTGACTGTTACAAACTTTTTTTCCTCCTGATAATTTTTCAGATCAGGGGAAAAAGATTTCTTCTCATGGCTCCTGGTGTGTTCAGGTTGCTGTAATAGAATAACATAGACTAGATGGCTTATAAACAACAGAAATCTATTTCAGTTCTGGAGTTGGGGAAGTCCTGGATCAAAGTGAAAGCGCTGGTAGGTTTGGGGTCTGCTGAGGACCAGTTTCTCGGTGTCTTCTCACTGTGTCCTCACGTGGAAGGGAGAGGGAGCTCTCTGGGGGTCTCTGTATAAGGGCACTAATCCCATACATGAGGGCTCCACCCTCAGGACCTAGTCACCTCCCAAAGACTTCACCTCCAGACACTATCACATTGAAAGTTAGCTTTCAGTATGTGAAATTGGAAGGAGTAGGGGGAGACTGACATTCAATCTGTAGCACTCCCCAACACAATGTTTAGAGTCGTGATGGTGACAGTGAAAAAGGGACACTTTCTGGAGATATTTCTACATCAATTTCAGCTGGCATTGGTGATAATATGAATGGAGGAGTAGGGACAGAGAAAGAACACAAGAGGGGCATAATCGATAGTTTCTAACTGTGGGTACATCTGGGCCAGGAGCAGGATAGAGCAAGCAAGAAATATAGGATGTAGAAATTTAAGGAAGGGACTTCCTTGGTGGCCCAGTGTAAGACTCCATGCTTCTACTGCAGGGGTTGTGGGTTCAATTCCTGGTTGGGGAACTAAGACCCCACATGCTGCAAAAAAAAAAAAAAATTAAGGAAGAACTCATTCTCATGTCTGAAGAAGGCAATGGCACCCCACTCCAGTACTCTTGCCTGGAGAATCCCATGGACAGAGGAGCCTGGTGGGCTGCAGTCCATGGGTCGTAAAGAGTTGGACATGACTGAGCGATTTCCCTTTCACTTTTCACTTTCATGCATTGGAGAAGGAAATGGCAACCCACTCCAGTGTTCTTGCCTGGAGAATCCCAGGGACAGGGGAGCCTGGTGGGCTGCCGTCTATGGGGTTGCACAGAGTCGGACACGACTAAAGCAACTTAGCAGCAGCAGCAGCATTCTCATGTCAGTACAGGGTTCCTTGGGGGAGGGAGCTTTCAGGGAAAGTTTAGGGATGGTCCCCCTTTTAAACAGTTTTTTTGAGGTATAATTTATATGTCATTGGTCTTCTCTGGGCTTGGACAGTAAAGAATCCACCTGCAATGCAGGAGATCTGGGTTCGATCCCTGGGTCGGGAAGATCCCCTGGAGAAGGAAATGGCAACCCACTCCACTATTCTTGCCTGGAGAATCCCATCGACAGAGGAGCCCAGCAGGTTACAGTCTATGGGGTCGAAAAGAATCTGACACGATTGAGCGACTTTCATTTTCACTTCGTATACCATTAAATCCACCTAACTGTGCAACTCAATGACTTTAAGTAAATTTTCAGAGTTGTGCGAACATCATCGCAATCTAGTTTGAGGACATTTATATCACCTGCAAAAGATCCCTCACGCCTGTTTGCAGTTCATTCCCACCCCATCCCATTTCAGACAATCACTACTCTAATTTCTTTGTCTCTATATTCGCCTTTTCTGGACATTTTGTGTAAATAGAAATCGTACAAAATGTGGCCTTTTGTATCTGATTTCTTTCACTTAGCAAAATATGTTTAAGGTTCACCTATGTTGAAGCATATATCAGTTTGTTCCTTATGATTCTTTCTAAAAATTTATTTGTTTATTTTTGGTTGTGCTGTGAGGTCTTTTCTCTAGCTGCATTGAACGGGGGCTACCGCTTGTTGCTGTGCTCAGGCTCTCACTGCAGTGGCTTCTCTTGTGGAGCGCTGACTCTAGGGTGCTCAGGGCCTGTAGGCTCAGTAGTCGAGGCTCTAGAGCACAGGTGCAGTAGTTGTGACACACGGGCTTAATTGCTCTGCCACATGTGGGAACTTCCTGGATTGAAGGATCGAAGCCACGTTTCTTGCATTGGCAGGCAGATTCTTGACCACTGAGCCACAGTGGTATGGATGTGTTCACCAGCTGTATGGATGTACCACATAGCGTATCATTTCACCAGTTGATGAGCGTTTGAATTGTTTCATTGTGAACAATGCTGTTATGAATATTCATATGCAATATTCATATGTCCATTCCGTGGACATATACTTTCATTTCTCTTGAGTGGATGGAATTGTTGAGTCTTATGGTCAATTTCTGTTTAACATTTTAAAAAACTGGTAAATTGTTTCTCAAAGTAGTTGCAACAGTTTATTTTACTTTTTATATTAATTTTTGGCTCGCTGCACTGGGTCTTCGTTGCTACGCTTGGGTTTTCTCTAGTTGCAGTGAGCAGAAGCTACTCTTGGTTGCGGTACAGGGGCTTCTCACTGTGGTGGCTTCTCTTGTTGAGGAGCAGGGACTCTAGAGTGCAGGTTCAAGTTGTGGCACACGGGTTTAGTTGCTCTGCAGCATATAGGATCTTCCCGGATCAGGGATTGAACCCATGTTCCCTGCATTGGCAGGTGGATTCTTACCCACTGGACCATCAGAGAAGTCTGCAACATTTTATATTTCCACTAGCAAGAGGTTTTGGTCTCTTCACATCATCACCAGCACCTGCTTCTGCCCGTCTTTTTGATTGAGGTTTGTCTGGTGGATGTCATATGTGATTAGTCCCATGAAAGACACAGGTGGAGATGTGCAAGGAGGAGATGGGCATGGGAATTTGAGCTCTAGGTGGAGATACGGCCTGTAGAAATACCTTTGGGAGTCTCAGTTGTAGATTCAGTCAATTCAATAATTTCTTGAGCACCTGTGCATGCGTGCGTGTGTGCTCAATCGCTTCAGTTGTGTCCAACTTTTTGTGACCCTTTGGATTGTAGCCCACCAGGCTCCTCTGTCCATGGGCTTTCCCAGGCAAGAATACTGGAGTGGGTTGCCGTGCCTTCCTCCAGGGGATCTTCCTGACCCAGGAATTGAACTCGTGGCTCCTGCATTACAGGCAAATTCTTTATCTACTGAGCCACCCAGACAGCCCCTTGAGCACCTACTATTATATGCCAAGCACTATCCTAAGCTGTAAGGATGCAGCTGTGGAAAACACAGGCATGTAGGAGCCCTTGTGAAGCTGAAAGTCTAGTGGAAGAGACAGACCAGAAACAAATAAAAGTACAATACAATGTCACATGGTGATAGATATTGTTCAAAAAAAAAAGTAGAGCAGAGTAAGGGACGGAGAGGTGGTAGTGGTACTGGAGGTGCTGCTGGAGTGGGGGGGCCAGGGGAGGGCTTCGAGATACAATGGTCAGATCACTCAGAGTCCAGGCAGGGAAGCAAGCCACTCTGGGTGTTTCAAAGAGAGGAAGTGTATTAATAATATGGAGAATTATTTTGTCTCAAAATGGAAGAGTTGAGAAGCCAAACTGATGGAATGATCAGGGAATCCAGGAGTAAGCCACAGCACAAAGCTACTGGAGGGACAAGACAAAAGGAGGGGTGTGATGAGGAAGAGGCTTGTGTGTGGGAGCTGGGATCATGGGATCATAGAGAAGGTGTGGCCACTGTCAGAATGCACACTGCCACCCTAAGCAGAGAAAGAAGAAATACCCTGGCCCTCTCCGTTCCTCCTCACTCTCCAGTCTCCAGTCTCCCTCCAGGGCCTCTCATTGGGTGGGACTACCAGGAAGCCAGGGTGCCAGAGAACCTGGGAAATGTAGTTTTCTGGAGAAAGGTAGGGTATGGCTCTGACTTACACAATGATAGCCCAGAAATATAAGTGAAATAAAGGAATAAACCACAGGGACTTCCTTGGCCATCCATTGGTTAGGACTCTGCGCTTCCACTGTAGAGGGTGTAGATTCAATCACTGGTCAGGAAACTAAGATCCCTCATGCCAGGTGGCATGGCCAAATAAATTAATAAATATAGTTAGGGACGTCCCTGGCAGTCCAGTGGTGATAAAACTCTGTCTTCCAATGTCGTGAGCCTGGGTTCAATCCCTGGTTGGGGAACTAAGGTCCCACATGCCATTTGTCCCACATGTGTTAGTCATTCAGTCACGTCCAACTCATTGTGACCCCATGGACTGTAGCCCGCCAGGCACCTCTGTTCATGGTGATTTCCCAGGCAAGAATACTGGAGTGGGTTGCCATTTCCTTTTCCAGGGGATCTTCCCAACCCAGGGATCGAACCTGGGTCTTGAACATTGCAGGCGGACTCTTTACCATCTGAGCCAACAGGGACGCTTTCACATATCATGGTACAGCCAAAATAAATAAATACAGTAAAAAAAAAAAAAAAAAGAACAAACATCGTGTATATCTGTGTTAATAGTGAAGACAGCAAGTGCAAAGGTCCTGAGGTGGGAGTGTGCTGAATGGAACCAAAACCCTAGGACTGAGTGTGATGGATGATTCAGGCACAGAATACAGAATGACAGGGGCTAGGAACCTAGGACAAAGCCTCAGGAGACATTTAGGAAGAAGGCAGGAGACAGTGATGGTGCAGCATTGAATTCAGAGGACAAATGACTTTCAAGAAGGGAATGATCCACAAGGGCTTACTTGTGAGAGTGACTAAATGAGGCTGTGGGATGAACAAATTGTAGGGCCACTGGTCCTTTAGTGAGAGGATTGTGGGAAACATACAGGAAATGGGAGGTGAGGGAGCAGAGACGGCAAGTATAGATGTGAGTGTAGACCACTCCTTGAAGGAGTTTGGCTGGAAGGAGCTAGTGCTGTTTCCTGCATCACCAACAGTTAGTGAATGAGAGTATCATCCTGTTCCAAATTCTTTAAACTGGGAGGGCTTGGAGCCCAGTGGCTCGGGGATCTGAAATCAGACCCACCTAGGTTCAAATCCTGGGCTCATATTTATCTCCTGGCTCCTCTCTGAGTGGTTTCCCTCTTGTAAATAGGGAAGGTGCTGTACTTTTCATGGGAGATTTCACCCAGTACTCAGCAAGTGTATTTGCAAAGTGTTCAGCACTCCTAAATGCAAGCTGTAGTACAAGTAGGCAAAGAGACATCTCATTTTTCTAAAGCTCATTATCAGTTGCAGATAATAACAATGTCAGCTATTTATGAAACACGATGTCCCAGACAAGCAGCAAAGTGCTTTACAAGCACCATCTCTCCCCAACTTACTCTGCTGCAACCTGCACACTTGGCATCTTTCCTGTTCCTTCAACATTTGCTTCTGTCTCAGGGCCTTTGCACTTGCTATGCTTCCTTCCTGGAGCTCTTCCTTCAGATATCCAAATGGCTCCCTCCACTTTCTTCAGGTCTCTGCTCAAATGTCACTTTTCCCAACCACCTCGATTAAAGTTTTACTCCCCTACTTAGTCCATATGTCCCCTCCTCTCCACCCCCATTTGTTGTCTGTCTGATCCTATTGTTGTTCAGTCACTCAGTCTTGTCCGGCTCCTTGTGACCCCATGGACTGCAGCACACCAGGCCTCCCTGTCCATCACCAACTCCCGGAGCTTGCTCAAACTCATGTCCATTGAGTCGGTGATGCCATCCAACCATCTCATCCTCTGTTGTCCCCTTCTCCTCCTACCTTCAGTCTTTCCCAGCATCAGGGTCTTTTCCAATGAGTCGACTCTTCACATCAGGTGGCCAAAAGTATGGGAGCTTCAGCTTCAACATCAGTCCTTCCAATGAATATTCAGGGTTGATTTCCTTTAGGATTGACTGGTTTGCTCTCCTTGCAGTCCAAGGGACTCAAGAATCTTCTCCAACACCATAGTTCAAAGGCATTAGTTCTTTGGCACTCAGCCTTCTTTATGGTCCAGCTCTCACATATGTACATGACTACTGAAAAAAACCATAGCTTTGACTAGAAGGACCTTTGTCGGCTATAGAATGTTCAGCTCCACAAAGGCAGAGCTTTTAAAATCTGTTGTTCATGGTGCTTGGGACATAGTAGATGCTCAATAAATCTTTTACTTGATTGTCAGGACATGGGAGCCATTTACAGGTGTTAGGTCTGCAGATCCTTAAAACCATCCACTTTGCAGATGAGGAAACTGAGACAGAGAGAGGTCATTGCTTGAGGTCACATAAGGGCAGAACCTGCCTCTCTGGATCGTTAAGCTCAGACAAAAAGGATTGTCAAGACCCCCACCATCTCTACCCCCCATGCCCAGCGCTTCTCCCGAGGGCGGTGAGCGGCCACTACCCAGGAAAGGCCTGAGTCATCGTCGCCTCCAGACGGCGGCGGCCGCGGGCTGAAGGCGACGGTGGCGGCGGCCACGCGAGGTGATGCGGGGACGCCAGGAGGGGGCGTGAGTGCAGGGAAAACAGAGGAAATTAAAACCGGCAGGGCTCTCCTCCTGGCGGCCTGGCCGCCCCCGCCGCCGGCTGGTGCATGGGTGGAAAGTCGGGGGGGCACTGCACGCCCCCCTCCTTCGAAGGGGCGGGCCCGGGAGCTGGTCCCTGGGGTCTGGAGGAGGGTCCGAAGCATCAGTTCCCCGCCCTCACCCTAAGTTCAAGTTGTGAGTGGAGACCCGCCTGGGACTGTCTGCAAAAGGCTAGTTCCTGTCTCAGCCGTCGGGGGTAGCCATGCCGCCCCTTGGAGTCATGTGGGCGGCGGGTCCTCCTGCTGCAAAAGTGACCCCATTCCTGAAGTAGTCACATCTATTGGTCTCGGACGCGCCACTCTAGGCTTCCCTCGTCCGAAAACAACCAAGCGGTCCCGAGTGGTCCTGGTACCGGGGTGCCCCTTCCCCAAGGAAAAGGAGACCCTTGGCCTTCCCATTCAAGGAAGCGCACCAGAGTCCCCCCGCCCCATGCCTGGTCTCTCGGTTTTTAGGGAGCCGGTGTCAGTGTCCTAGCAGGAGGTGGATAGGGACTTGTGACTCCGGCCACCCCCCTCTCACCGCCCCCTGCCAGCTTTGGATGGTCGGGGTGGGGCGGGTGCCCATTTAGACGCTGGCCAAGCACCTGGGGGTCTAAGAGAGGGGCTGTGCGTGGAGAGTGGCCAGGGAATACCTCACTGGGGTTGGGGTGGTTGGGGGGTAACTGGGGCCGGGGACACCGCTGGGGGCGGGGCCGGGATGCCGCGGCGGTGGGGGTGGGGCAGGTGGGGAAGGCCGCCGGAGGGGGCCCCTCGCGGGATGGGTGGGTCCCGCGCAGAGAGGGGTGGCCAGGCCCGGGGGGGTGTAGTCCGGGCGCCCCCCGCCCCCTGCCGGGCTCTGGGCCGGAGCCGTGACGTCACGGCGGCTGGAAGTGCCCGGCGCGGAGGCGCGGGAGGGGGTGCGGGGGGGCCGAGGCGGCGCTTTATAAGCGGAGCCCCGCCGGGCGCGCAGAGCCGCAGCCCGCGTCCCGGAGCCCCCCGGCCGGCCTGGCCCCGGCCCGGCCCCCAGCTCGCGCTCGCGTCCCCTGGGGCGACTGGGCGGCGAGGGACGGAGCGCCAGGCGGCGGGCGGCCGCGGGGCATGAGGCGGGGGCGCGATGTCGGTACCGCTGCTCAAGATCGGGGCCGTGCTCAGCACCATGGCCATGGTCACTAACTGGATGTCGCAGACGCTGCCCTCGCTTGTGGGGCTCAACGGCACCGTGTCCCGTGCGGGCGCCTCCGAGAAAATCGTGAGTGGCCGCCGCGCAGGGGGCGCTCCCGAGGGGGGGCGTGGTGCCCGAGCCGCCGCCGCAGCCCCCGGGGGCCCCCGCCCCCCTGCTTTCCCCGCGCGCCGGGCCCCGGGGGCGCCCTTCCTGGGCTGGGGGCTGGACGCCGAGGCGGAGGCGCCCTGGGACCCCTGGCCACCTCCGCGGCGCCTTTATTATTGTTATGATTATTTCTTAGGCTTAATGTGCAGTGTCCGAGTGGCGACAAGGTACTAGGCTCGCTCCGGCCCTGGGGCGCAGGCAGCAAGGGCTGCGGAATTGAGCCTGGTCCGGGCTGAATGGGGCGAAGAGGGAGGGTAGATTCGGGGGTCTGGGAGGAACCCAGCCTCTGAATGGGCAAATCTCGGGGTCTCAGAGCGTCTCCACTGTCACAATCTCTCCCTGCTTGTGTCTTGATGTCTCTGAGTAGTCCCGTATGTCTATCAATCTGTCTCTCTCCCTCTCTTGTATCTTTGTCTCTCTCTGTGTGTTTCCCTGTCTGTCTCGCTCTGTCTCCTTGATTTCTTTTTCCTCTGGTTTGTTTCTCTGTTTCCCCTCTCTGTGAGTCTCTGTTGAGCTGTCTCTGACTTAGTGTTTCTTTTTTTCTGTGTTTCCTTTCCTCTCCCCTGTGCAGCCCCCGCCCCACCCCCCAGCATCTCCCTTCTAATTACCTGTCTCCCCATGTGCTGAAACCCTAGGAGGCAGATGGGGTCTCAGACTCTGGGGGAGAGGGGTGCAGAGAGCAGGGCTTGGGGCTCTGTGCTGCCCGCAGAAACTCCAGGTTTGCTGCCTTCCCCATACCTTCCTATTCTCTTCTATCACCTTCATCCTCTAGCTTCCCAAGTCAGAGAATTTGGCTGGGGGTGAGGGGGCGCAACGAGAGAGGGCAGGATGTGTGTGTGTGTTGGGGGGAGCTCCTTCAGGGTTAATAATGGTGGTCTTGGTGTCCTGGGGAGACATCCTCCTGGAGAAATTTCCCTCAGGCTCCTCTAGGTATGCCCCATACCCCTCATTCCTTCCCCTTTTCAGTCTGGTTTTGGGACTCCTCCCAATATCTGGATCTGGGATTCATGGGATCTCCCTTTCCTGCTTGACAGTCCCCCAGCTTCATCAGCTCCCCTCTTGAGCCTCCAATGGCCACCACCCTGAAAGGAAAGAGGTCTTTGCTCCCAAGGGTTGCGGGCAAGTAGAGGCAGGGATGCCGTGTCCTGTGCTCAGGCTTCATCAGCCCCTGGAAGGAATTGTCACTGGGCTTGGCTCAGGTGAGGGCTTTCAGTCTGAATTCTCAGAATTGAAGTCAGTGTGTGAAACAATGTCTTTCTGTGTGTCAATCCCATCAAGCGATGTCCTGGTGTATCTATCTATGCGTGGGTTTTGGTGTGTGTATGGGGGCGTGTGTGAGTGGAGGTTAGAGAAAGTTCATGTGCTTTGCTGGCGTGAGGGCATAGATGTGTCTGCCTGTATGTAAGGGTGCATTCCAGACGGAGTGGGTGTGTCCCTGGGTACTCACTGTGTCTGGGTGTGGATGTGTCTAAGTGTGTATCTGCAGTTGTATGTCCCTGACTGTGGGTTTGCATGTATGTAATTGCATGTGTGCATATGTTTGTCTACATGACTCTGAGACAGACTTCTTACTGTTGCCTTTTGGGGGTGGGGGGAGATGGTGTCTCATTGAAATCAGAAGCTGGATTATTCCACTCCCTTACCATCTAAAAAATATGAGTCAGTGTAAACGTGTGCTCGTATCATGTACAGCATATGGGTAATGTCTGGGGAATGTGTACATAAGTGTGTAACAGCATGTCTCTGAATTATGACTTTGTGTGTGTAAATATGTCTTTGCAGATATGTACATGTGCATATAAATGTGAACATGTCTGTCTTTAGAAGTGCATGCTATATGTTCAAGTGTTTATTTAGGAATGGTATGTGTGCCTAGTTTGTATGTGTGGGTGGATTCCTGTGTGTGTCAATTTTTCTGTAAGTGTGAGGGTGTGTGTGGTTGGATGTCGTCTCTGCTCTAGCCTATCTGTAGCTGACAGGACCTTGATCCAATGCTTCCATGAAGTTACCTACTAAAAGCTAATAGTCCTCCCATCCTTGATCCCCATCCCCATTCCTCAGTCTCACTCAGCCTTGCTAGAAGAGCTCTATGGAGTGAGATGCCAAAGAACTCAGGGTAGGACCTAGAAGGAGACTGTGACATGAGAGTGCTCTAGAAAGGGTCTTGGGAGTCTGTAGACATAGATTGAAATGCAGACTTTCCCCCAACGTGCTCTATGACTTGCACTCCGGGCCAGTGACATGACACTGTAGGCAGAAGTTTCCTCATCTATAAAATGGGAATGATAATGTCTACCTCACAGAACTGTTGTGGGTAAGAGGTCTATTATCCAGGTCCTCATCCATCCATCCCTTCATCTACCTATCCATCCAACTATCTTTATACTCATTGTTTCATCTACCCATACATCTGTCCACTCACCTATCCATCCATTCATTCATCCAGTCAACCATCCTCCCACCCATTCATCTCTTCATCCTTCCATTTGTTTCTCCATCCACCTCTCCATCCATCTATCTTCCATTCACCTATTATTCATTATGTGTCTCTTAATCGATTCTTCCATGCATCCATCCTTCCATCTATCCATCTCTCTATCCATCCAACTCTTTTGTTTATTCAATAAAATTATTGAGTACTTTCTTTATGACAAGTGCATGTATGCCTGAAAATCCCAGTTCAGTGCCTGGGATGTAGATGCTCAGTGGCAGGACTCTGAGTCAGATGAATCTGGGTTTGAATTCTGGTCCTACAAGTTACCAGTCTTATGACCTTGGGGAAAATTATTTAATCTCTCTAAGCTCCAATATCCTCATTCGTCAAGCAGGGTCCCCGCTAAACCACAGGATCCATGAGGACATCTGTGTTTTACTCATTATTGAAACCTAAGACCTGATATATAGTAAGCCTACAATAAGTATTTGTCAAGTGGCTGAATCAACAATTGCATCTTCATAAAGATTCCACCTTCCAATAAAAACAAATGGCTAGGTTCAGTAAGGAGAGGCTTCTCTGTTTGCCATTACAGCCAAGCAAATAATAGACATGGAATAAATATTTGTCAAGTGTCTAAATCAGTAATCCACCTTCATAAGGATTGAAGAACAAATGGAAGGCACAGAGTAGGTGTTTAATAGGGAAGAGTTGTGGGAAGGTATATAGCAGCAACACGGTTAAGCTGAGGGGTTCAGGAACCCGGGTAGTGAGAATTCCCGGTCCTGAGGCAGACAGTTGGATGCTGGTGCTTGACTTTAAAAAGGGCCTCTTTGAGGACGGGACGAGCCCAGATCCTCTGGCCATTCTTCACCTCCCTGATCTGATCCAGAGAAACAGCTTAGCATGCTAAGAGATTCTGAGAGATGCTGTTACAAACCATCTCTGGAAGACAGGGGGAGGGGGAACCGCCTCTGCTACTACCTTTGGCCAACTCCCAGCCATAAACCATCCCTGTGGGATGGGAGACTTCAGCGGAATGGTTTCTCACCTGGGGGTCATAAATTCAGAGCCAGACCAAGCATTGTCAGCTCCATTGCCAGCGGCTGCTGTCATTCCAGGGCCTGAAGTGAGTTACCTGCATCTTATATGTTATGCCCTTGTCCATCCCCTCCTCCTTGAGGGATGGAGGGAAGGAAGGGGAGATGAAGGAGGAATATTCTGTTTGGGGAGGACCCTTTTCCTCCTGGGAGAAACAGGGATGGTCTGGCAGCTATTTTTGAGGACTTCCCAGTAAGAACCAAAGTTCGGAATCCTTGTCTTTTCTTGACGGTTTTCAGTGGGGAAAGGACCCTAATACACAATCAGTTGAGGCAAGGAAGGACTGTAGCAAGTGGCCTCACAACCCAGTGATTTAACACTGCACTGGTTTATTTTGTGCTTGCACTATGCGTCCATGTTGGCTGGTGAGCTCTGTCGGTGGTAGTCAGGGACCTGGAATGAGGGAGGCTCTATAGTGACCTGATCATTGAAACAGGGAGAGCAAGGCACGGCGTAGCCCCCCTCACTGCTTCCTAAAGCTTTCCCCTGGAAACCCCATGTTACTTCTGCTCACATTTCATTGGCCAGCACAAGTCACATGGTATGCTTAACCCCAAAGAGGGTGAGACAGGAGGTCCTACTATGACCTGGAACAGAGAGAAGTGGCCAAATATTTATGAAGAGCCCTAAACATGGCTGTATACTACTGATGCCTCCTCCTCTTATTCTATAACAAGAATTCTCTTGGACATTCTCTCCATTCATTAATTCATTCAACGAATATTTATTGAGCACCTATTATGTGCCAGGCACTCTTCCAAGTGGCAGGGATATGACCATGAACAAAACAGACAGATATCTTGTCCTGGTGGAACTGATATTCTAGGGCAGGAAGGGGGACAAATAGATAAGTGCACAGATAAATTGATAATATATACATGGTGATACAGGGCTTCCCCCGTAACTCAGTGGTAAAGAATCTGCCTGCAGTGCAGGAGATGCAGGGTTCAATCCCTGGGTTGGGAAGATCTCCTGGAGGAGGGCATGGCAACCAGTATTGTTGCCTGGAGAATCTCATGGACAGAAGAGCCTGGTGTGCTACAGTCTGTGGGGTCAAAAAGAATTGGACACAACTAAAGCAACCAAGCTCACCCCCACCCCCACCACACACACAGAGTGATAAACGTGCTGTGAAGAACCATAGAGCAGTATAGGGGAGTGGAGAGTCTTGGGGAGACTATTTTAGATTGAGTAGATGTCTCTTACGAGGTGACATTTGAACAGAGATCTGTAGGAAGTAAGTGGAGGTAACAGCAAATGCAAAGGCCCCGAGGTGGGACTATGTCGGAAATTTTGGAGCGACGGTGAGGAAATCAGTGTGGCTGAAGGAGAGTGAGTGAAGGGGAAAGCTAGAAGGAATGAGGGCAGGGAGGTGGTGGGAGCCACATCATGTTTGGGGGAGAGGGACTTGCAAGGATTTTAGATTTAACTTGCAACTTGTTGCACATTATCTGTCTTTTCATGCTTTCCTTTTCCGCATTGCGCTTTTAAAAAACTATTTATTTATTTATTTTTGGCTGTGCCTGGGTCTCCCTTGCTGCACTTGGGCTTTCTCTAGTTGCAGTGAGAGGGGGCTGCCCTTTGTTGCAGTGCTCGGAATCCTTATTGTGGTGGTTTCTCTCGTTGTGGTGCACAGGCTCTAGGCATACAGGCTTCAGTAGTTGCGGCACAGAGGCTTCGTTGCTCCACTGCATGTGGGATCTTCCCGGACCAGGGATCGAACCCTTGTCCCCTGAATTGGCAGGTGGGTTCTTAACCACTAGACCACCCGGGAAGCTCTCAGCATTGCAGTTTTAACCTTCTGTTGCTCACAGTGTAGTTGATTTATTTATTTTGTTGTCTGATCCTCCCCCTTGAAACGCTAACTCCATGAGGGCAGAGATTTTTTTTTAACCCATTTTTGTTGACTGTTGTAGCCCCTGTGCTTTAGCACTGGGGCTGGCACACAGTTGGTGTTCAATGAACAGTTTTTAAATGAATAAATGAGATGCCGGGGGGATGCTGAGCACAAGAGGGATGATGACTCAGGTGTTCACAGTTTTTCTCTGGCCCCTGTAGGATGGACAGACTGTGGGAGGTAAGGGCAGGAGCCAGGAGACTGGGGAAGAGGCCACAGCCCTGGTCCAGGTGAGCGATGATGGGGACTGGACCAGGGTAGGAACCAAGGAGGCGAAGTATTGTGGATTTCACCCGCACCTGCCTATTCACCTGCTCATAATTGTGGACTACAGCTTCTGCTCAAACACCTCAATATGTCAGGAAATATTTGAGTACCTGTTTTGTACTGGGAAGGGTCCTGGACTGTGGAATATAGAGATGAATAAAGCCCTGACTTCAATCAGATTACTGTCTCATCCGCAGTACTTGTGACACGTCATGGTGTGCCTGGAGACAGGGATATTTCTAGAGTGTTGCGGGGACACAGGAGAGGGGCACTGAAATCAGCCAGGGTGTGATGGAGCTTTCCTGGAGGTGGTGATGTCCAACTGAGTCTTAAAGTGGAGAAGGAATTGGCCAGGTGAAAACAGAGCAGGGGGGCTCCAGACAGAAGGAACAGGGGACAAAGGCTTGGAGGTGAGGAGCATCCTGGTGAGGACAGAGAGATGCAAGCAATTCAGAAAAACTGAACACCTGAGTCACCATCCCTCTTGTGCTCAGCACCCTCCCTGGCATCCCATTTATTCACTTAACAGCTATTTATTAAACACCAATATGTACCAGGATGGGAAGAGTGTGGAAGTGGCCTAAGTGGCCAGGGGGGGACCATGTCATGATGGGATTTGGCCAGAGGTGCCTATACTTCATTCTTTTTAAAATTTATTTGTTTATTTATTTTTATTTTTGGTTGCATGGGTCTTCCTTGCTGGTGAGGGCTTTCGCTAGTGGCGTTTAGTGGGGGCTACTCTCTTGTTGCGGTGCGAGGGCGTCTCATTGTGATGGCTCCTCTTGTGCAGCACAGGCTCTAGGCTTATGGGCTTCAGTAGATGCAGCGTATGGGCTCGATAGTTGTGGCTTGTGGGCTTTAGAGGTCAAACTCAATACTTGTGGTGCATAGGCTTAGTTGCTCCATGGCATGTGGAATCCTCCCAGACGAGGGATCAAACCCACGTCCTCTGCTTTGGCAGGTGGATTCTTACCCAGTGCACCACCAGGGAAGTCTGCCTTTACTTCATTCTGAATGTCAAAGAATGGGAAACCTGGAGGACTTCGGAGTAGGAAAGGAATATGAGGCTGCCTGTTGCATTTTTCTAGAGACTTAATTGTTAGCATATCCTTCTAGACTGTGAATGTGAAATTTGTCTCATTTAAAAATCTCCCCATCTCTTGTGCCAAATCTAAACTCCTTACCTGGCCCAATTCAGTAAACCTCAGTTTCTTCATCCATAAAATGGGGACAACAATAAAATACACACACACACACACACACACACACACACACACACACTGTATAGCATTGTGTTTAGCAGTGTGCCTGGCATATGGAAGGAGCCTGTGAAGGTTAGCTATTATTATTATCACAAATCCCTACCTGCCTGAGTTGCAGATCTAGGAAGGACCACTTTTCCATCCCATGCTAGTCTTGTTTCTGCCTCTGGAACTTGTTCCCATCTTCTGGGAACATCCTTTCTCTAGCCAGCTCCTTCTCGCCCCTCTGATTCAGGCTCAAACATTATCTCCTCAGAGAGAGCTCCCCTGGCCTCCCCAGCTAAAATGCCCCCCACTTTATTATTTGAACCTATTCTGTTCTTTTCCCAGTACTCATATTGATCTGAAATCATGTTGGTAACTGTCTTCCACCAACAGAACGGTAGTGCCATGCAAGCAAAAACTTTCGTCCCTCTTGTTTGTTACTGGAATTGTCTCATTTGGGGCAGTAGGTATTTCTTGAATGGTCTCAGTTCTGCCCCATGACACTACTGCCCCCTCTTGCTGCTAGTGAAACTTCTGAGCCTTAATTGAGTATTTCTGTGACTATATGAGTTTGAGCAAACTCCAGGAGATAGTGAAGGACAGGGGAGCCTGACACACTGCAGTCCATGGGGTTGTAAAGAGTCAGACATGATTTAACAACTGAATAACAACAACTCAATCTTCTCCCATGGCTCAGAAGTGCCTGTTTCTTTCTCTTTTCTATTTAATTAATTAATTAATTTGGCATCGTGGCTTGTAGGATCTGAGTTCCCCAATGGGGGATTGAACCCTCACCCTCAGCAGTGAATGTACAGAGTCCTAACCACTGGACTGCTGGAGAATTCCTCAGAAATGTCTGTTTCTTAAAACATTTTTTCCCCTTGTGTCTTTGTTTCTCAACTTGTCTCTGTTTGAATGGATGTCCAACAAACGGGCACATTGCCAGCAGCCCACATTAAAGTATGAAGTGATCTTGCAACCAGAAAGCAATCATCCCTGACTAGCAACCTCTGAGCTCTTCCGTGCCAAGTCCTGTGCTGGGGGCAGGGGATACAGCAGTGAACAAGGTCTCTTTCCTCACAAAGCTTTGTGGGGAGACAGTGAACCTGGAATTGTGCAAATAGCCATGTGCACACTTCTAGATAATTAAAAATTAGTGGGGCCGTGAAGGAGAAGATGTGGAACTGTGAGGACAGGAAGTTGGGAGGGACTGGCCACCTTCCCTGAGGAGGTGATGTTTGCCCTGAGACATGAAGGATGAGTAAGAGCTGGGTAAAGACGGAGCTGGTAACTTGGAGGGAGAGATGCCAAGAGAACAGGGCATGTAAAGGCGTTGGGATGGAATGGCAGGTGTTCTGTTTGACGATCTGGTGAGATAGGCAGGGACCATAGCTGTTGGGTGCTGCTGACTACCACCTGAGCCTGACGCAGCACATAGAAATGGCTTGAAATGCTGCCTTTTGCCCATCCAATTGGCACCACTAATAGCACCATGGACAGCTACCAAGGGAGGGTAGTCTGAACCTTGGGGCTGCTTGAGTGCAGTTAAAACTGGCTTCCTCCTCTTCCAGAGGGAAGCTCTGGTTTTTGCCTCTTGGCATCTGCATTCCCCCCAGCATCCTTCTCACCTCTGGCCCTGGGTGGCTAACGCCTCTTTGTGAAGCTCCAGTGAGGAGCAGCCGCGAAGCTGGGCGAGGAAGAAAAGCAGCCTTCCGGGGGAGGTTCAGGCGCTTGGAGAGAGTTTGATGTGGGGTTGGGTGTCTTTGTGTGTGGGAGTGAAGAAGTTGCCACTGAGAGATCTGAGGGACCAGGCTGGTTCTCAGTCCTCTCTTGTCTCAGCCTTGATGCTTCTCTATTTTTAAACATTGTCTTTTAAGTGTCTCTCTCTCTGTCTCTCATATCTTTGTCTCATTAGCTATCTTTGTTCCTCTCTTTGTCTTCACTGTGTATCGCCATCACATAATAGAAAGCGAAAAAGTGAAAGTTGCTCAGTCGTGACGGACTCTTTGCAACCCCATGGACTGTACAGGCCATCGAATTCTCCAGGCCAGAATACTGGAGTGGATAGCCTATCCCTTCTCCAGGGGATCTTCCCAACCCAGGGATCGAACCCAGGTCTCCCACATTGCAGGCAGATTCTTTACCAGCTGAGCCACAAGGGAAGCCCATCACATAATAGGCATTCAATAAATGGAGGCTTTTTTCCTTTGTTTATTATTTGTATTTATTTGGTTGCACCGAGTCTTAGTTGCAGCATGCAGGATCTTTTATTAGCAGTTGCCACCTGTGAACTCTTAGTTGCAGCATGTGGGATCTAGTTCCCTGGCTAGGGATCGAGCCCAGGCCCCTTTGCATTGGGAGTGTGGAATAATAGCCACTAGGCCACCAGGGAAGTCCCCTCAAAAAGTGTTTGTTGAGTGAATATTGATGGTTATCTGTTTGTCTGCCTGTGTCTCATGTCTGCCTCTCTTTGTCTCTGTCCCACTGTCTTCTCTACATCTCTCTCTTGTCTCTACCTCTGTCTGTAAGTCTCCTTCCTCCTTCCTGTGTGTCTCTGTCTTTATGTGTCTCTTTTGTCTCTGGTTCTGTCCTTTCTGCCTCTTGGTGTGTCTGTCACTATCTCTCTTCCACGTCTATCTCTTGTGCCATGCCATGTGTGTGTGTGCTTAGTCATGTCCGACTCTTTGCGACCCCATGGACTCTAGCCCACCAGGCTCCTCTGTCCATGAAATTCTCCAGGCAAGAATACTGGAGTGGGTTGCCATTCCTTTCTCCAGGGGATCTTCCCAACCCAGGGATCGAGCCCTCGTTTCTTGCATCTCCTGCATTGGCAGGTGGATTCTTTACTGCTCTGCCGCGTGGGAAGCCACATCTGTCTCTCAGTCTCTGTCTATCTATGTCCCTCTCCAGGATTCTGTTTCTATTATTGCCATAGTTGCTATATCACAGTCCAGGACCCTGACAGGGGGTAGGGGTGAGGCTCAAATTCTCAGACCTGAGAGGGCTCCTGAGACAGGACAGAGCTGGAACCTATGTTGGGCAGGATTCAGTGACGGGCCAGGCCAGCATCAGCCCTTGAAGGCCCTAGAGGGACAAGTGGGGAGTGTCTGTACCCCTGGTGATGCTGGGGATGGGGGGCATGCTTTAATGGGAGTCTGGGGTGAAGGGTGGGTGGGTGCCCAAGCTCTCGGCGAGCCTGAACCCTCCTCCACCCTCCCCCACCCGCTCTGCTGCCCAGGAGGGTGTCCCTCTAGGACCCAGCCACCAGGACCCAGCATTGGCTCCAAGATGGAACAGCTGTCTGGGCTACAGCTGCGGAAGCTCATTTTGAACAAGGAAGATGATTGCAGGAGTGATTGGGGGAGGGAGAGCAAAAGGGAGGGGAGCAAGGGCCAAAGAGGAATCAGGCTTGATGGTTGCCGCTGCTGCAGTGGGTAGTTTGCCTAAGAGATGGGGAGACCGGGCGAGGCGGGAAAAGGCAGAGGAAGGTCTGTTGGCCCAGCCGTGGTCCATCTGTCCCCACTTCTGGTCTTCCCTGGTGTGAAGTTTCTCCGCCCATCTCTGGCTGTCTCTCCCTCTTCCTGTATTTCAGAGCCTGAATTTCTTGACTCTGCCTGTGTCACTTGGTCTCCCTATTGCTTGTTGCCGCCTCCTGCCCAGTATTTCAGTTTCCCCATCTCTCCCTGCCTGCATCTCTCTGTCTCTCTGCCTGCCACTCCGCCTGGGTCTCTGTGTATCTCTGAGCCTCCTCCCCCAACCCCTCGGTGCTGCTGTCATCATCAGAAACACAGATAAATCTCCAGCAGTCTTTTGGACTGCTCTTTTCTTTTGTTGTCATTTCTGCGATGCTCAGGGGCTGCGGACAAATAGAGATGGCAAATTCCCAGGAAATGATGGGATCGTGTCCTTCCATACAGGGGTATTTACAAAGATATCTCAATTAGGACTAATTAATTAAGCGAGCCACTTCCCCTGCCCTCTCCCCCACCCTGCGGTCCCGCAGCCTCCTGGGAGAGAACCAGCCAATGAGGCGACGGTAGTCTGGTGCTCAGATGGCATCTCAATGTTTAATTTATAACAGCCTTCTCCCCGCTGCCCTATCCATCCATCCAGAAGAGCAAGGTGGCTTCGGGTGCATAGACTCAGGCAGAGGCTGGAGACCTGCTGGTCCCCCCAGAGCTGCACTGGGTCTTAGTTGCAGCATGTGAGATCTAGTACCCTGGCCAGGGATCAAACCCAAGGCCCCTGCATTGGGAGCTTGGAGTCTTAGCCACTGGACCACCAGGGCAGTCCCTGAGTGCCAAGTCTTGATGCCCTATTTGCTCCTCTGTAGCTTCCCTCCCCCAGGGCATAGCGCCAGGGTCCCCATTTCTTCCATTGCTCTAGTCCCACCAGGTCCCTTGGGATTACTTCTTACCTCTGCCTGTCCCTTCCCACTGCACACAGTCTGTTGAGGCAGCCCTCAGCATAGCATCCACCAGCGATGCAGCCTTCAGTATAATGACAAAGGCGATGATGCCCCCCTTAATGTGATGCCAGGGTAGCATTGGAGTGATAAACGTACCTTGAAATGTGACTTCAGTTCTGCAGACAGGCATTGGCTGGGGCATTTGGTGCAGTGAGAAGGAAGAGAAATTTGCTCATTCCGGTGAACGCATTCTCTGGCTATTCTAGGAGACCAGGAATCCCCAGCCCTGCTGGCCGAAGCTGGCTCCATTAGCCCTTGTAAAGTGCCATGTGACCTCAGCAGGACACCAGGCTTATTAGTAAAGCATAAATTCTGCAGGAATATTTCAGGACTGACTGCCATGCTAATGAATTGGTTGAGGACACCTAAGAGTGCAACCGACAGAACATATACAGATGTCAGTTCCTGCTGAGAGGAGCGTGGAAATATTCGCTGTTACAGGCAGCTGGACACAAATGCACATGGAGAGTTGTATTAATACATGGAAGGGCAGGGATCTTCTTGAATGGACACAAATGTGTAACATGTTTGTGGCTCCCGATTAGACATACAGATACGTACAGGGCTGTGCAGATTAGCACACACAGGGTCATGGGCGTTTATAAGGGGGCATTCCCTTCTGTGATGGGCACTGTGGCAGTGCAGTTTCTGGATTAAGCAGTGTTCGTTTATGTACGTGGCTACACAGTAGCACATGGGCTTGAGGACTCAAGGAGAGAGGCATACAGATAAACATGTATGCAGGGTACACCTGATCTATATAAAGATGTGTTGTGTTGTTTAGTTGCTAAGTCATGGCAACTCTTTTGTGAGCCTGCTACGCTCCTCTGTCCATGGGATTCTCCAGGCAAGAATATTAGAGTGGGTTACCATTTCCTTCTCCAGGGAATCTTCCAGACCCAAGGATTGAACTCGAGTCTTCCTGCATTAGCAGGTGGGTTCTTTAGCACTTAGCTACCTGGAAAGCCTATACACACACACACACACACACATATGTATGTATAATATGTATATGTATATATTTAAGAGTCCTTATGCAGACTGACTTGTGGACTCACAAATTGCATATGGGAATAGATGCTTGTGAACACGTCTAAATGAAGGGAATGTTCACACCTATGGACAACAGTGCAAGAGGCATGCATATTTGCACTCACGCAGTGATGCACACCAGCATTCCCCTCAGTTTATGCTCGTATGCACCCATGCACATGACTCGTCACAGATGTGTCCAGATGTTCCATGCGTGTCCAGAATGCAGATGCTCACAGGTGCCTGTGGATGAACGCTGATGTCCACAGTCACAGAGCCCCCTGTGGACCCCAGTACCCACATGTCACTATTTGGGATGCAAATGACCACCCCCCGACCAAATTCCCCAGGGTTCCTGGCAAAATGAGATCTCAAAGCCAGCATGAGTGACTTTTTCAGACCCTTTTTGGAGAACCATGGGGAAGGAGACCCGAGTTACACAAGTGCAAATACAGAGCCCCGAGCCAGCCTCACTCAGGCTGTCTTAGCTGAGATTCTCCCCTGTTTGACACCCTGCTCCCATCAGGGCCAGTTATGGCCGCCAATGCTCAGGTATGGCTTAAAGTGGCACCCAGCACAGGTGGAGCTCCGTGTGTTTTAGGGACTATCTCTAACACTGAATAGAACCATCATTATGAATATTCTTTTTTAAAAAATATTATTTATTTATTTAGCTGTACCAGGTCTTAGTGGCAGCACAAGGGGTCTTTAGCTGAAGCATGCCAACTCTTCGTTGTGGCATGTGGGGTCTAGTTCCCTGACCAGGAATGGAACCCAGGCCCCCTGCATTGGGAGCACAGAGTCTTAGCCACTGGACCACCAGGGAAGTCCCCTATTATGAATATTTTTGAAATGCAAACAGATTCTTTATCCTCTGCATTTCAGTCCTGGCATTATCATCATAGTGTCCCAGTAGCCTTCCAGCTTCATCTGTTTCTCTCCTGTTCTGAGAGCCAGTCCTTTAAAGCCATGGTTTCCTCTCCCACTGTGCACTCTTCCCTGACATCTCTCTTCATTCTCATTTGCCTCCAAACATCACAGTTCCTGTCTGTCTGCCTGGGGATGGGTGGATGTTGGAGCATCTATTTGGAATTAAAAAAAAAAAACCTGATATGGCCCAGTGAAGTAAGAATTTTAGATAAAGAATACAGGGAGTCTCAGAAAACCCAATAACAGGGGCTTCAGGGACTTGGGAAGCTGTCATTCACTCACTTTTTTAGCAATTCAGTTGGCAAATATTTGTTCTCTACCTACTAGGCGCCAGGTAGACAAGAAAAACAGGGTGTTTGCTCTCATGGAGCTGATATTTTAGTGGAAAGAGACCAGTAACAGGGCTTCCATGGTGACTCAGTGGTAAAAGAATCTGCCTGCCAATGTAGGAGACATGGGTTTGATCCCTGGTTCGGGAAGATCCCACATGCCATTTAGCAACTAAGTCCATGCATCACAACTGTTGAGCTGTGCTCTAGAGCCCGGGAGCCACAACTAAGGAAGCCTGCGTGCCCTAGAGTCTGTGCTTGGCAACAGGAGAAACCACCACAATGAGAAGCCTGAGCACCACAATTAGAGAGTAGGCCCCCACTTGCTGTAATTAGAGAAAGGCTTGCGCAGCAGCGAAGACCCAGCCCAACCAAAAATAAAAATAAGTAAATAAATAAAATTATACATAAGAAAAGAGACTGGTAATAAGTGAGAGATTATCAGCCGGTAACAGCACTGTGCAGATGTAAACTAGGGTGAGGGATGTGGTGGAGGTGGGGCTCCTATGGATTCAGGAGGAAACCCTCTTTTCTGTCCACCCCCCTACTCTGAGGCGTCTTCATTTCTGCACTCCTCACTCCAGCCTGTCATGGCTCTGGTTTCTGCAGCCCCTGATCCGCCATGCGTCTCCAGCTCCAGGGCCCCACTGGCCCCCATACCTTTTAATTGCCTTGACCTCCATGTTCCAATTCCATCTCCCTGGACTAGAGAATTTATCTCTTTCAACTTGTATCAGGAATCCACTTACCGTCCAGTTTGTCAGACACCCTGGGTGCCTGGGGACATGTGGTTTGGAGGTCTTCCACTCAGTTGGGATTTACAAGTAGAAGTTTTCTCTTGGAAGGGTCACTGGGAAGGGAGGCAGTGCTAGACATCATCACTCATTCACTCATGAATGCATTCACTCCACAAACTCTGACTGAATGCCTAGTGTCTCAGGCACTGTTGTAGGGGCTGAGATGCAGCTGTGAATATGATGGGTCTACCTCAGTTTTGTGATATGTATATTACAAGGAGACGCAACAAACATCTAAGCAGATATATAAACAAGTTCGTTTTGGAGAGATACATGCTGTAATGAAACTAACAAGTAAAGGAAAGTGACCAGAGAACTTCATTTTGTCAAGACACCAGGATAGGGCTCTCTGGGGAAGTGACTCTTTGCCAGCTTTATTGAGATATAGTGGACATATAACATTGTGTAACTTTAAGGTGTACAAGAAGATGATTTGATACACACGTGTATTACAAAATGATTTTCACCAGAGTTAGTTAACACCTCCATCACCTCACATCATTACCATTTTTGTGTGTGTGAGGTGAGAACATTTAAGATTTCTCTCTTAGTGACTTTCAAGTATATAATACAGTGTTGGTAATTATTGTCACCATGCTGTACATTAGATCCCCAGAATTCATTCATCTTAGAAGTTTGAAGAGGTGACATGTCAACAGAGACCTGACAGATGAGAAGAAGCCAGCCATGGAAAGAACTGAGAAAGGGAAGACCATTCTTGGAAAAGGAAGAGCATTCTGGCAAAAGAGTGTTCTGAGAAAGGGAAAGAACTGGGAGAAGAGCATTCTGAGAGAAGGAGAGAACTGGGAGAGGAGCATTCTGGGAGAGGGAAAGAACTGGGAGAGGAACATACTGGGAGAGGGAAAAAACTGGGAGAGGAGCATTCTGGGAGAGGGAAGAGCATTCTGGGAGAAGAGCATTCTAGGAGAGGGAACCACAGTGCAAATGTTCTGACATGGGAATGAGTTTCATGCCTTCTGGAAAGAGGGCTGTGTGACTCAAGAGGAGGAGAGGACTAAGGTCTTACAGGTTGGTAGGGGACACTTAATGCAGGGCCTCACGAGCCAAAGTGAGTTGTTGGGTTTTATTCCATTCTAAATACAATGAGAAACTGCTGGATAAGTTGCAGTGGAGAGGGGAGCCATGATCTGATTCACATTGTTTAAAGATCCCTCTAACTTCTGTGATGGGGAAAGGATACCAGTGAGTGAGCGTGGAAGCAGGGAGATCAGGGAGGAGGTGACTGCAATAGTCCAAGCAAAAGCCAGAGGTGGCTGGGCTGGGAAAGAAGCATCTGGAAAAGTGAACAGTGCGCAAACTGGCACGGTTCTTAGGGGAGAGCCATCAGGACTTGCTGATGGATCCGACTGACGTCGGGGAGGAGAAGGTGAGGAACAGAGAAATGGGGTGATGTTTGGAGAGGACCAGAGACCTGGGAACCATTTCTAAAGGTTGGGGTGTGGGGGGTGCTGAATAGAGCAGACCAAATACCAGCTGGGTCTGCTGCTGCTGCTAAGTCACTTCAGTCATGACTCTGTGCGACCCCATAGACGGCAGCCCACCAGGCTCCCCCGTCCCTGGGATTCTCCAGGCAAGAACACTGAAGTGGGTTGCCATTTCCTTCTCCAATGCAGGAAAGTGAAAAGTGAAAGTGAAGTCGCTCAGTCGTATCCAACTCTTAGCGACCCCATGGACTGCAGCCCACTAGGCTCCTCCGTCCATGGGATTTTCCAGGCAAGAGTACTGGAGTGGGGTGCCATTCACCCTGCCCATTAATAATCAGGTAGATATAATGGCCTGGATTTCCCTTCTAAGTTCTGTGAAGGGCATTTCATTCCCCAAGATTTACCTGCCACGCTCCTTGGAGGGCCTGTTTTCTCTTGGTCATCCCTGCCTCTGACTTCCCACTTCTACAGAATTATTATTCTCCACTTTGCGTCTTGTGCCTTTTGGTCTCTGTTCTGACCTTTACCTGGACTGAGAGCTCAGTCCTCGAGGTCATGGAGATTCTCAAATGCCAGAGCACATCACTCTAACTTGATCCTGAAAGCAGTGTGGCCGTTTATCCAATTATTATTCAACAAATAACCATTGAGGACCTACTATGTGCCCTTCTTGGGGGATAAGATGGTGAGCCAAGCAGTGCATGGGGCCTCCTTCAAAACAGAAAGACAGGTGATGACCAAATTTCACAAATAAATATAAATGGCAGCTGTGATAACAGCTTGAAGAAAGATTCTTGGTGTCAAAAGAGCGTCTAATAAGGGGATTTGATCTAATTTGGAAAGTCAGAGGAAGTAAGAGGTAAGATCTGAAGCAGAGAGCAAAGGGTATTCTAGGCAGAGAGAATTGCTTATGCAAAGGCTCTGGGATGAGGCAAACTATACGGCAGACCAAAGACGGCCCTGGAAGGGAGAGACAATGTAGCATGAAAGCAGAGAAGTAAATACAGGGCAGGCCTGCAGGGCCTCGTGGCTGTGTTAAGGGGTTTTATCTGTGTGCTAAGAATAAAAGAAATCTGCCAGTGAGGTTTTGGTCGGGAGAATGATATCATCAGTAAGCATTATAAAAGTTCCCTACCCTCCTACACTGTTGGTGAGAATGTAAGTTGGTACAGCCACTGTGGAAAACAGTATGGAGGTTCCTCAAAAAACTAAAAATAGAGTTACCATATGATCCAGCACCTTCACTCCTGGGCATATAAACAGACAAAACTATAATTCAAAAAGATACATGCACCTCTGTGTTCACAGCAGTACTATATACAGTAGCCAAGACATGGAAACAACCTCAATATTCATTGACAGATGAATGCATAAAGAAGATGTGGTCCATATACACAAGGGAATATTATTCAGCCATAAAAAGGAATGAAATAATGCCATTTGCAGCCATGTGGATGGACCTAGAGATTATCATAGTAAGTGAAGTCAGTCATAAAGAGAAAGACAAATACCATATGATATCACTTATATGTGGAATCTAAAAATATGACACAAATGAATTTATCTTCAAAATAAAAACAGACTCGCAGATAAAGAGAACAGACTTCTGGTTGCCAAAGGGGAGGGGCATGGGGAAGGATGGACTGGGAGTTTGGGATTAGCAGATACAAGCTATTTTCTACAGAAGGGATAAACAACAAGGTCCCACTGTATAGCGCAGGAAAACTGTATTCAGCATCCTCTAATAAACCATAATGCAGTAAGGAATATATTAAAAAAAAAAAAATGGTTCCTGAGGCTCCCATGTGTGGAGTGAACTGGCAAGAGAAAGCGTAGATCAAGACAGATCAGATGGACTTTCTGAATTGTGAGGGTGGCTTGAACCATTGAGTGATGATACAGCGTGGAGAACGCTGCATGAGTTGTAAAGTATCTAGGAGTTAAGGTCAACTAGACCAAGTGAGCGGAGAAGGCAATGGCACCCCACTC
This sequence comes from Bos taurus, assembly GCF_002263795.3. NCBI lineage: Eukaryota > Metazoa > Chordata > Mammalia > Artiodactyla > Bovidae > Bos > Bos taurus. The sequence goes on along the minus strand of NC_037334.1, from coordinate 14,486,514 downwards.
CAGTACTCTTGCCTGGAAAATCCCATGCATGGAGGAGCCTGGTGGGCTACAGTCCACGAGGTCGCTGAGAGTCGGACACGACTGAGCAACTTCACTTTCACTTTTCACTCTTATGCATTGGAGAAGGAAATGGCAACCCACTCCAGTGTTCTAGCCTTGAGAATCCCAGGGACAGGGGAGCCTGGTGGGCTGCCGTCTGTGGGGTCGCACAGAGTCAGACATGACTGAAGCGACTTAGCAGCAGCAGCAGACCAAGTGAGAGAGTAGAAATGTGGGTGGGGATAATGCCTGGGCATCTGAACCACTGGCCGGGGGTAGGGAAGGGGATGGAGAAGTTAACACAGGAATCTGGATCTGAACTAGGTTCAGGAGAGAAGATTTCTTTTCATTTTGAGCATTTTTGGGACTGAGATGCTTTTGAGAGCCAAGGGTCTTGGTGAGGGGGAGGGGATCAAGGAGTCAGATATATATATGTATTTTGGAGGTCTGAGGTTGTACACACATGCAAGTGATAGGAGATTTGGTAAGAGTAAATACCCTCAGAGAAAGATCGAGGGAACAAGAGAGCCTAAGACTGAGTCTGGAGCACTAGTTTTCAACTTGGAGGTGATTCTGCACCCAGGGAGGTATTTGGCATTGTCTGGGGACATTTTGTTGTCACAGCTGAAAGGGGATACGACTGGTGTCTAGCAGGTAGAAGCCAGACATACTGCTGAATATCCTACAATGCACAGAATTGTTATCTGGCCACAGTATCTGTCATGCTCAGGTTGACTTATCCTGATCTTGAGTAACATTGAATGACCAGGTGGAGGAAGATGAGTCTGCAAAGGAGACTAGGGTGGGAAGGAACCATGCAAACATGTGTGATGGCAGCCAGGGAAGGAAATATATCAAGAAAGAGAGAAAAGTCAACAGAGTTGAACCCTGATGAGAGGTCAAGAGAGATGGCAGGCTGAAAAATGGCCATTGTGTTTAGAAACATGGAAGCCGTGGGTGGACTTGACAAAATCTGTGTCGGTGGTATGATGGGGTCAGAAACTAGACAGGACCAGTGGAGGTGCTAGTTCAGGAAGTGAGGAAACGGAGGCAGTTAGTGTAGGCAACTGAGAAGAGGGGGAGAGGAGCTGAAGACAGATGGAAGGAGGAGACAAGTAAGGCGTTTTGTTTCTTCATAGGAGAGACTTGCGTTTATTTAAAAACCAATGAGAAAGTTCTTTTCTTACAAAACAGAAACGGATCCACAGACTTAGAGAATGAACTTATGGTTGCCAGGGAGAAGAATGGGAGGAAGAGATAGTTAGGGAGTTAGGGATCGACATATACACACTGCTATATTTAAAATGGATAACCAACAGGGGCCTACTGTACAGCACAGGGAACTCTGCTCAGTGTTATGTGGCAGCCTGGATGGGAGGGGGGCTTGGGGAGAATGGATGCACGTGTATGTATGGCTGCGTCCCTTCGCTGTTCACCTGAAACCATCACAATATTGTTAATCAGCTATACTCCAATAAAAATAAAAAGTTTAAAATGAATGAGATAAATAGATAAATATAGATAAAAGAGATCGTATAAGAAGGCAGAAGACTCTGGAGAGTCCCTTGGACAGCAAAGAGATCAAACTAGTCAATCCTAAGGGAAATCATCCCTGAATATTCATTGGAAGGACTGATGCTAAAGCTGAAGCTCCAATACTTTGGCCATCTGATGCGAAAAGCTGACTCATTGGAAGAGACCCTGCTGCTGGGAAAGACTGAGGGCAGGAGAAGAAGGGGACGACAGAGGATGAGATGGTTCACCGATTCAATGGACATGAGTTTGAGCAAACTCTGGGAGATAGGGGAGGACAGGGAAGCCTTTGCAAGCCATGGGGTTACAAAGAGTCAGACACAACTTAGCGACTGAACAACAACAACATAAGAAGGCAGAGGAGGACCAAAGCAAGAAGAGCTGCATGATCTTTGAGATAAAGGGCAACTCCTCTGTTGTGACAGGAGCGGGGGGCCAGAATGGAGCAAATGATTGTAAAATATGTCAGGGGAGAAGAAAGGTTCCACTTTATGGCTGTTATTCTCCCTGGGAGATCAGGGAACACTGGAGGAAAATGGAGAATAGTTTGAGTCTCCCAGTTTAGCTCAAGTTGCCCCATGACAGTGTGCAGGGGTTCATTCCCATCGTACACACCCATGAAGAAGGCCCTCTTCAAAGTCTGCTACTGAGCTCCTGGCCTCAGACTGGTCCTCTGAGCCTAGAGACAGATCAGATGGGGAGGGGGTGTCCAACTCCAGTGTTTATGAGTTAAGACTCATGATGGATTCTCGTAAACTCCCCAACTCTTGAAGATTAATGCTGCTTGTAATAGCTTATCAAGAAAGCCTTGCAACAATCCTTGAAAGACCCATAAAATCCACGCTGGTGAATTTTAGATAATGGCATTGGAGAGATAAAATCCCCCTACCCTCATTAATCATGGGACACACCAATCATTTGAAGTGGACATTCATTCAAGAGGCCTAAGCACTTGTTGGGGGAAGTGATCCATGAATAAGGAGATGCTCAGAAAGAGGAAATGTCAGCTGTGGGTTTACCACTGATTGTTGAAAGTTGAGCTTGGGTAAGAGGGGCTCAGATCCTGAGATAGACCTGGGGGAAGCTGGGTTCTGAGTCAGAACAGGCTTAACTCAGGTTCTGAGACTGGAGATTAATTCAAGCCCTGCAGAGCAAAGGTTTACCCATGAGGTCTTAAGATACCCCACAGTTGACTCTGAGACGATCTAGGATCAAGTCCAAACCCTGGATCAGCAAAGACTGAACTTCGGTCTAGGGATAGACCAAAGATAAACGTGGTCCTAGGAGACCTAGGAGCCCAGGAATGAACCCAAGTCCTGGATGAATCGAGGCTACAGTTCAAGCTTGAGATAGGTAAGGTCAAATCTAGGTCCTCAGATGGGCCAGAGTTGAACCTAAGTTTTGAGATGAACTAAGGGCTTCCCTGGTGGCTCAGATGGTAAAGAATCTTCCTGAAATGTAGGAGACTCGGGTTCGATCCTTGGGTCAGGAAGATCCCCTGGAGAAGGAAATGGCAACCCATTCCACTATTCTTGCCTGGAGAATTCCATGGACAGTGGAGCCTAGCAGGGTACAGTCCATGGGGTTGTAAAGAGTCAGACACGACTGAGCAACTTAACACTTTCACTTTCTTTCACTTCCCTGAGATGGACCAGTGCTGACCCCATATCCTGAGACCAGAGAAGAGGTTATGAGGATAGAAAAAGAAAATGTGCTTCTCTTGGGGAAGTTGAGGAGAGCAGGGATCTCCCTACCTGTTGAGCCACTTTGCTCAAACCGTGGAGTACTGCTGATTAATGTCCATTGTAAATGACATAGCATGTCCCAGGACTGATGAGGGGAAGTGTATTTTATTTTCCAATGCCAGGTCATCCTAGGATGTAAGTTGAAGCCAGCTCAGGCCCTTGAGCCCAGAAACATGTTCAGCAGAGCTGACAGCTTGGGAATACCCAAGGTGGCCATGCCCGCCTCCGTGTTGACTGCGACCACTCTGATGGAGACTAGAGCAGTGCTTTCACGTCACACAGACTCATCACACACAGGGGGTCAATTCACACTGCAGCACACACACACGTAGCATCCAAGCCCATACATGTTCCTCAACCCACAGCAACACGCTTTGCACATATATGCACATTGATACAGTAGCCGTGTATAAATCCTTGCACACACACACACGGGCACAGAACGAATCACAAATACACTGCCAGCCAGCCAAGGCAGCGCATTCAGACGCAGCCTCCCACCCTATGATACTTTCATGTTTACAGCAATGCCCCGGCTCTAGGGGATATGTTCTCAGAGAACAGTGCCCCCTGGAGTTGTGCAGTGCAGTGCAGTGCCTGGACATTCACATTCACGTTTTTTTTACCCACCTACAGAGCCTTGCACACTCTTACTCAGTCCCTGTTTTATACACTCATGTGTACAGTTCCATACACTTGCTGATGCTTGCACACTTAGGCCTGTACTTGGCTACACACTCACGTGTGTTCTTGGCCACATGGACACAGATGTGCCACTCATCCATCTCACACACTCAGGCTGTGTGCCAGTCAGAGCAAGCAAGGCTGTACTGCCTAACACACAGTCCCCAAATCTCAGTGGTTTAGCACAACCAAATGAGCAGCTGCTCATGCTACATGCCGGTTGGCAGGGGTCTCTGCTTCATGTGGCCAACTGCTGGAGGCTTCTCATCCACATGCAGTTCCACAGTTACTGAGGCAAGAATGTGGCAAATCACGCACTGGCTGTTAGAGCTCTTCCCCGGAGATCACTTCCACCCACACGGCATTGGCTAAAGGAAGTCCCAGGGCCACACTGGGGAAGTAGAGTCTTATCCTGAGCCCAAGAGAGAACTGGAAAATTTTTGAACACTTCTACCAGCTGCCAAATCTGTTTCACATTTGAAGAGATACTCACAGATGCAGGTACACACACACACACACACACACACACACTTTATTTCTTCCCTTACGGACTAGTCTTTGGGACCTAATCCCCTCCATGGGATGGGACAGGAGGGTTTGCCTCCAGAGCTCCTTTGTCTCATCGTATGTCTGAGGGGTCTCCCACCCACTTCAGAGCCAGGGGGTCCCAGAGTAAGAAGTTTCCAAGCCGGAGCTATCGTCAGAGCTGAGAAAACAGCACACACGCCTTCTCTGCCCCCAGAGTGGGCGGTATTTTTCCACAGACGCTGGGAAAGAATAGTAATAGGCATTGAGAGATCTCCGTATTGGCCGAGAACCTTCCTCATCTCAGCAGCTGCATTGGAAGAGGAGCCCCGAGGGGAGAAGGCAATTCCAGAGAGAGCCCAGTCCTCTCCACCCGTGCATCCTCTCGTTGCCACCAGGACCCTCTCTTTCCCCTCTCATGGCCCACCCCACTCCTCCTCTGACTACTTGAATATTCTGAGGCAGGAAACTCATGAATATTTATAAGGGCCTGGCAGTGAGGGAGATAAAAAAAAAAAAAAAACATTTGGAATTTATGAACCAGGATCCGTCTATAAATAACAGGCCTGTGACTGGCGGGGCTCTTCCCTCACCCACCACATTCCTTTGACTTCAGCTCCAGCCCCATCCAAGCCTCCCAGAGCTGTCCCTCCCCTCTTCACACACACATGCACACACAGAGCTTGGCTGTGGATGCATGAATCCTCTTCGTCCTGTGCGCTGTCACACACACACTTTCCCACACAGCTGAGCACACACACATTCCCACCTGTCTGGGAGCTGGTCCGCTGCCTCCCTTCCACACACACACACTCACAGGCAAAATTTGCCTGAACATGTCCAGGCAGCCTCCTCTGGTGTTGGCGTCCAGACAGATCCAGGCATTCGGGCTCAGACCAGCACACACAACTCAGAATCCCATGCAGTCACACACACACCCAAAGAGATGCCTCTGGACCACTCTTGGACCCACCAAGCATGGCACGTCCCTCGGCGGGTCTCAGTGTCCTCATCTCTGTGGGGGTGGTGCTGAGAGTCCCTGCCTCATAGGGTGTTGGGCAAATTGTTTTTTGGCCATCCCATGTGGCATGTGGGATCTTAGTTCCCTGAGCAGGGATCAAACCCGTGCTCCCTCCATTGGAATCATAGAGTCTTAACCACTGGACCTCCAGAGAAGTCCTGCTATGCAAAAAAAAAAATTTTTTTTTTTTTGGATAGGAAAGTAGGATTTATTGGTGGGCATTAGTAGGTGGCTCAGTGGTAAAGAATCCACCTGCAGTGCAGGAGACCTGGGTTCCAGCCTCAGATGAGGCTGACCCTGCTTAGTCTCCTCTCCCTGACCTGCCACCTGCAGTGGGTGGAAAAAGAAGGTATTAATGCTACCAGTGGGGTTTCCCCAATGGCTCAGCGGTAAAGAACCTGCCTACAGTGTCGGAGACGCAAGAGATGAGGGTTCGATCCCTGGGCTAGGAAGATCCCCTGGAGGAGGGCATGGCAACCCGCTCCAGTATTCTTGCCTGGAGAATGCCATGGACAGAGGAACCTGACAGGCATAGGGTCGCAAAGAGTTGGACGTGACTGAAGCGACTTAGCACACACGCGTAAGTAAGGTGGGGACAGCACCCAGGCTCTCGTGAACACAGGGCCCACCATTTGTCCAGAGGGCAGTGATTAAGGATGGATTTGACCCCGTAGCCACCTGGAATGAGCTGCTTTTCTGCCACCACGTTTCCAAGTTCATCCACGTTAAACTTAGTAAATCCTCACTTCTTGGAGATGTAGATCTTCTGGCAGCCAGGGAACTTGAACTTGGCCCTGCGGAGGTCCTCAATCAAACACTTCCTGTTCTGCAGCTCGGTGCAGATGGGCATTTTGACCTGCCCACTGTGCCCTGGGGCTTTCAAAGGCTCTTCACACACCTGTCTGGAGGCTAGACTGGGACTAGCATGCCATTCATGAATGTCCACTGGAAAGGACTGTCTCCAAGGTCCCTTAGGGCAACCTGTATAGACAACAGGCTGCCTACACTACCAAGGGGGCTGCTGTTTGCAGCCATTGAACACTAGGCCCCCATGGGGAAAAGAGAACAGTTGGATTAATTGGCTGCAAATATGCACATTTTTTAAAGTAACCAATGAATACCTGTGGTATGCAAGGTAATATTCTAGGCACTGGTGATACAGCAGTGAACAAAAACAGGTTAAGACCCCTGCCTGACATTCCAGAAAAGAAGAGAGATAACACACAAAATTAATGCATAAATGATGTAGTGTGTTGGAAGCTGATAAAGCAAAGAAGGAAATGGGTGGTGCTGAAACATTCGTTGTTTTGACAGGGGCGAGGTGGGGGGGTGCTGTCAAGGAGGCCTCTTGAAAAAATGACGTTAAATAAAGGAAATGGAAGGACATTTTCCAGGCAGGGGGAATAGTGGGTGCAAAACTTGATGTAGAAGAAGCGTGCCTGGGGTGTCGTAGGAACAGTGAGGAGGCCTGTGAGGCTGAAACAGTGAGTGAGGGGGAGTGTAGAGGAGGTGAGGGCAGAGGGGTGACAGGGGCAGATTATGCAAGGCCTTGTGGGCTGTGGGAGAACTTTGCAATTTACAAGTGAGGGTGGGAGTCATAGAGGCTTCTGGTCAGAGGGAGAATAGGATCTGACTTACGCTTGTAGGTGGCCTCTATTTGCTGCAGGGGGGAATGCTCTGTGGGTGGCGAGAGTGGGATCGAGGGGACCAGGGCAGAGGTGACTGCACTAAGATGTCCATCCAGAGAGCAAAAAGTGCATAGATTCTGAGTGTAGAGAGGTAAAAGAAAAAGATGGGTTTTCCAGGTGGCGCCAGTGATAAAGAACCTGCCTGCCAATCCAGGAGATGCAAGAGATGTGGGTTCGATCCTTGGGTTGGGAAGATCCCCTGGAGGAGGGCATGACAACCCACTGCAGTATTCTTGCCTGGAGAATCCCATGGACAGAGGAGCCTGGATGGCTACAGTCCATAAGGTTGCGCAGAGTCAGACATGACTGAAGCGACTTAGCACACACACACAGGTAAGAGAAAGAGACATTTAAAGTTGTTTCTAAATGAATGCATTTAAGGGATTCATTCTTTAATTCCAGAAATGCTTATTGAGCACCTACTGGGTGCCAGGCCCCATTCTGGCTTGCAGATACAGCAACACAGAAAGCAATAAGCATCCTTTGGATGCTGCCCTTGGAACGCTGACAGCATCACAGGGGAGACAGACAAGAAACAAGATAAATTTTAATGTAGGGTCAAGGGGCAGTACATCTTATGCAATAAAATGCAGCACAGCAAGCCTTGGAAAGTGATAAGGACTGCACATTGTGGGCTGGGTGGACCGGGCAGAATTGGGGATACATTTTGAAGCAAGAGCTGTTCTCGGGATTAGCTGATGGATGGCCTGTGTAGGTGGAAATGACAGAACCTGGTGCCTGGGTGTGAAGATGAGCTTTGAAGGGACACTCACATAAATGCCCTCTCCTGTTGAATGCTCATTGTTTCTCCTCATCTTAGGTTGGGTTTGTGAGAAGCAGAACCCAAGACGGGGATTTGGAGCACATGACTAATTGTGAGTAGGGGGAGGGGTAAAGAGAAGTGGGACTAGGAAGGGGACTCAGGTACAGTGGCGTGATCCACAAGGATGGAGGAAGCTCTCGAATGTAAATTGCATTGCCTAGGGGTAGGCTTTGGCATCAATTAACCATTGGCTGCTCCTAGGGGTGGAGGAAGCCTCTGAGGCATCTCAGGCTTGTGGTAGCTCCCGAAAGCCAAGGGCAGGTCTCCAGAGAAGGTCAGCAGTGCTAGCTCTGAGCTTCCACTCTCAGCATCTGTGGGGCGGGTGTGCCCCATTATAAGGAGATCTGGGCAGAGCCCCAAGAACATCTACACCCCCAGGCTCTAACAAAGAGGGTCACGGGAACACCAGGCATTTATGCCAATCACACCGCAGATGTCTGACACCAGAACCCGTTCTCAGCTCTCTTGGGATAAAAATCAGGCCAACTTGGCACTGGGGCTCCCCTGACACAGCTGAGATCCTTTCTGGATTCATTAACTGCCGGAGGCTCAGCCCTCCGCTTCCCAGACTTGCCTAGACATTCCAGAAGGGAGCTGTGAGGAAGAGAGACAGCCCAGAAGCAGTTCTGAATAGCTCACCTCATTCTCCCATGGTCCTAGAGGAAGGCACTGCCATCACACCCATTTGGCAGATGCAGAAACGGTGGCACAGAGTAGTTGAATCACTTGCCAAGGTCACATAGCTAGAAACTGGAGGAGCCAGGATCTGAACTCAGGTCTTCATGGTCTGGGATCTTTGTGCTTCTGAGACACATTCAACTGCCTTAGACCCCATGTGTGTTAGTCACTCAGTCTCCAGGCAGGAATACTGGAGTGGATTGCCATCCCCTTCTCCAGAGGATCTTCCTGACCATGGGATTGAACCCAGGTCTCTTGCAGTGCAGGCAGATTCTTTACTATCTGAGCCACCAGGAAGCCCACCTTAGAGCCCATGTGTGTGTGCTGTGTGCTAAGTTGCTTCAGTGGTGTCTGACTCTTTGCAATCCCAAGGACTGTAGCCCGCCAGACTCCTCTGTCCATAGGATTAGCCAGACAAGAATACTGGAGTGGGTTGCCATTTCCTTCTCCAGGGGATCTTCCTGACCCAGGGATTGAACTCATGTCTTTGGCATCTCCTGCATTGGCAATGGGCTCTTTACCACTAGCACCACCTGGGAAGCCCTTGGACCCCATGATCCCTTCGAAACCTGAAACCCCTGCCTTCACCTGAGAAGGGATGGGAAGAAGGGAGGAAATCCCTGAGAGAATAGAACAGACAGTGTATGGAGGGTAGGAGAGAAGGAGGTCATCTGGAGGACTCAGAGTACGTAGGAGGCATTCATTTGTCCATTCATTTGTTCATTCATGTCCTGATGATGCCTGCCTATCTGTCCAGCATGTGCTGGTGCTGGGGCCACAGCGGGAAAGAGCACCTAGTTCTGCTCTTTTAGAGCTCACAGCCTGAAAGAGCACGCAGACACTCACCCGGGCAAGAAAAACTATGAGATATAAGAACCTTGTAAGAAGGGAGGGATGGGGACTTTGGAGACACACACAGAGGGGACCTTGACCCATCTGCAGAGATGGGGAGGCTTTTCGGGGGTGGTAATGTTTCAGAGGTGGCCTTCCCAGGTGGTAAAGAATCTGCCTGCCAATGCAGGGGATGCAGGTCGACCCCTGAGTCAGGAAGATCCCCTGGAGAAGGAAACAGCAACCACTCCAGTATTCTTGTCTGGGAAATCCCATGGACAGAGGAGCCTGGCAGGCTACAGTCCACGGGGCTGAAACAGTCAGACATGACTTAGAGACTAAACACCAACCATGTTTACTCTGAACCCTGAAGGATGCAGAGATTTTGGACAGTCCTGGGGTAGCTGGTAGACAGCAGAGTAGAAACACCAGCCTCTCTACAGTGCCACAGAATTTGGTTCGTAATTCCAGCTCTACTACTTAATTTACAGAGCAAGCAGCACCACTTCAAGGTCTTAAAAATTATTGTACAAACGTTTATTGAGCACCTGTGAAGTGAAAGTTGCTCAGTCATGTCTGACTCTTTGTGACCCCACAGACTATACAGTCAATGGAATTCTCCTTCACGGGAATGTAAAATACATTATAGTCAATAATATTATAATAACTTTGCATGGGCACAGATGGTAACCAGGTTTCACATGGTGGTCATTTCACAACATATAAAAACATCTAATCATTATGTTGTATATTTGAAATGAGTGTAATGTTGTAAGTATATATATTTCAATAAAAAATAATGAAATGGAAAAAAAAAAAAGGAATTCTCCAGGCCAGAATACTGGACTGGGTAGCCCATTCCTTTCTCCAGGGGATCTTCCCAATCCAGGGATCAAACCCAGGTCTCCCACATTGCAGGTGGGTTCTTTACCAGCTGATTGCCACCAGGGAAGCCCAAGAATACTGGAGTGGGTAGCCTATCCCTTCTCTAGGGGATCTTCCCAACCCAGGAATCAAACCAGGGTCTCCTGCATTGCAGGCAGATCCTTTACTAACTGAGCTATGAGGGTTATTGAGCACCTACTATGTGCCAAGTGCTATTCTAGGCACTGGGAACATGGTCGTGACCAAGACATAAGGTCCTTGTATTTGTACACTTCTTCCCTAGTGCGTCATACACTACACCAGCCAACAAATATAGTTTGATATCCGCTGTCACAAATGCCAGGCAGAGAGTTGGGGATTGAGAAAGTCTCCTTCATAGTTAAGAGTCACCTAAGTTTAATGTGGCGGATAAGGGACTAGTCTCCAAAATTTACAAACAGCTTACGATACTTAACAGCATCAAAACAAAGAGCCCACTCAAAAAATGGGCAGAAGATCTGAATAGACATTTCTCCAAAGAGAACATGCAGATGGCCAACAGGCACATGACAATATGTTCAACATCGCTGGTTATTCGAGAAATGCAAATCAAAACTTCAATGAGACATCATCTCACACCAGCCAGAATGGCTATCATCAAAAAAAATCCATAAAGAACAAATGCTGGAGAGGGTGTGAAGAGAGGGGAGCCCTCCTTCCCTGTTGGTGGGAATGTAAATTGGTACAGCCACTATGGAGAACAGTATGGAGGTTCCTTATAAAACTGAAAATAGAGCTGCCAATGACCCTGCAATCCCATCCTGCACATATTCCAGAGAAAAACATGATCTGAAAGGATACATGCATCCCAGTGTCCACTGCATTGGCTGTTTACAATAGTCAAGACGTAGAAACAACCTAAATGTCCATGGACAGAGGAATGGATAAAGAAGGTGTGGGGGGTGTGTGTGTATGTATATATATATATATATATATATATGTATGTATGTATATATATAATGGAATATTACTCAGCCATTAAAAAAATAAAGTAATGCCATTTGCAGCAACACGGATGGATCTAGAGAGTGCCATACTAAATGAAGTAACTCAGACAAAGGAGAAATATCATGACATCTCTTATATGTGGAATCTAAAAAGAAATAGTACAAATGAACTTACTTACAAAACAGAAAGAGACTCACAGACTTAAAAATGAATGTACGGTTGGTGGGGGGAATGGATAGTCAGGGAGTTTGGGAAGGTTATGTACCACTGCTACATTCATAATGGATAACCAACAAGGACTTATTGTATTAGTACATGGAACTCTGCTCAGTGTTACGTGCCAGCCTGGATGGGAGGTTTAGGGGAGAGTGGACACATGTATATATATGCTGAGTCCCTTCACTGTTCACCTGAAACTACCACAACATTGTTAATCAGTTATACCCCAATACAAAATAAAAAATTTAAAGTTTGAAGGAAAAAAGTCACCTCCTTGGGGAATTTCCCAGTGGCCCAGTGCTTAAGACTCCATGCTTTCATTGCCAAGAGCGTGGATTTAATCCCTGATTGGGGAATTAAGAGCTCGCATGCTGCATGGTGTGGCCAATAAAATAAAAGGAAAATTCAACAAGAAAAATAAAAAAAAAAATTTTTTTTTAAATCACCTCCTCAAAGAAGCCTTCCCTGATTACCTCCCTTAAAGAACAATCACTGTTCCTTCAAAGACTTATTATTGTGAGGCATAAAATGGGACATTTGACTGGAGCAGAATTTAGAAAGAGGCAGCCTGGGCTCTGAGTTAGGTACCCTTACCTTGCTCTTGGTATCTGAGGGAAATTGACCCCTGAAAACTACATTTCCCAGGTTCCCTTGCTCACTGGCTTCCTGTTAGGTTTGGCCAATGGGAAGCCATGGTAGGAGTTGTAAGTGGGAGGAAAACAGAAGTCAGGGGATTTCTGTCCCTGTTACTTAGCTGCAGTAGTGATCTTGTGTCCCTTCCTTGGGTCTAGCTCTAGTAACCCCCTTTGCCCTGCCAACCTTGCAGCTTATTACAATTGCTATTCTTCTGATCACTTTCCCTTCCCCACCTCCCTCATCCAGCCCTTCTGGGTCCTTGGCACCACACTCCCCATATTAAATTTTCTCCATGGAACCATCTAGTGTGGCTACTGTCTCCCAACAGACTGATGGCATGTCAGGTTCTGCTACTTTCCTCCCTGGCCTTTGACTTAGGACACCCCCTGCACCCCACAACTGTTGTGAGATGAAAGGAGACAACCCTATCAGGGGGTGACCTTCCATAGTTCTGTTTTTTCTTTTAATATTGTTTTGTTTTTGCTGTGATTACTTTTAGGATTATCTTTAATTTATAGCAAGGGATTTGTGTGTGTATGCTTAGTTGTGTCCGACTCTTTGCAACCCCAAGGACTGTAGCCCACCAGGCTCCTCTATCCAGGGAATTTTCCAGGCAAGAATACTGGAGTGGGTTGCTATTTCCTACTTCAGGGGATCTTCCCCACCAAGGGATTGAACCCAAGTCTCTTGTGTCTCCTACATTGACAGGCGGATTCTTTACCACTTCACCACCTGGGAAGGCCCCCGCCTTTTTAAAATTAAGTAATTTGGCTGCACTGGGTTGCAGGATCTTTCATTGTAGCACACGGACTCTGTAGTTGTGATGCGTGTGCTCAGTAATTGCATGGGCTCAATTGCTCTTAGTTCTGAGATCAGGGATCAAACCCATGTTCCCTGCATTGCAATGCAGATTCTTAACCACTGGACCACCAGGGAAGTCTCCTTCCACAGTTCTTATCACTCATGGTTTGAAGCTGTGTGTGCCACTCACCTCCACTACAATCCTAAGAGGTGGGTGCTGCTGTTGGCCCTGTTTTAAAGATGGGAAACTGAGGCACAGTGAGGTTCAAGTTGCTTGCTGAAGGTCATGTGGCTAAGAGGTGACTCTGGGAATTTCCTCAGGCATAGATGTGCATGCATAATGCCTCCCAGGTGGCTCTAGTGGTAAAGAATCTGCCTGCCAATGGAAGAGATGCAAGAGACTCGGGTTCAACTCTGGGTTGGGAAGATGCTTTGGGGAAGGAAATGACCACCCATTCCAGTATTCTTGCCTGGAGAATCCCATGGACAGAGGAGCCTGGCAGGCTACAGTCCATAGGGTAAAAAAGAGGTGGACACCCAGAAAATTACTAGAAATAATCAATGACTACAGTAAAGTTGCAGGATATAAAATCAACACACAGAAATCCCTTGCATTCCTATACACTAATAATGAGAAAACAGAGAGAGAAATTAAGGAAACAATTCCATTCACCATTGCAACAGAAAGAATAAAATACTTAGGAATATATCTACCTAAAGAAACTAAAGACCTATATATAGAAAACTATAAAACACTTTTGAAAGAAATCAAAGAGGACACTAATAGATGGAGAAATATACCATGTTCATGGATTGGAAGAATCAATATAGTGAAAATGAGTATACTACCCAAAGCAATTTATAGATTCAATGCAATCCCTATCAAGCTACCAACAGTATTCTTCACAGAGCTAGAAAAAATAATTTCACAATTTGTATGGAAATACAAAAAACCTCGAATAGCCAAAGCGATCTTGAGAGAGAAGAATGGAACTGGAGGAATCAACCTACCTGACTTCAGGCTCTACTACAAAGCCACAGTTATCAAGACAGTATGGTACTGGCACAAAGACAGAAATATTGATCAATGGAATAAAATAGAAAGCCCAGAGATAAATCCACGCACATACGGACACCTTATCTTCAACAAAGGAGGCAAGAATATACAATGGATTAAAGACAATCTCTTTAACAAGTGGTGCTGGGAAATCTGGTCAACCACTTGTAAAAGAATGAAACTGGACCACTTTCTAACACCATACACAAAAATAAACTCAAAATGGATTAAAGATCTAAACGTAAGACCAGAAACTATAAAACTCCTAGAGGAGAACATAGGCAAAACACTCTCCGACATACATCACAGCAGGATCCTCTATGACCCACCTCCCAGAATATTGGAAATAAAAGCAAAAATAAACAAATGGGACCTAATTAACCTTAAAAGCTTCTGCACATCAAAGGAAACTATTAGCAAGGTGAAAAGACAGCCTTCAGAATGGGAGAAAATAATAGCAAATGAAGCAACCGACAAACAACTAATCTCAAAAATATACAAGCAACTCCTACAGCTCAACTCCAGAAAAATAAACGACCCAATCAAAAAATGGGCCAAAGAACTAAATAGACATTTCTCCAAAAAAGACATACAGATGGCTAACAAACACATGAAAAGATGCTCAACATCACTCATTATCAGAGAAATGCAAATCAAAACCACTATGAGGTACCATTTCACACCAGTCAGAATGGCTGCGATCCAAAAGTCTACAAATAATAAATGCTGGAGAGGGTGTGGAGAAAAGGGAACCCTCTTACACTGTTGGTGGGAATGCAAACTAGTACAGCCACTATGGAGAACAGTGTGGAGATTCCTTAAAAAACTGGAAATAGAACTGCCTTATGATCCAGCAACCCCACTGCTGGGCATACACACTGAGGAAACCAGAAGGGAAAGAGACACGTGTACCCCAATGTTCATCGCAGCACTGTTTATAATAGCCAAGACATGGAAGCAACCTAGATGTCCATCAGCAGATGAATGGATAAGAAAGCAGTGGTACATATACACAATGGAGTATTACTCAGCCATTAAAAAGAATACATTTGAATCAGTTCTAATGAGGTGGATGAAACTGGAGCCTATTATACAGAGTGAAGTAAGCCAGAAGGAAAAACATAAATACAGTATTCTAACGCATATATATGGAATTTAGAAAGATGGTAACAATAACCCTGTGTATGAGACAGCAAAAGAGACACTGATGTATAGAACAGTCTTATGGACTCTGTGGGAGAGGGAGAGGGTGGGAAGATTTGGGAGAATGACATTGTAACATGTAAAATATCATGTAAGAAACGAGTTGCCAGTCCAGGTTCAATGCACGATACTGGATGCTTGGGGCTGGTGCACTGGGACGACCCAGAGGGATGGTATGGGGAGGGAGGAGGGAGGAGGGTTCAGAATGGGGAACACATGTATACCTGTGGTGGATTCATTTTGATGTTTGGCAAAACTAATACAATTATGTAAAGTTTAAAAATAAAATAAAATTAAAACCAAAAAAAAAAGAGGTGGACACAACTGAAGCGACTTAGCATGCACGCACGCACATGGATGGCACTTGGCAAGGCTGATGATAATGTTAACCATTCCATATGAGGCCGGATCTCTGGTGAGTGCAGGTGATGCTGAAACTTCACTTTGGATGGACGTAGGAGCCAGCGGCCACAATGCATGCTGATTGAAGGCCCTTCCGAGACCCGCCACCTGGCAGAACAATCCTCAGGCTCCTGCTGGCTCCTGTCCCAGCCCCGGAGGAGAGGGTGCAAAGGGCCTCTCTGTAGCAGCTTTGGCTGGGAGCAGCTGCTTCGTGCTTAGCCAGGATCGATTTCCCTTCAAGTGGCCCGTTCTCGCTAACAAAGGGCTCCGGTGACCCTGGTGGCCAGCACTGCCTCCTCCCCTTTCTGAGCGGAGGATGTGCCTCGTGGCTGGGGCTGTTTTTTCTGAGATCTATTTCTTTGAAAGCTCTGGAAAACTCCAAAGCAGGGGCTGAGTCAGCCCCCTGATGTGCTCAGTTGAATCTTGCTGGTGAATTTTTTCTGCCTCTCTGTCTCACTCTGGCTGATCCACCCTCAACCATCTTCCTGACCAGACCTTTTCCCTGCTCACACATGGTCATGGGCTGAACAGTTCTCCCCCTCCTCCCTCACTGCAAACAGATTCATATATTTGTTTTGTTTGTGGCTGTGCTGGATCTTCGTGCCTGACGGCTTTCTCTAGTTGCGGTGCTCAGGATTCTCGTTGTGGTGACTTCTCTTGTTGCGGAGCGCGGGCTCAGTAATTGCCCCTTGGCATGTGAAACCTTCCTGGACCAGGGATTGAACCTGTGTCCCCTACATTGGCAGGTAGGTTTTTAATCCCTGGACCACCAAGGAAGTCCTGCATCAGTACTATGCTTAGTGCTGTAGTACAAGTGGGGAAATGGAGGCCCAGAGTGGTTAAGTCATTTGCCCAAGGTCACACAGCAGAGCTGAGTGGAACTCAGGCAACCCGGCTGCAGAGTTGGCACCCTAAATGACCATGCTCTGTTGCCTCACCTTGGCTGGGGGAATTGAATGCCCATCTTTGAAACCCTGGAATATGTATCCAAGGTGTAACCAAATGATCAAAGCTTTGGATCCCAAATTAACTTGCCACCCCCAGAGGCGCCCACGGAGCCTCCAGAAGTCAGTTGCAGACAGTGCTGATGCTTGGCTGTCTCTGTGAGTTATTAGCCAGCAGATCGTCACCTCCTGACTGCACTGTCCAGCCTTCAAGGCCTCCCTCCCTTCATCCCTCGCCCAGGAGCCTCATAGCGAATGCCTCCATTTTGTGCCAGGGCGTCCCTGGCTCCTAGCGTGAAATTCCTGAGCCAGCCACGGAAGATCAATTTCCCCCATGACGACCTTTTTCACGCACCGCCGCATCGATTTCAGGAATCCAACCTCAGCCAATGGGCCCATCCCCCACAGCGGGGACTGTTGGCGGCAAATTTATGCCCAGGCCAGAAATTGAATTCCTGTAAGTCAGGAGAAGTGTCGGAAAAGCTCACCCAGGCTCATTTTTACTTCTGACAAACTTCGGGTGAGAGATTAAACCTGGCTCGGTGTCTTTCAGCTGCAGGGACCATGGTTGCGGGGTTGGTTGGGGGGAGCAAGATGACCTCGACGTGTACATTTTTCTTCCATTCCCTGGCTTCACCTTGGCCTCCCAGAGCTGAGAAATAAAAAAACAGCCAGACTCCCAACTGCTTGGCTTAAGGGCATTCCCATTTCTGACTAACTAATGTTAAAAATGTGCACGCTGTGTGTACCCAAAGGCACGTCTCTTGGTCCCTGTGGCAAATATTGAGCCATTCAGAGGGATGGGAAATAAAACTTCTAATTCATTTCTGGGTTTCCCAGGTGGCTTAGTGGTAACGAATCTACCTGCCAATGCAGGAGACACAGGTTCGATCCTTGGGTTAGGAAGATCCCCTGGAGAAGGAAATGGCAACTCAGTCCAGAATTCTTGCCTGGGAAATCCATGGACAGAGGAGGCTGGTGGGCTGCAGTCCATGGGGTCAAAAAAGAGTTAGACACAATTTAGCGACTAAACAACAACAATAACAATTTATCTCCATCACCAGCCATGCCGCTGTTTACACCGGGTCCTGAGGCTGCTTCAGCCTCGGTAAACTTTGCAAGGTTCTTCTAATTAAGCTTCTTCGGGTGACAGAGAGGACATCAAAATGTGGATAATTCCATAGTTCCCTCACCCCTCCACTCTGCCCCTGCCTGAAAGCTGGGGAGGGAGAAACAGAGAAATCAAATGATGGCACTGGCAAGGAAGAAACCTCCGTCTTGCTAGAAAGATCTCTCTCACATGCCTTTAAAAATGAGACATCTGATGCAGACGTAGTCACTTCCCTTTGGTACAAAAGCCCCTAAATATTAAAGAAATAAATCCTTGATGTCTACAAAGAAAGGATCAAAAACGAACCTTTCTGAAAGGAGAAGAGCTTTTATTTCTCTGTGAACTTTTCTAGATCTAGCCTCTGGCAGGAATGCCTGTGGAACATGGAGTGCGGAAGATAAAGAAATAAATGACTGTCATTCACGTGTTCATTCATTCAGGAAGTGTCTGTGCAGCAGCTACTTCGTGCTAGGCATCAGGCTGGGAGCCCCGGAAACCTCAGGGAGAAATTAGAACCTGGTTCCTGCCCCTTCAAAGCCAGTGGGACCTGCTACAGAATCTCTGATCAGTAGTCGTCAAAACTGCCAAGGTCATGAAAATCGAGGAAAGATGGAGAAACTATGACAGACCAGAGATTAAGGGGGTGCTACAACTAAATGCAGTGTGGGATCCTGGACGGGAGTCTGGACCAGAAAATGGACATGAGTGGAAAAACTGGTGTGTGTGTGCTCAGTCGTGTCCGACTCTTTGTGACCCCATGGACTGTAGCTCGCCAGGCTCCTCTGTCCATGGGATTCTCCAGGCAAGAATACTGGAGTGGGTTGCCACTTCCTTCTCCAGGGGATCTTCCTGACCCAGGGATCAAACCTGGGTCTCCTGCATCATAGGCAGATTCTTTGTTGTCTGAGCCACCAGGGTACCCCTGGAAAAACTGGAGGCATCTGAGTAAAGTCTGGAGTTTAATGAGTGATGCACCTGAACTGGTTTCTTAGTTGTGACAAATGTCCATGAATATGTAATAGATTAGCAACAAGGGAAATTGGGTGAGGGGTGTATGTAAGCCCTCTCTTTACAACTTTTTTGTAAATCTAAAATCCTTCCAATATAAAAAGTTTATTTTTAAAAAGTCAGCAGGAAGGACTTCCCTGGTGATCCAGTGGTTAAGACTCCACTCTCCAATGCAGAGGGCAAGGGTTTGATCTCTGGTCGGGGAACTAAGAGCCCACATGCCTCACAGCATGAGTGCGTGCTAAATCGCTTCAGTTGTGTCCGATTCTGCGACCCCATGAACTGTAGCCTGCCAGGCTCCTCTGTCCAAGGAATTCTCCAGGCAAGAACACTGGAGTGGGTTGCCATTCCCTCCTCCAGGGGATTTTCCCAACCCAGGGTTCGAACCCATATCTCTTACATCTCCTGCACTGGCAGGTGGGTTCTTTACCACTTGTGCCACCTGAGAAGCCTGAATAAAATAAAATAATAAATAAAAAGTTAAACAGTCAGCAGGGGACCTAAGACAGTTCTAGAACAGTGCTGTTTCAATTTGTTGTTTTTCAATCGCTCACTCGGGCAGGTCCGACTCTTTGTGACCCCATGGACTGCAGCACGCCAGGCTTCCCTGTCGATCACCAACTCCCGGAGCTTGCTCAAACTCATGTCCATTAGGTCAGTGATGCCATCCAACCATCTCATCCTCTGTCGCCCCCTTCTCTTCCTGCCCTCAGTCTTGCCCAGCATCAGGGTCTTTTCCATGAATTGATATAAAAACTCCCACTGACTGGACATTCACAATGTACCACACACTGTGACTAACTCTTGACATGTACTAATTCATCATTTTGACAAGAATTTTGAGAAGCCTGGCCATTATGATCCCAACTTTTAGATGAGGAAGCAGAGGGGCGAAGAAAGGCACAGAGGGGTTAAGCTACTTGCCCAAGGTCACACAGGAAGGAGTGGATCAGAATTGGGGCTGAAGCAGCCTGTACTGATGAACTCTATAGCCGCCTGTTCATGCACAGGTATTTAGTGAGCAGCTAAGGTATCTTAGAGGCTGGTAAGAGGAACAGAACTCTTTTAGGGCTTTCAGGGATCTTAATTCAAGCAATTGGTTTAGTTTTATTTGTTTACTTTTTGGCTGCTTGGCATGCAGGATCTTAGTTCCGTGACTAGGGATTGAACCTGTGTCCCCTGCATTGAAAGCTTGGAGTCTTAACTGCTAGCCCACCAGGGATGTCTCTTTCCATCCCATCTCTGCTGAGAGGATGCAAATATGTATCTCCAGCCAAACCCTCTCTCTTCCTCACCCCAACTGCCTAACTTGGCGTTTCCACGTGGAGGTGGTCAGAGTCCTGTGGACTCTGTCTTTATTTTTTATTTTTATTTTTTGGCTTTGCCGAGCAGCATGCAGGATTCTGGTTCCCAGACCAGGGATCAAACCTGTGCCCCCTCTAGTGGAAGCTCAGAATCTCAACCACTGGGCCACCAGGGAAGTCACAGGCTGTGACTTGTGTAAAACACAAGAATCTGCCCATTTTCTGTCTCCATTCCACATGCCCTGGGGCAAGCCCTCACACCAGAATCACTTTGGAGTAAGCAGCATGTTCAAAGGCCTGGGATGATAAAGAGCTCAGGAGGCGCTTGGGGATCTGAAAGAAAGATGGTAAGGCTCAGGAGACTCAAGTGAAAGTCTGTTTCCTCCCAGAGGGGTCTTCTCAAATGGGGTGTTCTTAAGGGTTGGAGACAGAGAAGAACTTGTCCTCTATCGATGCAAGCTGGTATGAGGACTGGAGTGGCCCTTGTATGGTAGCCTGGATGCAGAGCTCTGCCCATAAACCCTACTCTTGGGGCTATCCATGGGGATTCGAGGTGATTCCAACAGTCTGGGCCACACTCCAAGGGAATGGACTGTGTTTGTAAATTTTTGCACAAGGCAAGCCCTCTCCACACCTTTCCTGGACCCCAAGGAGGGCAGTCAGTCAAACTCAGAGACCTGTGTCTCTTCTCATCCAAGAAAGTCTGTTCCATTCATTTTTGGCCCCCATTGGCACTGTAATGGCAGAGCCTAGGATCCAGGAATATGTGTGTGGACTGGGGCCCAAGGGGCACTGGGGGGTCTTCTGCCATGGCTTGGGTGGCTTCAAGAAGGGGAGAGGTTGTGTGTGCCAGCCTGAGTAGCCTCTCAGGGTGAGATGGGTAATCTGCATTGGAAGGATATGAAAGAATAAATGAATCAGGGGCTTCCCTGGTGGCTCAGTGGTAAAGAATCCACCTGCCAGTATGGGAGATGCAAGTTCGATCCCTGATCTGGGAAGATCCTACATGCCTCGGAGCAAGTAAGTTCTGTGTGCCACGACTGAGCCTGTGCTCTAGATCCTAGGAGCCACAGCCACTGAAGCCTGCATGCCCTAGAGCCCGTGCTCTGCAAGAAGAGGAGCCGCCACAATGAGGAGCCTGCACACCTCAGACAGAGAGCAGCCCGCACACCTCAGATAGAGAGCAGCCTGCACACCTCAGACAGAGAGCAGCCTGCACACCTCAGATAGAGAGCAGCCTGCACACCTCAGATAGAGAGTAGCCCCTGCTTGCTGCAACTATAGAAAAGCCCACACAGCAATGAAGACCCAGCACAGCCAAAAATAAATAAATAAGATTATATTTACAAAAAAGACTAAATGAATTGGGAATTCCTGCTGGTCCAGTGGTTGAAACTTGGCACTTTCACTGTCGAGGGCCAGGATTCCATCCCTGGTGGGGGAACTAAGATCCTGAAAGCTAAGTGGTATGGCAAAAAAAAAAAAAAGTGAATGAATGAATGGATTTATAGCCGCCCCCCTCCCCACATGCCATCCCAGCCCTTCCCTTGGCCGCAGGCTCTCACCAGCCAGGCCCCAGCTGCTCAGACTGAGGGAGATCCTGGTTCTCCATCTCAGCACGGGTGAGCTGATGTCTTCTTTAAAGCCTGTCAAACTTATCACTCAGGGGGGATTTGCCCAATACCGCTAGGTTTGACAGGGGCAGCCTGCTATTATCTCAAGCCCTCCAGAGGGACTCAGGACCCGTCACGGCTGAGACGAGGCAGACAAGCATGTCCCTGATCATTCATCATGGCCCTGCGCCATCCCCAGAGTCAGAGGGGAGTCGCGGCCGCCTCCGTGACTGCCTCAGCCGATCTACCGTTTGATCTCAGCCAGTCCCTCCCTGGAAGAGATGGAAACCCATTTGGTGGCGGAGGGGAAATGCATGGTGGGTCTGTGAGGACGTTTGCTCTCTGACTCACCAGCCCATCAGCGTCTAGTTACTCAGTATTGATCATGGCAGGGCCGGGGGATTCAGCAGTGACCAAAGCAGACAGAGCTCCCTATCTCCATGATATTTTCTGTCTGAGAACAGAGGTAGGCTTTGAGCCAGTGGTCACACCCAAGAGGTCCCAATGGCCATTTTTTTAAATTATTATTATTTTATTTTGAAAGGATATGATTTTATTTATTTATTTTTTTGCTGTGCTGGGTCTTCATTGCTGCTTGGGTAAGCTCTAGTTGCAGCTTCTCACTGCAGTGACTTCTCTTGTTGCGGAGCATAAGGGCTCGAAGGCTTCAGTAGTAGCAGCTCCTTGACTCTAGAGCACAGGCTCAGTAGTTGTGGCGCAGGAGTTTAGTTGCTCCGTGGCATGTGGGATAAGATCCCTAATCAGGGATGGAATCTGTTTCCCGCATTAGCAGGTGGATTCTTTGCCACTGAGCCACCAGGGAAGCCCTTAATTCCTTTGTTTTTCTTCCCCCGCCCCCATATTTATTTGTTTGGCCTCATTGAGTCTTAGTTGCCCTGTGGTATGTGGGATCTTAGTTCCCTAACCAGGGATCAAAACCAAGTTCCCCGAATTGCAAGATGGATTCGTAACCTCTGGACCATGAGGGAAGTCCCCCCAGTGGCCATTGTGATCAGGGCTTGAAGGAGGACAGGGGAGCTGCAGTGTGGTGATGAGGACCGTGGAGACAAATGGTCGTGTTAGAATCTCAACTCATCAAAGGCGAATAATGACAGTCCTGTCTAAGTGCCGTGGTGAGAACTCCATCAGTTAAAGCATGCAGAGTGCTTAGAACAGTGCTTGACATACACTAAGAAGAAATAGAAGTATTAGGGGAAAAAAAGGCACAGGATGCCTGAGAGTTGGCTAGGATGGGGAAGGGACAGTGGAGGCTGCTTTTGGAAGAGACATTTATGCCTGAGCCCTAATGGGGAAGGGTTAGCCTAGCCATGAGATAGGGCAAGGTTAAAAATCGTTTTTTTCTTTTTCAATTTCTTGGCCATGCTGCATGTCATGTGGGTTCTAAGTTCCCTGACCAGTGGTCCAACCCATACCTCCTGCAGTGAAAGCTCAGAGTCCTAACCACTGGAGTGCCAGGGATCTCCCCGGCAAGAGTTCTTTTTAAAAAAAAAATTAAATTTATTTTTTAATTGAAGGGTAATTGCCTTGCAGAATGGTGTTGGTTTCTGCCAAATATCAACATGAATCAGCCATAGGGTATGATTCCCTCCCTCTTGAAACTCCCTCCCACCTCCCTCCCCATCCCACCCCTCTAGGTTGTTACAGACCTCCGGTTTGAAGCAGATTGTATGGAAAGAGTAACATGGAAACTTACATTACCATATATAACATGATAGCCAGTAGGAATTTGCTGTATGACTCGGGCAAGGCATACAGAGGGTCCAGCCAGTGGACGGGTTGCGGGGAAAAAGTGTGATGTGTTCCAGGAAGAGTAAGATGACTGGCAAGGGTCCCCAACCTCGGAGATCTAATGCCTGATGATCTGAGATGGAGCTGATGTAATGATAGAAATAAAGTGCGTAGTAAGTGAAGTGCATTTGAATCATCCTGAAACCATCCTTCCCACCCTGCCTGGTCCATGGAAAAACTGTCTTCCACGAAACCAAAAAGGTTGGGGACCACTGGCCAGAAGATGGGCCACAGAGAACAGGGTCGTGTGAGCCTTGTTGATTGCCTGTTACTCTGAAGCAGGACTCCTTTGCACCAAATTATGTCAAGGAGATGGTCTGGAACCAGAAGCCAGCCAAGTCACATGGCAAGTAAGATGGAGCAGCATCTCTGTCCCTCTTTGGCAGGACTTGATGCTCTCTTTCTTTATCTCTCTGCCATCCGGCTGTCTGTGAGTCTTCCTCATCTTGCATTCTCAGTCCCAAATCAAATGGACTTTCAGTGACTCTTTTTTTTTTTTTTTGGCTGCACTGGGTCTTTGTTGCTGTAAGAGGGCTTCCTCTAGTTGCGGTGAGCAGGGGCTACTCTCTAGTTGAGATGCTCAGGCTTCCATTGTGGTAGCTTCTCTTACTGTGGCACACGGGCTCTAGGCGCTCCAGCTTCAGTAGTGGCAACATTCAGGCTCAGTAGTTGTGGTGCACGGGCTTAGTTGCTCCTAGTCACGTGGGATCTTCCTGCACCAGGGATTGAACCTTTGTCCCCTGCATCGGCAGGTAGATTCCTATCCACTGTACCCCCAGAGAAGTCCCCCTGCTTTTTTTTTAGATTTTTAAAAAGTGGGCCATTTTGAAAAAGTCTTTATTGAATTTGTTACAATATTGCTTCTGTTTTATGTTTGTTTGTTTGTTGTTTGGGCCGAGTGACATGTAGGATCTTAGCTCAACGACCAGGAATAGAACCTGCACCCCCTGCTTTGGAAGGCAAAGTCTTAATCACTGGACCACCATGGAAGTCCCAGCACCAATTCTTCCCAATCATCTCAGTTTCATACCTGCATCAAACTCAAACGATTTTGACTTTAGGAAGTCACCAAATTGGCATTAGAGTGTCACAAGGATTATAATAATAGCAAAAGCAAACCCTTCTGTAGCATTACTGTCAATACATGCTGATGACTCTTCTCCTTGCTCACACATGTAGTCTTACTCATTCAAGCTTCCTGGCAACTCTGTGAGGTAGGTACAGGTATCATGTCCATTTTACAGATGAGAATATGGAGACTTATAGAGGTGATCCCACTCACACCACAGGGGAGGGGCCAAGCCAGTACATAAACCCGGCAGTCTGACTCTCGGACCATCTGACCTTTTCACCATCTGAGTAGGGAGAAGGAACGTCCAGAGAAAACGACTCATTTCTACCGTAAGGATGTTGTCTGGAAAGATCCTGGTGACATCACATGGGCTCCTTTTTTTGGGGAGGACCGTGGGAGAGAGCCTTGCCTGTTCTTGGTACTAAAAATAGTTAAGTTTTCTCCTGAGCATCTGGCATGCTTTTGTTTCAGGACATTGGGAGCCGCATAAATGACCAGCTTTCCCTTTTTTGAGTTGGCTGCTAAGGAGCTGGGAGCCAAATTTATGGCCCGACCATATGCTGGTTGTTCAGGTTTTTAAGGGCTGGGTTTTTCTTAGCTTTCCTTCGAGCTCTAGCGTCTCTACTTTTTCTCTTTCTTCCCTTTCTCCCTTGCAAAGACAAAACTTTAAGGGACTGAAAAAAAAATCTTCACGAGAACAGTCCGTGTTTATTGTAGAGAACTTTTGCTTCAAGATACATTTAAAGATGGCAATAAAAATCCCTGCTTGTTCTCAATTTTAATGGGTGCATAGTGTTTCCCCCGGGCTTCCCTGGTGGCTCATGTGGTAAAAGAATCTTCCTGCAATGCAGGAGACCCAGGTTTGATCCCTGAGTTGGAAAGATCCCTGGAGAAGGCAATGGCTACCCACTCTAGCATTCTTGCCTGAAAAATTTCATAGACAGAGGAGCCTGGTGGGCTATAGTTCATGGGGTCGCAAAGAGTCGGACACAACTGAGCAACTAACACACACACACACAGTATTCCTCCCTGTAGAGTTTTTAGTTTATTTCATTTACTTTTGGTGCACTGGGTCTTCGTTGCTGCATATGGGCCTCCTCTAGCTGTGGCGAGTGGGGGCTACCCTCTAGCTGCAGCACTCGGGCTTCTCATTATGGTGGCATCTCTCGTTGCAGAACACAGGCTCTAGGCATGAGGGCTTCGGTAACTGCAGCACATGGACTTAGTTGCCCCACAGCATGTGGAATCTTCCCAGACCAGGGATCGAGCCAGTGTCCCCTGCATTGGCAGTGGGATTCTTAACCACTGGATCACCAGGGAAGTTCCGCTGTAGAGTTTTTAAATCAGCCTCCCTATTGGCAAAAGGCCGGAGAGGGGAAAAAATTCCACTTGTCCAATTTTAGACAGCATTTTAATGAGCATTCTTATAGCCATCGAGTGAGTGCTCGTCCACACCATTTCCCTGGGCTACATTCTTAGAGTGGGATTGACTGGGTTAAATACAAAATGCAGAAGCCTGAAGGCTTTGGCTCTGGATTGACAGCCTGCCCTCCAGAAATATCTAATTCCTGCTCTCCTCTTTAATTGGAGCTCTCGTGCATTATTTTACATATCCTTGTAAACCACTTGCGGTCCTCTCCGGAACAAGGCGGGGAAGAAATAAATATATGAGCCCCAAGACACTTCTGCTTCCTGATTAAATTATACAGCCTCCACGCAATAATATCTTTGACTCATTAAGAGGCAGCCGCTTGCTCTGTTCCTGTTGGCTGAACCCCTGATAGCCAGCACTTAATGGTTGGCGGCCCCTCCCCCCAGGATTCTGTGGCAATCTCTCTGCTCCCAAAAGAACCAGGAATTGTTTTCTGAACCAAGACATAGGTGATGGAGCTGTAGGCTGAGCTGATGATCCTGGACCCGACAGCTAGAAAAACTTTCCCTGCGTGTCTCGTCCTTACTCAGTCCTGGACTGGTTACCAAGACTGCTGTTTAATTGGGGTAGTAGCTTGGGTGAAAGCATTTGAAAAATTCTGGGCAGAAAAGACAATTTGAGGAAGAGCTAGTTGAATGCCTGGCTTATGCTCTTAGAGCCCATTAGCAAGAATATTAAGCTTGGAACCAATCGCTCAACTGACAGAGTGGCTGGCTTCCTCCAGTACGTTTGCTACGTTAGAGGTGAGATGGGCTACCAGACCAGAAGTGTCTGTACCAGGAGGGCTCTCACACCTGCTGATACAAACATTTCTGTTAGTGATGTGCTCAGTCGTGTCTGACTCTTTGCAGCCCCATGGACTGTAGCCTGCCAGGCGCCCCTGTCCATGGAATTTTGCAGGCAAGAATACTGGAGTGGGTTGCCACTACCTACTCCAGAGGATCTTCCTGACCCAGGGATTGAACCCTCGTCTCTTAAGTCTCCTGCACTGGTAGGCGGGTTCTTTATCACTAGTGCCTCCTGGGAAGCCCCTTCTGTTAGTTATAGGTGTTCTCTATTCCTAGGACTATGACCTCCAAGAATTTGTAACTTTGGTTCCAACCTCAACCCAGTCTGGGGAACTGGTATTTAGACACTCAGACGCTGAGCCTTCCAGGATGTTTTAGCAATTTCCCGGGACCTGGACTTGACTGTGTTTTTGAACTGGAACCCCACGGGTGAAACTCAGAATCTCTGCCATGCAGAGATTTGGCAGCCAAACCCCAGGCATTTAATTGAGCTGCTGCAGAGAATACCCCGGCAAGGTACGTCCAACGCAGACAATTACTTTAGGCAAGCCATGAAGGCCTTCTCTCCGTGCCACTTAAATCTTGCTTCTCTTTTACAATTCAATATTTCATATGTTGAGAGAAGACGGCTTGTTTGCTTCAAAGGACACGCTACAGAATGTAAGAAAGGGATGTTAATTATGTTGAACCAGGCTGCTTTGTCTCTGCATAAATGAAAATCTTCAGGGGATTCCGTCCAAATTGCTTGGGAACCAGGGCCAGGGGAGCACAGATGGAGGTGTTTGAACTCACATTCATGATTCTGTTTTTGTTTGTTAAGAACTATATTTGCCATGAAAAAAGGTGAAACTAGTTCTGTGTTCTCAGATCCAAGGGGGAAGGCATTCCTGGGTCACTCTTTTCTTTAAAAATTTTTATTTTATATTGGAGTATAGTTGATTTACAATGTTGTGTAACTTTCAGGTAGCAAAGTGATTCACTTATACAGATTCATATGTGTGCTGCGTGCTTAGTCACTCAGTCGTGTCCAACTCCTTGGGACTCCATGGACTGTAGCTCGCCAGGCTCCTCTGTCCATCAAATTTCCCAGGCAAGAATACTGGAGTGGGGTGCCATATCCTACTCCAGGGGGTCTTCCCAATCCAGGGATCAAATCCCTGTCTCTTGTGTCTCCTGCATTGGCAGGCAGATTCTTTACCATTAGCGCCACCTGGGAAGCCCCACGTATACATATAATCTATTCTTTTTCAGATTCTTCTCCGATATAGGTTATTGCAGAATACTGAGTAGAGTTCCCTGTGCTATATAGTAGGTCCTTGTTGATTATCTATTTTGTATATGGTAGTGTGTATAGTCCCCACTCCAGTACTCTTGCCTGGAAAATCCCATGGACGGAGGAGCCTGGTGGGCTGCAGTCCATGAGGTTGCTAAGAGTCGGACACGACTGAGCGACTTCACTTTGACTTTTCACTTTCATGCATTGGAGAAGGAAATGGCAACCCACTCCAGTGTTCTTGCCTGGAGAATCCCAGGAACAGGGGAGCCTGGTGGGCTGCCGTCTATGGGGTTGCACAGAGTCCGACATGACTGAAGCGACTTAGCAGCAGCAGCAGCAGTGTGTATAGTAGTGTGTGTGTGTTAATCCCAGCCTCCTAATTTATCTCTGCCCTGGGGTTACTCTTCTAACCTTGAGCCATCCTCCTTTTTAAAAAAAAAATTTTTTTTTTTTTGGTTGTTGTTTTATTTATTTACTTACTGCCCATGCAGCATGTGGGATCCTAGTACCCCAACCAGGGATTGAACCCACACACCCTGCACAGGAAGCCCAGAGTCTTAACCCCTCTGGACCACCAGGGAAGTCCCATGGGGCATCCTTCTTGTTTTAGACCAGGTGGGCTTCCCTGGTGGCTCAGATGGTAAAGAATCTGCCTGCAATGCAGGAGTACTGGGTCCAGTCCCTGGACTGGGAAGATCCCCTGGAGGAGGGCATGGCAACCCACTCAGTATTCTTGCTTGGAGAATCCCATGGCGGGCTACAGTCTGTGGGGTTGCAAAGAGTTGGACATGACTGAAGCAAATTAGCATGCACACATGAGTAAGGAGGGGACAGTGCCCAGGCTCTCATGAGTGCAGAGCCCAGCGTTTGTCCAGGGGGCCACAATTAGGGATGTCTTTGGCCCCACAGCCATCCGGGATGAGCCCCTTTTTGTCACCATGATTTCAAATTTATCCACATTAAACTTAGTAAATCCTTACTTCTTGGAGATGTGGATCTTCTGGCGGCCAGGGAACTTGAACTTGGCCCTGCAGAGGGCTTCAGTCACACCTTGTTCTGCAGCTCGGTGCGGGTGGACATCATGACGTGGCCAGTGTGGACCCTGGCTACTGTGCCCTGGGGCTTTCCAAAGGCACTGTGCACACCTGTCTGGAGCCTAGATTGCAGACAGCATGCCGGTCGTGAATGTACACTGGAAAGGACGGTCTCCAAGATCCCTTAGGGCAACCTGTACAGACAACAGGCCATCTACACGACTGAGGGGGCTGCTGTTTGCAGCCATTGCATGCTGGGCCCCCATGGGGAAAAGAGCGCAGTCGGCTTAATTGACTGCAAACCACCTGGACCCTTTCTGCTTGAAAGGGAGGCTGGGAAGGTAAGTGACTTCATTCCTTCATGGGGGAGACATGGACTCTCACAGAGGTGGTTGTTGTTGTTCAGTCGCTCACTCATGTCCAACTCTTTGCGACCCCATGGACTGCAGCATGCCTGGCTTCCCTGTCCTTCACCATCTCCCAGAGTTTGCTCAAACACATGTCCGTTGAGTCAGTGATGCCATCCAACCATCTCATCCTCTGTCACCCCCTTCTCCTCCTGCCCTCAGTCTTTCATCAGTGTCTTTTCCAATGAGCCGGCTCTTCACATCAGGTGGCCAAAGTATTGGAGCTTCAGCTTCAGCATCAGTCCTTCCAGTGAATATTCAGGGTTGATTTCCTTTAGGATTGACTGTCCAATGGACCCTTCAAGATTCTTCTCACAGCACCTTGTACAGTGGGGGTTCCCTCAATCTCCAAAATGCGTATTTTAAGGTGCAAGGAATGACTAATTACAATAGTTTCAGTTGGCATTTTATGAATGGTTTGTTTTTCTTGTAAATTAGTGGAGGAGTCAAGCTCATCTGTACAATGATACCACTTGCTCACATTCCAAGTAGCTTAAAAAAAAAAAAGACTTTATTGAGTGGGAGAGAAAATAGGTGGGCTAATAGCTGGAATCTCTAGGATTGCTCATAATTCATAGTCTGGCTTTTATCTCTGCTACAGCTCATGGAAACAGCCTCTGCTGTGTGATAAGCAGCCGCTGTGCAAATAGTCCATGGTAGTGGGGCTTTGTTTGTCTGTAAAACACTTGGGGTTTTATTAGACTTTCCTTCCTGTCTGTAGGGATGCATTATGAATAGGATTGGAATCTTCTAGTTTCTTCCCATCTCTTCAGTTTCCACCCATCTGCCCTGGTCTCCCACCCTCGACACTCCCAGTCTGTTCCACGCCCCAGCAGCCAGGGGGCGCCTGTGAACACCTGAGTCTGGTCCTGTCTATCCTGTGATCAGAACGCACCATGGCTCCCACTTCCCTCAGACCAAAAATCAGTGTCCTCCCCATGGCACATAAGCACTGCACAGGCTGTCCTGTTCCATCCCTGTCCTCATCTGTCCCCTTCCCACTTTTCTCCTTGTTCCCTCTGTTTTAGCTATAGCCTTCTCCACGTTTCCCAAACACACCAGGCATGTTCCTGCCTCAGAACCTTTGCACTTGCTGTTCTCTTGGCTTGGACCATCTTTCCCTTGATATCACCAAGGCTTCTCCCTCACTTCCTTCATGTCTTTATTCAAATGACACCTTCTCATGAAGACCTTCTTAGGGCCCCTAAAATTGCAAGCTTCCTAGGTGACTCAGTGGTAAAGAATCCTCCTGCCAAAGTGGGAGACAGGGGGTTCAATCCCTGGATAGGGAAGATCCCCTGGAGAAGGAAATGGCAAGCCACTCTATCCAGTATTCTTGCCTGGAAAATTCCATGGACAGAGGAGCCTGGTGGGCTACAGTCCATGGCGTTGCAAGAGTCACACATGACTTAGCAACTAAGCAACAAGAACATTGTCATTAAAATAAAAAAGATTGGGACTTGTGACTGGCTGGAAGTATGTTCTGGGGAAGCTCAAGGCGGCATGATGTATGCTCCATCCAGTGAGGATTTGATGCTTTTTGAGCAGTGTTTCTCCAGTTCCTCCATATATTGATCAGAATTGGAGGGTGGGCTGTGCTGTGTGGTGCATGTGGCATCTTAGTTCCAAACCAGAGTTCGAACCTGAGGCCCTTGCAATGGAAGCACAAAATCTTAACCACTAGACCACCAGGGATGTCCCATTGGTCAGAATTTGTGTGCCCAATGTCCCTTCCTCTCTCCCCTTCTACTGGCTCTTTCATTCCTCCAGTTCAGCTTAAATGCCCGTCCCTGGTATACCTCCTCTGAGACTCTCAGCCTAGGGACACCCCTTGTTATGCTCTGCACTTTATTTGTAGCATCCACTGCAGCATATCGTTCTAGAGGGCTTCTGGGGTGGCTCAGACGGTACAGAATTCACCCGCTATTCAGGAGTCCAAGGTTTGATCCCTGGGTTGGGAAGATCCCCTGGAGGAGGGTGTGGCAACCCACTGCTGTTTTCTTGACTGGGAAATCCCATGGACAAAAGAGCCTGGCAGGCTATAATCCATGGGGTGACAAAGAGCAAATACGACTGAAGCCATTTAGCATGCATGCACATAGTTCTGGAAGCATCAGTGGGATTCCATACTTGAAGTCTGCCTCCTCCACATCCGTGGGGAGCAATAGATACACTTTCTTCATTTCTCCTCTCTTCCTAGTCCCTCTCACAGACCCATGCCTGGCATACAGTAGGCACTCACTAGATATTTTCTAGTAAGTTTGGGAAATTATGGCTGAGTTCCCGGATGCACATGAGCATTTCAAAGGCTCTGATAAGTCCTGCATTTAAAAAAAAAAAACAAAAAAACCTCATTTCACTCAGCATTACACAAACATATTTGACCACAGAGCACCCCTTTTCCTCACATGCCTGATAAGATTGCCAGGGTTCCAAGAAGCCAGGTTTGGGAAACAGCCATAATTGATAATTGAATTATCTAAGTGGCATCATCTAACTTGAAATTTAGTGTAGGAGTCTAAAAATGATGCCTTCCAGGCAAAGACTTGAAGGTCTTGGTGAGGACTGTATCACCCTTTGGCCATTACCTTGCTCGGGCTTTTAGGGAGCAGGAGTTGCGGAAGCCGAAATGGCACAGGTGGAGGTTTTTTTTTGTATTTATTTGGCTGCCTCGGGTCTTGGTTGCTTTCCATTTTGATATACAGACTGTAGTCGTGGCACATAGGCTTAGTTGCTCTGCAGCATGTGGGATCTTAGTTCCCCAACCAGGGATTGAACCTGAAGTCCCTGCGTTGCAAAGGTGGATTCTTAACTGCGGGACCATCAGGGAAGTCCCCTGGTCTATGTTCTAATGGTGGTTATGGAGGCAGTGGTGTGTACGTGTGCAAATACGTGTGAGAGAATGAACTCTCATTTTGTGGAAGGGCTTGTATCCCACAGTTCCTTGCTGTGTTCCTTCACCCCTTGTACCTCAATCTTGTCACCTGTAAAATGGGGCTTTCCCTGAGGAAGGATTTAGATCACACACCCCTGGCACGCAGAGCACATGGTCTGGGACATCCCAAGCATCCAGGGAAGGGCATCTGTCATCTCCCTGGGATCCCCTTTTTCTGCCAGGGGGTGAGGGGGTGAATCCCTCTTGGGGTTCCCGCTCTCTGACCCTGACCTCCTCGCAGACCCTCTTCCAAAGCCCAGAGGAAGGCTGGCAGCTGTACACCTCAGCCCAGGCCCCCGACGGAAAATGCATCTGCACGGCTGTGATCCCTGCGCAAAGCACCTGCTCCCGAGACGGCCGGAGCCGGGAGCTGCGGCAGCTGATGGAGAAGGTAAGCACCGTCCAGGTTCCCCTGTGAAAATCTCTCACTTCCCCACCCTCTCCTCTGCTTCCCACCAGGTCAGCCGGGACTGGATCTAAGCCATGATTATGCAAAGCTGGTGGATAACCTGGCTGCCCTCCGGGTGGGTGTTTTAGTCAAAATCTCTCTGCTGCTTCTTTGGAGAAGAAGCTGAGCACTGTGTGGACACAGGGAAGGTGAACTCCAATGGCAAGCATCTGCATCTCTGGTGTGTGAGCTCCAACCGCACTATGTATTCAGCCTCAGGACTCAGCTGCTAAGAAGGGTCTCGCCCTCCATCCCAAGATACGTGAAGATTCCTTCCCCTTCTGATTGTGACTGATAGAAACTGGTCCCCGTTCAATCCAAGCACTTCCCAGGTGGCTCAGTGGTAAAGAATCCACTTGCCAATGTAGGAGACTCAAGTTTGATCTTTGGTTTGGGGAGATTCCCTGGAGAAGGGAATGGCAACCCACTCTGGTATGCTTGCCTGGAGAATGCCAGGGACAGAGGAGCCTGGCGGGCTACAGTCCATGGGGTCAGAAAGAGTCAGACACGACTTAGTAATTAAACAACAGCAATTCAATCCAAGGATATTTGGGTGCCCTTTACAGGCTGATTGCTGTTCTTTGCCACTACCCAGATGAACTGCTTATGAGTCAGTTCTGAAGTCAGTGTTGAAAGGGACTAGCTACCTCCCACCATCCTCTTGTAGAGGAGGAAGCTGAGGACAGAGACCCTTGTTGGCACCAAAGTCTTGTCTGCCTGCGACACCAGAACAGTCCAAGATGACCATGTGGTGTCCCCTGATTGTTTTTTTTTTCCTTTCTTTTTTTATTTTTTAAGTTATGAAAGTATGATAAAGCATTTACAGGAGACTTGGAAAATACAGAAGTTACATATAGTTCTACTATATATTACAATTTTTTTAAGCAGATAAATTTTTTAGTTGGAGTTTTAATATCAAAGTCTCAAAAATAAATAGAATGCATAGACAAAAAGTAGAAGGATATAGTAGACCTGAAAAGCACTGTGAATCAATTTAGCATAATTAAGATTTATACAGGGATTTCCTGGTGGCTCAGAATGTAAAGAATCTCCTGCAATGCAGGAGACCCAGGTTTGATCCTTGGATTGGGAAGATCCCCTGAAGAAGGCAATATCCAGTATTCTTGCCTGGAGAATCCCATACACTTAGGAGCCTGGTGAGCTACTGGCTATGGGGTCACAGAAGAGTCAGACACGACTGAATGATTTTCACACATACACACACACAAGATTCATACAATTTTCACACAACAGCAAAATACAAATTGTATTCAAGTTCCCGTAGACTGTAAACCTAAAACTAAACACATCCAGGGGGTGTCCCCTGATTATTGACAATGACTCTTAAAATGTTTTGTGACGTCCAGGATGGCTATCAGGCTGTTTTTTGGCTTTCTCAGAACTTCCAAGTGTCACATGGACAATGGTTCAGGAATGTCTGCGTATTTCAACAAGCATCCAGCGTTGTCTCTGAGTTCACCTTGACTGGGAGGAGCTCACCTTAGCCAGGTGGAGGTGGGACCTAGGGAGCCCTCGGGCTGATTCAGAGAGGTCAGGGCAAGGGAGGTTTCATTCCATCATTTACTCGTATTTACTGAGCATCTAGTATTTATTGAGAATTCAGCTGTGGACAAACCAAACACCAGGTCTGCCTCTGAGGACCCCACCTGAAGGAGGCAGATGAATAAGAATGTTCCAGGTAGTATTCACAACTGGAAAAAAATAACCCCATAAGGGAGAGAGGGTGAGTGGCCCCTTGAGGGAGGGTGATTGGGGAAGGCCACTCTGAGGAGGTGATGCTGGAGCTGAGACATGAAGGGTGAAGAGGAGCCAGCTGTGGGAAGACGAGAGGAAGAGCGCTCCAGATAGAGGGATCAGCAAGTGCAAAGGCCCAGCAGTCGTGGACAGATGTAAGAGTTGGACTATAAAGAAAGCTGAGTGCCAAAGAATTGATGCTTTTGAACTGTGGTGTTGGAGAAGACTCTTGAGAGTCTCTTGGACTGCAAGGAGATCAAAACAGTCAATCGTAAAGGAAATCAGTCCTGAATATTCATTGGAAGAAATGATGCTGAAGCTGAAGCTCTAATACTTTGGCCACCTGATACAAAGAGCCAACTCACAGGAAAAGACCTTGATGCTGGAAAAGATTGAAGGCAGGAGGAGAAGGGGGTGACAGAGGATGAGATGATTGGATGGCATGACCGACTCAATGGACATGAGTTTGAGCAAACTCTGGAGATGTCGGAGGATAGAGGAGCCTGGGGTGCTACAGTTCATGGGGTCGCAAAGACTCAGACACGACTTAGCAACTGAACAACAACAAAGGCCCTGAGAAGGGAAGGAGCTTTGAGCCTATGAGAGTGAAGTTGGGCTGGTCGTTGGAGTAGATGAACATGGAGAGGAGGCAGGCCAAGGGGCAGAACCAGCTCGCAGGGTCTGCAGGAGAAGGTGACTCAATCTTCCTTTTGAAAAACTCCCTCTCCAGACTCTCCCAAGGGTCCAGAGGTTAAGACTGTGCGCTCCCACTGTAGGGGGCATGCATTTGCCCCCTGGCTGGGGAACTAAGATCCCACATGCTTCTCAGTATGGACAAAAGAAAAGAAAAAAGAAAAATTCCCTCTGGCTGCTGTGTGGAAACTTGACTGCTGTGAATGAGGGTGGAGGCGAGGAGAGCAGGGAGGCAGGGAGAGGTGGGAGGTGGTGGTGGCCAGACCAGATGGATAGATTGGGCGTGCTTTGGGAGGTTGCTGGTAAGGTCGGGAGGAGAAGGTTGGTTGGGTGTTTAGCCTCTGGCCCCACCAGGTCTTGTCTGCGGCATCCCCGGGGATGGGGACAGGAGTTGGGCTCGCCCTAACCCTCCCGCTTCCTAGGTTCAGAACGTCTCCCAGTCCATGGAGGTTCTTGAGTTGCGGACGTACCGGGACCTCCAGTATGTGCGCAGCATGGAGACCCTCATGCGGAGCCTGGATGCGCGGCTCCGGGCAGCCGACGGGTCCCTCTCGGCCAAGAGCTTCCAGGTGTGTCCTTCAGGGTTCAGGTCAGAGGTCAAAGGAAGAACTGGGATTGGTGCCCATTACTTCCCGGAAGGACAGAGGGTTGACTGGGATCTGCGGTCCTAATTGGGCTGAATGTCAAGAGTCAGGTGTGCATCAAAGATAAGGGGTGGGATTGCTGGCACCAACTATGTGGACATGAGCAAACTCCAGGAGATAGTGAAGGACAGGGAAGCCTGGCATACTGCAGTCCATGGGGTTGCAGAGAGTAGGACATGACTGAGCAACTGAACAACAGCAATTGGGGTTGGGTAGGAGGGAGGCTCAAGAGGGAGGGGATATGTGTATACATTTGACTGATTCACTTTGTTGTACAGCAGACACCAACACTACATGGTAAAGTGATTATACTCCCATAAAAATAATACCCCCCCCAAATGAGTGAAGTTGTGGGTTGAAGGTTGGAGCCAGGTCTGGGTCACTGGTTAGGGGTCGGGATCAGCACAGGTTCCCTCTTGGGGGCAGGAGCTGAAGGACAGGATGACAGAGCTGTTGCCGCTGAGCTCAGTCCTGGAGCAGTACAAGGCGGACACACGGACCATCGTGCGCCTGCGAGAGGAGGTGAGGAATCTGTCCGGCAGCCTTGCCACCATCCAGGAAGAGATGGGCGCCTACGGCTACGAGGACCTGCAGCAGCGGGTGATGGCCCTGGAGGCCCGGCTCCATGCCTGCGCCCAAAAGCTGGGTATGCCTTGATGTTTGACCTTGACCCCTGACCTCCACCTCCAACCCCAATACCCTCTGCGTGTTCAGAGCACAGTTTTGACCTCTAACTTCCAAACGTTGATCCTTGACTTTCCTACCCAAGGCCAAAAATAGACCCCCAAAACGGGAAATGGCCCTGACCCTACCCCTCCTCACCCCCAAGCTAACTCCACCTTGGGACCAGATCTCTGGATCTTCCCTCACCCCTGGTCCCAGCGCTTCAGTTTGATCACACCCCCTCAGCCTTGCCCTGTGTCCCTCGGACTCTTCCCATCCTCCACCCTCATTCCCCCTGTTGCTGCCTCCCAGGCTGTGGGAAGCTGACGGGGGTCAGTAACCCCATCACCATTCGGGCCATGGGGTCCCGCTTTGGCTCCTGGATGACGGACACGATGGCCCCCAGCGCGGACAGCCGGGTGAGTGTGCTCACGCCGGGGGTCAGAACTCGGGGGCAGGGAGACATAGCCCGTGGTGCTCCATAGGTGCCCAGTGACTCCACATCAATGATTATCTTGTCCTAGGGTCTCCAGGGCCCTTGACCTGCCCCTGACTGTCTGTCTAGTGACCACCAAGTGACCAAGAACTTTCCAACTCTGTGAATCTGCAAGTCAGCTGATGTCCAGTGACTGTATAGAGACTAATGGTTTCTAGTACCACTGACCAGCTCCCAGTGAGCACTGATCTCAGAATAACCACCAGTGACCAGTGCCTTCCCAAGGACTAGGATCTATGAGCACCACTTGATGACCTTTGAACTTCCAGTGACCCCCATGGTCACAATTGCCTGTCACCTCTGGCCCACAGGAACCATCCATTAACTGCTCAGTGACTATCCTAGTGACAGATATTGGTCACTGGGCAGCCACCGTCATAGATCGTTCAATTAGTTATGTCTGATTCTTTTGCAGTCCCATGGACTGTGGCCCACCAGGCTCCTCTTTCCATGAGATTTTCCAGGCAAGAATACTGGAGTAGGTTGTCATTTTGTTCTCCAGGGGATCTTCCCCACCCAAGGATCGAATCCGTGTTTCCTGCATTGGCATTCTTTACCACTAAGCCATCTGGGAAGTCCATAATAGCCACTTCTCCACTGTGATCATTGACCTCCTGAGGCATCATGGTGATTTAACCAAGGGGTTAAGAGCCTGGGTTTGAGGGGAATTCCCTGGCTGCCCAGTGGTTAGGACTTGGTGATTTCACTGCCGGGGCCCAATTTTGACCCCTGGTCAGGGAACTAAGATCCAGCAAGCCACACAGCATGGCTGAAACCAAAAAACCACCACCACCACCACCAGCAAAACGAACAAAAAGAGCTTAGGTTTGGGAATCAGACTTGGATTTGTATCGCACTTCCACCAGTTCTTAGCTAGGGAATCTCGGGCAGGTTCCTTAATGTCGCTGAGCCTGAGTTCCCTTATCTTCAAAATGGTTATAATAATGTCAGCCTTACAGTTTTTAAGATATTTAACCCAATAACCAGCACTAGTAAGAGCACTCGTAATTGCTAATTACCATGGGACAGTGAGTGATGTTGACGGAGAGGATGATGGTGACATGGCAGTCACCTATCGTTACTGGGATTACCCAAAGCAGTGGGTTCAGGTGACCTCTTGCCACCCCAGGACAGTCTCATGACTGCTAACTGTCCCATATCCAGTGACCAGTCAATTCCTAGGCCCGGCGAGTCTCCAGGGACTGCAGTTTCCCCTGATTCTGGGGGATCAAGCCCTGTTCTCCGAGTGTCTAAGACCAATGGCACTGGCCCAGTGACCCCAGTCACTGGGATGTTGCCTGGTCACGAAGGGTCACCAGACGTCCTGTGATTGAGTAATGACCACTAAGTGACTGTTGACCCCTAATGACTATGTGATTGATGTGTGACTGTTGGGACCCCTGGTCAGCAGTGGCCCAGCAGTGACCAACAGCTCTCTCGCAGGTCTGGTACATGGATGGCTATTACAAGGGCCGGCGCGTCCTGGAGTTCCGCACTCTGGGAGACTTCATCAAGGGTCAGAACTTTATCCAGCACCTGCTGCCCCAGCCGTGGGCCGGCACCGGCCACGTGGTGTACAACGGCTCCCTGTTCTACAACAAGTACCAGAGCAATGTGGTGGTCAAGTACCACTTCCGCTCTCGCTCCGTGCTGGTGCAGCGGAGCCTCCCCGGGGCCGGCTACAACAACACCTTCCCCTACTCCTGGGGTGGCTTCTCGGACATGGACTTCATGGTGGACGAGAGCGGGCTCTGGGCCGTGTACACCACCAACCAGAATGCGGGCAATATCGTGGTCAGCCGGCTGGACCCGCACACCCTGGAGGTCGTGCGCTCGTGGGACACTGGCTACCCCAAGCGCAGTGCCGGCGAGGCCTTCATGATCTGCGGCGTGCTCTATGTGACCAACTCCCACCTGGCCGGGGCCAAGGTCTACTTCGCCTACTTCACCAACACGTCCAGCTATGAGTACACGGACGTGCCCTTCCACAACCAGTATTCCCACATCTCCATGCTGGATTACAACCCCCGGGAGCGGGCCCTCTACACCTGGAACAACGGCCACCAGGTGCTCTACAACGTCACCCTCTTCCATGTCATCAGCACCGCCGGGGACCCCTAGGGGCTGCCGTCGCCTGCGCTGCCACATGAGGGCCACGGGGGCCCTTTCCACTCCGCTGTGTCCCTCCAAGTTTATGTCTCTGTCCTGCCCTCTCTTTCCCTCCCTCTCTTCCTCCCAGTACTGTTTTTTCTCTCTCCACCTTTGCGCCCAGCTTTCATTCTGTGCCTCTGTATTTCTATTGGTGCGTTTTCTCTGTATTGTCTCTTCTTTATGATCTGATTTTGATACATCTTTTTTTTTCCTGATGCCTCTCTTTCATTTGATCTGACTCTCCAGGTCTCTTTCTCTCTCTCTGCTTATCTGTCTCTCTCTCTCTTCCCTCCTTCCCTTCCCTTTTTGCATCCCACCCAGACCCTCTTCTCCTCTCCCCACATCCCTTCTTCCCAACCCAAGGAGTTGAGTGCATGGATCTGTTTCTTTTTTTCTTTTTTTAATTTACACTTTTTCTTTCCGGGTTGCCGGAATAAACGGGATCTTTGACATTTGATGCTTTAATTGCTCTGTGTGTCTAGAAGAGGCAGAGGAGGCGAGGTGGAGGGTGAGCCTGGAGGCCCATCCCAGCTGGGTTCCCTTGTCTGAGGACACGAGCTTTGTGAATAGGGGCAGGTAAGCACAAGTCCGGGGCTTCCTAGGTGATGCTAGTGGTAAAGAACCTGCCTGCCAAGGCAGGGGACTTAAGAGATGGCAAGTTTGATCCCTGGGTCTGGAAGATCCCCTGGAGGAGGGCATGGCAACTCACTCCAATAGTCTTGCCTAGAGAATCCCATGGACAGAGGAGCCTGGCGGGTGCTACAGTGCACAGAGTCGCAAAGAGTTGGACACGACTGAAGGGACTTGGCATGCGTGCACGCACAAGCCCAGCCTGAGGGTGGGGGTGAAGGGGGGTTGGGGGTAGAGGGTGGGGTGGGAGGGATGAGGGCAGGGATCATGGTAGGGTGAGCCCTTTGGGAAGCCAGGCGAGGAGACCCAATCCAAAGCTGTTTCAGTTGATCCAAACACCAGGATCCAAACAACCGCAAATTCTATCATGACACTGAAGACTGGCCTCAAGTGAATATTGTCAGTGTTTTTTTAAGACATTTTTTGATGTGGACCATTTTTAAAGTCTTTATTGAATTTGTTACAAGTGTTGCTTCTCTGTTTTTGGGTTTTGGCCAGGAGGTATGTGAGATCTTAGCTGCCCGACCCGACCAGGGATCAAACCTGCCCTCCTGAACTGGAAGGTAAAGTCTTAATCACTGGATTGCCAGGGAAACCCCATTGCCAGTTTTTTTTTTTTTTTTCTTTCACTCACTGATCACACTGGTGCATCACTGGTGACCATCTGGCAACTTTTAACATTTTTTTTTTTTTAACAGTTTGGCTGCTTTTAAGAATATAGGTATGATGGGACTTCCCTGGTGGTCCAGTGGTTAAAACTCCACTCTTTCCACTGCAGGGGCTGTGGGTTCGATCCCTGGTCATCTGGTCGGGGAACTAGGATCTCTCATGCCTCATGGTGTGGCCAAAAGAGAATATCAAACCAGATAATCCTAAAGGAAATCAACCCTGAATATTCATTGGAAAGACTGTTGCTGAAGCAGAAGCTCCGAAGACCGACTCATTGGAAAAGAACCTGGTGCTGGGAAGGATTGAAGGCAAAAGGAGAAAGGGGCGGAGCAGGGGATGAGATGGTTAGGTGGCATCACCGACTTGATGGACATGAGTTTGAGCAAACTCCAGGAGATAGTGGAGGACAGGGCAGCCTGGCATGCTGCAGTCCACGGGGCTGCAGAGTCAGACATGACTGAGTGACTGAACACCAACACCACCGAGAGAGAGTGGGACAGAGCAGAATTTTCCCTTTTTCTTATTTTGGCTTTGTAATTTCAAAGCCATTTTGTGTAACTTGCACCAGTTCTGAGTGCGCTAGTAACAAAAAGGTAGCAACAGTCTGAAAGTGCGAGGGTGGGGGGGGGTCTTCCACTGGACACACCCACACCTGATGCCCTGGCTTGGGCAGGGATAGTCCTCAACGGGGACTGACGTGGAGATCGGGGCTCCTGGAGGGAAAGAAATGGGCAAAGCGAGCAAGTCTCAGAGACAGGAAGGGTGTGTTGAACAAGTCGGGAAGAAATTGAAGAAGTCAGCAGAGTCGAGGTCCTCAGAAGCCTTGTTAATGTGACTGAGGTGGGGTGGAAGGGGGGTCACAGAATGGGAAGGACACAATGAAGGCTTTATTTTAGCCAGATCCTTGGTGGCCTGGGCGACAGACAGCAAGGTGAGGGGGAAGGACAGTCACCTCTGGAGCTGTGGCCAGGAACAAAGATTGTGCACCCCGTACTCCCACCTTTGCCCCAACGCATGGCCCCCACCCCACTGAAATCTCTAGCAGAAACATCATGCAAACAGCCCCACCCACCCAGGCTCCCCTTCCCTCCAACCCCACCGCCCCCTGCTGAGGCCACAGAGGTGGCCAAACCTGCTCCTGTGGGAGGAACCCTCCCTCCCTGTCTCCCCATCTCTAATTAATGGCCTCTTGATTAAATCATCTCTGCTCTGTGCTGGCATCTCCCGGAACGCGGACACTGGGGCTGTATTGCCAGTGAAACCAATGAATAATAAATGTGACTGCCTGATGCATGCATTTAAAACCAATTTTTAAAGAAATCGTCAAGAAAAGCAATTAATTTCCATTTAAATTAGCAAGTTTGACATGAAAAGAATCGATTCCTGGATAAGCACTTTGCTCTGTACCTGCTTAAAACACACACACACACATACACACACACACCAAAAACACTCACCTTAGAACATCTGTACCCCATCCCTCCCATCATATTGGGCATCGATGCCCACAGGTCCCTGGCATTAGAATGGTGCCTTCTCTCATACACACAACACAGGGGCAGGCCCCGCCCTCCAATACTTTTGCATTGGTGGCTTTTGTTCCAACAACCCTGAATATTCATTGGAGGGACTGATGCTGAAGCTGAAGCTCCAGTACTTTGGCCATCTGATGTGAAGAGCCAGCTCACTGGAAAAGACCTTGATGCTGGGAAAGATGGAGAGCAAGAGGAAAAGGGGGCAACAGAGGATGAGATGGGTGGACATGAGTTTGAGCAAACTCCAGGAGACAGTGGAGGACAGAGAAGCCTGGCGTGCTGTGGTCCATGGGGTCGCCAAGAGTTGGACACAACTGAGCGACTGAACAACAAAATATGGGCAGGAGAAATAACCCCCCATCCCTTGACCCTGGCCTGGGTCACATGTCATCCGCCTGTGTCCAAGGTCGCCTGCTGATCCCAACTTCCCCTATGATGGACGTGACTGGCTTCACGGGGGAAGCTCTGCAGACCAGCCAGTGGCAGTACCCACGTCACCATGAACTGAAGTGACCACACTGCCCCTAAGGTAGTTTGAGCAGGGAGGTGCCAGACCAGTGGCGTAGACTATATTCTCATCATAGGGCTTGGGATCCAGGGCCTGGATTCTGGGCAGGAGCAGGTGGGTGGGAGTGTGGAGCAGGTGACAGAAGCCACAGCTTCTGAATTATGGATGCTGAGAGGGCTCCAGGGCATGTTTATCTAAGAGCAACTTTCTGTGTTTGGGATTTGGCTGCTGCTAGACAAAGGAAGAGGGAGGTCCATGGAGGCAGGTGGGGACCGCCAGGACAGACACACACCTAAGGACAACAGGGGGCACATGTTCCATCCCTGGTCAGGAAACTAAGACCCCATAAGCCAGGTGGCAAGGCAAAAAAAAAAAAAAAAATTCCCTACCAGCCC
This sequence comes from Bos taurus, assembly GCF_002263795.3. Taxonomy (NCBI): domain Eukaryota; kingdom Metazoa; phylum Chordata; class Mammalia; order Artiodactyla; family Bovidae; genus Bos; species Bos taurus. The sequence goes on along the minus strand of NC_037334.1, from coordinate 14,443,437 downwards.
CTACCCAGGAAAATGCACCCCTACCCTCTCCCTTCCCCAACAGTATCTTAGATGCCTGGGAGCTCAGGGAGACTTTCCTTGGGCGTTTGGTGTTAAGAAAGGGGCACAGGCCCACTTCTCAGGTGGTACTTTGGAGGAGGACCCTGCAAACCTTTCTGCCCCCAAGTACTCATTTCCAATCCTTCCCAGAGGCTCCACTGGACCAGGAGCGGGGGGCGATGTCTCCCCCAGCCCCCGAGAACGACAGTGGGGCCTCTGCCTGCTTCGTGGCCCCCACAGACGGTGGTAGAAGGGTCTGTCTGGAGGGGCAGCCAAGCAGCCAGAGCTGAGAGGAGGCTCATTAAACCTCCCTAATGACAAGTGTGCTAGCAGGCAGAAAGCAACTGCTCCAGAAACTGGCCAGACGGGAGTCGGCCCAGGTGACTATTTATGAGCAACTCAGGCCTGTGGTAAGAGACTCAGCCCTGGGGGTAGGGGGTGCTCTTCCTCGGCGTCAGGCCAGGAAGGGCTTATTTTATTGGATTCCCAATCCCTGCTAGCCCATCACTCCCAAGATCCAGGCTGGTCCCCATTAAGGGTGTGTGTGGGGTGCAGAATGGACATAACCCCTTTTCCAACACGCCCATGAACCCCCTGACTGACCTCTGAGCCTCCTGCCTGGCCTGGATCCAGGGGCATCTGTGAGGAGTCATGCAGAACAGGTGGGCCACGCCCCTGGCCTCCACCTGAAGAGTCCTGCCCCCTCCCACATCTGCTGCAGGGATTCCTTCTGCTCAATGACCCTCCCCTTACCATGTTCCAGCACAGAACTCCCCCCACCTGCCACCAGAAGGCTGGGCAGGACCCCTGCTCTCAGAGACATCTGGCAGTGCCCCTGCTCCCTGTTGCCATGGTATTAGCATCTGCAGAGGTGCCTGGGTCCTGGCAGAATGCTTATGGTGACAGGGAAGTGGGCATCAGAGTGTTGGGAGTATTTTGTTCCAACTGAAGCGGGCTGTGTGTGTTCGGGGCGGGGGGGGGGCTGGCGCCAAGAGCACGAAGGGTGAATGGGGGCTTCACTCTGGTTCCGAGGATTCTCCTGCTCCACCTGACCTGCTGAACCCAGAGCTGTGTGGTCAGGGCCCTTGCATTCTGGAACATTCCTGAACACCCAAGTTTGAGGACCTTGTTGTTCCACTTCCCTGAGAGTCTGCTGCTGCTATGAAGCACCCCTGAGGGAAAGGAGTGGCTTCCCAGGGAGGGAACATGGCCTGGACACCTGACGCCAGAGGTGGCGGGAGATGATCGCTGCCCCGGGAATGGGAAATGAAATGCCAGACAGCAGAGCAGTGGTTCCAGGTTTAATCAAGGGTGGGGAAGGCGCTGCATGGCTGCTTAGAGAGGCCCCATAGCAGCCAGCAGCCTGGGCCCCACACGGAGCGTCTGCTTTTTACAACTGAACAGAGGAACACGGCCTAACCAGCAACAACTCAAGGCCCACCTGCCCCCATCCTGGACCTGGGGCGGCACAGGGGCAGCTCAGCTAACTAGGCCTTTTCTTTGGGACAGGTCACTCCCAACCCTGGCCCTGGGAGCCCAGGGAGCCTCTCCACCCTGTGCCCTTCTGAATTCGATTCCTAAAGGGGAGGGGGGTCTAGCAGGGATAGCCCCAATGGGAGCAGACAGGGAGCACCCGGTGGTGAAGGGCCCCCTCCCAGCCATTCTGGGATCAATAAATACTGTGTGACAGGAGAAGGGAGGGGTCCCCACTGGTTGGCCGGCAGCAGGGAGCGGAGTCTGCGGGCCCAGCCACCCCCTCCCACCCGTCTGCCCCCGGGGGGCCAGGCCTGGGCCATCCACACCCCTCACTCCGTGCGAAGGATGATGTGGATGCCCGAATCCGTGAACACGGGCCCGCTCATCTCCCCTGTCCGCAGAGCGAAGGAGGCGTCTTCAAATGGCTTCTGCATCTGACCTGGGGGAGGAAGCAGGAGAGATGGTGGGTGGGGTCCAGACCTGCAGGCGGTCCTGGGCAGACGGGGCTCCCACTGCGCCCCCAGGGCCCTCATTCGGACTCATCCGTCATGCACTTTACGGCCCTGTCATGGTGCCTGAGCTGGGCGCAGCTGGGGGTAGCAAGGCTATTAGGGAGGCCCCGGGAAGCCTGAGGACAGCATGACGAATGAGGGCAGAGTGGCTGTCTCCACTGTGCACCGAGAGAGGAGTTTTAATGATGAACTGGTCTCCCTGGGCCTGGTTCCTGGGCCCTGCCACACTGTCTCGCCTGCCTCCTTGGGTTGCCCACAGCCCCTTGCTGGCTCCCCAACACCCCTCAGCCTATTCTGGGCCCTTCCTTGATGCTCTAGAGACCCCAGGATGGAGGGGGGAGGAGGCAGCAGCCTGGTTCCCTCTGCTCCTCCCTTCCCACAGCCCCAGGTTGAGAGGCCTGAACTTGGCGGGGTTGCTGATCTTGACCCCCTCCTCCCCTCACTCTTGGTTTCTCCACCCAGGAGGGCGGGCAGAGGATTCTGGGGGACGTGCTCTGGGATTCTTAGGGGCCCCAGCTTTGCACCTCAACAGAAGGAGAGGGAAATGGCAGCAAGCACCCACCTTTGTGGGCCTGTGATGGGGACAACTGAGCAGAGAGACACACAGATGGACGCCCCACCCCAAGAGAGATGCCACCACTGGGGAGAAGACTGCAGCCTGAGGAAGGGACTCTGCTGCCACCTGGTGGACCCTAGAGGACAGTGCGACACGGGCCATCCCTCTAGGTGGGGTGCAGGCACCAGTGGGTCAGAGGGTCTTGCTGGGGTTCAGGGGTGCCCATTCTTTGCGCACCTCTGCTGAAGGCACCCAGGTCTCCCCTGGCCTTGGCGGAGCTGCAGTCGCTGAACTGTGAGGCCAGAGATTCAAAGTCCTCCTCTCCAGACTTAATCTTCTGGATGTAGCCTGCAAGAGGGACACAAAGGGAGGCCTCCCAGTCAGGGCAGGGCGGGCGGAGGGTTCCGGGCAGGGCAGCACTTCACTCAGAAAGGAGCCTGCAACCCCTGCCAATTGAGTGTGCATGAGCATGCATGCACAACCACAGCCGGAGCCATACACACCCATGACAGGCACGCACCCCATGACCCTGTGGTCACCTCAAGAGCAGCTGGTCTCCTACCCCAGTCCTACACTGCTTTCTCTGTAACTGCCCCCTCCCTACACACACACAGGAACACATAACGAACAAGGCATGGCCTCTTCCTACCCCCACACACTGAGAGAAAGTACCTCCAGGTTCTGCTGGGGAGGGCAGCAGAAGACAGGACAGACGTTACAAAGGAGACTGGGGGACTTCACTGTGGTCCCGTGGTTAAGGCTCAGGGCTTCCAACAGAAGGGGCACAGGTTTGACCCCTGGTTGGGAATTAAGATCCCACAGCAGTGCAGCCAAGAAAATAAAAATCAAAAGGGACACTGGGACGCCCCAGGGCAGTGGTAGGAAAATTTTCTAGAGGCTTCTAGGACAAAGGCAGGAGGCCACAGCACTAGCCCAGCTCTGCTACAGGGGACGGCTGAGCCCTCAGAGCAAGGGCTCGGCTGTCCCGTCTGACCAAAGTGTGAGGAAGGCCAGGGCCACTTCCTGGGGTGTCATGAAGAACCCTGGAGGCGGCCTGGCTGGGACTCAGCAAGGGACAGGTGGCAGACTGCACCCCGGGGGCAGCTGACACAGCTCTTCTCCCAGCTGCCCTGACGGGGTGAGCTGGCAGCACGCCAGATTCACTCTCTGTGCAGCCCAAACTAGATACCGATTCTCCCTGGGGGGACAGGGAGACCGGGCTGATGGGAGGGAAGGAAGAGGACTGAGGGAAAGGGCTCCCAGCAGAGGGCAACACCACGGTGACACTTCCACCCATGGCTCCCGTCTGACCTAAACGAGGCTGTGACACACCTGGCACCTTTCTGAGGGCCACATGGACGCTGCTGATTAATCCACTTGGTGCTCAGAGACCCACATACCCAGCCAGACCATCTGCCTGTCGCTGAGCTGGTGGGAACTTCACCTTGGCCCACGGATCTCCAGCTCCGGTCTAACCTGTCACTGTCATCCGTCCGTCCGTCCAGAACGCTATGACAGCACACCTGTCACCCCACTCCTCCATCTCACTACAGGTCACGGCAGTAACTCGTGTCCTGGCATCTGATCTGCTTGGCTGCTTCCACAGCTGTTCCCGTGACCCCTGCCTGGCCTGTGTCCCTGTGTCTCTGAGCCTCGACCATCGGTCATTTGCCAGCCGGTCACAGGGACATGAGTCACAGTGCCAGGCACTGAGAGACACCTTGACAAATGGCAGCCGCTGTCAGCATTCTGTCCTCCCTTCTGTGGGGCCCGGCCACTCGGACTGCCCTGCTTCTTTCTGACCTGCGTACCTGTCTGCACCGTGTGGTCTGCACTGGCTGTCACTGCGCTGTGCTGCCTGGTCAGACAGGCTCTCTGATGGGACACGGCCCAGCCCCCTGTGGCCTGCATGCTGCGGTGGCTTTTTTTGGGGAGGAGTGAGGGGGGGAGGCTGCACCCTGCAGCTTGTGGGATCTTAGTTCCTTGACTAGGGATCAAAGCCAGGCCCTCAGCAGTGAAAGCCCAGAATCCTATGCACTGAACCGCCAGGGAAGTTCCTGCAGTGCCTCTTGCCGTGAAAACCCGGGTGGGCTCCCAGTACCCGCCGTGGCTGCCAGGTGGACCCCCTGTGCCTGACACATCCACAGCTGACTCCGATCTGAACTGGATGGCACAAGGATTCCCCTCCTCCATCTCTTCCTCTCCCTGGATTCTGGTTATGTCCTCAGTCTCACCTGAGCAACACTGAGATACGCTCCCCCCCACCTCTCCTGTCTGGACTCCAGTAAACCCAGCCAGGGAATCCTGAGTGCAGCGCCCCCCAGTGTACCTGCCCGCCTCCAAGTACTTTGTGGGAGCACTGCTGCATGGGCCCAGCAGTTGGGGAGTCGGCCCCAGTCCTGAGCCTTGTTCAAGCACCCCTTGCAGCATCCTCCAGCCACTGGGGCTGGGGGCACAGCTGCAGGGATCCCTGAAACTAGGCAGCCTGGCAAGGACACACGGTGTGTGTGACGCAAGCAACAGCAGCCTAAGAACTGAATAAAAGCCAAGCTTTTCTCCCCATCATTCGTAGCACTCACATCTTCCTGTGATCAGCAGCTCTCAGAATATATTCTGCTACAGGACTTCCCTGGTGGTGCAGTGGTTAAGAACCTGCCTTGCAAAGCAGGGGGGACATATGTTCAATCCTTAGTTGGGAATGAAGATCCCACATGCCTCCGAGCAACTAAGCCCACAAGCTGCAATTAAGAGAGTCTTCATGCCGCAGTGACAGATCCCGTATGACCCAACGAAGAGTCCACGTGCCTTAACTATGACCTGATGCAGCCAAATACATAAATACATTTTTGTTTAAAAAAAAAAAAAAAGAAAATATTCTGCTTGGATGGGACCGATTTTTTTTCTTACGTTTTGGCCACGCCCCACGGCATGTGGGATCTTAGTTCCATGACCAGGGATCAAACCTGTGTCCCCTGCATTGGAAGCATGGGGTCTTAACCACTGAACCACAGGGGAAGTCCCTGAAATGATTTTTTAAAAAGAAACAAGACTTCCTTTCTGAGCTCTCCTTTCTAAAGCTGACCTTTGGGAGTCTGGCCACCAGTCAAGGTGAAAAGCTAGGGACTTCCCTGGTGGTCCAGTGGCTAAGATTCCACGCTCCCAGTGCAGGGGGCCTGGGTTCAAACCCTGGTCAGGGAACTAGATCCCACATGCTCCTGCTAAAGATCCCACATGCCTGCCTGCTGTAACTACTGAGACCCAGTGCGACTGAATAAATAAAAATACATATTAAAAAAACAGGCCCCCCAAAAGCTCTTTCTCCATCACATGCACTGAGGTAAGGCCGGGTGAGCACATAGAAGGTGGAAATCTGCAAGCCAAGGAGAGAAGCCTCAGAAGAAACCAAACCAATCAACACTCTGATCTTAGACTTCCAGCCTCTAGAACTGTGAAAAATAAATGTCTGTGGCTAAGCCACCCAGCCTGTGGTATTCTGTTGTAGCAGCCAGTCACACCATAACGATTCCAGCGACAGTGAGTGAACAAGTGGAGTGGTCTCTGACTCTAATGAGGTTTAGAGACAAACCAGGGAAAGGGTCTGGATAGGGAAAAAGGTGATGGAATTAAGTCTGCCTTCCTCAAGACCCAAATTTCAGGGATTACCCTGGTGGTCCAGTGACTAGGATTCTGTGCTACCAATGCAGGGAGCCAGATTCGATCCCTGGTTGCAGAAGCAGATCCCACATTCTGCAACTAAGAGTATGCATGCTGTAACTAAGGATCCCGCATGCTGCAACTAAGACCAGGAACAGCCAAGTAAATATTTAAAAAAAAATCCCAATTCCAGGAGGGGATGTCTAGAGACCAGAGACCCCAGCCTGAAGCCAGGAGCCTGGAAGGGAGCCACCCACCGTGAGTGGGGACACTGGGTGGAAGGCGCTCACTAACCCTCCAGACCCTGGGCACGGGGTACCGGGATGGGACTCACACTGGGGCCTCTCTGCGACCTTGGGCACATAGGGATGGAGGAATGGGCAGTAGACAGGGAGGGCTTCTCTGTGGCCTGGCTTCCTTACACAAGGACACAGGCAATGACAGGCAGCCGGTCCCCAGATCCCTGACAAGCCTTTGGCTGCAGCCCAAGAGCTGCAGAGGAGCGGGCCCTGAGAAAGAAGCCTCAGCAGAAAATGTGGACACACTGCTTTTCAAGGAAACTGGGGAGCACAGGTTCTAAATGGGTACAGAGGGACCCAGGCTACCAGTGGCAGACTGTGCCACTGAAAGGCTGATCTCGTCATCACCTGGAACAAGCCCATGATGAGAAGAGGCGACGGGGCAGAAAACATCCTTCTTCATGAAAGAGGCAACCAGGCCCCGATGCCCAAAGCTTGCTGACCTGGCACATGGGTGTCTGGTGACCAAGTGTACCGAAGTCTGCGCCATCTTACTGCACCCTCATAATGACCCCTGAGGGGGCCCATCTCAGGACACTAAGACCATATGCCAATGTCAGTGGAGGGTCTGCATGCGGAGCCCACCAGGCCTCCCATGCCCTGGCCCAGCGCTCCACCCATGGACCATTAGCAAGCAGGAGAGGCTGCAGTAGGCAAAGGCCTTGTCCTGACCCTGGTCCCCACCACACACACCTACACGACTGGGGTTAAGGCTCTACCATGCAGACAACATGACACTGAGCCCACTGTTCTGCTAAGCGTTCAGTGGTTGGCTGGCCCCTGGATCTTCAGGCCACCCTGTGTCCATTCTACAGATGAGGCCAACTGAAGCTCCGAGAATGAAGATACTTGCTTGAAGCTACACAGCTGGCTTCCCTGGTGGCTCAGTTGGTAAAGAATCTGCCTGCAATGCAGGAGACCCTGGTTCGATTCCTGGGTCGGGAAGATCTGCTGGAGAAAGGACAGGCTGCCCATTTCAGTATTCTTGGGCTTCACTGATTGCTCAGCTGGTAAAGAATCTGCCTGCAATGTGGGAAACCTGGGTTTAATCCCTGGGTTGGGAAGATCCCCTGGAGAATGGAATGGCTACCCACTCCAGTATTCTGGCCTGGAGAATTCCATGGACTGCAGTCCATGGGGTCAAAGAGTTGGGCACAACTGAGCAACTTTCACACAGCTGGCACAGAGATCCACCTACGGGCCAGTCCAGGGTGGGTCACATGACCTCTGACCTTACCCGCTCCCTGCCCCTCTAATCTATCACCCAGTCCTCCTGATTCTGCCCACTCAAGCGCTCTAGAATCTACTCCCCCTGCCTCCCACCCACTCCAAGTTCAAGTCACACTGTTTCTAGCTGCAGTTCCTCCCACAGCCTCCACCAGGCCCCCTGGCACAGGGAGGCAGGTTCGACCCCTGCTAACACTTCCGAGTCCGAGTGTACACTGATTTAAGGTGAGGCCCCAGGGCCCAGCTGCTTACTGGGCGCACCCACAGATACCCCTTCCCCAGACCCAAGCTGACCTCAGGACCCCAGGCTCCCACTGCAGTTGTCAGCCCCACTAGACACGTCCTTGTCCCTCAGAGATGGGACAGGCGGCACCACTCCCAGGCAGGCCCTACAGCCCAACAGCTTTTCTTCCAAGCAATGCTCAGATGTCCCCATGTCTACCTGCCCTCTCTGGCTGGGACTGTCCCCCAGGCTTCTGTCTCTGGCCTGCTCCTCTGCTCAACCCAGATCCTCTCATGGTTGCCTTGCCAAGGTTTCTTCCCCCAGCCCTCAGACTTGGTGAGACTCTCCCCAGATTGTGCTTCTTCCCGAGTCCCCTCAGCCAGTGACGACATCTCCTGCCACTCACTCTCCAAATGCCCATCACCTTCTGTGCACTCTCACGTGGTCCAGAAGCCTCAGAACTAGGACCATTTGAGCTAAAAGCATCCAAGAGGTCACCTCTTGGTTTCTTCTGCGCATCCCACCACGTCCTCTTCCCGAGTGGCAGCCAGACCCCACTCATCACTTACTGCTCACTGCTGGCCCATCCAGCCTGGGCCTGGGCCTTCCGGCTTTCCTGGCCCGTCACCCTCCAGCCACACAGCTCTTTCTGAAAAGCCATGACTTTAGGGCCCTTCTCCCAGCGTCAAGTGGCCATGTGTTTCCTGCAGCCTCTAGAAAAGGACCCAAACTTTTGGCCTCAGCCTGGGCCCTCCTCCACCTGGCTGGGACCTGCCCTGATGGGTTTCATCTCTCTTCAGTCCCCTGCAGTCTTCCCCTGAGTCCTGCCCAGAGCCCAGCCCCAGGCCTTCATTTCTGCTGCTTCCTCTGCCAGGATCCCTTCTTGCTTCCTCTGGGTTCAGGAGACCCGGATGTGGGCGCTACTGTGGGCCAGGCTTTGTGTCCGGTGTGCAGTGGGCAAAGAGACAGACCCAGCCCCTGCCCTAGGGAGCTCGGGAGGCGAGTTTTTTTTTTTTCTACTGTGCTGGATTGAAGCATGCAGGCTTCTCTAGTTGTGGCACACAGATTAAGTTGCCCCAAGGCATAAAGGACCTAAGTTGCCTGACCAGGGTTGGAACCCGCCTCTCCTGCACTAGAAGGCGAATTCTTAACCACCGGACCATCAAGTAAGTTCAAGGAAGTAAGCTCTTTAAATCTGCCTTCAAGATTCTGTGCAAAAACTTGGCTCCACTCTACAAGGCTGAGAGGTGGGTGGCTAACAGGCGCCACTTATCATGCTGGGAACTTTATGGGGTGAACAGGTGTGGGTGTAGGTGTGTGTCAGTAATATCCCACAGGCCAGTTATGTGGCCCAAAACAACAGCCAATATGGACTAACCGTGCCAGGCCTGTGCTAATAACCACCATCTTAATGGCCAAGAGCAATTACACAACATTTACTAGATGACAAGGGCTGTTATTCGTGCTTTACTGCACTAGAGCTTCCCTGGTGGCTAGAAGATAAAGAATCTGCCTGCAGTGCACGAGACCTAGGTTCGATCCCTGGGTCAGGAAGATCCCCTGGAGAAGGAAATGGCAACCCACTCCAGTATTATTGCCTGGAGAAATCCATGGACAGAAGAGCCCGGTGGGCTACAGACCATGGGGTCACAAAGAGTCGGAAACGACTGAGCGACTAACAATTTTTTTTCTTCACCCTATGTGGTGGGTCCTATTATCTTAACATTAACTTTGTAAGTTAAAAGACTGAGGCTGAGATGTTAAGTAGCTTGCTCAAGGTCACACAGCCAGGACCTGGCAGAACTGGATGGGCACTCAGGCTGTTTGGGCAGGGGTGAGACACTGGTTCTGTGGGGTTGGAAAGCCTGGGAGGTGTCTGGGATCTCTGGTGAGAGAGGCTGAGTGGATGATGAAACCACACTTGTGATCCAGACCAGCACTGGCTGACAGAACTTCCTGCAAGGATGGAAATATTCTCCAGTTGTGCTGTCCACAGCCTATAACCAAGTGGGACTACTGAACAGTGTAGCTGGTGTGACTGAGGAACCAATCTTTAATACGACTTAAATTGAACTAATTTACATGAAAATAACCACATGTAGATAGAAGCGGCCACACTAGATAGCTCTAGACCAGGATGCTGAGGACTACAGCCCTGGGGTCAAATCCTGCTGTTTCTGTAAACAAAGTTTTATTGACACATGGCCACGCCTATTTGTTTACACATCACCTGCGGAAGAATCCCTGGGATGGGGAAGCCTGGTGGGCTGCTGTCTGTGGGGTTGCACAGAGTCGGACAGGACTGAAGTGACTTAGCAGCAGCAGCAGCGGCTGCTATGGAGTTGCCAAGCAGAGCTGACAGAGACTGTATGGCCCACACAACCTAAACTATTTACCATCTGGCCTTTTAAGAAAAAGTCTGCCTACCAACTGCTGCTCTAGACTGTGGAGGAAACACAGAACTGAGCGACAAACAGCCTGCTCAGAGCCGAATTAATTCACTGACTCTGTCGGCTAGTTCTAACACTGCTGCCTTTCCAACCTCCCTCTTGATCCATCCAAATACGTGTCCCAGGACCCTGCTTGATGACACTACTCTCCAGGATAGCTCCCACTGAATGACGACCCACAAAGTGACAACTGTGTGCCACCCATTACACCATTTCATCTCACTGAGCTTTCACAATGGCCCACGAAGGCAAGGAGATGACGATGTCCATTTGACAGAGGTGAAAACTGAGTCTCAAGGAAGTGACATGAATCTCTCAAGGTCAAGGAGCTCCTAGGGGCACAGTGACCATGTGAACCCAGGTCTGCCAGCCCCAAGGCTGCGTCCTCTCCACCAACCCTGGCCCACTCTCAAAGATGAGCTAGGGAGGAAAATGAAAGGCAGCCATGGAAGCCAGGCTCACGCCACCAACAGGCACTTACAGGTTGGCCAAGGCCACAGCTGACAGCTAAGCTGGCTGGGGTGGAGGATCTCATGTGATTTCTGTAAAGCTTGCGCTGCCCTTGGGGAGAGGGACTGCCCCCTTCCCCCAAGCCTGGTCTCCAACCCCTGCTCACCATTGATCAGCTCCAGGGCCTCTTCCTTGGTTCGGGTGATCTTCTCCTGCCGCCAGGATGAGGGCCGCCGTGACTGGCTGTGCTTGACCAGCAGGTGTGAGCAGCGGACCCTGGTGGGCTCCCCCTGTCCGTTTTTGCCGCTGCCACTGCTGTTGCCACTTGGCCGCTCCCACTGGCTGGCATTAGTGATGTGATTGAAGTAGTACACCCGGCCTAGAAGGGCGGGGGGCACAGAATTTAGCTGGGACCTGCTCAGAGGATACCACCATCAAGCCATGATACGGAACTGGCCAACAAGACGCCTTCACTCAGCCAGCCCACTGCTGTCCACCAGTGTCATCGGGACTTAGGGAGCTAACCCTCTAGGGGGGGCAGACAGGCAATAAACAAGCAAGCAAGACCATATAACAACTGCACTCAGAAGCCAGACTCCCTGTTCAAATCTGCCACTCACTCCCTGTATGATCTCCCTTCTCCGGGCCTCAGTTTTCTCACTTGTAAAATGGAAATAACAACAGTACTTGCCTGAATGGTTTTTGGAAGGACTGTATGGGTTCACATCTGTAATGAGTTTAGGATAGCACTTGACATATATTAACACATTATCGATTGGGGAATTTTGCAGAAACTAACGCCTGTGGCTGGTGATTTGTTATGTAAGTGAATGTTGAGTAACATTTGGGTAACTAAAGACATACTAATGCATCTCTGGTCAAAACGTGGGCTTCCCAGGTGGTGCAGAGGTAAAGAATCTGCCTGCCAATGCAGGAAGCAAAACAATCTTGGGTTCGATCCCTGGGTAGGAAGATACTGTGGAAGAGAAAATGGCAACTCACTCCAGTATTCTTGCCTGGGAAATTCCATGGACAGAGGAGCCTGGTGAGCTACAGTCCATGGGGTCACAAAGAGTAGGACACGACTTGAGCATGCACATGTTACTGTGAGGCGTCTGGTCAATAAGAGTGCAACAGCTACTAGTACCTCCAAAACAAAGCAATGGGTGTTTATTCTGCTGCATAAACTGTACCCATGTGTGTCAGACACAAAAGCTTTGTCCTTTTCCCCTACCCAGTTACAGAACTGGGGTCCAGCATTATTGGGGTCAGATGTTATCCAGAGACTAAAGAGCATGGAGTGAGGGCTGCCAACAAGAAGCTTGAAGTAGGACCCAGCAGAGATAGGGTGTCATTCCTGGAGCAGAGTCTGCTGGGCTTACACGGAGGACTTGTGCCGAACACCGTGAAGGGCTGGATGGCACCCTCAGGGAACACTGTTAGGACTGAACTGGGTAGAAATGGTTGGAGTGGGAGCCCCAAATCGGGCAGAGCATAGGCTTTACACTGTAGGTCGCATCCACAGGTCAAGGCTGCAGGGTGGGGTGGGGGTTGGTGAGAGCTGAGCCACTGACTGCCTCAAAAACCTTGGCAATGGGTTCCATCTCCCTGAACCTCAGTTTTCTCATCTGAAAAGTGGGGGTAAGAGAATAAGGACATCAAACCTCCAGGGGGTTAATGTGGAGAGTGGATGGTGCTGTATGCAAAGTGCTCCTGATGTTCAAAAACTCAAATTATTACTGCGACTATGACTGCTAGGCTCTATGGAGAAAGAAGTGTGAAATGCTGGAACCTGCATCTTAGTAGTTTGCAGCAAGAAGGGTAGGGGGCTCTGGAGTCAGAATGACTGGGTCCGAACCCAGCCCCCACCCCCTGAAATCAATGACCTTGGGCGGGTTCCTGGCGTTTTCTGGCCTTGAGTTTCCTGATCTGCAAAACGGGGGTAACAATTACCTCTCTCCCAAAATTATGGCCATTTAGAGAAAGCACACACCCAAAATGCTTGTAACTATGCTTGGTCCTGAGATAAACGTTCCCTATTCTTGACATTATTATTGGGGGAAAGCCTTAAGTCGGGTTCCGGAGCACAAGGGCAGTTCTCAGGCAAATACCACCGGCCGGATATCGCAAACTAAGAATATGGTGTGGATGGCAGCGAGCGTTATTAGCAGAAGGAGGTTGTGGATCCGAGGCCGAACAATACCCTAGGGCCCCGCCCTGAGCATGATGTTGGGGCGTCCTCCCCAAGGGGTCCCCCCTGGGACCAGCGGGTTGCACAGACCTTCCCTCAGGACTTCTGGTGCATTAGGCCGAACGAAAGTGTCAATCAGATCGGCAGGGCCAGGGCCATCGCCTGAGGGAGTGCCGCGGGATCACCATCCCCCCGCCACCCTGGGAGCACCCTGGGACTCCCCGGCCACGCCCCTTGCCTCAGTTTCCTCGGGATTCCCCTCTCCTCAGGCTCGCAGCCCTCACAGGGTGGGCCAGGGCCGTTACCCGGGGACGACGCGGAGGAGCCAGGACCCCACGGGAACCGAGCGGCGGTGCCGCGCTCGAGGGGCAAGCTCGAGCCCTGCTTCTGCGGGCCCTCGCGGCCCCGTCCCAGCCCCGACCCCCGCGGCACCTGAGCTGCGGCTCATACGCTTCTCCCAGCCGGGCGGCAGCTTCTCCTCGTCCGCCATCTTCCCTCCTGCCGCAGAGGCCGCTCCGCCTCCGCCGCACCGCCTCTGCCGCCCGCGTCCGCCCACCGCTGCTGCCGATTGGCTGAGCCCGCCCCGCAAGGGGTCCTGGCGACAGCACTCATTGGGCACCCTAACTGTCCGGACTGACTCTCTGGCTTCCTATTGAGCAGAAGCGGGGGTGGGCGGAGCCTCCCATTTTTTAATCTGGGCCCCGCCCCTGGTCGGCCTCACCCAGGTCCCGCCCCCTTCCTTTCCTCGGCCGCTAATTGGTGGGAAAGTGACGCGAACACGCCTTATCAACGCCCTCTGCTGAGCTTCCAAAAGTTCCGACCCCTCCTTTGCGTCCTACGCCGCAGAGCCCATCCGATTGGCTATTACTGCAGCAATTCCCGCCTTCCTAAACCATAGCCCGCGGGCTGTAGCCTCCCATGCGGAAGTGTCTGGCTTGTGTGGAGGTAACCGCAGCGAAGGAAGTTCTTGAAAAAAGGCGGTGCTGCCTTTGCTGTTGCCATAGCAACGCAGTTACCTTGGTGATGAACGGCTAAGAATCCAGAAGCCTATATTTGGCTCCTCCGTTCTCCCTCGTCACACCTGTTTCCCCCAGATGTCCAAAGCTAGCCCACCTCCTTTTAATTTTTTGTGCAAGACTCTTTCCCTATTTTACTGACCCAAATACCTTCCATTTCCTTTGAAATCTACTTTACTTCACTAATTCCCTCCCAGTTTGGCTTCTGCCTCTGTCCTGGGTGACTCGTGGGTGTTGGCATTGCCATTCAGATGAGGACACGGTGGCTTTGTGGGTGGAAATTTGTGGGTGGAAGCGCGGGTGGGAGGATAATGAGCTCAGTTTGAATCAACTTACTTTTTAAATTTATTTTTCATTGAAATATCAGTTGAATAAGTCAATTTAAAACGAAGGCTGTGGCACTAAAGGGACATTGAAGAGGTGGTTGGAGACCTAGGGCTGTAGATTTATGTGGGGATCGGGACACCAAAACGGAAGAGTTCAACTAAAGTTCATCTATAGAAGGAGGAGAGTGAAAAAGCTAGTTTAAAATGCAACATTAAAAACACTAGGATCATGGCATCTGGCCCCATCACTTTATGGCAAATAGATAAGGGGAAAGTGGAAACAGTGACAGATTTTATTTTCTAGGGCTCCAAAATCACTGTGGATGGTGACTGTAGTGATGAAATTAAAAGACACTTGCTCCTTGAAAGGAAAGCTATGACAAACCTAGACAGGGTATTAAAAAGCAGAGACATCACTAAGCCGACAAAGGTCTGTATAGTCAAAGCTACAGTTTCTCCAGTAGTCATGTATGGATGTTGAAAGTTGGACAATAAGGAAGGCTGAGCGCCAAAGAACTGATGCTTTTGAATTGTGGTTCTGGGGAAGACTCGAGAGTGCCTTGGACTGCAAGGAGATCCAACCAGTCCATCCTAAAGGAAATCAGTCCTGAATATTCATTGGAAGGACGGATGCTGAAGCTGAAGTTCCACCTGATGCCATCACTTTGACCACCTGATGTGAAGAGCCAACTCATTGGGAAAGACCCTGATGGTGGGAAAGATTGAGGGCAGAAGAAGAAGGTGACAGAGGATGAGATGGTGGGATGGCATCACCGACTCCATGGACATGAGTTTGAGCAAACTGCAGGAGATGGTGAAGGACAGGGAAGCCTGGTGTGCTGCAGTCCATGGGATTGCAAAGAGTCGGACATGACTTAACAACTGAACAACATAGCATACAACCTTATGTAACTGTTAAAAAGAATGAGGCGCAGTGACATGAAACACAGGGAAACATGTCTAGGACAAATTACAGAAGCAGGATGCAGCTGAAAGTTAAAAGCACCCAGGAACCAGATTGCTTTGAGTTCAAAGTCTGGCTCTGCCACTTGCTGTGACCTTAACAAATTACTTAACCTCTGTACTTCAGCTTCTCCATCTGCAAAATGAGGGTAAGAAAAAAACATGTCTCATGAATATCCTTGAAGTAAAGATTAAATGAGTTCATCTATAGAAAGCATTCAAAAACAGTGTCTGGTCCATAGCAAGGGTAGGTATTGCTGGGTGAAAAAAAAAAAAAAGCAAAACATAGTACAGCATAGCAATTATAGTATGTATGAAAGCATAATAAGGGACTTCTCTGGTGGTCCAGTGGCTAAGACTTTGTACTCCCTAAGTAGGTGGCCTAGGTTCAATCCCTGGTCAGGGAACTAGATCCTACATACCGCAACAAAGACCCAGTGCAGCCAAATAAATATATATTAAAAAAAAGAAAGCATAATAAAACCAAAAAGATCAAGAAAAATTAACTTTTTATATTATTAGAGCAAGGAAATCCAACCAGTCCATTCTGAAGGAGATCAGCCCTGCGATTTCTTTGGAAGGAATGATGCTAAAGCTGAAACTCCAGTACTTTGGCCACCTCATGCGAAGAGTTGACTCACTGGAAAAGACTCTGATGCTGGGAGGGATTGGGGGCAGGAGAAGAAGGGGACAACAGAGGATGAGATGGCTGGATGGCATCACTGACTCGATGGATGTGAGTCTGAGTGAACTCCGGGAGTTGGTGATGGACAGGGAGGCCTGGCGTGCTGCGATTCATGGGGTCGCAAAGAGTCGGACACGACTGAGCGACTGATCTGATCTGATCTGATTATTAGAGTATTATAATTAACTCAAACTGTATAAAAATAATTGTGTATCACTGAGAATTTCTGGATTTATCCAAAGATGTTAATGACTAATACTGGTGATGCAGGTGAAGGAAGAAATGAGGAACTTAAGTTATAACATTCTGACTTTTTAAACAAGCATGTATTAGCATAGTAATAATAATCTTTTTTTAAAAATAATTTTAGATTTAAGGCTGGACTGCAAAAGTAGTATAGTTCTCAAAGTCCTTTACCCAACCATCCCTTATATTAGCATCTTACATAATAGAATAGAGGCTGTCAACCAGGGGTGATATTGTTCCCCAGGGGACATATGGCAAGATTAAGACATTTTTGGTTGTCACAAAAAGAGAGAGATGCTACTTGCATTTAGTGGGTGGAGGCTGAGGATGTTACTGAACATCCTGCAATGTACAGCCTCCACAACAAAGAATTATCCCCCCAAATGTTAACAGTGCCAAAACTGAGAAATTCTGCCACAGAATGATGATGAAAACTAAGAAATAAATATTGGTCCAATACAATTAAGTAAACTAGATTTTAAATAAAAGAATTTCCTGTTTCACTAGTAATATCCTCCTCCAGGATGTGACCATGTCTAGGTCTTTCCTTGTCTTTCATGATCTTGATACTTTTGAAGACTACAATGGCTTTCATGCTGATGTTTGGACATGCTGATGTCTGTTCAATATTTTCTCATGATTTATTGAGGTTTGGACTTCCCTGGTAGCTGAAATGGTAAAGAATCCACCTGCAATGCGGGAGACCTGGGTGTGATCCCTGGGTTGGGAAGATCCCCTGGTGGAGGGCATGGCAACCCACTCTAGTATTCTTGCCTGGAGAATCCCCACGGACAGAGGGGCTTGGTTGGCTACAGTCCATGGGGTCACAAAGAGTCGGACACGACTGAGCAACTAAGCACCACCAGCACATACATCACTGGAAAGGACACCACAAAGATGATATGCCCTTCTCAGTGCATTGTACCAGGCGGTTAATGACGTTGCAATGTATTACTGGTTGTATTAGGGTTTCTATTGCTGTCATGTTAGCCTACAATCTAGTGGATTAACATTTACCATCTCAGTTTTTATGGGTCAGGAATGCAGTACAGTTTAGCTGGTGTGAGCAGGAGCGGCTATGGTCTTATCCCAAAGCTTGACTGGGCAGGATCTGCTTCCAAGCACCCTCATTTGGTTGCTGGTAGGATTTAGTTGCTAACAGAACATGGAATTTAGGACCACAGTTCCTCACTGGCTATTGGCTGGGGGTCAACAAGGCAGCTCACAACATGGTATCTGGCTGGCTTTCATTAATGAGCAAGAGGGCAAGATGGAATCCACAACCTAATCTCAGAAACAATATCCCATCATTTTTGCTATATTGTTAGAAGTTAGGTCTGGCCTAAGAGGAAGGGATTACACAATAGTATGAGTGTGGTCCCAGCTCATTAGGGGCCATCTTAGAGGTCACCTCCCACACTTGTGGTATTTTTGATCACTTGGTTAAGATAGTATCTGAACTATTTTCCCTTTTGTAATAAGTAAATACTTTTGGAAGAGATACTTTTGAGTCTGTGCAAATATCCTTCACCCCCAAATTTTAACATCTATTAGTACATCTTGCCTACACCAATTATTACTATGATGATATAAGGATTAGTGATTTTTTTTTAAAGCATTGGTGAGTTCTTATTTTCCTCTTTTCTTCTACAATTAATTGAAATCCTTTTGTAATGAAGGGTTGTCCCTTCTTCCCCACTCATTTACACTTTCAGCTATTTATTTCTATGAGCATGGGGTTGAGGATATTTATTTCATTCTTTGGGTCATAGTCCAATATTATTCTTTTGTTGTTCAAGTTTTTCTACATTTGGCCACTGAGAGCTTTTTCACAGGTTGGCCTCTGTGCTCTTTCAACATGCTTCTACCTTTTTTGAGTACTTCTTATCTCAAGATGCTCCACCCTGAGCTTGAATTTTCCCTGCTCTAGCTCAGGAATCATTCACTTCTCCCAGAAACCCTGGTTCCCTTTATTGGACAATATTGTTTAGAAACTAAGATCTGGGGGTTCCTTGAAGGTCCAGTGGTAAAGAATCCACCTGCCAATGCAGAAGACATGGGCTTGATCCCTGGCCCAGTAAGATCCCACATGCTGTGGAGCAACTAAGCCTGTGCACCTCAACTACTGAGCCTGTGTCTAGAGCCCAGGAGCTGCAACTACTGAAGCCTGTGTCCTGGAGTCTGTGCTCTGCAACAAGAGAAACCACTGCAGTGAGAAACCCGTGCACTGCAATGAAAAGTAGCCCCCCTCACCACAACTAGAGAAAAGCCTGAGCAGCAATGAAGACCCAGCACAGCCAAAAATAAATGAAATGTAAAATTATATATATAAAGAAACCAAGATCTGGAAGTAGATCCTGGGGTATCACTGCTTCTGGTCCCTCTAAATGGATAAACAAGGAAATGTATGTACAGATGCACATAACTGTATTTCTATGTATGTCTGTAATGTTTTAAATGAAAATCATGAGTTCATACTGATGCTTCCAACTCTAATCAGTCCCATGGGGTTCTATTCACCCTCTTTCACAGTAACTTCTTTCTCCAGCAGCAAGACACCTGGTTATAATTATCTGCAATATATGTATCCAACTCTGTGCGTGTACAGATGTATATTAGTAAGACTAGTTTGGAAATTGCAAAATCATTCTGCTATGAGGAACATATTTACCAACTATAGTACAATGTTTGTGTGTAATTCTTTTTGTCTTTAGCCTTATAGTATCAAATCAAAATACATTTTAGAAAATTATTTAGATCAGCTCCTTTCTCCCCCACCTCCTTCAGTGGGGTCTTGTAATTCACTTATACATATGGATCTGTTTGACTGGCTGCACTTGATCTTTCTATATCCTGGTTGACAAATGCGGAGTCCTGCATTCACCACCATAATTCCAGATGTGGCAATTCCATCACCACAAAAATCCCTCCTGCATACTGCCCTTTTATGTAAAAAAAGGCCAAAAAAAATTCAATAAAAATACCAATTAAAAAGAATGAGACAAAAAAATCATTAATATAGAAAAATAAAAAGCATTAAAAAAACTACTGAATGGAAAACAAATATTATAGAATGTATAATTTTTCCAATTGTATTTCAGAAAATTTCTGGATTCACTCAAATGTTAATTATTGCCACTGTCATTAGGGATGTTATATAAGTAAGAAACTTAATTTTTTGCAAATGTGTGGATTTTTTTTACAAGCAGATATTAGCATAGTAATTAAAAAAAAAATTAAATTGGGGACTTCCTGGGGGTCCAGTGGCTAAGACTCCATGCTCCCAATGGATGGGGACCTGGTTCAACCCCTGGTCAGGGAACCAGATCCCACATGCCACAACTAAGGATTTACATGACATGTGCTGCCAAGTAAATAACTAAAAATTAATATTAATTAAAACAATTTTTTTAATGGAAGTTTACAGAAATACACTGAAAAAGGCTTCACCTCAGGAGAGAGAATGAGGCCAGGAGGGTGGTCTTACTTTTAGCTTGTACTTTTCTATGCTGATTTGAAAACAAGGACTTCAGCATGTCAAGGCTGTCATAAAATTTAAAAAAGAATTGGGGGGAGGGGGTTTATTTTCTAAGCAGACAGATAAGGAGGAGACTGAGCTAAAAGAGCAGGGGTACCAGAAGACACATATTTCTGATTTGTCAGGAGGAAGGGGAATCCTACGGACAGTAGGGAAGTCAAGGGGGCAGGTAAAAAGGAGGCCAGTGGAGACCAAGGAGAGACCAGCTTTAGTGGACTATAGACCAGCATCCCAGGCAGTCTGCACGACTGCGTCCCAAGTAGCTTGATGGCAAAAAGAAAGCATAAGGCTGGGGGGGTGATGCGGGGGGAGCAGTGGACTAGACTTGAACATGGTTATGTCCTGAGGAAGGACCTACCAGGTCAATACACAGAGAGGGGAGAAGGCTTGGAGCAAGGTTCTAGGTGAAACTTTCAAAAGCAGCTCCAGAATGTGGCTCTGGGTAAGGACAAGGTCAAGGCTGACCTCAGGAGCTGTGGCCAAGGGAACAGAAATGGAGTGTTTGATGTCCTGTCTACTCATACCTGAAGGAAGAAGGCCAGAGATGGATATAGCACCAGACATCCTGCTGTTTTAACTGCATTATCTCATTATTTCATGGAGATGTGGGTGTCATCATGGTGCCCCTTTTTAGAGGAAGAAACAGAGGATCGGCAAGGGCTGAATAGCCTAGGTCACACTGTTTTACTCTGTCCACTAGCATTTCACAGGTGCCAAGAACTGTGGCTGCTTAATCATGCTTATCTCATCTCTACTTCACAACATACCAATGAAGTAAACACAATCAGTTCCAGATTGGATAAGGAAATGAAGGTTAAGGGAGATTAAGTAACTACCCAGGGTCACAGTTGGTGGTAGGGCTGGGGTTCCACACCCAGTCTGTGTGAATCTAAACCTGTATTCCTAACTATTATTAATTCTAAGGTCCTTGCCCAGAGGATCCTTGGTCTATTGATGACAATAATCCCAGGATCTTTTGACCTTCAGAAAAGTGTTAGTCACTCAGTTGTGTCCACCTATTTGTGACCCCATGGACTGTGTAGCCTGGCTGGCTCCTCTGTTCATGGAATTCTCCAGGCAAGAATACAGGAGTGGATTGCCATTCTCTTCTCCAGGGGATCAAACCCAGGTCTCCCGCATTGCAGGCAGATTCTTTACTGTCTGAGCTACCAGGGCAGCCCAGAGACAGATGGCTAGCCCCAGAGCTCTGGTCTTCCACTCAGGTTCCCAATCTACTGACTCCCTCCTTGATCCAATCTTGAAGTCTTATTGAGCAGCTGGGTGGGTACTTAGAACAGTGACAACCAGATACCAACCCTCCGCTCAAGAGATAACTCTCACTCAAAGATGACAACAAAGCAGCCTCTAAGTTTTTATTAACATGAGTTTCCAAAAACAAGCATCCATATTAGTGTGGGGAGTGAGGGTGGGAGGAGGGGGAAGGGCAGGAAGAAGGAATTCTGCTCTATTGGTAATAAAGCTCCAGGTTCATCCCATCGTGGATTTCATCTGAAGTGAAGGTGTTAAGGAATCCTTAAGGTGGGCTCCATCCCCATCCCCATCTCTCACAACTGCAACATTTGGGACTGGATCATTTTGATTTGGAAAGAATCCAAACTTTGTAAAAAGTTCATGTTCCTTCTGCACAACAGACATCCTGGAATCTAGCTCCACCCTGATCTCCTGTCCCCACTCAGGTGGAGCTTAGTAAATAAATATTTTGACCAGAAAGTGTCAAAGTCTTACAAGCCAAGTCAAAATATTTAACCAACCACCCTCCTCCCCCAACAAAATAATTAGATGGCTCCCACTCTCTAAATACTTACCATGTGTCACATTCTAAGTTAAATAACTTATGGGCATAACCTCATACAGACCTGAGTATTGAACATAGGGAACCAAGTCTGGGTATGTAGATCCTTCCTCAAAAAGTCAAAAAAGGATACAGTCCCCCAGAGACACATGGTCCTTAAAAATCGTGTACCTGTGGGATAAAAACTTTTTAGAAAAAAATCTAAGGAGGCTCTTCACCCCAGAGACCAGCTGAAAAAGTTCTGCCTAAACAAAGGGCTGGCTGCAGCCCTCCCTCAACCAAACTCTTCTGGCCTGCTCCTGTCCAGCCCCTAGTTCTACCCCTGTACTCACCACTTCTTCAATACGATCTTGTTCCAACGGGTGCCAGTTTGGGCTGCGATCAGCTTCTTAAGGTCCCCGATGGTGTCATCCGTACTGGACGCAGAGGAGTTAAGGAAAATGGAAAGAGGACTCTCCCCATTCCCGCCCCAACCCCCAGGTTTAATTACAATCACTCTAAAACAAAGACTGAGTTGCCTGCCTCATGCCAAGCATCCCCCGGAAGCTACAGCACCTTGGTCGGCAGTGGATACTTGCACTTAACGCGCACCTTCTTTCCCAGACGGTCGTTGCAAACAACCTCGATCATCCTGGCTGGAGCAACACAAAGCGAGGACTGGGAGGCAACTGAATCGAGACTTCAGGGGTTCCCTAGGTCCCAAGACCCCCGGTTATTGAGACTTAACGTTCACATCCCCATCACTCCCCGTCCCCATCACTCCCTTAGATCGGAGTCTCCCCAGGCCCCTAGTTCCGTGTCCCAGGACTTCGGACCCCAGGGCTACCGCGGACGCCGGGCAGCCGCGCTCCTCCCCTCCAGTAACCCGCCCGGGCCCCGACCCACTCCAGGTAGCCTGAAGACCGAGCCGAGCCTCTCGCAGGCCAGCGGATCCTCGAAGGCCGGGTCCCCTCACCTTTCCCCGACTCCGGATTCCTCCACCTGGCTCCCTCACCTCAAATCGCCTGGAAGCAGCAGACGCCACAACCTCCTCGCACGACTGCTAAACCCAGGCCAGAGTAGACACTAAGAACCTACGCTAAAACAGGAAGCGGAAGTGCGCAACCGGAAGCTCCACCCCTCCCCCCCGTGCCTGTCAACACGCCACGGAGTGCTCATCCCAGGGTAAGATGTGGGCTTGCAGTTCCCAGGCGCGGTTTTGGGCTTCCAAGCCTGGGCAGGGGGACACCTGTGGACGGAGCGTTGGGCCGAATGAGGGTCCCGGCTGGGGAGAGGAGTGGAGTGTCAGCGGTCTTGGACCGGCGCCCAGCCTCTTGGAGGCCCTTGGTTGAAGGCACTTCGTTGTGCCGAGACACCGTCTAGTGTGGCATCTGGTGGAGACGCCCAGGCACATCCCGAGGGAACAGGGTTGACCTCCTGTTCCTGAGCCCAACGAAGCCTC
The DNA here is from genome assembly GCF_002263795.3 of Bos taurus. NCBI lineage: Eukaryota > Metazoa > Chordata > Mammalia > Artiodactyla > Bovidae > Bos > Bos taurus. Next base: position 14,420,332 of record NC_037334.1, on the reverse strand, counting down.
TAACAGGAGCCTGGATCAAGTCCTGCAGTTGTACTCTCCGCCCCCCTGCCTTCATTCAGGGCTGGACCCCGGAAGCGTTTTGCTCATCCCTCCCCTCTGGCTATCTCGCCTGTCCCCAGGGACATCTGGGTTGCTGACTACAATCAGTAAGTGAAGGACTCTTCTGATTCTGGCCTGGGTACCAGCACTTACCAGCACTCCAGAATGGAGTTCAGCTCTTATCAGAATGCAGCACTGATGAGGAAGCTGGAAACCAGCACGCGTGCAAGAGCTCCCAGGTCTTTGACTTCAAGGAAGGTCGCTCCTGCCCTACAGAGGGCACTGTGTACCAGATCCCAACCTTGCTTTTCAGCCCCAGAGCAGCCCCTGGACTGATATGTTTCCCCAGGGCTGGTGGAACAGGGAAGACCCCTTCCTAAATCCAACCTGCCTGTAGAACTCACTGTTGAACTGTTTCTTCTCAGCAGACAGAATTCTAGTTTGACTAGCCTAAAAGGATTCACTCTGAAAAGGGGGCGGCAACCTCTGATTCACCCAATCCACCTTCTCAAAATAAGATGCAAGATTAGGCAGAAGACGTGAGATACCTTCCTGGGGAAAGGATGGATGCTTTGCGACCCTGTCGGGGCTGCCCTGACTTAAGGAACTGGCTCAAGAAGTGCCGCCTCAAACACTAGACTCAGGGGCCTTCCTGCCTCAGGATTTTTTCTTTTTTCTGCCTCAGGGCAGAAATCTGTTGTTTCTCCAACCTCTGCAGAATCCCACTGAGTGGGCTTCAGAGGGCAGGGAATCTTAATGGAAAGTTTATTCAGATTGGAGACACAGATCCAGATGATGAATCAAAACCTCAGTCTCATTCCTTAATATTAAGCTGCATGGTCTCAACGGGCTTCCCAGATGGCACTAGTGGTAAAGAACCCGCCTGCCTGGGTCGGGAAGATCCCCTGGAGAAGGAAATAGCAACCCACTCCAGTATTCTTGCTTGGAGAATCCCATGGACAGAGGAGCCTGGTGGGCTACAGTCCATGGCGTTGCAAAGAGTCAGACACGATTGAAGCGACTTAGCACGCACACATGCTCACACATGATTCCAACATTCCCCTCTCTGATTCTCCTTTTCCTCATCCAGAAGAATAGATGGGGCAAGAAGGGAGATGGAATGTAAGGGGTAAGCTTGAAGGGACTGGTGTGCCTGGGGAAGTTTAGAAAGAGCACATCTTTCATTCACATAGAAAAACTAGGTCACACCCGCTGTTGATGGTGTTGACCACTAGACAGCAGAATTGCTGAGCATATTCCTCTTTTTGGTGCTTTTGGTGTTTTCCCAGTTATCTACAATGGACATATGTTACTCTTGTAATGAGGGGGAAAGTAAATTTAAAAAATTTATCAGTTGATTTGGCTGCATTGGGTCCTAGTTTCGGTATGTGGGATCTTTGTTCCCCGACCAGGGATTGAACCCCCATCCCCTGTATTGCAAGGCAGATTCTTAACCACTAGACCTCCAGGGAAGTCCCAGAAGAAATTTTGGGTTTTTTCGCCATACCAAATAGCATATCCGATCTTAGCATCCTGACCAGGGGCTGAACCCATGCCCGATGCAGTGGAAGAACAAAGTCTTAACTATTGGACCACCAGGGAAGTAAGTGTTATTTTAAAAAAAAAAAGTTCTCACTCATTTTTTATGTTTCATTCAAAGGTAGCTAGGCAGTTCCCTGGTGGTCCAGTGGTTAGGACTCTACTCTCTCACTGCCTAGGGCCTGGGTTCTGTCCTTGGCTGCAGAACTAAGATCCTGAAAGCCATGCAACACAGAAAGAAAAAAACAAAAAACCCTTTCCTCAAAAGAAACCCCACAAATTAAAAAAAATTTTTTTTAATTAAAAAAGAGATAGCTAAAACACAGGATTGTGTTGCTGAGCCTATGGGCTGGGGGAGATTGAAAAGGGGTGAAGAGTGCTGCTGAAAGGGGAGGGAAATAAAGCCTGGGATTGTTGGGAGCTTAGGGATCTACTGGGGGCCTGCCAGTCCCAACTGGGCTAAGGCATCCTGAGGAAGTGGAGGGAATGGGCCATGGGAAGTCCCAGGACTAGGCTGCCACTGCTACAAGGACTCCCTCCTCCAGAGCTGGGTGGGATATGGAAAGGCCTCAGGAGACTGGACAATTCACATTAGAGCTGCTGTTGCTGCTAAGTCACTTCAGTTGTGTCCAACTCTGTGTGACCCTATAGATGGCAGCCCACCACGATCCCCTGTCCCTGGGATTCTCCAGGCAAGAACACTGGAGTGGGTTGCCATTTCCTTCTCCAATGCATGAAAGTGAAAAGTGAAAGTGAAGTCACTCAGTCGTGTCCGACTCTTAGTGACCCCATGGACTTCAGCCTACCAGGCTCCTCCGTCCATAGGATTTTCCAGGCAAGAGTACTGGATTGGGTTGCCATTTCCGTCTCCAGACTCACATTAGAGACTTCTGTCTATTTCCTGATAAATGTCATTCAGAACTTCTCATGAAGAGACTCAGTACCTGCCCACTGGGGGCCAGGACAGCCCCACTCTCCCATTGGGGCCTCAAAAGGATCTGCTGTCATCTGCTACTGGGAGGAGCTAGGTGTTTCCTAGGAAGGAGAGTTCTGAGTCACAACTCAAGGCGCAAGCTGAGCAGGGCTCCTCTGCCCCTTATTACCTAAATTTCTGACCCAGAGGAAATTCTATGTGGGGGTGCCCATCCTTCCACTCCTGTTTGCTTGATGGGGAGGAGATGGTTCCTAGGAAACCTGTGTAACTGACAGAGGCATTGCCCCTTCATGATGCCATGGGCTTTCTAGAGAGAATCACAGCCAGAGAGATGCCCACACTCTGGCATCAGAAAAATCTGGGCTTGAAGCCCTAGCAAGCAACATGATGTTTGCATGATCCCTGGTGGGGGAATTAAGATCCCACATGCACTGTAGAGCTGGCCAAAAGAAAATTTAAAAAAGCAAACTCTTTTAGATGTATGTGTTAAATTTCTGCAACTATCTATCAACTATATCTGAATAAAGCTTAAAAAACCTATATTGCTTTCACTTATCCATAAATAAATACATAAAAAGTAAAACACTGTGGTAGTCAGGTAGTCAACCTATTAAGATGAGGAAACCAGAAACCCCTGGACTACCAGAGTCCAGTGGACCACCATGTCAACCATTGGATGACCAGGGAAGTCCCAGTTTGGCATTTCATACACAATTTCTTCTGTGTGTGCATGTATTAAAAACATATTTTGCCAGGGGATTACATGGTGGTCCAGTGGTTAGGACTCAGCACTTTCGCTGCAGTGGTCTGGCTTCAGTCCCTGCTTAGGGAACTAAGATCCCACAAGCTGCACAGCATGGCAAAACAACAAAGCCCCCAACAAACAAACCAAAACCATGTATTACCATTATAGGCTCCCGAGAGTGTGAGTTAGTAAAAGCTATTTTATATATATATATATACACACACACACACACACACACACACAGACATATATGTAATATATACTTTCTATGTTTCTATTATAAATACACTCTATTTATATATGATAAATCAAACCAGGAACTGGATTCATGTGTCAAAGGACATGCCTCATGCGAAGAGTTGTCTCACTGGAAAAGACCCTGATGCTGGGAGGGATTGGGGGCAGGAGGAGAAGGGGACGACAGAGGATGAGATGGCTGGATGGCATCACTGACTCGATGCACATGAGTTTGGGTGAACTCCAGGAGTTGGTGATAGACAGGGAGGCCTGGCATGCTGCGATTCATGGGGTTGAAGAGCGACTGAACTGAACTGAGTGTTTTTTAAATGAATTAATTTAGGAAGGTCATCAGCTAAACAGTTATTACAGTGCAGGTCTTATTCTCCAATTATTAGTTCTTTCCTCAAATAGTATGACAAAATTCAATGAGAGTGTAATTTTGAATAGCTTTTGCCAAATCACACTTTCAAGAGCCTATAATGGCAATACATGGTTTTTTGTTTGTTTGTTGGGGATTTTGTTGTCTTGCTATGCTGTACAGCTTGTGGGATCTTAGTATATGTTACACATATATGTATATATACTTTGGCCACCTGATGCAAAGATCTGACTCATTGGAAAAGACCCTGATGCTAGGAAAGATTGAAGGCAGGAGGAGAAGGGGACGACAGAGGATGAGATGGTTAGATGGCATCACCAACTCGATGGACATGAGTTTGAGCGAACTCCGGGAGTTGGTGATGAACAGGAAAGCCTGGTGTGCTGCAGTCCATGGGTTCCCAAAGAATCAGACACGACTGAGTGACTGAACTGAACTGAACTAATATATGTATATAAGAGAATGTTTAGCTCCAGTATTGTTTAGCTTGCCTGGAAGCAACCTGAATGCTCATCAATACAGGAGTGTTTCAATAAATTTCACTGCCCTTATGACTTGGCAACTTTAAAAATGAGTGTTATATATGTGGAGGAAGTGTCAATTCAGGCTCTGTGGAGAACAATTTGGCGCCATCAGTAAAAGTAAAAAATTCAGTGTCTTTTAACAAGCTCTATCACTTCTACAAATTTATTCTCATGCACAAAAAAGCATTATTAAGTAAAAAAATAGGGACTTCTCTCTCTGCCTAGAGCTCCGCTTTTGGTCCCGCCCTTTAGGGCTCGGCATCAGCAGCCCACTCCAGTACTCTTGCCTGGAAAATCCCATGGACTGAGAAGCCTGGTAGGCTACAGTCCATGGGGTCGCAAGGAGTCGGACACTACTGAGCAGCTTCACTTCACTTAATCGCCCAGTCACGCATTAGGAGCTCGGTCCTAATCCCCAGCCACGCCCCCAGTCTCGTTCCCGCCCTTAACCCCGCCTCAGGCCTCAATGTCGCCCGAGCCACGCCTTTTGTGTTTGGCCCGCCTCTCCGGCCCCGCCCCCGAATCTTGTTCCCACCTTAACCCCGCCCTGGACTTCGTTATCGCCTTAGCCACGCCTTCCGGGCTAGGTCCCAGTCCCTAGCCCCACCCTCTGTGCGGAGTTCTGATACCGTGCTGGACTGGCTGCCAGATCCAGCCACATCCCCTGAAGAGGAAAGCCGAAACTCCGTCAGCTACCGGAAACTGCGACCACCTCCCTGTCCGCACCCTCTTTTCCCTCCGCTTCTTAGGGCCCCCACAGGGCGAGTACCCGGGTTCCTTTAGTCGGAAGCGGAAGTGCGTGTCAACGGGATCATGGCGACTTTTGCCGACTTGCCCGACTCGGTCCTGCTGGAGATCTTCTCTTATCTCCCGGTCCGGGATCGGATCCGAATCTCCAGGTGCGGCCGCCCCCTGCGGGAGGGAAGGGCCAGGCGGGGGGCGTATCAGGAGATGCACATCTGATCCTGGCGGGGCCGGGGTCGTTCTAACGGCGGGTCCCCTCCCCCAGGGTCTGTCACCACTGGAAGAAGCTGGTGGACGACCGGTGGCTGTGGCGACACGTCGACCTGACGCTCTACACGGTATGCGGGTCTGGCCGTGCAGGCCTGGGCCGAGGTCGGGTTGGTCAGACTTCGAAGACCACGCCTCCAACCCTGTGTTTCGAGCGAGGCTCTCCCGGGTGCGTCCCGCCCGTGTCCCTTACTTGCTCTGCAGTGACCTCCAGGCCTCAGCTTCCCCATCTCCAGAATGGGTGTAACCAAGGTCTTGCAGGAAAAGAGCTTATTGATGAGTTTTCATGGAGAAATTTTCTATAGTCGACTTAGTTCTAGAATTAATCTCCTGAGTAGTCAACCAAATCATTTCAACTTTCTCCCACTTGTGCTTTATTTATTTTTCTTTGTTGTTGTTCAGTCGCTAAGTTGCCCGACTCTTTGCAACCCTATGAACTACAGCACACCAGGCTCCCCTGTCCTTCACTGATTTCCCGGAGTCACTCAAATTCATGTCCATTGACTTAGTGATCCTCTCTAACCATCTCATCCTCTGCTGCCCCCTTCTCCTTTTGCCTTCAATCTTTCCCAGCATCGGGTCTTTTCCAATGAGTTGGCCCTTTGCATTTTTCTTTTTATTATGAACTATTTCAAATAGATATAGAAATGTATAGAGGATATATATCTGAAACTATGTACTCACCACCTAGATTTAATCTTTTTAAACCTTTGGCTTTATTCACTGCAGATCTTGTGAAATACACATACAAATGTTTCTATACGAACATATGCATACAACATTTGCACATATGTTTCTTGCACTTTTGAAACCCTCCTCAGAGATAACCGTGACTATAAAGTGGATTTGTATCCCTTCATGTTTTTATTTACTGCCTATGTATGTGCTTATAAGCAATATACAGTATTGTTAATGTGTTTCTAAAATGGAGATAAAACTACTCTTTAGATAATTAAATGCTATTTTACTTATATTAATATATCCACCCATTACCAACTTTATTCACACATCACTTTTGAGATTTACTCTAATTAGTACTTGTAAATCTAATTCGTTCCTTTTAATTGCTGTTAAATGAATATACCACAGTTTGTTTCTCTATTTTCCTGTTGACAGATGATTAGATTATTTCCAACTTTCTACTATCACAAACAGCTTTATAAGACCGTGTCTCAAACTTTATTGTGCATATGAATCACCTGTTAGTGTTAGGTTGGTGTTGGTCACTCAGTCGTGTCCAACTTTTTGCAACCCCATGGACTATAGCCCACCAGGCTCCTCTGTCCATGGGATTTCCCAGTCGAGAATACTGGAGTGGGTTGCCATTTCCTCCTCTGGGGGATCTTCCCGACCCATTGCATTGACAGGCGGATTCTTTACCTCCAAGCCACCAGACTATTTTATTATGAAAACTTTCAAACGTATATAATAGTTAAAAGAACAGTACAGAGAACACAGTGTTGCCCACCACTAATACTTAATACATTGGTTGTATCATCTCTTCATCCATCCATCCCTCTTTCCATCAAGCTTTTATTTTCCAAATGTTTGTTTATTTTGTTTTCCCATTTGATTTTTTAAGTATGCTTCAAAATCAGTTGCAGATGAGTCCACTTCTAAAACACTTTAGTACCCATAACAGATATTAACTAGGACATTTGTTTTACATTTCTCTTTTTGAGGTTTAACTTTTTAAAATCACACATCATGAATAATTCTTACAAAAATGTGGAAGTAGTATAACTATGTATGGTGATGGGTATTAACTAGACTTATTGTGATGATCATGTCATAATACATATAAGTATTGAATCATTATGTTGTATGCCTGAAACTAATAAGTGTTATATGTTAATTATATCTAAATTAAAACAAAACCAAAAAAAATTGAAATATTGTCACAAATGAAGCAAGAGCCTTTGACAGTCATCCCCTGGTATCTCTACCCTTCCCCAGAATAACCACTAGTATGTGTGGAATTTCCTTCTGTAGCATTTTCTATGCTTTTGGAGCCTTGGGGCTTTATAGGGAAGGAAAGGGCAGTGGTTACAAGAGCAGGATTGGCCTTTGGGGTCAGGCTGTGTTGAATCATAGTTGTACTCTTGCAGCAAGATTCGGCCAATGCATTTTTCCAGTAGGGGGGTGGGGTGGGGACGGAGACCTGCCTTGCAACCAGGTACTGTGTGAGCCTTCTAGTTCAATGCTCAGCACTGCATCTGGCAAACAGTAGTTACTCAATACAAGTTAACCATTATGGTTGAAAGAATTGTACCCATATAAATTATAATATATATATAATAGTCTTCCCAGGTGGGGCTAGTGGTAAAGAATCTGCCTGCCGTTGCAGGACACATAAGAGACGCCAGTTCAATCACTGGGTCAGGAAGATCCCCTGGAGAAGGAAATGGCAACCCACTCCAGCATTCTTGCCTGGAGAATCCCTTGGACTGAGGAGCCTGTTGGGCTACAGTCCATGGGGTCACAAAAGAGTCAGACATGACTTAGCAGCTAAACAACAAAAGTACATAGTATTGTTTCTTTTTTTTTTAACCCTAAAGGTATCATTTTGCCACTCCTTCCTGCATGTCTTGAGGAGTTACCCACGTTTGAATCTCTGAATCCTCTTTGTTCTTAGTTGCTATCTACATGGCTGTTATCACTGGACATTTTTGCTGTTAAAACCATGATGTCAGAAACCAACGTTTCTGTAAGGTAAATTCCACAAAACAGGTATTACTAGGTTAGGCAGTGTGTTCATTTAAACCAACTAAAGAATTCATTTAAAAAAATATAAGTGGGGGCCGCTCAGAGATAAATGCAGAGGATTGAAAATATACAAAATTATAAACATTGGAAAGTAAGGTCTCTCCCTGCTTCTGTCACCCAAATCACCTTGTTCTTTCCCAGAAAGGCAGTAGATGTTCCTGTATTTGAAAAAACAAAACAGGTGCCAGTGGGGGTCCATATTTTAAATTTCAGTAAAAATCAGATTGCATTTCAAAGTAGCCAGACCAAGTCCCACCAGCAGGACCCAAGAACTGCTTTTCCACATCCTGGCTAGTGTTTGATATCATGAAACTTAAAGGATTTTCTCATTTGTCTTTTTACAAGTAAAAATGCTTCAACTTCTGGCTTTGTGGCCATTTGCTATTTTGCTAACAGTGGCTTCCACTCTTGTGAGTTACCTTTTAGTGGCCAGTGTTTCTAGTGAATCCCTTTCCTCAGCCCAAATTTGCAGGTCTGAATTTGATCAGGAAGATTTGATTCCTCTATCAAGAGTAGTTAACAGGGGGGGAGGGATAAATTAGGAGTTTGAGATTAAACTATACATACTACTATATATAAAATAGGTAACCAACGAAGACCTACTGTATAGCACAGTTGGAGCAATACTCAATATCTTATAATAACCTAAAATGGAATAGAATATAAAATATATATATATATATCCAGCCATATATATATATATTCATCCATATATATACACATATGGGCTTCTCTGGTGGCTCAGGTGGTAAAGAAGCTGCCTGAAATTCAGAAGACCTGGGTTTGATCCCTGGGTCAGAAAGGTCTCCTGGAGAAGGGAATGACTACCCGCTCTAGTATTCTTGCCTAGAGAACTCCATGGACAGAGGACCCCGGTGGGTGACAGTCCATGGAGTCACAAAGAGTCAGACATGACTGAGTGATTAACTCTTTTACTTTTACATATATACATATATATATATATAGCTGTACACCAAAATAGCAATCACTGAATCACTTCGCTCTGCACCAAAACTAATACATTGTAACACACTGTAAATCGACTATATTTCAATGAAAGTGTGAAAAACATGAATTTAGGAATAAAAGGATTAGGGATACCAAGAACCCAACAGAAAAGGAATAGCTGAAAAACAGCAGAATATCATCTTGCCTGGTCATGGATTTTGCTAATAAAAAAGTCATATTTACCAAAAAAAAAAGTCAACAAATTCTATGGTATGCAGTTTCTTTTTTCTGCTTTTTTTTTTTTAAAGGTAAACTGTACATATGATAAAATACATGAAATACTAGTTATTTATAGTTTGTTTTCTACAAGTCTAACTTCCCAGGGTTAAATTTTGCAGCTTTCACTATTACTAAGCTATGATTTTTTGTTTGTTTGTTTGTTTACATCTAATTTACCCTGGGCAGTTTTAACCTTTTTCAGTTTTTATTTTGTGTTGCTCATTTCTATGAAGAGGTGGTCATTAAGAATGGGATAGGCACTTCCTTGGTGGTTCAGTGGTTAAGACTCCAGGCTTCCACTGCAGGAGGCGAGGGTTTGATCCCTGGTTGGTGAACTAATATCCCACATACCACATGGGATGGCCAAAAAAAGAAAAAGAGATAAAAATATTGCTGGGTGGATTCACTTTTTTAAAAATCTTAAAAGGTATAAAGTTTTATTAAACCTGGAATCAATAGTACTATTTCATAAATTAGCAGTAAAATTTTCCTAGGGTATATATACAGATCACAGTGATTTTCATTGTGCAAGGAATTGAAAGGTTTAGAAACAGGCTTTTTGTTGTTGTTGTTTCACTTTCTTACTTATTCCAGAAGGTAATGAGACTCATTGTCCTGGTAGAGACAGATATGTTATGATGGTCTCTTATCCACCATTGCTTTTGTTCAAACTTAGAGGTCAAAATGATGGGGTTAAACCATCCTGTTACTTCTGGAAAGGTATCTGGTTGAGTAAGGCTGGTGAGGGAAGGACAGAATTCCCAGGAAGCCTCAGAACCCTACCTGGGGCTTGTCTGTCTCCAGGTGGGTGGGGTCCCTGGAAGATGCCCCGTATCTCTGGTCCAGACACCCTCCCACCTCTGGCTCTTACAGATGCGGCCCAAAGTCATGTGGCACCTCCTCCGCCGGTACATGGCATCCAGGCTCCATTCCCTACGGATGGGCGGCTACCTGTTCTCAGGCTCCCAGGCTCCCCAGCTGTCCCCTGCCCTGATGAGGGCCCTGGGTCAGAAGTGCCCCAACCTCAAGCGCCTCTGCCTGCATGTGGCCAACCTGAGCATGGTGCCCATCACCAGCCTGCCCTGCACCCTGAGGACCCTGGAGCTGCACAGCTGTGAGATCTCCATGGCCTGGCTCCATAAAGAGCAGGACCCCACGGTGCTGCCCCTGCTCGAGTGCATTGTGCTGGACCGCGTCCCCGCCTTCCGCGACGAGCACCTGCAGGGCCTCACACGTTTCCGCGCCCTGCGCTCGCTGGTGCTGGGTGGCACCTACCGAGTGACTGAGACGGGGCTGGATATGGGCCTGCAGGAGCTGAACTACCTGCAGAGGCTGGAGGTGCTGGGCTGTACCCTCTCGGCCGACAGCACCCTCCTGGCCATCAGCCGCCACCTCCGAGATGTGCGGAAGATCCGGCTGACCGTTCGGGGCCTCTCGGCCCCTGGCCTGTCTGTCCTGGAGGGCATGCCAGCCCTGGAGAGTCTGTGCCTGCTGGGGCCACTTGTCACCCCGGAAATGCCTTCCCCACAGGAGATCCTCGCCTCCTGCCTCACCATGCCCAAGCTCAGGGTCCTTGAGCTGCAGGGGCTGGGCTGGGAGGGTCAGGAGGCAGAGAGGATCCTGTCTAAGGGGCTACCGCACTGTATGGTCATTGTCAGGGCCTTGCCCAAAGAGTCCATGGACTGGTGGATGTGACTGCACCCCCCCCCCCGACCCAGGGATCCCCCTCTTAGCTTTCATTAATGAGATCTGGACCCTCTGAGCAGCACCTTGCCAGTAGGCAAGTGATCAGGTTGGAGAGGCCTTAAGGCCAGGTAGAGAGAACCCAGGCCTTGGTGTCTTCAGGTCATTGGAATCATGGTTTACCAGCTGTATGGCCTCTGTGACATGAGCCAGCCCCTTGGAGGCCCTATCCTCACATCTGGAGATGAAGAAGACCTCAGCTACCTCATGGTTACGTTACCGAGCCTTAATGTTTACCACCCCAGGGCCCACCAGTGGCCCTCCATGAAGAGCTGTTCTCAGGAACAGGATGATGCAGAAGGGCAGATTAGGACTTAGGGAGACCTGAGGGGCCGAGACCCCTTAGGAAGCCTAGAAAGCCTAGGAAGCTTAGGAAGCCTATCTATGCATGCACACTGCACACTAACATGTCATTGACACGCAGACACACCACTGATAACACTGACAGACCTACATGCACACAGGAGACATGGAAAGGAGGGCAGATACAATTCATGCTTTGATGATCAAAATGTTAAAGATCCGAAGCTGTCCTTTCTGTATTTTGTATTCTGGATTTTCCCAATTTTCCATAGTGTAATTTTGCTATTAAAGACAATCTTTTTTTTTTTTTTTTTTAAGTGTTTGGTTTATTTATTCAACAAATGTGTCTCAAGCTATTTTACAGGGACTGTTCTAGGCACTGGGACCACAGCAATGAATGAAACACACACAAGGAAGAAGGCAGGGTGATCAACAGGTGAACATACGCATGGAATAGTTTTAGAGACTCTGAGCCAATAAACTAGGGCCATGTGATGGACACACGTGTGTTTGGTTGGGTGGGCAGGTGGGCTTCTCTGAGGGGAAGCCTGGGAGACAATGAGGAACCAGCCCTGGGGAGCACTAGGAAAGACAGAAAAAGCAAAGACCTAAGATGGAAATAATGAACTTGGCATTTTCTGAGGATGGGAAGAAGGTCCCAGGGGCCAAGTGAACAATAGTGAAATCAGACAGGATGAGGAGACGTTGGAAGGGCCTCACAGGTGGCTTTGGTTTCAGGGGTTCCGTAAGGAGCAACTCGTTTTCCTGTTTTTGAGTCTGAACCACTTCAAAGATGCAGGTGGCAGACAGCAATCCTAAGTGCCTACCCTTGAAATGAGGTGTGTGTGTGTGTGTGTTTTTGAAGTAGAGTTGATTTACGATGTTGTGTTCATTTCTGCCATACAGCAAAGTGACTCATGACTCACTTATACATATATGTATGCATATCCTTTTTTTTTGCAACACAGCATGTGTGGTCTTAGTTTCCCAACCAGGGATCAAACCTGTGCCCCCTGCAGTGGCAGTGAAGGAAGCCTACAGTGAATGGTGTTGCCGGGTTTGTGGTCCCCAAAGGAGAAGATTTAACTCCAGACCAAAGACAGTTTCAGTCACTCAGAGCTTTGTGTAGATTTTTATTTGAAGTGAAAGTGACAGAGAAAGCTTCTGACATAGACATCAGAAGGGGGCAGGAGAATACCTGGCTTGCTAGTTTCGGCAGGGCATTATATACTCTTCTGCTAGCTAGTTAAATAAAAATAATACCTCAAGGTTTGTAAAAGTTCCACCATACCCTTTCCCAAGGCATACATCATGTCATAACTTTGGCACAAGATTAGCCAGGGGGAATGATCCTGGTCAATGTCTCTGGAGACATACTGTTGCTGTGTCATCAGGGCTACAAGTCTTGGGAAACAGTTTCCCAGGCAAGATTTGTTACAATTATAATTATTCATAGAGTCTAAGAAAAGCATTTCCATGAGTAAGACACTGCAGCCCTTAGTTCCAGACCTAAAGAAAGGCCAGTTCTCAGGCAAGATACATTGTTGCACAAGGCTTAAGGAAAGCATGAGCAAGAATATTGGACTCCCCTTTAAAGGGGCCTAAGCTTTAACTCAGAAGCAGGGTGTCTTAACCACTGGACCACCAGGGGAATCCCTATGTATTCTTTTTTATATGTTTTTCCATGATGGTTTATCTCAGAATATTGAATATAGTGGACTTCCCAGGCAGCTCAGTGGTAAAGAATCTACCTGCCAATGCAGGAGACATAAGAGACATGGGTTTGATCCCTGGGTCGGGAAGATCCTGTGGAGGAGGGCATGGCAACTCACTCCAGTATTCTTGCCTGGAGAATCCCATGGACAGAGGAGGCTGGTGGGCTACAGTCCATAGGGTCACATAATCGGATATGACTGAAGCGGCTTAGTACACACTGAATATAGTTCCCTGTGCTATCCAATAGGACCTTGCTGGGTTTTTTGTTTTGTCTTTTCTGGCCACACCTCACAGCTTGTGAGATCTTAGTTCTCTGACCAGGGATCAAACCTGTGCCCCCAGCAGTGGAAGGATGGAGTCCTAACCACTGGACCAAGTGAAGTCCCTAGGACTGTGTTGTTTATCCATGAGTGTTACTCCTGATCGGAGCTGGGTAGGAGGGTATGTGTGGCTTTGCAGGCTCACTACCTGCCTGCCAGTTCAGTGTGTCTGCTCTGTGGTGGGCAGAGCCAGGAGAGAGGAAAGAGGGCTGAGCTGGGTACCCTTGGTTCTTTTTTCCAAGTTCACCTATCAGAGAGGACCCAGATGTTTCATTCTTTTCCCACTGGGGCAGCCAATGGAAATTCCTTCCCATCTGACCACATGAAGACCAGGGTGTGACTGCTCCCCTGATGTGGCCATAGTTAGGGGTCTACTTGTCCCACACTGGGACCAAATCTAGCAGCTCCTGCCCAAGGCATCTAGGGGACCAGGTTGATCCAGGCTGGGGCATGGACCCTGGGGACATCTCAGGAAGGGAAATGACCAAGGGCTCTGTCACCTTGGTAGAGGGTGTTTGGAGATCTGGTATATACTGTTGGGAGAGGGGGTGTGATGGAGAGATTGACAGAAGCCCTGTCCTGGCCTCTGCTGGTCTCCCTGGAGATGGAGTGTTGTTGTTTAATCACTAAGTTGTGTCTGACTCTGCAACCACATGAACTGGAGCCTGCCAGGCTCCTCTGTTCGAGAGATTTCCCAGGCAAGAATACTGGAGTGTGTTGCCGTTTCCTACTGATATTCAACCTGGAACAGCTCTTTTCCTGCCTTTCCAGTGGGAATGGAGCAACAAATATGGAGTTAGAGGCAGTGGTGTACACAGAAATGTTTAATGGCTGGTGTTAGCAGGTGGTGGTGGGGGGAGTCCTCATTCGTAATGCCTGTAGCATGTGCAGATTTTTGTGGTGTAAAACTCTCTACCATGGCTGGTTTCAAGCTACCAACAGTTTAACAACTTGGCTCAAGAAATTCATGACAATTTAGCAATCAGCTCCCCTACACTGGCATGAACTGGCTGCAGCACACCGCTAGTTAGAGGTGTTTTTTCCCCAGGCTCACCTGGTGGAGGACTCATTCTATCTTAGCGGTGCCTTCCTCGAGTTTAGCTCTGAAGGTTGGTGGAGTTGTGGGACATCAGACAGAGCTCCTCCCCACTTGGGATCTTCTCATCCTTAACCAATGCCTTTTCCTAGATAAGGAGCTGGGGGCTTAAGGCTGTCCTCTGTTTTAAAATGTATCTGGGACTTCCTGGGTGGCACAGTGGATAAGAATCCACCTGCCATGCAGGGGACACAGGTTCGATCCCTGGTCCGGGAGGATTCCTCTTGCCATGGAGCAACTACACCTGTGCACCACCACTACTGAGCCTGCGTCCTGCAACTACTGAGGCCTGCATGCCTAGATCCTGTGCTCCAGAGCAAGAGAAGCCATGACAATGAGAAGCCCATGAACCGCAACAGAGTAGCCCCCAGTCATCACAGCTAGAGAAAGCCCGAGTGCAGCAACAAAGACCCAGCACAACCAAAAATATATAAATAAAATGTACCTGGACCATGGTGAAGCCTTGGGGCAGGAGTCCTGGTTCTCCCCTCAAGCAATAACATTATCTTTGAGCTGTTTTTTAGATACTGCAAGTCCCTACATATGAATGAGTTTTGTTCTAAGAGTATGTTCATAAGTCCAATTTGTTAGCCTGCGTATTCAAGTAACACAATCACTGTATAGTACTATACTGTAACAGGTTGATAATAATTTTCACACAAATAATGCATAAAAACAAACACAGAAATATGGAAAACGTTTTAAATCTTATAGTACAGTACCTTGAAGGTCCAGTTCAGTTCAGTTCAGTCACTCAATCATGTCCAACTCTTTGAAACCCCATGGACTGCAGCACACCAGGCTTCACTGTCCTTCACCATCTCCTGGAATTTGCTCAAACTCATGTCCTTCGAGTTGGTGATGCCATCCAACCATCTCATTCTCTGTTGTCCCCTTCTCCTTCTGCCTTCAATCTTTCCCAGCCTCAGGGTCTTTTCCAATGAGTCAGTTCTTCATATCAGGTGGCCAAAGTATGATGCAGCTGCAGCATCAGTTCTTCCAATGAATATTCAGGACTGATTTCCTTTAGGATAGACTGGTTGGATCTCCTTGCAGTCCAAGGGACTCTCAAGAGTCTTCTTCAACACCACAGTTCAAAAGCATCAATTCTTTGGAGCTAAGTTTTCTTTATAGTCCAACTCTCACATCCATACATTATGACTGGAAAAACCATAGGCTTGAGTAGACAGACCTTTGTTGGCAAAGTAATGTCTCTGCTATTTATATGTTGTCTAGGTTGGTCATAGCTTTTCTTTCAAGGAACAAGCGTCTTTTAATTTCATGACTGCAGTCACCTTCTGCAGTGATTTTGGAGCCCAAGAAAATAAAGTCAGCCACTGTTTCACTATCTATTTGCCATGAAGTGATGGGACTGGATGCCATGATCTTAGCTTTCCAAATGTTGAGTTTTAAGCGAGCTTTTTCAGTGTCCTCTTTCACTTTCATCAAAAGGTTCTTCACAGAGGCTCTTTCTGCCATGAGGGTGGTGTCATCTGCATATCTGAGGTTATTGATATTTCTCCCTGCAATCTTGATTCCAGCTTGTGCTTCATCCAGCCCGGCATTTTGCGTAATGTACTCTGCATATAAGTTAAATAAGCAGGGTGACAATATACAGCCTTAATGTACTCCTTTCCCAATTTGGAACCAGTCCGTTGTTTCACGTCCAGTTCTAACTGTTGCCTCTTGAACTGAGTACAGATTTCTCAGGAGGCAGGTGAGGTGGTCTTGAAGAATTTTCCACAGTTTGCTGTGATCTACACAGTCAAAGGCTTTGGTGTAATCAATAAAGCAGAAGTAGATGTTTTTCTGGAATTCTTTTGCTTTTTCTATGATCCAACAGATGTTGACAATTCGATCTCTGGTTCCTCTGCCTTTTCTAAATCCAGCTTGAACATCTGGAAGTTCACGGATCATGTACTATTTAAGCCTCGCTTGGAGAATTTTGAGCATTACTTTGCTAGCATGTGAGATGACTGCAATTGTGCTGTAGTTTGAACATTCTTTGGCATTGCCCTTCTTTGGGATTGGAATGAAAACTGACCTTTTCCAGTTCTGTGGTCACTGCTGAGTTTTCCAAATTTCTTGGCATATTGAGTGCAGCACTTTCAGAGCATCATCTTTTAGGATTTGAAATAGCTCAACTGAAATTCCATCACCTCCACTAGCTTTGTTTGTAGTGATGCTTCCTAAGGCTCACTTGACTTTGCATTCCTGGCTCTAGGTGAGTGGTCACACCATCATGGTTATCTGGGTCATGAAGATCTTTTTTGCACGGTTCTTCTGTGTATTCTTGCCACCTCTTCTTAATATCTTCTGCTTCTGTTAGGTCCCTACCATTTCTGTCCTTTATTGAGCCCATCTTTGCATGATATGTTCCCTTTGTATCTCTTATTTTCTTGAAGAAACCTCTAGTCTTTCCCATTCTATTGTTTTCCTCTATTTCTTTGCATTGTTCACTGAGGAAGGCTTAGCTTTCCTTGCTGTTCTTTGGACCTCTCCATTCAAATGGGTATGTCTTTTCTTTTCTCCTTGGCCTTTTGCTTCTCTTCTTTCCTCAGCTATTTGTAAGGCCTCCTCAGGCAACCATTTTGCCTTTTTGCATTTCTTTTTCTTGGGGATGGTCTTGATCATGGCCTCCTGTAAAATGTCACAAACCTCCATCCATAGTTCTTCAGGCACTCAGATCTACTCCCTTGAATCTATTTCTCACTTCCACTATATAATCGTAAGGGATTTGATTGAGATCATACCTGAATGGTCTAGTGGTTTTCCCTACTCTCTTCAATTTAAGAAAATTTATTGAAAATTCAGGAGTACAGTACAGTGGCTGGCAAACAGGGGCTGGCAAGAAGTGAACAGGCAAGGAGAGTTACTGACTGAGGAGGGAGAGGAGGTGGAAAAAGGTTAGAGCTGAAGGATCATGAGCAATAGGAGATGGAGGAAAAGCTGCGGTTTCATTAATGCATGATATTGATGGCATAGGTTCTGGTTTTTGGCCAGAACCAGATGTATGTTTGAATCTTCAAAAGTTCTCAACTTGAAGGTTCCTGTGTAGGGGACTTACTGTAATGAAACCCCCACCAGGTGGGAGAAAGTAACTGTATGCTCTCCATAAGGACAGAGACCCCAGAACGGTTGGAACCAGAAAGTTGATGATGTTGACTCCCAGTTACCTCACCACCAACCAATCAGAAGAATGTCCATGAGCTGATCATGCCTTCCTCTTTGAAGCATTACTATAAAAACGCCTCATTCAGCCTCACTACCCCTTCCACATTGGGACACACAGTTTTAAGGGCATTAGCCCTCTGTGGCCCCCTTTGCCTGGCAAAGCAATAAAGCTACTCTTTTCTACTTCACACCTCCACTAAAAAATACAAATAAAATAAAACAAAATGTACCTGGAGCTTATTGAATCATGTATAGTAAGGTGACAGATGTGGAGACATTGGTAGTATGGCTGTTAGCATAATTGACACCATATTGGGCCCTTATAGTTCCTCCTGTCCTTCTGCTGACCCCATGCAGAAATGTACTGTACAGTAAACCACCTCTCTGTCATCAAGGGCTTTGTAGTTAAGAGATATTGTTTAACAGTCATTAGGATTGGTTGGCCTCTATGCTCTGATAGTCCCCAAACAGTGATGAAAACTTTCACTGCTGATGTATTCCCAGTGCCCATGAGACTAGTTACTCATTTATAAATCTTGACTTAGTAATGTACATTCTGTTTCTCAGCACCTTCCCCCCCGACCCTAGGTTAACTATAAATTGTCCAAAGGTCCCTCAGGGGTGAGGAGTGAGGCCATGAATGCTTCTCAGTGGTCATACACCTGATCCTACCCTGTGAGCATGTTGTGAGTGTGTTAAGTTGCTTCAGTCGTGTCTGACTCTTTGAGACCCTATGAACCAGAACCTGCCAGGCTCCTCTGTCCGTGGGATTTTTCCAGGCATAAATACTGGAGTGGGTTGCCCTGCCCTCTTCCAGGGGATCGTCCCAACCTAGGGATTGAACCTGCATCTCTTACGTCTCTTGCACTAGCAGACAGGTTCTTTACTGCTAGCACCACCTGGGAAACCCATGAGCAAGTTACCCTCTAATAAATCGATCCATTGACTATGTGAAGCTGCTTGCCTTGTTTTTCAGTCTCAAGATGGCTTCTCATTTCAATGGTCACTTTTCATTCCCTCCATCCTCCAACAACTGTCTTTATTTATTTATTTAAAAAAATTTTATTTATTCATTTGTTTATTTTTGGCTGTGCTGGGTCTTGGTTGCTGCATGCAGGCATTCTTTAGTTGTGGCTAGCAGAAGGTAGGAGAAGGCAATGGCACCCCACTCCAGTACTCTTGCCTGGAAAATCCCATGGACAGAGAAGCCTGGTACGCTGCAGTCCATGCGGTCGCTAAGAGTTGGACATGACTGAGCGACTTCACTTTCACTTTTCACTTTCACGCATTGGAGGAGGAAATGGCAACCCACTCCAGTGTTCTTGCCTGGAGAATCCCAGGGACGGCGGGGCCTGGTGGCCTGCTGTCCATGGGGTCGCACAGAGTTAGACACGACTGAAGTGACTTAGCAGCAGCAGCAGCAGCAGAAGGTACTTTCTAGTTGTGGTGCCTGGGCTTCTCACTGGGCTGGCTTCTCTTGTTGCAGAGCACAGGCTCTAGGCAACCACTGATCTCTTTTCTCTCACTAGAAATTATTTTGCTTTTCCAAGAATTTTGTGGAAATAGAATCACATGGTGTGTTTGTGTGTGTGTGTATTTGGGCGGAGAGGTCTTGTTCCTTTTACCCAGCATAAAAATTTTGAGATTGATCAAGATCCTTTCGTTTCAAGGATCAAAAATTTGTTCAAAGTAATTCCCGGGTGACCAGGTGATTAGGAATCCTCGCTTCCACGACAGGGAACCCAGCTTCAATCCCTGGTGGGAGAAATAAGATCCAGGAAGCAGTGCAATGTGGCAAAAACAAACAAAAAACCCCCCACCAGACCCCCAAACATGAACAAACAAATTGCCCCTTAAAAAAAACCAAAGAAACAGAAAAAAAATAAGTAAAAAACATTTCTTCCTGAGTAGTATTCCATCATATTACTAGAGACAGTAATTTGTTATCCATTCACCTATGGATGGTTATTTGTGTTTACACATAGAATTTTTGAGTGGGAATTAACACAACACTGTAAATCAACTGTATTTCAATTAAAAAATAAAGTATAAAATAAGCCTTGTGGGACTTCCCTGGTTGTCTAGTGGCTAAGATTCCATGTTTCCAAATGCAGGGGACCTGGGTTCAATTCCTGGTCAAAGAACTAGATTTCACATGCCACAACTAAAGATCCTGCATGCCAAAACTAAGACCAAGAGAAGCCAAGTACATAAGTAAATATTAAAAAAAATAAAAGCCTTGAAGACAGGGTTTCCCAGTTGGCACAGGGCACTATCAATGCAGGAGACATAAGAGACTCAGGTTCAATCCCCGGGTCCAGAAGTTCTGCTATAATAGGAAATGGTAACTTGTTCCAGTATTCTTGCCTGGAAAATTCCATGGACAGAGGAGCCTGGCAGGCTATAGTCCATAGGATTGCAAAGTTGTAGACACTTGAGAGACTGAGCACATATATACACATACAAGGCTTGAAAACATATAATTTTTGGTTAAAAAGAAATTGTCCTGATGTTGTAAATAATTTTTTTTTTGGCCACCCCACAGGATGTGGGATCTTAGCTCCCAGACCAGGGATTGAACCTGTGGACCCTGCAGGGAAGTCTTAACCATTGCAGTCTTAACCACTGGACTGCCAGGGAAGTCCCTTGTAAATAATATTAACATTACAGAAAGTGAATCTATTTCTAATCCTAGACCCCACAGGGAATCATTGTAAGAAGTTTGGCTTATCATCTTCTAAAATGTTGTCTTGTTGACTAAGAAAAAAAAAGCACAATGTAAGAGTTGTGATTTAATTTTTATTTGGGACCAGATGAGGACTATAGCTCAGGAGACAGTCTCTCAGACAGCTCTGAGGAATTGCTCTCAAATAGGGTAGGAGGTGAGTAGCTTTATGACTTTAGTGAAGGGGGATAGGTGCAGTCAAGCACACATTTTGATAGAAGGTTTCTGTTAGTCTCAAGGAGCAGATGTCTCTCTTAGTAATTTTAGTGCTTTTCTAAATTTGACAAGATGCAAGAAATTAGACTTGGAGAATCTCCTGAAAAATCTAACCCTTGGAAGACCTGTTCTGCCAGTTTTTCTCTGTGCACAGAGTGCCTCATTCCTGATCGCTATCCTGAACTCCTTCCACGGTGTGTTGAAGTCACTGCAGTGGCAGGTGATTTTATTCTTTTTTTTTTTGGCAACACAATGCAGCTTGTGGGATCTTCCTCAACCAGGGAACAAACCAGGGCTCCCGCACTAAAAGCACCAAGTCCTAACCACTAGACCACCAGGGAATTCCCGCTAGTGACTTCATTCTTATAGAATCAGAGGGCAAGCGACAGTTTTCAGTTGGCTTTCTATTATTGTGACTTTGGACAAAAAACAATCATTGGGATCTCTTCGTTTCACTTCTGAGGTCAAGGCCAGTCACAGGAACTAGCAATGAAATTCACATCAGCTTCGTGGCCCATAAAGGCAGGACTGGAACACATGGCTTCATTAGGCAACTTGGTGGGTTTTCTGATATTTCACCCCTTAATGTGCCCAACCTACTCAGGCATGGCACAGCTAGTCAACCACAAGTCTCCTCTGGATATCAACTACATGGTCCCAACCTGACCAAAATACCCTCTTGAAGTGGGAATTTCTACTAATGTACTTTCATAGCCTTGAGAAATTTCATAGAAATAGCACCTGGCAAAACAGCATATATCAAGAAACTGTGTTGATGATATGTCAACAATGATGAAAAACATTTTTTTCATCATGTTTTTCTTAGAATAATAGCCTTGTTACAGACCCCAAGGCCAGACCCAGAAGGGAGTATGACTGGGATCATGAAAGCATGGACCTTGGAATACCAGGTCGGTGGTAGGTATGAACACTGCCTACACACTTGCTGATTGTTCCCGAGACTATTCCAGAAGGGAACGGCCTGGGGTAAAAACAAGGAGATCTGGACTATGTCAATGTAGTGTCTTGGGAAAGATACAGCAAAGCAAGTTTTGTAGTCTGCAATCAGGAATGAAAGCTGGACTCAGAGTGGACTCTGCACCTCAGTCCAATAGAGGTTGCAGGCCCCCTGATCCATTGCACCAGATTTCGTGTTGTTTTCATTCCGTCACTCGCTCCCGGACCTTTAGGGCAACACCTTCTTTCTGGGGTCCAGCTGACTCCAAAACCAGAGAGAAAGGGCATGAACGATTCAAACTCAGCTCCTCCTTCCAAATCCACTAGTCAGATAAAGTTTGTGTTTCATGTGCAGAAAAGAATCATGACTGTCACTTCAGCTGAAATTTCCCTTACTTGGACCTAGGAAGCTGGAGAAATGGAGTCTCTTCCCTAACTCAGACTAACTTAGAAGCATACCTGTTTTGATGTGAAAGTTGGACCATAAAGAAGGCTGAGTGATGAAGAACTGATGCTTTTGAATTGTGGTGTTGGAGAAGACTCTTGAGAGTCCCATGAACAGCAAAGAGGTCTTACCAGTCAACCCTAAAGGAAATCAACCCTGGATATTCATTGGAAGGACTGATGCTGAAACTGAAGCTCCAATACTTTGGCCATCTGATTTGAAGAGCTGACTCATTGGAAAAGACCCTGATGCTGGGAAAGACTGAAGGCAGGAGGAGAAGGAGGCCACAGAGGATGAGATGGTTGAATAGCATCACTGACTCAATGGACAAGAGTTTGAGCAAGCCTGGTGCCTAGTATGCTGCAGTCCTTGGGCCGCAGAGAGTCTGACATGACTTAGCCACTGAACAACAGCATACTGATAGAGTGCCTGGGACACTCACCTGGTCCCAGACTCATTGGGATGAGCCCCCGTGGACATTCCCCCAATGTGAGCCAACACTATGTGGCTGGACTGGCCTTTATGGTTTCTTATTATGACTGTGATGAAATAAACTTATTTTAAGGCAGGATGAGAAAAAATGTAAACATAGGATTCTCTCTTTGCCCATTTGGGCCACTACCTCCTCCCCTTTGTGTGCAATGTGCATCTGTATTATACATAAATCAGACCTCCTTAGAAGACACAGGAATACCTGCCCAAATATAAAGAGCAAATTTCTCCTGGTGCCAGCAAGGTAACTCCTTGAGAGGAAATATTCCTTTCACAACCCTGTTAAAACCACAGTGACCCATTACTTGCCCTATATATGCAATCTGTACTTTGTAAACTCTCAGCAGTTCACTTTGATTTTTTTTTTTCCTGGAAAAAAAAGTGTATAACTGTGCTTTGATCTCTAACCAATGGAAAAGTCCTCAGGGCTTTCCAAAAGACTGTCTCCCAGGTTATATGGATAACCCTCAGGTTGGCTAGAATAAAATTCTATATTTCGTTCTTGGATTGACCACTAATTAATTTTTTTGTTGACAATTCCAAGAAGCACTTTATCAATGATCATCAGGGAACTTGAAAAAACAGGTTCATTAGTCACAGATCCTAAAGGGTACAGGGGCATGCTTGAGGTCTCAGATAGAAGGAGATAGAGTGCTGGCTTAAAAAAAAAAGCACAGAGTGCGACTTGTGAGTTAAATTTATTTGGAGCAAAATGAGGACTACAGCCTGGGAGACAGCTCCTCAGATAGCTCTGAGAAACTGCTCCAAAGAGGCAGGCGAAATGTCAGTATAGATGTGATATTGGTGAAGGGGGAGTACATGCAATCACGCACATACTTTTTGCAAATGGTGTCCCACTCCTATTCTCCCCTGACATGCTTGTTCAGACATTTCCATCTGTCATCAGGATTATTGACTTAACTTTTTTAAAAAATAATTTATATATTTGGCTGCTCCGGTTCTAAGTTACAGCATTCAGGATCTTTGATTTTCATTGCAGCATTTTGGGATCTAGTTTCCCTGACCAGGGATCAAACTTGGGCTCCCTGCATTGGGAGTGGGAGTCTTAGCCACCGGACCACCAGGGAAGTTCCTGCCTTAACTTTTAAAATTGTCCTCCCCAATTCTATTTTTGCTTCCTAGGAATCACACAAAAGATGTGTGTGCTCAGTCGCTTCAGTTGTGTCCAGTTCTTTGCGACCCATGGACTGTAGACCTCCAGGCTCCTCTCTCCATGGGATTCTCCAGGCAAGAATACTGGAGTGGGTTGCCATGCCCTCCTCCAGGGGATGTTCCCTACCCAGGGATCAAACTCTCGTCTGTTGTGTCTCCTGCATTGGCGGGTGGGTTCTTTACTACTCACACCACCTGGGAAGCCCCACACATCTTTTAAAAATATATATCAGATAATGCTCCTCTTGTAGCTCAAAGCCCTTCAGGGGTTCCCCACTGCACTCAGAGTTAAACCTGATATTCTTATAGTTGCCCAGATAACCCCCATATACTCTGACACTGTTACTTCTCTAATTTTATTTCCTGCTGGTTTCCATCCTCCCCAATTCACTTCCACCATCTTAGGTACTGAGCTTCTGCTGTTGGTTAAAGAGGCCAAACATTTCATGCCTCAGGATCTTTGCACTTGCTGTTCATTCTTCCTCCAGAAATTTTAAGACAGTCCCTAAAATCCTTCAGCCTGATTGCTGGGGGTGGTGGGGGGTGGGTAATGTGGAAATACTGTGTCTAGATAACTCTGAATTTTAGTTTTAAACTGTCATTCCTTCCCTGCCAAACCCCAAGCAGTAAGCATTGTTAGAACCCAAAGGTATCCCGGGAAGGGAACATTTACTTATGGAGGAGAAGAAAAGAGTGGCTTTATTCCTTTTCCGGGCAAAGAGGGAATACAGCAGGCTAGTACCTCATGAACTGTGCCCCACTCCTTAGGGAATAGGGAGAGGTCTTATAGATAGGGCTAATGCTCAGGGGTAGGTGATAAGGATCAATGGAGTGATGGGCTTGAGTTCTTCTGGATCTGGAGCATTGGTGGTGTGGTAAGTAGGAATCAGCATCATCAACCCTCAGGTCCAAATGGTCTGGGGTCTACATGCTTGTGGGCAGCCTACCATTGTTAATCATTAACTTTTTCTACCTGGATTGGGTGTCAGTATCTTGTGTCTGGACTTCATGAGACTCAGGTATTTTTATGTCTCAGTGCAGAAGGAATCCAGGATACTTGTGAGAGATGCAAGTGGGCAGGTAAGGGGGCTTTGCCAGGAAAATGCTTTTTTTAGATAAGAACTATCCAATACAGAAAGGATTATTTTGTGGTTGGTTTCAAGAGCAGCTGCTTGAGACAGCACATGATACCCTTGATCCCCAGCAGATGGCAACACATCATATCTGCCATGTAAATTATCAGTTCAGTTCAGTTCAGTTGCTCAGTCGTGTCTGACTCTTTGCGACCCCATAAATTGCAGCACGCCGGGCCTCCCTGTCCATCACCAACTCCCGGAGTTCACTCAGACTCACGTCCATCGAGTCAGTGATGCCATCCAGCCATCTCATCCTCTGTCGTCCCCTTCTCCTCCTGCCCCCAATCCCTCCCAGCATCAGAGTCTTTTCCAATGAGTCAACTCTTCGCATGAGGTGGCCAAAGTACTGGAGTTTCAGCTTTAGCATCATTCCTTCCAAAGAAATCCCAGGGCTGATCTCCTTCAGAATGGACTGGTTGGATCTCCTTGCCGTCCAAGGGACTCTCAAGAGTCTTCTCCAACTTTATAACATAGGAATTAAGAAAGCTTTAACATTTGTATTTCTCTTCATCCCTCATAAGGGGAAAAATAAAGGAATGCATATTTGTTGGGCATCTACTTTATCAGGCGAATATCAATATACATCTTTGATTTAAATCAGACCATGTCCCTCAACTCTCAGAACTCTCCCAAGCAATCAAATGGGGAATTAAACTAAAACTTAGATGTATATAACTATAGTGTCTACAATTTGGAAAACTCAGCAGGGGCCACAGGACTGGAAAAGGTCAGTTTTCATTCCAAACCTAAAAAAGGCCATGCCAAATGATACTCAAACTACTGTACTGCTGCTGCTGCTAAGTCACTTCAGTCGCGTCCGACTCTGTGTGACCCCATAGACGGCAGCCCACCAGGCTCCCTTGTCCCTGGGATTCTCTAGGCAAAAACACTGGAGTGGGTTGCCATTTCCTTTTCCAATGCATGAAAGTGAAAAATGAAAGTGAAGTCGCTTAGTAGCGTCAGACTCTTAGCGACCCCATGGACTGCAGCCTACCAGGCTCCTCTGTCCATGGGGTTTTCCAGGCAAGAGCACTGGAGTGGGGTGCCATCGCCTTCTCCAACTACTGTACCGTTGTGCTCATTTCACATGCTAGCCAGGTAATGCTCAAAATCCTTCAAGCTAGGCTCCAGCAGTACGTGAACTGGGAACTTCCAGACGTAGAAGCTGGATTCAGAAAGGGCAGAGGGACCAGAGATCAAACTGCCAACATCTGTTGGGTCATATAAAAAGCAAGGGAATTCCAGAAAAACATCTACTTCTGCTTCATTGACTAAAGCCTTTGATTGCATGGATCATAGCTAATGGGAAATTCTTAAAGAGATGGGAATACCAGACCACCTTACCTGCTTCCTGAGAAACCTGTATGCAGGTCAAGAAGCAACAGATGGAATTGAACATAGAACAATGGTCTGGTTCAAAATCAGAAAAGGAATATGACAAGGCTGTATATTGTCACCCTACTTTTTAAACTTATATGCAGAGTACATTATGCAAAATGCTGGGCTGGATGAATCACAAGCTAGGATCAAGACTGCTGGGAGAAATATCAATAACCTCAGATATGCAGATGACACCACTCTAATAGAAAGTGAAGAGAAACTTAAGAGCCTCTTGATGATGGTGCAAGAGGACAGTGAAAATGCTGGCTTGAAACTGAATATTCAAAACAACTAAGATCATGGTAATCAGTTCCATCACTTCATGGCAAATAAGATGGGGAAAAGTGGAAACAGTGGTAGATTTTATTTTCTTTGACTCCAAAATCACTGTGGGCAGTGACTGCAGCTATAAAACTGAAAGACACTTGCTCCTTGAAAGAAAAGCTATGATGAACCTAGATAGTGTAAAAAGCAGAGATGTCACTTGGCCTACAAAGGTATCATCAAAGCTATGGTACAGATGTGACAGATGGACCATAAAGAAAGCTGAGCACTGAAGAATTGATGCTTTTGAACTGTGGTGCTGGAGAAGATTCTTGAGAGTCCCTTGGACAGCAAGGCGATTAAACCAGTCAATCCTAAAGGAAATCAACCCTGAATATTCATGGGAAGGACTGATTGCGGAAGTTCCAATATTTTGGCCACCTGATGCAAAGAGCTAACTCATTGGAAAAGACCCTGATACTGGGAAATATTGAGGGCAGGAGGAGAAGGGGTCAACAGAGGATGAGAGGGATGGGTGGCATCACCAATTCAATGGACAAACTCCAGTGAGATAGTGAAGGAAAGGGAAGCCTGGCGTGCTGCCAGTCCATGGGGTTGCAAAGAGTCAGATACGACTAGCGACTGAACAAGTCTCAAGATTAAT
Source organism: Bos taurus (assembly GCF_002263795.3). Lineage (NCBI taxonomy): Eukaryota > Metazoa > Chordata > Mammalia > Artiodactyla > Bovidae > Bos > Bos taurus. The sequence goes on along the minus strand of NC_037334.1, from coordinate 14,393,124 downwards.
ATACAAATGTAAGACAAATTCTTCCCAGGTGCCGCTAGTAGTAAAGAAACCAGCTGCCAACGCAGGAGACTTAAGAGTTGCGGGGACGATCCCCTGGCTGAGGGCATGGCAATCCACTCCAGTATTCTTGCCTGGAGAATCTCGTGGAGAGAGGAGCCTGACGGGCTACAGTCCATAGGGTCGTAACGAATCGGACACTACTGAAGTTACTTAACACACAGGTTCAAAGATAATAGAAATAAAAAACTGAAGAGGGTTGCATTAGTTATCCACTGCTGCATAACAAACCACCGGCAAACTTAGTATCCCTTTGTGAAAGGAGGTACTAAGGAGTTGCTAGAGCTGGGAGAAAAGCGTTCTCAGAGACTCCCACAGCCTGGCGGCTCCCAGGTGTGCACGAGGACCGGTCCAACCGACTTCAGGGGCCCTGGTTCCCCGGCTCCGCCCGAGCCTCCCGCCTGGCCCCGCCCCCAAGATCCCTATTGGAGCCTGCCCCGCGGGGCCCAACGGCTCCAGTGAGAGGATACTGGGACTCCCCGGCCCCAAGGCTAGAAGATGCTGTGGTCGCCGTTCTCGCCGCCTCAGGTGCTACTAGGCCGCCCCCCGAGTCTTCCCCCTTCTAAGGAAATGGAGTGGGCGTCCCTAGAGCGGCCATCCTTATCGAAACCGCGCCACTGTTTTCCTAGCGATCTGCCTCCAGCACCGAGGAGCAGATCCGTGTGCGGCCCCGCCTCTTGGCGGGCGGGGACTCGGCGAGGGCGAGGAGAAGGTGCTTGTAGGGTGGGGTCTTGGTAAGGGCCTGGAGATGGGGCTCGGAAGGCAGGTGACAGTGCTCACGGAGCGGGGTCTTGAGAAGGGCGGGAAGATGAACCTGTGGATACGAGGTCTCGGCGGGGGCAGGGGCGTAGGATCCAAGGGGCCGGGTCTGGGCGCGGAGACCGGGCTCAGAGGGGCGGGGTCTCGGCGTGGTTGTGGAATTCTGGGAGGCGGGGCATAGGGGGGCGGGGCGTGGAACTCCAAAGGGCGGGGTCTGAAAGAGGGTGTGGCCTTATGCCTCCGGAGGCGGGGATTCGAGCGACTGGGAATCCAGCTGGCGTTGACCTTCCGTCCTCGTGTCCTTCGGTTCTCGTGATCTGGCCGTTTCGTCCGTTTTTCCAGCGAGAGGCGCCGGTGAAAAAATTTTTTGTGTGTGCCGGTGAAATTTAATCAAGGAGTCCCTTTCTGCCGGCCTTGTACAAGAGAATTTTACTTATACAAGAGACTTTTGCTTTCGTGAGCGGCATTGAGGTGAGGTTAAGATAAACTCTTTTTCAACTTTTATTTGTTTGACAAATTCGTTTGGGAAAATAATTTCAGGATTCTAGGGTGAGTGTAAATAAGCAAGTGTAATAAAAGGCGAAGGAGGAAAAGTGAAAACGTAAATACAGGTCTTAAAGATTATTCAGCTCTTTACATCCAGTCAGCTCCAACTTTCCTCCAGCGGCTATGATTGCTGCTGAGTTTAAAAATATAGGGATCTCTTAATATTGATATTATTAAAAGGGATTTTGGTGTCGTATATTTGTAGTGAAAGCGTGACAAGAACCCAAAGTGAAATACATGCGATTGTATTTCATAAAAACAAAAGGGTTCTTCAGTAAATGGGAGGAAGCAGCTTTCCTAATATTAGTAGAAGAAAATTGAATTTAGTAGCCTTAAACGAGATGTGTTTTGACCAAGTGAGTTTTTTATTTTTTCAGTGAAGTTAAAAACTCATGGGTGAGAAATTGGAGGAAGAATGATTCTGGAGGAAATTCAGCAACATGGGTTCCTTGTTTCTGAAAATACTTCTCATACCTTAGTGTTCAGTCGCTAAGTTGTGTCTGACTCTGCGACCCCATTGCCTGCCTTACCTTTTCTTAAATAACACGAGTGGTTTGTATTGCGGACAGGCATTTAAATTAATTCCAGTGTTAATATTTGTACTGTATCTATTATTGGATGTGTGCACCTTCTTAGTCTAGCTGTAACTGAACATTGTCCAGGGCACTCAAGAAAACTTGCTGAGTGTGAGCCAAACCTAAGTCAATGCATGGGCACCAGAAAAATAAAAAATGCACAGTGCTGTCTCCACCAAGTAGGCTATTTAGAGGAGAAACTGATGTGAAACTGATATGAGGGCCTATAATGGACAGATGAGCTTAATTGTATGGACAAGCAGGGAAGGAGGCTTGATATTAGGAGGCACTGATATTTAAGAACTGAAAGATAAGTAGGACAGAGCTGGGCAGAGGCTGTGGAAGAAGGGGGTCTGAGAGGTGGAAGAAAGTTCAGAATCCCAGAAGCAGGACAGAGCCTGGTGTATTGCTTGAATGAAGGAAAGAGAGACCTGACCTGGAAGGGCAGAGAGTGATGAGAAAAGAAGGGGCAGTGTTGCCTGAAATGTGGGTTCACCTCTTGGTGGGCATCTAGCCAAATGACATAACCAAGCCAAAGAGCAGGAGAGGTAAGGATTTATTACTTACGGCAAGTAAAGAGGACACTGGGATTTTTCCCAAAGCAATGACTCCTTGAACAGCAAAATTGGGGTAGTTTTAAGCTAAGGGTACATTCATACTCATGAAGGGGGTTGAGCAGAAGAGAACTCAGCATGGAATTGGGGTAGAGGTTGCCATTTGTCCTTATGCAATTTTTAACACTTTAGTTGTCTTCCATCTGTAGTTGTTTGTGGCTGCAATCTCATGCCTGCTACTTTCTGGATAAGAGTTCTAACTGTAGAGAGAGACGAGAAGGAATCATTTTTGGTGTATGTAGAAAGGGGAAGTGAATATTTCTAAAAGAAAGGGGAAGTGAATATTTCTAAAAGAAACAGTGCTGTGCTTTTCAGAGTAAATATTGCAGTTAAAAACAGAAAGTGAAAATGTTACATGCCCTGTATCTTTTGTTCTATGCCAAGTTGAAACGTCATTTTGCATGGTATTGTTATTTTTTAAATTTTTAAAAAATAAAGATGAAAATCTATTTGTTTATTTTTAATAGTTTATTTATGTATTATTTGGCTGCACCAGGTCTTAGTTGAAGCATACGGGATATAGTTCCCCTGACCAGGAGCAGAATTCAGACTTCTCTGGAGGCTCAGACGGTAAAGCATCTGCCTACGATGCGGGAGACCTGGGTTCGATCCCTGGGTGGGAAAGATCCTCTGGAGAAGGAGATGGCAACCCATTCCAGTATTCATTCTTGCCTGGAAAATCCCATGGGAGGAGCCTGGTAGGCTACAGTCCATGGGGTCGCAGAGTCCATGGGGTCGCAGAGTCCATGGGGTCGCAGAGTCCATGGGGTCGCAGAGTCCATGGGGTCGCAGAGTCCATGGGGTCGCAGAGTCCATGGGGTCGCAGAGTCCATGGGGTCGCAGAGTCCATGGGGTCGCAGAGTCGGACAGGACTGAGCCACTTCACTTCATTGATAACACCGAATCTTAGCCACTGGACCACCACGAAAGTCCCTAGTGTTATTTTCTTTAAACAATTAGTCAAAACACATTTTATTTCAGCTAAGCTTGCCTGGTGGCTCAGACAGTAAAGAATCTGCCAGCAATGCAGGACATGTGGGTTTGATCCCTGGATTGGGAAGATCCCCTGGAAGAGGAATGGCAACCCATTCCAGTATTCCTGCCTGGAGAATTCCATGGACAGAGGAGCCTGGCGGGCTACAGTCCATGGGGTCGCAAAGAGTTGGACACAACTGAGGGACTAACACTTTCACTTTTCACAACTTCCATAAAGTAGGAATAGTAGAGGGAATATTTATATTATTGAAATAAACTGAATATGAAAAAATTTAAGTAATTCAGGAAACTGTAGAGTAAATATATCAACATTTCCCTTCATATTTCCCCTGCCAAATGCCCATGAAACAGTGTTGTGCTCTTCTCCAGAGGGTCCCAGTGTTACCTATCTCAGTAGGCCTTTGCAGTTTGTTTTACAAATTATAGTAAATGATATATAACATAAAATTTTCCTTTTAAATTTTTTTAAGTTTGTTTTTTTTTTTTTTTTACGTAAACCATTTTTTTTTAAAGTCTTTATTGAATTTGTTACAGTATTGCTTCTGTCTTTTGGCCCCAAGTCATATGGGATCTTATTAGCTCCTACCCAGGGATCCAGCCCTCACCCCCTGCATTGGAAGGTGAAGTCTTAATTGCTGGACAAGCAGGGAAATCCCAGTTTTTAACCTTTTTTGAGGGTACTTTTCAGTAGCATTAAGTATATTCACATTGTTGTGCAGTCAGCACCACCATCCATCTCCAGAACGTTTTCATTTTCCCAAATGGAAACTGTACCCATTAAACAGTAACTCCCTGCTTTCTTTCTCTGTGGAGTTGACCCTTAGCTACATACCTCAGATAAGTGGGATCATCTGATATCCATCCTTTTGTGTCCAGCTTATTTCACTTAATATTTTCAAAATTCTTCCATGTTGTAGCATTTGTCAGAATTTCATTCCTTTATAAGGCTGAATGGCTTCCCTGATAACTCAGTTGGTAAAGAATCCACCTGCAATGCAGGAGACCCCAGTTCAATTCCTGGGTAGGGAAGATCCACTGGAGAAGGGATAGGCTACCCACTTCAGTATTGTTGGGCTTCCCTTGTGGCTCAGCTGGTAAAGAATCTGCCTGTAATGTGGGAGACCTGGGTTCAGTCCCTGGGTTGGGAAGATCCCCTGTGCTGAGGTCCAGTCCCGGTGGATCCAGGGAATTCGAAGTGGGGACTGCGTCGGCGATCAGAAAGCTTCAGCTTATTTAAATGTAATTAAAGATATAAAGAGTGGTTAAGGATAGCTCAGTGAGGAAATTCAGTGGAGAAAAGAGGCTGAATAATTCAGCCAGAAGGTGAGAGAAAGAACGACATAGGGAGACCAAGTTCGGTGAACAAGGCCCACACTTTATTTTCCAAAATAGTTTTTATACCTTAAGTTATGCATAGAGGATAATGGGGGAAGGGGTAGAGTCATGCAAGGACAGCAGTTCCTGATCCTAATCGAAGCCAGGCTTTCAGACTTATCATATGCAAAAGTTTAGGTGATTTACATCATCTTCTGGCCAGGAGGCCTGTTAAACATTTTAAGAAACTTATTTTTCTCTAAAGGTGATTATTCTAAAGTCAGGCGCCAGCCTCCAAAAAAGCATTGGATAAAGTTGCATTCCTATAGGGCAAAGGTGAGGTGGGCTCAATCAAGAAAAGAATTAACTCAAGGGTCCAAGGTTACAAACATTGAGGCTACTACTTACATTTCTATACACCCATTATATCAATCAATACACTGCCAAGGACACAGTAGCTAAGGGTTATGGAGACTTAGCAGCAAACATCGGCCCAACAAGTGAAAAACCCTTCACCAATACAGTTTCTAATCAATCTTTTAACTACTCAAAGGAATCTGTGTTTAGACAGTTTAGAACATCTCCTGCCTCTCACAGTTGGGAGGCTCTGAACAATCACATGTAGCCGGAAAAACCTATTCAGGCAGGCTAGAGGATTTCCAAAGGAGTTTGTAGGTTGAAACACTGTCACACCCAGTAATTATTAACTGGAGCTGTAAGCTAACTCTTTTTTCAGAGAGAGGTAGTGGGGGACAGTCCCCCGTAAAGTCAGAGGTGTAGGTGAAAGCACAAAGCAGAAAGTAGGCAGACTCTGGTTTTGGGGGTAGATGCTCGAGAATTTCCAGAGGGACTCCTGAGGCTTGATCCCGCCTTTGCATATGCCGAGCCTCCTTCCTCATGACCTTTGCCATGGGCGGAGTTCCTCATGCTGGCTCCTGGCAGTGATAGAATTCCAGTTGAGCTATTCCAGATCCTGAAAGATGATGCTGTGGAAAGTGCTGCACTCAATATGCAATATGCAGTATGCACTCAATGTGCAATATGCCGGCTCCCGGCACCCTGGAGAAGGGAAGAGGTTCCTACTCCAGTATTCTGGCCTAGAGAATTCATGGGGTTGCAAAGAGTTGGACACGACTGAGCGACTTTTACTTTTCATATTCCACAGACAGAAAAGCCTGGCGGGCTACAGTCCATGGGGTCACAAAGAATTGGACACGACTGAGCGACTAATACACAAGGCTGAATAATATTCAATTGTAAGTATACACATGTTGCTTACCCATTCATCTGTTGATGGACATGAGGGCTTTTTCTACCTTTCCTCTATTGTGAATGATGCAGCTATGAATATTCATGTGCACATATCTGTGTGAGTCTCTGTTTTCAGTTCTTTTGGATGTGTATACTATTGCTGGGTATACAGATCCAAAAGAATGGAAAAACTCGAATTGCTGGGTCTGTGTTAAGGTAGTTCTGTAATTCGGTTTTTGAGGAACCGTTACACTTTTCAACAGTAGCTGCACATTTCACACTCCTACCAGCAATGCATAAGTGTTCCAGTTTCTCCACATTCTCTTCAACAATTGTTAGTTTTTTTTCTTTTGATAAGAGCCATCCTACTGTGTATGAAGTGATGTCTCGTAATTTATTTTTCTTTTTTGCCCCACCAGCCTGTGGGATCTTAGTTCCCTGACCTGGAGTCCAACCCACGCCCTCTGGAAGCGTGGAGTCTTAACCACCGGATTGCCAGGAAAGTCCCTCAATATGGTTCATGTTTGCATTTCCCTAATGATTAGTGATGTCAAGCATCTTTTTGTGTGCTTACTGGCCATTTATGTATTTTCTTTGGAGAAGTATTCATTGAAGGCTTTTTCCTCACAGTCATTTTTAACACGTACATATATTTTATAAGCTTCCCAGTGGTAAAGAATACACCTGCAGTGCAGGAGTTGCAGGTTTGCAATGCAGGAGACTTGGGTTTGATCCCTGGATTGGGAAGGTCCCCTGGAGGAGGGAATGGCAACCCACTCCAGTATTCTTGTCTGGAGAATTCCATGGACAGAGGAGCCTGGTGGGCTATAGTCCTTGGGGTCCAAGGAATTGGACGTGGCTGAGCCACTGAGCATATACATATATTATAGATTATGTAAACGTATTGAATACTTCAAGATCTATGTCAGTTTTTTGGTTTTAAAGGCCATAATCATATCCCACATACAAATATCTGGTCATTCTTTAGCCCCTTGCTATACTCTAATGGATATTTTGGTTTGTTCCAGTTTTTACCCATTATAAACAGTTTGTACAATAGTAAACAAGCTTGAATACACACACACATCTATTTATCTGTCTATATCTGCACAGTTGCCAAGGTTTCTCTTAGCTACAGTCCTGCAAGTTGCTAGTTGAAGGCATGGGGATATTTAAAATTTTTATACACATAAATTCGAATTATCCCCAGCACAGTCCCAACTACCACGGGCCCCTGGTCATCTTTGTCATCTGTGGCAAAGAATTTTTTCTACTGGGTACTGAGGGCAGGTGGCTGCCTGAACCTGGAGCCCAGATAAGACATCCCTGGGGCACTTCCCTGGTGGTCCAATGGCTAAGACTCCATGCTTCCAACCCAGGGGGTCCGGGTTTGATCCCTGGTCAGGGAACTAGACCCCACATGCTATAACTTAGAGCTAGCGTAGGCCCTCTCCCACTTCCCTCAAAAAGAGACATCCCCTGAAGCCCTCTCTCAGCCTGCTGGTCTACCACATTTTGAAATTATTCTCTCCAACCCCTGTCACTCCCACAAGCCTGAGAATAGGCCTTGATATCCCTCTTGCAAAAACAAAAAACAACAAAAAAAATCCCCTCTGCTGTATCAAACCTCTCTCTGAGGGAGTCTGCCTTGTAGGGGTGGCCCTGCCCCAAGAGGAAATTTCCTTTACCTTCCTGAAACCTCCAGCTGACAACAGCCCCCTCCTCTTTTGCCAAGGAGTGGGGAGAGCATAGTCAGAGTGAATAAACGCCCCTCACCCTCTGTCCTCCCAAGTTCACTAGTGCCTGAGCTTTCTGGGATGTGTGTGTAGTGTGTATGCTCAGTTGTGTCTGACTCTGCGACCCCACAGACTGTAGCCTGCCAGGCTCCCCTGTCCATGGGATTCTTCAGGCAAGAACCTTGGAGTGGGTTGCCATTACCTTCTCCAGGGGATCTTCCCAACCCAGAGACTGAACCCAAGTCTCTTGCATCTCTGGATTCTTTACCACTGTGCCACCTTGGATAACTCTTTTAAATTTGATGGGAAAATATGCTATTTGTTAAATCTGTAAAATACACTATGCATATGTGTGTGTAAAGTATATATGATATATACATATTAATTTTCACATGTTATACAAAATACATATATTTTTGCCTCTGCCAAACCTCACCTTGAACAAACTTGCTTCTCCTCCATCTTTCCCTCTCAAGTAGTGGTCATCTCTTAGCCAGTGTGCTAATATTGTAAGGAGAGGCTTGCTGTAGGCTGAAACCTCCCATCCTAGGGTCAGGCTCTTTTTTTCTTTTTGGCTGCACAATGCAGCATATGGGATTTTCGTTCCCAAACAGGGATTGAACTTGTGCCCCCTGCATTGGAAGTTTGGAGTCTTAACCACAGGGCTGCCAGGGAAATCCCAGGTCAGGCTTTCTTTGATAGGAAAGAATAAACAAGGCTGAGAAGTGGGATGACTGGTGGGGTGGTAGGGTAGTTTGTTAGGGCGGACAGCTGGTTTCCAGGTTCACGGGTGGGTCAAAGTTCAATGACCCAGGAGACTTGGGGGTTGGGGGGTGGGGAGAAGCCTGACTGAAGCTTGGTAAAGTTTTGTCCAGGCTGTTCAAGGGGGACAGACAGTTCAGCTACTCATTCACAAGACAGATATTGGGAATTCGGATAGCCTCTGCCTGGCCTTGTCCTAGGTAAACAGAGGGGTCATCCTTGGGTCTACCTGAGTTGTATGGGGAAGGGTGTTTCATTTCAGGGCACAAAGGGTTGGAGGGGCGGTTCTTACCCATCACTGTTTTCTAGGATCACAGGGCTCAGGTATAAAGTTCAGTTGTTGGGAATTCTCTGGTTGTTCAGTGGTTAGGACTCAGCGCTTTCACTGCTGGGGCCCAGGTTCAATCTCTGGTCGGGGAACTAAGATCCTGCAAGCTGTGCCTTCCTCCCTTCCCCAACTCCAAAAGTTCAACATTGTGAATATAAAGGATCCAGTGGTCCTTCCTTGGTTTCTTTACCTTCTCCCGTTGGCTGAAGGTCTCCCGCAGCTCCGCTTCTACCCCAGTTGAATTCCCTAGCAAATCCTTTGGTCTTTCCTCTGATGCATATACCATACTAATGACTTAGAATAGTCTGCTGCTCCTGGCCTCTGCCAAGGCATTCTGGGCCCTGCCACTGCTGCTTACCAGCCCACTGCTTCTATTTCTGCCCTCCCCAGTTCTGTCCTGTGAACAGCAGTAAATATGATCTTAAAAAAATAAAAACAGGAACAGAATACTCTTGGTGCCTAATTCTTCTGCTAAGCTAGTCATGGGGTATAAATCCACATGTCCCTTTGCCCTGGTCTTTTATTATTATTTATTTACTTTTGGCTGCACTGGGTCTCTGTTGCTGCGGGTGCATTTCTCTAGTTGGGGGTGAGTGGTGGGGTGGGGTCGCGGGGTGGCTACTCTGTTACGTTGCATGGGCATCTCATTGCCGTGGCTTCTCTTGTTGTGGAGCGTGGGCTTAGTTGCCCTGCAGCATGTGGAATCTTCCTGGACCAGAGATCAAACCCGTGTCCCCTGTGTTGGCAGGAGGACTCTTAACCACTGGACTACCAAGATAGTCCATCCTTTGCCCTGTCTTGACTCAGCTCCTGGTCCCTCTGCTCCTTCAGTTTTCCTCCCTAGACACTCCAGTCACCAAGCTCCAGCCACTCCCACACGGGCTTTCTTCCCCCTTGAGCCCCCTCCCAGAGCTAGTTCGTGCCCTGGCCAGTATTTTGAGACCCTCTAGGGCTTCCAAAGGCCAGGACGAAGTGAGAGTGGAGCCCCAGGAGCCCCTGCGTTCCAGGATCAATGCTTTTTAGGGTTTTGGATATTTGGGGGATAATATTGTATTATTCTTGCTTCCTTCCTTCCCCCCTCCCTCCCATTTTTTTTTTTTTTTTTTGGCTGTGCCTTACCAAGGATAGAACCCTGGCCCCCTGCACTGGGAGTACAGGGTCTTAACCCCTGGACTACCAGGGACATCCTGTTCCTTTTTCTTTCTTTTTTTTTCCCCCTTGCCAAGTGGCTTGTGGGATCTTAGTTCCCCCACCAGGGATTCAACCTGGGCCCTTGGCAGTAAAAGCCTGGAGTCCTAGCCACTGGATTGCCAGGGCATTCCCCTCCTTGTTTTTGCTTTATAAACTTGGACAATCGACTTGCAAAACTGTTCTGAAACTTGATTACCCACAATAGTCACGGGAGATTACTAAGCTTCCCCTGGGTGGCAAGGTCCACAGGCCTCTTTTCTAATTGTGAGAGAGACAGGGCCTCCCTGGCCTTTTAGGAAACCTGCCTGAAGGCAGGTGGGTGGGCTTGCCTTTGCTTCATTCAGGGTCATGTGAAGCAGTGTCCAGGCTTGGGTGGAGTGGAATCTAGGCTTGGCCTGTTTCTCACAGCATCTCCCTTGTCCTCCAGCTGTACCTGCTCAGGATCCCACCTGTCACCAGCAGGGGAATGTGGAGGAGGAAGCAATGGCTGCAGAGCTGCCAACAGCCTGGTCAGAGGTAACTGGAAATCCCCTTCCATCCAACATGGCATCTCCCTTCCTTGAGGGTGGGTGGCCTGGAGCCTCAAATCCCACTGGGACTTGTCCCTACTCTTCCTCTAATGGTGGTGAAGGAGCTTCCCAGAGAATGCTGGCATTGCCTCAGTATTTATGAACTTTTCTCAGTATAGTCACTTCTGGGCTGTGACAGAAAACCAAGAAAATCTATGAGACCACTTTGTCTCAGGAACTCTTGGGAACATCACTCATTCATTTATCTAAATTAAAAAAAAAATTAAAATTTGTCACCATTTGTTTATTTAAAAATAATTTATATTGGAGTATAGTTGCTTTAACTCATTCATTTACCAAGTATTCTTCCAGGACCTTGGGGAGCTCAGGGCTGGGTGTTACCTGACTGAGGGGACCCAGGCAGGATGGGTTCACAGACTAGCTGGAGAGGAGTTCAAGTGTGTGTTGAAAAATTAACATATTGATGGGGCTACATGGGGCTGCTGAGGTCAAGTTCACCTTTCTGTCTGAACTTCCCAAGCCTCAGTCATCTGGCTCCATCTTCCTGATGCCCTGGCCTCATGGGACACTGATGGAGATGAGCCTGTGATGTTTCAGGACCCAGTAACCTTCGAGGAAGTGTCAGTGGACTTCTCCCAGGAGGAGTGGGCCCAGCTGGCCCCCGCTCAAAAAATTCTGTACCAAGATGTGATGCTGGAGAACTACAGGAACCTGACTTCTGTGGGTGAGTGTGGTTGGCCACCTCTCTTCGTTAGTAGATTTTGTTTTTCAGAGCTATCAGTGGTAGCTTACACGTGTGGGAGTTTACATGTCTGAAGTAAGGTCCTGGAGCAACACCCCCCAACATGTACACAATGGGCAGGATGTCATTCATATTTTTTTTTTTTTTTAAGCAGATTTATTATTTTTAAAAATTATTTATTTATTTTATTTTTTTGGCTGCACTGGGTCTTTGTTGCTACGTGTGGGTTTTCTCTAGTTTCAGCGAGTGGGGGCTACTCTTCATTGCAGTTCACAGGCTTCTCATTGTGGTGGCGTCTCTTGTTGCAGAGCACAGGCTCTAGGGTGCAAGGATTCAGTAGTTGTAGCGCACAGGCTTAGTTGCCCCTCAGCATGTAGAATCTTCCTGGAGCAGGGATCAAACCCATGTCCCATGTGTTGGCAGGTGGCTTCTTATCCACTGTACCACCAGGGAAGTGCCATTCATAGGTTTTTGCTGCAAACCTTTCTCAAGCACCTGCTGTGTTGCAGGAACTATTCTTGCTCTTGGGAGGAGCATGTGGTCCATCCTTAAGAAGTGATATTGTAGGGACTTTGCTGGCAGTCCAGTGATTAGGGCTCAACACTTCTCCTCTGGAAGGGGAAAAGGTTTGATGCTTGGTTGGGGAACTAAGCTCCTGCAAGCTTTGCAGCATAGCCAAAAAAAAAAAAATTGACTGTGTAGAATGGGGGTGAGCACTCTTTTTGTTAAGCGGCCAGGGAGTAAATATTTTCAGCTCAGTGGACCCTGGGTCTCTGTTGCAACTGCTGAATGCTGTCACTATGGTGCCGAAGCCACCGCAGATAGCATATAAACGAATAGTCAGGGCTGTGTTCCAATACAACTTGACTTACAGAAGCAGGTGGCTAGTGCCTGGGCTGCAGTCACTAGCCCCTAGTCTCCTGTCTTCCTTTTGAGAGTGAAGATTTATTCATTATATCAACCTGATTTTCTTCATGATTGGAAGCTTTCATGCCCCTTCTGTGTGTCTCTGAGCTTGGGTCTAAGGATCCCTGATCCCTGGAGGGCATGATGTGAGACAGAGTTTTGGGTCTTGGGTTATTATGTTGGGCTTCCCAGGTGCCTCAGGGGTGAAGAATCCACCTGCCAGTGCAGGAGATGTAGGTTTGATCCTGGTCTGGGAAGATCCCCGGAGAAGGAAATGGCAACCCACTCCACTATTCCTGCTTGGGAAATCCCATGGACAGAGAAGCCTGATGGGCAACAACCCATGGGGTCACAAGGAGTGGGACATGATTGAGTGACTGAACAACAACCATCATTATGTTACTGCTCTTGGGGCCACACATGCTGAAACTGTTGGCCCTACTCTGGGCGGAGTTTCCGTGCCAACCCTGCACACCCCCCACCTCATGTGTATTTCCCCACGTGCCAGGGTATCATCTCCGCAAACCCCGCCTGCTCACCCAGGAGGAGCTGAGAACACGGAAGAGGAGACTTCTCCAAGACATCTGTGCAGGTGAGCCCTGGGGAAAAGGAGCCCCTTTATAGAGTTTCTCAAAGGTCATTTTTGTCTGAGAAATTGTGTCCAGCCACTTGGGGTGAATTTCCTCTAGAAACTTCTGCTTTCCTTCCTCTCCTTCCCTTCTCTCTTTTCTCTCCCACTTTTTTTTTTTTTAAATTGAAGTATAGCTGATTTACAATGTTGGATACATTTCAGATATACAGCAGAGTGATTCGGTCATACATACATGTTGTTTTAGTCGCTAAATCATGGCCACCTCTTTGTGACCCATGGACTTAGCCCACCAGCCATATGTGTATTAATATATATGTATACAGGGTATCCCTGGGGGCTCAGTGGTAGAGTTCTATCCCTGGGTTGGGAAAATCCCCTGGAGAAGGAAATGACAACCCACTCCAGTATTCTTGCCTGGGAAATCCCATGAACAGAGGAGCCTGTTGGGCTACATAGTCCATGGGGTTGCAAAGAGTTGGATATGACTTAGCGACTAAAAAACAACAACATTTATGTATATATCTATATTCTTTTTTTTTGTTTGATTCTTTTCATTGTAGGTTATTATAAGATTTGAACATAATTCTTGCTGTTTCTACCACTTTTGCTCTAAGAATAAGCTCTGTCCTGCTTTCTCTTTTTTTATTTTATTTATTTATTTTTTTTTCTAACCGGAAGGCCATGGCACAGCCCTCTGGGCTGACTACCCCCACCCGGCACGGTAACCTCTGACAACCCCTCTCTTTTTTTAAAATTCATTTTTATTGGAGTATAGTTGACTTACAATGCTGTTAGTTTTAGGTATTCAGCAGTACCTAACTAGTTATGCACTAGTTATGCATACACATATATCCATTCTTTCTTAAGTCCTTTTCCCATATAGGCCATTACAGAGTACTGAGTACTGCTTCCTCTTTCCAGAACATTCCCAGGTGTGCTATTTTCCCATTTTCCCACTGTCCTCAAAGTGTATTTGCCCTCTTTTAGACTATTAGCAGTTGTCTCATTCTTAACAGAACTGTTCCCTGGCCCGTCACTTGCCATTTTCACCCCTTGTTTGCATGCTTGTCAAATTCTCTACCTTGCTGAAATCCTAAGTCTGTCTTTAACTGCTGGTGTATTCTTCCCTGTCACATTGACTGAGAAGAGTCAGTATATGAAAGAAAAACTCCATGGGCCTCTGTTTGTTGTTTTATGTTATCTAACCATTTATTTCTCCATGAACTTAAACCTTTTTTCTTCTGATCGTTTCAGACCAGAATTCTCAGCTTAAAACCAAAGAGACCACGGCTGAGAGGAATAAAGTGTGGGAAAAACCATTTACTGGCAGGAAAGGGGTAAGGCTCATGAGGGCTCATTGCTGGTTCTCTGCAGGAGGAAATTGCCATGAGACAGACAAGCAGCACAACCTGGGGAGACACGAGGGGCCAGTAGCCTTCACCTAAGATAAGTCATGTCTCAGGAGAGAGTCTAGGGTGCCATGAATTTGGGTAGTATCCTAAACTGATTTCAATAGTGATTCATAGAGAGATAGATCCCACAAGTAAGCAGGTCTGTATATATGACTTAGAATTGAATTTTTGTTTTACAAAACTATCAGAAAAAAAAAGTCAGTACATAAGAAGTCTTATGAATGCAGCCATGATGGAGCCTTATGGTAGAGCATTCCCTGTATTTACCTGGTGGCTCAGATGGTAAAGAATCTGCCTGCAGTGCAGGTGACCCAGGTTCAGGACCTGGGTTGGGAACATACCCTGGAGAAGGGAATGGCTCCCACTCCAGTATTCTTGCCTGGAGAATTCCATGGACAGAGGAGCCTGGCAGGGCTACAGTCCATGGGGTCACAAAGAGCTGGACCCGACCGTGCGACTAAACACTTTCACTTCATTATATCTACTCAATTTGAACTCAGACAGGGCAGAAGCAGTGCACGTGCTCTGAAAATTGTAGCAATTTCTAAGGTAGGAATTTGATTTCTTTACACCACACACTTCCTATGGGGGAGAATTCCCATGAGTGCAATGAAAGTGAGAAAGCCTTTAGTTACTGCTTATTTCTTCATTGACAGGTACCAACTCAACCTGGAAAGAAGTCCCATGAACACAGTCTGTGTGGAAAAGCCATCAGAAGAAATCCTGACCTGACTACTAAGAGGAATTACACAGGTGTGAAACGTGATGAATGTAAATAATGTGGGGAAGTATTTAGTTATCCTTCCTTCCTTGGGGTCCACGTGCGATCACATGCTGGTGAGAAAACCTACAAATGTTCTCAGTGTGGGAAGGCTTTCAGTTGCAACTCCTTTCTCGGGCCGAACGTGTTAACTCATCCTGGAGAGGAACTGTGTCTAAGTGTAGCTAGTGTGGACAGATCTTCAGCTCTACCTCGAGCCTTGCTGTACCCAAGAGGATGCACACTTGGGAGAAGCTGTATGAATGCAGTGACTGTGGGAAGGCCTTCGGCAGGAGCAGTGACCTGACAGTGCATAAGAGAGTACACATGGGAGAAATGCCACCAGTGCAGTGACTGCGGCAAAACCTCTAGCAGAAAGTTCTTTCTGATGGCACACGTGAGAACCCATACTGGGGAGAAGCCCTACCCATTCAGTGACTGCAGAAAAGCCTTCCATAAGAGCTCTAAGGCAACTGCCCACAAGAGGCTACATGCAAGAGGGAAGACGTAGCAGTGTCGGAAGCTTTCCAGTCATTCATCACGTAGGAAACACGTGAGGATGCACACTGAAGACAAGTCTGGGAGTGGAAGCAGAGAAAGGCTCATCGATCCCACAGGAGAGCAACTGTGAATAGCTTTGGTATGGGGGGAATCCTGCTGGGGCTTAAACTACTGCACAAGGAAATTCAGAGTGGCAGAGAAAACATATAAACGTGAAGAATGTGGGTTTGCTTTTATTAGGTCCTATCTTGAAGCTGGAAATCTAGCTCATTAATTTTCAGTCTGTGTTTTTGAATTTAAGCAGTTAAGGCCATAGATATCCTGCTAAATACCCCATTTGGCTACATTACATGTGTGTGTGCTCAGTCCTGAAGCTGTGTCTGACTCTTTGCCACCCTAGGACTGTAGCCCTCCAGGCTCCTCTCTTCATGGGGTTTTCCAGGCAAAAATACTGGAGTGGATTGCTATCTCCAGGGGATCTTCCTGACTCAGGAATCAAACCTGCGTCTCCTGCATTGGCAGGTAGAGTCTTCACCACTGAGCCACCAGTTGAACTTGCACATGGGTTTTGAGCTAAGGTTTTTAAAACTTTGGTTTAGTTCTAAGTGTCATCTGATATATCTGTTAGACCTGTTTTAACTCAGTGTCACTTTTTAAGCCTATCAAAATACTACTTCACTTGAATTTCATCCAAACTCTTTCCTTCCCCCCAATCTTCTAATATCCCTATGTCTTCCGTGGTTTGGTGGGACACCTGGTGGTTCCTCAGGTATGTCGTTTCCTCTGTAACAAGTTGGTAAATCCAACTTTGTCAGACTATAGGTTTTGTCCCTGGTGGTCTTTGGCTGATTTGTGTTGGGACAATAATGTGTAGTCACATTATTATTCTATTATATAGAATACACTCTACTAGTTATGAGAATATATTTAGATTCTTGTCTTCTAAAATGTTCCTAAAACACCCTTCTAAAATGTCTTCTAAGCTGTTTTCCTATCCATTGTTGATTTTTATTTATGGTGTCAGGTTTTGTTGTTCAGTCGCTAAGTCGAACATAATTTCTGTTCAAACTTGGGAGATGAACTCCAGGAAATGGAATTTTGTGCTAATAGTTGAACGACAGTTTTTTAAACATCTCTGTTCCCCTATCTCCAAGACCAAGAAAAGAAATCTTTAAATGTATTTTTCATGCAGACAGCTGTTTCTTTGAATCTCTCTCTGGAGAATGATGTTTAATTTTATAATTCTGTCTGAAAACTTACCTTGCATGTAAAATGTACCATTTTAAATGTACAGGTTGATGAAATTTGACCAGTGTGTAAACCCCTATAATCACCACCTGAATTAGGATATAAAACATTACCATCTTCCCAGAAAGAATAACATTGATTTTGCCCATCATTAAGAAAGCTGTAAACTGTGGAAACGAAAATGCTTTTGTGTTCCATAATAAAAGCAATTTGACAGGGAAAAAAAAATTCCCTGGTGGAAATTTCCAGTGGGTAGGACTCCATGCTTTACTGCAGGAGGTGCATGTTCTATCCCTATTTGGGGAACTTAAGATCCCGCAAGCTGCCTAGCAGCAAAAAACAACAAAAACCCTCAAAAAACAACATGACTTTAAGCCTGGCAGTGTAACCTGAGCAGACAGCCTAGAAGCATGTGTGATGTGCCTCATCACACATGCCCGCATCACACGACGTGATGTCCTTCTCAATGCCCTAATCAAGAGCTTTGCACATGACTCTAAACACCTTAAAGCAGTTGCGTTGGGGGTTAATTTGCAGGGCAGATTTACTGTTCTAGCTTAGGCCCGTCTGATGTATTTCTTTCTCAGCCCTTCAAAACAATAGGGTTTTAAAAAATTGTATATTTAAATTTATTTATTTGGCTGTGCCAAGTCTTCGTTGTGATACATGTGATCAGGTTCCCCAACCAGGGATCAAACCCAGGCTGCCTGCATAGGGAGCACAGAGTCTTAATCCCTGGACCATCAGGGTAAGTCCCCCCGCACACACACTAGTTTAACTCTTTGTATTTTGTGCATATTTCTAAATCTACACTTTAAGACAGAGGTCTGCAAACTTTTTTGGTAAATGGGGAGCTATTAAATATTTTTGATTTGGTGGGCCAGATGATCTCTGTTACAACTACTCAGCTCTACCATGTGGCACAAAAGTGGTCACAGAAAATACATAAATAAACAGGTGTGGCTGTGCACCATCAAAACTATACAAAAACAGAAGCCAGGCTGGCTTATCCTTATTTTAAGGCAGAAGTTGTATTAAGAAAGAGGAAAAGGAGACTCGTGCTTTCAAAAAGCACTGAACCTTATTGGCTTATTTATTATTAAAAAAACAAAACACATGCAGAACTTTGAAGTGTGGACACTGGATCCTC
Source organism: Bos taurus (assembly GCF_002263795.3). Lineage (NCBI taxonomy): Eukaryota > Metazoa > Chordata > Mammalia > Artiodactyla > Bovidae > Bos > Bos taurus. The sequence goes on along the minus strand of NC_037334.1, from coordinate 14,375,154 downwards.
AATATGTAAGAAACTGGGAATTTCCTGACGGTCCAGTCGTTAGGACTTGGCGCTTTCACTGCAGTGATTCCGCGTTCAGTCCCTGGTTGGGGAACTAAGATCCCACAAGCTGAGAGGCCTGGCCAAAAGTTAAAAATATTAAAAAAAATTAATTTCGATGGACAAATGTAATCTTGAGGGAAAAGGGGAACTAGGAAATGCTGCTTCCAAAGTTCAGAGAACACACATTGTTGGTGGGACCCTAAAGTGGTGTTGGTCGTAACAGAAAACTACTTGACCCCCAAGAGAAATCAAAAGCTGTTCAGACTTGTGCACAAGTGTTCATAACATGTGTCATGATAGCCAGAAAGAGAAAACCCCAAATTTCCCTTTGGGGAATTGGAGAATGGATTAATAAAATATAGTTAACTATACAATGAAATATTATTTGGCCATACAAATAAATGAAGTTTTTTTTTTTTCTCTCAATTTTTTAACTGTGCCATGCAGCATGTGGGATCTTAGTTCCCCAGCTGGGGATAGAACTTGTGCAGTGGAAGCTTGGTGTCTTAACCACTTGACCACCAGGGAAGTCACAGAAAGGAATGAACCTCGCCAAACATGCTCAGTGAATGAAACCAGTCACAAAGCACCACAGACTGTACTATCCCATTTATGTGACATATCCAGATTAGGCAGAGAAGCCATAGAAACATAGAGTAGGTCCATTTTTGCCTGGGCTGGTGGGGAGAACCCAGTGAACTGTGCAGGCATGAGGGATCTTACTGGGGTAATGGAAATGTTCTAAAACTGGTTCATGCTGATAGCTGCACAGTGTGATGAATGTGAACGTGGAGTCAGTCGTGTCTGACTCTTTGTGACCCCATGGACTGTAGCCTACCAGGCTCCTCTGTCCATGGGATTTTCCAGGCAATCGTACTGGAGTGGATTGCCATTTCCTTCTCCAAGGGATCTTCCCAACCCAGGGATCGAACCCGGGTCTCCCGCATTGTAGACAGACCACTAAAAATCATTTGAGCGGTACATTTCAAATGTGTGAGTTTTATAGTATGTAAGTGATACCCCACTAAAGTTGTTTTAAAAGGTTCTTCCAATGTGCATTCATTTTGGTAAACATAGCTACCGTCTTCATCATGGCAGGATAGACCCATAATACTATTTTGAAGTCATCTTGTAATTGTGGCATTCCTTGGAGAGGACAGTCACGGTCTTGTTTTCTCAAATGCTGGCATTCAGTTGTTAATGAATCTTTTTTAGATTGAATGAATGATCTAAAGAGGGCAACACTCTTTAACTCATTTATTGGGGTTCAGTTGGGGGTATTTATCTTGGCAGTGTCATCTTTTCTTTCAGGGTCTTCTTCCTTTTAACCCACAGTTTCCATGCTACACTTTTGATTCTTTTCCTTTGTTATTTAGAAGTCTTTTTGGACTTTTTGTGAGAAATGGCATGGTTTTCTTTCCTAGAATACTTCACAGGGTATTTCTGGAGAAGACCTAGAGGTATATGTATCTTGCTGGTCCTCATAGAGTTCTCTTTGTTGAGCCTATTCATAGCAAATTGGATATACTCCTTCCTGTCTAATAACTGATGGGTAGATCGTTGGGGGGATTTCTACAGATAATCATATCTATATATACAGACAGATTTCATTTGCTCCTTTTAAATTCTTACCACTTTCTTATGCTCTTGTTGCTCTTATGCTCTCTGGCAGCGGCTTTTGAATCATATTGATTAGAAGGGGCCTTCTGCACCCTGGTCTTCTTCCTGATCTTAAAGGGCATTGTGTTCCTATCGTATCAAAGTGTTATCTGCTGTTACATTTTGGTGGATGACTTTATCAGGATGAGAAAGTTGCCTTCTCTTCCTAGGGCATTAGTGTTCTTTCTTATGAACAGGCATTGCATTTTTTTTTTACAAAATCAAATGTCTGTTCTGCATCTCGTGAGATGATAGTATTTGTTCATTGACGTATTTCAAAACCCCTGGAACAAGGGTAGAACTCATAGCAGGCACTCAATAAGTATTTGTTGAATGAATGAATGAATACAGGTAGCTTTTTCTTTTGTTTTTTTAACATGTCTGTGTGGCAAATGAATTGACTCTTCTACTGTGCTATTAACCTTGGATTCCTGGGTAACTCTGCCCTCTCATATCTACTACACAGCACTGTTCCTAGTTTGCTAGCTAGGATTTTTGCATCTTTGAGTGACACCAAATTGCAAATTTTCCTTTGTCATGCTGTTCTTTTGTTGGGATATGCCAGCCTCATAAAGTTAGTTGGGGAAAGTCCCTCAAAGTCCATGCCTTCATTCACCAATTATCAACTTTTTTTTTGGACAACTGTTTTATGTTTTCTCTCCTTATGTATGTCCGACTTATTGTGATCCTATGGGCTGTATAGCCTGTCAGGCTTCTCTGTCCATGGGATTTTTCAGGCAAGAATACTGGAGTGGGTAGCCTTCCCTTCTCCAGGGGATCTTCCCCACCCAGGGATTGAACCCAGGTCTCCTGTGTTACAGGTAGATTCTTTACCATCTGAGCCACCAGGGAACCCCCCTTTCTTTTTTTAATGGGTGAGCCATTACAAACATAAGATTTCTTTAGCATTCATCCTAAGAACCAGGATATTGTCAAAAAATAAAAAGATCTTCCCTACTTCCAGGCTGATCGTTAGCCTGCCACAGTTTCATGGACGTTGGCCAGAGACACCAGATTTCTGGGTCAGAGACCAAGGGCTTTATTAACAATGCAGGAGGCAACAGATGCTTCACGTTCCTGTTGATTCTCCTGGACTCCCAAGTTGCACAGGGATGATGTAAAATGGCCCATGTGGATGCCACTCATGGAGTCAGTTTGTGTCACAGCTCAGGAACCCCAGCTCATTTTCTAATGAGCTGTAAACAAATCTGCCCCATCTTTGCCCGGGAGGGACTTTAACTTTAGGACACTGGACTGCAAACATACCTGCCCTCTGCTCCGAGGATGTCTGGTCTATAAACATCCTCAAGGACACAGTGCAGAACAGAGCAAGACATGTGGAAATGTGAGTTAGCCCATGGAGAACTATCTTCCAATGGACATTTCCTCTATAATCAAAATATAATGAATGCACATATGAAATTTAACATGGATAAAATGTTAGCGCACACAACCTCTAATCAAATTTCTCCCCACAAATATCCTTTCTTGAGGATTCAAAATATAATTTAATTTTTAAGTTATTTTTTTTAAAAAACCTTAGGAATTCATTGGTGGTCCACTGTTTAGGGCTCTGTACTCTGCCAAGGGGCCTACTGGGTTCAATCCCTGGTCTGGGAACTAAGATTCCACAAGCTGCGAGATGCAGCCGAAAAAAAGCAAAAAACTTACATAACAAGTCCTGGGAAAATAGACACTTAAATATAGCCTTCTGACAAAAGTGACTGTATTCAACCCAGAAGAATCGGGTAGGACAGGAACTGGATGCCTGTACAGAAAACTGTCATTTTTTTTTTTTTTCCCATAGAAGTTGTGAAAGCCCTCGTGAGCACCCATCCTTCTGTGTCATATGGAAGGACAAATAGAGAATGGTTGTGTTAGTATAACGACTATGTACGGGCCTTCAGATGGGACCTTCACTGGTATTCACAAGAGAACTCATTTTGAGAGAGGGGTTCTGTCAGTGTTACGAATGTGGATTTGACTTTATGCTACATTTTTTTTTTAAATTATTGAAGTAAATATGATTTACGATGTTGTGTTAGTTTCAGGTGTACAGCAAAGTGATTCAGTTATATGTGCCTGTATATATTGTTTCCAGATTCTTTTCCCTTCTAGACATAGTTCCCAATGCTGCATTTTTTATGTGGACCCCGAGTTCATTGGCTTCTTGGCTTTTCCTTGCGTAATATAAATACGCAAGGCCACATATATCACTCTAAATGCCCTCCAAGTTATTCAACAAGTTGTGATAGGTGATCTTTTTACTTATTGTGGTTCAGTTCTAAATACTGTATTATTTCCATTTTAAAAGCCCCTGAGACACATGGGTTATTCAGGAATATGTCTTCTAGATGCAGTGCTGGGGTTTCTCGGTTGCCTTGTTTTTCATTTCCATTCTAGTTGTTTGTGATTGGAGGCAGTGACCTGTAGGATGTGGAACCTCTGGCATCTGTTGGGACTTTACAGGCCCAGTGTAGCACACGTTGCTCTGTGTCCATTCTTGCCACTTCCTACTATCACAACCTGGATTTTGCTCAACTTGTTAAATGTTAGTAAAACAAAAAACAGAAAACCCAGCTTGCTCTGTCTTTCTTTTTTAAAATTATTTATCACTGGATATGTTAGGTCTTTGTTGCTGCATACAGGATTTCGGTAGCTGGGGTGAGCAGGGGCTGCTTTCTCTTATGATGCACAGGCCTCTTATTGTGCTGGCTTCTCTTGTGGAAAACAGGCTCTAGGTGCACGGGCTTCAGTTGTTGTGGTGCAGAGGCCCAGTTGCTCCGCAGCATATGGGATCTTCCTGGGCTAGGGATCGAACCCATGTCTCCTGCATTGGCAGGCAGATTATTATCCACTGAGCCACCAGGAAAGTCCCTCCCCATCTTTCTTGAAGGAATGCCTCACAGCCCTGGCACATGGCAGAGAGGCAGAGCCACTGGTGTGATTTCTAGGAAAGCCGTTGAAAAGGGGACAATCCCATGTTTGTTATCTTACTTTCTTTCTCCTTGGTACTTCCTCCCTCTTTCTGCCTGGAAAGTAAATACAGTGCCAGGGACTGGAAGAAGGTAACCAGTAGGCAGAAGCCACCGGCAAAGATGGTGATGCCAGAACACAAGGCTTCCTTGCTTCTCAGCAGTTTCTCTGAGTAGCTGTACTTACACTGAACTGCTTATCTCTAGACTCATGGTACATGAGAAAAAGAAATATATATATTTTTTAAAGTCTCCACTGTAGTTTCATGATGGGAGAGCTATCAAGAATTTTTTATTTCTCGTAGGAGTTTAAATTTTTTTTTTTTGACTGCATTGGGTCTTAGTTGCAGCACACAGGATCTTGGTTTCGTCATGTGGAGTCTTTCGTTACGGCACACAGCCTTTTCTCTAGTTGTGGCTCACAGGCTTAATTGCTTCACAGCATGTGGGATCTTAGTTCCGACCAGGGATTGAACCTACAGTCCCCTGTGGTACAACATGGATTCTAACTACTGGATCACCAGGGAAGTCCTCCCTTTCAGAAATGTTTATTACTCCCAGCTGAGTATAGTGTCTGCTGGTATGGTAGCCATGAGAACCTGCATCTTGGGTATCCACCTAGTGGGCTTAGTTTATGAGTGGCCCTGGTTGCTGACCTGCCCAGAACCTACCTCTGGGGTTGTGCTAAGACTGCTCCTGGCAGTGACTAAGCCTGGCAGGAGTAATAGTACCAGCCCATCCCTGTGGGTCACAGGGCTCTTCCACTGATGGCCACGGTTTAAGAACCCCCCACTAGTCTGGCCCAAACTTGGCTAGACTGTTCCTCTGTCTAGGACTGCCCTGACCCAGCCTTCCTCCACCCTCTCTGTTCTGACTGGACTTGACAACAGATAACAGAATATCAATGGGAGTTGTTGATAAACTTGTCAAAGCTGATTCTGTGACCTGCTGTCACAAAAGGCTGATTGAAATGGGTTCGGAAGAAACTAGGAGAAAAATTGGAGACAGCAAGGAGAAAGATTTTTTAGGTCTATTTTTTTCAGTATTATTAATAAAGCCATGCCAGTTTTCTGTCAGATGGTTCTCCCTCCTTCTCATTTAAGCCTTCTGTGTACTTTAGATGTGTCTCTTGTAAAAAGGATTTAGCTAGACCCCAACTCCCACGTCAGTCCACTCTGAAAGTATCTTTCAATCTGTTTAGTTCAGTTCAGTTGCTCAGTCGTGTCCGACTCTTTGCGACCCCATGAATCGCAGCACGCCAGGCCTCCCTGTCTATCACCAACTCCTGGAGTTCACTCAAACTCATGTCGATCGAGTTGGTGATGCCATCCAGCCATCTCATCCTCTGTCGTCCCCTTCTCCTCCTGCCCCCAATCCTTCCCAGCAGCAGAGTCTTTTCCAATGAGTCAACTCTTTGCATGAGGTGGCCAAAGTACTGGAGTTTCAGCTTTAGCATCATTCCTTCCAAAGAACACCCAGGACTGATCTCCTTTAGAATGGACTGGTTGGATCTCCTTGCAGTCCAAGGGACTCTCAAGAGTCTTCTCCAACACCACAGTTCAAAAGCATCAATTCTTTGGCACTCAGCTTTCTTCACAGTCCAACTCTCACATCCATACATGACCACTGGAAAAACCATAGCCTTGACGAGACGGACCTTTGTTGGCAAAGTAATGTCTCTGCTTTTGAATATGCTATCTAGGTTGGTCATAACTTTCCTTCCAAGGAGTAAGCGTCTTTTAATTTCATGGCTGTAATCACCATCTGCAGTGATTTTGGAGGCCCCCAAAATAAAGTCTGACACTGTTTCCACTGTTTCCCCATCTATTTCCCATGAAGTGATGGGACCAGATGCCATGATCCTTGTTTTCTGAATGTTGAGCTTTAAGCCAACTTTTTCACTCTCCTCTTTCACTTTCATCAAGAGGCTCTTTAGTTCCTCTTCATTTTCTGCCATAAGGGTGGTGTCATCTGCATATCTGAGGTTATTGATATTTCTCCCGGCAGTCTTGATTCCAGCTTGTGCTTCTTCCAGCCCAGCGTTTCTCATGATATACTCTGCATAGAAGTTAAATAAGCAGGGTGACATACAGCCTTGACGTACTCCTCTACCTATTTGTAAACCTGTCTAGTTTTTTATTGTGATTTCTAATAGATTAACCTCTACCACCTCATAGTTATGATTTCTATCCAGATTTCTTTTAAAAAATGGCAATAGAGAAGATGTGATGAAAATGTATAGATACAGTTAAAAAAAACAATAAACTTGTGGTGGTTTAGTCGCTAAGTCATGTCCGACTCTTGCGACCGCATGGACTACAGTCCTCCAGGCTCCTCTGTCCATAGGACTCTCCAGGCAAGAATGCTGGAGTGGGTTGCCATTTTCTTCCCCAGGGTAATATGTATCCCCTGCCAAAAGAAGGAAAAAGAATGCAAGTAAACAACAGGTGAAATACAGATGTCTGTACCTGAGTTAATCATATTGTGGCAATGTCAGTATTCTTATCTTGATAATGAATTACAGTTATGTAAGACATTGTCATTAGGAGATGCTGGACAAAGAGTCCGTGGGACCTCAGTACTATTTTTGTAACTTCTTGTGATTCTTAAATTATTAAAAATAAAACATGACTAAAAATTGAGAAAGGAACAACACTACCTAAATGAATAGCGTGTTAATACATTCTTACTTTTGCTCACTCATTTTTGAGATTTAAGTCACATGAAAGTATAATTTATTTAATTGCTACATAGGGATCTTTTGTATGAATGTATACAACTTACTTATCCAGTCTACAGTGGATGGGCCTCTCTGGGTAGTTTGTAGCTTTTATCCATTATTAATAAAGTTGCCATAAACATTCTTGTACACCTCCCATGAACTCACTGGGTGTAGAATATTTATGTTCAGATTTCTTTTGTATTTTATGTAAAATGTATCTCATTGCTGATTAGTAATGAGAATGGGCATCTTTTTATATTTATTGGCTCTTGTGAGTTTCCCTTTGGAAATTACCTTTACATGTTTTTACTGATTTCTCTCTGTATCTTTGTCATTTCTCTATGATGTTTAGGAGTGTGATATTTCTGATACCAATTCTGTTTTCATTGTACATGTCCCTCTTTCTTTATGGTGTCTTGAACAGTGATTCTGAACTTTAATGTGTTAGTTTTTGTGTCTCATTTAAGAAATCCTTTCCCAAACTCAATTCTAAATATGTTCAACTTCATTGTTTTCTTCAGCTATTCATGTTTGGTTTCACATTTAAATTTTCAATCAACCTGAAATTGACGTTTGTGACAGTGTATGACAAGTTTATTGATAATGGTTTCAGATTCCACAGTGCAACTAATCTTTAATAAATAAACTACCACTTGTTAATACTGATACTGTATCAAAGAAGACTTTTCAATTATCTTAAGAGGCTATAGAAATACTCCCCCCCTTTCCATCTGTATGTATCTGTATGTAGCTGAATTTCTTCACCTAGTTCAATCAAAACAATGTATCACAGCAGAATGATTGTAAAAGCAAGTATGAGAATACAACTGTTCCTGTTAAGTGGACATTAAAGAGATAATGCAAAAATGTAAAATAATGCCACTCTTTTAATTTTTTGTTTTGGAAAATATACTTAAAAAATAAAGTACTATTTATTTATGTTTGCATGTAATGACTTATTTTTAACAGATGAGTAATAATATTTTTTGAGTAATATTTTAAAAAAACCCAGCTTTAACATTATTCTTGAAATTTGACATTGTTTAAGAAGATTTTAGCAGAGCCTTACAATCTTTTATAGAAATGAGAGAAACTTATTTCAAAAGAAAAGGTAAAGAGATCAAAATAAGATTGTATGTATGTCTAAGAATCAATTAATAAATATTAAAATTCACAAATAAGTAGAAGAATATTATATAAAAATACAAAATGCTTTTTTATTACCTAACATTATCTCTTTCTTCTTTCTTTCTATCAATCTTTTAATCAATCATATTAGTTAAGGTAATGCTGGCTGTTGAAACAGATAAGTCCTGAAGTCCAATGTAGCATTAAAGATGTATTTTGTATATTCTTTATATGTGCTGAATGTAGAACTGACAAGATTTTGTGGTAGATTACATAAATACTACTCTATACTAGTTTATGTTGACAGAAAACAACAAAATTCTGTAAAGCAATTATCCTTCAATTAAAAAACTAATTGAAAAAGAATAAAAGGTGACTTCAAGGATTTTGGCTTGAGCAGTTGCTCAATAATGGAACTGTCATTTACTGAAATGGGGTAAGACTGAGCAGGAACAGATGTTGGGGAAAATCATGCATTAGTTTTGGGAATCTGAAAATTAACATGACCATCACACCCAGTAGTGGAGATGTCAAGCAGGCATCTCCTCAGGCACACTTCAAGAATTAAACAGTACCCCAAATTAATCAACATAGAATTTAGAAAAACCTTTTATTTTGAAATAATTTTAGATTCAGTGGTGCTAATGACATTTCATCCAGCTGCCGCTTGCCAGGGTCACTACAAAGATATGTTATGACATGCTAGTTTCTTTGGAAAAAATGTCACTTGAGAATTTAGAATTTATCATAGCATGAAGTGTCTTTTTGACCAAAAGTAGATTCCCCTTTTGCCCCCTCTATCAACTTTTTTTTTTCTCTCCACACTGTGTTGCTTGGGGGATCCTAGTTCCCCAGCCTAGTTCAATCATGAGATTGAACCCGTGCCCTCAGCAATAAAAGTGTTGAGTCCTAACCACCAGACCACCAAGGAATTCCCTTAATAACCTTTTTTTTCTTTAAACTTTTTATTTTGTATTGGGGTATAGCCAATTAGCAATGTTGTGATAGTTTCAGGTGATCAACTTCTCATTTTTAAATATTTCAAACTTGCCATGAAGTTGAAAGAATATCCTGGTGAGCATGTGGAGAAACTGAAACTCTTGTACACTGCTGGTGGGAATATGAAATTCAACTGCTGTGGAAATCAGTTTGGAAGTTCCTCAAATAATGAAACAATTATGTTTCACTTTGGGTATAAATCCAAAAGAACTGGGAAAGAAAAGTGAAAGTGAAGTCACTCAGTCATGTCCAACTATTTGCGACCCCACGGACTGTAGCCTACTAGGCTCCTCCATCCATGGGGTTTTTGGTTTTGGGTATTTTTCTGGGCTCCAAAATCACTGCCAATGGTGACTGCAGCCATGAAATTAAAAGACGCTTACTCCTTGGAAGGAAAGTTATGACCAACCCAGATAGCATATTCAAAAGCAGAGACATTACTTTGCCAACAAAGGTCCGTCTAGTCAAGGCTATGGTTTTTCCTGTGGTCATGTATGGATGTGAGAGTTGGACTGTGAAGAAGGCTGAGCGCCGAAGAATTGATGCTTTTGAACTGTGGTGTTGGAGAAGACTCTTGAGAGTCCCTTGGACTGTGAGGAGATCCAACCAGTCCTTTCTAAAGGAGATCAGCCCTGGGATTTCTTTGGAAGGAATGATGCTAAAGCTGAAACTCCAGTACTTTGGCCACCTCATGCGAAGAGTTGACTCATTGGAAAAGACTCTGATGCTGGGAGGGATTGGGGGCAAGAAGAGAAGGGGATGACAGAGGATGAGATGGCTGGATGGCATCACTGACTCGATGGACATGAGTCTCAGTGAACTCCGGGAGTTGGTGATGGACAGGGAAGCCTGGCGTGCTGCGATTTGGGGTCACAAAGAGTCAGACACGACTGAGCGACTGATCTGATCTGATAAATCCAAAAGAACTGGGAGCATGGATTCAAATATTTGCACAACAATATTCACAGCAGCATTATTCACAGTAGCCTACTGATGCCAAACTCAAAAATTTACAAATTAAGTTGTTTTTATTTTTTTGGAGTTTTTATTTTTCCTTATATAAGTTATTTAAACATTTTTTAAAAAAAATTAAAAACAAATTTTTTTTTTTAAACCTTGTTGTGTGGCCTGCAGGATCTTAGTTCTCCAACCAGGGATCAACCTGTGCTCTCTGCAATGGAAGAACAGAGTGTTCACTGGACTGCCAGGGAAGTCCTAATTATTTTTTTTAATTTTTATTTTATATTGGAATATAGTTGATCAACAATATTGTGTTAGTTTCAGGCGTACAGAGAAGTGATTCAGTTATACATACATAAATTCATAGCTTTAAACATAGCCCAAACCAGGAGATGGAGATTTTCAGTCATTTAGAACACAGCTGCTTAGCATACCCCAGAAATAAAATCTGCCCACCATGAGAAGATAAATCCTGGGGCTATAAAGACCCCAAAGTGCTGTCACCCTTCAGAGCTTTCTGACCCAGAGACTCCCCATGAGGCTTCTGAATATCACCTAGATACATAAACCACCTCTGCAACTGCCTTTTCCTCCTGGAATAGAAGTTTGGCTACTCCCCCCTTCAGAGTAGTAACCCTGATGCTATAACTTTGGTATTTCCTGGTACTTTTCTCATATGCAAACCTGTCAACTGTGTGCTCAATTGTGTCCGACTCTTTGTGATCCCATGGACTGTAGCCCACCAGGCTCCTCTGTTCATGGGGATTCTCCAGGCAAGAATACTGGAGTGGCTTGCCATGCCCTCCTTCAGGGATCTTCCCAACCCAGGAATCGAACCCAGATTTCCCACATTGCAAGTGGATTCTTTACCATCTGAGCCAATCGATCTTTCTCCAGGGGAACTTTCTGATGCAGGAATTGAACCGGGGTCTCCTGCATTGCAGGTGGATTCTTTACCAGCTGAGCTACCAGGAAGACCAAGAAACTTGTCAAAGTTCTACCCAAATAAGGTGTCTGTACTGCCACCTCATGGTCATATCTTTTTCCTTAATTAGTCCAGAAATCACTTGCATACTTAATGTGTATGGCTTCCCAGCTTCCCCAAAACACACATTTAGATAATTGATCCATTTGGTGTTTTATTTTTGTGAGTGGTGGGAGGTACATATGTAATTTTATCTTTTCCCAGATGGCTAACTAGTTAGTTGTCTTTGCACTTTTCATTAAAACTCCATGTTTGTCTCAGTGATCTGAAACACCACCTTTACAAACTAAAATTCCATATGTTTTTGTGCCTATTTTGAGATATTCTACTTTATTCCATTTGATTCCTATTTATGTGACAATACTATAGTGTTATAGTGGCTTTGTGCCATGTTTTAACATCAGTAGGGCATCATCGCTTGTTTTTCAGTGCTTTCTTGGGTATCATCAGATGTTTGTTCTTCCATATAAACTTTAGCATCAGTTTGCCTAATAAAAAAAGATTCTTGGCATTCGTATTAGGATTATGTTATGAAAACCAAAGTCGCTCACTTGAGTCCGACTCTTTGTGACCCCATGGACTGTAGTCCATGGAATTCTCCAGGCCAGAATACTGGGGTGGGTAGCCTTTCCCTTCCCCATGGGATCTTCCCAACGGAGGGATCAAACCCAGGTCTCCTGCATTGCAGGTGGATTCTTTACCAACTGAGCCACAAGGGCAGCCCAGGATTATGTTATATTTCCAAATTAATCCTGGGAAATTTATATCTTTATTATGTTAAGCCATTTTATTGAAGAACAAAGGATGTTTTTCCTTTTGTTCAAATCTATTTTGTCTTACAAGAGTGTTTTAAGGTTCTTCATTTGGGTTTTATCCATATCTTGTTAAGTTTGAACCAAAGTTTCTTTTTTTACTATTGTAATTGAGTTTTTCCTTTACCATTGTATCACCTTATTAGTTACTGGCTTAGTAGATGGAGGCTTTTGACTTCTAAATGGCAATTCCATATCTTGCAAAGATACTGAATTCTTTAATTGCTTACTTTTTTTTTTTTTTTTTGCCGTGCAGCATGTGAGACCTTCCCTGGTGGCTCAGCTGGTAAAGAATCTACCTGCAATGCAGGAGACCTGGGTTCGATCTCTGGGTTGGGAAGATCCCCTGGAGAAGGGAAAGGCTATCCACTCTAGTAGTCTGGCCTGGAGAATTCCCTGGGCTGTATAGTCCATGGGGTTGCAAAGAATTGGACACGACTGAGCGACTTTCAGATGAAACCTGGTTAGCTCCCCAACCAGAGGTCAAACTTGTGCCCCTAGCAGTGGAAACTCAAGAGTCCTAACCACTGGACCACCAGAAACTTCCCTGCTTATATTAATTTTATAATTGATACTGTAGACCTTTCCATGTGTAATAACATATCATCTGCAAAAAGAGGTGGTCTTACTTCTCTTGCAATTAATTTCTCTCATCTAATTGCATTAGCTAATGTCACCAGTACACAGACACACACATAGCTATAGATATAGATAATCAACCAACAAAGTATTCGCCAATTTTTATTTTCTTGAGTGTTTATATAAATAATGGCTATTGAATTTTGTCAAAGGCTTCTTCAGCATCAATGTAGATAATCATATAATTTACCTTCTTAGATGTCCTATAGGATGTGTTATTTAATGGATTTCCTAATAACTGAACAAACCTTGACTTCCTAGCGTAAATCCACTTGGTCAAGGCTTATTATTTTCTTAATGTGGCTTTATATTCTACTTGCTAATACTTACCATAGCTCATTTGAATTAATATTCAAATTCAAACCCATTGTCTCATTTTATGATAGCTCATTTGAATTAATATTCAAATTCAAACTCATCATCTAAAAAAATAAAATACTGATAAATGTTACAGCATAGATGTTTATGCTATGTGAAAGAAATGTCACAAGAAGGCATATAGTATTTTAATTTTTTTATTTAAAAAATATCTATTTGGCTGTGCTGGGTCTTAGTTGCGGCATGTGGGATCTAGTTCCCAGACAAGGGATCAAATCAGGGCCTCCTGCATTAGGAGTTCAGAGTCTTAGCCACCAGACCACCAGGGAAGTCCCCCATATGGTAATTTTTTAAAAAAACTGATATGAAATTGTCAGAATAGGCAAATCTGTAGAGATAATCAATAGATTAGTAGCTGCTTAGGGTTGTGGATGGGATGGTGTATTTGGGGTGATGAAATCATTCTAAAATTGATTATAGTAATGTTTTCAGAATTTGTGAAAAACCATTGAATGTACACATTAAGTGGGTGAATTCTATGTGAATAATGTCTCAATAAAGTTGTTACCAAAATCCCGTCCTCCAAGTCCAAAACCAATTCCTCTGAACTTGCGGCTCTTGTGTAGTATAAGCTCCTATACAATCTATCTTGGTTTCCTGTTTTTTTTTTTTTTTTTCAAGCAGCATCTTGCGTGGATTGCAGGATTTCAGGATTCTCCTCCTATTCAGCAACACAAGGGACCAGACGGTCAATACTGAAATCAGATTGATTATATTCTTTGCAACCAAAGATGGAGAAGCTCTATACAGTCAGCAAAAATAAGACTGGGAGCTGACTGTGGCTCAGATCATGAACTCCTTATTGCCAAATTCAGACTTAAATTGAAGAAAGTAAAGAAAACCACTAGACCATTCAGGTATGACCTCAATCAAATCCCTTACGATTATGTAGTGGAAGTGACAAACAGATTCAAAGGATTAGATCTGATAGAGTGCCTGAAGAACTATGGATGAAGGTTTGTGACATTGTACAGGAGGCCGTGATCAAGACCATCCCCAACAAAAAGAAATGCAAAAAGGCAAAATGGTTGTCTGAGGAGGCCTTACAAATAGCTGAGAAAAGAGAAGCAAAAGGCAAAGGAGAAAAGGAAAGATATACTCGTGAATGCAGAGTTCCAAAGAAGAGCAAGGAGAAATAAGCCTTCCTTGGTGATCAATGCAAAGAAATAGAGGAAAACAATAGAATGGGAAAGACTAGAGATCTCTTAAAGAAAATTAGAGATACCAAGGGAACATTTCATGCAAAGATGGGCACAATAAAGGACAGAAATGGTATGGACCCAATAGAAGCAGAAGATATTAAGAGGTGGAAAGAATACACAGAAGAACGATACAAAAAAGATCTTCATGACCCAGATAACCATGATGGTGTGACCACTCACCTAGAGCCAGACATCCTGGAAAGTGAAGTCAAGTGGGCCTTAGGAAGCATCACTACGAACAAAGCTAGTAGAGGTGATGGAATTCCGGTTGAGCTATTTCAAATCCTGAAAGATGATGCTGTGAAAGTGCTGCACTCAATATGCCAGCAAATTTGGAAAACTCAGCAGTGGCCACAGGACTGGAAAAGGTCAGTTTTCATTCTAATACCAAAGAACGGCAATGCCAAAGAATGCTTAAACTACAGCACAACTGCACTCGTCTCACATGCTAGCAAAGTAATGCTCAAAATTCTTCATGTGAGGCTTCTACAGTACATAAACCATGAATGTTCAAGCTGGACTTAGTACAGGCAGAGGAACCAGAGATCAAATGACTAACATCTGTTGAATCATAGAAAAAGCAAGAGAGTTCCAGAAAAACATCTACTTCTGCTTTATTGACTATGCAAAAGCATTTGCCTATGTGGATCACAACAAACTGAGGAAAATTCTTCAAGAGATGGGAATACCAGACCACCTAACCTGCACGCTGAGAAATCTGTATGCTGGTCAGGAAGCAACAGTTAGAACTGGACATGGAACAACAGACTCATTCCAAATTGGGGAAGAAGTACTTCAAGGCTGTATATTGTCACTCTGCTTATTTAACTTAGATACACAGTACATCGTGACTACATCAGTAGTCACGTACAGATGTGAGAGTTGGACCATAAAGAATGCTGAATGCCAAAGAATGAATAGTTTCGAATTGTGGTGCTGGAGAAGACTCTTGGGAGTCCCTTGGACTGCAAGGAGATCAAATCAGTCAATCCTTAAGAAAATCAACCCTGAATATTCACTGGAAAGACTGATGCTAAAGCTGAAGCTCCAATACTTTGGCCACCTGATGCAAAGAGCTGACTCACTAGAAAAAGACCCTGATGCTGGGAAAGATCGAAGGAAAGGAGAAGAGGGTGGCAGAGAATGAGGTGGTTAGATAGCATCACCAACTCAATGGGCATGAATCTGAGCTAACCCTGGGAGACAGTGGAGGACAGAGGAGCCTGGCATGCTGCAGTCCATGGGGTCACAGAGTTGGACATGGCTTAGTGACTAAACAATACAGTACAGGGAACACAGTCATGTAGACTGAGTGCATGATTGCCCCACCGTGGACATTACAGTATTGATGACAGGAACAGGTGTGACTGTTCACCAGCTTTGCTGGGTCATGAAGGATTCATGTTGGTCTTTTCTAACCCTTTCTATTCTGGACCTGGCTGTCTCCATCAGCCTCCAGTGGGGCCATCCATTGAGTTTATCCCATTGGCTTTATCCCCTAGGCTATTTGGGATCCTGCAGTCAATGCAGCTCTGGTCCTTTCTTTACTCTTCACCTAGAGCTGCCACTCTCACAGGCAGCTGTCTTCCTCCTGACTGCTCAGTCACTTGTCACATAAAGAGTGGCTTGTGATCTGGGGGATTGGGACATTCCTGTTTTTGAGAGGCTGAGGCAGCTGAACTTGTGAGCCTACTAACGTCCCTATTCAGGAAACCTGCAGGACTGACCCTACATGTGGGTGTTTTAAAATTCCATTTTCTGTTAGATGTTTTATTCAGGTGTTTTGTTTGGTTTTCCCTTTCTGTGAAATACTGTCTGAGCAAGTTGCTTTATTCTTTTCATTTTTTAACTCAATATCTCTCTCAGTTCAGGGTCTGGTTTTAGTAGCAATTTTAAAATCTAGCCCTTTAAAAATCTGATTTTTTATTGGTTAGTTGCTTTAAAATGACTGTTCTAAACACGTGCCTCAGATATATAAATTAATGAACCTCAAGCACGTAAGAGCCTTCTATATTGGATGGGTATTTTGTTGACCTGGGACTCTATGAGAGGTACTGTCAGCCAAGCCTACTTAGAATTTCTTTTCCCTGGAAATGGTATTTTACGAGATTCCTACAAATAATACATATAATCTCCTTCCACAATTTTTTACTATGATAAAATATACATCACATATTATTTATGCTCAACCATTTAAACTGTGTAGTTTAGGACTTTCATGGTGGATCAGGGGTTAAGAATCTGCTTATCAATGCAGGGGACATGGGTTCAATCCCTGGTCCAGGAAAATTCCACATGCCTCAGGACAACTTACGCCTGTACATCACAACTACTGAAGCCTGACTGCCCTAGAGCCCGTGCTCCATAACAAGAGAAGCCACTGCAATGAGAGAAGCTCATGAACAGCAGCTACAGAGTAGTCCCTCTCCCCACAACTAGAGAAAGCCTGCATGTAGCAACTGAAGACCCAGCATCAGTTCAGTTCAGTTCAGTCGCACAGTCATGTCCGACTCTTCGCGACCCCATGAATTGCAGCATGCCAGGCTTCCCTGTTCAGCACCAACTCCCGGAGTTCACTCAAACTCATGTCAATTGAGTCGGTGATGCCATCCAGCCATCTCATGCTCTGTCGTCCCCTTCTCCTCCTGCCCCAAATCCCTCCCAGCATCAGGGTCTTTTCCAGTGAGTTAACTCTTTGCATGAGGTGGCCAAAGTACTGGAGTTTCAGCTTTAGCATCATTCCTTCCAAAGAACACCCAGGACTAACTTCCTTTAAAATGGACCAGTTGCATCTCCTTGCAGTCCACAGGACTCTCAAGAGTCTTCTCCAACACCACAGTTCAAAATCATCAATTCTTTGGTGCTCACCTTTCTTCACAGTCCAAGTCTCACATCCATACATGACCACTGGAAAAACCATAGCCTTGACGAGACGGACCTTTGTTGGCCAAGTAATGTCTCTGCTTTTGAATATGCTATCGAGGTTGGTCATAACTTTCCTTCCAAGGTGTAAGTGTCTTTTAATTTCATGGCTGTAATCACCATCTGCAGTGATTTTGGAGCCCCCCAAAATAAAGTCTGATACGGTTTCCACTGTTTCCCCATCTATTTCCTGTGAAGTGATGGGACCAGATGCCATGATCTTCGTGTTCTGAATGTTGAGCTTTAAGCCAACTTTTTCACTCTCCTCTTTCACCATCAAGAAGCTCTTTAGTTCCTCTTCACTTTCTGCCATAAGGGTGGTGTCATCTGCATATCTGAGGTTATTGATATTTCTCCCGGCAATCTTGATTCCAGCTTGTGTTTCTTCCAGTCCAGCGTTTCTCATGATGTACTCTGTATATAAATTAAATAAGCAGGGTGATAATACACAGCCTTGACATACTCCTTTTCCTATTTGGAACCAGTCTGTTGTTCCATGTCCAGTTCGAACTGTTGCTTCCTGACCTGTGTATAGGTTTCTCAAGAGGCAGGTCAGGTGGTCTGGTATTCCCATCTCTTTCAGAATTTTCCACAGTTTATTGTGATCCATACAGTCAAAGGCTTGGGCATAGTCAATAAAGCAGAAATAGATGTTTATCTGGAACTCTCTTGCCTTTTCCATGATCCAGCGGATGTTGGCAATTTGATCCCTGGTTCCTCTGCCTTTTCTAAAACCAGCTTGAACATCTGAAAGTTCACGGTTCACATACTGCTGAAGCCTGGCTTGGAGAATTTTGAGCATTACTTTACTAGCGTGTGAGATGAGTGCAATTGTGTGGTAGTTTGAGCATTCTTTGGCATTGCTTTTCTTTGGGATTGGAATGAAAACTGACCTTTTCCAGTCCTGTGGCCACTGGTGAGTTTTCCAAATTTGCTGGCATATTGAGTGCAGCACTTTCACAGCATCATCTTTCAGGATGTGGTCCACTGGAGAAGAGAATGGCAAACCACTTCAGTATTCTTGCCTTGAGAACCCCATGAACAGTATGAAAAGGCAAAATGATAGGATACTGAAAGAGGAACTTCCTAGGTCGGTAGGTGCCCAATATGCTACTGGAAATCAGTGGAGAAATAACTCCAGAAAAAATGAAGGGATGGAGCCAAAGCAAAAACAATACCCAGTTGTGGATGTGACTGGTGATAGAAGCAAGGTCCGATGCTATAAAGAGCAATATTGCATAGGAATCTGGAATGTTAGGTCCATGAATCAAGGAAATTGGAAGTGGTCAAAGAGGAGATGGCAACATTGACATTCTAGGAATCAGGGAACTAAAATGGACTGGAATGAGTGAATTTAACTCAGATGACCATTATATCTACTACTGCGGGCAGGAACCCCTTAGAAGAAATGGAGTAGCCATCATGGTCAACAAAAGATTCTGAAATGCAGTACTTGGATGTAATCTCAAGAACGACAGAATGATCTCTGTTCATTTCCAAGGCAAACCATTCAATTTCACAGTAATCCAAGCCTATGCCCCAACCAGTAATGCTGAAGAAGCTGAAGTTGAACGGTTCTATGAAGACCTACAAGACCTTTTAGAACTAACACCCCAAAAAGATGTCCTTTTCATTATAGGGGACTGGGATGCAAAAGTAGGAAGTCAAGAAACACGTGGGGTAACAGGCAAATTTGGCCGTGGAATACGGAATGAAGCAGGGCAAAGGCTAATAGAATTTTGCCAAGAGAATGCACTGGTCATAGCAAACACCCTCTTCCAACAACACACGAGAAGACTCTATACATGGACATCACCAGATGGTCAACACCAAAATCAGATTGATTATATTCTTTGCAGCCAAAGACGGGGAAGCTCTATACAATCAGCAAAAACAAGACCAGGAGCTTACTGTGGCTCAGATCACGAACTCCTTATTGCCAAATCCAGACTTAAATTGAAGAAAGTAGGGAAAACCACTAGACCATTCAGGTATGACCTAAATCAAATCCCTTATGATTACACAGTGGAAGTGAGAAATAGATTTAAGGGACTAGATCTGATAGAGTGCCTGATGAACTATGGATGGAGGTTCGTGACATTTTACAGGAGACAGGGATCAAGACCATCCCCATGGAATAGAAATGCAAAGAAGCAAAATGGTTGTCTGGGGAGGCCTTACAAATAGCTGCGAAAAGAAGAGAAGTGAAAAGCAAAGGAAAAAAGGAAAGATATAAGCATCTGAATTCAGAGTTCCAAAGAATAGCAAGAAGAGATAAGAAAGCCTTCTTCAGAGATCAATGCAAAGAAATAGAGGAAAACAACAGAATGGGAAAGACTAAAGATCTCTGCTGAGGTCCAGCCCCGGCTGATCCAGGGAATTTGAAGGGGAGACGGCTTCGGCAAGTTCACTGGATACAATGCTGCTGCTACTGCTGCTAAGTCGCTTCAGTCGTGTCCGACTCTGTGCGACCCCATAGACGGCAGCCCACCAGGATCCCCCATCCCTGGGATTCTCCAGGCAAGAACACTGGGGTGGGTTGCCATTTCCTTCTCCAATTGGATACAATAGCTTTATTTAAATATTCATCAAAGATATAAAGAGTAATAGAATGAGGATAGCTCAGTAGGAAAATTCAGTGGAGAAAAGAGGCTGAGTGGCTTGGTTTACGGGGAAAATCAATATAACCTGTGACATCAGGTTAGCTCTGACCACGGAGGCCGCAGGCGCCCTCTCAAGTAGTGGAAGGTGCTCCACCTTAGGCACCTTCTTGAGTGGGTCTTAGAAGCCCAGGCAAATAAATGGTTGCAGAGGACCTCTGTGCTCCAGATGGAGACTCAGCCAGAAATTGAGAAAAAGAATGACACGGGGAGACCAAGCTTCGGTGAACAAGGCCCATAGCTTTATTTTCAACAGGGGCTTTTATACTCTAAGTATACACATAGAGGATAATAGGGATAATGTGAAATCATGCAAAGTCAGCAGTCTTTGATCCTTATCGAAACCAGGGTTTCTTTCCTGCAAATTTATCATATACAAATGGTTTAGATGATTTACATCATCTTCTGGTCAGAAGGCCTATTAACATTTTATGACTCTTGACAAAGGTTTGTCAACCATAAGACTTATTTTCTCTAAGAGTAATTATTTTAAGGTTTGGCGCCATCCTCCGAAGGTGTTAGATAAAGTTGCATTCCCTATAGGGCAGAGGTGCAGTGGGTTTATAACAAAGGAAAGAATTTATTACCTTAAGGTTCTAAAGTTGCTAACACCAAGGCCACTACTTATTTTTTCTACATACCAACTATATTAATCAATACACATTCAAGGATACAATACCGGGGATGTGGAAACTTGGCAGCAAGCATTGGCTCATCAATGAAATCTTTTACTAGTTTTATCCTGACAGTTTCTAACTCTCTGAGAGGCTCTAAGCTATTTGAATATCTTAAGCTTCCCGTGCCTCTCATGGCTGGGAGACTGTAAACAATTGTATGCATAGCTGTAGGAGTCCGGGTAAACTTGTCAGGCGAGTTAGAGAGCTATCTGAGGGGTTTGGATTTAAACACTCCTAATGCCCAGGAACTGTAAGCTGTTATTAACTGGAGCTGTGAGTTAACTCTTTATCAGAGAGAGTGAGATGGTGGTGGGGGACAGCCCCCAGTAAAGTCAGAGGTGAGAGCACAAAGCAGTAAAGTAGGCAGAGTCTGGTTTTTTGGGGGTAGATGCTCGAGAATATCCAGGGGGACTCCTGAGGCTCCATCCCGCCTTTGTGTATGCTGAGCCTCCTTCCTCATGACCTTTGCAATGGGCGGAGCTCCTCACACCGGCTACCGGCAGATCTCTTCAAGAAAATTAGAGATACCAAGGGAGCATTTCATGCAAAGATGGGCTCAATAAAGGACAGAAATGGTATGGACCTAACAGAAGCAGAAGATATTAAGAAGAGGTGGCAAGAATACACAGAAGAACTGTACAAAAAAGATCTTCACGACCCAGATAATCACGATGGTGTGATCACTCATCTAGAGCCAGACATCCTGGAATGTGAAGTCAAGTGGGCCTATGAACAAAGCTAGTGGAAGTGATGGAATTCCAGTTGAGCTGTTTCAAATCCTGAAAGACCCAGCATAGCCAAATATAAAAACAAATCTTAAAAAAAGCATTAAGTATATTCAGTAGCATTAAGTATATTCTTATTGTTATGTAACCATCATTACCATCTATCTCCAGAAATTTTTTACCATCTCAAATTGATACTTGGTACTTAAACACTAACTCCCCAATGCCCTTTTCCCTAGTCTTGACATCTCTTCTACTTTCTGTCTCTGCCTATGAAATAGATTCCTCCAGTTAACTTAATGTAAGCGGAATAATACAGCTTATAGTTTTTATTTATTTTTTTGTATCTGGCTTATTTCACATAGCTGAATGTCTTCAGGATTCATCTACTATATCTTGGCAGGTGTGTTTTTCATAGGCATATTGAGAAAAAGCAGAAAATTGGGAGCTTTTGATATATACAAAAATCTCTACTTTGGGTATCAAGATGTAGCAACTGTTAGCCCAGAGCACTTTTTGTTTTGTCTCTACATGGACAAATTTAATTATATCCTCTGGAGGACTGTGCGTCACATCAAGCAATAAGATCCAGCTGTCATTATATCAAGGTACTCTCAACAGTCTTGTGAAGGATCTCAGTTGTCTGTTAGTCAGAAATCACTGGGTGTGAATTCTCTAGCGGTCCGTTGATTAGGACTCTGTACGTTCACTGATGAGGGCCCAGGTTTAATCCCTGTCAGGGAAATAAGATCCTAAAGGCCATGTGGCATGACCAAAAAAAAAAAAAAAAAGAAAGAAAGAAGATCACTGGTGCCTTTACTCTTTGCTGAGCAAGGCTCTATGTCATTGGTAACCAGATGAAACATACTACTGCCCACAATATGCAAAAACCCTCAAAAAGAAAACAGAAGCAGACCCTACTGTCAGTCTGTGTAAACTTAATGCATTTCTACAGATGGAGTTAATTATATATAAAATTCTGATTCTTCATAATATAAAAAGTTGAGATGTGCATTATGAGCCACTTAGTAATTTATTTGTAAAATATATAAAGCAATGCTTGACAGAAATACAAGGCAAAAAAGCCCACAATTTCACTGGGAGATTTGATCACCTCTCCCATAATGTTTCTTCAAATAGTAGAGAAAAATTAGGTAGGATACAATGTGAAAATGATGAGCAAACTGCCTAATATATGTACACAGTATACAGTGTCAAGTAACTGTTAGAAACTAGAAAGTGTTTGCGGGTAATGGTGAGGGAATGGACTAAAATGTGCAAAGGTCTTTTGCGGAAGATTAATATTTTCTATATCTTGTGTAGGCTGGTGATTACATAAGTATACTCAATTTTCAAAAGTCATTTGTGGAATACTTAAATGTATATTTCACTGAACACTAACAGTATCTCAATGCAAAAAAAAAAAAAAAAAGTAAATATCCTGTGCAGTCACCATGAAACTAACTCTTCTGTGGACGTGTTGAGCACAAGGTTTCCTAATTCGAGGACTGTGGTGTTAAGTACAATCTCTACTAGGCAGTAGATAGCCGGTTTTTACCTACGACCCTATGAAACTTCAGGGTAACAAAGAAATATTAGAAAATAGAAAACACATAATGCTTCCCACAGCACGCAAAACCCTTCTATAAGAAGGCAGATCCTAATGTCAGATAACGCAGACTATTACAGGATTTCAGGTTTCAGGCTTCTCATCCTGAGCAGGGTGAATTTGTTTCATGCATAATGACCAGTGGAACTTTCCAAGTCTGTCACCATTAGGATACCATTTTTGGGATTACTAGTTAGGCTGAAAGGGTAAGACTAGAAATCTCTTCAAGAAAATTGGAAATATCAAAGGAACATTTTGCCCAAAGATGGGGCACAATAAAGGACAGAAATGGTAAAGACCTAATAGAAGCAGAACAGATCAAGAAGAGATGGAAAGAACACACAAAAGAACTGTACAAAAAAGGTCTTAATGAGCTGGATCACCACCATGGCGTAGTCTCTCACTCAGAGCTAGATATTCCGGAATGTGAAGTCAGGTGGGCCTTAGGAAGCACTGCTGCCAATAAGGCTAGTGGAGATGATGGAATTCCAGCAGAATTATTTAAAATCCTAAAAGATGATGGTATTAAAGAGCTGCACTCAATATGTTAGCAAATTTGGAAATCCAAACAGTGGCCATAGGACTGGAAAAGATCAACCCTCATTCCAATTCCTAAGAAGGGCAGTACTAAAGAATGTTCAAACCACCAGACAGTTGCACTCATCTCCCATGGTAGTAAGGTTATGCTGAAAATCCTCCAAGCTAGGCTTCAGGATTATGTGAACTGAGAACTTCCAGATGTTCAAGCTGGGTTTAGAAAAGGCAGATGAACCACAGATCAAATTGCCAACATTTGGTGGATTATAGAGAAAGCAAGGGAATTCAGAAAATATCTACCTTTGTTTCATTGACTATGTTAAGGCCTTTGGCTGTATGGGTCAAAACAAACTGTGGAAAACTCTTAAAGAGATGGGAATCTTACCTGTCTCCTAAGAAACCTGTATGTGGATCAAGAAGCAACAGCTAGAACCCATATGGAACAACTGATTGATTCAGAATGGAGAAAGGAGTACGACAAGGCTGTTTATTGTCACTCTGTTTATTTAACTTATACACAGAGAACATCATGGGAAATGCCGGGCTGGATGAGTTACAAGCTGGAGTCAAGACTGCCGACAGAAATGTCAACAACCTCAGATATGCGGATGATACCACTCTAATGGCAGAATGCGAAGAGGAACTAAAGAGCCTCTTGATGAGGGTGAAGGAGGAGAGTGACAAGGCCAGCTTAAAACTCAATATTAAAAAAAATAAGATCATGGTATCTGGTCCCATCACTTCATGGCAAACATAAGGGGAAACAGAAGAGGCTTCCTGGGTGGTACAAGTGGTAAAGAACCTGCCTGCCAATGCAGGAGACATAAGAGACGCAAGTTCAATCCCTGGGAAGATTAGGAAGATTCCCTAGAGAAGGGAATGGCAACCCACTCCAGTATTCTTGCCTGGAAGATCCCATGGACAGAGGAGCCCGGTGGGCTACAGTCCACAGTGTCACAAAGAGTCGGACATGACTGAAGCAACTTAGCAGCATGCACAAGGGAAAAAGGTGGAAACGGTGACGAATTTCCTCTTCTTGGACTATAAAATCACTGCAGATGGTGACTGCAGCCATGAAATTAGAAGACAGTTGCTTCTTGGCAGGAAAGCTGTGACAAACCTAGACAGTGTGTTAAAAACCAAAGACATCACTTGGCTAATAAAGGTCCACATAGTCAAGGCTATGGCCTTTCCAGTAGTCATGTACAGATGTGAGAGCCAGACAATAAAGAAAGCAGAGCACTGAAGAACTGATGCTTTCAAACTATGGTGCTGGAGAAGACTCTTGAGAGTTCCTTGAAAAGCAAGGAGATCAGAGTGTATCTTAAAGGAAATCAACCCTGAATACATCTTCAAGGACTGATGCTAAAGCACCAATACTTTGGCCACCTGAAGCGAACAGCTGACTCACTGGACAAAACCCTGATGCTGGGAAAGATTGAAGGCAGGAGAAGGGGATGACAAAGAATGAGATGGTTGGATGGCATCACCAATTCAATGGGCATGAACTTGGGTGAATTCCAGGAAATGGTGAGGGAAGCCTAGTGTGCTGCAGTCTGTGGGGTCTCAAAGAATTGACCAACTTGGCAACTGAACAACAATAAATTAGGCTGGTGTTATAATTTTGGTTTATTAAGATTGCAGTCTATTTTAAACCAAAAAAGTTGACCTTACACCATGTAAGACTGAAATACACCAAATACATGAACATGAAGGAAATCTAAGGAACAGATTAATAGAAAAACAGAAGAAAAACTGAGTATTTTGAAATGCATGAATTATATAGTACAAAAATTATATTTCAATAAAGCTGTTTTCTCAAAACA
This sequence comes from Bos taurus, assembly GCF_002263795.3. Taxonomy (NCBI): domain Eukaryota; kingdom Metazoa; phylum Chordata; class Mammalia; order Artiodactyla; family Bovidae; genus Bos; species Bos taurus. The sequence continues at coordinate 14,349,697 of NC_037334.1, read as the reverse complement.
AAAAATTGTGACAGAACCTACATCACTGAGTAGTTAGGTTATAAAACTTTAATGTATGAAGCATCTAGAAGAGTAACATTAAAAAACATTAGCTAGTGCCTGATGAACTATGGAATGAGGTCTGTGACACTGTACAGGAGACAGGGATCAAGACCATCCCCATGGAAAAGAAATGCAAAAAAGCAAAATGGCTGTCTGGGGGGGCCTTACAAATAGCTGTGAAAAGAAGAGTAGCGAAAAGCAAATGAGAAAAGGAAAGATATAAGCATCTGAATGCAGAGTTCCAAAGAATAGCAAGAAGAGATAAGAAAGCCTTCCTCAGAGATCAATGCAAAGAAATAGAGGAAAACAACAGAATGGGAAAGACTAGAGATCTCTTCAAGAAAATTAGAGATACCAAGGGGACATTTTATACAAAGATGGGCTCGATAAAGGACAGAAATGGTATGGACCTAACAGAAGCAGAAGATATTAAGAAGAGGTGGCAAGAATACACAGAAGAACTGTACAAAAAAGATCTTCACAACCAAGATAATCACGATGGTGTGATCACTCACCTAGAGCCAGACATCCTGGAATGTGAAGTCAAGTGGGCCTTAGAAAGCATCACTATGAACAAAGCTAGTGGAGGTGATGGAATTCCAGTTCAGCTATTTCAAATCCTGAAAGATGATGCTGTGAAAGTGTTGCACTCAATATGCCAACAAATTTGGAAAACTCAGCAGTGGCCACAGGACTGGAAAAGGTCAGTCTTCATTCCAATCCGAAAGAAAGGCAATGCCAAAGAATGCTCAAACTACTGCACAATTGCACTCATCTCACATGCTAGTAATGCTCAAAAATCTCCAAGCCAGGCTTCAGTAATACGTGAACCGTGAACTTCTTGATGTTCAAGCTGGTTTTAGAAAAGGCAGAGGAACCAGAGATGAAATTGCCAACATCCGCTGGATCATGGAAAAAGCAAGAGAGTTCCAGATAAACATCTATTTCTGCTTTATTGACTAGGCCAGAGCCTTTGACTGTGTGGATCACAATAAACTGTGGAAAATTCTGAAAGAGATGGGAATACCAGACCACCTGACCTGCCTCTGGAGAAATCTGTATGCAGGTCAGGAAGCAACAGTTAGAACTGGACATGGAACAACAGACTGGTTCCAAATAGGAAAAGGAGTACGTCAAGGCTGTGTATTATCTCCCTGCTTATTTAATTTATATACAGAGTACATCATGAGAAACGCTGGACGGGAAGAAACACAAGCTGGAATCAAGATTGACAGGAGAAATATCAATAACCTCAGATATGCAGATGACACCACCCTTATGGCAGGAAGTGAAGAGGAACTAAGTGATGAAAGTGAAAGAGGAGAGTGAAAAAGTTGGCTTAAAGCTCAACATTCAGAAAATGGAGATCATGGCATCTGGTCCCATCACTTCATGGGAAATAGATGGGGAAACAGTGGAAACAGTGTCAGACTTTATTTTTTTGGGGCTCCAAAATCACTGCAGATGGTGATTGCAGCCATGAAATTAAAAGACGCTTACTCCTTGGAAGAAAAGTTATGACCAACCTAGATAGCATATTCAAAAGCAGAGACATTACTTTGCCAACAAAGGTCCGTCTAGTCAAGGCTATGGTTTTTCCAGTAGTCATGTATGGATGTGAGAGTTGGACTGTGAAGAAAGCTGAGTGCTGAAAGAATTGCTGCTTTTGAACTGTGGTGTTGGAGACGACTCTTTAGCCTCCCTTGGACTGTGAGGAGATCCAACCAGTCCATTCTAAAGGAGATCAGTCCTGGGTGTTCTTTGGAAGGAATGATGCTAAAGCTGAAACTCCAGTACTTTGGCTACCTCATGCGAAGAACTGACTCATTGGAAAAGACTCTGCTGCTGGGAAGGATTGGGGGCAGGAGGAGAAGGGGACGACAGAGGATGAGATGGCTGGATGGCATCACCGACTCAATGGACGTGAGTCTCAGTGAACTCCGGTAGTTGGTGATGGACAGGGAGGCCTGGCGTGCTGCAATTCATGGGGTCTCAAAGAGTCGAACACGACTGAGCGACTCAACTGAACTGAACTGAAAGCAAAGTAGTAAATCCAGAAGTTATTTTTAAAAACAGAATCCTGAGTTATATAAAAAAAAATTACAGCATAATTTGGAAAATTAATGTAGTAGAATAACCATTACGTAAATGTTAACACATTTGATAATGTCTGTGAATCTTCTGATAAAACATGTTAGTACATGAGGGTTTTAAAAAATTCAATTCTTAAAGGCCACCCCCTGAAACACACAGCAAACAAGACTACCAGAGAAACTGTGGTACTGTTCCTGAACAGACAAAAAAATGCCTGATTCAGTGCTATATTAACATAGTAGGGGAAGTCCTAGCCTGTTTTGTTAGATATGGAAAACAAACCCAGAAATACATATTTGAAAACTTTTTTTTTTTCAAATTTACATATCTCGATTGAAAGAGATATTTCAATTTCTACCCTTAAAATTCCAAAGGAACCCAGTGGTATTATTAGACTTTAGCATGGTATCCGTGTAAATAAAAAGCAGTAAGAGGAAACAAAGGCCTAACAATGGGATTGACTGAATAGACCACGACTTTGAAGATGAGCAGGCCCATCAGTATGGGGAGAATTCCTACAAAAGCTCTAGGAAACTGGCTAAGTGATGGAAAATCTTTTTGATGAATATCCTGCAGGGTGAGCCTTCAACCTGTGTTGCCCTTCCAGCCTCTAAACCCCACGCTAGACCTGGTCCTACCTCCAGTCCCGACCCTGGGTGTGTGCACCGCCTTCTGCGCAGAGCCCGGGTCTCAAATCTGTTTCTAGCCTCAACTTCTTTCCTTGGGTACAATGCTCTCTCCACCTGCCTCTCTGGGCGGAGCCAAAGTCCTACTGCATCCAGTCATGAGGGAACTACTTACAACTTGTGTGAATCGGCCTAATATGGCTGACATCCAAAGCCCCACGTTTCAAGGTGCCGAACGGAAATGATGCAAGAGATTCCCGTTATCTGTGCCTCTCCCTGTGTGATTAGCTTTGTGGTGGTTAGTTGCATCCCAGCTAGGTGAGGCCCTCAGTGAACCTGAGTGTATCATGCTGGAAGGAGGGCTTCCAAGGACGAGTTCCTAGTAGGAGGCTTCAATGGGCCTCCTTTGGGCGGCCTGGCTGGCTCTGCTGGTAACTACCCAATCAGTGTAGGTATAATCAAGATTTTTTATTTTGTTTCTTGGGACTACTTTATTGAGACATAATTTGCCTACAATACAATACACCTATTTAATTTATACGACTCAATGTTGTCACAATTTTATAATCTTTTCACTTCAAAAGCAGCTTCCGGCTGTCAAATCACCCACTTCATTTCTCTCAATATCTAAACAACCACAAATATACTTTCTCTATACGTAGATTTGCACTTTCTGGATTTTTCATACAGACAACTATTTTCACTTAAAATGTTTTTCAAGGTTCATCCATGTGTACATGGCTCACATCATCTTGGCTTTGGAGAATTTCCATGTGAATATGCCACTTTGTGACTCACTGAATAACAAAAGCTGGGACCATATTTACTTGATTTATCTTGCTCAGCACTTGACAACACTGTCAACAGGAGGCCAAGCAGAATGAGGTCAATCTGCAGTGGTGATCTCAACATTTCCCACATGGTCTCAGACTCAGGCAATTATAAGAAATTCAGTGGGTAGGTCTTTTTAAAAATATTTATTTGGCTGTATTGGATCTTAGTTGCAGCACGTGGGATCTTTCATTGTGATATATGGACTCTAGTAATGCGCAGGTTTAGTTACTCTGCAGCATGTGGGATCTTAGTTCCCAGACTAGGGATCAAACCCGAGTCCCCTGCATTAAGGATAAGGCGATGCTTAACCTCTGGACCACTGGAAAAATCTCTAGGATACTCAGGTCTTATTTCAGACAATTAGGCTACATCTAGAGCCAATCTGTAGCCCTTAGTCATTGCAAATAATTAAAGGCGGCAACAGATGGGCTAAGTCACAATGTACACACCCCAAATTAAACTACAACATGACATATTCCTCCATACATACAAATGTGTAACACAAAAGTGCACATGCAATTCTTGTTCAGGATTTATCGTTAAGGTTGATCTGGACTATCATTATTATTACAATGGTTTGATTAAACCTCAATAAAGCATCATCAAGCAGCTGCAGGCATGATAGCCAAACTCAACATAATCCAAGGCTGCTCAAGCATGAGAACTTTGTCAAGGCTAAAATGAGTTTCTGCAAGTGTGTATCTGCACCCAAGACCCACACTCAGGAACTGCCACTGATGGCATCAAGCACAGTAGATGATCAGGACCAGCTCTATTCACATGAGTTTTTGTTTTCACAGATGAGTGAAATAAAAAATACATAAGCAAGTTATATCATCAGTGACAGCTGTTGTCTGACCAAGAAAAATACAGTTGTTTTGTCAGACTGTGGTGTTGGGTTTAGGGGTGAAAGAGAACATTATTCTCAATTACTTTCTGCACAGCTTGAGATTAAAGATTCTCCCTCAGATGCTGGGGTATTCACCTACAAAAGTCATGAAATCAGGGTGACTCACATTAGATGTAATCTTCTCCACTCGTGCCATGCCAGGATCAGGGTAAGAACGACACGATAATTTTACAGAATTTATAGACATACCATATCCCTCACCTTGGACAGCATGAGAAGAAAGTTAGTTGATCAGTCATGTCCAACTCTTTGTGACCCCATGGACTGTCGGCCACCAGGCTCCTCTGTCCATGGAATTCTCCAGGCAAGAATACTGGAATGGGTAGCCATTCCCTTCTCCAGGTGATATTCCCGACCCAGGTCTCCTGCACTGCAGGTAGATTCTCTAATGTTTGAGCCACCAGGGAAGTCCTCACCATAAATGAGGTTGGTGAGCACTGTACACATTTAAGCACTCCCTGTCTTCACAATGTGAAGACAGTCAATCCAACAAGAGAATCCAGCAGGTTAGACAAGGATAAAGTGTGTATCCTGTAGGTCCACTTCAGACCCAGGTGCAAACTGAAAGTGTAGTCACTATACTGGCCTGGTCTAGCTGTGAGAGTGAAGAAAGGCACACTGTGTGCAAGAACTTGTTCTTGTTGTTTAGTTCCTCAGTCGTGTCAAGACTCTCCCCAAGGTCAGAGCAAATCACAAATGCTTGAAACAGATATACAGAACCCCCAGCACTCTACACCTCTCAGCAACTCTAAGATCTCAGACTCAGGGTAGTATTTTCCAAATACTCCATATTCAGTTTCTCTTGACTGTGAAATACCTCATGTTTATTAAGAATGAGGAACAATCTAATGGAAAATGATGACTCTACAACTAACTTCTTACATTCATAAAGTTTTGCTCCACAGTGAGATTATAAGTGAACATTAAGGTATTTAGCAGAACCAGAATTTACACAGGAAAAGATACATTGGATGTCTTCAATAAATAACCATTTAAACCTCTAAGAACAATTTAAAATTACTTTCTTTTTCCTAAAGGTATAAAATGTAAAAAGTAATAAAACTTAGCCACATAGCTTAAATCAGTAGGATTTCTGTCTACTGCAAGATTTCCCATATTTAAAAAATATTAATTTCACTGAGGAAAGAGTAAAGGGCTGTCCATGTGTCTTTAATATTATAATATGGCTTCACTGTGAGTTTTTTTAATTTATTTATTTGGCTGCTTTGAGTCTTATTTGTGGCATGGAAGAGGTTTGTTGCCTCATGCCAGATCCTTTGTTGCTGTGGGTGGACTCACTAGTTGCAATGTGCAGGCTCAGCACTTGTAGCGCACAACCTTAGTTGCTCTGTGGCATGTGGGATCTTAGTTCCCCAAGCAGGGATTGAACTCGTGTCCACTGCATTGCAAGGCAGATCCTTAACCACTGGACCACCAGGGAAATCTCCACTGTGATATCTTACATACCAGCTGTGGGACTGACGTGCTTCCCACATTCCTAACATTTGTAGAGCAGCTCCCAAGTGTTGACCTTTCAGGTTGTTGAAGTGAATCAGAAAGACAAAAAGTTTTCCTCTGTACATTTATAGGGTTTCTCTCCACTGTGAATAGCTTTGTGTGTGGTAACGGATGAACTGGTACATGTTTTCCCACATATATTACACTTGAAAGTCTTCTGCCCTGTATGAGCTCTAAAATACTTAGGTAATTCCCTGGCAGTCCAGTGGTGGGTACAGCTCCATGCTCTCACTCCCAAGGGCCCAGGTTTAATCCTTGGTTGGGAAACTAATACCCTACAAGCTGCACGGTACAACCAAAATGAATAAATAACATTTTAAAAGTGCTTAGAAGCAGCAAATGCCTCCCCGCATTCCAAACATTTATACGGTATCTCACCAGTGTGAATACACTTGTGAATGGCAAAGGGTGAAGAATTTGCAAATCTTTTCCCACACTTATTACACTGTAAAGGCATCTTTCCATTGTGAGTTCAAAAATATTTAGTAAGGGACTTCCCTGGTGGTCCAGTGGTTAAAACTCTGCCTTCCAATGCAGGAGACTTGGGTTCAGTCACTGGGAACTAAGGTCTTACATGCTGTGGGTGCAGCCAAAATTTTCAAAAAAATGATTCATAAGATTTGAGAAAGCAGCAAGGGCTTTTCCACACTTGTCACATTTCAATGGCCTCTCTTCAATGTCGTTTTATATGGTAAGAAAGGCTTGAGAAGTGAGAAAAGGTTTTTCCACATTCCTTACATTCATATGGTTTCTCTCCAGTGTGAGTTCGTTTGTGTATGATAAGATATGAAGAAGTGGTAAATGTTTTCCCACACACATTACACTCAAAAGGCTTCTCTCCAGTGTGAGTTCTAAAATGTATAGTAAGATATGAGGAATTAGCAAAGGCCTTCCCACATTTGTCACATTTAATAGTCTTCTGTGCAGTATGAGACTGTAGATGTCTAATGAGGTGGGAAGAAGAAGCAAAGGCTTTCCCACATGTGTCACATTTAAAAGGCTTCTCACCAGTGTGAATTTTCATATGTCGAGTAAGGCCTGAAGATCGAGTGAAGGTTTTTCCACATGTGTCACACTTAAAAGGCTTCTCTCCAGTGTGTGTTTTCATATGTTCAGTAAGGCCTGAAGATCGAGTGAAGGTTTTTCCACATGTGTCACACTTAAAAGGCTTCTCTCCAGTATGAGTTTTCATATGTTCAATAAGGCCTGAAGATCGAGTGAAGGTTTTCCCACACTCCTTACATTTATAGGGTTGCTCTCCAGTGTGAGTTCCCATGTGAATGTTAAAGGGTAGAGAATGTTTGAAGTCTTTCCCACATTCCTCACATTTGTAAGGTTTTATTACTGTGTGAATTTGACTGTGAACACGAAGGTATGAGGATAATCTAAAGGCTTTCCCACAATCCCTGCATTTGTAGGGTTTTATTCCAGTGTGAATTCGACTGTGAACACGAAGGTATGAAGACAATCTAAAGGTTTTCCCACATTCCTTACATTTGTAGGGTTTTATTCCAGTGTGAATTCGACTGTGAACAAGAAGGTATGAGGAAAACCTAAAGGCTTTCCCACATGTGTCACACTGAAAAGGCTTCTCTCCAGTGTGTGTTTTTATATGTTGTCTATGGCTTAGGGATGCAGTGGAGACTTTTCCAGAGTCCTCACATCTGTAGCATTTGTTAGAAGTGTGAGTTGGCACATGTGCATGAAGGCTTGTTGAGTGAACAGAAGTTTTTCCACATTCCTTCCATTTGTAGAGCTTTTCCTTATTGTGAGCTCTCACTTGTGTCCGAAGGTAAGACTCATTAACAAAGGCTTTCCCAACATCTCTGGGTTCTAAGGCTTTTTCTTGTATGTTAGATTTCCAGTGTACAATATCTGGAGTCAGCATGACAGTTTTTCGACACTGATTAAACATGGAACATTTTTCTCCAGTAAAGGATTTGTTGTGCAGAGTAAGGAAGTTTTTCCCATACTGATTATCTTCATAAGGGTTCCCTCCATTTTGAGTACTCCTGTATGTCCTAGGGCATGAGTGGTCACTGAGGTCTTTCCCACATTGCTCACTGTCATAGAGTTCCTGTACATTATGGCCTCTTGCCTGTGGAGAAATGGAAGGACGATGATTCAAAGATTTCTCAGACTCATTTAACTCCTCCTACCCATCTCAAAACAGAAACATTATTATAATGAGGATGAATGATTTATACCATCTCCATTACATTCATACTATTCTTGCCCTGTTGATTTATTTCAAATTAAATGATGAAATCCTTCTTTAAGAATGATGTGCCATATACTCTCATCCTAAAAGAGTTCTACAGGGGACTCCCTGGTGGTTCAATGGTTAAGAATCCACCTTCCTATGCAGAGGATGTGGGTTCAATACTTGGTCATGGAACTAAGAACCCATATGCCATGGGGCAACTGAGTCTGTGTGCTGCGACTAGAGAGAAAGCTGACACACTGCAATTAAGACCCACAGTAGTCAAATAAATAAGCAATCAAAATAAAGTAGGGGATTGATTCAAGATGGCGGAGTAGAAGGATGTGCACTCTTCTCAGGTGAGAGAACTGAAACTGCAACTAGCTGTTGAACAACCATCGACAGAAAGATGCTGGAACCAACCAAAAAAATTATACCCCACGTCCACACACAAAGGAAAAGTAGCAACAAGATGGTGGGAGGAGTGTTATCACGATAAAATCAAATCACATATCCACTGCATGGGTGTCCCACAAGCTAGAGAACAATAATACCAAGTAAGTTCTCACACTGTTGTGAAGGTTCTGAGCCCCATGCAAGGCTTCTCAGCTTCCAGATCCAGCAAAGGGACTAGGAATCATCATGGAATCTGACTTTGAAAGCCAGTGGGATTTGACTGCAGGACTTCCACAGGACTGGTAGAAACAGAGACTGTGCTCCTGGAAGTCACAAACAAAATTTTGCATGCACCAGGACCCAGGAGAAAGGAGCAGTGACCCCACAGGAGACTGAACCAAACCTACCTGCTAGTGTTGGAGGGTCTCTATCAGAAGCGTGGACCACCAGTGGCTCACCTGGAGATGGGGGCACTGGCAGCAGCAGTCCTGGGAGTGCCCCTTGGTGTAAGTCCTCTTGGAGGTCACCATTAACCTTACCATAGAGCCTGTAGACTCTAGGACTGGGCTGCCTCAGGCCAAGCAACTAACAGGGAGGGAGGACAGCCCCACCCATCAGCTGACAACTGGATTAAAGTTTTACTGAACAAGGCCCTGCCTACCAGAGCAAGACCCAGTTTTTCCAACTGCCAGTCTGTCCCATTAGAAAGCTTACACAAGCCTCAAAGCCTTATCTACCAGAGGGCAGACAGAAGCAGAAAGAAGAACACCAATTCCTCAGCTGTCAGAACAGAAACCACATCACAGTAAGTTATTCAAAATGAAAAGGCAAAGGATTATGTCTGAGATGAAGGGACAAGATAAAGCCCTAGGAAAACAACTACATGAAATAGAGATATGCAACCTTCCAGAAAGAGAATTCAGAATAGTAATAATGAAGATGGTCCAGGATCTCAGAAGAAGAATGGGGAAAATACAAGAAATGTTTACCAAAGACTTAGAAGAACTAAAGAACAAACAGAGATGAACAATAGACTAGAAGATACCATAGCAGAATAACTAGATAGGATAAGTGACCTGTAAGACAAAATTACAGAAATCACTGGCACAAAACAGAATATAGGAAAAAAAAAATGAAGACAGCCTAAGAGATAACATTAAATGCACCAAAATTCACATGATAGGGGTCCCAGAAGGAGGGATCTGAGAAAACATTTGAAGAGATAATAGCCAAAAACTTCCCTAATGTGGGAAAGGAAATAGTCAACCAAGTCCAGGAAGTGCAGAGAATCTCAGGCAGGATAAACCCACGGAGGAACACACTGACACACACAGTAATCAAACTGACAAAAATTAAAGACAAAGATATTAATAAAATATTAAAAGCAACAAGGGAAAACATTGCTTTTATATACAATAATACACAAGGGAACTCCTGTAATGTTATCACCTGATTTCTCAAAAGAAATTCTATAAGCCAGAAAGGAATGATGATATATTAATCTTAAAGTGATGAAAGGGAAGAATGTACAACCAAATATATTCTACCCAGCAAGACTCTCATTCAGATTTGACAAAGAAAAGTTTTAGACAAGCAAAAGTTAATGAGAATTCAGCACCACTAATGGCACCCCACTCCAGTACTCTTGCCTGGAAAATCCCATGGATGGAGGAGCCTGGGAGGCTGCAGTCCATGGGGTCGCTAAGAGTCGGACACAACTGAGCAACTCCACTTTCACTTTTCACTTTCATGCATTGGAGAAGGAAATGGCAACCCACTCCAGTGTTCTTGCCTGGAGAATCCCAGGGATGGGGGAGCCTGGTGGGCTGCCGTCTATGGGGTCGCACAGAGTTGGACACGACTGAAGCGACTTAGCAGCAAACCAGCTTTACAACAAATGCTAAAGGAACTTCTCCAGGCAGGAAACACAAGCAAAGGAAAATACCTACAAAAAATAAACCTGAAACAATTAATAAAATGGAAATAGGATCATACATATCAATAATTACCTTAAATGTAAATTGGTTAAATGCACCAACCAAAGCAGATTGGCTGGGTGGATGAAAACATGCACATATATGCACTTCCACTTACCATATCACTCTACTTAACCACCTAAATTGTATGTAATTCTTTTATATTGTTAGGTTAATCATGTGTCCATTACAGCTTGCAATTATAATTATCTTTTATTTTTTGTCTGGCTATTGGTTGTGAAAATTGATAAACATCCTTTACTATTGTGATAATGTAACTATTATTCATTTTAACCCCATTGTATCATAATTGGTCAACAGAAAATAATAGAATTCTATATTACTAAAATTACCACTTAATAGAAAAACCTATAACCACTTTTTAAAATCCAGATGACTTATCCATGAATTATCTTGGAATTTTTTTTAAAAATACAAATGCCCAGGTATTTTTTTTTTTTCTCCAAAGCTCCAGATGTGATTCTAATGAGTGGTCATGTTTAAAAATAACTGAACTATATGATGAGCTTTTACTTTTATATAATTTCACCTTTTCTTTTTCATATTCAGTGCTCCTATTTCACTTAGTTTATGTTTTCCAGTTTTTTTGTTGTTGTTCTTTCTCAAGCCTTTAGGAAGTAGAAGAAAAGCTTTTGTATACATATATATACATAAATAGCGTGTATAATATATATTTTAGAAAACTTACAAATTTTTGATTAGCTAAAAAATTTATGACATTTTGGTTCTACATGTTTAAATATAATACAATGCTAGATTTCTAATTTATATTCACTCAAAACTCTGATATATATCCATTTATTCTAGCATCTAATATTACTGGTAAAAGCCGAGAAAGCTTACTATTTTAGTTGTTTTTTTAAAAAAATTGAATGAGGCTTGAAACGTTTAATCCAATTCTCAGAATATAAAGAAATACTATGTTGCTAAAAAAATTAACATGTGATACAATATTATTAATTAAAGTACAGATTTTGTTCAAATTTCACAAAATTCTATGCTAGTGTCCATTATTTGTTATTCAAGATTCCACATTGTATTTAGATGCATTGAGCAACTTCAGCTGCATGCAATAAGTTCTGATAATTTTTCTTTTCATTTTTATTGTTGCTAATATTTTCTAATTTTTCTTCTTATGGCTTCTTAGCTACACCTATCATTTAAAAGTAGACATTTAATTTCCAAATACATGGGGTTTCTAAAATATCCTTGATATTAACTTCTCATTTAAATGCTTTCTTCTCTGCCATCACCTTCTGTGTTCTTCCAGTCTTTCAACTTTATTGAGGCTTTCAATGGCTAAGTCAAAGACCTCTCTTGGTAAATGTCACATTACACTTGAAAATATGAGGGTTATTTTCAGTTATCTCTTGATATTGATTTCTAACATAATTTCCTACGGTGACAAGAGAACAGACACTATGATTTCAATACTCTTAGAGCATGAAATTTCTGTACCTTGTTTTATGTCCCTGGATATGTTCTAGTGTCGCCTGGTTTATAGTCTATGGGAACCTGAATAGAATTAATATCCTGCAGTTGTGTGAAAATTGTATAAATCTTAATTATGTTGAATTGGCTCATAGTGTCTTTAAGGTCTGCTATACCCTTCTACTTTTCCTCTGTTCATTCTATTAATTTCTGAGAGTTGATACTGAAACTCTACTAAAAACCTTAATTTTTATACCTGAAACAGTAATTGTAGTATATATAGTGTATAAATGTAGTATATATATGTAACTTTGTTCTGTATTTTCCAAGTCTCCTGTAAATGTGTTATCATATTTTCATAATTTAAAACAACAACAAAAAAACAGAACAAAAAAATAAACCTGTTTCTTAAAAAAGAAAAAAAGGCTTCTATACAGCTTCATTGAATTGTTTTGAAAACTCCATGTCTAATTTATATAAGTGGGAATGATTCCTTGTGGGAATTTTGAAGCAACAAGTATCAACCTAGAGATAGGATATCCCCAAGCTAGTCATAATCAGAATTCTTTGAGAGACATTGCTATCTCCAGGGTGAATGCCTTTGATCTCAAATACCTATCACTTGTGCTCATATTCTAACAAAAATCCTAAAATCATCTATGTGGAAAATAAGAAATATTTTTTTGAAACTTAGTGATCTTACCTTTTCTATCCCATTTGACATTTTTTTCCCCAAAATATTCTGCCCAATTCTTGAGTCTTTGGCTTTAAGTTGCATTCCCCACTCTAAAAGAGAATTACAAATTTAAGACTTTGCAAAAAGAAGTGGATGTTAGAGGAAGTAAAAACAGTAAGGCTCAGTTGTATGTTTTTCCAAATTACACATATCTTTTAAAAAGGCAAGATAGATTTGGGGAGTTTGATTATGTCAAAAAATAAGTAGTAATATATGTATATGCAGTCAAAATTCAGCATTTGATTTAAAAGACAAATCTTTGAAAATTAAATATGAAGGAAAGAGACAGTATTACCAGGGAATGTTCTGGACAAAAAGTATACATCAAAATGTTAAAACTAAAGAAGAAACAAAAGGTTATTTTATGAGATCACTGGAAATTCTGATTAAATGGAAAGTAAGTACCTATGAGGGGCTTCCCAAGTGGTGCTAGTGGTAAAGAACTGGCCTGCCAATGCAGGAGACACAAGAGACATGGGTTCGATCCCTGGTCAGGAAGATCCTCTGGAGGAGGGCACTCCAGTATTCTTGCCTGGAGAGTCCCAGGGACAGAGGATCCTGGTGGACTACAATCCAAAGAGTCACGATGACTTGGACATTAGTGAAACGACTTAGCACTCACATACAAGTACATATGAGAAGTTGAGGAAGGTACAGAGCACCAGAAACCAATGACCTCAGCCTTCTGAGAGAAAAGCACATCTTAACATGTTGCCTCCTTACAAATTAAAAACACACTGAAATTTTATTAACATGCAAAGTCCTTTATAATCACTCACCTTGGAGGACTCCTCTCTCCACAGTACTCAACTCTTCTTCTTCCAACCAAGAGATCAGAGTGGGTTTGAACACCTGATATCCTGTTCATGAGGAAAGATCTATTAATAGAAACAGCCCTCCAAACAACACAAATCTTCCCATGAATAAGTTCCAGTATCTAGTCAGGTCATTAGAATGAATGTGGTATTAATAATATTCCAAAAGAGATATAAAGGTGAATAGCTCCTCTTTCTGTGTCTCAGAGTGATCATCTCTCTGGCCCCTGAAATACATGTTCAGACCTATATGTACATTTACAAAGCACTAAGACTTTTATTAAAGTGGGAAATGAAATAAGTGCAAAAAGAAATAGTCATTCTCATGGAGAAGGCACTAAACTAGTGGTTCCCAAATTTTGGTGTCTATGAAAACCATGTCCAGTGCTTGTCAAAACACAGATGACTGGGCCCAGATCCCAGTGTTTCATTTACTATGCCGTAGGTGAACAATTGAGAACGCACGTTTCTAAAAGAATGATAGTAACACTGTTAGTTCTAAAACCATATTTTTACAGAAACCATACTGGGTTAAAACTCATTCATGTAGAGACGAATGTCTACTAGTTTCCATTGTGTTCAGGTTGACATCACCCATCTCAGAACACAGACGGTACAGCACATATATGTCTGTCTCCTAAGAGGCTAAGGAATGATGGTGGCTGTACCTGCTGTGGTCAGGTTCTTGTAGTTCTCCAGCATCACATCTCTGTACAGCTTTCTCTGAAAGCGGTTCAGTAAAGTCCACTCTTCCTGGGTGAAGTTCACAGCCACATCAGCAAAGGTCACTGAGTCCTGAACCATCATACATATACTAGCTTCAGTAAAGTAAGATCTTCAACAGTGTTCAGTGGGGAATGAAGTAGGAAGACTCAGCATCAATAGAGGGCTTCAAGTTCTTTCATCATCTCCCCCATGACACAATGGTCTTCTTTCTATCTACACTAATTTCTGATCAATATGGAACCAGTAACACAATTCTAAGCAAATTACAAATATTTTTACAAGCTGATGAATAAATAAATTCACTGAGAAATACACATTATCGTTCCTTATCATGTCAGAACAACAGGCAAAAACAAAACAAAACAAAACAGGAGTTGCAATCATGAGATAATATCAGAAGGTAATTATTGAATATTATGATTATTCAGAGCAATCCCTCAGCAATATGAGAGCTTCCACTTTGTGAGGCAATTCAACATGGATTCAGACAGACTTTATTTAAGTACCTCAAATGTGTCTATCTGGTAAATGCACTAGGTCATTTTGTACAAGGATACACTTTCTTCTCACCTGAGAACAATTTCTCAAACACTCAGTTACCATCCTGTTTGCTTCTATCTTTTCCTCAGGAAGGCAGAAAGAGTCCTTAATAAGAACACCTAGGAGAAGAAAGAAGGCATGAGCACCCAGAATTGATCATAATTCCCACAGTCCTTGCCTGGAAGTCATTCCACTTTAGCTCAGAATTTCCGAATGTCCATGCGCATTCAGAAAATCTCACAGAGAGGAAAGTTGGTGAAGTAGGAGGCCACTGAACTCACATCCCTCTCAGGAACAAATAAAAAGTACATCCACATGTGGAGCAAGTCTCACTGAAAACAAACTGGACATCAGCAGAAAGATGCTTCCAAAACCAAGTCTGTAAAAAAGGTCCTCACAGAGTCAGGTAGGAAAGGAGGGGAAGTGGTTGGGGGTCCACCCGGAAGGGGACACAGAAGAGAATATCATGAGCCTGGAGGTCTGAACCACAAATTGGACACTGCAAACCTGTGGTCTGACATCAGGAAGACAAGTTCCCTTAGCTGGTTTGAAAATAAGTGGGACTTACAGGAAGGCTGTAAGAATCCAAGACTCCTCTCCTGATGAGAGTGCACAGCTTGCTTATTCCCAGGAACAAGGTGGAGGAAGCAGGCTGAACCTGCCTGAAGCTCAGGTCAGTTTCTAACTAGGGAAAAGTGTTTGCTGCCAAGGAAGAGTGTACACTTGGGGGATGTACCAGATTTGGACCCAACACCTCATCTGAATGGGGTGAGGGAGCATACTGCTGGCACTTGCGGAGGTGGTGGATGGCAAGTTGTCTGGATCCTTGACTGGCTTCCTAGACAGTCTCAGTGTGTGTCTGACACACAACCAACCTCCTGCTCTAGCTGCTGAGAGAAAAGAGAGTGCACACTTGGAGGGAACAGAACCAACTTAGACTCAACAGTCAAGGCCTCTGCTTCGAGCACATTGGGACCTGCCCCTGCCCCTGCTGACAGGACACTGATAGCCACTGGGCATAGAAAAACCAGCCCACACAGGCTTCTGGCTCTAGCCCTTCTATCTCCAGCCCAACTCCAATTCTATCTCCAGCTATTACCCAACAAGGTGACAGCTGCCAAAACACCCCGAAAAAAGACATAACATGTGCTCACTTTGTTTTTTAAAATGTTATTTATTTATGGCCACGCCACACAAGTTGTTGGATCCTAGTTCCCTGACCAGGGATGAACCCATCCCCCTGCAGTGGAAGCACAGAGTCTCCACCACCAGACCACCAGGGAAGTTGCCCTGTGCTTACTTTAGATCCAGCCACCAATCCAAGCTCTGGGGTACATGAAGAATGCATAAGGGTCGTCCCACAAAACGACACACCTTCAAGATGGGATAGGCAACTGTTTTACTTAATTTCATAGTAACAGAGAAAGTTAAACAAAAGGAGAAGACAAAAGAATTTGTTTCAAATGAAAGGACACACACAAAACCCTGACAAACAACTAATTCAATGAAGATAAAAATAACCAGGTGTTAAAGCAGTAGTAATAAGAATGCTAATTGAACTGGGGAAAAGAAAGGAAGAATACAATGAGAATTTTAACTAGAAAATATAAAAAAGAACCAGTTGAAAGTGGAGAATACAATTAACTGAAATGAAAAACACACTAGAAAGGATTAACAGTAGATGGGTTGACATAGAAAGTATAAGTGATCTGGAAAATAGAATAACAGAAATCACTCAATCAGAAAAATTGGAAGAAAAAACAAATTAAAAAAATTAGGACACTTTAGGAATCCCAGGGACAGGGGAGCCTGGTGGGCTGCCATCTATGGGGTCACAGAGTCGGACACGACTGAAGTGACTTAGTAGTAGGAGTAGTAGGAGTAGGAACTCCTTGGTGGTCCAGCGACTGGGGCTGAGCGCTTTTACTGCTGTGGGCCTGGGTTTGATTCCTGGTCGAGGAACTAAGTATCTTCAAAGCCACATGGTGGGGCCAAAAAAAGAAAAAAAAAACAAAACACAGTTTAAGGAGCTTCTGAGACAACAAGCTGCATTCTAACATTCTGGTTGGAAGGGTCCCAGAATGAGTAGAGAGAAAAGGGTCAAAATGTATTTGATGAAATGATGGTTGAAAATTTCCTGAATCTGGAGAAGGAAACAAATATCCGGGTGCAGAAAGTACAGAGTCCCTAACAAGATGAATCCAGAGAGATCATACAAAAATATATAATAATAAAATGCAAAAGCTAAAGAGAAAATTCTAAAGGCAGCCAAGAGAAAAACAAAGAATCACATACAAGGGACCCCTTTAAGGCCATCAGCTGTTTTCTGCAGAAACTTTGCAGAACAGAAGGACATAATACATTTAAAGTGCTGCAAGGCAAAACCCTACAACTTAAGATACTCTACCCAACACGGTTATCATTCAAAACCGAAGGAGAGATAAAGAACTTATCAATCAAGCAAAAACTAGAAGAGTTCATCAATACTAAAAGAACCCAAAGAGAAATGTTAAAGGGTCTTCTCTAAGTAGAAACAAAAAGGTTACAACAAGAAGAAAGAATGTATAGGAAAGGATAATCCCATCAGTAAAGGTAAATATATAGTAAAGGATGTAGACCAACGGTTTAAGTAAGCTAGCATGAAGATTAAAAGAAACTATAACTATAATAATAAGTTAAGGGATAAACATAAAACATGACATTGAAAACAAAAAATGTGGAAGAAGGGAGCAAATAATTTAGAATGTGCTTGAAGTTAAATGACTATTAGTTTAAAACAAGTAGATCTAATTACAGGTCAACATATGAACCCCATGGTAACCACAAATTAGTAAAGCTAAAGACATACACAGATTGAAAGTGAAAGGATAGAAAAAGATATTACACACAAATGCAAACAAACAAAACTCTGAAGTAGCATTACTCATAGCAGACAAAGAAGACTTTAAAACAAAGTCCAAAAGACAAAGAAAGGCATTTGGTAATGATAAAAGCATCAATACAACAGGATATAACATTTGTTAACATATATGGCTTAATACAGGAGCACCTAAATAAATAAAGCAATTACTTACAGTCATAAAGGGAGACATTGACCATAATACAATAAAAATAGGAAATTTTAATGCCCAACTTATATCAGTGGATACATCATCAAGAAAGAAAATAAGTAAGAAAACAATGGTACTAAAAGACACATTTAGGCCAGTTGGACTTAATAGATAACTACAAGACATTCCATCCCCAAATAGCAAAATAAATATTCTTTTCAAGTACACATGGAATGTTCTCCAAGAGAGATAACATGTAAGCTCGACAAATTTAAAAAGATAGAAATCATATTAAGGATTTTTTTTTTTCTGACCACAGTGGTATGAAACTAAAAATCAATTACAGAAAGAAAAATGGGAAAAGAATAAGCATGTGGAAACAAAGCAACATGCTACTACAAAGCCAATGGGTCAATGATGAAATCAAAGAGGAAACTGGAAAATATGTCAAAACAAGTGAAAACAGAAACAAAACTTCACTAAATTTATGGATGCAGCAAAAGCAGTTAGAAGAGAAAATTTTATGATAGTAAATGTCTATCATATTTATCTATCATATCCTATTTCAAGAAATAAGAAAAAACTCAAATAAACAACCTAATTTAATACTGAAAGGAATTAGAAGAAGAACAACCAAAGCCCAAAGTTATCAGAAGGAAAGAAATAAAAAACATCAGAGAGGAAATAATCCAAGAAAAGATCAGTGAACCCAAGAGTAGGTCTTTTGAAAAGATAAATAATGTTGATAAGGCTTTAACCTGTCTCATCAAGAAACAAGAGGAAAGAGGGTACCAAACAAACACAATAAAAAATGGGAGAGAAATTACAACTGATATCAGAGATGCAAATAATCATAAAATAATATTATATATAAAAAAAGAATTCTATGAACAGTTATATACCAAAAAATTGGACAATCTAGAAGAAATATAGTTCCAGTGTCACACAATCTTCCAAAACTAAATCAGGAATAAATAATCTAAACAGACCAATTACCACTGCTGAAACTGAAACAGTAATCAAAGCCCTTAAAAACCAAATGTTCAGGGCAGACAGTTTCACAGGGGAATCCTACCAAACATAAAAAGAAGGCTTAATACTTATTCTTTTTTGCCATGCCACATAGCATGCAGGATCCCATTTCCCTGACCAGGGATTGAACCCACACACATTGCACTGGAAGAGCAGAGTCTTAACTACTGGCACGCCAGGGAAGTCTCTTTAAGACCTACTCTTATCAAACTTTTCTGAAAAACTGAAGAGGTGGGAACACTCCCAAATTCATTTTATGAGACCATCATTACCCTATGCCCAAATCAGAAAAAGGTAGTATAAAAAATTAAATTACATGCAAATATCTCTCATGAATATAGAGGCAAAAATTCTCAACAAAGTATTAGCAAACTGAATTCAAAAATCTATTAAAAAAATCATTCACAATGATCAAGTGGGATTTATTCCTGGGATTCAAGTATGATTCAACATCTGAAAAATCAAGTAATGTGATACACCGCGTTAACAAAAGGACAAATAAAAATCACAAGATCATTCCAATAAATGCAGGAAAAATATTTTACAAAACTCAGTATCTATTCATGATAAAGACTCGCATCAAAGCTGGTATGTAGAGAACATATCTCAACATAACAAAGGCTATTTATACAAGCCCACAGCTAACACCATACTCACTGAAATACAGAAAGCTTTTCATCTAAAATCAGAAGACAAGGATACCCACTCTCCCTACTTGTATTGGAAGTCTTAGCCACAGCTATCAGATGAGAAAAAGAAATAAAAGGCATTCAGATAGGAAAGGTTGCAAAGAGTCACACATGACTGAACAACTAACACTTTCACTTTTTCTTTTTCAGATAGGAAAGGAAGAAGTCAAACTGTCACTATTTGCAGATGACATGGTACTATATATAATATAAAACCCTAAAGTCTCCACCAAAAAACTAAAGATAAATGAATTCAGTAATGTAGCAGTATACAAGATTAATATACAGAAATCCATTGCTTTTCTATACAATAATAACTATCAGAGACAAAAAGCAAGAAAAAAATCCCATTAAAAATGCATTAAAAAGAATTAAATTACTAATTTAGAATTAAAAAACTTAACAAAAAAACCCCTATACTCTGAAAACAATAAAACACTGAAGGAAATTCAAGATGATATTACAAAGAAGTGGAAAGATATCCCATGCTCATGGACTGGAAGAATTAATACTGTTAAAATGTCCATACTACCCAAAGCAACTACAGATTTAATGCAATCCCCAGAAAAGTACCCATGACAGTTTTCACAAAACTAGAACAAATAATCCTAAAATTTATATGGAACCAGAAAAGAAGTCCTGGGAGTCTGGGCTAAATACCCAAGGCAATCTTGAGAAAAAAGAACAAAGCTGGAGATACCACATTCCTTGACTTCAGACAATACTACAACGCTGCAGTAATCAAATGGTATAGCACTGATACAAAAAGACACATAGAACAACAGAATACAGAGCCCAGAAATAAATCCACACACTTACAGTCAATTAATCTACGACAAAATACACAATGGAGGCAAGAATACGCAATGGAGAAAAGACAGTCTCTTCAATAAATGGTGCTCAGAAAACTGGACAGCTCATGTAGAAGAATGAAACTAGAGCATTTTCTCATACTATGTACAAAAAACTCAAAATGGATTAACGATTTAAAAGTAAGACCATAAAACTCCTAGAAGAAAACACAGGCAGAACAGTCTGTGACATAAATCATAAATTTGGATGACTTTTGGATCTGTCTCCTAAAGCAAAGAAAACAAAAGCAAAAATAAATGGGATTTAATTAAAAGCATTTGTACAGCAAAATAAACCATCAACAAAATGTAAAGACAATTTACTGAATGGGAGAAAAACACCTGCAAATGATATGACCAATAAGAGGTTAATATACAAAATACATAAACAGCTGTACAACTCAAAATAAAAAAAAAACAAACAATTCTATTAAAAAATGAAGGGAAGCCATGAAAAGACATTTCCCCAAAGAACACATACAGACAGCCAAGACTTACATGAAAAGATACTAAACATCATTCACCATCAGACAAATGTACATCAAAACCACAATGAGATATTACCACACACCTGTCAGAATGGCTGTCATCAAAAACACGACAAATGACAAATTTGGCGAAGATGTGAAGAAAAGGGAACCCTTGTATTTTGTTGATGTGAATTTAAATTGGTGTAGCCAGTAGGGAAAACAGTATGGAGATTCCTCAAGAAACTATAATATGATCCAGCAATTACACTCCTTTGGGTACATATCCAAAGAAAATGAAAACAGTAATTTGAAAAGACACATGCACCCCAATGTTCATAGCAACATTACATACATACCGAAGCCAAGATATAGAAGCAACCTAAGTATCCATCGACATGTGAATGGACAAAGAAGTTTCACAAAATATCAGTCAGTCATAAAAAAGAATGAAATTTTGCCATTTGCAACAACACTGATAGACATGGAGGCTATTATGCTTAGTGAAACAAGTCTGACAAGGACAAATACTGCATGTTATCACTTATATGTGAAATTTAAAAAATGAAGGAAACGAATAGAACAAAACAGACTCAGAGATACAAAGAACAAACTAGTGGCTACCAGTGGGAGAGCCAGTAAGACTGGAGTAGGGAATTAAGAGGTATGAACTACTATGTATAAAGTAAAAAAGCTACTAGGATATACTGTACAGCACGTGGAATGTAGGTGATATTTTATAATAACTTTACATGGAGTATAACCGATCAAAATACATTCATTGTGTTGCATACCTGAAACCAATACACTACTGTAAATAAATTATACTTTAACAAAAAGTTAAAAAAATAAAATAGACATTGCAACTCTGAGATAAGCACACACTCAAAACCAAAAACTAAAAAACTCACAAGTACACACTACTGCCATGAAGTACCAGGGAAGTCCTGTCCCATCTGGAGCCGGAGAGATAAATGGTGTGCCATGTTACCCACCAGGCAAAGAGTAATCATTTCACAGACAAGGAAACATAAGTAATGTGACTTTTTACTTATCAAGGCAATAAAATACATGAGTAGGACTATGCGGCAACTCTACCTCATGCATACATACTAGGAAGCTGTCTTAGAGAGCAGCATTCTCTGGCTCATTTCAGCTCCTCTTAGATAAAAACAAGCAACACAACTGCTCAGAATCACACCAAAGAAATCTGTACTTAAAAAACAGAACCCAAAGCTAAGTCTCTGGAAAAAAAAAAAAGCATTAATGATAAATTACCATGGGGCGTATGATAGGCTGCTATGCTGCAAGACTGATAGTGAAATTTGCATACTCTTTCCTGAATCACGATCATTTCAGGGTAGCTTAAGAATGTAAGTGGATAGGGCCATCTCCATCCCTCTGAAGATACGGTTATCTGGAGCTCAGCTTCGTATCAAGCACAAATCAACAAATACTAATTATCAGTCATCAACATGATAAATTAGCTCCTTTTGTGCAGAGGACATATATGAAAGCTACTAAAACTGTATGCTCTACAACAAGAGGATCAGTATCATCAACTGCCATTTATTGACAACCATTTTGTACCAACTATCTCACTAGGACCTTTTAAGTCCGTTTTATATTTGGAATAACTTCAGTATTTGAATCTGCTCTTTCAACTGTATATTGCATATGGTCTAAACACTTATCTGGGCTTCCTTGGTGGCTCAGCTGATAAAGAATCTGCGTGCAATGCTGGAGACCTGGGTTCGATCCCTGGGTTGGGAAGATCCCTTGGAGAAGGGAATGGGCTACCCACTCCAGTATTCTGGCCTGGAGAATTCCATTGACTGTATAGTCCATGGGGTCTCAGAGAGTCCAACATGACTGAGCGACTTTCACTTTAAACACTAATCAAGGGATTTCCCTGCTGGTTGAGTGATTAAAACTCTGCACTTCCATTGCAGGGGTCATGGGTTCAATCCCTGGTTGTGAAAATAAGATCCTAAATGCACACTAATGAAGTACATCTGATAAAAATTTAGGGTGCAGCTAATTTTGGACACTTTAAATGAAGAAAGCAACATAAAAAAATCTCATTTTAAATAGATTACATGCTTAAGTAATACTATAGTATATATTGGGCTTCCTTGGTGGCTCACATGGTATATGCCTGCAATGCAGATCCCTGAGCCAGGAAGATCCTCTGGAGAAGGGAGTGGCTACTCATGCCAGTATTCTTGCTTGGAGAACCCCATGGACAGAGGATCCTGGCAGGCTACAGTCCATGGGAGTCTCAAGAGTCGGATATGACTTGAAATACAATGAAGTGTTCGTTTTAGATGTACTCAAAGAAGATTCAGTTACACACACACACACAACAGCCTTCTGAGATGCTCTTCCAGGGTTGGAATCCTCAAATCTGGCTCAAATAAAGTGGTCCAACTCTTTCTTAGATTAATTTTTCGTGGAAAATTACCCATATCCTTCCCCCGAATCACATATATACTAACATCCCACCTCATCTCTTCAAAATAATTTCTCACAGCTATCTCAGAGGCTGATTCCTGGGCAACAGTTCCCAGATAAAACACTGAATAAACTCAACTCTTTCATTTTCAAGTGAACATCTTCATACTCTAGAGGAATACAGCAGGATCACTAACTTCAAGATAACCAGAAGGTGCAGGGGCCTGAGTAACCGGAATCAAACAGTGGATATTCATGATCTCAAGAACTAAAGTCACAAAGGCTTTCGAATAGGGAAGCACAGTGAATGACAACACCCCGAAAACTCCCCTTACGACCTGGATGAAAGCGGGGCCTTAGGTCCCGAATGATGTAAGAGAGAGGGGCCAGGCCTGCCCAAGGAGACCTCTCGAAAACTCGGACCAAACCTGTCCTTTAACGCGCTCCTTGTATCCCACAGCCCTTCCTGAACGCGAGCCTCACCAAGGACACGCTGAAACAGGACGACCAAAACCACTCCCTCCTAGAAGCACGAAGCCGCCGGACGGAAAACCGACGCAGACAGTGACGCCACTTCCGTTTCCTACTTCGGCCGTGACGGGGTGGAGTTCTGAGATTGGGACTGTCAGTCAAATTCAGCCAATGCAGAGAAAACTTGCAGTTTCTCCCAACGTTGCGGGTGAGGGGTCTTGCAGTCGATTCAGTGGGTGGGGGGTTGGGGGGCAGGGCTGGAAGCAGAAACACTCCCAGTGGATGATTCCGAGGCTAAAACTAGGCTCGTGGGCGGAGCTCCGAGTGGAGGGCGGGACCCATGCCCGGAAGTGATGGGGAGGCGAGAAGAGGCGCACTCCCGAGTTTAGGGGTCAGAAGGCAGAGGCGTCCAAATGGATGGTACTCGAAAGCTTTTGTACCTGTCTGTTCTCAGCTCCCTGGAGCCCTTAGTCTCCTATATTGATAAACCTGTCAACCCGAGATATGGTCTATCTCCTCTATTCAATCAATCTCATATTTAACGTTTATTTTTGCCTTCTTTGTATGAAGTTAGGACACCGTGCTAAACTTAAATTATTGACTCCTTTGAGTATTCTAAGTAGTGACATTTTCCTGTAACCTTTGTATATATTGTGTTCAAGTATGTATTTCGATTTTTTATTTTTTCGATCTTACCATACCGTCTAGGGCCTCCTAGCTGAGAAACAGCTCTGATAACCAGGCCTTCTTCACTCATTCAGAAATAGTTCTGTTTTCTCCTTAATCATGTTTTCTGTGTATTTTAGTGGGTGGCCGCAGAGGAGTTTATAAAGGTATTTTGAAATCCTACTTGTTAGCACATTTACGAAAATTGCTTATGTGCCTTATCAAATGTGTTTTATGCGTCTGTTAAACTGGTAATTGTTTTGCCATGTTAATGTTTCATCAACTGCAAATGAAATTCACTTTTTACATAGCCAGAGGACTCTCTTCTTAAAAAAAAAAAAAAACAAAAAACTCTGGGTTTTCTCCTAGCCTTCCTTAAAAATTCTCTTCTAACTCTAGGTTACATACAGATTTTCTAATTTTCTTCTAAAATTTATATTTTTACGGACATTTTAATCGTGAAAGAATGTGTTTTGGCATGTGTTATGGGGTAGTGGTGGAGAAGGAAATGGCAACCCACTCCACTGTTCTTCCCTGGAGAATCCCATGGACAGAGGAACCTGGCAGGCTACAGTCTGTGGGGTCGCAAGAGTCAGACATAGCTTAGTGACTAACTACTACTAAAATTCGCATTGGAGAAGGAAATGGCAACCCACTGCAGTATTCTTGTCTGGAGAATTCCATGGACAGAGGACCCTGGCGGGTTGCAGTCCATGGGGTCACAGAGTCAGACACAACTGAGTAACTAACACACACACACACACACACACACACACACACACATGGGGTAGTGGATACAATTATGTTTTTTCCTCCAGAGAGAGGATCCTTGACATACTAATTTGAAATTCCACCTTTATTCAATAAATTCCTGTATATACTTAATTCAGGTTTTAGACTCTTCTGTGTCAGTACTATTTACTTGTACCTGTATCAGACTCTTTGATAACAACAGATTTATGTTATTTTAAAACCTAGTTGTAAAAATATAATGGAATTTTGGTTCCATTATAAAGTACCCTTTGATTGTTACACCCCCATATTCCTAGACACTTAACATCCATGCTGCCATGATTCCACCTTCTGTCTCTATCCATTTACCTTTTCTAGACATTTCATGTAAATAAGATCATGAAACCTTTCATCAGTAATTTTTTCAAGATTCATACGTGTTGTAGCATATATAATTTCTTTGTATTTCAGAATGATATTCCATAGTATGAATATTGGAGAAGGTAATGGCACCCCACTCCAGTACTCTTGCCTGGAAAATCCCGTGGATGGAGGCGCCTGGTGGGCTGCAGCCCATGGGGTCGCTAAGAGTTGGCAAAATTGAGCGACTTCACTTTCACTTTTCACTTTCATGCATTGGAGAAGGAAATGGCAACCCACTCCAGTGTTCTTGCCTGGAGAATCCCAGGGACAGGGGAGCCTGGTGGGCTGCCGTCTATGGGGTCGCACAGAGTCGGACACGACTGAAGCGACTTAGCAGCAGCAGCAGTGAATATATTGTTTTATTTACTTATAAATTGATGAATATTTGGATTGTTTCCACTTTGTGCATATTATGAATAATGGTGCTATGAAAACCCATATATATTCAAACATATTTTCATTTCTCTTGGGCCTTGTTGTTAGGGTTATCCAGAGAAACAGAACAAATATGTATGTATTTGTTGTATATATCTCCTATTATTATCTACTAGGGAAGGAAGGAAAACCATATCAATTAAGGAATCAAAATAATAATGACTGCTTTTATTGATGACTGCTACTAAATCCCATCAAACCTTCCTGAGGTACAACATGATATGTGTCCCAGAACTTTCCTCTCAATAGGTGAAAAGACCTCAGCTCATGCTTTCTATGGGCCAGAAATGGTCCTAGAGAGATTAACATCCCTTTATGTCTGAGTTGCACACTTCTGAATACAGAGCAGATTCCCTCAAATGTCCCATAATTTGGTATCAGAAGTTTCAGGGCAGAAAGCAGGAGGTGTTTGGCATGTGCGGAGATTAGTCCTGGGTGTTCATTGGTAGGACTGATTTTGAAGCTGAAACTCCACTACTTTGGCCACCTGATGCGAAGAGCTGGCTCATTTGAAAATACCCTGATGCTGGGAGGGATTGGGGGCAGGAGGAGAAGGGGACGACAGAGGATGAGATGGCTGGATGGCATCCCTGACTTGATGGACATGGGTTTGAATGGACTCTGGGAGTTGGTGATGGACAGGCAGGCCTGGCGTGCTGCGGTTCATGGAGTCACAAAGAGTCGGACATAACTGAGCAACTGAACTGAACTGACTGGCAAGGTGTCTAGCTGGGGCTGAGCAAAAAAGTTGTCACAACTTCCATTGAAATAATTACAGGACACATGGCTCAAGTAACAGCTGTAGCAAGAGGATTTTGAAATGGTGCTTGCCTTATCCTAATAATGCTAGACTGGGTGACTTACACAATGGAAATATATTTTCTAACAGTCCTAGAGTCTGGAAGTTCAACGTCAAGGTCCCACCAGGGTTGGTTTCCTCTGAGGCCTGTCTCCTTGTGGGGTCCAGCAGCTGACCTCTCAAAAGCCAATAGACAAGTGAGATTGGTGGAAAGGAAAGTTTGCTTTACTTTGGATGCTGGCAACCAGCAGGGGGGCAGGGGGAGGGCAGATGCTTAGCAGAAGGCTGACTTCCTGCACTGACAATCAGTGGGCAAGAGCTTTTATAGACAGAGGGAGGGGCCTACATGCAGATATAGTACAGTCAGCTCTGATAATCTCCTTGAAATTGGTCATGTGGTGTCCTAATCAGATTCATCTTGTTTAAGTAGTTAATCTTCAGTTGCAGGATTGGTTTGTTCCCATTTCCTTGATGGCAGTTCTTGGAACTGCGACAGTTTATATCATGACTACAGTCTGGTCATCAGGTAGTTAACTTCTTCCACCTGATGTGCAGTTCAGTATCTACAAGATACCTTACAGGATACTGCTCAGGGTATCATCTATAATAGCCCTTGAGGAGGAACTAAATGTCCTTGACTCTGCTTAATATGACTATTAACTATTATTACTTGGCCTCCTTTGACAATTTTCCTTTGTTTCTGCATTTTTTCATTTCTCTGATTAAGCTTATTCTTTGGCTAAAGTTGTTCCACAGACAAAAGGTAGGCTGAGGACATGGGGGGAGCACAGACCATAACGTCCTGCTCCATTTCACTTGGATTGCAGATGGCCACTGTCATGCCGATTCTGAACCTGGTCCTCCCTTCGTGCAGGTTTCCCTGGCCTCTCTGTGTGTTCTGACTTCCACTTCTTATAAGAACACCAGGGCAATTGAATTAAGGTTCACCCTGGTGACTTCATGTTAAAATTAACTACCTTTTGAAAGGCACTTTCTCCAAATACAGTCACATTCTGAGGCCCTGGGAATAAGGATATCAACATAAAATTTGGAGTGAACACAGTTCAGTCCATAATAGTACCCAAATAAGTGTAATATTATTAAATAAGTGTAATATTATTGTTAGTCATATGAAAAACATGCTGAAAAAGAGGAACCTGATGCTATGTTGACTGCGGTGTTTTTCTCTTTATATTTCTTTACACTGTTATTAGATTTGGAATTTTTCCTTAGAGACAAAAATTACCTAACAGCTGCATGTCATTAAAAGATATATGGAAAACAAGACATTCTGAGATTAACAGATGAACTGCAGCCATTATACAAATTTTTGATAGTTAAAAATGTTCAATTTGTGTAGGTGATGTTTCAGTTCAGTTCAGTTCAGTCGCTCAGTCATGTCCGACTCTTTGCGACCCCATGAATTGCAGCACGCCAGGCCTCCCTGTCCATCACCATCTCCCGGAGTTCACTCAAACTCACGTCCATCGAGTCGGTGATGCCATCCAGCCATCTCATCCTCTGTCGTCCCCTTCTCCGATGTTTAGTATC
Source organism: Bos taurus (assembly GCF_002263795.3). NCBI lineage: Eukaryota > Metazoa > Chordata > Mammalia > Artiodactyla > Bovidae > Bos > Bos taurus. The sequence goes on along the minus strand of NC_037334.1, from coordinate 14,321,209 downwards.
TGGCAAAAACTAGAAAAGAAAAAAATTTTAACATTTCTCTGCTTCCAAGTTCATTTTTTTTTCTTATTTTTTCCTTTTTTTCCCCACAAAAGATGAAACCAGTTTCTTTCTAATGCTAATAATAGCAATGGTTTGATTGACTCATGCCTTTAAACATTTATTAAATATTATCTTCTAGGTACTGGTATAAGACTTGGAACAAAATAAAGGCACAAATTTCATTGAGATTATATTCTACTGGGAGAAAGGAAATAAAATAATACATAAATAAATGGTAAAACCAGACTTTGTGATAAATCCTAAAAAAAATAATTAGGAAAAATATCTTAATATGTTATTACTTAACTATCTAGAACAATTCCATGTGTGGATCTGTTCACGTCGTCTATGGTGTTACTCACTCTGATATAACATGTTTGAGGAAAAGGAAGGAAGGAAGAAAAAAATGTAGGTTTGTTCTTGGAGAGGTTAAGTTGGATGTGCCTGTGAAACACCCCACTAATATCTACTTGGCAGTGGCATGTGTTGGTTTGTTTCTTGGCAGTAGTAGGGAGAGAGAATTGGATTTTTATAAAGAAACAGGCCAAAAAGACAGTCATACTTGGCTGAGCCTTACTTAGGATGCTTCTGTTCTTGGTTTGTCCCTCACTTCCCAAGAAAAGTCATTTCCAACTCCTGACCCCCATTAATCACAAATAAGCTCTCCAGGAACACTGTCCATGTTGTTGAAGATCCACTCCAAATGGCTAATAGGATTCATTGTAGCGAATCCTGTGCTGTGTTGCCCATTTCTCCCTTCAGAATTAAAGTCTTATTTTTCCAAGCATAGAGATCAAGATCCCTGAGCCGTCTCTATGATAACTGCCCTCAACTAAAGAAAGCAGCCTCACCCGAGATTACACCACTCAGATCTCTTGCCGTGGGAGCATAAGTGACCACCATCTGTATCCACCACTGTGTTTGCCCTGAGGTTGCTCCTGCTCCCAGCCACTGTCTGAGGAAATGGCAACCTACTCCAATAGTTTTGCCTGGAGAAGCCCATGGACAGTGGACAGAGGAGCCTGGCGGGCTGCAGTCCATGGGGTCGTAAAGAGTCAGACATAACTGAATGACCAGTAGTTTCACTTTTCAGCATAGCTTGAAGTTCAGTGGCAGGAATTCCCTGGTGGTCCAGACGTTAGGACTTGGCACTTTCATTGCCACGGGCCCATATTCAGTCCTTGGTGGTGAACTCAGACCCTGCAATCCAGGCAGCATGACAAAAAAAAAAGAAAAAGTTCAATGGGACTTTTGTCATGTCTCTAGAACTGCTACATTTTTGGTGTCCAGGCATCCAAAGCTGCAAAGGCCATACGTATGTAGAGCTGGAGCACAGACTCCTCACATGTCTTACCAGGAGTGATATTACAAGGGTTCACTTCAGCTTCCCATCCTTGATTTCTGCATCCATATCCTATAAGCTGGAGATACAGCACATTATGCTATCTGTTGGTTTAGAAGTGTATGGTGCATCCTGTGAAGTATGTATGTACCCAGACATGCCTGTGTATTTAAAGGCTTGCACTACATACCATCATTCTTCTTGAACTTAAATGTATTCCAATAACTTCCCTTAAATTTTAGTTTTAACCCTCCCATTTTAGATACTCTGTTTATTCTATGTTTTATCTCTGTCCTCCCCTTTCTTGATAAACTTTACAGATGATTTGTTTGTCACATTGTATCTCCTCAATACTCTTTTCAGCTGAATCTACCTGGTTAATTGTGGCCCCTGCCCCTCAGCATGTGCTGTGCTCAGTCGTGTTTGACTCTTTGCAACCCCATGGATGGTAGCCCGACAGGCTCCTCTGTCCATGGAATTTTTCAGGCAAGAATACTGGAGCAGGTTGCCATTTCCTACTCCAGGGGATCTTCCAGACCCAGGGATAGAACCTGCATCTCTTATGTCTCCTGCATTGGCAGGCGGGTTCTTAACCAGTAGCACCACCACCTGGAGCCCTCCCTAATATCAATAAAGGACTCCATGTTTTAGTTCTTGTAGGAATTAAACATTCCTTAGGGGATACCTGGTCACTTTGAAGTCAAGTCAAAGAATTTCTCCTTGGAGAACATACCTTTTTCTCCCACTGCTGCCTACACACACAACTTTGGTAATGAGGAGAATATAGCCCTTGAGATAACAACATGCACTGTTGCCCCTTTGCTATAATTCTGTGACCCCAGCCTTGGTGAAAACCCAAATGGGTTTCCGCAGGGCTGACTGCAAATAACAAGAAAGCTTTGCTGGTAAGCATCAGAGACGGTGTTCCAGTAAAGGCTGGTGGAGTGAGAAGGAAACAAAGCGAGATGGTGGGTATTGGGCTTTACCTCTAGAATAATGAGGCTGGGACAGTCCCATAGTTATTTAGTCTATGAAGGGGAAGTCTATAGTTAGCAAGTACTTTAGTTCTCTATATTGATGTTTCACCTTACCCACCTCACTGTGTCCACGATACCATCTACAAACAATGTAATTATTACTGACATTCAGTACTCATTTCATTGGCTCATTTTACCATTCTCTTTAAGTGTTTAAGAGAATATCAAGGAGTAGACTGCGTTGTCCTCTTCATGAATTAAACACAAAGATTTAGTGTTTAATGTAGAATATCCAGTTGGCTGTAGTCTTAAAATGTATATTCTTTACTGACTTAAGAAATGATCCTTAGCTTCCTTATCTAGTGAGAGGCTCTGTCCTGGCTGCTAACCACAGTAATGGCTCTTACATTCCCTCAAATGCATTTTAGACTGTAATTATGGTTATGATTGCTCTCCGCTGACCTATTTTTGAGATAAATTATGATAGCAAACATTCCAGTAATAAGCAGAATTACATTTTTAGAGTAAGAGTTACTTGTTCACGATATATTATTCTTTTAAAATATATGTGTGAGTGTACTCTAATTTTACTATTCTATGTCTATATTCAGGCATATAGTGGGCTTGGAGGGTCCTTTGTGTGTGTTACAGTTGATACTTAATGGTCTCAGTCTTTATTACATATCTAACACTTGCCTGTGTTGAGCACCTAAAATGTGCTATGAGCACCTAATATGTGCTACTAGCACCATGTAGGTCACTGGAAACACAATAATGAGCAAAAATGGTCACGACCTCTGACCCACAAATAAATATAAAATTACCGACATGAGAGTCACATCAAGAATAGTACAGGATACTTGACTTGTGGGCCTCATGCTCTGTCCTCCTCACCCTCACCCTGTCCTCATCTCACTGGATGCTCATATCCCGTCCATTACCAAGCTCACCAATCCCAGGGCAACTGTGAATTCTGTTCTCTCAGGCCAAAATGCTTGCCCTTCCCTTATTTCCTCTGATTAGCAATTACCTGTCCCTCTTCTCAGAGCTCAGTATTCTTATTGCAGAGTGGTCTTTTCTATCCACCTCTCCAGACTAAATTTGCTCTCAATGATTTTTTTTTCTCTTAATTGTATTCTCGGCAGCTGTTCACATGACCCTGCCCACTCTTCCTCCTGAGTGTACTATTGTTTAGTAAATTCTCACTTTATTTAAAAAAATGTTACTTGCATTCTCTAGGTATAATAGTACTGAGCATTTTTTCTGTCATGGAGACTGTAAACATTTATAATCATCCTAAATTTGTCTTTTTTTTTTTTTCAGGATGACTTTGAGAGAGCTAAAGCTTAGGCAGTTACCCTCAAGGAGAAGGAAGAGGAGAGCATTCTTTTAAAATTCCTTTGCCTTAGTCACGAGGGACATGGCTCCCTTAAGTTTTGTGTTAATAGTGCAGTAATGTATCTCACCTTTCTTTAGATCAGGAGCTCATAAGTATGCTTTTCTTAGGTTCTATGTTAATAATTTTAACAATCTATTTTGCCTGGGAACCTGCCTCTCAAGCAACACCATATCTCACCCAGAACGTGTTCCTTCTGGCTTATCTCACTGTACTAATGTTATCTCAGGATGCATGCCTTGGGAAAGGGTCTGGTAGAAATTTTACAAACTTGAGGTAGTCTTTATATCTATTCTCAGCAGCCAGCTGAAAGGTATATAAAACCCTGCTAAAATTCATGACGTGGGCACTCTTCTGTCCTTTGCAGTGTCTTTGCTGGAAGCTTTCTCTATCACTGTTACTTTAATAAACTTTGCTACACAAAGCCCTGAGTGACTGAGCCTATGTCTTTTGGTCCCAGAATGAAATCTCCTTTGGAGGCCACGAATCTGTTTGACACCGATCACCATGCTAGGTCATCATCTTGTTTGACTTTTTTATAGAAGCTTGGAACATTTTACATTAAAATTTTCTAAATAGTGATATGTATATTATATATATAATGTGTGTGTGTGTGTGTGTGTGTGTGTGTGTGTGTGATTAGTGTGGCATTTGGGATCTTTAGTTGGGACATTCCAACTCTAAATTGTGGCATATGGGATCTAGCTCCCCTGCCAAGTTTCCATCTTGGTAACCCTCTGCACTGGAAGTGTGAAATCTCAACTACCAGGGAAGTCCACAGAATGATCTTTGATGGCTGCCCCTGTTTAAGGGGAATAATGATCAGTGATACTCATGCAAGACATATTGTTAGACACTGACATTTATCAAATGCCTGCTATTTGTCACAAGAACCATGCTAGGAAAATTACATGCATCATCTCATTTAATTAACTCATCAGTCTTACAATGTAGGGGATATTTATTATTCCTGTTGTAGGGGTGAGGTATTTACAGCTAAGACAGGTTAAGAAACTTTGTCAAGGTCACACAGACCTTAAGTTGGTGAAGCAAAATTCTATTCAAGGAACTCTCACTCAAGATCCCATTATCTGAATGACATCTCTATAATTTGAAAAGTTATGTATCGAAAATATTAATAACTGTCATAAAATAGTAATAATAGCAGCCATCACTTCCTGGGATCCTCCTCTGCCACAAGGGTCTTTTTAATTCTCACAAAGAAGGTAATAACCATTTTTTTTTTTTTTTTGGTTGAACTGGACCTTGTGGCTTCCTGTAGTGCTTTCTCTAGTTGCGGTGAGCAGGGAATACTCTTTTTTGTGGTGCATAGGCTTCTCATTCTGGTGGCTAATCTCATTGCAGAGAGCAGGCTCTAGGTGCGTGGGTTTCAGTAGTTGTGGCACACAGACTCAGTAGTTGTGGCACATGGGCTTAGTTGCCTCATGGCATCAGAATCTTCTGGACCAGGGATTGAACCCATGTCCACTGTATTGGCAGATAGATTCTATCCACTGTACTAGCAGGAAGTCCTGAGTAACCATACCTTTATAAATTAAAAAAAAAAAAGGCAATTTAAATTAAGCATTAACTGTCACAATAACAGGGAGGATCAAGTCATAGAATTAATTTTGTCTGAGTTGGGATACCATGTCCTAAAAACTATTATTAAACTATTTGAATGAAAGAGCTATAGAGTTTTAAAAAGATTATCATTTAGCAATATTAAATATCTTTAATCATTTTGCAACTGTCATACTATAAAAATCAGTTCATGTCTATAGCTGCATATAGAATTAGAACCAGTGAATAAACAAGTTCCTGCTGTACAGCACAGGAAACTAAAATTAATATCCTGAGATAAATCACTTAAATCACAATGGAAAAGAATATGAAAAAGAATATGTATGTATAATCCACTTATTCACTTTGCTATACAGCAGATATTAACATATTATAAATCAACTATACTTTAATAAAAACAACAAAAGAATTAGAACTTGTGATAGGAGATAAAAAAATTTTCAGCTAAATATTTTAGCTGAAAAAACATTTTAAATGCAAATGGTCCTACCATTTGACTGAGTGAATCACTATCACAAGAAGGACTAATAGAGTGTAAAGGATATCAACCAGAAGGTGGAATCATAACCGATAACTAGCTGAGTTGGCACTTGGCTATTAGGTGAAACTTCCATTTGTCTTGTTCCCCAGCAGACACACAGCTACATGGGAGCAGGAAACCATATGGGAGAATCAGTTTCTCCTCCTGGACCTCTTAGATCATCCTAAACTGCAGCCCCTCCTCTTTGGAGTGTTACTGTCCATGTACCTGGTCACCATGCTTGGGAACCTGCTCATCATCCTGGCCATCAGCTCTGACTCCCACCTCCACACCCTCATGTACTTCTTCCTCTCCCACCAGTCCTTTGTTGATAATTTGCTGTGTCTCCACCACTGTCCCCAAGATGCTTGTGACATTCAGTCACAGAACAAAGACATCAGGATGTTTCACTCAGGTTTATTTTTTAAAATGATTTTTGCAGGAATGGATGGTCTTCTCCTGACCAGAATGGCCTATGGTTGGTTTGTGGCCATCTGCCAACCCCTGCACTACATGGTCATCATGAACCCATGTGTGTGTTGCCTCCTGGTTCTTCTGATGTGTTGGTTCATCATTTTCTGGTTGCTCTGATTCATATTCTGTTGAGGCGACTGACATTCTGTACTGACGCTGAATTCCACATTTCTTCTGTGAACTGGCTCAGATTATCAAGGTGGCTTGCTCTGACGCTTTCATCAATAACATCTGCTTGTATGTGGTCACTGCCCTGCTGGGTGTGTTTCCCCTAACTGGAATCCTCTTACTCCCAAATCATCTCCTCTTTAATGAGAATGTCCTCTGCAGCATGAAAACATAAAGCTTTTTCCACCCGTGGGTCTCACCTCTCTATGGTCACCTTGTACTATGGGACAAGCCTTGGGGTCTATTTCAGTTCTGATATGACCCATTCTTCCCAGAGAAGCTCTATTGCTTTTGTGATGTACACTGTGGTCACCCTTACGGTGAATCCCTTCATCTACAGTGTGAGGAACAGGGATGTGAAGGGGGCTCTGGGAAGGTCCCTCAGCAGAGCTCCTTGTCTATGATGGGTCACTGGCCTCAGAACTAAATGGACATCACGAGGCTCAAAGACACATTGTGAAGTTAAACATTTTCGTCCTTTTTTGACCCTAAAAGACATGCTTCGTTTCTTCTATTCTCAAAGCTCTAGACATTTATTTGTTGTATCAGTTTCTCCTTAACACCCTCATCAGAAATTCCTTCTTTTCTTTCCTATTTGCAGACCACACATTTCTATCCTGGGCCAGCTTTCTTAGAGCCATTCCAGTGATTTCCAACATTAGATTTGAAGCACTTATATCAAATGTGGCATTGTTTTCCCCACAATTATCCTCTCAAATGTTGATATTTGTCTCCTTAATTTGTTGTGTTTTTCTATAAAAGAATAGGAATGAAAATCACACAATACTGATAATTAGCTTCACACTTCAAGACTGTTCTTATTTTTTTATGTTCAGTCATGTCCAATTATTTGTGATCCCATGGACTGTAGCACACCAGTCTTCCCTGTCCTTCACTATCTCCCAGAGTTTGCTCAAACTCATGTTTATTGAGTTGATGATGCTATTTAACCATCTCATCCTGTTGCTCCCTTCTCCTCTTCCCAGCATCAGAGTCTCTTCTCATCAGATTGTCAAAGTATTGGAGCTTCATTATCAGTCCTTCCAATGAACATTCAGGGTTGATTTCCTTTAGGATTGACTGGTTTGATCTTGCTGTCCAAGGGACCCTCAAGAGTTTTCTCCAGGACCACAGTTCAAAAGCATCAATTCTTTGGGGCTCAGCCTTTTTTATGGTCCAACTCACATCCACACAACTACTAGAAAAACCACAGCTTTGACTAGATGGACCTTGGTCAGCAAAGTGATGTCTCTGCCTTTTAATATGCTGTCTAGTTTTGTCATAGCTTTTCTACCAAGGAGCAAGCAATTTTGATTTCATGGATGCAGTGATCATTTGCAGTGATTTTGGAGCCCAAGAAAATAAACTCTGTCACTGTTTCCATTTTCCCCCCATCTATTTGCAATACACAGTAATAACCATAATAATATTGCTCTGTAATAAGGCATGCTGAATACAAAGGTAACACTTTTCAATTCACCTGGAGACAGTCCAGAAAATTTTTTTTAAAGTATATTTAACAGGTTTATTGAAGGATCATTTATATATCATGAAATTCAGCCACTGAAAGCATAAAATCAATGGTTTTGGTTAATTTATAGTTATACAACCTTTAATACAATCTAGTTTTGAACATTTCTATTACCCTAGAAAGCTCTCTTGTGCCCATAGAAAAAACTTGGTGTGGTGTACACTGGAACTTTCTGTATTGTTTATTTTCTTGGGAAAATCTGAACTGTTTCAAAAATTAGAAGTTTATTTAAATAAAAAAAGTGACACTGTAACATTCCATCAATGTCAATCACCAAAGACATAAAATTCATTCTGTCCTATTAGATGTCAGGAAAGTTCTAACTCTGGGAGGTGAGTGTGTGAAAGGGTACAGTAGGGGACAATGGGGGTGGTAGTAACATTCTTTGTTTTGGTCAGTGTGCTGGTCACATGAGGCTGTTCCACAGTGAAAATGTATGGAGGTAAACACTCATATGTACTTTCTGTATGTAGTATTTTATTTCAATAAAAAATTAAAAGCAAAAAAAAAATATACAAAGTCCAAATGATCTATTAGGGATATAGGAGGTAGATAATAAACTAATGATAAATATAACAGTTCAAAAGTGTTATGGGAAAAGTGAAGCAGGCAAGAAAAAAAAGAGAATGTACTACAGACACATGCACAATGGCAAAGTAGTCTGGGGCAAATAATGGCAGAAAAGGAAAATAAATATACCTTTTTACCAAAAAATATTAGAAAAACAATGTTATGATCCCCCACCTCCACCCAAAACCTTTTGAATACATTTTAACTACTGGGCAACTTCAAGAATGTTTTGGTTGAGAACATTCAATTGAAATAGGTCTGCCCTCTCCCACTCACCTTTGTAGATGGGAAGTGGCAAGTCAGACTTGTTCCAAAATCTGTGTATTGTATGGGTATCCATAGATGTGTGTCTTCTCAGAGAACCACCACTAGGAATCCAGTCTTCAACAAAATAAAAAACCAAAGAGCAGTCTAAAATGGTCATCTCCAATGGTATTAGAATGACAAAGGTGGAAAGTTCCACAGTTCTTATGTGTGAACCAAACCCACCATCATGATAACACCATAGATGAGAAGTATAAAGCCTGAAACAACATACATCAAGTTTGTGAGTCTGGCATTAGGATCTGCATTCTTTTGGAAAGATTTTGTGTGTCATTTGTAAACTGTGAAGTCACACACAGACACACACAAACAGCTATCTGTTTCCCAGTAGAGATTCCGTTTAATATCACATTCCTCAAACTGGGAAACCTTGTACTGAACAAGGTCAGACATCTGTTTATTTTCCTGCTGACTGCATAGGATTTTTACTTTTTGTTGTTGAGATATATTTCATGTACAATGAAATGCTCATTTAAGAATTCAGGCAACGAGTTTTGAAAACTGAACATACTTGAGTAAACACCAGCTACAAAAAGATACAGAATGTAATCTTCCCCCGAAACCAACTGTCTGTTCTAGTGCATCCCCTCACCTCTATCCCCAGACAAGCACTTTTAAGTTACTAAAGACACTATTCAGTACACATGTATTAAACCCTTACTCATTGTCATGAATGTCCTGATTATCCCCTATTGCTTAGAGAAACATTATGGAGAGAAAGATGATTAAGTCCCCCTATGGAACAATGTACTATCTCTTTTATTTCTGTCAAACATTCCTTCATATGGTTTATAGAAATATTAAGTGGAGACACATCTAACCTTTCCTATTTTGAAGGACTGGAATGTTTTATCCAATTAATCCTGTATGTAAAAATGCTTTAAAGTCTACATTGTCTCATTAGGATCTCCTTTTGAGAGTTTCTGCACATCATGGGCATTTTCTGTATCTTTTGATTACCAATGGCATAGAACCTTGCACAGAGGAACCCAGTGACTTGTGACTAACACATACTGCATTTCTTCTCACGAATATTTTTTTAAATTTATTTTTTAATCGAAGGATAATTGCTTTACAGAACTTTGCTGTTTTCTGTCAAACCTCAACATGAATCAGCCATAGGTGTATATCCCCTCCCTTTTGAACCTCTCTCCCATCTCCCTCATCCCACCCCTCTAGGATGATATAGAGACCTTGTTTGAGTTTCCTGAGACATATAGCAAATTCCTGTTGGATATCTTCTCATGGTTATTAAAGGATACCTAGATATTGCAAAATCACTCTTAACATTGTTTGATGCAATTACACAGTCCCCTGTGGCATGTAATAAACATCCATGTAGAGGCAAACACAGAAAACAGAAACATAAATTTAAAATGCTCTAGTGCTATAGACAGCTTCCCTGGTGGCTTTATATCGAACTGAAGGAATCTCCATAGGTCAAAACTCCAATTTGTACTTTTCCCCAAGTCCCTATGAATATCATCCCTGTGCATTTCCAATTCATGGTGTTCAAAAGGGCCAAGTCTAATATATAGTTCCAACTCCATAACTTAACTAGAGGAATTTATTTCATAAAGACCAAAATAGAAAGTATAACAGTGGTTACCAGAAATAGACTAAGGGACAAGAAGAAGTTACTATTTAATAAGTATCAAGTAGCAATTTGGGATGATGAAAAACATGAGATGGATAGTGGCAATTGTTGCATAACAATAAGAATATACTTGGGAATTCCCTGGTAGTCCAGTGGTAAGTACTCTGTGTTCTCATTCCCAGGGCCCAGGTTTAATCCCTAGTTGGGAAGCCAATATTCCACTAGCCTCATAGCAGCCACACCTACCCAAAAATGTATACTTAATGCAACTCGACATAACTGCATACTTGGAATACCAGACCATCTGACTTGCCTCTTGAGAAACCTATATGCAGGTCAGGAAGCAACAGTTAGAACTGGACATGGAACAACAGACTGGTTCCAAATAGGAAAAGGAGTACATCAAGGCTGTATATTGTCACCCTGCTTATTTAACTTCTATGCAGAGTACATCATAAGAAATGCTGAGCTGAAAGAAGCACAAGCTGGAATCAAGATTGCTGGGAGAAATATCAATAACCTCAGATATGCAAATGACACCACCCTTATGGCAGAAAGTGAAGAGGAACTAAAAAGCCTGTTGATGAAAGTGAAAGAGGAGAGTGAAAAAGTTGGCTTAAAGCTCAACATTCAGAAAACTAAGATCATGGGATCTGGTCCCATCACTTCGTGGGAAATAGACAGGGAAACAGTGGAAAGTGTCAGACTTTTTTGGGGCTCCAGAATCACTGCGGATGGTGATTGCAGTCATGAAATTAAAAGACACTTACCCCTTGGAAGGAAAGTTATGACCAATTAGGTAGCATATTCAAAAGCAGAGACATTACCTTGCCAACAAAGGTCCGTCTAGTCAAGGCTATGATTTTTCCAGTGGTCATGTATGGATGTGAGAGTTGGACTGTGAAGAAAGCTGAGTGCCGAAGAATTGATGTTTTTGAACTGTGGTGTTGGAGCAGACTCATGAGAGTCCCTTGGACTGCAAGGAGATCCAACCAGTCCATTCTAAACATCAGTCCTGGGTGTTCTTTGGAAGGACTGATGCTAAAGCTGAAACTCCAGTACTTTGGCCACCTCATGCGAAGAGCTGACTCTGACTCATTGGTAAAGACCCTGATGCTGGGAGGGATTGGGGGCAGGAGGAGAAGGGGACGACAGAGGATGAGATGGCTGGATGGGAGCACTGACTCGATGGACATGAGTTTGGGTAAACTCCAGGAGCTGGTGATGGACAAGGAGGCCTGGCGTGCTGCAATTCATGGGGTCACAAAGAGTCGGGCACGACTCAGCGACTGAACTGATCTGAACTGAACAATAGTTAACACAGTAAATTTTACATAATGTACATCTTACAATAGTAGAAAATTGTGAGTAGAGAATTACTAACAGTAGTATTTAATGGATCCTCCAGAAATAACACATCTGGGGAAAAAAGTTTTAAAACCAGCTTGATTGGCAGTGCTCTTAGAGACTCAGCTGTATAAAATATCACTGCAGAGGACCCTAAAGTGCTAGAGGTTTTTTCAGTTCAGTTCAGTTCAGTTGGTCCATCACCAACTCCTGGAGTTTACGCAAACTCATGTCCATCGAGTCGGTGATGCCATCCAGCCATCTCATCCTCTGTTGTCCCCTTCTCCTCCTGCCCCCAATCCCTCCCAGCATCAGGTTTTTTCAAATGAGTCAGCTCTTTGCATGAGGTGGCCAAAGCATTGGAGTTTCAGCTTCAACATCAGTCCTTCCAATGAACACCCAGGACTGATCTTTAGAATGGACTGGTTGGATTTCCTTGCAGTCCAAGGGACTCTCGTCTTCTCCAACACCACAGTTCAAAAGCATCGATTCTTTGGCATTCAGCTTTCTTTATAGTCCAACTCTCACATCCATACATGACCAAAGGAAAAACCATAGCCTTGAATAGATGGACCTTTCTTGGCAAAGTATCTCTGCTTTTCAATATGCTATCTAGGTTGGTCATAACTTTCCTTCCACGGAGTAAGTGTCTTTTAATATCATGGCTGCAATCACCATCTTCAGTGATTTTGGAGGCCCCCAAAATAAAGTCTGACAGTGTTTCCACTGTTTCCCTGTCTATTTCCCACGAAGTGATGGGACCAGATCCCATGATCTTAGTTTTCTGAATGTTGAGCTTTAAGCCAACTTTTTCACTCTCCTCTTTCATCAACAGGCTTTTTAGTTCCTCTTCACTTTCTGCCGTAAGGGTGGTGTCATTTGCATATCTGAGGTTATTGATATTTCTCCCGGCAATCTTGATTCCAGCTGTGCTTCTTCCAGCCCAGCGTTTCTCATGATGTACTCTGCATAGAAGTTAAATAAGCAGGGTGACAATATACAGCCTTGATGTACTCCTTTTCCTATTTGGAACCAGTCTGTTGTTCCATGTCCAGTTCTAACTGTTGCTTCCTGACCTGCATATACGTTTCTCAAGAGGCAAGTCAGGTGGTCTGGTATTCCCATCTCTTTCAGAATTTTCCAGTTTATTCTGATCCACACAGTCAAAGGCTTTGGCATAGTCAATAAAGCAGAAATAGATGTTTTTTCTGAAACTCTCTTGCTTTTTCCATGATCCAGCGGATGTTGGCAATTTCATCTCTGGTTCCTCTGCCTTTTCTAAAACCAGCTTGAACATCTGGAAGTTCACGGTTCACATATTGCTGAAGCCTGGCTTGGAGAATTTTGCGCATTACTTTGCTAGTGTGGGAGATGAGTCCAATTGTGAGGTAGTTTGAGCATTCTTTGACATTTTCTTTCTTTGGGATTGGAATGAAAACTGACCTTTAGCGGTTTATTTAAAATGGGTATTTTAAATGAATTAAGTAAACCAAAACTCAGATTCTTAGAAAATGTTAGTTTTTTAAAAAACTACTAAGTCAGATTGTAAATGGAGAAATGTAGCATATGAAAAAAGAGAATATAAAGAAACTGGTTAGCTGGTTATTTCAAGACTTAGTGCACTGAACAAAACATCTCACACAAAACATTATTCTTTGTGTGTGATGCACCGGGACTTCAAGGTTGTAAGGGGCTTTTCTCCATTTGTGGTGCAATAGCTTAGTTGCCCCACTGCATGTGAGATGCTTGTTTCCCACCCAGAGAATGGATCTGTGTCTCCTGAATCTCCTGCATTGCAAGCTGGATTCTTAACCACTGGACCACCAGGGAAGTCCCACAAAACAGTATTTTAAAATACTCACATGCAGGGTCACTTCTGTAGGCAGCCTGCTGGGGGAGGTCAGCAGTCTCACAAGTACAGCTGCCTCAGTCATACAAAAACAGGAATTCCCTGTTCACAGGCAGGTACCAGAGAGTGGGTCAAATCCAATGGGTCATGCAAGGACAGTAGTGGACAGACATCACTGACAGTCAGTGCTGGTGGGGAAAGGTGAACTTTATTTAAAAAATGTTTTTTAAATTGGAGAGTAATTGCTTTACAATATTGTGTTGGTCTCTGCCATACAACATGAATCAGCCATAAGAATACCTATGTACCCTCCTTCTTGAACCTCCCTCCCAACACGCACACTATCCTACCCCTCAGAACCAGGTTGAGCTCCTTGTGTTGTATAGCAACTTCCCATTAGCTATCTATTGTACACATGGTAGTGTATATGTCAATGAGTGAGTTGCTCAGTAGTGTCTGACTAAGTGGTTTTCCAAGTTGCTCAGTTGTGTCCAACTCTTCGGGACCCCATGGACTGTAACCCACCAGGCTCTTCTGGCCCTGGAATTCTCTGGGCAAGGATATTGGAGTGGGTAGTTGTTCCCTTCTCCAGGGGATTTTCCCAACTCAGGGATCAAACCCAGGTCTCCCGTGTTACAAGCAGATTCAAATACCGTTCTCTTAATTTGCCCCACCTCCTCCCTTTCAGCCTCAGTCCAAAAGTCTGTTCTCCAGGTCTGCATTTCTATGGCTTCCCTGCAAATAGGTTAAAAAATATAAGTTTTTAGGTTCCATATATATGTGTTTGGAGAAGGAAATGGCAACCCATCCCAGTATTCCTGCATGGAAAATCCTATGGACAGAGACCCAGGCAGGCTACAGTCCATGGGGTCACAAGAGTTGGACATGACTTAGCAACTAAATCACATACATAAGTATTAGTATGCAATCTTTGTTTTTCTCTTTTTGAGTTACTTCACTCTGTGTAACAGGCTCTAGGTTCATCCACTTCACCAGAACAGACTCGAGTACGTTGCTTGTATTGGTGAGTAATATTCAGTTGTATATATGTACCACAACTTCTTTATTCATTCATCTGTCAATGAACATAAAGCTTGCTTCTCTGTCCTATCCACTGCAAACTGTGCTGCAATGAACACTGGGGTACATGTGTTGTTTTCAATTATGGTTTTCTCATGGTATATGCCCAGCAGTGGGATGCTGGGTCACATTAGTTTTAGTCCTAGTTTTTGAAGAAATCTCCATACTGTTCTTCATAGTGGATGTATCAACTTACATTCCCACCAACAATATAAGAAGGTTCCCTTTTCTCCACATCTTCTCCAACACTTACTGTTTTAGATCTTTTGATGACGGGCATTCTGACCAATGTGAGATGATATCTCATTGTAGATTTAATTTGTATTTCACTCATAATGAGTGATGTGGAACATCTTTTCATGTGTTTGGGGGCCACCTCTATGTCTTATTTAGAGAAATGTCTGTGTAGGTCTTCTGCTGATTTTTTGACTGGATTGTTCTCTGGTATTTGATTTGCCTAAGCTGCTTATATATTCTGTAGATTAATCCTTTTTCAGTTGTTTCACTGCAATTATTTTCTCCCATTCTGAAGGTTGTCTTTTCATCTTGTTTATAGCTTCCTTTCATGTGCTAGAGCATTTAATTAGGTCCCATTTGTTTATTTTTGTTTTTATTTTTATTACACTAGGAGGTGGGTCAAAGAGAGAATGCTGTCATTTATGTCAAAGAGTGTTCTGCCTATATTTTCCTCTAAGAATATTATAATTTCTGGCCTTATGTTTAGGTTTTTAATCCATTTTAAATTTCTTTTGTGTATGGTGTTAGGAAGTGTTCTAATTTCATTCTTTTACATGAGGCTGTCCAGTTTTTCCAGTACCACTTTTAAAAGAGGCTGTCTTTTCTCCATTGTATATTCTTGCCTCCGTTGTCCAAGAAAAGGTGCCCACAGGTGTGTGGGTTTCCCTCTGGGCTTTATATCTTTTACCATTGGTCTATGTTTCTGTGCCAGGACCATACTGTCTTGATTGTAGCTTTGTAGTATAGTCTGAAGTCATGAAGGTTGATTGCTCCACCTCCACTCTCTTTCTCAAGGCTGCTTTGGCTATTTGGGGTCTTTTGAATTTCCAAACTAAAAAAAAATTTTTTTCTAGTTCTGTGAAAAATGCCATCAGTATTGCACTGAATCTGTAGATATCACTGGATAGTAGTCATTTTCAGAATATTGATTCTTCTAATAACATGATACATGTCTCCAACTGTTGTGTTACCTTTGATTTTTTTCATCAGTATCTTAAAATTTTCTGTACAGAGATCTTTTGTCTGCTTAGGTAGGTTTATTCCTTGGTATTTTATTCTTTGTGTTGTGATGGTGATGGAATTGTTTCCTTAGTATCTCTTATTTTTCAATGTTAATGTACAAGAATGCAAAGGATTTCCACATATTAATTTTATTTCTTCCAACTTTGCTAAATTGATTGATTAGCTCTAATGATTTTCTGGAGGCATCTTTAGAGTTTTATACGTATAGGATTATGTCATCTACAAAAAGAAGGGTGAGTCTTGACACACATCAGCCTGCAAGAAGTATTTCAAGGAAGAAGCCCCCACAAGATAGTGCTCTGTATTCCCAGCTCAGGGGAGCCCAGTAGCTCCTGGAACTGCCCTTGTAGCTATCTGGGCTCCAATCTACCTGGCTGGTGCAAAGGCATCACCTCATCTTTCATGCCACTGCAGGGACCTGGTGTGCAGGAGTCACCATCGGTTGAACTGTGTGTGTGTATTGTGATCAAGAACTCTAGGCTTTGCTCTAGAGACAAGACAAGGCAGAAGGAAACCTGAGCTAGTCTCCTTATTTTTTCCATTACTACTGAGATATGAATGATAAAACTGATCCCCATATTCCTGAAATTTACAGTGTTTTGCCAGTGTGCATACAGTAGTGAATGGTAAAGGGTGAAGAATTGGTGAATCAATCCTTTCCCATGTTTATTACCCTCAAAAGGATTCTCTCCTGTGTTGATTTTGAAAATGTTTAGTAGGGGACCTCCTTGGTTTACAGTGGTTAAGGCTCTACCTTCCAATACAGGGGGCACACGTTAGATCTCCAGTCAGAGAACTAAGGTTTCATATGCTGCACAGTGCAGTCAAATATTAAAAACAAAATGTTAAGACAGGAGTAATCACCAAGGGCTTTCCCACATATGTTCCAATGGCTTCTCTCCCAATGTCACTGTACATAGGAAGTAAGTATTGAGGAACATAAAAAGGTTTACCCACGTTCCTTACAAGAATATGGTTTCTCTCCAGTGTGCCTTCGCTTGTGCATGGTAACAGACAAAGAAGTGGTAAATGTTTTCCCACATGTATTGCACTCAAAAGGCTTCTCTCCAGTGTGAGTTCTAAAATGTTTAGTAAGACGAGAGGAAACAGCAAAGGACTTTCCACACTTGTCACACTTAAAAGGCTTCTCTCCAGTGTGAGTTCTAAAGTGTTTAGTAAGACACGAGGAGTCAGCAAAGGCCTTCCCGCATTTGTCACACTTATAAGGCTTCTCTCCAGTGTGTGTTTTCATATGTTGAGTAAGGCCTGAGGCTCGAGTGAAGGTTTTCCCACATTTTTCACATTTAGCAGTCTTCTCACCAGTATGAGATTGTAAATGTCTACGAAGAATAGAAGAAAACCCAAAGCCTTTCCCACATGTATCACACTTATAAGGCTTCTCTCCAGTGTGTGTTCTCATATGCCGAGAAAGGTATGAGGATTGACTGAAGGTTTTCCCACATGTGTCACATTTAAAAGGCTTTTCTCCAGTGTGAGTTTTCTTATGTTGAGAAAGGCCTGAGGATTGAACGAAGGTTTTCCCACATGTGTCACACTTAAAAGGCTTCTCTCCAGTGTGAGTTCTGAAATGGTTACTAAGATATGAGTAAGCAGCAAAGGCCTTCCCACATTTGTCACACTTAAACGGCTTCTCTCCAGTGTGTGTTCTCATATGCTGAGTAAGGTATGAAGTTTGAGTAAACGTTGTCCCACATATGTCACACTTAAGAGGCTTTTCTCCAGTGTGTATTTTCATATGTTTAGTAAGGCATGAGGATTGAGTGAAGGTTTTCCCACACGTGTCACACTTAAAAGGCTTCTCTCCAGTGTGAGTGTTCATGTGTTCAATAAGGCGAGAGGAACCAGTGAAGGTTTTCCCACATTCTTGACATTTGTATATTTTTATTCCAGTGTGAATTTGACTGTGAACACGAAGGTGTGAGGATGACCCAAAGGCTTTCCCACATTCCTTACATTTATACAGTTGCTCTCCAGTGTGAGTTTTCGTATGTCCAGTGAGGTCTGAGGATCGATGGAAGTGTTTCCCACATACCTTACACTTATAGGGCTGGTCTCTAGTGTGAGTTTTCATATGTCCAGTGAGGTTTGAGGATTGAGAGAAGTCTTTCCCACATTCCTTACATTTGTAGGGTTTTATTCCAGTATGAATTCGACTGTGAACTTGAAGGTATGAGGAGGATACAAATGCTTTCCCACATCTCTTACATTTGTAGGGTTTTATTCCAGTGTGAATTCGTATGTGAATGCGTAGGTATGAGGATGATCCAAAGGCTTTCCCACATGTGTCACACTGAAAAGGCTTCTCTACAGTGTGTGTTTTTATATGTTGTCTACGGCTTAGGGTTGCATCAGAGACTTTTCCAGAATCCTCATATATGTAATGTTTGTTAGCTGTGTGAGTTGGTACATGTGCCTGGAGGCTTGCTGACTGAATGGAAGCTCTCCCACATTCATTCCAATTGTCATGTCTTTTTTTCTTCTGAGCTCTCACTTGTGCCTGAAGAAAAGACCCATTAGCAAAGGATTGCCCACAATCTCTGTGTTCTAAGGCTTTCTCTTGTATGCTAGATTGCCAGTACACAGTATTTGGAGTCAGCCTGATGGCTTTTCCACACTGATTAAACATGGAACATTTTTCTCCAGTAAAGGATTCATTGTGCAGAATAAGGAAGCTTTTTCCATAATGACTATATTCATGAGAATTGCCTCCATTTTCAGTTCTCCTTTGTGTACTACGGTACAAGTAGTCACTGTCACTGAAGTCTTTCCAGCTGTGCTCACAGTCATACAGTTCCTGTCCATTGTGGCTTTGTGTCTGTGGAGAAATGGATGGATGATGATTCAAAGATCTCTTAGATTCATTAACTGATCCTACCCATCTCAAAACAGAAACATCATTACAGAGAGGATGATGATTTTTACCATCTCCGTTATATTCATACACTTCCTGCCCTGTTGATTTCTTTAAAGTTAATGATGAAATCTTTTGACACAATGAGGTGCCATATACTGTAATCATAAAACAGTTCACTACAATTTCATTGAATTGTTCTCAAAGTTCATTGTCTAATTATATACATGGGAATGATTCCTTGTGGGAAGTCTGCAGCAACTATTTTGAACCTTGGGTTAGGATATTCCCAAGTTGATCATAATCAGAATTTGTTGACAGACACTGCTATCTGGGGTGAATGCCACTCAAATATCTATCACTAATGTTCATGCTGTATGGAAATCCCAGTATTAACTAAAAGGAAAATAAGTATTTTTTTATGAATGAAACTTACTGATCTTACCATTTGTACCCTATTTGATGTTTTTTCTGGCAAAATATCCTGCTGAATTCCCAAGTCATTGGATATAAGTTGCATTTCCCATTCTAAAGGAAAAGAGAATAATAAATTTAAGACTTTGCACAAAGAAGTGGATGTTAAAGGGGTTAAAAACAATAAGGCTCATCTGTGTAAGTTTCCAATTTAACATATCTTTTAAAAAGGCAAGACACACGTGAGGAATTTGACAATGACAAAAATTAAGCAAGAATATACATATGTATTGAGTACTTGATTTAAAAGATGAGTCTATGGAGAGTAAAAAGGAAGAAAAGAGAATATTATTAGGGAAAGTTCTGGACAAAGAATATACATCTACATGATAAAACTAAGGGACTTCACTGGTGGTCCAGTGATTAAGAATCTGCCTACCAATGCAGGGGACACATGTGAGATCTCTGGTCCTGAAGCTAATATGGCATGTGCTGTGGAAAAGCCAAGGCTGTGTGCTATGACTGAGCCTGCAGTGTAGAGCCCAAGTGACACAACTAGTAAGTCTGGAGGCCCTAGAGCTCATTGTCTGCAACAAGAGAAACTATCCAATGAGAAGCCTGCACACCAAAAGTAGAGTAGCCCCTGATCGCTGCAACTAGAGAAAGCCTGCAAGCAGTAACAAAAAGCCTATATACAGCGCCCCCACCCCTCAAAAAAATATATATATATATTTAACTAATACAGAAAAAAAAGGCTATTTTGTGAGATCACAGGAAAGTCTGATTAAATGTATGTACGTATGAGAAGTTCAAGAAGCCATGGAACATTATAAACCAATATCCTCAGCCTTCTGAGAGAAAGCACATTTCTATAAGCCTCCTTCTTATAAATTCAAAACACACTGAAATTGAATTGACATGGGAAGTTCTTTATAATTGCTCACCTTGGAGGATTCCCCTCTCCACAGTTTTTAATACGTCTTGTTCCAACCAAGAGATTAAAGTAGGTTTGATTGCTTGATATCCTGTTCATGACGAAAGATATACTAATGAAAAAGTCCCTGCCAAGCATGACAAACCTTCCCATGAATCAGGTCCTATATCTAATCAAGTCATTAGAATGAATGTGGTAATAATTTTTTTTTGTTGTTGTTGTTGTGTGGTAATAATTTTTAAAGAGATAAAAAGGCAAATAGCTCCTCTTTCTGTGTGTCAAAGAGATTGTATCTGTGGTCAGTGAAAAACATATTCAAACCTATGTGAACATTTACAAAGCACTGAGAATGTTGTTAAATGGGAAATGAAGTAAATGTAAAAGAGATGTTTGGTCTCATGGAGAAGCTGCTAAACTAGTGGTTGCCAAATGCTAGTTTCAAGAATCATGCCCACTGCCTGTTAAAACAGATAACTGGGCCCAAATTTCTAAGTTTGACACTATGCCAAAGGTGAACTCTTGAGAATGCATATTTCAAACAAGAGTCATGATAATGCTGTTAGTTCTCAAAGCACATTGTTACAGAAAGTATACTGGAGTAAAACTCGTTCCTTAGATACGAGTGTCTAGTAGTTTCCATTGTGTTCAGGTTGGCATCACCCATCTTGGAACATAGAAGGTACAGCACATATATGTCCATTCCCTAAGAGTGTAATGGAATGATGGCAGCCTTACCTGCTGTGGTCAGGTTCTTGTAGTTTTCCAGCATCACATTTCTATATAGCTTTCTTTGAAAGGGATTCAGTAAAGTCCACTCTTCCTGGTTGAAGTACACAGCCACATCAGTGAAAGTCACTGAGTCCTAAACCATCACACGAAAAGTAGTTTCAGTAAGGTAAGATCTCCAACAATGTACAGTGGAGAATGAGGAAGGGAGCCCCAATATCAACAGAGGGCCTCAAGGTCTCTCATCTTCTCTTCCAGGACACAATGGTCTTAGCTCTCCTTTCTAGCTATACCCATTCGT
Source organism: Bos taurus (assembly GCF_002263795.3). NCBI lineage: Eukaryota > Metazoa > Chordata > Mammalia > Artiodactyla > Bovidae > Bos > Bos taurus. Next base: position 14,299,904 of record NC_037334.1, on the reverse strand, counting down.
GACTGATATGGAACCAGTAACACAGTCCTAAACAAATTACACATAATTGGGCAAGCTAATAAATAAGGTCACTAAGAAATATATACCCTCATTCTGTACCATGTCAGAACAGTCAAAATAAAACAAATGCAGCAGCAATCATGACACAATATCAGAAGATAATTACTGAAATACTAAGATTATTCAGAGTAATCCCTCATCAATATGGGAGGAAATTCAAAAGGGACTCAGACTAGATTTAAGAAGCTGTGTACATAAGTCTAACCAGAAGGAAATGTTTCCATGTGGTGCATGCAGCAGCTCACTCTGTATAAGGATGCCCTGTCTTCTTACCTGAGAACAATCCCTCAAACACTCAGCTACCATCCTGTCTTGCCTCTATCTTTTCCTCAGGATCGCATAAAGGGTCCTTAGAAAGAAGACCTATGAGAAAAGAAAGAAGGCATGGGCATTCAGAGATGATCATAATTCCCACAATCGCTGTGCGAAAGTCATTCCATTCTAGTTTGAAATTCCTGAATATCCCTGCACACTCAGAAAATGTCACATTGAGAGGAAAGCAGGTGAAGTAGGACCCTGAGCTCACCTTCCCCTCAGGAACATATCAAAAATACATCTATATGGAGCCCCTTCAAACTGAAAACAAACTGGAGACAGAACGATGTCTAAAACCAAGGCTGTAAAAATGATCCACAGAGTCAGGTAGGAAAGGAGGGGAATTGATCTGGTTTTAGTGTTTGCTGTCAAGTAGAGTGCACACTTGAGGGTATGCAGCAGATCTGGACCCAGTACTGTATCTGAATAAGGTGAGTTAGGCCAGTGCTGGGACTTGGGGAGGTTGTGGATCAGGAGCTGTCTGTATACCTGACTGGCTTCCTAGACAGTCTCAGTGTGTGTCTGGCCCACAAAAACCCTCCTGTTCCAGGCAAAGGTACAGTTGGTGGGAGCAGAGAGAGTGCAAACATGGAGAGAACAGAACCAACTGAGAGGCAACATTCAGGGCTTCTGCTTCCAGGACCTTGGAACCAGACCTGGCTCCTGCTCCTGATGACAGGGTAGTGACAGCCACTGTGCACAGGAGAAAAACAGCTCACACACGGCTCTGGCTCTAGCCATTGTATCACCAGCACAACTTCCTAACAAGGACGCCCCGAGGAAAGACATACTCTGTGCTGACCACATTTTATTTTTTGTTTTAAAGATTTATTTACTTATTTTTGGCTATGCTGGGTCTTCTTTGCCATACTCAGTTACAGTGAGCTGGGGCTACTCTGTAGTTGTGCATGGGCTTTTCATTGGGTTGGCTTCTCTTGTTCTGGAGCACAGGCTCTAGGGTGAACGGACTTATTAGTAGTTGCAGCATGTGGGTTCAGTAATGCAGTACCCAGGCTCTACAGCACAGGCTCAATAGTTGTGGCACACAGTCTTAGTTGCTCTGTGGCATGTGGGATCTTCCTGGACCAGAGATCAAACCCATACCCATTGCATTGGCAGGTGGACTCTTCACCACTGAGCCACCAAGGAAGCCCCTTTATTTTAATTTTTAAAGTTTTATTTCTTAAATTTTGCCCATGCCACACAGCTTGTGGGAACCGAGCTCCACTACCAAGGTATCAAGCACTGTAGTGGAACGTGGAGCCTCACTCAAGGGACTGCCAAGGAAGATTCTTCTCTGCTTAAATCCAGCTCTCCCACCAAAGCTACTGCATACAAAGACTGCATAGGGACCTACAAAAGGACACACCTTCAAAGATGAGATAGGTAAATGTTTCACTTAATTTCACAGAGAAAGTGAAATAAAATGAGAAGATAAAGGAATTTGTTTCAAACAAAAGAACAAGGATAAAACATACATGAAACAACTAATTTAACACAGATAATATACGAAATAATCAGTTTAAAGCATTAGTAAAAGAATTCCAGGGCTTCACCAGATGAAGCAAATGAAGATGAAATAGGCAGTCTACCGCCAAAAGAATTCAGTGTAATGGTATTAAAGATGATACAAGACCTCAGAAATAATATGTGGGCACGGATAAAGAACGGAGGCACAGATTGAGAATGTAAAAGAAACATTTAACAAGGACCTATAAGAGACAGCAATGGCACGCCACTCCAGTACTCTTGCTTGGAAAATCCCATGGACGGAGGAGCCTGTTAGGTTGCAATCCATGGGGTCGAGAAGAGTCGGACACGACTGAGCGACTTCACTGTCACTTTTCACTTGCATGCATTGGAGAAGGAAATGGCAACCCACTCCAGTGTTCTTGCCTGGAGAATCCCAGGGACGGGGGAGCCTGATAGGCTGCCGTCTATAGGGTCGCACAGAGTCAGACGGGACACGACTGAAGTGACTTAGCATATAAAAGACAAAGAACAGACAATCAACAATGAAAAACATAAGAACTGAAATAAAAATACACTGGAGGGAACCAATAGCAGAATAACTGAGGCAGAAGAATGGATAAATGAGTTGGAAGATCGAATGGTGGAAATAACCAAAGCAGAGAAGAATAGAGAAAAAAGAAGGAGAAAGAAATGAGGACAGTCTTAAAGACTCTGGGACAAAATTAAATGCTCCAATATTCAAATGACAGGGGTTTCAGAAGAAGAAGAGGAAAAGGGTATGAGAAAATATTTGAGATTACAGTTGGAAACTTCCTTAGGGTGAGGGGAAAGGAAATAGTCACCCAAGTCCAGGAAGCCCAGAGTCTTTCGTAAAGAAAAACCTCAAAAGAATGACACCAACATACATATTATTCAAACTAACAAAAATTAAACACAAAGAAAAATGATTAAAAGCAGCAAGGGAATGCTGGTGGAAAAGGAAACTGATACAGCCAAATGGAAAACAATATGTAGATTCCTTTAAAAATTAAGAATAAATCTACCATATGACTCAGAAATCACACTACTAAATTATAGTATTTATTGCAGCAATATTTACAATAGCTAGGAAATGGAAGCAATCTAGATGTCCAGTGACAGATGAATGGATACAGCAATTATGGTACAGTAATATAGTGGATTTTACCCAGCTATAAACAGGAACAAGTCTGAGTCAGTTATAGTGGATGAACCTAGACCATCTTATACAGAGTGAAGTCAGAAAGAGAAAAAAAACAAGAATCATATATTAACACATATACATGGAATATAGCATGTTCAGGAATATATGAACCTGGCAGAGAAGAAACTGTGGACACAGAAGGGGAAGGAGAGGGTGGGCTGTATTCAGAAAGCAGCACTGACATATATACACTATCATGTGTAAAATGCTAGTGGGAAGTTGCTTAATAACAAAGGGAGTCCAGTCTGGTGCTCTGTGATGACCAATAGGGGTGGGATGTGGGAAGAAGAGGGAGACTCAGGAGGGAAGTGATACATACATACATACATACATATTATGTAAACTTTTGACTGATTCTCAGTTATATGGCAGAAATCAACACGAAATGTAAAGCACAAGAATGCTACGGCTTTCCAGGTCATTCAGTGGTAAAGAACCCATCTGCCATGGGTTCGATCCCTTGATCAAGAATATTCCTTGGAAAAGGAAATGCCAACCCACTCCAGGATTCTTGCCTGGGAAATGTCATGGACAGAAAGACCCTGTTAGTCCAAAGGGTTGCAAAGAGTTGGACATGACTTGGTGACTAAAGAAGAGCAACAAATAAGAATGATAACTGGAGAAAAGAATGAATGAACATAGTTAAAGTTGTAACAAGGAACATAAACAATAAAAAAGAACCAGTCAGATGTGAAGAATAAAATGACTGAAATAAAAAACATGCTGCTGCTGCTGCTAAGTTGCTTCAGTCATGTCCAACTCTGTGCGACCCCATAGACGGCAGCCCACCAGGCTCCCCTGTCCCTGGGATTCTCCAGGCAAGAACACTGGAGTGGGTTGCCATTTCCTTCTCCAATGCACGGGAGTGAAAAGCGAAAGTGAAGTCGCTCAGTCGTGTCCAACTCTTAGCGAACCCATGGACTGCAGCCTACGAGGCGCCTCCATCCATGGGATTTTCCAGGCAAGCGTACTGGAGTGGGCTGCCATTGCCTTCTCCAAAAAAACATGCTAGGAGTATTAACATCAGATCAGGGGGCACAGGAGAGCGCACAACTGATATGGAAGACAGAATAACAAAAACCACCCAATCAGAAAAACAGAAAGAGAAGACAAAATTTGAAAAAATGAGAACAGTACGGCAATACCCTGGCAGACTAGTGGTTAGGACTCAGTGCTTTCACTACTGTGGGCCTGGGTTTGATTCCTCATCAAGAAATTAAGATCCTTCAAACTGTGTGTTGTGGTGGAAGAAAAAGGGACAGATTAAAGAATCTCTGGTCTAATATAAATGATTCTAACATTCTTGTAATTGGGTCTCAGAAGAAGAGAGAAAAAGAGGGGAAAAATGTATTTGATAAAAATATGAAAACACAGAGCTTGCTGTAGCTCAGATCATGAGTTCCTGATTGCAAAATTTAGGCTTAAATTGAAGAAAGCAGGGAAAACCACTAGGCCATTCAGGTGTGACCTAAATCATACCCATTATAAGTGAGGATGACATACAGATTTAAGGGATTATATCTGGTAGACAGAGTGCCTGAAGAACTATGGATGGAGGTTCATAATACTGTACAGGAGGCAGTGACCAAAACCATCCCAAAGAAAAAAATGAAAAAAGCCAAAGTGGTTGTCTGAAGCCAAAGCTTTACAGATAGCTGCGCAAAGAGAAACAAAAGGCAAAGAAGAGGAAAGATATATACCCAAATGAAGGCACAATTCTAGAAAACCGCAAGGAGAAATAAGAAGGCCTGCTTAAATGAAAAAAACAAAAAACAAAAAACAAAGTTAATAGAGGAAAACAACAGAATGGGGAATACTAGACATATCTTCAAGAAAATTGGACATATGAAGGATGTTCATGCAAGCATGGGCATGATAAAAGACAGAAACGGTATCATCAAACAGAAGCAGGGAAGATTAAGAAAAGGTGGCAAAAATACACAGAAGACCTATTAAAAAAAAAGTATTAATGACACGGATAACCACGATGGTGTGCTCACTCACCTAGAGACAGACATCCTAGAGTGTGAAATCAAGTAGGCCTTAGGATGCATTACTACAAACAGAGATAGTGGAGGTGATGGAATTCCAGCTGAGCTATTTAAAATCCTAAAAGATGATGCTGTTAAAGTGCTGCACTCAATACATCTGCAAATTTGGAAAACCCAGCAGTGGCCACAGGCCTGAAAAAGGACAGTTTTCATTCCAATCCCAAAGAAGGCCAATGCCCCCAAATGTTCAAACTTCCATACAATTGCACCCTTTTCATATATGCTGGAGAAGAAAATGGCAACCCACTCCAGTATTCTTGCCTAGACAATCCTGTGGACGGAGGAGCCTAGTGGGCTGCTGTCCACGGGGTCACACAGAGTCATACATGACTGCAGTGACTTAGCAGCAGCAGCAGCAACAGCACATATGCTAGTAAGGCTACGCTCAAAAATCTTTCAAGCTAGGCTTCAACAATACATGAACCGAGAACTTCCTGATGTACAACCTGGGTTTAGAAAATGCAGAGGAAACAGAGATCATATTGCCAACACTTATGGACCATAGGAAGGCAAGGGAGTTTCAGAAAATCATCTACTTCTGCTTCATTAAGTATGCTATAGCCTTTGACTGGGTGGATCACAACAAACTGTGGAAAATTCTAATGAGTGAGAATACCAGACCACTTTAACTGTTCCTTGACAAACGTGTATGTGGATCAAAAAGCAAGTGAAGCAGACAAGGAAGGGTGACTGGTTCAAAGTTGAGAAAGGAGTACAAGAAGGCTGTATATTGTCACCTTGCTTATTCAATTTCAATGCTGCTGCTAAGTCACTTCAGTAGTGTCCGAATTTGTGTGACCCCATAGATGGCAGCCCACCAGGCTCCCCTGTCCCTGGGATTCTCCAGGCAAGAATACTGGAATGGGTTGCCATTTCCTTCTCCAATGCATGAAAGTGAAAAGTAAAAGTGAAGTCGCTCAGTCGTGTCTGACTCCCAGCAACCCCATGGACTGCAACCTACCAGGCTCCTCCATCCATGGGATTTTCCAGGCAGGAGTACCAGAGTGGGGTGCCATTGCCTTCAGCAAGACGGGATGAATCACAAGTGGGAATCAAGACTGCTAGGAGACATCATCAACAACCTTGGAAATGCAGATGATACCACTCTAATGACAGAACGTGAAGAGGAACTAAGGAGCTTTCTTAGATGAGGGTGAAAGAGGAGAGTAAAAAGGCTGGCTTAAAACTAAACGTTAAAAAAACTAAGTCAATCATGGTATCTGTTCCCATCACTTCCTGGCAAAGAGAAGGGGCAGAAAAGTAGAAGCAGAAACCATATTTTCATTATCTCCAAAATCACTGTGGATGGTGACTGCAGCCATGAAGTTAAAAGACGTTTGGTCTTTGGAAAAAAAACCTATGACAAACCTAGACAGTGTATTAAATAGAAGAGACATCACTTGCCAACAAAGTTCTGTTTATTCAAAGTTGTTTTTCCAGTAGTCATGTATGGATGTGTGAGTTGGATTATAAAGAAGACTCAGTGCCAAAGTATTCATGCTTTTGAACTGTGGTTTTGGAGATTTTTGAGAGTCCCTTGGAATACAAGGAGATCAAACCAGTGGATCCTAAAGGAATCAACTCTGAATACTCATTGGAAGGACTGATGCTGAAGCTGAAGTTCCCATACCTTGGCCACTTGATGCAAAGAGCTGACTCACTAGAAAAAACCGTGATGCTGGGAAAGACTGAAGGCAAAAGGAGAAGCGGGTGGCAGAGATATGATGATTAGATAGCGTCACTGACTCAAAGACATGAATTTCCCAGAGAAAACTCTGGGAGATACTTAAGGACAGTGAAGACTGACGTGCTGCAGTCCACAGATCACAAAGTCAGACACATCTTAGCAACTAAACAACAACAAGAATGACTGAAAATTTCCCAAAATGGAAGAATGAAACAGATATCCAGCTACAGAAAGCACAGAGTCTCAAACAAGATGAACCCAGAGACACACACCAAAATATATCATAATTAAAATTCAAAAGGTAAACAGAGACTTCTAAAGGCAGTAAGAAAAAACAAGGAGTCATATACAAGGGACCCACTTAAGGCTATCAACTGATTTTTCTGCAGAAACCTTGCAGGACAGAGGGGCATATACTTTGAAAGTGCTAAAAGGGAAAAACCTACAAGTTAAAGATACTCTACCCAGTAAGGTTATCATTCAAAATCGAAGGCGAGACAAAGAACTTTCAGGTAAGCAAAAACTAGAGGAGTTCATCAAATCTAAAACAACTCTAAGAGAAATAGTAAAGGGTCTTCTCTTAAGTGGAAAAGAAAAGGCTACGAGCAGAAGAATGTATAGGAAAGAAAAGTCCCATTAGTAAAGTAAATATACAGTAAAGCCTGTGTAACAACCATTTAAGTAAGGAAGTACAAAGATTAAGTAAGGAAGTACAAAGGAAGTACAAAGAAACTATAACTACAACAATCAATTGTTAAACAAGAATATGACATTAAAGACAAAAAACGTGTAATAAGGGAGAAATAACATACATTTTTTAGAATGTTCTTGAAATTAAATCACTATTAGTTTAAAACAAGCAGATCTAGTTACAGGTCAACATATGAATCCCAGGATAATCACAAATTAGTAAAGCTAAAGACACACATACAGATTGAAAGTGAAAGGATAGGAGAAAGATAGTCCATATAAAGGCAAACGAACAAGAATTTGGAGTAGCAATACTCAGAGTAGACAAAGTAGACTTTAAGACAAAGTCTAAATAAAAGACAAAGAACATTATGTAATGATAAAGGCATTAACACAACAGAATGTAACAGCTGTTAACATATGTGTATCTAATACAGGAGAAGCTAAATAAATTAAGTATTTACAGACATAAAGGGAGACATTGAGAGTAATACAATAATAATAGGGAATTTTAACATCCAACTAGCATCAGTGGCAGAGAAGGCAATGGCACCCCACTCCAGTACTCTTGCCTGGAAAATCCCATGGATGGAGGAGCCTGGTAGGCTGCAGTCCATGGGGTTGCTGGGAGTCAGACACGACTGAGCGACTTCACTTTCACTTTTCACTTTCATGCACTGGAGAAGGAAATGACAACCCACTCCAGTGTTCTTGCCTGGAAAATTCCAGGGACGGGGGAGCCTGGTGGGCTGCCGTCTATGGGGTCACACAGAGTCAGACACGACTGAAGCGACTTAGCAGCAGCAGCAGCAGCATTAGTGGACAGATCATCCAGACAGAGAATCCAGAATAAAACAGTAGTCTTAAGATGCATTTGGTCACTTGGACTTAATAGATACCTACAGGACATTCCAACCCAAAACAGAGACATAAGCATTCTTCACAAGTGCACATGGAATGTTCTCTAAGACAGATGACATGTCTGTTCAACAAATTCAATGAACCGAGATAATATCAAATATTTTTTCTGACCACAATGCTGTGAAATGAAGAAATCAATTACAGAAAGAAAAATGGGAAAAGAACAAATATGTGGAGACCAAACAACATGTTACTACAAAATGAATGGGTCAACAAAGAAATTGGAAAATACCTCAAGACACATGAAAATAGAAACAAAACGTCCTCAAACTGATGGGATGCAGCAGAAGTAGTCATGATGGGGGATTTTATAATGATACAGGCCTATCTCAAGATGTAAGAAAAATCTCAAGTAAACAACCTAATTTACCATCCAAAGGAATTAGAAAAAGAACAAAGCCTTAAGTTAGCAGAAGGAAAGAAGTAATAAACATCAGAGAGAAAATAAAATAGAGAACCCCACGTCCCCTACATTAGAAAAGATCAATGAACCTAAAAGCAGGTCTTTTGAAAAGATAATTAGTGTTGATAAGGCTTTAGCCTGTCTCATTAAGGAAAAAAGAAGACCCAAATAAGCAAAATAATGAAAGAGGAGAAATTATAACTGATTCCACATACAGAAATAATCGAAAGGGAATACTATGAGAAAAAAGAAAGTATACTATAAACAGTTATATGTCAATAAATTGAACTAGGAGAAATATGTATCTAGAATTACAAAACCTTTGAAAACTGAATAGGAATCCATGGATAATCTAAGCAGACTGATTACTAATGTTGAAACTGAATCAGCAATCAAAATTCCCCCAAATTAAAAGTCCAGGCAAGGCAGCTGCACAGAATTCTATCCCACATATAAAGAAGGCTGAATACATATGCTTGTGCCACATAGCATATGGGATCCCAGTTCTCTGACCACCAGGGATTGAATCAGTGCCCCCTGCATTGAAATAGTCTTAAACACTGGACCACCAGGGAAGTCCCTTAATGTCTATTCCCAAAATCAGAAGAGGTGGAAATACTCCCAAATTCTTTCTATGAGAATCAGAATTTACCCTGATGCTAAAACCTGAAAGAGGTAGTATAAAAAAAATTAGATTACAGGCCAATAATTCTTATGTATAGAGATACAAAAATTCTCTGCAAAATATTAGCAAGTAGAATTCAACAGTCTATAAAATGGATTATTCACAATGATCAAGTGAGATTTATTCCAGGGATGAAAAAATGGTTCAAAATCTGATCATCAAGCCATGTCATACACTACATTAATAAAAGGGTACTAAAAATCACAGATAATTTCAATTAATGCAAGAAAAACACTGAATAAATTCACCATCTATTCATGATAATGACTCTCATCAAAGTTGGTATGGAGGGAACACATCTCAACATAATGAAGGCCATTTATGACAAGCCCCAGCTAACATCATACTCAATGGAATACAGAAAGCTTTTCATTTAAAATCAGAAGTAAGACAAGAATGCCCACTCTCATAACTTCTCTTTAATGCAGTATTGGATGTCCCAGCCACAGCTATCAGATGAGAGAAAGAAACAAAAGGCATCCAGATTGGAAAGGATGAGTACAATTCCCACTCTTTGCAGATTACATGGTACTATATATAAAAAAACCCTAAAGTCACCATCAAAAAAATATTAGAACTAATAAATGAATTCAGTAAAGTGGAAAGTATACAGGATTAATATAAAGAAATGTTTCTTTTCTATACAATAATGAATTACCAGAAAAAGAAAGCAGAAAAAAGAAGTTCCTTTGAAAAACAAATCAAAAAGAATTCAATTACTAGAAATAAACTTAACCAAAGAAAGACCTATACTCTGAAAACCATCTAACAGTGTAGGAAATTGAAGATGATATTACAGAGAAGTGGAAAGATATCCTGTGCTCATGGACTGAAAGAATCAATACAGTTAAAATTCCATACTACCCAAAGCAATCAGAAATTTAACCCCTAGGAAAGTACTCATGATATTTTTCACAGAACTAGAACAAATAATTCTTCTGAAGAGCCAAGGCAGTATAGACAACAAAGAACAAAGCTAGGGGTATCACAGTCGTTGACTTCGAACTACACTACGTGTGTGTGTGTGTGTGCTCAGTTGTGTTCAACTCTGCGACCCCATGGGCTCCTCTGTCCATGGGATATCCCAGGCAAGAATATTGGAGTGGGTTGCTATTTCCTTTCCCAGGGGATCTTCCCGACCCAGGGAGTGAAACTGTGTCTTTGGTGTCTCCCTCACTTGCAGGCAGGTTCTACACTACACTACAAAGCTACAGCAATGAAAACCGTATAAAACTGAAACAAAAACAGACTCACAGATGAATGGAATAGTATAAAGAACCAAAAAATAAACCCACACACTTAAAGTCAACTAATCTACAATGCAGTCAAAAATATACAATGTAGAAAAGACAGTATGGCCAATAAATGGTGCTGAAAACACTGGACAGCTCATGTAAAAGAATAAAATTGGAATATTTTTACATATCATGTATGAAAAAAAGCTCAAAACGGATTAAAGACCTAAATACAAGACTAGAAACTTGGGCTTCTCTTGTAGCTCAGTCAGTAAAGAATCTGCCTGCAAGGCAGGAGACCTGGGTTTGATTCCTGCATTGGGAAGATACCCTGGATAAGGAAATGGCAACCCACTTGAGTATTCTTGCCTGGAGAATTCCATGGACAGAGGAGCCTGGCAGGCTACAGTCTATGGAGTCGCAAGAGTCGGATATGACATAGTGACTAAAACACCATCAGAAACCATAAAACTCCTAGAAGAAAACATACACAGAACGCTCTTTGACATACATATTAGCAGAATGCTTTTGGCTCTGTCTCCTAAGGCAAAGAAAACAGAGGCAAAGATAAACAAATGGGATTGAAGTAAATGTAAAAGTTTTGTAAAGCAAAATAAACAATCAAAAAATGTAAAGACAAAAAAAAAAAAGTAAAGACCATCTACTGAATGGCAGAAAATATCTGCAAATGATATGACCAATAATAGATTAAAGTACAAAATATATAAATAGCTCATACAACTTAAGATAAAAAAACCCAAATAATCCTATTGAAAAAATGAACAGAAGACCTGAAAAGACATTTTCCCAAGAAATACACACAGATGGCCAACAGGTACATGAGAAGATTCTCAAGGTTACTTACCGTTAGAGAAATGCAAATCAAAACTACAGTGAGCTATTGCTTCACACAGAATGGTCATCAAAAAGGTCACAAATAACAAATGTGGCCACACTGAAGAAAAGGGAACACTGGTATTCTGCTGGTGGGAATGTAAATTGGTGCAGCCACTATGGAAAATAGTATGGAGACTCCTCAAGAAACGACACCATGATCTAGCAATTCCACTCCTTTGGGTGTATATCCAAAGAAAATGAAAACAGTAATTTGAAAAGATACATGCACCCCAATGTTCATAGCAACCTTATTTTACAGCAGGCAAGTTATGGAAGCAACCTAAGTGTCCATCAACACATGAATGGAAGAAAAAAATTCAAAAATGAAATACTATTCAGACTCACTGGAAAAGATTCTGATGCTGGGAAAGATTGAGGGCAAGAGGAGAAGGGGGCAACAGAGGATGAGATGGTTGGATGGTATAACTGACTCAGTGGATGCAAGTTTGAGCAAACTCAAGCAGATAGGGAAGCACAGGGAAGCTTCCACTGCAGAGGTCAGGGGTTCAATTCCTGTTGGGGTAATAAGATCATGCATGCCTCTGGGAGATAATATCCCACATACACCATGGTGGGGCCAAAAATATACATAAATAAATGATGGTGGTGGTTTAGTGGCTAAGTCCTGTCTGACACTTGCAGTGCCATGGACTGTAGCCCACCAGGCTCCTCTGTCCATGGGATTCTCCAGGCAAGAGTCCTGGAATGAGTTGCCAATTCCTTTTCCAGGGGATCTTCCTGACCCAGGGATTGAACCCAGTTTCCTACCTTGGCGGATTCTTTACTACTCAGTTACCAGAGAAGCCCCAAATAAATAAATAAACACACAAATACACACTAAACAAGGGCTTTCTGTGATGTTCTTCCAGGGCTAATCCTCTAATATGGCTCAAATACAATTCCAAAAATTTCTTAGATTAATGTTTCATGGACAGTTCAGTTCAGTTACTCAGTCCTGTCCAACTGTTTGTGACCTCATGGATTGCAGCATGCCAGGCCTCTCTGTCCAGCACCAACTCTTGGAGCTTGCTCAAACTCATGTCCATTGAGTCAGTGATGCCATCCAACCATCTCATCCTCTGTCAAACCCTTATCCTCTTGCCTTCAATCTTTCCCAGCATCAGGGTCTTTTCCACTAAATCAGGGTCTTTTCCACTAAGTCAGTTCTTTGCATCAGGTGGCCAAAATACGGGAGCTTCAGCATCAGTCCTTCCAATGAATATTCAGTGTTGATTTCCTTTAGGGTTAACTGGTTTGATCTCCTTGCTGTCCAAGGGACTCTCAAGAGTCTTCACCAACACCACAGTTCAAAAGCATCAGTTCTTCAGTGTTCAGCTTTCTTTATGGTCCAGCTCTTATATCCATCCATACATGACTACTGGAAAAACCATAGCTTTGACGACACGGACTTTTGTCAGTAAAGTCTTTGCTTTTTAATATGCTATCTAGGTTGGTCATAGCTTTTCTTCCAAGGAGCAAGTGTCTTTTAATTTCATGGCTGCAGTCACCATCTACAGTGATTTTGGAGTCCAAGAAAATAAAGTCTGTCACTGTTTCCCCATCTATTTGCCATGAAATGAGAGGACCGGATGCCATGATCTTTGTTTTCTGAACGTTGAGTTTTAAGCAAGCTTCTTCACACTCCTCTTCCACTTTCATTAACAGGCTCTTTAGTTTCTCTTCACTATCTGCCATAAGGGTAGTGTCATCTGCATATCTGAGACTATTGATATTTCTCCCAGCAATCTTGATTCCAGTTTTTGCTTCATCCAGTCCAACATTCCAAATGAGGTACTCTGCATATCAGAGAAGGCAATGGCACCCCACTCCAGTACTCTTGCCTGGAAAATCCCATGGACGGAGGAGCCTGGTGGGCTGCAGTCCATGGGGTTGCTGAGAGTCAGACACGACTGAGTGACTTCCCTTTCATTTTTCACTTTCATGCATTGGAGAAGGAAATGGCAAACCCACTCCAGTGTTCTTGCCTAGAGAATCCCAGGGACGGTGGAGCCTGGTGGGCTGCCATCTATGGGGTCGCACAGAGTCGGACACGACTGAAGCGACTTAGCAGCAGCAACTCTGCATATAAGTTAAATAAGCAAGGTGACAATATACAGCCTTTTCCCAATTTGGAACCAGTCCATTGTTCCATGTCTGGTTCTAACTGTTGCTTCTTGACCTGTATACAGATATCTCAGGAGGCAGGTAAGGTGGTCTGGTATTCCCATCTCTTTAAGAATTTTTCACAGTTTGTTGTGATCCACACAGCCAAACACTTTCACTTAGTCAATAAAGCAGATGTTTTTCTTGAATTCCCCTGCTTTTTCTACGATCCAGCGGATGATGGCAACTTGATCTCTGGTTCCTCTGCCTTTTCTAAACGAGCTTGAACATCTGGAAGTTCTCAGTTCACATACTGTTGAAGCCTCGCTTGGAGAATTTTGAGCATTACTTTACCAGCGTGTGAGATGAGTGCAATTGTGCTGTAGTTTGAACATTCTCTGCATTGCCTTTTTTTGAGATTGGAATGAAAACTGACCTTTTCCAGTCCTGTGGCCACAGCTGAGTTTTCTAAATTTGCTGGTATATTGAGTGCAGCATCATCATCTTTAATAGCATCATTTTCTAGGATTTTAAACAGCTCAGCTGGAATTTCATCACCTCCACCAGCTTTGTTTGTAGTAATGCTTCCTAAGACCCACTTGACTTCACATTCCAGGATATCTTGCTCTAGATGAGTGACCACACCATCGTGGTTATCTGGGTCATTAAGACCTTTTTTGTATAGTTCTTCTTTGTATTCTTGCCCAGAGATAGACACACCCACCTTTGGTTACCTAATCTGTGACAAAGGGAAGAATATCTGATGGAAAAAAACCAAAAAAACAAACAGACTCTTCAATAAGTGGTGCTGAGAAATCTGGACAGATACATGTAAAAGAATGAAATTAGAACACTTTCTAACATCCTACACAAAAATAAACTCAAAATGGATTAAAGACCTAAACATAAGCCGAGACACTATAAAGTTCTTAGAGGAAAACATAGGAGAAACACTCTTTGACATGTCACAATTAGATCTTTTTTGACCTACCTAGTAAATTACTGAAAATTTAAGAAATTGAAGGGGACCTAATTAAATTTAAAAGACTTCTCAAAGCAAAGGAAACTACAGAGAAGATAAAAAGGCAACCCTCCAATTGGGAGCAAAAAATTTTCTAAGAAAGCAATACAGAAGGGTTAGACTCCAAAATATACAGACAGCTTATGGAGCTCACTATCAAAAAAGAAAAACAAATAACCCAATCAACAAATGTGGCTTTCCCACATTTTTCACATTTGTAGGGTTTTAATCCAGAGTGAATATTTTTATGACACTGAAGTCATAAGGAACATTTAAAGTATTTTCCACATTGCTTAGATAAAAAAGGACTCTCTCCAACGTAAGATTTTCAATGTGTCCTAATCTCAGATCTAACAAAAAAGTCACCACAGTGTTCACATGAAAACTTTCTATCATGGGTTTCCATATGTAAAGTAAGTAAAGAGGACAAGATGAAGGCTTTACCACATTCCTCATATTTATATGGTTTTGTTCCAGTGTGAATTTGATTGTGACTCTTAAGATACAAAAAACTTTTAAAGAATTTTCCACATTTGTCACATGGAAACGGCCTCTCTTCACTATGAAATTTCATATCTACTTTAAGTCTCTAGGAATTATGGAAGGGTTTCCCACACTACGTACATTTATGCACTTTTATTTCACTATGTAATTTTGCATAAAGGGCTTTTATCAGGATGAGATTTTAAATGGATCCTAAGAGTTAGCCAAATAAATTAAAAACACCAACCAACAAAAAACCCCAAAACCTCCACATGCTGCAGGGTTCCAGCAAAAAAAGAAAAAAAGATATCTCTTATTGATCCTGATAGATAAATAGTGAAAATTAAATTCTTCCCTGAGCAATTTTCCCAATCAAATAAATTGTCTCATCAAATCTGGGGGTAAGCCTTCATGTGTTTCACTGTCCCACCCTAGAAATGGAATCAACAAAACATGCAAATTTTTCCCGTCCTCCTACTCCCATCAATTCCCATATGGCAAATTTGAATGCTTTATCTTTTTATGATTTCAGTGTCAACTCTCTCTTCTTTCCTTCACCTACTATCATATAAAGATAAAGAATACTATCTTCTATTTAGCTCCAGAGCTCTATTCAATTAGTCACAATACATGGTTGCCTTCCCCAAAGCTCCTTAAGATAGCCCTGGATTTGTTTTTTTTCACTGAGTGCTAATCAAGCATTTTTTAAGTAGGGCATGTCATCTAGTAAATGGAAATAGGTAATCACTGGATTCCTTCATTTTTACCTTCTACAAAACTCTCAAATCATTTACTTTATTTTCTATAATAATTATGACACCGCTATAAACATGAATGTCTTTTAAAACTTAATCAGCATAAGAGTCTAGCTTGACTCAATGCCTTCGGTCTCATCTTCCCTGAAGTCTTTTTCCAAAGTAGCAGTTAGTCAGTTATACTTAAGATGTACATATACTCAATGTTTCTAAAATTGACATGGACTTAAGAATATGCCCAGAGCACCTCCTTCCTGGGTCCTGTCCTTTTTTTCCACTTTAAATCTCATTACTATCTGTTCTGCTTCTGCAAACTCTTTCTTCAGTAAAACATACACTGCGCTTTCAACTACACTGTATGTTACTCATGAAGTTCCCGTCATCTGACAATTTTTACCCATTCTATGAATCCTTACTATTGCTCAGTGACCTTAATAGATACTGCTAACATCCACTGGATCACAGATAAAGCATGAGAATTTCAGAAAAACATCTACTACTGCTTCATTGACTACACTAAAGCTTTTGACTGTTTGTATCAAAACAAGCTGTGGAAAATTCTTAAAGATATGGGAATACCAGACCACCTTACCTGCCTCCTGAGAAACCTGTATATAGGTCAAAAGCAACAGTTAGAACTGGACATAGAACAAAGGACCATTTCAAAATTGGGAAAGGAGTACGTCAAGGCTGTATATTGTAACCCTGTTTATTTAACTTATGTGCAGAGTACATCATGTGAAACGTCAGGATGGATGAAGCACAAACTGGAATCAAGACTGCCGGGAGAAATATCAATAACCTCAGATATGCAGATGATTCCACCCTTATCGCAGAAAGCGAAGAGAAACTAAAGAGCCTCTTGTTGAAAGTGAAAGAGGAGAGTGAAAAAGCTGGCTTAAAACTCAACACTCAGAAAACAAAAATCATGGCATCTGGTCCTATTACTTTATTACAAACTGATGAGGGAACAATTGAAACAGTGACAGATTTTATTTTCTTGGGTTCCAAAATCACTGCAGATGGTGACTGAAGCCATGAAATTAAAAGAGCTTGCTGCTTGGAAAAAAAGCTATAACAAACCTAGACAGCATATTAAAAAGCAGAGACATTACTTTGCCAACAAAGGTCTGTATAGTCGAAGGTATGGTTTTTCCAGTAGCCAGGTATAGATGTGAGAGTTGGACCATAAAGATGGCTGAGCACCAAAAAAAACTCATGCTTTTGAACTGTGGTGTTGAAGAAGACTCTTAGAGAGCCCCTTGGACAGCACAGAGGTCAAACCAGTCCATCCTAAAGGAAATCAACACTGAATATTCACTGCAAGCTCTAATGATGCTAATGCTGAAGCTCCAATACTTTGGTCACCTGTTGTGAAGAGCTGATTCATTAGAAAAGACCCCGATGCTGGGAAAGACTGAAGTCAGGAGGATAAGGGGACGAAAGAGGAGAAAATGGTTGTATGGCATTACCAACTCAAAGGACACGAGTTTGAGCAAGCTCCAGGAGATGGTAAAGGACAGGGAAGCCTGACATGCTGCAGTCAATGAGATCTCAAAAAGTTAGGCACGCCTGAGGGGCTAAACAACAACCCATGTTTTGCTTCATAAGTTAAATATCAACCCCTTCCAATATATATTACCATCTCATAGTAAGACATTCTTTGTCCATGTCACACAATGCCTGGTTTTCATTTAAAAAATGAATTCCCAGATAAGACAATTGCTATATGAATTTTTTTTGTTGTTTTGTCTTAAATTTCTTATTTTTTATTTTTAATTGGCCACAGGACTGCAAAGATCAGTTTTCATTTCAACCCCAAAGAAGGGTAATGCCAAAGAATATTCAAATTGCCACACAATTGCACTCATTTCACATGCCAGCATGATAATGCTCAAAATCCTTTAAGCTAGACTTCAACAGTATGTGAACTGAGAACTTCCATATGTACAAGTTGGATTTAGAAAAAGCAGAGGAACCAGAAATCAAATTGTCAACATCCATTGGATCATAGAAAAAGCAAGGGAATTCCAGAAAAACACCTACTTCTATTTTACTGACTACACTAAAGTCTTTGACTTTGTTGATCACAACAAACTGAAAAATTCTTAAAAAGATTAAAAAAACCAGACCACCTTACCTGCCTCCTGAGAAACTTGTATGCAGGTCAAAAAGCAACAGTGAGAACTGGACATGGAAAATCAGATTGGTTCAAAATTGGGAAAGGAGTACATCAAGGCTGTATATTGTCACCTGCTTATTTCACTTATACGCAGAGTACATGATGCGAAATGCTGGGCTGGATGAAGCACAAGCTGGAATCAAGACTGCTGGGAGAAATGTCAATAACCTCAGATATGCAGATGATACCACCCTTACGGCAGAAAGCAAAGAAGTACTAAAGAGCCTCTTGATGAAGGTGAAAGAGGAGAGTGAAAAAGCTGGCTTAAAACTCAATATTCAAAAACTGAAGATCATGGTATCTGGTCCCATCACTTCATGGCAAATAGATGGGGAAACAATGCAAACAGTGGCAGATTAATTTTCTTGGGCTCCAAAATCACTGCACATGGTGACTGCACCTGCAAGATAAGTCTTGGTCATTGGAAGAAAAGCTATGAGAAACTTAGACACCATATTAAAAAGCTGAGACATTACTGACAAAAGTTTGTTACAGTCAAAGCTATGGTTTTTCCAGTAGCCATGTATGGATGCGAGAGTTGGACCATAGAGAAGACTGAGTGCCAAAGAATTTGTTTTACAACTGTGTGCTGGAGAAGGACTCTTGAGAGTCCCCTGGACTGAAAGATCAAACTAGTCAATCCTAAAGGAAATCAGTCCCGAATATTCACTGGAAGGACTGATGCTGAAGCTGAAGCTGCAATACTTTCGCCACCTGATGTGAACAGCCGACTCATTGAAAAAGACCATGATGCTGGGAAAGATAGAAGGCAGGAGGAGAAGCAGATAACAGAGGACGAGATGGCTGGATGGCATTACTGACTCAAGGGACATGAGTTTGAACAAGCTCCAGGAGATGGTGAAGGACAGGGCAGCCTAGCATGCTGTAGCCCATGGGGTTGCGAAGAGTTGGACACGACTGAGCAACTTAAAAACAACAGACTTATTATTTTTTATTTTCAATTGGTGGATAATTGCTTTACAATATTATGTTAGTTTCTACCATGCATCAACATGAATCAGCCACAGGTATACATACCACCATTGTTTCTCTGTCCCTGGCACAGAGTCTAACTCATTAAAGTTATTCCACAATCACTTGTGGACTGCCAGACAATTTGCCACTTTTCACAAAATGTTCTAGTACAGTACACACAATTGAGGGAATATAAAAAACAGGACTGCAACATAAAAATAAAGTAAGACTCACATGAAATGTCCTGGAACAAAAACATATAAATCAAAATGCTATAGTTCTGAAAAACTATGTATTTTTCATTGAAGATGAAAAAATTCTTTTGGGACATTATTCTTAAAAACAAGCGTCCTGATGGCAAAACTAAAATCTGTTCCTTGCATTTTTTCATAATCAGTTTTAGACATGCCTTTTAAAAGTTGATCAGAAACTACAAAATGGCACAAGATCTAAGAGAATTTAAATCCACTGAAGTAAATATATATTTGTTTGATGACCTAGAAAAACAATCTAGAAGCTGACCCTCAAAGTACACCCCCAAAAGATGAAACAATATACAGAGAAGTTTATTCACACAATAACAGATGCTAAAAGAAATTATAGGAAGGTGCTGGGAAACAAGTTATTCTGAGGATCAGAATATCACCGCACATAGGACTTTATAGGAAAGTCTACTTTTAAAATAGAAAACTCTGATGATTCCTAGCTTAAGCAAATAGTCCTACTGAGCAACACAACCAAGGGCTATCCTAAATTTACATCTCCTGATGGAATCCAACTTGATGTACACAACATCACCTTCAAAATATGCGTAAGAAATAACCAGTAGAATATACCAGGAGTTGGCACATTTTGGTCATAGGGTGTGTTTTTGTAAATAAAGTTCTTTGGATCACAGATATGCCCATTTGTTTCCCTAAGTCGACAGTATTATTCTACTACTAAGGCAGAGTTGAGTAATTCCATACCTTATTGCTCGTGACACATCAAGCACTAACTATCTGGACTTTTTCAGACAATAAGTTTGCCAACCATGCTCTCAACCAATTACCAACTGACAGAAACTACACGATATGAAGGAAAACTTAAACATACTGTGAATATAAAAGCACAAATATAAAACTGTGACTTTTTAAACAATGTGTGACTCCTCAAAGTGTCAATATAATGAACTTAATAGACAAACAACGGGAAGTGATCTCGGTTAAAAAAAGACAAAAAGGCATTAACAGTTGTCACATATAAGCCCTGATTGGGTTCTAGATCCCCAAAGTACCAAAAACACATTTTGGAACCACGTGGAGAGGCTAACTTATTATAGTAGATACTTCAAAATATTATTATTTTTATCTTTCTTATGTGAAATAATGGAATTCAGATATTTAGTAGGATAATGCCCATATCTTTAGAAGAAGTATTACCAAGTATTTAAAAGGCAAGTCATCATGTATGCGATTTATTTTCAACTTATTGTCAAACAGCTCACCACGGTGTATTCGTAAATCGAGGAGAGAACAAGCATGGAAAATTCTAAAACTAAATGAATCTACGACAACGAACATTCACTGTACTGGAAGGTCACATTTTATTGAGGTTCTAGGCGTTACACAATCACATAATGTGGGGAAATACACATCTAATCCAAACAAGTTATTTATGGTTTCTCATTCTTGAACTTGTATCAAAAAGCCTCCATCGTATCTCCTGGAGACCCGTGTTTGACTGTGGGATCTTACGACCCTAGGTATTTCAGATGACTTAACTGCTCTCGCTGTGTGTATGTGTGCGTTTTTAAAACAAGTTCTGTAATCTACATACATATAAACAGAGTAATATGCGCATTCCTTGATCCGAGGAATCTGTACCTCTATGAAATATTCAAAAACAACGCGCAAAGAGAAAGCCAAATTGTTTGGTGAAACGTTATTTTTCATACAAAAGAAGCAGGCGTTTAAACCAACTCTCCCCAATACTCTGAGCAACAGGACAGGGTAGCCAGGTTCGTAACACCCGGAGGACGTGGGGGACGGAGCAACGCACACTGGAACAGCGGATATTCTTTTCCTCGTGGACGAAAGTCATAAAGAACTCACTGGAGGCTTTCGAATAGGAAAGCACAGTCAATGTCTACACCCCGCAGACGCGCCCTCACAGCACTTACCACCCGACGGTGACTCTGATCCTACGGACGCGAAAGGAGGGGCCAGGCCTCTCTCAGGAGTCCCCCCGGAAGCCAGGCCCAACGTGCTGTATAACGACCTCGGTGCAGCCCAGAACCCTGCCTCCACGCAAGACTCACCCACAACAATGTGAAACACAGGACGACTAGCCTACCTCTTTCCACCAGGCGTAGACCAGCCTGACCAAAATGCTGTCGCGAGCCTGTGACGCCACTTCCGCTTAGTGCCACGGCTGTAGAGGGGCGGGGTTCCAGGACGCTGGCTGCCATTCAAGTTCGATTGATTGGCAAGTTCCCTTGGCGTTACGGTAGTTTTCGTCGCGTTGGGGCGAGACCTCTAGGTCAGCTCAGAACGCGGACTGAAGGCAGAAATAGGCCCAGCGGAAGCGGCTGAGGCCAGAACTAAGTCTATGGGCGGAGCTGCGAGCAGAAGGCGGGGCCCATAACAGGATATAGTTTTGGAGGCGAGTTTTGGGACGAGTAACAGTTCTGGGTTTGGAGGGCAGAAAGGAGAGGCTGGCGATGGTTACCCACCCAAGACGATGCGACTCAAAAACTTTTCTGCCTGCCTGTTCTCAGATTCCGGGAGCGCTTAAAATTAGATTCTCCCATATTGACAAACCTGGCAATCCTTGAGATGGCCAGATTCGGCCAGACACCACTTTCTGATCAAATTCGTTGTTGTCAGGGGGTAGGGCCACAGAGCAAAGTAAGTGCACCACAAACACATATGGAGCCGCTCGACTACTACAGAAATTTTGGAAAAAGCAGAATTATCCAAGAGGCAAAACTCCGCCCCAAAGAAGGAAGAACGTTTGAGCCATTGACATGCTACACCTGAAATAGGCTGAAGCTGAGCTGGACGCCACAAAAGTTGATGGTCTTGAAGGCAGTCACTCATTTGTGAAAAAGTTAGAAGAGAGGAAGAAATTTTCCCTAAAATAATATCTGTACAAGATAATGGTGTTTATCATGCTCTCAGGGAAGGAATATTCGATTGTTAGTCAAAATGTGTGTGGTTTTTTCCTCGTTTTTCTGATTGTTCAGTCACTCAGTCGTGTCTCCTTGCAACCTCATGGACGTCAGCACTCCAGGCTTCCCTAGCCTTCACTATCTCCCAGAATTTGCTCAAACTCATGTCCATTTTTCTGGGGGTGTTCATTAATAGGATAAAGTTTCTTTATATTTGGGGACTCCTGTTTGTCTGAATTAGCTTTGCTTTGTCAGTTACCTGGCACAGTGATCAGCTACATGGATGCAGAAAACCAAAAAGTTGTCTCAAAATTCCTCTTCTCAGGACTCTCAGAAGATCCAGACCAGCAGCCCTTACTCTTCATGCTTTTCCTGTCCATGTACCTGGTCCTGGTGCTCGGGAACCTCATCATCCTCACTGTCAGCTCTGACCCCCACCTCCACCCCCAATGTACTTTTTCATCTCCCACCTGTCTCTTTCTGATATTTGTTTCAATTCCACTGTAGTTCCAAAAATGCTAGCAAATATCCAGACACAGAGCAAAGTTATCACCTATGAAGGTTGTATCATCCAGATGTATTTTTTCTTGGTATTGGGGTATTTGGACAACTTCCTCCCGACTGTGATGGCCGATGACCACTATGTGGCCATATGCCACCCCTTGAACTACACAGTCACCATGAGTCCCCACCTGTGTGCCCTGCTGGCTCTAGTCTCTAGGTTTCTCAGTGTCCTAGTCAGCCTCTTGCACAGTCTGATGGTATTGCATCTCTCATTCTCCACACACATGGAAATTCTGAACTTCTGTGAATTTGCTGTGGTGCTCAAGTCTGCCTGTTTGGATGCTCTCAGCAATTACATCATGCTGTATTCTGTGACTGGATTGCTGGGAATTCCTCCACTTTCTGGGATCCTTTTCTCTTATTCTAAGATTATTTCCTCCATATTGAACATCTCTTTGGTGGAGGGGAAGTACAAAGCTTTCTGTGTACTGTGGGTCTCACCTAACAGTCATTTGCTTATTCCATGGGACAGGATTAGGAGTATATCTCAGTTCTGCCTTCTCCCCCTCCTCCTCAAAGCAGGCAATTGTCTCAGTAAGGTACGTCGTGGTCATCCCTATGCTGAACCCCTTCATCTACAGCTTGAGGGACAGGGATATGAATGGGGCCCTGAGGAAACTTGCCAGCATGTTTTTCTTGTCCTTATGAGGAGACGTGGATGTTGGGATGGGAGAATCACTGTAATAACCTATATAAATACACTGGCAATCAGAAATACCTAATCTTCAACTTCATTGAGTGTATGCTTTGTTGCTCTTTTTCTGAAATACCATAGCTTGAGCTTCTTCTAAGTTTTCACTTCCTAAAGCAACTGATTCTTGGACTTCTCTGATGGCTTAGTGGATAAGAATCCACCTGCCAACGCAGGGAATGTGTGTTTGATCCCTGGTCCAAGAAGATTCCACATACTGAGGAGCTTGAGCACCACAACTACTGAGGCCATGATTTAGAGCTCATGAGCCGCAGTGACTGAGGCTCTGTGCTACAACCAATGACGTCAGTGCACCTCGAGTCTATGCTCCATAACAAAAGAAGCCATTGAAATGGGAAGCCATCCAATGACAGCTGGAAAGCAGCCCCTGCCAGCTACAACTAGAGAAGGCCAGCCTGTAACAATGAATACCCAGTATAATTAAAAATAAGATAAAAAATAAGTAATAAAAAATGAAACAGAAGTAACTGATTCTCAAGAACTTCCTTTAGTGAAATTTATGATCTCTTTCCTGTGCAGAAATGTTCATCCTTCAGTTCAGTTCAGTTCAGTTGTTCAGTTGTGTTCAACTCTTTGTGACCCCATGGGCTGCAGCACACCAGGCCTCCCTGTTCATCACCAACTCCTGGAGTTTACTCAAACTCATGTCCATTGAATCGGTGATGCCATTCAACCATCTCATCCTCTGTCCATCCCTTCTCCCTCTGTCAATCTTTCCCAGCATCAGGGTTTTTTCAAATGAGTCAGGTCTTCCCATCAGGTGGCCAAAGTATTGGAGTTTCAGCTTCAGCCCTTCCAATGAATATTCAGGACTGATTTCCTTTAGGATGTACTGGTTGGATCTCCTTGCAGTCCAAGGGACTCTCAAGAGTCTTCTCCAACACCACAGTTCAAAGCATCAATTCATCAGCTCTCAGCTTTCTTTATAGTCCAGCTCTCACGTCCATACATGACTACTGGAAAAACCATAGCCTTGACTAGATGGACCTTTGTTGGCAAAGTAATGTCTCTGCTTTTGAATATGCTATCTAGGTTGGTCATAACTTTTCTTCCAAGGAGTAAGCGTCTTTTAATTTCATGACTGCAGTCACCATCTTCAGTGATTTTGGAGCCCAAGAAAATAAAGTCTGTCACTGTTTCCACTGTTTCCCCATCTATTTCCCATGAAGTGATGGGACCAGATGCCATGATCTTCGTTTTCTGAATGTTGAGCTTTAAGCCAACGTTTTCACTCTCCTCTTTCACTTTCATCAGAGGCTCTTTAGTTCTTCTTCACTTTCTGACATAAGGATGGTGTCATCTGCATATCTGAGGTTATTGGTATTTCTCCCGGCAATCTTGATTCCAGCTTGTGCTTCATCCAGCCCAGTGCTTCTCATGATGTACTCTGCATGTAAGTTAAATAAGCACGGTGACAATGTACAGCCTTGATGTACCTTTCCCTACTTGGAACCAGTCTGTTGTTCCATGTCCAGCTCTAACTCTTGCTTCCTGACTTGTATACAGATTTCTCAGGAGGCAGGCCAGGTGGTTGGTATTCCCATCTTTTTAAGAATGTTCCATAGTTTCTGGTGATCCACACAGTCAAAGGCTTTGGTATAGTCAATAAAGCAGAAGTAGATGTTTTTGTGGAACTCTCTTGCTTTTTCCATGATCCAACAGATGTTGGCAAACTGATCTCTGGTTCCTCTGCCTTTTCTAAAACCAGCTTAAACATCTGGAAGTTCACGGTTCCCTACTGTTGAAGCCTGGCTTGGGGAATTTTGAGCATTACTTTGCTAGTGTGTGTGTGAGATGAGTGCCATTGTGCAGTAGTTTGAGCATTCTTTGGCATTGCCTTTGTTTGGGATTGTAATGAAAACTGACCTTTTCTAGTCTTGTGGCCACTGCTGGGTTTTCCAAATTTGCTGGCATAATGAGTGCAGCACTTTCATGGCATCATCTTTTAGGATTTGAAATAGCTCAGCTGGAATTCCATCACCTCCACTAATTTTGTTCATAATGATGCTTCCTAAGGCCCACTTGACTTCACATTCCAGGATGTCAGGCTCTAGGTGAGTGATTATACCATCGTGATTATCTGGGTGATGAAGATCTTTTTTTTGTATAGTTTTTGTTTAGTTTCAGACTTAAATTGAAGAAGTTAGGGAAAACCACTAGACCATTCAGGTATGACCTAAATCAAACCCCTTAGGATTATACAGTGGAAGTGAGAAATAGATTCAAGGGATTAGATCTGATAGACAGAGTGCCTGATGAACTATGGATGGAAGTTCATGACATGGTACAAGAGACAGGGAGCAAGACTGTCCCCAAGAAAAAGAAATGCAAAAAAGCAAAATGGCTGTCTGAGGAGGCATTTCCTGAAGAGGAAAGATATACTCATTTGAATGCAGAGTTCCAAAGAATAGCAAGGAGAGATAAAAAAGCCTTCCTCAGTGATCAGTGCAAAGAAATAGAGGAAAACAATAGAATGGGAAAGACTAGAGATCTCTTCAAGAAAATTAGAGATACCAAGGGAACATTTCATGCAAAGATGTTCATCCTTGGTCTCTTTCATTTACCATTAGGCATATCAAGATAATCACTGGGACTTCCCTAGTTGTGCAGTGGTTAAGACTCTTTATTTCCACTGCAGGGGCCTTGGATTGGATTCCTGGTTGAGGAAATGGGATCCCGCCTGGCACACTATGTGCCCCTCTCCCTCCTGCAAAAAAATAATCAATCACCCACCAGAATGGCTAAAGTTCAAAAGATTAAAAATACCATGGGCTGGCAAAGACATGGAGCAATGGGGACTTTCATATACTACTAGTGTACTAGGATATTTATACTGGAGCATAAATGGATTCCGTTACTTTGGAAACAGGCACATGCACTAAATCTAATTATACTCCTACTCTACATCATATCCCTCCTGCTCTTAGGTATATACCTGACTGAAATGAGTGCTTATATTCACAGAACATGTCTGAAAATGTTTACAGCAGCAATTTGAAAGATAGCACCACAATGGAAATAATTCAAATGCCCATCAGTGCTAGATTGGATAAACAAAATATGGCACACCAAAATACAGAAAATTCCACATTAATATGAAAAGAACAAATACTCCTATGCACAACAACATTGACAAACTTCAGACATAAGTTAGATTGTCATGAAAGTGTATACATTATATGATGCCATTTTTATGAAATCTAGGAGCAGTCAAACTCATTGATGGACATAGGAATCAGTATATTGGGTACTTTGAATGTGGGAAATGTTGACTGAGAAAGGTCACAAAGACACATTTTGGGTGATGGAAGTGTTTTATATCTTCATCAGGTGAGTAGCTATGAAGATATATATTAGTAAAAGCTCTTCATGTGTTTAATATTTTTGCATCTTATTATGTTATTATATTATGCATCAATTAAAATAAAAAAGAGATAGGACTTCCCTGGTGGTCCAGTGGTTAAGAATCTACCTTCCAATGCAGGGAACATGGGTTCAATCCCTGGTCAAGGAACTAGATCCCACATGCTGTGGAACAACTAAGGCACACCTAGGGAGAAGCCCACAGGCCACAATGCAACATCCTGTTAGTCACAGCTATGACCTGATGCAGTCAAATAAATAAACAAATACATATTTTTTAACTTAAGAAAATAAAAATGAGATAATGCCAATTATATAAAGCAGTGACATTGTGTTCACTGAAAACTGTCTCTTCAAAATTAATATATGTCATTCAAAATTTAAGTTTTATTTACTATATGAAATTTAGAATTGATAGGTTAGCATTGAGACCAGTGTCAAACAGGTTCGTGGCCCCAGAAGAGATGATTTCAGTCCAGGACCAAAAGACACAGTCCCAGTCACTCAGAGCTTTGTGCAGTAAAGTTTATTAAAGTAACAGTGATAGAGAAAACTTCTGATAAAATCACTGGAAGGGGCACAAGAGTGCCCGCATCACTAGTTTAAGTGGGGCATTATATAATTTTCAACTGGCTGCTGGGAATAAATAAAAATGATACCTCAAGGTGGAAAGAATTCCATCACACCTTTTCCCAAGGCATACATCCTGAGATAACTTCGGCACAAGATTAGCCAGAGACAGCAGGTTCTGGGCAACCTCTCTGAGCAAGATATACTGTTGCTGTGTAATCTCGGCTACAAGTCTTGAGACACAGGTTGCCAGGCAAGATTTGTTACAATTATAACAATTAACATAGAACCTAAGAAAAGCATTTCCATGAGTAAGACATTATGCTGTGTAATCATTAGCTCCTAAAGAAAGGCCAGATCTCAGGCAAAACACACTGTTGCACAAGGCTTAAGGAAAGCAAGACTGAGAATGTTCACCTCCTCCTTAAAGGGGCCTGGACTGCATACACTAAAATTCTCAGAATCAAAGGAAGTGTATATGGTCGGCAGGGATGAAATAAAATTAACCTAATTTGCCTAAATACCTTTGATTATATTGATTAATTATCTGAAGCCTCCTGTTTAGGTTTCTTCTGCTTCTCCCTGACTCACTCTCTTCCCTACTCTTTTCTAAAGTCTAGACTATATGCTCCCTGGGAGTCAAGATATATATTTGGCCAACTTTGTCTTGCATAGCAAGTCTATACCACAGTGAGCCTCTCAAATATTGTTAAGTGAATGAAACCATATTTGAGGTACATTTTGGAGCTAAGTTTGGACTAACAGGTTTAATCAACAAACCTTAGAGCCAGAAAAGTCCTTTGTGTCTTTCATGTAGCTTCATTTGTTGTTCTTTTTTTTTTTTTTTTTTTTAATGAGAGTATAGATTTCCTTGAGGAAGAATGAATTTCCAGGAATGGACCACTGATGTCAGAGACTTTTTTGGGGAAGACAGATGAATCTATTCTGTGAGCAACTTATTATATATTGTATTATTTACATAATATCTTACAGAAAACACAAATGATATTTTTGGCCAGTCCAGTAGTTCTCTCTGTAAACACATGGTCTATTGATCTTTGTAGCAGTGCCTCACACCCTCGATAGAAGCTCTCATTTCTATCGACGATGAAGCCTTAACGATGTACTTCTTACCCTTGCTAATCATGAGAGAGCCTGCTTTTTCTTTGGCCCTCTGCCCTGTGAGGACTTAATGAGAAGGAAACAATCTGCAAACCGGAGGATAACTTGATGATCCTGGTGAAAGAGATGAAACAGGATAGTCATACAGATAGTTGTTGAAATCCTGGTTCAGTTCAGTTCAGTTCAGTTCAGTCGCTCAGTCGAGTCCGACTCTTTGCGATCCCGTGAAACGCAGCATGCCAGGCCTCCCTGTCCATCACCAACTCCCGGAGTTCACTGAGACGCATGTCCATCGAGTCAGTGATGCCATCCAGCCATCTCATCCTCTGTCGTCCCCTTCTCCTCCTGCCCCCAATCCCTCCCAGCATCAGAGTCTTTTCCAATGAGTCAACTCTGCGCATGAGGTGGCTGTACTGGAGTTTCAGCTTTAGCATCATTCCTTCCAAAGAAATCCCAGGGCTGATCTCCTTCAGAATGGACTGGTTGGATCTCCTTGCAGTCCAAGGGACTCTCAAGAGTCTTCTCCAACACCACAGTTCAAAAGCAGCAATTCTTCGACGCTCAGCCTTCTTCACAGTCCAACTCTCACATCCATACATGACCACTGGAAAAACCATAGCCTTGACTAGACGGACCTTTGTTGGCAAAGTAATGTCTCTGTTTTTGAATATGCTATCTAGGTTGGTCATAACTTTGCTTCCAAGGAGTAAGCGTCTTTTAATTTCATGGCTGCAGTCACCATCTGCAGTGATTTTGGAGCCCCCCAAAATAAAGTCTGACACTGTTTCCACTGTTTCCCCATCTATTTCCCATGAAGTGATGGGACTGGATGCCATGATCTTCGTTTTCTGAATGTTGAGCTTTAAGCCAACTTTTTCACTCTCCACTTTCACTTTCATCAAGAAGCTTTTGAGTTCCTCTTCACTTTCTGCCATAAGGGTGGTGTCATCTGCATATCTGAGGTTATTGATATTTCTCCCGGCAATCTTGATTCCAGCTTGTGTTTCTTCCAGTCCAGCGTTTCTCATGATGTACCCTGCATATAAGTTAAATAATCAGGGTGACAATATACAGCCTTGACGAACTCCTTTTCCTATTTGGAACCAGTCTGTTGTTCCATGTCCAGTTCTAACTGTTGCTTCCTGACCTGCATACAGGTTTCTTAAGAGGCAGGTCAGGTGGTCTGGTATTCCCATCTCTTTCAGAATTTTCCACAGTTTATTGTGATCCACACAGCCAAAGGCTTTGGCATAGTCAATAAAGCAGAAATAGGTGTTTTTCTGGAACTCTCTTGCTCTTTCCATGATCCAGTGGATGTTGGCAATTTGATCTCTGGTTCCTCTGCCTTTTCTAAAACCAGCTTGAACATCAGGAAGTTCATGGTTCACGTATTGCTGAAGCCTGGCTTGGAGAATTTTGAGCATTACTTTACTAGCATG
The DNA here is from genome assembly GCF_002263795.3 of Bos taurus. Lineage (NCBI taxonomy): Eukaryota > Metazoa > Chordata > Mammalia > Artiodactyla > Bovidae > Bos > Bos taurus. Next base: position 14,269,825 of record NC_037334.1, on the reverse strand, counting down.
TGAGATGAGTGCAATTGTGTGGTAATTTGAGCATTCTTTGGCATTGCCTTTCTTTGGGATTGTAATGAAAACTGACCTTTTCCAGTCCTGTGGCCACTGCTGAGTTTTCCAAATTTGCTGGCATATTGAGTGCAACACTTTCACAGCATCATCTTTCAGGATTTGAAATAGCTCAACTGGAATTCCATCACCTCCACTAGCTTTGTTCGTAGTGATGCTTTCTAAGGCCCACTTGACTTCACATTCCAGGATGTCTGGCTCTAGGTGAGTGATCACACCATCGTGATTATCTGGGTCATGAAGATCTTTTTTGTACAGTTCTTTTGTGTATTCTTGCCACCGCTTCTTAATATCTTCTGCTTCTGTTAGGTCCATACCATTTCTGTCCTTTATTGAGCCCATCTTTGCATGAAATGTTCCCTTGGTATCTGTGACTTTCTTGAAGAGATCTCTAGTCTTTCCCATTCTGTTGTTTTCCTCTATTTCTTCGCATTGATCTCTGAGGAAGGCTTTCTTATCTCTTCTTGCTATTCTTTGGAACTCTGCATTCAGATGCTTATATCCTTCCTTTTTTCCTTTGCTTTTCACTTCTCTTCTTTTCACAGCTATTTGTAAGGCCTCCCCAGACAGCCATTTTGCTTTTTCGCATTTCTTTTCCATGGGGATGGTCTTGATCCCTGTCTCCTGTACAATGTCACAAACCTCAGTCCATAGTTCATCAGGCACTCTATCTATCAGATCTAGGCCCTTAAATCTATTTCTCACTTCCACTGTATAATCATAAGGGATTTGATTTAGGTCATACCTGAATGGTCTAGTGGTTTTCCCTACTTTCTTCAATTTAAGTCTGAATTTGGCAATAAGGAGTTCATGATCTGAGCCACAGTCAGCTCCTGGTCTTGTTTTTGCTGACTGTATAGAGCTTCTCCATCTTTGGCTGCAAAGAATATAATCAATCTGATTTTGGTGTTGACCATCTGGTGATGTTCATGTGTAGAGTCTTCTCTTGTGTTGTTGGAAGAGGATGTTTGCTATGGCCAGTGCATTTTCTTGGCAAAACTCTATTAGTCTTTGCCCTGCTTCATTCCGTATTCCAAAGCCAAATTTGCCTGTTACTCCAGGTGTTTCTTGACTTCCTACGTTTGCATTCCAGTCCTCTATAGTGAAAAGGACATCTTTTTTGGGTGTTAGTTCTAAAAGGTCTTGTAGGTCTTCTTAGAACCATTCAACTTCAGCTTCTTCAGCGTTACTGGTTGGGGCACAGACTGGGATTACTGTGATATTGAATGGTTTGCCTTGGAAACGAACAGAAATCATTCTGTCATTTTTGAGATTGCATCCAAGTACTGCATTTCAGACTCTTTTGTTGACCATGATGGCTACTCCATTTCCTTTGAGGGATTCCTGCCCGCGGTAGTAGATATAATGGTCATCTGAGTTAAATTCACTCATTCCAGTCCATTTTAGTTCGCTGATTCCTAGAATGTCGACATACACTCTTGCCATGTCTTGTTTGACCACTTCCAGTTTGCCTTGATTCATGGACCTAACATTCCAGGTTCCTATGCAATATTGCTGTTTACAGCATCAGACCTTGCTTCTATCACCAGTCACATCCACAGCTGGGTATTGTTTTTGTTTAGCACAGGCGGCTGTGACTGGTGCACTAAGTATGGCCAAGAGGAGCTACCCCACGTCCGAGGTGAGGGGCAGAAGCCGGGAGGACCCCATGCCTGAAGGGCGGCGGCCAAGAGGAGTTACCCCAGTGGCTGAGAGTGCCAGGCTGCGATGGCGCAGGAACAGCTGAGAGGAGCTACCCAAGTCCGAGGTCAGGGGCGGCGGCTGGGAGGACCAACCCCACGTCCAAGGAGCAGTGGCTGCGTGCACACAGGAGGGCCTAGAGGAGCTATCCCACGTTGAAGGTCAGGAAGGGCAGCGGTGAGCAGATACCCCTCGTCCAAGGTAAGGAGCAGTGGGTGTGCTTTGCTGGAGAAGACGTGAAGAGATACCCCACGTCCAGGGTAAGAGAAACCCAAGTAAGATGGTAGGTGTTGTGAGAGGGCATCAGAGGGCAGACACACTGAAACCATAATCACAGAAAACTAGTAAATCTAATCACACAGACTGCAGCCTTGTCTAACTCAATGAAACTAAGCCATGCTGTGTGGGGCTACCCAAGACGGGCGGGTCATGGTGGAGATGTCCGACAGAATGTGGTCCACTGGAGAAGGGAGTGGCAAACCATCTCAGTATTCTTGCCTTGAGAACCCCATGAACAGTATGAAAAGGCAAAATGATAGGATACTGAAAGAGGAACTCCCCAGGTCAGTAGGTGCCCAATATGCTACTGAAATCCTGGCAGGGGATTACAGATACAGAGGGAAAGAAACCTAGTGAACTTTGTTAGTTAATGATCGTTTAAGAAGGCTATCAAAACCTCATGAAATGAAGTAGGCTCGCTTAAGTATTAAGTATGAGACATGCCCCAGGTCATTAAGTGAAAGAAAGAAAATGTTATCAGTTTTCTGATGATGTGAATAAGCGCTGTGACAGTCCTAGTTTGACCTCATAGGGTCAGACACTCTTCTGCCCCATACGAAGGGGGAGCTGGTAACAAAAGCTTAACATCTACTTGAACAAGGAAGAAAGAGGTCTTTTCTTTCTCCCCCACTGTCTTTTGATTATAAAAATATAGCCTATTTAATCCTTGGGAGGGCTTTCCTAGTGGCTCAGAGGTAAAGAATTCGCCTGCAATGCAAGAGCAAGGAGACACGGGTTCGATTCCTGGGTCAGAAAGATCCTATGGAGAAGGAAATGGCAATCCACTCCAGTATTCTTGCCTGGAGAATCCCATGGACAGAGGAGCCTGGCAGTTTACATTCCATGGGGTCGCAAGAGTCAGACACAACTTAGCAACTAAACCACCACCACCACCAATCCTTGGGGTGGAGTCCCCTCCACATGGCCTGCTTGCATCTCTCACAAGTGTCCTAATATATTAACAGATCAACTTCATGCCTACTACTTTGCCTCTTGCTGAATCCCATCTGTTCAGAGAGACACAAAGAATCTGAGCCTCGGTAAGTTCAGACACCAGGTGAGTGATTGTAATGGGTTCAAGTCCCAATCTGAGGTTCACTGGTACCTAGATCTCAGAGTTCCAGTCTGTAGAACTGTGAGAAATACATTTTTCTTGTTTTCAACCCCCACCCCACCCCCACTTATGGTATATATATATATATTTACAGCAACCCAAGCTGACTTAACACTCCTTTTTTCAAGTAAATGGAAGAATTTGTGTAACCCATCAAGATTATGATGTTGTTGTTTAGTTGCTAAGTCTTGTTCAACTCTTCTGTGACCCCATGGACTCTGGCCCACCAGGCTCATCTGTCCATGGGATTTCCCAGGCAGGAAAACTGGAGTGGGTTGCCATTGACTTCTCCAGGGGATTCTCCTGATCCAGGGGTTGAATCTGCCTTTTGAGCACTGCAGGCAGATTCTTTACCACTGAACCACGAGGGAAGTGCTTCCAATTTTCCAAATAACCAATATTCTCTCTATACACTCTCATTTGTCAAGTTTCCTATCAAAATTGTTATTTAAAAAGACTCCCATGTATACCTGTGGCGGATTCATTTTGATATTTGGCAAAACTAATACAATTATGTAAAGTTTAAAAAAAAAAAAAAAAGACTCCCATAGTTTTTACTAATAAATTGTTTCCAATCCAAGTTCTCACTATAATGCTTCTGTGATATTAATAATTTGAGCCTTAATACCCTGCTTATATTTTTTGTCTTATCAATAAGTTCAGGGTTCAAATGCAAAAGTTTTGAAAGTACATATTGTGTAAAAAGTCTATGCCATCCCTCTGAAGAAAGGAAGGGAGGAATGAAGGAAAGAAGGAAAAAACATCGAATTTGTTCTCAGTTTAGCTGTCACTTCTTAAGAGAAGCCTTTCCCAACTATGGAACCCCATGCAGCACAAATAAGTTTTCATCAGACACTGTTCATACTACTGTAGGTCATGCTCCTTGAAAAGCTGATTCTGAGACAAGAACAGACTATTAGGAAGCTTTTTGGGGCATGTTTTGGGGATAAACAGAATTACCATATGACTCAACAATTCTACTCCTAAATCATTGAAAACACTCAAACAAATATATTGGGTTGGCAAAAAAGTCTGAGTTTTTCTATAAGATGTTACTTTTTGGCCAAACCAATATGTGCATGCAATCCAATATGTACAGCACTATTCCCGATTAAAAATCATGGAACCTAAATGCTCATCACTGGATGAAAGGATACACAAACTGTGGTACACATATACAGTGGAACATTATTCAGTCATAAAAAAGAATGGAGCAATTAAATATCAATTTCACAGCCAGAGGGCAGGAGGAGAAAGGGACAACAGAGGATGAGATGGTTGGATGGCATCACTGACTCGATGGACATGGGTTTGGGTGGACTCTGGGAGTTGGTGATGGACAAGGAGGCCTGGTGTGCTGCGGTTCATGGGGTCGCAAAGAGTTGGACACAACTGAGCAACTGAACTGAGCTGAACACAGCCAGAAATTTTTTCTAAGGAATGAAATACTAATTTCATGAACATGCTCGGTGAAAGATGCCAGATACAAAGGTCTCACATTGTATGACTCCTTTTATCTGAAATATTGAGGATAAGTAAATCCATAGAGAAAGAAAGTAGATTGGTGGTCTCCAGGGTCTGGTAGAGAAAGCAAAATAGTTAATTGCTGAATGGGTAGAGTTTCCTATTGGGGTGATAAAAATAACCCAGGTCTTCCACATTGCAGGCTGATTCTTTACTAGCTGAGCCACCAGGAAGCCCAAGAATACTAGAGTGGGTAGCCTATCCCTTCTCCAGCAGATCTTCCTGACCCAGGAATTGAACCAGGTTCTCCTGCAGTGCAGGTGGATTCTTTACCAGGTGAGCTACCAGAGAAGCCAAAAATGTCTCTAGGAAGAAGATTTAAAAATTGGAAAATGGGCATTTCTTGGAATTGCCTTTCCCAGTTTTGACAGTAAATGGTAAAATACAACATGAGAAAGAAATGATGACCAGGGCTGACAACACTCAGGGATGAGGTTCAGGGTCACCCTACCAACTAAGCCATCTGATCTAGCAGAGTATTATCTGGGGGTAAGAGTTGAGGATGGATAGTGCACGAGGGAGACAATGAGAATCAACTGTGGCCCTGAGGCCACCTACAGTAGTAGAGGCTATAGATTGACCCATTGACCCTCTTTTAAGTAGAGGTTTATCTTACTCACCCTCACCCCTAAAAACAACCCATGGAAACTATGAAAGAGAGTATCAAAGAAATTATTTCAGTGAGCCCAGACCCTTGCATCTCCCCGTACACGGAAAATCACTAAATTCCTTACCTTGACGTATCTGACTTCTTTAATTAACAATAATCTTTTGACTTTCAGGTTACCTGGTCTTTGTTGCAAAAGCTCCTCTATATCCTAGCTCATCTCTCACCTCCTTGGAACAGTTTCTCAGATTATCTGAAATTCTGTTTCCCAGGATACACTTCTCATTTGGCCCCCACTAAAACTTAACTTGCTGGGGACCTTCTTGGTGGTCCAGTGGTTAAGACTTTGCTTTCCAATGCAAGTGATGCAGTTTTGAGCCCTGGTCTGGCCACTAAGATCCCACACGCCATGAGGTGCAGCCAAAAAAACAATATCAACAACAACAAAAAGCAGCAACAAAACAACTTAACTCGTAACTGTCATGTTGTGCAGTTTTTCCCAACAGGAGTTATGTTCCATAAGCCCATTTCCCCACATCAAATTCTTCATTTAGAGACCCATGTACTCTGTTGTAGATACAGCACATAATGATTGTCATTGACTTAGAGTGTATACTGCATTTTGCAAATTAGTTAGAATACCCTGTGTGTTCAAATGCCTACACTAAATATGATCATTCTTTATGAAATTAAACCTCTTCCTGTGTCTTCTATTAAAAATTTTAATCTTTCCTATATTTTATACTCCTTTTAGACTATACATTCCTCTTTCCTTCTCTTTATAGTTATTTTATATTTGCCACATATACGTCTTTAATATTTTTCAACCCACTTTACCTGGGTTATTTCTTTCCCTCTCTTTAGAGATAATAAATGGAGACCTCTCTAATAGCAACAAAGGTCTCCTGACATAAGCAAATACCAGGGGATATTTTTCAGTCTTCATTTTGATAGTTATTTCAAGAAAACCAAAACTATTAACCAGTTTGTTTTTCTTCAGAAAGGACATTTTTTCTCCATGATATTGTGGACACCAAATAATCCATGAAACCTCCAAAGATTCATCAAGGGAAGAGCATTATAGAAAGTTGGTTCCTGTAGAAATTAAAGTTTCTCTGGGGGACACCTTGTAATTTTAAGTCAAAACAAAGAAAGAAAAATTTCTCCTTGGAGGAAATGAATCCATCTCCCTCCAAGGATACTTGCAAGGACACCACACTGGCTGAAAATTTTCCATTCTTTATCTATGCACCCCAAAGGAAGTGAATTGTTTGGAGAGCAGAAAGACAATAGAACAGTTTACTTAATGTGGAGCTTTGAGGATCCAATCTCTGAGATGCTGGAGACTTTAAAACTCTTCTGTTGTCCCATTCCTATAATTTTCTGACTCTAGCCAAGTGAAAACACAACTGGGCTTCCCAAGAACAGACAATGGAGAACAGAAAGCTTCAGTGATAAACATCAGAGAGTGTGTCTCTCAGGATGTGCTGCTGGAATAAGAAGGAATAGAGAGATAGTACTGGGAGTTGACTTAAAAATACTGGGATGACCCAGAGGGATGGTATGGGGAGGGAGGAGGGAGGAGGGTTCAGGATGGGGAACACATGTATACCTGTGGCGGATTCATTTTGATATTTGGCAAAACTAATACAATTATGTAAAGTTTAAAAAAATAAAATTAAAAAAAAAGATTAAAAAAAAATACTGACAACCTAAAAGTTCAAAGTTGTGTTTTATTCAGCAGGGATTTTTAGGACTTCAAGCCTGGGAGGCAGCATCTAAAGGAATTCGGAGAGAACTTCTTTGAGAAGGTGAGGAGGGGGCAGCCAGGTTATATAGAAGTTTTATAACCAAGGGCAAGTAGTCTGAATGTCAAAAGATTATTGTTAATTAAAGAAATTGGGTATGCCACTTTAGGAATTTAGTGATTTTCTATGCCTGTGAAGATTCAAGAGTCTGGGTTTACCAAGATTATTCCTTTGATATGCATATCAGCTACGTAGGGCCAGTATCCTAAGATTTCACATCTTGAGTTTCCTCAGGGCTCACCATAGGGCTGTGCTCAGATAGCTGCTAGATGGCAGGTAATCTTTTTCTTCTTGTGTTCCCTCAGGGCTCACAGGTTCATGAAGGAAGGCTGCAATTGCTGATGACTGTGACATCCTTCTTTACTGATGTGGCAGAAAACAGTCCGTCCTCATTGGCTTGACTTGTAAAATAGTGAGACTGGGAGAGTCTCATATTTATTTGATGTGTAACATTGAAGTCCCTGTTTTTTTAAGGTGCTTTAGTTTCAAATGAGATTAGTCTTTTCTAGTTCTGGCTGTTTCTTTCTCTCCCTTCTTGGGATCTAGAGCCTCTTCCAGTGAAGAGTATTTTTCCAGAGAGTCTCCACATCTTCCCTCAGTTCAGTTCAGTCACTCAGTCATGTCCGACTCTTTGTGACCCCATGAATTGTAGCATGCCAGGCCTCCCTGTCCATCACCAACCCCCGGAGTTCACCCAAACTCATGTCCATTGAGTCGGTCATGCCATGCAGCCATCTCATCCTCCATCGTCCCCTTCTCCTCCTGCCCTCAATCCCTCCCAGCATCAGTCTTTTCCAATGAGTCAACTCTTCACATGAGGTGGCCAAAGTACTGGAGTATCTATGTAATACACCACATTAACAAATTGAAAAATAAAAGCCATATGATTATCTCAATAGATGCAGAGAAAGCCTTTGACAAAATTTAACATCCATTTATGATAAAAACTGCCCAAAAAGCAGGAATAGAAGGAACATACCTCAACATAATAAAAGCTATATATAACAAACCCATAGCAAACATTATCCTCAATGGTGAAAAACTGAAAGCATTTCCCCTAAAGTCAGGAACAAGACAAGGGTGCCCACTCTCACCATTACTATTCAACATAGTTTTGGAAGTTTTGGCCACAGCAATCAGAGCAGAAAAAGAAATAAAAGGAATCCAAATTGGAAAAGAAGAAGTACAACTCTCACTGTTTGCAGATGACATGATCCTCTACATAGAAAACCCTAAAGACTCCACCAGAAAATTACTAGAGCTAATCAATGAATATAGTAAAGTTGAAGGATATAAAATCAACACACAGAAATCCCTTACATTCCTATACACTAGTAATGAGAAGACAGAAAGAGAAATTAAGGAAACAATTCCACTCACCATTGCAATGAAAAGAATAAAATACTTAGGAATATATCGACCTAAAGAAACTAAAGATCTATATATAGAAAACTATAAAACACTGGTGAAAGAAATCAAAGAGGACACTAATAGATGGAGAAATATACCATGTTCATGGATCAGAAGAATAAATATAGTGAAAATACTCATTGCTACCCAAGCAATCTATAGATTCAATGCAATCCCTATCAAGCTACTAATGGTATTTTTCACAGAGCTAGAACAAATAGTTTCACAATTTGTATGGAAATACAAAAAATCTCGAAGAGCCAAAGCAATCTTGAGAAAGAAAAATGGAACTGGAGGAATCAACCTGCCTGACTTCAGGCTCTACTACAAAACCAGAGTCATCAAGACAGTATGGTACTGGCACAAACACAGAAATATAGATCAATGAAACAAAATAGAAAGCCCAGAGATAAATCCATGCACCTATGGACACCTTATCTTTGACAAAGGAGGCAAGAATATACAATGGAGAAAAGACAATCTCTTTAACAAGAGGTGCTGGGAAAAGTGGGCAACCACTTGTAAAAGAATGAAACTAGAACACTTTCTAACACCATACACAAAAATAAACTCGAAATAGATTAAAGATCTAAACGTAGGACCAGAAACTATAAAACTCCTAGAGGAGAACATAGGCAAAACACTCTCTGACATACATCACAGCAGGATCCTCTATGACCCACCTCCCAGAATATTGGAAATAAAAGCAAAAATAAGCAAATGGGACCTAATTAAACTTAAAAGCTTCTGCACAACAAAGGAAACTATAAGCAAGGTGAAAAGACAGCCTTCAGAATGGGAGAAAATAATAGCAAATGAAGTGACTGACAAAGACCTAATCTCAAAAATATACAAGCAAGTCCTGCAGCTCAATTATAGAAAAATAAATGACCCAATCAAAAAGTGGGCCAAAGAACTAAACAGACATTTCTCCAAAGAAGACATACAGATGGCTAACAAACACATGAAAAGATGCTCAACATTACTCATTATCAGAGAAATGCAAATCAAAACCACTATGAGGTACCATTTCACGCCAGTCAGAATGGCTGCGATCCAAAAGTCTACAAGCAATAAATGCTGGAGAGGGTGTGGAGAAAAGGGAACTCTCTTACACTGTTGGTGGGAATGCAAACTAGTACAGCCACTATAGAGAACAGTGTGGAGATTCCTTAAAAAACTGGAAATAGAACTGCCTTATGATCCAGCAATCCCACTGCTGGGCATACACACCAAGGAAACCAGAATTGAAAGAGATACATGTATCCCAATATTCATTGCAGCACTGTTTATAATAGCCAGGACATGGAAGCAACCTAGATGTCCATCAGCAGATGAATGGATAAGAAAGCAGTGGTACATATACACAATGGAGTATTACTCAGCCATTAAAAAGAATACATTTGAATCAGTTCTAATGAGGTGGATGAAACTGGAGCCTATTATACAGAGTGAAGTAAGCCAGAAAGAAAAACACCAATACAGTATACTAATGCATATATATGGAATTTAGAAAGATGGTAACAATAACCCTGTATGCGAGACAGCAAAAGAGACACAGATGTATAGAACAGTCTTTTGGACTCTATGGGAGAGGGCGAGGGTGGGATGATTTGGGGGAATGGCTTTGAAACCTGTATAATATCATATAAGAAATGAATCGCCAGTCCAGGTTCCATACAGGATGCTTGGGGCTGGTGCACTGGGATGACCTGGAAGGATGGTTCGGGGAGGGACGTGGGAGAGGGGTACAGGATGGGGAACACGTGTACGCCCGTGGCAGATTCATGTTGATGTGTGGCAGAACCAATACAATATTCTAAAGTAATTAGCCTCCAATTAAAATAAATACATTTAAATTAAAAAAAAAAAACTCACTTTTTATTTAGCCAAAGGACTCTCTTCTTGTTTCAAATAATTTCTGGGTTTCTTGCTGGCCTTAGAATTCTCTTCCAACTCTAGGATTCATAGATTTCCTAATTTTCTTATAAAATTAAATTTTTTTTTTTTTACTGACATTTTAGTCTTTAATCTTTGAAGAATATATTTTGGCATGTGGTGTGGGGTAGGATTTCCAATTATGTTTTCCTATGGAAAGACAGCCAATTGTTTACTGATAATCTATCCTTGACATACTAATTTGAAATTTCACCTTTAATAAATAACAAAGTCCTATATATACCTATATTAGATTTCAGACTCTTCTGTGCCAGTTAATATTTACATATGCCTGTATCAGACTCTTGATAAAAATAGATTTATGTAATTTTAAAATTTAGTGGTAAAAATATACTGGAATTTTGGTTCCATTACCTTTAGCTGTTACACCATTTTCCCACACACTTAACATCTGCACTGCCGTGATTCCGCTATTTCTATACATTTGCATTTTCTAGAATTTCACGTAAATAAAGTCATCAATAATTTTTTCACTTAGTGTATTTTTAAAGATTCATGTCCTTTATAGCATACATAATTTCTTTTTATTGCAGAAATATTCCATTTATTTATTCACCAGTTGATGAATGTTGGGTTGGATTGTTTCCACTTTGTGCATGTTATAAGTAATGGTGCTTTAAAATTCATGTATATCCTTTTGTTCAGACATATTTTCATTTCTTTTGGGTAGTTATTAGGATTATCCAGAAACAGAACAAATGTGTATATATACGTATATATACAGACACTTAGGTAGTAGATACATATGTATATATGTGTGTATGTCAGTCAGTTCAGTCACTCAGTTGTGTCCGACTCCTTGCAACCCCATGAATCACAGCACGCCAGGCCTCCCAACTCCTGGAGTTAACTCAAACTCATATCCATCGAGTCGGTGATGCCATCCAATCATCTCATCATCTGTCATCCCCTTCTCCTCCTGCCCCCAATCCCTCCCAACATCAGAGTCTTTTCCAATGAGTCAACTCTTCGCACGAGGTGGCCAAAGTATTGGAGTTTCAGCTTTAGCATGAGTCCTTCCAAGAACACCCAGGACTGATCTCCTTCAGAATGGACTGGTTGGATCTCCTTGCAGTCCAAGGGACTCTCAAGAGTCTTCTCCAACACCACAGTTCAAAAGCATCAATTCTTCGGCGTCCAGCTTTCTTCACAGTCCAACTCTCACATCCATACATGACCACAGGAAAAACCATAACCTTGACTAGACGGACCTGTGTTGGCAACGTAATGTCTCTGCTTTTGAATATGCTATCTAGGTTGGTCATAACTTTCCTTCCAAGGAGTAAGTGTCTTTTAATTTCATGGCTGCAATCACCATCTGCAGTAATTTTGGAGTCCCCCAAAATAGTCTGACACGGTTTCCACTGTTTCCCCATCTATTTCCCATGAAGTGATGGGACCAGATGCCATGATTTTAGTTTTCTTGAATGTTGAGCTTTAAGCCAACTTTTTCACTCTCCTCTTTCAGTTTCTTCAAGAGGTGTTTTAGTTCCTCTTCACTTTCTGCCATAAGGGTGGTGTCATCTGCATATCTGAGGTTATTGATATTTCTCCTGGCAATCTTGATTCCAGCTTGTGCTTCTTCCAGCCCAGAGTTTCTCATGATGTACTCTGCATAGACGTTAAATAAGCAGGGTGACAATATACAGCCTTGATGTATGCCTTTTCCTATTTGGAACCAGTCTGTTGTTCCATGTCCAGTTCTAACTGTTGCTTCCTGACCTGCATATAGGTTTCTCAAGAGGCAGGTCAGGTGGTCTGGTATTCCCATCTCTTTCAGAATTGTCCACAGTTTATTGTGATCCACACAGTCAAAGGCTTTGGCATAGTCAATAAAGCAGAAATAGATGTTTTTCTGGAACTCTCTTGCTTTTTCCATGATCCAGCAGATGGTGGCAATTTGATCTTTGGTTCCTCTGCCTTATCTAAAACCAGCTTGAACATCTGGAAGTTCACGGTTCACATATTGCTGAAGCCCGGCTTGGAGAATTTTGCGCATTACTTTACTAGCATGTGAGATGAGTGCAATTGTGTGGTAGTTTGAGCATTCTTTGGCATTGCCTTTCTTTGGGATTGGGATGAAAACTGACCTTTTCCAGCCCTGTGGCCATTGCTGAGTTTTCCAAATTTGCTGGCATATTGAGTGCAGCACTTTCACAGCATCATCTTTCAGGATTTGAAGTAGCTCAACTGGAATTCCATCAGCTCTATTAGGTTTGTTTGTAGTGATGCTTTCTAAGGCCCACTTGACTTCACATTCCAGGATGTCTGGCTCTAGGTGAGTGATCACACCATCGTGACTATCTTGGTCATGCAGATCTTTTTTGTACAGTTCTTCTGTGTATTCTTGCCACCTCTTCTTAATATCTTCTTCTTCTGTTAGGTCCATACCATTTCTGTCCTTTATCGAGCCCATCTTTGCATAAAATGTTCCCTTGGTATCTCTAATTTTCTTGAAGAGATCTCTAGTCTTTCCCATTCTGTTGTTTTCCTCTATTTCTTTGCATTGATCGCTGAGGAAGGCTTTCTTATCTCTCCTTGCTATTCTTTGGAACTCTGCATTCAGATGCTTATATCTTTCCTTTTTTCCTTTGCTTTTCATTTCTCTTCTTTTCACAGCTATTTGTAAGGCCTCCCCAGATAGCCATTTTGCTTTTTTGCATTTCTTTTCCATGGGAATGGTCTTGATGTTTGTGTGTGTGTGTTGTGTGTGTGTGTGTGTGTGTGTAGTATATATCATCTATTATTACCCACCAGGGAAGGACAGAAAACTAAACCAATTAAAGTAATCATTATCAATTTGATTCCTTTATGAATGACTGGAGCTAAACCCCCTTCTGAAGTACCTCATGATATGTCTCTCAGAACTTTCCAGTCAGTAAATGAAAAGAAAGCAGCTCATCCATTCTATGGGCCAGAGGTGGTCCCAGAGAAATTAGCATACCTCTATGTCTGAGTTGTACATTTCTGAATACAGAGCAGATTCTCTCAGGTGTCCCATAGTGTAATATCAAAGAAGCTTTAAGGCAGAAAGCAGGAGGTATATGGCACGGGCCTATGGCAAGGTGTTGTCCAGTTGCAGCTGGACAAAACTTGTCACATCTTCCACTGAAATAATTATAGTGCAGATCTCTCCTCCCCTCATGTAGCACAAATGTAAGCTGACCCTGATCTAACCCCACTTTAACGAATAACACCCCCCACTCCCCCCTCAATGGAGAAGGCGATGGCACCCCACTCCAGTACTCTTGCCTGGAAAATCCCATGGACGGAGCCTGGTAGGCTGCAGTCTATGGGGTCGCCAAGAGTCAGACACGACTGAGCGACTTCACTTTCACTTTTCACTTTCATGCATTGGAGAAGGAAATGGCAACCCACTCCAGTGTTCTTGCCTGGAGAGTCCCAGGGACGGGGGCGGGGGGGGGGGTGGGGGTGGGGCTCGTGGGCTGCCGTCAATGGGATCACACAGAGTTGGACACGACTCAAGCGACTTAGCAGCAGCAGCAGCAGCTCCCCCCTCAAAGCTCCTGTACTAAAGAGATACTTGTCTGCTGTTATGCCATGTGGAAAAACACACTGCTGAGGTGCAATAACATCTTTTATAATGTCCCTGCCACAGGGATGCACAGGCCACCCTTTATGTAACAAATGACAGAACACTGAGGAGGGAGAAAAGGCCACAGGAAGACAGCTGCCTGTGAGAGCAGCAGGCTTGGGCAAAGAGGGAAGAAAGAACCAGAGATCCATTGACTGCAGGGTCCCAGAAACAGAGGACAAAGCAAATGGGAAACTCAAAGGATGGCACCACTGGGGACTGAGGTTGACAGCCATGTCCAAAGTTGTCTGGGGCAGAAAAGGCCAATGTGTGGAACTTCCCTGGTGGTCCAATGGTTAAGACTCAGTTCTTCCACTGCAGAAAATGAGAGTTTTTTCCCTGGTAAGGTAACTAAGATCCCACACATCAAGCTGCACGGAAAAGAAAAGTCCAATGTGAAGCGTTCATGACCCAGGAAAAGCGGGGTAACAGTCACAGTCATTTCCATCATCATTACGGTTATGTCCACAATAGGGCAATCATGCAGTCCACCTCCATGGCTGTGTTCCTGTGGAAGGAGCCAGCCAATTTACCTCACAATAGTGCATGAATTTCACTGTTGCTGATGATACTGAGGACTTCCCCACAGGGGTTTCCAAGTCACTGTCAGTTGTAACCTCTCTCAAGAAGGAAGGGCTCTGCCACTTCTCGGGGGGGGACTTGTTTTTTTTTCCCCCACCTGGGCCTGTTTAGTGCCTCTTCTGACTGTGTTCTGATTTTTGGGCCTCTGGGTCAGTTTGCTGCTGAGAAGTTGACAATCAGCATTGTCAACTGGGATCACAAGTCCCAGTACACTTTGTATGAGGGAAAAGGTATAAAGACTTTGGTGAAAGATGTTAATTTAAAAGATTTCAGGGGTCTTTTCTAGTGGTCCGGGGTGAAGAATTCGACTTTCAATGTAGGAGACATAGGTTTGATTCCTGGTCAGGGAACTAAGATCCCACACTCCATGGGGCATTAAGCCAGCATGAGGCAATTAAATCCACACACTGTAACCACTGAGCCTGTGTCCCAATGAAGACCCAATACAGACAAAAAAAGTTTCAGGGTAGCAGCTAAAATGAAAGTTGTTGTTCAGTCACTCAGTTGTGTCTGACTCTTTGTAACTCCATGGATTGCAGCACGCCAGGCTTCCCTGTCCATCACCATCTCCTGGAGCTTGTTCAATTGCTCAAACTCATGTCCATTGAGTTGGTATGCCATCCAACCATTTCATCCTCTGTCATCCTCTTCTCTTCCTGCCTTCAATCTTTCCCAGCATCAGGTCTTTTCCAAAGAGTTGGCTCTTTGCGTCAGGTGGCCAAAATACTGCAGCTTCAGTATCAGTCCTTCCAATGAATATTCAGTATGGATTTCCTTTAGGATTGACTGGGTTGGCCTCTTTGCAGTCCAAGAGACTCTTACCAGTCTTCTCCAGCACCGTAGTTCAAATGCATCAATTCTTTGGCACTCAGCCTTCTTTATGGTCCCACTCTCATATCCATAGATGACTACTGGAAAAACCATAGCTTTGACTATATGGACTTTTGTTGGCTAAGTAATGTCTCTGCTTTTTAATAATGCTGTCTAGGTTTGTCATAGCTTTTCTTCCAAAGAGCAAGCATCTTTTAATTTCATGGCTGCATCACCATCTGTAGGGATTTTGAAGCCCAAGAAAATAAAGTCTGCCACTGTTTCCATTGTTTCCCCATCTATTTGCCATGAAGTGATGGAACTGGATGCCATGATCCTAGTTTTTTGAATGTAGTTTTAAGCCAGCTTTTTCACTCTCCTTTTTCAGCTTCATCAAGAGGCTCTTTAGTTCCTCTTCACTTTCTGTCATAAGGGTGGTGTCATCTGCGTATCTGAGGTTATTGATATTTCTCCCAGCAATGTTGACTCCAACTTGTGCTTCATCAAGCCTGGCATTTTGCATGATGTTGCATATAAGTTAAATAAGCAGGGTGACAATATAAAATAAAAACAGTGGAATATATAATTTCAATCACTGACAGTTAAGTCATTCATGTGAAAATACACTAACAATGCAAAGAAAAATTTCCAAGTGAAGGTTTTCTCACATTTCTTGGGTTTTATTCCAGAGTGAGTATTCTTGTAATGTTGAAGGCATAAGGAATGTTTAAAGGATTTTCCACAATGATTTCTATGCTCCCTAAATGGAAACTTAACAAAAAATTCACAATCTTCACATAAAAACTTTTTAGCATGAGTTTTCATATGAAAAGTGAAGAAAGACCAGATGAAGGCTTTACCACATTCCTCACATTTACATGGTTTTGTTCCAGGGTGAATTTGATTGTGAGTGTTAAGATGCAAAGAACTTTGAAATAATTTTCCACATTTTTCTCATGGAAAAGGCCGTCTTAACTATGAGATTTCCTATGTTCTCTGTCTATAGGAAGTATAGGTTTTCCCACACTCCTTATATTTATGCAGTTTTTTATTTCTCTGTGATTCTGCATAGCAGGCCTCTTTTCAGTATGAGATTTTATACAGCTCCTAAGATAATAAGCTCAAAGAAGTTTTTCCTATGGGAGAAAATAATAGCAAACGAAGCAACTGACAAAGGGTTAATCTCAAAAAATATACAAGCAACTCCTGCAGCTCAATTCTAGAAAAATAAATGACCCAATCAAAAAATGGGCCAAAGAACTAAACAGACATTTCTCCAAAGAAGACATACAGATGGCTAACAAACACATGAAAAGATGCTCAACATCACTCATTATCAGAGAAATGCAAATCAAAACCACTATGAGGTGCCATTTCACACCAGTCAGAATGGCTGCAATCCAAAAGTCTACAAGCAATAAATGCTGGAGAGGGTGTGGAGAAAAGGGAACCCTCTTACACTGTTGGTGGGAATGCAAACTAGTACAGCCACTATGGAGAACAGTGTGGAGATTCTTTAAAAAACTGGAAATAGAACTGCCTTATGACCCAGCAATCCCACTGCTGGGCATACACACCAAGGAAACCAGAATTGAAGGAGACACGTGAACCCCAATGTTCACCGCAGCACTGTTTATAATAGCCAGGACATGGAAGCAACCTAGATGTCCATCAGCAGACGAATGGATAAGAAAGCAGTGGTACATATACACAATGGAGTATTACTCAGCCATTAAAAAGAATACATATGAATCAGTTCTAATGAGGTGGATGAAACTGGAGCCCATTATACAGAGTGAAGTAAGCCATAAAGAAAAACACCAATACAGTATATTAACACATATATATGGAATTTAGAAAGATGGTAATGATAGCCTTATATGCGAGACAGCAAAGGAGACACAGATGTATAGAACAGTCTTTTGGACTCTGTGGGAGAGGGCAAGGGTGGGATGATTTGGGAGAATAGCATTGAAACATGTATAATATCATATGTGAAATGAATCGCCAGTCCAGGTTTGATGCATGATACAGGATGCTCGGGGCTGGTGCACTGGGATGACCCAGAGGGATGGTGTGGGGAGAGAGGTGGGAGGGGGGTTCAGGATGGGTAACATGTGTACACCTGTAGTGGATTCATGTTGATGTATGGCAAAACCAACACAATATTGTAAAGTAATTAGCCTCCAATTAAATAAATAAATTTATATTAAAAAAATAAAAAATGAGAAAAAATAAATTAAAAAAAAGAAGTCTTTACTAGATTCCTTACTTTTTAAAAAATATAGATTTATTTATTTTAATTGGAGGCTAATTACTTTACAATATTGTATTGGTTTTGCCATACATCAACATCAATCCGCCATGGGTGTACATGTGTTCCCTATCCTGAAGCCCCCTCCCACCTCCCTCCCCATACCATCCATCTGGGTCATCCCAGTGCACCAGCCCCGAGCATCCTGTATCATGCATCAAACCTACTTATAAACTCTAATGAAAGCTTTCCTAAATTTCTTACTTATAAAGTGCTGTCTCCAGTATGAGATTTTATATACCGCTTAAGTTTAGAAGGTATAATGAAGGCTTTCCCATATTCTTTACATTAACATGAGTTTCTCTCCAGTATGAATTCCCATATGAATTTTAAGGGATGTACGATACTTTCCCACACTCCTTACATTCATAACTAGTTTGAGGTGTGATTTAGTACATGTACATCATAGCTTGGAAGTGAACAGAAGCTTTCCCATGTTACTTCTATTCACAGTTTTTCCCCATTCTGAGTTACCATTTGTGCCTGAAGAGAAAGCTGATGCTCAGAGGCTTCCAGCTTTCTCTCCCATGCTGGTTCTCCCATCTACAGCATTCAGTCAGACTGATGGCTTTTCCACACTAATTAAACAGAATGCTTCACAACAGTAGAGGTTTTCTTCTGTGGAGGTAGGAAGCTTCTTCCACACTCATTATGCTCTTAAGTGTTCTCTCCATTCTGAATATTCCTGTGTATCATAATGTTAGTGTGTTCACTGAAGCCTTTCTCATGTTGCTTACAGTCATAGACTTCCCATCCATTTTTGATTGCTGCCTGTGGATGGATAAAGAAATGATGACACTGTTTTGCCAAAAGTTTTCACTTTCATCTCAGGTTCAAAGGATTTGTTAACAAAGTGAGTGACTTGCTATATACAAATAAATAATACAAATATTTATTAGAGAATTATCTAGCTTACTTTCAATATACTAACATTAAAAGAAAAGAGAAATAGAAGGCAGAGAATACATCACCAAATTGGGTTTTGACCAACATCCTGACTTAAATAGCACTGAGAAGTCTCATGTCGCAGCACATCTGGAATCCCAACTGGGAAAGGGTTCCAGGCAGCAAGTCTGCTCTATGGGTAAAACTTCAAAGATTGCAGTTTAGGGTTCCCATTTATAATCCCAGGAGGGCTGCAAACTGATATTATCATCAATCTGTGACCAAATTGCAAGCCTGGTTTCATGTTAATACTGTTGGTTTTGTCATGTAAAACTTGGAATGTTGCTAAACCTAGGGCTTGGCTGGCCAGGCCCCCTCCAGGGGCTCAATAATCTCAAGACCCTTCCCCCATCTTATCTATGGTGCTGCAAGTCTTGCATTCACAGCAGGCAGTCACTCATAGTCACTCACAGTCAGGACAGTGTCCAGGCAGGTTGGAAGCAATGTCAGAGGTCTGCTTTGTCTCTGAAGCCTAAACAAAACTATTTATTTAATTTCCCAGCAGATGCAAAGATTGCTCAGACTCATTAACTGATCCTATTCATCTCAAACTTGAAATATGATTATAATGATGATGATGACTTTCACCATTTCTATTATATTCACAAACATCTGCTCTGTTGATTTCTTTCAAATTGAATGATGGAATCTTTCTGCTAGAATGATGTTCCATCTACTTCAACCTTGAAATAATCCTCTACAGCTTCATGAATTGTGAAAATCTCAAATTTCCTGTTATATATGTGGAAGCAAGAACTTAGGGGAACTCTAAAGCAGTAAGTATCAAGCTAGGTTTATGATATCCCCAAATTCATCCTGTTCAAACTATTTCACCATGGACACTGCTTTCCCCTGGATGACTGCCACCTATTGCATACATCTATCACTTTGCTTGTGCTGTAAATGAAATTACCTTTCTTTTCTGAATGTCAAAAAAATGAAATATGACATTTTAATATTACTGATGTTACTGTTTTCATCTCAACAGATGTTTCCCCCCGCCAAGGTTATCCTGCTGTATTGCTGAGTCTTTGGTTTAAATTGTTTTTAAAAAAAGAATAACAATTGTGTAAGAGTTTGTAGCAGGAAAGAGTTCATTGATGGAGTTAAAAATAATACTCATTTTTATTTGCTTCCAAAGTAAAGATGCTAAAAATGTTGATATATACATACTTGATTTGAGGAGTTTGGCTATGCCAAAGTATTTACAATGATAGGGTTGCAGAGCTGAAATCCAGTACCTGATTAAAAAGAATTCCATAAAAATTAAATGTGATGGGGAAAAAAAAAACACACAGAATATTATCAGTGAAGGAAAAAAGAACTTTTTGGGAAAAAAAGCCTACATCAAAATGATAAAAAGAAATTGAAAAAGGGATCTTGGATAAAGATGTGGTACATATGTAGAATAGAATATTACTCATTCACAAAAAAGAAAAAATGTCATTTGCAACAATATGGATGGATTGAGAGATTACCATATTAAGTGAAGTAAGTCAGATGAAGACAAATATCCTATCACTCATATGTGGAATCTAATTTAAAAATAATACAAATGAACTTATTTATAAAACAGATTTCAAAACAGATATCAAAAACAACTGATGTTTACCAAGGGAAATGGAGAAGGGAGGGATAAATCAGGAGCTTGGGAGGAATATACACATACTACTATATATAAGATAGATAACCACCAAGGACCTATGGTATAGCACAAGAAACTCTACTAAATATTCTGTAATGACATATATGAGAAAAGAATCTGAAAAATAATAAATATATGTGTATGTATAACTGAATCACTTTGCTGTACACTGAAACTTAACACAGTGCTGTAAATCAACTACACTGCAATAAAATTATATATATAAGAGACAAAGACTTCCCTGGTGGTCTAGTGGTTAAGAATCCACCTGGTAATACAGAAGACACGGGTTCGATCCCTGGTCTGGGAAGATCTCACAAGACACCGAGCGACTAAGAAATATTGAAACTGCAAGCTGCAAATACTGAGCCCATGGGCCTAGAGCCTGTGCTCTGCAACAAAAGAAGCTACTGCAATGAGCACCCCTTACTCTCCACATCTAGAAAAGTCCATGCACAGCAACAAAGACCAAGTGCAGCCAAAACCAAACAGATAAACTAATAAAATTAAAAAAAAAAAGAACAAGCCACCTTGTGAACCCATATGAAATTTTGAATCAATGTCAAATAAGTATCTATGATAACTTGAATATATAGTGAAACACTGGAGAACAATGACCTCAGCCCTCTGTGAGAAAGCCGATCATTATTCATAAATCTCCTCACTATTATTCCAAATGTACTGAAAGTTTCGTTGACCAGGAATCACTCACCTTGGAAGACTCCTCTTCTTTCCACTGTCCTCAAATCTTATTTCAACCAAGATATTAGAGTGGGTTTCAACGATTGATATCCTGTCCCTGAGGAAAGATATATTAATTAAAGAAGCTCCTGCAAAACAGGAGAAATTATCCAATGAATCAGGTCCTGTATTTCTAAAAATGTGATAGAAGTATTTCAGAATAGATAAAAATGGGAATTCACCTATATCTGTTTTCCACAAAGATTGTTTCTCTTTGGCATCTCAAGTCCACGTTCAGATTGATATACACAATGACAAAGCCAAGACTTTTTTTGAAATGGGAAACTAAGTGCAAAAAGAGAAGTTCATTCACATGGAGAAACCAATATACCAATGATTGTCAAACTTTGTTCTTCATGAGAGTCAAGTCCAGTGTTTGTTAGGACATAGATGACTGGGTGCCAATGCTGCAGTTTCATTCAGTGGGTCAAAGGTGGAGTCTGGGAGTCTGAGAATGCACATGTCTAAGAACGATGGTGATATAGTTAGTCTTCAAACTACAATTTCAGACACCACCAGAATTGAAACCCATTCATGTGAAGACTAGTGAGTTTCCATTATATTCAGATTTAACATCACCCTTGCTGCAACGTACCAGACCACCTTACCTGCCTCCTGAGAAACCTGTATGCAGGTTAAGAAGCAAGAGTCAGAACTGGACATGGAACAACGGACTGGTTCCAAATTGGGAAAGGAGTACATCAAGGTTTTATATTTTCACCCTGCTTATTTAACTTATATACAGAGTACATCATGCAAAATGCCAGGCTGGATGAAGCACAAGCTTGAATTAACATTGCTGGGAGAAATATCAATAACCTCAGGTATCCAGATGACACCACCCTTATGGTAGAAAGCAAAGAGGAACTAAAGAGCCTCTTGATGAAAGTGAAAGAGGAGAATGAAAAAGCTGGCTTAAAACTCAACATTCAAAAAACCAAGATCATGGTATCTGGTTCCATCAGTTCAGTTCAGTCGCTCAGTCATGTCTGACTCTTTGCGACCCCATGAACCACAACACATCAGGCCTCCCTGTCCATCACCACCTCCTGGAGTTTACCCAGACTCATGTCCATTGAGTTGGTGATGCCATCCAACCATCTCATCCTCTGTCGTCCCTCAGAGGGGGAGATGAGTCTTCTCCCCTCTCAGTCTTTCCCAGCATCAGGGTTTTTTTCAAATGAGTCAGCTCTTTGCATCAGGTGGCCAAAGTATTGGAGTTTCAGCTTCAACATCAGTCCTCCGGTTTCATCACTTTTTGGCAAATAGATGGGGAAACAATGGAAACGGTGACAGACTTTATTTTCCTGGGTTTCAAAATCACTACAGATGGTGACAGCAGCCATGAAATTAAAAGATGCTTGCTCCTTGGGAAAAAAGCTATGAAAAACACTAGACAGTGTATTAAAAAGCAGACATTACTTAGCCAACAAAGGTCCATATAGTCAAAGCTATAGTTTTTCCAGTAGTCATCTATGGATGTGAAAATTGGACCATAAAGAAGGCTGAGTGTTGAAGAACTGATGCTTTTGAACTGTGGTGTTGGAGAAGACTCCTGAGAGTCCTTTGGACTGCAAGGAGCTCAACCTAGTCAATCCTAAAGGAAATCAATCCTGAATATTCAATGGAAGGACTGATGCTGAAGCTGTAGCTCCAGTATTTTGGCCACCTGATGGGAAGAGCTGACTCATTAGAAAAGACCCTGATGCTGGGGAAGATTGAAGTTAGGTGGAAAAGGAGAGGACAGAAGATGAGATGGTTGGATGGCATCACTGACTCAATGGACCTGAGTCTGAGCAAGCTCCAGAAGATGGTGATGGACAGGGTTGCCTGGCGTGCTGCAGTCCATGGGGTCGCAAAGAGTTGGACATGACTGAGTGACTGAACAACATCATGCTGCAAGAGTAAGTGCATCACTAATATCTGTTTTCTGAGAGGCTATAGGAATGATGGCAGCCTTATCTGCTGTGGTGAGGTTCTTGTAGTTCTCTAGCATCACATGTCTGTATAGCTTTCTCTGAAAGAGGTCCAGTAAAGTCCACTCTTCCTGGGTGAAGTCCACAACCACATCAGCAAAGGTCATTGAGTCCTAAACCATCACACACATACTAGCTTGAGTAAAGTAAGATTTCCACCAGTGTTTAGTGGGGAATGAAGATGGGTGACCCATAGGAAGAGGTATTCAACATCTCATCTCTCCCAGGTCACATTGGTCCTAGGTTCTCTTCCATCTGCACTCACTCATGATTGATATTCTTCAGCTATGGCTCTACAGGAACAAGGAATACATGAACTTATCCAAATACAGTGAGCCTAAAAGCATTTCCCTTTGGCTGCACAGTTGTAAGCCAATTGGAAGCCGTGTACATGCAAAACAAAAACAATGCAGTCATCATTGTGAGAGGCAGTATTAGGAGGTAATTACCAAAATACTGAGATCATTCAGGGTAATGAATCCCTTGGACTGCAAGGAAATCAAACCAGTCAATCCTAAAGGAAATCAATCCTGAATATTCATTGGAAGGACTGATGATGAAGCTGAAGCTCCAATACTTTGCCCACCTGATGCAAAGAACAGACTCACTGGAAAAGACCCTGATGCTGGGAAAGGCTGAGGGCAGGATGAGAAGGGGACAACAGAGGATGAGATGGTTGGATGGCAGCAGACTTGATGGAGACGAGTTTGAGCAGGCTCTGGGAGATGGTGATGGACAGGGAAGCCTGGCATGCTGCAGTCCATGGGGTCACAGAGTTGGACACAACTGAGTGACTGAACTGAACTGAATGTGTCACCAGAATAAGACTCCATTTTGGGAGGGGATTTCCTAGGGACTGAGTCCTGCAGTGGCTTTTCTTTAAGAAGTTCTGGACAAGGGCCTACCTAAACAAAATGTGTCCACTGGTGGATGCAGCAGGCCATTTTGTAGAAGGATACTCTGTCTTCTTACCAAAAGCAACTTCTCAAACACTCAGACATCATCCTTTCTGTCTATCTTTCCCTCAGGAAGGCAGAAAGGGCCTTTAGAAAGAACACCTAGGAGAAAAGAAAGAAGGCATGGGCACACAGAGATGGTCATAATTCCCACAGTCACTGCCTGAAAGTCATTCCACTCTAGCTCGAAACTTCTGAATATTCTTCACATCCAAGAAATCTCACATAAATCCACACTACTGCTGTGAAATACCAGAATAGCCGTGTCTTACCTGGAGCCAGAAAAGGGGATGGTGAGCCACGCTGCCCATTAGGAAAAGACAGTGGCTTCATTTTACATGTAAGGGACCTTAAGATCTGGGTAATGTGACTTTTCACTTGCCAAGACAATAAAATACATGAATAATATTATACAGCAACTCTACCTAACACACATTCCAGAAAACTGACTTAGAGAACAGTATTCCTTCAGCAGTTCCTAGATGAACCAGAAATATGACAGCTCAGGCCCAACTAAAGGAAACTGGCAGATCCTAATCTAGGGTCTCTGAAAAATGGCATTAACAAAGACTTCTCATGGGACATATAGCTGTCATGTTGTACTGGGGTCCAGCCCCTGTAGGATCCAGGGATTCCCTCAGGATGACGGCGTTGGCGAAAAGGGAGCGTCAGTGGAGAGAATCAGAGGCCTAATTATAATTGGTTTACGTGGGAAATCAATATACCCCTACGTTCCAATTACTTTGGTCTGAAGAAAGAGTAGAGACAAAAGGAAAGAAAAGGAGACGAGAAAGAACGACACGGGGAGACCGAGCTTAGTGAGCAGGGTCCGTAGCTTTATTTCCAGCAGGCGCTTTTATACCCAAAGTTGTACATAGAAGATAATAGGGGATGTAAAGTCATGCAAGGTCAGCAGACCTTGAAACCAGGCTTTTCTTCAGATACAAAGGCTTTACGATTTACATCATCTTCTGGTCAGGAGACCTGCTAACATTTTTCTTCTGATAAGAGTTAGTCAGCCAGAAAGACTTATTTTCTCCAAAGGTGACTTTAGAGTTTAGTACCACTCCCCAAAAGCACTAGGCAGAGTTGCATTCCTATAGGGCAAGGGTGCAGTGGGGGTAATTAAAGGAAGAATTTATTAGCTTAGGGGTCCAAGGTTATTATTAACATTAAAGCTTCAACTTATATTTCTTATATATCAACTATATTAATCAATACACTTTCAGGGACATCAGATCAGATCAGTCGCTCAGTCGTGTCCGACTCTTTGTGACCCCATGAATTGCAGCACACCAGGCCTCCCTGCCCATCACCAACTCCCAGAGTTCACTGAGACTCACGTCCATCGAGTCAGTGATGCCATCCAGCCATCTCATCCTCTGTCGTCCCCTTCTCCTCCTGCCCCCAATCCCTCCCAGCATCAGAGTCTTTTCCAATGAGTCAACTCTTCGCATGAGGTGGCCAAGGTACTGGAGTTTCAGCTTTAGCATCATTCCTTCCAGAGAAATCCCAGGGCTGATCTCCTTCAGAATGGACTGGTTGGATCTCCTTGCAGTCCAAGGGACTCTCAAGCGTCTTCTCCCAACACCACAGTTCAAAAGCATCAATTCTTCGGTGCTCAGCCTTCTTCACAGTCCAACTCTCACATCCATACACGACCACAGGAAAAACCATAGCCTTGACTAGACGAACCTTTGTTGGCAAAGTAATGTCTCTGCTTTTGAATATGCTATCTAGGTTGGTCATAACTTTCCTTCCAAGGAGTAAGCGCCTTTTAATTTCATGGCTGCAGTCACCATCTGTAGTGATTTTGGAGCCCAGAAAAATAAAGTCTGACCCTGTTTCCATAGTGGGTGGGAAATACGGAAACTTGGCAGCAGGCATTAACTCGACAAAGAATTTTCTATTGGTTCTATTTTGACATTTTCTAACTCTCCAGGAGGCTCTGTATTGTTAAAATAACTGACTCTCCTTGTACCTCATACTGTTGCGGGACTATTAACAATCACATGCATAGCTGTAAGAGTCCGGAAACCTGTTGGGCAGGTTAGAAGGCTTTCTGAGGGGATCACAATTGCAACACACCTTATTATACCCTGGAGACTTAGTAACTAGAGCTCTAAGTTGCTTTTCTTACAGATAAGAGTGGTTGGGGATAGCCCCTCGTGACTGTCAAAGGAGTTGGTGAAAGTCATGAAATAGTAAAACAGGCTCAGGTTTTGGGGTAGACACTCAGGCAGGCCCAGAGGGGCACCCCTTGAATTCTGGCTCACCTTGTATCTCCCACATGACCTTGTCATGGGGTGGGGACTCCCATGCTGGCTCCTGGCAATGTTGTAATGATGGTAAAATTTGCCTCTAAATTTCATTCTTTGATGTCAAGACCATGTAAGGCAGCTTATAAATATAAGCGGATAGGGATATCTTCATCCCCTGGGAGACTGGGTTATCTGGAGTCTTGCTTCATACCAAACACCAAACAAGAAATACTAGTTATCTCATATACAACATCATAAATTAGGTCTATGTAGATGATAGTTACAAAAAGAGTATCCTCTATATGACAATATCAGTAACATCAATTGCTATTCACTGAAGACATTATGTACCAGATCTCTCATTAGGAGCTTATACCTTATGTATATGTTTAGAACAACTTGATTATTGGCATCTACTCTTTCCACTGTGAATTATGTAAACTCTAAACAGAAATCAAGTATATAGGATAAAAATTTAATGTCCGGCGGATTCAAATCCCTTTGCATGAAGAAAACAATGTAAAACATCTCACTGTTTTATGTGTGTATGTGTGCTAAGTCATTTCAGTCATGTGCAACTCTGTGCAGCCCTATGGACTGTAGCCTGCCAGGCTCCTCTGTCTATGGGACTCTCCAGGCAAGAATACTGGAGTGGGTTGCCATGCCCTCCTCATTTCATTTTTAATACTGACTAAGTGTTTAATTAATATTTGAGTATATATAGGATAAAATATATTCATATAAACAAATTTCATCTTTCATTTTTGTTTATTGTAGGCACTGAAAATATTTTCTTATGTACATGATCTATACATTATATTTATATTGGAAAAGCACTGGTGTAGGCTGCTGCTAAAAGGGCTTCCCAGGTGGTGCTAATGGTAAAGAACCCACCTGCCTGGTTTGATCCCTGGGTGGAGAAGATCCCCTAGAGGAGGGCATGGCAACCCACTCCAGTATTCTTGCCTGGAGAATCCCCATGGACAGAGGAGCTTCATAGGCTACAGTCCACAGGTTTGCAAAGTCGGAAATGACTGAAGTGACTTAGCAGGCACGCAGGGTGCTTCTGGGCTTATGAAGGGAGAACATAAAACGTTTATTTGGTCAACACCCTTGAGTTTCTCTTAATGGATGTTAGAGAAGTTTGAAGCTCTGGGCCTCTTTAAGTTCTTGAAAGTGAAAGTCGTTCAGTTGTGTCCAACTCTGTGACCCCATGGACTATACAGTCCATGAAATTCTCCAGGCCAGAATACTGGAGTGGGTAGCCTTCCCTTCTCCAGGGGATCTTCCCAACCCAGGGATCGAACACAGGTCTCCCACATTGGACGCAGATTCTTTACCATCACTGGATTATTCCTTTATTCTTTCAATGCCACTATGCCAGGCAATCACTTGAGAACAGTAACATATACAGAAAATATTATAGGCATTAAATACCCATCATTCTTATTACAGAAGATAGACAATAAAAGAATAATTGATAAATCAATTCATTAGTAATATGGGAAAACAATCAAACAGGTAAAAAAAAAAAATCGTTATCCTACACACACATAGAAACAGGACACACAGACACCCTACATATATTTTGCTATTTCCTGGGCAAAATAAAGAAGGGAGAAATCATTAGGTCTCCCACACTTGACCCAAAAAGATTACAAAAAAATTTATGAAACTTTTTACAAAAGAATTCAGAATACATGAAAGTACTGGCAAGCCTCCACAGGTCTTCATCGGAAACACTCAAAACAGTTCTGCACTCTCTCCTTGCCTTGGACAAGGAGCAATGCCCCATCATACTTAGTCCAACATTCATCTGTTTTGTGAGTCTCTTCAGAAAATCACCTTCTCATGTTAGTTTTCAATTCCATTTTCATTCAATTTGCTTTTGTTTATTCACTTCTTCCACAGACTTTCTTCATGCTTAAGTTCTTTTAACATTCTGTATCTAAAGGTTAGCTTCTTTTTGTTAGAATATCAATAACCTTTAACATATCCAAACATGGACCACCACTTTCCCCTACTGCTCACCAGAATCTCCAGGACTGTAAGGATGTGAGGACACGAGGTTGGAGTCGACTTTAAAGGCAGAAATTCCTCACCTCTTGAAGAAAACTCATAAAGGTTGCTGTGGATGCTTTTGAAGAGCAGAGCACAAGATGAAACCAGAATGACCCTGTGGAGGCGCCCTTACATTTTGCGGTAGCGGCCCCTGGACCTGGTTCTGAGAGGCCTCGAGGCCCCAACAGAAGGGATCGGTACACACCAGGCATCTCTAAGCCTGTCTGGGGAGTCCCGGGACAAATTTTTCTTTGAATTTTATTTATTTCATTTTGTTTTTAAATCAGTAAGCAAGCTGAGACTAGCATTACATTTGCTAGATTTCACAACTGCTTGGTATATAATATTTAGTTTCCCTTTTTTTGATAGGGGTTGAGGAGATTACCTGTAAACCTGTAAAGCCCCAGCCTTTATACTTTTTCTTTTGGTTTCCTGCCTTTCCCTTTTTTATTTTTGTTAAGATACTTATCTTGATAAGCTCCTGATGGTCCTGAGGGACTCCTGCTCTGAGCAGTAGCCTCCCTTTCTAGAATGGCCCTGTCAACTTCAGAGAGACTAGAGTCTATAGCCAAGGTGGGGCAATCCCTACTTTCTAAGTTTGATTTTCAGGAAGATGCTTTTTCATGTTGATAGGCAGTGGCATTCATCAGAGCCCAAGCACACTGACCAGGAGCTTTACAAACTGATTTGAGAAACCTTCTGAGATTTCCTGGGAATTAGAACAAAATGTCCCTCCCCCTTTTCATTTTTCATTAAATACTGAGCCACCAGTCTCTATGGATGAGATCCCTCATATCCCAGTAGGTTGGGGAACAAATCACTACAGAAGCCAAGCAAGGAGCAACAGAGAGATAGGTGAGGGTTGCTGGTGTCTTTGGTTGGACAGCTTCTGGGGACCTCCAGGTCTCTGTCTCCCACAAGGGATGTTGTGGAGATGTCTCCTGGTGTTGCAAGGAACATCACAAATAATATGGTGATGAAGAAAGGTTAAGTTGTTTCTGGTTGTCTTTAAAACTGGTAGGGATAAAATGTTACCCTGGGGGTTCCCAGGTGGTGCTAGTGGTAAAAAACCTGCCTGCCAATGCAGGAGACTTAAAGAGATGTGGACTCAATCCCTGGATCAGGAAGATCTCCTGGAGGAGGGCATGGCAACCCACCCCAGTATTCTTGCCTGGAGAATCCCTTGGACAGAGGAACCTGGCAGGCTACAGGCCACAGGGTCACAAAGGGTTGGACACCACTGAAGCAACTTACCATGCATGCAGTAGGTCAATAGCTCACATTTATATCAAGTGAGGGAATTCCCTGGTAGCTCAGATAATAAAGCGTCTGCTTACAATGTGGGAGACCCAGGTTCGATCCCTGGGTTGGGAATAAATACTTATTAACAGGAAAAGAACAGACACTATTTAAGAATGAAAGGATAATTTATCAGAAACATATAAAATGACTACATTTGTGTGCTTCCAGTTCTATGGCCTCAAAATAAAATAATTTAAAAAACAACCTAATATCCACAGTCATACTGGGACACTAAAATACCTCTCTCAATAAAGGGGTAATCAGGAGATAAAGTTTGTAATGATACAGGTTTTAAAAACACAAGATTTATTCATCAGATATACTGAAAATCTATTCAGTTCAGTTCAGTCACTCAGTTGTGTTCAACTCTTTGTGACCCCATGGACTCCAGCAGGCCAGGCTTCCCTGTCCATCACCAAGTCTCGGAGCTTTCTCAAACTCATGTCCATGGGGTTGGTGATGCCATCCAACCATCTCATCCTCTGTCATACCCTTCTACTCCTGCCTTCAATCTTTCCAGCATCAGGGTCTTTTCTAAGAAGCCAGTTCTTCACATCAGGTGGCCAAAGTATTGGAGCTTCAGCTTCAACATCAGTCCTTCCAATGAATATTCAGGGCTGATTTCCTTGAGGACTGACTAGTTGGATCTCCTTGCAGTACAAGGGACTCTTAAGAGTCTTCTCCAACACCACAGTTCAAAAGCATCATCAATTCTTTGGTGCTCAGCTTTCTTTCTAGTCCAACTCTCATATCCATACATGACTACGGGAAAAACCATAGCTTGACAACATGGACCTTTGTTGGCTAAGTAATGTCTCTGCTTGTTAATATGTTGTCTAGGTTGGTCATAGCTTTTCTTCCAAGGAGTAAGCGTCTTTTTAAATTTCATGGCTGCAGTCACCATCTACAGTGATTTTGGAGCCCAAGAAAATAGTCTCTTACTGTTTCCTCATCTTTTTGCCATGAAGTGATGGGACCGGATGCCATGATCTTAGTTTTCTGAATGGTGAGTTTTAAGCCTACTTTTTCACTTTCCTCTTTCATCAAGAGGCTCTTTAGTTCTTCTTCACTTTCTGCCATAAGGGTGGTGTCATCTGCACATCTGAGGTTATTGATATTTCTCCTGGCAATCTTGATTCCAGCTTGTATTTCATCCAGCCCAGCATTTCCCATGATGTATTCTGCATATAAGTTAAATAAGCAGGGTGACAATATACAGCCCTGACATACTCCTTTCCTGATTTGGAACCAGTCTGTTGCTTCATGTCTAGTTCTAACTGTTGCTTCTTGACCTGCACACAGATTTCTCAAGAGGCAGGTAAGGTGGTCTGCTATTCCCATCTCTTTAGGAATTTTCCAGTCTGTTGTGATCCACACAGGCAAAGGCACTGGCATAGTCAATAAAGCAAAAGTAGATGTTTTTCTGGAACTCTCTTGCTTTGATGGTGCAATGGATGCTGGCAATTTGATCTCTGGTTCCTCTGCCTTTTCTAAATCCAGCTTGAACACCTGGAAGTTCGCAGTTCACATACTGTTGAAGCCTGGCTTGGAGAATTTTGAACATTACTCAAAAAAAAGTCAGACACGACTAAGCGACTGAACTGAACTGAATTAAACTTGTTAGCATGTGAGATGAATGCAATTGTGTGGTAGTTTTGAACATTCTTTGGCATCGCCTTTCTTTGGGACTGGAATGAAAACTGACCTATACTCAACAATTACAGAATACACATTGTTTTCAACTATACTTGAAGGATTAAAAAATTTTTTTTAATTGGAGAACTGCTTTACAATGTTGTTGGTTTCTGCCATAAAACAACATGAATCACCCATAAGAATACATATGCTCCCTCTCCTTTGAAGGATTCTTAAAGCTTGACCATATATGAGATGCATCAGTTAAGACTGAAATCCACTGCAACAGATTCTTCCCACACGAGTGATTTAAACCAGTTAGGAGTTTATTTTTCTCATGTTACATGAAATTCAGAAACAAGCAACTCATAGTTGCTTATATACAGCCAAAAAATACCTTACATGTCTATTATATAATCAGTAGTCTATGATTGTCATCTTATTGGTCTATTCTCTAAGGAAAAAGAGATTAACCTGAGGGCAGATGGTAAAGTGAAAATGCCAGATGCCATGCTCCCATTTCCATGGAATTCTTTAGAACCCACAAGCTGTGACCTCTTGCTTCTTTCTCACAGGCCAAGACTGTGAGGTCATGGGCACTCACAGCTGCAAGAAAAGCCGGGAGATGAGTCCTCAGAAATTGTCTACACTGCTAATCTGAACACAACTGTAGTTTTGTTACTTGAAGGAAGGGAGAAATGGATATTGGGACAGCAACTTCTTGTATCTCACACATTAGGCCACATAGCAAGTCTCTAATAATTTTCTGTTTGTATGTTATTGATCTATGTCATGAAGATCAGGCATTCTGTGGACAGTGCAATTCAATTAGGAATCTATAACTAAAAGATAGCTAAAATATGCCCAGCCTGCACATTAAAATACATATTTATAAAGAACCTATAGTTCAGTCCAGGATATCTTGATGAGAAATGCACAATACTTAGTACTTACTTATAATAAAAACATTACATACCTAAACTTTAGTGAGGGATTTCCCTTGTGGTCCTGTGGCTAAGACTCCACACTCCTGATACAGAAGGCCTACCTAGGTTCAATTCCTGGTCAGGGAACTAGATACTGTACATTGTGACTAAAGATCTTGTATGCCACAATAAAGACTGAGGATCCTACATGCTGCAATTAAGACTTGTTGTAGCCAAATACATAAATAAATAAATACTAAAAAAACAAAAACAAACAAACAAAAAACAAAAAAAAACAACAAAAAAAAACATCTTTGTGATGTACATCAAGGGGAATTTAGAGTGCTATATAATCTTTAATACTCATCAGCTAATGAGTTGTCACACTTTAAACACTCACTGATAAATACAATCACAGAATCGTAACATTTACGTTTGCCCCAGTATAATGTAACTGAAGAGTTGTGCCTTCTAAATTGGTCATAATATGGTTTCTCTCCAGAGTGTGTTAAAAAATGACTGAGGGGGGAAGGGGCCCTTAAGGCTAGCTTGTAGTCATTTCATTCACAGAGCTTCTGCCCAGTATGTATTCGCTTGTGCATGATAAGGTTAGTGCTAGTGCTGAATGCTTTTCCACACTGGATACATTTATAAGGCTTCTCCCCTGTATGAGTTCTCATATGCACTCTTAGGCAAGAGGAATTCCTAAAGGCCTTCCCACATTCTTTACATGCATAGGTTTTCTCTCCAGTGTGAGCTCTCTTGTGCACAATGAGATAAGAGCCTGTGCTGAAGGATTTTCCACAGTGATTACACTCATAAGGTTTCTCTCCAGTGTGAGATCGGGTATGTTTCTTAAGGGATGACTGATCAATAAAGGCTTTCCCACAGTCACTGCATTCATAGGGTTTCTCGCCAGTATGGGTTCTCATATGTTTCTGAAGGGATGAAGGAACAGTGAAAGCCTTGCCACATTCCTTACAGTCGTAAGGTTTCTCTCCAGTGTGAGTTCTTTTATGAACGTTAAGGTGAGAGCTCTGGCTGAAGGATTTTCCGCAGTGATTACACTCATAAGGTTTCTCTCCAGTGTGTGATCTTACGTGTTTCTTAAGGGAAGATTGAAAAACAAAGGCTTTCCCACAGTCCCTACATTCATAAGCTTTCTCTCCAGTATGAGGTCTCAAACATATCTGAAGGGACAAGGGGCCAGTGAAAACTTTCCCATGTCCATTACATTTTGAGCTTTCTTTCACAGTACACATTTTTTTGTGGACACTATGGAAAGATCTTTTCCCACAGTCACTGTGTTCATGGAGTTTCTCTTCAGTAGGTATTTGTTTATGTACTGAGAAGGAAGAGTGTAATTTGGATATAAGATGTTGATTACATTCAGACTTTTCTCCTGTGAGAGTTCTGAAGTGTTTCCTAAGGGGTGACTCTTGATTAAAAGTTTTTCCACAATCACTGAATTCAAGAATTTTCTCTCCAATGTGAGTACACAAATGATTCCTAAGAGTTGAGGGATGGCCAAAGTCTCTCCCATATTCTTTATATTTGTAGCATTTCTTGCCCTTGCAATATCTTGTACGAATAAGGTGATAATTCTTTCTGAAGAATTTTCTACAGTGATCACATTCCAATGGTTTCTCACCAGGGAGGGTTGGTGCCTACAGAAAAAGGAGTAAGTGATGACTAAAGGCCTTCTTGGGGCTTCCCTGGTGGCTCAAACAATAAAGAATCTGCCTGCAATGCAGGAGACCTGGGTTTGATTCCTGGGTTGGGAAGATCCCGTGGAGAAGAGCATGGCAACCCACTCCAGTATTCTTGCCTGGAGAATCCCATGGACAGAGGAGCCTGGCAGGCTACAGTCCATAGGGTCTGCACAGAGTCTGACATGCCTGAAGTGACTTAACATGCACAAAGGCTTTCTCACTTTTATTACACAGGAACTCATTTCCATGTGGATCCTGCCATATATAGGAAGTATATTATTATGACTAACATTTTTGCCATTTTCAGGATGTGTGTATATTTTTTGCCTTATTCTTTCAAGTTGAAATAGCTGAATACTCTTCCCAAGGCCCCATGGAATTTATTCTATCAAAGGGCATCCTAATTATAGAGTTTTTCTAATCATGGGTGAAGAATGAATGATTTATTAAATACTTAATAGTGGAATGACATTTAAGTAAATGTTTGTTGCTGTTGTTTAGTCGCTATGTTGTGTTTCTTTTGTGACCTCATGGATTGTAGCTCACCAGGCTCCTCTGTCCATGGGATTTCCTAGGTAAGAATACTGGAGTGAGTAGCCATTTCCTTTTCCAGGGGATCTTTCCAACTCAGGGATTGAACCTGCATCTCCTGCCTTGGCAGGCAGATTCTTTACCATTGCACTACCGGGGAAGCTCAAGTAAATGTTTACTTTTTGATATTCTCTGCAAGGCTGCAAGTGTTGAGGTAGGTTTGGAGATTTCTCCAATTTTATAGGATTAATAAAGGATTTCCTGATGCAGCTTTCTGATGAATGATTCTACTTGCCTCAAGTGTCTCCTCTTGCTTGGGTGCTGCTGCTGTTTTAATTTCTTGAAATTCACAGAGATCTCCCAGTCTTAAAAAACAGGAATCATTTCTAGTGAATCTCACCATTTTTATGCCATTGGCAGTTTTTTCTCCAGGGACATTCTGCATGAGAATTACATCTTTTGATTTAAGTTGAGTAGCCCCATCTGAAAGTGAATGGGGAAATTTTTTATAATTATTGGGAGAAAAAGTAGGGGTGAAAGAAAAAAGGAGGCAGGCATGCTATTGATTTGTTTTCAATTAATAACCCTAAATATAGGAGGAAAATGTGAGAGAGAAGATGTAACCAGTGATCAGAGAAATTAATTTAGGAACTTGGCTTTCTCTGGGAAAAGATGCCAATGATAGGAATAAGCAACGGAAATGAGAGGTATTTTACATAGAATTCTGGAGGCTTGGGACATAAAGCTCATGTAATGGTCTCAGCCTTCTTAGCTCACAATGACTGACAACTGTACCACCACTCACAGGCTGTGGCTATTCCATACAATGACCCCTTCCTGCCCGGGGCTCACCTGTACAAGCACTTTGGAGAATTCCTCTCCCCTCTGGCCTCAGTTCTTCCTGCGCCACCTCAGTGATTGGACTGTGTTTGCAGAGATGATACCCTGCTCATGGGAAAAGACATATGATGTGGGGAGACTGTGAAGGAGACAAGGAGTCTTTCCACAAAACTGATTCCAATACTTTGGTTTTCAAGGATTCTAAAGATAGGCAAGAGCAGCAAAAGAATCAGATTACATAGCCTTTTCACAGAGCACCATAAGACAAACACCCACACACCTTTTCCCACATGATCTGACTCTTGAATTCTAAGCCCAAGATCTGTAAATTACCTAAATTTTTTAAGAACTGAGAAAATACAATCAGTGAATTTTCTTGGGAAGTGATAAGACTTCCCAACAAGGGCAGGAACAGTCCATTCTGTGTTTACCGTGTATAGCTGTTCTTTTCAGTTCCTGGGAGAGACAAGTGATGAACTAGTACATGCACAAACAAGTGAATATGAAGGAATGAGGCCAACTTTACCCACTGAGGCCAGGTTCCTAAAGTTCTCCAACATCACATCTCTGTACAGGATTTTCTGAGTGGGGGCCAGCAGGGCCCACTCCTCCTGTGAGAAGTCCACTGACACTTCCTCGAAGGTCACCAACTCCTAAAACACCATGTATACATTCAGGTTCAGCCAAGAACTATCTCTAACTTTGAACCAGAAAGATGATGGGTGAGGCTGAGAGGAATTGGGGAGAAGACCCAATGTGCAGTAAGCTCAGACATTCTTCAGAGGCCTCTTATCATTTCACCCAAGTTCTTGGAATCTTCCACTTCTGTTCTCACTCACTGGACCATCTCTTTCAGGATCATGGTTTTTAGAAGCTTTTCTAACACAGCTGAGCTGATATTGCCACAACTAGGTTGCAAGGAGTCTTCTAATCTTATTCAAGATCTAGTACAGATTTAGCATATTATAGAATGAGAAAATACTTGGAAAATCAATGTTTTTCCTAGTGAAAAAAAGTCTTTGTTTTCCTTCATGGCAGCCAGCAGAATATGGAACTAACACTCACCCTCAGGGATTATCTGAAACACAAAACAAATGTTGAAGCTTTTCCTTAAACATTCTCTCTCTCCCATTCTAAGAAGCCCAAAGAACTGAGGGAGCCTGAGGCTCCAGTACTTTGGCCACCTCATGTGAAGAGTTGACTCATTGGAAAAGACTCTGATGTTGGGAGGGATTGGGGGCAGGAGGAGAAGGGGACAACAGAGGATGAGATGGCTGGATGGCATCACCGACTTGATGGACATGAGTCTGAGTGAACTCTGGGAGTTGGTGATGGAGGGAGGCCTGGCGTGCTGTGATTCATGGGCTCGCAAAGAGTTGGACACGACTGAGTGACTGAACTGAACTGAACTGAACTGAGGCTAGTCTGGTTGGGCTGTGAAGCTCTGGGTCACGGACAAGAGATGTAGCCTTTGGGAACAGTGATTTTTTTTGGATAGAGTAACTTCCCACATACCTGTGACCAGGTTGTCAGCAATCCTGCAGCCATTCTTTCTTTTGTGTGTCTCCCTTCTGGCTTGGCAGGGTTCTGACCATGAAGACCTAGAAACGAAGAAAGAAGCCATGAGATTCTGGGCCTGACAGATATTCAACACTTAGAGGCCTTGTAAGAGTTCTCATACTAGCTTCAGAGTAGCCACACGCACCTAAATGCACATATATATATATATATATATATATACACACACACATAATACAGTAAAGAATTTATCTCCTTATCCAAGAACAATTAGGAATTGGGAATACAGTATGTTCTTATATTTTAAACTTTTCCCTAGACTGAGCCACCAAAATTGCCTAGAGTCACTAACAATTCAGGAGCAATGAGTCCTCTAGTATTAAAATTCCTCTGTATAAGAAACCAGGACTCCTTTGGGAACTATGTTCAGTGTGGAACAAGAAATGTTCAGCATAAGCCTGGAACAGCTTATACCAGAAAGGAAGGAATCTACCACACAGGAGAAAACTTAAAAAGGTTCCCACTGGCTTATGATGGAACAATTTAATAAACAGTAATTACAATCAGTTGAAATACACCAAATATAAAACAAAGCCATGAGTCCATAATGTTACTAAAAAATGGTCAATGGTCACTACCAGAGGTGACCAGGATATAATTTTGTTATTCTGAAAATTCGTAAAAAAAAAAAAAAATCAAGCCTGTATCATCCTGTCCCCTCCTTTATGAACAACATTTTATTATTACTAAATAGTTATGATACAGGAAAGTTCTTTCCAGAATAATCATACAAACTTTATTCTAAGTTCCATTTATTATGAAGAAAATGCTAAAATCAGAAAGTCATCATTCTGAAACCACTAGTAAATTAATGCACTTAGGCAATGACAATCAATGGTTACTAAAATATTACGTGAAAAGTGAATGGGAATATTTATTTTCAACTTCTAGCTTTGAAAAAATTTCAAACTCAAAAGTTGTAAGAA
The DNA here is from genome assembly GCF_002263795.3 of Bos taurus. Lineage (NCBI taxonomy): Eukaryota > Metazoa > Chordata > Mammalia > Artiodactyla > Bovidae > Bos > Bos taurus. The sequence continues at coordinate 14,232,027 of NC_037334.1, read as the reverse complement.
TTAGTGTAAAAGTGATGAGCTTCCCTATACTCTTTACTAATTGTTAAAGTTTTGTCACATTTGCTTTCCTTCTCCTCTCTGTAGGGGTGTGTGTGTGTTTCATCAAGAATATTGAGAGGAAACTACTTGAGAGGAAATTGCAGGTGTCAGACCCTTTTTTCCTATATACTTCAGAGTGTCATAGGAACTGGGGACTTTCCCTAACAAAATCAAAACCAGGATTTAATATTTATTATCTAACATATAATTCATATGCAGAATTTTACCAACTAGTCCAGTAATATCCTTTACAGCAGCCACTTTAAAATTTCCTATCCAGGATTATGCCCTCAGACTATGTTTCTTTCATCTTCTTTAATCTGGACCAGTCCCTTGGCCTTTCTTCATCTTTTCAGGTTTGAAAAGTCCCAGGTCAAATGTTTTACAGATTACATCTCAGTTTTAGTTTGTCTGTTTTCTCATGGTTAGAGTCACAATGTTTATTTTTGGATGATGTATTTTATAACTGATGCTTGTCCTCAGTGAATCACTTAAGGAGGCATTGGGAACAGTGTGTCTGATTACTGATGCTAATTTCAATCACTTGGTTAAGGTGGTATGCAGCAGGTTTCCCCATTAAGTGACCCCCCGCCCTTTTTTTTTTGTAACTAAGAAGAAACCTGAAGGGGATAATTTTAAGACTAAATAGATGTGCTGGGCAACTTTATAAAGGAAGATCAGGCTGATAAATCTTAACATCTTAAGAGACACCTGGACACCATGAGTTCTGATATGATGCAATAAGAGACGATACCAATTATAAAATATTTTTTAATAAAAAAAAATCCTAACAAATCCTTTCATATAATTAGCAGTTTATAGAAGAAGGGTAAGAGGAGGGGACAGAGGACACGCTTAATGATATATAGGGGACATAATCAGAAATATCCAGTTTGGAGGAGAAAGAGGAAAGGAAAACTCTTCCTGATTAAGAGACTTAAGAGGTGTAACAATTCACTGCAATGTGTGGCCCTTACAGCTTAAAAAAAAAATAATGTTATTTACTTTAGGCTGTGCTGGGTCTGTGTTGTTGTGTGGGCTTTTCTCTAGTTGCAGTGAGTGGGGGCTACTCTCTAGTTGTGGTACACAGGCTTCAGTAGCTGTGGAACATGGGTTCAGTAGTTGTGGTGCTTGGGCTTAGTTGCTCTGCAGCATGTGGGACCTGCCCAGACCAGGGATTGAACTCGTGTCTCCTGCACGGGTGGGTGGATTCTTTACTACTGAGCCACCACTTCAGTTCAGTTCAGTTGCTCAGTCATGTCCGACTCCTTGCGACCCCATGAATTGCAGCACGCCACGCCTCCCTGTCCATCACCAGCTCCCGGAGTTTACCCAAACTCATGTCCATCGAGTCGGTGATGCCATCCAGCCATCTCATCCTCTGTTGTCCCCTTCTCCTCCTGCCCCCAATCCCTCCCAGCATCAGGGTCTTTACCAACGAGTCAGAGTCAACTCTTCGCATGAGGTGGCCAAAGTACTGGAGTTTCAGCTTTAGCATCATTCCTTCCAAAGAACACCCAGGACTGATCTCCTTTAGAATGGACTGGTTGGATCTCCTTGCAGTCCAAGGAACTCTCAAGAGTCTTCTCCAACACCACAGTTCAAAAGCATCCATTTTTCGGCACTCAGCTTTCTTTATAGTCCAACTCTCACATCCATACATGACCACTGGAAAAACCATAGCCTTGACTAGGCGGACCTTTGTTGGCAAAGTAATGTCTCTGCTTTTTAATATGCTATCTAAGTTGGTATTTATTTAACTTATATGCAGAGTACATCATAAGAAATGCTGGGCTGGAAGAAGCACAAGCTGGAATCAAGATTGCTGGGAGAAATATCAATAACCTCAGATATGCAGATGATACCACCCTTAACGGCAGAAAGTGAAGAGGAACTAAAAAGCCACTTGATGAAAGTGAAAGAGGAGAGTGAAAAAGTTGGCTTAAAGCTCAACATTCAGAAAACGAAGATCATGGCATCTGGTTCCATCACTTAATGGGAAATAGATGGGGCAACAGTAGAAACAGTGTCAGACTTTATTATTTGGGGCTCCAAAATCACTGCAGATGGTGATTTGCAGCCATGAAATCAAAAGACGCTTACTCCTTGGAAGGAAAGTTATGACCAACTGAGCCACCAGGGAAGCGCCCAATTCTTTTTTTTATAGATTAGAGAAATACGGTAAAATTTTTGAACGTTAAGGCTTTGTAACGGCATTTACAAAGTTTCTGGTTTCAGCTGGCACCTCAAAGATATATTCCTTTTAAGTTACATGATTTTAGGTTCTCAATTAACAAAGGTCAACAGACATGGAGAAAGTCTAGAAAATGCTCAACATTGACAAATTAGTTCGAAAACTAGAGAATTTGCCTTCAAAAATAGCTATTTCTACCAAAGTGAGAAAAAAAGGTATTATTGTTGGATTAAACTACAATTTTAAATATCAACGTCCCTTGGAAAATATCACTATAGCTTGAAAAATCACATTGACTTACAACTCACACTTTTGATCCTTGGAATGACATTTTTTAATTCCAAAATGCAGTGTGCTTTTTTTCCCCCAAAGTGACTTATTATAAAAAAGCTTGCTCCCTCTCAATGCTGAGTTAGTTCAGCAATGCAGCTCCATCCTTTTAAGCATTCTAGTCAAGTGTTAGTCACTCAGTCGTGTCTAACTCTTTGCGGCCCCATGGACTGTAGCCCACCAGGCTCCTCTGTCCGTGGAATTCTCCAAACAAGAATACTGGAGTGGGCTCCAATTCCCTTCTCCATGCAGTATGCTTCTGAGTCAGTAGTTTTATACTGGATGCCCTTTAAAGCAATCTTCCTGAATGTTAAAATGATCTATGATTTTTTCATTAAACTTATGAGCAAATTTGCTAATATGTTTATCAAGAGCAATGTTTCCCTTTCTTTTTTTAAAAAATATTTATTATTTATTTCCTGCACCAGGTCTTTGTTGGGCACGTGACATCTAGGTCTCTGACCAGGGATTGAACGTGGATTCCCTGCACTGGAAACTGGGAGTCTTAGCCATGGGACTATCAGGGAAGTCCCTCCCTTTCCTTTTTAAAAGTAATTTTTAAGTTTATTTTTATTGAGGTAATAATGATTTACAAAACTATGTAAGCTTCATGTGTACAAAACCAAATGTCTTTTCTAACACTCCTTTATTAAGACATCCCACAGTTCACTATAGTGTGCATTCTGCCTTGCTGCAATAAGTAATAAATCCAACTTGCTTAATTCTGTGTGTTCCTGGTAACCTTTGGCTAAAGACCACTGATAATATCAAGAAAAACTATTAACTTGGGGGTGTGTCGTAATGGTGTTGTGATAATGCTAAAAACTTCTGTTAAAAGTTTGTTTAAAAATTTTTAATTGAAGTATATTGATATATATGTCATGTTAGTTTCAGGTGTACAGCAAAGTGATTTATTTATATCCATTGTATACATATATCTATGTGTATGTGTGTGTATATATATACACACACACACACACGTTTATACATATATATACATATACATATATGGGCTTCCTTTGTGGCTCCATGGTAAAGAATCCACCTGCCAGTGCAGGAGATGAAGGTTTTATCTCTAGGCTGGGAAGATCCCCTGGAGAAGAAATGGCAGCCCACTCCAGTATTCTGGCCTGGAAAATTCCATGAACAGAGGAGCCTGGCAGGCTATCGTCCATAGGGTCACAAAGAGTTGGACATGACTGAGCAACTGAACATAGCACAATAGATCAAAGTAGAAAATAGTATGATCATCTCAATAACACACTAAAAAAGTCTGATAATACTCAACATTGCCTAATGATTTAAAAATATTTTCAGCCAACTCCATAAAAAAAAAAAAAACCCTCAACTTTTAAAATGGGCAAAATATGTTTTTCTAAAGAAAAATACAATGGCCATTAAGCATATGAAAATATGCTTATTATTAACTACCAGGGACATGCAAATTAAAACCACAAGATACTACTTGACACTCATTTTGATAATTATTCTCAAAAAGACTAACAACTGGTGAGGATCTGGAGAAATCAGAACTCTTATTTGCTGATGGGAAAGAATAATGGTACAGCCCCTTTAGAAATATTTGCAGTTTATCAAAAGGTTACATATACGATTATCATAAGAATCAGCATTCCACTCCTAGGTATAAACCCAAGAGAAATGAAAATAAGTCCACACAAAAACTTTAGCAGGAGAGCTCACAGCAGCATTACTTATAATAGCCAAAATGTGGAAAATAACCCAAATGCCCATTAAATTGTGAGTGGATACATGTGATGTATCCATACAAAAGAATTACTTGGCCACTAACAGGAATTAAGTACTGATACTTCCTACAATGTGGATGAACCTTGAAAATATTATACTAAGTGAAAGAAACCATTCACAAAAGACAAAATATTATATGATTACATGTACACGAAATGTCCAGAATGGACAAGTCTATAAAGACAAGAAACAGGCCAGTGCTAACATGGGCCTGGTGGGTAGTGAGGCATGGGGAGTGAGTGCTAATGAGTATGGGATTTCTTTCTGGGATGACGAAAATCTTCTAAAATTAGATTGCGGTGAGGGTGGCACATCTCTGGGAATACACGAAAATACACTGGTTTATACACTTTAGTTACATGTGATTATATCTCAATAAAGCTATTACAATTAAAAGATGCTCCTTGGAAGGAAAGCTATGAGAAACCTTGATAGCCTATTAAAAAGCAGAGACATCACTTTGCTGACAAAGGTCTATATAGTCAAAGCAATGGTTTTTCCAGTAGTCATGCAGGGATGTGAGAGTTGGACCATAAAGAAGGCTGAGCACTGAAGAATTGATGCTTTCGAACTGTGGTGCTGGAGAAGACTCTTGAGAGTTCCCTGGACTAGGGAGATCAAACCAGTCAATCCTAATGGATATCAACCCTGAACATTCACTGGAAGGACTGATGCTAAAGCTGAAGCTCCAATACTTTGGCTACCTGATGGGAAGAGCTGACTCACTGGAAAAGACTGTGATGTTGGTAAAGACTGAAGGCAAAAGGAGAAGAGGGCAGCAGAGGATGAAATGGTTAGATAGCATCACTGACTCAGTGGACATGAATCTGAGCAAACTCTGGGAGATAATGGAGGACAGAGAAGCCTGGAGAGCTACAGTCCATGGGGTCACAAAGAGTCAGGCATGACTTGGCAAGTGAACAATAACAACAATGAAAACTATTACAAAAAATGTTAGTAAACAAAAAAAAGAAGCATAAAGGGAAATGTCTTTAAACCTGAAAACATGCCAAAAATATACAGCAAGTGTTTCAATTTACTAGATAAAAGCTGAAGGCCTTTGAGACACAGAAAAAGAGTGGCTCCTTCTACTAAGCATGTTACAGACAGCACAGTAAACTGGGGAGAGTGGACAAGGATAGGGAGACATGATAGGTTAGAAGATAATAAAGGAAGAATATCATCCTGCCATTCCTGGATGATATGACAGTGTGTAAACAACCAAAAGCATCTACAGGTAAGATTAATTGAAAACTAAGAGGTATGCAGCTTGCTGGATACAGAATATAGCTCTGAGGGCTCAAAACAGAACAAGGGGGCAGTTTGCAGTATACAGGAACAGCACCTATGACCCAACAACTCAAGTTCTAAAAATCGACCTTAAAATTTAAAATCCTAAGTCCATAAAAATGAAGAAACATGGACAAACTCATTCAGATGGGAACAACTCAATCGTCCACCAACAGGATGATTCCACACAACAGAGCTGTAAAAGAGGTTAAAAAAAAAAAAAAAAGGCAGATCTCTGTGAACTAATGAGTACTTCAAGACACGTCATTAACGGAAGAAAATGAGATACAAGAATGGACATCTTCTTACGGAAATGCAGTCTGATTTGAGAGAGGCTTTTTAAAGAAAGGGTGGACAGGAGACGGAGAAAAGACCCTGAGCATGTGCCCTGTCCGCATCTCTTCCTGTGTACAGACCAATCAAGCAGTCTTTCTGGAGGCGGGAAAAGCGTGGCCCCAACAGGCGGGGATGGAGTCGGTCGCTGCTGGGAGTAAAAGCGGTGGGTCTTGGAGCCCTATGCGCGCAGCTAGGGCTGGGCGTCGAGCGAGAAGCTTGGCAATAGGCGCTGCGGTTCCGAACTGCTTGCGCCTTCTATCATATCCATGATCCTTCCCCGTTCTCCAATCGCCACTCCAGACTCTCAGTCAGAACCTGGGCTTGGGTCTAGCCGGATCGGATGCCAACGGATAAGGTAAGCTGAGGAAGGGGGGCTCTAGAGACCACGCCGTTCCCAGAGGCGCACTTCTGCTTCCGGTTTCGACCTTAATTCCGACGAGTGGGCGGGGCTAGGATGCGGCAAAGCAGAGAGTGGCTAAGGCCCAGTGAGGCTGCTGGGCCACAAGCTGAGGACAAGCCCAGTAAAGTTTGGGGGCTTGCCAGGTGTCTCGTGGTAAAGAATCCACCTGGTAATGCAGGAGACGGCAGGTTTCATCCCTGGATCGGGAAGATCCCCTGGAGTAGGAAATGGCAACCTACTCCAGTATTCTTGCCTGGAAAATGCCATGGGCAGAGCAGCCTCGCGGCCTTAAGTCCATGGGGTCTCAGAAGTTGGACAGCCCGAGAACCCACGCAGGACATCTTATTTTAAGCAAAAGAGGCTTATCAAGTAAAGTAACTTACTCTTGATGTCACATTAAAATATAAAATGATCCCCAGGTACATGAGCCCAAGTCTTTTGACTCCATTTGCTCTCCCCAAGGGAAAACGTAGAGGTCCCAAGATTTTGAAAAGAAGACTCAGCAGTCACAAGGAGTCCAAACTTCACTTCCTCAGCCATTATGGATTCTCTTGTGTAGTCACTGCCTCTCCCTTCTTCCTAACCAAAATAAGCCCCCAGAAGTCAGAGACCTTTCTGTCCCAATTCCGATGTCAACAATGATTATCCTGGTATTAAAAACAAATAACCAGAGAGTCTAGATCAGACTTTAAGCTACCTGCTGAGACAGACAGACAGATAGACAGAGACAGAGACAGACAGGCCACTACAAATCTGAGAAGAGCCAAAATCTGATACTAATAATGACAAACATTGGTGAAGATGTAGAACAGGAAAGCTCATTCAGTGCTGGTAGAAATACAAAACTGTACAGCCACTTTGGGATACAATTTGGTGATCGCTTACAAAACTAAACATAATCCTACCAAGTAATACAGTAGTCACACTCTTTGATATTTACCCAAGTAAGCTGAAAACGTATGTCCACACAAAAACCAGCACATGCATGCTCTGGATTGGGGACTGGGGTGGGGGTGGGGGTTGTTTCTTTGCACATGAATGTTTATAGCAATTTTATTTATAACTGCCAAAACTTGGAAGCAGTCAAGATGTCCTTCAGAAGGTGAACAGATAAGAAAACAACATATTACCAGAGCTAAAGTGAATGAACTATCAGGCCATGAAAAGACCTTAAATGCATATATATTAAGTGAAAGAAGCCATTCTGGAAAGATTAAATACTGTATGATTCCAACTATAAGACACTTTGGAAAAGACAAAATTGGAGATCAGTGATTGCCAGGGATTAGTGAGAGTGATTGGTAGAATATATAAGCAGGGCACAGAGAATTTTTAGGGCAGTGAAAATACCCTGTATGATACTATAATGAATATATATCGTTACAGTTGACACTTGAACAACAAGGATTGATCTGAACAGGTCCACTTACATGTAGATTTTTTTTTTTTCAATGAGTACATACTAGAGTACTACACAGTTCATGGATGGTTGTATTCACAGGTGCAGAACCCAGAAGGCTGACTGGTGAGTTGTACTGGGGTTTTTGACTTTGAAGAGGGTCAGGGTCCTTAGACCTCATGTGTTCAGCATTCAACTGCAGTTCTCAAATGAGATTCATTCAAATGAGAAATTCACATCTGGTTCAATAGTTTTATGCCAGCTTCATCATTCCTGGCCTCAGGTTCTGCTTGGCACCTGGAAGCCATCTATGTGGGTACCCTCAGGACTTACTGTTATATCAAATTAGTGCCCCCCACCCCTGTCCTAAATATTTTTATCCATCAGAAGTAGGAGCAGTGTTTGGTGGTCCTGAAGTGGAAGAACCTTGAGGTCAGGGCCAAAGGTTGTTAATTTATAGCAGGGAGCAGAGCAAAGTTTGGTGAGAAAAGACATGCCACTTGTCTGAATTTCTGGGCTGTCTGACCCCCTCTGGAACTTCCTTCTACCTCCTCTCTCCCAAATTAAAACAATGGAATAAACCTCTTCAGTGGATTCTCCTTTCTAGGCTGTATCCCAATGAATAAGCAGCCTGCCCTCTGTGTTTCTGTTGGGTGCAGCCTTGTCACTTCCTCTAGGAACAAGAGGCTCTGGGTTTCTAGTGAGGTGCATGAGTATGGATGGCCAGGGCAGAGTTACTGGCAAAGCGTGTGTGTGCTTATATTTACAGTAGAGCTCAGGAAGGCCCTCTCACTCTTTCTTCTGGTGATATATGATGTGGACCATCTTTTCACATGCTTATTTGCTATTTGTATGTCTTCTTTGCTGCTGTGTCTATTAAGGTCTCAGTCCATTTTTAACCAGCTATTTGTTTTCTTATTGTTGAGTCTTAAGAGTCTTTTATCAGTTGTCTTTTGCAAATATTTTCTCTAAATCTGTGCTTGCCTTCTCACTCTCTGGACAATGCCTTCAGCAGAGCAGAAATTTTTAGTTTTAACAATGTCAGTTTATCAATTATTTCTTTTATGGATCATATCTTCTATGTTATATTTAAAAAAGTATTGCCATACCCCAAGGGCTTCTAAGTTTTCTCCTATGTTATCTTCAAGGAGTTTTACAATTTTGTATTTAATACCTAGGGCTGCAATGCATTTTGAATTAACTTATGTTGAGAGTGTTAAGGCCAGTGTCTAGATTTATTCTTTTGCATGTGGATGTCTGGCTGTTCCAGCATCATCTATTGAAAAGAATTATATTTCTATATTTCATTTCCTTCGCTCCTTTGTCAAAGATCAGCTGACCATATTTATGCTTAACATCAGTAGTCTTTAAAAATAAAGTCTTTAAAAATAAGAGTATATACAAGAAACACATTGGTATGATTGAAGTTTTTTGTTTTTTTCTTTCATTTTCACTGCAATGCATGGTTCCAGGCCTCACTGCTTTCAAGCAAAATGAAGTGATCATTCTGCAACAAAGCTCTGTTGTATTCTTTACTTTCATAAGGATTCTTATAGAGTTGAGCTGATAGTTGACCAAAATGAAATAAAACTTCATCAGAATGACATATATGGGAATACTTAGCCAAGTGAATTCTATGTAAAAAAATATATTGTGAGGGGTATTTCAAGTGTCTGCCAAATTCACAATGCTCAGAGACTGAAAAACAGGTGAATGATACAAGCTTTAAATATCTGTCATGGTTATTGTGCTGTTTTTCTATTTTATGGAACTGTTAATCTTCCACTAGTGGAAGGGAAGGAACTATACCTTATGAATCTTACCATGTCTACCACGCTGGACTTTTTTCCCATTCAAAATATCCCACTGAGGTGCTGACCTTCTGGTATTGAGACAAATCTCCCAATCTGAAATAAGATTACAAAAAATTATGTTATTGGAAAATAAATGGAAGGAAGGTGTTAAAAATGAAGGCCAATGTGTGTTTACTTTCAAACATTGACTTAAAATATATTTTAGAACAGAAAGAAAGAATAAATTAAGTTTGGCTGGATTAGGAGTTTGGCGTGATAAGGTGCTGTGGTCAAACTGGTAGGTGATTTACTAAGAAATGATTCTAGTGTTGAAACTGACTATGAACAGAAAGCACCATGGAGGAAAACAAAGGTGAAAGGAAATGGATAAAGAGCTTAAGGCAAATGCAAAATTTAAATTAAAAAATGGGACAGATTCTACCATCAGGCCAAAAGAGAGTTTCCAAAAGTGAGGGAAAAGTTAAAGAGAAGAAAAGTTGGACTTCCCTGGTGGTAGAGTAGATTCGAATCCACCTGCCAATGCAGGGGACGTGGGTTCGGTCCCTGGTCCGAGATCTCACTTGCTGTGGAGCAACTTAGCCGGTGTGCCACACTGCTGGGCCCGAAAGCCTAGCGCCTGTGCTCCACAACAAGAGAGGCTACCAAAATGAGAAGCCCGTGCACCACAGCAAGGAGTAGTCCTCAATTGTCACAACTAGAGAAAGCTGCGAACTGCAACGAAGACCCAGCACAGCCAAATACATAAATAATTAGCCTTTTCTCTTTCTTGGAAAACTTTCCATTTTCTTCAGCTTTCCTCTTAGTTCTACCTGAAAGATCAGACGAGGTCTGCATAGCTGGTGCCCTGCTCTGAGAGGAAGATGCCTGATATAATACTAACATGTAAGGGATGACAAATACTTCCATAAATATGGGGCCGAGAGTCTGCTCTTCAGGGATACCAAATACTCTCAGGTATAACTTGAGAAACAACAAAATGTTCATGTCAACTTTATCAAACCAGTAAACTTTAAAATAAAACTAAAACGCAACCATATTCACATTCTCTCTCATTTATCACAAAACAGACTCCCAATCTTTTGCCTAAAACCCAATCTCAAGCTTATATACAGAATTTTGAAGTCCTAAGCCTTTTATCCTAGAAAAAATAAAGTCAGTACAATGGACAGATCTTCATTTTTCAAGAGGAAGCCATTGTACTGTAAAGTCTGTGACCTCAAAGGTCACTGGAACCTACACCATCACAAACATCCTGGCATCAGGCAGTTGCCGTCTCTATCAGTGTGCACTTGAAAAAGAGGAAGGGAGACCCAAAGCCTAGACAGGTTTCATGTTCTCCCACCATCAACCCCAGGGCTTGATGGTCCTCAAGCCCCTTCTCCTCTCTACCTGGACATATTCATAGTGACCTCATCCAATTATGTAGCTTAAGAGCACCTCTCTCTCTAACGATGTATCTCACCACAACTAGATTGTGACCTCTTCTGGTCTTAATTTTCTCTTGTGATAGGATTAGCAATAGTTCTGAGCACATTACAGACAATAAATGCTGGAAATGCATCACTCCTCCAGTGACAGCACAAATTCTCAGAATCACATGTCAGCTCCCTGTCTATTATAGCAAAATGAGGGCACACAATCAGCATGGATGGTCAGACTGAATTAGTAAATACTGGGATGATGTATCATTCTCTTATGTAAATGAAAGGCCCTAAGATCTGAGGAAATTTAACTTGGACTCAGTCCCTAAGCAGGTTCTGTTGGAATAAAAAACTGTTTCACTAGAAAGAAACACATCTGCCTGGAAGGAAGAAGCATGTGCTTTTATAAAAGAATAAATTTCCTACTCACTTGAAAATAATTTGTCAAGACATCCAGTCACAGTCCTTTCCCCTTCTGATGTCTCTTCATAAAGACAGAAAAAGTCCTAAGACAGCCTTAAGAAGAAACAAAAACTGAGAATTCAGGCTGCCCACAGTTCCCATACTCACAAGCCTGGAAACAACCCACACTAATTCTAAGTAAACACATACACACTGCTGCCATAAAATGCCCTACAGTCCGCTTCACCTGAAATTAGAAATGGATTTTGGTAAAAAGGAAAAAATGTTTAATAATCTAATTTCATTTTACAGATAAAAGTCTAGACAGGTAGAATTGTTGGGGTTATTTTTTTGGCTAACAGTGATGTCTCATCAGTTAAGCAGAACTTCTCCCACAAAAATGGGCAGACTTACCCCTTTCTCCCCACGTCCCAGGATTTACACAAAAGGATATTGTTATATACTTAAGCACCCTCCTAGACAGCCCAGAAGCAGGACTGTGTAGACCCAGGCCACAAAGACATTATGTTCACAGGCCAGTAAAGTACTGTCTCTGAAAGGAGCATCAGCAAGTACTTGCCACAAGGGAAAAAATCAAAGGCTGGCATCTGTGAATCTGACAGTGAAATCTGCCTTATACATGTTATTCCCGAAGTCTCTTCAAGACAGTTGAATTCCTCTTGATTAAGCAGTAGTGGGAGTCTTGCCTCATGCCATCAATCTTTAAGCAGTAGGCATTACTGATTTGTCATCAAGCATCATTCATTAGCCATCGTTCTGTGGAAGACGGCAGTTATGTATTATGTGAAAGTCATTAGAAACTGTAGATGGCATGAATATAAATAATTGCCATTTCCTGAGTACCCATTATGTACTGGAAACATTCAAAGCTCATATGATTATCAAGTTATTATTACTGTCATTCAATAGTTGAGGCAATTCATGTGCAAACAGCAGTAGTAATTGGTCCAAGATTCACCACTTAGGAAGTGGTGAGCCAGAGCCTGAATCCAGGTTACTGTGTCTCAAAAGCCTGAACTCCTAAGATTATTGTTAATTCTCCAATATGACTGGACAGTGATCATGAAACAGTGCGCAGGAAATGACTAACTTAGCAGGTCTGGGTTGCCCAAAATTTTTACTAGGAATATGAGTATGAACCTATGATGTAAGAAGATATATTTTAACTGGGTTTTTGAAGAATAATATGAGAGTATGTTCACAATATAATTTATATGGAAAGGAGGATATAAAATTATACATTAAAAAAAAACCTTATTTATTTATTTATATTTTTGGCCACTTTGTGTGGCATGTAGGATCTGAGTTCCCCAACCAGGGATCGAACTTGTGCCCCCTGCAGTGGCAGCATGGAGTCTTAAGCACTGGACCACCAGAAAAGTCCTGAAAATATCTATTTTAGATATCCACTGAAAGGCCTAGACACAATTAAACCCCAGGAGCACTGAGTCCATGTATCATACAGACCTTGGTGTCTACAAGGAAACAGGCTTCTTGGAGAAATCATTGATTATGGTCTGTTAACAGTCAAATTTGGGGCTTCTCTGGTGCCTCAGCAGTAAAGAATCTGCCTGCAATGCAGGAGACCTGGGTTTGATCCCTGCTTTGGGAAGATACCCTGAAAGAGGGCATGGCAACCCACTCCAGTACTCTTGCCTGGAGAATTCCATGGACAGAGGAGCCTGGCAGGCTACAGTCCATAGGGTCACACAGAGTTGGATATGACTGAAGTGACTAAGCAGCAACAGTCAAATTCAAAGTGAATTGGGAATTTATGCTCAAAGATTTATAGGGATGTGTTGAAAGGACAAATGAATCAAATTAAAAGGCCTACTCTTGGCCAAGTTTGGGAGAGCCTGAGCATCAAATAACAGCAACTGTTTATAATATGATAAATGAAAGAAAAATAGGGGAATATGTTGTGAAACCCTGAAAGGGGGAAAAAAAATAGAGAAGGGAGGGTAAGTGGGGGGAGAAAGCTCTTGTTCACAAAAGACTGACAGCAAGAGAATGGAAAAATTTGGAAAAAGAAAAAGAATTAGGAAAAACAACAACAACCAAAAGCACTTTTCAAGACCTCAATGTAAAAAATAGGTAGAAGTGAAGATCAACAAGTGATGCTAAAACCACTGGGTCAAAGGGCTGGGCAACAGATTATTCCCCTGTTGCCAAGTATCACCCTCAGATTGTTGTTGTTGTTGTTTAGTTGCTGAGTCATGTCCAACTCTTTTGTGACCCCACAGATTAGCCCACCAGGCTCTTCTGTTCATGGGATTTCCCAGACAAGAATCCTGGAGTGGGTTGTCATTTCCTTCTCCAGGGGATCTTCCTGACAAAGGGATCAAACCAGCATTCCTGCACTGTGGACAGATTCTTTACCACCGAGCCACCTGGGAAGCTTATCACCTACAGATTATCACAAAGAAAAATGTGACCGTGCAAGACAGAGATGGGTACCTTAACTAAACACTTTGCACTCCTAATACACAGTGGACGACTTGCATTTATGTGCCTCCTGATGTGACATGACATGAAGTACACATGACCTAGGACATTTTCAAGTCTCTAAACCTGCAGTCTAATGCAGTAGTCATTGTCTTGCTCTATGTGGCTATCGTGAATATGAAATGTGGCTAGTGAGACTGAGGGCCTGAAATTTGTCATTTTACTCACTTTTAATTAAATTTTAGAAATAAAACTGTTCAGTTACTAAAAAAAATCTTTCAGTATGTTTGGAGCAATCTGGGTTTCCCCAAATATTTTTTCAACAGTCAATTTTCTGAAAGCTAAATACAGATCAAGAATTTCTAATAAAAATTTAGCATCCATACTAAATGAGGTGAGCTTAGGTGTAAAATACATATCAGAGTCCAACAACTTGGTACAAAAGAAATGTACAATTTCTCACTAATAACTTTGTATTAGCTACATTGGTCATTAATTTCACCAATAGTTATATATTAATAACTGGGTAAATTAGGTTAGCTATGACATATTATTAAAAATAACTTCACATGTGTATTTCCTCCTAATTTGACTACTAAACATTTTAAAATCACATTACATTTGTTAGATACTACTGGCTGTATCAGGTGACTCAGTGGTAAAGAACCTGCCTGCAAAGGCAGGTGACCTGGGTTTGACCCCTGGGTCAAGAAGATCCCCTGGAGGAGGGAATGGCAACCCACTCCCACTTGCCTGGGAAGTCCTACGGACAGAGGAGCCTGGTGGTCTACAGTCCATGAGATACACAATTACATGAAATTATAGGAAAACATTACCATATGGGAATGCCAACATTTTTCAATATAAATCTCCTGGACTGCAGGAACCACAAATATTGGCAAATGTTTTAGGTAAAACAGATGTAAAACCTAAATGCAATGTGCAATTTGAATCCAGCTTATTTGAATCCCAGCTCCGTCCAAAACCCGACAACTATAAAATATACTTTTGGAAAACTGGAGAAATTTTGATTTTCTTGGATGGACAATGGAGTTTTGTTCTTAGTAGGAAACTGTCCTCATTCTTAGAAGTCAGTGTCTGCAATTTACCATTAAATGGTTCATCATTTTATATACATATAAAATGACAGACAAAATCTTAGTGAACTTAGATTCATGGATATTCCTTTTATTGACCACAAATTTTCTTAAGATAAAAATTTCAAGATGAGGGAATTTCTTGGTGGTCCAGTGGTTAGGACTCCGCACTGTCAATCCCGTGGGCCATGGTTCATCTCCTTCCTGGTGGGGGAACTAAGATCCCTCCAGCCGTGCAGCATGGGCGAAAAAAGAAAAAAAAAAAAAAAAGAGAAATTCTAGATGCATACCTGGAAGAAAAATCTACCCGTCAAAACTCATCTTACATAAATTCAATTCCAACGGCGGCTACTAACGGCAAACAGCTTCGATCGACTTCCTTCCCAGAGGCTTCTATATTTTGAAGGTTTGGGGCTTTACGGGGCTCTCATATGGTAAATTTATTATTTATATGAATCCCTTCCCTCCTGCTCTTATTTAGATCAAACACACGTGCTCCCTAATAACCTACAAAGGTTTCTTCTGTTTCCAACGGAATAGGACTTACCAAACTTCAGTAACCGACAACCACGGCCGGAGTAAAGCCACCGAGAGCTCACCGGGACACGGGGACAGGGGGCCATAGGTGCCGGAGTGTCGAGAAGGACGGAGATGCTATTTCTTTTCCTTGTGGAGTAAGGACCCAAAGGCTGCTCCGGTGGCTTGTGAAATCGGGAGCAAAGCGGATGGAGAGTAGGCCGGGCGGACCCGCCTCCTCCCGGAACTGCCGCCAGGCCGAGTGGGTCCTAGCTCTCGGAGGAGGGGCCGCCGCCCGGCAGCCCTCGAGGCTAGTGTCCTTTGACTTCAAGCCTCCTCTTGGGTCTGTTCCCCTCCTGCTTGACCACACAGAGACCGGACGATATGAAACAAAAATTTCACCTCACACCTGAGCCGGGGCACACCAGTAACAGAACTTCTTCACTGCGCACGCGCAAATACAAACGCGCACGCGCACTTTCATTGTCCGCGTGCAGCCTAAGGGGTGGGGCCTCGGAGGTTGGGCGGGCCCTAGAGGCCACTGCTTCTAAAGTCTGGGAGCTTAGGGGAGTTATTCCCTTTTCCTTCCGCTGAGAGGCACTGAGGCACAGTTTCCGGACCCGCATGGTGGGGCTGTGGCCCAAGATTGGCTAGGTGGTTTGCTTTCCTCAGTAGTCCATGCATCTTACATGAATGACAAATGCTTTCAAATTTGGGTGCACAATTGAATAGTCATTTCATAGAAGGAGGCAGATAATTAAGGTGACAGTGCACAGTTCACAATAAGTTTTAGGAATCCTAAATACGTGAACCGTGAACTTCCAGATGTTCAAGCTGGTTTTAGAAAAGGCAGAGGAACCAGAGATCAAATTGCCAACATCCGCTGGATCATGGAAAAAGCAAGAGAGTTCCAGAAAAACATCTATTTCTGCTTTATTGACTATGCCAAAGCCTTTGACTGTGTGGATCACAATAAACTGTGGAAAATTCTGAAAGAGATGGGAATACCAGACCACCTGACCTGCCTCTTGAGAGACCTGTATACAGGTCAGGAAGCAACAGTTAGAACTGGACATGGAACAACAGACTGATTCCAAACAGGAACAGGAGTACGTCAAGGGTGTATATTGTCACCAATATAGAAGTATATTAACTTCTATGCAGAGTATATCATGAGAAACGCTGGGCTGGAGGAAGCACAAGCTGGAATCAAGATTGCTGGGAGAAATATCAATAAGCTCAGATATGCAGATGACACCACCCTTATGGCAGAAAGTGAAGAGGAACTCAAAAGCCTCTTGATGAAAGTGAAAGTGGAGAGTGAAAAAGTTGGCTTAAAGCTCAACATTCAGAAAATGAAGATCATGGCATCCGGTCCCATCACTTCATGGGAAATAGATGGGGAAACAGTGGAAACAGTGTCAGACTTTATTTTTATGGGCTCCAAAATCACTACAGATGGTGACTGCAGCCATGAAATTAAAAGATGCTTACTCCTTGGAAGGAAAGTTATGACCAACCTAGATAGCATATTCAAAAGCAGAGACATTACTTTGCCAACAAAGGTCCGTCTAGTCAAGGCTATGGTTTTTCCTGTGGTTATGTATGGATGTGAGAGTTGGACTGTGAAGAAGGCTGAGCGCCGAAGAATTGATGGTTTTGAACTGTGGCGTTGGAGAAGACTCTTGAGAGTCCCTTTTACTGCAAGGAGATCCAACCAGTCCATTCTGAAGGAAATCAGTCCTGGGTGTTCTTTGGAAGGAACGATGCTAAAGCTGAAAGTCCAGTACTTTGGCCTCCTCATGGGAACAGTTGACTCATTGGAAAAGACTCTGATGCTGGGAGGGATTGGGGGCAGGAGGAGAAGGGGACGACAGAGGATGAGATGGCTGGATGGCATCACTGACTCGATGGACAATGAGTCTCAGTGAACTCCAGGAGTTGGTGATGGACAGGGAGGCCTGGTGTGCTGCGATTCATGGGGTCACAAAGAGTCAGACACAACTGAGTGACTGATCTGATCTGATTCAGTTTGATGTCAGGACTTGTTTCTCAGTGTTACATCATGAACTATACAATTAACCTACTAAATCTGATTTAATTATAATTTATCCTCAAAAACTTTGTGTCTTATTTCTTTATTTTTGGTTTGGAGGCTTGCAGGATCTTAGTTCCATGACCAGGAATTGAATCCAGGCCCCCTGCAATGAAAGCACTTATCCCTAACCACTGGATCACCAGGGAATTCCCAGAAACTGTATGTCTTTAGATAACAAAGTTTTCCAGAGACAAAAACGTTTCTCTTGAGGGGAGGTTAGATTAGGTGAATATAAAAGTTCAGCAGAGGATGAGATGGTTGGATGGCATTAGCAACTCAATGGACATGAGGTTGAGCAAGCTCTGGGAGATGGTGAAGGACAGGGAAGCCTGGCATACTGCAGTCCATGGGGTCGAAAAGAGTTGGACAGGGCTGAGCGACTGAATACCACCACCACCACCTAGAATCAAAGTAGAAGAATAGGGAGGTTGAAAGGCTTAGAGATTATGGTTGAGAAACTGGAAGAAGTATGTTAGTGAAGCCTTGTGACATCACACTTCCAGGTGTATTGTTTTGTCATACTAAAGTGAAAAGGTATTTGGAGTCAGGATATAAAGGAATACTAGAGAAAGCTGAACAGAGACCTACTACTGTGAAGTAATATGATTTCAGAAGTAAAGAAGCCAGAATGGCAGTTGGGTTGGGGGGCCACAGGAAATGCAGGCACATGATACAATTTATAACCCTTAATTTTTTTTTTTTTTTACAAAATAATTCCCCTTATCATTTTTTTTAAGAGGATAGGAGTGTTTCAGAGATTAGTACAAGGAATGAGTAAGCTCTTGACTATGAAATCTGCAACAATAGGTCATAGTGCCTCTAGTTCTTTGAGATTGTTGTTGTTTAGTTGATAAGTCAGGTCTGACTCTTTTTCGATCCCATGGACTATAGCCCACTAGGCCCTTCTGACCATGTGATTTCCCAGGCAAGAATTCTGGAGTGGCAAGTGCACAGTGCCAGAACTGTGCAATTGCAGAGGCATTGTGGGGTTTATATTGATTCATATGGGTCTATAATCTTTCTTTCCCCCACATCTGTAGATGAGAAGTCAGTTATTGAGAAAAGTAAATCAGAAAACTGAACTAATTAGTGAGTTGGAGAAACATGAGTGGAGGGTCTTTAAGGGAAGCCAACATAAATTAGTATATTAGGACATCAGAGCCTGAGAGATTAAAGAAGGGAAAAAAAAATCTTTCAGGTGTGAGCCTAATAGTGGCTCTTCATTGAGTCAAAAGTTCCCATCTAAATAGGTTAGTGGGGATGAAGAACTGAGAAAGATGTGTTGAGTATTAAGGGTCCCAGAGAGACAGGCAAGGTTGGGAGAAAAAGAGGGAGTGGGAGAGAACGTGGAAACATATCGTTGGTAAATCCCACCATTGAGAACTTTTTATTGCTCCAAGAAAGGTTCATGGAAGACTGAGAGAAATTAATGGTGGAGAATATGTCTCAAGTGTCTTAAAAAACTGGATGTTTGATGGCAACTCACAAGTAGAGTTATTTTACCTTGCTGACCCAAGGGTCATCTGTAATTTAAGTTTTAAACATTTTCATACCCTCTTGGTGTATGTGTGTGTGGCATAATATCTTGACATGCAAATAAAGTTTGGGGTGGGGGTTCCATTCTACATCTGCAGAGTGACTATGACAATAGGATAACGGGTTCTGTGGATACTAGTAAGCCTCCTTTTCCAGTTGCTCTTGTCTTCCCAGTGGGCTCCAGAACAAAGTAGCCACGGTGGCAGGGATGAAAGTTATGCACGGGCTCAGCAAAAACCTACTACCTCGGGACTTCTCTAGTGGTCCAGTGGTTAAGCATGTGGTTAAGATTCTGTCTTGCAATGCAGGCAACAGAAGTTCAATCCCTGATCGGGGAACTAAGATCCCACATGGGAATATTCAACTAAGCCACGCCCCTAGGCCTGGTCGCGTCCCAGCTCCGCCCCACAGGCCTAGTCAACGAAGCCCCGCTACGGGCCTGGTCCTGCTCCAGCGTCATCCAACGCCAAGTCCTCGGCTGACCCGGCTCCAAGACCCACTCGGGTCTCTCCCTGGAGGAAACTAACACTTCTCCGCTTGCCGCGGGAAGCTGCCACCGCCCTCCCCAATATCCCAGCTCCCGAGACCCCCCCGCCTTACGCTGTACGTGGCTCAGAAACCGGAAGCAGCAGCATGCTTCTGCGCGTGCGCGAGCGGGCGGCCTTGTCTTCTTGCATCTCTGTCTAAATCTGATAGAAATTTTCCCATCCAGTTCGACCCAGCCGGCCCCAAGTCTGGTGCTCGGGAGGTGGAGAACTCGGCCTTGGGATCTGTGGTCAAAAGGCTGCCGCTTGGGCTCCCCGCCGCTCCCGGGGTCTGTAGCAGCCGCGGCCGGTCCCAAACTTACTGAATCAGGAACTCTGTGAGAGTCCAGCAGTCGGGGTGAATCAGCTGCAGGCAAGAGTTGAGGAGCTATTCTCGTACTTAATCGGCCTCCAAAAGCATCCTCTGCTCTCTTTCCGGAAAGGAAAAGCATCCTTGCCATTCGGGTCACGGGGACTTGAGCCTCAACCTCGTCTCTGTGCGGGTCTGTGGATTTCGGTTTGTTCGGTGAGTGCGGGGTGACGTTTGCTTAACTCCGTCCGCATCGCTCCCTTCCAGGTGCAAGAGATACATTTTAACCTGTGATTTCTTTTTCTCGGATTGTGGGAGTTAGTTTGCTACATTGTATTCAGCTACATACTAGTGAACTGATTACTTAGTATCTTTTTAACCCCTGTTTGCCGGTTGCCGCTCTGAACGTTGGTCAATTATCCATAGATTTTTTAAAAATTTCACACCCGAAGTGTGATCATATGCCACTTTTAGCGTTTTCTTTTTTATTCCTTGTATCTTATATTTTTGTTTATTTAGTGCATTTGCCAGGACTTTCAGTTCAATGTAGAAAAGCATATAAATTGCATCCTTGCCTTGTTCCTGATCCCAGAGGGAATTCTGTCATTTCATTATTAAATAGGATGTTTGCTATAGGTGTTTGTAGATAATATATATATTTTCTAATTAAAGCCTATTTCCTTCTAGTCCTAGTGGGTTAAATTATTATCATCAATGGGTATTGATGGAGATCAGTCACTATTTTGTATTGAAGGGGATAAGTCCTATGATCTTTTTCTATTGATGTGAATTATATTTAACGTTTTAACTATGTAAATCATTTAAACCACGCATCATTCCTAGGAGGAAATGAACTTAGTTTGTGATTACTATCTTCATTATTACTTCCTGGACTGTACTTAATATTTTAATATTTTGCCCTTGTGTATACGAATGAGATCTTTCATATATATATGTGTGTGTATGTGTGTACATGTACATAAACACACATATATTTGAGTTTCGAGTCCCTTTCTGGTCTTGTAAATACACGGAAAACACCAACTCAACAACAAAAAAATGGAATTATGAATCCTTTGCTTGTTTGGTGAACCTGTCTGTAAAAGTCTATAGCTTCTGTTTCCTTTGTAGGTATGTTCTAAACTGCTATTTTTTTTTTTTTCTTTAATGACTGTATGTAAACAGGTTTTGTGTTTATAGTTTTGTTAACTTTTTTCACTTTATTTTTTTTTTTAAATTGAAGTATGGTTGATTTACAATGTTGTGTTAATTTCTGCTCTGCAGCAAAATGACTTATACATGTATACACATTCTTTTTTTATATAGTATATTCTTTTTCATTATAGTCTATCCCAGGATATGGAATATAATTCCCTTTGCTATGCAATAGGACTTTGTTGTTTATCCATTCTATAGTTTGCATCTACTAATTCCAGACTTCTAGTCCATCCTTGTCCTATCTCCTCTCCCCTTTGGTAACCACAAGTCTGTTCTCTATATCTGTTGAGTCTTTTTCCATTTTGTAGATCGGCTTGTTTGTGCTACATTTTAGATTCTGCATATAAGTGATATCATATGGTATTTGTCTTTCACTTTCTGACTTACTTCACTTAGTGTGATAATTTCTGGCTGTACCCATTTGCTGCAAATAGTATTATTCCTTTCTTTTTTTAATGGCTGAGTAATGTTCCATTTTATATATGTACCACATCTTCTTTATTCATTCCTCCACTGATAGATATTTAGGTTGTTTACCTGACTTCACTGTTGTGAATAGTGCTGCTTTGAACATAGGGATGCATGTATCTTTTTGAATTGCTTTACTCCAGATATATGCCCGGGAATGGGGTTTTTGCATCATACGGTAGTTTTGTGTTTAGTTTTTTAAGGAACCTTACATACTGTTCTCCACAATGGTTGTACCAGTTTACATTCCTACCAACAGGTAGTAGGGTTCCCTTTTTTCCATGGGAGAGAGTGTGTTCTAATTTCTTTGATTTACATGCAGCTTTCCAGCTTTCCCAGCACCACTTGCTGAAGAGATTGTCTTTTACCCATTGTATATTCTTGCCTCCTTTGTTGATGATTAATTCACCGTAGGAGTATGGGTTTGTTTCTGGGCTCTCTATTCTGTTTCATTGATCTGTATGCCTGTTTTGTGTGTGTGTGTGTAAATACCACACTGTTTTGATTACTATAGTTTTGTAGTGTTGTCTGAAGCCTGGGACAGTTATGGCTTTTGCTTCATTCTTTTTCCTCAGGATTGCGTTGGCAATTCTGGGTCTTTTATGATTTCATATAAATTTTAGTATTATTTGTTCTAGTTCTGTGAAAAATGTCATGGGTAATTTGATTGCTAAGTCACTTCAGTCGTGTCCAACTCTGTGCGACCCCATAGGTGGCAGCCCACCAGGCTCCCCCGTCCCTGGGATTCTCCAGGCAAGAACACCGGAGTGGGTTGCCATTTCCTCCTCCAATGCATGAAAGTGAAAAGTGAAAATGAAGTCGCTCAGTCGTGTCCGACTCTTAGCGACCCCATGGACTGCAGCCTACCAGGCTCCTCCATCCATGGGACTCTTCAGGCAAGAGTATTGGAGTGGCTTGCCATTGCCTTCTCCAGGTAATTTGATAGGGATGGCAATAAATCTGTAGGTTGTTTTGGGTAGTATTGCCATTTTAGCTTTTCTGATTCTGTTTTAAGTTTTTAAAAATATCAAATATCAAAATATCAAATAATTTATGCACAACTGACCCTCAAACAGTTGCATGGGTTGGGGTACCAACCCTCCAGCAGTGGAAAATCTGAGTTTAACTCATAGTCAGCCCTCAGTATCCAAGGATTCAACCAATGGCCCATCCTGTAGTATCTGCAGTATTTAAGTGAACACATGCATTTCAAACCTATGTTGTTCAAGGATTAGGGTTAGTTGTGGTGGTTTAGTCACTAAGTACTGTCTGACTCTTGTGACCCCATGGACTGTAGCCTGCCAGGCTCTTCTGTCCATGGGATTCTCCAGGCAAGAGTACTGGAGTGGGTTTCCATTTCCTTCTCCAAAAGATATCATTAATTTTGTCATATATATATATATTTTTACACCTTTATGAGGTTCTTTTTCTGCTATTATACGTCAATGGTTAACCTATCATTACTAATTTTTCTTCTATAGGAATTGATATTTATAAATACAATTAACCCTTGAACAACATAGGTTTGAAATGCATGTGTTCACTTATATGCAGATTTTTTTTTTTTTTCCCCACTATTAAATACTGCAGATACTACAGGATGGGCCATTGGTTGACTCCTTGGATACTGAGGGCTGACTATGAGTTAAACTCAGATTTTCCACTGCTGGAGGGTTGGTACCCCAACCCATGCAATTGTTTGAGGGTCAGTTGTGCATAAATATATGTGCCACACCAGCCATTGATTTTTTGTGTTATTTGAAACAGTTCTATTTATTTATTCTTAAAAAATTATTTTTGGCTGCACTGGGTCTCCATTGCCAAGCATGGGTTTTCTTTGGTTGTAGTGAGTAGGGGCTACTCTTCTTTGCAGTGCGTGGGCTTCTCATGGTGTTGGCTTCTCATTGCAGAGCACAGACTCTAGGTGTGCAGGCTTTGGTAGTTGCAGCATGTGAGCTTAGTAGTTGCAGTGTGAGGGCCCTAGAGTGCTGGCTCAGTAGTTGTGGTGCACAGCTTAGTTGCCCTGTGGCATTTACAATCTTTCTGGACTAGGGATCAAACCCCTGTCCCCTGGAGATTCTTAACCACTGGGCCACCAGGGAAGTCCTAAAACAGTTGTTTTAATTTCCTGCTTCTACCCTGTCACATAAGTGGTCCTGACTTGCTAAAGGTAAATGTGTGTGTATCTCCTTATCCCTATAATGTGATATATTTTTATATAGCATATACCATCACCTGATAATATTTTGTTAATGTACTGGTCCTCCTTAAAACAATTATAAGACCCAAGCACTTTAGGATTTTTCTATTTTGTTCAGTGCTGTGTCTCCTATGATTGCACATAGTTGGACAGGGCAAATATTACCTAAATAAATATGAGAGGAAGGAGCAGGAGGTAGGTACCTTAAGGGGAGCATCCTTGTTGAAGACATAGGGCTTAGTCAAGAGAAGGAGCTCAATGGCAGGAATAGAGATGCAAATGTAGAGAATGGACTTGTGGATACAGTGGAGGAAGGAGATGGTGGGATGAATTGCGAGAGTAGCATTGACATATGTATGCTACCATGTGTACAACGGATAGTAGAAAGCTGCTGTATAGCACAGGGAGCTCAGCTTGCTGCTGGGTTACAACCTAGAGGGGTGGGATGGACGTGGGTGAGAGGGAGACTCAAGAGGGAGGGAAAATATGTAATTTGTAGCTGATTCACATTGTTGTATAGAAGAAACCAACATAATATTGTAAAGCATTTGTTGTTAAGTCACTAGTGAAAGTGAAAGTCACTCAGTCGTGTCCAACTCTTTGCAACCCCATGGACTATACAGTCCGTGGAATTCTCCAGGCTGGAATACTGGAGTAGGTAGCCGTTTCCTTCTCCAGGGCATCTTCCCATCCCAGGGATCGAACCCAGGTCTCCCCTGCATTGCAGGCAGATCTTTACCAGCTGAGCTACCAGGGAAGCATTCAGTCTCTAAGTTGTGTCCAACTCTTTGCAACCCCATGAACTGCAGCATGCCAGGCTTCCCTGTCCCTCATCATCTCCCGGAGTTTGCTCAAACTCATGTCCATTGAGTCAGTGATGCCATCCAGCTGACATCCATCTTCTGTCATCCCCTTCTCCTCTTGCCCTCAATCTTTCTCAGCCTCAGAGTCTTTTCCAATGAGTTGGTTCTTTGCATCAAGAAGCCCAAAGTATCGAAGGTTCAGCATCAATCCTTCCAATGAGTATTCAGGGTTGATTTCCTTTAGGATTGACTGGTTTGATCTCCTTCCTGTCCAAGGGACTCTGAAAAGTCTTCCCTCCAATTAAAAATAAATAAAAAAAGAGAAGGAGCTCAAAGATAAAACAGTTGAAGGGAATACTTTATTTGTTTACTCTCCATGGTGTGCCCGACAGCATTCTAGGCTAGACCCCAGTAATGTTAGGGCATAGGGGCCTCACTGACAACTAAATTGTAAGGTATATGTTCAGAAACACACTCTTTGGGCATTTAGCTTTGAAGGTAAACACACCTGGATACACACCCTCCCTTAGCTTTCTAATTGGATAACATTGAGCACATGTCTAAGTGACTTAAGTTTCTACTGGCTCTACAATACGTATTTGGTCCACTGAAGTGAGAGAGACTGCTGTGTTTTCATTATTTGAAATTCATGCACTAGTGCTGTGGATGCCACTGTCAGAGATGACACATATGCCAGCTTCACTTCAGGTGTTCTTGTTATGCTGTGACTGTATCTCCTGTACAGGCAAGATTTAACATGAGATGTCTTCTCTGCCACCTGCATGTAAAATTCAGTCGGTTGTGCTGTTTCTCAAAAACCAGGTTTTGGAGACCCTGCAGCCCTCAGAGGGAGAAGATCTCATAGTCAGAGATTGAGTAGTAATACATGTAGGCCTGCCAGGCAGTGCAGAAATAAATATTGGGTCTGGAACCCCTGGAGATCTGGCATACAAGTCACACTTTCCTTTGAGATGGAATGTATATTCTTACTACTGAAGGCATTCTCTTATGTTTTTAATGTTTTCATTATCATGGGCAGATTGACAGCCAAATTTTTTTAGACTCTGGCTGACTTACTTACAAAATGGACTCTTAAACCTTTTTTTTTTTAATGATCTACAAGAATGAGAGGACTGTTTCTAGCTCTGGAGGAGATAAAATTGCTCCAACTTAAA
Source organism: Bos taurus (assembly GCF_002263795.3). NCBI lineage: Eukaryota > Metazoa > Chordata > Mammalia > Artiodactyla > Bovidae > Bos > Bos taurus. Next base: position 14,206,224 of record NC_037334.1, on the reverse strand, counting down.
AAAAAAAACCACACCTTTTTATTTTGTATTGGGGTGTAGCTAATTAACAATGTTGTGATAGTTTCAGGTGAGCAACTAAGACACTCAGCCATACATATACATGTATCCATTCTTCCCTAAACTCTCCTCCCATCCAGGCCTCCACATAACATTGAACAGAGTTCCATGTGCTACACAGTAGGCCCTTGTTTGTTATCCACTTTAAATATAGGAGTGTGTACATGTCCATTCTAAACTCCCTAACTATCCCTTTCCCCTATCCTTCCCCCTGGCAACCATAAGCTCCTTCTCTATGTCTGTGAGTCTCGTTCTGTTTTGTAAGTTACTATTAGTATTTTTTTTTCTTGCTCCATTTTCTCACAAGATCAATGTGTATCTGCTTGGGTGTGCAGGGTCTTTGCATGTGTGTGTGTGTGTTTTGAGGAGAATGATCACTCATAACAGATGTGCTGCCAAATCCACAGTCTTGATTGTGGAGACTGTGGGGACACCCAGATTCTCATGTCTTCTTTCTCCTGTCTCAGCTGTAACATCTCACTACTCTGTCTTTCTTCATGAAGGGAACATGGAGGAAGAGAGAACAGCTGCGGAGTTACAGAAAAATGTGATACAGGTAAGTAAGAGCTAATAATTCTCCAAAACAATATTTCAATTCCATCAGCTTATCTATGTCCTAAATTTAGAGCAGAGATCAAGAACCTATTCCTACATTGGGTCACATAGTAAGCATTTTAGGCCATAGTTTCTATTTTACTCAGTTCTGGTATTTTATTGTTTTTTGTTTGTTTGTTTTGGGCAGCTTGTGGGATCTTATTTCCCTGACCAGGGATTGAACCTGTGCCCTCAGCAGTGAAAGCATGGAGTCCTAACCATTGGACTGCCAGGGATTTCCCATCAATTCTGCTATTTTAGTGTGAAAGCATCTATATACAGTGTATAAATAAACGTTTTATTGTGTTCCAGTAAAACTTTACTTATACAAACAGGTGATAGGCTGGTTTTAGTTCATGTTCTATAATTTACAGCTCCTGGGCCTAGAGTGTAAGAAAATATGACTGACTGTGGGCCTGGGTTGAATGTTGTGTTTCTTGCTGACTTCTGGGCTCCAGGTGTATGGGGGGAAAAAGAAAAAGAAAAGGTCCTTGTCCCTTGGGGATTTAAACCTCATCCAAATTTTATCTAGTGTTTTGTGTTGTGCTGATTGCTATGGTGGGGAATAAGGAAACAGGTGAACTTGTTTCTGTAACAAGGATGTTTTTTTTAATAGTTTTTTTTTGTTACAATAGTTTTTCTATTTTGCAGTAGAATGTTTTGTTACACTTGTTTTTTCTGTTTTCTGTTTTGGTTTTTTGGCCCTAAGGCATGTGGGATCTTAGCCCCTCAACCAAGGATTGAACCCACATCCCCTGCATTGGAAGGCACAGTCTTAAGCCCTGAACCTCCAGGGAAGTCCCTCTAACAAGGGATTTTTGCTTCTTTCAATGTGGAAATTGTCATTTCATTTTTAGAGCATTTCTCTCATTTCTGCAATATGTTCTGGATGTTCTTGATTATTGTAAGAGTGGAACTGGTCACCATCAAACAGTGGAAAGATAAATTTAGTGTTTCAAAAATGTTGTTAAATTTATGAGACAGAATTTGATCAGTCAGGATGCTTAGATAGAATGAGAAAGATCTGATGACTGAATCCTAGGGTAGATATTTGGGAGAAAAGAATCTTCTGAACTTCCTGTGAGTTGATTCTCAGTTCCCCGTAGTGTCAGCCTCATTCAGCCTCCTGCACATGCTGGGGGAGTTGGTACCTTTCTGAACAAAGTATGTGGAATGTTTTAGGACACAGTGGTCTTCGAGGATGTGGCTGTGGACTTTACCCAAGAGGAGTGGGCTCTGCTGAATCTCGCTCAGAGAAACCTCTACAGAGATGTGATGCTGGAAAACTTCCGGAACCTGGCCTCATTAGGTAAGGATGGTAACATTCCTCCAACGTTCTGTAATTTAGAAAACAGCTTTATCTTATAAATTGCCCTTGTTCTAGGATTTGGGTTGAGAAACTGGAACAAATTATTAAATAAGACAGACATGGTCACTGACCCCAAGGAGCTTATAGTCTAGTGGCTTCACCATGAAAATAAACACGTGTATTGTTAAAGTATTTCACCAATATAAAACAAACAAAACAATTAGTGAAAATTTCCTTACCCATTTTGCCACTGGCACTGAATGCAGAGTTTGCATTTTCGCAGGGTTGTAAAGTTTTCATTTTCTCTCAGAGTACTGAAAGCATTATTTTTCTTCATTCAGTCATTCTTTCATTCTTTAAGCGTTTTTTTTGAGGGTGAATTTGTATCAAACCCTTTTGAATATATACTATAGACAATAAGATGTCATTGTATTCAAAATGCTTCAGTAATGGAGAAGATAAATATGAAATTAACACGACGAAAAGAAAGAAAATAAACATATATATTGAACCTGCTTTTCCTTTTTCTTGTGGTCAGAATCCTCAAGGAGGATTATCAAGTGTATGTGGTGTGGGCACAGGCTTCAGGGGTCACTTTGGGGGACAGGGAGAAAATTGGTGGTTTGGAACCTTTTGAGAATTTTACTGCTATTAATTCCCTGTACCCAAAGACCACCAGTTTAACAAATTGGGTTTATTCCTTGGAGCAGTGAGGGAGAAACACATGTCATGGGGAACAATGCAGTGTGTTAGAAAGTAAATATAGGATTTATATACTTAGGTCGAATGATTTGGGGGTAGGTCCATGACAACAGGCTGTTCTGTTTTCCTAGGCCTTTCATAACAAAGTGCCACAAACTGGGTAGCTAGGAACAACAGAAACTTACTCTTTTACTTAAAAAAAAAACTTCCTCTACCTCTACTCCCCACTCTTATTCTGTAGCTAGGCAACTATTTTATTTATTTAGGTTGTGCTAGGTCTTTGCTGCACTTGGACTTTCTCTAGTTGCAGTGAGTGGGGCTACTCTTTGTTGGGGTGCATGGGCTTCCCACAGTGGTGGCTTCTGTTGTCGGGGAGCCCAGGCTTTAGGTGCGAGGGCTTTGGTAGTTAGCTGTAGGGTGCGAGGGCTTCAGTAGTTGTGGTGCATGGGCTTAGTTGCTCCATGGCATGTGGAATCTTCCTGCCCCAGGGATCGAACCTGTGTCTCCTGCCTTGGCAGGCTTCTTCTGTACCACCTGTACTACCAGGGAAGTGTGAAATTTACTCTTCTAAATTAAAGAGATTGGAAGTCTGAAATCAAGGTGTCATGATCCTTCTGAAGGCTCAGGAAAAATCCCTCCTTGTCTCTTCCTAGCTTTTGGTTGTTGCTGGCAGTCGTTGGTTGGTAGCCACATCACTCCAATCTCTGCCTCCATCTTCATAGGGCCTTTGTCCTTTGTCTCTACATCTTTCTGTCCTTGTAAGGACACCAGTCATTGCATTTAGGGCTTACCCTAGTCGAGTATAACTTTATGTTAACTTGATTACATCTGCAAATATCTGTTTCCAAATAAAGTAATGTTCTGAATTCTGGGTGGACATGGATTTTCTTTTTTCCAGTACACTCTATTTTTTCTTAGAGCAGTTTATAGGCTCACAGCAAAATTAACCGGCAAGTACAAAGATTTCTCATAAATGCACTGCCTTCTGCCAGAGTAGTATATTTATTACAGTGGATGAACCTATATTGACACATCATTATTACGGTAAATCTCAAGTTTATATTAGTGTTCACTTTTGTTGTTGTACTTTGTTACAGTTTAGATAAATATGTGATGACATTTCCACCATTATGGGCTTCCCTGGTGGCTCAGTAGTAAAGAACCCTCCTGACAATGCAGCAGATGTGCAGTTTGGATCCCTGGGTTGGGAAGATCCTCTGGAGTAAGAAATGGCAATCCACTCCAGGGTTCTTGCCTGGGAAATCCCATAGACAAAGGAGTCTGGTGGGCTGTAGTCCATGGGGTCATGAAAGAGTAGGACACAACTGATCAACTAAACAACAAGCATCCACCATTATAGTATCAGAGAGTAATTTCACTACTCCTAAAAATCTTTTATCCCCCTCCACCCCAATTTATCTTTCCTTCCCTCCCAACTCCTGGCAGCCACTGATCTTTTTACTGTTCTCATAGTTTTGCCTTTTCCAGAATGTCATGTAGTTGGGATCACACAGTATATAGCCTTTTCAGATCATGGCTTGATGGCTGATTTCTTTTTAGTGCTGAGTAATATTTTGTTGTCTGGATATGCAATACCAGTCTGTTTATCCATTCAGTCACTGAAGAAGACCTTGATTGCTTCCAAGTTTTGGCAATTATGAGTAAAACTGCTATAAACATCCACATGAAGGTTTTTGTGTAGATGTGTTTTTAACTCCTTTTTGTAACTTCCAGAGAGCATGATTGCTTGCTTATATGGCTAAGAGTATGTTTAATTTGGTAAGAAACTGCTTTGTATTCCAAAGCAGCTGTACCATTTTGCATTCGCACCAGCTCCATATCCTCACCAGGACTTGGCCATTCTTTTAGGTATGTAGTGGTGTCTCATTGTTTTGATTTGCATTTTCCTGATGACATGTAATGTGGAACATCTTTTTTTTTCATATGCTTATTTGGCATCTATGTATCTTCTTGGTAAGGCATCTGTTAAAGTATTAGGCCCATTAAAAAAAAAAACTTAAAAAAATTTTTATTGAAGTATAGTTGGTTTACATTGTTGTATTTAATGTCTGCTGTATAGCAAAATGACTCAGTTATACATATATATACATATACACATATATATATGTGTATATATATATATATATATTCTTCTTCATATTCTTTTGGAGAAGGAAATGGGAACCCACTCTAGTATTCTTGCCTGAAGAATTCCATGAACAGAGGAACCTGGCAGGATATAATCCATGGGATCGCAAAGAGTCAGACACGACTGAACAACTAACACTTTTCATTTTCTTTTCCATTATGATTTATCACAGGATATTAACTATATTTCCCTGTGCTATACAGTAGGACCTTGTTGTTTATTTATTCTATATATAATAGTTTGCATCTGCTAATCCCACACTCCCAATCCATCCCTTGCCCTTGACAACCACGAGTCTGTTCTCTGTGTCTGCCAGTCTGTTTTTGTTTTGTAGATATGTTCCATTTGTGTCGTATTTTAGATTCCACATGTTAAGTGAGAGCATACGGTATTTGTCTTTCTCTTTTTGACTTACTTTGCTTAGTATGATAATCTCTAGGTCAATCCATGTTGCTGCAAATGGCATTATTTAATTCTTTTTAATGGCTGAGTAATATTCCACTGTATATGTATACTGCATCTTCTTTATCCATTCATATGTTGATGGACATTTGGGTTGTTTCCATATCTTGGTTATTGTAATAAATAGTGCTGGTTTGAACGTTGGGGTGTATGTATCTTTTAGAATTATAGTTTTGTCTGGGTATATGCACAGGAGTGGGATTGCTGAATCATATGGCAACTGTACTTTTTGTTTCTTGAGGAACCTCCATACAGTTTTCCATAGTAACTGCAGAAGTTTACATTCCCACCAACAATGTAGGTGGTTATTCAGTTGCTAAGTCATATTTCACTCTTTGTGATCCCATGGACAGCAGCACACCAGGCTTCACTACCTTCACTATCTCCTGGATAGTGTAGGAGGGTTTCCTTTTCTCCATACCCTCTCCAATGTTTGTTATTTGTAGACTTTTTAAAATTAATTAATCTTTTATTGAAGGATAATTGCTTTACAGAATTTTGTTGTTTTCTGTCAAACCTCAACATGAATCAGCCATAGGTATACATGTATCCCTTCCCTTTTGAACCTCCCTCCCATCTCCCTCCCCATCCCACCCCTGTAGGTTGATTCAGAGCCCCTGTTTGAGTTTCCTGAGCCATATAGCAAATTCCTGTTGGCTGTCTATTTTACATATGGTAATGTAAGTTTCCATGTTACTCTTGGCATACATATTTGTAGACTTTTTAATAATCACCATTCTGACTGGTGTGAGGTGGAACCTTGTTGTTTTGATTTGCATTTCTCTAATAATTAGTGATGATGAACATCTTTTCATGTGCCTGTTGGCCATTTGTATGTCTTTAAGAGAGAAATGTCTAGGTCTTCTGCATGTTTTTCAATTTTGTTGTTGTTGTTATTGAATTGTTTGAGTTAAGGAGCTTAATTTTGGAAATTAAGCTCTTGTCAGTCGCATCATTTGCAAATATTTTCTCTCAGTCTGTAGGTTGTCTTTTTGCTTTGTTTATGGTTTCCTTTGCTGTGCAAAAGCTTGTAAGTTTGACTCAGTCCCATTTGTTTATTTTTGCTTTTCTTTCTCTTGCCTTGGGAGACTGACCTAAGAAAACATTGGTATGATTTATGTCAAAGAGTATTTTGCCTGTGTTCTCTTATAGGAATTTTATGGTGTCTTGTCTTTTAAGCCATTTTGAGTATAGTTTTGTGTATGATGTGAGGGTGTGTTGTTGTTTCCTTGATACACATGCAGCTGTCTAGAGTTCCCAACATCACTTGCTGAAGAGACTTTTTCTCCATTGTATATTCTTACTTTGGCCTATTAAAAAAAAACAAGTTATTTTCTTATTGTTGAGTTTTAAGACTTCTGTGTATATTTTGGATAATAGTTCTTTATCACACATGTCTTTTGCAAATATTTTCTCCAAGTATGTGGCATGTCTTTTCATTTTCTTGACAGTGTTTTACTCAGAGCAAAAATTTTTAATTTTAATGAAGACCAGCTTGTCACTTCTTTCTTTCATGAATTGTCCTTTTCAGGTTACCTATTGGCTTTAAAAATAAAAAGTTATTTTACCAACAAAAAAATAGTTTACTTGGGAATAGTAGGGGAATTGCAATTTGAGATAAGATAGCTATAACAAAAGCCATTGGCAAGTCCACAGAACAACGGAGAAGAATGTAATTTTGTAGAGAAAAATGAGGAAATTGGGAAAGGTTGTTTTGGATGAAAGTCCACTGGATAAAGATGAGAGTTCAGGGTGATGATGGCTGAGTTGCTGGAGTAGTGATTTTTGATAGGAGATGTGATGTACATCTTTTCCTGTTAGGATTATAATTGGTGATTCTTATTGGGGTCTCTGATGAACAATTCTCCCTGTAATTAATGTTGTAAAGAATTAGATGAAAACTTCCTCTTCTGGCCTCTCAACTCCATTTTAGTGAAGTTTTCCTTGATTAATTTTCACATATCTAACAAATCACTAGATCTTAGGGCATCTACATTTTTTTCCCTGTTATCTTTTAGGAATTCCATAGTTTTACGTTTTACATTTAGATTTGTGATCCATTTTGAGCTAATCTTTTACTCTCTATTGATGGACCCCAATTATCCCAAAGCCCTGTATGCCTCCCTGTGTATTTTGAGTTAATTTTTTGCAAGCCTATGTCAAGATTTTTTAAAAAAATGTACCTTAATGTCTAGTAGTTGTTTTAGCACCGTTTGTTGGAAAGATTTATTTTTTTCTCTATTGTATTGCCTTTGAGCCTTTGTCAAAGATAAGTTGACTATATTTATGTGGGTCTATTTCTAGACTCTCTATTCTGTTCTGTTGGTCTATTTAGATATGAATTTTTGAGGGCCACTGTCACCTCAGTTCACAGGTGTTCATTTTAGATTGGATGCTGACAGAAAGCAGGGGAAATTCTAGTAATACTTTGTCCCTAGGCTAAATCATGAAGTAGCTTTATTTTGTTTCATTTTATCACCGTATTAGAGTAACCTTGTCTAAGATTGGTATTCAGAGATTATTTATCTTCAACAGGAGAACAACATATCCTACCTGTGAGTATTGGACCAGCTTTTAATAATATCGAGGTCTATGTGTGAATATCAGATCAGTTCTATTCATCAGACTGCCCCGTCCCCTTAAAGATAAATTAGATAATTTTTTTGCAGTTAAATTCACACTTGTGAAACAGTTCACCTCAGATTGCGACTTGAACCCGTGTGCCAGAGTTTGAACTCATGTGCCAGGACTCGAACTTGGCCAGAATCCAGTTTGGAACTTGAACTCATGAGGCTGAAACTTCAGCCTGGCCAAAACTCATGGTCTTCCAACTGAGATCACATACCTGGTTTCTGGACTTAATGATGGTCAGATTCTTTGTATCTCAGTGCGAAAGGAACAGCAAGAAGCAAACTGATAGGCAAAAAGTAGATTTATTAGTATAAGATGCTTGTAAGAGATGTAAGTGGATAGGTGAGGGAGCCCTGCACGGAGGATTAAGTGGGCTATAATTTTATTGTCAAAGGAAAGTGGGGGAGGGGAAAGGACTGCCTTCTTTGAGTTGATTTCAGGCTTACATCACTAGCTCCTCCTTTGTATCAGGCACAAGAATGTCTGACCCTGTGTGGTCAAACTAGAATTGTCATGTGTGGATGCATGCTCAGTCCTGTCTGACTCTTTGAGATCCCATAGACTATAGCTCACCAGAGTCCCCTGTCCCTGGAATTTTCCAAGTAAGAATAGTGGAGTGGGTTGCCATTTTCTACTTCAGAGGATCTTCCCAATGTAGGTGTTGAACCTGTGAATCCTGCTTTGGCAGGCAGAGTTTTGACCACTGGTGCCACATTGTCATAGCACTTATTCAAATCAGTAGAAGGGTGGTGACATTCTTATTTCACCTAATGACCTGGGGCATATCTTTTGCGTTTATAAATTGCATTATAGTTAAACAAGCCTGCTTTGTTCCACCACGGTCTAATAGCTTTTTGAGCATCATTAACTTCCACAGAGTACATCATGAGAAACGCTGGGCTGGCAGAAGCACAAGCTGAAATCAAGATTGCTGGGAGAAATATGAATAACCTCAGATATGCAGATGACACCACCCTTATGGCAGAAAGTGAAGAGGAACTAAAAAGCCTCTTGATGAAAGTGAAAGAGGAGAATGAAAAAGTTGGCTTAAAGCTCAACATTCAGAAAACTAAGATCATGGCATCTGGTCCCGTCACTTCATGGGAAATAGATGGGGAAACAGTGTCAGACTTTAATTTTTTGGGCTCCAAAATCACTGCAGATGGTGATTACAGCCATGAAATTAAAAGACGCTTACTCCTTGGAAGGAAAGTTATGACCAATCTAGATAGTATATTGAAAAGCAGAGATATTACTTTGCCAACAAAGATCCGTCTAGCCAAGGCTATGGTTTTTCCAGTGGTCATGTATGGATGTGAGTGTTGGACTGTGAAGAAAGCTGAGCGCCAAAGAATTGATGCTTTTGAACTGTGGTGTTGGAGAAGCCTCTTGAGAGTCCCTTGGACTGCAAGGAGATCCAACCAGTCCATTCTAAAAGAGGTCAGCCCTGGGATTTCTTTGGAAGGAATGATGCTAAAGCTGAAACTCCAGTACTTTGGCCACCTCATGCGAAGAGTTGACTCATTGGAAAAGACCCTGATGCTGGGAGAGATTGGGGGCAGGAGGAGAAGGGGATGACAGAGGCTGAGATGGCTGGATGGCATCACCGACTCGATGGACATGAGTCTGGGTGAACTCTGGGAGCTGGTGATGGACAGGGAGGCCTGGCGTTTTGTGATTCAAGGGGTCGCAAAGAGTTGGACACAACTGAGCGACTGAACTGAACTGAACTGAACTTCCACTGGTCTCTTAAAGTTCCCTAGGTTTCCCTCTTTATCTATAATCCACTACTGGGACTTCTGCATAACTATCCTGTATGACTATCCTATTCTATCCCTATCACTTGCTTTAGAGTATCAGAAGAGCAGTTTTTGTTCTGTTTCATAGAAATATTTGTGGTAACTCATTGTTTTCCCGCATGATATACCTTTTTATGTGAACAGGGTATCCACTACACAAACCGTATCTGATCTTACAGTGGAAACAAGAGGAGGACCTCGAGACAGTGGAGAGAAGACTCTTTCCAAGGGGAGCATCAGTAAAGCAAGAATACTTGATGTAGTTGGGGGATATTACATTTGGAAAAAATAATGTAAAATCAAAATGAAGCTTTGTTTTGTCTGAGGAAGCTGAGCTTCCACAGATACCTTAGATTACTATTTTATTTATTTAAACATTTTTTATTTTTTTACTGTGCTGGATCTTCATTACTTTGCATGGGCTTTTCTCTAGTTGCAGAGAGTGGGGAACTGCCCTCTAGTTGCAGTGCTTGGGCTTAGTATTTGCAGCTTGTGGGCTTGAAGGTGTGGGCTTAGTAGTTACAGCACACTGGCTTAGTTGCTCTGTGGCATGTGGAATCTTCCTGGACCAGGGATTGAACCAGTGTCCCTACATTGGCAAGTGGATTCTTATCCACTGTGCCACCAGTCCTTGATTACTATTTTGACTTTTCTTCAGTCCTCTCACCTGTTCCTTGTTCTTGGTAAAGACCACATTTTGTCTTTGTAATGTACTATTTGGTCATGTGTGTTTTATTCCATTTCTTTTTGTTTTGTTATCCTAGTAATATCTCATTTATGCTACCATCAGTTTCCATCTTCATGGGATTATTTCCTGGTCACTTTACTATTTCGACCTTGTGCTTATTACCAAAGTCCTGAACCAGCTGTACTGCCAAAGTCCTTTGCTCAAGGGTACCTTTGCTACTTTGTTTCAGGTTTCGAGATTCAACTTAAAATTAATGAATCAGTTGCTCCACAAGATGCTTATGGAAAAATATCCAATGAACAGGATGTAGCAGGATTCAAAAAGAGTGATTCCTCATTGTCCATTTTACATAAAATCTGGGAATACCATGATGTTGATTATCAGAACAAAAACCACAAGAGAAGTTTGAGGTAAGTGTCATTCATATAAGAGAAAAGTAGTGTCTCAGGAAAGAATCTTAAAATATCACAGAATTAAAAAAAGAAAAATCTAAAACTTAGTCAAAAATTGTAATTTCATAAAGACTTTTCATAAGATATTTTTTTCACAAGTGAGACTTGAGCCCTTCCATGTTTGACACATAAATCATTGAGCAACCATCATAAAAATCTCATAAGTCAAAAACTCAGTCATAATATTGTCTGTCTTAGAGCACTATGTGAGTACTTTCATCTTATCATTGGACAGGGCAGAAAAACACACATAGTCACTGAAAATGGTAAAAATTTACTTGCCACTAATAATGTGCTTTTTATTTTTGAAAGAATTCATGGGATTGAGAACATCTATGAACATAATGAAGAAAATCAGTGTGGCCAAACCGTCAGCCAAATTTCACATCTTAATATACCCAAGAGAACTACTGAAGTAAGAGCCTATGAGTGCCATGTGTGTAAAAAGGCCTTCATAGATCATTTATCCCTGAAGAATCACATTAGGTCTCACACTGGTAGCAAACCCTATCAGTGTAAGGAATGTGGGAAAGCTTTCCATTTTTTTGCTTGTTTTAAAAAGCATATGAAAACTCCCACTGAAGAGAAACCCTACGAATGTCAGGAATGTACCAAAGCCTTCAGTTGTTCTTCCTTCTTTCGGGCACATATGAAGATTCATGCAGGAAAGACAAGTTGCGAATGCAGGGAATGTGGGAAAACCTTTAGCTGTTCTTCATCCCTCACAGAACACAAAAGAATTCACAGTGGAGATAAGCCTTATGAATGTAAGGAGTGTGGGAAAGCCTTTAGCTGTTCCTCCTCACTCTCCAAACACAAAAGAATTCACAGTGGAGATAAGCCATATGAGTGTAAGGAGTGTGGGAAGGCCTTCAGTTCCTCCTCTCACCTTATCATACATATAAGAATCCATACTGGAGAAAAGCCTTATGAATGTCAAGAGTGTGGGAAAGCCTTCAGTGAGTCCTCGAAGCTCACTGTACACGTTAGAACACATACAGGTGAGAAACCCTATAAATGTAAGGAATGTGGGAAAGCCTACAACTGTCCATCCTCCTTGAGCATCCACATGAGAAAACACACAGGGGAAAAACCCTATGAATGCCTAGAATGTGGGAAAGCCTTCTATCTTCCCACTTCCCTGAATACACATGTGAAAAATCAGAGTAGAGAGAAACCCTATGAATGTAAAGAATGTGGAAAAGCCTTCAGTTGCCCTTCGTCCTTTCGAGCACACGTGAGAGATCACACTGGAAAGGCGCAGTATGAATGTAAGGAATGTGGGAAAGCCTTCAGTCGTTCCTCATCCCTCACTGAACACTTAAGAACTCATAGTGGAGAAAAGCCTTATGAATGTAAGGAATGTGGGAAAGCCTTCATCAGTTCATCCCACCTGACGGTACATATAAGAACTCACACTGGAGAGAAACCTTATGAATGTAAGAAATGTGGAAAAGCCTTCATTTACCCCTCAGCTCTTAGGATCCACATGAGAACACACACTGGGGAGAAACCCTATGAATGTAAGGAATGTGGGAAAGCCTTTCGCCATTCTTCATACCTGACTGTCCATACAAGGATGCACACTGGAGAGAAACCCTTTGAATGTCTGGAATGTGGGAAAGCTTTCAGTTGTCCTTCATCCTTTCGAAGACATGTAAGAAGCCACACTGGTGAGAAGCCCTATGAATGTAAGGAATGTGGGAAAGCCTTTGTTTGTCCCGCTTACTTTCGAAGACATGTGAAAACTCACACTAGAGAAAATGTATAAAGTAAGGAATGAGGGAATGTCTTTAATGCTTTTTCAAAGCTTAGGGAGCGTGTGAGATCTCACACTGTGGAGACACCCTATTTTGGAAAAACCCGTAACCGAGAGAAACTCTGTGTATGTAAATCATGTGGTAATACCTCCATGACCATCACTTATTGTGTTGTAAGAAAGTTCATACTCAAAACAAAGATCAGTGCCTCATCCTTAAAGTGGGCTACTGCTGGCTCATTGGTTTCCAGTTTAATTTTCTGATATGAATGTTTAAGGTCATAAATTTCCTCTAATACATTTCAGCTCTAGCCCCATATGTTTTATTATGAGGTGCTTTTATTTTGGTTCAGGTGTAAATGTTATTTCTATTACAGAGTTTTCTTGACCCATCAGGCATTTAAAGTATATATTTTTTATATGTAGGCATGAGTGATCTTTTATTATTATTATTATTAGTTACTAACTAATTCTCTTTGTTCTCTAAGTGTGCAGTCATTGTGGTATTGACATTCTAGTATTTGTAGTTTCTTTGGTAAATGGTAATTTCATTTTGATCTAGTATGGTGGAAACTGGAAATTGCCTACCCACTATTCCCCCCAACCCCACCTCTCTTTTTTTTTTTTTTTACAAAAACATTATTAGTTTTTACCATTAAAAGCTTTCCCTGTCTAATAACTAATCCAGTGGAAATCAATAAGTGCAAAAGCCTTGATAGAAGAATCTCATCTGTTATGGTATTTTTGTATTTTGTTCTTTATCCTTGCTTATGACTGGGAATTGGACCCAATGTTTTGAATGTTTACAAAAGAGACCTTGCAACAGGAAAGCTACAAGTAAAGTTGGTTGGGCTGTCTTATGTTGTGGTACTTTGGACGTGGCTGGGACTGCATTTCCCAGAGTCAGTTCTTTATCTAGTTCCAGGTTTGAGTTGTCTAAAATAAGAGTTTGTGTGAAAATTGGAAGACAGAGGGAAGAAACCATTATTCTGAGTTTGTGGGGGCAATGAGACAGGGAGACAGATGCATGGGGGCCTGGCAAGCTTCAGTTTCCAGCTTTTCCCCTAATTATTGGGCTCGCTGATCAATACTGGCTCAAAGCAGAACACAAAATGCTTGACTTTCATTATCTCAGAGGCAGCCATTCCATAGACACCTCCATAAATTTCTCCATCATGGCCATACACAGCTTCTTGGATTTTTCTGGCAAGTTCTTGCATTGTAATTTTGCTGATATTACAGCTCCTCTGGCACATCTGTTGACTGCATAGAGTTGGCTCCAGTTTGGATCAGGGTTGTTGTCATCTACATGGTCCAAAGTGTGCTAATCTTAAGTGTACAGCTTGATGAAATTTTACACTACATACTGTGACAAACAGAACTTTCCCAGGATTTCAGAAAGTTCATTCATCTGCCTTCTCAATAACTGCTCTGGGGACTTTCCTGGTGGTCCAGTGGCTAAGAATCTGCCTGCCAGTGCAGGGGGCTGAGGTTTGATCCCTGGTCAGGGAACTAGATCTCACATGCCACAACTAAAGATCCTGCATACTGCAACTAAGACTTAGTGCAGCCAAAAAAAAAAAAAAAATAAAAATAAAATGTGTTGCTCCACAATTTTGGCTTTGATTATAATTTATTAAGTTTGCTTGTTCTTGATCTTCATGTAAATGTTAAGATACATTATGTACAGTTACATATTTGGCTTCTTTTTTCAATGTCTAATTTGCCTCTTAATTGCTATTTTGGCAGACTATGAACTTATGTCTCTTGTTACATGCTTTGAATATAAGAATGAAATTACTGAATCATAGGATAGACTTTATGTTTAGGTAGGTATTCCAGTTTTTCAAAAGCAATTCTACTTATAATCCTAAAAGCAATGAATGAAGGTCCTAACTGTTCCACATGCCTGATTAGCACTTTCTAATTTTAGCTGTTCAACACAGTATGTACTATTATCTTGTTTCTGGTTTTAATTTGCATTTATCTGATATGTAACAATGGTGAATACTTTTTTATATGCTTATTGATTATTTGGATATCTGTTTGTTTTTTTTTTGGCTGTGTGACTTGCAGGTTCTTAGTTCCCTGACCAGAGATTGAACCTGGGCCATGATAGTGAAAGCCTGGAATCCTAACCACTAGGCAACCAGGCAACTCCCTGGATATCTTCTTTCTGGGGGATACCTGTTAAAGCACTTCACCCATTTTTGGTTCCTTTTCTGTTTGAAAGGTTTCCTATGGTTGTGTGTGTGTGTGCTCAGTTGATCAGTCATGTCCAGTTCTTTGCAACCCCAGGGACTGTAACCTCTAGTCCCCTCTGTCCATGGAATTCTCCAGGCAAGAATACTGGAGTGAGTAGCTGTTTCCTTCTCCAGGGGATCTTACTGACCAGAGATAAACCCCAGGTCTCCTACAATGCAGGTGAATTCTTTTCTATCTGAGCTACCAGGGAAGTCAGGTAAGCCCTGACTATAGTTAGATCTTGAGAATTCATCTTCTATCTGGCAGTTTGCATACTTTGATCAATATCTCCCCATTTTCTCCATCCCTAGTCCCTGGAGAAACTGGTTGCATGAAATCAAGATTAAATTGTGTAGAGTCCACAGAGATAAGAAAAGAGATCTATACCTGTGGCAGTGAATGTAGGAGCATGTGAGAATACATAGCTGAGATCTAAAAATATTATAGAAAATCGTAATTTTTATTGGCCCCATTTTAAAACTAAGAAACTGACATTTCAATAGGCTGGGTAGCAAAGTTTTTAGAAACAGGTATTAATAGTTTCAGCTACAATTCATACTTAGAGTTACAAGTTGATTCAAAAGAGGAAATATGGACTTCACTTTCATGAGAAGACTATAAAAGAATTTGGGAGCCATGTCTTAAAATTGCCACCTTTGTGCCTGATCAGTCACTCAGTCATGTCCAGCTCTTTGTGACCCCATGGACTGTAGCCCACCAAGCTCCTCTATCCATGGGATTTCCCAGGCAAGAATACTGAAGTGAGTTGCCATTTCCTTCTCCAGGGGATCTTCTGAGCCAGGGGTTGAACCCACGTCTCCTGTGTCTCCTGCATTGGCAGGAGGATTCTTTTGCATTACACCACCTGGGAAGCCCTTCCTCTGGTTACTTATCCTTTTTAAATGTATGTATATGTCTCTGTCTAGTTACATACATATACATAAAACATCTGTTGTATATTATATATATGTAAATTATGTATACTATATATACCTGTCTTGCAGGTATATACTATATATAAACTGTATTGCAGATAATTTTTCCCAGTCTCTGGCTTGTCTTCATTCTTTTCATTTTTGTAAACTATAAAGATAATTAAATAGTTTGACTACAGAAAAATCTTTGGGTATAACTAATTGCAGAGATGGCTGGATCCTGGAGCTAAAAAGATGTTATCTGGATGAATTCTGTCTCCATTCCTTGACTGTGCATCTTTCTGCATTAACTATTCTTCCTGGTGGGCTCTTTCTCTCCACAGTGGCCCTCAGAAGATCCAAGCTGCTTTCTTTCCAGGTTAATGTGTTAGGGAGAAGAGAGTGATTATCATTATGACCAATTCCAATATGCCTGTTACAGTTCAATCTGATTGGCTTACTTGCCAACTGTTATCAATTCATTGTGGCCAGAGAAATACGATTCTTTGGTTGGTTTAGGACTGGCTTCTCACTGAATCTTGTTCAGTTGATAAGTCATGTCAGAATCTTTGTGACCCAATGGACTGAAGCACACCAGCCTTCCCTGTCCTTTACTATCTCCCGGAGTTTGCTCAAACTCATGTCCATTAAGTTGGTGATGTCGTCTAACCATCTCATTCTCTGTCACCCCCTTCTCCTGCCCTCAATCTTTCCCATCATCAGGGTGTTTTCCAATGAATTGGCTCTCTGCATCTGGTGGTCAAAGTATTGGAACTTCAGTTTCAGTAATGGTCCTTCCAATGAATATTCATGATGTATATGGTGAAGGGAGAAGGAACTTCAGTTTCAGTAATGGTCCTTCCAATGAATATTCATGATGTATATGGTGAAGGGAGAAGGCAGCAGGGGCAGATAGGGTATAGTAATAGATGTAATAATAACATTAGCCAACACAATATGCTTACTCTAATCTTAGCAGTGGGAGGGAACTATGAAGTCTGGGGATTCTCAGCCAGCCATAGTTCAAGAAATCTTTCAGAAAGGTTTGATTATGTTACCATCTCTTTTGATTGCCAAATATGATTTCTCAGTCTTTACATAATTTTGCAATATTTTTAGATACTTGGTAGCAAGAACCTTCCAACCTTTTTATTCATCAAGATTGTCTTGCCTTCTCTATTTCTCACTTGATTCTATATTAATTTTAGGATCTCCTTAGCAATTTTCACAAATCTTTTGGGACTGTGCTTGGAATTGCATTGACTTTATAGAACAACGTGAATAAAATTAACGTTTTACAACACTAAGTCTTCCAATTGATGAGCCTACTAAAATTGTTCATTTATCTAGGTCAGCTTTAATTCCTCTTAACAGTTTTTTTTTTTTTTTGTAGTTTCTATTATAGAGGTCTTGAATAACTTTATTTCTAGGCTTGTGGTATGTTTTCCTTTGTAAATATTTTAATTTAATTTTTGATTTTGGAGGCTAGCACATAGAATTGCAGTTTTTTTTTTTTGGTACATTGATCTTTTATTCATGACATTTATAAATTCAATTATTTATTCAAATGGTTTATGAGTTATTTTGGATTATCGTTGTATACAATCTTGTGAACACCAATAAAAGAAAGTCTTACTTGATTTCTAAATTTTACCCTTTCTTTTTCTTCTTTATAGTAATAAATAGAAATGATGAAAGTGAACATCTTTGCATTCTTCCTGATCTTAGGGGAAAATGTTCCATATTTTGCCATTAAGTATAATAATAGTTATAAGTTTTTCATAGATAACTTTTAAAAATAAAAGGAATTCTGTTCTACTATCTATTCCTCAATTGTGAAGATGTTTTTGAAAAAAATACCTTGTAACTTAAAAAAATCTTTTTTTAATATAAATTTATTTATTTTAATTGAAGGTTAGGTTACTTTACAATATTGTATTGGTTTTGCCATACATCAACATGAATCTGGAGGATAATTGCGTTACAACATTGTGCTGGTTTCTGCTATACAATAACATAAATCATCCATAATCAGCCATAAGTATATATATATATATATATATATATGTATATATATATATACGAAGAGTTTTTAAAATCATTAATGGATAATGGATTTTATCTAGTGCCTTTTCTGTCTATGTCAGGGTCTTTAAAAATCATTCCTTGGTCTCTTAATGTGGAGAATTACTACATTCCTTGCTTTTCAAGTGGTAAGACAACCTGTATTCCTGGAATAAACCATACTTGGGAATGTTATAGATTAGCTTATTAACCTATTCATTTTGCTCTATTCAAAATGCTATTAAAAAATTATTTCTGTGTCTGTGTTAATGAGGTTTGTCTTGTAATTCCTTTTATGTCAGTATGCTTTGTATCAGGTTCATGCTGCCTCATAAAAGTTGGAAACTGTTCTGAAGACTTTATATGAAATCTGAACTATCTGTTATCTATTCCTTATATGTTTGGAAAAATTCACCAGGGAATCTATATTTGGGTTTTCTTGACAGGAAACTTGTAAAATAGTTTTACTTGTGAATTTGTGTGTGTGTGTGTAATGCTCAGTTGTGTCCAACTCTTTGCAACCCCATGGACTGTAGCCTGCCAGGTGCCACTGTTCATGGAATTTTCCAGGAAGAATACTGGAGTGGGTTGCTATTTCCTACTCCAGTGGTGATTTATATTGAATGTATAAATAGACAAAGATTATTTAAAATTTGTATTTGTTTTGCTATATTGTATCTGTCTATTCCATAACTTTCCAAATTTGTTGGTCTAAAGTTATTAATAAAATCCTATAATTTATTTTTAATGTCTAAAAGCTGTAATGATACTAATATCTCCTTTTTCATTCCTGATCTTGGTAATTTATGTGGTCCCCCTTTTCTTCATCTTGGTAGGGATTTAGATATTTTAATTGTTTTTGAAGAACCAACTATCAGTTTTATTCTACTTATAATTCTTTAATTTTTGGTCTTATTCCTTCTACTGGATTTGGGTTTAAGTTTCTCATATTTTCCTAGCTAGTTGTGATAGATGCTTATGTCAGTGCCTGTCTTCTGTTTTGTGTAGTTTGCTTATAGAACCATCCCATCAGAATATTCTACTATTAACATTATCAGTTGTGATGCATTTGAAATGTATGCAGAGAAACACCTTTATGTGCCCATTGTCATAAGGTCACAGGGTTTCCTTGTTGGAATGGAAAGAAAACTGGTCTGGGAACCAAGACACCTGATTTCTAGTCTTCACTTTTCAACTTATTACTTCTGTGACCTTAGAAAAAAGTCATTTAAGCTTTCTGATCCTTAGTTTAGTGTATCAGAAAGGCACATAGGAAGTGCTACTGCAGTGGGCTGGGGTGGGACTGCATCCTTTCTGTGCTATCAGAAACACTTCCTTCTCAGGGACTTCCCTGGTGGTCCAGTGGTTAAGATTGTGCCTCCAATGCTGGGGGTGTAGGTTTGATTCCTGGTCAGGGAACTAAGACCATTGGAACTAAGATGTCACATGCTATGGGGCCATACAGTCTCTGTCCCATACCGTGGAGAAGTTTGCTGCTGCTGCTGCTGCTGCTGCTAAGTCACTTCAGTCGTGTCCAACTCTGTGCAACCCCATAGACAGCAGCTTACCAGGCTCCCCCGTCCCTAGGATTCTCCAGGCAAGAACACTGGAGTGGGTTGCCATTTCCTTCTCCAATGCATGAAAGTGAAAAGTGAAAGTGAAGTCGCTCAGTCGTGTCCGACTCTTCGCGACCCCATGGACTGCAGCCCACCAGGCTCTGCCATCCATGGGATTTTCCAGGCAAGAGTACTGGAGTAGGGTGCCATTGCCTTCTCCAGTGGAGAAGTTTAGAAGACAAATTTGTTTCAGAGAAGGCTTTGAAGAGAAGGGGCTTATTTGGTTTTATCATAAGAGGTAAGAGGTAAGAGAAAAATAATACTTAATATTTCATGAATTTCACTCTGTCATTCACTATCTTAATACTCAAGATATTTCTATATATTAATCTTTTTGATTGTCACAAAAAGTTATGAGGCAGATACTTATCCACTTGATACAAATAGTGAAACAGCACACATGAACTCAAATAATTGGCCAATGTTATGCATATAGTGAAACTATGTCTGAATTCAGAATGCATGATTTTTGTATCTACACTATATTGCCTCCAGTGACCAAAGAATTTTGAGGAACCAGTTAGAGAAAGCAGGCTTATTTGTGGTTAGACAAGGAACTGCTAGGTTCAGCTGAGGCTGAGACAGCATTCTGGAGTGACCTTCACTTGGCATCTTCTAGGCAAGCTCCAGATATCTTTTCAATTTTCCACAGAATATGAATTCCTTATCTTATGGAAGGAGTGTGGTTACAAGGGAAGGAAAGAATCCGCCAGGACATGGAAGCAACCTAGATATCCATCAGCAGATGAATGGATAAGAAAGCTGTGGTACATATACACAATGGAGTATTACTCAGCCATTAAAAAGAATACATTTGAATCAGTTCTAATGAGGTAGATGAAACTGGAGCCTATTATACAGAGTGAAGTAAGCCAGAAAGAAAAATACCAATACAGTATACTAACGCATATATATGGAATTTAGAAAGATGGTAACAATAACCCTGTGTACGAGACAGCAAAAGAGACACTGATGTATATAGAACAGTCTTATGGACTCTGTTGGAGAGGGAGAAGGTGGGAAGATTTGGGAGAATGGCATTGAAACATGATACATGTATGAAACGAGTTGCCAGTCCAGGTTCGATGCACGATACTGGATGCTTGGGGCTGGTGCACTGGGACGACCCAGAGGGATGGTATGGGGAGGGAGGAGGGAGGAGGGTTCAGGATGGGGAACGCATGTATATCTGTGGCAGATTCATTTCGATATTTGGCAAAACGAATACAATTTTGTAAAGTTTAAAAACAAAATAAAAAAATTAAAAACAATAAAAATATTTTCCAACTAAAAAAAAAGTATAAGACCTAACTAAAAAAGACACATGCACCCCAATATTCATTGATGGACCTAGAGAATGTCATACAGAGTGAAGTAAGTCAGAGAAAAGCAAATATTGTATATTAATTCATATATGTGAAACCTAGAAAAATAGTACAGATGATATTTGGAAAGCAGAAATAGAGACACAGGTATAGAGAACAAATATATGTGTACCAAGGGGAAACGGTGGAGTGGGAGGAATTGGGAGACTGATATTGACACATATATATTACTTATACTGTGTATAAAATAGATAATCTACTGTATGGCACAGGGAACTCTACTTAATGCACTGTGATGACCTGAATGGGAAGGAAGTATGTACATGTATAACTGATTCATTTTTCTGTACAGTAAAACTAATACAACATTGTAAAGCAACTATACTCCAATTAAAAAAAAATGAGACCAATACATACAGCTCATTGTTAGCAATATATGCATATTAATAGTTTGATTCAACTGAAATAGTTATGGTTTATTGAACTGTTTGTTACTCTGTGCAGGGAACTCTTTGAACACTTTATAGCTCTAACGCACTTAACTCTTCACACACAAAAGTTTTGAGATAGCTCTTTTCCAGCTGGAACCATGAAGTGTTCAGAAGAGAAAAAAAAAAAAAAAAGAAGGTTCCTACTGTGCCTGAAACCCTTAAGAAAAAGCAAAAGAATTTCACAGAGCTTAAGATCAAGCACCTGAGACAGAAGTTTGCCCAAGAGATGCTTCAAAAGGCAAGGAGGAAGCTTATCTATGAAAAAGCTAAGCATTACCACAAGGAATACATACAGATGTACAGAACTGAAATTTGAATGGCTAGGATGGAACAAAAAGCTGGCAACTTCTATGTACCTGCAGAACCCAAATTGGCATTTGTCGTCAGGATCAGAGGTGTCAACGACGTGAGCCCAAATGTTCGAAAGGTGCTACAGCTCCTTTGCCTCCGGCAGATCTTCAATGGCACCTTTGTGAAGCTCAACAGGGCTTCAGTTAACATGCTGAGAATTGTGGAGTCATACATTGCATGCTGCTGCTGAGTCACTTCAGTTGTGTCTGACTCTATGCGACCCCATAGACGGCAGCCCACCAGGATGCCCCGTCCCTGGGATTCTCCAGGCAAGAACACTGGAGTGGGTTGCCATTTCCTTCTCCAGTGCATGAAAGTGAAAAGTGAAAGTGAAGTTGCTCAGTCGTGTCCGACCCTCAGCGACCCATGGACTGCAGCCTTCCAGGCACCTCCGTCCATGGGATTTTCCAGGCAAGAGTCCTGGAGTGGGATGCCATTGCCTTCTCTGATACATTGCATGGGGGTACCCAAATCTGAAGTCCGTAAATGAATTGAAATACAAACATGGTTATGGAAAAATCAGCAAGAAGCAAATTGCCCTGACAGGTAACGTGTTGATTGCTCGATCTCTTGGGAAATATGGCATCTTCTGCATGG
Organism: Bos taurus; assembly: GCF_002263795.3. Lineage (NCBI taxonomy): Eukaryota > Metazoa > Chordata > Mammalia > Artiodactyla > Bovidae > Bos > Bos taurus. The sequence goes on along the minus strand of NC_037334.1, from coordinate 14,184,020 downwards.
AGGATTTGATTCATGAGATCTATACCATTAGAAAACATTTCAAAGAAGCAAACAATTTCCTGTGGCCCTTTAAATTGTCTTCTCCACGAGGTGGAATGAAGAATAAGACCAGTCATTTTGTAGAAGGTGGAGATGCTGGCGACAGGGAAGACCAGATCAACAGGCTTATTAGAAGGATGAATTAAGGTATCTACCAGGATTATTTTTATAATCTCCTCAGTTAATAAACAATTGAAACAAATTAAAAAAAAAAAAAAAAAACCTTTGAGATAGATGCTGTCATTATCCACATTTCATAGATGGGGAGATTGAGGCAGAGAAACTGAGTTTTCCCAAAGTCACAACTAGCAGCTAAAATCTGCCTGGATTCAGAATTCACACTTTTAACGTGTGTTACTGCAGTTGACCCTTGAACAATGCTGCAGGGAGGGGCACTGACCTTGAGCAGGAGAAAATCCATGTATTATTGCATTCAACCCTTCATATAAGTGATTTTGTATTCTCAGATTCAACCAGCCAGATGTGTAGTGTTGTAGTCTGAATAACTGGACCTGTACAGTTCATACCCATATTCAACAGTCAACTGTACTCAAAAGAGGATTTGTGGGAGACATAAGAGATGTTGATTTGATCCCTGGATTGGGGAGATCCCCTGGAGGAGGAGATGGCAACTCACTCCAGTATTCTTGCCTGGGAAATCCCATGGACAGAGGGGCCTAGCAGACTCTTGGGTCACAAAAGTCAGACACGACTTAGTGACTAAACAATAAAAACACAAAGATCCTATTACTAGTAAAGAAAAGAGTTAACCTTTGCTTAAGTAAAGTACAGAAGGCTGAATTCAGAGCAAGGTGACAATATCTTATTAATGAGCACAAGCAACAGGTTTTATGGTATGGAAAGCAAATATATGTAAAGAAATATCAGGAATGTCGGGGAACATAACATGGCCTGTTTCTAAGGTAAACTTTCTCAGATCATCCTTCTTGTGAGCTCGTATGACTTTAATAACTTCAGCATCTGCTCATGAACACTAAAGGATCCAAACCTACCAGTCAGACTTTATTTTCTTGGGCTCCAAAATCACTGCAGATGGTGACTGCAGCTGTGAAATTGAAAAATGCTTGCTCCTTGGAAGAAAAGCTATGATAAACCTCTGCTATATTAAAAAACAGAGACATTACTTTGCTGACAAAGGTCTATATAGTCCAAGCTCTGGTTTTTCCAGTAGTCTTGTATGGATGTGAGAGTTGGACCATAAAGAAGGCTGAGCGCCCAGGAGTTGATGCTTTTCAATTGTGGTGTTGGAGAAGACTCTTGAGAGTCCCTTGGACAGCAAGGAGATCAAACCAATCAATCCTAAAAGAAATCAACCCTGAATATCCATTGGTAGGCCTGATGCTGAAGCTGAAGCTCTGAAGAGCCAACTCATTGGAAAAGACCCTGATTCTGGGAAAGATTGAAGGGAGGAGGAGAAGGGGATGACAAAGGATGAGACGATTGGATAACATCACCAACTCAATGGATATGAGTTTGAGCAAGCTCTGGGTGATGGTGAAGGACAGGGAGGCCTGGTGTGCTGCAGTCCATGGGGTCACAAAGTGTTGGACATGATTGAGTGACTGAACAAAGACAACAACAGTCTTTGAACAAAATGTGATTATATCATTAGTTCCCAAACTCAGCATGAAAATCAACTGGGATAATTTTAAAATCCTATGCTAAGAATGCAACTCAGTCTAATTAAATCATAATCTATGTTGAGAAGCTGTCACCAATATTTTTAAAAGACTCCCAGGTGAGTCCAATATGAAACCAAAGTTGAGGACCAGTTACATGGATGTTACACACAACATGCATAAGCAGATATGAAAGATAAAACAGTTCTGTGGACAATAGACATGAATTTTGGAAAGAATTGCAGATTTTTAAAATTTATTTTTTAATTGGAGTATAGTAGCTTTACAATTTTGTGTGAGTTTCTGCTGTACAACATTGTGAATCAGGTATGTATGTACCTATATCCCCTCCCTAAGGATTGAAGATTTTAATTGTTAAGGATTTTTACATGTCTCCAGGATGTCTGGGTCCAGCAATATGACCCAGCAATCCCACTGCTGGGCATACACACTGAGGAAACCAGAATTGAAAGAGACACATGTACCCCAATGTTCATTGCAGCACTGTTTACAAATAGCTAGGACATGGAACCAACCTAGATGTCCATCAGCAGATGAATGGATAAGGAAGCTGTGGTACAAATACACAATGGAATATTACTCAGCTATTAAAAAGAGTGCATTTGAATCAATTCTAATGAGGTGGATGAAACTGGAGCCTATTATACAGAGAGAAGTAAGCCGGAAAGAAAAACATCAGTACAGTATACTAACGCATATGTATGGAATTTAGAAAGATGGTAACGATAACCCTATATGCGAGATAGCAAAACAGACACAGAGATAAAGAATAGGCTTTTGGCCTCTGTGGGAGAAGGCGAGGGTGGGATGATTTGAAAGAATAGCATTGAAACGTGTATGTTACCATATATGAAATAGATCACCAGTCCAGGTTTGATGCATGAGACAGGGCACTCAAGGCCGGTGCACTGGGATGACCCTGAAGGATGGGATGGGGAGGAAGCTGGGAGCGGGGTTCAGGAAGGGGGACACGTGTACACCTGTGGCTGATTCATGTCGATGTATGGCGAAAGCCACTGCAATATTGTAATTAGCTTCCAATTAAAATAAACTAACTAAAAAAAAAGAAATAAAGAGAGTCTATAGTATAACATGATTCAATCATGCAGTGATTATAATGATAGGATCCCACAATAATCCCTTAATCCCATTCAGTTCAGTTCAGTTCAGTCGCTCAGTCACATCCGACTCTTTGCGACCCCATGAATTGCAGCACGCCAGGCCTCCCTGTCCATCACCAACTCCTGGAGTTCACTGAGACTCACGTCCATCGAGTCAGTGATGCCATCCAGCCATCTCATCCTCTGTCGTCCCCTTTTCCTCCTGCCCCCAATCCCTCCCAGCATCAGAGTCTTTTCCAATGAGTCAACTCTTCGCATGAGGTGGCCAAAGTACTGGAGTTTCAGCTTCAGCATCATTCCTTCCAAAGAACACCCAGGGCTGATCTCCTTTAGAATGGACTGGTTGATCTTGCAGTCCAAGGGACTCTCAAGAGTGTTCTCCAACACCACAGTTCAAAAGCATCAATTCTTCGGTGCTCAGCTTTCTTCACAGTCCACCTCTCACATCCATACATGACCACTGGAAAAACCATAGTCTTGACTAGACGGACCTTTGTTGGCAAAGTAATGTCTCTGCTTTTGAATATGCTATCTAGGTTGGTCATAACTTTTCTTCCAAGGAGTAAGCGTTTTTTAATTTCATGGCTGCAGTTACCATCAAAATATACCAAATGAAGCAACAAACTGATTGGAAACATTGTTAAGTTTTGAAAGGCACAAGAGCTACAAAATCATAGAACCAACTTTGAATTCCAACGGTTGTTTTTACTGGCTCTTCTAACCTATGCAAACAAGATGCACAGATGTTGAGATTAGGTTGTTTTGCTGAAGAGCCCCCACATGACCCTCTTGATGTCCCTGTTCCTCAGGCTGTAAACAAAGGGGTTCAGCATGGGAGTGACCACAGTGTACATCACTGAGGCCACTGCACTGTCCCTGGGAGAAGATGAGACAGTAGAACTGAGATGCACCCCAATGCCTCTTCCATAAAATAAACACATGATTGCCAGGTGACAGCCACAGGTGGAGAAGGGTTTATACTTCCCACCTGTTGAAGGGACTCTCAGAATAGAGGAAACAATGCAAGTATAAGAGAAGAGGATCCCTGTGAATGGAAAACCACCAAAAATAGCACCAATAAAATAGATTAATATATTACTGCTGGGGATTTGAAAACAGGCAAGGCTAAGGAGCTGAGAAGGGTCACAGAAGAAACGAGGAATTTCCATATCCAGGAAGAAGGTTAGTTCTAACACCATCAAACTATGAAGAAGGAAAGACAAAAGGCTGATGAAAAATGACACCAAAACCAGCAGGCTGTAGAGGCGTGGGTTCATGAGGACCGTGCAGTGCAGAGGGTGATGGATGGACACAAACCAGTCATAGGCCATGGCAATCAGGAGTAGATTATCCAAACATCCAAAAAGGATAAAAATAGACATCTGGGTCACGCAGCTCATGTAAGAAATGAGTCTGCTGTGAGTTTGAATGTCCACAATCATCTTGGGGACAGTGGTAGAGGTGCAGCCAATGTCAGTCATGGACAGGCTGGAAAGGAAGAAGTACATGGGGGTGTGGAGGTGAGAATCAGAGATGAAGGCCAGGATGATGATGAGGTTCCCAAGCACAGTGATCAGGTACATGGACAGGAAGAGGCTAAAGAGGAGGGGCTGCAGTTCTGGATCATCTGAGAGGTCCATGAGGAGGAATTCTGAGACAAGTGTTAACATTCTCTGGGCCCATGTGGCTTAGACATCTCCTAGAAAGGAAAAGAGGTTTCAAATAAATGAGACAAGCAAACAAGGAGTCAGCACTTTTTGTTAGATTCAAGCAAGTCAAAGCATTCACACTTGAGGATCATACATTCCAGTAACTTCAGTGACATTCCTTAGTTCTGGCAAACTTATTTTCTCTTACAACTCTTTTCTCACTGATGTCTTGGCTATTTACCTGTTTCTATGTACAGTCATTTTACAGACAATAGGCCAAATTTTCATAAAGAAGGAGCCAATTTAGAATTAATCATGAACACAGTAGAATATCAGTCGCCACCTTTGAATGAAATATATGGAATAAGAAATATGTTTCTTATATGCATGTCTATATCCATAGCAGCACTATTCACAGTGGCCAAAACATAGAAGCAACATAAATGTCTATTGACAGATGAATAGATAAATAATGTATGGATAAAGAAGATATGGTACATATATACTGTGGAAATCTACTCAGCCATAAAAAACTAAAATATTGCCATTTGCAGCAACATGGGTACAACTAGAGATTATCATACCAAGTGAAGTAAGTCAGAAAAAGACAAACACCATAGGGTATCAGTTATGTGTGGAATATAAAATTTGGCACAAATAAGCCTATCTACAAAACAAAAATAGATTCACAGACATAGAGAACAGACTCGTGGTGGCCAAAGGGGATGGGGCTAAGCAGAGGGATGGACTGGGAGTTTGGGGTAGGTAGATGTAAACTAGTACATTTAGAATGGATGATGCTTTTGAATTGTGGTGTTGGAGGAGACTCTTGAGAGTCCCTTGTACTGCAAGGAGATCCAACCAGTCCATCCTAAAGGAAATCAGTCCTGAATATTCATTGGAAGGACTGATGTTGAAGCTGAAACTCCGATAATTTGGCCACCTGATGCTAAGAACTGACTCATTTGAAAAGACCTTGATGCTGGGAAAGATTGAAGGTCGGAGGAGAAGGGGACGACAGAGGATGAGCTGGTTGGATGGCATCACCAACTCAATGGACATGAGTTTGAGTAAACTCTGGGAGTTGCTGATGGACAGAGAGGCCTGGCATGCTGCAGTCCATGCGGTCACAGAGTCAGACGCAACTGAGCAACTGAACTGAACTGAAACAACAAGGTTTAATACATAGCACAGGTACTATATTCAATATCCTGTGATAAGCCATAATGGAAAAGAATATAAAAATATGCATATGTGTATAACTGAGTCACTTTGCTGTACAGCAGAGAATGACACAACACTGTAAATCAATAATACTTCAATTTTTAAAAATTGAAAAGGGGGAAGGAGAAGGTGGAACGAGTTGAGAAAGTAGCGTTGAAACATATACATTACCCTATGAAAATAGCTAGCTAGTGGGAAGCTGCTGTATAGCACAGGGAGTGCAGCTTGGTGCTGTGTGAAGACCTAAAGGGGTGGGATGGGATGAGGAGTGGGAGAGAGCTTCGGAAGGAGAGGATATATGTATATTTATGGCTGCTTCACTTTGTTGTACAGCAGAAACTAACACAACATTGTAAAGCAATTATTCTGCAATTAAAAATAAAAAGTTAAAAAGAATGAAATATCTTTCTCTGTTAAAAAAACCCACCACACACACACACACACACACACACACACACTCACTCACACACACACACCTCTTCTGGGAATTCTCTGATAGTCCATTGGTTAGGACACAACATTTTCACTGCTGTGGGCCAGAATTAATCCCTGGCTGGGGAAATAAGATCCCTCGAGTGACATGGCCAAGAAAAAAAATAAAAAACCCACTCCAATTAAAAGACACTAGAAAGTAGTCAAACATGGCTTATCCAAATGTAGTGCAAGAAATTCCCTTAATTTAGAATATATATAAACACCTTATAACCTTATGTATATTCTAAATTAAAGTCAAATGTACTTCATCAGAATTTTGATAACATAGTCATCTCCATGGATTTTCATCATTATTTGGTTTTCTAATAGCCACCCTCCATGAAAATAAGTGCTCACTTCAGTATGTAAGTTGTCTTTTAAAAGTCTTTTCAAATATTAATCCTAATACTAAGCTTGTTATGCAGTTGTTTGTATAAACTTTATACAACTCCAGGGACAGTCTTATGTTTGAGATTGCTTTCTGTTTTTCTTATTTCCATTACGTAGTGGCCTGGTTGTTGTTGCTGTTCAGTTACTAGGCTGTGTCTAACTTTTTGCCACCCCATGGACTGCAGCATGCCAGGCTTCCCTGTCCTCCACTATCTCTCAGAGTTCACTCAAACTCATATCCATTGAGTCAGTGATGCTATCTAACCATCTCATCCTCTGATGTCCCCTTCTCCTTTGCCTTCAGTCTTTCCCAGCATCAAAGTCTTTTCCAATGAGTTGGCTCTTCGTATTAGATGGCCAAAGTATTGGAACTTCAACTTCAGGATCAGTCCTTCCAATGAATATTCAGGGTTGATTTCCTTTAGGATTGACTGGTTGGATCTCCTTGCAGTCCAAGGGATGCTTCAGAGTCTCCTCCAACACCAGAATTCAAAAACATCAATTCTTTGGTGATCAGCTTTCTTTATGGTCCAACTCTCACATCTGTACATGACTACTGGAAAAATCATAGCTTTGACTATACACAAGTTTGTTGGCAAAGTGATGTCTTTGTTTTTTGATACCCTGTCATAGCTTTCCTTTCAAGGAACAAGCGTGTTTTAATTTTGTGGCTGCAGTCATCGTCCACAGTGATTTGGAGCCCAAGAAAATAAAGTCTGTCACTGCTTTCACTTTCCCCCCTTCTATTTGTCATGCAGTGATGGGACCAGATGTCATGATCTTGGTTCTTTGAATTGAGTTTTAAGCCAGGTTTTTCACTCTTCTCTTTCACCCTCATCAAGAGACTCTTTAGTTGCTCTTCACTTCCTGCCATTAAAGTGGTATCATCTGCATATCTGAGGTTGTTGATATTTCTCCTGGCAATCTTCATTCCAGCCTGCATGATGTACTCTGCATTTAAGTTAGAGTAACAGTATACAACCTTGTTTCATCCTTTCCCAATTTTGAACTGGTCCATTGTTCCGTATCTGGTTCTAACTGTTGCTTCTTGTCCTGTATAAAGATTTTTCAGGAGACAGGTAAGTTGGCTTGGTATTCCTATCTCTTTAGGATTTTCCCACAGTTTGTTGTGATTCACAAGAAGGCTTTTGTGTAGTCAATGAAGCATGTTTGGTTTTTTTTTGGAATTCCTTTGCTTTTTCTATGATCCAACAGATGTTGGTAATCTGATCTCTGGTTCCTCTGCCTTTTCCAAGCCCAGCTTGTTCATCTGGACATTTAAACATGCTTCTAACTCTAAAATGTGTGGAGCACTGTTTCCTCATCAAACCAACCCTCTTATTTAATGTTCAGTTTCTACAACCAGGGATTGGAGAAGGAAATGGCAGCCCACTCCAGTGTTCTTGCCTGGAGAATCCCAGGGATGGGTGAACCTGGTGGGCTGCTGTCTATGGGGTCGCACAGAGTCGGACATGACTGAAGTGACTTAGCATAGCATTCTGCAATCAGGGAAGCCCCTAAGTTACATCTGAAACCCAGTGTTCTTTAGTATATTTAAGAACTTTCCAAATCAATCCTTCCTGATTAAAGGGGTTCCAATTGTCCTTAAATCTGCTTCCTACAGGCAACTTAGGACTTCCTTTCTCCTGTCAGTAAACAACATGATTTTATTTGAGAAAATGTGAAAGATAACAAACACCTGTATCATTTTCTTCATCTACAAATGGGGATTAAAATGGAACCAACTTTACAGGGTGGTTGTAAGAAATTAAATAATAAAGTGCTTAGACCAGTGGCTCTCACTCTGGATTGAGCATTGTAATCCTTATAATTACCTGTAGATCTATTAAAATATATATAGATGAAGGAGGGAGTGAAAGAAGCGAAATCTAGAAGCAAGAGCAAGAGAGAGATCTGTGCTAAATTATAATATTGTGATCCTTCTAAGAGCCCTACCTTGATCTCAGCTATCCTTCCTAGAGCCAATGCAGCAAGAGCACCACTTACCCTTCACTGAGGTCTACCAGGAGCCTCCAAAGGAGAGAGGATGGTGAACATGAAATCTTTGCTGGAAGTGACCAGTAAATAAAATAAAGGGAAAGAATTTTGGCTAAATGTCCCATGTCTGGAGTCTAAATGCCTGGATTCAAACCTGAATTCACTCCTATTTTACCCATGATCTAATACAAGTTATATTTAAATGATATGCTCCCTTGTTCACCCATAAAATGACAATTATATTCATCCCTATTTCTTGGTGATAATTATGCAGATGAAATGAAACAAAATATGTGGAACACTTAGCTCAGAGCCTGGCACTTAGGAAATCCTCAATGAAGAATCATGATACCATGTTTGCTGTTTTCATCCTCATCCTCACTTTATGATTTTGGAGTACTTAGGGACAGTTTAGAGGGACCATTCCTGCTATCAAGGGGGTCATGCCTACGGGAACTAGAACCAGCGTGGGAAGATAGCAAAACTCCGAATGAGAGTTCTTAGAACCCCACCAGAACCAAGGACATAAATGTCATAGTGCCTGGAGCTGAAATTTTGCATACTGGTGTACTACTGAAAGGTTGTTGCTCAACCATGAAAGACACCGGGATTCTTGGCCTCCAGAGAAGTAGAATTCAATCCGAGGCCAGAGACGAGGCTTGATTGCTCAGAGCTTTTGTGCAACAAAGTTTTATTAAAGTATAAAGGAGATAGAGAAAGCTTCTGACATAGACATCAGAAGGGGGCAGAAAGAATACCCACCTGCTGGTCTTTAGCTGGATGTTATATAGTTACTACCAGTTTGTTAATGAAAGACAGGAATGTCTTAAAACTCAGAGAATGGTACCAGGCCCCTCACCCACAAGATGTATTTTGGGATAATCTTGGCACCAGATGAGTCATCCTGGGCCATAAAACGATTGATTTGAATCTTGTAGAAAGGCAGATTACCATACAAATACTTTCATTTACATAGATTAGGAGAACAATGTCTGAGTATAACATACTGGTTTGTCAAGTCAGTTCTGAGCCTTTAGGCAGAACCAACTTGAAGACAGAGTTTGGGGTAAATGCGTAGTACATTAACATAGCTTCAGACAAATATTTCCATAAGAAAAATGCATTTGTTAGCTCAAGGTTTGAGGATAGTTAAGTTCAGGTGGAAACAGGTGTCATTATGGCAACACAGTATTTTAAGAGAAACCTCTTTTTAGATTTGTATGGAGAAGGGGAAAAAATATATCACTAGTTTGTTTCCTCCTGCTGCTTAAGAGAGAGATAAAAAAAATGTCTGACATTTGCAGCCTATTTCCTTCATTTGGAGACCCCTGGCTTTCCTGCCTGTTACCCTCTCATTACCATCTGTCAATTGCAATTCTTTTGTTTGCTGTGACAATGAGGAAACAAAAGTCCTGAAATTTTTCCTCCATCCACTGTCTCCATCGCACTCATTGGGCTGTGCTAAGACCCTGCTTGTCCATGACCAAGGGCAGTGAGTCTGCCACTCCTCTCTGCCTGGTGAGCAATGATGGCCGAAGCTCCAGCCTCAGAATTGGCAGAAAGACTCCAGCCAGAGCCTCCTGTTGGAGATGATTACTCTGGGAGGAGACATAGGTATGGAGCCTGCTGGACATGGACCCACAACCTGAAGGGCTGGAGACACAGGCTGACTCTTTACAGTTTTGTGGCCTTGAAAGCTTGATACACAGAGCTCCTAATTAGCCAGACTGATCCATGAACTGCATTCCCTGAAGACTTCACAATCTTTGGAGAACCACAAGAAAATCAGTGTCTGTCAACTCAATTACTCTGAGCCCTACCCCTTCCAAGGGGGAAGTTCACTTGGCCTGCTCTCATCACATATCCAAAAGGAAGGCCCTTGCTATAAAGTTCAGACTTGTTATTTTCTCAGCTAAAAATTCAATTGCAATATTGAGTACTGAAACTGCCTCAATGATGAAATAATATCAGGAATATTGGGATCTTTGTTGTTAATGTTTACCATGCTAAAATCTGACAATCTTTCCATGTTTGAACACTTTGATATGACCAAGGAGAGCTTCACACTTTTCTTAATCTAAGTCCTTCTAATTCATTGTGGAGTTTAGTCCTTAGTAATATTTTGTTGCTATTTTAAGTTATAACCTTGTTTTATTTATTGCTGAAATTGTTTTATACTTGCCTTGTAGAAAATAATTGAATTGTATATTTCCATTGTCCACCACTCTATTCGAAGTTGCTCAGTTGTGTCTGACTCTTTGTGATCCCATGGGCTAGACAGTCCATGGAATTCTCCAGGCCAGAATACTGGAGGGGGTAGCCATTCCCTTCTCCAGGGTATCTTCCCAACCCAGGGATCAAATCCAGGTCTTCCGCATTGCAGGTGGATTCTTTGCCAGCTAAGTCATCAGGGAAGCCCGTTTTTCTAGAGTGGAAGTATATCATCTGAAATTATTTATCATTGTGTTTTTTCCCTTTTCACAGTCTACCTCTCCTTATAACACAATAAAATATTGATAGAGTGGAAACAAACAAAGGAAAAAAAAAGCAATTTAAAACTGGGCAAAAAATGTGAATAGACATTTTCAAAATACAATATACAAATTATCAACTGGCACATGAAAAATGCTCAACACCACTAATTATCAGGGAAATGCCAATCAAAACCACAGAGAGATATCACTTCAGACTTGTCAGAATGGCTATTATACAAAAGATGAGATAAATGGTGATGAGGATATGGAGCAAAGGGAACACTCCTCCACTTCTGTTTGAGAATAAAATTGGTGCAGCCAGTATGGAAAACAGTATAGAGACTCCTCAAAAATTAAAAATAGAACCACTAGCAATTCCACTTCTGGATATGGAAGAAAATGAAAACACTAATATGAAAAGATATTTGCACCCATATGTTCATTGTAGCATCATTTACAGCAGCCAAGATAAGGAAGAAGCCTAACTGCCCATCAACAGATGAATGGATTAAGAGACATGGTATATTTATACACACAATAGCATATTACTCAGCCATGAAAAAGAATTCTATCTTGCAATTTGCAACAATGTGAATGGACCTAGAGGGTATTATGCTAAGTAAAATAAGTCCAACAGAGAAAGGAAAGTACTGTGTGATTTCACTTATATGTGGAATCTAAAAATAAAAAACAAGTAAATATAATTAAATAGAAACATTCATAGGCATAGAGAACAAATGGGTGGTTGACAGGGGGAGAGGGGAATAGAAATAGGTGAAGACATTAAGAGGTACAAAGTTTTAGTTTACAAAATAAATAAGTCACTGATATAAAATGTACCATGTAGGAAATGTAGTTGATAACTATGTTATATCTTTGTATGGTGACAGATGGCAACTAGACTTAGCATGATGGTCATTTTGAAATGTATAGAAATATTAAATCATTATATTGTGTACCAGGAACTAACATAGTATTGTAGGTCAATTATACATCAAAAAACAAACATACAAGCTCTAGAAAAATAAATACAATTTGTGGCTACCAGAGGTGGGAGTTGGAGAAGAGAGAATTGGATGAAGGTAGTCAAAAAGTACAAACTCTTAGTTATAAAATTTAGCTACTATAATATAAAGCTACTAAACACACTGCTATACTTAAAATGGATAACCAACAAGGTTCTACTGTACATCACAGGAAACTCTGCACAATGATATGTGGCAACCTGGATGGGCTGGGAGTTTGGGGGAGAATGGATACATGTATATATATGGCTCAGTCCCTTTGCTGTCCACCTGAAACTATCATAACATTGTTAATCAACTATAACCCAATACACAATAAAAAGTTAAAAAAGTAAGTTCTAGGGGTATAATGTACAACACGTACAAAGATAATACTGTTATACATTATATATAAAAGTTGATAAAAGTAAATCCTGAGTTCTCACAACAAAGAAAAGTGTTTTTTTCCCCCTGTTTCTTTAATGTTCTATCGATATGAGATGAAAGTTATTCACTAAACCCATTATGGTCATTGTTTCATGATGTGTTGAAGTCAAATCATGTGTTAAGTCAAACCTTTGATGTGTTAAGTCAAATCTTAAACTTATACAATACTGTATGTCAGTTATCTCTCAATAAAACTGGGTTGAGGAGAAAAAGATTGAGTGACTCTCATGGCACCATTGCTAATAGTCTAGTGAAAGTGTTAGACACTCAGTCATGTCTGACTCTGCAACTGCATGGGCTGTAGCCCACCAGGCTCGTCTGTCCCTGGGATTCTCTAGGCAAGAATACTGAAGTGGGTTGCCATTCCCTTCTCCAGGGGATCTTCTCGACCCAGGGATCAAACCCTGGTCTCCTGCATTGCAGGCAGATTCTTTACTGTACTAGTATCTGGGTTCAGTTCAGCTCAGTCCAGTCACTCAGTCGTGTCTGACTCTTTGTGACCCCATGAACTGCAGCACACCAGGCCTCCCTGTCCATCACCAACTGCCGAAGTTTACCCAAATTCATGTCCATTGAGTCGGTGATGCCATCCAACCATCTTATCCTCTGTTGTCTCCGTCTCCTCCTGCCCTCAATCTTTCCCAGCATCAGGATCTTTTCAAATGAGTCAGCTCTTCGCATCAGATGGCCGAAGTATTGGAGTTTCAGCTTCAGCATCAGTCCTTCCAATGAACACCCAGGACTGATTTCCTTTAGGATGGACTGGTTGGATGCCCTTGCAGTCCAAGGGACTCTCAAGAGTCTTCTCCAACACCACAGTTCAAAAGCATCAATTATTCTTTATAGCCCAACTCTCACATCCATACATGACTACTGGAAAAGCCATAGCCTTGACTAGATGGGCCTTTGTTGACAAAGTAATGTCTCTGCTTTTTAATATGTTGTCTAGGTTGGTCATAACTTTCCTTCCAAGGAGTAAGCGTCTTTTAATTTCATGGCTGCAATCACCATCTGCAGTGATTTTGGAGCCCCCCAAAATAAAGTCAGCCACTATTTCCATCGTTTCCCCATCTATTTGCCATGAAGTGATGGGACCGGAAGCCATGTTCTTAGTTTTCTGAATGTAGTATCTGGATATCTGGATTCAAACTAGGCAGTCTAGCCTCAGCTCCAACATTCTTAATCACTAAGATGCAGAATTGTATTCAGTTTGAATCTGTGAGTTAAATACATTTCCAATTTTTTGCATTATCATAAAATGCATAATTAATATTCTTGTAGGTTTCCTCATTTACATGTGCAAATGTTCTTCCATAATAGCTAATGAGGGACTTCCCTGGTAGTCCAGTGGTTAACACCTCACCTTCCAATGCAGGGGATGAGAGTTTGATCCCTGGTTGGGGAGCTAAGATCCCATATACCTCACCAAAACATAAAACAGAAGTAATATTGTAACACATTCAATATTTCTGTGGATGGTTGAAAAGCTTTCTTTTGCTTGCCTAGTAGATGCCAAGTGAAGGTCACCCCACAATGCTGTTTCAGCCCCAGTTGACCCTAGCAGTTCCCTAACCAACCACACATAGCTTGCTTTTCCTAACTGGTACTTCAGAATTCTCTGATCTCTGGAGGCAGTATAGTGTAATCATAAAAACCATGGGTTCTGGATTAAGACATAGTTCCACTACATACTAAAAATACAACACTGGCCAGTCATTTGAGTTCATTTGTGCTGTTTCACTGTGTATGTTATGTGGATAATAAATATCTCTTGTCTTTAGACAATAGCCATTCTGACAAGTGTGAAGTGATATTGTATGTGGGTGTTTTTAAGATTTATGTATTTATTTTTGGCTGCCATCCAATGCAGTGGGCATGAGTACAATCCCTAGTGCAGGAATTAAGACATCATATTTTACACCACGTGGCCAAAAATAAATAAATAAAAATAAGGAAAATAAAAAAAAATATCCTCAGCTCAGGACACATGCAAATCTAATTGAATCAGAATCTTTGGCAATGAGACTCAGTTGTCAGTATATTTTAAAATTTATTTTATTGTAGTATAGTTGATTTACAATGTTGGGAAATAGTATTTTTAAGCCTTCCAGATGATTTTGATAAAAGCCAAGGCTGAGAAGCAGTGACATGCACCTTCATACATAGACTGCATGCAAAAAATTAAAACATAGTAATCAACTGGAAAACAAACAACAGCTTTGGGAAAAATATATATTTAAATCTGTAAAAAGGGAGTTTTTTCATCTTTCTAGAATGTGGATCACCATGATAAGCTAGATACTCCTCGTTAGGTATAATAAGATTCAGTCATGCAGTAGTTCTAACGTCTACAGAATCCCAGGATACTCTCCCAGCCCCATTAAAAACATACCAAAAGAAGTAATATTCAGGTGTAAAACAAGGAGAGACAGGTCCTACGAGCTACAAGAATGATATCATGAAAGAGGTAGAATTTTCAGGTGTTAATGTTGCTACATTTTCCAACCTACACTCTAAATGGGTGGCACAGGCAATGAGATTAGAACATTTTTCTGGAAAACCTCCACATGGTCCTTTTGATGTGTCTGTTCCTCAGACTGTAGATGAAGGGGTTCAGCATGGGGATGACCACAGTGTACATCACTGAGGCCACTGCACCCTGCCTGGGAGATTGTGAGATGGTTGGGCTGAGGTACACACCAAGGCCAGTTCCATAAAATAAGCAAACAACTGCCAGATGAGAAGCACAGGTGGAGAAGGCTTTATACCTCCTACTTGATGGGACTCTCAGAATGGAGGAAAGAATTTTGTAGTAAGAGAAAAAGATTCCTGAGAAAGGTAGAAAAACAAAAATGGCACCATCAAAATACGTGACTATGTTATTGGTGAAAGTATCAGAACAAGCAAGCTTGAGGAGCTGAGAAGGCTCACAGAAGAAATTAGAAATGTCAACATTCTTAAAGTAGGTAAGTTGTAGCACAATCAGATTGTGCACCTGGGAGTCCAAAAGGCTAAGAAAAAAAGACACCAAAACTAAGAAGCAGCAGAGGCGAGGGTTCATGATGACCATGTAGTGTAGTGGGTGACAGATGGCCACAAACCTGTCATAGGCCATCACAGTAAGAAGCAGACAATCCATACATCCAAAAAGGATAAAAATAGACATCTGTGTCAGGCAGCCTGCATAGGAGATGACTCTGCTGTGAGTTAGGATGTTCACAATCATCTTGGGGACCGTGGTGGAGGCAAAACCGATGTCAGCCAAGGAGAGGTTGGAGAGGAAGAAATACATGGGGTTGTGGAGGTGGGAGTCAGAGGTTACAGTGAAGATGATGAGCAGGTTCCCCAGCATGGTGACTAGGTACATGGCCAGGAACAGGACCCAGAGCAAAGGCTGCAGTTCTGGATCGTCTGAGAGGCCCAGGAGGAAGAATTCTGAGACACTGGTTAGATTTCCAGTTCTGTGTAGCTCAGACACCTTTGGAAAAAGAAAAAAAGGCTGGAAAAATAGGAAATATGTAAATCGTCATGCAGTCCTGCATCATATTTTGGATTCAAGCAATTCATTTCTAAGAGTATACATCTGAGTACCTTCAGCAATTGGAAAAGGAAAGAGCAACCCACTCCATTGTTCTTGCCTGGAGAATTCCATGGATGAGGGAGCCTGGCGGCTTACAGTTTACGGGGCCACTAAGAATTGGACACAACTGGGTGACAGCACCTTCAGCGATATTTCTCAGTATGAGAAATTCTGTCTTAGAATCGTTTCCTCATTGGCTTCTATGTTATTCATTGTTGTCTATACACTCTTAGATTATAAAACTTCATGAAAAGTGAAAGGAAACAAGAACATTAGAGACAATACATCCATGATCTCAGTTAAATACAGCCTACTTTTAAAGAAATAACAGAACGAGAGATTCCCTTCTTCTTCTAAGAAAATATATAATTATTAAAATATAAAGAAATTATGTCATTTATATAAATCTTATTTTCTTCAAATACAATTCTAGATATTTCCTTAATTTAGAATATTTACAAATATCTATGAAATGCAGAACTATGTCATCTGGATTCTAAATTAAAAATGAATTTTCATAATCAGAACACAGTTTATTTGATATTCAGAGTTTTATCATCTTTGATTTTCTGTCTTCCCTCTTCATGAAATGGGGATTACTCAAATATCAGAGTTGTCTTTTAGAAGTCATTTAGTATATACTTCATATCTTTGGTGGACTTCAAATTTCAATCAATATTGTTTAATTAATTGCATATGGTGCTGGAGTGGTGTGCTGGAGCAGCAAGCCCCTGAGAGGAGATACCCCACGTCCAAGGTCAGAGAAACCCCAGTAAGGTGGTAGGCTCTGGAATGGCTGTGAGGAGATACCCCACGTTCAAGGGCAAAGGAGAAGTCCCAGCAAGATGGTAGGAGGGGCGAATTTGCATTTGGAATCAAACCCCATTTCCGCCAGAGATGCTAAGAGGGCTCAAACAAACCTTGTGCACACCAGGACCCAGAGACCCCCACAGAGACTGAGACAGAACTGTGTTTGAGCATCTCTGTGGAGGTATGGGTCATCAGTGGACTGCCACAGGGACAGGGCTCTGGATGCAGCAGACTTGGGTATGGCACAAAACCTCTTGGAGGAGGTTGCCATTAACCTCACCATAGAGCTGCCAGAACTTACACAGGACTGGGAAATAGATTCTCAGAGGGCACCACAGAACTTTGTGCGCCAGGACCCAGGAGTAAGGAGCAGTGACCCTACAAGAGACTGACTCAGACTTGCCTGTGTGTGTCCAGGAGTCTCCAGCAGAGGTGTGGGTCAGTGGTGGCCTGCTGCAGGGTTGGGGGCACTGAGTGTAGCAGTACCTGCATGGGATCTTTTGAAGGAGGTCATCATTATCTTCATTACCTCTACCATAGTTTGGCCCCAGCTAAATAGCAGGGAGGGAACACAGCTCCACCCATCAACAAAAATTTGGATTAAGGATTTACTAAGCATAGCCCCTCCCATTAGAACAAGACTCAGATTTCCTCTCAGTCAGTCTCTCCCATCAGGGAGCTTCCATAAGCCTCTTATCCTTCTCCATCAGAGGGCAGACAGACTGAAAACCACAATCAAAGAAAACTAACCAATCTAATCACATGGATCATAGCCTTGTCTAACTCAATGAAACTGTGAGCCATGCCATGCAGGGCCACCCAAGACGGACAGGTCATGTGGAGAGTTCTGACAGAATGTGGTCCGCTGGAGAAGGGAATGGCAAACCACTTCAGTATTTTTGCCTTGAGAACCCCATGAACAGTATGAAAAGGAAAAAAGATAGGACACTGAAAGATGAACTCCCCAGAGCGGTAGGTGCCCAACATGCTGCTGGAGATCAGTGGAGAAATAACTCCGAAAGAATGAAGAGATGGAGCCAAAGCAAAAACAAAAACAGTTGTGAATGTGACTGGTGATGGAAGCAAGGTCTGATGCTGTAAGAGCAATATTGTACAGGAACCTGGAATGTCAGGTCCATGAATCAAGGCAAATTGGATGTGGTCAAACAGGAGATGGCAAGAGTGAACGTCAACATTCTAAGAATCAGTGAAATAAATATGGACTGGAATGGGTGAATTTAACTCAGATGACCATTATATCTACTACTGTGGGCAAGAATACCTTAGAAGAAATGGAGTAGCCATCATAGTCTACAAAAGAGTCTGAAATGCAGTACTTGGATGCATTCTCAAAAATGACAGATGATCTCTGTTCATTTCCAAGGCAAACCATTCAACATCAGGGTAATCCAAGTCTATTCCATGACCAGTAATGCTGAAGAAGCAGAAGTTGAACAGTTCTATGAAGACCTCAGTTCAGTTCAGTTCAATTGCTCAGTCGTGTCCGACTCTTTGTGACCCCATGCACACACCATGCGTCCTCCACCCCAGGCCTCCCTGTCCATCACCAACTCCCTGGAGTTTACCCAAACTCATGTCCATTGAGTTGATGATGCCATCCAACCATCTCATCCTCTGTTGTCCCCTTCTTCTCCTGCCCTCAATCTTTCCCAGCATCAGGGTCTTTTCAAATGAGTCAGGTCTTCGCATCAGGTGGCCAAAGTATTGCAGTTTCAGCTTCAACATCAATCCTTCCAATGAACACTCAGGACTGATCTCCTTTAGGATGGACTGGTTGGATCTCCTTGCAGTCCAAGGGGCTCTCAAGAGTCTTTTCCAACAACACAGTTCAAAATCATCAGTTCTTCAGTGCTCAGCCTTCTTTATGGTCCAACTCTCCCATCCATACATGACTACTGAAAAAACCATAGCCTTGACTAGAAGGACCTTTGTTGCCGAAATAATGTCTCTGCTTTTAATATGCTGTCTAGGTTGGTCATAACTTTCCTTCCAAGGAGTAAGCGTCTTTTAATTTCATGGCTGCAATCACCATCTGCAGTGATTTTGGAGCCCCCCAAAATAAAGTCAGCCACCGTTTCCACTCTTTCCCCCTCTATTTACCATGAAGTGATGGGACCAGATGCCATGATCTTCGTTTTCTGAATGTTGAGCTTTAAGACAACTTTTTCAC
This sequence comes from Bos taurus, assembly GCF_002263795.3. NCBI lineage: Eukaryota > Metazoa > Chordata > Mammalia > Artiodactyla > Bovidae > Bos > Bos taurus. Next base: position 14,164,958 of record NC_037334.1, on the reverse strand, counting down.
TCTCCTCTTTCACTTTCATCAAGAGGCTCTTTAGTTCTTATTCACTTTCTGCCATAAGAGTGGTGTCATCTGCATATCTGAGGTTAGTGATATTTCTCCTGGCAATCTTGATTCCAGCTTGTGCTTCATCCAGCCCACCATTTCTCATGATGTATTCTGCATATAAGTTAAAAAAGCAGGGTGACAATATATAGCATTGATGTACTTCTTTTCCTATTTGGAACCAATCTGTTGTTCCATGAAGACCTAGAAGACCTTTTAGAACTAGCACCCAAAAAAGATGTCCTTTTCATTATAGGGGACTGGAATGCTAAAGTAGGAAGTCAAGAAACACCTGGTGTAACAGGCAAAATTGGCCTTGGAGTACAGAATGAAGCAGGGCAAAGGCTAACAGAGTTTTGCCAAGAGAACACACTGGTCATAACAAACACCCTTTTCCAACAACACAGGAGAAGACGCTACACAAGGACATCACCAGACTGTCAACACCAAAATCAGATTGATTATATTCTTTGCAGCCAAAGATGGAGAAGCTCTATACAGTCAGCAAAAAGAAGAGCAGGAGCTGACTGTGGCTCAGACCATGAACTCCTTATTGCCAAATTCAGACTAAAATAGAAGAACGTAGGGAAAACCATTAGACCATTCAGGTATGATCTAAGTCAAATCCCTTTATGATTATACAGCAGAAGTGAGAAATAGATTTAAGGGACTAGATCTGATAGAGTGCCTGATGAACTATGAACAGAGGTTCGTGACTGCCGGGGTCCAGCCCCAGCAGGATCCAGGGGTACCCTAAGGATGGCTTCGGCGATAAGGATAGCAAAGCGGAGAGATCAGAGGCTTGATCTTCCTTGATTAACACAGAAAGCCAATAAAGCTCCTGTGTTCCAAGGAGTCATCCTGAAAGAAGAACAGAGAGAGAAAAGGAGGGAAAAGGGGAAAAAAAAAAGAATGACACGGGGAGACCAAGCTTTGGTGAGCTAGGTCCATAACTTTATTTTCAAAAGGAACTTTTATACCTTGGCTTGTACATAGAGGGAAATGAAAGATGCAAAGTCATACAGAGTCAGCCCAAACATTACATCTGTTTTGTCTTTATCGAAACCAGGATTTTTTCTGCATACCTTTCCCATAAACAATGTTGTGTATTATATCTTCTGGCCTTGGAGGCCTATGGACATTTTATGACCCTTTTTTGATAAAGGCTGATCAGCCAGAAAACTTGTTTTCCCTTAAAGTGTTTCTTCTTTATTTCTCCCAGCCTCAGAAAGTGCTAAACAGAGTTACATTCTCACGGAGCAAAGGTGCAGTGGGCCACAACAAAGAAAGAACCAATTAGCTCAAAGGTCTGATGTGGTTAATTCCAAGGCTGCTGCTTGTTTTTCTTACATTCCAACTATGTTAACTAATGCACTCCCAGGTGCACAATGGATAAGGGATATGGGCACTTGGCAGCAAGCATTGGCCCAATAATGAAGCCCTTTACCAGTACTATCTATTCTACTAATTTTTCATCCCTTAAAGGACTCTATGCTCATTAGGACTTTTAGAATGTTTTGGCTTTCCGTGCCTTTCAAGGTTGGGGAGTTGTGAACAATCATGTGTGCTAATATCAGAAGAGTTGGTGAAAGGCACAAAATAGTAAGACAGACAGATTTTGGTTTTGGGGTGGATGCTCGACAGATTCAGGGGGTCCCTTGAGGCCTGATCAGCTTTTTCCTGTCAGGTCTCTTCCGCATGACGTTTGTCATGGGTGGGATCTCCCGTGGTGGCTCCCAGCACGTGACATTGTACAGGAGACAGAGATCAAGACCATCCCCAAGAAAAAGAATTGCAAAAAATTCAAATGGCTGTCTGAGGAGGCCTTACAAATAGCTGTGAAAAGAAAAGAAGTGAAAAGTAAAGGAGAAAAAGAAAGACACACCCATTTGAATGCAGAGTTCCAAAGAATAGCAAGGAGAGATAAGAAAGCCTTCCTCAGTGATCAATGCAAACAAATAGAGGAAAACAACAGAATAGGAAAGACTAGAGATCTCTTCAAGAAAATTAGAGATGCCAAGGGAATGTTTCATGCAAAGATGGGCACAATAAGGAACAGAAATGGTATGGACCTAACAGAAGCAGAAGATGTTAAGAAGACGTGGCAAGAATACACAGAAGAACTATACAAAAAAGATCTTCATGACCCAGATAATCACGATGGTGTGATCACTCACCTAGAGCCAGATATCCTGGAATGTGAAGTCAAGTGGGCTGTAGGAAGCATCACTATGAACAAAGCTAGTGGAGGTGATGGAATATCAGTTGAGCTATTTCAAATCCTAAAAGATGATGCTGTGAAAGTGCTGCATTCAATATGCCAGCAAATTTGGGAAACTCAGCAGGGGCTACAAGACTGGAAAAGGTCAGTTTCATTCCAATCCCTAAGAAAGGCAATGCTGGAGAATGCTCAAACTACTGCACAATTGCACTCATGTCACATGCTAGTAAAGTAATGCTCAAAATAATCCAAGCCAGGCTTAAACAATATGTGTACCGGAAACTTCCAGATAGTCAAGCTGGTTTTAGAAAAAGCAGAGGAATCAGAGATCAAATTGCCAACATCCGCTGGATCATTGAAAAGGCAAGAGAGTTCCAGAAAAACATATACTTCTGCTTTGTTGACTATGCCAAAGCCTTTGACTGTGTGGATCACAGTAAACTATGGAAAATTCTGAAAGAGATGGGAATACCGGACCACCTGATCTGCCTCTTGAGAAACCTGTATGCTGGTCGGGAAGCAACAGTTAGAACTGGACATGGAACAACAGACTGGTTCCAAATAGGAAAAGGAGTACGTCAAGGCTATATATTGTCACCCTGCTTATTTAACTTATATGCAGAATACATCATGAGAAATGCTGGGCTGGAGGAAGCACAAGCTGGAATCAAGATTGCTGGGAGAAATATCACTAACCTTAGATATGCAGATGACACCACCCTTATGGCAGAAAGTGAAGAGGAACCAAAGAGCCTCTTGATGAAAGTGAAAGAGGAGAGTGAAAAAGTTGGCTTAAAGCTCAACATTCAGAAAACAAAGATCATGGCATCCAGTCCCATCACTTCATGGCAAATAGATGGGGAAAGAGTGGAAACGGTGGCTGACTTTATTTTGGGGGGCTCCAAAATCACTGCAGATGGTGATTGCAGCCATGAAATTAAAAGATGCTTACTCCTTGGAAGGAAAGTTATGACCAACCTAGACAGCATATTAAAAAGCAGAGACATTATTTCGCCAACAAAGGTCCGTCTAGTCAAGACTATGGTTTTTCCAGTGGTCATGTATCGATGTGAGAGGTGGACTGTGAAGAATTGCTGCTTTTGAACTGTGTTGTTGGAGAAGACTCTTGAGAGTCCTGTGGAGTGCAAGGAGATCCAACCAGTCCATCCTAAAAGAGATTAGTCTTGGGTGTTCATTGGAAGGACTAATGTTGAAGCTGAAACTCCAATACTTTGGCCACCTGATGCGAAAACCTGACTCATTGTAAAAGACCCTGATGCTGGGAAAGATTGAGGGCAGGAGGAGAAGAGAACAACAGAGGATGAGATGGTTGGATTGCATTACTGACTCAATGGACAGGGGTTTTGGTGGACTCCGGGAGTTGGTGATGGACAGAGAGTCCTGGCGTGCTGCGGTTCATGGGGTCGCAAAGAGTCGGACATGACTGAGCGAGTGGACTGAACTGAAAATGTAATAATATATGATTTTATGTATTTAATTTATATATTAAATAAATATTTAATTTACTTTATATATATCATATTTGTTATATTACTTATATCAATTTATTCTCAAATAATTTGGAAGAAGGTATGGCAACCCTCTCCAGTATTCTTGCCTGGAGAATCCCAAGGGCTGGGGAACTTGGCATGTTATAGTCCATGGAGTTGCAAAGAGACATGACTGATGTGACTTAACACACACACATTCTCTAATAATCCTGCAAAAATTCTTGTATCTTTCTCTGTATTGTACAATGAGAATTCGTATATATTATGTGAGTGATGATTCATTATTCAGTTTCTAACAATTGGTATATATTCAGGCTTACCAATGTTAACTTTCTGTATTTGTTGCAATAAAAAAATCATTTTCTATGAACTAACTACCTGGTGATAATTTCTTACTATGGGCACATAGCATTTTCATCTTTTATATGTAATATTTTCAACCATAGATTTCAACACTGGACTGAAAAAACATGACTATTCATAGAAAACTCAGTAATCCACCATATTAGTGTTTATATAGTTCATGTAAATTACTGCCTCATTCCCATAATTCACAGGTAGACTCACTAAACCAAAAGAGAATGAATCAGTTCTCCGACCTTCATTTCACATCCTGGACCAATAAAGCAGGTTAGAAAAGAAACACTTATGAGCTACAGTGGAGGGGACTGACAATAGGTACATTTGTCATGGTTTTAGCCCTGGATCCTCCCTAAAACCTAGATCAAGGTTTCAACCCTGGATCTTTCACCCCCTGTATGTGGAGTGTGTATAAATCTCTCCACCTCTCTGTGCTTCTGTTCCATCCTGGAAATAAAGTGTCTACCCTCATCTACAACATATGTCACAGCTAAGGGGCATATGGAACTTATAAATATTTGGTCATTTAATAAAGAATTTAAAGCATTGTTAAGATAATGTCTTTAGTAATGAAATGCAGTACCAGATTTAATGATGTTTTCTGGTTTATATGGCAAAGAGATCAGAGCCTTCCCTGTCTCAGAACATCAGAGCATGGAATGAAATGAAATATAAAATGTGTCTCAGTCCATGCAATAATCAGATGTACCATGTCCTTCTTTTCTGACTCTTTTTTCTCCATATTTATGAAAATTTCTGCAATGATTTTTCAATCATTGAATCTTGCAGATGCTATTAAATGGAAAATAATAGGTCTCATTGAAAGTCCATGATCTAGACACAAACAAGCAATATTTTATCTTATCTCTGGTCCTATAGGATATTCTGAAAAGGATGAAACACAGCAGGACCCTGTGGTCCTTCCCTCCCTATCCTCTGCCTGCCTTTTGGCTGTGGAAAAACTTTAGTCAAAGAATAAATTTAATCAGACAAATGAGAAAATGCAGAAACAAGGAAAAACAGTCAAAGGAGACCGAATAATAATAATGTTCATTAATTGTAGTCAAGAACCTTTAGTTCCTCCTCAAGGAGGAGAATATAGATAATATTCTGAGCTACATCCTGTGAGCTGTCTTATAGATACTGAAACCCTCACCAGGTGGAGAAGTTAACTACCTGATGACCAGACTGGAGCCATGACAAAGAAATGGAAATAAACCGACCCTGGAACTGAAGATGAACTGTACCTAAAACAACTGTACCTAACCCTAACCAAGATGATGCTAGTCAGGCCACCGATGACCAATTTGAAGATGACTGTCAGAGCTGACTTTACTGTTTATTCATGTAGCCCTTTCCCTCAGCTTATAAAAGCTCTTCCCTACTGACTTTCAGTGAGGGGGAATTGGCCTTTGGACAGTCACCACCCACCAGTTGCCTACATATGAAGTAAAGCAAACTTTCCTTTCCACCAACCTGGCCTGTTTACTGGCTTTTGAACAATGGGCAGCCAGACTCTACCTTTCAGGAACAAGTCCACGATGTGGAAGTCATATTGCCTAACTTTTTTTTCTATCAAAAATGGAAGAATTTGTCCAATATTTAATTATTTTTTAAAATCTTGGTGCCTCCTCTGTAACAACAAAGTATAGGGTCTGGGGATTCAGAAATAAATGAGCTGCAGTCATTTCACATATTTGTTGCATAGAAAGCATCCATTATTTGTTTAGTCCTACTTCAATTGCATTGTATCAACAAGGAATCAACACATTTGACAATCCTACATCTCAGAGATACTATGAAATTGACCCATAATATGCTAAGAATAAGGGGAGCACACAGGATTTAAAAACAAATTGTCAGTCTCTGAATCCCCCACACTGATTTTGTTGTTTTCAGAGTTTCTGGAAGATTTAAGCAAAGGTGAAAAAGTGAAAGCGTTAGTCGCTCAGTTGTGTCCAGTGTAGCCTCTGTCCATGGAATTCTCCAGGCAAGGAAATAGGAATGGATTGCCATTTCCTTCTCCAGGGGATCTTCCCAACCCAGGGACTGAACCCAAGCCTCCTGCATTGAAGGCAGATTCTTTTTTTTTTTTTTTTAATTTTTTAACTTTACAATATTGTATTGGTTTTGCCATACATCAACATGAATCCGCCACAGGTATACATGTGTTCCCCATCCTGAACCCTCCTCCCCCCTCCCTCCCCGTACCATCCCTCTGGGTCATCCCAGTGCACCAGCCCCAAGCATCCAGTATCGTGCATCGAACCTGGACTGGTGACTCGTTTCATATATGATATTATACATGTTTCAATGCCATTCTCCCAAATAATCCCATCCTCTCCCTCTCCCACAGAGTCCATAAGACTGTTCTATACATCAGTGTCTCTTTTGCTGCCTTGTATACAGGGTTATTGCTACCATCTTTCTAAATTCCATATATATGTGTTAGTATACTGTATTGGTGCTTTTCTTTCTGGCTTACTTCACTCTGTATAATAGGCTCCAGTTTCATCCACCTCATTAGAACTGATTCAAATGTATTCTTTTTAATGACTGAGTAATACTCCATTGTGTATATGTACCACAGCTTTCTTATCCATTCATCTGCCGATGGACATCTAAGTTGCTTCCATGTCCTGGCTATTATAAACAGTGCTGCGATGAACATTGGGGTACACGTGTCTCTTTCAATTCTGGTTTCCTTGGTGTGTATGCCCAGCAGTGGGATTGCTGGATCATAAGGCAGTTCTATTTCCAGTGTTTTAAGGAATCTCCACACTGCAATCCATAGTGGCTCTACTAGTTTGCATTCCCACCAGCAGTGTAAGAGGGTTCCCTTTTCTCCACACCCTCTCCAGCATTTATTGCTTGTAGACTTTTGGATAGCAGCCATTCTGACTGGCGTGAAATGGTTCCTCATAGTGGTTTTGATCTGCATTTCTCTGATAATGAGTGATGTTGAGCATCTTTTCATGTGTTTGTTAGCCATCTGTATGTCTCCTTTAGAGAAATGTCTGTTTAGTTCTTTGGCCCATTTTTTGATTGGGTCATTTATTTTTCTGGAATTGAGCTGTAGGAGTTGCTTGTATATTTTTGAGATTAGTTGTTTGTCAGTTGCTTCATTTGCTATTATTTTCTCCCATTCTGAAGGCTGTCTTTTCACCTTGCTTATAGTTTCCTTTGTTGTGCAGAAGCTTTTAAGTTTAATTAGGTCCCATTTACTTATTTTTGCTTTTATTTCCAATATTCTGGGAGGTGGGTCATAGAGGATCCTGCTGTGATGTATGTCAGAGACTGTTTTGCCTATGTTCTTCTCTAGGAGTTTTATTGAAGGCAGATTCTTTACTGTCTGAGCCACAAGGGAAGCCAAAGGTACCGAGGTCTAATCAGAGACACATCTGAGGTATATTTATTAATGTTTTCATTTTCCTGAGTACAAATGAACAACAAAACTCTGACTTTATATTTCCTTTTGTGATTGAGTAGCTGGATTATAAGTGTGGATAAGGAAGTAAGCAGTTAAAATCCAGGAGCAGGATAAGCAGGGAGACCTGCCTTGAAGTGTCTGGGTTCCTTCTCTCTATGAATTTGCCTCTGATCTTAGCCACCCACCCTTCCTACGAGTGATGCAGCAAGTGGAGCCTACTGTGTCCTCCAAAAAATTCCAAAGGGAAGGGCATGGTAATCAGGGAGTCTCTGCCAAGACTGCCCAGTCATGTCATTCTGGGTTTGCAGGGGGAAGGTTGTCCAGGTGCTCTGTGTCTGGAGTCAGTCTGCCCAGATTGACAGGCTTCAAATCTGGCTCCAATCCTATCTAACTCATGAGCTGGTACAAGTTGCAGAAAATGTAGCGAGCCTTTCCTCTTCTTAAAGTGCTAATGAGGGCTTCCTTTATGGTCCAGTGGTTAAGAATCCACCTGCCAATGCAGAGGACATGGATTTGACCCCCGTCCCAGGATTCCACATGCCCTGGGGCAAGTAAGCCTCTCTGTCGCAACTACTGAGTCCCTTTTCCTAGAGCCCGTGCTCCACAACAAGAGAAACCACAAGAAGCCTGAGCACTGCAACTAGAGAGTAGCCCCCTCTCTCTGCAACTAGAGAAAGCCTGTGTGCAGCAACAAAGACCCAGGACAGCCCAAAGGGGAAAAAAAGTATTAATGATATGTCTACACTTATAATTTGGAGGTGTTATGCAAATGAATTCCATCACCCCAGCTTTGTTCGTAGTGGTGCTTGCTGAGGCCCACTTGACTTCATTCCAGTTGAGCTATTTCAAATCCTAAAAGATGATGCTGTGAAAATGCTGCATTCAGTATGCCAGCAAATTTGGAAAACTCAGCAATGGCCACAGGACTAGAAAAGGTCAGATTTCATTCTAACCCCAAAGAAAGGCAATACCAAAGAATGCTCAAGCTACCACACAATTGCACTCATCTCACACACTAGCAAAATAATGCTCAAAATTCTCCAAGCCAGGATTCAAAAGTACGTGAATCATGAACTTCCAGATGCTCAAGCTGTATTTACAAAAGACAGAGGAACCAGAGATCAAATTGCCAACATCTGTTGGATCATATAAAAAGCAAGAGAGTTCCAGAAAAACATATACTTCTGCTTTACTGATTATGTCAAAGCCTATTACTGTGTGGATCACAATAAACTGTGAGAAATTCTTCAAGAGATGGGAATACCAGACCACCTGACCTGCCTCCTGAAAAATCTGTATGCAGGTCAAGAAGCAACAGTTAGAACTGGACGTGGAATAACAGACTGGTTTCAAATTGGGAAAGGGCTACGTCAAGGCTGCATATTGTCACCCTGCTTATTTAACTTATATACAGAGTACATCATGAGAAAGGCTGGGCTGGAAGAAGCACAAGGTGGAATCAAAATTGCTGGAAGAAATATCAATAACCTCAGATATGCAGATGATACCACCCTTATGGCAGAAAGTGAAGAACTAAAGAGCCTCTTGATGAAAGTGAAAGAGGGGAGTGAAAAAGTAGGTTTAAAATTCAACATTCAGAAAACTAAGATCATGGCATCCATTTCCATCACTTCGTGACAAACAGATGGGGAAACAGTGGAAACAGTGACGGATTTCATTTTTTTGGGCTCCAAAATAATTGCAGATGGTGACTGCAACCATGAAATTAAAAGGCGCTTTCTCCTTGGAAGAAAAGTTATGACCAACTTAGACAGCTTATTAAAAAACAGAGACATTACTTTGCTAACAAAGGTCTGTCTAGTCAAAGTTATGGTCTTTTCAGTAGTCATGTATGGATGTGAGAGTTGGACCATAAGGAAAGCTGAGCGCAGAAGAATTGGTGCTTTTGAACTGTGATGTTGGAGAAGACTCTTGAGAGTCCCTTGGACTGCAAGGAGATCCAACCAGTCCATCCTAAAAGGAAATCAGTCCTGAATATTCATTGGAAGGACTGATGCTGAAGCTGAAACTCCAATACTTTGGCCACCTGATGTGAAGAACTGACTCATTTGAAAAGACCCTGATGCTGGGAAAGACTGAAGGTGGGAGGAGACGGGGATGACAGAGGACGAGATGGTTGGATGGCATCACTGACTCGATGGACATTAGTTTGAGCCAGCTCCAGGAGTTGGTTATGGACAGGGAATCCTGGTGTGCTACAGTCCATGGGGTTGCAAAGAGTTGGACATGACTGAGTGACTGAACTGAACTGAATGCAAATGAAATCAAACAACATACATAAAACACAGACCTCAGTGCCTGGCACTAGGGATGACCTCAGGAACAGTACATGATATTATGGCTAATGTCATCCTCCTTATCACACTCATCACTGCTTTCAGGATCATTAGAAGTGCCCATGGGAATTTTACAGAGACCCATGTGCTGCTGCAATTGGAGAGATGCCAGACAGAACCAGAACCAATGAGGGTGGACGTAGCCCTCTGAATGAGAGCTCTCACAAGCTAACCAGTACCAAGAACTTTAATTTCATAGGGCTGTGATCCCAAATCTTGTATATCAGTGCCCTCTCATCTTTCCATCTCTATTGTCATGTTTGTTCCTCCTAAACAGGAAATATTGCTCCCAGTGGTCCCTCCTTCAATCACAGTCTCCCCTTCAACACTTACTGGGCTGGGCTGCATCTCTGCTGGAGCACGACCAAGGGGCACAGACTCAGCCCCTCTCCTGCCTGGTGTGTGATGAAGTCTCAGGGTCCCTTTTCAGGGTGGGCAGGAAGACAGATTCAGGTGGGGAACTTCTAACACAGGTGCTCCCAAATGGAGGAAAGACATGTATAGAACCACACACTTAAAACTGGCAAACTAATGTGTAGATGGCACCAGCTAATTATTTAAAATGGTATGACCTATGACTTAATGCACAAAGGGCATAATTAGCCAATTGGTATGTTGTCCCAATCTCTGGAGACTTGTTAATATTAATGGAAAAGAAAAAAAAAATGAGAAAAGTTAATATCCTTAGGAGGGTCTGGGACCCTCTCTCCTCAGGTGGAAGTCCTCCACTTCTACTTCTTCCTTCCAACTTGCAGGATTTTAACATAAAATTCAAACTTCTTTTTTTTTTTTTCAATTTAACCACTTAGTGTGAAATTTTGATATCTGTAAATCAATTGTATTTCATGTGAAATCTATGCAGCTTTAGGTCTACAACAAGTATTTGATATTTTTAATTTTCTTAGTTATTATTTGTCTCTAAGGATAACTTGGGGCTTCCCTTGTAGCTCAGTCAGTAAAGAATCTGCCTGAAATGTAGGAGACCCAGGTTTGATTCCTGGGTAGGGAAGATCTCCTGGACAAGAAAATGGCAACCCATTCCAGTATTCTTGCCTGGAGAATCTCATGGACAGAGGAGCCTGACAGGCTACAGTCCATAGGGTTACAAGAGTCAGACATGACTTAGCAACTAAACCACCACCAAGGATAGCTTATTTTCTTTTTCTTAGCCTTTGCTTTGGTTGGCATTTTATAGGATGGAGATTTACATGTTTTTATTATTTGCTTATTTGAATATGTCATCAGCTCTAGTTTTTACTCTAATTGCATACATTGGCATATTAGATAGCTGCTGATTTTTTATTTTATTTAATTAATTAATTTATTTCAATTGGAGGCTAATTACTTTACAATATTGTAGTGGTTTTGCCATACATTGACATGAATCTGCCATGGGTGTACATGTGTTCCCCATCCTGAACCCTCCTCCCACCTCCTTTCCCACCCCATCCCTCTGGGTGATCCCAGTGCACCAGCCCTGAGCACCCTGTCTCATGCATCAAACCTGGACTGGCAATTCGTTTCTTATATGATAATATACATGTTTCAATGCCTTTCCCCCAAATCATCCCTTCCTTGCCCTCTCCCACAGAGTCCAAAAGGCTGCTCTATACATCCGTGTTTCTTTTGCTGTCTTGCATATAGGTTTATCATTACTATCTTTCTAAATACCATATATATGTGTTAGTATACTGTATTGGTGTTTTTTTTTTTTTTTTTTTTTCTGGCTTACTTCACTCTGTAAGTAAGCTCCAGTTTCATCCAGCGCATTAGAACTGATTCAAATGTATTCTTTTTAATGGCTGAGTAATACTCCATTGTGTATATGTACCACTGCTTTCTTATCCATTCATCTGCTAATGGACATCTAGGTTGCTTCCATGTCCTGGCTATTATAAACAGTGCTGCGATGAACATTGGGGTACATGTGTCTCTTTCAATTCTGGTTTCCTTGGTGTGTATGCCCAGCAGTGGGATTAATGGGTCATAAGGCAGTTCTATTTCCAGTTTTTAAAGAAATCTCCACACTGTTCTCCATAGTGGCTGTACTAGTTTGCATTCCCACCAACAGTGTAAGAGGGTTCCCTTTTCTCCACACTCTCTCCAGCATTTATTGCTTGTAGACTTTTGGATCGCAGCCATTCTGACTGGTGTGAAATGGTACCTCACTGTGGTTTTGATTTGCATTTCTCTGATAATGAGTGATGTTGAGCATCTTTTCATGTGTTTGTTAGCCATCTGTATGTCTTCTTTGGAGAAATGTCTGTTTAGTTCTTTGACCCATTTTTTGATTGAATTGTTTATTTTTCTGGAATTGAGCTGCAGGAGTGGCTTGTATATTTTTGAGATTAATTGTTTGTCAGTTGCTTCATTTGCTATTATTTTCTCCCATTCTGAAGGCTGTCTTTTCACCTTGCTTATAGTTTCCTTTGTTGTGCAGAAGTTTTTAAGTTTAATTAGGTCCCATTTGTTTATTTTTGCTTTTATTTCCAATATTCTGGGAGGTGGGTCATAGAGGGTCCTGCTGTGATTTATGTCAGAGAGTGTTTTGCCTATATTCTCCTCTAGCAGTTTTATAGTTTCTGGTCTTATGTTTAGATCTTTAATCCATTTTGAGTTTATTTTTGTGTATGGTGTTAAAAAGTGTTCTAGTTTTATTCTTTTACAAGTGGTTGACCAGTTTTCCCAGCACCACTTGTGAAAGAGATTGTGTTTTCTCCATTGTATATTCTTGCCTCCTTTGTCAAAGATAAGGTGTCCATAGGTGCGTGGATTTATCTCTGGGCTTTCTATTTTGTTCCATTGGTATATTTTTCTGTCTTTGTGCCAGTACCATACTGTCTTGATGACTGTGGCTTTGTCGTAGAGCCTGAAGTCAGGCAGGTTGATTCCTCCAGTTCCATTCTTCTTTCTCAAGATTGCTTTGGCTATTCGAGGTTTTTTTGTATTTCCATACAAATTGTGAAATTATTTGTTCTAGCTCTGTGAACAATATCGTTGGTAGCTTGATAGGGATTGCATTGAATTTATAGATTGCTTTGGGTAGTATACTCATTTTCACTATATTTATTCTTCTGATCCATGAACATGGTATATTTCTCCATCTATTAGTGTCCTCTTTGATTTCTTTCACCAGTGTTTTATAGTTTTATACATATAGGTCTTTTGTTTCTTTAGGTAGATATATTTCCAAGTATTTTATTCTTTTCATTGCAATGGCGAATGGAATTGTTTCCTTAATTTCTCTTTCTATTTTCTCATTATTAGTGTATAGGATTATTATTGTATAGGATCTGTGTGTTGATTTTATATTCTGCAACTTCACTATATTCATTTATTAGCTCTAGTAATTTTCTGGTGGAGTCTTTAGGGTTTTCTATGTAGAGGATCATGTCATCTGCAAACAGTGAAAGTTTTACTTCTTCTTTTCCAACTTGGATTCCTTTTATTTCTTTTTATGCTCTGATTGCTGTGGCCAAAACTTCCAAAACTATGTTGAATAGAAGTGATGAGAGTAGGCACCCTTGTCTTGTTCCTGACTTTAGGGGAAATGCTTTCAATTTTTTACCTTTGAGGATAATGTTTGCTGTGGGTTTGTCATATATAGCTTTTATTATGTTGCGGTATGTTCCTTCAATTCCTGCTGTCTGGGGGTTTTTTTTTTTTTTATCATAAATGTATGTTGAATTTTGTCAAAGGCTTTCTCTGCATCTATTGAAATAATCATATAGCTTTTATTTTTCAGTTTGTTAATGTGGTGTATTACATTGATTGATTTGCGGATATTGAAGAATCCTTACATCCCTGGGATAAAGCCCACTTGGTCATGATGTATGATCTTTTTAATGTGTTGTTGGATTCTGATTGCTAGGATTTTGTTAAGGATTTTTGCATCTATGTTCATCCATGATATTGGCTTGTAGTTTTCTTTTTTTGTGGCAACCTTGTCAGATTTTGGTATTAGGGTGATGGTGGCCTCATAGAATGAATTTGGAAGTTTACCTTCCTCTGCAACTTTCTGGAAGAGTTTGAGTAGGATAGGTGTTAGCTCTTCTCTAAATTCTTGGTAGAATTCAGTTGTGAAGCCATCTGGACCTGGGCCTTTGTTTGCTGGAAGATTTCTGATTACAGTTTCAATTTCTGTGCTTGTGATGGGTCTGTTAAGATTTTCTATTTCTTCCTGGTTCAGTTTTGGAAAGTTGTACTTTTCTAAGAATTTGTCCGTTTCTTCCAAGTTGTCCATTTTATTGGCATATAATTGCTAATAGTAGTCTCTTATGATCCTTTGTATTTCTGTGTTGTCTGTTGTGACCTCTCCATTTGCATTTCTAATTTTATTGATTTGATTCTTCTCCCTTTGTTTCTTGATGAGTCTGGCTAATGGTTTGTCAATTTTATTTATCCTCTCAAAGAACCAGCTTTTGGCTTTGTTGATTTTTTGCTATGGTCTCTTTTGTTTCTTTTGCATTTATTTCTGCCCTAATTTTTAAGATTTCTTTCCTCTACTAACCGTGGTGTTCTTCATTTCCTCTTTTCCTAGTTGCTTTAGGTTTAGAGTTAAGTTATTTATTTGATTTTTCTCTTGTTTCTTGAGGTAAGTGTGTACTGCTCTGAACCTTCACCTTAGCACTGCTTTAACTGGGTCCCATAGGTTTTGGGTTGTTGTGTTTTTATTTTCATTCATTTCTATTCATATTTTAATTTCTTTTTTGATTTCTTCTGTGATTTGTTGGTTATTCAGAAGTGTGTTGTTTAGCCTCCATATGTTTGTATTTTTAATAGTTCTTTTTTCCCCTGTAGTTGATATCTAATATTACCACATTGTGATCAGAAGAGATGCTTGGAATGATTTCAAATTTTCTGAATTTACCAAGGCTAGATTTATGGCCCAGTCGTGCTGCAATTCATGGGGTCCCAAAGAGTCAGACACGACTGAGCAACTGATCTGATCTGATCTGATGTGATCTATCCTGGAGAAGGTTCCATGTGCGCTTGAGAAAAAGGTGAAATTCATTGTTTTGGGTGAAATGTCCTATAGATATCAATTAGGTCTAACTGGTCTATTGTATCGTTTAAAGTTTGTGTTTCCTTGTTAATTTTCTGTTTAGTTGATCTATCTATAGGTGTGAGTGGGGTATTAAAGTCTCCCACTATTATCGTGTTATTGTTAATTTTCCCTTTCATACTTGTTAGCATTTGTCTTACATATTGCGGTGCTCCTATGTTGGGTGCATATATATTTATAGTTGTTATATCATCTTCTTGGACTGATCCTTTGATCATTATGTAGTGTCCTTCTTTGTCTCTTTTCACAGCCTTTGCTTTAAAGTTTATTTTATCCGATATGAGTATTGCTACTCCTGCTTTCTATGGCCTCTATTTGCATGCAATATCTTTTTCCAGCCCTTCACTTTCAGTCTGTATGTGTTCCTTGTTCTGAGGTGGGTCTCTTGTAGACAACATATATAGGGGTCTTTTTTTTGGTATCCATTTAGCCAGTCTTTGTCGTTTGGTTGGGGCATTCAATCCATTTATGTTTAAGGTAATTATTGATAAGTATGATCCCATTGGCATTTACTTTATTGTTTTGGGTTCGAGTTTATACACCCTGTCTGTGTTTCCTGCCTAGAGAAGATCTTTAGATTTGTTGGAGAGCTGGTTTGGTGGTGCTGAATTCTCTCAGCTTTTGCTTGTCTGTAAAGCTTTTGATTTCTTCTTCGTATTTGAATGAGATCCTGGCTGGGTGCAGTAATCTGAGCTGTAGGTTATTTTCTTTTATCATTTTAAGTATGTCTTGCCATTCCCCCCTGGCCTGAAGAGTTTCTATTAAAAGATCAGCTGTTATCTTTATGAGAATCCCCTTGTGTGTTATTTGTTGTTTTTCCCTTGCTGCTTTTAATATTTGTTCTTTGTGTTTGATCTTTGTTAATTTGATTAATATGTGTCTTGTGGTGTTTTGCCTTGGGTTGATCCTGTTTGGGGTCTCTGGGTTTCTTGGATTTGGGTGATTATTTCCCTCGCCATTTTAGGGAAGTTTTCAGCTATTATATCCTCAAGTATTTTCTCATGGTCTTTCTTTTGGTCTTCTTCTTCTGGGACTCCTATGATTCAAATGTTCAGTTCAGTTCAGTCACTCAGTCCTATCCGACTCTTTGTGGCTCCATGAATCGCAGCACACCAGGCCTCCCTGTCCATCACCAACTCCTGGAGTTCACTCAGACTCACGTCCATCGAGTCAGTGATGCCATCCAGCCATCTCATCCTCTGTCGTCCCCTTCTCCTCCTGCCTCCAGTCCCTCCCAACATCAGAGTCTTTTCCAATGAGTCAACTCTTCGCATGAGGTGGCCAAAGTACTGGAGTTTCAGCTTTAGCACCATTCCTTCCAAAGAAATCCCAGGGCTGATCTCCTTCAGAATGGACTGTTTGGATCTCCTTGCAGTCCAAGGGACTCTTAAGAGTCTTCTCCAACACCACAGTTCAAAAGCATCAATTCTTTGGTGCTCAGCTTTCTTCACAGTCCACCTCTCACATCCATACATGACCACTGGAAAAACCATAGCCTTGACTAGACGGACCTTTGTTGGCAAAGTAATGTCTCTGCTTTTCAATATGATATCTAGGTTGGTCATAGCTTTTCTTCCAAGGAGTAAGCATCTTTTAATTTCATGGCTGCAGTCACTATCTGCAGTGATTTTGGAGTCCCCCAAAATAAAGTCTGACACTATTTCCACTGTTTCCCCATCTATTTGCCATGAAGTTATGGGACCAGATGCCATGATCTTCGTTTTCTGAATGTTGAGCTTTAAGCCAACTTTTTCACTCTCCACTTTCACTTTCATCAAGAGGCTTTTTAGTTCCTCTTCACTTTCTTCTATAAAGGAAAGGAAAGATATAAGCATCTGAATGCAGAGTTCCAAACAATAGCAAGGAGAGATAAGAAAGCCTTTCTCAGCAATCAATGCAAAGAAATAGAGGAAAACAACAGAATGGGAAAGACTAGAGATCTCTTCCAGAAAATTAGAGATACCAAGGGCATATTTCATGCAAAGATGGGCTCGATAAAGGACAGAAATGATATGGACCTAACAGAAGCAGAAGATATTAAGAAGACGTGGCAATAATACACAGAAGAACTACACACAAAAAAATATTCATGACCAAGATACTGACGATGGTGTGATCACTCACCTAGAGCCAGACATCCTGGAATGTGAAGTCGAGTGGGCCTTAGAAAGCATCACTACGAACAAAGCTAGTGGAGGTGATGGAATTCCAATTGAGCTATTTAAAATCCTGAAAGATGATGCTGTGAGAGTGCTGCACTCAATATGCCAGCAAATTTGGAAAACTCAACAGTGGCCACGGGACTGGAAAAGGTCAGTTTTCATTCCAATCCCAAAGAAAGGCAATGCCAAAGAATGCTCAAACTACCACACAATTGTACTCATCTCACACACTAGTAAAATAATGCTCAAAATTCTCCAAGCCAGGCTTCAGCAATACATGAACTGTGAGCTTCCAGATTCAAATGTTGGGGCGTGTTAAACGTGTTAAACATTGTCCCAGAGGTCTCTGAGATTGTCCTCATTTCTTTTAATGTGTTTTTCTTTTTTCCTCTCTGTTTCATTTATTTCTTCCATTCTATCTTCTACCTCACTTATCCTCTCTTCTGCCTCCATTATTCTACTGTTGGTTCACTCCAGAGTGTTTTTTTAATCTCATTTATTGCATTATTCATTATATATTGACTCTTATTTCTTCCAGGTCCTTGTTAAACCTTTCTTGCATCTCTCAATCCTTGTCTCCAGGCTATTTATCTGTTACTGCATTTTGTTTTCAAGATTTTGGATCATTTTCACTATCGTTATTCGGAATTCTTTATCAGGTAGATTCCCTATCTCTTCTTCTTTTGTTTGGTTTGGTGGGCATTTATCCTGTTCCTTTACCTGCTGGGTATTTCTTTGCCTCTTCATCTTGTTTATATTGCTGTGTTTGGGGTGGCCTTTCCATATTGTGGTAGTTTGTGAAGTCCTTTTTATTGTGGCGTTTCCTCACTGTGGGTGGGGTTGGATGGGTGGCTTGTCAAGGTTTCCTGGTTAGGGAAGCTTGTGTCGGTGTTCTGGTGGGTGGAGCTGGATTTCTTCTCTCTGGAGAGCAATGAAGTGTCCAGTAATGAGTTATGAGATGTCAATGGGTTGGAGTGACTTTGGGCAGCCTGTGTATTGAAGCTCAGGGCTATGTTCCTGTGTTGCTGGAGAATTTGCATGGTATGTCTTGCTCTGAACTTGTTGGCCCTTGGGAGGTGCTTGGTTTCAGTGTAGATATGGAGGCGTTTGATGAGCTCCTGTCAATTAATGTTCTCTGGAGTCAGGAGTTCCCTGATGTTCTCAGGATTTGGACTTAAGTCTCCTGCCTCTGGTTTTCAGTCTTATTCTTACCGTAGCCTCAAGACTTCTCCATCTATACAGCACCAATGATAAAACATCTAGGTTAAAGATGAAAAGCTTCTCCACCGTGAGGGACACCCAGAGAGGTTCACAGAGTTACATGGAGAAGAGAAGAAGGAGGAGGGAGATAGAGGTGACCAGGAGGAGAAGAGGGGGAATCAAAAGGGGAGAGAGCAAGCTAGCCAGTAATCACTTCCCTATGTGCTCTCCACCATCTGGATCCCTTAGAGATGCTTCCAGAGTTATACAGAGAAGAGAAGAGGGAGGAAGGAGACAGAGGTGGCCAGGAGTATAAATTGGGGAATCAAAAGGAGACAGACAGATCCAGACAGTAATCAGTATGGTTTTTCCAGTGGTCATGTATGGATGTGAGAGTTGGTCTGTGAAGAAAGCTGAGTGCCAAAGAATTGATGCTTTTGAACTGTGGTGTTGGAAAAGACTCTTGAGAATCCCTTGGACTGCAAGGAGATCCAACCAGTCCATTCTAAAGGAGATCAGCCGTGAGTGTTCTTTGGAAGGAATGATGCTAAAGCTGAAACTCCAGTACTTTGTCCACCTCATGCGAAGAGTTGACTCATTGGAAAAGACTCTGATGCTGGGAGGGATTGGGGGCAGGAGGAGAAGGGGACGACAGAGGATGAGATGGCTGGATGGCATCACTGACTCAATGGACGTGAGTTTGAGTGAACTCTGGGAGATGGTGTTGGACAGGGAAGCCTGGCATGCTGTGATTCATGGGGTTGCAAAGAGTCGGACACGACTGAGCAACTGAACTGAACTGAAGTATTTTCCACAGTCTGGAACACACAAAGAGATTCACAGAGTTGGGTAGAGAAGAGAAGGGGGAGGGAGGAGATAGAGGCGACCTGGTGGAGAAAAAGGAGAGTCAAAATTGGGAGAGAGCAATCAGGCCAGTGATCTCGCTCCCAAGTAAAAATGGGTACTGAGGATTGGGTTCTTAGAGTTACAAAATTGATAACAAATACCAAAAAGCAAAGATTAAAAGTCTAGAGTAGAGGTTGGATTCTCAAAAATACTGTGTTAAATAAAAAAAACAAAGTCACAAAAATTATAATATATATATATATATATATATATGAAGTTTATTTAAAAAACAGGGTCTTTTTTTTGCAAAGTAATAGTAGGTTATAAAAATGAAAATTAAAGGAGTAATAGAGGACTTAAAAATAAAAAAAATTAAAAAAATGTAAAGAATGATAATAGTAAAAATATATCTAGGACTTTCTCTGGTGGTGTTGTGGACAGTGTGGGGTTAGTTCATTTTCAGATAGTTCCTTGATCCAGCTTATACTTCTCAAGATCTATAGGCCCCTTCCTATGTAGTCGGTGCTAATGCAGGGTTTTAATCTATTGCACCTGTCACTTCCAAGAGTTCCCTCTGTTTGTTTTAGCTTCTTCTGTTTGCTAGTCTCTCAGTGTCTAATTTCCACCCTGACACAAGGGGGCAGTGGTGGACACTTTTTAAGGCTCACTTGTTTAGTCCTGCTGTGGGGAGGGAGGAACGCTGCAAACAAATAACACTTGTGTGTGGTTGCAGTGTCTCGGCCACACTGGGTTTAACCCCCGCTCACGGCGTATGTGCTTTCCCTGACTACACTGCTTAGGCTCTAGGTTGCTCTGCTGGGAACTGTCTGAGGCCGGCCCTGGGTTGTATGCACTTCCCAGGTCTAAGCCTCTCAGGTTCAGGTACTCGGGTACTCCACAAAGTCGCAAACTCGGTTGGGCCTGCATTTTGTGCCCTTCCCAGGTCTGAGTGGCTCTGGTGACCAGGTGTTTGGTGAGTGCAGTAGCTGCTACTTATTTCCTCCCCCATCTCTGCCACTCAGTTTTCTGGGTGTACAACCGGCGCACCTTCTCAGGCAAATGTCGACTGTCCAGAATCCCAAGAAGTCTTGGTTAGCAACAAAGTCTGCTTGCAGTTTGGTATGGGATGCTTCTCTGGGGCTGCGTTTGCCCCCTTCTGGCTCTGGCTGCCCTGGCCTTCCTGTCTCTGGCGGGGAATGGGCTGGTCCGCAGCCAGCTAGCTCTAGTCAGTCTTTTGTTCTGTGAGCAGGCCTGGCGGTGTCTTAGGTTAGGGCTTTTCACGGGGTAGCTATCCCACAGTCTGGTTTGCTATCTCAAGTTAGTTCCCTCAGATTGCCCTTGGGGATTCAGGCCGGGTCCTTACTCTAAGCAATGCAGCCCGCGCCTCCCTGCCCAGCCCCTGCTTGCTAGTGGTGGATGCGGGCGTCTGCACTGCTTCTCTGCTGGGAGTTACCATTGGGCAAGTAATCTGTGGGTTTTAATTATTTATTTATTTTTCCTCCCAGTTATGTTGCCCTGTGAGGTTCCAAGGCTCGCCACAGACTTGGCAGTGAGAGTGTTTCCTGGTGTTTGGAAACTTCTCTCTTTTTTAAGACTCCCTTCCCAAGATAGATCTGTCCCTACCTCTTTTGTCTCTCTTTTTATCTTTTATATTTTTTCCTACTTCCTTTCGAAGACAATGGGCTGCTTTTCTGGATGCCTGATGTTCTCTGCTGGCATTCAGAAGTTGTTTTCTGGAATTTACTCAGCGTTCAAATGTTCTTTTGATGAATTTGTGGGGGAGAAAGTGGTCTCCCCATTCTGTGAGAAAGTGGTCTCCCCGTTCTGTTCCTCCACCATCTTCAAGAATATATTCTTGAAGTCTGTCTTCTGATAATTTCACAATACCTGCACCAGACTTTTCATCTTGTATAGGAGAAGTTTTTCAACCTTAGACTTCAAATCTGGATTGCAAAACATGACGATTCACGTGAAATCTTATTAGTTCCATTATGGCCTCATCCTCATAAGTCACAGGTTAACTCTGAACCAAAAGAGGATCCCTTATGAATCCCTTGTTCTACCTTCATTTAACATCTGGGACCAAAGTAGGTTAGAAAAGAAACACTTGTTAGCTACAGTGGAGTTGGCTGAGAGCTGGTGCAGGAATAAGCAGATCCAGGGTTGAGTCCTGGATATTTCACCCCCTGTATGTGGAGTGTATGCAAATCTCTGCACCTCTCTGTTTCTTCCTGGAAGAAAAAAACAGTCTAACTTGCACCTCTAGACGTTAAGAGAAGTTGGGAACTTCCCAAACCATTTGTTGTGAAGGATTTCAGTCATTTTGAAGTAGAGCTCTTGGTAATGAAGCACAGTCCCCCAAATTTAATGACATTTTGCCAGAGTCCAGCTCCAGCTGCCAGGGAATCAGCCTGAAGGGGTGAGTGGTGTCGGTGGACGATGATGTAACCTCTGACTTGAGGTACGGGACTACATGTTTATTTCAAGCTTCAGGTTTTCTTTTATACTTTGACAAAAGCATTAGGTCAGAGGTTTGATATTTTTAGTTTTCCCCACCTAGATTTATTGTCTCCAGAAATCATTGTTGTCCTACAAACAGAGTTCCTCCTTCAGCAATTCTCTCAGAATTGGCTTTACTATCTATTTGTGTGTCTTATACTTAACTTGTGATTACATTGTAACTCATGCCACATTCCTCAGTTTATTTCTTATCTTTCTAAATCCTGTTTGCCCCTAGCATCTTAAGATCACTATCTCCTAAAAAGGCTTCTAGCTATTATTAATTATTCCTAAACCCTAAACTCAGCAAACTACTTTTGCCATAAATATTTCCCTCACAAACAGGCCTCAGAAAACAATCCTTCCCATGGCCTCAAGCTGCGGCCTATGTGCTCATCCTGGAACATTCTTTGTAAAGATCCTTGAACAAATGTCAATGGTTATTTTATAGGTTATTTTCTGGGCACAACTGCAGAAGGCTTTGTGCTTTCTCATGATTCCCTCAAGCACCTTAACACTCTTTCCAGCCAACTCAACCGAAGAAAGGAAAGAACAAGTCAGAATCACAAGGACTAACTCCTTCATTCCAGGACTGTGTCTGCGAGATGAGGAGAGGGGGTTGGGGCCATGCCTCCATTTTGTCAGTAATGCCTAACGCGGCTCCCAACATTTCTTGGGTTATATGGCAGAGAGAGCAAAGGCTTTCCTGTGTCATGACTCTGCAGCATAGAGTGACATGAACTCCCAAAATGTGTCTCAGTCCATAGAATAAAGTTATCTTCCCCTTCTTTTCTGACTCTCTTTCCCTCATATTTTTGAAAATCTCTGCAGAGATGTTTCAATCATTGAATGCTGCAAGTGCTATTCAGTAAAAAGTAATAGGCCCCAGAGAAACTTCATGACATACACACGAATAATCACATCGTTTCTTGTCTCTGGTCCTATGGGACAATCTGAAAAATGAACAAACTGGCAGGCACCATCCACTATTTGGAAGCCATAAGCTCACACTTTGTTTCTGTTTAAAATGGAAAGATTTATTTAGTATTGAACTGTTTTTTTTTTTTTTTTTTTAATTCTTGGTGCTTCCTATGTGACGTCAAGGTATAGGCTCTGAAGAAGCAGAAATGAATGAGCCTCAGTCATTTCTTTACATCTATGAAAAAGATACATGCATAAACAAGAATGAAATATCCTGCCAAGAATCTAAGAAAAATATAACATCAGATCACCAGATATTTAAGTCAAATGAAGTGAAAAGTAGACCTATCATTAAGAATATCTAAAATTTATCTTGCCCTTTCATTGTGTATCCATCACACACTACATAGAGGGCATCTATTATTCATTTGGTCCTTATTCACAGAGAGGTTGTATCAACAAGTAATAAATTCAGTGGACAATCCTAAGTTCATGTATACTAAGAACTTGTCCCCACATAAATGAAACAAACAGGATTCAAAATGAAGTTGTCAGTCAGAGTCCTTCACATAAAATCTCACTGTATCCAGACATTTTGAGGGCTTCCTAGGTGACGCTAGTGGTAAAGAACCCATCTGCCAAAGCAGGAGACATAAGGGACGCTGGTTTGATCCTTGGGTCAGGAAGATCCTCTGGAGGAGGGCGTGGCAACCCTCTCCAGTATTCTTGCCTGAAGAATCCCATGGACAGAGGAACCTGGCAGGTTATCATATGGACCTGGCAGGTCCATAGAATTTCAAAGAGTCAGACACGACTGAGGTGACTTAGCATGCACACAAGCAGACATTCTGATATTTTAAAGCAAAAGTGCAGAATCTAATCACAGATACATATGAAGTACATTTAAAAAACTGTTTAAAATTTCCTAAGTAAGAATGAACTCTAAGACTGAATTTATATTATGTTTTGTGATTGAGTAGGCTGAAGGCAATGGCACCCCACTCCAGTAATCTTGCCTGGAAAATCCCATGGACAGCGGAGCCTGGTAGGCTGCAGTCCATGGGGTCGCTAAGAGTCGGCCATGACTGAGCGACTTCCCTTTCACTTTTCATTTTCATGCATTGGAGAAGGAAATGGCAACCCACTCCAGTGTTCTGGCCTGGAGAATCCCAGGGACAGGGGAGCCTGGTGGGCTTCCGTCTATGGAGTCGCACAGAGTTGGACACGACTGAAGCGACTTAGCAGCAGCAGCAGCAGGCTGATTATATGTGAACCGTGAACTTCCTGATGTTCAACCTGGTTTTAGAAAAGGCAGGGGAACCAGAGATCAAATTGCCAACATCCACTGGATCATCAAAAAAGCAAGAGAGTTCCAGAAAAACATCTATTTCTGCTTTATTGACTATGCCAAAGCCTTTGACTGTGTGGATCACAATAAACTGTGGAAAATTCTGAAAGAGATGGGAATACTAGACCACCTGACCTGCCTCTTGAGAAATCTGTATGCAGGTCAGGAAGCAACAGTTAGAATTGGACATGGAACAACAGACTGGTTCCAAATAGGAAAAGGAGTACGTCAAGGCTGTATGTTGTCACCCTGCTTATTTAACTTCTATGCAGAGTACATTATGAGAAATGCTGGGCTGGAAGAAACACAAGCTGGAATCAAGATTGCCAGGATAAATATCAATAACCTCAGATATGCAGATGACACCACCCTTATGGCAGAAAGTGAAGAGGAACTCAAAAACCTCTTGATGAAAGTGAAAGTGGAGAGTGAAAAAGTTGGCTTAAAGCTCAACATTCAGAAAACGAAGATCACGGCATCCAGTCCCATCATTTCATGGGAAATAGATGGGGAAACAGTGGAAACGGTGTCAGACTTTATTTTTCTGGGCTCCAAAATCACTGCAGATGGTGACTGCAGCCATGAAATTAAAAGATGCTTACTCCTTGGAAGGAAAGTTATGACCAACCTAGATAGCATATTGAAAAGCAGAGACATTAGTTTGCCAATAAAGGTCCGTCTAGTCAAGGTTATGGTTTTTCCTGTGGTCATGTATGGATGTGAGAGTTGGACTGTGAAGAAGGCTGAGCGCCGAAGAATTGATGGTTTTGAACTGTGGTGTTGGAGAAGACTCTTGAGAGTCCCTTGGACTGCAAGGAGATCCAACCAGTCCATTCTGAAGGAGATCAGCCCTGGGATTTCTTTGGAAGGAATGATGCTAAAGCTGAAACTCCAGTACTTTTGCACCTCATGCGCAGAGTTGACTCATTGGAAAAGACTCTGATGCTGGGAGGGATTGAGGGCAGGAGAAGGGGACGACAGAGGATGAGATGGCTGGATGGCATCACTGACTCGATGGACGTGAGTCTGGGTGAACTCCAGGAGTTGGTGATGGACAGGGAGGCCTGGCGTGTTGTGATTCATGGGGTTGCAAAGAGTCGGACACGACTGAGCAACTGAACTGAACTGAACTGAGGCTGATTATAAGCATGAAGAAGAAAGTGGACAGTGGACATTACATCTGGGAGCAGGGTTAACAGAGAATCTCCCTGAATTTCCTGTGTCTCTTTTCTTTAAGACATTGCTTGTGATCTTGGCAACCTATTTTATAATAGATGCAGCGAGTGCTGCCTACTGTCTTCCTCTGTGTCCTCCAGAAAACTCTAAAGGAAAGGGCACAGTGACCAGTGAGTCTGCCAGGACTGACAGGGAGGTGACAGGACTCTGGGTTTGTAGAAGGAGGACTGCCCATGTGTCCTGGAGTCAGTCTGCCCAGACTGACGGGCTTCAGAGTTTTCTAAATTCTAACTCATGATCAGGTATAAATTACATAAAATTCTGTATGCATTTACTCTTATTAAAGTAATATCTGTGCACTTATTATCAGGAGACTATGGAGAAACATGAAATCAAGCAAAAAACAAAACACATACTTTTGAGCCTGGCACTTACCCTCAATTACAAGACATTATGGTTAATGTCAGGCTTTCTAGGGAGTGCTAGTGGTAAAGGACTTGCCTGCCAATGCAAGAGGCATAAGAGACGTGGGTTCAATCCCTGGGTAGGGAAGATCCGCTGGAGGAGGGCGTGGCAACCCATTCCAGTATTCTTGCCTGGAGAACCCCATGGGCAGAGGAGCCTGGTGGGCTACAGTCCATAGGGTTGCACAGAGTCAGACATGACTGAAATGACTTAGCAGGTGGTTAATGTCATCTACCTCATCATCACTGTTTTCAGAATTCTTAAAGTTCTGAGGGGGAAGTGTACAGAGACCCATTCACTGCTGTGGTCAGGGAGATGCCAGTCACAGCCAGAACCAGCGAGGGTGGAAGCAGAACTCTGAGTGAGAGTTCTCATACCCCAATCAGTAATAAGAATATAAGCTATAAGTCTCTGAGCCAAAATTTGTACATTGATACTCTCCCATCTGACTATTCCAATTGTCATGTTTGTCTTGTTGAGGAAAAAAACATCATGCTCCCAAACTCCCTTCATCCATCCCAGTCTCCCTCAGCACTTACAGGGCTGGGATGGATCTCTGCTAGTCCATGACCAAGGAGCACAGACTCCCTGTTTCTCTCCTTCTTGGTGTGTGATGAAGTCTTAGGGACCTTCCTCAGGACGGGCTAGGAAGACTGACTCAGGCTGAACCGTTGCAGGTTCCTACAAAGGATGGAGACATAAGTGTTCTAATATTCTCACAATATTAGAACAGGCAAACTAAAGAGCTGGAAGCACCGTGTATTTACAGTGATATTAACTTAGGGTTCAGTGCTGAAAGCTCATTATTAGCCAGTTGGTCCCTGTTGTCCCAATCACTGGAGACTTGTTAATATTAACAGAACAGGGAAAGGAGAAAAGTGAATATTCTGGAAAGAGTCTGTGTCCCTCTTCTCCTCAGGAGGAAATTCTCCTGTTCTCTTGCTTATTAGTTCTAACTATCTGGATATTAATATAAAATTTAGACTTCTGTCCTCAACTTGACCACTCAATGTGTGGTTTGATAGCTGCAAATCCATTGTATCAATCATGACATCTATGCCGGATCAGTTCTATACAAAGGATGTGATACACTTTCCATTTTTACAGTTAATATTTGTAAGGATAGCTTTTCTCCTAATGTGAATGAATCTTTAGTTCTAAACTTTTTCTCTAAATGAATTGCATTGGCATATTAGAAAATGTTGATTTTTACTTATTATTTAATAATTTATACTTTAATTAAATGCTTCAATGGGCCTCAAAGAAGGTTTCAATCAAGGTGTCATCCAGGGCTGCAGGTATCTCAAGACTGGATCAGCAGGTGTCCACTTTTAAGCACACTCATGAGGCTATTGGAAGGACTCACCTGTTCACACAATATTGTCCAGAGAATTCCTCCAGTTCCTTGACACATGGTCTCCTGGCGGGGCAGCTGGGTTTTATCCATGTGAGCCATCAAGGATGCAAGAAAGAGGAACAAGGAAGAAAGCCAGTTTACTTAACTCTGTTCCCAGAAGTGACTTCCCAACATTTCTTCCACATTCTCATCATTGTAATCTAGTCACTTCATACATCTTGACTCAGGGTGAAGGAAATACACAAAACAATGAACACTAAGATCTAGGATCATTGAGAACATTTCAGATCCTGCCCCCTCCCACCCTTCCCCCCTAACCCACGCTACAGTCCTCATCATCTATATATAATGACTTTATGCTCCATGCAATTCAAGACTCAGATCCGGTCCTTTTACTTTCCGGCATATTCCAAAATTCATCCTACCACCTCAATAAAACTTCCCTGGACACAAACTAGCATTTGAGTCGAACCTCCACCACTGGGTACTTTGCAGAGCCCACTCTACTGCTTCAGATCATGCAGTCTCAAGTAGACTCCTGGTTTCTGATACACTAGGAGAGCCCCTCCATCACATCAGGACAACCTGAAGCCATTCCATGGCAAAATGTAACAAATGTTTCAAGTATTCTGATTTCTTCTAATTAGAGAACAGCAACTAACTTCAGAATATATTCTCTTTATGTTCCTTTGTGGTCTCAGGTCTTGAAGACTTAAATAAATAAAATGTAGTTGGGCTTACCTTATTTTTTTTCCTACTGCATAAAGTGGGATGTAGGTGGAAATTGGAATGATGTAAACTTCTGTATCCCACCCATGCAGCCTTCCTGACTTAGAGACCTTTTTGCTGAGCAATATGGAGATTGGTTTATCATTGAGTGATATGAACAAAACTTTAGTTTATACCCAAGTCAAATTGGATGTGGAGGGAAGAATGTCATTTACCTCTGTGTGGCTAAGTGTCAGAGGGTATTTTTAGGAGAGAGCCCATGGCAGATATTTACAGGCACATATGAAAGGGAGAGACTGTGTGTTGAAGCACTTAAAGGAATTAGTCCAGGGCAAAAATGCATTACTAAACTGGAATTATTTCAGAGTGACTAGAAGGAGTAAGGTACTAGGGTCAATGACAAACACGATTTCCAGGACATGGAATATGAAAACCAGTGGTAGTTGTTTGCACAGTAAAATATTTTGGTAAATGTGTCATAATATATACATGTATCAAAACATCCTATTGTACATCTTGAAAATGAAAGTGTTAGTTGCTCAGTCATGTCCGAATCTTTGCAACCCATAGACTGTATCGCACCAGGCTCCTCTGTCCATGGAATTTTCCAGGCAAGAATACTGGAGTGAGTTGCCATTCCCTTCTCCAGGGGATCTTCCTGACCCAGGAATTGAACCCCAGGTCTCCTGCATTGTAGTCAGATTCTTTACAGTCTGAACCCTTATACAATATCATGTCATTGATATCTCAATATAGCTAGAAAAAAACTTATTCTCTATTTTTGTTGGAAAACACGTGCATCTGCCTCCAGAAGAATGTCTATTGTTGTGTTCACATTGTTCCAGAAGATTTAATGGAATGGGATAATCTCCAGAATGAGGACAATGAAATGGATCAGTCACAAAAAGCTGTCCTATATGACAAGATGAAGTCTAAGTTATCCCATTTTCTAGTCATTTGGGAACATCTTTAAATGAAATGGGCTTCCCTGGTGGCTCAGCAGTTAAAGCGTCTGCCTAGAATGCAGGAGACCTGGGTTCGATCCCTGGGTCAGGAAGATCCCCTGGAGAAGGAAATGGCAACCCACTCTAGTATTCTTGCCTGGAGAATCCCATGGAGCAAGGAGCCTGGTAGGCTACAGTCCATGGGGTCGCAAAGAGTCGGACACGACTGAGCGATTTCACTTTCACTTTAAATGAAATAATTTTCACATTGTTTTTTAATCATTTTATTTAACCCGATTTTTTTTTTTTTTTGACTTTCAATTTTGTGCTATGGTATAGCCAATGTGACAGTTTTGAGAGAGTCAATTCCTAGGCAGGTTGATAAGAAGTCTGGGGGTCCCCAAAGAGAGAGGGATCTTGAATTCTCAAGGAGGAGGAAAGATTACTGATAAAGGATGGTTACAGTCCACAAATGGACGATTACTAATTTCTGAAAATGCTCAATGGAAAAGTTTTCCAAAGCCTTCAGTTCAGTTCAGTTCAGTCGCTCAGTCATGTCCGACTCTTTGTGACCCCATGAATCACAGCATGCCAGGCCTCCCTGTCCATCACCAACTCCCAGACTTCACTCAGACTCACGTCCATCGAGTCAGTGATGCCATCCAGCCATCTCATCCTCTGTCGTCCCCTTCTCCTCCTGCCTCAATCCCTCCCAGCATCAGAATCTTTTCCAATGAGTCAACTCTTCGCATGAGGTGGCCATAGTACTGGTGTTTCAGCTTCAGCATCATTCCCTCCAAAGAAATCCCAGGGCTGATCTCCTTCAGAATGGACTGGTTGGATCTCCTTGCAGTCCAAGGGACTCTCAAGAGTCTTCTGCAACACCACAGTTCAAAAGCATCAATTCTTCAGCGCTCAGCCTTCTTCACAGTCCAACTCTTACATCCATACATGACCACAGGAAAAACCATAGCCTTGACTAGATGGACATTTGTTGGCAAAGTAATGTCTCTGCTTTTGAATATGCTAAGTTGGTCATAACTTTCCTTCCAAGGAGTAGGCGTCTTTTAATTTCATGGCTGCAGTCACCATCTGCAATGATTTTGGAGCCCCCCAAAATAAAGTCTGACACTGTTTCCACTGTTTCCCAATCTATTTCCCATGAGGTGATGGGACCAGATGCCATGATCTTCATTTTCTGAATGTTGAGCTTTAAGCCAACTTTTTCACTCTCCTCTTTCACTTTCATCAAGAGGCTTTTGAGTTCCTCTTCACTTTCTGCCATAAGGGTGGTGTCATCTGCATATTTAAGGTTATTGATATTTCTGCCGGCAATCTTGATTCCAGCTTGTGTGAATTAGCTAATTATGTAACTCAGCTCTCAGCTTTTCAACAGGCATTAATGGAACTTCAGGAGGTGACTCCTGACCCAGCCTCTGAGTCAAGCAAGCCTCTATTTGAACCAGGAACAGAGGTCCTGATAAAAACATTGGGATCTGGGGGCCAATCTTTTGAGCCCCTCTGGGAAGGCCCTTACCAGGTTATTCTTTCTTCTCCTACAGCTGTCAAAGTGCCAGGAATTGATTCATGGGTGCATTACATTCTTGTTAAGAGGTGGCACTCTGAC
This sequence comes from Bos taurus, assembly GCF_002263795.3. Classification (NCBI taxonomy): domain Eukaryota; kingdom Metazoa; phylum Chordata; class Mammalia; order Artiodactyla; family Bovidae; genus Bos; species Bos taurus. The sequence goes on along the minus strand of NC_037334.1, from coordinate 14,134,698 downwards.
CAGAACTAAGTGACATCATTTTATGTCTTTACTTTCTATGCTCTGACTTTGTACTTTTCAGGTGGGCCTGATAATCTATGTGTGCTTACTTCTGCTGACTCCAGAGGTCCTGAGTCTGCCATTTGACCCTCAAGACAATGCCTTCCTGTCCTGGGCTCACTCTTACACTGCATTCCACAATCGGTCTAACTGCTGGGTCTGCAGAGCACTCCCCTCCTCATCAAGTGGAAGACTTCCCATGGAGGGTTTCTCCACTTCAAGGAAAGGACTTTCAACTCTGTGATCACATCTAACAATCCTAAGATGGACTGATTTAACTATGGACATAATGTGATTTTTAATTTTGATTTTAACTTGGTTTAATGACTATTTTGCCTTACATCTGTAACTGTATAATGGGATTTGTTTCTAACTGTCTGAAAGCTTTTAAGTTACAAATTGTTGTCCAAACTCCTATAAGTGCCATAGCCTCCTCCAACTATTACTTGGGGCTCCTGGATCAGAGACTTTCAATATGAGGGTTAGGAGAATAGTTTGCCTCAGCAATTTAGGGACCATGCCCCTAAACAGCAGGAAGTAGTTATAGAACCAAAATGACATTCCTTTGCCTTGGCAACGTAATTCTCATAAAAGAAAAGAGGGGAATGAGAGAGTCAATTTCTAGGCAGGTTGATAAGAAGTCCGGGGGTCCCCAAGGAGAGAGGGATCTGGATTAATTCTCAAGGAGGAGGAAAGGACAAAGTTTTTTTTCCCCCTCTACATTCCTTAGGATTATATAACAATAATGTATCCTTCTTGAGAACAGTCTCTGGAAAAAAATTTCTGGCTAATCCTGTTATCTAAAATGTAAATTATGGGAGTGGGTCTAGTAAGGTCTTTACAATCTCCAGACATTCTTTTGATTCACTGTGATAACTAATTCATTCTTCAACTTAAGTCTGAATTTGGCAATAAGGAGTTCATGATCTGAGCCACAGTCAGCTCTTGTTTTTGCTGACTGTATAGAGCTTCTCCATCTTTGGCTGCAAAGAATATAACCAATCTGATTTTGGTTTTGCCCATCTGGTGATGCCCATGTGTAGAGTCTTCTTTTGTGTTGTTGGAAGAGGTGTGTGCTATGACCAGTGCATTCTCTTGGCAAAACTCTATTAGCCTTTGCCCTGCTTCATTCTGTACTCCAAGGCCAAATTTGCCTGTTACCCCAGGTGTTTCTTGACTTCCTACTTTTGCATTCCAGTCCTCTATAATGAAAAGGACATCTTTTTTGGGTGTTAGTTTTTTTTTTTAATTTTTATTTTTAAACTTTACATAATTGTATTAGTTTTGCCAACTATCAAAATGAATCCACCACAGGTATACATGTGTTCCCCATCCTGAACCCTCCTCCCTCCTCCCTCCCCATACCATCCTTCTGGGTCGTCCCAGTGCACTAGCCCCAAGCATCCAGTATGGTGCATCAAACCTGGACTGGGTGTTAGTTTTAAAAGTTCTTGTAGGTCTTCATAGAACTGTTCAACTTCAGCTTCTTCAGCGTTACTGGTTGGGGTATCCGCTTGGATTACCGTGATATTGAATGGTTTGCCTTGGAAATGAAGAGAGATCATTCTGTCCTTTTTGCGATTGCATCCATATCCTGCATTTCGGACTCTTTTGTTGACCATGATGGCTACTCCATTTCTTCTAAGGGATTCTTGCCCACAGTAGTAGATATAATGGTTATCTGAGTTACATTCACCCATTCCAGTCCATTTTAGTTCACTGATTCCTAGAATGTCGACGTTCACTCTTGCCATCTCCTGTTTGACCACTTCCAATTTGCCTTGATTCATGGACCTGACATTCCAGGTTCCTATGCAATACTGCTCTATACAGCATTGGACCTTGCTTCTATCACCAGTCACATTCTCAGCTGGGTATTCTTTTTGCTTTGGCTCCATCCCTTGATTCTTTCTGGAGTTATTTCTCCACTGATCTCCAGTAGCATATTGGGCACCTACTGACCTGGGGAGTTTCTCTTTCAGTACCCTATCATTTTGCCTTTTCATACTGTTCATGGGGTACCCAAGGCAAGAAAACTGAAGTGGTTTGCCATTCCTTTCTCCAGTGGACCACATTCTGTCCGACCTCTCCCCCATGACCTTCCTGTCTTGGGTGGCCCCACACGGCATAGCTTACTTTCAATGAGTTAGACAAGGCTGTGGTCCATGTGATCATATTGGCTAGTTTTCTGTGATTATGGTTTCAGTGTGTCTGCCCTCTGATCCCCTCTCGCAATACCTACTGTCTTACTTGGGTTTCTCTTACCTTTGACGTGGAGTATCTCTTCATGGCTGCTCCAGCAAAGTGCCTCTGCTGCTCCTTACCTTGGACGAGGGTTATCTCCTCATGGCCACCTCTCCTGATCTTGAAGGTGGAGTAGCTCCTCTTGGCCCTCCTTTGCCCGTGCAGCCACTGCTCTTTGGACGTGGGGTTGCTCCTCTCAGCCGCCTCCCCTGACCTCGGATATGGGGTAGCTCCTCTCAGCTGCCGCCCCTGAACTCGGACGTGGGGTAGCTTCTCTGAGCCGCTCTTGTGCTGACAGAGCCTGACACTCTCGGTCGCCGCCTCTGACCTTGGGTGAGGGGTAGCTCCTCTCAGCCACGATTCTGCGTGGTCCATCTCAGCCGGTGTGCTTGATTATATCCTTTGCAGCCAAAGATGGAGAAGCTCTATATAGTCAGCAAAAACAAGACCAGGAGCTGACTGTGGCTCAGATCATGAACTCCTTATTGCCAAATTCAGTTGAAGAAAATGGGGAAAACCACTAGACCATTCAGGTATGACTTAAATCAAATTCCTTACGATTATACAGTGGAAGTGAGAAATAGATTTAAGGGACTAGATCTGATAGACAGAGTGCCTGATGAACTATGGATGGAGGTTTGTGACATTGTACAGGAGACGGGGATCAAGACCATCCCCATGGAAAAGAAATGCAAAAAAGGAACATGGCTCTCTGAGGAGGCCTTACAAATAGCTGTGAAAAGAACAGAAGTGAAAAGCCAAAGAGAAAAGGAAAGATATACCCATTTGAATGCAGTGTTTCAAAGAATAGCAAGGAGAGATAAGAAAGCCTTCCTCAGTGATCAATGCAAAGTAATAGAGGAAAACAACAGAATGGGAAAGACTAGAGATCTCTTCAAGAAAATTAGAGATACCAAGGGAACATTTCATGCAAATATGGTCTCAATAAAGGACAGAAATGGTATGGGCCTAACAGAAGCAGAAGATATTAAGAAGAGGTGGCAAGAATACACAGAAGAACTGTACAAAAAAGATCTGCATGACCAAGATAATCACGATGGTGTGATCACTCACCTAGAGCCAGAGATCTTGGAATGTGAAGTCAAGTGGGCCTTAGAAAGCATCACTATGAACAAAGTTAGTGGAGGTGGTGGAATTCCAGTTGAGCTATTTCAAATCCTGAAAGATGGTGCTCTGAAAGTGCTGCACTCAATATTCCAGTAAATATGGAAAACTCAGCAGTGGCCACAGGACTGGAAAAGGTCAGTTTTCATTCCAATCCCAAAGAAAGGCAATGCCAAAGAATGCTCAAACTACCACACAATTGCACTTATCTCACACGGTAGTAAAGTAATGCTCAAAATTCTCCAAGCCAGGCTTCAGCAATACGTGAACTGTGAACTTCCAGATGTTCAAGCTGGTTTTAGAAAAGGCAGAGGAACCAGAGATCAAATTGCCAACATCCACTGGATCATCGAAAAAGCAAGAGAGTTCCAGAAAAACATCTATTTCTGCTTTATTGACTATGCCAAAGCCTTCAACTGTATGGACCACAATAAACTGTGGAAAATTCTGAAAGAGATGGGACTACCAGACCACCTGACCTCCCTCTTGAGAAACCTATATGCAGGTCAGGAAGCAACAGAATTGGAAATGGAACTACAGAATGTTTTCAAATAGTAAAAGGAGTACGTCAAGGCTGTATATTGTCCCTACTTATTTAACTTATATGCAGAGTACATCTGGTCCCATCACTTCATGGGAAATAGATGGGGAAACAGTGGAAACAGTGTCAGACTTTATTTTTTTGGGCTCCAAAATCACTGCAAATGGTGACTGCAGCCATGAAATTAAAAGATGCTTACTCCTTGGAAGAAAAGTTATGACCAACCTAGATAGCATATTGAAAAGCAGAGATATTACTTTACCAACAAAGGTCCATCTAGTCAAGGCTATGGTTTTTCCAGTGGTCATGTATGGATGTGCGAGTTGGACTGTGAAGAAAGCTGAGCGTTGAAGAATTGATGCTTTTGAACTGTGGTGTTGGAGAAGACTCTTGAGAGTCCCTTGGACTGCAAGGAGATCCAACCAGTCCATTCTGAAGGAGATCAGCCCTGGGATTTCTTTGGAAGGAATGATGCTAAAGCTGAAACTCCAACTTTGGCCATCTCATGCGAAGAGTTGACTCATTGAAAAAGACTCTGATGCTGGGAGGGATTGGTGGCAGGAGGAGAAGGGGATGACAGAGGATGAGATGGCTGGATGGCATCACTGACTTGATGGATGTGAGTCTGAGTGAACTCCGTGAGATGGTGATGGACAGGGAGGCCTGGCATGGTGCGATTCATGGGGTTGCAAAGAGTCGGACACGACTGAGCAACTGAACTGAACTGAACTGAACTGAGAGTACATCATGAAAAACGCTGGGCTGGAAGAAGCACAAGCTGGAATCAAGATTGTTGGGAGAAATATCAATAAGCTCAGATATGCAGATGACATCACCCTTACGGCAGAAAGTGAAGAGGAACTAAAAAGCGTGTTGATGAAAGTGAAAGAGGAGAGTGAAAAGTTGGCTTAAATCTCAACGTTCAGAAAACTAAGATCATGGCATCAGGTTCCATCAGTTCATGGCAGATAGATGGGGAAACATTGGAAACAGTGTCAGACTATTTTTTTGGGCTCCAGAATCACTGCAGATGGTGATTTCAGCCATTAAATTAAAAGACAGTTACTCCTTGGAATTAAAGTTATGACCAACCTGGATAGCATATTGAAAAGCAGAGATATTACTTTGCCAACAAAGGTCCGTCTAGTCAAGGCTATGGTTTTTCCAGTGGTCATGTATGGATGTGAGAGTTGGACTGTGAAGAAAGCTGAGCACTGAAGAATTGATGCTTTTGAACTGTGGTGCTGGAGAAGACTTTTGACAGTCCCTTGGACTGCAAGGAGATCCAACCAGTCCATCGTAAAGGAGATCAGTCATGGGTGTTCATTGGAAGGACTGATGTTGAAGCTGAAACTCCAATACTTTGGCCACCTCATGCGAAGAGTTGGCTCACTGGAAAAGACCCTGATGCAGGGAGGGATTGGAGGCAGGAGGAGAAGGGGACGACAGAGGATGAGATGGCTGGATGGTATCACCGACTTGATGGACATGAGTTTGAGTGAACTCCAGGAGTTGGTGATGTACAGGGAGGCCTGGTGTGCTGCGATTCATGGGGTTGCGAAGAGTCGGACACGACTGAGCAACTGAACTGAAGTGAACTGAATAACTAATTAGAAGTATATAACTCCATTGCTAACACTAGTGAGGGGGTGCCCTTTCTGCCCCCTTTTGATGTCTATGTCAGAAGCTTTCTCTATCCCTTTTATACTTTAATAAAACTGTTACACAAAAGCTCTGAGCGATCTTTCCTCGTCTCTGGCCCTGGATTGAATTCTTCTTCTGTGGAGGCCAAGAATCCCAGTGTCTTTTGTGGTTCAGCAACAACCTTTCAGTTTCAGGTAAATAGTGAAGGGACTCAGCCATGCAAATACATGTACTATTCTCCCCCAAACTCCCCTCTCATCCAGGTTGCAACATTACATTGAGCATAGTTTTATGTAGGTCCTAGTTGGTTATCCTTTTTAAATATAGCAGTAATTTCACCCAATTTTGTCTTGCAAGTGTATTTACTCTCATCTTATCAATGGTGTGCATCATGGAAAGGCATTTCATGAATGTTGTAGAAAGTTTAAGAGTAATACTCAAATGTGTATATTCTATTATAATATACTCAAATTGAAAAATTCATATGTTCACTTATCTTTAGAAATTTTAAGATGGTGCAGTTTGAAAGCAACAGCTAGAAAAATTTACAGAATGCACTTGAAATTAAACTGTATACACAGAAAAGCAACTTTTCTTTGTCCTTTTCTAAGGTTCCTTGCCTATCATTTGGCTGGGATGAATGGAGAATAAATATAATATTTTAGGACATATATTTAATATGATATTTTAAAAGTACTAGTAATTTTAATGGGCTATATCTTTTCCCACTGAATAATATGAATTCATCTTCTGTTACATGGATTCCCTTCTTTACTATTCATGTTTCTTATCAATTCAGTCGATAACAGTTTAGCCTTTGTTGGAAAATGCAAAGCAAATTAATCTAGTTATGGAAAGCTTTCAGAACACCAAGATAACTACCGCAAAAATGATGTGTGACATCTCTAAGAAGTATTGGAAACCCATCTTGTAGAAAACAAAAGGAGCCCAAAGACTGAGTTATCCTGACTGAAGACAGGGAAGCATGGTGAGGTCCTAACCAGAATGCCACTGCTCAAAGGAAACACTCCCCTTTCTGACAATATGGTCCTTTGCAATCCTACAGTTACATAAAAGAAGATACATTTGTTGTAATGACTTTGGTGATTTAATAACCTTTAGGCATCATTAGAGGCATGTGTAATTGGAAAAATAATATCATCACCTATTTTCCAGGTGGTTACCCACAACTAAGACATATTCTGGATAACCACCCTTTTTATCTGTGCATGTTTTGTAATTATGTAACTGAAAGCACCATGCAATGTATTTTTGTAGACCATGCTACAATATCAGTAAAACTTCAGTCAAAAAAACAATATAACCAATTAGTTGTTTACAAAGGAACATTTAATATAGAGAGTTGGTTAAAAAGTTATTGAAAGACTGAAAGACAAGGAAGAGAAAAGTGGTGCCATAGTGATCATAACTGAAGGAGGAAGCTACTTCACCAAGGGCTGGAGGGGTATAAAGGGACCCATTGAACTTTTAGAGCAAAGAGACATTTACTGATCACTGTTCAATGTACATAAGATGAACAAAGATGGACATTGATGGAACATAGACTACAAGATGGAATATGATTTCAAATGCCCCACTCTAAAGCAAAGGTCAGGTGTATAACATAGAGAAGCTATGTGAAGAAATTTATTGGAAATAATGGGGAAAATGAATTGCTTATTACCACATCAGGGTCCTCATATCTCCCCCCTTTGAACTGTGATCTCTTTTTGATCTTCAGCATTTGTCCATGAACAATGTTAGGACTCGGCGTAAACATCACCTTTGAAAGAGAGGCTTGACTTGGATCAGTAGTTGTCAACCTTGGGCACACACTAGAATCACCTGAGTGCTTTTTAAAATTCTCATGCTTGGATCACACCCAAATTCAGTTAATCAGAAATTCTGGTGGTGAAACCCAGTGGTCAGGATTTTAAACTTCCTGGAAGATTGCAATAAAAGCCAAGGCTGACAAGCAGTGACATGCAGCTCACATAACAGCATGTACAGATTTGAATAGTAAAATTTACCATTGAAAGTATATAAGAGCTTGGAAAATTTGTAAATTTTTGATATATTAAAGGGGAATCATTCATCTTTTGAGGATGCTTGGGCTACCAAAGATAAAATATAGAATCTCCATAGATATAATGAGATTCATTCAAGGAGTGATTTTGATACAAAAAGGCTCTTAGAACTCCCACTATCATGTTAAACCATGTGTGTGTTTGCACGTGCTCAGTCTTGTTTGACTCTTTGCAACTCCACAGATTGTAAATCACCAGGCTCCTCTGTCCATGGGATTTCAAAGTCAAGAATACTGGAGTGTCGGTGTTCTGGTGGGTGGAGCTGTATTTCTTCTCTCTGGAGTGCAATGAAATGTCCAGTAATGAGTTATGAGATGTCTATGGTTTTGGGGTGACTTTGGGCAGCTTGTATCTTGAAGCTCAGGACTGTGTTCCTTTGTTGCTGGAGAATTTGCTTGGTATGTCTTGCGCTGGAACTCGTTGGCCCTTGTGTGGTGCTTGGTTTCAGTGTCGGTATGGAGGCGAAATGCAAATCAAAACCACTATGAGGTACCATTTCACACCAGTCAGAATGGCTGCGATCCAAAAGTCTACAAATAATAAATGCTGGAGAGGGTGTGGAGAAAAGGGAACCCTCTTACACTGTTGGTGGGAATGCAAACTAGTACAGCCACTATGGAGAACAGTGTGGAGATTCCTTAAAAAACTGGAAATAGAACTGCCTTATGATCCAGCAATCCCACTGCTGGGCATACACACTGAGGAAACCAGAAGGGAAAGAGACACGTGTACCCCAATGTTCATCGCAGCACTGTTTATAATAGCCAGGACATGGAAGCAACCTAGATGTCCATCAGCAGATGAATGGATAAGAAAGCAGTGGTACATATACACAATGGAGTATTACTCAGCCATTAAAAAGAATACATTTGAATCAGTTCTAATGAGGTGGATGAAACTGGATCCTATTATACAGAGTGAAGTAAGCCAGAAGGAAAAACACCAATACAGTATACTAACGCATATATATGGAATTTAGAAAGATGGTAACAATAACCCGGTGTACGAGACAGCAAAAGAGACACTGATATATAGAACAGTCTTATGGACTCTGTGGGAGAGGGAGAGGGTGGGAAGATTTGGGAGAATGGCATTGAAACATGTATACTATCATGTATGAAACGAGTCGCCAGTCCAGGTTCAATGCACGATACTGGATGCTTGGGGCTAGTGCACTGGGACGACCCAGAGGGATGGTATGGGGAGGGAGGAGGGAGGAGGGTTCAGGATGGGGAACACATGTATACCTGTGGCAGATTCATTTTGATATTTGGCAAAACTAATACAATTATGTAAAGTTTAAAAATAAAATAAAATTAAAAAAAAAAAAAAGAATACTGGAGTGTGTTGCCATTTCCTCCTCCAGGGATTTTCCAGACTCAGGGATTGGACCTGTGTCTCTTGTGTCTCCTGCACTTGCACAGGGGGATAAACCATAAGGAGAAGTAATATTCAGGTAGAAAGTGAGGAGAGACATGAAGGCCATAAGAGCTATAAAAATGGTGTCATGAGAGAGGTAGAATTTTTAGATCTCCAGATTTAGTTTGTTACATTTTCTAGTATACACTCAAATGGGTTGCCAGGTCCTAAGTTGAATTTGTGCTGCCAGGAACCTCCACAAGGCCCTTTTGATGTCTTTGTTCCTCAAGCTGTAGATGAAGGGGTTCAGCATGGGGGTGACCATAGTGTACACCACAGAGACTGCTGCATCCTTCCTGGGAGATTGTGAGATGGCTGAGCTGAGGTACTCACCAAGGCCTGTTCCATAAAATAAGCAAACAACTGCCAGGTGAGAACCACAGGTGGCAAAGGCTTTGTACATCCCACCTGATGAGGGGACTCTCAGAATGGAGACAAGAATTTTATAGTAAGAGAAAATGATTCCTGAGATAGAGAGAAAACCAGTCAAGGCACCGATAGTATAGCTGACTATGTTATTGGTGAAAGTATCAGAACAAGCAAGGTCGAGCAGTTGAGAAGGGTCACAGAAGAAACTAGAAATTTCTACATCCTTGAAACAGGTAACTTGTAACACAATCACATTGTGCACCTGGGAGTCCAAAAGACTAACACAAAAGGACAGCAAAACTAAGGAGCAACAGAGGCGCGGGTTCATGATGACCGTGTAGTGCAGTGGGTGACAGATGGCCACAAACCTGTCATAGGCCATCACGGTAAGAAGCATACAATCCATACATGCAAAAAGGATAAAAATAGACATCTGAGTCAGGCAGCCTCCGTAGGAGATGATTCTGCTGTGAGATTGGATGTCCACAATCATTTTGGGAACTGTGGTGGAGATGAAACTGATGTCAACCAAGGATAGGTTGGAGAGGAAGAAGTACATGGGGGTGTGGAGGTGGGGGTCAGAGGTGACGGCTAATATGATGAGCAGGTTCCCCAACACGGTGACCAGGTACATGGACAGGAAGAGGACACAGAGCAAAGGCTGCAGTTCTGCATCATCTGAGAGGCCCAGGAGGAAGAATTCTGAGATGCTTGTTAGATTTCCAGTTCTGTGTATCTTGGACACCTCTGGAAAAAGAAAAGAGGTCTGGAAACAAAGGAAATAAGTAAATGGGCATTGAGCACTGTGCCCATATTTTGGATTCAAGCAACTTATTTCTAAGATTATACTCTCCTGTTCCTCCAGCAATATTTCTCACTGTGACAAATTACATTTGCTTAGAAATTTTCCTCCTTGGTTTCTGTTATACACATCTCTCTATAAACTCTTAGATTATAAAACTTCACAGAAAATTGAAAGGGAACAAGAACATTAGAGGTAATATATCTATGATCTCAGTTAAATACAGCCTACTTCTTTAGAAGTAATACAGAAAGAGAAATTCCCTTCCCCCTTTAAGAAAAAAATATAATTCAAAGAAATTAAACATATTTGTATAAATCTTATTTTATTTAAATTAAATTCTAGTTATTTCCTTTATTTGGAATATTTTTACATCTCTATGAAATGAAGGAATTGTTCATCTGGATTCTAAACTAAAAACGAATGTTCACAATCAGAAAACATATTTAGGTGATATTCAGACTTTTATTGTTGGTTTTCCTGTCTTCCCTCCTTCATGAAATAAGTGATTACTCAATTATCAGGGTTGCATTTTAAAAATCATTTAGTATATACTTCATTTGACTTTCGTGGACTTAAAAATTCGATCTGTATGGTTTAATTCAGTGCATGTGATCATACAGCATTAATGACTGTAATTATGGCATTAGCATACAGAGCATTGTCAATGATTAAATGATAATGAAATTTTAGAAACGTTCTTGAAATTTTTTTAATCGTATACAGTGTTATTTGTTTCCATACCAACTCAGTTAAATGTCTAATGTGTGAGACCACTTTACATTTTTTGGAGTCCATTCTTTGCTGGTGAACTAATATTCCTTTATTGTTTTTCTTTTTTTCCAGCTTATTGAAGTGATTGACAAAATTGCTTATATTTAGGTTTTGCCACATGAAGGTTTTGAAAAAATGTACAAAATGATGATGTACCAGTCCAGGTTCGATGCACGATACTGGATGCTTGGGGCTAGTGCACTGGGACGACCCAGAGGGATGGTATGGGGAGGGAGGAGGGAGGAGGGTTCAGGATGGGGAACACATGTATACCTGTGGTGGATTCATTTTGATATTTGGCAAAACTAATACAATTATGTAAAGTTTAAAAATAAAATAAAATAAAAAAAAATACAAATTGTGATTACCACAATCAAATTAATTAATGTATATGTCACCTTACATAGCTTATATTTGTGCTTGCGTATATGTGGTATAAGTAAAACCTCTCATAGCAGATTTCAGGAACACAGTACAAAATTATTAGCTATAGTCATCAGACTGCATATTAGGTCCCCAGAATGTATTCATTTTATAGCAAAAGTTTGTATGCTTTGACCAACATTTCTCTACCTTCTCCAACACTAGTCTTCACAACTACAGCTCTTTAAAAAAATTTCTTATTTTATATTGGGGTGTAGTCAGTTAACAATGTTGTGATAGTTTCAGGCAGACAGCAAAGGAACTCAGCCATACATATAAATGTACCCATTCTCCCTCAAAATCCCCTTGCCTTCACACTACCACATAACATTGAGCAGAGTTCTTTGTGCTATATAAAAAGTCCTTGTTGGTTGTACATGTGTACCTTTGGCTGATTCATGTCGATGTATGGCAAAAACTATCACAATATTTTAATTATCTTCCATTAAAATAAATAAATTAATTAAAAACATAAATGTAACACAGAACAAAAAAAATATAACAGAGGGTTCACGTTGATTCCTCTCTAACTATACCTCCCCTCATGGCTGAGTAATATCCCATCGTTTATATACACTTCACATTTTCTTTACATTTCATCTGTCAATAGACATATATCCATATTCTATTTCAAAAAATATTGCAATGACAAGGGAATGTGTTGTGAAAAAGATTTAAATAGAATAATGCAAACACATCTGAGCAGTTTCCTTATCAATGAAATTGTGATGGTAATTGAACCTACAACAGGACCATTGCAAGACAGTTTTTAAAAATTATTTATATTGATTAGACCAGTGATTTTCAGTTCCATTTCATCAATTACTTATATGTGCGTATTTGAAAATGCTTAGTTACCCTGACCTCAGCCTAGAACCAATTTCAGGGTCTCTATGGGTGAGTGTCTTGGTCTTCCTTCTATGAACCAGGGCTTGATCAACACCGCCTTAGAATGAATATTGCCCAACACATAGAAAAATCTCCATGAATATTATTGATTAATACTGTCATGAATACCACACCTATTCTTAAAACATAAACATTTAATAATATTTCTTCAGATCCCACATATCATAGAAATTTGATACATTAATGATAACATTTATGATAAATTTAACTTCTCTTGGAACCTCAGTTCAATCTCACTTCCCTGCATACACATCCCCAAGACAACCAGTGTGATGAACTTGACATATATGTTTTCTTGTAAATGTTTTCATAATGTCAATATTCATTTACATATCCATAACCAGCTTTTAGGGTTTCTGTAGTAGCTCAGACAGTAAAGCATCCGCCTGCAATGCAGGAGACCTGGGTTCAATCTCTGGGTCAGAAGATCCCCTGGAGAAGGAGATGGCAACCCACTCCAGTATTCTTGCCTGGAGAATCCCATGGATAGAGGAGCCTTATGGACTACAGTCCATGGGGTCGCAAAGAGTTGGACAAGATGGAGCGACTAACACACATACAACCAGCTTTTAAAAAATCTTCCCTAAATAAAATAATATCCATATTGCCTCTGAATGTACTTTGTTACCACACCAATTTGGTTAAGTCTCTACATACAATTACATCAAACAATTTCCTGACACAATATTACATAAGGAAAGACACCATTTTCTTCAGTTGGTAAATTTATGTTTATATAAATTAATTTCACTTTAACAAATTTAACACATATAAGTGCAGTAATATATAATTTGATATATTTTATATATTAAATATTTAGTTTACATTAATATATTATTTTTATTTATATCAGTTTCTGCTTACAACAATCCAATGAAAATTCTTGTACCTTTCTCTGTTTCAGACAAATGAAAATTAGTACATAACATGTGAGTGGTAATTAGTTAAGTTCTCACAGTGGGTGCATGACCAGTTTGGTATGTGCGTGCTCAGTTGTGTCCGACTCTATGTGACCCCATGGACTGGAGCCCACCAGGCTCCTCTGTCCATGGGATTCTCTGGGTAAAAATACTGGAGTGGGTTGCCACTTCCTTCTGCAGGGGATCTTCCCAACCCAGGGATCAAACTTGGGCTTCCTGCATCACAGGTATATTCTTTGTTGTCTGAGCCACCAGGGAAGATAATTCCCTGTACTCATTTTAGTGCAAAAATAATATTCTGTCAACTGCATCCATGCCATTTTCACCTTGTATAGGAAATCTTCTCAACCTTAAATTTCAAAGCTAGACTGCAATTTGCATGACTATTCATTGAAAACTTTAGTCATCCATGTTAGTGCCATTATGACCTCTGTAAACTGCAACCTCAGTCCCATGATTCACAGATTCTCACTGAACCAAAAGAGGATGAAGTAATTATCTACCTTCCTTTCACCTATGGGAGCCAAGTAGGTTTGAAAAGAAACACATTAGCTACAGTGGAGATGACTGAGAGCTGGTGCAGGAAAAAGCAAATCAGTGATTGAGTCCTGGGTCTTTCATTCTTGTAAGTGAAATATGTGCAATTATCTCAAGGTCTCTGTGCTTCTCTTCTTGGACATGAAGATCTAACACCCACTCTAGAATACATGTGGCACCAGAGGGAAATTGGAAACTTAATAAATATTTGGTCATTTGTATAAGGAATTTTAATCATTATTGGGATAATGTGTTTATTAATAGGGCTTCCCAGGAGGCGCTAGTGGTAAAAATCCTGCCTGCCAATGCAAGAGACATAAGAGATGCAGGTTCAGTTCCTGGGTCAGAAAGATTCCCTGGATGAGGGCTTGACAACCCACTCCAGTATACTTGCCTGGAAAACTCCATTGACAGAGGGGCCTGGTGGGCGACAGTCCATGGAGTTGCAAATAGCTGGACACAACTGAAGTGACTTAGTACACATGCATGTTTATTAAGTACAATGCCCCAAATGTAATGATCTATCATGGCATATATGGCAGAGAGATCAAAGGCTTTCTTATCTCAGAGGTGGAGCACAGATAACATCAAATCCTAAAATATGGCTAGGCACATGAATTAAAATGTGCATGTTCTCTTCTTTTTAAACTCTTTTCTCCCCATATTCATCAAAATTTCTTCAATGACTGCTCAATGATTGAATGCTGCTGCTGCTGCTGCTAAGTTGCTTCAGTCGTGTCTGACTTTGTGCATCCCCACAGACGGCAGCCAATCAGGCTCCCCTGTCCCTGGGGTTCTCCGGGCAAGAACACTGGAGTGGGTTGCCATTTCCTTCTCCAATGCATGAAAGTGAAAAGTGAAAGTGAAGTCGCTCAGTCGTGTCCGACTCTTAGTGACCCCATGGACTGCAGCCTACCAGGCTCCTCCATCCATGGGATTTTCTAGGCAAGAGTACTGGAGTGGGGTGCCATTGCCTTCTCCGTTGAATGCTGCAGATGCTATTAAATGGAAAATAACAAGTCTCAAAGAAAGTCCATGAAATAGACAGAAATAACCAGTGTTTTAACTTTTCTCTGGTCCTGTGGGACTTTCTGAAAAGGATGAAAACACTGACATAAATGGTCCACCGTGTGGACCATATTGCTCACATGTTGTTTCTATGAAAAAAAGAAGAGTTTATTCAACACTTAACTGAGTATTTTTATCCTTGGTGTCTCCCCTGCACCAAGATATAGATTTTGGGGAATCAGAAATAAATGAGCCTCACTCACTTCTTTTAGTCTAGGAAGAATGTACTTGTAGAAAAAAAAAAAAAATGTACTGTCAGGGATGTAAGGAAACCACAACATCAGATCTAGAGATATTTAAACCTGATGATATGACAAATAACCTTATCATTATTAGTAACAAAATCACATATGTATTTTTCCCTTTCTTTGTGCATCCATCACATAGTTATTGCATCGAGGGTGAGCCTATTTGCTTAGTCCCAATCCAGAGGTTCTGTATTAGTGAGGAATCCGTCAGTGGATAATCCTAAATCTCAAAGATTCTAAGAAATTACCCCACAATACACTTAAGAATGAGTGAAGCAAACAGGATTCAAAACTAAATGTTTTTCTTCTCTGAGTCCCATGCCCTAAATTTCATTGTTTATAGACTTTCTGAAAGTTTTCAGCAGAGGTAGAGAGGTATAACTATGGGTACATCTCGAGTATATTATTTTAAATGTTTTCATTTTCCGTAATAGGACTGGACCCCAAGACTGATTTTGTGTCTCCTTCATGATTGACTTAGCTCATTCTAACTATAGAGGAGAAAGTGGACAGGTGAAGTGAAGTCAAAGAACAGCATAAACAGAGATCTACCCTGAAGTATCAGGTGCCAGTTATTTCTATGGCTTCATCTGTGATCTTAGACATTCTTCCTATAGTATATGTGGCAAGTGATACCTGCCCAACACTGTGCCCTCCAGACAACTCCAAGGGGAAGGGCACAGTAAGCAGGGAGTCTCTGCCAGGAAGTGACAGGACTGTTTGGGTGAAAAGGGGAAGACTGCCCTGATGCTCTGTGTCTGGAGTCAGTCTGCCCAGACTGACAGGATTCAGACTTGGCTTTAACACTTTAACATGAACTGGTAGATATGACGTAAAATGCCCTGCTTCTTTCCTCTTATTAAAATAATAATAATGTGTGCACTAATAATTTGGGGGAGATTATGCAGACAGAATCAAGCAAGAGACATAAAACGTACCTCAGAGCCTGATACTTAGGAAGCCTTGAATAACAGTACATGATGTTATGATTAGTTTTATCCTCCTCATTTTCATCATCTATTCATCACCATTTCATTTTCTTTAAATGTGTGAAAGAAAGTTTACAGAGACCCATTTGGTGCTCTGATGGGAAGGATGCCAGCCAGAACCAGAACCAGTAAGGCGTATGCAGAACTCTGAATGAGAGTTCTCATATGCCAACCAGAACCAAATACATAAATTTCAAAAGTCATTATTCCAAAACCACGTAGATGGGTGCTTTTCTACCTTTCTATGAAAACTATCATGTTTGTTGCTCTTGAGGAGGAAATAATGCTGAATAGTCCTGGTGTCAACCACTGTCTCCCTCTGCACTTACTGGGCTAGGCTGCATTTCTGCTGGAGCATGACCAGGGAGAAAAGACTTACTGCCCCTCTCCTGCCTGGTGTGTGATGAAGTCTCAGGGTCCTTCCTCAGGATGGGCAGGAAGACACACTCAGACTGAACCTTCTGATGCAGGTTCCTACAAAGGATGGAGACATAGGTGTGGATTCACAATATTAGAACAGGCAAACTAAACAGCTGGAGGCACTAGCCAATTATTTTTAATGGTATGACCTTAGGGCTCAATGCCCAAAGCTCATCATTAGTCAGTTGGTCCATGTTATCCCAATCTCTAGAGACTTGTTAATCCTAACAGAAAGGAAAAGGAGAAAAGTGAATGTCCTGGGAATGTCCCGCCTCTCCTCAGGTGGTTGTTCACCTCTCCTCTTTACGTCTTACTTCCAAGTTGCAGGAGGATAACATAAAATTCAGACTTTTTTCTCAATTTAATCACACAACGTGTGATTTTGATATTTGTAAGTCTCTTTATTTATCATGAAATCTAGGCATATTAGGACTTTTTACCAGGATGTGATATACTTTCCATTTTCTCAGTTAGTTGCCTCTAGGTATAGATTCTTGTTTTCATTGCCTTACTCCTTGCTTAGAATGGCATTTTATATCATGAAGATTTACATTTTTATCTCTAATTTGAATGAGTCTTTGTTTCTGAGTTTTTCTCTAATGGAATTACATTGCCATATTAGAAAACCTTATTTAAAAATTTATTGGAATACAGTTGATTTACTGGTATGTTAGTTTCAGATGTACAAGAAAGTGAATCAGTTATACATCATACATATCCCTGTTTTTTAGGTTTTTCCCAAATTAGTCTCACAGAATGAGTTCCCTATGCTATACAGTTCAGTTCAGTTCAGTTCAGTCATGTCCAACTCTTTGCAACCCCATGGACTGCAGCGTGCCAGGCCTCCCTGTCCATCACCAACTGCTGGAGTTTACTCAAACCCATGTCCATTGAGTTGGTGATTCCATCCAACCATCTCATCCTCTGTCGTCTCCTTCTTCTTCCACCTTCAGTCTTTCCTAGCATCAGGGTCTTTTCTAATGAGTCATCTCTTTGCATCAGATGGTCAAAGTTTTGGAGTTTCAGCTTCAGCATCAGTTCTTCCAAAGCATCAGTTCTTCCAATGAACACTCAGGACTGATCTCCTTTAGGATGGACTGGTTGGATCTCCTTGGAGTCCAGGGGACTCTCAAGAGTCTTCTTCAACGCCACAGTTCAAAAGCATCAATTCTTTGGCAATTAGCTTGCTTGATAGTCCAACTCTCACATCCATACATGACTACTGGAAAAACCATAGCCTTGACTAGACGGACCTTTGTTGGCAAAGTAATGTCTCTGCTTTTGAATATGCTGTCTAGGTTGGTCTTAGCTTTTCTTCCAAGGAGCAAGCATCTTTTAATTTCATGGCTGCAGTCACCATCTGCAGTGATTTTGGAGCCCCCCGCAAATAAAGTCTGTCACAGTTTACATTGTTTCCCCATCTATTTGCCATGAAGTCATGGGACTGGATGCCATGATCTTCGTTTTCTGAATGTTGAGTTTTAAGCCCACTTCTTCACTCTCCTCTTTCACTTTCATCAAGAGGCTCTTTAGTTCTTCTTCACTTTCTGCCATAAGGGTGGTGTCATCTGCATATCTGAGCTTATTGATATTTCTCCCAGCAATCTTGATTCCAGTTTGTGCTTCATCCAGCCCAGCGTTTCTCATGATGTACTCTGCATGGAAGTTAAATAAGTAGGGTGATAATATACAGCCTTAACGTACTCCTTCTCCTATTTGGAACCAGTCTGTTGTTCCGAGTCCAGTTCTAACTGTTTCTTCCTGGCCTGCATAGAGGTTTCTCAAGAGGCAGGTCAGGTGGTCTGGTATTCCCATCTCTTGAAGAATTTCCCACAGTTGTCATCCACACAGTCAAAGGCTTTGGTGTAGTCAACAAAGCAGAAGTAGATATTTTTCTGGAACTCTCTTGCTTTTTCTATGATCCAACAGATGTTGGCAATTTGATCTCTGGTTCCTCTGCCTTTTCTAAGTCCAGCCTGAACATCTGGAAGTTCATGGTTCATGTACTGTTGAAGCCTGGTTTGGAGAATTTTGAGCATTATTTTGCCAGCGTGAGATGAGTGCAACTGTGCAGTAGTTTGAGTTTTCTTTGTCATTGCCTTTCTTTGGGATTGGAATGAAAACTGACCTTTTCCAGTCCTGTGGCCACTGCTGAGTTTTCCAAATTTGCTGGCATATTGAGTACAGTGCTTTCACAGCATCATCTTTTAGGATTTGAAATAGCTCAATTGGAATTCCATCACTTCTACTAGCTTTGTAGTGATGCTTCCTAAGGCCCATTTGACTTCACATTTCAGGATGTCTGGCTCTAGATGAGTGATTGTATCATCTGGGTCATGAAGATTATCTGGGTCATGATTATTTGGGTGATTATCTGGGTGATTATCTGATTATCTGGGTCATGAAGATCTTTTTTGTATAGTCCTGTGTTTTCTTGCCACCTCGTCTTATATTTTCTGCTTCTGTTAGGTCCATACCATTTTTGTCCTTTATTAATTATCTGTCAATGATAATAAAATTTAAGAACTCTCTTGAAATTTTGACTCATGGTGATGTTTGGCAAAAACCATCACAACATTGTAAAGTAATTATCCTCTAATTATAGTAAATGAATTTAAAAAATAGGCATAATATTCTCCAGGTCATTCCATGTTGTCAGAAATCGCAGGATGTCCTTTTTATGGATGAGTAATATCCCATTGTTTATATATACACCCAACATCTTTTACGTATTCATCTTCAATAGACACATTTTCACTATTCAAGTAATACGAAGATTACAAGGGAATGCAAATATCGCTTAGAGGTTCTGATTTCATTTCTTTGGCACCTACCCTGAAATGGGTTGCTAGATCCTATGGTAGTTCTATTTCAATTAGTTGCAGCTTTTAACTTTTTTAAGGAACCTCCATTCTGTTTTCTGTAATGGCTGTATCATTATTCATTCCCACCAACCAAGTACAAGTGTTCTTGTAACAGTGAGCAGGGAGCAGAGTCTCTGTCAGGACTGACAAGGAAGTGAATGACATGATGGTTTGGGGTGGCAGAGGTATTGCCCACATACCTTGCATCTGGAATTAGTCTGTCCAAAATGACTGACTTCAAACATGATTTTATCATTCTTTAACACATGATCTGGTTGCTGTTGTTTAGTCCCTAAGTTGTGTCCGACTCTTTGTGACACCAAGGACTGTAGCCCGCCAGCCTCCTCTGTCCATGTGATTTCCCAGGCACGAACACTGGAGTCGGTTGCCATTTCCTTCTTCAGGGGATCTTCACGACCCAGGACTTGAACCTGAGCCTCCTGCATTGGCAGGCAGATCCTTTTACCACTGAGCCACCAGGAAATCCCCACGAACTGGTACATGTTACATAAAATATTTCGCTTCTTTCCTCTTATTCAAATAATAGTAATGTGTGTACACATAATTGGAGAGAAATTATGCAGATATACTCAAGAAGGAAATATAAAACTTATACTTCAGAGCCCGACACCTAGGAAGCCTTCAATAACAGGACAGGACCATATGGTTCATGTCATCCTCATCATGCTCGTCCTCATCCCCACCACTGATCCTGTAATGAACTTAAGTGTTAGTGGGAAGGGGGACAGAGGATGAGTTGGTTGGATGGCATCATCGACTTAATGGACATGAGTTTGAGCAAAGTCTGGGAGATGGTGAAGGACAGGGAAGCCTGGCGTGCTGCAGTCCACAGGGTTGCAAAGAGTCAGACACAACTGAGTGGCTGAACCACAAATGAACAAGGGGAAAGTTTACAGAGGTGCACTTGCTTCTGTAGTGGGAGGGATGCCAGCCAGAACCAGGCCATTGAGGGTTAAAGCAGATCTCTGAATGAGAGTTCTCACATCTCAACCAGAACTAAGAATATGAACTTCAAAGTGCTTTATTCCAAACCTGCATAGATTGCTCCCAACATTCCCTTCACCATCCTTTTCTCCCTAGCACTTACTGGGCTGGGCTGCATCTCTGCCGGAGCATGACCAAGGAGCACAGACTCACTGCCCCTCTCCTGCCTCGTGTGTGATGAAGTTTCAGAGTCATTCCTCAGGTTGAGCAGGAAGACAGACTCAGACTGGACCTTCTGATGCATATTTCTATAAAGGATGGACACATAGGTGTGGATTCACGGTATCAAAACTGGCAAACTAAAGAGCTCTAGGCACTGGCCAATTATTTACAATAGTATGACTTTAGAGCTCAATGCCCAAAGCTCATCATTAGCTCATCATTAGGTCCATGTTGTCCTCATCTCTGGGGACTTGTTAATATTAACAGAACAGGAAAAGGAGAAGAGTGAATGTCCTTGGAAAGGTCTGGTTCCCTCTTCTCAGGAGGTAATTCCATGTACTCTTGTTCCTTACTTCAAAGTTTCAGGATCATAACATAAAATTATACACTTTCCCCCTCAATTTTGCCACTCAAAGTGTGGTTTTGATAGCTGCAAATCCATTGTATCAATCATGAAATCTATGTGGCAAGAGATCTAAACCAATGATGTGATACACTTTCCATTTTCAGAGTTAATAATTGTCTCTACAGATAACGTACTTTCATCTCCTTACTATAGCTCACAGTTGATGGGAGGAAATACACAATGGAATGAAAACCAGAAGTTGAGATCAGTGAAAGCATCTCAGGTCCTGCTCACCACACAGGCCTCATCCTCTATAAGGACTTTGTGCTCCAAACCCTTCAATAGTCATGTCTTGCCCATCTGCTTTACACCATATTCCTAGATTCACTGCACCAACATGATCTCAGCAAAAATTCCCTGGAAACAAACTAGAAATGGGTTGACCTTCCTCTCCACTGGGTACTTCTGCAGACCCCACTCTACAGTTTCAGGTCATGCAGTTTCAAGTACACTGCTGGTTTATGATATACTAGGAGAGCCCCTCCATCAGCATCAGGACAACCTGTAGCTGCTCCATGAACAGATGTAACAAGTTTCCACATGACATGTTCCACATGTTTCTGATTTCTGCTAATTCAAATGATATCCACTCAAACCTGGGTATGTTTTTCCCTTGGTTTCCTTGTGGTCTCAGCTCTTGAAGACTTTAATAAAATGTGGATTTGGCTTACCCACTTTTGCTAGTGGATAAAGTGGGATGTGTGTGGAGAGTGGTGGGATGTAACCTTTTCAGTCCTGTCCATGCAGTCTTCCTGACAGAGAGTGCTTTCCTGATGAATGCAGAGGTTGATTTGTCATTAAGTGATATGAAAAAACTTTAAACCAAGTCAAATTGGATATGGAGAGAAGAATGTTATTTAACTGTATGTGAATAAGTGACAGGGTATTTTTAAGAGAGAGCACAGAGCAGATATGCACAGGTGGATATGAGAGGAAGAGACTGGGTGATGGGGCATTTAAACAATTTGTGGTTATTGTTGTTAAATCACTAAGTCATGTCCAACTCTGCAACACCATGGGCTTTCCATAGGATTTCCTGGGCAAGAATACTGGAGTGGGTTGCCATTCCCTTCTCTAGGGGATCTTCTCAACCCAGAAATCAAACCTTTGTCTCCTGCATTGGCAGGTGAATTTCTTATCACTGAACCATTAGGGAAGCCCATCTTTTTAAAATTAATTATATTTATTTATTTTTAATTGCTTGATGATTGCTTTACAATATTGTTTTGATTTCTGCTGTACATCTACTTGAATTAGCCATAGGTGTACATATATCCCGTCCATTGTGAACCTCCATCCCACCTCCCATCCTTTTCCACCCCTCTAGGTTGTTATAGGGCCCCAGTTTGAGTTCCCTGAGTCATACAGCACATTTCCATTAGGGATCTATATTGCATATGGTAGTGTATCTGCTTCCATGCTACTCTCTCCAAGGCCATCTTTTAAACTAGAGTACTTTGGAAAGCATAAGAATTTGTTTGTTTTTTTGCTGGTTCACAAGCTAATGACTTCCAGGAGCTGACGCTTCAGATGAAATATACTACCTGAAAAACCTTTTAGCTGAAACACCATACTGGCCTATTAACAAGGTGAATATGATAGTGTACACTTCTTGATCCACTACTGTGTCCAAACACTGTTCTGATAAGTACTTGTGATTGCCTCATCTCGACCACTCTCTCAGTTAAGAAATTTTGTTGAAACTCTCCTGCAGATGAGGAAGTTGAAAAGACATTTTGTATCACACGCACAGTCACAGATTGTAATATGAGGCAACACGTGAGTTGCAAGATGTTCACATGAATTTTGGAGTAGGAAATGGCAACCCACTCCAGTATTCTTGCCTGGAGAATCCCATGGATAGGGGAGCATGGTGGGCTACAGTTCAAGGGGTCGCAAATAGTCGGACATGACTGAGCACACGCACACATGCATAAATTTAAATACATTGCTAGGAGGAGGTGAAGATGGGGGAATAAGAGGACACTGAGATCAGCTCCCTGCAAGAAAACAACACAAATTCATCTACATGGGGAGTCATTCTCACTGAAAACAACTGGAAGCTGTCAGAAAGACTCTTTTACCAAGACTGTAAAGAGTGAACCACATGTTAAAAAATTTAGAAAGGAATGTGTATGTGTGTATAACTGAGTCACTTTGCTGTACAGCAGAGATTTGCACAACATTATAAATCAACTATTCTTCAATAATTTTTAAAGAAAAATTAAAAGAAGACAGAATGATCCACATGAAATTGGGTAGGAAAAGAGAGTGACTTGGTGCCCTCAGGAGGGGACACAGAAGAGGAGGGAGTACAATGGGCTAGGTTAACTTCTATGATAAGTAGGGATGAGAGATTTACACCGTATATTGGATACCACAGCCTGAGGTCCAACAGTAGGAAGACAAATCTCCACCTCACACCTGTTAGACTGCTTATTATTAAAAAGACAAAAAGTAACAAATGCTGGCAAAAATGTGTAGAAAACAGAATCCTCATGCACTGCTGATGGGATTGTATAAGCACTATGGATAATAGTGTGGAGGTTCCTAAAAAATGTTAAATAGAATTGCCATATGCTACAATGGTCCCACTTCTGGGTGTGTCCATAGGACATGACATAACTCTATCAAAGAGATGACTGCATGGCCGTGTTCATTCCAGCATCAGTCACAAGAGCAAAAGATGAAACCAGCCTAGTGTCCATGGATGAATAAGGGATAAAGAAAATGTGATATACATTCAGTACATACAACGGAATATTATTCAGTTATGAGAAAGAAGCAAAGCCTGTCACTTGGTACAATATGGGTGGAATTTGAGGGCATCATGGTAACAAATAAGTCATACTGTGAAAGACATAATGTATTATTTCTGTTATATATGGAATATAAATTATTGGTCTCATAGAAACAGAATGTATTTTCTCGCCTTTGACCAATTGTGTATATTGTGAAAAAATATTTCATGAATGTTGCAGAACATCTAGGTTTAGTGTCCAGGTGTGTGCTTTCTATTATAATAACTCTGGGCTTAAAATTTCCTTTTGCTGTGAGAATTTAATACGATTTAATAAGAAAATGGGGCTTCTGAGGCTCTGGTGGTAAATAACCTGCCTGCCAAAATAGGAGACATAAGAGATGTGGGTTCGATCTCTGGGTGAGGAAGATACCCTGGAGAAGGGCATGACAACCCACTTCAGTATTCTTGCCTGGAAAATCCCATGGACAGAGGAGCCTGGTGGGCTACAGTCCATTGGGTTGCAAAGATCCAGATACAACTGAGGAGACTTAGCATGCATGCATGCTTTAAAAAAATAGGCAGTGTAAATTTAACAGAACATGAACTGGAAATCAAACCACCCAACCACACACACACACAAAAGCAACAATCCTTTGCCTCTTTCCAATATTCTTTCACTATCACTTAGGTTTGCCTAAATGGATATGCAGATATAGCATTCAAGTAATTTTCATGAATTTTACTGGGTGATATCTCTTTCTCCAAACTAATTAAAATTTAGTCTGTGTCAAGTGTTTTCTTTTCTTTAATATGAAAGTTTCTCAACAATAGAGTCAGTGATTTTCCTAAGTGGCAAAATGCAAAGTAAATTAAACTAGTTTTGCATAGCTTTCAGATGGCCAAGATTACTACCACAAAAACCAGGTGTGACACATCTGAGAAGCGATGGATACTAATCTTGTAGAACACAATAGGAACCCTAGGATGTAGTTACTGTGACAGAAGACAGGAAAGCATAGTAATGAAGTCCTAATCAGGCTATTTCTAGTAAAGGGGAAAATCTCCTCTTTGTTGACAATACAGTTCTTTGCAATCCTAAAATTATGTGAAAAGAAATAAATTAAGTGTGAAAACTTGGGTGACAATGTACCTCAGACATCATTAGAGACACACAGCAACTGGACTAGGACATAACTGCCTATTTTTCAGGTGCATATTCCAAACTAAGACATACCCTTGACATACGCTTTATTCCCTGGGCACATTTTGTAATCTTCCAATTGGAGGTACCTCACAGCATACTTCAGAGAAGGCAATGGCACCCCACTCCAGTACTCTTGCCTGGAAAATCCCATGGATGGAGGAGCCTGGTAGGCTGCAGTCCATGGGGTCGCTGAGGGTTGGACACGACTGAACGACTTCACTTTCACTTTTCACTTTCGTGCATTGGGGAAGGAAATGGCAACCCACTCCAGTGTTCTTGCCTGGAGAATCCCAGGGACGGGGGAGCCTGGTGGGCTGCCATCTATGGGGTCACACAGAGTCAGACACGGCTGAAGTGACTTAGCAGCAGCAGCAGCACAGCGTACTTTTATGTCTCTTGCTACAGTATTAGCTGAGATTCAGCCAAGAAAGGAGAAACTAGTCATTTTAATTAAGACAACTTAAACTGGGAGTTCACTATGAACAAAGCTAGTGGAGGTGATGAAATTCCAGTTGAGCTATTTCAAATCCTAAAAGATGATGCCATGAAAGTGCTGCACTCAATATGCCGGCAAATTTGGAAAACTCAGCAGTGGCCACAGGACTGGAAAAAGTCACTTTTCATTTCAATCCCAAAGAAAGGCAATGCCAAAGAATGCTCAAACTACAGCACAGTTGCACTCATCTCACATGCTAGTAAAGGAATGCTCAAAATTCTGCAAGCCAGGCTTCAGCAGTACGTGAACTGCGAACTTCCAGATGTTCAAGCTGGTTTTAGAAAAGGCAGAGGAACCAGAGATCAAATTGCCAACATCTGTTGGACCATCGTAAAAGCAAGAGCGTTCCAGAAAAACATCTACTACTCCTTTATTGACTATGCCAAAGCCTTTGACTGTGTGGATGACAACAAACTGTGGAAAATTCTTAGAGAGATGGGAATACTAGAACACCTGACCTGCCTCCTGAGAAATCTGTATGCAGATCAAGAAGCAAGAGTTAGAACTGGACATGGAACAACGGACTGGTTTCAAATTGGGAAAAGAGTATGTTAAGGCTGTATATTGCCATCCTGCTTATTTAACTTCTATGCAGAGTATACCATGTGAAATGCCGGGCTGGATGAAGCACAAGCTGGAATCAAGATTGCTGAGAGGAGTATCAATAACCTCAGATATACAAATGACACTGCTCTTAGAGCAGAAAGTGAAGAGGAACTAAAGAGCCTCTTGATGAAAATGACAAAGGAGAGTGAAGAGGCTGGCTTAAAACTCAACATTCAAAAAACGAAGATCATGGCATCTCGTTCCACCACTTCATGGCAAATAGATGGGGAAACAATGGAAACAGTGATAGGCTTTATTTTATTGGACTCCAAAATCACTGCAGATGGTGACTGCAGCCATGAAATTAAAAGATGCTTGCTCTTTGAAAGAAAAGCTGTGACAAACCTAGACAGAATATTAAAAAGTAGAGACATACTTTGCTGACAAAGGTCCATATAGTCCAAAAGCTATGGTTTTTCCAGTAGCCATATATGGATGTGAGAGCTTGACCATAAAGAAAGCTGAGTGCCAAAGAATTGATGCTTTTTTTTCCCCCCGTCAAATATAGCCCTTTTATTTTATTTTTTAAATTTAAATTTATTTATTTTAATTGGAGGCTAATTACTTTACAATATTGTATTGGTTCTGCCATACATCAACATGAATCTGCCATGGGTGTACACGTGTTCCCAATCCTCAACCCCCTCCTACCTCCCTCCCTGTACCATCCCTCTGGGTCATCCCAGTGCACCAGCCCCAAGCATCCTGTATCATGCATCGAACCTGGACTGGTGATTCGTTCCTTATATGATATTATACATGTTTCAATGCCAAATGTGGTGTTGGAGAAGATTCTTGAGAGTCCCTTGGACAGCAAGGGTATCAAACCAGTCAATC
Source organism: Bos taurus (assembly GCF_002263795.3). Classification (NCBI taxonomy): domain Eukaryota; kingdom Metazoa; phylum Chordata; class Mammalia; order Artiodactyla; family Bovidae; genus Bos; species Bos taurus. The sequence continues at coordinate 14,107,817 of NC_037334.1, read as the reverse complement.
CTAAAGGAAATCAGTCTTAACTATTCATTGGAAGGATTGATGCTGAAGCTGTAACTCCAGTACTTGGCCACCTGATGTGAAGAACTGACTTATTGAAAAAGACCCTGATGCTGGGAAAGATTGAAGGCAGGAGGAGAAGGGGATGGCAGAGGATGAGATGGTTGGATGGCATCACTGACTTGATGGACATGAGTTTGAGCAAACTCTGGATGTTGGTGATGGGCAGGGAATCCTGGCGTGCTGCAGTCCGTGGGGTTGCAAAGAGTCAGACATGACTGAGTAACTGAACTAAACAGAACTGAAGCTGGTAGTTGGTTTAAAAGATACTGAAAGACTGCTGCTGCTGCTGCTAAGTCGCTTCAGTCATGTCTGACTCTGTGCGACCCCATAGACGGCAGCCCACGAGGCTCCCCCATCCCTGGGATTCTCCAGGCAAGAACACTGGAGTGGGTTGCCATTTCCTTCTCCAATGCATGAAAGTGAAAAGGCAAAGTGAAGCCACTCAGTCGTGTCTGACTCTTAGCGACCCCATGGACTACAGCTCACCAGGCCCTCCGTCCGTGGGATTTTCTAGGCAAGAGTACTGGAGTGGGGTGCCATTGCCTTCTCCGAGGCAAAAAAACAACAAAGCAATAACATAGCATTCATGGGTGAAGAAAGATTGTTCTCCACCAAGGGCTTGAGGAATATGAAAGGAACAGTTGAGCATTTAGGGCAAAGAGAATTTTACTGACCACTATGGAATGTATGTAAGATGAACACAAGATAGAAAATAGAGCGGTTATTTCCAGAGTCACACTCCAAAGCAACGTATACAAGTATGAGTTTGGAGCAGAGATAATAACTTCATAAACAGCACATAAGCCACAGAGACCAAACTCTATGGTGTAGAGAGGCTATATGTGAGGAATCATTATCAACAATAGTGGGGAAACCACGTTGCCTGTTTGGCTTCTCAAGTTGTGCAGTGGTAAAGAATCTGCCTTCCAATTCAGAAGATGTGGGTTCCATCCTTGGGTTGGGAAGATCCCCTGGAGAAGGAAAGGGCAACTCCAGTATTCTTGCCTGAAAAATATCATGGACAGAATAGCCTGGCAGGCTACAGTCCACGGGATCACTAAAGAGTCAGGTGCAACTTACCGACTGAATATGCACATAGGCACGTTGCCTGTTACTACAGCAGGCTCTTTATATCTTCCCCCATGAGCTCAGATCTCTTTAGGATCTGGGACATTTGTCCAAGAGCAGTTAGGACTCATGACATAAAGGCCACATTTGACTGAAAGATCTGACTTAGATCAGAAGTTCTCAACCTTGGCTACATGGAGAACCAGCCTCAGTGTGTTTAAAAATCCTCATGCTGGGACTTCCCTGGTGCTCCAGAGGCTTAGATTCTGCCTTTGAATGCAGGAGGCATGAATTCAATCCCTGGTCTTGGAATTAAGACCCCACAAGCTGCAAGTTATGACCAAAAATAAACAAAAATAAGTAATTTTTAAAAATCCTCAGTTCAGGACAACCTAAGTCTAACATTGTGAAGTATTTATCCTCCTTTGAAATAAGTAATACATTTAAAAATAAATAAATAAGAATAGAATAAATAGACTCTTTTGCAGTGAGTCTCAGTTGACAGTCTTTCTTAAAATTTATTTTATTGTAGGATAGTTGAATTACAATGTTGCAAAATAGTCAGTATTTGTAAGCACCCCCCCTCCTCAGATTATTTTGTTAAAAGCCAAGGCTGAGAAGCCATGACATGTATCCTCACACATAGACTGCATACATAGACTTAAAACATAGTAATTAGCTGGAAAATAGATAACAGCTTGAGAAAAAAATATTATTTAAATCTGTAAAAAATGGAGTTGTTCATCTTTCTAGTGTGTGGGTCACCACAATAATGAATAACAACAACAATAATAATAAACTAGAGACTCCTCCTTGGGTATAATAAGATTTAGTCACAGTAGTTCTGACATCTGCAGAATCCCAGAAGACCCTCCCAGCCCCATCAAAAACATATCCAAAGAAGCAATATTCAGGTGTAAAACAAGGAGAGGCAAGAAGGCCCTAAGAGCTACAACTGATGTCATGAGGGAGGTAGAATTTTCAGATCTAGATGTTAATTTTACTACATTTTCCAATCTACACTCCAAATGGAGGTTAGATTGTTTTGTTGAGGAACCTGCAAAAGGCCCTTTTGAAGTCTCTGTTCCTCAGGCTGTAGATGAAGGGGTTCAGCATGGGGGTGACCACAGTGTACACCACTGAGGCTACTGCATCCTTCCTGGGAGATTGTGAGATGGCTGAGCTGAGGTACACACCAAGGCCTGTTCCATAAAATAAGCAAACAACTGCCAGGTGAGAGCCACAGGTGGAGAAGGCTTTATACCTCCCACCTGATGACCGGACTCTCAAAATGGAGGAAAGAATTTTATAGTAAGAGTAAAAGATTCCTGAGAAAGGGAGAAAAGCAAAAATGGCACCAATAAAATATATGACAATATTTTTGGTGAAAATGTCAGAACAGGCAAGCTTGAGGAGCAGAGAAGGGTCACAGAAGAAATTAGAAATTTCTACATCTTTAAAGCAGGTAAGTTGCAGCATAATCAGATTGTGTACCTGGGAGTCCATAAGGCTACCAAAAAAAGACACCAAAACTAAGGAGCAACAGAGGTGTGGGTTCATGATGACCGGGTAGTGCAGTGGGTGACAGATGGCCACAAACCTGTCATAGGACATCACAGACAGCAGCATACCATCCATACATCCAAAAAGGATAAAAATAGACATCTGTGTCAGGCAGCCTGCATAGGAGATGACTCTGCCGTGAGTTTGGATGTTCACAATCATCTTGGGGACCGTGGTGGAGGTGAAGCCAATGTCAGCCAAGGAGAGGTTGGAGAGGAAGAAGTACATGGGGGTGTGGAGGTGGGGGTCAGAGGTGACGGCCAGGATGATGAGCAGGTTCCCCAGCATGGTGACCAGGTACATGGACAGGAAGAGGGTAAAGAGCAAAGGCTGCAGTTCTGGATCATCTGAGAGGCCCTGGAGGAAGAATTCTGAGACACTTGTTAGATTTCCAGTTCTGTGTAGCTTGGACACCTTTGGAAGAAGGAAAGAGGACTGGAAAAATATAAATACATAAATGGTCATGCAGTACTGTGTCCATATTTTGGACTCAAGCAATTCATTTCTCAGGTTATACATCCCAGTTCCTTCAGCAATATTTCTCAGTGTGACATATTCTTAGAATTGTTTCCTGTTGGCTTCTGTGTTATTCACTTCTGTCTATAGTCTCCTATGTTCATTATAAAGCTTCATGAAAAGTGAAAGGGAGGAAGGATATTAGAGGTAATACATCCATGGTCTCAGTTAAAGACAGCCCACTTGTTCTAAATTAAAGGTGAATGTTCATAATCAGAACTCATTTTACATGATACTCAGAGGTTTATCATCCTTTGTTTTTCTGTCTTCTCTCTCCTTTATGAAATAGGGGATTATTCAAGTATCAGAGTTTTTTTTTAAAAAGTCATTTAGTATATATATTTTTCATATATTTTCATATATTTGACTTCAAATCTCGATCAATATTGTTTAAGTGTACATGATCTAATGTGTTGTTGACTACAAAGATGGTGTTCATGTACACAGCACTGCTAAAGATTACACAATAATGAAATTTAAGAAATCCTCTTGAAATTTTTTTCTGAATATCTTAAATAGGGTTACTTGTTTCAATACCATCTCATTTAAATGTTCAATGGATGAGACCCTTTACCTTTGGGGACTCTACTGGCAGAAAAATAATACTTCACTGATTTTATTTTCTTCAGTTTACTGAAGTGATTAACAAAATTTCATATATTTGGATTGTGCCACATGGAGATCATAAAAAGATGTACAAAATGATTATTTAATACAATACACATTGGGAATGATTACCACAGTCAAGTTAAATAATGTATGTGGCACCTCACATAGCTTCTGTGAGTGTGTGTGTGTGTGTGTGTGTGTAGTAACAGTTAAGCAGATCTCTCTTAGCAGATTTCAAGAACACAACCAGAATTATTAGCTATAGTTACCAGGCTGCATATTAGATCCCCAAACTTATTCATTTTGTAACAAAAGTTTGTACATTTTGACCACCATTTCCTCACTTTTTCTACCACCAATCCTCACAACAAGAGTTTGATTTTCTTAGCTTCCACACAGAACTGAGATCATAGTGGATTTGACTTTCTGTGACTGGTATATATAATTTAATAGGCATAGTATTGTTCAGGTCCATCCATGTTGTCAAAAATGGCAGGATTTTCTTCTTTCTGTGGCTAGATAATATCCCATTGTTTATATATACACATCTCATTTTCTTTACCTATTCATCTGTCAACAGATACATATCCATATTTTCACTATTTCAAATAATATTGCAAAGACAAGGGAATGCAAATATCCACTTTTGAGGTTCTGATTTTATTTCTTTAGCCAATACTCTGAAGTGGGGTTGCTGGTTTCTAGTTCTATTTCAATTTGTTGCAGTTTAAAAAATTTTAAAGAACATCCATTCTGTTTTCTCTAACGAAGTTACCAATATTCATTTCCACCAACCATGTACAACAGTTCTTATCTCCACTTCCTCACAAGCATTTGTTTTCTTTTTATTGTTTTTAATAGCCATCCTGACAGTCATGAGGTGATCTTTGATCTAGGTTTGGACCTGTGTTTCCTATATTAACTGATGTTGAGTACCTTTTTATGTACCTGTTAGTCTTGTTCTCCTGATTGTAAACACTTCAGAGCCAGATATCTATGATGTTATGATGTTATGGTTGATATCACATTCTTCACCCTTGTCCTCGTCTTCATCCTCATCACTACTCTCATAATGAATTGAAGTGTTCAGGGGAAGGTTACTGAGTCCATTAGCTGCTCTGGTGGGAGGGATGCCAGCCAGAGTCAGAACCAGTGGTGATGGAAGCAGAACTCTGAATGAGAGTTCTCACACCCCAGTCAGATCCTAGAATGTAGATTTTAAGTGCACTATTTGAAAACTGAGCAGATCGGTGCCCTCCAGATTTCTCTACCAAATAAAACATCATGTTTGTTCCTCTTGTGGAGGGAATAATGCTCCAAATAGTTCGTCCTTCAATCACTGTCTCCCTGAGTACTTACGGGGCTGGGCTGCATCTCTGCTGGAGCATGATCAAGGAACACAGACTCACTGCCCTTCTCCTGCCTGGTGTGTGATAAACTCTCAGGGTCTCTCCTCAGGTTGAGCAGGAAGACAGACTCAGGCTGGACCTTCTGATGCAGATTCCTATGAAGGATGGAGACACAGGAGTGGACTCACAGTATTAGAACAGGCAAATTAATTAGCTAGAGGCACTGGCCAATTATTTACAATGGTATGACCTTAGGGCTCAATGCCCAAAACTCATTGTTAGCAAGCTGGTCCACATAATCCCAATCTCTGGAGACTTGATAATATTAACAGAACAGGAAAGGAGAAAAATGAATGTCCTAGGAATGATCTGGGCCCCTCTTCTCCTCAGGAGGAAATTCACCTTGTATTTCTACTTATTGGTTCTAACTTGCAGGTACTTAACATAAAATTCAGACTTCCCCTCCCTCAATTTAGCCACTCAATGTATTATTTTGGTATCTACAAATCAATAGTATCAATCATGAAATCTATGTAGCATTAGGTCTATACTAAGAATGTGATATACTTTCCATTTGCACAGTTAATATTTGTCTCTAAGGATAGCTTCTCTTTTTTTGGCTAATTTTAACGAATCTTCACATGGGGTCACAAGAGTCAGACATGATTTAGCAACTAAACCACCGCCAAATCAATGAGTCTTCAGTTTTAAGTTTTTTTCTCTATTGACATTGGCATACTAGAAAGCTATTGATCTTTACTTACAGTTTAATCATTGATACTTTAAATATTTCAGTGGATCTCCCAGAAGGTTGCAATCAAGATGTCAGTCAGGCTGCAGGTATCACAAAGTTAGACCAGCAGATGTCCACTCTCAAGCTCACTCATGAGGTTGTCGGTAGGATTCACTTGTTCATGGAATATTGTCCGGAGAATTCCTTCAGTTCCTTGACATGTGGCCTCCTGGTGAGGCAGTTGGGTTTTATCAATGCAAGCCACCAAGAATGCCAGAGAGAAGCACCAAGAAGAGAGCCAGATTATTTTGTTCTCTTCCCAGAAGTGACTTCCCAACATTTCTTCCACATTCTTGTTGTTGGAAGTGGGTCTTTATGTCCATCTTACACTCAATGGCAGGGAAATACACAGGGGTAGGAAAACCAGGAGTTTGGGAGAGTGAGAAAATCTCAGATACTGCCCACCACACAGAAACCTCATCCTTTATGAGAGGAAGACACTGGATTTTGGGGCATCAAAAATAATTCATCCACAGCAAAATGTATAACTGTGCATGTGTGCTAAGCCACTTCAGTCGTGTTCGACTCTTATCAACCATTTAGACTGTAGCCCGCCAGGCTCCTCTGTCCATGGGATTCCCTAGGCAAGAGTACTGGAGTGGGTTTCCATGCCCTCCTTCAGGAGATCTTCCAGACTCAGGGATTGAACCCGAGTCTCTTATGTCTCCTGCATTAGCAGGCAGGTTCTTTACCACTAGCACCACCCAGGAAGCCCAAAAACGTATTACTAAACTGGAGTTATTTCATAGTAAGTAGAAGAGATAAGATTATAGGATAAATGACAAAGATGAATCTAGAGAACATGGGACATGAAAACCAAGGTTCATTATGCTTATACCATAAATGTGACATGTGCTGCTTCTTTTCCCAATTCCCCCTTTTATGATGAGTATCCTGGTGCTAAACTGTGCTTAGTCACTCAGTCATGTCAGACTCTTTGTGACTCTATGAATCATAGCCCACCAGGCTCTCCTGTACATGTGGATTCTCCAAGCAAGAACACTGGAGTGGGTTGCCACGCCCTTCTCCAGAGGATCTTCCCAACCCAGGGATCAAACCAGGTCTCCCACATAATAGGCAGATTCTTTACCGTCTGAGCCACCAGGGAAGCGCAAGAATACTGGAGTGGGTAGCCTATCCTTTCTCCAGGGGATCTTCCCAACCCAGGAATGGAACTGGAGTCTCCTGCATTGCAGGCAGATTCTTTACCAGCTGAGCTACCCAGGAAGCCTTGAGTATCCTTGATCAGATGGCAACTGAGTAGGGTTAATTATAGAGAGATATGGAGAGTATTGGGCCTCTTTAAAATATGTGGGCAATGGTAAAAGTGTTAAACTGAAGTCATAACGTTGTGGGGAGAAGGGATCAGGCATTAGAGTCAGTGCTAAGGATGAGTGTAGAAGACATGGTGTATATAAAAGATAGATATTGGTTTTTATGTAGTAAATTAGCAATTTGCTTTGTGCTTGACTCAGTTTTCTTTACATGGTGAGTATCTGTAAAGAAAACAAGAATCTTCTCACATTCAGTATTTGATGCATCACTGAGAAATTTCTGTCCTCACTTTTTATCCCTTTATTCTGTGCAGATCAGATCAGATCAGATCAGTCACTCAGTCGTGTCTGACTCTTTGCAACCCCATGAATCGCAGCATGCCAGGCGTCCCTATCCATCACCAACTCCCAGAGTTCACTCAGACTCATGTCCATCGTGTCAGTGATGCCATCCAGCCATCTCATCCTCTGTCATCCCCTTCTCCTCTTGCCCCCAATCCCTCCCAGCATCAGAGTCTTTTCCAATGAGTCAACTCTTCGCATGAGGTGGCCAAAGTACTGGAGTTTCAGCTTTAGCATCATTCCTTCCAAAGAAATCCCAGGGCTGATCTCCTTCAGAATGGACTGGTTGGATCTCCTTGCAGTCCAAGGGACTCTCAAGAGTCTTCTCTAACACCACAGTTATTCTGTGCAGAAATATTCAAATCCCATACTTTGGTCTATGAGTCCCAATCTTGCAGTTACCATTAGAGAAAAAATAGATCCTATTGAATGTCCTGATAATAAACCCAAACCATATTTTTAAAAATTAAAATTATTTTTTATTGAAGGATAATTGCTTTACACAATTTTGTTGTTTTCTGTCAAACCTCAACATGAGTCAGCCATAGGTATACATACATCATCTCTCTTTTGAACCTCCCTCCCATCTCCTTCCCCATCCCACCCCTCTATGTTGATACAAAGCCCCTCTTTGGATTTCCTGAGACACACAAAAAATTCCTATTGGCTATCTATTTTACATATGGTAATGTAAGTTTTCATGTTACTCTCTCCATACATCTCACCCTCTCCTCCCCTCTCCCCATGTCCATAAATCTATTCTCTATGTCTGCTTCTCTATTGCTGCCCTGCAAATAACTTCTTCAATACCATTTTTCTAGATTCCACATATATCCATTAGAATATGATATTTGTCTTCCTCTTTCTGACTCACTTCACTCTGTATAATAGATTCTAGGTTCATCCACCTCATTAGAACTGACTCAAATGTGCTCCTTCTATGGCTGAGTAATAGTCTATTGTGTATATGTACCACAACTTTTATATCCATTCATCCATTGATGAACATCTAGATTGTTTCCATGTTGTAGCTATTGTAAATAGTGCTGCAATGAACAATGGGATACATGTGTCTTTTTCAATTTTGATTTCCTCAGGGTATGTGGCTAGGAGTGAGATTTCTGGGTCATATGGTAGCTTTATTCCTAGTTTTTTAAGGAATCTCCATACCATCTTCCATAGTGGCTGTATCAATTTAGATTCCCACCAACAATGCAAGAGCATTCCCTTTTCTCCACACCCTCTCCAGCATTTATTGTTTGTAGACATTTTAAATGATGGTCATTCTAAGTGGTGTGAGGTGATATCTCATTATAGTTTTGATTTGCATCTTTAATAATGAGCGATTTGAGCATATTTTTATGTGTTTGTTGGCCATCTGTATTTCTTCTTTGGAGAAATGCCTGTTTAGGTCTTTTTCCCACCTTTTGATTGGGTTTTTTTGTTTTTTTCTGGCATTGAGTCATATAAGCTGCTTGTATATTTTGGAAATTAATCCTTTGTCAGTTGCTTCATTTGCTATTATTTTCTCCCATTCTGAGGGTTGTCTTTTCACCTTGCTAAAGCCTTTGCTGTGCAAAAGATTTTAAGTTTAATCAGGTCTCATTTGTTTATTTTTGTTTTTATTTCCATTACTTTAGGAGGTGGATCATAGAGGATCTTGCTTTGATTTATGTCATCGAGTGTTCTGCGTATGTTTTCCTCTAAGAGTTTTATAATTTCTTATCTTACATTGAGGTCTTTAATCCATTTTGAGTTTATCTTTGTGTATGGTGTTAGGAAGTGTTCTAATTTCATTCATTTACATGTAGCTGTCCAGTTTTCCCAGCACCATTTATTGAAGAGGCTGTCTTTGCCTTATTGTATATTCTTGCCTCTTTTGTCAAAAATAAGTTACCCATAGGTGCATGGGTTTATTTTTGGGCTTTCTATCTTGTTCCATTGGTCTATACTTCTGTTTTTGTGCCAGTACCATACTGTCTTGATGACTGTAGCTTTGTAGTATAATCTTAAGTCAGGAAGGTTGATTTCTCCAGCTCCATTCTTCTTTCTCAAGACTGTTTTGCTATTCGGGGTCCCTGTTTTTCCATATGAATTGTGACTTCTTTGGTCCTAGTTCTGTGAAAAATGTCATTGGTAGTTTGATAGGGATCACATTGAATCTGTAGATTCCATTTGGTAGTATAGTCATTTTCACAATATTGATTCTTCCTATCCAGACATGGAATATCTCCATCTGTTTCTGTCATCTTTGATTTCCTTCGTCAGTGTCTTATATTTTCTGTGTACAGTTCTTTTGTTTCCTTTCAGTTCAGTTCAGTTGCTCAGTCGTGTCCGACTCTTTGCGACCCCATGAATCGCAGCATGCCAGGCCTCCCTGTCCATCACCAACTCCCGGAGTTCACTCAGACTCATGTCCATCGTGTCAGTGATGCCATCCAGCCATCTCATCCTCTGTCATCCCCTTCTCCTCCTGCCCCCAATCCCTCCCAGCATCAGAGTCTTTTCCAATGAGTCAACTCTTCGCATGAGGTGACCAAAGTACTGGAGTTTCAGCTTTAGCATTATTCCCTCCAAAGAAATCCCAGGACTGATCTCATTCAGAATGGACTGGTTGGATCTGCTTGCAGTCCAAGGGACTCTCAAGAGTCTTCTCCAACACCACAGTTCAAAAGCATCAATTCTTCAGCTCTCTGCTTTCTTCACAGTCCAACTCTCACATCCATACATGACTACTGGAAAAACCATAGCCTTGACTAGACGGACCTTTGTTGGCAAAGTAATGTCTCTGCTTTTGAATATGCTATCTAGGTTGGTCATAACTTTCCTTCCAAGGAGTAAGGGTCTTAATTTCATGGATGCAGTCACCATCTGCAGTGATTTTGGAGCCCCAAAGAATAAAGTCTGACACTGTTTCCACTCTTTCCCCATCTATTTCTCATGAAGTGACAGGACCAGATGCCATGATCTTAGTTTTCTGAATGTTGAGCTTTAAGCCAACTTTTTCACTCTCCACTTTCACTTTCATCAAGAGGATTTTTAGTTCCTCTTCACTTTCTGCCAACAAGGTGGTGTCATCTGCATATCTGAGGTTATTGATATTTCTCCTGGCAATCTTGATTCCAGCTTGTGCTTCTTCCAGCCCAGCGTTTCTCATGATGTACTCTGCATATAAGTTAAATAAGCAGGGTGACAATATACAACCTTGACGTACTCCTTTTCCTATTTGGAACCAGTCTGTCGTTCCATGTCCAGTTCTAACTGTTGCTTCCTGACCTGCATACAGATTTCTCAAGAGGCAAGTCAAGTGGTCTGGTATTCCCATCTCTTTCAAAATTTTCCAGTTTATTGTGATCCACACAGTCAAAGGCTTTGGCATAGTCAATAAAGCAGAAATAGATGTTTTTCTGGAACTCTCTTGCTTTTTCGATGATCCAGCGGATGTTAGCAATTTGACCTCTGGTTCCTCTGCCTTTTCTAAAACCAGCTTGAACATCTGGAAGTTCATGGTTCACATATTGCTGAAGCCTGGCTTGGAGAATTTTGAGCATTACTTTACTAGCGTGTGAGATGAGTGCAATTGTGCGGTAGTTTGAGCATTCTTTGGCATTGCCTTTCTTTGGGATTGGAATGAAAACTGACCTTTTCCAGTCCTGTGGCCACTGGTGAGTTTTCCAAATTTGCTGGCATATTGAGTGCAGCACTTTCACAGCATCATCTTTCAGGATTTGCAATAGCTCAACTGGAATTCCATCACCTCCACTAGCTTTGTTTGTAGTGATGCTTTCTAAGGTCCACTTGACTTCACATTCCAGGATGTCTGGCTCTAGGTAGTGATCACACCATCGTGATTATCTTGGTCATGCAGAACTTTTTTGTACAGTTTTTCTGTGCATTTCTGCCACCTTTTCTTAATATCTTCTGCTTCTGTTAGGTCCATACCATTTCTGTCCTTTATTGAGCCCATCTTTGCATGAAATGTGCCCTGTGTATCTCTAATTTTCTTGAAGAGATCTCTAGTCTTTCCCATTCTGTTGTTTTCCTCTATTTCTTTGCATTGATTGCTGAGGAAGGCTTTCTTATCTCTCCTTGCTATTCTTTGGAACTCTGCATTTAGATGCTTATATCTTTCCTTTTCTCCTTTGCCTTTTGCTTCTCTTCTTTTCACAGCTATTTGTAAGGCCTCCCCAGACAGCCATTTTGCTTTTTTGTTTCTTTTCCATGGCGATGGTCTTAGGTAAGCTTATTCCTAGTTATTTAATTCTTTTTTTTCCAGTGTTGAATGGGATCGATTCCTTAATTTCTCTTTCTGGTTTTTCATTGTCCCTATATAGAAATGCAAGTGATTTCTGTATATTGATTATGTATCCTGCAACTTTGCTAAATTCACTGATTAGTTCCAGTAATTTTCTAATACTATCTTTAGGGTTTTTGTGTACAGTATCATGTCACCTGCAAACAGTGAGAGTTTTACATCTTTTCCAATCTGAATTTCTTTTATTTCTTTTTCTTCTCTATTTGCTGTAGCTAGGACTTCCCGAACTATGTTGAATAATAGTGGTGAAAGTGGACACCCTTGTCTTGTTCCTGATCTTAGGGGGAATGCTTTCAGGTTTTCACCATTGAGAATAATGTTTGCTGTAGGTGCATTATATATGGTCTTTACTATGTTGAGGTATGTTCTTTCTATGTCCATTTTTTGGAAGAGTTTTAATCATAAATGGGTGCTGAATTTTGTCAAAGGCTTTTTCTGCATGTATCAAGATTATCATATGCAGTTACCATATTTTTATGATTTTAAAGCAAATCATATTTTTTTCCTCTCCTTCACAAGTGTTCTTAGGGACATTGATAGAAGAGTTATAGGACAGAGAAAAAATACTGGATGTATAAATATTAAATTGTCTTTACTCTTTCTTATGAGGTAGTGGGGTAATTTATTCAATGTTGTACAAAGTAGAGCTGTGCCTAATCTCTGCCCTCTCTGTGCTACATTAGAGTACAAATAGATGAATTTCAGTTTCTGTCTTCAACCTGGTCAAGGTTTCATTGTGTCAGCAGAAAAATGTAATGGTCTGAGGCATCCCGGATTAAACACTGATGGTATTCAATTCATTTATTTGAATGGTATGGGGAGGGAGGAGGGAGGAGCGTTCAGGATGGGGAACACATGTATACCTGTGGCGGATTCATTTTGATATTTGGCAAAACTAATACAATTATGTAAAGTTTAAAAATAAAATAAAATTAAAAAAAAAGGAGATAAAGGCAACAGGGAACCTGTTTTTAAATAAAATAATTTCTTTTTTAAAAAAAGAAATATATCAATCTCAGAAGAGCTGACAAGAATGATAACTACATTTAGTGTTTTCCTTCCATATGTACACAGTATCTTTTAAATCTTTGAGTGCTTTTAGAGGTAGAGAACAAACCTATTGATACCAAGGGGGAAGGGAAGTGGGATGAATTGGTAGATTGGGATTGACATATATACACTATAGACACTAAGTATAAAATACATAACTAATGAGAAACTACTCCATAGAACAGGGAACACTACTCAGTGTTCTGTGGTGACCTGAATGGGGAGGATATCCGAAAAAGAATGGATATATGCATATATAAAACTGACTCACTTTGCTGTACAGCAGAAACTAACACAACAGTGTAAAGCAAATATACTCCAACAAAAATTAATTTACAAAAATCTTAGAGTGCTTTAAGCTCTGTGTGGTTAACAAAGGAAAATTAGAATGCATGAGAAATTTTTTAAAACATTTTTTTAGGTAGTATACTCATTTTCACTATCGATTCTTCTGATCCATGAACATGGTATATATTTCTCCATCTATTTGTGTCATCTTTGATTTCTTTCATCAGTGTTTTATAGTTTTCTATATATAGGTCTTTTGCTTCTTTAGGTAGATTTATTCCTAAGTATTTTATTCTTTTCATCGCAATGGTGAATGGAATTGTTTCCTTAATTTCTCCTTCTGTTTTCTCATTGTTAGTGTACAGGAATGCAAGGGATTTCTCTGTGTTAATTTTATATCCTGCAACTTTACTATATTCATTGATTAGCTCTAGTAATTTTCTAGTGGAGTCTTTTAGGTTTTCTATGTAGAAGATCATGTCATCTGCAAACAGTGAGAGTTTTACTTCTTCTTTTCCAATCTGGATTCCTTTTATTTCTTTTTCTGCTCTGATTGCTGTGGCAAAAACTTCCAAAACTATGTTGAATAGTAGCAGTGAGAGTGGGTACCCTTGTGTTGTTCCTGACTTTAGGGGAAACGCTTTTAATTTTTCACCATTGAGGATAATGTTTGCTGTGGGTTTATCATATACAGCTTTTATTATGTTGAGGTATGTGCCTTCTATGCCTGCTTTCTGGAGGATTTTTCTTTATCATAAATGGATGTTGAATTTTGTTAAAGGCTATCTCTGCATCTATTGAGATAATCATATGATTTTTATCTTTCAGTTTGTTAATGTGGTGTATCACATTTATTGATTTGCAAATATTGAAGAATCCTTGCATCCCTGGGATAAAGCCTACTTGGTCATGACATATGATCCTTTTAATATGTTGTTGGATTCTGTTTGCTAGAATTTTGTAAAGGATTTTTTCATCTATGTTCATCATTGATATTGGCCTATAGTTTTTCTTTGTGGCATCTTTGTCTGGTTTTGGTATTAGGGTGATGGTGGCCTCATAGAATGAGTTTGGAAGTTTACCTTCCCCTGCAATTTTCTGGAAGAGTTTGAGTAGGACAGGTGTTAGCTCTTCTCTAAATTTTTGGTAGAATTCAGCTGTGAAGCTGTCTGGACCTGGGCTTTTGTTTGTTGGAAAATTTTTGATTATAGTTTTGATTTCTGTGCTTGTGATGGGTCTGTTAAGATTTTCTATTTCTTCCTGGTTCAGTTTTGGAAAGTTATGCTTTTCTAAGAATTTGTCCATTTCTTCCAAGTTGTCCATTTTATTGGCATATAGTTGCTCTGATAGTAGTCTCTTATGACCCTTTGTATTTCTGTGTTTTCTGTTGTGATTTCTCCATTTTCATTTCTAATTTTGTTGATTTGATTCTTCTCCCTTTTTTTCTTGATGAGTCTGGCTAATGGTTTGTTTATTTTATTTGTCTTCTCAAAGAACCAGCTTTTAGTTTTGTTGATTTTTGCTATAGTCTCCTTGTTTCTTTTTCATTTATTTCTGCCCTAATTTTTATGATTTCTTTCCTTCCACTAACCTTGGTGTTCTTCATTTCTTCTTTTTCTAGTTGCTTTAGGTGTAAAGTTAGGTTATTTATTTAATTTTTCTCTTGTTTCTTGAGGTCAAATGAGTATATTACCCAAAGCAATGTATAGATTCAATGCAATCCCTATCAAGTTACCAATGGTATTTTTCAAAGAACTAGAACCAATAATTTCACAATTAGTATGGAAACACAAATAACCTTGAATAGCCAAAGCAATCTCGAGAAAGAAGAATGAAACTGGAGGAATCAGTCTGCCTATCTTCAGTCTATACCAGAAAGCAACAGTCATCAAGACAGTATGGTATTGGCACAAAGACATAGATCAATGGAACAAAATAGAAAGCCCAGAGATAAATCCACGCACCTTTGGACACCTTATCTTTGACAAAAGAGGCAAGAATATATAATGGAGAAAGGACAATCTCTTTCACAAGTGGTACTGGGAAAACTGGTCAATCACTTGTAAAAGAATGAATCTAGAACACTTTCTAACACCATACACAAAGATAAACTCAAAATGGATTAAAGATCTAAATATAAGACTAGAAACTATAAAACTCCTAGAGGAAAACATAGGCAAAGCACTGTCCAACATAAATCACAGCAGGATCCTCTATGACCCACCTCCAAGAATGTTGGAAATAAAAGCAAAAATAAACAAATGGGACCTAATTCAATTTAAAAGCTTTTTTACAATGAAGAAAACTATAATCAACGTGAAAAGACAGCCTTCAGAATGGGTGAAAATAATAGCAAATGAAGCAACTGACAAAGAATTAATCTCAAAAGTATACAAGCAACTCCTGCAGCTCAATTCCAGAAAAGTAAATGACACAATAAAAAAATGGGCCAAAGAACTAAACAGACATTTCTCCACAGAAGACATACAGATGGCTAACAATCTCATGAAAAGATGTTCAACATCACTCATTATCAGAGAAATGCAAATCAAAACCACAATGTGGTACCATCTAACGCCAGTCAGAATGGCTGCTATCCAGAAGTCTACAAGAAATAAATGCTGGAGAGGGTGTGGAGAAAAGGGAACCCTCTTACACTGTTGGTGGGAATGCAAACTAGTACAGCCTCTATGGAGAACAGTGTGGAGATTCCTTAAAATACTGGAAATAGAACTGCCATTCGACCCAGCAATCCAACTGCTGGGTGTACTCACTGAGGAAACCAGAATTGAAAGAGACACGTGTACCCCAATGTTCATCGCAACACTGTTTATAATAGCCAGGGCATGGAAGCAACCTAGATGTCCATCAGCAGATGAATGGATAAGAAAGCTGTGGTACATATACACAATGGAATATTACTCAGCTATTAAAAAGAATGCATTTGAATCAATTCTAATGAGGTGGATAAAACTGGAGCCTATTAAACAGAGAGAAGTAACTCAGGAAAAAAAAAAACAAAAACCCCAAACCCAAGACAGTATATTAACTCGTATATATGGAATTTAGAAAGATGGTAACAATGACCCTATATGTGAGACTGTGAAAGAGACACAGATGTAAAGAACAGACTTTTGAACTCTGTGGGAGGAGGCGAGGGTGGGATGATTTGAGAGAATAACATTGAAACATGTATATTATCATATGTGAAATAGATCGCCAGTCCAGGTTCAATGCATGAGAAAGGGTGCTCACGGCCAGTGCACTGGGATGACCCCGAGGGATGGGATGGGGAGAGAAGCGGGAGGGGGGCTCAGAATGGGGGTCACATGTACACCCATGGCTGATTCATGTCAAGGTATGGAAGAAAGCACTACAATATTGTAAAGTAATTAGCCTCCAATTAAAATAAATAAATTAATTTAAAAATATAGATTTGTATTCTATATCCCATCCACTAAAAAAACCCAAAACAAAACAGTTTTTAGAAACAGATTGTTTTGCTGACAAACCTCCACATGACCCTTTTGACATATCTGTTCTTCACGTTGTAGATGAAGGGGTTCAGCATGGGGGTGACCACAGTGTACATCACTGAGGCTGCTGTATCCTTCCTGCAAGATTGTGAGATAGCTAAGCTGAGGTACACACCAAGACCTGTTTCATAAAATAAGCAAACAACTGCCAGGTGAGAGCCACAGGTGGAGAAAGATTTATTCCCCCCACCTGATGAAGGGACCTTAGAATAGAGGAAACAGTTTTATAATAAGAGAAAAAGATGCCTGAGATAGGCAGAAAACCAGGGATGGCACCAAAATACACATCTGTGTTATTGGTGAGTGTCAGAACATGCAAAGTCGAAGAGTTGAGAAGGGTCACAGAAGAAATGAGAAATTTCCACATCTGAAGTAGGTGAGTTTTAACACCATTGAATTGTGCATCTGGGAAACCAAGAGACTAATGAAAAGTGATACCAAACCAATGAGCCACGGAGACATGTGTTCATAATGACCAAGTAATGCAGAGGGTGACAGATGGCTACAAACTGGTCATAGGCCATCACAGTCAGGGGGAAACTATCCAAACACCTTTAAAAGCATAAAAAAGGACATCTGTGTCAGGCATCCTGCATAGGACATGACCCTGCAGTGAGTCTGAATGTCCGGAATTATTTTTGGGATTGTGGTGGAGGTGAAACTGATGTCAGCCAAGGATAGGTTGGAGAGGAAGAAGTCATGGGAGTGTGGAGGTGGGGCTCAGAGATGACAGCCAGGAAGAGGAGCAGGTTCCCAAGCATGGTCACAAGGTACATTGATAGGAAGAGGATAAAGAACAAAGGCTGCTGTTCTTTTCATCTGAGAGTCCCATGAGGAAGAATTCTGAGTCATTTGTTAGGTTCTGTGGGTCCATATAGCTTTGACACCTTTTGAAAAAGAAGAGAAGATTGAAAGAAAGGAAACAAACAAATGGGCATGCAACACTGTGTCCATATTTTGGATTCTAGCAATTCACAAACAAAATATTCACATTTGATCCAAAAGTCTGTTCTTTACATTTGTGTCTCCTTTGCTGACCTTCATGTAGAATCATCAGTACCATCTTTCTAAATTTCATATAGATGCATTAATATACAGTATTTGTCTTTCCCTTGCTTTACCTCTGTATGATAGACTTAAGGTTCATCAACGTCATTAGAAATGACCCAGATGTGTAAGGTGAGTCAGATCAAAAGAGAGCTAGCTGGGTATTTAGGCAGAAAGAGATTTATTATAGGAAGAAAGAAAGTGACTGGCTTTAGAGAGAACCAGTGCTCTCCCTTTACAGCCAACACTTCTTATACCCTATCGATAGGAAATTGTGCCCTGAAGGGAGGGGGTCCTTAGTTTATCTTTAGCATGCAGCTGGGGTCTTGTGTTCACATAGTTAGAGGGGTTTTATGGTTGGGTGGTCATGTAGTCTTGAGAAACTGGCACCAGCAGGGAAAAACAGGATCTTGTCTTAAGGAAAAAACAGGGTGTCACCAGGGCAATGTAGCCACTGTGACTTCATCCTTTGCTTGCCAGGTCACCACAATGGGCCATTTTTAAACAATACACTATCAGCCCCTTGTGGACCCTAACAATGTGTCCCATTTTATAGCTGAGTATTGGGGTCATAGGCCCTGGTACCTTCAGCAATATTTCTGAGTGTCTCAAATCCAGTTTTTTTGTTTGTTCATCTTTGTTTTTATACTGTTTTTTCCCACTGGTTTCTATGTTACTTACCTTTTTCATTACACTGGTCTGAAGAATGTTAGGAGAGCAAGGAACTTTTGGGATGACAATCTATGATCACAGAAAAGTGGGCTTCTCTGGTGGCTCAGATGGTAAAGAATCCACCTGAAATGTGGGAGATGTGGATTTGATCCCTGGGTCAGGAAGATCCCCTGGAGAAGAGCATGGCAACCTACTCCAGTATTCTTGCCTGGAGAATCCCCAAGGGCAAAGAAGCCTGGTGGGCTGTAGTCCATGGGGTTGCAAAGAGTTGGACATGACTGAGTGACTAAACACAAACATTCAATGAAATATATTGAATAAGAAATAGATTTCCCCATGTGTAATGAAAATATCTCCTGCCATATCAATAAATAAGAAATGTCACAGCCATCAGTGATTTCAGTCCCCCAAATGTGAATGTTGTTGTTTAGTCTCTAAATTGTGTCTGACTCTTTGTAACCTCATGGAGTGTAGCCTGCCAGGCCCCTCTGTTCATGGGATTTCCCAGGCAAGAATACTGGATTGGGTTGCCATTTCCTTCTCCAGGGGATCTTCCTGACTGAGGGACTGAACCTATGTCTTCTGTGGCTCCTGCACTGGTAGGTGAATTCTTTACCACTGAGCCACCTGGGATGCCCCCCAAAGGCTTCCCGGACCAGGAATTGAACTCGGGCTGTGGTGGTGAAAGTGCCAAATCCTAGCACTAGACCAGCAGGGAACCTCACAAATGTGAATGAGGGCTGCCAAAACTGTGATACGCCACCTCCCACAGTGATTGCTGAGGAGCTGGGAGGGGTACTGTGCTGTGCTTAGTCACTCAGTCCATTTAGTCACAAAGGTCCATCTAGTCAAAGCTATGGTTTTTCCAGTAGTCATGTTGGATGTGAGAGTTGGGCCATAAAGAAAGCTGTGTACTGAAGAATTGATGCTTTTGAACTGCGGTATTGGGGAGGACTCTTGAGAGTCCCTTGGACTGCAAGGATATCCAACTAGTCAATCCTAAAGGAAATCAGTCCTGAATATTCCGTGGAAGAACTGATGCTGAAGCTGAAACTCCAATACTTTGGCCACCTGATGTAAAGAAGAACCGACTCATTGGAAAAGACCCTGATGCTAGGAAAGATTGAAGGCAGGAGGAGAAGGGGACAACGGAGGATTGAGATGGTTGGATAGCATCACTGACTCAATGGACATGAGTTTGAGCAGGCTCCGGGTGTTGGTAATGAACAGGAAAGCCTGGTGTGCTGCAGTCCTTGAGGTTGTAAAGTGTCAGAAAAGACTGTGTGACTGAACTGAACTGATTGCATAGTCATGCATTTTTTAGTCCAGTTTTGAATCTAAGTTTGATAATATTTCCTATACAAGAGAAAAATGCCATGTGAAGCTACTATGAAATTAAAATCAGACAGACATAAAGGATTTTTTTTTTCTCCAATTTTATTTTATTTTTAAACTTTACATAATTGTATTAGTTTTGCCAAATATCAAAATGAATCCGCCACAGGTATACATGTGTTCCCCATCCCGAACCCTCCTCCCTCCTCCCTCCCCATACCATCCCTCTGGGCCGTACCAGTGCACCAGCCCCAAGCATCCAGCATCATGCATCGAACCTGGACTGGCAACTCGTTTCCCACATGATACTTTACATGTTTCATTGCCATTCTCCCAAATCTTCCCACCCTCTCCCTCTCCCACAGAATCCATAAGACCGTTCTATACATCAGTGTCTCTTTTGCTGTCTCATACACCGGGTTATTGTTACCATCTTTCTAAATTCCATATATATGCGTTAGTATACTGTATTGGTGTTTTTCCTTCTGGCTTACTTCACTCTGTATAATAGGCTCCAGTTTCATCCACCTCATTAGAACTGATTCAAATGTATTCTTTTTAATGGCTGAGTAATACTCCATTGTGTATATGTACCACTGCTTTCTTATCCATTCATCTGCTGATGGACATCTAGGTTGCTTCCATGTCCTGGCTATTATAAACAGTGGTGCGATGAACATTGGGGTACACGTGTCTCTTTCCCTTCTGGTTTCCTCAGTGTGTATGCCCAGCAGTGGGATTGCTGGATCATAAGGCAGTTCTATTTCCAGTTTTTTAAGGAATCTCCACACTCTTCTCCATAGTGGCTGTACTAGTTTGCATTCCCACCAACAGTGTAAGAGGGTTCCCTTTTCTCCACACCCTCTCCAGCATTTATTGCTTGTAGACTTTTGGATCGCAGCCATTCTGACTGGTGTGAAATGGTACCTCATAGTGGTTTTGATTTGCATTTCTCTGATAATGAGTGATGTTGAGCATCTTTTCATGTGTTTGTTAGCCATCTGTCTGTCTTCTTTGGAGAAATGTCTATTTAGTTCTTTGGCCCATTTTTTGATTGGGTCGTTTATTTTTCTGGAGTTGAGCTGTAGGAGTTGCTTGTATATTTTTGAGATTAGTTGTTTGTCGGTTGCTTCATTTGCTATTATTTTCTCCCATTCTGAAGGCTGTCTTTTCACCTTGCTAATAGTTTCCTTTGATGTGCAGAAGCTTTTAAGGTTAATTAGGTCCCATTTGTTTATTTTTGCTTTTATTTCCAATATTCTGGGAGGTGGGTCATAGAGGATCCTGCTGTGATGTATGTCGGAGAGTGTTTTGCCTATGTTCTCCTCTAGGAGTTTTATAGTTTCTGGTCTTACGTTTAGATCTTTAATCCATTTTGAGTTTATTTTTGTGTATGGTGTTAGAAAGTGGTCCAGTTTCATTCTTTTACAAGTGGTTGACCAGATTTCCCAGCACCACTTGTTAAAGAGATTGTCTTTAATCCATTGTATATTCTTGCCTCCTTTGTCGAGGATAAGGTGTCCATATGTGCGTGGATTTATCTCTGGGCTTTCTATTTTATTCCATTGATCTATATTTCTGTCTTTGTGCCAGTACCATACTGTCTTGATAACTGTGGCTTTGTAGTAGAGCCTGAAGTCAGGTAGGTTGATTCCTCCAGTTCCATTCCTCTTTCTCAAGATCGCTTTGGCTATTCGAGGTTTTTTGTATTTCCATACAAATTGTGAAATTATTTGTTCTAGCTCTGTGAAGAATACTGTTGGTAGCTTGATAGGGATTGCGTTGAATCTATAAATTGCTTTGGGTAGTATACTCATTTTCACTATATTGATTCTTCCAATCCATGAACATGGTATATTTCTCCATCTATTAGTGTCCTCTTTGATTTCTTTCACCAGAGTTTTATAGTTTTCTATATATAGGTCTTTAGTTTCTTTAGGTAGATATATTCCTAAGTATTTTATTCTTTCCGTTGCAATGGTGAATGGAATTGTTTCCTTAATTTCTCTTTCTGTTTTCTCATTATTAGTGTATAGGAATGCAAGGGATTTCTGTGTGTTGATTTTATATCCTGCAACTTTACTGTAGTCATTGATTATTTCTAGTAATTTTCTGGTGGACTCTTTAGGGTTTTCTATGTAGAGGATCATGTCATCTGCAAATAGTGAGAGTTTTACTTCTTCTTTTCCAATTTGGATTCCTTTTATTTCTTTTTCTGCTCTGATTGCTGTGGCCAAAACTTCCAAAACTATGTTGAATAGTAATGGTGAAAGTGGGCACCCTTGTCTTGTTCCTGACTTTAGAGGAAATGCTTTCAATTTTTCACCATTGAGGATAATGTTTGCTGTGGGTTTGTCATATATAGCTTTTATTATGTTGAGGTATGTTCCTTCTATTCCTGCTTTCTGGAGAGTTTTTATCATAAATGGATGTTGAATTTTGTCAAAGGCTTTCTCTGCATCTATTGAGATAATCATATGGTTTTTATTTTTCAATTTGTTAATGTGGTATATTACATTGATTGATTTGCGGATATTGAAGAATCCTTGCATCCCTGGGATAAAGCCCACTTGATCATGATGTATGATCTTTTTAATGTGTTGTTGGATTCTGATTGCTAGAATTTTGTTAAGGATTTTTGCATCTATGTTCATCAGTGATATTGGCCTGTAGTTTTCTTTTTTTGTGGGATCTTTGTCAGGTTTTGGTATTAGGGTGATGGTGGCCTCATAGAATGTGTTTGGAAGTTTACCTTCCTCTGCAATTTTCTGGAAGAGTTTGAGCAGGATAGGTGTTAGCTCTTCTCTAAATTTTTGGTAGAATTCAGCTGTGAAGCCGTCTGGACCGGGGCTTTTGTTTGCTGGAAGATTTTTGATTACAGTTTCAATTTCCATGCTTGTGATGGGTCTGTTAAGATTTTCTATTTCTTCCTGGTCCAGTTTTGGAAAGTTGTACTTTTCTAAGAATTTGTCCATTTCTTCCACGTTGTCCATTTTATTGGCATATAATTGTTGATAGTAGTCTCTTACGATCCTTTGTATTTCTGTGTTGTCTGTTGTGATCTCTCCATTTTCGTTTCTAATTTTGTTGATTTGATTTTTCTCCCTTTGTTTCTTGATGAGTCTGGCTAATGGTTTGTCAATTTTATTTATCCTTTCAAAGAACCAGCTTTTGGTTTTGTTGATTTTTGCTATGGTCTCTTTTGTTTCTTTTGCATTTATTTCTGCTCTAATTTTTAAGATTTCTTTCCTTCTACTAACCCTGGGGTTCTTCATTTCTTCCTTTTCTAGTTGCTTTAGGTGTAGAGTTAGGTTATTTATTTGACTTTTTTCTTGTTTCTTGAGGTATGCCTGTATTGCTATGAACTTTCCCCTTAAGACTGCTTTTACCGTGTCCCACAGGTTTTGGGTTGTTGTGTTTTCATTTTCATTCGTTTCTATGCAAATTTTGATTTCTTTTTTGATTTCTTCTGTGATTTGTTGGTTATTCAGCAGCGTGTTGTTCAGCCTCCATATGTTGGAATTTTTAATAGTTTTTCTCCTGTAATTGAGATCTAATCTTACTGCATTGTGGTCAGAAAAAATGCTTGGAATGATTTCTATTTTTTTGAATTTACCAAGGCTAGCTTTATGGCCCAGGATGTGATCTATCCTGGAGAAGGTTCCATGTGCGCTTGAGAAAAAGGTGAAATTCATTGTTTTGGGGTGAAATGACCTATAGATATCAATTAGGTCTAACTGGTCTATTGTATCGTTTAAAGTTTGTGTTTCCTTGTTAATTTTCTGTTTAGTTGATCTATCCATAGGTGTAAGTGGGGTATTAAAGTCTCCCACTATTATTGTGTTATTGTTAATTTCTCCTTTCATACTTGTTAGCATTTGTCTTACGTACTGTGGTGCTCCCGTGTTGGGTGCATATATATTTATAATTGTTATATCTTCTTCTTGGATTGATCCTTTGATCATTATGTAGTGACCTTCTTTGTCTCTTTTCACAGCCTTTGTTTTAAAGTCTATTTTATCTGATATGAGTATTGCTACTCCTGCTTTCTTTTGGTCCCTAAGGATTTTTTTAAATTGTACTTAATAAAACAGGATGCAGTTGACAGAAATGATTTTTGTATTAAAACAAATACGCTGTGCTGCTTTACTTAGTTGCATAGTTGTGTCAGACCCTTTGGAACTCCATGAACTGTAGCCTGCCAGGCTCCTATTCCATGGGATTCTCCAGGCAAGAAAACTGGAGTGGGTTACCATGCTCTTCTCCAGGGTATCTTCCCAACCCAGGGGTTGAACACAGGTTTCTCACATTGCAGGCAGATTCTTTTACCATCTGAGCCACCAGGAAAGCCTTGATACAAATATAAGCTAACACTAATATTAATTAGCAAAACTAATTGTTAGAACTCGAACAACAATTCCCACTTACATATTATATGCAAATTCCCATTTGTGTAATAGAGAGGTCCAAGAATTTTCATAGGATTGTTGTAAGCAGAAATTGATTTGAATAATAATATAATATATATAATGTAAGTTAAATATTTATTTAATATATAAACTGTAACATGCATTTTGGCCTTTGAATATGGAATGAAGCAGGGCAAAGTCTAATAGAGTTTTGCCAAGAGAACGCACTGGTCATAGCAAACACCCTCTTCCAACAACACAAGAGAAGACTCTACACATGGACATCACCAGATGGGCAACACCGAAATCAGATTGTTTATATTATTAGCAGCCAAAGATGGAGAAGCTCTATACAGTCAGCAGAAACAAGACCAGGAGCTGACTGTGGCTCAGACCATGAACTCCTTATTGCAAAATTCAGACTTAAATTGAAGAAAGTAGGGAAAACCACTAGACCATTCAGGTATGACCTAAATCAAATCCCTGATGATTATACAGTGGAAGTGAGAAATAGATTTAAGGGACTAGATCTGATAGATAGAGTGGCTGATGAACTATGGACGGAGGTTTGTGACATTGAACAGGAGACAGGGATCAAGACCATCCCCATGGAAAAGAAATGCAAAAAAGCAAAATGGCTGTCTGGGGAGGCCTTACAAATAGCTGTGAAAAGAAGAGAAGCGAAAAGCAAAGGAGAAAAGGAAAGATATAAGCATCTGAGAGCAGAGTTCCAAAGAATAGCAAGGAGAGATAAGAAAGCCTTCTTCAGCAATCAATGCAAAGAAATAGAGGAAAACAACAGAATGGGAAAGACTAGAGATCTCTTCAAGAAAATTAGAGATACCAAGGGAACATTTCATGCAAAGATGGGCTCGATAAAGGACAGAAATGGTATGTACCTAACAGAAGCAGAAGATATTAAGAAAAGGTGGCAGGAATACAAACAAGAACTGTACAAAAAAGATCTTTATGACCCAGATAATCACGATGGTGTGATCACTACCTAGAGCCAGACATCCTGGAATGTGAAGTCAAGTGGGCCTTAGAAAGCATCACTACAAACAAAGCTAGTGGAGGTGATGGAATTCCAGTTGAGCTATTCCAAATCCTGAAAGATGATGCTGTGAAAGTGCTGCACTCACTATGCCAGCAAATTTGGAAAACTCACCAGTGGCCACAGGACTGGAAAAGGTCAGTTTTCATTCCAATCCCAAAGAAAGGCAATGCCAAAGAATGCTCAAACTACCGCACAATTGCACTCATCTCACATGCTAGTAAAGTAATGCTCAAAAATCTCCAAGCCAGGCTTCAGCAATACATGAACCGTGAACTTCCTGATGTTCAAGCTGGACTTAGAAAAGGCAGAGGAACCAGAGATCAAATTGCCAACATCTGCTGGATCATGGAAAAAGCAAGAGAGTTCCAGAAAAACATCTATTTTTGCTTTATTGACTATGCCAAAGCCTTTGACTGTGTGGATCACAATAAACTGTGGAAAATTCTGAAAGAGATGGGAATACCAGACCACCTGACCTGCCTCTTGAGAAATTTGTATGCAGGTCAGGAAGCAACAGTTAGAACTGGACATGGAACAACAGACTGGTTCCAAATAGGAAAAGGAGTACGTCAAGGCTGTATATTGTCACCCTGCTTATTTAACTTATATGCAGAGTACATCATGAGAAACGCTGGACTGGAAAAAACACAAGCTGGAATCAAGATTGCCAGGAGAAATATCAATAACCTCAGATATGCAGATGACACCACCTTGTTGGCAGAAAGTGAAGAGGAACTCAGAAGCCTCTTGATGAAAGTGAAAGAGGAGAGTGAAAAAGTTGGCTTAAAGCTCAACATTCAGAAAACTAAGATCATGGCATCCGGTCCCATCACTTCATGGGAAATAGATGGGGAAAGAGTGGAAACAGTTTCAGACTTCATTTTTTGGACTCCAAAATCACCGCAGATGGTGATTGCAACCATGAAATTAAAAGATGCTTACTCCTTGGAAAGAGGTTATGACCAAACTTCATAGCATATTGAAAAGCAGAGACATTACTTTGCCAACAAAGGTCTGTCTAGTCAAGGCTATGGTTTTCCCAGTGGTCATGTATGGATGTGAGAGTTGGACTGTGAAGAAAGCTGAGCACCAAAGAACTGATGCTTCTGAACTGTGGTGTTGGAGAAGACTCTTGAGAGTCCCTTGGACTGCAAGGAGATCCAACCAGTCCATTCTGAAGGAGATCAGCCCTGGGTGTTCTTTGGAAGGAATGATGCTGAAGGTGAAACTCCAGTACTTTGGCCACCTCATACTAAGAGTTGACTCATTGGAAAAGACTCTGATGCTGGGAGGGATTGGGGGCCAGAGTAGAAGGGGACAACAGAGGATGAGATGGCTGGATAGCATCACTGACTCGTTAGACGTGAGTCTGAGTGAATTCTGGGAGTTGGTGATGCACAGAGAGGCCTCTAACGCTGTGATTCATGGGGTGGTAAAGAGTCGGACAAGACTGAGCAACTGAACTGGACTGAACTGAAAGTATATATTATTGCATTTAAAATACATATGAAAGATACATTTTTTTCCATTTTTATGATTTATTTGCACAAACAATTCCACAGTTTCTCATACTCGTTTATTGTCTTAGACACTCAGCGATGCCCCTCTCCCCAGAACATGTTGTTCCCTCTGTTCTCATGATGTTTCTACCAGTTTTTTTTTTAATTTAATTTTATTTTTAAACTTTACAATATTGTATTAGTTTTGCCAAGTATCAAAATGAATCCGCCACAGGTATACCTGTGTTCCCCATCCTGAACCCTCCTCCCTCCTCCCTCCCCATACCCTCCCTCTGGGTCGTCCCAGTGCACCAGCCCCAAGCATCCAGTATCGTGCATTGAACCTGGACTGGTGACTCGTTTCATACATGATATTATACATGTTTCAATGCCATTCTCCCAAATCTCCCCACCCTCTCCCTCTCCCACAGAGTCCATAAGACTGATCTATACATCAGTGTCTCTTTTGCTGTCTCGTATACAGGGTGTAATTTTTATAAAGTAAATCTATGAACTGCTGCAAATGTTGTCTTTTCTTATGTAATAAAGTGTGTCAGGAAAACGTTTGAAGTAGTTAAATGTTCTTTGCCAAGAGACTTGACCATAATATTGTGGTAAACAAGTCTATTTCAGGGGCAATATAGACAATATTCTGTTTAGAGAAAATTTTACAAAAGCTAGTTATGGATACATAAATGAATACTGATATGAAAACTTTGACAAGGAAACATACCCATCAACTCCATGACACTGGTTGCTTTTGGGGACGTGTATGCTCAAGAAAGAGATGGAGCTGAGATTCCAAGAAAAGTTAAATTTTATTGTTAAATTTTCTAGTCTCTATGAAATATGAAATCTGAATCAAATATTATTAAATGTTTGTATTTTAAAAATAGGTAGGGCTTATTGATGATAGCATTAATTCATAATACTGATGGAGCTTTTACTAAGTGTTGGGCTATGATCTTTGACAGTGTTTATCAAGCTCAGCTTCACATTAGGGTGACCGGTTAACTCACATGTAGATCCTGAAATTGGTTCTAGGCTGAGGCTGGGGTAACTGAGTATTTTTAAAAAGGCACACAAATTTGGAGAAGGAAAAGGCAACCCACTCCAGTATTATTGCCTGGAAAACCCCATGGACTAAGGAGCCTTGCAGGCTACAGACCATGGGGTTGCAAAGAGTGGGGGCTGGCTTAGTGACTGAACAATAACAAAAACAACACATAAATTATTGATGAACTGGAACTGAAAACCACTTGTTTAAGAAGTATAAATGATTTTTAAGACTTTCTTTCAATAATCCTATTAGGAAGATTCAATTATTATCACAATTTTAGAGATCAGAAAATAGCCCAGAGGTGTTTACATCATACTATTTAGAGATTTTTCTTAATTAAATTAGAATCAGATCAGACCAGATCAGATCATTCGCTCAGCCGTGTCCGACTCTTTGCGACCCCATGAATCGCAGCACGACAGGCCTCCTTGTCCATCACCAACTCCCGGAGTTCGCTCAGACTCACCTGGACTGGTGACCATTTCATATATGATATTATACATATTTCAATGCCATTCTCCCAAATCATCCTACCCTGTCCCTCTCCCACAGAGTCCAAAAGACTCTTCTATAAATCAGTGTCTCTTTTGCTGTCTCGTATACAGGGTTATTGTTACCATCTTTCTAAATTCCATATATATGCGTTGGTATACTGTATTGGTGTTTTTCTTTCTGGCTTACTTCACTCTGTATAATAGGCTCCAGTTGCATCCATCTCATTAGAACTGATTCCAATGTATCCTTTTTAATGGCTCAGTAATACTCCATTGTGTATACGTACCACAACTTTCTTATCCATTCATCTGCTGATGGACATCTAGGTTGCTTCCATGTCCTGGCTATTATAAACAGTGCTGCGATGAACATTGGGGTACACGTGTCTCTTTCAATTCTGGTTTCCTTGGTGTGTATGCCCAGCAGTGGGATTGCTGGGTCATAAGGCAGTTCTATTTCCAGTATTTTAAGGAATCACCACACTGTTCTCCATAGTGGCTGTACTAGTTTGCATTCCCACCAACAGTGTAAGAAGGTTCCCTTTTCTCCACACCCTCTCCAGCATTTATTGCTTGTAAACTTTTGGATCACAGCCATTCTGACTGGCGTGACCTACAGCCCAGATTATTGTACCCAGCAAGGATCTCATTCAAATATGAAGGAGAAATCAAAAGCTTTACAGACAAGCAAAAGCTGAGAGAATTCAGCACCACCAAACCAGCTCTCCAACAAATACTAAAGGATACTCTCTAGACAGGAAACACAAAAAGGGTGTATAAATTTGAACCCAAAACAATAAAGTAAATGGCAACGTGATCATACTTATCAATAATTACCTTAAACGTTAATGGGTTGGATGCCCCAACCAAAAGACAAAGACTGGCTGAATGGATACAGAAGTAAGACCCCTTCGTATGTTGTCTACAAGAGACCCACCTCAAAACAGGGGACACATACAGACTGAAAGTGAAGGGCTGGAAAAAGATTTTCCATGCAAATAGGGACCAAAAGAAGGCAGGAGTAGCAATACTCATATCAGATAAAATAGACTTTAAAACAAAGGCTGTGAAAAGAGACAAAGGCGGTCACTACATAATGATCAAAGGATCAATCCAAGAAGAAGATATAACAATTATAAATATATATGCACCCAACACGGGAGCACTGCAATATGTAAGACAAATGTTAACAAGTATGAAAGGAGAAATTAACAATAACACAATAATAGTTGGAGACTTTAATACCCCACTCACACCTACGGATAGATCAACTAAACAGAAAATTAACAAGGAAACACAAACTTTAAATGATACAATAGTCAAGTTAGACCTAATTGATATCTATAGGACATTTCACCCAAAACAATGAATTTCACCTTTTTCTCAAGTGCACACAGAACCTTCTCCAGGATGGATCACATCCTGGGCCATAAATCTAACCTTGGTAAATTCAAAAAAATTGAAATCATTCCAAGCATCTTCTCTGACCACAATGCAGTAAGATTAGATCTCAATTACAGGAGAAAAACTATTAAAAATTCCACTTTCACTTTCATCAAGAGGCTTTTTAATTCCTCTTCACTTTCTGCCATAAGGGTGGTGTCATCTGCATATCTGAGGTTATTGATATTTCTCCTGGCAATCTTGATTCCAGCTTGTGTTTTTTCCAGTCCAGCGTTTCTCATGATGTACTCTGCATATAAGTTAAATAAGCAGGGTGACAATATACAGCCTTGACGTACTCCTTTTCCTATTTGGAACCAGTCTGTTGTTCCATGTCCAGTTCTAACTGTGGCTTCCTGACCTGCATACAAATTTCTCAAGAGGCAGGTCAGGTGGTCTGGTATTCCCATCTCTTTCAGAATTTTCCACAGTTTATTGTGATCCACACAGTCAAAAGCTTTGGCATAGTCAATAAAGCAGAAAGAGATGTTTTTCTGGAACTCTCTTGCTTTTTCCATGATCCAGCAGATGTTGGCAATTTGATCTCTGGTTCCTCTGCCTTTTCTAAAACCAGCTTGAACATCAGGAATTTCACGGTTCACATATTACTGAAGCCTGGCTTGGAGAATTTTGAGCATTACTTTACTAGCATGTGAGATGAGTGCAATTGTGCGGTAGTTTGAGCATTCTTTGGCATTGCCTTTCTTTGGGATTGGAATGAAAACTGACCTTTTCCAGTCCTGTGGCCACTGGTGAGTTTTCCAAATTTGCTGGCATAGTGAGTGCAGCACTTTCACAGCATCATCTTTCAGGATTTGGAATAGCTCAACTGGAATTCTATCACCTCCACTAGCTTTGTTCGTAGTGATGCTTTCTAAGGCCCACTTGACTTCACATTCCAGGATGTCTGGCTCTAGGTCAGTGATCACACCACTGTGATTATCTGGGTCATGAAGATCTTTTTTGTGCAGTTCTTCTGTGTATTCTTGCCATCTCTTCTTAATATCTTCTGCTTCTGTTAGATCCATACCATTTCTGTCCTTTATCGAGCCCATCTTTGCATGAAATGTTCCTTTGGTTCTCTGATTTTCTGGAAGAGATCTCTAGTCTTTCCTATTCTGTTGTTTTCCTCTATTTCTTTGCATTGATTGCTGAGGAAGGCTTTCTTATCTCTTCTTGCTATTCTTTGGAACTCTGCATTCAGATGCTTATACCTTTCCTTTTCTCCTTTGCTTTTCGCTTCTCTTCTTTTCACAGCTATTTGTAAGGCCTCCCCAGACAGCCATTTTGCTTTTTTGCATTTCTTTTCCATGGGGATGGTCTTGATCCCTGTCTCCTGTTCAATGTCCCAAACCTCCGTCCATAGTTCATCAGCCACTCTATCTATCAGACCTAGTCCCTTAAATCTATTTCTCACTTCCACTGTATAATCATCAGGGATTTGATTTAGGTCATACCTGAATGGTCTAGTAGTTTTCCCTACTTTCTTCAATTTAAGTCTGAATTTGGCAAGAAGGAGTTCATGGTCTGAGCCACAGTCAGCTCCTGGTCTTGTTTCTGCTGACTGTATAGAGCTTCTCCATCTTTGGCTGCAAAGAATATAATCAATCTGATTTTGGTGTTGCCCATCTGGTGATGTCCATGTATAGAGTCTTCTCTTGTATTGTTGGAAGAGGGTGTTTGTTATGACCAGTGCATTTTCTTGGCAAAACTCTAATAGTCTTTGCCCTGTTTCATTCTGTATTCCAAGGCCAAGTTTGCCGGTTACTCCAGGTGTTTCTTAACTTCGTACTTTTGCATTTGAGTACCCTATAATGAAAAGTACATCTTTTTTGGATGTTAGTTTTAAAAGGTCTTGTAGGTCTTCATAGAACTGTTCAACCTCAGCTTCTTCAGCATTACTGGTTGGGGCATAGACTTGGATTACTGTGATATTGAATGGTCTGCCTTGGAAACGAACAGAGATCATTCTGTCGTTTTTGAGATTGCATCCAAGTACTGCATTTTGGACTCTTTTGTTGACCATGATGGGTACTCCATTTCTTCTGAGGGCTTCCTGCCCCAGTAGTAGATATAATGGTCATCTGAGTTAAATTCACCCATTCCAGTCCATTTCAGTTCGCTGATTCTTAGAATGTCGACATTCACTCTTGCCATCTCTTGTTTGACCACTTTCAATTTGCCTTGATTCATGGACCTGACTTCCCAGGTTCCTATGCAATATTGGTCTTTACAGCATCGGACCTTGCTTCTATCACCAGTCACATCCACAGCTGGGTATTGTTTTTGCTTTAGCTCCATCCTTTCATTCTTTCTGGAGTTATTTCTCTACTAATCTCCAGTAGCATACTGGGCACCTACTGACCTGGGGAGTTTCTCTTTCAGTATCCTATCATTTTGCCTTTTCATACTGTTCATGGGGCTCTCAAGGCAAGAATACTGAAGTGGTTTGCCATTCCCTTCTCCAGCAGACCACATTCTGTCAGAATGTGACCTGCTAAAATAATGCTAGAACAAATAGTTTCACAATTTGTATGGAAATACAAAAAATCTCGAATAGCCAAAGCAATCTTGAGAAAGAAGAATGGAACTGGAGGAATCAACCTGCCTGACTTCAGGCTCTACTACAAAACCAGAGTCATCAAGACAGTATGGTACTGGCACAAACACAGAAATATAGATCAATGAAACAAAATAGAAAGCCCAGAGATAATCCACGCACCTATGGACACCTTACCTTTGACAAAGGAGGCAAGAACATACAATGGAGAAAAGACAATCTCTTTAACAAGTGGTGCTGGGGAAACTGGTCAACCACTTGTAAAAGAATGAAACTAGAACACTTTCTAACACCATACACAAAAATAAACTCAAAATAGATTAAAGATCTAAACGTAAGACCAGAAACTAGAAAACTCCTAGAGGAGAACATAGGCAAAACACTCTCCGACATACATCACAGCAGGATTCTCTATGACCCACCTCCCAGAATACTGGAAATAAAAGCAAAAATAAACAAATGGGACCTAATTAAACTTAAAAGCTTCTGCACAACAAAGGAAACTATTAGCAAGGTGAAAAGGCAGCCTTCAGAATGGGAGAAAATAATAGCAAATGAAACAACTGACAAACAACTAATCTCAAAAATATACAAGCAACTCCTACAGCTCAACTCCAGAAAAATAAATGACCCAATCAAAAAATGGGCCAAAGAACTAAATAGACATTTCTCCAAAGAAGACATACAGATGGCTAACAAACACAGGAAAAGATGCTCAACATCACTCATTATCAGAGAAATGCAAATCAAAACCACTATGAGGTACCATTTCACACCAGTCAGAATGGCTGCGATCCAAAAGTCTACAAATAATAAATGCTGGAGAGGGTGTGGAGAAAAGGGAACCCTCTTACACTGTTGGTGGGAATGCAAACTAGTACAGCCACTATGGAGAACAGTGTGGAGACTCCTTAAAAAACTGGAAATAGAACTGCCTTATGATCCAGCAATCCCACTGCTGGGCATACACACTGAGGAAACCAGAAGGGAAAGAGACACGTGTACCCCAATGTTCATCGCAGCACTGTTTATAATAGCCAGGACATGGAAGCAACCTAGATGTCCATCAGCAGATGAATGGATAAGAAAGCAGTGGTACATATACACAATGGAGTATTACTCAGCCATTAAAAAGAATACATTTGAATCAGTTCTAATGAGGTAGATGAAACTGGAGCCTATTATACAGAGTGAAGCAAGCCAGAAAGAAAAACACCAATACAGTATACTAACGCATATATATGGAATTTAGAAAGATGGTAACAATAACCCTGTATACGAGACAGCAAAAGAGACACTGATGTATAGAAGAGTCTTATGG
Organism: Bos taurus; assembly: GCF_002263795.3. Classification (NCBI taxonomy): domain Eukaryota; kingdom Metazoa; phylum Chordata; class Mammalia; order Artiodactyla; family Bovidae; genus Bos; species Bos taurus. The sequence goes on along the minus strand of NC_037334.1, from coordinate 14,074,157 downwards.
ACTCTGTGGGAGAGGGAGAGGGTGGGAAGATTTGGGAGAATAGCATTGAAGCATGTATAATATCATGTATGAAAAGAGTCACCAGTCCAGGTTCAATGCACGATACTGGATGCTTGGGGCTGGTGCACTGGGATGACCCAGAGGGATGGTATGGGGAGGAAGGAGGGAGGAGGGTTCAGGATGGGGAACACATGTATACCTGTGGTGGATTCATTTCGATATTTGGCAAAACTAACACAATATTGTAAAGTTTAAAAATAAAATAAAATGAATCCATTTTGATATTTGGCAAAACTAATACAATTATGTAAAGTTTCAAAATAAAATAAAATTAAAAAAAAGAAAAAAAATAAAATTAAATTAAAAAAAAATAATGAAGCTGAGTTACTTTCAGGCAGCAGAATTAGAGAATTGTGATTCCTTTACCAGGAAGGGTTCAGATGAAAATCTGTTAACTCGATCTAAGAAGGCTGGGTCCTGACCTCACTGTGGGACCTTCCTTGCTGCTGAACTCCTCATCTGCAAATAGGTGGGTTTATGATCAGGAGAACCAGACCATCAGGTATACCAAAAGGCACACAACAGGAGTTAATATTGCAAACACAAGTCCATAGCTAAATTAAAGTCCAACTCACATCTCTTTGGATGACTTTTTAAAGAAAAAGCTTAAAAGAAAACAAATGTTGGTGAGGATGTGGAAGTGAGGGAAAACTTATACCTGATCAGTGATAATGAATATTGGTACAGTCATTACAGAAAACAGAATGGAGGTTTCTTAAAAATTAAAAATTGAAACTAATTGAAATAGATCTACCATAGGCTCCAGCAACCCCACTTCAAGGTAGATGCCAACAAGATAAATCAGAACCTCAAAGAGCTATGTGCATTTCCTTGTCATTGTGCTGTCATTTGAAATCGTGAAAATACAGATAAGTGTCTATTGATAGATGAATGAGTTTAAAAAAAAAAAAACAGCTAAAAATTCTGGATGTTTTCTTAAAATCTGCTAAGAGAGATCTACTTAACTGTTTCTATACACACAAATAGGAACTCTGTGAGGTGACAGGTATGCTAATTAACTTGACTGTAATCATCCCCAAGGTCTCTCTGTATTAAATCATCACTTTGTACACCTTTAGAAAATCTTCATGTGGCAAAACTCAAATATATGCAATTTTGTCAATCACTTCAGTAAACTGATGAAAAGACAATGAAGTTGTATTATCCGCCAGCGCAGAATAAAGTCCAAAAATAGTACATTGGTTTCTCACATCAAACATTTAACTGAGACAGTAGTGAGACAAATAATCCTATATATAATTTAAAAACTTAAAGAAGGATTATTAAATTTTGTTATTGTGTAAAAATTGACAGTGTTCTGTACACTAACACCACATTTGTAGTCACCAATGCTGTATGATCATGAGTGCTTAGTTAAACCATGCTGATCAAAATCTGAAGCCCATCAAAGTCAAAGATGGTGTTTCCCAGCTGGCATTAGTGGTAAAAGAACCTGCCTGCCAATGCAGGAAGCATAAGAGACATGTGTCCGATCCCTGGGTCAGGAAGATCCTCTGGAGGGCAGCATGGCAACCCACTCCAGTGCTCTTGCCTGGAGAATCCTATGGACAGGGAAGCCTGGTGGGCTACAGTCCATAGGGTCACAAAGAGTCAGACACAACTGAAGTGACTTAGCTTCAAAGTCAAAGGTATGAAGTCTATACTAAATGACTTTTAGGAAAACAACCCTGGGGACTTCCCTAGTGTTCCAGTGGCTAAGACTCTGCAATCTTAATGCAGGGTGCACTGGTTCAATCCCTGCTCCAGGAACTAGATCCCACATCCCCCAAATAAAGATCCCTTATCTGCAAGGGAGATCAAAGATCCTGTGTGCCCACAACCAAGACCTGGCACAAATAAGTAAATAAATAAAGAATATTAAAAAAAGATAATCCTGATATTTGAGTAATCACTTATTTCATGAAGTAAGGAAGACAGAAGAAACAAAGGATTATCTAAAACTCTGAGTGTCATATTAGAGTGTGTCCTGGTTGGGAACATTCATTTTTAATTTAAAATTCAGATTATACAGTCCTGCATTTCATAGAGATTTGTAAATATTCTAAATGAAGGAAATATCTAGAATTGTATTTGAATAAAATAAATATATATATCTTAAATTCTTTAATTTTGAATCATATATTTTCTTCGAGGGGAAAGAGAATTTCTCATCTATATTATCTCTAAAGAGGTAGGTCGTATTTTACTGAGATCATGGATGTATTACCTCTAACATTCTTGCTCCTTTACAATTTTCTGTGAAGTTTTATAAAGTAAGAGTGTATAGACACAGGTGAATAACACAGAAACCATTGAGGGAACAATTCTAAACAGACAGAATTTGTTACAATGAGAAATATTGGTGAAGGAAGTGGGGTGTACAATCTTAGAAATGAATTGCTTCAATACAAAATATGGACACAATGCTCAACACTCATTTACTTATTTCCTTTGTTTCCAGCTCTATCTTTTTCCAAAGGTGTCCAAGCAGCACAGATATGTAAATCTAACAAGTATCTCAGAATTATTCCTCCTGGGTCTCTCAGATGATCTAGAACTTCAGTCTTTTCTCTTTATCCTCTTCCTGTCCATGTACCAACTGAGCTATCAGGGAAGCCCCTTTTCAGAAAACTAAGATCATGGCATCCGGTCCCATCACTTCATGGCAAATAGATGAAGAAGCAATGGAAACAGTGACAGACTTTATTTTCTAGAGCTCCAAAATCACTGCAGATGGTGACTGCAGCCATGAGATTAAAAGACTCTTGCTCCTTGGAAGGAAAGTTATGACCAACATAGACAGCATATTAAAAAGCAGAGACCTTACTTTGCCAACAAAGGTCTGTCTAGTCAAAGCTGTGGTTTTCAGAGTAGTCATCTATGGATGTGAGAGTTGGACTATAAAGAAAGCTGAGCGCCGAGGAACTGATGCTTTTGAACTGTGGTGTTGGAGAAGACTCTTGAGAGTCCCTTGGACTGCAAGGAGATCCAACCAGTCCATCCTAAAGGAAATCAGTTCTAAATATTCATTGCAAGGACTGATGTTGAAGCTGAAACTCCAATACTTTGGCCACCTGATGCGAAGAACTGACTCATTGGGAAAGACCCTGATGCTGGGAAAGATTGAAGGTGGGAGGAGAAGGGGGTGACTGAAGATGAGATGGTTGGATGGCATCATCAACTCAATGGACATGAGTTTGAGTAAACTTAGGTTGGTGATGGACAGAGAGGCCTGGCATGCTGCAGTCCATGGGGTTGCAAAGAGCTGGACACGACTGAGCGAATGAACTCAACTGAAGTGAGCAGAGGTGGATTAGACAATGTGGAAGTGATTGCTAGGATTGTTTACAATATTCAGACAGTAGCAAAAATAATATTAACTTGAACTCATGGCATATAGTGTACAGGGGATACACTATCAGAGTTGCTGCCAAAGATGTGGCTACAGGACATGGTGTATGAAAAACACAGGTATTTGTGTGTATGTAATAAAATTAGTGATTAGGTTTTCTCAATTTCTCCTCACATGATGTGTTTCTTTTCAGGAAATAGTAATCTTTTCATCATGTCACGTGAAACTGAGAAATCTCTATCCTCACTTTTTCTCTCTTTGTTATTTGTAGTACTTTTCAAACCCCAACCTATATTCTGTGAGTCTTAACCTTTTGTTTTCTTTTCTTTTTTAAGCTAATTTAATTGGAGGATAATTATTTTACAATATTGTGATGGCCTTTGACATACATCAACATGAACTGGCCATTGGCATTCAAGTGTTCCCTCCCTTCCGAACTCTGCTATTTCTGTTTTGTAGATAGGTTTATTTGTACTACTTTAAAAAATTCAATGTATAAGCAATATCATATGACATTTGTCTTTCTCTGACATACTTCACCCAGTGTGACAATCTCTAGATCCACCCACATTGCTGAAAATGGCATTATTTAGTTATTTCATGTGGCTGAGTAGCCCTCTGCCAGGAATAATGCAATTAGTCCTTTGAGTGAGAAAATTTAATAAAGTGAGTTGGTTAAAGAGTTACTGAAGGACTGAAAGGCAAAAAGAACAAAGCTAACACAGCAACCCTAAGTAAAGGATGAAGTTACTATCCCAAGGGCTTGAAGAGTATGACCAGACCAGTTGAGCTTTAAGGACACAGAGGTTTTACTGACCACTATTGAAAGTATGTAAGATGATGACAAGATGAAGAATAGAGCAGTGATTTCAAGCCCCTTAATCCAAAGAAATGCTGGGCTGGATGAAGCACAAGCTGGAATCAAGATTGATGGGAGAAATATCAATAACCTCAGATATGCAGATGACACCACCGTTATGACAGAAAGTGAAGAAGAACTAAAGAGTCTCTTGATGAAAGTGAAAGAGGAGAGTGAAAAAGTTGGCTTAAAGCTCAACATTCAGAAAACGAAGATCATGGCATCTGGTCCCATCAGTTCATGGCAAATAGATGGGGAAATGGTGGAAACAGTGGCTGACTTTATTTTTTTGGGCTCCAAAATCACTGCAGATGGTGACTGCAGCCATGAAAGTAAAACACACTTGCTCCTTGGAAGGAAAGTTATGACCAACCTAGATAGCGTATTAAAAAGCAGAGATATTACTTTGTCAACAAAGGTCCATCTTGTCAAGGCTATGGTTTTTCCAGTAGTCATGTATGGATGTGAGAGTTGGACTATAAAGAAAGCTGAGCACTAAAGAATTGATGCTTTTGAACTGTGGTGTTGGGGAAGACTCTTGAAAGTCCCTTGGACTGCAAAGAGATCCAACCAGTCTATTCTAAAGGAGATCAGTCCTGGGTGTTCATTGGAGGGACTGATGTTGAAGCTGAAACTCCAATACTTTGGCTACCTGATGTGAAGAACTGACTCATTTGAAAAGACCCTGATGCTGGGAAAGATTGAGGGCAGGAGGAGAGGGGGACGACAGAGGATGAGATGGTTTGATGGCATCACCAACTCAATGGACATGAGTTTGGGTGGACTCTGAGGGTTGGTGATGGATGGGGATGCCTGGTGTGCTGTTGTTCATGGGGTTGCAGGGAGTCAGACACGACTGAGCGACTGAACTGAACTGAATCCAAAGCAAAGCCCACGTGTATGATGTAGAAAAGCTAAATGAAGAAAATTATCAGAAACAATGTGCAAACACATTGTCTAGTGTTAAAGTAGGCTCTTTGTATCTTCCCCCTCTGACCTCTGATCTCTTTCAGATCTTGAACATTTGTGCATGGGCAGTTACAACCCAATATGTAGAGATCACCTTTGAGTGAAAGATCTGACTTACATCAGTAGTTTTCTACCTCGGCAATATACTAGAAACACCTGAGTACTTTTTAAAATCCTCATACTCAGACCACACCCAAGTCAGTTAAATCAGAATATCTGGTCGTGAGACTCAGGGGTCAGAATTTTTAAACTTTCCAGATGATTTAAAAAAAAGCCAAGGTTGAGAAGCAGTGACAGGTATCCTCACACATAACTGCATGCAGAGATGTGAAAAATAGAATTTACTATGGAAAATACTTGGGCTTCCCTGGTGGCTCAGATGGTAAAGAATCTGCCTACAGTACAGGAGACCTGGGTTCAATCGCTGTGTTGGGAGGGTTCCATGGAGGAAGGCATGGCAACCCATTCCAGTATTCTTGCCTGGAGAATCCCCATGGACAGAGGAGCCTGGTGGGCTACAGTATACTCTTTGGGGTCCCAAAGAATCATACACAAATGAAGCGACTAGGCACATGCACATAGAAATTACATAAGGGCTGTGGAAGAATTGTAAACTTTCAATGTATTAAAGGAAAAAAATTTTAAAAGATTTTATTTTTATTAGCTACTATACCATAATACATAAGGTAGTTACAAAGTTGAGAACTAAAACCTGAAGAACAATGTAAAAAGATATGAAAGCTAATTTTTACTTGCTTATGGCTCTTAGACATAGTTACTTTTTCCTTTTTTCCTTAGAGGATAATTGCTTTACAATATTGTATTGGCTTCTGCCATTCATCAACATGAATCAGCTATAGGTATACATATGTTCCCTCCCTCTGGAGCCCCTATCCCATCTCCCATCCCTCTACGTTGTCACAGAGCACTGGGTTGAGCTCCCTGTGTCACATAGCACATTCTCACTTGCTATTTATTTTACATTTGGTAATATATAAATGAAAGGGAATTATTTATGTTTTGAGGATGCTTGGGCTACCAATTATAAACTATAAAATCTCTGTAGATATAACAATATTCAGTCAAAAGTGAATATGACATACAAAGGATGATAGAACTCTCAAATGGTCAGATAAGGACCTAAAAAGGAGAAATAATTAAGCTGTTAAGGAAGAGATGTGAAGCCATAAGGGCTACAGAAATGATGTCCTGAGAGAGGTGGAATTTTTAGGTCTAGATGTTAATTTTGCTACATTTTCCAACCTTATACACTCCAAATGAGTGGCACAGGTACTAAGGTGAGATTATTTTGCTGAGTAACTTCCACATGGCCCTTTTGATGTCTCTGTTCCTAAGACTGTAGATGAAGGGGTTCAACATGGGGGTGACCACAGTGTACACCACTGATGCTGTCACATCCTTCCTGGGAGATTGTGAGATGGCTGAGATGAGGTACACCCCAAGGCCTGTTCCATAAAATAAGCAAACAAGCCAGGTGGGAGCCACAGGTGGAGAAGGCTTTATATTTCCCACCTGTTGAGGGGATTCTCAGAATGGAAGAAAGAATTTTATAGTAAGAGAAAAGGATTCCTGATAAAGGGAGAAAACCGAAGATGGTACCAACAAAATACATGACTATGTTATTGGTGACAGTGTCAGAACAGGCCAGGTCATGGAGCAGAGAAGGGTCACAGAAGAAGTTAGAGATTTCCACATCCTTGAAGCAGGTAAGTTGTAACACAATCAAATTGTGCACCTGGGACTCCAAAAGGCTAACCAAAAAAGACGCCAAAACTAAGGAGCAGCACAGGCGTGGGTTCATGATGGCCGTGTAGTGCAGTGGCTGACAGATGGCCGCAAACCGGTTATAGGCCATAGCAGTCAGAAGCGTACAATCCATGCCTCCAAAAAGGATAAAAATAGACATCTGAGTCAGGCAACCTTCACAGGAGATGACTCTGCTGTGAGTTTGGATGTTTACAATCATATTTGGGACAGTGCTGGAGATGAAACCAATGTCAGCCAAGGACAGGTTGGAGAGGAAGAAGTACATGGGGGTGTGGAGGTGGGAGTCAGAGATGACGGCCTGGATGATGAGTAGGTTCCCCAGAACGGTGATCAGGTACATGGACAGAAATAGGACACAGAGTAAAGGCTGCAGTTCTGGATCATCTGAGAGGCCCAGGAGGAAGAATTCTGAAACACTGGTTAGATTCTGTGTTAGATTCTGTGGTTGTATGTATCTTGGACACCTTTGAAAAAGAAAAGAGTTTGGAAGAAAGATAATGAGAAAATGGCATGTACCACTGTAGCCGTTGAAAAATCCAGACTTAAATTGAAGAAAGTATGGAAAACCATGAGGCCATTTAGGTATGGCCTAAATCAAATCCCTTATGATTATACAGTGAAAGGGACAAATAGATTCAAGGGATTAGATCTGATAGAGTGCCTGAAGAACTATGGATGGGGATTTGTAACATTGTAGAGGAGGCAGTGATCAAAAGCATTCCCAAGAAAAAGAAATGCAAAAAGGCAAATGGTCGTCTGAGGAGGCCTTACAAATAGCTGAAAAAAGTAGAGATGCAAAAGGCAAAGGAAATAAGGAATAAACAGCCATCTGAATGCAGAGTTCCAAAGAATAGCAAGGAGAGATAAGAAAGCCTTTCCAAGTGAACAATGCAAAGAAATAGGGGAAAACAATTGAATGGGAAGGACTAGAGATCTCTTCAGAAGAATTATAGATGCCAAGGGAACATTTCATGCAGAGGTGGGCAGAAACTGTACAGGATAGAAATGGTATGGGCCTAACAGAAGCAGAAGATATTAAGAAGAGGTGGCAAGAATACACAGAAGAACTGTACAAAAAAGTCTTAATGACCCAAATGACCACGATGGTGTAGTCATTCAACTAGAGCCAGATGTTCTGGAATGTGAAGTCAAGTGGGCCTTAAGAAGTATTACTATGAAAAAGTTAGTGAAGGTGTTTAAATTCTAACTTAGCTATTTCAGATCCTAAAAGACGATGCTGTTAAAGTGCTGAAATCGATATGCCAGCAAATTTGGAAAGCTCAGCCACAGGACTGAAAAGGTCAGTTTTCATTCCAATCCCAAAGAAATGTTAAAAGCATTAGTTACTCAGTCGTGTCCAACTCTTAGTGACCCCATGAACTGTAGCCTGCCAGGCTCCTCTGTCCTTGGCATTCTCCAGGCAAGAATACTGGAGTGGGCTGCAATTCCCTTATCCAGGGATCTTCCCAACCCAGAGATCAAACCTGAGTCTCATGCATTGTAGGCAGTACCATCTGAGCCATCAGGGAAACATAATCCCAAAGAAGTGAAAAGCCAAAGAATGTTCAAACTACCATACAAATGTACTCATTTCACAGGCTAGCAAGGCAATGCTCAAAATCCTACAAGCTAGGCTTCAATAGTACATGAACCAAGAACTTGTACAAGCTGGATTTATTACTTTTTAATATAAATTTATTTATTTTAATTGGAGGCTAAGTACTTTACAATATTGTATTGGTTTTGCCATACATTGGCATGAATCCGCCACGGGTGTACATGTGTTCCCCATCCTGAACCCCCCTCCCACCTCCCTTCCCATCCCATCCCTCTGGGTCATCCCAGTGCACCATCCCTGAGCTCACTGTATCCTGCATCGAACCTGGACTGGCAACTAGAAAAGAGGAACCAGAGATCAAATTGTCAATGTCTGTTGGAATATAGAAAAAGGAAGGGAACACCAAAAAACATCTACTTCTGCTTCATTGACTATGCTAAAGCCTTTGACTATGTGGATCACAGCAAACTGGAAAATTCTTAGAGATGGGAATACCAGATCACCTTAGCTGCCTCCTGGGAAACCTGTATGCAGGTCAAGAAGCAACAGTTAGAACCCAACATGGAACAATGGACTGGTTCCAAATTGGGAAAGGAGTATGTCAAAGCTGTATATTGTCACCCTGCTTATTTAACTTATATTCACCCTGAACATCATCCAAAATGAGGGGCTGGATGAAGCACAAGCTGGAATTAAGATTTCCAACAGAAATATCAATACCCCAGAATGCAGATGACACCATCCTAAACACAGCAAGTGAAGACTAACTGAAAAGCATCTTGATGAAAGTGAAAGAGGAGAATAAAAAAGCTGGCTTAAAACTCAACACGCAAAAACTAAGATCATTGGATCTGGTCCTGTTGCTTCATGGCAAATGAATGGGAAAACAATGGAAACAGTGACAGACTTTATTTTTTTGGGCTCTAAAATAATTGTGGACAGTGACTGCAGTGGACATGAAATTAAAAGATGCTTGCTCCTCAGAAGGAAAGATATGATAAACCTAGACTGCATATTAAAAAGAAGAGACATTGCTTTGCTGACAAAGTTCCATATAGTCAAAGCTGTGGTTTTCCCAGTAGTCATGTATGGACATGAGAATTGGACCATTAAGAAGGCCGAACACCAAAGAATTAATGCTTTTGAACTGTGGTGTTGGAGAAGATTCTTGAGAGTCCCTTGGACAGACAACAAGGAGACCAAACCAGTCAATCCTAAAGGAAATCAGTCCTGAATAGTCCTCAATAGTCATTGGTCAATAGTCATTGATGCTGAAGCTGAAGTGTCAATACTTTGGCCACCTGATTCAAATAGCTGACTTATTAGAAACACCCTGATGCTGGGAAAGATTGAAAACAGGAGGAGAAGGGGACAACAGAGGATGGAGAGATGGTTGGACAATCTGTGCAGAGATGGCTGGATGGCATCATCTACACAAGGGACATGAGTTTGAGCAAGCTCTGGGAAATGGTGAAGGACAGGGAAGCCTGGTGTGCTGCAATACATGGGGTCAAAACGAATCCAACACAACTGATATACTGAACAACAAGAATGAATTCATTCCCGTCTGTATATCCCAACTGTCATGTTTGTCGAAAAAATCATGCTCCTAGACTCCCTTCACTTTCACTGTCTCCCTCAGCACTTACTGGGCTGGACTGCATCTCTGCTGGAGCATGACCAAGAAGCATAGACTCTTCTGCCTGGTGTGTGAGGCAGTCTCAGGGTCCCTCCTCAGGATGGGCAGGAAGACAGACTCAGGCTGGACCTTCTGATGCAGGTTCCTACAAAGGATGGGGACATAAGTGTGGAGCCAAAGTACTAGAACAGTCAAATTAATTAGCTGGAGGCACTGGCTAATTATTTACAATGGTATGACCTTAGGGCTCAATGCTCACAGAGCATCATTAGCCAGTTGGTCCATTATGCCCCAAACTCTGGGGACTTGTTAATATTAATGGAAAAGGAAAAGGAGAAAAGTGGATGTCCTGGGAAGGGTCTGGGTCCCTTTACATCTCAGAAGGAAATTCCATGTACTCTTGCTTCTGACCTCCAAGATGCAGGATCTTAATATAACATCAGACCTTTTTTCTCAATTTACCACTCAATGTGTAATTTTGATATGTTGAAATCCATTGTATCAATCATGATATCTATGGAGCATGAGGTCTAGACCAACGATGCGATACACTTTCCATTTTCAGAGTTAATAATTGTCTCGAAAGAAAACGTACTTTCATTTCTTTACTTCAGCTCACAGTCAATGGGAGGAAATACACAATGAAATTAAAACCAGGAGCTGGAATCAGTGAGAGCATCTCAGATCCTGCCCACCATACAGGCCTTATCCTCTATAAGGAATGTGCTCCAAACCCTTCAAGGGTCAGGTCTTGCCCATCTGTTTTGCTGTGTATTCCCAGATTCACTGCACCAACATGATCTAAACAAAAAAATCCCTGGAAACAAACTAGAAATTGGTAGGCTTTCCTCTCCACTGGGTACTTCTGCAGACCTGACTCGACTGCTTCCAGTCATGCTGTCTCATGTAGACTCCTGGTTTGATACACTATGAGAGCCCCTCCATCAGCATCAGGACAACCTGCAGTTGTCACATGAACAGATGTAACAAATTTCCACGTTATGTTCTTCATGTTTCTAATTTCTGCTAATTCTAATGGAATGCATTCAAATCTGGATATATTTTCTCTTGGTTTCTTTGTGGTCTCAGCTCTTGGAGACTTTAATACAATGTGGATTTGGTTTACACATTTTTGCTAGTGGATAAAGTGAGATGTATGTGGAGAGCGGTAGAATGTAATCTTCTCAGTTCTTCGTGACAATCTTCATGACAGAGTGCACTCTCTTAAGGAATGTAGAGGTTGGTTTGTCATTAAGTGATATGAAGAAATCTTTAATTTAAACCCTATCAGATATCTATAGGACATTTCATCCCAAAACAATGAATTACACCTTTTTCTCAAGCGCACATGGAACCTTCAGGATAGATCACATCCTGGGCCATAAAGCTAGCCTTGGTAAATTCAAAAAAATAGAAATCATTCCAAGCATCTTTTCTGACCACAATGCAGTAAGATTAGATCTCAATTACAGGAGAAAAACTATTAAAAATTCCAACATATGGAGGCTGAACAACACACTGCTGAATAACCAACAAATCACAAAAGAAATCAAAAAAGAAATCAAAATTTGCATAGAAACGAACGAAAATGAAAACACAACAACCCAAAACCTGTGGGACACAGTAAAAGCAGTCCTAAGGGGAAAGTTCATAGCAATACAGGCACACCTCAAGAAACAAGAACAAAGTCAAATAAATAACCTAACTCTACACCTAAAGCAACTAGAAAAGGAAGAAATGAAGAACCCCAGGGTTAGTAGAAGGAAAGAAATCTTAAAAATTAGAGCAGAAATAAATGCAAAAGAAACAAAAGAGACCATAGCAAAAATCAACAAAGCCAAAAGCTGGTTCTTTGAAAGGATAAATAAAATTGACAAACCATTAGCCAGACTCATCAAGAAACAAAGGGAGAAAAATCAAATCAATAAAATTAGAAACGAAAATGGAGAGATCACAACAGACAACACAGAAATACAAAGGATCATAAGAGACTACTATCAACAATTATATGCCAATAAAATGGACAACTAGGAAGAAATGGACAAATTCTTAGAAAAGTACAACTTTCCAAAACTCTACCAGGAAGAAATAGAAAACCTTAACAGACCCATCACAAGCACGGAAATTGAAACTGTAATCAGAAATCTTCCAGCAAACAAAAGCCCAGGTCCAGACGGCTTCACAGCTGAATTCTACCAAAAATTTAGAGAAGAGCTAACACCTATCCTGCTCAAACTCTTCCAGAAAATTGCAGAGGAAGGTAAACTTCCAAACTCATTCTATGAGGCCACCATCACCCTAATACCAAAACCTGACAAAGATCCCATAAAAAAAGAAAACTACAGGCCAATATCACTGATGATTATAGATGCAAAAATCCTTAACAAAATTCTAGCAATCAGAATCCAACAACACATGAAAAAGATCATACACCATGACCAAGTGAGCTTTATCCCAGGGATGTAAGGATTCTTCAATATCCGCAAATCAATCAATGTAATACACCACATTAACAAATTGAAAAACAAAAACCATATGATTATCTCAATAGATGCAGAGAAAGCCTTTGACAAAATTCAACATCCATTTATGATAAAAACTCTCCAGAAAGCAGGAATAGAAGGAACATACCTCAACATAATAAAAGCTATGTATGACAAACCCACAGCAAACATTATCCTCAATGGTGAAAAATTGAAAGCATTTCCTCTAAAGTCAGGAACAAGACAAGGGTGCCCACTTTCACCATTACTATTCAACATAGTTTTGGAAGTTTTGGCCACAGCAATCAGAGCAGAAAAAGAAATAAAAGGAATCCAAATTGGAAAAGAAGAAGTAAAACTCTATTTGCAGATGACATGATTCTCTACATAGAAAACCCTAAAGACTCCACCAGAAAATTACTAGAACTAATCAATTATTATAGTAAAGTTGCAGGATATAAAATCAACACACAGAAATCCCTTGCATTCCTATACACTAATAATGAGAAAATAGAAAGAGAAATTAAGGAAACAATTCCATTCACCATTGCAACGGAAAGAATAAAATACTTAGGAATATATCTACCTAAAGAAACTAAAGACCTATATATAGAAAACTATAAAACACTGGTGAAAGAAATCAAAGAGGACACTAATAGATGGAGAAATATACCATGTTCATGGATTGGAAGAATCAATATAGTGAAAATGAGTATACTACCCAAAGCAATTTATAGATTCAATGCAATCCCTATCAAGCTACCAACAGTATTCTTCACAGAGCTAGAACAAATAATTTCACAATTTGTATGGAAATACAAAAAACCTCGAATAGCCAAAGCGATCTTGAGAAAGAAAAATGGAACTGGAGGAATCAACCTACCTGACTTCAGGCTCTACTACAAAGCCACAGTTATCAAGACAGTATGGTACTGGCACAAAGACAGAAATATAGATCAATGGAACAAAATAGAAAGCCCAGAGATAAATCCACGCACCTATGGACACCTTATCTTTGACAAAGGAGGCAAGAATATACAATGGATTAAAGACAATCTCTTTAACAAGTGGTGCTGGGAAATCTGGTCAACCACTTGTAAAAGAATGAAACTAGAACACTTTCTAACACCATATACAAAAATAAACTCAAAATGGATTAAAGATCTCAACGTAAGACCAGAAACTATAAAACTCCTAGAGGAGAACATAGGCAAAACACTCTCTGACATACATCACAGCAGGATCCTCTATGACCCACCTCCCAGAATATTGGAAATAAAAGCAAAAATAAACAAATGGGACCTAATTAAACTTAAAAGCTTCTGCACATCAAAGGAAACTATTAGCAAGGTGAAAAGACAGCCTTCAGAATGGGAGAAAATAATAGCAAATGAAGCAACCGACAAACAACTAATCTCAAAAATATACAAGCAACTCCTACAGCTCAACTCCAGAAAAATAAATGACCCAATCAAAAAATGGGCCAAAGATCTAAATAGACATTTCTCCAAAGAAGACATACAGATGGCTAACAAACACATGAAAAGATGCTCAACATCACTCATTATCAGAGAAATGCAAATCAAAACCACTGTGAGGTACCATTTCACACCAGTCAGAATGGCTGCGATCCAAAAGTCTACAAATAATAAATGCTGGAGAGGGTGTGGAGAAAAGGGAACCCTCTTACACTGTTGGTGGGAATGCAAACTAGTACAGCCACTATGGAGAACAGTGTGGAGACTCCTTAAAAAACTGGAAATAGAACTGCCTTATGATCCAGCAATCCCACTGCTGGGCATACACACTGAGGAAACCAGAAGGGAAAGAGACACGTGTACCCCAATGTTCATCGCAGCACTGTTTATAATAGCCAGGACATGGAAGCAACCTAGATGTCCATCAGCAGATGAATGGATAAGAAAGCAGTGGTACATATACACAATGGAGTATTACTCAGCCATTAAAAAGAATACATTTGAATCAGTTCTAATGAGGTGGATGAAACTGGAGCCTATTATACAGAGTGAAGTAAGCCAGAAGGAAAAACACCAATACAGTATACTAACACATATATATGGAATTTAGAAAGATGGTAACGATAACCCTGTATACGAGACAGCAAAAGAGACACTGATGTATAGAACAGTTTTATGGACTCTGTGGGAGAGGGAGAGGGTGGGAAGATTTGGGAGAATGGCATTGAAACATGTGAAATGTCATGTATGAAACGAGATGCCAGTCCAGGTTCAATGCACGATGCTGGATGCTTGGGGCTGGTGCACTGGTACGACCCAGAGGGATGGTATGGGGAGGGAGGAGGGAAGAGGGTTCAGGATGGGGAACACATGTATACCTGTGGTGGATTCATTTTGATATTTGGCAAAACTAATACAATTATGTAAGGTTTAAAAATAAAATAAAATTAATTATTAAAAAAAAAAACCCTATCAGATTAGATATGGAGGAAAGAATGTTATGCAATTGTGAATGAACAAGTGACAGAGGGTATCTTTAAGGGAGATCGCATTGCGGATATGCACAGGCAGATATGAGACGAAGAAACTGGGGGCTGTACCATTTAAAAATTTAGTTCTTGGCAAAAAACGTATCACTAAACTGAAATGCTTTCATACTGAGAGCAAGGAATAAGATTCAAGGGTCAAAGACAAAGATGAATTTATAGGGCATGAGACATGAAAACCAAGGTAGTTATGTTTGTCCTGTAAAATGTGATGTATGTCTTGTTCTTTTTCCAGTTCTCAATACCTTCTATCATGATGAGTAGTGAAGTGAAGTCTCTCAGTCGTGTCCGACTCTTTGAGACCCCATGGACTGTATCCTCTGTCCATGGGATTTTCCAGGCAAGAGTACTGGAGTGGGTGGCCATTTCCTTCTCCAGGGGATCTTCCCGACCCAGGGATCGAACTGTAGTCTCCCGCGCTATAGGCAGACGCTTTTACCGTCTGAGACACCAGGGAAGTATCCATGACCAAATAGCAACTCAGTAGAGTTGATTATGGGCTGCCCCGATGTTGTTGTTGTTCAGTCGCCGGGTTTTGTCTGACTGTTTGTGACCCCATGGACTGCAGCATGGCCAGGGTTTCCTGTCCTTCACCATCTCCCAAAGCTTTCTCAAACTCATGTCTGTTGAGTTGGTGATGCCATCCAATCATCTTATCCTCGGTCATCCCATTTTCCTGCCTTAAATCTTTTCAAGCATCAAGGTGTTTTCTAATGAGTCAGCTCTTCATGTCAGGTGGCCCAAGTATTAGAGCTTCAGCTTCAGCATCAGCATCAGTCTTTTCAGTCAATATTCAGGATTGATTTCCTTTAGGATTAATGGGTTTGATCTCCTAGCAGTTCAAAGGACTTTCAAGAGTCTTCTCCAAAAACCACAGTTTGAAAGCATCAGTTCTTCAGCACTCAGCCTTCTTTACTGTCCAACTCTCATATCCATATATGACTACTGGAAGAACCATAGCTTTGACTATATGGACCTTTGTTAGCAAAGTGATTTCTCTGCTTTTCAATATGCTATCTGGCTCTGTCATAGCTTTCCTTCCAAGGAGCAAATGTCTTTTAATCTCATGACTGCAGTCACTGTCAGGAATGATTTTAGAGCCCAGGAAAAGAAAATCTGTAACTGTTTCCATTGTTTCCCCATATATTTGCCAGGAAGTGATGGGACCAGATGCCATGATCTTAGTTTTTTGCATATTGAGTGTTAAACCGGCTTTTTCATGTTCCTCTTTCACCTTCATCAAGAGGCTCTTTAGTTCCTCTTTGCTTTCTGCATTTAGGGTGGTGTCAGGTGCATATCTGAGGTTGGTGATATTTGTCCTGGCAATCCTGTTTCCAGCCTGTGAGTCATACAGCCTGGCATTTTGCATGATGTTCATGGTGTATATAAGTTAAATAAGCAGAGTGACAATATACAGCCTTGATGTACTCCTTTCCCAGTTTTGAAATAGTCCATTCTTCCATGTCGAGTTCTAACTATTGCTTCTTATCCTACATTCAGGTTTTCTCAGGAGGCAGCTAGGGTGGCCTGGTATTCCCATCTCTTCAAGAATTTTTAACAGTTTTCTTGTGATTCATGAAGTAAAGACTCTATCTAACATAGTCAATGAAGCAGAAATAGATAGTTTTCTGGAATTCCCTTGCTTTTTCTATAACAACTTGACCTCTGGTTCCTTTGTCTTTTCTAAATCCAGCTTGTCCATCTGAAATTATCTGTTCATGTACTGTTGAAGCCTAGCTTGAGGGATTTTGAACATTACCTTACTAGCGCAATTGTGCAGTTTGAACATTCTTAGGCATTGCCCTTCTTTGCAATTGAAATGAAAACTGACCTTTTCCAACCCTGTGGCCATTGCTAAGTTTTCCAAATGATTGAGGGTAGCACTTTAACAGTGTCATCTTTTAGGATTTGAAATAGCTCAGCTGGAATTCCTTCAGTTCCACTAACTTTGTTAGTTGTAATGCTTCCTAAGGCTCACTTGGCTTCACATTCCAGGATGTCTGGCTCTAGGTGATGACCACACCATCATGGTTATCCAGGTCATTAAGACCTTTTTAATACAATTCTTCTGGTGTATTCTTGCCACCTCTTCTTTTTAGAAAAAAAATTATTTATTTTTAATTGAAGGATAATTGCCTTACCAAATTTTGTTGTTTTCTTTTAAACCTTATCATGAATCAGCCACGGATATATATATATACATATATATATATATATATATATATCCCCTCCCTTTTGATATAGAGCCCCTGTTTGATTTTCCTGAGACATACAGCAAATTCCCATTGGCTATCTATTTTACATATGGTAAGTTAAGTTTCCATGTTGCTCACTCCATACATCTCACCCTCTCCTCTCCTATCCCCAGGTCCATAACTCTATTTTGTATGTCTTTTTCTTCATTTCTGCCCTGCAAATAAATTTTTCAGTACCATTTTTCTATATTTTGTATATTTGCGTTCAGTTCAGTTCAGTCGCTCAGTCATGTCGGACTCTTTACGACCCCATGAATCGCAGCATGTCAGGCCTCCCTGTCCATCACCAACTCCCGGAGTTCACTCAGACTCACATCCATCGAGTCAGTGATGCCATCCAGCCATCTTATCCTCTGTCGTCCCCTTCTCCTCCTGACCCCAATCCCTCCCAGCATCAGAGTCTTTTCCAGTGAGTCAACTCTTCACATGAGGTGGCCAAAGTACTGGAGTTTCAGCTTCAGCATCATTCCTTCCAAAGAAATCCCAGGGCTGATCTCCTTCAGAATGGACTGGTTGGATCTCCTTGCAGTCCAAGGGACTCTCAAGAGTCTTCTCTAACACCACAGTTCAAAAGCATCAATTTTTCAGTGCTCAGCTTTCTTCACAGTCCAACTCTCACATCCATACATGACCACTGGAAAAACCATAGCCTTGACTAGACAGACCTTTGTTGGCAAAGCAATGTCTCTGCTTTTCAATATGCTATCTAAGTTGGTCATAATTTTTTTTCCAAGGAGTAAGTGTCTTTTAATTTCATGGCTGCAATCACCATCTGCAGTGACTCTGGAGGCCTAAAAAATAAAGTCTGACACTTTTTCCCCATCTATTTCCCATGAAGTGATGGGGCCAGATGTCATGATCTTCATTTATGAATGTTGAGCTTTAAGCCAACTTTTTCACTCTTCACTTTCATCAAGAGGCTTTTTAGTTCCTCTTCACTTTCTGCCATAAGGGTGGTGTCATCTGCATATCTGAGGTTATTGATATTTCTCCCAGCAATCTTGATTCCAGCTTGTGCTTCTTCCAGCCCAGCGTTTCTCATGATGTACTCTGCATAGAAGTTAAATAAGCAGGGTGACAATATACAGCCTTGACGTACTCCTTTTCCTATTTGGAACCAGTCTATTGTTCCATGTCCAGTTCTGTTGCTTCCTGATCTGCATATAGGTTTCTCAAGAGGCAGGTCAGGTGGTCTGGTATTCCCATCTCTTTCAGAATTTTCCACAGTTTATTGTGATCCACACAGTCAAAGGCTTTGTCATAGTCAATCAAGCAGAAATAGATGTTTTTCTGGAACTCTCTTGCTTTTTCGATGATTCAGCAGATGTTGGCAATTTGATCTCTGGTCCCTCTGTCTTTTCTAAAACCAGCTTGAACATCTGGAAGTTCATGGTTCACGTATTACATCAGAATATGATATTTATCTTTCTCTTTCTGACTCACTTCACTCTGTATAATAGGTTCTAGGCTCATCCACCTCATTAGAACTGACTCAAATGCATTCCTTTTATGGCTGAGTAATATTCCATTTTGTATATGTACCAGAACTTCTTTATCCATTCATCTGTCGATGGACATCTAGGTTGTTTCCATGTTGTAGTTATTGTAAACAGTGCTGCAATGAACAATGGTATACATGTTTCTTTTTCAATTTTGGCTTCCTCAGTGTATATGCCTAGGAGTGGGATTGAGGGGTTACATTGTGCTTTTATTCCTATTTTTTTTAAGGGACCTCCATATTATCTCCTATAGTGGCTGTATCAATTTACATTCCCACCAACAGTGCAAGAGCATTCCCTTTTCTCCACACCCTCTCCAGCATTTTCTGTTTGTAGACTTTTTGATATGGCCATTCTGAGTGGTGTGAGGTGATATCTCATTGTAGTTTTGATTTGCCTTTCTCTAATAATGAGCAATGTTGAGTATCTTTTCATGCGTTTGTTGGCCATCTGTATGTCTTCTTTCGAGAAATGTCTGTTTAGGTTTTTTCCCCCCACTTTTTGATTGGGTTGTTTGTTTTTCTGGTATTGAGTTGTATGAGCTACTTGTAAATTTTGGAAATTAATCCTTTGTCAGTTGTTTCATTTGCTATTATTTTCTCCCATTCTGAGGGTTCTCTTTTCACCTTGCTTATAGTTTCCTCTGCTGTGCAAAAGCTTTTAAGTTTGACCAGGTCCCACTTGTTTACTTTTATTTTTATTTCCATTACTCTAGGAGGTGGGTCATAGAGGATCTTGCTTTGCTTTGATTTATGTCATTGAGTGTTCTGCCTATGTTTTCCTTTAAGAGTTTTATAGTTTCTGATCTTACATTTAGGTCTTTAATCCATTTTGAGTTTATCTTTGTGTATGGTGTTAGGAAGTATTCTAATTTCATTCTTCTACATGTAGCTGTCCAATTTTCCCAGCACCACTTATTGAAGAGGCTGTCTTTGCCCCATTGTATATTCTTGCCTCTTTTGTCAAAAATAAGGTACCCATAGGTGCATGGGTTTATTTCTAGGATTTCTGTCCTATTCCTTTGGCCTACATTTCTGTTTTTGTGCCAGTACCATACTATCTTGATGACTGTAGCTTTGTAGTATACAAAGTTATAATAAAGTCTGTAATCTGAAGTCAGGAAGGTTGATTTCTCCAGTTCCATTCTTCTTTCTCAAGACTGCTTTGGCTATTTGGGGTCTTTTGTGTTTCCATATGAATTGTGAAATTTTTTGTTCTAGTTCTGAACAAATACCAGAACAATACAATGTTCTAGTTCTGGACAATGGCAGAAAAATGCCATTGATAGTTTGATAGGGATTGCATTGAATCTGTAGATTACATTTTGTAGTATATTCATTTTCACAACATTGATTCTTCTTACCCAGGAACATGGGATATCTCTCCATCTATTTATGTCATCTTTGATTTCTTTCATCAGTGTCTTATAATTTTCTGTGTACAGTTCTTTTGTTTCCTTATGTAAGCTTATTCTTAGATATTTAATTATTTTTGTTGCAATGGTGAAGGGGATTGATTCCTTAATTTCTCTTTCTGAGTTTTCATTGTTAGTATGTAGGTATGCAAATTATTTCTGTGTATTGATTTTGTATCTTGCAACTTTGTTAAATTCACTGATTAGCTCTAGTAATTTTCTGGTAGTATCTTTAGGGTTTTCTATGTACAGTGTCATGTCATCTGCAAACAGTGAGAGCTTTATTTCTTCTTTTCTGATCTGGATTCCTTTTTTTTTTTTTTTCTTTTCTTCTCTGATTGCTGTAGCTAGGACTTCCAAAACTATGTTGAATAATAGTGGTGAAAGTGGACACCCTTGTCTTGCTCCTGATCTTAGGGGAAATGTGTTCAGTTTTTAACCATTGAGAATAATATTTGCTGTATGCTTATCATATATGGCCTTTCTATGTTGAGGCAGGTTCCTTCTATGCTGAGTCTTTGAAGGGTTTAATCATAAATGGGTGCTGAATTTTGTTAAAGGCTTTTTTTTTTTTTGCATCTATTGAGATTATCATATGGTTTTTATGTTTCAATCTGTTAATATGGTGTATCACATTGATTGATTTGTGTATATTGAAGAATCCTTGCCTCCCTGGAATAAACCCAAGATGATCATGGTGTATGAGTTTTTAATGTGTTGTTGAATTCTGTTTGCTAAAATTTTGTGAAGGATTTTTGCATCTATGTTCATCAATGATATTAGCCTGTAGTTTTCTTTATTTTGTGTTGTCTTTGTCTGGTTTTGGTATCAGGCTGTGGTGGCCTCATAAAATGAGTTTGGAAGTGTTTCTTCCTCTGCAATTTTTTGAAACAGTTTTAGAAGGATAGGCATTAGCTCTCCTTTGAATGTTTGATAGACTTCTCCTGTGAAGCCATCTGGTCCTGGGCTTTTGTTTTTTGGGAGATTTTTGATCACAGCTTCAATTTCAATGCTTGTAATTGGGTTGTTTATAATTTCTATTTCTTCCTGGTGCAGTCTTGGAAGACTGAACTTTTCTAAGAATCTTTCCATTTCTTCCAGGTTATCATTTTATTGCCATATAGTTGTTCATAATAGTCTCTTACAATCCTTTGTATTTCTGCATTGTCTATTGTAACCTCCCCTTTTTCATTCTAATTTTGTTGATTTGATTCTTCTCTCTTTTTTCCTTGATGAGTCTGGCTAAAAGCTTTGTCAATTTTATCTTCTCAAAGAACCAGCTTTTAGTTTTATTAATCTTTACTATTGATTCTTTCATTTCTTTTTCATTTATTTCTGCTAGATCTTTATAATTTCTTCCCTTCTGCTAATTTTTTTTTCGGTTATTCTTTTTCCAGTTGTTTTAGGTGTAAATTTAGGTTGTATAGTTGATGTTTTTCTTGTTTCTTGAGGTAGGATTGTATTGTTATAAACTTCACTCTTAGAATTGCTTTTGTTGCATACATCGGTTTTGATTTGTCATGTTTTCATTGTCATTTGTTTCTAGAAATTTTTTAATCTCCCTTTTGGTTTCAGCAGTAACCTGTTGGTTATTTAGAAACATATTTTTAAATCTTCATGTGATTGTGTTTTTTAGTTATTTTCTTGTAATTGATATGTAGTCTCATAGCATTGTAGTCAGAAAAAATGCTTGATACAATTTCAATTTTCTTAATTGCCACCTCTTCTTAATCTTTTCTGCTTCTATTAGTTCATTACACTAGCTGAAATAAGTCAAGCAGTGAAAGATGTGGAACATAGGATTTTGCTTCTCTGTGGAATGTAAAATATTAAACTCATACAAGCAGGATGTATTTTCTGACATTTTGCTGGTTGTGAACATTGCAGAAAATCATTTCATGAATATTGTAGAACACCTAGGATTACTATTCAAGTGTATACTTTCTATAATAATATTTATGGAGTTAAAATGCCCCATATTCATTTTCTATGAGAATTTAATATGATCTAGTAAGAAACCATGTGATATGTTTAACAGAACATAAACAGGATATTAAACCCACAGACCCACACACATGCACGCGCAGGCACACACACACACACACACACACACACACACACACACACACACAGTGGCATTATTTTGGCTCCTTCCAAGATTCTTTCACTGTCACTTAGGTTAGCATTAATGGATATGCAAGTATAGTATTTTAGTGATTTTAATAACTTTTATTGGGCAATATCTCTTTGCCTAAACTAACAAGAAAATGTCTTTTGTCAAGTGTATTCTTTTCTTTAATATCAAAGTTTCTTATCAATAGAGTTTGTTGGTAAGTGGTAAAATGAAAAGTAAATTAATGTAGTTCTGCACAGCATTCAGTAAGCCAAGATTACTACCATACAAAAAATGTGACACCTCAAAAAGTGATGGATACTTGTCTTGCACAACTCAATAGGAGCCTTGTGATGTAATTATTGTGACGGAGGACAGTAAGGCAGGGTAATCAAGTGAAGTCCTAACTAGGCTGTTTCTAGTAAAAGGAAAATCCTCCCTTTGTTGATAATAGATTCTTTGCAATCTTAAAGATAAGCAAAGCAAGGGAAACTTACTGTGAAGACTTGAGTGATTCAATGTACCACAAGCATCATGAGCCACATAACAATTGGACTATGATACCACCTATTCTCCAGTTTCATACCCAAAGCTGATAACCATGTGTCTTTCCTGGGCACATTTTGCATCTTCCAATTGCAGGTACATAACAACAAACTTATACCCAGTGCTACAGTATCAGTTAAAATTCAGTAAGAAAAGAAAAACCAATTAGTGTTTTTTTCAAAAAATTTTTATTGGAATAGAGTTGATTTACAATGTTGTGTTAGTTTCAGGTATACACCACAGTGAATCAGTTATACATATATCCATTCTTTTTTAGATTGTTTTCTATATACTTCATTACAGTGTATTGAGTAGAGTTTCATTTGTCATAGTTCTTAATAGCTATCTATTTGGATATAATTGTGTTTATATGTCAGTTCCAACCTTCTAATTTATCTCTCCCTACTGCTTACCCTCTGATAAGCATACATTTCTTTACTACATCTGTAAGTCTATTTCTGTTTTGTAGATAAGTTCATTCGTACCTGTTTATAGATCCCACATATAAGTGATATCATATGATATTTGTCCTTCTCTGACATACTTCACCCAGTTTGACAATCTCTAGGTCTATCCAAATTGCTACAAATGGCATTATTTCATTATTTTTTGTGGCTGAGTTGCAGTCAGCCAGGAATAATGCAATCAATCATTTCAGTGAAAAGCTTTAACACAGAGAGTTGGTTAAATAGTTATTGAAGGGCTGAAAGTTAAAAAAAAAAACACAAAGAAGTAGTATAGCAATCATAAATGAGGGAAGAAGCTACTCCACCAAGGGCTTGGGGGGTGTAAAGGAATCAGCTCAGCTTTTAAGACACAGAGGCATTTTTAGACCACTGTTGAAAGTATGTAAGATGAACACAAGATACAGCATAGAGCAGTGGTTCTGAGAAGCCCAACCAGAGCAAAGCCCATGCAAATGATGTAGAGAAGCTATGAGAAGAAAATTATTGCAAAAGTGGGGAAAAAGAATTGTTTGTTACTACAGCAGGGTCTTCCTGTCTTCTCCCTTTGACCTGTGACTCTTCCATATCTTCAGCATTGTGCATGAGCAGTTAGGACCCAAAGGTCACTTTTGAAGGAAAAACCAGACTTACATCAGTAGTTCTCAACCTTGGCCAAACACTAGAACCATCTGAGTGCTTTAAAAAATACTCATACTCAGGCCACACCCAAGTCAAGTTAAACCAGAGTGTCTAGTGGTGAGACTCAGGGTCAGTAGTTTTAAATTTCCTAGATGTTTTTGATAAAAGCCAAGGTTGAGAAACAGTGCACAGTGATGTGCATCCTCAAATATAACTGCATGCAGATATCTGAAAAATAGAAATAGAATTTCCTATGGAAAAGACATAAGAGTTGTGGAAAACTTGTAAATTTTCAACACATCTAAAGGGAATTAATCATTGTTTGAAGCTGCTTCAGCACCAAAGAAACATCATAGAATCTCTGTAGATAGAATGAGATTTAGGCAAAGAGTGATTATGATACACAAAGGATCCTAAAACTCCCTGCTGTCATGTTAAACCATAAAAGAGAAGCAATATTCAGGTGTAACACAAAGAAAGGAATGTAGGTCATACCTGTGGCAGATTCATTTTGATATATGGCAAAACCAATACAATATTGTAAAGTTAAATAAAATAAAATTTAAAAAAAAGAGTTGCAAAATGACATCATGAGAGAGGTAAAATTTTCAGATCTCCAGGTTTAGTTTTGCTACCTTTTCTATGGGTGGCCAGATCTTAAGATGAGAAGGTTTTGCTGAGGAACCTACACGTGGCCCTTTTGATGTCTCTGTTCCTTATACTGTAGATGAAGGGATTCAGCATAAGGGTGACCACAGTTTATACCACTGAGGCCACTGCATCCTTCCTGAGATTGTTAAACAGCTGAGCTGAGGTACTCACCAAGGTCTGTTCCTTAAAATAAGCAAGCAACTGTCAGGTGAGAACCACTGGTGGAGAAGTCTTTATATATCCCACCTGATGAGGGCACCCTCAGAAAAGAGACAAGAATTTTATAGTAAGAAAAAAAGATTCCTGATGTAGGGAGAAAAACAGAGATGGCACCAATAATACACCTGACTATACTCTTTGTGTGTCAGAGCAGAGAAGGGTCACAGAATAAACTAGAGATTTCTACATCCTAGAAGCAGATAAGTTGTAACATAATCAGATTCTGAACCTGAGAATCCAAAAGGCTAACCAAAATAGACACCAAAACTAAGGAGCAACAGAGGCGCGGGTTCATGACAACCCTGTAGTGCAGTGGGTGACAGGTGGCCACAAGCCTGTCATAGGCCATCACAGGAAGAAGAGTACTATCCATGTACCCCAAAACATAAAAGTAGAGATCTGTTGTCAGGCAGCCTGCATAGAGGGTGACACTGCTATTAGTTTGGATGTTCACAGTCATCTTAGGGATGGTGTTGGAGATGAAACCAATGTTAGCCAAGGACAGGTTGGAGAGGAAGAAGTACATGGGGGTGTGGAGGTGAGGGTCAGAGGTGACAGCCAGGATGATGAGTAGGTTCCCCAGCACGGTGACCAGGTACATGGACAGGAAGAGTCCAAAGAGGAAAGGCTGAAGTTCTGGATCATTGAGAGGCCCAGGAGGAAGAATTTTGAGACAGTGGTTAGATTTCCAGTTCTATGTAGCTTGGCTATCTTTGGGAAACAAAAAGACGACTGGAAAAATAGGAAATACATAAACTGTCATGTAGCACTATGTCTATATTTTGGATTCAACCAACTCATTTCTAAGATTATACACCGTTGTTCCTTCAGCAGTGTTTCTCACTGTGACAAATTCTATTTGCTTAGAATTTTTCATCCGTGATTTCTGTATTACACACGTCTGTCTATAAACTCTTAGATTATAAAACTTCATGAAAAGTGAAAGGAAGCAAGAACATTAGAGTTAATATATCTATGATCTTAGTTAAATATAGCCTACTTCTTTAGAAATAACATATAATGAGAGATTCCCTTCCCCTTCTAAGAAAATATATAATAATTAAAATATAAAGAAATTAAGTCATTTATATAAATCTTATTTTCTTCAAATACAGTTTTAGGCATTTCCTTCATTTAGAATATTTAGAAATATCTATGAAATGCAGGACTATGTCATCTGGATTCTGAATTAAAAATGAATATTCATAATCAGAACACAGTTTATTTGATATTCAGAGTTTTATCATCTTTGATTTTCTGTCTTCCCTCCTTCATGAAATAGCGATTACTCAAATATTAGAGGTTATCTTCTAGAACTCATTTAGTATATACGTCATACCTTTGGAGGAGGTCAAATTTCAATCAATATTGTTTAATTAACTGCACATGATCTAATGTGTTGGTGACTACAAAGATGGTATTCCTGTGCACAGCATTGTCAATGATTACATGATAATGAAATTTAAGAAACCCCCTTGAAATTTTTTATCTTATACAGATTATTTGTTTCAATACAGTCTCTCTCTTTTTTTTTTTCAGTACCATCTCGATTAAATGTCTGATGTGTGAGACCACTTTACATTTTTGGACTCTGTTCTGTACTGGCAGAAAAATATTGCTTCATTGTTTTTTTTTTTTTTTCAGTTTATTGAAATTATTGACAAAATGCATATTTGGGTTGTGCCACTTGAAAGTCTTTAAAAGATGTACAAAATGATGATTTAATACACATACACATGGAGAATAATTACCACAGTCAAGTTAAGTAATGTATCTGGAAGCTCACATATTTTCTATTTGTGTGTGTGTGTAGTACCAGTTAAGCAAATCTCTCTTAGCAGATTTCATGAACACAACCAGAATTATTAGCTATAGTAACCAGGCTATTTATTAGATCCCAGAATTTATTCAATTTATAACTGAAAGTTTGTACCCTTTTTCTAACATTTCTCACTTTCCTTACCACAAGTCCTCACAACTACAGTTCTAATCTATGGTCCTAAGAGTTCAATTTTCTTCTACACCTAAGTGAGATCATAGTGAATTTGACTGACTGTGTCTGGTGTATATATTTTAAAAAGCATAATATTCTCCAGATCCATCCATGTTGTCACAAATGGCAGGATTTCCTTCTTCGTATGGTTGAGTAATAGTCTATTGTCTTTATATACACACCATATTTTTCTACCTGCTCATCTGTCAACAGACACGTTTTCATACTTTCACTATTTCAAATAATATCACAATGACAGGGGAGTGTAGATATCTCTTTGAGGTTCTGACTTCATTTCTTTGGCATCTACCATGACGTGGTGTGCTGGATCCTAAGGTAGTTCTACTTCAGTTTGCTCCTTTTTTTAATTTTTAAAGAAACCTCCTTTCTGTTTTCTGTAATAGCTGTACAAATGTTTTTTCCCATCAACCAGGTACAAGGGTTTTCTTCCCTCCACACCCTCACCAACATTTGTTGTTGTTTTTAAATAGTAGCCATCCTAACAGATGTGAGGCGATATTTAATGTAGATTTTGACCAACTTTTCCTGATATTAGCAATGTTGAGCACATTTTCATATACCTGGTAGTCTTATTTTCCTGATCATAAACTCTTATTTACATTGAAGAGCTTAGCATAAGGAAAATTCCTACAGCCAGGTGAGAATGCAGACCTCTGCATGTGTGCATGCCTGCTAACTTGCTTCAGTCATGTCTGACTCTTTGTGACCCTACGGACTGTAGCCCCCCCAGGCTCCTCTGTCCAAGTGATTCTCCAGGCAAGAAGACTGGAGTGGGTTGCCATACCCTCCTCCAGGGATCTTCCTGACCCAGGGATTGAACCCGAGTCTCTCGTCTCTCACATCTCCTGTGCTGGCAGGTGGGTTCTTTACCACTGAGCCAACGGGGAAGCCCCCTCTAAGTCTAGTTAACAGAATTTCATATCAGTGCTTCCTAATAAAGGAATTGCAATCTTATACTTCTGTGTCCATTTGATTGATGATTTGCATGTGCTTATTTTAAAATACACAACAACCCTAGCTTCATCTAGAATGAATTTCAGTATCTCTACATGTGTGCTTTTTGGTCACCCTAATGTGAAGCTGGACTTCATAAACACTGCCTTAAAATATCGCCCAACTTATATAAAGCTCCATGAATATTACCTATTATTATTCTCATCAATACCCGCTACTTATTTTTAAAATATAAACATTAATTAGTATATGCTTCAATCTCATACTTGATAAAGATTTGAAATATTAATGATATGGTTTAACTTTTCTTGGAATTTCAGCTCCATCTCATTCCTCTGCATACACATCCCCAAAAGGAACCAGTGTCATGAAGTTGATGAGTATTATTTCCTTGTCAGTGTTTCCATAATGTCAATTTCATTTATGTATCCATAACTAGCTTCTTAAAATCTTCCTTAAACAGAATACTACCCTTATTGCCTCTAAGATGCTCTTGTTTACCACAACTTTGAGGTTAAGTCTCCTTGTGAAATACATAAAACTACTTCAAACATTTACCTGATGCACATTATCATGTAAGGATATACAATATTTTCTTTATTGCATAAATTTATGTTTATATGTATTGATTTAAATTTAAAAATTTAAAATATATGTTTTGAATTCATTTAAAATGCAATAATATATAATTTGATATATTTAATTTATATATTAAATAAATATTTAATTTACATTATATATATACCATATTTGTCATATTACTTATATTAGTTTATTCTCAGATAACCTGGAAAGGGCATGGTAATCCACTTCAGTATTCTTGCCTGGAGAATCCCATGGATAGAGGAGCCTGGCATGTTATAGTCCATGGAGTTGAAAAGAGACATGCCTGAAATGACTTAACACATACACACATTCTCAAATAATCCTACAAAAATTCTTGTATCTTTCTTTGTATTGTATGATGAGAACTTGTATATATTATGTGAGTGGTGATTAGTTTTTCAATTTCTAACAATTGGTATATAATCAGGTTTATTAATGTTCAGATCAGATCAGATCAGTTGTTCAGTCATGTCCGACTCTTTGCGACCCCATGAATCGCAGCACGCCAGGCCTCCCTGTCCATCACCAACTCCCGGAGTTAACTGAGACTCACATCCATTGAGTCAGTGATGCCATCCAGCCATCTCATCCTCTGTCGTCCCCTTCTCCTCCTGCCCCCAATCCCTCCCAGCATCAGAGTCTTTTCCAATAAGTCAACTCTTTGCATGAGGTGGCCAAAGTACTGGAGTTTCAGCTTTAGCATCATTCCTTCCAAAGAACACCCAGGGCTGATCTCCTTCAGAATGGGCTGGTTGGATCTCCTTGCGGTCCAAGGGATTCTTAAGAGTCTTCTCCAACACCACAGTTCAAAAGCATCAATTCTTTGGCACTCAGCCTTCTTCACAGTCCGACTCTCACATCCATACATGACCACTGGAAAAACCATAGCCTTGACTAGCCAGACCTTTGTTGGCAAAGTAATGTCTCTGCTTTTGAATATGCTATCTAGGTTGGTCATAACTTTCCTTCCAAGGAGTAAGCGTCTT
Organism: Bos taurus; assembly: GCF_002263795.3. Taxonomy (NCBI): domain Eukaryota; kingdom Metazoa; phylum Chordata; class Mammalia; order Artiodactyla; family Bovidae; genus Bos; species Bos taurus. Next base: position 14,044,583 of record NC_037334.1, on the reverse strand, counting down.
TTAATTTCATGGCTGCAGTCACCATCTGCAGTGATTTTGGAGCCCCCCAAAAAGAAAGTCTGACACTGTTTCTACTCTTTCCCCATCTATTTCCCATGAAGTGATGGGACCGGATGCCATGATCTTCGTTTTCTGAATGTTGAGCTTTAAGCCAACTTTTTCACTCTCCTCTTTCACTTTCATCAAGAGGCTTTTGAGTTCCTCTTCACTTTCTGCCGTAAGGGTGGTGTCAGCTGTATATCTGAGGTTATTGATATTTCTCCCATCAGTCTTGATTCCAGCTTGTGTTTCTTCCAGTCCAGTGTTTCTCATGATGTACTCTGCACATAAGTTAAATAAACGGGGTGACAATATACAGCTTTGACGTACTCCTTTTCCTATCTGGAACCAGTCTGTTGTTCCATGTCCAGTTCTAACTGTTGCTTCCTGACCTGCATACAAATTTCTCAAGAGGCAGATCAGGTGGTCTGGTATTCCCATCTCTTTCAGAATTTTCCACAGTTTATTGTGATCCACACAGTCAAAGGCTTTGGCATAGTCAATTAAGCAGAAATAGATGTTTTTCTGGAACTCTCTTGCTTTTTCCATGATCCAGCGGATGTTGGCAATTTGATCTCTGGTTCCTCTGCCTTTTCTAAAACCAGCTTGAACATCAGGAAGTTCACGGTTCACATATTGCTGAAGCCTGGCTTGGAGAATTTTGAGCATTACTTTACTAGCGTGTGAGATGAGTGCAATTGTGTGGTAGTTTGAGCATTCTTTGGCATTGCCTTTCTTTGGGATTGGAAAGAAAACTGACCTTTTCCAGTTGTGGCCACTGCTGAATTTTCCAGATTTGCTGGCATATTGAGTGCAGCACTTTCACAGCATCATCTTTCAGGATTTGGAATAGCTCAACTGAAATTCTATCACCTCCACTAGCTTTGTTCATAGTGATACTTTCTAAGGCCCACTTGACTTCACATTCCAGGATGTCTGGCTCTAGGTCAGTGATCACACCATCGTGATTATCTGGGTCGTGAAGATCTTTTTTGTACAGTTATTCTGTGTATTCTTGCCATCTCTTCCTAATATCTTCTGCTAATGTTAACTTTCTGTATTTGTTGCAATACAAAAATCATTTTCTATAAACTAAGTACCTGGTGACAATTACTTAATATGTGCAAATAGCATTTTCATCTTTTATACATAATATTTTCAACCATAGAAATCAATGCTGGACTGCAAAACATGACTGTTCATAGAAAACTCAATAATCTACCATGTTAGTGTCGATATAGTTCATGTAAATTACTGCCTCATTCCCATAATTCACAGGTAGACTCACTAAACCAAAAGAGAATGAATCAGTTCTCCTACCTTCATTTCACATCCTGGACCAATAGAGCAGGTTAGAAAAGAAATGCTTATGAGCTACGGTGGAGGGGACTGACAATAGGTGGATTTGTCACAGTTTTAGTCCTGGATCTTCCCTAAAACCTAGATCAAGGTTTTAATCCTTTTGTCTTTTACCCCCTGTATGTGGAGTGTGCTTCCACCTCTCTGTGCTTCTGTTCCTTTCTGGAAAAAAAGAGTCTAACATCCACTTCTGCAATTATGTCATAGCCAAGACACGTTTGGAACTTATACATATTTGGTCATTTAATAAAGAATTTAAAGCATTGTTAAGATAATGTGTTTAGTAATGAAATGCAATACCAGATTTAATGATGTTTTCTGGTTTATATGGCAAAGAGATCAAAGCCTTTCCTGTCTCAGAGCATCACAGCATGGAATGAAATGAAATATAAAATATGTCTCAGTTCATGCAATTAGATGTACCATGTCCTTCTTTCCTGACTCTTTTTTCTCCATATTTATGAAAATTTCTGCAATGCTTTTTCAATCATTGAATCCTGCAGATGCTATTAAATGGAAGATAATAGGTCTCATTGAAAGTTCATGACCTAGACACAAACAAGCACTATTTTATCTTGTCTCTGGTCCTATGGGACATTCTGAAAAGGATGAAACACAGCAGGACCCTGTGGTCCTTCCCTCCATATCTTCTGCCTGCCTTTTGACTGTGGAAAAACTTTAGTCAAAGAATAAGTGTAATTAGAGAAACGAGAACATGCAAAAACAAGGAAAACAGTCAAAGGAGACCAAATAATAATAATATTCATTAAGTATAGTCAAGGACCTTTAGTTCCTCCTCGAGGGCTATAGATGATATTCTGAGCCTTATTCTGTGAACTGTCTTACTGAAACCCTCACCAGGTGGAGAAGTTAACTACATGGATCAGACTGTAGCCATGACATATGCTGCCACAGTTCCGAGAACTGGCCTCAAAGAAATGAAAACAAACTGACTCTGAAAATGAAGATTAACTGTACCTAAAACAACTATGATGATGCTGGTCAGACCATCAGTGACCAATTTGAAGATGACTGTCAGAGCTGACTGTACTATTTCCACATGTAGCCCCCTCCCTCAGTCTATAAAACTCTTCCCTACTGACTGTCAGTGAAGGGGAGTCAGCCTTTGGATAGATGTCAGTTCAGTTCAGTTCAGTCGCTCAGTCGTGTCCTACTCTTTGCGACCCCATGAATCGCAGCACGCCAGGCCTCCCTGTCCATCACCAACTCCCAGAGTTCACCCAGACTCATGTTCATCGAGTCAGTGATGCCATCCAGCCATCTCATCCTCTGTCGTCCCCTTCTCCTCCTGCTACCACCCACCAGTTGCCTATATCTGAAGTAAAGCAAATTTTCCTTTCCATCAATCTGGCCTGTTTATTGGCTTTTGAGCAGTGAGCAGCCAGACCCTACCTTTCAGGAACAAGTCTATGGTGTGGAAGTCATATTGCTTAACTTTTTTTTCTATTAAAAATGAAAGAATTTGTTCAATATTTAATTTTTTTTAAAAAATTCTTGGTGCTTCCTCTGTAACAACAAAGTATAGGGTCTGGGGAATCAGAAATAAATGAGCCTCAGTCATTTCACATAGTTATTGCATAGAAGGCATCCATTATTTGTTTAGTCTTACTTCAGTGGCGTTGTATCAATAAGGAATCAACACATTTGACAACCCTCAGAGATACTCAGAGATACTATGATACTCAGATATCTCAGAGATACTATGAAATTGCCCCATAATATGCTAAGAATAAGGGGAGCACACAGGATTCAAAAACAAATTGTCAGTCTCTGAGTTCCACACACTAATTTTGTTGTTTCCAGACTTTCTGAAAGGTTTAAGCAAAGATGAAAATGTGAAAAGGTTAGTCTCAGTCATGTCCAACTGTAGCCTCTGTCCATGAAAGTCTCCAGGTAAGGAAAGAGGAATGACTTGCCATTTCCTTCTCTAGGGGATCTTCCCAACCCAGGGATTGAACCCAGGTCTCCTCCATTGAAGGCAGATTCTTTACAGTCTGAGTCACCAGGGAAGACAAAGGTACCAAGGTCTAATCAGAGATATGTCTGAGGTCTATTTATTGATGTTTTTATTTTCTGAGTAAAGATGAACAACAAGACTCTGACTTTATATTTCCTTTTGTGATTGAGTAGGTGGATTATAAATGTGGGTGAGGAAGTGAACAGTTAAAATCCAGGAGCAGGATAAGCAGATAAATCTGCCTTGAAGTGTCTGGGTTCCTTCTATCAGTGAGTTTGCTGGTGATCTCACCCACCCCTCCTTCCTATGAGTGATGCAGCAAGTGCAGCCTTTGTGTCCTCTGGAAAACTCCAAAGGGAAGGGTGTGGCAAGCAGGCAGTCTCTTCCAGGACTGCCCAGTCATGTCGCTCTGGGTTTGCAGGGGGCACTATCTAGGTGCCCTTTGTCTGGAGGAAATCTGCCCAGATTCACTGGCTTCAAATCTGGCTTCAACCCTTTCTAACTCATGACCTGGTAAAAGTTGCAGAAAATGCTGTGAGCCTTTCCTTTTCTTAAAATGCTAATGAGGGCTTCTCTGATGGTTCAGTGGTTAAGAATCCACCTGCCAATGTAGGGGACATGGGTTTGATTCCTGTCCCAGGATCCCACATGCCCTGGGACAAGTAAGCCCATCTGCCACAACTACTGAGTCCATGCTCCTTGAGCCCATGCTCCACAAGAGAAGCCACAGCAATGAGAAGCCAGAGCACTGCAACTAGAGAGTAGCCCCCTCTTTCTGCAACTAGAAAAGTCTGCGTGCAGCAATGAAGACCCAGCGCAGCTAAAACAAGTATTAATAATGTGTCTGTACTTATAATTTGGAGGGGTTATGCAGATGAAATCAAACAACATACATAAAACACAGACCTCAGTGCCTGGCTCTGGGGATGACCTCAGCAACAGTACATGATATTATGGTTAATGTTATCTTCCTTATCATCCTCATCACTGCTTTCAGGATCATTAGAACTGCTTATGTGAAGTTTAGAGACCCATGTGCTGCTATAGTTGGAGAAATGCCAGCCAGAATCAGAACCAAGAATTAGACCTCTGAATGAGAGTTCTAACAACCTAATCAGAACCAAGAACTTAAACTTCATAGGGCTCTGATCCAAAATCTTGTATATCAGTGCCCTCTCAACTTTCCATCTCTATTGTCATGTTTGTTCCTCCTGAACAGAAAATATTGCTCCCAGTGGTTCCTCCTTCAATCACTGTCTCCCCTTCAACACTTACTGGGCTGGGCTGCATCTCTGCTGGAGCATGACCAAAGAGCATAGACTCATGACCCCTCTCCTGCCTGATGTGTGACGAACTCTCAGGGTCCCTTCTCAGGATGGGCAGGAAGACAGACTCAGGTGGGGAACGTCCAATGCAGGTGCTTCCAAATGGAGGAGACACAGGTATAGATCCACACACTTAGAACTGGCAAACTAATGTGTAGATGGCACCAGCCAATTATTTACATTGATATGACCTAGGGCTTAATGCACAAAGGGTATAATTAGCCAGTTGGTCCATGTTGTCCCAATCTCCTTTTTAATATTAGTGGAAAAGGGGAAAAAAAAAGAAAAGTGAATATCCTTAGGAGGGTCTGGGATCCTCTCTCCTCAGGTGGAGGTCCACTTTTACTTCTTCCTTCCAATTAGCAGGATTTTATCATAAATTTCAGGTTTTTGTTTTTTTAACCACTTTAACATGAAATTTTGATATCTGTAAATCCATTGTATTTCATGTGAAATACATGCAGCATTAGGTCTACACCAAGGATGTAATACCGTTTCCATTTTCTCAGTTATTATTTGTCTCTAAGTATAACTGGGAACTTTCTTTGTAGCTCAGTTCAGTTCAGTTCAGTCGCTCAGTCATGTCCAACTCTGCGACCCCGTGAATTGCAGTAAGCCAGGCCTCCCTGTCCATCACCAACTACCGGAGTTCACTCAAACTCACGTCCATCAAGTCAGTGATGCCATCCAGCCATCTCATCCTCTGTCGTCCCCTTCTCCTCTTGCCCCCAATCCCTCCCAGCATCAGAGTCTTTTCCAATGAGTCAACTCTGCGCATGAGGTGGCCAAAGTACTGGAGTTTCAGCTTTAGCATCATTCCTTCCAAAGAACACCCAGGACTGATCTACTTTAGAATGGACTGGTTGAATCTCCTTGCAGTCCAAGGCACTCTCAAGAGTCTTCTCCAACACCACAGTTCAAAAGCAACAATTCTTTGGTGCTCAGCTTTCTTCACAGTCCACCTCTCACATCCGTACATGACCACTGGAAAAACCATAGCCTAGACTAGATGGACTTTTGTTGGCAAAGTAATGTCTCTGCTTTTGAATATGCTATCTAGGTTGGTCATAACTTTCCTTCCAAGGAGTAAGCATCTTTTAATTTCATGGCTGCAATCACCATCTGCAGTGATTTTGGAGCCCCCAAAACATAAAGTCTGACACTGTTTCTACTCTTTCCCCATCTATTTCCCATGAAGTGATGGGACCGGATGCCATGATCTTCGTTTTCTGAATGTTGAGCTTTAAGCCAACTTTTTCACTCTCCATTTTCACTTTCATCAAGAGGCTCTTTAGTTCCTCTTCACTTTCCACCATAAGGGTGGTGTCATCTGCATATCTGAGGTTATTGATATTTCTCCCAGAAATCTTGATTCCAGCTTGTGCTTCCTCCAGTCCAGCGTTTCTCATGATGTACTCTGCATAGAAGTTAAATAAGCAGGGTAACAATATACAACCTTGACATACTCCTTTTCCTATCTGGAACCAGTCTTTTGTTCCATGTCCAGTTCGAACTGTTGTTCCTGACCTGCATATAGGTTTCTCAAGAGGCAGGTCAGGTGGTCTGATATTCCTATCTTTTTCAGAATTGTTCACAGTTTATTGGCATCCACACAGTCAAAAGCTTTGTCATAATCAATAAAGCAAAAATAGATGTTTTTCTGGAACTGCCTTGCTTTTTCGATGATGCAGTGGATGTTGGGAATTTGATCTCTGGTTCCTCTGACTTTTCTGAAACCAGCTTGAACATCTGGAAGTTCACAGTTCATTTATTGCTGAAGCCTGGCTTGGAGAATTTTGAGCATTACTTTATTATTTTTTTTAAAATTTTATTTTATTTTTAAACTTTACATAATTGTATTAGTTTTGCCAAATATCAAAATGAATCCACCACAGGTATACATGTGTTCCCCATCCTGAACCCTCCTTCCTCCTCCCTCCCCACACCATCCCTCTGGGTCGTCCCAGTGCACCAGCCCCAAGCATCCAGTATCGCGCATCGAACATGGACTGGCAACTCGTTTCTTACATGATATTCTACATGTTTCAATGTCACTCTCCCAAATCTTCCCACCCTCTCCCTCTCCCACAGAGTCCATAAGACTGTTCTATACATCAGTGTCTCTTTTGCTGTCTCGTACACCAGGTTATTGTTACCATCTTTCTAAATTCCATATATATGCGTTAGTATACGGTATTTATGTTTTTCCTTCTGGCTTACTTCACTCTGTATAATAGGCTCCAGTTTCATCCACCTCATTAGAACTGATTCAAATGTATTCTTCTTTTTTTTTTTTGACAAGATCTTTTTTTTTTTTTTTTTTTAATTTCTTTATTTTTAAAAATAAACCCTCCTCCCTCCTCCCTCCCCATACCATCCCTCTGGGTCGTCCCAGTGCACCAGTCCCAAGCATCAAGCATTGTGCATTGAACCGGGACTGGCATCTCGTTTCATACATGACATTTCACATGTTTCAATGCCATTCTCCAAAATCTTCCCACCCTCTCCCTCTCCCACAGAGTCCATAAGCCTGTTCTCTACATCAGTGTCTCTTTTGCTGTCTCGTATACAGGGTTATTGTTACCATCTTTCTAAATTCCATATATATGTATTAGTATACTGTATTGGTGTTTTTCCTTCTGGCTTACTTCACTCTGTATAATAGGCTCCAGTTTCATCCACCTCATTAGAACTGATTCAAATGTATTCTTTTTAATGGCTGAGTAATACTCCATTGTGTATATGTACCACTGCTTTCTTATCCATTCATCTGCTGATGGACATCTAGGTTGCTTCCATGTCCTGGCTATTATAAACAGTGCTGCGATGAACATTGGGGTACACGTGTCTCTTTCCCTTCTGGTTTCCTCAGTGTGTATGCCCAGCAGTGGGATTGCTGGATCATAAGGCAGTTCTATTTCCAGTTTTTTAAGGAGTCTCCACACTGTTCTCCATAGTGGCTGTACTAGTTTGCATTCCCACCAACAGTGTAAGAGGGTTCCCTTTTCTCCACACCCTCTCCAGCATTTATTATTTGTAGACTTTTGGATCGCAGCCATTCTGACTGGTGTGAAATGGTACCTCACAGTGGTTTTGATTTGCATTTCTCTGATAATGAGTGATGTTGAGCATCTTTTCATGTGTTTGTTAGCCATCTGTATGTCTTCTTTGGAGAAATGTCTATTTAGATCTTTGGCCCATTTTTTGATTGGGTCATTTATTTTTCTGGAGTTGAGCTGGAGGAGTTGCTTGTATATTTTTGAGATTAGTTGTTTGTCAGTTGCTTTATTTGCTATTATTTTCTCCCATTCTGAAGGCTGTCTTTTCACCTTGCTTATAGTTTCCTTTGATGTGCAGAAGCTTTTAAGGTTAATTAGGTCCCATTTGTTTATTTTTGCTTTTATTTCCAATATTCTGGGAGGTGGGTCATAGAGGATCCTGCTGTGATGTATGTCAGAGAGTGTTTTGCCTATGTTCTCCTCTAGGAGTTTTATAGTTTCTGGTCTTATGTTGAGATCTTTAATCCATTTTGAGTTTATTTTTGTGTATGGTGTTAGAAAGTGGTCTAGTTTCATTCTTTTACACGTGGTTGTGCCAATAAAATGGACAACGTGGAAGAAATGGACAAATTCTTAGAAAAGTACAACTTTCCAAAACTCGACCAGGAAGAAATAGAAAATCTTAACAGACCCATCACAAGCATGGAAATTGAAACTGTAACCAAAAATCTTCCAGCAAACAAAAGCCCCAGTCCAGACGGCTTCACAGCTGAATTCTACCAAAAATTTAGAGAAGAGCTGACACCTATCCTGCTCAAACTCTTCCAGAAAATTGCAGAGGAAGGTAAACTTCCAAACTCATTCTATGAGGCCACCATCACCCTAATACCAAAACTTGACAAAGATGCCACAAAAAAAGAAAACTACAGGCCAATATCACTGATGAACATAGATGCAAAAATCCTTAACAAAATCCTAGCAATCAGAATCCAACAACACATTAAAAAGATCATACACCATGATCAAGTGGGCTTTATCCCAGGGATGCAAGTATTCTTCAATATCCGCAAATCAATCAATGTAATACACCACATTAACAAATTGAAAAATAAAAACCATATGATTATCTCAATAGATGCAGAGAAAGCCTTTGACAAAATTCAACATCCATTTATGATAAAAACTCTCCAGAAAGCAGGAATAGAAGGAACATACCTCAACATAATAAAAGCTATATATGACAAACCCACAGCAAACATTATCCTCAATGGTGAAAAATTGAAAGCATTTCCTCTAAAGTCAGGAACAAGACAAGGGTGCCCACTTTCACCATTACTATTCAACATAGTTTTGGAAGTTTTGGCCACAGCAATCAGAGCAGAAAAAGCAATAAAAGGAATCCAAATTGGAAAAGAAGAAGTAAAACTCTCACTATTTGCAGATGACATGATCCTCTACATAGAAAACCCTAAAGATTCCACCAGAAAATTACTAGAACTAATCAATGACTATAGTAAAGTTGCAGGATATAAAATCAACACACAGAAATCCCTTGCATTCCTATACGCTAATAATGAGAAAACAGAGAGAGAAATTAAGGAAACAATTCCATTCACCATTGCAACAAAAAGAATAAAACACTTAGGAATATATCTACCTAAAGAAACTAAAGACCTATATATAGAAAAGTATAAAACACTGGTGAAAGAAATCAAAGAGGACACTAATAGATGGAGAAATATACCATGTTCATGGATTGGAAGAATCAATATAGTGAAAATGAGTATACTACCCAAAGCAATCTATAGATTCAATGCAATCCCTATCAAGCTACCAACAGTATTCTTCACAGAGCTAGAACAAATAATTTCACAATTTGTATGGAAAAACAAAAAACCTCGAATAGCCAAAGTGATCTTGAGAAAGAAGAATGGAACTGGAGGAATCAACCTACCTGACTTCAGGCTCTACTACAAAGCCACAGTTATCAAGACAGTATGGTACTGGCACAAAGACAGAAATATAGATCAATGGAATAAAATAGAAAGCCCAGAGATAAATCCACGCACATATGGACACCTTATCTTTGACAAAGGAGGCAAGAATATACAATGGATTAAAGACAATCACTTTAACAAGTGGTGCTGGGAAATCTGAGCATTACTTTACTAGCATGTGAGATGAGTGCAATTGTGCAGTAGTTTGAGCATTCTTTGGGACTGGAATGAAAGCTGACCTTTTCCAGTCCTGTGGCCACTGCTGAGTTTCCCAAATTTGCTGGCATATTGAGTGCAGCACTTTCACAGCATCATCTTTCAGGATTTGAAATAGCTCAACTGAAATTCCATCACCTCCACTAGCTTTGTTTGTAGTGATGCTTTCTAAGGCCCACTTGACTTCACATTCCAGGATGTCTGGCTCTAGATGACTGATCACACCATCGTGATTATCTGGATCGTGAAGATCTTTTTTGTACAGTTCTTCTGTGTATCTTGCCACCTCTTCTTAATATCTTCTTCTTCTGTTAGGTCCATACCATTTCTGTCCTTTATCAAGCCCATCTTTACATGAAATGTTACCTTGGTATCTCTAGTTTTCTTGAAGAGATCTCTAGTCTTTCCCATTCTGTTGTTTTCCTCTATTTCTTTGCATTGATATCTGAGGAAGGCTTTCTTATGTCTCCTTGCTATTCTTTGGAACTCTGCATTCAGATGCTTATATCTTTCCTTTTCTCCTTTGCTTTTCGCTTCTCTTCTTTTCACAGCTATTTGTAAGGCCTCCCCAGACAGCCATTTTGCTTTTTTGCATTTCTTTTCCATGGGGATGGTCTGATCCCTGTCTTCTGTACAATGTCATGAACCTCAGTCCATAGTTCATCAGGCACTCTATCTATCAGATCTAGTCCCTTAAATCTATTTCTCACTTCCACTGTATGATCATAAGGGACTTGATTTAGGTCATACCTGAACGGTCTAGTGGTTTTCCCTACTTTCTTCAATTTAAGTCTGAATCTGGCAATAAGGAGTTCATGATCTTTGTAGCTCAGTCATTAAAATATCTGCCTACAATGCAGGAGACTGGGATTTGATTCTGGCATCAGAAAGATCCCGTGGAGAAGTAAATGGTAACCCACTCCAGTATTTTTGCTTGGGAAATTCCATGGACAGAGGAGCCTGACAGGCTACAGTCCATGAGGTCGAAAAGAGTTGAACATGACTTAGTGACTAAGCCACCACCAAGGATAACTTATTTTCTTTTCCTTAGTCTTTGCTTTGGTTGGCATTTTGTAGGATGGAGATTTACATGGTTTTATTATTTGCTTATCTGAATATGTCATCAGCTCTAAGTTTTTGCTCTAATTGTATACATTGGCATATTAGAAAACTATTGATTTGTACACATTTGTTGGTAACTGGTACTTAATTAAATGGCTTCCTTGGTGGTGCAGTGGTAAGCAATTCTCTTGGCGATGCAGGAGATGCAGGAGGTATGGATTTGAACTCGGGGTTGGGAAGATCCCATGGAGAAGGAAATGGCAACTCACTCCAGTATTCTTGCCTAGAAAATCCTAAGGACTGAGGAGCCTGTGAAAGTGGAATGTGGAAGTTGCTCAGTCATGTCCAACTTTTTGTGACTCCAAGGAATTCTCCAGGCCAGAATACAGGAGTGGGTAGCCTTTCCCTTCTCCAGGGGATCTTCCCAACCCAGGGATCAAATCCAGGTCTCCCACATTGCAGGCGGATTCTTTACCAGCTGACCCACAAGGGAAGCCCAAGAATACTGGAGTGGGTAGCCTATCCCTTCTCTAGTCCATGGGCTTGCAAAGAGTCAGACATAATTGAGCAATGGGCATGCATGAATGAATGTAAGAACACAAGATGGTAAACAGAGCAGTGATTTTAAGAGCCCCAGCCCAAAGCAAGTGCAGAAGTGTGAGTTTGGAGCAGAGACAGTAGCTTCATATCCAGCACTTACACCCAACTCTATGGTGTAGAGAGAGACTATATGTGAAGAATAATGATTCAGAAAGGGGAAAATTCCCTGTTGCCATCGTAAGCTCTTCATATCTTCCCACCTTGAGTTCTGATCATTGTCCAAGAGCTGTTAGGATTCAAGGTGCACAAGTCATCCTGGAATCAAAGATATGACTGAAATCAGAAGTTCTAAACCTTGTCCAGACTGGAGCCTTTTAAGTGCTTTTAAAAATCCTCAGGATACACTCAAGTATAATATCAGTCTCTGGTTGTGAGACCTAGTTGTCTGTGTTTTTTTTTTTTTTTTAATCTCAGTTTTACTTATTTATTTTACTTTACAATATTGAATTGGTTTTGCCATACATTGACATGAATCCACCATGGGTGTACATGTGTTCCCCATCCCGAACCTCCCTCCCTCCTCCCTCCCCATCTCATTCCTCAGGGCTGGTGTCAGTGTTTTTAAACTTCCTGATGATTTCAATAATAACCAAGGTTGATGTCACATATAGCCTGTGTAAATAGACTTCAAACTTGAGAAAATTTTATGGAAAATACATCAGAGCTGTGAAAAAAGATGTGAAATTTAAATATACAGAAAGAGTTATTCATCTTTTCAGGATCCTTGGACCACAGATAATGAACAATAGAATCACCATAGATGAAAACTACACAATAATGCCATGATTAAAATGGACAAAAGATCCTAGAAGTCTCCCCCAGTCCCATTAAAACAATACCAAAAGAAGAAACACTCAGTTGTTCAGCAAGGAGAGGCATCAAGGCCATGAGAGCTACAAAAATGATGAGATGAAAGAGGTAGGATTTCAGGTCAACATGCTTAGTTTTACTGCATTTTCCAGCCTATACTCCAAATAGGTGGCACAGGGACTGAGCTTAGATTATTTTTCTGAGAAACCTCCACATGGCCCTTTTGATGTCTTGGTTCCTCAGGCTGTAGATGAAGGGGTTCAGCATGGGGGTGACCACAGTGTACACCACAGAGGCCACTGCATCCTTCCTGGGAGATTGTGAAATGGCTGAACTGAGGCACACACCAAGACCTGTTCCATAAAATAAGCAAACAACTGCCAGGTGAGAGCCACAGGTGGAGAAGGCTTTGTATTTCCCACCTGATGAGTGAACTCTCAGAATAGAGGAAAGAATTTTACAGTAAGAGAAAAAGATTCCGGAGAAAGGAATAAAACCAAAAATGGCACCAACAAAATACACGACTATGTTATTTTTGAGCATGTCAGAACAGGTAAAGTTGAGCAGTTGAGAAGGGTCACAGAAGAAATTAGATATTTTCACATCCTTGAAGCAGGTAAGTTGTAACACAATCAAATTCTGCACTTGGGAGTTCAAAAGGCTAACAAAAAAAGACACTGAAATTAATTTGCCACAGGTGCATGGGTTCATGATGACCTGGTAGTGCAGTGGGTGACAGATGGCCACAAACCTGTCATAGGCCATCGCAGACAGAAGCATACAATCCATCCCTCCAAAGAGGATAAAAATGGACATCTGTGTCAGGCAGCCTGCATAGGAGATGACTCTGCTGTGAGACTGGATGTTCACAATCATCTTGGGGACTGTGGTGGAGATGAAACCTATGTCTGCCAAGGATAGGTTGGAGAGGAAGAAGTACATGGGGGTGTGAAGGTGGGGGTCAGAGGAGACTGCCAGAATGATGAGTAGGTTTCCCAGCATGGTGACCAGGTACATGGATAGGAATAGTCCAAAGAGGAAAGGCTGAAGTTCTGGATCATCTGAAAGACCCATGAGGAAGAATTCTGATACATTTCTTAGGTTTTGTGGTTCTATGTAGATTGGACACCTTTTAAAAAAGAAAAGAATTAGTGGAAAAAAGGAAATAATTATATGGTCATGCAGTACTGTGTCTGTGTTTTGGATTCTAGGAATTCGTTTCTAAGATCATTCACTCCAGGGTCTTCAGCAATATATCTCAGTGTGACAAATTCTATCTGCTCAGAACTGTTCCTTCATTGCTTTCTCCTTCTCCACCTCTCTCTATACACAGTTATTTCGTAGGTCCTGGACTGAAGGATAAAAGAGGTGCAAGAATGTTGGAGATACTAAATCCATGATCTCAGTAAAAAATAGTCTTCTCTTTAGAAAAAATCTAGAATGATAACTGCCACCTCTAAGAAAAAGTAATATATGTATAATTATGGCTGATTCCCATTGTTGTATGGCAGAAACCAATACAACACTGTAAATCAATTTTCCTCCAATAAAAAAAGAAAAATATTCAAATTGAAAGAAAGTGAGGCATAGTTATATAAATATTTTACTTAAATACAGTCTAGAAATTTCCTTTATTTAGAATATTTGTAAGCACTCTATGAAACATAGGACTGTGTCATCTGAATTCTAAATTTAAGATTAACAGTCAGAAAACATTTTTGTGTCATAGTAATCTTCATAATTTCTTATCATGTTTTGATTTCCTGAATTTCCTGTTTCAAACAATAAGTATTTACTCAAAAATGAGAGTTGTCCTTTAATTAATTAATTAATTTGAGAGTTGGCTTTTAAAAAGTCATTAAGTATATACTTCATACCATTGGTTTTGCTGGAATCAAACTACAAGAAGTATGGTCTCCTTAAGTGTACATAATGAAACATTGCTGAGGGCTGCAAAAATGATGTTAGTACACGTGAATGTGAAAGTAGCTCAGTAGTGTCTGACTCTTTGCGAACCCATGGATGTAGTCCACGGAATTCTCCAGGCCAGAATACTGGAGTGGGTAGCCTTTCCCTTCTCCAGGGGATCTTCTCAACCCAGGCATCGAACCCAGGTCTTCCATATTGCAGGCAAATTCTTTACCAGCTGCGCTACAAGTGAAGCCCAAGAATACTGCAATGGGTAGCCTATCCCTTCTCCAGCGGATCTTCCCGACCCAGGAATCAAACTGGGGTCTCCTGCATTGCAGGCGGACTCTTTACCAACTGAGCTATCAGGGCAGCCTGAGGGCTCTGTTAATATTTAAACAATAATAAGATTTTGAAACAGTTGGATTTTTTTTTAACGTGAGGTTATTTCTTTCAACCCAATATGTATAATCTTGGTGCTTCCGGGGGACTCAGCTGGCAAAGAATCCTCCTGCAATATGGGAGACCTGGGTTTGATCTCCCAACTATTTTGCGACCCCACGGACGATAGCCTGCCAGGCTCCTCTCTCCACGGGATTTTCCAGGCAAGATTTCTGGAGTGGGGAGCCATTTCCTTCTTCAGGGGAACTTCCTGACCCAGGGATGGAACCCACATCTCTTGCATGGGCAGGAAGATTCTTTACCAACCGAGCCACCAGGAAAGTCCCCATAAATGCGTGGATAGATAGAGATACAGATAAATAGATGGAAAGTTAGGTATAAACAAGTAGATAGATAGATATACAGACAGGTAGATGCTGTTTTAGTTGCTAAGTCATGTCTGACTCTTTGTGACCCCATGGACTGTAGCCAGCCTGGATCCTCTGTCCATGAGGATTCTCCAGGCAAGAATACTGTAGTGTGTTGTATGGCAATGTTTAAGTTCATCCATGTTGCTGTAAATGGCATTATTTCATTATTTTTTTATGGCTGACTAATATGCCTGGAAAATGCCATGGACAGAGGAGCCTGGCGGGCTACGATTCATGGACTCTCAAAGAGTCGGACATGACTGAGTGGCTAACACATACATCAAATAAATAGCTAATAAAGGACCTACTGTCTAGAACAAAGGATTCCACTCAATATTCTGTAATAACCTATATGGGAAACAATCTAAAAAAGAGTGTAAATGTAAAAAAGTATGTATATGTATGACTATTTCACTTTGCTGTACACCTGAAACAAACACAACATAATAAATCGACTATTCTTCAATGACAATTTTTCAAAAAATTAGCATTATTAAAATATATATTTAACATATATTAAAATGCAATAACTATAACAACATTTACATATCTACTAAATATTTAATGTCACATATATTATTTTGTTATATTATTATATATATCAACTTTGTTTTACAGCAATCCTGTGAAATTTCTTGTACCTCTCTGTGTCATACAAGTGAGAATTTGTGTATGGTATGTGAGTGTTCAACAGTTATTCAATAACTAAAAATTAGTGCATGTCCAGCCTTATTAATATTAATTGCCTATGTTCATTTCAATGCAAAAAATATTTTCTATCAACTGCAAGCATGCATGCTCAATCACTCAGTGACATCTGATTCTGCAACTCATGGACTGTTACATCCACCCTTATTAAGGTATCATATGAATATATTATTGAAATCTATCTTTTGATCATTTCATGATACCTGCACATGATTTTTCATCTTCTACAGGAGATCTTATCAATCTTATATTTCAAAACTGGACTGCAAAACCTGACTATTCATATAAAATCCTATATTCCATCATGTTAGTACCTTTATGGCCCCTCTATAATACTGCCTCATTCCCATAATTCACTGGGTGACACTCTGAGCCCAAAGAGGGTGAATCAATTATTTTCTCTTCATTTCAAAACTGAGACCAAATTGAGAGAGTAGCATTGACATATATACATTACCATACATAAAGTAGACGGCTACTTGGAAGCTGCTGTATAGTATGGGGAGCTCAGTTCAGTGCTCTGTGATGATCTAGAAGGGTGGGATGGGAGGGTGGGAAGCAGGCTCAAGAGGGAGGGGATATATGCACACATATAGCTGATTCATGATGTTGTACAGCAGAAACAAACACAACATTGTAAAGCAGTTACATTCCAATAAAATAATGAAAAAAAACAAAAAAACAAAACTGAGGCCAAAGTAGGTTTGGAAAGAAACAGTCACAGTATTAGCAGGGAAGTTGGTTGAGAACTGGTGCAGGAATAAGTAGATCAATGACTGAGTTCTGGGTCTTTCACCCTCTATTAATGAAATGTCTGTAAACCTCTCCACCTCTCTGTGCCTCTGTTCCTTCTGGAAAAATGTCTAAATTGCACCTGTAGAATGTACGTGGTACCTAAAAGAAGTTTGGAGCTTAACAGATATTTGGTCATTTTTTAAAAAGAATTTCAATTTGGGGTACTGCATTTAGCAAAGAAACACAGATCCCAAATTTATTGGTATTTCATGGATTATATGGAAGAGAGATTCAGGCATTTCCTGTTTCAGTGATCTGAATCATGGATGACAACAAATCCTAAAATGTGTCTCAACTCATGCATTAAGACATGTATACCTGTGGTGGATTCATGTTGATATATGGCAAAACCAATACAATATTGTAAAGTTAAAAAAAAAAAAAGATGTTCTGTCCTCTTCTTTCCTGACTTGCACCCCACCCCCCATACTTGTGCAACTTTCTGCAGTGGTTTTCCAATCATTGAATGCTGCTGATGCTACTCAATGGAAAATAATAGGCCCCAGAGAAAGTTCATGAGATACACACAAATAAACACAACTTTATCTTGTCTCTGTCCCTTGGGATATTTCTGAAAAGGATGAAAACAGTGGTATGTGTGGTTGATTGTGTGGGGACTTTATTGAACACTTTATTTCCATGCAAAATGGAAGTTTTTATTCAAATCTTAACAGGGCTTAAAAAAAATTCTTGATATCTCCTCTGTGATATCAGGATGTAGGCTCTGGTGTGTGCATGCTAAGTAGCTTCAGTTGTGTCTGACTCTGCAACTCTATGGACCATAGCCTGCCAGGCTCCTCTGTCCATGGGATTCTCCAGGCAAAAATACTGAAATGTGTTACCACATCCTTCTCCAGGGAATCTTTCTGACCCAGGGATCCAACCCTCGTCTCTTATGTCTCAAGCTTTGGCAGGCAGGTTCTTTACCACTAGCAGTACCTGTGAAGCCCAAGGAAATCCAGTAGGCTCTGGGGAATCAGAAATAAAAGAGCCTCCATTGTTTTCTTTCATCTATGTAAAATATAAACAAAACCAAATATTCTGTCAGGATGTAGGAAAAATATACCATCAGGTCACCAGATATTTAAGTCACATGATGTGAAAATTAGCCTTATCATTCAGTTCAGTTCAGTCACTCAGTTGTGTCTGACTCTTTGTGACCCATGGACTGCAGCATGCCAGGCCTCCCTGTCCATCACCAACTTCTGGAGTTTACTCAAAATCATGTTCAATGAGTCGGTGATGCCATCCAACCATCTCATCCTCTGAAGTCCACTTTACCTCCTGCCTTAAGTCTTTCCCAGCATTCAGGTCTTTTTCAACCAGTCAGTTCTTCTTTGCATCAGGTGGCCAAAGTATTGGAATTTTAGCTTCCAATGAATATTCAGGACTGATTTCCTTTAGGATGGACTGTTGGATATCCTTGCAGTCCAGGGGACTCTCAAGGGTCTTCTCCAACACCACAGTTCAAAAGCAGCAATTCTTTGGTGCTCAGCTTTCCTTATAGTCCAACTCTCACATCCATACATGACTACTGGAAAAACCATAGCCTTGACTAGATGAAACTTTGTTGGCAAAGTAATGTCTCTGGTCTTTAATATGCTGTCTAGGTTGGTCTTAGCTTTTCTTCCAAGGAGCAAGTGTCTTTTAATTTCATGGCTGCAGTCACCATCTGCAGTGATTTTGGAGCCCAAGAGAATAAGGTCTGACACTGTTTCTACTATTTTCCCATCTATTTGCCATGAAGTAATGGAATCAGGTACAATGATCTTAGTTTTCTGAATGTTGAGCTTTACGCCAACCTTTTCACTTTCCTCTTTCACTTTCATCAAGAGGCTCTTTAGTTCTTTTTTGCTTTCTGCCATAAGGGTGGTGTCATCTGCATACCTGAGGTTATTGATATTTCTCTCAGCATTCTTGATTCTAGCTTGTGCTTTCTCCAGCCCAGCATTTCTCATGATGTACTCTGCATCTAAGTTAAACAAGCAGGGTGACAGTATACAGCCTTGATGTACTCCTTTTCCTATTTGGAACCAGTCTGTTGTTCCATGTCCAGTTCTAACTGTTGCTTCCTGACCTGCATACAGATTTCTCAGGAGGCAGGTCAGGTGGTCTCGTATTCCCATCTCTTGAAGAATTTTCCACACTTTGTTGTGATCCACACAGTCAAAGGCTTTTCATAGTCAATAATGCAGAAATAGATGTTTTTCTGGAACTCTTTTGCTTTTTTGATGATCCAGCGGATGTTGGCAATTTGATCTCTGGTCCCTCTGCCTTTTCTAAATCCAACTTCAACCTCTGGAAGTTCACAGTTCATATACTGTTGAAGCTTGGTTTGGAGAATTTTGAGAATTACTCTGCTATTGTGTGAGATGAGTGCAATTGTGTGGTAATTTGAGCATTCTTTGGCATTGCCTTTGTTTTTTTTATAACTTTAATTATTTATTTAATTAATTATTATTATTTTTAAAAATGTACTTATTTTAATTGGAGGCTAATTACTTTAATATATTGTATTGGTTTTGCCTTACATCAACATGAATCCGCCACGGGTGTACACGTGTTCCGCATCCTGAACCCCCCTCTTTCCTCCCTCCCCATACCATCCCTCTGGGTCATCCCAGTGCGCCAGCCCCGAGCATTCTGTATCATGCATCAAACCTGGACTGGTGATTTGTTTCACATATGATATTATACATGTTTCAATGCCTTAGGGATTAGAATAAAAACTGACCTTTTCTCTGAGTTTTTGAAATTTGCTGGCATATCTTTTCTCACAGCATCATCTTTGAGGATTTGAAATAGCTCAACTGGAATTCCATCACCTCTACTAGCTTTGTTAGTAATGATGCTTCCTAAGGCCCACTCGACTTTGCATTCTAGGATGTCTGGCTCTAGGTCAGTGATCATACCATCGTGATGATCTGGGTCATAAAGATCTTTTTTGTATAGTTCGTCTGTGTATTCTTGCCACCTCTTTTTAATATCTTCTGCTTCTGTTAGGTCTATACCATTTCCGTCCTTTATTGTGCCCATCTTTGCATGAAATATTCCCTTGGTATCTCTGATTTTCTTGAAGAGATCTCTAGTCTTTCCTATTCTGTTGTTTTCCTCTATTACTTTGCACTGATCACTGAGGAAGGCTTTCTTATCTCTCCTTGCTATTCTTTGGAATTCTGCATTCTTGCCCTTTCATTATGCATCCATCACACAGTTATTATACATAGACGGCATCCATTATTTATTTGATTGTAATTCACTGAAGTTGCATCAACAAGTAATACATTCAGTGAACAATCTTTAGCTCATTTATACTAAGAACTTGTTCTCAAATAAACTGATAATAAGGGAAACGAACATAATTCAAAATGAAGGTGTCAGCCAGATTCCTTCACACAAAATTTCACCATATCCAGGCCTTCTGAAAGTTTTAAGCAGACTTCCCAGGTGGTGCTAGAACCCACCTGTCAATGCAGGAGATGTAAGAAATGTGGGTTTGATCCCTGGGTCAGGAAGATCCCCTGGAGAAGGGCATAGCAACCCACTCCAGTATTCTTGCCTGAAGAATCCCATGGATAGAGGAGCCTGGTAGGCTACAGTCCGTGGGGTCCCGAAGAGTCAGACACAACTGAAGTGACTTAGCTGGAATACCCATGGATATCTAACCACAGATATGTATGAAGTACATTTATAAAACTGTTTTCAGTTTCCTAAGTAAGAATATACAATAAGACTCTGAATGTATATCATTTTATGTGATTGAGTATGCTGATTATGAGCATGAAGGAGAAAGTAGACAGTCAACATTACATCTGGGAGAAGGATCAACAGAGAATCTCCCTGAGTTATCCTGTGTCCCTTTTCTCTAAGACATTGCTTGTGATCTTGGCCACCCTTCTTATAGTAGATGCAGCCAGTGCTGCCTACTGCCCTTCTCTGTGTCCTCCAGAAAACTCTAAAGGAAAGGACACAGTGAGCAGTGAGTCTGCCAGGACTGACAGGGAGGCAACAGGACTTTTGGGGTTTGCAGGAGGAGGACTGCCCATGTGTCCTGTGTCTGGAGTCAGTCTGCCCAGACTGATGGGCTTCAATGCTTTCTAACGTATGATCAGATATAAATTACATAAAATTCTGTATGCATTTACTCTTATTAAAATAATGATGTCTGTGCACTTATTATCAGGAGATTATGCAGATGAAATCAAGCAAGAAATAAAACACATACTTTTGAGCCTGGCACTTCGGAAACCCACAGTTACAGTACATTATGGTTAATATTGGGCTTCCCAGGGAGTGCTAGTGGTAAAGAACCTGCCTGCCTCGTACACAGGGTTATCGTTACCATCTTTCTAAATTCCATATATATGCGTTAGTATACTGTATTGGTGTTTTTCTTTCTGGCTTACTTCACTCTGTATAATAGGTTCCAGTTTCATCCATCTCATTAGAACTGATTCAAATGTATTCTTTTTAATGGCTGAGTAATACTCCATTGTGTATATGTACCATAGCTTTCTTATCCATTCATCTGCTGATGGGCATCTAGGTTGCTTCCATGTCCTGGCTATTATAAACAGTGCTGCGATGAACATTGGGGTACACGTGTCTCTTTCAAGTCTGGTTTCCTCAGTGTGTATGCCCAGCAGTGGGATTGCTGAATCATAAGGCAGTTCTATTTCCAGTTTTTTAAGGAATCTCCACACTGTTCTCCATAGTGGCTGTACTAGTTTGCATTCCCACCAACAGTGGAAGAGAGTTAGCAAAAGAGACACTGATGTATAGATCAGTCTTATGGACTCTGTGGAAGAGGGAGAGGGTGGGGAGATTTGGGAGAATAGCATTGAAACATGTATAATATCATGTATGAAACGAGTTGCCAGTCCAGGTTCGATGCATGATACTGGATGCTTGGGGCTGGTGCACTGGGACGACCCAGAGGGAGGGTATGGGGAGGGAGGAGGGAGGAGGGTTCAGGATGGGGAACACAGGTATACCAGTGGTGGATTCATTTTGATATTTGGTAAAACTAATACAATATTGTAAAGTTTAAAAATAAAATAAAATTAATTAAAAAAAATTAAAAAAAAAAAAAGAACCAGCCTGCCAAAGCAGGAAGCATAAGAGATGTGGGTTCAATCCCTGGGTAGGGAAGATCCGCTGGAGGAGAGCATGACAACCCACTCCAGTATTCTCACCTGGAGAATCCCTAGGACAGAGAAGCCTGGCAGGCTACAGTCCATATGGTTGCACAGAGTCAGACATGACTGAAGTGACTTAGCAGGTGGTTAATGTCATCCACCTTGTCATCACTGTTTTCAGAATCCTAAAGTGCTGAGGGGGAATTGTACAGAGACCCATTCACTGCTGTGGTCGGGGAGATGCCAGTCACAGCCAGAACCAGTGAGGGTGGAAGCAGAACTCTGAATGAGAGTTCTCACACTCCAACCAGGAACAAAAATATACAGTATAAGGCTCTGAATCAAAATTTGTACATTGATGCCCTCCCACCTAACTATTCCAACTGTCACATTTGCCTTGTCAAGGAAAAAAACATCATGCTCCTAAACTCCCTTCATCCGTGTCTGTCTCCCTCAACACTTACTGGGCTGGGCGGCATCTCTGCTGGTCCATGACCAAGGAGCACAGACTCACTGATCCTCTCCTTCCTGGTGCGTGACGAAGTCTCAGGGTCCTTCCTCAGGACAGGCAGGAAGACAGACTCAGGCTGGACCTTCTGAAGCAGGTTCCTACAGTGGATTGGAGACATAGGTGTGGATTTCCGATATTAGAACAGGCAAACTAAAGAGCTGGAGGCACCGTGTATTTACAGTGATATTAACTTAGGGTTCAGTGCTGAAAGCTCTTCATTAGCCAGTTGGTCCCTGTTGTTCCAATCTCTGGAGACTTGTTAATATTAACAGAACAGGGAAAGGAGAAAAGTGAATGTCCTGGAAAGGGTCTATGTCCCTCTTATCCTCAGGAGGAAATTCTCCTGTACTCTTACTTATTAATTCTAACTAGCTGGATCTTAATATAAAATTTAGACTTCTGTCCTCAGTTTGACCACTCAATGTGGTTTGATAGCTGCAAATCCATTGTATCAATCATGACATCTATGCAGGATCAGTTCTATACAAAGGATGTGATATACTTTCCATTTTCACAGTTAATATTTGTAAGGATAACTTTTCTCTTAATTTGAACAAATCCTCAGTTCTAAGCTTTTTCTCTGGCATATTAGAAAAATATTGATTTTTGCTTATTATTTAATATTTGATACTTTAATTAAATACTTCAACAGGCCTACCAGAAAGTTTTAATCAAGGTGTCAGCCAGGGCTGCAGGCATCTCAGGGCTGAATCAGCAGGTATCCACTTTCAATCACACTCATGAGGTTGCTGGTGGGACTCACCTGTCCACATAATATTGTCCAGAGAATTCCTTCAGTTCCTTGACACATGGCCTCCTGGTGAGGCAGCTGGGTTTTATCCACGTGAGCCATCAAGAATGCAAGAAAGAGGAGCCAGAAAGAAAACCAGATTACTTTACTCTGTTCCCAGAAGTAACTTCCCAACATTTCATCCGCATTCTTATCATTGTAATCAAGTCACTATGTATGTCTTGACTTGATGGAAAGGAAATACACAAAATAATGATCACCAATATTTGGGATCATTGAAAACATCTTAGATCCTGCACCCTCCAGCCCCCACCCTGCTACTGTCCTCATCTTTATAATGACTTTGTGCTCCTAGCAATTCAAGGCTCAGATCCTGTCCTTCTACTTTCCAGCATATTCCCAAATTCATCCCACAACCTCAGCAAAGCTTCCCTGGACACAAACTACCATTTGAGTCAAACCTCTTCCACAGAAGTGGGGTACTTCTGTAGACCCTACTCTACTGCTTCAGATTGTGCAGTCTCAAGTAGATCCCTGGCTTCTGATACACTAGGAGAGCCCCTGCATCAACATCAGCACAGCCTGCAGCCATTCCATGGCAAAATGTAACAAATATTCCAAGTGTTCTGATTTTTTTCTAATTAGAGAACAATCAGCTAAATTCAGAATATATCTTCTTTAGATACCTTTGTGGCCTCAGTTCTTGAAGACTTTAATAAATAAAATGTGGTTGGGCTTACCCAATTTTTTCCTATTGTATAAAGTGGGATGTAGGTGGATTTTGGTGTGATGTAACCTTCTGAACCCTGTCCATGCAGCCTTTCTGACTTAGAGACCTCGTTGCTGAGGAATATGGAGATTGGTTTGTCATTGACTGATATGAAGAAACCTTTAATTTATACTAAAATCAAATTGGATTGTGGAGGGAAGAATGGTATTTACCTGTGTGTGGATAAGTACCAGAGGGTATTTTTAGAAGAGAACACATGGCAGATATTTATAGACACATACTAAAGGGAGAGACTGTGTGTTGAAGCACTTAAATGAATTAGTCCAGGGCAAAAATGCATTCAGTTCAGTTCAGTTCAGTAGCTCCATCGTGTCTGACTCCTTGTGACCCCATGAATTGCAGCACACCAGGCCTCCCTGTCCATCACCATCTCCCAGAGTTCACTCAGACTCACGTCCAGCGAGTCAGTGATGCCATCCAGCCATCTCATCCTCTGTCGTCCCCTTCTCCTTCTGCCCCCAATCCCTCCCAGCATCAGAGTCTTTTCCAATGAGTCAACTCTGCGCATGAGGTGGACAAAGTACTGGAGTTTCAGCTTTAGCATCATTCCTTCCAAAGAACACCCAGGGCTGATCTTCTTCAAAATGGACTGGTTGGATCTCCTTGCAGTCCAAGGGACTCTCAAGAGTCTTCTCCAACACCACAGTTCAAAAGCATCAATTCTTTGGTACTCAGCTTTCTTCACAATCCAACTCTCACATCCGTACATGACTACTGGAAAAACCATAGCCTTGACTAGATGGATCTTTGTTGGCAAAGTAATGTCTCTGCTTTTAAATATGTTATCTCGGTTGGTCATAACTTTCCTTCCAAGGAGTAAGCGTCTTTTAATTTCATGGCTGCAGTCAGCATCTGCAGTGATTTTGGAGCCCAGAAAAATAAAGTCTGACACTGTTTCCACTCTTTCCCCATCTATTTCCCATGAAGTGATGGGACCAGATGCCATGATCTTCGTTTTCTGAATGTTGAGCTTTAAGCCAACTTTTTCACTCTCCACTTTCACTTTCATCAAGAGGCTTTTGAGTTCCTCTTCACTTTCTGCCATAAGGGTGGTGTCATCTGTATATCTGAGGTTATTGATATTTCTCCCAGCAATCTTGACTCCAGCTTGTGGTTCTTCCAGGCCAGCATTTCTCATGATGTACTCTGCATATAAGTTAAATAAACAGAGTGACAATATACAGCCTTGACGTACTCCTTTTCCTATTTGGAACCAGTCTGTTGTTCCATGTCCAGTTCTAACTGTTGCTTCCTAACCTGCACATAGGTTTCTCAGGAGGCCAGTCAGGTGGCCTGGTATTCCCATCTCTTTCAGAATTTTCCACAGTTTATTGTGATCCACACAGACAAAGGCTTTGGCATAGTCAATAAAGCAGAAATAGATGTTTTTCTGGAACTCTCTTGCTTTTTCCATGATCCAGCGGATGTTGGCAATTTGAACTCTGGTTCCTCTGCCTTTTCGAAAACCAGCTTGAACATCTGGAAGTTCATGGTTCACGTATTGCTGAAGCCTGGCTTGGAGGGTTTTGAGCATTACTTTACTAGCATGTGAGATGAATGCAATTGTGCGGTAGTTTGAGCATTCTTTGGCACTGCCTTTCTTTGGGATTGGAATGAAAACTGACCTTTTCCAGTCCTGTGGCCACTGCTGAGTTTTCCAAATTTGCTGACATACTGAGTGCAGCACTCTCATAGCATCATCTTTGAGGATTTTAAATAGCTCAACTGAAATTCCATCACCTCCACTAGCTTTGTTCATAGTGATGCTTTCTAAAGCCCACTTGACTTTGCATTCCAGGATGTCTGGCTCTAGGTGAGTGATCACACCATTGTGATTATCTTGGTCGTGAAGATCTTTTTTGTTCAGTTCTTCTGTGTATTCTTGCCACCTCTTCTTAATATCTTCTGCTTCTGTTAGGTCCATACCATTTCTGTCCTTTATCAAGCCCATCTTTGCATGCAGTGTTCCCTTGGTATCTCTAATTTTCTTGAAGAGATCTCTAGTCTTTTCCATTCTGTTGTTTTCCTCTATTTCTTTGCACTGATATCTGAGGAAGGCTTTCTTATGTCTCCTTGCTATTCTTTGGAACTCTGCATTCAGATGCTTATATCTTTCCTTTTCTCCTTTGCTTTTCGCTTCTCTTCTTTTCACAGCTATTTGTAAGGCCTCCCCAGACAGCCATTTTGCTTTTTTGCATTTCTTTTCCATGGGGATGGTCTGATCCCTGTCTTCTGTACAATGTCACGAACCTCCATCCATAGTTCATCCGGCACTCTATCTATCAGATCTAGTCCCTTAAATCTATTTCTCACTTCCACTGTGTAATCATAAGGGGTTTGATTTAGGTCATACCTGAATGGTCTAGTGGTTTTCCCTATTTTCTTTAAGTCTGAATTTGGCAATAAGGAGTTCATGATCTGAGCCATAGTCAGCTCCTGGTCTTGTTTTCACTGACTGTATAGAGCTTCTCCATCTTTGGCTGCAAAGAATATAATCAATCTGATTTCGGTGTTGCCCATCTGGTGATGTCCATGTGTAGAGTCTTCTCTTGTGTTGTTGGAAGAGGGTGTTTGTTATGGCCAGTGCATTCTCTTGGGAAAACTCTATTAGCCTTTGCCCTGCTTCATTCCGTATTCCAAAGCCAAATTTGCCTGTTACTCCAGGTGTTTCTTGACTTCCTACTTTTGCATTCCAGTCCCCTATAATGAAAAGGACATCTTTTTTGGGTATTAGTTCTAAAAGGTCTTGTAGGTCTTCATAGAACCGTTCAACTTCAGTTTCTTCAGGGTTACTGGTTGGGGCATAGACTTGGATTACTGTAGTATTGAATGGTTGCCTTGGAAATGAACAGAGATCATTCTGTCATTTTTGAGATTGCATCCAAGTACTGCATTTCCGACTCTTTTGTTGACCACGATGGCCACTCCATTTCTTCTGAGGGATTCCTGCCTGCAGTAGTAGATATAATGGTCATCTGAGTTAAATTCACCCATTCCAGTCCATTTTAGTTTGCTGATTCCTAGAATATCTATGTTCACTCTTGCCATCTCCTGTTTGGCCACTTCCAGTTTGCCTTGCTTCACATACCTAACATTCCAGGTTCGTATGCAATATTGCTCTTCACAGCATTGAACCTTGCTTCTACCACCAGTCACATACACAACTGGGTATTATTTTTGCTTTGGCTCCATCCTTTGATTCTTTCTGGAGTTATTTCTCCACTGATCTCCAGTAGCATATTGGGCACCTACCGACCTGGGGAGTTGCTCTTTCAGTACCCTATCATTTTGCCTTTTCATACTGTTCATGGGGCTCTCAAGGCAAGAATACTGAAGTGGTTTGCCATTCCCTTCTCCAGGGGACCACATTCTGTCAGACCTCTCCACCATGACCCACCCATCTTGGGTGGCCCCACAGGGCATGGCTTAGTTTAATTGAGTTACACCAGGCTGTGGTCCTAGTGTGATTAGATTTACTAGTTTTCTGTGATTATGGTTTCAGGGTGTCTGCCCTCTGATGCCCTCTTGCAACACTTACCATCTTACTTGGGTTTCTCTTACCTTGGACGTGGGGTATCTTTCATGGCTGCTCCAGCAAAACGCAGCTACTGCTCCTTACCTTGGACGAGGGGTTTCTCCTCACCACCGCACCCCCTGACCTTGAACGTGGAGTGGCTCCTCTCGGCCCTCCTGCACCCACACAGCTACTGTTCCTTGGACGTGGGGTTGCTCCTCTGGGCCGCTGCCCCTGACCTCGAGCGTGGGGTAGCTCCTCCCAGCCACTGCCCTTGACCTCGGATGTGGGTAGCCCCTCTCGGTCGCTCCTGCACCGTCGCAGCCTGGCACTCACGGCTGCCGCCCATGACCTCAGACGTGGGGTAGCTCCTCTCGGCCACTGCCCCTGACCTCAGACGTGGGGTATTTACCCTATTTTGCCAATGTTATTCATCATGGAAAGGCATTTCATGAATGTTGTAGAAAGTTTAAGAGTAACACTCAAATGTGCATATTCCATTATAATATTCTCAAATTGAAAAATTCATATATTTACTTATCTTTAGAAATCTTTAAGATGATGCAGTCTGAAAATAACGGTTAGAAAATTTTACAGAACATCCTTGAAATTAAACCTTATACACAAAAAAGCAAATTTCCTTTGGCTTTTCCAAGATTCCTTGCCTATCATTTGCTGAGAAGAATGGAGAATAAATATAGTATTGTAGGACATATATTTAACATAATATTTTAAAAGTACTAGTAATTTTAATGTGCTATATCTTTTCCCACTGAATAAT
Source organism: Bos taurus (assembly GCF_002263795.3). Lineage (NCBI taxonomy): Eukaryota > Metazoa > Chordata > Mammalia > Artiodactyla > Bovidae > Bos > Bos taurus. The sequence continues at coordinate 14,016,490 of NC_037334.1, read as the reverse complement.
ATGAATTCATCTTCTGTTGCATGGATTCCCTTCTTTACTATTTACGTTTCAATCAATGCAGTGGATACTGTTTATCCTTGGTTGGAAAATGTAAAGCAAATTAATTTAGTTATGGAAAGTTTTCAGAACACCAAGATAACTACCACAAAAATGATGTGTGGCATCTCTTAGGAGTTTCGAAAGCTCATTTTGTAGAAAACAAAAGGAGCCCCAAAACTGAGTTATCTTGACTGAAGACTGGAAAGCTTGGTGAAGTCCTAACCAGGATGCCACTGCTCAAAGGAAACACTCCCCTTTCTGACAATGTGGTCCTTTGCAATCCTACAGTAATATAAAAGAAGAATTGATTCAAATGTATTCTTTTTAATGGCTGAGTAATATTCCATTGTGTATATGTACCACCATTTTCTTATCCATCCATCTGCTGATGGACATCTAGGTTGCTTCCCTTTCCTGGCTATTATAAACAGTGCTGCGATGAACATTGGGGTACATGAGTCTCTTTCAATTCTGGTTTCCTCAGTGTGTATGCCCAGCAGTGGGATTGCTGGGTCATATGGCATTCTAATGAGGTGGATGAAACTGGAGCCTATTATACAGAGTGAAGGAAGCCAGAAAGTAAAACACCAATACTGTATACTAATGCATATATATGGAATTTAGAAAGATGGAAATGATAACTCTGTATGCAAGACAGCTAAAGAGACACAGATGTATAGACGTCTTTTGGACTCTATGGGAGAGGGTGAGGGTGGGATGATTTGGGAGAATGGCATTGAAACATGTGTATTATCATATGTGAAAGGAATCGCCAGTCCAGGTTCGATGCATGATACAGGGTGCTTGGGGTTGGTGCACTGGGATGACCCAGAGGGATGGGATGGGAAGGGAGGTGGGAGGGGGTTCAGGATGGGGAACATGTATACACCCTTGGCGGATTCATGTTGATGTATGGCAAAACCAATACAATATTGTAAAGTAATTAGCCTCCAATTAAAATGAATAAATTTGTATTAAAATGAAAGAAGATAAATTTGTTGTGATGACTTGGGTGATTTATGATCTTTAGGCATCATTAAAGCCACGTGTAATTGGAAAAATAATATTATCACCCATTTTCCAGTTGGTTGTCCATGACTAAGGCATATTATGGATAATCACCGTTCTTACCTGTGCATGTTTTGTAATCATGAAACTGCAGGCATCATACAATGTACTTCTATATCCCATGCTACAATATCAGTAAAGGTTCAGTCAAAAAAGCAATATAAGCCAATTAGCTATTAACAGATGAATATTTAATATGAAGAGTTGGATAAAATGTTATTGAAGGAGGGAGGAGCTAAGATGGCAGAGGAATAGGATGGGGAGACCCCACAAATTCATCAAAAGAACATTTAAACGCTGAGTAAATTCCACAAAACAACTTCTGAAAGCTGGCAGAGGACATCAGGCATCCAGAAAAGCAGCCCATTGTCTTCAAAAGGAGGTAGGAAAAAATATAAAAGATAAAAAGAGAGATAAAAGAGGGAGGGATGGAGCTCCATCCTGGGAAGGGAGTCTTAAAAAGAGAGAAGTTCCCAAACACCAGGAAACACTCTCTGCCGAGTCTGTGCCAAGCCTTGGAAGCACAGAGGGCAACATAATAGGGAGGAAAAAAGTAAATAATTAAAACCCACAGATTAGGAGCCCAATGGTAACTCCCCCAGTGGAGAAGCAGTGCAGACGCCTGCGCCCACCACTAGCAAGCAGGGGCTGGACAGGGAGGTGTGGGCTGCATTGATTAGAGTAAGGATCAGGCCTGAATGCCCTGAACACTATCTGAGCAAACTAACTTGGGCTAGCAAACCAGACTGTGGGATAACTACCACGTGAAAAGCCAGCCCTAACCTAAGACACCTCCAGGCCTGCGCACAGAACAAAGGACTGAACAGAGATAGCCGGCTGCAGACCATCCCCCTCTGGTGACAGGCAGCCAGAGCCAGAAGGGGGCAATCGCAGCCCCAGAGAGACATTATCTACAAAACTGCAAGCAGGCTTCTTTGCTAACTAAGACTTCTTGGGGTTCTGAACGGTCAACATTCGCCTGAGAAGGTGCGCTGGTTGTACACCCAGAAAACTGAGCGTCAGGGACGAAGGAGGCGGTAAGTCACAGTGACCATGCTCACCAAATACCTCATCACCTGAGCTGCTCAGACCTGGGAAGGGCACAAAACGCATGCCCAACAGAGTCTGCTCCTCTGAGGACTACCTGAGTGCCTGAACCTGAGCGGCTTAGACCTGGGAGGTGCATGCAGCCGAGGGCCGGCCTCGGAGGGTTCCCGGTGGAGCAACCTAGAGCCTGAGCAGTGTGGGCAGGGAGGGTACATGCGCTGTGAGCGGGGGCAGGCCCAGTGTGGCTGAGGCACTGCGAGCACATGCCAGTGTTATTTGTTTGCAGCATCCCTCTCTCCCCACAGTGCGACTGAACAAGTGAGCCTAAAAAAAAAAAAAAATGTGTCCACCACCGCCCCCTTTGTGTCAGGGAGGAATCAGACACTGAAGAGACCAGCAAACAGAAGAAGCTAAAACAGAGGGAACCGCCTTGGAAGTGACAGGTACAATAGATTAAAACCCTGTCGTTAGTACTGACTACATAGGAAGGGGCCTATAGATCTTGAGATATATGAGCAGGACCAAGGAAGTATCCGAAAATGAACTGACCCCACAATACCCACAACAACACCAGGGAAAGTCCCAGATATATTTTTACTATTTTTACAATCATTCTTTTTTTTTAATTAAAAAAAAATTTTAAGCCCTCTATTACTCCTTTTTCACCTTTATAACCTACTATTACTTTGCAAAAAAAAAAAGACCCTATTTTTTTTTAAAAGCAAACTTCATATATATTTTTGTAATATTTTTTGTGACTTTTTTTTTCTTTCTCTTTTTTTTTCTTCTTTTCTTTAACATTGTATTTTTGAAATTCCAAACTCTAGATTTTTAATTTTTGCTTTTTGGTATTTGTTGTCAATTTTGTACCTTTAAGAACCCAATCGTCAGTACCCATTTTTACTTGGGAGTGAGATTACTGGCTTGATTACTCTCTACCCCTTTAGAATCTCCTTTTTCTCCACCAGGTCGCCTGTGTCTCCTCACTAACCCCTCTCTGCTCTACCCAACTCTGTGAATTTCTGTGTGTTCTGGATGGTGGAGAACATTTAGGGAACTGATTACTGGCTGGATCTGTCTCTCCTTTTGATTTACCCCCTTTTATCCTCCTGGCCACCTCTGTCTCCTTCCTCCCTCTTCTCTTCTCTGTATAACTCTGTGAACATCTCTGAGCAGTCCAGTTGTGGAGTGCACATAAGGAAGTGATTACTGGCTAGCCTGCACTCTCCTCTATTGATTCCACCTTATCTCATTCAGGTCACCTCTAACTCCCTCCTCCCTCTTCTCTACTCCGTGTAACTCTGTGAACCTGTCTGGGTGTCCCTCACTGTGGAGAAACTTTTCATCTTTAACCTAGATGTTTTATCAATGGTGCTGCATAGAAGGAGAAGTTTTGAGACTACTGTAAAAATAAGACTGAAAACCAGAAGCAGGAGGCTCAAGTCCAAACCCTGACTCCAGGGAACTCCTGACTCCAGGGAACATTAATTGACAGGAGCTCATCAAACGCCTCCAAACCTACACTGAAACCAAGCACCATCCAGGGCCAAAAAGTTCCAGAGCAAGACATACCATGCAAATTCTCCAGCAACACAGGAACACAGCCCCAAGCTCCAATATACAGGCTGCCCAAGTTACTACAAAACCGTAGACATCTCATAACTCATTACTGGACACTTCATTGCACTCCAGAGAGAAGAAATCCAGCTCCACCCACTAGAACACTGACACAAGCTTCCCTAATCAAGAAACCTTGACAAGCCACCCATAAAATCCCACCCACAGTGAGGAAACTCCACAATAAAGAGAACTCCACAAACTGCCAGAATACAGAAAGGACACCCCAAACTCAGCAATATAAACAAGATGAAGAGACAGAGGAATACCCAGCAGGTAAAGGAACAAGATAAATGCCCACCAAACCAAACAAAAGAGGAAGAGATAGAGAATCTACCTGATAAAGAATTCTGAATAATGATAGTGAAAATGATCCAAAATCTTGAAATCAAAATGGAATCACAGATAAATAGCCTGGAGACAAGGATTGAGAAGATGCAAGAAAGGTTTACCAAGGACCTAGAAGAAATAAAAGAGAGTCAATATATAATGAATAATGCAATAAATGAGAAAAAAAAAACACTCTGGAGGCAACAAATAGTAGACTAACAGAGGCAGAAGATAGGATTAGTGAATTAGAAGATAGAATGGTAGAAATAAATGAATCAGAGAAGAAAAAATAAAAATGAATTAAAAAAATGAGGACAATCTCAGAGACCTCCAGGATATTATTAAATGCTACAACATTCGAATCATAGGAGTCCCAGAAGAAGAAGAAAAAAAGAAAGACCATGAGAAAATACTTGAGGAGATAATAGTTGAAAACTCCCCTAAAATGGGGAAGGAAATAATCACCCAAGTCCAAGAAACCCAGAGTCCCAAACAGGATAAACCCAAGGCAAAATACCCCAAGACATATTAATCAAATTAACAAAGATCAAACACAAAGAACAAATATTAAAAGCAGCAAGGGAAAAACAACAAATAACACACAAGGGAATTCCCATAAGAATAACAGCTGATCTTTCAATAGAAACTCTTCAAGCCAGGAGGGAATGGCAAGACATACTTAAAGTGATAAAAGAAAATAACCTACAGCCCAGATTACTGTACCCAGCAAGGATCTCATTCAAATATGAAGGAGAAATCAAAAGCTTTACAGACAAGCAAAAGCTGAGAGAATTCAGCACCACCAAACCAGCTCTCCAACAAATAATAAAGGATATTCTCTAGACAGGAAACACAAAAATGGTGTATAAACTCGAACCCAAAACAATAAAGTAAACGGCAATGGGATCATACTTATCAGTAATTACCTTAAACGTAAATGGGTTGAATGCCCCAACCAAAAGACAAAGACTGGCTGAATGGATACAAAAACAAGACCTCTATATATGTTGTCTACAAGAGACCCACCTCAAAACAGGGGACACACACAGACTGAAAGTGAAGGGCTGGAAAAAGATTTTCCATGCAAATAAAGACCAAAAGAAAGCAGGAGTAGCAATAGTCATATCAGATAAAATAGACTTTAAAACAAAGGCTGTGGAAAGAGACAAAGAAGGTCACTACATAATGATCAAAGAATCAATCCAAGAAGAAATATAACAATTATAAATATACATGCACCCAACATTGGAACACCACAATATGTAAGACAAATGCTAACAAGTATGAAAGGAGAAATTAACAATAACACAATAATAGTGGGAGACTTTAATACCCCACTCACATCTATGGATAGATCAACTAAACAGAAAATTAACAAGGAAACACAAACTTTAAATGATACAATAGACCAGTTAGACCAAATTGATATCTATAGGACATTTCACCCCCAAACAATGAATTTCACCTTTTTCTCAAGCGCACATGGAACCTTCTCCAGGATAGATCACATCCTGGGCCATAAATCTAGTCTTGGTAAATTCAGAAAAATTGAAATCATTCCAAGCACCTTTTCTGACCACAATGCAGTAAGATTAGATCTCAATTACAGGAGAAAAACTATTAAAAATGCCAACATAGGGAGGCTGAACAACACACTGCTGAATAACCAACAAATCCAGAAGAAATCAAAAAAGAAATCAAAATATGCATAGAAATGAATGAAAATGAAAACACAACAACCCAAAACCTGTGGGACACAGTAAAAGCAGTCCTAAGGGAAAAGTTCATAGCAATACAGGCATACCTCAAGAAACAAGAAAAAAGTCAAATAAATAACCTAACTCTACACCTAAAGCAACTAGAAAAGGAAGAAATGAAGAACCCCAGAGATAGTAGAAGGAAAGAAATCTTAAAAATTAGGGCAGAAATAAATACAAAAGAAAGAAAAGAGACCATAGCAAAAATCAACAAAGCCAAAAGCTGGTTCTTATGGACTCTGTGGGAGAGGGAGAGGGTGCGAAGATTTGGGAGAATGGCATTGAAAGATGTATAATATCATGTATGAAACGAGTTGCCAGTCCAGGTTTGATGCATGATACTGGATGCTTGGGGCTAGTGCACTGGGACGACCCAGAGGGATGGTATGGGGAGGGAGGAGGGAGGAGGGTTCAGGATGGGGAACACATGTATACCTGTGACGGATTCATTTTGATATTTGGCAAAACTAATACAATTTGTAAAGTTTAAAAATAAAATAAAAATTTAAAAATAAAGCTAGTTTATTTATGAACTTAAAAAAAAATGAAAGGATAAATAAAATTGACAAACCATTAGCCAGACTCATCAAGAAACAAAGGGAGAAAAATCAAATCAATAAAATTAGAAATGAAAATGGAGAGATCACAAAAGACACACAGAAATACAAAGGATCATAAGAGACTACTATCAGCAATTATATGCCAATAAAATGGGCAACGTGGAAGAAATGGACAAATTCTTAGAAAAGTACAACTTTCCAAAACTGGACCAGGAAGAAATAGAAAATCTTAACAGACCCATCACAAGCACGGAAATTGAAACTGTAATCAGAAGGGATGGTGTGGGGAGGGAGGAGGGAGGAGGGTTCAGGATGGGGAACACATGTATACCTGTGGCGAATTCATTTCAATATTTGGCAAAATCAATACAATATTATAAAGTTTAAAAATAAAATAAAATAAAAAAAATAAAAATAAAAGTTAAAAAAAAAAGAAAGAAATCTTCCAGCAAACAAAAGCCCAGGTCCAGACGGCTTCACAGCTGAATTCTACCAAAAATTTAGAGACAAACTCTTCCAAAAATTGTAGAGGAAGGTAAACTTCCAAACTCATTCTATGGGGCCACCATCACCCTAATGCCAAAACCTGACAAAGATGCCACAAAAAAAGAAAACTACAGGCCAATATCACTGATGATTATAGATGCAAAAATCCTTAACAAAATTCTAGCAATCAGAATCCAACAACACATTAAAAAGATCATACACCATGACCAAGTGGGCTTTCTCCCAGGGATGCAAGGATTCTTCAATATCCACAAATCAATCAATGTAATACACCACATTAACAAATTGAAAAATAAAAACCATATGATTATCTCAATAGATGCAGAGAAAGCCTTTGACAAAATTCAACATCCATTTATGATAAAAACTCTCCAGAAAGCAGGAATAGAAGGAACATACCTCAATATAATAAAACCTATATATGACAAACCCACAGCAAACATTATCCTCAATGGTGAAAAATTGAAAGCATTCCCCCTAAAGTCAGGAACAAGACAAGGGTGCCCTCTCTCACTGCTACTATTCAACATGGAAGTTTTGGCCACAGCAATCAGAGCAGAAAAAGAAATAAAAGGAATCCAAATTGGAAAAAAAGAAGTAAAACTCTCACTGTTTGCAGATGACATGATCCTCTACATAGAAAATCCTAAAGACTCCACCAGAAAATTACTAGAGCTAATCAATGACTATAGTAAAGTTGCAGGATATAAAATCAACACACAGAAATCCCTTGCATTCCTATACACTAATAATGAGAAAACAGAAAGAGAAATTAAGGAAACAATTCCATTCACCATTGCAACAAAAAGAATAAAATACTTAGGAATATATCTACCTAAAGAAACTAAAGACCTATATATAGAAAAGTATAAAACACTGGTGAAAGAAATCAAAGAGGACACTAATAGATGGAGAAATATACCATGTTCATGGATTGGAAGAATCAATATAGTGAAAATGAGTATACTACCCAAAGCAATTTATAGATTCAATGCAATCCCTATCAAGCTACCAACGATATTGTTCACAGAGCTAGAACAAATAATTTCACAATTTGTATGGAAACACAGAAAACCACGAATAGCCAAAGCATTCTTGAGAAAGAAGAATGGAACTGGAGGAATCAACCTACCTGACTTCAGGCTCTATGACAAATCCACAGTCATCAAGACAGTATGGTACTGGCACAAAGACAGAAATATAGATCAATGGAACAAAATAGAAAGCCCAGAGATAAATCCACGCACATATGGACACCTTACCTTCGACAAAGGAGGCAAGAATATACAGTGGATTAAAGACAATCTCTTTAACAAGTAGTGCTGGGAAAACTGGTCAACCACTTGTAAAAGAATGAAACTAGAGCACTTTCTAACACCATACACAAAAATAAACTAAAAATGCATTAAAGATCTAAACGTAAGACCAGAAACTATAAAACTCCTAGAGGAGAACATAGGCAAAACACTCTCTGACATACATCACAGCAGGATCCTCTATGACCCCCCTCCCAGAATATTGGAAATAAAAGCAAAAATAAACAAATGGGACCTAATTAAACTTAAAAGCTTCTGCACAACAAAGGAAACTATAAGCAAGGTGAAAAGACAGCCTTCAGAATGGGAGAAAATAATAGCAAACGAAGCAACTGACAAATAACTAATCTCAAAAATATACAAGCAACTCCTCCAGCTCAACTCCAGAAAAATAAATGACCCAATCAAAAAATGGGTCAAAAAACTAAATAGACATTTCTCCAAAGAAGACATACAGATGGCTAACAAACACATGAAAAGATGCTCAACATCACTCATTATCAGAGAAATGCAAATCCAAACTACAATGAGATGCCATTTCATGCCATTCAGAATGGCTGGGATCCAAAAGTCTACAAGCAATAAATGCTGGAGAGGGTGTGGAGAAAAGAACCTTCTTACACTGTTGGTGGAATGCAAACTAGTACAGTCACTATGGAGAAAAGTGTGGAGATTCCTTAAAAAACTGGAAATAGAACTTCCTTATGATCCAGCAATCCCACTGCTGGGCATACACACTGAGGAAACCAGAAGGGAAAGAGACACGTGTACCCCAATGTTCATCGCAGCACTGTTTATAATAGCCAGGACATGGAAGCAACCTAGATGCCCATCAGCAGATGAATGGATAAGAAAGCAGTGGTATATATACACAATGGAGTATTACTCAGCCATTAAAAAGAATACATTTGAATCAGTTCTAATGAGGTGGATGAAACTGGCACCTATTATACAGAGTGAAGTAAGCCAGAAAGAAAAACACCAATACAGTATACTAACGCATATATATGGAATTTAGAAAGATGGTAGCAATAACCCTGTATACGAGGCAGCAAAAGAGACAGTGATGTATCGAACAGTATTTTGGACTCTGTGGGAGAGGGAGAGAGTGGGATGATTTGGGAGAATGGCATTGAAACATGTATAATATCATATATGAAACAAGTCGCCAGTCCAAGTTCGATGCACGATACTGGATGCTTGAGGCTGGGGCACTGGGACAACCCAGAGGGATGGTACAGGGAGGGAGGAGGGAGGAGGGAGGTGGGTTCAGCATGGGGAACACGTGTATACTTGTGGCAGATTCATGTTGATATATGGCAAAACCAATACAATATTGTAAAGTTTAAAAATAAAAAAATTAAAATTTTATTGAAGGACTGAAAGACAAGAAAGAAAAAAGTGGTACCATAGTGATCATAACTGAGGGACAAAACTACTCTACCAAAGACTGGAGGGGTATAAAGGGACTCGTTGAGCTTTTAGAGTGAAGAGACGTTTGCAGGCCACTGCTGAATATATGTTAAGATGAATACAAGATGGAACATAGACCACAAGATAGAATGTGATTTCTAATGCCCCACCCTAAAGCAAAGGCCAGGTGTACGATGTAGAGAAGCTATGTGGAGAAATTTATTGGATATAAAGGGAAAATGCATTGCTTATTACCACATCAGGGTCTTCATATCTTCCCCCATTGACCTCTGATCTCTTTTGGATCTTCAGCATTTGTCCATGAGGAATGTTAGGACCCAAGGCATAAAGCTCACCTTTGAAAGAGAGACTTGACTTGGATTAGTAGTTGTCAACAGTGGGCACACACTAGAACCACTTGAGAGCTTTTTAAAATCCTTGTGCTTGGACTACACCCAAGTCCAGTTGAATCAGAAACTCTAGTGGTGAGACCCGGTGGTCAGTATTTTAAACTTCCCAGATGGTTTCAATAGAAGTCAAGGCTGAGGAGCAGTGACTTGCAGCTCACATAACAGCATGTGCAGATTTGAAAATAGAATTTACTCTTGAAAATATATAAAAGCTTGGAAAATTTGTACATTTTTGGTATATTAAAGGGGAATTATTCTTTTGAGGATGCTTGGGCTACTGAAGATAAAAATATAGAATCCCCATAGATATAGTGAGATTCTGTCAAGGAGTGATTTTGATACAAAAGGATCTTAGAACTCTCCACTGTCATGTTAAAACATGTGTGTGTGTGCATGCTCAGTCTTGTTTGACTCTCTGCAACCCTGTGGACTGTAGCCCACAAGGATCCTCTGTCCATGGGATTTCCCAGGCAAGAATACTGGAGTGGGTTGCCATTTCCTCCTCCAGGGATCTTCTGGACTCATGGATTGAACCTGTGTCTCTTGTGTCTCCTGCATTGGCAGGAGAATAAGCTACAGAGAAGTAATATTCAGGTAGAAAGCAAGGAGAGGCATGAAGGCAATAAGAGCTATAGAATGATGTCATGAGAGAGGTAGAACTTTTAGATCTCCAGATTTAGTTTGGCTACATTTTCTAGTATATGCTCAAATGGGTTGCCATGTCCTAAGATGAGTTTGTGCTGCTAAGGAACCTCCACAAGGCCCTTTTGATGTCTTTGTTCCTCAGGCTGTAGATGAAGGGGTTCAGCATGGGGGTGACCACAGTGTACACCACCGAGGCTGCTGCATCCTTCCTGGGAGATTGTGAGATGGCTGAGCTGAGGTACACATCCAGGGCTATTACATAAAATAAGCAAACAACTGCCAGGTGAGAACCACAGGTGGCAAAGGCTTTGTACATCCCACCTGATGAGGGGACTCTCAGAATGGAGACAAGAATTTTATAGTAAGAGAAAATGATTCCTGAGATAGAGAGAAAACCAGTCAAGGCACCGATAGTATAGCTGACTATGTTATTGGTGAAAGTATCAGAACAAGCAAGGTCGAGCAGTTGAGAAGGGTCACAGAAGAAACTAGAAATTTCTACATCCTTGAAACAGGTAACTTGTAACACAATCACATTGTGCACCTGGGAGTCCAAAAGGCTAACGCAAAAGGACAGCAAAACTAAGGAGCAACAGAGGCGCGGGTTCATGATGACCGTGTAGTGCAGTGGGTGACAGATGGCCACAAACCTGTCATAGGCCATCACGGTAAGAAGCATACAATCCATACACGCAAAAAGGATAAAAATAGACATCTGAGTCAGGCAGCCTCCGTAGGAGATGATTCTGCTGTGAGATTGGATGTCCACAATCATTTTGGGAACTGTGGTGGAGATGAAACCGATGTCAACCAAGGATAGGTTGGAGAGGAAGAAGTACATGGGGGTGTGGAGGTGGGGGTCAGAGGTGACGGCTAATATGATGAGCAGGTTCCCCAACACGGTGACCAGGTACATGGACAGGAAGAGGACACAGAGCAAAGGCTGCAGTTCTGTATCATCTGAGAAGCCCAAGAGGAAGAATTCTGAGACACTTGTTAGATTTCCAGTTCTATGTATCTTGGACACCTTTGGAAAAAGAAAAGAGGGCTGGAAACAAAGGAAATAAGTAAATGGGCATTGAGACTATGTCCATATTTTGGATTCAAGCAATTCATTTCTAAGATTATACACCCCAGTTCCTTCAGCAATATCTCTCAGTGTGATAAATTCTGTTTAGAACTGTTCCCTCATTGGTTTCTCTGTTATTCACCTGTCTATACACTCTTACTTTATAAAACTCCACGTAAAAGTGAAAGAGAACAAGAATGTTAGAGGTATTACATCCATGATCTCAGTTAAATACAGCCTACTTCTTTAGAAATAATACAGAATCAGAAATTTCCTTCTTCCTCTAAGAAAATACATAATTAAAATGTAAAGAAATTAGGACATATTTATATATACCTTATTTTATTCATGAGCTTCCCTGGTGGCTCAGATGGTAAAGTGTCTGCCTGCAATGCGGGAGACCTGGGTTTGACCCCTGGAATTGGGAAGATCTCTTGGAGAAGGAAATGGCAACCCACTCCAGTATTCTTGCCTGGAGAATCCCACAGATGGAGGAGCCTGGCAGGCTACAGTCCATGGGGTCGCAAAGAGTCAGATACAATTCTAGATAGTTCCTTCATTTAGAATGTTTACAAATCTCTATGTAATGCAGTACAATATCACCTAGATCCTAAATTAAAAATGAACGCTCTTAATCAGAACATGCTTTTATATTACATTCAGTGTTTTAGATCATCCTTTGTTCCTTCTGTCTTTCTTACTTCATGAAATAATTGATTATTCAAAAATCAGGATTATCTTCTTTTAAAATTTATTTTTATTTATTTACTTATACATGCCAGGTCTTCGTTGTGGGCATGCAGGATCTTTCATCTCCCTTGCAGATAAGGAATCTTTAGTTGGGGCATGTGGGTCTTTCCTGAAGCAAAGATCAAACCAGTGTGCCGTGCATTAAGATTGGAGACTCTTAGCCACTGGAACACTAGGGAAGTCCCGCAGTTGTTTTTAAAAAGTCATTCAGTATAGACTTTATATCTTTGACTTTGCTAAGTCACTTCTGTTGTGCCCGACTCTGTGACCCTATGGACTGTAGCCCGCCAGGCTTCTCTGTCCATAGTATTCTCCAGGCAAGAATACTGGAGTGGGTTGTCATGTGGTCCTCCAGGTGATCTTCCTGACCCAGGGGTCAAACCCATGTCTCTTATGTTTCCTGCATTGGCAGGTGGGTTCTTTTACCACTAGTGCCACCTGGAAAGCCCCATTTTTGACTTTGGTGGACTTCAAATTTTGATCAGTATAGTTTAACTAAGCACTCATGATCATACAGCATTGATGACTACAAATATGGTGTTAGTATACACAGCACTTTCAATTTTTAAATGATAACAAAATTTAAGAATCTTTCTTAAAATTTTTACATCATATATAGGATTATTTGTTTCACTACTGTCTCAGTTAAATGTCTGATATGAGAAACCAATGTAATATTTTTGGACATTATTCTGTGCTGGCAGGATAGTACAACTTCATTGTATTTTCTTTTTTTCAGTTTATTGAAGTGATTGACAAAATTGCATATATTTGAGTTGTGCAACATGAAGGTTTTTTAAAGATATACAAAGTGATGATCTAATACACAGGGACCTTTGGAATGATTACCACAGTTAAGTTAATTAACACATCTGTCACCTCAAATAGAAATAGAGTTTCTATGTGTGTGTGTAGTAACAGTTAAGCAGATCTCTGTTAGCAGATTTCAAGAACATAACCAGAATTATCAGCTGTTTTTTAAACCTATTCATCTGTCAACAGAGTATATATTTTCACTATTTCAAATAACATCACATTGACAAGAAATGCATTTATCTCTTTGAGGTTCCAATTTTATTTCTTTGGCATCTACCTTGAAGTGGGGTTGCTGGAGCCTATGGTAGATCTATTTCAATTAGTTTCAGTTTTTAATTTTTAAGGAACCTCCATTCTGTTTTCTGTAATGACTGTACCAATATTCATTCTCACTGATCAGGTGCAAGTGTTCCCCAACTTCCACATTCTCACCAACATCTGTTTTCTTTTGAATTTTTTCTTTAAAAAGTCACCTGTGGTGGATTCATTTTGATATTTGGCAAAACTAATACAATTATGTAAAGTTTAAAAATAAAATAAAATTAGAAAAAAAAATAAACAGATGCTAGATGGATGAAAAAAAAAAAGTCATCCAAAGAGATGTGAGGTGAACTTTTATTTAGCTTTAGACTTTCGTTTCCAATATTAACTGATGTTGTGTGCCTTTTCGTATACCTGATGGTCTGGTTCTCCTGATCTCCTATGAAAAATGGAAGGGCGTATTTAACACTTAACTGGAGATTTTTTATTCCTTGTGCCTTCTCTGTGCCATCAAGGTATAGGCTCTGAGGAATCAGAAATAAACGAGCCTCAGACATTTCTCTTCTTAAATAAAGAAAAATAATATGCCTTGTCAGAGATGTAGGGAAACCATAACATCAGATAGACAGATATTTCAATCTAATAACATGAGAATTAACATTATCATTATTAGTAACAAATATAAAAATGTATTTTGCCTTTTTTCTTAATGCATCTGTCACAGAGTTATTGCATAGAGGGCAACCATTATTCATTTAGTTCTAATTCAGTGGGTTTGTATCAATGAAGAATCAACTCAGTTGAAAATTTTACGTCTCACAGATTCTGAGAAATTTTCCCATAATATATTAAGAATGTGTGTAGCACACAGGATTCAAAATTAAGTTTCTCTTCTCTGAGTCCCATGCCCTAAATGTCAAAATTTCAAGCAGAGGCACAGCTTTAAACAGAGGTATCTCAGTCTAAACACAGAGGCATATCAGATTTTTTTTCAAGATTTTCATTTTCCTGAATAGGTAAAACCCCAAGACTCTGATTTTGTGTAGCCTTTCATGATTGAGGCAACCGATTATAAGTACAGAGGAGAAAGTGGACAGGCAAAGTGAAATTCAGAAACAGAGTCAACAGAGAGATCTACCATGGAGCATCAAGTGCCAATTATTTCTATGATGTTTGCCTGTGATCACAGACGTTCTTCTTAACAGTTGTTGCAGCAAGTGCTACCTACTGCCCTCCACTGTGTCCTCCAGAAAACTACAAAGGGGAAGGGCACATTGAGTAGGGAGTCTCTGCCAGGACTGATGGAAAGTGACATGACTGGGTGAAAACAGGAAGACTGCCCAGGTGCCCTGTATCTGTAGTCAGTCTGACCAGACTGACTGATTTCAAACTTGGTTTTAACATTTTCTAACTCATGATCTTGCACATGTTACATAGAATGCTGTGTTTCTTTCCTCCAGTTAAAATAATGTGTGCACCTGCATTTTGGAAGAGATTATTCAGATGAAATGAAACAGGAGAGAAAACACATACTTCAGAATCTGACACTTAGGAGGCCTTCCATAACAGTATATGATATTATGATTCATGTCATCTTGCTAATGCTTGTCTTCATCCTCAATACCTCTCTCATAATGAACTGAAGTGCTTAGGGGGAAGTTTACAGAGACCCACTTGCTGCTGCTCTGGTATGAGGGATGCCAGCCAGCCAGAGCTAGAACCAGTGAGGGTGGAAGCAGAACTCTAAATGAGGGTTCTCAAACCCCAACCAGAACTGTGAACATAAACTTCAAAGGGCTCTATTCCAAACCCGAATAGATTGGTGTCCTGATGCTGGGAAAGACTGAGGGCAGGAAGAGAAGGGGGCAACAGAGGATGAGATGGTTGGATGGCATCACTGACTCAATGGACATGAGTTCGAGCCAACTCCAGGAGATAGTGAAGGACAGGGAAGCCTGGTGTGCTGCAGTCTGTGAGGTCGTAAAGAGTCAGACATGACTGAGCAACTGAACAACAACAGCATCTTTCTATAACAACTATTATGTTTATTCTTCTTGAAGAAGAAATACCTTTTCAGCACTCCCTTAATCCATCACTGTCTCCCTCAGTACTTACTGGGTTGGGCTGCATCTCTGCTGGAACGTGACTAAGGAGCAAAGACTCACTGCCCCTTTCCTGCCTGGTGTGTTATGAAGTCTCAGGGTACCTCCTCAGGACAGGCAGGAAGACAGACTCAGGCTGGACCTTCTGATGCAGGTTCCTACAAAGCATGGACACAGACATGGAGCCACAATAATTAGGACATGGAAGCAACCTAGACGTCCATAGGCAGATGAATGAATAAGGATGCTGTGGTATATATACACAATGGAATATTACTCAGCTATAAAAAGGAACACATTTGAGTCAGTTCTAATGAGGTGGATGAAACTGGAGCCTATTATTCAGATTGAGGTAAGTCAGAAAGGGAAACATCAATACAGTGTATTAATGCATATATATGGAATTTGGAAAAATGGTAACAATCCTACATGCAAGGCAGCAAAAGAGACATAGATGTAAATAATAAACTTTCAGACTATGTGGGGGAATGCGAGGGTAAGATGATTTGAGAGAATAGCATTAAAACATGTATATTACCATATGTAAAATAGATGACCAGGGCAAGTTCAATGCATGAAGAAGGACACTCAAAGCCAGTGCTCTGGGAAAATCCAGAGAGATAGGGTGGGGAGGGAAATGGGAAGGGGGCTCAGGAAAGGAGACACATGTGCACCTGTGGCTGATTCATGTCGATGTATGGCAAAAACTGCCACAGTATTGTAAAGTAAATAGCCTCCAATTTAAATAAATAAATATTAAAAAAGAACTGGCAAAATAATGAGCTGGAGGCACTGACCAATTATTTACAATAGTATGACCTTAGAGCTTAATGCCCAAAGTTCATCATTAGCCAGTTGGTCCATGTTGTCTCAATCTCTGGAGACTTGTTAATATTAACAGAATAGGAAAAGGAGAAAAGTGAATGTCCTGGGAATGGTCTGCATCCCTCTTCTCCTCAGGATGAAGTACACCCTTGCTCTTGATTCTTATTTACAAATTATAGATGTTAACATAATATTCAGACTTTTTCTCATTTAACAATCAATGTGTGATTTTGATATCTGTAACTTCATTTTATTTATAATGAATTCTATGCTATATTAAGTCTTTTATATCAGGAATGTGATAGTCTTTCCATTTTCTCAGTTAATATTTTTCCTAAGTATAACTTCTTATTTTTGTTGCTGTTGGTTTTGCTTTGGAAGACATTTTTATATCATGGAGGCTTAACAGCATTGCTTTTCTTTTGTAATTTGAATGAGTCTTCACTTTTAAGTTTTTCTCTAATGTAATTACATTACCATATTGGGAAACTCTTGATTTTTGCTTATTATTTGGTAATTGACTTTTTTTTTGAAATATTTCAGAGCACCTCTCAGAAGGTGGCAGTCAGGGTATTGGTTGGGGCTGCAGGCCTCTGAAATCTTTATGAGCAGAGGATCACTTTCAAGCTCACCCACAAGGGCTTTTGGTAGCATTCACAGCATATTATTGAGAGAGTTCTCAAGGTTCCTTGGTATGTGGGCCTCTGAAGGAACAGCACACAACATGGAAGTTGGATTCTATCAACCTAAAGAGAGAGGCAGCAAGAAGAAATTCAGATTTTTTTTGCTCCAATTCCTGAGGAGACTTCCAAATATTTCTTCCACATTCTCTCTCTTGTAATCACATCACTATGTACACCTCATAGTCAATGAGAGGGAAATTTGCAAGGGCATGAAAACCAGGATTTGGGACCATTGGAAACATTTGAGAGACTGCTTATCAGCCAAGCCTAATCCTTTATAAGGATATTGTGTTCTAAGACTCAGGTCCTGTTCATCTGTTTCCAACATAGTCCTAAATTAATCTCACCACCATGATCTAATAAAATATCCCAGATATAGTCTCACAAATGGGTAGACCTTCCTCTCCATTGGGTACATCTGCAGACCCATCTATACTACTGTGGTCATGCAGTCTCAAGTAGACTCCTGGTTTCTGATACACTAGGATAACCCCTCCATCAACATCAGGACAACCTGCAGCCATTCCATGGACAAACTGAGCAAATGTTTCCTGTATTTCTGATTTCTACTAACTAGAGCAGAATCCATTCACTCCAAAATCTATTTTCTTTAGGTTTCTTCGTGGTCTTATCTCTTAAAGAGTTTTAAAAAATGTGGTTTTGGTTCACTTGTTTGTGTGTATGTGTGTAGTGGATAAAGTGGGATGATTGTTAATAGTGATGTGATGAAACCTTCTCAATCGCATCATACAGCCTTCCCAACAGAGAGGTCTCTCCTGATGAATGCATAAATTGGTTTGTCATTAAGTGATATGAAGAACACTTGAATGTAAATCAAGTCAAATTGGATATGGAGGAAAGAATGCTATTCACCAGTGTGTGGATAAATGCCAGAGGGTATTTCTAGGGCAGAGCACATGGTAGACATGCACAGATGGATATGAGAGTGAGAGACTGGGTACTGGAGTATTTAAATTAATTAATTGAGACCAAAAATGTATCAGTAGGCTGAGATGATTTCATAAAGAATTTGGGGAATAAGATTCTAGAATGAATGGCAAAGATGGATTTATAGGACATGAGACATGAAAACCCAAGAACGGTATGTTTCTACCAAAAAATGTAATGTATATTTTGTTATTTCCCCAGTTCCCAGTGTCCCCTCCCATGACGAGTGCTGTGCTGTTCTTAGTCACTTGGTCATGTCCAACTCTTTGCAACCCCATGAACTGTAGCCCACCAGGCTCCTCTGTCCATGGGAATTCGCCAGGCAAGAATACTGGAGTGGGTTGACATGCCCTCCTCCAGGGGATCTTCCTGACCTAGGAATCAAACCAGAGTCTCCTGCATTGCAGGTGGATTCTTTACCAGCTGAGCTACCAGGGAAGCCCCCTATGATGAATATCCATAACCAAATAGCAAGTCAGTAGAGTTGATTAGCGGAGAAGGCAATGGCAACCCACTCCAGTACTCTTGCCTGGAAAATTCCATGGACGGAGGAGCCTGGTGGGCTGCAGTCCATGGGGTTGCTAAGAGTCAGACACGACTGAGCGACTTCACTTTCACTTTTCACTTTCATGCATTGGAGAAGGAAATGGCAACCCACTCCAGTGTTCTTGCCTGGAGAATCCCAGGGACAGGGGAGCCTGGTGGGCTGCCATCTATGGGGTCGCACAGAGTCGGACACGACTGAAACGACTTAGCAGCAGCAGCAGTAGCAGAGTTGATTAAAGAGAGAGGAAAAGCAGGTACTGAAGCCCTTTAATATAGTGGGCAGTAGCAAAAATAACATTAAACTGAAGTCATATCATAGTAAAGGGAATCAAATCTTAGGGTTACTGGTAAAGATGAGTAATGAGAACATGGTGCTTGAAAAACATAGATACTGATGTTCATATAATTAATAGTCAAATGAATGATTTTCTTTTTACTTTTCTCAATTTCTCCACACATGATGAATATCTTTATGTATAGTTGAGAAATTCTCTACTCCCTTTTTTGTTCCTTTATTATTTGTAGAACTTTCAACCCTCAATCTTAATCTAAGAGTCTTAATCTTGCAGTGATCACTAGAGAAAAATAGATCCCATTGAAGGTCCTGATAATAAAACCAAGCAAATCATAGTTTTTTTCTCTTTCAGGAGTTCTTAGAGATATCTATATGAAGCAAGGGCTCCAGGAAAGAAGGCAAATAGTGGATATATAAATGTTAAATTGTCTTCACTTTTTCTGATAAAATAGAGAATAACTTATTTAATGTTATAACAGTTCTGTGAAGACCTACAAGACCTTTTAGAACTAACACCCAAAAAAGATGTCCTTTTCATTATAGGGGACTGGAATGCAAAAGTAGGAAATCAAGAAACACCTGGAGTAACAGGCAAATTTGGCCTTGGAATACGGAATGAAGCAGGGCAAAAACTGATAGAGTTTTGCCAAGAAAATGCACTGGTCATAACAAACACCCTCTTCCAACAACACAAGAGAAGACTCTATACATGGACATCACCAGATGGTCAACACTGAAATCAGATTGATTATATTCTTTGCAGCCAAAGATGCAGAAGCTCTATACAATCAGCAAAAACAAGACCAGGAGCTGACTGTGGCTCAGATCATGAACTCCTTATTCCCAAATTCAGACTTAAATTGAAGAAAGTAGGGAAAACCACTAGACCATTCAGGTATGACCTAAATCAAACCTCTTATGATTATACAGTGGAGTAATAAATAGATTTAAGGGCCTAGATCTGATAGATAGAGTGCCTGATGAACTATGGAATGAGGTTTGTGACATTGTACAGGAGACACGGATCAAGACCATTCCCGTAGAAAAGAAATGCAAAAAAGCAAAATGGCTGTCTGGGGAGGCCTTACAAATAGCTGTGAAAAGATGAGAAGCGAAAAGCAAAGGAGAAAAGGAAAGATATAAACATCTGAATGCAGAGTTCCAAAGAATAGCAAGAAGAGATAAGAAAGCCTTCCTCAGCGATCAATGCAAAGAAATAGAGGAAAACAATAGAATAGGAAAGACTAGAGATCTCTTCAAGAAAATTAGAGATACCAAAGGAACATTTCATGCAAAGATGAGCTGATAAAGGACAGAAATGGTATGGACCTAACAGAAGTAGAAGATATTAAGAAGAGATGGCAAGAATACACAGAAGAACTGTACAAAAAAGATCTTCACGACCCAGATAATCACGGTGGTGTGATCACTGACCTAGAGCCAGACATCCTGGAATGTGAAGTCAGGTGGGCCTTAGAAAGCATCACTATGAACAAAGCGAGTGGAGGTGATGGAATTCCAGTTGAGCTATTCCAAATCCTGAAAGATGATGCTGTGAAAGTGCTGCACTCACTATGCCAGCAAATTTGGAAAACTCAGCAGTGGCCACCGGCCTGGAAAAGGTCAGTTTTCATTCCAATCCCAAAGAAAGGCAATGCCAAAGAATGTTCAAACTACTGCACAAGTGCACTCATCTCACACGCTAGTAAAGTAATGCTCAAAATTCTACAAGCCAGGCTTCAGCAATATGTGGACCATGAAGTTCCAGATGTTCAAGCTGGTTTTAGAAAAGGCAGAGGAACCAGAGATCAAATTGTCAACATCTGCTGGATCATGGAAAAAGCAAGAGAGTTACAGAAAAATATCTATTTCTGCTTTACTGACTATGCCAAAACCTTTGACTGTGTGGATCACAATAAACTGTGGAAAATTCTGAAAGAGATGGGAATACCAGACCACCTGATCTGCCTCTTGAGAAATTTGTATGCAGGTCAGGAAGCAACAGTTAGAACTGGACATGGAACAACAGACTGGCTCCAAATAGGAAAAGGAGTTCATCAAGGCTGTATATTGTCACCCTGTTTATTTAACTTATATGCAGAGTACATCATGAGAAACGCTGGACTGGAGGAAGCACAAGCTGGAATCAAGATTACCAGGAGAAATATCAATAACCTCAGATATGCAGATGACACCACCCTTATGGCAAAAAGTGACGAGGAACTAAAAAGCCTCTTGATGAAAGTGAAAGAGGAGAGTGAAAAGTTGGCTTAAAGCTCAACATTCAGAAAACTAAGATCATGGCATCTGGTCCCACCACTTCATGGGAAATAGATGGGGAAACAGTGGAAACAGTGTCAGATTTTATTTTTCTGGGCTCCAAAATCACTACAGATGGTAACTGCAGCCATGAAATTAAAAGACACTTACTCCTTGGAAGGAAAGTTACGACCAACCTAGATAGCATATTCAAAAGCAGAGACATTACTTTGCCAATGAAGGTTCGTCTAGTCAAGGCTTTGGTTTTTCCTCTGGTCATGTATGGATGTGAGAGTTGGACTGTGAAGAAGGCTGAGTGCCGAAGAATTGATGCTTTTGAACTGTGGTGTTGGAGAAGACTCTTGAGAGTCCCTTGGACTGCAAGGAGATCCAACCAATCCATTCTGAAGGAGATCAGCCCTGGGATTTCTTTGGAAGGAATGATGCTAAAGCTGAAACTCCAGTACTTTGGCCACCTCATGCGAAGAGTTGACTCACTGGAAAAAACTTTGATGCTGGGAGGGATTGGGGGCCGGAGGAGAAGGGGACGACAGAGGATGAGATGGCTGGATGGCATCACTGACTTGATGGACATGAGTCTGAGTGAACTCCTGAAGTTGGTGATGAACAGGGAGGCCTGGCATGCTGCAATCATGGGGTCACAAAGAGTCGGACACGACTGAGTGACTGATCTGATCTGATCTGATACAAAGCAGAGCTGTGTTTAATTCAGCCCACCCTTACTGTGTTGCATTTGGGTATACAGATAAATGACATTTGGTCCCTGATCTCGACCTATTCAAGGTCTCATGGTGTAAACATAAAATGTGAGTCAAGCATACAGGATAAAGCTCTCAGTTCAGTTCAGTCACTCAGTCGTGTCTGACTCTTTGCAACCCCATGAACTTCAGCATGCCAGGCCTCCCTGTCCATCACCAACTTATGGAGTTCACCCAAACCCATGTCCATTGAGTTGGTGATGCCATCCAACCATCTCACCCTCTGTCGTCCCCTTCTCCTCCTCAATCTTTCCCAGTATCAGGGTCTTTTCAAATGAGTCAACTCTTCGCATGAGGTGGCCAAAGTATTGGAGTTTCAGCTTCAACATCAGTCCTTCCAATGCACACCCAGGACTGATCTCCTTTAGGATGGACTGGTTGGATCTCCTTGCAGTCCAAGTGACTCTCAAGAGTCTTCTCCAACACCACAGTTCAAAAGCATCAATTCTTCAGTGCTCAGCTTTTTTCACAGTCCACTTCTCACATCCATACATGACCACTGGAAAAATCATAGCCTTGACTAGATGGACCTTTGTTGGAAAAGCAATGTCTCTGCTTTTGAATATGCTATCTAAATTGGACATAACTTTCCTTCCAAGGAGTTAGCGACTTTTAATTTCATGGCTGCAGTCATCATCTGCAGTGATTTTGGAGCCCCCGAAAATAAAGTCAGCCACTGTTTCCACTGTTTGCCCATCTATTTCCCATGAAGTGATGGGACCGGATGCCATGATCTTCGTTTTCTGAACGTTGAGCTTTAAGCCAACTTTTTCACTCTCCTCTTTCACTTTCATCAAGAAGCTCTTTAGTTCTTCTTCACTTTTTGCCATAAGGGTGGTGTCATCTGCATATATGCGGTTATTGATATTTCGCCCAGCAATCTTTATTTCAGCTTGTGCTTCTTCCAGCCCAACGTTTCTCAATATGTACTCTGCATATAAGTTAAATAAACAGGGTGACAATATACAGCCTTGACGTACTCCTTTTCCTATTTGGAACCAGTCTGTTGTTCCATGTCCAGTTCGAACTGTTGCTTCCTGACCTGCATGCAGGTTTCTCAAGAGGCAAGTCAGGTGGTCTGGTATTCCCCTCTCTTTCAGAATTTTCCACAGTTTATTGTGATCCACACAGTCAAAGGCTTTGGCATAGTCAGTAAAGCAGAAATGGATATTTTTCTGGAACTCTCTTGCTTTTTCCATGATCCAGCGGATGTTGAAAATTTGATCTTTGCTTCCTCTGCCATTTCTAAAACCAGCTTGAACATCTGGAGGTTCACTGTTCATGTATTGCTGAAGTCTGGCTTGGAGAATTTTAAGCATCACTTTATTACGATGTGAGACGAGTGCCATTGTGTGATAGTTTGAGCATTCTTTGGCATTGCCTTTCTTTGGGATTGGAATGAAAACTGCCCTTTTCCAGTCCTGTGGCCACTGCTGAGTTTTCCAAATTTGCTGGCATATTGAGTGCAGCACTTTCACAGCATCATCTTTCAGGATTTGGAATAGCTCAACTGGAATTCCATCACTCCCACTAGCTTTGTTCGTAGTGATACTTCCTAAGGCCTACTTGACTTCACATTCCAGGATGTCTGGCTCTAGGTGAGTGATCACACTGTCATGATTATCTGGGTCATGAAGATCTTTTTTGTACAGTTCTTCTGTGTATTCTTGCTGTCTCTTCTTAATATCTTCTGCTTCTGTTAGGTCCCTACCATTTCTGTCCTTTATTGAGCCCATCTTTGCATGAAATGTTCCCTTGGTATCTCTAATTTTCTTGAAGAGATCTCTAGTCTTTTCCATTCTATTGCTTTCATCTATTTCTTTGCATTGATCACTGAGAAAGGCTTTCTTATCTCTCCTTGTTATTCTTTGGAACTCTGCATTCAGATGTTTATATCTTTCCTTTTCTCCTTTGCTTTTTGTTTCCCTTCTTTTCACAGCTATTTGTAAGGCCTCCTCAGACAGCCATTTTGCTTTTTTGCACTTATTTTTCTTGGGGATGATCTTGATTCCTGTCTCCTATACAATATCACGAACCTCATTCCATAGTACATCAGGCACTCTGTCTATCAGATCTAGTCCCTTAAATCTATCTCTCAGTTCCACTGTGTAGTCATAAGGGATTTGATTTTGGTCATACCTGAATGGTCTAGTGGTTTTCCCTACTTTCTTCAATTTAAGTCTGAATTTGGGAATAAGGAATTCATGATCTGAGCCACAGTCAGCACCCAGTCTTGTTTTTTGCTGACTGTATAGAGGTTCTCCATCTTTGGCTGCAAAGAATATAATCAATCTGATTTCAGTGTCGACCATCTGGTGATGTCCATGCGTAGAGTCTTCTCTTGTTTTATTGGAAGAGGGTGTTTGCTATGACCAGTGTGTTCGCTTGGCAGAACTCTATTAACATTTGCCCTGCTTCATTCTGTACTCCAAGGCCAAATTTACCTGTTACTCCAGATGTTTCTTGATTTCCTACTTTTGCATTCCAGCCGCCTATAATGAAAAGGACATCTTTTTTTTTTTTTGGGGGTGTTAGTTCCAGAAGGTCTTGTAGATCTTCATAGAACTGTTCAACTTCTTTAGCATTACTGGTAGGGGCATAGACTTGGATTACTGTGATATTGAATGGTTTGCCTTGGAAACGAACAGAGATCATTCTGTTGATTTTGAGACTGCATCCAACTACTGAATTTTGGACTCTTTTGTTGACTATGAGGGCTACTCTATTTCTTCTAAGGGATTCCTGCCCACAGTAGTAGATGTAATGGTCATCTGAGTTAAATTCACCCATTCCAGTCCATTTTAGTTCGCTGATTCCTAGAATATCAATGTTCACTCTTGTCATCTCCTGTTTGACCACTTCCAATTTGCCTTGATTCATGGACCTAACATTCCAGGTTCCTATGCAATATTGCTCTTTACAGCTTCGGACCTTGCTTCTATCATCAGTCACATCCACAACTGTGTGTTGTTTTTACTTTGGCTCCTTCCCTTCGTTCTTTCTGGATTTATTTCTCCACTGATCTCCAGTAGCATATTCTGCACCTACCAACCTGGGGAGTTCATCTTTCAGTGTCCTATCTTTTTGCCTTTTCATACTGTTCATGGAGTTCTCAAGGTAAGAATACTGAAGTGGTTTGCCATTCCCTTCTCCAGTGGACCACATTCTGTCAGACCTCTCCACCATGACCTGTCCATCTTGGGTGGCCCCACATGGCATGGCTTACTTTCATTGAGTTAGACAAGGCTGTGGTCCATGTGATCAGATTGGCTAGTTATCTTTGATTGTGGTTTCAGTCTGTCTGCCCTCTGATGCCCTCCCTCAGTGCCTATCTTCTTACGTGGGTTTCTCTTACCTTGGGCGTGGGGTATCTCTTCACGGCTGCTCCAGAAAAACTTTTGACTTTGGTGGACTTTAAATTTCAATAAGTATTGTTTAGTTAGGTGCACATAATCATATAGCATTGATGATTACAAAGTGGCATTGTATACAGACATTTTATCAATCATTAAACAACAAAATTCAAGGGATCTACTTGAAATTTAAAAATTTTTTATGTGGATATTTGTTTCAATACTGTCTCAGTGAAACTTTTTACGTGTGAGATCCCTTTACTTTTTTTGGACTTTATTCTGTAGTGTGAAATAATACTACTTCAATGTATTTCTTTTATTCAGTTTAATGAAGTGACTGACAAGATAGAATATTTGGGTGGTGCCACATGAAGAGTTTTAAAGATGTACAAAGTGATGATTTAATACACATAGATGTTGTGAAAGATTAGCACAATTAAATTAATTGACATTTAAGTCCTCTCATGTAGTTTCTTTTTTAAAATATAAATTTATTTATTTTAATTGGGGGCTAATTACTTTACAGTATTGTATTGGTTTTGCTATACATCAACATGAATCCATCGCAGGTGTACACGTGTTCCCCATCCTGAACCCTCCTCCCACCTCCCTCCCCAATCCTGTATCATGCATCAAACCTGGAGTGGCAATTCATTTCACATATGATATTATACATGTTTCAATGCCATTCTCCCAAATCATCCCACCCTCGCCCTCTCCCACAGAGTCCAAAAGACTCTTCTATACATCTGTGTCTCTTTTGCTGTCTCGCATACAGGGTTATCATTACCATCTTTCTAAATTCCATGTGTGTGTATGCATAGTAACAATTAAGTAGATCCCTCTTAGAAGATTTGAAGAACACAACCAGAATTATTAGCTGTGGTCACCAGGCTGTATATTTGATTCCCAGAACTTATTCATTTTAATAACTGAAAGTTTGTACTCTTTGACAAACATCTCCCTACTTTCTCCACCACCAATCCTCTCAAGTACAGTTTAATCTATGATTCTAAGAGTTTGATATTCTTAGCTTCCACACGTAAGTGAAATAGTTCAGTATCTGACTATGTCTGGTGTATGTATTTTAATAGGCATAATATTCTCCAGTTCCATCCATATTGTCACAAATGGCAGGATTTCCTTGTTTTTGTGGCTGAATAATATCTCATTGTTTATTTACACACCATGTTTTCTTTACCTATTCATCTGTCAACAGACATATCCATCTTTCACTATTTCAGATAATATCACAATGACAAGGGAATTAATATATCTCCTTAAGGTTCTGATTCCATTTCTATGGCATATACCCTGATATGGGATGCTGGATCCTCTGGTAGTTCTATTTCAATTTATTGCAGTTTTTAATTTTTAAAGGAACCTCCATTGTGTTTCCCATAATGGTTGTATAAATATTCATTCCTGCCAACCAAGTGTTCCCTTAAACTTCACATCCTCACTAATATATATATATATATATATATATATATATATATATATATATATATGTTGTTGTTGTTGTTAAATTGCCCAATCATGTCTGAGTCTTTGCAACCCCATGGACTGCAGCATTCCAGGCTTTCCTGTCCCTCACCATCTCCTGGAGTTTGCCCAAGTTCATGTCCATTGCATCAGCGATGCCATCCATCCATTGCATCCTCTGATGCCCTCTTCTGCTTCTGCCTTGGGTCTTTCCCAGCATCAAGGTCTTTTCCAGTGAGTTAGTTGTTCACATCAGGTGACCAAATTAGGAACTTCAGTTTTAGCATCAGTCCTTCTGAAGAGTATTCAGGGTTGATTTCCTATAAGATTGACTGGTTTGATCTCCTTGCTGTCTAAGGGACTCTCAGGAGTCTCCTCCAGCCCCACAATTTGAAAGCAACGGTTCTTCAGTGCTCTGCCTTCTTTACGGTCCAACTTTCACAACCATACTTGACTACTGGAAAGACCATAGCCTTGACTATATGGACCTTTGTCAGTGAAGTGATGTCTCTGCTTTTTAACACACTGTCTAGGTTTGTCCTATCTTTCCTGCCCAGAAACAATTGTCTTCTAATTTCATGGTGGTAGTCACCATCCAGTGATTCTAGAGCCCAAGAAGAGGAAATCTGTCACTGCTTCCATCTTTTCCCCTTCTATTTGCCATGAAGTTATGGGGCCAAATGCCATGATCTGTTTTTTTTTTTTTTTTAATGCTTATAGTTTTAAGCTGGCCTTTTCACTCTTCTCCTTCACTCTCATCTAGAGGTTCTTTAGTTCCTCTTCACTTTCTGCCATTAAAGTGGTATCATCTACATATCTGAGGTTGTTTCTCCCACCAATCTTGATTCCAGCTTGTAACTCATCCAGCCTGCCATTTCTCATGATGTGCTCAGCGTATAAGGTAAATAAACTTGGTGACAGCAGACAGCCCTGTTACTCCATTCAGGATTTCTAACTGTTGGTTCTTGACCCTCATACAGGTTTCTCAGGAGACAGGCAAGATAATCCTGTAAACCCATCTCTTTAAGAGCTTTCCATAGTTTGTTATGATCCACACAGTTAAAGGCTTTAGCATAGTCAATGAAACAGAGGTAGATGTTTTTCTGGAATTCCCTTGCTTTCTCTATGATTCAGTGAATGTTGACAATTTAATCTCTGGTTCCTCTGCCTTTTCTAAATCCAGCTGGGATGTCTGGAAGTTCTCAGTTCATGTAACGCTGAAGTCTAGCATGCAGGATTTTGAGCATAACTTTACTAGCATGGGAGATGAGTGCAATTGTCCAGTGGTTTGAACACTCTTTAGTACTGTCTTTCTTGGGAATTGGGATGAGGATTAACCTTTTCCAGTCCTGTGGCCACTGCTAGGTTTTGCAAACTTGCTGACATATTGAGTGCAGCACTTTGATAGCATCATCTTTTAGGATTTAAAATAGTTCTACTGGAATTCTATCGCCTCCACTAGCTTTATTGACAGCAGCACTTCCTAAAGCCTACTTGAATTCACACTCTAGAATGTCCAGCTCTGGGTGAGTGACAAAACCATCATGGTTATCTGGGTCATTAAGATCTTTTTTGTACAGTTCTCCTGTGTACTCTTTACATCACTGGTTGATCTCTTCTGCTTCTTTTAGATCTTTCCTGTTTCTGTCCTTTACTGTGCCCATCTTTGGATGAAATATTTCTTTGATATTTCCAGTTTTCTTGAAGATGTCTCTAGTCTTTTTCCTTCTGTTGTTTTCCTCCTTTTCTTTGCATTGTTCATTAAAGAAGGCCTCCTTAGCAACCTAGATGTCCATCAGCAGATGAATGGATAAGAAAGCTGTTGTACATATATACAATGGAATATTACTCAGCCATTAAAAAATTTGAATCAGTTCTAATGAGGTGGATGAAACTGGAGCCTATTATACAGAGTGAAGTAAGCTAGAAAGAAAAACACCAATACAGTATACTAATGCATATATATAGAATTTAGAAAGATGATAACGATAACCTTGTATGGGAGATAGCAAAAGAGACCCAGATGTATAGAACAGTCTTTTGGACACTTTGGGAGAGGGCGAGGGTGGGATGATTTGGGAGAATGGCATTGAAGCATGTATAATATCATATGTGAAACGAATTGCCAGTCCAGGTTTGATGCATGATACAGGATGCTCCAGGCTGGTGCACTGGGATGACCCAGAGGGATGGGATGGGGAGGGAGGTGGGAGGGGGGTTCAGGATGGGGAACATGTGTACACCGTGGTGGATTCATATTGATGTATGGGAAAACCAATACAATATTGTAAAGTAATTAGCCCCCAATTAAAATAAATAAATTTATGTTAAAAAAAATTTAAAAAAAGAAGGCCTTCTTGTCTCTCCTTACCATCTATATCTATATAGTAGCCATTCTAACAGATGTGAGGTGATATTTGATTTAGATTTGGACTAGAATTTCCTGATACTAATTGATGTTAAATGTCTTTCCCTATTCCTGGTGGTCTTTTTCTTCTGATCATAAATACCCTTATTTAAAGGGAGGAGTTTAACATGAGAGAAGGTCCCACAGCCAGATCAGGACCCAGTCTTATGTTGAGTTAACAAATTTTCGTGTCAAACATTCCTTATACAGGGATTCCAATTCTTTTACTTCTGCTTTTTAAAAGTAATTCTGGTTCATTATTTTGGCATGTTGAACTATGACTTAATCATGAAAAAGATCAAAATAGAATAATGGAAAATCTGTGGACAGTTTCCTTATCAATGAAATTATGATAGTAATCGAACTTACCTAATAGGACTATTTCAAGAAAAAATTTAAAAAATCATTAATATTCCTTAAACCGTGGTTTTCAGTTCTAGTTGACTGGTTAAGTATATTTATTTTAAAATGCAGTTAGCCCAGCCTCAGCCTCGAACCAGTTCCAGGATCTCTACTCATGAGTTTCTTGGTCTACCTTTAATGAAGCTGGGCTTGATAAGCACTGCCTTAGAATATTGCCCAACACTTGGAAAAAGCTCCATGAATATCATCTACTAATATAGTTATGAATACCATATTTATTTTTAAAACATAATCATTTAATAATATTTGCTTCAAATCTCATATTTTTAAAGAGATTTGAAGCATTACAATAAAATTTAACTTTTCTTGGTGTCTCAGCTTCATCCCATTCCACTGAATACATGTCCCCAAGAACAACTAGTGTCATGAACTGGATAGGTATGTTTCCTTGTCATTGCTAATGTCAATATTCATTTATGTATCCATAACCAGCTTTCATAAAATCTTCTCTAAACAGATTACTATCCATATCGCCCCTGAAATGAACTTGTTTAGCACAATGTTTTTGTGAAGACTCTTTGTGAAATACAAAGAACTACTTTGTTCAGGATGGGGAACACGTGTACACCCGTGGCAGATTCATGTTGATGTATGGCAAAACCAATACAATATTGTAAAGTAAAAAAATAAGAACTAAACATAAAGATTAAAAAAAAAACAAAAGAGGAAATCAAGGGGGGCCAGGTTATTTGTTGAAAGTCATAAAATTGAGATAAAGCAGGATACACACTTCAGGACTTCAAGACCTTCTGACTTAACAACTCTGCTTCCCAAGTTAGTGTCATCACCAAGGCCTTTTCTGAATATGATCTTAGGCCTCACAACGACACAGGATGAATTCAGTTCTGAAATTCATTATCTGTGTCAAAAGTTTCTTAAACTCTCCAAGCTTTAAGTCCTTGTTGTAAATAGGGATCATAAAAAGACTTCTCAGAGATTGTCATGAGGATTAAATGTAGTGAATCTAGAAAATCATTTAATGCAGTATCTGGCACACAGTAAGTGCCCAAGAACTGGATACCAGGCTTGATGCTCTGGACCTGCCACCTTTATAAAAGGAAGCTGGGACTGAACATATGTTGAAGGAGGAAACAAACAGAACAGGCTCCATCTTGAAAGCAGGACTCCATCTTGGGCCAGACTGTGGAGTTTGAGCTATATGCTCAATATCTACAGAAATGACAAACCAACGGGAAAACCAGACCCCCCCCCCCTGGATGGAAGAGCCCCAGGGCTCGTAGGTAGACTCTCCACCACCTAAAAGAATACCCTAATTATCTGTGTAACCGAACAGAATCAGAAATTCCATTATGCTTATTGGGGTATGACCACAGGCCTATTGATAATTGTCCACGGTTAGCTACCTAGGCTTAAGGCATACGAATCATGGGTTTAAGGCATACAAATCACAGGTTAACTTTGTTTGTATTCTTCTTGTCCACTGTTCAGACTAGTTTCAGAGAATTTGGGGAGGTGGGTTTGAGCACGTGCACTTAGGGTATATATGGTTTTCACAAAAACTGGTCGGGGTTCTTGGCTAGGAGGAGACTCTGCCTTGGGCATGCCAGTGTAATAAACTGCACTCCACTATAAAAAAAAAAAAAAAAAAAGAACTACTTCAAAATTTTCCTGACACACATTATTACAAAAGGAAAGAAAATATTTTCATCAGTTCATAAATTTATATTTATATAAACTAATACAAATTTAACAAACTTAAAATATATCTTTCATATGTATCTTAAATGAAATAGTATGTACTTTGATAGCAAAGTGTTAGTCACTCAGTCATGTCTGACTCTTTGCAACCTCATGGACTATAGCTTGCTGGCTCTTATGTCCATGGGGTTTTCCAGGCAAGGATACTGGAGTGGGTTGCCATTTCCTTCTCCAGGGGATCTTCCTGACCCAGGGATCATATCTGTGTGTGTTGCAGCTCCTGCATTGCAGGCGAATTCCTTATCTGCTGAACTATAGGGGAAGTATATTTTAATAGCATTTTATTATTTATTAAATAAATATTTAATTTGCATTATAAGTATTATATTTTTATTTATATCAGGTTCTGATTACAACAAATCTATGAAAATTCTTGTACCATTCTCTGTATAATACAAATGGGAATTTGTATATAATATGGGGGTAATAATTAATTGTTCAAATTCTAACAATTGGTGCATAATCAGTTTTACTAATTTATACTAGTAACTGCCTGTATTTGTTTCAATGCAAAAATCATTTTTGTCAACTGCATCCTTAAGAAGGTATCTTTTACCAACCTAGATGTCCATCAGCAGATGAATGGATAAGAAAACTGTAGTACATATACACAATGCAATATCACTCTGCCATTAAAAAGAATACATTTGAATCAGTTCTAATGAGGTGGATGGAACTGGAGCCTACCATACAGAGTGAAGTAAGTCAGAAAGAAAAACACTAATACAGTATACTAAGGCATATATATGGAATTTAAAAAGATGGTAATGATAACCCGGTATGCAAGACAGCAAAAGAGACCCAGATGTATAGAACAGTCTTTTGGACTCTGTGGGAGAGGGTGAGGGCAGAATGATATGGGAGAATGACATTGAAACATGTAAATTTTCATATGTGAAACGAATTGCCAGTCCAGGTTCGATGCATGATACAGGGTGATCAGGACTGGTGCGCTGGGATAACCCAGAGTGATGGGATGGGGAGGGAGGTGGGAGGAGGGTTCAGCATGGGGAACACGTGTATACTTGTGATGGATTCATGTCACTGTATGGCAAAACCAATACTATATTGTAAAGTAAAATTAATTAATTAATTAAACTGAAAAAAAAAAAGATCCTTGAAATCTGTCTTGTGAAAATTTCATAATAGCTGAGCATTTTCATCTTATATAGGAAATTTTTTCAACCTTAGATTTAAAACTAGACAGCAATATGCATGGCTATTCATTAAAAACCCTATAATCCTCCACATCAGGGCCATTAGAGCCTCTCTAAACTCCTGGCTTGTTCTCATGATTTACAGATACATCCCCTGAACCAAAAGAGGATAAAACAGTTCTCTACCATTCTTTCACCTCTTGTACCCAAGTAGGTTAGAAAACAAACACTTCTTAGCTAGATAGAGGTGACTGAGAGTTGGGCAGGAATAAGCAGAAATCACTGCAGATGGTAACTGCAGCCATGAAATTAAAAGACGCTTACTCCTTGGAAGAAAAGTTATGACCAACCTAGATAGCATATTCAAAAGCAGAGACATTACTTTGCCAACAAAGGTCTATCTAGTCAAGGCTATGGTTTTTCCAGTGGTCATGTATGGATGTGAGAAGTGGACTGTGAAGAAGGCTGAGCGCTGAAGAATTGATGCTTTTGAACTGTGGTGTTGGAGAAGACTCTTGAGAGTCCCTTGGACTGCAAGGAGATCCAACCAATCCATTCTGAAGGAGATCAGCCCTGGGATTTCTTTGGAAGGAATGATGCTAAAGCTGAAACTCCAGTACTTTGTCCACCTCATGTGCAGAGTTGACTCATTGGAAAAGACTCTGATGCTGGGAGGGATTGGGGGCAAGAGGAGAAGGGGACGACAGAGGATGAGATGGCTGGATGGCATCACTGACTCGACGGATGTGAGTCTGAGTGAACTCTGGGAGATGGTGATGGACAGGGAGGCCTGGCGTGCTGCGATTCATGGGGTCGCAAAGAGTCGGACACGACTGAGTGACTGAACTGAACTGAACTGAAGCAGATCAATGATTGAGTCTTGGTCTTTCACTCCCAAAAGTGGAGTATGTGCAAATCTCTCCATCTCTCTGTGTTTCTGTTCTTTCCTGGAAACAGAGTCCAATATTCACCTCTACAGCATATGTCACACCTAAGGAATATTTGTAGATTGATAAATATGCAATCATTTGTATAAAGAGCTTCAATCATTATTGAGATAGCATGTTTATTAATAAAATAAAGTTCCCCCAATTTAGTGACCTTTCATAGATTATATGGCAGAGAGATCAGAGCCATTTCCTGTCTCAGAGCTGGAGCAGGGATAACATGAAATCTTAAAATGTATCCTAGTCCATGTATTAAGATATGCCATCCCCTTCTTTTCTGACTTTCCCCCCAAGGTTTATGAAACTTACTGCAATGGCTTTTCAATGATTGAATGCTGCAGATGCAATCAAATGGAAAATAATATGTCCCAAAGAAAGCCCATGATACAGACAAAAACAAGCAGTATTTTATCTTTTATCTGGTGTTTTGGGACCTTCTGAAAAGGATGGAAAATACTGGCATGAATGGTCCACTGTGTGGAAACCATGTTGCTCTGACATTATTTCTATGAAAAAGAGAATGGTTTATTCAGCATTTAATTTTTTTTTAATCCTTGGTGCCTCCTCTGTGGCCACAAGATATAAATGAGGGGAATTAGAAATAAATGAGTCTCAGTCATTTCTCTTCATATGTGAAGAATGTATTTGTATAAACAAAAATAAAATGCCCTGTAAGGGATGTAGCATCAGATCAAGAGATATTTAAATCTAATAACATGAGAATAAGCCTTATCATTATTAGTAACAAAATGTCAAAAATGTATTTTGTCTTCTATACCCATCCATCACATAGTTGTTGCATGGAGGGTGATCATTATTTATTTAGTCCTAATTCAGTGGGTTTGTATCAACAAGAGGGCTTCCCAGGCAGGTCAGCAGTAAAGAATCTGCCTCTGAATGTATTAGCTGCAGGAGACATGGGTTCGATCTCTGGGTCAGGTAGATCCCCTGGAGGAGGAAATGGCAACCCACTCTAATATTCTTGCCTTGGAAATCCCATGTACAGAGAAGCCTGGGCAGAGGTGGGCTAAAGTCATGGGGTTGCAAAGAGTTGGACATGACTATGGAATGGAGCACACAGCATGTATCAGTGAAAAGTCAAGGTAGTAGACAATCTTAAGTCTCACAGATTCTAAGAAATTGTTCCATAACACACTAAGAATTCGTGGAGCACACAGGATTCAAAATCAAGTTTTTCTTCTCTGAGTCTCAAGCCCTAAATGTCACTGTTTTCAGACTTCCTGAAAGTTTTCACCAAAAGTACAGAGGTATAACTGCAGATACATCTGGCATACATTATTTTGAATTTTTTATTTTCTTGAGTAGGAAAAAACCCAAGACTGATTTAGTCTCCACTTTCATGATTGATTCAGTGGATCATAAGTACAGAGGTGAAAGTGGAGAGGTGGACAGGACTGTTTGGGTAAAAAGGACGACTGCTTTGGGTGCCCTGTGTCTGGCATCAGTCTGCCCAGAATGACTGACTTCAAACTTGGCTTTAATACTTTCTAATTCATAACCTGTGGGCTACAGTCCATTGGATCGCTAAGAATCAGATACGACTGAGCGATTTCACTTTCACTTTTCACTTCCATGCATTGGAGAAGGAAATGGCAACCCACTCCAGTGTTCTTGTCTTGAGAATCCCAGGGATGGGGGAGCCTGGTGGGCTGCCGTCTATGGGGTCACACAGAGTCGGACACAACTGAAGCGACTTAGGAATAGCAGCAACTCATAACCTGA
This sequence comes from Bos taurus, assembly GCF_002263795.3. Taxonomy (NCBI): domain Eukaryota; kingdom Metazoa; phylum Chordata; class Mammalia; order Artiodactyla; family Bovidae; genus Bos; species Bos taurus. Next base: position 13,981,214 of record NC_037334.1, on the reverse strand, counting down.
TACATGTGATATAAAATGCCATTCTTCTTTCCTCTTATTAAAATTATGATAATGTGGGCTCTTACAATTTGGGAGAGATGATGCAGATGCAATCAAAGAAGAAACATAAAACACATGTCTCAGAGCCTAACACGTGTCTCAGAGCCTTACACTTAGGAAGCCTTGAATAATAGTATCTGATGTTATGGTTAATGTCGTCCTCCTCACCATTGTAATCATTTTCATAACTGTTGGAAGTGCTTAGAGGGAAGTTTACAGAGACCTATTTACTACTACAGATGTGGAGATGCCAGCCAGAGCCATAAACAGTGATGGTGGAAGCAGAATTCTGAATGAGAGTTCTCACACACTGACCAGAGTAAAGAACATAAAGATCATAGGATTCTCATCCGAAATTTGTATACTGGTGCCCTCCCACCTGTCTATCCAACTGTCGTGTTTGCCTTGTTGAGGAAAAGATCATTTTCTCAACACTCGCTTCATCCATGTCTGTCTCCCTCAGCACTTTCTGGGCTGGGCTACATCTATGCCAGAGCATGACCAAGGAGCTCACTGCCCCTCTCCTGCCTTAAGTGTGATGAAGTCTCAGGGTTCCATCTCAGGATGGGCAAGAAGACAGACTCAGACTGGACCTTCTGATGCAGGCTCCTATGAAGGATGGAGACATAGGTGTGGATTCACAATATTAGAACTGACAAAATAATGAGTTGGAGGAACTGGTCAATTATTTACAATTTTATGCCCAAAGCTCATCATTAACCAGTTGGTCCATATTGTCTCAACCTCTGGAGACTTGTTAATGTTAACAGAAAAAGAAAAGGAGAAAAGTGAATATCCTGAAAAGGGTCTGGGTACCTCTTCCCCTCAGGAGGAAGTTCATCTGGACTCTTGCTTACTTCTAACTTGCAGGCTCTCAATCCAAAATTCAGACTTTCCCCCCTCAATTTAACCTTTCAATATGTGGTTTTGGTATCTGCAAATCCATTGTATCAATCATGAAATCTATGCAGCGTGAGGTTTTTGTATCAAGAATGTGATACATTTTCCATTTTCACAGTTAATATTTGTCTCTAAGGATAACTTTTTATTTTCATTTCCCTGCCTTGCTCATCTGCATTAGATATGGTAGACATTATTAAGTTTTTGTTGTTAATTTGAATGAATCTTCATTTCTAATTTTTTTCTATAAATGAATTACATAGCATATTAGAAAACTATTGATTTTCACTTATCATTTAATGACTGATTTTTAAATTAAATGTCAGTGGGCCTTCCAGAAGGTTGCAATCAAGGTGTCAGCCAGGGCTGCAGGCATCTCAAGGTTGGATTGGTAGCTGTCCACTTTCAAGCACACTGATGAAGCTGTTGGCAGAATTCACTTGTTCACAGAATATTGTCCAGAGAATTCCTTCAGTTCCTCAACACATGGCCTCCTGGTGTGGCAGTTGGGTTCTATCAATGTGAGCCATCAAGAACGCACCCATGGCTGATTCACGTCAATGTATGGCAAAAACCACTACAATATTTAAAGTAATTAGCCTCCAATTAAAAAAAATAAAATAAATTAATTAATTAAAAAAAAAGAATGCAAGAGAGAGAGTCAGCAAGAAGAAAGCCAGAATTTTATTTACTCTGTTCCCAGTGACTTCCCAATATTTCTTCCACATCATCATTGTAGGAAGTGGGTTTCTATGTACATCTCACACTCAATGAGAGGGAAATACACAGGTCATGAAACCATGGCTGGGGTCGGTAAGAACATCTCTGATACTGCTCAGCATAGAGGTTTCATCCTCTGTAAGGACTCTGTGCTCCAAGCAACTTAAGCCTCACGTCCTGTCCATCTGTTTTCCAGCATATTTCCAAATTCATCAAACAACTATGATCTCAACAAAAATTCCCTGGACAAAAGTTAGCATATGGGTAGAATTTTCCCAGAGATCAAATTGCCAACATCTGCTGGATCATCAAAAAAGCAAGAGAGTTCCAGAAAAACATCTATTTCTGCTTTATTGACTATGCCAAAACCTTTGACTGTGTGGATCACAATACTGAAAAATTCTTCAAGAGATGGGAATAACAGACCACCTGACCTGCCTCTTGAGAAATCTGTATGCAGGTCAGTAAGCAAGAGTTAGAACTGGACATGGAAGAACAGACTGGTTCCAAATAGGAAAAGGAGTATGTCAAGGCTGTATATTGTCACCTTGCTTATTTAACTTATATACAGTGTACATCATGAGAAACGCTGGGCTGGAGGAAGCACAAGCTGAAATCAAGATAGCCGGGAGAAATATCAATAACCTCAGATATGCAGATGACACCACCCTTATGGCAGAAAGTGAAGAAGAACTAAAGAGCCTCTTGATGAAAGTGAAAGAGGAGAGTGAAAAAGTTGGCTTAAATCTCAACATTCAGAAAATGAAGATCATGGCATCCAGTCCCATCACTTCATGTCAAATAGATGGGGAAACAGTGGAAACAGTGGCTGACTTTATTTTGGGGGGCTCCAAAATCACTGCAGATGGTGATTGCAGCCATGAAATTAAAAGATGCTTACTCCTTGGAAGGAAAGTTATGACCAACCTAGATAGCATATTCAAAAGCAGAGACATTACTTTGCCAACAAAGGTCCGGCTAGTCAAGGCTATGGTTTTTCCAGTGGTCATGTATGGATGTGAGAGTTGGATTATAAAGAAAGCTGAGTGCCGAAGAATTGATGCTTTTGAACTGTGGTGTTGGAGAAGACTCTTGAGAGTCCCTTGGACTGCAAGGAGATCCAACCAGTCCATCCTAAAGGAGATCAGTCCTGGGTGTTCATTTGAAGGATTGATGTTGAAGCTGAAACTCCAATACTTTGGCCACCTGATTCAAAGAGCTGACCAATTTGAAAAGACCCTGCTGCTTGGACAGATTGAGGGCAGGAGCAGAAGGGGATGACAGAGGATGAGACGGTTGGATAGCATCACTGACTCAATGGAAATGGGTTTGGGTGGACTCCGGGAGTTGGTGATGGACGGGGAAGCCTGGCGTGCTGCAGTTCATGGGGTTGCAAAGAGTCAGACACGACTGAGTGACTAAACTGAACTGAGAATTTCCCCTTCGCTGGGTACTTCTGCAGAACCTACTCTGCAGCTTCAGGTCATGCAGTCTCAAGTAGACCCTTGATTTCTGATATACCTGGAGAGCCCCTCCATCAACATCAGAACAACCTGTAGCCATTCCATAGATAAATGTATAATAATAAATATTCCCAGTGAATCTGATTGTTTCTAAGTAGAGGCAATGGCAACCCACTCCAGTACTCTTGCCTGGAAAATCCCATGGACGGAGGAACCTGGTAGGCTGCAGTCCATGGGGTCGCACAGAGTCGGACATGACTGAAGCGACTTAGCAGCAGCAGAGATGAATCAACTCACTCCAGAATATATATATATTTCAGATTTCTTTGTGTTATTAAACTCTTGAAGATGTTAATAAAATGTGATTTTGGCTTATGTATTTTTTTCTAGTGGATAAGGTGGGATGTAAGTGGATAGTGTTGTGATGGAGCCATCTAAATCCTGTCCATGAAGCCTTCTTGACTCAGAGACCTCTCTGCTGAGAATGCAGAGATTGCTTTATCATTAGGTGACATGAGAAAACTTTAATTTATACAAAAATCAAATGGAGTATAGAGGAAAGGATGCGATTTACCTGTGTGGTGATAAGTGAAAAAGGGTATTTTTAGAGGACATCACATGGCAGATATCTGGGGGTGGATAGGAGAGGGAGAGACTGAATGTTGAGCCATTTAAATAATGAGTGCAGGGCAAAAATGTGCTACTAATCAGAAGTTGTTTCACGTGAATAGAAGGGATAAGGTACTAGGGTCATTGGCAAACATGATTTCCAGGAAATGGGATACGAAAACCAGTGGTGGTTATGTTTGTCCCATGAATGTGACATGTGCTTTGTCCTTTTCCCAATGCTCTCGGAGAATATCCTTTACTAAGTGGAAAGTGAGCAGAGGTGGATTGAAGAAAGTGGAGGTAAGTGTTGGGGACATTTAAAATATTTGTACAATAGAAAAAATAATATTAACTGATCTCATGGCATATTGTGTAGAGGAGATCTGATATTAGGGCCAAAGATGTGTGTACAGGACACAGTGGATGACAAACATAGATATTGATGTTTATGTAGTAAAAATTAGTGATGAGCTTTTTTCAGTTTCTCCTCACATGATGAGTACCTTTTAAGGAAACAGAAATCTTTTCACTGCTTGATGTGAAATTGAGAAATTTCTATCTCATTCCTTATTCATTGTTATTTATAGTAAATTTCAAACACTAACTTTATTCTGTGAGTCTTAATCTTACAGTAACTATGAGAGAGAAACAGATCCCAGTGAGGTTCTTGATAATAAATAGGAGCAAACCATACTTTCCCCCCTCTCTCTCAGGAATTCTTAGATATGTCTGTAGAAGTCAAGGGATCCTAAGAGGAAGAATAAATGTTAAATTGCCTTCACTTTTTCTTATAACATAGTAGAATACTTGTTCAATGTTATATAAAGTAGAGCCATGTCTAATCTCTGCCATTTCTGTGTTACATTTGAGTGTACAAACAAATGATATTCAGCCCCTGCCCTCAACCTGGTAAAAGTCTTATTGTGTAAACAAGAAAACGTCAAGGTCAGTCAGGCATCCGGGATAAAGGGCTAATGGTACACAATTAATTAATTTGAAACACATCAACCTCAGAGTAGATGACAGGAGGGATGTCAACATTTATTTACATATTACCACATGCACATATTATCTGCTTAATCCACAAGTGCTTTAAGCTGTATGTGATTAAAAAGGAGGAATCAGAATGCCCCAGAGTAAAAAAATGACTATTCCACAGGGTTAAAGATTTAGAGGACCTGATGGGGAAAATCAACTTTTCTGCCTGAAAAGCACATAAATTGAAATGACACATTGACCTATTAAAGTGGTGAATATGATAGTGTACAATTATTGATCTATTAGTAGGTCAAAACATTATTGTAACAAGTACTTTAGGTTACCTCCTTTCTAGCACCTTCTCAGTTAAGAACTTCTTATCACTATTCTACAAATGAGAAAGTTAAACAGAAAGATGTTTTCTTTTATACTCAAGGTCACAATTTGCAAAATCAGGTAACTTATGAATTCCAAGATGTTCACTGAAAATTACCTTCATTATCAGGAGGCGATGAGGATGGTGCATAGGAGAACCCTGAACACACTTCCCCATGGAACACATCAAAAATGTGGAGATATTCTTACAAAAACCAAACTGGAAACTTCACAAACACACTTCTATCTTAAAAGCTTTTGCACAGTGCAGGAAACTATAAACAAGGTAAAAAGACAATCCTTGGAATGGGAAAAAATAATAGCAAAAGAGACAACTGACAAAGGATTAATCTCCAAAATATACAAGTAGTTCATTCAGCTCAATACCAGAAAAACAACCCAATCAAAAAGTGGGCAGAAGACCTAAACAGACATTTCTCCAAAGAAGACATATAGATTGCTAATAAACACATGAAAATATGTTCAATATTGCTCATTATTAGAGAAATGCAAATCAATATTACAATGAGGTATCACCTCACACCAGTCAGAATGGCCATAATTGAAAAAATCTACAACAATAAATACTGGCGAGAGTGTGGAGAAAAGGGAACCCTCTTGCACTGTTGATGGGAATGCAAATTGATACAGTGACTTTGGAGAAGAGTATGGAGATTTCTTAAAAAATTAGGAATAAAACTACCATATAACCCAACAATCTCACTATTGGGCATATACCCTGAGGAAACCAAATGAAAAAGACCCATGTACCCAAGTCTTCATCTCAACACTATTTGCAATAGCTCGGACATGGAAGCAACCTAGATGTTCATCAATAGATGAATGGATAAAGAAGTTCTGGTACATATATACAATGGAATATTACTCAGCCTTAAAAAGGAATACATTTGAGTCAGTGCTAGCTAATGAGATGGATGAACCTAGAGCCTGTTATACAGAATGAAGTAAGTCAAAAAGAGAAAAACAAACATTGTATATTAACACATATATATGGAACCTAGAAATATCTAGAACCTATCTGCAGGGCAGCAACAGAGACACAGATATAGAGAACAGACATGTGGACATGGGGGGAAGGAGAAGGGTGGATGAACTGAGACAGCAGCATTAAAACATCTACACTACCATACGTAAGGGCTTCCCTTGTAGCTCAGTTGGTAAAGAATCTGCCTGTAGTGTAGGAAATGCGGGTTTGATCCCTGGGTTGGGAAGATCCCCTGGAGAAAGAAATGGCAACCCACTCCAGTATCCTTGCCTGGAAAATCTCATGGACAGAGAAGCCTGGTGGGCTGCAGTCCATGGGGTCGCAAAGAGTCAGGCATGATTGAGCAACTAACATGTAACACCATATGTAAAACTAGACAGCCAGTGGAAATTTGCTGTATCATGCATGGAGCTCAAATCTGGTGCTCTGTGACAACCTAGAGGGGTGGGACGGGATGGGAGGTGGGAGGGTGGTTCAAGAAAGAGGGGACGTACGTATACCTATGACTGATTTATGTTGCTATATGTCACAAACCAACAAAATATTGTAAAGAAATTATCCTCCTATTAAAAATAAATAAATTTAAAGAACAAACAAAAATAATGTTTTGTGGCAAGAAAAAAAAAGAAACATACTTCTGAAGAAAAAAGAATTTAAAGAAATACCCACATGGAGTTGGGTAGGAAGGTGGGAGAAGTGTTCAGGTTGGGATCTGTGCCTCTAGGATGTGACACAGAAGAGAAGGAGTGTGATATAACACAGGCTGGGGTATCCTTCCTGGGGAATGAGGGGTTTGAACCACATTTTGGGCACCTGAGCCTGGGCTCTGACATTGGGAAGCGAAATCTTCACTTCACACCTGTTAAAGTGGCTATTATCAAAAAGATAAAAGTTAACAAATGCTGGCAAATATGTGCAGAAAAAGGAATCCTCATGCACTGTTTATGGGAATGTGCAGCCCACTACCAACAACAGAGCAGAGTTCCTCAAAAATCTTAAATAGAACTATCGCGTAATACAGCGATTGTGTGTCCATACATAATATGGACATAATATCGCATAATACACCTGGGTGTGTGTCCAAAGGAGAAGACATAACTATCTCAAAGAGATAACTGCATCCCCATACTCACTGAAGAATCATTCACCAGAGCAAAAACTGGAAACAACCTAGTATCCATGAATGAATTAAGGATAAAGAAAATGTGATAGATATTCAGCACATACAATGGAATATTATTCAGCCATGAGAAAGCAGAAAACTATGCTATTCATTACAATATGGATGAATTACATTCATTACAATATGGATGAATTTAGGGGCATTATGCTAAAAGAAATAAGTCAGACAAGGAAAGACATGGAATGTATGGTTTCCCTTATCTGTGGAATCTGAATTACTGAACTCATAGAAATAGAGTTTATTTACTCCCATTTGACCAATTGTGAATGTTGTGGAAAAACATTTCATGAATGTTGTAGTACATCTAGATTAGTATTCTGGTGTGTACTTTCATTTATAATATTTTTAGATTTAAATTTCCTTTAATCATTTGATGTGAGGATTTAATATTATTTAATAAGAAAATAAGAGGTTGTAAATTTAACAGAACATAAAGTAGAAATTAAACTACACAAACACATACACATATACACTCAAAGTAGGATTACTTGGATTTTTCCCAAGATTCGTTGACTATCACTTTGTTGTTGCTCAGTTGTTAAGTGGTGTCCGACTCTTTGTGACCCCATGAACTACAGTAAACCAGGCTTCCCTGTTCTTCACTATCTGCTGGAGGTCACTCAAACTCATGTCATCTGCATAAGTGGATATACTGATATACTATTTTAGTAATTTTTAATGAGTGCTATTTCTTCCCAAAATCTAATAGGAATCTATCCTATGTCAAGTGTATCTTTTCTTTAATATCAAAGTTACTCATCAGTGGAGCTTGTGGTGATCTTAAGTGGTAAAATGCAAAGTAAATTAAACTAGTTTTGCATAATATTATTTTCAGATGGCCAATATTACCACTACAAAACAATGTGTGACGTATCTATGAAGTGATGGATAGTCATCTTGTAGAACTCAACAGGAACACTAAGACTCGAGTTATTGGACAGAAAGCCATGGTATTCAAATGAAGCTCTAACCAGGCTGTTTCTAGTATTAATAAAAGGAACAAACTCCCCTTTGTTGACAACTGGGCTGTTTGCACTCCTAAGTAATGTGAAAGAAGATAAACTTATTGTGAAGACTGGGGTGACTGAATGTACCTTGGATATCATTGGAGTCACACAGCAATTGAAATATGACATCGCCAACCTATTTTCCAAGTGCATACCCCAGACTAAGACATATTTTTGACAACCTTTCTTCCCTGTGCACATTTTGCATCTTCAATTTCAGATGCCTCAAAATACACTTTTTCAAAACAATCAATACTGATTTTAAAAAAATGTTTTGCTGTGTCACCTTTTAGTCACATCTTAGTTGTGGCACTTGGGTTATCTAGTTCTGGCACATGGGCTTACTTGCCCTGTGGCACGTGGGATCTCAGATCCCTGACCAGGGGTTGAACCTGTGTCTCCTGCATTGGAAGGCGGGTTCCCAACCACAGGACCACCTGGGAAGACCCCAAAATATACTTTTGTACTCATGCTACAATATCAGTTGGGGTTCAGTCAAGAAAAGAGAAACCAATTAGTCATTTTAATAAAGAGAATTTAATACAGAGAGTCAGCTAAAGAGATATTGAAAGACTGAAAATTTAAAAAATGTAAAGTAATAACATAGCCATCATAAGTGAAGGAAGACTTGATTTGAGGGGCATGAAGGGAACACTTTAGCTCTTAGGGCAAAGAGAATTTTACTGACCACTGTTGAATATATGTAAGATGGAAGAAGATGAAAAATAGTGATTTCAAGAGCCCCACCCCAAAGCAAAGCCTAGTATGATGTAGAGAAGCTAAGTGAAGAAAATGATCAGAAATAACATGGTAAACACATTGCCTATTACTACATCAGGGTCTTCATAGCTTCCCCTCTGAGCTCTGTTCTCTTCTGGATGTTCAGCATTTGTTCATGAGCAGTTAGGACCCAAGGTATACAGGTCACCTTTGAATGAAAGATCTGATTTGAGTTGGTAGTTTTCAACCTTGGCCATATACCAGAAACACTTGAGTGCTTTTAAAATTCCTTATGCTCAGACCACACCCAAGTCTAATTAAATCAGAATATTTGATTGTGGTTAGACCCAGTGAACAGTATTTTGAAGTCCCCAGATGATTTCAATAAAACCCAAGGCTGAGAAGCAGTGACACGAATATTCACACATAACCTATGTAAACAAATTTGAAAAATAGAATTTACTGCAGAAAATACACAAGAGCTGTGAAAAACTTATAAATTTTCAATATATTAAAAGGGAATTATTCATCTTTTGAGGATGCTTGGGCCACAAAAGATAATCTGTATAATCTCTGTAGAGGCAGTAAGATTCAGTCAAAGCAGCAATGGACTCACAGAGAGAATAGACTTATGGACACAGTAGGGGAAGGAGAGGGTGGGTTGAATTGAGAGAGTAGCATGGAAATATATACATGACCATAGGGAAAACAGATACCAAGTGGGAATATGCTATGTGACACAGGGAGCTCAGCCCAGTTCTCTGTGACAACCTAGAGAGGTGGGATGGGGTAGGAGATGGGAGTGGGTTTCAGGGGGAGGGGACATATGCATACCTATGGCTGATTCATGTTGATGTATGGCAGAGGCCAACACAATATTGTAAAGCAATCACCTCCCAATTTAAAAAAAAGAAAAAAAATATTCAGCCAAGGAATGATTTTGATGCACAAGAATCCTAGAAATCTCACCCATCACATTAAAGACATAAAAGAAAAGTAATATTTAACTATGAGGTTAAGCAAAAGGAGAAGTAAAGCCATGAGAGCTACAAAAACTGATGTATGAGAGAGGTGGAATTTTCAGGTCTAGATTTAATCTTGCTACATTTTGCAACCTACCCTCCAAATGGATAACACAGGTACTAAGTGTAGAACATTTTGCTGAGAAACCTCTGCATGGCCCTTTTGATGTCCTTGTTCCTCAGACTGTAGATGAAGGGGTTCAGCATGGGAGTGAGCACAGTGTACATCACTGAGGCCACTGCAAACTTCCTAGAAGATTGTGAGATGGCTGAACTGAGATACACATCAATGCTTGTTATGTAAAATAAACAAACAACTGCCAGGTGAGAACCACAGGTGGAGAAGGCTTTATTCGTGCCACCTGATGAGGGGACTCTCAGAACAGAGGAGAGAATTTTACAGTAAGAGAAAAAGATCCCTGAGATAGGAAGAAAACCGAAGATGGCACCAGCAGTATACATGACTATGTTATTGGTGAAAGTGTCACAACAGGCAAGCTTGAGGAGTTGAGAAGGGTGACAGAAGAAATTAGAGATTTCTACATCTTTGAAGCAGGTGAGTTGAAGCACAATCCAATTGTGCAGCTGTGACTCCAAAAGACTAACAAAAAAAGACACCAAAACTAAGAGACAGCAGAGGCATGGGTTCATGGTGGCCATGTAGTACAGTGGATGACAGATGGCCACAAACCGGTCATAAGCCATTGCAGTGAGAAGAGTACTATCCATACATCCAAAAAGGAGAAAAATAGACATCTGTGTCAGGCAGCCTTCATAGGAGATGACTCTGCTGTGAGTTTGGATATTCACAATCATCTTGGGGACTGTGGTGGAGACCAAACCAATGTCAGCCAAGGACAGGTTGGAGAGAAAGAAGTACATGGGGGTGTGGAGGTGGGGGTCAGAGGTGACAGCCAGGATGATGAACAGGTTTCCTAAAATGGTGACCAGGTACATAGACAGGAAGAGGATAAAGAGCAAAGGCTGTAGTTCTGGATCATCTGAGAGGCCCAGGAGGAAGAATTCTGAGACACTGGTTAGATTTCCAGTTCTGTGTAGATTAGACACCTTTGGAAAAAATAAAAGAGGGCTGAAAAAATAGGAATTAAGTAACGGGCCTTGCACACTGTATCCATATTTTGGATTCAAGCAATTCATTTCTAAGATCATACACCCCAGTTCCTTCAGCAATATTTCTCATTATATAACTGTCATTATTATGACAGTTTCTATCTGCTTAGAACCGTTTCCTCATTGATTTCTGTGTTATTCACCTCTGTCTACAAAGTCTTATTTTATAAGACTTCACTGAAAGATGAAAGGGAACAAGCACATTAGAGGTAATACAGCCATATCCATGATCTTAGTTAAATACAGCTTACTTTTTTAGACATAATACAGAATGAGAAACTTCCCCCTTTAAGGAAAAATATAATTTCAATTTAAATAGACTTAGATATAGTTATATTTTATTCAAATGCAATTCTAGATATTTCTTTTATTTAGAATATTTACAGATCTCTATGAAACACAGGACTATGTCATCTAGATTCTAAATTAAAGCTGAAGTTCATAATCAGAAAATATTTTATATGCTATTCAAAGTTTTATCATTATTTGGTTTCTCTGCCTTCCCTCTTTCATGAAATGAGTGATTACTCAAATCTCAGGGTTATGTTTTAAAAGCCACTTAATATATACTTCATATCTTTGACTATGATGGACTTCAAATTTCAATCAGTATGGTTTATTTTTTTTATGTTGAGTCATTTATTGTAAGATAATTAATTAAGTGCACATAATACAGCATTCGTGACTATGAAGATGTTATCAGTGTACCAAGGATTGTCAATGATTAAATGGTAACAAAATTTAAGAAACCTACTTGAACTTTTTTATTTTATTTTTTAATTAATTTTATTTTATTTTTAAACTTTACATAATTGTATTAGTTTTGCCAAATATCAAAATGAATCCACCACAGAGCAGAAAAAGAAATAAAAGGAATCCAAATTGGAAAAGAAGAAGTAAAACTCTCACTATTTGCAGATGACATGATCCTCTACATAGAAAACCCTAAAGACTCCACCAGAAAATTACTAGAACTAATCAATGATTATAGTAAAGTTGCAGGATATAAAATCAACACACAGAAATCCCTTGCATTCCTATACACTAATATTGAACTTTTTTATTTTATACAGGCTTATTTGTTTCAGTCCAATACCATCTCAGTAAAATGTCTGATGTGTGAGACCACTTTACTCTTTTTGGACCCTATTCTGTACTGGCAGATTAACTATGTCATTGTTTTTCTTTTTTCAGTTTACTGAAGTTGACTGACAAAATTGCATATATTTGGGTTGTGCAATGGGAAATTTCTTAAAAGATGTCCAAAATGATGATTTAATATATGTACACATTGTGAATGGTTACCAGAGTCAGGTTAATTAACATATCTGTCACCTCACATCTTTTTTATTTGTGTGTGTGTGTTTATAGTAATAGTTAAGGAAATCTCTATTAGCATATTTCAAGAATATAATACAAAATTATTAGCTATAGTCACCAGGCGGTGTACTAGCTCCCCAGAATGTATTCATTTTATAACTGAAAGTTTGTACCCTTTGACCAAAATCTCCCTACTCTCTCCACCAGCATCTCCTCACAACTACAGTTCTAATCTATGGCCCTAAGAGTTTGATTTTCTTAACTTCCACACATAAGTGAGATCATATGATATTGACTGTCTATGTCTGTTGTACGTATTTTAATAAGCATAATATTCTCCAGGTCCACCCATGTTGTCACAAATGGCAGAATTTCCTTCTTTTCCTGGCTGAATAATATTTCATTGGTTACATATACACACATATATACATACTACATTTTCTTTATTCATCTTTCAACAGACACTTTAAGTGTTTTCATGGTTTCACTATTTCAAATAATATCATAATGACATGTAAAAGCAGATTATCTCTTCTTTGGCATATATCCTGAAGTGGGATTGCTGTATCCTATGGTAGTTCTATTTCAATTAGTAAGTTTTTGTTGTTAAGGAACCTCCCTTCTCTTTCCTGTAATGACTGTACCAATATTCATTCTCACCAACCACACACAACAGTTCCCTTATCTCCACATCCTCCAAGGAACATGTCTTTTTTTTCTTTATAATAAACATCTCAACATTTGATTGGTATTTGATTGGGTTTTTGACGTGAGTTTCCTGGTATTAGCCATGTTGAGCCCATTTTCATGTACCAGGTGGTCTTCCTTTCCTGGTCTAAACCCTCCTATCTATGGTTGACAAATTTGGCACCTGGGAAAGTTCCCACAACCTGCCTTATGTCTACTAACAGATTTTCATGTGAGTCCTTCCTGACCAAGAGATTGCAATTCCCTTGATTCTGCTGCCTCAAAGTAATTCAGGTTCATTATTTTGGCATGCCATACTATGATTTAATTGCTGCTGCTGCTAAGTTGCTTCAGTCGTGTCCGACTCTGTGTGACCCCATAGACGGCAGCCCACCAGGCTCCCCCATCCCTGGGATTCTCCAGGCAAGAATACTGGAGTGGGTTGCCATTTCCTCCTCCAGTGCATAAAAGTGAAAAGTGAAAATGAAGAGGCTCAGTCATGTCTGACTCTTATGACCCCTTGGACTGTAGCCCACCAGGCTCTTCCGTCCATGGGATTTTCCAGGCAAGAATACCAGAGTGGGTTGCCATTGCCTTCTCCCATGATTTAATTGAGAAACATTCAAAATAAATAATATAAACACATCTGGGAAGATTCCTTATCTGTCAGTTAGACAATAATTGAACCTATCTAAGAGGACTGTAGATGGGGGAAACAGTGGAAACAGTGTCAGATTTTATTTTGGGGGGCTCCAAAATCACTGCAGATTGCAGCCATGAAATTAAAAGACACTTACTCTTTGGAAGGAAAGTTATGACCAACCTAAATAGCATATTCAAAAGCAGAGACATTACTTTGTCAACAAAGGTCCATCTAGTTAAGGCTATGGTTTTTCCAGTAGTCATGTATGGATGTGAGAGTTGGACTGTGAATAAAACTGGGCACCGAAGAATTGATGCTTTTGAACTGTGGTGCTGGAGAAGACTCTTGAGAGTCCCTTGGACTGCAAGATTCAACCAGTCCATTCTAAAGGAGATCAGTCCTTGGTGTTCATTGGAAGGACTGATGCTAAAGCTGAAACTCCAGCACTTTGGCCACCTCATGCGAAGAGTTGACTCATTGGAAAAGACCCTGATGCTGGGAGGGATTGGGGGCAGGAGGAGAAGGGGACGACAGAGGATGAGATGGCTGGATGGCATTTCCGACTCGATGGACATGAGTTTGAGTGAACTCCAGGAGTTGGTGTTGGACAGGGAGGCCTGGCGTGCTGCGATTCATGGGGTTGCAAAGAGTTGGACATGACTGAGCGACTGAACTAAACTGAACTGAACTGAAGAGGACTATTGGGCTTCCCAGGTGGTTCAGTGGTAAAGAATCCTCCTGCCAATGCAGGAGTTGTGGGTTCGATCGCTGGGTTGGGAAGATCCCCTGGAGAAGGAAATGGCAACCCAGTCCAGTATTCTTGCCTGAGAAATCTCATGGACAGAGAAGCCTGATGGGCTACAGTCCATGGGGTTGCAAAGAGCTGGACACCACTTTAGCAACTAAACAGCAGCAGCAGCAGAATGGATTATATGACAGAAGAGTTCAAAGCCTTTCCTGTGCCAGGACACCAGAGCATGGAATGATAGAAAATTTTAAAATATGTCTCTGCAAGTGCAGTAAAATGTACTGTCCCCATATTTTCTGACTCTTTTCCCCCTATACTTATAAAAACTTCTGAAATGGTGTTTTGATCATTGAAATCTGAAGATTAAATGGAAAATAATAGGTCCCATAGAAAGTCCATGACATAAAAACAAATACTATTTTATTTTCTCTCTAGTCCTATGGGATATTCTGAAAAGGATGACAACACTGGCATGAATGGTGCACTATGCAAAAGCTATATTGCCCACACTTTGTTTCTGTGAAAACTGGAAGGGTTTATTCAACACTTAACTGAGTTTTTTTTTTTTTTTTTAATTCTTGGGGCCACTTCTGTGCTATCAAGTTATAGGCTCTGGGGAATCAGAAATAAATGACCCTCACTCAGTTCTCTTCATATTTGAAGGATATACTTGTATAAACAAAAATAAAATGTCCTGTCAGGGATATAGGGAAACCATAACATCAGATCAACAAATGTTTAAATCTGATGATGTGAGACTTACCATAATCATTATTAGGAACAAAATATCAAAAAGGTATTTTGCACTTTCTTTATGCATCCATCACATAGTTATTGAACAGAGGGCAACAATTATTTGTTTAGTCCTAATTCAGTGGGTTTGTATCAATGAGGAATCAACCCAGTTGATAATCCTAAATCTCACAGATTCTAAGAAATTTCCCCATAGCACACGAAGAATTGGTAGAGCTATAGGATTCAAAATTCCATTTTTCTTCTCTGAGTCCTGCCCTAAATTTCACTGTTTTCAGACTTACTGAAAGTTTTCAGCAGGAGTACAGAGGTATAACAACAGATGCACCTGGGGTATATTATTTTGAACTGTTTTCAGTTTCCAGAAACCAAGACTCTGATATTTATGTCTCTTTTCATGATTGATTCAGTTGATTATAAATACAGAGGAGAAAGTGGATAGATGATGTGAAATCAAGGAACAGCATCAACAGAGAGATCTACCCTGAAAATTTCAGGTGCCAATTATTTCTTTGACCTTTGCCTGTGATCTCAGACATTCCTCCTAAAGTTGATGCAGCAAGTGCTACCCACTCCCTTCTTCTGTGTCCTCCAGAAAACTCCAAGGGAAGGGGCATAATGAGCAGGGAGTCTCTACCAGGGCTGACAGGGAAGTGACAGGACTGGGTGAAAACAGAAAAATAGCCCAGGTGCTCTGTGTCTGGAATCAGCCTTCCCAGGGTGACTGGCTTCAAAGAGGTTTTAACATTTTCTACCTCATGACGTGATACATGTGACATAAAATGTGCTTCTTGAGGAGCTGTGAAGACATGTGGAGGAGTGCACCCCTCAACTGTTGCAGCCCCTCTGCCCTGCATTCACCATGTTTCTCCGCACCCAGAGGGGGAGCCGGCCAGCCCAGGCTTCAGGCATGTGCCAGGACCTGCCCTTCAGCAGCTCCCGTGCCTGGGACCTATGCCTGGCTGCCTTGCCTGCAGCCCACCAGACTCACACATCCCTGGAGGTGAGCCTAGGGCAGGCAGTGAAAAAAAATATTGTCCTTCTTTCTTCTTAATAAAATAATAATAACTGTGGCTTTGTAATAGAGCCTGAAGTCAGGTAGGTTGATTCCTCCAGTTCCATTCTTTTTTCTCAAGATAGCTTTGGCTATTCGAGGTTTTTTTGTATTTCCATACAAATTGTGAAATTATTTGTTCTAGCTCTGTGAAGAACCGTTGGTAGCTTGATAGGGATTGCATTGAATCTATAAATTGCTTTGGGTAGTATACTCATTTTCACTATATTGATTCTTCCAATCCATGAACATGGTATATTTCTCCACCTATTAGTGTCCTCCAAAGGAGGCAAGAATATACAATGGATTAAAGACAATCTCTTTAACAAGTAGTGCTGGGAAAACTGGTCAACCACTTGTAAAAGAATGAAACTAGAGCACTTTCTAACACCATACACAAAAATAAACTAAAAATGCATTAAAGATCTCAACCTAAGACCAGAAACTATAAAACTCCTAGAGGAGAACATAGGCAAAACACTCTCCGACATACATCACAGCAGGATCCTCTATGACCCACCTCCCAGAATATTGGAAATAAAAGCAAAAATAAACAAATGGGACCTAATTAAACTTAAAAGCTTCTGCACAACAAAGGAAACTATTAGCAAGGTGAAAAGGCAGCCTTCAGAATGGGAGAAAATAATAGCAAATGAAGCAACTGACAAACAACTAATCCAAAAATATACAAGCAACTCCTACAGCTCAACTCCAGAAAAATAGATGACCCAATCAAAAAATGGGCCAAATAACTAAATAGACATTTCTCCAAAGAAGACATACAGATGGCTAACAAACACATGAAAAGATGCTCAACATCACTCATTATCAGAGAAATGCACATCAAGACCACTATGAGGTATCATTTCACACCAGTCAGAATGGCTGCAATCCAAAAGTCTACAAGCAATAAATGCTGGAGAGGGTGTGGAGAAAAGGGAACCTTCTTACACTGTTGGTGGGAACGCAAACTAGTATAGTCACTATGGAGAACAGTGTGGAGATTCCTTAAAAAACTGGAAATAGAACTTCCTTATGACCCAGCAATCCCACTGCTGGGCATACACACTGAGGAAACCAGAAGGGAAAGAGACACGTGTACCCCAATGTTCATTGCAGCACTGTTTATAATAGCCAGGACATGGAAGCAACCTAGATGCCCATCAGCAAATGAATGGATGAGAAAGCAGTGGTACATATACACAATGGAGTATTACTCAGCCATTAAAAAGAATACATTTGAATCAGTTCTAATGAGATGGATGAAACTGGAACCTATTATACAGAGTGAAGTAAGCCAGAAAGAAAAACACCAATACAGTATACTAATGCATATATATGGAATTTATAAAGATGGTAACAATAACCCTGTGTACGAGACAGCAAAAGAGACAGTGATGTATAGATCAGTCTTATGAACTCTGTGGGAGAGGGAGAGGGTGGGGAGATTTGGGAGAATGGCACTGAAACATGTATGATATTATGTATGAAACGAGTTGCCAGTCCAGGTTCGATGCACGATACTGGATGCCTGTGGCTGGTGCACTGGGACGACCCAGAGGGAGGGTATGGGGAGGGAGGAGGGAGGAGGGCTCAGGATGGGGAACACAGGTATACCTGTGGCAGATTCATTTCGATATTTGGCAAAACTAATACAATATTGTAAAGTTTAAAAATAAAATAAAATTAAAAAAAATAATATGTGCACTTATAATTTGGAAGAGATGATGCAGATGTAATCAACCAAGAAACACAAAAACACACCCCAGAGCCTGACACTTAGGAAGCCTTGAATAACAGTACCTGATACTTTAATTAATGTCATCCTACTCAGTCTCCCCATGACTGCTTTCATAATGAATTGAAGTGCTCAGGGGAAGGTTACAGAGACCCATTGGCTGCTTTGTTGGGTGGGGTGCCAGCCAGAGTCAGAACCAGTGATGGTGGAAGCAGGACTCTGAATGAGAGTTCTCACACCCTAACTGGAGCAAAGATCGTGAAGATCACAGGGCTCTAATCTGAAATTTGTATACTGGTGTCCTCCCACCTGTCTATCCCAACTGTTACATTTGTCTTATAGTGGAAAAATTCATGTTCTCAACATTCCCTTCATCCATCCCTGTCTTACTTACTGGGCTGGGCTGCATCTCTGCTAGAACATGACCAAGGAGCACAGACTCACTGCCCGTCTCCTGCGTGGTGTGTGATGAAGTCTCAGGGTTCCTCCTCAGGATGGTCAGGAAGACACACTCAGGCTGGACCTTCTGATGTGGGTTCCTACAAAGGATGGAGACATAGGAGTGGACTCACAATATTAGAACAGGCAAATTAGTGAGCTGGAAGCACTGACAGTTATTCACAATGGTATGACCTTAGGGATCAGTGCTCAAAGCTCATCGTTCACCAGTTGGTCCATGTTGGCCCAGTCTCTGGAGACTCGTTAATATTAATGCAACAGGAAAAGGAGAAAAGTGAATGTCCTGGGAAGGGTCTAGATCTCTCCTCTTCTCAGGGGGTTGTTTACTTGTACTTGGTGCTTCCTACTTCCAAGTTGTAGGATGATGACATAAAATTCAGACTTCTTTTCCTCAGTTTAATCATGTGATGTGTGATTTTGATATTTGTAAATCCATTTTATTAATCATGAAATCTATGCTGTATTATGCCTTCTATACCAAAAATCTGATGCACTTTCCATTTTCTCAGTTAACATTTGTCTCTAAGTATAAATTTTTATTTTCATTGTCTTCAGTTCAGTTCAGTTCATTTGCTCAGTCATGTCCAACTCTTTGCGACCCCGTGAATTGCAGCACGCCAGGCCTCCCTGTCCATCACCAACTCCAGGAGTTCACTCAGACTCACATCCATTGAGTCAGTGATGCCATCCAGCCATCTCATCCTCTGTCGTCCCCTTCTCCTCCTGCCCCCAATCCCTCCCAGCATCAGAGTCTTTTCCAATGAGTCAACTCTTCACATGAGGTGGCCAAAGTACTGGAGTTTCAGCTTTAGCATCATTCCTTCCAAAGAAATCCCAGGGCTAATCTCCTTCAGAATGGACTGGTTGGATCTCCTTGCAGTCCAAGGGACTCTCAAGAGTCTTCTCCAACACCACAGTTCAAAAGCATCAATTCTTCGGCACTCAGCCTTCTTCACAGTCCAACTCTCACATCCATACAAGACCACTGGAAAAACCATAGACTTGACTAGACGAACCTTTGTTGGCAAAGTAACGTCTCTGCTTTTAGAATATGCTATCTAGGTTGGTCATAACTTTTCTTACAAAAAGTAAGCATCTTTTAATTTCATGGCTGCAGTCACCATCGTCAGTGATTTTGGAGCCCCAAAAAAGAAAGTCTGACACTGTTTCCACTGTTTCCCCATCTATTTCCCATGCAGTGGTGGGACCAGATGCCATGATCTTCGTTTTCTGAATATTGAGCTTTAAGCCAACTTTTTCACTCTCCTCTTTCACTTTCATCAAGAGGCTTCTTAGTTACTCTTCACTTTCTGCCATCTTTAGTCCTTGCTTTGGATAGCATTTTGTACTGTGAAGATTTATAGATTTTTATTTCTCTAATTTGAATGAGTCTTGTCTTCTAAGTTTTTCTCCAATGGAATTACGTTGCCTTATTAGGAAAATCTTTTTCATTTTTAACAATATTTTATTACACTGTAGGTGATTTACAATGTTGTGATAGTGTCAGGTGTACAACGAATTGAATCAGTTATATACAAACATGTACCCACTCTGTTCGGAGAAGGCAATGGCACCCCACTCCAGTACTCATGCCTGGAAAATCCCATGGATGGAGGAGCCTGGTAGGCTGCAGTCCATGGGGTCTCTAGGAGTCGGACATGACTGAGCGACTTCACTTTCACTTTTCACTTTTCACTTTCATGCACTGGAGAAGGAAATGGCAACCCACTCCGGTGTTCTTGCCTGGAGAATCCCGGGGACGGGGGAGCCTGGTGGGCTGCCGTCTATGGGGTCGCACAGAGTCGGACACGACTGAAGTGACTTAGCATCTCACCCACTCTGTTTTAAATTCTTCTCCCATATAGATCATTACAGAATATTGAGTAGAGCTCCCTGTGCTGTACAGTAAGTCCTTATTAGTTATCTATTTTATATATAGTAGTGGGTATATGTCAATCTCAATCTCCCCTTTAACCCATTCCCCCTTACTCCATAGTAACTGCAAGTTTAGTTTCTGCATCTGTAACTCTATATCTGTTTTGTAGATAAATTCATTTGTACCTTTTTTTTTAGATTTCACATATAAGTGATATCATAATATTTGTCTTTCTCTGTCTTACTTCACTGACTATGACAGTCTCTAGGTTCATCCATATTGCTGCAAATATTTGACATTATTTCACTGTTTTTATGGCTGAGAAGTATTCCATTATATATATGTGCATTTGCAACATCTGTTTTATCTATTCCTCTGCTGATGGACATTTAGTTTACTCCCATATCCTGGCTATTGTAAATAGTGCTGCAATGAACATTGGGGTGCATGTGTGTTTTTGACTTATGGTTTTTTCCTGATATATGCCCAGGAGTGGGATTGCTGGCTTATATAGTAGTTCTATTTTCACTTTTTTAAGGCACCTCCATACTGTTCTTCATAGTGGCTTATCAGTTTACATTCTCACCAACAGTGCAGGAAGGTTCCTTTTTCTCCACACCTTCTCCAGCATTTATTGTCCATAGACTTTCTAATGACAGACATTTTGACTGCTGTGAGGTGATACCTCATTGTAGTTTTGATTTGCACTTTCACTTTTCACTTTCATGCACTGGAGAAGGAAATGGCAACCCACTCCAGTATTCTTGCCTGGAGGATCCCAGAGATGGCGGAGCCTGGTGGGCTGCCATCTATGGGGTCCCACGGAGTCAGACACGACTGAAGCGACTTAGCATAGCATTAGCATAATAATTAGTGATGTTGAGCATCTTTTCATGTGTTTGTTGGCCATCTGTATTTTCGGGCTTCCCTCATAGCTTAGTTGGTAAAGAACCTGCCTGCAGTGTAGGAGACCTGGGTTCGATCCCTGGATTGGGAAGATCCCTTGGAGGAGGAAATGGCAACCCACTCCAATAGTCTTGCCTGGAAAATCCCATGGACAGAGGAGCCTGGCAGTCTACAGTCCATGAGATCATAAGAGTTGGACACGACTTAGCAACTACACCACCATGTCTTCTTTGGAGAACTGTCTATTTAGGTTCTACCCATATTACTGACAGAGAAGGCAATGGCACCCCACTCCAGTACTCTTGCCTGGAAAATCCCATGGACGGAGGAGCCTGGTAGGCTACAGTCCATGGTGTCGCTGAGGGTCGGACACGACTGAACGGCTTCATTTTCAGTTTTCACTTTCATGCATTGCAGAAGGAAATGGCAACCCACTCCAGTGTTCTTGCCTGGAGAATCCCAGGGACGGGGCACCCTGGTGGGCTGACATCTATGGAGTCACACAGAGTCAGACATGACTGAAGTGACTTAGCAGGAGCATATTACTGATTGGGTTTTTTTTTTTTTTTTTAATTGAGCTGCATGAGCTGCTTGTATATTTTGGAGATTAATCCTTTGTCAGTTGCTTCATATGCAAATATTTTCTCCCATTCTGAGGATTGTATTATTGTATTGTTTATGGTTTCCTTTGTTGTGCAAAAGATTAATTAGGTCCCAATTCTTTAGTTTTGTTTTTAGTTTCACTACTCTGGGTGATGGGTCCAAAAATGTCTTGCTGCAATATATGTCAAAGAGTGTTCTGCCTTTGTTTTCCTATGAATGTTTCATAGTGTCCAGCATTACATTTAGGTTTTTAATCCATTTTGAGTTTCTTTTAGTGTATGGTGTTAGAAAGTCTTCTAATTTCATTCTTTTGCATGTAGCTGTTCAGTTTTCTCAGCACCACTTATTGAAGAGACAGTCTTTTCTCATTGCATATTCTTGCCTCCTTTGTCTAAGAAAGGTGACCATAGGTGTGTGGGTTTATCACTGGGCTTTCTATCCTATTCCTTTGAGGTACAGGTGGTGTTAGTGGTAAAGAATCCACCTGCTAGTGCAGGAGACATAAGAGACCAGGGTTCAATCCCTGGGTTTGGAGGATCGACTGGAGGAGGGGATGGCAACCCACTCTAGTATTCTTGCCTGGAGAATCCCATGGACAGAGGAGCCTGGTGGTCTACAGTCCATAAAGTTGCAACGAGTTGGACACGACTGAAGTGACTTAGCACCTGCATGCCATTACCATATGTTTTGATTACTGTAGATTTGTAGTATGATCTGATGTCAGGGAGCCTGATTCCTCCAGCTCTATTTTTGCTTTCTCAAGATTGCTTTGTCTATTTGAGATCTTTTGTGTTTCCATACAAATTGTAATTTTTTTGCTCTAGTTCTAGTAAAATGTCATTGGTAATTTGATAGGAATTGCATTGAATCTATAGATTGCTTTGGGTAGTATAGTCATTTTCACAATATTGATTCTTCCAATCCAAAAACATTGTATATCTCTCCATCTGTTTGTGTCACCACACATGTATTGATTCTCTGTTATTTATTTCTTTATTTTTGATGCACTATGCAGCATGTGGGATCTAAGTTCCCTGACTAGGGATCAAACCTACAGTCCTTTGAAGTCTTAACCACTGGACTGCTTAGGGAAGCCCCCCTGAATGGACTAATTTCTTAAATAGACAATTCTCCCAAGGATATATACAAATGGCTAACAGGTATCTGAAAAGTTGCTCAGTATCACTATTCATCAGGGAAATGCAAATCAAAACCACACAGAGATATCACTTCAGACCTGTAAGTATGGCTAAAAAAGAAAAGAAAAGAAAAGAAGACAAAATCCATAAGACAACAGTGCTGGCAAGGATGTGGAGAAATTGGAACCCTTATGCATTGTTGGTGTAAATAAAAAATGTGGCAACCACTGTGGAAAACAGTATGAAGCATCCTTAGAAAATTAAAAACAGAACTGCTATATGATCCAGCAATTCTATCTCTCAGTATTTTATCAAAAGATTTGAAATTGCGATCTCAAAGAAATAGTAGCATTTCTATGTTCATTGCTGCACTACTCATAATAGTCTAGATCTGGAAACAACTTAACATCATAGACAGATGAAGGAATTAGGAAATGGGAATACTCTTCAGCCTGAAAAAAGAAGGAAATCTTGTCATTTGCAACAACATGGGTGACTTTAGGATATTATGCTAAGAGAAATAAACTAATCACAGAAAGACAAACACTGCCTAATTCTACTTACATAATTTGTCTAACAGAGTCAAATTCACAAGATCATAGAGTAGAACAGTGGCTTCCAGGGGCTGAGGGGAGGAGCAAATGGAGAGTTACTACTTAAGGGCATAAATCTTCAGTCAATTAAAATTGATAAGCTCTAGAGATCTGCTCTACAACATTGTACATACAGTTAACAATAATATATGAACACTTTGAGATTTGTTAAAAGACAGATCTCATGGTAAGTGTTCCTTTCACAATAAAAAAAGAGTTGTCCTTAGAGACATTACTTTTCAGTTAAGATTTCAGGACATTTACCATCAGATTCTTGATGTAGAAGACCTAATTTTCTCTAAATTTCTTGGTCATTTGAATACATTTGATGATGATAAACTCATATTTTGATGTATGTTAATTAATTGCTATTGAAGTATGGTTGCTTTACAATGTTGTGTTAGCTTCTAGTGTATAACTGAGTGAATCAGTTATACAGATACATATATCCTTTTTTTAGATTCTCTTCCCATTTAAGTGATGTGCTAAGTTGCATCAGTCATGTCCAACTCTTTGCAACCCCAGGGACTGTAGCCTGCTAGGCTCCTCTGTCTATGAGGACTCTCCAGGCAAGAATACTGGAGCGGGTTGCCATTTCCTTCTTCAATTTAAGTAATGTATGTTATTTTAAAAAGTAAGTCTGTGGAAATATAAATTGGTGCAGACATACTGAGAACAGTATGAATGTTCCTTAGAAAACTAAAAATAAATTTACTATATAATTCAGCAATCCCACTCCTGGGCAAATATCCAGGGATAACTTTAACTCAAAAAGATACATACATACATACAATGTTCTTAGCAGCACTATTTACAAAAGACAAGACATGGAAACAACTTAAGTGTCCATTGACGGATGAATGGATAAAGAAGATGTGGTATACTCAAGGGAATATTGCTCATCCATAAAGAAGAATGAAATAATGCCATTTGCAGGAACATGGATGGACCTAGAGATAATCATACTAAATGAAGTTAGTGAGACAGAGAGAAACAAATATCATATGATATCACTTAATGTAGAATCTCAAAAATGATGCAAGTGAACTTATTTACAAAACAGAAATAGAATCATAGACATAGAAAACAAACTTATCATTACCAAAGGGAATAACAGCAGTGGGGGTGGAGAGATAAATTAGCACTTTGAAATTTACATGTACACACTACTATATATTAAATAAACATCCAAGGACCTATTGTATATAGCACAGGGAACTATATTCAATATCTTGTAATAACCTATAATGGAAAAGAATCTGAAAAAGGGTATATATATATATACACACACACACATATATATATACACATATATATGTGTATATATATATATATATACATCACACATATGTGTATATAACTGAATCACTTTGCACTATACCTGAAACTAACACATACACATATAGTAAGTCTGAATTTTTCATTAAGGGGTATGAAACCTGAAAGTCAGAAGGAGAAGTACAGGCAAGATTTCTCCTAAGAAGTGGAAATCCTTAGTCCCTACAAAGAGCATTTACTTTTCCTATAATCCAGTACAATTAACATCAACAAATCCTCAGAGACTGAGATAACATGGACAAATTTGGCTAATTAGGAGCTCTGTGCATCAAATCTTCAAGCCCACACAACTTCAAATAATCAGCCTGTGCTGTGCAAGCTTTCAGTTTGCAAGTCCTTGTATAGTTGCACCTGTATGTGTGTCTTCTATTCCCAGAGTCATTGTATGCATCAAGGGGTTCAGGTCTAATTATGTCTTTCTGCCAGTCCAGAGAATGAAGCCTGAACCTTCATCACTTACCAAGAATGGGAAGGGCAGCGGATTGTTAGTCCTTTGTGATGAGCCAGCATAAAGGAGGTGCAGTACAGTGAGTGCCACCGGAGATACTGGATACGGGAAGGCCTGGTGGAGGGTTGTATCTTGATCATCAGCATAAGAAGCACAGTGGTAGTAGAAGATGGTAGGGCACCATAGGCAGTCAGCTCAGAGGCCCATGGAGTTTATGGTATTGGTTCTGGTGGGGATTCTGGGACTTTTATTTAGATTTCTGTTTTTCTCCCACATGGACTCTAGTGCCCATTGGCATCTATCTCACTGGAGCAGGAAATGAGTCCCTGTAAACCATCCCTTGTGGGCCCAGTGGTTAGAAGTCCATATTTCTGCTGAAGGGGCACAGGTTCGATCCCTACTCATGGCCTAAGCTGCATGGCATAGCCAAAAAAAACAAAAACAAAAACAAGACAAAAAAAAAAAAAAAAACAACATAAAACAAGAACAAACAACTGTCCCTTAAGTATTTCAAAGTGTCAGTGATCATGAAAGTGATGATGAAAATGAGGAGGAGAATGATGTCAGCTACACATATTTTGAACTTCGGTACTGTAGAAGCCTCTTGAGAGTCCCTTGGACAGCAAGGAGATCAAACCAGTCAACCCTGAAGGGAATCAACCCTGAATAGTCATTGGAAGGACTGATGCTGAAGCTTAAGCTCCAATACTTTGGCCATCTGATGTGAAAAGCTGACTCCGTGGAAGAGACCCTGATGCTGGGAAAGACTGAAGACAAAATCAGAAGGAGGTGACAGAGGATGAAATGGTTGGATGGCTTCATTGAATCAATGGAAATGAGTTTGAGAAAGCTCTGGGAGATAGTGAAGAATAGGGTAGCCTGGCATGCTGCAGTCCAAGGGGTTGAAAAGAGCTGGACATGACTAAGCAAGTGAACAACAAGCTATAGACTTGGTATCATGAACCTTTATTAATGATTCCCTGTTGTTGCTTTGTCACTAAATTGTGCACAATATAATTTAAAATCCTGTCTGCTCTACTTGCTATCTAGAAAAATGGAACAAGTACTTAGTACCTCTGAACCTCCATATTGTTATCTGAGTTGATTCCTGGTTGATAAGGGTTCCCAAGTCCAAGCTTGCTCTGCTCACCACAGATCAGTTCAGTTCAGTCGCTCAGTCATGTCTGACTCTTTGGGACCCCATGAATCGCAGCACGCCAGGCCTCCCTGTCCATCACCAACTCCCGGAGTTCACCGAAACTCATGTGCATCAAGTCAGTAATGCCATTCAGCCGTCTCATCCTCTGTCGTCCCCTTCTCCTCCTGCCCCCAATCCTTCCCAGCATTAGGGTCTTTTCCAATGAGTCAACTCTTTGCATGTGGTGACCAAAGTATTGGAGTTTCAGCTTTAGCATCAGTCCTTCCAATGAACACCCAGGACTGATCTCCTTTAGGATGGACTGGTAGAACTGGACATGGAACAACAGACTGGTTCCAAATAGGAAAAGGAGTACGTCAAGCCTGTATATTGTCACCCTGCTTATTTAACTTATATGCAGAGTACATCATGAGAAACACTGGGCTGGAAGAAACACAAGCTGGAATCAAGATTGCCAGGAGAAATATCAATAACCTCAGATATGCAGATGACACCACCCTTATAGCAGAAAGTGAAGAGGAACTCAAAAGCCTCTTGATGAAAGTGAAAGAGGAGAGTGAAAAAGTTGGCTTAAAGCTCAACATTCAGAAAAGTAAGATCATGGCATCTGGTCCCATCACTTGATGGGAAATAGATGGGGAAACAGTGGAAACAGTGCCAGACTTTCTTTTTTGGGGCTCCAAAATCACTGCAGATGGTGACTGCAGCCATGAAATTAAAAGACGCTTACTCCTTGGAAGGAAAGTTATGACCAACCTAGATAGCATATTAAAAAGCAGAGATATTACTTTGCCAACAAAGGTCCATCTAGTCAAGGCTATGGTTTTTCCAGTGACCATGTATGGATGTGACTGTTGGACTGTGAAGAAAGCTGTTCACCACATGATAGGCCAATAAAACCTAGATGAGGTGTTGGGACAAGGAGGGGACTTCATTCATGAGCCAGCTGACAGAGAAGATGGCAGTCTAGTGCCTCAAAACAACCATCTTGCTGGGAACTCAAAATCAGATTTTTTTATGGATCAGAGATAGTGGAGGGGTGGGGGGTGGTGGTGGTGGTGGTGAGGAAACAAAGTAAAAAGACAGTTCAATCTTTGCAAATGTCTCCTAGAATGGCAAGCCTCAGGCAGGGGGATGTGTGAATTTGACTTCCTTACAAGTCATTTCATGGGTGGTATGAAATGGAATATCTCTTCTCATATCAACCAACAAATATGTCATATCTATCTGTGACTCTGGCCTCCCCAAATGTGAATTTCTGGGCCACTTCTGTAAGCAGTAGAGGAAGGGCACCATGCCCTTTGCCACACAAAAAATTTAAGAATATGTCACAGTCCTTCACAGGTGGGTTGGGTCAGGTTATCTCCCTGAGGCAGGCCATTATGTACATATAACTCAGAAGCAGCACGATAAGGGTTAATGTCACAGATCAGATCCGATGTGAATTCAAAATTAACTCTTCGTGATTACAATACCATTCCACTGAGTAAGAACTAAATAAACAATACTACTTATATGATTTAACTATGCTTACAATAAGGGCAAAATTTAAGGTTCATATGATTTGACTGAAACATTCTGTGACCTGACAGTTTGGTTTTTAATGGATACCTGACAAATCATGTTAGTTTTTCTGTTTTCTTTTTTGGTTGTGCCGCATGGCTGTGGGATCCTAGTTCCCTGACCAAGGATCGAACAAGGGCCGTTGGCAGTTAAAGCATGGTGTCTTAGTCACTGGACAGCCAGGGAATTCCCGAAACATTTAAGTTTCATCCCTATGTAAGTGGATAATGACTACTTGGAGGAAATACTCAGTCACATTTATTTCTGATTCTCCAGAGTTTAGTCTTTGGCAAAATGTAGGCAACAATTGTAAGGTAAGGGAGTTAGAGAAGGCAAGGTTCGAGAAAAAAACAAAACAAAACAAAAACAAGACCGACACTTTATAGGAACAGATCACTTTTAATGAGGTGAGAAGGGGCAGCAGTCAGATTAGTGGGCTGCTGCACTAAATGGAGAAGAGAGTAGGTATATATAGAAAACATATATATGTGGAGAAACATCGTTTTGAGGAGGTCTGTTTTTCCTCATGATTATTTTTGATTAGTTAGCTTTAAACAACTGGGGAAAGGAATTCCTGAGACTGGTTGGAGACTGGGATCCTCTGGGAGCTGAACATAATCTTATTGTCCATTCCTATCTTTAGGGGAGAAAGTTCTTTATAGAACTTTGTATTGAATGGTGGAGAGGACCTGAAGGGGAGTTTTAACTCCAGGCTATTTTGAGCAGTGTAGCTTTCCTTCAACAATAAAGCCCACCCCCCCATCCCCCCCCCCAAAAAAAAAACAAACCCCAAATATGGTAAATATTGAATAAACCTTTCTTTGGTTCACAGGAACAGAGACTAGTCAACATGGCTTGCATGCACTGGTGCTTTCCAGTCCATGCCTATGGGGTGTCCCATAGAACAAAAGACAAGCTAAAATAGCGCTTGTTTGTGCTGTAAACTAAAAAATATAGTCACAACCTAAAAGTAGAGAGTTATTTTATTTGGTGGGAATGTTTAGGAATTTGAGCGTGGGAGACAGCATCCCAGTAACTTGAGAAAACTGCTCCAAGGAGGCAAGTTCAGTCGCTCAGTTGTGTCCGACTCTTTGTGACCCCATGAACCGCAGCACACCAGGCCTCCCTGTCCATCACCAACTCCTGGAGTCCACCCAAACTCATGTCCATTGAGTCGGTGATGCCATCAAACCATCTCATCCTCATCTCATCCCCTTCTCCTCCTGCCCGCAATCTTTCCCAGCATCAGGGTCTTTTCAAAGACCTTTGCATCAGGTGGCCAAAGTGTTGGAGTTTCAGCTTCAACATCAGTCCTTCCAATGAACACCCAGGATTGATCTCCTTTAGAATGGACTGGTTGGATCTCCTTGCAGTCCAAGGGACTCTCAAGTGTCTTCTCCAACACCACAGTTCAAAAGCATCAATTCTTCAACGCTCAGCTTTCTTTATAGTCCAACTCTCACATCCATACATGACCACTGGAAAAACCATAGCCTTGACTAGACGGACCTTTGTTGGCAAAGTAATGTCTCTGCTTTGTAATATGCTGTCTAGCTTGGTCATTGGAGAAGGCAATGGCACCCCACTCCAGTACTCTTGCCTGGAAAATCCCATGGACGGAGGAACCTGGTAGGCTGCAGTCCATGGGGTCGCTAAGAGTTGGACACGACTGAGCGACTTCACTTTCAATTTTCACTTTCATGCATTGGAGAAGGAAATGGCAACCCACTCCAGTGTCCTTGCCTGGAGAATCTCAGGGACAGGGGAGCCTGGTGGGCTGCTGTCCATGGGGTCGCACAGAGTTGGACATGACTAAAGCAGCTTAGCAGCAGCAGCAGCAGGTTGGTCATAACTCTCCTTCCAAGGAGTAAGCGTCTTTTAATTTCATGGCTGCAATCACCATCTGCAGTTAATTTTGTAGCCAAGAAAAATAAAGTCAGCCACTGTTTCCACTGTTTCTCCATCTATTTGCCATGAAGTCTGCATATAAGTTAAATAAGCAGGGTGACAATATACAGCCTTGGCGTACTCCTTTTCCTATTTGGAACCAGTCTGTTGTTCCATGTCCAGTTCTAACTGTTGCTTCCTGACCTGCATACAGATTTCTCAAGAGGCAGGTCAGGTGGTCTGGTGTTCCCATCTCTTTCAGAATTTTCCACAGTTTATTGTGATGGGAAGGCTAAATACAAGTTTGCAGGCTATATACAAGTCTGCAACAAAGGGAGCAGGCAGTCTGAACATCAGAGATCAGACAGCAAATTAAGGAATTTAGCATTCTATATATGGGAAGGTGCAAGCCTCCAGGATCAGCAAATTCATTCCTTTCATATTCACCTCAGCCCTCTGGGACCAAATCTTGTTTCTTTGTTCACCTTAAGGAGTGGCAATGTGGCAGAAGGCTGCTTCTTGCATTTCCCTGCCCTCCCACTCCAGTATTCTTGCCTGTGAAATCTCATGGACAGAGAAGCCTGGTGGGTTACAATCCTTGGGGTTGTAGAGTCGGACAAGACTGAGCGACTAAACACAGCACAGAACCCCTCCCAGCTCCTCAGCAATCACTGTGGGGGTGTTGGTGGTGGTGTATCGCAGTTTTGGGAGCCCTCATCCACATTTGGGGGCCAGAAATTGCTGATGTCTGTGCCATTTATAGTTTATTGATATGTCAAGAGATATTTTCATTTCAGAGGGAGAAAGTCTATTTCTTATTCAATATATTTCATTAAGAGTGCTTGTGCTTAGTCTCAATTGTGTCTGACTCTTTGTGACTCCATGAACTGTTAGGGGAAGCACACTGACTGAAACTGCCCACCTTGGCCAGACACCATAGTAACCGTTTGCATGAGTTGTTTTACAACAGGAGGTCCTGGTAAGGAACACGGAACTAATAAGCCACCACCAACTGGAAGAGTTTGGGAAAGTTCAAAATGTGACACCATGTGTCCAATTACCTCCCAGAATACTTCTCACTGGCATCCATCTTGGCTGAGCAATGCGTGCACCACCAGGAAGGACTCAGAATGAATGACCAAAGAAAACCCAGAAACTTTTCCATTCACCATAAAACCTGAGACTGCGAGCCATGTGGCAGAGTAATTCTCCTGGGTTCCCTTACCCTACTGCTCTCTGCCCAGGTGCCCCTTCCCAATACAATCTCTTGCTTTGTCAGTAAATGTGTCTCCTCAGATCATTCATTTCTGTGTTAGACAAGAGTCTGCTTTCGGGCCCTGGAAGGTGTCCCCCTTCCTGCAACAGACTGCAGCCCATCAGGCTCATCTGTTTCTGAGGATTCTCCAGGGAAGAATACTGGAGTAGGTTGTCAAGTTCTTCTCCAGGGGGTCTTCCCGACCCAGGAATTGAACCTGGGTCTCCCACATTGCAGGTGGATTTTTTACCATCTGAGCCACCAGAGTTTATTGCTGTGATCATAGATTGTTATCATAAAAGTTCCTTGCTTTCCTAACATTCTTCAGGCCAGTGTAATGAAAGAGGTGAATAACATAGAAAACATTGAAAAAACAGTTAGAAGGAAAAAAAACAAAAACAAAACTGGATTTGAGACACTCAGAAATATTGCTGAGGTACCAGGACATATTGCCTCAATACTCAGTTATAAAGTGGAACATATTTGGGTCAGTTCTATTGACATGAATGAACTCAGAGCCTATTATACAGAGTGAAAGAAAGAGAAAGACAAGTACTGTTTATTAATGAATATATATGAAGTTTAGAAAGATGGTACCAACACTCCTACATGAGGGGCAGCAAAGGAGACACAGACATAAAGAACAGACTTTTAAACCAAGAGTGAATATTTTGTTTGTGAATTGCTTGAATCCAAAATGTGGACATAGTGCTGCATGGCCATTTACTTGTTTCCTTTCTTTCAATCTTCTCTTCTTTTTCAAAAGGTGTCAAAGCTATATGGAGCCACAGAATCTAACAATTGACTCAGAATTCCTTTTCATGGAACTCTCAGATGATCCAGAACTGCAGCCTTTGCTCTTTATCCTGTTCCTGTCCATATACCTGGTCACCGTGCTGGGGAATCTACTCATCATCCTGGCTGTCACGTCTGACCCCCATCTCCACACTTCCATGTACTTCTTCCTCTCAAACCCATCCTTGGCTGACATCGATTTCACCTTCACCACAATCTTGAAAATGATTCTGGACATTCACACTCACAGCAGGGTCATCTCTTATGCAGGATGCCTGACACAGATGTCCTTTTTTATGCTTTTTGGGTGTTTGGATGGTCTCCTCCTGACTGTGATGGCCTATGACCAGTTTGTAGCCATCGGTCACCCTCTGCATTACTTGGACATTGTGAACCCACGTCTCCATGGCTCATTGGTTTTGGTATCACTTTTCATCAGTTCCTTGGTTTCCCAGATGCACAATTCCATGGTGATAAAACTCACCATGATAAAACTTCATAAATGTGGAAAAACTTCAAAGATGTGGAAATAAAACTTCAAAGATGTGGTGATAAAACTTCAAAGATGTGGAAATTTCTAATTTCTTCTGTGACCCTTCTCAACTCCTCACCCTTGCCTGTTCTGACCCTTTCATCAATAACATAATCATGTATTTTTGTTGGTGCCATCTCTCATTTTCTCCCTATATTGGGGATCTTTTTCTCTTATTATAAAATTGTCTCCTCTATTCTAAGGGTCCCCAGGTCAGGTGGGAAGTATAAAGCTTTCTTGACCTGTGGCTCTCACCTGGCATTTGTTTACTTATTTTATGAAACATGCCTTGGCGTCTATCTCAGCTCAGCCATCTCACAATCTCCCAGGAAGAATTGTGGCCTCGGTGGTGTACACTGTGGTCACCCCCATGCTGAACTCCTTCATCTACAGCCTGAGGAACCAAGATAGCAAAAGGGCCATGTGGAGGTTCCTCAGAAAAACAATCTGTTTTAAATTAAAAAAAAAAATATTCTCATTCATTCTAATTTTTCTTTGCTAACCACACGGAGCTTAAAACACTCTAAGATTTTTGTAAATTAATTTTTATTGGAGTATTTGCTTTACAATGTTGTGTTAGCTTCTGCTGTACAGCAGAGTGAATCAGCTATATGTTTGCATAGATCCCTTCTTTTTTGGATATCTTTCACATTTAGGTCTCCACAGAGCATCGAGTAGAGTTCCCTGTGCTATGCAGCATGTTCTCATTAGGTTGAGGATAGAAACTGAAATTTGTCTATTTGTACTCTTGTGTAGCACAGCAAGGGCAGAGATTAGGCACAGCTCTACTTTGTACAACATTGAACAAATTACCTAGTACCTCATAAGGAAGAGTAAAGTCAATTTAACAATTATACATCCAGTATTTTTCTTCTGTCTTGAAATTTCTATAGACACTCTAAGAAGACTTGCAAAAGAGAGAAAAAAATATGGTTTGCCTTAAAATCATAAAAATATGGTTTGCATTTATTATCAGGACATTCAATAGAATCTTTTTTGCTCTAATGGTAACTGCAAGATTAAGACTCATAGAACAAAGAGTGGGGTTTGACTATTTGTGCACATAGTAAAGGGATAAAAAGTGAGGACAGAAATTTCTCAATGACACATCAAACACTGAATGTGAGTAGATTACTGTTTTCTTTACAGATAGTCATCATGTAAGGAAAACCAAGGAAAGTGCAAAGCATATCACTAATTTACTACATAAAGACCAATATCCATCTTTCATATACACCGTGTATTCTACACTCATCCTTAGCACTGACTCTAATGTCTGATTCCCTCTCCCCACAATGCTGTTACTTCAGTTTAACACTTTTACCACTGTCCACATATCTTATAGAGCCCCAATATTCCCCTCATCTCTCTATAATCAACTCTACTCAATCACCATTTGGGCTTCCCTTGTGGCTCAGCTGGTAAAGAATCTGCCTGCAATGCGGGAAACCTGGGTTGGATCCCAGGTTGGGAAGATCCCCTGGAGAAGGGAAAGGCTACCCACTCCAGTATTCTGCCCTGGAGAATTCCATGAGCTGTATAGTTCATGGGGTCACAAAGAGTCAGACATGACTGAGTGAATTTTACTTCACTTCACTTCAAAGATAACTCAGGGCTTCCCGGGTAGCTCAGCTGGTAAAGAGTCTACCTGCAATGAGGGACACTTGGGTTCAATCCCTGGGTTGGGAAGATCCCATGAAGGAGAGCATGACAACCCACTCCAGGACTCTTGCCTGGGGAATCTCATGGACAGAGGAGCCTAGCAGGCTACAGTTCAAAGGGTTGAAAAGAGTCAGACAACTGAAGTGACTTAGCGCACATGCATAGCCTACATGCATAGTAATACATTTTGCTGTGGATGAATTATTTTTGATGTCCCAACATTCAGTGTCTTCCTCTCATCGACAGTGAGGTTT
This sequence comes from Bos taurus, assembly GCF_002263795.3. NCBI lineage: Eukaryota > Metazoa > Chordata > Mammalia > Artiodactyla > Bovidae > Bos > Bos taurus. Next base: position 13,946,649 of record NC_037334.1, on the reverse strand, counting down.
CTGTGTGGTGGGCACTATCTGAGGTCCTCCAAACTCCTGGTTTTCCTACCCCTGTGTGTTTCCCTGCCACTGAGTGTGAGATGTACATAGAGACCCACTTCCAACAACAAGAATGAGGAAGAAATGTTGGGAAGTAATAGGGAACAGAGTACAATAATCTGGCTATTTTCCTGGTGCCTCTCTCTGGTATTCTTGATGGCTCACATTGATAAAACCCAGCTGCCCCACCAGGAGGCCATGTGTCAAGGAACTGAAGGAATTCTCTGGATAATATTGTGTGAACAGGTGACTCTTATCAACAATCTTATGAATGTGCTTGGAAGTGGACACTTGCTGATCCAGCCTTGAGATGCCTACAGCCCTGGCTGTCACCTTGATTGTGACCTTCTGGGAGATACACTGAAATATTTAATTAAAGTATCAGTTATTAAATTGTAAGTAAAGATCAATAGTTTTCGAATATGCCAATGTCAATAAAGAAAAAAAAAACCTTAGAACTCAAGATTCATCTGTTTGGTGGTGATTTAGTTGCTAAATCATGTTTAACTCTTGTAACCCCATGTGAAGTTTCATTAAAATTGGCCAAAATAAGAGAAGCTATTCTTCAGTTCAGTTCAGTTGCTCAGTCATGTCTGACTCTTTGCGACCCCATGAATTGCAGTACGCCAGGCCTCCCTGTCCATCACCAACTCCTGGAGCTCACCCAAACCCACGTCCATCGAGTCAGTGATGCCATCCAGCCATCTCATCCTCTGTCATCCCCTTTTCCTCCTGCCCCCAATCCCTCCCAGCATCAGAGTCTTTTCCAATGAGTCAACTCTTCGCAAGAGGTGGCCAAAGTACTGGAGTTTCAGCTTTAGCATCATTCCTTCCAAAGTAATCCTAGGGCTGATCTCCTTCAGAATGGACTGGTTGGATTTCCTTGCAGTCTAAGGGACTCTCAAAGTCTTCTCCAACACCACTGTTCAAAAGCATCAATTCTTTGGCACTCAGCTTTCTTCACAGTCCAAATCTCACATCGATATATGACTACTGGAATAACCATAGCATTGACTAGATGGACCTTTGTTGGCAAAGTAATGTCTCTGCTTTTGAATATGCTATCTAGGTTGGTCATAACTTTCCTTCCAAGGAGTAGTTATTTAATTTCAGAGACTTTTAATTTCAGAGACTGTGAAAATGCAAATTATGCCATATCCATAGTATATACCTAATGCTTTGTAGATTTCATGATTGATACTATCAAATTATAGATATCAAAATAACACATTGCATGGCTAAATTGAGGGGAAAAGTCTGAATTTTGTGTTAAGATCCGGCAAGTGAGAAGTAATAAGCAAGAGTGTAGGAAAAATTTCTCCTGAGGACAAAAGGGACCCAGATGGTTCCCAGGACATTCACTTTTCTCCGTTTCATGTTCCACTAATATTAACAAGTCTCCAGAGATCGGGACAACATGGGCCAACTGGCTCATGATGAGCTTCAGGCACTGAACCCTAAGGTCATATCATTGTAAATAATTGGCCAGTGCCTCTAGCTCATTAGTTTGCCAGTTCTAATATTGTGGCTCCACACCTGCCTTGATGCTGATGGAGGGGCTCTCCTGTGTATCACAAACCAGCGGTCATTGGAAACTGCATGACCTGAGCTGTACAGTGGGGTCTGCAGTACCCAGTAGAGAGTAAAGTCTACCCATTTCTAGTTTATTTCCAGGGAATTTTTGTTGAGATCATGTTGGTGCAGTGAATCTGGGGACATATTACAAAGCAAATGGGCAGGACCTGAGCCTTGAACGGCTTGGAGCACACAGTCTTTATAGAGCATGAGGCTTGTGTGGTGGGCAGGATCTGAGATGCTCTCACTGATCTCAACTTCTGGTTTTCATTCCATTGGGTATTTCCTCACATCAAGTGTGAGCTAAAGTAAGGAAATGAAAACAAGTTATCCTTAGAAACAATGATTAACTCTGAAAATGGAAAGTGTACACAACCTTGGCATGGACCTCATGCTGCATAGATTTCATGATTGATACATGGATTTTCAGCTCTCAAAACCACACACTGAGTGGCAAAATGAGAAAAAATCGGACTTTATGTTAAGATCCTGTGACTTGGAAGTAAGGAGCAAGAGTACAGGAAATTTCCTCCTGAGGAGAAGAGGGACCCAGACTCATCCTAGGACATTCACTTTTCTCCTTTCCTGGTCTATTAATATTAACAAGTCCCCAGAGATTGGAATAATATAGGCTAACTAGCTAATGATGAGCTTTATGCATTGAGCCCTAAGGTCATATCCTTGTAAATAATTGGCCAGTGCCTCCAGCTCTTTGCTTTGCCTGTTCTCATGTTGTGAATCTACACCTCTATCTCCATCCTTTGTAGGAACCTACAACAGAATGTCCAGCCTGAGTCTGTCTTCCTGTCCGTCCTGAGGAGGGACCCTGAGACTTCATCACACACTAGGCAGGAGAGAGGCAGTGAGTCTGTGCTCCTTGGTCATGTTCCGGCAGAGATGCAGCCCAGCCCAGTAAGTGCTGAGGGAGATAATGATGATGAAGGGAGTTTGGGAACAATCTGCATGGGTTTGGAATTGTTTTATATTTATTGCTTGAGTACATCTGCATAATTTCTCCCCAATTTATGTACACACATTACTATTATTTTAATTAGAATAGAGAAGTGAAATATTTTATGTAACATGTACCAGTTCAAGGGGTTTTCCTGGTGGCTTAGTGGTAAAGAACCTGCCTGCCTATGCAGGAGATGTGGGTTCAAATCATGGGTCAAGAAGATTCCCTGGAGAAGGAAATGGCAACCCACTCCAGTATTCTTGCCTGGGAAATCCCATGGACAGAGGAGACTGGTAGGCTACGATTCATGGGGTCTCAAAGAGTCAGATGCAACTTAAGGACTAAACAACAGCAACCAGACCATGAGTTAGACAATGTTAAAACCAAGTTTGAAGCCAATGATTTTAGACAGACTGACTGCAGATGCAAGGTAGGGAAGTCCCTCTGCCACCTCAAACCATCGTGCCACTTCCTTGTCAGTCCCGACAGAGATTCCCTGCTCACTGTGCCCTTCCCCTTGGAGTTTTCTGGAGGGTACAGTGGAGAGCAGTAGGTAGCTATTGCTGTGTCAGCTTTAGGAAGAACATATGAGATCACAGGCAAAGACCAGAGAAATGATTGCCACCTGATACTCCAGGGTAGATCTCTCTGTTGACATTGTTTCTGGATTTCACTTCATCTGTCCACTTTTTCCTCTGCACTGATGATCAGCTGACTCAGTCATGAAAGCAGATACAAAATCAGAGTCTTGTGGTCCATTCCTACTCAGGTAAATGAAAACAGTTTAAAATAATATACTCCAGATGTATATGTTGCTATATCTCTGTACTTTTGCTGAAAACTTTCAGAAAGTCTGAAAACAGTGAAATTTGGGGTATAAGACTCAGAGAAGAAAAACTTTATTTTGAATCTTTTATGCTCCACTAATTAGTGTGTTATAGGGAAATTTCTTAGAATCTGTGAGACTTAGGATTGTCAACAGACTTGATTCCTCATTGATACAAACCCACTGAATTAGGACTAAAGAAATAATGGTAGTCCTCTGTGCAATAACTATATGATGGATGAAGAAAAGGAAAAATACATTTTTTATATTTTGTTACTAATAATGATAAGGCTAATTCTCCTGTCATCAGATTTAATTGTCTCTTCATCTTATGCTATGGTTTCCTCACATCCCTGACAGGAGATTTTTGCTTATTTTATTGTTTAGTTTATTGTGATTTTTGTTGGTACAAGTACATTCTTCATAATGAAGAGAAATGACTGAGGCTTATTTATTTCTGATTCCTCAGAGCCTATATCTTGGTAGCACAGTGGAGGCGACAAAGGTGAAAAACCCATTTTAGTGCTGAATAAACCCTTCCAGTTTTCATTGAAACAATGTGTTGGCAATATAGCTTCCACACAGTGGACAATTCATGCTAGTGTTTTCATCCTTTTCAGAATGTCCCATAGGACGAGAGACAAGTTAAAACATTGCTTGTTTTTTCCTGTATCCTAGGGCTTTCTTTGGGACCTATCATTTTCTATTCAATAGCCTCTACAGCATTCAATCTCTGAGAAGTCATTGAAGAAATTTTCATGAACATATGGGAAAAAAGAGTCAGAAAAGAAGAGAACATGCACATCTTGATGCATGAGCCAAGATGTATTTTAGGATTTTGTGTTTTCTATACTCCAGCTTTGAGACAGGAAAGGCTTTGATCTCTTTGCCTTGGAGCCCATGAAAGGTCATTAAACTGGGGGGAGTTTATTTTATTAATGAGTATGATGTCCCAATAATGATTGAAATTCTTTATACAAATGATTGATTATTTATTAAGTTCCACACTTCCCTTTAGGTGTGATATACACTGTAGAGGCAAATATTGGACTGAATTTCCAGGAAGGAACAGAAACACAGAGAGTGGAGATTTGCACATACTCCACTTTTAGGGGGTGAAAGACCCAGAACTCAAACCCTGGTCTGCTCATTCTTACAAAAGTTCTCAGTCACCTCCACTGTACCTAGTAAGAGTTTCTTCTCAAATCTACTTGGGTCCCAGAAGTGACAGGGAAGATAAATGGTTTCATCTTCTTTTGGTTCAGGGGGTGTATCTGTGAATTATGAAAGTGACACAGCAGTTTACAGAGGCCATAATGACCCTAAAATGGAGGATTATAGGGTTTTCAATGATTAGCCATGCATTTTGCTGTCCAGTTTTGAAATCTAAGGTTGACAAGATTTCTTATATAAGATGAAAATGTGCAGCTAATGTGAAATTATCACAAGACACACTTCAAAGATCTTTTCAAAAGATACCTTATTAAGAGTGCAGTTGTCAAAAATGATTTTTTCATTGAAACAAATATTAGTAATTACTAATATTAATTAGTAAAACTGATTATGAATCAATTAGTAGAACTTGAACGACTAATTACCACTCACATATTACATACAAATCTTCATTTGTTTGATATAGAGAGAGGTACAAAAATTTTCATAGGATTGTTGTTAGCAGAACTGATATGAATAAAAATATAATACATATAATATAAATTAAATATTCACTTTATATATAAACTATATTAAAGTATGTATTATTGCCTTTAATACATATGTCAAAGATATATTTTACATTTGTTAAATTTATATTGCTTTCTATAAATGTAAATTTATGAACTGATGAAATGTTGTCTTTCCTTATGCAAAAATGTGTGTCAGGAAAATGAGGTAGTTGTATGTATTTTACAGAGAGATGGAACCAAAATGTCATGTAAAGAAGTGCATTTCAGGGGCAATATGGATAGTATTCTGTTTAGAGAAGATTTTATGAAAGCTGGCTTTGGATACATAAATGAATACTGACATTATGGAAACATTTACAAGGAAACAAATCCATCAACCTCACAACACTGGTTGCTTTCGGGGATGTGCTTGGAGAAGATGGGATTGAACTGAGATGCCATGAAAATTTCAATGTTTTAAATTTTTATAATACGTGACATCTGAAGCAAATATTATTAATGTCCATATTTTCAAAGTAGGTGAAGTATTCATGATAGTATTAATAGATATAATAGTCATGGACCTTCTTCTCAGTGTTGTGCAGTATTCTAAGGTGGTGTTTATCAAGCCCAGCTTCACAGAAGGGAGACCAAGAAATTCACATGTAGACATCCTGGAACTGGTTCTAGACTGAGGCTGGGGTAACTGAGTATTTTTAAAATATGCACATATAAATAATAGATCAACTGGACCTGAAAACCACTGGTCTAAGCAACATTAATGATTTTTCTTTAAAAGTTCTTGCAATAGTCCTATTAGGTAGGTTCAATTACTATAATAATTTCATGGATAACGAAACTGCCCAAATGTGTTTTCATTATTCTATTTTGATCTTTTACACAAATAAATTATAGTTTGAATACCAAAATAATGAACCAGAATTACCTTTTAAAGGCAGAAGTGTAAGAATTGCAATCCCTGAATCAGGAAGGATTGACATGGAAATTTGTTGCGTCGCGATAAGTAGGTTGAGTTCTGACCTGACTGTGAAACCTCCCCTGAAACTCCTCAACTATAAATAAGAGAGTTTATGATCAGGAGAACAAGATCACCAGGTAAAAGGCACTCAACATCAGTTAATATGAAGACATGTAAGGACAAATGTAAATTAAATATCATCTTATATCTGTTAGGATGGGTATTATATTTAAAAAAAAGCACAAATGTTGCTGAGGATATGGAGGTAAGTGAATCTTTATACTTGGTTGGTGGGAATGAATATTTATAGACACTAGAAAAACAGAATGGAGGTGGCCTAAAAAAGAAAAAACTGCAATGAACTGAAATAGAACTACCACAGGACCCAGCAACTGCACTTCAGAGTACGTGCTAATAAAATGAACTCAAAAGCTTTAAGACATATATGCGTTCCCTTGTGCTTATGATATTATTTTATTTTTTTAATTTAATTTTGTTTATTTATTATTTTATTTTTAAACTTTACAATATTGTATTAGTTTTGCCAAATACCGAAATGAATCCACCACAGGTATACCTCTGTTCCCCATCCTGAACCCTCCTCCCTCCTCCCTCCACATACCCTCCCTCTGGGTCGTCCCAGTGCACCAGCCCCGAGCATCCAGCATCATGTATCAAACCTGGACTGGCGACTTGTTTCATACATGATATTATACATGTTTCAGTGCCATTCTCCCAAATCTCTCCACCCTCTCCCTCTCCCACAGAGTTCATAAGACTGATCCATACATCAGTGTCTCTTTTGCTGTCTCGTACACAGGGTTATTGTTACCATCTTTCTAAATTCCATATATATGCGTTAGTATACTGTATTGGTGTTTTTCTTTCTGGCTTACTTCACTCTGTATAATAGGTTCCAGTTTCATCCATCTCATTAGAACTGATTCAAATGTATTCTTTTTAATGGCTGAGTAATACTCCATTGTGTATATGTACCACAGCTTGCTTATCCATTCATCTGCTGATGGACATCTAGGTTGCTTCCATGTCGTGGCTATTATAAACAGTGCTGCGATGAACATTGGGGTACACGTGTCTCTTTCAATTCTGGTTTCCTCAGTGTGTATGCCCAGCAGTGGGATTGCTGGATCATAAGGCAGTTCTATTTCCAGTTTTTTAAGGAATCTCCACACTGTTCTCCATAGTGGCTGTACTAGTTTGCATTCCCACCAACAGTGTAAGAGGGTTCCCTTTTCTCCACACCCTCTCCAGCATTTATTGCTTGTAGACTTTTGGATCGCAGCCATTCTGACTGGCGTGAAATGGTACCTCATAGTGGTCTTGATGAGCATTTCTCTGATAATGAGTGATGATGAGCATCTTTTCATGTGTTTGTTAGCCATCTGTATGTCTTCTTTGGAGAAATGTCTATTTAGTTCTTTGGCTCATTTTTTGATTGGGTCGTTTATTTTTCTGGAGTTGAGCTGTAGGAGTTGCTTGTATATTTTTGAGATTAGTTGTTTGTCGGTTGCTTCATTTGCTATTATTTTCTCCCATTCTGAAGGCTGTCTTTTCACCTTGCTGATAGTTTCCTTTATTGTGCAGAAGCTTTTAAGTTTAATTAGGTCCCATTTGTTTATTTTTGCTTTTACTTCCAATATTCTGGGAGGTGGGTTATAGAGGATCCTGCTGTGATGTATGTCAGATAGTGTTTTGCCTATGTTCTCCTCTAGGAGTTTTATAGTTTCTGGTCTTACGTTGAAATCTTTAATCTATTTTGAGTTTACTTTTGTGTATGGTGTTAGCAACTGTTCTAGTTTCATTCTTTTACAAGTGGTTGACCAGTTTTCCCAGCACCACTTGTTAAAGAGATTGTCTTTAATCCATTGTATATTCTTGCCTCCTTTGTCAAAGATAAGGTGTCCATAGGTGCGTGGATTTATCTCTGGGCTTTCTATTTTGTTCCATTGATCAATATTTCTGTCTTTGTGCCAGTACCATACTGTCTTGATAACTGTGGCTTTGTAATAGAGCCTGAAGTCAGGTAGGTTGATTCCTCCAGTTCCATTCTTCTTTCGCAAGATCGCTTTGGCTATTTGAGGTTTTTTGTATTTCCATACAAATTGTGAAATTATTTGTTCTAGCTCTGTGAACAATATCGTTGGTAGCTTGATAGGGATTGCATTGAATCTATAAATTGCTTTGGGTAGTATACTCATTTTCACTATATTGATTCTTCCAATCCATGAACATGGTATATTTCTCCATCTATTAGTGTCCTCTTTGATTTCTTTCACCAGTGTTTTATAGTTTTCTATATACAGGTCTTTAGTTTCTTTAGGTAGATATATTCCTAAGTATTTTATTCTTTCCATTGCAATGGTGAATGGAATTGTTTCCTTAATTTCTCTTTCTGTTTTCTCATTATTAGTGTATAGGAATGCAAGGGATTTCTGTGTGTTGATTTTATATCCTGCAACTTTACTATAATCATTGATTAGTTCTAGTAATTTTCTGGTGGAGTCTTTAGGGTTTTCTATGTAGAGGATCATGTCATCTGCAAATAGTGAGAGTTTTACTTCTTCTTTTCCAATTTGGATTCCTTTTATTGCTTTTTCTGCTCTGATTGCTGTGGCCAAAACTTCCGAAACTATGTTGACTAGTAATGGTGAAAGTGGACACCCTTGTCTTGTTCCTGACTTTAGGGGAAATGCTTTCAATTTTTCACCATTGAGGATAATGTTTGCTGTGGGTTTGTCATATATAGCTTTTATTAAATGAGGTATGTTCCTTCTATTCCTGCTTTCTGGAGAGTTTTTATCATAAATGGATGTTGAATTTTGTCAAAGGCTTTCTCTGCATCTATTGAGATAATCATATGGTTTTTATTTTTCAATTTGTTAATGTGTGTATTACATTGATTGATGTGCGGATATTGAAGAATCCTTGCATCCCTGGGATAAAGCCCACTTGGTCATGGTGTATGATCTTTTTAATGTGTTGTTGGATTCTGATTGCTAGAATTTTGTTAAGGATTTTTGCATCTGTGTTCATCAGTGATATTGGCCTGTAGTTTTCTTTTTTGTGTGTGATCTTTTTCAGGTTTTGTTATTAGGGTGATGGTGGCCTCATAGAATGAGTTTGGAAGTTTACCTTCCTCTGCAATTTTCTGGAAGAGTTTGAGCAGGATAGGTGTTAGCTCTTCTCTAAATTTTTGGTAGAATTCAGCTGTGAAGCCGTCTGGACCTGGGCTTTTGTTTGCTGGAAGATTTCTGATTACAGTTTCAATTTCCATGCTTGTGATAGGTCTGTTAAGATTTTCTATTTCTTCCTGGTCCAGTTTTGGAAAGTTGTACTTTTGTAAGAATTTGTCCATTTCTTCCACATTGTCCATTTTATTGGCATATAATTGTTGATGGTAGTTTCTTATGATCCTTTGTATTTCTGTGTTGTCTGTTGTGATCTCTCCATTTTCATTTCTAATTTTATTGATTTGATTCTTCTCCCTTTGTTTCTTGATGAGTCTGGCTAATGGTTTGTCCATTTTATTTATCCTTTCAAAGAACCAGCTTTTGGCTTTGTTGATTTTTGCTATGGTGTCTTTTGTTTCTTTTGCATTTATTTCTGCCCCAATTTTTAAGATTTCTTTCCTTCTACTAACCCTGGGATTCTTCATTTCTTCCTTTTCTAGTTGCTTTAGGTGTAGTGTTAGGTTATGTATTTGAATTTTTTCTTGTTTCTTGAGGTATGCCTGTATTGCTATGAACTTTCCCCTTAGGACTGCTTTTAAAGTGTCCCACAGGTTTTGGGTTGTTGTGTTTTCATTTTCATTCATTTCTATGCAATTTTGATTTCTTTTTTGATTTCTTCTGTGATTTGTTGGTTATTCAGCACCCTGTTGTTCAGCCTCCAATTGTTGGCATTTTTAATAGTTTTTCTCCTGTAATTGAGATCTAATCTTACTGCATTGTGGTCAGAAAAGATGCTTGGAATGATTTCTATTTTTTTGAATTTTCCAAGGCTAGATTTATGGCCCAGGATGTGATCTATCCTGGAGAAGGTTCCATGTGCACTTGAGAAAAAGGTGAAATTCATTGATTGGGGAAGAAATGTCCTATAGATATCAATTAGGTCTAACTGGTCTATTGTATCGTTTAACGTTTGTGTTTCCTTGTTAATTTTCTGTTTAGTTGATCTGTCCATAGGCGTGAGTGGGGTATTAAAGTCTCCCACTATTATTGTGTTATTGTTAATTCCTCCTTTCATACTTGTTAGCATTTGTCTTACATATTGTGGCGCTCCCGTGTTGGGTACATATATATTTATAATTGTTATATCTTCTTCTTGGATTGACCTTTTGATTATTAGGTAGTGACCATCTTTGTCTCTTTTCACAGCCTTTGTTTTAAAGTCTATTTTATCTGATATAAGTATTGCTACTCCTGCTTTCTTTTGGTCCCTATTTGCATGGAAAATCTTTTTCAGCCCTTCACTTTCAGTCCGTATGTGTCCCCTGTTTTGAGGTGGGTCTCTTGTAGACAACATATGTAGGGGTCTTGTTTTTGTATCCATTCAGCCAGTCTTTGTCTTTTGGTTGGGGCATTCAACCCATTTACATTTAAGGTAATTATTGATAAGTATGATCCCGTTGCCATTTACTTTATTGTTTTGGGTTCGAGTTTATACACCATTTTTGTGTTTCCTGTCTAGAGAATATCCTTTAGTATTTGTTGGAGAGCTGGTTTGGTGGTGCTGAATTCTCTCAGCTTTTGCTTGTCTGTAAAGCTTTTGATTTCTCCTTCATATTTGAATGAGATCCTTGCTGGGTACAAGAATCTGGGCTGTAGGTTATTTTCTTTCATCACTTTAAGTATGTCTTGCCATTCCCTCCTGACTTGAAGAGTTTCTTCTGAAAGATCAGCTGTTATCCTTATGGGAATTCCCTTGTGTGTTATTTGTTGTTTTTCCCTTGCTGCTTTTAATATTTGTTCTTTGTGTTTGATCTTTGTTAATTTGATTAATATGTGTCTTGGGGTGTTTCGCCTTGGGTTTATCCTGTTTGGGACTCTCTGGGTTTCTTGGACTTTGGTGATTATTTCCTTCCCCATTTTAGGGAAGTTTTCAACTATTATCTCCTCAAGTATTTTCTCATGGTCTTTCTTTTTGTCTTCTTCTTCTGGGACCCCTATGATTCGAATGTTGTAGCGTTTAATATTGTCCTGGAGGTCTCGGAGATTGTCCTCATTTCTTTTAATTCGTTTTTCTTTTATCCTCTCTGATTCATTTATTTCTACCATTCTATCTTCAAATTCACTAATGCTATCTTCTGCCTCTGTTATTCTACTATTTGTTGCCTCCAGAGTGTTTTTAATTTCATTTATTGCATTATTCATTATATATTGACTCTCTTTTATTTCTTGTAGGTCCTTGTTAAACCTTTCTTGCATCTTCTCAATCTTTGTCTCCAAGCTATTTATCTGTGATTCCACTTTGATTTCAAGATTTTGGATCAATTTCACTATCATTATTTGGAATTCTTTATCAGGTAGATTCCCTATCTCTTCCTCTTTTGTTTGGTTTGGTGGGCGTTTATCCTGTTCCTTTATCTGCTGGGTATTCCTCTGTCTCTTCATCTTGTTTAAATTGCTGAGTTTGGGGTGTCCTTTTTGTATTCTGGCAGTTTGTGGAGTTCTCTTTATTGTGGTGTTTCCTCGCTCTATGTGGGTTTGTACAGAAGGCTTGTCAAGGTTTCTTGGTTAGGGAAGCTTGTGTCAGTGTTCTGGTGGGTGGAGTTGTATTTCTTCTCTCTGGAGTGCAATGAAATGTCCAGTAATGAGTTATGGGATGTCTATGATTTTGGGGTGACTTTGTGCTGCCTGTATCTTGGAGCTCAGGCCTGTGTTCCTTGCTGCTGGAGAATTTGCTTGGTATGTCTTGCCCTGAAACTTGTTTCACCCAGAGAGGTTTACAGCGTTATATGGAGAAGAGAAGAGTGAGGAGGGAGTTAGAGGTGACCCGAATGAGATGAGGTGGAATCAATAGAGGAGAGAGTGGGCTATTTAGTAATCTCTTCCTTATGTGCACTCCACAACTGGCCCGCTCAGAGTTGTTCACAGAGTTATACAGAGAAGAGAAGAAGGAGGAAGGTGGCAGAGGTAGCCAGGAGGATAAATGGGGGGAATGAAAAGGAGGGAGACAGATCCAGCCAGTAATCAGTTCCCTAAGTGTTCTCCACCGTCAGGAACACACAGAAATTCACAGAGTTGGGTAGAGTAGAGAGGGGTTAGGGAGGAGACACACGCGACCTGGTGGAGAAAAAGGAGAGTCCAAAGGGCGAGAGAGCAGTTAAGCCAGTAATCTCGCTGCCTAGTGAAAAATGGGTACTGAAGTTTGAGTTCTTAAAGGTACAAACTTGGTAACAAATACATAAAAGCAAAAATTAAAAATCTAGAGTAGAGTTTGGGATTTCAAAAATACGATGTTAAAGAAAAGAAGAAGGAAAAGAAAGAGAAAAAACTAACAAACAAAAACAAACAAGGTCACGAAAAGTATAAAGAAAATATAGGTGCAAGATTGATAACTAATACAAAAAGCAAAAGTTAAAAATCTAGAGTAGAGTTTGGAATTTCAAAAATACAATGTTAAAAAAAGAAGAAGAAAAAGAAAGAGAGAGAAAAACAATCAAACAAGAACAAACAAAGTTGCATAAATTATATAAAAAAATACAGGTACAAAATTGATAACAAATACGAAAAAGCAAATTAAAAATCTAGAGTAGAGTTTGAAATTTCAGATATACAATGTTTTTTAAAAGAAGAAGAGAAAGAAACAGAGAAAAAGAAAAAATAAAAAAGGGTCACAGAAATTATAGAAAAGAAAAAAAAAAACTATAGGTACAAAATTGATAACGAATAACAAAAAGCTAAAATTAAAAATCTAGAGTAGAGTTTGGAATTTCAAAAATACAATGTTAAAGAAAAGAAGGGAAAAAAAAAGGTCAAAAAATTATAAAATATATATATATATGAAGTTTGCTTTAAAAATAAATATGGTCTTCTTTTTTTTCTTTGTGCAAAGTATTCGGTTATAAAAGTGGGAATTAAAGGAATAATAGAGGACTTAAAATTTTTCTTTAAAAATTAAAAAAAATAATTAAAAAAAAAGAAAGAATGATCATACAAATAGTAAAAATATATCTAGGACTTTCTCCGGTTTTGTTGTGAGTGTTGTGGGTTCAGTTCATTTTTGGCTAGTTCCTTGGTCCGACTTATATTTCTCAAGATCTATAGGCCCCTTCCTATGTAGTTGGTTGTAACCACAGGGTTTTAATCTATTGCCTGTAGCTTCCAAGGCGGTTCCCTCTGTAATAGCTTCTGTTTGCTGGTCTCTTCAGTGTCTGGTTTCCACCCTGACGCAAAGAGGATGGTGGAGGACACTTTTTTTTTTTTTTTTTTAGGCTCACTTGTTCAGTCGCGCTGTGGGGAGGTAGGGAGGGATGTTGCAAACAAATAACACTGGCGTGTGCTCGCAGTGCCTCAGCCACACTGGGTCCGCTGCCCGCCCCGCCCCGTTCACGGCGCGTGTAGCCTCTCTGCCCACGCTGCTCAGGCTCTAGGTTGCTCTGCCGGGAACCATCTGTGGCTGGCCCTGGGCTGCCTGTACTTCCCAGGTCCAAGCCGCTCAGGTTCAGGCACTCGGGTAGTTCTCAGAGGCACAGACTCTCAGTTGGGCCTGCGTTTTGTGCTCTTCCCAGATCTGAGCAGCTCAGGTGATGAGGTGTTTAGCAAGCGCAATTGCTGCGACTTATCGCCTCCCCACCGCTCGTTTATCTAGGTGTGCACCCGCACACCTTCTCAGGCAGATGTTGACCGTCTAGACCCCCAAGAAGTTTTAGTTAGCAAAGAAGCCTGCTTACAGTTTTATAGATAATGTCTCTCTGGGGCTGCGATTGTCCCCTTCTGGCTCTGGCTGCCTATCACCGGAGGGGGATGGTCTGCTGCCAGCTATCTCTGTTCAGTCCTTTGTTCCGTGCACAGGCCTGGTGGTGTCATAGGTTAGGGCTGGCTTTTCGCGTGGTAGATATCCCACAGTCTGGTTTGCTAGCCCAAATTATTTCACTCAGATAGCGCTCGGGGTATTCAGGCCAGATTCTTGCAATGCAGCCCGCGCCACACCTCACTGCCCAGCCCCCGCTTGCTAATGGTGGATGCAGGTGTCTGCACTGCTTCTCCGCTGGGGGAGTTACCATAGGGCTGGCAGCGGGTTTTAATTGTTTATTTATTTTTCCTCCCTGTTATGTTGCCCTCTGTGCTTCCAAGGCTCAGCACAGATTCAGCAGTTAGAAGGTTTCCTGGTGTTTGGAAACTTCTCTCTTTTTAAGTCTCCCTTCCCGGGACGGAACTCCATCCCTCTCTCTTTTGTCCATTTTTTTGTCTTTTATATTTTTTCCTACCTCCTTTCGAAGACTTGGGTTGCTTTTCTGGGTGCCTGATGTCCTCTGCCAGCATTCAGAAGTTGTTTTGTGGAATTTACTCGGCTTTTAAATGTTCTTTTGATGAATTTGTGGGGGAGAAAGTGTTCTCCCCATCCTACTCCTCCGCCATCTTAGCTCCTCCCTTATGATATTATTTTAAATAGTGAAATGTGGATATGTGTCTATTGACAGATGAATAAAGAAAATGTGCTGTGTATATATAAATGATGGGCTATTATTTAGCCATAAAAACAAGGAAATCTTGCCATTTGTGACAACATGGATGGACCTAAGAAGTATTTGCATATTAAAATATATACACCAGACATAGTCAAATACTGTATGATCTCACTTATGTATGGAAGCGAAGAATATCAAGCTCTTAGCACTATAGTTTAAACTGTAGTTGTGAGGATTGGTGGTGGAGAAAGTGGGGAGATGTTGGTCAAAGGGTACAAACTTTCAGTTATAAAATGAGTAAGTTCTGTGGATCTAATGTACACAGTGCAGAATTATTAGCTATAATCACTTGATTATAGCTAATAATTCTGCACTGTATTGTTGAGATTTGCTAAGAGAGGTTGGCTTACCTGTTAACACACACACACACACACACACACACACACACACACATACACACACACAAAGAAACTATGCGAGGTGACGGATATATTAATTAACTTGACTGTGGTAATCGTTCCCTGTGTGTATATGTATTTAAATCATCCTTTTGTATATCTTTAAAACGTTTCATCTCACACAACCCACCCAAATATGCGCCATTTTGTCAATCACGTCAATAAACTGAAAAAAAGAAAAACAATGAAGTAGTATTATCCTGTCAGTACAGAACAGAGTTCAAGAAATGTAAAGTGGTCTCATACTTCAGACATTTTACTGAGATGGTTCGAAACAAATAATCCTGTATAAGATAAAAAATTTCAAGAGGGTTACTTAAATTTCATTATCATTTAATCATTGACAATACTGTGCACATGAACATTATCTATGTAGTCACCAACACATTAGATCTTGTCCTCTTAATTAAACAAAGTTGATTAGAATTTCAAGTCCACCAAAGTCAAAGATATGGAGTATATACTAAATGACTTCTGAAAGACAGCTCTGATATTTGAGTAATCTCTATTTCATGAAGGAAGGAAGACAGAAAAACAAAGGGTGAATAAAACTCTGAAGATCAAAAAAATGTTTCCAATTATGAACATTCATCTTTGATTTAGAATCCAGGTGACATAGTCTTGAATTTCATAGAGATTTGTAAATAGAAAAGTGAGAGAAATATCTAGAATTGTATTTGAGAAAATAAGATTTATATAAATGACTTAATTTTTTAATATTTGAATTATTATATATTTCTTAGACGGGGAAGGGGATCTCTTATTCTATAAGGGAGTCTCTTATCATCTCTAAAGAAGTAGGCTGTATTTAACTGAGGTCATGAATATATTACCTCTGACGTTCTTATTTCTTTCACTTTTCAGTGAAGTTTTATAAAGTAAGAGTGCATAGACAGATGTGAATAACACAGAAACCAATGAAGAAAGAATTCTAAGCAGATAGTACTTGTCACACTGAGAAATATTGCTGAAGGAAATGGGGTGTATGATCTTAGAAATGAATTGCTTGAATCCAAAATATGGACACAGTACTGCATGTCATTTACTTGTTTTCTTTCTTCCAAATCTCGTTTCTTTTTTAAAGGTGTCCAAGGTACATACAACCACAAAATCTAACACAGAATCTAACCAGTGTCTCAGAATTCTTCCTCCTGGGCCTCTCAGATGATGCAGAACTGCAGCCTTTGCTCTGTGTCCTGTTTCTGTACATGTACCTGGTCACCATGCTGGGGAACCTGCTCATCATCCTGGCTGTCACCTCTGACCCCCACCTCCACACTCCCATGTACTTCTTCCTCTCCAACCTCTCCTTGGCTGACATTGGTTTCGTTTCCACCACAGTCCCCAAGATGATTGTGAACATCCTAACTCACAGCAGAGTCATCTCCTATGGGGGCTGCCTGACACAGATGTCTTTTTAAATCCTTTTTGGATGTATGGATGGTATGCTGCTGTCTATGATGTCCTATGACAGGTTTGTGGCCATCTGTCACCCACTGCACTACCCAGTCATCATGAACCCACACCTCTGTTTCTCTTTAGTTTTTGTGTCTTTTTTTGGTAGCCTTATGGACTCCCAGGTACACAATTTGATTGTTCTACAACTTACCTGCTTCAAAGATGTAGAAATTTCTAATTACTTCTGTGACCCTTCTCTGCTCCTTAAGCTTGCCTGTTCTGACACTTTCGCCAATAATATAATCCTGTATTTTTCTGGTGCCATTTTTGCTTTTGTCCTTGTCTCAGGGATCTTTTTCTCTTATTACAAAATTATTTCCTCCATTTTGAGAGTCCCGTCATTAGGTGGGAGGTATAAAGCATTCTCTACCTGTGGCTCTCACCTGACAGTTGTTTGCTTATATTATGGAACAGGCCTTGGTATGTACCTCAGCTCAGCCATCTCACAATCTCCCAGGAAGGATTCACTGGCTTCAGTTATCTACACTGTGGTCACCCCCATGCTGAACCCCTTCATCTACAGCCTGAGGAACCGAGACATCAAAAGGGCCTTGTGCAGATTCCTCAACAAAACGATCTAACCTCCATTTGGAGTGTGGGTTGGAAAATGTAGCAAAATTAACACCTGGATCTGAAAATTCTATCTCTCTGATGACATCATTTGTAGCCCTTAGGGCCTTCTTGCCTCTCCTTGTTTTATACCTGAATATTGCTTTTTAGATATGTTTTTGATGGGGCTGGAAGGGTCTTCTGGGATTCTGTAGATGTCAAAAATACTGCATAACTGAATCTTATTGTATTTAAGGAGGAGTCTCTCATTTATCGTGGTGACCCACATACTAGAAAAATGAACAACTCCATTTTTATAGATTACTATGTTTTAAATCTGTGTATGCAGTCTATGTGGAGGAGGCAATGGCAAACCACTCCAGTACTCTTGTCTGGAAAATCCCATGGACGGGGGAGCCTGGTGGGCTGCAGTCCATGGGGTCGCAAAGAGTCGGACACAACTGAGCGACTTCACTTCCCTCACTTCATACTTTACCACTGGAGAAGGAAATGGCAACCCACTCCAGTATTCTTGCCTGGAGAATCCCATGGACGGAGGAGCCTGGTGGGCCATGGTCCATGGGGTCACAGAGAGTTGGACATGACTGTAGTGACTGAGCACGCATGAACATACTGTGTTAGGATACATGTCACTGCTTCTCAGCCTTGGCTTTTCTCAAAATCATCTGGGAGGCTTAAAAATACTCACTGTTTTGCAACATTGTGAATCAACTATACTACAATAAAATAAACTAAAAAATAAACTGAGTCTCACTGCCAAAGAGTCTATTTATTTTATTCTTATTTATTTATTTTTAAATTTATTTACTTATTTTAAAGGAGGATAATTCCTTCACAATGTTAGACTTAGGGTGTCCTAAACTGAAGATTTAAAAAAATTACTTATTTTTATTTTTGGTCATACCATGCAGCATGTGGGGTCTTAAGTCTGAGACCAAGGGTTGAATTCATGCCTCCTGCATTGAAAGGTGGAACCTAATCCACTGGAGCACCAGGGAGGTCCCAGCATGAGGGTTTTTAAACACACTGAGGCTGGTTTTAGCATGTGGCCAAGGTTTGAACTTCTGATCTAAGCCAAATCTTTCAGTCAAATGTGACCTTTATGTCATGTGTCCTAACTGCTCATGGACAAATGTCCCAGATCCTAAAGAGATCTGAACTCATGGGGGAAAATATGAAGAGCCTGCTGTAGTAACAGGCAATGTGCCTGTGTACATACTCAGTCAGTAAGTTGAGTCTGACTCTTTAGCGACCCTGTGAACCGTAGTCTGCCAGGCTCCTCTGTCCATGATATTTTCCAGGCAAAAATACTGGAGTTGCCATTTCTTTCTCCAGGGGGTCTTCCTGACCCAAGGATGGAACCCACATCTCTTAAATTGGAAGGCAGTTTCTTTACTACTGAGAAGGCCAACAGGCAGTGTGTTTTCCCCATTATTGCTGATAATGATTCTTCACATATAGCCTCTCTACACCATAGAATTTTGTCTCCATAGCCTATGTGCTGTTTATAAAACTATTGTCTCTACTCCAAACTCACACTTATATACATTGCTTTGGGGTGTGGCTCTTGAAATGTTTGTTCCATTTTCTAACTTACCTACATTCAATAGTGGTCAGTAAATTCTCTTTGCCGTAAATGCTCAGCTCTTCATTTTATACTCCTCAAGCCCTTGGTGGAGTAACATCTTTCTTCGCTCATAAATGCTATGTTACTGCTTTGTTATTTTTTTTGCCTGTTAGCCTTTCAATATCTTTTAAACGAACTCCCAGTTTCAGTTTAGTTTAGTTCAGTTGCTCAGTTATGTCTGACTCTTTGCGATGCCTTGGACTACAGTATGCCAGGCCTGTTCATCACCAACTCCCAGAGCTTGCTCATCTTATGTTGATCGAGTCGGTGATGCCATCCAACCATCTTATTCTCTGTCGTCCCCTTCTCCTCCTGCCTTTGATCTTTTCCAGCCTCAGGGACTTTTTCAATGAATCAGGTTTTCACATTAGGTGGCCAAAGTATTGGAGCTTCAGCTTCAGCATTAGTCCTTCCAAAGAATATTCAGGACTGATTTCCTTTAGCATTGACTTGTTTGATATCCTGGCTGTGCAAGGGACTCTCAAGAGTCTTCTCCAACATCACAGTTCAGAAGCATCAATTCTTTGGTGCTCAGCTTTCTTTATAGTCCAACTTTCACACACATACATGACCACTGGAAAAACTGTAGCTTTGATTAGATGGACCTTTGTCACCAAAGTATGTCTCTGCTTTTAATATGATGTCTAGGTTTGTCACAGCTCTTCTTCCAAAGAGCAAGCATCTTTTAATTTCATGGCTTCAGTCACCATCTGCAGTGATTTTAGAGCCCAAGAAAATAAAGCCTCTCACTATTTCCATTGTTTCCCCATCTATTTGCCATGAAGTGATGGGACCAGAAGCCATGATCTTTGTTTTTTGAATGTTGAGTTTAAGCCAGCTTTTTCACTCTCCTCTTTCACTTTCATCAAGAGGCTCTTTAGTTCCTCTTTGCTTTCTGCCATAAGGTGGTGTCATCTGCATATCTGATGTTATTGATACTCCTCCCTGCAATCTTGATTCCAGCTTGTGCTTTATCCAGCCTGGCATTTCATATGGTATACTCTGCATATAAGTCAAATAAGCAGGGTGACAATATATAGCTTTGATGTACTCCTTTAGCAATTTGGAACCAGTCCTTTGTTCTATGTCCAGTTCTGTTACTTCTTGACCTGCATACAGATTTCTCAGGAGGAAGGGAAGGTGGTCTGGTATTCCTATCTCTCTAAGAATTTTCCACAGTTTGTTGTGATCCACACAGTCAATGACTCTAGCATACTCAATGAAGAAGTAGATAGTTTTCTGGAATTCCCTTGCTTTTTCTATGACTACTTGATCTCTGTTTCCTCTGCCTTTTCTAAATCCAGCTTGTCCATCTGGAAGTTCTTGGTTCACATAGTGTTGAAGTTTAGCTTGAAGGATTTTGAGCATTACCTTACTAGTGTGTGTAAGTGAGCACAAAATGTGCAGTGGTTTGGACAATCTTTGGTATTGCCCTTCTTTGCAGTTGGATGAGAAATGTCCTTTTCCGGTCCTGTGAAAAATGGAAAACTCTGAAAATGGATAGTGTATCACATCGTTGGTCTAGACCTCATGCTGCAAAGATTTCAAGATTGATACAATGAATTTCAACATATCAAAATCACACATTGAGTGGTAAATTGAGAAAAAAAGGTCTGATGTTACGTTAAGATCCTGCAGCTTGGAAGTAAGAAGCAAGAGTACGTGATATTTCCTCCTGAGATGAAAAGGGACCCAGACCCTTCCCAGGACATTCACTCTTCTCCTTTTCCTGTTCTTTTAATATTAACAAGTCCCCAGAGATGAGGACAACATGGACCAAGTGGCTAATGATGAGCTTTGGGTGTTGAGCTCTAAGGTCATGCCATTGTAAATAATTGGCCAATGCCTCCAAGCTCATTATTTTGGCTGTTCTAATATTGTGAATCCACACCTATGTCTCCATCCTTTGTAGGAACCTACATCAGAATGTCCAGGCTGAGTCTGTTTTCCTGCCCATCCTGAGGAGGGACCCTGAGACTTCATCACACACCAGGCAGGAGAGAGGCAGTGAGTCTGTGGTCCTTGGTCATGCTCCAGCAGAGATACAGCCAACCTAGTAAGTGCTAGGGAGACAGGAATGGTGAAGAGGTGTTGGGAGCAATCCACATGGGTTTGGAATAGAGTGCTTTGAAGTTCACATTCTTTGTTTTGGTTGAGCTGTGAGAACTTTCGTTCAGAGTTCTGCTTTCACCCTCACTGGCTCTGGCTGGCATCCCTCCCAATAGAGAAGCAAGTGTACCTCTGTAAACTTTCCCCTTGTGCAGTTGTGGTTCAGTCACTCAGTCATGTCTGACTCTTCCCAACCCCATGGACTGCAACACCAGGCTTCCCTGTCCTTCACCATCTCCTGGAGTTTGCTCAAACTCATGTCCATTGAGTCGATGATGCCATCCAACCATCTTATCCTCTGTCCCCCTCCCCTCTACCTCTTCAGTTCATCATGGGATCAGTGATGAGGATGAGGACAAGCATGATGAGGATGACATGAGCCATACCATCCTGTCCTGGTATTGAAGGCCTCCTAAGTGTCGGGCTCTGATGTATACATTTTGTATTTCCTTCTTGATTATATGCGCATAATTTCTCCCCAATGATATGTACATAACATTACTATTATTTTAATAAGAGGAAAGAAGTGAAACATTTTATATAACATGTGCCAGTTCTTGGGGCTTCCCTGGTGGCTCAAGTGGTGAAGGATCTGCCTGCCAATACAGGAGACTTAAGTTTGATCCCTGGGTCATAAAGATCCCCTGCAGAAGGAAATGGCAACCCACCCCAGTGTTCGTGCCTGGGAAATCCCATGGACAGAGGAGCCTGGTGGGCTACAGTCCTTGGTGTCACAAAGAGTCAGACACAACTTAGGGACTAAACAACAGCAACCAGATCATGAATTAAAGAATGGTAAAATCATGTTTGAAGTCAGTCATTTTGGACAGACTGATTCCAGATGCTAGGTATGTGGGCAATGCCTCTGCCACCCCAAACCATCATGTCACTAACTTCCCTGTCAGTCCTGGCAGAGACTCCTCGATCCCTGCTCACTGTTATGGGAACACTTGTACTCGGTTAGTGGGAATGAATAATGATACAGCCATTACAGAAAACAGAATGGAGGTTCCTTAAAAAAATTAAAAGCTGCATCTAATTGAAATAGAACTACCATAGGATCTAGCAACCCACTTCAGGTTAGGTGCCAAAGAACTCAAATCAGAACTTCTAATAGATATTTACATTCCCCTGTCATCATCATTTATTTTAAATAGTGAAAATGTGTTTATTGACTGTTGAATAGGTAAAAAATGTTGTGTGTTTATATAAATAATGGGATATTACTCAGCCATAAAAACAAGGAAATCCTGCCATTTGTGACAACATGGAATGATCTGGAGAATATTATGCCTGTTAAAAAAATAATTTATTTTAATTGGAGCATGATTACAATGTTGGGATGGTTTTTGCCATACATCATCATGAATCAAAATTTCAAGAGAGTTTCTTAAATTTTATTACCATTTAATCATTAACATTGTTCTGTACAGTAATACCACCTTTGTAGTCATCAATGCATCATGATCCTGCATTTAATTACGCCATACTGATCAAAATTTGAATTCCACTAAAGTCAAAGATATGAAGAATATACTAAAAGCTTTAAAAGACCCCTCTGATGTTTGAGTAATGACTTATTTCATGAAGAAGGGAAGGTAGAAAACAAAGAATGATAAAACTCTGAATATCATATAAAATGTGTTCTCATTTTAACATTCATTTTTAATTAAGAATCAGGAGGACCTAGTTCTGCATTTCATAGATTTGTCAATATTGAAAATGAGGAAAATATCTAGAATTGTTTTTGACTGAATTAAGATTTGTATAAATATGCATGTCTTAATTTCTTTAGATCAAATTTTATATTTTATTAGAGGGGAAGAGAATTTCTCCTTCTACATTATATCTAAAGAAGTTGGCTATATTTAACTGAGACCATGGATGTTTTAACTCTAATATTCTTGTTCCCTTTCATTTTTCCATGAAGTTTTATAAAGTAAGGGTGTATAGGCAGAGATGAATAACATAGAAACTAAGGAGAAAACATTTCTAAGCAGGTAGAATTTGTCACACTGAGAAATATTGCTGAAGATACTGGGATGTATAATCTTAAAATGAATTGTTTGAATCCAAAGTATGGGCACACCGCTCAGTGCCCATTTACTTATGTCCTTTGTTTCCAGACCTCTTTTCTTTTTCCAGAGGTGTCCAAGCTACATAGAAATGGAAATCTAACAAGTGTCTCAGAATTCTTCCTCCTGGGCCTCTCAGATGATGCAGAACTGCAGCCTTTGCTCTGTGTCCTGTTTCTGTCCATGTACCTGGTCACCGTGCTGGGGAACCTGCTCATCATATTAGCCGTCACCTCTGACCCCCATCTCCACACCCCCATGTACTTCTTCCTCTCCAACCTGTCTTTGGCTGACATCAGTTTCATCTCTACCACTGTTCCCAAGATGATTGTGGACATCCAAACTCACAGCAGAGTCATCTCCTATGGGGGCTGCCTGACACAGATGTCTATTTTTATCCTTTTTGGGTGTATGGATAGTATGCTTCTGTCTGTGATGGCTTATGACAGGTTTGTGGCCATCTGTCACCCACTGCATTATACAATCATCATGAACCCACGCACCTGTTGCATCTTCATTTTGGTGTCTTTTTTTGTTAGCCTTTTGGATTCCCAGATGCATAATGTGATTGTGTTACAACTTACCTGCTTCAAGGATATAGAAATTTCTAGTTTCTTCTGTGACCCTTCTCAGCTGCTCAACCTTGGCTGTTCTGATACTTTCATGAATAATATAGTCAGCTATATTATCGTTGCCATCTCTGGTTTTCTCCCTACCTCAGGAATCTTTTTCTCTTACTATAAAGTTCTTGTCTCCATTCTGAGAGTCCCCTCATCAAGTGGGATGTATAAAGCCTTTGCCACCTGTGGCTCTCACCTGGCAGTGGTATGCTTGTTTTATGGAACAGCCCTGGGGGTATATCTCAGCTCAGCCATCTCCCTTTCTCCAAGGAAGGATGTAGCAGCCTCAGTGGTTTACA
Source organism: Bos taurus (assembly GCF_002263795.3). Lineage (NCBI taxonomy): Eukaryota > Metazoa > Chordata > Mammalia > Artiodactyla > Bovidae > Bos > Bos taurus. The sequence goes on along the minus strand of NC_037334.1, from coordinate 13,922,742 downwards.
CTGTGGTCACCCCCATGCTAAACCCCTTCATCTATAGTCTGAGGAACAAAGACATCAAAAAGGCCATGTGGAGGTTCCTCAGCAGAACAATCTCAGCTTAGGACCTGGCCACCCATTTGAGTGTAGGCTAGAAAATGTAGCAAAAAAAAAAAAAAAAAAACCCAAAACCAAAACCTGGAGATTTAAAATTCTACTTTTATTATGTCATCAGTTTTGCAACTCTTATGACCTTCATATTTTTCTTTGCTTTCCACCTGAATATTGTTTCTGTTTCTGGTTTAACATGACAGTGGGAGATCGAGGATCCTTTGTGTGTCATAATCACTTCTTACCTGAATTTCTTTATATCTATGGAGATTCTATGATTTATCTTTGGTGGCACAAACATCCTTGAAGAATGAGTACTTCCCTTTCAATATACTGAAAATTTATGAGTTTTGCACAGCTGTTACATCATTTCCATAGTAAATTCTGTATCTATGTTTTAAATTCGCACATGCAGTTATGGGTGAGGAGGCATGTCACTGCTTCTCAACCTAGGCTTTTATTGAAAATATCTGGGAAGATTAAAAATACTGACCTTGTTTTTCACCACCAGACACTCTAACTGTACTTGGTTGTGGCCTAAATATGAGTATTTTTCAAAGCACTCAGGTGGTTCTAGTGTGTGGCCAAGATTGAGAACTACTGATGTAAGTCAGAATTTTCCTTTAAAAGTGACCTTTATACTTTGGGTCATAACTGCTCATGGACAAATGCTAAAGATCCAGAAGAGATCAGAGGTCAAAGGGTGGAAGTTATGAAGACTCTGCTGTAGTAACAAGCAATGCATTTACCCCATTATTTCCAATAATCTTCACATGGATTATTTTACACCATATGCATGGACTTTGCTCTGGGGTGGGATGCTCAGAATCACTGCTCTATATTGCATCTTGTGTTGATCTTACGTACTTTCAACATAATCTGTAAATATCTCTTTGCCCTAAATGCTCAGGTGATCCCTTTAAACCCCTCAAGCCCTTGGTGGAGTAGCTTCTTCCTTCACTTACGATGGCTATGTTACTTCATTTTCTTTCTTTCTTTCTTTTTTTTATCTTTCAGCCATTCAATAACTATTTAACCAACTCTCTGTGTTAAAACTTTTCACTAAAATGATTAAATGAATTATTCCTGGATGACTGCCACTCAGCCAAAAAAATAATGAAATAATGCCATTTGCAGCCACCTGAATGGACCTAGAGATTGTCATACTGCATGAGGTATGTCAGAGAAAAATAAATATCATATGATATCACTTATATGTAGGATATATGCTGTTGCTAAGTTGCTTCAGTTGTGTCTGACTCTGTGCGACCTCATAGATGGCAGCCCACCAGGCTCCCCTGTCCCTGGGATTCTCCAGGCAAGAATACTGGAGTGGGTTGCCATTTCCTTCTCCAATTCATGAAGGTGAAAAGTGAAAGTGAAGTTGCTCAGTCCTGTCCGATTCTCAGTGACCCCATGGACTGCAGCCTACTGGGCTCCTCCATCCATGGGATTTTCCAGGCAAGAGTACTGGAGTGGGATGGACTATCTACAAAACAGAAATAGTGTTACAGATGTAGAAAACAAATTTATGCTGAGTAAGGGGCAGTAAGGGATAGATTGGAAGGCTGGAACTGACATATGAAAGTGATGAAGTCGCTCAGCCATGTCCGACTCTGTGCGACCCCGTGGACTGTAGCCCACCAGGCTCCTCCATCCATGGGATTCTCCAGGCAAGAGTACTGGACATATGAACACAACTATATCCAAATAGATAGATGTTAAGAACCTGCTGCTGCTGCTGCTAAGTCACTTCAGTCGTGTCCAACTCTGTGCGACCCCATAGACGGCAGCCCACTAGGCTCCTCTGTCCTTGGGATTCTCCAGGTAAGAATACTGGAGTGGGTTGCCATTTCCTTCTCCAAAGAACCTACTGTATAGCAAAAGGAAGGAACTCTACTCAATACAGTGTAATGAACTATATAGAAAACATTCTGAAAAAGAATGGACACATGTATAACAAATTCACTGTAGTGTACACCTGAAAGTAACACAACATTGTAAATCAACTCTAGTCTAATAAAAAAGTTTTTGAAAAAACACGAATTGGTTTTTCTTTACTTGACTGACTCTTGACTGATACTATAGCACTGGGTATAAAGATTTGCTCTTATGTACCTGTGATTGGAAGATGCAAAATGCGCCCAGGAAAGACAGGTGGAAGTCAAGTGTATGTCTTAGCTTTGGGTACACAGCTGGAGAATAGGTGGTATCATATTCCAATTGCTGTGTGAGTCCAATGATGCCTGAGGTACATTGAGTCACCCAAGTCTTCATAGTAAGTTTACCTTCTTTCAAGGGAGGACTTTTCCTTTTACTAGAAACAGCCTGGTTAGGACTTCACTTGATTGCCATGCCTTCCTGTTCTCTGTCTCAATAATTACACCTTAGGTCTCCTATTGAGTTCTTCAAGACAAGTCAGTTCAGTTCAGTCTGACTCTTTGTAACCCCATGGACTGCAGCACGCTGGGCCTCCCTGTCCATCACCAACTCCCAGAGCTTGTTCAAACTCATGTCCATCAAGTTGGTGATGCCATCCAACCATCTCATTCTCTGTCCTCCCCATTCCTCCTGTCTTCAGTCTTTCCAAGCCTCAGGATCTTTTCCAGTGAGTCAGTTCTTCGCATCAGGTGGCCAAAGTATTGGAGCTTCAGCTTCAGCATCAGTCCTTCCAATGAATATTCAGGACTGATTTCCTTTGGGATGGACTGGTTTGATCTCCTTGCATTCCAAAGGACTCTCAAGAGTCATCTACAACACCATAATTCGAAAGCATCAATTCTTTAGTGCTCAGCTTTCTTTATGGTTCAACTCTCACATCTGTACATGACTATTGGAAAAAGCATAACTTTGACTATATGGACCTTTGTTGGCAAAGTAATGTCTCTGCTTTTTAATATACTGTCTAGGTTTGTCACAGCTTTTCTTCCAAGGAACAAGTGTCTTTTAATTTCATGACTTCAGTCACCATCTGCAGTGATTTTGGAGCCCAGGAAAATAAAGTTTGTCACTGTTTCCATTGTTTCCCCATCTATTTACCATGAAGTGATGAGACCAGATGCCATGATCTTCGTTTTCTGAATGTTGAGCTTTAAGCTAACTTTTTCACTCTCCACTTTCACTTTCATCAAGAGGCTCTTTAGTTCCTCTTCACTTTCTGCCATAAGGGTGGTGTCATCTGCATATCTGAGGTTATTGATATTTCTCCTGGCAATCTTGATTCCAGCTTGTGCTTCATCCAGCCTGGCATTTTGCATAAAGTATTCTGCATATAAGTTAAATAAGCAGGGTGACAATATACAGCCTTGATGTCCTCCTTTCCCACTTGATTACCATGCCTCTCTCAGAATCTTTACATCTTGGGCTCCTATTGCATTCTGCAAAATAAGTATCCATCACAAATTGAGATGTCACTTATTGTTTTTGTGGTAGTAATCTTGGCTGACTGAAAGCTGTGCAGATCTACTTTAGTTACTTTCCATTTTACCTCTTAACAAAATCACCAACCAACTCTACTGATGAGAGACTTTGTTTGTTTTGTTTATTTATTTATTTATTTTTAAAATTTTATTTTTAAATGTTACAAATTGTACTAGTTTTGCCAAATATCAAAATGAATCCGCCACAGGTATACATGTGTTCCCCATCCTGAACCCTCCTCCCTCCTCCCTCCCCATACCCTCCCTCTGGGTCGTCCCAGTGCACTAGCCCCAAGCATCCAGTACCGTGCATCGAACCCGGACTGGCAACTCGTTTCATACATGATATTCTACATTAAAAGAAAGAATATATTTGAAAAAAGATAAATTCTTACTAGTTTAGGGAAAGAGATATCACCTCCAAAAAGTTACTAAAATCACTAAAATACTATATCTGCATATCCATTTAAGCTAATCTAAGTGACAGTCAAAGAATCTTGAAAGAAGCCAAAGTAATGCTACTTTGTGTGTGTGTGGTTCTGTGGTTTAGTTTTCTGTTTATGTTCTGTTAAACTTCTATCACTTTGTTTCTTATTAGATCATGTTAAATTCTCATAGCAAATGAATACAGGGCACTTTAAATCCATAAATATTATAAGAGAAAGTATACACTTGAATAATAATCCTAGGTGTTCTACAATGTTCATGGAATGATTTTCTGCAATGTTCACAATTGGTAATATGTCAGAAAATACATTCTGCTTGTATGAGTTTAATATATTACATTCCACAGAGAAGAGAAATCCTATATTCCATGTCTTTCACTGTCTGACTTATTTCACTTACCGTAATGACCTAACAGAAACAGAAGAGATGAAGAAGAGGGGGCAAGAATACATAGAAGAATTGTATAAAAAAGCTCTTAATAACATGGATAACCACGATGGTGTGCTCACTCACCTAGATCCAGACATTCTGGAGTGTGAAGTCAAGTGTGCCTGAGGAAGAATTATGACTAACAAAGTTAGTGGAACTGATGGAATTCCAGCTGAGCTATTTCAAATCCTAAAAGATGACCCTGTTAAAATGCTACACTCAATGTGCCAACAAATTTGGAAAACTCAGCAATGGCCACAGGACTGGAAAATGTCAGTGTTCATTCCAATTGCAAAGAAGGGAAATGCCAAAGGATGTTCAAACTACTGCACAATTGTGCTCATTTCACATGCTAGTAAGGTAATGCTCAAAATCCTTCAAGCTAGGCTTCAACAGTACATGAACCAAGAACTTCCAGATGGACAAGCTGGGTTTACAAAAGGCAGAGGAATCAGAGATCAAGTAGTCAGTACCCATTGGATTATAGAAAAAGCAAAGGAATTCCAGAAAACTATCTACTTCTTCTTCATTGACTACACTAAAGTCTTTGACTCAGTGGATCACAACAAACTGTTAAAAATTCTTACAGTGAGGGGAATGCCAGACCACCTGACCCATCTCTTGGGAAACCTGAATGAAGGAAAGGGATCAATAGTTAGAACTGGACCTGGAACAGTGGACTGTTTCAAAATTGGGAAAGGAGTATATCAAGGTTGTATATTGTCACCCTGCTTATTTAACTTATATGCACTGTGAACATCATGCAAAATGCCTGATGGATTGGTTGACTCACAAGCTGGAAAGAAGATTGCCTGCAGAAATATCAGCAACCTCAGATATGACAGCAACCTGACACCACCCTAAATGCAGAAAGCAAAGAACCTCTTGATGAAGCTGAAAGAAGAGGAAAGTGAAAAAGCTGGCTTAAAACAAAAAAATGAAAAAAACTAAGATCATGGTATCTGGTCCTATCACTTCATGGCAAATAAATGGGGAAATAAGGGAAACAGTGACAGATTTTCTTTTGTCTCTAAAATCACTCCCTACAGTGACTGCAGTCATGAGATTAAAAGATGCTTGTTTCTTGGAAGGAAAGCTATGACAAACTGAAATAGCATATTGAAAAGCAGAGACATCACTTTGCCAACAAACGTCCACATAGTCAAAGCTATGGTTTTTCCAGTAGTCATACATGGATGTGAGAGTTGGACTGTAAAGAAGGCTGAGCACTGAAAAATTGATGCTTTCAAACTGTGGTGTTGGAGAAGACTCTTGAGAGTCCCTTGGACAGCAAGGAGATCAAATAAGTCAATCTTAAAGGAAATCAGCACTGAATATTCATTGGAAAGACTAACGCTGGAGCAGAAGCATCAATACTTTGGCCACCTGATGTTAAGAGCTCACTCATTAGAAAGTACATTGATGCTGGGAAAGATTGAAGGCAGCAGAAGGGGATGACAGAGGATGAGATGGTTGGATGGCATCACCAACTTAATGGACATGAGTTCGTGCAAGCTCCGGGAGATGGTGAAGCACAGGAAGCCTGGTGTGCTGCAGTCCACGGGGTTGCAAAGAGTTGAACACGACTGGGCGACTGAAAACCAACACCACCACCTGGGAAGCCCCTGATCAAATCTACTGAGTTGCTATTTGGTCATAATGATTGGAGGCATTGAGAACTGGGAAAAGAACATGACGTATGTCACATTTTATGGTACAAACATAACTGCCTTGGTTTCCTTGTAAATTCGTCTTTGTTCTAGAATCTTATTCCTAGATCTCAGTATGAAAGCATTTCAGTTTAGTGATACATTTTTGCCACGAACTAAATATTTAAATGCTACAACACCCAGTGACTTCCTCTCATATCCACCTGTGCATATCTGCTATGAGATTTCCCTTAAAAATATCCTGTCAGTTTTTTATACACGGTTGCATAACATTCTTTCCTTCATATCCAATCTGATATGGTTTAAGTTAAAATTTCTTCATGTCATTTAAGGACAAACCAACCTCTGCATTCCTCGGGAGAGCACTCTCTGTCAGGAAGATTGCATGGACAGGATTGAGAAGGTTACATCCCAACACTCTCCACATACCTCCCACTTTATCCAATAGCAAAAACAGGTAAGCCAAATCCATATTTTATTAAAGTCCTCGAGAGCTGAGACCACAAAGAAACCAAGAGAAAACATCCAGGTTTGAGTGGATTCCATTTGAATTACCAGAAATCAGAAACATGTGAAACACAGCATGTGGAAATTTGTTACATCTGTTCATGGAACAGCTGCAGGTTGTCCAGACATTGATGCAGGGGCTCTCCTAGTGTATCAGAAACCAGGGGTCTACTTGAGACTGCATGACCTGAAGTTGTAGAAGTACCCAGGGGAGAGGAAGGTCTACCCATTTCTAGTTTGTTTCCAGGGAAATTTTGTTGAGATCATGTTGGTGCAGTGAATCTAGGAATATACTGAAAAGCAGATGGGCAAGACTTAATCTTGGAAGGGTTTGGCGCACAAAGTTCTTATAGAGGATGAGGCCTGTATGGTGGGCAAGATCTGAGATGGTCTCACTTATCCCACCTCTTGGTTTTCACTCCATTGTATGTTTCCTCCCATCAACTGTGAACTAAAGTAAAGAGATGAAAGCATGTTATCTTTACAGACAGTTATTAACTCTGAAAATGGAAAATGCATCACATCATTGGCTAGACCTCTTGCTACATAGACTTCATAATTGATAAAATGGACTTCAACACATCAAAACCACACATTGAATGGATAAAATTGAGAAAAAAATGTCTGAGGTTATGTTAAGATCCTGCAAGTTGGAAGTAAGAAGCAAGAGTACATGGAATTTCCTCCTGAGATGAAGAAAGACCCAGACCCTTCCCAGGACATTCACTTTTCTCCTTTTCCTGTTTTGTTAGTATTAACAAGTCTCCAGAGAGTGGGACAACATGGAGCAACTGGCTAATGATGAGCTTTGGGCATTAAGCCCTAAGGTCATACCTTTTTAAATAATTGGTCAGTGTCTCTAGCTCGTTATGTTGCTAGTTCTAATATTGTGGTCCATCCATACCTACTTCTCCATCTTTTGTAGGAACCTTCATTAGAAGGTCCAGCCTGAGTCTGTCTTCCTGTCCGTCCTCTGGAGTGACCCTGAGACTTCATTACACACCAGGCAGGAGGAGGGCAGTGAGTCTGTGCTCTTTGGTCATGTTCCAGCAGAGATGCAGCCCAGGCCAGTAAGTCCTGAGGGAGACAGTGATTGGTGAATGAAAGGAGTTTGGGGAGCATGATTTTATGCACAACATGGCAAACGTGACAATTGGGATAGACAGATGGGAGGGCACCAGTATACAAATTTCAGATTAGAGCCCTATGACACTTACGTTCTGGTGTGTGAGAACTCTGATTCAGAGTTCTGCTTTCACCAGCACTGGTGTGGCTCTGCCTGGTATGCTTCCCACCAGAGCAGTGAATAGATCTCTGAAAAATTTCCCACTTCCCTCCCCTGGTAGCTCAGAGGTTAAAGCGTCTGCCTGCAATGTAGGAAACCTAGGTTTGATCCCTGGGTCAGGAAGATCCCCTGGAGAAGGAAATAGCAATCCAGGACTCTTGTCTGAAAATCCCATGGACGGAGAAGCTTGGTAGGCTACAGTCCATGGGGTTGCAAAGAGTTGGACACAACCAAGCCACATCACTTTCACTTTCAAACTTCCCCATGAGCACATCAGATAATTCTGCAAGTGCTGATGAAGATGGTGAGGAAGATGACATTAACCATAATATCAGGTACTGTTACTTAAGACTTCATAGGTGTCAGGCTCTGAGGTATATGTTTTATGTTTCATTTTTTATTGCATCTGCACCAAATTATGGTCTTCCCAGGTGGTGCTAAAGGTAAAGAACCTGCCTGCTAATGCAGGAGACATGAGAGACTTGGGTTTGATCACTGGGTAGGAAAGATCCCTTGAAGGAGGTCATGGCAACCCACTCCAGTATTTTAGCCTGGAGAATTCCATGGACAGAGGATCCTGGTCATCTACAATCCATGGAGTCACAAAGAGTCAGATTCAACTGAAGTGACTTAGCACACAGGCATGCACAAAATTATAACTGCCTACATTATTATTAATAAGAGAAAAGAAGCACAACATTTTATGTCATATGTATCAGGTAATGAGTTACAAAGTGTTAAAGCCAAGTTGAAGCCAGTCATTCTAGCAGTCTTCCTCTTGCCACCCAGTCAGTCAGTCACTTCCTTGTGAGTCTGGGCAGAAACTCCCTGCTCACTGTGCCCTTCCCTTTGGAGTTTTCTGGAGGACACATTGGAGGTTACTAGGTAGCACTTACTGCATCAACTGTAGGAAGGATGTCTGAAATCACAGACAAAAGTCATAGAATTATTTGGCACCTGATACTTCAGAGTGGGCTTCCCTGGTGGCTCAGACAGTAAGGAATCACCCTGCAGTGAGGGAGACCTGGGTTTGATTCCTGGGCAGGGAAGATCCCCTGGAAGAAGGCATGGTAATCCACTCCAATATTCTTGCCTGGGGAATCCACATGACAGAGGAGCCTGGTGGGCTACAGTGTATGGGGTTGCAAAGAGGCAGACATGACTGAGTGACTGAGCACAGCACAGCACTTCAGCATAGATCTCTGTTGACTCTGTTCCTGGGTTTCCATTCACCTCTCCACTTTCTCCTATGTACTTAAAATCAGTTTCCTCAATCATGAAAGGCGACACAGAATCAGAGCCTTGTGGTCTGTTCCTACTCAGAAAAATGAAAACAGTTCAAAATAATGTATTCCAGATGTATGTGTTGTTAAATCTCATGTACTTCTGCCAAACACTTTCAGGAAGTTTGAAAAGAGTGAAGTTTAGGGTATGGGACTCAGAGAAGAAAAACTTAATTTTGAATTTTCTATGCTGCACTCATTCTCAGTGTGTTATGGGAAATTTTTTAGAATCTGAGATTTAGCCATGTCAACTGAGCTGATGGTTCACAGACAGAAATCCACTGAAGTTGGACTAAAATAATAATAGTGCTTTGTGTAATAATTGTATGATGGGCATACGAGAAGGGCAAGATACGTTTTTGATTTTTTATTTTTACTAATAATTACTATGCTAATTTTCATGTTACCAAATTTAAATATCTGTTGATCTGATGCCCTGATCCCTGACAGGACATTTTATTTTTGTTTACATAAGTACATTCTTCATAGATGAAGAGAAATGACTGAGACTCATTAATTTCTGATTCTCCAGAGACTCTATCTTGTTGACACAGAGGCAGCAACAAGAATAAAATAAATCCATTTTGGTATTTGGCAAAACTAATACAATTATGGAAAGTTTAAAAATAAAATAAAATTAAAAAAAAAAGATTAAGGACAAGGGCAAGAAAAAAAAAAAGAATAAAATAAATCCAGTAAATTTTGTTTAAACCCTTCCATTTTTCATAGAAACAAAGTGTGCACCCAAGACATGACACTGGTTGCTATTAGGGAGGTGTATGCAGAGAAATGGATTAGAGCTGAGACACAAAGAGAAGTTAAATTTTATTGTTAATGTTTCAAATCTGTATGAATATGAAATCTGAAGCAAATATTAGAAAAAGTTTCTGTTTTAAAAATAGTGTGAATTCATGATTATATAAATAGATGATGGTCATTGAGCTTTTTCTAAGTGTTAGACTGTATTCTAAAGCAGTGTTTATCAAGCCCAGCTTCAAAGAAAGGAGACAAAGAAACTCACATGTAGAGATCCCGAAATTGATTTGAGGCTGAGGCTGGGGTAAGTGAGTATTTTTAAAGTAAGCACATGTAAATAATAGATCAACTGGAACTGAAAACCACTTGTTTAAGCAATATTAATGATGTTTAAAAAACTATCTTGTAATAGTCCTATTCTGTAGGTTTAATTACTATCATAATTTCATAGATAAGGAGACTGCCCAGATGTGTTTGCATTATTCTGTTTTAATCTTTTTTTCACAATTAAGTCATAGTTTGAAAGCCAAAATAAAGAACTTGAATGCCTATAAAAAGCAGAATTAGAAGAATTACAACCCCTCTATCAGGAATGATTGGCAGGAAAATTTGTTACCTTGACATAAGAAGGCTGGGTCCTGACCTGGGAGTGGGACCTTCCCTAGCATTAACCTCCTCAACAGTAAACAGGAGAATTTATGATCAGGAGAACAAGACCACTGGGTAAAAGGTACTCAACATCAGGTAACATTAGGACATACAAGACCAAATGGAAATCAAATATCACCTCACATCTGTTAGGATGGCCATTATATACAAAAAGACAACAAATATTGGGTAGGATGTGGAGTTGAAGGGAACACTTGTACTTGGTTGGTGGGAATGAATATTTGTACAGCTATTACACAGAAATCCCTTGCATTCCTATACACTAATAATGAGAAAATATAGAGAGAAATTAAGGAAACAATCCCATTCACCATTTCAACAAAAAGAATAAAATACTTAGGAATATATCTACCTAAAGAAACTAAAGACCTATATATAGAAAACTATAAAACACTGGTGAAAGAAATCAAAGAGGACACTTAGAGATGGAGAAGTATACTGTGTTCATGGATCGGAAGAATTGATATAGTGAAAATGAGTATACTACCCAAAGCAATCTGTAGATCCAATGCAATCCCTACCAATGGTATTTTTCACAGAGCTAGAACAAGTAATTTCACAATTTGTATGGAAATATGAAACCTCGAATAGCCAAAGCAATCTTGAGAAAGAAGAATGGAACTGGAGGAATCAACCTGCCTGACTTCAGACTCTACTACAAAGCCACAGTCATCAAGACAGTATGGTACTGGCACAAAGACAGAAATATAGATCAATGGAACAAAATAGAAAGCCCAGAGATAAATCCATGCACCTATGGACACCTTATCTTTGACAAAGGAGGCAAGAATATACAACGGAGAAAAAAGTCTCTTTCACAAGTGTTGCTGGGGAAACTGGTCAACCACTTGTAAAAGAATGAAACTAGAACACTTTCTAACACCATACACAAAAATAAACTCAAAATGGATTAAAGATCTAAACGTAAAACCAGAAACTATAAAACTCCTAGAGGAAAACATAGGCAAAACACTCTGACATAAATCACAGCAGGATCCTCCATGACCCACTTCCCAGAACATTGGAAATAAAAGCAAAAATAAACAAATGGGACCTAATTAAACTTGAAAGCTTCCGCACAACAAAGGAAACTATAAGCAAGGTGAAAAGACAGCCTTCAGAATGGGAGAAAATAATAGCAAACGAAGCAACTGACAAATAACTGATCTCAAAAATATACAAGTAACTCCTACAGCTCAATTCCAGAAAAATAAACGACCCAATCAAAAAATGGGCCAAAGAACTAAACAGACATTTCTCCAAAAAAGACATACAGATGGCTTGCAAACACATGAAAAGATGCTCAACATCACTCATTATTAGAGAAATGCAAAGCAAAACCACTATGAGGTACCATCTCACACCAGTCAGAATGGCTGTGATCCAAAAGTCTACAAGCAATAAATACTGGGGAGGATGTGGGAAAAAGGGAACCGTCTTACACTGTTGGTGGGAATGCAAACTACTACAGTCACTATGGAGAACAGTGTGGAGATTTCTTTAAAAAACTGGAAATAGAACTGCCTTATGATCCAGCAATCCCACTGCTGGGCATACACACCGAGGAAACCAGAATTGAAAGAGACTTGTGTACCCCAATGTTCATCACAGCACTGTTTATAATAGCCAGGACATGGAAGCAACCTAGATGTCCATCAGCAGATGAATGGATAAGAAAGCAGTGGTACATATACACAATAGAGTATTACTCAGCCATTAAAAAGAATACATTTGAATCAGTTCTAATGAGGTGGATGAAACTGTAGCCTATCATACGGAGTGAAGTAAGACAGAAAGAAAAACACCAATACAGTATACTAATGCATATATATGGAATTTAAAAAGATGGTAATGATAAACCTGTATGCAAGATAGCAAAAGAGACACAGATGTATAGAACAGTCTTTTGGACTCTGTGGGAGAGGGCAAGGCTGGGATGATTTGGGAGAATGACATTGAAACATATATAATATCATATGTGAAAGTAATCACCAGTCCAGGTTTGATGCATGATACAGGATGCTTGGGGCTGATGCACTGAGATAACTCAGAGGGATGGTATGGGGAGGGAGGAGGGAGGGGGGTTCAGGATGGGGAACATGTGTACAACCGTGGCAGATTCATGTTAATGTTGACAAACCAATACAATATTGTAAAGTAATTAGCCTCCAATGAAAATAAAAAAAATTATATTAAAAAAATAGAAAACAGAATGAAGGTTTCTTAAGAAATTAAAAACTGCAACAAATTGAAGTAGAACTACCTTAGGATCCAACAACCCTACTTCAGGGTAGATGCCAAGGAAATGAAATCAGAACCTTAAAGAGATATCTGTATTCCCATGTCATGGCATTATTATTTTACATAGTGAAAATATGGGTATGTGTCTGTTGACAGATGAATAATGAAAGAAGGCATCCCGTGTGTATTTAAAGAATTAGATGTTACTCAACCATAAAAACAAGGAAATCCTGCCATTTATGACAACAGGGATGGACCTGGAAAATAATATTCTTATTAAAAAACATATAGTAGATGTAGAGTCAGATACCGTATAATCTCATTTATGTGTGGAAGCTAAGAAAGTAAAAATCTTAGGATCATGGATTAGAACTGTAGTTCTGAGAACTGGTGGTAGAGAAACTTTCAGTTATGAAATGAGTAAATTCTGGGGATCTAAATACAATCTGTTGATTATAGTTAATAATAATATATTATATTCTTGAAATCTGCTAAGAAAGATCTGCTTAACTGTTACTACACACACACACACACACACACGAATAGAAATTCTGTGAGGTGACAGACATGCTAATTAACTTGATTGTGGTATTTGTTCACAATGTTGATGTATACTAAATCATCATTTTGGACATCTTTTAAAACACTTCATTGCATAACCCAAATATATGCAATTTTGTCAATCAAACTTCAATAAACCAAAAAAAGAAAAAAGTATTATCCCACCAGTACAGAATAGAGTCCAAAAATGCAAGTGGTATCACACATCAGACATTTTACTGAGGCAGAATTGAAACAAATACCCCATATAAAAGAAAAGATTCCAAGAGGCTTTCTTAACTTTCATTGTCATTTAATCATTAACAATCCCCTGTAAACTAACACCATCTTGTAGTCACCAATGCATTATGATTATGTGCACTTAATTAAACCATATTAACTGAAATTTGAAGTCCATCAATGGGGCCTCCCTTGTGGCTCAGCTGGTAAAGAATCTTCCTGCAATGTGGGAGACCTGGGTTCGATTCCTGGTTTGGGAAGATCCCCTGGAGTAGGGAAAGGCTACTCACTTCAGTATTCTAGCCTGGAGAATTCCATGGACTATAGAGTCCATCAAAGATATCAAGTATACTAAATGGCCTTCAAAAGAAAACCTTGACATTTGAAGGAAGACAGAAAAATAAAGAAGGATAAAACACTGCATATCATATAAAATGTGTTTGGATTATGAACATTCATCTTTAATTTAGAATCCAGATGACATAGTCCTGTTTCACAGAGATCTGTAGATATTCTAAATGAAGGAATTATCTAGAATTATATTTGAATAAAACAAGATATATATATATATATGTATATATATGTGTGTATATATATTGCTTTATTTCTTTAAATTAGAATTTAATTTTTCTTAAAGGAGGAAGAAAATGTCTCATTCAGGCTAATGGAGAGAGTAGCATGGAAACATATACACTAACATATGTAAAAAAGAAGGTTGCATTTTACTGAGATCCTGGAGGTATTACCTCTAATGTCCTCTCTCCCTTTCACTTTTCAGTGAAGTTTTATAAAGTATGGGTGTATCAACAGAGGTGAATAACACATGAACCAAGAAGGAAGCAGTTCTAAACAGAATTTGTCACTGAGAAATATTGCTGAACGTACTGGGGTATATGGTCTTAGAAATGAAGCTTGAATCCAAAATATGGACACAGTGCTCAATGCCCATTTAGTTATTTCCTATTTTTCAAACCCTCTTGTATTCTTCCAAAGGTGACCAAGCAGCACAGAGCTGGAAATCTAACAAGAGTCTCAGAATTCTTCCTTCTGGGCCTGTCAGATGATCCAGAACTGCAGCCTTTCCTCGTTGGACTCTTCCTGTCCATGTACCTGGTCACTGTGCTGGGGAACCTGCTCATCATCCTGGCTGTCAGCTCTGACCCCCACCTCCACACCCCCATGTACTTCTTCCTCTCCAACCTGTCCTTGGCAGACATTGGTTTCATCTCCAGCACTGTCCCCAATATGATTGTGAACATCCAAACTCACAGCAGAGGCATTTCCTATGTGGGCTGCCTGACACAGATGTCTACTTTTACCCTTTTTGGTTGTTTGGATGATATGCTTCTGCTTGTGATGGCCTATGACAGGTTTGTGGCCATCTGTCAGCCACTGCACTACACCGTCATCATGAACCCACGCCTGTGCTGCTCCTTAGTTTTGGTGTCCTCTTTTGTTAGTCTTTTGGAGTCCCAGGTGCACAATTGGATTGTGTCACAAGTCGCCTGCTTCAAGGATGTGGAAATTTCTAATTTCTTCTGTGACCCTTCTCTACTCCTCAAGCTTGCCTGTTTTGACACTTTCACCAGTAACATAGTCATGTATTTTGGTGGTACCATCTTTGGATTTCTTCCTGTCTCAGGTATCTTTTTCTCTTACTATAAAATTTTTTCCTCCATTCTGAGAGTTCCCTCATTAGGTGGGAGGTATAAAGCCTTCTCCACCTGTGGCTCTCATCTGGCAGGTGTTTGCTTATTTTATGGAACAGGCCTTGGTGTATACCTCAGCTCAGCCATCTCACAATCTCCCAGGAAGGATGCAGTGGCCTCGGTGGTATACACTGTGGTCACCCCCATGCTGAACCCCTTCATCTACAGTCTCAGGAATAGGGACATCAAAAAGGCCATGTTCAGGTTACTCAGCAAAACAATCTAATCTCAGTACCTGTGTCATTCATTTAGAATGTAGGTTAGAAAATGCAACAAAACTATGCATGTGAACCTCAAATTCTACCTCTCTCATCACCTCACTTTTGTAGTTCTTCTGGCCTTCAACACTTCCCCTTGCTTAACACCTGAGTGTTGCTGAGTTTGATATGTCTTTAATGAGACTGTGAGAGTATTCTGGGATCCTTTGTATAGCTTAATAAATGCAGGATTGAATATTATTTTACTGTGGTGATGCTTCATTTTATTATTAGCAGCCCAAGCATCCTGGTAAGATGAATAACTTTTTTTTACATATTTACAATTTACATCTTTCCCATAGTTCTTGTATATTTTCCATGTGTGTGCTCAGTTGTTCAGTTGTGTCTGACTTTTTGTGACCTCATGGATAGTAGCCTTAGTAGCCTGCCAGACCCCTCTGTCAGTGGAGTTTTCCAGGCAAGAATACTAAAGTGGGTTGCCATTTCCTCCTCAAGGGAATTTTCCCAATCCAGGGATCAAAACTGTGTCTCCTATGTCTTCTATATTTGCAGATGAATTCTTTACTGCTAGCACCATCTAGAAAGCCCAAAAGCAATAGACAGAGGAGCCCAGTGGGTTACTGTCTAAAGGGTTTCAAAGAGTTGGACACGACTGAGCCACTAAGCCCTTCCACTTCCATGAAAGGACAGAGGAGTTCTCATTGTTCTACATCCTCACCATCACATTGATATTTTCCATATTGCTTCTATTTATCAATTCTGCATATGGAGTTTACGTGGGAGGATACATATAACCTCTTCTCAGTCCTGGTTTTTATGAAAATCATCCAGGAAACATAAAAATACTGACAATTGGGTCTCAATAACAGAGATTCTGATTTAACTGGACTTCGTTGTGCCCTGAGGATGAGGATTATTAAAAGCACTCAATGGTCCTGCTGAGAATTACTGATATGAACCAATACTTTCATTCAAAGGTGCCCTTTATGCCTTGGGTCCTAACTGCTCATGGACGAAGATGCTAAAGTGATCAGACTTCAGTAGGGGACAATATGAAAAGCCAACTGGCAGTTTATTTCCCCCATTATTCCTGAAAATGATTTGCACATATGGTCTCTCTTCACACCATACAATTGGGTCTGTGTGCTGGTTGTGAAGCTATCATCTTTGCCCCAAACTCACATTTATATACTTTGTTTGGGGTGGAGCTCTAAAATCCTTGCTCTATTTCCCATCTTGTGGTCATCTTATATACATTCAATTGTGATCAGTAAAAGTTTCTTTACCCTAAATCCTCGACTGTTCCCTTTTTATCCCTCAAGGCCTTGGAGTTGTAGCTTCCTTCACTTTTTTTCTCCTTTTTTACTCATTCATCAACCATTTATTTTTCTCAATTGGATTTTTACAAAAACAACATCCACTCATTGTGACAAGCCAGCGATAGAATTATAAAGAAAATCATCCTTCCCCTCCTTTCTCCAACCTCATTTGCTGGATTAATTGAGTATTGCACCTAGGATTTCTTTCATCCTCTTCTCTATATTCAGACAGGCAAAAGCAAATGCAAGGAGTTTTTTTTTGTTTTTTTGTTTTTTTTTTACCTTTTACAAAGAATAAGGTTGTTCCATACATATCACTCTGAAATTACAACCAATATGCATGGGTATTTTTTTGGTTTTTAATATTTATGTTGTCTTATAATTGGAAGAAAATTGATTCACAATGTTGTGTTGGTATCTGCCATACAACACGAATCAGTCATATTTATACATATATCACCTTCCTCTTGAGCCTCCCTCCTCTCCCCTGATCCCTACCATCTAGGTCATCGAAGAGCACCAGACTGGGCTCCCTGTGTTCTCACCGGGTATCCATTTTACACATGATAGTGTGTATATGTCAATGGTACATTCTCCTTTCATCCCACTCTCTCCTTCATTCACTGTGTCCACAAATCCATTCTCTACATCAGGTGCTCCATTCCTGCCCCACAAATAGGTTCATCAATACCATTTTTCTAGATTCCATATATATATATATATATATACATTAATATATGATATTTGTTTTCTTTTTCTGACATGTCACTCTGTATGACAGACTCTAGGTTCATCTACCTCACTACAATGGACTCAGTTTCATTTCTTTTATGGCTGAGTAGTATTCCATTGTATACATGTACCACATCTTCTTTATCCATTTCATCTGTAGTTGGACATCTAGGTTGCTTCCATGTCTCAGCTATTGCAACTAGTGTGCTGATGAACTTTGGGATACATATGTCTTTTTGAATTATGGTTTTCTCAGGGAATATGCCCATAGTAGAATTGCTGTGTCATATGGCAGTTGTATCCTAGTTTCTGAAGGAACTTCCATGCTGTTCTCCATAGTTGTAGATAGAATTTTAAAAATTACATCATACCACTATCCACAAACATCCCACTTTATCCACTATTAAAAAACAGGTGAGCCCAAACCACATTTTGTAAAAGTGTTCAAGCACTGAGACCACAAAGAAACCTAAAGAAAATATATTCTGGAGCGAGTAGATTCCCACGTAGTTAGCAGAAATTGGAAGATTTATTACATTCATCCATGAAATGGCTGCAGGTTGTCCTGATGTTGGTGGAGGAGCTCTCTTTCTGCTGCTAAGTCGCTTCAGTCGTGTCCTACTCAGTGTGGCCCCATAGACGGCAGCCCACCAGGCTCCCCAGTCCCTGGGATTCTCCAGGCAAAAACAATGGAGTGGGTTGCCATTTCCTTCTCCAATGCATGAAAGTGAAAAGTGAAAGTGAAGTCGCTCAGTCGTGTCTGACTCTTCGTGACCTCATGGACTGCAGCCCAACAGGCTCCTCCGTCCATGGGATTTTCCAGGCAAGAGTACTGGACTGGGGTGCCATTGCCTTCTCTGGGAGGAGCTCTCTTAGTATATCAGAAACCAGGGGTCTACTTCAGACTGTATTATGTGAAGCAGTAGAGTAGGATCTGCAGAAGTACCCAGGGGAGAATAAGTTCTACCCATAATCTAGCTTGTGTCCAGGAAATTTTTGTTGAGATCATGGTGGTGGGATGAATTTGGGGATATGCTGGAAAGCAGATGGATAAGCCCTGAGTCTTGAATTGTTTGGAAGACAAAGTCTTTATAGAGAACGAGGATTGTGTGGTGGGCAGTATCTGAGAAGCTCCCAATGTCCCATCTCTTGGTTTTCATTGCTTTGCATATTTCCCTTCCCACTGAGTGTGAAATGTACATAGAGACCCACTTCCAACGATGAGAATGTGGAAGAATGTTGGGAAGTCAATTCTGGGAAGCGAGTAAAATAATCTGGCTTTGTTCTTGCTGCATCTCTCTCTTGTTTTATTGATAGTCCACACTGATAAAACCCAACTCCCCCACCAGGCAAGGAGGTCAAGTGTCAAGGAACTGAAGGAATTCTTTGGACAATATTGTGTGGACAGGTGAATCCTCCCAACAGGTTCATGAGTGTGCTTGAAAGTGGACACCTGCTGATTCAATCTTGAGATGCCTGCAGCCCTGGCTATCACCTTGAATGCAACCTTCTGGGAGACACAGTGAAATATTTAAAGTATCAGTAATAAAATCATAAGTAAAGATCAACAGTTTTCTAATATGCCAATGTAATTCATTTAGAGAAAAAACTTAGAACCGAAGATTCATTCAAATTAGCAAAACAGTGAAGTCCACCATTCCCAATACCAGCTGAGCCAGGGTGAGGAAAGGAAAATAAGAAGTTATCCTTAGAAAAAAATATTAACTGTGAAAATGGAAAGTGTATCATATCCTTGGTATGGATCTAATGCTGCATAGACCTCATGATTGATACAATCAATTTGCAGATATCAAGACCACACTAAGTGTTTTAGAATGTGAAATAAAATCTGAGTTTTATGTTAAGAACCTGTAAATTAGAAGTAAGAAGCAAGGGTACAGGCGAATTTCCTTCTGAGAAGAGGAACTGAGTCACTGCCCAGGACATTCACTTTTCTCCTTTTCCATTGCTGTTAATATTAACAAGTCCCCAGAGATAGAGACAACACTGTCCCACTGGCTAATGATGAGCTCTGGGCCTTGAGCCCTAAGGTCAAATCATTTTAAATAATTAGCCTGTGCCTAGAGCTCTTTAGTTTGCCAGTTTTAATATTGTGACTCCACACCCATGTCTTTATCCTTTGCAGGAGCCTGCATCATAAGGTTCAGCCTGATTCTGTCTTTCTGCCCATCCTGAGGAGGGACCCTGTGACTTCATCACACATCAGGCAGGAGAGAGTCAGTGAGTCTGTGCTCCTTGGTCATGTTCTAGCAGAGATGCAGCCCAGCCCAGTAAGTGCAGAGGGGAATGTGTAGAATGTTATTATATCTACAGAGATTCTATAGTTTATCCCTGGCAGCCCAAGCATACTCAAAAGATGAGTAATTCCCTTTCATTTATACATCAGCATATGCAAAATAAATAGCAAGTGAGAATTTGATATGTGACACAGGGAACTCAACCCAGTGCTCTGTGACAACCTAGAGGGATGGGGTGGGATGGAGATGGGAGGGGGACTCCAGAGGGAGGGGACATATGTATACCTGTGTCTGATTCATGTTGATGAATAGCAGAAGCCAACACAATATTGTGGGAGAAGGCAATGGCACCCCACTCCAGTGTTCTTGCCTGGAGAATCCCATGGACGGAGAAGCCTTGTAGGCTGCAGTCCATGGGGTCACACAGATTTATACATGACTGAAGCAACTTAGCAGCAACAGCAACACAATATTGTAAAGCAATTATCCTCCAAGGAAAGAAAAAGAAAAAATATCTATGCAAGGAGATACAAACAAGTAAAAATTAGTTTTCATGTCTTTTTTTTCCCTGGAATTATCTTTTACTTATTATTTTTTTAATTTAATTTTATTTTTTAACTTTACAATATTTATTGGTTTTGCCATATATCAATATGACACCACCACAGGTATACACGAGTTCCCATCCTGAACCCTCCTCCCTCCTCCCTCCCTGCACCATCCCTCTGAGTTGTCCCAGTGTACCAGCCCCGAGCATCCTGTATCTTTCATCGAACCTGGACTGGCGACTCGTTTCATATATGATATTATTCATGTTTCAATGCCATTCTCCCAAATCGTCCCACCCTCTCCCTCTCCCACAGAGTCCAAAAGACTGTTCTATACATCAGTGTCTCTTTTGCTGTCTCGTATACAGGGTTATTGTTACCATCTTTCTAAATTCCATATATATGCGTTAGTATACTTCATTGGTGTTTTTCTTTCTGGCTTACTTCACTCTGTATAATAGGCTCCAGTTTCATCCACCTCATTAGAACTGATTCAAATGTATTCTTTTTAATGACTGAGTAATATTCCATTGTGTATATGTACCATGGCTTTCTTATCCATTCATCTGCTGATGGACATCTAGGTTGCTTCCATGTCCTGGCTATTATAAACAGTGCTGCGATGAACATTGGGGTACATGTGTCTCTTTCAATTCTGGTTTCCTCGGTGTGTATGCCCAGCAGTGGGATTGCTGGATATTAAGGCAGTTCTATTTCCAGTTTTTTAAGAAATCTCCACACTGTTCTCCACAGTGGCTGTATCAGTTTGCATTCCCACCAACAGTGTAAGAGGGTTCCCTTTTCTCCACACCCTCCCCAGCATTTATTGCTTGTGGACTTTTGGATCACAGCCATTCTGACTGGCGTGAAATGGTACCTCATAGTGGTTTTGATTTGCATTTCTCTGATAATGAGTGAAGTTGAGCATCTTTTCATGTGTTTGTTAGCCATCTGTATGTCTTCTTTTGAGAAATGTCTATTTAGTTCCTTGTCCCATTTTTTGATTGGGTCGTTTATTTTTCTGGAGTTGAGCTGTAGGAGTTGCTTGTATATTTTTGAGATTAGTTGTTTGTCAGTTGCTTTATTTGCTATTATTTTCTCCCATTCTGAAGGCTGTCTTTTCACCTTGCTTATAGTTTTCTTTGTTGTGCAGAAGCTTTTAGGTTTAATTAGGTCCCATTTGTTTATTTTTGACAAAGACTGTGAAAAGAGACGAAGAAGGTCACTACATAATGATCAAAGGATCAATCCAAGAAGAAGATAAAACAATTAAAAATATATATGCACCCAACATAGGACCACCACAATATGTAAGACAAATGCTAACAAGTATGAAAGGAGAAATTAACAATAACACAATAATAGTGGGAGACTTTAATACCCCACTCACACTCATGGATAGATCAGCTAAACAGAGAATTAACAAGGAAACACAAACATTAAATGATACAATAGACCAGTTAGACCTAATTGATATCTATAGGACATTTCACCCCCAAACAATGAATTTCACTTTTTTCTGAAGCGTACACGGAACCTTCTCCAGGATGTTTCTTGACTTCCTACTTTTGCATTCCAGTCCCCAATAATGAAAAGGACATCTTTTTTGGGTGTTAGTTCTAAAAGGTCTTGTAGGTCTTCATAGAACTGTTCAACTTCAGCTTCTTCGGTGTTACTGGTTGGGGCATAGACTTGGATTACTGTGATATTGAATGGTTTGCCTTGGAAATGAATAGAGATCATTCTGTTGTTTTTGAAAATGCATGCAAGTACTGCATTTTGGACTCTTTTGTTGACCATGATGGCCACTCCATTTCTTCTGAGGGATTCCTGCCCACAGTAGTAGATATAATGGTCATCTGAGTTAAATTTAACCATTCCAGTCCATTTCAGTTCACTGATTCCTAGAATGTCATTGCTACGAACAAAGCTAGTGGAGGTGATGGAATTCCAGTTGAGCTATTGCAAATCCTGAAATATGATGCTGTGAAAGTGCTGCACTCAATATGCCAGCAAATTTGGAGAACTCAGCAATGGCCACAGGACTGGAAAAGGTCAGTTTTCATTCCATTCCCAAAGAAAGGCAAGGCCAAAGAATGATCAAACTAGTGCACAATTGCACTCATGTCACATGCTAGTAAAGTAATGCTCAAAATTCTCCAAGCCAGGCTTCAGCAATATGTGAACCGTGAACTTACTTATGTTCAAGCTGGTTTTAGAAAAGGCAGAGGAACCGGAGACCAAATTGCCAACATCCGCTGGATCATGGAAAAAGCAAGAGAGTTCCAGAAAACCATCGATTTCTGCTTTATTGACTATACCAAAGCCTTTGACTATGTGGATCACAATAAACTGTGGAAAATTCTTCAAGAGACGGGAATACCAGACCACCTGATCTGCCTCTTGAGAAATTTGAATGCAGGTCAGGAAGCAACAGTTAGAACTGGACATGAAACAACAGACTGGTTCCAAATAGGAAAAGGAGTACGTCAAGGCTGTATATTGTCACCCTGCTTATTTAACTTATATGCAGAGTACATCATGAGAAACGCTAGACTGGAAGAAACACAAGCTGGAATCAAGATTGCTGGGAAAAATATCAATAACCTCAGATATGCAGATGACACCACCCTTATGGCAGAAAATGAAGAGGAACTCAAAAGCCTCTTGATGAAAGTGGAGAGTGAAAAAGTTGGCTTAAAGCTCAACACTCAGAAAACGAAGATCATGGCATCCGGTCCCATCACTTCATAGGAAATAGATGGGGAAACAGTGGAAACGGTGTTAGACTTTATTTTTCTGGGCTCCAAAATCACTACAGATGGTGACTCCAGCCATGAAATTAAAAGACGCTTACTCCTTGGAAGGAAAGTTATGACCAACCTAGATAGCATATTCAAAAGCAGAGACATTACTTTGCCAACAAAGGTTCGTCTAGTCAAGGCTATGGTTTTTCCTGTGGTCATGTATGGATGTGAGAGTCGGACTGTCAAGAAGGCTGATCACCAAAGAATTGATGCTTTTGAACTGTGGTGTTGGAGAAGACACTTGAGAGTCCCTTGGACTGCAAGGAGATCCAACCAGTCCATTCTGAAGGAGATCAGCCCTGGGATTTCTTTCGAAGGAATGATACTAAAGCTGAAATTCCAGTACTTTGGCCACCTCATGCAAAGAGATGACTCATTGGAAAAGACTCTGATGCTGGGAGGGATTGGGGGCAGGAGGAGATGGGGATTACAGAGGATGAGATGGCTGGATGGCATTGCTGACTCCATGGACGTGAGTCTGAGTGAACTCCGGGAGTTGGTGATGGACAGGGAGGCCTGGCGTGCTGCGATTCATGGGGTCGCAAAGAGTAGGACACGACTGAGCGACTGATCTGATCTGATCTGACCTGAGTAGGTTATAAAAGTGAAAATTAAAGGAGTAATAGAGGACTTAAAATTTTTTAAAAAATTAAAAAAGAAAAGAAAGAAAGAAAGAATGTTCGTAAAAATAGTAAAAATATATCTAGGACTTTCTCTGGTGTTGTTGTGGGTATTGTGGGGTCAGTTCATTTTCGGCTAGTTCCTTGGTTGACTTATATTTCTCAAGATCTATGGGCCCTTTCTTATGTAGTCAGTACTAACCACAGGGTTTTAATCTATTGCACCTGTCGCTTCCAAGGTGGTTCCCTCTGTTTTAGCTTCTTCTGTTTGCTGGTCTCTTCAGTGTCTGATTTCCGCCCTGACACAAATGGGGTGGTGGTGGACACTTTTTTTTTTAGGCTCACTTGTTCAGTCGCGCTGTAGGGAGGGAGGGACGCTGCAAACAAATAACACTGGCGTGTGCTCGCAGTGCCTCAGCCACTAAGGACCTGCCCCGCTCATGGCATGTGTACCCTCCCTGCCCACACTGCTCAGGCTCTGGGTTGCTCTGCCGGGAACCATCCAAGGCCAGCCCTGGGCTGCATGCACCTCCCAGGTCTAAGCCGCTCAGGTTCAGGCACTCGGTTAGTCTTCAGAGGCGCAAACTCGGTTGAGCCTGCGTTTTGTGCCCTTCCCAGGTCCAAGCAGCTCAGGTGATGGGGTGTTTGGCGAGCGCGGTCGCTGCGACTTATCGCCTCCCCACCACTTGGTTTTCTGGGTGTACAACCGGCGCACCTTCTCAGGCGGATGTTGACCGTCCAGAACCCCAAGAAGTCTTAGTTAGCAAAGAAGCCTGCTTACAGTTTTATAGATAATGTCTCTCTGGGGCTGCGATTGCCCCCATCCGGCTCTGGCTGCCTGCCACCAGAGGGGGATAGTTTGCAGCTGGCTATCTCTGTTCAGTCTTTGTTCTGTGCATGAGCCTGGCAGTGTCTTAGGTTAGGGCTGGCTTTTCGCGTGGTAGTTATCCCCACAGTCTGGTTTTGCTAGCCCAAGTTATTTCACTCAGATAGCGCTCGGGGTATTCAGGCCAGTTCCTTACTCTAAGCGATGTAGTCCGCGCCTCCCTGCCCAGCCCCCGCTTGCTAGTGGCGGGTGCAGGCATCTGCACTGCTTCTCCACTGGGGGAGTTGCCGTTGGGCTCGAAATTTGTGGGTTTTAATTGTTTATTTATTTTTCCTCCCTGTTATGTTGTCCTCTGTGCTTCCAAGGCTCGGCACAGACTCGGCAGTGAGAGTGTTTCCTGGTGTTTGGAAACTTCTCTCTTTGTAAGACTGCCTTCCCGGGATGGAGCTCTGTCCCTCCCTCTTTTGTCTCCTTTTTTGTCTTTTATATTTTTTCCTACCTCCTTTCAAAGACAATGGGCTGCTTTTTTGGGTGCCTGATGTCCTCTGCCGGCTTTCAGAAGTTGTTTTGTGGAATTTGCTTGGCGTTTAAATGTTCTTTTGATGAATTTGTTCGGGAGAAAGTGGTCTCCCCATCCTATTCCTCCACCATCTTAGCTCCTCCTCTAGTTTTCCTGTCTTTTTATATTATTCTTCAGGTTTTAGTTCTTGATTTGTAGTTACCTTTTGTATTATGGTATAGTGGCTAATAAAAATAAAGTCTTTAAAATTTTTTCTTTTAATATATTGAAAATTTACAATTTTTCTGTAGCCCTTATGTATTTTCTCTGTGTATGTGCCTAGTCGCTTCAATCATGTCTGACTCTTTGGGACCCCATGGCCTGTAGCCCACCAGGCTTCTCTGTCCATTGGGATTCTCCAGGCAAGAATACTGGAGTGGGTTGCTGTGCCCTCCTCCAGGGGATCTTCCCAACACAGGGATCGAACCTAGGTCTACCACATTGTAAGTGGATTCTGAGCCACCGTCTGAGCCACCAGGGAAGCCCATATGTTTTCCATAGTAAATTCTATTTTTCAAATCTCTGCATGCAGTTTTGTGTGAGGATGCATGCCTCTGCTTATCAACATTGGCTTTTATCTAAATCATCTGGGAAGCTTAAAAATACTGATCACTGGGTCTCACCACCAGATATTCCTATTTAACTGACTTGGGTATGGTCTGAGTATGAGGATTTAAAAAGTACTCAGGTGTTTCTACTGTATGGCCGACATAGAAAACTACTGAGGTAAGTCAGGTGTTTCACTCAAAGGTGACCTCTAAACCTTGGGTCCTAACTGCTCATGCACAAATGTTCAAGATCTGAAAGAGATCAGAGGTTGGAGGGGCAAGATATAAAGAGCCTCTACTCTAGCACGAGACAATGTGTTTACACATTGTTTCTGATAATTTTCTTCATTTAGCTTCTCTACATCATACCACCTGGGCTTTGCTTTGGATTAGGGGACTTGAAATCACTGCTCTATTCTCCATCTTGTCGTCACCTTACATACTTTCTGTAGTGGTCAGTAAAACCCCTGTGCCCTTAAAGTTCACCTGGTCCCTTCATACCCTTCAAACCCTTGGGACATTAACTTCAACCTTCACTTAGGATTCCTATGTTACTTCTTTATTCTTTCTTGCCTTTCAGTCCTTCAGTAATTCTTTAACCAACTTTACTCTATTAAATTTTCTCACTCAAAGAACTAATTTCATTATTCCTGGCCAGTGGCCACTCAGCCACACAAAATAAATAAATAATGCTATTTTTAGCAACATGGATAGACCTAGAGGTTGTTCTACTGGGTAAAGTACATCAGAGAAAGACAAATATCATATGATACCACTTATACATGGGATTTTAAAAACAGGCACAAATAAACCTATCTGCAAAACAGAAATAGTGGGGTTCAGGAGGGAGGGGACATGCATGCCTATGGCTGATTCATGTTGATGTATGGCAGAGGCTATCACAATATTGTAAAGTAATTATCCTCCAATTAAATTAACTTAAAAAAGGAAAGAAAACAAAAGGTTAAGACTCACAGAATATAGGTTGGGGTTTGAAAAGTACTACAAATAACAAAGGGACAAAAAGTGAGGATAGAAATTTCTCAATTTCATTTCACATGGTGAAAACATTCCCATTTCCTGAAAAGATACTCATGTTTGTGAAGAGGAATTGGGAAAAGGTAATCACTAATTTTATTATATGCACATCAGTATCTGTGTCTTTCATACACCATGTCCTGTACACACATCTTTGGCAGTGACTCTGGTATCATATCCCTTCTACCCAATATGCCATGAGTTTAGGTTAATACTATTTTTGCTACTGTCCAAATGTTTTAAATGATTCCAAATCTCACTTCCACTTTCTCTAATCCACCTCTGCTTACTTACCACTTAGTAAAGGACACTTATCATGAGAACTGGGAAAAGTACAAAGCATATGTCCCATTTTTGGTCCAAACATAACTAGTACTGGTTTTCATATCGCATGTGCTGGAAATCATGTTTGTTACTGATGGTCAGTTGCTTCAGTTGTGTCTGACTCTTTGTGACCCCATGGACTGTAGCCTGCCAGGCTACTCTGTCCATGAGATTTCCCAGGCAAGAATACTGGAGTGGTTTGCCATTTCCTCCTCCAAGGGATCTTCTCAACCCAGGAATTGAACCCACGTCTCCTGCATTGGCAGGTGGATTCTTTACCACTGCACCACCTGAGATGCCCTTTTGTCACTGAACCTAGTACCTTATCTTATCTATTCTATTCATTATCGAATAACTTCTGTTTAATAACATATTTTTGCACTGGACTCATTATTTTAAATGCCTCAACACTCAGTCTCTCTCTCTCTCTCATATCCACTTCTACATATCTGCCATGTGCTCTAGACTAATTGGTCCCATCACTTTTGGGAAAATAGATGGGGAAACAATGGAAACAGTGACAGACTTTATTTTCTTGGGCTCCAAAATCTCTGTAAATGGTGAATGCAGACATGAAATTAAAAGACACTTACTCCTTGGAAGAAAAGCAATGACAACCCTAGACAGTGTATTAAAAAGCAGATACATCACTTTCCTGACCAAGGTCCATAAAGTAAAAGCTATGGTTTTTCCAGTAATTATATATGGATGTGAGAGCTGAACAATAGAAAGGACTGAGTGCTGAAGAACTGATCCCTTTGAACTATGGTGCTGGAGAAGATTATTGAGCATCCTTTGGACAGCAAGGAGATCAAACCACTCAATCCTAAAAGAAACCAGCCCTGAATACTCATTGGAAGGACTGTATTGAAGCTGAAGCTCCAATCCTTTGGTCACCTAATGCTAAAAGCTGACTCATTGGAAAAGACCCTGATGCTGGGAAAGATTGAGGGCAGGAGGAGAAGGGGAAGACAGAGGATGAGATGGTTGGATGGCATCACCAACTCAAGGGGCATGAGTTTGAGCAAACTGTGGAAGATGGTGAAAGACAGGGAAGCCTGGCATGCTAAGTTCATAGGGTCACAAAGAGTCAGATCAGACTGAGTGACTGAACAACCACTCCCCTAACAATATTCTCTGTTTCTTATTCCCACACAGGTAAATAACATCCTTTCCTGGATATTGAATTTGAATTTGGTATAAATTAAAGTTTTCTTCATATTGTTTAATGATAAACCATTCTCTGCATTCCTCAGCACAGAGGTCTGTGAGTCAGAAAGGCTGCACAGACAGGATTTAGAAGGTTACATCACACTACTCCCTGCTTACATCTCACTTTATCCACTAGAAGAAAACAGATAAGCAAAGACCATACTTTATTAAAGTCTTCAAGAGTTGAGAGCACAAAAAAATGTGAAGAAAATATGTTCTGGAGTGAGTTGATTCCACTTTAGTGAGAATAAATTAGATTCACTGGGAACGTTTGTTACATCTGTCAATGGAATGGCTGCATATTGGTCTGATGTTGATGGAGGCGCTCTCCTAGTGTATCAGAAAACAGGGGTCAACTTGAGACTGCATGACCTTAAGCTGTAGAGTGAGGTCTGCAGAAGTACTCAGTGAAAGGAAAGGTCTACCCATATGCTAGTTTCTGTCCAGGGAATATTTGTTGATATTATGGTGGTTCAATGAATTTGGGAATATACAGGAAAGCAGATGGACAGGATTTGAGTCTTGAATTGCTTGGAGAACAAAGTCCTTATAGTGGATGAGGCCTGTGTGGTGGGCAGGATCTGAGATGATCTCACTGATCCCAACTCTTGTTATTACAGTGTATTTCCTGCCCATTGACTTGAATTGCATATAGTGACTCAATTATAACAATGAGAAAGAAATTTTGGGAAGTCATGACAGGCATTAGATAAAAAGATAAATCTGGCTTTCTTCTTGCTGCTTCTCTCTTTCTCTTTTGGTTGATAGAACCCAACTTCTATGTTGTGCTCTACTCCTTCAGGGGCCCATGTAACAAGGAATTTCTAAATTCTCTGAATAATATCCTGGGTACTTGTGAATCCTACCAAAAGCCCTGTGAGTGAGCTTGAAAGTGATCCTCTGTTCATCAAGACTTCAACTGCCTGCAACCCCAACCAATATCTTGGAGGTGCTCTGAAGTATTTCAGCAAATTTCAGTTACCAAATAATAAGTAAAAACTAAAGACTTTCCTTTTTTTTAATACTGAGCTTGCATGAGCTGTTCGTATATTTGGGAGATCAATTTCTTGTGGGTTGCTCCATTTGCAAATATTTTCTCCCATTCTGAGGATTGTCTTTTTGTTTTGTTTATGGTTTCCTTTGCTGTTCAAAAGTTTTTAAGTTTAATTAGGTCCCATTTGTTTATTTTTGTTTTTACTTTCAGTACTCCAGAAGGTAGATCAAAAAAAGATGTTGCTGCAATTTGTGTCAGAGAGTGTTCTGCCTCATTTTTCTTCTAATAGTTTTATATTATAGTAACTTGTATTAAATTTAGGTCTTCAGTCCATTTCACATTAACAATCAAATTTTAAAAAATGAGCAGAAAAAAAAAATGAGCAGAAAATCTAAATAGACATTTCTCCAAAGAAGCCATACAGATGGCTAAAAAGCATATGTTGACGATAAGTTCTTTTTTTCTTTTATTATATGGTTTACTACCTGGGAGAATAAAAAAGCCATTTTAATTGTGAAATTATTAAATGTAAGATTTGTCTAACTTTTAAAATATTATATGCTGTATCACTCCTGATATAAATTTATTGTTTGCATAATTAAAAAAATAGAAAGCACATGAAAAGAGGCTCAACATCACTAATTACTGGAGAAATGCAAATCAAAACTATAATGAAATATCCCCTCACACCAGTCAGAATGACAATCATCAAAAAATCAATTCTTCAATGCTCAGCTTCCTTTATAGTCCAACTCTCACATCCATACACGACTACTGGAAAAACCATAGCCTTGACTAGACAGACATTTGTTGGCAAAGTAATGTCTCTGCTTTTGAATATGCTATCTAGGTTGGTCATAACTTTCCTTCCAAGGAAAGTTTTTTAATTTCATGGTGGCAATCACCATCTGCAGTGATTTTGGAGCCCAGAAAAACAAAGTCTGACACTGTTTCCACTGTTACCCCATCTATTTGCCATGAAGTGATGGGACCAGATGCCATGATCTTCGTTTTCTGAATGTTGAGCTTTAAGTGAACTTTTTCCACTCTCCTCTTTCACTTTCATCAAGAGGCTTTTTAGTTCCTCTTCACTTTCTGCCATAAGGGTGGTGTCATCTGCATATCTGAGATTATGGATATTTCTCCCCCCAATCTTGATTCCAGCTTGTGCTTCTTCCAGCCCAGTGTTTCTCATGATGTACTCTGCATAGAAGTTAAATAAGCAGGGTGACAATATACAGCCTTGACGTACTCCTTTTCCTATTTGGAACCAGTCTGTTGTTCCATGTCCAGTTCTAACTGTTGCTTCCTGACCTGCATACACGTTTCTCAAGAGGCAGGTCAGGTGGTCTGGTATGCCCATCTCTTTCAGAATTTTCCACAGTTTATGGTGATCCACACAGTCAAAGGCTTTGTCATAGTCAATAAAGCAGAAATAGATGTTTTTCTGGAACTCTCTTGCTTTTTTAATGATCCAGCGGATGTTGGTAATTTACTCATCCATAAAAAGAATGAAATAATGTCATTTACAGCAAAATGGATGGACCTAGAGATTGTCATACTAAGTGAAGTAAGTCAGACAGAGAAAATCAAGTATCATGGTGTCACTTATATGTGGAATCTTAAAAAAAGGTACAAATCAATTTATCTATAAATAGAAATAGACTTACAGATGTAGAAACTAAACTTATAGTTACTATGGGGTAATGAAGGGATAGGGATACATGGGAGATTGGGACTGACATATATACACAACTATATATAATAATATATAACTAATATGGACCTACTGTATAGCATAGGGAACTCTTTTCAATACCCTGTAGTGACTAATGTGGGAGAAATCTAAAAAACAGTAGGTATATATGATGTATAAATTATTCACTTTCCTGTACACCTGAAACTAACACACCATTGTAAATCATTTATATTCAATAAATTAAAAAAATAAAATCATTTTTCTAATATGGCAACATAATTCCGTTAGAGAAAAACTCAGAAACAAAGACTCATTCAAATTAGAGACAAAATGTAAATCTTCATGATATAAAATGTCATTCAAAGCAAGGAGTAAGGCAATGAAAATAAAAATTTATACTTACTTACAGACAACTATTAACTGAGAAAATGGAAAGGGTATCATATCCTTGGTATAGAAGTCCTAATACACCTAGATTTCATGATAAATAAAGTGGACTTACAAACATCAAAATCACACATTGTGTGATTAAATTGAGAAAAAAGTCTGAATTTTACGTTATCCTCGCACAACTTGGAAGTAAGAAGTAAAGAGGAGAGGTGCACAACTACCTGAGGAGAGGAGGAACATTCCCAGGACATTCACTTTTCTCCTTTTCTTGTTCTGTTAATATTAACAAGTCTCCAGAGATTGGGACAACATGGACCATCTGGCTAATGATGAGCTTTGGGCACTGAGCTCTAAGGTCATACCACTGAAAATAATTGGCCAGTGCCTCCAGTTCTTTAGTTTGCCTGTTCTAATATTGTGAGTCCACACCTATGTCTCCATCCTTTGGAGGAACCTGCATCAGAAGGTCCAATCTGAGTGTGTCTTCCTTCCTCTCCTGAGGAGGGACCTGAGACTTCATCACACACTAGGCAGGAGAGAGGCAGAGTCTGTGCTCCTTGGTCCTGCTTCAGCAGAGATGCAGCCCAGCCCAGTAAGTGCTGAGGGAGACAGTAATTGACAGAGGGACTGTTTGAGCATTCTTTCCCCCTCCAGAGCAGCAAACACAATAGTTTTCATAAAAGGTAGGAAGGCACCCATCTACATGGTTTTGGAATAGAGACTTTTGAAATTTATCTATTAGGTTCTGGTTGGCATATGAGAACTCTCATTCAGAGTTCTGCATATGCCTTACTTGTTCTGGTTCTGTCTGGCATCCTTCCCACAAGAACAGCTAATGGGTCTGTAAACTTCCCTTCACTCATTTAAATCATATGAAAGCAGTGATGAGAATGAGGAGGATAAAACTGATCATAACATCATGTACTGTTGTTCAAGGCTTCTTAAGTGTCAGACTCTGAGGTACGTTTTATGTTTCTTGTTCGATTCTGTCTGCATAATCTCTCCCAAATTGTTAGTGCACACATTATTATAATTTTAAAAAGAGGAAAGAGGCACAGCATTTTATGTCACATCTACCAGTTCATGAGTTAGAAAGTATTAAAGCCAAATCTGAAGCCTGTCAATCTGGGGAGACTGACTCCAGACACATGGCATCTGGGCAGTCTTCCCCTTTTCACCCAAACAGCCCTGTCACTTCCTGGCACTCCCTGCTTACTGTGCCCTTCCCCTTGGAATTTCCTGGAGGACACAGTGTTGGGGAGTAGGTGGCACTTGCCTCATCAACTATGGGAAGAACGTCTGAAATCACAGACGAAGCCATAGAAATAATCGGCACCTAATACTTTAGGGTAGATCTCTGTTGATGCTGTTCTGTGATTTCACTTCACCTGTCCACTGTCTCCTCTATAGATATAATGAGCTAGGTCAATCAAAAAAGGAGACACAAAATCAGTCTTGTGGTCCAGTCTTAGGCAGGAAAATGAAAATGCTTAAAATAATATACTCCAGATGCATCTGTAGTTATACCTCTCTACCTCTGCTGAAAACTTTCAGAAAGTCCCTGAAAATGAAATTTAGGGCATGGGACTCAGAGAAGAAAACCTTAATTTTGAATCCTGCTTGCTCCACTTATTCTTAGTGTGTTGTGGAGCAATTTCTTAGAATCTTGAAACTTAAGATTATCAACTGAGTGATTCCTCTTTCATACAGAACCATTGAATTGGGACTAAGCAAATAATGCCTACCCTCGGTGCAATAGCTATGTGATGGATGCACAAAGAAAGGGAAAAATACATAATTGAATTTGTTACTAATAATGATAAGAGTAATTGTCATGTCATC
This sequence comes from Bos taurus, assembly GCF_002263795.3. Taxonomy (NCBI): domain Eukaryota; kingdom Metazoa; phylum Chordata; class Mammalia; order Artiodactyla; family Bovidae; genus Bos; species Bos taurus. The sequence goes on along the minus strand of NC_037334.1, from coordinate 13,889,526 downwards.
AGATTTAAATATCTTGAGATCTGATGTGGTTTCCCTACATCCCTGACTTAACATTTTATTTTTGTTTCTACGAGTACATTCTTCATAGATGAAGAGAACTGAGTGAAGCTCATTTATTTCTGATTCCCCAAAACCTATATCTTGTTGGCACAGAGGAGACACCAAGGATAAAAAACCCGGTTAAGTGTTGAATAAACTCTTCTCTTTTTCATAGAAACTACTTGTGAGCAATATGGCTTCTACATGGTGGACCATTTATGCCAGTTTTCTCATCCTTTTCAGAATGTCCTGCAGGACTAGAGACAAATTAAAATACTGTTCGTTTCTGTCTATGTCGTGGACTTTGTTTGAGACTTGTTATTTTCCATTTAATAGCATCTGCAGCATTCAATCACTGAGAAGTCATTGAAGAGATTTTCATGAATATGAGGGGAATAAAAGAGAAAAGAATAGGACATGTATATTTTAATGCATGGGCTGAGACTTATTTTAGAGTTTCACATTAACTGTGCTCCAGCTCTGAGATAGGAAAGGCTTTGATCTCTCTGCTATATACTCCATGATACCTCATTACATTTTGGGCATTGTATTTTATTAATAAACATGCATGCCTGCTAACTCACTGCAGTTGTGTCCGACTATTTGCAATGCCATGGACTGTAGTCCACCAGACCCCTCTGTCCATGGAGTTTTGCAGGCAAGAATACTGGAATGCGTTGCCATGCCCTCCTCCAAGGGATCTTTCTGATCCAGGGATCAAACCTGCATCTCATGTCTCCTGCATTGGCAGGTGGGTTCTTAACAACTAGTGCCTCTTGGGAAGCCCTATTAATAAGCACACTATCCCAATAATGATTAAAATTATTTATACAAATGACCAAGTATTGTTTCCAGTTTCCCTTTGGTGCCACATATGTTCTAGAGTGGGTGGTAGATCTTTATGCCAAGAAGAAGAGAAGCACAGAGAGCTTGAGATATTTGCACACATTCCACTTATAGGCGTGAAAGACCCAGGACTCAAATCACTGATCTGATTTTTCATGTACCAGCTCTCAGTCATCTCCACTGTGGCTCATGTGTTTCTTTTCAAACCTACTTGGGTCCCAGAGGTGAAAGGAAGGTAGAGAATTGCTTCGTCCCCTTTTGGTTCAGTGAGTATCTGTGAATCACTGGACTAAGGCCACAGTTTACAGAGGTCATAATGGCACTAACATGGATGACTATAAGGTTTTCAATGAATAATCATGCATTGCAGTACAGCTTTGAAATTTAAGGTTGAAAAGATTTCCTATATAGGGTGAAAATGTTATGAATGCCATTGACAGAATGTTATTATTTTTTTTTTAATCCTTCCAATTTTATTTTATTTTTAAACTTTACGTAATTGTATTAGTTTTGCCAAATATCAAAATGAATCCACCACAGGTATACATGTGTTCCCCATCCCGAACCCTCCTCCCTCCTCCCTCCCCATACCATCCCTCTGGGCCGTCCCAGTGCACCAGCCCCAAGCATCCAGCATCATGCATCGAACCTGGACTGGCAACTCGTTTCCTACATGATATTTTACATGTTTCATTGCCATTCTCCCACATCTTCCCACCCTCTCCCTCTCCCACAGAGTCCATAAGACTGTTCTATACATCACTGTCTCTTTTGCTGTCTCGTACACCAGGTTATTGTTACCATCTTTCTAAATTCCATATATATGCGTTAGTATACTGTATTTATGTTTTTCCTTCTGGCTTACTTCACTCTGTATAATAGGCTCCAGTTTCATCCACCTCATTAGAACTGATTCAAATGTATTCTTTTTAATGGCTGAGTAATACTCCATTGTGTATATGTATATATATCCATTCATCTGCTGATGGACATCTAGGTTGCTTCCATGTCTTGGCTATTATAAACAGTGCTGCGATGAACATTGGGGTACACGTGTCTCTTTCCCTTCTGGTTTCCTCAGTGTGTATGCCCAGCAGTGGGGTTGCTGGATCATAAGGCAGTTCTATTTCCAGTTTTTTAAGGAATCTCCACACTGTTCTCCATAGTGGCTGTACTAGTTTGCATTCCCACCAACAGTGTAAGAGGGTTCCCTTTTCTCCACACCCTCTCCAGCATTTATTATTTGTAGACTTTTGGATCGCAGCCATTCTGACTGGTGTGAAATGGTACCTCATAGTGGTTTTGATTTGCATTTCTCTGATAATGAGTGATGTTGAGCATCTTTTCATGTGTTTGTTAGCCATCTGTATGTCTTTTTTGGAGAAATGTCTATTTAGTTCTTTGGCCCATTTTTTGATTGGGTCGTTTATTTTTCTGGAGTTGAGCTGTAGGAGTTGCTTGTATATTTTTGAGATTAGTTGTTTGTCGGTTGCTTCATTTGCTATTATTTTCTCCCATTCTGAAGGCTGTCTTTTCACCTTGCTAATAGTTTCCTTTGATGTGCAGAAGCTTTTAAGGTTAATTAGGTCCCATTTGTTTATTTTTGCTTTTATTTCCAATATTTTGGGAGGTGGGTCATAGAGGATCCTGCTGTGATGTATGTCAGAGAGTGATTTGCCTATGTTCTCCTCTAGGAGTTTTATAGTTTCTGGTCTTATGTTTAGATCTTTAATCCATTTTGAGTTTATTTTTGTGTATGGTGTTAGAAAGTGGTCCAGTTTCATTCTTTTACAAGTGGTTGACCAGATTTCCCAGCACCACTTGTTAAAGAGATTGTCTTTAATCCATTGTATATTCTTGCCTCCTTTGTCGAAGATAAGGTGTCCATATGTGCGTGGATTTATCTCTGGGCTTTCTATTTTATTCCATTGATCAATATTTCTGTCTTTGTGCCAGTACCATACTGTCTTGATAACTGTGGCTTTGTAGTAGAGCCTGAAGTCAGGTAGGTTGATTCCTCCAGTTCCATTCTTCTTTCTCAAGATCGCTTTGGCTATTCGAGGTTTTTTGTATTTCCATACAAATTGTGAAATTATTTGTTCTAGCTCTGTGAAGAATACTGTTGGTAGCTTGATAGGGATTGCGTTGAATCTATAAATTGCTTTGGGTAGTATACTCATTTTCACTATATTGATTCTTCCAATCCATGAACATGGTATATTTCTCCATCTATTAGTGTCCTCTTTGATTTCTTTCACCAGTGTTTTATAGTTTTCTATATATAGGTCTTTAGTTTCTTTAGGTAGATATATTCCTAAGTATTTTATTCTTTCCGTTGCAATGGTGAATGGAATTGTTTCCTTAATTTCTCTTTCTGTTTTCTCATTATTAGTGTATAGGAATGCAAGGGATTTCTGTGTGTTGATTTTATATCCTGCAACTTTACTGTAGTCATTGATTATTTCTAGTAATTTTCTGGTGGAGTCTTTAGGGTTTTCTATGTAGAGGATCATGTCATCTGCAAATAGTGAGAGTTTTACTTCTTCTTTTCCAATTTGGATTCCTTTTATTTCTTTTTCTGCTCTGATTGCTGTGGCCAAAACTTCCAAAACTATGTTGAATAGTAATGGTGAAAGTGGGCACCCTTGTCTTGTTCCTGACTTTAGAGGAAATGCTTTCAATTTTTCACCATTGAGGATAATGTTTGCAGTGGGTTTGTCATATATAGCTTTTATTATGTTGAGGTATGTTCCTTCTATTCCTGCTTTCTGGAGAGTTTTTATCATAAATGGATGTTGAATTTTGTCAAAGGCTTTCTCTGCATCTATTGAGATAATCATATGGTTTTTATTTTTCAATTTGTTAATGTGGTGTATTACATTGATTGATTTGCGGATATTGAAGAATCCTTGCATCCCTGGGATAAAGCCCACTTGATCATGGTGTATGATCTTTTTAATGTGTTGTTGGATTCTGATTGCTAGGATTTTGTTAAGGATTTTTGCATCTATGTTCATCAGTGATATTGGCCTGTAGTTTTCTTTTTTTGTGGCATCTTTGTCAGGTTTTGGTATTAGGGTGATGGTGGCCTCATAGAATGAGTTTGGAAGTTTACCTTCCTCTGCAATTTTCTGGAAGAGTTTGAGCAGGATAGGTGTTAGCTCTTCTCTAAATTTTTGGTAGAATTCAGCTGTGAAGCCGTCTGGACCGGGGCTTTTGTTTGCTGGAAGATTTTTGATTACAGTTTCAATTTCCATGCTTGTGATGGGTCTGTTAAGATTTTCTATTTCTTCCTGGTCCAGTTTTGGAAAGTTGTACTTTTCTAAGAATTTGTCCATTTCTTCCACGTTGTCCATTTTATTGGCATATAATTGTTGATAGTAGTCTCTTATGATCCTTTGTATTTCTGTGTTGTCTGTTGTGATCTCTCCATTTTCGTTTCTAATTTTGTTGATTTGATTTTTCTCCCTTTGTTTCTTGATGAGTCTGGCTAATGGTTTGTCAATTTTATTTATCCTTTCAAAGAACCAGCTTTTGGTTTTGTTGATTTTTGCTATGGTCTCTTTTGTTTCTTTTGCATTTATTTCTGCTCTAATTTTTAAGATTTCTTTCCTTCTACTAACCCTGGGGTTCTTCATTTCTTCCTTTTCTAGTTGCTTTAGGTGTAGAGTTAGGTTATTTATTTGACTTTTTTCTTGTTTCTTGAGGTGTGCCTGTATTGCTATGAACTTTCCCCTTAGGACTGCTTTTACCGTGTCCCACAGGTTTTGGGTTGTTGTGTTTTCATTTTCATTCGTTTCTATGCAAATTTTGATTTCTTTTTTGATTTCTTCTGTGATTTGTTGGTTATTCAGCAGCGTGTTGTTCAGCCTCCATATGTTGGAATTTTTAATCGTTTTTCTCCTGTAATTGAGATCTAATCTTACTGCATTGTGGTCAGAAAAAATGCTTGGAATGATTTCTATTTTTTTGAATTTACCAAGGCTAGCTTTATGGCCCAGGATGTGATCTATCCTGGAGAAGGTTCCATGTGCGCTTGAGAAAAAGGTGAAATTCATTGTTTTGGGATGAAATGACCTATAGATATCAATTAGGTCTAACTGGTCTATTGTATCGTTTAAAGTTTGTGTTTCCTTGTTAATTTTCTGTTTAGTTGATCTATCCATAGGTGTAAGTGGGGTATTAAAGTCTCCCACTATTATTGTGTTATTGTTAATTTCTCCTTTCATACTTGTTAGCATTTGTCTTACGTACTGTGGTGCTCCCGTGTTGGGTGCATATATGTTTATAATTGTTATATCTTCTTCTTGGATTGATCCTTTGATCATTATGTAGTGACCTTCTTTGTCTCTTTTCACCGCCTTTGTTTTAAAGTCTATTTTATCTGATATGAGTATTGCTACTCCTGCTTTCTTTTGGTCCCTATTTGCATGGAAAATCTTTTTCCAGCCCTTCACTTTCAGTCTGTATGTGTCCCCTGTTTTGAGGTGGGTTTCTTGTAGACAACATATGTAGGGGTCTTGTTTTTGTATCCATTCAGCCAGTCTTTGTCTTTTGGTTGGGGCATTCAACCCATTTACATTTAAGGTAATTACTGATAAGTATGATCCCGTTGCCATTTACTTTATTGTTTTGGGTTCGAGTTTATACACCGTTTTTGTGTTTCCTGTCTAGAGAATATCCTTTAGTATTTGTTGGAGAGCTGGTTTGGTGGTGCAGAATTCTCTCAGCTTTTGCTTGTCTGAAAAGCTTTTGATTTCTCCTTCATACTTGAATGAGATCCTTGCTGGGTACAATAATCTGGGCTGTAGGTTATTTTCTTTCATCATTTTAAGTATGTCTTGCCATTCCCTCCTGGCTTGAAGAGTTTCTATTGAAAGATCAGCTGTTATCCTTATGGGAATTCCCTTGTGTGTTATTTGTTGTTTTTCCCTTGCTGCTTTTAATATTTGTTCTTTGTGTTTGATCTTTGTTAATTTGATTAATATGTTTCTTGGGGTGTTTCTCCTTGGGTTTATCCTGTTTGGGACTCTCTGGGTTTCTTGGACTTGGGTGATTATTTCCTTCCCCATTTTAGGGAAGTTTTCCACTATTATCTCCTCAAGAATTTTCTCATGGTCTTTCTTTTTGTCTTCTTCTTCTGGAACCCCTATGATTCGAATGTTGTAGCATTTAATATTGTCCTGGAGGTCTCTGAGATTGTCCTCATTTCTTTTAATTCGCTTTTCTTTTATCCTCTCTGATTCATTTATTTCTACCATTCTATCTTCTAATTCACTAATCCTGTCTTCTGCCTCTGTTATTCTACTATTTGTTGCCTCCAGAGTGTTTTTAATTTCACTTATTGCATTATTCATTATATATTGACTCTTTTTTATTTCTTCTAGGTCCTTGTTAAACCTTTCTTGCATCTTCTCAATCCTTGTCTCCAGGCTATTTATCTGTGATTCCATTTTAGTTTCAAGATTTTGGATCAATTTCACTATCATTATTCGGAATTCTTTATCAGGTAGATTCCCTATCTCTTCCTCTTTTGTTTGGTTTGGTGGGCATTTATCCTGTTCCTTTATCTGCTGAGTATTCCTCTGTCTCTTCATCTTGTTTAAATTGCTGAGTTTGGGGTGTCCTTTCTGTATTCTGGCAGTTTGTGGAGTTCTCTTTATTATGGCGTTTCCTCACTGTGTGTGGGTTTGTACAGGTGGCTTGTCAAGGTTTCCTGGTTAGGGAAGCTTGTGTCGGTGTTCTGGTGGGTGGAGCTGTATTTCTTCTCTCTGGAGTGCAATGAAATGTCCAGTAATGAGTTATGAGATGTCTATAGTTTTGGGGTGACTTTGGGCAGCCTGTATCTTGAAGCTCAGGACTGTGTTCCTTTGTTGCTGGAGAATTTGCTTGGTATGTCTTGCCCTGGAACTTATTGGCCCTTGTGTGGTGCTTGGTTTCAGTGTCGGTATGGAGGCATTTGATGAGCTCCTCCTTTTGAAGAGTTGGGTTGCTTTTCTGGGTGCCTGATGTCCTCTGCTGGCATTCAGAAGTTGTTTTGTGGAATTTACTCGACGTTTAAATGCTCTTTTGATGAATTTGTGGGGGAGAAAGTGTTCTCCCCGTCCTACTCCTCCGCCATCTTGGCTCCTCCCCCCGACAGAATGTTATTTTTGCATTGAAACAAATATAAGGAATTAGCTTCCCTGGTGGCTCAGACAACATAGAATCTACCTGTGATGCAGGAGGCCCGGGTTCAATCCCTGGGTCAGGAAGATCCCCTGGAGAAGGAAATAGCAACCCACTCTGCCGGGAGCCAGCATGGGAGTCCCCACCCACGACAAGGTCATGTGGGAGAGTTCTGGTGGGCAAGGCGAGCAAGAACTCGAGGGGTGCCCCTCTGGGCCTGCCTGAGTGTCTATCCCAAAACCAGAGTCTGTCTGTTTTACTGCTTCATGACTTTCACCAACTCCTCTGACAGTCATGGTGGGCTATCCCCAACCACATTTTCTCTGAAGGAAATCAACTTAGAGCTCTAGCTAATTAGCCTCCTGGGCATAATAGGAGTGTTTCAATCCAAACCCCTCAGACGGCTCTCTAATTTGCCTGACAGGTTTACCCGGACTCCTACAGCTACGCATACGATTGTTTACAGTCTCCCAGCCGTGAGAGGCATGGGAAGCCTAAGATATTCAAACAGTATAGAGCCTCTCGGGGAGTTGGAAATTGTTAGAACTAGTAGAAGATTTCATTGTTGAGCCAATGCTTGCTGCCAAGTTTCCACATCCCCTGTATTTATCCTTAAAAATGTATTAATTAATATAGTTGGTACATAGGAAAAATAAGTAGTGGCCTTGGTGCTAACAACTTTAGACCCTTAAGGTAATAAATTCTTTCCTTGTTGTAAACCCATTGCACCTCTGCCCTATAGGAATGCAACTTTATCTAACACCTTCGGAGGATGGTGCCAAACTTTAAAATAATTACTCTTAGAGAAAATAAGTGTTATGGTTGACAAACCTTTATCAGAGTCATAAAATGTTAACAGGTTTTCTGGCCAGAAGATGGTGTAAATCACCTAAACCATTTGTATACGATAAGCTTGCAGAAGAGAAAGCCTGGTCTCGATAAGGATCAAAGACTGCTGACTTTGCATGATTTCACACCTCCTATTATTCTCTAGGCACAACTTAAGGTATATAAGGTCCCTTTGAAAATAAAGCTACGGGCCTTGCTCAAAGCTTGGTCTCCCAGTGTCATTCTTTCTTGTTTCCTTTTCCTCCTTTTCTTTTCTGTTCTTCCTTCAGGACATTTAATTGGAGTGTGGGGGTCCTCTGGGACTACTTATTTGCCTGGGCTTCTAAGACCCACTCGAGAATGCACCCAAGGTGGAGCACCTTCCGCTATTCGAGAGGGTGCCTGCGGCCTCCGTAGTCAGAGCAAGTTCGGTGTCATGAACTTTATTGATTTCCCGCATAAACCAGTTATTAATGAGCCTCTAAAATCTCTCAGCTTTTGCTATTATAATCGCCAACACCGTCCTCCTGAGGGAATCCCTGGATCCTACCAGGACTGGACTCTGGTACTACTCCAGTATTCTTGCCTGGAGAATCCCATGGACAGAGGAGCCTGGCTGGCTCCAGTCCATGGGATCACAAAGAGTCAGACATGACTGAGCACACACACACATACCAAACTGGTTATGCACCCATTTTGAGAACTTAACTAATTGCCACTCACATGTTATGTACTAATTTCCATTTGTCTGAAACAGAGAGAGGTACAAGAATTTTCATAGGATTGTTGTAAGCAAAAACTGATATAAATAAAAAATAATATACGTAATGTAAACTAAATACTTATTTAATATATAAAATATATTAAATTATATATTACTGCATTTAAATGTGTAAAATTTGTTAAAGTGAAATTAATTTATATAAACTTACCAACTGAAGAAAATGGTATGTTTCCTTATGTAATAACATGTGTCAGGAAATTGTTTGATGTAGTTGTATGTACTTCACAAGAGACTTAACCAAAATGTTGGGTAAAGAAGTGCATTCATAGGCAATATGGATAGTATTCTATTTAGGGAAAAGTTTTTAAAAGCTGGTTATGCATAACGTCAAATGAATATTGACATTATGGAAACATTTACAAGGAAACATCTATCAAGTTCATCACACTAGTTGCTTTTGGGGACATGTATGCAGAGAAATGGGATAGAACTGAGATTCCAAAAGAAGTTAACTTTTATCATTAATGTTTCAAATTTCTATAATATGTGGAATCTGAAGCAATATTATTAAATGATTATATTTTAAGAATAGGTAGGGTATTCATGCAATGGCACCCCACTCCAGTACTCTTGCCTGGAAAATCCCATGGACGGAGGAGCCTGGTAGGCTGCAGTCCATGGGGTCGCTGAGGGTCGGACACGACTGAGCGACTTCACTTTCACTTTTCACTTTCATGCATTGGAGAAGGAAATGGCAACCCACTCCAGTGTTCTTGCCTGGAGAATCCCAGGGACGGGGGAGCCTGGTGGGCTGCCGTCTATGGGGTCGCACAGAGTCAGACACGACTGAAGTGACTTAGCAGCAGGGTATTCATGACAGTATTAATTGATAATATTCATGGAGATTTTTCTAAGTGTTGGGCAATATTCATTCTAAGGCAGTGTTGATCAAGCCCTGGTTCACAGAAGGGAGACCAAGACACTCGCCAGTAGAGATCCTGAAACTGGTTCTGGGCTGAAGTTGGGGTAACTAAGCATTTTTAAATGAGCGCACATGAATAATTGATGAAACGGAAGTGAGAATCACTGGTTTTTAAAAACTTTCTTGAATGATATTATTCTGTAGGTTCAATTACTATCATAATTTCATAGATAAGGATACTGCAAGATGTGTTGGGATGATTCTATTTAAATCTTTTTAATGCATTCCCTTGTCATTGCAATATTATTTGAAATAGTGAAAATATGAATACATGTATGTTGACAGATGAACAGGTAAAGAAAATATGGTGCGTATAAATAAGATATTACTCAGCCATGAGGGGAGATATAGTTAGGGAGGGAATCAACATGTACACTCCGCTATATGCTTTTTTTGTTCTTTGTTACATTTATATTTTTAATTGATTTATTTATTTTACTGGAAGGTAATTAAAATATTGTGATGGTTTTTGCCTTACATCAACATGATTTGGCCAAAGGTACACATGTACAACCAACAAGGACTTACTGTATAGCACAGGGAACTCTGCTCAATGTTATGTGGCAGTGGGGAGGGGAGGGGATTTTGAGGCAGAATGGATACATTTATATGTATGGCTGAGTTCCTTTGCTGTTTGCCTGAAACTATCACAACATTGTTAACTGGCTATACTCCAATATAAAATAAGAAGTTTAAAAGAAAGAGCTGTAGTTTTGAGAACTGGTAGTGGAGAAGGTGGAGAAATGTTGGTCAAAGGATATAAACTTTTGTTATAAAATGAATACATTCTGGGGCTCTAATATGCAGTCTGATGACTATAGGTAATAATTTTGTATTGTGTGTTCTTGAAATCTGCTGTGAGAGGTCTGTTTAACTTACCACATAGGCGCGTGAGCACAAATAGAAGCTATGTAAGGTGACATATACATTAATTAATTTGATTGTGGTAGTTATTCACGATTTGTATTCTGTTAAATCATCATTTTAATGATGATTTTCATTTTTCAAAACCTCCTTTAAAAACCTTCATGTGGCACAACACAAATATATGCAATTTTGTCAATCATTCCAATAAACTGAAAACAAAAAAGCAAAACAATAAGGTAGTGTTATTTCACCAACACAGAATAGAGTCCAAAAGATCTAAAGTGGTCTCACACATTAGACATTTAAATGAGATGGTATGGAAACAAATAACATTGTATAAAATTAAAAAAAATTTCAAGAGCGTTTCTAAAATTTCATTATTGTTTAGTCATTGAAATGCTCTGTACACTAATGCTGTAATTATAGTTACTAATGCTGTATGATCATGTGCACTTAATTAACCCATGCAGATCAAAGTTTTCAGTACACTAAAGTCAAATGAAATATATACTAAGTGATTCTTAAAACAGAACCCTGATAACTGAGTAATTACTTATTTCATGAAGGAGGGAAGACAGAGAAACCAATAAAACTCTGAATATCACCTAAAAATGCTTTCTGACTGTGAACATTCATTTTTAATTTAGAATCCAGACGACCAAGTCCTTCATTTCATAGAGATTTAAAAAATATTCCAAATAAAGGAAATATCTAGAATTGAATTTAAATGAAATACGATTTACACAAATATTTCATTTCTTTGAAGTATAATTTTTCATAAAGGGGAAGGGAATTTCTCTTTCTGTATTATTTCTAAATAAGTAGGCTGTATTTAACTGAGATCATGGATGTTCTAGTTCCCTTTCACTTTTCTGTGAAGTTTTATAATCTAAGAGTTTATAGACAGACATGTATAACACAGAAATCAAGAAGGAAAAATTCTAAGCAAATATAATTTGTCACAGTGAGAAATATTGTTGAAGGAACAGGGATATATAATCTTAGAAATAAGTTAGTTGAATCCAAAATATGGACACAGTGCTGCATGACTGACCATTTATGTATTTCCTATTTTCCAAGTCCTCTTTTCTTTTTCCAAAGATATCCAACCTACATAGAACTGGAAATCTAACCAGTGTCTCAGAATTCTTCCTCCTGGGCCTCTCAGATGATCCAGAACTGGAGCCTTTGCTCTGTGTCCTGTTCCTGTCCATGTACCTGGTCACCGTGCTGGGGAACCTGCTCATCATATTAGCCATCACCTCTGACCCCCGCCTCCATACCCCCATGTACTTTTTCCTCTCCAATCTGTCCTTGGCTGACATCAGTTTCATCTCCACCACCATCCCTAAGATGATTGTGAACATCCAAAGTCACAGCAGAGTCATCTCCTATGCGGGCTGCCTGACACAGATGTCTACTCTTATCCTTTTTGGGTATATGGATTGTACTCTTCTTACCGTGATGGCCTATGACAGGTTTGTGGCCATCTGTCACCCACTGCACTACACGGCCATCATGAACCCACGCCTCTGTTGCTCCTTAGTCTTGGTGTCCTTTTGTGTTAGCCTTTTGGACTCCCAGGTGCACAATATGATTGTGCTACAACTTTCCTGCTTCAAGAATGTAGAAATTTCTAGTTTCTTCTGTGACCCTTCCCAACTCCTCAACCTTGCCTGTTCTGACACACTCAAAAATAGTATAGTCAGGTATATTATTGGTGCCATGTCTGGTTTTATCCCTACCTCAGGGATCTTTTTCTCTTACTATAAAATTCTTGTCTCCATTCTGAGGGTCCCCTCATCAGGTGGGAGGTATAAAGCCTTCTCTACCTGTGGTTCTCACCTGGCAGTTGTTTGCTTATTTTATGGAACAGCCCTGGGTGAGTACCTCAGCTCAGCTCTTTCACAATCTCCCAGGAAGAATGCTGCAGCCTCGGTGATGTACACTGTGGTCACCCCCATGCTGAACCCCTTCGTCTACAGTCTGAGAAACTGGGGCATCAAAAGGGCCTTGTGGAGATTCCTTAGCAGAACAATCTCCTCTTAGGTTCTGGCCACCCATTTGAGTGTAGTCTTGAAAATGTAGCAAAACTAAACCTGGAGATATAAAAATTCTACCTCTCTCATGTTATCAGTTTTGTAAGTCTTATGACCCCCTTGCCTTTCTTTGATTGACACCTGAATATTGCTTCTCTTTCATGGTTTAACATGACAGTAGGGACATTGAGGATCCTTTGTGCATCATAATCACTCCTTGACTGAATCTCATTATATCTACGGAGATTCAATAATTTTCTTTGGTGGTGCAAGCATCCTTGAAAGGTGAATCATTCCCTTTTTTTGCCACTTTTTTTATTTTTATTTTTTGACATATGGTGCTTTATTATTTCAAGATAGGTAAAATCTCAACTGAGAGATGAGAAAGGATTTATATAGAAGGTGCTGTGACTGATTGAACATGTCCACAGTGGTTTGTGAAGTTCTGTACTGGAGATTTCTCACTGGATGATGCTCCATGGTTGGGTAGACAAGTTGAAGTTGATAGAGATCAAATCAAGATACGAGGTGAGAAAATAATTTGCACCAGCTTGATTATGTTTATTGCTTTAATATCTGGATTTCACATAAGTGAAAAAGCCTTCTTGACTGTATTTCTGCTTGTGATTCTCTACTTAAATGTAAGGAAAATGTTCTGTTTTTAAAACAAATTGTGACAGGTGATGTACAGTGGATACTGTACAGTAATGTGGAATGGAAGAGATCATGGTGCAAGTGAAATGAATCACCACCAACCACACCAAAGGCTGGTGTTCACCCAAAGAAGGTGATGTATATGGTGGAATGGAAAGGAGTCCTCTGTTATTAATATAAGCTCCTCCTAGAAAATCAAATGATTAATTCCAACAAGTAATGCTCCCAGTTAGACCAACTGAAAACAGTACTCCATGAAAAGCATCCAGAAAATGCATAATTATCCAACTATGAATTATGAAGTTGCCTGGATTATGGCAGAAATTAGTAGAACAAAACTAATATGTTGTTCAATAAAATTCTTTGATGAAAGTGACAATTGTCTTTTATTTTTACTTAAAACCAGGATAATGCAAGACCACATGTTTCTCTTTCTGTTTGTTTGTTTGTTTGTTTTTTTTTTTGGTTTTGTTTCTTTACAAATTTTTTAAAATTATTTTTTATTGAAAGATAATTGCTTTACAGAATTTTTGAGTCACGTGATTTTGTTGTTCATGATTCACGTTGATTGATTCATGTTGAGGTTGTTGTCTTCTGTCAAAGCTCAACATGAATCAGACATAGGTACACATAAATCCCCTCCCTTTTGAACCTCCCTCCCATCTCACTCCCCATCCCACACCCCTAGGTTGATACAAAGCCTCTGTTTGAGTTTCCTGAGCCATACAGCAAATTCCCATTGGATATCTATTTTACATACAGTAATGAAAGTTTCCATGTTACTCTTTCCATACATAAACCCTCTCTTCCCCTGTCCCCATTTCCATAAGTTAATTCTCTATGTCTGTTTCTCCATTGCTGCCCTGCAAATAAACTCTTCAGAACCATTTTTCTAGATTCTCTATATATGTGTTAGAATGCAACATTTATGTTTCTCTTTCTGACTTACTTCACTCTGTATAATTGGCTTTAGGTTCATCCATGTCATTAGAACTGACTCAAATGCATCCCTTTCCATGGCTGAATAATATTCCATTGTGTATAGGTACCACAACTTCTTTATCCATTCATCTGTTGATGGCATCTAGGTTGCTTTCATGTTCTAGCTATTGTAAATAGTGCTGCAATGAACAGTGGGATACATGTGTCTTTTTCTTTTTTTTTAAATTTTATTTTATTTTTAAACTTTACATAATTGTATTAGTTTTGCCAAATTTCAAAATGAATCCATCACAGGTATACATGTGCTCCCCATCCTGAACCCTCCTCCCTCCTCCCTCCCCATACCATCCCTCTGGGTCTTTTTCAATTTTGGTTTTCTCAGGGTATATGCCTAGGAGTGGGATTGCTGGGTCATATGGTGGTTTTATTCCTAGTTTTTTAAGGAATCTCCATACTGTCTTCCATAGTGGCTGTATCAGTTTACATTCCCATCAGCAGTGCAAGAGTGTTTGTTCCCTTTTCTCCACACCCTTTCCAGCATTTATTGTTTGTAGACTTTTTGATGATGGCCATTCTGACAGGTGTAAGGAGAGATTTCATTGTAGTTTTGATTTTCATTTCCCTAATAATGAGCAATATTGAGCATTTTTCATGTGTTTGTTTCATGTGTTTAGCCATCTTATGTCTTCTTTGGAGAAATGTCTGTTTAGGTCTTTCCCCCACATTTTGATTGGGTTGTTTGTTTTTCTGGTATTGAGTTGTATGAGCTGCTTGTAAATTTTGGAAATTAATCCTTTGTCAGTTGTTTCATTTGCTATTATTCTCTCCCATTCTGAGGGTTGTCTTTTCACCTTGTTTATAGTTTCCTTTTCTGTGCAAAAGCTTTGAAATTTAATCAGGTCCCACTTGTTTACTTTTGTTTTTATTTCCATTACTCTAGGAGGTGGGTCATAGAATTTATGCTTTGATTTATGTCATCGAGTGTCCTGCCTATGTTTTCCTCTAAGAGTGTTATAGTTTTTTGTCTTATATTTAGGTTTTTAATCCATTTTGAGTTTACCTTTATGTATGGTGTTTGAAAGTGTTCTAATTTCATTCTTTTATATGTAGCTGTCCAGTTTTCTCAGCACCACTTATTGAAGAGGCTGTCTTTGCTTCATTGTATATTCTTGCCTCCTTTGCAAAAATAAGGTAGCCACAGGTGCATAGGTTAATTACTGGGCTTTCTATTTTGTTCCTTTGGTCTATATTTCTGTTTTTGTGCCAGTACCACACTGTCTTAATGACTGTAGCTTTGTAGTATAATCTGAAGTCAGGAGGGTTGATTCTTCCAGCTCCATTCTTCTTTCTCAAGACTGCTTTGGCTATTCAGAGTCTTTTGTGTTTCCATATGCACTGTGAAATTTTTTGTTCTAGTTCTGTGAAAAATGTCATTGGTAATTTGATAGGGATCATATTGAATCTGTAGATTGCATCTGGTAGTATAGTATTTACATAACATTGATTCTTCCTACCCAGGAACATAGACTATCTCTCCATTTGTTTATGTTGTCTTTGATTTCTTTCATCAGTGTCTTATAATTTTCTCTGTACAGCTTTTTGTCTTCTTAGATAAGTTTATTCTTAGATATTTAATTCTTGTTGTTGCAATGATGAAGGGGATTGATTTTTTAATTTCTCTTTCTGACTTTTCATTGTTAGTGTATAGAAATGCAAGTGAGTTCTGTGTATTGATTTTGTATCCTGCAACTTTGCTAAATTCACTGATTAGCTCTAGTAATTTTCTGATAATATCTTTAGAGTTTTCTATGTACAGTATCATGTCATCTGCAAGCAGTGAGAGCTTTACTTCTTTTCCAATCTGGATTCCTTTTTATTTCTTTTTCTTCTCTGATTGCTGTACTAGATTTCCAAAACTGTGTTGAATAACAGTGGTGAAAGTGGACACCCTTGTCTTGTTCCTGATGTTAGGGGGAATGCTTTCAGTTTTTCACCATTGAAAAAAATGTTTTCTGTAGGTTTATCATATATGGCCTTTACTATGTTGAGGTAGGTTCCTTCTATGCCCATTTTTTGAAGAGTTTTAGTCATAAATGAGTGCCAAATTTTGTCAAAGGATTTTAATGCATCTATTGAGATTATCATATGGTTTTTATCTTTCAATTTATTAACGTGTATCACATTGATTGATTTGTGCATATTGAAGAACCTGTGCATCCCTGGAATAAACCTGAATTGATCATGGTGTATGAATTTTTTGATTTGTTGCTGAATTCTGCTTGCTAAAATTCTGTTGAGGATATTTGCATCTATGTTCATCAGTGATACTGGCCTGTAATTTTCTTTTTTGTGTGTTGTCTTTGTCTGGTTTTGGTATCAGGGTGATGGTGGCCTTGTAGAATGAGGAGTTTGGAAGTGTTCCTTCTTCTGCAATTTTTTGAAAGAGTTTTAGAAGGATAGGCATTATCTCTTCTCTAAATGTTTTTGATAGAATTCTCCTGTGAAGCCATCTGCTCCTGGGCTTTTGTTTTCTGGGAGATTTTGGATCACGGCTTCAATCTCAGTGCTTGTAATTGGGTTGTTCATAATTCCTATTTCTTCCTGCTTCAGTCTTGGAAGATTGAACATTTCTAAGAATCTGTCCATTTCTTCCACTTTACCCATTTTATTGCCATATAGTTGTTCATATTAGTCTCTTATAATCCTTTTTATTTCTGCATTGTCTGCTATAACCTCTCCTTTTTCATTTCTAATTTTGTTGATTTGATTCGTCTCTCTTTTTTTCTTGATGAGTCTGGCTAAATGTTTGTCAATTTTGTTTATCTTCTCAAAGAAGCAGCTTTTAGTCATTAATCTTTACTATTGTTCCGTTCATTTCTTTTTTTTTTTGGGGGGGGGATGCTGTTTGCCCAGTTGCTCCCACTAGTCATATCTGACTCTCAGCTCTGGCCCATCCCTGCTGCTACTGCTGCTAAGTCTCGTCAGTCATGTCCAACTCTGTGCGGCCCCATAGACGGCAGCCCACCGGTTCATTTCTTTTTCATTTATTTCTTCTAGGATATTTATAATTTATTTCCTTCTACTAATTCTGGGATTTTTTCTTCTTCTTTTCCCAGTTGTTTTAGGTGTAAAGTTAGATTGTCTAGTCCATGTTTTTCTTGTTTCTTGAGGTAGGATTGTATTGCTATAAACTTCCTTCTTAGAGCTTCTTTTGCTGTACCCATAGGTTATGAGTTGTTGTGTTTTAATTTTCATTTGTTTCTAGAAATTTTTTATTCCCCTTTTGATTTCTTCAGTAATCTGTTGGCTATTTAGAAACATATAATTTAATCTCCATGTGTTTTTGTTTCTTGCAGTTTTTTTTTTTCTTGAAATTTATATCTAGTCTCATAGCCTTGAGGTTGGAAAAGATGCTTGATATGATTTCAATTTTTAAAAATTTCCTGAGGTTTGATTTGTGACCCAAGATGTGGTTTAACCTGGAGAATGTTTCATGTGCACTTGAAAAGGTGTATTCTTCTGCATTTGGATGAAATGTCCTGAAGATATCAATGAGGTCCACCTCATCTAATGTATCATTTCTTGTGCTACTGTCTTTTTCTCCTTTTATATCTGTTAGTGTTTGTCTTATGTACTGAGGTGCTCCTATGTTGGGTACATAGATATTTACAATTGTTATGTCTTCCTCTTGGATTGATCCCTTGATTAGTATGTAATCTGATCTCTTCTAATCTTCATTTCTTGTAATCTTCTCTATTGTAAAGTCTATTTTGTCTGATATGAGGATTGCTACTCCAGTTTGCTTTTGCTTCCTATTTGCATGGAATATATTTTTCCATCCTCTCACTTTCAGTCTATATGTGTCTTTAGGTCTGAGGTGGGTTTCTTGTAGACAGCATATATATGGGTCTTGTTTTTGTATCCATTCAGCCAGTCTGTGTCTTTTGGTTGGAGCGTTTAATCTATTTACATTTAAAGTAATTATTGATATATATGTTCCTATTGCCATTTTCTTAATTGTTTGGGTTGATTTTGTAGAACTTTTTCCTTCTCTTGTATTTCTTGACTATATAAGTCCCTTTAACGTTTGTTTTAAAGCTGGTTTGGTGATACTGAATTCTCTTAACTTTTGCTTGTCTGAAAAGCTTTTTATTTCTCCATCGATTTTGAGTGAGATCCTTGCTGGGTACAGTAATCTTGGTTGTAGATTTTTCCCTTTCAGTACTTTAAATATATTCTGCCATTCCCTTCTGGCCTGTAGAGTTTCTGCTGAAAGAACAGCTGTTAAGTGTATGGGGTTTCCCTTGTATGTTACTTGCTGTTTTTCCCTTGTTGCTTTTAATATTCTTTCTTTACATTTAATCTTTGTTAGTTTGATTAGTCTGTATCTTGGTGTGTTTCTCCTTGGGTTTGTCCTGTATAGGACTCTTTGTGCCTCTTGGACTTGATTGACTATTTTCTTTTCCACGTTGGGGTAATTTTCATATATAGTCTCTTCAAAAAATTTCTCATACCCTTTCTTTTTCTCTTCTTCTTCTGGGACCTCTATAATTTGAATGCTAATACGTTTGATATTGTCTCAGAGGTCTGAGTCTATCCTCAGTTCTTTCCATTCTTTTTACTTTATTCTGCTTTTCAGAAGTTTTCCCCACCATTTTATCTTCCAGCTCACTGATTCATTCTTCTGCTTCAGATATTCTGCTATTTATTCCTTCCAGAGTATTTTTAATTTCAGTAATTGTGTTGTTTGTCTCTGTATGTTTGTTCTTTAATTTTTTAGGTCTTTGTTAGTTGATTCTTACATTTTCTTCATTTTGTTTTCACGGTTTTTGATCATCTTTACTATCATTATTCTGAATTCTTTTTCAGGTATTTTGCCCATTTCCTCTTCATTTATTTGAACATCTGTGTTTCTAGTTTGATCCTTCATTTGTGTAGTATTTCTCTGCCTTTTCATTTTTTTTTTGTAACTTAGTGTGTTTGAGGTCTCCTTTTCTCAGGCTTTAAGGTTGATTTTTTTTCTTTCTTTTGGTTTCTTCCCTCCTAAGTTTGAACAGTGGTTTCTACAAGCTTCATATAGGGTGAGATTTGTGCTGAGTTTTTTATTTGTTTGTTTGTTTGTCCTCTGATGGGCAAGGTTGAGAGAGGTGGTAATCCTGTCTGCTGATGATTGAGTTTGTACTTTTTTTGTTTGTTGTTTAGATGAGGCATCCTGCACAGGGTGCTACTGATGGTTGGGTGATGCCACGTCTTCCATTCAAGTGGTTTCCTTTGTGTGAGTTCTCTCTCTTTGATACTCCCTAAAGTTAGTTCTCTGGTAGCTTAGGGTCTTGGCATCAGTGCTTCCACTCCAAAGGCTCAGGGCTTGATTTCTGTCAGGAACAGATTCCACAAGTGGTTTGTTATGGCATTAAATGATATTAAAACAAATACCAAAAAAATGAGAAACCAAAATGAACCCCAGACAAATGGCAGTTACAAAATAAGGCAAATAATAATGAAAATATTGGAATATACACATATACATATACACCCATAAGCAAAGTCAAACAGTTCAACAAAAATAAAGTACAGTAGATTGGCTTGGCAAACAAAGGAAATAAAAAATTACATTTACCAGTTAAGAACAAAACTAACTTAAGCACAAACTGGAAAGCAAAATTAAAGCAAGGTGTTAATTGGGGAATAAATTAATGCAAACAAAACTAACAAATATGTTGAAAGGAAAGGAAAGAACGAAAAGAAAGAATAGATACACAAAGTTAAATAGAGGTAGATGAAGATTTATATATATTAAAGATTAACTGCAAGGGGAAAAGAACAGTAGAAAAGGCAAACAAAGGAATAAATGTAGAAAAAAATTAAAATTAAAAATTAAAATCAAAAAAAGAGAGAGAGCAAAAAAGGAAAATTCCACAGAACTGCAAAAACCCAACATAGAGGCAGAGGTTTATAACAACAATAAAAAATGTTACTGAGAAAAAAGAAAGCTCAAAACCTTAATTAGGTTTCATAATGCCATTAAAATCAACAACTACAACACAGGGGTAAAAATAGGAAATAAAAGAAAGAAAAAAATTCCAAAAGAATCTGCAGAACAAGTCAAATCATAAGAATAATAAATGTTTTTCTTGAGTCACTGCTGTAAGAGTCCTTTCCCTCACTGGGAGTCACAGTCCACCTCACTTCCTTAGGATGCCTTCCAACACTGTGCTGTTCGCTGGACCTGCTGTGGGAACAGCTCAGATTCTAATCTGGTCCTATTCCTGTGTGTTCTTGCCTCCAATGTCCACAGCTATCAGAACTAGTGCATTTTCTTTTGTGGGAGCTCTCAACGTCCTTTTATATATTCCATAGACACAGAGTTTGCCTTGTTGATCATGTAGAATTTGCAGCTTGTACAGCAAGTAGGAAGGTTTTGGGTCTTCTTCCTTAGCCATACTGCCCCTGAGTTTCCATTGTTTTATTTTCACTTCTGCATGTGGGTAATCCACTGGGGTTTGCTCCTGAGGCTGCCCTGGAGAACTTGGGTTTACCCCTGTGAGGGCCAGGTGTGGAAGTGGTTCAGCTGCTTGAGTTTGGGGGTTCTGGCAGCCCCAGTTACTCAGGGGAGTCAGCGGCAAGGGCAGCAGGAAATATAGTGTTCTAGAAGGGTATGGTGACTGCAGCCATGAAATTAAAAGACGCTTACTCCTTGGAAGGAAAGTTATGACCAACCTAGATAGCATATTCAAAAGCAGAGACATTACTTTGCCAACAAAGTTCATCTAGTCAAGGCTATGGTTTTTCCTGCGGTCGTATACAGATGTGAGAGTTGGACTGTGAAGAAGGCTGAATGCCAAAGAATTGATGCTTTTGAACTGTGATGTTGGAGAAGACTCTTGAGAGTCCCATGGACTGCAAGGAGATCCAACCAGTCCATTCTGAAGATCAGCCCTGGGATTTCTTTGGAAGGAATGATGCTAAAGCTGAAACTCCAGTACTTTGGCCACCTCATGTGAAGAGTTGACTCATTGGAAAAGACTCTGATGCTGGGAGGGATTGGGGGCAAGAGGAGAAGGGGACGACAGAGGATGAGATGGCTGGATGGCATCACTGACTCGATGGATGTGAGTCTGAGTGAACTCCAGGAGTTGGTGATGGACAGGGAGGCCTGGCGTGCTGCGATTCATGGGGTCGCAAATGGACACGACTGAGTGACTGATCTGATCTGATCTGATCTGAGAAGGATAATGGCAGCCAGTATTGGTCAATATGATCCTATATTTCTGCCTGATGAACCCCCCTGACAGAGAAGCCTGGAAGGCCAGTGTACAGGATCACAAAGAGCTGGACATGACAGAAACGACTCTGTGCACATAGATGCAAGACTTTTTTTTTTTTTTTTTTTTTTGCCTGTGGCAGCTCTGCCCCAATGCGAGTTGAGCGTGAATATGGCACAACTCCTTGGCTTGCAGGGACTCTGGTAGTGCCAAGTGTGCAGGGACATGGACTGCCTCTGCCACAGGTGTTATGGCCCTATCAGAATCTTTATTCAAGCCTCTTATAGCTGGTGATCAGAAGGCCTCTTTGGCCAGTCTTTCTCCATAGCTCTGCCCATTCTGGTACTTAGAGGACTCCCTTGCCTGGGGTCCTTCGTCATTTGGCACATCAGGCACATAGAGGGCCCCCTCCTAGCTGGGGTCTTACTCTGTAGATCGGCATGTCAGGCACTTAAAGGAGCACCCTGGGTGGGGTCCCACTCTGTAGTTCAGCTAATCAGGCATTTGATGGGCCAGCCTCTCTATTGTTCAGCTGCCAATGCTGGCATGTGGGGAGAGAGGCTATGATGATGGCTCCACCTCCCTATGCATGACTCGGCAGTATCACCTTGCTTCCATGGCTGCCTGGCTTTCTTCTGTGGGCATTTCCCACCACAGTCTCCTCCCTCATATCCCCTCAATCCCCCTGGGATTACTCCACAATCCTTAAACTCCAGCTCCCAGTCTCTGCACCTTCCAGGGGACCTGCATCCTTGTCTAGGGTATGTACGGCTATGGCAAGGACTGCCTGATTCTCATTCCATTTAGGCTGCCACAGATCAGCTGTTTCACTCTCAGCCTTACATGTTTCTCCTCCGACTCAGACAATTGCCCTCATGTGGGGATAGGACCCCTGCTTCAGTTCCCCCACCCACTGAGGGCAGGTCCAGTCCCATTAATACTCCTGTTTTCCCCCTAATTCCTTCATCCTACCGAGTTTTGCATGGTTCTATATATTCTTTTCCACTGGCCAGGTACTTCTGTCCACTCTCAGCTGGTGTTCTGCATGCATTTCTGTGTCTGAAGGTGTATTCCTGACGTATTTGTTAGAGAGAGATATACTCCCTGCCCACCTACTCCTCTGCCATCTTGTTCTCTCCCTGCCACTTAATTTTTTTAAATTGAAGGATATTTGCTTTACAGAATTTTGTGGTTTTATGTTATGCATCAACAAGAATCAGTCATAGGTACACTCATGTCCCCTTTTAATACACTGAAAATTTGCAAGTTTGTCACAGTCCTTATGTATTTTTCACAGTAAATTCTATTTTTCAAATGTCTGCATGCAGTTATGTGTGAGGAGACATGCTACTGCATCTCAACCTTGGGTTTTATTGCAGTCACCTGGGAAGGTTAAAAATACTGACCATTGGTTCTCACCACCAGATATCCTGATTTAACTGTATCTGGGTGTGTTTTGGAGTTTTTATGGTGGCTGAGATGGTAAAGAATCTGCCTGCAATGAGGGAGACCTGGGTTTGACCCCTGGGTTGGGAAGATACACTGGAGGTGGGCATGGCAACCCACTCTGGTATTCTTGCCTGTAGAATTCCCATGGACAGAGGAGCCTGGAAGGCTACAGTCCATGGGGTGGCAAAGGTTGGACTTGACTTAGTGACTAAGCACAAGGCATGTTCTGAGCATGAGGCTTTTGAAAAGCACTCAGGTGGTTCTAGTGTGTGTCCAAGGTTGTTAACTACTGATCCAAGTCAGATCGTTCCTTCAAAGGTGAACTTTACATCTTGAGTCTTAACTGCTCATGGACAAATGCTAAAGATCCAGAAGAGATCAGAGGGCAAAGGTGGTGGTGGTGGGGGATATGAAGATCCTGATGTTGTAGCAAGTGATGTGTTTTTCCCATTATTTCTAATAAATTTCTTCACATAGCTTCTCTACATCATATATATGGGCTTCAGTTCCAAGTGAGGTGCTTGAAATCACTACTCTATGTTGCATCTTGTATTAAACTTATATATTTTCAACAGTGGTCTGGAAATGTCTTTTTGCTTTAAAAACTCAGTCGATCCCTTTACACCCCTCAAGCTATTGGTGGAATAGCTTCTTCAGTCAGTTATGATTGCTGTTACTTCTTTGTTCTTTCTTGTCTTTTGTCCTAAAATAACGCAGTAACCAACTGTCTTTTAAATGTTCATCATTAAAAGGACTAATTTGCTCCTATTGCATCTTTAGTTTGGCAGTTCTGAATTTGTGGCTCCACACCTATGTCTCCATCCTTTGTAGGAATCTGCATCAAAGGCTTCCATCCTGAGTCTGCCTTCCTGCCTGTCCTAAGGAAGGACTTTGAGACTCCATCAAACTCCAGGAAGGAGAGGGGTAGTGAGTCTGTGCTACTTGGTCATGCTCCAGCATGGATGCAGCCCAGCCCAGTAAGTGCTGAGGGAGACAGAGAGGGATGAAGGGAGTGTTGGGAGCATGATTTCCTTCTCAAGCAGAATGAACATGATAGTTGTCTACAAGAGACCCACCTCAAAATAAGGGACACATACAGACTGAAAGTGAAGGGCTGAAAAAAGATATTCCACACAAAAGGAGACCAAAAGAAAGCAGGAATAGCAATACTCATATCAGATAAGATAGACTTTGAAATAAAGGCTGTGAAAAGAGAAAAAGAAGGTCACTACATAATGATCAAAGGATCAATCCAAGAAGAAGATATAACAATTGTAAATATATATGCATCCAACATAGGAGCACTGGAATACGTAAAGCAAATGCTAACAAGTATGAAAGGGGAAATTAACAATAACACAATAATAGTGGGAGACTTTAATACCCCACTCACATCTATGGATAGATCAACTAAACAGAAAATTAACAAGGAAACACAAACTTAAAATGATACAATGGATCAGTTAGACCTAATTGATATCTATAGGACATTTCACCCCAAACAATCAATTTCACCTTTTCCTCATATGCACATGGAACCTTCTCCAGGATAGATCACATCCTGGGCCATAAATCTAACCTTGGTAAATTCAAAAAAAATTGAAGTCATTCCAAGCATCTTTTCTGATCACAATGCAGTAAGATTAGATGTCAACTACAGGAAAAAAAAAAAAAAAACTATTAAAAATTCCAACATATGGAGGCTAAACAACACGCTGCTGAATAACCAAAAAATCACAGGAGAAATCAAAAAAGAAATCAAAATATGCATAGAAATGAACAAAAATGAAAACACAACAACCCAAAACCTGTGGGACACTAAAAGCAGGGCTAAGGGGAAGGTTCATAGCAATACAGGCTTACCTCAAGAACAAGAAAAAAGTCAAATAAATAACCTAACTCTACATCTAAAGCAACTAGAAAGAAATGAAGAACCCCAGGGATAGTAGAAGGAAAGAAATCATAAAAATTAGGGCGGAAATAATTGCAAAAGAAACAAAAGAGACTATAGCAAAAATCAATAAAGCTAAAAGCTGGTTCTTTGAGAAGATAAATAAAATACATAAACTACTAGCCAGACTCATCAAGAAACAAAGGGAGAAGAATCAAATCAACAAAATTAGAAATGAAAATGGAGAAATCACAACAGACAACACAGAAATACAAAGGATCATAAGAGACTACTATCAGCAACTATATGCCAACAAAACAAACAACTTGGAAGAAATGGACAAATACTTAGAAAAGTATAACTTTCCAAAGCTGAACCAGGAAGAAATAGAAAATCTTAACAGACCCAGCACAAGCACGGAAGTCAAAACTGTTATAAGAAACATTCCAGCAAACAAAAGCCAAGGACTATACGGCTTCATAGCTGAGGTCTACCAAAAATTTAGAGAAGAGCTAACAGCTATTGCCAGGAGAAATATCAGTAACCTCAGATATGCAGATGACACCACCTTTATGACAGAAAGTGAAGAGGAACTAAAAAGCCTCTTGATGAAAGTGAAAGAGGAGAGTGAAAAAGTTGGCTTAAAGCTCAACATTAAGAAAACGAAGATCATGATATCTGGTCCCATCACTTCATGGAAAAAGATGGGAAAACAGTGGAACAGTGTCAGACTTTCTTTTTGGGGGCACCAAAATCACTGCAGTTGATGATTGCAGCCATGAAATTAAAAAATGCTTACTCCTCGGAAGGAAAGTTATGACCAACCTAGATAGCATATTCAAAAGCAGAGACATTACTTTGCCAACAAACGTCTGTCTAGTCAAGGCTATGGTTTTTCCAGGATCATGTATGGATGTGACAGTGGGACTGTGAAGAAAGCTGAGTACCGAAAAATTGATGCTTTTGAACTGTGGTGTTGGAGAAGACTCTTGAGAGTCCCTTGGACTGCAAAGGGATCCAACCAGTCCATTTTAAAGGAGATCAGTCCTGGGTGTTCATTTGAAGGACTGATGCTGAAGCTGAAACTCCAATACTTTGGCCACCTCATGCAAAGAGTTGACTCATTGGAAAAGACTCTGATCCTGGGAGGGATTGGGGGCAGGAGGAGAAGGGGACAACAGAGGATGAGATGGCTGGATGGCATCACCGACTCAATGGACATGAGTTTGGGTAAACTCTGGGAGTTGGTGATGGACAGGGAGGCCTGTCACGCTGCGATTCATGGGTTGCAAAGAATCAGACACGACTGAGTGACTGAACTGAACTAAATACCTATTCTATTCAAACTCACCTGAAAATTGTAGAGGAAGGTAAACTTCCAAACTCATTCTATGAGGCCACCATCACCCTAATACCACAACCGAACAAAAATGCGACAAAAAAAGAACACTACAGGCCAATAACACTGATGAACATAGATGCAAAAATCCTTAACAAAATCCTAGCAAACAGAATCCAACAACATATTAAAAAGATCATACATCATGACCAAGTGGGCTTTATCCCAGGGATGCAAAGATTCTTTAATATCTGCAAATCAATCAGTGTAATACAGCACATTAACAAATTGAAAGATAAAAACCATATGATTATCTCAATAGATGCAGAGAAAGCCTTTGACAAAATTAAACATTCATTTATGATAAAAACCCTCCAGAAAGCAGGAATAGAAGAAACATACCTCAACATAATAAAAGCTATATATGACAAACCCACAGCAAACATTATCCTCAGTGGTGAAAAACTGAAAATATTTCCTCTAAAGTCAGGAACAAGACAAGCGTGCCACTCTCACCACTACTATTCAACATAGTTTTGGAAATTTTAGCCATAGCAATCAGAGAAGGAAAAGAAATAAAAGGAATCCAGATTCAAAAAGAAGATGTAAAACTCTCACTGTTTGCAGAAGACATAATCCTCTACATCAGATCAGATCAGATCAGATCAGATCAGTCGCTCAGTCGTGTCCAACTCTTTGTGACCCCATGAATCGCAGCACACCAGGCCCCCCTGTCCATCACCAACTCCAGGAGTTCACTCAGACTCACATCCATCGAGTCAGTGATGTCATCCAGCCATCTCATCCTCTGTTGTCCCCTTCTCCTCCTGCCCCCAATCCCTCCCAGCATCAGAGTCTTTTCCAATGAGTTAACTCTTTGCATGAGGTGGCCAAAGTACTGGAGTTTCAGCTTCAGCATTATTCCTTCCAAAGAAATCCCAGGGCTGATCTCCTTCAGAATGGACTGGTTGGATCTCCTTGCAGTCCAAGGGACTCTCAAGAGTCTTCTCCAACACCACAGTTCAAAAGCATCAATTCTTTGGCACTCAGCCTTCTTCACAGTCCAACTCTCACATCCATACATGACCACTGGAAAAACCATAGCCTTGACTAGACGAACCTTTGTTGGCAAAGTAATGTCTCTGCTTTTGAATATGCTATCTAGGTTGGTCATAACTTTCCTTCCAAGGAGTAAGCATTTTTTAATTTCCTGGCTGCAGTCACCATCTGTAGTGATTTTGGAGCCCAGAAAAATA
The DNA here is from genome assembly GCF_002263795.3 of Bos taurus. Classification (NCBI taxonomy): domain Eukaryota; kingdom Metazoa; phylum Chordata; class Mammalia; order Artiodactyla; family Bovidae; genus Bos; species Bos taurus. The sequence goes on along the minus strand of NC_037334.1, from coordinate 13,862,240 downwards.
AAGTCTGACACTGTTTCCACTGTTTCCCCATCTATTTCCCATGAAGTGATGGGACCAGATGCCATGATCTTTGTTTTCTGAATGTTGAGCTTTAAGCCAACTTTTTCACTCTCCACTTTCACTTTCATCAAGAGGCTTTTTAGTTCCTCTTCACTTTCTGCCATAAGGGTGGTGTCATCTGCATATCTGAGCTTAATGATATTTCTCCTGGCAATCTTGATTCCAGCTTGTGTTCTTCCAGTCCAGCGTTTCTCATAATGTACTCTGCATATAAGTTAAATAAACAGGGTGACAATATACAGCCTTGACGAATTCCTATTTGGGACCAGTCTGTTGTTCCATGTCCAGTTCTAACTGTTGCTTCTGACCTGCATACAAATTTCTCAAGAGGCAGATCAGGTGGTCTGGTATTCCCATGTCTTTCAGAATTTTCCACAGTTTATTGTGATCCACACAGTCAAAGGCTTTGGCATAGTCAATAAAGCAGTCAATAAAACCCGCGTCCGAGGTCAGGGGTGGTGACGAGAGGAGTTACCTCTCATCAGAGAGGGGAGGCCACCAGGAGGAGATGCCCCATGCCCCCACGCCCGAGGCCAAGGGCGGCAGCCTGGAGGACCAACCCATGTGCAAGGAGCCCTGGCTGCATGGGCGCAGGAGGGCCTAAAGGAGCTATCCCACGTTGAAGGTCAGGAAGGGCGCTGGTGAGGAGATACCCCTCGTCCAGGGTAAGGAGCAATGGCTGCTCTTTGCTGGAGCAGCCGTGTAGAGATACCCCACGCCCAAGGTAAGAGAAACCCGGTAAGACGATAGGTGTTGCAAGAGGGCATCAGAGGGCAAACACACTGAAACCATACTCACAGAAAACTAGTCAATCTAATCACACTAGGACCACAGCCTTGTCTAACTCAATGAAACTAAGCCATGTCCGTGGGGCAACCCAAGATGGACGGGTCATGGTGGAGAGATCTGACAGAATGTGGTCCACTGGAGAAGGGAATGGCAAACCACTTCAGTATTCTTGCCTTGAGAACCCCATGAACAGTATGAAAAGGCAAAATAATAGGATACTGAAAGAGAAACTCCCCAGGTCAGGAGGTGCCCAATATGCTACTGGAGATCAGTGGAGAAATAACTCCAGAAAGAATGAAGGGATGAAGCCAAAGCAAAAAGAATACCCAGCTGTGGATGTGACTGGTGATAGAAGCAAGGTCCAATGCTGTAAAGAGCAATATTGCATAGGAACCTGGATTGTCAGGTCCATGAATCAAGGCAAATTGGAAGTGGTCAAAGAGGAGATGGCAAGAGTGAATGTCGACATTCTAGGAATCAGTGAACTGAAATGGACTGGAATGGGTGAATTTAACAAGATGACTATTATATCTACTACTGCGGGCAGGAATCCCACAGAAGAAATGGAGTGGCCATCATGGTCAACAAAAGAGCCCAAAATGCAGTACTTGGATGCAATCTCAAAAACGACAGAATGATCTCTGTTTGTTTCCAAGGCAAACCATTCAATATCACAGTAATCCAAGTCTATGTCCCAACCAGTAACGCTGAAGAAGCTGAAGTTGAACGATTCTATGAAGACCTACAAGACCTTTTAGAACTAACACCCAAAAAAGATGTCCCTTTCATTATAGGGGACTGGAATGCAAAAGTAGGACACCAAGAAACACCTGGAATAACAGGCAAATTTGGCCTTGGAATACGGAATGAAGCAGGGCAAAGACTAATACAGTTTTGCCAAGAAAATGCACTGGTCATAACAAACACCCTCTTCCAACAACACAAGAGAAGACTCTATACATGGACATCACCAGATGGTCAACACCGAAATCAGATTGATTATATTCTTTGCAGCCAAAGATGGAGAAGCTCTACACAGTCAGCAAAAACAAAACTGGGAGCTGACGGTGGCTCAGACCATGAACTGCTTATTGCCAAATTCAGATATAATTGAACAAAATAGGGAAAACCACTAGACCATTCAGGTATGACCTAAATCAAATCCCTGATGATTATACAGTGGAAGTGAGAAATAGATTTAAGGGCCTAGATCTGATAGATAGAGTGCCTGATGAACTATGGAATGAGGTTTGTGACATTGTACAGGAGACAGGGATCAAGACCATCCCAATGGAAAAGAAATGCAAAAAAGCAAAATGGCTGTCTGGGGAGGCCTTAAAAATAGCCATGAAAAGAAGAGAAGAGAAAAGCAAAGGAGAAAAGGAAAGATATAAACATCTGAATGCAGAGTTCCAAAGAATAGCAAGAAGAGATAAGAAAGCCTTCTTCAGCGATCAATGCAAAGAAATAGAGGAAAACAACAGAATGGGAAAGACTAGGGATCTCTTCAAGAAAATCAGACATACCAAAGGAACATTTCATGCAAAGATGGGCTCAATAAAGGACAGAAATGGTATGGACCTAACAGAAGCAGAAGATATTAAGAAGAGATGGCAAGAATACACAGAAGAACTGTACAAAAAAATCTTCACGACCCAGATAATCGTGATGGTGTGATCACTGACCTAGAGCCAGACATCCTGGAATGTGAAGTCAAGTGGGCCTTAGAAAGCATCTCTATGAACAAAGCTAGTGGAGGTGATGGAATTCCAGTTGAGCTATTCCAAATCCTGAAAGATGATGCTGTGAAAGTGCTGCACTCAATATGCCACCAAATTTGGAAAACTCAGCAGTGGCCACAGGACTGGAAAAGGTCAGTTTTCATTCCAATCCCAAAGAAAGTCAATGCCAAAGAATGCTCAAACTACCACACAATTGCCCTCATCTCACACGCTAGTAAAGTAATGCTCAAAATTCTCCAAGCCAGGCTTCAGCAATATGTGAACTGTGAACTTCCTGATGTTCAAGCTGACTTTAGAAAAGGCAGAGGAACCAGAGTTCAAATTGCCAACATCCACTGGATCATGGAAAAAGCAAGAGAGTTCCAGAAAAGCATCTATTTCTGCTTTATTGACTATGCCAAATCCTCTACATAGAAAACCCTAAAGACTCCACCAGAAAATTACTAGAACTAATCAATGAATAAGGTAAAGTTGCAGGATATAAAATTAACACACAGAAATCCCTTGCATTCTTATATACTAACAATGAGAAAACAGAAAGAGAAATTAAGGAAACAATTCCATTCACCATTGCAACAAAAAGAATAAAATACTTAGGAATATATCTACCTAAAGAAACTAAAGACCTATATATAGAAAACTATAAAACACAGAAAGAAATCAAAGATAACACAAATAGGTGGAGAAATATATCATGTTCATAGATCAGTAGAATCAGTATAGTGAAAATAAGTATAGTACCCAAAGCAATCTATAGATTCAATGCAAACCCTATCAAGCTACCAACGGTATTTTTCAGAGAACTAGAACAAATAATTTCACAATTTGTATGGAAATACAAAAAACCTCGAATAGCCAAAGCAATCTTGAGAAAGAAGAATGGAACTGGAGGAATCAACTTGCCTGACTTCAGGCTCTACTACAAAGCCAGAGTCATCAAGACAGTATGGTACTGGCACAAAGACAGAAATATAGATCAATGGAACAAAACAGAAAACCCAGAGATAAAGCCACGCACCCATGGACACCTTATCTTTGACAAAGGAGGCAAGAATATACAATAGAGAAAAGACAATCTCTTTCACAAGTGGTGCTGGGAAAATGGTCAACCACTTGTAAAAGAATGAAACTAGAATACTTTCTAACACCATACACCAAAATAAACTCAAAATGGATTAAAGATCTCAATGTAAGACCAGAAACTATAAAACTCCTAGAGGAAAACATAGGGAAAACACTCTCCGACATACATCACAGCAGGATCCTCTATGAACCACCTCCCAGAGTAATGGAAATAAAAGCAAAAATGAACAAATGGGACCTAGTTAAAATTAAAAGCTTTTGCACAAAGAAGGAAACTATAAGCAAGGTGAAAAGACAGCGTTCAGAATGAAAGAAAATAATAGCAAATGAAGAAATTGACAAAGAATTAATCTCAAAAATATACAAGCAAGTCCTGCAGCTCAATTCTAGAAAAATAAACGACCCAATCAACAAATGCGCCAAAGAACTAAATAGACATTTCTCCAAAGAAGACATACAGATGGCTAACAAACACATGAAAAGATGCTCAACATCACTCATTATCAGAGAAATGCAAATCAAAACCACAGTGAGGTACCACCTCATGCCATTCAGAATGGCTGGGATCCAAAAGTCAACAAGCAATAAATGCAGAAGGGGGTGTGGAGAAAAGGGAACCCTCTTACAGTGTTGGTGGGAATGCAAACTAGTACAACCACTATGGAGAACAGTAGGGAAATTCCTTAAAAAACTGGAAATAGAACTGCCATATGACCCAGCAATCCCACTTCTGGGCATACACACCAAGGAAACCAGAATTGAAAGAGACACGTGTACCCCAATGTTCATCGCAGCACTGTTTATAATAGCCAGGACATGGAAGCAACCTAGATGTCCATCAGCAGAGGAATGAATAAGAAAGCTGTGGTACATATACACAATTGAGTATTACTCAGATATTAAAAAGAATACATTTGAATCAGTTCTAATGAGGTGGATGAAACTGGAGCCTATTATACAGAGTGAAGTAAGCCAGAAAGAGAAACACCAATACAGTATACTAACGCATATATATGGAATTTAGAAAGATGGTAACAATAACCCTGTATACGAGACAGCAAAAGAGACACTGATGTATAGAACAGTCTTTTGGACTCTGTGGGAGAGGGAGAGGGTGGGATGATTTGGGTGAATGGCATTGAAACATGTATAATGTCATATATGAAATGAGTCGCCAGTCCAGGTTCAATGCACAATACTGGATGCTTGGGGCTGGTGCACTGGGATGATCCAGAGGGATGGTATGGGGAGGGAGGAGGGAGGAGGGTTCAGGATGGGGAACACATGTATACCTGTGGCAGATCCATTTTGATATATGGCAAAACCAATACAATATTGTAAAATTAAAAAAAAAAGAAGTGGTGGTATATACATACAATGGAATAATACTCTGCCATATAAAGGAATGAATTTGAATCTCTTCTAGTGAGGTGGATGAACCTATAGCCTATTATACAGAGTGAAGTAACTTAGAAAGGACATGACTGAACACATGATGGATGTTTCATTCATGTTTTTCATCTTTTAGTAAATATTTAATTGATTATGTTCTTATGCTCAGTTATGTCTGACTGTTTGTGACCCCATGGACTGTAGCTCACAAGGTTCCTCTGTCCATGGGATTCTCCAGGCAAGAATACTGGAGTAGGTTGCCATTTCTTTCTCCAGGGGATCTTCCCTACCCAGGGATCAAACCTGGGTCTCCTGCATTGCAGACAGATTCTTTACCAACTGAGCCACTAGGGAAGCCCATTTATTTAATTACTTCTGTTAAATTATCTTGATTAACAATAGTGAGTTCTCTTCTTGATTAAACTCTGACTGAAAAATCATATTAGGGGAGAAAAAAGGTATATTTTGAGATTCTGTAATTGGAGGATAGCAAAGTGAACTCTGGGGGAGGGGGGAAAAGATGATTTTAATGATATGCCTTGGCCAAGGGTATATAATTGAGGTTTAAGATAGTGGCATGGTATTTCCAGTGACTGTGTGAGTCTAATTGTGCCTGTGGATAAATCACCCAAGTCACTATGGATAAATGATAACTAGAAAAGCCCACATGCCACAACTAGAGAAAGCTCTCATATTGCAACAAGGAGCCTGCACACTGCAATGAAGACCCAGTACAGTCAAAACAAGTTTTAAAAAGGGATACCTCTACCCCAATGTTCATTGCAGCACTGTTTACAATAGCCAGGACATAGAAGCAACCTAAATATCCATCGACAGAGAAATTGATAAAGAAGATGTGGTACAAACACACTACAGTATATTACTCAGCTATAAAAGGGAACAAAATTATGTTATTTGCATCAACATGGATGGACCTAGAGATTATCATACTAAGATAAGTCACAGAAAGACAAATAGCATATGATATCACTTATATGTGTGAAATCTTAAGAAAGGGTACAAGTGAACTTATATACAAAACAGAAATAGAGAAGAAACTTACGGCTATCAGTGGGCAAGGGGGGAGGAATAAATTAGGAGATTGGGACTGACATATACATACTCCTATATATAAAATAGATAACTAATAAGGATCTACTGTATAGTGGAGGGAACTATACTCAATACTCTATAATGGCCCATATGGGAAAAGAGTCTAAAAGTGGGTATATGTATATACATAACTGATTCACTTTGCTTTATACATGAAACTAACACAACATGGTATATCAGCTCGACCCCAATAAAATTTTTTTAAAAATACACATGCAACCCAAAGTTCATAACAGTACTGTTTACAGTACCTAAGCCATGAAAGCAACATAAATGTCCTTTAACATGAATGGATAAAGAAGGTGTAGTGTTGTATACAGTGGAATATTATTTACCCATGAAAAAGAATTGACTAATGCCATTTGAAGCAACATGAGTGAACCTAGAAATTATAGTATGAAGTAAGTCAAAGACAAAATTATATGACATCATTTATATGTGTAATCTAAAAAAGTAATACAAATGAACTTATTTACAAAGCAGAAGTAGAGTCACAGTCTTAGAAAACTAACGGATGGTTACTAAAGGGGTAAGGAGAGGAAAGGATACATTGGGAGCTTGGGATTAACGTATTAACTACTGTATATAAAATTACTAACTACTGTATATAAAATATCTAAACAACAACTTACTATATAGCACAGGGGACTATATTCAATGTCTTGTAATAATCTATAATGGAAAAGAATATGAAAAATAATGGATATATGCATGTGTAAAAAAGTATCTGAAGTTTCCAATAAGGTAAACGATTTGGACATCAGAGGTAAGTAGAGGTCAGCCTATTCCTGGAAAGAGAAAAGGTTCAGATAGCTCCTAACACATTCACTTTTCTCCTTTTCCTCCTCCATTAAATTAACAAATCCTCAGAGATTGAGAAAAAAAAAAAATTGGACCAATTTAGCTAATTATCCGCTATGAGCATCAAGGTCTATTGATGTTCTAGATATATTTAGAGCATATCACTCTAAATAATTACCCTGTACTTCCCAGCCCTTCATATAGCCAAATTCTGTACTTTGAGTCTCACCCTCCCAGAGTTGTCTGCACCAGGAGGCCCACACCTGAGTCTGCCTTGCTGCCAGTCCTGAGGATAAAGCCTCAGTCCTCATCCAAACAGTAGGTAGAGGAGGGGCAGGCAATCTGCATCCCTCAGTCCTGCTTCAGTAGAGACACAGCAGAGTGTGCTAAGTGCAGAGGGAGACACTGAATGCAGGAGGTATGGGAGAGCCTTTTTTCTTATCATCAAAGCAATGGGACAGTTGAGATAGCCAGTGGGAGGGCACCAAAATGCACAGATTCAGCTCAGAGCCCTATGAAGTTGCTGTTGTTAGTGGTGGGGCTCCGAGAACTCTTATTTAAATTTCTATTTTCCTCTGACATTGGTTTTATCTTTGGGGGGCATCTTCTCTACCTAAGCAGAAAAGCATTCCCTCTAAATTATCTTCCAAGTGCTCCAAAAGATCTTGAAGGGGATGCTGATGAAAACGATGAGAGTAACCTATATAGTATCATAAAATATTGCCTAAGGATTCCAAATGCCAGGAGTTGAGCCAAGTTCTTTTATGTAGCTAGTTACTTTTTATTGCAATTGCCACTCCCAAAATAGAGCAACATTATCATCACTTTGTAGTTCTGGATGGGAACACAATACTTTAAGGTACTGTGGTTTATTTTTAAGGTTTATTTTTATAAACCCTGAAGGAGGAAGAGGGTAAAACCAGATCTGAATGCAGACTGTGATATTCCATCCATAAGGCACCTAGATAGTATCCTGTCCTACTAACCCAATCTGCATTCAGGGAGCTGAATTTAGGAGCAATGCAATACCTCTGTAAGGAAGAATGGACTTGAAAATGCTTTAAGTTGGTACAAGAAGGCAAGCAGTATTTGAGACCTGACTTTGATCTTCAGTTCTTTCACTGTTTGTAAGAGGGTTGGATTTGAAGAGAAATCAACCCTTCACCAATGTTTAGCACTGAAGGCATATTTAAGAAATGTCATCAAACCGTTATTAAAAACAAAACAAACTCTCTTTTCTTTCATCCCAGTCAGATATCCCTTGATCACTGTGCTCTTCTTTCTGGGTATTCATGGCAGACACAGTGGTGACCACGTGCAGCACCTGCTACTTTAGTTATAGGAAGGAAGTCTGAGTTGAAGGTGGGGATTCTAGAAAGATTCTGCTTACAACAATTCAAGTCAGTTCTTTATCTTGCCTCTGGTCTTGAATTTTGCTTCACTGTCCACTTCCTCCTTTATTCTTGTAATTTACACCCTCTTGATCACTAAGGGAGTGTAGAGTCAGAGCGTTGGGCTCTATTCTTAGGCAGGAAATAAGAAACAGTTCAAAGGTTTTAATATATCTTAGGAAAATCAGAAGAGACTCCTGAACCTCTGCTTAAACTACCTCTGAAATGTAGGGAAACAGAGTGGACAAGTTCAGTGCATGAGACCCACAATTTAATTTTGATTCTTATCTGACCTATTTATTATCTAAATGACAAAGAACTGGGCAAGTTACTAATATCTTTAAGCCTGTGTTGATATCTAAGTTGATACATAGTTGACAAAACTGTATTAAGAATGAAACAAAATGAGTATGAAGCATGTGAATAAATGTGTGATGGATGCATTATAGTAAAACCAAATGAATTTTAAGTATTGTTATAATTATTGTTATTCTCAAGGTTAAGTACCAATCACTCAAATAAAATATCTTGTGATCTGAGGTTTGGTTTTCCCTAGACCCTGAGAGAACATTTTACTTTTTGTTCTTTACACTAGTAGATTCTGAATGCCTGGAAAAAATTGAGACTCAATTATTTCTGATTCCCCAGAGCCTTTCCTTGCTTGTCACAAAAGAGATTGCAACAAGAAATTTTTTTGCTAGATATTGAATGGACTCTTTCTGGTTCTCATAAACAATATGTGTAGGCAATGTGGCTTCCACCCACTGGGCACTTTCCTGCCTGAGTTTCCTTCCTTCCAGTGATGTGTAGGGCTAGACAAAAGATAAAATGGTGCTTGCATGACTCTGTGTCACTTTCTACAGGAGCTATCATTTTACATTTAATAGAATCTGAGACTTAGCAGCAGCAGCAGCAGAACCTTCAATTGGGCTTCCCTGGAGCTCAGAGGGTAAAGAATCCATCTGCAATGTGGGAGACTTGGGTTCAATTCCTGGGTCAGGAAGATTCCATGGAGAAGGAAATGGCCACCCACTCCAGGATTCTTGCCTAGAGAATTCCATGGACAGTGGAGCCTGGTGAGCTACAGTCCATGGGGTCCCAAAGAGATGGACACACCTGAGCAACTAACACATTCACTTTTTACTTTCACAACATTCAGTAATTTTTTTAAAAAGAGTGGATCATAAAAATGAAAAAAAAAAAAAGAGAGAAAAAAAGAAAGAAAAAGGGAAGTTAATTTTATTGTGTGGACTGAGACATATTTTAGGATTTCCACTCATTCTCTGAATGAATTCCCTGAGATGTGATAGGCTTCTAATTCTACTTCATATATATAAAATATTGGAGAAGAAATGGCAACCCACTCCAGTATTCTTGCCTGGAGAATCTCATGGACAGAGGAGCTTGGCAGGCTACAGTCCATGGGGTTGGAAGAGTCAGACATGACTTAGTAACTAAACCACCACCCTAATAGAATATAAGATCATTAAACTAATATTAGAATTGTATTTCATTAGCTAACTACTTCAATAATAAACCAAATTCTGTACACCTAAAACTATCACAACATTGTTAATCAACTATGTGAAAGTGAAAGTGAAGTTGCTCAGTTGTGTCCGACTCTTTGCAACCCCATGGACTCTAGCCTACCAGGCTCTTCAATCCATGGAATTTTCCAGGCAATAGTACTAGAGTGGGTTGCCATTTCCTTCTCCAGGGGATCTTGCCAAACCAGGGATAGAACCCAGGTCTCCCACATTGTAGACAGACGCTCTACCATCTGAGCCACCAGGGAAGTCCTAAAAAAGTGAAAGTCGCTCAGTCATGCCCCACTCTTTGTGACCCCATAGACTATACAGCCCATGGAATTCTCCAGGCCAGGATACTGGAGTGGGTAGCCTTTCCCTTCTCCAGGAGATCTTCCCAACCCAGGGATCAAACCCAGGTCTCCCACATTGCAGGCAGATTCTTTACCAGCTGAGCTATAAGGGAAGCCCAAAGGAGAACTTTCAGTGCCTTATCCATCCCCACCCGAGATGGGACTCGAGCCCACACCAGTGCCTTATCCATTAGGCCACTGGGACTTCAGAGAAATGAAATGAAAGTCACTCAGTCGGGTCTGAGTCTTTGCAACCCCATGGACTTCTCCATGGAATTCTCCAGGCCAGAATACTAGAATGGGTAGCCTTTCCCTTCTCTGGGGGATCTTCCCAACCCAGGGATCAAATCCAAGTCTCCCGCATTGCAGGCAGAGTCTTTACCAGCTGAGCCACCAGGGAAGCCCAAAACGCAAGGTGTGGCAGTGGTGGGATACTCCAGTATAAAATAAAAATTTTTTTAATTTTGATTTAAAAACCGTGACTGAATATTTGACCTGGACAAAGGAGCCTGTCGGACTACAGTCCATAGGGTCACAAAGAGTTGGACATGACAGAAGCAACTTAGCACGCACAGGGGCTCCCCAGGTGGCACTAGTGGTAAAGAATCCTCCTGCCAATGCAGGTGATGCAAGAGACACGGGTTCAATCCCTGGGTTGGGATGATCCCCTGGAGGAGGGCATGGCAACCCACTCCAGTATTCTTGCCTGGAGAATCCTATGGACAGAGAAGCCTGGGAAGCTATAGTCCTTGGGACTGCAATGAGTCAGACACAACTGAGCCACTACTGGGGATCAGGTTGGGCTTCCCCAAAACACGCAAAATGGCATATTGGTTAGTTATAATTGATATTATTCAAGAAGCAGCTGATTCAAGAAGGAGATTCTGATTCTTGTCTCTTTCTCTGAAATTAGTAAATAAATCTCTCACATGAAAGGGGCTGTCCTGTATCTGGAGATAGAAGGACCCCTTTATCATCAGAGATGGGGGATTTGGAGCCTAGAAGTTATATGTAAGCAAAGCTTGTTATTTCTTTAATATACTACCCCAAGTCCAAGCTGTTAAGAATCTTTACTAATGAAGAACCCAAAGCCTAAATTTCTTTGTCCCATAAATTCCTCATCAATTTATTGTTTCTCTGAAAAGGGATACAAGTTGCCTGCTTCAGACACTTCTTAGGCCCCATCTATGAGACCTTCATGTGCATGAATTCAAATTTGTTATTCTTTTTCTCCTGTTAATCTGACTTGTGTCAATGTTATTATTAGTTTGGCCAGAAGCACTCAGCAGTGGTAGATGGAGAAATTTCCCCTTCCTCAACATCACACTGTCCTACAAATGATATTATTATTGGTCTGACTTCAGTGTAAGGGATACCAGTGCAGAGAGGTGGGGAGATTTATACACACTCCACATTTAGTGGGTGAAAGATGTGGGTCTCACACAAAGGCTTCCTGATTCCCACACCATGGCTCCCACCAGAGTGAATTGATTGTTTTCTTTTGAAACCTGCTTTAGTCCCAGATGAGCAAATGCAGTTAGAACCATAGATTCCTCCTGCTGGGATATGGTGAGTATATCTGTGAATTAGCAGAATGGAACAAGTGGTTTGCAGGGGACTTTTACGTGAATATTATGGATGATGGAGTTTTCTATGAATAGAAATACATTTTTCCAGTGAAATGAAAATTGTTCAGTCGTATCCGTATCCTACAGACTGTAGCCCGCCAGCCTCCTGTCCACAGAATTCTCCAAGCAAGAATCCTGGAGTGGGCAGCTAGTCCCTTCTCCAGGGGATCTTCTGAATGCTGAGGTTGAACTCAGGTCTCCTGTACTGAAGGCAGATTCTTTACTGTTTGAGCCACTATTTTCCAGACCATTCTGTAAATTTGAGCTATGGAAACATCATTTCCTATGCAAGTCGGAAGAAGGATCTTTTTAATTTTATCCCTTGACAATCGGAGCATGTACTTGCTTTTGTCTGATATCTTGGTCAGGAAAATAAGCCTAGGTCATTAATAGGAAAGTTGCCATTTCAATTTTTAGAACTGAGGCAATAGTCATAGGCTTATATATTTTGGAAATTCTCTCTTGTGTAGGATGGAAGGCAGCATTAGAATTCTTTTGTCTGTATCATAATAAGAAATTGAAAAATAGATGAATTTTAACCCTCAGGTAGTACTTTGCATGATTTTATATGCTGAAACACCTATATGATCTTAGTTCCCCCACCAGGAATCAAACCTGAACCACCTGCATTGGAAGTATGGATTCTTAACCACTTGACCATCAGAGAAATCCAAAACCTCTCTATTTTTATCAGTAATAAATATAAGTTCTAAAGCAAGTATTGCTAATTTTTTGCATTTTAATATGCGAAGTGGATAATCATGGTATTAATGATGCCAAAATCTTGGCTCCCTGTCTGCCAAGGCCAAATATAAATACAGAGACAGAGTCTGGAGGAAATAGAAAAGAGTTTCTTTATTTTCTTTGCCAGGTAAAAGGGAAGCACAGCAGGTTAGCACCTCGAGAACTATGCCCCCACCCCTTTCTCAGGAATAGGGAGAGGTTTTATATCCTCTTGAAGGTCTTGGATTTTTTTCTTTTGCAAAGTTTCAAAATGGCCACAGCTGGCATCAGGCAACTCAGCAACCAGGTCTGGTGCCCCTGTGGTTATTGGCCCACGATCTCCTTTCTGAAATGCAGAATACTACAAGACAGTGTAGGGGAGAAGATTGCCTGGTGCAGAGTAAGATCTATATGGAGTCAGAGAGTAATTAGCTTTGTGAAGGATTGTCCAGCCACAGGTGTTTGTTAAGAGTAACAACTAAAGAATAACCAAGATTGTTTAACTCTTGTAGGCCTGTTTGGCTGGTATGTGCCAAAGATTGTTCATTCATCTCCATTTTTGCTGCAACGAATATCCCCTGTTAGTTATTCTCTCTGTATCAGTGGGGGAAGGGAAGCAGGCATCGTTCTTGTGTGGCTAAAGAAAAAAACTTCAGTTTTGCTCTGTTCGACAAACATTAGCTGCCTGGTCCAGTGGCCCATCTATCTCCTGCTTCACATCTGAGTGCTTCTTTGGGCTTCTCTGGTAGCTCAGCTGGTTAAGAATCTACTTGCAATGCAAGAGACCCCGGTTCGATTCTTGGGTTGGGAAGATCCCCTGGAGAAGCGATAGTTTATCCACTCCAGTGTTCTTGGGCTTCCCTGGTGGCTCAGATGGTAAAGAATTCACCTGCAATGTGGGAGACCTGGGTTCTATCCCTGGGTTGGGAAGATCCCCTGTAGGAGGGCATAGCAATCCACTCCAGTATTCTGGCCTGGAGACTGCCCATGGACAGAGGAACCTGGTGGGTTACAGTCCATGAGGTCATAAAGTGTTGGACATGACTGAGCAACTAAGCACATTGTGTTCTTTAATGAGATTGATATTTTTTTAAAGAGAAGAGGAATTTTTAGTCCACATTTTTCCTTAACATGTAGGGAACAAATGTTTTACTATGTTCATGGATCTGTGATCTCAAAATGTCCTTACTTGTCTCATATTCTTTGGACCTATGCCTCAAAAACAGATGTGTGAAGAAACAAGTGAATGCCCTGGGAATCAATAAAGATGTGTTCAGACTCAGAAAATTGTGAAAGAAACTGGGGGGTATGGTCCTCAAGCATGAACACGTTATTTATGAATTGCTCAAAGTATGAACACTTATCTGAGTACCTGTACAATTGTTGTGTGTATTCAACACTCACTTCTTTTTCAAAAGGTGCCCCATCTACATGGAACCACAGAATCATACACGTGTCTCAGATTCCTCCTTCTGGGCTTCTCAGATGATCCAGAACTTCAGCTCCTCCTCTTTGGGCTCTTCCTGTCCCTGTACCTGGTGACTGTGCTTGGGAACCTGCTCATCATCCTGGCTGTCAGCTCTGACCCTCACCTCCACAGCCCCATGTACTTCTTCCTCTCCAATCTGTCCTTGGCTGACATCAGTATCAGCACCACCACCATCCCTAAGATGCTAGTGAATTTTCAAACGCATAGCAAATCCATCACCTATGCAGGGTGCATTGCTCAGGTGAACTTTTTTGCTCTTTTTGCGTGTTTGGAGAGTCTGCTTCTGACAGTGATGGCCTATGACCGGTTGGTGGCCATTTGTCACCCCCTATACTATCTGGTCATCATGAACCCTCGCCTCTGTGGTTTGTTGGTCCTGGTATCACTTTCCATTAGCTTTTTGAACTCCCTGCTGCACTACTTGATGATGATACAGCTTACCTTCTGTGCAGGTGTGGAACTTCCTCATTATTTTTGTGAATTTTCTCAACTCTTTAACCTTACTTGTTCTGACACCTCCATCAGTAGCATATTAATCTATTTCATTGGTACCATCTTTGGTGGAGTTCCACTGTCAGGGGTCCTTTACTCTTATTCTCGAATTATTTCCTCCATCCTCAGACTCTCATCATTAGGTGGGAGGTATAAAGCCTTCTCCACCTGTGGTTCTCACTTGTCAGTTGTTTGTTTGTTTTATGGAACAGGCATTGGGGTGTATATAAGTTCAGCTCTCTCATCTTCCCCTAGGAAGAGTGCGGTGGCCTCAGTGATGTACACTGTGGTCATCCCAATGCTGAACCCCTTCATTTACAGTCTAAGGAACAAGGACATCAAGAGTTCCCTGTGGAGGATTGGCCACAGAATAGCCTAATCTCAAATCCTGTGCCATCTTGCTTTTTGGTTCATAAGACATGAGTTTGAGCCAACTCCAAGAGATAGTGAAGAATAAGGAAGTCTGGCATGCTGCAGTCCAAGGGGCATAAAGAATCAGACACAACTTAGTGACTGAACAATCACAAAAAAGATCTACAAAGGCAGTAAAATCAAATATGTGCAACAAGAAGTTCTGAATATGCAAACACATAGTGTATATATACTTATCTGGCTTCCTGCTTTCTGTTTATGCAGGTTTTCCTATTAGAATAGCTTTAATCACTTGGGAGATTCTTTTTGAATTCTCCACATAAGTCATATTACCACCAGGATTTTTCATAGTACACCAGTATACCATTCTGTCTTTCCTTATACATGATCCAGGACCTTTGATCATGGGCAGTCTTGTTTCTATCACTACAAAATAATCATAGCTCTCTCTTTCTTAAATTTACTGTTTCTATATTTTCCTATGATTTTTCCCACTATTTGATATGAGAATCCAAATCTTACCTGAAAGCCCAAGATGTTTAGGATGTTTTTATCCCCTAAAGATCTTGGGCAGGTTTTTGAGCAAATAGGGTGACTAATTTCCCATTTTAAATCACATACTTCCACTAACTCCCTTTCTTCCTGGATCACTGGACCTTGTATAGAGTGCTCTACAACTCCCCAAAGAAGCAATGTTTGGTTTATTTCTATTAGTATGTATACAGAGTAGGATCTGTTTTTGTCCAACTACTAGTGTGCACACGATTGTCACAAAATACAGGGTGTGTTTATATGATTCACAAAAAACAAAGTGATAAAAAGTGAGGATAGACATTTCTCAATTGGACGTCTCAAAAGACAATACAAGAAGGTGTTGATTTACCTGTTTCCTTGAAGAATAAGCATCATAGCAGGGAGGGGAGATTCAGAAAATCACAAAACAAATCTATGAAAAACACATCATTGGTTTTCAAATGCCATGTCTTCTAAACTCATTTCGGTAGTTTTCTAACAACCAAACTCTGCTTCCCACTATGAAATGATTTCACTTTCTTTTTACATTTTGTCACTGCTCAAGCATTCTAATAATAAAATTTATTGATTCTCACAGAAAACTAGTCATCTAATCACACTAGGACCACAGCCTTGTCTAACTCAATGAAACTAAGCCATGCCCATGGGGCAACACAAGATTGACGTGTCATGGTGGAGAGATCTGACAGAATGTGGTCCACTGGAGAAGGGAATGGCAAACCACTTCAGTATTCTTGCCTTGAGAACCCCATGAACAGTATGAAAAGGCAAAATGATAGGATACTGAAAGAGAAACTCCCCAGGTCAGGAGGTGCCCAATATGCTACTGGAGATCAGTGGAGAAATAACTCCAGAAAGAATGAAGGGATGAAGCCAAAGCAAAAAGAATACCCAGCTGTGGATGTGACTGGTGATAGAAGCAAGGTCCGATGCTGTAAAGAGCAATATTGCATAGGAACCTGGAATGTCAGGTCCATGAATCAAGGCAAATTGGAAGTGGTCAAACAAGAGATGGCAAGAGTGAATGTCAACATTCTAGGAATCAGTGAACTGAAATGGACTGGAATGGGTGAATTTAATTCACTTGACCATTATATCTACTACTGCGGGCAGGAATCCCTCAGATGAAATGGAGTAGCCATCATGGTCAGCAAAAGAGTCTGAAATGCAGTACTTGGATGCAATCTCAAAAATGACAGAATGATCTCTGTTTGTTTCCAAGGCAAACCATTCAATATCACAGTAATCCAAGTCTATGCCCCAACCAGTAATGCTGAAGAAGCTGAAGTTAAATGGTTCTATGAAGACCTACAAGACCTTTTAGAACTAACACCCAAAAAAGATGTCCTTTTCATTATAGGGGACTGGAATGCAGAAGTAGGAAGTCAAGAAACACATGGAGTAACAGGCAAATTTGGCCTTGGAATATGGAATGAAGCAGGGCAAAGACTAATAGAGTTTTGCCAAGAAAATGCACTGGTCATAACAAACACCATTTTCCAACAACACAAGAGAAGACTCTATACATGGACATCACCAGATGGTCAACATCAAAATCAGATTGATTATAATCTTTGCAGCCAAAGATGCAGAAGCTCTATACAGTCAGCAAAAACAAGACCAGGAGCTGACTGTGGCTCAGATCGTAAACTCCTTATTGCCAAATTCAGACTTAAGTTGAAGAAAGTAGGGAAAACCACTAGACCATTCAGGTATGACCTAAATCAAATCCCTGATGATTATACAGTGGAAGTGAGAAATAGATTTAAGGGCCTAGATCTGATAGATAGAGTGCCTGATGAACTATGGAATGAGGTTCGTGACATTGTATAGGAGACAGGGATCAAGACCATCCCCTGGGAAGAAACGCAAAAAAGCAAGATGACTGTCTGGGGAGGCCTTGCAAATAGCTGTGAAAAGAAGAGAAGTGAAAAGCAAAGGAGAAAAGGAAAGCTATAAACATCTGAATGCAGAGTTCCAAAGAATAGCAAGAAGAGATAAGAAAGCCTTCTTCACTGATCAATGCAGGGAAATAGACAAAAACAACAGAATGGGAAAGACTAGAGATCTCTTCAAGAAAATCAGAGATACTAAGGGAACATTTCATGCAAAGATGGGCTCGATAAAGGACAGAAATGGTATGGACCTAACAGAAGCAGAAGATATTAAGAAGAGACAGCAAGAATACACAGAACTGTACAAAAAAGACCTTCACGACCCAGATAATCCTGATGGTGTGATCACTGACCTAGAGCCAGACATCCTGGAATGTGAAGTCAAGTGGGCCTTAGAAAGCATCACTACGAACAAAGCTAGTGGAGGTGATGGAATTCCAGTTGAGCTATTCCAAATCCTGAAAGATGATGCTGTGAAAGTGCTGCACTCAATATGCCAGCAACTTTGGAAAACTCAGCAGTGGCCACAGGACTGGAAAAGGTCAGTTTTCATTCCAATCCCAAAGAAAGTCAATGCCAAAGAATGCTCAAACTACCACACAATTGCACTCAAATCACACGCTAGTAAAGTAATGCTCAAAATTCTCCAAGCCAGGCTTCAGCACTATGTGAACCGTGAACTTCCTGATGTTCAAGCTGGTTTTAGAAAAGGCAGAGGAACCAGAGATCAAATTGCCAACATCCACTGGATCATGGAAAAAGCAAGAGAGTTCCAGAAAAACATCTATTTCTGCTTTATTGACTATGCCAAAGCCTTTGACCATGTGGATCACAATGAACTGTGGAAAATTCTGAAAGAGATGGGAATACCAGACCACCTGACCTGCCTCTTGAGAAATTTGTATGCAGGTCAGGAAGCAACAGTTAGAACTGGACATGGAACAACAGACTGGTTCCAAATAGGAAAAGGAGTACGTCA
Source organism: Bos taurus (assembly GCF_002263795.3). Lineage (NCBI taxonomy): Eukaryota > Metazoa > Chordata > Mammalia > Artiodactyla > Bovidae > Bos > Bos taurus. The sequence goes on along the minus strand of NC_037334.1, from coordinate 13,843,878 downwards.
AGGCTGTATATTGTCACCCTGTTTATTTAACTTATATGCAGAGTACATCATGAGAAACGCTGGACTGGAAGAAACAGAAGCTCCAGCTCAAGATTGCCAGGAGAAATATCAATAACCTCAGACATGCAGATGACACTACCCTTTTGGCAGAAAGTGAAGAGGAACCAAAAAGTCTCTTGATGAAAGTGAAAGTGGAGAGTGAAAAAGTTGGCTTAAAGCTCAACATTCAGAAAACTAAGATCATGGCATCCAGTCCCATCACTTCATGGGAAATAGATGGGGAAACAGTGGAAACAGTGTCAGACTTTATTTTTTTGGACTCCAAAATCACTGCAGATGGTGACTGCAGCCATGAAATTAAATGACGCTTACTCCTTGGAAGGAAAGTTATGACCAACCTAGATAGCATATTCAAAAGCAGAGACATTACTTTGCCAACAAAGGTCTGTCTAATCAAGGCTATGGTTTTTCCTGTGGTCATGTATGGATGTGAGAGTTGGACTGTGAAGAAGGCTGAATGCCAAAGAATTGATGTTTGAACTGTGGTATTGGAGAAGACTCTTGAGAGTCCTTTGGACTCCAAGGAGATCCAGCCAGTCCATTCTAAAGGAGATCAGCCCTGGGATTTCTTTCGAAGGAATGATGCTAAAGCTGAAACTCCAGTACTTTGGCCACCTCATGCAAAGAGTTGACTCATTGGAAAAGACTCTGATGCTGGGAGGGATTGGGGGCAGGAGGAGAAGGGGACGACAGAGGATGAGATGGCTGGATGGCATCACTGACTCTATTGACGTGAGTCTGGGTGAACTCCGGGAGTCGGTGTTGGACAGGGAGGCCTGGCGTGCTGCGATTCATGGGGTCGCAAAGAGTCGGACACGACTGAGCGACTGATCTGATCTGATCTGATTAATATTTGTCATAGAGTCTATCTTGTATATTGTCTGATGTTTTTCAGGATCCCTGGTCTCTATTCGTGAGATACCAGCACTGAGTTGTGATAAGCAGAAACTGGTTATTCCAGTGTTCTCAGCCAGACTGATTTTGCCAGTTGTTCCAGAGAGGGCAAAATCAGTCTGGTTGAGAACACTGGAATAAAATAAAATTCTGTGGGTACCAAAATTGATGGTGTATGCTTTCAACGAGATGGGATCATAGAAAAAGCAACATTTTGGGGAGGATAAAATGTCAGGTTATCTTGGAAAGGTTGAGTTGACGGCCTTCAGAACACCCCACTATTATCTGAGAGGTAAGTGGTATTGGTTTGGATATCATTAATCTGCATAAGTGACATAAAAAGTTAATTAATCATACAGACAGAAGAAGTTTCTGCTGAGAGATTCAGGAGTTATTAATAGAAATAGAAGCCCATGCTTGAATGAATCCTACACACGATGCTTCAGTTCTCAGTTGTAGAGCCTCATCTGGATATATGATCTCATTTGACCTGTTATAATATCCAATCATCCCCATTCCCATTTCTTTCAAGGGAAATAAAACACTCACAGACCCATACACCCCTTTGGGTATTGCTGCAAACTTCTAAAGAATTTGGTCAGTATCTGTTACTTCCATTTTCACAACATTCATTCTCTTCTCAACCAACTCATCAGGAGTATTTCTACCTCCATCACAACTGCCTTCCCTAAGGTCTGCAGTGACCTCACATGCCAAATAAGTTGTGTTTTTTTTTCTTTTTTTAAATTTACATTTATTTATTTTAACTGGAGGCCAATCACTTTACAATACTGTATTGGTTTTGCCATACACCAACATGAATCCACCATGGGTGTACACGTGTTCCTGATCCTGAGCCCACCTCCCACCTCCCTCCCCATACCATCCCTCTGGGTCATCCCATTGCACCAGTCCCAAGAATCCTGTATCCTGCATCAAACCTAGACTGGTGATTCATTTCTTATATGTTATTATACATGTTTCAATGCCATTCTCCCAAATCATCCCACCCTCTCCCTCTCCCACAGAGTCCAAAAGACTGTTTTATACATCTGTGTCTCTTTTGCTGTCTTGCATACAGGGTTATCATTACTATCTTTCTAAATTCCATATATATGCATTAGTATACTGTATTGGTGTTTTTCTTCCTGGCTTACTTCACTCTGTATAATAGGCTCCAGTTTCATCCACCTCATTGGAACTGATTCAAATGTATTCTTTTTAATGGCTGAGTAAATAAGTTTTAAGGGATATTTCCTTTTGTCAAAATGCTTGATGTCTCAGTAGCAATATCACTAATGGCTGCATTCCCTTTCTTGAAATAGGAAACTTTCTAAAGCATTTTGTTTCTGTTACAATGGGATTCCCAGATTCAAGTCCATTGGGCAACTTGCAGCATTAACGCATCCCTGAGGGAGAAACTTCTAACTTTGAAATCAAATCCTATAAAGGGGAAGAAAGAATTAGGGTAGAATCTTACGGAGCCCTGGGAGACTTCTTCATGAAAAAAGCTTTTTAATCTCCAGGGGAATAATCTGGACTGTAAATGTTTGAGCATAGCCAGATAAATTAAGAATAATTAGAACAAAGAAATTTGCCTCTCTTTACTACGATCTTAAGGGAAACAGCAGTGGCAGAAAGTTTCTTTTCTATTATTCTCCTTCTACCCCAAGGGAGCTTAATTGTTTAAAGAGTGGGGTGACAACAGGCCAATTTATTTAATGAGACAGCCTGAGAATTCAGCTACCAAAGTTCTCGAAACTTTTGAAATAAGCTTTCTGTGTCCCCAAGGCAAAGCATCTTGGGCTTCCCAGACATATGGTGTGAATTCCCTTCTTGGATAATCTCCCTGTACTTTCTGGAAGAAAATGTGTGCTATAGGAAAACAATCAAGACAACTAGGGGTTTCCATGATGTCATCTGAAAGAGGCAGGGTACCAAAGTAAAGGTTGGGGGTGGTATAGAGGAGGGAGATGTAAGCAATGGAGGGAAAACTTATTAGACAGAGTCCTAGGGACACAAAGAAGAGTAGTGTTTCTCATAGTTTTGTCTCCAGACCAGCAGCATCAACATCACCTGGGAGCTTGTTAGACATGCACATTTTTCCTTCATCCTAGATCTATTGATGCTAAGTCAGAAACTCCAGAGTCAGCCCTAGCTACTTGTGTTTAACAAGCCACCCAAGTGGATCCTATGGGTGACTAAAATTTGAAAACAACTGCCTTAAGGGATTTGTTGAAATGAGTGGTGAAGGACCCTCACAAAGCTGCATCTTCAGAGATTTGAAAGATCTTCACCTCCAACATCTGATCAACAAATGATGATACATTTGTTGTCACTTTAAAATGTTTATCTCCCTTTCTTGTTTTCATTTTATGCATTTGTTTGAATTCTCAAAATAATATTAAATACTGTGGTTTATAGCAGTTAATTTTTGCATGTTTGCTAATTGCCATTTCTTAAAGCTTCCACATGGAACCCCACTCCAGTACTCTTGCCTGGAAAATCCCATGGATGGAGGAGCCTGGAAGGCTGCAGTCCATGAGGTCGCTGAGGGTCGGACACGACTGAGCGACTTCACTTTCACTTTTCACTTTCATGCATTGGAGAAGGAAATGGCAACCCACTCCAGTGTTCATGCCTGAAGAATCCCAGGGACAGTGGAGCCTCGTGGGCTGCCGTCTGTGGGGTCGCACAGAGTCGGACACGACCGAAGCGACTTAGCAGCAGCAGCAGCAAAGCTTCCACATGCCATGGAATGTTACCTCTCATTTGAAGATCAAAATTTATTATTTTAAAGATATATCTTTATTTTTCTAGCTTGAGATCCTGCACCCTTCCCTTCCACATATTCATGTACACATTGCCCTTTGCAGCAACGGCTGTTAAAAATGAACAAATACATTTTAAAAAACTAATTTTTATTGGAGTATAGTTGCTTGCAATGTGTTAGTTTTCACTATATAGCAAAGTGAATCACATATAGAATCTGACATATATATATATATATATATATAATATATATATATGTATACATATATCCTCTCTTTTGAATTCCCTTCCCATTTGAAAAAGTGAAAGTGTTAGTCCCTCAGTTGTGTCTGATTCTTTGTGACCTCATGGACTGTAACCTCTGTCCATGCACTTCTTCAGTCAAGAACACTGGCTTAGGTAGCCATTTCCTTCTCCAGGGGATCTTCCTGACCCAGGGATAAAACTTGGGTCTTCTGCATAGGCAGTTTCAGATTCTCTAAATAGGCAGATTCTCTACTGTCTGAGTCACTAGGGAAGCCCTGACTCTAGTTAGATCTCCAGAATTTATTCATCTTCTATCTGGAAGTTTGGATCCTTTGACCAGTATCTCCCCATTTGCCCCACCCTTAGTCCCTGGAGAAACTGCTTGCATGAAATAAAAGTTAAACTGGGTAGAGTCAACAGAGATAAGGAAAGAGATTTATACCTGTGCCATTGAATGTAGGAGCATGTGAGAATACATAGCTGGGATCTTTGATTCTTGATTCTAAAAATATTATGGAAAATTGTAATTCTTACTGGCCCTATTTTAAAACTAAGAAACTGACATTTCAATAGACTGAGCAACAAACTCTTTAGAGACAGTAGATATTAATAGTTTCAACTACAATTCATACTTAGAATTACAAGTTGATTCAAGAGAGGGGTTATGGACTTCACTTTCACGTGTGCTCAGATGCTTTAGTCATGTCCAACTCTTTGTGATCCTATGGACTGTAGCCCACCAGACTCCTCTGTTCATGGAATTCCCCAGGCATGAATACTGGAGTGTGTTACTATTTCCTCCTCCAGGGGATCTTTGACCCAGGGATTGAAGTGAGACCTCCCTCACTGCTGAGCCACGAGGGAGAGGAATATAAAAGAATTTGTAAACCATTTCTTAAAACTGCCACAAATTGTGTCAAATATGGGTTTACTGAAGGAGCTACATGGAGAATAGCAGAGTTCCTGCAAAGCTCTTAAATCAGAAAGACATGGAAAGAGACAGAGAGAAAGAAGGTGGTAAACTGTTCACCTCTTTTGCAAGGCACTCACCCAGTTCCACTCTCCTTATTTTCAATCCATGAAGCAGATGGTGTTCCATGTCTCTATGCATTATGGCACTTGAGGCTCCCCTGAACATGCATTCCATCCCTTCCAAGTGTGACTGCAACTGTCTCCAAGATCACAGGGCTTGATTTTATTCTTGTCCCAACTGGCATCAAGTTACTCCAATTGAAGGTCCTGCCATTTTGAAGGCATTGACTTAGAGAAAGATACAATCTCCATGACTCAAGATATTGAGTTCCCTTACGGTTGTCAGGAGGAGGCCATGGCAGTATTCTTGCCTGGAGAATCCTATGGACAGAGGAACCCGGGGGGCTGCTGTCCATAGAGTGGCAAAGAGTCAGACACAACTGAAACCAGTCATGCATGGTTGCCGGAGAAGAAGGGAAGGGATACTTTGGGAGTTTGGTATAGACACGTACACAGTGCTATATTTAAAAGGGTTACCAACAAGGACTTACTGTATAGTACATGGAACTCTGCTCAATGTTATGTGGCATCCTAGGAGAGTTTGGGGGGAGAATGAATACATGTATGTGTATGGCTAAATCCCTTCTCTGTTCACCTTTCAGGATCCCAACATTTGTAATTGGCTACACCCCAGTGCTAAATGAAAAAAAAAGATATTTAGTTACCCCTTCTCTCTGCCAAGTCCTAAAAGATTAAACTCTTGGAGAGAGATAGGAAACGGATGGCCCATCAGTCTCATACACTGTCCAACTTAGCCTCTGCTTGGGACCAATTTGTACTTTCCATAGGTTCTGCATGCTAGAAGGAAGGGTGTTCAGGGTTCATTTCAGTTCAATCACTCAGTCATGTCCCACTCTTTGCAACCCCATGGACTGCAGCATGCCAGGCCCCCTTGCCCATCACCAACTCCCGGAGCTTGCTCAAACTCATGTCCATTAAGTTGGTGATGCCATCAAACCATACTATCCTCTGTCATCCCCTTCTCCTCCTTCCTTCAGTCTTTCCCGGCATCAGGGTCTTTTCCAATGAGTCAGTTCTTTGCATAAGGTGGCCAAAGTACTGGAGCTTCAGCTTTAGCACCAGTTCTTCCAATGAATATTCAGGATAGATTTCCTTTAGGATGAACTGATTTGATCTCCTTGCAGTCCAAGAGACTCTCAAGAGTCTTCTCCAACACCACAGTTCAAAAGCATCAATTCTTCAGCACTCAGTTTTCTTTATAGTTCAACTCTCACATTCATACATGACTACTGGAAAAACCATAGCTTTGACTAGACAGTCAACAAAGTAACGTCTCTGCTTTTTAATATGCTGTCTAGGTTGGTCATAACTTTTCTTCCAAGAAGCAAGTGTTTTTTAATTTCATGACTGCAGTCACCATCTGCAGTGATTTTGGAGCCCCCCCAAAATAAAGTCTGTCACTGTTTCCATTGTTTCCCCATCTACTTGCCATAAAGTGATCAGACTAGACGCCATGATCTTTGTTTCTTGAATGTTGAGTTTTAAGCCAATTTTTTCACTCTCCTCTTTCACTTTCATCAAGAGGCTCTTCAGTTCCTTTTCACTTTCTGCCACAAGGGTGGTGTCATCTGCATATCTGAGATTATGGATATTTCTCCCAGATATCTTGATTCCAGCTTGTGCTTCATCCAGCCTGGTGTTTTGCATGATGTACTCTGCATATAAGTTAGATAAGCAGGGTGACAATATACAGCCTTGATGTACTCCTTTTCCTATTTGGAACCAGTCTGTAGTTCCATGTCCAGTTCTAGCTGTTATTCTTAACTTACATACAGATCTCTCAGTAGTCATATAACAGTGTTCAGGGTAGCCATTCTGTTACTGAACCAAACCCGGGTTCTCTTGCCTGCATCCAGAAAAGCCAATCTACTAACTTCAGTTTCAGGTAAAGGAAAGTGCAGGCTTTATTTGCAAGGCCAAACAAAGAGTATAGGCAGCTAATGCTCAAATAGCTCAGACCTCCCTGATGGCTTTCCATGAAATGTTTCTAAAGACAGGGTGAGGAAGAGGATTGTGGAGTGCATGATAAGCTGGTGCACAATTCTCTGGTTGGTTGGTGATGGAGTAATCGAGGGTCAGTATCATCAACCTTCTGGTTCCAACCAGTCTTCTGGGCTCTTTGTGCTTGTGGTCAGCATGCATTTAAATTCTACCATCTGGTGGGGATTCAAATATGTTCAAAACAACTCAAGCATATGGCTCAGGTTATAGCCAGCATTGGGTTGCCCAGGTGGCTCAGTGGTCAAGAATCTGCCTGCCAACCCAGGAGACTCAGGTACAATCCCTGGGTCAGGGAGATCCCCTGAAGAAGGAAATGGCAACCTACTCCAGTATTATTGCCTGGGAAATCCCATGGGCAGAGGAGCCTGATGGGCTACAGTCCATGGGGTTGCAAAAGATTCAGATATGACTTAGCAACTAAACAACAACAATCAGCCCCTATATTACTCTTTGTTCCAGGTTCTTTCTTTGCAGATTTTTTTTTTCTTGGTTTAGGTTCAGGGTTTGAAGAAGCAGGTTTTGCTGAAAACCTGGCAAACTGTCTGGTAGGCCCCTATTCAGTTAATTTGGATCCATCCTTCCCTTATGTATTCTCTGGGGATTTTCTTTTTGGCATAATGACTATATTCCTATGCTCATGAAGCTAAAAAGTAAAGCAGTGGGCTGGTACTGCTGGCATTGCTGCTAAATAATGTTGCCCCCACAGCTGCTCAGGCCCCTTGAAATCCTTTTAAAGGTATATTTTCAGGATTCATCAATTCTGTGTATGTATATGCCCCAAAGTATTAAAGGCAGGAATTCAAACAGATTCTTGCACACCAATGTTCAGAGCAGCATTAATCACAGGAGCCAAAAGATAAAAACAAGCCATGTGTCCATCAATAATGTAAGAATAAACAAAATGGGATATATACACACAATGGAATATTATTCAATCTTAAAACAGAATGAAATTTTGATAGGTGTTGCAGCATGGTTGAATTTTGAAAACATTTTACTAAGTGAAATGTTTACCATTAAGTATTTTAATGTCAGACATAAAAGGATAAATGTTATATGATTTCATTTACATGATAGGTCTAGAATAGGCAAATTCATAAGAGACAAAAGGTAGAAAGGAGGTTTTCAGGGTCTGATCAGAGAGAAGAATGGGGAGTTGCTGTTTAATGGATTTAAAGCTTCTGTTTGGATGATGATAATGTTATGGAAATAGATGGAGGTAATGGTTGCACAACATTGTGAATGTACTCAATGCCACAGAACTTTTATACATAAAAATTATTAAAATGATGACTTTCATTATATATACACATATACAATATAAAATACACAACATGGATATTGTATATATTGTATGTTGTTGTTGTTCAGTCGCTAAGTGGTGTTTGACTGCAACCCCATGAACTGCAGCATTCCAGGCTTCCCTGTCCTTCACTATCTCTCAGGGTTTCCTCAAACTCATATCCATTGAATTTGTGATGCCATCCAACCATCTCATCCTCTGTTGGCCTCTTCTCCTCCTGCCCTTACTCTTTCTCAGCATCAGGGTCTTTTCCAATGAGTTGGCTGTTCCCATCAGGTGGCCAAAGTATTGAAGCTTCAGCATCAGTCCTTCCAGTGAATATTCAGGATTGATTTCTTTTTGGATGGACTGGTTTGATCTCCTTGTTGTCCAACAGACTCTCAAGAGTCTTCTCCAGCACCACAGTTCAAAAGCATCAATTTTTCAGCTCTCAGTCTTCTTTATGGTCCAAATCTCACATCTGTACATGACTACTGGAAAAACCATAGCTTTGACTGTATGGACATTTGCTGGCAAAGTGATGTCTCCTCTATTTAATACACTGTCTAGGTTTGTCATAGCTTTCCTACCAAGAAGCAAGTGTATTTTAATTTTATGTCTGCAGTCACTAGCCACAGTCATTTTGGAGCCCAAGAAAATAAAATCTGCAACTGTTTCCACTTTCCCCCCATCTATTTGCTATAAAGTGATGGGACCAGATGCCATGATCCCAGTTTTTTGAATATTGAGTTTTGAGCCAGCTTTTTTACTCTACTCTTTCACCATCATCAAGAGGCTCTCTAGTTCTTGTTCACTTTCTGCCACAAAAGTCGTATCATCTGCATATCTGAGGTTGTTGATATTTCTCCTGGCAATCTTGATCCAGCTTGTGAGTCTATATGCAATAAACATAAAATAAAGTAAAGCTGTTGTTGCTCAGACACTAAATAGTGTTCGACCCTTTGTGACACCATAGACTGCAGCATGCCAGGCTTTTCTTTCCTTCACTATCTCCTGGCGTTTACTCAAACTTATGTCCACTGATTCAGTGATACCATCCAACCATCTCATCCTCTGTCATCCCCTTCTCCTCCTGCCCCCAATCTTTCCCAGCATCAGGATCTTTTCCAATGAGTCAGTTCTTCCCATCAGGTGGCCAAATTATTGGAGCTCCAGCTTCAACATCAGTCCTTCCAGTGAATATTCAGGGTTGATTTCCTTTAGGATTGACTGGTTTGATATCCTTCCTGTCCAAGGGACTCTCAAGAGTCTTATCCAGCACCACAGTTCAAAAGCATCAATTCTTTGGCACTCAGCCTTCTTTGCCATTCAACTCTCACATGCATTGTAATTTTCTTTCAAAAGTAACCCCTCAGTTAGGACTTTTCTAGTGATTCAGTGATTAAGAATCCACTTTGCAATTCAGGGAATACAGGATATATCCCTGGAAGGGGAACTATAATGCATGTGTCATGTGGGTGCAACTAAGCCCCCATGCCACAACTGCTGAGCCCTTGAGGTCCGGAGCCCTCTCACTACAACTAGAGCATCTGTGGGCTGCAACGAAGATCCTGTGTGCCACAGCTAAGACTCTATGCAAGCAAATAAATAAACATTTTTAAAACGTAAATTCTCAAACTCTTCTCCTGGAGATGTTGAGTAGGTAAGTCTGGGATAAGATGGGAAGCTATATATTAACAAAAACCTCAGTCAATTGGATTATTTTTCACTGTCAACACTTCATTTCATTTTCTACCAGTCTCTTCTCTATACATACACACTTTTTACACACACACACACACACACACACACACACACACACATATATACCCACAATTAGTATAATTTTGTGCCTATGTTTGTGTAAGTTTTCTTCCTTTCCATTAGTTTTATGGTAGTTTGGATAATACTCAAATTATTTGTGTGGATCACAATAAACTGTGGAAAATTCTGAAAGAGATGGGAATACCAGACCACCTGATGTGCCTCTTGAGAAATCTGTATGTGGGTCAGGAAGCAACAGTTAGAACTGGATATGGAACAACACACTGGTTCCAAATAGGAAAAAAGGAGTACATCAAGGCTGTATATTGTCACCCTGCTTATTTAACTTCTATGCAGAGTACATCATGAGAAACACTGGACTGGAAGAAACCCAAGCTGGAATCAAGATTGCCAGGAGAAATATCAATAACCTCAGATATGCAGATGACACCACCCTTATGGCAGAAAGTGAAGAGGAACTAAAAAGCCTCTTGATGAAAGTGAAAGAGGAGAGTGAAAAAGTTGGCTTAAAGCTCAACATTCAGAGAACAAACATCATGGCATCCGGTCCCACAATTTCATGGAAAATAGATGGGGAAACAGTGGAAACAGTGTCAGACTTTATTTTTCTGGGCTCCAAAATCACTGCAGATGGTGACTGCAGCCATGAAATTAAAGACGCTTACTCACTGGAAGGAAAGTTATCACCAACCTAGATAGCATATTCAAAAGCAGAGACATTACTTTGCCAACAAAGGTTCGTCTAGTCAAGGCTATGGTTTTTCCTGTGGTCATGTATGGATGTGAGAGTTGGACTGTGAAGAAGGCTGAGCGCCGAAGAATTGATGCTTTTGAATTGTGGTGTTGGAGAAGACTCTTGAGAGTTCCTTGGACTGCAAGGAGAGCCAACCAGTCCATTCTGAAGGAGATCAGTCTTGGGATTTCTTTGGAAGGAATGATGCTAAAGCTGAAACTCCAGTATTTTGGCCACCTCATGCAAAGAGTCGACTCATTGGAAAAGACTCTGGTGCTGGGAGGGATTGGGGGCAGAAGGAGAAGAGGACGACAGAGGATGCGATGGCTGGATGGCATCACTGACTCGATGGACGTGAGTCTGAGTGACCTCCGGGAGTTGGTGATGGACAGGGAGGCCTGGCGTGCTGCAATTCATGGGGTCGCAAAGAGTTGGACATGACTGAGCGACTGATCTGATCTGATCTGATCTGATTGATACCCACTTCTTTTCCCCTAAATATTCTGTACACACCAGTTACTTTGTTGTCCCCCTAACTTTTCTCTGACATGTTTGCACAAATATAATTAACATTTTTCTTCCATGTCCAACTTAATTGAGTATATACTCTACTCATCAACTAACAAGTTAATGAGGAATCAGTCTCTTGAGTTTCTCATACATAGACTCTGAACCAGGAAGATAGAAACATAAGGTGTAGCAGGTTACAACAGACCATCATCTCACATAAGTGTGTGTGAAAGTGTTAGTCACTCAGTCATGTCTGATTATTTGCAACCCCATGGACTGTAGTACACTGTAGCCCACCAGGCTCCTCTGTCCATAGAATGTAAGCCAAAAGCACATTAATGACATCCAGAATTCAAATACAAAAGTTATTTTTAAAATATACATTTAGAGAGGGAACTGTGTCCTCTCTAGTTGAGCAGAAATTAAAAGTTTGTTGAACTCAGACACTGAATGGCTCTACATCAATGGAAGGACTCTATGAATGTAAGAGAAACTAGAGGTATTTCTGACTCTATGACCGGAAACAGCATGATGGGATCTGCAGAAATAGCCACAACAGGGCAAATTCTTCATGTACTAGGTCTTCTACAGGGAAATCTTCTTGAAAAATAACTGACAAAGGATTAATTTCCAAAATATACAAGCAGCTTGTACAACTCAATACCAGAAAAACAAACAACCCAATCAAAATGTGGGGAAAAGACTTAAACAGTCGTTTCTCCAAAGAAGACATACAGATGGCTAACAAACACATGAAAAGATGCTCAACAACGCTCATTATTAGAGAAATGCAAATCAAAACTGCAATGAGATATCACCTCACACCAGTCAGAATGTCCTGCATGAAAAAGTCTACAAACAATAAATACTGGAGAGGGTGTGGAGAAAAGGAAACACTCTTGCACTGCTGGTGGGAATGTAAATTGATACAGCCACTATGGAAGATGGTATGGAGATTCCTTATAAAACTAGGAATAAAACTACCATATGACCCAGCAATCCTACTCTTAGGCCTATACCCTGAGGAAACCAAAATTGAAAGATACACATGCATCCCATTGTTCATTGCAGCACTATTTACAATAGCCAGAACTTGGAAGCAACCTAGATGTCCATTGACAGATGAATGGATAAAGTTGTGGTATATATACACAATGGAATATTACTCAGCCATAAAAAGGGATGCATTTGAGTCAGTTCTAATGAGGTGGATGAACCTAGAACCTTTATACAGAGTGAAGTGAATCAGAAAGAGAAAGATAAATATCATATTCTAACACATATATATGGAATCTAAAAAAAAAAAATGGTACTGAAGAATTTTCTTACAGGGAAACAATGGAGAAACAGACATAGAGAATAGATTTATGGACATGCAGAGAGGAGAGGAGAGGGTGGAATGTATGGAAAGAGTAACATGGAAACTTACATTACCATATGTAAAATAGATAGCCAATGGAAATTTGCTGTATGGCTCAGGAAACTCAAACAGGGGCTCTGTATCAACCTAGAAGGGTGAGATGGGGAGAGAAATGGGAGGGAGTTTCAAAAGGGAGGGGAAATATGCATACCTATGGCTGATTCATGTTGAGTTTTGGCAGAAAACAGCAAAATTCTGTAAAGCAATTATCCTTTAATAAAAAATAAATTAATTTTTAAAAAATAAGATGTGTTGCTATACAAATGGAATACTCCTCAGCTATGACCAACCTAGATAGCATATTGAAAAGCAGAGACATTACTTTGCCAACAAAGGTCCATCTAGTCAAGGCTATGGTTTTTCCAGTGGTCGTGTATGGATGCGAGAGTTGGACTGTGGAGAAGGCTGAGCGCCGAAGAATTGATGCTTTTGAACTGTGGTGTTGGAGAAGACTCTTGAGAGTCCCTTGGACTGCAAGGAGATCCAACCAGACCATTCTGAAGGAGATCAGCTCTGGGATTTCTTTGGAAGAAATGATGCTAAAGCTGAAACTCCAGTACTTTGGCCACCTCATGCAAAGAGCTGACTCATTGGAAAAGACTCTGATGCTAGGAGGGATTGGGGGCAGGAGGAGAAGGGGACGACAGAGGATGAGATGGCTGGATGGCATCACTGACTCGATGGACGTGAGTTCAAGTGAACTCTGGGAGATGGTGATGGACAGGGAGGTCTGGTGTGCTGCGATTCATGGGGTTGCAAAGAGTCGGACATGACTGAGCAACTGATCTGATCTTATGAAAAAGAGTGAAATAATGCCATTTGGAGCTACAAAGATGGACCTAGAGAGCATAATAAGTGAAATAAGTCAGAAAGAGAAAGACAAATTATCATGTGATCTCTCTTATGTATGAAAACTAAAAGAATAACACAAAAGAACTTTTTAAAAAACAGAAATAGAGTCACAGATATAAAAAACAAACTGATAGTTACTAAAAGGGAAGGCACACGGAAGGATACATTGAAAGTTTGAGATTAACTTCCATATATACACTACTATATATAAAATAAACAACAAAAATTTACTGAATAGCATAGGGAACTATATTCTATATATACAGACCTATAATACTCTATAATGGAAAATAATATATATTAAAAATATATATATATATATATCTGTAAAAGAAGTGCCTGAAGTTTACAATAATGTAAACAACTTGAACTTCAGTGGTGAGGAGTAGAGGTCAGCCTCCTCTTGAGAAGAGGAAAGGTCTATGTCCTTCCTAATGCAATCACTTTTCTTCTTTTCCTCCTCCATGAAATTAGCACATCCTCAGAGACTGAGAGACCATGGACCAATTCATCTAATTATCTTTTAGGTGCACTGAGGTCTCAAGGTTGTATCATTGTAAATAATTAGTCTATGCTTCCCCACCCTTAAGTTAGTCAGCTCCAGTCCACTGGGTGTCATATCTGTACAGGTCTTTCATCTCCCAGAGCTGTTGTCTGATCCTGGAAGCCATACTTGAGTCTGTTTTCTTATGAGTCCTGCGGACACAGCCTCAACCCTCATCCAACAGCGGGCATGGGAGGGGCAGGCAATCTGCATCTTTCAGTCCTGCTTCAGCAGAGACACAGCCCAACCCAGTGAGTGTCAAATGCAGAGGCACACACTGAATGCAGGAAGGATGGGGAAGCCTTGTTTACTCACCTTTAAGGCAGTGGGACAGTTGGGATAGCTCGTGGGAGGGCACCAAAATACACAGATTCAGCTAAGAGGCCTATGAAGTTTATGTTTTTAGTGGTGGGGATCCAAGAACTCTTATTTAAATTTCTATTTTCCTCTAACATTGTTTCTGTCTTGGAGGGGGTGCATTTTTTTTCTACCTGAGCAAGAAAGAGGTCCCTCTAAATTGTCCCCCAAGTGTTCCAAAATATCATGAAAGTAAAGATGATGAAAATGATGACAGTAACCACAGTGTCACAAAACTTTACCTAAGGATTCCAAGTCCAGGAGCTGAGCTAAGTTTTTTTGTGTAATTGTTATTTTTATATGCTTTACTATCACCTCCAAAGACAGCAATACCATTATTATTATTTTGTAGTTCTGGATAGGGACACAATACTTTAAGGTAATGTTTATAAACCCTGGAGAGATAGAGGGTAAAGTCAGATTTGAATGTAGACAGTGATATTCCATTCATAAGGCACCTAAACAATATTCTCTCCTGCTAACCCAGCCTGCATTCAGGGAAGTGAATTTAGGAGAAATGCAGACTCTGTATAAGGAAATGGTGACTTGAAAAGCTCTCAGGCTTGTGTAAGAAGGCCAACTTAGGGTTTGAGATCTGGCTTTGGTTTAAAATTTCTCAACTGTTCATAAGAAAGGAGATCCTGAATGCAGGAAGGATTGGGGGACATTTGTTTTCTCATCATCAAAGCAGTGAGACAGTTGGGATAGCCAGTGAAAGGGCACCAAAGATGCATAGGTTCAAAGCAGAGACCTATGAAGTTCATGTTATTGTTAATGGTGGGGATTTGAGAACTCTTATTTCAATTTCTATTTTCCTCCCACACTGGTTCTATCTTCCTTGGGCATCTTTTCCAGCAGAGCAGAAAATAGGTCTCCCTAAACTGTCCCTTAAGTTTTCCAGATGGTCATGAAGGTTATGGTGATGAAAATGATGACAGTAAACACATTATCACAAACTTTTACCTGGGATTCCATTTGCCAGGAGCTGAGCTAAGATTTTTCTGAAGCTTATTTTCTTTTATCTGCATTCCCACTCCCAGAACATGTGTTATCATCTCTTACAGTTGAGGATAGGAACACAATATTTTTATGTAATTTTTGTCAGGCCCTCTGTGGAATAGAAGAGAAGGCAATGGCACCCCACTCCAGTACTCTTGCCTGGAGAATCCCATGGACGGAGGAGCCTGGTGAGCTGCAGTCCATGGGGTCGATAAGAGTCGGACACGACTGAGCGACTCCACTTTGACTTTTCCCTTTCATGCATTGGAGAAGGAAATGGCAACCCATTCCAGTGTTCTTGCCTGGAGAATCCCAGGGACGGGGGAGCCTGGTGGGCTGCTGTCTATGGGGTCACACAGAGTCGGACACGACTGAAGTGACGCCGCAGCAGCAGCATGTGGAATAGAAAAGGGGTAAAGTCAGAGTTGAACGCAGGT
Organism: Bos taurus; assembly: GCF_002263795.3. Taxonomy (NCBI): domain Eukaryota; kingdom Metazoa; phylum Chordata; class Mammalia; order Artiodactyla; family Bovidae; genus Bos; species Bos taurus. The sequence continues at coordinate 13,827,933 of NC_037334.1, read as the reverse complement.
AGGGAAAATTCATTCATAGGGTATCTATACAGAATAGGTGGTGGTGGTGGTTTAGTTACTAAGTTGTGTCTGAATCTTGCAACCACATGGATTGTAGCCTGCCAGGCTCCTCTGTCCATGGGATTTCCTAGGCAAGAATATTGGAGTGGGTTGCCATACCCATTTCCAGGGGATCTTCCTGATCCAGGGGTTGAAATGTCATCTGCACTGCAAGTGGATTGTTTACACTTAGCCACCAGGGAAGCCCCTCTAGACAGTATTCTATCCTGCTAACTCAGCCTGAGCATTCAGGGAACTGACCTTAGGAGAAATGCAAAATCTCTATAATGGGAATTTAGAAAGATGGTAACAATAACCCGGTGTACGAGACAGCAAAAGAGACACTGATGTATAGAACAGTCTTATGGACTCTGTGGGAGAGGGAGAGGGTGGGAAGATTTGGGAGAATGGCAATGAAACATGTAAAATATCATGTAGGAAACGAGTTGCCAGTCCAGGTTCGATGCACGATGCTGGATGCTTGGGGCTGGTGCACTGGGACGGCCCAGAGGGATGGTATGGGGAGGGAGGAGGGAGGAGGGTTCGGGATGGGGAACACATGTATACCTGTGGTGGATTCATTTTGATATTTGGCAAAACTAATACAATTATGTAAAGTTTAAAAATAAAATAAAATTGGAAGAATAAAAAAAAAAAAAAAAAAAAAAATAAACTCAACATTCAGAAAACTAAAAAAAAAAAAAAAAAAAACAAAATCTCTATAATGAAATATGGTCTTAAAAATATGGACTTAGAGTAAATAAGCTGGGAAAAGCAAGAGAAGGTGCTGTCTCCATCTTGTTGGCATATGCTACTCCTGCGACATTGTGGAGATGGGGAGCGTCTTGGGGCTGTGCTCCATGGCGAGCTGGATACCATGTTTGTGTGGCAGTGCCCTGTGTTTGCTGTGCCGATGCTGTCCTAGTGGAAATAACTCCACTGTAACTAGGTTGATCTATGCACTTTTTTTGCTTGTTGGAATGTGTATAGCTTCTGTAATGTTGATACCTGGAATGGAAGAACAGCTGAATAAGACTTCTGGATTTTGTGAGAATGAGAAAGGAATGGTCCCTTGTAATATTCTGTTTGGCTGTAAAGCTGTATACCGATTGTGTTTTGGCTTGGCTATGTTCTATCTTCTTCTCACTCTCTTAATGATCAAAGTGAAGAGCAGCAGTGACCCTAGAGCTGCAATACACAATGGATTCTGGTTCTTTAAATTTGCTGCAGCAATTGCAATTATTACTGGGGCCTTCTTCATTCCAGAAGGAACTTTTACAACTGTGTGGTTTTATGTAGGCATGGCAGGTGCCTTTTGCTTCATTCTCATACAGCTAGTCTTACTCATTGATTTTGCCCATTCATGGAATGAATCATGGGTTGTAAAAATGGAAGAGGGGAACTCGAGATGTTGGTATGCAGCTTTGTTATCAGCTACAGCCCCGAATTATCTGCTGTCTTTAGTTGCTATCATCCTGTTTTTTGTTTACTATACTCATCCAGCCAGTTGTGCAGAAAATAAAGCATTCATCAGTGTCAACATGCTCCTCTGCCTCGATGCTTCTATAATGTCCATACTGCCAAAAATCCAAGAATCACAACCAAGATCTGGTTTGTTACAGTCTTCAGTGATTACAGTCTACACAATGTATTTGACATGGTCTGCTATGACCAGTGAACCAGAAACAGAATGTAACCCAAGTCTACTGAACATAATTGGATATAATACAACAAGGACTATCTCAAAGGAGGGGCAGTCTGTACAGTGGTGTCATACTCAAGGAATTATTGGACTAATCCTCTTTTTACTGTGTGTATTTCATTCAAGCATCCATACTTCAAACAATAGTCAGGTTAATAAACTGACTCTAACAGTCAGTTTAGTTGATGAATCAACACTAATAGAAGATGGTGGAGCCAGAAATAATGGGTCACTTGAGGATGGTGATGATGTTCACCGAGCCGTAGATAATGAAAGGGATGGTGTCACTTACAGTTACTCCTTCTTTCACTTCATGCTTTTCCTGGCTTCGCTTTATATCATGATGACCCTTACCGACTGGTACAGGTATGAGCCTTCTCGTGAGATGAAAAGTCAGTGGACAGCTGTCTGGGTGAAAATCTCTTCTAGTTGGATTGGCACTGTGCTGTATGTTTGGACACTGGTGGCAACACTTGTTCTTACAAGTCGTGATTTTGACTGAATGGGACTTGAGGCATGAAAGTCTCACTTTGATCATCATTTATTTGAAGTCAGCAATATTTCCAACTTTTGTGAAGTTGTGTGTGTGTGTGCTTCCCGTGTAACTTCTCCAGTCTTCTGGCACGAATTAGATTTACCGCTTGCCATTTTATTCACTATAGTCTTGCCAAGCGCATCAATATGCGTTTTAGAATGAATCAAGAGTTGTATGAGTATATTGGTGGTAAGTTAAGAGAAGTGGACATTGTTAGGTTTATTCTCTGCTCTGTACCTGTGAAAAGAGTGAAAACAAAACTGCTTGGCAGTTTGATTTTTAAATTGTGTTAGAACATAAGCTGTTTCAGAAAAATATGAAAAATGTATGGCTGCCTTTTGAAATATTTGATGCCTTGTCCTACAGGATACTGCAAAGAACATGGCTGTCCTAATATTGTAAAAATTGTATAAACAAGTCACAAATGTCAGTTTTCTAAAAACTTTTCAGATTTTTCCCTTGATATGAAGGTAAGGAACATATACAGGTATGGAGTATTTGATTGAAAACAGTGTAGGTTACAGTGGAGACAGAGACACAGAATTTTCAGAGATTTGCTAGTGGTGGGTACTGAATTGAATACCCAGGTAAGCTGTAATGTCCCCTGAGTACAGGTCGTCTTTCATACTAACATAGTGAACTTTGCTTTGGTCATTATAAACACATGCAGATGTGTTAAAATGTGTTCAGTGGAGAAGTGAGGAACTCTGAATGATTTGGACAAAGATTTTGAAAAGGATAATCATAGGTTAGAAGGAGGTTGAAAATCACTTTGAAAGTTTGTTTTGAAAATCAGAGCTGATAAACTGAAGGCTACTAAAGCCTATTTTGCGGTTTCTTCCTGTTCTGTCAAAGTTTAACAGTGAAGAAAGTGAAGCTCAGATAGCTAATCAGTGGCAAAACTGGGAAATCCCACATCTGTCAAACACAAATGGTATTTTTCTGGAATTTAAAAATAATTTCTATTCAAATACATGCATAATAGATTTTGCACCATTGTGAGTGGTAGATCATTTATGTGATGTGAATTGCTGATGTCTAGTATGCCTTCTACATACAAACAGGCCAGGAGAATGATGGACTGCTGTAAAATAAACTCTTGCTTAACAGTATACTATTCAGCTCCAAAGATGCTTTTCTATTTGCCGCCATCTAATTGAAATATATAGGTTATTAAAAATCTTTCAACTTGAAAATCAAGCAGTATCACTGTTAACTTAGATAGAAACTCTCAGTTGTGTCATTAGTGTCTTAAATCTTAAAATCTACATTTGCTTCTTTCAAGATATTTATTAATGTAAGCAAAATATAACAATTCCTCACCTTTTGTTGTGTTGATATTGTATTCCATGATCTCAAATGGCTGTTTTATCTTTAAATAAATGAATTCAGAGGAAAAAAAATATGGACTTAAGCTGGCATAAGAAGGCCGACTTAGTGTTTGCAAGCTGGCTTTGGTCTTAAATTTCTCAAATATTCATAAAAGTGTTGAATTTGATGAGAAATCAACCTCTTGTAAATGTTTAGGCTTGGAGACATAAAAGAAGTATTACCTAGCAACTAAAATTAAAAACAGAAAAAAAAAAACAGACATTTTATTGTGTTCCTGGATTTGTGATCTCAAAATGTCTTTCCTTCTCTAATATTCTTTAGTCCCATGTGTAAAATGTCATGGTCCAGGTGTGGGTTGGAAAAGAATTTCCAGACATGAGACAGAATAAGAGGGAAATAAAGTTTATTAGAGTGGGAGATGCTGTTAGAACAGCAGGCCAGCTCAAGGGAGAACAGATGTTAAACAGGGGTCCTTAGTCCACTTTTATAGCCAGCGTACAAGGAGTGGGATAGAGGTCTTTCAGGTCATTTGCTGATTGTATGAGGCATGTATACTGGGTAGGAGGAAGAGTAGGGCAAACACCTTCTCCCTGTGGGGTAGGAGGGGAGACAGGTTATACTGTTCCATTAATAGTTACAGCATGGAGGAGGGAAGGATGATAAGGGCTCGGTTTTTCTGTTCCTGCATTCCAAGACTCTCCTTGGTTTTGTCTGCTCTTTCATCCTTGGGTCACCACATAAATGGGTGCAAAGAAAGAGGTGACTATTTTGGCCATCAATAAAGACATGCTCACAACTGAGAACTTAGAAATATTCCAGAAGTACTGCGGTGTATATTCAAGTATGAAGACTTTATTTATGGGGTGCTTAAATCCAATGTATGAACACTTATCTGGATGCCTCTACATTTGTTTTGCTTATTTAACACTCTTCTTTTTCAAAAGATGCCCCATCAACATGGAACCACAGAATCTTACATGTGTCTCAGAATTCCTCCTGCTGGGACTTTCAGATGATCCAGAACTTCAGCTCCTCCTCTTTGGACTCTTCCTGTCCATGTACCTGGTGACCATGCTTGGGAACCTGCTCATCATCCTGGCTTTCATCTCTGATTCCCACCTCCACACTCCCATGTACTTCTTTCTCTCCAATCTGTCATTGACTGACATCAGTATCAGCACCACCACTGTCCCCAAGATGCTAGTGAACCTCCAGATGCACAGCAAATCCATCACCTATGCAGGATGCCTAGCTCAGGTATCCTTCTTTTCTCTTTTTGCATGTTTGGAGAGTCTTCTTCTGACAGTGATGGCCTATGACCGGTTGGTGGCCATTTGTCACCCCCTATACTATCTGGTCATCATGAACCCCCGCACCTGTGGCTTATTGGTCCTGGCATCATTTTTCACCAGCTTTTTGACCTCCCAACTGCACTACTTGATGATGTCACAGCTTACCTTCTGTGCAGATACGGAAATCCCTCATTTCTTTTGTGACCTTTCTCAACTCCTCAAGCTTGCCTGTTCAGACATCTCCATCAATAATATATTAATCCTTTTTATTGGTACCATTTTTGGTGGAGTTCCACTCTCAGGAGTTCTTTACTCTTATTATCGAATTACTTCCTCCATTCTCAGAGTCTCATCATCAGGTGGGAATTACAAAGCCTTTTCCACATGTGGCTCTCACCTGGCAATTGTTTGTTTGTTTTATGGAACAGGTCTTGGTGTATACCTCAGCTCAGCTGTTTCATCTTCCCCCAGGAAGGGTGCCGTGGCCTCAGTGATGTACGCTGTGGTCACCCCTATGCTGAACCCCATCATCTACAGTCTAAGGAACAAGGACATCAAGAGTGCCCTGTGGAGGATTACCCATAGGATTGCCTAATCTTAACACCTGTTTCATTCTTTTCTTTTGGTTCATAAGATTGGAAAAGGTGGTAAAATCAAATATGTGCAACGAGAAGTTCTGAATCTCCAGTTACATAGTGTATATGCATCTCTGCTTTCTGTCTGTTACCAAGTCCAAACTTGCTTTGCTTACTGCATTGGAAGCTAATAAATCAGAAGACAAGGTGTTGAGGCAAGAAATAATAATTTATTTAGAAAACCAGCAGATGGAAAAGATGGGAGGCTAGTGTCTCAAAATAGCCATCTTATCAGGGCCTGGCTGCCAGATTCTTTTATAGGAAAGGGAAAGGGAGGTGAGGAAGTAAAGTCAAATATCTCCTGAAATGACCAACCTCAGGGGAAGGGAGGTGTTAATTTCATTTTCCTTGCAGCCATTCACAGATGGACAGGGTCAGAGTGCTTCCCTGAACAAAGGCACTTTGGTTTAACATTCAGGCAGAGGATCAGGGTTCCGCAGGCAGGCCATTATGTATAGATAGTATCCTTTTCATGAACAAAAGCAACAGGAAGAAAAGGTTAAAGTAAAAGAAATAGATCCAAGGTGTCATCAGATTTTTTTTCTTTCTTATATTTTTCCTCTTAGAATAACTCTAATGGTTTGATAAGTTATTTTAGACTCCCCCACTTAAATCATATTCCCACCTGGATTTTGCACAGCACATCAATATACCATTCTCACTTTTTTATGCATGATCCAGGACTCCTGGCCATGGGCAGTCTTGTTTCTATCATTGCAAAATAATCATAGCCCTCTTATTTTTGCTATATTGTTTCTATACTTATGGCAGAAAGTGAAGAGGAACTAAAAAGTCTCTTGATGAAAGTGAAAGAGGAGAGTGCAAAAGTTGGTTTAAAGCTCAACATTCAGAAAACTAAGATCATGGCATCTGGTCCCATCACTTCATGGGAAATAGATGGGGAAACAGTGGAAACAGTGTCAGACTTTATTTTGTGGGCTCCAAAATCACTGCAGATGGTGATTGCAGCCATGAAATTAAAAGATGCTTACTCCTTGGAAGCAAAGTTATGACCAACCTAGATAGCATATTCAAAAGCAGAGACGTTTACTTTGCCAACAAAGGTCCGTCTAGTCAAGGCTATGGTTTTTCCAGTAGTCATGTATGGATGCAAGAGTTGGACTGTGAAGAAGGCTGAGCGCCAAAGAATTGATGCTTTTGAACTGTGGTGTTGGAGAAGACTCTTGAGAGTCCCTTGGACTGCAAGGAGATCCAACCAGTCCATTCTAAAGGAGATCAGTCCTGGGATTTCTTTGGAAGGAATGATGCTAAAGCTGAAACTCCAGTACTTTGGCAACCTCATGTGAAGAGTTGACTCATTGGAAAAGACTCTGATGCTGGGAGGGATTGGGGGCAGGAGGAGAAGGGGACGACAGAAGATGAGATGGCTGGATGGCATCACCAACTCGATGGACTTGAGTTTGAGTGAACTCCGGGAGCTGGTGATGGACAGGGAGGCCTGGCATGCTGAAATTCATGGGGTTGCAAAGAGTCAGAAACAACTGAGCAGCTTAACTGAACTGACTGATACTGTTTTCAATGGCTTTTCCCCCACAGTTTGATATGAGGGTCAAGACATTTAGTATATTTTTTTGTTCATAATGATCTTGGTCTAATTTTTGAGAAAGTCACCAACTCAATGGATATAAGTTTGAGTAAACTCTGAGAGTTGGTGATGGACAGGGAGGCCTGGCGTGCTGCAGCCCATGGAGTCGCAAAGAGTCGGACATGACTGAGTGACTGAACTGAATTGAGGATGATGAATTTCCTATCTTAATCGGGGTGTTTTGAAATTGAAGTGAGAAACTATTAACTGAGTTTTCAACTGGAACTTTCCTTTGAAAACTGAGCATATGCTTCCCAAAGAGTAGGTAAGAGAGTACCTACCAGAGCAAAGTCAATTCCCAATTTTTATGATAATTCTCTTTCCCATTCCATTTAACTTCTCCCCAATAATATTATATAGCCAGATGGAAAGGGGTAAAAATTGAATGATTCCACTGAAACAAGGACCTAAAGTAGTTGAACTGCCCCTAAGAAAGTGTAGAATGGCGGCTGCCAGAGGCTTTGGGAGGAAGAAAGGGGAGTTGGTGTTTAATGGGGACAGATTTTCACTTGGGGAAGATGAAATGGTCCTGAAGGTGAATGGTGGTGATGGTTGGAAAACAATGTGAAGGTACTTAAGGCAACTGAACTGTACAGTTAAAAATACTTTAGATGGTAGGTTTTATGTTATGTTGTGAGATGGAGTATTTCCTGCCATATCAGAAAACAAGGATGTCACAGTCACTAGTGATTCTAGCCCTCCAGTGTGAGATGGTGAGCCCTAAGGGCACTCAGGAAGGAGAAGAATACTTGTGATCTAACAGCCATCAGACTGCAGCTACTCTATGGTGAGCCATAGGGAGCTCAGGATATGAAAAACACAGGATACTGGCCTCAGATAGCTGAGATACATATGAAAGGAATGGTTTCAGTAATGAGCCCAGACTCTTGAATCTTCCCATACACAGAAAAGCACTAAATTCCTTAACTTGGGATATCTGGTTTCCTTTAATTCACAAAAATAGTTTCAACATTCAGACTACTTGCCTTTGTGTAGAGAAACTTCTATATAACCCACCTCCTCCCTCAGCCTCCTCAAACCATTTCTTTCAGGGTTACTTGAGATGTCTCCCTGCTTAAGTCCTAAAAGTTCCTGCTGAATAAAGCATAACTCTCAACTCTTAGGTCATGAATATATTTTTAAAATTTAATTTCTATTGAAGGATAATTGCTTAACATTATTGTATTGTTTTCTGCCACATGTCAACATGAATCAGCCATAGGTACACATATGTAAATATATGTCCTCTCCCTCTTGAACCTCCCTCTCACCCCATCCTACCCCTCTAGGTTGTCACAGAGCACTGATTGAGCTCCCTGAATCATACAGCAAATTCCCACTGGCTATCTATTTGTTTCCTTGATATTCTATTTGTCCCACCTTCTCCCTCCCCTGCCTTGTCCACAAGTTTGTTCTCTATGTCGGCATCTCTATTGCTGCCCTGCAAATAGGTTCATCATCACCATCTCTCTAGATTCCATAAATATGCATTAAGATATGATATTTGTTTCTGATTTACTTCATCTGTATAATAGACTCTAGGTTTGTCCACCTCATTAGCAATTGACTCAAATTGATATCAAAAGTGATATCTCACTGTAGTTTTGATTTGCATTTATCTTATAATGAATGATGTTGAGCATCTTTTCATGTGTTTATTAGCCATTGGTATGTCTTCTTTGGAGAAATGTCTGTTTAGATGTTTTTCCCACTTTTTGATTGGGTTGTTTGTTTTTCTGGTATTGAGTGCATGAACTGCTTGTGTATTTTGAAAATTAATCCTTTGTCAGTTGTTTCATTTGCTATAATTTTCTCCCATTCTGAGTGTTATCTTTTGACCTTGTTTATAGTTTCCTTTGCTTTGCAAAAGATTTAAAATTTAATTAGGCCCCATTTGTTTCTTTTTTTTTTTTCCCATTACTTTAGGAGATGGATCAGAGAGGATCTTACTGTGATTTATGTCATAGACTGTTCTGTCTATGTTTTCTTAGGTATGAATATTTTTTAAGTTGACAGTTGTTTTACCACAATAAAAAAATCTCCTGCAGGAATGAAAGATACAGTGCTTAAACATTGGATGTTACTAAGCCATCAGCAATCAACTCCTAGAGGGATCTGCCTCAGCTAGAGGAGCCCCCAAGCAGTCCACTTTTGATGACTGTGTGATGTGGGGGTGTAAGCATTTGGCTCCTTTGCCCCAACTCCAGCCAACTCTAAGGATCACTGTAGCTCCAGAGCTTCCTTGTGGTTTTCAGAGACCTTTGATGGGCTTCAACTTGGCTTGATGTTTTCTACTCCCTTCCTTACTACAAAGAGTTTGTAAATCAGCAGAGTCTAAGGGAACACTCACAAGACTGCCCTCTATCAGACACCAGCACAAGTTCAAGCATCTCCAGGGCCACCCTTGTTATAGGCCAATTTGCTACAAATTTGGGAACTTCCTCACATTCAACAATTCTCAAACATGATTCAAACTGAGAGGACTCCCTCAAGTTCTGTCATTCACTAGGATGCCTCAGATCTCAGAAAAGCACTCTACTCATTATAATAGTTTTATTATAGCAAAAGGATACAAATTAGAACCAGCTAAAGGGAGGTACACATAGAACATAACTCACCTGAAGAGAAAAAAATTGAGCTAGAATGTTAAATTACTTTAAACTTAATATTCCAGTAAAATTAGAACTAGAATTGGGGCTGTCATTCAAAATACCAAAAAACATAAATCTCTAAGGCATAAAATCCTAAACCCAAAACAAGGACTATGGATAAAAAAATATAAAGTTCTCAGAGACATAAATCTAAACTGAGAAATTAGAAATACAATCAGAATCTTGGTATGGAAGACCTAAATCTCTCTCACTTACATGACCGATTCAATACATTTGCAAATATAAAAGTCATATATTGTTTTCTCTAATTTAAAAAATGTGTTTGAACTTTATGAGGTAAATAACTTGGAAATCAGAGGTGAGGCATAGAGGTCAGCCCCCTCCTGAGAAGAGGACAGGTTTATATCCTTCCTAACATATTCACTTTACTTGTTTTCCTCCACCATGAAATTAGCAAATCCTCAGAGACACAGAGACCATGGACCAAGTTGGCTAATTATCTGCTATGTGCATGAAGGTCTCAAAGCTGTATCACTATAAATAATCAGCCTGGGCTTCCCAGTCCTTTATATAGCCAGCTCCAGCCAATGGGTTCCATATCTGTGTGTCTCATGCTCCTGAAGTTATTGTCTGTACCAGAAGGCACATACATGAATCTGTCTTACTGAAATTCCTGAGGACAAAGCCTCTGTCCTCAAGTAACACCAGGTATGGGAGGGGCATTCCTGCTCCAGCAGAGACATGGCACAGCCCAGTGAGTGCCAAGTGCAGTGGGAGATACTGAATGCAGAAGGAATTGGGGAGACTTGTTTACTTATCATCAGAGTAGTGGGACAGTTGGGACAGCCAGTGGGAGGGCACCAAAATGCATAGTTTGGCTCGGAGGCCTATGAAGTGAATGTTGTTGTTAGTGGTGGGGATCGTATAACTCACTTACATTTCCGTTTTCCTCCCACACTGGTTCTATCTTCTTTGGTCATTTTTTCTACCTGATCAGGAAATAGATCCTTCTAAAACATCTAATAAGTGCTCAAAATGATCGTGAAGGTGATGATGAAAATGATGACAGTACGGGCTTCCTTGGTGGCTCAGGGTTAAGGAATTCACTTGGCCAATGCAGGAGACATGCGTTCAATCCTTGGTCTGGGAAGACCCCACACTCTGAGCAGCAACTAATCCTGTGCTCCACAACTATTAAGGGCATGTGCTCTAGAGTCCTGGAGCTGCTAACTATTGAGCCCATGGATGGCAAATACTGGAGTCCATCTCTGCAACGAGAAGCCTCTGGAATGAGAAACCTGTGCACTGCAATGAAGCATAGCCATCGCCCGCCTCCATCCAGCTGCAACTAGGGAAAACCTGCATAGTAATGAAGATCCACCATAACCAAAAATAAATTTTAAAAATTATTTTTAAAAATCCTTTCATTTAAAAATATTAAAAAAAAAAGATAACAGTAACCACAACATCACAAAACCTTACTCAATGATTCTAAAAGCCAAGTTCTGATCTAAGTTTATTATGCAGCCTGTTTCCTATTATATGCATTTTCACCTCTCAAAGAAAGTCAGATGCATTATCATTATTTTACAGTTAGGATAGAAACAGTTTTCTTTAATGTAATTTTGATCAATCCCTGGGGTATAAAGTGTAAAGTCAGATTTGAAAGCAGAAAATGAAATTCCACCCATAGGGTGCCTAGACAGTATTCCTGTCCTGCTAACTCAACCTGCATTCAGGGAGCTGAATTTAGGACAAACGCAAACTCTCTGTTGGGCTTTCCTGATGACTCAGGGGTAAAGAATCCATCTGCCAGTGCAGGAGACAGTGGTTCCATCCTTGGGTCGGGAAGATCCCCTGGAGAGGGAATGGCAACCCACTCCAGTATTCTTGCCTAGAGAATCCCTTGGACAGAGGAGCCTGGCAGTCTACAATCCATGAGATTGCAGAGTTGGACATGACTGAAACGACTTAGCACACATGCATACGAACTCGCTATAAGGGAGAAATGACTTGAAAGGCTCTAAACCTGACATTAGAAGGGTAACTTAGGGTGTTTGTGTTTGTGTGTGCATGTGTGTGTGTGTGTGCTCTCAGTCATGCCCAACTCTTTACGACCCCATGGACTGTAGCTAGCAAGGCTCCTCTGTCCACGAAATTTTCCAGACAAGAATACTGGAGCGGATTGCCATTTTGTACTCCAAGGGATCTTTCCCACCCAGGTATCAAACCAACACTGGCAGGCAGATTCTTTATTGGAGCTGGTTGTTGCTGTTGTTCAGTTGCTAAGTTGTGCCTGACTCTTTGTGACCCTATGAACTGTAGCACTCCAGGCTTCCCTGTCCTTCACCATCTCCTGGAGTTTGTTCAAACTCATGTCCATTGAGTCAATGAAGCCATCCAACCATCTCATACTCTGTCATCTGCTTCTCCTTCTGCCTTCAATCATCCCCAGCCTCAGGGTCTTTTGGCTATTTGCATCAGGTGGCCAAAGTATTGCAGCTTCAGCTTCAGCATCAATCCTTTCAATGAATATTTAGGGTTCATTTCCTTTAGGATTGACTGGTTTGATCTCCTTGCAGTCCAAGGGACTCTCAAGAATCTTCTCCAGCACCACATTTCTTTTTAATATTTATTTACTTATTTGCACCTGGTCTTAGTTGTAGCACACAGGATCTTCTTTCTTCCATTATAGCATGTGGGATCTTCAGGTCCAGCACCACAATTTGAAGGCATCAATTCTTCAGCGCTCATTGGAAGTTGAGGGGTGGTTTCATTTTCAGCACCAAACCTGGGGGAACAGCTCCCTGCCTGGCACTCCTGTTAATTCTAGTACACCGTTACTTCTTTACCGATGAGTTACCTGGGAAGCCTCCACATGTCCTACAAATGGATATTACTGATCCTACTTCAGTGTAAGGGATATCAGCATAGAAGTGGAGAGATTTACACACACTCCACCTTTAGAAGGCTGAAAGATGTGGGTCTCACACAAAGGCTTCTTAATTCCAGTCCCAAGTGTCTGTAGCTCCTGAGTGAATTATTTTCTTTTGAAACCTTCTTTAGTCCCAGATGAGCAAATGCAATTAGAACCACGGATTGCTTCTTCTGGGATCTGGTGAGTCTATCCGTGAATTAGTAGAATGGAACAAGTGATTTGCAGGGGGCTTTTATGTGAATATTATAGAGATAGGGTTTTCTATGAATAATAATGCATTTTTCAGACAATTTTGTAAATCTGAGCCATGGAAATATCATTCTTTTTGAAAAATGGAAATGTTCATATGACTCTATCATGAAAAGCCTTGCTAGTCAAATTTCAAGAACCTTTCTGATTTTATACCTTGACAATCAGAGTGTACATTTGCTTTTGTCTGATATTTCCATCAGGAAAATAAGTAATTAATAGTAAAGTTGCACAAGTTTCCATCTTTAAAACTAAAACAGTACTCTTGTATACATACATATTTTGGAAATCCTCACTTGTGTAGAATGGTGGGTGGCATGATAATTCACTTATCTGTGTCATAATAAGAAATTGAAAAATAAATGAAATTTAACCTTCAGGTAATACTGTGCATCATTTTATGTGTTGATATATATATTGATATATATATATATATATACACATATATATACTTCATATATGTACTTAAGAGATATAGGTACATAGATACATGTCCTTAAGTATATAGATATATATACTTAAAATGCAATACTGTGGTAAATGACAACTTTATGTCAGCTGGAATCTAGGCCAATTTGCAAGAAAACTACTTATAAACACAGAAGTCAATAGAAATATTATGGACACACTGAAAGGAAAATACATCTATTGAATTCATGACAATGTTTATCCTGAACAACACTGAAATGCACGGGAATAGGACCATATAGGGATAGCAAACCCTCTGTGTTTTGTTTTGTTTTGTTTTGTTTTTTTCAGTAATAAATATAAGTTCTAATGCAAGTATTGGCTTCCCTGGTAGCTTGAACGGTAAAGCGTCTGCTACAATGCGGAGACCCGGGTTCGATCCCTGGGTCAGGAAGATCCCCTGGAGAAGGAAATGGCAACCCACTCCAGTATTCATGCCTGTAAAATCCCATGGACCGAGGAACACCAGGCTACAGTCCATGGGGTCACAAAGAATCAGACACGACTGAGTGACATTATTAAATATTTATATTTTAATATGTGAAGTGTATAATAATGATGTTAATAATAGGTAACATGAATGCAATATCAATTGACTGCCTGACAATGGTTCTCTACCCTGGCAATATGTTAATATGCCAAAAGGACCTATGGGTAGAGATTCTGGTGTAATTGCTTCTAGGCTGTAGCCAGTCCATAGTTAAATTATAAAAGATCAAAAGGTAATTATAGTATGTGTATGGATGAGTCCCTTTGCTGTTTACCTGAAACTACCAGAACATTTTTTGTTAATCACCATATATACCCATGGCAGATTCATGTCAATGTATCACAAAACCACTACAATAGTGTAAAGTAATTAGCCTCCAATTAAAATAAATAAATTTATATTTTAAAAAAATTTTAATAAAATTTTTTTAAAAAGTGAAAAAAAAATCACCTATACACCAATACAAAATAAAAAGTTTTTTAAAAGGTAATTATAAAGATGAACTAACACTGACAACCACTGTGTAACCTGGTTAGGTCTGTGAAACTAATATACCCATTTTATAGATGAATAAACTACCCCAGTGTTTGTGATATTAGTCTTTGGTTTTCTCCCTTTTGATTTTTCCCATATTATATCTTGTTTTGACCTGGCATGAGAAATGAAGACCTGCATTGCCTTCAGGAAGTTCAATGTAGGAGAAACACAATTACCTGGTAAGAAAGAATGACTTGAAAAGGCTTTGAAGCTGGCATAAGAAGACCAGCTTAGAGTTTGAGGCCTGGCTTTAATCTGGACTTTCTTGATTGTTCATATGAGAGTTAGATTTGATGAGAAATCAACTCTTCACATATGTTTAGGATTAGAGACTTATTTAAGAAGTGTTACCTATCCACTGCAAACAAAAACAAGAAAAAGCAAACTCAGCCTCAGATCTTTCTCCAAGAGCGTGTAACACTGATAGAAAAAAACCTGCAAAAAATAGGTATACAGTATTTATTAATTATTACTGAATCACTGGTGTACCATATATTAATGTTATCTTTAAGATCAGTGATGCCATATGATTTTGCACTTCTAATAATTAGTTATTATCAAAATGTGAAGCCCATCAAGGCTAAATATTCGTGTTGGATGTGTAAGTTAAGAGACATTGATCAGACAATCTGCACATTGGAATGAGCATTTTATTCCAAGAAAGACAGATGTCAAAATTAAATAAAAAGACTTCCCTCGTGGTCCAGGGGCTAAGACTCCATGTTCCCAATGCAGGGGGACCAGGTTCAATCCCTGGTCAGGGAACTTGATCCCATATGCTGCAACAGAGATACCATGTGCTACAATTAAGACCTCCCACAGACAAATAAATAATAAATATTTTTTAAACCCAAATGAAGAAACATTCTAAAAGATAATTGGTATGTAAAAATGGTATCTGACTATGAATATTTGAGTTTAATTTATAGTCCAGTGATTATGGGTTTTAAGTATTTAGGATTATCCTATAAATTAAGGGAATTTTTGTACTGTATTTGAATAGGATAAAGTACATTTGAATGCTTTATAAGTGTACTTTAAATTTTTTTATTAGGATATAGTTGATTCACGGTGTTGTGTTAGTTTCAGGTATACAGCAAAGTGAGTCTTTTATAGATGTCTGTACTTTTACTCTTTTTAAGATTATTTTTCCCATATAGGCCATTACAGAGTATGGAGTAGAGTTCCCTGTACAGTAGGTCCTTATCAGTTATCTGTTTTATATATAGGAGTGTATACCTGTCAATCCCAACCTTCCAATTTATCCTGTCCCCCCCAGTAACCATGAGTCTGTTTTCTACATCTGTAACTTTATTGTTTTGTAAATCAATACATTTGTACCCTTTTTTTAAGATTCCACAAATATAATATCATATGATATTTGTCTTTCTCTGTCTGACTTACTTCACTCAGTATGACAATCTCTAGGTACATGTTGCAAATGAAATTATTTTGTTATTTTTGTGGCTCAGTAATAGTCCACTGTCAGTCAGTTCAGTTCAGTTGCTCACTTGTGTCCAACTCTTTGTGACCCCAAGGACTGCAGCACGCCAGGCTTCCTTGTCCATCACCAGCTCCTGGAGCTTATTAAACTCATGTCCATCAAGTTGGTGATACCATTCAACCATCTCATCCTCTGTCATCCCCCTTTCCTCCAGCCTTCAATTTTTCCCAGCATCAGGGTCTTTTCCAATGAGTCAGTTCTTCACATCAGGTGGCCAAAGTATTGGAGTTTCAGCTTCAGCATCAGTCCTTCCAAAGAATATTCAGGACTGATTTCCTTTAGGATGGACTGGTTGGATCTCCTTGCAGTTCAAGGGACTTTCAAGAGTCTTCACCAACACCACAGTTCAAAAGCATCAATTTTTCAGCGCTCAGCTTTCTTTATAGTCCAACTCTCATATCCATACATGACTACTGGAAAAGCCATAGCTTTGACTAGATAGACCTTTGTTGGCAAAGTATGTCTCTGCTTTTTAATATGCTGTCTAGTTTGGTCATAGTTTTTCTTCCAATGAGCAAGCATCTTTTAATTTCATGGCTGCAGTCACCATCTGCAGTGATTTGGGGGCCCAGAAAAATAGTCTCTCACTGTTTTCATTGTTTCCCCATCTATTTCCACTGTTCAGTTCAGTTCAGTTTAGTCGCTCAGTTGGGTCCGACTCTTTGCGACCCCATGAACTGCAACACGTCAGGCCTCCTTGTCCATCATCAACTCCCAGAATCCACCCAAACCCATGTCCATTGAGTCAGTGATGCCATCAGTCATTTCCACTGTAATGTACTTTAATTAGAACTATATTTTTAAGAAGGAAAATACATTTTATTCTATATTTTCCCTTCAAAAGTAGGGGGCACATAATTTGCTGTGTGTATGGACTTGTTATTTCACAATCTCCTTACTTCACTCATATTCTTTGGCCCCATGACTCTAAAATGGGTGTATAGACAAGTGAATATTCTTGGCATCAATAAAGAAGAGCTCTTAATTGAGAAATACTGCTGCATGTACTTCCGTGTTTGATACTCAAGTCTGAATACATTATATGTGAATTGTTTGAATCCAAAGTATGGACATTTATTCAGGTTCCTGTATATTTATTTCCTGTATTAAACACTCTCTTCTTTTTCAAAAGGTGGTCCATCTACATGGAATCACAGAATCTAACAGGTGTCTCAGAATTCCTCCTCCTGGGCCTCTCAGATGATCCAAACCTGCAGCTCCTTCTTTTTGGGCTCTTCCTGTCCCTGTACCTGATGACCCTGTTTGGGAACCTGCTCATCATCCTAGTCATCAGCTCTGATCCCCACCTCCACATCCCAATGTATTTCTTCCTCTCCAGTTTGTCCTTGGCTGACATCAGTATCAGCACCACCACCATCCCCAAGATGCTGGTGAACCTCCAGACATACAACAAATCCATCACCTATAGAGGGTGTCTGACTCAGTTAACCTTTTTTTCTCTTTTTGCATTTTTGGAGAGTCTCCTCCTGACAGTGATGGCCTATGATCGGTTGGTGGCCATTTGTAACCCTCTACACTACCTGGTCATCATGAATCCCCGTACCTGTGGCGTGTTGGTCCTGGCATCATTTTTCATCAGCTTTTTGACCTCCCTGCTGCACTACTTGATGATGTTACAGCTTACCTTCTGCGCAAATGTAAAAATCCCTCATTTCTTTTGTGATCCTCCTCAACTTGTCAACCTTGCCTGTTCCAACACCTCCATCAGTAACCTATTAATCTATTTCATTGGTACTATCTTCGGTGGAGTTCCACTCTTAGGAATCCTTTACTCTTATGCTCGAATTATATCCTCCATTCTAAGAGTCTCCTCATCAGATGGAAAGTACAAAGCCTTCTCCACCTGTGGCTCTCACCTGTCAGTTGTTTGCTTATTTTTTGGAACAGGCCTTGGGATGTACGTTAGTTCAACTGTCTTATCTTCCCCCAGGAAGAGTGCAGTGGCCTCGGTGATGTACACTGTAGTCACCCCTATGCTGAACCCCTTCATCTACAGTCTAAGGAACAAGGACATCAAGAGTGCCCTGTGGAGAATTATCATCAGAAAAGCCTAATTTCAATCCTCCTGTGGAGGATTTTCTGCAGAATAATCTAATCTCAACACATGTTCCATATTGTTTTGGGTTCATAAGACTGGAAAAGGCAGTAAAATCACATATATGCAACAAATGATTTGAATCTGCAGCTCCATAGTGTATATATACCTATCTGGCTTTCATCTTTCAGTCCACAAAATTTTTCCTCTTAGAATAGCTGGAAATAGTAGAATTACTTAGAATAGTAATTACTTAGAATAGTAATGGAATTGTAACATCATTTGGACACTCCATGTGAGTCATAGCCCATTCAGGATTTTGCATAGCACATCAGTATACCCTTCTCAATTTTCTTATGTATTATATCAGACCCTTGGTCATGAGCAGTATTGTTTCTATGATTACAAAATAATAATAGCTTTTTTTGTTGTTATTTTCTGTTTTTATAGGTTTCATATTATTTGCCCCCCCCCCCACCACCATTTGTTAGGTGGATTTAAACCCTACCTTAAGTATATTTTTGTTTCTTAATAATGTTGTTCAGATTTTTGAGCAAGTAGGTTGACTAATTTCCTGTTTAACCAGGATATTTTGGGACTGAATTTGGACACTATAACACTGAGTTTTCAACTAGTACTTTTGGGAAATAGGATTATGATTTCCCAAGAATGATGAGAGACTACCTTCTAGAGCAAAGACAATTCTCAATTTTTCTAATAATTCTCCTTGCCATTCCATCTAACTTCTTCCTGGTCATATTACATAGTCAGACATAATACGGAAAAATAGAATGGTTCCATTTCTAGGAGGTACCAAAAGTAGTCAAACTCATACAGATAGAGATTAGAATGGTCGTTGCCAGAATCTTTGGGAGGAAGAATGGGGAGTTAGGGTTTAATGGAGACAAATTTCAGTTGGGGAAGATGGAATAGTGTTGGAGATGAATAGTGGTTTATGGCTGCAAAACCAAAAGAGGAGAGAGGGTCTGAGAGGACTCTTGTCTAATACTTGGAAATGCATTGTCCAAGGAGACACACATGCTGACAAAGCAAGAGTGGAAAAGCTTTATTGGAAAAGGGTGCTTGGGCAGAATGAAGCAGAGTAAGGGAATTCAGAACTACTCTGCCACATAGTTCACAGTTTCAGGTTTTATGGTAATGGGGTTAGTTTCTGGGTTGTCTCTGGCCAATCATTCTGACTCAGGGTCCTTCCTGGTGGCATGCATTACTCAACCAAGATAGATTCCAGCAAGAAGGATCCCAGGAGGTCAGTAGGACATATAGACTGCATCCCTACCTACTTTTGACCTTTCCCATATTCTTTCAGTTGGTCGTAGCTTTTTAGTTCTGCATCCCTTAACAGGAACTCCCATTGAAAGATAACCCAAACAAGTGGTTATTCTCATGCTTGGCCAGGGTTGGTGGTTTCAGTCAGTGGTTCCCCTAAAAATCTGCCCCCCAACCCCCTCCTCCATCAGGACTTCATACTGAAGATAACTTCTTGAGAATTGGAGCAGAGATTTTTCTTCTGTAACTGCTTTCTGTTGAGAATGAACATTGTCCTGCCTAGTAGAGTAGAAGTTTCTCTCCACCTGTTCTAAATCGAGGTATCTTATGTCTGAAACTGACATCCACCCTTGTAGTAACAAAAATTTAGCCTGAAACTGTCAGAGATATAAGTACTTGTAACAGACAGGGGCCAAACAAGAGGCCTAACAGGATGTCATCACTGTGTCCAGAAAAGGAAAGAAAAATTGGGAGTGAGGGCTACAGAGTGTATGACTTTCTTCTGATCATTTGGTGTTGAGGTAACAGGGCAGTGCTCCAGGAATCTTGCACTCAGCCTGAAGCTACCATCCTCCTCCTGGATCAGGGATACAGTTCTTCAGAACTCAAAGGTAGTGTTATATATACTCTTTGAGGAGGAACCAGCACCTTGCCCCAAGCCTGCACCACCATTTGACTGCTCCTTCCATGTTTCTGTTGGCTTTCCTTGTGGCCTAGATAGTAAAGAATCTTCCTGCAATGCAGAAGACCTGGATTCAATCCCTGGGTTGGGACGATCCCCTGGAGAAGGGAATGGCTACCCACTCCAATATTCCTGCCTGGAGAATTCCAAGGACAGAGGAACCTGGAGGATTACAGTCCAAGGGGTTGCAATGAGTCTGACATGGGACTGAGTGACTCACACTTTCACTTTCCCATGTTTCTGCATCCCCTCCCTTTCCTGATTAGCAACTGTCTGAATCTGCCCTTTGAAACTCAGGGAAGATCAAAGAGGCTGAATGAGCCTACAAATAAGAAACAGGGGATGCAGAAAGGATTTGTACTCTGGAGTCCCACAGAGTCCTCTTCAGTTTCAATTCAGGAAACTGTGCAACAATGGTTCTGGTCACTTCCTGCTAAAATGGGGCAGTTATTGTTGTTGTTGTTTACTTGCTAAGTCGTGTCTGACTCTTTGTGACCCCGTGAACTGCAGCCTGGCAATCTCCTCTGTCCATGGGATTTCCCAATCAAGAGTGGGTAAAATGGGGGCATAGTTCTCCCTCAATTTGGAGAATATACACTTAATTGGAAATATTTCTGAGTTCCAAATCCTGGATCTAAGTCTTGTATGATCTCAATCCCACTTCCTTGGTTCACTATTTTGGTGTAAGATATTCAGTTAGAAGTAGTTGGAGGAGTGAAAACTGGAATTTTAACTGACAAAATAAAGTTCATTCCCTGAGATAAGCCTGAAACCCAATCTGGACCTCTCACCTTGGGGAGAATTGCAGCCAGGTAGCCAGTTGTTTACTTTTATCTAAGGAGGTTTTAACTTCCAGTGTGGTATTAACATACACATATCAGAAACTATTAGCCATTACCTGTCTCCTTTTTCTACTAATATCTGATCTAAAGCAATTTCATTTTCCAAAAAATTCTAGTTGCAAGAGGACACCTTGAACCCATAAGGTTGCAGCTACCAGCTGCCAGCAGACATTGTTTTGAGAATGGCTGGTGACATCCCAAGTCTGCCACAGCTCAGAAAACTGAAGCTCTTAGCTATACAAGGACTTTTCATAAATCATGTTCATAATGCCAACTAGTATTATTACTTTGGATGTCTGAACTACAGCTATTCCATTTTTACTTTCAATTGCATTTATCTCCTTAATGGCCAAAACAGATGTCACCATTAATGACTTCAGTACTTTTTTTCATTATGAGAAGATACAAGAATCTGAGCTCATAAAATCTTTCCTGAAAGAAACTCTCTGAAGGCCTGTTCTGCAGTTCTTCCAGAACATAAAGCACCTCATTCAAGTTCCCCACCTTGGATTCATTTCAAAATGTGTTGAAAGTCAGTGGCTGTAGTAGCCACTGACCTAATCCTAAGAGAGGCAGATGGGAAGTGCCCAGTTTTCAGTTATCAGGGCCCCTTCAGGGTAATGAATTCAACCGTGGTTTGGGGGGCATTTCATGACTCTTTTGTCCCACAACTCTAGGAGTGTTCATTCTCAGATCTGGCAGAGATTTCTCTGATAGGCCACTCAATGTGCTATTACTGGACTAGGCCTTATTAACAGTAGCTGGAAGTCTCTGGACCACCTTCTTCCTAGTCTCTTTTGGTCTAGGAAAATATTCCCTCTTGTTATTTCTTCCCCTATCTAGAATTACACTATGACAATCATCAATCTCATATGAAGTTTTATATCATCATTTTATCAGAGGCTTAGTCACACGTTTGGTAATGAAAGAAACAATTTTGTAAAAATGGGCAATATAAAAATAAGATAGCTAGCAATATTAATGAGGTCATAAGTAAGAATTTTGGTCAAGAATTGTCTTTAGAAGCAGCCCAGTATATTCGAGATCATCTGAATTTACCTGTTCTATACCAATCCTTACCTTTAAGGGAAGCTATATATTGGCATTGCCCATAAGGCATCTAGCCCAATTTCCTACTGTTATTAGACTGATTACCCCCAGCATGGTTTAACTGTCCCCAGCCTAAGGGAGTATTTAAATTTAAATGACCACAGCCTGGGTGTTAATCTCTTGGTTGTAGACCATGGGGCATCTGATCTTCATCCAAGGATACATTATTGGCTTAAGCTTCAGAAATAAACTTAGAGTATTCTTTTAATAATTTACTTAAAGTTTGCACAATGTAACATAACAGAAAGGAATTATCTGAGAAGTGAGTCTTAGTGACTACTGACTTCAATAAAGAATTAGAATTTGATATCCATTGAAACATCTCTGCTTTT
Source organism: Bos taurus (assembly GCF_002263795.3). NCBI lineage: Eukaryota > Metazoa > Chordata > Mammalia > Artiodactyla > Bovidae > Bos > Bos taurus. The sequence continues at coordinate 13,805,685 of NC_037334.1, read as the reverse complement.
CTAAAATTACCTTCATTTTTATCAAATATAATTAAATCAAGATTAACTCATCCACAAGTTAAGTCTGATTCATTGATATTGAGATATTTTCCCCTTCCTTTTTTCCTGTGTCTTTTCTACTTCTGTCTTTCTAATAAGGATATCTGTGACTACATTTAAAGGCTATCCAGATAATCTTGGATAAACTCTTTCACTGAAAAGACTCTTTTTCCAAATAAGTAACATTCACCCTGTTGTCATATAAAGTAAGATTCACAAGATAGGAAGAATAGGAAGTGGACATATTGTTTTGGGAGCTACTATTCAAACTCACTACAGAGATGTTCTGGCAGACTCATAGAAAGATCTATTAAAAACTGGCTCAGGGAAGGAAAGTCAGTTTTCTATCTTTGGGCTTCATGTCCAAGTCTAACATTTTAATTTACTGTCACCATCTTTGTGGAGAACAATCTGAGGATAAGGGCATCTCATGCAGGAGTGGATGAGTACTTAGCTCTTGTTCCTGATGATCTCTGAAGTCTTTGTCATGAAAGATAACTTTCTTTATTGTTTAATATATTAGACAAAAGTTTCCTTTTTCTTATTACAACTGAAGTCTCCTCACTGATAAATTTCAGATATCTCACAATCACCTCAACCACCAAGGATGATGACAATTTTATAGATATTGAAACTGATTATAGTGGATGCTACTGGTGCCTCAGAAGGATGCTATTCACCAGTGACTGTGATGTGATGTGTGATGTGAACTCATTTCCCTTGCCTCATGGGAGGGATAATTCTAAGGTATGATTGTCATGGCCCTTTCCATAGTCAAACAGAAGCTAGTCTCAATTCAGGACCACAGCTTCCTTCATTCCTCCCTCAACCCCCACCCCAGCCCCCTGCCTCATCCACCTCCTACAACTTTCCTTTTCTGAGAGTCATCACAAACAAAAGTCACTCAAACTAGAACTCCTGGGTCATACTGCTTCTATAGAACATGAGCAAAGAAATAGAGTATGGAGAATTGAAATGTTGTGACAAACATCCCAGAGCTAGACTAAAAGCAAAGTTGGGCTCTGAGTCCAAGTTGCAATAGTTTAAATATGACTCCATCTAGTCATTTTGGAGGAATTGTACAATGGAAGAATCAAGTATTCTGGTTCATCTAGGGTGCCTATCATTTTGACTTGAGAAAACCAAGCCCGCACCCCCACCCAAAGACAATGTAATCACAGAACAAAAAAAGGCAACATATCAATGAGTTTCCTCAAGGATTCCTTCTTGTCCCTGTTTCTCAGGCTGTAAATAAATGATGTAAATAAATGGGTTCATTATTTAAGGACCACAATGTATCTCAGTGAGACTACTGCAATTTTTCTGGGCAAGCCAGTAACTGCAGAACTAATGTAAACCCCATGAGCTGTTCAACAGAACAAGGAAACAACCAACAGATGAGACCCACAAGTGGAAAAGGCTTTATACTTTCTATTCATTGATGACATTCTCAAAACAGAGGAGACAATTAGAGTATACGAGAAAATGGTCCCAGAGACAGAAACACCCCAAATAAGCTACCCATGAAATGTATTAGAATGTTGTTGATGAGGGTATCAAAACAGGCCAGCTTGATGACCTGAGGAAACTCACAGAATGAGTGAAGAATTTCCAGGTCTCTGCCGAAGGACAGCCTCAGTGCCATTGGACTGTGGAGCAGGGCATTCATAATGCTAAAGAACAGAAGGAATAGAATCAGCAGAACACAGAAAGGAGGGCTCGTGATAACTATGTCCCTTCTGCATGCATGTGTGCTAAGTCACTTCAGTCATGTTTGACTACATGCAACCCCATGGACTATATCCTGCCAGGCTTATCTGTCCATGAAATTCTCCAGGCAAGAATACTGGAGTGGGTTGTCATGCCCTCCTCCAGGGGGTCTTCCTGACTCAAGGGTTGAACTTGAGTCTCTTATGTCCCCTGTATTGGCAGGCAGATGCTTTACTACGGAGCCATGTGGGAAGCCCAGACATGTACCTTAGGGGTTGATAAATGATCACATAGCAATCATAGGCCATAATAGCAAGAAGAAAATTCTCCCAACAGGTCAAAAACAGGAAAAAAGCCATTTGGGTGAGGCAGCTTGCAGAAGTGGTGCTCTCATTCTGTGCTTACTTATTGACAAGCATCTTTGGGATGGTGGTTATGCTTAAACAGATGTCAGCAAAGGAAAGATTTGAAAGAAAGTAATACATGGGTGTGCAGAGGTGGGAATCAGAGATGACAGCCAGGATGCCAAGCAGGTTTCCAAGAACAGTGACCATGTATATGGACAGGAACAGTGAAGAGGATAAGCTGGAGTTCAGGATCTTCTGCCATTTCCAGGAGAAGGAAATCTGAAACTTCTGTTTGATTTCCTGATTCCTTGTTATGAAGAAATCGGATGGAAAATATCAGGTGGAGAAACAATAAAATTTATAATCTATGGGCTAGCTGCAGCATTAAAATTACTTTGGAACTTTTTCAAAATAACCATTCTTGGGCCCTGTTCCTGATTCCCTGATGACAAACACTAGAAATAAGGACTAACAATTAACATTTTTAATAAGGTCTCTAGATGATTCTGCCAAACAATGAATTTTGAAACCCACTTCTCTAGAAAAACACTCATCTATATAATGAACCCAAGAAAATAATTGAATCTTCTCTTCTGCCTATTTCTCCCTCCACTTACTTTATTAGCCAAAATATTTTGTTAAGCACTGATAACCTCACACACTGTGGCAAGTGCTGAGAGTAAAATAAAGAAATGTGTTTGTTAGCCATCTGTATGTCTTCTTTGGAGAAATGTCTATTTAGTTCTTTGGCCCAATTTTTGATTGGGTCATTTATTTTTCTGGAATTGAGCTGTAGGAGTTGCTTGTATATTTTTGAGAGTAGTTGTTTGTCAGTTGCTTCATTTGCTATTATTTTCTCCCATTCTGAAGGCTGTCTTTTCACCTTGCTGATAGTTTCCTTTGATGTGCAGAAGCTTTTAAGTTTAATTAGGTCCCATTTGTTTATTTTTGCTTTTATTTCCAATATTCTGGGAGGTGGTTCATAGAGGATCTTGCTGTGATGTATGTCGGAGAGTGTTTTGCCTATGTTCTCCTCTAGGAGTTTTATATTTTCTGGTCTTCCATTTAGATCTTTAATCCACTTTGAGTTTATTTTTGTGTATGGTGTTAGAAAGTGTTCTAGTTTCATTCTTCTACAAGTTGCCCAGCTTTCCCAGCACCACTTGTTAAAGAGATTGTCTTTAATCCATTGTATATTCTTGCCTCCTTTGTCAAAGATAAGGTGTCCATAGGTGCGTGGATTTATCTCTGGACTTTCTATTTTGTTCCAATTGATCTATATTTCTGTCTTTGTACCAGTACCATACTGTCTGTCTTGATGACTCTGGCTTTGTAGTAGAGCCTGAAGTCAGGCATGTTGATTCCTCCAGTTCCATTCTTCTTTCTCAAGATTGCTTTGGCTATTTGAGGTTTTTTGTGTTTCCATACAAATTGTGAAATTATTTGTTCTAGCTCTGTGAAGAATACTGTTGGTAGCTTGATAGGGATTGCTTTGAATCTATAAATTGCTTTGGGTAGTATACTCATTTTCACTATATTGATTCTTCCAATCCATGAACATGGTATATTTCTCCATCTATTATTGTCCTCATTGATTTCTTTCACCAGTGTTTTATAGTTTTCTATATATAGATCTTTAGTTTCTTTAGGTAGATATATTCCTAAGTATTTTATTCTTTTTGTTGCAATGGTGAATGGAATTGTTTCCTTAATTTCTCTTCCTATTTTCTCATTATTAGTGTATAGGAATGCAAGGGATTTCTGTGTGTTTATTTATATTGTACAACTTTACTATATTCATTGATTAGCTCTAGTAATTTTCTGGTGGAGTCTTTAGGGTTCTCTATGTAGAGGATCATGTCATCTGCAAACAGTGAGAGTTTTACTTCTTCTGGGCCAAAGAACTAAATAGACATTTCTCCAAAGATGACATACAGATGGCTAACAAACACATGAAAAGATGCTCAACATCACTCATTATCAGAGAAATGCAAATCAAAACCACAATGAGGTATCATTTCATGCCAGTCAGAATGGCTGGATCCAAAAGTCTACAGCAATAAATGCTGGAGAGGGTGTGGAAAAAAGGGAACCCTCTTACACTGTTGGTGGGAATGCAAACTAGTACAGCCACTATGGAGAACAGTGTGGAGATTCCTTAAAAAACTGGAAATAGAACTGCCTTATGACCTAGAAATCCCACTGCTTGGCATACACACCAAGGAAACCAGAATTGAAAGAGACACATGTACCCCAATATTCACCACAGCACTGTTTATAATAGCCAGGACATGGAAGCAACCTAGATGTCCATCAGCAGATGAATGGATAAGAAAGCTGTGGTACATATACACAATGGAGTATTACTCAGATATTAAAAAAGAATACATTTGAATCAGTTCTAATGAGGTGGATGAAACTGGAGCCTATTATACAGAGTGAAGTAAGCCAGAAAGAAAAACACCAATACAGTATACTAACACATATATATGGAATTTAGAAAGATGGTAACGATAACCCTGTATGTGAGACAGCAAAAGAGACACAGATGTATAGAACAGTCTTTTGGACTCTGTGGGAGAGGGAGAGGGTGGGATGATTTGGGAGAATAACATTGAAACATGTATAATATCATATATGAAACGAGTTGCCAGTCCAGGTTTGATGCATGATACTAGATGCTTGGGGCTGGTGCACTGAGATGACCCAGAGGGAGGATACAGGGAGGGAGGCGGGAGGGGGGGTTCGGGATGGGGAACACGTGTATACCTGTGGCAGATTCATGTTGATGTATGGCAAAACCAATACAATATTATAAAGTAATTAACCTCCAATTAAAATAAATAAATTTATATTAAAAAAAAAAAGAAATGTGTGTGCTCAGTCATGTCTGATCCCTCGAGACCTCATGAACTGTAGCCCGCCAGGCTCTTCTCTCCATGGAATTCTCCAGGCAAGACTACTGAGTGGGTAGACATTCCCTTCTCCAGGGGATCTTCCCAACCCAGGGATCAAATCCACATTTCCAGCATCTCCTGTGTTGAAAGGCAGATTCTTTATCACTGCACCACCTACAAAGCCCCTAAAATGAAGAAGACATTGCTGCATTTCTTCTTAATTATTATACAACTTCAAACAAAAAGAAATATAAGAATAAAATTACAAATTCTGTTTATTTATTCATAATTATGAATAAAATTATGAAGGAAGTTCATCCCTTAAGCTGGTAACTGGCATATGATTTTTTTTTTTAAAGCTGAGTATGAGTGAAAGGAAAAAACTGAATACATAGGCTCCTAAAACATCCAGATGAAAATAGCAATAATTTGCTAGTATTTAGAAGATAACAAGAATACTACAAGATAACACTAAATGTCAAACATCCTAGAAGGAGTGTCCCTGTAAGCAGAGGTTCTCCCTCTCCTAGTTAGTTAGTTATTGTTAGTGGCTTAGTCATGTCTGACTCTTTGTGACCCCATGGACTGTAGCCCTCCAGGCTTCTCAGTCCATGGAGTTCTCCAGGCAAGAATACTGAGTGGATAGCCATATACTTTCTTCAGGGATCTTGAGAGCCCAGGTTCTCCTACACTGCAGGCAGAATCTGAGTCACCAGGGAAGGCCTCTCAGTCTCTGGGGGTGGGGGGCCACGGGGGTTGGGGAGGCAGACAAATGTGGTCTTGACAGCCCTTATTGCTTGGAAGAGTACTTAGACTCAGAACTCTGAAATTAGTGGAGTTAATTAATTAATGGAGTTAATTAATGGACTCAGACTCTACTACTTGTTTTATGAAAACAGAAACTTGTCCAACTAAATGAGTAACCTAGTATCCTCATTGAGTAATGGGAATGTTTCCTCTTGAGAAATCTGTATGCAGGTCAAGAAGCAACAGTTAGAACCGGACATGGAACAACGAACTGGTTCCAAATTGGAAAAGGAGTACATCAAGACTGTATATTGTCACCCTGCTTATTTAATTTTCATGCAGAATATATCATGAGAAATGCTGGGCTGGATGAAACACAAGCTGGAATCAAGTTTGCTGGGAGAAGTATCAATAACCTCAGTTATGCAGATGACACCACCCTTATGGCAGGAAGAGAAATGGAACTAAAGAGCCTTTTGATGAAAGTGAAAGAGGAGAGTGAAAAACCTGGCTTAAAACTCAGCATTCAAAAAAGGAAGATCATGGCATCCAGTCCCATAACTTCATGGCAAATAGATGGCGAAATAATGGAAACAGTTCAGTTCACTTCAGTTCAGTCACTCAAATCATGTCCAACTCTGCAACCACATGGACTACAGCACACCAGGCTTCCCTATCCATCACCAACTCCTGGAGACTTCTCAAACTCAAGTCCATTGAGTCAGTGATGCCATCCAACCATCCCATCCTCTGTCATCCCGTTGTTGTCCTGCCTTCAGTCGTTCCCAGCATCAGGGTCTTTTCCAATGAGTCAGTTCTTCACATCAAGTGGCCAAAGCATTGGAGATTCAGCTTCAGCATCAGTCTTTCCAATGAATATTCAGGACTGAATTCCTTTAGGATTGAGTAGTTGGATCTCCTTGCAGTCCAAGGGACTCTCAAGAGTCTTCTCCAACACTACAGTTCAAAAGTGTCAATTATTTGTTGCTCAGCTTTATTTATAATCCAACTCTCACATCCATACATGACTACTGGAAAAACCATAGCTTTGACTAGATGGACCTTTGTTGGCAAAGTAATGTCTCTGTTTTTTTTTTTTTTTTTTTAAACTTTACATAATTGTATTAGTTTTGCCAAATATCAAAATGAATCCGCCACAGGTATACATGTGTTCCCCATCCTGAACCCTCCTCCCTCCTCCCTCCCCATACCATCCCTCTGGGTCGTCCCAGTGCACTAGCCCCAAGCATCCAGTATCGCGCATCGAACCTGGACTGGCAACTCGCTGCTATCCAAATGTCTCTGTTTTTTAACATGCTATCTATGTTTGTCATAGCTTTTCTTCCAAAGAGCAAGCATCTTTTAATTTCATGGCTGCAGTCACCATCTGCAGTGATTTGTGAGCCCCCCAAAATAACGTCTCTCACTGTTTCCATTGTTTCCCCATCTATTTGCCATGAAGTGATGGGACAGGATGCCATGATCTTCCTTTTTTGAATGTTGAGTTTTAAGCCAGCTTTTTCACTCTCCTCTTTCACTTTCATCAAGAGACTCTTTAGTTCTTCTTCACTTTCTGCCATCTGCGTGTCTGAGGTTATTGTTATTTCTCCAGGCAATCTTGATTCCAGCTTGTGCTTCAACCAGCCTGGCATTTTGCATGATGTACTCTGCATATAAGTTAAATAAGCAGGGTGACAGTATACAGCCTTGACATACTTCTTGCCCTATTTGCAGCCAGTCTGTTGTTCCATGTCCAGTTTTAACTGTTGCTTCTTGACCTGCATACAGATTTCTCAGAAGGCAGGTAAGGAGGTCTGGTATTCCCATCTCTTTCAGAATTTTCCACAGTTTGTGGTGATTCACACAGTGAAAGGCTTTGGCATAGTCAATAAAGCAGAAGTATATGTTTTTTTCTGGAGCTTTCTTGATTTTTTGATGATACAACAGATGTTGACAATTTGATCTCTGGTTCCACTGCCTTTTCTAAATACAGCTTAAACATCTGGAAGTTCATGGTTCACATACTGTTGAAGACTCACTTGGAGAATTTTGAGCATTACTTTGCTAGTGTGTGAGATGAGTGCAATTGTGAGGTAGTTTGAACATTCTTGGCATTGCCTTTCTTTGGGATTGGAATGAAAACCGGCTTTTTCCAGTCCTGTGACCACTGCTGAGTTTTCCAGATTTGCTGGCATATTGATTGCAGCACTTTAACAGCATCATCTTTCAGGATTTGACATAGCTCAACTGGAATTCCATCACCTCCAGTAGCTTTGTTTGTAGTGATGCTTCCTATGACTTTGCATTCCAAGATGTCTGGCTCTAGATGAGTGATCACACCATTGTGGTTTCTGGGTCATGAAGATCTTTTTTGTATAGTTCTTCTGTGTATTCTTGCCACCTCTTCTTAATAGCTTCTGTTTCTGTTAGTCCCACACTGTTTCTTCCTTTATTGTGCCCATCTTTGCATGAAATGTTCCCTTTGTATCTCTAATTTTCTTGAAGAGATCTCCCATTCTATTGTTTTCCTCTATTTCTTTGCACTGATCATTGAGGAAGTCTTTCTTATCTCTCCTTGCTATTCTTTGGAAATCTGCATTAAAATGGGTATACCTTTCCTTTTCTCCTTTGCCTTTAGCTTCTCTTCTTTTCTCAGCTATTTGTAAGACCTCCTCAGAAACAGTGACAGACTTTATTTTCTTGGGCTCCAAAATCACTGCAAATGGTGACTTCAGCCATGAAATTTAAAGATGTTTACTCCTTGGAAGAAAAGCTATGACCAACCTAGACAGCATATTAAAAAGCAGAGACATTACTCTGCTGACAGAGGTCTGTATAGTCTAAACTATGCTTTTTCCACTAGTCATGTATAGATGTGAGAGTTGTACCATAAAGAAAGCTGAGCACTGAAGAATTGACGCTTTTGAACTGTGGTGTTGGAGAAGACTCTTGAGAGTCCCTTGGACTGCAGGGAGATCAAGCCAGTCAGTTCTAAAGGAAATCAACCCTTAATATTCATTGGAAGGACTGATGCTGAAAATTGAAGCTCCAGTACTTTGGCCACCTGATGCAAAGAATCAATGACTCATTAGAAAAGACCCTGATGCTGGGAAAGGTTGAAGGCAGGACAAGAAGGAGATGACAGAGGATGAGATGGTTGGATGACATCACCAACTCAATGGACATGAGTTTGAGCAAGCTCCAGGAGTTGGTGATGGACAGGGAAGCCTGATGTGCTGCAGTATACAGGGTCACAAAGAGTCTGACATGAATGACTGAACTGAGCTTTTCTAGCATCAGGGTCTTTTCCAATGAGTTGACTGTTTGTATCAGGTGGCCAAAGTGTTGGAGCTTCAGCACCCATCCTTCCAAGGAGTACTCAGGGTTGATTTCCTTTAGGATACACTGGTTTGATCTCCTTGCAGTCCAAAGGTCTCTCAAGAGTCTTCTCCAGCACCACAAATCAAAAGCTTCAATCTTTCCATACTCAGCCTTCTTTATAATCCAAGTTTCACATCTGTACAAGACTACTGGAAAGACCATAGGTTTGACTATGTGGAATTTTGTCAGCAAAGTGATGTCTTTGCTTTTTATTATGCAGTCTAGGTTTGTCATAGCTTTCCCTCCAAGAAGCAAGTGTATTTTAATTTAATTTCATTCATATACTGATATCCTAATATTTAGAATATGACTGTATTTGAGATAAGATCTTTGAAGAGGTAATTTGGTTAAAATGGAATCATTAAGGTGAACCTTAATTCAACGAGAGATTTGCATACATGCATACAGAGGAAAGACCACATGAAGAGAATATGGCCAGCTACAAGCCAAGAAAAATGGCCTCAAAAGAAACCAGTCTTGCTGACACCTTCATCTAGGCTTCCAATCTCCAGAACTGTGACAATAACTTTGTTATTAAGCCACCCAGTCTGTGCTACTCTGCTATGGCAGCGCTAGCTTCCTGGGGGCTCAGATGGTAAAGAATGCCTGGGAGACCTGGGTTCAGTCCCTGGAGTGGGAAGACCCCCTGGAGAAGGGCATGGCAACCCACTCCAGTATTCTTGCCTGGAGAATTCCCATAGACAGAGGAGCCTGGTGGGCTGCAGTCCATGGGGTCACAAAGAGTCAGACATGACTAAGTGACTAAGCACACAGCACAGCAAACTAATACATTGTACAGACCCCTTCACCACCAGCACAAGATTTAAAGTAAACATCTGAACATTTTATAGCACCCATGTTTGTGAGGGGGAGGATTTCTACTCAGGAGAAAAATGGGTCCTGCCATTATAGAGAGAGTGTATGATCCCAGTGGAAAAAGTCCTTGGTGAGAATTCATACAAACATATATGTGAACATGTCAAAAACAGAGTCAGAGTTTGTTGGGGGTCACGAGGGTCTTGGTTTTAATCTTATGTCTCTCCTCACTGCTTCTACTGTAAGAAATTATAGTGTAACAATATTAAAGAGACTTTGTGTTACCTGGCTGACATCACTGAAGTATGGTGCTTGATATATCTCCCGTGGATCTTGAAGGCAGATCTGTCCTTAGAAGGACCAGACAAACTGATTGAGGCAACGGGCTCCAGGTCAAGAAAGATCATCTCTGGAAGGAGGTTCACGTGTCCTGCTTCCTTACTGAGCATGGACCGTTGAGTGAGGTGGTCACAGGGAGACTCTTGCAATCTCTGCATCCCTGGGGATCAATAACTAAAGCTCCTCATTAGACAAGCTATTTTAGTGTCATGCTGATCCCTGGACCTTCCAGATCAAGACTCTAGAATGGATGAGTTCATGATGGCCAATGTCTGACCCTCTGAGGCAAGGTAGCTGCACACCATCTACTTCTTTCCACTTCTGTTTGGACAGCTTTGTTTCAATCAACATAGGTAGTTAATTCCTTTTCAGAGTTCATATCCACCTTTTCCAATTTTGCCACAATAATTTCATTGTATATTTCCTTTTTCTTAGTTTATTGAGAAATAATTAACACACATCATTGCATAAGTTTGAGGTATACAGCAGATAATTTGATTTACATATATTATGAAGTGATTATCACAACAAGTTCAGCTAACAGTCATAATCAAGAGATACAATAAAAAGACAGAAAAAAGAAGGAAAATACATTTTCTTACTTTAAAGATTAACTACTTTCCTATATATCGTACGTCAGTGTTAACTGTGTCATCATGTTGTACATTGCACCCCTAGTGTTTATTTATCTTTTCTGAGGTGTAAATGATTTACATTATTAGATTAGTTTCAGATGTACAATGTAGTCATTCAAAATTTTTATAAATTAATCTGCATTTAAAGTTATTATATATTTTATGGGGGTATGTGTTGTGTTGGTTTCTGCTGTACAATGAAGTGAATTATCAAATATTGGCTACATTTACAATACAATACATCCCTGTAGCTAATTTATTTTATACATAGTAGTTTGTACCTTTTAAGCCCTTGCCAATTTCTTGCCTCTCCTACCTTCTTCTTCCCACTAGTAACAACTGGGTGGTTCTCAATATCTGTGAGTCTGTTTAATTTTGTTACATCCACTCATGCATTTTATTTTTTAGATTTCACATGTAAGTGATAGCATACTTTATTTGTCTTTCTCTCTGTGACTAATTTCACTATCATAGTAACCCCCAAGTCCATTCATGCTGTAGCAAATGGCAATATTTCATTCCTGTCTATGGCTGAGTAATATTGTATATATATATATATATATATGCAATATATATATATACATATACATATATATATATATACATGCAATATATATACATGAAAGTGTGAAATTGTTAGTCTCTCAGTTGTGTCTGACTCTTTGTGACCCCATGCACTGTAGCTCACAATGTGCCTCTGTTCATGGGATTTCCCAGGCAAGAATACTGGAGTGGGTTGCCATTTCCTTCTCCAGGGGATCTTCCTGACCCAGGGATTGAACCTGGGTCTCCTTTATTGCAGGAGTTTTCTTATATGTATTATTTATATATAACTCATTTATATACATATAGTCAATTACCCATTACATATTCTTGCCTCTTTTGTTGGATATCAATGATCCACATATGATCTATGCTACAGAATGTCCATGCACACTTGAAAAAAATGTATATTCTGCCACTTACAAATGGAATATTCTACATATATCTATTAACTATTATTTTGCCTCGCTCTATAAACACAAGGCAAAGGTAGATGGCACAACCACAGAAAAGAAGATGTCCCATTGATGAGTTTTCTCAAGGCTCCCTTCATGTCCCTGTTTCTCAGGCTGTAGATAAAAGGGTTCATCATCTGAGAAACCACAATGTACATAACTGAAGCCACTGCAGTCTTCCTGGATGAGCCAGTCAGGATAGAACTTATATAAACTCCAAAACCTGTCCCATAGAATAAGGAAACAACTGACAAGTGAGACCCACAGGTGGAAAAAGCTTTCAGCTTTGCACCCACTGATGGCATTCTCAAAACAGAGGAGACAATTTGAGTATAAGAGAAAATGATGCCAGAGAGGGGAACGACACCAAATATGCTACCCACCAAATATAACAAAAGGTCATTGATGTGAGTATCAGAACATGTTAGCTTGACAACCTGAGCAAGTTCACAGAAAAAGTGAGGGATTTCCAGGTTCTTACAAAAGGACAGCCGCAATGCTGTCAGACTGAGGAGCAGAGCATTCAGAATGCTTAGCAACAGTGAGAATATAATCAGCAGGCCACAGGTTTGTGGGTTCATGATAATTGAGTATCTTAAAGGGTGACAAATGGCCACATAACGGTCATAAGCCATGACAGTAAGGAGAAAATTTTCCAGAAAGGCAAAAACCATGACGAAGCACATCTGGGTGAGGCAGCCTGAATATGTGATGCTCTGATTTTGTGCTTGGATGTTGACCAGCATTTTGGGGATCGTGGCTGTGCTCATGCAGATGTCAGTAAAGGACAGGTTGGAGAGGAAGAAGTACATGGGGGTGTGGATGTGGGGGTCACAGCTGACAGCCAGGATGATGAGCAGGTTTCCCAGGAGAGTGATCAGGTACATGGACAGAAACAGGAAGAAGATGTGGAGCTGTAGTTCTGGATCATCTGTCAATCCCAGGAGATAAAAATTGGAAACATCTGTTTGATTTCTGGTTTCCATATTGTTGATGAATCTGAAGGAAAAATGGAGTGAAAATAAAATAAAATGAAGGATCCCCAGGTGAGCAGCAGCAGCCCTTGGGAACTGATTAGAACTGCAAATTCTTGGTATCACTGTAGGTTTACTGCTGATAAACTCTAGGGGCAAGGGCCAGAAATTCAAGTTTCAACAAACCCACCAGATGAATTTGATATATGATAAAGTTTGAAAAAACAGTGCTTAAATTTGAACATAAAGAAATAAAATTCTATGTATATTGTAAATCCAAGAGATCATTTAAATATTTCCCTTTGCTAATTTTCCCCTCCATCATCACATTTCACACTTTGTTGACTTTTATTTTTATTGATCACCAACAGCCCTGGGATTTCTTTGGAAGGAATGATGCTAAGGCTGAAACTCCAGTACTTTGGCCACTTCATGCGAAGAGTTGACTCATTGGAAAAGACTCTGATGCTGGGAGGGATTGGGGGAAGGAGGAGAAGGGGACGACAGAGGATGAGATGGCTGGATGGCATCACCGACTCGATGGACGTAAGTCTGAGTGAACTCCAGGAGTTGGTGATGGACAGGGAGGCCTGGTGTGCTGCGATTCATGGGTTCGCAAAGAGTCAGACACTACTGAGTGACTGAACTGAACTGAACTGAACTGAACACTTTTTCACACCTTGTGCCAAATGCTGAGACTGAAATAAAGAATAAAATATGACATTTCCTTCAGAATCATTTCTTGCCTCAAACACGCAGAAAGATGAGAATGCATATATCTAATCTGTCTTGTGGAGTGTGGTGCCCCGAACTTAACATACCTCAAAATGACTTGAGGGGCTTATCAGATTATAGATGGGTTATCAGATCTAAGTTAAATTTATCATATCTGAGTTATAATATATCTCTATTCATCCATGCGAACACTTAGGTAAGATGAGGTTATATCAAGGTTACGAAATACACAGTGGATAGAAAATATTAAGTCTGAGCTCAGATCTTCTCACCACTGAGTTGACTCTGGATAGTATAGAATTAGCATTCCCAAACCAACACTCAGATTTTATAATTTCCCTTTAACAGTTTAATATTTTCATCTTGAAAACATGCCAGATCTTTTCTCCTGCCTATAATATATGTTCGTCTCTACCCATGAAGTATTGTGTAACAGGTCACGGCATCTATACAGGTATATGATCTGCACCTGAGCAAAGACTAGAAATGACATATATCCTCACCCATAACAATTTTTTACTTGACCTTTTCATAAAACCAGATCTTTATTTTTGGTAGTTTATAAATGTCAAAAGTAAGATTCATTTACAATAGTAACAAAATAGAATACTTTTAGAAAAGATGTTGATTATGTTTGAGTTTGATGTTTTATTGTGTCAATTTTCACTTTAAAAAAGAAAACGTCATGTAGATTCCTTCATGATATGCAACTCATCTGCATTAGCAATTAATTCTAACAGAAGCTGGACAAATATCACATTCTGTGTTTCATCCTAGGGGGATTTCTTCCCCTAAGATGATAGGTGAGATATCATTAAAAAAAAAAAAAAAAAACAGCTAGATGAGAGAGAATTAAATGCATAAGCTTTAAAAAATAGATTAAAATAGCAAAGATTTGGGCTTCCCAGTTGGCTCAGTGGTTAAGAATCTGCCTGCCAAAGCAGGAGCTGTAGGAGACGCGGGTTTGATCTCTGGATTGGGAAGATCCCTTGGAAGAGGAAATGGCAAGCCACTCCAATATTCTTGCCTGGGAAATCCCATGGACAGAGGAGCCTGGTGGGCTACAGTGCATAGGGTCACAAAGAGTCAGACACAACTGAAGAGACAGCATGCCTGCAGAGCAACAATTTTTGGTCCTTAGAAGACAGGAAACTACAAGATAAGACAGATATATGACACTTCAAAAATATTCAGGCATTGAAACTTCCCTAGTGATCTACCTCCTAATGTAGGCAAGGTGGGTTCCATCCCTGGTCTTGGAACTAAGATACATCATGCCATGCGGCAACTAAGCCTGTGCACCATAACTCCTGAGCCCACCGCCTCTAGAGGCTCCTGTTGCAACAAGCAAAGTTTGTGCACCACAGGGAAAAGCCCACATGCCACAACTAGCAACAAAGAGTCCAGCACTGCAGCAAAGACCCAGTGAAGGCAAAATAAAAATTGTATAGCTGAGCACCAAAGAATTGATGCTTCAAACTGTGGTGCTGGAGAAGACTCTTTTTTTTTTTTTTTTTTTGCCTAGATGACTCTTAAGAGTCCCCTGGACAGCAGGGAGATCAAACCAGTGAGTCCTAACGAAAATCAACACTAAATATTCATTGGAAGCTCTGATGCTGAAGCTGAAGCTCCAATACTTTGGTCATCTGATGGAGTCAACTGGTTGGAAAAGATCCTGATGCTGGGAAAGATTGAGGGCAAAAGGAGAAGAGGGTGGCAGAGGATGAGATGGTCAGATAGCATCACTGACTCAATGGACATGAGCAAATTCCAAGAGATGGTGAAGGACAGGGAAGCCTGGAGTGCTGCAGTCCATGGGATCACAAAAAGTTGGATACGACTGAGTGACTGAACAACAACATATATATTCAGGCACCCTACAGGATTATAAAACAATAGTCTTCCGCAGTTGGGGGAGAGAGATGTGGCTATGTCAGTCCTTATTAGCTGGTATATTATTTAGACTCAAATACTATGAACTTAATCCAGGACCAGTACTTTCTTTGAGAATTCAAAAATTGTTCAACTGTGTAAGAAACTTCAATGTACTCATTTGTTTAGTGGGAGCTATTATAAAATATTATGGAATATTGAAATGATGAGAAATGAATAAAGAGCCATCAGCATAATACTCAGCATATGAGACCTTTGTACTCACCTATCCTATTTTAAAATTTTCTTCATGAACAAAGGCACCTGTCTCATTACACTCCTAGGAAGGAAGCAGTGATCAGATTAAAAGAATACAATAGAAAGGGGGAATGAATATTGTTCCATGGCAACTGAAAATTTCAGAGATGTGTTATGAGCTTAAACTCTAGTTAGAAATCATTATCACATAGAAAAGATATGAAGGAAATATTGATGATATCCATGTTCATTGGCCATGGACACATGATGAAATAGATAGAAATTAAAATGAAATAAATGATAAAATAAATCAGATACTCAAATCAGTACCAATTATGAAAATGTTAAGATAAATTTTTTAATGACAAAGCCTACAATTTTAGAAAATTTAAAATATATATTGAACACTTACAAGTAATAATCCACAACAAATATAAACCTGGAGGATTATTCAAGCAAAGAAATACAGAAATAAGTACAAGCAGCATTCCCATCTTGTGAAAAGTACCAAATTCCCACACATCACAGTCCTCATTCTAGGTGTTTTATTGCAATAAATAACACAGACGTATATGGAGTCCCCATATCATGTGTTAGAAAATCTTGATGCTTTTCCTTTCTCAAGAGAACCACTAAATGAATTACATTATACATTATTCTTCAACAATTTTTACTGTAAGAAGGTTTATTGTTTTGTGAACAATTGCATTGTACTGCATTTTGAAGTTTTATATAGTTAGGACCACATGCTGCTGCTGCTAAGTCATTTCAGTCGTGTCCAACTCTGTGCGACCCCATAGACGGCAGCCCACCAGGCTCCCCCATCCCTGGGATTCTCCAGGCAAGAACACTGGAGTGGGTTGCCATTGCCTTCTCCAATGCATGAAAGTGAAAAGTGAAAGTGAAGTCGCTCAGTCATGTCCGACTCTTAGCGACCCCATGGACTGCAGCCTACCAGGCTCCTCCATCCATGGGGTTTTCCAGGCAAGAGTACTGGAGTGGGCTGCCATTGCCTTCTCCTAGTATATGTCATTTACAATTGGTGTTCTTGTGTAATTTACCTTCTCTTTGTTGTTGATATTTTTAATCGCTTTTCATTAATTTTAATTACCAGAGTATTTCACTATGTTGTTGTGTGTGTGCTCAGTCATGCAGTCGTGGCCAACTCTTTGAAACCCCATGGATTGTAGCCCCTCAGGCTCCTGTGTCCATGGGGATTCTCAAAGCAAGAATATTGGAGTGGGTTGCCATTTCCTCCTCCAGGGGATCTTCCCAACCAGTGATCAAAACCAAGTCTCCCACATTGCAGGCAGATTTTAAGACTATATTATTACATCATACTTTATTTCTCTGTTTCCTAACTCATAGGTGTTATGGTTAATACATTTGTCTTACATATGTTTGTGAACACATGCACAATATAAAACAATGCGAGGGGGAACACTATCACATTCAAGATGATTTTGACTCTCAGGAGGAGGGAATAAGATCTGAAGGGGATACAAAATGGATGCCTTTTGTATGTGTATTATTTTCTTACATTATATTTAAGACCTGAAGTTGGGAACAGAATGTCACCATTTTAAAGTTTCAAAGGAGTTTAAGGATTGTTATATTTTTTAAAAGGTGTTATACTATCTTTGCTGTCCATGTATTACATTCTTGCAAATTTTATAGATACAGGTTTTCTAGGAGGACAGCCAGCTAAGGCTCCATGTGTCTCTACTTATCCCTTGTGTCTTTGCAGCCCAAGTACAGCAATAAAGCAAACGAACTTCTGTGCAGTGGTATTTGAAGAACCAGAAAGGGAAATAAAGGAAAAACTGACCAAATCTCTTCCCCACAACCACCACGGCATTCAAGCAAATGTCAGAAAGTTTTGTGAGGCATCAGGTTTGAGAAAGACATATTTCTGCTTAGGAGAATAAAGAGTATATAAAGACTTCTTCCATTTTTAGAGGAAATAGAAGACCAGCAGATTGAGAACTGGGTGAGCATTGGTACAAACTTGTCAACAAAAAGACAGGTTGTCTGGAATCTCATAGGACACTTCATCCTGACCATTACATGCTTGGACTCTGCTCATTGTGTCCCTTAGATAAATTTTTAGTAAAACACCTTTTCCTGTTACCAAAAAAAAAAAAAAAAATCCCCAAATCATTAACTAAGGGACTTTACCTGACTGGCATCAGTGTGTAACAGTGCTTGACATGACATGATGCTCGGATATTGGAGACAGATGAACTGTCCTCAGGAAGGGCAGACAGAGCATGTGAGACCTTGAACTCCTAGTCAAGAAGGATCACCTCTGAAAGCTGGTTCAGATGTGCCTTTCCTAGGAAGACAAGGGCTGTTTCATATCACAGGCTGACGGCTAACCATAGCTATACCCCTGGGGATCAATAACCAAATTCCTCATTAGACAAATATTTTTGGTGCCATTCTGATCCCTGGGCTGTACAAATCCTTAAAGACCACAGCAGTACAAGAGAGAATTTCATGATGGAT
Organism: Bos taurus; assembly: GCF_002263795.3. Lineage (NCBI taxonomy): Eukaryota > Metazoa > Chordata > Mammalia > Artiodactyla > Bovidae > Bos > Bos taurus. The sequence goes on along the minus strand of NC_037334.1, from coordinate 13,787,429 downwards.
AATCCTTGACTTTCTTAGGCCAAGTGTACGCCATGTATTCTATCCACCCATTCATATACACCTGCATTTCACATATAAACATTCATTTCCTAATTAATTCCAGGCTTCATTCCTATTGTTTGCTGGGGGAGGGGGGGTGGACACGGAATTGTGTTTTATTTATTTATTTTTTCGTGGGAAGGCATTATATTTTAAATATAGCAATGTGAACCTGTTAATTCCAAACTCCCAATCTATTCCTTATTAATGTTACATAAAAGGCATCTCTATTTAATTTATAAAATCAGAAAGCCTGATTCCAATTTTAAGTGTAGAAACCTATTTTACATATTGGCCAAATAATATATTTATAAACAATTAAGATATCAGAGATCAAATTGCCAACATTTGGAGGATCATAGAGAAAGCAAGGGAATTTCAGAAAAACATCTATTCTGTTTCACTATAGCCTTTGACTGTGTGTATCATAACAAACTGTGAAAAGCTCTTAAAGAGATGGGAATACCAGACCATCTTATCTGTCTCCTAAGAAACCTGTATGCAGGTCAAGAAGCAACAGTTATAACCCTGTATGGAACAACTGATTGGTTCAAGATTGAGAAAGGAGTAAGACAGGGCTGTCTGTTGTCACCCTGTTTGTTTAACCTATACACTGAGCACATCATGAGAAATGCCAGGTTGGACGAGTTACAAGCTGGAATCAAGATATGCAGATGATACCACTGTAATGGCAGAAGGTGAAGAGGAACTAAACAGCCTCTTGATGAAGGTGAAGAAGGAGGGTGAAAAAGCTGGTTTAAAGCTAAATATTAAAAATCTAAGATCATGGCATCCAGCTGCATTACTTCATGGCAAATAGAAGAGGAAAAGGTAGAAGTAGTGACAGATTTCCCCTTTCTGGGCTCTAAAATCACTGTGGATGATGGCTGCAGCCATGAAACCAGAAGACAATTGTTTTTTGGCGGGAAAGCTATGACAAATCTAGACAGGGTGTTGAAAAGCAAAGACATTACTCTGTTGACAAAGGTCCGTATAATCAAGGCTATGATCTTCCCAGTGGCCACATATGGTTGTGAGAGCTGGATGGTAAAGAAGGCAGAGCACCAAAGAATTGACGCCTTCAAACTGCGGTGCTGGAGAAGATTCCTGAAAGTCTCTTGGACAGCAAGAAGATCAAACTAGTCAGTCTTAAGAAAAATCAATTCTGAATACTCATTAGAAGAACTGATGCTGGAGATGAAGCTCCCATATTTTGGTCATCTGATGTGAACAGCCGACTCATTGGAAAAGTCCCTGATGCTGGGAAAGATTGAGGGCAAAAGGAGAAGAGGGCATCAGAAGATGAGATGGATGGGTGGCATCACCAATGAAATGGACATGAACTTGGGCAAACTTTGGGAGACGGTGAGGGACAGGGAGGCCTGGTGTGCTGCAGTCCATGGGGTCAAAAAGAGTCAGACATGACTGGGTGACTTCACAACAACAACAACAAGATGTTGTAACATTCAAACAATTAGAGATATTTCATCTTTAGATACATTGATGTTTTCTTAATTTTTGTTGTCTGTATTTTACCCAGCAAAATCTAATCTATTCTCAGTGATGCATTGTGACTGTGATCAGTATATACAGATTTCATAATCTCTTTTTAGACTTTAATAACCAATCTTTCCAATTTTTACACAATAGAGTCAATGTATTTTCCTTTAATTGAATTGTAGTTCTTCATTTTCAGTTGTATTGTGATAAAAGACAAATCACTGAAAGGCACTAGTGTGCAGTTTTGTCTATTAGTTCACATGAGATTTCATCCATTACTTGAGTTGTGAATGGTGCTCCATTCAATATTCACTTAAAAACATTTTTCTTTAGAAACTTCAGTATTTTCCTTTGTTCGTTAATTTATCTTCATTCTAACTCTTTCTATATGAATTTACTTTTTTAATTTTAATTTTATATTTTAAAAGTTTTATTGGAATATAGTTGATTTACAAAGTTGTGTCAGTTTCAGGCGTACAGCTGCTGCTGCTAAGTTGCTTCAGTTGTGTCCGACTCTGTGTGACCCCATAGATGGCAGCCCATCAGGCTGCTCTGTACAGCAAAGTGATTCAATTATATCAGAGCATTGAATTCAGAAGGTTGGGTATGGCACTCAAAAATGTGCCCTTCTAGGGCTTCCCTTGGAGAAGGCAATGGCACCCCACTCCAGTACTCTTGCCTGGAAAATCCCATGGGCGGAGGAGCCTGGTAGGCTGCAGTCCATGGGGTCACTAAGAGTCAGACACGACTGAGCGACTTCACTTTCACTTTTCACTTTCATGCATCGAAGGAAATGGCAACCCACTCCAGTGTTCTTGCCTGGAGAATCCCAGGGACCGGGGAGCCTGGTAGGCTGCCGTCTATGGGGTCGCACAGAGTTGGACACGACTGAAGTGACTTAGCAGCAGCAGCAGGGCTTCCCTGGTGGTCCAGTGGTAAAGAATACGCCTGCCAGTGCAGGAGACACAGGTTTGATCCCTGATCTAGGAAGATTCCACATGCTGTGGAACAACTAAGCCCATGCACTACAACTACTGAGCCTGTGGTATACAGCTTGGAAGCCACAACAACTGAACCCAAGTGCTGCAGCTACTGAAGCCTGTGTGCCATAGAGCCTGTGCTCTGCAGCAACAGAAGCCACTGCAATGAGAAGCCTGAGCACCACAACTAGAGAGTAGCCCCTGTTCACTGCAATCAGAGAAAAGCCGACACTCATCAGCAAAGACCCAGAGCAGCCAAAGATAAACAAACAATTTTTTAAAAATGCGCCTGTCGGGGGGAGGAGCCAAGATGGTGGAGGAGTAGGACAGGGGGAACACTTTCTCCCCCAACAAATTCATCAAAAGAGCATTTAAACGTCGAGTAAATTCCATAAAACAACTTCTGAATGCCGGCAGAGGACATCAGGCACCCAGAAAAGCAACCCAACTCTTCGAAAGGAGGTAGGAAAAAATATAAAAGACAAAACAAAAAAGAGACAAAAGAGGGAGGGACGGAGTTCCATCCCGGGAAGGGCGTCTTAAAAAGAGAGAAGTTTCCAAACACCAGGAAACCTTCTCACTGCCGAATCTGTGCCGAGCTTTGGAAGCACAGAGGGCAACATAACAGGGAGAAAAAATAAACAATAAACTCGCAGATTGCGAGCCCTACGGTAACTCCCCCAGCGGAGAAGCAGCGCAGACGCCTGCACACGCCATTAGCAAGCGGGGGCTGGGCAGGGAGGCATGGCGCGGGCTGCATCGCTCAGAGTAAGAATCTGGCCTGAATACCCTGAGCACTATCTGAGCGAAATAATTTGGGCTAGCAAACCAGACTGTGGGATATCTACCACGCGAAAAGCCAGCCCCAACCTAAGACACCGCCAGGCCCGCGCACGGAACAAAAGACTGAACAGAGATAGCCGGCTGCAGACCTTCCCCCTCCGGTAACAGGCAGCCAGAGCCGGAAGGGGACAATCGCAGCCCCAGAGAGACATTATCTATAAAACTGTAAGCAGGCTTCTTTGCTAACTAAAACTTCTTGGGGGTCTGGACAGTCAACATCTGCCTGAGACGGTGCGCCGGTTTTACACCCAGATAACTGAGTGGCGGGGAGGCAATAAGTCGCAGCATTGGCGTTCGCCAAGCACCTCATCACCTGAGCTGCACGGACCTGGGAAGAGCACAAAATGCAGGCCCAACAGAGTCTGTGCCTCTGAGGACTACCCGAGTGCCTGAACCTGAGCGGCTTGGACCTGGGAGGTACATGCAGCCCAGGGCCGGCCTCGGATTGTTCTCGGCGGAACAACCTAGAGCCCGAGCAGTGTGGGCAGGGAGGCTACACGCGCTGTGAGCGGGGGCAGACCCAGTGTGGCTGAGACACTGCGAGCACACACCAGTGTTATTTGTTTGCAGCATCCCTCCCTCCCTCCCCACAGCGCGACTGAACAAGTGAGCCTAAAAAAAAAAAAAAAAGTTTCCCCCACCGTCCCCTTTGTGTCAGGGTGGAAGCCAGACACTGAAGAGACCAGCAAACAGAAGAAGTTATAACAGAGGGAAACGCCTTGGAAGCTACAGGCAATAGATTAAAACCCTGTGGTTACTACGGACTACATAGGAAGGGGCCTATAGATCTTCAGAAATATAAGTCGGACCAAGGAACTAGCCAAAAATGAACTGAACCCACCATACAACAAAACCAGAGAAAGTCCTAGATATATTTTTACTATTTTTACGATCATTCTTTCTTTTTTTTTTAATTAAAAAAAATTTTAAGTCCTCTATTGTTCCTTTAATTTTCACTTTTATAACCTATTACTTTGCAAAAAAAAAAAAAAAAAAAGACCCTATTTTTTTCTTCTTCAGCAAACTTCATATATATATATTTTATAATTTTTTGATCTTGTTTTTTTTTTCTTCTTCTTCTTCTTTTCTTTAACATTGTATATCTGAAATTCCAAACTCTACTCTAGATTTTTAATTTATGCTTTTTGGTATTTGATATCAAATTTGTACCTGTATCTTCTTTATAATTTTTGCGACATTGTTTTTGTTTGTTTGTTTTCTCTCTTTATGTTTCTTCTTCCTTTTTTTTAACATTGTATTTTTGAAATTCCAAACTCTACTCTAGATTTTTAATTTTTGCTTTTTGGTATTAGTTATCAATTTTGTACCTGTATTTTCTTTATAATTTTTGCGACCTTGTTTGTTTTTCTTTGTTCGTTTTTTCTCTCTTTCTTTTCCTTCTTCTTTTCTTTAACATCGTATTTTTGAAATTCCAAACTCTACTCTAGATTTTTAATTTTTGCTTTTATGTATTTGTTACCAATTTTCTACCTTTAAGAACCCAATGTTCAGGACCCATTTTTCACTAGGGAGTGAGATTACTGGCTTGACTGCTCTCTCTCCCTTTGGACTCTCCTTTTTCTCCACCAGGTCGCCTGTGTCTCCTCCCTAACCCCTCTCTACTCTACCCAACTCTGTGAGTTTATGAGTGTTCCAGATGGTGGAGAACACTTAGGGAACTGATTACTGGCTGGATCTGTCTCCTTCCTTCTCATTCCCCCCTTTTATCCCTCTGGCCACCTCTGTCTCCTTCCTCCTTCTTCTCTTCTCTGTATAACTCCGTGAACATCTCTGAGTGGTCCAGTTGTGGAGTGCACATAAGGAAGTGACTACTGGCTACCCCCCTCTCTCCACTATTGATTCACCTCATCTCAATTGGGTCACCTCTAACTCCCTCCTACCTCTTCTCTTCTCCATGTAACGCTGTGAACCTCTCTGAGTGACCCTCACAATAGAGAAACTTTTCATCTTTAACGTAGATGTTTTATCAATGGTGCTGTATAGAAGGAGAAGTTTTGAAACTACTGTATAAATAAGACCGATAACTGGAAGCAGGAGGCTTAAGTCCAAACCCTGACTCCAGGGAACTCCTGACTCCAAGGAACATTAATTGACAGGAGCTCATCAAATGCCTCCAAACCGACACTGAAACCAAGCACCACACAAGGGCTAACAAGTTCCAGGGCAAGACATACCAAGCAAATTCTCCAGCAACAACGGAGCACAGCCCTGAGCTTCAAGATACAAGCTGCCCAAAGTCACCCCAAAACCATAGACATCTCATAACTCATTATTGGACACCCACCAGAACACCAACACAAGCTTCCCTAGCCAGGAAACCTTGACAAGCCACCTGTACAAACCCACACACAGCGAGGAAAAGCCACAATAAAGAGAACTCCACAAATTGCCAGAATATAGAAAGGACACCCCAAACTCAGCAATTTAAACAAGATGAAGAGACAGAGGAATACCCAGCAGATAAAGGAACAGGATAAAAGCCCACCAAACCAAACAAAAGAGGAAGAGGTAGGGAATCTACCTGATAAAGAATTCCGAATAATGATAGTGAAATTGATCCAAAATCTTGAAATGAAAATGGAATCACAGATAAATAGCTTGGAGGCTAAGATTGAGAAGATGCAATAAAGGTTTAACAAGGACCTAGAAGAAATAAAAGAGAGTCAATATAAAATGAATAATGCAATAAATGAAATTAAAAACACTCTGGAGGCAACAAATAGTAGAATAACAGAGGCAGAAGATAGGATTAGTGAGTTAGAAGATAGAATGGTAGAAATAAATGAATCAGAGAGGATAAAAGAAAAAAGAATTAAAAGAAATGAGGACAATCTCAGAGACCTCCAGGACAATATTAAACGCTACAACATTCGAGTCATAGGGGTCCCAGAAGAAGAAGACAAAAAGAAAGACCATGAGAAAATACTTGAGGAGATAATGGTTGAAAACTTCCCTAAAATGGGGAAGGAAATAATCACCCAAGTCCAAGAAACCCAGAGAGTCCCAAACAGGATAAACCCAAGGCGAAACACCCGAAGACACATATTAATCAAATTAGCAAAGATCAAACACAAAGAACAAATATTAAAAGCAGCAAGGGAAAAACAACAAATAACACACAAGGGAATTCCCATCAGGATAACAGCTGATCTTTCAATAGAAACTCTTCAAGCGAGGAGGGAATGGCAAGACATACTTAAAATGATGAAAGAAAATAACCTACAGCCCAGATTATTGTACCCAGCAAGGATTTCATTCAAATATGAAGGAGAAATCAAAAGCTTTTCAGACAAGCAAAAGCTGAGAGAATTCTGCACCACCAAACCAGCTCTCCAACAAATACTAAAGGATATTCTCTAGACAGGAAATACAAAAACGGTGTATAAGTTCGAACCCAAAACAATAAAGTAAATGGCAATGGGATCATACTTATCAGTAATTACCTTAAACGTAAATGGGTTGAATGCCCCAACCAAAAGACAAAGACTGGCTGAATGGATACAAAAACAAGACCCCTACATATGTTGTCTACAAGAGACCCACCTCAAAACAGGGGACACATACAGACTGAAAGTGAAGGGCTGGAAAAAGATTTTCCATGCAAATAGGGACCAAAAGAAAGCAGGAGTAGCAATACTCATATCAGATAAAATAGACTTTAAAACAAAGGCTGTGAAGAGAGACAAAGAAGGTCACTACATAATGATCAAAGGATCAATCCAAGAAGAAGATATAACAATTATAAATATATAGGCACCCAACACGGGAGCACCGCAGTATGTAAGACAAATGCTAATAAGTATGAAAGGAGAAATTAACAATAATACAATAATAGTGGGAGACTTTAATACCCCACTCACACCTATGGATAGATCAACTAAACAGAAAATTAACAAGGAAACACAAACTTTAAATGATACAATAGACCAGTTAGACCTAATTGATATCTATAGGACATTTCATCCCAAAACAATGAATTTCACCTTTTTCTCAAGCGCACATGGAACCTTCTCCAGGATAGATCACATCCTGGGCCATAAAGCTAGCCTTGGTAAATTCAAAAAAATAGAAATCATTCCAAGCATCTTTTCTGACCACAATGCAGTAAGATTAGATCTCAATTACAGGAGAAAAACGATTAAAAATTCCAACATATGGAGGCTGAACAACACGCTGCTGAATAACCAACAAATCACAGAAGAAATCAAAAAAGAAATCAAAATTTGCATAGAAACGAATGAAAATGAAAACACAACAACCCAAAACCTGTGGGACACGGTAAAAGCAGTCCTAAGGGGAAAGTTCATAGCAATACAGGCACACCTCACGAAACAAGAAAAAAGTCAAATAAATAACCTAACTCTACACCTAAAGCAACTAGAAAAGGAAGAAATGAAGAACCCCAGGGTTAGTAGAAGGAAAGAAATCTTAAAAATTAGAGCAGAAATAAATGCAAAAGAAACAAAAGAGACCATAGCAAAAATCAACAAAACCAAAAGCTGGTTCTTTGAAAGGATAAATAAAATTGACAAACCATTAGCCAGACTCATCAAGAAACAAAGGGAGAAAAATCAAATCAATAAAATTAGAAATGAAAATGGAGAGATCACAACAGACAACACAGAAAAACAAAGGATCATAAGAGACTACTATCAACAATTATATGCCAATAAAATGGACAACGTGGAAGAAATGGACAAATTCTTAGAAAAATACAACTTTCCAAAACTCGACCAGGAAGAAATAGAAAATCTTAACAGACCCATCACAAGCACGGAAATTGAAACTGTAATCAAAAATCTTCCAGCAAACAAAAGCCCAGGTCCAGACGGCTTCACAGCTGAATTCTACCAAAAATTTAGAGAAGAGCTAACACCTATCCTGCTCAAACTCTTCCAGAAAATTGCAGAGGAAGGTAAACTTCCAAACTCATTCTATGAGGCCACCATCACCCTAATACCAAAACCTGACAAAGATCCCACAAAAAAAGAAAACTACAGGCCAATATCACTGATGAACATAGATGCAAAAATCCTTAACAAAATTCTAGCAACCAGAATCCAACAACACATTAAAAAGATCATACACCATGACCAAGTGGGCTTTATCCCAGGGATGCAAGGATTCTTCAATATCCGCAAATCAATCAATGTAATACACCACATTAACAAATTGAAAAATAAAAACCATATGATTATCTCAATAGATGCAGAGAAAGCCTTTGACAAAATTCAACACCCATTTATGATAAAATCTCTCCAGAAAGCAGGAATAGAAGGAACATACCTCAACATAATAAAAGCTATATATGACAAACCCACAGCAAACATTATCCTCAATGGTGAAAAATTGAAAGCATTTCCTCTAAAGTCAGGAATAAGACAAGGGTGCCCACTTTCACCAGTACTATTCAACATAGTTTTGGAAGTTTTGGCCACAGCAATCAGAGCAGAAAAAGAAATAAAAGGAATCCAAATTGGAAAAGAAGAAGTAAAACTCTCACTATTTGCAGATGACATGATCCTCTATATAGAAAACCCTAAAGACTCCACCAGAAAATTACTAGAACTAATCAATGACTATAGTAAAGTTGCAGGATATAAAATCAACACACAGAAATCCCTTGCATTCCTATACACTAATAATGAGAAAACAGAAAGATAAATTAAGGAAACAATTCCATTCACCATTGCAACGGAAAGAATAAAATACTTAGGAATATATCTACCTAAAGAAACTAAAGACCTATACATAGAAAACTATAAAACACTGGTGAAAGAAATCAAAGAGAACACTAATAGATGGAGAAATATACCATGTTCATGGATTGGAAGAATCAATATAGTGAAAATGAGTATACTACCCAAAGCAATCTATAGATTCAATGCAATCCCTATCAAGCTACCAACAGTATTCTTCACAGAGCTAGAGCAAATAATTTCACAATTTGTATGGAAATACAAAAAACCTCGAATAGCCAAAGCGATCTTGAGAAAGAAGAATGGAACTGGAGGAATCAACCTACCTGACTTCAGGCTCTACTACAAAGCCACAGTCATCAGGACAGTATGGTACTGGCACAAAGACAGAAATATAGATCAATGGAACAAAATAGAAAGCCCAGAGATAAATCCACGCACATATGGACACCTTATCTTTGACAAAGGAGGCAAGAATATACAATAGATTAAAGACAATCTCTTTAACAAGTGGTGCTGGGAAAACTGGTCAACCACTTGTAAAAGAATGAAACTAGAACACTTTCTAACACCATACACAAAAATAAACTCAAAATGGATTAAAGATCTAAACGTAAGACCAGAAACTATAAAACTCCTAGAGGAGAACATAGGCAAAACTCTCTGACATACATAACAGCAGGATCTTCTATGACCCACCTCCCAGAATATCAGAAATAAAAGCAAAAATAAACAAATGGGACCTAATTAATCTTAAAAGCTTCTGCACATCAAAGGAAACTATCAGCAAGGTGAAAAGACAGCCTTCAGAATGGGAGAAAATAATAGCAAATGAAGCAACTGACAAACAACTAATCTCAAAAATATACAAGCAACTCCTCCAGCTCAACTCCAGAAAAATAAATGACCCAATCAAAAAATGGGCCAAAGAACTAAATAGACATTTCTCCAAAGAAGACATACAGATGGCTAACAAACACATGAAAAGATGCTCAACATCACTCATTATCAGAGAAATGCAAATCAAGACCACTATGAGGTACCATTTCACACCAGTCAGAATGGCTGCGATCCAAAAGTCTACAAATAATAAATGTTGGAGAGGGTGTGGAGGAAAGGGAACCCTCTTACACTGTTGGTGGGAATGCAAACTAGTACAGCCACTATGGAGAACAGTGTGGAGATTCCTTAAAAAACTGGAAATAGAACTGCCTTATGATCCAGCAATACCACTGCTGGGCATACACACTGAGGAAACCAGAAGGGAAAGAGACATGTGTACCCCAATGTTCATTGCAGCACTGTTTATAATAGCCAGGACATGGAAGCAACCTAGATGTCCATCAGCAGATGAATGGATAAGAAAGCCTGGTACATATACACAATGGAGTATTACTCAGCCATTAAAAAGAATACATTTGAATCAGTTCTAATGAGGTGGATGAAACTGGAGCCTATTATACAGAGTGAAGTAAGCCAGAAGGAAAAACACCAATACAGTATACTAATGCATATATATGGAATTTAGAAAGATGATAACAATAACCCCGTGTACGAGACAGCAAAAATGACGCTGATGTATGGTACAGTCTTATGGACTCTGTGGGAGAGGGAGAGGATGGGAAGATTTGGGAGAATGGCATTGAAACATGTAAAATATCATGTATGAAACGAGATGCCAGTCCAGGTTCAATGCACGATACTGGATGCTTGGGGCTGGTGCACTGGGACGACCTGGAGGGATGGTATGGGGAGGGAGGAGGGAGGAAGATTCAGGAGGGGGAGCACATGTATACCTGTGATGGATTCATTTTGATGTTTGGCAAAACTAATACAATTATGTAAAGTTTAAAAATAAAATAAAATTTATGTTTTTCCTTCTGGCTTACTTCACTCTGTATAATAGGCTCCAGTTTCATCCACCTCATTAGAACTGATTCAAATGTATTCTTTTTAATGGCTGAGTAATACTCCATTGTGTATATGGTATTTAGAAAGATGGTAACAATAACCCAGTGTACGAGACAGCAAAAGAGACACTGATGTATAGAACAGTCTTATGGACTCTGTGGGAGAGGGAGAGGGTGGGAAGATTTGGGAGAATGGCAATGAAACATGTAAAATATCATGTAGGAAACGAGTCGCCAGTCCAGGTTCGATGCACGATGCTGGATGCTTGGGGCTGGTGCACTGGGACGGCCCAGAGGGATGGTATGGGGAGGGAGGAGGGAGGAGGGTTCGGGATGGGGAACACATGTATACCTGTGGCGGATTCATTTTGATATTTGGCAAAACTAATACAATTATGTAAAGTTTAAAAATAAAATAAAATTAGGAAAAAGCAAAAAAAAAAAAAGAGTATAGGTTACATAGTACCAATAAATAAATAAATAAATAAATAAATAAAATTAAATTAAAAAAAAAAGAAAAACAAATTTTAAAAAATGAAAAAAAAATAAAAATAAAAATGCGCCTGTCTCAAAATGTTCCTACAGTCTTTTGGACACTGTGGGAGAGGGAGAGGGTGGAGAGGGAATCTACCTGTGGCAGATTCATTTTGATATATGGCAAAACCAATACAATATTGTACAGTTAAATAAAATTTAAAAAAATAATAATAATAAAATAAAAATGTTCCTAAATGTTGATGTTGCTACTTTGATGGTCACACACAAGGATCACTCTTTGAAAGCATTGACCACTATGGAGCATGGATAATTAACTCATCCATTGGTTTGTACATAACCCAGTATACTTCCTGGGCAGATGGTGACCCAGATCATCATAGCTCTGCTGGCAGTTCAAATCCATGAGTGAATTAAGCCTCTTCATTGTCAATGGATCCTTAAAAACCTGTTCTTCTAACTTTATTTTCATTTCTATGCCCTACCATTTGAGTTCTTATCACAAAATCTGTGTTCTAAATTTTCTGATTAACAGTAAAATTACTAAAAATCATAATACTGAAATGGGCTTCCCTGGTAGCTCAGCTGGTAAAGAATCCATCTGCAATGCAGGAGACTCTGGTTCAATTCCTGGGTCGGGAAGATACACTGGTGAAGGGATAGGCTACCCACTCAGCATTCTTGGGTTTCCCTTGTGGCTCAGCTGGTAAAGAATTCGCCTGCAGTGCAGGAGACCTGGGTTCGATCCCTGGGTTGGGAAGATCCCCTGGAGACAGAAAGGCTACCCACTCCAGTATTCTGGCCTGGAGAATTCCATGGACTATCCATGGGGCCACAAAGAATCAGACATGACTGAGTGACTTTCAATTCACTTTCACTTTCAAAATACTGAAATAATCATTATTATAGTCTACCACCACCACTAATAACAGAGTTATGGCTATTGTTAGGCAGCTATCTCAGCATCTACTTATGTTAGCTAATTTCATTCTTTCCATACACCTATAAGTTGGGTGCTTTTCTCATGCCCCACTTTACCATAATTTCACTTAAGTATAAGATAAGTTTATGTTATACATACATGGATTCATGGTGCTTTTGAAGTGGTGAAGGGATTTGAACTCAGGCTTCCAGATTTTAGAGTTGACCTCATGCCACCATGTAATATGACCTCAGAGTAGAAAAGGATTATGTGACTTGAAGAGTCGATCAGATTCCATCACTTACCTTTTGAAAACTTCCAATTGAATAAAGTCCCAAATAGTTTTTCTGATTTTCAAGATCTCATTTCTGGCCACAAAGATGTTGAGTTATTGGGCTGAAAGCATCTAAGAGGATTCACACTCAGGACCTGAGGTCAAGATTAGAATATGTTACCTGCAACTCCAAGCTCTTATGACTATGGTCATAATATATGTGAGATAAACCACATGACTTTGTTAATGAGACTATCTTTCCCCCCAATTACTTGAAGATAAGAATATTTTTCTCATGATGTGAAAAAGTAGCACTTTTTTTTTTCTTTTCAAAACACAGCAATTGGAGAAGGAGCAACATGCATAGGGTTTCGGGGGGAAAACTGAAGGAAAAAAAGCAATAATTTGTTAGTTTCTAATTTCTTAAAATGAGAAAAACTCAATCTGCCAACACAAACATCCAGAAAGGCTGAGCTTTGTTTTTTTTCTTTTCCATTATTGTTTTTTAAGGGATATTGAATATAGTTCCCTGTGCTACACAGTAAGGCCTTGTTTATTCATTCTATTTAATATATACACTAGTTCGCATCTGCTGATTCAAATTCCCAGTCCATCCCTCCTCACCCTCCATCACCAGGATTCAGATTTCATCTTTTCAGCCCTCTCTTGACATCTCACCACCTTGCACTGATAGAAGTCAGTTGTCCTGTTGTCAGAAGCCCATTTGATAAGAAACTAAGGGAGTCCTCTGGCCCACAAAGGATTCAATCTTACCAATAGCCATGTAAGTGAGCTGGCGTTCAGATACGCTTCCAGTCAAGATCTGACAAGACTATATAGCCCAGGCCCACATTTTGAATGTAGACTCTCTGAGACGCCTAGAAGTATTTAAGCAAAATAACAGAATGCATCACAATAAACAGTGTGCAATATAACAACATACACCAACTGAGCAGAAAAAGTAGAGCTAAATTTTAAACTAATTGAATTGAAATATTTTAAATTTCAACAGAATTAGAATTGGAACTGTCACTCAAAATAGCAAGAACCATAAATTTCCAAGGCATAAATTCCAAAACCCCATAACAGGACTGTTAAAAAAAAAAAAAAAAAAACAGTAGTAAGCTCTCAGAGATATAAATTTTAACTAGGGAAACAGAAATACTATCAGAATTTTGGTATGGAAGACATGCATATGTGTGGGTGAAGTTGCTTGAATAGTGTCTGACTGTTTGCGACCCCATGGACTGTAGCCCGCCAGGCTCCTCTGTCCATGGCATTCTCCAGGCAAGAATACTGGAGTGTGTTGCTCTGCCCTCCTCCAGAGGATCTTCCCGACCCAGGATTGAACCCGCATCTCTTGCGTCTCTTGCATTGGCAGGCTGGTTCTTTACCACTAGCAGTGCTTGGGAAGCCCATGGAAGGCATAAATCTCTCTAAATTATATGACTAATCAAAGATTTACAGATATAAAATCACATATTGCTTTCTCTCATTGAAGAAATAAGTGTGTGAATTTTATAGTGAAACAAACAACTTGGAACTCAAAGATAAAAAGTAGAGGTCAACCTCTTCTTGGGAGTCAGAAGGGTCTAGGTCCTTCCTTATACATTCACTTTTCTCCTTTTTTTCTTCCATGAAGTTAGCAAATCCTCAGAGACTGAGAGGCCATGGGCCAATTTGGCTAATTATCTTCTAGCTGCATGGAGGTCTCCAGGCTGCATCACTGTAAATAATCAAACTGTGGTTCCCAGCCCTTCAGTTAGCCAGCTCCAGTCCAGTGGGTTCTATATCTGTGTGTCTCATTCTCCTGGAGATGTTGTCTGCACCAGGAAGCACATACCTGAGACTGTCTTCCTGCATGTTCTGAGGACAAACTCTCAGCCCTTATCCAACACCAGGTAGGGGAGATGTAAGACATCTGCATCCCTTAGTCCTGCCCCAGCAGAGACACAGCACAGCCCAATGAGTGCCAAGTGCAGTGGGAGACACTGAATGCAGGAGGGATTGGGGGAGCCTTGTTTTCTCATCATCAAAGCAGAGGACAGATAGGATAGCCAGTAGAAGGACACCAAAATGGATAGATAAGCTCAGAAGACTAGGAAGTTGATGTTGTTTCTGGTGGGGATGCTAGAACTTTTATTTAAATGTCTATTTTCCTCCCATAATTATTCTGTCTTCCGTAGGCATCTTTTTTATTTTAACTCGAGCAGGTAATTGTTTTCTCTGAAGTACCCTCTGGGCTTCCCCAGTGGCTCAGTGGTAAAGAATCTGCCTGCAAATCAGGAGCCTCAGGAGACGCAAGTTTGATCCCTGGGTCAGGAAGATCCCCTGGAGGAGGGCATGGCAATCCACTCCAGTATTCTTACAAGCAGAATTCCATGGACAGAGGAGCCTGGCGGGCTGCAGTTCGCGAGGTCACAAAGAGCTGGACACGACTGAAGCAACTTAGCACAGCCCAGCAAAGTGTCCTTCAAGTGCTTCAAATGATCGTGAAGGTGATAGTGATGAAAATCGTGACAATAACCACAAAATATCACAAAGCCTTATGTAGGAATTCATGTGCCAGGCTCTGAACTAATGTTTTTCTGTGACTTGTTTTGTTTTACCTGCATTGCTGCTGCTGCTGCTGCTAAGTCGCTTCAGTCGTGTCCGACTCTGTGCGACTCCATAGATGGAAACCCACCAGGCTCCCCCGTCCCTGGGATTCTCCAGGCAAGAACACTGGAGTGGGTTGCCATTTCGTTCTCCAATGCATGAAAGTGAAAAGTGAAAGGGAAGTCGCTCAGTTCTGTCCGACTCTTAGCGATTATTACCCGCCAAAAGAGAGCAACACGCTTTCTTATCATTTTACACTTGAGGATAGAAGCACATCTTAGGATAGATATTTTAATGTAATTTCAATCTTGCCCTGTGGTAGAGAGGAGGTAAAGTCCGATTTGAATACAGACAGCGAAATACCATTTTGTTTGTTATTTTTCAGTCGCTAAGTCATGTTGAACTCTTTGAGACCCCAAGGACTATAGCCCATCAGGCTCCTCTGTCCATGGGGTTTTTCCTGCTAAGAATACTGAAGTGGGTTGCCATTTTCTCCTCCAGGGGATCTTCCCAACCCAGGGATTGAATCCCATTGCAGGCGGATTCCTCAACTGCTGAGCCACCAATGAAGCCCAAAACTCCCATTTACAAGACACCTAAACAGGTTTCTCTCCTGCCAACCAAAACTGCATTCAGGGAGCTGAATTTAAAAGAAACACAAACTCTCTGTAAGAACGAATTTATACCTATGGATGATTCATGTTGAGGTTTGACCGAAAACAGCAAAATTCTGTAAAGCAATTATCCTTCAATAAAAAAATAAATTAATTAAATGAGAAAAAAAAAAAAAAGAATTGGCTTGAAAATCTCTTAAACTGGCATGAGAAGCCCACTTAATGTTGAGAACTTATTTGGTCTTAACTTTTTTGATGGTTCATAAGAGGTTGGATCTGCTGAGAAATCAACCCTTCACAAACCTTTAGGATTAAAGATATATCATAGTTAAGAAGTGTTACCTAGCCACTACAAACAAACAAACAAACAAACAAAAAAACAGCAAACAGTAATCTCAATTTTAGAACTTTCTCTGAGACTATTATAGTACCGATAGAAAAATATTCTGTAATAAGAAAAGCAAATTCAGGGTCTTAATTAGAGTTTATTAATTAATCATTGGTCCATAATATATGAATGCTATCCTCAGGATCAGTGATAGTGTATGATTTTATGCTTTAAAATTTTATAAAGCAATTATCATTCAATTAAAAATAAATACATTTTTAAATTTTAAAAAATAAATAAATTTTTTAAAAAGAAAAAAAATGTATAGCCAGTAAGAATTTGCTGTGTGAGGAATTTGCTGTATGACTCAGGGAACTCAAACTGGGGCTCTGTGACAACCTAGAGGGGTGGGAGGTGGAAGGGAGGCTCAAGAAGGAAGGGACATATGTATACCTATGGCTCATCCATGTTGATGTATGGCAGAAACCAACACAATATTATAATTATCCTTCAATTAAAAATAAATAAATTAAGGAAAAAAGAGATATTAAAAATGCATTTATAGAAATATGAAGTCCACTAAGAGCAAATATTTATATTTGAGTTATATGTGTGACCACAACACACATTTGAGTGAACACATATTTCCACAGAAGATAGATGTCATAAAACCAAATAAATATGAAAAATCTCTAGAAGTTAATTTAAAAAACAGAAATGCTATCTGATTAGGAATTTTTTTAAATTTTATTTAATTTTTAAACTTTACGTAATTGTATTAGTTTTGCCAAATATCAAAATGAATCCACCACAGGTTAAAATTTATATCCCAGAGAGTGGTTTTAGCTGTTTAGGACTACATTACAAATCAAGAGAGTTGCTTGTACAGCATTCATATAAGATACAGTATATTTGAGTGTTTTTTAGTGTCCTTTAATTAGAATGACTTTTCTAAGAGAGAAAAAATTTTGCTATAGATTTTCCTTCAAAATTAAGGGGACACATATTACATCATGTTCATGGATTTATTATGTCAAAAAGTCCTTACTTCTCTTGCATTCTTTGGCCGCATGCCTCTAAAATAGGTAAGTAAAGAAGCAAATGAGTAATTAACCTCCAATTAAAATAAATAAATTTTAGAAAAAGAAGCAAATGATATTTGGGGCCTCATTAAAGATGGGCTCACAATTGAGAAATATTGCTAAAGTTGCTAGGCCATGTGGTCATCAAGTGTGAATATTTTATTTGTTAATTGCTTAAATCCAAAGTATGGACACTTCTCTGGGTGCCTCTACATTTGTTTTGTTTATTCAACACTCTTCTTTTCATAAGGTGCCCCATCTACATGGAAAAAAAGAATTTAACAGGTGTCTCTGAATTCCTTCTCTTGGGCCTCTCAGATGATCCAGACCTGCAGCCCCTCCTCTTTGGACTCTTCCTGTCCATGTACCTGGTCACTGTGCTTGGGAACCTACTCATCATCCTGGCTGTCAGCTCTGATTCTCACCTCCACACCCCTATGTACTTCTTCCTCTCCAATTTGTCCTTGACTGATGTCAGTTTCAGCACCACCACCATCCCCAAGATGCTAGTGAACCTCCAGACACACAGCAAATCCATCACCTATGCAGGCTGCCTAACTCAACTGACCTTTTTTTCTCTTTTTGCATGTTTGGAGAGTCTCCTTCTGACAGTGATGGCCTATGACCGGTTGGTGGCCATTTGTCACCCTCTCCACTACCTGGTCATCATGAACCCCCGCTTCTGTGGCTTGTTGGTCCTGGTGTCATTTTCCATCAGCCTTTTGACCTCCCTGCTGCACTACTGGATGGTGTCACAGCTTACTTTCTGTGAAGAAGTGGAAGTTCCTCATTTCTTTTGTGATCCTCCTCAACTCTTCAACCTTTCCTGTTCTGACACCTTCATCAATAACATATTAATCTATTTCATTGGTGCCATCTTGGGTGGAGTTCCACTCTCAGGGATCCTTTACTCCTATACTCAAATTATTTCCTCCATTCTAAGAGTCTCATCTTCATATGGGAAGTACAAAGCCTTCTCCACCTGTGGTTCTCACCTGGCAGTTGTTTGTTTGTTTTATGGAACTGGCCTTGGGGTGTACCTCAGCTCAGCTGTCTCATCTTCCCATAGGAAGGGTGTAGTGGCCTCAGTAATGTACACTGTGGTCACCCCTATGCTGAACCCCTTCATCTACAGCCTAAGGAACAAGGACATAAAGAGTGCCCTCTGGAAGATTATTATCAGAAGAACCTAATTTCAATACCTGTGTTATATGTACCTATATGTGTGTGTGTGTATATATATGTTCCTAAGACTGGTAAAGGCAGTAACAACAAATCTGTGCACCAAGTGATTCTGAATATTTAGTCTCACACCATATATGTACCTCTCTGTTTATATATTTTTCCTATTAAAATAGCTCTAATGAAATTGGAACATTATTTAGTCACCCAGTGTGAGTCATAACCATTCCAAGATTTTGCATACCACATCACTACACCTTTTCAATTTCCTTATGTATTACACAGAGCCCTTGGTCCCTGGCAGTCTTGTTTCTATAGTTACAAAATAAATGCAGCTCTTTGTTGTTGTTGTTCAGTATCTCCGACGTGTCTGACTCTTGCGACTCCATGGACTATAGCATATCAGGCTCCTCTGTACTCCACTATCTCCTAGAGTTTGCTCAAATTCATGTGCATTGATTTGGTGATGCTATGTAACCATATCATCCTCTGCCACCCACTTTTCCTGCCCTCAGTCTTTCCCATCATCAGGGTATTTTCCAATGAGTCAGCCCTTTGGATCAGGTAGCCAAAGTATTGAAGCTGCAGCTTCAGCATCAGTTTTTCCAATGAATATTCAGGGTTGATTTCCTTTAGAATTGACTGGTTTAATCTCCTTACAGTCCAAGGGATTCTCAAGAGTCTTCTCCAGCGCCACAATTCAACAGCATCAATTCTCTGGTGCTCAGCCTTCATGGTCCAACTCTCAAATCTGTACATGACTACTAGAAAAACCATAGTTTTAAGGCAGTTCTATTTCCAGTTTTTTAAGGAATCTCCACACTGTTCTCCATAGTGGCTGTACTAGTTTGCATTCCCACCAAGAGTGTAAGAGAGTTCCCTTTTCTCCACACCCTCTCCAGCATTTATTGCTTGTAGACTTTTTGCTAGCAGCCATTCTGACTGGCGTGAAATGGTACCTCATAGTGGTTTTGATTTGCATTTCTCTGATAATGAGTGATGTTGAACATCTTTTCATGTGTTTGTTAGCCATCTGTATGTCTTCTTTGGAGAAATGTCTATTTAGTTCTTTGGCCCAGGGAAAGAGACACGTGTACCCCAATGTTCATCGCAGCACTGTTTATAATAGCCAGGACATGGAAGCAACCTAGATGCCCATCAGCAGATGAATGGATAAGAAAGCTATGGTACATATACACAATGGAGTATTACTCAGCCATTAAAAAGAATACATTTGAATCAGTTCTAATGAGGTGGATGAAACTGGAACCTATTATACAGAGTGAAGTAAGCCAGAAAGAAAAACACCAATACAGTATACTAACATATATATATGGAATTTAGAAAGATGATAACAATAACCCTGTGTACGAGACAGCAAAAGAGACACTGATGTATAGATCAGTCTTGTGGACTCTGTGGGAGAGGGAGAGGGTGGGGAGATTTGGGAGAATAGCATTGAAACATGTATAATATCATGTATGAAACGAGTCGCCAGTCCAGGTTCGATGCACGGTACTGGATGCTTGGGGCTGGTGCACTGGGACGACCCAGAGGGAGGGTAGGGGAGGGAGGAGGGTGGAGGGTTCAGGATGGGGAATGCGGGTATACCTGTGGTGGATTCATTTTGATATTTGGCAAAACTAATACAATATTGTAAAGTTTAAAAATAAAATAAAATTAAAAAAAAAGAAAAACCATAGTTTTGATGATATTGACCTTTGTCAGCAAAGTGATGTCTCTTCTTTTTAATAGGCTATCTGTGTTTGTCATAGCTTTCCTTCCAAGGAAGGAAACACTGCTCTATTTCTTGTTATATATTGATTCTATACTTTTCCTTTTATTATTCCCTATTTGTCATATGTATCTATATTCTACCATAACGATCAACGCATCCAATATATTATTGCTCGTTAATAATCTTTTTGTGAAAATAAAATTAGAAAAAAAAATAATATTTTTGTGAAAATAGAATCGGTATTTAATTTCCAAATCAGAGAAACTTGAAATTAAAATAGGGCACTATGAATACTGAGTTTACATAAGCAGTTATCAATTGGGACTTTCCTAGGAAAACTGGGGTATATGCTTCCCAAGGAGTAGAGGAGAGACTACCTACCAGAGAAAAATTGATTCCAAAATTTTCTGATAAATCTCCTTCCCATTCCATCTAACTTCTCCCCAATCATATTACTTAATGAGACATAAAGGGACAAAACACTGAATGATTCCACAGCTAAAGTAGTCAAATTTAAAGAGAATGATGGTTTTGGGATCAGGAAAAGGGGAGTTAGTGTTTAATGGGCACAAAGTGTCCATTAGGGGAAGATGAAATAGTTCTGGAGACGGATAGTGGTGATGGTTGCTAACAATGTGAATGTACTTAATGCTGCTGAATTGTACAATTAAAAATGGGGAGCTAAATGTTATGTTTTTTTTCTTACCACAACAACAAAAAAAAATCTCCTGTCAGGAATAAGAGATGAGTTGCTCCAAATTTGGGTGTTAACCCTCAGGAATCAACTCCTAGAGGTAGCTGCCTCAGCTTCAGGGAGCCCACATCTGATGACTGCATACTGTGAGGTTATAAGCATTGGGCTCCTTTCCCTCAACTGCAGCCAACTCTAAGGGATCATCTTTATAACACCCTGGTAGTTTTCATAGAACTTTGAGGGTCTTCAGCTTGGCTTGACTTTTCCACTGCCCTTTCATGCTACAGATAGTTTGCCAAACCACAGAGTCTAGGGAACAGTTCTCACAAGATTGTCTCATTTCAGACACCAACACAAGTGCAGTGGTTCCCAGAGTGACTCTCACTCTGGGCATCTTGGCTCCAAATTCAAAAAATATAATAACAAAAAACATAAATCTCCAAGACAGAAAGCCCAGAACTTGAGACCAGGACTATAGAAAGAAAAATATGACAATGCCAGAGACATAAACCTTAACCATGAACATAGAAATACTATCACATTCTTGGAAGAGACCAAAATCTCTCTAGGTTTCATGATTAATTCAGTGAATTTATAGACATAAAATCATGTATTGCTTCCCCTAATTGAAAAAAAATGTATCTGAATTTGATGATGAGAAAATAAACTGGAAGGCAGAGGTGAGGAGTACAAGTCAGCCTCTTCCAGGCTCTACTGGATCCTTCCTAATACATTCACTTTTTTCCTTCTCCTCCTCCATTAAATTAGCAAACCCTCAGGGATTGAGAGACCATGACCAGTTTGGCTAATTATCTGCCCCGTGCATGAAGTTCTCCAGGCTGCATCACTGTAAATAATCAGCCTGTGCTTCCCAGCCCTTCAGTTAGCCAGCTCCAGTCCAATGGGATCAATACCCATATGTCTCATCCTGCCAGAGTTGTTGTCTGCACCAGGAGGCCCACACCTGAGTCTGTCTTACTGCCTGTTCTTAGGACAAAGCTTCAGCCTTCATCCAAAAGCAGGTAGGGGACAGGCAGCTAATCTGCAGTGCTCAGTCCTGGTCGAGCGGAGGGACAGACCAACCCAGAGAGTGCCAAGTGCAGTGGGAGACACTGAATGCAGGAGGGATATGGGAGACTTGTATGCTCATCATCAAGGCAGTGGGAGTTATGATAGTCAGTGGGAGGCCACCAAAACGCAAAGATCAGCTCAAAGCCTACGAAGTTTATGTTATTGTTAGTGGTGGGAATTGTAGAACACTTATTCAAGTTTTTGTTTTCCTTCCACACTGGTTCTATCTTCCTTGGGCATCTTTTCTACTACCAGGAAACCGGTCCTTCTAAATGTCGCCTAAGTTCTCCAGATGATCTTGAAGGTGATGGTGATGAAATGATGACAACCACAGTATTACAAAGACTTATGTAGGAATTCATACACCAGAGGCTGGAGTAATTTTTAAATATAGTTTGTTACTTTATTTGCATTGAAAGTGTGAATGTTTTAGTCACTAATTCATGTCCAACTCTTTACAACCCCATGGACTGTAGTCTGCCAGGCTCCTCTGTCAATGAAATTCTCCAAGCAAGAATACTGGAGTGGGTTGCCATTCCCTTCTCCAGGGAATCTTCCCAATCCAGGGATCAAACCTGGGTCGCCTGCATTACCGGCACATTCTTTACCATCTGAGCCACCAGGGAAACTGCAAGAATACTGAAGTGGGTAGCCATTCTGTTTTCCAGAGGATCTTCCAAACCCAGGGACTGAACCCAGGTGTCCTCTATCGCAGACAGATTCTTTATTCTTTGAGGCAACAGGGAAGCCCTTTATCTGCATTCCCATCCCCCAAAAGAAAGCAACATGCATTATTATCATTTTCAACCTGAGGATAAGAATTTTAACGTTAATGTAATTTTGTTCAGGCTCTGGTAGAGAGGAGAATAAAGTCAGATTCGAATGCAGACAGTGACACTCCATTTTTCAAGGCACCTTGACAGTATTGTCACTTGTGACACTCCTTTTATAGGGCAAAAGTGACATTCCGTTTACAAGTCACCTTGACAGTATTCTCTCCTGCCAATCCAGCCAACATTCAGGGGGCTGAATTTAGGAGAAACACAAACTCTCTATAAGGAAGAATTGGCGTGAAAAGCTCTCTTAAGCTGGCATAAGGGGGCCAACTTGGTGTTGAGACCTGATTAGGTCTTACATTTTTTGACTGTTCATAAGAGGTGGGATTTGATGAAAAATCAAGCCTTCATATATATTCAGGAACAGAAGGATATTAAAGAAGTTTTACCTGGCCATGACAAACAAATACAGCAAAATGTAAACTCAACTGCCAATCTTTTTCTGAAAGTATTTGATACCGATTGAAAAAAAAATTCTGTGTGTCTCTGGAAACATGTTATGTAGGCCTTCCACCCACTTTTATTGATTTTTTTTTTCTGATATTGAGTTTCACAGGCTGTTTCTATATTTTGGGGATTAATTATTTGTCCATAGCTTCATTTGCAAATATTTTTTCGTATTTTGAGCTTTGTCTTTTCATCTCATTTATGGTTATCTTTCCTGTGCAAAAGCTTTTAATTTTAATTGGGTCCCATTTTTGTTGTTGTCATGTTACATTTTATTTTCATTACCCTAGGTGGTGGGTCAAAAAAGATCTTATTGTGATTTAGATCAAGGAATGTTCTTCCTATATTTTTCTTCTAATACTTTATTTGTGAATTGATTAAATTCAGTTTGGACACTTATCTAGGTGCCTCTACCACTGTTTTGTGTATTCAACAGTCTCTTTTTTTTAAAGGTGCCCCATCAACATGAAACCACAGAATCTAACAGATGTCTCAGAATTCCTCCTCCTGGGCCTCTCAGATGATCCAGATATGCAGCCCCTCCTCTTCGGACTCTTCCTGTCCATGTACCTGGTCACTGTGCTTGGGAACCTCCTCATCATCCTGGCTGTCAGCTCCAATTCCCACCTCCACACCCCCATGTACTTCTTCCTCTCCAATTTGTCCTTGACTGATGTCAGTTTCAGCACCACCACCATCCCCAAGATGCTAGTGAACCTCCAGACACACAGCAAATCCATCACCTATGCAGGCTGCCTAACTCAACTGACCTTTTTTTCTCTTTTTGCTTTTTTGGAGAGTCTCCTTCTGACAGTGATGGCCTATGACCGGTTGGTGGCCATTTGTCACCCTCTCCACTACCTGGTCATCATGAACCCCCGCTTCTGTGGCTTGTTGGTCCTGGTGTCATTTTCCATCAGCCTTTTGACCTCCCTGCTGCACTGCTTGATGGTGTCACAGCTTACTTTCTGTGAAGATGTGGAAGTTCCTCATTTCTTTTGTGAACTTTCTCAACTCCTCAACCTTTCCTGTTCTGATACCTTCATCAATAACATATTAATCTATTTCATTGGAGCCATCTTGGGTGGAGTTCCACTCTCAGGGATCATTTACTCTTATACTCAAATTACATCCTCCATTCTAAGAGTCTCATCTTCATATGGGAAGTACAAAGCCTTCTCCACCTGTGGTTCTCATCTGTCAGTTGTTTGCTTATTTTATGGAACTGGCCTTGGGGTGTATCTCAGCTCCACTGTCTCATCTTCCCACAGGAAGAGTGCAGTGGTCTCGGTGATGTACACTGTGGTCACCCCTATGCTGAACCCCTTTATCTACAGCCTAAGGAACAAGGACATCAAGAGTACCCTCTGGAGAATTATCATCAAAAAAGCCTAATTTCAATACTTGTGTAATTTTTCTGTTGTTGTTTGTTAAGACTGCAAAAGACAGTAAAATCAAATATGTACAACAAGTAACTGTGAATCTGCACTTCCATAGCATATACGTAGCAATCTGGGTTTCTGGTTACATTTCTTTTTTTCCTCTTAAATTAGCTCTACTGAAATTGGGACATTATTTGGGGGTCATAACCCTTCCAAGATTTTGCACACCACCTAACTGTACACTTCTCAATTTCCTTATGTATTACCCAAAGCCTTTGGTCACAGGCAGTCTTATTTCTATCACCTCCAAATAAACACAGATCTATTTCTTGTCATATACTGAACCTTTGGGCTTTCCTGCTGGCCTAACAGTAAAGAATCCTCCTGCAGTACAGGAGATGAGAGTTCAGTCCCTGGGTTGGGACGATCCCATGGAGAAGGAAATGATAACTCACCCCAGTATTCTTGCCTCAGAAATGTCATGGACAGAGAAGCCTGGCAGGCTACAGTCCCTGAGGTCCCAAAACATCTTAGTGACTAAACAACAACTGATTCTATGTTTTCCTATTATTATTCCCAATCTGTTATGTGTATTTAAACCCTACCTTAATGACCAAGACATCTAATATATTTTTGCTCCTTAATGAATTTTGACAAATAGGATGGGTATTTCATTTCATTTCCAAACCAAAGTATTCTGATATTAAAATAGGATGCTATGAATACTAAGTTTGAATAAGAAGTTGTTAACTGGGACTTTACTAGGAAAACTGGGATGTGTGCTTCCTGAGGGGTAGATATAGAGTACTCACCAAAGTAAAGTCAATTCCCAATTTTGCTGATAATTCTCCTTCCCATTCCATCTAACTTCTCCCCAATTATATTACATAAGTAAAGTTGCTCAGTTGTGTGTGACTGATCTTCACAATCCCATGGACTGTAGCCTACCAGGCTCCTCCATCTGTCGAATTTTCTAGGCAAGAGTACTGGAGTGGGTTGCCATTTCCTTCTCCAGTGGATCTGCCCAACCCAGGGATTGAACTTAGGTCTCCCTCATTTCAGGCAGACACTTTACCCTCTGAGCCACCAAGGAAGCCCAATCATGTTACATAATCAGACATAAAGAACAGAAGTTGAGTGATTCCACTGATATGAAGTACCTAAAGTAGTCAAATTCCTATAGACAGAGGAGAGAATGATGGTTGCCAGAGGCTTTGGGAGGAGGAAAGAAGAGTTAGTGTTTAATGGGCACAGAGTTTCAGTTGGGGAAGACAAAATAGTTCTGGAGATGAATGGTGGTGTTGGTTTCAAAACAGTATGAATATACTTAATGCCACTTAACTGTACACTTAAAAATAGTTAACAGGGTAAAATTTATCTTATGTTGTTTTACCACACACACACACACACACACACACACAATCAGTCAGAAATGAGAGACACTTTCCCCAAATGTTGGATGTTACTCAGCCTTCAAGATTCATGTAGATATATGGCAAAACCATCACAATATTATAAAGTAATTATGGTCCAATTAAAATAAAGAAACTTTTTAAAAAAGAATCAACTTCTAGAGGGATCTCCCTCAGCTACAGAGAGCCCAAGGCAGCCCACATCCGAAGACTGTATGATGTGAGTATGTAAGCATTTGATTCCTTTCCCCTCAACTGCAGCCAACTCTAAGGGATCATCTTTAGAGCACCCTGGTGGTTTTTATAGACCTCTGAGGGGCTTCAACTTGGCTTTATTTTTTCCACTGCCCTTTCATACTGAAGAGAACTGGCCACACCACAAAATCGAGAGAACCATCCTCACGAGACTGCCCTCATATCAGATACCACCACAAGTGCAGTGGTTCCCAGGGTTCCATGCCCAATTTGTGCTGAATGTGCTCAGTACTCAATTGTATCCAACACTTAGCAACCCCATGGACTGTAGCCTACAAGGCTCCTCTGTCCATGGAGTTTTCCAGGCAAGAATATTAGAGCTGGTTGCCATTTCCTATCCCAGAGGACCTTCACAACCCAGGGATAGAACCCACATCTCTTGTATCTCCTGCAGGGCAGGCAGGTTCTTTACCACTGCACCCCCTGGGAAGTCCCTTGTCCAATGTAACTGAATATTCTTATTATCTGATAGGCAGAAAACTAGATAAATATGTGCAGCTTAATTGAGAAAACTGCATATCTAGTTTTCTGTCTATTATTTAATGAAGACTTAATCTCTGAGTTCCTCATACATAGACTATGAGCCAGGAATACTGCAAGGATAAGATGTAGAAGGTCACAACAGACCGCATCTCACATATCCTGCTTTAAAACTAAAAGGACACTGTCTTGATGAACACTAAGTGTTCAAACACAAAGGTTTTAAAGAAAAATATATTTAGAGAGAGATGTGACCTCTTTATTATGTAGAAATAAGCAATGCAGGAGATGCCAGAGACCCGGGTTCGAGTTCTGGGTTGGGAACATCCCCGGGAGGAGAACACGACAATCCACTCCAGTATTCTTGCCTGGAGAATCCCATGGACAGAGGAGCCTGGTGGGCTATAGTCCAAAGGTCATAAAGAGTCAGACACGACTAAGGGATGAACACTGAGATGTTTGTAGAACTCCAGCACTGGAAAGGATGTGGCTTATTCTAACAGTGATGGAAGGACTCTATGGGTCTAAGAGAAACAAGAGATATTTCTGGATGAATGGCTAGGAACAGCAAGGTGGGATCTGCAGAAGTACCCACAACAGGGCAAGTTTTTCATGTTTTAGTTCTTCTCTGGGGAATTTTTCTTGAAAAGATGATGTTTTGGAGCCAAGGCTGGAACACAGAGAAATATCTCCATAGTTTTATTCTTTTTAGAGTCAACTGTACAGAGGGAGAATGAGGCTGGTTAAGTGGGTAGCTTCAAAGATGCTTTCAAAGATCCCCACCACCTCTGTTCATGCCCTTGTACATACGTGTCTCCTTGGACTGAGCACAGTGACTTGTTTCCAGTCAACTGAATTTGGAAAACTATTGGCCTGTCGCTTCCACCATTAATGTGTAAAATAGCTCAACTTTCATCTTGCCAGTCCTCTCCAGTCTACTGACCACCTTGCTCTGATGGAAGTCAGTTGCCGAGTCATAAGAGGTAAGAAACTAAGAGAATCCTCTAGTCTCCAAAGCACTCAGTACTATGAACAGACATGGAAATGAGCTTGGAATCAAATATTCTTCTAGTCAAACCTTGATAAGACTACAACACTGGCCCCCATTTTGTATGTAGATTCTCTGATGCCCCTTGAAGTGTTTAAGCAAGCTAGCAAATTACTAGACAAATATGTTAAAATAAACAGTTGTGTAATGTAACAACATACATCAAATGAAGAGAAAACATAAGAGTTAGAATTTTAAATTAATTCTGTCCTTGGAATTTTCCAGGCAAGAATACTGGAGTGGGTTTCCATTTCCTTCTCCAGGGGATCTTCCCGAACCGGGGATCAAACCCAGGCCTGTTGCATTGCAGGCAGATTCTTTACTGTCTGAGCTACCAGGGAAGCCCTTAAGTTAATAGAATTTAGGATTTAAAATTCCAAGCATATTAGAACTAGAAATTGGATTGTCATTCAAAATTCTGGTATGGGGAGGGAGGAGGGAGGAGGGTTCAGGATATGGAACACATGTATACCTGTGGCAGATTCACTTTGATACATGGCAAAACCAATACAACATTGTAAAGTTAAAAAATAAAATAAAAATAAATAAAATAA
This sequence comes from Bos taurus, assembly GCF_002263795.3. Classification (NCBI taxonomy): domain Eukaryota; kingdom Metazoa; phylum Chordata; class Mammalia; order Artiodactyla; family Bovidae; genus Bos; species Bos taurus. Next base: position 13,759,025 of record NC_037334.1, on the reverse strand, counting down.
AAACCATAACTCTCCAAGGAAGAAAATCCAAAACTCCAGACGAGGACTATAGAAAAAAAATATGACAATGCCAGAGACAGAAATCTTAACCATGAAAATAGAAATACTATCAGAATCTTGGGAGGGAAGACCTAAATCTCTCTAAATTTCATGACTAATTCAGTGGATTTACAGAAATAAAATCATGTATTGCTTCCCCTAATTGAAAAAAAAATGTTTCTGAATTTTATGATGAGAAAATAAACTGGAAGGCAGAAGTGAGGAGCAGAAGTCAGCCTCCTCCAGGCTCTACTGGATCCTTCCTAATACATTCACTTTTCTCCTTTCCCTCCTCCATTAAATTAGCAAACCCTCAGGGACTGAGAGACTGTGGACCAGTTTGGCTAATTTGCTACATGCATGAAGGTCTCCAGGCTACATCACTATAAATAAGCAGCCTGTGCTTCCCAGACTTCAGTTAGCCAGCTCCAGTCCAATGGGATCAATACTCGTGTGTCTCATCCCCCCAGAGTTGTTGTCTGCACCAGAGGCCCACACCTGAGTCTGTCTTGCTGCCTGTCCTGAGGACAAAGCCTCAGCCCTCATCCAACAGCAGGTAGGGGCTGCTGCTGCTGCTGCTAAGTCGTTTCAGTCGTGTCTGACTCTGTGCGACCCCAGACACGGCAGCCCACCAGGCTCCCCCCTCCCTGGGATTCTCCAGGCAAGAACACTGGAGTGGGTTGCCATTTCCTTCTCCAATGCATGAAAGTGAAAAGTGAAAGTGAAGTCGCTCAGTCATGTCCAACTCTTCGTGACCCCATGGACTGCAGCCCACCAGGCTCCTCCGTCCATGGGATTTTCCAGGCAAGAGTACTGGAGTGGGGTGCCATTGCCTTCTCCGGCAGGTAGGGGAGGAGCAGCCAATCTACATCCCTCAGTCCTGGTCCAGCAGAGACACAGCCCAGCCCAGAGAGTGCCAAGTGCAGTGGGAGACACTGAGGGCAGGAGGAGTTGGAGGAGCCTTGTTTGCTCACCATCAAAGCAGTGGGACAGTTGGAATAGTTGGCAGGAGGCCACTAAAAAGTACAGATTCAGCTCAAAGCCTGAGGTTTATGTTATTGTTAGTGGTGGGGATCCCAGAACACTTAAGTTTTTGCTTTCCTTCCACACTGGTTCTATCTTCCTTGAGCATCATTTCTACCTGATTAGGAAACAGGTCCCTCTAAAGTGTCCCCCTAAGTTATCCAGATGTTCTTGAAGGTGACGGTGACGAAATGATGACAGTAACCACAGTATTATGAAGATTTATGTAGGAATTCACACACCAGAGGCTGAAGTGATTTTTTAATGTAGTTTGTTATTTTATTTGCATTGAAAGTGTGAATGTGAAAGTTTTAGTCTCTATGTCATGTCCGACTCTTTTCAACCCTATGGACTGTAGTCCACCAAGGCTCCTCTGTCAGTGGAATTCCCCAGGCAAGAATACTGGAGAAGCCATTCCCTTCTCCAGGGAATCTTCCCAACCCAGGAATCAAACCCTAGTGTCCCACATTGCAGGCAGATTCTTTACTCTTTGAACCAAAGGGAAGCCCTTTATCTGAATTACTATCCCCCACAAAAAGAGAGCAACATTCATTATTATCACTTTACACCTGAATTAATTATTATCACTTTACACCTGAGGGTGGAAATTTTAGTTTTAATGTAATTTTGGTCAGGCCCTGTGGTATAGAAGGGGATAAAGTCAGATTCGAATGCAGACAGTGAAACTCCATTTCAAGGCACCTTGACAGTATTCTGTCCTGCCAATCCAACTGACATTCAGGGAGCTGAATTTAGGAGAAACAGAAACTCACTATAAGGAAGAATTGGCATGAAAAGCTCTTAAGCTGGCATAAGGAGGCTAAAATAGTGTTTAGGACCTGATTAGGTCTTGATTTTTTTGACTGTTCATAAAAGGTAGGATCTGATGAGAAATCAACCCTTCACAAATACTTAGGATTAGAGGCATATTTAAGAAGTTTTACCTAGCCACTACAAACAAACACAGCAAAACATAAACTCACCCTCCAACCTTTCTCTGACAGTGTATGACATTGATAAAGAAAACATTCTCTATGTCTTTGAAGGAGGCCTTCCCTGATGGCTCATGGTAAAGAATCTGCCTGCAATGCAGTAGACACAGGTTTGATCCCTGGGTGAGGAAGATCCCCTGGAGAAGGGAATGGCAACCCACTCCAGTATTCTTGCCTGGAGATTTTCAAGGACAGAGGAGCCTGGCAGGCTACAGTCCATGGGGTCACAAAGAGTTGGACATGACTGAACAACTAACACACTTTAGAGAAATTTCTGCATAGGTCTTCCATCCATTTTTTGATTGAGTTGTTTATTTTTTCTGATATTGAGTTTCATAAGCTGTATATTTTGGAGATTAATACCTTGTCCATTGTTTCATTTGCAAATATTTTCTCCCATCCTGAGGTTTGTCTTTTCATCTCACTTATGGTTGTCTAAAGAGATGGGAATACCAGACCACCTGATCTGCCTCTTGAAAAATTTGTACGAGGGTCAGGAAGCAACAGTTAGAACTGAACATGGAACAACAGACTGGTTCCAAATAGGAAAAGGAGTACATCAAGGCTGTATGTATATTGTCACCCTGCTTATTTAACTTATATGCAGAGTACATCATGAGAAACGCTGGGCTGGAGGAAGCACAAGCTGGAATCAAGATTGCCGGGAGAAATATCAATAACCTCAGATATGCAGATGACACCACCCTTATGGCAGAAAGTGAAGAGGAACTAAAAAGCCTCTTGATGAAAGTGAAAGAGGAGAGTGAAAAAGTTGGCTTAAAGCTCAACATTCAGAAAACGAAGATCATGGCATCCAGTCCCATCACTTCATGGGAAATAGATGGGGAAACAGTGGAAACAGTGTCAGACTTAATTTTTGGGGGGCTCCAAAATCACTGCAGATGGTGACTGCAGCCATGAAATTAAAAGACGCTTACTCCTTGGAAGAAAAGTTATGACCAACCTAGATAGCATATTGAAAAGCAGAAACAATACTTTGCCAACAAAGGTCTGTCTAGTCAAGGCTATGGTGTTTCCAGTGGTCATGTATGGATGTGAGAGTTGGACTGTGAAGAAGGTTGAGTGCTGAAGAATTGATGCTTTTGAACAGTGGTGCTGGAGAAGACTCTTGAGAGTCCCTTGAACTGCAAGGAGATCCAACCAGTCCATTCTGAAGGAGATCAGCCCTGGGATTTTTTTGGAAGGACTGATGCTAAAGCTGAAACTCCAGTACTTTGGCCACTTCATGCAAAGAGTTGACTCATTGGAAAAGACTCTGATGCTGGGAGGGATTGGGGGCAGGAGGAGAAGGGGATGACAGAGGATGAGATGGCTGGATGGCATCACTGACTCGATGGACATGAGTCTGAGTGAACTCCGGGAGTTGGTGATGGACAGGGAGGCCTGGCGTGCTGTGATTCATGGGGTCGCAAAGAGTCAGACACGACTGAGTGACTGAACTGACTGACTGACTGACTTGCTGTGCAAAATCTTTTAATTTTAATTAGGTCCCATTTGTATGTTTGCTTTTATTTTCATTATCCTAGGAGGTAGGTCCGGAGAAGCCAATGGCACCCGACTCCAGTACTCTTGCCTGGAAAATCCCATGGACGAAGGAGCCTGGTGGGCTGCAGTCCATGGGGTCACCAAAAGTTGGACACGACTGAGCGACTTCACTTTCACTTTTCACTTTCATGCATTGGAGAAGGAAATGGCAACCCTCTCCAGTGTTCTTGCCTGGAGAATCCCAGGGATGGGGGAGCCTGGTGGGCTGCCGTCTATGGGGTTGCAGAGTCAGACACAATTGAAACGACTTAGCAGCAGCAGCAGGAGGAGGTAGGTCAAAAAAGATCTTGCTGTGCTCTTTGTCAAGGAGTGTTCTTCCGATGTTTTCCTCTAAGAATTTTAAATTGCCCAGTCTTATATTTAGGTCTTTAATCTATTTTGAGTTTATTTTTGTGTATGGTGTTAGAGAGTGGTAGGAATGTAGATTGATACAGCCACTACGGAGAACAGTATGGGAGTTCCTTAACAAATTAAAAATAGAGCTACCATATGATCTAGCAATCACAGTCCTGGGCATACACTGTGAAAACCATAAATCAAAAAGACACATGCATCCAAGGTTCATTGCAGCACTATTCGCAATAACCAGGACATACAAGCAACCTAAACATCCACAAACAGACGAATGGATAAAGATGTGGTATATATATGCAATGGAATATTACTCAGCCATAAAAGGAATGACATTGGGTTGTTTGTAGAGACATGGATGGACCTAGAGACAGTCATACAGAGTGAAGTGAGTCAGAAAGAGAAAAACAAATCTCTAGAAAAATAATCTATAAAAATAGTACAGATGAACCTATTTTCAGGGCAGGAATAGTAACACAAGACATGGAGAATGGACTGGTGGTCATGGAGCAGGAGAAAGGTGGGATAAATTGGGAGACTAAAATTGACATTTGTGTACTGTATGAAACAGATAGCTAATGGGAAGCTACTGTATAGTACAGACAGCTCATCTGGGTGCTCTGTGGTGACCTAGGTGGTGGGAGGGGGAAGCGGGAGTACGTGATTCACTTTGTTGTACCGCAGAAACTAACACAACATTGTAAAGCAACTATACTCCAATTTTTAAAAATTTGCAAATACGAAAAACAAGTTCAAATATATATTAAAATTTAATTGTTAATCATTGGTGCATTGTATATTAATACTGTCTTCAAGATCAGCAATGCCAAATGGCTTTGTTCTTTCAGCAAAAACATAGTCATCAAAATGTGAAGTTCTAAATATAAGACCAGAAACTATAAAACTCCTAGAGGGGAACATAGGCAAAACACTCTCCGACATAAATCACAGCAGGATCCTCTATGACCCACCTCCCAGAATATTGGAAATAAAAGCAAAAATAAACAAATGGGACCTAATTAAAATTAAAAGCTTCTGCACAGTAAAGGAAACTATAAGCAAGGTGAAAAGACAGCCTTCAGAATGGGAGAAAATAATAGCAAATGAAGCAACTGACAAAGAATTAATCTCAAAAATATACAAGCAACTCCTGCAATTCAATTCCAGAAAAATAAACGACCCAATTATGACCCAGAACTGCCATACGACCCAGCAATCCCACTACTGGGCATACACACTGAGGAAACCAGACTTGAAAGAGACACATGTACCCCAATGTTCATCGCAGCACTGTTTATAATAGCCAGGACATGGAAGCAACCTAGATGCCCATCAGCAGATGAATGGATAAGAAAGCTGTGGTACATATACACAATGGAGTATTACTCAGCCATTAAAAAGAATACATTTGAATCAGTTCTAATGAGGTGGGTGAAACTGGAGCCTATTATACAGAGTGAAGTAAGCCAGAAAGAAAAACACCAATAGTGTATAGTAACGCATATATATGGAATTTAGAAAGACAGTAATGATAACCCTGTATGCAAGAAAGCAAAAGAGACACAGATGTATAGAACAGTCTTTTGGACTCTGTGGGAGAGGGAGAGGGTAGGATGATTTGGGAGAATGGCATTGAAACATGTATAATATGACATAAGAAACAAATCGCCAGTCCAGGTTCGATGCAGGATACAGGATGCTTGGGGCTGGTGCACTGAGATGACCCAGAGGGATGGTATGCGGAGGGAGGTGGGAGGGGAGTTCAGGATGGGGAGCACATGTACACCCGTGGCGGATTCATGTTGATGTATGGCAAAACCAATACTGCCGAGGTCCAGCCCCGGCTGATCCAGGGTATTCGAAGGGGAGACGGCGTTGGCGACCTATTCAAATGGTAATTAGAGATATAAAGAGTAATAGAATGAGGATAGCTCAGTAGGAAAATTCAGTGGAGAAAAGAGGCTGAGTAGCTTGGTTTACGCGGAAAATCAATATAACCCGTGACACCAGGTTAGTTCTGACCACGGAGGCCACAGGCGCCCTCTCGAATAGCGGAAGGTGCCCCACCTTAGACACCTTCTCGAGTGGGTCTTAGAAGCCCAGGCAAATAAATGGTCGCAGAGGATATTCGCGCTCCAGATGGAGACTTCAGCCGAAAGTTAAAGGGAAGAATGACATGGGGAGACCAAGCGCTGGTGAGCAAGGCCCATAGCTTTATTTTTAACAGGGGTTTATATACCCTAAGTTACACATAGAGGATAATAGGGGATGCAAAGCCAGCAGTCTTTGATCCTTATCAAAAACCAGGGTTTCTTTCCTGCAAATTTATCGTATACAAATGGTTTAGGTGATTTACATCATCTTCTGGCCAGAAGGCCTATTAACATTTTATGACTCTTGACAAGGACTTATCAACAAAGACTTATTTTCTCTAAGAGTAATTATTTTAAGGTTTGGCACCATCTTCCGAAGATAAAATTGCATTCCTATAGGGTGGATGTGTAATGGGTTTACAACAAAGGAAAGAATTTATTACCTTAAGGGTCTAAAGTTACTAACACCAAGGCCACTACTTATTTTTTCTACATACCAACTATATTAATTAATACACATTCAAGGATACAATTCAGGGGATGTGAAAACTTGGCAACAAGCATTGGCTCATCAATGAAATCCTTTACTAGTTTATTCTGACAGTTTCTAACTCTCTGAGAGGCTCTAAGCTATTTGAATATCTTAAGCTTCCCGTGCCTCTCGAGGCTGAGAGACTGTAAACAATCGTATGCATAGCTGTAGGAGTCCGGGTAAACTGGTCAGGCGAGTTAGAGAGCCATCTGAGGGGTTTGGATTTAAACACTCCTAATTGCCCAGGAACTTTATTAATTGAAGCTGTAAGTTAACTCTTTGACAGAGAGAGCGAGATGGTGGTGGGGGACAGTCCCCAGTAAAGTCAGAGGTGAGAGCACAAAGCAATAAAGTAGGCAGACTCTGGTTTTGGGGGGGAAGATGCTTGAGAATATCCAGGGGGACTCCTGAGGCTCAATCCCGCCTTTGCGTATGCCGAGCCTCCTTCCTCATGACCTTTGTCACGAGTGGAATGCCTCACCGGCTCCCGGCACAATACAATATTGTAAAGTAAATAATAATAATAATTAATAAATGATAAGTGGCTTAAAAAATGAAATAAACCAGAGAATCAGTAATAAAGGTGCAAAAAAAAAAGTTATTTCAAAAGAAAAAAAAAATGGGCCAGAGAACTAAACAGACATTTCTCCAAGGAAGACATACAGATGGCTAACAAACACATGAAAAGATGCTCAACATCACTCATTATCAGAGAAATGCAAATCAAAACCACAATGAGGTACCATTTCATACCAGTCAGAATGGCTGCGATTCAAAAGTCTACAAGCAATAAATGCTGGAGAGGGTGTGGAGAAGAGGGAACCCTCTTACACTGTTGGTGGGAATGCAAACTAGTACAGCCACTATGGAGAACAGAGTGGAGATTCCTTATAAAACTGGAAATAGAACTGTCATACAACCCAGCAATCCCACTACTGGGCATACACACCAAGGAAACCAGAAATGAAAGAGACAAGTGAACCCCAATGTTCATTGCAGCACTGTTTATAATAACCAGGACATGGAAGCAACCTAGATGTACATCAGCAGGTGAATGGATAAGAAAGCTGTGGTACATACACACAATGTAGTATTACTCAGCCATTAAAAAGAATACATTTGAATCAGTTCTAATGAGGTGGATGAAACTGGAGCCTATTATACAGAGTGAAGTAAGCCAGAAAGAAAAACACCAATACAGTATGCCGCTGCTGCTAAGTCACTTCAGTCGTGTCCAACTCTGTGCGACCCCATAGACGGCAGCCCACCAGGCTCCCCTGTCCCTAGGATTCTCCAGGCAAGAACACTGGAGTGGGTTGCCATTTCCTTCTCCAATGCATGAAAGTGAAAAGTGAAAGTGAAGTCGCTCAGTTGTGTCTGACTCCTAGCGACCCCATGGACTGCAGCCCACCAGGCCCCTCCATCCATAGGATTTTCCAGGCAAGAGTATAGAGTATATTAATGCATATATATGGAATTTAGAAAAATGGTAACGATAACCCTGTATGCGAGACAGCAAAAGAGACACAGACGTATAGAACAGTCTTTTGGACTCTGTGGGAGAGGGAGAGGGTGGGATGATTTGAGAGAGTGGCATTTAAACATATGTATTATCATATGCAAAATGAATCGATGCTTGAGGCTGGTGCACTGGGATGACCCAGAGGGGATGGGATGGAGAGGGAGGTGGGAGGGGGGTTCAGGATGGGGAACACATGTACACCCATGGTGGATTCATGTCAATGTATGGCAAAACCAGTACAATATTGTAAAGTAATTAGCCTCCAATTAAAATAAATAAATTTATATTTTTTTTAAAAAATGTGAAGTTCACCAAGACCAAGTGTTCATCAGTTACATCTGAAGAGACTGACCAAACCACCCACACATTTGAGTGAGTTTCTATCTCCATGAAAGATGTATTTTATAAAACAAAAAAACAATGAAAACCCCTTAAAGTTAACTAGCAAACACGAATACTATCTGACTGTGAACATTTGATTTTAATTTAGAATCCAGTGAGTAAAGTTTTATCTCTTTAGGACTACATTGCAAGTCAATGAACTTTCTTGTACTGCGTTTAGATAAGATACAATATATTTGAATGCTTTTTAGTGTCCTCTAAGTATAATTTTTTTTAATCAGAATATTTTTTTCATTTTTATTTTCCCATTAAAACTAGGGAGCAGATATATTATTGGGTTCATAGATTTGTTATCTGAAAATTTCCTTACCTCACTAACATTGTTTGGCCCCATGCCTTTAAAAACAGTGCTAAAGGAACTAACGATGACTTCCCTGGCGGCCCAGTGGTAAAAGAATCTGCCTGCCAATGCAGGAGATGTGGGTTTGATCCCTGGATCAGTAAGACCCCTAGAAGAAGGAATTGGCAAACCACTCCAGTATTCTTGCCTGGGAAATCCCATGGACAGAGGAGCCTGGCAGGCTACAGTCCATGGAATCGCAGAAGAGTTGAACAGAACTTAGCAACTAAATAACAACTGTGGACTTCCCTGGTGGCTCAGACGGTAAAGCATCTGTCTACAACGAGGGAGACCTGGGTTCCATCCCTGGGTCGGGAAGATCCGCTGGAGAAGGAAATGGCAATCCACTCCAGTACTATTGCCTGGAAAATCCCATGGACAGAGGAGCCTTGTAGGCTACAGTCCATGGGGTTACAGAGTTGGACACGACTGAGCGACTTCACTTTCACTTTCAGAAGTTCTTTAAATATTCTGGTATGTTTGCAGCAACAGGGATGGACCTGGAGAGTGTCATACTGAGTGAAATAAGTCAGAGAAGGAGAAACATCATATGACATCCCTTATATGTGGGATCTAAAGAGAAATGATACAAATGAACTTACTTACAAAATACAAAGAGACAGACTTAGAAAACAAACTATGGTTGCCTGGGGTCGGGGTGGGAGGTGTAGGGAAGGGATAGTTAGGGAATTTCTGAAGGTCATGTACACAGAGCCATATTCAAAATGGATAACCAACAAGGACCTATCATATAGCTCATGGAACTATACTCAATGTTATGTGGCAGCCTGGATGGGAGGGGAGAATGGATACATGTATATGTATGGCTGAGTACCTTTGCTGTTCACCTGAAAACTACCACAGCATTGTTAATCGGGTATACCCCAATACAAAATAAAAGGTTTAAAGTTTGGGGAAAAAAATCCTGGGTATGAGACCATGGTTTTTTTTAGTTAGGTTGTGGTAGGCAGAATGTTTCCCTTGCTAAAGATTTCCTGCACTAATCCCCAGGACTGATGTGTATGTCACAGTACGTGGGGACAGGAACTTGGCAGATGTGCTTAAACTAAAAATCTTGAGATGGAGAAATGACCCTGTGATATCCAGGTGGGTCCATTGAATCACATGAGTCCTTCAGAGCAGAGAGGCTTTCCTGGCCACAACCAGAGGGAGATGGACCATGGAAGTAGGGTTGGAGGGGTGTGCCCTTGCTGCTTTGAAGAAGGAGCATCCAGAAGCTGGAAACAAATTCCTCCTTGGAAACTTGAGAAGGAATCAGCACTGCTGACAACCTGCTTCTAGCCCAGTCATACATATGCCAGACTTCTAGCCTGTAGAACTATGTGATAACACATTTCCCTTGTGTTTGAAGTCCCTAGGTTGTTGGTAATGAGTTGAGGCAGCAGTAGAAAACTAGTAATCAATGTGTTACCAAGGGGTTCTGTCCCTCTGTGATTTTCCTTTCATTTCCTACAGAGTCTTTTGATAAACAGAAGCTCTGGATTGAAAAAAAGAAGAAGAAGAAAAAGAAACTGGTGAATACTCTGGGCGTCAAAAAAGATGTCCTCACAATTGAGAAATATTGCTGAAGGTGCTGGAGTGTGTGGTCTTCAAGAGTGAAAACTATTTGTGAATTATTAAATACAAAGTTTGGACACTTATCTGGGTGCCCCCACAATTGTTTATTCAACGCCCTCTACTTTTTTCTAAAGATACCCCATCAACATGGAACCTCAGAACCTAACAGGTCTCTCAGAATTCCTCCTTCTGGGCCTTTCAGATGGTCCAGACCTGCAGCCCTTCCTGTCCAAAGAGTATATCCTGGTATATCTAGGTATATCCTGGTCACCATGTTTGGGAACCTGCTCATCATTCTGGCTGTCATCTCTGACCCCTACGTTCACATCCTCATGTATTCCTTCCTTTCCAATTTGCCCTTGGCTGACACCAGTTTCAATACCACCACTGTCCCCAGGATGTTAGCGAATCTCCAGACACACAGCAAATCCATCCCCTAGGCAGGGTATCTAGCTCAGGGGAACTTTTTCTCTCTTTTTGCATGTTTGCAGAGTCTCCTTCAGATGGTGATTTCCTATGACCGGTACGCCTCAGTGACGTACACTGTGGTCACCCCTATGCTGAACCCTTTTATCTATAGCCTGAGAAACAAGGGCATTAAGTGTGCCCTCTGGAGGATTATCAGCAGAATAGTCTAATCTCAGTGCTAGTGTCTTTTTTTTTTTTTTTTTTTTTGTCTTTTTTGGTTCATAAGACTGGAAAAGGCAGAAAAATCAAATATGTGATACAGGAAACCAGATGCGGTGATAATGTCATGTATATGTATCTATCTAGCTCTTGACTTTCTCTTTACACAATTTGTCCTTGAGAGAGTCAATTTCTAGGCAGGTTGATAAGAAGTCTGGGGGTCCCCAAGGAGAGAGGGTTCTGGAATTCTCAAGGAGGAGGAAAGGACAAACTTTTTTTTTCCTCTACATTCCTTAGTCTTAGTCAATTACAACTCAGTTTAAACTCTGTACTAGGGATTATAAAACAACAATGTAGCCTGATTTTATACTTTACTAAAACTCTATTACACAAAAGCTCTGAGCAATCAAGCCTCGTCTCTGGCCCCGGATTGAATTCTCCTCCAAATGGCAAGAATCCCAGTCTTTCATGGTTCAGCAACAACATTTCATCCTCTTGGAATAGCTTTAACAGAATTGGGAAATATTTTGGACTTTCCACTTGAGTCATAATTCTTCTTGGATTTTGCATAGCATATGAGTATACCATGCTCACGTTCCTATGTATTATCCAGGATACATAAAGACAATGTATTGATCACAGACAGTCTTGTTTCTATCACTGCAAAATAATCATAGCTCTCTCTTTCCTGTTATTGATTATTTCTACACTTTGCCTATAATTTTCCCCATTATTTAATAAGAGTATCTAAACACTACCTAAAGAACCAGACATTTACTATATTTTTGTTTCTTAATGATTGTGGCCAGATTTTTTAACATGTAGGATGAATAAGATCCTGCTCAAATTTTGAAATTCAAGTGGTACACTATTAATATTGGTTTTTCAAATAGAACTTTTCTAGGAAAAGTGTGACAAATGCTCCTTCAGGAATAGAATGGAGAGTACCTACCAGAGCAAAGTTGATCCCCAATGTTTCTGATAATTCCTCTTTCTAGTCCATCAGCCTTCTCCCCAATCATATTAAATAGTCAGACAGAAAGGGACAAATATTAAATGATTCCATGTTTATTATATACCAAATGAAGTCTAATTCATACTAGTGGAGGGCAGAATCATGCATAGAGAAGATTTGAGAGTAGGAATGGGTAGTTAGTGTTTAATACAAACAGTTTCAGTTGGGGGAAGATGAAAAATTCCTGGAGATGGTTGATGGTGATGGTTGCAAAACAATATGAAGGCACTTAATGCCACTGAACTGCACACCTAAAAATGGTTAAGATGGTCTACTTACAGATGAATCAATGAAGATGTGGTAGACATACATGATAGAATATCAGAGCCATTAAAAAGAAAGAAAGAAATTCCATTTGCAGCAACATGGATGGATCTAGAGATTATCATTCTAAGCCAAGTAAGTCTGAAAGAGAAAGACAAATGTGATACTACTTATATGTGGAATCTGAACTACAACACACATGAACATATCTAGGAGACAGAAGCAGACACACCAACATAGAGAATAGACTTGTGTTTGCCAAGGGGGAGAAGACGTGAAGGGAAAGATTAGGAGTTTGTGATTAACAGATGCAAACTATTATATAGAGATGGATACACAACAGGTCCTGCTGTATAGCACAGGGAAATACATTCAATATCCTGTGATAAACCACAATGGAAAAGAATATATACATATATACAAATGAGTCACTTTGCTATACAGCAGAAATTAAACACAGCTAAGTAAAACATCTATACTTCAATAAAATGTTTAGAAGGTGATTAAGACTAAATTTTATATTATTTTACCATAATAAAAGAAAATCTCCTATCAGGGATGAGAAACATACTGTTCCAAAGTTGGGTGTTAGCGCTCAGCAATCTACTTCTAGAGGGATCTGCCGCTAGGCAGGCAGCCCACATCCAATTACTATGTGATGTGGAGGTGGACGCATTTATCTTCTTTGCCCCAACTCCAGGATGATCCAAGGGATCATCCTAACTCCAAAGCTCTCTGGAGGTTTTCAGAGGCCTTTGAGGGGCTTCAACTTGGCTTGTTTTTTTTCTACTGCCTTTCCTCACTGCAAAGAGTTTGCTAAACCACAAAGCCTGAGGAAACAGTCCTCACAAGCCTGTCCTCATTTCAGATACCAGCACAAGTTCAGGAGTTCCCAGGGCTAGCCTCACTTCAGGTAGCCCACCAGGCTCCTCTGCCCATGGGATTTCCCAGGCAAGAATATTGGAGTGGGTTGCCATTTCCTCCTCCAGGGGATCTTCCTGACCCAGAGATCAAACTTGTGTCTCCTGCATTGGCAGGCAAATTCTTTACCACTGAGTCACCTGGGAACTGTAGACCTGGGGTGCTGAATGACTGTGGCTTATTCGAACATTGATGGAAGGACTCTATGGTGAGCATAGTTGCTCCTCTAGAGCAACTAGAGGATTTTCTGACTATATGGCCAGAAGCAGCATGGTGGGATCTGCAAAAATACCCTGAAGCAGTGCAAATCCTTCCATGTTCCAGTTCTTCTACAGGAAAATTCTCTAGAAAAGATCAAGTTTTAATGGATTGGAGATGAGGCTGGAAAACAAAGGAATATCTATGTAGTCTTATCTTCCTCCAAGTTAATGGTCCTGATAGAGGGTAAGGTCTGTGTGGTGGGTAGCTTCAAAGATGTTCCCAGTGAAACCAGCCACCTGTGTTCACGCTCTTGTACATACCTGTCTCTTTGAGTGAACTGGAAACAGTGACTTGCTTCCAATGAAAAGAATTTGGAAAACTATTGGGCTGTCCCTTCAAACCTTAATGTGTAGAAAGACTCAGCTTTTATCTTGCCAACACTCTCTGACCATCTCACCACCTTGCTCTGGTGAGATGGAAGCCAGTTGCCATATTGTCAGAGGTCCATTTGGTAAGAAGCTAAGAGAATTCTCTGGACCTCAAAGAACTGAATCCCATCAACAGACTTGTAAGTGAGGGAAATCAGATACTTCTCCAGGCAAGCCTTGTAAGTACTGTAGCCCTAACACATTTTGAATGTAGATATCTCTAAGGCCTCTTGAAGAGTTTAAGCAAAGTAGCAAGTAACCAGATAAATACGTCAAATAAAGACTTGTGCAATGTGAAAACGTACTTCAACTGAGCAGTAAAATTAGAGCAAAATTTTTAAATTAATTACAATTAGAAATTTTAAATTCCACCTAAATTAGAACTTGAATTTGAACTGTCATTCAAAATAGCAAAACCCATACATCTCCAAGGCATAAAATCTAAAACTTCAAAGCAAGACTACATAAAAAGTAGGAAGTTTTCAGAGACAGAAATCTTAACTAAAGAATTAGAAATACTGTCAGAATCCTGTTATGGAAGGCCTAAATCTCTCTAGTTTATATGATGAACTCAATAAATATGCAGATATGAAAGTCACATATTCCCTTCTCTTATTAAATAGAATGTGCCTGAATTTCATGAGGAGGTAAACAACCTGGAAGTCAGAGTGAGGAGACGAGATCAGCCTCTGAGAAGAGGCCAGGTCTAGGTCCTTCCTAAAACAGTCACTTTCTCCTCTTCCTCCTCCATTAAATTAGCAAATCCTCAGAGACTGGGAAACCATGGACCAAGTTGGCTAATAATCTGCTATGTACATTAAGGTCTCAAAGCTGCACCACAATAAATAATCAGCCTGTGTTTCCCAGATCTTTAGTTAGCCAGCTCCAGTCCAGTGGGTTCCATAGCTGTGTGTCCCATTGCCCCAGAGTTGTTGTCCACACCAGGAGACCCACACCTGAGTCTGCCTTGCTGCCAGTCCTGAGGACAAAGCCTCAGCCCTCATCCAACAAACGGTGGAAAACAGCAGCCAATCTGTATCCCTCAGTCCTGCCCCAGCAGAGACGCAGCACAACCCAGTGAGTGCCAAGTGCAGCGGGAGACACTGAATGCAGGAGGCATTGGGGGAGCCTTGTTTTCTTATCATCAAAGCAGTGGGACAGTTGGACTAGCCAGTGGGAGGGCACCAAAATATATAGATTCCGTTCAAGACTTTGATGTTGTTGATGTTGTTGTTCCCGGTGGGGATCATAGAACTCTTATTTAAGTGCTTATTTTCCTCCCTTCTTTCTTCCTTGGGCATCTTTTCTACCTGAACAAGAAACAGGAACCTCTAACCTATACCCTAAGTACTCCAGATGATCATGAAGGGGATGTTCATGAAAATGAACAGTAACCACAAAATTATAAACTTTTACCTAGGGATTCCACATGCCAGGAGCTGAGTTAAGATTTCATATAGCTTGTTTCCTTTTATCTGCATTATCACCTCCCAAATATGCTTTAGCATCATTTTACAGTTAAGGATAGGAACACAGGACTTTAATGCAATTTTTTACTAGGCTCTGGGGTAGAAAAGGATTAAATTCAGATTTGAATGTAGACAATGAAATTCCATTCATAGGGCATCTAGACAGTGTTCTTTTCTGCTAACTCAACCTGTATTCAGAGAGCTGAATTTAGGAGAAATGCCATCCTCTAAAAGGGAGAATTGGCTTGAAAGTTCTGAAATTGTCATAAAAGGCCAACTTTGGGTTTCAGAAGTGGCCTCGGTCCTAAATTTCTCAAGTATTCATAAGAGGAGTGTATTTGATGAGAAATCAATCTTTCACAAATGTTTAGGTTTTGCGACATCTTTAAGAAGTTTTATCAACCCACTACAAAGATAGCAAAAAGCAATCCTTTCATCCTAGGCAGAGATGTCCTGCTCACTAGGCTCTTCCCTTTGGGGGTTCATGGTAGACACAGTGGAAAGCAGCGGTGGTACCTGATGCATCAACTACAGGAAAGAAGGTTGAGTTGATGGTGGGAATCCCACAAAGATTCCATGTAAAATGATTCAAGACAGTTCTCTCTCTTGAGCCAGCTCTTGGATTTTGTTTCTGTATCCACTTGCTCCTTCATTCTTGTAATTTATATCCTCTTGATCTCTAAGGAAGTACAGAGTGAGGGTGTTGAACTTTATTCTTGGGCAAGAAACAAGAAATAGTTTAAAGGTATACCTTAGAATGTTTGGAAGACACCTCTGATCCCCTACTTAAACTCTCTGAAGTGTAGGCAAACAGTGGAGAAGTTCAGTGCACAGGCCTCAGAGACTCACAGTCAATTTTGAGTTGTATCTGCTGTATGTATTTAAATGACACTGAGAAAGATCTTAATATCTTTGAGCCTGAATGTTGTCATCTAAATTGATATCAGTCAATAGAACTGTGGTGCATAAGAATTAAACAGAATGAGTGTTAAGCATGTGACTAAATGTGTGATGGATGCATTATAGCAATACCAGAGTAAACCAGGTATCTTTATCTTCATCAGCAGCAGCATCAAGGTTAAGTGACATATGCTGTGATCAGAAGTTTTTTTCCCCTAAATCCTGAGAGAACATTTTTTTACAATTTATTTATTTATTTATGGCTACACTGGGTCTTCGTGGCTGCATGTGCTTTCTCTCATTGCAGCGAGTAGGGGTTACTCTCTGCGGTACATGGGCTTCTCATTGTGATGACTTCTCTCATTGCAGAACAGGTGCTCTAGGGTGCGTGGGCTTCTGGAGTTGTGGCTTATGGTCTTAATTACCCCAAGGCATGTGGGAGCTTCCTGGACCAGGGATTGAACCTGTGTCCCTGCATTGGTAGGCAGATTCTTAACCACCAGACCTCCAGGGAAGTCTGAACATTTTATTTTTGTTCTTCTGCAGGTAGAGTTAGAGTGCCTGGTGGGACACATCTGAGCTTCCTTCATTTCTTGAATTCTCAGAGCCTCTCCTTGCTTGGCACAGAACAAGATACAAGAGCAAAAATTTGTTAAAATATTGAATAGACCTTTCTTTGGTTCTCAAAAAGAGTGTGGGCAACATGACTTCCACACGCTGGGCACTTTCCTGCTTGTTTCGACATTCCTTCCAGTGAAGTCTTATAGGACTAGACAATAGATGAATCAGTGTTTGTAACCCTCTATGTCACTTTCTACAAGAATTATTTTCCATTTAACAGAATTTAAAACATGAGATTATTTAAAAAAAAAAACAAAAAAACAAAAACAACACTGGGTCCTCAAAGAAATTACCATATGTAAAATAGATAGCCAGTGGAAATTTGCTGTATGTCAGAGAGCTTAAATCAGATGCTCTGTGATAACCTAGA
This sequence comes from Bos taurus, assembly GCF_002263795.3. NCBI lineage: Eukaryota > Metazoa > Chordata > Mammalia > Artiodactyla > Bovidae > Bos > Bos taurus. The sequence continues at coordinate 13,741,771 of NC_037334.1, read as the reverse complement.
AGGGTGGGATGGGGTGGGAGGTGGGAGGGATGTTCAAGAGAGAGAGAACATACTTATACTTATGGCTGATTCACACTGATGTGTGGCAGAGGCCAGCACAATGCTGTGAAACAATTATCCTCCAGTTAAAAATTAAAAAGAAAGAAAAATGAGAGAGAAAAAAAAAAAAGAAAATAAACAGCCCTTTTCAGAAAAAAAAAGAGAGAGAGAGAGCCAGAGAGAGACAGAGAAAAAAAAGGTAAATTAATCTGATTGTGTGGTCTGAGACATATTTTAGGATCTCCACTCATTTTATGAATGACTTCCCTGAACCATGATAGGTTTCTGCTATAGGATAGAATCTAAGATCATTAAACCTTTATTAGGATTGTACTTCATCAATACCTAACTACTCCAGGGATGTCTCAAATTCTGATTTAAGAATCAAGATTGAATGTTTATTAAGTGCTGACCTCTGTTAGAGGCCACTATTGGGGATCAGGATGTGCTGTGTGCTAAGTTGCTGCCGTCGTGTCGGACTCTTTCCAACCCCATGGACTGTGTAGCCCACCAGGCTCCTCTGTCTATGGGATTCTCCAAGCAAGAATACTGGAGTGGGTTGCCATGTCCTCCTCCAGGGAATCAGGATGGGTCACCCCAAAACATGCCAAAATGACATGTTGATTAGTATGAACTGAAGTTGGTTTTGGAGGAGCTGATATAAGAAGGAAACTCTGTCCTTCTCTGTCTCTATGAAAGTGGGAAATGAATATCTCTTATGAAAGGTCTACTCCCTGCATTTGGGGATAGAAGGACCCACTTATCATCAAGAGATGGAGAATTTGGAGCCTAGAAACCTGTATAAACAATACTCTATATCTCTTTAATTTACTACCCCAAGCCCAGACTATTTAGATTCTTCACTAATTAAGCACCCAAATACTAAGATTCTTCGTCCTGCCAATTCCTCACCAATTTATTGTTTCTTCCTCTAAAAAGTATAAAAGTTGCCTGTTGTGGACACTTCATAGGTCCCATTTCTATGAAACCTCCATGTGCAAGAATTCAAATGTGTTTCTTTTTCTCCTATTAATCTGCCTTGTGTCGATGCTATTATTATTCCATGCACAAGAACCCAAGAGGGTAGAAGGGGAAATTTCTCCTTCCTTGATAATCCATATCTCCAAGTGGATGTTATTTGCCCGACTTCAATGTAAGGAGTACCAGTGCCCAGAGATGGGGAGATTTCCACACACTCCATGTTTCAGTTCAGTTCAGTTCAGTCACTCAGTCGTGTCCGACTCTTTGCGACCCCATGAATCGCAGCACGCCAGGCCTCCCTGTCCATCACCAACTCCCGGAGTTCACTCAGACTCACGTCCATCGAGTCAGTGATGCCATCCAGCCATCTCATCCTCTGTCGCCCCCTTTGTTTAGTGGGTGAAAAATGTGGGACTCAGACAAAGGTCTGCTGATTCCCATCCTAGGGCTCTGTCCCACCAGGGTGCAATGACTGATTACCATTTCCAAACCTGCTTTAATCCCAGATGACCAAATGGAAGTAAACAGGATGATGGATTCCTTCTAGTGTGATTCGGTGGGTCCATCTATGAATTAGCAGAATGCATCAAATGGGGACTTTTTGAATACATATTATGGACCATAAGATTTTCTATGAATGGTAATGCATTTTCCAGTCCATTTTGGAAATTTGACACATGAAAATAACACCCATATACAAAATGGGAATTTTCATGTGGCTCTATCATGAAAATCTATTGCTAGTCAGATTTCAGGAATCTTTTTGACTTAATTTTTAAAATCAGAACATGTACTTGATCTTGTCTGATTTTTCCAAGAGGAAAACAATTGCAGGTAATTAATAGTAAAATTGGACAGGTTTCAATTTTTACAATTGAAACGATAATGTGTGCATATTTGGAAATTCTCATTTGTGTATTATGAAGGATGGTACAAGAATTTCCCTAACTGAAAACTCAGCTTATCCCCCAGGATACTATGCTCATTTTATGTATTGAACAAATGTGGTACTTCAGGTCAGTTCAGTCGCTCAGTCGTGTCTGACTCTTTGTGACCCCATGGACTGCAGCATGCCAGGTTTTCCTGTCCATCACCAACCCCAGGAGCCTGCTGCTACTGCTAAGTAGCTTCAGTCGTGTCCGACTCTGTGCGACCCCATAGACGGCAGCCCACAAGGCTCCCCAGTCCCTGGGATTCTCCAGACAAGAACACTGGAGTGGGTTGCCATTGCCTTCTCCAATGCATGAAAGTGAAAAGTGAAAGTGGAGTCGCTGAGTCTTGTCCAATTCTTAGCGACCCCATGGACTTCGGCCCACCAGGCTCCTCCATCCATGGGATATTCCAGGCAAGAGTACTGGAGTGGGGTGCCATTGCCTTATCTGCCCCAGGAGCCTACTTAAACTCATATCTATCATGTCAGTGATGCCATCCAATCATATCATCCTCTGTCATCCCCTTCTCCTCCTGCCTTCAATCTTTCCCAGCATCAGGGTCTTTTCCAATAAGATATTTCTTCACATCGGGTGGCCAAAGTACTGGAGCTTCAGCTTCAGCATCAGTCCTTCCAATGAATATTCAGGACTGATCTCCTTGTACTCCAAGGGACTCTCAAGAGTCTTCTCCAACACCACAGTTCAAAAGCATCAATTCTTTGGTGCTCAGCTTTCTTTATAGTCCAACTCTCACATCCATACATGACTACTGGAAAAACCATAGCTTGAACTAGATGGACCTTTGTTGGCAAAGTAATGTCTCTGCATTTTAATATGCTGTCTAGCTTGGTCATAACTTTTCTTCCAGGAGCAAGCATCTTTTAATTTCATGGCTGCAGGCACCATCTGCAGTGATTTTGGAGCCCACAAAATAAAGTCTCTCACTGTTTCCATGGTTTCCTCATCTATTTGCCATAAAGTGATGGGACTGGATGTGATGATCTTCATTTTCTGAAGGTTGAGTTTTAAGCCAACTTTTTTTTTTTCACTCTCCTGTTTCACTTTCATCAAGAGGTTCTTTAGTTCTTCTTCACTTTCTGCCATAAGGGTGGTGTCATCTGCATATCTTAGGTTATTGATATTTCTCCTGGCAATCTTGATTCCAGCTTGTGCTTCATCTAGCCTGGCATTTCACATGATAGACTCTGCATAAAAGTTAAATAAGCAGGGTGACAATATACAACCTTGGCATACTCCTTTCTCTATTTGGAACCAGTCTGTTGTTCCATGTCCAGTTCTAACTGTTGCTTCTTGACCTGCATACAGATTTCTCAGGAGACAGGTAAGGTGATCTGGTACTCCCATCTCTTTCAGACTTTTCAGGTTTGTTGTGATCAACATAGTCAAAGGCTTTGGTGTAGTCAATAAAGCTAAAGTAGATGTTTTTCTGGAGCTCTCCTGCTTTTTTGATGACCCAATGGATGTTGGCAATTTGATCTCTGGTTCCTCTGCCTTTTCTAAAACCAGCTTGAACATCTGGAAGTTCATGATTCATGTACTGTTGAAGCCTCGCTTGGAGCATTTTGAGCATTACTTTGCTGACATGTGAGATGAGTGCAATTGTGTGGTAGTTTGAACATTCTTTGGCATTGCCTTTCTTTGGGATTGGAATGAAAACTGACCTTTCCCAATCCTGTGACCACTGCTGAGTTTTCCAAATTTGCTGGCATATTGAGTGCAGCACTTTCACAGCATCATCTCTCAGGATTTGAAATAGCTCAACTGGAATTCCATCACTCCCACTAGCTTTGTTTGTAGTGATGCTTCCTAAGGCCCACTTGACTTCACATTCCAGGATGTCTGGCTCTAGGTCAGCGATCACACCATCGTGGTTATGTGGGCCATGAAGATCTTCTTTGTATAGTTCTTCTGTGTATTCTTGCCACCTCTTCTTAATATCTTCTGCTTCTGTTAGGTCCATACCATTTCTGTTCTTTATCGAGCCCATCTTTGCATGAAATGTTCCCTTGGTATCTCTAATTTTCCTGAAGAGATCTCTAGTCTTTCCCATTCTATTGTTTTCTTCTATTTCTTTGCATTGATCACTGAGGAAGACATTCTTATCTCTTCTTGCTATTTTTGGAACTCTGCATTCAAATGGGTATATCTTTCTTTTTCAAGAGGCTTAAAAGGCAATGTTTTGTATATCAGAATTCAGTTAACAGTATCTTTCGTGTAATAGTATTTAAGTGAGTTTTCAAGAAAATTTATTGTGAATACAAAAATCAACACCAATATTAAGGAAACATTGAAAGGAAAATGCATATACCAAATTCATGACAATGTTTACCTTTGGGCAATTGAAGTTCAAGGGAATAAGATCATGCAGAAATAGCAAGAAATCCTCAGGTTTTATCAGTAATAAATATGAATTCTAAAGTGAGCATTATTAAATATTTATATTTTTTCATATGGTAATAATTGTAGTATTAATATATAACATTAATGCAACAGTTAATATACAGGTAATGGTTCTCTACCCAGGCAAGATGTGTGTGTCTCTTCAGTTGCTCAGTCATGTCTGACTCTTTGTGGTCCCATGGGCTATCACCCACCAGGTTCCTCTGTCCATGGACTTCTCCAGGAAAGAATACTGAAGTGGTTGTCATTTTCTATTCCATGAGATCTTCTTGACAGGGATTGAACCCACATCTTTTGTGTCTCCTGCATTGGCAGGCAGATTATTTCCCATTAGTGCCTCCTGATAAGTATGCCCAAAGGACTACAGGTAGAGACTCTGATCTAATTGGTTCTAGGCTGTGGTCTATTCATAATTAAATTTGAAAAGATCAAAAGGATCAAAAAGATCAATCAGCTAGCACTGATAACCACTCAGTTCAGTTCATTTGCTCAGACGTGTCCGACTCTTTGTGACCCCATGAATCGCAGCACGCCAGGCCTCCCTGTCCATCACCAACTCCCGGAGTTCACTCAGACTCACGTCCATCGAGTCAGTGATGCCATCCAGCCATCTCATCCTCTGTCTTCCTCTTCTCCTCCTGCCCCCAATTCTTTTCCAATGAGTCAACTCTTTGCATGAGGTGGCCAAAGTATTGGAGTTTCAGCTTCAGCATCATTTCTTCCAAAGAAATTCCAGAGCTGATCTCCTTCAGAATGGTTTGGTTGGATCTCCTTGCAGTCCAAGGGACTCTCAAGAGTCTTCTCCAACACCACGGTTCAAAAGCATCAACTCTTCGGTGCTCAACTTTCTTCACAGTCCAACTCTCACATCCATACATGACCACTGGAAAAACCATAGCCTTGACCAGATGGACCTTTGTTGGCAAAGTAATGCCTCTGCTTTTCAATATGCTATCTAGGTTGGTCATAACTTTTCTTCCAAGGAGTAAGCGTCTTTTAATTTCATGGCTGCAGTCACCATCTGCAGTGATTTTGGAGCCCCAAAAGATAAAGTCTGACATTGTTTCCACTGTTTCCCCATCTATTTCCCATGAAGTGATGGGACCAGATGCCATGATCTTCGTTTTCTGAATGTTGAGATTTAAGCCAACTTTTCACTCTCCACTTTCACTTTCATCAAGAGGCTTTTTAGTTCCTCTTCACTTTCTGCCATAAGGGTAGTGTCATCTGCATATCTGAGGTTATTGATATTTCTCCCGGCAATCTTGGTTCCAGCTTGTGTTTCTTCCAGTCCAGCGTTTCTCATGATGTACTTTGCATGTAAGTTAAATAAGCAGGGTGACAATATACAGCCTTGGCATACTCCTTTTCCTATTTGGAGCCAGTCTGTTGTTCCATGTCCAGTTCTAACTGTTGCTTCCTGACCTGCATATAGGTTTCTCAAGAGACAGGTCAAGTGGTCTGGTATTCCCATCTCTTGAAGAATTTTCCACAGTTTATTGGGATCCACACAGTCAAAGGCTTTGGCATAGTCAATAAAGCAGAAATAGATGTCTTTCTGGAACTCTCTTGCTTTTTCCATGATCCAGTGGATGTTGGCAATTTGATCTCTGGTTCCTCTGCCTTTTCTAAAACCAGCTTGAACATCTGGAAGTTCACGGTTCACGTATTGCTGAAGCCTGGCTTGGAGAATTTTGAGCATTACTTTGCTAACGTGTGAGATGAGTGCAATTGTGTGGTAGTTTGAACATTCTTTAGCATTGCCTTTTTTGGGGATTGGAATGAGAAGTGCCCTTTTCCAGTCTTGTGGCCACTGTTGAGTTTTCCAAATTTGCCGGCATATTGAATGCAGCACTTTCACAGCATCATCTTTCAGGATTTGAAATACCTCAACTGGAATTCTATCACCTCCACTAGATTTGTTCATAGTGATGCTTTCTAAGGCCCACTTGACTTCACATTCCAGGATGTCTGGCTCTAGGTCAGTGACCACACCATCGTAATTATCTTGGTCTTGAAGATCTTTTTGTACAGTTCTTCTGTGTATTCTTTCCACCTCTTCTTAATATCTTCTGCTTCTGTTAGGTCCATACCATTTCTGTCCTTTATCGAGCCCATCTTTGCGTGAAATATTCCTTTGGTATCTCTAATTTTCTTGAAGACATCTCTAGTCTTTCCCATTCTGTTGTTTTCCTCTATTTCTTTGCATTGATCGCTGAGGAAGACATTCTTATCTCTTCTTGCTATTCTTTGGAACTCTGCATTCAGATGCTTATATCTTTCCTTTTCTCCTTTGCTTAAGTAAAGCAGTGATAACCACTGCCAAAGTACTTTATTTTAATTTAATTTTTACAGCAACCTTGGAAGAAAGTGTAAGTGAGTCATTCAGTTGTGTCCTACTCTTTGCAACCCCATGGACTATACGGTCCATGGAATTCTCTAGTCCAGAATACTGGAGTGGGTAGCCTTTCCCTTATCCAGGAGATCTTCCCAACCCAGGGATCAAACCCAGGTCTCCTGCATTGCAGACAGATTCTTTCCCAGCTGAGCCACAAGTGAAGCCCTAGAATACTGGAGTGGTTAGCCTATCCTTCCTCCAGTGGATCTTCCTGACCCAGGAATTGAACTAGGGTCTCCTGTATTGAAGGTGGATTCTTTACCAACTGAGCTATCAGAGCAGCCCTGAGTCCAGTTCAATTAATATACCCACTTTACATATGTACAAACTACTCATGTATTATTTTTCTTTTTTTATGAAGTCTTTTATTGGTAAATTTCAAGAGGTACATAGTCTTAATCCCAAGAAACAAGGTTAAATATTTTACCACTCTTTATCAGGGCTCACCAGCTTTCCTGCCCAAGATGGAAGGTATACTCTTTACCCTACTTTTCTGATATTAGTCTTTAGCCTTTCCCCTTTTGATTTTTCCCAAAATACATCATGTTTTGACCTGTCAGGAGAAATGAAGACCTGAGTTGCCTTCAGGATGATGAATGTAGGAGAAATGTCATTTGTCAATAAGGAAGGATGACTTGAAAAGCTGGTATAAGAGGACCAATGTAGCATTTGAGAACAGGCTTTGGCCTTAAAATTTTCAACTGGTGTAAGAGAGTTGGATTTGATGAGAAATCAACCCTTTACAAATGTATAGGAAGAGATATATTAGAGTTTCCCAGGTGGTGCTAGTGGTAAAGAACCTGCCTGCCAATGCAGGAGACACAAGCTGTGCAGGTTTGATCCCTGAGTCAGGAAGATCCCCTGGTGAAGGAAATGGCAACCCATGCCAGTACTCTTGTCTTTAAAATCCCATGGACAGAGGAATTTGGCAGACTACAATTCATGGTGTCACAAAGACTCAGACTCAACTAAAACAATTTAGAGACACATTTAAGACGTTTTAATTAGCCACTGCAAACAAAAACAGCAAAAGGCAAATTCAACTTCAGACCTTTCTGTGAGACTGTATAGCACTTTAAAAATGAAAAAAACAAGCATTTATTAAAAGTGAATTTTTCTTTAATCATTGGCGTATTATATAGTAATAAAGACCAGTGATGCTGTATGATTTTATGCTTTCAACAAAAATATGTTTATCAAAATATGAAGCCCACCAAGGCCAAATATTTGTATTTGAGTTATATGTGAAGGAACTTTGACCAGACAACCCAGCCTTATCTCCATGGAAGATGGATGACATAAAACCAAGTAAATATGGAAAAACCGTTAAAGATAATTTGCATAGAAATGCTATCTCTGAACATTTCATTTTAATTTAGGATCCAATTAACATGATTCTAGATCTTTAGGACTAAGATGCACATCAAGGAAACTTCTTGTACTGCATTTGGATTAGATACAGTACATTTGAGTGTTTCTTAGTGTTCTTTAATCAGATTTTTTTTAAAAGAGAGAAAAGAATACTTTCAATTTCATACACTTCCTTCAAAATCAGGGGACAAATATGTTGCTGTGTTCATTAAGTTCTGATCTCAAATTGTCATTACTTCTCTCAAATTCTTTGGCCTCATACTTTTAAAGTAGGTGTACAAAAACACTGGTCAGTACTTTGAGCATCAGTAAAGATGTGTTCCGGCTTTATCATACTATCCATGGAGTTCTCATAGAAAGCATACTGGAATGGGTTTCACTTCCTTCTCCAATGGACCACATTTTCTCAGAACTCTTCATCATGACCCATCCATCTTGGGTGGCCCTGCACGGCATGGCTTATAGTTTCATTGACTTCTGCAAGCCCCTTCACCACAACACAGCTGTGATCCTTCAAAGATTGGATGCTTTTGAATTTTGGTGCTGGAGGAGACTCTTGAGAGTCCCTTGGACTGCAAGGTGATCAAACCAGTCCATCCTAAAGGAAATCAACCCTGAATATCCATTGGAAGGACTGATGTTGAAGCTGAAGCTCCAGTATTTTGGCCTCTTAATGCAAAGAGCTAACCTATTGGAAAAGACCCTGACACTGGGAAAGATTGAGGGCAGCAGGAGAAGCAGGCAGCAGAGGATGAGATGGTTAGATAGCATCATTGACTCAATGGACATGATTTTGAGCAAATTACAGGAGATAGTGGAGGACAGAGGGGCCTGGCATGCTACAGTCCATGGGGTTGCAAAGAGTTGGACATTATTTAGCAACTGAACAACAATAACAAAATATGTGTTCACAGCTAAGAAGTATTTCTGAAGACCATGGGATGTATGGTCTTCAAGCCTAAACATTTTATTTGTGACCCACTTAAATCCAAAGCATAGACATTTATCTGGGTCCCTCTACAATTGATTTGTTTATTGAATATTCTCTTCTTTTTCAAAAGGTGTTTCATCAACATGGAACCACATAATCTAACAAGTGTCTCAGAATTCCTCCTCCTGGGCCTCTCAGATGATCCAGAACTTCAGCTCCTCCTCTTTGGGCTCTTCCTGTCCATGTACCTGGTCACCATCCTTGGGAACCTGCTCATCATCCTGGCTGTCACCTCTGATTCCCACCTCCACTCCCCCATGTACTTCTTCCTTTCTAACCTATCATTGACTGATGTCAGTTTCACCACCACCACCATCCCTAAGATGCTAGTGAATCTCCAGACACACATCAAATCCATCACCTATGCAGGGTGCCTATCTCAGGTGACCTTCTTTTCTCTTTTTGTATGTTTGGAGAGTCTCCTTCTGACAGTGATGGCCTATGACCGGTTGGTGGCCATTTGTCACCCCCTACACTATCTGGTCATCATGAACCCCCTCCTCTGTGGCTTGTTTGTCCTGGTGTCATTTTCCATCAGCCTTTTGACCTCCCTGTTGCACTATTTGGTAATGTCACAGCTTACCTTCTGTCCAGAAGTGGAAATCCCTCATTTCTTTTGTGACCTTTCTCAACTCCTCAACCTTGCCTGTTCTGACACCTCCACCAATAACATATTAATCTACTTCATTGGTACAATCTTTGGTGGAATTCCACTCTCAGGAATCCTTTACTCATATACTCAAATTATGTCCTCCATTCTGAGAATCTCATCATTAGGTGGGAGGTATAAAGCCTTCTCCACCTGTGGCTCTCACCTGGTAGTTGTTTGCTTATTTTATGGAACAGGTCTTGGTGTGTATCTCAGCTCAGCTGCCTCGTCTTCCCCCAGGAAGGGCGCAGTGGCCTCAGTGATGTACACTGTGGTCACCCCTATGCTGAACCCCTTCATCTACAGCTTGAGGAATAAGGACATCAAGAGTGCCCTCTGGAGGATTATCAGCAGAATAGCCTAAGGTCAACATCCATGTTATCTTCTTTCTATTTATTTTCTTTTTTTTAATTTTATTTTATTTTTAAAGTTTACAATATTGTATTAGTTTTGCCAAATATCGAAATGAATCCGCCACAGGTATACCTGTGTTCCCCATCCTGAACCTTCCTCCCTCCTCCCTCCCCATACCCTCCCTCTGGATCGTCCCAGTGCACCAGCCCCAAGCATCCAGTATCGTGCATCGAACCTGGACTGGCAACTCGTTTCATACATGATATTATACATGTTTCAATGTCCTTCTCCAAAATCTCCCCACACTCTCCCTCTCCCACAGAGTCCATAAGACTGATCTATACATCAGTGTCTCTTTTGCTGTCTCGTACACAGGGTTATTGTTACCATCTTTCTAAATTCCATATATATGCATTAGTATACTGTATTGGTGTTTTTCTTTCTGGCTTACTTCACTCTGTATAATAGGTTCCAATTTCATCCACCTCATTAGAACAGATTCAAATGTATTCTTTTTAATGGCTGAGTAATACTCCATTGTGTATATGTACCATAGCTTTCTTATCCATTCATCTGCTGATGGGCATCTAGGTTGCTTCCGTGTCCTGGCTATTATAAACAGGGCTGTGATGAACATTGGGGTACACGTGTCTCTTTCCCTTCTGGTTTCCTCAGTGTGTATGCCCAGCAGTGGGATTGCTGGATCATAAGGCAGTTCTATTTATTTCCATTCATAGGACTAGAAAAGGCAGCAAGGTCAATCATGTGCAAGAAGAAATTCTGATCTTCAGTCCCACAGCATATCTATGTCTTTCTGGATCTGCTTCCTGTTTACACATTTTTTTCCTCCAGTTCAGTTCAGAAACTCAGTCATGTCTGACTCTTTGTGACCCATGGATGGCAGAACACTAGGCTTCCCTGTCCATCACCAACTCCTGGAGCTTACTCAAACTCATGTCCATCAAGATGGTGATGCCATCCAACCATCTCATCCTCTGTCATCCCCTTCTCCTCCTGCCTTCAATCTTTCCCAGCGTCAGGGTATTTTCCAATGAGTCAGTTCTTCACATCAGGTGGCCAAAGTATTGGAGTTTTAGCTTCAGCATCAGTCCTTCCAATGAATATTCAGGACTGATTTCCTTTAGGATGGACTGGTTGGATCTCTTTTCAGTCCAAGGGACGCTCAAGAGTCTCCTCCAACACCACAGTTCAAAAACATCAATTCTTCGGCGCTCAGCTTTCTTTATACTCCAACTCTCACATACATACATGACTACTGGAAAACAATAGATTTGACCAGATGGACATTTTTTGGCAAAGTAATGTCTCTGCTTTTTAATATGCTGTCTAGATTGGTCATAGCTTTTCTTCCAAGGAGCAAGTGTCTTTTAATTTCATGGCTGCAGTCATCATCTGAAGTGATTTTGGAGCCCCCAAAAATAAAATTTCTCACTGTTTCCATTGTTTCCCCATCTGCTGGCCATGAAGTGATGGGACCAGATGCAATGATCTTCATTTTCTGAATATTGAGTTTTACGCCAACTTTTTCACTCTCCTCTTTCACTTTCATCAAGAGGCTCTTTAGTTCCTCTTGCTCTCTGCCATAAGGGTGGTGTCACTTGCATATCTGAGGTTATGGATATTTCTCCTGGCAATCTTGATTCCAGATTTCTCCTCTTAGAATAAGTTTAATGTAATTGAGAGCTTATTTGGACACCTCTATGAGTCATATCCCTTCCAGGATTTTGCATACACAGCAGTATATTCTTTTCACTTTCATCATGTACTACTCAAGACTCTTCATAATGGGTAGTCTTGTCTCTATCATTGCAAAATAATCATAGCTCCCTCTTTCTTGGGAGGGAGAAGTTTACTACTTATGTACTTTTTCTATGATTTTCCCCTATGTATTAGGTGAATCTAAACTCTAACTTGCTTCCCAAGTGGTGCCAGTGGTAAAGAACCCACCTGCCAATGCAGGACATAAGAGACATGGGTTCGATCACTGGTCAGGAAGATCTCCAGAAGGAGGGCATGGCAACCCACTCCAGTATTCTTGCCTGGAGAATCCCCATGGATGGAGGAGCCTGGCGGGCTATAGTTCATAGTGCTGTAAAGAGTCAGACATGACTGAAGCGACTTAGCATACATGCATACAAACCCTAACTTAATGACCAAGGCATTTAATATATTTTTGCTCCTTAAGGATATTTGAGCAAATGGGATGCCTATTTCACTTCATTTCCAAGCCAGAGTATTTTGACATTGAAACAGGACACAGTTAACATTAAGTTTGAATAAACATTTATCAACTGGAATTTTCCTAGGAAAACAGGGATGCGTGTTTCCCAAGATAGGAGAGAACCTATCAGAGTAAAATTGATTCCCAGTTTTTCTAATAACTCTCCTTCCCATTCCATCTAACTTTGCCCCAGTCATATTATATAACCAGACACAAAGTGACAAAATTTGAATGATTCCACAGATATAATAGTCAAATTCATAGAGAGAGAGTAGAATGGTGGTTGCCAGAGGCTTTGGGAGGAGGAGGGGGAGTTAGTGTTTAATGGGCATAGAGTTCCAGTTGGGGAAGATGAAAACGTTCTGGATTTATAGAAATGGATGGTGGTGATGGTTGCAAAGCAATGTAAATGTACTGATGCCATTGAACTGTATACTGTAAAATGATTTAAAAATAATAATAATAATATGTCCTGTCAGAAATGAGGGACATATGCTCCAATGTTAGATGTACTCAGCCCTCAGTAATCAATGCCTAAAGGAGGCTACCTCTGGACTCCTGACTGTATGGCCAGAAGCAGCATGGTGGGATCTGCAGAAGTACCCACAACAGGGCATACTCTTCCCTGTGCCAGGTCTTCTCCAGCGAACTTTTCTTGAAAAGATGATACTGTGATGGGTTGGAGACAAGGCTACCAAACACAGAAGCATCTCTATAGTTTTAATTTTTCTTAGAGTCAATGCTTCCGAAAAAGTGTGAGGTCTATATGGGGGTAGCTTCAAAGATGCTCATAATGAACCCTTCCTCCTGTATTCATGCCATTGTATATCTGTCTCCTTGAGTATAGACTGGATACAGTGACTTCCTTTCAATGAATTGAATTTGGAAGATATTGGATTGTCCCTTCCAACCTTAATGTGTAGACCAGCTCTGGTTTCATCTTGCCAACCTGCTCCCACTAAATGACACCTTGCTCTAATGGAAGCCAGCTGCCATGCTGTCAGAAGCCTATTTGGTAAAAAGCTAAGGGAGTCCTCTGGCCCTCAAAGGACTCAGTCCTACCAAGAGCCATAAAAGTGAGCTTGGAATCAGATACTATCCTAGTTAAGCCTTGATAAGACTGAAGTCCTCACCTATATTTTGAATGTAGACTCTCTGAGACCCCTTGAAGTGTTCAAGCAAGATAGCAAGTTTCCAAATAATATGTCAAAATTCACAGTTGTGTAATATGTCACAGTGGCTCAGTGAGTAAAGAATCTGCTTTAATGCAGGAGCCACAGGAGAACTAGGTCCAATCCCTGGTCAGGAAGATCCCCTGAAGGAGGAAATGGCAACCTACTCCAGTATTCTTGCCTGGGAAATCCCATGGACAGAGAGGCCTGGTGGGCTACAGTCCATGGGGTCATAAAAAACCATACATGACTGAGTATGCATGCAATAACATACAATATACAACAACTGAACAGAAAAATTAGAGCTAGAATATTAAATTAACTAGAACTTAAAATTTAAAATTCTGTAATGTTAGAACTAGAGTTGGAACTCTCATTCAAAATAGAAAAAAGAAAAACCCATAAATCTCCAAATATGATATCCCAAAACCCTAAACCAGAACCATAGAATGAAAAATAAGGTTTCCCAAGACAGGAGTCTTAATTAAGGAAATAGAAAAAAATCATGTTTTAGAAGATATAAATCTCTCCAAATCACATAACTGATTAAGTGGGTCTGCAGATTAAAAAGTCATACTGTTTTCTCTAATTGAAAAAAAAAAAAAAAGTTGCCTGAATATTATGATGAGATAAACATTGTGAAAGTCAGAGACTATGAGTAGAAGTCAAACTCCCCCAAGAAGAGGACAAGTCTAAATCTCTCACTTTTCTCCTTTTCTTCCTCCACGAAATTATAAAATCCTCAGAGACTGAGACACCATGGACAAATCTGGCAAATTATGTGCTACCCGCATTGAGGTCTCAAGGCTGCATCACTGTAAATAAGCCTGTGATTCTCAGCTCTTCAGTTAGCCAGCTCAGGTCCAGTGGGGTTGATACCTGTGTGTCTCACCCTCCTGGAGTTGTTGTCTGTACGAGGAGGCCCATACTTAAGTACGTCTTGCCGCCAGCCCGAAGCTTCATTCCTCATCCAAGAGCAGGTAGGGGAGGGGAAAGCAATCTGCATCCTTCATCCCTGCTCCAGCAGAGACACAGCACAGCCCAGTGAATGCCAATGCAGAGGAAGACATTGAAGGTAGAAGGGATTGGAGGAAACTTGTTTTCTTATCATCAAGGCAGTGGGGCAGTTGAGATAGTCAGTGGGAGGGCACCAAAATGCAAAGATCAGCTCAGAGGCTTATGAAGTTGATGTTGTTGCACCTTTTGGGCATCCTAGAACTCTAATTTAAATTTCTATTTCCCCTGCACACTGGGTCTGTCTTCCATGGGCATCTGGTCTACCTAATCACGACATAGGTCCCTCTAAATCATCTCCTAAGTGCTCCAAATGATCATGAAAGTGATGGTGATGAAAATGATGACTGTAAACATAGAATCACAAAGTCTTATGTAGGAATTGATATACCAATAGCCAATCTGATCACACGGACCACAGCCTTGTCTAACTTAATGAAACTAAGCCACGCCATGTAGGGCCAACCAAGACGGATGGGTCATGGTGGAGAAGTCTGACAGAATGTGGTCCACTGGAGAAGGGAATGGCAAACCACTTCAGTACTCTTGCCTTGAGAACCCCATGAACAGTATGAAAAGGCAAAATGATAGGATACTGAAAGAGGAACTCCCCAGGTCAGTAAGTGCCCAATTAGCTACTGGAGATCAGTGGAGAAATAACTCCAGAAAGAATGAAGGGAATAAGCCAAAGAAAAAATAATACCCAGTTGTGGGTGTGACTGGTGATAGAAGCAAGGTCCAATGCTGTAAAGAGCAATGTTACATAGGAACCTGGAATGTTAGGTCCATGAATCAAGGCAAATTGGAAGTGGCCAAATAGGAGATGGTAAGAGTGAACGTCAACATTTTAGGAATCAGCGAACTAAAATGGACTGGAATGGGTGAATTTAACTCAGATGATCATTATATCTACTACTGTGGGCAGGAATGCCTTAGAAGAAATGGAGTAGCCATCATGGTCTAAAAGAGTCTGAAATGCAGTACTTGGATGCAATCTCAAAAATGACAGAATGATCTCTCTCCGTTTCCAAGGCAAACCATTCAATATCATAGTAATCCAAGTCTATGCCCCAACCAGTAATGCTGAAGAAGCTGAAGTTGAATGGTTCTATGAACACCTACAAGACCTTTTAGAACTAACACCCCAAAAAGATGTCCTTTTCATTATAGGGGACTGGAATGCAAAAGTAGGAAGTCAAGAAACACTTGGAATAACAGGCAGATTTGGCCTTGGAATACGGATTGAAGCAGGGCAAAGGCTAATAGAGTTTTGCCAAGAGAATGCACTGGTCATAGCAAATGCACCTCTTCCAATAACACAAGAGAAGACTCTACACATGGACATCACCAGATGGTCAACACTGAAATCAGATTGATTGTATCCTTTGCACCCAAAGATGGAGAAGCTCTATACAGTCAGCAAAAACAAGACTGGGAGCTGACTGTAGCTCAGATCATGAACTCCTTATTGCCAAATTCAGACTTAAATTGAAGAAAGTAGGGAAAAACACTAGACCATTCAGGTATGACTTACATCAAATCCCCTATGATTATACAGTGGAAGTGAGAAATAGATTTAAGGGACTAGATCTGATAGACACAGTGCCTGATGACCTATGGACAGAGGTTCATGACATTGTACACGAGATAGGGATCAAGACCATCCCCATGGAAAAGAAATGCAAAAAAGCAGAATAGCTGTCTGAGGAGGCCTCACAAATAGCTGTGAAAAGAAGAGAAGCAAAAAGCAAAGTAGAAAAGAAAAGATATTCCCATTTGAATGCAGAGTTCCAAAGAATAACAAGGAGAGATAAGAAAGCCTTCCTCAGCGATCAATGCAAAGAAATAGAAGAAAACAACAGAATGGGAAAGACTAGAGATCTCTTCAAGAAAATTAGAGATACCAAGGGAACATTTCATGCAAAGATGGGCTTGATAATGAACAGAAATGGTATGGACCTAACAGAAGCAGAAGATATTAAGAAGAGGTGGAAAGAATACACAGAAGAACTGTACAAAAAAGATCTTCACGACCCAGATAATCATGATGGTGTGATCACTGACCTAGAGCCAGACATCCTGGAATGTGAAGTCAAGTGGGCCTTAGAAAGCATCACTACGAACAAAGCTAGTGGAGGTGATGAAATTCCAGTTGACCTATTTCAAATCCTGAAAGATAATGCTGTGAAAGTGCTGCACTCAATATACCAGCAAATTTGGAAAACTCAGCAGTGGCCACAGGACTGGAAAAGGTCAGTTTTCATTCCAATCCCAAAGAAAGGCAATGCCAAAGAATGCTCAAATTACTGCACAATTGCACTCATCTCACACACTAGTAAGGTAATGCTCAAAATTCTCCAAGCCAGGCTTCAGCAATACGTGAACCATGAACTTCCAGATGTTCAAGCTGGTTTTAGAAAAGGCAGAGGAAACAGAGAAAAAATTGCCAACATCCACTGGATCATGGCAAAAGCTAGAGAGTTCCAGAAAGACATCTATTTCTGCTTTACTGACTATGCCAAAGCCTTTGACTGTGTGGATCACAATAAACTGTGGAAAATTCTGAAAGAGATGGGAATACCAGACCACCTGACCTGTCTCTTGAGAAACTTATATGCAGGTCAGGAAGCAACAGTTAGAACTGGGCATGGAAAAACAGACTGGTTCCAAATAGGAAAAGGAGTATGTCAAGGCTGTATATTGTCACCCTGCTTATTTAACTTCTATGCAGAGTACATCATGAGAAACGCTGGACTGGAAGAAGCACAAGCTGGAATCAAGATTGCCGGGAGAAATATCAATAATCTCAGATATCAGATGACACCACCCTTATGGCAGAAAGTGAAGAGGAACTAAAAAGCCTCTTGATGAAAGTGAAAGAGGAGAGTGAAAAAGTTGGCTTAAATCTCAACATTCAGAAAACGAAGATCATGGCATCTGGTCCCATCACTTCATGGGAAATAGATGGGGAAACAGTGGAAACAGTGTCTGACTTTATTTTTCTGGGCTCCAAAATCACTGCAGATGGTGACTGCAGCCATGAAATTAAAGGACGCTTACTCCTTGGAAAGAAAGTTATGACCAACCTAGATAGCATATTCGAAAGCAGAGACATTACTTTGCCAACAAAGGTCCATCTGGTCAAGGCTATGGTTTTTCCAATGGTCATGTATGGATGTGAGAGTTGGACTGTGAAGAAAGCTGAGCACCAAAGAATTGATGCTTTTGAACTGTGGTGTTGGAGAAGACTCTTGAGAGTCCCTTGGACTGCAAGGAGATCCAACCAGTACATCCTAAAAGACATCAGTCCTGGGTGTTCATTGGAAGGACTGATGCTGAAGATGTAACTCCAATACTTTGGCCACCTCAGGCTAAGAGTTGACTCATTTGAAAAGACCCTGATGCTGGGAGGGATTGAGGGCAGGAGGAGAAGGGGACAACAGAGGATGAGATGGCTGGATGGCATCACTGACTTGATGGACATGAGTTTGAGTAAACTCTGGAAGTTGGTGATGGACAGGGAGGTCTGGTGTGCTGCGATTCATGGGGTCACAAAGAGTTGGACATGACTGAGCAACTGAACTGAACTGAAACTTAGATTTTTTTTGTTTTTTGTTTTTAGCTTAGTTTTTAAGTAGCTTGTTTCTTTCCTTTTGTATGCATTCAGTTCAGTTCAGTTCAGTTCAGTTTGTCAGTCGTGTCCGACTCTTTGCGACCCCATGAATCGCAGCACGCCAAGCCTCCCTGTCCATCACCAACTCCCGGAGTTCACTCAAACTCACGTCCACCGAGTCAGTGATGCCATCCAGCCATTTCATCCTCTGTCGCATTACCAGCCTCAAAAGACAGCAGTGTGCATTATCATTATTTTACAACTGAGGATAAGATCACAGTATTTTACTGCAATTTTTATCAAGCCCTGGGATAAAAAGGGAGTATAGTCAGATTTTAATGTAAACATTGAATCTCCTTTCATAGGGCACCTAGACCGTATTCTCTCCTGCCAATCCAAACTTCATGCAAGGGTGAATTTGGGGAAAATGTAACACCTACATAAGACTTTATTGAAAAGTTCATAGTAATTTCTAGTTCCATCGATGTGACTGCAAATGACATTATATCATTCTTTTCTAAAATTGCTGAGTAATATTTCATTGTATATATCTACCAAACCTTCTTTATCCACTCGTTTGTCGATGGATATTATGTAAAGTTTAAAAATAGATTGCTAGAGCTGGAGACTGTCGTACTGAGTGAAGTAAGTCAGACAGAGAAAGACAAATATATGATATCACTTATATGTGGACTTTTTAAAAAACAGTACACACGCATTTATTTACAAAACAGAAATAGAGTCACAGATGTAGAAAAGAGACTTGTGGTTACCAGGGGGTAAGGGTGGGAGGGATAAATCTGGAGATTGAGATTGACATATACACACTGTTATATAAAATAGATGACTAGTAAGGACCTACTGTATACCACATCTTCTCAATATACTATCATTACAGGGAAAAGAATCTAAAAAAGAGCAGATGTATGTATGTGAATAACTGGTTCACTTGATTGTACACCTGAAACTAACACAACATTGTAAATCAACTATATTCCAATTAAAAAATTTTAAATAAGAATTCAAAATTAAAAAAAAAAAAAAAGCTCTTTAGTTGGCATACAAAGGCCAACTTAGCATTTGAGAACTGCTTTGGTCCTAAATTGTTCAACTGTACATAAGAGGGTTGGATTTGATGATAAATCAACCCTTCACAAATGTTTAGGATTTGAGACATATCGAAGAAGTTTTATTAAGCTATAAAAAAGGAAAACACCAAAAAGCAAACTCTCTTCCTTTTCTTCCCAGGCAGAGACCCCCTGGGCTCCCCTGGTGGCTCAATTGATAAAGAATCTGCCTGCAATGCAGGAGACCTGGGTTCAATCCCTGGGTTGGGAAGAAACCCTGGAGGAGGGCATGGCAACCCACTCTAGTATTCTTGCCTGGAGAATCCCTGCGGACAGAGGAGCCTGGTGGGCTACAGTCCATAGGGTCACATAGAGCTGGACATGACTGAGCAACTAAGCACAGCACAGCACACAGAGACCCCCTGATCACTGTACTCTTCCTTTTGGGTGTTCACAGTAGACACAATGGACAGTATGAGTGGCACCTGCTACATCAGTGATAGGAAAGAAGACTGCGTTGAAAGTGAAAGTGAAAAAGTAAAAGTGTTCATCACTCAGTCGAGTCTGACTCTGCAACCCCATGAATGGTAGCCTGCTAGGTTTCTCGGTCCATGGATCTCTCCACGCAAGAATACTTGAGCGGGTAGCCATTCCCTTCTCCAGGGGATCTTCCCAACCCAGGGATAAAACCCATATCTCCTACATTGCAGGCTGATTCTTAACTGTCTGGGGATCCCAGAAAGTATCAGTTTTGACAATTCAAGGCACTTCTCTCTCTTGTCTTTGATCTCAAATTTTGCTTCACTGTCAACCTGCTCCTTCATTCTTATAATTTATAACCTCTGAATCTCTAAGAGAGTATAGTGTTAGGGTGCTGATTAGAAAACAAGAAACAGTATAAAGGTATATGTTAGGAAGTTTGGAAGAGACTTCTCAATCTCTGCTTCAACTCTCTGAAGTGTACGTAAACGGAGTGCATAAGTTCAGTGCATAGGCTTCAGAAACCCACAATTTAACTTTGAATCTTATGCTCTATTTATTATCTGAACCACACTGGACAAGCTCTTAATATCTTTGAGCCTGAAACTGGTCATCAAAATTGATATCCAATTGATACAACTGCCTAAGTAAGAATGAAACAAAAGAAGTAAAAAGCATGTGATTAAATGTTCCCTGGATGCATTTGCATTACAATAATGACAGAGTAAATTTTAGGTATTGCTTTATTATTATTACCCTTGAGTTTAAGTACCAATTACTCAATCAAAATATTCTGTGATCTGAGGTTTGATTTTTCCCAGATCCTGAAAGAACATTTTATACGATAGTTCTTGTCCTTATGCAAATAGATTCTGAATGCCTCCAGGGAAAACTGAGTCTTATTCATCTCCGATTTCTCAGCGCCTCTCTTTGCTTGGCACAGAATAGGCTACAAGAACAAAAATCTCTGTTAAAAAGTTCTCAGAAACACAACGTAGGCAGTAAGGCTAAGGCTTCCATATGCTGGGTCATTTCTGTCTGTCCCTTCATTCCTTCCTACAGCTTCCTGTTGTTGTTGTACAGTTGCTAAGTTGTGTCCAACTCTTTGTGACCCCATGGACAGCAGCACAATGTCTTACAGGACTAGACAAAACATAAACCAGTACTTGTATGCTTCTGTGTCACTTTCTAAGGGATCTATCATTTTCCATTTAATAAAATCTACAACACTCAATTATTCTTCTTTAAAAAATCATTTATTTTAAATGAAACAAAGATGAATTAAAAATTTTTTTAATTTATTTATTTTTTAATTGAAGGATAATTGCTTTACAGAATTTTGTTGTTTTTCTGTCAAACATCAACATGAATCAGCCATAGGTATACATATGTCCCCTCCTGTTTGAGCATCTCTCTCATCTCCCTCCCCATCTCACCCCTCTAGGTTGATACAGAGCCCCTGTTTGAGTTCCCTGAGACAAAACACAAATTCCCATTAGCTGTCTATTTTACATATGGTAATGAAGTTTCCATGTTACTCTCCATACATCTCACCCACTCCTCCCCTCTCCCCATGACCATAAGTCTGTCCTCTATGTCTGAAACAGAGATGAATATTTTTAATGGTTAAAGGTACAATTCACAAAGATAGACATCATATACCATTAGATACCTTAACAATAAAGAAACATAAAGCAAAAATCAGAAGAAATATAAGGGAAAGAAAAAATACATAATCATAGTATGATATATTAACATTTCTCTGACAATATTTTATCAAATGCAGAAAAAGTAAGAATAGGGGCATCTTGAGTTATGTCATTAATAATTAAAATATAATAAATTTATATTTAATTAATTTATATTAATCATATCCTACACAAATATATTTAAATTTTGTATCTCATACATTGTTATTAGATGTCCATAGAACATTTAGAAAGCTGGCAAAAAGAAAAACATTCAAAAAGTAGAATTCTTTTTTGTGTACAACACCATTATTTAAACAAGTAGTGAATCATAAAATTTTTTTAACTTTATTATTATTTTTAATTGGAGGGTAATTACTTTTCAATGTTGTGATGGTTTCTGCCATATATCAACATGAGTTGGCCATAGGTATACATGTATCCGCTCCCTTTGGAACCCCCTCCCTCTTCCCTCCCTATCACATCCCTATAGGTTATCACAGAGCACTGGCTGTGACAACATAAAAGTTTTTTTTTTAAAGCAGAATCAGTTAAAGAACAAGGAAAGCTAATTTTATTGGGTGGACTGAGACACATATTAGGATTCCATTCATTCTGTAGATGAATTCCCTGGGACATGACAGGCTTCTCTCTCTCTCTCTCATATAATAGAATGTAAGATCATTAAAACTTTATTAGGATTTCATTTCATCAATAAGATAAATAGCCCAATAATGATTCAACTTCTGATGTAAAAGCCATGACTGGGGACTTCCTTGGTGGCCCAGTGCTTAAGACTTTACCTTCCAATGCACGAGGTTTGGGTTCAATCCCTGGTTGGGGAGCTAAGATTCCACGTTTCATGGCCAAAAAACTAGAGCAGAAACAATACTGTAACAACAAAAGAAAAAACCTTAAAAATGGCCCACATAAAAAAACTTTTAAAAAAATTAAATAACTGTAACTGAATATTTCTTAAGTACTGACCACTCTTATGTGCCACTACTGAGGATTAAGGAGATTGGTCCCAAAATGTGCTGCAATGGTTTATTGATTAGTTTCTACAGAAGTTACTTGAGAATCAGCCAGTGCAAGAGGAAATTCCTTTGTCTCCTGGAAAAGCAGGGAATAAATCTCTGACAAGAAAGGGGCACTCCTGCATCAGAAGTGGGAAGGACCTCCTTATGATCAAAGATAGGGAATTCAGAGCCTAGAAGCCTGCATTTGTTGTTGTTTGATCGCTCAGTTGTGTCTGACTCTTTTTAACCCCAAGGACTGCAGCACACCAGCCTTCTTTGTCCTTGACTATTTCTTGGAGTTTGCTCAAACTCATGTCTATCGAGTCACTGATGTCATCCAACCACCTCAGCCTCTGTCGTCCCCTTCTCCCGCTGCCTTCAATCTTTTCCAGAATCAGGATCTTTCCCAATGAGTCAGTTCTTCGCATCAGGTGGCCAAAGTATTGGAGCTTTGGCTTCAGCATCAGTCCTTCCAGTGAAAATTCAGGGTTAATTTCCTTTAGAACTGACTGGCTTGATCTCCTTGCTGTCCAAGGGACTCTCAAGAGTCTTCTCCAACACCACAGTTCGAATGCATCAAATCTTTGGCGCTCAGCCTTTTTTATGGTCCAACTCTCACATCTATACTTGAAATGGGCACTCCTGCATCAGGAATGGAAAGACCCCCCCTTATGATCAATTATAGGGAATTTGGAGATTAGAAGCCAGTGTTCAATTAAGTTCAGTTCAGTCACTCAGTCATGTCCAACTCTTTGCGAAGCCAATGTAAACAAATCTTATTTTTCCTTTTATTTACCACCCTAAGCCTAAATCTGTTGATATTCTTCATTCATGAAATACCAAAAGCCTACGTGTCTTTCTCCTGTCAATTCCTCATCAACTTACTGTTTCTTTGCCTAAAAGAGATAATAGCTGCCTGCTTTGGCCACTTCTTAGGTCTTATTTTAATAAGACCTCTGTGTGTAAGAATTCAAATTTGTTTCTTTTTCTCCTGTTGTCTTGCATCAATTTTGTTATTATTCCAGCCACAAGAACTCTAGAGGGGTAGAAGAGGAAATTTCCCCTTCCTCCACACCACACACATCCTACAAATGGGTGTTGTTGGCCCTACTTCAGTGTGAGGGATACAAGTGCAGAGAAGTGGGGAGATTTACACACTGCACATTAAGTGGGTGAAACATGTGGAACTCAGACAAAGGCCTCCTAATTCCCACCCCAAGGCTCTGTCTCACCAGATTATTTCCTTTTAAAACCTATGTTAGTCCCAGATGATCAAATAGAAGTAAAACCATGAAGTCCTTCTTTTGAGATGTGGTGAGTTTATAGGTAAATAGGCAGAATGGACCAAACTGCTTGCAAGGGATCTTTACTGTATGAATATTATGGATGATGGGCTTGTCTATGGATAGTAATGAATTTTCCAGCCCATTTTGTAAATCTGAGTGATAATAGTTATAATAATATCATTCCTTGTGCTCAGTTGCTCAGTCCTGTCGGACTCTTAACGACCCCATGGACCATAGCCCACAAGGCTCCTCTGTCCATGGAATTTTTCAGGCAAGAATACTAGAGTGGGTTGCCATTTCCTCCTCCAGAGGATCTTCCTGACCCAGTAATCAAATCCCAGTCTCCTGCATCTCCTGCATTGGCAGGCAGATTCTTTACCACCTGAGCCACCAAGGAAGCCCCATCATTCCCTATGCTGCTGCTGCTAGTCACTTTGGTCGGGTCCTACTCTGTGTGACCCCATGGACGCAGCCCACCAGGCTTCTCCGTCCATGGGATTCTCTAGGCAAGAACACTGGAGTGGGTTGCCATTTCCTTCTCCAATGCATGAAAGTGGAAAGTGAAAGTGAAGTTGCTCAGTTGTGTCCAACTCTTAGCGACCCCATGGACTGCAGCCTACCAGGCTCCTCCATCCATGGGATTTTCCAGGCAACAGTACTGGAGTGGGGTGCCATTGCCTTCTCCATCATTCCCTATATAAGGTGCTAAATTTCATGTGACTCTATCATGAAAAGACTATTCCTAGTCAGCCTTCAAGGATCTTTCTAGTTTTACACCTTGAAAATCAGACCATGTGGTTGATTTTGTCTGATTTTTCCATTAGCATAACTTGTAGAGATAGTTATAGAAAAATTTAATGTTTCAATTTTTTTAATTTTATTTTATTTTTAAACTTTACATAATTGTATTAGTTTTGCCAAATATCAATTTTTTAAATGGAAGCAATACTGTTGAATGCATATATCTTTTGGAAATTCTCACTAGTGTAATATACAGAGGATTGCAAGAATTTTCAGAACTGCATCATAATAAAAATTTTTTTAATATTTGTGAATTATTAAATCCAAAGTATGGACACTTATCTGTATGCCCCTTCAATTGTTCTGTTTATTCAATACTCTCTTATTTTTCAAAGGTGTCCCCTCTACATGGAACCACAGAATCTAACAGATGTCTCAGAATTCCTCCTCCTGGGCCTCTCAGGTTATCCAGACCTGCAGCCCCTTCTCTTTGGGCTCTTCCTGTCCATGTACTTGGTCACTGTGTTTGGGAAGGTACTCATCATTCTGGCTGTCACCTTTGACCCCCACCTCCACACACCCATTTACTTCTTCCTCTCCAACCTGTCCTTGGCTGACATCAGTTTCAACACCACCACTGTCCCCAAGATGCTAGTGAACCTCCAGACACACAGAAAATCCATCACCTATGCAGGCTGCCTAGCTGGGGTGACCGTCTTTTCTCTTTTTGCATGTTTGGAGAGTCTCCTCCTGACAGTGATGGCCTATGACCAATTGGTGGCCATCTGTCACCCCCTATACTACCTGTTCATCATGAATCCCCGCCTCTGTGGCTTCTTGGTCCTGGTGTCATTTTCCATCAGACTTTTGAACTCCCAGCTTCACTACTTGATGATGTCACAGCTTACCTCTGTGCAGAAGTGGAAATGCCTCATTTCTTCGGTGACCCTTCTAAACTCCTCAATCTTGCCTGTTCTGAAAACTCCATCAATATCATATTAATTTATTTCAACAGTACCATTGTCGGTGGGATTCCACTTTCAGGAATCCTTTACTCTTATTCTCAAATTGTTTCCTCCATTCTGAGAGTCTCCTCTGTACAAAGTCTTATCTACCTGTGGTTCTCACCTGTCAGTTGTTTGTTTGTTTTATGGAACAGGCCTTGGGGTGTAACTCAGCTCAGCCATCTCACAATCTCCCAGGAAGAGTGCAGTGGCCTCAGTGATGTACACTGTGGTCACCCCTATGCTGAACACTTTCACCTACAGTCTAAGGAACAAGGACATCAAGAGTGCCCCCTGGAGGATTATCAGCAGAATAGCCTAATCCCAACCCCTGTTTTTCGGTTCATGGGAGTACAAAATACAACAAAATCAAACAATAAGTGATTGCAATAAGTGATTCTGAATCTGAAGTCACTTACTGAAAATGTACCTTTCTGGCTCTCTACTTTATGTTTACACAATTTTTCCTCTTTGTAGCATAGCTCTAATGGAATTGGGAGATTAGCTGGATGCCCCATGTGAATTATAACCCTTATGGGACTTTGCATATAACATCAGTATAGCCGTCTCTCTTTCCTTATGTATTACTCAAGACTCTTGGTCACAAGCAATCTTGTTTCTATCATCACAAAATAAATACAGCTCTCTCTTTTTCTTGTTTTGCATTGTTTCTATAACTTTCCTATGATTATTCCCTATGTGTTAGGTGGATCTAAACCCTACCTTAATGACCAAGACACCTAGTATATTTTTGCTCCTTAGTGATTTTTGAGTAAATAGAGTGGATATTTGATTTCTAAACTGGAGTATTTTGAAACTGAAATAGGACACTATGAATACTAAGTTTGAATAAACACTTATCAACTGGGTTTTTCCTGGGAAAAGTGGGGTGTATGCTTCCCAAGGAGTAGATGAGAGGGTACCTACCAAAGCAAAGTCAGTTCCCAGTCTTGCTGATAATTCTCCTTCCCATTCCATCTAACTTCTTCCCAATCATATTAAATAGCAAGACACAAAGAGACAAAAATTGAATGATTTGACACCTAAAGTAATCAAAGTCATAGAGACAATGGGTAGGATGATAGTTACCAGAGGCTTTGGAAAGAAGAATGGGGAATTAGTTTAGCGGAAATAGAGTTTCACTTGGGGAAGATAAAAAGTTCTGGAGATGGATAGTGGTGTGTGCGTGCATGCTCAGTTGTTCAGTCATGTCTGACTCTTTGCAACCCCATGGACTGTAGTCCACCTGGCTCCTCTCTCCCTGGGATTTCCTGGGCAAGATTATGGGAGTGGGTTGCCTTTTCCTCCTTCAGAGGATATTCCTGACCCAGGGATCAAACCCATGTCTCTTGCATCTCCTGTCTTACAAGCAGATTCTTTACCACTGAGCCACAAATGTTCCTGAATTGGACACTTAAGATGTCTAAGAGGGTAAGAAAATAATAGCAAATGCAACAACTGACAAAGGATTAATTTCCAAAATATACAAGCAGTTCATATAACTCAATACAAGGAAAACAAACAACCCAATCAAAAAGTGGGAAAAAGACCTAAACAGACATTTCTCCAAAGAAGACATACAGATGGCTAACAAATACATGAAAAGATGTTCAACATTGCTCATTAGAGAAATGCAAATTACAACCACAATGAGATATCACCTCATACCAATCAGAATGGCCATCATCATTTATTGTTTCTACAAATAATAAATTCTGGAGAGGGTGTGGAGGAAAAGGAACGCTCTTGCACTGTTGGTGGGAATATTAATTGATACAGCCATTATAGAAGACAGAATGGAGAATCCTTAAAAAACTAGGGATAAAACCACCATATGACCCAGCAATCCCACTCCTAGGCATATACTCTGAGGAAACCAAAATTGAAAAAGACACATGTATCCCATTGTTCATTGCAGCACTATTTATAATAGCTATAACATAGAAGCAACCTAGATGCCCATCAGCAGATGAATGGATAAAGAAGTTGTGGTACACAATAGAATATTACTCAGCCATAAAAACAAACACATTTGAGTCAGTTCTGATGAGGTGGATGAACCTACAACCTATTATGCAGAGTGTGAAGTAAGTCAGAAAGAGAAAGATACATATCATATTCTAATGCACATATACAGAATCTAGAAAAATTGTGCTGAAAAATTTATTTACAAGGAAGCAATGGAGAAACAGACATAGAGAATAGACTTATGGAGATGGGGAGAGGGGAAGAGAGGGTAAGATGTATGGAAAGAGTAACATGGAAACTTATATTACTATATGTAAAATAGACAGTCAATGGGAATTTACTGTATGGCTCAGGAAACTTAAACTCTGTATCAACCTAGAGGGGTGGGTTGGGAGGCAGATGGGAGGGAGGTTCAAAAGGGAGGGGATATATGTATACCTGTGGCTGATTCATGTTGAGGTTTGACAGAAAACAACAAAATTCTGTAAAGCAATTATTCTTCAATTAAAAAAAAAAAAGATAAAATGGCTAAGAGGGTAAATTTTATGTTGTTATGTTATCCTGTCAGGCATGACAGACATATTACTCCAATGTTGGGTGTTACTCAGCTGTCAGCAATCAACTCCGAGAGGGATCAGCCTCAGCTACAGAGCATCACTAGGCAGCCCAATTCAATGACTATATGATGAGGGTGTGTAAACATTTCTCTCTTTTGCCCCAGTTCCAGCCAACTCTAAGGTTAGCTCCAGAGCTCCCTGGGGGTTTTCAAAGGCCTGTGATGAGTTTGAACTTGACTATTTTTTCCAATGTCTTTTCTGGCTACAAGTTGAGTTCAGTTCAGTCACTCACTCGTGTTCAACTCTTTATGACCCCATGAACTGCTGCATGCCAGGTCTCCTGTCCATCACCAACTTCCAGCATTTACCCAAACTCATGTCCATATGGTCGGTGATACCATCCAGGCATCTCATCCTCTGTCATCCCCTTCTCCTCCTGCCACCAATCCTTCCCAGCATCAGGGTCTTTTCCAATGAGTCAACTCTTCACATGAGGTGGCCAAAGTATTGGAGTTTCAACTTCAACATCAGTCCTTCCAATGAACGCCCAGGACTGACTTCCTTTAGGATGGACTGGTTGGATCTCCTTGCAGTCCAAGGGACTCTCAAGAGTCTTCTCCAACACCACAGTTCAAAAGCATCAATTCTTCAGCACTCAGCTTTTTTCACAGTCCTACTCTCACATCCATACGTGACTACTGGAAAAAACATAGCCTTGACCCGACGGGCCTTTGTTGACAAAGTATTGTCTCTGCTTTTTAATATGCTATCTAGGATGGTCAGAACTTTCCTTCCAAGGAGCAAGTGTCTTTTAATTTCATGGCTGCAGTCAACATCTGTGTGATTTTGGAGCCCCCAAAAATAAAGTCAGCCACTGTTTCCCCATCTACTTCCCATGAAGTGATGGGACCGGATGCCATAATCTTCGTTTTCTGAATGTTGAGCTTTAAGCCAACTTTTTCATTTTCCTCTTTTACTTTCATCAAAAGGCTCTTTAGTTCCTCATTACTTTCTGCCATAGGGTGGTGTCATCTGCATATCTGAGGTTATTGATATTTCTCCCAGCAATCTTGATTCCAGCTTGTGCTTCCTCCAGCCCAGCATTTCTCATGATGTACTCTGCATATAAGCTAAATAAGCAGGGTGACAATATACAGCCTTGACGTACTCCTTTTCCTATTTAGGACCAGTCTGTTGTTCCATATCCAGTTCTAACTGTTGCTCCCTGACTTGCATACAAATTTCTTAAGAGGCAGATCAGGTGGTCTGATATTCCCATCTCTTGAAGAATTTTCCACAGTTTATTGTGATCCACACAGTCAAAGGCTTTGGCATAGTCAATAAAGCAGAAATAGATGTTTTTCTGGAACTCTCTTCCTTTTTTCATGATCCAGCAGATGTTGGCAATTTGATCTCTGGTTCCTCTGCCTTTTCTAAAACCAGCTTGAACAACAGGAAGTTCACAGTTCACGTATTGCTGAAGCCTGGCTTGGAGAATTTTGAGCATTATTTTACTAGCATGTGAGATGAGTGCAATTGTGTGGTAGTTTGAGCATTCTTTGGCAATGCCTTTCTTTGGGAATGGGATGAAATCCATCACCTCCACTAGCTTTGTTCATAGGGATGCTTTCTAAGGCCCACTTGACTTCACATTCCAGGATGTCTGGCTCTAGGTTAGTGATCATACCATTGTGATTATCTGGGTCATGAAGATCTTTTTTGTATAGTTCTGTGTATTCTTGCCACCTCTTCTTAGTATCTACTGCTTCTGTTAGGTCCATACCATTTCTGTCCTTTATCGAGCCCATCTTTGCATGAAATGTTCCCTTGGTATCTCTAATTTTCTTGAAGAGATCTCTAGTCTTTCCCATTCTATTGTTTTCCTCTATTTCTTTGCACTGATCACTGAGGAAGGCTTTCCTATCTCTCCTTACTATTCTTTGGAACTCTGCATTCAAATGGGAATATCTTTCCTTTTCTCCTTTGCTTTTCACTTCTCTTATTTCCACAGCTATTTGTGAGGCCTCCTCAGACAGCCATTTTGCTTTTTTACATTTCTTTTCCATGGGGATGGTCTCGATTCCTGTCTCCTGTACAATGTCACGAACCTCCATCCATTGTTCATCAGGCACTCTATCTATCAGATCTAGTCCCTTAAATCTATTTCTCACTTCCATTGTATAATCATAAGGGATTTGATTTAGGTCATACCTGAATGGTCTAGTGGTTTTCCTTACTTTCTTCAACTTAAGACAGAAATTGGCTACAGTTTGCCAAACTGTGATGGCTGAGAAAACAGTCCTCACAAGCCTGTCCTCATTTCAGACACCAGCACAAGTTCCCAGGTTCCCGGGGGATCCACACTTAAGGTCAGCCAGCTACAAATTCGAGGACTTTCTCATATTCAGTAATTTTCTAGAATGTTCAAATTAAGGAGAATCCCTCTGGTTTAATAGTACACGAGAAACTTACAGAACTCAGGAAAGTTATTGGCTCAGATGGTATAGAATCCTTCTGCAATGTAGGAAACCTGAGATCAATCTCTAGATAAGGAAGATCTCCTGGAGAAGGGAATGGCAACCCACTCCAGTATTTTTGCCTGGAGAAGTTCATAGACAGAGGAGGCTGGTGGGCTACAGTCCATGGGGTCACAACCAGTTGGACATGACTGAGTGACTAACACTCTATGATTATATCTTTTTTAATAGTAAAGGACACAAATTAAATCAGATGAAAGATACAACATAGACAAGATCTGGAAAGTCCCATAGGTGAAGTTTCTTGGTTTCCTCTTTCCATGGAGTCCAGATCCATTACCTCCTCCTAGCTACAATATATGACAATAATACTAATATATATATATTGCTAACAACAGGCTGGTTCCAAATAGGAAAAGGAGTATGTCAAGGCTGTATATTGTCACCCTGCTTATTTAACTTCTATGCAGAGTACATCATGAGAAATGCTGGGCTGGAAGAAGCACAAGCTGGAATCAAGATTGCCGGGAGAAATATCAATAACCTCAGATATGCAGATGACACCACCCTTATGGCAGAAAGCGAAGAAGAACTAAAAAGTCTCTTGATGAAAGTGAAAGAGGAGAGTGAAAAAGTTGGCTTAAAGCTCAACATTCAGAAAATGAAGATCATGGCATCCGGTCCCATCACTTCATGTCAAATAGATGGGGAAACAGTGGAAACAGTGTCAGACTTTATTTTTTGGTGCTCCAAAATCACTGCAGATGGTGACTGCAGCCATGAAATTAAAAGACACTTACTCCTTGGAAGGAAAGTTATGACCAATCTAGATAGCATATTCAAAAGCAGAGACATTACTTTGCCAACAAAGGTCTGTGTAGTTAAGGCTATGGTTTTTCCCATGGCCATGTATGGATGTGAGAGTAGGACTGTGAAGAAGGCTGAGCGCCAAAGAATTGATGCTTTTGAACTGTGGTGTTGGAGAAGACTCTTGAGAGTCTTTGGACTGCAAGGAGATCTAACCAGTCCATTCTAAAGGAGATCAGCCCTGGGTGTTCTTTGAAAGGAATGATGCTAAAGCTGAAACTCCAGTACTTTGGCCACCTCACGTGAAGAGTTGACTCATTGGAAAAGACTCTGATGCTGGGAGGGATTGGGGGCAGGAGGAGAAGGGGACGACAGAGGATGAGATGGCTGGACGGCATCACTGACTCAATGGACATGAATTTGAGTGAAGTCCAGGAGTTGGTGATGGACAGGGAGGCCTGGTGTGCTGCGATTCATGCGGTTGCAAAGAGTCGGACAAGACTGAGCGACTGAACTGAACTGAACTAAACTAGGTGGCTCACCTGAGCTTCAGTCTCTAGAATTTTTATTGAGGCCAATTCCATAAATGTTACTAGTTGAATTTTTGCCCATATGATTGAACTCCATTTCCAGCTTCCCTCCCCAGATGTTGGGTTGATAAACTTGAGAACACAGTTGTTTAGACATCTTGGTTTTCTTCTAGTTCATCAACCAGACCACATTCTTTTCAGCCTCTGAATCATGCATTTATTTCTCTCTGTCTCATCTCTCCTGAAACAAAAAATGGGAGGATTTTTCAAGCTGGGGCAAGCTAACGGAAAAGCACTGGAAGATGTTAGGGAAGGAAGGTGGGTTGATAGGATAGGCCATTTGTGTTTGCTAATTGCTGCTTTCCTTTTTGGGACCTCCCGGGTGTTGGTAGTGGTGAAGAAGCCACCTGCCAATAAAGAAGACAGGGGCTTGATCCCTGGGTCAGGAAGTTCCCCTGGAGAAGGAAATGGCAACACTTCTTGTCTAGAGATTCCCCATGAGAATCCCCAGGGACAGAGGAGCCTGGCAGGCTAGAGTCCATAGGGTCGCAAAGAGTCAGACATGACTGAAGTGACTTAGCACACATGCACGCTTTTCTTTTTAACTGGAGGATAATTGCTTTACAATGTGGTGTTGGTTTCTGCTGCACAACAAAGGGAGTCAGCCATAGCTGTACATATATCCCCTCCTTCTTGACCCTCCCTCCCCACCTCCCATCCTACAGCTGTAGGTCATCACACAGTGCCAGGCTGGGCTCCCTGCATCGTATATCAGCTTCCCACTAGCTTTCTGTTTCACACATGATAGTGTATATATGTCAATGCTACTGCTTTGGTTGCTGCTTTTTTTAATTTAGGCTCTTACATTCCCACAGAAGCAGGGAGACAGGGGAACTAATTTTCTTGATGATTAGATTTCAAAGAGAAGGCTTTGTGAAAATCATTCTTTGGTTCTAAAAAGGATGAGAGACTTGGAGAAGATTTATCTACATTTACTAATAAAAGAAGCAGACTGGACTTGCCTGGTGGTTCAGTGGTTAAGGCTCTGTGCTTCCACTGCAAGGGGCATGGGTTCAGTCCCTGGTCAGGGAACTAAGATTCCCACATGCCCATGGTGTGGCCAAAAAGAAAAGGAATAGAAAAAGAATTTAAAAGTTTTCTAATGTAAGTACTCTAAGAAAAGAGAGCGAGGACAGATTGGTAGAAACTCATTTAAGCTGAAGGGGAAACTCAAAGTAGTCTTAGTCAATGAATATCCAACATTTCCATTGTTGTTACAACTTTGCAATTCTTGGGGTTTTGATTGTGGTGTGGGAAGCTAACCTCCACACTGAGCAGGAGTTTTAAATTATGCTTACAAGTAAAATTATAAACTCAAATGTCGGTGTTAACAGTGAGAGGCAAGGCAATAAATCTGGAATGGTACAGTTACAGGTAAGCACACATCAGGAGCATTGTTAGATTTAGCTAACCAAAAAAATTAAGAGCAAGTCAGCAAAAGGCAGAAGGAGATATATGTATACAAAAGCTGATCCACTTCGTTGTTCAGCAGACTAACACAAGAGTGTAAAGCATCTATACTCCAATTAAAAAAACAAAATTGAAAAAGATGCATGTACCCCAATGTTCAATGCAGCACTGTTTATAATAGCTAGGACATGGAAGCAACCTAGATGTCCATTGGCAGATGAATGGATAAAGAAGTTGTGGTACATATATAGAGTGGAATATTACTCAGTCATAAAGATGAACAAATTTCAGTCAGTTGTCATGAGGTAGATGAATCTAAAACTTGTTATACAGAGTGAAGTAAGTCAGAAAGAGAAAAACAAGTTTTGTATTTTATATATATATATATATATATAGTAGGAAAATGGTACTGATGAACCTATTTTCAGGGGAGGAATCCAGACTCAGACATAGAGAACAGATTTATCGAACCAGAAGGAAAAGGAGAGGGTGGGATGAATTGAGAGCCTCATTGAAACAGACACATTCTTCCCTCTCAAGATTGCTTTGGATATTCGAGGTTTTTTGTATTTCCATACAAACTGTGAAATTATTTGCTCTGCTACTGCTAAGTCACTTCAGTCGTGTCCAACTCTGTGCAACCCCATAGACGGCAGCCCACCAGGCTCCCCCATCCCTGGGATTTTCCAGGCAAGAACCCTGGAGTGGGTTGCCATTTCCTTCTCCAATGCATGAAAGTGAAAAGTGAAAGTGAAGTCGCTCAGTTGTATCCGACTCGTAGTGACCCCATGGACTGCAGCCTACCAGGCTCCTCCGTCCATGGGATTTTCCAGGCAGGAGTACTAACTCTGTGAAAAATACCCTTGGTAGCTTGATAGGGATTGCATTGAATCTATAGATTGCTTTGGGTAGTATACTCTTAACTATATTGATTCTTCTGATCCATGAACATGGTATATTTCTCCATCTATTAGTGTCCTCTTTGATTTCTTTCACCAGTGTTTTATAGTTTTCTATATATAGGTCTTTAGTGTCTTTAGGTAGATATATTCCTAAGTATTTTATTCTTTTCATTGCAATGATGAATGGAATTCTTTCCTTAATTTCTCTTTCTATTTTCTCATTATTAGTGTATAGGAATGCAAGGGATTTATGTGTGTTGATTTTATATCCTGAAAATTTACTATATTCATTGATTAGGTCTAGTAATTTTCTGGTGGTGTCTTTAGGGTTTTCTGTGTAGTGGATCATGTCATCTGCAAACAGTGAGAGTTTTACTTCTTCTTTTCCAATTTTGATTCCTTTTATTTCTTTTTCTGCTCTGATTTCTGTGGCTAAAACTTCCAAAACTATGTTGAATAGTAGTGGTGAGAGTGGACACCCTTGTCTTGTTCCTGACTTTAGGGGAAATGCTTTCAATTTTTCTCCATTGAGGATAATGTTTGCTGTGGGTTTGTCATATATAGCTTTTAGTATGTTGAGGTATGTTCATTCTATTCCTGCTTTCTGGAGAGTTTTTATCATAACTGGATGTTGAAATTTGTCAAAGGCTTTCTCTGCATCTATTGAGATAATCATATGGCTTTTAATTTTCAATTTGTTAATGTGGTGTATTTCATTGATTCATTTGCAGATATTGAAGAATCCTTGTATCCCTGGGATAAAGCCCATTTGGTCATGCTGTATGATCATATTAATGTGTTGTTGGGTTCTGATTAACAGGAAAATTGGCCTTGGAATACAGAATGAAGCAAGGCAAAGACTAATAGAGTTTTGCCAACAGAATGCACTGGTCATAACAAACACCCTCTTTCAACAAAACAAGAGAAGACTCTATCCATGGACATCACCAGATGTTCAACACCGAAATCAGATTGATTATATTCTTTGCAGCCAAAGATGGAAAAGCTCTACACAATCAGCAAAAAAAAAAAAAAAAGACCAGGAGCTGACTGTGGCTCAGATCCTGAACCCTTTATTGCCAAATTCAGACTTAAATTGAAGAAAGTAGGGAAAACGACTAGACCATTCAGGTATGACTTAAATCAAATCCCTTATGACTATACAGTGGAAGTGAGAAATAGATTTAAGGGCCTAGATCTGATAGATAGAGTGCCTGATGAACAATGGAATGAGGTTCATGACATTGTACAGGAGACAGGGATCAAGACCATCCCCATGGAAAAGAAATGCAAAAAAGCAAAATGGCTGTCTGGGGAGGCCTTACAAATAGTTGTGAAAAGAAGAGAAGTGAAAAGCAAAGGAGAAAGGAAAGATATAAGCATATTCAAAAGCAGAGACATTACTTTGCCAACAAAGGTCCAGCTAGTCAAGGCCATGGTTTTTCCTGTGGTCATGTATGCATGTGAGAGTTGGACTGTGAAGAAGGCTGAGCACTGAAGAATTGATGCTTTTGAACTGTGGTGTTGGAGAAGACTCTTGAGAGTCCCTTGGACTGCAAGGAGATTCAATCAGTCCATTCTGAAGGAGATCAGCCCTGGGTGTTCTTTGGAAGGAATGATGCTAAAGCTGAAATTCCAGTACACTGGCCCCCTAATGCAAAGAGTTGACTCATTAGAAAAGACTCTGATGCTGGGAGGGATTGGGGGCAGGAAGAAAAGGGGATGACAGAGGATGAGATGGCTGA
The DNA here is from genome assembly GCF_002263795.3 of Bos taurus. Lineage (NCBI taxonomy): Eukaryota > Metazoa > Chordata > Mammalia > Artiodactyla > Bovidae > Bos > Bos taurus. Next base: position 13,705,853 of record NC_037334.1, on the reverse strand, counting down.
ATGGCATCACTAACTCGATGGACGTGAGTCTAGGTGAACTCCAGGAGTTGGTGATGGACAGGAAGGCCTGGCGTGCTGTGATTCATGGGGTCGCAAAGAATCAGACACGACTGAGCGACTGAACTGAACTGAACTGGGTTCTGGTTGCTAGAATTTTGTTAAGGATTTTTGCATCTATGTTCATCAGTGATATTGACCTGTAGTTTTCTTTTTGTGTGGCATCTTTGTCAGGTTTTGGTATTAGAGTGATGGTGGCCTCATAGAATGAGTTTGGAAGTTTACCTTCCTCTGCAATTTTCTGGAAGAGTTTGACTAGGATAGGTATTAGCTCTTCTCTAAATTTTTGATAGAATTCAGCTGTGAAGCTGCAATGGAACTGGAGGAATCAACCTGCCTGACTTCAGGCTCTACTACAAAGCCACAGTCATCAAGACAGCATGGTACTGGCACAAAGACAGAAATATAGATCAATGGAACAAAAGAGAAAGCCCAGAGATAAACCCACACACCTATGTACACCTTACCTTTGACAAAGGAGACAAGAATATACAATGGAGAAAAGACAATCTCTTTAACAAGTGGTGCTGGGAAAACTACTCAACCACTTGTAAAAGAATGAAATTAGAAAACTTTCTAACACCATACACAAAAATAAACTCAAAATGGATTAAAGATCTAAATGGAAGACCAGAAACTATAAAACTCTTAGAGGAGAACATAGGCAATACACTTTTCGACATATATCACAGCAGGATCCTCTATGACCCCCCTCCCAGAATATTGGAAATAAAAGCAAAAATAAACAAATGGGACCTAATTAAAATTAAAAGCTTCTGTACAACAAAAGAAACTATAAGCAAGGTGAAAAGACAGCCTTCAGAATGGGAGAAAATAATAGCAAATGAAGCAACCGACAAAGAACTAATCTCAAAAATATACAAGCAACTCCTACAGCCCAATTCCAGAAAAATAAACGACCCAATCAAAAATTGGGCCAAAGAACTGAATAGACATTTCTCCAAAGAAAACATACAGATGGCTAACAAACACATGAAAAGATGCTCAACATCACTTATTATCAGAGACATGCAAATCAAAACCACAGTGAGGTACCATTTCATGCCAGTCAGAATGGCTGCTATCCAAAAGTCTACAAGCAATAAATTCTGGAGAGGGTGTGGAGAAAAGGGAACCTTCTTACACCATTGGTGGGAATGCAAACCAGTACAGCCACTATGGAGAACAGTGTGGAGGTTCCTTTAAAAACTGGAAATAGAACTGCCTTATGACCCAGCAATCCCATTGCTGGGCATACACACTGAGGAAACCAGAAATGAAAGAGACACGTGTACCCCAATATTCATCACAGCACTGTTTATAATAGCCAGGACATGGAAGCAACCTAGATGTTCATCAGCAGATGAATGGATAAGAAACCTGTGATACATATGCACAATGAAGTATTACTCAGCCAAAAAAGAATACATATGAATCAGTTCTAATGAGGTGGATGAAACTGGAGCCTATTATACAGAGTGAGGTAAGCCAGAAAGAAAAACACCAATAGGCCTTACAAATAGCTGTGAAAAGAACAGAAGCAAAAAGCAAAGGAGAAAAGGAAAGATATAAGCATCTGAAAGCAGAGTTCCAAAGAATAGCAAGAAGAGATAAGAAAACCTTCCTCAGTGATCAATGCAAAGAAATAGAGAAAACAACAGAATGGGAAAGACTAGAGATCTCTTCAAGAAAATTAGAGATACCAAGAGGACATTTCATACAAAGATGGGCTCGATGAAGGACAGAAATGGTATGGACCTAACAGAAGCAGAAGATATTAAGAAGAGATGGCAAGAATACACAGAAGAACTGTACAAAAAAGATCTTCAAGACCCAGATAATCACGATGGTGTGATCACTGACCTAGAGCCAGACATCCTGGAATGTGAAGTCAAGTGGGCCTTAGAAAACATCACTATGAACAAAGCTAGTGGAGGTGATGCAATTCCAGTTGAGCTATTTCAAATCCTGAAATGTGATACTGTGAAAGTGCTGCACTCAATATGCCAGCAACTTTGGAAAACTCAGCAGTGGCCACAGGACTGGAAAAGGTCAGTTTTCATTCCAATCCCAAAGAAAGGCAATGCCAAAGAATGCTCAAACTACTGCACAATTGCACTCATCTCACACGCTAGTAAAGTAATGCTCAAAATTCTCAAAGCCAAGCTTCAGCAATATGTGAACTGTGAACTTCCTGATGTTCAAGCTGGTTTTAGAAAAGGCAGAGGAACCAGAGAAAAAAAGGCCAAGAAAATTGCCATGGAAAAAGCAAGAGAGTTCCAGAAAAACATCTATTTCTGCTTTATTGACTATGCCAAAGCCTTTGACCGTGTGGATCACAATAAACTGTGGAAAATTCTTCAAGAGATGGGAATACCAGACCACCTGACCTGCCTCTTGAGATATCTGTATGCAGGTCAGGAAGCAACAGTTTGAACTGGACACGGAACAACAGACTGGCTCCAAATAGGAAAAGGAGTACATAAGGCTGTATATTATCACCCTGCTTATTTAACTTACATGCAGAGTACCTCATGAGAAACTCTGGACTGGAAGAAGCACAAGCTGGAATCAAGACTGCTGGGCGAAATATCAATAACCTCAGATATGCAGATGACACCACCCTTATGGCACAAAGTGAAGACGAACTAAAAAGCCTCTTGGTGAAAGTGAAAGAGGAGAGTGAAAAAGTTGGCTTAAAGCTCAACATTCAGAAAATTAAGATCATGGCATCTGGTCCCATCACTTCATGGGAAATAGATGGGGAAACAGTGGAAACAGTCTCAGACTTTTTTGGGGGGCCTCCAAAATCACTGCAGATGGTGACTACAGCCATGAAATTAAAAGACGCTTACTCCTTGGAAGAAAAGTTATGACCAACCTAGATAGCATGTTCAAAGGCAGAGACATTATTGCCAACAAAGGTCCGTCTAGTCAAGGCTATGGTTTTTCCAGTGGTCATGTATGGATGTGAGAGTTGGACTGTGAAGAATGTTGAGCACTGAAGAATTGATGCTTTTGAACTGTGGTGTTGGAAAAGACTCTTGAGAGTCCCTTGGACTGCAAGGAGATCCAACCAGTCTGTTCTGAAGGAGATCAGCCCTGGGATTTCTTTGGAAGGAATGATGCTAAAGCTGAAATTCCAGTACTTTGGCCACCTCATGTGAAGAGTTGACTCATTGGAAAAGACTCTGATGCTCTGAGGGGTTGGGGGCAGGAGGAGAAGGGGATGACAGAGGATGAGATGGCTGGATGGCATCACTGACTCAATGGACGTGAGTCTGAGTGAACTCCGGGAGTTGGTGATGGACAGGGAGGCCTGGCATGTTGCAATTCATGGGGTCGCGAAGAGTCGGCCAGACTGAGCGACTGAACTGAACTGAACTGAACGCACAAGAAAAACACCAATACAGTATCAGTTCAGTTCAGTCGCTCAAGTCCCAGTCCAGCATTTCTCATGATGTGCTCTGCATATAAGTTAAATAAGCAGGGTGACAATATACAGCCTTGATGTACTCCTTTTCCTATTTGGAACCAATCTGTTGTTTTGTGTCCAGTTCTAACTGTTGCTTCCTGACCTGCATACAGATTTCTCAAGAGGCAGGTCAGGTGGTCTGGTATTCCCATCTCTTTCAGAATACTAACACATATATATGGAATTTAGAAAGATGGTAGCAATAACCCTGTATGTGAGACAGCAAAAGAGACACAGATGTATAGAACAGTCTTTTGGACTCTGTGGGAGAGGGAGAGGGTGGGATGATTTGGGAGAATGGCATTGAAACATGTATAATATCATATAAGAAATGAATCACCAGTCCAGGTTCGATGCAGAATACAGGATGCTTGGGGCTGGTGCACTGGGATGTCCCAGAGGGATGGTACAGGGAGGGAGGTGGAAGGGGGGTTCAGGATGGGGAACATGTGTACACCCGTGGCAGATTCATGTTGATGTATGGCAAAACCAATACAATATTGTAAAGTAAAAAAAAAAAAAAAGAAAGAAACAGACACATTGCCATATGTAAAACAAATGGCCAGTGGGAAGCTGCTGTATAACACAGAGAGCTCAACCAGGTACTCTGTGACAGCCTAAAGGGATGAGATGGGGTAGGTGGTGGGAGGTAGACTCAAGAGGGAGGGAACATATGTATACTTATGGCTGCTTCGTGCTGATGTATGCCAGAAACCAACACAACATTGTAAAGCATTATCCTCTACTTAAAAATAAATAAATTCTTAAAAAATAGTCAGTTCCCACAATTGGAAATCATGAAATGAGTCACCAGTCCAGGTTCGATGCACGATGCTGGATGCTTGGGGCTGGTGCACCGGGATGACCCAGAGGGATGGTACGGAGAAGGAGGAGGGAAGAGGGTTCAGGATGGGGAACACATGTATACCTGTAGCGGATTCATGTTGACGTAATGCAAAGCCAGTACAATATTGTAAAGTTAAAAAATAAAATTAAATAAATAAAAAATTAAAAAAAAAGAAAATCATGTTTCTTTTCCCAGTTGCCAGACCCAAGACTGTTTTCAATCTCAAAGCTTAGAAATTAAATGGATTAAATAGGAGATGACCCCCCCTTTTGGAAGCCCATTCTTTTTTTTTTTTTTTTTCCTTTTTTAAAAAATTTTATTTTATTTTTAAACTTTACAAATTGTATTAGTTTTGCCAAATATCAAAATGAATCCGCCACAGGTATACATGTGTTCCCCATGGTAACACTCTTCAAGGACATAACTTGGTGGCCAGTTGATTCCACTGGACTCCAGTCCTGGTGTGAGCAATGATTCTTCTTTACCAAGTTGAATATTTATGTGCTTGCGTTTGCCTTTCCTGCCTGCAGTGCCTTGGCAAACACACCATTGAAAGACAACATATCATCCAATTTTGGTTTTTAACACGTATTTATTTATATTTCCTTTTGGTTGTGCTGGGTCTCCCTTATTGCATGTGCAGTGTCTCTAGCTGTGGCAAGCGTGGGCTACTCTCTAGTTGTGAGGGTAGTGATAAGTGTGGGCTTCTCCTTGTGGTGACTTCTCCTGCTGTGGAGCACAGGCTCTAGCATGGATGGGCTTCAGTAGTTGTGGCTGATGGGCTCTAGAGCACAGGCTCAGTAGTTGTGGCACACAGTCTTCCTTGCCCCATGGCAAGTGAAATCCTACTGGGCCAGGGATCAAACCTCAGTGCCCTGAACTGGCAGGTAGACTCTCAGTCACTGGACCACCAAGGAAAGTCCCATTCAATTTCTTTATGGTGAAGAATATGGGAAAATAAACATCCATCAAGACATCTAGTAGTTTGAACATATTCTGTACCCCGTGAAGCTGCTCAGCATCATATATCTCCAGGGTGGCAATTCTGTGATCAATTCTTACTCTCCTGAACTCTAATCCAGCACTCTGTCCTGGCACAATACCTGAATATATGTCCCCTTTCATTCAGATTTGGTCACCATCTGGATCTTGTGTTTCAACCTCAGTAAATTCACCTAGAGTGAGGCAGCTAGACCCAACAATTTATTAGCACCTGACCTGTTCTAATCTTCTTGGCTTTGCAGTTTTTCTGTCCTAGTGATACATGTTCAAACCTTATTTTGGAAGCATACTAAGTATATGCAGAAAAGTTCAACCATGCTGAAAATCAAATAAATAATTTATTTGTCAGTGTATTTTCTGTTTGGACATAGAACGTAATCTGATAAATGCTGAAATCCAGGATTTAAGCTCTATGAGGGCAAAGATTTTTGTCTTTTTTTCCTCCCTTCACTTCTGTGTTCCAGATATTTGCATCAGCCTGGCACACTGAGAACTTCTCAGTAAGTACTGTTGAATAAATGAATTTGGTAAGAACTAGCAATGGTATTAAGAACAGGCACTATTTCATAACTCCCATTCAACTATTCTGAGTCTGTACTTGAAGTGGCTGATATCAGCCTGCAAGACTGGAAATCCAATCCATTTACAGTGATGGATTAGTAAAAGGAGGGATACAGAGAGTAGAACTGAGGTTAATAGAGACAACACTGTAAGAGGTGAAGACAAAGTACTCACTAGGCAATTTTGACAAAAATCCCTTGTGGAGGATGGATAAGAACAAAACTTGATGTGACTAAAAGGCAAAATTTCTTGTTGGAGAGAGTGTGGAGAAAAGGGTACCCTCTTATACTGGTGGTGGGAATGTAAATTGGTACAGCCACTATGGAGATTCCTTAAAAAACTAAATATAGAAGTTCATATAGAATATATGATCCCACAATCCCACTCCTTGGCATATATCCAGAGAAAACCATAATTCAAAAAGATACATGCTCTTCAATGTTTATTGCAACAAAACTGTTTATTCATCAAAACTGGGACAAGGAGGCAACCCAAATGTCCATCAAGAGAGGAATGATTGAAGATGTGTACATATATACAATGGAATATTACTCCGTTATGAAAAAGAACAAACTAATGCCATTTTCAGTAACATAGATGGACCTAGAGATTATCAAACTAAGTGAAGTAAGTCATACAAATATATAGTATCACTTACATGTGCAATCCAATAAAAAATGATACAAACAAACTCACAAAACAGAAAGACTCACAGACCTCAAAATCAACCTCATGATTACCAAAGGGAAGCATGAGGGGTGGGGGTAGTGATAAATTGGGAGATTGGAATGAACATATATACATTACTATGTATAAAATAGACAACTAATAAGGACCTACTGAATAGCACTAGGAACCCTACTCAATATTCTGTAATCACCTATGTGGAAAAAGAATCTGAGAAAGTATGGATATATACATATAACTGATTCACTTAACTATATAGCAGAAACTAACACAACATTGTGAATCAACTATACTCCAATAATTTTTTTAAAATATTCTGTGGTAACCTATACAGGAAAAGAATCTGAAAAAGAATAGATCTGGGTACATGTATAACTGATTCACTTTGCTGTGCACCTGAAATTAACACAACACTGTAAATCAACTATACTTCAATAAAAATTTTTTAAAAGAGGCAGGATTTCAAACACTTGAATGCCAATATAGTATACTGAGTAAATGCAACCTGTTGAGTAATTAAGCATAGGTCTACATTCTAAAATTCAATCAGTGGTCATTAAAAAACACTCTCTCTACATATGTAAAATTATTAAATAATAGTTGATAGTCTAAGTTCATGAAATGTGTTCCTAAGACAATTCTGAAATTGTTTAATGAGCTGAATGCAAGATATTTGCATTAAAATGTATATGCTTTGCTTAAATAAAATACATGTTTATTCAAATCACACATACAAGAAAGAGGCAGGATTTCTTTAGCCAACTACTGCTATCACTGTCAGCTCAAAACCCTTGGATCAGTGTTCCCATCACTGAACACAGAGTGTTCTTCCAAGGACTTTTTGTAGAGCCCTCTTGATGTCCCTGTTCCTCAGGCTGTAGATGAAGGGGTTCAGCATGGGGGTGACCACAGTGTACATCACCGAGGCAATCATGCCTCTCCAGGAAAATGAATCAAAACTGAGATACACACCAAGGCCTTGTCCCATAGAACAAAGAAACCACGGACAGGTGAGATGAACAGGTGGAAAATGCCTTATATTTCCCACGAGCTGATGGGATTCTCAGAATGGAGGAGACAATGCGGGTGTAGGAGAAAAGGATCCCTGAGAAGGGAGCAATGCCAAGAAAGCCAGTCACCACGTACAGCAGGATGTAACTGATGAGCGTGTCTGAGCAGGCAAGTGTGAGGACCTGAGAAAATTCACAATAAAAGTGTGGAATGACCCAGTTGGTACAGAAGGACAGCCGTAACATCAGCAGACTCTGGATCAAGGAGTATAATAAGCTGATGAACCAAGACACAAGAACCAGCAGACCACAGAGGCAAGGGTTCATGATGACTGTGTAGTGCAGGGGGTGACAGATGGCCACAAAGCGGTCATAGGCCATCACAGTCAGGAGAAAAGTGTCCATAACTACAAAAACCGTGAAAAAATACATCTGGGTGGTGCAGCCTGCGTAGCTGATAGATTTGCTCTGTGTCTGGATGTTCACCAGCATCTTTGGAACTGTGGTGGAAGTGAAACAGACATCGGTAAAGGCCAGGTTGGAGATGAAGAAGTACATGGGGGTGTGGAGGTGGGAGTCTGAGCTGATGGCCAGGATGATGAGCAGGTTCCCAAGGACAGTGACCACAAACATAGATAGAAACAGCTCAAATAAGATGTGCTGGTGCTCTGAGTCTTGGGAAAATCCCAGGAGTAAAAATTCTAAAACACGTGTTTGATTTCCTGCTTTCATGTTGCTGATGCATCTGCTAGATGATTGAAGAAAGGGGGAGAAACATGAAATAACCACTGGACTGACTCTAGAGTCTCTCTCTGTGTGTTAGAGGAGCCCACTAGGCTCCTGTGTCCATGGAATTCTCCAGGCAAGAATACTGGAGTGGGTAGTCTATCCCTTCTCCAGGGGATCTTCCTAACCCAGGGATCGAACTCAGGTTTCCTGCATTTCAAGCAGATTCTTTACTGTCTGAGCCACCATGGAAGCCCATAGAGTCTTTCTACTCCTTTAATTTCTTAAAGTGATAGATTGGGTATAAAAGCATTAACATGACAAAGCTTCAGAATCCTATATTGCTATTTGTCTATACAGCATTTCAACCACTGTCCACTGACCTTTGGGATACACATCCATCCTCTTCACTCTGGCTTGTTGTTGGGTTAGTCACTAAGGTGTATCTGATTCTTTGCAACTGCATGGACTACAGCCCACCAGGCTCCTCTGTCCATGGGACTTTCCAGGCAAAATAATGGAATGGGTGGCCATTTCCTCCTCCAGAGTCTCTTCCTGATGCAGGGATCAAAAACGTGTCTGCTGCATTGCAGGCAGATTCTTTACTACTGAGTCACCAGGGAAGCTTCTATCTCTGGCTTCAGTTCAGTTCAGTTCAGTTGCTCAGTCGTGTCCGACTCTTTGTGACCCCATGAACTGCAGCATGTCAGGCCTCCCTGTCCATCACCAACTCCCGGAGTTCACCCAAACTAATCTCCAAGGATTCGGTGATGCCATCCAGCCATCTTATCCTCTGTCGTCCCCTTCTCCTCCTGCCCCCAATCCCTCCCAGCATCAGAGTCTTTTCCAATGAGTCAACTCTTCACATAAGCTGGCCAAAGTATTGGAGTTTCAGCTTTAGCATCATTCCTTCCAAAGAACAGCTAGGACTGATCCCCTTTAGAATGCACTGGTTGGATCTTCTTGCTGTCCAAGGGACTCTCAAAAGTCTTTTCCAACACTACAGTTCAAAAGCATCAGTTCTTTGGTGCTCAGCTTCCTTCACAGTCCAATTTTCACATCCATAAATGACTGCCAGAAAAACCATAGGCTTGACTAGATGGACCTTTGTTGGCAAAGTAATGTCTCTGCTTTTGAATATGCTATCTAGGTTGGTCATAACTTTCCTTTCAAGGAGTAAGCGTCATTTAATTTCATGGCTGCAATCACCATCTGCAGTGATTTTGCAGCTCCCAAAAAAGTCTGAGACTGTTTCCACTGTTTCCCCATCTATTTCCCATGAAGTGATGGGACCAGATGCTGTGACCTTAGTTTTCTAAATGTTGAGCTTTAAGCCAACTTTTTCACTCTTCTCTTTCACTTTCATCAAGAGGCTTTTTAGTTCCTCTTCACTTTGTGCCATAAGGGTGGTGTCATCTGCATATCTGAGGTTATTGATATTTCTCCCAGCAATCTTGATTCCAGCTCGTGCTTCTTCCAGCCCAGCATTTCTCATGATGTACTCTGCATAGAAGTTAAATAAGCAGGGTGACAATATACAGCCTTGACGTACTCCTTTCCTACTTGGAACCAGTCTGTTGTTCCATGTCCAGTTCTAACTCTTGCTTCCTGACCTGCATATAGGTTTCTCAAGAGGCATGTCAGGTAGTCTGGTATTCCCATCTCTTTCAGAATTTTCCACAGTTTATTGTGATCCACACAGTCAAAGGCTTTGGCATAGTCAGTAAAGCAGAAATAGATGCTTTTCTGGAACTCTCTTGCTTTTTCAATGATCCAGCGGATATTAGCAATTTGATCTCTGGTTCCTCTGCCTTTTCTAAAACCAGCTTGAACATCTGGAAGTTCATGGTTCACGTATTGCTGACGCCTGGCTTGAAGAATTTTGAACATTACTTTACTGGCATGTGAGATGAGTGCAATTGTGTGGTAGTTTGAGCATTCTTTGGCATTGCCTTTCTTTGGGATTGGAATGAAAACTGACCTTTTCCAGTCCTGTGGCCACTGCTGAGTTTTCCAAATTTGCTGCCATATTGAGTGCAGCACTTTCACAGCATCACATTTCAGGATTTGAAATAGCTCAACTGGAATTCCATCACCTCCACTAGCTTTGTTCGTAGTGATGCTTTCTAAAGCCCATTGACTTCACATTCCAGGATGTCTGGCTCTAGGTCAGTGATCACACCATCACGATTATCTGGTCTTGAAGATCTTTTTTGTACAGTTCTTCTGTGTATTCTTGCCACCTCTTTGTAATATCTTCTGGTTTTGTTAGGTCCATACCATTTCTGTCCTTTATTCAGCCCATCTTTGCATGAAATATTCCCTTGGTATCTCTAATTTTCTTGAACATATCTCTAGTCTTTACCATTCTATTGTTTTCCTCTATTTCTTTGCATTGATTGCTGAGGCAGGCTTTCTTATCTCTCCTTGCTGTTCTTTGGAACTCTGCATTCAGATGCTTATATCTTTCCTTTTCTCCTTTGCTTTTCGCTTCTCTTGTTTAGGATCATCAAATCTAAAAAGTTAGCGCAGGACTTCCCTGGTGGTCCAGTTGATAAGAATTCACCTGCCAATGCAGGGAACATGGGCTTGATCTCTGGTCCAAGAAGATCCCACATGTTGCAGCACAACTAATCCCATATGTCACAACTGCTGAAGCCCTCATGCCCTAGAGCTCATGCTCCACAAGAGAAGCCACCTCAATGAGAATTCCACTCATTGATACTAAAAAAAGCTCCATGAAGCACCAAATACCTAGTGTAGAGAAAAACAAACAAGTACATTTTCTAAAAAAAAAAAAATTAAAAGTTAAAAGCAACTTTGAAACTTAGAGATAAATAGTTCATTCTTGCTCTAAAGAAAAAGTGGAACATGAGGCCCAGTGAAATACAGTAACTTGTTCTAGATTGTTTACCTTGTCTGGGACCAGAAATGAGTCAGTTAACCATGCCTCAGAGGTGAGAAAATTTGAGAGAATATCTCAACTATCTAGACAGAGTACTGTGGGATGAGTAGAATTAAAGTTTATTTCTTATGTAAAAATGAAGAAAATATTTTCACTAAATAATAAAACACATTTACAAATGTTTAGGGGCTTCCCTGATAGTTCAGTTGGTAAAGAATCCACCTGCAATGCAGGAGACCCTGATTCAATTCCTAGGTCAAAAAGATCCGCTGGAGAATGGATAGGCTACCCACTCCAGTATTCTTGAGCTTACATTGTGGCTCAGCTGGTAAAGAATCTGCCTGCAATGAGGGAGACCTGGATTCGATCCCTGGGTCGGGAAGACACTCTGGAGAAGGGAAAACCTACCACTCTAGTTTTCTGTCCTGGAGAATTCCATGGGCTGTATTGTCCATGGTGTTGCAGAGTCAGACATGACTGAGCAAGTTTCACCTACAAATGTTTAATGCCTGGTATGACAAGGACATTGAGGGCAGGAGGAGAAAGGAGTGGTAAACGATGAAATTGTTAGATAGCATTATTGACTCAATGGACATGAGTTTGAGAAAATTCCAGGAGATGGTGAAGGACAAGGAAGCCTGGCATGCTGCAGTCCATGGGGTCACAAAGAGCTGGACATGACTGATTGTCCAAACAACAACAAATACCAAGACGATCATTATCTCGTAGAAACAGGGCTATATGCTTCCTGGACATTTGTCATGTGATGAAACACCCTTCACCTGGGAAGTTAAGGGACTGGTTTAAATGTCCAAGGAAAATGTGTCCATCAAGTCTTAAACCATTTCAGTACCATTAGATACTAGAATGGTCACAAATAAAATTTTGTTCTCTATGCTGCTGCTGCTGCTAAGTCGCTTCAGTCGTGTCCAACTCTGTGAAACCCCATAGGTGGCAGCCCACCAGGCTCCCCCGTCCCTGGGATTCGCCAGGCAAGAACAGTGGAATGAGTTGTCATTTCCTTCTCCAATGCATGAAAGTGAAAAGGGAAAGTGAAGTCGCTCAGTCATGTCTGACTCCTAGCGACCCCATGGACTGCAGCCTACCAGGCTCCTCTGTCCATGGGATTTCCCAGGCAAGAGTACTGGAGTATGGTGCTCATTAAATATTGGGAGGAAAGAAATTGCACCAAGATATTTACACATGAACCTGAAAGGATGAGTCGTATGTGGCACCCACATTACAGTGATCCTTAGAATGGAGCTAAGAAGATGACACTCATCTAGAGTCCACCTGCCCTCTGATTCTCACCACCCCTGGTCCTGAGGGTCTTTTACCCAAAGTAATAGATCCTATAGCCAGCAATTAGGGATAACATAAGATCATACAATGATTGATACTGAAGGACAGGGAAGCCTGGCATCCTGCAGTCCATAGGGTCACAAAGAGTCTGACACAACAGCGACTGAACAATACAATGACTGTCAGTGTTCTGTTTGCCTTTTACAAGTCTTTCTGCACACTTGCTATTCTGTAATGCACCTAATTACAAAGGAGAAAGACTACCATTGGCTGTCATCACTGTCAGTCTCCTTTGGTATTAAAATCCAAGTCCCCTAAGTTTCCTTAGGAGGATGAAGGACGGGTCAAATAGGTGAAGGGGGGTCCAAATGCGCAAACCTCCAGTTATGAAGTAAATAAGCCATGGGGTTCTACTGTATAACATGGGGACTGTTTGCATATTTGAAAGCTGCTAAGAGAGTAGAATTTAAAAGTTCTCATCACAAGAAAAAACTTTGTAATCTTTTTCTTGAGTTTGTGATCTTGTGACTTGGTCTTAACTGGCTTGTTGCAACCACTTTGAAATATTGAGTATTGAATGTCTTCAAATATTGAATCATTTGGTATACATCTGAAAATAAGATAGTGTTATATGTCCATTGTCAGTCAATAATTTAAAAGAACTCAAGGCAGATAGTGTCTTTGGAAAGATAAAAATGACCATATCATATGCAAATTGTTTAACTACACATGAGTATCTTCACTCTATCTGACTTTGGGGAAGATGGGCAGTTTGTAATTGTCTATAAGGGCTTCTGATCAGTTGAAAGGCAGTCCAATTTCCATGACTCATATTTGAAGTATGATAGTTTGTAAAAGATTCCCATGATTTTTAATAAATGTAGATTGTTCTCTTGCATTCCAACTTGCTTTATTCAGCAAAGTAGTAGAGGGTATATGAGAATGTCTGAGATTCTAGGTATTCCCTGGAGTGTGCTGTGTAAGTTAATGGATCAACTGCCTTGAAAGAGAGGAAAGTAATTTTGTCTCCTACTGATCTGTTGTGGGCTTCCCAGGTGGCACTGGTGATAAAGAACCTGCCTGCCAACACAGTATATGTAAGAGGCCAGGGTTCGATCCCTGGGTGGGGATCGCAGATCTATCGCAGAGTTCTTGGCACACAGAAACCCTTCAAATGACTACAATGAGTGAATTAATAAGTAGATGAGTGTACAAACCAGTATTTCTCCAAAATCTCTGGGTGTCTATGACTCCCAAACCTTCAGCAACTCTTGTCCTCAAGGAAGTTACTATGTGGAAAGAAGATAAAAGAAATAAGATGTTAATATTAATAGAAGAGAGATAGAAAGAGAGGCAGAAAAGGAATATCAACTTTCTGCACATTAAATAACCAAGTCCAGACTTCCCTGTGGCTCAGTTGTAATCAATCTGCCTGCCAATGCAAGAGACAAGAGTTCTATCCCTGGTCTGGGAAGATTCCACATGCAGTGGAGCAACTAAGCCCATGCACCACAACTACAGAGCCCACACTGTAGAACCTGGAAATAGCAACTACTGAGCACCTAGAGCTCATGTTCTGCAACAGAAGAAGCCACCACATTAAGAAACCCAGGCACCACAACTAGAGAATACCCGCTGCTCTTTGCAATCAGAGAAAAAAGCCTGCACAGCAACAAAGACCCACATAGCCAAAAATAAATTAAACGGGCAACATGCTCACTCCCAATGTTGAACCATCCCTAGTTCCAACAATTTAGCCTATTTGCTCTGGCCAATGTATTTACTAATTCTTTCACTTGGGATCTTTCTTCTTTTCAGTTTTAATTTTTTATTGAAGTAGAGTTGATTTAAAATGTGTAATCTCTGCTGAAGAGTGAAATGATTCATTTACACATATACATTGTTTTCTATATCCTTCTCCATTATGGTTTATCACAGGATGTTGAATATAGTTCTCTGTGCTATACAGTAGGACCTTGTGGTTTGTCCATTCTGTCACCTGGGTATCAGCAATTGCTCTTCTAGTCCTTCTCTGAAATACCATCATACGTGTCTCTGACTTCCTGTCTTAATTATCTAAAGGTACAAACTTAAGGTAACTGAGAGACTAAATAGGGAAATTCCACATTTGCAAGAAATTTCACAAAGGATGAATTATCACACAGCTATTTTTCTGTGATGATAAGTAAAGATACTCATCATCTTCTGATTTCCCTTTCTGGAATTTCTTCAACATTTATATTCCGAGTTCTTTCACTTCTGCTAAATACCTTTAATCTCTGAATGAGGAGATCCTTCCTTTTTTGTGCTCTCCCCTCAAACACTTGAAGACCTCCTTCCAGGACAGAACAATGGGGTGTGTGTGCGAGCTTAGTCTTTTGGCTGTTTGTGACCCCATGGACTGTAGCCTTCCAGGCTTCTCTGCAAATGGGATGTTTTCCCAGCAAGAATACTGAAGTGGCTTGCCGTTTCTTCCTCCAGGGGATCTTGCCAACTCAGGGATCGATCCCTCATCTCCTGTGTTTCCTGCATTATAGGTGGATTCTTGACCACTGAGCCATCTGAGCAATGGCAGGTAAGAGGATAAAGACACTCATTCCTTTACCTCTGGTTACAGGGCCTAAGAAACTGGAAAGGAAAGAGTCAGGGAGTAGGCAGACACTAGACAAATGCCCCCTCTCTCCATCTTCTCAGCATCACCTCATGGGTGACCCTCATCCTTTCAGGATCATACACAAACATCCTGGTGCAATTTTTCTCTTCTTATAAGTATTTATGAACACCAGGGAGGATAGTACTTTCCCAGGTAATGCTAGTGGTAAACAACCTGCATGCCAATGAAATGTGGGTTCGATCCCTGGGTTGGGAAGATCCTCTGGAGGAGGGCGTGGAATCCACTCTAGTATTCTTGCCTAGAGAATCCCATGGACAGAGGAACCTGGCAGGCTGTATATATAACTGTATATAAATATATATAAACTCCATATATATAAATAACTGAGGTGAAATCTCACTCTGTTGTGGCAACTTCACACAAGTAGTGTAGCCATTCACCTTCCCAAGCAATTATCCTTTAGAGCTTTTTCTCCATAGACATCATAGGGTTTTCTTTGCCTTGTGCTTAATAAGTCGATGCCTTTTTCACTCAATCACCTGTTTTTTCTACTTCCCACAACACTTACTGGGATATGCAGGCTTGCCAATATGGGATCACCACAGGGGCCAGCTTCCCTGAACCCTGTTCTCTCGTGGAGTGTGGGTGATGAAGGAAGAAGGTCTGTCCCACCAGAAAATAAGGATATAGGCCCAGACACATGGTTTGGAGTCTGTTGATTTCTCCTGGAGAAGGTATTAAGTGTCTTTGGTCTCGCACATGGAGGCCTTGGTGACTATAAGTTGATGTGTTACAGCTTTTGTGCCCCTAGAGACTGAATGCCTTCTGAAGCTTGTTAGACAAATTGATCAATGGATCTTCAATTCCCTGTTCAGTCTGACTCCTTAAGGACAAAGAGCACACAGGAAAGGATCTCTGACCTGCCCAGTTCCTTGTCCCTGTGAGACTTACAGAGGGTCTACCTGTGATTCCTCTATTTTGGGTCTGTTTACTCTGGGAAGAATCACTCTGGTCTCCCTTCAATCTCCTCTTTGAGACAAGTGTCAGCATTTTGGATTTGTAGTTTCCACATTAGAAAGATTGCAGAGTACCAAAGGGCCCCAGGATTCACTAGGGCAGTTCTCAAACTTAAGCCTGCATCAAAATTATCTTGAGAATGTGTTACATCACACACTGCTGAGTCCTACCTGAAATTTCTGCCTCAGTAGATTTGGGGTTGAGTTTTTTGGGTGGTACTTAGTGATAAAGTATCCACCTGCCAACACAGGAGACTCGAGTTCAGTCCCTGGATCAGGAAGAGCCACTGGAGAAGGAAATGCCAATCCACTCCAGTACTGTTTCCTGGGAAATCCCATGGACAGAGAAGCCTGGTGGGCTAAAGTCCATGGAGTTACATAAGAGTTGGACACAACTTAGGGGCTAAACAACAACAACGTTTGGGGCTTAGCTCTAGTAGTTTAGATTTTTTTTAAGTTTCCAAATTTTGCCAGTCCCCACGACAATCTTTTGAGAACCACTGTCCTGGGGTTCAGTTCAGTTCAGTCACTCAGTCGTGTCTGACACTTTGTGACCCCATGAACCTCCAGCACACCAGGCCTCCCTGTCCATCACCAACTCCCGGAGTCCACTCAAACTCATATCCATTGAGTCGGTGATGCCATCCAAGCATATCATCCTCTGTCTTCCCCTTCTCCTCCTACCCTCAATCTTTCCCAGCATCAGAGTCTTTTCCAATGTGTCAGCTCTTCACATCAGGTGGCCAAAGTATTGGAGTTTCAGCTTCAACATCAGTCCTTTCAATGAACACCCAGGACTGATATTCTTTAGGATGGATCTCCTTGCTGTCCAAGGGACTCTCAAGAGTCTTCTCCAACACCACAGTTCAAAAGCATCAATTCTTCAGTGCTCA
This sequence comes from Bos taurus, assembly GCF_002263795.3. NCBI lineage: Eukaryota > Metazoa > Chordata > Mammalia > Artiodactyla > Bovidae > Bos > Bos taurus. The sequence goes on along the minus strand of NC_037334.1, from coordinate 13,688,758 downwards.
GCTTTCTTTATAGTCCAACTCTCACATCCATACATGACCACAGGAAAAACCATAGCCTTGACTACATGGACCTTTGTTGGCAAAGTCACATCTCTGCTTTCTAATATGCTGTCTAGGTTAGTCATAAGTTTCCTTCCAAGGAGTAAGTGTCCTTTAATTTCATGGCTGCAGTCACCATCTGCAGTGATTTTGGAGCCCAGAAAAATAAAGTCTGACACTGTTTCCACTGTTTCCCCATCTATTTGCCATGAAGTGATGGGACCAGATGCCATGATCTTCGTTTTCTGAATGTTGAGCTTTACACCAACTTTTTCACTCTCCTCTTTCACCTTCATCAAGAGGCTCTTTAGTTCTTCACTTTCTGCCATAAGGGTGGTGTCATCTGCTTATCTGAGGTTATTGATATTTCTCCTGGCAATCTTGATTCCAGCTTATGCTTCATCCAGCCCAGCGTTTCTCATGATGTACTCTGCATATAAGTTAAATAAGCAGGGTGATAATATACAGCCTTGACGTACTCCTTTTCTATTTGGGACCAGTCTGTTGTTCCATATCCAGTTCTAACTGTTGCTTCCTGACCCACATACAGATTTCTCAAGAGGCAGGTCGAGTGGTCTGGTATTTCCATCTCTTTCAGAATTTTCCAAAGTTTATTGTGATCCACACAGTCAAATAATTTGAGTATTATCCAAACTACCATAAAACTAATGGAAAAGAAGAAAACTTACACAAACATAGGTACAAAATTATACTAATTGTGGGTATGTGTGTGTGTGTGTGTGTGTGTAAAAAATGTGTATGTATAGAGAAGAGACTGGTAGAAAATGAAATGAAGTGTTGACAGTGAAAAATAATCCAATTGACTGAGGTTTTTGTTAATATATAGCTTCCCATCTTATCCCAGACTTACCTACTCAACATCTCCAGGAGAAGAGTTTGAGAATTTACTTTTTAAAAATGTTTATTTATTTGCTTGCATAGAGTCTTAGCTGTGGCACACAGGATCTTCATTGCAGCCTACAAATGCTCTAGTTGTAGTGAGAGGGCTCCGGACCTCAAGGGCTCAGCAGTTGTGGCATGGGGGCTTAGTTGCACCCACATGACACATGCATCATAGTTCCCCTTCCAGGGATACATCCTGTATTCCCTGAATTGCAAAGTGGATTCTTAATCACTGAACCACCAGAGAAGTCCTAACTGAGGGGTTACTTTTGAAAGAAAATTACAATACATGTGAGAGTTGAATGGCAAAGAAGGCTGAGTGCCAAAGAATTGATGCTTTTGAACTGTGGTGCTGGATAAGACTCTTGAGAGTCCCTTGGACAGGAAGGATATCAAATCAGTCAATCCTAAAGGAAATCAACCCTGAATATTCACTGGAAGGACTGATGTTGAAGCTGGAGCTCCAATAATTTGGCCACCTGATGGGAAGAACTGACTCATTGGAAAAGATCCTGATGCTGGGAAAGATTGAGGGCAGGAGGAGAAGAGGACGACAGAGGATGAGATGGTTGGATGGTATCACTGAATCAGTGGACATAAGTTTGAGTAAACGCCAGGAGATAGTGAAGGAAAGGAAAGCCTGGCGTGCTGCAGTCTATGGTGTCGCAAAGAGTCAAACACTATTTAGTGACTGAGCAACAACAGTTTTACTTTATTTTATGTTTATTGCATATAGGCTCACAAGCTGGATCAAGATTGCCAGGAGAAATATCAACAACCTCAGATATGCAGATGATACCACTTTTGTGGTAGAAAGTGAACAAGAACTAAAAAGCCTCTTGATGACGGTGAAAGAGAAGAGTAAAAAAGCTGGCTCAAAACTCAATATTCAAAAAACTGGGATCATGGCATCCAGTCCCATCACTTTATGGCAAATAGATGGGGGAAAAGTGGAAACAGTTGCAGATTTTATTTTCTTGGGCTCCAAAATGACTGTGGATAGTGACTGCAGACATGAAATTAAAATACACTTGCTTCTTGGTAGGAAAGCAATGACAAACCTAGACAGTGTATTAAAAAGAGGAGACATCACTTTGCCAGCAAATGTCCATACAGTCAAAGCTATGGTTTTTCCAGTAGTCATGTACAGATGTGAGATTTGGACCATAAAGAAGACTGAGAGCTGAAAAATTGATGCTTTTGAACTGTGGTGCTGGAGAAGACTCTTGAGAGTCCGTTGGACAACAAGGAGATCAAATCAGTCCATCCAAAAAGAAATCAATCCTGAATATTCACTGGAAGAACTTATGCTGAAGCTTCAATACTTTGGCCACCTGAAGGGAACAGCCAACTCATTGGAAAAGACCCTGATGCTGGGAAAGAGTAAGGGCAGGAGAAGAGGCCAACAGAGGATGAGATGGTTGGATGGCATCACAAATTCAATGGACATGAGTTTGAGGAAACCCTGAGAGATAGTGAAGGACAGGGAAGCCTGGAATGCTGCAGTTCATGGGGTTGCAGTCAGACACCACTTAGTGACTGAACAACAACATACAATATATACAATATTCATGTTGTATATTTTATATTGTATATGTGTATATATAATGAAATTCATCATTTTAACCACTTTTATGTATAAAAGTTATGTATAAAAGTGGCATTGAGTACATTCACAGTGTTGTGCAACCATTACCTCCATCTATTTCCATAACATTTTCATCATCCAAACAGAAGCTTTAAATCCATTAAACAGCAACTCCCCATTCTTCTCTCTGATCAGACCCTGAAAACCTCCTTTCTACCTTTTGTCTCTATGAATTTGCCTATTCTAGATATATCATGTAAATGAAATCATATAACATTTATCCTTTTATGTCTGACATTAAAATACTTAATGGTAAACATTTCACTTAGTAAAATGTTTTCAAAATTCAACCATGCTGCAACACCTATCAAAATTTCATTCTGTTTTAAGATTGAATAATATTCCATTGTGTGTATATATCCCATTTTGTTTATTCTTACATTATTGATGGACACATGGCTTGTTTTTATCTTTTGGTTCCTGTGATTAATGCTGCTCTGAACATTGGTGTGCAAGAATCTGTTTGAATTCCTGCCTTCAATACTTTGGGGCATATACATACACAGAATTGATGAATCCTGAAAATATACCTTTAAAAGGATTTCAAGGGGCCTGAGCAGCTGTGGGGGCAACATTATTTAGCAGCAATGCCATCAGTTCCAGCCCACTGCTTTACTTTTTAGCTGCATGAGCATAGGAACATAGTTATTATGCCAAAGAGAAAATCCCCAGAGAATACATAGGGGAAGGATGGATCCAAAGTAACTGAATAGGGGCCTACCAGACAGTTTGCCAGGTTTTCAGCAAAACCTGCTTCTTCAAACCCTGAACCTAAACCAAGAAAAAAAATCTGCAAAGAAAGAACCTGGAACAAAGAGTAATATAGGGGCTGATTGTAGTTGTTTAGTTGCTAAGTCATGTCTGAGTCTTTTGCAACCCCATGGACTGTAGCCCATCAGGCTCCTCTGCCCATGGGATTTCCCAGGCAATAATACTGGAGTAGGTTGCCATTTCCTTCTTCAGGGGATCTTCCTGACCCAGGGATTGAACCTGAGTCTCCTGCATTGGCAGGCAGATTCTTGACCACTGAGCCACCTGGGCAACCCAATGCTGGCTATAACCTGAGCCATATGCTTGAGTTGTTTTGAACATATTTGAATCCCCACCAGATGGTAGAATTTAAATGCATGCTGACTACAAGCACAAAGAGCCCAGAAGACTGGTTGGAACCAGAAGGCTGATGATACTGACCCTCGATTACTCCATCACCAACCAATCAGAGAACTGTGCACCAGCTGATCATGCACTCCACAATCCTCTTCCTCACCCTGTCTTTAGAAACATTTCCTGGAAAGCCATCAGGGAGGTCTGAGCCATTTGAGCATTAGCTGCCTATACCCTTTGTTTGGCCTTGCAAATAAAGTCTGCACTTTCCTTTACCTGAACCTGAAGTTAGTAGATTGGCTTTTCTGGATGCAGGCAAGAGAACCCTGGTTTGGTTCAGTAACAGGATGGCTACCCTGAACACTGTTATATCTACTACTGAGAGATCTGTATGTAAGTTAAGAATAACAGCTAGAACTGGACATGGAACAACAGACTGGTTCCAAATAGGAAAAGGAGTACATCAAGGCTGTATATTGTCACCCTGCTTATCTAACTTATATGCAGAGTACATCATGCAAAACACCAGGCTGGATGAAGCACAAGCTGGAATCAAGATATCTGGGAGAAATATCCATAATCTCAGATATGCAGATGACACCACCCTTGTGGCAGAAACTGAAAAGGAACTGAAGAGCCTCTTGATGAAAGTGAAAGAGGAGAGTGAAAAAATTGGCTTAAAACTCAACATTCAAAAAACAAAGATCATGGCATCTAGTCTGATCACTTTATGGCAAGTAGATGGGGAAACAATGGAAACAGTGACAGACTTTATTTTGGGGGGGCTCCAAAATCACTGCAGATGGTGACTGCAGTCATGAAATTAAAAAACACTTGCTTCTTGGAAGAAAAGCTATGACCAACCTAGACAGCATATTAAAAAGCAGAGACGTTACTTTGTCGACTGTCTAGTCAAAGCTATGGTTTTTCCAGTAGTCATGTATGAATGTGAGAGTTGAACTATAAAGAAAACTGAGTGCTGAAGAATTGATGCTTTTGAACTGTGGTGTTGGTGAAGACTCTTGAGAGTCCCTTGGACTGCAAGGAGATCAAATCAGTTCATCCTAAAGGAAATCTATCCTGAATATTCATTGGAAGAACTGATGCTGAAGCTGAAGCTCCAGTACTTTGGCCACCTTATGCAAAGAACTGACTCATTGGGAAAGACCCTGATGCCGGGAAAGACTGAAGGAAGGAGGAGAAGGGGATGACAGAGGATAGGATGGTTTGATGGCATCACCAACTCAATGGACATGAGTTTGAGCAAGCTCCAGGAGTTGGTGATGGACAAGGGGGCCTGGCATGCTGCAGTCCATGGGGTTGCAAAGAGTGGGACATGACTGAGTGATTGAACTGAAATGAACCCTGAACACCCTTCCTTCCAGCATGCAGAACCTATGGAAAGTACAAATTGGTCCCAAGCAGAGGCTAAGTTGGACAGTGTATGAGACGGATGGGCCATTCATTTCCTATCTCTCTCCAAGAGTTTAATCTCTTAGGACTTGGCAGAGAGAAGGGGTAACTAAATATCTTTTTTTTTTTTTTCATTTAGTACTGGGGTGTAGCCAATTACAAATGTTGGGATCCTGAAAGGTGAACAGAGAAGGGATTTAGCCATACACATACATGTATTCATTCTCCCCCCAAACTCTCCTAGGATGCCACATAACATTGAGCAGAGTTCCATGTACTATACAGTAAGTCCTTGTTGGTAACCCTTTTAAATATAGCACTGTGTACATGTCTATACCAAACTCTCAAAGTATCCCTTCCCTTCTTCTCCGGCAACCATGCATGACTGGTTTCAGTTGTGTCTGACTCTTTGCCACTCTATGGACAGCAGTCCACCAGGTTCCTCTGTCCATAGGATTCTCCAGGCAAGGATACTGCCATGCCCTCCTCCTGACAACCATAAGGGAACTGAATATCTTGAGTCATGGAGATTGTATCTTTCTCTAAGTCAGTGCCTTCAAAATGGCAGGACCTTCAATTGGAGTAACTTGATGCCAGTTGGGACAAGAATAAAATCAAGCCCTGTGGTCTTGGAGACAGTTGCAGTCACACTTGGAAGGGATGGAATGCATGTTCAGGGGAGCCACAAGTGCCATAATGCACAGAAACAAGGAACACCATCTGCTTCATGGATTGAAAATAAGGAGAGTGGAACTGGGTGAGTGCCTTGCAAAAGAGGTGAACAGTTTACCAACTTCTTTCTCTCTGTCTCTTTCCATGTCTTACTGATTTAAGAGCTTTGCAGGAACTCTGCTATTCTCCATGTAGCTCCTTCAGTAAACCCATATTTGACACAATTTGTGGCAGTTTTAAGACATGGTTTACAAATTCTTTTATATTCCTCTCCCTGGTGGCTCAGCAGTGAGGGAGGTCTCACTTCAATCCCTGGGTCAAAGATCCCCTGGAGGAGGAAATAGCAACACACTCCAGTATTCATGCCTGGGGAATTCCATGGACAGAGGAGTCTGGTGGGCTACAGTCCATAGGATCACAAAGAGTTGGATGTGACTAAAGCGTCTGAGCACACGTGAAAGTGAAGTCCATAACCCCTCTCTTGAATCAACTTGTAATTCTAAGTATGAATTGTAGTTGAAACTATTAATATCTACTGTCTCTAAAGAGTTTGTTGCTCAGTTTATTGAAATGTCAGTTTCTTAGTTTTAAAATAGGGCCAGTAAGAATTACAATTTTCCATAATATTTTTAGAATCAAGAATCAAAGATCCCAGCTATGTATTCTCACATGCTCCTACATTCAATGGTATAAATCTCTTTCCTTATCTCTGTTGACTCTACCCAATCTAATTTTTATTTCATGCAAGCAGTTTCTCCAGGGACTAAGGGTGGGGCAAATGGGGAGATACTGGTCAAAGGATCCAAACTTCCAGATAGAAGATGAATAAATTCTGGAGATCTAACTAGAGTCAGGGCTTCCCTAGTGACTCAGACAGTAGAGAATCTGCCTATTTAGAGAATCTGAAACTGCCTATGCAGAAGACCCCAGTTTTATCCCTGGGTCAGGAAGATCCCCTGGAGAAGGAAACGGCTACCTAAGCCAGTGTTCTTGACTGAAGAAGTGCATGGACAGAGGTTACAGTCCATGAGGTCACAAAGAATCAGACACAACTGAGGGACTAACACTTTCACTTTTTCAAATGGGAAGGGAATTCAAAAAAGAGGATATATGTATACATATATATATATGTGTGTGTGTATATATATATATATATATGTCAGATTCTATATCTGATTCACTTTGCTATATAGTGAAAACTAACATATTGCAAAGCAACTATACTCCAATAAAAATTATTTTTTTTAATGTATTTGTTCATTTTTAACAGCCATTGCTGCAAAGGGCAATGTGTACATGAATATGTGGAAGGGAAGGGTGCAGGATCTCAAGCTAGAAAAATAAAGATATATCTTTAAAATAATAAATTTTGATCTTCAAATGAGAGGTAACATTCCATGGCATGTGGAAGCTTTGCTGCTGCTGCTGCTAAGTCGCTTCAGTCATGTCCGACTCTGTGCAACCCAACAGACGGCAGCCCACCAGGCTCCGCTGTCCCTGGGATTCTTCAGGCATGAACACTGGAGTGGGTTGCCATTTCCTTCTCCAATGTATGAAAGTGAAAAGTGAAAGTGAAGTCGCTCAGTCATGTCTGACCCTCAGCGACCCCATGGACTGCAGCCTTCTAGGCTCCATGGGGTTTTGCCATGGGATTTTCCAGGCAAGAGTACTGGAGTGGGGTGCCATGTGGAAGCTTTAAGAAATGGCAATTAGCAAACATGCAAAAATCAACTGCTATAAACCACAGTATTTAATATTATTTTGAGAATTCAAACAAATGCATAAAATGAAAACAAGAAAGGGAGATAAACATTTTAAAGTGACAACAAATGTATCATCATTTGTTGATCAGATGTTGGAGGTGAAGATCTTTCAAATCTCTGAAGATGCAGCTTTGTGAGGGTCCTTCATCACTCATTTCAACAAATCCCTTAAGGCAGTTGTTTTCAAATTTTAGTCACCCATAGGATCCACTTGGGTGGCTTGTTAAACACAAGGAGCTAGGGCTGACGCTGGAGTTTCTGACTTAGCATCAATAGATCTAGGATGAAGGAAAAATGCGCATGTCTAACAAGCTCCCAGGTGATGTTGATGCTGCTGGTCTGGAGACAAAACTATGAGAAACACTACTCTTCTTTGTGTCCCTAGGACTCTGTCTAATAAGTTTTCCCTCCATTGCTTACATCTCCCTCCTCTATACCACCCCCAACCTTTACTTTGGTACCCTGCCTCTTTCAGATGACATCATGGAAACCCCTAGTTGTCTTGATTGTTTTCCTATAGCACACATTTTCTTCCAGAAAGTACAGGGAGATTATCCAAGAAGGGAATTCACACCATATGTCTGGGAAGCCCAAGATGCTTTGCCTTGGGGACACAGAAAGCTTATTTCAAAAGTTTCGAGAACTTTGGTAGCTGAATTCTCAGGCTGTCTCATTAAATAAATTGGCCTGTTGTCACTCTACTCTTTAAACAATTAAGCTCCCTTGGGGTAGAAGGAGAATAATAGAAAAGAAACTTTCTGCCACTGCTGTTTCCCTGAAGATCGTAGTAAAGAGAGGCAAATTTCTTTGTTCCAATTATTCTTAATTTATCTGACTATGCTCAAACATTTACAGTCCAGATTATCCCCCTGGAGATTAAAAAGCTTTCTTCATGAAGAAGTCTCCCAGGGCTCTGTAAGATTCTGCCCTAATTCTTTCTTCCCCTTTATAGGATTTGATTTCAAAGTTAGAAGTTTCTCCCTCAGGGATGCGTTAATGCTGCAAGTTGCCCAGTGGACTTGAATCTGGGAATCCCATTGTAACAGAAACAAAATGCTTTAGAAAGTTTCCTATTTCAAGGTGAAAAGACAGCCTTCAGAATGGGAGAAAATAATAGCAAATGAAGCAACCGACAAACAACTAATCTCAAAAATATACAAGCAACTCCTACAGCTCAACTCCAGAAAAATAAATGACCCAATCAAAAAATGGGCCAAAGATCTAAATAGACATTTCTCCAAAGAAGACATACAGATGGCTAACAAACACATGAAAAGATGCTCAACATCACTCATTATCAGAGAAATGCAAATCAAAACCACTATGAGGTACCATTTCATGCCAGTCAGAATGGCTGCGATCCAAAAGTCTACAAATAATAAATGCTGGACAGGGTGTGGAGAAAAGGGAACCCTCTTACACTGTTGGTGGGAATGCAAACTAGTACAGCCACTATGGAGAACAGTGTAGAGATTCCTTAAAAAACTGGAAATAGAACTGCCTTATGATCCAGCAATCCCACTGCTGGGCATACACACTGAGGAAACCAGAAGGGAAAGAGACACGTGTACCCCAATGTTCATCGCAGCACTGTTTATAATAGCCAGGACATGGAAGCAACCTAGATGTCCATCAGCAGATGAATGGATAAGAAAGCTGTGGTACATATACACAATGGAGTATTACTCAGCCATTAAAAAGAATACATTTGAATCAGTTCTAATGAGGTGGATGAAACTGGAACCTGTTATACAGAGTGAAGTAAGCCAGAAGGAAAAACACCAATACAGTATACTAACGCATATATATGGAATTTAGAAAGATGGTAACGATAACCCTGTATACGAGACAGCAAAAGAGACACTGACATATAGAACAGTCTTATGGACTTTGTGGGAGAGGGAGAGGGTGGGAAGACTTGGGAGAATGGCATTGAAACATGTAAAATATCATGTATGAAACGAGATGCCAGTCCAGGTTCAATGCACGATACTGGATGCTTGGGGCTAGTGCACTGGGACGACCCAGAGGGATGGTATGGGGAGGGAGGAGGGAGGAGGGTTCAGGATGGGGAACACATGTATACCTGTGGTGGATTCATTTTGATATTTGGTTTTTTAAATTAAAAAAAAAAAAGAAAAAAAAAGAAATATCTTGATAAGGATAACTGAAATAATGTCATACCAGCTTTGATACAATTATTTATGATGGACCAATACTGTCCAGATAAGAGAGTCATGATTTCTGTTTGAAGGATGGAGAGAGATCAGAACATATTTGAAGAGGAACCCAACCAGATTCATCCATAGTCTCTTTAATATCAGTTTGCACTGCTGATATATATGGCCTTAATGAGTACCATACACTTAGCCTCTTTCTGTTTGTCAACATTAGTCAAGTGAAAACATCACCTTCTATGATGAAAAGGTGGTCCCTTTACCGAGTGAGACTAGTTTATAGAGCTGACAATCCGTCACTCTGCATACATTTTGGGAATGACTAGAAATTATTCTGTTGGGAGAAGCTTGGATGAAGAATTGTTTTGGGGATGTTGGTGCCTGCCCCTCACAACCAGGCATCCCTTTTCAAATCTGGGTTGCCATAACAACCAGATAGCACTTTAGGTCCCAAACACAACAGACTCCTTTATAGTGATGATTATTATTAGTCAGTTTGCACTCCAGGAAGAAATTTGATTTACTTTCCCTGAGGAAACCCACCATATGACATGCAAAATGTTAGAGAGAGAATAATACAAACTGGAAGTCTGGACGTACTATGAAATAAAGCATGTGTGGGAAAATAAAAAAAAAAAAGAAAGATAGTAATGATAACCCTGTATACGAGACAGCAAAAGAGACACTGATGTATAGAACAGTCTTATGGACTCTGTGGGAGAGGGAGAGGGTGGGAAGATTTGGGAGAATGGCATTGAAACACGTGAAATGTCATGTATGAAACGAGATGCCAGTCCAGGTTCAATGCAGGATGCTGGATGCTTGGGGCTGGTGCACTGGGACGACCCAGAGGGATGGTATGGGGAGGGAGGAGGGAGGAGGGTTCAGGATGGGGAACACATGTATACCTGTGGTGGAATTAAAAAAAAAAAAGAAAAAAAAAAAAAGAGTGGAGGGCTCTGCTTAGAGGACCTTCTTCTCCCCAGGCATTATGCAGAGCAATCCAGGGCTGCTTCACGCTGCTACCTGCTTAACCAAGCCCATTTGAAGACTTGCTCAAACCCATCTTAACCCCAAATGGACATAAAAAAACCAGAGTCATTATTAGGACCTATCCGCCTTAGACAGCAGTTAGGATTTGAAGTAACTTTATTTTCCTTGTTGTTCCCTGAGTTAAGGAGCTTTGATAGGCCCCTCCATGCAGGCCAGATATGTAGGTGGGCCTGTTTTCTTTGGAAAAGAACTGGCTACTTTCATGTCGAAGAGCCAGTGGCCAGCTTGCTGTCGCCTTTCTTCTTGTGAGTTGTCAGCCCTTGCAAGGATGCTCAGCTCACCCTGGGGCCCACTCTTCTTCCAGCCCTCTCTGAGGCCCCACCATCCCACCCAAGAAGAGCAGGTAGTACTTATTACATGCTCCCTGGCTTCATGCCCTTAGCCTTTCTCTGTCTGTTCTGAAGATGATGTTAACCTCTGCTATGAGTATCAGCAACTCTTAAGCCTTACGGCTACCCTTTAGCACCAGTTAGCTTTTCATTCATTTAACATTTATTATATATTGTTAACATTTTGTTGTGTATTATCAGCAGACATTCTAAATTATCAGCAGTCAGAATTTTAGACGTTTAGAGAAAGCTTATTCCTTTAGACACAAAGGAGTGCTATCAGAGATGCAGAAGACATTATTCTTATCTTCATGCTGTCTGTCAGAAATTTAGTAAAAGTTTAAGCCGGAGCAGATCTGATTCCTCGAAGCATTTTGCATGTGCTCCCAAGTATGTGAAAAACTAAAGTGTGTTTGGGGGTTTTTCTTCACTCTTCGAAGCTTCATGGTGTGGCTGCTGCTTTTGAGCTATGGCTTTGCTCATATCTTTTCTTATTTTGCTTGTTTGATGAAATTTTTTGATAGCATTAAACAAACCAAGAGGGAAATACGCCTTTTCTACCTATGCGTAGTGAGATGAGGTACTTATCTGGTTCCTGGTATATTTTTCTTGAATGACAATAATTAAAAATCTTTCAACTCATTAAAAAAAAAAAGAAAGGGAATGCAGCCATTAGTGATATTGCTACTGAGACATCAAGCATTTTGACAAAAGGAAAATATCCCTTAAAACTTATTTACTCAGCCATTAAAAAGAATACATTTGAATCAGTTCTAATGAGATGGATGAAACTGGAGCCTATTATACAGAGTGAAGTAAGCCAGAAAGAAAAACACCAATACAGTATACTAATGCATATATATGGAATTTAGAAAGATAGTAACGATAACCCTGTATGCAAGACAGCAAAAGAGACACAGATGTATAGAACAGTCTTTTGGACTCTGTGGGAGAGGGAGAGGGTGGGATGATTTGGGAGAATGGCATTGAAACACGTATAATATCATATAAGAAATGAATCGCCAGTCTAGGTTTGATGCAGGATACCGGATGCTTGGGGCTGGTGTAATGGGATGACCCAGAGGGATGGTATGGGGAGGGAGGTGGGAGGGGGGTTCAGGATTGGGAACACGCGTATATCCATGGTGGATTCATGTTGATGTATGGCAAAACCAATATAATATTGTAAAGTGATTGGCCTCCAGTTAAAATAAATAAATTTAAATTTAAAAAAAAGAAAAAAACAACTTATTTGGCATGTGAGGTCACTGCAGACCTTAGGGAAGGCAGTTGTGATGGAGGTAGAAATACTCCTGATGAGTTGGTTGAGAAGAGAATGAATGTTGTGAAAATGGAAGTAACAGATACTGACCAAATTCTTTAGAAGTTTGGAGCGATACCCAAAGGGGAGTGTGGGTCTGTAAGTGTTTTATTTCCCTTGAAAGAATGGGAATGTGAATGATTGGATATCATAATGGGTCAAATGAGATCATATATCCAGATGAGGCTCTACAACTGAGAACTGAAGCATCATGGGTAGGATCGTTCAAGCATGGGCTTCTATTTCTATTAATAACTCCTGAATCTCTCAGCAGGAACTTCTTCTGTCTGTATGATTAATTAAGTTATACTGTCACTTATGCAGATTAATGATATCCAAACCAATACCACTTACCTCTCAGATAATAGTGGGGTATTCTGAAGGCCATCAACTCAACCTTTCCAAGATAACCTGACATTTTATCCTCCCCAAAATGTTGCTTTTTCTATGATCTCATCTCTTTGAAAGCATACACCATCAATTCTGGTACCCACAGAATTTTATTTTATTCCAGTGTTCTCAACCAGACTGATTTTGCCCTCTCTGGAACAACTGGCAAAATCAGTCTGGTTGAGAACACTGGAATAACCAGTTTCTGCTTATCACAACTCAGCGCTGGTATCTCACGAGTAGAGACCAGGGATCCTGATAAACATCAGACAATATACAAGATAGACTCTATGACAAATATTAATCAGATCAGATCAGATCAGTCGCTCAGTCGTGTCCGACTCTTTGCGACCCCATGAATCGCAGCACTCCAGGCCTCCCTCTCCATCACCAACTCCCAGAGTTCACCCAGACTCACGTCCATCGAGTCAGTGATGCCATCCAGCCATCTCATCCTCTGTCGTCCCCTCTCCTCTTGCCCTCAATCCCTCCCAGCATCAGAGTCTTCTCCAATGAGTCAACTCTTTGCACGAGGTGGCCAAAGTACTGGAGTTTCAGCTTTAGCATCATTCCTTCCAAAGAAATTCCAGGGCTGATCTCCTTCAGAATGGACTGGTTGGATCTCCTTGCAGTCCAAGGGACTCTCAAGAGTCTTCTCCAACACCACAGTTCAAAAGCTTCAATTCTTCCGCATTCAGCCTTCTTCACAGTCCAACTCTCACATCCATACATGACCACAGGAGAAACCATAGCCTTGACTAGACAGACCTTTGTTGGCAAAGTAATGTCTCTGCTTTTCAATATGCTATCTAGGTTGGTCATAACTTTCCTTCCAAGGAGTAAGCGTCATTTAATTTCATGGCTGCAGTCACCATCTGCAGTGATTTTGGAGCCCAACAAAAACAAAGTCTGACACTGTTTCCACTGTTTCCCCATCTATTTCCCATGAAGTGATGGGACCGGATGCCATGATCTTCGTTTTCTGAATGTTGAGCTTTAAGCCAACTTTTTCACTCTCCACTTTCACTTTCATCAAGAGGCTTTTGAGTTCCTCTTCACTTTCTGCCATAAGGGTGGTGTCATCTGCATATCTGAGGTTATTGATATTTCTCCCGGCAATCTTGATTCCAGCTTGTGTTTCTTCCAGTCCAGCATTTCTCATGATGTACTCTGCATATAAGTTAAATAAGCAGGGTGACAATATACAGCTTTGATGTACTCCTTTTCCTATTTGGAACCAGTCTGTTGTTCCATGTCCAGTTCTAACTGTTGCTTCCTGACCTGCATACAAATTTCTCAAGAGGCAGATCAGGTGGTCTGGTATTCCCATCTCTTTCAGAATTTTCCATAGTTTATTGTGATCCACACAGTCAAAGGCTTTGGCATAGTCAATAAAGCAGAAATAGATGTTTTTCTGGAACTCTCTTGCTTTTTCCATGATCCAGCGGATGTTGGCAATTTGATCTCTGGTTCCTCTGCCTTTTCTAAAACCAGCTTGAACATCAGGAAGTTCACGGTTCACATATTGCTGAAGCCTGGCTTGGAGAATTTTGAGCATTACTTTGGTAGCGTGTGAGATGAGTGCAATTGTACGGTAGTTTGAGCATTCTTTGGCATTGCCTTTCTTTGGGATTGGAATGAAAACTGACCTTTTCCAGTCCTGTGGCCACTGCTGAGTTTTCCAAAGTTGCTGGCATATTGAGTGCAGCACTTTCACAGCATCATCTTTCAGGATTTGAAATAGCTCAACTGGAATTCCATCACCTCCACTAGCTTTGTTCGTAGTGATGCTTTCCAAGGCCCACTTGACTTCACATTCCAGGATGTCTGGCTCTAGGTCAGTGATCACACCTTCGTGATTATCTGGGTCGTGAAGATCTTTTTTGTACAGTTCTTCTGTGTATTCTTGCCATCTCTTCTTAATATCTTCTGCTTCTGTTAGGTCCATACCATTTCTGTCCTTTATCGAGCCCATCTTTGCATGAAATGTTCCCTTAGTATCTCTGATTTTCTTGAAGAGATCTCTAGTCTTTCCCATTCTGTTGTTTTCCTCTATTTTCCTGCATTGATCGCTGAAGAAGGCTTTCTTATCTATTCTTGCTATTCTTTGGAACTCTGCATTCAGATGTTTATATCTTTCCTTTCCTCACTTCTCTTCTTTTCACAGCTATTTGTAAGGCCTCCCCAGACAGCCATCTTGCTTTTTTGCATTTCTTTTCCATGGGGATGGTCTTGATCCCTGTCTCCTGTACAATGTCACGAACCTCATTCCATAGTTCATCAGGCACTCTATCTATCAGATCTAGGCCCTTAAATCTATTTCTCACTTCCACTGTATAATCATCAAGGATTTGATTTAGGTCATACCTGAGTGGTCTAGTGGTTTTCCCTACTTTCTTCAACTTAAGTCTGAATTTGGCAATAAGGAGTTCATGGTTTGAGCCACGGTCAGCTCCTGGTCTTGTTTTTGCTGACTGTATAGAGCTTCTCCATCTTTGGCTGCAAAGAATATAATCAATCTGATTTTGATGTTGACCATCTTGTGATGTCCATGTATAGAGTCTTCTCTTGTGTTGTTGGAAGAGGGTGTTTGTTATGACCAGTGCATTTTCTTGGCAAAACTCTATTAGCCTTTGCCCTGCTTCATTCCGTATTCCAAGGCCAAATTTACCTGTTACTCCAGGTGTTTTTTGACTTCCTACTTCTGCATTCCAGTCCCCTATAATGAAAAGGACATCTTTTTTGGGTGTTAGTTCTAAAAGGTCTTGTAGGTCTTCATAGAACCATTTAACTTCAGCTTCTTCAGTGTTACTGGTTGGGGCATAGACTTGGATTAGTGTGATATTGAATGGTTTGCCTTGGAAATGAACATAGATCATTCTGTCGTTTTTGAGATTGCATTCAAGTACTGCATTTTGGACTCTTTTGTTGACCATGATGGCCACTCCATTTCTTCTGAGGGATTCCTGTCCACAGTAGTAGATTTAATGGTCATCTGAGTTAAATTCACCCATTCCAGTCCATTTAATTTAGCTGATTCCTAGAATGTTGACAGTCACTGTTGCCATCTCTTGTTTGACCACTTCCAATTTGCCTTGACTCATGGACCTGACATTTCAGGTTCCTATGCAATATTGCTCTTTACAGCATCGGACCTTGCTTCTATCACCAGTCAAATCCACAGCTGGGTATTCTTTTTGCTTTGGCTCCATCCCTTCATTCTTTCTGGAGTTATTTCTCCACTGATCTCCAGCAGCATATTGGGCACCTACTGACCTGGGGAGTTTCTCTTTCAGTATCCTATCATTTTGCCTTTTCATACTGTTCATGGGGTTCTCAGGGCAAGAATACTGAAGTGGTTTGCCATTCCCTTCTCCAGTGGACCACATTCTGTCAGATCTCTCCACCATGACCCGCCCATCTTGGGTTGCCCCACGGGCATGGCTTAGTTTCATTGAGTTAGACAAGGCTGTGATCCTAGTGTGATTAGATTGACTAATTTTCTGTGAGTATGGTTTCGGTGTGTTTGCCCTCTGATGCCCTCTTGCAACACCTACCGTCTTACTTGGGTTTCTCTTACCTTAGGCGTGGGGTATCTCTTCACGGCTGCTCCAGCAAAGCACAGCCATTGCTCCTTACCTTGGATGAGGGGTATCTCCTCACCGCCACTCTTCCTGACCTTCAATGTGGGATAGCTCCTCTAGGCCCTCCTGCACCCATGCAGCCATGGCTCCTTGGACTTGGGGTTGGTTCTCCTGGCAAACGTCACTGTTATTGAGGTTGAGAACCCTCGTCTATGTTGTTGAGGAAAAATATTAAAATTTTTATCTTGGAACTTCCCTAATTGTCCAGTGGTTAAGACCACACTTTCACTGCAGGTGGCATAGGTCTGACCTCCAGTTGGGGAACTAAGATCTTGCAAACTGTCTGGTGTGGTCAAAAAATAAATAAAAATAAAATTTTTATCCAAAAAATCCTAACTAAGCTCTATTATTTTATAATGATGTTGAAAATATTATCAGCCTCAATCTTTCTCCATTATTTTGTGCTACTTAATGCTTTTATTGTGATTACATTTACATAACATACATGTAAAAGAATGAAAGTAGAACATTCTTTAACACCATATACAAAAATAAATTCAAAATAGATTAAAGACCTAAATGTAAGATTGAATACTATAAAACTGTTAGAGGGAAACATAGAAGTGAAGTGAAGTGAAAGTCACTTAGTCATGTCCAACTCTTTGACCCCATGGGCTGTACAATCCATGAAATTCTCCAGGCCAGAGTACTGGAGTGGGTAGCCTTTCCCATCAAACCCAGGTCTCCCATGCTGTAGGCAGATTCTGTACCAGCTGAGCCACAAGGGAAGCCCAAGAATACTGGAGTGATTAGCCTATCCCTTCCCCAGTGGATCTTTCAGACCTAGGAATTGAACCAGGGTCTCCTGGATTGCACGCAGATTCTTTACCAACTAAGCTATCAGGGAAGCCCAGAGGGAAACAAAGGCAGAATACTGTTTGAAATACATCACAGCAATATTTTTTTGGATCCATCTCTCCATCATAATCATTTTTATGTGTACAGTTCTATACACTTGGCATTAAGTATATTCATATTGTTGGACAATAATTGCCATTATCCATCTCCAAATCTTTTTCACCTTTCCCAACTTGAAACTCTGGACCTGGTAAACACTAATCATATTTCCTCCCTTCCTCTATCCCCTGGAAACCACCATTCTATTTTGTCTCTATGAATTTGACTACTCTTCGTACTTCTTATATGTGGACTCATAGAATATATATCCATTTGAAATATCTCACTTTTGAGATGTCTCTGAATCTCTTATATCCTCTTTCGTTCTCAAATTTGCTCCATTCTCACCCTCTATGACTCAATGGATGTGTGCTGTTGTGCTCAGTGGCTCAGTCATGTCTGACTCTTTGCAGACTGGTCTATAATCATCCCAGCTCCCCCGTTGATGGGATTTGCCAGGCAAGAATACTGGAGTGAGTTGCCACTTCTTCTCCAAGGGATCTTCCTGACACAGGGATCAAACCCTTGTCTCCTGCATTGCAGGTGGATTCTTTATCACTGTGCCACCTGGGAAACCCATCTTAATGAATTCAGTTCTATTTTTTCAGTTGTTCAGGCCCCAATGCTGGAGTCATTCTTGTCTTTTCTCTTTCTCTCACACATGTATCCTTCCTGGAAGTAGATCCTTTTAGTTCTGCCTTCAAAATACAACTCAACTGACTGCTTCCCAATACTTACACTGCTATCCTCCCCTTGACCTGAGGTACCTATATCTCACCAGGCTTGCCTGCAGGTAGTCCAAACAGGCTACCTTACTTACACCCTACAACCCATGCTCAACCCAGCAGCCAGAATGATCTTTAAAATCTTGTCAGATCATGTTACATGTCTGCTCAAATCCCTGCAATGACTCCCCATCTCATTCAGAGTAAATGAAAGTGTGAGTCATTCAGCGGCAGAGAAAGGCTCATAGGATCAGCCCTGATACCTGTCCTCCTGTTCTACTGTGCTCCCCCTCATTCACTCTGCTCCAGCTAACCCCCACCCCCACCCCCATGCAATCTCCTACCGCAGGGGCTTTGTATTAACCTTAACCTCAGCCTGGGGCACTCTTTCCCCAGATACCACTGGTCTAAGTCATTTACTATCTTCACCTATATCCCTGCACCAACACTGTACTATTGGGTCTTTTTTTTTTTTTTTTTTTTCAGTTGTTTTAAAAATTTTATTCATTTATTTTAATTGGATGATAATTACTTTGCAATATTGTGATGGTTTTTGCCAAACATCAACGTGAGTTGGCCATAAGTATACATGCATTTCCCACCCATTCTAAATCCTGGCTGCTCCCACTTCCCTCCTCACCCTATCCCTCTAAGTTGTATCAGACACTGGCTTTGGGTGCCCTGCTTCATGCATCAAACTCACACTGGTCATCTATTTACATGTGCAGCGCTGTGCTTAGTCACTCAGGTGTGTCCAACTCTTTATGACCCCATGTGTTGTAGCCCACTAGGATCCTCTGTCCATGGAGGTTCTCCAGGCAAGAATATTGGAGCGGGTTGCCCTGCCCTCCTTCAGGGGATCTTCCCAACCCAGGGACCAAACCCAGTTCTCCCACATTGCAGGCAGATTCTCTACCATATGAGCCACCAGGGAATCCCCTATTTTACAATGGTAATGTACATGTTGGATGATTTAAGAATTGCACTATTGCTTCTTGACTGTTCCTCTTTTGTCTCTGCATCCCCTCCCTTTCCTAATTAACAACTGTTTGAACCTGCCCTTGGAATCCAGGGAAGATCTTGGAAGCTGAATGCAGCCTATTTCCTGTAATCAGAAAATTGTTGTTGTTGTTGCTTCATCCTAAGTCATATCTCACTCTTTGCAACCCCATGGACTGTAGTCCACCAGGCTCCTCTGTCCAAGGGATTCCCAAGGCAAGAATACTGGAGTAGGTTGCCATTTCCTTCTCCAAGGGATCTTCCTGACCCAGGGATCGAACCCAAGTCTCCTGCCAATGCAGGCTGATTCTTTACTGTCTGAACCAGCAGGGAAGCCACTTCTTTTGAAAAGTGGGGTGAATAAGAGAAAATATCTCAAAGAAGTGTCTTCAAGAAGATATAAAGTCACACATGTGAGGAAACAAACACAATCCTGATATGAGAAACTCTTTGTTATATCTATTGTATGATTTCTATCCCAATTCTTTTGGAGATAACAAGCCCACAACCAAATGAATGTGAAGAAGACCAGGGTTTGAGAGGCTAGTTTGGGGACTACCAGGTCAGCACTTGATAAAGTGCTCTAAATCTGAAGTTAGAAACTGTTAGAATGGCTATAAGAAAGCATGTAAAACCATGAAATTTTATGGACAGCATATAAAGAAAATGTCAAAAAAATTTACTGACAACAGTAGAGGAACTAATACAAAAACAGAAGTGGGGACTTCTCTGGCAGCCCAGTGGTAAGACTTGCCCTTCCAGTGCAGGGCGTGCTTCTTTGTTACCTGGTCAGGGAGCTAAGATCCCACATGCCTTGTGGCCAAAAACCCTAAACATAAAAGTAGAAGCAATGTTGTAACAAATTCAATAAAGACTTTAAAAAATGGCCTACATAAAAAAAAAAAAAAAAAAAACCCTTAAAAGACAATCCCAAAAAAGTGAAGTCACAGGTGTTTTGGGAATAGAAGAAATGAACATGTCTTTTAAGGGAGAAAAGGAACCAGGAGATTTAAATCTACAACATTTGTCTTTGGGGTTCACAATATCCACTTAGTTCTGAGGTCAGTGACTCATCACAGACAAGGGGTGCCTAGACTCAGGAGCCTTGCCAGGGCTGCCTTCACATCCTTGTTCCTCAGGCTATAGATGAAGGGGTTCTGCATCAGGGTGATCACAGTGTACCTCACTGAGGCAATGGAGCTTCTCTGGGAAGACTGGGTCACAGCAGAAGTAAGGTAAAGCCCCAGGCCTGTCCCATAGCACAAGGAGACCACAGTGCAGTGAGAACCACAGGGGGGAAATGCTTTGTACTTGCCTTCAGTGGAGGCCATCTTTATTAATGAAGAGACAATCTGAGAGTAAGAAGAGAGGATCCCAATCAGAGGAAACATAAACAGCAGGGCAGTGGCCACATACAAAGAGATGTTATTGAGAGGGTGTCTGAGCATACTGCCTTGAGAGTCTGAGTCAGTTCACAGAAGAAATGTGGAATTTCAGTTCCAATACAGAAAGTCAGCTGCATCATCAGTAGCACATGAAAGAGGGAGCTGAATAAAATGATAAACACATGAGAACCAGGAGATCATAGAAGCAGGGGTTCATGATGATCATGTAGTGCAGGGGGTGGCAGATGGTCACAAACCAGTCATAGGCCATCACAGTCAGGAGGAAATTGTCCATTCCAGCAAAAACCATAAAGAAATACACCTGAGTGAAGCAGCCTATGTAGGAGATGTCTTTTCTCTCTGTCTGAATATTCACTAGCATCCTTGGGACAGTGGTGTAGACAAAACAGATGTCAATAAAGGACAGGTAGGAGAGGAAGAAGTACATGGGAGTGTGAAGTAATTAATTGGAGGTTAATTACTTTACAATACTGTGGTGGGTTTTGCCATACATTGACATGAACCTGCCATGGGTGTACATATGTCCCCCATCCTGAACCCCCCCTCCCACCTCCCTTCCCATCCTATCCCTCTGGGTTGTCTCAATGCACTGGCATAAAAGGGGATTATTAATGACATTTATTCCATAGGACTGTTGACAGGGATAAATGAGTTTAAAGAAGAGTTCCTGACATGCTGTGGAAACCTAAAGAAATCATGGCTCAATAAACTTTAAAAGTTAGGAAATATAGTCTGCAGAGATGAAGGCAGCAAGGCAAGTACTTAGAATGAGACATCAGATCACTTGGCATGAGAGAATATGGGAAGGAGAGAAAAAAGGAAAGAGATAGAGATGATGACATTGGTTCTGAGGCTTTCTGGGTTGGAGACCAGCCCTTCAGCACTTCTGGTTACCTTCTTGGCCTGCATTCTGTTTAAATATGCATGGATTTTCTGATAATCTTCCCTTTTCTATGGAAGTTGGTTTAACTGTGTTTATAAAACTTGTATTGAAGAGAACATTCACATGTATTTCTATAGGAAATGCACCCTCTTCCTATTGACGTAGCATCCTCATTGGTAGTTATTTTAAAATATTCCTTCAGGGAGACAAGGTTGACACTGCAGTTAAGATGACTGTTTTATGAGGCAGACAGACATAGATTTGAGTTTTTGTAATTTTCCTGTAGCTCATATGGTTAAGAATCTGCCTGCAATGCAGGAGAGCCAGGTTTGATCCCTGAGTCGGGAAGATCCCCTGGAGAAGGAAAAGGCAACTCAATCCAGTATTCTTGCCTGGAGAATCCCATGGACAGAGGAGCCTGGTAGGCTATGTCCATGGGCTCTCAAGGAGTCGGACACAACTGAGCAACTGAGCACATCTATGTCTTCTTAGCTGTGTGACTGAAGGGCTATATGATCCATCTGAGCTCTTAGTTAAGAGGGTTATAACGATGCAATGCCATAATGAATGTAAAAAGACTGGCACGTGGTAAGTGTCCAATAAAAGATATTACTATTATGATTTACCTACTTCTCTAGCAACCCACTCCAGTATTCTTGCCTGGAAAATCCCATGGACAGAGGAGCCTAGTAGGCTACAGTCCATGTGGTCGCAAAGAGTCGGACATGACTGAGCGACTTCACTTTCACTTGACTTCACTTTCTAATGACAGAATTTTTAACTTAGCAGCCCATCTCTCATCTCCAGATTCAGTATTCTTCCCTGATCTCCTTCTTACTTTGAGGAAAACAAAAGGACTAGAGAAAAACACAATTGATCTGATCATTACAGATCAGAAAGGGTACATTACCTCCTTTGTTTTCCCACTTGGGGTTTCTGTTAATGAAGCTACTACTGACATATTTCAAACCCAACTAACATTTCAAATCCAACTAACATTGTTAATGGACAAGCTCTTCACATGACTACTCACAGTGGCCCAGAAGCTTTGAACCTCTCCCAGGTTTCTCCACCCTCATGAACAGAAATAAAATGAGATCTTTGTCAACAGGAAGAGATTCAAAGACTTAGAGAATGAACTTGTGGTTGCTATGGTGGAAGGCTGAGGGGGAAGAATATTTAGGGAGTTTGGGATGGACATGTACACACTGCTGTATTTAAAATGGATAACCAGCAAGGACCTACTGTAGAGCACATGGAACTCTGCTCAATGTTATGTGGCAACCTGGAGGGGAGGGAGTTTGGGGGAGAATGGATACATGTATATGTATGGCTGAGGCCCTTTCCAAAGAAAGGCAATGCCAAAGAATGTTCAAACTACAGCAGAATTGTGCTCATCTCACATGCTAGCAAAGTAATGCTCAAAATTCTCCAAGCCAGGCTTCAGCATGAACTTCCAGATGTTCAAGCTGGATTTAGAAAAGGCAGAGGAACTAGAGATCAAGTTGTCAACATCCGTTGAATTATAGAAAAAGCAAGAGAATTCTAGAAAATCCACCTGCTTCATTGATTATGCTAAAGCCTTTGACTGTGTGGATCACAATAAACTATGGAAAATTCTGAAAGAGATGGGAATACCAGTCTACCTGACCTGCCTCCTGAGGAATCTGTATGCAGATCAAGAAGCAACAGTTAGAACCGGACATGAAACAACAGACTGTTTCCAAATAGGAAAAGGAGTACATCAAGGCAGTGTATTGTCACCCTGCTTATTTAACTTACATGCAGAGTATATCGTGCAAAATGCCAAGCTGGATGAAGCACAAGCGGAATCGAGATTGCAAGGAGAAATATCAAATAGGCAAATGACTCCACCCTCATGGCAGAAAGCAAAGAACTAAAGAGTCTCTTGGTGAAAGTAAAAGAGGAGAATGAAAAAATTGGCGTAAAACTCAACATTCAAAAAACTAAGATTGTCGCATCCGGTCCCATCAGTTCATGGCAAATAGATGGGGAAACAGTGATAGACTTTATTTTGGGAGGGCTCCCAAATCACTGGAGATGGTGATGGCAGCCATGAAATTAAGACGCTTGCTCCTTGGAAGAAAAACTATGACCAACCTAGACAGCATATTCAAAAGCAGAGACATTACTTTGCCAACAAAGGTCCATCTAGTCAAAGCTATGGTTTTTCCAGTAGTCATGTATTGATGTGAGAGTTGGACTATAAAGAAAGCTGAGCACTGAAGAATTGATGCTTTTGAACTGTGGTGTTGAAGAAGACTCTTGAGAATCCCTTGGACTGCAAGGAGATCAAACAAATCAATTCTAAAGGAAATCAGTCCTGAATATTCATTTGAAGGACTGATGCTGAAGCTGAAGCTCCAATCCTTTGGCCATCTGATGCAAAGAATTGACTCATTGGAAAAGACTCTGATGCTGGGAAAGATTGAAGGCAGGAGGAGAAG
Organism: Bos taurus; assembly: GCF_002263795.3. Lineage (NCBI taxonomy): Eukaryota > Metazoa > Chordata > Mammalia > Artiodactyla > Bovidae > Bos > Bos taurus. The sequence goes on along the minus strand of NC_037334.1, from coordinate 13,664,924 downwards.
GGGACGACAGAGGATGAGATGATTGGATGGCATCACCAACCCAATGGACATCAGTTTGAGCAAGCTCTGGGAGTTGGTGATGGACAGGGAAGCCTGGCGTGCTACAGTCCATGGGGTCACAAACAGTCAGATACAACTAAGCTACTTAACTGAACTAAACCGAGTCCCTTCACCGTTCATCTGAAATTTTACAAACATTGTTAATTGGCTATGCATATCAAGTTGCTTCAGTCATGTCTGACTCTTTGCAACCCTCTAGACTGTAGCCCACCAGTATCCTCTGTCCATAGGATTTCCCAGGGAAGGGTACTGGCATAGGATGCCATTTCCTACTTCAGGGGATCTTCCTGACCCAGGGATCAAACCTGCATCTCTTTTGTCTCCTGGATTGTCAGGCAGGTTCTTTAGCACTAACGCCACCTGGGAAGCCCAATAGCTCAATATAAAATTAAAAGTTTTGCGACCCCATGGACACCAGGCTCCTCCATCCATGGGATTTTCTAGGCGAGTACTGGAGTGTGTTGCCTTTTCCTTCTCCAGGGAACTTCCCAACCCAGGGATCGAACCCGTGTACACACGTGGCAGATGCATGTTGATGTATGGCAAATCCAATACAATATTGTAAAGTAAATAATAATAATAATATTTTTTAAAAAAGAAAAATGAGAAAAAAATTAAAAGTTTTTTTTAAAAAAGAAAAAAATCAGGGGAAAAAAAGAGAGGTTTTGTCAAGACTCTGTGGTATAAAGACAAATAAGAATTAATCTCAAAAATATACAAGCAGCTCCTGCAGCTCAATTCCATAAAAATAAACAACCCAATCAAAAAAATGGGCCAAAGGACTAAACAGACAATTCTCCAAAGAAGACATACAAATGGCTAACAAACACATGAAAGGATGCTCAACATCACTCATTATCAGAGAAATGCAAATCAAAACCACAATGAGGTACCATCTCATGCCAGGCAGAATGGGTGCTATCAAAAAGTCTACAAACAATAAATGCTGGAGAGGGTGCGGAGAAAAAGGAACCCTCTTACACTATTGGTGGGAATGCAAACTAGTACAGCCACTATGGACAACAGTGTAGAGATTCCTCAAAAAGCTGGAAATGGGACTGCCATACGACCCAGCAATCTCACTGCTGGGCATACACACAGAGGAAACCAGAACTGACCTTTTTCCCGGAGCCAGTGGTGGGGCTTGGCGTCTCGCTTCTCTCCTTCCCCTGTTCACCCGGCCTTCCAAGGGGCACCTGCACAGGCGTCTGAAAAATCCTTTTGCAGAGTTCTATGATGGAGACTGAAGGGTATCCAGAGATGCAAAGAGATGGAGAAGTCCAGAATGATGAAATAAGGTCACCACCAAATGAGAGGATGGCTGAGGAGCCAGAAGACATCCTGATAGCACCGCCCCAGGTCCAGGTTCCACCAGAGAGCCTGGATGAAGATGACCTAGAGACCGTGCCCCGAAGGAGTCCTCTCAACCCTGCAGCCTCCAGGCAGAGGTTCCGGGAGTTCCACTATGAAGATGCAGCTGGGCCCAGGGGTATCCTGAGACATCTCCAGCAGCTTTCTGGACAGTGGCTGCGACCTGATATTCACATGAAGGAGAAGCTTGTGGAGATGCTGGTGCAGGAGCAATTCCAGGCCGTCCTCCCTGAGGAGCTCAGACCTTGGGCACAGAGGTGTCAGCCTGGGGTCAGAATCACTGGCTAAAATCTCACTGCTTCTTTTTCAGCCTACATATGAGAAGTGACCAAAGGCTCTCTTTGTTGCAAATCCAACTACAGTCATGAGAAATCTGAACCTTGATTTTCTTTGAGCTTGCCTTTGCTAGCTGTAATAAGAATCAATGAAAATCTTTTTTTTTTTTTTTTGCTTGAAGCAGCTCTATTTCCTGGCACTGTGAACTCCAAAATGAGTTTCCCTGCCCTCTTGTAAGGACAATCAGTCTGCTGCTTGTTTTTGCTCTGCTGAATGCCTCCCTTTTTCCACTTTGTGACACGTTTTAATATATAGCTTTTATGTATCCAAAGAGATGATTGCTTCAACTTTAATATTCTCTCTGTGGTGGCTTGAATGAAAGCTTCTGTAACCCCACCAGTAACTCATTTGGGGTGTCCTTGAAATATTAAAGTTTGATTCTTAATTTTAAAAAAAAAGGAAACCAGAATTGAAAGAGACACGTGTACCCCAAAGTTCATTGCAGCACTGTTTATAATAGCCAGGACATGGAAGAAACCTAGATGTCCATCAGCAGATGAATGGATAAGAAAGCTGTGGTACATATACACAATGGAATATTACTCAGCCATTAAAAAGAATGCATTTTAATCAGTTCTAATGAGGTGGATGAAACTGGAGCCTATTATACAGAGTGAAGTAAGTCAGAAAGAAAAACACCAATACAGTATACTAACGCATATATATGGAATTTAGAAAGATGGTAACAATGACCCTATATCAGTTCAGTCGCTCAGTCGTGTCCAACTCCTTGGGACCCCATGAACCGCAGCATGCCAGGCCTCCCTGTCCGTCACCAACTCCCAGAGTTCACCCAAACTCATGTCCATCGAGTCGGTAATGCCATCCAACCATCTCATCCTCTGTCGTCCCCTTCTCCTGCCCTCAATCTTTCCCAGCATCAGGGTCTTTGCAAATAAGTCAGCTCGTCACATCAGGTGGCCAAAGTATTGGAGTTTCAGCTTCAACATCAGTCCCTCCAATGAACACCCAGGACTGATCTTCAGGATGGACTGGTTGGATCTCCTTGCAGTCCAAGGGACTCTAAATATGTATAATATCATGTATGAAATGAGTCTCCAGTCCAGGTTCAATGCACGATACTGGATGCTTGGGGCTGGTGCACTGGGACGACCCAGAGGAATGGTATGGGGAGGGAAGAGGGAGGAGGGTTCAGGATCGGGAACACGTGTATACCTGTGGCGGATTCATTTCGATATTTGGCAAAACTAATACAATATTGTAAAGTTTAAAAATAAAATTAAATTAAAAAAAAAAAAGTCTCCAACACCACAGTTCAAAAGCATCAATTCTTCAGTGCTCAGCTTTCTTCACAGTCCAACTCTCACATCCATACATGACCATTAGAAAAACCATAGCCTTGACTAGACGGACCTTTGTTGGCAAAGTAATGTCTCTGCTTTTTAATATGCTGTCTAGTTTAGTCGTAACTTTCCTTCCAAGAAGTAAGCATCTTTTAATTTCATGGCTGCAATCACCATTTGCAGTGATTTTGGAGCCCAGAAAAATAAAGTCAGCCACTGTTTCCACTGTTTCCCCATCTATTTCCCATGAAGTGATGGGACCGGATGCCATGATCTTTGTTTTCTGAATGTTGAGCTTTAAGCCAACTTTTTCACTCTCCTCTTTCACTTTCATCAAGAGGCTCTTTAGTTCCTCTTCACTTTTTGCCATAAGGGTGGTGTCATCTGCATATCTGAGGTTATTGATATTTATCCCAGAAATGTTGATTTCAGCTTGTGCTTTTTCCAGCCTAGCATTTCTCATGATGTACTCTGCATATAAGTTAAATAAGCAGGGTGACAATATACAGCCTTGACGTACTCCTTTCCTATTTGGAACCAGTCTGTTTTTCCACGCCCAGTTCTAACTGTTGCTTCCTGACCTCTCAAGAGGCAGGTCAGGTGGTCTGTATTCCCATCTCTTTCAGATTTTTCCACAGTTTATTGTGATCCACACAGTCAAAGGCTTTTGGCATCGTCAATAAAGCAGAAATAGATGTTTTTCTGAAACTCTCTCTTGCTTTTTCGATGATCCAGCAGATGTTGGCAATTTGATCTCTGGTTCCTCTGCCTTTTCTAAAACCATCTCGAACATCTGGAAGTTCACGGTTCATGTATTGTTGAAGCCTGGCTTGGAGAATTTTAAGCATTACTTACTTTACTAGCGTGTGAGATGAGTGCGATTGTGTGGTAGTTTGAGCATTCTTTGGCACTACCCTATATGCGAGACAGCAAAAGAGACACAGATGTAAAGAACAGACTGTTGGACTCTGTGGGAGAAGGCAAGGGTGGGATGATTTGAGAGAATAGCATTGAAACATGTATATTAACATATATGAAATAGATCGCCACTCCAGGTTCGATGCATGAGGCAGAGTGCTCTGGGTTGGTGCCTGGGATGACCCAGAGGGGTGGGATGGGGAGGGAGGTGGTAGGGGGGTTCAGGATAGGGAACACATGTACATCCATGGCTGATTCATGTGAATGTATGGCAAAAACCACCACAATATTGTAAAGTAATTAGCCTCCAATTAAAAGAAAAAGAAAAAAAAAAATAGTGGCTAGAAATAGGAAAAAAAAAAAGATAAATCACTGTTTTGCCTAATAAGGGCTTCTCTGATAGCCCAATTGGTAAAGAATCTGCCTGCATTGCAGGAGACCCTGGTTCAATTCCTGGGTCAGGAAGATCCACTGGAGAAAGGATAGGCTACCCACTCCAGTATTCTTGGGCTTCCCTTGTGGCTCAGCTGGTAAAAAAATCTGCCTGCAATGCGGGAGACCTGGGTTTGATCCCTGGGTCAGGAAGATCCCCCGGAGAAGAGAAAGGCTACCCACTTCAGTATTCTGGCCTGGAGAATTCCATGGACTTATAGTCCATTGGGTCTAATAAAGATATGAAGAAAGGAAATAAAGATAGTTCAAAATACTCCATTCTCCATGGGCTAAGACAAGCTTTTAACAGTCATTACTTTCTCATGTAAGAATTGATTCACATGTTTTATCATTTGCTTCATATCACCAGAAGATGCATATCACCATAGTGAAGCCATTTACAGATTTATAACTGCTTCATGCTTTTCCCTCTTTTAGAAAATGGTCCAAGCTTAGAACATTTCTATTCAGCCAAACCCTCCTCTGTTCAAAAAATGTGTTTCAACAAACTTTCAAATTTTTATGTGCTCTAGGTGATAAACTGTTCAAATCCAAAGTGATTTCAAGTAGTGAAATGCTTTTATTGTTTTCTCTTCACCTCTTTTTATTAGTTTGCTGTCATTGACCAATATAATATTAAATATTATATGCTATATGGTAAAATCTTTTTTTTTTTTCCAAATAATACAGAAACTTTAAAGTAAAAGTCAAGGGAATTCCCTGGCAATCCAGTGACTAGGACTCGGTGCTTTAACTGTCATGCAAGCTTGTGCACTAAGTCACTTCAGTCATGTCCAACTCTTTGCAGCCCAGAGGACCCAGCAGGCTCTTCTGTTCATTCATGGGATTCATGGGATTCTCCAGGCAAGAATACTGAAGTGGGTTTCCATTTCCTTCTCCAGGGGATCTTCCAGACCCAGGGATTGAACACGCATCTCTTATGTCTTCTGCATTGGGAGGTGGGTTCTTTACCACTAGTGCCACCTGGGAAGCCCATTAACTGCCATGGATCATGTACAGTCCCTGCTTGGGAAACTAAGATCCTGCAAGTCACATTAAAAAAAAAGTCAAGTGTCCACCTCATCTTTTCCTCTCACTTCTATTTGGTAAATACTGTTAACATTTTGGTGAGTTTATTTCTAGATTATTCTTTCTAACTAGGCATTTCCTTCCATAAGGGATTAGAAACAAACAAACCTGAGTGACATTCATCTGGTGTGGAAAAGCACAGCGTCCCTGTGCACCATAACACTTCCGTATCTTTGGCAGATAGCAGCTGCCTGATGTACCCCACGTATTCCCAATGATCCAGAAACTAGAGGATTATTACCTGCAGCCTTCAGATCTTGGGTAAGCCTATGTCCATGCCGCATTGTTAACTAGTTGAATATCATACCTTCTCTTAGTTTGGCACTGTGCTTTCTTGCACTCCTCAGTGTAAATCCCAAATCACCACCAGCATGTTGAATGCCTCAAAGTCCTGCTTCTCAGGTTCTGCCTTAATAGAGAGTATTTGGCAGGTCTAAGCAGAGTGGTGGCCATAGATCCTAAAAGGAGAAGCACTTTCTCACTGAGTGCTTCTGCCTCCCTCACCACCCTGTGGTGAGTGGAGAGATGGAAGGAAAAGGGAAGCTTGGAGGCTACACTTCCAGGGCCACCTCTATGTGGCCAGGAAACAGCTCCTGAGGTTTCCTCTTGGCTGTATCCCCTCAGGGATGCTCTAAGATGCTTTTTTCCCCTGTTCCAACCCCCTACCACAGTACCCTTGGCATTTCAGCACTTCTGGTCTCTAAATAATGGACAACTTGCTTCTTGACTGACAACAACGATGGCTATTGAATATAAATAGTATCAGGCACTCTTATTCACTTTCCTGATAGTACCTCATTTAATCCTTACCACAGCTCTAGGCAGCAGGTACCACTTTATCCTCTACTTTAATTGAGGTACAAGGAGGTCAGATGAATTCTCTAAGGTCACACACCTGGTATGATACAGACTGGGGATCTGATGCCCAGCACCCTGGCTTGAACCTCCCATCAGTGGACATTCCAAAGTTCCACAAGTATTAAAACTTGAGCAGTTTTACTAAAAATAATGGTGAATATATGGGCTTCCCAGATGATTCAATGATACAGAATCCACCTGCCAAGCAGGAGATGTGGGTTCCATCCCTGGGTTGGGAAGATCCCCTGAGAAGGCAATGGCAACCCACTCCAGTACTCTCGCCTGGAAAATCCCATGGACGGAGGAGCCTGGTAGGCTGCAGTCCATGGGGTCTCTGAGAGTCGGACACGACTGAGTGACTTCACTTTCACTTTTCACTTTCGTGCATTGGAGAAGGAAATGGCAACCCACTCCAGTGTTCTTGCCTGGAGAATCTCAGGGACGGGGGAGCCTGGTGGGCTGCCATCTATGGGGTCGCACAGAGTCGGACATGACTAAAGTGACTTAGCAGCAGCAAGAAATAAGCTGAAGAAATAAGCCAGGAGAAAATTTCCAGCCATAGGTTAAAATACATTCCATTGTTCATAATGTTTCATTTGAAGTGATTTTGTCCTTAGGGATACAACATTAGCTAGAAGAAAGGAAGTCCTGGCCTTTGGAAACAATAACCCTTTTAGGTTATTCAAAACTACCAATGCATTTGATTAAAAGCATTACTTGTCACACTTCTTGGGAGCACCTACCACCACCTGACAGGTGTTTTCTGGCTGGTTATTTCACTCACTAGTAGTGAAGGGCTACACACTCCATGAATGATCTTTTCATGCAATAATGTAACATTATAATGTCTTTACATGAATATAAAGTACAAGTTACAGTGATACCATGTACACTGCAGTTGGTAATTACACTGAAATTATTATTTTAATTATAGTACAATTATTTTTCTAGTTTAGAAAATAAGTATGGGACTTCCCTGGTGGCCCAGTGGTTAAGAATTTGCCTGCTTAAAAAAATAAAAAATAAAATAAAATAATTTTTTAAAGTAAAAAAAAAATTTGCCTGCTAATGTGGGTGGTACTAGTTCAATCTCCAGTCCAGGAAGGTCCCACATGCCTTGGGGCAACAAAGCCTGTATGCCACAACCACTGAAGCCCACGTGCCCTAGAGTCCATGTTCTGCAACAAGAGAAGCCACCTCATTGAGAAGCCTGAGCACGACTGAAACTAGAGAGTGGCCTGCTCACCAAAGCAACAAAGACCCAGCAGAACCAAAAACAAAATAAATAAATTTTAAAACAAAACAAAAAAATACAGAGTGATGGCAAAGATATTTTTGAATCTTGCCATAATGGAATTGCTGCTGTCTAAGACTATTTACTGAAAGGAATGAAGAGATTCCCTACACAATATTGACATCTTGTATTTCTAGTTCCAGTGGCTCTTGGGTTATACCATTGAGTTTACATATCTTTGTCAAGTGATATATATTGGGTTGGCCAATACGTTCATTCATGTTCTTCCATTAAAATCTTACAAAATAAAGATACTAAAACCCAATACATAGTAGAAAACTGATAATTTTATGATGTTATTCTTGGTGGTGGGAGGTTACTTTAACCCATGAAACTTGTGATAACACCACATCCTTGATTTCACTGTTCTAGTTCTGTTATCAACTAATTAAAGATGACCGATTACTTAAAACTAAGAATAATTTATAAAATAAATGATTCATTCATTTAGAAATATATCAGATATCATTTTCATTAAATGACACAGTACCAATTTAATTTGCTACAGCCTAGTGAAGCATTCCTTTTGCCATCTAAATATTTTCTCATGTCTGAAATGGAAAAAAAAAAAAAAAAAAAACACCATAGAAACAATTGTCTCTTTCTTTCCCTTCACCAACAAAATTCTTGGCAGAATGTTTTAAACTCACAGGGTCAAATCCCTCATTGCCACATCACTCCCAAGCTCTGCAAATAGACCCCTCCCCAGCACTCTACCAAAATTGCTCTTTCCACTGTTTCCATGTCACTAAATCTACAGGCTATCATTCAGCCTTTGTTCCTCGACCTCATAGCATCATTTAACACAGTTGATGACCCTCTCTTGAAACAAGACTCTTGTCTACATAACAAATATCCAGTGTCATGAGGAATTCACTGAGACAGATCTGTCTCTTTTCTTCTGTATTACTTTGTGACCCTAAGTGGTGTGTCTACAGGGAGATGAGTCTTTACATCAGAGACACATTCCTGAAGGGTAACTTCTTTACCCCGAAGCCAAATCAAAAATGATGAAAGCTTTTCCAGGAAGGAAGAGGGTGGTAATGGGAGAGAGACCCATCTAGCCCCAAAGCTGCCTTCCTAGAGCACACACCATTCTGTTCTGCCATTTCCTCTCCACCCAAAGGGAGTTGAATAACTTGAAGAGCAGAGCACCAAAAGAACAATTTATTTAATGAAGAGTGGTGAGAATTCTTCCCCCTGGGGCTGGAGAAACTGTAAATACCTCCCTAGCAACCTCACCCTAGTTCAGTGATGCCCGACCAGGAGGAGACCACACGGGTAACTCCCACAGTCATGGCTTTGTGATAGGTTCCATCTCCCTGGGAGAATCTGTCTTCAGCATCCAAGAGACAGAGGCCAAGAGGCTGCACAAGCATTTTGTTGAGCAATCCCAGCCAAGAAGATCATGCTATATGAGTGAGTTCTGTGTATAAAAAGGAGAATCAAAACAGTGATGGTTCCCAGAAGGAGGTAACAAAATAGATAATAACCCAAGATGGTTTCCCATTAAATTTCTAAAATTTATTTTCCTGGCTATTTATGTATTTTTTGATTCCATTACAATTGTTTTCTGTCTGCCTCAGCCCCTCTAGAAACTAGTGACTTTCTCAGTATCAAGAATTGCCACTCTCTCAGATGTAATAAGTGTTTTCAATCCACCTGCTAATACCTTTCTTATTCTTCTCTAGTACAGTACCTCTCAGGCTTCCCTGATAGCTCAGTTGGTAAAGAATCTGCCTGCAATGCAGAAGACCCCGGTTTGACCCCTGGGTCGGGAAGATCTGCTGGAGAAGGGATAGGCTACCTATTCCAGTATTCTTGGGCTTCCCTTGTGGCTTAAAGTGAAGTTGCTCAGTCGTGTCTGACTCTTTGCAACCCCATGGACTGTAGCCCACGGCTCCTCCATCCATGGAATTTTCCAGGCAAGAGTACTGGAGTGGGTTGTCATTTCCTTCTCCAGGGCATCTTCCTGACCCCGGGATCAAACCCAGGTCTCCTGCATTGCAGGCAGACACTTTACCGTCTGAGCCACCAGGGAAGCCCTTGTGGCTTAGCTGGTAAAAAATCCACCTACAATGCAGGAGACCTAGGTTCAATCCCTGGGTTCTATCCCTGGGTTACAAAGATCCCCTGGAGAAGGGAAGGGCTACCCACTCCAGAATTCTGGCCTGGAGAATTCCATGACCGTATAGTCCATGGGGTTGTGACTTTCACTCACAGTAGTTCTGAAAGTGGGGCTCCTGGAGGAGCAGAATATCCCCAGGAATATGACAGAAATGCACTCTCAGATCCTGCTCAATCATAACGACAGGAACTCATGGGAAGGGACCCAACAGTCCATTTTAACAAGGCCTCCAGGTGATTCTGATGTAGGCTCTCATTGAAGAATCTCTGCTTCAGCAAATATCTGCTTCTCTACCTCACCCCCATGGTCACTTGCTTTCTACTAGGTTGTGTACACTCTTTAGGGCTTCCCAGGTAGCTCAGTGGTAAAGAATCCCAATGCAGGAGACACAGGAGACCTACATTCACTCTCTGGGTTGGGAAGATCCCCTGGAGAAGGGAATGGTAACCCACTCCAGTATTCTTGCCTGGGAAATTCCATGGGCAGAGGAGCCTGGTGGGTTACTGTCCAAGGGGTCACAAAGAGTTGGACACGACTGAGCGACTAAACAGCAGCAGCAGCATACACTCTTTGGTTCAACAAATATGCATCAAACCCCCTTTCTGTGCCAGGTGTGCCTATATGTCACTGCAATTATGAACAGTCCCTCTTTTTCTCTTATCTTTTGTAATGATTATTTGAAAATCCAAGAAAGCTGATGACACTGATTAGTTCAAATTCTATTTAAATTGACCTTCTTTGGTGTCTCATATCATATCAGCAACTGATAGTGACCAATTTTGTTTTCATTTCCTAATATTAAACCTTGTTTACTTTTTTATGGTGTTTCTTTTGAATTAATAGAAACAATGTTAAATAGTTATAACAGCTGGCACAGTTTCCCCTTTCTGCATTTTATTGGTTGGTTTTGGTTTTTTTAAGTTTTAATGATGACTCTCAGACTTCCATGGTGGCCCAAACAGTAAAGAATCTGCCTGCAATACAAGAGACCCAGTTTCGATCCCTGGGTCAGGAAGATCCTCTGGAGAAGGGATGGCAACTCACTTCAGTATTCCTGCCTGGAGAATTCCAAGGACAGAGGAGCTTGGCTGGCTATGATCCATGGGGTCGCAAAGAGTCAGACGTGACTGAGTGACTAACACTTTCACTTTCTTTCACACTCGGTTAACATAGCTGTACTTTATCATCTGTGGGCAGTACTCTTCTGTTCTTAGATGACTGAAGTTTTGCTCTGTTCCCTTCCCATCAATGACTTAAATTTTGTTAAATGAAACTTGGTTTGAAACTTATCATTATTTTGTGCATTGATCTATTGACATAAATATGTTGTTATCTGACTTACTAATATTAAATATTTTTTGCACTTGTCAGATTGATATTAATTCATAATGGGCTATGTTGGATTTTTTCAGATTAATTTTTAATGTATTTATTTTAATTGGAGGATAATTACAATATTGTTGTGGTTTTATCAGATAACTTCATACTACTCCTTTTTTTAATTTAAATTTATTTACTTTAACTGGAGACCAATCACTTTACAATATTGTATTTGTTTTGCCATACATCAACATGAATCTGCCACAGGTGTACACGTGCTCCCCATCCTGAACCCCCCTCGGACCTCCCTCCCCATACCATCCCTCTGGGCCGTCCCAGTGCACCAGCCCCAAGCAACCAGTATCCTGCATCGAACCTGGACTGGCGATTCATTTCTTATATGATATTATACATGTTTCAATGCCATTCTCCCAAATCATCCCACCCTCTCCCTCTCTCACAGAGTCCAAAAGACTGTTCTATACATCAGTGTCTCTTTTGCTGTCTCCCATACAGGGTTATTGTTACCATCTTTCTAAATTCCATATATATGTGTTAGCATACTGTATTGGTGTTTTTCCTTCTGGCTTACTTCACTCTGTATAATAGGCTCCAGTTTCATCCACCTCATTAGAACTGATTCAAATGTATTCTTTTTAATGGCTGAGTAATACTCCATTGTGTATATGTACCACAGCTTTCTTATCCATTCGTCTGCTGATGGACATCAAGATTGCTTCCATGTCCTGGCTATTATAAACAGTGCTGCGATGAACATTGGGGTACACGTGTCTCTTTCAATTCTGGTTTCTTCAGTGTATGCCCAGAAGTGGGATTGCTGGGTCATATGGCAGTTCTTGGAGAAGGCAATGGCACCCCACTCCAGTACTCTTGCCTGGAAAATCCATGGACAGAGGAGCCTGGTAGACTGCAGTCCATGGGGTCGCTAAGAGTCGGACACGACTGAGCGACTTCACTTTCACTTTTCTCTTTCATATATTGGAGAAGGAAATGGCAACCCATTCCAGTATTCTTGCCTGGAGAATCCCAGGGATGGCAGAGCCTGGTGGGCTGCCGTCTATGGGGTCACACAGAGTCAGACACGACTGAAGTGACTTAGCATTAGCATGGAAGTTCTATTTCCAGTTTTTTAAGGAATCTCCACACTGTTCTCCATAGTGGCTGTACTAGTTTGCATTCCCACCAACAGTGTAAGAGGGTTCCCTTTTCTCCACACCCTCTCCAGCATTTATTGCTTGTAGGCTTTTGGATCACAGCCATTCTGACTGGCATGAAATGGTACCTCATTGTGGTTTTGATTTGCATTTCTCTGATAATGAGTGATGTTGAGCATCTTTTCATGTGTTTGTTAGCCATCTGTATGTCTTCTTTGGAGAAATGTCTAGTTCTTTGGCCCATTTTTTGATTGGGTCATTTATTTTTCTGGAATTGAGCTGTAGGATTTGCTTATATATTTTTGAGATTAGTTGTTTGTCAGTTGCTTCATTTGCTATTATTTTCTCCCATTCTGAAGGCCGTCTTTTCACCTTGCTTATAGTTTCCTTTGTTGTGCAGAAGCTTTTAAGTTTAATTAGGTCCCATTTGTTTATTTTTGCTTTTATTTCCAATATTCTGGGAGGTGGGTCATAGAGGATCCTGCTGTGATGTATGTCGGAGAGTGTTTTGCCTATGTTCTCCTCTAGGAGTTTTATAGTTTCTGGTCTTACGTTGAGATCTTTAATCCATTTTGAGTTTATTTTTGTGTATGGTGTTAGAAAGTGTTCTAGTTTCATTCTTTTATAAGTGGTTGACCAGTTTTCCCAGCACCACTTGTTAAAGAGACTGTCTTTTCTCCATTGCATATTCTTGCCTCCTTTGTCAAAGGTAAGGTGTCCACTACTCCTTTCTTACCTTGGTGCAGCTACAGTCAGTGTGAGGTTAACTTGTAGATTTCCCATTTCTGTTACATTTAATGATATCTGTTTTCAACCTTCATTCAGCTTTCCATATTCTTTGATAACACAGCCCTGGGGATACAGAGGTGAGTAATGTGTTATCTGAACTTGCGTGATTTATGATTCAGTAAGAGGGACAGCTCAATTAATTCCATAAGTAAATGCAAAAACATAACTATGATTTGTTTAGTGGAGAAAAGTAGAAAGGGTTCTAAAGGCATGGATTAGTGAACTGCAGTTGGTGGGCAGGGAGGGTTCATCTTAGAGATGAGGACAGGAGTCACCACAAGATGACCAAAGCAGGGAGGAGGATCTCATCAGAGAGGGCAGCACTTCCACAGGCATGGTTGGGGGAAGAATCCTAGCGTTTTTAGGACTCCTAAAGGCAAACATGTTGGGGGCTTTGAGAGTGAAAGGCTGGTATGATGCTAAATAAGACTGGGAGGTTGGGAGGAGCAACGTGTACAGGAAAACCTGGAAAGAGTGTTAAAAGAAAGAAAAACTGCAGACCTTCTCCCTTCTGGATACTGCAAAACTGTCTCCCTTCTGGACATTGAGGAGAAGATCCTGGGATGAAAGCACCTTCCAGAGATGTGTTTGCTTCTGCTTGGGACCTAGGGTACTGTTCATCGGGGACCATTTTAGACTAAGTTCCTCAGGCTGAGGTTTCTAGGACAGTGTGACTGTGGGCTCCAAAATCTGTGAGTGGTGACCCCAGCTGCAGTGTTCTTTGAAAAGTGAAAGTGTTAGTTGCTCAGTTGTGTCTGACTGTTTTCAACCCCTTGGACTATAGCCTGACAGGCTCCTCTGTCCATGAAATTCTCCAGGCAAGAATACTGGAGTGGGTTGCCATTCCATTCCCTTCTCTAGGGGATCTTCCCCACCCAGAGATTGAAGCCTAGTCTCCTGCATTGCAGGCAGATTCTTTACCATCTGAGCTACCAGGGAGTCTAACTCTTTTCTGACAGCATCTCACAAAGGGTTTTCTTCTTGTTTTTCTGCCCTGTACTACTGGGCATAATGTGAAGGGGATACTTTTTAACTTTTGATTTTAACCTCATTTCAGATTTACAGAAAGGTTAAAAGAACAAATAGTTCTTATGTATATCTTCTATTAGATCTCCCCAATTTTAACACTTTAACATCTTTACTTTTTTTAATCCACTTTTCCTTCTTCCTTTTGTAAGTGTGTGTGTGTGTGTGCCTGTGTCTCTTGGTGAAAATTTTCAGAACCACTTAAGAGAAAATAGAACTGTACATATGGGATCTCTTTATCTCTAAGTCTTCAAAATTCACTAGAAACAAGGGCATTGCCTCACACAGCCATAGTCCAATTATCAAAATAATAAAATTAAAATTTATATACAATTATTAAATTTACAGAACTCATGTCTATGTTGACAGTTATCCTGATAATTCCATCTGCAGCAAAAGAACATCTACGATTACATTCAGCTGACATGTCTTTTTAATCTCCTTTAATCCAGAACAATTGCTAGAATTTATTTGAATTTGTTGGCATTTACATTTTTGAAAGGGGCAGGTCAGGCATGGTGTAAAATGTCCTTCGACTTGAGTTTGTCTGATGTTCCCTAGTCTTTATATTTTTATTTCTGGTTGTGCTGGGTCTTTGCTGCTATGTGCAGGCTTTTCTGTTATGGTGAGCTGGGGCTACTCTCTAGTTGCAGTGCATGGGCTTCTCCTTGCAGTGGCTTCTCTTGTTGCAGAGCATGGGCTCTAGGATACCCAGGTCTCAGTAGTTGCAGCTCCTGGGCTCTAGAGCACAGGCTCAGTAGTTGAGGTGCTGGAGCTTAGTTGCTCTGTGGCATGTGGGATCTTCCCAGACCAGGAATCAAACCCATGTCTCCTGTGTTGGCAGGTGGATTCTTTACCACTGAGCCACAGGGCAGCCCTGATGCTCCCTACTCTTTAGACTGAAGTCCTGCACTTTTGGCAGGATCCCAAATGTGCAGGATTTCAATCCCACAGAAGCAACATTATTTCCATCGTGTTGATTTGTCCCCATTGTGAAGATCCATAACCATCTGACAGGGTTGTTATAAAACAGATCCTTCAGATAAGTGGTCAGGAACGCCAGATTCCATTTTATAGGATTCTATTTTCATTTTGTTGTCATAAAATGGATACTTAATACAAGAAATTAGGATAAGCTATAAGATAAAAACAGGTTTTCACTTTTGAGTGAACAAAGCTCCAATGCTTAGACAAAATGGCAAACTTCATAAACATTAAAACTTGAGTGAAAGGCATGATCAATATTTCTAATATGTGGAGGACGCCGGTTTGCTGCTAATTCCTGCTGCTCTTGTCTCTTCCTTCATAGATATATCAGCTACATGGAAGCAGGAAACAGAACAGGAGTTTCAGAGTTTATTCTCCTTGGGTTCTCTGAGGACCCAGAACTGCAGCCCCTCATATTTGGGCTGTTCCTGTCCATGTACTTGGTCACTGTGCTTGGCAACCTGCTCATCATCTTGGCCATCATTTTTGACTCCCACCTCCACACCCCCATGTACTTCTTCCTCTCAAACCTGTCCTTGGTTGACATCTGTTTCAGCACCAGCATAGTCCCCAAGATGCTACTGAGCATCCATACAGAGAACAAAGCCATCTCCTACATGGACTGCCTCACTCAGGTGTATTTTTCCATGCTTTTTCCTATCCTGGACACTCTGCTCCTGACTTCCATGGCCTATGACCGATTTGTGGCCATCTGTCACCCCCTGCACTACACGGTCATCATGAACCCACACCTCTGTGGTTGGCTGGTTTTTATTACCTGGCTCATTGGTGTCCTGACATCCCTCCTTCACATTTGTCTGATGAAGCACCTGACCTTCTGTAGAGATCTTGAAATTCCACATTTCTTCTGTGAACTGACACATATTCTTGAATTGGCCTGCTCTGATACCTTCCTGAACTGGACTTTGATATATTTTATGACTGGTGTTCTGGGTGTTTTCCCCCTCGTTGGGATTCTTTTCTCCTACTCACGAATTGCTTCATCCATAAGGAAGATGTCCTCATCTGGGGGAAAGCAAAAAGCATTTTCCACCTGTGGGTCTCACCTCTCAGTTGTTTCTTTATTTTACGGGACAGGTGTGGGGGTCCATTTCACTTCTGCAGTGACTCACTCCCCCCAGAAAGTCTCAGTGGCCTCCGTGATGTACAGCGTGGTGACCCCCATGTTGAACCCCTTCATCTACAGCCTGAGGAACAAGGATGTGAAGGGAGCCTTCAGAAGGCTCCTCAACAGAACAACCTCTTGTTTGTGATAATTCCAATGGCTTCAGGACTAAGAGTTTCTGTGGGTTGTTGTTGTTCAGTCATTAAGTCCTATCTGACTCTTTGCGACCTCATGAACTGCAGCACACCAGGCTTCCCTGTCCTCCACTATCTCCCAGAGTTCGCTCAAACTCATGTCCATTGAGTCGGTGATGACATTCTTACTCTTGGAACTTCCCTGCTGGACCAGTGGTTAAGAATCCACCTTGCAATGCAGGGGACATGGGTTTAATTTCTGGCCCAGGAACTAAGATCCCACAAGCCATGGGGCAACTCAGCCCATGCATCATTACTACTTTCAAGCCCAGATGCCCTAGAGCCTGTGCTCCAAAACAAAAGAAGCCTGAGCACTGCAACTAGAGAGTAGCCTGCGCTTGCTGCAACTAGAGAAAAGCTCACGTGCAGCAAAAAAGACCAAGCCCAGCCAACAAAAAAGGAAAGAATTACTCTTGCATATCTCAAATCATCTTGTTTTTTTCACCCAATCTTGTAAGATCTGTGATTTTTTTTTCCTCTCCTAGTTTTTTTTGTTTGTTTGTTTGCTTGTTTGTTTTTTTGGCTGTGTCTCATGGCTTGCAGGATCTTAGTTCCCTGACCAGGGATTGAACCTGAGCCATGGCAGTGAAAGTGATGAGTCCCAACCACTGGACCACCAGGGAATTCCCTCTTCCAGGTTTTAACCCACATTCAAACAATCTCCCAGTAATTTCTGCCCCATCTGCTATCCAAAAAATTATGTCTTTGGTCTTCTTACTTCCACACTGGTGAGTTCAAAACTTCAATTTGAAATTTACTATAGCTTTGTTATCTCCAATGTTGGCATAGCATGTTTAAACTCCTGATTGTTCACTTTATTTCTATGTGTTTCACTGTGGATTTGTGTTGTGTATATGTTTGTACCACCATCAGTGTTTTTTAAATTGGATAAAGTATGATTGAATACATATGAAAATATAATTGATGTTTGAGTGCTTATTTTATGGTAAGCCTATGCTAACTGCTCTCTGTTATCTCATGTAATCTTTCCAATAGGAATGAATCTATTCCCATTTTAAAGGTGAGACAGTTGAGATTCTAACAGCCAACAAAACACACACACACACACATAAAACGGGATATACACAAACACCAAACAGTTGCACCAACTAGATGACATGCAAGACACAGACACTACAATACAACCGTTACGATACTATGAAAGTGAAATGGAATCTCAACAAGAAAATAAAGTTGTGTGTGTGTATGTGTGTCTTGTTCAGTTACCCAGTCATGTCCGACTCCTTGTGACCCCATGGACTGCAGCATGCCAGGCTTCCCTGTCCTTCACTGTCTCCCAGAATTTGCTCATTGACTCCATTGAGTCAATGATACCATCCAACTATCTCATTCTCTGTCAACCCTTTCTCTTCCTGCCTTCAATCTTTCCCAGAATCAGGGTCTTTTCCAATGAATTGGCTCTTTGCATCTGGTGGCCAATGTATTGAAGCTTCAGTCCTTCCAATGAATATCCATGGTATGTACATTACACATTTTCTTTGTCCATTCATATGTTTATGGACAGTTGGGTTCTTTCCATCTTTTGGCTACTCTGAATAATGCTGCTATGAACATGGGTTTACCACCTACAGAAGTTTTAAACCTTTTTTAAAACAGATCTACATTTATAACTTTTGTCAGCTATAAAATGACTAGGATTCTTGCACACAAAATAAACAAAAATATCTTCCCATCCATGATAAACTCAATTTTTGTCAACTGAACAACAACTCTTCCCATGCTCTCTGCCTGTGATCACAGCAATTCCTCTTTAGTTGATGCATCAGGTGCCATCCACTGCTCCCCACTGTGGTCTCCCAGGAACCCCCAAAGGGAAAGCAGAGTGAGCAGGCAATCTCTTCCTGGAGTGTCCAGGAAGTGAAATGTCTAGTTGACAGAGGGAGAATACCATTCAGTTGCCCTGTGTTTGGAGTCAGACGGCCTGATTTAAACTTGGCTTCACACCTTTCTACTTCATGACTTGTACAAATTACATAAAAATTCATAGCTCCTTCTCTTTTCTATAAAATAATAATAAAGCAGAAAAATAGGATCATAATATCACTTATACATGGAATCTTTAAAAAATGAAGTTATTTTCAGAGCAGAGATAAAGTCACAGAACAAACTTATGGATATCAAGGGGAGAAAGGATAAGATGAATTGGGAGACTGGTATTGCTACATATACACTACTGATACTCTGTTTAAAATAGAGAACCTACTGCAAAGCACAGGGAACTCTACTCAGTGCTCTGTGGACCCAAATGAGAAAAAAATCTAAAAGAGTGGATATATGTATATGTATAGTTGAATCACTTTGCTGCACAGCAGAAATCAACACAACATTGTAAATAACTATACTCCAAGAAAAAGTTTAACAATAACAATAACAGAGCATGCACCTAGATTTTGAGGGTGATTATGCAGATGAAATGAAACAAGCTATATAAGCTCTGACTTGGGACATAGGATGCCCTCCACAAAGGTTCATAACACAGTTGCTGTCCTCCTTGTCTTCATTCTAATTATCACATTCACCATCTTTTTGGAACACTTAGAGGACACTTGAGAGGCACCCACTTGCTGCTCATAGCTGAGACACCTATGGGAGCTCAAATAGGTGTGGGAGAAAAGCAGAACTCTGAGGGAGACTCCTTGGACCCCTGTCAAAACAAAGAACACAACTGCAGTTCTCAGAGCAGAAATCTTGCATATTGTTACCATAGCATCTGTCTGTCCCAGCTGTCCTGTTTGTCTTGATGAGGAGGAAGTACTGCTCCCAGCAGTTCTTCCCATTCACCCCATGGACCTCCAGACTCACACAAATCCAATGGACCTCTTTAAAGATGCACTGTGGACTTCCCTCATGGTCCAATGGTTAAGAATCCATCTGCCAATGCAGGGGACACGAGTTCAATACTTGATCTGGGAAGATTCCACATGCCAAGGAGCAACTAAGGCCATGCACCACACTACTGAGCTCACGTGCTGCAGCTACTGAAGCCTGTGTGTCATAGAGCCTGTGATCTACAATAAGAGGAGCCCCTGAAATGAGAAGCCTGCACACTGCGACTAGAGAGTAGCCTCTGCTCGCTGCAACTAGAGAAATCCACACACAGCAACAAAGACCCAGTACAGCCAAAAACAAAATAATAATTAAAAAGGTGCATTGTTTCCCACCATGAAAACCTGATATCACACCTAGAAGGAAGAGAAAGGTTACTATGGGGTGACAGGTTGGTCAGCTGGCACTTCCATCTTTTTCTGTAGGTGGTTGGCATTTTCCTGTGACCTAGGCATTTCATACTGTTCAAGGGGTTCTCTAGGCAAGAACACTGGAGTGCGTTGCCATTTCCTCCTCTGTTACTGAAGGTGAAGCTCCAATACTTTGGCCAGATGATGTGAGGAGTCGACTCATGGGAACAGACCCTGATGCAAAAAATTAAAGGCAAAAGGAGAAGAAGGCAGCAGAGCATGAGATGGTTGGACAGTGTCACTGACTCAATGGACATGAATTTGAGCAAATTCTGATAGTGGAGGACAGTGGAGCCTGGCGTGCTACGGTCCCTGGAGTCACAAAAGAATTGGGCCTGACTGAGCAATTAAACAACAACAAGGCATTTCATAATCTTGGAAAATTTTTTGTGCTCCCTTTGGGATGATCAGGTGAGAATTAAACTAACTGAAAATATATAAGACAGATAGACTGATCAGAATAAAAACCTCCTAAAGAGTAATGGTAATTGTTGCCATCACTCCCCCAGATGGTCTCCATGTCTCTTCATTGGTCTCCCTAATTCCAGTCTGGCCCACCTACAGCCCAATCTCTACACAGCAGCCAGAGAAAATTTAGAAATCAAAAAAGGACATCACATCACATCATTTTTGCTACAAAGCATTGCAGTGTCTTCCTATCTCTCTAAGATTAAAACCTTAACTTCTGAAATGGGTCTATAAAGCTCTGAATGACCACGGCCCTAACATTTGGCCACACCCATCTCACATATTTTCCATGTTGGCTTCTGAAACACTGGCCTGTGACAAAAATATCAAGTCAGTTGCTGTCTCAGGGCTTTTGCACATGTGCTTTCCTCTCCCGAGAGTGCCAAGTATGCTTTTTCCTCCTTGCCTTTTGCCTGGCTCCAGGTCTTTTATGAATATTTCCATCTTAGCTCCAAATGTCACCTCCTCTGAGAAGCCTCAGGCTCACTCTAGCCCATAGCCCTACTTCATTAATATTTTAAATCATATACATCATTATCTATTTACATAATTACATCATTATCTATATATATTATTTTCTATTTACCTGTTTATTTATCCTTTGTCTCCTTGGATAACCTCAATGGATTGTACAAGCACAAGGAAATCCCATGAGGCTTACTCTGACTTGTTTATCACATTATCAAAAATGGAAGGTGCTCCAGGGAACCCCTCTCAGTGCCATGTGGCAGCCTGCATAGGAGGGCAGTTTGGAGGAGGATGGATGCCTGAATCCCTTCACTGTCCACTTGAAAGTATCACCACATTGTTAATGGGGTATACTCCAATATAAAATAAAAGGTTTTTTTTAAAAAGGAAGGGGCTTTAAAAGGGTTTATAAGTTGAATGAACAGGGGACATCTGCTAGGCCGACTACAAAGCAGACCACAGGGCTCTGTGAAGGTCCTGACATCCCATCACTCAGTGACCCCTGATTTCTGACTTAACTCTCCAGACACACAGTATCAAGTTGCCTCATGTCTGTTTGGGCCTGGGAAGGGTCAAGGTCATTGTCCTGTTACTGCAGTGACCCTTGAAAGCTTGTCCTCCTGTCCACTGCTTTTTTTTTTTTTTTTTACTTTTTGGCTGCACCCAAATAGTTGTGAAAAGAAGAGAAGCGAAAAGCAAAGGAGAAAAGGAAAGATATTCCCATCTGAATGCAGAGTTCCAAAGAATAACAAGGAGAGATAAGAAAGCCTTCCTCGAGGAAAACAACAGAATGGGAAAGACTAGAGATCTCTTCAAGAAAATTAGAGATACCAAGGGAATATTTCATGCAAAGATGGGCTCGATAAAGGACAGAAATGGTATGGACCTAACAGAAGCAGAAGATATTAAGAAGAGGTGGCAAGAATACACAGAAGAACTGTATAAAAAAGATCTTCATGACCCAGATAATCACGATGGTGTGATCACTGACCTAGAGCCAGACATCCTGGAATGTGAAGTCAAGTGGGCCTTAGAAAGCATCACTACGAACAAAGCTAGTGAAGGTGATGGAATTCCAGTTGAGCTATTCCAAATCCTGAAAGATGATGCTGTGAAAGTGCTGCACTCAATATGCCAGCAAATTTGGAAAACTCAGCAGTGGCCACAGGACTGGAAAAGGGCAGTTTTCATTCCAATCCCAAAGAAAGGCAGTGCCAAAGAATGCTCAAACTACTGCACAATTGCACTCATCTCACATGCTAGTAATGTAATGCTCAAAATTCTCCAAGCCAGGCTTCAGCAATATGTGAACCGTGAACTTCCAGATATTGAAGCTGGATTTAGAAAAGGCAGAGGAACCAGAGATCAAATTGCCAACATCTGCTGGATCATCGAAAAAGCAAGAGAGTTCCAGAAAAGCATCTATTTCTGCTTTATTGACTATGCCAAAGCCTTTGACTGTGTGGCTCACAATAAAGTGTGGAAAATTCTGAAAGAGATGGGAATACCAGACCACCTGACCTGCCTCTTGAGAAACCTATATGCAGGTCAGGAAGCAACAGTTAGAAGTGGACATGGAACAACAGACTGGTTCCAAATAGGAAAAGGAGTACGTCAAGGTTGTATATTGTCACCCTGCTTATTTAACTTCTATGCAGAGTACATCATGAGAAACGCTGGGCTGGAAGAAGCACAAGCTGGAATCAAGATTTCTGGGAGAAATATCAATAACCTCAGATATGCAGATGACACCACCCTTATGGCAGAAACTGAAGAACTAAAAAGCCTCTTGATGAAAGTGAAAGAGAAGAAAGTTGGCTTAAAGCTCAACTTTCAGAAAAGTAAGATCATGCCATCTGGTCCCATCACTTCATGGGAAATAGATGGGGAAACTGTTGAAACAATGTCAGACTTAATTTTTCTGGGCTCCAAAATCACTGTAGATGGTGATTGCAGCAATGAAATTAAAAGACGCTTACTCCTTGGAAGGGAGATTATGACCAACCTAGACAGCATATTAGAAAACAGAGATGTGAATTTGCCAACAAAGGTCTGAAAGGTTGTGGTTGAATCACGCAAAGACACTGGGATTCTTGGCCCCCAGAGAGGAAGAATTCAATCCGGGGCTAGAGACGAGGCTTGATCGCTCAGAGCTTTTGTGTAATAAAGTTTTATTTAAGTATAAAGGAGATAGAGAAAGCTTCTGACATAGGCATCAGAAGGGAGTAGAAAGAGTACCCGCTTGCTAGTGTTAACAATGAAGTTATATAATCCAAAGAATATCTGGAGGTTGTAAAGACCTCATCAGACCTACTCCCATAATTTACATTTTAAGATAACACTGTCCTCAGGCAAGATACATCCTTGTAAAGACCAGGTCTACTCCCATAATTAACATTTTAAGATAACGGAAGGTTGAATCCAAAGACTATCCTTAGGCAGGATATATTATTGTTATATAATCCTAAGGAATGTGGAGAAAGAAAAAAAGTTTGTCCTTTCTTCCTCCTTGAGAATTCCAGACCCCTCTCTCCTTGGGGACCCCTAGACTCCCTATCAACCTGCCTAGGAAATGACTCTCTCAGGTCCATCTAGTCAAGGCTATGGTTTTTCCAGTGGTCATGTATGGATGTGAAAGTTGGACTGTGAAGAAAGCTGAGCACCAAAGAATTGATGCTTTTGAACTGTGGTGTTGGAGAAGACTCTTGAGAGTCCCTTGGACTGCAAGGAGATCCAACCAGTCCATTCTAAAGGAGATCAGTCCTGGGTGTTCTTTGGAAGGACTGATGCTAAAGCTGAAACTCCAATACTTTGGCCACCTCATAGGAAGTGTTGTATCATTGGAAAAGACTCATGCTGGGAGGGATTGGGGGCAGGAGGAGAAGGGGACGACAGAGGATGAGATGGCTGGATGGCATCACGGACTCAATGGACATGAGTTTGGGTGAACTCCGGGAGTTGGTGATCAACAGGGAAGCCTGGCATGCTGCAATTCATGGGGTCACAAAGAGTAGGACACGACCGAGCGACTGAACTGAAATGAACTAAACTAAATCTTAGTTGCAGCACATGGGATCTTTGATCTTTGTTGAAGCATGCGGAATCTGTAGCTGCAACATGCAAACTGTCAGTTGCAGCTCATGAGATCTTTTAGTTGGTCATGTGAACTCAGTTTGCAGCATGTGGGCTCTAGCTCCCTGACCAGAGATTGAATTCAGGCACCCCGCATTGGGAGCATGGAGTCTTAGCCATTGGACCACCAGGGAAATCCCTCTACTGGTTTCATATCTGTTCCAAAGCGTGGTCCTCAGGTGTCCCCAGGATCTTGAAGAAGACTTCACCCAAGATGTTTCTTAATCTTTAGACTTGTAATTGAACTGGAGGTGGAGTAAGATGCTCCCTAAGGGAAGCTGGGTACCCTAGAGGCCACACCCGAAGAGAAAAACTGCTTCAGGAAGAAAAGGGGCTAATGAGGGCTGAGGTATGGGGTTGTAGGACTTGGGGATGAGGGGATAGCAGACCCCACATGTGGCTCCAGCTCTGCTCCCAGTGGGTGGATGTGGCAGAGCAGGTCACTGCCCGAACCCTCAAGGGGGGAACTCTCCAGAAACAGACCACAAAAGCAGCCAATCATTCAGTAGGAAGTGAGGAGATTCAGCCCCACATAATTCTCCTGTGCTCTTCTCCTCTGGCTCACCTATCCCACAGCAGGAGGAAAAGCCCTGTGCCACGCCAGGTATCAGTCTAGCCCTGAGTCCCAGACTCAGCTCTTTGTCTCTGATCTCTGTCCTTGTTTGTCCTCCACTGAGAGAAGCAAAGATCATAGAGCCCAGACCTTTAGAAATTGCACTGTGATGCCTTATGTTGCTCAAAGACAGCTGTGGTAAAGAGGTAAGAAGGAGCCAAATATTTTCCTTGCACATTTTCCTGGCACACAGGTAGGTATGTACGGGGAAGAGGTGTTAGTCGCTCAGCTGTGTCTCTTTGCGACCCCATGGACTGTAGCCCACCAGCCTCATCTGTCTATGCGATTCTCCAGGCAAGAATACTGGAGTGGGTTGCCATTCCCTTCTCCAGGGGATCTTCCCCACCCAGGGATCAAACCCAGGTCTCCTGCATTGCAGGCAGATTTTTTTTTTTTCCCCGACTGAGACACCAGGGGAAGAAAAGCCCACCAAAATCAAGGAAAAGTCCCTGGTGCTGGACAGAGCTCTCCAAGCCCCACTACAATCTGTGTTCTCTTACCTCTATTTCTAGGTCAACTCTAAGTGTCCTTCAGTTTTGGCCCACCCCCTCATAACCCACTCTATGTGTGTATGTGTTAGTCCTTTGGTTGTGTTCAACTCTTTTCAACCCCATGAGTCAACCATAGACTGCCAGGCTCCTCTTTCCATGGAATTCCTGGAGTGGGCAGCCATTCCCTTCTCCAGGGGATCTTCCCAAACCAGGATTGTACCCGGGTCTCTTGCACAGCAGGTTGATTCTTTGCCATCTGAACCACCAGGGAAGCCTACTCTGTACCCACCTGAATAATTTTCCACCATTTTTTCCTTCAAAAGGACATTTTTACATCCACAGAGCTTCTCCTCTATGCCTAACACTGAGCTGGGTACTGCACATAAAGAGGTAACTATAATGTGTTGCTCTCCAGGTAGGATGTAAAAACCCAGAAATGAACACATGGATGCAGTGTGATAGCTTGCTTCAGGTGTGGTCCAGTTTCAACAAGGTACAGAGAAGGTCCAAAGAGAGTATGCCCGTTGCTGCCTGGCAATGCCAATGAAGATTTCAGGACAGAGTATGGAAGGGGGGATACGACTTTTCCAGGTGAGAGGGGACTCCCAATGAGAGGGGTAAAGGTCCAAAGCTATGAAATTGTACAGGATGTTCCTAGAATTATAAAATGTTGAGTAATTGAGTATCTAATATCAAAGCATTATTTTCCAATAAATAAAAGTGTGACTATCATATATAGTGTTGCTCATGCTCACTTGCTCAGTCACGTCAAACTCTTTGTGACCCCATGGACTGCAGCCCACCAGGGTCCTCTGTCCCTGGAATTCTGGGGGCAAGAATACTGGAGTTGATAGCCAGGCTCTTCTCCAGAGGATCTTCCAGGTCCAGGGATCGAACCCAGATCTCCTGCATTGGCAGGCAGATTCTTTAATCACTACCAGGGAAGCCCAATATTATCTATATTACAAACTAAATTCTCACGTTGGCTAATAACTGTTTCATGACTGTCTAGTCTGTCCCACTGATATTTCTGTATTTATGTCATCTCACTGTTTTAAAAGTTGCCTGTCCTCATTCATCTTCTTTCACAAACTTTCTTGGATTTTCAACTAAGTTCCTTACATTTGACCAGTTAATACTCCTATTAATCACTTTCTTTGCATGGCTGGATCATCAGAGTCTTAATCAGACTTGACTCCTCAGAGGAGTCCAGTTCAGTTGCTCAGTCGTGTCCGGCTCTTTGCGACCCCCCTGCACGCCAGGCCTCCCTGTCCATCACCGACTCCCAGAGTTCACTCAGACTCACGTCCATCGAGTCAGTGATGCCATCCAGCCATCTCATCCTCTGTCATCCCCTTCTCCTCCTGCCCCCAATCCCTCCCAGCATCAGAGTCTTTTCCAATGAGTCAACTCTTCGCATGAGGTGGCCAGAGTACTGGAGTTTCAGCTTTAGCATCATTCCTTCCAAAGAAATCCCAGGGCTGATCTCCTTCAGAATGGACTGGTTGGATCTCCTTGCAGTTCAAGGGACTCTCGTCTTCTCCAACACCACAGTTCAAAAGCATCAGTTCTTCAGTGCTCAGCTTTCTTCACAATCCAACTCTCACATCCATACATGACCACTGGAAAAACCATAGTCTTGACTAGATGGACCTTTGTTGGCAAAGTAATGTCTCTGCTTTTGAATATGCTACCTAGGTTGGTCATAACTTTTCTTCCAAGGCAGTAACATTTCCGTAACCCTCAATGCTACAGAATAGCAGAGCCCATGTCTCTTACTGTTCATACTTGGCTCTAACCCAGTGCCTGGCATACAGTAGGCACTCAAATAACTGTGAAATCAATGAAAGATGAGGAGACTTAGAGAATCATTTAAATGTCTGCAAACATCTAAAGTTATCATGGCAAAGAGAAATGATTTTCAGAGAGGGGAATTAAAACCATGTAATTTATAAAGACACATTTCAGCTCAAAGGAAGGAAAGTGAAAGTGAAGTCGCTCAGTCGTGTCCGACTCTTTGCGGCCCCGTGGACTGTAGCCTACCAGGTTCCTCCATCCATGGGATTTTCCAGGCAAGAATACTGGAGTGGGGTGCCATTTCCTTCTCCAGGGGATCTTCCCAACCCAGGGATCGAACCTGGGCCTCCCGCATTGTAGGCAGACGCTTTACCATCTGAGCCACCAGGGAAGTCTCCTTGGTTCCGGAAGGAACGTTTGCTTAAATGCATATAAAATTGAGGACAATTGTTCTCAGTTTAGAAATTCCCTCCTGTGGCAGAGGTGCAACATTCAAAGAGAAACCAAGGCTTTTTTTTTTTTTTTTTTAAGGAACACAATAAAAGACAGAAGGCTCTCATTCTCTTTATTTTCAGTTGAAAAAAGTTCATGATAAATAGTCTCTTTGTTCTTAGTCAAAAGATTTTATGAGAGGGAATTGCCTCTACTCCACCCTGACAATTTCTGTTATTCATTCAACAAATATTTATAGAGCATCTATTATATCCCAGATGACCCAGTGGGGAAAGAATTCACCTGCAATGCAGGAGACGCAGACACAGTTTGACCCTTGGGCTGAAAAGATCCCCTGGAGGAGGGCATGGCAATCCACTCCAATATTCTTGCCTGGAGAATCCCATGGAAGAGGAGCCTGGTGGGCTTCAGTCCATAGGGTCGAAAAAAGTCAGACATGACTGAAGCTACTAAGCACACACACACATTATATACCAAGTACTATACTAAGTGCTTAGGTTGTGAAATGGCAATGGAACAGAAAAGGCATAGTCCTCTCAACCTGAAAAAATGTAAAGAACTAGAACACAAACCTGCTGGGAACAATTATGGTGGGGCTCTGATTTTGCCTTTGGAATTAGGGTGCATTATGCTACATTGATCATTATGACAATAATAGAGGGATCAATTGGGATAGTAATAGAGAAGCTACTATATGATAATGGAGGAATTATCTATAAAGCTTTTTCATGGTATCCTTTTCCAAGTCAAACTTGAGACAGAGAATGGTCTGCTTAAAGATCCTGTTTCAAGCAAACGGCATGAGGATAAGAAAATATCATTTAATTTTGTAACTCCCAATGATCTCCTCTCCACCTTTCCCTGGGACTTGAAGAGACCACAACTGCAAGGCAGGAAAGAGATGGTCACGAGGCTGGTACTTTCACAGGAATTAGGGAGCAAAGGAACAGTCATGAGTCAGGGAAGATGAAAGAAAGCCCTGCATGGTGTACAACATTCATGTTTTTAAATATATATTTATTTATTGGCTATATTTGGTCTTAGTGGTGGCACACTGGATCTTTCGTTGCAACACCTGGGCTCTTGTGGCACACGGGCTCTATAGTCCATGCTCCATGACATATGGGACCTTAGTTCCCCAACCTGGGATCAAACCTGCATCCCCCGTATTGGAAGGCAGACTCTTAACCACTGGACCTCCAGTGAACTCATAGAGCATTCATTTTTTTAAAATTTATTAATTTATTCTTGGCTACACTGGGTCTTTGCTGCCACAGGTCTTTGCAGGCTTTCTGTAGTTGCAGCAGGCTGAGGTTCCCCTCTAGTTGCAGTGTGTAGGTTTCTCATTGCAGTGACTTCTCTTGTTGCAGAGCAGGGGCTCTAGTGTACATGGGCTTCAGTAGTTGTGGCTCAAGGACCTAGTTGCTCCATGGCATGTGGAACCCTCCTGGACCAGGGATCGAACCCATGTCCCCCTGGATTGGCAGGCAGATTCTAAACCACTGGACCCCCAGGGAAGTCCTGGAATGTTCAATTTTTAAAGAGATGTTCCAAGGAGTAAAGGTCAAAAAAAAGGAAGGTATTATTGAGATCTTGGTTAACTAAAGAAAACTCATAGATAAGACATAAGACTTGAATGAATGAGTTTCAAGTATATGCCACATTCCTGTTTTGTCATTGTTTGAACACTATTCTTGCCTCTTTCCATAAGGCAATTTCCGTAACTTATATGGAAACAGAGAATCAGACAGTTATTTCAAAATTCATCCTTCTGGGGCTCTCGGATGATGCGGACCTTCAGCCCCTCCTCATTGGACTGTTCCTGTCCATGTACCTGGTCTGTGTTACAGGGAACCTGCTCATCATCCTGGCCAACATCTCTGAGTCCAACCTCCACACCCCCATGTACTTCTTCCTCTCCAACCTGTCCTTCACTGACATCTGTTTCACCTCCACCATAGTCCCCAAGATGTTAGTAAATATCCAGAAGCAGAACAAAGGCATCACGTATGAAGGATGCCTTACCCAGATGTATTTTTTCATGACCTTTGCTGGGCTAGATAATTTGCTACTGACAGTGATGGCCTATGACCGGTTCGTGGCCATCTGTCACCCGCTGCACTACACAGTCATCATGAACCCTCACCTTTGTGGTCTCCTGCTTCTGCTTTCTTGGCTGATCTGCCTGACATATTCTTTGTTGCAAAGTTTGATGGTTTTGAGGGTATCTTTCTGCAAAGAGACAGAAATCCCCCACTTCTTCTGTGAACTTGCTCAAATTCTCAAGCTTGCCTGCTCTGACACCCTTGTCAATGACATTGTGCTGTATTTTGTAACTGGCTTGCTGGGTATTATTCCCCTGACTGGGATCCTTTTCTCTTATTCTAGAATTATCTTCTCCATAATGGGCATGTCATCTTCTGGGGGGAAGTATAAAGCCTTTTCCACCTGTGGGTCTCACCTCTCAGTTGTCTCCTTGTTCTATGGCGCAGGCCTTGGGGTCTACCTCACTTCAGGAACAGCCCACCCCTCCAGAAAGGGTTCAATAGCCTCGGTGATGTACACAATAGTCACCCCCATGCTGAACCCCTTCATCTACAGTCTGAGGAACAGGGACATGAAGGGGGCTCTAAGGAGACTTTTCACTAGAGGAACATACTCTCAGTGAGATAATGGAAGTTAAGGGCAGGCAACGGAGATCCCAAGTGCTGATAACTGGTGTCCATGAAGGTGTAATCTGAAGACATAGAAAATGAACACTACTGATGATATACTAGAAGAAAATATTTCTGAGCCAAAGACAAAGTTGAAGCAGCACACTAAAATGCTCGCCATCTACCAAGGAAAAAGAATGACCAATCAATAACTAAACTTCTCATGGAAACAAATCATTCCAAGGATTGATTCCTATAAGCATCAAGGGAGGAAAAAGCAAGTCAAGAAATGCAGATGGGGAGAGGACAAGAATGACCACAAAAATTGACACATTGGCTCACCTTTAAACCCTCTCAGTTATGTTCAAACTTCTAGCACTGTGCCTACTGGACTATGCTTTTCCCTAGTCTAGGTCTGAAAACCATTGTTTGGACTGTCTCATACCAACCTCCCTCACCCTGTAAGATTTTACCCTTATTGAGTCATGCTTTGGTGTTGGCCATTGCCCTATACTCGGGACTTTAATGAGAAACTTCTTTAGGAAACTCAGTGCAGTTTCTACTTTCAGAAAAAGGAAACTCTGGTCTCTGTTGACCCATTTGATCTAAAATAAAGGTCCAAAGCATTCTACTCACTGTCTTCCTTTGCTGGTCCACACTTCCCTGAATTGTCACATGCTAGGCTTCAAATAGAAACTGTCAGCTCTTCAGAGAGCCCAAACCTGACCACCATCCTACTGTTCATTCATTTCCATAGCACTTACAGTATTTTGAGGTGGGGCAGATCACAGAGGTCAAGAGGGCTCTGGATTAATCTCTCTTCATCATTCACTAAGGGCACAATCTCATGCATGTTACTTAACCTCTTTGTGTCTCTGTGCACCATATTTCCTTCAGAGTTCCAATGGAGATTAAACATTATACATAAGATAATTCAGAACAGTGTCTGGCATTAAGTATCAGAAGATCCATGAGGGCCATCTAGGTCCATGCTCACCATGGTGAAGGTACAAAGGGATCCATTATCACCAGACCAGGTGGAAAAGCTGTAGAGGGTTGATCAGGCTATGGGTTTAGAAGAAGCTGAGTGAATTCTCAGAGCTGACTCACAGCACTGAGGACATCATGTAGGAGCAGCAGCCTGTCCAAGGCTCAGTCATGCTGAAGATCAGATGTGCAGAGTCCAGGAGAGAACTTCCCTGGATCTAGAGACTAAGAATTGGACCAGGACTCCCTGCAACAGTTAACTGGGAAGGCAGAGCATCCTTTATACAGTTCAGCCCCAAGGGGAGATTCTCTTGAAATGAGGGTAAAACATTAAAACCTGCCTTGGGTTGACCTGAGGAATGTTGAACCCTCTTGGTGAATACCTGATTTGGATCCTGGCAGACTCCAATGGTTGAATTATAACTTTCTCACTTACTCTTGGACAGAGGAGCCTGGCAGGCTATACGGTCCATTGGGTCACAAAAGTTGGACATAACTAAAGCAATTTAGTACTGTTTATAAGTAGTCTCAGATTCTTCATTGGTATTAAATAATTGCTAGGGTGATTATAGAAAATTAACATCAAATGCACACATTTGCAAAAAGCAGTGGCTACCATATTTATGAACATGTTTATTTATGCCCCCATCTTGTACCAAAAGAGGTACACCTATTGGCAGGATCCTGGACTCCAGAAAGGTCTGCACAGCTGCATTCTTCTCCAGCAGGGGTCTGAGGCTGAGATACAAACTGATTGCTACTGGTGGGGAAAAAAAAAAAAAAATCACTTTATTCAATAGAACGTTTTAGCTTCCAATCATTCTATGGAACCCCTGGCCCTGGTGACCTGGAGAATTAGAATAAGATGAAGCCAAGATAGGACCATCCTAATAAGCCTGAACAGTATGATTGCCCTCCATCTTTCAATTAGTTACAAGTGCAGAGACATTTACTATATCACAGGGATTTTCAACCTGGCTACTGTTAAAATTTGGGGCCAGATAATTCTTGGGACAGAGGGTGAGGGAGGAGCAGAGGCACCGCCCTATACATTGTAGGGTGCTTAGCAGCATTCGTGGCCTTATACACTAGACACCAGTAGCTTCCCCAACTCTCACATCCCATTCAAAAAAGATTTTAAAAAAATTATCTCCAGACATTGCCAAATATCCCTTAAGAACAAAATCACTCCTGAATGAAAATCAGTGATTTACCATGACTCAGACAACTGATGAAAGGAAAATGAAGAGAAAAAAATAAAGTGACCTAAGATATCTAGATGACACCACCCTTATGGCACAAAGTGAAGAGGAACTCAAAAGCCTCTTGATGAAAGTGAGAGTGAAAAAGTTGGCTTAAAGCTCAACATTCAGAAAACTAAGATCATGACATCTGGTCCCATCACTTCATGGGAAATAGATGGGGAAACAGTGGAAACAGTGCCACACTTTATTTTGGGGGGCTCCAAAATCACTACACATGGTGACTGCATCCATGAAATTAAAAGATGCTTACTCCTTGGAAGAAAAGTTATGACCAACCTAGATAGCATATTCAAAAGCAGAGACATTACTTTGCCAACAAAGGTCTGTCTAGTCAAGGCTATGGTTTTTCCAGTGGTCACGTATGGATGTGAGAGTTGGACTGTGAAGAAAGCTGAGCACCGAAGAATCGATGCTTTTGGACTGTGGTGTTGGAAAAGACTCTTGAGAGTCCCTTGGACTGCAAGGAGATCCAAACAGTCCATTCTAAAAGAGATCAGCCCTGGGATTTCTTTGGAAGGAATGATGCTAAAGCTGAAACTCCAGTACTCTGGCCACCTGATGTGAAGAGTTGACTCATTGGAAAAGACTCTGATGCTGGGAGGGATTGGGGGCAGGAGGAGAAGGGGACTCCAGAGGATGAGATGGCTGGATGGCATCACTGACTCGATGGACGTGAGTCTGAGTGAACTCCAGGAGTTGGTGATGGACAGGGAGGCCTGGCATGCTGCGATTCACAGGGTCGCAGAGTCGGACACAACTGAGCAACTGAACTGAACTCAACTGAACTGAGACCCTGGTTTTCCAAAGGCCCCAAGTAGAACGGACCTAAGATACAAGCCTCTTCTTACAGGAAGAATGGGACCTTAGGTCTGGTACAGAAGTATTAATGGACATTTGTTGAACTGATGAACAAATTATAGTTCCAGAGGACATGAACCTTTTCTGTTCATTGGTTGCCTGGGAAATGATGGGGAAGCATTAAAAGGGACATGAGTAAATATTTGGGGGCATCACCATCTTGACTCTGTGATGGTTTCACAAGTGTATATATAGGTCAAAACTTATCTCAGTATATATTTTAAGAATGTGCAGCTTTATACATGTCAATTTTTTAAAGACTTATTTTGGGTGCACCGGGTCTTCATTGCTCCATGAGGGCTTTCTCTAGTTGCGGAAAGCAGGAGCTACTCTTCATTGTGATGCATGGACTTCTCATGCAGTGGCTTCTCTTTTTGCACAGCACAGGCTCCAGAATGCATGCTCAGTAGTTGTGGTGCATGGGCTTAGTTGCCCAGCAGCATGTGGGATCTTCCCAAACCAGGGATCGAACCCATGTCCCCTGCATTGCAAGGTGGATTCTTAGCCACTCAACCACCAGGAAAGCCCCTTCCTTATATGTTAATTACATCTATATAAAGTTATCCTCTCTCATTTGAAATCCTTGCACTGTAACACTGGGCTTGTGGTGACTGCAAAAAAAGGTACCATTTCTTCCCTTTCCTGTACCCACTTCCCTTCTTTGTAGCTCTGAAGATTCTTCCACCCTGGGCTCACCCACGTGACCAGCACTGGGCAATGGGGTGCAGGCAAACATGACACATACAGGCACTTGAAAAGCACCTGCACAGTGGAGCTTGTGCTCTTCTAGAACCCTCCAGCATCATATGTACCAAGCCCCACCTCACAAGGGCCATCTAGACTGTTGGAGGATGAGACCAGAATGAGGAGCAAGGAACCCCCAAGCCAAACAAGCAGTCGACTGCAAGCACCTTAGTAAGCCCAGCTAAGCACAGTCCCAACTGTCAACCAACAGACCTGTAAACAAGTGGTGGTTGTTTTACACCACTGTGTTTCAGGTAGTTTATTATGCAGCAACTATGAACAGGCTCCCTTCAATTCCATTCTACCAAAAAGCATGCACAGGCTACTTTTCTAAACTGAATCTCACCAAATGTCAACATATTTCTATCAACCTCAATTAACATTGAAACTGAGATTCATAAAGTCCTGATGTATGTGTGTGTGTGTGTGTTATATAATGTCCCATGTTACCCCTCTAGTTTTATCTTCTACTTCCAAGACTGTCCTTTTTTACATGTCAGAGAATGTGATGCATGATTTTCTTTGCTTTTGCACTCATGATTGACATGCTTACTCAAATCTGATCCTGAAAACTATAAATAAGCCTTCTAAGCTTAGCTTGTGTCATCTCTTCAATACAGCTCTCTTTGAACTCCAAAAGTTCAACATACCTCCTCGGGTCCTTGTTAATGGATTAACAGGCCATATTAGCCATCTTATTTATTGTTTACATGGTTCCAAATAGGAAAAGGAGTTCGTCAAGGCTGGATAGTCACCCTGTTTATTTAACTTATATGCAGAGTACATCATGAGGAATGCTGGACTGGAAGAAATACAAGCTGGAATCAAGATTGCCGGGAGAAATATCAATAACCTCAGATATGCAGATGACACCACCTTAATGGCACAAAGTGAAGAGGAACTCAAAAGCCTCTTGATGAAAGTGAAAGTGGAGAGTGAAAAAGTTGGCTTAAAGCTCAACATTCAGAAAATGAAGATCATGGCATCCGGTCCCATCACTTCATGGGAAATAGATGGGGAAACAGTGGAAACAGTGTCAGACTTTATTTTTCTGGGCTCCAAAATCACTACAGATGGTGACTGCAGCCATGAAATTAAAAGACACTTACTCCTTGGAAGGAAAGTTATGATCAACCTAGATAGCATATTCAAAAGCAGAGACATTACTTTGCCAACAAATGTCCGTCTAGTCAAGGCTATGGTTTTTCCTGTGGTCATGTATGGATGTGAGAGTTGGACTGTGAAGAAGGCTGAGTGCCGAAGAATTGATGCTTTTGAACTGTGGTGTTGGAAAAGACTCTTGAGAGTCCCTTGGACTGCAAGGAGATCCAACCAGTCCATTCTAAAGGAGATCAGCCCTGGAATTTCTTTGGAAGGAATGATGCTAAAGCTGAAACTCCAGTACTTTAGCCACCTCATGCAAAGAGCTGACTCATTGGAAAAGACTCTGATGCTGGGAGGGATTGGGGGCAAGGAGAAGGGGACGACAGAGGATGAGATGGCTGGATGGCATCACTGACTCGATGGACGTGAGTCTGAGTGA
Source organism: Bos taurus (assembly GCF_002263795.3). NCBI lineage: Eukaryota > Metazoa > Chordata > Mammalia > Artiodactyla > Bovidae > Bos > Bos taurus. The sequence continues at coordinate 13,629,787 of NC_037334.1, read as the reverse complement.
ACTCTGGGAGTTGGTGATGGACAGAGAGGCCTGGCATGCCACGATTCATGGGGTCACAAAGAGTGGGACACGACTGAGAGACTGATCTGATCTGATCTCTCCTCTTAGATCTTTACTCCTTTAGGGACAGCATCATGTCTTTCTTCCCAAAGCCTAATCCAGTATAAGGCCCTTAATCAATATTCACTGGTTCTTTAGAGACGAAAAAATTCAGAGTGGGTTGGAGTTACCCAGACATTACACAAGATAGAGCTGGTTTTTGTAGGAGAAGTCCCAAGAACTCAGGCCATAATGAGACATGAAGACTGAGTAAGAATATAATTAGAAGTCCCCTCCAGAGAGACTGTGTAAGGTAGCAGGTCTGTCCCAAGAACTGGCAGAAAAGTGCAATGAGATGCAAGAGCTCTGGGGCACTTAGTTGCAGGTGGGAATTCAGTTTCCTTTTGTCCTGTTAACTGACATGATGTTGGAACTGGGCTGATGGAGTAGCTGTGTTGGATTCCCAGGGCTCCTAATTAAAGAAACAGTCTTACATTAGTCAATGCTGAGAAAAAGTACTCTTCTCCCCTTGGGCCTGGCCTCTAGGGTACATTTATTTTTTCCTCCAAATCTAGGCAAGAGCTTGTCAGTAATTGCTATTCCTTCACTAGTGAGCTGAGGAAAACTTTTGATCTGCAAAACACTCAGCACCTTCACTCACCGATGCACAATTACTGACACCAAGCACCCAAAGACCTGCATGGAGCACTGCAAGTAGAAAGGATGCAGCAAAGGAGAAATGACCATCGAATGTGATGGTCATTTGTGATGACCATTGAATCAAAAAATATTTTTAAATCATATGACGACTTTACTGACCTCTATGCTAGATGAAATGAGCTATTCCCCAAAAATACAGATTACCAATGCTGACTCCATTCAGGTTAGAAAATTTAACACAGACTAACTTCCATAAAAGAAGTAAACTTCCTAAGAAAATATACCACTAAAAAACAATTCACCCAGATGGTTCATAGGGAATTCTACCAAATTTTCCAAAAACCACATAGTCCTAATGCTGTACAAACTATTCCAGAGTACTGAAAAAGAGGAAAAAATTTCTAAGTCCTCTCATGAAGCAGCCATAATACTAAAACCCAAACCAGAAAGACAGTTCTAAGAAACCATGTATCAATTACTCATGAATACCAATGCAAAATTCTCAACAAAATACTAGCAAACAATCCAACAACACATTAAGAAAATAATATACCATGGCCAATGAAATTCATTCTCGGGACACAAAATTTATTGAGTGTTGAAAATTTATTAATATATTAATAAATCAGAGGAAGAGAATCACAATTCTCCTCACAGATGTTCAGAAAAACTGACAAAATACAGTACACATCTATGATAAAATATTTAAGAACATAGAATACCTTCTCAATATAATAAAATATTGATCCTTGAAAAACATGAGTTTGAATTGCAGGAGTCCACTTACATATGGATTTTTCAAAAAAATACGTTTAACAGTACCACACAATCTGCAACTGAATCCTTGGATGTGGAATCATGGATATAGAGGACCAAAAAAGTTATACACGGATTTTTTACTACGTGGAGTGTCAGTGTTCCTAACCCCCATGTTGTTCAAGGGTCAATTGTATACTTCATTCTAAAAGACATTTATCTTAATCAATGGAAAAACAGGGTATTACCTAGAACAATACAAAAATGCCCTCTATTATCATACTAGAGGTATTAGCCAATGCAACCACACAGGCAAAAAAAACGAGAGGCTTAAGAACTGACAAACAGGGACTTCCCTGATGGTCCAGTGGGCAAGCCTCCATGTTTCCAATGCAGAGGGCCTGGGTTTGATCCTTGGCTGGGGAACTAGATCTCATATGCATGCTGTAACCAAGAGTCTGCATGCTGAAACTAAGAGTTCAAAACCACAACTAAGAGCGCACAGCAAAAATAAATAAGTATTTTTTAAAAGACTTTGATAAACAAGCAAAGCTCACTCAATCTGTAGATGATACAGTAGTATGCCTGGAATATCCCAGAAAATAAATAATAAAATGAACTCAAAAAAATGAAAGAATTCAGTGAAGCAGCAAATTATAAAATCAAGATACAGTATTAGTAGCTCTCACATACAAAAGCTGTGAAGACATAATGCTTGAGAAATTTTAATTAACAATCTAAGATTAAATACTTAAGGAAAACCTAATGAGACTAGAATACTTGTAAAAGAAAATTTTTAAACATTCCTGAAAAACACTAAAGTAGACTTGAACAAATGGGAAAACATCCCTTGTTCTTGGATAAGACAACTTAACATTATAGAGATATTAATTCCCGACCAAGTTAACTTAAAAATTCAAGGCAATGCCAATAAAAATACCAACAAGCTAGTATTATGGAGATGGACAAGTTAACAGATAAGTACACATAACCTCCCCCAAACACACACACACAATACCTAGGAAAAGACTGAAAAAGACAAACCATGAGGAGAAACTAGTCCATCCAGATACCAAGACTTATTATAAAGCTTCTTTTTTATAATTTAAACACTGTGGCATGGTGTGTGAACAAACAGAACAGTAGAATAGAATTAAGCCTAAATTTAGACCCAACGCCTATGGAATTCAGTATACGACAAAGGTGGAAAATTCCTGGGGTGAAGATGTACTTTTAAAATCAATGATGTTGGGTTAATAAGGAAAAAATAAAACAATCCTACTTTATACTCTAACACAAAAAATCAGTTCCAAGATACAGATCTAAATGTATACACAAAAACAATAAAACTTACAGAAAAAAATGTGGAATATCTTCTTGCCCTCAGGGTAGGTAAACGTTTCTTACACAAGAGGAGGATGCCATAAAGATTAGATGACATTAAAATTAAGAACTTCTTTCATCAAAAGATAACAATTAAAACACTGAAGAGACAAGTCAGAATGGGGAAAATTACTTGCAAAACATCCAGCCATAAGGCCCACATCTGGAATATATAAATCAGTACCAAAAAGGCAGGCAAATTTGGTATCATCTGATCCAATTCCATAAAAGAGCCTGTTGGAAAACTGTCTACAAACACTTTGGAAAACTGGCATCATTTGTGAAATATGCATCGCATATGACCCAGTGATATTAGTCCAGGATATAAACCCAACAGAAACTCAAGCATTTATGCACTATCAGAAATATTAAAATATGCTCATAGCAGCATTATTTACAATAGCCTCAAACTGAGAAGTCAAATGTCCACCAACACAAACTGCTTAAATAAACTGGAATATTCAAACAATGGAACACAATAAAATGTACTACTATCTAGAGGAACTCAAAACAATATGGATCAATTTCACAAAAATTTTGAGTAAATTAAGATAGATACTAAAGAACGTATACTGTTTGGCTCCATTTGTATAGGGTCCAAAAATAAAAATCCAAGCCATGTTGTCAAAGCCAGAATACCGGTCACTCGTGGGGAGTTAGGCAAGGTTTGTTATTTGGCGAGAAGGAGTTATCAGGAATGCTAAAACATGTAAAACATTTTTCTTGCCTGCTTACACGGATGAGTTCATGTGACAATTTATGGTACGTGAGTTAAGGCTTCCCTGGTGGCTCAATGGCAAAAAAGCCTGTCTACCAATGTAGGAGACATGGGCTTGATCACTGGTTTAGAAAGATGCCCCGGAGAAAAAATGGCAACCCACTCCAGTATTCTTGCCTGGGAAACTGAAATCCCATGGGCAGAAGAGCCAGGCGGTTTACAGTCCCTTGGGGTGCAAAGAAGTCGGATATGACTTAGCAAGTAAACAACAAAGTACGAGTTAAACACTTTTCTGAAGTTCACCAATGCCTGTTTTAAATGATACCACACACAAAGCATTACACAGACACTTAGAAACACCTTTGGCATTAAGATAAACTGAACATGCACAGACCTTCAACCTAACAACTTCATACTCCTGGAATAACTCACCAACACTCCAGAAAGAGTGTTATACATTTTCTTAGAACAGCATTGTTCATAATCGGGGAAAGTGGAAACAATCCAGGAACTGTACATCAGCTGTTGTTAAACAAATTCTGGGATGATAAGGAACCACTTATCCGAAGTGAAAATGAAACTACAGCCATATGCAATGTGACTCTCAAAATACCCTTGCTAGTTAGCCAAAAAGTTCATTTGGCTTTTTCCTGAGATCTTACAGAAAGACCCAAGTGAACTTTTCGGCCAACCCAATACTAATACTGTAATTTTATTTTCAAACTCTATAAACTTTTTATTTTGTATTGGGCTATAGGTGATTAACAACGTTGTGATAATTTTACATAAACAGTGAAGGGATTCAGCCATACATATACATGGATGCATTCTCCCCTGAACTCTCCTCCCATCCAAGCTGCCACATAACATTGAGCAGAGTTCCATGTGCTATACAGTAAGTCCTTGTTAGTTATCCATTTTAAATACAGCAACTGGACATCATTATACTTAACTTGAACTCAGCAATGAACTTCTAACAGATTTCTGTTTTTGTATCCTATCCCTCTACTCAGCCAACCAACCCAGAAGCCAATATGATTCTTTAAAACAGAGATGGAATAGTTGTTACCTCTCTATACAGAACCCTCCACTGACCTTCTACAGAGAATAAAAGGCAAAGTCTTTCCAGTCGACCTTCAAGATGCCTCCGTGAAAAGGATCCCAATCCAGCTCTGACCTTACCACCTTCTGTGACTCCTAAGCTTGCCAGATTTCAGCCACACTGGCCCTAGCAAGCAAAATTCTTTTTTCATGACCTCTGAACTGCCTCGGGTGCTCCTGCGCACATTAGAACGTGGCACACACTTGCAGGGAATTTACATCTCTGCTCTATAATGTCCCCTTAAGCAACAGGTTTTCCCTATCCATAAAATAGATTCAATGAACCCCCACATCCCTGTCATCATCACTGTGCTTAAATTTGAGGGCACTGAACTGACTGCCGATATACCACATATTTATTCATTTGTTTATCACGTGCCTTCATCCCATGTAGAATGTGATCACCATAAAGGCAAAAATCCTGATTCATCGCTACAGACTCAGGGCACAGAACAGGGCCTGACATAAGAATAAACTTGAAACACGGGCACAGGGACCTCCCTGGTGGTCCAGTGGGTAAGACTTGTGTTCCCAAAGCAGGGGGCCCAGGTTCCATCCCTGGAACTAGAGTCCACATGATGCAACTAAAGATCCTGTATGCCCAACTAAGACCTGGCACAGCCAGATAAATAAATATTTAAAACAAATAAACAACAAAAAAGGCATTACAACTTATTAATGAGCTGACTTAAAACAAGCAACATTAAACTTCCTTGCCTCAGATTGCCCATATGCAAAAGGGTGTTATTGGCAGTACCTATTTCTCAGGGCTTTTGTGAAAACCAATACACTTACTTCAACACAAGTCAAGAAATAATACTTAAGAACATCAGAGACATGAAATACAATTTTATAAAAACAGGGGTACATGATTTTTGTTATTTAGTCACTAAGTCATGTCTGACTCTTTTGCGATCCCATGGACTGTAGTCTGCCAGGCTCCTCTGTCCATAAGATTTCCCAGGCAAGAATAACGAAGTGGGTTGCCACTTAATTCTTCACGGGATCTTCCCAACCCAGGGATGGAACCCAGGTCTCCTGCATTGCAGGTGGATTCTTTACCACTAAGCCACCGGGGATGCCCTTAAGGATTTTTAAAAACCCAAATCCAACAATTATAAGCAGATTATACCAACATGTATAGCAGCAGCTACCCAACCCCACTAATGACTTGATGCATGGGTTACAGACAACATCCAATCTGGTACAGAAGAACATTCCCACCACCAATAAAACAATTATTAAATAGATTAAACAATGAAATATCCAAAGCAGCTTAAACCAATAACCAGTTTTATTTTTTCTCATGTAATAGTAAGTATGGAAATAACAAATCCAGGGCTAGTGCAGACACTCAAAGAGGCCACCAAGGAAGCCAAGATTATTGTGATTTTTCTGCAGTAAACTGCCCCACCCCTCTTGCTTAGCCTGTGGTTTGCATCCTCATGGTCATAAGACGGATCTTTAACACTAGGTACTGGATCTCTTCTCAAGGTGAGAAGTAAGGGAAATAAAGGGGGGGGGGGGGAGCGCACACAGAAAATGTAGAGAGGAATCCAGGTAAGACTTTTTCAAGCACTTTCTCCAGTCTGTATCATGGCATCTGCTTTTTTTGTCAATGGCCAGGCTGTGGACATGGACTCTACTAGTTGCAGGAAAACTTGGAAGAGATTTTCTAAAATAGCATACCTTACTAATCAGAACTTGGATCTTTCTGATATGAAAGAAAAAGATACTGAAGATGCAACTACAAGTTTAGGTTACCTGTGGCTGGACAGGAGGCCAAAAACATTTCAAAGGACCAATTTGATGATGACATCCTGCTCTGATCACAACTTATTTGAATTAGATATTTGTAACAAACAGGTACTAAAAATACCCACAAGTTACACAGCACATGACACTATTCTAAACAAACAAACAAAAAACCCACTGTTTAAAATAAGTTGTCCAAAAGGAAATAAACACATATCACAAATGAAATTATAGTAGAATTACTATGTACAAACCTTCTGTGATGAGGCATGAGGGTTATTTGCAAGAGCGTAACATTAAAATTAAAGACTGAAAAATTAATGAGCTGGGGTCCATTTTCGTGATAGAAGACTGACTGATAAGTGCAATTCCACATGTACTGAGAAATCCTAATGGGGAAAGAATTCTGATACACACACATGAGAAGGCTGTGGATGAAACTCCACAGAGGGATTGTCTGCAGTGTGGGTTCTCATGTGATTCCTAAAACAATTACACTGAGTATAGTTTTGAAGCTGTAAATAGGAATTTCTCATAATGTGAGTACCCACGTGTTTCACAAAAATATGAGGAATTGTTGGTTAAAATTTCTCAACCTTAGCAGTACTGACATTCTGGGGCACATACTTTCTCCCTCTTGAGGAAAGCCCCTGTGCATTGTAGGATATTTAGCAGCATCCTTGGTGTCTTCCAAAACATGCCAATGGCAACCCCCCCTCCACTTTTAAAGACCAACTACGTCTCTAGATTTGCCAAATGTCCCCCAGGGAGCAAAATTATCCCCACTGCTGTACATAAAGAATTGGCTTTTTTTTTTTTTTTTTTCTGTAAAGGGCCAGAGAGATGAGTATTTTAGGCTTTGTGGGCCAAAAGTGGTCTCCATCACATATTTTTCTTCTTTAAAAACACCACCACTATTCTAAACTTGCCAGCTGCATTAAAACAGACAGCTGGCTATAGCTTGCCAACCTGTTACTGGCTTCCCCATGGTCCTTATTTCATAGATTTTCCTCTTTAGTGTGATTTCTCTCATAAAGGATACAATCAGACCAGGAAAGGTTTGTCCAGTCATGGAATTTACAGAGATCCTCCAGGATGAGCTTGTTCTTGTGCCCAGAGGTACAAGATGGTACTAAAGTCATTCTGACATTAAATACCAGGTTAGGGGTTCCCTCTCCAAGTTCTCCTGTTTGTTGAGAGCTACATGTACACTGACGGCTTCCTCACACCTCAGATATACGTTTTCTCAACCACCTTGAGTTCTCATAGTTCCAATGTGACATGGAAAAATCCAAGTCTTTCCATAGTTTTTATACAAACTGGATTTCTCCCAAGTTAACAATTTATACCCAGTGAGATGAGTTCCTCAAAGCTTCCTGCCTTTCTGACACCTGTCAGGTTCCCTGCCAATCTGAGTTCTCATGTTTTTCTTTAAAAAAGATGTGTCATTGGAGTCTTTTCCACACCGATGACACAAAGAGCTTCTCACCCCGGTGAGTTTTCACGTGGCTCCTGAGGGACGAATGGTCACTGAAGGCTTTCCCGCAGGCCAGGCACTCATAGGGCTTCTCCCCAGTGTGTATCCTTCTGTGTACATTGAGGTTCGAACCGATGCTGAAGGCCTTCCCACAGTGGTCGCACTCGTAGGGCTTCTCTCCTGTGTGACTTCTCATGTGTGTCTTGAGGGTCGACTGGTTTCTGAAGGCTTTCCCACACTGTCTGCATTCAACACGCTTCTTCACGAGATGAATGCTCATGTGCCTCCTCCGGGATAAATAGTCTCCAAAGACCTTCCCGCAGGCAGCACACTCATAGCGTCTCTCTTGGGTGTGGATCTTCCTATGCGCAGTTAGGTTGGAGCTCGCACTGAAGGCTTTCCCGCAGAGGTCACACCCATATGGCTTCTCTCCAGTATGGGAATTCATGTGCGTCTTGAGGATGGACTGGTTCCTGAATGCCTTCCCACACTGTCTGCACTCAACAGGCTTCTTTACAATATGAATTCTCATGTGTTTCCTCCGGGACAGGAGGTCCCCAAAAGATTTCCCACACTCTTTACACTCGTAGGTTTTCTCCACTGTGTGGTTCTTCTTGTGCAAGTTAAAGTTTGACTTCCACCGGAAGGCTTTTCCACATTGCGTGCACTCATAGGGCTTCTCCCCAGTATGATTCCTGACATGCTCTTTGAGGTGGGAGGGGTGCTGGAAAGCCTTGCCACAATCATGACACTCGTAGGGTCTCTCCCCAGTGTGTGTTCTCCTGTGGGCAATGAGGTGGCAGCTCCGGCCATAAGCCTTCCCACACTCGTCACACTTGTACGGCCGCTCCCCAGTGTGGACTCTCATGTGTATCTTCAGGGAGGAGAGGGTGCGGAAGGCATTCCCACACTGAGTGCAGTCGAAGGGCTTCTCTGTGAGATGAGTTCTTGAGTGACTCCTGAGGGCTGAGGGGTCATTAAAAGCCTTCCCACAGGCATTGCACTCATAGGGCTTCTCCCCAGTATGTATTCTCCTGTGCCGTGTGAGGGAAGCACTTGTGGTGAAGGCTTTCTGGCACTGATGACATTCATGCATCTTCCTCCCATTGTAAATGCTCACATGTTGGGTTACATGGGACCTGTTCCTGAAAGTCACCCCGCAGTCCCGGTGGTGGTACGGTCTCTTGCCAGTGTGCCTTCCCATCTGCTGAGTGAGATGAGCGCCTATGCTGAAGACGTCAAACAGGTTAGTGTACTCCGCAGACTCCTCTCCAAGCTGACTGTTTTCCTGTTGATGGAAAGGGAGCACTAAGGCATTCAGGAAATGACTAAGGCATTTCCCATGTTTGTTACATTCCTAAGACTATCCCCACATAAACTGATATAAGTAGAAGCATACTGTAATTACTAATGATGTCACAATCTGCAAAGCAGAAGTTTTGCTCCTGCCCTGTATGGACTCCATCAAAAAAGGAAATAAATGAATGCCATGAATGTAACTTTCACAAAGCTTCTTGCATATATACTTTGTTAACTGTTTAAAACTAAATTAAGCCAACACTCAACATCTGAGATGTAGTTATAGAAATAATTACTCAATAGGACTTTAAGAAAAGTCTGGGGCCAAATTCAGGGTTTTCCCCAAACTGTAATACTATCTCTATCACTGTTTGCTCTTCAGGGTGGCTGAGGGGTGTAGGGGACCTGCCTGGTTTTGAGAAGCTTTTCTAACTCAGGCTGACCCTGTCCTCTCCCAATATGGAAGAGTCAGAATTATTCCAAGGAAATCTTACCACTGTCACACCATTAGATGTTTCCTTCCCAAAAATATCTTCCATAAGAATTGACCATTTGGTTTTAGATGGCATTGCCCAATCTGAAACAAATTGGGAAAATATCAACCTGCTGGTGAAGGAAAATGGTGGGATGACGGTGACAAAAACAGAGGTGGCTTTCTTTGCAGATACAAACCATAAAGAAGAGAAGGGAATGTGAGAGGGGAGAACACACATAAGTAAAAAGGACTGAGAAATCTGGACGTGTGAGACATTTGGCAATGAAGGGGGTAGAAATGTTAAGTTGACTCACTAAGAATTAACTCTTCAAATACTGACATTGATAATGATATTAAGAGTATGACCAGGAATGTTGAATAGGAAAGAATGGGACAAAGAGCCCACATGGCCACCTCAAATTTAAAGATGAAGGGACACGGAAACCAAAAGACTTTTAAGAGGATGGAGGTGTAGTGAAAGAGAAAGCGCATTTTCAACCTGGGTGAGGTTTCCCAATGAAACTCCATTCATCCCCATTGCTGGCAAGGGCAGATTCTCGGCAGCACTTCTGTCTGCCTGGTGCTTACCGGGACAAGGGCCTCGGTGAAGTTCCCGATCCTCTGTCCTCAGCTCCTCTTCTTGCTCCAAGTGGGAGATGAGGCTGGGTTTGCCCACCTGGCACCCTACTCACAGGGAAAGACATATGTTGAGGGAAGATCGTGCAGAGGACCACCCCTTCCAATAGTCTGGGGTCAGTGTTTTGGTCTTCAGTGTTCTGAGGATGGACAAGTCTGACTTAGGAGCAGCAAAACGGCGGTGCCACATTTCTAAGGAACACAGTGAAAGGCTTTCATAAAACACAAAATCCCAAATATTCCCACACATTTTGCCCTTCAAAAGAATGAGGATTTCTTAACTCAGAAAACTATGCCCAAGCTCAGACACACATAACCTCCAAGGTCAATGCAGTGGACAGATCTCAATATCCAAAGGGAGATACCACTAGGGCAGGGACCAGGTCAACTTGTTCATAACTGTATTCTAAATCCCCACACAGTTCCTGAGCCACAGCAAGCTCTTGTAACAAGGACATTTGATTCATGAATGAACAAATGAAGAAATGACACCAGCCTTACCCACTGAAGCAAGGTTGCTGTAGTTCTCCAGCATCACATCTTTGTATAGTTTTCTCTGAGTAGAGTCCAGCAAGGGCCACTCCTTCTCAGTGAAGTCCACAGCAACATCCTGGAAAGTCACTGATTCCTGAAACACCACACACATTTGGGGTCAGTGAGAACCCAGCCAGTGAGAACTCATCCAGATGGCTGAGGACAAAGACTACGTGTGAGAGACTCTAAACACAGGATTTTCAATACAGGGCTCTGAGGTCTAAACATTTATTTTAGAAGACAGTCCTTAGATGTCTTCTCTTCCTTGTAAGATAATTTCATCCTATCTCATTGCTTCAAATCCAACTCTGACATGGGATCAAACCTCCTTTCACTTCCAGCCTGGCCTGAGAGCTTTGAGCTGTATGATGAAAAAACAACCTGTTACATGTCATTTTCCCTAACATCCCTGATACCAACCTCACAACCTTCTCTGGCTCTGCCTCTTGCACTCTAATCAGGCATCCATCAGCCTAGATGAGACCCTCCCCCACCTTCAGGGGTCTTAAAGAGCTTGGTATACCTGGGATGGTTCAACACTGGTTGATGTATGAGGCTCCAGGCCATTGCATGCAAACAGGTCCACATCCTGGGGACAGGAATGGTCTTTTGAAGAAAGAGGAACTTCTGACTCATGGATATAGGCAGGCTCCTGACTGGGCATAGCTAGAGAAGAGAGAACCCATGAGGATTAAAGCCCACCTGACACTCGCAAATCAGGAAATGATCCCATACTAATTATGTGTGTAGGCAGTGCACATGCCCCAATCACAATCACACACACACACATACACAAGTTGTGTGACAAGCCAGAGCAACCCTGCTCCACTCAAGGATAGGAAAAAGAGTGGTGGGCCTACATAGCCATAAAGAAAATGACACACATCCTCAAAAAATAAAAAAGAAACTAATATACGTTCTCAAAAAAAAAAGAAAATTATATACATTCTCAATTTATGAGTGAAGAAATGAAAGCTCTAAGAGATGGAGCTATTACTTTGCTCAGATTTGTCAAAATAATAAATGGGTTATCAATTACCTGTAGCCTTCTTAACTCACCAACTACAAACACTCCCTGCCTCACCCAAACTCACAAAGACCCTGAATCAGACATAGTTGCCAGGGGAGCTCTCAGGACTTTGCCCCACCCACTTCAGTTCACACATCCTCTACCATTTTTGACCTGGCAGCCCTCCCACCAGCTATGCACATCCTTGCCCTCAGTGAGGTGGCAGGAGCCACAGAAGCTTGATTTCTGAGGGCATTCGACACCCAAAGAATTTACCACATGTGGGAGCCAGGCCGAGAGCTGCCATCTTGCGAGAATGACAGTAAATCTGCCTGAAGAACAGGGCCTTGGACCAGGAAGCTACTTTCTCTCTCATGGGTCTCCTGGAGCGGACATCTGTAGGAAATGAGAGAAAGACTACTAGGTGTAGCCAAAGGTTTTCTGTCTCTCCCACTCACATGACAATTCTGACTTTTGTTTTTCAGCATTTCCTCTTTTGGGCAGCAAGTTCTGTCACATCCTGGGCCTTAACCTTGCTTAGGTAAAACCTCCAGGCAACATGGTGGAGGTCCTGGACCCACCTCAACTAAGACTCAGAGTCAGTCTCTCAAGTAATGTGTCACCAATTGTTATTCAGTCGCTAAGCCATGTCCAACTCTTTGCGACTCCATGGACCATAGCCCACCAGGCTCCTCTGTCTATGAAATTTCCCAGGCAAGAATACTGGAGTGGTTGCTATTTCCTACTCCAGGGGACTGTCCCAACCCAGGGATCAAACCTGCATCTCCTGCTTGGCAAGCAGATTCTTTACCACTGAGCCACATGAGAAGTCCATGTTACCAATTACAATTATACTAAACTCTGTCACTCACTAAACACTTAAGCTCCAGATTTATTCAAGGCTCATCCTGGCTTATGATGGTTCAAGTAACCATGAGGAGGATCCGTCTAGGACCATGTGTTCTGATCTCCAATGCCTTTTGGCCCCATACTCTATGTCAACATACACAACTGTGAGCTACAGCTCAGGGCTTTTCATCACTAGAATCAGGTTCACCTCACTAACAATGATTCAAAAATTTGTTCTCTGGACAACATCTCCTATGCAATGTACACCGTTAGACAAGAAGTGCCAGGAAGACAAAGATTTTTCACGTCTTTGTTTTGTTCACTGCTGCAGTGTCTTTTCCATGTGGCTCAGTGGGTAAAAGAACCCACCTGCCAATGCAGGAGACATAAGAGATGCAGATTCAATCCCTGAGTCAGGAAGATCCCCTGGAGAAGAAAATGGCAACCCGCTCTCCAGTATTTTGTCTGGAAAATCCAATGGACAGAGGAGCCTGGCGGGCTACAGTCTATGGGGTCACAAAGAGTTGGACGTGACTAAGCAACTGAGTACACAGTGTCTGGAACAGCACCTCAAATAATAAACAGGTTTAAAGTGAGTGAAAGAATGAATGGTGACAAATAAGCTGATCCACGTTTCTCTCCATATTGAGATGACATCCCTGGGCCTTGGGGTCTTGGGAAGATCACAAGGGATGGAACTTGGAGGGGAGGGGGATCCTGTTCAGATCCTATGAGATATATGTTGACACAGCCATGTGGCTTAGGCACGCCTTGGCCCTCACTGTTCACATCTGCAATATGGGGCAAGGTACACAAGTGGTTAAAGCCTGGATGGAGAATGCACTCACATCAATTTCAAATCTGTGGGATATTTTCAAAGTCTCATGGTAATGTAAACTATAGACCAGAGCAAGGTTCTGGAGTATTTCTCATCTGAGCAATTATACCACTTGTTGAGCTAGAATTGGTGACCCTGGATACAGATCTCAGCATCACACGAGCACAGAGTTAAAGCCATCATGTATTCTGCATGCTCACATGCATTTCTACCTCACCCTAATCTTACCACTGCTCCTCACAATTACAAAAGACCTACCTTCATCGTTTTTGAGTCCAAAACACATTCTATCCTTCACAATTGTTCTATTATGATTTCTCCTTTTGTGGCCATAATTCCTCCAATATTTGATTTAAAATCTCCATATTCAATTTTGTAATACAACCCAGAGATATTCAGAATTTGCAGGTGGAACTACTACAGAGAGAATAATCTTTCCGTTACTTTTATTGAGTGGTATTTCTGCCCCTGATAGAATTGCTTCTACCAGTCATTCCTGTAGGCCCAAAGAAACAATAGTTTTGAGAATATTGCAAGCCATTTTTTTTTACTCCAGAAATGTGTTACACTCATAAATTAACATCTCTATACTTCACTATCTGTAAGCTTTCAACTAATCAGATGAAATGTCCCAGGGGATAAAAGGACAGATTAATACTTCTGTTTCCAACAGGCAATCTACATATACTGGTTAAATCTTCCATTCAAAACTATTTTAAGTGCAATTCAAAATAAACACAGGTATTTTTTAAAATCATTCACACACTGGTAATAAATATGCAGAAATTTTAAAATGTGTAATTTCTAAAAGGACAATTACAATTGTTAAAATAAAGGCAAAATATTGAAATAAAGAGTTTCATCAGATTACACAGTCCCCCTCTTAAAAACAAAAAACAAAAAAAAAAACCATTTTCCAGAGTCTTACACAAAGTGTGGTCCTCAAGCCAGCTGCATAAACATCACCTAGAGAACTTTAATAATTCTACTTCCCAGTTCATATCCAAGCCCAATTAAATGAGAGTTTTGAAGCAGACTGATGAATCTATTTTATTAATAACAAGCATTATAGGTGACTTTTACACAGGCTTAAATTTAAAAACCACTTCTAGAGAATAAACATGAGGGCACACAGATAAAGAGATGATAAGCATAAAGAGCCATGGGAGACAGAGGAAAATGGCTGAACTGATTCTAAACAGAATTCTAAAAGGAGAAGGAAGGAGTCCAGGCAATTATTGCAAAACACAGTAGCTGTGAATTTCTCATTTCAAAAGACAAATATAAAGACACTGAAGACAAAAACAGATCACAGTTATATACAATTAAACTGAATCAGAGAACAAAAATGGCAAAAGAATATCTGAACAGCAGCCCGGGAGGAAAATCCTTTAAGGCAATGGTTCTTAAACTTCAAGTTGCATCTCAATCACCTGGAGAGCTTGTTAAAACTGGAAATGTATTTTAAAAAACTCACATTGCTAGGTCCTGCTGCTGCTGCTGCTAAGTCGCTTCAGTCGTGTCCGACTCTGTGCGACCCCACAGACGGCAGCCCGCCAGCCTGGGATTCTCCAGGCAAGAACACTGGAGTGGGTTGCCATGTCCTTCTCCAAAGCATGAAAGTGAAAAGTGAAAGTGAAGTCGCTCAGTCATGTCTGATTCTTTGTGACCCCATGGACTGCAGCCTACCAGGTTCCTCCATCCATGGGATTTTCCAGGCAAGAGTACTGAAGTGGGGTGCCATCGCCTTCTCCGTTGCTAGGCCCTAGCCCCAGTTTTTGACTCCGAAGATATGGGGTGTGAAATGCAAGAATATGCATTTATAACAAATTCCTGGTGATGATGATGCTGTTGGTCTGAAGAACACACTTTAAGAATCACTGCTTTAAAAAAGTAAAACAATAGGCTGACACATGACTTCTGGCCAGCAATAATGGGAGCCAGAAGATAGTGGAACATCTTCATGGCTCTGGAATATACTTTAAAAATCAAAATGTCCATTAAGATGGCAAAATAACATCATATTTGAACTTGCCACTCACAGAAAAGAGAAATTCTAAAACAAATATTTTAGGGAGAAAGGAAAATTCAAGGAAGCAAAGACTGTTAAGAACTTACACCAAAGGGTCCAAGAACCAAAGAAAGAACACAACAAGGAAAATGTGTGGGTATAATGAAACTAAACATGACTATACACGATAATCTCTTTTGAGTTTAAAAAAAAGACAGAATTAGAATGCATGATCAGTGGCATGATCTGATGGTCCAGTGGCTAAAATTCTGCTCACAATGCAGGGGTACCAGGTTCAATCCCTGGTCAGGGAACTTGACCCTGCATGCCACAAAATAAAGATGAAGATTGAAGATCTTGTTTGCCACAACTAAGACCAGGTACAACCAAATAATTAAATAAATATTTTTTAAAAATAATAAAATAAAATGGATGATCACAAAACCGTGTAAACGAGGAGAGTGATAAGGTATCAAAAATCTGAATTTCATGAACAAACAAGGATAAGAATTCTCCAAGACAACTACTAAGATAATACACATAAATTCTATATATATATACACATATATATACACACATGATAAATTCAAAACATGCAGAGAAAAATGTGGAGTGAACAAAATTCTCAAATCAAAAGCTAGAGGACAGGGAAAGAAAAATCTATAAAAAAAGCTGACCAAATGCTTCAACTACAGTAGAGAGATTCTCAAAATGGAGTAAAAACAATCCAGTTATATGGTGTTTGCAAGAACGTCTTAAAAATAAGGATATAGCAAGAATGGAAAGGTAAATTGGCTTTCCTTGTGGCTCAGCTGGTAAAGAATCTGCATACAATGCAGGTAGACCTGGGTTCAATCCCTGGGTTGGGAAGATCCCCTAGAGAAGAGAAAGGCTACCCACTCCAGTATTCTGGCCTGGAAAATTCCATGGACTGTATAGTCCATGGGGTCACAAAGAGTCGGACATGACTGAATGACTTTTGCTTCACATACAAGGTAAATACTTTTTTAAAAATCTGGTTTAAATATTTTAATACCAGAATGAATTAAAGCAAAAAGGCTAAGAGTAAAAACTGAGGAACTGCATAATGAAAAAAGGTATAACCCCTGAAAAAGATATATACTGTTTTAGCTATATACTATATATGTTTTAGCCTCAAAAATACAGGCGGAGGGTGGTAGGTCTCTAAGGAGAATGGACAAAGCCACTACCAGAGCTCTCAATAATACGTTCGAGCAGACAACTCAATAACTATATGCAGACTGCACAAGATGAAATAGTATTTCCTAACTATAAAATCCAACCACACATGGGGTACAATGTGTGTCTCAGAAAATGGCATCAAGCTGACTACAGTGTAAGTTAGCAAACAACAACCAAAAGATAACCGGAAAAAAAGTCACAGAAATTGAAACTAAAAGTCCTAAATAACTTTCATGTCAAAGAAGTTATAGAATTTGATAATACTTAGAACTGAAATACAATAGAATACTCACTTCAGTCCTTTACGATGTGCAGGTATCCAACGTAAGAAATTGTAAAGAAACATGCCAAGAAAGTAAAAGAAGAAAATTATGAAGAACACAAAGTTATGAAATAGAAAACATACATATTATAAAGTGGTTCAATCAAGCCAGAAGTTTTAAGAGAAAAACAGAATTGACACAATTCTGACAGGACTTATTTAAAATAAAGGAAAGAACATATAAATATGAGAATGAAAAACTGGTAACATTACATATGTATCAAGCATTAAAAACATAGTAAGAGATGACTTCATGGCAAACAGATGGGGAAACAATGGAAAGTGACAGACTTTATTTTTGGGGGGCTCCCAAATCACTGCAGATGATGACTGCAGCCATGAAATTAAAAGACACTTGCTCCTTGGAAGAAGAGCTACGACCAACCTAGACTGCATATTAAAAAGCAGAGACAAAGGTCTGTCTGTCTAGTCAAAGCTATGGTTTTTCCAGTAGTCATGTATGGATGTGAGAGTTGGACTATAAAGAAAGCTGAGCGCCAAAGAATTGATGCTTTTGAACTGTGGTGTTGGAGAAAACTCTTGAGAGTCCCTTGGACTGCAAGGAGATCCAAACAGGCCATCCTAAAGGAAATCAGTCCTGAATATTCATTGGAAGGACTGATGCTAAAGCTGAAACTCCAATCCTTTGGCCACCTGATGTGAAGAACCACTCACTGGAAAAGACCTTAATGCTGCGAAAAATTGAAGACAGGAGGAGAAGGGAACAACAGAGGATGAGATGGTGGGATGGCATCACTGACATGATGGACATGAATTTGAGTAGGCTCTGGGAGTTGGTGATGGACAGGGAAGCCTGGCATGCTGCAGTCCCTGGGGACACAAAGAGTCAGACACGACTGAGCGACTGAACTGAACTCAATTCAAGACCATATTTTAACAACTTTGATTATACAATTTAGCTTTAGATGAATGAATAAGTTCCTAAAGAAATTTTATTTACCACAATTAAATAGAGAACTTGGATGCCCTTTGACTTTTAGAGAACTGAAACAACAGCTTTAGAAAAAAAAAAATCTCCAGACCCCAGTGGTTTTTCCTGGTACGATTCCCTTGTAAAGAAAAAGTGATTCTACTCTTAGGTAAAATATTCCAGAGTTTAGAAATAAAGAGAGAACCCTCCCACCCCATTTTATGAGGCTGGCATAAACCTGAAACAGAAAAGGAAAATTACAAACCAATTTCACTCAAATGTAGATTGGTTTAATTCTGTAATTGGTTTAATATTATTACCAGGTAAATAAGATAATCATATTTTTCACTTATTCATTTAAAGCACAAACAGAACTAGAACCTACAGATCAGGAATAGTTTGAGATGATTGAAGTACATCAACACATCAAAGTGATGCTGGAAAAAAAAAATCATTTGGTAAGAGTGATTTTCATGACAAAAAACTCTTAGATTAGGAAAAAGGAGCTTCTTTTACCCAACACTATTTTTTTTAAAAAAAAGCTTTCAGCTAACACTCAAGTTAATTCCCCTTAAGGTCAGAAAGAAAACAGGACTGCCTCAAGTTGGCTTTTCGACCTCCATTCAATGCTACTGGAAGTCCAGCAAAGAAAGTAAATAATAAAAATAAATGTGTGATACGAAAGAAAAACATAAATATACATCAGTACTTTCCAAGGAATAAAACTAACAATAACAAAAACCATTATATCTTTCTTGCTGATACTCATAAAACTTGACTGAAAAGCATTATAGAAGATGTAACCAGTTAACTGTAAAACTCAATGGCATAATAATGTCAATATTCTCAAAATTTATACACACGCACAGGTGTGTGTGTGTGTCTGTGTGTGTATGTATATGTGTGTGTGTGTGTGTGTGTGTGTATAACACAGTTTGCAAATAAAGCCACAGTATATGGAGCTTTGTAGACTAAAATTTAAGTCACTATGTATCTAAAAAAGAATGGTAGGCGCATATCTCTGAAAATACTTGGGTGCATGTAATTCATAGTAAGTAATTACCAAAATTAGGAAATACATTTTTAAGAAAACATGTAAGCAGTAAAATCCAGGGAAAAAATCATGGAGAAGGAGGTGGATACAGTTCAGAAGAATACAGGTTTCTGAGTTTTCATAATCTTATTTTTCTTGTCCTAGTTTGAGGAATCACTTTCTTCTTCTTTTAATTTTGTGTGTTTTCATACTTTGGGTGGGGGGGACATATATGTCTTATATTCTAATTTTAAAAAGTATTCGAAGGGAAAATAGAAAGCACCAAATAAAATGGCAAAACTCAATGCAAATATTAGTAATCACATTAAATATTAATGGACTAATTCTCAAGTTAAACAACAATGTCGAAGGGCATTTTAAAATCTAGTCATAGGCTATTTTCACGACAGTCAACTAAAGTAAATAACAGAGAAATTTAAGTGTAAAAAAGCATTCAAGACAAATGTTAACTAAAAGAAAACCAGTGTGCTGCTATTAATATTAGACAAAAATGACCACAAAGCAAAAGGTAGGTAGTTTATCCTTGGGTCTCCAATTCCTGACTCACATATCCACCTCAATAACGTCCTGACCTCATCTGGAATGGACTTTTCTGTCCCCACCCCAAGATGTCAATTATTTTGGACCACATCACTGGTGCCTCACCCGGGTCCTAAACTTCGTCACCAGCACTTCATACCGCTTATCACAGTGTCTAAAACACACTCCTGCCTGGCTTCTCGGTCCCAGGTCCTGTCCCCTGTTAACTCCGCCGGCCTTCTGGGCCTCCCGGGTTCTCATGAAGGCCAAGAGTAAAGGGTTAAGTGAGGAAAGCAGGACTTACATCACCGACAGTAGAATCATGGGAAGCAAAGGTCACGGAAGCTGCGGCCGAAGGGATGACAAGTTCATACGGAAAGTCCGATCGGCCGCGAGGACCAAGAGCTTGTAAGAAGCTACGGTGGACCACTCCTCTTCCCATGTGTATAGCAGCACTCTCCTCCCAAGAGTAATGGCTTCCGCTTCACTTCCGCCTTCTAAGTGTCGCGGGACTTCAAAACTGGACGCGAACAAGGAAGCACAGAGCGGAAAGGATTCTGGGAAATGTAGTTTTGGAATTAAAGCGGGCCTGAGCGGGTTGCCTAGATGTGATCTCCGAACCAGGCACATTTTCTCCAACTTAATTGTTCAAGTCCCTCGGTAATCAGTTTTCAGGCCTCTTTTCGTCCTATGTCTATGTTAGCACTGAATCTTACCATTTTAAGTAAACAGTGCTTTTAATGGATACATTAAAATGCTGCAAATCAAACTCCTGACTCCATCTTACCGACATCAAATAATAGCAACCCCATCTTTCCGCATTTCCATTATAAACTTGACAACGGGCTGGACTCTTCTCCTTCCAACAGGGAATGCTCAGTTCTACCTTGACCATCAGCCATGAATCTTACTGCTTTGCAAGAAATATTTTTCCTCTTTCTGAGTCAAGAAAGGTCACAGCAGCTCTTGAAACCGAGCAGGATCCATCTTATCCTCTGTTGCCCTCTTCTCCTGCCTTTAGTCTTTCCCAGAATCAGGGTCTTTTCCAATGATGGTTCTTCCAATCAGGTGGCCAGAGTTATTGGAGCTTCAGCTTCAGCGTCAGTCCTTCCATTAGTGTTCACGGTTGATTTCCTTTAGGATTGATAGATTTTATCTTCTTGCTGTCCAAGGGACTCAAAAGAGTCTTCTCCAGCACCACAGTTTGAGAGCATCAATTCTTTGGCCCTCAGCACTCACATCTGTGCAGCTTCCATGATGGTTCAGAGGGCAAAGAATCTGCCTGCAACGCAGGAGACCCAGGTTCAATACCCTAGTCAGAAAGACACTCTGGGGAAGGAAATGGGAACCCACTCTGGAACTTGGCTGGAGAAGCACATGGACAGAGGAGTCTGGTGGGCTACAGTCCATGGGGTCACAGAGAGTCAGACAGGACTGAGTAACTAACACTTTCACTTCCATTTTCTCACATCCCTACGTGACTAGTGGAAAAACAAATTTGACTATACGGACCTTTGTTGACAAAGTGATGGCTCTACTTTTTAATATGCCCTCTAGGTTGTAGGCAAGAATCCCTTAGAAGAAATTGAGGAGAAACAAGAGTCCCAGATGCAGTACTTGGATGCAATCTCAAAAATGACTGAATGATATCTGTTCGTTTCCAAGGCAAACCATTTAATATCACAGTAATCCAAGTCTATGCCCCCAACCAGTAATACTGAAGAAGCTGAAGTTGAATGATTCTATGAAGACCTACAAGATCTCCTAGAACTAACACCCAAAAGAGATGTCCTTTTCATTATATGGGACTGGGATACAAAAGTAAGAAGTCAAGAAACACCTGGAGTAACAGGCAAATTTGGCCTTGGAGTACAGAATGAAACAGGGCAAAGGCTAATAGAGTTTTGCCAAGAGAATGCACTGGTCATAGCAAATACCCTCTTCCAACAACACAAGAGAAGACTCTACACATGGACATCACCAGATGGTCAATACTGAAATCAGATTGAGTATATTCTTTGCAGTCAAAGATGGAGAAGCTCTATACAGGCAGCAAAAACAAGACCAGGAACTGACTGTGGTTCAGATCATGAACTCCTTATTACCAAATTCAGACTGACATTGAAGAGAGTGGGGAAAACCACTAGACCATGCAGGTACGACCTAAATCAAATCCTTTACAATTATACAGTGGAAATAAGAAACAGATTCAAGGGACTAGATCTGATAGACAGTTCAATTCAGTCACTCAGTCGTGTCCAACTCTTTGTGACCCCATGGAATGCAGCACAGCAGGCCTTCGTGTCCATCACCAACACCCAGAGTTCACCCAAACTCATGTCCATTGAGTCGATGATGCCATCTAACCATCTCATCCTCTATCCACCCCTTTTCTTCCTGCCTTCAATCTTTCCCAACATCAGGGTCTTTTCAAATGAGTCAGCTCTTCACATCAGGTGGCCAAAATGTTGGAGACAGAGTACCTGATAAACTATGGATGGAGGTTCATAACATTGTACAGGAAACAGGGATCAAGACCATCCCCAAGAAAAAGAAATGCAAAAAAGCAAAATGGCTGTCTGAGAGGCCTTACAAATAGCTGAAAAAAGAAGAGAAGTGAAAAACAAAGGATAAAAGGAAAGATATACCCATTTGAATGCAGAATTCCAAAGAATAGCAAGGAGAGATAAGAAAGCCTACCTCAGTGATCAATGCAAAGAAATAGAGGAAAACAATAGAATGGGAAAGACTAGAGATCTCTTCAAGAAAATTAGAGACACCAAGGGAACATTTCATGCAAAGATGGGCTCAATAAAGGACAGAAATGGTATAGACCTACCAGAAGCAGAAGATATTAAGAAGAGGTGGCAAGAATACACAGAAGAAATATATAAAAAAGATCTTCACAACCCAGATAGTCATGATGGTATGATCACTCACCTAGAACCAGACATTCTGGAGCATGAAGTCAAGTGGGCCTTAGGAAGCATTACTAGGAACAAGGCGATGGAATTCCAATTGAACTATTTCAAATCCTGAAAGATGATGCTGTGAAAGTGCTTCACTCAATATGCCAGCAAATTTGGAAAACTCAGCAGTGGCCACAGGACTGGAAAAAGTCAGTTTTCATTCCAATCTCAAAGAAAAGCAATGCCAAAGAATGCTCAAACTACTGAACAATTGCACTCATCTCACACACTAGCAAAGTAATGCTCAAAATTCTCCAAGTCAGGCTTCACAGCACATGAACCATGAAATTCCAGATCTTCAAGCTGGATTTAGAAAAGGCAGAGGAACTAGAGATCAAATTGCCAACATCTGCTTGATCATCAAAAAAGCAAGAGAATTTTTAAAAAAGTCTATTTCACTGACTGCACCAAAGCCTTTGACTGTGTGAATCACAACAACAGACTATGGAAAATTCTTCAAGAGATGGGAACACCAGACCACCTTACCTGCCTCCTGAGAAACCTGTATGCAGGTCAAGAAGCAACAGTTAGAACCAGACATGGAACAACAGACTGGTTACAAATTTGTAAAGGCTATGTATTGTCACCCTGTTTATTTAACTTATATGCAGAGTACATCATGCAAAATGCCAGACTGGATAAAGCACAAGCTGGAATCAAGATATCAGGGAGAAATATCAATAAGTTCAGATATGCAGATGACACCACCCTTATGGCAGAAAGCAAAGAGGAACTAAAGAGCCACTTGATGAAAGTCAAACAGGAGAGTGAAAAAAGTGGTTTAAAACTCAACATTCAAAAAATGAAGGTCATGGCACCTGGTACCATCACTTCATGGCATATAGATGGGGAAACAATGGAAACAGTGACAGACTTATTTTGGGAGGCTCCAAAATGAAGATTGTGACTGCAGCCATGAAATTAGAAAGACACTTGCTCCTTTAAAGAACAGCTATGACAAGCCTTAGTTCAGTCATTCAGTCATGTCCGACTCTGTGACCCCATGGACTGCAGCACGCCAGGCCTCCTATCCATCACCAACTCCCGGAGCTTACAGAAACTCATGTCTATTGAATTCGTGATGCCATCTAACCATCTCATCCTCTGTCGTCCCCTTCTCCTCCTGCCCTCAATCTTTCCCAGCATCAGGGTCTTTTCAAATAAGTCAGCTCTTCACATCAGGTGGCCAAAGTATTGGAGTTTCAGCTTTAGCATCAGTCCTTCCAATGAATATTCAGGATTGATTTCCTTTAGGATTGACTGATTGGATCTCCTTGCAATCCAAGGGACTCTCAAGAGTCTTCTCCAACACCACAGTTCAAAAGCATCAATTCTTTGGTGCTCAGTTTTCTTTATAGTCCAACTCTCACATCCTTCCACACATAACTACTGGAAAAACCATAGCCTTGACTAGACGGACCTTTGTTGGCAAAGTAATGTCTCTGCTTTTGAATATGCTGTCTAGGTTGATCATAACTTTCCTTCCAAGGAGTAAGCGTCTTTTAATTTCATGGCTGCAGTCACCATCTGTAGTGATTTTGGAGCCCAAAAATAAAGTCAGCCACTGTTTCCACTGTTTCCCCATCTATTTCCCATGAAGTGATGGGGCCAGATGCCATGATCTTAGTTTTCTGAATGTTGAGCTTTAAGCCAACTTTTTCACTCTCCTCTTTCACTTTCATCAAGAAGCTCTTTAGTTCTTCTTCACTTTCTGCCATAAAGGCAGTGTCATCTGCATATCTGAGGTTATCGATATTTCTCCTGGCAATCTTGATTCCAGCTTGTGCTTCATCCAGCGTTTCTCTAAATGTACTCTGCACATAAGTTAAATAAGCAGGGTGACAATATACAGCCTTGACCATACTCCTTTTCCTATTTGGAACCAGTCTGTTGTTCCATGTCCAGTTCTAACTGTTGCTTCCTGACAATCCTAGACAGCATATTAAAAAGCAGTGACATTACTTTGCCAAAAAAGGTCCATCTAGTCAAAGCTATGGTTTTTCCAGTAGTCATTTATGGATGTGAGATTTGGACCTTAAAGGCTGAGCACCAAAGAATTGACCCCCTTTTTTTTTTTTTTAACTTTACAATATTTTATTGGTTTTGCCAAATATCTAAATGAATCCGCCACAGGTATACCTGTGGTTTTGGAGAAGATTCTTGAGAGTCCCTTGGATTGCAAGGAATCCAACCAGTCAATCCTAAAAGAAATCAATCCTGAATATTCATTGGAAGGACTGATGCTGAAACTCCAATACTTTGGCCACCTGATGCGAAGAGCTGACTCATTGGAAAAGATCCTGATGCTGGGAAAGATTGAAGGCGGGAAGAGAAGGGGTCGACAGAGGATGACATGTTTGGATGGCATCATCGACTCAATGGACATGAGTTTGAGTAAGGTCCAGGAATTGATGATAGACAGGGAAGCCTGGCGTGTTGCAGTCAGTGGAGTCACAAAAAGTCGGACACGACTGAGCGACTGAACTGAACTGGAGACTTTTGTTAAATGGCACAACTGGGTTTGGGTGGAGTGCTACTGGCATCTAGTGGTGTCATCTGGGGGTGCAGCTAAACTTCTCAAAATGCACAGGATAATCTCCCAGAAAAGACTTTATCTGGTGCCAAACGTGAATAGAATGACGATTGGAGGTAGAGTCAGGGTGTGGCAATAGGGTAATGGTAAAATAGCAGCACACCTTTTGAGAATAAGTCTGACTAATTGGTTATACATTGCAAGTTCCCGCAAAGCCATCCTTGATTTGCTCAATTTGCTAGAGTAGCTCGCAGAACTCAAGAAAATAAGTTATTAGATCACTGCTTTATTATAAAGGATACTAAAGAATACGAATGTACTATCAGATAGATATATACACAGGGCAGGGTCCAGAGGGTCTTTAGCACAGGAAATTCTGTTCTCTGAGAGTTCAGGGAGCTCCACTGTCCGAGCACATAGATGAGTTCTTTCGTTCCAACCTGGAAGCTCCCTGAACCCCAACCTATTAGGTTTGAGGCAAGAAATAAATGGACTCCAGTTGGACATTTAAAATCAGCCAGCCTCCTCTTTAACCTCAGATATGCAGATGAAACCACCCTTATGTAAGAAAGCAAAGAGGAACTAAAGAGCCTCTTGATGAAGGTCAAAGAAGAGAGTGAAAAAGCTGGCTTAAAACTCAACGTTCAAAAAATGAAGGTCATGGCATCCAGTCCCAACACTTCATGGCAAATAGATAGGGAAACAATGGAAACAATGACAGACTATTTTGGGGGGGCTCCAAAATCACTGCAGATGGTAACTGCAGCCATGAAATTAAAAGACACTTGCTCCTTGGAAAAAAAGCTATGACAAACCCAGACAGCATATTAAAAAGCAGAGACATTACTTTGCCAACAAAGCGCTGTATAGTCACAGCTATGCTTTTTCTAGTAGTCATGTACGGATGTGAGAGTTGGACCATAAAGAAGGCTGAACACTAAAAAATTAATGCTTTTGAACTGTGGTGTTGGAGAAGACTCTTGAGAGTCCCTTGGACTGCAAGGAGATCTAATCAGTCAATCCTAAAAGAAATCAATCCTGAATATTCATTTGAAGGACTGATGCTGAGTAAGTTCCAATACTCTGGCCACCTGATGCAAAGAACTGACTCATTAGAAAAGACCCTAATGCTGAGAAGGATTGGAGGCAGGAGGAGAAGGGAATAACAGAGGACAAGATGGTTGGATGGCTTCACCAACTCAATGGATATGAGTTTGAGCAAGCTCCGGGAGATAGTGAAGGACAGGGAAGCCTGGTGTGCTGCAGTCCATGGGGTTGCAAAGTCGGACAGGACTGAGCAACTGAACAACAAGCCTCCACTTTGCATTTCCTGAGGCAAGAGATAGGTGGGCTCCAGTTGAGGAATTTACAAACAGCCCCCTGATTGATCTAAAAAATGCAAGTAACAATGGAAACCGGGTAAATAGCCAATTTTTTTCTCTCGTAAACACCTCAAGGGAATAACCATGACAAGGACAAAGAGAAGCAAAAACCCTGTCTGAGTAAAGGATAAGGGAGACGCTGCTGCTACTGCTAAGTCACTTCAGTCGTGTCTGACTCTGTGCGACCCCATAGACAGCAGCCCACCAGGCTCCCCCATCCCTGGGATTCTCCAGCCAAGAACACTGGAGTGGGTTGCCATTTCCTTCTCCAGTATGTGAAAGTGAAAAGTGAAAGTGAAGTCACTCAGTCGTGTCCGACTCCTAGTGACCCCACGGACTGCAGCCTACCAGGCTCCTCTGTCCATGGGATTTTCCAGGCAAGAGTACTGGAGTGGGGTGTCATTGCCTTCTCCCAAGGGAGACACTACACATGGCAAAAAGTCTCCTTGGACTCAAAAGTCAAAGGGTAATTCCAGGCAATAATGAGTCTTGCTCCTCCCAGAAGGCTTCACTTGTGGAATTTCCCTGTTAGTCCCATGGTTACGACTCTGTGCTTCCAATGCAGAGGGACAAAAGGGTTCCACCCTGGTCAGGGAACTAAGATTCCACATGGTACAGCATGACAGCATCTTCTCAGCATTTTCCAGCAGCACAGGTAAAATTTGCTATTATCACTCACTTTTATATGTTAATATTTGAGCCATGCATATAAATGCCTAGTTTACTATAAGATACCATTGTGTGTGTGCTCAGTTGCTCAGTCACGTCCAACCCTTTGTGATCCCATGGACTGTAACCTGCCAGGCTCCTCTGTCCATGGGATTCTCCAGGCAAGAATATTGGAGTGAGTTGCCATTTCTTCCTCCAGGGGATCTTCCCAATCCAGGGATCAAACCTGTGTCTCTATGTCTCCTGCATTGGCAGGCGGTTCTTTACCTCTAAGGCAACCTGGCAAACCCACACGCTACAGGGTGTGGCCAAAACAACAAAAAACAACAAAAGCAAAACTTTATCAACCCCTTCTTAGAGTAATTTATATTTATATGCATTTAATAGTTTAGTATTTTTACACATTTAATAAAATACATAGAATTATAGAGGAAACAAATTATATTAAAATATTAAGGAAAGCAAAAAAATGTATTTTATACTTGAAAGTTGCTAAGAAAGTAAATCATAAATGTTCTTACTACAAAAAAATGTGGTAATTATGTGGTATGGTAGAGATGATGGCTAATACTATGAATGTAACCGTTTTGCAAGATATGAGCATTTTGCAAATTAGTACCTTGTACACATTAAACTTACACAAAAAAAGAAAATGCTGCATGTATACTAGAAGAAAGGGCTCCAGAGTGTGGTGAGTCAGACACTGGTGCTGGTTTCACCCTTGAGGTGGTCTACAAGGGAAGCTGAGGGACCAGTGTGAGCTTTAAGTGCTGCAGGATCAGGGGTGAACAGTGAGGGTAAGGATCTCCTTTTAGGCTAGCAGCCCAAAGGAATGTCTCTGGGGAATAGGGAGGAACTGAAAGCAAACCAGTGTGGGCTACAGCCAGGCTGCTCACCACCTGGGAGATGCCAGAAAAACCTTGGGTAACTATAGTGCATTACTATCTCAGATAGTGAAGACTCTGCCTGCAATATAGTAGACCCAGGTTCAAACCCCACGTCAGGAAGATCCCTTGGAGAAGTGAAGTGAAAGTCACTCTGTCGTGTCCGACTGTTTGCAACCCCATGGACTGTAGTCCATGGAATTCTCCAAGCCAGAATACTGGAGTGGGTAGCCTTTTCCTTCTCCAAGAGATCTTCCCAACCAGGGATTGAATCCAGGTCTCTCGCATTGCAGGTGGATTCTTTACCAGCTGAGCCGCTAGGGAAGCCCAGGAAATGCCAAAGGGAGGAATAATAACATCAACCAGATAAGGAAAAGCAATTGGAGAATCTTGGGGTGGCTGGGGATACGAGGCCTCAAGGAAGCCCATGCCTTCCATGGAAACTGTCCCTAGACCAGCCATGACTTTGATCCATTGTGCATCCATCTATTTTGACCATGTGTGAGTAGGAGTCTTGTTCTCTCCAACCACTGCTAAAGGCATTCATTCTGTTGATTTCACATTTTGACCCTGCCACTGCTTCAACTGCTGGGATTTCAAGTATCAAGCCTGTTCAAAGCAAGAATGTATGAGTCACTTGGAACAAGATGCACTAGAAGAGGAGAGAACTGGTACCTGTTCAAGCACACTACACAGAATACAGGGGCGATAGGCAATGCCTGGACTATGACATGCATGTGTGTGTGCTAAGCCACTTCAGTTGTCTGACTCTTTGTGACCCCATGGACTGTAGCCCATCAGGCTCTTCTGTTCTTATGATTTCCCAGGCAAGAAAACAGGAGTGGGTTGTCATTTCCTTCTCCATATTGTAGAATATGTTGAACACAAAGAGGGCAGGACCCTAATATAATAAACATCCATGCCCCACCTTTCTGGGCTTCCCAGGTGGCGCTAATGGTAAAGAGACCAGCTGCTCATGCAGGAGACATAAGAGACCTGGGTTTGATCCTTGGGTTGGGAAAATCCCCTGGAGGAGGGCATAGCAACCCACCCCAGTATTCTGGCCTGGAGAATTCACCTTTCTGAATTAACTTCTGGACTGGCAATTAATACTAATACTAATTAATACCAATACTAATTTGTGTAAACTTTTAAATTTATCATTCTTGCTAGAGATTGCTTTATTAGTATTTTTTCAAGAAACCAAATTTCAGTTTTTTTCTCTCTACTACTCCACTTCTTCAAAATTAATTTAATTTGTTCTTTTGTGATCATTGTTTCCTGCTTTATTCTTTGAGTTTGCTACATTTATTCTTATTAATACCTTACTATGTTTATTAAATAAAATTTCAAGCTTTAACACACTTTTTAAGGCTACAATTTTTTCTCTAAAATTTTTTCTCTTGGAGAAGGGAATGGCAACCCACTCCAGGATTCTTGCCTGGAGAATTCCATGGACAAAAGAGCCTGGTGGTCTATAGTCCATGGGGCTGCAAAGAGTCAGACACTACTGAGCAACTAACAGTTTCACCTTCACTTTTCACTATCAGACAAAGTAGATTTTAATGCAATAATACACCCAGGGATAACAAAGGCAGCTTCATAAAGATAAAAGACTGAATGCACAGGAAAGATATAACAATTCTGAATTTGTATTCAGTATCTAATGATTGAACTATGAGCAAAAATAGTCAAATTCAATGTGTCGGGTGGGTGGGGTGATTTGGTTCAAGAAGGAGGGGATACATGTATACTTATATCTGCCTCTGGGAGATAGTAAAGGACAGGGAATCCTGGGGCACTGCAGTCCATGGGGTTGCAAAGCATCAGACACCACTTAGCAACTGAATAACAACAAATAGCTGATTGACCTAATGGGTGGGCATATACAGAAAATGTACTTGATCACTGCCAAAATGATCTTTAAGCACAAACAGATCATCTACTGCAGATGGTGACTGCAGCCATGAAATTAAATGACACTTACTCCTTGGAAGGAAAGTTATGACCAACCTAAATAGCATATTCAAAAGCAGAGACATTACTTTGCCAACAAAGGTTCGTCTAATCAAGGCTATGGTTTTTCCTGTGGTCATGTATGGATGTGAGAGTTGGACTGTGAAGAAAGCTGAGCACCAAAGAATTGATGCTTTTGAACTGTGGTGTTGGAGAAGACTCTTGAGTGTCCCTTGGACTGCAAGGAGATACAACCAGTCCATTCTGAAGGAGATCAGCCCTGGAATTTCTTTGGAAGGAATGATGCTAAAGCTGAAACTCCAGTACTTTGGCCACCTCACGTGAAGAGTTGACTCATTGGAAAAGACTCTGATGCTGGGAGGGATTGGGGGCAGGAGGAGAAGGGGACGACAGAAGATGAGATGGCTGGATGGCATCATCGACTCAATGGACGTGAGTCTGAGTGAACTCCGGGAGTTGGTGATGGACAGGGAGGCCTGGCGTGCTGCGATTCATGGGGTCACAAAGAATTGGACACGACTGAGTGACTGAACTGAACTGAACTGAACTGACTTGATGATTGATACAACAAGGAGACAAAAAAGTCAGATTTCAACATGATTGACCTAATGGGTGGGCATATACAGAAAATGCACTTGATCACTGCTGAAATAATCTTTAAGCACAAACAGATCATCTACTAAGTTTGAGCACAAGTGCTGCATTCCACACTTAAATTTCAAAGAATTTAAATTGTGCAGAGTATGTTCTCTAGCCACAATGCAATGATACTAAAAGCCACTAACAAAGGGATAAAAATAGATCCTCTCCACATATTTGGAAACGAAGAAACGCATTTCTATATAACTTATGGATGAAAAAAAAACTCTCAATTCACTTTATTCTAATCAATGTATCTGTATAAATGAGGAAAATGAAGATGACTCAAAAGGAAGAGGATGAAATGAGAATTGGCTTATCAATGTATAATGCTAAAGCAAATGCGTGTTCACAAGTATACAAACACATGAACTGCACACCTGATAATAATGATTTTTTTCCTCCAGCTTTATGGAGATTAATTGACTTCTGTTGGCACCTGATAATTACACATTTGATTTTACTAGTGCTTAATCTAGATAAATTTCTGTACACATATATTTCCTGTTTCACTATTAAGTATGTAATATTTTGCCTATTTTATAGATATCAAACTGAACTCAGTTAAGTTGCTTGATAAATGACAGGTAGTAAAACACAAGATAGAAGGATTTTTTGGGGAGTGTGCATTTCAGCAAACTGGGAGATCTTAGTTCCCTGATCAGGGATCAAACCCATTCCCCTTGAAGTGGAAGCATGGAGTCCTAACCACTGGACTGCTACGGAATTCCCAGGATAGTAGGATTTAAAATACGTGACTTGAAAACTTTACTAGAATTAAATTTTGAAAGAAACAGAAATTCTGGCATACCCAATATTTCATTCCCTTTGACTCATTCTAGAAGCCCACACCAAAAGTTGATGACAGAATCATGAAAAAAAAAACGTTCTGGAGATGAATTTCCTCAAGGCTACCTTTATGTCTCTGTTCCTTAGGTTGTAGATGAAGGGGTTCATCATTGGAATAATCACAGTGTACATCACACTTCCCTCTTCCTGGGGGAGAGAGAGTAGCTGCAGAACTACGGTAGATCCCAACACAGGTCTCATAATTTAAGAAAATGACAGAGAGGTGAGATCCACAGGTGGAAAAAGCTTTATACCTCCCACCAATGGATGGGATTCCCTGGATGAAGGAGACAATCTGCATGTAAGAGGAAATTACGCCTGAGAGAGGACCAACATGTAACAGCTTAGTCACCAGATACACCAGGATGTCCTTGATAAGAGTATCAGAACAGGCAAGTTTGAGGATCTGAGCAAGTTCATAGAAGTGGGAGATTTTCAAGTCTGTGCAGAAGGACAGCTGCAACACCATCAGACTGTGGATCAGGGCATTCAGAATGCTAACGAACAAAGAGAGAAGCAGCCGCAGACCACAGAGACAGGGGTTCATGATGATCACATAATACAGTGGGTGGCAGATGGCCATGATGGTCAGGAGTAAATTGTCTGTACAAATGAAAACCATGAAAAAATACATCTGAGTGAGGCAGCCTGCATAGGTGATGGCTTTGTTCTCTGTCTGGATGCTCGACAGCATCTTGGGGACTATAGTGGAGATGAAAGAGATGTCAGCAAAGGACGTGGGAGAGGAAGAAGTACATGGGAGTGTGGAAGTGGAGGTCAGAGCTGACGGCCAGGATGATGAGCAGATTCCCGAGCATGGTGACCAGGTACATGGACAGGAAGAGCCCACACAGGAGGGGCTGCAGGTCTGCATTATCAGAGAGGCCCAGGAGGAGGAATTCTGAGACGTCTGTCTGGTTTTCTGATTCTATGTTGTTGATAAGTGTACTGGAAAATATAGACATGAGTTACTATGAAGTGGATACACAGACATCATTTGTTTGAGAGAAATTTTCTTCTATGCCTTAAATTCTAAAAATATTTAGGGACTTCCCTGGTGGTCCAGGAATTAAGACTCCATGCTTCCACTGCAAGGGGCACAGGTTCGACCCCTGGTCGGGGAACTAGGAACCTGCATGCCGGGTGAGGCAGCCAAAAAAAAATTTTTTAATGTAAATAATTCTTCACTTCAAGTTCCTCTACTCATTTCCTCCTTCTCCAAGTAATTTTTGAATAACTTCTAAATACTGTACATTTTTTTCCAATACTACAATTAACAAATGAAAACAAGTGCTATTGTTTTTTTCTAGGAACCATCATGGGCTTCTCAGGTGGTGCTAGTGGTAAAGAACCCGCTTGCCAATGCAGGAAATGTCAGAGATGTGGGTTTGATCTCTGGGTCGGGAAGATCCCCTGGAGGAGGGCATGGCAACCTACTCCAGTATTCTTGCCTAGTGAATCTCATAGACTAAGGAGCCTGGCAAGCTACAGTCCATAGGGACACAAAGAATCGGACACGACTGAAGCAACTTAGCACACATGCATGCATCATGCCTCCAGCACTTTATTTTCTTAGTATTAATTTATTTATTTGGCTGCACCTGGTCTTAGTTGCAGCACTTGGGATCTTTAGCTGTGACATGCAAACTCTTAGTTGAAGTATGTGGGATCTAGTTGCCAGACTAGGAATCGAACCTGGGCCCCCTGCATTGGGAGCACAGAGTTTTAGTCACTGCACCACCAGGGAAATCCCAAGGCATTTTAAAATCTATGATTAAATTCTAGTCAGTTCTTTATACACATCAAGCCTGGTTAAGAAGTGAAAATGAAAGTGGCTCAGTCATGTCTGACTCTTTGAGACCCCATGGACTATACAGTCCATGGAATTCTCCAGGCCAGAATACTGGAGTGGGTAGCCTATCCCTTCTCCAGAGGATCTTCTTGACCCAGAATTGAACCAGGGTCTCCCCCAGTTCTGCATAGCAGGCAGATTCTTTACCAGCTGAGCTAACAGGGAAGCTCTCAAGCCTAGTTGGATGACTTTATTTTCTCAGAGGATTTTTAACTCTGTGGTTAACCTTATACTGAGCCTGCTCAGATTTGCAAATCTCAGGTATTGCTGGAAATTATAAGCTCAGATTCTCTTCTATCTCAAGGTAAAAAATAATATCATTATCCATTCCTTTAAATATTCTAACACTATTGCACTGTGGGGAACAATCTGCAAGCTATTTTGCTAGGTTAAAAAAACAGTATGATTACTAGTGTGCAGACAAGAGTTGAGGAAGTAACATAGATGTCTATCTGTGCATAAAATTTCTCTTCAAGAATCCATACAAAATTAGTGCAATGTTAGCCTCAAAAAGAGGACTTTACTGCTAAGAAATAGGAATAAAAGGGACATTTTTCACTGTTTTTGGTACCTTTTGAATTTTGAGCCACATAAACGAATCTCTTCAAAAAATTACCTTTCTTTTTGCTTGATTTTCCTTGACCAAGATTTCTCAAAGGCCTAATGATATTTTCTAACTCTTGGTATCATAAATCTGAAACCATTGTGGTTATTCTCTAATATTTGGTAATTTTCCTTTCTTTTAGAGGAAGGTACTATGATTTATCTTTTTCATTATAAAAATGATTTGTACCTCCCCAACAAATGTGATTCCTGGTGGCTCAGCAGTAAAGAATCTGCCTACCAACACAGGAGATCTAAGTTCGATCCCTTGGGTCAGGGAGATCCCTGGGAAAAGGAATGGCAACCCACCCCAGTATTCTTGCCTGGGAAATCCCATAGAGCCTTGTGGGCTACAGTCCATGGGGTCGCAGAGTCAGACGTGACTCAGCAACCAAAGAACAACAACCTAACAAAATGAAAGGTTTCGATTCATAAATTTAAAAAAGAAGAAGGGTAGTTGTCAGGGGATGGGAGGATGGCAGTATGGGGGGGAGGTGTTTAGTGTTTCAAGGGGACCAAGAATCACTTTTTTTTTTTTAATTTATTTTATTTTAACTTTACAATATTGTATTGGTTTTGCCATATATCAAAATGAATCCGCCACAGGTATACATGTGTTTCCCACTTTTGAAAGATGAAAACTGTTCTGGAGATGAACGGTGGTAATGGTTACACAAAAATGGAATTGAAAAAAAAAAATTAAAAAAAAAATGGAATTGAACTCAATGCCACTGAACTGCATACTTAAAATAGTTAAAAGGGTACATTTTATTTTCTATATTTTGTCACTATTAGAAAATAAATGAATTTATAAGAAGTACTGAAGAAACTCTTTCTGTTTTGCTTACTCATGCGCTTGTCCTCTATGCTTTGAGAAATCAGCCAGCTGCCCCCTCATTTCTTGAACTTCATGGATGTTCTTAGGAACACAGCCCCACCCCCACTTCTGTTTCAGGCTTCTCCCTCAGTCAGGGAATTCTGCAGATCAGGGAATATTTAACACCATTCATGGAGACTCAGATCTTACCTCCTCCTGTTCTTGGTAGAATCACATCAGAGTCAATAGCACAGGTCTCCTCCTTCCCTTCCTGAAATAAAGGGATGCATTGGAGCAATCTGAAATTCTCAGAAAATATTAGGAAGTATTGATTTCCTTCAAATAGCAAATTGGTCCATAAAATTTCAGGGCAAGAGAATGGGCTCAGCAGAGCCAGGAGCAATGGCAAACCTGGTGCCAAGGGACTTGGGAATAGGCCAGAAAAATCGAGAGGCCCATTAGACAGTGACTCTCAGTCTTGACCATGTGTCAGAGTCACCTGGAGGGTTTCTTAAAACAGAGATTGCTGGGTGCCACCCCAGTTTCAGCATCTCTAGGTGAAGTCCAAGAAACTGCATTTCAAAGAATTCCCCAGGTAATGCTGATACAACTGGTAGAACCTGCTACATAATTTTCAGGTCCCAGCGCAAAATGAAAATTTGGAACCCCAAGTTGTGAAAATGTCAAGACAGTGATAGCAGAGCATTCAACCAAGAGCAGGGTCCTCTGTGGCCCTTCTCATTGCACACCCACAAACCCAGCTCTGGCTGCTGGTCACATTATTTAAGGGATACATTATTTTTCTAATATTTATTTATTTCTATGTATTTCTTTGGGATTCCCTGGTGGCTCAGATGTAAAGAATCTGCCTGCAGTGTAAGAGACCTGGGCTCAGACCCTGGGTGGGGAAGATCCCCTGGAGAAGGAAATGGCAACCCACTCCAGTATTCTTGCCTGGAGAATCCCATGGACAGAGGAGCCTGGTGGGATACAGTCCATAGGTTTGCAAAAGAGTCAGACACAACTGAGCGACTAATACAAACATACACATTTATTTATTTATTTGGCTGCACCAGGTCTTAGTGTGAGATCTTTAATTGGAGCTTGTGGGACCTAGTTCCCTGACCAGGGATTGAACCTGGGCCCCCTGCATTGGGAGCATGAAGTCTTAGCCACTGGATCAGCAGGGAAGTCCCGACACATTTCTTTTTCTTTTTTTATTATTTAATTTTTGGCACAGCATGCAAGATCTTAGCTCCCTGACTAGGGATTGAACCTGAGGCCCCTGAAGTGGAGGCATAGAGTCTTAACTCCTGGACCACCAGGGCAGTCCTAGGGATACATTTTGAGAACCATTGGTTTAGATTTCCTGCTTAATTAACCCAAGACCACATCCAAATGAGAATAATACTGATAATGATAATAATAATAATGTTTTCCCTTTCCTCTAGAAATTACAAGGGTTTCCGTATCTCCAGGATGGCCCTATAGAAGACTACAGGGGGTGAGTTTCTCCCCAGGAGGTAGATGTTGAAGACAAATAGATGTTTGAAAATTTCAAGGAGACAGTCATGTGTGCAGTTTCTAGATAAGACACATTCTCTAAGAAGTAACAAGGTATCTTCCTTTCCAGTCTTGTAAGTGTAAGATTGTACTTATATGGGACAGGGGGCAAATTTACAGTTTTGTGTTTTGTTTTGTTTTGTTTTTTCTGGCCCTTGGAGTGTTATCTCCAAAGTTCCTCATTAGCCAAATTGCTCTCTCATCACTTAAGTCCTGCAGCAGAAAGAAGAAAACTACTGGCTTGCTAAGTCTCTGAGTGGGGATAAGCATGTGATCTTTCTTCCTACCTCTTTTGGGTATCAAAGTTCACAGCACAGGTTGGTCCAGATGCCCAACAGCAGAGATAGTCGTCCTTTACCAAATATCACTCCCTTATCAAGGAAGCAGTCTCCCAAAATGAGCCATTCCCGTTCATCTTCATGGTTGTTGCTAATACTCCTGTTGACTTGGAAGTGACTCTTAATTGGCTCTTTTGTTAAACTCAGCAAAGTTGTTTTTGTGTGTGTGTGTGCGATGTATTTTGTAAAGTGTGTGTGTGTTCAGTTGCTCAGTCGTGTCCGACTCTTTTTGACCCCACGGGTTGTAGCCTGCCAGGCTTCTCTGTCCATGGGATTTTCCAGGCAAGAACACTGGAGTGGGTTGCCATTTCCTTCTCCAGGGAATCTTCCTGACTCAGGGATCAAACCTGTATGTCCTAGATTTCCTGCATTGGCAGGTGAATTTTTTCACCACTGAGCCACCTGTGAAAGTGAAAGTCACTCAGTCATGTCCAACTCTTTGTGACCCCATGGACTTTAGTCCATGGAATTCTCCAGGCCAGAATACTGGAGTGGGTAGCCTTTCCCTTCTCCAGGGGATCTTCCGAACTCAAGGATCGAACCCAGATCTTCTGTATTGCAGGCAGATTCTTTACTAGCTGAGCCACCAGGGAAGCCCAAGAATACTGGAGTGAGTAGCCTATCCCTTCTCTAGCAGATCTTCCTGACCCAAGAGTCAAACTGGGGTCTCCTGCATTGCAGGCAGATTCTTTACCAACTGAGCTATCAAGGAATATTTTATAATATATGTTAAAATATTTGGCTTGGCCAAAAAGTTCATTCAAGGGACTTCCCTGGTGGACTAGTGGCTAAGACTCAGAGCTCCCAATGCAAGGGGTCCAAGTTCCATCCACGGTCAGGAACTAGATCACACATGACATGACTAAGACTCAATGCAGTCAAATAAATTTAAAATATATATATATACACACACACACACACACACACACATATTTTAAAGTTCATTTGGGTTTTTCCATAACATCTTACAGAAAAACCCAAATGAACTTTTTGGCCAAGCAAAACATACAGTTTTTAACATACTGTCTGCATCCTGTTTTGGAAACACTAATAAGTACATCTCTATAGTTTCTAGATTTTTGCATCAGGAGTACCTGCTCAGGTGACTTCCTCCAACACCCCTGTCAGGGCCAGGGTTCTTGATTTGGGGTTCTACTCATTGGTGACACTCACCTATGACTGTACTGAGATCCAAGACTCTTTTGATTATTTTGATGATGAAAGGCCATTTTGCCCTGAAAAATGCAATTACAAGAGAACAATTTTTACTGAGCATAACTTAACACAGTGCCAGACTCTAATAGGAGCTGATAATGTATTACTGATGTGAGTCAAGAAACTGTTCCAACCCATAAATTAGGTGCCATAATGAGAAGGCAATGGCACCCCACTCCAGTACTCTTGCCTGGAAACTCCCATGGATGGAGGAGCCTGGTAGGCTGCAGTCCATGGGGTCACTAAGAGTCGGACACGACTGAGCGACTTCACTTTCACTTTTCACTTTCATGCATTGGAGAAGGAAATGGCAACCCACTCCAGTGTTCTTGCCTGGAGAATCCCAGGGACAGAGGAGCCTGGTAGGATGCTCTCTATGGGGTCACACAGAGTCGGACACGACTGAAGCAACTTAGCAGCAGCAGCAGCAGCAATGATTTATAACCACAAAAGAGGTGAGATGGTCTTCCCTGGTGGCTCAGACGGTAAAGAATCTGTCTGCAGTGTAGGAGACCTGGGTTCGATCTCTGGGTTGGGATGATCCCCTGGAGAAGGCAATGGCTACCCACACCAGTATTCTTGCCTCGGAAATCCCATGGACAGAGGAGCCTGGCAGGTTACAGTCCATGGGGTGGCAAAAAGTCGAACACAAGTGAGCGACTAACACTTTCACATACAGCCAGTGATTAGAGGCAATGATTTGCTGGGAAGTCAGTAAAAGACCTGATTTGTACCACTGATCAATTTCCTGCGGGGACCGGGGGTGGGGGTGGGGGTGGGGGTGGGGGTGGGGGGGCCGGGGGCGGGGTAGGTGGAGGCCATGGTGGAGTATTGGAGCATGTAGTGGTCTTAGTTCCCCCACCAGGGATGGAACTCATGCCCTCTGCATTGGGAGCACAGACACCTAACCACTGGACCAGCAGGGAAATCCCAACCTTGGTCAATTTCAAAGGTGTTAATTCTCACATGATAAATTCGAGCTACCAGTCCCGGAAGGCAGAGTTGGAAAGAGCTATGTGATCCACTCTGAGGGGTGGACTTCACTACTGAGGATTCCTTCATCTTCAAACTCCAAGCTTATTCATGCCTGAAGGCTTTTGTATCAGGATTTCTGGTATTTCTCTCTTTTGAAATGTCTTCTCCCAGATCTTCCCACAGGTGGCTTTTGTAATTCAGATTGTCAAATTTCAAAAAAAGCCACTACTTCAAATGTTAGTGATTACTAAATGCCTTTACTAAAGCAGACAACTGCAACAGGAAGAAATGCTTAGTTAACCTAAAATGTCTCAGGGAAGGAGGGGAGCAACAAAGCTTTAATTTGCAGACGCCTAGGCTTCCCTGCGGAGAGGGCGATGGCAACCCACTCCAGTACTCTTGCCTGGAAAATCCTATGGAGGAGCCTGGTAGGCTGCAGTCCATGGGGTCGCTAGGAGTCCAACACGACTGAGCGACTTCACTTTCACTTTTCACTTTCATGCATTGGAGAGGGAAATGGCACCCCACTCCAGTGTTCTTGCCTGGAGAATCCCAGGGACAGAGGAGCCTGGTGGGCTGCGGTCTATGGGGTCACACAGAGTCGGACACGACTGAAGCGACTTAGCAGCAGCAGCAGCAGGCTTCCCTGGCGATGCGGAGAGCTGACTCATTTGAAAAGACCCTGATGCTGGGAAAGATTTAGGGCAGGAGGAGAAGGGGACGACAGAGGATGAGATGGTTGGATGGCATCACCGACTCAATGGACATGGGTTTGGGTGAACTCTGGGAGTTGGTGATGGACAGGGAGGCCTGGCCTGCTGCGGTTGATGGGGTCGCAAAGAGTCGGACATGACTGAGCCACTGAACTGAACTGAATTGAGGCTTCCCTGGTGGCTCAGATGGTAAAGAATCTGCCTGAAATGTAGGAGACCTGGGTTCAATCCCTGGGTCAGGAAGATCTCTTGGAGAAGGTAATGGCAGCCCACTCGAGTATTCTCGCCTGGAGAATCTCTTTACAGAGGAGCCTGGCGGGCTACAATCCATGAGGTTGCAAAGAGTCGAAAATAACAGCAACTAACACACAGGACTGGAGAGGGAAGGAGAGAGGGAGGGGCTCGTTGAAAACTAGTTTGTGGGCGGGGCTGGGTGGGGCTGGGAATGAGGGTAGGGCGGGGAGTGTAAGTGCAAGATGAAGTAGGGGAGTGTCTGGAAACT
The DNA here is from genome assembly GCF_002263795.3 of Bos taurus. Lineage (NCBI taxonomy): Eukaryota > Metazoa > Chordata > Mammalia > Artiodactyla > Bovidae > Bos > Bos taurus. The sequence goes on along the minus strand of NC_037334.1, from coordinate 13,589,738 downwards.
TAACAAACTGCTTTAAACAATTGCAATATAAATTTAGAAAAAAAGATTGCAATAACAGGAAAAGATGAGGCAGGAAACGTTTGTCATCAGGAACATTGAGGAGGGGTGGGATTGACAGTAGAGCAAACAAGTTACAGTACTGGCCGTGGTGGACTGGTGGTGGTGGTAGTGGGATTTAGTAGCTAAGTCGCATCCGACTCTTGAGACGCCATAGACTGTAGCTCGCCAGGCTCCTCTGTCTATGGGATTTCCCAGGCAAGAATACTGGGATGGGTTGCCATTTCCTTCTCCAGAGTATCTTCCCCAACTCAGGGACTGAATCCAGGTCTCTCGCATAGTCTGAGTCACCAGCAAAGCCCTTTATCTGCATTATCACCCTCCAACAGAAAACAACCTGCTTTATTATTATTTTACACTTGAGGACAGGAACACATGACTTTAACATAATTTTTATCAGGCCCAGGGCTAGAGAGAGTAAAGTCAGATTTGAATGCATTAAGTGAAACTCCATTCACAAGACACCTAAACCATATTCTTTTCTGCCAAACCAACCTGCATTCAGGGAGCTGAATTTAGGAGAAAGGCAAACTCTCTATATGGGGCTTCCCTTGTAGCTCAGCTGGTAACAAATCTGCCTGCAATGCAGGAGACCTGGGTTCCATCCCTAGGTTGGGAAGATCCCCTGGAGAAGGAACTGCTACCCACTCTAGTATCCTGGTCGACTGGGCGACTTTCACTTTAAACTCTCTGTATGGAAGAATTGAGTGGAATTTCTCATAAATAAAGGTTCTCACTGTCTTAAGTCAATCCAGCCTAGGTTGTGTCAAGGTCTCCCCAGGAACTTCATCTTCCCAGAGTGTCCCTGTTCAACTTCTACGAGTCATTCAGGTATCCCATTACCATTTACTTTTCTTCTAGCATTCACTGTCTACAAAAGCCGTCTTACTTATTTGATTTTCCTGTGTGTATGTCGCGTTTGTTTGTGGTTTTTTTTTTTTTTTTTTTTACATTCCTGGTATTCAGAATAGTGCATGGTATATAGTAATATTCAATAAACATTAATTCAATGAATGAAAATTATCCTGTAAAAATACACAATTTATATTTAAAATACGCAACAATTTAGACTTCTGTAGGCTGCGAACCATTCTATAGAATTTACTGAATGCAATCGACCCTGGGATCTGCGGATCCGCAATCGGTCGAATCTGCAGTTGCGGAATCCTCAGAATCAGAGTGGTTGGCGTTTGGTCGAATCTGCGATTGCGGAACCCGCAGTTCCGGAACCGCAGATGCGGACCCCTGCAGATGCAGAACTCGCTGAATCCGAGGGCAGGATGTAAATTACACCGTGTTCCAGGAGGGCCTCGAATATCCCTGGCTTTTGGTATGGGTGGAGTGGTGGTCTTGGAATTAGTGCTCCGCAGATACCCAGGGAAGGCTGAACTTGCATCTTTACTTGACAATTAAAAGGAATATTTAGGGTAAACAGGCTTTCCTTACCTCAGTTGGTAAAGAATCTGCCTGCTAGGCAGGAGACCCGGGTTTGATTCCTGGGTTGAGAAGATACCCTGGAGAAGGAAATGGCAATCCATTCCAATATTCTTGCCTGGAGAATCCCACGGACAGAGGAGCCTGGTAGGCTACAATCTATGGGGTCGAAAGAGTCGGACTCACGACTTAGCGACTAAACTACCACCATTAGGGTAAACGGGGGCCTACTTTTTGGTTTAACAATAATCCAATATAAAGTTCACTGTGTAAACCTGGTCAAAGAGAACAAGGTGTGTCTTCTAATCCTTTAGCCCTTTTAGCTGTATAATAGATAAAGTTCGGTGACCTTGTGCATTTCTCCAGACAGAAAGCTTGCGGTAACTGAGAAGTACAGCCAGGCCCAAGCCCTTACCTCGCTGACCTGTGGATTTCTGTGTCTTTTGGTGAGTAATGAATAAGAACTTGCAGCACGGGCTCCCCACTACCCTTCACTTTGTAAGATAATTTCTAACCTGCAGAATATTTTTCTCTTGATGGTGGGCATCCGGGTGCGTTTGAGGTTGAGATATCTTGTGAAATGAAATTGTTCAGTTATTTATGTTGCATAAGCGTCCGCTGAAAGAAGCGCACAATGTGAGAGTTGTGAGTTTTTAAGTTTTATTTGGGACAAAGTGAGGACTATAGCCTAGGAGACCGCCTCTCAGATATCTCTAAAGAACTACTCCCAAAAGGTAGGGGGGAGGTCAGCGTGATTTTGGTGAAGGGATATACCTGCCATCAAGCAACATTTTGGCAGAGGGTTGCTACTACTCATGAGGAGCAGATGTCTCTGTTAATTATTTTAGTCCTTTTTAGATAAAAAAAAATGCAAGGGGACTTCCCTTCTATTGCAGGGTGTGTGTGTTTGATCACTGGTCAGGGAACTAAGATCCCACATGCCACTGTGGTATGGCCAAAAAAAAAGATAATACAAGATATTGGGCTTATAAAATCTTCTCCTAAAGAATATCTAAAGTCCTGTTCTGCCAGTTTTTCCAGGAGCATGGAGCTCCTCGTTCCTGAACTCTGCTCTGAACTCCTTTCAGGGTGTGTTGAAGGTCAGCCACTGCAGTGACCAGTGACTTCATCCTTACAGAGGCAGATGGTAGTTTTTCAACCACATAGGTTTTGTTCACAGGGTGTCAGAATGGGCAATTTTATTACCTTTTAACCATAAGTTCTCCTGTTAAGGTCAGCTGTATGCTCCCGGGTGGCACAGTGGTAAAGAATCTGCCTACCAAAAGAACGGAGGAGATGCGGGTTCAATCCCTGAGTCAAATAGTTCCCCTGGAGAAGGAAGTGGCAACCCACTCCAGTATTCTTGCCTGGAAAATCCCATCAGAGGAGCCTGAAGGGCTGCAGACAGTCCAGGGGGGTCTCAAAGAGTCAGACACAACTGAGTGAGCATACACATTGTTCTTTTCAAGAGAGCTCAGCTCACATGACAGCCCCCAACACTCGAAAGTCAAGAGGTCCATGAAAAAGTGATGCAGATTTCACTAAGGTTCTACCTGGAATTGGAGTTCAGTTGACTCTATATGGAAGGAGTTTTGACCTAGTGTTGTGTTCATTAAGTATTTGTTATCCCCCAAAGGAGATAAAACATAATAAAGGCAAATTAGGCATCTGCTTTGGCTTTAAATACAAGGGATTTGGTTATAAAATAGCACTGTCTTACAGAATTTCTTTCTTTTTCTTTTTTCGTGACCATGCAGCGTTTGTGTGGAGTCTTAACCACTGGACCACCAGGAAAGCCCCTCTTATAGAATTTGATGCTTCCTTTACTTAAATAGAATTCACATTATTTAAACAACTCACAAGCTTCTTGTTATTATTTATTACATACATTTTAGTAATTCTTATCATTTAGTCACTGAATTTTAGTGTGATTGGAGGATACTTGCTTTGTTGTGTTGGTTTCTGCCACACAACTTGAATCAGTCTTAACTGTATGTATATCTCCTCCCTCTTGGGTCTTCCTCCCATTCCCCTCCCAACCCCACCCCTCTAGGTTATCACAGAGTGTGAGGCTGGGCTTCCTGCATTTTTTTTTTATTTTAAAAACTTTTTATTATTCTATTACTTCTTTTCGGCTGCACTGGGTGGGTCTTCTTTGCTGCAAGTCGGCTACTCTCTAGTGGTCCATGGGCTTCTTGTTGCAGTGGCTTCTTTTGTGGAACATGGGCTCTGGATTCAGTAGTTGTGGCCCATGGGTTTAGTTCCTCTGTGGCATGTGGAATCTTCCTGAACTGGGGATCAAACCCATGTCTGCTGCATTAGCAGGCAGATTCTTAACCTCTGAACCACCAGGGAAATCCCCTGGGTTTGTTTTTAAAATTTGTTATTTGGCTGCACCAAGTCTTAGTTGCAGCATGTGGGGATCTAGATCCCTGACCAAGGATCGAACCTGGACCCCCTGCATTGAGAACAGAGTCTTAGCCACTGGACCACCAGGGAAGCCCCTTCCTAAATGAGAGCACGTCAGTGGAGGACTCAATCTAAGGGTTCATTAAGCCTCTTGAAAAAAAGTTACTGAAGCCTCAATGCACAATCTAGAAAATGACTAGGATACCAGCAGACAATGGGCTAAGCCTGGGGGGAGTGGAGGGGGGAGTTGAACATTTTAGCCTGAGGACTCTACACATGCAAAATCCCTGTAGCAGCTAAAAACTCTGGATTGTACCAAGAAGTGAGCAAGACAGGACATGGCTGAAAAAGAAGCAAGAGGGGAGGAAATCAAATTAGATTGCAGGAGCCCCAGCCACATGACTTGTAGTCTTGAAAGCAAATTCAGGGTTTAATTTAAGACAGGTGGAAAGCCATTATGAGCAGGGGCACAATGATTATAGACTTGTGTTTAGCAGAGCTAGCTGTGTGGTGAGGATGGAGTACAAAAGGGCAAGAGAAAAGACGTCAGAGAAAAGACGAAGGATTAGTAGTAGATTTTAGGAATGAGTGACAGTAATCTAGACTCTTGATGGTTGCAAAGTAGAAAAAAGTGATGACTTGGGGAAGAGATGAAAGGTGGAATCCATACTCATTAATTTCTTCACACTCAGAATGCTTTGCAATGTGATGAGCTAGTGACTGGATATAGATGGTTTTTTAAATATATGTTTATACTTATTTCTATTTATTATTTGGCTGCACTGCATCTTAGCTATGGCCTTCAGGATCTTCAGTCTTTGTTGTGACATGTGATATCTTTAGCTGAAGCATGCGAACTCTTAGCTGTGGCTTATGAGATCTAGTTCCCTCACCAGGGATCAAACCCAGGCCCCCTGCATTGGGAGCTCAGGGTCTTAGCCACTGTGCCACCAGGGAAGTCCTCAGGTATATGGTTTTAATAAGGCCACTCTCTTGGACATTGGGCTTCCCAGGTAGCAAAGTGGTAAAGAATCCACCTGTCAAGGCAGAAGATACAGGTGATGAAATTCGATCCCTGGGTCAGGAAGATCCCCTGGAGCAGGAAAGGGCAACCCACTCCATTATTCTTGCCTGAGAAGTCCATGGACAGAGAAGCCTGGCGGGCTACAGTCCATGGGGTTGCAAAGATTCAGACTCGACTGAGCATGCATGCATACACTCTTGGACGCATACACTCTTGGACATTAGATCTAGTGGAAGAGAAAGAATGTAAGCAAGCAAAGAACAAATATATGATTACAAATTGTGCCAAGGGCTACGTTGGAAGAATAGAGAGAGCTCTTAAACAAAAAGAGATTGTCTTTATATTAAATATGGGGCTCATGATAAAGTTGATTCTGAGAAAATGACATTTACATGGACAGAAAAATAACAAAGGAAAAATTATCCATGTGTCAGGGAACAGGGAAGAGTTTAGCAGTTGGAATTTTCTCTGGAGGGAGCACCACTGAAGAAATGATTAGATATGGGTGGAGATAGGGTGTGTCTTGGATTAGTCTGTCAATTTCTGCTGTGTGGGAGGGTGGAGAACTCTACAAAGGAATGGTTTTAGGTTTCAGGTAATTGCTGCCCTTAGGGGATGGGGTAGAAAGTGCGCCCTAATTTTTAAACTACTTTGGCTATTGTGGACTGAGGGAGAGCAGTCTAGGATTCTGTGTGGTTTTTTAAAATTTTGTTTATTTTATTATTTTTAAAAGTTTATTTATTTGACTGTTCTGGGTCTTAGCTGTGGCATGTAGGATCTTTGGTTGCAGCATGTAGCATCTAGTTCCCTGACCAGGGATTGAACCCTCAACCCCCTGCATTGGGAGCACAGAGTCTTAGCTGCTGGACCACTGGGGAAGTCCCTTTATTATTTTTGACTACACTGGGTCTTTGTTGCTGTGTGTGGGCTTTCTATAGTTGCAGTGCTTGGGCTTCTCATTGAGATGACTTCTCTTGTGGAACACAGGCTCTAGGACACTCGGGCTTCAATAATTGCACCTCCCAGGCTCTAGATCACCACCTCCATAGTTGCGGCCTATAGGCTTAGTTCAGAGAAGGTAATGGCACCCCACTCCAGTACTCTTGCCTGGAAAATCCCATGGACGGAGGAGCCTGGTAGGTTGCAGTCCATGGGGTCGCTAAGAGTCGGACACGACTGAACGACTTCACTCTGACTTTTCACTTTCATGCACTGGAGAAGGAAATGGCAACCCACTCCAGTGTTCTTGCCTGGAGAATCCCCGGGACGGGGGAGCCTGGTGGGCTGCCGTCTATGTGGTCGCACAGAGTCAGACACGACTGAAGCGACTTAGCAGCTGCAGCAGCATAGGCTTAGTTGCTGTGCTCCACAGCAAGAGGAATCTTACCTGGATCAGGGATTGAACCCGTGTCCCCAGTATTGGCAGGTAGATTCTTAACCACTGGACCACCAGGGAAGCCCTCTGTGGGTTTTGTTATTTTTTCTTCTGTGGGCTTTAATTGAGTTCAGCCCATAGGAAGGGGGAAGGGCTTATCAATTAATCTTTAGTTTCAATTAATTATAGCTGCGGGGTGGGGTAAAGGTATGTGATACCAATGGTACCTTCTTTGTGCTGTGACTACCTCGGGCACTAGTACTCCTTGCTGAGAGTGCAGATGTTTGAAGTAAAAACTCTTTTTGGAAGAGATGATAAATTCAGTCTGATAAATTTCATCAGTGGTACCTACAAAGATTTTAGATGGCCTCATTGAAAAGGCAACAGGATATATGGGTCCTAAAGATCAAATTTGAGTTCTCTAACTGGAGATTTGGGTGTCATGAGCATAGAGATGGAATTTAATTTCAAAGGAATTAAATTAGATGTGGAATGCACAAAATAAGGTGAGAGATGAGGGCCAGGACCGAGCCTTGAGAATAGTCAACAGTGAGAAAGGAGCAGGCCAATGAGTCCAGAGAAATAAGATGCCAACCAGGAGATGTCACAGAGCCTATGAGAGAGGCTGATTTATAGAAGAAAGTAGTGATAGGATTTTTCTTATGGGTCAACTAAGTCATGGAGAAGGAAATGGCAGCCCACTCCAATATTCTTGCCTGGAAACTTCCATGGACAGAGGAACCTGGTGAGCTCTACAGTTCATGGGATCGCAATGAGTTGGACACAACTGAGCTACTGAGCTTGTATGTCAAAAACAGAATGGCATTCACTGGATTGATTCTCTTAAATCCTTGGCAGTCTTGGTAGAACAGTGCCAATGAAGTGATAGTGTAATTGGAGTGTAATTAAGGGAAGTGAGGAAATGGGGAAAATGTGAGGACAGACTATTCTTTTTAAAAAATAGGTATTTGGTTGCTCCAGGTCTTAGCTGCAGCATGTGGGATCACATTTCCTAACCAGGGATCGAACCCTGACCACCTGCACTGGGAGCTCAGGTCTTAGCCAGTGAACCCACAGGGAAGTCCCTGGGGATAGACTCTTCTTTCGAACAATTTGATGGAGAAAAGGAAAAGAGATTGAACAGTAACTGGAGGGCTAAGTGGGTTCTAAGCTATGAATTCGTTTCAAGATGGGAGATCTTTTTTCTTTGAACTGATTAAGAAGCTTTATTTAGAAAGAAGAGATACAAGACAATATGTATTAGAAACACAAGGTAACCTTTAGAAAATGTACAAAAAGTCACTGAACTTTTTTTTTTTTTGGCCTCACCCAGTGGCATAGGGGATCTTCCCCAACCAGGGATGGAACCCTCACACACTGCAGTGGAATCACACACTCTTAACCACTGGACCAGGGAAGACCCACAGTCACTTAAGATAACTCTCAAACTTTGCAAAAAATTATAAAGGGAAAAGATTAACCAGGAAAATACCTGTCTCCAAGCCCATGTACTTTCTCATTTTTTTAAAAAAAATTCTTTTCCATTATGGTTTCTCATAGAATATTGAATATAGTTCCCTGTGCTGTACAATAGGATCTTGTTGTAAGATGAGAGATCTTTGATTATATTTCAATGATAAACGTATAAGTACAGGACTTCCCTGGTGGTCCAGTGGTTACGAATCCACCTGCCAATGTAGGGGACATGGGTTCTATCCCTGGTCAGGGAAGATTCCACATGCCTCAGGGCAACTGAGCCTGAGTACACAACTACTGAGCTGCGTGCCCTAGAGCCTGCTCTCTGCAGCAGGAGAAGCCCACCCACCGCAAATAGAGATTAGCATCTGCTCACTGAAACTAGAGATAGCCCATACAGCAGCAAAGACACATCACAGCCAAAAATAAATAAAAATTTTTTAAAACAGTATGAGTTCAGTGGAGTAGAAGTTGATGGTAATGGAAAAGAAAAAGGAATAAGTAATACAGCAAGCTCTCTGAGAAGGTAGGAAGGGATTAGACCAGTGGTTCTTAACCAGGAAATTTTGCCCCCTAAAGGACATTTGCCAATACCCCTTACACAACTTGAGGGGATACCACTGACATCTTCCTGACCTCAGCTGGTAAAGAATCTGCCTGCAATGCAGGAGACCCTGTTTCAATTCCTGGGTCTGGAAGATCTTCTGGAGAAGGGACAGGCTACCCACTCCAGTATTCTTGGGCTTTCCTGGTAGCTCAGCTGGTAAAGAATCTGCCTGCAATGCTGGAGACATGGGTTTGATACCTGGGTTGGGAAGATGTCCTAGAGAAGGGAATAGCTACCCACTCCACTATTCTGGCCTGGAAAATTCCATGGACTATATAGTCCATGGGGTCACAAAGAGTCAGACATAATTGAGTGACTTTCTCTTTCACTTTTGGGCTTCCCTGGTGGCTCAGATGATAAAGAATCAGCCTGCAGTGTTGGAGACCTGGGCTCCATCCCTGGGTTGGGAAGATGTCCTGGAGAAGGAAATGGCATCCCACTCCAGTATTCTTGCCTGAAATCCCATGGACAGAGGAGCCTGGCAGGCTGCAGTCCATGGGGTCACAAAGAGTCGGAAACACGACCGAGCAACTTCACCTGCTACTGACATCTAATGCGTAGACTCCAGGGATGCTGCTAAGCATCCTACAACGCACAGGATAGTACCCTCATAACAATAAAGCCTTTTCTTTCTCAATTGCTTCAGTCATGTCCGACTCTTTGACACCCTATGGACTATAGTCCACCGGGCTCCTCTGTCCGTCAGTTTTCCCAGGCAAGAATACTGGAGTGAGTTGCCATGTCCTCCTACAGGGGATCTTCCTAACCCAGGAATCAAACCTGCATCTCCTTCGTAGGAGATGTTGACTTTAGACAAGAAGGCAGACATATCCTCACCTGCAAAGTGAAAGAAACCGTGATGCTGTGGAACTACTTTTGAACTGGTGGTAACAAGATGAAAAATCCTTCTTATCGTTACAGTTGTTCTACAAAGTAAGATGTAATATCATTTGTTTATTTACTTTTGACTGCACTGATTCTTCATTGCTGTGCACATTTCTCTAGTTGCAGCGAGCGGGGGCTATTCTTAGTTGCAGTGCATGAACTTGCCCTTGCTGTGGTTTCTCTTGTTGCAGAGAACAGGCTCTTAGTTCCCCAACCAAGTTCACACCCCCTGCATTGAAAGAGGAGAGTCTTACCCACTAGACCACCAGGCTTCAGTAGTTGAGGCTCATGGGCTCTAAAGCACAGTCTCAGTAGTTCTCACCTGGAACCTTCTCCGATCAGGGATGGAACCTGCCAATGTCCCCTGCATTGGCAGGTAGATTCTATCCACTGTGCCACCAGGGAAGTTCCAAGATCATTTGTTATTGAAGAGACAAAGTTGAGACCATATGAAATTCAAAATCTTGCAGGAATTTTGAAAAGGTCTTTAGATAATTAGGAGATTAAATCTCCTGTGGAGCTTTTCCTTTAGTGTTGAGGACCTATTTAGAGTATGGAACTCAAAATTTTTAGTGATTCTCTGGTATTTTATTGAATGGGAATTACCCAGGCAGAATGCTGCTGCTGCTGCTAAGTCGCTTCAGTCGTGTCCAACTCTGTGCGACCCCATAGACAGCAGCCCACCAGGCTCCCCCGTCCCTGGGATTCTCCAGGCAAGAACACTGGAGTGGGTTGCCATTTCCTTCTCCAATGCATGAGAGTGAAAAGTGAAAGTGAAGTCGCTCAGTCATGTCCAACTCTTAGCGACCCCATGGACTGCAGCCCACCAGGCTCCTCCATCCATGGGATTTTCCAGGCAAGAGTACTGGAATGGGGTGCCATTGCCTTCTCTGAGCCAGGCAGAATAGACAGATGATATTATGATTCCTCAGAGAGAAATTTGGTGTTTTGGAAAATGTATTATTGAAGTGATGGGCCGTGACATTCCCTACACAGTGCAAAGAAAATGAGGATTATAATAGCAATATGGTGGAAGTATGGATGGCTTGGAAGTTTCTATGAGGCCAGAGAGAAGATGCAGTGCAGCCAAAAAAGAGAACAAGTGGAAGTATACCTACTGTGTTTATAAAGTGGGAAGTCTGACTTTTTGCCTTTGTAGAAAGCAAGAATCTCAGGTAACAATAAATTCAAGGTATGTGATTGAGATATGGAAACGATGGATTAGATGTTTGCTAGTTTATGCCCACAAACATGGAATCATCTTGAATTAGAGCAGGGATAAGAGTTAATGTTTTATTCCTTTTTTTTAAAAAAAATTTTAGCCATGCCATATAGCATGTGGGATCTTAGTTCTCCGACCAGGGTTCGAACTCATACCCCCTGCATTGGAAGTGCAGAATCTTAACCACTGGACCACCAGAAAAGTCCAGGGATAGAGTTAAAATGAAGAATGGGTGAGTGAGTCAAGTCTATGTTTGGTACTAATTCAAGGGAGAAGACAGTAAAGTGCCTCAGAGGAGATGGATTTTTTTTTTTTTTTGATATGGGATTTTTGATAAGTGATGGGTAATATGGTTTGGTAATGATAATGTGAAGGATGGGCTTCTCAGGTGGGTCAGTAGTAAAGAATCCTGCCAAGCAGGAGATGCCGGTTCAATTCCTAGGTCAGGAAGATCCCCTGGAGAAGGAAATGGCAACCCACTCCAGTGTTCTTGTCTGGGGAATCCCAGGGATGGAGGAGCCTGGTAGGCTGCCGTCTATGGGGTCGCACAGAGTCGGACACGACTGAAGCAACTTAGCAGTAGCAGCAACCAGTATTCTTGCCTAGAAATCCCATGGACAGGGGAAGCCTGGCGGGCAACAGTCCATGGGCTCGCAAAGAGTGGGACACAACTTAGTGACTAAACAACAATGTGAAGGATGTATGTTAGGGATGGGAGAGACCAAGAGCAGCCCTCATATTGCTTTGAGGTGATGCATGGCGTGCAGAACAAAGACCCAGGATCAAAGAGGGCTTGAGTCTGACAGGAGCACACACAGAATGCACAATGATCAAATTGTCCTAAGAGCAAAGGAGAAACAGAAAGCTTGTGAATTCTTTTGTCAATATTTCTTTATTCCAGAGCCCTGTCTGGAGTGGATCACAGAAGCAATAAGAGGAGCTTCCAGATTCTCCTGGTTGCTATCTGAGCATACTTACGACTCATAGACTTACAAAATGGCAGCCCCACATCTGTCCACTATATTTGGTAAGTCCCTAGGGTAGAGTCACTTCACCAGGATTGGGTGGGCTCAGCACTTTAGAGCAGGCTCAAAATAAAGAAGTTGAGGAGTCACAGGGAACTGGAAGAAGGGCTGCAATGAAAGGAGGCGGGTATGGAGCTCTTTGAACCCTTGGAGCCCCAGAATTGTTCATGTCAGATTCGGTGCCCTTTGGGATTTTAGAGGAAGGACATATATGCCTGGTGGGGAGAGGGAAGAAAATTTAAGGGTGGTACTTCTTTATTTCATCGATTTGTTTTATAAAGCTGGGAAAGATAACAACTCAACCTTTGTGAATTTCAGTTTCCTTGTTAAGAAAATTGAGAAGATAAACCCATTTCTCATGGGTATCAAAGCACCCTATTCTCTTTTTTTAATCAAAGTGCAGTCGATTTACAGTGTTGTATTAGTGTATACCAAAGTGATTCAGTGATACATGATTTCTTTTTCCTATGCTTTTTCATTATGCTGTGCTTTAAAGTAGGACCTTGTTTGTTGTTCATTTACTTTATATATAGTGGTTTGTATCCTTTAATCCTAGACTCCTAATTTATCCCTCCCCAACCCCTTTTCCCCTTTGGTAACCATAAGTTTGTTTTCTATATCTATGAGTCTGCTTTTGTTTCCTAAATAAGTTTGTGTCATATTTTAGATTCCACATGTAAATGACATCATATGATATTTGTCTTTTTGTTTCTGACTTACTTAATATGATCTCTAGGCTCATCCATGTTGCTGCAAATGGCATTATTTCATTCTTTTTCACGGCTGAGTAGTATTCCATTGTAGATACTACCACATCTTTATCCATTCGTCTGTCAGTGGACATTTAGGTTGCTTCCATGTCCTGGCTGTTGTGAGTAGAAAGCGTCTATTTTCTGACTCTGGTGGAGCTACTGTGTGTGTGTGTGACTCAAGTGATGTCAGACAACTTCTACGCTTGAAAACACTGCGATAATATATATGCCTACATGCTCATGTCATCCTCTCCTCTCATTCTGCCTGTTCTAGACCCTTCCTGTGCCCATGAAAGGATCACAGAGATGGGAAACTTCCCCTCTTGGTTACAGGTGAGTCAAGAATTATTTTCTTTCTCCTAAAATGCAGTCCTGTCCCTTGGGGTGAATGCATCTCCTTCAGTACTCTGGAGCCTCACAACTCAACCTGCATTTTGGAACTTCTGATAGTGGTTCAAGGACTTTTAAAAAAATTATTCTACCCCACTACTTAACAGTTTTTTTTTTTTTTCAGGATTCTCTTCTGCTTAGTGCTGTTAGTAAAAGAAGTAAAAACTAAAAGAAAATAAAAATAAGAAAGAAAAAAGAAAAAGTTAGAAAATTTTTCAATAAAAAGAAAAATATAATAGTGTCTTAGTTTCAAAAATGATGCTTTGAAATGTGGCACTGGAAAAGATTCTTGAGAGTCCCTTGGACTGCAAGAAGATCAAACCAGTCAATCCTAAAGGAAATTGCAGGGGTCCAGCCCCGGCTGATCCAGGGTATTCGAAGGAGAGATGGCATAGGCAACCTATTTATTTAAATATTTATCAAAGATATAAAGAGTAATAGGATGAGGATAGCTCAGTGAGGAAATTCAGTGGAGAAAAGCGGCTGAAATAAGGATAGCTCAGTAGGAAAATTCAGTGAAGAAAAGAGGCTGAGTAGCTTGGTTTACGCGGGAGACCAATAAAACTTCAAGACAAAAAGTTTGCACCACTTACGTAGGCCGCAGGCGTCCTTCTGTTCTCCCGAAGGAGAGGAGACACTGAGGCCTCCCTGGTCGGATCTTAGAAGCCCAGGCATAGTTAGCAAGCATGGCGGGTTCCGCGCTCCAGATGGAGACTCAGCCAGAATTTGGGAGAGAGAGCGACATGGGGAGACCAAGTTTGGGTGAACAAGGCCCACACTTTATTTTCCAAAGTAGTTTTTATACCTTAAGTTATGCATAGAGGATAATGGGGGAAGGGGTAGAGTCATGCAGCAAGCCAGGCTTTCTTCCTGCAAACTTATCATATGCAAAAGCTTAGGTGATTTACATCATCTTCTGGCCCGGAGGCCTGTTAACATTTTAAGACCTTTTCTTCAGAAAACTTATTTTTCTCTAAAGGTGATTGGTCAGGAGCCACCCTCCAAAAGCATTAGATAAAGTTGCATTCCTACAGAGCAAAGGTGTGGTGGGCTATAACAAGAAAAAGAATTAACTCAAGGGTCCCAGGTTACAAACATTAAAGCTGCTACTTACACCAATTATATTAATCAATACACTGCCAGGGACACAGCAGGTAAGGGATATGGAAACTTAGCAGCAAACATTGGCCCAACAAGTGAAAATCCCTTCACCAATACAGTTTCTAATCAATCTTTTAACTACTCAAAAGAATCTGTGTTTAGACAGTTTAGAACATCTCCTGCCTCTCACAGTTGGGAGGCTCTGAACAATCACATGTGGCCGGAAAATCTATTCAGGCAGGCTAGAGGATTTCCAAAGGAGTTTGTAGGTTAAACACTGTCACACTCAGGAATTATTAACTGGAGCTGTAAGCTAACTCTTTTTTCAGAGAGAGGTAGTGGGGGACAGCCCCCCGTAAAGTCAGAGGTGTAGGTGAAAGCACAAAGCAGAAAGTAGGCAGACTCTGGTTTTGGGGCTAGATGCTCGAGAATTTCCAGGGGGACTCCTGAAGCTCGATCCCGCCTTTGCGTATGCCGAGCCTCCTTCCTCATGACCTTTGTCATGGGCGGAGTTCCTCACGCTGGCTCCTGGCATTGATAGAATTCCAGTTGAGCTATTCCAGATCCTGAAAGATGATGCTGTGGAAAGTGCTGCACTCAATATGCAATATGCAATATGCACTCAATATGCAATATGCCGGCTCCCGGCAGGAAATCAATCCTGAACATTCATTGAAAGTGAAAGTCACTCAGTCGTGTCTGACTCTTTGCAACCCCATGGACTGTACAGTCTATGAAGTTCTCCAGGCCAGAATACTAGAGTGGGTAGCCTTTCCCTTCTCCAGGGGATCTTCCCAACCCAGGGATTGAACTCAGGTCTCCTGCATTGCAGGTGGATTCTTTACCAGCTGAGCCACAAGGGAAGCCCCATTCATTGAAGGAACTGATGCTAAAACTGAAGCTCCAATACTTTGGCTACCTGATACAAAGAACCAACTCATTGGAAAAGATTCTAATGCTGGGAAAGATTGAAGGCAGAAGGAGAAGAGGGCAACAGAGGATGAGACGGTTAGATAGCATCATCAACTCAGTGGACATGAACTTGAGAAAACTCCAGGAGATAGTGAAGGACAGGGAAGCCCGGTGCTACAGCGCATGGGTTTGCAAAGAGTTGGACACAGCTTAGCAACTGAACAACAACAGCGTCAAAAATAATAATAACTTTGAAAAATATTTTTTTTTCATTTAGGAAGTATTTCTTTGATTCTTGCAATGTGTTCAGGTCTCTATTTGACACTGAAGATAGAAGAGAATGATTGTGGAAGTTCTCAGGCTAGGAGTAGAGAGATACATTTCATCATAAATTCTTGAGATTCCTTAAGGAGTGAGCATGAATAGAGAAGCACAGATTCTGAGAACTGAGTTTTGTTTTGTTTTAGCCATGCTGTGCCACATGTGGGACCCTAGTTCCCCAACTAGGTATTGAACCCATGACCCCTGAATTGGGAGTGGGAATTCTTAAACATTAGACCGCCAAGGAAGTCCTTGAATCCTGGATTAAATGAAGAGTCCTCAGAATCTAGACTTATGAAAGTAAAATAAAGACCATGAAGTAAACAGGTCTTTCATCTCCAGTACTGTTAACCAGAACACTGTGGGATTGGTGACTGGTTGACATGAGATGTGTTGTTATTTTAGAACTCAATCACCTTTGAGGATGTGGCCATAAACTTCACCCAGAAGGAGTGGGCATTGCTGAATTCATCTCAGAGAATGCTATACAAAGATGTGATGCTGGAGAACTATAGAAACTTGGCTTCACTGGGTAAGGTTGACACAATCCCTTGATTTATTTTATTGAGTTTGAGCATGGATTTCTTGGGTGATACAGATACAGGCTTTTTAAAAATTCATTCATTCATGTATTTATGGCTGTGCTGGGTCTTCGCTGTGCATGGGCTTTTCTCTAGTTGGAGCAAGCAGGGGCTACTCTTCATTCCCCTAGAGTTGTAGGTGCAAGGGCTCAGTACTTATGGCACTTGGGCTTAGCTGTTCCAAGGTATATGGGGTCTTCCTGAACCAGGGTTGAACCTGTGTTCCCTGCATTGGCAGGTGAATTCCCAGCCACTAGACCACCAAGGAAGTCCCTGTAGGTTTTTATTTTTAAGAAAAATAGCCATATTGAGGTATAATTCATATACTATAATTCATTCATTTAAAGTGTACAAAATTAAGCTTTTTAAAGTGTTTTTTTTTTATTTTAGAGTTGTGCAACAATCACCACTGTCTAATTCCAGAACATTTTCATTAACTTGCCTACAGGGCGTTTCATTCCTTTCTGCCTTCAGTCCCTGACAACTCACCTACTTTCGTTTTCTATAGATTTCCCTATTCAGCATTTCATATTAGTGGAATCATACCATGTGTTGTCTTTTGTGACTTACTTTTTTTCACTTAGCATAATGTTCTCAGGGTTCATCCATGTTGTAGTATATGTCAGTACTTGTAGCCTATTCATTGCTGAATAATATTCTCTTGCATAGATTTACCATATTTTGTTTATCCATCAGTTGATGGACATTTGGATTTTTAACACTTGTTATTACAAATTATGGGCTTCCCAGGTGGCTCAGTAGTAAAGAATCCTCCTGTTAGTGCAGGAGACGCAAGAGATGTGGGTTCAATCCCTGAGTCCAGAAGATCCTTTGGAGAAGGAAAAGCAAACTACTCCAGTATTCTTACCTGAAGAATTCCACGGACAGAGGAGCCTGATGGGCTACAGTCTCAGTCAGACACGACTTAACAACAAAACAACAACCACATTACAAATAATGCTGTTACAAACATTCATATACAGGTTTTTGTGTGGACAGATGTTGTCATTTATCTTGGGTATATGCCCAAGAGTAAAATTGCTGGGTTATTTGATAACCTCATACTTTACATTTTTAGACACTGCCAAACTGTTTTCCAAACTGGCTTTGTCATTTTACATTCTCTGCAGTAATATATGTTGATTCCAAATTCTCCGTATTTTCTTACCGACACTTATTTCCTGGTTTTTTATTATAGTCATCCTAGTAGTTGTGAAATGGAATTTCATTGTGCTTTAGATTTGTATTTCCCCAATGATTAAAATGCTGAGCCCACATCCTCTGCATTGGAAGGTGGATTATTAACCACTGGACCACCAGGGAAATCCCAACTTTCCTAATGCTTTGCTTGATCTCCTAACACTAGGTTATGGTGAAGAAAAATACAGCATTTGTTGCAGGGTGCCAAACAAGAGAGTGGGAGAAAAGCCTCAGATCCACTCCAAATTGGTCTTTGAATTAGGTTTGTTTTTTTTTTTTAAGAGAAATAAAAAAGAGAATGGGATTAATTAATCATTATCTTGTGACATTCCTCTGACTTTTCTTAATCATAGTTTTGGGAGTCAGGATGTCTCTGGTTTAAGATTCTGTGGCCAGGTGGTCCATGACTTCAGGATCAGTTAGCTCATCTTGCTCTGGAGGAAAGAAACCTGAGTTTGTACACTAATGATGATATCCATAATAGCAGTTTTAGTACATTAATGATGCTACTAAAAATGGCAGTTTTAGTCATCTGACTGATTACTGTTCAGTTAGCATAGGATTGAGGTCAGAGGGGATAAAAGAACAGGAATAAAGTTTTGGATAGCATGATTAATCATAAACTTGGTAAAGGAACTCAGTTTTAAGGAAATTTGGTTTCATTGCTGGCTTTTATTGTTTTCTTGTTGGTGCTTATTTGTTTAGTGACTTTACTAGATGAATTCCACAGATTCTGTATTCCCTGCAGTGTGCAGCCACAGTTTTCTTTTTTTTTTTTTTTTAAGTACTTAATTTTTAAAAGCCTGGCTTTTGGGAAGTCACTAGCTGGTCATTATAATTTAGTAGTCCACCAATGATTGGTAAAAAGATTTTCTTAAGTGCCTTGCCTGTATCTTTTTTTTTTCATTTGTTTTGTTTTAAAAAGATGTATTAATTTATTGGCTATGGTGGGTCTTTGTTGCTATATGTGGGCTTTCTCTAGTTGTGGTGAGTGGGGCCAATTTTTGTTGTAATGGATTTCTCAGTATGGTGGCTTCTGTTGTAGAGCACAGGCTCTTGAGTGCTCCAGTTTTGGTAGTTGGAGCATGTGGACTCAGTTGATGCTTGCAGCTCGCTGGCTCAGAACCCTCAGGTTTAGTTATTCTGTGACATGTGGTATCTTCCCAAACCAGGGATTGAACCAGTGTCCCCTGCATTGCAAGGTGGATTCTTAACCACTGGACCACCAGGGAAGTCCCTTCCCTTTATCTGTTCCACGTCTTGCCAAGGGGACCTATGGGAAAAGTCACAGCTTTAAGCTTCAGGCAACTTATAAGACAGGCTTAGCTTTCTCTTCCTGCTTAGACTTGGAGAGGGTCTTAAAGTCCACCAAAGGACTTGGGGCTTAATCTTTCCTAGATATTTCCTGAGCATGTGCATAGCCTTGCTGATGCACACAGCCTTTTAGATCGTCAGGAATTTGTTGGGAGCTTTTCAAAGTTCCCTGTGACTGTCTAGTTCTTACTCTTCTTTAAAACTCCCAGCCCATCTTCCATTCTCCCCAAGTGAAATCAGAGCCTTAAGCATCTGGGAATGTTACTGCTGCTGCTGCCAAGTCACTTGAGTTGTGTCGACCTCTGTGCGACCCCATAGACGGCAGCCCACCAGGCTTCCCTATTACTAGCAGGTTGCAAGTATTTGAATAATGCCTTGAGGTTAAGGACTTTTTTTTTAGTCTGTTCATCTAGGCTCTGAGTAAATCAAATAGCCACACAACCCTAAGTATGGAGATTTTCTAAGGAGTTGCAAGTTTAGAAAACAAAAATATTGACTCTGTTCTATGGTTCTTTTAACAGAGCTCCCAAAGAGGTCAGACCACCTCTCTGTTGACTGCAGAGCTTCTGGCATTGGCCGCTATGCCACTGAGCTAGGGAGAGTGAAGGAATGAAATAATTCTTTTTTAAGTTTTATTTATTTATTTGGCTGCATTGGGTCTTAGTTGCAGCACGAGGGATCTTTTGTTGCATCTCACAGACTCTGTAGTTGCAGTGTACAGGCTTAGGTACTCTGCAGCATGTGGAATCTTAGTTCCCTTACTAGGGATCTAACTGCATATCCTATATTGCAAGGTGAATTCTTAACCACTGGACCCTCAGGGAAGTCCCTGGTGGGGCTTCTTAAAAGAGCCTTAAAATGTCAAATATCCTGTTCTCTTACCAAGGTTCAATGATTTCTCTAGACAGTTTTCCATTTGTGGAAAGTTGATCTCCCAAATGCTTTACTTTTGCTTTCTCTGTTAGAAGTTTGTCATCATTTTGTAATCTCTGTAATGTCACAATAGTCAATCTTCAGAACCTCAAAGACCAAGTTCTTGCCACAGTTTGATGATAGTTTTTGTTATACACTGCATGGCCCTCTCATATATATCATCCCCAATTATAGGACATCAACTCTGCAAACCTCTCATCACCCATCTGGAGCAGGAAGATGAAATGAAGATAGTAGAGCGAAGAATTCACCAAAATACCTGTTCATGTGAGCACAAGGCATATATGAATGTCTTGCCTACAAGATCTGTTGGGGGTGAAGGAAAAGATGCATTATGAAATGTCAATCAGGAGACTTTAAGAAATAACCCCTTTTGTTTAAGGAGAAAGCAGAGACCCTTTGGTGTGAGCTTCCTTATATAGTTTCAGTTCATTTCAGTCGCTCAGTCATGTCCGACTCTTCGCGACCCCATGAACTGCAGCACACCAGGCCTCCCTGTCCATCACCAACTCCTGGAGTTCACCCAAACTCATGTCCATCGAGTCGGTGATGCCATCCAGCCATCTCATCCTCTGTCGTCCCCTTCTCCTCCTGCCCCCAATCCCTCCCAGCATCCAAGTCTTTTCCAATGAGTCAACTCTTCGCATGAGGTGGCCAAAGTATTGGAGTTTCAGCTTTAGCATCAGTCTGTAGTTTCAGCTTTCCCTAATCTTTCACTTTTTGCCTTTCATTTCATACTTTCCAATGCTCTGAAAGATCTGTCTTGATTTTTAATATTTACATTTCGAATCATTGTCTGATTCTTCCCATTTTGCATAGGTAATAATGGCTTGTCAACAACATGGCTTTCAATCAAGACAGAATGATTCATTAGTAAATTATGTGAAATCCTAAACCATGTAAATGTCATTGGTTTCACTGTAAATAGATTTTTCTTTCATATTGTCTCCCTAAGTCTAGGATCAATATTTGAAGAGAAATCCACATGGGGCTTACTATTTTGGTCATCATCCCACAATTTTATTTAATTAATTATTTTTTATTGGTGTAATAGTTAATTTACAGTCCTGTGTTAGTTTCTGCTGTACAGCAAAGTCAGTCATAGATATATCCACTCTTAGATTCTATTTGCATATAAGTCATCAGAGAGTATTGAATAGAGTTCTCTGTTCTATACATTCCACCATTGTATTAGAAACATGAGGTTACGTTTCCCATTTGTTTCAGATTGGGATTGGGCATTACCTGTTTTTGTCAATATATGGTCACCATGTCTTTTCCAAAACTCTTCCCTACTTTGTTCAGATGAGATGATTCTCCTTAAAACCAAACGACCACAGCAAGAACAAGGTATTTTGGAGAAATATACACTCAATGGCAAGAAGGTAAGATTCACATGGAATAATTTCTTGTCCTCACCTTAGAAGTCCAGAATTCTATACGATAGAAAAGAACTAGAGCAGGGTTCTCCAATCCCTGGGCCATGGACTGCTACCAGTCTGCACAGCAGGAGGTATGTGATGGGTGACCCCATTGCTCACATTGCCACCTGAACTCTGTCCCCTGTCAGATTAGTGGCAGCATAATAAATATAATTCACTTGAATCATCCCAAAACCATCCCCACCCGCATCCATGGAAAAATTGTCTTTCACGAAAACCAGTCTCTGGTGCCAAAAAGGTTGGGGACTGCTAGATTATAGGGTAATCCAAGTGATATCACACTTATTTCACCAACAGAAAGCAGAAGCTACTGTTAAATTTTCATTTGAAGGAAACTCATAACTTAGCTCCAAAAATGGTTTCAGAGAATCACTAATGTAAATATTTGCATAATGTAATTAGATATTAAATGTTTAAGATATCATTCACCCTAAGGCGATTTTATCTTAAATCTGTTGAAGAAACTTTAGTGGGATCTATCTGGTATAGCAATCTGCTTATTCAAGCTAATAAATTCAGTCAGAAACTGTGCATATTCACTGAGAAAATATGAAACTCTCATGCTAATAAAATGCTTGTTAGACATGTCAGAATTTATGCTGGGGGAGAGTCTCAGTCATGAACATGATAAATCTCGTGATCATAATTCGTATTTTAATCATTAGGAACAAACTCTTGGAGGAAATACCATTCAGTGCAGAGAAATTGTTGAAACCTTGAGTGTGAAATCTAGCATTATTCATAATAAGAGAATTTACCCAGGCAAGAAACTCCATCGATACCCTGACTCTGCAGAAGCCCTTGGTGAATCTTCACATCTTAAGTCACATGAGAGAATTCTTCCTCAGAAAAAATCATACAACTGTGAAACAGATGAAAATTCCTTCATCAGGAGCTCTAACTTAGCCAGCCACAAGAGACAACATACAGGAGAGGGATCCTGTGAATGCAGTGACTGTGGGAAAGTCTTAAATTCAATCTCACATCTTAAGAAGCATGAGACAACTCATATTAGAGAGAAACCTTTTGAGTGTAGTCAGTGTGGTAAAGTATTACAGAGCCATGGGTCCATTAAGTTGCACATGAGAACCCACACTGGAGAAAAACCATTCAAGTGTTATCAGTGCGGGAAATCCTTCAGCTCAAGCTCTTACCTTGCGCGTCACAAGAGAATTCATACTGGAGAGAAGCCCTATGAATGCCATGACTGTGGAAAAACCTTCCGAGATAGCTCACTTCTCAGACAGCATGCAAGGACTCATTCAGGAGAAAAACCCTACAAATGTAATCAATGCAACAAAACCTTCAGTAGAAACGATAGGCTTACCACACACCAGATAACACATACTGGAGAGAAACCCTATAAGTGCAATGATTGTGGAAGAACCTTTAGTGTTCTCCTATACTTCAAACAACATAAGAGAATCCACACTGGAGAGATAGTCACTGAATGTAGCCTCTGTGGTAAAGCCCTAAAGAGTAAGGCATCTCTAAAGACACACATGAGGATACATACTGGAGAGAAACCTTACAAGTGTAATCAATGTGGGAAAGCTTTTAGGATGAGCTCCAACCTTACCACACATAAGAAAATTCATACAGGAGAGAAACCCTGTAAGTGCAATGACTGTGGGAAAGCCTTCAGGGATCGCTCATGCCTTAAAGAACATGTGAGAATTCACACTGGAGAAAAACCCTTTACATGTAATCAGTGTGGAAGAGCCTTCAGAGTGAAATCTTTCCTCATGTTACATAAGAAAATTCACATGAAAATGAAGTATGAATGTAAGGAATGTGGGAAAACCTTCCGTGGTCTCTTATCTCATGGGAGGCATATGAAAATCCATACCAGAGGCAAGAAACCTTTTAAGTGCAGTGAATGTGGAAAAGCTTTTAGCAGGCATGTTTCCCTTACAGTACACATAAGAACTCATACAGGGGAGAAACCCTATGAGTGTAATCAATGTGGAAAATCCTTCAGTGTAAAATGTAATCTCACTGTGCACAAAAGAATACATACTGGAGAAAAACTCTATAATTGCAAGATCTGTGGGCTCAGTTTCAGTAAACCCTTACCCTTTCAGCGTCACGAGAGAACTCATGCTCAATAAGTCCCTTTTGATGACATCCATGTAAAGTAGCTTTCAGGGAACTCTCAATCTTTAAGACATGCAACAGAACGCTAAGTGGAAAGAACTGGTTTTGAATAATGTGAGAAAGCCTCTGAATAATGCATATATGGGAGAAGCCTAAGTTATGCAATGATTGTGAGAATTTTTTTATTCATTCATTATCCCTTAGAGAATATGTAGTAATGCTGAAAGATAATGTTTTAATATCTTCAAGACTTGTCACTTGAGAAAAATAAAAACCTAATGTTTTAAGCCACCATGTTTTCTGTGTATTTGTTCTTTTGTTTTCCGTGCATATGTGTGTGTGGTGGTGATGGTGGTGGTGGTGGTGATGTGTGCTAGGTTACTTCAGTCATGTCCAACTCTTTGCAACCCTATGGACTCTGTGGTGGTGGTAGGGAGTTGTTGTTGTTGTTGTTTTCTCCCAGTTGCTGTAATCACTAACCAATATAGTCCACAGATGGTCAGTTTTTAAAAATAACTTTTACATATGGTAACAAAATTAAAAAACTATTTAGTATGGGGGTATAGGTTTGATAGATATTTGTGTGCATGCTTAGTCACTCAGTCATGTCCAACTCTTTGCAAACCCATGGACTGTAGTCCACCAGATTCCTCTGTCCATGATATTCTCCAGGCAAGAATACTAGAATAGTAGCCATTCTTTAGGGGATCTTCCCAACCCAGGGATCGAACCTAGGTCTCCAGGATTGCAGGTGGATTCTTTACCTGCAATCACTATTAAGAGGAAGCCCCTTAATAGATGTTTGCCTATTAGATAAAGCTCTTAAGTTGTGCTTACAAATCACCTGTGTACCTCTACATTTCTTGTCTCCTATCACGTCCTGCACGAGGTCTGTAGTGAGTCTTCCCATGAAGACTGCAGGTGGTTCAATTCTTGGAATTATGAACTTTTCACAACACATTTTGTTTATACATTTAACATATATGAGAACGAACAAATGCATGAATCTTTACAAGGTAAAATACCTCTGGGACAGGGAGGCCTGGCATCCTGGTGTGCTGCAGTCCATGGTGTCACAGAGTCAGACACAACTTAGTGACTGAACAACAGCAGAATACCTCAGTATTAACTATTGCAAGCTCTGATCAAGATAATAGAATATTAAGGGCACTACTAATAACTCTGATTCCTGCCATCGGAATGTAGGTACTGTATGGAATCATGTATTTTTAATTCTTTTTAAAAATTGAAGTACAGTTGATTTACAGTGTTGTTTTGGGTGTTCAGCAAAGTGACTCAGTAATACATATATATGTATGTTGTTGTTCAGTCACTAAGTCACATCTGACTCTGCGTGTCTGACTGTAGCCCACCAGGCTCCTCTGTCCATGGGCTTTCCCAAGCAAGAATATTGGAATGGGTTGGCATTTCCTTCTCCAGGGGATCTTCCTGACTGAGGGATCGAACCTGAGTCTCCTGCATTGGCAAGCGGATTCTTCACTACTGAGCCACCAAGGAAGCCCATACATACATACATATATGTATACATACACATATTCTTTTTCATATTCCTTTCCATTATGGTGTATTAAGTTCAGTTCAGTCGCTCAGTCGTGTCTGACTCTTTGCCAGGCTTCCCTGTCCATTACCAACTCCCGGAGTCCACCCAAACCCATGTCCATTGAATCAGTGATGCCATACAACCATCTCATCCTCTGTCATCCCCTTCTCCTCCTGCCTTCAGTCTTTCCCAGTCAGGGTCTTTTCCAATGAATTATTACAGGACATTGAATATAGTCCCCTGTACTATACAGTAGGACCTTGTTGTTTATTTTATATATATAGTAGTGTGTATCTGCTAACCCCAGTACACTAATTTATTCCTTCCTCACCCCCTTTTCCCATTCGGTAGCCATGAGTTTGTTTTCTATGTCTGAGTCTGTTTATGTTTTCTAAGTAAGTTCATTTGTGTCCTTTTTTTTTTTTTGACTGCACTGTGCAGCTTGCAGGATCTTAGTTCCTTGGCCAGGGATCAAAACCAGGCCCTAAAAAAAGAACAAGAAACCAGGCCCTGGCAGTGAAGCACAGAGTCCTAACCACTGGACACCCAGGGAATCCCCTAGAAACATGTATTTTAAAAACAACTTTGTTGAGATATAATTCACATACCAAAAAGCTCACCCATTCAAAGTGTACAATTCACTGACTTTAAGTTACATGTACTCTTGTGCCTGATATCACATGTTGTCATTTGTGCCTGGCTTCTGCTCAGCATTACATTTTTGAGATACATTTTTGCTGTTATATCTAGCCAGAGTTTATTTTCATTGTTCTATAGTTTTTCATAGAATGAATTTGTACACTATATTGTTCAACTGTTTTGGACATTTTATCTGTTTATAGCTGGGATATTTTACAAATAGTTCTGCAATGTACATTCTTATACATGTCTTTTGATTCACAACTACATATTTTTGTTGGGTATGTATTAAGGATTAGGTATGGCAAGGAGTCAGACACAACGAGTGACTGAACTAAACTGAACTGATGGTAATGTTTATTTCACAACTACCATGCAGTTTTCCAAAATAATTGCACCAAATTTCATTCCTGCTCTCTTGCCAATATTTCACGTTGTCTCTTTTATTTGGACCATTTTGATGAGTATGTAGGGCCGTATTTTGGTTTTTCTCAGTTTTAAAAACTTTTATATTGAACTACTTTTACACTAGAGAAGGACTTCCCAGATGGTGCAATGGTAAAGAATCCACCTGCCAATGCAGGAGATGCTAGAGACTTGGGTTCAACTCCTGGGTCAGGAAGATCCCCTGGAGAAGGAAATGGCAACCCACTCCAGTATTCTTGCCTGGAGAATCTCATGGACAGAGGAGCCTGGTGGGCTGCCGTCTGTGGGGTCGCACAGAGTCGGACCTGACCGAAGCGACTTAGCAGCAGCAGCCAGTATTTTTGCCTGAAGAATTCCATGGACAGAGGAGCCTCATGGGCTACAGTATGGGTCACAAAGAGACACAACTGAGCAACTAACACACGTATCTCTCAGTTAAGTTCAGTCACTCAGTCATGTCCAACTCTTTGCAACCCCATGGACTGCAGCAAGCCAGGCTTCCCTGTCCATCACCAACTCCTGGAGATTGCTCAAATTCATGTCCATTGAATTGGTGATGCCATCCAACCATCTCATCCTCTGTCATCCCCTTCTCCTGCCTTCAATATTTCCCAGCAGGAGGGTCTTTTCCAACGAGCAGTTCTTAGCATCAGGTGGCCAAAGTATTGGAACTTCAGCTGCAGGATCAGTCCTTCTAATGAATATTCAGGACTGATTTCCTTCAGGATTGATTGGTGTGATCTCCTTGCTGTGCAAGGGACCCTCAAGAGTCTTCTCCAGTACCACAGTTCAAAAGCATCAATTCTTTGGCACTCAGCTTTCTTTATAGTCCAGCTCTCACATCCATACATGACTACTGGAAAAACCATAGCTTTGATTAGATGGACCTTTGTTGGCAAAGTAATGTCTTTGCTTTTACTGATGCTGTCTAGGTTGGTCATAGCTCTTCTTGCAAGTAACAAGTGTCTTTTAATTTCTTGGCTGCAGTCACCATCTGCAGTAATTTTAGAGCCCCACAAAATAAAGTCTATTACTGTTTCCATCATTTCCCCATCTGTTTGCCATGAAGTGATGGGATCAGATGCCATGATCTTAGTTTTTTGAGTTTTGAGTTTTAAGTCAACTCTTTCACTCTCCTCTTTGACCTTCATCAAGAGGCTCTTTAGTTCCTCTTTGCTTTCTGCCATAAGGATGGTGTCATCTTCATATCAGAGGTTATTGATATTTCTCTCAGCAATCTTGATTCCAACTCATGCTTCATCCAGTTCAGCATTTCGCATGATGTACTCTGCATATAAGTTAAATAAATAGGGTGACAATATACAGCCTTGATGTACTCCTTTCCCAACTTGGAACCAGTCCATTGTTCCAGGTAATGTTCTAACTGTTGCTTCTTGACCTGCATACAGATTTCTCAGCAGGCAGGTTAGGTGGTCTGGTATTCCCATCTCTTGAAGAATTTTCCACAGTTTGTTGTGATCCACACAGTCAAAGGCTTTAGTGTAGTCAATGAAGCAGAAGTAGTTTTTCTAGAATTCTCTTGCTTTTTCTATGATCCAGTGGATGTTGGCAATTTGATTTCTGGTTCCACTGCTTTTTCTACATCCAGCTTGACCATCTGGAAGTTCTCGGTTCCCGTACTGTTGAAATCTGGCTTGGAGAATTTTGAGCATTACTTTGCTAGCATGTGAGATGAGTGCAATTGTGCAGTAGTTTGAGCATTTTTTGGCATTGCCTTTCTTTAGGATTGGAATGAAAACTGACCTTTTCCAGTCCTGTAGCCAATGCTGAGTTTTCCAAATTTGCTGGCATATTGAGTGCAGCATTTTCACAGCATCGTCTTATCCCTCAGAGTTTCCCAATATTAATGCAGTCAGTTTATTGGTCACTTCTTTCATAATTAGTGCTTTTTCTTATGATTTTTTTTGACCCTTCCTTGTGGCATGTGGGTTCTTAGTTCCCTGAATAGGGATTGAACCCGAGCCTTCTGCATTGGAATCATGGAATGTTAACCACTGGACCACCAGGGAAGAGCCACTGTGATTTTTTTTAAGATTGCTGGCTTATGCCTATTTTTCAGGCAACCTTGAAAAGCTTAAGTAACTATTAAATTTGTTTCCTTGCTATTTGTCTTCATTGCTGTGTGTGGACTTTCTCTAGTTGCAGCAAGCAGGGGCTACTCTTCATTGCGGAGTGCAGGCTCCTCACTGTGGTGGCTTCTCTTATTGCAGAGCATGGACTCTAGGCACACAGGCTTCAGTAGTTGCAGCACCTGGGCTCTAGAGTGCAGACTCAGTAGTTTTGGCTCATGGGCTTAGTTGCTCTGTGGCATGTGGAATTTCCCAGACCATGATTGAACCTGTGTCCCCTGCGTTGGCAGGCAGATTCTTAATCATTGGACCACCTGGAAAGTCCCAACCTTGCTACTTCTTTGCTACAATGATACTAACCTCGTACATGCAGACTTTAATTAAAAAAGCAGAAAATTTTCTTGTGACTTTGTAAAGATCCCATGACACATTCTATCCATCACTGAGTCTCTGTCCCTATGGAGACTAAGGCACTCTGGTTCTCTAGTCCTTTAGTGATTTTGGCTCATAGAAGGCTGGGAATTAGTCTATGGAGAAGCCCATCAGTTCCCTTCAGGTTAGACCCAAGATTCAAGAATGAGAAGCTCTGGAGGTTAGAGGAAATGTGGGGGGGGGAATGACATATACCTGTCTGTCCTCTCAGGGTCAGGAAGTCAGCCATGCAGGAGTTCTCCCTTCTAAGATCTGTGCTCCTTAAGGATTTGAACTGCCTAAGGGAAGAAGTGATGGTACACATTTGGCTAATGAGAAGCTTTGAAAATTGAGCACCACCACCCCCCACCCCCACCCACACACACACACACTCCTCTGGGCCACAGAGACTGCAGACGGTTCACCTGTGAACAGCACTACTTAGCTCAGGAAACAGCGCACTTGAGTCTCCTGGGATGATCCCTCTTGCCCTGGAGCCAGTTGCCTTACTTAGGCCATCTACCCTTTGTGGGGGCAGATCTTCTGTCTCCATCCTTCAATATCCAGAGGAAAGGTAGATGAGTACATTGATAGCTCCAAGGTAATCTGAAGTGCCCAATAAATGCAGTGAGAAAATTGAAGAGTTTTTTTTAATAATTTTATTTATTTATTTTTGGCTGTGCTGGGTCAACAACACAAGAGAAGACTCTACACATGGAATCACCAGATGGTCAACACCAAAATCAGATTGATTATATTCTTTGCAGCCAAAGATGGAGAAGCTCTATACAGTCAGCAAAAACAAGACCAGGACCTGACTGTGGCTCAGATCATGAACTCCTTATTGCCAAATTCAGACTTAAATTGAAGAAAGAAGGGAAAACCACTAGACCATTCAGGTATGACCTAAATCAAATCCCTGATGATTATACAGTGGAAGTGAGAAATAGATTTAAGGGCCTAGATCTGATAGATAGAGTGCCTGATGAACTATGGACGGAGGTTCGTGACATTGTATAGGAGACAGGGATCAAGACCATCCCCATGGAAAAGAAATGCCAAAAAGCAAAATGGCTGTCTGAGGAGGCCTTACAAATAGCTGTGAAAAGAAGAGAAGTGAAAAGCAAAGGAGAAAAGGAAAGATATAAGCATCTGAATGCAGAGTTCCAAAGAATAGCAAGGAGAGATAAGAAAGCCTTCTTCAGTGATCAATGCAAAGAAATAGAGGAAAACAACAGAATGGGAAAGACTAGAGATCTCTTCAAGAAAATTAGAGATACCAAGGGAACATTTCATGCAAAGATGGGCTCGATAAAGGATAGAAGTGGTGTGGACCTAACAGAAGCAGAAGATACTAAGAAGAGGTGGCAAGAATACACAGAAGAACTGTACAAAAAAGATCTTCATGACCAATATAATCACAGTGGTTTGATCACTCACCTAGAGCCAGACATCCTGGAATGTGAAGTCAAGTGGGCTTTAGAAAGGAACAAAGCTAGTGGAGGTGATGGAATTCCAGTTGAGCTATTTCAAATCCTGAAAGATGATGCTGTGAAAGTGCTGCACTCAATATGCCAGCAAATTTGGAAAACTCAGCAGTGGCCACAGGACTGGAAAAGGTCAGTTTTCATTCCAATCCCAAAGAAAGGCAATGCCAAAGAATGCTCAAACTAGCACACAACTGCACTCATCTCACATGCTACCAAAGTAATGCTCAAAATTCTCCAAGCCAGGCTTCAGCAATATGTGAACCGTGAACTTCCAGATGTGCAAGCTGGATTTAGAAAAGGCCGAGGAACCAGAGATCAAATTTCCAACATCCACTAGATCATGGAAAAAGCAAGAGAATTCCAGAAAAACATCTATTTCTGCTTTATTGACTATGCCAAAGCCTTTGACTGTGTGGATCACAATAAACTGTGGAAAATTCTGAAAGAGATGGGATACGAGACCATCTGATCTGCCTTTTGAGAAATTTGTATGCAGGTCAGGAAGCAACAGTTAGAACTGGACATGGAACAACAGACTGGTTCCAAATAGGAAAAGGAGTTCGTCAAGGCTGTATATTGTCACCCTGTTTGTTTAACTTATATGCAGAGTACATCACGAGAAATGCTGGACTGGAAGAAACACAAGCTGGAATCAAGATTGCTGGGAGAAATATCAATAACCTCAGATATGCAGATGACACCACCCATATGGCAGAAAGTGAAGAGGAAGTAAAGAGACTCTTGATGAAAGTGAAAGTGTAGAGTGAAAAAGTTGGCTTAAAGCTCAACATTCAGGAAAGTAAGATCATGGCATCCGGTCCCATCACTGCATGGGAAATAGATGGGGAAACAGTGGAAACAGTGTCACACTTTATTTTTCTGGGCTCCAAAATCACTGCAGATGGTGACTGCAGCCGTGAAATTAAAAGACACTTACTCCTTGGAAGGAAAGTTATGACCAACCTAGATAGCATATTGAAAATCAGAGACATTACTTTGCCAACAAAGGTTCATCTAGTCAAGGCTATGGTTTTTCCAGTGGTCATGTACGGATGTGAGAGTTGGACTGTGAAGAAGGCTGAGCGCCGAAGAATTGATGCTTTTGAACTGTGGTGTTGGAGAAGACTCTTGAGTGTCCCTTGGACTGCAAGGAGATCCAACCAGTCCATTCTAAAGGAGATCAGCCCTGGGTATTCTTTGGAAGGAATGATGCTAAAGCTGAAACTCCAGTACTT
This sequence comes from Bos taurus, assembly GCF_002263795.3. Taxonomy (NCBI): domain Eukaryota; kingdom Metazoa; phylum Chordata; class Mammalia; order Artiodactyla; family Bovidae; genus Bos; species Bos taurus. The sequence goes on along the minus strand of NC_037334.1, from coordinate 13,559,329 downwards.
TGGCCACCTCATGCGAAGAGTTGACTCATTGGAAAAGACTCTGATGCTGGGAGGGATTGGGGGCAAGAGGAGAAGGGGACGACAGAGGATGAGATGGCTGGATGGCATCACTGACTTGATGGATATGAGTCTGAGTGAACTCCGGGAGTTGATGATGGACAGGGAGGCCTGGCGTGCTGCGATTCATGGGGTCGCAAAGAGTCGGACATAACTGAGCAACTGATCTGATCTGATCTGATCTGATCTGACAAGTTTTTGACTTTGGTATATATATCCTCCCAGTTTCATCCAGTTTGCCTTCAGCTTTCATCATTTCTGGCTCTGATCTCCTAAATCCCAGGAACCCACCTGAGCATGAATGAGCCCCTTCAGAAATCTGGCGCCTGTTCTATAATTCTCTACCAATTTTTTTGGTAGTGAGTGGGGTGAGTTCAGCTTTTTTATTTTCCCATTCCTTGTTCCAGATTTCATTCTTAGAGAATTCAAGTCTTGTCCTCATCTCCTACTTGTGAGAACTCTGGGCAAGAAGGTTGAGACCCACTGGTCTACTTTTCTAGTCGTTCTTTGAAAACCTCCAAGCAAAACATTACAAAATATTTTAAACCATGAAAACAGCACAGTGAGCAGTAAAATAAATAGCCATCCAACCACCTTACAGAATTAATATAAACCTTTTGTCTTATTGGCCTCAGACACCTTTTAAAAAATTGTGTCAAAGGTAGACATCATTACAGAGCATGCTAGATGCTCAGAAGAAAACTGCCCAGACAGAAGCCGGGAGCTACAAGCTTTCAGAGTGAACAGGGTCTCAGTGCAGTTTCAGGAAAACATATGTGTGTTAGAGCATATAGATATATGAACCTACCTTTTCAACTATAAATTGTAGGAAATCTAAATATAGATGAAGTGAATCAGAAGAGAAAAACAAATACCAGACATTAATGCATGGACGGAGGAGCCTGGTAGGAGGAGCCTCCAAGGTGTCACGAATAGTCAGACACAACTAAGCGTCTTCACTTTCACTTTTCACTTTCATGCATTGGAGAAGGAAATGGCAACCCACTCCAGTGTTCTTGCCTGGAGAATCCCAGGGACAGGGGAGCCTGGTGGGCTGCTGTCTGTGGGGTCACACAGAGTCGGACACGACTGAAGCAACTTAGCAGCAGCAGCAGCATGGAATCTGGAAAAATACTACCAATGAACCTTGTGCAGGGCAAGAATAAAGCCACAGCTGTAGAGAAGGGACTTGTGGACACAGCAGGGGAAGGAAAGGATGGGACAAATTGAGAGAGTAGCATTGAAACATTGTGTGTGAGTGTATGTGTTAGTTGCTCAGTCATGTCTGACTCTTTGTGACCCCACAGACTGTAGCTTGCCAGGCTCCACTGTCCATGGAATTGTACAGGCAATAATACTGGAGTGAATTAAAAAATGGGCCAAAGAACTAAACAGACATTTCTCCAAAGAAGACATACAGATGGCTAACAAACACATGAAGAGATGCTCAACATCACTCATTATCAGAGAAATGCAAATCAAAACCACAATGAGGCACCATCTCACGCCAGTCAGAATGGCTGCTAGCAAAAAGTCTACAAACAATAAATGCTGGAGAGGGTGTGGAGAAAAGAGAACCCTCTTACACTGTTGGTGGGAATGGAAACTAGTACAGCCACTATGGAGAACAGTGTGGAGATTCCTTAAAAAACTGGAAATAGAACTGCCATATGACCTAGCAATCCCACTGCTGGGCATACACACTGAGAAAACCAGAATTGAAAGAGACACGTGTACCCCAATGTTCATCGCAGCACTGTTTACACTAGCCAGGACATGGAAGCAACCTAGATGTCCATCAGCAGATGAATGGATAAGAAAGCAGTGGTACATATACACAATGGAGTATTACTCAGCTATTAAAAAAGAATACATTTGAAACAGTTCTAATGAGGTGGATGAAACTGTCTATTATACAGAGTGAAGTAAGTCAGAAAGAAAAACACCAATACAGTATATTAAAGCATATGTATGGAATTTATAAAGATAGTAATGATGACCCTATATATGAGACAGCAAAGGAGACACAGATGGATAGAATAGACTTTTGGACTCTGTGGGAGAAGGCAAGGATGGGATGATTTGAGAGAATAGCACTGAAACATGTATATTACCATATGTGAAATAGATCGCCAGTCCAGGTTCAATGCATGAGACAGGGTGCTCAAGGTCAGTGCACTGGGATGACCCTGAGGGATGGGCTGGGGAAGGAGGTGGGGGGGGTTTCAGGATGGGGGACACATGTACACCCATGGCTGATTCATGTCAATTTACAGCAAAAACCAATATTGTAAAGTAACTAGCCTCCAATTAAAATAAATAAATAAATTAAAAAAAAAAAAAAAAAGAATCCTGGAGTGCATTGCCATTTCCTCCTCCAGGGGATCTTCCCAACCCAGGGATTGAACCCAGGTCTCCCCCATTGCAGGTAGATTCTTTACTATCTAAGCCACCAGGGAAGTCCTGAAACATACATTACCATATGTAAAACAGGTAGCCAGAAGGACGCTGCTGTATAACACAGGGAGCTCAGCTCAGTGCTCCGTGATGACTTAGAGGGATGGGATAGGGGTTTGTGTCTAGGAGGCTCAAGAGAGAGGGGATATATGTATATGAATGGCTGATTAAGGTTTCCCAGGTGGCTCAGCAGTAAAGAATCTGCCTTCAATGCAGAAGACACAGGAGACACTGGTTTAATCCCTGGGTTGTGAAGATACCCTGGAGGAGGGCATGGCAACCCACTCCAGTATTCTTGCCTGGAGAATCCCATGGATAGAGGAGCCTGGTGGGCTACAGTCCATGGAGTCACAAAGAGTCAGACACTACTTAAGCGACTGAGCATGCATCCATGGCTGATTCACTTTGCTGTACAGCAGAATCTAACACAACATTGTAAAGCAATTATTTTCCATAAAAAAATCATTTAAAATATAGGTCAAATATTTCTGATGAAAATCTAGCACCCAAATTGAGATGTGCTCTAACCATAAAACATACACCAGATTTTGAACTCTTTCTATGAAAAAATAATATAAAATAGCTCACTAATAATTTTTATATTGGTTTCATGTTGAGACGACCTTTTGTATATATTGGGTTAAATAAAATTATATTAAAATAGAAAAATTTAAAGATAAGACATACACATACATAGGAAGTCCTCTTTCTTATTATTTCCCTCCTGCCTTTCCCAGAGAATACTTGGTGGGCATTCACCATGCTTAGTTTAACACTGTTGTTACGTATGGATGTGTCTCCATAAATACTCTAGGAAACAGAATTGGACATACCCAAATACCCATTGACTCAGAGAAGGCAATGGCACCCCACTCCAGTACTCTTGCCTGGAAAATCCCATGGATGGAGGAGCCTGCTAGGCTGCAGTCCATGGGGTCGCTGAGGGTCGGACAGGACTGAGTGATTTCACTTTCACTTTCATGCATTGGAGAAGGAAATGGCAACCCACTCCAGTGTTCTTGCCTGGAGAATCCCAGGGACAGGGGAGCCTGGTGGGCTTCCATTTATGGGTTGCACAGAGTCGGACATGACTGAAGTGACTTAGCAGCAAATACCCATTGATGTTAGATTGATGTATGTTAAAATCAATGGGCCAGGGGTTAAAATGGGCCAGGACTTCCCTAGTGGCCCAATGGGTAAGACTCCACCCTTCCAGAACATGGGGCTCAGGTTTGATTCCTGGTCAGGGAACTAAATCCCACATGCCTCATGCAAGTTTGCATGCTACAGCTAAAAAGATCCTCCATGCTGCGACTAAGACCCAGTACAGCCAAATAAATATTTTAAAACTGTAAAAAAAATGAAGGAAGTATGAAACAATACTTGAATTTGAATTAGAACATGTTTTCTGGTAGGTTTGGTGGTGATGGTGGTGTGGTTTAATTGCTAAGTCGTGTCCAACTCTTGAAACCCCATGAACTGTAGTCCACCAGACTCCTCTGTCCATGGGATTTCCCAAGCAAGAATACTGAAGTGGGTTGCCATTTCCTTCTCCAGGGAAACTTCCCTGGAAGTTTCAACCCAGGGATTGAACCCATGTCTCCTATATGGCAGGCGGTCTCCTGCGTTGCAGGCATTCTTTACTGCTGAGCCACCAAGGAAGCTCTGGTAGGTTTAAGCCCTTCATTGTCACTCTCTGTACTTTTCCAGATGCTTGAAATCTGACATTATAAAACATCATAAAAGTAAACAATTGTTCATTTTAAGGGGCATTTGTATATTTTCATAACTGTGACCATACTCTAGCTGTGTATAAATTGCTTTTATCCTTTAATATTTTTTCAGGCTAGCTTTATACATGTAGAACTAACTTAAATGTTTTTATTTTGAACATTAAAAAGTTAATATGATGAACATTCAAAAAATAAAGTAGGATGAAATAACATTAAAATAGTATTGCAATAACATGGCATATCATAGCCATGCCATAACTTATTTAAATGATTTCCTCCCTCTATTTCATTATACTAAGAGGATTCCCAGTGGGAATTTGTGCACATCCTTCCTTTCTCAGCCTTGAGACATTACTCTTGGGATGTTCTCCTTCCTCTGTCCCTCCCTTTTCACTCTGTCTCACTCTCAAGTTCCCTTCTAGGCATTAGGCCAAGGGAGAAAAGCAAAGTGAACACAAGAATCAAGATGTATTCAGCTTTTGTTATAAGAACTCAATTTCTTGAGAAATCAACCTATTTGTTTAGAGGAAGTTTCTCTAATACTTATTGGAAGCAGTTCAGCCAATAATTGAAAAAAGAATTAAAATATCATCATTTAGTAATTTGTCGTGAGTTAAGGGATCCAGGCCAAAAGTGTTATAAGAAGATAAATAGACATATGCTTCCTCATGAAAATATTTAAGGATGTTTGCCAAAAATTGAACCTAAATTTAATCAAATTATAGACTAGAGGTAGGCACATTTTTTTCAAGAGAGAGCCAAATAGTAAAAGTTTTAGGTTTTGTGGGCCATATGGTCTTTGACATAAGTATTGTCAACTCAGATGTAGCAAGGAACCTGCCAAGGACAGTAAATAAATGAATGACTGTGTTCCAATAAACCTTTATTTACTATTACTAAAATAAATAAAATGAGGCTTCCTGGGTAGCTCAACAGGTAAAGAATCCGCCTGCAATGCAGAAGACCCTGGTTCAATCCCTGGGTTGAGAAGAGCCCCTGGAAAAGGGAACAGCTACACACTCCACTATTCTGGCCTGGAGAATTCCACGGACTATATTAGTCCACAGGGTCACAAAGAGTCGGACACCACTGAGCAACATTCACTTTCACTTTCAAACAGCAAGCAGAATTTTGTCCACAGACTGTATTTTCCCAAACTGTATTCTAGAGTACAGTCTTTTAAAAAATATTTGTTCATTTATTTGGCTGTGCTGGGTCTTTGTTGGGGCATGTGGGATCTTTGATCTTCGTTGTGGCATGCAGGATCTTTTGTTCTTTAGTGTGGCTTATGAACTCTTACATGCAGCATGCGGGATCTAGTTCCCTGACCAGGAATCCAACCTGGGCCCCCTGTAGTGAGAGCATGGAGTGTTAGCCACGGGACCATGATGGAGGTCCCTAGAATGCAGTCCTAATTTTATACTGAAATGATTTGCTTGGAGGCATATTAAGGGAGAAAACAACATTCCATGATTGTTCTTCCAAGTAAGTACCCCTACTTGAAAAACAATAGATGGACTATAAAAACTTAGGGCATGGGGCAGTGTGGAGGGAAATTTTGAGGAAATGTAAAATGAGAAAAGGAGAGAGGAGGAAGCAGGAAAAAAGACCTGTAACTGATTTGGTTTCAAAACAGACACACAGGGATTCCCTGGTAGTCCAGTGTTTAAGAATCCACTTGGCAATACTGGGGACACGGGTTCGATCCCTGCTCTGGGAAGATCCCACATGCCTCGGAGCAACTAAGACCATGTGCCGCAACTACTAAAGCCCGAGCACCCTAGAGCCTGTGCCCCACAACAAGAGACGCCACTCAGTAAGAAGCCTGCACACCACAGTGAAGGGTAGCCACAGCTCGACACAACTAGACAAAGCCCTCGAGCAGCAATGAGGTCCCAGTTCAGTTTATTTCAGTCGCTCAGTCATGTCCGACTCTTCGCGACCCCATGAATCGCAGCACACCAGGCCTCCCTGTCCATCACCAACTCCCGGAGTTCACACAGACCCACGCCCATCGAGTCAGTGATGCCATCCAGCCATCTCACCCTCTGTCGTCCCCTTCTCCTCCTGCCCCCAAACCCTCCCAGCATCAGAGTCTTTTCCAATGAGTCAACTCTTCGCATGAGGTGGCCAAAGTACTGGAGTTTCAGCTTTAGCATCATTCCTTCCAAAGAAATCCCAGGGCTGATCTCCTTCAGAATGGACTGGTTGGATCTCCTTGCAGTCCAAGGGACTCTCAAGAGTCTTCTCCAACACCACAGTTCAAAAGCATCAATTCTTGGGCTCTCAGCCTTCTTCACAATCCAACTCTCACATCCATACATGACCACTGGAAAAACCATAGCCTTGACTAGACGGACCTTTGTTGGCAAACTAATGTCTCTGCTTTTCAATGTGCTGTCGAGGTTGGTCATAACTTTCCTTCCAAGGAGTAAGCGTCTTTTAATTTCATGGCTGCAGTCACCATCTGCAGTGATTTTGGAGCCCCCAAAAATAAAGTCTGACACTGTTTCCACTGTGGCCATAGCAAACACCCTCTTCCAACAACACAAGAGAAGACTCTACACATGGACATCACCAGATGGTCAACACTGAAATCAGATTGATTATATTCTTTGCAGCCAAAGATGGGGAGCTGACTGTGGCTCAGATCATGAACTCCTTATTGCCAAATTCAGACTTAAATTGAAGAAAGTAGGGAAAACCACTAGACCATTCAGGTATGACCTAAATCAAATCCCTGATGATTATACAGTGGAAGTGAGAAATAGATTTAAAGGACTAGATCTGATAGAGTGCCTGATGAACTATGGAATGAGGTTCATGACATTGTATAGGAAACAGGGATCAAGACCATCCCCATGGAAAAGAAATGCCAAAAAGCAAAATGGCTGTCTGAGGAGGCCTCACAAATAGCTGTGGAAATAAGAGAAGTGAAAAGCAAAGGAGAACAGGAAAGATATAAGCATCTGAATGCAGAGTTCCAAAGAATAGCAAGAAGAGATAAGAAAGCCTTCCTCAGTGATCAATGCAAAGAAATAGAGGATAACAACAGAATGGGAAAGACTAGAGATCTCTTCAAGAAAATTAGAGATACCAAGGGAACATTTCATGCAAAGATGGGCTCAATAAAGGACAGAAATGGTATGGACCTAACAGAAGCAGTAGATATTAATAAGAGGTGGCAGGAATACACAGAAGAACTGTACAAATGAGGTCCCAATGCAGCCATAAATACATAAATCTTAAAAAAAGGAAAAGGCCCCATAGACACAAAATTAAGGAAGTTTCTCTGAAGTTTTGTTTTCTTGTCTCCATCTTTCCATCAGCTCCACTGACAGCATGAAACCTGGAAACCTCTCCAATACCTCAGAATTCCTCCCTCTGGGACTGTCAGGGGATCCAGAATTGCAGCCCCTCCTTTTCTGCCTGTTCCTGTCCATGTACTTGGTCACTGTGCTGGGTAACCTGCTCATCATCCTGGCCATCATCTGTGACCCCCACCTCCACACCCCCATGTACTTCTTCCTCTCCAACCTGTCCTTTGTAGACATCTGCTTCACCTCCACAACCATACCTAAGATGCTGGTGAACATCCAGACCCAGAGCAAATCCATCAGTTACACAGTTACAAATCTGCTTGGTCCAGACATTTGCTGGACTGGAAAATGGAGTGCTGGTGATGATGGCCTATGATCGATTTGTGACCATCTGTCACCCGCTGAGGTACAAGGCCATCATGAATCCCAAGCTCTGTGGGCTGCTGGCTCTGGTCTCTTTCTCTATTAGTGTTCTCAACACCCTGCTCCACACTCTGATGGCCCTGTGGCTGTCCTTTTGCACAGACCTGAAAATTCACTTTTTCTGTGAACAGGCTCATATTCTCAAACTCACCTGTTCGACATCCTTGTCAATAACATCCTTGTGTATTTAGTGGGATCAGCCTGTTGGGTATTATTCCTCTCTCTGGGATAATTGTCTCTAATTGTCTCTTATATTCGAATTGTCTCTTCTGTCCTGAAAATCCCATGAACTGGTGGAAAGTATAGGCATTTTTCTATCTGTGAGTCACGATTAATAGTTGTTTCCTTGTTTTACGAGACAGGCTTTGGAGTGTACCTTAGTTCTGTACACTAGAACTTAGGGCTTCCCTGGTGGCTCAGAGGTTAAAGTGTCTGCCTCCAATGCAGAAGACCCAGGATTGATCCCTGGGTTCAATCCCTGGGTTGGGAAGTGCCCCTGGAGAAGGAAATGGCAACCTACTCCAGTATTCTTGCCTGGAAAATCCCATGGTCGGAGGAGCCTTGTAGGCTACAGTCAATGGGGTCGCAAAGAGTCAGACACAACTGAGCGACTTCACTTTCACTTTCTTTAGTTCTGTAGCCACTCATTCCTCCAGAAAGAGTGCAATAGTATCTGTGGTGTACACTATGATCACTCCTATGATGAACCCCTTTGTCTGTAGCCTGAAGAACAAGGACATGATGGGGGCTTTGAAGAAATTCATCTCTAGAATATCATGTTTCCATTGATGTTCAGTTGCTTTGTACTTATATTCCTAGAATATAGAGCTTCCCTGGTGGTTCAGATGGTAGAGAATCTGCCTGCAGTGAAGGAGACCCAGGTTCAATCCCTGGGTCAGGAAGATTCCCCAGAGAAGAAAATGGCAACCCACTTCAGTGTTCTTGCCTGGAGAATCCCATGGACAGAGGAGCCAGGTGGACTACAATCCATGGGGCTGCAAAGACTTCAGGGCTGCAAAGAGTTGGACACGACTGACTGTCTTTCACTCCCTAGAATATAAAAGGAAGAGATAAATAATGAGCAGTCCAGAAGGTCTGACCAACTTCTTGAAATACTTAATACCAGAGATCAAATGGCTAAGGATGAGAATTTTTTTTAATTAAAAAACTAGGGTTTCTCTTTTTAAAATTTTATTTTACTTTATTTTTAAATATTTATTTGGCTGCTCCGGATCTTAGTTGCAGCATGTGGGATCTAGTTCCTTGACCAGGGATAGAACCCAGGTCCCCTGCATTGGGAGTGCAGAGTCTTAGCCACTGGACCAGGAAAGTTCTCATTTTTATATTTTTTGGGGGTAAGAATTTTGGAATCAGACCACCTGAATTTCAATCCTACTTCTACTAAACAATAGCTCTGTGACCTTTGACAGTTTACTTGAACTTTCTAAGCCTAGCTTCCTCATCTGCAAAATTGGCATAATGATATTATAATATTTACAATTTTGGAAGATTTTAATTACTTCAGCTCTGTCAGTGAGAATGCCCACTTTCATCAATAATAAGGTAAAAGTCTTGACTCCAACAGGTCAAATGATAAAAACAATTATCATCTTTTCTAACAGTGACTTCAAAGGTCAGGTAGGTCTAGGCACAAAAGCACAGGACTCCATTTCATTCTTTTTGCCTTCCTCTTAAGGCATCCCCTGATGGTCACCAATGGCTATAGCTGGGCAGAGACATTTCAGACACAACATGTGTGCATGCTCAGTTGCTTGGTCGTGTCCATCTTTGTGACCCTGTGGACTGTAGCCCACCAGGCTCCTCTGCCCATGGGATTTCCCAGGCAAGAATACTGGAGTGGGTTGTCATTCCCTTCTCCAGGGGATCAAACTCAGGGATCAAACCCACATCTCCTGCATCCATTGTATCTCCTACATTGCAGGCAGATTCTTTACTACTAAGCCACCAGGTAAGCCCTTTCAGATACAGTCAGTTCAGTTCAGTTGCTCAGTCGTGTCCAACTCTGTGATACCATGAACCGCAGCACGCCAGGCCTCCCTGTCCATCACCAACTCCCAGAGTTCACCCAAACGCATGTCCATTGAGTCAATGATGCCATCTAACCATCTATCCTCTGTCGTCCCCTTCTCCTCCCATCTTCAAACTTTCCCAGAATCAGGATCTTTTCCAACGAGTCAGTTCTTCGCATCAAGTGGCCAAAGTACTGGTTTCATCTTCAACATCAGTTCTTCCAATGAATATTCAGGAATGATTTCCTTTAGGATTGACTGGTTTGATCTCCTTGCAGTCCAAGAGACTACTCTCAAGAGTTTTCTCTAACACCACAGTTCAAAAGCATCAATTCTTCGGCGCTCAGTTTTCTTTATAGTCCAACTCTCACATCCATATATGACTACTGTAAAAAAACATAGCTTTAACTAGACAGACCTTTGTTGGCAAAGTAATGTCTCTGCTTTTTAATAAGCTGTCTAGGTTGGTCATAACTTTTCTTCCAAGGAGTAAGCGTCTTTTAATTTCTTGACTGCAGTCACCATCTGCAGTGATTTTGGACACCCCCCCCCCAAATAAAATTAATTCTGTCACTGTTTCCACAGTTTCCCCATCTATTTGCCATGAAGTGATGGGATCGGATGCCATGATCTTAGTTTTCTGAATGTTGAGTTTTAAGCCTACCTTTTCACTCTCCTCTTTCACTTTGATCAAGAGGCTCTTTAGTTCTTCTTTGCTTTCTGCCATAAGGGTGGTGTCATCTGCATATCTGAGGTTATTGACATTTTCCCCGGCAGTCTTGATTCCAACTTGTGCTTCATCCAGTCCAGCGTTTCTCATGATGTACTCTGCATATAAGTTAAATAAGCAGGGTGACAATATACAGTCTTGACACACTCCTTTCCCGATTTGGAACCAGTCTACTGTTCTATGTCCAGTTCTAACTGTTGCTTCTTGACCTACATACAGATTTAATATTGTCAGACACAGTAGCTAGAAATAAAACTCTCTCCCTCTCCTTTGGTCTTTTTGCAATGCAAAAAGAATCTTGCCCAGGAGATGCCCCAAAGACATTGTTTTTATTATCAGCCTGAACTGGGACATGTTCTGCATTAGTTTCCTATTGTCACTGTAATGGACTTCCCTGGTGGCTTAGTTGATAAAGAATCTGCCTACAATGCAGAAGATCTGGGTTCAGTCCCTGGGTTGGGAAGATCCCCTGGAGAAGGAAATGGCAACCCACTCTAGGATTCTTGCCTGAAGAATTCTGTGGACAGAAGAGCCTGATGGGCTCCAGTCTATGGGGTCGCAAAGAGTCAGACATAACTGAGCAACTTTCACTTACTCACTGTCATTGTAACACACATCACAAGCTTAGTATCTTAAAACAACACAAATGTTTTCTTTTGCAGTCTTGGAAGTCAAAAGCCTGAAATCAGCTACACTGGGCAAAAGTCAAAGTGTTGGGCTCCTTCTGAAAGTTCTGAGAAAAGAATGAGATGCCGAATTTGCAGGGAGTTTTTGTTGTTTTTGTTTTTTGCCATTCATCATGGCTTGTAGGATCTTAGTTCCTTGACCAGGAATTGAACCCTGGTTAGGGCTGTGAGAATGCCAGGAATTCCCTAATCACTGGAATTCCCGGGAATTTCTCAGAGTTATTATTTAATACATAAAGAATTTCTCTTCAGGGTGATGAAAATGATCAGGAAATGGATAATGTTAGTGGTCACACAACATTGTGGATGTTCTTAATGCCATGGAATTGTACACTTTAAATGGCTGAAATAATATTTTTCTCTTTTAAAAGGAGAACCACTTTATTTTGAGTAGTAAACAAAATTCCATTTATAACATAATAAACAAATATTCCATCAGTTTCTTCACAGTTAGTCCAAAGAACAAAGCCCCTGACTTAATTAGAATTTACATTTAACCTTAAATATTTTAAAATCCTGAGAGGGCGCGTGAACGGCTCCCTACAGACTGGTCATGGCGCTCCACGTCCCCAAGGCCCTGGGCTTTGCCCAGATGCTCAAGGAGGGAGCGAAGCATTTTTCAGGATTAGAAGAGGCTGTGTACAGGAACATACAGGCTTGCAAGGAGCTGGCCCAAACAACTCGTACAGCATATGGACCAAATGGAATGAACAAAATGGTTATCAACCACCTGGAGAAATTGTTTGTGACAAACGATGCAGCGACTATTTTAAGAGAGCTAGAAGTACAGCATCCTGCTGCAAAAATGATTGTAATGGCCTCTCATGTGCAAGAGCAAGAGGTTGGAGATGGCACAAACTTTGTTCTGGTTTTTGCTGGAGCTCTTCTGGAATTAGCTGAAGAGCTTCTCAGACTTGGCCTGTCAGTTTCAGAGGTCATAGAAGGTTATGAAATAGCCTGCAAAAAAGCTCCTCCTGACTTGGTATGTTGCTCTGCAAAAAATCTACAGGATGTTGATGAAGTGTTGTCTCTACTTCATACCTCTGTAATGAGTAAACAATATGGTAATGAAGTGTTTCTGGCCAAGCTTATAGCTCAGGCATGTGTATCCATTTTTCCTGACTCTGGCCATTTCAATGTTGATAACATCAGAGTTTGTAAGATTCTGGGCTCTGGTGTGCATTCCTCTTCAGTACTGCATGGCATGGTTTTTAAGAAGGAGACTGAAGGTGATGTAACATCTGTCAAAGATGCAAAAATAGCAGTGTACTCTTGTCCTTTTGATGGCATGATAACAGAAACTAAGGGAACGGTGTTGATAAAGAGTGCTGAAGAACTGATGAATTTTAGTAAGGGAGAAGAAAATCTCATGGATGCACAAGTCAAAGCTATTGCTGATACTGGTGCAAATGTCATAGTAACAGGTGGCAGAGTGGCAGACATGGCTCTTCACTATGCAAACAAATACAATATCATGTTGGTGAGGCTGAACTCAAAATGGGATCTCAGAAGATTATGCAAAACAGTTGGTGCTATAGCTCTTCCTAGATTGAATCCTCCTGTCCTTGAAGAAATGGGGCATTGTGACAGTGTTTACCTGTCAGAGGTGGGAGATACACAAGTGGTTGTGTTTAAGCATGAAAAGGAAGATGGTGCCATTTCTACCATAGTGCTTCGAGGCTCTACAGACAACCTGATGGATGATATAGAGAGGGCAGTAGATGATGGTGTTAATACTTTCAAAGTTCTCACAAGGGATAAACGTCTTGTACCTGGAGGTGGAGCAACAGAAATTGAATTAGCCAAACAGATCACATCGTATGGAGAGACGTGCCCTGGACTTGAACAGTATGCCATTAAGAAGTTTGCAGAGGCATTTGAAGCTATTCCCCGGGCACTGGCAGAAAACTCTGGAGTTAAGGCCAATGAAGTAATCTCTAAACTCTATGCAGTACATCAAGAAGGAAATAAAAACATTGGATTAGATATTGAGGCTGAAGTTCCTGCTGTAAAGGACATGTTGGAAGCTGGTGTCCTAGATACTTACCTGGGAAAACACTGGGCTATTAAACTGGCTACTAATGCTGCCGTCACTGTTCTCAGAGTGGATCAGATCATCATGGCAAAACCAGCGGGTGGGCCCAAGCCTCCAAGTGGGAAGAAAGACTGGGATGAAGACCAAAATGACTGAATGGTTTCATTTTACTGTAGGTGAAGGTTGTATTTGTAGTAGTACTATAGGAATTGCCTGATGTTTTCATATTCTCCTTAAATTAAGAAGTGTTTTGTGTTTGTATCTTGTATCCTTAAATGGATGATGCAATAAACATATTACTATCGAAAAAAAAAATTTTTTTTAATCCATCCAGGTCAACTTTGGAATTTTAATCTTGCCTGATACTATGAGAGGGCAAAACTTGATTAACAGTCAAATTCCTACTTTTTTTCTGTTAGCCACTTTTGAGATGATAAATTTTATATCTATTCAAAGTGATTAAAATTTTGGAAGGTAATATGCAAAGATATTTTTATGACCTTAGAGAAGTTAAATATTTGAAAGAATAGCACAATCCAAAAGGGAAAGACTGAGAAATTCAAGCACTTTAAAAATAAGCTACTAAAACAAATGATTCAAAAAATGAAAATTTAGAATTGTTCTTTCAGTATAGTGAAGAAAAAAGCAGGGCAAGTAAACTTCCAGTGAAATATCTCCACATGTGACATTGCTCACCACATCAATATCAACGTGCTTTTATTAGTCAGTACAGAAATAAACAACTTTTAATATAGTCCAGCTCTCTTAAAAACCAATCCTTCTCCCCTTATCCTCTGCAACCACCATTCTACTTTCTGTCTTTACAAAGTTGCCTATTCTAGATACCTCATAACTTAAATCATATAATATTTGTCCTTTTCGGCTTGGTTTATTTCACATAGCATAAAGCTTTTAAGGTTGTAATGTGTAATGCTGTAATGTGTCAGAATTTCATTCCTTCTTATATGGCTGAAATGAATGAATGAATGAATTTCACATCTACAATTATAAACCATAACCAATTATAACCTGATATTATTGATTACATGGATATGTCATTGGTTGTATCTAAAAAAAGAATACTGTTGTCCAATTAGAGAAAAACGGTGTGTCCACATTTGCACTGGGTGTGAAATACATATGAGCAGAAAAAGGTGGAACAGTGACTGGTGAATACCTGGCCTCATAGCATCAGGGACTCCACCACCCTAAATTCTTCCATTATATCTTCTTGGTCTCTAAGGATTTGCACTGGCCTGGCATCAGCATGATGATGAAATTGTTTGACTAATGAGGAGCTTTGGGTATTGGTCCTCCAAAGGTACAGAGACTAAAAATTGTCGGTGACAGCCTCACTCAACAGCACTTCCTCGATACTATCAGCACACATGTGCCTCCTCCTGGAAATGACCCTCCTCCCCCTCTGCTCAGGAGCCTAGTGCTTCTCTCAGTCTGTCTCCTCTTATTAAAACTTCAGCTTTCATTACTCAACATCTAGGAGACGCATCATTGCGTCTCGACAAGTCTGTCATTACCTAGTAAAGTCATTCAGGTAAACCTTCATTCCTGTTTGGCAATCAAGAGAGGTGTTTTACCACAAGTTTAACCAGGGGAAATTGTGAGAAGAGGACATGCATAAAATTATTAGAACCAAGGCATCCATTTGCCTCTTGCCTGTCTTCTCTTTTCTCGACATGTTCCTTTGTATCTTTCCTGTAATCTTCAAACAGCTCTTATTCTGCCAGTCTCCTACTGTCTCTCCATTCTCAAAGACTATTTGCCTTGTCAGCAGGAATGTGCTTGTTTACAAACATGGTGATTGTTTTCCATGTTTTCCACTTTGCTGGCATTTAACTTCCTTTCTGTAGCGAATCAGGGAAGAGGCTTGGGCAGTTTGACCGTATCTTGTACTTCTGGGTTTTTGACACAGCTTTGTATTATCTCTGTTGCCAGGCTGTGAGGTCTCTGGGAAAGGAGGTGATGATTCAGATAGACTCATCAGCCCTGATTACCTGCTTCTCCTAATAAAGTTACCAAATGTTATTATAAAAATAATCAGAACAACATAGTGTGATTTTATCTTTTAAGATAATTTACAATTTATTTATTTATTTTTGGCTGTGCTGAGTCTTCATTGCTGAGAGGGCTTTTCTCTAGTTGCTGAGCACAGGGGCTATTCTCTAGTTGCAGTGGGCAGGCTTCTCACTGCAGTGATTTCTCTTGTTGCAGAGCACAGGTGCTAGGGCACATGGGCTTCAGTAGTTGTAGTGTGTGGGCTCAGCCATTGCGGCTTCCACGGTCTAGAGAACAAGCTCAATAGTTGTAGTGCATGGGCTTAGTTGCCTCGGGGCATCTGGGATCTTCCTGGATCAGGGACCGAACCATGTTTCTTAAATTGGCAAATGGATTCTTTACCACTGAGTCACCAGGGAAGCCGGATAGTGTAATTTTTAAAACGGCTATTCTTCAACTCTTTCCATAATTAACAAATGTTGACACACTGCTTTTAGTAATTTCAGGTCTTTATTCAAAATAACGAAATAATGTGTGTTCCTCTATTCCATTACATCCTTTCTCAAATTGGGGTTTGCCTCTGGTGATACACCTGCTGCTGGACTAGGGGCCACGTCTTTCCCATCAGATTTATCAACAATATGGAACCAAGAAACCAAACCGATGTTTCAGAATTCCTTCTCATGAGCCTGACAGAAGACCCAGAACTGAAGATCACCTTCTTCAAACTCTTCCTGTCCATGTACCTGGTTACTGTCCTGGAAAACCTGCTCATCATCCTGGCTGTCATCTCTGACTCCCACCTCCACACCCCCATGTACTACTTCCTCTCCCATCTGTCCTTTACAGACATCTGTTTAAGCACAACCATGATCCCAAAGATCCTAGTGAACATCCAAGCACAGAATCAGAGCATCACTTACACAGGCTGCATCACCCAGATCTGCTTTGTTCTGACTTTTGTTTGTTGGGAAAATTTTCTCCTTTTAGTAATGGCCTATGACCGCTATGTGGCTATTTGTCACCCACTGAGGTACACAGTCATCATGAACCCTCGCCTCTGTCTTCAGCTGATTCTACTCTCCTTGTTCATCAGCATTGCGGACGCTCTGCTCCACGGTCTGATGGTGTTGCGACTGTCCTTCTGCACAGACCTGGAAATCCCCCTCTTCTTCTGTGAAGTTGTTCAGGTCATCAAACTTGCATGTTCTGACACTCTCATCAATAACACCCTGATATATTTTGTGGCTAGCTTATTTGCTGGTGTTCCTCTTTTTGGAATCATTTTCTCTTATATTCAAATTGTTTCCTCCATTTTGAAAATGTCATCATCAGGCAGAAAGTATAAAGCTTTTTCTACCTGTAGGTCTCACCTCTCAGTTGTTACCTTGTTCTATGGGACAGCTTTTGGGGTGTATATTAGTTCTGCAGTTACTGAATCTTCTAGGAAGACTGCAGTGGCTTCGTTGATGTACACTGTGGTCACTCCCGTGATGAACCCCTTCATCTACAGCCTGAGGAACAAAGACATGAAGGGAGCTTTGAGGAAACTCATTGGTAGGGTATCTTCTTTTCTGTGATGTGTCATTGGGTATGGGATGGGTTCACTACAATGAATCAAAGTGAAAGGAATGCTAATGAGATAGAAAGCCTGCCTTTTTCACCACCAGGTTCTTAAATGAATAGATAATATGATAAGCTAAGTGCATTTTAACTTAGGGTTAATACCTGACTTGATTTTTTTTAAATTTTATTTTATTTTTAAACTTTACAATATTGTATTAGTTTTGCCAAATATCGAAATGAATCCGCCACAGATATACCCGCATTCCCCATCCTGAACCCTCCTCCCTCCTCCTTCCCCTCCCCTCCCTCTGGGTCGTCCCAGTGCACCAGCCCCAAGCATCCAGTACCGTGCACGAACCTGGACTGGCAACTCGTTTCATACATGATATTATACATGTTTCAATGCTATTCTCCCAAATCTCCCCACCCTCTCCCTCTCCCACAGAGTCCATAAGACTGAGCTATATATCAGTGTCTCTTTTGCTGTCTCGTACACAGGGTTATTGTTACCATCTTTCTAAATTCCATATATATGCATTAGTATACTGTATTGGTGTTTTTCTTTCTGGCTTACTTCACTCTGAATAATAGGTTCCAGTTTCATCCATCTCATTAGAACTGATTCAAATGTATTCTTTTTAATGGCTGAGTAATACTCCATTGTGTATATGTACCACAGCTTTCTTATCCATTCATCTGCTGATGGACATCTAGGTTTCTTCCATGTCCTGGCTATTATAAACAGTGCTGGGATGAACATCGGGGTACACGTGTCTCTTTCAATTCTGGTTTCTTCAGTGTATGCCCAGCAGTGGGATTGCTGGATCATAAGGCAGTTCTATTTCCAGTTTTTTAAGGAATCTCCACACTGTTCTCCATAGTGGCTGTACTAGTTTGCATTCCCACCAACAGTGTAAGAGAGTTCCCTTTTCTCCACGCCCTCTCCAGCATTTATTGCTTGTAGACTTTTGGATAGCAGCCATTCTGACTGGTGTGAAATGGTACCTCATAGTGGTTTTGATTTGCATTTCTCTGATAATGAGTGATGTTGAGCATCTTTTCATGTGTTTGTTAGCCATCTGTATGTCTTCTTTGGAGAAATGTCTATTTAGTTCTTTGGCCCATTTTTTGATTGGGTCATTTATTTTTCTGGAGTTGAGGTGTAGGAGTTGCTTGTATATTTTTGAGATTAGTTGTTTGTCCGTTGCTTCATTTGCTATTATTTTCTCCCATTCTGAAGGCTGCCTCATGCTACTATGAATAAAGGTATGTAAATATATCAGATGTTTTATTAAATTTGTTTTTAGAATTGTTATTATCATTATTTTTGGCTGCACTGCTTGGCTTGTAGGATCTTTGTTCCCTGACCAGGGATCAAATCCAGGCCCCCACAGTCAAAGCTCAGAGTCCTAACCACTGGATCATCAGGGAATTCCCTAGAATTGTTATTTTTTAACTACACAGTTTCCTGCCTCTCTTTGAAAATGCTATCTATACTCACGATTTAATCTTTCAAAAATTTAGTTTTAAAATGATCATACAGCAAAATGCCCTTCTTGTGTGCGGCTCTCTGTATTTTAAGACATACATTGATTCTTACCACCACCACCACAGTCAATATACAGAGCAGTTACATCATCTGCCAACAAACTGCCCTGGATCAGACTAGGCACTTGGTCCTCCGTGTTTGTGAACCTCTCTGAGCCACTGATCTGCTTTTTAGCCTTACCTTTTCTGTGCTTTTCATGATATCATATAAATGAAATCATACATCACCTCAACCTGTGCATGAATACTTTGAGTTGTTCTACTCAAAATTGCCCAAGACAAAATCAACTCACATGTACTTCCGTGGATATGCATAAGTAAACTGCTGTTAAATCATCATAATAGAAACACACCAGTAAAGAAGAATGAATAACTGAGATAGGCAGCAACTTGAATGATTCTCAGTAGCATTATGCTGAGTGAAAGAAGCCCCATGCAAAAATCAAACCTTTATTTAAAAAATCTTATCCTGGAGCAAATTGATGATCTGATTCTTGGTTTGGTAGGTTAAACATTTTAGGATCATATTCTTCCTGGTGTTTAAAATTTGAATTGTAGATTCATTTTACTTGCTAGGTTTTTTCCTCCCTCTCCTTCCATTTTTGTATTCATACATTATCACCTAACAGATTCACAGTTGCCCTTGGCAATTACCAGTCCTCTAGCCTTGAATTCAGACTGATAACTAATCCCTGATACTCAGTGATTTTGAGAACATCACCAAATTCAGCTACCAAACCACTGACTAATTTGATTCAGTTCTGCCCTGGGGGCTTCTTTTGAAACTTTCTGCTGTTCTAAGTCCAAAGTTGTAGTCCTAGAAAGAGTCCCCAACTCTTGTGTTCACTCCCATTTCTCAGTAACAAACCTCCACAAATGCCTTTGGTTTTTTAAATTCTATATTTCTAAGTCTTTTGTATTTTCTATTATTTTATGTGTTCAAAGCAAATGAGATTAAGATAGTAAGGGATGACAGTACAAGGCTCTCCTGTCTCATGTCGGTTCTAAAATATCAAGAAACTTGTATGTTCACAAGTTCATACAATAGCAGTGAACAGTGAAAGGAGTTAATTGACAAATAGATGAAAATATTTTTTTAATTTTTTATTTTGTATTGGGGTGTAGCACATTAACAATATTGTGATAGTTTCAGGTGAACAGTGAAGAAACTCAGCCATACATATACATGCATCCATTCTCCCCCAAACTCCCCTCCTATCCAGGCTGCAGCGTAACACTGAGCAGAGTTCCCTGAGCTATACAGTAGGTCCTTGTTGGTTATCCATTTTAAATATGGCATTAGACACATGCAACTCTTGAATTCCTTAAAGATGAAAATTATTTTAATTTATATTAATGTGGAGTACCATGCCAACCTGTTAGATAATGGATAAAATATAATTAAATGTACTGAGATTATGCTTGACCACTGTTGTCTTGGGATGACATTGTAACCCCTTACAGCTTTATGAAAAGTTAAGAGATGAACATGAGGCAGTACAGATGCAGAAAAGTCCACTTGGTCTCATGGGGTCAGAAAAGCAACCATCTTTAATTTCTCCCACGTAGAGTCTTGATCTTAAGGATTTGCACTTTCCTGGGATCACAGTGACAATGAATCGTCTGGTTAATGAGGAGCTTTGGAAATTGAAATCTCCAGGGTTCAAGACTGTGATCTGCCTGTGACTACCTCAATCAACTATACCTTTTCTAGGAAAGTAGTAGCACACCTGAGACTCTTCCCATAAATGATCCCTCCTGCCCAGGAGCTGGTGACTCACTCAGACCTTCTGTTCTTCCTAAGGACAGCTGTTCTGTATGGTACATCAGAGATGTCAAGCATCTTTCCACTGTGATACCAGCAAGGTGGCCTAAATTCCTTTAGTGAATATTTGGTGTCTTGGTACAGGTTCATATAGGGGAAGCTGTGAAAACAGTATATACATCAGATGATTAGAACCCAGTCTCTCTGCCTAACATGACATCTTTACCTTTTTTAAATTATATTTTACACCAATATTTGTAAGCATATTTAATTTACTAATATGAAACTCTCTATATGACCTTGTACTTCTTTCTGATTAGAAATCTTCCTGTTCAGATACAGGGTGACTTTTAAAGAATTGTCCAATATTTCTTTGTGCATCTGTCATTGTAGGGGAGGGGAGAAAACTTGATAAGCTTCATCTTATCTTTCCATTTTTGGTTCTTGACATATCTATGTATTATTTCTTTTCCCTGGCCCTGAGGTCACTGGGGATCCAGACAAAATTTTCAGTGGCCTCCCTCATCTGTTTCTCTTTATAAAATTACTAATTTTTTTGATTTGGCTGCACCAGGTCTTAGTTATGGCATATGGGATCTAGTTCCCTGACCAGAGATCAAACCCAGGCTCTCTACATTGGGAACACAGTGTCTTAGCTACTGGACCATCAGGGAAGTCCCCTAATGTTTCAAATAATCAGAACAGTACAGATAGTTTATAAAAGAACCATGTCTTTATCCTTTCTAGCATTAATTGCTCATGCTCTGAAATACCAACTTTGGGTATTTTAAGGACAGAAAAATATGCATGCAGAAGGCATTACTTTTCCCCTCCCTTCATTAATCTCCTTCCCTTTCCAAGATGGTGTGGATCTCTTGTGATACTCCTGATGCTCATCTAGGGACCACAGGTTTCCATGTCTTTTTTAACCACATCTTTTTCATCAGATCATCAACAACATGGAATCCAGAAATCACACAGATGTTTCAGAATTCCTTCTCATGAGACTGACAGAGGACCCAGAACTGAAGACCATTTTCTTCAGCCTGTTCCTGTCCATGTACCTGGTCACTGTCCTGGGAAACCTGCTCATCATCCTGGCTGTCATCTCTGACTCCCACCTCCACACCCCCATGTACTTCTTCCTCTCCAATCTGTCCTTTACTGATATCTGTTTAAGCACAACCATGATCCCAAAGATTCTAGTGAATGTCCAAACACAGAATCAGAGCATCACTTACACAGGCTGTCTCACCCAGATCTGCTTTGCCCTGATTTTTGTTAGTTGTGAAAATTTTCTCCTTGGAGCAATGGCCTATGACCGCTATGTGGCCATTTGTCACCCCCTGAGATACACTGTCATAATGACCCCCCACCTGTGTGCTGTGCTGATTCTCATCTCATTATCTGTCAGCATCGTGGACGCCCTGCTCCACAGTCTGTTGGTGTTGCGACTGTCCTTCTGCACCGACTTGGAAATCTCTCTCTTCTTCTGTGAAGCTGTTCAGGTCATCAAGCTTGCCTGCTCTGACACCCTCATTAATAATATTGTCTTGTATTTTGCAGTTAGCATATTAGGTGGCATTCCTCTTTCTGGACTCCTTTTCTCTTATACTCAAATTGTTTCCTCTATTTTGAGAATGCCATCATCAAGCAGAAAGTATAAAGCTTTTTCTACCTGTGGGTCTCACCTCTCAGTTGTTTCCTTGTTCTATGGAACAGGTTTTGGACTGTATATTTGTTCTGCCATTTCTGAGTTCTCTGGGAAAACTGCAGTGACTTCATTGATGTACACTGTGGTCACTCCCATGATGAACCCCTTCATCTATAGCCTGAGAAACAGAGACATGAAAGGAGCTTTGAGGAAACTCATTGGTAGTGTAGCTTCTTTTCTGTGATGTGTCATTGAACTTGAGATAAGGCTACTAGAATAAGGCCAAATTAGAAGATTACTGATGAGCTAGAATGCCTGACTCTTTCATCACCAGGTTCTTAAATGAATATATAACATGATGGCTAAGTGCATTTTAACTTAAGATTTAAAACCAACTTATGCTTCCGAGATCAGACGAGATCGGGCACCTTCAGGCTGATAGGGCCTGAGCATGATGCTGGATGCTTGGGGCTGGTGCACTGGGACGGCCCAGAGGGATGGTATGGGGAGGGAGGAGGGAGGAGGGTTCGGGATGGGGAACACATGTATACCTGTGGCGGATTCATTTTGATATTTGGCAAAACTAATACAATTATGTAAAGTTTAAAAATAAAATAAAATTAGAGGAAAAAAAAAAATAAAGATAAAGGAGCCAAAAAAAAAAAAAAAAAAAAACCAACTTATGCTTTGTCTAGCTCTGTGATGTTTGACACAAAATTTCAGTTCTCTAAGATAAGGTTTTTGGTTAGGGCCAAGAGAAGCTGAGTCTGAGGCAGAGGTTTGTGTATAGTAATTTTGCTGGGGAATGTTCTCAGCATAAAGGGTATCAGAGAAGGTGAAGGAAAGGATTTAAACAAGTTTGTGGTCATACAAAGATAGAGTCTGCCTGATTCCCTGGATAACACCATATGAACTGAACTCTAGAGTTAAGGCTATTGTGACACATGCTGGCTGATCTTTCACACCCCACTTCAGGAGTTCCTGGGGTTGTTCACTGGTAAATGGGACATGTGTAAGCGGATATTTGCATCCACAATATTCAGCTTCATCATCTGTAAAGTTGCCATGATTAGCTTATCTCAGTCATTTGAAAAGATTGTGAGGTATTTGAACTTGATTAGTGAGGAAGACTTTCTAATGGCAGGCTACAGTCCATAGGGTCGCAGAGTTGGACATGACTGAAGTGACTTAGCACACAGCACATACATCCTTGCTCTAATATGTTCAAATGGTAAAGATAGTTATCCTCAGTATAGGAATTTCAGAGGCAGAAAATGTGCAGGCACGAGAGAGTAGAGATTCATTCATTCCTCCATGGAGAGGCTTTGTGCTACAGCTGATTCCCCTCATGGATTCATACGGCTGCATCAGATGGAGGCATCATACCTAGAGGGATTCCCAGAAACCAAGACAACTGTCCTTCTCTCGGTCTGTTGTTAACTGAGGGTCTATTTTTAGTTGCTATTTCCATGGTGTCATATTACCTTCAGTTGGAAAAGTTGGTACTGAAGTTCTATAAATGAAATAATATGCCTACTGTTTTCTCATTTTGCTTTTTAAAATTGTGGTAAAATGTAAAACATAAGAATTGCAATTGTAATGTGTTTAAGGTGTGCCATTTTGTGTCATATTAACATTCACACTGCTGGGCAGTCATCACCACATTCTGTTTCCACCTATTTTATTTTTTGGCTGTGCCGGGTCTTTGTTGCTGTGTGGGCTTTCTCTAGTTGCGGTGAGTGGAGGCTACTTTTCCTTGTGCTGATCATGCTTCTCATTGCAGTGGCTTTTCTCTCTCTCTGTCTCTCCCCCCACCCCGCACTGGCATGTTTTATTTATTTATTTATTTTTTAATTGAAGGATAATTGCTCTACAGAATTTTGTTGCTTTCTCTCAAATATCAGCAAGAATCAGCCATAGGTACACCCATGTCCCCCGCTCCTGAACTCTTCCCCACCCCCACCCCCCAGCTCCCTCCAGAGCCCCTGTTTGTGTTCCCTGAGTCATACAGCCAATTCCCACTAGCTATCTACATTACATATGGTGTTGTAAGTTTCCACGTTACTCTCTCCATACATCTCACCCTCTCCCTCCTCCCCATCCCCGTGTCCATGGGTCTGTTCTCTATGTCTGTTTCTCCACTGTTGACAGTGGCTTCTCTTGTTGCAGAGCACAGGCTCCAGGCACGTGGGCTTCGGTAATTGTGGCATGCAGGCTTAGTTGTTCCACGGCATGTGGGATCTTCCCAGACCAGGAATGGAACCTGTGTCCCCTGCATTGGTAGGCAGATTCCTAACCACTGCACAACCAAAGAAGTCCTCCAACTATTTTTCATCACCTTTGACTCTCCCCATGCTTCAGTCCCTGGCAATCTCTGTTCCTTTTTCTGTCTCTATAAATGTTTCCAATTTGAAAATTCTTATAATATATGTCATACAATTCATACAATACATGTCCTTTTTTCTTTTTCAAGTTTTGACTGTGAAAAACTAAAAATACAGCAAAAATTGAAAGAATGATACAATTAAAAACCATTTATGGACTGCTTATATTCAACAGTTACTATTTCACAATATTTGTTTTATCAGTCTACATATACTAATTTTCTTCTTTCTTGTAGTGTTAAAATACACATTGTATAAAATTATACCATCCTAATTATTTTTAAGTTCACAATTAAAAGTGTTCAGTATAGGAAATTTTTCATCTTATAAATCTGAAATTCAGTTTCCTTTAAGCAGTAACTCTCCTTTACCTCATCTTCCTAGCCCCTGTAACCATTTTACTTTCGTTTTCTATGAATTTCAGTATTTCAGATACTTCTTATAAGTGAAATTTGTCTTTTTCTGACTGGCTTGTTTCACTTAGTATAATGTTCTCAAGCTCCATGCATGTTGTAGCATGTGGCAGGCTTTCCTCCCTTGCTAAGGATGAATAATATTCCATCATATGTATATAACACATTTTGTTTATCAATTCATCCTCTGGTGGACACTTGGGAAGCTCCCACCTCTTGGCTAATATATATAGTTCTCTTATGAATAAAGATGTATATATATATATATATATATATATATATATTTCATTTTAATTTCTAATGCACAGGTTCCTTTCTGTCTTTAAGAGTACTATCTGTGTGTGTGTGTATGTTTGTGTGTGTGTGTGTGTGCACACGCATGCATGTGTGTGTGTGTGCTCAGTCATGTCTGACTCTTTGTCACCCCAAGGACTGTAAACTGCCAGGCTCCTCTACCCATGGGATTTTCCAGGCAGGAAGGCTGGAGTGGGTATATATATTCAGTTGCTTATACCCGACTGAATACAGAGTTTCAGAGTTTCCTACTCCAGAGGATCTTCCTGACCCAAGGATCAAACCTGTGTCTCTTGCATCTCCTGCATTCTTTACCACTGCTCCACTATCTACTTAAACTTTACCACTGTTCCACTATCTATACTTATGTTTTAGTCTTTCCAAAATTTATTTTTAAAATATCATACAATTTAATGCATTTTTGTGTACTATTCTTTGTTTTTTTAATTAATAACTTAATTTTTTATTTAGAAATTTTTCTTTGTGGAAAGCTTTTCACTGTTAGTTGAAGAGATCTTTAAAAAATATTTATTTATTTACTTGGCTGTGTCGGATGTTAGTTGCATCATGTGGAATCTTTTGTTGTGGCACACAGACTTTCCAGTTGTGGTACATGGACTTATGACCTCTGAGGCATTTGGAATCATAGTTTCCCAACCAGGGATCAAGCCTTTGTCCCCTGCATTACAAGGTAGATTCGTCACTACCTAACCACTGGACCACAAGGGAAATGCCTATTTTTAATTTTTATTTTAAAAAATTATTCATTTATTTGGCTGGGCCAGGTCTTAGTTGGGGCACGTGGGATCTAGTTCCCTGACCAGGGATGGAACCTGGGCCCCCTGCATCGGGAGTATGGAGTCTTAGCTACTGGACCACCAGGGACGTGCCTGTACTGCTCTTTATATTTCAACTCATGTATCAATTCTTAGAACCACCACTGCACTCAGGATACAAGGCAGTTACATCATTCATGGATAACTGCCTTGTGTTGCACTGTCATCACACATTGCTTTGTCTTTGTGAATCACTATGAGCCACTGATCTATTCTGCATCCTTACAGCTTTGTACTTCTCATAATACCACATAAATGAAATCACATATCACCACACTGTTCATAAATACAATGGCTATTTTCATAACTGGCCTAAACAAAAACATCCACATGGACTTCTCCGGACAGTGCATAAATAATGTGCTGTATTATAATAGAAAGCAGCAATAAAAAGGAGTTAGGTATTGGTACTCTCAATTGATATACTCAACTTGTATAATTCTCAAAGGTATGCTGAGTGAAAGAAGTCCCCTGTAAAAAGCAAACATTTATTTAAAAATTCTTATCCTGTACGGCCCTTATGGAAAACAGTATGGAGATTCCTTTAAAAACTAGGAGTGAATCGACCATATGACTCAGCAATCCCACTACTGGGCATATACCCTGAGAAAACCACAATTCTAAAAGGTACATGTACCCCAATGCTCATTGTAGCAATATTTACAATGGCCAGGACATGGAACCAACCTAGATGTCCATCAACTGATGAATGGATAAAGATGTTGTGGTATATTTACATAGTGGAATAGTACTCAGCCATAAAGCAGAATGAATTTGAGTCAGCTGTAGAAAAGTGGATGAACCTGCTGCTGCTAAGTCGCTTCAGTTGTGTCCGACTCTGTGCGACCCCATAGACGTCAGCCCACCAGGCTCCCCAGTCCCTGGGATTCTCCAGGCAAGAACACTGGAGTGGGTTGCCATTTCCTTCTCCAATGCATGAAAGTGAAAAGTGAAAGTGAAGTCGCTCAGTCGTGTCCGACTCTTAGCGACCCCATGGACTGCAGCCTACCAGGCTCCGCCGTCCATGGGATTTTCCAGGCAAGAGTACTGGAGTGGGGTGCCATTGCCTTCTCCGGTGGATGAACCTAGAACCTGTCAAATAGAGTGAAGTAAGTCAGATAAAGAAATACAAATACCGTATATGAACACATATATACGGAATCTAGAAAAATGGTACTGATGAACCTAGTAGAGAACAAGCTTGTAGACACAGCGGGGGAAGGTGAGGGCGGGATGAATTTAGAAAGTAGCATTGACATATATACACTATCGTGTGCAAAATAGTTAGGAGGAAGCTGCTAAACAACACAGGGAGCCCAGCCTGGCGCTCTGTGATGACCTAGAAGGGTGGGATGAGGGGAGGGGAGGGAGGGTCCAAGGGAAGGGATATATATAATTATGGCTGATTCGCACTGTTGTATGGCAGAAAGCAACACAAAACTGTAAAGCCATTTTTCACCAATTAAAAAATAAAAAATTTAAAATCTCACCCTTGAGTGGATTGATGATCTGATTCTTGGTTTGATAGGTTGAGCTTTTTGGCATCAAGTTATTCCAGGCTATTTTGAAGTTTGAACTGTGGATTCATTTTTTTTTAACTTTTTTTATTTTTAAGCTTTACAATATTGTATTGGTTCTGCCATATATCAAAATGAATCGGCCACAGGCATACATGTATTCCCCATCCTGAACCCTCCTCCCTCCTCCCTCCCCATACCATCCCTCTGGGTCACCCATGTGGATTTATTTTAATTGCTATGTTTTTTCCCTTCCTCCGTTTCTCATGTTTTATCACGCAATAGCTTCACAGCTGCCCTTACCAAAAACTAGCCTTGAATTCACTCTAATAACTAATTTCTGCTGCCCACTGATTTTGAGAGTATAAAAAATCCAGCCACCAGACCATCAGGTAGCTCTATTTGGTTTTGCCTTTGAGGCTTCTTTTGAAATTTTCTACTGTTTTAAGTCTAGAGGTAAGGTCCCAGGCAGTGTCCAAGACTTCATGTTCACTCTAATTTCTCAATAACAAACCTCCACTGAGCCCTTGGCTTTTAACTTTTTATACCTCTATGTCTTTTATACTTTTCTATTATTTTATGTGTTTGAAGCAAAAGATGCTAAGATGGTAAGGAGTGACTTTACAATGCTGTCTTGTCTCCTGTTGGTTTTACTATATCATGACAGTTGTAGGTTAACAAAATTCATACAGTAGCAGTGAAAAATAGAGGGAAGAAATGGATAGGCACATGAAAACATTGATCTCTGTAAAGATGAAAAATATTTCAATTAATATTAATGTGGAATACCGTCTCCAATTATTGGGTACAATCTAAATAAATATACTGAGATTAAATCTGCACACTAGCATTTTGCCATGACATTGGAACCTCTTACAATTCCATGAAAAAATTAAGAGATGGGCGTGAGCCTGCACAGACACAGAAAAGTGAATGGTATCCACTTGGCCTCATAGAGTCAGAAAATCGGCCATCTTGAATTTCTCTCATGTAGTCTTCACCTTAAGATTTTGCACTGTCCTGGGATCACAGTGACAATGAATTGGCTGATTAATGAGGAACTTTGGAAATTGAATCTCCAGGGTTCAAGACAGTAATATGCTTGTGACCACCTCAGTCAGCAGTCTCTCTCAGGAAGGAAGAAGTGCAACTGAGACTCCTCTCGTAAAGGATTCCTCCTGCCCAGGATATGGTGACTCATTCAGATCTTTTGTTCTTCCTAAGAACAGCTCTTCTCTATGGTACCTCAGAGGTGTCAAGCCTCTTCCTATTGTGATCCCAGCTAGGTATCACAGGTGATATCCCTTTGCGAATGTTTGGAAATGAGGGCAAATATTTTGGTACAGGTTTATCCAGGAAAGGCTGTGAAGACAGTACCTACATCAGATAGAACCCAGTCTCTGCCGAACTTATGTCATCTTCACACTTTTTTTTTTTTTGCATTTTGTACCAATACTTGTAAACATCTCTTTTACTAATACCATATTATTTGCTGTGACCTTGAGCTTTTCTTCCTGAGTAGAAATCTGCTTGTTCTACAACAGGGTGACTTATTTTAGATTTTTTTTAAGCTGAAGTGCAATTTTATTTTTTTATTAATTTTTACTGGAGTATAGTTGTTTTACTATGTTGTGTTAGTTTCTGCCGTTTGGCAAAGCAAATCAGTTATAGATAAACCCATGAAAAAGTGACCCCCTCTTTTTTAGATTTTCTTTCCATTTAGGTCACCACAGAGCATTAAGTAGAGTTCTTTGTGCTATATAATAGGTTCTTAGTAGTTATCTATCTTATACATAGTGGTGTATATATGTCAATCCTTATCTCCAAATTAATCCCATTCCCTTTTCCCCCTTGGTGTCCATAGGTTTATTCCCTATATCAAATAAGGTGACTTTTTTTTTTTTTTTTTCTGACGTTTCTCTGTATTCCTGTGATGGTATGGATGGGCAGAAAGGTTGGTAAGTTCACCTTATCTTTCCTGTTTCTTGATATATCTTTATATTATTTCTGACGCATGGTACTGAAGTTGCTGGTTACATAGAATCTTCACTGCCTCCCTAGCCCACTGTTTCTCTTTACAAAGTCACCAAATGTTTTTAATAATCAGAAGAACAGAGATAGTATAACTTAAAAATACAACCAAGTCTTAAAACTTTCTAGAATTAATTGTTTGTACTCTGAAATATCCACATCATTTTTTTTAAAGGAACCCAGGAATAAAAATGCATAAAGAAGGCATTCCTTTTTTGTTCCCTCAGTTTGTCTCCTTCCATTCCCCAAGTGGCATTTACCTCTTTCGATACCCCTGCTTCTTCTTCAAGGACTACATATTTCACTGTATCCTTACCACATCTTTTTAAAAGAATATTTATTTGGCTGCACTGGGCCTTAGCTGTGGCACTCAGAATCTTTTAGTTGTGGGATCTAGTTCCCTGACAAGGATTGAACCCAAGCCCCTTGCATTGGGAGTGTGGGGGATTTTAGCCATTGGATCGCCAGGGAAGTTTCCTGGTTATCACATCTTTTTAACCAGACTCATCAACAGCATGGAACCCAGAAACCACACAGATGTTTCAGAATTCCATCTTATGAGACTGTCAGAGGACCCAGAATTGAAGACCATCTTCTTCAACCTCTTCCTGTCCATGTACCTGGTCACTGTCCTGGGAAATCTGCTCATCGTCCTGGCTGTCATCTCTGACTCCCACCTCCACACCCCCATGTACTACTTCCTCTCCCATCTGTCCTTTACAGACATCTGTTTAAGCACAACCATGATCCCAAAGATCCTAGTGAACATCCAAGCACAGAGTCAGAGCATCACTTACACAGGCTGCATCACCCAGATCTGCTTTGCCCTGACTTTTGTTTTGTGGGAAAATTTTCTCCTTTTAGTAATGGCCTATGACCGCTATGTGGCTATTTGTCACCCACTGAGGTACACAGTCATCATGAACCCTTGCCTCTGTGTTCAGCTGATTCTACTCTCTTTGTTCACCAGCACTGCAGACGCCCTGCTCCATGGTCTGATGGTGTTACGACTGTCCTTTTGCACAGACCTGGAAATCCCCCTCTTCTTCTGTGAAGTTGTTCAGGTCATCAAACTCGCATGTTCTGACACCCTCATCAATAACATCCTGATATATTTAGCAGCTGGTGTATTTGGTGGCATTCCTCTTTTTGGAATCATTTTCTCTTATATTCAAATTGTTTCTTCCATTCTGAGAATGCCATCATCAAGCAGAAAGTATAAAGCTTTTTCCACTTGTGGGTCTCACCTCTCAGTCGTGTCCTTGTTCTATGGGACAGCTTTTGGGGTGTATATTAGTTCTGCAGTTACTGAATCTTCTAGGAAGATTGCAGTGGCTTCCATGATGTACACTGTGGTCACTCCCGTGATGAACCCCTTCATCTACAGCCTGAGGAACAAAGACATGAAGGGAGCCTTGAGGAAGCTCTTTGGAAGAATATCTTTGCTGTGATTGCATCACCTGATTTTGGCTGGGTACTCTAGAATGAATCAAAATTAAAATAATATGAATGAACTACTCTGCCTGACACTTTCATCACCAAGTTATTTTTTTTTTAATTTTATTGAAATATAGTTGATTTGCAATGTTGTGTTACCAAGTTCTTAAGTGAATAGATAACATGATGGCCAACTGCATTTCAACTTAGCATTGAAAACCAACTTGTTTTTCTAGCTCTGTGGTTTCTTTATTTTTTTTTTTTTTTCAATTTAATTATTTGGCTGGTCAACGTCTTAGTTGTGGCATGCAAGGTCTTTAGCTGCAACATGTGAACTCTTAGTTGTAGAATGTGGGATCCAGTTCCCTGACCAGGGATCAAACTTGGGTCCCTTGCCTTGGGAGCATGGAGTAACCACTGGACCACCAGGGAAGTCTCTAGATCTGTGATGTTTACCACAAATTACCTTTCTCTAAGGTTTTTTGTTACAGCAAACAGAAGCTGAATCTGAGGCAGATCTTCTTGGTATGATAATTTTGGGTGGAATGTTCTCAGCACAAGAGAAGTGGGAAAAGTTGGATAGGTCAAGGTTTAAAGAAGTCTGTGGTCATACAGAGGTAGAAATGTGGATTGCACCATGTGAACTGCACCCCAGAGTTAAGCCTGCTATGAGACATGGCAGCCGATCTTTCTTACCACAGTTCAGGAATTCTTAAGACTGGTCACTCACTGGTAAATCAGACATATGTGGGGCAACATTGACATTCACAACACTCAGCTTCATCATCTATAAAAAAATTGTGATTAGATTATCACCGTGGTTTGAAATGATTGCATGATATTTGAAATTGGTTAATGAGGAATCCTTTCTAATAAGATAAAGATATCCTTCCTCTAATATACTCAAACAATGAAGATAGTTATCCTCATTACAAGGATTTCAGAGGTACAAAATGTGCGGGAGTAGGAGAGCAGAGATTCATTCATTCCTCTGTGAAGTAGCTTCAACCCAGGACTGACTCCCCTCACGGACTCAGATGGCTGAATCAGATGCAGGCATCATATCTAGACATGAATCCCAGAGGCCAGTACAATCGACTGTCCTTCTCTGGGTCTGTTGTTAATTGAGGGTCTATTAACAATAGATGTTTCCATTGCATCATCCATAAGATATTACCTGCAATTCTATCACTGAGAATAGGATCATATGCCACTGACTTAATCCAGTTCCGGATAAAGAACAAATGATTACTGTGAAAGCCTTATACTTATCATGTGTGTGGGCTCAGTCACTCAGTGGTGTCCAACTCTATAACCTGCCAGACTCCTCTGTCCATGGAATTTTCCAGGCAAGAAAACTGGTGCCAGTTGTTATCTCTTACTCCAGGCGATCTTCCCAACCCAGGGATCTAACCTTGAGTCTCCTGTGTCTCCTGCATTGGCAGGTGGATTCTTTACTACTGAGCCACCTGAGTTCAATTATTGCTGCAAAGTTAATCTCCATATAGGCGATAAATACTTAGACCAATGCCCTAGTAAAATTTAATAGTATTATCATGTTCCACAAATTTCCTCTAACCTTGAGTCTTATAATGTTATTGATCCCATATATTTCTCTACTTGCTTTAACAATTTGATTTGTTTTCTTTTATTGTTATATTTATCAGCCTTTTCCTTCTAGTCTGAGTAATATAATAAAATACATAATAAAAATAAATAATTATTAGTCAGGCAAGGCAAATGTTGGTAATTTTCCTCTGGCATCTTATTTGCTTTGAAACTTTCTTTCTCATTGACTTATTTACAAGAATGTACCTGAATTTTCACTTCTTTCCTTAGTCATCTTATATCATTGTATTTCTTACACATTTCTGGTGAAATCCACACAGAAACACTGTGAAATAAAATCAATTGTATCATGAACATCTTAGCAATTGGGTGTAATCTTAGGCCTGTAGTGGAAAACTTTAATTTTTTTTTTTTTTTTTTTTTGGCTGTGCTGGGTCTTTGTTGAGGGGTGCAGGCTGTTCATTGTAGTGTATGGGCTTTTCTCTAGTTGTGGTGCATGGGGGCTTCTCTAGTTGCAGTGGGGAGGTTTAGTTGCCCAAGACATGTGGAATCTATTTTCCCAACTAGGGATTGAACCTGAGTTCCCTGAATTGGGAGGTAGATTCTTAACCATTGGACTACCAGGGAAGTCCCTCATGAAAAACTTTTTAATGTGTCTTTGTGAAGAAAGCTGTTCTATGGAGAACTACTTTCATTTGACAGAGAAGTGCTGAGAGTAAGACAAGGAAAAAGGGAAGTGGACAAGATTAGGTGGATCCGTTTCCCCAGAAGCACAAAAATGTATGGTCATCAGTCAGAATCACCTCTGTGGTGAGTTGGTGAAAACAGTGGAGCTGTCAAGGGAGAATCAAGGGTGTGGATGAAGAACCTTCTATTCACTGAGAAGTGAAAGGTGGTTTTATTTTAAGCACCAAATCTAGGGAACAGCTCCCTGGCTGGCACTCCTGTTCACTGTAGTGCAGAGGTTCCTCCATTGTTGTCATTAGAACAGCTGCAGAGATTAATTACCTGAGACCTTTGTTCATACTGAGGTATCCCTGACCTCCAACAAGAACCACTGATTTTGAACTTCAGAGGTGGGGGGTATGTGCATGCCTGCTAAATTGCTTCAGTCGTGTCCAACTCTTTGTTGGACAAATCCTATCCATATGATTCTCCAGGCAAGAATACTGGAGTGGGTTGCCATTCCCTTCTCCAGGGTATCTTCCCTACCCAGGGACTGAACCCGCATCTCCTGTGTCTTCTGCATTGCAAGCAGACTCTTTACCAGCCACCAGGAAAACCCCAGGGGGCATGTGCTGGTCTGCAAAAGTAGTAACATAATAAAATGCATGTAACTGACCTGAAATTTAAATAAATAGTTTTTCTCATATTGCACTTTGGAGATTTCATTGTGCTTTGGGGTATGACAGTAACTGATTAATTTCCAATATTCTGTATATCTACATTATGTTTGATGACTACAAAATAGATATCCTTTACGAAACTGATGGAAATTTTGTTTGCTTTTCTTGTTATATTTATCAGCCTTTTTCTGCTGATCTGAATAACATAATAAAATAAATAACTATTAGTTTTTGTAGCTAAGTTTCTGCCATTATGAGTAAATCTGAGGGTTTTTTTTTTTAATATTTCTTGGTAGAGTGAGAGAGGAGATCCATATCATCATCAACACTTTTCATTTATAGTAACAACTTACTGAGTGTAAAAATTATTTCATCAAGTGGCATACCTCTTATTAATATATGGTTCAGAGTCTTTTGATCTTCCTTTCTGTTAAATATCTAATTGTGATATATCTACTGAGTTGTTTATCCTTTTCTCACTCATTCATATGAGTTATTTACATAATCAAAACATTAGTGCTAGTCATACACATTGCAGATTTCTTCAAGTATATCACTTCTATTTGGATATCCTCTACAGTTTTGTTTCAGATGAATACAAGTGCTTTGTTTTAATTATGTAGTTGTAATTTGTCAATACTTTCCATAATGGCCTGTACCCAATACGTCTTGTTTATGAAATCCATAGGTCTTGCATTTATGTATTTTAAATGTAAATATGTAATAGTTCGTTTATTTCCAACTGTTACCTCCCTATTATGATATTTCAATTTCAAATCTTCTCTATTCTCTTCATTTATGAAACTCACATTTCTATGAACATCTTAATTAGACCTCAAGTGATATAGATTACTAATCTGATAAAAAAGAAAATTGTTTGAATAGATTAGTACCATGTTCATTTTTCATTTGTTTTGTTTTTTGCTTTATATCTTATTTGTTTTTTGTTGTTTATATATCTTATTGTAATATAGTTGATTTACAATATTGTGTTAGTCTCAAGTGTATAGCAGAATAATTCAAGTTATACATATACATGTATTCATGATTAGATTTTTTTCTCATACAGGTTGCCACAGAGATTTGAGTAGACGTGCCTGTGCTATACAGTAGGTCATTATTGGTTGTCTATCTTATATATAGCAGTAGTGTGTGTACATCCCTATCTCCTGATTTGTCGTTCACCCCCGTGTTTTCCCTTTGGTAACCATAAATTTGTTTTCAATATTGAAAGTCTGTTTGTAAAACTATTGTTAAGTCTGTTTCTGTTTTGCATATAAGTTATTTTGTATCTTTTAAAGAATTATATTCCATATATGAGTGATATCATGATATTTGTCTTTGACTTACTTCACTTAGTGTGATAATCTCTAGATCCATCCAGGTTGCTACAAATTGCATTATTTTATTCTTTTTTATGACTGACTAATAGTCCTTTGTATATATGTACCAAGTCTTCTTTTTAAAAACAAATTTTTGGAGTATAGTTGATTTTTAATGTTGCATTGGTTTCAGGTATACAGAAAAGTGTATCAATTATACATATACATATGTTCATCCTTTTTTAATGATTTTTTTCCCATATAGACTGTTACAGAGTATTGAGTAGAGTTCCTTGGGTTATAAAGTAGGCTCTTGTTAGTTATCTATGAACCACATCTTCATCCACTCCTCAGTCAACGGACATTTCGGTTGCTTCCATGTCCTGGCTATTAGAAACAGTGCTGCAGTGAACACTGTGGTGCATGTATCTTCCCAGATTAGTTTCCTCCAGATATACGCCCAGGAGTGGGATTGCTGAATCATACAATAGTTCTGTTTTTAGTTTTTTAAGGAACCTCTATATGCAGTGTTTGTACCCATAGGCATTCCTACCAACAGTGTAAGAGGGTTCTCTTTTCTCCATACCCTATCCAGCAGCTATTGCTTGTAGATTTTTTTTGATAATAATGACCTTTTTTTTTTTGGCTAATAGCTTAAAATTTTTTTTAAATTTAATTTTTATTGGAGTACAGTTGCTTTACAATGTTGTGTTAGTTTCTACTGTACATCAAATGAATCAGCTATACATATACATATATCCCTTCTTTTTTGGATTTCCTTTCCATTTAGGTCATCACAGAGCATGAATAGAGTTCCCTGAGCTATACAGTAGGTTCTCATTAGGTACCTATTCTATACATATTGTCAATAGTGGATATATGTCAATCCCTTCCCCTTTCCCACCCCACTGTGTCCATATGTTTGTTCTCTATGTCTGTGTCTTATTTCTGTCTTGCAAATAAGACCATCTATACCATTTTTCTAGATTCCACACATACGCATTAATATACAATACTTTTTTTTCTTTCTGACTTACTTCACTCTGTATGATAGTCTGTAGGTGCATCCATATCTCTACAAATGACTCAATTTCATTTCTTTTTATGGTTGAGTAATATTCCAGTGTATCCATGTACCACATGTTCTCTAGTCACTCATCTGTCAATGGACACTTAGATGGCTTCCATGTTCTGGCTATTGTAAATAGTGCTGCAATGAACATTGGGATGCACATGTCTTTTTAAAATATTTTTAAAATTTTATTTATATTTTTAATTGAAGGATAATTGCTTTACAGAATTTTGTTGTTTTCTGTCAAACAGTTTTCACTGGGTATAAGCCCAGTAGTAGGATTTCAGGGTCTTTTGGTAGTTCTATTTTTAGTTTTTTAAGGAACTTCCATACTGAACTTCATAGTGGCTGTATTAATTTACATTCCCACCACAGTGCATGTAGGTTTCCTTTTATCCACACCCTATCCAGCATTTATTGTTTGTAGATTATTTGATGATGGCCATTGAGGTGATATTTCATTGGGGTTTTGATTTGCATTTCCTTAATAATTAGTATTGTTAAGCATCTTTTCATGTGCTTTTTGGCCATTTGCTTGTCTGCCTTGGAGAAATGTCTATTAAGATCTTCTGCCCATTTTTTTGCGGAGAAGGCAATGAACGGCAACCCACTCCAGTACTCTTGCCTGGAAAATCCCATGGACGGAGGAGCCTGGTAGGTTGCAGTTCATGGGGTCACTAAGAGTCGGACACAACTGAGCGACTTCACTTTCACTTTTCACTTCCATGCATTGGAGAAGGAAATGGCAAGCCATTCTAGTGTTCTTGCCTGGAGAATCCCAGGGACGGGGGTAACCCCAGTGGGCTGCCGTCTATGGGGTGACACAGAGTCGGACATGACTGAAGTGACTTAGAGAATTATTGAATGTGAGGAAGTTCCTGATTTGTATAAGTAAGGGTGGTACTGGAAATCCTTGAACTTTTAGCTGGTGTCTGAAGTGAAGGCAATCTCATGAGGAGTGCTCCCTTAAGCTTTGTGGCTTTGCAAACTCTTTGCAGCAAGGCAGGGGGTGAAAAAAATCAAGCCAAGCTGAAGCCCCTCAAAGGTCTCTGAAAACTACCAGAGAGCTCTGGGGCTAGAATGATCCCTTAGAGTCAGCTGGAGTTGGGACAAAATCATACAGTCATTGGCTGTGGGCTGCCTGCTGGCTCTCTGTAGCTGAGGCAGATTGCTTTAGGAGTTGATTGCAGAGAGCTGAGTAACACCCAACATTGGAGAAATATGTCCCTCATTCCAACAGTAGACATTTTTTTTTATTGTGGTAAAATAACATAACATAAAGTAATATAAAATTTACTGTCTTCATGATTTCCAAGTAAACTTCACATGGTTTTGCAACCATCACCACCATCCATCTGCAGAATTTTTCATCTTCCCCATCTGAAACTCTGTCGCCACTAAACACTAACTCCCCATTTCTCCTCCCAAAGCCTCTGGTAACCAACGTTCTAATCTCCGTCTGCATGTGTCTGACTACTTTAGGTACCTTATATAAGTGGAATCTTTCAATTTTTGTTCTTTGTATCTGGATACATAATATGATACATAATACATAAAATTTTGTTCTTTGTATCTGGATATGGTGGTTTGAATTGGAAGAATTATCAGAAAAGTTGGTAATTGACTTTGGTAGACACTCTTCCATCTGCTCCTTGGGAAGCATACATGTGAGGTTTCCTAGGAAAGTTCCAGTTGATAACTCAGTATTAATCATATCTCATTTCAATTTCAAAATATCCTAGTTTGAACAGGAAATTAGTCATCCTATTTGCTCAAAAATCTGGCCAAAACGATTAAGAAACAAAAATGCACTAAATATTTTGGTCCTTAAGGTAGAGTCTAGATCCTCAAATCAAAACGTAGGCAAAAAGATCATAGGAAAAGTATAGAAACAATAAATGAGAAGAAAGCAAGAGTTATGATTATTTTGCAGTGCTATAAATAAGACTCCCTATGAACAGAGGTCCTGGATAATGTATAAAGAGAGTGAGAAGGGTATACTGATGTGCTTCACAAAGTCCAGGAGAGCTATGACTTGTGTGGGGAGTCCAAAATAACTTATTTCTATTAAAGCTATTCTAAGAGGAAAAATGGGGCTTCCCTGGTGGCTCAGTGGTAAAGAATCCACCTACCAATGCAGGAGATGCCAGTTTGATCCCTGGGTCAGGAAGAAACCCTGGAGAAGGAAATGGCAACCTATTCCAGCATTCTTGCCTGGGAAATCCTATGGACAGAGCAACCTGGCAGGCTCCAGTCCACAGGGTCACAAAGAGTCAGACATGACTGAGCGGCTAAATAACAACAATTTCAACAACAAGAGGAAAAATTGTGTAAACAGAAAGCAGAGTGCCAAATAGGTACAAATCACTATGGGACTGCAGATTCAGAATTTCTTGTTGCACATATTTGAATTTACTGCCTTTCCCAGTATTATGAACCAAAAGAAAAAAAAAATATTGACACAGGTATTAAAATTAGGCTATTCTGATGATAATCCCCCACAGGGCACTCTTGATGTCCTTGTTCCTTAGACTGTAGATGAAGGGGTTCAGCATAGGGGTGACCACAGTGTACATCACCGAGACCACTGCACTCTTCCTGTGGGAAGATGAGACAGTGGAGCTGAGATACACCCCAAGGGCTGCTCCATAAAATAAGCAAACAACTGACAGATGAGAACCACAGGTGGAGAAGGCTTTGTACTTCCCATCTGAAGATGAGACTCTTAGAATGGAGGATATAATTCGAATATAAGAGTAAAAGATCCCTGAGAGTGGAACTCCAGCCAAGATGGTACCAATGAAATAGATTAATATGTTACTGGTGGAGATGTCTGAACAGGCAAGGTTGAGAAGTTGAGAAAGCTCACAAAAGAAATGAGGGATTTCCACATCTGCACAGAAGGTAAGCTGTGACATCATCAAGTAGTGAAGTTGAGAGTTCAAAAGGCTGATGGAAAATGACACCAGGACCAACAAACCACAGAGGTGGGGATTCATGATGACCAGGTAATGCAGAGGGTGACAAATGGCCACCAATCGATCATAAGCCATCACCGTCAGAAGGAGACTCTCCAAGCATGCAAAAAGAGAAAAGACAGTCACCTGAGCTAGGCATCCTGCATAAGGGATGGATTTGCTCTGTGTGTGGAGGTTCACTAGCATGTTGGGGACAGTGGTGGTGCTTATACCAATGTCAGCCAAGGACAGATTGGAGAGGAAGAAGTACATGGGGGTGTGGAGGTGAGAATCGGAGCTGACAGCCAGGATGAGGAGCAGGTTCCCAAGCACAGTGGCCAGGTACGTGGACAGGAAGAGTCCAAAGAGGAGGGGCTGCAGGTCTGGATCATCTGAGAGCTTCAGGAGGAAGAATTGTGAGACACGTGTACGATTGTGTGGTTCCATGAAGAAGGGACACCTTTTTAAAGAGAAGAGGATGTTGAATAAACAATACAAATATAGAGGCACAGACATAAGTGTCCAGAGTTTGGATTTGAACAATTCAAAATTCAGAAATAAAGTATGCATGCTTGAGGACCATACAGCACAATTCATTGAGCAGTATTTTTCAGTGTGAACACATCTTTACTAATGCTGAAGACATTCATTTTTTCCTTCATACATCTATTTTAGAGGCATGGGGCCAAAAAGTATTAGAGAAGAACATTTTGAGATCACAATCCATGAACACGGTCATATATCTGTCCCCTACCTTTGAAAGAAAAATATAGAATAAAAAGTATTCTTCTTTTTAAAAAGATTATTATAATTAAAGCACAAGAAATAGCAGTCAAAAGTACTATATCTTATTCAAATGCAGTACAAGAAATTCCCTTGATTTGCACTGTAGTCCCAGAAAGCTAAAAAGCACTGTCTCTGGATTCTAAATTAAAATCAAATGTTCACGATCAGATAGCATTTGTATAGGTTAAGTAATTTCAAGGGTTTTTTCATCTTTATTTATGTTTATTTATTTCATCTTTATGATATTCATCTTCCATGGAAGTAACTGCTTATTCAAATATGTGGGTTGTCTGGTCACTGTCTCTTTAAATATAACTCAAATATAAATATTTGACCTTGATGGACTCCACATTTTGATAAGTATATTTTTGTTAAAAGTGTAAAATCATATGGCATCCACGATCCTGAAGATAGCATTAATGTATGATGCAGCAATTATTAAATAATAATTAAATTTTAATACTTTGAAGTTTTTTTCATTTTTGTAGAGTTTTTCTCAGTGCTATATACTCTTGGAGAAAGATTTGAGGTTGAGTTTGCATTTTACTGTTTTTGTTTGTAAGGCTAGGAAAACTTCTTAATTGTGTCTTTACTCCTAAACGTTTGTAAAGTGTTGCTGCTGCTGCTGCTGCTGCTGCTAAGTCACTTCAGTCATGTCCGACTCTGTGCGACCCCATAGACGGCAGCCCACCAGGCTCCCCCGTCCCTGGGATTCTCCAGGCAAGAACACTGGAGTGGGTTGCCATTTCCTTCTCCAACTCATGAAAGTGAAAAGTGAAAGTAAAGTCACTCAGTTGGGTCCAACTCTTAGCGAACCCATGGACTGCAGCCCACCAGGCTCCTCCATCCATGGGATTTTCCAGGCAAGAGTACTGGAGTGGGGTGCCATTGCCTTCTCGGTGTAAAGTGTTGACTCCTCATCAAATCCAGTCCTCTTAAGAACAGTTGAAAAATTTAAGAACAAAGCCCAGTCTCAAACCCTAAATTGGTCTTCTTATGCCAGATTAAGAGCTATTCAGGTAGTTCTTTTTTATTGAGGAATCAAGTTTCAATCAACATTGAACTCCCTGAAGGCAACTCAAGTCTTCATTTCTCCTGACAAGTCAAAATATGAATGTAATTGGGAAAAATCAAAATGGGAAAAAAATAGTAATATCACAAACAGTTGGGTAGTTTGTACATCTGTAAAATGGGTACATTAATTGAACTGAACTTACAGGTTTGCTATAAGCAATTAAAGTACTCACACTTACAAGCAACTGGTCACCATAGTCTAGCCTAGTTAACATATAAAATTAGCTTTCACATGCCCTTTTAACTTCCCAACTTCTGTCAGTTATAGTTCGAAGGCTTGTTTTAATATCCAGATAAGTTGAATTTAAAAATTGAAAAACCAAAAACTATGTATGTATCTTAATTTAATTGAACTTACAGTCATTATAATGTTGATGTAGCTATCACAAAAAGGAATCTGTGCCCTATTTGTCTATTAAAAGTCAAAAAAAAAAAAAAACTAGAGGGAATTTTGCTCTCCCTGCATGATCTTATTCCCTTGCACTTCAGTGTTTCCCCATGTTAAACACATCATGAGTTGGGTAAGCATGTTTTCTTTCAGTGTTTCCATAACATTTGTATTGATTTATGTATTCATAAGAAGTTTTCTTGAAAACTTTACTAGATACTACCTACCATAGATGAGTCCCTATTTACCACTTTATGAAATACTTCTATTTCAATACATAATATGATGTATGATATTACCTGAGGGATGAATTTTATTTTCCTTTTCAATTTTTTATTATGACACAGCTAAGAAAATTCTTGGGCCCCTATCTATATTACACAAATAAAAGTCCCAAAAGACATATGCATCTAAGACTATTGTTTGAGTTTTAAAAATTGAAGCATGTGCAATTTTCCTATTCCTATCTTCTTGTGTGATAAAAAAGATCACACAAAAGCAAGTGCATGCTCTGATTGTCAAGGTATAAAATTAGAAAGATCTCTGAAATCTCACTGGCAATAGGCTTTTCATGATAAAATCACAGGAAAATTCCCGTCTTGTATACGGAATGACATTTCTGTAACTCAAATGTTTTAGATGGGCTGGAAAATGCATTCTTATTCACAGAAAACCCTATCATCCATAATAGTCATACAATAAAAGCCCCTGAAAACCACTTAGTCTATTTGTTAATTCACAGATAAATTCACCAAATCCCCAGCAGAAGAAACCCACAGTTCTACTTCCATTTGATCATCTGGGACTAAAGCAGGTTTCAGAAGAAAACAAGCAATCCACTCTGGTGGGACAGAGTCCTAGGACTGGAATTGGGAGGCCCTTGTCTGAGGCCCACACCTTTCATACACTAAATATGGAGTGTGTGTAAGTCTCCCTACATCTCTGCGAAGGTATTCCTCACATTGAAGTCAGGCCAATAACACCCATTTGTAGGACATGTAGGGTGTCAGGGAAGGGGAAATTACCCCTTCTACCCTTCTGGAGTTCTTGTGGCTGGATTAATAATAAAATCAACACAGGGCACGTTAACAGGAGAAAAAGGAATCAAATATTAATTTGTGCACTTGAAGGTCACATAAAAATAGAACCTAAGAAGTGGCCAAAGCAGGCAGCTTTTATCCTCTTTAGATAAAGAAATAAAACATTTGTAAGAAATTGACAGGACAAAGAAACTTAGGCTTTGAGTGCTTCATTAGTGAAGAATCTAAACAGTTTGAGCTTGAGGTAGTGTATTGAAGAAATAATGAGTTTTGTTTAAACAGATTTCTGGGCCCTAAATTCCCTATGTCTGAAAATAAGGATGTCCTTCTCCCCCTAGATAAAGCTTCCCAGGTGGGTCAGTGGTAAAGAATCCATCTGCCAAAGCAGAAGATGCAG
Organism: Bos taurus; assembly: GCF_002263795.3. Taxonomy (NCBI): domain Eukaryota; kingdom Metazoa; phylum Chordata; class Mammalia; order Artiodactyla; family Bovidae; genus Bos; species Bos taurus. The sequence continues at coordinate 13,516,449 of NC_037334.1, read as the reverse complement.
GAGACATGGGTTTGATCCCTGAGTCGGGAAGACCCCCTGGTGAAAGAAACAGCAACTCACTCCAGTATTCTTGCCTGGGAAATCTCTGATGGGCTACAGTCTGTGGAGTTACAGAGTCAGACACGACTAAACTCACATCTCCCTCTAGATACAGGGAGTGCCCCTTTCATATGAGAGATTTTCCTCCTTCTCAGGGGGACAGAGGAGGATCAGAATTTCCTTCTTGCATTGGCTGCTTCAGAAGCAACTTCATTTCAAACTGATCAATAGATCATTGCAGTATGCTTTATGGCAACCCATCCTGATCCCCAGTAGAGGTATCTGAAGAGGTCAGCACAATAAATATTCTGTCATAGGTTTTGAATCAGAAGTTGAATTATTACTGGAGTAGTTGGATATTGATGAAACAGAATCCTAATAAAATTTAATGATCTTATATTCTATTTTATATAGGAGAGGTAGAAGCCTATTGAAGGAAAGACACGGCTCAAAATAGCCTGGAGTTAAAACTCCCCTACAGGTCCTCCCCACCATTCTATGCAAAACAAAGAACTCGCTCAACTGAAGAAAAATATGGACATTAAGGTTGATTACACCCAGCTCCCAGCTGGTTCAGCCTCTGATCTCCAAAATTCCATGCCCCAGCCGTTTAAGAGATAACTACTCCGAAAAACCTTGGGAAAGAGCAGGCTCCCTTAAGACAGTAACTTTCCACATACGTGCCTATATATACTTACTCTTTTCTTGGATAAGGCTGCAGCTCACTAATCTGACTGCTGCCCCTTCTTGCCTCATTAAAGGTGATCTGTTCCTGTGGTGTGCCAGTCTCTTTCTTTTTCTGAACCTCGCCTTCTCTAACTCCCTTACCCTACATTTTTGGTGCCGAAACCCAGGAGTTTGAAGTTCCTTCTCGTTCTTCACAGCCAGCTCTTCGCAGCGCGGAAGCCTGCCAAGCTCACTTTCCTGCCCGGGCTTTCAAGACCTCCTCAAAAGGACGCCCTATGCCTTCTTGAGCGGTACAAGTCCTGTGTAAGGGCTTTACTGGTTTTCCACATAACCCAAGGAATATTGGTCTCTCTCTCTTTCTCTCTCTTCCTCTTTTCTCTACACTTTCTTTTCCACAAGACCGACCAACTCCAGGACAGAGGCCTTTTGCCATTCTTGACCATGCTACATGCAACACTCCACTCGAGCTGGCCCCTAGATTAAGGTAAGATCCGGACGGTGTTCTAGAGGTGCCCTAGAACTCAGTCCTCTCAGGGTCCCAGCGACCCCCGGCCCAGGGCCACTCTGTAGGTGATGGTGGGGGATGCTCCACCTCGACATAGAGCTCTCTTCTCAACTCCTATTGTGACTACAGGTGACGACTCGAGCTCCCAATAAGAGCCTCTGCTTGCCTTTCAATTATGGGGTCTGGCCAATCTGTCCCAAAAAATTCCCCTCTGGCCTGTGTTCTCAAAAATCTCAGACCACTCTCACTCACTGAACTCAAAGCTAATCACTTAAAACAACTCTGTATACAGATCTGGCCTCAATACCAATTAGACAACCAAAACCTCTGGTCTGAGTTCGGGACTTTCGATTTCAGTATTTTATCAGATCTCACTAACTTCCTCAAATGGAATGGCAAATGTTCAAAGCTCCCCTATATTCGAGCCTTCTGAGACCTTAGAAGCCGTCCTTCTCTCTGCAAAGACTGTTCTACCTATCAAATTCTCCTCTGCTCTCTCTCCCCCTCCATTACAAAAGAATCCAAATCTAAAGCCTCTAAAAGGCCCCCTAAACCCTCAGCCCCCAATTTTGACCAGAGAGATGAGCCTCCTCCCTACTGCCCTGGAGAAAAAGCTTCCGTAGACGAGACCCCATCCTCTAGCCCTTCCTCCTCCAAAACAGAAGGCAATGACTCCAGAACCCCCAAAGAGATTTCCAGCCCCCTCCATCAGCCAGGACCCGAAGCAAACACATTTCCTCTCAGAGAGGCAGTGGGACCGGAGGGCCCTACATGGGTTCATGTGCCTTTCTCAATTTCTGATATGAGCCAAACTGAAGAAAAATTTGGATCCTTTTCAAAAAATCCTACTAGATACAGAAAAAATTCCTCTGCCTTGCACAAACATATCATTTAACCTAAAATGATCTTTATTACATCCTAAATGCCACTTTAACCCCTGATGAAAAGAAACGGATATGACAGACAGCCCAGACTCATGCTGATCAGCTCCATAACCAAGATAAAACTAATCCGGTGGTTAATGATACAGTCCCTTTAACTGAGCCACGGTGGACATATCAAACAGGCGATGCCAACATTCAGTACCTGCATCATATGATCACCTGTATACTAGAAAAAAAATATGAAAAAGTATTTTATTACTTATTACACATTCATATTAACTATGATAAGATTAGAGAAGTGACTCAAGAAAAAGATAAAAATCCTGCCCTTTTTCTTTCACAGCTTACTAAGGCAGTCCAAAAACACACTAATCTAGATATTTCCACTCCCGCCGGACTTCTGTACCTACATGTCCAGTTCATAAGCCAGTCAGCCCCCAATATTCACTGAAAACTACGCCAGCTAGAAAAGGGCCCTGAGACCCCCCAAAGAGACCTTCTAGAAATAGCCTTCAAGGTGTTCAATAATAGAGAGAAAGAGGCTAAGAGAAAAAACAACTGTGAGAGAAAAGCTAAATATGCCTTTTTGGTGGCAACAATCAAGATCAGCCCAGCCCAAGTCATCCCAGACTGGAACTTAAGACTCCCTCCCAGACCCTGCTTCCGATGCAACCAGTCAGGACACTGAACAAAAACATGCCCGAACCCGTGCCCCCCCACAAAAACATGCCCAACCTGTGGTCAGTGGGGACACTGAGAGGTAGACTGTCCCCAGGGACGCCCTGACACCCCTGGGGAGGTCCACACCTTCCAGACCTGGAGAGTGAAATGTCCACAGGGATGCCCTGGCACCCCTGGAGACATCCCCACTTCTCCCCAAACCCCAGCCCAACCCTACGAGAGTTGTTCCAATGACAAGGCCCTGGTTCCAGCCCCCTGGTCCGTGTCCTGAACACGAGCTCAGATCTTAGGGTAGATGGGGTAGTGGCCAAAAAAAGACCTACTTTATAGTAGACACTAGAGCCACTTTCTCTCTCTTAACTTCCTACTCTGGCCCAACTCAAGACTCAGAACTCACAATCAATGGGGTCTCTGGCCTTAAGGCCAAAAAATCAGCCCTCCATTACTGTCAGTTTAAAAGATCCACCCTCATACACTCATTCCTCATAGTGCCTCAGTGCCCAATGACAATCCTAGAGAGAGATTTGTTATCCAAATTGGAAATCTTTATTACCATAGCCCCCCTCAATACAGTCTCTATATTCTGCATGCAGATGACACCTAGACCATTTCTATCCCTCACCCCTGACCTTCCCTTGGATCTACCTAGCTTAGACCCCCAAGTCTGGGACACTGATCACCCATCCATAGCCAAACATTATCCCCCAGTTCACATTACCCTAAAAGACCCCTCAACTATAATCACCCGACAACAGTAATCTCTCACCCTAGAGGCCCACAAGAGACTTAAGCCTATCATAGACCGCCTTCTTCAAGCCTCTATCTTAATTCCTACCCATTCACCACACAACACCCCTATTCTGGCAGTAAAGAAGAGACCAAACTCTTGGAGACTGGTCCAGGATCTGCAAAAAATCAATGAGGCCATCACGCTGACATTCCCAGTAGTCCCTAAGCCTCACACCCTTCTGTCTGCCATACCCCCCGACTGCAACCCACTTCACGGTATTAGATCTCAAAGACGCCTTTTTCACCATCCCCCTCCACCCCCTCTCCCAACCCCTTTTTGCCTTCACCTGGCAAGACCTCAAGACTCATGTTTCCCAACAATTAACGTGAACAGTTCTCCCCCAGGGGTTCAGAGACAGCCCCTACTTTTTTGGACAGGCTTTACAAAAGGACTTACAGACACTCGACCTAGCCCCGAGTCATCTCCTCCAATATGTAGATGACCTCCTCCTTTGTAACCCAACCCCAAAACTCTGCCTCCAACATAATGCCAAACTCCCCAGGGCCCTGGGATCCTGCGGTTATCAGGTGTCCCAATCCAAGGCCCAAGTAGTACAGACAAACGTCACCTACTTGGGGCTTTCCATATCCCACCAACAAAGAACTATTCCCCCAGATAGAATCCAGGCCTTGATTAACTGTCCACTTCAAAAAACGAAAAGGGAATTCCTGTCTATCCTCATTCTCCTAAACTTTTTCCGTATCTGGATCCCTAACTTCCCCCTCATTACAAAGCCACTCTGTGAGACAACTAAAGGATGTCTGGGTGAGCCCCTTTTTAACCCTTCCTTGCTGGCTAATCCTATTTGCCAGTTCACCCAAAGCCTCCTCTGAGTGCCAACTCTCCACCTGCCAGATCACACCATACCATTCTTTCTCTTTGCCCATTCCAACCAAGGACAGGCCCTGAGACTTCTATGTCAGTGGGCCGAAGACACCTGGGCTCCCATAGCCTATCTGTCAAAACAGATTGACATGGTGACCAAGGGGTGGCCTCCCTACATACAGGCCATGGCTGCTATCGCAGCCCTCGTACCCAAAGCAAATGAACTCTCTAGACATGCCCCTTTAACAGTCTGTTCTCCACACACCTTCTGAGACTTACTATCACATTGGGCTTTCCTCTCCCTTCCCCCTTCCAGGGTACAGGTCCTACATGCCTTTCTCCTCGACCCTTGGCTCTCATTCTGCCCCCGCTCTCCCCTTAAGCCCACCAGCTTATTACCCACGTTTGCTACAACAGACCCTCTCCTACATAGCTGCAACCACCCTCTTAATACCTGAAGCCCAAAAACTAACCCGAAATGCTCCTCTAAATGTATACTCACTTCATTCCTTCAAAGATTTACTCTCTCATCGGGCTTTCCTTTCTCTGCCCCCTACTTGACTACAAATCCTCCACACACACCTCCTCGGCCCATCCCTTTCTTTTATGCCTTATAAACCTCTTAATCCTGCTAGCTTACTCCCTGCACCAGATCCAGAAACAAAACACCTATTTCATGACTGTGTTCAGACCTTAGTTATGACACTTAATCCCTTTAAACATATAACTGGTCAACCCCTTACTGACCCCAAAGTCCCATCCTGGTTCACAGATGACACTGCCCAAAAACAAGCCCCATTTGGGGCTCAATACTCCTTGGAAGAAAAGTTATGACCAACCTAGATAGCATATTGAAAAGCAGAGACATTACTTGGCCAACAAAGCTCCATTTAGTCAAGGCTATGGTTTTTCCAGTGGTCATGTATGGATGCGAGAGTTGGACTGTGAAGAAAGCTGAGCGCCGAAGAATTGATGCTTTTGAACTGTGGTGTTGGAGAAGACTCTTGAGAGTCCCTTGGACTGCAAGGAGATCCAACCAGTCCATTCTAAAGGAGATCAGCCCTGGGTGTTCTTTGGAAGGAATGATGCTAAGGCTGAAACTCCAGTACTTTGGCCACCTGATGCGAAGAGTTGACTCATTGAAAAAGACTCTGATGCTGGGAGGGATTGCGGGCAGGAGGAAAAGGGGACGACAGAGGATGAGATGGCTGGATGGCATCACCGACTCAATGGACATGAATTTGAGTGAACTCCGGGAGATGGTGATGGACAAGGAGGCCTGGCATGCTGCAATTCATGGAGTCACAAAGAGTCGGACACGACTGAGCGACTGAACTGAACTGAACTGAATGCTATAGTTCAGGGACAACCCAACAAAGTTATCCCCCCTCGCCTCATCAAGTCAGCCACACTCCCAACTCACACATCCTCACAACAGGCTGAACTGATAACTCTTACACAAGCTTTGACCCTAGCCAAAGACCAAAAGATAAACATTTACACTGACTCCAAATATGTCTATAACATATTACATTCTAACATTGTAATTTAGAGGGAGACAAAATTCCTCACTTAAGAAAACACACATATTCTCAATGATTCTTTTATTTCTAAACCCCTCCATGTGGCTCAACTCCCAAAACAAGCTGCTGTAATACATTGTCAGAGACATCAGCAACATAGTCTTATCTCCTTTTATAACAGTATAGCAAATCATGAAACAAAACGACAAGCCACTTCTGTTAGTCCTGTCTTTACTATAGCTCAAATTGATGAGCCTAACATCCACACGTTACTTTCATATTTACATTTGCTTTTCCACCCCTCTGTAAAAGTACTTAAGACTTTCCTTCAGAACTTTATTAAACTAAGGACAATGTGACTTATTTAAATAATTTGACCCAAACTTGTACCATTTGTCAGCAGACAAATCTTAACATTCACCCCTCTCCTTTCCCCACCCACCAAATTCACAGACATCTTCCTGCTGAAAGATAGATTTCACCCACATGCCACCCGTAAAAAGGGTTAAATTTCACCTAGTCTTTGTAGATACATTTTCTAGCCAGATTGAAACTTTCCTGACTACTAACAAAGGAGCCCCTACTGTGGCTCAGCTTATTCTTAGTGAAATCTTCCCAAGGTTTGGAATGCCTTCCTCCCTCCAGTTTGACAACGGGCCCAAGTTCACATCGCAAATCACCCAAAATATTGCATGAGCCGTTCAAGTTCCTTAGAGATTTCACATTCCTTATCATACCCGGTCTTCCCATAAGGTTGAGAGAGCCAACCGAGTCCTAAAAGAAACAATGACCAAATTAATGATCGAACTTCATCAAGACTGAAGTAAACTCCTCCCTTTAGCCCTCTTAAAGGTCCAGGCGTTACCAAAAAAAAAAAAAAAACACCTTAAATATCAGTCCATTTGAGGCCAGGTATGGGAGGCCCATAATACCTTTAGATCTTCCCCCTCCCAAGACAGTCCCAAACTGCCTTCCCACCTTTTCCTTTACTTGCCCAGATACAAGATGCCCTTTGACAACATATAGATAACTTACTCCCTCGACCACACCCCAATCTTCCATACCCATCCCTTCAAATAGGAGACAAAGTCTATATGACAGTTCAGTCCCACTCAGATCTAACCCCAAAATGGCAAAGACCCTAAACGGTAATTCTGCTGACCCCTACCACTGTAACATTAAAAGAAATCACCCCTTGGATACACATCACCCGGTTTAAAAAGGTTATGCAGCCCAATGATAAAAATGCTTGCCAGACTAATACTTATCAAGTCTCTCACACAGGCCCTACAACTCTAAAGTTCTCACAATTTCCACTGGCCCCACTGGTGATGGATGAGCCTGTCGGTTTCATGGCTACAATTATTCCTGGAACAACTTCTGACAGATATCTAGGTCTTGAGTCCTCAAACATCCACGCTCGAACACATTGAAGATTACACCCCCACCCTGTGACTACAAAAAACCTTCTATAACTTTTAACCCCTTCTCAGACCATTCATTTTTATCATCCTCCTACACCTACCTTTGGACCTTGTTTGTTTAATCTTTTCCAGAGATTCCTCCAAGACCGAATTCAAGCCATTTCCTGAGACCAAGTCAAGACTGTTCTTTTGCTTGAGACCCTAACAGCTAAAATAAAAAAATCAACACTACGAGCCTTAGACTTCCTTCCTCCCAGACCACAAATCCCTGACCCTCATTTATCAGCGCGAAGAAGCCCTAAACATTAACGGCGTCCACCTCTCTTTCTTTTTTCTATATATTCCTTAGGGTCTGGAGTGAAAGAAAGCTACAAGGCTCAAAATAGCCTGGAGTTAAAACTCCCCTCCAGGTCCTCCCCATCCTTCTATGCAAAACAAAGAACTCTCTCACCCAAAGAAAAAAATGGACATTAAGGATGATTCCCCCAGCTCCCAGCTGGTCCACCCTTTGTCAGATCTCCAAAATTCCTTGCCCCAGCCATTTAAAAGATAACTACTCCGAAAAACCTTGGAAAAGAACAGGCTCCCTTAAGACAGTAACTTACCACATACATGCCTATATATACTTACTCTTTTCTTGGATAAGTGCAGCAGCTCACTAATCTGACTGCTGCCCCTTCTCACCTCATTAAAGGTGATCTGTTCCTGTAAAGTGCCAGTCTCATTCTTTTTCTGAACCTCACCTTCTCTAACTCCCTTACCTTACACCTGTTATATCCCAAGAAATTCATTTGCAGAATGAATGGAAATCCAAAAATGTGTCTTAGTCCACATGATAAGATTGACTTCCCTCCTTTCTTTCTTTTTAAATGTTTATTTATTTATTCTTGGCTGTGCTACGTCTTGGTTGCTGTGGACAGGCTTTCTTCAATTGCGATAGGCAGGGCCTACTGTCTATTGCGGAAGACAATTTCTCATTGTGGTGGCTTCTCTTGTTTCAGAGCACGGGCTCTAGGGTATGTGGGCCTCAGTGGCTGCAGCACATGGGCTCAGCAGTTGTGTCATGGGCACGTGGGATCCTCCCGGACCAGGGATCAAACGTGTGTCCCCTGCACTGGCAAGCAGACTCTGGTCCACTACATCACCAGGAAAGTCTTCTTTCTTTCTTTCATTCTCTCTCTCTCCCTCTCTCTCTTTTTAATTTTTGTGAGTGACTGTTGTTTTTTTTTAAAATAATTGAGTGTTGTAGATTCTATTTAATGGAAACTGATGAGTCCCTTAGAAAGTGACACAGAAGCAAACAAGTGCTGTTTCATCTTTTGTCTAGTCCAGCAAAACATTGCTGGAAGGAATGAAAAAACAATCAGGAAAATGCCTAGTGCTTGGAAGTTTTATTGCCCACACTGCTTCTGAGAATTAAAGACGGGTCTATCAGTATCCAACTGAGATTTTTGTTCTTGTAGCCTATTCTGTGTAAGGAAGAAAAGGCTCTGAGGAACGGAAAATAGATAAGTCTCAGTTGTTTTCCTATAGGCAGTCAGAATCCACTAACATAAAAAAAAAAAAAAAAGTAAAACGTTGTCTCTGGCTTCCCTGGTTGCTCACTGGTAAAGAATCTGCCTGCAACACTGGAGACATTTGATCCCTGAGTCGGGAAGATCCCCTGAAGGATGAAATGGCAACCCATTCCAGTATTCTTGCCTGGAGAATTCCATGGACAGTGGAGCCTGGTGGCTACAGTCCATAGGGTTGGAAAAGTCAGACAAGACTGAGCAACTAAATAATAACAAAAGGTTCTCTCAGGATCTAGGGAAAGCTAAACCTCAGATCACCCATTATTTTAGTTAAGTAACTGGTACTTAGCCTTAAGGATAATATTAATAATAAAACTAACTAAAATTTACTTTGCTTTAACTGTAATGCCTCCATCACACATCTAGGCATGTGTTAGAATACATTTTCTTTCATTCTTTGTCAACACAGTGTATCAACTGGATATCAACTTAGATGGCAACATTGAGGGTCAGAGATGTTAAGGACTTGCTCAGTGTCATTCAGATAATAAATAGACAAGATTCAAACTCAGATTGTGGGTCTCTGAGGTGCATGCACTGAGCTTGTTTACTGTTTCCCCACACTTCAGAGAGTTTAAGCAGAGTATCAGAAGTCTCTTCCAAGCTTTCTAAAGTACACATTTCTTGTTTCCTGCCTCAGAATACAAACCAACACCCTGATGCCACACTCCCTTAGAGATCAAGAAGGTATTAATTACAAGAATAAAAGAGCAAGTGGACAGGGAAGCAAAATCCAAGAACAGGGACAAGAGAGAGAACTGCCTTGAATTGCATGAACTCATTCTTCCTGGAATCCCCACCTCCACCTTCCTTCCGGTAGTTAAGCAGGTACCACCACTGCTTTCCACTGTGTCTACCATGAACGCCTAAAGGGAAGAGCCCAGTGAGCAGGACCTCTCTGCCTGGGATGAAAAGGAAGAGAGTTTGCTTTTTGTTCTTTTTGTTTATAGTGGCTAGGAAAAGCATCTTAAAGATGTCTCCAATCCTAAAACATTTTAAAAAGTTGATTTCTCATCAAATCCAACCCTCTTAAGAACAACTGATAAATTTAGGACCAAAGTCAAGTATCAAACTCTAAACTGGCCTTCTTATGCCTGTTTAGGAGTTTTTCAAGTCAGCATTTCTTTATAGAGAGTTTGCATTTCTCCTACATTCAGTCCTGGAATCCAGGCTATATTAGCAGAGGAGGATATTTTCTAGGTGCCTTATGTATAACGTTTCACTGTCCTCATTCAAATCCGACTTAACCCCCTTTTCCGCTCCATGGCCTGATAAAAATTTCATAAAAATATTGTGTTCCTATCCTCAACTGTAAAGTGATGCTCATGCATGTTGTGGGAGAGGTAATGTGGGAGAGGTAATGTGGGAGAGGTAATTTAGCTTGGCTCCTGGCAGTTGGAATCCAAATTAAAGGTTTGTGATACTATGGTTCCTGATATCATTTTCTTCACTATCATCTGTAAGTCACTTCAGTTGTGTCCGACTCTGTGCGACCCACAGACAGCAGCCCACCAGGCTTCCCGTCCCTGGGATTCTCCAGGCAAGAACACTGGAGTGGGTTGCCATTTCCTTCTCCAATGCATGAAAGTGAAAAGTGAAAGTGAAGTCGCTCAGTCTTCACTTAAGCACAGTTTAGAGGGACCTATTTCTTTGTCAGTTAGAAAAGATGGGAATGGAAGGACAGTAAGTGTGGGATGAAATAGAATTTTAAATAAACAATATGGTAGAGCAATTGTCCTTCAATTAAAAAAATAGACACTAAAAAAAAGAATTTTAAACAAGAGTTCTATGATCTCCAACACTCACAACAAATCAACTTCGTAAGCCTTTGACCTTATCTATGTAACGGTTCCCTCTCACTGGCTATCTCAACTGTCCCACTGCCTTGACAGTGATCAAACATGGCTCCCCCATCCTTCCTGCATTCAGTGTCTCTCACTGCACTTGGCACTCTCTGGGCTGTGCTATGACTCTGCTGGACCAGGACTGAGGATTACAGATTGGCTGCCCCTCTCCTACCTGCTGTTGGATGAGGGCTGAAGCTGTGTCCTCAGGCCTGGCAGCAAGGCAGACTCAAGAATGGAACTTCTGGGGCAGACCACAACTCTGGGAAGCTGAGATACACAGGTATGGGACTCACTGGAATAGAGCTGGCTATTTGAAGGGCTGGGAAGCACAGGCCAATTATTTACAGTGGTGCAGCCTCGAGGTCTCCGTGCACATAGCAGGTAATTAGACAAATTGGTCCATGGTCTCTCAAACTCTAAGGATTTGCTAATTTAATGGAAGATGAAAATTTCAAAAGTAAGTATTAGTAAGGATCTAGATCCTTCCTCTTTTCACAAGGAGACTGACCTCTCTCCTTATCTCTGATGTCCAAGTTGTTTATCAAAAATTTCAACATTTCCCTTTTAAATATATATATAATATTTCAGATTCTTTTTCATAATAGATTTTTATAAGACATTGAATATAGCTCCTATGCTATACAGTAGGTTCTTGTTTATTTTACATACAATAGTGTGTATATGTTAATCCCAAACTTCCAATGTAACTCCCCTTCCTTACCCGTTTAGTAACCATCACTTTGTTTTCTGTGTCTGTGAGTCTGTTTCGGTTTAGTAAGTAAATTCATTTGCATCATTTTTTTAGATCCTGCATATAAGTGATGCCATATGATACTTGTCTTTCTCTAACTAGCATATTTCACTTAGAATGATAAACTCTAGGTTCATCCATGTTACTGTGAATGGCATTATCGCATCCTTTTCTTTGACTGAGTAATATTCCATTGTACATATGTACCACATGTTCTTTATCCATTCATCTATTGATCAATATTTAGGTTGTTTCCATGTTTTAGCTAATGTAAATAGTGCTGCAATGAATATTGGAGTGGATGTATCTTTGGAACCATGATTTTCTCTGAATATAGGCCCAGAAGTAGAATAGCTGAATCACACATTAGCTCTATTTTTAGATTTTCTAAAAGAAATTTTTGGACTTCAATTGATTTCTAATACTGTGTTCATTTCTGCTGTACAGCAAAGTGAATCAGTTATACATAGGCATATATCCACTTTTGAAAAGATTTTTACCTATTTCCAAAGCAGGAATAGAGAAGCAAGTGGACACAGAGGGGGAGGGGAGGGAGGGACAAACCGGGAGGTTGGGATTGACATACACACTATCACATGTGAAATAGATAGCGAGTGGGAACCTGCTATAAAGCACAGGAAGCTCAGCTCAGTGTGATGACCTAGATGGGTGTGATGGGGGTGGTTGGGAGGCAGATCCAAGAGGGAGGCGATATATGTGTATATATGTGGCTGATTTACTTCATTGTACAACAGAAACACAACATTGTAAAGCAATTATACCTCAATAAAATAAAATTGATTCCAAAATTTTATTGATATTTTCTTATACCATATTAAAAACAACTTTTAAAAATATTTATTTTGGGCTGTGCTGGATCTTCATTGCTGTGGGCTTTTCTCCTGCTGCAGCAAGCGGGAGCTACTCTCTAGTTGTAGTGTGCAGCTTCCATTTCTGTGGCTTCTCTCACTGCAGAGCACAGGCTCAGCGCGCCTGGGCTTCAGTAGTAGTTGCAGTATGTGAGCTCTAGGGTCTGCTAGCTTCAATAACTGTGGCACACAGGTTTAATCATTGTGGTTCATGGACCCTGGAGCACGCAGGCTTCAGTAGTTGCAGTTTGCAGGCTCTAGTTCATGGGCTCAGTAGTTGTGGCTCATGGGCTTTGTTGTTCTGAGGCACATGGAATCTTCCCAGAGCAGGGATCGAACCTGTGTCCCTTGCATTGGCATGCGGATTCTCATCCACTGTGCCACTAGGGAAGTCCTCTACTTCTGTTTTGTAAGTAAGTTCACTTGTACCCATTTTTTTTTTTTTTTAGATTCTACATATAAGAGTTATCACATGATATTTGTCTTTCTGTGTCTGACTTACTTCACTCAGTATGACAAACTCTAGATCCATCCGTGTGATTGCAAATGGCTTTATATTGTTCTTTTTTATGGCTGAGTAACATTCCAATGTATATGTGTTCCACATCTTTATCCATTCCTCTGTTGATGGACAGTTAGGTTACTTCCATGTCCTGTAAGTTGTGTTTCCCTGGTAGCTCAGTCGGTAAAGAATCTGCCTGCAGTTCAGGAGACCTGGGTTTGATCCCTGGGTTGGGAAGGTCCCCTAGAGAAGGAAATGGCAACCCACTCCAGTATTCTTATCTGGAAAATTCTATAGACAGAGGAGCCTGGTGGGCTACAGTCCATGGGGTCGCAAGAGTCAGACAGAACTTAGCAACTAAACCACCACCACCATATCCTGGCTGTTGTAAATAGTGCTGCAATGAATATTGGGGTGCTTATATCTTTTTGAATTATGGTTTATCAGGGAATATGCCCAGGAGTGAGATTGCTGGGTCTTATAGTAGTTCTATTTTTTTGTGTTTAAAGGACTCTTTATACTCTTCTCCATAGTGGCTGTATCAACTTACATTCCCACAAATAGTGCATGAGGGTTCCTTTACCTCCACACCCTCTATGGCATTTATTGTTCATAGATTTTGTTGATGATGGCCATTCTGACCTGTGTGAAGTGATAACTCATTGTAGTTTTGACTTGCTTCCTCTAATAATTAGTGATGATAAGCATCTTTTCATGTGTGTTTCAATCATTGAGCTGTTGTTATATTTTGGAAATTAATCCCTTGTCTGTAGCTTCATTTGCAAATATTTTCTCCCATTCTGAGGGTTGTCTTATTGTTTTGTTTATGACTTCCTTTGATATGAAAAATCTTTTGAATTTAATTAGATCCCACTTATTTACTTTTTTTATTTGCATTACTCCAGGAGGTGGATGAAAAAAGATCTTGCTACAATTTCTGTCAAAGGACGTTCTGCCTATATTTTCCCCTAAAGAATTTTATTCCTGCCTTACATTTAGGTCTTCAATCCGTTTTAGTTTATTCTTGGGTATGATGTTAGGAAGTGTCCTAATTTCATTCTTTTGCACGTAGCTGTCCAGTTTTCCCAGAACCACTCATTGAAGATACTCTCCTCCATTGTATATTCTTGCCTCCTTTGTCATAGATTAGGTGACCCACAAAGCGGGTTTATCTCTGGGCTTTCTATCTTGTTCCCTTGCTTTATAGTTCAATTTTTGTGCCAGTAACATACTGTCTTGATTACTGTAGCTTTATAGTATAGTCTGAAGTCAGAGGTCCCAATTCTTCCAGCTCCATTTTTCTTGCAGATTGCTTTAGCTATTTGGGGTCATTTGTGTTTCCATAAAAATTGCAAAATTATTTGTTCTATTTCTATGAAAATACCATTGATAATTTTATAAGAATTGCATTGAAACTATAGATTGCTTTGAGTAGTATAGTCATTTTCACAATATGGATTCAAGCCACACAACACAGCCAAAAAGAAAGAGCAAAAAAAGATGTGGGGAGGGGACACAAACAGACAAACAACACCTAAGATAAACAGCAGACAAAAACAAATAAGCAGCAGCAAAGGAGTTTTAAAAAAGAAAAAGAAAACAAATGGGCAGGCAAAGCCCAAAACAAATGGTAAAAGCAAAACTAAATAAACAAAAACAAAACCATATGACCCAGCAATGCCACTACTATGCATATACCCTGCTGCTGCTGCTGCTAAATCGCTTCAGTCCTGTCCGACTGTGTGAGACTCCATGGACTGCAGCCTGCCAAGCTCCTCTGCCCATGGGATTTTCCAGGCAAGAGTACTGGAGTGGGTTGCCATTTCCTTCTCCAGCATATACCCTTAGGAAACCAGAATTGAAAAAGACACATACACCCCAGTGTTCACTGCAACACTATTTACAACAGCTAGAACATGGAAGTAACCTAGAAGTCCATCAGCAGGTGAATGAATAAGGAAGTTGTGATACATATACATAATTGAATATTACTCAGCTATAAAAAAAAGAATGCATTTGAGTCAGTTCTAACGAGGTGGGTGAACCTAGGGCCTATTTTACAGAGTGAAGTAAGTCATAAAGAGAAAGACAAATATTATATATTAACACATATATATGGAATCTAGAAGGATGGTACCAATGATCTTACATGCAAGGGAGCAAAGGAGATACAGACATAAAGAACAAACTTTTGGACTCAGTGGGAGAAAGAGAGAGTAGGATGATTTAAGAGAATAGCATTGAAACATATAAATTGCCATATGTAAAATGGTCAGTGGGAGTCTGGTATATGATGCAGGGCATCCCAAGCTGGTGCTCTGTGACAACCTGGAGGGATGGGGTGGGGAGGGAGGTGAGAGAGAGCTTCAGGATGGAAGGGGCACATGTATGCCTATGGCCAATTCATATTGATGTATAGCAAAAACCATCTCAAAATTGTAAAGTAATTATTCTTCTGTTAAAATAAATAAATTTATTTTAAAAGCAAAGAAGTAAAGAATATATTGATTAATTAATAAAATTAAATAATAAAAACAAAGACAATGACCAAAAAAAAAAAAAAAACACAAGAGAACAACAAAAGAACCCCAAATGAAAACAAGGGAAAAAACAACAAAGAAAAGAAAAATAGAAAAAATTAAAAATATTTTTTAATTTTTTACATTAAACAAATAAAAATAAAACAATAAGAGAAACAACAGAACAAAGCAAAATAAGAATATTTTCCTGGCATCTCAGCTGTCAGTGTCTTTGCCCCCACCAGGAGCCACAGCCAACCTCTGCCTCCCCTGGAGACTTTCTAACACCTCTAAGTAGGCCTCTGGACCCACTGTGGGCACTGTGGGGGCAGCTCAGACTCTGACCTGGGCCAGCTCCCACATGTGCTTGAGCCCAGAGTCCACAGCTGCTACCGCTACACAAGTCTTAGTTGCGAGAACACTCACAGTCTATTCAGACTTTTCAGAGATGATCATAGTATCTAATCTGCAATTCCAAGGAAAGATTTTTGTTCCTCTTCCCTAGTTGCCACACCCCTGGGGCTCAGCTGTGGTTTTAGCCGCACTTCTGTGTATTTTCTCCTGAGGCTGCCCTGGAGCTCAAATCTGCCTATGAGGACAGGGCATGGTGGTGGCAGCAGAGCTGCCCAGGGTTGTAGGATCCCCAGCTACAAGTGCGTGGGGAAGCCGGCAGCCACGAGCATGAAAGATCCAGCCCTAGTGGGAGCCTTTACTAGCACCTGGTGGCTGGCATGATAGAGTCCCCCAGCCCTGGTCAGAAAATATACCTTTTAATTCAATTTTTAAAAGATCAAGCCTCAGGAAAATTCATCTATAATTTTTTCAAATTTAGACAGAGTAGAGAAATTACCAAGAAAAATCCATGAAATTCTGCTTTAAAAATCAGAATACGAAATTTTTCTTGGGGGAGCAACAGATCACTATTAAAATAGAATATGGCAGACACTATTAAAATAGAACATTATTTCAGAATAATATTATCCTTATTAAGTCGTAAGGATATTATTCTTATTAAAATAGAATAATGTGTTGGTATTATTATTTTTTCCCAACTAAATTGAGATACAATGGACCAATAATGGGCTTCCCTCGTGGCTCAGATGGTAAAGAATCTCCCTGCAATGCAGGAGACCTGGTTTCAATCCCTGGGTTGGGAAGATGCCCCAGAGAAGGAAATTGCAACCCACCCCACTATTCTTGATTCTTGTCTGGAGAATCCCATGGACAGAGGAGCCTGGTGGGCTATAGTCCATGGGGTCGCAAAAAGTGATACACCACTAACACTTTCACCTACACTTTGACCAGTGACACTGTATAAGTTTAAGGTTCAGAATGTGATGATTTGATACAGTAAGAAACTTTCAGTTATAAAATACAGTACTGTTAACTAAAGTCATAATGCTGTACATTAGATCCCTGGAACTTATCATCTTATAACTGAAAGCTTGTATGCTTTGACCAGCATCTCTCTATTTCTCCAACCCTGTAGCCTCTGGTAGCCACCATTCTACTCTCTGTTTCTGTGAATTAAGTTGTTTAGATTTGTAATTTTTATTATAACTAGTGTTACTGCTCCAAAAATATGTTGTTTTTGAAAGCTTTCGAAATAAAAAACAACATATTTTTGGAGCAGTAACACTAGTTATAATAAAAATTGCTGAAAATTAATGTATATTATGTTCATACAGTGATTACCTTGGGAAGGAAAATAAGATTGTGCCAACACATGATGTGAGTTGTTCACATATATCTGCATTATTTCTTGCAATAAAAACACCTTGAATGAGGACCATTAAGTGGGTGAATTTGATACTATTGACTGGGTGGATACCAAGCCCTTCATATCCATTTTTTTTTTTTGCTCTATAGGTTTATTTTTATTATGGATTATCACTTGTAACAATTCAATATATATATAAATATAAAATTTTCAAATGCCATAGTTTGTCATTCAAATTCTTTTTCTTATAGGTTTCCATTACTTGTATTGATTTATATATGCATTGATCATTCATTGATCATTAATACACTTAATGATCATATATTTCATCATGTGTTCATGGCAAATGAATATTTATATCATGGACATTTCCTTCATTCCTTATCTACATGGTAAATGTTCCCAGCTTGAGTTTCATCTCATAAACACTTCCCTGAAATTTGCAGCTGTCATGCTAGGGATATTCTCTCTTTCTATTGTTGTCTTTCTTTGACTTGCTCCATCCCACTGCTTCCTTCTGAAGAATGAAACTTGCCAGGTGCCATTGTTTATGACAGAAAAAGAAAACCATAATAAGAAATGTCAGTATGAGAGTCCCATGTGCTGAATACTATTTTGGCTGCTCTTTTTCTGTTCATTTCTATTCTATTCATTGCAATATCCAGATACAGTTTTCTGATAGTTTTCATTGTACAATGAGAACCTGGAAGCTTCTCATACAGTTGAATTACTTTGAGCATTCTCAAAAAAAGTACTGGTCTTGGATTAAATTCAAAGTGTTTGAGTCTAAGTAATACAGTAAATAATAAAGGCTGTCTTGGCCACTTCTGTCTCCCCCAGGTAAGGGAAGACCGCTGCTTTACAGAAACAGTCCTGTTTGGATGCCTGATTATTTTGTATCATATTTTGTCTTATCTTCTAATCCTGGCTCTTCAAATGACCAAAAACTGTTGCTACTGGATATTCTCTTAGGTTCAAAATATACATAGAATTACTTCTTTTATTCATGCACTGTTTTTTTATTATTATTATTTTTTTTAACTTTACAATATTGTATTGGTTTTGCCATATATCAACATGAATCCACCACAGGTATACACGTGTTCCCCATCCTGAACCCTCCTCCCTCCTCCCTCCCCGTACCATCCCTCTGAGTCGTCCCAGTGCACCAGCCCCAAGCAACCAGTATCGTTCATCGAAACTGGACTGGTGACTTGTTTCATATATGATATTATTCATGCTTCAGTGCCATTCTCCCAAATCATCCCACCCTCTCCCTCTCCCACAGAGTCCACAAGACTGTTCTATACATCAGTGTCTCTTTTGCTGTCTCGTATACAGGGTTATTGTTACCATCTTTCTGAATTCCATATATATGCATTAGCATATTGTATTGGTGTTTTTCTTTCTGGCTTACTTCACTCTGTATAATAGGCTCCAGTTTCATCCACCTCATTAGAACTGATTCAAATGTATTCTTTTTAATGGCTGAGTAATACTCCATTGTGTATATGAACCACAGCTTTCTTATCCATTCATCTGCTGATGGACATCTAGGTTGTTTCCATGTCCTGGCTATTATAAAGAGTGCTGCGATGAACATTGGGGTACACGTGTCTCTTTCAATTCTGGTTTCCTCAGTGTGTATGCCCAGCAGTGGGTCATAAGGCAGTTCTATTTCCAGTTTTTAAAGGAATCTCCACACTGTTCTCCATAGTGGCTGTACTAGTTTGCATTCCCACCAACAGTGTAAGAGGGTTCCCTTTTCTCTACACCCTCTCCAGCACTGTTTTAAAAATTATGACATCTATCAAATTCATCTGGAGAGTCTGTTAAAACTTAGATTTCTGGATGTTACCTCCAATGTTTATCAGCAGTACATCTGGAGTGACACCTACAGTTAGCATTTCTAACAAGTTCCCAATTGATGCTGGCGCTTCTCATCTGGAGACCATTCATTTGCTTTTCTTTTCATGCCATTTTCCCTTCAGATTCATCAACAACATGGAGCCCAGAAATCAAACAGATATTTCAGAATTTTTTCTCCTGGGACTAACATAATCCAGAACTACAGCCCCTCCTCTTCTGTCTGTTCCTGTCCATGTACCTGATTACTGTCTTGGGAAACCTGCTCATCATCCTGGCTGTCATCTCTGACTCCCACCTCCCCCCCACCATGCACTTCTTTCTTTCCAACTTCTGCTTTATTGATGTCTGTATAAGCACTACCACAATCCCAAAGATGCTGGTCAACATCCAAGCACAGATACAGCACATTATTCATACAGGCTGCCTCACCCAGATTGGTTTTGTTCAGGTTTTTGGTGGTATGGAGAATGTTCTCCTTGCAGCAATGGCCTATGATCGCCATGTGGCCATTTGTTACCCCTTGAGGTACACAGTTACCATGAACCCCCAACTCTGTGTTCTGCTGATTCTACGTTCACTGTTCATTAGCACTATGGTTGGCTTACTCCATTGTCTGATGTTATTGAGACTGTCCTTCTGCAAGGACCTCTCTCTTCTTCTGTGAATTTGCTCAGGTCATCAAGCTGGCTTGTTCTGATACCCTCATCAATAACATCCTGATATATTCTGTAGCTAGCCTGTTTGGTGGTATTCCTCTTTTAGGGATCATTTTCTCTTACACTTAAATTGTCTCCTCTGTTTTGAGAATGCCTTCAGCAGGAGCAAAGCTTAAAGCTTTTTCCACCTGTGGGGCTCACCTCTCAGTTGTGTTCTTATTCTATGGGGCAGTTTTGGAGTTCACGTTAGTTCTGTGGTTACTGACTCATCTAGGAAGACAGAAGCAGTGGGTTCAGTTATGTACATTGTGGTTCCTCAAATGATGATTCCTTTTACCTACAGCCTGAGAAATAGTGACATGAAGTGAGCCTTAAGAAAACTCATCGGTGATGTACCTTCTTTTTTATGATTGTGCCATATATACTTTGGACTTGTGTTTCTGTGTTGAAGCAGAGGGATAGAAATCTTGGGTGAGCCATAGCACCTGATTCCTTCATCACCAAATTCTTCTGAAATAGCCAGACAACAGAATGGCCAGATTAATTTTAATTTAGGATTGAAACTTTCTGTCTTGCTTATTATATTTGACACATGATTTAAATTCTTTAAATTTAATTTTTTTGCTCAGGTTCTATAGAAGCAGAGCCCGAGACAAGGGTTCTAGTTTTAATGATATTTTGGGGGGAGGTCATTCTCATAAGAAGTCATATTCTAGAAGCTATGTAGGACAAGGGCATATTGAAGCAGGACTGTGGTCACTTCTGAAGACCAGCTTCCATTTGATCAATGTTACAACCATATCAGTTGTACCCCAGACTCATGATAATTCAGTTCAGTTCAGTTCAGTTGCTCAGTCATGTCCGACTCTTTGTGACCCTATGAACCGCAACATGCTAGGCCTCCCTGTCCATCACCACCTCCCAGAGTTTACCCAAACCCATGTCCATTGAGTCAGTGATGCCATCTAACCATCTCCTGTCATCCCCTTCTCCTCCTGCCCTCAATCTTTCCCAGCATCAGGGTCTTTTCAAATGAGTCAGCTCTTCGCATCAGGTGGCCAAAGTATTGAAGTTTCAGCTTCAACATCAGTCCCTCCAATGAACACCCAGGTCTGATCTCCTTTAGGATAGACTGGTTGGATCTCCTTGCAGTCCAAGGGACTCTCAAGAGTCTTCTCCAACACCACAGTTCAAAAGCATCAATTCTTCAGTGCTCAGCTTTCTTTATAGTCCAACTCTCACATCCATACATGACTACTGGAAAAACCATAGCCTTGACTAGACGGACGTTTGTTGGCAAAGTAATGTCTCTGCTTTTTTTTAAATTTTTTGTGTATTTTTAATTCAAATTTATTTATTTTAATTAGAGGCTAATTACTTCTGCTTTTTAATATGCTATCTAGGTTGGTCATAACTTTCCTTCCAAGGAGCAAGTGTCTTTCAATTTCATGGCTGCAGTCACCATCCGCAGTGATTTTGGAGCCCAGAAAAATAAAGTCAGCCACTGTTTCCACTGTTTCCCCATCCATTTGCCATGAAGTGATGGGACCAGATGCCATGATCTTAGTTTTCTGAACGTTGAGCTTTAAGCCAACTTTTTCACTCTCCTCTTTCACTTTCATCAGTGAAGTAAGAAACGTGACCTTTAAGTCACTGACTTCATAATGAATTAGATTGGTCACTGGTAAACCATAACTTTCTGAAGACATTAGGTATCTACCACACTCAATTTCATTACCTATGAAATTAGCAAAATTAAAGGATATCAGTAGTTTGAGATGACTGAGAGATATTTGAACTTCATTAGTGAGGAAACCTTCAGTTCCAATAAGGAAAAGAATCTCTAACTCTAATATACCCAAACAATAAAGAGAGTTATCTTTCACATCAAGGACTTCAGAGGAAAGAGATATATAAAAAGAGGGAGCAGGGATTCATTCAATCATTCATGTTTTGTCTTGTCCTGGGACTAGTTCTCCTCAGTGGTGGCACCAGATGAAGATGTCATATATGCACATGATTTTCAAAGACGGACCCATAACTGTCCTTCTTTGAATCAGATGATTATAGCATTTTCCATGAAGCCAACTAGAAGATATTTCTATAATGGATTGAATAGTGATCCTCAAAACAATTTGGTCACATTCTAAATAAAAGCGTGAATGTTGCTAATTTGGAATTAGAATCTTTGTAGAGGAACTATTGTGCCAAATATTGTGGGCAGGTCCTAAATGTAATCACATGAATCCTTATAAGCTAGACAGAAATGGAAATGGCACAGAAAAGGAGGAGGAAATGTAATCATTACAACAGGAATTGAATTTTTGCAGCCAGTATTTGATTTTCAGTATTTGATATTTTTTTAAGCTTTATTGAGATATAACTGACATGTAAAATTATATAATATTAAGGTGTATATCATGTTGATTTGATACAGGCTCTTGGTTCTGTTGTTTTGGTCAATGTACATTTTTATGCCAATATAATTCTGGTTTGATTACTTTAACTTTGTAATACAGTTTGAAGTCAGGAAGTGAATGCCTCCCTGAAGCATTGTTCTCTCTCAAGAATGCTTTGGAAATTAACCAAATGAATTATTTTTTCCAAATGAATTCTTTTTAAGTGCAGAGTTTGCTAGCGTTAAGTTCATTCACACTGTTGTATTTTCATCACCACTATCCATCCATAGAACTGTTCATCTCACAAAACTGAAATGTGTACCTATTGACAATAACACACTATCCCTTCTTGTCCCCTGGCCCTGGCAACCTCATTCTAATTTGTGTGACTTTGAATTTGACTACTCTAGGTACCTCATGTAAGTAGAATCATACATTATTTTTCCTTTTGTGACTGGCTTATTTCCCTTAGCATAATGTCCTCAAGATTCATTCATGTTGTAGTACGCATTAGAATTTCCATTCTTTTTAAGGCTTAATAATGTCCCTGGTGGTTCAGACAGTAAAGAATCTGCCTGAAGTGCAAAAGACCTGGGTTCTATTCCTGAGTTGGGAAGATCCCCTGGAGGAGGGCATGGCAACATACTCCAGTATTCTTGCCTGGAGAATCCCCATGGACAGAAGAGCCTGGTGGGCTACAGTCCATGGGATTGCAGAGTCGGACACAACTGAGCAGTTAAGCATAGCACAGCACGATGTGCTTCTTTGATGTGCTTTCTTGATGATCCATAGCTTGGCTTGGAGAATTTCGAGCATTACTTTGCTAGCATGTGAAATGAGTACAATTGTGCGGTAATTTGAGCATTCTTTGACATTGCCTTTCTTTGGGATTGGAATGAAAACTGACCTTTTCCAGTCCTGTGGCCACTGCTGAGTTTTCCAAATTTGCTGGCATATTGAGTGCAGCACTTTCACAGCATCATCTTTCAGGATTTGAAATAGCTCAACTGGAATCCCATCACTTCCACTAGCTTTGTTCGTAGTGATGCTTCCTAAGGCCCATCTGACTTCGCATTCCAGGATGTCTGGCTCTAGTCCACTGATCACACCATCGTGCTTATCTGGGTCATGAAGTTCTTCTTTGTATAGTTCTATGTATTTTTGCCACCTCTTAATACTTCTGCTTCTGTTAGGTCCATACCATTTCTGTCCTTTATTGCGTTTTCTTTGCATGAAATGTTCCCTTGGTATCTCTAATTTTCTTGAAGAGATCTCTAGTCTTTCCCATTCTATTGTTTTCCTCTATTTCTTTGCTTTGATCACCGATGAAGGCTTTCTTATCTCTCCTTGCTATTCTTTGGAACTCTGCGTTCAGATGCTAAGCCTACTTTTAATATTTGAGGAAATGCCATACCATCTTCAATAGTAGCCACACTGTTTACATTACCAACATTCCACATGGGTTCAAATTTCTCTATATCATTGCCAACACTTGTTCTCTTCATCTTCCTCTTCCTCTTCTTCTTCTTCTTCTTTTTTTTTTTTTTTTGCCAAGCAGCTTGCAGGATCTTAGCTGCCCAACCAGAGATTGAACCAGGTCCCATGGCAGTGAAAACATGGAGTCCTAACCACTGAACTGCCAGAGAATTCCTTTTTCTTCTCCTTCTTTGCTTCTTCTTCCTCCCCTCCCCTTACTTCTCCTCATTCTTCTTTTTAGTAATAATGATAATTCTGCCTATCAGGTACCTCATTGTGGTTTTGTTTTGCACTTTCTTAATGACTGGTGATGTTGAACATGTTTTCATGTGCTTGTGGCCATTTGTATATTTTCTCTGGAGAAAATCTGTTCAAGCCCTTTTCCCATTAGTTAGTCATGTTTTTGTTTATATTTTTATTGTTGAGCTGTAGGTGTTCATTGTAATTGTAGGATATTAAACCATTATCATATAATTACAAACTGGCTGAATTAATCACTTTTTTCATCATTGGATTGCATTTATTTTATTTAAGAGATGATTGAAATTAAGAGATGATTATTTAAGAGATGATTGACAATAATTTCTATTATCATTTCTACTGTTATTGCATAGATACACTAATTTCTATTCTCAGCACTATTTATTAAAAGGTCAGATCCTTTCTCTGCAATGTCACATTGTTTTTAAGAAAGTGTCCACGTGTACCCCAATGTTCATTGCAGCACTGTTTGTAATAGCCAGGACATGGAAGCAAACTAGATGTCCATCAGCAGATGAATGGATAAGAAAGCTGTGGTACATATACCCAATGGAGTATTACTCAGCCATTCAAAAGAATACATTTGAATCAGTTCCAATGAGGTGGATGAAACTGGAGCCTATTATACAGAGTGAAGTAAGCCAGAAAGAAAAACACCAATACAGTATGCTAACGCATATATATGGAATTTAGAAAGATGGTAACAATAATCCTGTATACGAGACAGCAAAAGAGACACTGATGTATAGTACAGTCTTTTGGACTCTGTGGGAGAGAGAGAGGGTGGGATGATTTGGGAGAATGGCATTGAAATATGTATAATATCATATATGAAACGAGTCGCTAGTCCAGATTCAGTGCACAATACTGGATGCTTGGGGCTGGTGCACTGGGACGACCCAGAGGGATGGTACGGGGAGGGAGGAGGGAGGAGGGTTCAGGATGGGGAACACGTGTATACCTGTGGTGGATTCACTTCGATATATGGCAGAACCAATACAATATTGTTAAGTTTAAAAATAAAATAAAATTTAAAAAAATAAAAGAAAAAAGAAAATGTCCAATGCCTCCCCTGTCCTCAGTAAAATTTTGGTACAAGTAGGAGTTTAATTGGTCCTCTATTTCTATCTGTTCCAGAACCATGCCATTTTATTTACTATTACTCCATATTTTGATATTTGGTAAGGCAAGTACTTCACTTTTTTTCCCATATGCTAATAAATTGAATATTCTTTCTCTATCGCTTTTTCATATAAAATTTCATAATATCAGCCTTTTAAATAATAATAAAATTTCAGGATTTACTTTAAATCTAAGTAAATTTGAGGAAAATTGACATGTCTATGATATATATTGTGTATAGCTATCCAAAATTAGAATATTCTTTCCATTTTTTAGGTTTACTTTAGCATCCTTCTATAAAATGTTACAGACTTTTCTATAATATGCTTTCACATCTTTTCTTAGAATATTTCCATGTATTTATCTGATGTTTTCTCAAAAATATATTTTAGAAATCATGCTTTCTAAATAAATTTTACTTTGTAAAACATGTGATTAATATTTGTATAGTTATTTTGATTACAGCAAACTTTCTACATTCTATTGTTCTTTCTAATAAATTACCTATAGGTTTCTTTACATTCTCTACTTAGATGCTAATATTATTTGCTAATGGTTATATGTTTATTTGTCCTTAATAACTCAAACCTACACTATGTTTTTTTGAATGAAAGTGGCATTTTTTGGCACCTGTTCTTGATTTTCAAGGGAATGTTTTGGCAGAAATAGATTCATAGGTACAGAGAACAAACTGGTGGTTTTCAGAAAGGAAGGGATATGGGATTGGGCAAAAAAGATGGAAGGGATTAAGCAGTACAAACTTCCAGTTGTAAAATATGTCACAGGGATGTCATATACAGCATGGAGAAAACAGTCAATAATATTGTAATAACTTGTGACAGATAATAACTAAGACTTATCACAGTGATCATTTCATAAGGTACAAAAATATTGAATCACTAAGTTTTGGAAACTAATGCTGCATTGTATGTCAGTTATAATCAAATAAAACAATAGTAAAGGAAATGTTTTGAATATTTGACCATGAAGTATTTCATTTACTGCTGATTATCTGAAATACCCTTTTTTGAGTTAAGGCCATTTCTTCTATATTTGTTTCACTATTTTTTTTATCATCATGGAGGGAAATTTCATTCAAATGCTTTTTCTCCATTTATAGAAAATAATTCTATGTCTTTCTCTTTATAAGTGTGTCAAATCATATTCAAGAGTTCTAATACACATATTTTTTCACTTATTCATTCATTCCTTCATCAAATGTTAATTTAGAACACACTGTTGCCAGACCATTTGTCATGCTGATGTAGAACAGGGCACAAACAGGTGGAAGTCCCAGTGCTCAGAAAGTGTTCATCCATGAGGGGAGGTGAAATTAATAAAAGAAAGCCTCAGTAAAACATAATCAGGAGTCCAGAAAGGGGAGCTCTCATGCAATACCACTCATGGGCCATTACCCAAAGGTCTGTCAATTACAGACCCTAGCAGAATAATCATCAGCAGTGAAGAATCAGCAATCACTGACCCCCAAAGAAAAGATGTACCTTGGATCTCCCACAAGGAACTGACCACCCCCATCAACTCAGCCAATGAGATGCTTTCATCACCTGGAAATTTTGCTTTTCTCCAGTGGAATTTTCATTCAAGACAACTGCTCCCAATGTCTTCCTTTTTGTCTGTAAAACAAAATTTTGTCCTTTGTTTGTTGGTCTTGGCCTGTTGCTTTTGCTATAATGTACTTGCCATAATTGCAATGCTATGCTATTCACAAACAAACTACTTTTTGCTAGTAAATAACTCTTTTAAGCTCAAAAGAGGAAACAGGTGACATACAAGAGATATTGTGGAGGACAATGTGATGTATTGATCTTTTAGGAAGATCAATATCTTCCTATGTATCATCTTTTAGGAAGGAAGTAATCATTGCTCCAGTGGCAGAGTATGCTGCTGGCAAACAGCCCTTCACTGGCAACTCCCTTTGGGGCAAACTTCAGAAGAAAGCCACTGCACCCAAAGTCATCCCCTTTTCCAGGGTTGCATCTAATAACTGACTAGTACAGTTATTAAAGGTGTTTAAAGTCCTTCCTCTCTTGCATCAACTTGGAATAGCTCTGAAGGGACAGTCCAGGCTTAAGCTTCCTTTAGGGTCTCTGGAGCCTGACTCTCGGACTCCATTGCACCTACTCACTTTCTCTGCCCACTCTTATTTTCTTACCTTCTCTTCCACAAGGATATATCTAGGAGCACTCCCTCCAAACTCCTGCATGCTAATCCCTTCTCTGTGTCTACCTCTCAGTAACCTAATTCAACGCCATAAGAAAAATATCAACTGACAGATGGTGAAAGATGCTATGGAGAATAGACACTTGGAAGGAAAGTTATGATAAACCTAGACAGCTTACTAAAAAGTAGAGATATCATTTTGCTGACAAAGGAGCATATAGTCAAAGCTATGGTCTTCCCAGTAGTCTTGTACGGGTGTGAGAATTGGACCATAAAGAAGGTTGAGTGCCAAAAAATTGATGCTTTCAAATTGTGGAGTTGGAGAAGACTCTTGAGAGTCCCTTGGACTGCTAGGAGATCAAACCCATCAATCCTAAAGGAAATCAATGCTAAATATTCATTGGAAGGACCGATGCTGAACCTGAAGCACCAGTACTTTGGCCACCTGATCGAAAGAGCCAACTCATTGGAAAAGACCCTGGTGCTGGGAAAGACTAAAGGCAAAAGGAAAAGGGTGGTGAGACAGACGATGAGATGGTTAGATAGCATCACTGACTGGACATGAATGTGAGCAAACTCCAGAAGGTGGTGAAGGACAGGCAAGCCTGGTGTGCTGCAATCCATGGGGTTGCAAAGAGTCGGACACAACTTAGTGACTGCACAACAACGAATAATGGTAAAAAGACAAGAATAAGTAAATGTGTGCAATTTTACACAGAAGGGCAAGAAGACTTGCTGAGAAATTCACATTCTAATACAGGCTTGAAAGAGGCATGGGAGAAAACAACATGTCTTTGTGGAGCAAAAATCAACCTGTGTTCCTGGAGGAAAACCGGATTTTTCAGAATGCACTACCCATTTTTATTCTTTGTTAGATTTAATTTTTAAAAAATCTGTTAGTAATTTTGCAGGAGTAAGAATGCCTTGTGATTTTCCATTCTTCTAAACTTGTGTGCTTCAGGCATCCAGGCTGTTTTGTCCTTATGAAATGAGATAGAGGTTATCCTTTTCTCTATTTTCTAAAATCATACCTTTATTCTATTTTATTTTATTTTTCTGTTGTGTGCAGTCCTTCTCGAGTTGCAGTGAGCAGGGGCTAGTTTTTGTCGCAGTGCATGGGCTGCTCATTGCCGTAGCTTCTCTTGTTGCGGAGCGCAAGCTCCAGGTGCACAGGCTTCAGTAGTTGCAGCACGTAGGCTCAGGAGTTGTGGCTCCTGGGCTCAGTTCTCTGTGACACGTGCAATCTTTCCGGACCAGGGATCGAATTCTATGTCCTCTGCATTGGCAAGGGGGATTCTTATCCAATGGACCACCAGGAAAGTCCTTACCTTTATTCTTAATATTACCTCTTCCTTGATTGCTTAGAAGACCTTGCCTCAATTCTGTTTACTTAAGGTTGTATTTCCTCATTAGTTACGCTATTGCACAATTTAATTTGCACAGTGCTTCCTCATAATCAGTTTCCATTTTTATTCTCATAATTGATATCTAGTTTCATATGTGGTTGGAAAAGATGCTTGGTATAGTTTTTACCTTCTTAAATTTGTTGAGACATCTTTTGTGACCTGGCTGGTGATATATACTGGAGAATGTTCTATGTGCCATTGAAATATAATACACATTATATCACTATGTATAAAATAGACAAACAATATAGACCCATTATATGGCACAATATTCTGTAATAACTTGTATGGGGACAGATGTGATAAAGAATGGATATATATGTATATGTATAAATAAATCAGTTTGCAATATGTCTGAAACTAACACAATGTAAAACAACTATATCCCAATATAAAATAAAAAAATTTTTTTTAAGAATCTGTATTCTGTTGTTTTTGGATAGAATATCTTATAGATACATGTTGATTACCACTAGTCTAATATGTCATTTAAGGCCACTATTTCCTAATTGATTTTTCTGTGTGGATAATCTGTTTGCTGATGTATGTGAAGTGTTAAAGTCATCTACTATTATTGTTTTATTGTGAAATTCTGCCTTTATCTGTTATAGTTTGCTTTATATATTTAGATTCTTAAGTATTAGGTACATATATGTTAATGAGTATTATATCCTCTTCTTTCTTGATTTTCTGTCTTTATAATGTCCTTATTTGTCTTTTATTATAGACTTACTTTAATCTACTTTGTCTGATGTGAATATTGCTATACTAGCTTTCTTTTCAATTCTATTTTTATGGATATCTTTTCCATTCCCTCACTTTCAGTCTGTGTTCTTTAGCTCTGAAGTGAGTCTCTTGTAAGCAACATATAGGTGGATCTTGTTATTTTATCCAATAAGCCGCCCTATATCTTTTGATTGGTGTATTTAGCTCATTGACATTTAAAGCTATTGATAGGTATGTTGCTATTGTTTAGTAGCTAAGTCATGTCTGAGTCTTTTATAACCCCATGGATGGTAGCCTCCAGGCTCCTCCATTCAAGGGATTTCTCAGGCAAGAATACTGGAGTGGGTTGCCATTTCTTCTCCAGGGGATGTTCCTAAGCTACTTGGGAACCCCTTTGATAGGTATGTACTTATTGCCATTTTGTTACTTGCTTTCTGGTTGTTTTTGTAGTTCTCTGTTCTTTTCATATTCCCTAAGTTTCTTCCCTTTTGGTGTGATGTTTTCATTTAGTGATATGCTTGTGTTCCTGTCTCTCTATTTTTTGGTATCAATAATCCAGCCACCAAGCCATCACGTAGCTTGGTTCAGTTCTCTCTGGGAGGCTTCTTTTGAAACTTTCTGTTGCTCTAAGCTCATAGTCATGGTTTCAAACACTGTCCATAACTCTTATGTTCACTCTCATTTCTCAATAACAAATCTCCACTTCTGCTTTAGTTTCTAAAATTTTATATCTCTTGTTTTTCTGTTATTTTATGTGTTTGAAGGAAGTGAGGTTAAAGTAGTAAGGGATGAAGTTACAACAATATCTTGTTTCCTGTTGGTTTTACTATATCCAGAAAATTGTATGTTAACACATTTCATACAGTAGCAGTGAACAATAGAGGAAATAAATTGATGTGTGCATGTTAAGTTGCTTCACTCATGTCTGATTCTGTTTGACCCTATGGACTGTAGTTTGCAGACTCCTCTGTCCATGGGATTCCCCAAGCAAGAATACTGGAATGGGTTGCCATGCCCTCCTCCAGGGGGTCTTTATGACCCAGGGATTGAACCCATGTCTCTTATGTCTCCTGTATTGGCAG
This sequence comes from Bos taurus, assembly GCF_002263795.3. NCBI lineage: Eukaryota > Metazoa > Chordata > Mammalia > Artiodactyla > Bovidae > Bos > Bos taurus. The sequence goes on along the minus strand of NC_037334.1, from coordinate 13,486,131 downwards.
GCAGGTTCACAAGCACATGAAAATATTGAATTCTTTAAAGACGAAAGATAGTTTAATTAATATTAATATGGGATACCAACCCCACTTATTAGATAATGGGTAAAATCTAACTAAATGAACTGAGAGTATGCTTTCACACTAGTGTTTTGCCTTGATCCTGTAACCTCTTACATTTCTATGAAAAACTTAGAAATGGACACGAGCAGAAAAGTAGACAGTGTACACTTGGCCTCACAGAGTCAAGAAAGCAGCCATCCTGAATTTTCCCATGTAGAATCTTCTTAAGTATTTGCACTCCCCTGGGATCACAGCAACATTAAATTGCTTGGTTAACAAGGAGCTTTGGAAATTGAATCTCTAGGGTTCAAGACTGCAATCTATCTGCTACCGCTTCTATCCACAGTTCTTTCCTTGGATATAAGCAGCACACAGACTCCTACCATAGATGACCCTTCCTGCCCAGGAGCTGGTGACTCACTCAGACCCTTTTCTTCCTAAGGACAGATCTTTGGTTTGGTATATCACAGATGTCAGACATCATTTCACTGCGATGCCAGCCAGGTAACCTAATGATCCTTAGTGAATGTTTGGAAATGAGGACAGGTATTTGGGTACAACTTTATCCTGAAAAAGCTATAAAAAGAGTACATACCCCAGATTTCCCTGGTGGCTCTGACAGTAAAGTGTCTGCTACAATGCCGGAGACCCGGGTTCAATCCCTGGGTTGGTAAGATCCCCTGGAGAAGGAAATGGAAGCCCACTCCAGTACTATTGCCTGGAAAACCCCATGGACAGAGGAGCCTGGTAGGCTACAGTCCATGGGGTCACAGAGAGTCGAACATGACAAGCAACTCCATTTTCCACTTTCCACCCCAGATGATTAGAACCAAGTCACTTTTCATAACTTATGTCATCTTCATACTTCTTTTTTATTTTGCATCAATAATTAAGCATCTCTGATTTATGAATACCAATAAATATTTTTAAAAACCAACCAAGGTGTTGGTAACCTTTTCTAGAACTGTTTATGCTCTGCTGTCATCAGCTTTGGGTATTTTTATTGTTACTCAGTCACTTAGTCATGTCTAACTCTGCAACCCCATGGACTGCATCATGACAGTTTCCTCTGTCCTCCACTGTCTCCTGAAGTTTGCTCAAATTCATGTCCACTGAGTCAGTGGTGCTATCTAACCATCTCATCCTCTGCCACCCTCTTCTCCTTTAGCCTTCAATCTTTCCCAGCATCAGGTTCTTTTCCAATAAGTCAGCTCTTTGCATCATGTGGCCAAAGCATTGGAGCTTCAGCATCAGTCCTTCCAATGAATATTCAGGATTGATTTCCTTTAGGATTTTTTTTTTTACATAACACATAAATATGCATGCAGAAGGCTTTCCCTCCCCTCCCCACTCCTTTAGTTTCTTTCCATTCCCAAGATGGTTTATGCTTCTTGTAACACTACTGCTGCTTCCCTAGTGACTACACATTTTATTGTCTTGTTACCACATCTTATTCATCAGATTCATCAGCATCATGGAACCCAGAAACCAAACAGCTGTTTCTGAATTTCTTCTCATGAGACTGACAGAGAATGAAAAACTGAAGACCATCTTATTCAACCTGTTCCTGTCCATGTACCTGGTCACTGTCCTGGGAAACCTGCTCATCATCCTGGCTGTCATCTTTGACTCCCACCTCCACACCCCCATGTACTTCTTTCTCTCCCATCTGTCCTTTACAGACATTGGTTTAAGCACAACCATCATCCCAAAGATCCTGGTAAACATGCAAGCACAGAGTCAAAGAATCACTTACACGGGTTGCCTCACTCAGATCTGTTTTGTCTTGATTTTGGTTTGTTGGGAAAGTTTTCTCCTTGGAGCAATGGCCTATGACCGCTATGTGGCTATTTGTCACCCACTGAGGTACACAGTCATCGTGAACCCCCACCTCTGTGTTATGCTGACTCTACTCTCCTTGTTCATTAGCATTGGGAATGCCCTGCTCCACACTCTGATGGTGCTGCCACTATCCTTCTGCAAGGAACTGGAAATCTCCCTCTTCTTCTGTGAAGTTGTTCAGGTCATCAAGCTTGCCTGCTCTGATACTCTCATTAATAATGCTCTTCTTTATTTTGCAATTAGCCTATTAGGTGGCATTCCTGTTTTCGGAATCATTTTCTCTTATACTAAAATAATCTCCTCTATTTTGAGACAGTCATCAGTGGGTGGAAAGTATAAAACTTTTTCTACCTGTGGGTCTCACCTTTCAGTTGTGTCCTTGTTCTATGGGACAGGTTTTGGAGTGTACATTTGTTCTGCAATTCCTGACTCTCCCAGGAAGACTGCAGTGGCTTCATTGATGTACACCATGGTCACTCCCACGATGAACCCCTTCATCTACAGCCTGAGGAACAAAGACATGAAGGGAGCTTTGAGGAAACTCTTCAGTAGAGTACCTACTATTCTATGATTGTGTCATTTTCTAGGTCTCTGATGTTTGACATAAACTTCCCATTCTCTAATATAAGGTTTTGGTTAGAGCCAGTAGAAGCTGAATCTGAGGCAGAGGTTCATGGTATAGTAATTTTGTGGGGAATGTTCCCAGCACGAGGGAAGTGGGGAAAGGTGTGTAGGTCAAGGAAAGAATTTAAACAAGTCTGTGTACATGAAGAAATAGATTCTGCCTGCTTCCTTGGATGACACCATGTAAATTGTACCCCAGAGTAAAGCATATTTACAAGACATCGTGGTTGATCTTTCACACCTCAGTTCAGGGATCTTTAAGACCAGTCACTGGTAAATTGGACATATGTTAGGCAACATTAGCATCCATAACACTTGACTTCATTATCCATAAAATTTTGTGATTAGATTATCTCAGCAGTTTGAAATGATTGTGGAATATTTGAAGTTGATCAGTGAGGAAAATTTTCTTGCTAATAAAGAAATCCTGACTCTTAATATGCTCAAACAATAAAGATAATTATCTTTCATCACAAGGATTTCAGAGGCAGGAAATGTGCAGGAACAGGAAATTAGAGATTCATTCATTCCTCCATGAAGAGGCTTCATATTAGGTTGATTCCCCTCATGGACTCAGATGGCTGAAATAGATTCAGGCATATCTAGACATGATTACTGGAGACAAACAAAATTGACTGTCCTTCAATGAGTCTGTTGTTAATTGAAGTTCTATTTATAATAGATATTTCCATGGCATCACCCATAAGGTATTACCTTCAATCTTATCACTGAGAAATGGATCATATGCCACCTACTTAATCCAATTCCTGATATTTGAAATTGATTATTCTTGAGCCTTATGCTTGCCATTTGTAGTTTAATTACTGCTGGAAAGTTAATCTCTATAAGAACAATAAACACTTAGGACAATGCCTCAATAAAATTTAAGTAGTGTTATTGTGTTTCATAAGTTTCCTATACCCTTGAGTCCTTGTATTTTTTCCATTGTTTCAGCAATTTGATTTTTAAAAATTTTTACCTTTTATTGTGGACCACTTTTAAAGTCTTTACTGAATTCATTACAATATTGCTTCTGTTTTATGTTTTGGTTTTTTTGGCCACAATGCATTTGGGATCTTATCCCCCCCAAGCAGTACTGAATCCCCATCACCTGCAAAAGTCTTAACCACTGGGATTCCAGGGAAGTCTTTGATTTGTTTTCTTTTATTCTTATATTTATCAGGTTTTCCCTGATAAATATTTGAGTAATATAATAAAATAAATCATTGTTTTGTAGGCAGGGAAAATGTTTTTAATCTTCCTCTGGCATCTTATTTGCTATGAAATTTTTCATTGGCTTATTCCTAAGAATGTATCTGTTTTCACTTTTCTTTTAGTCATCTTTTTTATTTTTAGTTTTTTATTTTAATTAATTTATTTTTTTAAGTGAAGGATAATTGCTTTATAGAATTTTGTTGTTTTCTGTCAAATATCAATAAGAATCAGTCATAGGTATATATATGTCCCCTCCCTCTCAAACCTCCTTCCCATCTCCCTCCCCATCCCACACCTCTAAATTATTACAGAGCCCCTGTTTGAGTTATTGCTGTGTTTCTTACACATTTTGGTAGAGTCAACACAGAGGAACATCATTGAATAAATTTAACTGTGTCATGGATGTCTTAGTGTATTGCGTTTAGTCTTAGGGCTCTCATGGAAAACTTCTTCATGTGTCTCTATGAGGAAAGTTATTCTGTGAAGAACTACTTTCCTTTGACAAAGAGATGTTGAGAGTAAGACAAGAGAGAAGAAAAGGGAAGTAGAGAAGATCAGTGAGATCACCTTCCCAGAAGGACGAAAATTTGAGGCCATCAGTCAGAACCACATGTGGGTGAGGGGGTAGAAACAGTGGAACTGTCGAGGGAGAGTCCAGGGAGTGGTGAGGAACTTTAAAAAGGTGAAGAACCTTGTTCATTGTAGATTGTGGTTAGTTGCGTCTGATTCTTTGTAACTCTTCAGATTGTAGTGCGCCAGTCTCCTCTGTCTTTGGGATTTTTCATGCAAGAATACTGGAGTGGTCTTACGTTTAGATCTTTAATCCATTTTGAGTTTATTTTTGTGTATGGTGTTAGAAAGTGTTCTAGTTTCATTCTTTTACAAGTGGTTGACCAGTTTTCCCAGCACCACTTGTTAAAGAGATTGTCTTTAATCCACTGTATATTCTTGCCTCCTTTGTCAAAGATAAGGTGTCCATATGTGCGTGGATTTATCTCTGGGCTTTCTATTTTGTTCCATTGATCAATATTTCTGTCTTTGTGCCAGTACCATACTGTCTTGATAACTGTGGCTTTGTAATAGAGCCTGAAGTCAGGTAGGTTGATTCCTCCAGTTCTATTCTTCTTTCTCAAGATAGCTTTGGCTATTCGAGGTTTTTTTGTATTTCCATACAAATTGTGAAATTATTTGTTCTAGCTCTGTGAAGAATACCGTTGGTAGCTTGATAGGGATTGCATTGAATCTATAAATTGCTTTAGGTAGTATACTCATTTTCACTATATTGATTCTTCCAATCCATGAACATGGTATATTTCTCCATCTATTAGTGTCCTCTTTGATTTCTTTCACCAGTGTTTTATAGTTTTCTATATATAAGTCTTTAGTTTCTTTAGGTAGATGAAAAATAAATGACCCAATCAAAAAATGGGCTAAAGAACTAAATAGACATTTCTCCAAAGAAGACATACAGATGGCTAACAAACACATGAAAAGATGCTCAACATCACTCATTATCAGAGAAATGCAAATCAAAACCACTATGAGGTACCATTTCATGCCAGTCAGAATGGCTGCAATCCAAAAGTCTACAAGCAATAAATGCTGGAGAGGGTGTAGAGAAAGGGAACTCTCTTACACTGTTGGTGGGAGTGCAAACTAGTACAGCCACTATGGAGAACAGTGTGGAGATTCCTTAAAAAACTGGAAATGGAACTGCCATATGACCTAGCAATCCCACTGCTGGGCATACACACTGAGGAAACCAGAAGGGAAAGAGACACGTGTACCCCAATGTTCATCGCAGCACTGTTTATAATAGCCAGGACATGGAAGCAACCTAGATGCCCATCAGCAGATGAATGGACAAGAAAGCTGGGGTACATATACACAATGGAGTATTACTCAGCCATTAAAAAGAATACATTTGAATCAGTTCTAATGAGATGGATGAAACTGGAACCTATTATACAGAGTGAAGTAAGCCAGAAAGAAAAACACCAATACAGTATACTAACACGTATATATGGAATTTAGAAAGATGGTAACAATAACCCTGTGTATGAGACAGCAAAAGAGACATCGATGTATAGGTCAGTCTTTTGGACTCTGTGGGAGAGGGAGAGGGTGGGGAGATTTGGGAGAATAGCATTGAAACATGTATAATATCATGTGTGAAACGAGTTGCCAGTCCAGGTTCGATGCACAGTACTGGATGCTTGGGGCTGGCGCACTGGGACAACCCAGAGGGAGGGTAGGGGAGGGAGGAGGGAGGAGGGTTCAGGATGGGGGACACAGGTATACCTGTGGCGGATTCATTTCGATATTTGGCAAAACTAATACAATATTGTAAAGTTTAAAAATAAAATTAAAAAAAAAAAAAGAATACTGGAGTGGGTTGCCATTCCTCCTCCAGAGGAATCTTCCCGACCCAGGGATCAAGCCTGTGTTTCCTCAATCTCCTGCATTGCAGGAAGATATCTTTACCCACTGAGCCACTGGGGAAGCCAGAGGGGTCGTTTTACTTTCAGCACCACAACTGGGAAACAGCTCCCTGCTTGGCCCTCTTGTTAACTCCAGAGCTTCCTTCATTGAGGTTCACAAAACAGCTGCAGATTTGAATAACGTTAGACCTTAGTTCATACTGAGAGTTCCCTGATCTTTAGCAAGAACTGTGGATTTCGAGCCTCAGGGGAATGGGGCATGTGAAGGATGAGAGAATTTTTAATAAACACTTTGTGAGACTATGATGACCTGAGATGCATAACTTTCATATGAGGACATGGGGAAATATATTATAATTACATTTAGAATTGGAAATACAGAAGGATCTTTCCTCAGTTTTACTCATTAAAGTAGCATATGCAAAGTGGTGCTTAAAGTCTATGTGTAGTTCTGTGAGAATGGTAACATAATAGCCATGCATGTACCTACACTATCCTGAAAGTAAATAAATAAAACAATCCCTTAATTATAGAATGCAATTTTTCTCCCACCTACATCACACTCTCCCCTCCCAGTGACAAACAAAATCTTGACTTTTTAATTCTTTTTCTTTCATTTGATCTTCTGTTAGGTTGACTCCTGTGAATTTGCCATTATTTGATCATGTTTGCACCATAAAACTGACAATAGGATGAAATATCGCTGTCTGATCACCTCTGTATGTATTCCTTTGCAATTTATAACTTGATGACTCATTAAAATTTAATTGTTATGCTTTAACCTTTTATCTTGATTTTTTCCTCATTATTGCACTTGGGAGATTTCAATGTTATCTTGGAGTGTATCAGTAAATAATTAATTTGCAATATGCTGTATATTTACATTGTGTTTGGAGACTTCAAAATAGATATTTTTTATCATATTGATGGAAATTTTGTTTGTAGCTAATTTTATGCTGTTATGAGTAAATCTGAGTATTCTTTTCTATTTCTCATGGTAGCATGAGGGGATCCATATCATCATCAACACCTTTTCATTTATAGTAACAATGTAAAAATTACTTCATCAACAGACATACCTCTTATTATTACATAACTGAGAGGCTTTTGATGCATTTATTTTCTTTCAAATATCTAATTGTGATAGACCTACTGAGTTGTTCATAATTTTCTCATTAATTCATATGAGCTTTTTTTTTTACATGATCAAGGTATTAGTGTTAGTTATACAAAATCAACCCTGACTATTCACTGGAAGGACTGATGCTAAAGCTGAAGCTCCAATGCTTTGGCCACCTGATGCAAAGAGCCAACTCACTGGAAAAGATCTCTGACGCTGGTAAAGATTGAAAGCAAAAGGAGAAAAGTGAGGCAGAGGATGAGATTGTTAAATAGCATCACCAACTCAATGGACGTGAATTTGGGCAAACTCCAGGAGATAGTGGAAGACAGAGGAGCCTGGCGTGCTGCAGTTCTTGGGGTCACAAAGGGTTGGACACAACTTAGCAGCTGAACAACAAAAACCATACCAACTGCAAAATTATTTCTTGAGTGTATGACTTCTTTTTGGATATCTTATACAGTTTTATTTTGTATGAACACAAGTGCATTGTTTTAGTTGCATAGTTAATAGCTGTTAATACTTTACATAATGGCATCAGTTAACAGGTCTTATTTATGAAAACAACAGGGTTTCCCTGGTAGTACAGCTGGTAAAGAATCTGCCTGCAATGCAGGAGACCCCTGTTCGATTCATGGGTCAGTAAGATCCCCTGGAGAAGGGATAGGTTACCCATTCCAGTATTCTTAGGCTTCCCTGGTGGCTCAGCTGGTAAAGAATCCACCTGAAATGCAGGCGACCTGGGTTCGAATGAAAACAATAGTACTTCAGTCTGAAGAATTCCCAGTCTTGGCTTTTACATTTGAAATATGAATTTAGTTTTCCCTTTGATGTTAAGCAGGATCCAAATTCATTTTTATGTACCTGTATAAACTTCCCATTTATGTATAGATTTCTTTATGGATTCTATCTTCTGGTCAATAGGTCTTCTATTTATCCCTGAGCCAATATAAAACATTTTAATTATTCTAGCTCACTAGACTAATAAAAATAAATTTATTGTGGTAACAGAGAAGCCTCAGACTCTGTTGATTACAATCACAAGGTACATTGTGTCATAACTTGAGTGCTTCTCTGATAACTTATGATGCAGTGTAAAAACATTGGTAATCAAGGGCCAGAATTTCAATGAATTGCCCATTATAATGAGGTCAGAATATTCAATCTACTACTTTGGGAAAATTGATACTGAAATTCTATAAAGGGAATGGAAAATGCCTGTCACATGCTCAGTCTATTTTTAAAATTTTAGTAAAATATATAACATAAAATTTCCAATCTTAATGATTTTTAAGTGTGCAGTTTTGTGGCATAATTGCATTCATCATGTTATGCTGTCATCACCAAGATTTGTTTCCACGTGTTTTTCATCGCCTCAAACTCTCCCCCAACCGTAGTCCCTGGCAAATTGTAGTCTAATTTCTGTTTCTATAAATGTTTCTACTCTAGTCATTGCATATAAATGGAATGATACAATAAATGTCTTTTTTTCTTTTTCAATTTCCTCTTGTTAAGAAGCTATTTTTTTTAATTCTTTATTGGATTTGTTACAATATTGCTTCTCTTTTTTTAATGTTTTGGTTTTTTGGCTGTGAGGCATGTAGGATCTTAGCTCTCCCACCAGGGATCAAACCCACACCCCCTGTGCTGATGGACAAAGTCATAACCACTGAACTATCAAGGAAGTCTGTCTTTTTCAATTTCTTACTGTGAAGTTTTTCAAACATACAGGAAAGAATGATATAGTGAACACCCATTTGCCCACCACCTACATTGAATAGTTAACTTTTTGCAATATTTGCTTTATTGATCTATGTACACTATTTTTTTCTTTTTTGTTGTGTTAAAATACACATAACATAAAATGTACCACCTGAACCATTTCTGAGTTCACAGTTTAGTAGTGTTAAGCATAAGAACATTTTAGTCTTGCAAATCAGAAACTCTATTCTCTTAAAACAAGAATTCTCCTTTTCTGCCTCTTCACAGACCCAGATAACTACTGTTCTATTTTCTACTTCGATGAATTTCAGTACTTTAGATGGTTCATATAAATAAAATCTGTCTTTTTGTGACTGACTTGTTCCACTTAGCCTAATGTTCTCAATTCTCATCCATATTGTTGCATATGGCAAAATTTCTTTCCTTTCCAAGACTGAATAACATTCCATTGTCTGTAAATAGCACATTTTGTTTATCCATTCATCCACTGGGTCTCTCCCACTTCCTGATTATTATAAATTGTGCGACTATGAACACTCGCTGGTAAAGAATCTGATTGCAATGCGGGAGACCCCGGTTCGATTCCTGGGTTGGAATGGACAGGCTATCCATTCCAGTATTCTTGGGCTCCCCTGATGGTTAAGCTGGTATAGCTGGTAAAGCTGGAAAAGAATCTGCCTGCAATGTGGGAGACCTGAGTTCGATCCCTGGGTTGGGAAGATCCCCTGGAGAAGGACACAGCTACCCATTCCAGTATCCTGGCCTGGAGAATTCCATGGACTGTACAGTACAGGGGGTCGCAAAGAGTTGGACACAACTGAGCCACTTTCACTTTCATGAACAAGTTCAATTCCGTTCAGTCACTCAGTCCTGTCTGACTCTTTTTGGGTGTATGTGTGAGTTAAGGTTTATTTGGGACAAAATGAGAAGTATAGCCCCAAAGACAGCATTTCAGATAGCTGAGAAACTGCTCCAAAGAGGTAGAGGGGAAGGTCAGTGTTACATATGATTTTAGTGAAGAGGGTACATGCAGTCAAGCACACATTTTGGCAGAGGCTTGCTGCTAGTCTCATGTCCGACTTTACAACCCCAGGGACTGCAGCACGCCAGGCTTCCCTCTCCACCACAAACTGCCAGAGCTTGCTCAAACTCATGTACAAAGTTGTGGAAATGTCTCTTAGAATCTTAATTTAAAAATTTTAAAGAATCATTATTTTTTAAGTCTTTATTGAATTTGTTACAGTATTGCTTCTGTTTTATGTTTTGGCTTTTTTTGGCCATGAGGCATGTTGCATCTCCATGAGAGATGGAGACCGTGAGGTCTATGGAGGAGATAAGGGTTTGATCCCTGTGGTAAGATCCCTGGTCGGGGAGCAAAGATTTCTGCCCCCACCATGCCTCGCAGCCAAAAAACACAAAAACATAAAAATAGAAGCAATATTGTATCAATAGCCAATTTCCACCTGGGCCCTTGACAGCTAAAATTTTAAATCTTTATATCATGTGTATTTTTCTGTTATTTTATGTGTTTGGAGCAAATGACGTTAAGAAGGTAAGGGATGACATTACTAATGCCATCTTTTGTCTTGTTAGTTTTAATATATCAAGAAAATTGTAGGTTAATATAGGCCATATTGTAGCAGTGATAAATCCATAGATATATGAAAATATTGAATTCCTTAAAGATGAAAAATAGTTTAATCAATATTAATGTGGAGTACTACTTCCACCTATTAGATAATGGATAAATCTAAATAAATGTTCTCAGATTATACTTGCCCACTTTTGTTTTACCATGACTTTTTAACTGCTTATGAGTCTATGAAAAACTAAGGAATGGACATGAGCAGGTACAGATGTTGAAAAGTGGGTAGTCTGTACTTAGCCTGAATTTCTGCAGTGTAGAGTCTTTTTATTTACTTGTTTGTTTGCTTATGATTTCACTGTGTCTTCATTGCTGCACACAATCTTTCTCTAGTTGTGGCGAGCAGGAGCTCTTCTTCGTTGCAGTGCACAGGCTTCTCATTGCAGTGGCTTCTCTTGTTGCAGACACAGTCTCTAGCTGCATGGGCTTCAGTAGTTGTGGCTCATGGGCTCTAGAGCACAGGTTCAGTAGTTATGGTACATGGACTTAGTTGCTCAGCGGCGTTTGGGACTGTACCAGATCAGAGATCTAACCCGAGTCCCCTGCGTTGGCAGACAGATTATCCATTGTACACCAGGGAAGTCCCAGTGTAGAGTGTTGACCTACAGGTTTGCACTGTCCTGGGATCACAATGACAATAAATTGACTGGTTAATAAGGAGCTTTGGAAATTGAATCTCCGGAGTTCCAGACTGCATGAGTTCCATCTGCCTGTGACCATCTCAATCAACAGTTCTTTCTCAGAAAAGAAACAGCACACCTGAGACTCCTCATAACAGATCCCTCCTGTCCAGGAGCTGGTGACTCACTCAGACCTTCTGTTCTTTCTAAGGACAGCTCTTCCAAACCAGACACGTGAAGCATCATTCCACTGTGATGTCAGCCAGGTAACCTAACCTCCCTCTGTCAATGTTTGGAAATTATAGCAAGTATTTTGCAATAGGTACATCCAGGGGAAGCTGTGAAGAGCGTACATATATTAGATGATCACAGCTAAGTCATCCATGGGTCTCCTGCCAAACTGTTTGTCATCTTCTTCAATATTTCCTTGTACTTTGCACCAGTACTCAAAAACCTTTCATTTATTAATATTTTACTGATTCCCTGCTATGACAAGGACCACTTCTTCCTGAGTAGAAAGTTGCCCATTCTCAGTGAGGGTGATTTTGAAGAATTGTCTGACATTTCTTTGTGTTTCTTTAATATGGGAGGTGTGCAAAAAAAGTTGATAAATTTCACCTTATCAGCCCATTCCTGGTCCTTGACACACCTAGGAATTATCTCTGTTGTTTGAGTCTGAGGTCACTGGGGATTCAGACAGAATCTTCAACTGCCTCCCTAGTCTGTTTCTTCTTATAAAATTACCAAATGTTTTAAATAATCAGAGCAGCATAGATATCAATAGAATGTTGTTGCTCAGTTACTCAGAGAAGGCAATGGCAACCCCACTCCAGTACTCTTGCCTGGAAAATTCCATGGGCGGAGGAGCCTGGTAGGCTGCAATTCATGGGGTCGTAAAGAGTCAGACATGACTGAGTGACTTCACTTTCACTTTTCACTTTCATGCATTGGAGAAGGAATGGCAACCCACTCCAGTGTTCTTGCCTGGAGAATCCCAGGGACGGGGGAGCCTGGTGGGCTGCCATCTACGGGGTCTTACAGAGTCGGACACGACCTAAGTGACTTAGCAGCAGCAGCTCAGTTGCTACCTTATGTAACTCTTTTGCAACCCCATGGACTATAGCCCACCAGACTCTTCTGTCCATGTGATTTCCAAGGCAAGAATACTGGAGTGGGTTGCCATTTCCTTCTCCAGGGGATCTTCCCAAAGCAGGGATCGAACTTGTGTCTCCTGCATTGCAGGTGGGTTCTTTACCAGTGAGCCACCACGAAAATCCTATAGATAGACTACTACAAGTTACCCGTGTCAGATTCATGTTGATGTATGGCAAAACTAATACAATATTGCAAAGTAATTAGCCTCTAATTAAAATAAATAAACTTAAATTAAAAAAAAAAAACAGTCACCTCTTAACCATTTCCAGGTTTAATTTTGATTATTGACTGTTATATCAGCTTTAGGTTCTTTTTACAGTAACAGAAAATTATGCACCAGAAGACTTTCCTTTCTCACCACCCTCCATTAGTCCCCTTCCCTTCCCAGGGTGCTTTCTTCCTCTTGTGATAGACCTGCTGCTTGTCTAGGGATGATATATTTTATTTTCTATTTCATCTTTTTCATCAGATTTATCAATAACATGGAGCTCAGAAACAAAACAGGTGTTTCAGGATTTCTTCTCATGGAAGTGACAGAGGATCCAAAACTGCAGTCCCTTGTCTTCAGCCTGTTCCTGTCCATGTACCTGGTCACTGTGCTGGGAAACCTGCTCATCATCCTGGCCATCAACTATGACCCCCACCTCCACACCCCCATGTACTTCTTCCTCTCCAATCTATCCTTTACTGACATCTGTTTAAGTACAACCACAATCCCAAAGATGCTGATGCACATCCACACACAGAACCAAAGCATCTCTTACGCAGGCTGCCTCACGCAGGTCTGCTTTGTCCTGGTGTTTGCAAGTTTGGATAGTTATATTCTTTCAGCAATGGCCTATGATCGCTATGTGGCCATTTGTCATCCACTGAGGTACGCTGTCATCATGAACTCTCGTCTCTGTTGCTTGTTGATTCTTCTTTCTCTGTTTACTAGCATTGTGGATGCCCTACTCCACAGTCTGATGCTCTTGCAGCTGTCCTTCTGTACAGATCTTGAAATCCCCCTCTTCTTCTGTGAAGTCGTTCAGGTCATCAAGCTTGCATGCTCTGATACCCTCATCAACAATATCCTGATATATTTTGCATCTAGCATATTAGGTGGTATTCCTGTATGTGGAATCATTTTCTCTTATATTCAGATAGTGTCCTCTGTGTTGAGAATAGCATCAGTAAGTGGAAAGTATAAAGCTTTTTCCACCTGTGTGTCTCACCTCTCAATTGTGTCCTTATTTTATGGGACAGCTTTTGGTGTGTACGTTAGCTCTGCTTTTAGTAACTCCTCCAGAAACACTGCGGTGCTTTCAATGATGTACACTGTGGTCCCTCAAACGATGAACCCCTTCATCTATAGCCTGAGAAACAGGGATGTGAAAGGTGCCTTGAGGAAACTTGTCAGTATCTAGGACATCTTTTCTTCTGGGATATCTCATTTGCTTTGCACTGGGGTTTCTGGAATGAGTCAGAGTGATAGAAAAACTGGGCAAGCCAGAATGTTTGTCTGGTTCTTTCACCACCAAATTCTTTGAAAATAACTATGTAACATAATGAAAAGTTCATTTTTACTTTGGGTTTTGATTGCTATGAGAGCCTTAGCTTGACTATATGGAGTATGACTGCTTCTAAGAAGTTCACCCTTATAAGCGCTACTTAGGACAATGCCTGGTGCCTAGTAAGTACACAATAAAGTTAACTAGTATCACTGTGTTCCATACTTGCCTATATTCATCAGTTTTGTAAACTTAATGTTCTCACATATTTTTATCACTTGCCTCAGCAACAAGATTAGTTTTCCTTCATGTTATGTTTATCAGCTGCTTTTTCTACTCTGCATAATGAAATAAAATAAGTTGTGTTCAGGTACTCAGGGTAATTATTGATAATCTTCTAACATCTTATTTGCTTTGAGCTTTCTCACTGGCCTATTTATAAGAATGTGTCTGAGTTTTCAGTTCTCTCCTCAATCATCTTATATTACTGTACTTCTTACATGTCACTGGTGGAATCTGAAAAAAAAAAAAAACATTAAAATGGATTGTATCATTGATGTCATAGAGGACTGGTTGCAGTCTTGGGGATCTTAATGCAAAACTTTTTTTCTATTTTAATTGTATTTGTTTATTTTTTACTGCGCAGGGTCTGCTTTGCTTTGCACAGGCTTGCTCTAGCTGCAGCCAGCGGGGGCTGCTCTTCATTATGATGCTAGGACTTCTCATTGTGGTGGTTTCTTTTGCTGAGGAGCACAGGCTCTAGGCTTCAGGAGTTGCAGCATATGGGCTCAGTAGTTTTGGCTTTCTGGCCCTAGAGCACAGGCTCATTAGTTGTGGTACATGGGCTCAGTAGTTGTGGTACACAGGCTTAGTAGTTCCATGGCACATGGAACCTTCCCAGACCAGAGATCGAACCCATGTCCTCTGCATTGGCAAGAGGACTCTTTTTTTTTTTAATTAATTTATTTTTAACTGAAGGATAGTTGCTTTACAGAATTTTGTTGTTTTCTGTCAAACGTCAACATGAGTCAGCCATAGGTATACATATGTCCCGTCCTCTTGAACCTCCCTCTCATCTCCCTCCCCATCCCACCCCTCTAGGTTGATACAGGGCACAGCAGGAGGATTCTTATCCGCTGTACCACCAGGGAAGTCCAATGCAAAGCGTTTTAATGTGTCTTTATGAGGAAATTTATTCTATGGTGAACTATATTCTTTTGAAATGGAGATGTTGAATTAAGGACAAGAAAGGAAAAAAGGGGGGGATTTGATACGGACAGTGACATTACTTTTCCTATGAGCATAAAAAAGCAGGGCCATAAGTTAGAATTATCTCTGTGAGGATGCAGGTGAAACAATGGAGATCTCAAAGGAGAGCTGAAGGAGTGACTGCGGAAACTTCTGTTCTCCTCATTGGTGGTTGAAAGGTTGTTTTATTTTCAGCACCAAAACTGGAGAACAGCTCCCTGGCTGCCACACAAGCAGAGCTTCCCCCACAGAACAGATGCAGAAGTAGTTCACCTGGGACTTCCCCGGTGGTCCAACGGTTAAGAATCCACCTGACAATGCAGGAGACATGGGTTCAATCCCAGGAAAACCCCCACATGCTTAGAGGTAACTAAGCCGCTGCACCACACTTACTGAGCCCATGCCCTAGAACCCACGCTCCACAACAGAATGCGCTGCAATAAGAAGGCGGTGCACCGCAACTAGAGGGTAGTCCCCGCTCGCTGCAACTCGAAAAAGTCCATGCACAACAACGAAGACCCAGCACAGCCAAAAATAAATGAATGAAAGTGTGAAAATGTTAGTTGCTCAGTCATGTCCAACTCTTTGTGACCCCATGGACTATAGCCCGCCAGGCTCCTCCATCTATGGGATTTTCCAGGCAAGAATACTGAAGTGGGTTGCCATTTCCTTCTCCTGAGCATCTTCCCCACCCAGGGATCGAACCTGGGTCTCCCCATTGCAGGCAGACTGTTTACCATCTTTTAATATAAAAAGAATCAGATCATCTGAGACTTTTGTACTAAGATTTCTCTGACCTCCAGCAAGAACTACTGACTTTGAACCTCTGGGGGAGACTTGTGGAGAACCTGCGTTCATTTTTACACCCATAACTCTGATATTTTTCAAAAAGTATGACCCATTTTTATTTAAAAGTTGAAAGAATTTTTAAAACTTTTACATTGAATGAAAATTTTTAATAGGCACTATGAGATTCTGAAGACCTCTGAAATCTGAGATGCTTGACTTCAATATTAAACAACATGGGAGAATATGTTTAGAATTATGAAGATAGCAGGCCTTTCCCCAACTTCTTAAATATAGTATATGCTAAGTAGTGCATAAGATTTATCTGTAGTTTTGAAAGAATAGATAAGAACATGATATGAACCTATATATAAGGGTTAAAAATACAGCAATGTCATTACCACAGAATCCACCTGAAGTGTTTCACAGTCACAACACTCTCTCCTCTTCCAGTACAAACACTACCCTTAACTAACTTTCTTTGAAATTATTCTTTTGGGTTGAATCCTACGAAATTGCCAAAATTTTATCATATTTGTCCTATGAAACTGGCAATAGAATTAAATTTCATTGTATTATCTCCCCAATATATGTTCCTGCCCAATTTATAAATTGACTTCTTTTCAAACTTATTGGAAGTTTAATATAATGTATGAGTTTTTTAATCTCGATTGCTTCTCTCATTATGGCACTTTGAGATTTAATCAAGTTGTTGGGTATATCAGTAACGAATTTATTTCTAATCCTTTGTATTTCAACATTATGTATGGTGACTTTTCAAAGTAAGCATCCTGCCCAATATTGATGAAAATTTTGTTTGTAATTGGTTTTTTTTTTCACTATTAAAAATAAACCTGAGTATTCTTGTATATATTTCTTGGTGAAAATGAGACAAGTTTTATGTTTGCAATGAAATTACTGAGTGTAAGTGGGTATGAATGTTCCTTTGAGTTGTACCAAAGAGTTCTCCTAAGTGACGAAAACAAGTACACACACTTTCTGATGAAGGCTTGGTGATCTGTATCACAACTGATACACTTTCAAATAAACTGATAACCTAATGTAAAAATCATTTCATTAATTGACATATCTCTTTTTATTATTTGGTTGAGAGTTTTTTCCACATATTAATTTCTCTTTCTTGTAAATATATGTTTGTGATATCTCAAATGAGTTCTCTTTTTTATCTTTTTTTTAATTTTTATTTATTTATTTGGCTGCGCTTGGTCTTAGTTGTGGCATTTGGGATCTTTAGTTGCAGCATTTGGGATCCAGTTCCCTGACCCGGGATCGAACACAGGCCGCCTGCATTGGGAGCTTGGAGTCTTAGCCACTGGACCACCAGAAGTCCTTCTTTTTCTTTTTAATTCACATGAGTTCTTTATATAATTTCAACCCACACTCCCCTAAAATACACCAAAATGTACAGTGAAACTATCATGAAGAGATTAGAAAAGATGGTTGTGAAAGCTAAAAAAAAAAAAGGAGTATCAGACTTTTATGTATTGACCACAGACAATTGTCAGGAAATAAATTATTATCTGCTATAGAAATATACACAGTGAAAATTCAGTTTGAGGAGACATTAGTGACTGTTGAAGAGAAAAACTCCTGAGAGTTTCCAATTTTATAATAACATTTAAAGATATACTAATTATATGCACATATATAACTATATTTTCACATATAAACTTGGTATTAGACTTTGTGATGTAACTAATTAGGTAGAGATTCCTTTGCTCATATTGCAAAAAGGAAAACTGGAATCCAATTAGAGAACGATGATGTGCTCATATTTAAAGAATTAGAAAAGGAGGTGAGCAGACTCAGATGGAAAAAACTACAAGGTATACAACTGGTCTCATAGGATCAGGAAAGCAGCTACTCTGATTCCTCCTTTCCAGAGTCTTGGCCTTTACAGATTTGCACTGCCCTGGGATCGCAGTGACAATCAAATTGTTTGGCTAATGAGGAGCTTTGGAAATTGAACCTCTAGGGATACAGAGACAGTATACTGCCTGTGACCACCTCATTCAACAATGCTTTCTGTGAAAAGTTACAGCACACCTAAGCCTACTCGCATCCGTGATCCCTCTTGCCCAGGAGCTCTGGTCTCACTCAATCCTTCTGCCATTCCCGAGGACACATCTCCTATGTGGCAAGTCAAAGAAGACATCGAGCATCAGTCCACTGTGATGCCAGCCAGGAATCCTAACGTCTCTCAGTGAGTGTTTGGACGTGAAGTCAGGTATTATGCAACAGGCTCATCCAAGGGAAGCTGTGAGGAGAGTACCTACATCAGACGGTTTAGAACTAAGCCACCCGCAGTCCTCCTGTCTGTCAGTCATCTTCTTCACGTGTTTCTTTGTACTTAGCACCAATGCTAAAGCATCTCTCATTTACTCATATTGTACTCACTCTACTATGACCAGGAGCATCTCTTTCTGAGGAGAAATCTGTCTTTTTTAAATCAGGTGGACTGTTATCATTCTCTAACATTCACTTGCAATCTTGTGGTAAGAAAATTGGTAAAGCTCACCTTATCATGCTATTGCTGGTTCGTGACATACCCGTGTATTACCTCAATTGCCTGCCTCTGAGGTCTCAGGGGATCCAGATAAAATGTTCAAGCAGCCTCTCCCTGTTTCTCGTCATAAAATGGCCAGGTTTTAAATAGCTAAAACAATATACACAGTGTAATTTTTTAATGACACCTGTTAACCCTTTCCAGAATTAACATTTGTTGATGCTGCTATGTCAGCTTAAGGTTTTTTTAACTGAAAAAAAGTTTTTAAAGAAACAGAATAATTCACATACACAAGATGCACTTTTTTTTTTTTTTTTGCCACACCACACAGCATGGGGGATCTTAGCTCCCTTAACAGGGATGGAACCCATGCCCCCTGCACTGGAAGGGCAGAGTCTCAACCATTGGACTGCCAGAGAAGTCCCAGGCACATCTTTTTAATTGCCCTCTTTCAATCTGCTTCCCTTATTCTTTAGATGTTTTTGCTTCTGGTGACACTCTTCCTTCTAGTCTAGAAAACACACGTTTGATTGTATTATCATTCCACCTTTTCCATCAGATTTATCAACAGTATGGAACAGAGGAATAAAACACATGCTTCAGATTTTCTTCTCATGGAAGTGACAGAGGATCCAAAGCTGCGGTCCTTCCTTTTCAGCCTCTTCTTGTCCATGTATCTGGTCACAGTCCTGGGAAATCTGCTCATCATCCTAGCCGTCAGCTCTGACTCCCACCTCCACACCCCCATGTACTTCTTTCTCTCCAATCTGTCTGTTAACGACATCTGTTTAACCACTACCACAATCCCAAAGATGCTAGTGAACATCCAAACACAGAATCAGAGCATCACTTATACAGGCTGCCTCACGCAGATCTGCTTTGTCCTGGTGTTTGCTAGTTTGGAAAGTTCTCTCCTTGCAGTAATGGCCTATGACCGGTATGTGGCCATTTGTCACCCACTGAGATATAGTGTTATCATGAGCCCCCGCCTCTGTGGGCTGGTGATCTTACTCACCCTGTTTATTATTATTATGGATGCCCTGCTCCACACTCTGATGCTGTTACAGCTGACCTTCTGCACAGACCTGGAAATCCCCCTCTTCTTCTGTGAAGTTGTTCAGGTCATCAAGCTTGCATGTTCTGATACCTTCATTAACAATATCCTGATATATTTGGCAACTAGCATATTTGGGGGTATTCCTGTGTGTGGAATCATTTTCTCTTATATTCAGATAGTGTCCTCTGTCTTGAGAATGCCATCAGCAAGTGGAAAGTATAGAGCGTTTTCCACCTGTGGGTCTCACCTCTCAGTTGTGTCCTTATTCTATGGGACAGGTTTGGGGGTGAACATTAGTTTTGCTCTTACTAACTCTTCCAGAAACACTGCCGTGCTTTCAATGATGTACACTGTTGTTCCTCAAATGATGAACCCCTTCATTTATAGCCTGAGGAACAGGGACATGAAAGAAGCCTTGAGGAAACTCATTGTTAAGACTCCTTTTCTGTGATTGTCTCTTCTGCTTTGTACTGGCATTTCTAGAATGAACCAGAGTAACAGAATGTCAGGTGAACCAGAAAGCCTGACTCTTGTCCCACCAACTTATTCTAAAATGACTAGATAACATAGTGGCTAAGGGAATTTTAACTTGAGGTTGAAACCAACTTCCTGTTTGCTTGGCTCAGTGATGTTTCACAAATGAGTCCCATTTCCTAGTCCTGTTTTCCTCCATGCACTCCTTAAGAAGCTAATGGAGGCAGGAAATACACTGATATCATTGGAACATCAAAAAAAAAGAAACGTGGAAATTTTGGATATGTCAGGGAGAGGATCTAATAAATTTGTGGACATAAGAACCTTGATTTAGCTCGATCTTATGGTTGGGGCCAAAAAAGGTCCATATAGTGAAAACTATGGTTTTCCAGTAGTCATGTACAGATGTGAGAATTGGACCATAAGGAAAGCTTAATGCCAAAGAATTGATGCTTTCGAACTCTGATGTTGGAGAAGACTCTTGAGAATCTCATGAATTGCAAGGAGATCTAACCAATCAATCCTAAAGAAATAAACCCTGAATATGCACTGAAAGGGCTGATACTGAAGCTGAAGCTCCAATACTTTGGCCACCTGATGGGAAGAACCGACTTACTGGAGCTATGATGTTGGGAAATATTGAAGGAAAAAGGAGAAAGGGTTGGCAGAGGATGAAATGGTTAGAGAGCATCCCTGACTCAATGGACACAAATTTGAGCAAACTTCAGGAGACAGTAAAGGACAGAGGAGCCTGGCGTGCGTGCTGCCATTCATGGGATCACAAAGAGTCAGACACGACTTAGTGACGAACAACAACAGAACTGCATCCCAGGCTCAAGCCTACTGTGAGACATGTGGAGATTTGTATGCACTGCATATTTCTTTTTACATGTGATATTGCTTTTGAATATCTTTTGTAGTTTGTTTTTTTATGGGGGCAGGGTATGAACACAAGTGCTTAATTTTAATGCAGTGCATTTGTCAATACTTTCCATAATGATTTGTACTCTCTAGAGTAAAAATACAAATCACCTTGGAAAATTAACTAGTATTGTTGTGTTCCATAATATGCTGATATTCTAATTTGTAAACCTACTGGTCTCGCATATTTTTACCGCTTGCTTCAGCAATTAGGTTAGTTTTGTTTTCTTTCATGTTGTATTTATCAGCTGCCTTTTCTGATGTGTCACATAATAAAATAAATATTATTTATGCAGCAAAAATGAACTCATTTCCAATACTCTGGACTTGTACATGTATGCTGTATCTTTTCCAAAATATATGTTCTTCCTGATGCTGGAAGTTTCATTTCTTTGTAGCTAGTTTTCTGGTGTTATAGATAAATCATTTTGAATAGTGTCTTATATGTTTCTGGTGTTAATGAGAGTGTTTTGTAATTGAGATGGAAATACTGGGTATTAGAGATATCAAGTCTCCTTTGGGTAGTTCCAATAAGCTTTTCTTTGGACAAATAGACATACACTGGAAAGTACTAGTGATCTATTTCATCACAAATGTTTTCAAAAATACTGACAGTCTAATGGGTATAAAAGTGATTTCATTAATTCACGTGTGTCTTATTATTAAATGGTTGATATTATCTTCATATACTTCTTTCATATCTGTTAAATTTCTGCTTGTGGTACTTCTGCTGAGTTCCTTCCCTTTTCATAATTGATCCATGTGACTTTGTATTACCAGGTTATTATTTTCACCTGAATGCACTGCAGTTTTTTTCACATGTGTTTTTGCTTTTGGATATCTTTTTTTTTTTTAGGTTTTTTTGAGGGGACAGGGTATGAACGTAAGGGCTTAATTTTAGTGGAGTGCATTTGTCAATACCTTCCATAATGGTTTGTGCTCCCAGATGTTTTTTATAAATCCCAGGGTTACTTCAATCTGAGGGATTCATCGTTTTGGCTTTTGTATTTGAAACAAACCCTTCCTGGAATTTAATTTTGCCTTGATGTGAGGCAGAGATCCAAATTCATTTTTCTATCCCTGAATAAACTGTCCATTTATGTGTGGTCTTAGGCTGGACTCTACATTATCATCAGCAAGTCATATTTACTCCTGTACCAATTTTATAGGTTTTAATTATTGTAGCAAACCATTCAGCTAAAGAGCTTCCTTGATGGCTCAGATGTTGAAATCTGCATCTCCCTTTTTTGAACTTTTTATTTTACACTGGATTAGAGCCGATTAATGGGCTTCCCAGGTGGCACAGTTGTAAAGAATCTGCCTGCAATGCAGGAGACCCAAGTTCAATCTCTGGCTCAGGAAGATCCCCTGGAGGAGGAAATGGCAACCCACTCCACTATTCTTGCCTTAATCCCATGGACAGAGGAGCCTGGCAGGCTTCAGTCCATGGGATCACAAAGAGTTGAACATGACTGAGCACACACAGAGACAGAAAGTGAAGAAAACTATTAATACATATTGAAGCTATTTTGATAAATTAGAAAAGATGGCCATGATATACTAATTGATCAGAGATGGTATTGTCATAGAGAATATATTGCAATGAATAAAATTTGTGTGAAAAACACATGGTCAAGATTAAGATTCAGGAAACATGAAACCCTGAAATTTTTGTGGGGTTTTTTTTTACATGACCCAATCAAAAAATGCGCTAAAGAACTAAATAGACATTTCTCCAAAGAAGGCATACAGATGGCTAACAAACACATGAAAAGATGCTCAACATCACTCATTATCAGAGAAATGCAAATCAAAACCACTATGAGGTACCATTTCATGCCAGTCAGAATGGCTGCGATCCAAAAGTCTACAAATAATAAATGCTGGAGAGGGTGTGGAGAAAAGGGAACCCTCTTACACTGCTGGTGGGAATGCAAACTAGTACAGCCACTATGGAGAACAGTGTGGAGATTCCTTTAAAAACTGGAAATAGAACTGCCTTATGACCCAGCAATCCCAATGCTGGGCATACACACTGAGGAAACCAGAATTGAAAGAGACACATGTACCCCAATGTTCATCGCAGCACTGTTTATAATAGCCAGGACATGGAAACAACCTAGATGTCCATCAGCAGATGAATGGATAAGAAAGCTGTGGTACATATACACAATGGAGTATTACTCAGCCATTAAAAAGAATACATTTGAATCAGTTCCAATGAGGTGGGTGAAACTGGAGCCTATTATACAGAGTGAAGTAAGCCAGAAAGAAAAACACCAATACAGTATACTAATGCATATATATGGAATTTAGAAAGATGGTAACAATAACCTTCTATACGAGACAGCAAAAGAGACACTGATGTATAGAACAGTTTTTTGGACTCTGTGGGAGAGGGAGAGGGTGGGATGATTTGGGAGAATGGCATTGAAACATGTATAATATCATATATGAAATGAGTCACCAGTCCAGGTTTGAGCACCATACTGGATGCTTGGGCTGGTGCACTGGAACGACCCAGAGGGATGGTATGGGGAGGGAGGAGGGAGGAGGGTTCAGGATGGGGAACACGTGTATACCTGTGGCGGATTCATGTTGATACATGACAAAACCAATACAATGTTGTAAAGTTAAAAAAAAAAAAAATATATATATATATATAAACAAGTATGTTTTTAAAATGTTACTTGTGTAATACATAGCATATATTTTATAAGTAATTATAATATACAAAACATAATATTATAGCTTATTATATTATAGGATTATATATAGTATAGATTAGTATAATATACTAAGCATTATAGAATTATATCCCTGGTCTTTAAGGATTGGCACAGTACTGGGATCACAGTGATAATAAAATTGCTTGACTAATGAGGAGCTTTGGAAATTGAACCTCTAGGGAGTACAGAGATTGTGCTCTGCCTGTGACCGCCCCAATCAACAGTCCTTTCCCTGAAAAGCAGTAACACACCTGAGCCTCCTTCCATAGATGACCCTTCTTGCCTTGGAGCCTTGTGGCTCACTCAGTTCCTCTGCCCCTCCTGAATACAGATCTGTATGGAACATTCGGCAGAAATGTCAACCATCATTCCACTGTGATGCCACTCAGGTAACCTAATGTCCCTCAGTAAGATTTGAAAATGAGGACAGGTGTCTCGCTATACTTATCCAAAGGAAGCTATGAGGAAAGAATATACATCAGATGATTAGAAATAAGCTACTCCAGGCCTCCTGCCTGTCTCTCATTTTCTTCTCAAGTTTCCTTGTAATTTGCACCAGTATTAAAATGCATCTCATTGACTAATGTTGTAGTCACTCTCTACTATAACCAAAACCATTTCCTCTTGAGTTGAAATCTGCACCCCCCTTTTCTGAACTTTGTACTTTATACTGGAGTAGAGCCGGTTAATGGGCTTCCCAGGTGGCACAGTGGTAAAGAATCCACCTGCAACGCAGCAGACGCAAGAGACATGGTTTCCATCTCTGGGTTGGGAAGACATCCGGGAGAACGAAACGGTGACCCACTCCAGTATTCTTGCCTGGAAAATCCCATGGAGAGGGGAGCCTGGCAGGCTAGAGTCCATGGAGTCATAAGAGAGTTGGACCCAACTGAGCATGGCCACACGCACACACACACAATGTAGTCACCGTTTAAGGTGGACGGCAAAGGGACTCAGTCATGTATATACATATATCCATTCTTCCCACAACTCCCTTCCCATCTAGGCTGCCACATAACATTGAGCAGAGCCCCTATGGTACACAGTAGGACCTTATGGTTATTTACAAAACAGAAACAGATTCACAGACTTAGAGAACACACTTATGGTTGCTAAGGCAGAAGAATGAGAGGAAGGGACTGTTAGGGAGTTTGGAACCAATATGTACACACACTCTACTTCAAATCTGCTTTTCTTAAAACAGGATCACTTTAAAATGTTTCCAACATTCATTTGCCATCTTGTTGGGCTATGGGGTGGGTGGACAGGAAGTTCAATAAAGTTTATCTTATCTTCTCATTCGATTCTTGACATTTGTAATTATTGTTCAGTCGCTACGTCGTGTCCAACTCTTTGCTACACTATGGACTGCGGCAGGCCAGGCTTCCCTGTCCTTCACTGTCTCCTGAGGTTGGCTCAAATTCATGTCCATTGAGTCAGTGATCGTATCCAACCAACTTATCCTCTGTTGCCCACTTCTCCTCCCGTCCTCTATCTTTCCCAGCATCAGAGTCTTTTCCAAGGAGTCGGCTCTTCACATCAGGTGGCTAAAATGTTGGACCTTCAGCTTCAGCGTCAGTCCTTCCAGTGAATATTCAGGGTTGATTCCCTTTAGGATTGACTGGTTTGATCTCCTTGCTGTCCAAAGGACATCAAGGTTATTGACATACCTATGTATTATTTCAGTTTCCTGGCTCTGAGTTCTCTGGGGAATCTAGACAGAATATAAAACTGCCTCCCTAGTCTCTCTTTAGAAAATTACCAAATGTCTCAAATAATCTAAATAGTATAGTTAGTGTATTATAAAAAGTGACTACCCCTTAAGCCCCTATGGGAATCAACAATGGATCATATCCACTATCAGGTTCAGTTTTTTAAAAAAGTAATGGAATAATATGTATTCAGAAGGAATGTTTCTTACTCTTCTCTGTCTCCATCTCATCCCAAGACAGTGTCTGCCTTTTGTGATTCTCCTGCTAGTGCAGAAAACCCACATTTGATATGTTGTCAGTTTCCATCCTTCTCACCAGATTTTTCCACAACATGGGACCCAGAAACAAAACAGGAATTTTAGAATTCCTTCTTATGGAAGTGACAGAAGATCCGGAACTGCAGCCACTCCACTTCATTCTGTTCCTGTTCATATACCTGGTTACCATTCTGGGAAACCTGCTCATCATCATGGCTGTCATCTCTGACTCCCACCTCCACACCCCCATGTACTTCTTTCTCTACAACTTGTCCTTTACTGACATCTGTTTAAGCACAACCACGATCCCAAAGATGCTAGTGAACATCCAAACACAGAATCAGAGCATCACATATACAGGCTGCCTCACCCAGCTCTGCTTCATCCTAGTCTTTGTTGGTTTGGAAAATAGTCTTCTCGCAGTAATGGCCTATGACCGGTATGTGGCCATTTGTCACCCACTGAGGTACATGGCCATCATGAACTTCCCCCTCTGTGGCCAGCTGATTCTATTCTCCTTGTTTATTAGCATCGTGGATGCCCTGCTCCACAGCCTGATGGTGTTGCAGCTGACCTTCTGCACCGACCTGGAAATCCCCCTCTTCTTCTGTGAAGTTGTTCAGGTCATCAAGCTTGCATGTTCTGATACCCTCATTAACAATATCCTGATATATTTGGCAACTAGCATATTTGGGGGTATTCCTGTGTGTGGAATCATTTTCTCTTATATTCAGATAGTGTCCTCTGTCTTGAGAATGCCATCAGCAAGTGGAAAGTATAAAGCGTTTTCCACCTGTGGATCTCACCTCTCAGTTGTGTCCTTATTCTATGGGACAGGTTTTGGGGTGTACATTAGTTCTGCTCTCACTAACTCTTCCAGAAACACTGCCGTGCTTTCAATGATGTACACTGTTGTTCCTCAAATGATGAACCCCTTCATTTATAGCCTGAGGAACAGGGACATGAAAAGAGCCTTGAGGAAACTCATCGTTAGGACTTCTTCTTTTCTGTGATTTTCTCTTCTGCTTTGTACTGGCATTTCTAGAATGAACCAGAGTCACAGAATGCCAGGTGAACCAGAAAGCCTGACTCTTGTCCCACCAACTTATTCTAAAATGACTAGGTAACATAATGGCTAAGGGAATTTTAACTTGAGGTTGAAACCAACTTCCTGTTTGCTTGGCTCAGTGATGTTTCACAAATGAGTCCCATTTCCTAGTCTTGTTTTCCTCCATGCACTCCTTAAGAAGCTAATGGAGGCAGGAAATATACTGATATCAATGGAACATCAAAAGAAGAAATGTTGAAAATTTGGATATGTCAGGGAGAGGATCTAATAGATTTGTGGACATAAGAACCTTGATTTTGCCTGATCTTGTGGTTGGGGCCAACAAAGGTCCATATAGTGAAAACTATGGTTTTCCAGTAGTCATGTATAGATGTGAGAATTGGACCATAAGGAAGGCTGAATGCCAAAGAATTGATGCTTTCGAACTCTGATGTTGGAGAAGACTCCTGAGAATCTCTTGAATTGCAAGGAGATCTAACCAATCAATCCTAAAGAAATAAACCCTGAATATGCACTGAAAGGGCTGATACTGAAGCTGAAGCTTCAATACTTTGGCCACCTGATGGGAAGAACTGACTTACTGGAGCTAGGATGTTGAGAAATATTGAAGGAAAAAGGAGAAGGGGTCGGCAGAGGATGAAATGGTTAGATAGCATCACTGACTCAATGAACACTAATTTGAGCAAACTTCAGGAGACAGTAAAGGACAGAGGAGCCTGGCGTGTGTGCTGCGATTCATGGGGTTGCAAAGAGTCAGACACGACTTAGTGGCTGAACAACAACAGAACTGCATCCCAGGCTCAAGCCTACTGTGAGACATGTGGAGATTTGTATGCACTGCATATTTCTTTTTACATGTGATATTGCTTTTGAATATCTTTTGTAGTTTTTTTTGGGGGGGGGGGAGGGCAGGGTGTGAACACAAGTGCTTAATTTTAATACAGTGGATTTGTCAGTACTTTCCATAATGGTTTGTACTCCCTAGAGTAAAAATGCAAATCACCTTGAAAAATTAACAAGTACTGTTGTGTTCCATAATGTACTTATATTCTAATTTATAAATTTACTGGTCTCGCATATTTTTACCACTTGCTTCAGCAATTAGGTTAGTTTTGTTTTCTTTCATGTTGTATTTATCAGCTGGCTTTTCTGATGGGTAACATAATAAAATGAATATTATTTATGCAGCAAAAATGAACTCATTTCCAATACTCTGGACTTGTACATGGATGTTGTATCTTTTCCAAAATATATGTTCTTTCTGATGCTGGAAGATTCATTTCTTTGTAGCTAGTTTTCTGGTGTTATAGATAAATCATTTTGAATAGTGTCTTATATGTGTCTGGTATTAATGAGAGTGTTTTGTAATTGGAATGGAAATATTGGGTATTAGAGATATCAAGTCTCCTTTGGGTAGTTCCAATAAGTTTTTCTTTGAACAAATAGGTATACACTGGAAAGTACTAGTGATCTACTTCATCACCAATGTTTTCAAGAATACTGACAGTCTAATGGGTATAGTGATTATGTGATCACTGACCTGTGATCCAGACATCCTGGAATGTGAAGTCAAGTGGGCCTTAGAAAGCATCACTATGAACAAAGCTAGTGGAGGTGATGGAATTCCAGTTGAGCTCTTTCAAATCCTGAAAGATGATGCTGTGAAAGTGCTACACTCAATATGCCAGCAAATTTGGAAAACTCGGCAGTGGACACAGGACTGGAAAAGGGCAGTTTTCATTCCAATCCCAAAGAAAGGCAATGCCAAAGAATGCCCAAACTACCACACAATTGCACTCATCTCACATGCTAGTAAAGTAATGCTCAAAATTCCCCAAGCCAGGCTTCAGCAGTATGTGAACCGTGAACTTCCAGATGTTCAAGCTGGTTTTAGAAAAGGCAGAGGAACCAGAGATCAAACTGCCAAGATCCACTGGATCATCGAAAAAGCAAGAGAGTTCCAGAAAAACATCTATTTCTGCTTTATTGACTATGCCAAAGCCTTTGACTCTGTGGATCACAGTAAACTGTGGAAAATTCTGAAAGAGATGGGAGTACCAGACCACCTGACCTGCCCCTTGAGAAATCTGTATGCAGGTCAGGAAGCAACAGTTGGAACTGGACATGGAACAACAGACTGGTTCCAAACAGGAAAAAGAGTACGTCAAGGCTGTATATTGTCACCCTGCCTATTTAACTTATATGCAGAGTACATCATGAGAAACGCTGGACTGGAAGAAACACAGCTGGAATCAAGATTGCCGGGAGAAATATCAATAACCTCAGATATGCAGATGACACCACCCTTATGGCAGAAAGTGAAGAGGAACTAAAAAGCCTCTTGATGAAAGTGAAACAGAAGAGTGAAAAAGTTGGTATAAAGCTCAACATTCAGAAAATGAAGATCATGGCATCCGGTCCCATCACTGCATGGGAAATAGATGGGGAAACAGTGAAAACAGTGTCAGACTTTATTTTTGGGGGCTCCAAAATCACTGCAGATGGTGACTGCAGCCATGAAATTAAAAGATGCTTACTCCTTGGAAGGAAAGTTATGACCAACCTAGATAGCATATTCAAAAGCAGAGACATTACTTTGCCAACAAAGGTCCATCTAGTCAAGGCTATGGTTTTTCCTATGGTCATGTATGGATGTGGGAGTTGGACTGTGAAGAAGGCTGAGCACCAAAGAATTGATGCATTTGAACTATGGTTTGGAGAAGACTCTTGACAGTCCTTTGGACTGCAATGAGATCCAACCAGTCCATTCTAAAGGAGATCAGTCCTGGGTGTTCTTTGGAAGGAATGATGCTAAAGCTGAAACTCCAGTACTTTGGCCACCTCATGCGAAGAGTTGACTCATTGGAAAAGACTGATGCTGGGAGGGATTGGGGGCAGGAGGAGAAGGGGACTACACAGGATGAGATGGCTGGATGGCATCACCAACTCGATGGACATGCGTCTGAGTGAACTCTGGGAGTTGGTGATGGACAGGGAGGCCTGGCATGCTGCGATTCATGGGGTCGCAAAGAGTCAGACATGACTGAGCAACTGAACTGAATGAACTGAACTGAATGGGTATAAAAGTGATTTCATTAATTCATGTGTGTCTTATTATTAAATGGTTGATATTATCTTCATATACTTCTTTCCTATCTGTTAAATTTCTGCTTGTGGTACTTCTGCTGAGTTCCTTCCCTTTTCCTAATTGATCCATGTGACTTTGTATCACCAGGTTATTATTTTCACCTGAATGCACTGCAGTTTTTTTCACATGTGTTTTTGCTTTTGGATATCTTTTCTGTTTTTTTTAGGTTTTTTGGGGGGAACAGGGTATGAACGCAAGGGCTTAATTTTAGTGGAGTGCATTTGTCAATACCTTCCATAATGGTTTGTGCTCCCAGATGTTTTTTTATAAATCCCAGGGTAACTTCAATCTGAGGGATTCATCATTTTGGCTTTTATATTTGAAACAAACCCTTCCTGGAATTTAGTTTTGCCTTGATATGAGGCAGAGACCCAAATTCATTTTTCTATCCCTGAATAAACTGTCCATTTATGTGTGGTCTTAGGCTGGACTCTACATTATCATCAGCAAGTCATATTTACTCCTGTACCAATTTTATAGGTTTTAATTATTGTAGCAAACCATTCAGCTAAAGAACTTCCTCGATGGCTCAGATGTTGAAATCTGTTCTCCCTTTTTTGAACTTTTTATTTTACACCAGAGTAGAGGCAATTAATGGGCTTCCCAGGTGGCACAGTTGTAAAGAATCTGCCTGCAATGCAGGAGACCCAAGTTCAATCTCTGGCTCAGGAAGATCCCCTGGAGGAGGAAATGGCAACCCACTCCACTATTCTTGCCTTAATCCCATGGACAGAGGAGCCTGGCAGGCTACAGTCCATGGGATCACAAAGAGTTGAACATGACTGAGCACACACAGAGACAGAAAGTGAAGAAAACTATTAACACATATTGAAACTATTTTGATAAATTAGAAAAGATGGCAGTGATATAATAATTGATCAGAGATGGTATTGTCATAGAGAATATATTGCAATGAATAAAATTTGTGTGAAAACCACATGGTCTAGATTAAGATTCAGGAAACATGAAACCCTGAAATTTTTGTGGTTTTTTTTTTTTTACATTAACAGGCATGTTTTTAAAATGTTATTTGTTGGAGAAGGCAATGGCAAGCCACTCCAGTACTCTTGCCTGGAAAATCCCATGGATGGAGGAGCCTGGTGGGCTGCTGTCTATGGGGTCACACAGAGTCGGACACGACTGATGCGACTTAGCAGCAGCAGCAGGAGTATTTATACCAGAGAAATCTGCAATTGCTAAAAGGCAGGATTACTTCCAGAGAGCTGATTTCCCGGAATATTACTGTGTATTTTGAACCTCCCTCTCTACTGTTTGACTTAAAGTTTGAGAAGAGAAATTGACTTCTGTATTCAACACTCAAAAGACCAAGTCCTGAGATCTTTTTATCTAATAAATATCAAATGAAACACTAAAAAAAAAAAAATGTTATTTGTGTAATACATAGTATTATTTTATAAGTAATTATATGAAATATAATATTATAGCTTATTATGTTAACGGATTATATATAGTATAGATTAGTATAATATACTAAGCATTATAGAATTATATCCCTGGTCTTTAAGGATTGGCACAGTACTGGGATCACAGTGATAATAAAATTGCTTGACTAATGAGGAGCTTTGGAAATTGAACCTCTAGGGAGTACAGAGATTGTGGTCTGCCTGTGACCGCCCCATTCAACAGTCCTTTCCCTGAAAAGCAGTAACACACCTGAGCCTCCTTCCATAGATGACCCTTCTTGCCTTGGAGCCTTGTGGCTCACTCAGTTCCTCTGCCCCTCCTGAATACAGATCTGTATGGAACACTCGACAGAAATGTTAACCATCATTCCACTGTGATGCCACTCAGGTAACCTAATGTCCCTCAGTAAGATTTGGAAATGAGGACAGATGTCTCGCTATACTTATCCAGAGGAAGCTATGAGGAAAGAATATACATCAGATGACTAGAAATAAGCTACTCCAGGCCTCCTGCCTGTCTCTCATTTTCTTCTCAAGTTTCCTTGCACTTTGCACCAGTACTCAAATGCCTCTCATTGACTAATGTTGTAGTCACTCTATTATGACCAAAACCATTTCCTCTTGAGTTGAAATCTGCACCCCCCTTTTCTGAACTTTGTACTTTATACTGGAGTAGAGCCGGTTAATGGGCTTCCCAGGTGGCACAGTGGTAAAGAATCCACCTGCAACGCAGCAGACGCAAGAGACATGGTTTCCATCTCTGGGTTGGGAAGATATCCGGGAGAACGAAACGGTGACCCACTCCAGTATTCTTGCCTGGAAAATCCCATGGAGAGGGGAGCCTGGCAGGCTAGAGTCCATGGAGTCATAAGAGAGTTGGACCCAACTGAGCATGGCCACACGCACACACACACAATGTAGTCACCGTTTAAGGTGGACGGCAAAGGGACTCAGTCATGTATATACATATATCCATTCTTCCCACAACTCCCTTCCCATCTAGGCTGCCACATAACATTGAGCAGAGCCCCTATGGTACACAGTAGGACCTTATGGTTATTTACAAAACAGAAACAGATTCACAGACTTAGAGAACACACTTATGGTTGCTAAGGCAGAAGAATGAGAGGAAGGGACTGTTAGGGAGTTTGGAATCAATATGTACACACACTCTACTTCAAATCTGCATTTCTTAAAATAGGATAACTATTAAAATGTTTCCAACATTCATTTGTAATCTTGTTGGGGTAAGGGGTGGGTGGACAGGAAGTTCAGTAAAGTTTATCTTATCTTCTCATTCGATTCTTGACATTTGTAATTATTGTTCAGTCGCTACGTCGTGTCCAACTCTTTGCTACACTATGGACTGCGGCAGGCCAGGCTTCCCTGTCCTTCACTGTCTCCTGAGGTTGGCTCAAATTCATGTCCATTGAGTCAGTGATCGTATCCAACCAACTTATCCTCTGTTGCCCACTTCTCCTCCCGTCCTCTATCTTTCCCAGCATCAGAGTCTTTTCCAAGGAGTCGGCTCTTCACATCAGGTGGCTAAAATGTTGGACCTTCAGCTTCAGCATCAGTCCTTCCAGTGAATATTCAGGGTTGATTCCCTTTAGGATTGACTGGTTTGATCTCCTTGCTGTCCAAAGGACATCAAGGTTATTGACATACCTATGTATTATTTCAGTTTCCTGGCTCTGAGTTCTCTGGGGAATCTAGACAGAATATAAAACTGCCTCCCTAGTCTCTCTTTAGAAAATTACCAAATGTCTCAAATAATCTAAATAGTATAGTTGGGGTATTATGAAAAGTGACTACCCCTTAAGCCCCTATGGGAATTAACAATGGATGATATCTGCTGTATCAGGTTCAGTTTTTTAAAAAAGTAACGGAATAATATGTATTCAGAAGGAATGTTTCTTATTCTTCTCTGTCTCCATCTCATCCCAAGATAGTGTTTGCCTTTTTGTGATCCTCCTGCTAGTGCAGAAAACCCACATTTGATATGTTGTCAGTTTCCATCCTTCCCACCAGATTTTTCCACAACATGGGACCCAGAAACAAAACAGGAATTTTAGAATTCCTTCTTATGGAAGTGACAGAAGATCCGGAACTGCAGCCACTCCACTTCATTCTGTTCCTGTTCATATACCTGGTTACCATTCTGGGAAACCTGCTCATCATCATGGCTGTCATCTCTGACTCCCACCTCCACACCCCCATGTACTTCTTTCTCTACAACTTGTCCTTTACTGACATCTGTTTAAGCACAACCATGATCCCAAAGATGCTAGTG
The DNA here is from genome assembly GCF_002263795.3 of Bos taurus. Lineage (NCBI taxonomy): Eukaryota > Metazoa > Chordata > Mammalia > Artiodactyla > Bovidae > Bos > Bos taurus. Next base: position 13,452,555 of record NC_037334.1, on the reverse strand, counting down.
AACATCCAAACACAGAATCAGAGCATCACATATACAGGCTGCCTCACCCAGCTCTGCTTCATCCTAGTCTTTGTTGGTTTGGAAAATAGTCTTCTCGCAGTAATGGCCCATGACCGGTATGTGGCCATTTGTCACCCACTGAGGTACATGGCCATCATGAACTTCCCCCTCTGTGGCCAGCTGATTCTATTCTCCTTGTTTATTAGCATCGTGGTTGCCCTTCTTCACAGTCTGATGGTGTTGCAGCTGACCTTTTGCACAGATCTGGAAATCCCCCTCTTCTTCTGTGAAGTTGTTCAGGTCATCAAGCTTGCATGTTCTGATACCCTCATTAACAATATCCTGATATATTTGGCAACTAGCATATTTGGGGGTATTCCTGTGTGTGGAATCATTTTCTCTTATATTCAGATAGTGTCCTCTGTCTTGAGAATGCCATCAGCAAGTGGAAAGTATAAAGCGTTTTCCACCTGTGGGTCTCACCTCTCAGTTATGTCCTTATTCTATGGGACAGGTTTTGGAGTGTATATTAGTTTTGCTCTTACTAACTCTTCCAGAAACACTGCCGTGCTTTCAATGATGTACACTGTTGTTCCTCAAATGATGAACCCCTTCATTTATAGCCTGAGGAACAGGGACATGAAAGGAGCTCTGAGAAAACTCATTGTTAGGACTTCTTTTCTGTGATTGTCTCTTGTGCTTTGTACTGGCATTTCTAGAATGAACCAGAGTCACAGAATGTCAGGTGAACCAGAAAGCCTGACTCTTGTCCCAGCAACTTATTCTAAAATGACTAGGTAACATAGTGGCTAAGGGAATTTTAACTTGAGGTTGAAACCCAACTTCCTGTTTGCTTGGCTCAGTGATGTTTCACAAATGAGTCCCATTTCCTAGTGTTGTTTTCCTCCATACACTCCTTAAGAAGCTAATGGAGACAAGGGATATACTGATATTAATGGAACATCAAAAGAAGAAATGTGGAAAATTTGGATATGTCAGGGAGAGGATCTAATAAATTTGTGGACATAGAGCCTTGATTTTGCCAGATCTCTTGGTTGGTTCTGAGAAAGATCTATATAGTCAAAGCTATGCTTTTTCACCAACTCAGTGGACATGAGTTTGAGCAAACTTTAGGAGATATGAAGGACAGGGAAGCCTGGCATGCTGCAGTCCATGATGTCTCAAAGAGTCAGACAAGATTTAATGACTGAAAGATAACAAATGGTTTTTCCAACAGTCACGTGCAGATATGAGACTTGAACCATACAGAAGGCTGAATACCGAAGAATTGATGCTTTCAAACTGTGGTGTTGGAAAAGACTCTTGAGAGTTCCTTGGACTGCAAGGAGATCAAAGCAGTCAATCCCAAAGGAAATCAACCCTGAATATTCATTGGAAGGACTGATGCTGAAGTTGAAGCTCCAATGCTTTGGCTACCAGATGGGAAGAGCTGACTCACTGGAGTTGGGATGCTGGGAAAGATTGAAGGCAAAAGGAGAAGGGGGTCAGCAGAGGATGAAATGGTTAGATAGGCTCACTGACTCAATGGACACAGATTTGAACAAACTTTTGGAGACAGTAAAGGCCAGAGGAGCCTGGTGTGCTTCAGTTCGTGGGGTCACAAAGAGTCGGACACAACTTAGTGACTGAACAACAACAGAACTGCATCCCATGGTCAAGCCTGCTGTAAAACATGTGGAGAGCTGTTCTTGCAAATTCCAACTCACTCATTCCTGATACCCACCACAGATAAACTGTATGTGTGCATGGCAACACCAACACCCACCACAACTCAGTTTTCTGACCTCTGTAATTGCTATATTGTTGCTGTCTCAGTGGTTAGGGATGATTACAAGACTTTCAATTTTGATCAGTGAGGAAGCTTTCATCTTTACTGAGATAAAGTAACCCTGATTCAAATGTGCCAAAACAATGCTCTCTTATAATACAAAGGCTTCAGAACTGGGGAATGTAGAGAAAAGTCATTTGCTCCTCCAGATGGTGTCTTTAACCTGGGAGCAGTAGTTACCCTTGTGAGCCAAGACGGCTGCAACACATGCAGGCATCATATCACAAAATGTTTACCAGAAACAGAAAACTGACTCAGTCCTATGTGTCTTAATATTTAATAATGCATGGAGTCATCTGCAACATACACCCTTCATTCTCTTCACCATGAATAGGATCAAATGTCCCATCTGAAACTCATCCTCAAGGTGGAGAAAATGCTTATTTTGAGAGCCTAAGCCTGACTATATGCAGTGCAATTCCGCTTTGAATTCCACCCCCACAAGCATTAAAAACACCTCGGACAACTTGACATGTAGTAAAGGACTCAATAAAATTAACTAATATCGTTGGGTTCCATGATGTGCTTTTATTCATAATTTGGAAACTTACTATTCTCACATATTTTTACTACTTTCTTTAGCAATTAGGTTAGTTTTCCTTCCTGTTGTATTATCAGCTTGTTTTTCTAATCTGCGTCATTTAATAAAATAAATAGTATTTACGCAGCAGAAATGAACTCATTTCCAATACTCTGGACTTGTAAGTCATATGTAGTATCTTTTCAAAACACATGTTTTTTCTGATACTGCTGGAAATTTTGTTTCTTTGTAACTAGTTTTCTGGTGTTATAAATAAATCATTTTGAATAATACTTTATATGTTTCTGGTGTAAATGAGAGTGTTGTGTAATTGGGATGGAAATATTGGGTATTAGAGATACCGAGTCTCCTTTGTGTGGTTACAATAAGTCTTCTTTTGAACAAATTTATACATATATTGGAAATCTGTCAGAGACGACAGAGGCAGACACAACTGAGCAACTGAACTGAACTGAACTGGAAAGTTGCTGTTTAGCCTCCCAGTCATGTCCAACTCTTCATGACCCCAAGGACTGCAGCATGACAGACCTCCCTGTCCCTCATCATCTCCCAGAGTTTGCCCAAGTTCATTATATCAGTGATGCCATCCAGTCATCTCACCTCCACACCATCTTCTCATTCTGCCTTCAGTCTTCCCCAGCATCTGGATCTTTTCCAATGAGTTGGCTGTTTGCATCACGTGACCAAAATATTGGAGCTTCAGCTTCAGCAACAGTCCTTTCAATGAATATTCAGGGTTGGTTTCCTTTAAGATTGACATTGGAAACTACTGATGATCTATATCATCATCAACACATTTTCAAGAACACTGACAGCCTAATGGGTATGAAAATGATTTAATAATTCATGTATATCTTATTATTAAATGATTGATAGAATTTTCAGATATTTATTTCCTTCCTGTTAAGTTTCTGTTTGTGGTGTTTCTCCTGAGTGGCTTATCTTTTTCCAATTGATTCACATGACTTTGTATCACCAGGTTATTATTTTAAGTTGTATGCACTGCAAATTTCTTTTTGCATGTGTTTATTACTTTTGGATTTTTTTTAGGCTTTTGGGGAGTGATGGGATGAACCCAAGTGCTTAGTTTTAATGCAGTGCATTTGTCAATACTTTCCACAATGGTTTGTGCTCCCTAGATATTTTTTAATAAAACCCAAGGTTACTTCAATCTGAGAGACTCACCATTTTAGCTTTTACATTTGAAACAATACTCTTTCTAGAATTTAGTTTTGCCTTGATGGGAGATAAGGATCCAAATTCATTTTTATGTCCCTGAATAAACTGTCCATTTATGTTCTGGTCTTTTTCTGGGCTCAATATTATCATCAACAAGTCTTATATTTACACCTATACCAATTTAATAGGTCTTAATTATTGTAGCACACCATTCAGCTAAAGGCTTCCTCCATAGCTCAGCAGTAAAGATTCCACATGCTATGCAGGAGACATAGGAGATGAGGGTACAGTCTCAGGGTCAGGAAGATCCCCTGGAGGAGGAAATGACAACCCACTCTAGTATTCTTGCCTTGATAATCCCATGGACAGAGGAGCATGGCCAGCTACAGTCCATGGGGTCGCAGAGAGTTGGACATGACTGAGCACACATAGAGACAGAAAGTGAAGAAAACTATTAATATATATTGAAGCCATTTTGATAAATTAGAAAAGGTGGTTGGGATATAGTAATTGATCAGAGACAGGATTGTCACAGAGAATATATTGCAATTCAATTGTGTAAAATACACACAGTTAAGATTATGATCAGAAAACATTTAATGACTCTTGGAGAGATAAACCCTGAAATTTTTGTGTTGTTTTTTACACTAACAACTATGCTTTAAAATATGCTATTTGTGTAATATATAGCATATATTTTATAATTAATTATATAAAATATAATAAAATAACTTATTATAAGATTATATATATAGTATAGTATAGCATCATAGAATTGTATCCTCGGTTTCTAAGGGTTTGGACAGTCCTGGGATCACAGTGATAATAAAACTGCTTGACTAATGAGGAGCTTTGGAAATTGAACCTCTAGGGAGTACAGAGATTGTGCTCTGCCTGTGACCGCCCCATTCAACAGTGCTTTCCCTGAAAAGCAGTAACACACCTGAGCCTCCTTCCATAGATGACCCTTCTTGCCCAGGAGCCTGGTGGCTCACTCAGTTCCTCTGCCCTTCCTGAATACAGATGGAACACTCAGCAGAAATGTCAACCACCATTCCACTGTGATGCCACTCAGGTAACCTAATGTCCCTCAGTAAGGTTTGGAAATGAGGACAGGTGTCTCACTATGGTTTATCTGTGATGAAAGAACATGCATCAGATGATTAGAACAAGGCTATCCAGAAGCTTCCTGCCTGACTGTCCGTCATGTTTGTCTCATGTTTCCTTAGACTTTGCACCAGTATTCAAACACCTTTCATGTACTAGTATTGTATTCATGCTGTCCCATAATCAAGACTGTTTCCTCTTGAGTTGAAGTCCACAACTCTTATTTTACCTTTTTATTTTATATTGGAGTATAGCTGATTAACACTGTTGTGATAGTTTCAGGTGGACAGCAAATGGACTCAACCATACATATACATGTATCCATTCTCCACCCCAAACTCCCCTCCTATCCAGGCTGCCACATAACATTGAACAGAGTTCCCTTTGCTATACTGTAGGACCTCATTCTTGTTCAGTCACTCAGTTATGTCTGACTCTGTGCAACTCCATGCCAGGCTTTCCTGTCCTTCACCATCTCCTGGAGCTTTCTCAAACCCATGTCCATTGAATCGGTGATGCCATCCAACCATCTCATCCTCTGTCATCCCCTCCTCCTCCTGCCTTCAATCTTTCCCAGCATCAGGGTCTTTTCCAATGAGTCACTTCGAATCAGGTGGCCAAAGTATTGGAGTTTCAGCTTCAGCATCAGTTCTTCCAATGAATATTCAGGACTGATTTCCTTTAGGATTGACTGTTTTGATCTCCTTGATGTCCAAGGGACTCTCAAGAGTCTTCTCCAACACCACAGTTCAAAAGCATCAATTCTTCAGTGCTCAGCTTTCTTTATAATCCAGCTCTCATATCCATACATGACTACTGGAAAAACCATAGCTTTCACTAGATGGACCTTTGTTGGCAAAGTAATGTCTCTACTTTTTAATACGCTGTTTAGGTTTGGCATAGCTTTTCTTCCAAGGAGCGTGTCTTTTAATTTCATGGCTGCAATCACCATCTGCAGTAATTTTGGAGCCCAAGAAAATAAAGTCTGTCCTGTTTCCATGGTTTCTCCATCTATTTGCCATGAAGTGATGGAACCGGATGCCATGATCTTCATTTTCTGAATGTTGAGTTTCAAGCCAACTTTTTCATTCTCCTCTTTCACCTTCATCAAGAGGCTCTTTATTTATTTATTTTTTTTTTATCAAGAGGCTCTTTAGTTCCTCTTTGCTTTCTGCCATAAAGGTGGTGTCATCTGCATATCTGAGGTTATTGATATTACTCCTGGCAATCTTGATTCCAGCCTGTGCTTCATCCAGCCTGGCATTTCACATGAAGTACTCTGCACATAAGTTAAATAAGCAAGGTAATGATATACAGCCTTGATATATTCCTTTGCCAATTTGGAACCAGTCTGTTGTTCCATGTCTGATTCTAAGTGCAGCTTCTTGACCTGCATACAGGTTTCACAGGAGGCAGATAAAGTGGTCTAGTATTCCCATCTCTTTAAGAATTTTCCACAGTTTGTTGTGTTCCACACGGTCAGAGGCTTTAGCATAGTCAATGAAGCAGAAGTAGATGCTTTTCTGGAATTCTCTTGCTTTTTCTATGATCCAAAAGATATTGGCAATTTGATCTCTGGTTCCTCTGCCTTTTCTAAATCCAGCTTCAACATCTGGAAGTTCTTGCAGTAGTCTGAACATTCTTTAGCAATGCCCTTCTTTGGGATTGGAATGAAAACTGACCTTTTCCAGTCCTGTGGCCACTGCTGAGTTTTCCAAATTTGCTGGCATATTGAGTGCAGCACTTTAACAGCGAGTGATCATGCCATTGAGGTTATCTTGGTAAATTAAGTTTTGGTTTTTTTTTTTTTTTTGCATAGCTCTTCTCTCTATTCTTGCCACCTCTTCTTAATATCTTCAGATGGGTTGCAGTGGAGAGTTCTGACAAAACGTGGTGCCATGGAGAAGGGAATGGCAAACCACTTCAGCATTCTTGCCTTGAGAACCCCATGAACAGTATGAAAAGGATGTTGTTGGTTATTTACAAAACAGAAATAGACTCACAGATTTAGACAACGAACTTCTGGTTGCCAGTGGGGAAGAATGGAAGGAAGAACCCCATTTTGGGATTGATATGTACACATTGCTATATTTGAAATCTGCGTCTCTTAAAACAGGATGACTGTTATAAAATTGTCTGACGTTTGCTTGCGATCTTGTGGTGGTGGGTAGTGGGTGGACAGGAAGTCTGGTGAAGTTCACCTTATTTTCCCATTCCTGATTCCTGACATGTGTGCTTAGGTGCTCGCCTATGTATTATTCCAGTTGCTTGACTCTGGGGTCTCTGGGGATCGAGACACAATGTTCAGTTGCCTCCTTAGTCTGCTTCTCTCTATAAAATTACCAAGTAGTGTAGCATAAATAATGTAGTTGCTTTCTTGGTGCTTCAATGGTAAAGAATCTTTCTGCCTACTCAGGAGACATGGGTTTGATCCCTGATACAGGAAGATCCCACCCACTGTGGAACTACTAAGCTCCATGCACCACAACTATTGAACCTGTGCTCCAGAGCCCTGGAGCCGCAGCTGCTGAGCCCACACACCGTAGAGCCCATGCTCTGCAACAAGATAAGCCACGACAGTGAGAAGCCTGTGCACCACAACTGGAGAGTGGACCCCTCCTGCTGCAACTAGAGAAAAGCCCACGCAGCAAGGAAGACCCAGCACAGCCAAAAATAAACAGAAATAAAATTATTTCTAAAATACAGTATGAATAGTGACTACCCATTAAGCCCTTATGGGAATTAACAATGGATGACATTCTGCTATATCAGCCGCAGTTTTTTAAGAAAGTATCGAAATAATATGCATACAGAAGACACGTTTCTTAGTCTTCTGTTTATCTCCATCTCATCTCATGATAATGTTTTGCTTCCTGCTGGTGCATAAAACCCACATTTGATTGTGTTGTCAGTTTCCATCTTTCTTACCAGATTTGTCCACAACATGGGACCCAGAAACAAAACAGGAGTTTCAGAATTCCTTCTTATGGAAGTGACAAAGGATCTGGAACTGCAGCCACTCCACTTCATTCTGTTCTTGTCCATTTACCTGGTTACCACTCTGGGAAACCTGCTTATCGTCATGGCTGTCATCTCTGACTCCCACCTCCACACCCCCATGTACTTCTTTCTCTACAACCTGTCCTTTACTGATATCTGTTTAAGCACAACCACGATCCCAAAGATGCTGGTGAACATCCAAACGCAGAATCAGAGCGTCACTTACACAGGCTGCCTCACCCAGCTCTGCTTTGTCCTGGTGTTTGCTAGTTTGGAAAGTTTTCTCCTTGCAATAATGGCCTATGACCGCTATGTGGCCATTTGTCACCCACTGAGGTACATGGCCATCATGAACTTTCGCCTTTGTGGTTGGCTGATTCTATTCTCCTTGTTTATTAGCATCGTGGATGCCCTGCTCCACAGCCTGATGGTGTTGCAGCTGACCTTTTGCACAGACCTGGAAATCCCTCTCTTCTTCTGTGAAGTTGTTCAGGTCATCAAGCTTGCATGTTCTGATACCCTCATTAACAATATCCTGATATATTTGGCAACTAGTATATTTGGTGGTGTTTCTGTGTGTGGAATCATATTCTCCTATACTCAAATTGTCTCCTCAGTTTTGAGAATGCCATCAGTGGGTGGAAAGTATAAAGCTTTTTCCACCTGTGTTTCTCACCTCTCAGTTGTGTCCTTATTCTATGGCACAGGCTTGGGGGTGTACATTAGTTCTGCTCTTGTCAATTCTTCCAGGCAGACTGCAGTGGCTTCAGTGATTTATACAGTTGTCCCTCAAATGATGAACCCCTTCATCTATAGTTTGAGGAACAGGGACATGAAGGAAGCTTTGAGAAAACTCATCAGTAAGATACCATTGCCTTTTCAGGACTGTGTTATTTAATTGCCACACATTTGTGTGTTTTCTAGTTGTTATTCTCTTATATAGGGCTTCCCTGGTGGCTCAGACAGTGAAGAAGCTGCCTTCAATGCAGGAGATAGGGTTCGATCCCTGGGTCAGGAAGATCCCCTGGAGAAGACCATGGCAACACACTCCAGTATTCTTGGCTGGAGAATCCCATGGACAGAGAAGATTGGTGGGCTATAGTCCATGGGGCCTCAAAGAGTTCAATACACCTGAAGCAATTTAGCATGTACACACACATTCTCATTTATTTCTAGATTCACACCACTGTAGTCAGAAATGACACTGTATGATTTCAATATTTTCAAATTTATTGATACTCGCTTTGTGGCCTAAGATGTAAATTATCGAAAGAGTGTTCTACGTGCACTGGAGAAGATTGTTCTTTCTGCTTTTGTTGAGTGTAGTGTTTATATAGGGCTTTCCTGGTGTCTCAGACAGTAAAGAATCTGCCTGTGATGTGGGAGACCTGGGTTCAATCCCTGGGTTGGGAACATCCCCTGGAGAAGGGCGTGGCATCCCACTCCAGTATTCTTGCCTGGAGAATCCCCAAGGACAAAGGAGCCCAGCAGGCTACAGTCCATGTGTTTGCAAAGAGTCGGACACAACTGAGCAACTAAGCACACAGCACAGTGTTTGTGTGTCTCTTGGGTTTTGTTAGTTTATAGTCATTTGTAAGCCCTCTGTGTCTTTTTTTTGTTTATCCAGAGTTACTATCCTTTGCTGAAAATTTGCATTAAAATCTGTAAGTGTTAGTGTAGAAATTTGGATTTCTCACTTCACTTCTGTCAAGTTTGCGGCACATATTTTGAGGCACTATTGTTTGGTGTGTATATGTCTCTAATTGTTCTATAATCTTGATTATTAACCATTTTATCCCTATCTGGCTGCTACCTATTTCTATCTATCTTTCTTTGTCTAGTTTAACAGTTTTGACTTAAAGTCTACATTATTACTATATTAACTCTCTTTTGGTAATGATTTACCTACGTTTTTCCATTCTTCCATTTGCAATCTATTTGTGTTTGTGGATCTACAGTGAGTCTCTTATAAATCACACATATTCACATCAGGTTTCTTTTATCCTTTTCCCAATCTCTGTCCTTCAGATTAGACAATTTAATTCACTTATTTAAAGTATCTACTGACAAGGAGATACTTAATTCTCTACCTAAAATTTATTTTCTGAATAAACCATGTTTTTCTCCAAATATAGACCCAGGAGTGGGACTCCTGGATCATATAGTAATATAATGTGTGTGTGCATGTTTGCTGAGTAACTTCAGTCACGTCTGACTCTTTGAAACCCTATGGACTGTAGCCTGCCAAGTTCCTCTGTCCATGAGGTTCTCGAGGCAAGAATCCTGGAGCTGATTGCCATTTCCTCCTCCAGGACATCTTCCCCACCCAGGGTTTACACCCGCCTCTCCTGTGCCTCCTGTACTGGCAGGTGAATTCTTACTGCTAGCACCACCTGGGAAGCCCAGCTACAGTCCATGGGGTCACGACTTAGCAACTAAACAACAAAACAAAGCCTCAAGGATTCCTTCCATTTTCTTTTTACCTGTGCATAAGAAAATAAAATCACCTTGAAATAAAATAAGCGGGTAAATTATCAGAAGACATAATCATCAAATGAGAATTTCCCTGGAGATCAAAAGGTTAAAAATGGATATGGCGAATGCAGAGGCGAAACAGTTCTCTTCTCAAAGTAACAAAACATTTTGCATAGAGACAATATTCCATTTTTATTTTCCTCCATTCCTGCCCTTCCATTCTGAGGCAACTACAGTCTTAACTTTATTGTGTCTCTTGGCATTGTGTTAAGCTGTTTTAATACACATGTATGAGTATGTGTGTGCATCTGTGGTTATATGCATGTGTATGTGTGTGTCCCAATGCAAATGCCCCTTGCTTCTAGAAGAAATAAACTGTGATATTGTGAGACAGGAGAAAAAGTAGGGAAGTGACATTAGTGAATCAGAATGAAATGTACTAAAATTTGTTTCCTCTTTCTGTTTCTATACATATGCAAGATATAGTGGTCATTTCAGAACATGAATTCTTCCCTGAAATTAGAATTTATCATCTCACGATTGCTCTTTACATCTCTCCTCTTCTTGTTCCATCCCTCACTATCCTTCCTAAACTAAACCGTGTTATTTTGTCCAGTCATATTTATGCCATAAACAAATCACTACAAAACTCAGAAGTGGCCACAGGACTGGAAAAGGTCAGTTTTCATTCCAATCCTAAAGAAAGCTGATGCCAGAAAATGCTCAACTACCGCATAATTGCACTCATCTCACACACTACTAAAGTAATGCTCAAAATTCTCCAAGCCAGGCTTCAGCAATATGTGAACTGTGAACTTCCAAATGTTCAAGCTGGTTTTAGAAAAGGCAGAGGAACCAGAGATCAAATTGCCAACATCCACTGGATCATCAAAAAAGCAAGAGAGTTCTAGAAAAACATCTATTTCTGCTTTATTGACTATGCCAAAGCCTTTGACTCTGTGGATCACAATAAACTGTGGAAAAATCTGAAAGAGATGGGAATACCAGACCACCTGACCTGCATCTTGAGAAACCTATATGCAGGTCAGGAAGCAACAGTTAGAACTGGACATGGAACAACAGACTGGTTCCAAACAGGAAAAGGAGTACATGAAGGCTGTATATTGTCACCCGCTTATTTAACTTCTATGCAGAGTACATCATGAGAAACGCTGGGCTGGAAGAAACACAAGCTGGAATCAAGATTGCCGGGAGAAATATCAATAACCTCAGATATGCAGATGACACCACCCTTATGGCAGAAAGTGAAGAGGAACTAAAAAGCCTTTTGATGAAAGTGAAAGAAGAGAGTGAAAAAGTTGGCTTAAAGCTCAACATTCAGCAAATTAAAATCATGGCATCTGGTCCCATCACTTCATGGGAAATAGATGGGGAAACGGTGGAAACAGTGTCAGACTTTATGACGCTAAAGCTGAAACTCCAATACTTTGGCCACCTCATGCGAAGAGTTGACTCATTGGAAAAGACTCTGATGCTGGGAGGGATTGGGGGCAGGAGGAGAAGGGGATGACAGAGGATGAGATGGCTGGATGGCATCACTGACTCGATGGACGTGAGTTTGAGTGAACTCCGGGAGTTGGTGATGGACAGGGAGGCCTGGCGTGCTGTGATTCATGGGGTCGCAAAGAGTCAGACATGACTGAGCGACTGAACTGAACTGAGCTGATAGCATGAGAAAATTTAGATGAGTGATTTTTATATTTTCCACACATTTTGAAGGTTAAGCACTATTTACAGTTTTTATAAAATGCTGACTATAATCTGCATGTTGCAAAATACATCCCTGTAGTCTATATTATACCTGATAGTTTAGGCCACCAATCCCCCCCACCTCTCTATTGCCCCTCCCTCCCGGCTGGTAACCACTAATTCGTTCTCTATATCTGAGAGTCTGCTTCTTTTTAGTTATATTAACTTGTCTGTTGTATTTTTTCTATTACATACCAGTGATACCATACAGTATCTGTCATTCTCTGCCTGACTTATTTCATTCAGTATGACAATCTCTGGGCTTTCCTAGTGGCTCAGTGGTAAAGAAACTGCCTGCCAATGCAGGAGACCTGCGTTCGATGCCTGGGTTGGCAAGATCCCCTGGAGGAGGGCGTGGCAACCCACTCCAGTATTCTTGCCTGGAGAATCCCATGAACAGGGGAGCCTGATGGTCCATGGGGTCCCAAGATTCAGACATGACTTAGTCTGAATGACTAACAGCATGACTAACAGCATGACTAACAGCATGACTAACAGCATGACTAACAGCAACAACAATAATGACAATTCTAGGTAATGACCGTCTCTAGGTCCATCCATGTCGCTGTAAATGGCATTATTTCATTTCTCTTTTATTTTTTTTTTTTACTTTACAATATTGTGTTGGTTTTGCTATACATCAACATGCATTCTCTTTTAAATTTTATTTTAAAATTTATTATTTTTTCTTTTGTTATATTTATTCATTTTCTAATTGAAGGATAATTTTTTATGGAATTGTGTTGGTTTCTGCCAAATATTCACATGAATCAGCCACAGGTATACAATTAGGGAAATTGCTTTACAATGTTGTATTGGTTTTCTGCTGTACAACAGTGCAAATCAGCCATAATTATGCAAATGTCCCCTTCCTCCTAAGCCTCTCTCCCTTCCCACCAAACCACCTCTCTAGGTCATCACAGAGCACCAGGCTGGGCTCCGTGTTATACTGCAACTTCTCACTGGCCATCTGTTTTACACATGGTAGTGTATATATGGTGATGATGCTTTCTCCATTTGTCCCACTCTCTTCTTCCCCGACTGTGTCCACAAGTATTTATTCATTTATTTGGCTACATCAGGTCTCCGTTGTGGCATGTGGGATCTTCACCATGTCATACTTATTCACACGGCAAGTGCTGCAGCGCAGTTATGCTCAGGACTGTCTGAGTCAAAGTCTTAGCCCAGAGGATTGATGTTGTTATGGTTACTTGTGCTGACTCCATGTTCATGGTGCAGAATTTCCCATTAATGAAGAAAATATGCCTAAGTCCATTCGTCTCTAAACATTAGTATACTAATAAGCTGTTCACACCTTGGAGACTTTCTCAAAACCATTGATTCTCAAGAAAAATGCAAAAATGTATTAAAGCAACTAGAATTTAGGGAATCAACTCTTGCCTGTTCTGGGCAATCAATAAGCACATTCTCACGGGTCTTAACACAGAAAGTGGAAGTGTCATTGAATTGATCCTGGCACATAAACCAGGGACTCCTGCAGGTGCCAGTACCCAAGCCACCCAGTCTGTAATGGGGCCCAACAGAAAAAGAGGAAGAAGATCTGACTATCATGATTGATTTTCAATATTTATTTTCCTGACGTTACGTGCTAATTACACAACTGAGAAAGATGTGTCAAAACATAAAGCTAATAGAGAACAGATCAAGTTACTGAGTATCAGGGGATTAATTATTTCTAAATATGTCATAAAACCAGAGAAAGAAATGGCAACCCATGCCAGTATTCTTGCCTGGAGAATCCCATGGACAGTAGAGCCTGGCGGGCTATAGTCCATGGGTCACAAAGAGTTGGGCACAACTAAAGCAACTTAGCATATGTCATAAAAACTTGGAAATGAAGGACAGGATGGGTCCCGTTGGGCTACCTAGCTAGAGAATAAAGGAAAAGAAAAATAAGTCTAGAATTAATAACCTATTTGTGGAGATTAATTACTACTGTTCATATAAAGTCTGAAATAGTATGGTGTCTTTTCTCATTAGCTTTCAAGTAAAAATGTGACTTACAGCTAGACAGGAAAGAGTGTGCATGTATTTATCTCATACACTGTTTTGTGTGTAGTAGGGAAGGTAAGAGATTCTAGATATAAGGTCTCATTTTCTCATCCAGTTGTGAGCATCTTAAATAGCAAGTCCTTTATACCAGGGGCTAAGGTCCCTGCTAAGTAATTAGCACAGATTAAAATGTTTAAAATCCCACAACTACAAAAGCATTTGAAGTATCCAAGTGAACTTTGCTCAATTTCCTTTTTCCTTCTTAAGGCTGACAATCTTTTCCTCTTTAAAAAATTTTTTTTTTTTCTTTTTTTGCTGCTCGGGTCTCCTTTGTTGCATGTGGATTTTCTCTAGTTGCAGTGAGCAGGGGCTGCTATCTTTGATAGTCTTTTCCAGTGAGTCAGCTCTTCACATCAGGTGGTCAAAGTATTGAAGCTTCAGCTTCAGCATCAGTCCTGCCAATGAATATTCAGGGTTGATTTCCTATAGGATTGACTGATTTGATCTCCTTGCTGTCCAAGGAACTCTCAAGAGTCTTCTCTAGCACCACAGTTCAAATATATCAATTCTCTGACACTCAACCTTCATGGTGCAATTCTAGAACTGTTGAATGTTTTCTGTTTCTTAATTTCTCACCTCAGTTTTATAGAGCACAACCTGATTTTCCTCTGTGGTCAATATACACAGACTTCCTACTCCCTTTTTAGACTTTTGTTATCACCTTTTCTCAATTTTCACATAATAGATTCAACATACATTTTCTCCACATTGGAGAACTTTGGATTGAATTATGTCCTTTGGCCACCTCATGCAAAGAGTTGACTCATTGGAAAAGACTCTGATACTGGGAGGGATTGGGGGCAGGAGGAGAAGGGGACGACAGAGGATGAGATGGCTGGATGGCATCACCGACTCGATGGACGTGAGTTTGAGTGAACTCCGGGAGATGGTGATGGACAGGGAGGCCTGGCGTGCTGCGATTCATGGGGTCACAAAGAGTCAGACACGACTGAGCAACTGCACTGAACTGAACTGAGAGTAAAAAAAAAAAAAAATCTTTAAGAAATAAACAAACAAGGAAGCTACCAGAAACTAAAAGCTTTTGCACAGGAAAGGAAACAAACAAAAAAGGACTTTAGTTTGATAAATTCCTTCTTTTTTCCCAAATTCATGTTAACTAATTGTCTCACCCCGAGACGCTAAGAGGACACTATGTTTTCCTCTCCACCTCTTTTTAAAAATACATACTGGGACGTCCCTGGTGGTCCAGTGGTTAAGAATCCACCTTCCAATTCATGGGACACAGGCTCAATTCTTGCTGGGAGAGCCAAGATCCCACAGGTAGTAGGGCAACTGGCTCCATGCTCCACAACCAGAGAAAGCCTATAGGCCGCAACGAAGACCCAGTGCGGCCAAAATAAAATAAGTAAGTAAAAAATATATATTCATTTGAGTTGTTTAACATGACAAGTTAAATTACCCTTATTTTTAATTGAAGTATAATTGCATTACAATATTGGTTTCATTTCTGCCATATACCAATGTTATAATTTCATTAGGTATATATATCAAATTGTCCTGTTAATTTCCACTGGCTATGTAAAACAGATAATCAATGGAAATTAACATGATAATTTGATATATAAGCCTAATGAAATTACTACTGCAGCCAGAATAATGATCATATCCATCCCTTCACATAATTACAATATTTTGTAATCAGTGTCCACTTTCTATCCCAACCATTCTCCTAAAAACATTCCCCTCAGTATCACTATAGAAAGAATGCCTAATTCAGGTTTTAATTTGATAGAACCTGACCAAAAAGTCATAATCAAAAAGTTCACACACATTTTAAACATGTCAATATTAGAGAAGAGCAAAGTCAGTTTTCAAGCCTAAATTGAACTGTTTTAGTTATTTTGGAATTTCATCATTGCAGCACTTTGGTGAAGTAAGAGTCAGGCATTTGGTCCAACCTATTATTCTTGTTTGTTGACTCATACTGGAGCCCAAGTACAAGGTAGGTAACACAACTACAAAAGATGTTCCTCAGATAAGTTTCCGCAAGGCTTGCTTCATGTCTCTGTTCCTCAGGCTGTAGATGAAGGGGTTCAACATTGGAGGGACCACCGTGTACATCAATGAGGCTATTGCTGTCTCCTTGGAAGAGTGTGTAAGTGCAGAACTAATGTACACTCCAAAAGCTGTCCCATAAAATAAGGAAACCACAGAGAGATGAGATCCACAGGTGGAAAAGGCTTTATATTTCCCACCAGCTGAGGGCATTCTCAGAATGGAGGAGACAATTTGAGTGTAAGAGAAGATAATGCCAAGGAGAGGAACACCACCCAATATGCTAGTCACTAAATATACCACGATGTTATTGATGAGGGTATCAGAACATGCCACCTTGATGACCTGATCCAGTTCACAGAAGAAATGGGGGATTTCCAGCTCTGTGCAGAAGGACAGTCGGAATACCATCAGAGTGTGGAGCAGGGCATCTGCACTGCTAATGACCAGGGAGAGTAGAATCAACAGGCCACAGAGGCAGGGGTTCATGATGACAACGTACCTCAGTGGGTGGCAGATGGCCACATAGCGGTCATAGGCCATCGCTGCCAGGAGAAAGTTTTCCAGGCCTGCAAATAAGAGGACAAAACAAACCTGGGTGAGGCAGCCTGTGTAACTGATGGATTTGCTCCGTCTTTCAATGTTCACAAGCATCTTGGGGACTGTGGTGGTGCTGAAACAGAGGTCAGTGAAGGACAGGTGGGAGAGGAAGAAGTACATGGGGGTGTGGAGGTGGGAGTCAGAGCCAATGGCCAGCATGATGAGCAGGTTGCCAAGCGCAGTGACCAGATATATGGTCAGGAATAGACCGAAGAGGAGGGGCTGCTCTTCTGGATCTTCTGAGAGACCAAGGAGGAGAAATTCTGCTATATCTGTTTGGTTTTTGGTTTCCATGTTGTGGCTGAGTCTGATGAGAAAAAAAAACAAAAAAAACAAAAAAACATGTGAAAACAGAAACAGACTCACAGACCTAGAGAACGAATTTATGATTGCTGGGGGGGAAGGGATAGTTAAGGACTTTGGGATGGACAGGTACACACTGCTATATTTAAAATGGATAACCAAGGACCTACTCTATAGCACAAGGAACTCTGCTCAATGTTATGCGGCAGCCTGGATGGGAGGGGAGTGTGGGGGAAAATGGATACATGTGCATGTATGACTGAGTATCTTCACTGTTCACCTGAAACTATCACAACATTGTTAATCGGCTATACTCCAATTTAAACTAAAATTTTTTTTAAAAAAGAACAAATACATGTGATAGGACACATAATTGATGTACAAGAACCCATTCTTTTAGAACACTATAACATCTACATTGTAAACTGAACTGAAAATATTTTTCATCTTTTTCTTTACCTTCTGTCCCTCTTTTAGTCTTACTTTCTCAACCTCTTTTCTTTCTGTCCTCTGTACTCCCTCTAAACTAATTTATTCTTTCTCACATTGTACCAACTAATAGAAATAAAATATGGAACAATGTATAGCTTATTCCTTGGGAATCCTCCAAAGCTTCCAACCAGCAAGCAGGGAAAACAAAATCAAGCATAGGGAAAGGGGATGGAGGGATAAATTGGGAGACTGGGACTGACATACACACACTGTTGTTCAGTCGTAAGTCATGTCCAACTCTTTGTGACCCCATGGACCCTCCAGGCTTCTCTGTTCATGAGGTTCTCCAGGCAAGAATACTGGAGTGGGTTGCCATTTCCTTCTCCAGGAATATACACATTATTTTATATAAACTAGTATCTATTTTATAGATAGATAAATGATATATATATTTATACATAAAAATAGATAACTAATAAGGATCTACTGTATAGCACAGGAAACTCTACTCAGTACTCTGTAATGACTATATGGGAAAAGAATCCTAAAAAAAAAAAAAGTGGATAGGGACTCCGCTTGATGGTCCAGTGGTGAAGAATCCACCTTCCAATGCATAGGACATGGGTTCAAACCCTTGTTGGGGAACTAAGATCCCATATGTCCCTGGATCACTAAGCCCCCAAGATACAACTACTGAGCCCATGCCCTACGATTACTGAGTCCTCGCGCCCTGGAACCCTCACCACATAACTAAAGCCTGTGTGCTGTAACTAAGGCCTGGTACAGCCAAAAATAAATAAGTAAATAAATATTTTTTAAAAGAATGAATATATGTATAACTAATTTACTTTGCTGTACACCTCCTGAAACTAACACAACATTGTAAATCAGCTATACCCCAATACAATTTGTTTATTTTATTTTGTTTTTAAACTTTACAATATTGTATTAGTTTTGCCAAATATCGAAATGAATCCGCCACAGGTATGCCTGTGTTCCCCATCCTGAACCCTCCTCCCTCCTCCCTCCTCCCTCCCCATACCCTCCCTCTGGATCATCCCAGTGCACCAGCCCCAAGCATCCAGTATCGTGCATCGAACCTGGACTGGCGACTCGTATAGATCAGTCTTGTGGACTCTGTGGGAGAGGGAGAGGGTGGGGAGATTTGGGAGAATGGCATTGAAACATGTATAATATCATGTATGAAACGAGTCCCTAATAAAAATTTTAAAAATAAAATAGTGAAGTGAAAATCACTCAGTCGTGTTCAACTCTTTGGAATCCCTTGGGCTATACAGTCCATGGCATTCTTCAGGCCAGGATACTGGAGTGGGTAGCCTTTCCCTTCTCCAGAAGATCTTCCCAACACAGGGATAGAACCCAGGCCTCCTGCATTGCAGGCAGATTCTTTACCAACTGAGCCACCTGGGAAGCCCAAAAATAAAATAACACACACACACACAAACCATACGCATATTAAACATGGGCTTTAGAGTAGAGTTTTTCAAACTGTTTCTTGCATCAAAATCCACTGGAGCGTCTGTCCAAACCCATATTGCTGGCCCCAGAATATGAAATTCAGAATATGAATTTCAGAAGATTGGGCATGGGACTCAAAATCTGCCTTTCTAACAAATTTCTAAATGTTGTTGTTGCTGGATTAGGTTTTACTTTGAAGACCAGTCTTCTGGAGCCCAGATCAATGCGGGACTAGAAAATCAACTCGTTCACGTGCTCGTGCAGACCCAGTACATTTAATGGGGAAAATGATGGCCTGACTCATCTGTGTTCTCTCAGTGCTCTGGGAATTCATGTCCAAAACTCAGTTCAACCACTCCCTTTTCAATGGTCATCAAATTCTATCCTTTCTTCTCCCTTTCCATTTATGCCTCATTGAATTCTTATCACAAAACTGTGCTATAAGCATTGTAGTTAATAATGGCATTAACAGGTATCACTGAAATAAATGTATTATTAACTGCTCACACTACCACCAGCACAGTGTTCTAGTGTGAGGCATATTTTTCAGCACTTTTCTCATTCTCACGAATTCTTTCTGCAACTGTTTGATAAAGAGCTTATATTAAAAAATTTAAAGCACTCTTACAACTGAATAATAAAGACAAGTAACTCAAATTTTTAAAATGGACAATATTCTTAATAGATGTTTCTCAAAAAAAGATACATGAATGGTCAAAAAATTACATAAAAATGTGCTGAATATCAGTCATTAGGAAAATGCAAAGGAAGCTTCAGTGAGATGCCACTACAACACCCATTAGATAGACTCTAATAATATTAATTATTATTATTATAATAAAGCAGACACTACTAAGTGGAGAAACTGGAGTTGCTGAGAATACAAAATAGTACAGCCACAAAAAATTTCTTAAAAATTTAAGAACAAATACTATATTTGCAGTCTCCTGCCTAGGCATTTACCCAAACATGTGTTCACATAGACATTTACATATACGAATGCTCATAACATCATTCACCGTAGTGAAAAGTAGAAGGAATCCAAATGCCCATTAACCGAAGAATGGAGGGGGAAAAAAGTATTTCCATACAATGGAATATCATTAACAATGGAATACCATGAAGCAGTTAAAGGGGACAAATTGCTGATACATGTTATGAATGAATGGGAACCTTTCATGCTAAGTGAAAGAAGATAGAGACAAAAAACTACATATTATGTGATTCCATCTATATGAAATGTCCCCATAAGACAAGTTTATAGAGACAGAAAGCAGAAAAGTATTGGTCAAACTGTAAGGATGGGAGTGAACATTAACTGTGAAAGGCAATGAGGGAGCTTTTTCAAAGTGATGGAAATGTTCTAAAACTGGATTATGCTGATAATCGCACAACTCTATAAATTTACTGAAATCATGGACTCATACGCTTACAGTGGGTGATGTACTATAACTATACTTCAATACAGTTGGTAAGGGGGCTTCCCAGGTGACACCAGTAGCAAAGAATCCACCTGCCAGTGCAAGAGATGCAAGAGACGTGGGTTCGATCCCTAAGTCGGAAAGATCCCTTAGAATAGGAAATGGCAACCTGCTCCAGTGTTCTTGCCTCGAAAGTTCCATGGACAGAGGAGCCTGGAGGGCTACAGTCCATAGGGTCACAAAGAGTCTGACGTGACTGAGCAACTAAGCACAAAATTGGTAAACATGAAAAAAAAAAATGATACGAATCAATACCAAATCTTGGCAAGGAGGTACTATGGCAAATCTCGTACATTGTCAATATGTCATTCTAACTAATTTTATTCTCTGTTGACCTATGAATCAGGTTCTTCTAACATCCTCCTGTTTATCTATGGCCCCATGGAAAGATAAAGGTAAAGTGAGATGACGGTATGAGGTATGGATGCAAAATACTTGGCACTCCAGCAAGAGCTGGTGAAGTGATTCGCACTCAGGTTTCCAGACTTTAGAATTGAACTTCCGCCACTGGGTGATGCAAGCGTCGGGGAGTACAGATTTATGTATCAGGAAGGGTTGACCAAATTCCATCACTTGCCTTTGAAAACTTCCACCTAATAAATCCTTACCCTGATTTTGAAACTCTTCTAACATCTGACCACAAGGGTGGTATCCAGATGTGACAGCAACAGGAAAGAGTCCACACTCAGAACCTGAGATCAAGATTGGAATATGATACTTGAGGACTTTGGGAGTCCAGTGGTTAAGAACCCACCTGCCAATGCAGGGGACTTGGGTACGATCCCTGGTCTGGGAAGATCCCACATGCTGCAGAGCAACGAAGCCCGTGCACCACAACCACTGAGCCCATGCTCTAGAATCTGTGCCCTGCAACAGGAGAAGCCAACGACAATGAGAAGCCTGTGCACAGCAACAGAGAGTAGCCCCTACTTGCTGCGACTAGAGAAAGGCTGTGTGCAGCAGTGAAGACTCAGTGTACCCAAAAATAAATAAATATTCTTTTAAAAAAAAAAGAATACGCTACTTGAAAACATAAGCTATTATGTGAATGAGACTCTCTTTTCTCCCAAGAGTATTTACAATATAATATGACAAGATTACTTATATATTCCAAAAAAGAAGAATTGCAGGAAATAGAAAGTGCATGGCATTTTTTAAATGAAGGCAAAATTAACTAAAAAGCAACAATCTGTTGGCGTGTTAAAGCACAATCCTGGAGTGAGGAAGATAAAATCTCCCAACACAAGTGTCCAGTCTGCTTGACAGAAGAATTGCTACAACAACAGTAGGAAGAGGGAGACAATTGTCAATCAGTCTTAAAATAGAAAAAGCAAAGTGAGAATCCTACATTCAGATACCTGGAAACCTTGATAACTGTGGAACTTAACATTATAATCAGTAAAAATGGCTTATTATATTCTGCATGCATGAGTGCTAAGTCACTTCAGTGGTGTCTGACTCTGCGACCCCATGAACTGTAGCACACCAGGCTCTTCTGTCCTTGGGATTCTCCAGACAAGAATACTGGAGTGGGTGGGTTGCCATGCTCTTCTCCAGGGGATCGTCCTGACTCAGGGATCGAACCTGCATCTCTTAATGTCTCCTGTATTGGCAGGTGGGTTCTTTACCATTAGCGCCACCTGGGAAGCCCCAGTATACCCAGAGAAAACCATTATTTAAAAAAAGACACACGTGCCCCAATGTTTAATGCAGCACTATTTACAATAGCCAGGACATGGAAGCAACCTATATGTCCATCAATAGATGAATGGATAAAGAAGTTGTAGTACATATACACAATGAAATATTATTCAGCCATAAAAAGGAATGAATTTGAGTCAGTTATTGTGAGGTGGATGAACTTAGACCTTGTTATACAGAGTGAAGTAAGTCAGAAAGAGAAAAACAAATGTTGTATATTAATGCACATGTATGGAATCTAGAAAAATGGTATACACGAACCTATGTGAAGGACAGGAATAGAAATGCAGATGTAGAGAAAGGACATGTGGACACAGTGGGGGAAGGGGAAGGCGGGAAGAATTGGGAGAGTAGCGCTGGCATTCATACACTGCAATGTGTAAAGTAACTGGCGAGTGGGATCCGGCTGTGTAGCACAGGGAGCTCAGCTCGGTGCTCTGTAATAACCTAGAAGGATGCTATAGGATGGGTGTGGTGGGAGAGGGTCGAGAAGGAGGGGATTTATGTATGCATATAGCTGCTTAGATGGTAAAGAATTTGCCTGCAATGCAGGAGACCCTGGTTCAATCCCTGGGTTGGGAAGATCCCCTGGAGATCTTAAACTAACAAGTTTAAGAGATGTCTGTTATCTCCATTAATGGACAATTGTAAATCTCTTTCTCCTTTTCTTTTTTGTTTTTCCTTCCATTGTAGCCCAGCCAGTGAGATCTGTCCCTGCGTTCATTTCCTTCTTTTTATGGTAGACTATGGGGCTTCCCTGGTGGTTCAGATGGGGTTGAAAAGAGTCAGACAGGACAGAGTGACTAACACTTTCACTTTCATGGAAATAATTGGGCGTCCTGGTGGCTCAGACAGTAAAGAATCTGCCTGCTATGTGGGAGAACCGGGTTTGATCCCTGGATCGGGAAGATCCCCTGGAGTAGGAAATGGCAAGCTACTCCATTATTCTTGCCTGGAACATTCCATGGACAGAGGAGCCTGGCCGGTTAAAGCCCACATGGTCACAAAGAGTCAGACACGACTGAGCATACACACGGAAATAATCAAACTCAGCAATATGATTGGTTCCATATTGCTTTTGTTGGGGGCACATCTGTCTCTGTTGTATAAAAACTGACAATATTAGGAAAAGAAATGTGGAAAATTAGTATGGCACTTCAGAACATCTTTCTTCTATGACTGTAAGTGCCCAATCTATGTCTAGGTCAGGAAGCCTTGCCCACTTGCTCCCAAAACAATCCTTTATATATCAGGATCAACTCAAGAGCATTCCAACTTTCTGTGTTATGGTGAGTTCCTAAGAATATAACCATTGGTTCACCTGAAACATGCAAGAGGTATTTGACTGTGTCCTGGGTGCATCAATGATTATCTCAAATATTCTGGTGAACCAATGTTTTAGAAAAAGTTTATGACAGGAATAGCTCCATTGTTGTAACTAAACTCACTCTGAGTTTAATTGTTGTGTTTAGTCGCTAAGTTGTGTCCAACTCTGTGATTTTGGCTGCCAGGTTCCTCTGTCCATGGGATTTCCCAGGCAAAACACTGGAGTAGGTTGCCATTTCCTTCTACAAGGGATTTTCCTGACCCAGGGATTGAACCCATGTCTCCTGAACTGGCAAGCAGATTCTTTACCGCTGAGCCACCTGGAAAACCTCGAATAGCTCATCAGGATACTGATATTTGGAACTGATTGGCCCTCGGTAAACTCTGCTTCAACAATGACAAAATATGTGCTCTTAACATTAAATTATAAAAGCTAGCAACTGTAACTGGAGAAAGCAATGGCACCCCACTCCAGTACTCTTGCCTGGAAAATCCCATGGACGGAGGAGCCTGGTAGGCTGCAGTCCATGGGGTCACTAAGAGTCGGATACGACTGAGTGACTTCACTTTGATTTTTCACTTTATGCATTGGAGAAGGAAATGACAACCCACTCCAGTATTCTTGCCTGGGGAATCCCAGGGACGGGGGAGCCTGGTGGGCTGCCGTCTATGGGGTCGCACAGAGTCAGACATGACTGAAGCGACTTAGCAGCAGCAGCAGAAGCAGCAGCAACTGTAACAGCATCACTAAAGATTTTGACTCAGTTGCTCCTGAGTTTAATTATGTCTCCAGCACTTGCTCTGTAAACGAGGAAATTTTTTCAACTGTGGGAGAAGCCCCAATCCCATTTGGACAATAAGAACCATCATGAAACCTTACGGGAATGCAGGAAGGATGAGCAGACAAAAGTCACAAGTACAGTGTTTTATATACAAGACACTCTTAATATTACTTATTGTGATTTGTTTCTGCAATGGACACAAGTGGCACCACCAGGCATGGTTTATTATAGAAGAAAAATAATTGGAAGAGTAAGACAAAGGAAGAGAGGAGAAAGGAAGAATATCTTTAGCATGATAACTGTAATTTTCAGGGAAAAATGGATATGCTGAAACTCCTGTTGGGAATCTTGCTTAGATAGAGAAACAGGAATTCTCCAGGTAAAAATCCTGGAGTAGGTTGCCATTTCCTACTCCAGGGAATCTTCTTGACCAAGGGATCAAACCTACATCTCCAAATTGCAGGCAGACCCTTTACCATCTGAGCCACCAGGGAAACCCCGGAGAAAAAGGAGTGCATAATTCAAATGACATCAGTGATTAATGCTCCTTTCTCATGGACACATGATAAAACATGTCACAATTAAAGTGAATAAGTTAGACTTCGATATATCAACCCAAATAAAAAGTTCAGAGAAAGAATTTGCCCCTAAAGACATCTATATCACAATACAATTTAAATGCTTTAAAATAACAAAATATTAAAAGTTCAATTCTTATTATGAAACATTGCAAGCATAAAAAAGTACAGATAACAAAGTCCACCCACTAAGGACCACTAAGTTAAAATATATTGCCATAATTTGAGGTAGATATTTTAAAGAATTTTTTTTCATATCCTCAATTATTTTTCATTCCCAAAGGGAATCATGATAATGAACTTGGTGTTCACTATTCTCCTCTGATTTTAATATGATGACTAAGTACTCATAAATTATATTCTTGTTCTGCATTTACTCTTTACACATTGTACATGGAATTTTGCATTTTAAAATAGTGTTTAATGTCTTGGTACAGCTTTTTCTGGTTCATTAACTATCTTACCTTGCTTCTATGTCTTATTACATCACTATTTAAATTATCCTTTTTCCTATAGTGGGGCACTATCATTATTGCCTTTTACACCCAAACACACACACGAAATGTGTAAAACAATTTTAAATAACACATGGAGAACAACCAAATTCAAGATTGTGGTTGCCTCTGGGGATGAAAGTGAACGTGGCGGATTCAATTTGATATTTGGCAAAACTAATAAAATTATGTAAAGTTTAAAAATAAAATAAAATTTAAAAAAAGATAGATTTTATTTATTCACATTTTTGTTAATTTAATAAAAGAACTCTGGGGTTTCTCTGGTGGCTCAGTGGTAAAGAATCTTCCTGCCAATGCAGCAGGCAGGAGACACGGGTTCAATCACTGGTCCAGGAAGATGCCACATGCCAAGGAGCAACCAAGCCTGTGTGCCACAACTATCGAGCCTGTGCTCTAGAGCCAGGAACCAGAAGTGTTAAAGCCTGTGCACCCTGAAGCCCATTCTCTATAAGAGAAGCCACTGCAATAAGAAGTCCAAGCCCCACAACTAGACAATAGCCCCTGCTTCTGCAACCAGAGAAAAGCCCAAGAAGCAACAAAGACCCAGCACAGCCAAAAATAAAATAGATAAATAAAAGAGCTCTGATGAGAAAACAAAAATTTTACTAATCCTGGAAGCATGGATAGATGCTTATGTATTCTATGGTGCTCTGCACTTTAAGATATTTCATACATTGCTAAAGAGAAACCAGTAGACTGGGATCTGCTTCATTGTCCACCTCTTCTTTCTTAGATTATTCATAATCATGAAATATTTTCAATACTAACTTTTCTTCTATAAAGTGGTATCATGAGCCAGCAATGGGAAGGAAAGCAGAAGCTGGGTGCACCCCTCTGCCCCTTGACAAAGTAATAAAGGGCACGTAAGAGAAGTTTAGAACATTCTTCAGGTTGAGCAAGCAGATTAATCTTGAGGATGGAAAAAGTCCCTGGACTTTGGGATCAGAGTAGATCAGCAGAGTGAGAGACAGTCACACATAAGTGCAAAGGTACAAGGAAATAGACCAGGGAGATTGATGGGCCATTAGCAGCCCCTCCCAGGTAATCCAGCTCTGCTCATCTTCTTCAGGAACTCACCTCATAGCTGCCCCCAGATCGACTGCTAAACAAATGCCCGTCCCTATTTGCAGAACATGAAATAGAGGACTCCAAAGCGCATGGTGCCAACACTAAGTGATGACATTCAGTTCTTCCCTGGATGTGAAGGAGGAAAAATGGAAGCTCTGGGTCCATTCAAGTAGCACAGAAAGACAGTGAAGCACCGGGCTCCTGGGCAAAAATGATGGTCCTTGTGACTAGCGTCAGGTGTGTTTCACATGGCCTGGGAGGGTTTTTGAGTGGGGTGGTCAAAGGCAGACTTATTTGCAGTCTCTCTGTCTCTTGGGGGTTCAATATCCAAAGCTTCTCATTAGTCAAATTCTTTTACTCTCATGTGATCACAGGGCAGTTCAGATTCTTGAGGAGCAAGGCTCAGAAGTGAAAAACTTTTTGCTGTGAATAATTCTTTACACTGACCTTCTCCCTGAACATTTCTTGGCTCACATTAATTTCAAGTACCCTACCTCAACATATTTTTTATTGTTATTGTATTATAGTTCTTTTTTTTAAATCTATATTTAAAGGCACTGCTTTACCCCTCTCCTAATTGATACTACATTTAAGCTCAAAAATGTAGTTTCCATATACGGGTAGATATATATTACCTGTATATGTACATGTGGTACTATGGTGAATGTACCCTACAAATGCACACACTAAGGGCTAATTTTATGTATGGCCTATTTAACATTGGTTCTGTTTGTGTATATACTATTAAGGAAATAGTAAAGGTCAGTTTTCATTCCAATCACAAAGAAAGGAAATACCAAAGACTGTTCAAACTACCGCACAATTGCATTCATCTCACACGCTAGTAAAGTAATGCTTAAAATTCTCCAAGCCAGGTTTCAACAGTACATGAACCATGAACTTCCAGGTGTTCAAGCTGGTTTTAGAAAAGGCAAAGGATCCAAAGATCAAATTGCCAACATCTGTTGGATCATCAAAATAGCAAGAAAGTTCCAGAAAAACATCTATTTCTGCTTTATTGACTATGCCAAAGCCTTTGACTATGTGGATCACAACAAACTGTGGAAAATTCTGAAAGAGATGGGAATACCAGACCACCTGACCTGCCTCTTGAGAAACCTGTATGCAGGTCAGGAAGCAACAGTTAGAACTGGGCATGGAACAACAGACTGATTCCAAATAGGAAAAGGAGTACGTCAAGGCTGTATATTGTCACCCTGCTTATTTAACTTATATGCAGAGTACATCTTGAGAAACACTGGGCTGATTGAAGCACAAGCTGGAATCAAGGTTGCCAGAAGAAATATCAATAACCTCAGATATGCAGATGACACCACCCTTATGGCAGAAAGTGAAGAGGAACTAAAGAGCCTCTTGATGAAAGTGAAAGAGGAGAGTGAAAAAGTTGGCTTAAAACTCAACATTCAGAAAATTAAGATTATAGCATCTGGTCCCATCACTTCATGGCAAATAGATAGGGAACCAGTGGAAACAGTGGCAGACTTTATTTTGGGGGGCTCCAAAATCACTGCAGATGGTGACTGCAGCCATAAAATTAAAAGATGCTTGCTCCTCAAAAGAAATGCTATGACCAATCTAGACAGCATATTAAAAAGCAAGATACATTACTTTGCCAACAAAGTCTGTCTAGTCAAAGCTATGGTTTTTCCAGTAGTCATGTATGGATGTGAGAGTTAGCCTATAAAGAAAGCTGAATGTTGAAGAATTGATATTTTTAAACTGTGGTATTGGAGAAGACTCTTGAGAGTCCCTTGGACTCCAAGAAGATCCAACCAGTCCATCTAAAGGAAGTAAGTCCTGACTATTCATTGGAGGGACTAATGCTGAAGCTGAAACTCCAATACTTTGGCCACTTGATTCAAAGAACTAACTCATTGGAAAAGACCCTGATGCTGGAAAAGATTGAAGGTGGGAGGAGACGGGGACAACAGAGGATGAGATGGTTGGATGGCATCACCGACTCAATGGATATGAGTTTGAGTAAGCTCCAGGAATTGGTGATGGACAGGGAAGCCTAGTGTGCTGCAGTACATGGGGTCTCAAAGAGTCAGACACAACTGAGCAATTGAACTGACTGAATACACTTGGAATAAAATTATTTAATCTGCCAGAATAATTGTCCTAGCATTCAGGTAACTTTCCCTTTTCAATACTTCCAGAAGAATCATACCCATGGAACCAGACAACCAAACCAACTCCTCTGAGTTTATCCTCCTGGGACTTTCAGAAAAGCCAGAACAGGAGACTCTCCTCTTTGCTCTGTTTCTCTGCATGTATGTGGTCACTGTAGTGGGGAACCTGTTGATTATCCTGGCCATCAGCACAGACTTCCACCTCCACACCCCCATGTATTTCTTCTTGGCCAATCTCTCCTTGGTTGATTTCTGCTTGGCCACTGACACTGTCCCCAAGATGCTGGTGAGCATCCAAATCAAGAGCAAGTCCATCTCTTATTCCTGCTGCCTGACACAAATTTACTTCTTCCATTTCTTTGGCATCATGGACAGTGTCTTAATAGCTGTGATGGCTTATGATAGGTTCATGGCTATATGTCACCCCTTACACTATACCAGTATCATGAGCCCACGCCTCTGTGTCCTGCTGGTTGGAGGCCCGTGGGTATTTTCTGGCTTCATCTCCCTCACCCACATCCTGCTGATGGCCCATCTGGTTTTCTGTGGCAATACTGAGTTGCCTCACTACTTCTGTGACCTCACCCTGCTCTTCAGACTTTCGTGCACTGACACCTCTGTGAACAAGATTTTTGTGCTCATTGTGATAGGGATGGTCATAGCCATGCCTTTCATTTGCATTCTGGCTGCCTACGTTTAAATTATTGTGGCTATCATGAAGTTGCCCTCTGCAGAAGGCAGGAGGAAAACCTTTTCCACCTGTAGCTCCCACCTCTCTGTGGTTGCCCTCCTTTATATGACTACCTTTGGGGTCTGTGTCCTTCATATGTCTACACAGCCATGAAGGAGAAAGCCTCTGGTGTGATGTACGCTGCCCTCACCCCCATGCTGAAGCCCTTTATCTACAGCTTGAGGAACAGAGACCTAAAGAGGGCCTTAAGGAATCTCATGAGAAAAAAAAATCATCTCATCTTCATGACCACAAGGTCATCTGGGAGCTTCCTAGGGGCAGGACCTCAAAATCTAGGGTCCTGGACAAGTGTATGGAATTACAAGAGTTGGAAGTGCAGCCATTCTGAATTTTGAATTGCAGAAGTTTAAAAGGGAACATCAGGAGGGTCCTATAACTATTTTCTCAAGTGTGTGTGTGTGTGTGTGTGTGTGTGAGTGCACGTGCACGCACTCAGTGGCATCTGACTCTTTGTGACAACATGGACTGTAGCCCACCAGGCTCCTCCCTCTGTGGGATTTTTCTGTCAAGAATATTGGAGTGGGTTGCCAGTTCCTTCTCCAGGGGATCTTCCCTACCCAGGGATCAAACCTGCATCTCCTGCATCTCCTGCATTGCAGGCAGATTCTTAACCACTGAGCCACCAGGGAAGCCCATTTTCTCCAATACTGAAGCCAAAAAGGGTGTTTTTTAGGTAAACCTCATGCTATCACCCAGAAGATCAGCGTAGCCCTACCAGCTTGGGTTTACCCTGGTTTTGAAACCATTGAACACTCAACAAATATTTATTAAGTACATATTCTGGGCTGGATGTAAATGCTGCTCATGGAAATATGAGCAGGAGAGATAAGATCCCAATAGTCTGGAGTTTACAGCTGAGTGTGGGAGAGTATATTGTACACTTAGTTGTAGTAGGATGGAATATAAACATGAGACGAAGGATAGAATCCAATAGGAACATACAACAGAGTCTGAGGGAGATTTAGGGGAAGTCTTCCAGGAGAGGTGATCCAAAAACCCAAAGGATGAGAATATGTTGATCAGGCAAAATGAGGAGAAAGAACGTCTCAGAAAGACAAAACAACTTGTGGAAAGGTAAGAAAGCAAGAGAAAGAGTGAAGCATGCATTTGTGAAGTTAAAAGTCCAGTTACGCTGAATGATG
The DNA here is from genome assembly GCF_002263795.3 of Bos taurus. Classification (NCBI taxonomy): domain Eukaryota; kingdom Metazoa; phylum Chordata; class Mammalia; order Artiodactyla; family Bovidae; genus Bos; species Bos taurus. Next base: position 13,422,234 of record NC_037334.1, on the reverse strand, counting down.
TGGGAGGTGCCAGGTACTGAGGGCTTTAGGATCAACCTAAAGAACCAGTCCAAAGACCAATCCAAAGAACCAGCCAGTTAACTTGACTTCCAAGGACTAAAGTCGGGGAGCATGGGGATGAGTTGTACAGCCCCCTTCCTCCCACTCCTATCCTGTCTTCATGGGGAGCATGAAGGCTTGTGCTGGATAAAAGTTGTGCAAGACACAAGGGAGAAAGAGATTCAGACCATGCCCTAAGGAAATGAGGAAATACTATTTTTTGGTGTATATCTCATAGACAAAGAGCAAAATACCAGTCAACTGAATCATAAATCTCTAAACCAGAGGGAAGCTTTGGCATGCTTCAATTGCCATATATGCCTGTGGAATGTATCCAAGTGGAAACACTGCTTGTACCAGAAATGAGCTGTGCTTTGCTTAGTTGCTCAGTCCCGTCTGACTCTTTGCAACCCCATGGACTGTAACCCGCCAGGTTCCTCTGTCCAGGGAAGGGGATTCTCCAGGCAAAAATACTGGAATGGGTTGCCATGCACTGCTCCAGGGGATCTTCCCAACCCAGGGACTGAACCCAGGTCTCCTGCATTGCAGGCAGATTCTTTACCAGCTGAGTTACCAGAGAAGCCCAAACCAGAAATGAGAGCTACTCATTATGAGTTTATCTTGTGCCTAATACTACGCTTTGTTTCTTTTCTATGTCTCATCTAGTCACTCTAAATCTCCTATGAAAGCATTAAGTCTCACTTTATTAGAGAGTAATCCTATTATGTATATGGAGCGTTACAACTAAAGTAAAGCAGACAGTGACTTTGCAGAGGTCAGAAGTTTTCAAAAGGTGCTAAGAATCTGATGTCATCCTTAGTAGAATGGCTTTAAAGAATCCTACATCTAGTTTGCCTCTGTATTTTCCTTTCATGAAAATTAAATTAGAATGTATCAGTTGAATCAACAGACCTGCTGCAGTCCCATCTTAGTACTCTCTTAGTAAGGGTACATGTGAGAAAAGTGAAAATGCACTTGGTGGGTAATATTCTAATGGATAAAATCCAAAATTTAAAAACGCTAAAGTTTGCCCATGGGGCACTCATGGATCTTACCATGCCTTTTTCTTTATTTTTTTAATATTTATGTATTTATTTGACTGTGCTGGGTCTTAGTTGGGGCATGTGGGATCTAGTTCCCCAAGCAGGGATCAAACCCAGACCCCCTTCAGAGAGAGCATAGAGTCTTTGCTACTGGCCCACCAGAGAAGTCCCTGGCCATGCCCTTTTAGAATAACACACACACAAACACACACAAACAACACAGGTAAAAGTTGAACCACAGCACTCTTTCTTCCTAACTCCCCTCCATTTTCTTGCCACATGAATAGGAATTACCATTCTACCATGTTGGCTGGGAGAGGGTTTGAATTGCCAGTGACTTTGAAAGTGACTACAGGGACTTCCCCAGCAGTCAGATGGTTGGGACTTCGCCTTCTAATGCAGGAGATGTGGGTTCAATCCTTGGTCAGAGAACTGAGATCCCACATGCCTCATGGCCAAAACACCAAAACATAAAACTGAAGCAATATTGTAACAAATTCAATAAAAACATTAAAAAATGGTCCACATTTTTAAAAAAATACCTTTTTTTAAAAAAAGGAAAAATGATCACAATATGGGGACTCATAGAATCTTTATGAATATTTCTCTCTCTGATACAGATAGATACAACTTGAGGTAAAGCACTGATTTAACCACCCTTTTCTCTATGGAAGGAGATGTTCCATCAGCCAATAAAAACCTAAGATTTCCAGAATATTTTCTGCCTGTTAATAAATAAAAATCAGAGCTCTGGGAGAGATTTGTCTTGTTCGTCATTCTGATATCAACTTCAATCATTTGTTGACCCCAATATATGCTTCATTCATTCATTCAACAAACATTTACCAAATATCTATTCCATGATGGCTATTTTTCTTAGCAGTGGGCACAAAGCATTAAACAAGAGAAAGTAAAGGTTTTTCCCCATGTCTACAAAAAGACAGCATGAGAGCTTATCAACTCTTTTCTCCTAATTGTAGGGCAATGACTTTTAGAGGCCAGAAATGTTAAAATAGTACTCTTTCCTTCAATTATCATGAATGTATACATGGGATAAAATTCCAAGCTCTGAACATTAAAAACAAAACAGAGTTTACTGATGTTTCTTTAAAAAAATAAAATTAAACAAAACAACCATTACTAGCCCAAACAATCTTCACAGGTGGCACTAGTGGTAAAGAATCTGCCTGCCGATGTAGGAGAAGAGAGACTTGGATTCAATCCCTGGGACAGAAAGATCGCTTGGAGTAGGAAATGGCAACCCACTCCAGTATTCTTATCTGGAAAATTCCATGGACAGAGGAGCCTGGTGGGCTACAGTAGTCCATGGGTCACAAAAAGTCAGACTTGGCTGAGCACACACAGCAGCAGCAGCAGCAGCAGCAGCAGCAGGGGAAATAACAATTAAAAAAAAAATTTAATTAACCACTGATAGTGAGAAGGACATGAAAGCCATAATGCAAGGACAGCATGCTAGATGAAGGAAGCTAAATATGCAGTCAGAAACAAGTTTGGATTAGGAGTTGTCCGTGTCTTTTTTTTCTTTTCTTTTTTAGATGTTTTCTTGATGTGGACCATTTTTGAAGTCTTTATTGAATTTGTTTCAATATTGCTTCTGTTTCACATTTTTATTTTTGGCTGCAAGGCATGTGGGATCTTAGCTCCTGGACAAGGGATCGAACCCATAAGTCCTACATTGGAAGGCGGATTCTTAACCACTGGGCCACCAGGGAAGTCCCTCTATGTACTTCTCATTTAAGTTTTTCTTTCCTTTCTCAATCTTAGATAAATTCTGCAAGTGTTGTAAGTACACCATGTAGTTCAGCTAAAATAATACACATTTATTATTTCATAATTTCTGTGGACCAAGTATGACTTTGCTTTAAGCTCTCTTATAGACTGTAATCAAGGTGTCATGAGTGGGATTGTTGTTCTTTTTTTCTTTTTTCTTGTAAATTAATTCATTTATTTTGATTGGAGGCTAATTACTTTACAATATTGTAGTGGTTTTTGCCATACATTCACATGAATCAGCCATGGGTGTACATGTGTCCCCAATCCTGACCCCCTCCACCTCCACCCCATCCTTAATGTTCAGTCACTAAGTCATGTCCGACTCTTTGGACTCCGTAGACTGCAGCATGCCAGGCTTCCCTATCCTTCACTATCTCCCTAAGTTTGCTCAAACTCTTGTCCATTGAGACAGTGATGCCATCCAACCATCTCACTTTTTGTTGCCCCTGTCTCCTCCTGCCCTCAATCTTTCCCGGTATCATGATCTTTTCCAATGAGTTGGGTCTTCACATCAGGTGGCCAAAGTATAGGACCTTCAGCTTCAGCATCAGTCCTGCCATACTCAATGATGAAAGACCAAAAGCTTTTCCTCTAATGTAAGGAAAAAAACAAAAATGCCTGATTTTACTACTTCTTTCACTATAGCACTAGAACTCTTACAAAGAGCAATTAGACAAGAAAAAGAAATTAAAGGCATCCAAATTGGGAAAGAAAAAAGTAAAATGATGTTTGTTCATAGATGACATAATCTTATAGGTGAAAAACCCTGAAGATGCCACACAAAAAAACCTATTAGAACTTACAAATTCAGCAAAACTATACAGTTCATGAAGGATATAAGAGCAGTACATGAAAATCAGTTCCATTTCCATATACTAAGAATAGATTGACCCTGGTGTCAACCTAAATGTCCTTCAACAGAGGACTAAAGAAGTTGTGGTATATATACAATGATATACAATGGAATTTTACTCAGTCATAAAAAAGAATGAAATAATGTCATTTGCGGCAACATGGATGGATGTAGAGATTGCAGTACCTAGTGAAGTCAGTCAGACAAATAAAGACAAATATCGTATGATATGGCTTATATGTGAAATCTTGGGGGGAAAAAAGGTACAAATGAATTTATTCACAAAACAGAAATAAAGTTACAGATATAGAAATCAAACTTATGGTTACCAGGGCATAAGTGGCAGGGAATAAACTGGAAGATTTGGATTGATATATATACACTACTATATATAAAATAGACAGCTAATAAGGACCTATCACACAGGGAACTGTACTCTGTAAGGACCTTCATGGTAAAAGAATGAAAAAAGGAGTGGATATATGCATACATATAAGATTCACTTTGCTGTATACTTGAAACTTACATGATATTGTAAACCAACTATACTCCAATAAAAATTTTTAACAAAATTTAAAGCTTCTGAATGTCAAAGGGCCCTATGAACAAAATAAAAAGACAGCTCATGGAATAGGAGAAGACATTTGTAAACCATAGATCTACTAAGGAATTAATATCTAGAACACATAAAGAATTCCTACATGTCAACAACAATAACAAGCTAAACACTCAATTAAAGATGGGGCAAGGACTTAAATAGACATTTCTCCAAAGAGAATGTACAAATAACCAGTAAGCATGTGAAAAGGCACTCCACATGAAATGCAAATCAACCCCAATGAAATTTCACACCCATTAGGATGGCTGTTATAAAAACAAACAGACGAAAACAACCAAACAGAACACACAAAGAGAAAAAAATAACTTTTATTGGCGGAAATGTAAAATTTCGGGTGCTATGAAAAATAGTAGTGCAGCAGGAAACCCTTGGTGTTCCTCAGCTTGGGGCTATATAAATCCTAAATCTGTTTATCTTCACATGACCCTTCTCTGTGTGTCTGTGTGTCTCAAACCTACCCCTCCTTCCTTGTATAAAGATGACGTCAGTCCAGGTTTGATGCGGGATACAGGATGCTTGGGGCTGGTGCACTGGGATGACCCAGAGGGATGGTACGGGGAGACAGGTGGGAGGGGGGTTCAGGATAGGGAACACATGGATACCCAGGGCACATTCATGTTGAAGAATGGCAAAACCAATACAATATTGTAAAGTAATTAGCCTCCAATTAAAATAAATAAATTTGTATTTAAAAAACGATGATGTCAATCATTAGATGTAACACACACCCTGGTGGTGTGGTGGTTTAGTTGCTAAGTCATGTCTAACTCTTACGACCCCATAGACCATAGCCCACCAGCCTCCTCTGTCCATGGGATTCTCCAGACAAGACTACTGGAGTAGGTTGCCATTTCCTTCTCCAGGGGATCTTCCCAACCCAGGAATCAAACCCAGGTCTCCCGCCTTGCAGGCAGATTCTTTACAATGAAAGTCCAGCACAGACCCTAATTCAGGATGAAAAGTAGACCTAACATATAATACATAAATTCCACTTCTGAGAATACATCCAAAGGAAATGAAACCATCTCAAGGAAATTTCAGTATTTTCATGTTTATTGCAGCATTATTTGCAATAGTCAAGGTATGAAAAGAGTGCCCATAGACAGATGAAAAGATAAAGAAAATGTGGTGTATATATGTCCAATTGAACATTATTTAGTCTTGTAAAAGAAGGAAATCCTACCATTTGTGACCCAAAAAAAATGCACCTGGAAGGCATTATGCTAAATGAAATGAGAAAAAAAAAAAAACTACTTCATGGTATAATTTACATTTAGAATCTAAGAAAAGGGTGGGGGGATATGTGAGGTGATGGGTATGTTAATTAACTTGGTAGTGGAAATCCTTTCACAATGTGCAGTGCTATGCTGTGCTTAGTCTTCAGTCATGACAGACTCTTTGACCACTCATAGACTGTAGACCACCAGGTTCCTCTGTCCACGGGGACTCTCCAGACAAGAATACTGGAGTGGGTTACCATGCCCTCCTCCAGAGGATGGCATGGAACCCAGGTCTCCTGCATTGCAGGTGGATTCTTTACCAGCCGAGCTACTAGGAAAGCCCTTCACAATGTATGTGCATATAAAATTATTGCTTCCTGTATTTTTTTTAATTCAAACTTTTCATTCTTATTTTACTTGTTTATTTATTTTTGGCCACACTGCATGACATATGGGATCTTAGTTCCCTAAGCAGGAATCGAACCCATGCCCCCTTCATTGGAAGCACGCTGTCTTAACCACTGTGAAGAACCAAAGTGAAGAAGTCTCACTTTGTGTACTTAAACATATTACAATTTTATTAGTCAATTATGTGTCAATAAAGCTGAAAAAAAAAAGTATGTACCTCCTCAGGACACTCCACAACATCACTATAAAGTATCCTTTCCCCAAAAAATGAACCCAGGACTTGATCAAGTATCTAGATCTACACATCAATTTATAATTATAACTTACAAGAAGCATATTTGAAACAATAACACACAAATGCAATCAGCAAAATCCAGACCATTTCTTCATCAAATAAATTCCAAGAATCACATACAAGAGGGGAAACAAAAAAAAAATCCTATAGGTTAGAAAGGACTTTAAGCAGCTATCAACCAATTGGAATATAGGGATATTATTTGGATTCTAATGTGAGAAAATTATTAAAAAATCATGAGGCAATTCGGTTAATTTGAGTATTAATTGGATATTTTATATTTTAATAAAATTATAATTTGATAATATAATTATTATTAATACTTTAAAGTACACTAATGGGATTATGCTTATGCTTTTAAAAAGAACTTGTCTTTTTAGAGTTGTACTGAAATCATCTGATATATAAAATCTGCTCTGAAATAATCCTGGAGAAGAGGTCAAAGTAGATAGAATACAGATGAAACAAGACTCTAATTGGTAATCACTGAACCTGTGTGATGAATACATGGCTTTCATTACATAAAGCCAAGTCATGTTAAAAACTGAGAGTTTTCTTTGTCAAAAATTAGAGTATTGACAATATCATATAACTCAACCTTCAGAGTTCAGGCGCTCTGTCATGTCTGACTCTTGGCAACCCCCTGAACCGCAACACACCAGGCCTCCTTGTCCATCACCAGCTCCCAGAGTTTACCCAAACTCATGTCCATTGAGTTGGTGATGCCATCCAACCGTCTCATCCTCTGTCATCCCCTTGTCTCCCTGCCCTCAATCTTTCCCAGCATTAGGGTCTTTTCAAATGAGTCAGCTCTTCAAATCAGGTGGCCAAAGTATTGGAGTTTCAGCTTCAACTTCAGTCCTTCCAATGAACACCCAGGACTGATTTCCTTTAGGATGGACTACTTGGATCTCCTTGCAGTCCAAGGGACTCTCAAGAGTCTTTTCCAACACCACAGTTCAAAAGCATCAATTCTTCTGCACTCAGCTTTCTTTATAGTCCAACTCTCACATCCATACATGACTACTGGAAAAACCATAGCCTTGACTAGACAGACCTTTGTTGGCAAAATAATGTCTCTGCTTTTTAATATGCTGTCTAGGTTGGTCATAACTTTCCTTCCAAGGAGTAAACGTCTTTTAATTTCATGGCTGCAATCACCATTTGCAGTGATTTTGGAGCCCCAAAAAATAGTCAGCCTCTGTTTCCACTGTTTCCCCATCTATTTGCCATGAAGTGATGGGACTGGATACCATGATCTTAGTTTTCTGAATGTTGAGCTTTAAGCCAACTTTTTCACTCTCCTCTTTCACTTTCATCAAGAAGCTCTTTAGTTCCTCTTCACTTTCTGCCATAAGGGTGGTGTCATCTGCATATATGAGGTTATTGATATTTCTCCCGGCAATCTTGATTCCAGCTTGTGCTTCTTCCAGCCCAGCGTTTCTCATGATGTACTCTGCATAGAAGTTAAATAAGCAGGGTGACAATATACAGCCTCGATGTACTCCTTTTCCTATTTGGAATCAGTCTGTTGTTCCATGTCCAGTTCTAACTGTTGCTTCCTGACCTGCATACAGGTTTCTCAAGAGGCAGGTCAGGTTGTCTGATATTCCCATCTCTTTCAGAATTTTCCACAGTTTATTGTGATCCACACAGTCAAAGGCTTTAGAATAGTCAATAAAGCAGAATTAGATCTTTTTCTGGAACTCTCTTGCTTTTTCCATGATCCAGCGGATGTTGGCAATTTGATCTCTGGTTCCTCTGCCTTTTCTAAAACCAGCTTAAACATCTGGAAGTTCATGGTTCACATACTGCTGAAGCCTGGCTTGGAGAATTTTGAGCATTACTTTACTAGCATGTGAGATGAGTACAATTATGTAGTAGTTTGAGCATTCTTTGGCATTGCCTTTCTTTGGGATTGGAATGAAAACTGACCTTTTCCAGTCCTGTGGCCACTGGTGAGTTTTCCATATTTGCTGACATATTGAGTGTAGCACTTTCACATCATCTTTTAGTGCTATGGTCGCAAAGAGTTGAACACGACTAAGCGACTGAACTGAACTGAACTGAATCTACTTTTGTCTGCAATTGGTTATTTCTATAACAAAAGGCTTTTTTAAACTGGCACTTAATGTACCAGTCAGTTTTATGGATGTTTATTAAGTAGACACAAGACCCAAAAATCTGACAAAGATTTCATGAATCTGAATTCCTAAAAATGCGAAGAGAGAAACACCTACTGATACTATCTTGGGACCAATATTCAGATCGAAGATCTTTCTGCAGACCCATTCAGTCAACTCCTTTCTATGTATGCCCATCAAGTTAAATTCTGCTTCCTCCATTGGCAGAACTGGAAGGGAGAAATGGTGTCTTTACAGAGTTTCCCTCTTGAGGTTAAGCGGTGTTGGAAGCAGCCTTGTATCTGTGTATTACATCACTGCGTGGATATACAGAGACTTTTTGCTTGATTGTTTTAAATAAAATGTTTTTAAGATTTTTTAAAATTTTTATTTAGGTTTAGTCACTCAGTAGTGTCTGACTCTTTGCAACCCCATGAACTGTAGCCTGCCAGGCTCCTCTGTCCATGGGACTCCCCAGGCAGAAATACTGGAGTGCGTTGCCATTTCCTTCTCCAGGGGATCTTCCTGACCCAGGCATCGAACCCAGGTCTCCGGCATTGCAGGCAGATTCTTTACTGACTGAGCTACAGGGAAACTCCTTTATTTAGTGAGCTATTTTCATTTTTGGCTGTGCTGAGTCTTCATTGCTGTGCGGGCTCTTGTCTAGTTGTGGCAAGCAGGGGCTACTCTCTATTGTGGTGTGCAGGCTTCTCATTGCTTCTCTTATTGTGGAGCACAAGCTGTAGGGCATGCAGGCTTCAGTAGCTGCGGCTCCTGGGCTCTAGAGCACAACCTCAATAGTTGTGGCTCACAGGCTTAGTTGCTCCGCGGCATGTGGGATCTTTCCAGACCAGGAAGACCGGTGTCTCCTGCATTGGCAGGTGGATTCTTTACCACTGAGCCACCAGGAAAGCCCTGTTTTTGATTCTTAGAGTGATGAGGAAGACTGACTTCAAAGAAAAATGGAAACTTCCTCTATGAGAAGCCCTGGGCCTTGGGGAGACAGAGTCTGGGAGACTAGGAAAATTTGTTCCCTGAGGACAGGGTGCAGAGCAAGTTGGGAAACACAACTTGCTCCAAGTTGCCTCCTGAAGACCTAGTATACTCAATACAACCTTTTTACTGCCATGTTCCAGCCCCCCAAGGAAGTCAAACTATTCAGGGAACAGAGGTGAATTTGAACAATTTATCTAACAAGGAGCCTTGGGAATTGACTTATTATTGGCCCAGAAACCGTAAATATTCCCTCCGTTCCTACAATTTATCCTCCACTCCAGCTTTCCTTCTTTGGGCCAGGAGGCTGCATACCTTTGCCTTTATGAACATCTTTCTGTTCTGATCTAACTTCATCATTTTGTCCTTTCCTGGAAGCAGAGCCAACATCTTTATTGTCCATCAGCAGGGAGGGAATGGAACCATGTTTGCCTCATGCCCCTGTGATAAGGTCAAGAAGAGGAAAGATAGCCCTGTAAGTGGATCTGGGGACAAAAAAGAGGGAGGGAGGAGGAGAAAGAGAGAGAGAACTTGGAGAGAATGCCAGCAGGTATTAGAGCTGCTATGTTCTCAGAGAACTGGGAGAGTCTACTTGGCTCCATTCAACACACAGTTTCCAGCCCAGAATCCAATAACCACACTTGGCTACCTAGTTCAACTTAGTCCAAATGTGATGCCACCAAGCCCTTTCCAAAGCCCGTGACTTTCAGTACGGTTCTTAGTACCCGAACCAGATATTTCCAAAGCTCGCTTGAGTATCTCAAAGAACAAAGGAGTTCCCACCAAACTTTTGTAGGTGAAGGTTTGAGTTCTTTCCATCACTGAGTCTCTGAAGCCCTTGGAGTTGCATATACTAAGCAGTCTTGCAATTCTCAGGATAATTTGCCCATTTCAGCATAAGTTGATAAATGCTTCTTGAGTTTGTTTCCTTCATTCAACTGTAAATTCACTAATTCACTCTTGATTTTTTAAATTAAAGGGATTAAGAGTACAGGCTCTAGAGACATCCCTGATGGTCCAGTGATAAAGAATCTGCCTTGCAATGCCGGAAGCTTGGGTTTGATCCCTGGTTGATCCCTTGATTCCTGGTCAGTAAGATCCCACATGCCTTGGAGCAACTAAGTCTGAGAGGCAACTAGAGAGTCCACGCACTTCAGCAAAAGATCCCATATGATGCAACAAAAATTCCAAGTACTGCAATTAAGGCTTGAGGCAGCCAAATAAATAAATAAATTTTTTTAAGAGTACAGGCTCCATATTTAGACTGCGTGGCTTAGTTCGCCACTCACTTTCTGTGAAACCCCACTTGATTTTATTAATCTCCTTGCATCTCCATTTCCTTATGTGTGAAACAGACCTACCAACATTGCGTTGTTCTGAGTAGCTAATTGACAAAGAATGTAGAACAGTGCCTGGTACTGTAGGAGACAATAAAAAAAGAGGATCATTATTTATTTATGCATTGATTGAAGATGGCGTGTATATCTTTTATATCCAGGTAAGACGTTGGCTACAAAAATGAACAAAGAAATCTATTTACAGAGCAGGAATAGAGACACGGGCATAGAGAACAGATCTGTGGACATAGCGGGGAAAGGAGAGGGTGGGACAAACTGAGAGCATAGTGTTGAAACATATACATTACCGTATGTAAAATAGTTAGTGGGAAGCTGCTGTATAGCACAGGGAGCGTGCTCTGTGATGACCTAGAGGGCTGGGATGGTGTGGGGAGTGGGAGGGAGGTCAAGAGGGAAGGAAAATATGTACACTTAATGGCTGATTCAGGCTGTCATATGGCAGAAATCAACATAACATTGTAAATCAATTATCCTCCAATTAAAAATAAATTTTTAAAAAATGAACAAAGGCACACAGTTCCTGCTTTAGAGTGTCTGGAAGACAAGGTTTGTGTCTATTTGTGTCTTTGTCTGCACTACTCACTCCAAATCCTGGCATAATGCAGCCACCAATAATTGTTTATGGGGGAAAAAAAGACAGTGAGTGTGTAAATAAAATAAAAATCTTACTGCTTTGCAAATAGATTCATCTGTAAACCATTTTTCCAGATTCAGCATGTATGTGTTAATATATGATATTTGTTTCTTTCTTTCTGACTTATCAGGAAGATTATTCCGTCAGTGATTTCATGATGGTTTGAAGGAGACAGAAAGGATGCATGAGGACTAATTCAAGACTAATACTCGACAACCAGAACTAAGAAGAGCCTTGATGGGAGGAGGTAGATGGAAAGACGACTGTAAGAATAGACAGTTCAGCTTGTAGATGTAGCAACTCACTGACAGATTGGCTTTGGCAGTGGAAGTAACAAGGGAGGAAAAGTCAAAGTTTCAATCACAGGTGTCTGAAGTGATGATGATTTTATTCACGGAAATAAGGTCACCAGAAAAGAAACAGACTTTGTTATTTGCATGATAAACTTGGTCTGCCAGGAAGAAAGAGAAAGGAAAACCACCGCTTTTATAATTATATTATTCTCTGTCAGATACTGTGTAGAAAATTTTATACCAACATCTCATTTAATCCTCAAAGCAAGCCTATTATCTATACATCATTATTCTCATCCCCTTTTGACCAAGAAAGTGAGATTTTAGTGGTTAGGTAACTCACTTAAGATCGCCTAGCCAAGTGGGAAGCTGCTGTATAGAACAGGGAGCTCGGTTTAGTGCTCTGTGAGGACCTAGAGGGGTGGGAGGGAGGCGGGTAGGAGGGAGACTCAAGAGGGAGGGGATATATGTATACTTATAGCTGATTTACATGGTTGTACAGCAGAAACTAGCACAACACTGTAAAGCAATTATGCTCCAATTTTAAAAAATAAAAATAAATAAAGATCACCTAGCTAGTAAGCGGTGAGCCCATGAATCACACCCAGGTATTTCTCTTTTCACAGCTCTTCCTTAAACCTGAGATGATGCTGCCAAATGTTGGCTGAGATCATACTATATTGTTGGGCACTGTTCCAGTCACCTTCCATGGGCTACATCACTTCAGCTTCTAAGAAAATCCAGGTGGGTATTATTAAGGATAAAGATACAGAAAATGAAGTTTAGAGAGGCTGGGGGCGGGGGGGTGGGGAGGGGGTTAGCATTAGTGGCTCAGTCTTGTTTGACTCTTTGCGACCCTATGGGATTTCCCAGGCAAGCATACAGGAGTGGGTTGCCATTTCCTTCTCCAGGGGATCTTCCCAACCCAGGCTTTGAACACGTGTCTCCTGAACTGGCAGGTAGATTCTTTACCACTGAGCCACCAAGAGAGGTTAATAGTCACTAAGTAATGGAACCAGAATTTGAATCCTGGTCTGTCTGAATCCAATTATCTCAGTGCTTCCATCTTTCTACACTGAGTGAGTGTTAGTTGCTCAGTGGTGTCCAACTCTTTGTGACCCCATGGACTGTAGCCAGCCAGGTTCCTCTGTCCATGGGATTTTCCCAGGCAAGACTATTGGAGTGGGTTGCCATTTCCTTTTCCAGGGTATCTTTCCCACCCAGGGATGGAACCCAGGTCTTCTGCATTGTAGGCAGATTCTTTACCTTCTGAGAAACACTACATTTGTGCAGATTATCCTGGTAGAAAAATTGAGTTGGCAGGCAGAAATTCAAGTCTGGGAGTTAGGAGTCTGGAGTTGTAAGTCTGGAAATCAATTCTGAAAACCATGAGACTTCTACCAAGAAGGTTATTTTTTGTTTTATCAGAGTTGGGGTCCCACCCAAGGATCCAACCCTCATCTTCTGCATTGGCAGGTGGATTCTTTATTGCTGAGCCACCAGGCAAGCCTGTCATATCCCTACTATAATTTTAAAGTTATATATTCTATACCCATTATTTAAGTAGTTACACCTAAACTTTAATCATGCGTATTTTTGTAGAAAGTCCAAAATGTTCACTGTTTCTATTTTCCTGCAACTCAACACAAAAACATTACAACAATTTTAATTCCCCATTTTGTCTCATATTATTTTATGATAAACAAATCCCAGGTCTCATAGTATTTCAATCCCCATTATTTACATGCATGGGCTTTTCCAATGACTCACCTGGTAAAGAATCCACCTGCAATGCAGGAGACGCAAGATATGCAAGTTCGACCCCTGGGTTGGAAAGATCCCCTGGAGGAGAAAATGGCAACCCACTCCAGTATTCTTGCCTGGGAAGTCCATGGACAGAGGAGCCTGGCTGGCTACAATCCATGGGGTCTGAAAGAGTTGGACACAGCTGAGCACAGCACAGGTACAAGCTGTGTGTGCGCTCAGTCTCTCAGTCGTGTCCTATTCTTTGCGACCCCATGGACTGTAGCCAGACAGGCTCCTTTATTTATGGGGATTCTCCAGGCAAGAATACTGGAGTGGGTTGCCACACCCTCCTCCAGGGGATCTTCCTAACCCAGGGATCGAACCCAGGTCTCCAGCATCGCAGAGGATTCTTTACCATCTGAGCCACCAGGAAAGCCTATGAATGCTGGAGTGGGTAGCCTATCCCTTCTCCAGGGGATCCTCCCCATCCAGGAATTGCACTGGGGTCTCATGTATCGCAGATGGATTCTTTACAAGCTGAGCTACCAGGGAAGCCTGTATTATTACTATTTTAAAACAATGCTTTGTTCAGATTTTTTCTACATTACTACCAATTTCTTGGCTGATCATTGCTTCTCAGATAATGCTTTTTTCTGGATTTAGTTTGTTGTGTCATGAAGTAAACCCTTTAGTAGTTTCCCCAGCCAGAGTTCACGCATGGTTTACTGTCAGTCTTTGTATGAGTCAGGGATATTCAAGGGAGCAACCTTGAGCCAAAGCTTGACATAAGAGATGTAAACACTACATCAGTGGTTCAAGTTGACAAAATTAGTCCAGATTGGAAATTTAGGGTGGATCCCTGGAGGAGGAAATGGCAACCCACTCCAGTATTCTTGCCTGGGAAATCTCATGGACAGAGGAACCTGGTGAGGCTTGCAAAGAGTCATACATGACTGAACACACTCATGCATGGAAATTGAAGGTAATCTCTTCGAATCTTTCAGAATCATCTCAATAGTATTCATGTAACTTCACCCTTTCAATAGTTCCAGAGGAATCATATCCATGGAAACAGACAACCAAACCAGCTCCTCTGAGTTTATCCGCCTGGGACTTTCAGAAAAGCCAGAACAGGAGACTCTCCTCTTTGCTCTGTTTCTCTGCATGTATGTGGTCACCGTAGTGGGGAACCTGTTGATCATCCTGGCCATCAGCACAGACTCCCACCTCCACACCCCCATGTATTTCTTCTTGGCCAATCTCTCCTTGGTTGATTTCTGCCTGGCCAGTGACACTGTCCCCAAGATGCTGGTGAGCATCCAAATCAAGAGCAAGTCCATCTCTTATTCCTGCTGCCTGACACAAATGTACTTCTTCCATTTCTTTGGCATCATGGACAGTGTCTTAATAGCCGTGATGGCTTATGATAGGTTTGTGGCTATATGTCACCCCTTACACTATACCAGTATCATGAGCCCACGCCTCTGTGTCCTGCTGGTTGGAGGCCCGTGGGTGTTTTCCGGCTTCATCTCCCTCACCCACATCCTCCTGATGGCCCGTCTGGTTTTCTGTGGCAATATTGAGTTGCCTCACTACTTCTGTGACCTCACCCCGCTCCTCAGACTTTCGTGCACTGACACCTCTGTGAACAAGATTTTTGTGCTCATTGTGGCAGGGATGATCATAGCCACACCTTTCATCTGCATTCTGGCCTCATATGCTCACATCATTGTGGCCATCGTAAAGGTGCCCTCTGCCGGAGGCAGGAAGAAAACCTTTTCCACCTGCAGCTCCCACCTCTCCGTGGTTGTACTCTTCTACGGGACCACCATTGGGGTCTATCTGTGTCCTTCATCTGTCCGCACAGCCGTGAAGGAGAAAGCCTCTGCTGTGATGTACACTGCCGTCACCCCCATGCTGAACCCCTTTATCTACAGCCTGAGGAACAGAGACCTGAAGGGGGCCCTGATGAAGCTGGTCAACAGAAAAATCACCTCATCCTCCTGACCACCAGGACACCTGGAAGTTTCCACGGAGTTATGATGTAAACAGCTGGGTCCTTGGGCAAAAATCTGGAATTGCATGGGTTGGGAGAGTACCACTGTAAATTTTGAATTGCAGAAGCTCAAGATAACCCTGTAACTATTTTCTCAATTATTGGGACCACCAAGTGTCCTTTGGGGGCATGTCTCATGCTGTATTTCTACAAGGATCAGTCTAGTTCTAGCAGATTGGATTCATTCTGGTTCAGAATCTACTTTGGTGTGTTGTTGCTCAGTAATGTCCAACTCTTTCATGACTCTGTGGACTGTAGCCCGATAGGCTTCTCTGTCAATGGGGTTTCCCAGGCAAGAATACTGGAGTGGATTGCCATTTCCTTCTCCAGGGGACCTTCCAGATTCAGGGATTGAATCTGTGTCTCCTGCATTGCAGGTGGGTTCTTTACCAACTGAGCCACCAGTGAGCACTCAACAAATATTTATTGAGTATGTATCCTGGGTTTGATGTTAGATGCCGAACATAGAGTCATGAACAGGAGCAACAAAAATCCTTATAGTTTGAAGTTTATAGCTGACAGTTGGAGAAGTTCTTTGACAGTTATAGTAAAATGGAATATCAGTTCAGTTCAGTTCAGTCGCTCAGTCGTGTCCAACTCTTTGCAACCCCGTGAATCGCAGCACACCAGGCCTCCCTGTCCATCACCAATTCCCGGAGTTCACTCAGACTCACGTCCATCGAGTCAGTGATGCCATCCAGCCATCTCATCCTCTGTCATCCCCTTCTCCTCCTGTCCCCAATTCCTCCCAGCATCAGAGTCTTTTCCAATGAGTCAGCTCTTCGCATGAGGTGGCCAAAGTATTGGAGTTTCAGCTTTAGCATCATTCCTTCCAAAGAAATCCCAGGGCTGATCTCCTTCAGAATGGACTGCTTGGATCTCCTTGCAGTCCAAGGGCCTCTCAAGAGTCTTCTCCAACACCACAGTTCAAAAGCATCAATTCTTCACCACTCAGCCTTCTTCACAGTCCAACTCTCACATCCATACATGACTGCAGGAAAAACCATAGCCTTGACTAGATGGACCTTTGTTAGCAAAGTAATGTCCCTGCTTTTAAATATGCTATCTAGGTTGGTCATAACTTTCCTTCCAAGGAGTAAGCGTCTTTCAATTTCATGGCTGCAGTCACCATCTTCAGTGATTTTGGAGCCCCAAAAAATAAAGTCTGACACTGTTTCCACTGTTTTCCCATCTATTTCCCATGAAGTCATGGGACCATGAAGATGGTGAAGATGCCATGATCTTCGTCTTCTGAATGTTGAGCTTTAAGCCAACTTTTTCACTCTCCTCTTTCACTTTCATCAAGAGGCTTTTTAGTTCCTCTTCACTTTCTGCCATAAGGGTGGTGTCATCTGAAAGATATAGTAGGAATATCCAACAGAGTATGGAAGGGAGAATCAGGGAAGGTCTCCTGGGAGAGGTGAGCTAGAAACCCAAAGTATAAGATGGTATCATTCAGGCCAAACTGGAGAACGAGTGCCTCAGAAAACCAACAACATGTGAAAAGGTGACAGAGCAAGTGAAAGAGAGAAAAACATGCATTTGTGAAGTGAGAAGTCCACTTATGGTGAATGACTTGGGGAATGCGAGGTCCTGAGGGCTATAGGACCAAGCTAAGAGTATGGCTTTCTCCTGAGAACCAGAGAGTTAATTTGACTTGCAGGGACCAACATCAAGGAGCAACTTTGAATGAGCTGTCCACCCTTCCTGTCACTTAGCCTATCTTCTTGTGCAAGGCCCAAGGGAGAAAGAGATTCAGATCATACACTAAGAAAGTGAAGAACCGTCATTTGTGGCATTTATCTTCATAGACAAAGAGGAGAATATTAGTCAATTCCATGATGAACCTCTAAACCAGAAGAAAGCTGAGGTGTGTCTCCTTCTCAATACATACCTATGTGTGTATTGCATTACTTATTCCATGCATTGCAACAAGTAGTAACACGGCTGATACCAGAAATGAGAGCTATTCATTGCACATTTCTGTCATCTTACCATGCTTCTCTGAGCTCTTTTCATCGTTCTGAAGTTCCTAAAAGGGCGATACATTATATTTATGTCTATCGTGGAGTAGTCTTAATACTCATACGGAGTGTATGTGCATGTGTGTGTGTGCTCAGTCGTGTTTGACCCTTTGTGACCCCATGGACTGTAACCTATCAGGCTCCTCTGTCCATCAGATTTTCCAGGCAAGAATACTGGAGTGGACTGCTGTTTCCACTCCAGAAGATCTTCCTGGCCCAGGGGTTGAACTCGTGTCTCGTGTGTCTCCTACATTGGCAGACAGATTCTTTAGCACTGCACCTCTCATACAGAGATTTACAACTAAAATGGAAAGAGTGGTGACTTTGAATGGGGCCAGAAATTTTCAAATGATGCTAAGCAGCTGACACCATCTTAAGCAGAATGGTTTTGCATAATCATACATCTAACTTGCTTCTGTAGCTTTCCTTTCTTTTTTTTTTTACAATCTCTCAATTATTTAATTAAACCTTTTCTAATAGAAAATTTTAACACACACAATGCTGGCATAATTGTTTAATGAACTCCCAATACACCTCTTTCCTCAGCCACATAACTACCAACCTCTGGCCAAGCCTACCTCACCTACAATTTTATCTCCTTCTCCCACTCTTGTACTCAACAACTTAATGTTTTAATTTTTTTATTGGAGTATAGTTGCTTTACAATGTTGTGTTAGTTTTTCCTGCACAGCAAGTGAATCAGCTATGCATACATACATCCCCTCTTTCTTGGACTTCCTTCCCATTTAGGTCATCACAGAGCATTGAGGGAACAGATGCCATACGGTCTGTTCTCATTAGCTGTCTATTTTATACATAGTATCAATTGTGTATATGGGTCAATTCTAATCTCTCATTCCACCACCCCCTTTTCCCCCTTGGTGTCCACACATTTGTTCTGCGCATCCATGTCTCTATTTCTGCTGTGCAAATAAATTAATCTATACTATTTTTCTAGATTCCACAAATATTCATTAAGATATATTTGTTTTTCTCTTTCTGATTTACTTCATTCTGTACCACGGTTTCTAGGTCCATCCACCTCTCTGCAAATGACCCAGTTTCATTCCTCTTATGGCTGAGTAATATTCCACTGTATATATGTACCACATTTCTTTATGCATTCTAATATCTTAATTTTTTAAATAAATTACCATTTGAGAAAGGCATATTAGTTTGACACAACCTCATTCAAAGCTGGATTGCTTATATAGGTCACTTGATGGACTTATTTTTTGTTTAAAGAAGGCAGATAGATTGAATGCACAAGTATTATTATTCCTGGGGACATGACTTCACTATTACAAGGACTGAGTATCACCATAAACAATCTTTAAGGATCATCACTGTTGCTTTCTTCTCAAGAGTATTAAACTTTTTCAGTTGAAACAACAGACCTCCAGACCTGGCCCTGTGGTGGACTGGAAAGACAGTGAAATCCTCCATTTTCTGGTAAATAAAATCCAGAATTTAAGAATATTGGAGTTTGGAGAAGGAGGTGGAACCCATCAGTCTGGTCCTTTTTTGGAAAAACCAAAAATCAAGTGAAAGTTGGTCCACAAGCGCTCCTCGAAATTTCCCTTCATGCCCCTGCCATATGAATGCAAATCGTTACAGTGCTGGTTGAGAGAGGATTGGAATGACCGGAGACGGGAAAGTATTAGAACTCAGGGGCTCATGAATTTCGTGCAAACCTTTCCCTTTGTATCCTGTTTGAGTTGAAGCACTTGCTTACCTCCCTCCGCCTCCTGTGCAATGAGGAATACCTCATTCATGCCTCAATAAAAATGTCTTAAGATTCTGTCAGCCAAACTATCTCTGTCTTGCTTTTTGTTAAGAAGTTAAGAGCAGACTTTCTTTGAGGCGCAGTGGATGGGAGTTCACCTGCCAACGCAGGGGACACGGGTTCAACCCTAGTTCAGGAAGATTCTGCATGCCACGCCCAGAGCAACTAAGCCAGTGCACCGCAACTACGGAGCCCATGCTCTAGAGCCTGCAGGCCCCGCCTACTGAAGCCACTCACGAGAGCCTGTGCTTTACAACAAGAGAAGCCACCACGGTGAGAAGCCCGTAAACCGCAACGAAAGGTAGCCCCTGCTCGCTGCAACTAGAGAAGTCCTGCAAAGCAAAGAAGACCTGGCCCAGCCAAAAATAAATAAATAAAATTATTTTTAGAAAGCTATAACAAAAAAGAAGTTAAGAGCACAAATCTAAAATATGTATATATATATGTATATATACATACACACAAATGAATTTATTTACAAACAGCAATAGACCCACAACCATAGAATACAAACTTAACCAAAAGGGAAAGTGCAGGGAAGATAAATTAGGAGTTTGGGATTAACATATACACACCATTATACCAACAAGGTTACAATCCTTTGTATACTACAGGGAACTCTATTCAATAGTCTGTAATAACCTGTAAGAGAAAAGAATCTGAAAAGGAATACATGTATATGTGTAACTGAATCACTCTGGTGTACACCTGAAACTCATGCAACTTTGTGAATCAACTACACTCCAGTTAAACATGTAGATGGGGGACTTCCCTCATGGTCCAACTGTTAAGTCTTCGCCTTCCAATGCAGGCGGTGCAGGTTCGATCCCTGGTTGGGGAGCTCAGACCCCACATACCTCACAGCCAAAAAACAAAACATAAAACAGAAGCAATATTGTAACAAATTCAATAAAGACTTTAGAAGTGGTCCAGATTTTAATAATGTATATAGGACTTCCCTGGTTGTCCAGTGATTAGCAGTCCACCTGCTAATGCAGGGGACACAGTTGGATCCCTGGTTCAGGAGGATCCTACACACCATGAAGCAACTAAGACCGTGGGCTCCAACTACTGAACGTTCTCATCTAAAGCCTGTACTCCACAACAAGAGAAGCCTGCTTAAGAAGAGAGAGAGAGAAAAGAAATTAAGACCACAACTCCAGGAGAGAGTCATCCTGATAGCCCTCACAATATCAACTTCCCACATTTGTTGGCATTGATATATATTTTATTCAGTCATTCAACAAATGAGCTCTGACTGTAAAGCGGCAAGCAAGAAAGAGAAAACAAAGCCCTTTCCTATAACTACAGAGGTTTAGTACAAGGAGTTTTGTGGTGGGGGAGGGGAGTGGTGATGGAACTCTGCTGCATCTTGATATAAGAGCAGTGACTCTGAAGGTGCTAAAAAATTTAAGTGGTACTCTACTTCCCAAATCCCACACATCTATACATAGGATAACATACCAAGGATGGCACAACAGAAAAAAAGTTAATTTCACTGAGATTAATTTTAAAAAGAAATTAAACAATAGAAAGCAAAGCAACCATTCCCCATTCAGCAGGGAAAACAACAATAAATAAAGAAATGATCTCTGTGCCAGATAATTACCAAAGGTGAGAAGGACTTCAAAGGCACAAGGAAGGGTACGTGACAGAGACAAATGGGGATGGTATTTTAATCTGGGGACTTCTGAGAGCAATCGGTTTCTATTGTAAGGTGACTTCTGAACTGAGTCCTGCTGAATCAGGCAAGAGGGAAGTATTCCTGTGAAGGAGATGGGAACAGTGTGCCAAAAGAAGGGAACTGCATGTGCAAAGTCAGACATAAGCCAGTATTTAAATAAGTTGTAAGGAGCTGTCCAAGATTTTTTTTCGTGTAATTATTTACTTATTTATCTTTGTCTGTGCTGGGTCTTCATTGCTGTGCAGGCTTTTCTCTAGTCGTGAGCGGGAGCTACGCTCTAGTTGTAGGGCACTGGCTTCTCTTGTTGAGGAGCATAGGCTCTAGGGCACTGGGTCTTCAGTAATTGCAGCACATGGGCTCAATAGTTGCAGTTTCCAGGCTCTAGAATGAAGGCTCAATAGTTGTGGCTTAGCTGCTCCGTCACACGCAGAATCTTCCTGGACCAAGGATTGAACCCATGTCTCCTGCATTGGCAGGCAGATTCTTTACCACAGATTCTTTACCAGGGAAGACCCCATGCTTTTAAATATATATTTAGATTTGTTCACTTCTTAATCCTGGAATAAAATCCTGCAAGTATTATCAACCCAATATAGAACTCAGCTTAAAACAACCAACAGTCATTATCTTATGGTCTTGTCAGGTCAGAAAACTGGGCGTGGCTTAGCTGGGTGACTGGTTCTGGGTCTTTCATAAGGTTGCAGTCAAGATGCTAGAAAGGGGAATTCCCTAGCGGTCCAGTGGTTAGGACTCCCACTTTTACTCTGAAAGTTGTGGGTTCAATTCCTGGCCAGGGAACTAACCACACCGTGTGGCCAAAACAACAGCAACAAAAATGATGCTAGCAAAGACTGGTCATCTCATACCTTGACTGAGGATAGAGGATCTGTTTTCCAGTCTTACACCGAGCAGATCTCAGTTCTCTGCTGATTGGTAAGAGTGCCTGGACATATAAACCTTTTCATAGTGCAGAGAGAGAAAGAGGGAGAGAGACAGAGACACACAGAGAGAAAGAAAGAGAGTGAGAGAGGGAGGGAAAAAGGAAGGAGAGGGTGGGGGAAGGGATGAGTGAAGATGAGGAGGAGGCAGGTACAACCAGACAATCTTTATAATCCAATATCAGAATGAGTTTTTATCATCTTTGCTGTATTCCATTTGTCTGAAGCAAGTCATATGTCCAGCCCATATTCAAGGCAAGAGAATTATACACGGAGTAAATACCAGGGGACAGGGATTTGGGGCTCATAGCCACCTTAGAGGCTGCCTGATGCCTTGACATCCTCCTAGAGGCGTTTTTTTCAGACTAATTGACCCACAATGTAACGGGAGGTTGAGGATGGCTGTTCTCCAAAGCTGGACTTCGGTGCTGGGCTAGACACTCAATTCATGCAGTTCCACATTGAGACACACGGGGGCAGCAGAAACACATACCTAAGACGTCTCTCTCCCCTCAAATCCTTGAAACCAAAGTTTCCAAGTTTCCATGTAATGCCTTTTTGGTACCAGGCACAGGCTAGCAAATCCTGGGTCCTTACCCCACCCCCGCCTCAGGTACTTCACCACAGGGGAGCCACAAACTCACAGCTTCCCCAAAGGCTCCCCAAGTTGGGGCACTTTAGGAAAGTAGCCTTAAGTGTTCTGAATTTCTCATCCATTCCACCCACCGTCAGGATTCAAGGAATCTGTGCCCTTTCTTCCGACCACACCCAAGGCCAGCACTGTCTGGGATCCAAATAGGGAGGATCCACAGGGCCCAGTTCTTTCCCAGGCAGGGAGAGGGAGGCAGGAGGGGAGAGAGGAAGGAATTAGGGATGGAGAAAGAAGAGAGTCAGAGAGAGAGGCAGTGGGAGAGAGATAAGGGAAGATACAATGAATAATAAAACAAAAATGAGCATGTATAAGTCTAGAGGAGACCCTGGACCAAGACAGGATGTAGGGCCCACTTCATCTGAGGGATGGGGAACAAGACAGAATTTGAAGAAGAAAGTGAAGGTGAAGAGACAAGACTGACACAGCAGTGGATTATGGGGACACTTCCCCTGGTGGCTTAGGGGTAAAGAATCTGCCTGCCAATGTAGAAGACACCATTCGGATCCTTGGACAAGGAAGATCCCCTGGAGGAGGAAATGGCAAAGTACCCCAGTATTCTTGCCTGGGAAATCCTATGGACAGAGGAGCCTGGCCAGCTACAGTCCATGGGATTGCAAAGACTCAGACACGGCTGAGCAACTAAACCACACACACACACACACACACAAAAAAAAACATATTTGGGGTATATGTTTTAAGAGACCACATTTTGTATATCCATTCATCAGTTCATGGGCATCTGAGTTGTTTCCACATTTTCCCTGTTGTGCGTAATACCATTGTGAACATTCACATAGAAGTTTTGTACAAACAAGATTAACTTTTTAATTATTATTACCTTTATAGAGGTATAATTGACTTATCAGTTTCAAGGATACAACATGATGATTCATCATTTGTATATATTGCAAAAAGATTGAAATAAGTCTAGTTCACTTCTGTCACCATACATAGTTATGAATTTATTTTTCTTATGATGAGAACTTCTAAGCAACTTGCAAATATGCAATACTGTATTCATACTGTATTAACTTTGACTGTGTGGATCACAACAAACTGTGGAAAATTCTTAAAGAGATGGGAATACCAAACCACCTGACCTGCCTCTTGAGAAATCTGTATGCAAGTCAAGAAGCAACAGTTAGAACTGGACACGGAACAACAGACTGGTTCCAAATAGGGAAAGGAGTATGTCAAGGCTGTATATTGTCACCCTACTTATTTAACTTACATGCAGAGTACATAATGCGAAATGCTGAACTGGATGAAGCAGAAGATTGCCAGGAGAAATATCAATAATCTCAGATACTCAGATGACACCACACTTACGTCAGAAAGGGAAGAACTAAAGAGCCTCTTGATGAAAGTGAAAGAAGGGAGTGAAAAAGTTGGCTTGAAACTCAACATTGAGAAAACTAAGATCATGGCATCTGGTTCCATCACTTCATGGCAAATAGATGGGGAAATAATGGAAACAGTGACAGACTTTATTTTGTGGGGCTCCAAAATCACTGCAGATGGTGACTGCAGCCATGAAATTAAAAGACACTTGCTCCTTGAAAGAAAAACTATGACCAACCTAGACAGCATATTAAAAAGCAGAGACATTACTTTACCAACAAAGGTCCATCTAGTCAAAGCTATGGTTTTTCCAGTAGTCATGTATGGATGTGAGAGCTGGACTATAAAGAAAGCTGAGCACCAAAAAATTGATGCTTTTGAACTGTGGTGTTGGAGAAGACTGTTGAGTCCCTTGGACTGCAAGAAGATCCAACCAGTCAATCCTAAAAGAAATCAGTCCTGAAAATTCATTGGAAGGACTAATGCTGAAGCTGAAACTCCAATACTTTGGCCACCTGATGTGAAGAACTGACTCATTGGAAAAAACTCTGATGCTGGGAAAGATTGAAGGTGGGAGGAGAAGGGGATGACAGAGGATGAGGTGGTTGGAAGGCATCACTGACTCAATGGACATAAGTTTGAGTAGGCTCCGTGGGTTGGTAATGGACAAGGAGGCCTGGCGTGCTGCAGTCCATGGGGTCAAAAAGAGTCAGACACGACTGAGTGACTGAACTGAACTGAACTACAGTCAATACTATATGATTAACTAACATGCTATACGTAGGATGGCAGTTTTAAATTGAAGTTAGGAAAGATCTCTCTGAGAAGGTGGCATTTGATTTAAGGACCTTAAAAAGTGAAGGAAGGGGACTTCCCTGGTGGGCCAGTGGTTGACAGTCCCCCAGCCAATGCAGGGAACACAAGTTCAGGAAGATCCCACATGCCTTGGGGCAACTAAGCCCCAGCACCACAACTACTGAACCCCATTGGCCTAGAGCCTGCGCTCCGCAACAAGAGAAACCCATGCATCGCAACTAGAGAGTAACCCCCGCTCACCACAACTAGAGAAAGCCCGCCTGTGCACCTAGGAAGACCAAGCACAGCCAAAAATTAATTAATAAATTATTATCTTTTAAGTGTCAAATCCCAATCTTCTAATTTATCCCTCCCGCCCCCCTTCACATTTCCACCCTGGTAACTATAAATTTGTTTTTACAGCTATGACTCTGTCATGCAAGTGTATGCTCCTCGGTTCTGTCTCGTCCACAACAAAGATTTGGAGTGACGGACATCAAAGCCCTCGGCGTGTCACAGCTCTCAGGTCTTGGACAGACCGTGTTATAGCTCTCAGGTCTCAAACACACCATGTTATAGCTCTTAGACAAATCAGTGTTACAGCTCTGTGTTACAGCTCTATTTTATTTAGATAATAACAGGAAAATCCATCTTCCAGGTGTGAGGGCATGTCAACCCAAAGACGCGAAGAGAAGAGTGCCCCAGCACACGCGCGCTCAACAGAGAGAGAAAGAGAGAGCGTTGGCTCCTCTTTTATATGTTTATCTCTCCCTGGACCTGTCCTGCGTAAACTGGGCCAGCCAAGAGTGTTGTTTGTTTTACCTGAGGTCCTCACTCCGGTCCTCGGACTTTCCTTTGTTCTATTTTCGTGGGCTTTTCTCTTCTTATCTTTTAGCCACCTCCATTCTGGACTCCTTTTCCTTATTCTAACTACCTAACAACTCTATTTCTGTCTGGTAAATAAGTTCAGTTGCACCATTTCTCTAAGATTCCACATGTAAGCAATATTGTATGATATCTATTTTTCTCTGACTTACTTCATCTTAAAATGAAATCTGTAGGTCCATCCATGCTGCCGCAAATGACAGTATTTTGCTCTTTTATGGCTGAGTAATATTTCACTGTATAAAAGTACCACATCTTCTTTATCCATTCCGACATAAAACAGAGAACTAATAAGGACCTACTGTATAGAACGAGGAACTTTGCTCAATACTCTGCAAAAACCTATATGGGGAAGGAATCTTAAAAAGAGTGGATATATGTATATGCATAACTGATTCACTTTGCTGTACAGCAGAAACTAACACAGCGTTGTAAATCAACTATTGTGGTGATTTGCTAAGTGTCTATTTGTGACCCCATGGACATAGCCTGCCGGGCTCCTCTGCCCATGGGATTGTCAAGGCAAGAACACTGGAGTGGGTTGTCATTTCCTTCTCCTTGGAATCTTCTGGACTCAGGAATCAAACCCAGGTCTCTTGCACTGCAGGCAGATTTTTTACCCACTGAGCTATGAGAGAAGCTTCAATAACATTTTATTTAAAGATTAAATTAATTTTTTTAAAAAGCTGAAGGAAGGGCCACTCCTTTGGGACTGGCCCACTGCCACATCTCGGAGGTGTGCTATCTGCTGTCTGTTTAGTAAAAGATATGTCTGATTGAGCTGTAAAAAAAAAAAAAATGAAGTAGGGAACCCTATGGCCAGACACAGAGGCCAACCAGTGCACAAGCCCTGAGGTGAGAGAGCACCCTGGCATGTACAAGGAATCACTCTAAGAATAAATAACGAGCAGCTGTGTTTTGTTTGGTTGGCCACAACATGCAGCATGTGGGATCTTGGTTCCCCAACCAGAGATTGAACCCACGTTCCCTTCAGTGGAAGGACGGGCAGCGTTTTAACCACAGGACCTCCAGGGAAGTCCCAAGGAGCAGGTTTTTAAAGGTAAGGCAATTTGTCCCTGGTGGCTCAGACGGTAAACAATTTGCAACCCACTCCAGTATTCTTGCCTGGAGAACCCCATGGACAGAGAAGCCTGGTCAGCCACAGTCTACAGGGTGGCAAAAGGTCAGACATGACTGAGCAACTAACACACACACACACACACACACACACACACACACACGACAGTTGGAGCACTTCCCAGAAAAAAAAAAGTGTATGGGAGAGTATGAGGAGCAGAGAGATGCAGAACAATGAAAAGGTGTGGAAGTGGGGAAGGCATGAGTCACCAGCATAGGAGTGTGAATGGCCGGACGGATGGAGATGTTACCCTGGGGTCAGAGCCAGCCAGGTGGGCCCATATCAGCCAAAGGGGCAGACATGGACTTTAGTAGCTGACACTGATGCCCCAAAGGCTGCCGTCTATGGGGTCACACAGAGTCGGACACGACTGAAGTGACTTAGCAGCAGTAGCAGTCTTATATGCAGATCTGTGCCTGCTTTTATTATTATTATTATTATAATTGAGTTACATTTTATATACCATACAATTCACTTGCTTTACTTGCACAATTCAATGATTTTTGGTATATTTACAGAGTTGTATAACTATCACAGAGGGGTTTGAGGTGGGGAGGTTTGGAAAAAGCACACATCAAGTGGGATCTTAGTTCCCCAAATAGGAATCAATCCGTGCCCCCTTCATCGGAAGTGCAGGGTCTTAACCACCATACTGCCAGGGAAATCCGAGTTCCATTCATCTTTTTGTTTCCAGTGCCCAGAAAACCTAGAGAACAGTGAGCATTCACTATGGACAGGCTTTCTATTCAGGGCCTTGGGTTCAGTAAAGGAGCTAGGGTATCCTCCAAAGTGCCCAAGGAATAAGTCTGAACTATCAGGTTTTAGCAAATCTAAGGACTGTTCTCCAGGAAAAACCCAAAACAGAGTGAGGGGAAAGAGAAGAAGCATTTCCCTATAGGATAGAGAGAGTGTAAACAGGCAGGACCCTATGGGGTTTTCCCGGACAGGCCCTTCCCCTATATACTCTGCTTTGAAAATGAAAAAGTGAAGTCGCTCAGTAGTGTCCGACTCTTTGGAACCCCATGGACTGTAGCCTACCAGGCTCCTCTGTCCATGGGATTTTCCAGGCAATAGTACTGGAGTGGATTGCCATTTCCTTCTCCAGGGGATCTTCCTAACCCAGGGATCGAACCCGGGTCTGCCGCATTGTAGACAGACGTTTTACCGTCTGAGCCAGCAGGGAAGTCTGCTTTAGCTTCTCTCTAAAGAACCTAGACAACGGTATCTGATGCACATTTCCTGAGTTGTTTCGTTGTTGTTGTTCAGTCGCTCAGTCGTGTCTGATTCTTTGGGACCCCATGGATTGCAGCACGCCAGGCTTCTCTGTTCTCCACTATCTCCTGGAGTTTGCTCGGATTCAAGTCCATTGAGTTGGTGATGCTCATCTCATTCTCTGCTGTCCCTTTCTCTTTTTCCCTTCAATCTTTCCCAGCATCAGGATCTTTTCCAATGAATCAGCTTTTCCCATCAGGTGGCCAAAGTGTTGGAGTTTCATCTCAGCATCAGTCCTTCCAATGAATATCCAGGGTTGGTTTCCTTTAGAATTGACTGGCTTGAAATCCTTGCAGTCCAAGGGATTCTCAAGAGTCACCACAACCTGAAAGCATTGATTCTTTGGTGCTCAACCTTCTTTGTGACCCAGTTTTCCTTGATTAATTTTAATTTTTCTTGTTCAGACTACCTGCAATTTGTTGCAATCTCACTCCTCTCCTCGAATCCTTGGAGCAGTTTCCTCAGTGTTACTTGAAATGCTGTATCTTGGGCTTGAAGTCCTAAAAATTCCCACTGAATGAAACATAACTCTCAACTTTGAGGTTGTGAATACCTTTTAAGGTGACAGGAGACACCAGCACTCACAATCTTGTGCCCATGAGCTCTGAGCATTAGTTTTCTTGTGTGCAAAATGAGCTTTCACTAGGCTCTGAATTCCTTTGGGTGTGATTGAGGGAAGAAAGGAACAGGCCAAGCTGACTCCACCTTGAAAAAGAAGGAAACTCCATCTTGCACTCTCAGTGAGCTTTGGACTATATGCCTGGGGATAACAAACCTACGGCTGAACTGGCCTCCCGGAATGATAAACACCAGATTCCATATCAAGATTTCCCATCGCCAAAAGGAATGTAATAATCCCTATGTAGTCAATCACTTTTGCCATCTTTATGGCACCCATTGGTGTAGGCTACAGTGTATAATCAGCTGACCCTTCTGATTATGAATCATGGCTCTAACCTGATTGTATCTCCCTTTAACATTTTCCAGGCTAGGTTTAAGGAATTTGGGGATGTGGGCTTGAGCAGTACACTTAAGGCATATAAGGTTTCACAAAAGTCGGTCCCTTTAACATTTTCCAGGCTAGGTTTAAGGAATTTGGGGATGTGGGCTTGAGCAGTACACTTAAGGCATATAAGGTTTCACAAAAGTCGGTCAGGGTTCTTGTCTAAGAGGAGACTGCCTTGGGTCCACCAGTATAATAAACTGCACTCCACTATCTGCATTGTCCTACTGAGTGAGTTTACTTCCCGGAACGAGTGGCTACAACATGATGAGAATCAAATTGTAGTCCCAGGAATAAGGGCAGAAAGGGCAGGTTCAAGTTTCCCACTTAACTTCTTGCATTTATTAAAACTCACTCACAATGTTGCAGGAAGGTGGACCCCTTCCAGGGCCCGAAACTGGGCTCTTGTCTAACACTCGGAAATGAATTGTCCGAGGAGACACATGTGCTGACAAAGCAAGAGATTTTATTGGGAAAGGGCACCTGGGTGGAGAGCAGTAGGGTAAGGGAACCCAGGAGAACTGCTCTGCCCCGTGGCTAGCAGTCTCGGGTTTTATGGTGATGGGATTAGTTTCCGGGTGGTCATTGGCCAATCATTCTAATTCAGAGTCTTTCCTGGTGGCGCACACATCACTCAGCCAAGATGGATGCTACCGAGAGGGATTCTGGGAAGTGGATGGACACGCGGTGTCTCCTTCCAGTTCAATCCTTGGTCAGGGAACTAAGATTCTACATGCCTGACGGCATGGTCAAAGGAAAAAAAAAGGTAATAATAAAAAATTATATATCAGTTCAGTTCAGTCCCTCAGTCGTATCCAACTCTTTGTGACCCCATGAATCGCAGCACACCAGGCCTCTCTGTCCATCACCATCTCCCAGAGTTCACTCAAACTCACATCCATTGAGTCGGTGATGCCATCCAGCCATCTCATCCTCTGTCGTCCCCTTTTCCTCCTGCCCCAACCCCTCCCAGCATCAGAGTCTTTTCCAATGAGTCAACTCTTCGCATGAGGTGGCCAAAGTACTGGAGTTTCAGCTTTAGCATCATTCTTTCCAAAGAACACCCAGGGCTGATCTCCTTCAGAATGGACTGGTTGGATCTCCTTGCAGTTCAAGGGACTCTCAAGAGTCTTCTCCAACACCACAGTTCAAAAGCACTTATTGATTTGGCTGTCTCAGATCTTAGTTGCATCATT
The DNA here is from genome assembly GCF_002263795.3 of Bos taurus. Lineage (NCBI taxonomy): Eukaryota > Metazoa > Chordata > Mammalia > Artiodactyla > Bovidae > Bos > Bos taurus. The sequence continues at coordinate 13,392,046 of NC_037334.1, read as the reverse complement.
CAGTGTCCTTTATTGCAGGGCACAGCTTAGTTGCTCTGCAGCATGTGGGATCTTAGTTCCCCCACCAAGGGCAAATCCATGTGTCCTGCCTTGCAAGGCAGATTCTTAACCACTGGACCACCAGGGAAGTCCCAAATAAAATATTTGAAAAAGAAAAACTCACAGAGAGGGCCTACTGTGCATCAGGCAGTCCTAACCACTTTGCACAGTTCCTCTGTGATATGGTTTCTTTATATCTGTTAGGTAGTTAGAATAAGGAAAAGGAGTCCAGAATGGCGGTGGCTAAAAGATAAGGAAGAGAAAAGCCCACGAAAATAGAACAAAGGAAGGTCCAAGGACCGGAGTGAGGACCTCAGGTAAAACAAACAGTCCTGGCTGGCCCAATTTACATAGGACAGGCTCAGGGAGAGATAAACATAAAAAGAGGAGCCAAAACTTTCTCTCTCTCTCTCTCTTTCCCACGCGCTGGGAAGCTCTTCTCTTCGCGTCTTTGGGTCGACATGCCCTCATGCCTCCAGGATGGATTTTCCTGTTATTATCTAAATAAAATAGAGCTGTAACACGGAGCTGTAACACTGATTTTCTAAGAGCTATAATACGGTCTGTCCAGGACCTGAGAGCTGTGACACGCCGAGAGCTTTAATGTCCGTCACTCCAAATCTTTGTTGTGATGAGACAGAACCGAGGAGCATACACTCGCCTGACATATCCATTGACAAGTGAAGAGACAGGAGGCCCAGAGAGGTTGAATAACTTGCCCAAAGTCATACGGCTAGGAGGGAGACAGGTCAAAATTTGAACTTTGGCATCAGGCTCCAGAGTCCTCACATTTAACACTGTGCTTATTTGGGGGTTGATGTGTGTGGCAAATACACCTAAACCGGGGGATACAGACCCAGATTCCAGAAATCCATTCTTTTTTAGCCTGTCCCTGGAGTCCTGGTTCTGTTGGACCCAGACTCAGACCCTGTGTTTATATCTTGAGGAGTTGAGCAGCGTCAGGCCCCTGTCTCATCCTCCACATTTTCCTTAGTCACGTGGGAGGAGACAATGGAGCCACCATTCAGGGACAACGGAACAGCTCAATTACTAATTCCATTTCTGGGCAGGGTTTCTGCATTCCCCACAGGGAGAAGGAGTACAGTTTCCTGGTGTGCTAAAAGGACTCAGATTCTCTGCCCTCTGGGTCTGCTTTAGCCAAAAAAAAAAAAGCATCCCTGTTAAAGAACACTGATCGCTCCTGCCCCTGATGCTGTATTTGAAAAGACGACCCTCTGGGGCTATTTGTAACCCAAAGGAATCAAATGCCTCCTCTGGGTGGCCCTCTCTGATTTGCCCCACTCATGTCAACTCCATTATTAGCAAATATTTTCATCCATTCATCTTTTCATTCTTCCATCTATCTATTAATTCTTTCGTGTATTTATTCATTCAGCAAGCATATAGAAGAAAGTAAAAAGTATTAGCTGCTCAGTCATATCTGACTCTTTGTGCCAGGGACTGCAGCCCACCAGGCCTTTCGGTCTATGGGATTTGGATTTCCCAGGTAAAAATACTGGAATGAGTTTCCATTTCCTTCTCCATGGGGTCTTCCCAACTCAGGGATCGAACCCAGGTCTCCTGCACTGCAGGCAGAATTATTTACCACCTGAGCCACCAGGGAAGCCCATATAGGTGCTGCAATAGCTAAGACATGGAAACAACCTAAATGTCCATGAACAGATAAATGGATAAAGAAGATGTGGTACATATATACAATGGAATATTACTCAGCCATTAAAAAGAACAAAATAGTGTCAGTTGCAGCAACGTGGATGTAACTAGAGATTATCATACTGAGTGACATAAATTAGAAAGGGAAAGACAAACGCCATATGATGTCACTTACATGTGAAATCTGAAATATGACACAAATCAACCTATCTATGAAACAGAAACAGACTCACAGACATAGAGAACAGACTTGTGGTTGCCGAGATGAAAGGGCAGTGGGGGAGGGAAGGATTGGGAATTGGGGATTAGCAGGTGCAAACTATTATATATAGAAAGGACCCAGTGCAAAATGAAAAGAGGGATTGCTTGTTTGAAAATGATGAAGAATTATAAGACAGTGATAGCAGAGCATTAAATCATGCCACCCCTGCCTTCACAGTCTTATTTGCCAGTTAAATAAGCAGACTCTGTCCTGGGGTCATGAGAAACCATTAAGAGTTTTTAACTTGGGCAAAGTGACCACATCCAGGGTTGTGTGGGCCTGGATCCAGGAGAAGCAGGGGACCACAGAACCCCCCTCCTGGACCCCTGTTCTACTCTCTCAACCATCACTGTCATCCATCACTCTCCTAGCCTACTCTGTTCCACCCACCTAGTGTCTGTTCTGGTCCCATCACTATGAATCAAATTGTTTCCCTGACTCATGCCAGCAGCCCCTCATTGGTCCCCTTTTGCCCCCAGGACCTCTACTTCCAAATCAAGACCATCAGGGGCTTTTTCTAGAATCTCATCCTTACCCTGAGGTTTCTTCCCTCAGAAGGAACCTTCAAAACAAGGTGCAATTCTTCTGCCTGCAGTGTGGTCCTTCCTGATTAGACTCCAGGCAGGAAGTCTGCAGACCGCAGCTGTCAAGAGACCCTGCAATCAGATCCTGGTGTCCATAAAAGCCCTGACCCTCACTGGTTCTGTGAGCTATGGCAAGCCACTTAATCTCTCTATGCCTCAGTTTGCCTCCTCTGAAAAATGGGAATGCTGCTGCTGCTAAGTCGCTTCAGTCGTGTCCGACTCTGTGCGACCCCATAGACGGCAGCCCACCAGGCTCCCCCGTCCCTGGGATTCTCCAGGCAAGAACACTGGAGTGGGTTGCCATTTCCTTCTCCAATGCATGAAAGTGAAAAGTGAAAGGGAAGTCGCTCAGTCGTGTCCGACCCTCAGCGACCCCATGGACTGCAGCCTACCAGGCTCCTCTGTCCATGGGATTTTCCAGGCAGGAGTCCTGGAGTGGGGTGCCATTGCCTTCTCAGGAAAAGTGGGAATAACTCCTGGCTAATTCAAGTGTCGTCCTTGGTCCAGCGGCATCAGTATCACTAGAGAACTTGTCAGAAATGCAGATTCTTTGGAAGGACTGATGCTGAAGCTCCAATACTTTGGCCACCTGATGCAAAGAGCCTACTCATTAGAAAGACCCTGATGCTGATAAAGATTGAAGGCAGGAGGAGAAGGGCATGGCAGAGGATGAGATGGCTGGATGACATCACTGACTCAATGAAAATGAGTGTCACCAAACTCCAGGAGATGGTGAAGGACAGGGAAGCCTGGCGTGCTGCCACCCATGGGATCGCAAAGAGTCGGACACGACTGAGCAACTGAACAAAAACAACAACAAGTGAATTCTGGTCCCCACGTGACTCATGTGCACAAAAAAGTGTGAGAAGCACTGATCTACATGACGTGGTCTGATAAGGCTTGAAGGAGGAGCATCATACAAAAGACTTTGCCTTGAGTCCAGCACATAGCCAACACTTCATATTTCTCCACACGTATTTCTGAACTATTCATCTGTGTTTTGCTGTTGTTGTTATTGTTTTAATTTATGTGTATATATATATATATATATATATATATATTTTTTTTTTTTTTTTTTTCTGCACCAGATATTCATTGCTGCACTCAGGGTTTTTCCAGTTATGGTGATCAGGGGTTTCTCATTGTGGTGGCTTCTCTTGTTGCAGAGCACGGACTCTAGGCACTCGGGCTTCAGTAGTTATGGCTTGCAGACTCTAGAGTGCTGGCTCAGTAGCTCTGGCATGCAGACTTAGTTGCCCTGCAACATGAGGGATCTTCCCAGACCAGGGATTAAACTCGTGTCCCCTGCATTGACAAGCAGATTCTTAACCACTGGACCAGCAGGGAAATCCTCATCTCAGGGTTTAAAGAGTACTTTGCCTTAGTGCTTATTAGAGCAGCCTGAGTTATTCTAAAAGTTTTAGAAAGAGCCTCACAGGAGCTCTAAAAGGTAGGTACTATTATTAGCCCCATTTAACTGAGTGAGGAAACCGAGGTTTAAAAATTTTAAGATGCCTGTGAATTCTCTGGCAGTCCAGTGGTGAAGACTATTCACTTTCACTGCCAAGGGCTGAGGTTCAATCCCTGGTCAGGGAACTAAAAATCCCACAAGTTGTGCAGTGTGGTCAAAAAAGGAAAAAAAGAATTAAGATGCCTGAGATCATACAGGATGTCCACACTCTGTTCCAACAGGAAAGTAGCAGCTCAGGACAATGATGAAATACATGGTCTGTGGCACCTGACGGACCTATGTTGAAATTGGCTGTGTGACTTTGGTAACTTACTCAACCTCTCTGTTCTTAAAACCAGTCTTTGCCCAAACAGGTTTGGCAAGTGCTGGATTTAAGGGGTCTGTTCCTTTGTGAGCTGTTAATGTGTGCTCTGAGAGTCTTAAGAAGAGGCCATGCTCTCGTCATTGCTGTTGTTCAGCTGCTAAGCCGTGTCCGAATCTTTGCAACCCCTTGGACTGCAGCACGCCATTTGCCTGTCCCTTACTATTTTCTGGAATGCTCAAATTCAAGTCGATTGACTCGGTGATACCATCCAACCATCTCATCCTTTGTCACCCTTTTCTCTTCCTGCCATCAATCTTCCCCAGCATCAGGGTCTTTTCCAATAAAGAAGCAAAAGTACCTGTGGCTCATGAAAATTGTGACGTGGCCCTGGGTCTGGGGAACATGCCAGGGAGGTACGACTGTCTAGTAGAGTCTTTCCCTGAAACTCATAGCCAAGTCTGGCAGGTGACTTCTCCATGCTCATGGATCCCTGTCTTCTTGAGAATCAGGAGGGCTCAACCAAGGGCCCAGGGAGCCAATCGGGGCCTGGGAACAGGCGAGGGGGACTTTCCCAGCCCTGTCCGGCCTCACAGGATTAGACCAACTGGGTATATTTGATACCTGCCAGATCTCAGCCACCTGGCCTCCTGGCCCTGGAGAGGAGGTGCCAGACACGTTTGTGAGCTCGACTCAGAGGCTGCACCAAGGCCAAGGAGTGGCCCCCCACATCTTCCTGATGCCTTGAATGGCCTTCCCATGGCAGGGCACCCCTGGAGGCCGGCAGTGGCTCCTGGTGCTGCTGGCTCTGAGATACCTGCTGCCCACAGGTAAGGGCCTTTGCTGGTCTTCTTGGTGGGGGAAGGGATATGGGTGTTTGAGAGCCTAGGGTCCTTCCTGGATGGCTTTGAGGGTCAGCTGCACTGCACTGACCTTTCCAACTTGGTCACCACCCAACTATCACTTCTTCCACGTTTCTAAACATCTCACCCCCAGAGACCACTCCTCCTCCCCTTCTCCTCTTTATTTTCCTTCACTCCACCTGACTTCACTTTCCACTGTTATTGATTCAATTTTTTGTCTATCTCCCCCTCTAGCTCATGAGCCCCTTGAGGACGTGAAATGCTTTGAACTGTTGACAGATTTGTCCTTGGCCATGCCAAGCCCCCTGTAGGCCTTCTGAATAGTTATCTTGTAATCTGAGTCCAGTCTGGCTGGGGGTGGGAAGCACAGCCACTGAAGGCCTGAGTTTGAAGGTTTAATCCCACCTTGCCCAGTCACTGGCTGTGACTCCTGAAGCCACTTGACTTGGCCTTCTGAGGCTCAGTTTTACCTGTATGCAAAATGGACACAATGATGAGAACAGCACTTAGCTCGCAGGGCATGTTGGGAGGATTTGATGGGGTCATGGAGACAATGGCTGGCACACTTAAAAGGTCAGTAAGCCCTGACCATTACTGTTATGAAGTGGGGAGCACACACACAGATGGGCAGAGGGGCGTGGACGGGACCTTCTCTGCCTGGCACCCAGAAGAAACTACATTTTGTACTCAGGCTTGAGGGGAGGCAGCAAGCAGGATTTATGATAACAAGGAGCTTAGATTTACTGGCTTATCTGATGGCCCCATTTTTGTTTTAATTTTTATTGGCATATAATTGATTTACAATGTTGTGTTAGTTTCTGCTGTACAGCAAAATGAATCAGTTGTACATATACATATAGCCACATTTTTTTAGATTCTTTTCCTATATAGGCCATTTCAGAGCATTGAGTAAAGGTCCCTGTGCTTTATTTATAGGAGTGTGTTTATGTCAACTCCAGTCTCCCAATTTACCCTGTGCTGTCCTGCGCTTAGTCGCTCAGTCGTGTCTGACTCTCTGTGACCCCACGGACTGTAGCCCGCCAGGCTCCTCTGTCCACAGGGATTCTCCAGGCAAGAATGCTGATGTGGGTTGCCATGCCCTCCTCTAGGGGATCTCCCAATCTAGGGATCCAACCCAGGTCTCCTGCATTGCAGGTGGATTCGTTACTATCTGAGCCACCAGGGAAGCTCAATTTATCCCTACTCTCCCTTATCCCCTGGTAACCATGAGTTTGTTTTCTACATCTGTGACTCCACTTCTGTTTTGCAAAAAAGTTCATCTGCACCCTTTCTTTAGATTCCACATATAAGCGATATCATGTATATCTTTCTTTGTCTGACTTACTTCAGTCAGCGTGACAATCTCTAGATCCATCTATGTTGCTGCAAATGGCATTATTTCATTCTTTTTATGGCTGAGTAATATTCCATTGTATATATGTACCACATCCTCTTTATCTAGTCTTCTATTGATGCACATTTAGATTGCTTCCAAGTCTTGACCATTGTAAACAATGCTGCAATGAACACTGGGGTTCATGTATCTTTGAAATATGGTTTTCTCCAGATATTTGCCTAGGAGTGAAATTGCTGGGTCATATGGTAGTTCTATTTTTAGTTTTTTAAGGAACCTCCATACTGTTCTCCATAGTGGCTGTACCAATTTACATTTCCACGAACAGTGTAGGAGGGGTCCTTTTCTCCACACTCTCTCCAGTATTTATTGTTTATAGATTTTTTTTGATGATGGCTTCTGACCAGGGTAAAGTGATATCTCATTACATGCTTGATTTGCATTTCTCTAATAATTAGTGATGTTGAGCATCTTTTCATGTGGTCTTTGGCCATCTCTAAATCTTCTTGGAGAAATGTCTGTTTGGATCTTCCACCCATTTTTAAAGTGGGTTATTTGGTTTTTTTTGTATTGAACTGCGTGAGTTGCTTGTAGACTCCATTGTATTGAGGAGAAAACTGAGGTTCAGCGAGAGTCAGGGTTTTCCCAGGGCCATACAGCAGGAGAGGCGGATCCAGTTCCAATACATATACAATGGAATATTACTCCCAGACTCCTGTCCCTTAACTCGGTCCTACGTTCTTTCTGCCTCCCCTGGAAAGGTCACTCAGTCACTCAAAGGGAGTTTATGTGTTGAGTCCCTGCCACGTATCCTTGCAGGCTCTGATGATGCATCAGGGCTACAGCACTCACAGGGAAAGTAGAAGCACAGTAGGGAGAGATGAGGGGTTTGCATTCATTTCCTGGGGCGAATAGCAAAGTACCACTGACTGGAGGCTTAAGCAACAGAAATGTACAGTCTCAGAGTTCTGGAGGCTGGAAGTCTGAGGGCAAGGTGTCTGCAGGGTTCGTTCCTTCTGAGTGCTGTGAAAGGGAATCTGTTTTAGAAAATATTTTATTTTTTTACTTGGCTGCTTCAGGTCTTACTTGTGGCACACAGGATCGTCGGTGCAACTCACGGATTCTCTGGCTGTGGCTCTCAGGTTTGGTTGACCCATAGCATATAGGATCGTGGAGCTTCCCTGGTGGCTCAGATGGTAAAGAATCTGCCTGCAATACAGGAGACCTGGGTTTGATCCCTGGGTCGGGGAGATCCCCTGGAGAAGGGAACAGCTACCCACTCTGGTATTCTTCCCTGGAGAATCCCAAGGACAGAGGAGCCTGGCTGACTATAGTCCATGGGGTTACAAAGAATTGAACACAACTGAGCGACTAACACTTTCACTTTTTACTTCATATGGGATCTTAGTTCCTTGACCAGGGAACTAACCTATGTCCCCAGCATTGCAAGGCAGATTGTTAACCACTGGACCACCAGGGAAGTCCCAGGGAATCTTTTCCATGCCTCTCTCCTAGCTTCTGGTGATTTGCTGGCAACTTTGGCATTCCCTGGCTTCTGGTAGCCTCACTACGATCTCTGCCTTCATCTTCACATGGTGTTCTGTGTGTGTCTGCCTGTGTCTAAGTTTCTCCTTTCTATAAGGTCGCCAGTCACATTGGATTAGAGACCCACGTTGCCAAAATTCAGCTTCTGTACACTGATATTGGATTACATCTCGGAGAAAGAGTTTTGGGTGAAGTAGAAGAGAATCTGTCTGCTAATGCATGAAATGTAAGAGATGTGGGTTTGATCCCTGGGTCAGGAAGATCCCTTGGAGAAGGTAATGGCTACCCACTTCGGTATTCTCGCCGGTAGAACCCCATGGACAGAGAAGCCTGGTGGGCCACAGTCCAAGGGGTCACAACATGAGTCAAACATGACTGAGGGTCTGAGGACACAGAAGAGAATAGTTTTATTGCTTTGCTAGGCAAAGGGGCCACAGCAGGCTAATACCCTCAAGACTGTGTGCCCCACCCTGGAGGGAGTAGTGAGGGATCTTAAAGGAGCAGGATGTGATCAGTTCATAGACATTCTTCTAATTGGTTGGTGATGAGACAATTGGGGGTCAGCACCATCAGCCTTCTGGTTCCAACCGATCTGGGGTCTACATTCACATGGGCAGCAGACAGTTAACTCTCCACCTGGTGGGGCTTTCAGTATCTGCAAAACAGCTCAGAGGACATAGTTCAGAATAATGCCTATAGTCTATGAGGAAGAACTTAAGGTCCTTGACTTTGTTCAGTGGCTAAAGCATTATTATTTTGTCTTGCCTGACTGTTTTCCTTTCCTTCTGCATTTTCTCACTTCTCCGGTTAAATTTACTCTTTGACTAAAGTTTTTCTGCAGATAAAAGACAAGCAGAGGACATGGGTAGGGGTCTATTCTGAAAAGGCCTCACAGGTTTCTGCTTGGTTACACCCACCCTACCACAGCATGACTTCATGCATGCATGCCAAGTCACTTCAGTCATGTCCAACTCTTTCTGACCCCATGGACTGTAGCCTGCCAGGCTCCTCTGTCCATGGGATTCTCCAGGCAAGAATACTGGAGTGGGTTGGCATGCCCTCCTCCAGGAGATCTTCCTGACCCAGGGATCGAACCCACATCTCTTACATCTCCTGCATTGGCAGGCGGGTTCTTTACCATTAGCACCACCCGGAAAGCCCATGACTTCATCGTGACTTAACTAATTACATCAGCACCAACCCTATTTCCAAATAATGTCACCGTGTGATGTATACTAAGGGTTAGGACTTCACCATAGGAATTTGACATATGTCAAAGGGAGACAATTCACCTTATAACAGAAGGGTCAGGAAATAAGGGTAGCTGAGCTGGGGGTGTGCTGTGGGAAGGGAACTTTCTCCAAGAAGGTAGGGTTACAGATGATCCCTGTTGTCAGAGAGGGTCTTGCATTGACCTGACCTGAGTCAAGGAGTAGGAACCCCAGCCCCAGGTGGTGAGGTTTAAGGCAAAGAATGTCTGAGTGAGGTTGGAGTCTGCCTACTCATGAGCCCCATACCCACATTGCAGAGGGATGTGAAGTGAGATAAAGTAGGAACTTTTACTCCAGTGGTTCTCAGATGGAGGATACCTCAACATCACCTACAGGGCTTATTAAAACACATTTTATGGGGCTTCCCTGGTGGTCCAGTGGTTAAGAATCCACCTTGGAATGCAAGGGACACCAGTTCAATCCCTGGCCCAAGAAGATCCCATGTGCCCAGGAGCGACTGAGACTGCATGCTGCAGCTACTGAGCCCACATGCCGCAACTACTAAAGCCCGTGCTCCCTAGAGCCCGTGCTCCCTAGAGCCTGTGCTCCACCACAAGGGAAGCCACCACAATGAAAAGCCCTCATACCAGAACTAGAGAAAGCCAATGTGCAGCAAATAAGACCCAGCACAGCCAAAAATAGAGTAAATAAATAAATATATATATATTTAAAATTTTCTGTAAGTCCATCCATGTCATTTGCAAAGCAGAAATAGACACACAAGACATAGAGAACAAATACATGGGCACAAAGGGGTGGTGCTGATACAACTGGTCAAATTAGTCCAGGAAACCACATTTTGAGGTTCACTGTTTTACAGCCTGGGTCAATGTCTGCTTTATAAACAGAAGCAATCTTAACTCGGCAAACAAAACAGGAAATGAAAACCAATACCTCAATGAATCGATGCCAGCCAGAAAGCCCATAGAGGCCTTCCTCTCTGAGACATGGCACTGGCAGAAGAATGCCTGGTACTCTATGAGTTTCATAATGAAAGCACCCCCTGAGGATTCTAAGGGTCTTGCCCACATAAAAATCATACCTGTGTGTGAGGGGGTAGAGAGTAGGAAAGAGGTGTTGAAATCCAGATTCTTGGTTCCCACTTACTGAACTCAAATTTCCAAGGAAGAAGGGAGGGATAAACTTGGAGTTTGGGACTGACATATACACAATACTGTATATAAAATACTTCCCTGGTGGCTCAGATGGTAAAGACTCCGTCTGCCAATGCAGGAGACTTGGGTTCGATCCCTGGATTGGGATGACCCCCTGGAGAAGGGAATGGCTATCCACTCCAGTATTCTTGCCTGAAAAACCTCATGGATACAGGAGCCCAGCAGGATACAGCCCATGGGGTTGCAGAGTCAGACATGACTGAGAATGTATGCATGCCAACAACAGGCTCTGAAAGGCTGGCAGAACAATGCCTGGTACTCTGTGAATTTAATAATGGAAACATCACCTGGGGATTCTAAGGATCAAGCAGGATCAGAAGATGCAAACTGGGACTTCTCTGGTGGTCCAGTGGTTGGGATTCACTGCCTCCAATGCAGGGGACATGAGTTCAATCCCTGGTCGGGGAACTGGGATCCCACAGGCCCTGCAGCACAGCCAAAAAAAAAGTTGCAGCTCTGGGAAGCTATTGGACAAAATTGACTAAGAGTAAAAAGCAGTCTGTGTTGGAAGGACAGGTCAAGCTCAGGAATTGGATGGTGGAATCCATGGCACATGATTCATAATATCCAAAAGGTGGAACCAACTCAAAAGGTGGAACCAACTCATCTGTCTGTTAACAGATGAGATGAATGGATGTGTATAAAATGCATAAAATACAGAGTGAAATATTAGCAGGGCAGCAATGGAGAAATAGACATAGAGAACAGACTTATGGACACGGGGGGAGGAGAGGAGGGAGAGGGTGAGATGTATGGAGAGAGTAACATGAGATGTATGGAGAGAGAAACTTACAACACCATATAAAATAGGTAGCCAATGGGAATTTGCTGTATCACTCAGGGAACTCAAACAGGGGCTCTGTAACAATCTAGAGGGATGAAATGGGAAGGGAGATGGGAGGGAGGTTCAGGAGGAAGGGGACATGGGTGTACCTCTGGCTGATTCTTGTTGATGCTTGACAGAAAACCAGAAAATTCTGCAAAGCAATTATCCTTCAATTAAAAAATTAATTAAAAATAAAATGTACAAAATACAGAATGGAATATTAGTCCTGTAAAAGGAAGAAAATTATGACACAGGCTACAGCATGAGGACATTATGCTGAGTGAAATAATTCAGACATGAAAGGACAAATATTATATAATTCAAATTATAGGAGGTTCATAGAAGAGTCAAATTCACAGAGATTAAAAGGCAGGATGGTGGGTGCCGGGGGCTAGGGGAGGAGGATGGAAAGTTACTGTTTAATGGGGACAGAGTTTCAGTTTGGGGAGATGGCATGCACCTGGAGATGGACGGTGGTAATGGTTGCACAGCTACATGAATGTACTTAATGCCATGAACTGTGTACCTAAAAAAGATCGACAGCAAATTTCATGTTGTATGGATCTTACCACAATTTAAAAATAAATAAATAAAAAGGAATAAACCCAGTGCCTGCGCCCCAGACAAGACAAAATATTAGCTTTTATTGAGAATGTGGACACCATTTGTTATTAACACCTGGGTTTGACATGGTGCTGACTCAATGAGCATGAACTGTCCTGAAAGCATGCTGGTGATTATGTGTGTGTGTTAGTCACTCAGTCATGTCCAATTCTTTGCGACCCCAAGAACTGCAGCCCACCAGGCTCCCTTGTCCACGAGATTCTCCAGTCAAGAACACTGGAGTGGGTAGCCATTCCCTTCTTCAGGGGGTTTTCCCAACCCAGGGACTGAACCTGGGTCTCCTGCATCGCAGGCGGATTACCATCTGAGCCATCAGAGAAGTCCTGATGATTATTATAGACTAAAATCACTTGCTTTGTGCTGGGATTTGTGCTAAGCCTTTGCCCCATAAGTCCTGGTAACAACCCTCTGAAATAAGTGGTGTTATTCGTAGCTCTAATTTACCAAAAGGGAAACTCAGACACACAGATATTGAATGCTTTGTCCAGGCCACACAAGATTCACACCCAGAATTGATAGCATAGTCCCCCGTGTGTGTGCACTCAGTCACTTCAGTCCTGTCCAACTCTGCGCAACCCCACAGACTGTAGCCCCCCAGGCTCCTCTGTCCTTGGAATTCTCCAGGCAAGAATACTGAAATGGGTTGCCATTTCCTCCTCCAGGGGATCTTCCCAACCCAGGGATTGAACCTGTGTCTTCTACACTACAGGTGGATTCTTGAACTGCTGAGCCAGTGGGGAAGCCCAGAAGAGTTTGCTATGTCACTATAAAATTATAACAATAAACTAAACCATCTCAGACTTCCTGGAACTCTTAGACTGGCTATGTAAATTATAAAAAAAAAAGTAGGATGTGACATGCACATGTTGGGGAAATATAATTAAAAACAATGAAACTACAAGCATTAATATGGTGCGCTTCACAGGCAATTTGCTGAGAGATTGCCAGACGGAAAGAAAGTTTACCCTTTTCCACAGCGGAGCTGCTACAACCTATTACACACATATTTACAAGATAAAGGATAATTCATCCTCAAATCAGAGGACTTGACAGCACCATTTATCATAGCCAGGTCATCTGAGATTCACCCTGGGAATTGGAGTGACCATTGGTGTTGGCTAATTGGCTTTGTTCACAACAAAACCAAATATCTCATCTCTCTGTGATGGAGGTAGTTTTGCAACTTAGAGCAAGGCCCTGGCTAAAGTTAGCCTCCTGCCCTCCCACAGAAACTGGGAGATTGGGAAACTTAAGTCTAATTTTTCTTTTTTATTTGTCCTTTCACAGACAAGCCCTGGATGTAGAGTCAAAGGGAGCAGAGAGAAGAGGTTGGGGTGGGGTTTTTTGTTATTGAGAGGATTACAAAGAATTCACAAGAACTGGATCTTTATTTGCTTGATTATTTAGTTTTGTCTTTGGGCTTTCCTGGTGGCTCAGACCGAAAAGAATTTGCCTGCAGTGAAGGACACCGGGGTTCAATCCTTGGGTCTGGAAGATCCCCTGGAGAAAGGAATGGCTACTCACTCCAGTATTCTTGCCTGGAGAATTCCATGGACAGAGGAGCCAATCTTCGTTGCTGCACGTGGGCTTTCTTGAATTGTGGTGAGCAGAGCTACTCACTAGTTGCCATGTGTAGGCTTCTCATCGCAGCGGCTTCTCTTGTGGCGGAGTACAGACTCTAGAACGCTCAGGCTTCAGCAGCTGTGGCACATGGACTAAGTGGCTCCGAGTCATGTAGAATCTTCCCGGACCCACAAGATTCTATGTGCCTTCTCCTGCATTGACAGGCTGATTCTCATCCGTTGCACCACCAGGGAAGTCCAAGAACTGGGTGTTAATAGGAACAAGAATGATAAGGGCCTGTGGTGAGGGCTATTGAGGCATGAATAAAGACCAAGAGGGATTGAAAGCCCATCTCCCATTCCCCTGCTTATGCTCCCAGACTCCTCTTCTCAGGGTAAAATCCTTACTCCCCATGTGGCCTAAAACCACTGCTTTCTGCCCCTGCCTTTTAGCCCCTTCCTCTAGCTACACTGGCCTCTGCTGTTTCTGAATAAGTTGGGGCCCCAGGGCCTTTGCATTTGCTATTTGCTCTTCCCTGAGTATTCTCTCTGTTGCTGTCCCCAAGGCTGGCTCCTTTTCATCATTAACAGTGTGACCAGCTCCTCTTAGAAAAAGAAATCAGGAAATACTCTGTTTTAGAATCCCCAGAGCATTGAAATTCCTGAAAATACTTTGCTGAATAATTGTTTCCCTGCCTAGACTATATGTTTCATGACAGTGGCACCCATATGGAGCCCCATAGCCTAGATTGGAATTCCAGCTCAGATGTGTGGCATAGTGACTCTCGGAACCTCTGTTTCTTCCTCCATAAGAAGGGGAACATAGCAGAGTTCCATTAAGGGTTAAATAAATAACTCTTAGAACATGAAGGGGACACTGAATAGAGACTATGTGTACAAGTGTTTGCAGGTTTTGGTGTTATTATAGCAATAATAATTTAATCCTTAGGTTCTAGCATAGAATTTAGCCTACACTAGACACAGTACATATTTATTGGATGGATACACAGATGGGCTGCAGGGTTTTGAGCAGAGAAGAAAAGTGACAAGCCTTTTCTGAGCTCTAGATGTGGCTTATAACAAAACAGAGAGCCTGGCTGGGGGCTGGTAGCATAGTTCGCCAGCCTCCAAGCTCCCTACTTCAGAGCTCATTGCATGCATGTCTGCTCAACAGTGTCTGACTCTCTGGATCCCCATGGACTCTACCTGCCAGGTTCCTCTGGCCATGGGATTTTCCAGGCAAGAATACTGGAGTGGGTTACCATGCCCTCCTTCAGGGGATCTTCCCAACCCAGGGATCGCACCCACATCTCTTATATCTCCTGCATTGGCAGGTAGATTCTTTACCACTAGTGCCACTGGGGAAGCCCCTTTCGGAGCTCAAATGTCAGATAAAACAAATGGGAGAGAAATGAGATAAGTAAACGTGGTCATGCCTGTCTTTGAGGAAGTGGAATCATTCAAACCAAGTTTCATTTTAATTTTTAAAAATATTTTTATTTATTTATTTGGCTAGCTGTGGTATGTGGGATTTTGTTTCCAGACCAGGAATGGAACCCGTGCCCCCTGCATTGGAAGCATGGAATCTTAACCACTGGACCACCAGGGAAATCCCTCAAGTAGTCACTTAGTCATGTCTCTTTGCCTGACTATTTTTGATCCAATGGATTGTAGCCCACCAGGTCCCATTCCCTTCTCCAGAGGATCTTCCCAATCCAGGGACCACACCTGGAACTCCTGCATTGCAGGCAGATTCTTTACCATCTGAGCCACAGCGAAGTCCCCCAAGTTTCTTTTTAACTCAGTTCCAAGCAGCCCCAGGAGAGAGCACAGCCCTTGACTCAAAGCCAGAACATTTCTATCTTCAAGTTTCTATTTGTTCCAACTCTTTTTTTTTTTTTGCTCTCTGCAATCTTTGAAAGAAGAATAGAAGTGCAAAGCAGAGGACACCTCCCACCCACCCCATCAATATTGCTTTATTGTTTCTTCCCCCATGGTTGCTTTCGTGTTCTCACAGAAGGAAGTTATCTGGAGGTTTCCTTCTGTGCTGTAAGCCTCATGACTGATCCTGTTTGGTGAGGATTAAAGAATGTCAGAACTGCTCTGCTCAAGTCTCCCCAAGGCTTGCCAGGAAGTCATTCATAGATTCCAGGCCTCCCAGCGGTTTCAGAGCTTAAATGTCAGTGAAAATGAAGAGAGAACAGAAGGGCGTAAATGAGAGCTTATGCTCTTCCCCTTCCTACCTTCTACTCTGGGTGACACATGTGAGGAGTGGAAGATTTAAGAGGAGAGATGAAGCGAGAAAAAGAGAAAGAGAGATGGCAGGCAGGAGGTGGGGAGAGAGAGAGAAAGCTAGGTGCCTGTTTTTCTGCATTTCTGTTCACAGCGGACTTAAGTTTGTTTCTTTGTTGAAAGAATTTGAGGAAAAGCAAGGAGGTTAAGAAAATTAAGTATTTAGGCAAGTATCGGTTCAGAGGGAGAGCGGGCAGACAGGTGAGGAGTTGCTGCCCTGGTTTTCTTGGTGGAGAGGCAGGTATGAGGAGCATACAAATGAAGGGGAAGGAAGAGTGTGGGGGTCGTCTTCCCAGGTTTTCATCCCAGCTCCACTTTCCCACCGGGAGGAGAGATTTTTGCCCTTATTTGGCTTAGGTCAGAGGTGTCGTGCCGTCTCACGCTTGTTGGTCTGCAAGGCTAATTTTATTGTTGTTTTAGTCACTAAGTTGTGTCCGACTCTTTGTGACCCCATGGACCATAGCCCACCAGGCTTCTCTGTCCATGGGATTTCTCAGGCAAGAAGACTGGAGTGGGTTGCTATTCTCTTCTCTAGGGGATCTTCGAACCTGCATCTCCTGCATTGGCAGGCGGATTCTTTACCTCTGAGCCACCCGGGAAACCCAAACAATTGTATTGTAATGAGAGCATAATGAACAAGAGGTTACTTTCAGATGCAGGAGATTCCTGCCTTTCCCCACCTGTCTGTGTCCGCTTCCAGAGCGGAAATGCTAATCACCCAAAATGTGTGGTTTCCGGTCAGTCTGGAGGCTCCTGCTTTCCTTTGTCTGCCTGTGGACCCCACTGTTTCCCGGTGGGATTTCCTGCCACCTGGTCCCTACCCCCTTTCTCTGCCCATCCCTAGCTCCCAGCCTGCTGTAACATTTCTGTCCCATCTATCGAGTGCCTGCTTTGTCACTGTCACTGTTGCAGAAACCAGTACTCGAGAAAGCAAGCACCACACTCGGAGAATTGCAGAACTCAGGTTTATTACACCGGCGGCCCAGAGGAGTTAACACTCCAAGCTCTGAGCCCAGAACAAAGGGGTTACAGAGTTTTTATAGACAGACTACAGTGGGCAACACTGACTGTTAATAGGCTGGTTTAAACCCAGGGGTTTCCTGCTCAGTCAGGATGGGGAAGGAGATGCCTGACCTTTACATGGACAGGCATGATTAAGCAGGTTTGCAGGGGCTGGGCAATTGCAAAGAGCAGGACAAGGGCAAGTAAGATAAGCTCCAGTTCTCCACTTTCCGAGACTACATGACCTACGTGACCCAGACTTTGCAAGGGGCAAGCTGAGTTACAGAGGCAGAAGGAGCAGGAAGTTATATAAAAGTTAAACTCTTCCTCTTCATCACAAAACAGAGCACTTGGACATGCAACAGACGTTTATTGCATGAAGGATCAAATCGGCATTTGAAATGAGGCATTCAAATTGAGGGTGCTCAAACATACTGAATGCCTGGAAACTTTCAAAACAATTCTACGTCACCACTCCACCCCAGATTGGTATTTTTCTTTAAAAAAAAAAAAAGCTTTCACAGGACTCAGCCCTGTGCTCTGTGAAGACCTAGTTGCGGGGAGGGGGGTGGAGGTGGGAGGGAGGCTCAAGAGGGAGGGAATATATGTATACATATAGTTGATTCACTTTGTACAGCAGAAACTAACACAGCATTGTAAAGCAATTATACTCCTTTTTTTTTTAAGGATAATTTTCACACTGTTAAAAAAAAAAAAAGCTTTCACAGGAGATTTTAATGAATGGCAAAGACGGAGAACAATCGATTGAAATAAAAAGCCACACTGCTTGTGGGATTGAACCCGGACTCTCAGCAGTGAGAGCAGGGAGTCCTAACCACTGAACCACCAGGGAATTAAAACCAAAAGTTTTGAAATGATGGCCTAGGGCTTGACTCAAGCCCAAGGATGACATGTTTGTTTTGCTGCAAAGTGTCTCAAAAATATTTTCATTCCTTGATGTTTCAAAATCCAGTAGTTCATAAAGTTTCCAGGTTTCCAACTTTCTTTTTTAAAGTTTGAAATTTCAGCCATCATAGGGGTACCTCCCAGCAGAAGCAGAGCAACACCTGTTCCTTTAAATGGAGCAGGAGGAGGTTTTCAATTTGCTAGAGTCCCCACCACTTGCAGGAGGAGAAGGGGACAACAGAGGCTGAGATGGTTGGATGGCATCTTCGACTCAATGGACATGAGTTTGGGAGATGGTGAAGGACAGGGAAGCCTGGCATGCTGCAGTCCATGAGGTCGCAAAGAGTCGGACACGACTGAATGACTGGACAACAACCACTCCCACTTGCTATTGCTTCCAAGATGCTGAGTGGAGGGACCCAATTCTCCTTTTCACAGTGGCACTGCTGGTTCTTATAAAATTTAGCAGAAGGTGATACATTAATCTAAGACTTAGCATCTCCAAATCAAGTGGGAAGTGAGGGTCTCATACTCCCAGGAATACAGGAAGAAGTATTTCTTTACAGAAGTCAAGATTATTCCTCTGCATTTGTTATATAAAGAATGTTTGGGGGCAGCCCTTCCCAACCTTTTCAGCACTAGGGGCTGATTTCATGGAAGACAATTTTCCCATGGGCCAGGGAGGATGGGGAGGATGGTTTCAGGATGATTCAAGCTCATTACCTTTGTTGTGTACTTTGTTTCTAATCTAACGCTGCCACTCATGTAACTGGAAGTACCAGTCTGTGGTCTGGAGGTTGGGGATCCCTGCTTTTGGGAGTTCCCTGGAGGTCCAGTGGTTAGGACTTGGTGCTTTCACTGCCGGGGCCCAAGTTCAATCCCTTATCAGGGAACTAAGATTCCCTGTAAACTGAGCAGCATAGCCAAAAAAAAAAAAAATGCTTTTCTTACAGCCAGTTTGTTCAATCACAGACACTATGTCAGGAGGTGAAGTGTGGTAGTTGAGGAAAGGGTCCCAAAGTGTACTTCTCAATATGATAGCCTCTAGTCACATGTCAATGTTTTTATTTGATTTAACAAAAATCCCGGATTTTGGAAGTTCTGTTTAGGGTTTCCCTGATAGTTCAGTTGGTAAAGAATCTGCCTGCAATGCAGGAGACCCGGTTCAATTCCTGGGTTGGGAAGATCCTCTGAAGAAGGGATAGGTTACCCACTCCAGTATTCTTGGGCTTCCCTTGTGGCTCAGCTGGCAAAGAATCCACCTGCAATGCAGGAGACCTGGGTTTGATCCCTGGGTTGGGAAGATCCCCTGGAGAAGGGAAAGGCTACACACTCCAATATTCTGGCCTGGAGAATTCCATGGACTGTATAGTCCATGGGGTCGCAAAGAGTCGGACATGACTGAGGGATTTTCAGTTTTCACTTCAGATAAAAATAACAGTTAAGTGCCTAAGCCATAGTAGCCACTTTTTTTTTTAAGATTTTTTTTTATGTGGATCATTTTTTAAGTTTTTATCGAATTTGTTACAATATGGTTTCTGTTTTATATTTTTATGTTTTGGTTTTTCGGCCTCAAAACATGTGGGATCTTAGCTACCTGATCAGGGATTGAACTGGCACTCCCTGCATTGGAAGGCAAAGTCCCATATTATACAATTATGTATTACTATATAGAATTATATTACAAACTTATTATTATAATTATATGATAACATAACATTAATTAACATCTTTTAAACATTAACATTTTATTTATTGTACTGTGAATTATGTATTGTTATATATTATTTTTAATATATTCTATATAATTATAATTATATAATCTATTATATACATATATAACATTAGCATCCATTATTAACATAAAAATTATTATTTATTTTACTATAATAATTGTTGCTAGACCTCCGTAGTCCAGATAAGCTTCCCATCTCCTTTAAATCTTCATTCATAAAGTACCTCATTTGTAAAGTACATGTTATCCACTCTGTACTACATATGAAGAAACTGAAGCTCAGAGAGGTTTTGTCATTTGCTCATTCAACAGGTCAACAACATTCACAGGTATAACTGGGATACAGTCCAAGACTGTTCAATTGCGATAAGCACCAGCCTGAGGATTTGGAGGCTTCCTTTAGGGGGCAATGTAGTTCTTTAAAAAGCATCTAATTTGAGACAGCCTGCCCTTTCGCTTAAACCAGTCAAAATGTGTGTGTGTGTACTCAGTCACATTGTACTCTGCGACCCCATGGACTGTAGCCTGCCTCACTCCACTGTCTAAGGGATTCTTCAGGCAAGAATACTGGAGTGGTTAACCTTTCACCTCTCCAGGGAATCTTCCCAACCCAGGGATGAAACCCTCATCTCTTGTATTAGCAGACAGATTCTTTACCACTGTGCCAGCTGAGAAGCCCCCATGCTAGTCAAAATAGCAGCCCACACCTATGTAGCAAAACCATGTGCTGGAACCATCGCCCATGGTCTTTGTCACAAAGTCCTTATGAGAATGTTTTGAGGAAGATTTTATTATCGTCATTGCCACTTTACAGATGAAGAAACTGTGGCTCAGAGAAGCCCATACAGCTGACTGGTGGTAGAATTGAAATGGCATAGCTGTTATGATTATTGATTATATACATCATTATAATTATTAGCCATATTTATTTTTATTTATTTGGCTGCACCAGGTCTTGGTTGCAACATGCAGGATCTTCACTATTTGCTGCAATATGTGGAAAATCTTTAGTTATGGCATGTAAGATCTAGTTGCCTGACCAGGAATGGAACCCAGACTCCCTGCATTGGGAGCGTGGATTCTGAGCCACTGGACCACCAGGGAAGTCACTGTTAATTGTATTTAGATAAGAATTATTATTGCAATAGTTCATTTCCCCATTTGCTTGATATTTACAGTGTGACTCATTGTGCTGAGAGCTTTACATTAATAATCTCACTTAATACTCTCAACAGCCATATGATAGCAGGATTTCTACCTGTGTGGGTTTGGTAGTTGAGGTAACCGAGGCTCAGAAGGATTAAACAACTTGCCAAGAGACACAACTTGCCAAGAGACACCTTTTGCCAAGGTGACAAAGGTAGGGTCTGAGGTCCTGGGGTGGTGAGGCAGGGGTTCCAGATCCACATCCCTCTTCTGCAGGAGATGAAAGATAAGGGAGGACGTTGGGGGATGGCTAAGAGGAGGGGAAGGGCTTCGAAGGTGACTCAGTGGTAAAGAATCCGCCTGCCAATGCAGTAGACATGGGTTTGATCCCTGGATCAGGAAGACTCCCATGGAGAAGGAAGTGACAACCCAATCCAGTATTCTTGCCTAGAAAACCCCATGGACAGAGGAGCCTCGCGGGCTTCAGTCCATGAAGTGGCAAAAGAATCAGACATGACTTAGCAACTATACAACAAGAAGAAAAGGAAGGGAAATATATGTCTGAGGTGAGGGGGAGAGAGAAGACAGGAGAGAAGGATTTGAGAAGAAGGTTTTTCCCATCACTTACTCATGTCACCTACATTCACTGAGCACCTACTGTGTGGTAGGCACCGCACTGGAAATACAGTGATAAGCAAAATGGACCTTGCAGGGGCTGTCCTAGAGCTGAGAAAGGGCTGGGACAAAGAAGCAAGGAAATGTATCACATCTTGTGGTACTAATGCTGTGAGAAGAAAGAGAAGAGATGGTAGGTGATAGGCATTGCGGGGTAAGGGTGGGTCTTGAAGAGGCGACATCTGAAAGGAGGACTCACAGGGGTGAGAATGGAGTCATATATGTCGTGGTCTGTGTGTGGGATGGAAAAGAATTTCCAGGCATGAGACAGAACAAGAAGAGGACAGAGTTTGTTAGAACAGGAGATGATGTTAGAACAGCAGGCCAGCTCAGGGAGAGTCTACCTCTTTCGTGGGCCAATAGCCAATTTTTATAGCCTTAAGACAAAATTCCTGCTGGGACGGTGGCATTAGGTGATTGGTTAGGATGTTGTAGAGTCGTGTGTGTGAGTGTGTGTGTGTGTGTCTGTGTGTGTGTTCAGTTCTATCTGATTGCAGTCTCATGGACTGTAGCCCATCAGGCTCCTCTGCCTACGGAATTTTCCAGGCAAGAATACTGGAGTGGGTTGCCATTTCCTTTTCCAGGGAATTTTCCCGACCCAGGGATCTAATCCACATCTCTTGTGTCTCCTACAATGACAGGTGGATTCTTTACCATTAGTGCCACCTGGGAAGCCCATTATACAGTGGTTAATATATATGGAGTCAGGGAGCTGGCTGGTTTAGGTTGGGGGGTTCATGGCATTGGTTGCTACGGGACTCCATCAGTTCTGAAGATGACCTTGATACAGGGCTCCACCTGTGACCTTGGTGTGCATGTGTACATGTGTGCGTGTGTACTAAGTCACTTCAGCTGCGTCTATGTGACCTTATGGACTATAGCTCACCAGGCTCCTGTGTCCATGGGATTCTCCAGGCAAGATTACTAGAGTGGGTGGCTGTGCCCTCCTCCAGGGGTTCTTCCAGACCCAGGGATCAAACCCTCATCTCTTACATCTAACTCGCATTGGCAGCCAGTTTCTTTACCACTAGCACCACCTGGGAAGCCCAAGACCTTGATATAGGTCTCCACAATGTGGATATTTGGCAAAAAAAAATGATGTTCCAGGCGTTGGGAACAAGTGCAAGGGCCCTGAGGCAGAAGTGAGTCTGGAAAGTGAGAAAGATAACTACAGCTCCCCTTTACTGAGTGCTCATTATGGTTGGGCCGTGCACAGGAAGATATTAATGCATGTAATGCCCTCTCTAGCCCAACAGTGTGGTAGCCATGCTTACCTGCATTTTCCAGATGAGTTAACTGAGTCAGAGCACATAAGAAATGTATCCAAGTTAACAGCCTCTTTCTGGTTCAACGAAACAGACACGATCTTCTTGTTCCTGGAGCTGAAATTCTGGAAGCAGGTACGGACATTAAACAAAGATGCAAGGGCTTCCCTGGTGGTCCAGTAACTAAGACTCCTGTGCCCCCAGTGCGTGGGGCCGGTGTTCGATCCTTGGTCAGGGAACTAGATCCCGCATGCCATAACTGAGAGTTCACACGCTGCAACTAAAGAGCACACGGGCCACGACAAAGACCTGGCACAGCCAAATAAATAAATATTTTTAAAAGATGCAAAATATAGAATATCAGGTAGAACTTTTTATCTGAGTAACAGGAAAAAAGTGGAATGAAACCAGCCGGGAATGTATTTGAAGCGGATGGGTTGGAAATAGAATCACAGAGTCACTGGATTTCTGGTATCTCTTGTCTTAAAGTCTTCCGTTGGTGGGTTCAAGCTCCTGCCTGGAGGGAGGAAATGACCAATCTAGTCCTTAGAGTGAAGGCTGTTTTCCACCTGGGTACCTTGATTGAGGTCTCTGAAATTGAAATATCCTTTCTTTCCAGTCCTGAACCAACTTCTCAGCTTGGTGGGAGCAGCTTTCTCTCTCTCTCTCTCTCTCCGTCTCTTGACAGCTTGCCTGGCACCCCTGGGCTCCTCTCTGATGGATCTTGTGGTTTTTTGTGGCTGCATCAGCAACGTGGATCTATTTTGCCACAGCGGTGCTGTCCACTAAGGCAGCCGCTAGTTTCCCATGGCTACTGAGCACTTGATATGTAGTTGGTCCAAAATGAACATAAGATGAAGGCTTAGTTTAACAATAGAATAGAATAAGAGAATGCAAGATTTCTCATTACTGTTTTTCAACATTGATTATAAGTCAAAAATGTTGGTTTCAATAAAACACATAGTTAGAACTAACATCATCTGTTTCTCCTTTAAAACTATTTATTTGTTAATTTTTTTGGCTTCTCTGAGTCTTAGTTATGGCATGGAGCAACTTTTAGTTGTGGCTTGTGGTATCTAACTCCCTGACTGGGCATGGAACCTGGGCCCCCTGCACTGGGAATACAGAGTCTTAGCCACCGGACCACCAGGGAAGTCCCCATTTATACTTTTATTTTAAAGCATAGATGATAGTGATAAAGGTTCTCTCCTTAAGCAAACTTTAGTCAGGCTCTTTTGAGTCTTTTTAATTAATTTATTTATTTGACTGCTCCAGGTCTTAGTTGCAACACATGGGATCTTTAGTTTCAGCCTTCAAACTCTTAGCTATGGTGTGTGGGATCTAGCTCCCTGATGAGGGCTTGAACTTCAGTCTCCTGCATTGGGAGTGGGGAGTGTTATCTACTGGACCATTAGGGAAGTCCCTAAGTGATCTTTTTTTTTTTTTTAAATAATTTATTTATTTTATTTTTGGTTGTGCTGGGTCTTCATTGCTGTGCCTGGGCTTTCTCTAGTTGTGGAGAGCAGGGCCTACACCCTAGCTGAGATACGTGGGCTTCTCATTGTGGTAACTTCTCTTGTTGCAGAGAACAAGCTCTGAGATGCAGAGGCTTCAGTTCTTGTGGCATGTGGGCTCAGTAGTTGTGGCTCCTGGGCTGTACTGCACAGGCTCAAGAGTTGTGGCACATCTGTGCTAGTTGCCCTCCAGCAAGTGGGATCTTCCCAGCCCAGGAATCAAACCTCTGTCCCCTGCATTGGCAGGGGGATTCTTATCTGAGTCTTCTTATTGAGTAGACCTTGAACTTGGCTTTCTGTTTCCATTCTGTCCTTGTTAAGGCTGCCTAGCCCAGTCTTGGCAAAACTCTGACCAAGGTGATTTATCAAGAATCCACTCATCCATATAACTGGTCATTCCTGAATATCTGGTCAACTTCCTGATCCCTCACTTTTGTTGTACAAATCTTTGACCTGCTGCTGCTACTGCTGTTAAGTTGCTTCAGTCGTGTCCAACCCTGTGCGACCCCATAGATGGCAGCCCATCAGGCTGCCCCATCCCTGGGATTCTCCAGGCAAGAACACTGGAGTGGGTTGCCATTTCCTTCTCCTATGCATGAAAGTGAAAAGTGAAAGTGAAGTCACTCAGTTGTGTCCGACTCTTAGAGACCTCATGGACTGCGGCCTACCAGGCTCCTCCGTCCATGGGATTTTCCAGGCAAGAGTACTGGAGTGGGGTGCCATTGCCTTCTCCGAATCTTTGACCTACCTTTAGCAAGAATCCTGGTAAGTCAGTTAAACAAGAAACCCCCTACCTTTGACGTCTCCTCAGTGATTTTTCATGCATGGACCCCCCTCACCCGTCTCCTTGGGTATAAATCCCCACTTGAAAGAGATGGGAATACCAGACCACCTGACCTGACTCTCAAGAAACCTGTATACAGGTCAGGAAGCAACAGTTAGAACTGGACATGGAACAATAGACTGGTTCCAAATAGGAAAAGGAGTACATCGAGGCTGTATATTGTCACCCTGCTTATTTAACTTATATGCAGAGTACATCACGAGAAACGCTGGGCTGGATGAAGCACAAGCTGAAATCAAGATTGGCAGGAGAAATGTCAATAACCTCAGATATGCAGATGACACCACCCTTATGGCAGAAAGTAAAGAAGAACTAAAAATCCTCTTGATGAAAGTGAAAGAGGAGAGTGAAAAGTTGGCTTAAAGCTTAACATTCAGAAAACTAAGGTCATGGTGTTAGGTAGTTAGAATAGGAAACAGGAATCCAGAATGATGGTGGCTAAAAGACAAGGAAGGGAAAAGGCCACAAAAATAGAACACAGGAAGGTCCGAGGACCGGAGTGAGGACCTCAGATAGAACAAACAACACTCCTGGCTAGCCCAATTTACATAGGGCAGGCCCAGGGGGAGAAAAAACATATAAAAAAGAGGAGCCAAAGGCCTGGGGGTCTTTCTCTCTCTCTCCCGCATGCTGGGGCGCTCTTCTCTTCGCGTCTTTGGGTTGACATGCCCTCAAGTCTTGAGGATGGATTTTCCTGCTATTATCTAAATAAAATAGAGATGTAACACTGAGCTGTAACACTGATTTGTCTAAGAGCTATAACATGGTCCGTTCGAGACCTGAGAGCTATAACATGGTCTGTCCAAGACCCGAGAGCTGTGACACACTCAGGGCTTTAAGGTCCATCACTCCAAATCTTTGTTGTGATGAGACAGAACAGAGGAGCATACACTCACCTGACAATGGCATCCAGTCCCATCACTTCATGGCAAACAGATGGGGAAACAGTGGAAACAGTGTCAGACTTTATTTTTCTGGGCTCCAAAATCATTGCGGATGGTGATTGCAGCCATGAAATTAAAAGACGCTTGCTCCTTGGAAGGAAAGTAATGAACAACCTAGATAGCACATTAAAAAGCAGAGACATTACTTTGCCAACAAAGGTCCGTCTAGTCAAGGCTATGGTTTTTCCAGTGGTCATGTATGGATGTAAGAGTTGGACTATAAAGAAAGCTGAGCCCCGAAGAGTTGATGCTTTTGAACTGTGGTGTTGGAGAAAACTCTTGAGAGTCCCTTGGACTGCAAGGAGATCCAACCAGCCCATCCTAAAGGAGATCAGTCCTGGGTGTTCCTGATGTTGAAGCTGAAACTCCAATACTTTGGCCACCTGATGCGAAGAACTGACTCATTTGAAAAGACCCTGATGCTGGGAAAGATTGAGGGCAGAAGGAGAAGGGGACGACAGAGGATGAGATGGCTGGATGGCATCACTGACTCAATGGACATGGGTTTGGGTGGACTCCGGGAGTTGATGACGGACAGGGAGGCCTGGTGTGCTGCGGTTCATGGGGTCACAAAGAGTCAGACACGACTGAGCGACTGAACTGACTGACTGGCTTTCCTAATTGTATTCTGAGTGAACACTGACCTCTCTTTTTGTTGTTGTTGTTCAGTCGCTACGTCATGTCCGACTCTTTGAGACCCCATGGACTGCAGCATGCCAGGCTGCCCTGTCCTCCACTCTCTTCTGGAGTCTGCTCAGATTCCTGTTCGTGGAGTGGATGATGCCATCTAACCATCTCATCTTGATCTCTGATCTCTCACCTCTTTTTTAATTCTTCCATGGCAACAGTTTTAAATAAAGTAGTCCTCATCATTAAAAAAAAAAATCTACTCTCACAATTTCTTTTTCTTTTTTAAAGAAATACTTATTTGCTTATTTGGCTGCCTCCTGTCTTAGTTGTAACACACAGTTGTAACACACAGGATCTTCACTGTGCCATGCAGGATCTTTTGCTGCGGTGCACAGACTTTGTAGTTGTGTCGCAAGGGCTCAGAGCACACAGGCTCAGCAGTTGCAGCTGTGAAATTAAAATATCTCCTGCCATATTAATCAACGTATTAATCAATCAATGTCACAGCCATCAATGATTTCTGGCCTCCAAAAGTGAATGAGGGCTCCCAAAACTGTGATCCAGCAGATGCTGCCATCACCCAACGGTGATTGCTGAGGAGCTGGGAGAATGCAAGAAGCAAGGTGAATGAGGAAGCAGATAGCTGAGGTGCATATGAAAGGAATGAATTCAGTGAGTCCAGAGGCTTACATCTTCCCATACATAAAATGCTAAATTCCTTCACTTGATACAGGATCTCCGAGGATCAGACTGTCTTCTCCCTTTGTTGCAAACTGGCCTGACTTTCCCGCCTCCCTCCTTGGAGCAATTTTCTCAGAGCTACAGAGATGCTGTCTCGCAGGCTCAGAGTCCTAAACATTCCCACCAAATAAAATAATTCTCTACTTTCAGTTTGTGACTATATTTTTTAGTCAAGACAGCACACAAGCTTAATTGCTCCACAGACTGTGGGATCCTAGTTCCCTGACCAGGGATCGAACCCTCATCCCCTGCATTGCAAGATGGACTCAACCACTAGACCACCAGGGAAGTCTCACACTTCACCATTTTAACAATTGTTAGAATATTTTTTTCTTTTAACAGTAGGAGATTTTAAATTATCATTGCGGCTTGCATTTGTGGCTCATATTTCTAGAGAACAGCACTGCCTTGAAGGCGGCACAGTATCTTCCCCTCCTACCCTCAGGCAGATTTTCCCAGACCTACTTTCATTGCTGACTATGAGCTTTAGTTTCTCCTTTCCATTCATCAGTATACCTCTCCAGTCTGCTTAGCATCCCTTAGTAATGGTAATGGCTGGCACACCTGTTTTTGAAAGGTTACTCATTCATTCATTTGTTCCTCCCTTCATTTATTCTGGGCTTCCCTGGTGGCTCAGAGGTTAAAGCGTCTGCCTCCAATGCGGGAGACCCAGGTTTGATCCCCAGGTTGGGAAGATCCTCTAGAGAAGGAAATGGTAAACTGCCGGGGTCCAGTCCCGGCTTATCCAGGGTATTCGAAGGGGAGACGGCTTCGGCGAGGATCAGGATACAATAGCTTCAATTAGACATTAATTAGAGATGTAAAGAGTAATAGAATGAGGATAGCTCAGTAGGAAAATTCAGTGGAGAAAAGAGGCTGAGTAGCTTGGTTTACGCGGGAGACCAATAAAACTTCAAGACAAGAATCTTGCACCACTTACGTAGGCCGCAGGCGTCCTTCCGTTCTCCCGAAGGAGAGGAGACACTGAGGCCTCCCCAGTCGGATCTTAGAAGCCCAGGCATAATTAGTAAGCATGGCGGGTTCTGTGCTCCAGATGGAGACTCAGCCAGAGTTTGAGAGAGAGAGAGACATGGGGAGACCAGTATTTCGAGGAACTGATCCCAATTCTTTATTTTCCAGAGTCTGTTTTTATACACTGAGATGTTATACAGGAGTCACGGGGGACAGCAGTCCTGACTTTTATTAAAGTCAGGTGCTTCACACAAATGTATACAGAGTTCTTAGGGGTGTTGCATGATCTTCTGGCCAGGGGGGCCTGCTGACAATTTACGACCCTCTCCTTGTGACAATGGTCAGTCAACCAGAACACTTTTTTCTCCAAGGGTGATTATTCTTAAAACAGATGCCACCCAAATAAAGTTACATTCCTATAGGGTGAGGGTGTAGTGGGTATTAGTTAAGGAAAGAATTTACTTAGCCTAAGGTCTAACGTGATTAATATCAAAGGTTAATACTTATTTCTTCTATATATTCATTAATGTGTGTAAGGACAGGGGATGTGGAGTCTTAGCAACAAACATGGGCTCAACAAATGAAAAACCCTTCACCAATACAATTTCTTTCTTTTTTTTTTTTAAACTTTACAATATTGTATTAGTTTTGCCAAATATCGAAATGAATCCGCCACAGGTATACATGTGTTCCCCATCCTGAACCCTCCTCCTTCCTCCCTCCCCATACCATCCCTCTGGGTCGTCCCAGTGCACCAGCCCCAAGCATCCAGTATCATGCATTGAACCTGGACTGGTGACTCGTTTCATACATGATATTATACATGTTTCAATGCCATTCTCCCAAATCTTCCCACCCTCTCCCTCTCCCACAGAGTCCATAAGACTGATCTATACATCAGTGTCTCTTTTGCTGTTTCGTACACAGGGTTATTGTTACCATCTTTCTAAATTCCATATATATGCGTTAGTATACTGTATTGGTGTTTTTCTTTCTGGCTTACTTCACTCTGTATAATAGGCTCCAGTTTCATCCACCTCATTAGAACTGATTCAGATGTATTCTTTTTAATGGCTGAATAATACTCCATTGTGTATATGTACCACAGCTTTCTTATCCATTCATCTGCTGATGGACATCTAGGTTGCTTCCATGTCCTGGCTATTATAAACAGTGCTGCGATGAACATTGGGGTACACGTGTCTCTTTCCCTTCTGGTTTCCTCGGTGTGTATGCCCAGCAATTTCTAATCAGTCCACTATACTTATACTAATGGTTTTCTAACTTTTGTAAGGAACCTGTTTTTAGAAGGTTTAAAGCATCTCGTGCCTCTCACGGTTGGGAGGCTGTGAGCAATCACGTGTGGCCGGACAAGCCTGTCAGGCAGGCTAGAGAACCTTCAGAGGAGTTTGTAGGTTGAAACACTCCTATCACGCCCAGGAATTATTATTAACTGGAGCTCTAAGTTAACTCCTTCTCCGAAAGAGGTGGTGGGGGACAGCCCCCCTTAAAGTCAGAGGTGTAGGGGAGAGCACAAAGTAGCAAAGTAGGCAGGCTCTGGTTATGGGGGTAGATGCTTGAGAATTTCCAGGGGGACTCCTGAGGCTCAATCCCGCCTTTGCGTATGTCGAGCCTCCTTCCTCATGACCTTTGCCATGGGCAGAGTGCCTCACGCCGGGCCCCCAACAGTAAACCACTCCAGTAATTCTTGCCTGGAGAATCCCATGGACGGAGAAGCCTGGTAGGCTACAGTCCATGGGGTCGCAAAGAGTCGGACAAGACTGAGCAACTTCACCTTCACCTTCACCTTCATTTATTCTGCCAGTGTTTTAAAAAATGCTTAATGACATTATTAAAACATGGTAAGAAAGACTTTATTCAAGGCGAAATATCAGGTATAGGGATCAGTGTGATGGAATTCTCAACTGGAGAAGACAGACTGGGCTTAATTTTGATGCCAAAAGCTTAGCTTCTTTGTACACCAGTACCAAATCAAATCTTGGAGACAGAGCTTAGGATGAAGTAGAAAAGCTTCCCCAGCAAAGGAGCCACAATGGCCTCATGCCCTCAAAACCGTGTCCTCCCCTTGAGGAAGAGAAGTTTTATAATAATTGTTCAAAGAGGGCATGACCAGTTCTTGAACATTCTTCTGGTGGGTTGGTGGTGAGGTAAATGGGAGTGTTGCCAGCTGAAATCTTGGCCTCTGCCCACCAAAGCTGAATGAAAAACACGGAGACAGAGTTTGGAGGAAATCGAAAGGTGGCTTTTATTCTCAGCCCGCGGAGAGTGAAACACAGTAGGCTCGTGCCTCAAGAACTGTGACCCCCATCTGTGAGAGCCTAGGGGCTTATATTGGAGAAGGCAATGGCACCCCACTCCAGGACTCTTGCCTGGAAAATCCCATGGACGGAGGAACCTGGTAGGCTGCAGTCCATGGGGTTGCTAAGGGTCGGACATGACTGAGCAAATTCACTTTCACTTTTCACTTTCATGCATTGGAGAAGGAAATGGTAACCCACTCCGGTGTTCTTGCCTGGAGAATCCCAGGGATGGTGGGGCCTGGTGGGCTGCCGTCTATGGGGTCGCACAGAGTCGGACACGACTGAAGTGACTTAGCAGCAGCAGCAGCAGAGGCTTATATAAGGCAAGGCCTTGCAGTCAGGAGTAGGTGATGAGGAACAAAAGTGATAAGATCTTTATTTCTTCCTCTTGCATTGCTTCAAAGACAGTCATAAACTGGCATCAGTAACCCAGTAATTGAGTCTGGCAGTTCTGCGGCTCTGTGGCCTTCCTTCTGATATATAACTACAAGGAGAAGGATGTTATAATTATAAACAGCTGATAGGGGGATGTATTTAGCATAAAGTCAAAGGAAAATAGTTAGCTCCTACAGAGTTAGAGCCAGAGAAGGCAATGGCAACCCACTCCAGTACTCTTGCCTGGAGAATCCCATGGGCCGAGGAGCCTGGTGGGCTGCCGTCTATGGGGTCCCACAGAGTTGGACACAACTGATGTGACTTAGCAGCAGCAGCACAGAGTTAGGGGCAGAGAAGGAAACTTAGTTATAGACATTCAGAGTTAGGAGCAGTTAAAAGTAGAAAAAGCTAGGAATGTTCAGGCCTGCTCACTGTTCTCTTTATAATTCTTTGTTCTCAGGAAAGGGAAAGAGAAAAATTCATTCTTTTTTCCTTTTCATTGCAACAGGAGTCAGCATCATCAACCTTGAGATCCGACAGGTCTGGGATCTCCATGCTTGTGGGCAACAGACTGTCATTAATCATTAACTTCTCCCACCTGGAGGAGGTTTCAGTATTTTTAAATAGCTCAAAGATATTGTGTGTATCTGTTGATGGGGAAATAGGACCTTGTTCCAAGGCTGCTCTTGACTGCCTCACATCCCCTCCCTTCCCTAATTAACAACAGCTTGAATCTGCCCCCTTGGAACTCAGGGAAACTCATGGAGGCTGAGTGAAGGCTGTTCCTCTAATCAAAGAAATGGGGGACAGAAAGGCCTTGTGCCCAGGGGGCCCACAAGGTCCTGCTTGATATCAATTCCATAAACAACATGGGCAAGTGGGAATCTATAGCTAAAAAGCAGGATTGGGAGGGTGGGAATCAATGAATGAGAAATTACTAAGAAGCATCAAAGATAAGGAGGATTTTGGTGAAACTAACTAGATAATCAGAGAAGGCAATGGCACCCTACTCCAGTACTCTTGCCTGGAAAATCCCAAGGACAGAGGAGCCTGGTAGGCTGCAGTCCATGGGGTCACTAAGAGTCAGACATGACTGAGTGACTTCACTTTCACTTTTCACTTTCATGCACTAGAAAAGGAAATGGCAACCGACTCCAGTGTTCTTGCCTGGAGAATCCCAGGGACGGGGCAGCCTGGTGGGCTGCCATCTATGGGGTCACACAGAGTCGGACACGACTGCAGCGACTTAGCAGCAGCAGCAGCAACTAGATAATGTGTGGGAGGGTAGGAAGGGGGGAGGTGGTGCTCAGTCATTTCCGGCTCTTTGAGACCCCATGAACTGTAGCCCACCTGATTCCTCTGTCCATGAGATTTCCCAGGCAAGAATACTAGAGCAGGTTGCTGTTTCCTCCTCCAGGGGATCTTCCTAACCCTGAGATCAAACCCGTGTTGATCTCAGTGAGGCAGCAGTGAGCGGTGGCATGAAGTGAAATCTTAATTTCCAGCCCAGGAACTGAACATGCATAGCCTGGATGAGAACCAGGAACCCTAGCCAATTTTCCCTGGATTTTTGCCCCCACTGAAAAACACATTTATCAGGGAGGCAGAAACAGTAAATGGAGGTACAAAGTTTATTATTAGAGAAATAGCACAACAACAAGTCGGCCAGCACATAGAGAAACAGTTTCTTTAGTTGAGACAGAAGCAAGGCAGAGACGCACACCCACAGAGAAAAGGTGCTCCTCCCCTAGTGAGGAGGAGCACAGTAAAGAGGCAGATAAGTCATTGACATCGGTCAGTTCTTCTGGGCTGTCTTCCTTCAGATCAATTATCTGGTTTCTTTTTCCACACCTGACCTACCCTGGGATCCTCCCCTGGGGTGTGCATGTACCCCTCAGCCAAGATGGACCTTGAAGTGAAGGCTTCTGGGAGGAGCAAGACTCATTATGGCCTGAAATTATCCCCTGACTTTTGACTCCAAGGAGCCCTTGTGCACATGTATAGTATCTCCGTTATCCTTTACTCAGACAGGGTTTTTGCCTCTCTTTGTCGTTGCTATGATTATTCCCTAGAGATGTTTGTTGTTGTTGCTTTTCAGTCACTCAGTCCTGTCTGACTCTGCAACCCCGTGTACTGCAGCACCCCAGGCTTCCCTGTCCTTCCCCTTCTCTTGGAGCTTGCTCAAACTCATATCCATTGAGTTGGTGATGCCATCCAACCATCATGTCCTCTGTCATCCCCTTCTCCTCCTGCCCTCAATCTTTCCCAGCATCAGGGTCTTTTCTAATGAGTTGGTTCTTCACATCAGGTGGCCAAAGTATTAGAGCTTCAGCTTCAGTGTCAGTCCTTCCAATAAATATTCAGGATTGATTTCCTTTAGGATTTGACTGGAGATGTTTAGAAGAGACAAAGATTGGCTATTTACCCTGTTTCTTCTGTTACTTCCATTTCCAAGACCAAACAGGGGGCCGGTTGTAAATTCCTCAACTGGAGCCCACCTATCTCTTGCCTCAGGAAATGCAGCCAACCTGGAACCCATCTATCGCCCACTGCAATGTCTCTTGAATTTCTTGCATTGGCAGGCAGGTTCTTTACTGCTGCACCACCTGAGAAGCCCAACTGGATAGTTGATATTATTTATTACTATATTAAATATGAGTTATTGAGAGTGATCAGGGTACGGGAGTTGTTCTTGCTAAAGTTTAACTTTACCAGGAAGTGCACAGATGCAGCTAGGAGAAGTTTCTGAAATCTGACTAAAGTTTGGTCTAGCTTGGGAATTCCCTAGTGACCAAGTGGTTAGAACTCTGTGCTTTAAAGCCAAGGGCACAGATTCAATTCCTAGTCAGGAAACTAAGATCCCCAAAAGTCAGTTGGGGTGGCCAAAAATTTTTTTAGAAAAGTAAAAATAAAGTTTGATCAAGCAAAGAATCTTGGTCACCAGCCAATCACCCCTCTAGCCTTCTGTGATATATAACTTATAATAAGTATATATTTGGTCTTCGCCCAGTTTCTGGCACAGAGCTCCTAAAACCCTTGGTATTTTCTGAATGTCAAGAATGATCAAGTTGTCTTTTGTTACGTTAATGAGGTGAATTTTGGACCTCATCTAAGGATGGGGGCTGGTTGCTAGGAGACCCAACCAATCCTGTCATTAGAAGGGGAAGGAAAAGAGGCTGGAGGTTGAATCAATCGCCAATGGTCAATGATTTAATCAAGCATGCCTATATAATGAAGTCTCCATAAAAACACAAAAGCACAGCGTTTGGAGAGCTTCCAGGTCAATGCATATTTGGAAAGAATGGGAAGTTTGGAGAGGGCATGAAGGTTCGATCCTTTCCCAATGCCTTGCCCTCTATCTCTT
Source organism: Bos taurus (assembly GCF_002263795.3). NCBI lineage: Eukaryota > Metazoa > Chordata > Mammalia > Artiodactyla > Bovidae > Bos > Bos taurus. The sequence goes on along the minus strand of NC_037334.1, from coordinate 13,357,769 downwards.
CCATCTGGCTGTCCCTGAATTGTATCTTTTTATAATAAACTCATAATCTGGTTGGGCTTCCCAGGTGACTCTATGATAAAGAATCTGCCTACCAACGCAGGAGATAGGGGTTCAATCCCTGGGTTGTGAAGATCCCCTGGAGAAGGAAATGGCAACCCACTCCAGTTTTCTTGCCTGGGAAATCCCAGGGACAGAGGAGCTTGGCAGGCTACAATCCACGGGGTCACAAAAGAATCAGATATGACTTAATGACTAAACAACAACAGTAATCCGATAAGTATAGTTTCTTTGATATCTGTGAGTCATTTCTTCCAAATTAATCAAATACCAAAAGAAAATTGTGGGAACCTCTGATTTATAGCCTGTTGATCAGAAGAACAGATAACAGCTGTGTTTGTGGGGTGAGTGTGGGGCAGTCTTGTAGGACTGAACTCTTAACCTGAGTAACCTGATGCTACCTCTGCAGAGATAGTGTCAGAACTGAGCTGAACCAAGTCGAAACCTGATGCCTGAGAATCTCTTCTTGGAGTGAGGGGACACCACCCCATAGCCCCATCACTCTGGAAATGAGTCTCAGAATGCTAAAAGACCTTCTATCTGCCAGGCTTTACACTGAGATCTGGGATTTCACCACTCCTTGAAAGAAGCACTTGGCTGTGTCCCAGTATGGCTTCATGTGCTCAGGAGAAAATTTTGACTTTGGGGCTGAGAGGAGAGGCAATTTTTAGTGGCAATAGAGAATCTGAATGTCTTCGTTTTCTCAGACTGCCAGAACAAAATGGACTGGGTGGCTTAAACAATTATAATTTATTTTCTCATAACTCAGGAGGTTGGACTTTCCAGGTGGCTCAGACAGTAAAGAATCTGCCAGTAATGTGGGAGACCTGGGTTTGATCCCTGGGTCTGGAAGATCCCCTGGAGAAGGCCATGGCAACCCACTCCAGTATTCTTGCCTGGAGAATTCCATGGACAGAGGAACCTGGTGGGTTGCAGCCCATGGGGTCACAAAGAGTCGGACACAACTGAGCAATTAACAGTACTCCTGGAGGTTGAAGTCCAAAACCAAGGTGCTGACAGTTTGGTGCCTTTCCCTTGGGTTGTAGGTGACTGTCTTCTTGGCTGGCCTCTCACTGAGGTGTCATAAGCCCTTTCCTCTGTGCCTTCATAGAGAAGAGAGAATCTCTGCCTTTAAGGCCCTTAATCCCAGGATGAGGACCCCACTCTCATGACCTAATCTAATCCTAACTGGATCCCAATGGTCTCATCTCAAAATACCATCACACTGAGTGTTAGAGCCTCAATATATTAATTTTAGGGCTTTCTAGGTGGTTCAGCGATAAAGAATCCACCTGCAATGCAAGAGATGCGACTGTAGCCAGCCAGGCTCCTCTGTCCATGGGATTTCCCAGGCAAGAATATTGGAGTGAGTTGCCATTTCCTCCTCCAGGGGATCTTCCTGACCCAAGGATTGAACTGTGTCTCCTGCACTGGAAGGTGGATTCTTTACCACTGAGACATCTGGAAAGCCCATTTCAAGTTTTAATATCATCAAAACAAAAAACAAAAAAACCCACCCTCACAGAAATATCCAGAAATACTCAATATACTATCCAAATATCCAAATAAAGTTGGCCAAATGTGTGGGCATTCCTGGCTTTAAGTCAAATTGACCCATGCGCTTAACTGTCACAGACTCCATTTTTGATTCTGGCTGAATCAGTTATTCCTACGATGGCTGCAAAATGTTGGTTTTCTAGCTCTGCACTTCTACATTTGCTGGTTGCCATTCTACTATGAGGAAATTTTCTCTTTTCCCTCATTTAGATATTATTCATTATTAATTTATGTTGGTATAAACTCTTGATCTTATTGCATTCAATGGAGTATCATTGCTTATTATCATCACTTCTGCTGATGCTCAAATGATCTCAGCTTTGGCCAATGGGAGCTCTTCTAGTCTGCCTCCTTTGTCTTATCAATATGTCCCCATTAATTTTTTTTTCTTGGTTAAGCCACATGACATGGGGCATCTTAGTTCCCTGACAAGAGATTGAACCCGTGCCCCTTGCATTGGAAGCATGGAGTCTTGACCACTGGGCAGCTGGGGAAGTCCCTATCCCCATTAATCTTGGAACCCTTCCTTACTTTCTGGTACAAGATATCCCGGGACATTTTAATTTTGACATCTTCCTAAACAGGAATATTTGCTTTGATTCATTGATCTTTCCTAAATGTTTAAAACAGTGTAAAATCTGTTTTGTTCATTGACCTTTCCTAAATGCTTAAAACAGTGCCTTTCGCACAGGAAGCACTCGATATATGTTTGTTGAATGAATAAGTGAATTAAGTGTCACTGCTAGGGCTTGAGAGGTATCAGAACACTCCCTGCTTGTCTGTCAATGCCCTGGTCTCATATATATTTGTCTCCTCCCTAACCTCTAGATATATCTGTGGGGAATTAAGGGTGTGTGTGGGTATGTCCTTGAGCTGGTATGTGTCAATATACACCCCCTCTGTTTCCTTTGTGGTTAAAGTGTGCTGATGAGTTGGTGAGTGAGTCTACTGTTGGGCTGAACGTCTTTCAACATCTGGGGGTCAGTTCCTGGTGTTGCAGATTTGTGGGTGTACATTCAGGGAGCTCTAGGTGCCTGTGTGGAGAATCTGTTAGAAAAGTGTGTTTGGCTGAGGGGACTGAATGTCTGTAAATATATTTGAGAATAAGAACTTGCTTATTCTGAAAAAAAGTTTTAATTGCAACTTAGTTGACATATAACATTATATTTGTTTCAGGTGTACAACATAATGGTTCAATATTTGTATATATTGCAAAGGATCACCATGAGAAGTTAATGCATAGTTAACACTCGTATGCTGTGCTTAGTCACTCAGTCGTGTCTGACTCTTTGCAACCCTATGAACTGTAGCCCACCAGTCTCCTCTGTCCATGGGATTCTTCAGGCAAGAATACTGGACTGGGTTGCATGTCCTCCTCCAGGGAAACTTCCCAACCCAGATCTCCTGCATTGCAGGCAGACTCTTTATGGTCTGAGCCACTAGGGAAGCCCAGTTAACACCCATAACTATACACAATTACAATTTTTTTCTTGTGATGAGAAGTTCTAGGATCTAGTCTCTTAACAACTTTCAAAATACAATCTAGTGTTATTAACTACAGTCGCTGTGCTGTACGTTACATTCACAGGACTTTTTATAACTGGAAGAGTGTACCTTTTGCCAATTTTGCCCATCTCCTACCCCCTGCCTCTGGCAATTATCAGTTTGTTCTCTATATCTCTGAGTTATTGTGTTTTGTTTTTAAGTTCCACGTATAAGTGAGATCATATGATATTTGTCTTTGTCCGACTTATTGCACTTAGCCTAATGCCCTCAAAATCCATCCATGTTGTTGCAAATGGCAAGATTTTATTCTTCTTATGGCTGAATAATATTCCATTTCTTTCCTGGTGGCTGAGACAGTAAAGTCTTCCTGCAATGTGGGAGACCCAGGTTTGATCCCTGGGTCAGAAAGATCCCCTGGAGAAGGGAATGGCTACCCACTCCAGGATTCTTGCCTGGAGAATTCCATGGACAGAGAAACCTGGTGGGCTACAGTCTATGGTGTCGCAAAGAGTTGGACACCACCAAGCAACTAACACACATAATATTCCATTGTGTACATATATTTTTTCTTGATCCATCATCCATCAATGGACACCTAGGTTTCTTCCACATTTTGGCTATTGTAAATAATGGTACGATTAACATGGGGTGCAGACATCTTGTGGTCAGCAGGGTAGATTTTAAAATTGCGGAGGAGCCCTGCTGGTCTGCTTCTGGTTGTGTTGTTTATTCGCTAAGTCATGTCTGACTCTTTTGCAATCCCATGGACTGTAGTCATGGCTCCTCTGTCCATGGGATTTCCCAGGCAAGAATACTGGAGTAGGTTGCCATCCCCTTCTCCAGAGATCTCCCTGACCCAGGGATCGAACCCATATCTCCTGCCTTGGCAGGTGGATTCTTTACCACTGAGCCACCTGGGAAGACTTTCTGGTTATGTGCTTCTTTGAAAAGAGGCAGTAGTAGAGACAAATAACAGTTAATATGTTTCTAAGAGGATGAAAACCCATCCCTGTAGTGAAAAGCTCATGGAAGGATGTTTCTGTATCTACGTGTCCCTAAGGCAGCATGCCACTGGGGGTGAGGACCTGTGAGCAGCTGTGTCTGGGCAAGTAGTGCAGATTTGGGGTGAGTGAATCTGGGTGTGACTATCTCTGACCGCAGGTCAGTTTGGCTTTAGTGAAAGGTGAGGGTGACTTTAAATAGGGAGACTCCTCAGGTAAAGAGCTGATATTCCTCTTCTCTCATTTTCCTGACAGGCTGAGCCCTGAAGTCCCAGGGAAGGTCTCTTCAGCCTAACCAGCTGAGGACACTTCTGCTGATACAGATGTCCCTGTAGTGGTGGGTGGTGAGTCTATTAGTCACCCATTAGAAGCAGGGTGGTGGCCTCAGCTCTGTCTCTGGGGCCAACTGCACTCAGAGAGAGAGAGAGTTTCATTTACAATCATCCAGAAACACAATTGTGCTTTGTTCCACACCTCACTTTTTCTTCCACTTGTTTGCAAATATTTCCCTCTTGCTATGTGACAGGACTCCACACGAGGAAGCAGAAAATCCGCCCTAGCAATCAATCTGTCAGGGAGAAAAGACAATTTCAAATGTGTTGTTCAACTCTTGGCTTTCTCCAGTTCAGACAATCTTAGTGCAAGGCCTCCCTCCTAGGGTGGGTGGGGTTAGGGGTCTCTGAGCCTCAGATATCCCCTCCCCTTTCCCATAGATTTCCCCCTACTGATGTCTGAGGAATTTGAGGGCCATGAGAGTGTCTAAGTGCACTGGCTTTGGAACCAACTGTTCTTTCCTCTTTTCTTTTTAATTTTTATTGGTGTGTGTGTGCTAAGTTACTTCAGTTGTGTCCGACTCTTTGCAACCATGTGGACTATAGCCCGCCAAGCTTCTCTGTCCATGGAATTCTCCCAGCGAGAATACTAGAATGGATTGCTGTGCCCTCCTCCAGGGGATCTTCCCCACCCAGGGATCGAACCTGCATCTTTTATGTCTTCTGCATTGGCAAGCCAGTGCTTTACCACTAGCGCTACCTGAGTATACTTCATTTGTAATGTTGTGTTAGTTGGTGCTGTGCAGCAAAGCGAATCAGTTATACACATACATAGATCCATCCTGGTGGCGCAGTGGTAAAGAATCCACCTGCCAATGGAGGAGACCCAGGTCCAATCTCTGGGTTGGGAAAATCCGCTTGAGGGGGAAATGGCAACCTACTCCAGTACGTTCTTGCCTGGAAAACCCCATGGACAGAGGAGCTGAATGGGCTACAGTCCATGGGGTCACAAGAGTCAGACACGACTCAGCAACTTAACAGCAGTAGCAGAACGGGCATTAGAATGTGAGGATGCTGAGTGAATGGGTGGTGATTGAGGGCATCCCATGAGCCCTGGGAGAGTGTCTGATGTGACATGATCTTCATCTCAGAGACACAGCAGTGAGCAGGCTTGAAGAGAGACCTTAGTTCCCTGATGGATGAAAACCAGGAATCTTGGCAGCTAATCCACCAGGGGCCAGAGGCTAGAAGCAAAGTTGCCCAGGCTCTTGTCTGGTTTGAAAGCAAGAATGTTTCCAGGAGGCAAAAACTGTTAAAACAGGCACAAGGTTGGTTATTATTATTATCCCAGCGCAACACACAGAGAAGGAGTTGATTTATTTAAGACAGAAGCAAGGCAAGGGTGTGGTGTCCTCCCGTATGAGGAAGAGCACAGTAAAGAGGCAGTTAAATTATTTATATAGGGAAATTCTACTAGGTCTTTGTTTTCCTCTGGCAAATTATCTTGCTTCTTTTTCTATACCTGATCTGTCCTAGGGCTGTCCCCAATTTGTGTGCACAATATTTTTGCCATGATGAATTCCAGTGCAGAGGCTAACAGGAAGTTTGACAACACCTATTACGGGATGACAACCCCTAGCTTTTTGACCCCCAAGAAGCCTTCCTGCCATTTGCAGTCGGGAAATTTTCTTTGACCTCAGCATTGGTAGAAGTGGTCGTCTTATCTCTTTACCCTAGCAGAACTCAGCTCATGCCATTAACTTTGTCCTTGGAGTGTCTAGGGAAAAGGAAGCTCCAATTTACTCCACTTGACAAACCCCAGCTGCTCAGTCCAGAGGCCCGTCTATCTTCTACCTCACTCAGAAAAGATGAGATTAAAATTCTTGCAGTGTTGGTACCAGATAGCAAGAGACTGTTGTGAAATTCTCCATAACCTTGGAAGCAAGTTGATAAACAGCCATTATTTAAAATGATTATAGTTGTTATATTAAAAGTAATCAATACTCAAAACTCATCACTTTCTTATTATTTTACAATATCTTCACTTCTCTAAAGTCACACAGGTTAGAAGACCCAGGACTCTCAGATAAGGAGCTTTTTCACTCCATACAAATGGCCAATATAATTCAGAAGAGGAAGAAAAGTTTTCTGGGTCAATCACACAGGCTCATCTGGATTATTTTTCTTCACCTATAGAATATATGTCTATGTTCAACTATACAACACTAAAAGTATTTTAAATTATTCACTCAGCAAACAGGTACTGAATACTGAGTGAACTGATTCATTTATTCATTTAGCAAACAGCACTAGACTCTGATCTATACCTAGGGTATCCTCACCTTCAAGGAGTTTATGGAACTGAAAATTTTAAAGCTAAAAGAAAAAAATAAATTAAAAAAATAAATAAATAAAAGCTAAAAGAAAGGGAAAAAATCATAACCACATTGTAAAAATGCAATTGACTGTTCTTCCCTATTGATATTATTCTTTTGTGGGGATTTATATCTTTGGGTATTTGAGAGTGTCTTATCTTTATAATTTCTTTTTACAAAAACATTTACATACTTGTGATCCTATGATAGAAATAATTTTGTGTTTTTTCTGTTTACATTGACACTTGCATTTACATTTTCCATTTACATGACACAACTTTTCAAATTTCTCATCAGAGATGTAAAGTAAATTTTAGTTCTTTCCAACTAAAAATTAAACAGCCATGGTTGCCAATGGGGAGGGAAGGTGAGGGGAGGATGGAGCAGGAATTTGAAGTTAGCAGATGCAAATTATTGTACATAGAATAAAAAACAAGGTCTTACTGTATAGCACAGGAAACTATATTCAATATCTATGATAAACCATAATGGAGAAGAATATTAAAAAACTATATATATGTACAGCTGAATCTCTCTGCTGTACAGTAGAAATTAACACAATATTGTAAAACAGCTACTTCAATTAAAATATTAATTAGCAGCTTTGGCCTTTTTCCCTGCTCCCCCCAAATAAATGACAGTGAGTCTTCAATTACTCTGATTGCTGATGATCCAGTTCCTCCTGAATGAAGGCAAATTCAATCTATCACGAGCTGGAATAATTGAGCAAATACTGATTTTATTTCCTTTGGCTATGTATCCAAAATGTGGGATTGTTGGATCTTATGGTAGTTATAGTTCTTAATTTTTGAGGAGCTGCCATACTGTTTTCCATAGTGGCTGTATCAATTGATATTCCCACCAACAGTGCAAGAGGGTTCCCTTTTCTCCACATTTTCGTTAACACTTGTTATCGCTTGCCTGTTTGAGAATAGCCATCTACCAGGCTTGAAGTCATAACTCATCTTTGGTTTTGATTGGCACTTCCCTGGTGATTAGTGATCCTGAACACCTTTAAATATGCTTGTTGGCCATTTGTATATCTTCTTTGCAAAAATGTCTATTCAGTTCCTCTGTCCATTTTTTCAATTGAAATGTTTGGTTTTCTTACCGTTGAGTTGTGGATTTTTTTTTTTTTTTTTTTGGCTGTTCCACTCAACGTGCAGCTTTTGGGATCTTAGTTCCCTGACCAGAACTAAAAAAAAAAAAAGTGTGAAGTCCTGACCACAGGCCACCACAAATTCCCTGAGTTGTATAATCTTTAAAAAACAAAACAAAAGCTGAACTCATAGCAACAGAGAATAGATGGGTGGTTACCAGAAACTGGAGATGAGGAAAAGATTTTTTTTTTCTAAGTAGCATGAGGGGTACAGGGGGCATGGGGAGTTAGTGTTTAATGGGGACAGTTTCAGTTTTGCAAAATGAAGAGAGTTCTGGAGATGGATGGTGGATATGGTTGTGCAATAATATGGATATGCTTAATACCAATAAACTGTGCACTTAAAAAAGGTTAAGATAGCAAATTCATTATGTATATTTTTAATTACATTTAAATACAATAAATAAAACATTGAAAAATAATTAACAAACTATTCTAATATTTTGCTGTATTGAGCAAAGACTAGACACCTTGTGAATGATCTCTGTCAATCCCCACAGACACCTCAAATCACAGGGAAATGTCAATATTGGTTTTCAACCACAAGAATGGCAATTTAATGTTTCCACTTTTTATTATCCTCATTTTATCTGTTTTTAATTCTTTTTATATTTTTAAGAGAGCTTGGGAATAGGTACTTTTATTTATTTATTTATTTTTGGCCATGACCCACAGCATGTGGGATCTTAGTTCCCTGACCACGGGTGGAACTTGTGCCCCCTACATTGGAAGTGTAGAGTCTTAACCCCTGGACTTCTAGGGAAGTCCCCCTCTTTTGAAAGATAAAGAAAGAAAAAGAATAGAAGATAGAAAGTGAGGACTGAACCAAAGTGTTTGTCAGTATGGGATTTCTTTGGAAGGAATGATGCTAAAGCTGAAACTCCAGTACTTTGGCCACCTCATGTGAAGAGTTGACTCATTGGGAAAGACTCTGATGCTGGGAGGGATTAGGGGCAGGAGGAGAAGGGGTCGACAGAGGATGAGATGGCTGGATGGCATCACTGACTTGATGGACGTGAGTCTGAGTGAACTCCGGGAGTTGGTGATGGACAGGGAGGCCTGGCGTGCTGCAATTCATGGCGTCGCAAAGAGTCGGACACGACTGAGCGACTGAACTGAACTGAACTGACTGAGGGTAGGCCATTTCCTTCAATGAAGAGAAAGGAGTGGAAAAAAAAATGAAAAAAAAAATAAAGATAAGGAAATTGAGTCTTAGATTTTAGGTGACCTGGTAAAAACTGTAGAATTTCGGCGAGGAGAGAGACCAGGGTTTCAGCTCAAATTTGACTGATTTTAAAGCCCAAATTTGCCTGTCTCCATGGCCTATCTGCCCACAGCTTCTAGGAAGAAAAAGGCAGATTTTCTTCTACAGAAGGGACCATTCTGAGGGCCTCCTAGATAACTCGAGGGGTTTCACTCACTGTCACCTCTAACCCCAGCCTGGGGCTTGCAAGCTGCCCCTGGAGAAAGACTTGGTCAACGCTCGGCTATTTACTCCTCGGAGCACCGTGTGTCTCAGTTTGCTCTAGAGAAAAATACACCCCACCCCCACCCCCCAGGAGTTTCCCATTTCTCAGTTGCACACCTGAGATTTTTTCTTTTCTTTTTCTTTCTTTTTTCCCCTCTAGCTTCTTGAGTTACAGTGGACATATAACACTGCATACATTTAAGGCGTACAGTGTAGTGATTTGATACACTAATATATTGCAAAATGATCACCCTCAGAGTTTAGCTAACACCTCCATCACATCTTATAATTACAATTTCTTTGTGTGTGTGTGTTGAAAACATTTAGCCAAAATGATTCTACTCTAGCAGAAAAAAAAAAAAGAGGAACTGAATAGACATGACCCAAAGAAGACAAATGAATGACTGACAGGTGCTGGACATCATTAATCATTGGGAAAATGCAAATCAAAGCCAAAGTGAGGGATTTCCCTGGTGGTCTAGTGGCTAGGACTCCGTGCTGTCAATGCAGGGAGCCTGGGATCCATCGCTGGTCGGGGAACTAGATCCCAACTAGATCCCATGTGCTGCAACTAAGACCCAGAACAGCCATATTTAAAAAAAAACACAGCGAGATATCCCTTCACACTTTGTTATTTTTAAATAAACTTACTTTCATTTTTATTTATTTATGGCTTCACAGCATTCAGGACCTTAGTTCCCTGACCACAAATCGAACCTGTACCCCCTGCAATGGAAGCACAGAGTCTTAACCATCAGACCACCAGGAAAGTCCTCCTCTTTCACACTTGAGAATGGCTGATCTCAGAGATCACAAGTATTGGCAAGGATGCTCACTTCAGATCTTATCCTTCAGGGAACATTAGCTGGCCCATCCCTATGACTTTTTCAAGCACCTGGGGCTGTGTGTAGGGGGCATGGTCTTCCTGGAAATGTACTTTCAATGTTTAACTTTTTCAAACTTTCCATTTCACATCAGGCTTCTCAGTGTCTGCTGAGCCCACTACCCTCCCCCTCCCCAGGTATGTGTGCATGACCCCGGTCACGCATCTGAAGACAAAAGTGGTGAGTCAGCCCCACGTCAAAAGGGGCCAAGCCCTCTCAAGATGCTTTGTCCTAGAATAAGTTATTTTATTCCAGCTCTCACACCTGTTGTTTCCTCCCCCTTGGGTGTCATGCCAGAACTTTGTGAGGTCTATGATTACCTGTCTAAAAAAAACATTTTCCTCTGGTGGCAGGGAAATGAGTCGAGCTAACTCTGAGAGATGGACACTGTATCTATTCTTCATATATTCACATATCATCAGTTTGGAGTCATCTTGTTTCCTGGAATGTACCAGACTGATCTGCGATGACCGTACTTTCCTGAGAATATTCAGTTCAGTTCAGTTCAGTTGATCGGTGTGTCCAACTCTTTGCGACCCCATGGACTGCAGCACACCAGGCTTCCCAGTCCATCACCAACTTTCAGAGCCTGCTCAAACTCATGTCCATTGAGTTGGTGATGCCATCCAACCATCTCATCCTCTGCCATCCCCTTCTCCTCCTACCTTCAATCTTTTCCAGCATCAGATTCTTTTCAAATGAGTCAGTTCTTCACATCAGGTGGCCTGAGAATATTACTATGTTACAAACAGCACCCTGCCATTTGCCAGCTCTGTGAACACCGCCCCCCAGCACAACTTCTCCTTGAGCCTCAGTTTTCCTACCTGTAAGGGGCTTCCCTGATGCCTCAGCAGTAAAGAAGTCTCCTGCTAATGCAGGAGATGTGAATTCAATCCCTGGGTTAGGAAGATCCCCTGGAGAAGGAAATGGCAACCTACTATATTATTCTTGCCTGGAGAATTCCACAGACAGAGGAACCTGGTGGGCTATAGTCCATGGAGTCGAAAAGAGTCAGACACGACTGAGCAACTAAACAACGACAAGGTGTCTTAGGGTAACACCCACCTTACTAAACGGCTGTGACAATTATAATAATAAAGTAATAAGAATGATCTTTAGACAGATCCTGCTATGTAGCAGGCAACAGGCAAAAAAGCTTTTCAAATCCATGCTGGCATTTACTAACTAGCCTTTAGAAATTCCTGTATTAAAAAAAAAAAAAAAAAACTTTTTAGACTGGGCTGAAACTGAGACAGGGCGGGACCTGAAACTTGGAACCTGGGACCCTTTGCTACAGTGCTTGGGCCTGGACAAAGGTGTCCTCCAGCAATGGAATACAAAGAAACTGGTGGTGGTGTTTTAGTCACTAAGTCGTGACCAACTCTTCTGTGACCCCATGGACTGAGGCTGCCAGGTTCTGTCCATGGGATTTCCCAGGCAAGAATACTGGAGAGGGTTGCCATTTCCTTCTCCAGGGGATCTTCTTGACCCAGGGATCAAACACAGAGAGTCTCCTGCACTGCAGGTGGATTCTTTACCACTGAGCCACCAGGGAATCCCAGACTATAAGGGACTAGAAATAATTGCACCCATGCTCAGCTGGGGCAAGTTATGAACAAAATACAAAAAGACCAAAAAATCTAACTGCCATTCCTGAGGAGCTGGGAGCAAAAGCAGGGTCCTGTGCATGCCCCCTGCATTCAACACCATCAGCAGTGTGGGCAGATCACCCAAGCCACCCCTCTGGCCCAACCTCTGGAACCACCCCCTACCGTCCCTCCATATAAGGGACCAGCTCTCTCTGTCATCAAGGATTGAGCAAGGAAGCCTGTCCCCCAATCTGTAGCATAAGTCCCAGTAAAGTCTTGCCTGAATTTCTTTTTTTAATTTTTTGTTTGTTTTAAAACAGGTACTTTAATTTCCATTTATTTATATTTTTGATTGCGGTGGGTCTTTGTTGCTGTGTGTGGGCTTTCTCTAGCTGTGTGCAGTCTTTCTCTAGTTGCAGCAAGTGGGGGCCGCCACTCTCTAGTTGTGGTATGAGCAGGCTTCTTACTGTAGTGGCTTGTTGCACAGCATGGACTCTAGGGCCTGAGGGCTTAGTTGCCCCTCCACACATGGAATCTTCCTGGAAAGTGAAAGTTGCTCAGTGGTGTCCGACTCTTTGTGAACCCATGGACTACACAGTCCATGGAATTCTCCAGGCCAGAATACTGGAGTGGGTAGTCTTTCCTTTCTTCACAGGATCTTCCCAACCCAGGGATCGAACCCAGGTTTCCTGCATTGCAGACGGATTCTTTACCAGCTGAGCCACAAGGGAAGCCCAGTATTCAGACGGATCCTTTACCAACTGAGCCAGTCAAGAAATTCTTTACCAGGTGGATATTTTACCAGTCAAGAATTTCTTGACTTTGACCCTATGGACCATAGCCTGGCAGTCTCCTCAGTTCTTGGGATTCTCCCAGCAAGAATCCTGGATTGGGTTGGAGTTTCAGCTTCAGCATCAGTCCTTTCAATGAATATTCAGGACTGATTTCCTTTAGGATGGACTGGTTGGATCTCCTTGCAGTCTAAGGGACTCTTGAGAGTCTCCTCCAACACCACAGTTCAAAACCATAGATTCTTTGGTTCTCAGCTTTCCTTGTAATCCAACTCTCACTTCCATACTTGACTACTGGAAAAACCACAGCTTTGACTAGACGGATTTTTGTCAGCAAAGTAATGTCTCTGCTTTTTAATATTTAATTTTTATTTTTATTTATTTATTTGGCTGCACTGGGTCTTAGTTACAGCATGCAAGGTCTTTGATCTTCACTGTGGCATGCGGGGCCTTTAGTTTCGGCATTTGAACTCTTAGCGGGATCTAGTTCCCTGACCAGGGGTTGAACGTGGTTCCCCTGCATTGGGAGCTCAGAGTCTTAGCCACTGGACTACCAGAGAAGTCTTGCCTGAATTTCTTGACTGGCCTCATCAGTTTCTATTGATTAGAGAGTCAGTAACAAAACCATTTCAACAAATTCTCTATGGGCTCAATCACAGGGTCCTTAGTGAGCCTATTTGTATTCTGAGGACATTATTGAAGAAAAAGAGAAAGGGAGAGAGAAAAAAAATAGAGGGAAAATATTGACCCTATCTTGGGGAATTCCCTTACGACAATGGAACATATGATCTGGTTACGTTTTCCCCTTTACATCCAATCAGAGTCAGTTATATACCCAGTGTTGACTTAATATAAAGCACTTTATTAACTTAAAAAACAGGCACCAAAGATTTTAGACATTGCTTCATTTTTCCTTTCCCTCCGATCTCCTCACTTAAAACTTAATTTGCTGTGTGTAGCTTTATATTTCTTTCTTCATGGAATGTGGAGGAGTCTAATGCATAGTTAATACTCAGTCACTTCAGTCCTGTCCGACTCTTTGTGACCCTGTGGACCATACCTGCCAGGCTCCTCAGTTCTTGGGATTCTCCAGGCAAGAATCCTGGAGTGGGTTGCCATGATCTTCTCCAGGGGATCTTCCCGACCCAGGGATCGAACCTGGGTCTCCCACATTGCAGGCGATTTCTTAACCAACTGAGCCACCAGAGAAGGTCCCTTCATGCCTAAATACTATATTAACGAAAAAATACCTGAAAGATACATTGGCTATCCAATTTTTTTTAATGAGGGTTTTTTAGACTGAAGTCCATTAACTCCTGAGTAGGGCATTAGTAGACTTCAGATGTTCAGTAATCTTCCTGAATATTTAGGAAGTGGGCTTGAGCATCTGTGCATCCCTTCTCAGAGAATTAATAGATTTCATCAGGTTCTCAAATGGATTCATGACCCCTCAAATATTATACACCTCTGTTGTGTTTGCGTTCTTAGTTGCTAAGGTCAGTCCAACTCTGCAGCCCCAAGGACTATAGCCCTCCAGGCTCCTCTGTCCATGGGACTCCCCAGGCAAGAATACTGGAGAGGGTTGCCATTTCCTTCTCTAGAGGATTTTCCTGACCCAGGAGTCAAACCTGAGTCTCCTGGCAGGCAGTTTCTTTACCATTGAGCCACCAGGGAAGCCCTCTGCTGTAGGTAGTATAAATGTAATTCCTGGATCAAGCCAGACCACGAGAAAGGAACTTGTATCTCTCATTGGAGAGGCCCACCATCCATCAGCAAGCTTTAATCCACTGGGGTCAAGCTGGGGTGATTCTGACTCTTAGGGAAAACTGGGTAATGGCTGGAGACATTTCTGCTAGACACACCTGGGGAGAGGGGTGGATGCCATGGCATCTCATAGGGAGAAGCCAGAGATGCTGCTGAGCATCTTATAATGCACAGGACAACCCCTCATAACAAAGAATTATCCAGTATGTTCAAAATATCCATGGTGCAAGGTTAAGAAACCCAGCTTAAATGACATCGTCTGTTGAAACCTGAGTCCTGGCTTGTAGCCAGGGGTGTTACAGGAATTAATAGCTTGAAAGTCAACGTTGCTTTTATAGTACCAATGTCTTTGTGGGCACATGATCCATTGGGCATCACTCAGCACCCCATTTGACCCAACTGCAATGATCCATCTAAGAAATTTCTTTCAAAATCAACATCAGCCTAAGCTTGGGCTCTTGAATGTGGAAGGTCTGAGTTTGAAACAGAGAAAGGTTTATTGCAGGCCTGAGCAACGAGAACTGGGTTGGGGGCGTGGGGCTGGTCAGGGAGCTCATGTTCTGAAAATCTCCCAGACTCCTGGAAGGGTTTCAGCAAAACATTTTTAAAGGCAAGGTGAGGGAGGGGCGGGATTGGTTGCCGCAAACTTCTTGGCATAGGAATCCTTTGTTTTTGCAGCTGTCCTCATAGATCAGGTCATAATGTTCCGGTAAACCCACAAGACAAATGCTATTCTCTGTTCTGAAACTTTTTATCTCTATATGAATGTGAAAGTGTTTTACCCTTGATGGTCACAGCCTTGAGAATGGTATATCCTACATATTTCAGGCTATAGGCAGCTTTCTTAACTCAGAGCAAAAGCAATGGAATACAAAGGTTAAAGTATAAGAAACAGACAGAAGTATGACTGTAATTTTTAGATACAAGGTATTTGTTCATTCAAAAAGTATTTACTGCTTGCCTGTCTGTTGCCAGCCACTGTTTGGGCTCTGAGGACAAGCAGTAAGTAAAATGGATACAGTCCCCATCTTGAAGCTTTCACTCCAGTAGGAAGACAGACACTAAATGAGCTACATAATGTGTAATTAAGAGAGAAAGGGTTACTTGGGCACAGAGAGAATGGTCTGTGCAAACGTCCTGCGGTAAGAAGGAACACTGCAGTTTGAAAGATTCATTGGCTACCAGAGTTGTGGGAGCCTTGAGAGTGAGAAGGTAAGCAGTATAAAAAGCTAAGCAGATAGAAGGCAGCCAGATCATATAGCCTGGCTGACTGTGGCAAGATTTTGATCTATTCCTGGAGATGGAAAGTTAAGAAATACCTGTAAGGAGGATGCGTTGTAAAGGGCAAAGCAGATACAGAGAAAAAGGAGACTTGGCAGTTGTTTAGAGCGAATGATTGCCTTGGCATTCATCCATTCATTCATCCAGCAAAGTCACTGAATATCAGTTTTGCCCAAATAGTCATGTTTTAAATCTCTGTAAGGACTGTGGAGCAACAGCAGCATCTGGGGGTTTGTTAGACATGAAGAATCTCAGCAGGACCTACTGTATCAGAATCTGCATCTAAACACGTGATTTCTAAGTGGATTAAATTTCAAAGAGGAGACTGAGAAAGTGCTGCCATTTTAAAAATTTGTATTATTACAGCTTCCAGAATTGGGCTGCAAGTCTGGCTGCTTCTGCTATTTGCAAAATTCATTGGTAATGATGGGTATTTGGTATTCAGGGCATGTCTATAGAGGAATTCCTCTTTTTTAAAAAATGCATTTCTTCCTTAAAATAATTTATATTTATTTATATTTTATATATAATAATATGATTATTAATAATATAATAATTATTATAATTATAACATTATATATTTTAAATATTTAATCTATTTATTTAATTTATATATTTTTTTGCATCACTGTGTTATTTTATTTTTTTATTTTATAATAACTTTTTTTTTCTTTTTTTAAATTTTATTTTATTTTTAAACTTTACATAATTGTATTAGTTTTGCCAAATATCAAAATGAATCCACCACAGGCATACATATGTTCCCCATCCTAAACCCTCCTCCCTTCTCCCTCCCCACACCATCCCTCTGGGTCATCCCAGTGCACCAGCCCCAAGCATCCAGTATCATGCATCGAACCTGGACTGGCAACTCGTTTCATACATGATATTTTACATGTTTCAATGCCATTCTCCCAAATCTTCCCACCCTCTCCCTCTCCCACAGAGTCCATAAGACTGTTCTATACATCAGTGTCTCTTTTGCTGTCTCGTACATAGGGTTATTGTTACCATCTTTCTAAATTCCATATATATGTGTTAGTATACTGTATTGGTGTTTTTCTTTCTGGCTTACTTCACTCTGTATAATAAGCTCCAGTTTTATTTTGGCTGTGCTGGGTCTTTGTTGCTGCACAGGCTTTACTCTAGTTGTGGTGAGCAGGGGCTACTCTAATTGTAGTGCACAGGCTTCTCATTGCGGTGGCATCTCTTGTTGCAGAGCACGGCCTCTAGGGCACATGGGCTCAGTAGCTGTGGCTCTCAGGCTCTAGAGCACATCTTAGTAGTTATGGTGCACAGGCCTAGTTGCTTCTTGGCATGTGCGATCTTCCCAGACCAGGGATCAAACCCATGTCTCTGCATTGGCAGGCAGATTCTATACCACTGAGCCACCAGGGAAGCCCAGAATGCCTCTTTTTAAAATTTTTTTTTAAATTGAGGTATAGTTGATTAACAGTGTTGTGCTCATTTCTTCTGTACAGCAAAGGGACTCAGTTATTCACCCATATACATTCTTTTTTTTTTTTTTTTTTACTCTTTTCCATTATGGTTTATCCCAGGAGATTGGATACAGTTCCCTGTGCTGTACAGTAGGATCTTGCTGTTGATTCATTTTACATATAAGAGTTAGCATCTACTAGTATCAAACTCCCAGTCCTTCCCTCCCCACTGGCCTCCCTCTTAGCAACCGCAAGTCTCTTCTCTTTGTCTGTGAGTCTGTTTCTGTTTTGTAGACAGATTTCGTGTCATATTTTAGACTCCACATGTAAGTGATATCATATGGTAATTGTCTTTTTCTTTCTGACTTACTTCACTGACTATGATAATCTCTAGGTCCATCATAATAATGCTGCAAATGGCATCATTCTGGGATTTTTTAATGGCTAAGTAGTATCCCATTGTATTTATGTACCACAGCTTCTTTATTCATCTTTCTGTCAATGGACATCTAAGTTGTTTCTATGTCTTGACTATTGTGAATACTCTTGGTATGAGCATAAAGGTGCATGCATCTTTTTGAATCATATTTTGTGCCGGTATATGTCCAGGAGTGGGATTACTGAATCACACGGCAACTCTATTTTTAGTTTTCTGATGACCCTTCATACTTTCCTCCATAGTTGATGCAACAAGTTACGTTTCCACCAATGGTGTAAGAGGGTTCCCTTTTCTCCACACCCCCAAGAAATGCCTCTTTTAAAGTGCATTTGTGGTTCAGGATTTTCTAAACTACCCAAGAGGTAACACTTGTCCTCTTTCCTCTCTCTCTTCTCTCCAGGAGGAATTACTCACCTAGGCACCAGAGCACCGCCTAGCCCAGAGGCAACCACGGGGATTCTAGGTGATCACCATGTGCCCACATCTCAGCCTTCTGCAGAGGAACAGTGCCCAGACGTGCCTGTCTCCCTTGGGAGACCTCCAGGGACACGCTCACTGTCCAGAGTCACAAACACGAGTGATTCTTCCGCTGATGACAAGAGACAAACGAACGAGAGAAAGCTGATCAGAAGGGAAGCATCCAGCCCAGTCTCCTTGGGTTCTCTGAGTTCCCAGCAGCCAGGCGCCAGAAACCAAGGATGGGATCCGGGAGGCTCCAAGGTCCCAGTGAATCTAGGGTCCCCTGAACAGCCACACCCTCCTCACTCAGAGCAGAGGCACCGGCCAGCCTCCCACTCACAGATCAGAGATGGTAAGTCCTTTTGCTGTTTTAATCTTCCAAGTTGACATTGGTCATTCAAATGTTTTACCATCTTTAGTTCTGTATTCATTGTTTTCTTTTTTTAAAAAAATACATTTATTTGGCTGTGCCAGGTCTTAGGTGTAGCACTCAGGATCATCAATCTTCATTGCGGCAGGCAGGATCATTTTTTTAGTCATGGCATGTGGACTCTCAGTTGCGGCATGGGGGATCTAGTTCTCTGACCAGGGATTGAACCTGGGACCCCTGCATTGGGAGCTGAGTCTTAGCCACTGGACCCCTAGGGAAGTCCCTGTGTTCATTGGTTTGACAGATGTTGAGGTTGTGCCTAATGTCAAGGGTCAAGGTCACTGCAGCCAGATCCTTCCAGGCATCACACAGCTCAGAGGCAAGCAGTGAAGGTAGACTTCAAATAAGTTGTCCCAATAGAGTGTGATGAGCTCCAGGAGTTGGTGAAGAACAGGGAAGCCTGGCATGCTGTACTCCATGAGATTGCAAAGAGTCGGACACGACTGAGCAACTGAACTGAATAGAGTGCGATGTGCTGGAGGTGAGGAGAAGGACCTGGGATCCTGGCAAGGGGGTCTAACCTGGGTTAGAGAATCTGGGTTCCTTTCATCAGGCACTGAAATTGAACCTGGAGGAGAAGGGGCTCACCTGCAAGGTGAGAGATGGGGAGGAGAGGGAAAGACAAAAAGATCTAACCGATGTCTCTTCTCCTTCCTCCTAGTCTTATTGCAGGAAGGGGGACCCCTTCCAGGGCCCGAAAGTAGGTTCTTGTCTAACTCTCAGAAATGAGTTGTCTGAGGAGACACATGTGCTGACAAAGCAAGAGACTTTATTGGCAAGGGGAGCCCAGGCAGAGAGCAGTAGGATAAGGGAACCCAGGAGAACTGCTCGCAGTCTTGGGTTTTCTGGTAATGGGATTAGTTTCCGCGTTGTCTTTGGCCCATGATTCTGACTCAGAGTCCTTCCTGGTGGCGCATGCCTTGTTCAGCCAAGATGGATGCCAGCAAGGAGGATACTGGGATGTGCTAGGACACGTGGTGTCTCCTTTTGACCTTTCCCGAGCTCTTCCAGTTCGTGGTGGCTTATTAGTTCCATGTTCCGTAAGGAACCTCTTGTAAGACCTCTTGTCTTAACTCATGCAGATGGTTATTATGGTGCCTGGGCAGAGTGGGCGGTTTCAGTCAGTGTGCTTCCCCTAACAGTCTCTTCCTTTCTTCTTATTTATTTATTTATCTTTGGCTGTGCTTGGTCTTTGCTGCTGCTCAGGCTTTTCTCTAGTTGTGGTGAGCAGAAGCTACTCTCTAGTTGCAGTACAAGGGCTTCTCATTTCTACGGCTTCTCTTGTTGCAGAGCATGGGCTTTAGGGTATGTGGGCTTCAGTAGCTACAGCTCACGGGCTCTAAAGCATAGGCTCAGTAGCTGTGGAGCATGGGTTTAGTTGCTCTGCGGCATGTGTGATTTTCCCAGACCAGGATAGAACCCATGTCCCCTGCACTGGCAGGTAGATTCCTAACCCCTGAACTACCAGGGAAGCCCCAAGTCTCTTTCTTTCTTCCCCTTTCCACCTACTCCTTCTCTGCTCACCTCAGTTGCCTTCTCCTCTTTCCCCCTCTTCTTCCTCCTTTGATTATTTCAAAACTGATTACCATTTACGTCTTGAGTCCTTCAGGTCAGGGACAAAGACCCTATGGCTCTTCCTTTGTGCAGACCTCAAGCTCAGAATGGTTTTTGCATGCTTAAAGGGCTGGGACAAAACAAACAAAACAACCCTAACCTGCTCCCTCCTCTCCCTGCCAAAATCCAGAACAAATAGGAATATATAACAGAGCCCACAAGAGCACAGCTTATGAAAGCTAAAATACTTACTCGATCCCTTTACAAAGTTTGCCAGGCTCTGGAATATATTATTCATTTTATTTCCACCTGTCTCTTTTTTTTAATATTTCATTTATTTATTTATTTGTGTTGAGTCTTCGTTGCTGTGCTCAAACTTTCTCTGTTTGGGGCAATCCAGGGCTAATCCCTAGTTGGGGTGTGAAGGCTTCTCAATGCAGTGGCTTCTCTTGTTATGGAGACGGGCTCAGTAGTTGCAGCTCCCAGGCTCTAGAGCAGAGGATCAGAAGTTGTGGTGCATGGCCTTAACTGCCCCATGGCATGTGGGATCTTACAGGACTAGGGATCAAACCCAAGCCTCCTGCATTGGTAGGTGGATTTTGTTACCACTGAGCCACTAGGGAAGCCCTGGACACATTTCTTAACCCACTGACCCTCAACATCTTCATCTATTAATGTGGATGTAAGAGCAATGCCTCTCCTCTGGGTGTCTGAGAACATGTAATAACATATGACAAAGGCTTAACACAGTGTCTGGCTCATGGACATCAACTGCAAGAGGAGAGCTCCTTAAATCCATTGGCCAGGGACCCTCTAAGTCACCACCTCCCTGGGACTGAATGTGTTCTTTGTATATTTCAGGACAGCCAGCGCACTTTAGCCAGGGGTTTCCTGGTCTGGCCCCACTGAACCCTTCCTTACAGCCCTGCCCAGCTGCTTTTGTGGACACTTGTGGTTAGCAACCGTCATGGTTCTACCTGAGCTGGCTGACACCCACAGGTGTGGCCAGGAGACCACAGAGGTCAGTAGGGCATGACGGTCACTAGACCAATTTTGCAACCAAAGCGAGTCCTCTTGGCAGCTGGGAAATGCCACAGCCTCTGCTAATGATGGAGGAAATGCAGGCTGACCCCTGCATGGCCAGCCAGCAAGAGCTGGGCACAAGGTAGTGCTGGACATCTGGGGATGAATTTGGCACCAGTTCCTTCCCCTGCTTTGTTTTCTAGCTCAGAGCATCAAGCCAACGTGTCTCATTGGCATGCTTCATTCGCTCACTGGTTTGGCAAATATTTATTGAGCGCCTGCTTTGTGGCCATTCTGGTGCTGAGCACAAGTGATGCACAGAAAGCAAAATGCTCAAGGCCTCTGTTCTCATGGGCTTCCCAGGTGGCTCAGTGGTAAAAAAAATCTTCCTGCCAATGCAGGAGACACGGGAGACACGGGTTTGATCCCTGGGTTGGAAAGATCCCTGGAGGAGGAAATAGCAACCCACTCTGGTATTCCTGCCTGGAAATCCCATGGACAGAAGAGTGTGGTGGGCTACAGTCCTTAGGGTCACAAAGAGTCAGACGTGACTGAGCATAGCCCAGCACACCAGCCTTGTGGCTACGCTGGTGCCAAGCAGAAGCTATGCACAGCAAGCAAAGCAATTAAGGCCCTTGCTCTCATGGAGGCAAAAAATCGAGAAGGGTGTTAAAAAAAAAAAAAAGTGAACATAGAACTGGGTGAACAAGGCATTGGTGGTGACCTCAGACAAAGTGATCAGGGAAAGCCTCTCTGAAGAGGTGACATTTGAGCCAAGTTTCAATGGTAAGAGAGATCCTGCAAAGAGAAAGGCATTTCAGGCAGATGGAGCAGCTTTTGTGAATGCTCTAAGGAGAGAATGTGTCTCAAGGGACTGGGGGGCTTTAAGAGGGCTGGAGTGCCTGGAGTGTTGTGAATAAGAAGAGTTCTGTGAGATGAAGTCAAGAGGGTGGGCAGGCACCAGCTTAGGTGGGGCATTTGTATTAGTCATCTGTTGCTGAGTAACAAATTCCCCCCAAAATGTAAAAATTTAAAACAACATTTGCTATGTCACAGTTTCTGTGGGGAGCCATCTGGGTGGGCTTAACTGGGTCATTTGCCTCAATTTCTGTCACAAGCTGCAGTCAAGGTGACATTTGTGGCTTCAGTCATCTCAAAGCTCAGCTGGGGAAGAACTTGCCTTCCAAGTGCACTGTTGGCAGGATTCAATTCCCAGAGGCTGTTGGATTAAGGACCCCCAGTTTCTTCTGAGTTTCTTTTTTTCTTTTTTTGATGTGGACCATTTTTAATGTCTTTATTGAATTTGTAATGATATTCTTTCTATCTCATGTTTTGGGTTTTTGGCCAAGAAGCATGTGGGATCTTAGCTCCTCCACCAGGGATCGAATCCATAACCCCTGCATTGGAGACTAAGCCTTAACCACTGGACTGCCAGGGAAATCCCTCTTGCTGGCTCTTGACCAGAGACCACCCTCAGTTCTTTGCCACATGATCCTCTCCCACGTGGCTATTTGCTTCGTTAATGCATGCAAGCCTGGAAGGCAACAGACCTCTGACAAGATGAAAGCATCAGTCTTCTGTAACATCTCATGAAGTGACATACCATCCCTTTTGCCATATTCTATTCATTTGAGCTGATTCATTAAGTCCAGCTCATACCTGAGGGGATTCCATAAGGGGGTGACTGTTGGAAAGTAGGGAACATTGAGGACCACCTTTGCTTTTTATTTTTCTTATTGACATATAATTGATTTACAATGTAGTGTCAATTTCTGCTGTACAGCAGAGTGGTTCAGTTATACATATATATGCATGCATGCATGTGTGCTAAATCACTTCAGTCATGTCTGACTCTTTGTGACCCCATGGACTATAGCCCACCAGGCTCCTCGGTTCATGGGATTCTCCAGGCAAGAATAATGGAGTGGTTTGCCATACCCTCCTCCAGGGGATCGTCCTGACACAGGGATCGAACCCATGTCCCTTTCATCTCCTGCACTGGCAGACAGGTTCTTTACCACTAGTGCCATCTGGGGAGCCCCATTCTTTTTTATATTCTTTTCCATTGTCACAGGATATTGCATGTAGTTCCCTGTGTTGTACACTAGGACCTTGTCATTTATCCATTCTATATATAAAAGCTTACATGTGCTAACCCCAACCTCCCACTCCATTCCTCTCCCAACACCCTCCTCCTTGACAACCTCTGTTCTCTATGGAGGACCAACTTTGAAAGTTGCCTACTGCAACTAGCTCAGTCATCATGTGACGTTGGGCCTTATTATGAATGCAGAGAGCTAAGTAGGCATTTACATACATTATTTTGCCCGTCTGCCTCTGACAAGAACCCAAAGGATCTCACACTGGAAGAAAGAAGAAGATATTGGAGCTCTAGAGGTCAGAATTTGGACCAATAGAGGTGTGCCATCGTGATTAATCATGAGACTTTTGATATGTTAATATGATTAATCATAAGAGTTGAGTAAGGTAGTGAGCTCCCCATCACTAGAGGCATGCAAATGAAGGCTGAAAGACTCTGCCTGGGGAATGTTACATCAGGTCCTTATAGGCTGGGCAAGACCCAAGCATGTAATTAAAAATCTGTGACTGTGGCACCATTGTAAAGACCCCTCTTGGGAAGTTCTTCTTTTAAAACTGAATTTTCCTGAATCCCTCAGTGATCTTACGAGAGGTCCCAGCCTCTCCAAAGTGGATCCTTTGCCCCCCGTTCCTGCCTGCAGGGCCCAAGAACTCCCCAAAGATTTCTTCCCAGAGATGTCAGTGCCATCATCTCCTTGAGGAGGGTCCCAAGAGAAGGACATCTCAGCTGCAGGGCTGTGAATGGTTTTGTGAATATATTCATCCATCACACACTGCTGTATTTAAAATAGATCAGCAACAAGGACCTACTGTACAGCCCAGGGAACTCTGCTCAATGTTATGTGGCAGCCTAGGTGGAAAGGGAGTTTGGGGGGATAATGGACACGGGTATATGTATGGTTGAGTCCCTTCGCTGTTCACCTGAAACTATCACAACATTGTTCATCGGCTATACTCCAATAAAAAGCTAAAACAAAATGACTTGGAAGCAATGCACACTGAAGTATACACGTGCAGGCTCTGGACTCCGACCTGCCTGAGTTCAAACCCTGCTTTTGTCTCTCCTCCATTGATGATTGATCGAGTGAGGAGATTCCTCAGAGCCATAGTTTCCACCTCTGCACAAAGGGGGAACTATTGCATAACTGTTAAGTTTGTTGTGGGGGTTAAAGAAATAAAACAAGATCCTGCCAGGAAGCGCCTACATATACTGTAAGTGCTCAAGAAAAAGAGTAAGTGGTGATGGTAGTGATGAGGAATGCCAAATTGTTTGTTGATTCACCTATTCACATGGTCATTTGGCAACCATTTCTTGGAGCCTGGGTGTTGACATCCCACCATGCGGCCTGTGGGGAACCAGCCTTACTTCTCTGAACCTCCGCAGTGAAGTCCCTCCTGATTGGTCCCTTGGTGTATTAGTTTCCTAAGGCTGCTGTCTCAAATGACCATAAACAGTAATGCCTTCAAACAAAACCAGTTTGCTATCTTAGAGTTCTGAGGTCAAAGGTCTGAAAATGGGTCTCGTGTTAACATCAAAATATTATCAAACTCATTATTAGAGAAATGCAAATGAAAACCACAATGAGGTATTATCTCCCACTGGTCAGAATGGCCATCATCAAAAAGTTTGCAAACAATAAGTGCTGGAGAGAGTGTGGAGGAAAGGGAACCCTCTTACGCTGTTGGTGGGAATAGAAACTGACACAACCACTATGGAAAACAGTGTGGAAATTGCTTTAAAAACCAGGAATAAAACTGTATAAACTGGGCATATATCCAGCGTATACTGGGCATATACCCTGAGAAAAGCAGAATTGAAAAGGACACATGTACCCCAATGTTCATTGCAGCACTGTTTACGATAGCTAGAACATGGAAGCAACCTAGATGTCTATCAGCAGATGAATGGATAAGGAAGTTGTGGTACACATATAGATGAAATATCACTCATCTATAAAAAGGAATGCATTTGAGTCAGTTCTAATGAGGTGGATGAATCTGTAGTCTATTACAACAGAGTGAAGTAAGTCAGACAGAGAAAGGCAAATATCATATATTAAACACGTATATATGGAATCTAGAAAGATGGTACTGATGATCCTACATGCAGGTCAGCAAAGGAGACAGAGACACAAAGAACAGACTTTTGGACTCAGTGGGAGAATGAGAGGGTGGGATGATTTGAGAGAATAGCATTGAAACAGATACATCACCATATGTAAAACAGCCAGTGGGCATTTGGTGTGTGATGCAGGCTACCTGGAGAGATGGGGTGGGGAGGGAGGTAGGAGGGGGGTTCAGGATGTGGGGGACACATGTATACCTATAGTTGATTCATACTGATGTATGGCAAAAACCATCACAATATTGTTAAGTAATTATCCTCCAATTAAATAAATAAATAATTTTTTTTTAAAAAGATAGCAGGGTAGCATGTCTTTTGGAGGCTCTCATCGAGAATCTCTTCCTTGCTTTTTCCAGTTTCAAGAACATTGTCCACATTCCTTGGCTAATGGCTCCTACCTCTGTCTCCAAAACCAGCAGTGTGGGGCTTCTCTGGAGGTCCAGTGGTTAAGACTCCAAGCATCCACTGCTGGGGGCACGAGTTTGATCCCTGGTTGGGGGAACTAAGATCCCACATGCCTCGCAGAGCAGCAAAAAAGAAAAAAAAACAAAAACAAAAAAACCCAGCAGCGTAGCATCTTCAAATCTCTCTCTGACTCTCCAACATCTGCTTCCCTCCTCACATCTCCTTCTCTGACTTTGATCCTCCTGCCTCTCTCTCTCTCTCTCTCTCTCTCTCTTTTTTTTAAAGAAGTTTTATTTTGTTTATTTATTTTTGGCTGTGCTGGGTTTTTGTTGCTGCAAGGACTTTTCTCTAATTGTGGAAGCCGGACTACTGTCTAGGTGCGGTGTGCAGGCTTCTCACTTCAGGGACTTCTCTTGTTGTGGAGCACAGGCTCTAGGGCATGCGGGCTTTAGTAGTTGCAGCTCCCAGGCTCTAGAACACAGGCTCAGTAGTTGTGGCACACAGGCTTAATTGCTCCACAGCATGTGAGATCTTTCTGGACCAGGGATCGAACCCTTGTCTCCTGCATTGGCAAGTGGATTCTTTGCCACTGAGCCACCAGGGAATCCTCTGCTTCCCTTTTATAAGGACCCTTGTGAGCCAGCTGGGTAATCCAAGATCATGTCTCCATCTGGAGATCCTTAAACACATTTACAAAGTCCCTTTTGCCATTGTTGTTCAGTTGCTAAGTCATGTCTAACTCTGCAATCCCATGGACTGCAGCACGCCAGGCTTTCCTGTCCTTCACTATCTCCCAGAGTTTGCTCAAATTCATGTCCATTGAGTTGGTGATGCCCTCCAACCATCTCATCCTCTGCTGCCCCCTTCTCCTCCTGCGCTCAATCTTTCCCAGCATCAGGGTCCCCGCCTTTTGCCATGGAAAGTCCCATTTGCACATGCTGGGGATGAAAGCATGGACATCTTTGGGAGGGCATGATTTTGCCAGCCACATCTGTGTCCACTGTCTTCTGGTCCCACCACTTGTCTCTCCAGGTTCTCTCTGGTTATCATTCCCCAAATTTCTGCCCCAGCTCACTCTAATCTCTGGATTTCGGGCATGCTGTCCCATCTGTCTAAATGCTCCTCTGGTATTACTCACACTTCATGTCTCCATACCACCCTCCCCAACCCCATTTCCCCAACTTCCCAGATTAGATTAAATCCCCACCTTGTAAATCATCTGCAGTCACAGTGGCTGTGGACTATTCCTTACTGCTTGGCTCCTTGTGTGTGTGTGTGTGTGTATGCACTCAGTTGTGTCTGACTCTTTTGCAACCCCATGGACTGTAGCCCACCAGGCTCCGCTGTCCATGGAATTTTCCAGACAAGAATACTGGAGTGGGTTGGCGTTTCCTCCTCTAGAATATCTTCCCAACCTTTGGGTCACTCTAAAGCTCCCTCCAGGCAGAGGCTGTGACCCTTGCACACAACTACATCCTCATACCTGGCACAGTACTTGTCATGCAGCAGCCCCTGGAAACACCTGGTCAGCTTGATCTGACTCATTGCCCCTTTATCCTCCTGCCCCAGGGCTGGCTTCCTTGTTACTGGATACAGGTGTATCTGTTTCCTAAGGCTGCTGTAATAGAACATCACAAGCTGAGCGGCTTCGACAACAGAAATGGATTATCTCTGAGTTCTGGAGGATGAAAGTCCATGATCAACGTGTTGTCAGGGTTGGCTTCATTTGATGGCTTTAGCGCAGAGTTTGGTCCATTCCTCTCTCCTAGATCATGGTGGTTTGCTGGAAAGCTTGTTTTTAAATTTATTTATCTATGTATTATTTTTTTTTTTTTGGCTACGCTGGGTCTTCCCTGCTGCCTGGGGTTTTCTCTAGCTGTGACTCTCTAGTTGAGGTACACTGGCTTCTCCTCACTGCGGTGGCTTCTCTTGTTGCAGAGCACGGGCTCTACTTGCAGGCTTCAGTACTTGCAGCACATGGGCTCAGTAGTTGTGGCACACGGGCTTAGTTGCCCCACGGCACGTGGGATATTCCCAGACCAGGGATGGAGCCTGTATCTCCTGCATTAACAGGTGGATTCTTAACCCCTTGACCACCGGAGAAGTCCCTGCTGGTAATTTCTGGCATTGTTTGTCTCACAGATACATCACCCTGACCTCTGCCTTCATCTTCACGTGTCTTCTCCCTGTGCATGTCTACCTGTATCCAAGTTTCCCCCTTTTATAAGGACACAGTCATATTGGATTAGAGACTACCCTTATGATCTCATTTTAACTTGATCATCTGGAAAGATCGTATTCCAAATAAGGGTCCATGCACAGGCACTGGGGGGTGAGGACTTTAATATCTTTTTGGGGGGGAGGACACAATTTAACCCATAAACATGAGGATTCTGCCCTCAGAGTCATCCACACTTGAAACCCCAATCTTCTTTGCCTCCACTTTCACACAATTCAGGAAATATGGGTAGAGGGACTTGGTAAAATAAACCCTTAAGCTGAGGGCTGGAGACTCCATGGCAAGTCCTAGAAGGTGTCTTTTTTTTTTTTTTACCTTATCCCATGACAATCGGGATCTTAGTTCCCTGACTAGGGATGGAACTCATGCCCATTGCAGGGGAAGCATGGAGTCATAACCACTGGACCACCAGGGAAGTCCCTGGAAGGCATCTTAATCCTGCTTTCAAGATCTGCAAGTGAAGAAGAGCAAATGTGCCTTGGGAATCTCTATTTCTCAGGCTGCATCACCAGGGGGAATGAGAATGAATAGATTTTATTATTTATTTATTGTAAATAATTACAAGAAAATATTCCCTTGGCTTTGCCCTTCCCTGCCATCCTCTTCTACTTTTCTAAGGTCTCTCAAGGTCTCCCCCAGGTGGATGGCAGTGAGGTGTCTCACCCACACTCCCAGGTTAGTGTGCTCACTGCCACCTCTTTTGCTGCACACATACCAGGTTTCTCATTCAGCCCCACTGGCAGTGCTGTGAAATACAGAGGTACAGCTATTGCCCAGTGTTTTCCCTCACCCCTTGATTCATTTTTTTTAATTGACTTATAGTTTTTTTACAATGTTGTGTTGGTTTCAGATGTACATCACAGTGATTCAGTTATATAATTCTTGTTTACATTTTTCCCTTATCAGTCAGTTCAATTCAGTCACTCAGTCGTGTCTGACTCTTGGCGACCCCATGAATCGCAGCACGCCAGGCCTCCCTGTCCATCACTTATAGGTGATTACAAATATAATATCGGTTACTATATTGACTGTAGTTCCCTATGCTATACAGTAGGTCCTTGTTGGTTATCTATTTTACATATGTGTTCATGCTCAGTAGCTCAGTCGTGTCCAACTCTTTGCTGCCCCATGGACTGTAGCCCGTCAGGCTCCTCTGTCCATGGGGATTCTCCAGGCGAGAATACTGGAATGGGTTGCCATTTACTCCTTCCAGGAATCTGCCCAACCCAGGAATCGAACTCAAGTCTCTTACATCTCTTGCATTTGCAGGCAGATTCTTTACCACTGTGCCGCCTAGGAAGCCCATTTTATATATAGTAATGTGTATATGTTAATCCCAACCTCCTATTTTACCCCTCCCCCCTTTCCTCTTAGATAACCATAGCTTGTTTTCTTTTTTTGTAATTTTATTTTATTACTGGAGTATAGCTGCTTTACAAGGTTGTGCTAATTTCAGTTGTACAACATTGTGAAACAGCTGTATGTATACATATATCCCCCCTTCTTGAGCCTCCCTCCCACCCTTCCCATCCCACCCCTTTCGATCATCACAGAACACTAAGCTGAGCCTGCTGTGCTATGCAGAAGCTTCCCACTGTCTGCTTTACATGGCAGCGTATATATGTCAGTGCTACTCTCTGTAAGTTTGTTTTCTATGTCTGTGAGTCTCTACCTGTTTTGTAAATAAGCTAATTTGAATCCTTCTTTTTAGATTCTTTATAGATTTAGATATAAGAAAGATCATTTATTTGTCTTTCTCTGGCTTACTTCACTTAGTATGACAACCTCTAACTCCATTCATGTTGCTGCAAATGCCATTGTCCAGTTTGAGATGCACAGAGTGTGAGGCCGTTGTCCAAGGCTACTTACTTTTGATGTGGTAAAGTCCTGATGTGAACCCCATGTGTCTGACTCCAGGGCTTATGCCCGTAACCCTGCCTCAATAAATCACGACCCCTAGTTGGGAGAGAAAGCAGGTTCAGAGGAAGAAAGGGCACAGGTTGGTCAGAGGTGGATCTGAACCTATAGCCATAGAGGCTATTATATTTTCCTTATTTAAGGAATGAAAACTTATGCACAAAATCATACATAGCCCAAGGCACTGTTTTCCAACAGCTTATTTTGGAAAACTTCAAGCATACAGTAAAGTTGAAAGAATCCTGCTTTGAACTCTCATATACCTACCAACTGGTTTCTACTTTCACATTTTGGCATACTTGCTTTATCACACATCTGTCTATCTGTCCATCTATCCATCCATCCATCTATCCAGCATCCATCCATCCATTCATTCCTTCATCCCTCTATCCATCTTATCTAACCATCTTAATTTTGATGCATCCCAAAGAAGTTGAATTATCAGTACCCTCCAAGTAGTTCACCATGTGGAGTATTAACTAAAGCTCAGTATTTGTGTGTAGATTTTTATCTTTTGAGATCTAATTTACATTTAGTGAAATGCATAGATCTCAGGTGTGGTGGCTCAGATGGTAAAGCATCTGCCTACAATGTGGGAGACCGGGGTTCGATCCCTGGGTCAGGAAGATCCCCTGGAGAAGGAAATGGCAACCCATTCCAGTACTCTTGCCTGGAAAATCCCATGGGCACAGTCCACAGGGTCGCAAAGAGTCGGACACGACTGAGTGACTTCACTTTCACCTTCTTCAGGTGTAATTTGCCAACTTTGAACAAATACATACATTGGTATAACCCGAATTTCTATTGAGCTATAAAATATCACCAGCCTCATCCCAGAGATACAGCACATTATCCTCTCTTTTATTCTTCTTGCTGCTGCTGCTGCTGCTAAGTTGCTTCAGTCGTGTCCAACTCTGTGCGACCCCATAGATGGCAGCCCACCAGGCTCCCCTTTCCCTGGGATTCTCCAGGCAAGAACAGTGGAGTGGGTTGCCATTTCCTTCTCCAATGCATGAAAGTGAAAAGTGAAAGTGAAGACGCTCAGTTGTGTCTGACTCTTAGCAACCCCATGGACTGCAGCCTTCCAGGTTCCTCTGTCCATGGGATTTTCCAGGCAAGAGTACTGGAGTGGGGTGCCATTGCCTTCTCCGTTATTCTTCTTATGGAAGTATAATTTATGCTCAGTAAAATCCACAAATCCTAAGTGTATCACTCAGTGAATTTTTATGTGAACTCTAAGCTGTAACCACTGGGCTGGACTTGGAATTACTTTTCTTCCTCATAACTGGATTTTGTCTTCGGGCGAGATTCTTTGATATGACTATAAATCAATTAGGTTCTCCATTAGGAGTGATTTTACCCCCTAGGGCTTCCATGGTGGCTCAACTGGTAAAGAATCTGACTGCAATATGGGAGACCTGGGTTTGATCCCTGGATTGGGAAGATCCCTTGGAGAAGGGAAAGGCTATTCACTCCAGTATTCTGGCCTGGAGAATTCCACAGACTCTATAGTCCATGGGGTCACAAAGAGTTGGACACAACTGAGCAACTTTCACTTTCACTTTGCCCCTAGAGCACAGCTGGTGATATCCGGAGCCATTTTGACTGTCAGTACTGGGGAGGGGCTGCTGGCATTTTGTAGGTAAGGATCAAGGATGCTGCTAAACACCCTACAAACCTACAAACACCCTACAAACACCCCCACAGGACAGCCCCCTGCCACAGCAAGGGATTATCTGATTCTAAACATCAATGGGCTTCCCAAGTGGACCTAGTGGTAAAGAAACTGCCTGCCAATGCAGGAGACGTAAGAGACTTCGGTTCGATCCCTGGGTTGGGAAGATCCCCTGGAGGAGGGCAACCCTCTCCAGTGTTCTTGCCTGGAGAATCCCATGTACAGAGGAGCCTGGTGGGCTACAGTCTATGGGGTCGCAAAGAGTGGGACATGACTAAGCAATTCAGCAGGCACGTGGATGGTGGCCCAGTGGTTGATTCCTCCCTTCCACTGTAGGGGGGCGCCTATTCAAAATCTCTGGTTGGGTACCTAAGATCCCTTATGCCAAAAAATAAAATAATAATACTAAATGTCTTTAAAAGGGTGGGGGGAAGGGAACGAAGCACCAGAGAGGTACAGAAAACACAGAGGAGGTGCAGTGGATCTGTTTCATTCATCTCTTTATTTATGTCCAGTGCTTGGTGCCTGGTGATAGGTAAGTAAATGAATGAATCAGTCAGCAAATTCCTTTATTTTATTTTTATTTTTTTGCACACTCTGTGTGTCAGATACCCTTTGTAGTATTCACTGATCTTGGGACTGTCAGAGATACAAACATAGATGTGTGCTCATGGGGTCAAGCTCTTTCAGGGAGGAATCTCTGATAACCAGGAGAGGAGCTAAACATTGAGGAGAGGCGGAGGTGGGGGAGAGGTGGGAGGAGCCCTTCATGAATCACAGGACCTATAAACAAAGCCTTTGAAGGAAAGTATCAGGTGAAAGTGGGGAGGGGAGTCCTGGCAGAGGAACAGTCAGGGCAGAGGCTTGAAGGGGAGCGATCAAGCCAAATGCTGGGGTAGTGGGTGGGTGGATGCTATGAGCATGACTAAAGCACTGGTTCATGGGGAAACAGTGCTCAAGTGGATGCAGAGGGGCGGAGGGAGGGGAATGGGGTGGTGGGTGTGGGGGGCTGGCCCCAGATCAGAAGTAGCCTTAAGGGCCAGGCTGGAGAGGTTGGACTTGAGGGCAGTGAGAAGCCACTGAAGAATTCAGCCCAGGGGTGGGGCATGGGCCATTTTGCATTTTTGGAAAGTCATTCTGTCGGCTGGGTGGAGGGGAACAGGGTGAGTGGAGCTGGAGGAAGAGCATGAGT
Organism: Bos taurus; assembly: GCF_002263795.3. NCBI lineage: Eukaryota > Metazoa > Chordata > Mammalia > Artiodactyla > Bovidae > Bos > Bos taurus. Next base: position 13,325,068 of record NC_037334.1, on the reverse strand, counting down.
AAAGAGGCCAAATTTCAAAAAGTCAGAGATGACGAAGGCTTGAACTCAGGTGGGGCTGGGGGCAGAGAGGCAAGAATGAGGTAGAAGGGGTGGGTGATTCCCTGGCGGTCCAGTGATTAAGACTCTATGCTTCCACTGCGAGGAGTGTAGGTTCGATCCCTTGCTGGGGAACTGAACTATGAGCCCTTGCATGCTGTGGCAGCACAGCCAAAAAAAATTAAAAAATAATAATAGTAAAAAAAGAATAACATAGAATATTCTGAGGATGAAAGTGAAGGGTGGTCCAGAACTGGGTTCCACGTGGGGCATCCCTAGAAGGCTGATTTCTAGGCTACTAGGCCCTCAAACAGTAAATAGAACAGAGTTTCCTTCTCAAGTCCACTGAGGAAATCCTAGGACTTTATTTTTTTAATTCAACGAATATTTGAGGGCTTATTTTGTCCCACCCAGGGTTTAGCGGGGTGGATACAGCCATATCTAAGGTAGACTCAACCCTGCCCACCAGGAGCAAATGGAGACAATAGACAAGCAAACAAATGGATAATATAGTTTAGAAAATTGGAGTGGGGGTGATGTGATAGTTCTTCAGCCTGTCCCACTCTTTGTGACCCCATGGACTGTAGCCTGCCAGGCTCTTCTGTCCATGAAATACTCCAGGCAAGAATACCAGAATGGGTAGCCATTTCCTCCTCCAGGGGATCTTCCCGACCCAGGGATTGAACCCAGGTCTCCTACATTGCAGGCCGATTCTTTACTGTCTGAGCCCTCAGGGAATCCCGGGAATGGGGCGGGGAGAAAAAAGAGGAGGATGAGATGGCAAGTGATGGATAAGGCAGAACAGTTGGGTGTGGGGGGCAGGGATGGTGACTAGTAAACCTCTCTGGGGAGGTGATATCTCCGTGGGGGCTAAAGGGATGGGCAGGTGCCAGTTATGTAGAGAGTCAGGCAGGTGAAAGAGCATGTGCAAAGGCCCTGAGGTTACACAGCTTTCACATGTGCAACTCCCAGCAAGGAAACCAGTGTGGTAGATCAGAGAGAGAGAGAGAGGGTGGAGAGAAGAGCGGGGCGGAAAAAGGCTTAAGAGATGGTTGAAGTCAGACCTGAGGGCTGTGGAGGTTTGATGAGGAATTTGATGAGGAAGGCAAGCAGGGAGTCGATGAGCAACATGTGACTGCTGTTCAGGTGAAAAACTGTGGGTTGGCCAAAAAGTTTGTTCAGGTATTAATGGAAAAACCAGAACTAGCGTTTTGGCCAACCCAATATTATTCAGACAGGCTTTGGTTCAACATTGCCCTCTGCCAATTGCATATAAAATATTTTAAATATTATGTGATATCACTTATATGGGGAATCTAAAAAATAATGATACAAATGAACTTATTTGCTAAGCGGAAACAGACTCAGATTTCAAAAACAAACTTACCAGAGGGGAAAAGTGGGGAGGGATAAATTAGAAATTTGGGTTAATGTATACAGGCTACTATACATAAAATAGATAATCAACAAGACCCTACTGCATAGAACAGGGAACTCCATTATATTCTATAATAACCATATAAGGGAAAAGAATCTGAAAAAGAATAGGTATCCTCAGTTCAGTTCAGTCGCTCTGTCGTGTCTGACTCTTTGAGACCCCATGAACTGCAGCACGCCAGGCCTCCCTGTCCATCACCAACTCCTGGAGTTCATTCAGACTCACGTCCATCGAGTCAGTGATGCCATCCAGCCATCTCATCCTCTGTCGTCCCCTTTTCCTCTTGCCCCCAATCCCTCCCAGCATCAGAGTCTTTTCCAATGAGTCAACTCTTCGCGTGAGGTGGCCAAAGTATTGGAATTTTAGCTTTAGCATCATTCCTTCCAAAGAACACCCAGGGCTGATCTCCTTCAGAATGGACTGGTTGGATCTCCTTGCAGTCTAAGGGACTCTCAAGAGTCTTCTCCAACATCACAGTTCAAAAGCATCAATTCTTCGGTGCTCAGCTTTCTTCACAGTCCAACTCTCACATACATACATGACCACTGGAAAAACCATAGCCTTGATTATACAGACCTTTGTTGGCAAAGTAATGTCTCTGCTTTTGAATATGCTATCTAGGTTGGTCATAACTTTCCTTCCAAGGAGTAAGCGTCTTTTAATTTCATGGCTGCAGTCACCATCTGCAGTGATTTTCGAGCCCAAAAAAATAAAGTCTGACACTGTTTCACTGTTTCCCCATCTATTTCCCATGAAGTGATGGGACCAGATGCCATGATCTTCGTTTTCTGAATGTTGAGCTTTAAGCCAACTTTTTCACTCTCCTCTTTCACTTTCATCAAGAGGCTTTTTAGTTCCTCTTCACTTTCTGCCATAAGGGTGGGGTCATCTGCATATCTGAGGTTATTGATATTTCTCCCGGCCATCTTGATTCCAGCTTGTGTTTCTTCCAGCCCAGCGTGTCTCATGATATACTCTGCATATAAGTTAAATGAGCAGGGTGACAATATACAGCCTTGACATACTCCTTTTCCTATTTGGAACCAGTCTGTTGTTCCATGTCCAGTTCTAACTGTTGCTTCCTGACCTGCATATAGGTTTCTCAAGAGGCAGGGCAGATTATCTGGTATTCCCATCTCTTTCAGAATTTTCCACAGTTTATTGTGATCCACACAGTCAAAGGCTTTGGCATAGTCAATAAAGCAGAAATACATGTTTTTCTGCAACTCTCTTGCTTTTTCCATGATCCAGCAGATGTTGGCAATTTGATCTTTGGTCTCTCTGCCTTTTCTAAAACCAGCTTGAACATCTGGAAGTTCATGGTTCATGTATTGCTGAAGCCTGGCTTGGAGAATTTTGAGCATTACTTTACCAGCATGTGAGATGAGTGCAATTGTGTGGTAGTTTGGGCATTGTTTGGCATTGCCTTTCTTTGGGATTGGAATGAAAACTGCCCTTTTCCAGTCCTGTGGCCACTGCTGAGTTTTCCAAATTTGCTGGCATATTGAGTGCAGCACTTTCACAGCATCATCAGCCTAAATCAAATCCCTTATGATTATACAGTGGAAATGAGAAATAGATTTAAGGGACTAGATCTGATAGATAGAGTGTCTGATGAATTATGGACTGAGGTTTGTGACATTGTACAGGAGACAGGGATCAAGACCATCCCCATGGAAAAGAAATGCAAAAAAGAAAAATGGCTGTCTGGGGAAGCCTTACAAATAGCTGAGTAAAGAAGAGAAGCAAAAAGCAAAGGAGAAAAGGAAAGATATAAGCATCTGAATGCAGAGTTCCAAAGAATAGCAAGAAGATATATGAAAGCCTTCCTCAGCAATCAATGCAAAGAAATAGAGGAAAACAACAGAATGGGAAAGACTAGAGATACCAAGGGAACATTTCATGCAAAGATGGGCTCGATAAAGGACAGAAATGGTATGGACCTAATAGAAGCAGAAGATATTAAGAAGAGGTGGCAAGAATACACAGAAGAACTGTACAAAAAAAGAGCTTCATGACCAAGATAATCACGATGGTGTGATCACTCACCTAGAGCCAGACATCCTGGAACGTGAAGTCAAGTGGGCCTTAGAAAGCATCACTATGAACAAAGTTAGTGGAGGTGATGGAATTCCAGCTGAGCTATTTCAAATCCTGAAAGAATAGGTATGTGTGTATGTATAACTGAATCACTTTGCTGTACACTTGAAACTAGCACAACATTGTCAATCAATTGCGCATGTGTGCTAAATGCCTTCAATCCTGTCCAAATCTTTGCAACCCTATGGACTGTAGCCCACCAGGCTCCTCTGATCCCGGGATTTTCCAGGCAAGAATACTGGAGTGGATTGCCATGCCCTCCTCCAGGGGATCTTCCCAGCCCAGGGATCGAACCCAGGTCTCTTACATCTCCTGCATTGGCAGGTGGGTTCTTTACCACTAGTGCCACCTGGGAAGCCCAGATCAACTGTACTCCAATAGAAAATAAAAATTAAATTTTAAAGTTAAAAAAACTTTTTAAAAAGTCTTTATTGAATTTGTTGCAATATTATTTGTCTTTTTCTTAATATTTTGGGTTTTTTTGCCTTGAGGCATGTGGGCTGTTAGCTCCCCTACCAGGTATCGAACCCACACCCCCCTGAATAAGAAGGCTAAGTGTCAACCACTGAAGCACCAGGGAAGTCCCTAAAAAAGACTTTTTGTTGAGGTATAACAGCTACCCTGTAAAGTGCACAATGCCCTGGTCATAAGTGCGTGACTCAATGAGTTTTTACTTACGTATAACCTTCGCCCCGCACAAGGTATAGAACATTCCTTTCTGCAAAGACATGGTTTCTCAGTCTCGACTGCACTGACATTTGGAGCAGGACGTTTCTTTGTTGGGAGGGGCTCTCTTGTGCATTGCAGGGTGTTAACCTTGACCCCAGTCACCACCCACGCATCGCCTCTCACTTGTCCTTTGTTTCTTGGATGTTTGCACCTTTTGACTATGTTCACCCATTTCCTTCACACCGCATTCCCCATCTCTTACAACCACCAATCTATTCTCTATTTTTTTTTTTTTGCTTGGTTTTATTTCAGTTGTTTGTTGTTGTTGTTGTTTTTGACCACACCACACAGCATGGGGAACTTTCCCGACCAGGGGTGGAAGCCATGTCCCCTGCAGTGGAAGGGCAGAGTCTTAACCACTGGACCACAAGGGAAGTCCTGTTCTCTGTATTATTGAGTATGGTTTGCTTAGATTTCACGTGAGATCATACAGTGCTTGTCTCTCTCTGCCTGACATTTCATTTAACTTGATACCCTTCAGGTGCATCCATGGTGTCACAAATGACAAGATTTCCCCTGTTTATGACTGAATGATACTCCACTGTGTGTGTGATGCTTTTTTAAATCCATTCGTCCATTGATGGACACTTCAGTTGTTTCCCTGTCTTGGCTATTGTGAATAATGGTGCAATGAAAGTGGAGGTGTAGATATTTCTCTGAGATAGTGATTTTGTTTCCTTTGGATAAATACCCACAAGTGAGATTGCTGGATTCTATGGTAGTTCTATTTTAAATATTTTAAATTAAGTATTTTTAATATTTTTAATTAAATATTTTAATGCACCAATTTACATTCTCACAGACAGTGCATGAGGATTCCATTTTCTCCACATTCACACTAGCATTTTTTATCTCTTTTCTTTTTTATAGCAGGCGTGCTGCGATTCATGGGGTCGCAAAGAGTCGGACACGAGTGAGCGACTGATCTGATCTGATCTGATATATACATATATATGTGTGTGTATGCATGTATATATATATTATATATATGATTATCTTAAGGTGCTAAACTCTTTATCTTTTATCAAAATATAATCATTTTAAAATATCATGTTAGTTTCAGTTATACAGAACAGTGATTCATATATATATATTTGTATTCTTTTTCAGATTATTTTCCCTTACGAAAGTTGCTCAGTCGTGTCTGACTCTTTGTGACCCCATGGACTGTAGCCTGCCAGGCTCCTCTGCCCATGGGATTTTCCAGGCAAGAATACTGGAATGGGTTGCCATTTCCTTCTCCAGGGGATCTTCCCCATCCAGGGACTGAACCCAGGTCTCCTGCCTCAGAGACAGATTCTTTACAGTCTGAGCTATCAGGGAAACTATTTTTTCCTTGTAGGTTATTTCCCTTATAGGTTATTACAAAATGCTGAGTATAGTTCCCAGAGCTAAACAGTAGATCTTTGTTAGTTATCTGTGTTATATATAGTAGTGTGTATACATTAATACCAACCTCCTAATTTATCCCTGCCCCTCTTCCTTTCCACTTTGATAGCCATAAGTTTGTTTTCTGTGAGTCTCTTTCTGTTTTGTGTGTAAGTGCGTTTGTAATTTTTTTTAGATTCCACATAAAAAGGATAGCATATAATATTTGTCTTTGTCTAGCTTACTTCACTTAGTATAATCTCTAGTTCTATCCATGTTGTTGCAAATGGCATTATTTCATTCTTTTTTATGGCTCAGTAGTATTCCACTGTATTCATGAACTGCATCTTCTCTATCCGTCCTTCTGTTCATGGTTGTTTAGGTTGTTTCCATGCCTTGGCTACTGTGAACAGCACTGCTATGAACTATCTCTTGTCTTTTCAATAACAGCCATCGTAAGAGGTTGAGGTGACATCTCCTTATGGTTTTGATTTGCACTTTCCTGATAATTAGTGATGTTCAGCACCTTTATGTACCTGTTGACCATCTGTATGTCTTCTTTGAGAATGCGTCTTAGTTTGGACAGCCCAGAATGTCCCCCAGACAGTGCCAAATGTCCCCTGGGGGGCATAATTGCCCTAGATTAAGAACTGCTGCTCTAGAAGTTTCCTTCATGCTCCTTTTCCAAACAGTGTCTCCATCCTCAGAACATCGTTGACTTCCATCCCCATCTGTTAGTCTTGCGTGTTCTTAAACATATTATGAATGGAAACTCAAACTGCATCACTGCACAGTCTTGTGTGAGTTATAGAACTTTAAAAAAATTATTAATTTATTTGGCTGTGTTGACTCTTAGTTGCGGCACACAGGATCTTTGTGGCATCGTGTGAGATCTTTTGTTGTGATGCACCAATTTTACTTGTGGCACATGGACTCCAGAGCACCTGGGCTCCACAGTTGCAGTGCGTGCTCACAGAGGGGCAGGCAGACCTGTGAGAGAAGAGCATCCAGAGACCTGCCGTCATCTTTCCCCATTCCCAAGTGGTCCTGCTGACATAGTTAAACATCACCAGGGGCAGAGAGGGGAATATGGATCCCACTCCATCCTTGTCACAAGTGCAGGGACCACTAACTTAGGGGAGACAGTTCAGTGATCCATCAACAGCTGAATGGATCAAGGTGTGGTACATATATACAGTGGAATACTACTCACCCATAAAAAGGATGAAATAATGCAATTTGCAGCAACATGGATTGACCTAGAGATTACCATACTAAGTGAAATAAATCAAAAAGAAAGACAAATACTATGTATCACTTATATGTGGAATCTAAAATATGACACAAATGAATTTGTCTACAAAACAGAAACAGACACACAGACATAGAAAACAGACTTGTAGTTCTCAAGGGGAAGGGGTTGGGGAGGGGTGCATTGGGAGATTGGGATTAGCAGATACAAACTGTTATATTGTATATAGAATGGATAAACAACAAATTCCTGCTGTATGGCATAGGGAACTATATTCAGTATCTTGGGATAAACCATAATGGAAAGGAACACTAAAAAGAATGTATATCTGAATATACATATATATATGTATCTGAATATACATATATATGTATCTGAATATACATTTATATATATATATATATGAATATACACATATATGTGTGTATGTATACCTGGGCTTCCCTTGTGGCTCAGCTTGGTAAAGAATCCGCCTGCAGTGTGGGAGACTTCGGTTTGATCCCTGGGTTGGGAAGATCCCCTGAAGAAGGGAACGGCTACCCACTCCAGTATTCTGACCTAGAGAATTCCATGGACCATACCCATACAGTCCTTGTATACCTCTCTATATATGTGTTTACTGCTCTCTATGTATACATATGTGTATCTAACTATCTATATATCTGAATCACTTTACTGTACAGTACATTAACAAGACATTGTAAATCAACTATATTTCAATAAAATAAATTTAAAAAAAAAGAAAAATGCATGCATTTGTGCTGTTCCAACCTACTCATAAATTTTCTGATAACTGAACTGAAGATTATTGTTTTTAATTCAGATTGAACAAAATTAAAAACTGAGTTCCTCAGTCACATTAGCCACATTTCAAGTGCTCAGTGGCCACGTGTGGCTCCTGGTGAATGACCCTGTTGTCCAACAAATAGAAAATGAACATTATCCAGAAAGTTCCACTGGACAACAGTGTGGCTTTAGATCAGGCTTTTTTGCTTTCTGCTTTGGTTCTGTTGTTTTTTAATCAGTGTCACTGTTGACATTTGGGGTTGGCTAATTTATTGTCCAGTGCACACTATAGGCTATTAACCAACATTTGTGTTTTCCATCCACTAGATGCCAGTAGCAGCGCCTCTTTTCCTCGTGACAACCAAAAACGACTATTTATTGTTGTTCAGTCACTCAGTCGTGTTGGTCTCTTTGCAACCCCTTTGACTGTAGCCCGACAGGCTCCTCTGTCCATAGGATTTCCCAAGCAAGAATCCTGGAGTACGTTGTCATTTTCTTCTCCAGGGGATCTTCCTGACCCAAGGATGGAATCCGCGTCTCCTGCATTGGCAGGCAGTTTCTTTACCACTGAGCTACCTTGAAAGTGGGGAGGAGAGGGGAGGGAGTGGAGGGAGTGGAGAGTAGGGGGAGGGGAATAGCCCTTAGGTGAGGAGCACTGTTCTTCATCAAAACAGAGTTCAAGCCCTAGCTTTGTGGTGTGCTAGATGCATGATTTGGGGCAAATCCCTAAGCCTCAGCATTCTCATCTCTGCAATGGGGCCAATGAGTAGCAACCACTTTCGGGAACTGCTGTGGGAGTGACACCTAGCTTCAGGGTCTCAATGACAACTGGAAGCCATGCCCAGCATGTAGTAGGTGTTCAGTAAACAGTAAAGTTGTGATTACCCACCGTGAACCTAAACCTATAAACCCTTGTGCACCCCTTCAAGGGCAGGGCAGCTCCAGGACCCTGAGGACTCCCACATGGTGCTCGGAAGTGCTTGTTGTCGTGTTCTGGAGAGACAGAAGATTTAAATCGTTTGAACAGGACTTCCCTGCAGGTGCAGTGGATGAGAATCCACCTGCTAGTGCACGGGACGTGGGTTTGATTCCTGGTCCAGGAAGAGTCCACATGCCTCAGAGCAACGAAGCCCAGGCACCACAAATACTGAAACCCGAGTGTCTAGAGCCACTGCTCCACAGCAAGAAAAGCCACAGCAATGAGAAGCTGGCACGCTGCAATGAAAAGTAGACCCCACTTGCCGCAACTACAGAAAGCTGGCACAGAGCAATGAAGACCCAGCACAGCCAAAAATAAATAAATAAATAATTTGCTAAATCAGGAAGAGTTTGAAGAATCTCGAGGTCTGGGGTCTGGTCCTCCTCTGTCACAGATCTTGTTGGCCTTGGTGTTTTTCTGGTACCCAATTTTCCCCGCTGTGAGGCAGGGGGAACCGAACCCTGTAATCTCCCACTGGACTCTCTGGCTTGGCCTCTGTTTCTCTGTGATTGTTTTCTTAAGGAAGGGAGGGGGTGCCCAGGCAGACAACCAAGGGAGAGGATTTGGACAAAAGCCGGACTTCACTTCCGGCTTCCTGCTGCCTCCAGTCTTTGCTATTGCTGTGTCTTCTCCCCAGAACACTCCTTTCTCCACTCCCCAACTACCCTGGCCCAGCTGGCTCCAGCTTGAGGACTTGGTGTACATGGCACCTCCTCCAGGAAGCCTTCCTTGATCCTCTGCCCCTTCCCACTCTGGGACTGATATCTCCAACTGACTTCTCAGTTATTTATTTATTTGACTGTGTCAGGTCTTAGTTGCGGCATGTGGGATCTAGTTCCTTGACCGGAGATCTCTAACTTGGGCCCCCTACATTGGGAGCTCGGAATCTTAGCCACTGGGCCACTACAGTGCTTCTGTCAGCCCATCTTGATCGCTTGTGCATCTTGGCCAGGCTGCATGCCTGAAGGGTATTCAGGGCTCAGAGTGTGTCTGAGCTGAGAATGGGTGAACTGAGATCATCAGGGCAAGAAGGGAGGAGAACAGGTTAGCAGGAAGTTGCATTGAGCATGAAGGAGCTGGGTGTGGGAGTGTTCTGATAAGCTCGCCTTGGCTACAGATCCATGGAGTTTGGCTCTGGGTACCGGGGCATCTAAATAACAACAGCAACCAGATGCAGGAGAGATGTGAGGTTTTGTGGGGTAGCCCCTGCCTGTCACCTTCACACTAGGTGCCTTCCTATGTCATCCCCTGGATGAGAAGATAAACCCACCTGTCTGGCTGTGAGAGGCTTGAGGGGTGGACCAGGAAGGAGGATGGGGATCTCCTGAGCCTCTGGATGAGGCAGGCACATGGGGGCCACTGAGGATCATGTACCTACAGAGGATCACCCTGGCACAGTCTGTGTTTGGCAGATGGTGTGGGAGAGGCAGTTTTTAAGGGGCAGCTGTTATAACAATCCAGGCTTGGGGTGATAAGTAACCTTCAAGCCCAGCCCCTCCTGGCCTTCTCTGCCCCTGGGGGCTGCTGAATGGCTTAGCTACATCCTCCATGCTGGCCATGTGGGTCCTAGAGGGGTCCAGGGGTGGCAGAGGGCAGTTCTGCAGGTCTCCCCAAGGGTACACCAAGTCCAGCCCTCCACTCCCCCAGCAGCCAGAGAGTTCTCACATGGGAATGCAATCTCCCGTCCACTCCTGCACATTCCAAAACCATTTGAGCCAGCTGTGCCTCCCCCGGGGAGGGTCCACCCGGCTCAGTCTGGTAGTGCCAGCTCCTGAGCAGGAAGTTGTCAGCCAGGTAAAACCAGGGGCCTTGAAAGATTAGGGCAGATCTATGCCCAGACCTCTGTTTGCCTTTAAGCCCAGCCAGACGGCCACTTCAGGGCATCTCTTGGTCTGGCAGCAGGCTTTTCAGGAGCCAGGTTTCGTCTGGTGTGTGGAGGTCCCATGTGCCCCTCTTCACAGAGGGTATTGATGCCAAAATCTCAGCTTCTCTGTACACCAGTGCTGAATCAAATATCAGAGACGAATTCCAGGTGAAGTAGAAAAGGAAATTTGTATTGCTTTGCCAAGCAAAGGGGGACACAGCAGGCACATGCCCTCAAAACCACGTGTTTTCTCTTGGGAAAGATTGTGCTGTGTGTTAGTCAGTTGTGTCTGACGTTTTGCAACCCCATGGACTATAGCCACCCAGACTCCTCTGTCCATGGAATTCTCCAGGCAAGAATACTGGAGTGGGTTGCCATGCCCTTCTCGAGGGGATCTTCATGACCCAGAGATGGAGCGCGCATCTCCAGCATTGGCTGGTGGATTCTTTATTGCTGAGCCACCAGGAGTGAGAGGTTTTATAGTAATTGTTCAAAGAGGGCATGATCAGCTTGTGGATATTCTTCTGAGGGGTCAGTGGTGAGGTAAGTAGGACTCAGCATCATCAACCTTCAAGTTCAACGGTTTGGGGTCTACATGCTTGTGGGCAGCATACCATTATTAATCATTAACTTCTCCCACCTGGAGAGGCTTTCAGTTTCTGCAAAAGAGCTCAAAGATGTTGTGTGTATCCATTGATGGGGAATCAGGACCTTGCCCCAAGGCTGCTCTTGACTGTTAGTTTCTCCCTGGTCTTACACTCCATCCCTTCGCTAATTAACAACTGCTTGAATCTGCCCCTTGGAACTCAGGGAAGGTCTTAAAGGCTGAATGAAGGTTTGTTTCCTATAATCAAAGAAATGGAGGTGTGGGACACAGAAAGGGCTTGCGCCCAGGACCCCACAGGGCCCTGCACAGTATCAGTATCAGTCTGCAGGCATTAGTCATCACGAGGGCTCTGAATAAAGCCAGCTGACCTTTGCCAGCCACAGAACCACTACTTCCCCCTAGGGCAAGCCCTGCCCCTCTTGGGAAGTTCAGCAAGGCGTGTCCTCACCACCCTCCCAGGAGCCCGGCCGGGCTGGGCTGGGTTCAGTCACTGGGGCTCGTTCGGGGTGTGAGGAGCACTGCCCAGGCAGGTGGGCAGGAGGGTGGGCAGGAGCATGGGCAGGAAAGACCCTGCACGCCCAGGGCGCCATCGGCGAGGGCACCTGGTGGCTCTGACCGTGAGCCTCTTCCTCACCTGCTGGCCAGGTAAGCCGGGCTGGGTTGGGGTCAGTGGAGGAGGCAGATACATACCTGGAGGAGAGAGGGACAGATGTGACAGGTGCCTCAGGCTTCCCGAGCCCCCTCGGGGGCAGTCCGGAGGGCTTCTGCTTTCTTTGGCAAAGGCCTCCATCACAGTCAGCCAGGTCGGGCTGGTTTTCCACGCTGACTGGAGGAGACATCACAGAATGGCTACAGTGGGAATAAAATATTGCAGGACTAGAGATAGGCAAGTATTCCTCCTTTCACTGGCTCACTGACACGTTCATTTCCTAGGGCTTTTTTTTTTTTTTTTAATTGGAGTATAGTTGATTTATAGGCTTCCCTGGTGGCTCAGATGGCGAAGAATCTGCCTGCAATGTGGGAGACCTGGGTTCAGTCCCTGGATTGGGAAGATCCCCTGGAGGAGGGCATGGCAACCCACTTCAGTATTCTTGCCTGGAGAATCCCCGTGGACAGAGGAGCCTGGTTGGCTGCAGTCCATGGGGTCCCAAAAAGTCAGACACGATTCAATGACTAAGCAGATAGTTGATTTGCAATGTTGTGTTAGTGTCAGGTGTATAGCAAACTGATTCAGTAATTTATGTACATATATTCCTTCTTTTTTTAGATTTTTCTCATAAAGGTTATCACAGAATATAGAGTAGAGTTCCATGTGCTGTACAGTAGGTCCTTATTGGTTATCCATCTGGGTTTTGGTTTCTTTTTTATGATGAGTTTTATTTTATTTTATATTTTCTGACAGAGCCACATAGTGTTTGGGAATCTTAGTTCCCCGATCAGGGATCGAACCCGTGCCCCCTGCATTGGGAACCTGGAGTCTTAAGCACTGGGCAGCCAGGGAAGTTCCAATTTTTTTGTTTTTTTGTTGTTTTATTGACACCTCTGATTTCAGTACCTGTGCTCAGCTCTCAGATAGGAAATGAGCAAGTCACAGCCCCAGGCTTGCAGGAACTCCAGGCTGGTGGGCAAGACAGAGGGGTGCCCAGTCTCTCTTGGTACAAAGTTGAGCAAGAGCTTTGCCACCTTAGGGGTACAGAGAAGGGGCAGTTTCCCCAAAACTGCAGGGCAGTATTGGATTGGCTGGAATTTCTACAGACGAGGTCAGTGGAAGAAGGAAAAGGACACTCCTGGCAGGGAGAACCGAGGGGGCAAAGGCCAGGAGACAGGAAGCTGCAAGGTGTATTTGGGTCCTTTGATGTGATGTGAGCGAATTTGGGCTGCATGATCAGGGGATACTGAGGGGACGGGTGGAAGCAGAAAGGCAGCTTGTGAGGGTTAAGGAAGGTGTGTTCTTGGACCCCAAGGAGGACCTCACAGGTCTATTAGTCATTTCGGAGGTCAGCTTGGGCCTGGCTAACCAGAGAAAGCCCACTGGCCTCAGGAACAGGTGGGACTCCAGCTTGGTGCTGGGGAGAGGAACCAGGCTCTCTTCTCTACCAAAAGAAGGTCCAAGACTCTCCATGTGTCACTCTAGGGCTTCCAGACCCCCGCACAGTTTTACCCCTTGGGTAGGAAATTAAGGCTCTCCAGCCAAACCACTCTGGTGTCCAAATTCTCCAGGCAAGGATACTGGAGTGGGTTGCCATTCCCTTCTCCAGGGGAACTTCCCAACCCAGGGATTGAACCCAGGTCTCCTGCATTGTAGGCAGATTCTTTATTGTCTGAGCCACCAGGGAAGTCCTCTGGTGTGCAAAATAACCTGAAAACTGCCATCTACACTGTTGTTGTTTGTTAATCACTAAGTCGTGTCTGATTCTTTTATGACCCCATGGACTATAGCCTACCAGGCCCCACTGGTAAATCCATGGGATTTACCAGACAAGAATACCAGAGTGGTTTGCCATTTCCTTCTTCAGGGGATCTTCCCAACCCAGGAATCAAACCCACATCTCCTGCACTGTGCCAGGTGCTTAAATATCTGTTAATTTACTCCTCCCAGGAGAAAGGACTGTCCTTAATGCTTGGCTGCAAAACAGAAGCTTCTAGAGCCTGAAGGGGAGTGAGGGTGAGGGCATCCTTTTTCCCCCATTCTCAGGGGCTCAGGCCACAGACACTAGCAGGCTGGAAGCCACCCAGGGTGGGTGGGCCACCTCCTAGTCCCTCCCCAACTCAAGCCTCACTCTCTGCAGCTCCTGGAACAGGTGGAGAGGGTGCCCCAGCCCCCAGCCCTGAGTCACCCAGGACAGCTCTGGGCCCCGGAAAAGCTTTGCGGTTGGACGCCACTGAAAGGCACCCACACAATGGCCTGAATGGTGGGCGGGTTTGTACCAGACAATTCCACCACCTCTGATGGGGCGTGTCCCCCTGAGCTGTCCCCAGAGCATGTCACCACAAACAGAGGCTGTTTAACTGCTTTTGACCCCGAGGCTTCCTCAGAGTCAGATGCCCAGGGCCGTGTAAATGGAGCGGGCTTTTGCTCCCACCCCAAGGAGGACTGGTTGCCTGGACTAAGGGTTGATATCCCTCCCCAATTGCCCATCAATTCCACAGTAAACAGGGAGCCTGTCAGGGAGGGTTCCCCTGGCAGGTCAATTCAGACACCTTTCTGGACTCTTCACTTTATTTCTGGAAAAGACTTCCTCGATTCCTGGTCAGAGACTAAAAAAAATGTAAATCCGGTGCTGACAGGCTGTGTGTCCTTGGGCCTGATGCCTAACCTCTCTGAGTTTCTATCTCACTAAAGGGTAATTTTTAAAATTCCAGAGCTGGTGGAGATCCATTCCCCTCTCACCTCTCCCTCCACCCTAGACCCCATCCGGTGAATCTTCTACTACATCTGCATCCTGTACTTTTCCCCTCTTTGACTGTGTGGCTGAAACCTGACAAGATCCCAGAGGACCACAGTAATCATCATTTTCTATTGTGGACCTACTATGTGCCAGAGCTTTCACCCCTGGATTAAGCTTGCATGGGTGAGAGTAGGGGTACATTGCCTCCCATTTTACCAAAGAGAAAACAGGCTCAGAGAGATTGTGCCCTTTGTTTAAAGTCACACAGCAAGCACTCAGGGCTCTGTGGTGACCTAAATTGGAAGGAAATCCAAAAAAAGAGGAGATATATGTATGTGCATGGGCTTCCCAGGCTGCGCTGGTGGTAAAGAAGCCGCCTGCCAATGCAGGAAACCCAGGAGACCTGGGTTTGATCCCTGGGTCCGGAAGATCCCCTGGAGAAGGGAATGGCAACCCACTCCAGTATTCTTCCTGGAGAATCCCCTGGACAGAGGAGGCTGGCAGGCTACAGTCCATGGGGTCGCTAAGAGTCAGACACAACTCAAGCGACTTAGCTTGCACGCGCACATACGTATATGTACAGCTGACTCATTTTGCTGTACAGTGGTAACTAGCATGGTGAGGTAAAGCAACTATTTTGTTGTTCTGTCACTAAGTCGTGCCCAACTCTTTGTGACCCCGTGGACTGCAGCACACCAGGCTTCCCTGTTCTTCGGTCTTCCAGAGTTTGCTCAATTTCATGTCCACTGAGCCGATGATGCTATCCAACCATCTGTTCCCCGCCACTCCCTTCTCCTATTACCCTCAATATTTTCCAGCATCAGGGTCTTTCCAATGAGTTGGCTCTTTGCATCAGGTTAAAAAAAAATTTTAACAAGTGAGGGAAGGGATCCGAACTCCCATTTCTGGATGATTCCTAAGCCCTGTACTTCACCCTCTGCCTGGAAAAGACTGAGGGTTGAGGAGTGTTTCTCCTCTCTTGGCTTTTTCTGGCCCTTGGGTATCCCCATCCCCCAGGGTAGACAGCAACTGCCCTTCATCACCCCTCTGTCAATGTAAAAAATACTCACAACTTAGAAGTTGAGAGTTATGTTTTATTTGGTGGAAATGTTTAGGACTTCAAGCCCAGGAGGCAGCATCTCAAGTAACCCTGAGAGAACTGCTCCGAGGAGGCGAGGGGAGGAGCCAGGTTATATAAAAGTTTTGCAACAAAGGGCAGGTAGTCTGAACATCAAAAGATGATGTTAATTAAAGAAAACCAGGGTCTCTGGTGGTCCAGGGGTTGAGACTCCACACTCCCAGTGTAGGGGGTATGGGTTCCATCCATCCCTGGTCAGGGAAGTAGGATCCCACATGCTGCAAGGGACAGCCAAAAAAAAAGAAAGAAATACAGGAGGAAAACCAGATAGCCCAAGTTAAGGAATTTAGTGCCTTTCTAAGTACGGGAATGGCAATCCACTCCAGTACTATTGCCTGGAAAATCCCATGGACAGAGAAGCCTGGTAGGCTACAGTCCATGGGGTTGCAAAGAGTCGGACACGACTGAGCGATTTCACTTCACTTCACTTCACTTAAATACAGGAAGATGCAAGAGTCTGGATTCACTGAAATTGTTCCTTTCATATGCACTTCAGCTGTCTAGGGGCTAATATCCTGGCTTCCTGGGTGGCACGATGGTAGAGAATCCACCTGCCAATGCAGGAGATGCAACAGATGTGGGTCCGATACCTAGGTTGGGAAGTTTCCCTGGAGGAGGGCATGGCAACCCACTCCAATATTCTTGCTTGAGAAATCCTATGGACAGAGGAGCCTAGTGGGCTACAGTCCATGGGGTCACAAAGAGTCGGACGCAACTTAGTGACTAAAAAGCAACAACTTTACATCCCACCAGCCCACCTGGATGGAGTTTTCACCCTTCTCTTTCATGTCTGGTTTCTAGGGGTGTCCTCAGTCTCCCCCAGAGAGGGGGGTCTTCATTCTCCTCAGTCGGAGGGGGTCCCCCTTCCCCTCACATTAAGGGTCCCTGTGCATCTTCAGTCTATTGGGGAGGTCCTCACCTCTTTACTCAACACTATTACACAGTGATTCATTCATTCATTCATTTGTTCAGTGACAATTTCTTGAGCACCTACTGTGTGCCAGGCACTGTTCTGGTGATGGGGATACTGCTATGAGCAATACAAAGATCCCTGCTGAGCTGACATTCTGGCAGGGGAGACAGATCAAAACCCATATCAACAGTAAATAAATTATGCATTTAAGTATTAAGAGGGGCTTCCCTGATGGCTCAGTGAGTAAGGAATCCGCCTGCAATGCAGGACACACAGGAGATAAGGATTTGATTCCTGGGTCAGGAAGATCCCCTGGAGAAGGAAATGGCAACCCACTCCAGTATTCTTGCCTGGAGAATCCCATGGACTGAAGAGCCTGGAACCCTACAGTCCAAAGGGTGGCAACGAGTTGGACATGACTAAGCAATTAGGCACACGTAAGTACTAAAATGGTGATAAAGAGAAGAGATTTTGGGCAGAGAATCTGGGGTGCTGGAGTGTGTTGGGGTGAATTGCTCTCGTCAGTAGGGCAGGGTGAGGGGAAGCCTCCTGTGAGTCAATGAACTAATGCATCCCAGTAAAACCCTGTGCAACCCAGAGGCAGGTGGGCTCTGATGTTATTTGTGCTTTAAAAATGGGGAAACTGAGGTTCCGTTGAGTGAGCGGGGCAGGACCAGCTTGAAATCCAGGACACCAGGACTTGAGTTCTGGCTGTGTGTGTGCACTTGTGTAAGTGTGCATATGTATGTGGGACAGTGTGTGTGAGACAGGGAGAGAGCAAAACAAGCTCTTTTTTCTTATGAGGGGTACTCTCCTTTTTTTAAAAACAAAAACAAAAACAAATTATTTCTTTATTTTTGCCTATGCTGGGTCTTCGTTGCTGCGAGAGCTCTTCTCTGGTTGTGGTGTGCAGACTTCTCACTGCAGTGCCTTCTCTTGTTGTGGAGCAAAAGCTGTAGGAGCATGGGCTTTAGTAGTTATGGCTCCTGGGTTCTAGAGCACAGGCTCAGTGGTTGTGGCACCCAGGCTTAGCTGCTCCCCAGCCTGGGGATCTTCCCAGACCAGGGATTGAACCTGTGTCCCTGACATTGGCAGGTGGATTGTTTACCACTAAGCCACCGTGGAAGCCCTGATGGGTCCTCTTCTTTCTCTTCTGACAGCATGTCCTCACTTTTCTCAGGGAGGGAGAGGAGCCCTTAGATCTCTCCTTCCAGGGAAGGTAGGACTTTGGTTGGTGCTGAAACCCCCAAAGGACCCCTACCCAACCAGCAGTCCCTTGGGGGGTGCAGGGTAGGTCAGCAAGGCAGGGTAGGACCAAGGGACTCAGTGCACTACCTGAGTCCCCTCCTGAGGGTAGGGCTGGGCTTGGCATTTCCTCTGCTGTCTGGGCTGGGCTTCACCTCCTTGCGCCCCCACCTTGGGTCCTTGCCTTGGAGGAGACATCCCAGGAGCTGCCCTGGCTGGTGCGGCCCCATACATGCATGGGGCCAGACCTCTCAACAGTCAAGGGAACAGACACTGAAGTTGAGCAGGGCATCCTGCCTGGCTGTCCCCTACCCATCCTGACCAGTCTCATTCATTTCCATTGGACCAGCCAGCCGCTTGCAATGTCTGTTCTGGGACAGCTGTCCTTTGGGCACCCAGTTTTGGGACTCCCCAAGAGAGCTGGGCCATAAAGAAGGCTGAGTGCCAAAGAATGCATGCTTATGAAACGTGGTGCCAGAGAAGACTCTTGAGAGTCCCTTGGACAGCAAGGAGACCAAACCATCCATCCTAAAGGATATCAGTACTGAATATTCATTGGAAAGACTGGTGCTGAAGCTGAAATTCCAATGCTTTGGCCATCTGATGCGAAGAGCCATTTCATTGGAAAAAACCTGATGCTGGGAAAGATTGAAGGCAGGAGGAAAAGAGGGCGACAGAGGATGAGATGGTTGGATTGCATCACCGACTCAATGGACATAAGTTTGAGCAAGCTCCAGGAGATGGTGAAGGACAGGGAAGCCTGGCGTGCTGCAGTCCATGGGGTCCCAGAGTCAGACATGACTTAGCAACTAAGCAACAAGATACAGTGAATCTGATCCCTGCTCCCCATCACTGATCCTTTTTTTAAATTTTATTATGTATTTTTGGCTGCACTGGGTCTTTGTCGCTGCTCAAGGGCTTTCTCTAGTTGAGGTGCTCGGGCTTCTCATTGCGGTGCCTTCTCTTGTTGCAGAGTACGGGCTCTAGATGTGCAAGCTTCAGTAGTTGTGACACACAGGCTTAGTTGCTCTGAGGCCTGTGGGAACTTCCTCACCTGTGTCCCCTGCATTGGCACCAGGATTCCTAATCACCAGACAACCAGGGAAGCCCCCATCATTGATTCTTATTCTGATTCCCACTTCTCTGGGAATCAGAAGTACTCCCTAACGGTACTCTGATACCATTTACATCCTCCTTCTAACTAATAATCATAATAACAGCAATCAGTGCTATGCTGAAATGAGCCAAGATACAAACAATATTTTTCAATTATTTTTATTATTCTATTTTATTTTATGTTTTTAAATTTTAATTCACATCCAGTCCACTGTCTTTGGTGAATTTTGACAAATTATACTCATACAGCAATCAAAAGCAATATATGCCAGACAATGGGATTTTTTATTTATTTAATAAATGCATTTATTTAAAGCTGGGCACAGTCTTTCTCTGGTTGCAGCAAGCGGGGGCTCCTCTCTAGTTGTGGTGCCTGGGCTTCGTTGCAGTGGCTTCTCTTGTTGTGGAGCACGAGCTCCAGGATGTGTGGGCTCAGTAGTGTGGCACACAGGTTTAGTTGCCCAACGGCATATGGAATCCTCCCCGACCAGGGATCGAACCCGTGTCCCAGGCATTGGCAGGCAGAGTCTTAACCACTGGACCACCAGGGAAGTCCCAGACACTATTTTAAGCCCTTTACATAGATTAATTCATTTAATCCTCTTAGTGGCCTGATGAAGCACTCTTATAACTTCCACGTTGCAGATAAGGAAACTGAAATGGAGGCGCTGTTAGTGTATGTGACTTGCCCAAGCTCATGCCGCTGGTCCGTGGGAGAGCTGGAGCTCTCCTCCAGGCAGCCTGGCTCTGTAAATGCCCAGAGATGCTGACACCAGCTCCCTTCCCAGTGACACCAGTGTGAGAGAAGAGATGGGATGGGGAAGGAAGCCAGGCGAAGCTAGATGGCAGAGGATGAGCTGATGCAGGAACACCTGGCAGAGTTTCTGACTAGGATCCGTAATAAGAAATACATCTG
This sequence comes from Bos taurus, assembly GCF_002263795.3. Classification (NCBI taxonomy): domain Eukaryota; kingdom Metazoa; phylum Chordata; class Mammalia; order Artiodactyla; family Bovidae; genus Bos; species Bos taurus. The sequence continues at coordinate 13,305,192 of NC_037334.1, read as the reverse complement.
TAGAGATGTGGATGGACCTAGAGTCAGCAGGACAGAGTGAACTGTCAGAGAGAGAAAAACAAATATTGTATATTAATGTGTATATGTGGAATCTTAAAAAAAAATGTGAGGAATCTATTTGCAGGGCAGGAATAGAGAAGCAGACATAGAGATCAGACATATGGACATTTTGTGGGGAAGGGAAGGGGGGATGAATTGAGAGATTAGAATTGACACATATACACTAGGGCTTCCCAGGTGGCGCTAGTGGTAAAGAACCTGCCTGCCCATGCAGAAGACATGAGACCTGGGTTTGATCCCTGGGTCAGGAAGATCCTCTGGAGGAGGGCATGGCAACCCACTCCAGTAGTTTTGCCTGGATAATCCCCATGGACAGAGGAGCTTGGCAGGCTACAGTCCATGGGGTCGCAAAGAGTTGGACACTACTGATGCAACTTAGCATGCACATCTGCACCCATATATATACTACCATGTGTAAATAGCTAGCTAGTAGAAAGCTGCTGTATAGCACAGGAGGTTCAGCTCGGTGCTCTGGGATGATCTAGAAAGGTGGATGGAAGGTGGGGTGGGAGGGAAGTCTAAGAGGGAGAGGGTGTGTGTGTGTGTGTGTTGCTCTGTGTGTCCGACTCTTTGCGAATATATGGACTATAGCCCACTAGGCTCCTCTGCCCATGGAATCCTCCAGGCCAGAATACTGGAGTGGGTAGCCTTTCCCTTCTCCAGGGATCTTCCCTTTCCCTTTTCCAGGGGATCTTCCCAACCCAGGGATCAAACCCGGGTCTCCTGCATTGCAGGCAGATTCTTTACCAGCTGAGCCACAAGGGAAGCCCAAGAATACTGGAGTAGGTAGCCTAATCCCTTCTCCAGCGGATCTTCCCAACCCAGGAATCAAACCAGGGTCACCTGCATTGCTTCCCTTGTGGCTCAGCTGGTAAAGAATCCACCTGCAATGCGGGAGACCTGGGTTGGATCCCTAGGTAGGGAAGATCCTCTGGAGAAGGGAACGACTACCCACTCCAGTGTTCTGGCCTGGAGAATTCCATGGACTGTATAGTCCAGGGGATTGCAAAGAGCTGGACATGACTGAGAGACTCACTTTAACTCCTGCATTGCAGGCAAATTCTTTACCAACTGAGCTATGAGGGAATGAAAAAGAAATACATTTTACATTGTGACCAGCTCTGTGCTTAGGTGTGTGTGTATCTAAAAATACTTTTGTAAAATCATTTACCCCTGCTGCACCCAGTGTGCCCTGATGCCTTATTCTGTTATCCTCTTACATTTTTGGTGCTGTTGACAACCCACTAAATTGGGTTCCTATCTGCTTTTTCTATGGAACAGCTATAAGCTTAGACCAAGCGCACACAGAGGGCACAGAGGTCAGTATATCTGAGTCTGGATCATTCCTTGTTGTGGGAGCACTGTCCTGTGCATTGGAAGATATTAAGCAGCATCCCTGGTCTCTACCCACAAGATACCAATAGCAACCGACCCTCGAATCATGACAACCAAAAATGCTCCATGAGTATGTGCTCAGTCAGGTCTGATACTTTGTGACTGTAGCCCACCAGGCTCCTCTGCCCATTGGATTTCCCAGGCAAGAATACTGGTGTGGGTTGACATTACTTTCTCCCAGGGATCTTCCCGACCCAGGGATGGAAGCCAAGTCTCCTGTGTCTCTTGTACTGGCAGGCAGATTCTGTACCACTGAGTTGCTCTGGGAAGTCACCTGGGAATCCCCAAAGTGTCTCCAGACGTTGCCAAATGCAGCCTGTCATAGTACCTGGAAATAGTAGGTATGCAGGAAATATTTGTTGCATGAATAATAAAGGCAAAAAATCTCACTTGATGAGACTTACTGGTCTGCAGCCTCATTCCCTAGTCATGACAGCTGTCCTGATAGCCTAAGGGGATGCTAGTTCGTCTGCTCTGTCCAAAGCAGAACCCAAGCTCAGGTGCTGCAGCACTGACAGGAAGACAAGCAAAGCATCTCTCCAACAGTTGCAGTTCCTTTGAGAGCCCCAGGACCAGCTCAGTGCTGAGCTCTCCCCAGGCTCTTACAGAAGCCTTCAGCTTGCCACCTCTCCCTCTGCACCCCTTTCTCTATCGCCGCAGGGCCTTCTGAAGAAGCCTCTGGGTTTGTGTCAAGTGGTACCCACAGATACCTCTTCTTCAGCCAGGGTTCGGTCCCCAGTCCTGTCATGAGTCCTGCTTTGGGACATCCCTGGGGACAATGTTCAACCTATTTTTTTGAGTCTCTGCTTTCTTCACAGTTGTGTCTCTGAAAGCATGGCTCATCTGGGACGTGAACTTTGGAAGATGCTTCAGAGACAAAGAACTGTTACTTTAAAAAAAATTTTTTTATTGGAGTATAGTTGATGCATAGTAACCCACTCCAGTATTCTTCCCTGAAAAAGCCCATGGACACAGGAAACTGGCAGGCTCCAGTCCACGGGGTCAAAAAGAGTCGGACACAACTGAGCAACTAAGCACACACGTAGTTGATTTATTGGGTTGCCCTCAAAGTTTGTAAAGATTTTTCCATGAGATGTTACAGAAAAACCAGATAAACTTTTTGGCCAACCCTGTACAATGTTGTGTTAGTCTCAGGTGTACAGCAACATGAATCAGTTAATTGTTGTTCAGTCACAAAGTTGCGTCCATTTGCAAACCCAGCTTCCCTGCCCATCACCATCTCCCCAAGGTTACTCAAACTCATGTCTGTTGAGTCGATGATACCATCCAAACATCTCATCCTCTGTTGCCCCCTTCTCCTTTTGCCCTCTATCTTTCCCAGCATCAAGGTCTTTTCCAATGAGTCCACTCTTCCCATCAGGTGGCCAAAGTATTAGAACTTCAGCTTCAGCATCAGTCCTTTTGCCAACAAAAGTCCATTTAGTCAGAGCTATGGTTTTTCCAGTAGTCATGTATGGATGTGAGTTGGACTATAAAGAAAGCTGAGTGGCGAAGAATAGATGCCTTTGAACTGTGGTGTTGAAGAAGACTCTTGAGAGTCCCTTGGACTGCAAGGAGATCCAATCAATCTATCCTAAAGGAAATCAGTCCTGAATACTCATCAGAAGGACCGATGCTGAAACTGAAACTCCAATACTTTGGCCACCTGATGTGAATATTCAGGGCTGCTTTTCCTTTAGGATTGACTGGTTTGATCTCTTTGCTATCTAGGTTTATCATAGCTTTTCTTCCAAGGAACAAGCATATTTTAATTTCTTGGCTGCAGTCACCATCCACAGTGATTTTGGAGCCCAAGAAAATAAAGTCTGTCACTGTTTCCATTTTTTCCCCATCTATTTGCCATGAAGTGATGGGACCAGATGCCATGATCTTAGTTTTTTGAATGTTGAGTTTTAAGCCAGCTTTTCACTCTTCTCTTTCATCCTCATCAAGAGGCTCTTTCGTTCCTCTTAGTTTTCTTCCATTAGAGTGGTATCATCTACATATCTGAGGTTGTTGATGTTTCTCCCAGGAATCTTGATTCTACCTCGTGAGTCATCCAGCCCAGCATTTTGCATAATGTAATCTGCATAAAAGTTAAATTAGTTATAGTACTCTTGTCTGGGAAATCCCATGGACAGAGGAGCCTCATGGGCTACTGTCCATAGGGTCGCAAAAGAGTCAAGACACATCAACAATAATAGTGGTTAAGACTCCACACTTCCAACTCCCCTCCATACAGGGGGCAAGGGTTCCATTCCTACTTGGGGAACTGAGATCCCACAAGCTGCAGGTGAGGCCAATTAAAAAAAGAAAGAAAAAAAGACAGTTCAGTAAAAAGAGAAGAGTGAATACAATAACAGAAGCTAATTAATGAATAGGTGTTCATTTGTGTAAAGGGCATGGTGATCATTGGAAAGATGAATGAAGGATTCTGCTGTTGGGCTGGGGAACTGTGAGAACATGGCTGTGGTTTAAAGAAGATGAGAGGATGGATTCTGTGGGATATAAGGACAGAGCAGAGAGTTTCACCCTCAGCGCTATTGATGTTGTTGAGTTTAGTCACTCAGTTGTGTCCAACTCTGTGACCCCCGTGGACTGTAGCCCACCAGTCTCCTCTGTCCATGGGATTTTCCAGGCACGAATACTGGAATGGATTGCCAAGCCATTGTCCAGAGTATCTTAACGACCCAGGGCTTGAATCTGTGTCTCCTGCATCTCCTGCATTGGCAGGAGGATTCTTTACCTCTAAGCCACCAGGGACCCACTATTGAGATTAAGGCCTGGTAATTCTTTGCAGGAGGGGCTATGCATTACAGTTGTTAGGAGCATCCCTAGCTTCTGACCACTAGATGGAAGTAGAAGATCACTAGCTTTGACAACTGAAAGTGCATAGATAATACCTGTTCTCTGGAAGAACAATCACAACGGGTTGAGAAGCACCATTTTAGAGACACAAGGGGATGGATCATTAAGGACCATGACACACTAAGGAACTCTATCCTGTAGGCAGTGAGGATCCATTGAAAGATTTCAGAAAGGGAACTGAGAAATGGTTAGCTTTTCATCTTCAAGAACTTCCAGTGGTTGCAACACCCTCCTGTTTCTCCTGCCCAAATTCACTTTTCTTTAAAAATTTTTTATTGCAGTATAGCTGCATTACAATTTATGTTAGTTTCTTCTCTACAGCAAAGTGCATCAGCTATGCACATACATACATACATTTGTTGTTTAGTCGCTCCGTCGTGTCCAACCTTTTCAAGACCCCCATGGACTGTGTAGCCTGCCAGGCTCCTCTGTCCATGGGGATTCTCCCAGGCCAAGAATACTGGAGTGGGTTGCCATTTCCTCCTCTGGCGGGATCTTTCTGACCCGGGAATCAAACCTGTGTTTCCTGCATTGGCAGGTGGGTTCTTTACCACTGCACCAACAGGGAAGCCCAGATCTAACCATATCATCAGCTATTTTTCACATAACAGCACACAAACCAATCAAAGATAGTCCAGAACAGATTGGAGGCTACAATTCTTGTATATAGTCCCTCTTTTTTGGATTTCTTTCCCATTTAGGTCACCACAGAGCACTGAGTAGGGTTCCCTGGCCTATATGTAGGTTCTTATTAGTCATCTGTTTTATGCATAGTAGTGTATATATGTCAATCTCAACCTCCCAGTTCATTCCACCCAAATTTATGTATTCTTGTTCAGAAGAGTTGCCCATGTTTCGTCCAGCCCCTACTATATAACAGTTCACACAGACCCAGCTTTGTCCAACAGAGCCCAGAGATTCTACCTAAATCTCACACCACAAAATAAAACTGCAGGAGCTCAGTAGTAGGCTTCCCAGATGGCACAGTGGTAAAGAATTCACCTGCAGTGTGGGAGACCTGGGTTCCATCCCTGGGTTGGGAAGATTCGTTGGAGGAGGAAATGGCAACTCATTCCAGTATTCTTGCCTGGAAGGTCCCATGGATAGAGGAGCCTGGAGGGCTACAGTCCATGGAGTCACAAAGAGTCTCATATGACTGAGCACGCATGCAAAGCAAAGCAAAGTAGGTTTGTAGCAGCCAACTCCACTCAGAGGACTACTTTTTTTTCTTTTAAAATTTTATTTATTTTTAAATCTTTATTTATTTATAAAATAAATAAATAAATTTTATTTGGATCTTTGTTGCTGTCCGAGGGCTTCCTCTAGTTGCAGAAAGTGGGGCTACTCTTCTTTGCTGTGCTTGGGCTTCTCACTGTGGAACACGGGTTCTAGAGCACAGGCTCAGTAGTTGTAGCACACAGGCTTAGTTGCCCCTCGGCATGTGGGATCTTTCCAACACCAAGGATCGAACCCGTGTCCCCTGCATTGGCAGGTGGATTCTTTACCACTGAGCCACCAGGGAAGTTCCAGAGGACTAGTCTTAAACTTGAACACCAAGAGCTAACAATGACCCATCCCTAATTGAACCCACAGGCCCCACTGCATCAACGACATCTACCCAGTCCTTGACAAGACCAGGCAGCAGCACCCACATCACACCGGAGAATTCTAGACCCACAGGGACCACAGATTCAACCAGCATCAGCAAAACCAGTACTTTAACTTCTGGAGAACAAAGGAGTCCTGAGAACATCAACCTTTCCGGCATTTCAGAAGTGACAATTACATCTCCTTCTACCATCTTTGTCCCAGAGAACACCATCAACCATTCAACAGTGGCTGAAAATGAGACCAAGGGAACTTTGAGTGCCTCTATATCTCCACCTGAGACCTCTGCTACTGAAAAAAGACACAGTTGGGGTACCAGCTCTAACACCTCAGATTTGAGCACTGTTGACAGCCAGCAAGAAAGGTCTACTCAGGTCTCTCCATCACACACAGCAGGGGAGCTCAGAAGTCCTGACACCACTGCTGATGGGTATAGCCCCAGCACAACTGCCCCCGGGAGCTCTGCCATCTCCAGGACACTAGATTCCAGCACCTCATCAGAAGAAATGTGGGCCGGCACAGGTACAAGTGAACCCTCAAGTGAACTCCAGTCCACCTGGGGGACAGAGACAAGTCCTACAGAGGAAACAGTGACCACTGACACAGATCCTATCCACACGTCTCTTACTACCTGGGTGGTTTCTGTGTCCACTGAGCCAAGCACAAGCTTCCCTGAAACAGCATCACCTGGAGAAACATCTTCAGACACACCCACCCTAGAAGCCACAGCTGGCCCAACGGCTGAGGAGATTACACCTTCCACTGAGATCACATGGACAGGTGACAGTGACACAGGTATCAGTCAGGATACAGCACCCCTACCTACAGGAGCCACAGCTCCATCTGAAACAGCTATAGGTTTGACTTCAGCCTTCGGTTCTGCCCCTGTGTCCATGCTGACAGCAGTGACCATGCTGGATCCTGGCTCAAGTGCTCCAGGAGGGACAACCCCAACATCAAGCAAGACTTCTTCCAAAATGCCTGGGAAGCCAGATTCTAAGGAGGGAACAAGCCAGGTTCTGACTCTATCCAATGCTGAGCATCACTTCTCCTCTCCTGACACCAGCCCACCAGGAGACCTCATGAGCCCCACCAGCGTTCCTCTGCTCCTGTCCACCTCCATTACTGATCCTACAGGATCACGGTCCAGCCCATCTTCAGACCACATGGGCACCTCCTCCAAGGACACAGAGACCCCTGGGAGCACAGGAAGGACAGAGCCAAACCCAGCTTTTCTTCTTTCCAGAACATCAAGTCATACAGAAACCAGTGCTGAAAGAGTCAGAGGCACTACTTTCCCTCTGGACCACCCATCTCCCTCAGGGGAAGGGACAGCAAGGACTGTCCTCATGCCTAGTACATCCCCTGATGCCACAGACTCACCTCCCATCACAACAGCCAGCACCTTGGTTTCGGAAGTTTCCACTGGTCTGGCCACCCTCGGCATCACCCAGGTTCCAGGAGTGAAAACTACATCCCCTTCCACCACCTCTGTCTCAGAGGTGACCAGTACTCATCCATCTATGACTGAGCAACATACCAGAGAAACTTTGACTGCACCTGTGGCTCCATCTGTGACCTCTGCTCCTGGACGGGAGAATAATTCAGCCACCACTTCAGCCCCCTCCCCAGGCTTCAGTTCTGCGGACGGCAGGGGGACAAGCTCAATTCAGGTCTCAAAATCCCATCCAGGATGGGAGCTCAGAACACCACACACCACTTCTGAAAGACACAGCCCCAGCACAACTGCCCCTGAGAGCTCAGACATCTCCAGGACACTTGATTCCAGCACCCCAGGAGAAGCATCATGGACCAATTCAGGTACAAGTGAACCCTCAACTGAACCCCAGTCCACCTGGGGGACAGAGACAAGTTCTGGAGAGGAAACACTGACCAGTGAGACAGGCCATATCAACACCTCCAGCACAAGCTTCACTGAAACGGCATCACCTGGAGAAACATCTTCAGACACACCCACCCTAGAAGCCGCAACCAGACAAACCACTGAGGAGTTTATGTCTCCCACTGAGATCTCTCAGACAGGTGACAGCGACACAAGGACCAGCCAGGATATGACCTACCCAACTACCAGAGACACAGCTTCCTCTGAAACTATTACACATTTGACCCCGGCCATCAGCAGTGCCCCAGTGTCTATGGCTACAGCAGTGATCACAGTGGCTCCTGGCTCAAGTGCTCCAGCAGGGACAATCCCAACATCAAGCAAGATTTCTTCCACAATTCCAGAAGTCTTATCTACAGGGAATCCTGGTTCTGGAGAGCCAAGCAGCTGGGGTCTGACTCCATCAACCTCCAGACATCATTTTTTCTCTCCTGAAACCGGCCCTGCAGGAGATATCATGAAAAGCACCAGCCCTCCTCTGCTGATGTCCACTTCAATTCCTGGTGGTACAGCATCAGGGCTCGGCACATCCTCAGATCTTACGTTCACCTCCTCTGTGCACACAGAGACCTCTGAGACCACAGCAAAGACAGAGCCCAGCTCGGCCTCCCCTCTCTCCAGTACACTCAGTAATGCAGAAACAAGTACTGAAAGAGTCAGAGGTATGACTTCCACTCTGTTTGTCTCATCTCTATCAGGCAAAGGGACAAATGTGTCCTCAGGCTTGGCATCTCTCTTGATATCACAGGTTCACCCACCCTCCCCACACTCACCCCCTTGGCTCCAGAGGGGTCAGCTGATCCTCATCCCCTCAACCTTGTCAATATTTCTCGAAAGAAATCCACTTTTCTCTCTTCACCCCTTCCTCCTCAGCAGAGACCAACAGCCACCTATTTATTGTTAACACTGTTGAGTTGCTGAGTCACGTCCGACTCTTTTGTGATCCCATGGACTGTACCCACCAGGCTCCTCTGTCTATGGGATTCTCCAGGAAAGAATACTGGAATGGGTTGCCAGTTCCTTCTTCAAATGATCTTTCTGACCCAGGGATCGAACCTGTGTCTCCTACAATAGCAAGCAGATTCTTTACCACTGAGCCACCTGGGAAGCCCCACCTACTGGAGAGGAAACCAAGGGAAATTTTGAATCTATCCATGTCTCGACCTGAGACCTCTACTTTCAGTTTAATGACCACCTAGGTCATCACCTCTGCCCCCTACCCACAGCTTCCTCACCATGGAAACACACAGCACACATTCAACTCAGATTTCTTCATCCCACCTAGGGAGTTAGCTCAGAGCCACAAGCAGTGTCTCAGTTACAAACTCCATCAGGACAGCCCTTCTCATCTAGGACTTCTGCGTTGCTTCTGCAGTAGTGATATCCAACACCGGCACTTTTATTTATTTCACTGTATGTCTAAACAGAATCTGGCCAGAGACCAGTTTAGTTTTTTATTTAATTATCTTATTTATGTATTTATTTTTGACTGTGCTGGGTCTTCGTTGCTGCAAGGGCACTTCACTAGAGCAGACATTACTCTCCAGTAGCAGTGCCTGCACTTCTCATTGCTGTGGCTTCTCTCTTTGTGGAGCACAGGCTCTAGTGTGTGTGGGTTGCGGTATCTGGCTCAGTATTTGCAGGTTCGATCCCTGAGTTGGGATGATCCACTGGAGAAGAGAATGGCAACCCACTCCAGTATTCTTGCCTGGAGAATTCCATGGACAGAGGAGCCTAGCAGGCTACAGTCCATGGTGTTGCAAAGAGTCAGACATGACTGAGAGACTAACCATTTCATTTCAACAATTTCATTTCAACACTTTCAAGATGATGTTTTGCACCAACCACTATTTCAGCCTCTGCCTTTTCTCTCTTTGCTTCCATGGTGGTTCCTAGACTTACTTCTCCAACAGCAACCTCCATGGAAAGGACTTCTCTTAGACATGACTGAGAGACTAACCATTTCATTTCAACAACTTCATTTCAACACTTTCAAGATGATGTTTTGCACCAACCACTATTTCAGCCTCTGCCTTTTCTCTTTTTGCTTCCATGGTGTTTCCTAGACTTACTTCTCCAATAGCAACCTCCATGGAAAGGACTTCTCTTAGGGAAGCACCCATAGCCACACTCACAGCAGAGACACAAGTGGCCCAGTCACTGTTCATTCTCTAGCTCCCACCAGTGTAAAATCCACAAGGGGCTCTGAGTGTGAAAGAAAGATGGGAACAAGCCACTTGCCCGTGGGAACCACATCTCCCTCTGAGACATCTACAGATTTTTCTTGGCCAAGAGCAGTGTCCCAAACTCAATGTCTCCATTTCAGTCAGTGGGTGCTTCTAGCTCCAGCCCTCAAGCCAATTGGTTGGCACATTTTCTTTTTTTTTAATTTTACTTATTTTTTGAACTTTTTATTTTGTATTGAAAGTGAAAGTCACTCAGTCATGTCTGACTCTTTGTGACCCCATGGAGTAGTCCATGGAATTCTCCACACCAGAATACTGGAGTGGGTAGCCATTTCTTTCTCCAGGGAATCTTCCCAACCCAGGGATCGAACCCAGGTGGCCCACATTGCAGGCAGATTCTTTACCAGCTGAGTTACCAGGGAAGCCCATTTTGTATTGGTATATAGCCAACTAAAATGTGATAGCTTAAGGTGAACAGTGAAGGGACTCAGCCATACATATACGTGTCCATTCTCTCCTAAACTCCCCTCCCCTCCAGGCTGCCATGTAACATTGAGCAGAGTTCCCTGTGCTGTACAGTAGGTCCTTGTTAGTTATCCATTTTGTTAACTTATTTTTTAATTTTTATTTTTTTAACACCAAAAACATTTTGTATTGGGATATAGCTGGATTAACAAACAATGTTGTAATAGTTTCAGGTGGACAGCAAAGGGACTCAGCCACACATGTACATGCATCCATTGTCCCCCAGACTCCCCTCCCATCCAGGCTGCCACATAACGTTGAGCAGAGTTCCATATGTTGTACAATAGCTCTTTGTTGGTTATCCATTTTAAATATAGCAGTGTGTACACGACTTTCCCAATGTCCTTAACTTCCCTTCCCCCTGGCAACCATAAGTTCATTTTCTAAGTTTGTGAGTCTCTGTTTTGTAAGTTCATTTGAATCATTTCTTTTTAGATTCCACATATGAGGGATGTCATGTGATATTTCAAATGACATTATTTAATTATTTTTAATGACTGAGTAATATTCCATTGTATATATGCACCACCTTTTTCTTTCTTTTCTTTCTTTCCTTTTTTTGCCATGGGTCCGGCTTGTAGGATCTTATTTCCCCAACCAAGGATCCAGCCTCCAATCCCCGGCAGTGAAAGTGAGAATCCTAGCCACTGGACCACCAGGGAATTCCCAGTTGGTACATTTTCTGATGCACTCTATCATTTGACCCCTGGTGGGATTACACTTTCTGGGACTGGAACCAGCCCACCTCTGACTCCACAAACAATTGCAATTCACTCATCTCTTGTCGGAGAAGGCAATGGCACCCAACTCCAGTACTCTTGCCTGGAAAATCCCATGGACAGAAGAGCCTGGTAGGCTACAGTCCACCGGGTCGCTAAGTCAGACACGACTGAGCGACCTCACTTTCACTTTTCACTTTCACGCACTGGAAAAGGAAATGGCAACCCACTCCAGTGTTCTTGCCTGGAGAATCCCAGGGACGGTGGAGCCTGGTGGGCTGCCGTCTATGGGGTCGCACAGAGTCGGACACGACTGAAGCAACTTAGCAGAAGCAGCAGCATCTCCCGCACCTGGCTTTGCTAGAAGCAACCAGTTCCATGTTTTGTCCTCATCTCCTTCTGCTCTCATTTACACAGTCACAGTGACCACATTTTTCAGTAGCATGTTAAGGGATAAAACTGAAACTAGTAAATGGGAACAGCTCAAGTTACCTTTTATGACTTCCTTATCACCAAGGCATATCGCCACAAGTGTTGGTTTATGGAAGCACACCTCTGGTCCTCCTGGGTATTCCACCTCATTCCCTCAATGGAGTTGTCAGAAGAGAGAGTCTCTGCCCCTAGCATCTACCTTATTTTTATTTTATTTATTTATTACTTTGGCTGAGCTCTGTCTTAGTTGAAGCATGCGAACTCCTGGTTACGGCATGCGAACTCTTAGTTGCAGCATGGGGGATCTAGTTCCCTGAGCAGGGACCAAACCCACGCACCCCTGCATTGGGAGCTCTGAGTCTTAGCCACTGGACCACCAGAGAAATCCCCACCCCCAGAACCTCACCTTTAATTAACTAACACATCCAGTTTCAGCCTTCACATACCAGTCTGAGAATGCCAGAAACACCACCTCACCTCCTGCGCCCGGCTCTGCTAGAAGCAACCAGCTCCATGTTTTGTCCCCATCTCCTTCTGCTCTCACTTACAAAGTCTCCGCAGTATCCTTCACCTCCCCTTTCAGTTTCCACTTATCTCATCGGGTCATTCTATTATCTGTATGCAACTAGTGACACTTTCAGCATTCTTGAGCCCAGATTCAGGTCCTTCCAGCCAGAGCCTAGCTTTTCCCTTCCCAGCGGTAGAGTGTGTGTGATAATAATTATAAAAGAATGATAAAAGAAAATGACAAAATGAGTAATCAAGAAATAATTGTATATATTAACTAACCAGATAAAGTAACTCCAGGTATTATTCTGATTTTACTTATGTGGAGTCCAAACGATAGGAGTGAAAAATTAAACAATGGTGAGTTCACACATTATAAGTGATGGAGGGACTTCCCTGATTGTCCAGTAGTTGAGCCAAGGGTGCAGGTTCAATCTCTGGTTGGCAAACTAGGATCCCACATGTGTGGCCATAAATAAATGAATAAAGGAGAATCCAGTGTTTTTATTTTACTTATTCAGTTGTTTATTTGGGGCTGTGCTGGGTCTTCCTTGCTGTGTACTGGCTTTCTCTAGTTGCGGCAAGCAGGGGCCACTCTGTAGTGGCGGTGTATGGGCTTCTCATTGTGCTGGCTTCTCTTGTTGTGCAGCACAGGCTCCAGGCACGCAGGCTTCAGTAGTTGCAGCTCCCAGGCTTTAGAGCACAGGCTCCGTAGTTGTGATGCATGGACTTAATCACTCCATGACATGTGGGAAATTCCCAGACCAGGGATCAGACTTGTGTCCCCTGCGTGTCCCCCGCGTGTCCCCCTGTGTCCCCCTTAACCACCGCACCACGAGGGAAGTCCTCAATATATTTTTTTAAGTGATGTAGACATACTATCACCAAATGTTTTTGCTTGAGGCCAATACATTCAGCAATCCCACTATTTTCCACAATTAAGACGCAGGTCATATTGTGGGTTTGATTTCATGCCAATAAGAGAATTATTCCTTCCAGAGTGCCTTCTCAGAGGCAGATGAGGCTCAGATACTGAGCCAGGATCTAGCAAGAGCATTTCCTGTGGATGTGCATCTTAAGGGGATGGGAGACTAACACTTCTGTCCCCTTCTCCCTCAGGGTCAGTGGCAACCACCACCATGGATCTGAAGGAACCTGGAGGCACCACGCAGCCAATGGGTAGCTCCACATCTCTGGAGACCATCAGTCTGGGTATGTATGATCATATTTTGGTACATAATGCTTGAGTCTTTTCTCCTGGTCTTTGGAGTAAGAAGCTTCCCTGGTGGCTGAGCAGTAAAGAATCTGCCTGCCAATGTAGGAGATGCAGGTTTGATCCCTCAGTCAGGAAGATCCTCTGGAGTAGGAAATGGCAACCCACTCCAGTATTCTTGCCTGGAGAATTCCATGGACAGAGGAGCTTAGTGGCTACAGTCCATGGGGTTGCAAAGAGTCAGACGTGCTTGAGTGACTAACAGTTTCACTTTAAAGTAAGATAATTGATTGTCTGTGTTCCAGATTCTAGTAGATAATCACAACTTTCTACTTTTGTACTCAGAGGCCATTGATACTCATTTTTAGGGAGATTTCTAATCTGACTTCTAACATGAATTGCTTCTGTTTGGTAATTTATATCCGCAAGAGCCAACTGCATCCACTTAGGAATAAATATAGTGACTCTACAAGTCAGCGGACAAGTATGAAGGGCTTTCCTAAAACAGGCACTATCACTAAGATAGATCAGTGGTTGCCATGAGCAGGAAACATAAAAGTGAGATGCCATAGGTTTATTTTATAGGACAATTCATTGCTAAGATGATTATAACAGAAGGTGAAAGAATTCTTGTCCACTGTTACAGCTTTCAATACATGGCTTGTAGTTGAGAGGAGGTATTCACTTAAAATGTTTAGAATGATGCAAAACTTCACTGAGAGTTTGTCTGGGACATTCTTGAAAGTTTATACTTTTATCATTTTTTTTTATATCTGCTGTATCTTTGCAGTAGCTTAATGTTTGAAATTATTTTGTGGAATTTTTTTAGTAAATATTCAAATGTGGCAATAGTGTCTTTTAAATATCCCCAAGCCCATGAATCTTTGAAAATATGTTTTATATATACAGTAACTTTATGTGTAAATATATAAGTGGTACAAGTTTAAAGGATGTTGATGTTCCATGTTTTTTTCCTGATATGTTGTCCAATTGTTTACAGTTCTAAGGAATTCTAATAAAAGTGTAAATATGTGATAATAATTTGACATGTCCCTCTGTGCTAGAAGATAAAGGGTTTCTGTTCTTTTTTGATGAGAGAAGTGAAAGCATATAAAAATATGTAGGAAGAAGGGGACTTGCTTGGGGGTACAGTGGTTAGAAATCAACCAGCTAAGGCAGGGGACACAAGTTCAATCCCTGGTCTGGGAAAATTTCACACACTGTGGTGCAATTAAGCCTGTGTGCCACAACTCCTGAAGCCCACACACTCTAGAGCTCATGTTCCACAAGAGAAGTCACTGCAGTGAGAAGCCCAGGCACCATAACTAGAGAGCAGGCCCTGCTTGCTGCAACTAGAGGATGCTTACACGCAGCAGTGAAGACCCACCGTAGCCAAAAAATATTTAAATAAATAAAGAAAAAGAACAGAATAAACTCAAAGTATAAGGAAGGAAATAAAAGTTTAAAAAAGAGGATCAATATCCTCCCTTGTTTCATAGGGAATATTCAGTGAGTCAGCTCAATTCTGATTCTTAAGACAATTGAAATGACTTATTCACATGGCTTGGCTCCATAGGAAGGACCATAATGAACATGTATGCCCTTTTAAGCACATGCCCCACCAGCCTTCAAGACTCTGCAACCAGCTTTGTTATGATCACCAAAGTAACCCCAGGTTGGGCCTTTCCTGGCAGTCCAGTGGTTAAGACTCCACGCTTCCATTGCAAGGGTCATGGGTTTGATTCCTGGTCAGGAAATTAAGGTCCCACATGCTGAGCAGTGTGGCCTAAAAAAAAAAAAAAAAAGTAATCAAAGGTTCAGTGACAGATAAATTTGAACTCAGAACCATGATATGGGTCAGCTCCATAGTCATTCCTTCCATTGCCCTGAGTAGAAAGACAATGACAGCTAAATAGCAGCTATAATACATAGACCTGTGGGTGATGCTTATTCCTCTGCTAGCCCAAGGTCAGAACAGACAGCCGGAAGTGACCTGACACTGAGCGTCTCCTCTGTAGATACAGACATAGCTATTACCACCTCCAGAGCCTACATTATTTCAGCCTTGGATTTCTGGTAGACCAGAAGACTCAACCACTATCAGCTTTATCAGTATTGCAAGAGACTGCTGGCTACCTTCTCTTCAATGGGGCCAAAGTCTGAGTCCATCACAGGACAGGAGATCATTGAAACTACATCTCCACCTGGGGCCCTTTCTGTGACATCATTTCCTGCAGAGCTAACAATCGAGGGTGGGGACCTCACTCAGAAGGTCATCACCTCCAGCCCCAAGGGAGTGAGGTCAGTTTCACCTTTAATACCTACCCTACAGAGGAGGCTTCAAAACCCCACCCAGCACCCAAGCACCAGGGACTTCTCCATGGACTTCCACAGGCACAGCTGGCCACTTATATGATTTTCCTGAAGTCAATAATACAGGAAGAACATCATCGTCCTTAGCAACGGCCACAGCAACAGGATCTACCCATCATTCTTCAATTTTCACTGGAATGATTCTGGGAGCTCTATAGTCCCCTTGTTCAGATAAAAATCACTGACCTCAGCACAAGACTAGAGGCCTTAAGTCCAAGGAACATAAGCACATCTGCTCCCACTGCAATTTTTCCTGATGACCAGGAAGTGAGCGCTCTGAGATTTCAGGTACAAACTCAACTCCCCAAGGATCTGATATAACAGCCCTCCCTGTTTTCATTACTTCTCTTGAGCTGCCAAACACACAGACTGACATAATGGCTCCCCTCCAGCCTTTATGCCTGATGTCTCCATTTTGGATTTGGCCCCTAGAAGATCTGTGTCTTCAGCGTCTATAATAGGTTCAGTTCATGTTGGAACCACAAGATCTCAAGGAGTCACCTCAGGGTCCAGTGATAACTCATCTGTCTCATTGCTGCCATTCCCTCCAAGGACCATGACAGATGGGGTCACGTTGCCACAGTCAGTCAGTAGCACTGAAGTGTCCATCACCGGAGAGCTTGTGCTCACCAGTGGAGAGCCAGAGCAGAGCTCCGTGCTTTCTCCCATCATGACTTCTATATCTTCGAGACAGAAGTCCACAGTTTCAATGACTCTTCCTGGAGAGATCACATCTCCAGTGAGAACCCAAACCCTCAATTCAAGTGCCCAGGGACAGAGCCTAGGGGCTCCTATATTGGAGATGACAGATCCATCCATCTCTAGAAGTGAAGTACAGACATCTTTGACCACACAACTGACCACAGAAATAGCACCAGTCTCTTCCATCTCCCTGGAGACAATCAAGGAGTTCTCTCACTTTTCTGGACCACTGAAGACCACAGAGCTTGTGGGCACAAGCATGGAATCTGGGATCAAGAAATCTCCAATTTTAATCAGTAGTTCACCTGATAGACTGGCCATTTCCAAGACCACCCCAGACACAGAGGTGAATCATTTGACAGAAGCAGCAGTGACCACTCATCAGGCTATCAGTTCTGGTTCTGAGCCATGTTCCTCTGCCCTTGCACACTCAGGGTCTCACAAGACCATTTCTTCAGTGGTTACGACGTCCACTGTGGAGACCACCAACCTGTCTCAGACTTTTCCCACTTATCCTGTGTCTACCGGGACTCAGGAAGAACCTGTTTCCACTGAAACCTCTGGGCCAATGGAGACCTGCTCAGCCATAGAGAGAAGCACAATCCCTTCTCAGGTGGATGGTGCTGCTGCTACTGATGTCACCAGGACTGAGTTCACATCTCGGGACAGAATGTGTAGCCCAGACCCTGCTCAGTCCTTAGGGATATCCAATATCTTCAAAGGAACCAATGTCAACAGTTCTACCCCCTCTTCCAACAGTTTTACAATGGAATCTTTACATATTACCTTTACAACATCAACGGGTCCCACTAGGATGAAGCCTGGGGATGCAGTTGTTCTGGACAAAACAATCACAGATTTCTGGGAAGGGATACCCTTGGATATGACTAAGATGACTGCTCCTGTGAGCAGAGGTCCAGGGACACTATCATGGAGAAGCTTTTTCTCTAAAGAAGAAACCAAATTTCTCTTTTCCCCAGTCTCTTTTCCCAGCTTCATCTTACCTTCCTCCAGTTCCTCTGAAGCACGGGAACCCACAGTCCTCATGTCACTTCCTCCTGCTTCAGAGCTGACACCAGTCACATTATCCACAAACATTCAGTCTCGGAAAACCAACACTTTCCCAGGTACTGGATCCCCAAAAGATTCCTGCTGGGCCCTGAGCACCGCTACAGGAGAGGACAGGACCCCTGGGATGACCACTGTGGACATCACCACTTCAGCGGCTAAGGATGAACCACCAAAGGTCCCCATATCTGGCATAGCTGAGACTACACTTACCAAGGAGAGCTCCTCTGGTGCAGAGTTCAGATCTGCTCCAGTCCTTGACAATTTCACCCTATTTACAAGTAAGAACCCTCAATTCCTTTGCATTGGAATTCTAAGCTTTTGTGGATGTGACTGAATGGGAGAAGATGGCTGTCAGGGATCTCCTTTAATACCTCCTAGGCAGAATCTACCTTAAAAAAAATTTTATGTATTTAGCTGTGTTGGGTCTTAGTAGCAGCATGTGGGATCTTCATTGAGGCATGCGGGATTTTTCATTTCCGTGCACAGACTTGCTATCAAATACCATATAATATCACTTATATGTGGAATCTAAAATACAACACAAATGAGCATACCTATGAAACAGACTTAAAGACATAGAGAACAGACTGTGGTTGCCAAGTGGGCCAGGGGTGGGGAGGGAAGGATTGAGAGTTTGGGATTAGCAGATACAAACTACTATACATAGGATGGATAAACAACACGGTCCTACTGTACAGCACAGGAAACGATATTCAATACCCTGTGATAAAGCATAATGGAAAAGAATGTGAAAAGGAATATATAATATGTATAACTGAATAACTTTGCTGTATAACAGAAATTAATACAACATTGTAAATCGAACATACGTCAATAATTTTTTTTTAAAAAGGAAAAAATTATCTTCTTTTTTTGTCAGAAAATTATTTTATTGAAACCAATCAGATGAGAAGTCCCCACAATTAACAAAAAGCTTTTCATCCCTTATGACCATCTTGAGGGTTTGATTTAATATAAGATTTAATATAAAAGAGACAGTTATTCTTTAAATCCCTTCTGAGAGATAAATGAAGGCATTGCTAATCCAGTGTCTAGTGAGAATGGTCCTCACAGATCCATATTCTTAGGCAATCAAAGGTGACACCTCTGTCTTCTACTTCAGGGCCAAATGAGTCTGTGGCCACTATCACCAGGGAGCCAAGTCAAGGAGAACATGGAGGTGTCGCTCGGCCAACCAGTAATCCTGCATCTCTTATGACTACGATCAGTGTGGGTAAGTAGGAGCACCATCTCTACCTCTCTTTTTTATAATTTTATTTATTTATTTTTGGATGTGCTGGGTCTTTGTTGACACATGGGCTTTTCTGGAGTTGTGGCGAGCAGGAGCTACTCTCTACTTGCGATACATGGGCTTCTCACTGAGGTGGCTTCTCCTGTTGCAGAGCATGGGCTCTGCAGTATGAGGGCTTCAGTAGTTGTGGCTCACAGGCTTAGTTACTCCAAGGAGTGTGGGATCTTCCCAGACCAGGGATTGAACCCATGTCTCTTGCCCTGGCAGATGGATTATTATCCACTGAGCCACCAGGGAAGCCCATCATCTCTATTTCCTTCAAGACTATCCCATGTCTGTCCTTTCCCCTCATCTCTGGGGTCAAAAGTTGGATTGTTTAAGGAAGTAAAATGACAAGGCTTGAAATTGATTTCTTTGACTTTTTGCCCCTCTGAGGATGTTGATTGTTTTTTTTTTTCCTAGAGATTGTATTCATGGAACATGTTTATTGCTTCACCTTAGTTATTTGTATTGTTCTTAATAATAGCCAATCAATTCAGCAACAGAAAATGTCACAGGGCCAGTTCTCTGCCCACTTTGTTTCTAAATCAGAGATCATCGCTGGAGTCTTGTGTTGATAGGGAGGATACAGACAGACTTAAGGTAATATAGGTTTCTTTTGTTGCAGTAGAAGAAGGGATCATGGTCCTTGGCCATGCCACCATAGTGAGAATAATATGAAAAAGTAGTCCCCAGAAAGAGTGCTCTTAGAAGGTTGAGCTTCTCACCCCTGTGGCAGTTACATGTCATACTCCTCAAGGATGGGAAAAGGGTTCAGGGAGACAGATGAATTTGAAAGAGGTTGAAGGTAAAGAAAAAGAATTCTGTCACCTTTCTAGTCTCTTGCTTCTCAAATAGAAATCCTTACATGGCCTTTCAGTGAACTAAGATTTAGGACATCTAGAGGAGGCTGCAAGTTGTAGGTTGAAAGTGGTTCAACAAGAGCAGGCACCAAGGAGGAAAGTAAAAACAGAGTAGGGAAAGTCTCTAGCATGGGCAGAGTCCAGATTCATCACGCCCTTCCTTGTACAGAGTCTTTCTTTTTAGGGTATGCAGTACACTTGGTTCCAGGTAACAATTTCTTCTGAGCAAACAACATGAGTCAAAGCCCTCACCCCACTCACCCTAATCCCAACCCACTCTGATCCAACTTTGGGATGGTCAGTATGTTCCCTGGTGTCCAGACTCTGGAAGTGTGGTAGGAAAGGGTAAATATTTTCTTTTCTGGAGAAGAAGGAAATATTTTGAATTGAAATCACAGGAAGGAACAAATTATATTGTCAACCAGGAGGACACCCTTTCTGTATCGCTTGCATATCACCTACCAACTCGCTTTCTAATCACAGGTATGTCCACAAGAAGCCCAGAAATAGCTACAGCCTTGAAAATCATAAGCTCCCAGGAGCCTAGCATCAGTCCAGAGACCAGGTATACTCTGGAAAATTCTCAGAAGACTTCAACAGCAGCTCTCCCTATGGTGAGCACTGTGGAACCAGGTACCCTTCAGTCCATGGCCACAGGGAGTGGCCGCATCAGCCTCCTGCACTCACCCTCAGGATTCATGACAGCAGCCAAGTCACCAGCAAGAGGAACAACTACAGAATGGGTCTCAGGCTCCCCATCTGAGGACTGGACCAACACTCACCTTGGGACTCCAGAAGGGACCAAGAAGTCACCAGGCACAGTGTCCTCTATCCCCCTAGGGTCAGCTCCTAAAGTCACCACAGGGACTAGTCCACAAAGCAGCCCAACTCAGATTCCAAGGACAACTGGAATGAGGTCAGAGCAGACAGCTGGGAGGGACCTGACTCTTGGTGGATCTCCTGGGACCACAGACATGTTGCCTAAAACCTCCATAGAACCAACCGTATTGGCAACTCTGACCTCTGAAAGCCAAGCCATGACCAGCCTCACTAATGCCTCAGAAGGAAAAACAACCTCTTCACCATCTGTCACATTCCCCTCAATGGGGTCTAAGATGCTGGCGGCCATTACAAGTGTAGTGACCAGTGATGTTGCCTCTGATCTTGGGCAACTATCACAGACCTCATCTCCTGCAGCAGTGAGCACCACGGATGTAACCACAGCCCTCACTCCAAGTATCACCACCATGGAAACCAACTCAGTCCTGACTACCAAGCCTAAGCCAAAGGAGAGTGTGGGCACCATGGACAGCACCCTGGCCACAGAGACCAGCACATCTGCTCTTGAGCACCCACTCATGTGGCCATCCACAGCTTCACCAGCCTCAATGTTTGGTCCCTGGACCATCCCAAACATGACTTCAAGCTTGGAAGCCACAAGTTCTCCTACAGCAATTTCTGCAATGGGTAAAACTTCATCCTTAGCATCAAGCACTGAGTCAGGCTCTGAGGCTACCCTCCATGACCTTGTGACTGTCGTCAGAACCAGCCTAATCATCCCATCCTCCTATGCTTCAGCTGAAAAGACAGAGGCCAGCACAAGTGTAAGAACATCTAGTCCTTTAGATGAAACTGCATCTGTGCCCATCTCAACTTCTGTTGTTGAGAGGATGAGCACCTCATTTGCTGACATTTTAAGCACCAGTTGGACTCCCAGTAGAAGACAAATGGAAGCCATGCATGTCTCAATGGCTTCCATGGACCATCCAGATACAAAGATTAGCCCCAAGGTCCTCCCATCCACTCCTCTGCCTGATTCTCTGTCCACTCATGACTGGGTCACCAGGAGTTCTGTGTCATCAGCCATAACCACTACCTCAGCTCATCAAGGGGTCACAACTCCTTCCAAACTCCCTTTGGAGAACATGATCAGCACAACTACCTCTCAGCCAGAAACCTCCACAGGGGACATTACAAGTAGGATCATTCTTGCTACAATAGTAAGTAGCCCTAAAGTCACTTTATTGAGGAGGCCAGATCTTGCTAGCAAGGAAGCAGAGAAGAGTTCTACCCAGCTTTCCACCACAGCTGCTGCAGATCCAGGACATTTGTCTATGCCGGAAGGGAACAATACCTTCTCTCCTGTACCCGCAACCTCAGTTCTTACCTCTGACTTGGGAAAAACCACAGAAGTTTTGGGCACAAGCTTGGAACCTGTGACCAGTACACTTGAAAGTGTGAACAACATCTCACAGGAGATACAAACCTCTTCAGAAGCCACCAGTGATACAGAAACAACTCATTCTTCAAGAATCACAGCAGTAACTGATACGGGGATCACTAGTTCAGCCAACACAGAGCCACCCAAAGCCACATCTGCAGTGGTTATCTCTTCTACCATAAGAGACACCAATGTCTCCACATCAACTCCAGACTCTTCCAAAACTGCACAGATTGAGACAGAGCCAACATCCTCCTTGACTGCTGGACTGAGGGATACCAGCACCCATCAGGAGGAAAGCTTAAGTAGAGATCCTTCCAAAAACACAGCAGTAACCAATATGAGGACCACCGATGATGAACACAAATCACGTTCCTTTGTCTCAACTGACTCAGAACCATCCAAAACTGTACTTCCAATGAATACAGCCATCACCATAGGGAAAACCACTGTTTCCATCCCAATGTCTAGCTTCTCTGAGACTCCAAGAATTGAAGCTGAGACAAGTTCCTCCTTGATGTTTGAAATGAGGGAAACCAGCACCTCCAAGGAAACCAGCTCATCCACAGAGAAAACTACTATCCTTCCTGATATGAACACTAGTTCTGTTACTGAGGTGACAAAGATGGAAGACAGCACAGGTGCTGAAAAGATGTTTTGGACAAGCCCTGCCTCTGTGGAAGAGACCAGCTCTCCATCTTCCCCAGTGACTTTATCTGCCGTGACATCACCCTTCACTGAGTCTCCCACATTACCAGGGAGGAGCCCCTCCTCTCCTCCCCCTGTGACTTCACGTTTCACCCATGGTGTGGTGAAGACCACAGACATTTTGGGTACTGGCTTGGGACCTGGGACCAGTTCAACTTCAACTGAGATCAGCTCCACCACTGAGATACTGTCCACCTCTGGAGTCTCCACAACTACAGAGGCGATTCAGCCTTCAGAAAACACAGCTGAGACCCATGGGGTCAACACAAGTTCTGGACATGAAGCTCATTCCTCTACCCCAGCTGACTCACAGCCATCCGATGTCACGTCTCCAGTTGTTACTCTTTCCACCTCTAGAAAGACCACTGTTTCCACATCAGTTACTCACTCAACTGAAACAATGATGATTGAGACAGACTCTACATCCTCTCTGAGCCCTGAACTTAGAGAGACCAGCACCATCCCACAGAACAGTTCAACCACAGAGAAAATCATTCTTCTTTCCAAAGTGCCCACTGATACAACTACTGAGCTCTCTAAGACACAACCCATCTCTTCCACCAGCACATCCAGCCCTGGCCCCACTCAGTCCAGCCTGTCACCAGACACTCCTAAAGGCATCATCACCAGCCTCTCTACCTCCCCTCTGACCACTGAATCTGCAGAAATGACCATCACCAGCCAGACAGGTCTCCCTGAGGCTACATCACAGGGCACACTTACCTTGAACACAGTGACCAAAGCTTCTGGGGCAGGGACTCACCCAGCTGTGACTCAGAGCTTTACACATTCAGAGATGAGCACTCTCATGAACAGGGGTCCCCAGGATGTGTCTTGGACAAGCCCTGCCTCTGTGGAAGAAACCAGCTCTCCATCTTCCCCAGTGACTTTATCTGCCATGACATCACCCTCCCCTGAGTCTCCCACATTACCAGGGAGGAGCCCCTCCTCTCCTCCCCCTGTGACTTCACTTCTTACACATGGTCTGGTGAAGACCACAGACACATTGGGTACTGGCTTGGCATCTGTGACCAGTTCACCTTCAATTGAGATCAGCTCCACCACTGAGACACTGTCCACCTCTGGAGTCTCCACAACTACAGAGGCAATTCAGCCTCCTAAAAGCACAGCCAGGACCCATGGGGTCAACACAAGTTCTGGACATGAAGCTCATTCCTCTACCCCAGCTGACTCAGAGCCATCCAATGTCACATCTCAAATTATTACTCCTTCCAGCTCTAGAGAGAACCCTGTTTCCACACCAGTGCCTCGCTCTACTGAAACTACAATGATTGAGACAGACTCCACATCCTCTCTGAGCCCTGAACTTAGAGAGACCAGCACCATCCAGCAGAACAGTTCAACCACAGAGAAAATCACTCTTCTTTCCAAAGTGCCCACTGATATGACTACTGAGCTCTCTAAGACACAACCCATTTCCTCCACCAGCATCTCCAGCCCTGGCCTCACTCAATCTACAGTGTCCCCAGACACTCCTAAAGGCATCATCACCAGCCTCTCTACCTCCCCTCTGACCACTGAATCTGCAGAAATGACCATCACCAGCCAGACAGGTCCCTCTGAGGCTACATCACAGGGCACACTTACCTTGAACACAGTGACCGAAGCCTCTGGGCCAGGGACTCACCCAGCTGTGACTCAGAGCTTTACACATTCAGAGATGAGCACTCTCATGAGCAGGGGTCCCCAGGATGTGTCTTGGACAAGCCCTGCCTCTGTAGAAGAAACCAGCTCTCCATCTTCCCCAGTGACTTTATCTGCCATGACATCACCCTCCCCTGAGTCTCCCACATTACCAGGGAGGAGCCCCTCCTCTCCTTCCCCTGTGACTTCACTTTTCACCCATGGTCTGGTGAAAGCTACAGATATATTGGGCACTGGCTTGGCATCTGTGACCAGTTCACCTTCAATTGAGATCAGTTCCACCACTGAGACACTGTCCACTTCTGGAATCTCCACAAGTACAGAGATGATTCAGCCTTCAGAAAACACAGCTGAGACCCATGGAGTCAACACAAGTTCTGGACATGAAGCTCATTCGTCTACCCCAGCTGACTCAGAGCCATCCGATGTCACATCTCAAATTGTTACTCCTTCCAGCTCTAGAGAGAACCCTGTTTCCACACCAGTGCCTCGCTCTACTGAAACTACAATGATTGAGACAGACTCCACATCCTCTCTGAGCCCTGAACTTAGAAAGACCAGCACCATCCAGCAGAACAGTTCAACCACAGAGAAAATCACTCTTCTTTCCAAAGTGCCCACTGATATAACTACTGAGCTCTCTAAGACACAACCCATCTCCTCCACCAGCATCTCCAGCCCTGGCACCATTCAATCCACGGTGTCCCCAGACACTCCTAAAGGCATCATCACCAGCCTCTCCACATCCCCTATGACCACAGAATCTGCAGAAATGACCATCACCAGCCAGACAGGTCTCCCTGAGGCTACATCACAGGGCACACTTACCTTGAACACAGTGACTGAAGCCTCTGGGCCAGGGACTCACCCAGCTGTGACTCAGAGCTTTACACATTCAGAGATGAGCACTCTCATGAGCAGGGGTCCCCAGGATGTGTCTTGGACAAGCCCTGCCTCTGTGGAAGAAACCAGCTCTCCATCTTCCCCAGTGACTTTATCTGCCATAACATCACCCTCCCCTGAGTCTCCCACATTACCAGGGAGGAGCCCCTCCTCTCCTCCCCCTGTGACTTCACTTCTTACCCATGGTCTGGTGAAGACCACAGACACATTGGGCACTGGCTTGAGACCTGTGACCAGTTCACCTTCCATTAACATCAGCTCCACCATTGAGATACTGTCCACTTCTGGAGTCTCCACAAGTACAGAGGTGATTCAGCCTTCCAAAAGCACAGCCAGGACCCATGGGGTCAACACAAGTTCTGGACCTGAAGTTCATTCCTCTACCCCAGCTGACTCAGAGCCATCCGATGTCACGTCTCCATTCATTTCTCTTTCCACCTCTAGAGAGACTGCTGTTTCCACAGCAATGCCTCACTCTACTGAAACTATGACAATTGAGACAGACTCCACATCCTCTCTGAGCCCTGAACTTAGAGAGACCAGCACCATCCAGCAGAACAGTTCAACCACAGAGGAAATCACTCTTCTTTCCAAAGTGCCCACTGATACAACTACTGAGCTCTCTAAGACACAACCCATCTCCTCCAGCAGCACATTCATCCCTGGCCCCACTCAATCCACAGTGTCCCCAGACACCCCTGAAGGCATCTTCACCAACCTCTCCACATCCCCTATGACCACAGAATCTGCAGAAATGACCATCACCAGCCAGACAGGTCTCCCTGAGGCTACATCACAGGGCACACTTACCTTGGACACATCAACCAGCTCTCCATCTTCCTCAGTGCATTCATCTGCCATGATGTCACCCTCCCCTCAGTTCTCCATAGTACCAGGGAAGAGCCCCTCCTCTCCCACCCCTGCGACCTCACTTCTCACCAGTGGTCTCATGAATACCACAGAGAAATTGGATGCCATATTCAAACCAGTGACCACTTCATCTCCACCTTTGAGTAGTCCTACCATGGAGACACTTTCCACTTCTGAATTCTCCACAGATACAGTGAAAATTCTTCCTTCCATGCACACCACAATGACCACTGAGGGTTCCAGCAGTTCTGGCCATGAACTTAGTTCCTCTGGCTCAAATTTCCCTGAGTCCTCCAGGATCACATATCCTGCTTCCTCCAGGGATGGGATCACTCTTTCCACATTAAAGCCTTCCTCCTTTGAGACCACAACATTTGAGACCAAGAAACTTTCCCATCTGACACCTGGACTGAAGGAGACAAGTATGACCCTGCGTTTTGGCTCCAGCACACTCACGAACACACCTGCATTGGCTCTGTCCACTCATGGTTTGAAGAGTCCCAAGATGGATGTTACCTCTTCTGTGACATCATCAGCACCAGTTCAGTCTCTGTCTACACAGGATACTGACGTTCCAGTGAAAACAGTCACGCGCTTTTATGCTTCTCCCTCCGTAATAGGATCTGCTGGCATAACTCTCCCAGAATCCAGTCTTTCTATGCCTGTATCAGCAAGTACTCATCACCTACACACAGATATGGTGTCTTCAGCTGAGACCATTCTTGCTAACACACTGACATCTCCCGCATCAGAGGCCATGGCTTCCTTTGCCACATCTGGAGTTCCAGGTGCCATCTCAGCTACCTCCTCAGATGGTCCATTTTCTAGGACAGAATCAGACCCCAAGGAGGATACCAAGTCTACCACTGCAAATGGTCTATCTTCTTCAGTTTCAACACCATTCCCCTCTTCAACCTTACATACCACTGATCCTTCAATGAGCTCCCTTTCTCATTGGATTACTTCCTCCCCAGCCACCCCAAGCACAGTAGACACCAACCTTGACACAGAGAGCAGAAGAACGAGTGAATCACCCTTGGTTATGACCAGTACTCTTCAGACTTGGACCCAGCCATACAGGACATCTTTGCCACCCACTATGGACACTAGAATGACAGGGAATGTTGGTTTGGGAACAGTGACAAGTTCTTTTCAAGTTATTCCACACTCAACACAGTCAACAAGTAAGGACCCACAGCTCCTACACTCTCATTATTTGGGGCCTGGCTTCTTTCCTGAGAGGTAAAAAAGGAGTTGGGCTTCCCTGGTGGCTCAGATGGTCAGGAATCTGCCTGCAATGTGGGAGACCCAGGTTCAATTCCTGGGTCAGGAAGATCCCCTGGAGAAGGAAATGGCATTAATCAGGAGTCTGATTGTTTGTTGATGTTTAGTTGCTAAATCACATCTAACTTTTTTGTGACCCCATGGACTGTAGCCCACTAGGCTCCTCTGTCCATGGGATTTCCCAGGCAAGAATACTCAAGTGGGTTGCCATTTTCTTTTCCAAGGGATCTTCCCGACCCAGGGATTGAACCCATGCCTCCTGCATTGGCAGGCGGATTCTTTACCATTGAGCCACCAGGGAAGCCCTAGGAGTCTATTACTGCACCAGAAATTCCTTTAGAAAAACTATATGTTGATCTATTTTCATTTCCAGGCACTGAGATGGGCATTGGGGAAACAAAACTAAGTAAGCAAGCAGTTGAGTAATTAGAGTACCATGATGGATATTCTAACATTACTGCTAATTCTAATGACAGCAATAATAATAACAGCAACAAATGTTTATAGAACACTTCTTCTGTGTCAAATGCTATTCTAGTAAGTTGTTTAATTCCCATTGGAACACCGTTTGAGAAGGAATTATTATAAACTCGGTTTACAAATGAGTTATAGAGATATAGAGAGAGGTTGAGTAATTTGTTCAGAGTCATTAAAGCTGGTAAGTAGTAAGAACTCAGACTGTATAAGCAAAAGCATGGCACTAGGAACCATGCTCTTAACCACTTGGCTAGGCGGGAATGGTCAGAGACGTAGAAGAAGCAGGAGATTCCTAGAAGCCAGAAGGGAGAGTTTTAAGAAGTAATGGTTCTGTCAAATGCTGCAGAAGAGCCAAGTGGAAATAAGGTGAGTTCTTTGACAACATGTGGTCCTCAAAGATTCTAGGAGCATCACTGAGTTTTAGAGGACTGAAACGACAGGTAAAATAATACATAAATAAAAGGAGAGATTCCCCCTTTAAACTGAGCCTGTTTCTATATTGAGAACAGAATCAGCAAGGGAAAGAAAAAGGAGTGAATGAAAACTGAGGGAAAAAGTATCTGTGGATATGGGAGGACCTTAAGACCTAGGAGGAGAAATACCACATTCAAAAGAACAGCAGATGAGGGAGGGAACTTAGGGGGATTTCATTCCATGGTTAAGTTGAATTCAACCACAGATTTTGTCTGGACACAAATCCAGTGAGGCCCTCCAACTACTCCAGCACTTGTTCACTAGGCAATATGTACAGGAGGGTGATTTATTTCTCAAACTAGCTTTAACAATTCACAACCAAGTTAAACACACTGAATGGGATTGATGCATCCTTAAAACATTACTTGGTAGTTGAGTCATGGGTGTTCAGAAAGCAAGTGATGAATAGAATGGTAAAAAGGTAGAACTATGGTTGGGTGGGAGGAAGGATCAAAGGAAATGAAGATTGAAGAAATAGGGATGAAAAGTTGCAAAGAAAGAAGAGAGAAATATGAAAAGAAAGATGCATGGTAGGAGGAAAGGATAAAAGGATGAATGGATGAAAGAATAAATGGGTAGATATAGGGGTAGATGGATGGTTGAATCTCTGGGTGAATGGACGGATCTATGAATGGGTGTGGCCACTCAAGACATATAGCCCTGGTTCCAGTCCATGCAGACGGTTGAGAAGAACTGAGTTGTGTAGTCAGATTAAGTGGATCCATTTAGTTCATGTTCTCCTTCTGGAAGAGATGAGTTACCTTAGGTTTCTTCCCTACCTTCTCCTACAGGCACTGATGACATTGTGAAGCATATCACAAAGATACCCAATAAAGCAGCCCATGGAGGCACCACCATCCATATTCCCCAGGCATCCACATCTGCTAGTCTTACAGGTAGGTTCAACACTTTATTTCCCAACAATATGACTTATGCTTTTATTTCTTGCTTGAGAAGGATGAAATGTTTCTTTTTTAAAAAATTAAATTTTTTCTTTCTGTATGTCTTCTTTGGAGAAATGTCTATTTAGTTCTTTGGCCCATTTTTTGATTGGGTCATTTATTTTTCTGGAGTTGAGCTGTAGGAGTTGCTTGTATATTTTTGAGATTAGTTGTTTGTCTGTTGCTTCATTTGCTATTATTTTCTCCCATTCCGAAGGCTGCCTTTTCACCTTGCTAATAGTTTCCTTTGTTGTGCAGAAGCTTTTAAGTTTAATTAGGTCCCATTTGTTTATTTTTGCTTTTATTTCCAATATTCTGGGAGGTGGGTCATAGAGGATCCTGCTGTGATGTATGTCAGAGAGTGTTTTGCCTATGTTCTCCTCTAGGAGTTTTATAGTTTCTGGTCTTACATTTAGATCTTTAATCCATTTTGAGTTTATTTTTGTGTAAGGTGTTAGAAAGTGTTCTAGTTTCATTCTTTTACAAGTGGTTGACCAGTTTTCCCAGCACCACTTGTTAAAGAGATTGTCTTTAATCTATTGTATATTCTTGCCTCCTTTCTTTTAGTCATTTATTTTTGGCTGTGTTGGGTCTTTGTTACTGTGCACGCTTTTCTCTAGTTGCAGAGAGCAGGGGATACTCTCTAGTTGTGGTTCTCGGGCTTCTCATTGCAGTGGCTTCTCTTATAATGGAGTACTGGCTTTAGGGCATGCAGGCTTCAGTAGTTGGGGCATAGAGGCTCAGTAGTTGTGGTTCCCGGGCTCTAGAGCACAGGCTCAGTAGTTGTGGCACAAAGGCTTCATTGCTCCGCAGCATGTGGGATCTTCCCAGATCAGGGATGGAACTTGAGTCTCCTGCACTGACAGGTGGACTCTTCACCACTGGGCCACCAGGGAAGCCCTGTTTCTTTGGACAAAGAATTATATGGAGTTGTAATAGGCTTCCCTGTCCCAATTGGATCTTTGTCAAGTAGTTACCAGGTAGATGCTACTTTTCCTTCCCTCCTAACATGGCTGAGTGAGTTTAGTTCAAGGTTGAATGTGTCAACTTCACATATTCACTTAATTCTAACAATGCCTATTATTAATTTACTGTGTGTTCGAGACTGTGACATAAGCTAAGGATACATAGATGAAAATACTTTGGCATTGCATCCGTGGAGCTCTCTCAGTCCAGTAGAGGAGACAGCAAAGGAACAAAATAATGAAGAGTTAACTTTTTACAACTTTTATTGGAGAATAGTTGGTTTACAATGTTGTGTTAGCTTCATACAGCAAAGTGAATGTTTCATGTATCACATACATAGATCCACTCTTTAAAAAACTATTTATTTATCTGTGTTGGGTCTTAGTTGCAGCATGCTAACCTTAGTTGTGGCATTTGGGATCTAGTTCCTGACTAGGGATCAAACCCAGGTCCTCTGCATTGGGAGCATGGAATCTTAGCCATTGGACCACCAGGGAAGTCCCTATCCACTCTTTTTCAGATTCTTTTTCCATATAGGCCATTATATAGTACGGACTAGAATGCCCTCTGCTATACAATAAGTCCTCATTAGGAGTATTTTGGCTGTGCCATGTAGCATATGGGATCATCCCAACCAGTGATCAAACCTGCATCCCCAGCATTGGAAGTGCAACATCTTAACCACAGCTACAGGGCCCAGTCAAAAAAAGAAAAAACAGTGATCTAATTTTCATACCTTTCCTCTCTTCCTTTTTCTGCTTTCACTCATTTTAGATTAGAGATTATTTCAATATGGTCCTGAGTTATTTATACTCTCTGGAATTTGGGCAACATAGCTGCCACCTCTGTCTATATTTAATAAAAAGAGCAATTTGATTTATTTGGCTTACAGAGAGCTCTTTCATCTTACGTGCATGGTTCTTTGTTAAGGAGAGTTTTGCTTCATTATGTTTTTAAATTTTGTTTCTGTTATTTTTCTGATTTCTACCTGAGTGGGGAAAAAAAAAACTTAAGTTGGTTTCCATTTTCAATTTTTCATTGTTCTCTTTTTTATTTTCACACCCTTAATATTTATAATTAACTCAGAAACTGATTTTTTCCCCAGCTGCAGTATTTTATTTATTTTTTAATTTTTTTTTAAATTTTATTTTATTTTTAAACTTTACATAATTGTATTAGTTTTGCCAAATATCAAAATGAATCCACCACAGGTATACATGTGTTCCCCATCCTGAACCCTCCTCCCTCCTCCCTCCCCATACCATCCCTCTGGGTCGTCCCAGTGCACTAGCCCCAAGCATCCAGTATCGTGCATCGAACCTGGACTGGCAACTCGTTTCTTACATGATATTTTACATGTTTCAATGCCATTCTCCCAAATCTTCCCACCCTCTCCCTCTCCCACAGAGTCCATAAGACTGTTCTATACATCAGTGTCTCTTTTGCTGTCTCATACACTGGGTTATTGTTACCATCTTTCTAAATTCCATATATATGCGTTAGTATACTGTATTTATGTTTTTCCTTCTGGCTTACTTCACTCTGTATAATAGGCTCCAGTTTCATCCACCTCATTAGAACTGATTCAAATATATTCTTTTTAATGGCTGAGTAATACTCCATTGTGTATATGTACCACAGCTTTCTTATCCATTCATCTGCTGATGGACATCTAGGTTGCTTCCATGTCCTGGCTATTATAAACAGTGCTGCGATGAACATTAACTTTACAATATTGTATTAGTTTTGCCAAATATCGAAATGAATCCACCACACGTATACCTGTGTTCCCCATCCTGAACCCTCCTCCCTCCTCCTTCCCCTACCCTCCCTCTGGTCGTCCCAGTGCACCAGCCCCAAGCATCCAGTATCGTGCATCAAACCTGGACTGGCAACTCGTTTCATACATGATATTATACATGTAATACTTTCAAACAAACCCACAACAACATAAAAAAAATTCATGGAGGAGGTGCAGCCCAAGGTGAGTCAGGCAAGGAACATGCATGCTAAGTCGATTCAGTCATGACCAACTCTGTGACCCCATGGACTGAAGCCCACCAGGGTCATCTGTCCAATGGATTCTCCAGGCAAGAATACTGGAGTGGGTTGCCATGCTGTTCTCCAGGGGATCTTCTGGACCCAGGAATCAAACCTGCATCTCTTACATCTCCTGCATTGCCAGCCAGGTTCTTTACCACTAGCACCACCTGGGAAACCCCAGGTAAAGTGAGGGCATTTTCCCATTCCAGAAGGATCTCAGCACATACCAGGCAGAGACATTTCTCTCCCTTTCCTGACATGGAGACAAAATAAGCAATTGCCAACCCAGTAAAGAGTAATCATGTTGTCCCAATTTTGTGTCCATCCTATACTTCACAGGATTATCAACAAGAGAGACAGAGAGGACAGAGACCACTGCCACAGCTCTGAAGACCACAGTGACAGTGACTACCAGAGTGTCTACTCCCACTTCAGGAATGCTGCCTCTCCTCAGGACATCAGATAAAAAGGCCAGCACAAGCACAGTAGGAACGATCATCACAACCCCAGATAGTCCAAAGATGACAGCCTCTTTGACCACCAGATCTGGAGATGAGACCAGCACTGCAGTTCCTATGACAACCCCATCTATTTTCAGTAGAGGACCAGAGACTACACCCTCACTGGACCCTAGTTCTGGGGCAGAAATGAGCACTGTAGTTCCCATGACAACCTCATCTATTTTCAGTAGAGGACCAGAGACTACACCCTCACTGGACCCTAGTTCTGGGGCAGAAATGAGCACTGTAGTTCCCATGACAACCTCATCTATTTTCAGTAGAGGACCAGAGACTACACCCTCACTGGTCACTAGTTCTGGGGCAGAGACCAGCACTGTAGTTCCCATGACAACCTCATCTATTTTCAGTAGAGGACCAGAGACTACACCCTCACTGGTCCCTAGTTCTGGGGCAGAGACCAGCACTGTAGTTCCCATGACAACCTCATCTATTTTCAGTAGAGGACCAGAGACTACACCCTCACTGGTCCCTAGTTCTGGGGCAGAGACCAGCACTGTAGTTCCCATGACAACCTCATCTATTTTCAGTAGAGGACCAGAGACTACACCCTCACTGGTCCCTAGTTCTGGGGCAGAGACCAGCACTGTAGTTCCCATGACAACCTCATCTATTTTCAGTAGAGGACCAGAGACTACACCCTCACTGGTCCCTAGTTCTGGGGCAGAGACCAGCACTGTAGTTCCCATGACAACCTCATCTATTTTCAGTAGAGGACCAGAGACTACACCCTCACTGGTCCCTAGTTCTGGGGCAGAGACCAGCACTGTAGTTCCCATGACAACCTCATCTATTTTCAGTAGAGGACCAGAGACTGCAACCTCACTGGTCCCTAGTTCTGGGGCAGAGACCAGCACTGTAGTTCCCATGACAACCAGTGCAGCTGTTCCAACTCTGACTGTTTCCTCAGATGAACCAGAGACCACAACCTCATGGGTCACCCATCCTGCAGAGACCAGTCCAACTGTTTCCAGGGCAATCTTGAATGTTTCTCCTAGAGAATCAGACAGCACATCCCCAACAACTACAAGTTCTGGGAAAGAAGTCAGTACAGCTGTTCCAACTCCAACTGTCTCCCCTGAAGTACTGGGGATGGTGACCTCACTGGTTGCTAGTCCTGGGACAGAGACCAGCTCAACTGATCAAATTCTGGCTGTTTCCCCTGGTAAGCCAGAAACAACAGTCTCCTTGATTACCCATCCTGGGACACGGGCCAATTTAAGTGTTCCAACTCCAACTGTCTCCCCTGATGTATCAAGGGTGGAAATCTCACCGACCACCACTTCTGGGGCAAAGACCAGCACAACTTTTCCAACTATGACTGGTTTCCCACATGAACAAAAGACAACAGCCTCATTGGTCACCAATCATGGGACAGAAGCCATTTCCATTTTTTCAACTTTGACTGTCTCCCCTGATAAACATGATACAACAGCCTCATGGCTCCATTCCACAGAGACCAGCACACCTGATTCCAAAACAACTCTGAATTTTTCCCCTAGAGAATTAGACACCACATCTTCAGCAACCACCAGTCCAGGGGCAGAAGCCAGTTCAGCCACTCCAGTGATGACTATCTCACCTAGCAAACCAGTGATGGTGACCTCACTGGTTATTAGTTCTGGGACAGACACCAGTACAACCTTTCCAACTTCGACTGGGTTCCTGCATGAATTAGAGTCAACAGTGTCCTTGGTCACCCAGCCTCCAGAGTCTGACCCAACTGTTCCTAAGACAATGCCTATTTCCCATAATGAATCAGATACCATGCTCTCAGTGGTCACCAGTCTTGGAGCAAAAGTCAGTTCTGTCCCAACTACAACTGTCTCACCTGGCATATCAGGAATGGTGACCTCACCGGTTACCAGTTCCACAGCAGAGACTAGTTCAACGTCTCCAACTCTGACTGGTTCCCTACATGAACCAAAGACCACAGCCTCATGGGTCACTCATTCTGAGACAAAAGTCAGTTCAACTGTTCCAACTATGACTGTTTTCCCTGAGAAGTCAGATACAACAGTCTCTTTGGTTACCCACCCTGAAGAGACCAGCTCAACTGTTCCCAGGAAAACCTCCAGTGTTTCCCATAGTAAATCAAACACCACATTCTCAGTGGCTACAAGTCCTGGGGAAGAATTCAGTTCAGCTGTCCCAGCTACAACTGTCTCACCTGCTGTATCAGGGATAGTGACCTCACAGGTTACCAATTCTGTGGCACAGACCAGTACAACTTTTACAACTGTGACTGATTCTATGTACAAATCAGAGACAACAGCATCAGGAGTCACCCATACTGAGAAAGATGCAAGTTCAGCAATTCCAACTATGACTATTCTCCCTGGGAAGCCAGATACAACAGTCTCACTGGTTACCCATCTTGAAGAGACCAGCAAAAGTATTCCCAGGACAACCCCCAATGTTTCCCAGAGTGAATTTGACACCACACCTTCAATAGCCACTAGTCCTGGGGCAGAAGGCAGTTCAGCTGTCCCAGCTATGACTATCTCACCTGGTGTACCAGAGATGATGACCTCACTGATTACCAGTTCTGTTGCAGAGGCTAGTACAACTATTCCAACTCTGACTGATTCCACACACAAACCAGAGACAACAGCCTCAGGGATCATCCACTCTGGGACTGAAACAAGTCCAGCTGTTCCAACTATGACTGTTTCACCTGGGAAGCCAAATACAACAGTCTCAGTGGCCACCCATCCTGAAGAGACAAGTCCAACTTTACCCAGGACAACCCCCAGCGTTTCCCATACTGAAACAGACACCACATTCTCAACAGCCACCAGTCCTTGGACAGAATCTAGTTCAGCAGTCCCAGCTACAACTGTCTCACCTAGTGTATCCAAGCTGGGGACCTCTCTGGTTACTAGTTCTCGGGAAGAAATTAGTACCACTCTTCCAACACTGATTGCTTCTCCAGGTCAAGTGGAAACCACAGCCTCATGGGTGACTCATTCTGAGCCAAAAGCCAGTCCAGCTAGTCCAACTCCACCTGTTTCCACTAGTGTACCACATATAGTGAACCCACAAGCCACCAGTTCTGAGACAAAAACTAGTATTGTTATTCCAGCTCTGACACTTTCTCCCTTTGAGCCAAAGACCACAGCCTCATTGGTCACTCATCCTGAGATGCAGGCCAGTTCAGCTACTTCAGTTGTCTTCTCTACTATGCCAAGGTTGGTGACCTCACTTTTCACAAGTTCTGGGACAGAGACAAGTACAGCTTTTACAATTCCAACTGATTCTTCACATAAACCAGAGACAGCAGCCTCATGGGTCATGCATTCTATGGAGACCAATACTCCTATTTCTAGAACAACTCCAAGTTTTCCTCATAGTAAATCAGACATCACACCCTCAATGGCTACAAGTTCTGAGGCAAAAGCCAGTTCAGCCATTCCAACTACAACTATCTCCCCTAGTGTGCCAGATGTTATGACTTCTCTGATCACTAGTTCTAGAGCAGAGATCAGTACAACTTTTAGAACTATGACTGATTCTACACACAAACCAGAGGCAACAGCCTTAGCAGTCACCCACTCTGGGACAAAAACAAATTCAGCTATTCTAACTATGACTGTTTCCCCTAAGAAGCCAGAAACAACAGTCTCACTGGTCACCCATTCCAAAGATACCAGCCACACTGTTCCGAGGACAACCTCCAATGTTTTCCAGGGTTTATCAGACACCACACCCTCAATGACTACCAGTCCTGCAGCAGAAGTCAGTTCAGCTGTCCCAGCTAAGACTGTCTCACCCAGTATACCAGGAATGGTGACCTCACTGGTTACCATTTCTGAGGCAGAGACCAGTACCACTTTTCCAACTCTGACTGATTCCTTATATGAATCAAAGACCACAACCTCATGGATCACCCATTCTGAGACAAAAGCCAGTTCAGCTGTTCCAACTTTTCCAACTCTGACTGATTTTACTCACAAACCAGAGACAACAGCCTCAGAGGTCACCCATTCTGGGAAAGAAACAAGCTCAGCTATTTCAACTATGACTGTTTCCGCTGGGAAGCCAGATACAACAGTCTCACTGGTTATTCATCATGAAGAGACCAGTCCAACTGTTCCCAGGACAACCTCCAAAGTTTCCCAGAGTAAATCAGACACCACAACTTCAACAGCGACCAGTCCTGGGACAGAAACAAGTTCAGCTGTCCCAGCTACAACTGTCTCACCTGGTGTATCAGGGCTGGTGACTTCTCTGGTTACCAACTCTGTGACAGAGATCAGTACAACTTCTCCACCTCAGACTAATTCCACACTGAAACCAGAGACTACAACCTCAGGGCTCACCCAGACTGAAACAAGTTCAGCTGTTCCAATTCTGATTGCTTCTCCTGGAAGGCCAGATACAACAGTCTCACTTGTCACCCATCCTGAAGAGACTAGCCTAACTGTTCCCAAGACAACCCTCAGTGTTTCCCATAGTGAATCAAACACAACACCCTCAACAAACACTAGTCCTGAGGCAGAAACCAGTTCAGCTGTTCCAACTATGGCTGTTTCCCATGGGAAGCCAGATACAACAGTCTCACTGGTTATTCATCATGAAGAGACCAGCTCAACTGTTCCCAGGACAACCTCCAAAGTTTCCCAGAGTAAATCAGACACCACAACTTCAACAGCCACCAGTCCTGGGACAGAAACAAGTTCAGCTGTCCCAGCTACAACTGTCTCACCTGGTGTATCAGGGCTGGTGACTTCTCTGGTTACCAATTCTGTGACACAGATCAGTACAACTTTCCCAACTCAGACTTATTCCACACTGAAACCAGAGACTACAGCCTCAGGGGTCACCCAGACTGAAACAAGTTCAGCTGTTCCAATTCTGATTGCTTCTGTTGGAAGGCCAGATACAACAGTCTCACTTGTCACCCATCCAGAAGAGACCAGCTCAACTGTTCCCAGGACAACCTCCAAAGTTTCCCAGAGTGAATCAGACACCACAACTTCAACAGCGACCAGTCCTGGGACAGAAACAAGTTCAGCTGTCCCAGCTACAACTGTCTCACCTGGTGTATCAGGGCTGGTGACTTCTCTGGTTACCAATTCCGTGACACAGATCAGTACAACTTCTCCACCTCAGACTAATTCCACACTGAAACCAGAGACTACAGCCTCAGGGGTCACCCAGACTGAAACAAGTTCAGCTGTTCCAATTCTGATTGCTTCTCCTGGAAGGCCAGATACAACAGTCTCACTTGTCACCCATCCAGAAGAGACCAGCTCAACTGTTCCCAGGACAACCTCCAAAGTTTCCCAGAGTGAATCAGACACCACAACTTCAACAGCGACCAGTCCTGGGACAGAAACAAGTTCAGCTGTCCCAGCTACAACTGTCTCACCTGGTGTATCAGGGCTGGTGACTTCTCTGGTTACCAATTCCGTGACACAGATCAGTACAACTTCTCCACCTCAGACTAATTCCACACTGAAACCAGAGACTACAGCCTCAGGGGTCACCCAGACTGAAACAAGTTCAGCTGTTCCAATTCTGATTGCTTCTCCTGGAAGGCCAGATACAACAGTCTCACTTGTCACCCATCCTGAAGAGACCAGCCCAACTGTTCTGAAGACAACCCCCAGTATTTCCCATAGTGAATCTGACACCGCACCCTCAACAGCCACCAGACCTAGGACAGAAACCAGTTCAGCTGTCCCAGCTACAACTGTCTCCCCTAGTTTACCATATACAGTGAACTCTGAGACAGACACCACCATGGTTATTCTACCTCTGACTCTTTCTCCTGGTGAACCAGCAACCACAGCCTTATTAGTCACCTCTTCCAGTGCGAAGACAAGCACAAATTCTCCTGCTTCAACTGTTTTTCCTCATTTACCAGAAACCACAGCCTCACCATCCATCTGGCCTGAGTTGGAGACTAGTACAGCTCTTCCATCTCAGACTGTTTCTCTCAGTCCACCAGAAACATTCTCTCTCTTCACCATACCTGTGACCATGACAGCCAGAGTTGATCTAAATCCAACTGTTTCACTTGGTGTTCCTGCAGAAACAGCCTCAGTCTCCACTGAGGAGACAGAACTCAGCACAGCTATTAGAGTGTCAGCTATTTCCCATGGTTTACCAGAGACCACAGGTTTACTGGCCACCAGTCCTGAAGCCAAGGCCAGTACAAGTCTCCCTGCTCTGACTCTTTCCCCTGGTGGTCTTGGGCCTTCCAGGACCCCTGCAACAACCGTTGAACTTTATACTGTAACTTCTGGGAACACAGAAACCTCACCACCTGCAACCTCAGTTGAACTCTCAGAATTTCCCAAAAATGTGGCAGGGGACACTGTGACCTTGAGACCATCAGAGACCACAATGCAACCAAAAACCAGTCATGTGGAAGAATTAAGTACAACCACTATCCTGAAAACCACCACTGTTGAGACCACTCATTTAGCTGCCACAGGTTCAGGCCCCACTGTGGCCGAGACCACAACCACCTTCAACACACTGGCTGGAAGTCCTTTTGCCCATGTGACCACACCTGGAACATCCACCTTGGCCTCTGTGACTGTGACTTCAGGAACAAGTAAGAATAATGTTTTTATTGTGATAAAAAATATACATATATGAAATAATTGGAGTATTATTACCCACTCCAGTATTCTTGCCTGGAAAATCCCATAGGCAGAGGAGCCTGGCAGACTATAGTCCATAGAGTTACAAAGAATTGGACACGACTAAGCAACTGGGCATATATGAAATAGTATATACATTTACCAATCATATGTAAATGGAGAGTTCAGCAGCATGAATTACATTGACACTGTTGTGCAAACATCTCCACTACCTGTTTTCAAAATTTTTTATCACCCTGAACAGGGTCTGTGAACTCATTAGGCAAAAATTCCCCCTTTCCCACTCCTTCCAGCCCATGGTAACATCTAATCTATTCATGGTCTATATGAATTTGCCTATTATAGGCATTTCATATAAGTGGGATCATACAATGTATGTTTCCTTTTGTGTCTGGCTTGTTTTGTGTAGCATGGTATCTTCAAGGTTCATCCATGTTGTAGTGTTTATCAGAACTTCATTCCTGTTGACTTTTGCTGTTTAGTCACTAAGTCGTGTCAGATTTTTTGAGACCCCATGGACTGTAGCACTCCAGTCTCCTCTGTCCATGGGATTTTCCAGGCAAGAATACTGGAGTGGGTTGCCATTTCCTTCTCCAGGGATCTTCTTGACCCAAGGATTGAACTCGCATCTTCTGCAGAGGCAGGCAGATTCTTTACCACTGAGCCACCAGATGAATAATATTCCGTTTGTACAGATGGACCACATTTTGTCCGGTCACCTGTTGGACACTCAAGCTGTGTCCATCTTCTGGCTATGATGAATAATGCTGCTGTGAACTTGGGTGTGCACTGATCTCTCTGAGTCCCTCTTTCCATTCCTTTGGGTATATACCTAGAATAGAAATTGTTAAGTCATTTGGTGAATTACTTGTTAGGCCTGCCTTCACAAAGTACAAAAAACTGAGTGGCTTAAGCAACAGAAATTTGTTGTCTCACAGTTCTGGAGGCTGGAGGGGGACCCTAGGAGAATGCACAGAACATGAACTGTGGAATTAACCTATCTTGGGTGGGGAGGGAGCTAGGATATTTATCTACCAACTCCCAGGAATCACTGCTACAGGGATGGTCCCTGGGCCTAAGTCCCCTAAGACAAAGAGATGCAGGTGCTGGTATGTGCTGAAATGGTAAGAGCAAAGGGGAAGTGGGAACAAGGTGATCGATTCTGCATCCTAAGAACCTACATATTGTTGTTTTTGTAGTCACTAAGTCATGTCTGACTCTTTGCAACCCCATGGACTGGACATAGCCCACCAGTCTCCTCTGTCCATGAGATTTCCCAGGCAAGAATACTGGAGTGGGTTGCCATATCCTCCTCCAGGGAATCTTCCCGCCCCAGGGATTGAACCTGTGTCTCCTGCATTGGCTGGCAGGTTCTTTACCATTGAGCCACCAGGGATGCCCTAAGAATCCATGTAATCCCAAGCAAACTGGGATGGTTGGTCAGCTGATATGGGAGGAGCTTGGACAAGGACTGCTGCATGGGGTGTCCCAGGTGGGACAGCCTATGCCAGACCCCGATGTGGGGAGTGGGATAAAGGTGTGCCCTCAGAGCCTTAGCTCCCGCCCTCAGCCCAGGCTTGACTCAGAACTGGCCTCATTTTACTTTCCCAGCCATTGCAGCTGCATATCCTTTCTTGATGCCTTTTACTGTCAACTTCACCATCACCAACTTGCAGTACACAGAAGACCTGGGACACTCGGACTCTAAGATATTCAAAGACACTGAGAAAGACCTGCAGCTGCTGGTGAGAGACCCACACCAACGCCCACCTTGCCTCGGCCTCCCAACAGCCTGCTGTCTTGTCCCTCTCACTCATCTCCCTCTCATTCTTTCCAGCTCAGGCCTTTGTTCAGAAACAGCAGCATTGGTTCCCGGTACGCCGGCTGTAGACTGACCTTGCTCAGGTGAGACGTCTCCCAGGGAACTAAGATCCCACATGCTTCGTGGCATGGCCAAAAGATTAAAAAAGAAGAAGAATGCATGAATAATAGCCATATTTCTCCTACCCCCACCCCCCGCCAAAAGAAAAGCATAATGAGGAAGGGGGTCATCGTTTCTATTTTTCCACAATATTACCATCTGGCTTTAGTGGAAGACACAGCAGACTATATGCTTCTGCATTCCATATTTACAATATTTCACCTTGTGGCCTCTGGAGAAAAAAATCATTGTATACTCTTGAAAGAGTAAAAGTGAAAATAATATCTTAGTATAACTATGAAAATATTTTTCACTTGGTGGATGCCCTGTAAGGTTGAGGAACTCTAGGGGAGTCTGGGCTGCACTTTGAGAACTGCTGTACTATGCTATAGGGACATGTGATGGGAATACTTTGAAGTGCATGGATAATACCAAACAGAATTCCCAGACAAGAGAGGAATGGGATCTTTCTTCCTTCCTGAAAAAGCCACTGCTTTGGGTGAATCACTGAAGGGTCAGCTTAAATTCAAGACAAAGATTTTTTTTCCTTTATTTATTTATTTAAAATATGTTTTCATGGAACTAGTTCTTTTTATATATAACATT
Source organism: Bos taurus (assembly GCF_002263795.3). NCBI lineage: Eukaryota > Metazoa > Chordata > Mammalia > Artiodactyla > Bovidae > Bos > Bos taurus. The sequence continues at coordinate 13,263,262 of NC_037334.1, read as the reverse complement.
TTTTATAGAACATTTTTAAATTGGAGTATAATTGCTTTTGGAGTAGGAAATGGCAACCCACTCCAGTATTCTTGCCTAGAAAATTCCATGGACAGAGGGGCCTGGCAGGTTCTCAAAGAGTCAGACACAACTGAAATGATTTAGCACACACACATGCACGAGCAACTCAACACACAATTGCTTTACAATGTTGTGTTAGTTTCTGCTGTACAACAGAGTGAATCAGCTATATGTATACATCTATTCCCTCCCTCTAGAGCCTCCCTCCCACCCCAACCCCCATCCCACCCCTCTAGGTTGTCAAAGAGCACCAAGCTGAGCTCCCTGTGGTATACAGTAGCTTCCCACTAGCTATCTGTTTCACACATGGTAGTGTATACACGTTAGTGCTATGCTCTCCATTCATCCTACCGTCCTCTTTCTCCCCTGTGTCCGCATGTCCTTTCTCTACATCTTCATCTCTATTCCTCCCCTGCAAATAGGTTCATCTGTGGCATTTTTCTAGATTCCATATATATGCATTAATATAACTTGTTTTTCTCTTTCTGACTTACTTCATTCTGTATGACAGACTCTAGGTCCATCCACATGACTACAAATGATCCAATTTTGTTCCTTTTTATGGCTGAGTAATATTTCATTGTTTGTATGTACCACATCTTCATTATCCATTCATCTGTTGATGGACATCTAGGTTGCTTCCACAAGACAAAGATATTTTTGAACCATCTTTCCCTTTATTTCTTCTTAACTCATTTTCTCTGTTTTTCTCCAAACTTGGTTGCCCACCCAACATGTGTTCCCAAAGAGTTGACCTCAGCCTTTGGATTTGCCCATGTGAAAATAAAATCCCCCCCTTTCAGGCTCCATGAAGGTTGTTACACCATGTCACAGCCAGCCATGGGGTGATTCATTCACAGTCTCCAAGGCCTATGATGCTCTTGGGTTTCCCTTCCACATGCTGTTGCTGTTCAGTTGCTAAGTCATGTCCAACTCTTTGGGACCCCATGGACTGCAGCATGCCAGGCTCCTCTGTCCTTCAGTATCTCCTGGAGTTTGCTCAAATTTATGTCCATTGAGTCAGTGATGCTATCTAACCATCTCATCCTCTGTTGCTCCCTTCTCCTCCTGCCTTCAAATTTCCCAGCATCAGGGTCTTTTCCCAATGAGTCTGCTCTTCACATCAGGTGGCCAAAGTATTGGAACTTTGGTATCTGTCCTTCCAATGAATATTCAGGGTTGATTTCCTTTAGAATTAACTGGTTTGATCACCTTGCAGTTCAAGGGACTCTCAGGAGTCTTTTTCAGCACCACAATTCCACATGCTCCCTATCCTAGAAATCTCTGTTGTCCTCCCTAAGATTTTTACATCCCCAACCCCAGGGCCCAAGCAGGACTCTGGTTACTGGAGTGGTCACTATCTGTATTTACCTTCATGAGTAGACAGGGAGTGTATTAAGGGCTGGTAGGTGAAACAATGAGTTTGAATCAATTAATAAAAAGAATGAGGATATTACTGAGCCATAAAAAGGGACAAAATTGGGTCATTTGCAGACATGTGGATGGACCTTGAGAGCATCATACAGAGTGAATAAGTCAGAAAGAAAAAAACAAATATCGTAAATTAACACGTGTGGAATCTAGAAAAATGGTATAGATGATTTTATTTGCAAAACAGAAATAGAGACACAGATGTAAAGAACAAATAAATGGATACCAAGACAGAAGGGGGGATGGAAGGAATTGGAAGATTATGATTGACTTATATACACTACTGATCTGCTATGTATAAAATAGATAACTGATGGGAACATGCTGTATAGCACAGGGAGCTCTACTTAATGCACTCTGGTGACCTGAATGAGAAGGAAGTCCACAAGGGAGGGTGTATATGTAAACATACGGCTAATTCACTTTTCTCTACGGTAGAAACTAACAAACATTGTAAAGCAGCTATACTCCAATAAAAATTAATTTAAAAAATTAAAAGTTAAAAAAAAGAATGGGGATGAAAACAAGAAATAGAGCTAAGGAGTAGCCCTGCAGAGTATTGCACTTAGGAGCTGGAGGGATCTGGAGCCCCACATAAGATGGAAAAAGATGTGTTAGAAAAAGCAGGTGAAATCCAGGGAAGAGTGCTGACCCAGGGACTTTTCTGGTGGTCCAGTGGCTAAGACTCCACACTCCCAATGCAGGGGGGCTGGGTTCCACCCCTGGTCAGGGAACTAGAGCCCACACATGTCGCAATGAAGACCTGGCACAGCCAAAACAATAAAATAAAACAAATAAATGGAGTATTACTCAGCCATTAAAAAGAATACATTTGAATCAGTTCTAATGAGGTGGATGAAACTGGAGCCTATTATACAGAGTGAAGTAAGCCAGAAAGAAAAACATAAATACAGTATACTAACTCATATATATGGAATTTAGAAAGATGGTAACAATAACCCTGTGTACGAGACAGCAAAAGAGACACTGATGTATAGAACAGTCTTATGGACTCTGTGGGAGAGGGAGAGGGTGGGAAGATTTGGGAGAATGGCATTGAAACATGTATAATATCATGTATGAAACGAGTTGCCAGTCCAGGTTTGATGCATGATAGTGGATGCTTGGGGCTGGTGCACTGGGACGACCCAGAGGGAGGGTATGGGGAGGGAGGAGGGAGGAAGGTTCAGGATGGGGAACACATGTATATCTGTGGTGGATTCATTTTGATATTTGGCAAAACTAATACAATATTGTAAAGTTTAAAAATAAAATAAAATTAAAAAATAAAAAATAAAAATGAATAAAAAAAAGAAAATTCATAGAAGTAAAAATTGCCAGAAAACAAATAAAATATTAATATATTTCAGCATTACTGAAAAATTAGACAAATAAAAAAACTGCCTTCATTAATAAAAAAAAAAAAAAAACAGGGAAGTGATCTTAAAAAGGGTAAAAATAAACATCTACAAAATGCAAATAGAGTTACAGATGTAGAGAACAAACTTATGGTTACCAGCAAGTAAGGTGTAGGGAGGGATAAATTGGAAGACAGGGATTGATATATACACACTACTCTATACAAAACAGATAACTCATTTTTATAAACAACTAAGGACCTATTCTCAGAGAAGGCAATGGCACCCCACTCCAGTACTCTTGCCTGGAAAATCCCAAGGACGGAGGAGCCTGGTGGGCTGCAGTCCATGGGGTCGCTAAGAGTCGGACACGACTGAAGCGACTTCACTTTCACTTTTCATTTTCATGCATTGGAGAAGGAAACGGCAACCCACTCCAGTGTTCTTGCCTGGAGAATCCCAGGGATGGGGGAGCCTGGTGGGCTGCCGTCTATGGGGTCACACACAGTAGGATACGACTGAAGCGACTTAGCAACTTAGCAAGGGCCTACTCTATACCACATGGAGCTCTGCTCAATACTCTTTAATGGCCTAGGTCTATATGGGAAAAGAGTCTTAAAAGAAGTGGATACATGTCTAACTAATTCACTTTGCTGTACAGCAGAAACTAACACAAAATTGTAAGTCAACTATCCTCCAAAAAGAATTTTTAAAAAATAAAACCAAGGAGTACAATTGAAGGGGAAGCAATGTGAAGAGCATCCAACCTTTAAGCGTCCTTCATGTTCCTGTTCCTGTGTCCCTTCTTCCCCAGGGCTGATAAGGATGAAACAGGCACCAGGATGGATGCTGTCTGCACGTACCGCTCAGATCCCACAGGCTTCAGGCTGGACACGGAACGTCTGTATTGGGAACTAAGCCAGCAGACCCAGGGTGTCACTCGGCTGGACCACTACACCCTGGACAGGAACAGTCTCTATGTCAATGGTGAGTAGCTCTGCGCTAGCTGGGGTCTCCTCCCTCTCCCCAGATGGGGCCTCTTTGCAGTGTGATTTCTCTGTACCCACTTTCATGGTTCTGGAACAACCTAGAATTTCCATAGGGACTCAGTTCTCTCCCCTCAGAACAACTTAAAAGGAACTTTTCAGATCTGGAAATAAAGATTCCCTCCAAAGTCTTCTTCATTCCAATGACCTTTCACAGAAGCCCAAATGAAACACGCAGACATCTAGGAAGAAAGCAAGCCCACAGCAGTCACTGGGGTTAACTCTTCCCCGAGAAACAATGAGTTTGCAATGCAGTGACTAATCCTCACGTCTTTATTTTCCCAATAACAGCTTGTGGTCCTTTACTCACTCTCCAAGGCTCTGCTGGAACTAAACCCCACCTAAGAAATAAACAACAAAGCTGTTAGTAATGTTTTTTAGCAACAAATTCCTTTGCAATAATGCTCTTAGCAACAATACCTACAATAACACCTGGACTAAAGGCTAGTATATATTGAAGGACCCATGTTCTAGAGCGTATGTATTATGCCTTGGTAAAACTGCCCAACATGGAGTTTTATGTATATTTGGACTTTTATGTATATTTTGGAGTTTTATGTATATTTTTGGAGTTTTATGTATATTTTACAGAGGAACAAACAAGGCTCAGGAAGAGAAATCCATTTTTCCAAGACCAGACAAACTAATACAATTGGTAGAATTGGGACTCAAACCTAAATTGACTGTAAAATCTAAGCCTGCTTAATTACTAGGCTACACTCCAGACTAACCCAGCTAAATACCAAGCTCAAATATTGGGATGGAAAAGCATATTAAAGGACTTCTAGGGACTTCCCTGGTGATCCAGTGGCTAAGACTCCACACTCCCAATGCAGGGGACCCAGGTTTGATCCCTGGTCAGGGAACTCGATCCCACATGCTGCACTTAAGAGTTCACATGCCACAAGTAAAGACCCCATGTGACACAATTAAGCCCCAACACAGCCAAATAAACAAGTAAATAGAAACAAATATTCAAAAAATAAAGGACCTCTAATATGACAATTTAAACTAATTATGTCCTCATTATATCAACTTGGACAATGTCTTTCTTCTTGGATTAAAATCTGTTTTGTATTTCAGTAGTCCTTAAGAATTACCTAAAAGCAGTAATTAACTACTGTGGGTTTTGGTGAATTACAGGTCTTGCTTCAGTTAAGCCCTGGTCCTGCCTTTTACTTACTCTGTGGCCCTGGGCAAGTCATGACCTCTCTAGACTTTTGTCCATTTTTTAGAGTGAAGTTCTTTTTTAAAGTCATCTAAGATTAGTGTGAGGGTCAAATGAGATAAACCTGAATAATTCAAGTTAACTGGGCACCATGTGGCCCAGTCTCAGAGAGGAGTTTTATTTCAATAAACCCATTCGAACCATCAAATACAAAATAAGTTTCAGTTACATTTCTTTGTTGTTATTATTTATTCTCTAAGTCATTTCCGACTCATTTGCAACTCCATGGACTGTAGCCCACCAGGTTCCTCTGTCCATGGGATTTCCCAGGCAAGAATATTGGAGTGGATTGCCATTTCCTTCTGGGGATCTTTCCTACCCAGGGATCAAACCCATGTCTCCCGCATAGGTAGACAGGTTCTTAACCATTGAGTCACCAATGAGGATCCCAGCCATGATCCAGAACCATACTTATTCAAATCCTCTTTCCCTCATTTTCTCTTATTCTCCAACTTTATACTCTCTGTCTGACCCCCACGTCTCTCTCTTTCTTCCTCTCTCTCACTATCTCAATCCCAACATCACAGAAGTCCAAGAACTATGCTGTCAAAGCTCAAGCTTTGTCTTTGGAGAGTTGGGGAGTGGGAGAAACTCAAAGCACAAGGTCAAAATTGTATATCATGGATGAAGAAACAAAAACAAGGCTGAAAACACTCACAGGAAATTGTTGTCCTTGTTCATTTGATAAAGCTCCAGTGGCTCAGATGGTAAAGAAGATGCCTGTTATGTGGGAGACCCGGGTTCAGCCTCTGGGTCAGGAAGACCCCCTGGAGAAGGGAATGGCAACCCACTCCATTGAGATAGTGACAGAAAGAGAGAGAAAGAGAGACTTGGGGGTCAGCCAGAGAGCATAAAGTTGGAGAATAAGAGAAAATGGGGGAAAGAGGATTTGAATAAGTATGGTTCTAGATCGTGGATAGGGTCCTCTTGGGTGGTTCAGTGGTAAAGAACCCATCTACCTATGCAGGAGACATGGGTTCAATCCTTGGGTTTGGAAGATCTCCTGGAGAAGGGAATGGCAACCCACTCCAGTTTTCTTGCCTAGAAAATTCCATGGACAGGTCCATGAGGTGGCAAAGAATTGGACATGACTGAGAGACTAACACACTCATTTGGTGAGGTTGATAATATTCCAGGCAGCTGGTAAATTCCCAAAAAAACTGAGAGTGGTTTGATCATTGTCTTCTTTGAGGTTAATGGTTATGAGGATGAAATTAATCAGAAGGACCAGAGTAAGAGGCAGTTCACTCACAAAGAGTAACCATCAGGACCTCCCAAGTGGTCAAGTGATTAAGACTCTGCCCTCCCAATGCAGGGGGCACAGGTTCGATCTGTAGTCAGGGACCTAAGATCCCACATGCTGCACTGTGTGGCCAAAAAATTAAAAAAAAAAAGAAGAACCATCATTATTTATTGGTGAATCTCAAAGAAAATACTCAGTAAGGTCTGTAAGTTTGTGTTTCTAGTTCTACACTTCACTCCTTTCTTAATGTTCTCCCATCATCTTATGCTTTCTTTCTGCCTCTCCTTGCAGGTTACAACCATCGGTACTGGATCCCCACCACCAGCAGTGAGTAATGAGGGCTCAAATGTTTCCATGACCCTGGGACCCTTCCACCCTAAACCTGTTCCCTTTCCCATTCCCCATTCCCCAAATCCTCAGCCCCACAATAGCCTCAGACCAGCAGAAGTCTCATGTTAAGCCAAGGAACAGATATAAGTTTCCATCAACCACTGTTACCTCTCATAGCTTTATGAAAGGCCCCAACAGTTTTATTCTTTCAGCTCCAGTGACCTCCACCTTCTCTCCAGGACCTCCAGCATCTCCAACTTCCATCCCTAGCTCTACAGGTAAGAATCTAATCTTTGGATCTCATGAAACTTCAACTTCCATTCAATGGCTGATGGATTCTTGCATGGTCTGGACCCTGATGCCCACACAGCCTCAGCCCATCCCACTGTCTACCCTGCTCTCTAGTCCAGCCTCATTTCTGTTCCTGCAGGGCCCAAACATCCATCCATCCTTACTGTTCTTGGAACTTACTGTTCTATGAACTCAGCTGTGCTTGGTTCTTCCTTGTTCTCCAGATCTCATCTCAGCATGTTCTTGCTCAGACACCACCTCCTAGAAAATAGCTTTTCCCTAGCTGATCTCTATTCTATTTCTATGAATAGTTCCTTCCTGGAAATTACTGCTATTCTGTTACCAGGAATGTGGAGGAAAGGGAACCCTTGTACACTGTTAATGGGGATGTAAATTGATGTAGCCACTGAGCAAAACAGTATATAGAGGTTTCTCAAAAAACTAGAAGTAGAAGCACTATATGATCCAACAGTTTAACTCGGGTATATATAGCCAAAGAAAACAAAAACACTGATTTGAAAAGACACTGCACTCCCAATGTTCAGAACAGCACTGTTTATAATTGTCAAGTTATGAAGGCAACCTAAGTGTCCATCAACAGATGAATCAATAAAGATCTCACACACACACACAGCATGGAATACTACTCCTCTTAAACAAGAAAGGAATTTTGCCATTTGTTAGCAACCTGGATGGACTTGAAGGGCATTACGCTTAGTAAAATAAATCAGACAGAGAAAGACAAGTACTGTATGATATCACTTATATGTGGAATCTAAAAAATACAACAAACTAGTTAATATAACAAAAAAGAAGCTGACTCACAGGTATAGAGAAGAAAGTAGTGGTTATCATTGGGAGTTGGGGAAGGGCGATACAGAGGTGGGGAGGGGGAGATACAAACTATTGGGTGTAAGATAGAGTCAAGTATGTATTGTACAGCACAGGGAATGTAGCCAATATTTTGTAATACCTGTAAATGGAAATAGTTGCAAATTTAAAACTGTGTAAAATTTTTCAAATCATTCAAAAAAATTTTAATAAATGTAGACTTGTCCATGAAATATATAAGATGCACTTTTTTTTCAATTTTTATTAGGATATGTTGTGTTAGTTTCAGGTGTACAACAAAGTTCTACATATATCTATATCCACTCTTTTTTTAGATTCTTTTCCCATATAGACCATATAATGACCCATATAGGTCATTACAGAGTGTTGAGTTCCCTGTGATATACAGCAGGTCCTTATTAGTGATCTATTTTATATATAGTAGTGTATATATTGGAGAAGGAAATGGCAACCCACTCCAGCGTCCTTGACTGGAGAATCCCAGGGACGGAGGAGCCTGGTGGGCTTCTGTCTATGGGGTTGCACTGAGTTGGACATGACTGAAGCGACGTAGCAGCAGTGTATATATGTCAATTTCAATCTTCCAGTTTATTCTTCCCTCCCTCCTTCCCCCTCTGGTAACTATAAGTTAGGATTAATAGAATATATAAAATGCACATTTTAAAAAGTTACTGCTATTTTGATTTTCTTGACTTTTTTCAAGTATTTGTGGCCTAAAGCTTGAGCTCAAAAGGTCTTGGTACCTCCTGTTCCTTCCTACAAAACAGCCCACAACATGTCAACCTTTTGGACACTCTGAGATAAGAGAGTTGAGGTTCCCTTTCAAGTTGATGTCACACCTCTAAGACAAAGGTCCCTTCTCCTCCTCTAGCTGACTGAAGAGTGGGGGGGTATCCCAGTGGGCCATCTCAGTCTGACTCACCTACTGAACAGTGATGCCCAGAGAGATGCCACTAGTCCCTCCTACGCCCCTGCCCTGAACAGCTCAGACCTAAGACTGAAAGGTCTCCTCTCTCTCTTTCTCCCTCCAGTTGCAGACATGGGCCCAGCCCTGGTGCCGTTCACCCTTAATTTCACCGTCACCAACCTGTTCTATACCCCAGACATGGGGCACCGAGGATCCGAGAAGTTCAACTTCACTGAGAAGGTTCTGAATCACCTGGTAAGAGCCCTTCAGTCCCTGTGCTGGCCTGCCTTGTCCTCACCCCACCCGGCACCTTGGCTCCTCCCACTCATCTCCCTCTCACCTCCCCCTCAGCTTGGTCCTCTGCTCAAGAACACCAGTGTCGGCCCACTCTACTCTAACTGCAGACTGACCCTGCTCAGGTAAGGCAAGGCTCCCCCACCTCCACACACACACACAACCTGAGGGCTGCACTGTTACAGGCCAGCTCACCTGGAGGGGAAGACCTGTGGTTTATGATGTGGCGGGGCAGCTGTTGTTTAGTCGCTCAGTCGTATCAGACTCTTTGAGACCCCATGGATAGTAACCCGCCAGGCCCCTCTGTCCATGGGAGTCTCCAGGCAAGAATACTGGAACGGGTTGCCGTTTCCTCCTCCAGGGGATCTTCCCAACCAAGGGATCGAATCTGCACCTCCTCTGTCTCCTGCATTGGCAGGAGGATTCATTAAGAGAGAGACTATTACCAACCAGGGTTCTTGTCCTTAATAGAAATTGATCAGATGCCAGACAGGAAATTCAGGCAAGGCTTTATTGGAGTTCCTGCGGAAGCAGTAGGGAGTGAGAGCAAGCAACGGTTCCCTTGTTTGTTTGCTCCCCGAGGGGTGGAGCAAACTGGCCCTTATATGAGCTGAGGATAGGGGTGCTTCCAGGGGGTCAGGCCAGAGCGGTGACGTGGGTGGTCTGCCCACCGATTTGGTGGTGCTGTGTGCAAGGTGCATGCGTAGTATCCTATTTTTGCTCCCAAACCCCTGTTTTTGTTAAGTGACAGTTGGGTTGGGTTTTTTTTTTGTTTGTTCTCTTTGTATTTTGTTGTCTATAATTTGCCCCAACAGCTGGGGCAGTGGTAAAGAATCTGCCTGCCAATGTAAGAGATGCAGGGGACATGGGTTCAATCCCTGGGTGGAGAAGATCCCCTGAAGAAGGAAATGACAACCCACTCCAGTATTCTTGCCTGGGAAATCCCATGGACAGAGGTGCCTGGCAGGCTACAATCCATGGGGTCACAAATAGACACAACTGAGCAACTGAGCACAGGCACAAAAACACTCAGTTATTTTTAGCCCATTATATTTTCTTCATACTTTATTACTGGAGGAGACATTTGTCCAAGTGCAAGCCCTGCATCAAAGTCTTACATCCCAGGTCCCAGCCTATTTCAAGATGAACAAAGTATATAACTCACCCACATCTCTGAATGTCCCTATTCCTCTGTTCCTGCCATCCTAGGACTGAAAAGGATGGAGCAGCAACTGGAGTGGATGCCATCTGCACCTACCATCCTGACCCCACACATCCTGGGCTGGACAGAGAAAAGTTGTACTGGGAGCTGAGTCAGCTGACTCATGGTGTCACCAGGATGGGCAAATACACTCTGGACAGTAACAGCCTCTATGTCAATGGTGAGTGTCCGTGTTGCAGCCAGGGTTTCCTACAGTCCCATGTCTCTCTATACCAATAGTTCTCAACCTGGGAAGATTCTGCATCCCAGGGGATATTTGACCATGTCTGGAGACAGTTTTCAAGTCATCACTGGGGGGCTGCTAGTGACATTTAGTGGTTAGAGGCCAGAAGTGCTACTAAACATTTCTTGTTCAGTCGCCAAGTCGTGTCTGACTCTTCGAGACCCAAAGGACTGCCGCAGGCCAGGCTTTCCTGTCCGCCACCATCTTCTGGAGTTTGCCCAAGTTCATGTCCATTGAATCGGTGATACCATCCAACCATCTCATTCTCTGTCGCCCTCTTCTCCTTCTGCCTTCAATCTTTCCCAGCATCAGGGTCTTACTAAACATCCCACAATGCAAAAGGCAGCCTCCCCACCATGAAGAACTCTCTTGACCAGTGGTCCTCAGCCTTTTTGACACCTGGGACTGGTTTTGAGGAAGAAAATTTTCCCACGAACCAGAGTGGAGGTGGAGGGGGGATGGTTTGATTCAAGCACATTACGCTTATTGCACACTTTATTAATTGTGATATGTAATGAAATATATACCTGAGCTTCCCAGGTAGCTCAGTGGTAAAGACACTGCCTGCCCATGGAGGAGATTCAAGTTTGATTCCTGGGTTGGGAAGGTCCCCTGGAGGAGGAAATGGCAACCCACTCCAGTATTCTTGCCTGGAAAATTCCATGGACAGAGGAGCCTGGTGGGCTACAGTCCATGGGGTCGCAAAGAGTAGAACGTGATGGAGCATGCACGCATGCAACGCACCGCAGCAGCAGTGGCCACGGTGCCCCAAGACTAATAACTGCAACCGTAGCTAATTCATACCAAAAGTTTCTTCCGTGCCAGGAATTATGATAAGGACTTTATTTATGTGACCTCATATTAATTTTACCCCAAACTCTGTGACTTATTCCACTCATTTTTACAGACAGCCATCATGCATTCAGGCAGGAAATCATTTGCCCCAGATAACCCATCCATAATGCAAGGGAGAGTCAAGACTCAAATGGAAGGTTAAGTCTAAATTCCAAGTTCTGAACCACAGGGCAACACTGTAGACCATCCAGTGCAAGCCTGTCAGGACAGGAAGAGAGAGGGTTTGATGATCTCTAGCCAGCAATCCAACCTGATGCTTGATTAGTTATTTCCCTTCTATGTCAGCTTGGAAATGTCCTTTCTATATGGTTTGGAATACATATTTTACTGGATTGACAATAACACATCCTGTGTGGTGTCTATAGAAGGTTTAACTCCAGGATTGGGACTAACTGAAAGCATATTAATAGCATGGAGATTGATGAGTGACAGACCTCTGTTTTATGTGACGCTGGACAAGCCATGTGACCTCTCCAGGCTCTAAGGCCCCATCTATAGAATGGACTAAACACACATACCACACAGGATTGTCCTGACAATCAAATGAGATGATCTAGCAACAATCCAAGTAAATCACGGAGCTCCCCTTAGTCCAGCCTTCACTCGCATCTCCCAGAGAGTATCAGAGACATGCATTCCATGATGGAGGGAACATCATAAAAAAATTCTCTTCTCGACTCACAGACTTAGAGAATGAACTTATGGTTGCCAGGGTAGGGTCAGAGGATGGGTGAAAGGGACAGCTAGGGAGTTTGGGATGGACATGTACACACTGCTATATTTAAAATGGATAACCAACAGGGACCTACTGTATAGCACAGGGAACTCTGCTCAATGTTATGTAGCAGGCTAGATGGGAGGGGAGTTTGGGGGAGAATGGATACATGTATATGTATGGCTGAGTCCCTTCACTGTTTGTCTGGAACTATCATAACATTGTTAATCCAATATACACCGATACAAAATAAAAAGTTAAAAAAATAAAATGCATCATCATTGAAAAAAAAAAAGAAATTCTCTTTTCCCCAGTTTCTTTCAGGCTCCAATCTTTCTACCATTCATCTGACTTTTGAGTCTATTCTCTTTCTCACTGCTGCCTCTGCTGCTAAGTCACTTCAGTCGTATCCAACTCTGTGCGACCCCATAGACGGCAGCCTACCAGACTCCCCCATCCCTGGGATTCTCCAGGCAAGAACACTGGAGTGGATTGCTATTTCCTTCTCCAATGCATGAAAGTGAAAAGTGAAAGTGAAGTCGCTCAGTCGTGTCCAACTCTTAGCGACCCCATGGACTGCAGCCTACCAGGCTCCTCCGTCCATGGGATTTTCCAGACAAGAGTACTGGAGTGGGGTGCCATTGCCTTCTCCCTCTTTCTCACTACCCAACCCCAGATCCAGATTTTCTCTATTTTGAACCACATGCATCCCCTTTCTTCCATCTCACTGTACCTTTATCACCACATACCGCTCTCCCCACCTGCCACAATTTTGTCAATTCTACATTACACACACACACACACACACAATCAAAGAAAAAACCAGAAACTAAGCCAGAAAAGACCATACTATCATAAAAATTTTGTAGCGGCAGAGAAGGTGAAAGAGCAAGGACAAAATTGTCTTTAGAGATTGAGAGAGCAGAGGCTTGGAACACACACTCATTCATAAATTTGCCCCATTATCTTTATAGTGTTTAGCATTACTTCTGATGCATTCCCAATAAATAGAGCCAGATATTATTAATGCATTTTAGTTTTGGCAATAATTTCTACTGTACAGCAAAATGAATCAGCCATACATATTCATATATCCCCTCCTTTTTGGACTTCCTTCCCATTCAGGTCACCAAAGCACCTTGAGTAGAGTTCTCTGTGCTATAAAGTAGGTTCTTATTAGTTATCTATTTTATACATAGTATCAATAGTGTATACAGGTCAATCCCCTATCTCCCAATTCCTCCCATTTTGCTTTTCCCCCTTGGTGTTCATACAGTGGTTGGATGGCATTACTGACTTAATGGACATGTGTCTGAGCAAACTCTGGGAGATAGTGAAGGACAGGAAAGCCTAATGTGCTCCAGTCCATGCTGCTGCAGAGAGTCAGACACAACTTAGTGACTGAACAACATCTATACGTTTGTTTTCTGTATCTGTATACAGTCGAAGCTAACACAACATTGTAAAGCAACTATATTCCAATAAAAAATTAATTTAAAACACTTTAGCAATAACAATAGTAAGGATGTTCGTTGTTATTTTCAAAGGACAAGGCACACAAGAGCACAGAATAAGATGTAACCATTATTCACGTGGATCTCATAAAATTTGTTAATTTCATTTCTAGGTCTGCCATCCAACTCCTTAACATCATAACAGTCCTTCTGTACTCTTTTCTCCATTTCTGCAGGTTATAACCATCAGTACTGGATGCCCACCACAAGCAGTGAGTATTTCAAACTGTGCCTCTTCAATGCCCGCTGGACCCTTATTCCCCAGAGCACATCTTTCAAGAGAGAAATTCCCAATGCCTCCTCCCTAAATGCCCAGCCGTAGCCTCAGAGCAGCTCCTAACCTACCCAAGTTATTGTTCTGAGTCGAGATAGAAACACAGGGACTTCCCTCTTGGTCCAGTGGTTAAGACTTCGCCTCCAGTGCAGAGGGTGTGGGTTTGATCCCTGGTCGGGGAGCCTGCATGCTTGCTCAGTTGTGTCCAACTCTTTGTGACCCCATGGACTATAGCCCAACAGGCACCTCTGTCCATGGGATTGTCCAGGCAGGGATAGTGGAGCGGGTTGCCATGCCCTTCTCTAGAGGATCTTCCCAACCCAAGGACTGAACCTGCATCTCCTGCGTTTCCAGCACTAGCAAGTGGATTCTTTATCACTGAGCCACCTGTAGAAGATCCCATATGCCTCATGACCAAAATACTAAAGCAGAAGCAATATTATAACAAATTCAATAAAGACTTCAAAAATGGTCCACATCAAATAAAAAATTAAGATAGAAATACAAATTCCAATGAAAAATTTCTGCTTCTACAATCTATTCCAGATGGAACTCAATCATTTTCCCCATTTTTTTTCCTCAGCTCCAGTGACTTCTACATTCTCTCTGGAATCCTCCACATCTCTGTCCCCCATCCTCAGCTCTACAGGTAGGACCTGCTCTCTGGGACCTAGGAAACTTAACTCTGCACTGTCTGGTCCCTAATGGCCACCCAGCCTCATCCTGTCCCACATTTTCTCTCACACTTTCTAAGCTTTGGCCACATCAGAGGCTTGTCTGTTCTTCTACTGTCCTAACCTCTGTCTTGCCTCTTTAGTAGCCCTTTCTGGAGATGAGGTATGCCTAGGTAGGTTGCTTCAGTCGTGTCCGACTCTGTGCGACCCCATAGACGGCAGCCCACCAGGCTCCCCCATCCCTGGGATTCTCCAGGCAAGAACACTGGAGTGGGTTGCCATTTCCTTCTCCAATGCGTGAAAGTGAAAAGTGAAAGTGAAGTTGTTCAGTCGTGTCTGACTCAGCGACCCCATGGACTGCAGCCCACCAGGCCCCTCCGTCCCTGGGATTTTCCAGGCAAGAGTACTGGAGTGGGGTGCCAGTGCCTTCTCCGTGAGGTATGCCTAGCAACGTATTTAACTTTCACATTTCAGCTTGATCACCACCTTCACTGAAAGACCTTCCAAAATCACTTAAATGATACAGCATTTCTCCTGAATCCATACCTGGCTCACGGGTCTTTCTCTATTATATCACCTTGAGTATTTCTTGCATGGAATTTACCCCAGTTTGCTTTATTCAGTCTTTGTGCATTTGTCACCCTGAAGCTTAACACCTGATCAGCATTCACCTTATATTTATTGATTGGATGAATATAGCAATCTCAGTATAGGTTCGAATTTGTGGATTGTATTTGAACATCCAGAAAATAGGATCTTAGTCTTGAGTTGATTCTTGCTCCATATTCTCATCTGAGGGCTCCTGAATTTCCAGGTACCTGGTACAGGGACTTGGTTTATACCATAAAACCTGTCTTACCCCAGCCCTTAAGTTTTTGGTTTTGGTTTTTTTTTTTTTCACTGCCCTGGATCTTCGTTGCTGCACGCGGGCTTTCTTGTGTTGCAGTGGAATGGCTCCTCATTGCAGTGGCTTCTCTTGTAGCAAAGTAAAAGCTCTAGGTGCGTGGGCTCGGTAGTTGTGGCTCACAGGCTTAGTTGCTCCAAGGCATGTGGAATCTTCGCAGACCAGGGATCGAACCTGTGTCCCCTACACTGACAGGTGGATTCTTAAACCAGGAAAGGCCCAATTTTTTTTTTTTTAATTTGAGTCTTTGGGTCTTTATCATGCCCAGAGTGAGAATTGTTGTTCAGTCACTAAGTGGTATCTGACTCTTTGCAACCCCATGGACTGCAGCACTCCAGGCTTCCCTGTCCTTTACTATCTCGCAGAGTTTACTCAAACTCATGTCCATTGAATCAGTAATGCCATCCAACCATCTCATCCTCTGTTGCCCGCTTCTCCTCCTGCCTTCAATCTTTCCCAGCATCAAGGTCTTTTCCAAAGAGTCAGCATTTCTCATCAGGTGGCCAAAGTACTGGAGCTTCAGTTTCAGTATCAGTCCTTCCAATGAATATTCAGGACTGATTTCCTTTAGTATTGACTGTTTTGAGTTTCCGCAAGCATCTCCTTGCTGTCCAAGGGACTCTCAAGAGTCTTATCTAGCACCACAATTTGAAAACATCAATTCTTTGGTGCTCAGCCTTCTTTATGGTCCAACTCTCACATCTATACATGACAAAACCATAGCTTTGACTATACAGGTCATGGTGGAGGGTAAGCATCCTTGAACCTTAATCCCACCATGTGAATCCAGAGTTATGAGATACAAACTATGGTTCGTAATTTGAATTCTGCCTTCAGGAATTCTGTGTTTTGCAAGTCAAGACACTGCAAACTTTTTACACGTTATAGGCAAGATGCATGCTTTCTGCTTCCTCACTGCTCCACCCTGATCACTTAACTGTTTATATAACATGTCTGAAATGTGACATGTGCTATAAATCAAGTTACCCCATGACTGACGCTGTCATTTGTCTCTAGATGTATCCACAATTTGTTCTTCATCTTTGGTGTTCAACAGTTTGATCATGATGAATCTGAGCATGGTTTTCTTTGAGTTTCTCCTCTTTTGGATTTTATAAAATTTCCTGAATCTGAAAATGCATGTTTTAAAGAAGTTTGAGAAAGTCTCAGCCACCATGGCTTCAACTTTTTCACTTTGCTGTACAGCAGAAATTCACACAACATTGTAAATAACTATACTTCAGCTTGAAACTATTTACTAAAAAATAAAATAAAATGCACTCTTCAACAATGGTTATTGACAAAGAAGGAGGGGTCACTTTCATGAGGGGGATGGTCTTGACCACTCAGTAGTTTCACAGTCTCTCCTGATGAAGTCAGAGACTATGGGAGGTCTCTGCCGCTGGAGGTGATCGAGTGACTTTGCTTCTCTTCCTCCCCCAGAAATATCTAATAGCTGTTTATCTTCAAACGTATCAGGCTGAAAAGAGTTGCGGTTCTTTTTCCAGCTAAAATTGTCCTTCCGGTACGGAGGCCCCTCGCCTTCTCTAAGTCTGGCTGGATGCAAGGGTGACACGGGTTGGATATCTCAAGCCTGACTCCCTGGACGCTGAGGCTAAGGTGACAGCTCTGGACCCACCGTTTACAGCCATCCCAGCCAGAGGTCGTAATGAACCCTTCTCTCCCTTCCCACGGCAGGCATGAGCCCGTCTCTGGTGCCTTTCACCCTCAACTTCACCATCACCAACCTGAACTACACAGACAACATGAGTCCCCCAGGATCTGAGCTATTCAACACCATGGAAAGGATCTTGAATCGCCTGGTGAGAACCCCTCCAGTGCCTACCTGCGTCCTGCCCAGACCCTTGAGCATCATATGCTCACTTCCCTTTCTTTCATCCCCAGCTCAAACCCTTGTTCCGGAATAGCAGTATTGAACTCCTGTATTCTGGCTGCCGACTGACCTTGCTCAGGTGAGAACGCCAGAGTAGACCCCCAGGTAATGCGGGGAAGAGGGTGGGGTAATGACCAAGACCTAGAGCCTCACAACTTATACCCACTATCCCAGGGCCAGCTGACCACCAGCTCTCACCCTGCCTCACACTGTGTTTCTGACCAGAAAATGCAAAATCCTTAGATTCTCCTTCCCAGGAAGAGAAGGTAGAACTTTTCAGAAAGACCTTTCTTCTGGAACTCATCAAGGAACCAAATAGTCATGTCAGCTTCACCACTAGAGAGCAGTAGGTTTCAACCAAGAGTGATTTCACTCCCAGGGGATATCTGGCAATATCTAGAGACATTGTAAAAATCATTTTACTTATTTATTTCTTTTTGGCTGTGCTGGGTCTTCGTTGTTCTGTGCAGGCTTTTCTCTAGTTGCGGTGAGTGGGGGCTACTCGCTAATGGTGGTGCAAAGGCTTCTCACTGAAGTGGCTCCTCTTGTTGTGGAGCACAGGCTGTACGTGCAAGGGCTTCAGCAGTTGCAGCACTCAGGCTCAGTAGTTAATGGCTCTTGGGCTCTAGAGCAAGGGCTCAGCAGTTGTAGTCCACAGGTTTAGGTGCCCTGCAATAGGTGAAATCTTTCCAAACCAGGGATCAAACCCTGGGATCTGCATTAGCAGGCAGATTCCTATCCACTGTGCCACCAGGGAAATCCAAGACATTTTTTTGGTTGTCACAATCCAAGAGTGGAGGTTACTAGTGAGGGCATCTAGTGAATGAGGCCAGGGATGCTGCTAAATATCCTACAATACAGAGGACAGTCTCCGAAGGCAAAGAATTGCCTGACCTGAAAAGTTCATGGTGCCAAGGTTAAGAAAGCTTGCTGTAGAGGGTGCATCATTATATCTATGCATGCAATAAATTATTCACAATCTTTTTAATAATTGTATTTATTTATTTTTGGCTATGCTGGATCTTTGTTGCTGTGTATGGGCTTTCTCTGGTTGTGGCAAGTGGGGGCTACTCTCTGGAGCACAGGCTCAGTAGTTGTGGTGCACAGACTTAGATGCTTCACGGCATGCGGAATCTTACTGTATCAGGGATCAAACAACCTTGTCTCCTGCATTAGCAGGCGGATTCCTTACTCCTGAGCCACCAGGGAAGCCCTACAATGTTTTATATATTCAATTACTGAGAATAAATTCAGCATGTGGAAAACCCCATATGTATACTCAGGGTACCCTACTCCCTTGGGTGACATCTCCCGGTCACTGACCTTTTGTCAGAGAATGGAATGCCCCCAGCTCCAAAGATAGTCACTCTTGCCCTCCAGACATGATTCTAGGTCTTCCCATTTCCACTGATTCCATTGATCCACTGAGATATTTTTGGCTCTGCGATACCGTCCCCCATCTCACCTCTACCCTAGACTGGCAGCTTGACCTCACTATTTCAAAAAACTCAGTCTCTCTCATCACAGGGTCCATTCACCAAGCACACTGGCCCTATTAATATGTAGTAAACTTGGCTGCCTTTATTGAGCTGAGTGCTAAGTACTGTGAGGTCTATACTACTACCTCATTTAATGAATGAAAAAAATTGAGCCACAGAGAGGTTGAGAGACTTAGCCAAAGTCACTCAGCAGTTGAGTGGCAAGGCTGGAATTTAAGGAATTTGACATCACCTTTTTTAACCTTGTTGAACCCTCAGATTCCTTCCTTCCAACCCCTCTGTCCTGCTTTTGTTGTTCCGGTGTGTGATGCCTTGTTATAAGTGCCAGCTTAGCACAAATATCAGCATTTCTAGATGCTACATCCTCTGTGTTCAGGGACCTTGGCTGGCATAGTCATTTCCAATTCTCCCTCAACACCAAAACCATTCCAGTTTTCCCTTCTCAGTTCCTTCCCTCAGTGAGGCTTTCCAGTGCCCTTTTCTGGAATTCCCACCTCCCTATGCCTGTGTCCTACCCTACCCAGGCCTGAAAAAAATAGAAGAGCCACTGGAGTTGATGCTGTCTGTACCCACCGACCTAACCCCATGGGCCTTAAACTAGACCGAGAGAGGCTGTACCGGGAACTGAGCCATGAGACTCATGGTGTCACCCAGCTGGGATCCTTCACTTTGGACAAGGACAGCCTCTATGTCAATGGTGAGCGTCTTTTCTTTTTTTTTTTCAGATGACAAACCAATGTAATATTCCATCTAAATAATGTTAACATATTTTAAAGGTTTTTTGTTTTAATGCATATCAGCTATTTCCAACAGTGTTATCTTTCTTAGGTCGTTATTGCTATTTTAGTTGCTAAGTTGTGTCAGACTCTTTGCAACCCCATGGACTGTATGTAGCCTGCCAGGCTCCTTTGTCCATAGGATTTCCCAGGCAAGAATATTGGAGTGGGTTTCCATTTCCTCCTCCAGGGATCTTCCCAACCCAGGGATCGAACCCTCATCTCCTGCACTGGCAGGAAGATTCTTTACCACTGAGCCACCTGGGAAGCCCTTCTTAGGTTTTTATGAATAGTTCTAAGTGGGCTTCCCTGGTAGCTCAGCTGGTAAAGAATCTTCCTGCAAAGCAGGAGACCCTGATTCGATTCCTGGGTCAGGAAGATCAACTGGAGAGGACCCACTCTAGTATTCTTGGACTTCCCTGGTGGTTCAGCTGGTAAAGAATCTGCCTGCAATGTGGGAGACCTGGATTCGATCCCTGGGTTGGGAAGATCCCCTGGAAAAGGGAAAGGCTACCCCTTTCAGTATTCTGGCCTGGAGAATTCCATTGACTGTATAGTCCATGGGATCAAAAAGAGTCTGACACGACTGAGTAGTTCTAAGGTAAAGGATGGTGTGAAAGAAGGAATGGAACTCCACAGATTTGGGATAAATTCAATCTTGTGACTTAGAATAATTTACTTAATCCCTCTAAGCCTCAGTCTCTTTGTCAGTAAAATTGGGATAAAAGTTTCATATAGAGGGATTAAATTTTGCACATAGAAAATTTCCAGTTAAACACTTATGCAAAAAAAGGGGGAGGATGGATAAATTAGAAATCTGGAGTTAACATACACATACTACTATATAAAAAATAGAAAGTCAACAAGGACCCACTGTACAGCCCAGTGAACTCCACTCAATACTCTGTAATGACCCACATGGGAAAAGAATCTAAAAAAGAGTGGATATATATATGTGTGTGTGTGTGTGTGTAACTGAATCACCCCCACTACACACCCAAAACCAACACAACGTTGCAAATCAACTACACTTATATGGGTTTCCCTGGTGGCTCAGCTGGTAAAGAATCCGCCTGCAATGTGGGAGACCTGGGTTCGATTCCTGGGTTGGGAAGATCCCCTGGAGAAGGGAAGGGCTATCCACTCCAGTATTCTGGCCTGGAGAATTCCATGGACTGTATAGGGGTCACAAAGAGTCAGACATGACTGAGCGACTTCACATTTTCACACCAATATAAAATAAAAATTTTTAAATGCCTTATACATACACATAGATCACTTATGGATTGCCTTTGCATTCTAACTGTATGCCATGAGTCCTGCCATTTAATGATCAAAACTCTAGAAAGAATCATTTTCTCCATCTTAGACATAATAGAGGACAGACATTCATCAAATACTTTCACTGTCAGAGATGGGCAAAATCTGAGTGTCCTTTTTGTAACCACATGTTGAAGCTGATGCTCTGCCCTCCCAGAAGGGATGGGATTCTCCAGTTTGCCACAGGACCCATCCTGTGTATCATTTCCCACTTGAGCAATCTCTCTTGATGACTCAAGAAAGCCCATGGGCTATTCCTGCATTCCAGGACTTTGATTTATAAACTTGTCTGAGGCACAGAGCCTTTCTCCAGAAGATGAAAGAGACTTAGAACTTCCATTCCCAATGCAAGTGTCCCAGGTTTGATCCTTGGTCAGGAAACTTTCCTGGTGGCTCAGATGCTAAAGAAACTGCCTGCAATGCAGGAGACCCAGCTTCCATCTCTGGATTGGGAAGATCCCCCTGGAGAAGGAAATGGCAACCCACTGCAGTATTCTTGCCTGGAGAATCCCATGGACAGCAGAGCCTGGCTGGCTACAGTCCATGGGAATTGCAAAGAGTTGTACACAATAGAGCAACTAACTCTGCTCCTAACAGGGAACTTCATCCCACATGCTACAACTAAGACCTGGTGTAACCAAATAAATAAATTTTAAAAAAAGAAGATGAAAGATACTATCAATCTGCCTGTAGCCAATGGGGACCCAAGAGTCTGGCCATTCATCTTCCCCCTGGCAATATCTCAAAATCTCCTCTAGAAAAGCACAAATTTAGAGCCCACGTTCTAGAAATGTCAGTGTATTTATCTTCCCAAATAAATTGCAAGGGCTCCCCTTGTGGCTGAGTGGTAAAGAATCCACCTGCCAAGGCAGGAGACACATCTCTATCCGGAAGATCCCTTGGAGCAGGAAATGGCAACTCACTCTCATATTCTAGCCTGGGAAATCCCATGGACAGAGGAGCTTGGTGGACTACAGTCCATGGGGTTGCAAAGAGTTGGACATGACTTAGTGATTAAAAAACAACAGTAAATTGTGAACCCGTGAAGACATATATTGGATCTTTGATTTCTCAGCCTGGTGGTCTATAGCCTTTTAAGGGGTCACATGGGGTCACAAGCCTTTTAAGAACAAGATACAGTTGTTCCCCCATCATAACTGTTGCTTTGCAACTTGAAGTCTCAGTCGAGGGTGGGGGGTGTTGGTCCTTGAGCTCTATCTTGGCCATCTCTTTCCTGCTTGCATCCCAATCCTGTCTCCGTTTCTCATTGCAGGTTACACCCAATGGACCTCAGCCTCCACCACCAGTGGTGAGTACTCAAGACCTTGATAACCCTGTGCTCCAGGCCCCTGGTGGGCAAACACTGATCCCCTCCTTCCAGAGCCTCAGGGAGTAGAGATATGGGAGGACCCGGGTGTCTCATCCAATGCCCGCTACGTACAGTGGCTCCAATTGGACTGGAAAGATACATGTGGTGGCATCCATGCACCGCTTGGAATCTCTATTCTCACTCCGGACCATTTCTCCTCAGCTGCTGGGACCTCCCCAACCTTCCCAGGGACCTCCATGGTGCCAACCCACTTCCCTAGCTCCACAGGTAGGTGACTTCTTTCTCCAGATCTTTCTGTTGCTGTGTGTGCTTAGTCACTCAGTCATGTCCGACTGTTCTCGACCCCATGGACTGTAGCCCACCAGGCTCCTCTGTCCATGGGATTCTCCAGGCAAGAATGGAGTGGGTGACCATGCCTTCCTCCAGGGATTTTCCCACCCCAAGGATCGAACCCAGGTCTCCTGCATTGCAGGTGAATTCTTTACTGTGTGAGCCACCAGGAAAGCCCCCAGATCCTTCTAGGAAGCCTCAAAGCTAGGACCCTTGGGTTTCAGAGACAAGCTGCCGTGAAACAATGAGAACTACCATGGGCTGCCCCTGCACTGCTCTAAATTCCTCAAGGGCATGAAATATGAATTCTTCATCCATCCAGCTCTGATGACCATGCGTAATTTACTTATCCTCTCAGTGCCTCAGTTTCCTCACCCGCCAAGTAAGAATAATAATACTTGGTAGTCGTTGTGAAAGTGAAATAAAAATGTGAGTAAATCAACTATATGCCAATTAAAAAATTAATGTAAAAAGAAAGAAAATGTGCATAAAACACCTACCACAGGGAGTACCAAGGATTTTAGTGTGACAAATATTTATTGGATATGTGTTCTGTGCTAGGCAGAGGGAATAAGATTTTAGTCCCTCACCCCCTCCTCTAAGGGCTTCCCTTGTGATGGACGGTAAAGAATCTCCCTGCAATTCAGGAAACCTGGGTTTGATCCTGGGGTCAGGAGGCTCCCCTGGAGAAGGAAATGGCCACCCACTCTAGTATTCTTGCCTGGAGAATCCCAAGGACAGAGAAGCCTGGAGGACTACAGTCCATGGGGTCTCAGTCAGACACGACAAACAACAATCTTTCCCACTCGAACCCTTGGCAACTACTAATCTGTTTTCCATCTCTATAATTTTGTTATTTCGAGAATGTTATATAAGTACATGTAACCTTTGAGGATTGGCTCCTTTCATTCAGCATAATATTCTTGAAATGTGCAGACTCTTTTAATGGTCACTTAACCTTCATAATTTCTCTACAATGCATAATTCTCCCCATTTTACAGATAAAGAAGTGGAGATAGGCAGACAAGTTAAGTAACGTGCCCCTGGTCACATGACTGGTGAGGGGCTGAGAGAATTTACTATAGAACCAATAGAATTTACTATTTAAAATTTTTTTAATTTACCATTTTTAAGTGTTTATTCACAATATTGTACAGTCATCACCACCATCCATTTCCAGAAAATTTGCAGCATCCCAAACAGAAACTCCAAACCCATTAAACATTAAATCCCCTTAACCCCCGTGCCCAGCCCTGGTAACCTCTATTATCTCTTCTGCCTCTGTGAATTTACTTAATCTAGGTAACTTTATGTGAGGGGAATCATACAGTATTTCTCTTTTCATGTGTGATTTATTTCACTTAGCATAATGTTTTTAAGATTCATCCATGTTGTAGAAGTATAACAAGTTCATTCCTTTTATCAGTTCAGTTCAGTTCAGTTGCTCAGTTGTGTCCGACTCTGCAACTCTATGGACTGTAGCATGCCAGGCCCCCCTGTCCATCACCAACTCCCAGAGCTTGTTCAAACTCATGTCCATCGATTCGGTGATGCCATCAGCCATCTCATCCTCTGTCGTCCCCTTCCCCTCCCACCTTCAGTCTTTCCCAGCATCAGGGTATTTTCCAATGAGTCAGTTCTTTGTATCAGGTGGCCAAAGTATTGGAGCTTCAGCTTCAGTATCAGTCCTTCCAATGAATATTCAGGACTGATTTCCTTTAGGATGGACTGGATCTCCTTTCAGTCCAAGGAACTCACAAGAGTTTTCTCCAACACCACAGCTGAAAAACATCAATTCTTTGGTGCTCAGCTTTCTTTATAGTCCAACTCTCACATCCATACATGACCACTGGAAAAACTATAGCTTTGACTAGACAGACCTTTGTTGGCAAAATAATGTCTCTGCTTTTTAACATGCTATCTAGGTTGGTCATAGCTTTCCTTCCAAGGAGCAAGCGTCTTTTAATTTCATGGCTGCAGTCACCATCTGCAGTGATTTTGGAGCCCAAAACAATCAAGTCTGTCACTGTTTCCATTGTTTCCCCATTTATTTGCCATGAAGTGATGGGACTGGATGCCATGATCTTAGTTATCTAAATGTTGAGTTTTAAGCCAGCTTTTTCATCTCTTCTTTCACTTTCATCAAGAGGCTCTTTAGTTCTTAGCTTTCTTCCATAAGGGTGGTGTCATCTGCATATCTGAGGTTATTGATATTTCTCCCAGCAGTCTTGATTCCAGCTTGTGCTTCATCCAGCCCAGCATTTCACATGATAAATTCTGCATTTAAGTTAAATAAGCAGGGTGACGATATACAGCCTTGATGTACTCCTTTTCCTATTTGGAACCAATCTGTTATTCCATGACCTGTTCTAACTGTTGCTTCTTGACCTGCATACAGATTTCTCAGAAGGCAGGTAAGGTGGTCTGGTACTCCCATCTCTTTAAGAATTTTCCACAATTTGTTGTGATCCACACAATCAAAGGCTTTGGCATAGTCAATAAAGGAGAAGTAGATGTTTTTCTGAAACTTTCTTGCCTTTTCAACGATCCAACAGATGTTGGCAATTTGATCTTTGCTTCCTCTGCCTTTTCTAAATCCAGCTTGAATATCTGGAAGTTCATGGTTCACATACTGCTGAAGCCTGACTTGGAGAATTTTGAGCATTACTTTACTAGTGTGTGAGATGAGTGCAATTGTGTGGTAGTTTAAGCATTCTTTGGCACTGCCTTTCTTTGGGATTGGAATGAAAACTGACCTTTTCCATTCCTGTGACCACTGCTGACCAAATTTGCTGGCATATTGAGTGCAGTACTATAACAGTGTCATCTTTTAGGATTTGAAATAGCTCAACTGGAATTCCATCACTTCCACTAGCTTTGTTCATAATGATTCTTCCTAAGGCCCACTTGCCTTCACATTTCAGGATGTCTGGCTCTAGGTGAGTGATCACACCATCGTGGTTATCTGGGTCATGATGATCTTTTTTGTATAGTTCTTCTATGTATTCTTGCCACCTCTTCTTAATATCTTCTGCTTATTTTAGGTCCATACCATTTCTGTCCTTTATTGTGCCCATCTTTGCATAAATGTTCCCTTGGTATCTCTAAATTTCTTGAAGAGATCTCCAGTGTTTCCCATTCTATTGTTTCCCTCTATCTCTTTGCATTGATCACTGAGGAAGGCTTTCTTATTTCATTGTGCTATTCTTTGGAACTTTGCATTCAAATGGGTATATCTTTCCTTTTCTCCTTTGCCTTTGACTTCTCTTCTTTCCTCAGCTATTTGTAAGGCCTCCTCAGACAACCATTTTGCCTTTTTGCATTTCTTTTTCTTGGGGATGGTCTTGATCACTGCCTCTTGTACAATGTCATGAACCTCCATCCATAGTTCTTCAGGAACTCTGTCTATCAGATCTAATCCCTTGAATCTATTTGTCACTTCCACTGTATAATCGTAAGGGATTTGATTTAGGTTATACTTGAATGGTCTAGTGGTTTTTCCCTACTTTCTTAAATTTAAGTCTGAATTTGGCAATAAAGTGTTCATGATCTGAGCCACATCAGCTCCTGGTCTTGTTTTTGCTGACTATATAGAGCTTCTCCATCTTTGGCTGCAAAGGATTAATCAATCTGATTTCGGTATTGACCATCTAGTGATGTCCATGTGTAGAATCATCTCTTATGTTGTTGGAAGAGGGTGTTTGCTATGACCAGTGCATTCTCTTGACAAAGCTCTGTTAGCCTTTGCCCTGCTTCATTTTGTACTTCAAGGCCAAATTTGCCTGTTACTCCAGGTATCTCTTGACTTCCTAAATTCCTTTTATAGCTGAATACTATTCCATTGTATATACCATGTTTTCTTTATCCATTTATCTGTTAATGGATACTTAGGTCTCTTCCACTTTTTGGCTACTGTAAATGCTGCGGCTGTGAACATTTGTTTTCAAGTCTCCAAGTCCCTGTTTTCAGTTCTTTGGGTGTACATACCTAGGAGTGAATTAACTTTATGAGGAACCACCAAACTGTTCTCTATAACAACGCCACCAGCTTTTCCACCAACAATGCATAAGGATTCAATTTCTCCATATCCTCACCAACAGTATCTTTTTTTAACACGGCATGGCTTGCCGAACCTTAGTTCCCTAACCAGGAATTGAACCTGGGCCCTCAGCAGTGAAAGACTAGGTGGAGTCCTAACCACTGGACTGCCAGGGAATTCCCAAAATTTCTTTTTCTTTTTCTTTCTTTTTTAAAAAAATAATAGTCATCCTAAGGAATGTGCACCCTACTGCATTTAACAGCATTTTGCTTTGCCCCTTATTTAGCCTTCTGTCTCTGGTCCTACGGTGGCCTGCCAGCTAGGAATCTTTGCTTCCTCAGATCTGGGCCCTCCATTTCTGTCCCTGGAAGTTATCTTAGAGCTCAGCCCAGGTCTGACTCAGGAGTGGTCTTTTTCCTTCCCCTGCTGCAGCAGAAGTCCCTCTTCTGATGCCTTTCACCCTCAACTTCACCATCACCAACCTAACCTTTGCAAAGGACATGCAGCGCCCTGGCTCCTGGAAATTCAACGCCACCGAGTTGATCCTGCAGGGTCTGGTGAGAGCCCTGACCATCAATGCCAGCCTCACCCACTAACACTAGTCCCACCCACTTTGCCCCAGCTCCGCCCACTAGTGCCAGCCCCACCCACCCAACCTATTAGTCCGCCTATATCCCAGCTCCTCCTGGCCTCTCTCAGCAGTTCCTTCTCAACTCCCTTCTCCTTTTTAATAGCTCAAACACATGTTCAAGAATAGCAGCAGTCTGGGATCCCTCTATTCGGGCTGCAGACTAGCCTTGCTCAGGTAAGACCCTCCCCAACAACACAGCCAACAGGTTAATGGGGCCATAATCTACCAGCTCCCTGACTTCACTCACGCTTAGAATGACTACTGTTCATGGATACTAAGTATTAATAACAACAATACACCAGCAACTAACAAGTGCTAAGACCAAGGCAGTGTGCTGCTACTTTATATTTAATCATCAGTCTTCTCCCTACACTCAGGAAGCAAGAACAAAAGGAGAAACTGAGGCTCAGAGGGATTAAGTCATTTGTGAAGGTCACACAGAACAACCCCAGCATTTCAGGTTTAGAGCCAAGCTCCTAGCCCTTAAACAGCACTGCCTCCACTGCCTGCATTACGTCCTTGCAAGGTGTGTGCTCAGTCCCTCAGTCGTGTCTGACCCTCTGCGACCCCATGGACTATAGCCTGCCAGGCTCTCTGTCCATGGGATTTTTCAGGCAAGAATATTGGAGGGGTTGCCACTTTCTACTCCAGGGGATCTTCCCCACCCAAGGATTGAACCTGCACCTCTTATGTCTACTGCACTGGCAGGAGACATAATAAAAAACCTTCTTTATCACTAATGTCACCTGAGAAGCCCGGTATATATTATATTATATACAGTGTAGGTATAGTAATTACATGTGCGTGTGTGTGTGCTAAGTCACTTCAGTTGTCTCTGACTCTTTGCAACCCCATAGACTGTAGCCCACCAGGCTCCTCTGTCCATGGGATTCTCCAGGCAAGAATACTGGAGTGGGTTGACATGCCCTTCTCCAAGGAATAATTACCTATAGGAATGTGATATTAAGATTTATACAGTTTTCACACAACAATAGGATACAAATTCTATTCAAATTCCCATAGACTATATACTGGGAGACACTGGAACATATCCAGGGACATAAAACAAGGTGCAAAAATTTCATAACCTAAAGGTATTGAAATCATACAGAGTCTGTTCTCTTATCACTGTGGAATTATGTTAGAAATCAATATCCAAAGATATTTGAAAATAACCCAAATATTTTCAAGTGCAATGTGACATTTACCAAGAGAGATCTTTGACTTAGCCATTGAAAGTCTCAGTAAAATTAGAAGACTGAAAAAACACAGAGGGTGATCCCAGCAGCTTTCTTGTTAATTCAGGCTTCTGAGGTTTCTGCCTTAGGGGTGGCAAAGAGAGGGAAGGCAGGATGGACAGATGGAGAGCTAGTTGGACCAACTATATGGAGGTTTTTACACAGGCCTGAGAAGGATGGCGCAGCCACCAGAGTGGACACCATCTGCATGCATCGCCCTGACCCCAAAGGCCCTGGATTGGACAGAGAGCAGCTGTACTGGGAGTTGAGCCACCTGACCCATGGCGTCACCCTGCTGGGTCCCTACACCCTGGACAGGGACAGTCTCTACGTCAATGGTGAGCCCCTCAGACTTGAGATCACACTCAATGTCTTGCCCTTAGAGGCTTGGCTGTGTGCTCTGGGTGTGTTGATTCAGATCTTGGCTTCATGGTTTCTTCTTTTTTAAAAAGAAAATATGTTTATCTATTGCCTATGCTGGGTCTTTGCTCTGTGGGCTTTCTCAAGTTGAGTTGAGCGGGGGCTACTCTCTAGTTGAGGCTTCTCGTTGCAGTGGCTTCTCTTGTTGGAGAGCACAGGCTCTAGGGCACACGGGCTTCAGTAGTCGCGGCACTTGGGCTCAACAGTAGTGGCTCCCGGGCTTCAGAGCACAGGCTCAATAGCTGTGGCACACAGGTTTAGTTGCTCCAAAACATGTGGGATCTTCCCGGACCTGGGGTCGAACCCATGTCCCCTGCACTGGCAGGTGGATTCTGTATCACTGAGACACCAGGGAAGCCCCTCATGGTTTTTTTAATCTTGAATCCACCCTCAAGACCTTCTCTCCTGATGAGAGGATGCTGATGGGGAATCCTTGATGGCCTCTACCCCCTGAAACCCCTTTTATTGCACCAGAGTATCCTTGACTCATACTGGGTCCCCACATCTCCCTTAACCTTGTTGCACTAACTGCCCCTCCCCACCGTTCACCATACCATGAGCTACACTCAGGACCTCCTCCTGGTTCCTTGCGGGGCTCACTGCAGACCGCGTGCCCTGGGCTCATGACATACATTTTAGATCACCTGTCCTCCTACCCGGTATGGGGAGGGTTTGAGCTTGTCTCAAACCAGCCTGCACCTTTGGTTTGTTCCCTCGTTCACAGCATTTCTGGAGAAACATTGAGGGATCAGACACTCAGACAGGGTGAGGGGGAGAGATGGCAGAGGGATAAACAACAGATGACCTGATTCAGAGAGTCCCCCCAGGACTGTCCTGCTGATCCAATGGTTAAGACTTCACCTTCTAATGCAGGGGGTGAGGGTTCGGCCCCTGGTCAGGGAGCTAAGATCCTGCATGCCTTGTGGCCAAAAAGCCAAAACATAAGACAGAAACAATATTGTAACAAATTCAATAAAAGACTTTAAAAGTGGTCCACATTTTTTTTTAATCTATTAAAAAATCTCTCTGTTTTCATTGCATTCTCTAAGGTTTGTCTATACGGTCTACACTTTGAGGGTGCCCCATGAACACTACTTAAATAAATCGCTGTTATAGTGACTCGGTCCCTAAGTCATGTCCACCTTTTTTGCAACCCCATGGACTGTAGCCTTCCAGGCTCCTCTGTCCATGGGATTTCCCAAGCAAGAATACTGGAATGGGTTGCCATTTTCTTCTCCAGGGGATCCTCCTGACCCAGGGATTGAACCTGTGTCTCCTGCTTGGCAGGCAGATTCTTTACCAGTGTGGGTATTAAATAAATCTATTAAATAAATAGATTCATAGAAACTCAAATTCTTGCCCCAGATTCTTGCCACTCCCACCCCACCATCCTTATACCTTGATCTTTTGTCTCCTTCTCTTTCTGCAGGCTATACCCATCAGGCCCTGAACTCCACCCCCAGCAGTGAGTAGTAATTTGTGGGCCCTAATGTCCCATTGCTTTGGGGCCCATCCTTCCTCCCTGTTATCCTTAGTCCATGTACCCAGAGGTGGAAGGAACCAAGAAATCTCTGGACTTTCCCTACTTTCACTCTCCAGCTGGGAAAAGACAAGCCCGGTACAGCCCTTAGGCTGAACAGGAAAAGGATCTTAAGGTTCCATGATGGGCCCTCCTTGATTAGAGAAGCCCTCTCTACTGCTATATTTGCCTTGCTGTGTTTTCCTCTCAGTTGCCACAACCTCTACCATCTTCCCAGCGACTTCTATGGCCCCCATCTCAGTATCTACTGGTAGGAGCTTCCTCTCTGCACTTTTTTCCTGCAAAGATCTTGGCCACTTGGTCATTGGAGATCATCATACTCATTCATTCATTCATTCATTTGATAAGTATTTATTTAGCACTTACTATGTAAAAGGCCCCGGTGATACAGCAGCAAAGAGAATAGAAAGGGCTAGTCTTAGATGGCCTTCCAACATGAAAGACAGAGACTAAAGATGTGAATGTGCAAGTAAATATTGAATTATAATTAGCATTATCATGGGTGAGATTTGGTGGTGAGAAGAGTTGGTTCTTTCAGGGAATTTAGTTTTTATTTCCAGAAAAGAAAGGAATAGCATGAGCTACAAGTATAGCTGTCTCACAGGTCCTGGTCAGGGACTTAGGCAGACTCTGGCTTGATCAGAGGCCAGCTTCCCATTCCTGGCCTCCAACTGGCCCAGAGTAGATTTCAATACCACCCATTGACCCGACTGAGAGTCTGAGATATCATTATCTCTGGCTTGCTTGAATCTCTAGATACTCATCAGCTAGGGCATCCGAAGGAGTTCTCACCACTGACCACTCAGGCCAGAATGAGTGGTCACTACAGGTGGTTCTTGCCAGTGGTCCTAAGTGGAGGGGTTAGGAGCACAGATTCCTGGACCACACAGCTGGATTCATTCTATGCTCTGCCATTTATAGATTAAATGGCTTGGGGCAAATTACTTAACCTCCCTTGAGTTTTTACATCTGTAAAATGGGGATAAGAATACTATCTCCCTCCAAAGGTTTTGCCTCAAGAAGTAAATGAGTTAAAATGTAAGGAAGGTACTTACAACAGAGTCTTACCCATAAAAATGCAATGCAAGCATTTCTTCAAACAAAATTTTAAAAACAATAAGTAGATGAATCTCAGAAAAATAATTGTTTCTTTAAAAAAAGCTCAAAAAAAAAAAAAAAACAGGACATCTGTCTGGAATTTTAGTTAACTGAAGAGTCAGATATGCTTGCATCCTGCCTATGGATATATTGGGTTGGCCCCAAAATTGTTTGGGTTCTTCTGTTATAGCACATGGACAGACCCGAAGGAACTTTTGGGCCAACCCAATATTTACTCTTTAGTGCACTTTTTCACAACTATCCCCAGTGCTTCCAGTGGGGGCGATGTCTGGGATCTCCCTGTGGAAACTACCCATGCTGGAGGAAGACCCTCCCCAGTTTTGAGGACATGTACATGGGATGACCCATGCCCCAGCTTATTGAGCATAGGGTAAGCTCAGTGGATATCTCTCGCAAACTCCTACTACAGTAGCCAGCCCTGCCCTGGTGCCATTCACCCTCAACTTCACCATCAATAACTTGCGCTATGTGGAAGACATGCATCGCCCTGGTTCCTGGAAGTTCAACAACACGGAGAGAGTCCTGCAGGACCTGGTGAGAGCCCCGCCCACTTCACTCCTGCCCCGCCCACCAAACACAAGCCCCACCTACCTCACCCTTGCTCCCACGGATGCCAGCCACGCCCATATCACATCTGCCCGTCTCCCAACCCTCACACTTGCTATTCTCCCTCTCCCTCCTCTATAGCTCAGACTCTTGTTCAAGAACACCCGTGTGGGCCACCTGTACTCAGGCTGCAGACTGACAGCACTCAGGTAAGACCTTGGCGTTGGCAGCCAGAGCTGCCTCAAGTGCTCCCAGACCCAAGGAGTTTGACCTTCCTCCTTCCTGTCTTCCCTGTATCCTCAGCTGAGGTGGTACTCAGGAGTCACCGACTTAAGGACCAAGGACTTCCCCCAACAGGCCCCAGATTCTGCAGACTATCAGCAGGATTGAGCCCCTAGCCTGGTCATCCTTCTGAATTCCCCCCCCTCCTCCCCTTGACCAATGAGGGCATTTCCTTTAGGTTTTCAATTCTATCCTGATGATTTCTCTCAAGAGAAACATGCCTTCTTAACCTGCTTTAATCCCAAATTCCAGCTGTTCACCTATCCAGCTCTTCATCTGTCTCCAGTGTGAGCTCTCTTGTCCCCATCCCAGAAAGAAGCAGGCTTCAGATTTGCAATTTAATTGAAATACTTCCTCCCCCCAACACCAACTCTGCTTAAAGTCCCAGGTTGGCTGGAAGTCTGTGCTCTCAGAAAATCTAAGTCTGACTTCTCACCTCTCTACCAGCCTTCCCATTTCCCCTGGCCCCTTCCTGTCCTATCCCCAGAGATCTCGATACCCTCCCTTACTCCTAGAGTTTCCATTTACTGTCAACCTCCTCTCCTGCTGCTCTTCCCAGGCCTGAAAAGAATGGAGCGGCCACTGGAGTGGATGCTGTCTGCACCCACCGCCCTGATCCAGTGGGCCCTGGGCTGGACAGAGAGCAGCTGTATTGGGAGCTGAGTCAACTGACACACGGTGTCACCCAGCTGGGCCCCTACTCCCTGGACCAGGACAGTCTCTACGTCAATGGTGAGGGTCTGCCATCCTTTTTATTTATTTTGTTTCTGCTGGGTTTTGTTGCCGTGCAATCTCTAGTTGCAGTGAGGAGGCTACTCTCTGTTGTGGGGTGTAGGCTTCTCATTGTGCTGGCTTCTCTTGTTGCGGAGCATGGGTTCTAGAGCATGTGGATTTCAGTAGTTGTGGTGCATGGACTTAGTTGCTCCTCAGCATGTGGAATTTTCCTAGACCAGGGATTGAACCCATGACCCCTGCATTGGCAGGCAAATTCTTAACCACTGGACCACCAGGGAAGACCACCATCATTTTTTTAATGTTTGCATTTCATGAGGCCCCACATTCTCCCTATCCTTTCTTCACTTTGACTCATCTTTCCCCCTCTTCTCCCTTCCTCCCCCTACATGTGTAGGATACAACCACCAAACTCAGCTCACCACGCCTAGCAGTATTAAGAGGCCTCAGAAGTCTCTATAACCCTCTGTCTGAATCCCAGCCCTTGGGAAGAGAAGAGTCCAGGAGCCCATTGCCTCCTCTCCCTACCCCCATTTCCCTCCAACCCTGGGAAAACAGAGACCAATACCCACCAAAGTCCCAGGTGTAGCCCCTTCCTTCCTGGATTCCCCAAGATGATGAGGTCCCCAACCCAAGCACTTGGGATGTTTTCTCCCAGCTTCTGTGATGACAGTGCCTCCATCAGTGGTGAGGGGCTATGTTGGGGGTGGGTCTCTTCATCCCCACTGGGTGGGCTCTGCTGCAGAAGGGTTCTGCACTTCCACTGCGGACTCATGTTTCAAAGTGCTTAGGGCTCACCTTGGTCTTCCCAGGTGGCTCAGTGGTAAAGAATCCATCTGCAATTCAGGAGACTCGGTTTCAATCCCTGGGTCAGGAAGGCCCCCTGGAGGAAGAAATGGCAACCCTCTCCAGTATTCTTGACTGAGAAATCCCACAGACAGAGGAGCCTGGCGGCTACAGTCTATGGGATCACAAAGAGTCCAACATGACTTACTGACTAAACAACAACAGAGCACACCTTTGTCTCTCTGGAGACTGAGGGCAGTAGTAGACTTTGATCCCTTCCCAGTGAGCACGCGGTCTTCCTTTTAACGACTCAGAGCCATATTAGTCCAGCTGCCATCTCTCCAATGGCCAAGCTGTCTCTTCATTAAACATCTCTCCATCCCCTTTCTCATCGTCTCACCCCTTCTTTACAGGTTACTCCCATCGGACCTCAGCCACCACTGCCAACAGTGAGTATTTCTATGTGCCTATAACCACCTCCCTTCCCCTGAAAAACAGGAGTTGTTTAACCAGCCAACCCTTCCCTCCTGTTACAGCCCTCTGGATGGTAGTGGCCCAGAGGACCTGCATAGCAAACGTGGACTGAATTGCAGGTGGCAAGAGTCACCTCTCCTCCCCTCCCCGATACACACAACTGAGGATGGTGCCCTGACTGCAGGCTACATGGGGCAGAGAAGGACACATTTTTTGTTTCTTTGTTTTTACTTTTTTTAACTTTTTATTTTGTATTGTAGTATAGCCGATTAACAATGTTGTGATAGTTTCAGGTGGACAGCAAAGGGACTCAGCCATACACATACATGTATACATTCTCTCCCAAACTCCCTTCCCATCCAGGCTGCCACATAACATTGAGCAGAGTTCCCTGTGCTATACAAGTAGGTCCTTGTGGGTTATCCATTTTAAGTATAGCAGAGTGTACATGGCCATCCCAAACTCCCTGACTATCCCTTCCCCCATCCTTCCCCCTCACCCCTGCAATTAAGCTTATCCTCTAAGTCTGTGAGTCTCTTTCTGTTTTGTAAGTTAGTTCATTTGTATCATATCTCTTTAGATTCCACCTGTAATGGATGTCATGATATTTCTCCTTCTCTGTCTGACTTACTTCATTCTGTGTGACAATCTCTAGGCCCATCCATGTTACTGCAAATGGCATTGTTTCACTCTTTTTCATGAATGAGTAATATTCCTATGTGTGTGTGTGTGTGTATACACACATCTTCTTTATCCACTGCTAAAAGAGGAAGGAAAGTTATGACCAACCTTGACAGCATATTGAAAAGCAGAGACATTACTTTGTCAACAAAGGTCCATCTAGTCAAGGCTATGGTTTTTCCAGTGGTCATGTATGGATGTAAGAGTGGACTGTGAAGAAGGCTGAGCACCAAATAATTGATGCTTTTGAACTGTGGTGTTGGAGAAGACTCTTGAGAGTCCCTTGGACTGCAAGGAGATCCAACCAGTCCATCCTAAAGGAGATCAGTCCTGGGTGTTCATTGGAAGGACTGATGTTGAAGCTGAAACTCCAATACTTTGGCCACCTGATGCGAAGAGCTGACTCATTTGAAAAGACCCTGATGCTGGGAAAGATTGAGGGCAGGAGGAGAAGGAGACAACAGAAGATGAGATGGTTGGATGGCATCACTGACTCCATGGACATGGGTTTGGATGGACTCCAGGAGTTGGTGATGGACAGGGAGGCCTGGCGTGCTGCGGTTCATGGGGTCACAAAGAGTTGGACACAACTGAGTGACTGAACTGAACTGAAAAGAATCACATTTTAATAACTAGAACCACCACCACTGCCACTATTTCTTTACAGATGTACCACTCTCAATTTCATTTCTGGTGTCTTTTTCCTCTGCTTGGACCTCCACATTCTTCCTAGTGTCTTCCCTGGCTCCATCCTCCAAACCTACAGGTAGAAAGGCTCTTACTGGTACCCAAGGCATTTTTACAAAATCATTCCCACAAGATCACTTCTTCCTTCATTGCTTACTCACCTTCCCTGAGTGAACACATCCATTTCCATGGATCTTAAGGGCCATCTGGCTGCTTAGGGTCCAGTTGTTCAGAATCTAAACCCTGAGTCCAGTCCCAGCCACACAGCAGCTCCCAACCCTGGGTTCGCCCAGCTGCCAGACATCACATGGCCTCTTGGTCTCTGACCCTTAACATCATCATCCTCTCCCAAACTTGTTCCTTCTCCCCATCACCAAAGGTAGGGACATGAGTGCCAGCTTAGGCCCTCCCTCTTGCTCACCACCCACATCTGTCCATCACAAAATCATCTCCTTTCGGAATGTCTTGAGAGTCTTTCCTTTCCCTGCATCTGCATTGCTTAATCTTTCTTTGGGCCACCAGCATTTGGATACTGCAGTCATTTCCACACTGGCTTCCTACAGTTTTCCCCCCAGCAGCTGCAGTGTCCCTCCCAATGAGCCTCTGTCCATATAATTCCTGTCTTTTATTATTTATTTTTGGCTGTGCTGGGCCTTCCCTGCCACTTGCAGGCTGGATCTAGTTGCAGCGAGCAGGGGCTCCTCTCTAGTTGCGGTGCACAGGCTTCTCACTGTAGTGGCTTCTGTGGCTGTGGAACACGGACTTCAGGTGCTCGGGCTTCTGTAGTTGCAGCACACAGGCTCAGTATTGAGGTGCATGGGCTTATTTGCTCTGTGGCATGTGGAGTCTGCCTGGGCAAGGGATCAAACTCCTGTCCTCTGAATTGGCAGGCGGACTTTTAACCACTGGACCATCAGGGGAGCCCTAATTCCTCTCTTGTGGACAATCTTTGGATGGCCCCATCTGGTCTACAAATCAAGTCCAGACCCTTGTCCCGAATAACCACTGCCCCAGTTTTCTGGGCTCAGAGGATCCCTCCAGTCTCACACCTACACTCCCCCATGGCCAATGCACTTCATTCTGAGTGTAATTGTTCTGCCGTCCGGCCAGGACTATAGCCACACTGTTCCCTCTGCTTAACACTGCCCCGTTCCTATTCACCTAACTCTTACTCATAGGTTTGGTTACACTTAAAATAATGCTTCCTCTAAGAATCTTTCCCAGTCATTGGCTGGGTGACCATCCTGGAATTGCACACCATCCCCCACCCCCAGCTTCCCCTGCAGCATAATGACCTGCTCACTCCACTGGCCACAATGAAAGACTTTGCCCTACTCATCTTTTTTTTAATATTTTATTTATTTGGCTGCATCAGGTCTTAGTTGTAGCATGTGAACTCCCAGTTGTGGCACACCAGATCTAGTTTCCTGACCAGGGATTGAACCCCGTCCCCCTGCATCGGTAGTGTGGAATCTTAACAACTAGACCACTAGGGAAGTCCCATGCCCTATTCATCTTTGGGCACGCAGAGTCCAACACAGAACCTCACACACACTAGGTATTCAATAAGTGCTCACAGAATGAATGAATGAAGGTTCCTCATGTCTTGGCAATTCCAGAATGTTCTCTCCTTCAGCTTGAGAAGCCCACAGCTTTCCTTAATCTGCTTCTGGTGCCTTGAGTAGAGTTCCCTCTGCTGTACAGTTGGTTCTCATTAATTATCTATTTTATACACAGTAGTGTATTATGGGCTTCCCAGGTGGCCCTAGTGGTAAAGAACCCGCCTGCCAATGAGGGAGATGTGAGAGATGTGGGTCTGATCTCTAGGTCAGGAAGAACTCCTGGAGGAGGGCATGGCAACCCACTCCAGTATTCTTACGTGGAGAATCCCATGAACAGAGGATTCTGGTGGGCTGCGGCCCATAGGGTCTCAAAGAATTAGATACGACTGAAGCAACTTAGCACACACAGGGTGTATATGTCAGTCCCAGTCTCCCAGGAAACCTTGGCCATGACTGTGGCCCCAACTGGACATCCTTCTCTTCCTCCCCTACTGCAGCCACTGACCTTCACCTGGTGTCCTTCACCCTGAACTTCACCATCACCAACATGCACTACTCGGAGGACATGGGGCGCCCATCTTCTCCGAAGTTCAGCACCACCGAAAGGATCTTACAGCACCGAGTGAGAGCCCTTGGACGGCCTCTGTTAGGTCCACCTTGCCCCTGTGTATCCTCTCGTCCCTTCGGCTCACCTCCCTCTCTTTCCCCACCAGCTCAGGGTCTTGCTCAATAAGACCAGTGTCGGCCCCCTCTATGCTGGCTGCAGGCTGGAGTTGCTCAGGTGAGACTCCCTCAGATGGAATGATTCATCCGGTCAGTGGACCCTCTTGCACTGGGCGCTGGACTCAGTGGCTAGGCGTGTCCCTGGAAGTACTGAGCTCCAGTGCCCACCATAACCCCTCATGCCTTCTTCATGCCCAGATGGTACTATGCTCCATGCTTGGAAACAAGGCATCATTGTTATTTACAGAATCTGTATGATATTTTGTTTCAAATGAAAGCTGTCCTCTGTGAAGAAGTGGGATAATCAGTGCAAATTCCTATCTGCAAATTCCTTTTTTTAAAGAAATCGATTTATTTATTTATGCTTTCATTTATTTTCGGCGTTGCTGGGTCTTCGTTGCTGCGCAGGCTTTCTCTCGTTATGGCTAGCTACTCTCTAGTTGTGGTGCATGGGCTTCTCTCTGTGGTGGCTTCTCTGGCTGTGGAACTCGGGCTCTAGGGTGCGCTGGCTTCAGCAGTCGTGGCACACAGGCTTTGTTGCTCTGCAGCATGTGAGATCTTCCGAGACCATGGATCAAACCCATGTCCCCTGCATTGGCAGGCAGATTCTTAACCACTGGATCACCAGAGAAGTCCCTCTTTTTTTTTTTTTTTGGTCACATCGCATGCATGATTTTAGTTCCTCCACCAGGGATTGAACCCAAGCAGGGCAATGAAAGTACCAAGTCCTAACCCTGGACCACCAGGGAACACCCCTGCAAATTTCTAATTAAAACATTTTCTGTCCTGAGTTGCTAGGGGCTGGTCTCAGATGAAAGACACTTAGGAGAACCCCTGCAGCCGTCCAAGCTAATGCCTTCAGCATCTCCCTTAGCCTCCTCCCTTTCACACCTAGACGGCCTCCTCCGTAGTACTCCACGTTCCTACATCTTTTCTTCTCTAGGCCCGAAAAGAGGGGAGCAGCCACTGGAGTGAATGTAGTCTGCAGCCTCCGCTCTGACCCCGCAAGACCCGCACTGAACAAACAGCAGCTGTACTGGGAACTCAGCCGTGAGACAGACAGCATCACCCAACTGGGCTCCTTCAGTTTGGACCGAAATGGCCTCTACGTGAATGGTGAGGGACTGTTATAGCCATGGTCTATCAAGAGGAGGGGGACTTGAGTTGCCATTGTTTTCATTCTTCTAAAGGGAGCTCTGATCCGTCTTTTTCTCCTTCTGGTCTGGGTTGTCTTCATTATGATGAAGTAATAACTTGGTTCTGCCCAATCTTGTTGCCTGCTTGCTTCTTCTTGAACATCACTCCACCACCTCTTCTTCTCTGCTTTCCCCACATAGGTCCCTAAATCCACCCTCTTCTTTAATCTTTTTTTTAATGTATAATATTTTTTATTTTATTTTTTGTATGAAAGTGAAAGTGTCTATCATTCAGACATGTCCGATTCTTTGCAACTCCATGGACTGTAGCCTGCCAGGCTCCTCTGTCCATGGAATTCTCCAGGCAAGAATACTGGAGTGGGTTCTTCAGGGGATCTTCCCAACCTAGGGATCGAACCCAGATCTCCTGTATCGCAGGCAGATTCTTTACCATCTGAGCCACTACTTTTGCTTAATTTTATTTTTCTAATAGCAATAATGACATTAATCCATTAAAATGCTTCAAATTCTCAATAACATGTTTTCAATTTTTCCTTGAAATAACTTCCTTCATTTTTTTTTTTTAATTGGGGTTTCCCTGGTGGTTCAGTGATAAAGAATCTGCCTGCCAGTGCAGGAAATACAGGAGAGAGGGTTCGATCCCTGGGTCAGGAAGATTCCCTGGAGAAGGGAATGGCAACCGACTTTAGTATTCTCACCTGTAAAATCCCATAGAGGCCTGGCAAATCCCAGAGGGGCCTGGAAGGCTGTAAAATCCTGGAGGGGCCTGGCAGGCTACAGTCCATGGGGTCACAACGAGTCAGACATAAATGAGCATGCGTGCACATAATTGCTTTACAATGTTGTGTTAGTTTCTGCTGTACAACAGTGTGAATCAACTGTCAGCATACATACCCCTCCTCCTTCCTGAGCCTCCCACCCCGCCCCCATCCCACCCATCTAGGTCATCACAGAGCACTGAGTTGAACTCCCTGTGCTATACAGTAGCTTCCCAGTTCGGTTCAGTTGCTCAGTCATGTCCGACTCTTTGCAACCCCGTGGACTGCAGCATTCCAGGCTTCCCTATCCATCACCAACTCTCGGAGCTTGCTAGCTAGCTATTTCATACATAGCAGAGTATATAAGGGCTTCTCAGGTGGCGCTAGTGGTAAAGAACCTGCCTGCCAATGCAGAAGACATAAGACATGTGGGTTCAATCCCTGAGTCAGGAAGATCTCCTGGAGGAGGGCATGGCATCCCACTCCAGTATTCTTGCCTGGAGAATCCCATGGGCAGAGGAACCTGGCGGGCTACAGCCCATAGGGTCACACAGAGTCAGATGCGACTGAAGCAACTCAGCACACACACACAGTATATAGACGTCGATGCTAATCTCCCAATTCATCCCACCCTGTCCTTCCCCGCTGTGTCCACGTGTCCTTTCTCTATGTCTCTGTCTCTATTCCTGCCCTGCAAATAGGTTTATCAGGGCCATTTGCTAGACTCCCCATATATGCGTTTATATACAATATTTGTTTTACTCTTTTTGACTTAATTAATTCTATATGACAGTCTGAAAGAGAAGAACAAATACCATATATCCCTTAATCTTTTATGTTCACCCCAATGCTGATTCAGCTTCTCTCATCTTCTGTCTGCAGGTTACACCTATGCAGCCCTGGCCCCCACTACCACCAGTGAGTATGCCTGGCCTGGATTTCCTGGCCCGCCTCCACTTTGGGGTTGGAAAGCAGTTTTTCTCCTTCACCCTCTGTCCTACATGAGGGAAGCTTCTGGAAGGTCCTTACCTTATCCCTTCTCTCTCTCCTGATTCCTGGTGGGAAGTTCCCGCCCAGGAGGTTTTAGACACATTTATGTTCTCCCACCCGGCTTCCCTCATGGCTCAGCAGCAAAGAATCTGCCCACAATGCAGGATTCGTGAAGTCAATCCCTGGGTCAGAAATATCCCCTGGAGAAGGAAATGGCAACCCACTCCAGTGTTTTTTGCTGGAGAATTCCATGGACAGAGGAGCCTGGTGGGTTACAGTCCATGGGGTCACAAAGAGTTGGACATGATTGAGTGACTGAAAAACAAGTGTTATCCCACTATATTCTGACCTTCATATGGCTTGCATTTTAATTCTCCTAACACCATCTCCCTAGTACTCTTTTTTTAATATTTTGTTTATTTATTTGACTGCTTCGGGTGCTGGTTATGGCATGCAGGATCTTTAGTTGTAGCATTCAGGACCTTTTTTTAAGTTGCATATGCAGGATCGTTTTTTAGTTGCGGCATGCAGACTCCTAGTTTTGGCATGTGAGATCTTAGTTCCCTGACAAGGGCTCGAACCCAGGTCCCATGCATTGGGAATCTTAGCCACGGGACCACCAGGGAGGTCTCCAGTCACCTTCTGAGGAACTGAGACTGGGACTTCAACATATGAATGGGGGGACAATTCATTAAAGTATATGCACTCTATACCTTAATTCTCCATACAGTCATGTGATTTTGCTCCATTTTACAGTTGAGGAAACTAGACTCAGAATCCCAAGCTACACAGCAGATAACTAAGAAAACCAAGAGTTCATGCAATTCCAAAACTCATGTTGTCATTTCTTGCTATTTATAGTGAGTTTATCTCAAAAGACATGCTGATTTTTGGTGCACACCTATTATGTTCTAGTTCATGGACCAGACATAATAGGTGTTCACCAAAATGCATTCCCAGCAAATCCTGTAATGAGGACCTTGTAGGTTTTCAAGAATCTACCGCCCTTGTCTTTCTCAGTCGTTAAGTCATGTCCAACTTTTTGTGCCCCGTGGACTGTAGCCTGCCAGCCTCCTCTGTCCATGAGACTTTCCAGGCAAGAATATCAGAGTGGATTGTCATTTTCTCCTCCAGGGGATCTTCCCAAGCCAGGGATCAAATCCGTGTATCCTGCATCTCCTGCATGGCAGGCAAATTCTTTACTATTAACACATCAGGGAAACTCACCCTTGCCTTAGGAGTGTGTTATTTCAACACACCCAAACTGTCCTTGGGTCCATCACTGATCAAAGAAGTGATGAGTGGAAGGAGAGAGAGAGAGAAGATGGATGAGCTGATGAAAGGCAGAAAGATGAATGGAAGAAGGGAAAGTGAAGGGGAGGAGGGAGGATGTATAAACAGATGTGAGGAGGGAAATAGGAATGAATGGAATGAAAGGATGGATGGATGGAAGAAAGGAAATGATTGAAGGAGGGGGGAGCAAGGAAAGATGGATGGAAGAAAGCAGGGAATGAAGGAAACAGGGACAGAAGGATCATAGAAGGAGAGAAGAAGGGGAAGAAGGAAGGGAAAGTGAGGTAGGAAAGAAGGATGGATGAGTGGATGGATGGATAAGTGGATGGATAGAAGAAAGGAAGGATAAAAGGACAGGTGTATGGATAGGTGGGTGGAAAAAAGGAAGAAAGGATAGAAGGAAGAAGAAAGGACAAATGTTTGGGAAGAAACATGGAAAGAAAGGTGAGCAGAAGGAAAGCTGGAAGTAGTGATACATAGAAAGGAGTGGAGGGAAAGGAGGAGAGAGAAGTAAAGTTTTATCCCAGAGAAAAGTTTTCGCTTAATCACTTAGCTCCTGCTGTGCTTATCTAGTCTAGAGTCAAGTCAAGGGGTCTCTCGTCTCACTTGCATCATACGTTCCTTTATTCTACTCCTCTTGGGGTGTATACAAGTCACCCCAACTATTGATCCATCCGTTCCAGGCACTGTGCTTAAATGTCTTACAAAAATTAACTTGTTGAAACTTCATAACAACCTTTGAAGCAGGAGTCATTATTATATTATCTTACACATCAGTCCACTGAGATGCTGAAAGGTTGGTTATAGCTGCTAGACTGTTGGGTTTTTTTAACCAATGCATAAAAGATTGGCACACCTGGCTGTAAGGGGAGGAGAAAGAGAAAGAAATACACAAACACACACACACACACACACACACACACACATATATGGGAAGATATGTATATTTATTTATCTATTACATAATATATAATATATTAACTACATGTTTACATAGTATACATTCACTTATAAATTTATATTTAAATATAAATATATGTGCATAGAGAGAGACAGAGACAGAGAGTTGGAGAGCAGAGAGACTATGACAGATGTCTGGGGTCATCAGTGCCCTTTTCTCCTGGGAAAGGACAAAGCCACCAGTGTTTTCACAGAGCCCTCCACGCCTACATAAGGGCGCAAAAAATGAGTCCCCAAATCATTAAGCCAACCCTCACTGGTTGCTGGAGCCATCACATCAGCAAGTGACCTTCAGGTTGATTGGGAAGAAGACACAGGACCCTTGGAAGCCCCACCTGGGTGGACACTGGGACCCAAGCTCCCAGTGAGCCTGGACTCTCTCTCTACCTACTGTAGCTGGGGAGGTCAGTGAGAAGCCCTTCACGCTGAACTTCACCATCGACAACCTGCGCTACTCTGCAGACATGGGTCACCCAGGCTCCCACAAGTTCAACATCACAGACACCCTCATGCAGCACCTGGTGAGATGCCTCCTTTCCCGTTCACCCCATCGTGCCCTTCCTGTGGACCGACACCCACATGTGACCACCAATGGCTCTCTCCTTTCTCTCCAGCTCAGCCCACTGTTCCAGAGGAGCAGCCTGGGTGCCCGGTATGCGGGCTGCAGAGTCATCTCCCTAAGGTGAGAACACCCCCACCATCCCCACCACTGGCACGCCACCTAAGGACGTGGACTCCTGGCTGTGGGAGCTGCTCCCAGAGGCAGCAGGCTATCCTTGGAGGGTCCTATTCTACATCCATTTTTTTCACATTACATTATTAATTTTTAAAAATTGTGATAACATAATTTTGTTTGTTGTTGTTATCATTGTTTTAGTCCCTAAGTCATGTCCAACTCTTTTGTGACCTCATGGGCCATAGCCCTCCAGGCTCCTGTGTCCATGGGATTCTCCAGGCAAGACTACTAGAGTGGGTTGCCATTTCCTTCTCCCGGGGATCCTCCCAACCCAGGGATGGAACCCATGTCTCGTGCTTTGGCAGGCAGGTTCTTTGCCACTGAGCCACCAGGGAAGCCCAAAAACATAAATAATACAGATGTAAAATTAGCCTTTTTGGCCATTTTTAAGTGTACAATTCAGTGATATTGATTACATGCACAATGGTGTGCTGACATCATCACTGTCTACTCCCAAAACTTCTCATCACCCTGAGCAGAAACTCCGTGTCCACTGAGCAGTTAATCTCACTTCTCCTGGTCGGTCTGTGACCTGTTGGTATGGGTGAAGTACTTTTCATTCATATTTTCATTCAACTGACACTGATGGTACAGCCTCTGAGGCAGGTGGTACTCTGGGTGGCAGGCAGTAGACCTGCCCACATCTAGTCAATAAAACTGATACCTAGTAGCAGAATAAATATCTAAGTAAGGTGATTTCAAAGGCAGTGAGAGCATAAAGAAATAGAAATGGGAGAGCAGTTTTCCAGGTGGCTCAGTGGTAAAGACTCCTCCTGCCAAGCAGGAGACA
Source organism: Bos taurus (assembly GCF_002263795.3). Lineage (NCBI taxonomy): Eukaryota > Metazoa > Chordata > Mammalia > Artiodactyla > Bovidae > Bos > Bos taurus. The sequence continues at coordinate 13,218,548 of NC_037334.1, read as the reverse complement.
CAGGCTCAATCCCTGGGTTGGGAAGATCCCCTGGAGCAGGAAATGGCAACCTACTCCAATATCCTTGCCTGGAAAATCCCATGAACAGAGGAGTCCGGCAGGCTGCGATCCATAGGGTCTCAAAGAGTTGGACGCAACTAAAGCGACTTAGCACACACACACACACACACATGAATTTATACTGTCCTTTTAAGGAAGACGAATGTTTTCTTTCCTTTTTGCCTTTTGTGTGTCATTTTATTTTCATCTTTTCTAGTTTTATTGAGTTGTAATTGATATATAGCACTGTATTATTAATAGTTTAAAGTGTACAACATAATGATTTGATATATTTGTATATTGTAAAACAATTATTACCACAATACATTTACTTAACACCCATCAAGACATAATTACATTTTTTTTCTTGTCACAAGAACATTTTTTTAGCATGTCTTTCTTTAGCACTAGACACCTAGTTCTCAGCATTTATGGAGGTGTAAATGCCACTGCAGGCATACATTTTTTTTAAGAAGTTGGTTTTTAATTGAAGGATAATTGCTTTACAATATTGCACTGGTTTCTGCCATACATCAGCATGAATCAGCCATACATAGGTATACATATACATATGTATACATACATAGGTATAAGTATACATATGTATATAGGTATACATATGTCCCTTCTAGGTAGTCACAGAGCACTGGTTTGAGCTCCCTGAGTCATGCAGCAAATTTCCACTGGCTATCTGTTTTGCATATTGTAATGTGTATGTTTCCACGCTACTCTTTCCAGTCATCCCACCCTCTCCTTCCCACTCTATGTCTGTTGTCTATGTGTGCATCTCCATTGCTGCCCTGCAAGTAGCTTCATCAGTACCATCTCTCTCGATTCCACGTATACATGCATGCATTTTTGAAGTGCTGGTTTTGCAAGAACCTTTTTTAGGGTCTAGTGTATCACATTTTGTAGGAATGGTCTCATCAAGGATCAAGGGATTCAGGGGCTAAACAACTCTAAACCCTTCTAATCTCTCCCTACCATAGCTGTTGCTGCTAAGTCGCTTAAGTCGTGTCCGACTCTGTGCGACCCCATAGACGGCAGCCCGCCAGGCTCCCCCATCCCTGGGATTCTCCAGGCAAGAACACTGGAGTGGGTTGCCATTTCCTTCTCCAAGTTCCTATTAAATGAATATCTACCATATGTCAAATTGATTTTTTTTAATTGTAAAATACACATCACATGAAACTTACATCTGAACCATTTTTAAGTGTATAGTTCAGTCGTTGTTGTTTAGTTGATAAGTCATGTCCGACTCTTTTGCGACCCCATGGACTGCAGCCCACCAGGTTCCTTTGCCCATGGGATTTCCTAGGCAAGAATACTGGAGTGGGTTGCCATTTCCTTCTCCGGGGATCTTCCCAAACCAGGGGTTGAACCTGCATCTCCTGCATTGGCAGGTGGATTCTTAACTCCTCAGCCACCAGGGAAGCCCATATAGCTCAGTGGTGTTACATACATTCATATTGCTGTGCAAACAGGCTCCAGAACTCACAAAACTGAAATTATCCCCATTAAACATTAAACAACAGCTCTTCATTTCCATCTACCCCTGAATGTTGACAACCACCATTCTGTTTTGTCTCTATGAACTTGATGACTCTGGGTACCTCATAGAACTGTACATTATACAGTATTTTTGTGTGTGTGACTGGCTTAATTCATTTAACATAATGTTCTCAAGGTCCATCTGTGCTTCAGCGTTTGCCGTAATTTCCTTCTTTTTTAAGGCCAGATAACATCCCACTGTATGGATGAACCATATTTGAAAATCCGTTCAGCAGGACTTGTGTTTTCACACAGAGCAGGCAGTGTGCTAGGTACGGGGGGCTCCACAGGACAACAGTGAACTAGACTGTCCTTTCCCTGACCTCATGGAGGTCACCATCCGGAGGTAATAGGGACAAATAACATATGCTCACATAGAAGATAGCCAGGGTTGTGATTCGACAAGCATGGGATATTGTGGGAGCCTGAATGGAAGCTGACCCAGTGTGGGAGACTTCTTGGAGGAGGATGAAGTATGTAAGTGGCAACCTGAAGGATGATCAAGAAATTACATAAGTAAAAAATGAAGGGGAGAAGCTTACAGGCAGAAGGGACTGCATGTGCAAAGATCCTAGGGTGAGAGAGTATGACTAGGTGAAGAAACTAAGAATGGTTCCAAAAGGCTGGAACACAGAAAGTGAGGTATATGTGGTGACCATATAAATAAGTGCCAGGTGGACTGCATCTCCCAAAGGCCAACCTCTCCTTCCGCAGGTCTGTGAACCATGGTGCCAAGACAGGTGTGAACATCCTCTGCACCTACCGGCAGTCCCCCAGCGGCCCCGGTCTGCTGGCCAAGAAGGTGTTCCATGAGCTGAGCAGACAGACCCACGGCATCACCCGGCTGGGTCCCTATTCTCTGGACAAGGACAGTCTCTACCTCAATGGTGAGTGGTTCTCAGCCCACTTCACTGGGTCCACACCCTAACTCCAGAAGAGTCTCTATTAGCTAGTCAGTTCTCCAGGGGAAACCTTGAGACAGACTCTGGTGTGAATCTTGACTCCACACTGAACTCACACAGCCACCCTGCAAACCTGGTCCTTGATCAAACCCATTTTAGAGGCAAAGAAACCGAGGTTCTGAAAGATTATGTAATTTCCAAGTGGGTGTGGCTTGAGAGTGGCAGAGTCAGGGTACAAGACTATTTTCAGGATCCAAAATTGTGCTCCATTCTATACATTTAACTCATAGAAGAATCTTTCTAGGGACTTCCCTGGTGGTCCAGTGGTTAAGGCTCCATGCTTCCAATGCAGGGGTCATGGGTTCCATCCCTGGTCAGGGAACTAAGATCCCACATGCTGAGGGGCATGGCCACAAAAAAAAAAATCTTTCTAGGGAAGACTTAGAGAAAGAATAGCTCATATCTGTTTCCTTTACCCACTTCTCACTTTCTTTTTTAATACACCATGCTTAAATAAGATCAATTCCAGGAATACAAAGATGGTCCAACGTATACGAGTCAATCAATGTAATATAACATACCAACAAAGGAAGGATAAAAATCCCATGATCAATTCATGATCAGAAATGCAGAGAAGGCACTCAACAAAATTCAACGCCCATTCACAACTGAAGACCCCATCAAAGGGTACGGAGGGAACACATCCCAACACAACAAACCCATCTATGACTAACCTATAGCCAACATCACAGTCAATGGTGAAAGGCTGAAAGCCCTTCCCCCAATGCCAGAAACAACGCAAGGATGCCCACCCTCACCACCTGTACCCAACATAGCACTGGAGTTCCTGCCACAGCAATCAGACAAGAAAAAGAAACAAAAGACACACAAACCAGCAAGGAAGAAGCAAAACCATCACTACTCACAAATGACATAGCATCTAATTCTACATTCTACATCAGTTTGGGGTAATTTTTTTTAAGTTATTGACCTCCTTTATTTCTTCCTTTTATTTAGTGATTTAAAACATCATCATTTTATTTAAATGTGCAACTGGAATGATTAAAAATTTTGCTTATTTATACATATATATACATATGTCCACTTTTTAAAAAATTATTTTCCCATATAGACCCATTCCAGAGTATTGAGTAGAGTTTCCTGTGTCCCACTCCTCACTTTTGACCAAGATGGGCCTCTCTCTTGGATGGGGCCTCTAGCCAGGAAGGAAGGCAGGAACTCTGAACATCTAGGAGGTCCAAGCTTCAGACACACTGGGAATGAGCCTCAAATCCAGAAAGAAACAGCATTTGAAAGGGTGACCCTTAAGGGGGTCCCTGATGGTCAGTGCACAGCTGTGATGAAGTTGACTGAAATTATACTCTGGTTCCCTTGTCTGTCCCCGGCCTGGGAATAGAGTTTGACAACTCACACTTTCTTTTCACCATTGCCCCATCAGGTAGGCAGGGAGACATCCTGGTCCTTTATGACGCTCATTTTATTCTTTTCTTTTTGGCCATACTGTGCAATATGTGGGATCTTGGTTCTCCAAACCAGGAATCAAACCAGCACCCCCTGCATTGGAAGCATGGAGTCTTAATCATTGGACCACCAGGGAAGTCCCACAATTAATTTCTAATCCAAAGGTCAGGAAAGCCTTAATTGTGGAGATGACATTTAAGTCTGATCCTAGAAGATGCATGGATACTCACCTGGTACAGAAGGAATGACATCCAGAAAGGAACCCCATGTGGACAAAGGCAGGGATACCCGGGCTTGTTTCTCCACCTCCCCTTAACGTGTGGCTTTTTTGCTTCCAGGTTATAATGAACGTGGTCCAGATGAGCCTCCTACAAGTAGGTATCTTTTCATCCACTGTCCATTTCAGCCTTCAATGGTCTTTAACCTAACTTTTCTTCTCACTGACAAAGGGAGCTTGCCTCAAACTCAGGTTGTGTCTCCTGAGTGCGGACAAAGTGTCAGTGGGAGAAAGGATGATGAGTCCTTGGTCTCTTTTTGGGACCCACAGCCATGGTATTGGCTCTCCAAATTTTCCACACCCTTCTGGGTTGGAGGAAGAAATTGAATGAGCATTCCCTACAGTAATAAGGGTTGAGGTCATATAATGACCTTGTAGTCTCTGCTTCCTAATAACAAAATCTTTTATAGGAGAGGCAGAAGGGGTCATAGTGTCAAGGTGCAAGCTCCAGTGGCTACTCAGCGGTTTGGCCATATCGGTCCATTCACGCTTGTAGTGATCACTTCACCTATCTTTTCACCAATCCTTTCTTCCATCCTCCCAGTTATACCTGCTCTCCAACCTCTTCCTCCCTTCCCCCTTCCCTCCCTTTCTTCCTTTCATCCATCCATCCATCTATCCATTCATCCATCCAAACATCCTTCTGCCTATACACCTGTTTTTCCTTCTTTCCTTCTGCACTTCCATCTGTCTCTCAACTTTTCTTCCTTGTGTTTATCCTTCCTTCCTTCTCTTTGATCCTCCTTTTGTCCATTCTTCTTCTGATCATCCAGGTATCCCATCCATCTGTCCATATTTCTGCCCTTCCATCTGTCTGTCCTCTTTGTTCAGTCTCTCTGTTGTTTACCCACTCTCTTGGGTTCATTTCATTCACAGGTTTGTTCATCCCTCTACTTACCCAATGATTCCTTTGCTCTCACTCATTAATGGTAAACCTATGAATGGTTGTGCTTGGACAACCACTTATACAGCCCAGGTGAGCCTGGGGGGCTTCTCCAAGTCTGGGAGTGGGCTCTGTTCCTCCCTAATACCTCCCCTTTCCACAGCTCCCGCACCAGCTACCACGTTCCTTCCTACTTCACCATCACCTGTGCAACCAGAATCCACCACAGGTATCGGAGGCCCCTTTTCCTGCCCAAGAGAAGCTCTCCAGCCCCACATATCCACCGGCCAATTGTAACATAGGAGCTGGGAGGCCAGGGTGTGCAGTTCTGGCTTTAGGGCAATCATGCTTTTATCTCAAAGATTATACCAACAATTCAGTCTGATGCTGGCCCTCATGGAGCCCCCACTCTTGTGACTAACAGACTATTATAATGTATGTCTTGGGGAAAGGCCCCTGGCACAATAGTCAGGTTTTTATTTAAGAAAATTTCTTCTACTGTTCAGTGTAGAGAACATCCGTTAGTAAGGGCATGCAGTGAGGCTGCTGGGGTGTCAGTTCAGGTCAGAGAAGATAAAACCTGAGCTGTGACAGGAATGGAGAGAGGGGATGTATGCAGGAACTGTTCTGCAAGTACAACTGGTATTTAGAAGGGAAAGGGTTTCTGGAGAAACTTTCATATGACCTGAGTCTTTAAGTAAAAGTAAGAGCCATCCAGGCAAATAGGGAATGAAAAGTTTTTCTGGCTGGTGGGATTCCATGAGCAAAAATGTCAGTGGTCAAAAACAGCATAGCGTATGGGGAGAACTGAGAGGGATTTGGTTTGCATGAAGTTTAAAGCTTAAGCTGGAGTAGATGGATCCCTTAGTTGCTCAGTCACACTGACTCTTTGTGACCCCAGGGACTGTAGCCCACCAGGCTCCTCTGTCCATGGAATTCTCCAGGCAAGAATACTGGAGTGGGTAGCTATCCCTTCTCCAGGGGTTATTCCAGACTCAAGGACTGAACCTGGGTTTCCTGCATTTCAGGCAGATTCTTTACTGTCTGAGCCACCAGGGAAGCCCTGGTGTAGATGAAGTAAATGGACACATTCAGCTAAAAGGTTGGCAAGAACCAGATTAAGAAGGACTTTGAGTGCCAGATCAAAAAAGTTGAACTTCGTGCTGAAGGCCATAGGGAGCCACAAGTGGTCCTAGAACAGTGGTGACAATAGTCAGGTTTTTATTTAAGAAAATTTCTTCTACTGTTCGGTGTAGAGAACATCCGTTAGTAAGGGCATGCAGCGAGGCTGCTGGGGTGTCAGTTCAGGTCGGAGAAGATAAAACCTAAGCTGCGACAGGGATGGAGAGAGGGGATGTATGCAGGAACTGTTCTGCAAGTACAACTGGTATTAACTGGAGATGAGGGAGGAGGAGCTGAACAGATAACACTGGTTTTGACTTGGTGGGTGGTAGTGCTACTGGAAGACAACCAATTACAATGAATATGGAACTCTGATGTGGTTCCAGGTCAGCTCTCAGTGGTAACCATCTATCCCCCTCTCTTATCGCAGCTATGGGATACAACCTGAAGGCCCTCACACTTAACTTCACCATCACCAACCTTCCATACTCATCAGACATGAGCAATGGCTTCGCCATGTTCAACTCCACCAAGATGATCCTGCATCGCCTGGTGAGATGCTGGTCCCAGCAACCACTGGTGGGATCACTCCCATGTATCCTCTGCCCCAGTGCCTGTCCTTTCTGCTCATCATCTTTCTCCTGTCTCCCCAGCTTGGATCCTTGTTCCAGAAGAGCAGCCTGGGCCCCTTCTACTCAAGTTGCAGACTGATCTCCCTCAAGTAATTCCTTTTCCTGAGTATTTGCCAGTAAAGAACACTTTTGGTGTCCACCCCTCTCTGTCTTCCCACTGACCTCTCATTTGCTTCTCCCTCTTCTGGGCCCCACACCCAGAGGTTTCAAGACTTGTCTTTTGAGTTCCCACCTCCCTCTCCCTAGACCTGAGAAGGATAGTGCAGCCACCAGCGTGTATGTCGTCTGCACCTACCACCCTGACCCCATGGGCCACAGGCTGGACATAGAGCAGCTTTACTGGGAGCTGAGCCAACTGACCCATGGTGTCACCCAGCTGGGCTTCTACACTTTGGTCAAGGACAGCCTCTTCATCAATGGTGAGTGTTTATGCTGAATTTGTATTAACAGCGATCACTACTTGTCCCTGTTCTGTTTTATTTCCTCTTGAACAAGTCAGCCCAAGTTCTGTCTGGGGAGCACCTTCCAAACCTCCATGGGATTGGTCTTCCTTGTCAGTTCAGGAAAGTAGCATGACATTCTTTGACCAAATGAATGTCAATGAATTTTCATTCAAAACCAAAATGTCTAACCCATGGGATCTCTTGGGACTGAAGTTCAATGCAAGGTTCTTCCATGGCAGTGGTTCATACCTGGAGGTGATTTCTGCCCCACTGAGAGATACTCAGCAGTGTCTGGAGACATTTTTGATTACCACAGTAGGGGAGGGTGCTCCTGGCATCTAGTGGATAAAGGCCAAGAATGTAACCAATATCCTTCAATGCACAGCAGACCCTCACCACCAAGAATTATATAGCCTCAAATTTCAGTGGTTCTGAGGATGAGAAACCCTGCTGGACATGGTCCCATTGTTCCTAGCTGAGCACCAAACCAACACTTATCACATGCATGCGTGCTCAGTTGCTTCAGTCACGTCTGACTCTTTGCAACCCCATAGACCGCAGCCCACCAAGCTCTTCTGTCCATGGGATTCTCCTGGCAAGAATACTGGAGTGGGTTGCCATGCCCTCCTCCAGGGGATCTTCCCATCTCAGGGATTGAACCCAGGGCTCTTATGCATTGGCAGGCGGGTTCTTTGACTAGCACCACCTAGGAAGCCCAACACTTATCACACTTTGCAGCAATTATTTAATGGTTCAAACTCTACAGAATTAGTGTTTGTTTAACATGGCACTGGATCCTATTCTTAATATGTTGGTACCTTGTAATACCCAATGAATGAGTGAACAAATGCAAGTTGAGTATCTCAGTCCTAATATTTGGGGATCCATTGCAATTCACATTCATTCATTCAACAAACTCATATGCATGACCATTCTGTACCAAGCCATATTCTGGGCATGGAGATAGAATACACAAGTTCTAATCCTGAAAAAGTCATAATCAAGGGAATTAAAGATTACTTAGGGACACAAGTAAGGTAAGTCAGAAAGACAAAGGCAAATACCATATGATATAACTTATATGTGAAATCTAAAATAGGACACAAATGAAAGTATGTATGAAACAGAAACAGACTCGCAGGGGACAGACTTACGGTTGCCAAGGGGAGGGGAATGGGGGAGAGATCCAGTGGGAGTTTGGTTCGCAGATGCAAACTATCATATATCGAATGGGTAAACGACAAGATCCTAGTTTATACCACAGGGAACTATATTCAATATCCTGGGACAAACCATAATAGAAAAGAATGTGAAAGATATATATATAACTGAATTACTGTGCTGTACAGCAGAAATTGGGCTTCCCTGGTGGCTCAGCAGTAAAGAATCTGCCTGCAATGCGGGAGACCTGAGTTCGATCCCTGGGTCAGGATGATCCTCTGGAGGAGGGCATGGCAACTCAGTATTCTTGCCTGGAGAATCCCATGGCCAGAGGAGCCTGGTGGGCTAGAGTTCACAGGGTCGCAAAAAGTCAGACACGACTGAGGCGACTGAGCACGCACGCATGCACAGTAGAAGTTAACACAATATTTTAAATCAACTACATTTCAATAAAATAAACTTAAAAAAAAATACTACTTGGGGACACAGAAAAGGCAGAGACACTATTATTAACAGGGTGCCATGGGAGTGCAGAGGCAGGGCAAGTCAAGGAGTGCTTCCTGGAGGAGGATATTATGTGCCTGAAACTATACTAGGCACTGGACATGACAAGAACAAGACAGATGAGTGCCTGCTCTTATTGAGCTCCATCTCAATGGGCTCCTGAAGTAGGAATAGGAGTTTTCCTGGAAAAGAGGAGGGTGGAAGAGCATTCCAGGAAGCAGGAACTGCATAAGCTCAAGCAGAAAAGCTCAGCTCAGGAGATTTCTTATAAAATTCCAGTTTTCCTCCTCTATGGGGTGACTTTCCATTCAAGAACCCCTACAGTCTCCAACACATGGACCTGATTTTGATTATGGTGGTAGTAGGTAAGATGTCCCCTGGGCCAACATGTCTCTATGCTAAAAGCTGAGTCTTTGTCGGTCTTTTCTTCCTCTCTGTGGCTCCAGGCTATGCACCCCAGAGTTTATCTATCCAGAGGGAATACCAGCTAAATTTCCACATCATCAACTGGAATCTCAGCAACCAAGACCCCACATCATCAGAGAACATCGCCCTGCTGTGGGACATCAGTGACAAGGTGGGGGTCTTTCTCGCCCCTCCCATCTCTCCTTACCCTGAGTGCCCCTCTCATTCCTCAGTCTGACATGCATCTATTTTTCTAAGCTATTCCCCTTCCATGTTTATTATTATTATATTTTATTTTTCATTGTGCTAGGTCTTCATCGCTGCACTCAGGCTTTCTCTAGTTGCGGCAGGTGGGGGTTACTCATTGTCATGGTGCATGGGCTTTTCACTGCGGCGGCTTCTCTTGTTGTGGAGCACAGGCTCTTGGTGTACAGGCTTCAGTAGTTGTGGCTCCTGGGCTCCAGAGCACGGGTTCAGTAGTTGTGGCGTAGTCTTAGCTGCTCTGCAGCATGTGGAATCTTCCCTAACTGGGGATCGAATCCATATCCCTTGCATTGGCAGGTGAATTCTTATCCACCAGAGAAGTCCTGCCCTGCATCTATTAAGTAATTGTTTCAACTCTTCCCTTTACCTACATGTTCTAGGTTATTTCAGATTCCAGAGTTGGTACCCTAGCTGCTGCCCCACTTTTCAGATGGGAAAATTGAGGCTCAGAAAAGGGAACATTGTGCCTACGGGCACACAATGGAGTTAAGGGCAGAACCAGGATCAGAACTGAGGCCTCCCTTGCTTCAAGACCTGTGTTTGTTCCTCTCTGGCTCCAGTGGCGCCCTCCAGCCCCAAGAGACCTCCATCTCACCCAGCCTCCCTCCCCTTTATTCTAGGTCACCAAACTCTACAGAAGCAGCCAGCTACAAGGCGTATTCCTCTCCTGCCTGGTCACCAACTTGACGTAAGTTGAGGAGACTGAAAGCATTGGCTGAGATGGCAGCTCAAGGCTCTGAGCACTGGCTGGCACATCCTTGGACTGGAAGTCATTGACATGGTGCCCATTCTTCCCACATGCCTGACAGCTTACCATCTCCTTCCATAGGTCTTTGGGGTACAGGAAAAGGCTTACCCTCATGGACCCACCATCTCCCTGCACCCACCTCCTTCAACTTTCAGCTAATAGTAATCTAATAATATTTACCATGGCCAGGCTGCCTGTTGAGTACTGTCATGCACGATCATCTCATTTCATTTTCTTAACATTCTTGCATGAGAGATGCAATATGTGCATCCCACATGTTCGCATGGGAAAACTGAGGCACAGAAGTTGGGTTTGAATTCACATCTCTGAAGGATGAGTAGAGGCCTAGGACATCTATACTAGAGAGAGGGAGGATCATGGGACATGCTGCTGACTTTGAAAGTTAGTAATTTCAGTTCCTTTGTCTTTAACATGGGGATAATGATAAAAATAGGCTTCCCTGGGGGCTCAGTGGTAAAGAATCCACCTGCTAATGCAGGAGACTTGGGTTCAATCTCTGGGTTAGGAAAAGCCCCTGGAGAAGGACATGGCAACCCACTCCAGTGTTCTTGCTTGGAATATCCCACAGAGGAGCCTATTGAGCTGCAGTTCATGGGGTCACAAAGAGTTGGACAGGACTAAACAACAGATTGTAATTATAGCTTCTACCAGAGTGACCGGGAAGGACTGTGGAAGTCACTCCTTAGAGGTCCACAACAGACATTCATTATTGTTACTGTTATTGCTTCTCTTCCTAACTCCTAGAAGCGTTTCCCTTTTTGGTCAGGGTCTCTTCCCTTGCCTGGAGCAAGAAGGCAGTCAGATACTGCGGTGCTTACCCTTAGGTCTTTGAGTCTACAAAGCAGGAACTCAGGACACACTGCTGGTGTTGGGTGCTGGCTGAGATCCCATGGTCTCTGTTCCCAGGTTGGATCCCATATCGGTCACCATCAAGGCCCAGTTCTCCTCCAGAGTGGACTCCAGCATGGTGAAGCAAGTATTTCTAGACAAGACCCTGAACGCCTCATCCCACTGGCTGGGTGCCACCTACCAGCTGACAGATGTGCATGTGACAGGTGGGACATAGAGGGGGATATGTCATGGCTGGAAAAGGTATTTTTAAAAATTCTTTTGTTGTTGTTCAGTCGCTAAGTCATGTCCAACTGATTCTTTATGACCTCAGGCTTCCCTATCCTTCACCATCTCCCGGAGTTTGCTCAAACTCATGTCCATTGAGTCAGTGATGCCATCCAACCATCTCATCCTCTGTTGCCCCCTTCTCCTCTTGCTCTCAATCTTTCCCAGCATCAGGGTCTCTTCCAATGAGTCAGCTCTTCGCATCAGGTGGCCAAAGTATTGGAGCTTCAGCTTCAGCATCAGTTCTTCCAATGAATATTCAGGGTTGATTTCCTGTAGGGTTGACTGGTTTGATTTCCTTGCTGTCCAGAGGACTCTCAATAGTCTTCTCCAGCACCACAGTTCGAAAGCATCAATTCTTTGGTGCTCAGTGTTCTTTATGGTCCAATTCTTCCATCCGTACATGACTACTGTATATTCTTAGTCTTTTTAAAAATTTTATTTATTTTTGGCTGCGCTGGGTCTTCATTGCTGAGTGGGCTTTCTCTAGTTGCAGCGAGCGGGGGCTACTCTCTAGTGGCAATGTGCAGGCTTCTCCTTGTGGTGGCTTCTCTCATTGTAAAGCATATGCTCTAGGCACCTGGACTTCAGTAGTTGTAGCTGTCAGGCTCCAGAGCATGGGCTCAGTAGTTGTGATGTGTGCGCAGGCTTAGTTGCCCCACGGCATGTGGGATCTTCCCAGACCAAGGGGTCCCTGCATTGGCAGTCAGAATCTTACCCACTGGACCATGAGGGAAGTCCAAAAGATGGTTTTATGAAGAAGGATAGGGCTTCTGGATATGAGCGACATGGATAGAGGCTACAGAGGAAAAAGGAGAGGCTTTCTGGAAGCCCATGCTGATGACTCATGGCAATGTCATCCAACAGGAGACAGGAAGAGAAAATCCAGCAATTGTAACCAACAGAATGATTATTTCACATGTCAGTTTTTCTAACCCAAAATGGGAAGGATCCTGGGTTTCCTTGTTAGGCTGTTATGAGTCATACATTGGTTGATTCATTCATTTATTCATTAAATGTATATATCATGAAAATAAATAGGCACTGATGATACATTGTAATTGCTGCTATGACAGAGGAATTTTGAAAGTCTGTGGGAATTCCAAAGAAGGATTACACCGCTTTCTCTTGGAAAGTTTTCTAGAGGAAGTGATGAAGAAACAGATCTGAAGGAGAATAGGACTTAGCTGAAGGGAAGAAATAGGGAGTTGAGCCACATGTGTCTGTAACCTAGAAGATAGAGCATGTCATTGAAGGAGGCTATAAGGAGTTTGGTGTGGCTGGAGCATACACCTTGACATAAGATGGGTGACAACTGTGGCTAAAGATGTGGGCAGAGACTTTCCTGGGCACTGGAATGGTTTGGGGAGGAACATGGCACACTCAGCGTTCTACTTTAGAAAGCTTGTCCTCTGGTGATTCTCCTCTACCAGGTCAATGATTGGGGAGGGGGAGAAAGACATATTAGGGACCTAGATCAGCAAAGATGATGGATGCCCACTGGAATGGTCAGCACCTGCCAACTGCTTCAGAGAAATCTCCTCTTCCCCCCAACCTTGTGAACTCTCACAATGCTTAGTGGACAGCTGGACAGGCAGACAGATGAATGGACTCAAGGTGGGCAGATGGTCTTCAGTAGCCAATTTTTAAAAAAATTTCCCTGAAGTGCAGTTGATTTACAATGCTGTGTTACCCTCTTCAATACAGTAAAACGATTCAGTTATATATGGGCTTTCCAGGTGGCTCAGTGATGAAGAATCTGCCTGCCAATGCAGGAGACATGGGTTTGATCCCCAGGTTAGGAAGACCCTGGAGAAGAAAATGAAAACCCACTCCAGTATTCCTGCCTGGGATATCCCATGGACAGAAGAGCCTGGAAAGGCTGCAGTCCATGGTATCGCAAAAGAATCGGACATGACATAGCGATTAAGCAACAAGAACATATACACATATGTATTTTCCTTTTTCATATTCTTTTCCATTAGAGTCTGTCACAGACAATTGAATATATTAATAGTTCCCTGTTATACAGTAGGGCCTGCGGTTTATCCATTTTATATATAATAGCTTGCCTCTGCTAATCCCAAACTCCATTCCCTCCCTCCTCTATCTCCTTCCCCCTTGGCAGCTACTAGTCTGTTTTCTATGTCTGTGAGTCTGATTTTGTTTAATAGATATGTTGATTTATATCATATTTTAGATTCCACATATAAGTAATATCATATGGCATTTGTCTTTCTTTTTTTGACTTACTTCACTTAGTATGATCATCTCTATGCCATCCATGTTGCTGCAAATGGTATTATTTCATTCTTTTTTATTATAGCCTACTCTTTTTGGCGGCGGGGGCGGGGCTGCCCTGGGTCGTCTTCACTGCACACGCAGGCTTTCTCTAGTTGCAGCATACTGGCTTCTCTTTTGCATCAAGTGGGCTTCGTTGCCCCACGGTATGTGAGATCTTATCAGGGGTCAAATCCCCATCCCCTGCATTGCAAGGCAGATCTTTAACCACTCGGGGACCAGAGAAGTTCCTGTAACACACTTTTAAAAACCCAGCTCAGTCCACAGTGCCAGGAATAAGTAGACTGACTCTAATGACTTCTTTGTTGAAAACTTCCCCTAATGGGAACTTTCACTTTCCTTTTATTCTAGAAGCAGAGCCATCAATTCACCTACCCACAGACCAACCAACGACCACTCCCAGTTTCCAGAAAGTCCAGCTAAATTTCACTGTCACCAACCTATTCTATTCTCAAGACATGAAGCAGCCAGACACTCCCAAATACCAGAGAAATAAGAGAAATATTGAGGATGCGGTAAGAATGGGCTTCTGTGCCCAATCTGTTCCTCTGCAGAGACTGACCTATGGACACCGAGGAGTCAGAGGGTGACCTTTTATTTTAGTGTGCACATTTACCTTTATTTTTTTTCAGTTTAGCCTCTGGACATTTCTAAATTTTATTTATTTTTTATTTTATTTTGGTGGTGCTGGGTCTTCATTGTAGCACACAGACGTCTGTAGTTGTGGCTCATGGGCTCCAGAGTGCATGGGCTCAGCGGTTGCAGCCTGTGGGCTTTGTTGCCCTGCAGCATATGGGATCTTAGTTCCCCATCCAGGGATCAAAACTGTATCCCCTGCATTGGAAGGCAGTTCTTAACCACTGGACCACCAGGGGAAGTCCCCTGGACATTTTTTTAATTGAAGTATAGTTGATTTACAATATTGGGTTAGTTCCAGATATACAGCATAGCAATTCATATATATATATATATATATCCTTCTTCAGATTATCTTCAATTGTAGGTTATTATAAAATATTATGTGTATTTCCCTGTGCTATGCAGTAGATCCTTGTTGGTTATCCAGAAGGTGACTTCTTTTTTTAATAGTTCATAAAGATAGGTTCTTATTCGCATTTGACAAATGAAGAGACAGCCATAGACGAGTTCAATTACTAGCCCAAGTAATATCCTGGAACAGAACATGCTTTGGTGTACATACCTGGGCTGGTTTTTCTTTTATTTTTTGTTTTCTTGGTTGCACTGTGCCTCATGCAGGATCTCTGTTCCCTGACCAGGGATTGAACCCGTGCCCTCTGCAGTGGCAGCGGAGATTCTTTACCATTTGACCAACAGAAAAATAAATAAATGGGGCAGTGTACTCATTGGCTAATTGGCATTCTCCAGTGCCAGAGTCATGGATTCTGACCTAGGAAATTTTGCCCTATCTTTCAGCTCAACCAGCTCTTCCGAAACAGCAGCATCAAGACTCATTTTTCTGACTGTGAAGTTTCAGCATTCAGGTGAGTTCCAGCTCAGGACCTGATCACTTTGGAGACTCGCACTGTCCTTTAGAAGTGTCCCCACTGCTGCAGTCTTTCAGTTCCTAGCTGTTATGGAAGAGAGCCCTAGGAACACAGACCTGATACCTAAACACTGGGGCTTCCCTGGTGGCTCAGCGGTCAAGAATCTGCCTAGCAATGCAGGAGCTGTAGGAGACACCCGTTCGATCTCTGGAGGAGGAAATGGCAACCCACTCCAGTATTCTTGCCTGGGAAATCCCATGGGCAGAGGAGCCTGGCAGGCTACAGTCCAAGGTTTTGCAGAGTTGGACACGACTGAGCGACTAATGCTTTCAGTTTTCCGCTGTATAACAATGCAAATCAGTCATAATTATGCCTATATTCATCTCCCTCTTAAGAACACTATTCTAATGAAAGAGATCAGTCACAAAAGACCACACAGCATGTGATTCTCATAAAAATGGAATGCCTATTGTCCAGAAGAGTAAATCCCTAGAGGGAGAACGGAAATTGTTTGCTAGTGGGGGTGAGGGAAGAATGAGGAAGATCCATGCTAATGAGTCAACTGGTTCTAACCTTCCGGCTTTCACAGTTACTGAGTCCCTTGTGAGAGTGGAATGAGAACTGTGCAAGCTATAATGCCATAACATTGACTCTGTTTACCAAGATACATTTTTTTCTTACCTGAATGCTGCTTGGCTTGTTGCCAGCCTTTGGTAAATTTCTAGACTTCTGAAAAAGTTGATTTTGGCCATGTTTACCAGTGTTCTCATTGCTTTTACAGATTTTCGAGAGTCCTTACTCCAGCATTTCAAAATGTTCTCGTTGTGCTTATTTATTTATAAATTAATCCAATTAAATAAAATGAGACATTTAGTTTCTCACTTAACACTAGTCATGTTTCTTTTTGAGGCAAATTTGATTTCTTTCTTTCTGGTTTGCTTTCATAATGTGCAGATTCACCCTTTTTTTTTTTTTTTTTTTTTAATTTATTATTTGACTGTCCATGGAATTCTCCATGGGCAAGAATACTGGAGTGGGTTGCCATTCCCTTCTCCAGGGGGTCTTCCAGACCCAGGGGCTGAACCTGGGTCTCCCACATTGCAGGCAGATTCTTCACCATCTGAGCCACTGCCGTGTCTTAATTGCAGCATGCGGAATCTGTTTTAGTTGTCGCATGCAGACTCTGAGTTGTGGCATATGGGATCTGATTCCCTGACCCGGGATTGAACTCAGGCCCCCTGCATTGGGAGCACAGAGTCTTAGCCACTGGACCACCAGGGAAGTCCCACAGTAGCCATATTTTAAGTGCTTGGTAACAAGGGGCAAATAATGACTGGATACTGCAGACACAAATGTTTACATCATTGCAGAAAGTTGTCCTGGACAGGGCCAGCAGAGAACCTAGAACGGGGGTAGAACTCCATATACTGGTGTCCTTCCAGGTCTGTCCCTCCAAGCAACCACACTGGGGTAAACGCTCAGTGTAACTTCGCGTTTTTGGCTCGGAGTCCATACCAAGTTGTCATCTATGAGGAATTCCTGCGTCTGACCAAGAATGGTACTCAGCTGCAGAATTTCACCCTGGACAGGAACAGTCTCCTTGTGGACGGTAAGACTCCCTGATCATGGGGGCAGGAGTGAGGGCTTCCAACTTCCTCACATAGGGGCTTTCCTGGGAGTCTGGAGACCTGAGGATGAGTCAGCATTGAACTTTCCCAGGCTGGCAGAGGTGGCACAGTCTTCCAAACTTTACCCATCACTGAGGGAGAAGAAACAATACCCAGTGGGACACAGGAGACACTTGCCATCTCTCCTGGACAGCATAATGCAGTAGAAGTTTCTTAATGATGGAAATGTCCTATACCTGTGCTGCCCAGAGCATACATCACATGAGACTCCTGAGTATATTTGAAGTATGGTTATTGTGACTGAGGACTTCCCTGATGGCTCAGTTGGTAAAGAATCTGCCTGCAATGCAGAAGACCCTGGTTTGATTCCCAGGTCGGGAAGATCTGCTGGAGAAGGGGTAGGGTAGACTACCTACTCCAGTATTCTTGAACTTCCCTGGTGGCTCAGCTGGTAAAGAATCCACCCGCAATTCAGGAGACCTGGGTTCAATCCCTGGGTTGGGAAGATCCCTTGGAGAAGGAAAAGGCTACCCACTCCCGTATTCTGCCCTGGAGAATTCCATGGACTGTATAGGCCATGGAGTCACAGAGTCAGACACAACTGAGCGACTTTCACTTTCACTTATTGTGACTGGCTTTTATGGTTACTGAATTTTAATAGTACAGAGTACCAGATTTTTTTAAACTTTACTTCATTAAAGTTAATTTTAATTTAAAATGGCACTTGTCACTGCTTATATCACACAGCACATCTTAAGAATTTGCCTGGGGAGGAGAGATGGGAAGGAAGATCCAAGAGAGAGGGGGCCATATACATATATTTATGGTTGATTCATTTCGTTGTGAGGCAGAAACTAATACAACATTGTAAAGCAATTTTACTCCAATTAAAAAGAATACTTCAATTAAAATCAGAAATAAGTAAAATTAAAAAGAAAAAAGATTTTGGCTAGGGAGAGGTTGTACAGCAAGGGGGGCCTACAACCCTCCCCCAGTCTGTGCCAATCATTTCTCATATAGTTTATGTTACAGTTGGAAATAATAAGAATAGGCAGTTGAAAACAATGAATTATTTGATGTGAACCAATCCACACTTAGGAGTGGTAATCAGAAGGCTTCCTGGAGGAAATTACAGTCTAGGTGAATCTTGGAAAATAAGTATTAAACTCAGTAAAGGGAAAAGGGAGTGAATGTGTTCATAGGCAGAAGGCTTTTGAGCAGGAATTTATAAATTTAGAGAGAGCCCATGGTCTTGTCAACTCCTATGACCCATTCTCCCCTTCACTAGCATAAGATAGTTCTGTCCATCACCAGTCATCCATCCATTCCCAGAGGTATGATTTGAAATATCACACTCTTGTAGTGTGATTGTGGCTTTGTTATTATGTAGTAAAGTATCCTCATTTTCCAGTGATGCAAACTAAAATGGGGTGAAACATTATGTCGACATGACTTTAATATTTCAATGGAATTATGGGATGAAACAAGTGTGGCAAGTGTTAATAAGTTATACATACGTGCGTGCTTGTTAAGTCATGTCAGTCATGTCCGACTCTGTGACTCTGTGGATTATAGCCCACCAGGCTCCTCTATCAATGGGATTCTCCATCCAAGAATACTGGAGTGGGTTGTCGTACCCCTCTCCAGGGGATCTTCCTGACGCAGGAATCAAACCCCCATCACTTCCATCTCCTGCATTGGCAGGCAGGTTCTTTACACTAGCGTTTCCTGGGAAGCCAAATAGTTATACACTAGGTATGATATTGTTTGGTAGCTTAGTGGTAAAGAATCTGTCTGCCAATGGAAGAGACACAGGTTCAATCCCTGGGTGGGGAAGATCCCCTGGAGAAGGAAATGGCAACCCACTCCAGTATTCTTGCCTAGAAAATCCCATGGACTGTAGTCCACCAGGCTTCTCTGTCCATAGGAGCCTGGAGGGCTACAGTCCATGGTATCACAAAGAGTCAGACACGACTTAGTGACTAAACAACAAATAATATTGTTTTAACTGTGTGAAATAAATATTGTTACTTCTAGATGATGGATATTTATGACTTGGTTCTGTTTGTCTGTATATTTGAAAAGTTTTATTTAAAAGGGTAAAACACACTCACATGTATTCTCCATTTCATTCACTTTCAGGGTATTCTCCCAACAGAAATGATGTTGTGACTGAGAATTCTGGTAAGCCTCAAAGATGCTGTAGCCCAGGGTGGAGAGGGAATATTCTGGTTCTCTGCCTCATTGAAAACAGCCACATACCCAGGGTATTGGATGATGATGAAAGTTGGTCAACCCAAGACTGGGATTTCTGAGGCACAGTCAGGGTCGGTGGGCCAGGGGAGCGTGGGGGCAGGGGAAGCAGGGCCCTGGAGGAATGATAGATGGTGTCTCACACCAGGACTTGTCTCCCCAGACCTCCCCTTCTGGGCCATCATCCTCATCTGCCTGGCAGGACTCCTGGTGCTCATCATGGGCCTGATCAGCTTTTTCCTGGTAAGCAAGGAGGTGTTGTTCTCTTACTATCAGGTTGTAAGAGCTTTTTATATATTAGAAGGATATGTCCTCTGCGGGGATGTGTTTTGCAGATATTTTCTCTTAGTCTGTGAGGGGTTTGCCTTTTCCTTTTCTTAACAACATTTGTCATTGGGGAAATGTAAATGAAAGTTATAATGAGATACCATTATGCATGAGAAGGGTTAAAATCAAAATGACGTCAACAAGTGTCAGTGAAGATATGAAGCAGCTGGAACTCTCCTATAGTGCTGGTGGAAGATAGCTTGGCTGCATCTTTAAAAGTTACATTGGGTGCTCTGTGGTGACCTAAATGGGAAAGTGAAAGTGTTAGTTGCTTCAGTCGTGTCCCACTCTTTGTGACCCCATGGACTGTAGCCCCGCCAAGCTCCTCTGTCCATGGAATTCTCCAGGCAAGAACACTGGAGTGGGTTGCCATTCCCTTCTCCACTAAATGGGAAGGAAATCTAAAAAATGTATAAATGTATAAAATATGTATACATGTAGTTGATTCACTTTGCTCATGCCTGAAAGTAACATAGCACTGTAGAGCAATTACAATAAAAATAAGTAAATGTCACATTGGGGTTAGTAGTCACACAGTATTACATATAGAATGGATAAACAACAAAATCCTACTTTTTAACACAGGGAACTATATCCAGTATCCTGGGATAAACCATAATATAAAAAAGAATATTTTTAAAGTATATATGTGTGTATAACTAAGTCACTTTGCTACAGCAGAAACAAACACAACATTGTCAATCAACTATACTTCAATTAAAAATAAATTTTCAAAGTTGCATATATCTGTGCAACCATTCCCTCCTAGGAATTTGTCTAAGAGAAATTAAAACACATATCTATACAAAGACTTGTACACAAATGTTCATAATAATATTTGCACTGCTGCTGCTGCTAAGTCACCTCAGTCGTGTCCGACTCTGTGTGACCCCATAGACGGCAGCCCACCAGGCTGCCCCGTCCCTGGGATTCTCCAGGCAAGAACACTGGAGTGGGTTGCCATTTCCTTCTCCAATGCGTGAAAGTGAAGTCGCTCAGTCATGTCCGACCCTTAGCGACCC
The DNA here is from genome assembly GCF_002263795.3 of Bos taurus. Taxonomy (NCBI): domain Eukaryota; kingdom Metazoa; phylum Chordata; class Mammalia; order Artiodactyla; family Bovidae; genus Bos; species Bos taurus. The sequence goes on along the minus strand of NC_037334.1, from coordinate 13,197,962 downwards.
CATGGACTGCAGCCTACCAGGCTCCTCCGTCCATGGGATTTTCCAGGCAAGAGTACAGGAGTGGGGTGCTAGCCAAAAACTAAAAAACAAACCAAGAAGTCCATCAATAAGTGAATGGGTAAACAAAGTGTGGTATATTCACACAATTCAATACTATTTAGCAATAATACTGGATTATTAACATATACAATGATGAATCTCAAAATAATTTGAATTTGAATATGCTGAATGAAAGAAGTTAGATGAAAAAGAATACTTATCGTAGGATTCCATTTATAAGCAAACTCTGGAAAATACTAATTAATCTCTGAGGATAGAAATCAGATCAGTGGTTGTCTGGGAATTAGAATGTGTTTGTAAATAGCAGGGGAGGAAGAATTACAAAAGAACATGAGGGGAAATGGGGGAATAATGAGCATTCCTAATTTTGATTACAGGGAATGGTTCAATAAGTTTATAATCCAAACTTATCAAATCATTCACTTTAAATGTATGCCGTTTACCTACAAATAGGATCCTTCTCAGGGCCTCCATTATCTTATATATCCCAGTCTAGTAACATTATTTGTTCTCCAAAGGTTTCAAATAGGCATTTTTTCATTCTATCTAAGTTTTCTACCTATCTTTACAAGAAATTTAGTCCAAATTACTCAATGATGTATTACTAGAAGCTGGAGTCTATATGCTAAGTAGCTTCAGTCGTGTCGGACTCTGTACGACCCCATAGACGGCAGCCCACCAGGCTCCCCCGTCCCTGGGATTCTCTAGGCAAGAACACTGGAGTGGGTTGCCATTTCCTTCTCCAATGCATGACAGTGGAAAGTGAAAGCAGCCCATCAGGCTCCTCCATCCATGGGATTTTCCAGGCAAGAGTACTGGAGTGGGGTGCCATCACCTTCTCTGGAGTCTATACAGTCTTTACAATAATAGAAAATATTGGATAATACAATTTTTCATAATAATGTAAAAGCTTACATGATTTTGTTCAAAAGCTAAAATATTCAGCATTTTTATTTTCTTTAGTAAAGTGAGTTGATTAAAAAAGTAATGCTGCAGGACTTTTCCTGGTGGTCCAGTGGTTAAGAATCCGCCTGCCAATGCAGGGGACATGGGTCCAACCCCTGGTCAGGGAAGATCCCAGATGCCGCAGAGCAACTAAGCCCATGTACCACAACTACTCAGTCTGTGCTCTAGAGCTCAAGAGCTTCAACGATAAGCCACCGCAATGAGAAGCCCATGCACTGCAATTAGAGAGCAGCCCTAACTCCCACTCACCGCAACTAGAGAAATCCCATGCATAGTAACAAAGACCACAGTAACAAAACACAGCCATAAATAAATATTTTTTCAAAGTACTGTCACATATTACTAAATGATCAGAGTATGAAAAAGGTACAGGAAATTTTTAAAGACAGTATTAATATTACTAAAACTGACTGATAAAATAACTAATATATAGACAACCAGTATTTGTGAACAATTGTGGTCCAATAAGGGGCTTCCCTTGTAGCTCAGTCAGTAAAGAATCTGCCCGCAATGCAGGAGACTGAGGTTCGATCCCTGGGTCAGGAAGATCCCCTGGAGAAGGAAATGGCAACCCACTCCAGTATTCTTGCCTGGAGAATACCACGGACTGAGTAGTCTGGCAGGCTACAGTCCATGGGGTCGCAAGAGTCAGACACGACTTAGCAGCTAGACCACCATGATCCAATAATTTAAAATGTATATATATATAACTTGGAATATATATTCCTTCTGTTATTTGATTCCAAATTTACAAGCAGATGCTGAAAGCTAATGAACCCACCATGCACATTACTGATCACATTTCAAGTAAATGGCAAAAAAAAAAACCCACTACATACTCTCATTCTTTGAAAGATGTCTAATTCTAATAAACTTTAAACATTTTTTTTCAAAATATCATATACAGTTTATAATACATAATAATTTTGTGTACCCCAGATATTCATGAGGACATCTGTGATGGCAATATTTGAGTAATAATGTTCTAAATTTTATAATACTATGGCAGAATTACGGTATTTATGGTAATGACAGGAAAAGGAGAGGCTGAGAGAAAACACAGGCACAGCAGGTGTCTGTGGTTGCGGCCGTGTCCTTCACCTGTAACCTCCCACAGTTGGCTAGACGACTGGTCCATTCTGAGCCCTCTGTTCACCCTCGCAGGTCAGAGTCCACCAGCGGAAGAAGCAGGCAGACTATGAGGTTCAGCAGCTACAGCCCGATAGCATGGGCTATTACCTGCCACATCTGGACCTGAGGAAGCTGCAGTGAGACCTGCGCAAGTCCCCTTTTCCCAGACAGGTTCCAGAGGAGGTTGGCTGAAACAGAAGTAAACCACGTTGGTCGGACACAACCTCCAGGCCTTTCTTGGCTTGGCCCCCACCTGGTTCACAGTGGACTGAGAGAAAAGGTCTCCCCTTCGTTGCGCTGAAGACAACTGCAACTTCTGTCTGATGGGTTCACACCCTCAGGGACACCAGGATTGGTGAAATAGGCACAGACGTGGCTAAAGAACAAAATTGACATCCCACTTAAGTGAGGTTTACCTTCCTAGTCACCCCCTGAACACCTCTCTCCTTGACTCCTGGGCAGCCATCACCCCATCTCTATTCCTCCATGTTCTGCACCCCCTTCCCCGAAGCCCTGGCAGTCTCAAGTTCCGTGTGAACTACTTTATTCTCTGAGGTTCAGATTCACCAGGATGTTCACTGACTCCTTTCCTTCATCACAGGTCCTCTAAGGTAGGAAATAGACTAAGAGGAATGAGTGGGTCAGCCATGATTCTGCAGTCAGCCCTGGGTCTTGGTGTCTGGGAAGACTGAATCCCAGAGTGGCAGCAAACTCTAGAGAGATAGAGTCTACTTCGAATTTAAAGATGAATAAAACTCAGGGGAAAGATCTGAGAGAAAAAATAAAGACAGTCCCTTTTTTCATTTTTTTCTGCACTGAATCTAACTGAATGGTTAAAGCAGAGACTCCCCAACATGCAGCTCAAAGCATCCCAGGCATGATGCTAATACTGTAGATTCTCTGTTACTGTTTAATACCTCACTCTCAGAAACTGTAAATCCCAGGCTTGCCTGGTGGTCCAGTGACTAGGACTACATGCTCTCAGTGCAGAAGGCCCAGGTTCGATCCCTGGTCCAGGAACTAAGATCCTGCATGCTCTATAGCACAGCCAAAAAACAAACAAAAAAACCCCACATGATTTAACCTCTGGGTATTAAGAACAATTAAGAAATTAGCTACATGACCAAAATTAAAACTAAAAAAAAAAAAGAAAAATTTCCTGGCAGAAAAAACACCTGGATTCATATGCACATAATCTTGACTCATAAAATATAGTGAACAAAGGAAGAAAATTAGAAAGTTTACCTGAAAATTGATAATTATAATGGGTCATTTTCATATAACCTCTCAAGAAATTAAAAACACAGTGTTTATTAGCACATGATGGTTTAGAGAATAGTTAATAAAATGTTTCTATGAAACAACTACCAAAGCATTCCTGTGGCAAAAAACCTCACATACTTCTTACATACAAACATAATTTAAAACATAGTGAGAGATTATAGTCAACTACAAGAACAGGACACACCAACACAAGGAAGGAGTTTATTTTCAGAAATAAATAAAAGATCAGGCAAAGGCAGCCAAAACAAACTCCCTTGTTTTTTTACTGCACCACTGTAGATGTCATGGTGAATCAGGAAAACACACTCGCTAGCACCATTAACAGCATAAGGTGTTTGTTAAACACTTTAGACTTTAAATGGATATAGTCTAGAGAAAAGGGGAATCAGACAATACTCCCAAACAGTAAAATCCAAAGTAGCTTCTTGGTGGACACAAGAGGCCGGACAGAAAAATCCCAACTCCGATGGATCTTTGATGTGGATCTCAGGAAGACATCATGGAAACCTACAGCTCTACAAAAATGGAAACCAAACACTGGTGGTGGTTTTGAGGTACTCTTGATTGGAAGGTCAAAGAATCCAAAATGATGGGCTAAAGATAGTATCCTTAAGTGAAAGTCACTCAGTTGTGTCCAACTGTATGTGACCCCATGGATAGTATCCTTAAGTGAAAGTCACTCAGTTGTGTCCAACTGTATGTGACCCCATGGACTATAGAGTCTATGGAATTCTCCAGGCCAGAATACTGGAGTGGGTATCCGTTCCCTTCTCTAAGGGATCTTCCCAACCCAGAGATTGAACCCAGGTCTCCTGCATTGCAGGTGGACTCTTTACCGGCTGAGCCACAAGGGAAGCCCATATATAGGCGTCTCTCTTCATGTATGGTGCCTCCAAACTCTGACTAATGCCTTGTTTGCTTCTGCTTTCCAAATCCCAGGCAAGTAAGGCTATCAGTGAATTCTAACATAGAACCATAAATAGGATGGATGCTAGAAAATTTTGTTTCTAATATTACACAGAGAATCAGATATCTGTCCCATCACAGGTCTCTCTTCTCAAAATCTATTCACCAAATACCAGTCAGAGGAAGGACAACAAGCAAAGGTCCAAATATAAAAACAATTATTCACATGAAAGTCTCAAAAAAGGAGCTTTGTTGTTAAAGATAAAACACAGAAAACAGACTATAAAGACATCCAGAAATTGTCCAGAATCCAGATATCCTGTAGGAATATCCCAACAAATGACCACATTTTCCAGTTGCTTCTTAATACAGAATAAAATTATAAAAAATGAAACCTGACTACACATGCATCAGATATGCATTTCAATTCACCCATGGATCCAATAGACTTTCAGATGGAGAGAGAAAATATTAACTGATTCAAAGGAAAAGCACTACTTTTTAATCTCATGTACTACTATTGGCTGGCTTCCTGGGTGGCCCAGTGGTAAAGAATGCACCTGCCAGTGCAGGAGTCACAGGAGACACAGGTTCGATTGCTGGGTCGGGAAGATCCCCTGGAGCAACACACTCCAGTATTCCTGCCTAGGAAATTCCAAGGACAGAAGAGCCTAGTGGGCTACAGTCGCAAAGAATTGGACATGAATGAGGAACTGAACAACTACTGTTGAAAGATGACTTGCAGAATTATATAACCCCAATACTCATGTATAAAACTAACTAGTAGAAACTCACACTCTAGTGATGTAATTTAAGAAAGAGGCTTGATAAACCCAATATATTTACAGCCTGTTAAAAAAATTCTTTTGTGGTTGAAAGTTTTCTGGAACATTCAGTTCAGTTCAGTTCAGTTGCTCAGTCGTGTCCAACTCTTTGTGACCCCACGAACCGCAGCACACCAGGCCTCCCTGTCCATCACCAACTCCCGGAGTTCACCCAAATCCATGTCCATTGAGTCAGTGATGCCATCCAGCCATCTCATCCTCTGTCATCCCCTTCTCCTCCTGCCCTCAATCTTTCCCAGCATCAGGGCCTTTTCCAATGAGTCAGCTCTTCGCATCAGGTGGCCAAAGTATTGGAGTTTCAGCTTCAACATCAGTCCTTCCAATGAACACCAGGACTGATCTCCTTTAGAATGGACTGGTTGGATCTCCTTGCAGTCCAAGGGACTCCCGATAGTCTTCTCCAACATCACAGTTCAAAAGCATCAATTCTTTGGCACTCTGGAACATTATACCCAGATTAATTTTCATCAAGCTATGAGTTCTCATGTTACTCACATTTGTAATTATTTATGGTAGGAGTTTTAACATTTAACTATGAAGACCAACTGAAGTCTTTCCCACACTCTTTACAGTCAAAAGGTTTTACCCCATGAGGTGAGTCCTTTCATGCCTTCGGAAGGAAGCGGGATGATTGAAGGTTTTCCCGCATTCTTTGCATTCATAGGGTTTCTCTCCAGTGTGAGTTCTCTCATGTCTTCGAAAACTCTGATGCCACCTGTAAGTTTTTCCACATTCTGTACATGCATAGCGTTTCTCTCCTGTGTGAGTCCTTTCATGGTTTTGTAAGGAACTGTATCCTCTGTAGGCTTTACCTCATTGTTTACATCCATAGGGTTTTTCTCTAGTGTGAGTTCTTTCACATGTTCAAAGATAACTGGGACACCTGAACACTTTATGACATTTTTTATATTCGTAGGGTTTTTCTCCAGTGTGATTGCTCTCATGTCTTTGAAAACTTTGACAACATCCAAGGGCCTTTCCATTGTTTACATTCATAGAATATGAATTCTTCTGTGCATTTCTAAGGAAGTATAACCTCTGCAGGTTTTTCCACACTGGTTACATTCATAGAGTTTCTCTCCAGTGTGTGTTCTTTCATGTATTCAAAGTGAGGTTGAACAGCTAAAAGCTCCTCCACACTCCCTATATTCATAGGGTTCCTCTCCAGTGTGGGTTTTAATGTTTTTGAAAGGAGGGGTAACACTTGAAGGTTTTGCCACACCGTTTACATTCATAAGTCTCTCTCCAGTGTGACTTCTTTGGTGTATTTGAAATGAACTGGGGGAAATAGATGAAAAGTTGTTGTTGAACAAAAAAAGACACCGGGATTTTTGGCCCCCAGAGAAGAATTTAATCCAGGGCCAGAGATGAGGCTTGATCACTCAGAGCTTTGTGTAATAAAGTTTTATTAAAGTATAAAGGAGATAGAGAAAGCTTCTGACATAGGCATCAGAAGGGGAGTACCCCCCTGTTAGTCTTCAGCTGGATGTTATATAGTCACTAGCAGTCTGTTCGGAGAAGGCAATGCACCCCACTCCAGTACTCTTGCCTGGAAAATCCCATGGACAGAGGAGCCTGGTAGGCTGCAGTCCATGGGGTTGCTAAGAGTCAGACACAACTGAGCGACTTCACTTTCACTTTTCATTTTCGTACACTGGAGAAGGAAATGGCAACCCACTCCAGTGTTCTTGCCTGGAGAATCCCAGGGATGGGGAAGCCTGGTGGGCTGCTGTCTATGGGGTCGCACAGAGTCGAACATGACTGAAGCGACTTAGCAGCAGCAGCAGCAGCAGCAGCAGCAGCAGTCTGTTAATGAAAGAAAGGAATGTCTTAAAACTCAGAATGGCACCAGGCCCCTCACCCATAAGATGCATTTGGGGATAATCTTGGCACCAAATGGTTCATCCTGAGCCATAAAATGATTAACTTGAATCTTGTAGAAGGACAGATTACCATACAAATAGTTTCACTTACATAGATTAGGGTAACAATATCTGAGTATAGCATACTGGTTTGTCAAGTAGGTTCTGACCCATTAGGCAGGATTGACTTGAAGACAAGAGTTTGGGGTAAATGCATAGCACATTAGCATAGCTTAAGACAAACATTTCCATTAAAAATGCATTGGTTATCTCAAGGTTTGAGAATAGTTAACTTCAGGTGAAACCAGGTGTCATTATGGCAACACAGTATTTTAAGAGAAACCTTTTAAATGTGTATAAAAAAGGGGAAAAAAATCGCTAGTTTGTTTCCTCCTGCCACTTAAGAGGGATAAAAATGTCTGACACTTGCAGGTATTTCCTCCCTTTGGAGACCCCTGGCCTTCTTGCCTGTTACCCTCTCAGTAACACTTCCCACACTGCTTACACTTATAAGGTCCAACTCCAGTGTGAGTGATCAAGTGCGTGTGAAGGCTTGCAACAGCTCTAAAGGCTTTTCCACATTCCTTACATTCATAAGGTTTTTCCCCAGTATGAATTCTTTGATGTTTCCGAAAAGAACTGGGACAACTGAAGGCATTACCACATGTTTTTCATTGGTAGGGTTTTTCTCCATTGTGATTTCTTTTATGTATTTGGAAACTTGTGTTAGAACTGAGTCTTACCACATGACTAACATTCATAGGATTTCTCTCCTGTGTGAACTCTTGTGTTTTGAAGGAGGGCTAATATCTGGAGGTTCTACCACATTGTTTACAGTCATAAGGTTTCTTTCTGGTATGAGTCTTTTCCTGTATTCAGAGTGAACTGAGACAACTGAATGCTTTACTGCATTTTCTACATTCGTAGGATTTTTCTCCTGTGTGAGTCCTCTTTTGTGTTCGGAAAGCTTGATAATATCTATAGGCTTTTCCACAATGTTGACATTCATAAGATTTCTCCCCAGTGTGGGTTCTTTCATGTATCTGAAGTGAAGCTGAAGAACTATAAGTTTTCCCACAGCCTTTACACTTATAAGAGGCAAAGTTCTGAGCCATATGAAGGCTTTCCTACATTTCTTACATTTATAGGTTTTTTTCTCCACTGTAACTTATTTTAATGTTTTTCAAAACACTGCAGGTAACTAAAGGCTTTCCCACATACATTGCATTTATTCTCTCCATTTTCCTGATACTCATATGGCTTGTGTCCAATGTGACTTCTGGTGGACCTGTTATGGGAGGAATGATGCATGAGGTCTTTTCCACATACTTTGCGTCCTCGTGGTCTTACTCTGAAAAGAGTTTTCTTGTTCGGATTGTGATTTGGAATAAGGTTGACGTTTTCTCCACAGGGACTATCCTCTTTACCTTCACAGATTCTCTCTGCCTTCTGACTTCTGCAAAAAAAAACAAGAAGGAAGTATTAATGATCTCTTTGTTAATGACTTCATATTTATTAAAAATGCTTCAGCTACACTTTTACAATTTATAGCAAAAGCATAGGTTTTTTCCTATCACGTGTGAATTGTTCGAAATTGAATATACCGAGTACTCTACAAGAGGACTCACCAAAATGGTGATATTTATATATAGGGCTTATTAATATTGTTTCCAAGTGAACTATTTTGCAAACACTGAACATTATATCATATATAAGAAAGTAATTTGGTGAAAATTTTTAGAAGCAATACATTTGAAGCATGGGTTACCCTGTTTCTTTTTAAAATCTGGTACAATAACATAATTCTGATGTGAAATACTGCTTTCTCCTGTGAATGCCACTCACCTTAGTTTTCTCCCCTGATTTCTGTACTGATCTTCAGTGTCATGATCTTCCCATGTTGTTCCTAAAATACACATAAAAATTATTCCAAAGTATTAGAAGTTATAGAAAAATCAGTAGACTCTAGTTCTACAATGAGCTGTGACAATACCTAATTTTTTTATTTACCAATGTCCTCCCTTTACACGTTCCACCTCTTAGAAAAATACTGATGGGCAGAAAAACTTGTCCTTTGACAAGGTGAAGGTCAGTTGTCATCCTTACCTACTGAGGCCAGGTTCCTAAAGGTTTCTCCCATCACATCTCGGTAGAGTTTCTTCTGTGAAAAATCCAGTAAAGCCCACTCTTCCAGGGTGAAGTTCACAGTCACATCCTCAAAGACCACTGAGTCCTTAAACATCCCAAATATGTGTACAATAGGATGAGTGAGACTGACAGCTCTGTACATCCATACTCCACTTATAGGAGGGTTACTTATGACTCTGTTATTTCCCACTTATTTTTTGACTTGTTCATCAGAAACTCTCTGTCCACGCTTGCTTCTTCATAAGTTTAACAGCATCTTAAACATGTGAAAACTACTTACATTGTTTTACTGTGATCACATTGCAAGTCTGTTTTATTTATTTTTGCCTACACTAAGGCAATGGCACCCCACTCCAGTACTCTTGCCTGGAAAATCCCATGGATGGAGGAGCTTGGAAGGCTGCAGACCATGGGGTCGCGAAGAGTCGGACACGACTGAGCGACTTCACTTTCACTTATCCCTTTCATGCATTGGAGAAGGAAATGGCATCCCACTCCAGTGTTCTTGCCTGGAGAATCCCAGGGACGGGGGAGCCTGGTGGGCCGCCGTCTATGGGGTCACACAGAGTCGGACACAACTGAAGCGACTTAGCAGTAGCAGCAGCAAGTCTCCGTTGCTGTGTGGGCTTTTCTCTAGCTGTGGCAAGTGGGGGCTGCTCTCTAGTTGCAGTGCTCGGGCTTCTCACCGCGGTGGCTTCTCTTGTGGAGCCCCAGTTCTAGGGCCATGGGCTTTAGTAGTTGCTGCACACGGGCTCAGCAGTGGTGGCACATGGGCTTAGCTGCTCCGAGGCATGTGGGATCTTCCCGCATCAGAGATCAAACTTGTGTCTCCTGCTTTGGCAGCCGGATTCTTTACCGCTGAGCCACCAGGGAAGCCCCGCATTACAAATCTATTGCTATCTAGTGGCAGGGTCCACAGTATGTTGAGAAATGACAGAAATGCTATACAAATGAAACAAATATTATCAATTCAAGATCACCCACTTCTTGAGAGAAAAACTCCTTCCTCTCCTTCTTTACTACCCACCATTTATACATTCCATGAGAGAGGCTCAAGTCTGCATGAGGGTAAAATGAATAAAAGCATAGCGTTCTATTCCCATCTCCAAATATGAGAGTTCAGGAGGCCTGTGGCATCCAACTTTTAACAAGATCCAGCTGGCCATTTTGTCCTAAAGTATTCCAAGCCCTTAGAAGTAATCAGATGCTGCCAACTTAGAATGAAAATATTCTTGCAGAAAAGCACAGCTTCTACTCTGTGTAATATTTATCACAAACCCAGTTCTTTCTTTTTTTCTCTGTTCAAGTTGACAGGTTAGAAAGTTATTTGTAACTTCAAGCTTAGACATGAGGAAGAAGGCATAAAAACTTAAGATTATAAACTCCCTATGTTTGTGTACATCAAGACTGTTTGCAGCCAATTTTTGGTACACACACACAGAGATAACAACATACCAAAAAAGTGTTTTCCTATAGAACCACAACAATCTCTCCTGGGGCCTGCTGACACTTTTTCAAAAGTCAGTGAGACTCCCCTGGTGGTCCAGTGGTTGAGAGTCTGTCTTCCAATGCAAGGGATGCGGGTTCAATCCCTGGTCAGGGAACTAGGATCCCACATGCTGCAAAGCAACTGGGCTCACACTGTAACTACTGAGCCTGTGTACTCCGGAGCCCAAACACCACAAGAGAGCCCATTCACGGCAACAAAGTGTCCCACATGACTCAACAAGGGCCTCTCATGCTGCATCTGAGACCCGATGCAGCCAAATTTTTTTTTAAGTTAAGAAGCTGAAGATTGCAAGGGAGCTTCTTCTAGTCCATAATGGTCAGATGGTGGATTTATCTGTGATACATCATATAAAGGTGTCAGCAGTACTTTCCTCCAAAAGAACAAAAAATCATTTTCCATTCAGGAGGAAGTTGTTTCCTGAGTAGCCACTCTAGAGGCTGCCCTCCTACATACAGTTACATCCAAGCTCCCCTAGGGAGTAAAGAAGCATGACAGCTCAATCCCTGGGCTTCCCTGATGGCTCAGTGGTAAAGAATCCACCTGCAATGCAGGAGACATAGGAGACTTGGATTCAAACCCTGGGTCAGGAAAATCCCCTGGAGAAGGAAATGGCAACCCACTCCAGTATTCTTGCCTGGAAATCCCATGGACAGAGGAGCCTGGCAGGCTACAGTCCACCAGGTCACAAAGAGTTGGACACGACTGAGTGACTAAATGCAACACAGCAGCTAAATCCCTGAGCACAGGAATTCCTCAGCTGATGATATCACATGCTCCCAATAGACTATGAAAAGGTTTACTCCTCCAAAACAGGAATCTCCACATACTGTGGAGTAACTAAGCCCGTGAGCCACAACTATGGAAGCCCATGCACCTAGATCCCATGCTCTGAAACGAGAGAAGCCACCACAGTGAGAAGCCTGTGCACTGCAATTAGAGAGCTGGTTCTCTGGTTCTCTGGCATGATTAATAAAACTGATAAATATCTTGTGATCATTACTAAGATAAGAGAGAGGACTTCTCAGGTGGTCCAGTAGGTTAAGAATCTGCCTGCCAATGCAAGGGACACAGGTTTGATCCCTGGTCTGGGAAGATTCCACATGCCGCAGAGTAACTAAGCCCCTGCACCACAATTTCTGAAGCCTACGCACCCTAGAGCCTGTGCTCCACAACAAGAGAAGGCACTGCAATGAGAAGCCTGACCACTGCAACTAGACAGTAACCCCATTTGCCACAACCACTTATGCAGCAATGTAGACCCAGTGCAGCCAAAAATAAATACATAAAATTTAAAAAAGACAGAAATTATAATGTAAGTCATCATGGGTAACCAGGAGGTATATGAGATAGGTACTGAAGGCCCTGTGGTGTGCCTTTTGTAAGGCAAATTAAACAGCCTAGAGCCTTCTGTAGTAGGGGATTTCGGTTCAAGGTGGCCCAATTTGCAAGTAACAGCATATGCACTCCAATAAACTTGTAAACAAGGGATTTGTTGCCTCCAAAACACCGAAGAAATCTAGACAGTGTTGTGTGTGCTGAGAGGGACTACTGCTATTTCTTCATGGTATCAGGAAGGGGGAAGCCTTCTGTTTATTTATTTTTTTAATGCATCCATTAAAGGATGTCCAATGGCACCCCACTCCAGTACTCTTGCCTAGAAAATCCCATGGATGGAGGAGCCTGATAGGCTGCAGTCCATGGGGTCACTGAGGGTCGGACACAACTGAGCGACTTCCCTTTCACTTTTCACTTTCATGCATTGGAGAAGGAAATGGCAACCCACACCAGTGTTCTTGCCTGGAGAATCCCAGGGACAGGGGAGCCTGGTGGGCTGCTGTCCATGGGGTCACACAGTTGGACACGACTGAAGCAACTTAGCAGCAGCAGCAGGCCTCATATGTTTGTCTGTTTGTTTTTCTGGAGGAAGGAGCCCATAAATATTACCTATGGTCAGAAACCTGTCTGATTATCTGGCACTGCTGGTTGTAAGAAAATAAAAAATGTCAATATAAGTGAAGTTGCTTGAGGAAAGGCCTCATATGTTTGAAGCAATGCCCATCCACTTTTTAAAAACCCTCCTTTTTCAATATCGTATGTCCTAAATGTCAAATGAACTTCCTCAGAAGGGATGTCATTAATGGCACAGCACCCCTCTGCTCATGGCCCGAAGTGGATGCAGCACAGACCCTGCCCGCTGAGGCTGCGTGCTGTGGCAATGGTGCTGAGGTTCCCCCAGGGTAACCAAGTAAAGCTATCCATGTCCCTTCAGAGGAGAAGGCCAAATGCAGATGAGGGGCTGCTGAAATAGACACTGAACAGAACAGACTTAGCCAAATCTGTGAAAGCAGAATGTTCAGCAGCTGCTGAGTGGATGGAGTCAGTCATTTCCACAACGTTGGAGACTGGGAATAAGGGGTTTACTTGGTAGGACAACAGCCTCAAGACCATGGCATTCCGCTGTGAGGTGTCTGTAACTCTTTCTAGGCTTAAGAACAGGTCAAATGAGGCTGTTCAAAGTAGAAGCACTGGCGATAATTGCAAATTTATATAATCCCCAAATTAAAGGTTTCTAACAACAGTTTTCAATCCTCAAAGGCCCTTTTTAACTTGTACTGGACCATACCACTAATTTAACTAAGGCATAAGGACCATGGAATTTCATTTTGTGAAGGCAATTTGGAAGTAGCAAGAACTTAATTTGTATGATTTACTGGTTCAGAGCTTTCCTGCTCACTACTGGATATTTTACAACAATGGGCGCTGTGATCATAAGGACAGGCAGAGTTCTAAAGTATATCAATATGTCCTCTATATTATAGTCAGCAATTCCTCTAAGATCATGCAGTATAAATTTAAGTAGAGCAAATACAAGACTTTGCAGTGAGTAACTGCAGGAAGGTTTGTAAATTCTTTCATTATAGGAGACAGTAACACCGATTCTAAACCTAAGTTGTCGGGACTTGCCTGGTGGTCCAGTGGTTAAGACTTCGATCCCAATGCAGGGGTATGGGTTTGAGCCCTGGTTGGGGAACTAAGATCCTGCAGGCTGCAGCTAAAAAACATAATCAAACCAACCAAAGGAAACAAACAAACAAAAAAACCCTACATTCTGAGGTCCAAAAGGCAAGGACTGTCTTTTTTATCTGTTTAGCTATGTAAATTCTTATTTAAAAAAAAAGAAATCTGTTTGGCTATGCAGGGTCTTTGCTGTGGCATTCAGGATCTAGTTCTCTGACCAGGGGTCAAACCCAGCCCACCCCTCCCCAATACACACACACACACACACACACACACGTATTGGGAGCGCAGTCTTAACCACTGTGCCACCAGGGAAACTCCTGTAAATTCTTTTAGTGCGTTTTGTATTTCCAATTGGAAAATTCTGGACCTTTTCCAGTATCTTTTTCCTTTTGTTCATTCTCTCCTGTTCTTCCCTAGATTACAATTTAACACACTATTGACTGGAGAAGTATTAATGCCACAAGTGTTAGTTTCTGCAAGAATACCCCGGTCAATAATGTGTTGTGCTGTGTGTGCGCTGTACTTAGTTGCTCAGTAGTGTCTGACGCTTTGCGACCCAATGGACTACAGCCTGCTGGGCTCGCCTGTCCATGGGGATTCTCTAAGCAAGAATACTAGAGTGGGTTCCCATGCCCTCCTCCAGGGGATCTTCCCAACCCAGGAATCAAACCCAGGTCTCCCGCATTGCAGGCAGATTCTTTACCAGCTGAGGTACCAGGGAAGCCCCAATAATGTGTTAAGTCACAAGATATACTTAGAAAAGAGCGTGTCCTCTCTACCCTGGCATTCATAAATGTTTGCTTCCAGAGAGGTGCACACTAGTGTCACTGGGATCAGAGACCTCCTCCACGATAACTGGTTATTTTATAGAATTTAAGCACCCCAGGCTTAAACAGGTTTGAACTAATCCCTTTGCTGTGTATGTGTTTTGTCCCCCTAACTCAGAGGGTCAGGAGCTTTGTTGCAGTAGAGGCAGGGGCAGCAGCAGAGACACCTAAATGTCCTAGTGAAGGGCTTTCCCAGTGGCTCACAGATAAAGAATCTGCCTGCAAAGCAGGAGTCACGGGAGATGCAGGTACGATTCAGGAAATGGCAACCCACTCCAGTATTCTTGTCTGGAGAATCTCATGGACAGAGGAGCCTAGCGGGGTACAGTCCATGAGGTCACAAAGAATCGGACAGGACAGTGACTGTGACTGACTTGACTGACTGAGCCCTCTGCTATTAGGCGTGGGCTCAGCCTGCCACCTAGTGGCCGCTTTTTCCGAATGCTTTTTCTCTGAAATAACTGTTCTTCAAGCAGTGACCATCTGAAGGGCTCACCTCCTTCACAGGGTGTAATCAGGCTTTTCTTCTCCTAAGAGCAGGCAATCCCAGCCTCAATTACATTTTTACTTAAAGACACAGGCAGGTTCCAGCCAACACATCGACTGAGCACTATTTTAACAAAGACCTAATTCCCATACTCCTACTCAGAAAAGATAAGGAATTACCAAAACTTCCAACTCGGTGTCCTCTGTATATAGAACTCCGGCTTGGTGGGGTCAACCATGCTACACAGGGGCAGCCAGCACAGGGCATAGGAAAAGCTCCCCAGCAAACAGCAGCTCACAAAGCAAGAGCCTCCAGGCTTTCTTATCAGCCTGTCCGGGTAAGAAAGAAAGTGAAGTCGCTCAGTCGTGTCCGACTCTTTGTGACCCCATGGACTGTAGCCTATCAGGCTCCTCCGTCCATGGGATTTTCCAGGCAAGAGTGCTGGAGTGGATTGCCACTTCCTTCTCCAGGGGATCTTCCCGACCCAGGAATCAAACCCGGGTCTCCCGCATTGCAGGCAGACGCTTTACCGTCTGAGCCAGCAGGGAAGCCACTAGGATAAAAGGGAGGGATGAGGCTTAACTTTTAGTACCAGAAAGAAAGAAAGTGAAGTCACTCAGTCATGTCCGACTCTTTGTGACCCCATGGACTGTAGCCTACCAGGCTCCTCCATCCATTTGATTTTCCAGGCAAGAATACTAGGCAAACATCAAATATGTGAACCCCTGACAGCTCATTATGAGAACAAACCCAGTAAGCATTCGCATTGGTTTGTTTTTATACAAGGAAACACTAACAAAATGAAATCAGGAAGTAATCAAAACTGCTTATTTCAAAGGGTTATTCACTCAGTTGTCTCCAACTTTTGCGACCCCGTGGACTGTAGCCCACCAGGATCCTCTGTCCATGGAATTCTCCAGGCAAGAATACTGGAGTGGGTTGCCATTTCTTACTCCAGGGTGGCTGAAATAAGAGCAAAATAGAGCAGGATATGTAGGTTAGTTTCCTATCTTCAGTTCAGTTCAGTTCAGTCACTGAGTTGTGTCCGACTCTTTGCATCCACATGGACTGCAGCATGCCAGGCCTCCCTGTCCATCATGAACTCCTGGAGTTTACTTATTGCATTGAGTCGGTGATGCCATCCAACCATATCATCCTCTGTCATCCCCTTCTCCTCCCGCCTTCAATCTTTCCCAGCATCAGGCTCTTTTCCAATGAGTCAGTTCTTCGCATCAGGTAGCCAAAGTACTGGAGTTTCAGTTTCAGCATCAGTCCTTCCAATGAATATTCAGGACTGATTTCCTCTAGGATGGACTGGTTGAAGCTCCTTGCAGCCCAAGGGACTCTCAAGAGTCTTCTCTAACACCACAAGTTTCCTATATTAGGAATTTTTAAAAAATTGTTTTTTGATTCAACCTTCCCATGCATTACTTAGTGAAAATAAGAAGAGAAACTTACATATGCTGTATTTTCCTACAATTAATCATTATTTTTAATTAGCTTTTGCTTTTTATTTTAATATTTATTTATTTGGCTGCACTGTGTCTTAGTCGTGCATGTGCGATCTAGTTCCCTGACCTGGGCTCGAACCCAGGCCCCCTACATTGGGAACTCAAAGTCTTAGCCCCTGGATTACTAAGGAAGTCCCTAGTTTTTGCTTTTTGAAATTAAACTTTTTTACATAGGAAATCACTTCAAGATTTAATCCTTTAAATATTTAACAGATATAAAACCACAGACCATAAAAAATTTTACAAATTCCTTTCTAACAAAAACAACAAGGGGGAAACAAACAAACAAAAAAAGGCTTCTATCGACTGCCCCCAACTTATGATGCTTTAACTTATAATTTTTCAACTTTACAATGGTATGAAAGCAATATGAATTAAGTAGAAATCATACTTTGAAGTTTGAATTTTGATCTTTTCCCAGGACAGCGATATGTTTTATGACGTGCACTCAGTTGCTCAGTTGTGTCTGACACTCTGCATGACGTGTATAGCCTGCCAGGCTCCTCTGTCCATAGGATTTCCCAGGCAAGAATATTGCAGTGGGTTTCCTCCTCCAGGGGGTATTTCAAGCCAGGGATCGAACCCGAATCTCCTGCATTGGCAGGTGGATTCTTTACTACTGTGAAAAGTTGTTGTTGAACCACGCAAAGACGCTGGGATTCTTGGCCTCCGGAGGAGAGGAATTCAGTCCGGGGCCAGAGACAAGGCTTGATCACTCAGAGCTTTTGTGTAATAAAGTTTTATTAAAGTATAAAGGAGATAGAGAAAGCTTCTGACATAGGCATCAGAAGGGGGCAGAAACAGTATCCCCTTGCCTAGTGTTAGCCATGGAGTTATATACTCTCTAATTAGTCATTACAGTGAATCAAAAGAATGTCTGGAGGTTGTAAAGACCTCACTAGACCTACTCCCATAATTTACACCTTAAGATAACAGGATTAGCCAGAAGGTTTTTTCCAGAGACTGTCTTCAAGCAGGATACATTATTGTTATATAACCCTAAAGAATGTAGAGGGACAAAAAAGTTTATCCTTTCTTCCTCCTTGAGAATTCCAGACCCCTCTCTCCTTGGGGACCCTTAGACTTCTTATCAACCTGCCTAGGAAATGACTCTCTCATTTCCCCCTTTTCTTTTAGGAGAATTATGTTGCTAGGGGAAAGGGGTGTCGTTTTCTTTCCATAACTGCTTCCAAGCTGATAAGGGGCATTGTCCCTAAATGGGCAAGGCAATATATTCTCCTAACCCTCATATTGAGGGTCTCTGATCCAGGGGCCCCAAGTAATATTTGGAAGAGGCTGTGGCACTCATAGGAGCTTGGACAACCATTTGTAACTTAAAAGCCTTTATGCGACTAGAAACAAATCCAATTACACAGTTACAGATGCAAGGCAAAATAGTCATTAAAACAAGTTAAAATCAAAATTAAAAATCATGTCCATAGTTACATCAGTCCATCTTAGGATTGTTAGATGTCATCAGTTTAAGAAGAGGAATCACATGCGATTGTCATTGAAGGTATTTGCAGACTTGGAGAAAGTGTTTTCCTTGAAGTGGAGATGTCCACCACAGGAAGCCTTCCACTGATGATGAGGGGAGCACTCCACAGACCCAGCAGTTAGACTGATTGTGGAATGCAGCATAGGAGTGAGCCCAGGACAGGAAGGCATTGTCTTGAGGATCAAATGGCAGACTCAGGATTTTTGGAGTCAGCAGAAGTAGGCTCACACAGATTATCAGGCCCATCTGAAAAGTATAAAGTCAGAGCATAGAAAGTAAAGATATAAAATGAAGTCACTTAGTTCTGGTCAGGGTGCCACCTCTTAACTCGAGTGTGATGTACCCACGAATCAATTCCTGGCACTTTGACAGCTGTGGGAGAAGAAAGAATAACCTGGTAAGGGCCTTCCCAGAGGGGCTCAAGGGATGGGCCCTCAGACCCCAATGTTTTTATGAGGACCTTGGTTCCTGGCTCAAATAGGGGCTTGCTTGACTCAGAGGCTGGGTCAGGAGTCATCTCCCGGAGTTCTGTTAATGTCTGTTGAAAAGCTGAGAGCTAAATTACATAACTAGTTAATTCCAAGGCTTCAGGGTCTATAACAATGTCTGTGCATAAGAAAAGCCTTCCATAAATACATTCAAAGGGGGACAGTTCCTCCTTTTCGGGGAAGTTCGAGCCCTCATCAAAGCTATGGGTAGGACTATAACCCAGTTGTCCTGCATCTCTTGGGTTAATTTGAGCAGATGTCTTTTGATAATGTCATTAGCTTTTTCAACCTTCCCTGAGGATTGGGGTCTCCAGGAACAGTGTAAGTGATATTCTATCCCTAGAGCCTTAGACACCCCCTGAGTTACAGAAGCTTTAAAGGCAGAGCCATTGTCACTCTGAAGGCTCCATGGCAGCCCAAACCTGGGGGTAATTTCATGGATTAAAATCTTTATAACCCCCTTAGCCTGTTCACTATGACAGGGAAAAGCCTCAATCCATCCAGTAAGAGTGTCCACCCAAACTTGTAAGCAAGAATATCCATTAGCTTTCGGCATATGAGTAATATCAATTTCCCAGTCCTCTCCAGGATACTTCCCACTTCGTTGTAATCCAGACTTTGCTAGCTTTTCAGTCTTTGGGTTATTTTTCTGACAAACCTCACACCTTTTGATAATGTTCTTTAAGGTTTTCATTACATTTTTACCTTCAAACAAATGAGAAGCCATCTGGTAAGTACTCGCTGCACCCAAATGAAAACTCTGGTGTAAACCCTTAAGAATTTTTTATTGAGCATTTTCAGGCATTATTAATCGTCCATCCTCGGACTGTAACCATCCTGATTACTGATAAAGTAATCTTTGCTCCTCTTTTCTCATATCTTTCTAATTCTTCCTCGGTATATTGGCTTGACAGTCAGCCAGCTGACTACCTTCAGCTACTTTACTCCCATCTCTGTTGTGTCCTTTGCAATGCATAACAGCTACTTCTTTAGGACAATATATAGCAGTTAAAAGTCTCTCGATCTCTCTGAAATGCTTAATAGGTTCTCCTGTTGCTGTTTTAAACTGTCTTTCTTTCCATATTGCAGCATGAGCATGTAAAGTCAAATAAGCATACTTAGAATCAGTGTAGATATTTACCCGCTGCCCTTTGCTTAACTCTAGAGCTCGGGTCAGAGCCACAAGCTCCGCTAACTGAGTGCTGGTTCCCTGGGGGAGAGGTTTTGCTTCTAAAACCTGTTCAGCAGTCACCACGATGTAACCTGCTTTACGCTCTCCATCCCAAACAAAGAACTGCCATCTGTAAATATTTCCATGTCAGGATTGTCTAATGGGGTATCCATTAGATCTTCCTGAGCTGCATAGTTTAAAGTTAGGAATTGGGAACAATCGTGATCAGGTGTTTCATTTTCCTTCTCAGGAAGGAAAGTGGCAGGATTTAAATTTCCACAAACTTTAAGCTTAGTTAGTGGTCCTTCTAACAACAGTGACTGATATTTAAGATGCCTACTGTCTGTCATCCAAATATTAACCTTAGAATTTAAGATTCCACTCACATCATGAGAAGTCAGTACAGTAAGATTTTGTCCATTAATTATTTTTAAAGCTTCAGGTGTTAATAAAGCCGCTGCCCCAATTACTCTTAGGCAGTGGGGCCACTCGCATGAAATTACGTCTAATTCTCTGCTTAGATAAGCAATAGGTTGCTGGCGAGGCCCTCGGGGTTGTGTCAAAACTCCCAAGGCCACACCTTTTCTTTCAGACATTCCAAGTAATGTCTCTGCAAATAAAAGAAGAATGAGATATGACTGCTGCTGCTGCTGCTGCTGCTGCTGCTGCTGCTAAGTCACTTGAGTCGTGTCCGACTCTGTGTGACCCCATAGACGGCAGCTCACCAGGCTCCCCCGTCCCTGGGATTCTCCAGGCAAGAACACTGGAGTGGGTTGCCATTTCCTTCTCCAATGCATGAAAGTGAAAAGTGAAAGTGAAGTCGCTCAGTCGTGTCTGACTCTTAGCGACCCCATGGACTGCAGCCTACCAGGCTCCTCTGTCCATGGGATTTTCCAGGCAAGAGTACTGGAGTGGGGTGCCATTGCCTTCTCCGGAGATATGACTAGATACTTACTATTATGGCTCAAATCAAATCATCAAGAACAAACCCCGAACAGTAGAGAAAATGTGCAGTAACAGGAACCCTCACTCACTATTGGTGGAAATGTAAAATGATATACCTAGTTTCAGCCATGAAATTAAAAGATGCTTACTCCTTGGAAGAAAAGTTATGACCAACCTAGACAGCATATTAAAAAGCAGAGACATTACTTTGCCAACAAAGGTCTGTCTAGTCAAGGCTATGGTTTTTCCAGTGGTCATGTATGGATGTGAGAGTTGGACTATAAAGAAAGCTGAGCACCGAAGAATTGATGCTTTTGAACTGTGGTGTTGGAGAAGACTCTTGAGAGTCCCTTGGACTGCAAGGAGATCCAATTAGTCCATCCTAAAGGAGATCAGTCCTGGGTGTTTGTTGGAGGGACTGATGTTGAAGCTGAAACTTCAATACTTTGGCCACCTGATTCGAAAAGCTGACTCATTTGAAAAGACCCTGATTAGGAAAGATTGAAGGTGGGAGGAGAAGGGGATGACAGAGGATGAGAAGGTTGGATGGCATCACCAACTCAATGGACATGAGTTTGAGTAAACTCTGGGAGTTGGGATGGACAGGGAGGCCTGGCATGCTGCAGTCCATGGGGTTGCAAAGAGTTGGACATGACTGAGTGACTGAACTGATGCCTAGTTTGGAAAACAGGCAGTTCCTTAAAACTAAACCCATTCTTTCCACCCACTCCAGCATGTCCCTTTCTATTTCCCCAAATGAGCTGAAACTTAGGTTCATAAAAGACCTAATTATGAATTTTTATAAGAGTTTTATTCATGATTGCCAAGCCTTACAAGTAACCAAGATATCCTCCAATAAACAATAGAGAAAAGAATCATGAGAACATCCACTCAATGAAATATTGTTCAGTGATAAAAGGATATGAGGTATCAAGCTAAAAAGACATGGAGAAACCTTAAAATAAGATTGCTAAGTGATTGTATCTTTCTGGAAATGACAACACTATGAGAAAGTGAAAGATCTTCGGTTGCCAATGATTTGGGGTGGGAGGGAGAAAATAAGAGGTGGAGCACAAGGGATTTTTAGAAGAGCGAAAGCACAAGATACAGAAATGAAAGATATGTTATTTCCTAACATCAAAGCCCAGACCGTTTATTGGGTGGGTCAAAAGTTCATCTGGATTTTTGGTGACATCTTATGGAAAAACCCAAAGGAACTTTTTGGCCAACCCCATAACACACAGAATCAAAGCAATTTTACATGTAGATTTTAATGCATCAATATTAGCTCATTGAATGTAACAAACATACCACAGTCTTACAAATTACTAAAAATAGGGCAAACTATCCAGAGGCACAGGGGTTATGTGGGAATTCTGTTTAATTTCTCATCAAGTTTTCTGTAAACGTAAAACTGCCATAAATAAGTCTATTAGAAAAAAAAAGATAAAGACAGATGCACTAATATTCATCTCAGATGATGATTGATAACTGGAAAAGGTCATCTTTCATTCAACTGATTTAAATTTATTTCAATGAGCCATTATGGTGCTCTTATGAGGCCTGAACCCTGAGACTTGGAAGAGAGGTTAAAACTCTACTGAATGCCGTGTTCCACCAGATGTCCTGAGAAGTGAAATGAGTGCCTTGGTTACTATCAGCAGTACCTGGGCCTCTGATGTGGATAAGAGTGTCCTGGCGAGGCCTCAGTATATATACAGACAAGTGTTACCTTGATGTACATCGTGGGTATCTGGTAGGGAAGAAATTCCCAGAATTCTTGAAAGGTTGTTGTTGAATCACGCGAATACACCGGGATTCTTGGCCCCCGGAGGAGAAGAATTCAATCCGGGGCCAGAGACGAGGCTTGATCGCTCAGAGCTTTTGTGTAATAAAGTTTTATTAAAGTATAAAGGAGATAGAGAAAGCTTCTGACATAGGCATCAGAAGGGGGCAGAAAGAGTACCCCCCTGCTAGTCTTCAGCTGGATGTTATATAGTCACCAGCAGTCTGTTAATGAAAGAAAGGAATGTCTTAAAATTTAGAATGGCACCAGGCCCCTCACCCATAAGATGCATTTTGGGATAATCTTGGCCCCAAATGGTTTATCCTGGGCCATAAAATGATTAACTTGAATCTTGAAGAAGGGCAGACCACCATACAAATAGTTTCATTTACATAGATTAGGGGAACAATATCTAAGTATAACATACTGGTTTGTCAAGTAGGTTCTGGGCCAAGAGGCAGAACCGACTTGGAGACAGAGTTTGGGGTAAAGTCATAGTACATTAGCATAGCTTAAGACAAACATTTCCATAAGAAAAAGGCATTGGTTATCTCTAGGCTCAAGAATAGCTAACTTCAGGTGAAACCAGGTGTCATTATGGCAACACAGTATTTTAAGAGAAACCTCCCTTTAAATTTGTATAAAGAAGGAAAAAATATTGCTAGTTTGTTTCCTCCTGCCGCTTAAGAGAGATAAAAATGTCTGACACTTGTAGGCTATTTTCTCCATTTGGAGACCCCTGGCCTTCTTGCCTGTTACCCTCTCATTTTCATCGACTCCAGTCCCCAGGTCCTGGTCTACAAAGACTGTGAAAAGTTTGTCCTTTCTTCCTCCTTGAGAATTCCAGACCCCTCTCTCCTTGGGGACCCCTAGATTTCCTATCAACCTGCCTAGGAAATGACTCTCTCATTCTTTTATCATCAACTCTTAGACGATCGATTGCCCATGGGTTTATACACACATGCTGTCCAAGCCAACTGCTGGTCAGGGCTAAGACGACAAGCTGATGTTGGGTCTGTTGTGAACCCTTGAGTCCCCTCCTTCAGCAGAATGTCCCAACTAAGGCGTGAAGAGCTGGATCACATATGAATGTGGAGATAATCATTCTGAAGTCTATGAACTCTCCTTGCTCTTCACTCAGGGAATCCTAAGGAGCCCACAGGGAGCTTAGGGGTCTGGGAAGGGGTGACCTCCTTCGTCACCTGGCACCTGGCTAGGGACCTAGGAGAGGGGAGGCCCCCTCCTCCTGCAAGTAGGTTATGGTGGGGGTCCCACAATCAGCTGTATCTTGTCTCAGGGGGTTCTCCACAGCTGCGCTGAGCTCTTGGAGTGCTGCTTACAGGCTCCAATTCATAACAGGAATCTGAATGAGGGAGTCCTATGTTCAGGGCTATCTGTTTTCAGCACAGCTCTGTCAGGAGGCATAATTGCAGCTCGAGTGGCATACAGTACAGGGCCTGACGGGGGAAAATCCAGAGGCAGGAGCGGAGGTCCCTGAAGCCTCTACTGTGACTCAGGATCTGATGGCACTGAGGGGAGTGCTTGTCATCAGCCTGGGCTTTCGTGAGTTTGTTTTGTACTTTTCTAAGGGATATAAGTAAGGGATATTCCGTAAGATGGTATGGAAAAGCCCAAATGAACGTTTTGGCCAACCCAGTATATTTTTTCCCCCATCCTGTTGAACTGAGTGCCTACCATGTGCCTCCCACTGTGTCAGGCACAACAGTGATTCAACTCAACTGTTCTTTGTGATGAGGTTTATTTATTTATTTTTTAGATGACTCCCTCATTCCCACAGTCATTAGCATCCAAGGAATGGATGTGAGGTGCTCTGCCACATTCCCAACGGGAGATGGCCATCTCCCCCCTGGCCAATGGGAAAGCCATTCTTGGACTCAACTGGTACGATTTTGCCGCTGTCAGGAAGCCTCCAACTTGGGATGCCATTCCTGAAGAGTTAAGTGGGAGATGCCCTGGCATCCTGCCCTACATTTTTTTCTACAGCCCCGGCTTTCCTTGTTCCAACCTGCTCCTTCACAGTGGAAGGGGAAACAGGGAGTTCTGGCCAGGACTCCTGTAGCCCCCAACACAGTGGGAGCTCCCTCCTCTCAAGGGCTGAAGCTAAGTGTCACTGATAGCATGCTACTTATGATGGGGGATGTCCTTCTCCCCAAAGACCTCTCCATCCGACCCCATCCTGAGAAGTGGTCTCCCTGAGTGCAGTATAACAGCCCTTTCCCCAGTCACAGGGGGCCTGGGAAGCCTGAGGGACAAAGGGATCCATCCACACCTGCTGCTCTTTGGGGCTGTGACGTCATCTGACCTGGTTCTCTCCAATGGGCCGCCCCCCTGTCAGCGAGCTCCACTTGCTCCGAGCACCCCCTCCTGGGGAAGAAAGTGAGACGGGGTGAAGATTCTCCCCAAGGCTGTTAAGCCTTAAATCACAAATGCTCTGATCAGTAGAGGTTCTCTACCTCTGCTTAAAACAATTTGAATTAGGAGAAACCGCTTCCAAGTAAACAATTATATTGAAATGATTGATGGGTGCCACAGGAATGCTTAAATGGCAGCTAAGAAAAGAAAAGAAAAAAAAAATTAAAACAATCCACAAAGAACTCCTAAGTAGGCACTTGCTACAAACTTCAAACTTACAAATACATTGGTGGTGTTAGGTAGTCAAAATAGGAAAAAGGAGTCCAGAATGGAGGTGGCTAAAAGACAAGGAAGGGAAAAGTCCACTAAAATAGAACAAAGGAAGGTCGGAAGACCGGAGAGAGGACCTCAGGTAAAACAAATAGCCCTCCATGCTAGACCAATTTACATAGGGCAGGCTCAGGGGGAGGAGAAAAAAACATATAAAAAGGGGAGCCAAAATTGGGCTGGGGGGCCTCTCTTCTCTTTGGGTCTTTTGGGTTGGCATGCCTTCACAACTGGAGGATGTATTTTCCTTTACTTTCTAA
Source organism: Bos taurus (assembly GCF_002263795.3). NCBI lineage: Eukaryota > Metazoa > Chordata > Mammalia > Artiodactyla > Bovidae > Bos > Bos taurus. Next base: position 13,172,556 of record NC_037334.1, on the reverse strand, counting down.
ACAAAACTGAGTTGTAACATGGAGCTGTAACACTGGTCCTTCTGTTGCATCAAATTTTTGTTGCGACAAGACAGACCCAAGGAAATAACAAACTCCCCCGACACGGGCAAGAGAGTGGGAGGGGTTTATGGAGACAGGAAACTGCATAACAGCTTAGAGGGGCAGAACTCTGTATCTGGACGAATATTCGAGAACAGTTTCTTCATCTGAAAGGATGTGGCAGATCTCTTGGCGTCGGAGTGGTACACACAGTCCATGGCTTAAACTGAATATGAGAGTAATTTAAATATTCCTAAGAAGAGCTGAAGAAATCCATTTCATACTTTTGCATGACTTCAAGTTTACAGTGCCTGCGGTTTCCATCCCAAATTAGCAGACCCCAAAGACATGCATTCTGCGGGGAAGGCACGACTTGAAATGCTATTAAGGAAAATTGCTGCTTTTGAATGGGCCAGGTGGCCAGACCCCATTCTACAGCCCATCATCCCTCAGACACAGCAAGCCAATCCAGGAGGGAAGGAGCGGGGGAGGCAGAGGACGGATGAGAGACACCTGATTGCACATTTTCTCACTTGTTGACTCATTCAGGAGATTTTGGAACCTGGGGCAAGACAGGGCTTTCCCAAGGGAGCCTGTAACTGTGCATTCATAGGCAGTTGTTTGTTTGGTTTTTAATTCATTAAAATGTCAGCTTCGTTCTGAAATCTGTAGTTTACTTCAAGATACTATCTTGGAGGAAGAAAGGAGGAAGGGACAACAGTGCATGACACATGTTCTGGTTTCATAATAAAAAGGCATTGGTTTATAAAAGGAGTTCACAACTACACATCAACTACACATAAAGTCTTCCACCAGCAGACGCTTTTCAAATCGTAAGCATCAAAGAGATCATTGATGCTTTCTTCCTCCTTGAGGTTTAGGAGATAGTCCTCTTGGAGCAAGGGAGGCAGTAAGTTCACAAATGGTCCTTCTAGATTGGAAGGAATTGGGTCCTCAGTCTGCTGTAAAAGGTTGGCGAGGGAGGCCAGAGGAGAAAAGGTTTGTCATAGAAATCAAGCAATCACTATGTCCTGAGTTGGTTGAAGCCAAGTCTTTGGAAGTGGGCTTAGGGATATTCCCTTTGTGGCCTGGCTGTTTGCTTTCATTGGACTGTGTGTTTCAGACTCTTCTGGACACAAATAAACCTCAATGGGTCCTTGGGTACTTGCCAAATGTATTTATAGGCTCTCTATTGGGTCAGGCGCTTCAAGTCATGTTTCTGGAGGGGCTTTCACAACTATTAACAGTTTGGTCTTTAAGGCCACTAATTTTTCAAATATCCTGATATGTAACATAAGCTAACCTTTGATTCTCTGAATCCTCCGTTAGCAGTTTGAGGTCCAGGGTGCAGCTTTGGATCAGTTCATCTAATTTCTTCTCTTCCTGACTGAGCTCAGTCACTTTTGACAGGCCTTGACACTAGGCCAGTGTGGCCCTGTCCTCAGATAGACTGCAGCCCATCCACTGCACGTCGTTTTCAGACTTCTTAATGAGGTGGATGCCTTCCAGGACTTTGTTGATGTCATAAATCCTTTACTTGCACCTTCAGCACCTCTCCTGCCTTGTTCAGATCTGAGACCCCCATCAGGTGATTGGCTCAGTAGTTAAATGAACTTCTTGGTGAGTAGACCAAGGGATGTATCATACCGTGTTTTTTCTAAGGGAGATTTTGGAATCTGGGGGCTATCTGGACTTCGGAATGCAGCTCTTCCTTTGTCCTTGGGGGTTTTAAAACCACGTGAGAGTACTGCCGACGGCTTTCTCCTAGCTCCAGCCTGCTGCTGCTGTAAGGGAGTTTCCGAAACCAGCCTGGCCCCGGGGTAGGGGGAGAGGCGAGGGTGCCGGCTAGAGAGTGGGCCCGGAGGGCCGAGCGGACCGGCGGTGCCGGGCGAGGGCGTGCGCCCGCGGAGTCAGGCGGGGGTGCTGGGGAGAGGAGACAGAGGGTGGCCGCGCCGGGGGGCGGGTGCGAGTACACCAGGAAGCGGTCCCAGGCCAGGGAGCCGGCGAGCAGGAGGAAGTGGGTGCCCCCTCTCCGCTTCCAGCGCCTCCTCCCGCCGCCGCCCCCTTCCCAGTCACAAGCGCGTCCTCCGCGCACCTGTGCGAAACGTCACCGGCGGGTCCCGGGGAGAGGAACAAACCCAGGAGGCGGGACGGGAACACAGATGCCCCGCCCTCCGTTGCCGGGGGGCGGAGAAGGGGACAGGGCAGGGGAAGGAAGGGACAAGGGGAGAGGCGGGTCAAGGGCAGGCCCCGCCGGCGAGGAAGGCTCAGGCGCTCGGCCATCCAGGCACCGCCGCTGCCACCGCCGGGATGCGCCCAGGCCGGGCCACCAGCCCACGATCCCCTCACCCCTAGACAGCCCACAACCCGGCCGGCTGAAGAAGGCTCTTGAGAGTTCTTTGGACAGCAAAGAGATCAAACCAGTCAATCCTAAAGGAAATCAACCCTGAATATTCATTGGAAGGACTGATGCTGAAGCTAAAGCTCCAATACTTCGGTCACCTGATGCAAAGCGCAGACTCATTGGAAAAGACCCTGACGCTGGGAAAGAGTGAGGGCAAGAGCGGAAGGGGTTGACAAAGGATGAGATGGTTGGAATGCATCACTGACTCAATGAACATGAGTCTGAGTAAACTCCTCCTGGAGATAGTGAAGGACAGGGAAGCCTGGCTGTGCTGCAACCGGTGGATTTGCAAAGAGTCGGACACGACTTAGTAACTGAACAACAACAATATGTAAAATAGATAGCCAGTGGGAATTTGCTGTGTGATACAGGGAGCTCAATCCAGTGTTCTGTGACAACCTAGAGGGGTGAGATGGGGGTGAGAAATGGGAGGAAGGTTCAAGAGGGAGGGCACTTATGTATACCTGTGGCTGATTCATGTTGATGTATGGCAGAAACCAGCACAATACTGTAAAGCAATTATCCTCCAATTAAAATTTAAAAAACAACAAAAGGCCAGAATAGAGAGGGAGAGGCAATGAGGAAGTAAAGCAAAAAGAGCCATCAGTCTCGCAAAACATCTCAGGGAACGGCTAGCCTTTGGAAGCGATGTGTCAATCTCTTCTTTTCACAGGCAACAGAGTCAGATTATCTCCCTGTGATCTGAACAAATGTCCTTTGGCAGGGTCATCTGAGGCAGGCCATTTAAAGTGAAAGTGTTAGTCACTCAGTGTCCGACTCTTTGGGACCCAATGGACTGCAGCCAACCAGGCTCCTCTGTCCATGGAATTCTCCAGGCAAGAATACCCGAGTAGATTGCCATTTCCTTCTCCAGGGGATCCTCCCCACCCAAGGATCGAACCTGGGTCTCTGACATTGCAGGCAGACTCTTCACCAACTGAGCCATCAGGGAAGCTTATGTATCAATTTGAAGAAAGAGCAAGTACAGATAAGAAGATGGCTCAGGCCAGACCTGTCAGGAACAAGGTTTTTGAGTCCTCCAGGGGTCAAGGGCTTGTCGTTATATATGACTATAATAACAAAAGCAATGAAAAGCAAGTCAAAGAAACAGTTTTAACATGGAGTCAAAATTGGCTTCTCCTGCAACATTGGCACCAGCAAAGGTTGAGTGATTCAGACCTCCTAACAGAGATCCCAGTGCTCTAGGATTCTTCAGCTTAAGTACCTAATGAGTGGGGGTGGTGCAGGGATGGGTAGAAGGCTCAGAGCCGTCAAGGACCAAAGATGAAAATGCACCAGACCCCTTTACTCCAGAGGACAGTTCACATTTAAGTGTCTGCTTTTCTTAAAAGGAAGCACATTCCATGCCTAGCCACACAACCTTACACCAAGCCCTTGACCCCTGGTGGACTCAAAAACCTTGTTCCTGGCAGGTCTGGCCTGGGCCATCCTCTTATCTGTACCTGTTCCTTCTTCAAACTGAATCAGGAATCCCAGTGCAGGAGGAGCTGCATAAGACACTAAAAGCAATCTTAGCCAGGAAAAAGTCTTCTATCATGGGGTCGCAAACAGTCGGACACGACTGAGTGACTAAGCACAACAACAATAACAACAACGCAGCAAAAGTGACAGGCACGGGGGTCTGGTCTCACCTCACCTCCCGCAAGTTGTCACTTAGGCACAAGGGGCGGGGCTTTGGGATCTGTCCAACCAGGAGGACGCTGAGGCAGATGGGCGGGGCGATGTCCCGCTACGTGGACTTCCTTTCTTTTTCGCATTGCGCAGGTTTCGTGTTCTGTCTGGTTCACTGCCCTGGTCATTCTCCTGCATCTTCTGTCGCTCTGGTGGCTGTCTCTGGGAGGGACTCAGACAGTCCCAGGAGACCTGGAAATGGTGAGTGTGCTGACCAGGGCATCGGACGCCGCTGTAGGACTAGTGGGAAACGGCGAAAACCCGCCATTTTGACCTGGCCCCTCGTGTTCACCCCTGGAGTGTGCAGATACGCGTTGTCTGGGGCTGTGCTCGGATCTCAGTCCCCTCGGGTTCTCAGCGGGGTTGCTGGCCGGCAGCCGGGTCCCCGGGCGTCCAATCTTGTCACTTCCGGAAGAAACTTCCGCCCCGGAGCCTCTGCCTGCTGGCTCTGCGCCTGCAGACCCTCTTCTCCCCTAGATTGTGCGCTGACCACGTGCACGGTCTTCAGGGGACAATCGGGACATGTCCAGGGTTCTGTCGTGGGATTAGCTGTTGTCTGAGGGGTTCCAGACCATCTTTTCTGCAGGAAGGAGAGGGGGAGCGCTGGGTTTCCTCTGAGTTTTCCGAATATTTGGGAAGTGGACTCTTAAAATTGAACACCTTAGCCCTCTAGAGCAGCTTTGTAGGACTGGCAATGAATCATTAAATTTCCAGATCGCTCCCTTCATTCTCAAAGTCGATTTCGCCTCTCCGATTCAAATTACTTATCAGCTGTTTGTCTCTGCGTTGCATTTAAACACAAGCAATGTTCTAACTGTTCATCCTGTTTGCGGAGTCGTGGATGGCACGTTTGCAAGGGGCGGGGCGGGGCGGGGCGGGGGCGGTCTGTAGATATTTTACCTGAGTGACAAGCCGCGAAAATAACCACTGGGAAGTAGGTTGTATGAAATCCTTTCCGTTCCCGATTTTTTTTTTTTTTTTTTGATTGAGAACGTATATCCTAGAAGTCCTTTCGTGGAGGATTTTTTTTTTTTTTTTTAATTCATCTATTCATTTTTGGCTGTGCTGGGCCTTTGCCTCTGCGCGGGCCCTTCTCCAGTAGCGGAAAGCGGGGGCCTTTCTTGGCTGCATTGCTCGAGCTTCTCATTGCAGTGGTCACCCGGGCCGCCTCGGAGCAGGGGTCTCAGGGCAGGTGAGCCCAGTAGTTGGCTCCGGTCTCTAGAGCACTGTCTTAGTAGCTCCTCCGCATGTGGGATCGTCCCAGAATAGGAATGGAACCGATGTCTCCTGTCTACCTCTGAGCCACCGGGGAGCCCACCTAGAGGATTTTTTGAAAACTTTTCTGGATCTACCCTGTCAGTCACTATGTTAACTGCCGTTCAAAAGATTTAGTCCTTAATTTGAGTTTCTTTTTTTTTTTTCAATAGTGTAAAATGTATTTAATTAATAGAACCTGGTAAGAGCTAAGAGAGGTTAATTTCAAGGGGGAATAAATTCTAGTATTACATTCCATTTGTGAACAATTTTTGTTTGACTATTTTTTATTCCCTGAATGAGTCTGGTGATTTATTTTGGACTGTACTGTTGGTTGATTTCAAATGGCATTATAGGATTTAGACTTGCAGACTAAAAGTATTCAAGTATAATTAATTATGTAGAAAATAAACTTGCCCTGGAAATATTAATTGATAAATATTTTCTGAAAGGCATAGATACTTGGGGTTTTCTGGGTGGAGTAGTAAAAGTGACTTGTAGTTTTCTTCTCTCATTTCTACATAAACATTGGATTTGAGTGATTTTCCTGAATTAGTCAGACAGGGTTTGTATATTTAAAATTTCAGTAGTGGTAGAGAGCCCTTTAAATGGAGAGCAGAGCCTGAGGTCAGTGTTTTCAGGCTAAGGCCCCCTTGGAGCCTTCAAGGGGAAGTACTTGAAGGTACTCATATACTTGGAATCATACCATTTATAGCTTTGTCAGATTGACTTCTTTCAGTTAGCAATATACTTTTGAGCTTTCCTGGTGTGTTTTCATAGCTTGATTTCTTCCCTGGTGGCTCAGTAGTAAAGAATCCACCTGCCAAAGATTGAAGGCGGGAGGAGAAGGGGATGACTGAGGAGGAGATGGTGAAGGACAGGGAAGCCTGGTGTGCTGCAGTCCATGGGGTCACCAAGAGTCTGACACGACTGAGCAGCTGAACAACAATTTCATCATGTGGATATACTGCTGATTATTTGACTCTTGCAAGATATCTTGCTTACCTTTCAACTCATGACAGTTGTGAATAAAGCTCTACAGGTATTTATGTGCGGGTTCTGTGTGAAAATGAGTCAGCCTTATTTGGACAAATAACAGTGTGATTGTGGGCCTTAATTTACATATTGAGTATATTTTGTTTTGAAAGAAAGCTCCTGTCTTCCATGGTAAGGGTACCAAATTCCATTCCCCCCATGTTAGGGCATCCCTGGTGGCTCAGTGGTAAAGAACCCACCTGCCAATGCAGGGGACCCAGGTTCAGTCCCTGGGTTGGGAGGACCCCTTGGAGTAGGAAATATCAGTACACTCCAGTATTCTTGCCTAGAGAATTCCATGGACAGAGGAGCCTGGTGGGCTACAGTCCATAGGTTCACAAAGGGTCAGACTCACTTGAGTGACTACACTTTCACTTTTATAATTGCTTTGCAATGTTACAATTCTGCTGTACAACAACACGAATCAGCTATATGTACACATATATCACCTCCATAGAAGAGACATTTTTTTATTTTAATGGTGTGAAATTTTACATTTTTTTCTTTTACAGACCTTGTGTTTGTTGTTATATTTGAAAATTCATCACCAAACCTACGGTGACCTAGAGTTCATCCTATGATATGTTCCAGAAGTTTGTTACTTTTGAATCTTAAAAAACATTTTCTCATTTATTTACGTATTATTTGGCTGTGCCAGGTCTTAGTTTCGACATGTGGAATCTTGTTCCCTGACCAGGAATTGAATTCGAGCCCCCTGCATTTGGGAACATGAAGTCTTAGCCACTGGACCACCAGGGAAGTCCCACTTATGCATTTTACGTTTAGATCTGTGATACGTTTTCAGGGTTTTTTGGTGAGATGTATAAATCCTGTGTCTACATTTGTTTTGTTTGTGTGTGTGTTTTTGTGAATATCCATTATTTCCAGCCGTGTTTGTTTAAAAGATTTTGTTTGAATTGCCTTTCCTTCGTTGTCCAAGTTCACTGTGGATCTATAGGAGAACAACTGATTTTCTTTCAGTCTCGGGAACTCCAGTTATCTATTGTTGGAGAAACTTTCAGATGTTTCACAGAGATAAGTGAAGTGTAGAAAGTAAGTGTTAGTCACTCAGTCGTGTCCAGCTGTTTGGGACCCCATGGACTGTAGCCTGCCAGGCTCCTTTGTCCATGGGATTCCCCAGGCAAGAATATTGGAGTGGGTAGCCATTTCCTTTTCCAGGGGAATCTTCCCAAACCCGGGATTGAACCCACATCTCCTGCATTGGCTGGCTGATTTTTTTTACCATGTGAGCCACCTGGGAAGCCTAATTTTGCCCTAGAGAATAAATATTTGCTTTTACCTACAGGATTCATGAATATCTTCTTTCACCAGGAATAGATATTCCCTCTGTTACTTATTTGTGGTTATAAGTGGGTGCTGGATTTTACAAAATCCTTTTAAATTTTCATTTCCCTCTCTGTTCCTTTCTGATACTAATAATTTCTATCTACCCTTGTAGTCTACTGACTAGATGTTTATCAGTGTTATTAATCTCATCAAAGATCTGGCTTAAATTTTTTTCTCCTTCAATTATATTAATTTCCTTTCTGATTTTTATAATTTATTCCACTTTCTTTCTGGTTTTATGCTCTTCTCTTTGTTGTTTCCTAAGATAAATGCTTGCATTATTGTTTACAAATCCTTGTTTTTTCTGAGTGTATTTGATGATGGCATAATTTTCTCTGTAGATACAGCTTTTGCATCATCCCACAGTTTGCTGCTACTGCTGCTAAGTCGCTTCAGTCATGTCCGACTCTGTGCGACCCCATAGACGGCAGCCCGCCAGGCTCCCCCGTCCCTGGGATTCTCAAGGCAAGAACACTGGAGTGGGTTGCCGTTTCCTTCTCCAATGCATGAAAGTGAAAAGTCAAAGTGAAGTCACTCAGTCTTGTCCAACTCTTAGCGACCCCATGGACTGCAGCCTACCAGGCTCCTCTGTCCATGGGATTTTCCAGGCAAGAGTACTGGAGCGGGGTGCCATTGCCTTCTCCGATCCCACAGTTTAGCTCTACGTAAATTTTAATTTCTCTTGAGACTTCTTTCATCCCATTTATTGTTTAGAGATATGCTGTTGAACCTCTGTGTGTTAGGGGATTTTCCAACTCTTGCTTGTATTGATTGCTAGAGGAATGCCTTTGAGTTCTAAGAGCATAGTTTATATGATTTTTGTTCTTTCAGATTTCTTAAGGTTTTTTTTTTTTCTTTAATACTAGTTATTTATTTTTGGCTGTGCTGGGTCTTCCTTGCAGCACAGGCTTTCTCTGCTTGTGGTGAGCAGGGGCTACTCTCTAGTTGCGGCGTGCAGGCTTCTCATTGCGGTGTCTTCTCTTGTGGAGCTCAGGCTGTAGGTGTGGGCGAGTTTTAGTAGTTGTGGTGGCGCACAGGCTTAGTTGCCCCGTCATCATGTGGGATCTTCCTGGACCAGGGATCAAACCTGCGTCCTCTTCATTGGCAGGTGGTTTCTCAACTACTAGGCCGTCAGGGAAGCCCCTTAAGTTAGTTTTATGTTTCAGAAAGTTTTCTGTCTTGTTGAATGTTCCATGTGTATTTAAAAAGAATGTCAATTTTGCTTTCGTTGCGTTGATCATTTCTTAGATTACAATTAAACTGAGTTGTTTCATGGTGCTGTTCAGTTCAATTTTTTTTTTCTTTAGGTTTTTGTTTTGTACTGGGATATAGCCAATTAACAACATTGTGATAGTTTCAGGTGAACAGGGAAGGGACTGAGTCATACGTATACATGTACCTATTCTCTTCTAAACTCCCCTCCCATCCAGGCTGCTACATAACATCGAGCAAACTTTTATGTGCTATACAGTAGGTCTTTGTTGGTTATCCGTTTTAAATATAACAGTGTGTATATGTCCATCCCTAACTCTGTCTCCTCCCCTCACCCTCAACCATAAACTCATTCTGCGAGTCTGTTTCTGTTCTGTAAGTAAGTTCATTTGTATCATTTCTTTTTAGATTACGCATGTAAGGGATATCATAAGATATTTCTCCTCTGTCTGACTTCACTCAGTATGACACTGTCTGCTGCTGCTAAGTCGGTTCAGTCGTGTCCGACTCTGTGCGACCCCATAGACGGCAGCCCACCAGGCTCCCCCGTCCCTGGGATTCTCCAGGCAAGATGACACTCTCTAGGTCCATCCATGTTGCTACAGATGGCATTATTCCATTCTTTTTAATGGCGGAGTAATATTCCATTGAATATATGTACCACATCTTCTTTATCTGTTCCTCTGTCGATGAACATTTAGGTTGCTTCCATGTCTTGGTTATTGTTAAACAGTGCTGCAATGAACACTGGGGCACATGTATCTTTTCTAAAAATCATGTTTTTTCTCCAGATAATTGCCCAGGAGTCCTCCTTGCATTTTTCATGTCTTGCCTTATATAGTTTGCGGCTTTGTTGCTATGTATGTACATGTGAAAGACACTTTTTTGGAGAATGGACCTTTTTATCATTTTGTCAGGTTCCTTCTAATCTCTGTCTGTGTGTTGGTCTTTAAATACTTCAGTCCACTTGGTTCTTGCTTGTATTTTTTTGTTTTCCTGAAAAGAACTCCAAGTTGATTCTAGTCTTTGTTTCTCTATATCAAAAGTGTATTTCTACCTTCTGGCAGTATAGTCTCTTTGCCTTTGTGTTTTTTTTTTTTTTTTCCTCTATTTGATTATAATACACTTTCATCTCCATTTTAGATGTTTTCATTTTTCTTGTTCAACTGAGATTCATCATTAGTATTAGGAAAATCTTACCGGTTGTTACTTATTTTTGTCTCTCTTCTCCTTCAGTTATTTTCATCGTATGTATCTAAGTCTTCTGTTAAAGAAGGTCACGTGAGGGTCATGGATATTGTATTCCATATTTTTTTTTGTCTTCATGCGAGACTGGTGAAACAGAGTTTTTTGGTAACAGGCCCTAAGAGCAGAATATTTGGGGCATTTTTAAAAAGTCGTTTCTTTTCTCTTTTCCATTTTCAGGACACCAGTTTGCCCTTTGAATCAGTGCCCTCATGACTCTGGGAGGACTTGTTCATTTCAAGTTTCTTATTCTCCTCTTGTGACATGGCGAATCATGACTTCCAAATTCACAAATCCCAGACTAGATTGTCATCTGGCAGTGGCTGTAGTGGCTGCTTGGGAAACACTTGTTCCTGAAATTGCAAGATGGAGACTTCATGTCCTTTTGAAGGAAGCCACTGATGAAAGTCTTACATCTTTTATAATTATGAGAAAATTCACCATCAGAGTATTATGGACATTGGTGAACTCTCTTATAAACTGTAGCTCTTAACCTATTACTTAAGGGCAGTAAGGCTCAGGATGTACTGTTAAGAGTGTGATGAAAAAGAGATTTTCCAGCACATAATTGTCCTATATGTTCTAAAATTTGGCTGGAAGCCACCCTGAGGCACCTGAGTATAGGAATTTTGTGGTCTAGATTTTTTATTTTTTTAACTTACTGGATTTTCGCTCCGTGCACAGATTTTCTCTATGGCTTCTTGTGGTGGTTAGTTCTCTTGTTGCAGAGAGCACGGGGCTCTAGAATACAGGCTCAGTAGTTGTCGCCCACAGGCTTAGTTGCCCTGGGGCATGTGAGATCTTCTCTGACCAAGGACTGGACTTTTGTCTCCTGCTTTGGGAGCTTCCCTGGTGGCTCAGACACTAAAGAGTCTGCCTGCAATGCAGGAGATGAGGATTCAACCCCTGCATCAGGAAGGACCCGGGAGACAGAAGTGGCAACCCACCCCAGTATTCTTGCCTGGAGAATTCCATGGACAGAGGATTGTGGTGGGCTACAGTCGAAGGGATCGCAAAGAGTCAGACACGACTGAGCGAATAGCACTCCTGCATTGGCAGGCAGATTCCTAAATACTGAACCACCAGGATTCATAAACCATGTACTGGAATATCACTTTTTTAAAAAATATATAATTTAGGAACCAGGAATGTCCCAAATGTATTATTGCTTCTTCCCCATAACTGAGGTCTAAGTTTGAAATCGCTTCCTACCTACATCAAGTTTTTTTTATAGAAAAAAAGGAAAAACAGACTCTGTGATAGTTATTACACAACTTAAAGGCAGTGCTTCTGCAGAAGAGTACTTACATTCAGGCAACTGCATGTGATTTCTTCTAAAAACTTGGAGGACCTTGGGACAGTATGGCCAGCTGGGCTTTGTTAAAAGTTTGAGTTCTGCAGACCACCTGGGCACTGATGTTAGGTGATAGAACTAGAAAACACTATCCAGTTTTTCGCTGCATTTTTATTCATTGAAACCTCATGCAGTCTGGATCCTCTGCCCCATGGGGTACTGTAAATTGTAGACCATAAGGAAGAATATGAAAGAATTTTTTCACAAGAACTAAATGATTCCTAAAATGGTATTTATTCCATCTGCGCAGGATTTCTAATGTTTCCCTACATTCTCTGGCTCTGCTATGATCGTGATAGGAGTGACACTGTGACCACAGAAATGAAGTGTAAATGGTTTCATTTCTTGATGATCCTGTCAAACTATTGAGGAAAGGTGGAGAGTAAGTTTTTCATGATCAAGTCATAGAATAACTCTTTATAAACAATAAAATAGTACATCACCCTCCTGTAAATGGAGTGTGGGTATCTAGTGCTGTGTCATGCATCTTACTGTTACATATTTTGGGTGTTTTAGGACTCATTGGCCTTTGAGGATGTGGCTGTAAACTTCACCCTGGATGAGTGGGTTTTACTGGATTCCTCACAGAGGAAACTCTACAGAGATGTGATGCGGGAAAACTTCAGGAATGTAGTCTCAGTAGGTAAGAATGAAGAATTCCTTCGCTTTGTCAATTAGAGAGCAAGTGTTTCTTATCCGTCTGTACTGTTCAGAGATGTGGAATGTGGAAAGAGAGGACACTGGTAAAGAAAGTAGGGGGGAAAAAAGAATTCCCTGGGAGTGCAGAGGTTAAGTATCAGCACTTTCACTGCCGTGGCCCTGGTTCAATCCCTGGTCAAGAAACTAAGATCCCACAAGATGTACAGGGACGTGAAAAGAAAAAAAAAAAGAAACTGGGCAGTGTCAGAGTTCATTATGGACATAACATTCTATAATGTCTAATACTTTGGGATCTTTTTTCTGGGTCTGCATTTCAGAAGCAAAACAGGAAGATCAGGACATTGACGATCAGGACAAAAACCAGGAGAGAAAATTACGGTGAGCCATATGTATAGTACAAAGCATGTCTCATGTGAGAATCTTATGAAAACCTAAAAGGAAGCAAACAAAATAAATAGCTCCATCTTCAAATTTAGTTGTTTTTAGAAAATGTCTGCCTCAAATTTTCTTTAATGTGATATAAATGTTCTGTGTTTGAAATACAGTTTGTGTGCAGTCAGTATTCATAAAGCCTATATTTGAATATCACTTTTTAATAGAAAAAGGAAAGTCCTGTTAACAGCATTCAGTTTATTTGACTTCTACCAAGTCACACAAGATAGAAAACCTCACTATTCCTATAAATCATAATAAAGACAATAAATATAATGTAATTAGGGAAAACAATCATTAATAGTATTCTCATGATTTACAGAAATCCCAAGGCAGAGAGACACTCCGAAAAGAAAGATATTAATTCCTCTGAAGAAAGCTTCAACCTTATTCCAACTCCCAATGTGAAGAGAACTCGTGATATAAAACCATGGGAATGCAGAGCATGTGGGAAAGTCTTCATGTATCATTCATCCCTTACTAGACACATGAAATGTCACATTGAAAATAGATCAGATCGCCGAAAGTACCGTGAAAAGGTATATAAATGTAAAGAATGTGGAATAGCATTCATTTTTCCTAGTGCTCTGAAAACCCATGAAAGGAGTCACACGGGGGAGAAACCCTATGAATGTAAGGAATGTGGCAAAGCCTTCGCGTGGCACACAACTTTTCGAAAACACATGGGAACACACACTGGAGATTTACCTTACAAGTGTCAGAAATGTGAGAAAGCGTTCATTTATCCCAGTCACCTACGAATGCATGAAAGCACTCATAAAGGACATAAGCCCTATAAATGTACAGAATGTGGAAAAACCTTTGAAAGTCCTGAAACTATTGAAATACATGAAAGGATTCACAGGGGAGAAAAACCTTACGAATGTAAGCAGTGTGGTAAAGCTTTCAAACGTTTGAGGTCCTTCCAGGCACACAAAAGACATCACACAGGAGAGACACCGTTTGTATGTAAAACATGCTCCAAAATATTGAATACTGCCTGGTCGCTTCGAAATCATGAAAGAATCCACACTGGAGAAAAACCATATAAGTGTAAGGAATGTGGCAAAGCCTTCTTACTGAATGTAACCCTTCAGAAACACATGATAACACACACTGGGGATGGACCTTATAAATGTAAAGAATGCAAGAGAGTATTCATTCATCCCAGTTCTTTTAAAGTACATGAAAGGAGTCACACTGGAGAGAAACCATATCAATGTGACCAGTGTGGTAAATGGTACCGGTATCCATCGTTTTTAAAAATACATCGAAGGACCCATAGTTGACAGCGGGGACATTTTGAATGTTTGGGAATGGGAAATAAAAGGGAAACCTTCTGTTCCACTTACGTTGACATGCATGAAAGAATTCACACTGGACAGAAACCTATCAATTTGATGGAAATGTCAGAAATCTTCTATTTGTGTATCAGTCATTCAAAGACCCACAAGACTACACACTGGACGGAAATCATATAAAATGTGAAGAATGTGGAAAAGGCTTTTCCAATCGTAGTTTCTGGATCCATAAAAGGATTTACTAGGTAAAACCTTATTTGTAAACAGCCTCAGAAATCCTTAAATTGGCTGATATCATTATATGGAAAAACTCCCATGGAGAAGATGTGTAAATGTAAATAACATGAGATAAATTGATAAAGTAATCCATGCTTAATGTACCAGAAAACCTTCAGCATGAAAGAGTTGTTTTATTTTTATTTATTAGTATTTTCTTTTGACCTCAACTTGGGACATATAGGATCTTAGTTCCCCAACCAGTGTTGGAAGCCATGTCCCTGCTGTGGAGGCTCATTGTCTTAACCACTGGACTGCTGGGGAAGTCCCAAAGGAATTGTTTTTAAAATTTATAAATGTGTTGTGTTTACTAAAGATCTTTCTTCAAGTTTAACCTTAAATGGTGGATTTCTACTCATTTCAGAAAGGAATATTAATGTCAGTTATTTCTGTAAGTTATCTTTCAACCACAGTACATAAGGTTTAAAGGTAGTAATTTTTCCTTTACTCAGATAGTGATTTTTTTTCCCTCTTTGGATGTAATAGAAAAGGATAACTTTGTTTCTTTGCTAGGCAAAGGGGGCCACAGCGGGCTAATGCCCTCAAAACCATGTGTTCCCACTTGGGGAAGAGACTGAGAAAGTTTTATAGTAATTGTTCAAAGAGGTTCACTTCATGGACATTCTTCTGACAGGTGGGTGATGAGGCAAGTTGGAATCAGCATCATCAACCTGAGGTCCAACTGGTCTGGGGGTCTACCTGTTTGTGGGCAGCATGCCCTCCTTAATCATTAACTTCTCCCACCTGAGGGAGTTTCAGTTTCTGCAAAATAGCTCAAAGATATTGTTGTGTGTGCTCATTGATGGGGAATCAGGACCTTGCCCCAAGGCTGCTCTTGACTCTTTATCCCTGGTCTTGCACCCCCTCCCTTCCCTGATTAACAGCTGCTTGCCTCAGCCCACTGGAACTCAGGGAAGCTCATGGAAGCTGAGTGAAGGCTGTTTCCTGTAATCAAACAGATGGACACAGAAAGGCGTTGTCCCCAGGAGCCCCACAGGGTCCGGCTCAGTATCAGTGTGGCAGTTCCTAGATACATAATCTATTATATATATTGTACCCTTTTTTATGGGCTTCCCTGGTAGCTCAACTTGTAAAGAATCTGCCTGCAATGCAGGAGACCCCTGTTCAATTCCTGGGTCAGGAAGATCCCCTGGAGAAGGGATAGGCTATCCACTCCAGTATTCTTGGGCTTCCCTGGTGGCTCAGACAGTAAAGAATCTGCCTGCAATGCAGGAGACCTGGGTTCGATCCCTGGGTTGGGATGAACCCCTGGAGGAGGGCATGGCAACCCATTCCAGTTGGTGGTGGTGAGTATAGGAGCCTTTTTCCATTTCCATTCTATTAATCACTTGGAATTAATATTATGTATGGCTAGGATGTCAAAGAGTATTGTTGCTAAGTCACTTCACTCGTTTCGACTCTGTGTGACCCCATGGATGGCAGCCCATCAGGCTCCCCTGTCCCTGGGATTCTCCAGGCAAGAACACTGGAGTGGGTTGCCATTTCCTTCTCCAATGCAGGAAAGAGAAAAGTGAAACTGAAGTCACTCAGTCGTATCCAACTCTTAGCGACCCCATGGACTGCAGCCCACCAGGCTCCTCCGTCCATGGGATTTTCCAGGCAAGAGTACTGGAGTGGGGTGCCATTGCCTTCTTCGAATATTAGAACCTAGACTTTCTAAAATCCATCCTCTTTGTGGTTCCTTGTTAGCATTCACCAGTAGCTCACCTGTGTGTGATTTAAAAGCAAATGTAAGAAAGACATTGTTCAGATATTAGAGCCCCCACCCTGGGAGACAGACAGTTACACAGGAGCTTCAAGGACAGCATCTTCCAGCTTATTTTCCAAACTCCATGAACTTTTAGTGAAGAATATCATCGACACCAGCAACCAGTGTTTGATTTCCATTTTTATAGATGTATAGTTTCCCCCAATGTCTTCATAGCTTCCACATCAAAGATCCAGCCGAGTTTGAATTTTTTCTGTTAGGCTTCCTGTGTCCACAAGGAAAGTATTTTAGAGTTTTCTGGTTGGGAATGTCCTCTGATTCCACCCTTCTCTGGACTGTATTTTTGTTTCTCTCCTACATGTCAGTTTGCTTCTTCAGTGCGTTGTGCAGTGCCATTCTTGACCCATTGTTTCCCTGTGAGAAGAAGCACCTTCCTTCTGTCAGGAAGGCTGTGGGTGTTTCCTGTTACTTGTAGCGGAACATAAACCTTCAATGTGTTTTTTCTTGTATTTCCTGTTTGAATTTTTTTGTGAAACAGGTTTTGTCATTTCAAATATTTTACCGATATTCTGAACTGTTCATTAGCCAACAAGTTTGTTTTCCCTGTCCTCAGAGAATAAAGTACCCATTCAGAAAAACCATGCATTATTCTTCATTTAATCATTGATACAGTCTTGTCAGTTTTATCCTGTGAGTGAGTACAAGGTCAGCTGCTTTATCTTTGGGGCGTTTTCTTGCTTTCAGTTACAGTTTTCCTCATGAAACTAATTTCTTACTCTTTGGGGGGCTGTGCTGGGCCTTGGTTGTTGCTCCTGGGCCTCCTCTAGTTGCGGCGAGCTGGGGCTACTCTCTAGCTGTGGTGTCGCACATCGCATTGCGGTGGTTTCTCTCGTTGTGGAGCATAGGCTCTAGGGTGCATGGGCTTCAGTATTTGTGACACACGGGCCCAGGTGCCCTGTGGCATGTGGAATCCTACCCGAACAGGGACAGAACCTGTGTCCTGTGCATTGGCAGGCAGATTCCCAACCACTGGACCACCAAGAAAGTCCCTCATTTCTTCTTACCTACAGAAGTTAAAAAGATTGTTTCAGTGCCATCTTGCCAGTGACCTCTAAGATCATAGCTCTAGTCAGATTCTAGGATGAAGTAAATTCTATTAATAATAAATTCTATTAAGAGTAACATGGAAACTTACATTCAGTTCAGTTCAGTCACTCAGTCGCATCTGACTCTTTGCAACCCCATGAATCGCAGCACGCCAGGCCTCCCTGTCCATCACCAGCTCCCAGAGTTCACTCAAACTCATGTCCATTGAGTCGGTGATGCCATCCAGCCATCTCAGCCTCTCATCCCCTTCTCCTCCTGCCCCCAATCCCTCCCAGCATCAGAGTCTTTTCCAATGAGTCAACTCTTCACATGAGGTGGCCAAAGTATTGGAGTTTCAGCTTCAGCATCAGTCCTTCCAATGAACACCCAGGACTGATCTCTTTTAGAATGGACTGCTTGGATCTCCTTGCAGTCCAAGGGACTCTCAAGAGTCTTCTCCAACACCACAGTTCAGAAGCATCAATTCTTTGGTGCTCAGCTTTCTTCACAGTCCAACTCTCACATACATACATGACCACTGGAAAAACCATAGCCTTGACTAGATGGACCTTTGTTGGCAAAGTAATGTCTCTGCTTTTTAATATGCTATCTAGGTTGGTCATAACTCTCCTTCCAAGGAGTAAGGGTCTTTTAATTTCATGGCTGCAATCACCATCTGCAGTGATTTTGGAGCCCCCAAAAATAAAGTCAGCCACTGTTACCACTGTTTTCCCATCTATTTGCCATGAAGTGATGGGACCAGATGCCATGATCTTCATTTTCTGAATGTTGAGCTTTAAGCCAACTTTTTCACTCTCCACTTTCACTTTCATCAAGAGGCTTTTGAGTTCCTCTTCACTTTCTGCCATAAGGGTGGTGTCATCTGCATATCTGAGGTTATTGATATTTCTCCCGGCAATCTTGATTCCAGCTTGTGCTTCTTCCAGCCCAGCATTTCTCATGATGTACTCTGCATATAAGTTAAATAAGCAGGGTGACAATATACAGCTTTGACGTACTCCTTTTCCTATTTGGAACCAGTCTGTTGTTCCATGTCCAGTTCTAGCTGTTGCTTCCTGACCTGCATATAGGTTTCTCAAGAGGCAGGTCAGGTGGTCTCGTATTCCCATCTCTTTCAGAATTTTCCACAGTTTATTGTGATCCACACAGTCAAAGGCTTTGGCATAGTCAATAAAGCAGAAATATATGTTTTTTCTGGAACTCTCTTGCTTTTTCGATGATCCAGTGGATGTTGGCAATTTGATCTCTGGTTCCTCTGCCTTTTCTAAAACCAGCTTGAACATCTGGAAGTTCACGGTTCACGTATTGCTGAAGCCTGGCTTGGAGAATTTTGAGCATTACTTTACTAGTGTGTGAGATGAGTGCAGTTGTGCGGTTACCATATGTAAAATAGATAGCCAATAGGAATTGCTGTATGTCTCAGGAAACTCAGACAGGAGGTCTGTATCAACCTGGAGGGGTGGGATGGGGAGGAAGATGAGAGGGAGGTTCAAGAGGGTAGGGAATATATGTATACCTATGGTTGATTCATGTTGAGGTTTGACAGAAAACAACAAAATTCTGTAAAGCAATTATCCTTCAATTGAATGTTTTTAAAAAGTAGAATTATAGGGTTAAAAAAAAAAAAAGTGATTACAGGACTTCCCTGGTGGCTCAGTGGTAAAGAAGTCACCTGCCAGTACAGGAGACACGGGTTCAATCCCTGGTCGGGAAAAATCCCACATGCCTTGGAGCAACTGAGCCCATGGGCCACAACTACCAAGCCCGAGTACCCTAGAGCCCCTGCTCAGCAATGAGAGAAGCCACCACAAGGAGAGCCTGCACACCACAACTAGAGAGTTGCCCCTGCTGCCCACAACTAGAAACAAGCCTGTGCAGCAACAAGGACCCAGCACAGCCAGATATGAATAAATAAATTATATTTAAAAAGATAAGTTAGAGGAAATGCATAAATTCCTTAGAAGAAACAAACTCAATTCAGTCGTTCAGTCTTGTCGGATTCTTTGCAACTGCATGGACTGCAGCATGCCAGGCTTCCCTGTCCATCACCAACTCCCAGAGCTTGCTCATCAAACTCATTGTCTGTCGGGTTGGTGATGCCATCCAACCATCTCATCCTCTATTGTCCCCTTCTGCCTTCAATTTTTCCCAGTATCAGGGTCTTTCTAATGAGTCAGTTCTTCGCATCAGGTGGCCAAAGTATTGGAGTTTCAGCTTCAGCATCAGTCCTGCCAATGAATATTCAGGACTGATTTCCTTTAGGATGGACTGGTTGGATCTTGCTGTCCAAGGGACCCTCAAGAGTCTTCTCCAACACCACAATTCAAAAGCATCAGTTATTTGGTGCTCAGCTTTCTTTATAGCCCAACTTTCACATCCATACATGACTACTGGAAAAACCATAACTTTGATTGGAACTTTGTTGGCAAAGTAATGTCTCTGCCTTTTAGTATTCTGTCTAGGTTGGTATAGCTTTTCTTCCAAGGAGCAAGCACGTTTTAATTTCATGGCTGCAGTCACCATCTGCAGTGGTTTTAAGCGCCCCCAAAAATAAAGTCTGTCACTTTTTCCATTGTTTCCCAATCTATTTGCCGTGAAGTGATGGGACTGGATGCCATTATCTTAGTTTTATGAAGGTTGAGTTTTAAGCCAGCTTTTTCACTCTCCTCTTTCGCTTTCATCAAGAGTCTCTTTAGCTCTTCTTCACTTTCTGTCATAAGGGTGGTGTCATCTACATATCTGAGGTTATTGATATGTCTGCTGGCTATCTTGATTCCAGCTCGTGCTTCATCCAGCCTGGTATTTCGCATGATATACTCTGCATATAACTTAAATAAGCAAAACGTGGTCCACTGGAGAAGGGAATGGCAAACCACTTAAGTATTTTTGCCTTGAGAACCCCATGAACAGTATGAAAAGGCAAAAAGATACAACACTGAAAGATGAACTCCCCAGGTTGGTAGGTGCCCAGTATGCTACTGGAGAAAAGTAGAGAAATAACAAGCGAAAACAATGCCCAGTTGTGGATGTGACTGGTGATGGAAGTAAAGTTCAGTGCTGTAAAGAAACAAACTACTGCAGACCTGCAGAGTCGATCTCAGGCCAGGAAACAATTGCAAAAGTGCCAGGAGAAGGCGATGGCACCTCACTCCAGTACTCTTGCCTGGAAAATCCCATGGGCAGAGGAGCCTGGTAGGCTGCAGTCCATGGGGTCGCTAAGAGTCAGACACGACTGAGCGACTTCACTTTCACTTTTCACTTTCATGCATTGGAGAAGGAAATGGCAACCCACTCCAGTGTTCTTGCCTGGAGAATCCCAGGGACGGGGGAGCCTGGTGGGCTGCCGTCTACAGCGTCGCAGAGTCGAACACGACTGAAGCGACTTAGCAGCAGCAGAAGCAAAAGTGCCAAGCAGGGACAAGACACATCCCACCTACCACAGGTTGTCACTCAGGCGCGAGGGGCGGGGCATTGGAATTTGCCCAACCAGGAGTCCTCTGAGGTAGGTGGGCGGGGCAACACCCCCTGGTTTGGACTTCCTTTTTCCCGACTGGGCAGGTCTAGTGTCTTTCCTGATTCCGTAGCCTGGTTACTCTCACGTTCAGTAGCCCTGTGATCTGCACTGGTCGTTGGAGTTCTTGGGCGGGAACTTGAAATGGTGAATGTGCTGACCCAGGTTACGGACGCCGGAGAGGGACTGATCGGAACTAGCGGAAACCGGCCACTTTTTGATCCAGCACTGCGGTCATCCCCGGACTCTGGGAAACCCAGGGTCTCCGGCGCTGCTAGGACCTCAGTCCCGGCTAGCTCGCAGCAGGGGCGTTGGCCGGGCAGCCGGGACCCCGGGCGTCCGGTCTGGTCACTTCGCGCAGGAACCTCCGCCCCAGAGCCTCTCCCGGCGGCTCTGCGCCCACAGCCCCTCTTCTCCCCGAGACTGTCCCCTGACCACGTTCACACTTTTCGGTAGACAATCGAGACTTGTTCCAGAGGGTCCAGCAGTGAGATTAGGTGTCGGTTGAGGGGTCCCAGGCTGTCTTTTCTATGCCGCGGGCACCTGGTTTCCTCTTTTCCCAAAGATTTGGGGAAGCGGAATCTCAAATCGAAGACCTTAGCCCCCATTAGTAGCTCTTTGTTGTCGTTGTGTTATAGAAACCGTGGCGGCAGAAGGAGACCAGCGGCACTGGAAGATGCAGAACAACAGGGTTTATTCAGCACTGGTGCGGGCTCAGTGGAGTCGCCTCCAGAGGCTGAGCGCCCGGACTTTGTTCTGGGTATCTTTTATACAGCACAGACCTCCGGGTCTTCAGGACTTTCTCTTTCAAGCAACTCAGATACCCCCTCCTCAGGCAACTTAGATTCCCGCCGATGCCATGAGCAAGCAAGAGTACAGAAGTGGAGGTGGTGAGCAAAAGCTGTTTAAGCAAGATAACAGAGGCAGAAGGCAGAAAGTTGTTACTCTAAATGAGGGTTGGTATTCTAGTTGGGGGTTTCCACCCCAGTTATTTCGTCACTCAGTCGTGTCTGAGTCTTTGCGACTCCATGGACAGCCCGCCAGGCACCTCTGTCCATGGGGTTTCCTAGGCAGGTATACTGGAGTGGGATGCCATTTCCTTCACCAGGGGCAGCGCCTGCATTGCCAAGCGGATTCTTTACCGCTTAGCCACCGAGAAGCCCTTTGTAGGACTGGCCATAAATAATTAAATTTCCAGATGTCTCCCTCATTGCCCTCACTCTCCTCATTTCGCCTCTCTGATTCAAATTATCTATCAACTGTTCATCTCTGCGATGCTTTTCAAAGAAACTCAATATTTTAATTTTTTATCCTATTTGCACGGAGTCCTGGATGGCATTTTTCCGGGGCGCAGGTTGCGGGGGTGGGGTGGGGGGTGGGGATGGGCAACCGTAGATACCTTACCTGTCCTGAAAGCCGGGAATAACCCCTTGGAAGTACGTTGTATGAAATCGTCTCTCTACTTGATATTTTACTGGGAACAGATATTCCATAGGAAATCTTTTTGTGGAGGTTTTTTTTAAACTTTTCTTGACGATCTACCCTGCCTGTCCCTACGTTAGTCCCCTTCAAAAGATTTACTCACTTATTTAAGTTTATTCAACACTGTAAGATGTATTTAATTACTAGAGCTTGAAACACCGTGTACAATATTTGCCAAGAGGTAAGAGAAGTGAGTTTCACAGGAAAAAAAATATGAAGTATTACATTTTTGCGCTGTGAAGAATTTTTGTTTCACCTTTTTCATTCCCCGAGTAAATATGATGAGTTCTTTTGGACACTTGCTTTGGTACTCCAGGATTTAGACTTGCAGACAAGAAGTATTCGAGTATCATTAATTGTGTAGTAATAAACCTGCCTTGGAAATAATGATTGACATTTTTTCAGAAAGGAATAGATATGAGGGGTTTTCTGGGAAAACTAGTAGAAGCGGCTTATAATTTTCTTCTTTCATTTCCACAGAAACACTGGATTGGAGTGATTTTCCTGAATTGGTCAGACAGGGTTTGTGTGTTTAAAATTTCAGTGATGGCTGAGAGCACCTTCAGTGTCTTCAGGCTAAGGCTGCCTTGGAGCTTAGGGAAAGGGAGGAGAAGTACTTGAAGGCCCTCATGTACTTGAAATCATATGGTTTATAGCTTTGTCAGATTGGTTTCTTTCAGGTAGCAGTACACTTTTATGCTTTCAGTCGTGTGTTTTCATAGCTTGATACTTAATTTCTTTTTACTGTGAACTGTATTTGATCTTATGGATGGACTTAACACTGATTGTTTGAGTCATGATTGTTGCTTACCTGTTAACTTATGCTAGTTGTGAATTAAATCCATACAAGTATGTGTATGAGTTTTTGCGTGACTACAAGAGTTGCCCTCATTTGGACAAATAACACAGAGTGGTATTGCTGGGTCTTAATACACATTTGTTGTTGTTATTCAGTCGCTAAGTCGTGTTCAACTCTTTGTGACCCCTTGGATTGCAGCTTGCCAGACTTCCCTGTCCTTTACTATTTCCCAGAGTAGTCTCAAACTCATATCTGTTGAGTCGGTGATGCCATCCAACCATCTCATCCTCTCTTGCCCCCATTTCCGCCTGCCCTCAATGTTTTGCAACATCAGGGTCTTTTCCAGTGAGTCTGATCTTCCCATCAGGTAGCCAGAGTACTGGAGCTTCAGCTTTAGCATCAATCCATCCAATGATTATTCAGGGTTGATTTCCTTTAGGATTGACTGGTTTGGTTTTCTTGCTATCCAAGGGACTCTCAAGAGTTTCTCCAGCAGAATTCGAAAGCATCAGTTCTTTGGTGCTCAGCTTTCTTTATGTCCAGCTCTCACATCCGAACATGACTACTGGAAAAACCACAGCTTTGACTTTATGGACCTTTGTCAGCAAAGTAATGTCTCTTCTTTTTAGTATACTGTCTAGGTTTGTCATAACTTTCCTTCCAAGGAGCAAGCATCTTTTAATTTCATGACTGCAGTCACCATCTGCAGTGATTTTGGAGCCCAAGAAAATAAAGTCTGTTACTGCTTCCACTTTTTCCCCTTATATTTGCCATGAAGGGATGGGACCAGACGCCATGATCTTATTTTTTTGAATGTTGAGTTTTAATCCAGCTTTTTCACCCTCCTCTTTCAGCCTCATCAAGAAGCTCTTTAGTTCCTCTTCACTTTCTGCCATTAGTGTGGTATCATCTGCATATCTGAGGTTGTTGATATAATATTTCTCCCAGCAATCTTGATTCCAGTTTATAATTCATCCAGTCCAACATTTTGCATGATCTGCAAATGATTTAAATGAGCAGGTGACAATATACAGCCTTGATGTACTCCTTTCCTAATTTCAAACCAGTCCTTGTTCCAATCCAGTTCTAACTGTTGCTTTTTGAACTGCATACAGGTTTCTCAGGAGATTGGTAGGTGCTCTGGTATTCCCATCTCTTGAAGAATTTTCCACATTTTGTTGTGATCCACACAGTCAAAGGTTCTAGCATAGTCAATGAAGCAGAAGTAGATGTTTTTCTAGAATTGCCTTGCTTTTTCTATGATCCAACAGATGTTGGCAGTTTGATCTTTGGTTACTCTGCTTTTTCTAAATCCAGCTTGAACATCTGAAAGTTCTTGGTTCACCTACTGCTAAAGCCTAGCTTGAAGGATTTTGAACATAAACTTGCTAGCACATGAAATGAGGGCAATCATATGGTAGTTTCAGCATCCTTTGGCATTGCCTTTCTTTCGGATTGGAATGAAAACTAACCCTTTTCCAGTTCTGTGGTCCCTGCTGAGTTTTCCAAATTTGCTGACCTTTTGATTGCAGCACTTTAACAGCATCATCTTTTAGGATTTGAAATAACTCAACTGGAATTCCATCACCTCCACTAGCTTTGTTCGTAGTGATGCTTCCTAAGGTCCACTTGACTTTACACTCCAGTGTGTCTGGCTCTAAGTGAGTGACCACACCATTGTGGTTATTCCAGTCATTAAGACCTTTTCTGTATAGTTCTGTGTATTATTGCTACCTGTTCTTAATATCTTCAGCTTCTATTAGGTCCATGCCATTTCTGTCCTTTATTGTGCCCATCTTTGCATAAAATGTTTCTTTGGTATCTCCAATATCATTGAAGAAACCTCTAGTCTTTCCCATTCTATTGTTTTCCTCTATTTCTTTGCATTGTTCACTTAAGAAGGCTTTCTTATCTCTCCTTGCTATTCTCTGAAACTCTGCATTCAGTTGGGTACATCTTTCCTTTTCTCCTTTGCCTTTCACTTTTCTTAGCTATTTGTAAGACCTCCTCAGACGACCATTTTGCCTTCTTGCATTTCTCTTTACTGGGGTTACTTTTGGTCACCACCTCCTGTACAGTGTTACGAACCTCTGTCCATAGTTCTTCAGACACTCTGTCTACCATATCTAATCTCTTGAATCTGTTGGTCACCTCCACTAGATGGTGGAATAAACTCTAGGGGTTTTCTCTACTTTCTTGAATTTAAGCCTGAATTTGGCAATGAGGAGTTCATGATGTGAGCCACAGTAAGCTCCAGGTCTTGTTTTTGCTGACTGTATAGAGCTTCTCCATCTTTGGCTGCAAAGAATATAATCAAGCTGATTTCAGTATTGATCACCCAGTGATGTCATGTGTAGAGTCGTCTCTTGTGTTGTTGGAATAGGGTGTTTGCTATGACCAGTGCATTTTCTTGGAAAAACTCTGTTAGCCTTTGCCCTGCTTCACTTTGTACTCCAAGGCCAAACTTGTTCCAGGTATCTCTTGACTTCCTACTTTCATATTCCAGTCCTCTCTGATGAAAGGACATCTTTTTTCGGTGTTAGTTCCAGAAAGTCTTGTAGGTCTTTATAGAACTGCTCAACTTCAGCTTCTTCAGTGTTAGTAGTTAGAGCACAGACTTGAATTACTCTAATGTTGAACATTTTGCCTTGGAAACGAACTGAGATTATTCTGCCATTTTTGAGTCTGCACCCAAGTACTGCATTTCAGACTCTTTTGTTGACTATAAGGGCCAATCCATTTCTTCTAAGAGATTCTTGCCCACAGTAGTACATATATTGGTTATCTGAATTAAATGTATCCATTCCCATCCATTTTAGTTCGCTGATTCCTAAAACATCAATGTTGACTCTTGCCATCTCCTACCTGACCTTGTCCAATTTACCTAACAATGCAGGTTCCCAGGCAACATTGTTCTTTACAGCATTGGACTTAACGTTTACCACCAGACACATCCACAGTTGAGCATCATTTCTGCTCTGGCCCAGCCTCTTCATTCTTTCTGGACCTATTTCTCTGCTTTTCCCTAATAGCATATTGGATGGACACCTACTGACCTGGGGGACTATAGCTTGGTGGGCTACAGTCCATGGTGTCACAAAGAGTCAGACAGGACCTAGTGACCGAACAACAACAGCAACAGCAGTGAATGAAGATAATCTTCACCTCTCTTTGGTGTTCTGAGTGTTTTGCTTTTTAGTCTTTGAATAATTGTGTAGTGTTAGCTCTTTGTTTTCTTTGCAATTTCCCATTGACTTTTGATATTCAGCATGTTTTCATATTTCCAGTTTCCCTCTGTATATCGTTTTTGGTCAATGGTTCTTTGAGATCTTTTGCCCATTGTTAATTGGATTGTCTTCCTACTGTTGGGTTTTAATAGTTCTTGGCTATTTTGAATACCAGTCATTTATTCATATCTTTGTGAATCTGTTTCTGTTTTGAAAATAAGTTTATTTGTGATATATTTGAGATACCACATGTAAGTTAGTGACCATACAGTATTTGTCTTTCTCAGTGTAACTTACCTCACTTAGTATGAATAGTTGTAGGTCTATCTATTTTGCTGCAAATGACATTATTTCAATTTTTATGGCTGAGTAATATTCCATTGTATATCTGTACCACATCTTCTTTTTCCATTCATTTGTTGATGAACATGTAGATTGTTTCCATGTCTTGGCTCTTGTAAACAGTGCTACTATGAACACTGGGTGTCTGTATCATTTCAAATTAGAGTTCTCTCTGGGTCCATGCCTGGGAGTTAGATTGCTGGGTCATATGGCAAGTCTAGTTGGTTGGGGAATATTCACACTGCTTTCTAAAGCGGACACACCACTTTTCATTCCTACAAAGCTAGTGGAGGTAATGGAATTCCAGCTGAACTATTTCAAATCCTAAAAGATGATGCTGTTAAAGTGCTGTACTCAGTATGCCTGCAAATTTGGAAAACTCAGCAGGGGCCACAGAACTGGAAAAGGTCAGTTTTCATTCCAATCCCAAAGAAAAGCAATGCCAAAGAATGTTCAAACTACTGTATAGTTGCACTCATTTCATATGCTAGCAAGGTCCTGCTCCAAATCCTTCAAGCTAGGCTTCAACAGTACCTGAACCAAGAACTCTTCCAAATGTACAAGCAGGATTTTTGAACCAGAGATCAAACTGATAACATGCATTGGATCATAGAAAAAGCATGGGAAATTAAAAAAAATTATATCTACTTAATTAATTAATTAATGCCTGAAAGCATTTGACTGTGTAGATCATAACAAACTGAAAAATTCTTACAGAGATTGGAATACCAGACCACCTTACCTATCTTGTGAGAAACCCATATGCAGGACAAGAAGCCACAATTAGAACCAGACATGGAGCAACAGACTGGTTCAAAATTGGGAAAGGAGTATGTCAAGGCTGTACTGTCAAGAGAAGTCTGGCGTGCTTCAGTTCATGGGGTTGCAAAGAGTTGGACACATCTTGGTGACTGAACAACAAAAATAACAAAAACAGTTGGAGTACAGTTGATTTACAGTGTTATGTCAGTTTCAAGTGTATGAAGCAAAGTGAATAAGTTATACATGTACATTTCTCTTTAGGTTCTTTTCTCATGTAGGTCACTACTTACTGGTGAATTTTTTAACGGGTCTTTCAAAGTTTGTATACTAGTGACAAATTCCTTCCGTTTTTGTCTCAGCTGCTACGTCGCTTCAGTCGTGTCCGACTCTGTGTGACCCCATAGATGGCAGAATGACCTTATTTTTTCTTAAGTTTTAAGGATCATTACACTTGCTAATAAAAATTAAGAAAAAATAAGGCCATTCTGAGACAAAAATGGAAGGAATTTATATGCCTGCTATTAGGGCTTCCTTGGTAGCTCAGCTGGTAAAGAATCCTCAAATCCCTGGAGAAGGAATAGACTACACACTCCAGTATTCTTGGGCTTCCCTGGTGGCTCAGATGGTAAAGAATTTGCCTGCAATGCAGGAGACATGGGTTCAGTCCCTGGGTTGGAAAGATCTCCTTGAGGAGGGCATGGCAACCCACTCCAGTATTCTTTCCTGGAGAATCCCAGGGACAGAGGAGCCTGGTGGGCTGCTGTCTATGGGGTTGCACAGAGTCGGACATGACTGAAGTGACTTAGCAGCAGCAGCAGTCAAGAGTAGCCTCAACACCAGCAACCAATGTTTGATTTCCATTCATAAAGAAGTATAGTTTCCCCTGATGTCTTCACAGCTTCCACATCAAAGATCCAGCAGAGTTTGAATTCCTGTAAGGCCTCTTGTGTCTACTATGACAATATTTCAGTGCTCTATGGTTGGGAATATTCTCTGATACTACTCTTCTCTGGATTATGTCTTTGTTTCTCTCCTGCGTATCAATTTGCTTCTCCAGTGCATTGTGCAGTGCCATCCTTGACCCAGTGTTTCCTTGTGAGAAGCACCTTCCTTCTGTCAGGAAGGCTTTGGCTGTTTCCGATTACTTGTAGTTGAACATAATCCTTCAGTGTGTTTTTTAATTGTATTTTATTTTCTGTGACTTAAATTGAATTTTTTCTGAAGCAGTCATTTTTGTACTCATTTTGAATACTTTACCAACTATTTTTTGAAGCATTTGTTAGATAACACATTTTGTTTCTCCTTACCTCAAAGAATAAAGTACCCATTTTGTTTATGAATATTCTGAAATCCATGCAGTTTTCTTCATTTACTTATTATACAATATCAGTCAGTTATATACTGTAAATAGGATGTCAGCTACATTATCCTTAGACCAATTTCTTAAAAATTTAGTCACAGTTTTTGTTGAAAAAATAATTTCTTACTCATTCTTATCTGCAACAGTTAAATCATAGGTATTATCAGTGCTGTCTTACCAGTGATCCATAAGATCACATCTCTAGTCAACTACTGGGATGAAATCGATTCCATTAAGAATGATTACAGGTAAATAAGGTCCTACCATATAGCACAGGAAACTGTTAAATATCCTGTTATAAATTATAATGGAGAAAATATTTTTAAAGTATGTATACAATGCATAACTGAATCACTGTATAGCAAAATTAATACAATATTATAAATCAACTATATTTCAATTAAAAAAAAATTTAAAGAAAGAGCTTCATTTCTCATTGGGAAACCAAGATCCACCATGCTGCAAGGTGCAGGCAAATAGTTTTTTAAAAATTTGGGGAGAGGGACTTCCCTCATTGTCCAGTGGTTAAGACTCCATGTTCCCAATGCAGGGGGCCTGAGTTCATTCCCTGGTCAATGAACTAGATCCCTTTAAAAAAAAAAATGGGGGAGAATCAGCTATACCCCAATACAAAATTAAAAGTTTAAAGTTTGGGGAAAAAGTGAAAAATGAAATGGGGGAGGTGGGCTTTCTTGACTCCTTGGCTAGGACACGTGTATTTGTTTATAGACACTTTAGGCATGGTAGGTAAGGATGTGCTGCAACTACTGAAGTCTGTGTGCCCTCGAGCCTGTGCTCTGCAACCAGAGATGCCACTGCAATGAAGTGCACTGTAACAAAGAGTAGCCCCTGCTCACTGCAACTAGAGAGAAGTCCGCACAGCAACAAAGACCCAGTACAGCCAAAAATAAATAAATTACTAAAAAACCTATGAAAAAAAAGTTTTCTAAGGCCTTCATTCAGGAAAAAAAAATAATAAAAAAGTGGCAACAGACTCAAAGAAATAATTAACAGTATCCAATAGTCCTGCATGATTAAAACACTCAACATACCAAAAGCAGACTGAAATTTTCTAACCTCATATTGAACAGCTATGGAAAACACCAAATACTATGTTTAAAGGTGAAAGAGTGAATGTTTTCCCAAGTCATAATTAATAAACTATATCTCTTCCTTATATTTGATAGTTTATTGGAGATTTAGGCCAAGAACCCACTCAGCAAGAAAAGGAATAAAACGTATGCAGATTGGTTAGGGAGCTTTAAAACCATCTCTACTTTCAATCCAGTATCTTATATATAGAAAATCTAGGGCCCACTAGAAAAACTAAAGGAACTGATCATTTGAATTCAACAGGTTTGTAAGATACAAGATCAAGACAAAAATAATTGTTTCTATACACTTTTAATAAACATTCTGATAATGAAATTAAGAAATGTATTTACAATAGAATAAATGCAAGAAAACAAAGAGAAACATATGTAACAAAAGAAATATAAACTGAATACTCAGAAAACTATGAACATGTTCAAAAAATTAAGCATGTAAACCAATAAGAAAACATGCCAGTTTCACAGATAGGCACTTATGTTGCTGATGTGGTACTACTATACATAATGATCTAAGAGACAATGTAGTATCTACCACAGTCACAATAGTAAGTGTAATACACAATCTTTTTCATACATTTACCAGGAAATACAAGGAAGGCAGAATGGACAAATCATTCTTAAAGAAAAAAATAAAGTAGTAAGACTAACATAACTTGATTTCAAAACTGTCTTCTAAGAAAAGTTAATTAAGACATTGTGATCCTAACAGAAGGAGAAAGATTTTAGTGAATGATACCTCAAAAAGGGGGATGGGAGAAGGGAGAAGAGTTAATGTGTTTCTTCTACCAGAAAAAAAAAAAAGAATCAATTGTCTTATGGACACTATGCATGCATGCATGCTAAGTCGCTTCTGTCGTGTCCGACTCTGTGTGACCCTATGGACAGCAGCCCTCCAGGCTTCTCTGTCCACAGGATTCTCCAAGCAAGAATACTGGAGTAGGTTGCCATTTCCTTCTCCCTAAGGACACTATAGTCATTTACATTTAAATGTTCAGTAGGATTTGCGGCAGTAACTGACCGAAAATAAATTTCCTTCCTATATGAAATGTACATGGGAGAACTTAATGAAACTTCTCACACCCTGTTGTTAAACTGAGCAGAACCTTTGCACTCAGCTAGGGTTACGGGGTTCAAACTTCTCAGTAGGGCCATCTGTTCTGGGATTATTTACCTTAAGTACCAAATGAGTGGGGGCTAGAAAGGGAGGACGGAAGGCTCAGTGCTGGGAAACATCAAAGTTTGAAATGGATTAGATTAGATTAGACTGAGATTTCCCTGGTGGTTTAGTGTGTAAGAACAAAAGTGAAAGTCGTTCAGTCATGTCTGGCTCTTTGTGACCCCATGGACTGTAGCCCGCCAGGCTCCTCTGTCAATGGAATTCTCCAGGCAAGAATACTTGAGTGGGTAGCCAGTCCCTACTCCAGGGGATAATCCTGACCCAGGAATCGAACCTGGGTCTCCTGTAATGCAGGCAGATTCTTTACTGTCTGAGCCACCAGGGGCATGAGTTCTACCCCTGGTCAGGGAAGATCCACGTGCTGCATGGTAATGCCCAAAAAAAAAAAAAATAGGATTCTGGGGTACAAGGGGGGTGGGAAGGAGGTTGAAGAGGGAAGCAACATATGTATACCTGTGGCCGATTCATGTTGGTGTATGACAGAAACCAGCACAACATTGCAAAGCAATTATCCTCCTGTTAAATTTAAAAAATTAGGACTCAGATTGTGTTACAAAAGATACAGCAGTCTCAAGTATGGTGTTGGGGCTCTAAAATCTGAGAAATGTATGTTTTCTTTGCATTTTGCTTTTAAATCATGTACAGGTGAGCTATCTGTGAATACTAAAATGGAAGTGGAAAAGGGATAGATTATAGAAAATCTTTCTATTTTCAGACAGGACCTCTCCAACTCTAGATTTTTTTTTTTTTGTATTATCACATATTTTGTATTATCTCATAGTCTTTTCAACAAATACCAGTCAGAAGGAAAGACAAATCATACTTTATATAACAGTATACACTGCTATCCTTGTCAAACATAAAATGTATTCCAAGTATTTAATAGAATGGAAAATTTTAAAAGGCTTCCATTTGCAACACAAACAAAATGTATCTTTCTCACCAAAAAGGATACAATATGTATAATGGGTTATGACTATCCAGGAACTACCACACAAGGCTACTAGGAAAATCCCATCAAATATCAAACTGCCAAGACTGTCCTGGTGATCCAGTGGCTAAGACTTGGTACTCTCAGTGCAGAGGCCCCTGATTCTATCCTTGGTCAGGGAATTAGATCCCACATGGCACAACTGACAGTTTGCATTCTGCAACAAAAATACTGCCCCCGCCCCCCCAAAAAAGATCAAAGATCCCAAGTGCCACAGCCAAATAAACAGAAATAAATATTTAAATAAAATACCAAACTGTCATTTTTTCAATGGCCCATAAACAGAGAATGAATAGAACATCATAAACATTTAAATCTAATTGCATACTACAAATACAGTTAAATGCACCCCTAGATCCAAACGGCTTCAAATGGGAAAAGAAAAAACTCATTATCTGATTAAAGGAAAAAATCACTACCTTTGAAACTTATGAGAGTCCCTTGGACTGCATGGAGATCTATCCTAAAGGAAACCTGTCAATCCTAAAGGAAATCAACCCTGAATATTCATTGGAAGAACTGATACTGAAGCTGAAACTCTAATACTTTGGCCACCTGATGCAAAGAACTGACTCACTGGGAAAAACCCTGATGCTGGGAAAGATTGAAAGCAGGACAAGGGGACAACAGAGGATGAGATGGTTGGATGGCATCACCAATGCAATGGATATGAGTTTCAGTAAATTCTGGGAGCTGGTGATGGACAGTGAAGCCTGGCATGCTGCAGTCCATGGGATTGCAAGGAGTCAGACATGACTGAGCAACTGAACTGAACTGAAACCTTATGTACCAGTGTTGAAGGGCTTCCCAGGTGGCAGCAGTAAAGAATCCACCTGCCAATGCAGAAGCTGAAAGAGACATGAGTTCAACTCCTGGGTAGGGAAGATCTCCTGGAGTGGGAAATGGCAACCCACTCCTGTATTCTTGCCTGGGATACCCCATGGACAGAAGAGCCTGGCAGGCTCCAGTCCATGGGGTCACAGAGAGTCAGATACAACTGAGCAACTGAGTGCACAGACACACACAGAGACACACACACACACACACACACACACTAGTGTTGAATGACAACTTAGAGCATTAGCTCATATTAGTATTCATTTCCAAAATTAGTAGAATTCCAGCATTCAAGGTTACACTTGAAGAAAGATCTTTAGTAAGCACTACATAATTGTAAACTTTTAAAACAGCTCTTTCATGTTGAAAGTTTTCTGGAATGTTAGGCATGGATTAGAAATGCTCTAGGCATCCCAATATTCATAGCAGCACGATATATACCAGCAAGAAATGGAAACAACCTACATGTTCATAGACAGATAAATGGACAAAAATTGGTGCTTTCAAACCATGGTGCTGGAGAAGACTCTTTGCGAGTCCCTTGGACGTCAAAGAGATCAGTTCAGTTCAATTCAATTACTCAGTCATGTCTGGCTCTTTGCAATCCCATGGACTCCAGCATGCCAGGCTTCCCTGTTCATCACCAACTCCCGGAGCTTGCTCAAATTCATGTCCATCGAGTCCTTGATACCATCCAACCATCTCATCCTCTGTCGTCCCCTTCTCCTACCTTCAATCTTCCCCAGCATCAGGGTCTTTTCCAATGAGTCACTTCCCATCAGGTGGCCAAAGTACTGGAGTTTCACCTTCAGCAACAGTCCTTCCAATGAATATTCAGGACTGATTTCCTTTAGGATAGACTGGTTTGATCTCCTGGCAGTCCAAGGGATGCTCAAGAGTCTTCTCCAACACCACAGTTCAAAAGCATCAATTCTCCAGCACTCAGGTTTCTTTTTGGTCCAACTCTCACATTCATACATGACCGCTGGAAAAACCATAGCTTTGACTAGATGGACCCTTGTTGGCAAAGTAATGTCTCTGCTTTTGAATATGCTGTCTAGGTTGGTTGTAGCTTTTCTTCCAAGGAGCGTCTGTTAATTTCATGGCTGGAATCACCATCTGCAGTGATTTTGGAGCCCAAGAAAATAAAGTCTGTCACTGTTTCTATTGTTTCCCCATCTATTTGCCACAAAGTGATGAGACCAGATGCCATTATCTTAGTTTTCTGAATGTTGAGTTTTAAGCCAGCTTTTTCACTCTCCTTTCACTTTCAACAAGAGGCTCTTTAGTTCCTCTTCACTTTCTACCATAAGGGTGGTGTCATCTGCATATCTGAGGTTATTGATCATTCTCCCGGCAATTTTGACTCCAGTTTGTGCTTCATCCAGCCTGGCATTTCTCATGATGTACCCTGCATGTAAGTTAAGTAATCAGGGTGACAATAAACAGCCTTGATGTACTTGTTTCCCAATTTGGAGTCTGTTGTTGTTGACCACGTTGTGTCAGAACTCTCCACTATAACCTGTTGGTCTTGGGTGGACCTACGTGGCATGGCTCATAGTTTCACTGAATTAGACAAGACTGTGATCCATGTGATCAGTTTGGTTAGTTTTCTGTGATTGTGGTTTTCATTCTGTCTGCCCTCTGATGGATAAGGATAAGAGGCTTGTGGGAGCATCCTAATGGGAGACTGACTAATGGGGGAATCTGGGTTTTGCTCTGATGGGTGGCTCCATGCTCAGTAGGACTTTCCTGGTGGCTCAGACTGTAAAGCGTTCTGCCTACAATGCAGGAGACCCAGGTTCAATCCCTGGGTCAGGCAGATCCTCTGGAGAAGGAAATGGCAACCCACTCCAGTACTCTTGCCTGGAAAATCCCATGGACGGAGGAGCGTAGTTGGCTACAGTCCATGGGGTTGCAAAGAGTTGGACATGACTGAATCATTTCACTTTCTTTTCATGCTCATTAATTCTTTAATCCAATTACCTGTTGATGGGCGGGGCTGTCTTCCCTCCCTGTTGTTTGGCCTGAGGCCATACTATGATAGGGGTAATGGCAGTAATGGCAAACTCCTTCAAAAGGACTTATGCCCACACTGTTGTATTCAGTGCCCCTGACCCTATGGCAGACCACTGTCAACCCACGCACCCACTGGAGACCCCTAGACACTCACAGGCTAGTCTGACTCAGTCTCTTGTGGGAACACTGCCCCTTTCTCCTGGGTCCTGGTGTGCACAAGGTTTTGCTTGTGCCTGCCAAGGGTCTGTTTCCCCAGTCCTATGGAAGTTCTGTAATCAAATCCCACTGGCCTCCAAAGTCAAATTCCCTGCGGTTCTCTGTCCCCTTGCTGGATCCCCAGATTGAAAAATCTGTTGTGGGTCCTAGAACTTTCTTAACAGTGTTCTGCAGTTTGTGGGTCATCTGCTCGGTAGCTCTATAGTGGAGCTAATGGTGACCTCTTCCAAGAGGGCTTATGCACATACCACATGTCCCAGGTCTGCTGCAGCCAGAGCCCTTGTCCCTGCGGCAGGCCACTAGTGATCGATGCCTCCACAGGAGACACTCAAAACACTCAAAAGGAGGTCCAGCTCAGTCTCTGTGGGGTCTCTTGAGTCCTGGTGCACACAAGGTTTTGTTTGAGCCCTCTGAGAGTCTCTGGTGGGTATGGGGTTTGATTCCAAATGCAAATTCACCCCTCCGACCATCTTGTTGGGGCTTCTCCTTTGCCCTTGGAGGTGAGGTGTCTTTTTTTGGTGGGATCCAACATTCTCCTGTCAATGGTTGTTCAACACCAAGTTGCAATTTTGGAGTTCTCACAGGAGAAAATGAGCACACATCCTTCTACTCTGCCATAACGTATAACAAAGAGATCAGTCTATTCTAAAGGAAATCAACCCTGACTATTCACTGGAAGGACTGATGTTGAAGCTGAAGCTCCAATACTTTGGCCACCTGATGCAAAGAACCGACTCACTGGAAGAGATCGAGATGCTAGGAAAGACTGAGGGCAGGAGGAGAAGGGGGCGACAGAGGACAAAATGGTTGGATGGCATTACCAATTCAATGGACATGAGTTTGAGCAAACTCTGGGAGAGAATGAAGAGCAGGGAAGGCTGGAATTCCACAGTGCATGGGGTCACAAAGAATTGGATACAACTGAGTGACTGAACATCAACAATTACAGATAAGAGGATGTCTGGGGGGACTTCCCTGGCCATTCAGTGGTTAAGATTTGGCCTTCCATTGCAGGGGGTCTGGCTTTGATCCCTGGCCAGGGAGCTAAGGTCCCAGTAATACTGTAACAAATGCAATAAAGACTTTAGAAATTGTCCACAGACTCATAAACATAAAGAGGCTGGCTTCGTTTTCATCTTTGGTCCTTGAAAGTTCTGAGCTTTCCACCCATCCGTACACCATCCCCTTAGATACTCATTAGGTATCTTAAGCTTAAGAATCTCAGAGCATATGGCTTGGGCAACAGGCCGGAAATACACAGTGGTTACATTATATCAGCTGGGTAATTTCATAGGGAGTGGAAGCATTTGATTCTTCTTTCATGGGCCATTACCCAATTTTTTGACCTTTTATGGTCAGTCTTGGAAGTGTCATGGTGCTGGTGAGTGTGTCATTCAGATGCTAATATATTATAATAAGCATAAAATGAGGCTCAAATTTCACTAGAAGCCAAATCTTCTACCACCTTGGACCTACTTGGTTCTATTCATGGCTATGCAATTCTTTAAAGATTGTGCCCCTCCCCCCTGCCCTCCTGTTTCAATCTGATATTTCACATTGTATTGTACAACTGAAATTTGCTAAGAGAGTGGATCTGTGACCCAGTCCAAGCTCACTCTGTTCGCTGCATGACAGACCAATTAAGCGAGAGACAAGGTGTTGAGGCAAGGAATATGACTTTATTCGGAAAACTGGCAGACTGAGAAGATGTCAGACTGTCAGTGTCCCCATTCAATGTCCATTACACAATCTTGTGGGAAATAGGGTGGTGATCATTCTAACTGCTTCTCACTTGGATCTTCTGGGAGTGTCTACCATCACTGCCAGGATTCCAAATGTTGAGATTTGTCTTCCTTGTTCTTCTTTGGAAAGTGTCTACTTGATACCTGTAGACTTAGAAATATTGACAACCTAAATTTCAAATTAAGGTATGTAGGACTTTTCTCGGAGAAGGCAATGGCACCCCACTCCAGTACTCTTGCCTGGAAAATCCCATGGACGGAGGAGCCTGGTAGGCTGCAGTCCATGGGGTCGCTAAGAGTCGGACACAACTGAGCGACTTCACTTTCACTTTTCACTTTCATGCATTGGAGAAGGAAATGGCAACCCACTCCAGTGTTTTTGCCTGGAGAATCCCAGGGACAGGGGAGCCTGGTGGGCTGCGGTCTCTGGGGTCGCACAGAGTCGGACACGACTGAAGCGACTTAGCAGCAGCAGGACTTTTCTATGTATGGGAAGATGCAACAGTTTGGGCTCACTGAAAAAATTTCCTTGATCTGGAGGCCTGTGTCCCATATCCCGAATTTCCTCATTGCTCACCAACTTGTGTTGAAGGGCTGCAATCACTGATGACTGATATGGCAGCATTTCTCAGATCCTCTGCTCTTGGTCAGGAATTTGACCAATATTTGGGAGACATTTCATAATCAAATTTTATTCCATGACCCTGGGAGGTTCATCCCAGGTCGGTTGAAAATGTTTGATGTGCCACTCCAGGTGTTAAAAATTTTGGATTAGATTCCCATCAATAATTAAAGATTCTCTGGATCGTGGGCCTAACTATGATCCAGGAGACATTTTTCTCTCGTTGCCTCTTCCCATACCTAGAGTCATACTATTGCAATTATTTTGTATTTCCTCAAGATGTTTACCCATGTAAGTTTTTTGTTGGAGACCTGGCTATGTACTAGGTACTGTTAAGAGACTTATGTCTTACATAATGCTGTAAGTCTTATGAGGACTTCCCAGGTAGCCCAGTGGCTAAGATTTCAAGCTCTAAATGCAGAGGGGCCTGGGTTCAATCCCTGGTTGGAGAAATAGATCCCAGAAGCCACAATTAAAAGATCCTGCATGCTGCAACTAAGACCCAGAGCAGCAAAATAAATGTTTTTTTTTTTTTAATAGAAAGACAACAATCTTAGAAATTAACCAAGATATAAGTAATGTAGCTAGTAACATCGAAAAAGACATACGGCAACAAGGAGACACAAAGCACAATTTGAAAATAAACATTAAATGAAAACAATGATTAGTATAACTAGTTGTAATTCAGTTGCAATAACTAGGCAGCCAAAGGGGCCATAAATGATTTAATAAGCTACCTACAGTTACACTGTACCAGCTGTGCACATCCAGATATGCATAGCTTAATCTTTGAGACAAGCATATGTTACTGGTACAATCAACCAGGTAGACATAAATAAGTACATCTTTCAATTCTTCTTAAAAAGGTTTAATTTACTACATTTCTAAATCATAATTAGGTTAAGGGGAAGATTTTCCTTACCCCTGGGTAAAAGATATAAGCCAGTAATTTTTTTAGATAGAAGCCATAAAAATTATAAAATTATTTCCCAGTTCACTTAGCCCTATATAATTAATCCTTTTCATTTAACAGCTTTATGAAGCCATCAGCTTTACCATTAGAATTCTTTGATTACTTACCTAGTTTAACAGTATGGTGTGGAAATCAGAAACTTGTATTTATCCAAAGGTCCTTTTTATAAATCTTCCTGAAGGGGAGACATTTTTGAAAAGTCATCAGAGTGAAACCATAGTTATCTATAATGACAAAAGACTTAAAAAGGCACGTTTAAATCTGATTACAAAGAAAACTGACAAGGTAACTTTCTTACTGCTGTGACATACAATACTTTCAGATAATAACTAGAATTATGACTGATATTTTGCACTCATCTCACACGCTAGTAAAGTAATGCTCAAAATTCTCTAAGCCAGGCTTCAGCAATACGTGAACCGTGAACTTCCAGATGTTCAAGCTGGTTTTAGAAAAGGCAGAGGAATCAGAGATCAAATTGCCAACATCCGCTGGATCATGGAAAAAGCAAGAGAGTTCCAGAAAAACATCTATTTCTGCTTTATTGATTATGCCAAAGCCTTTGACTGTGTGGATCACAATAAACTGTGGAAAATTCTGAAACAGATGGGAATACCAGACCACCTGATCTGTCTCTTGAGAAATATGTATGCAGGTCAGGAAGCAAGAGTTAGAACTGGACATGGAACAACAGACTGCTTCCAAATAGGAAAAGGAGTACGTCAAGGCTGTATATTGTCACCCTGCTTATTTAACTTATATGCAGAGTACATCATGAGAAATGCTGGACTGGAAGAAACACAAGCTGGAATCAAGATTGCCGGAAGAAATATCAATAACCTCAGATATGCAGATGACACTACCCTTATGGCAGAAAGTGAAGAGGAACTCAAAAGCCTCTTGATGAAGGTGAAAGTGGAGAGTGGAAAAGTTGGCTTAAAGCTCAACATTCAGAAAATGAACATCATGGCATCTGGTCCCATCACTTCATGGGAAATAGATGGGGAAACAGTGGAAACAGTGTCAGACTTTATTTTGGGGGGCTCCAAAATCACTGCAGATGGTGACTGCAGCCATGAAATTAAAAGACACTTACTCCTTGGAAGAAAAATTATGACCAACCTAGATAGCATATTGAAAAGCAAAGACATTACTTTGCCAACAAAGGTCCATCTAGTCAAGGCTATGGTTTTTCCAGTGTCATGTATGGATGTGAGAGTTGGACTGTGAAGAAGGCTGAGCACCGAAGAATTGATGCTTTTGAACTGTGGTGCTGGAGAAGACTCTTGAGAGTCCCTTGGACTGCAAGGAGATCCAACCAGTCCATTCTGAAGGAGATCAGCCCTGGGATTTCTTTGGAAGGAATGATGCTAAAGCTGAAACTCCAGTACTTTGGCCACCTCATGTGAAGAGTTGACTCATTGGAAAAGAGTCTGATGCTGGGAGGGATTGGGGGCAAGAGGAGAAGGGGACGACAGAGGATGAGATGGCTGGATGGCATCACTGACTCGATGGATGTGAGTCTGAGTGAACTCCGGGAGTTGGTGATGGACAGGGAGGCCTGGCCTGCTGCGATTCATGGGGTCGAAAAGAATCAGACATGACTGAGCGACTGAACTGAACTGATAATACTTCCCATGTAATTTAACATACCAAATGAACCTTTTAGTTTAGTATCTCTGTCTGAGTTGTTTCAAGGGCCCTTTGAAGTATCCCAAAGTTAGCCAGAGGTCAAAGAAACTTCATTATAATTTGATTTCAAAAATTCAAAAGTGGTTTAAGATACAATAGGATCACAGGTCTCCATAAAAGAATTTATTCACTTAGCCAAAGTAAGAATAAGATTTCAAAGGCAGGGCTTCCCTGCTGGTCCAGTGGTTAAGAATCTGCCTTGCAATACGTGGGACACGAGTTCCAACCCTGATCCAGGAAGATACCACAGAGGAACTAAGCCCATGCACCACAACTACTGAGCCCATGAGCCACAACTACTGAAGCCTGCATACCTAGAACCAGTGCTCTGCGACAAAACAAGTCACACCAGTGAGAAGCCTACACACCGCAATGAAAAGTAGCCCCTCCTTGCCACAACTAGAAGTTTGAGTGCAGCAACAAAGACCCAGCACAGCCAAAAATAAATAAATCATTTTAAAACAGTTTCAAAGGCAAATACACAAAATTAAAAGGTAAAGAAATTTAAAATCTGTTACCAAAGGCAGTTCAACATACTTAGAAGGCTTGTCTTTAAAAGAGAAAAGCCAAATTAAGGTTTTGCTGGCTTCCTTTTAAAAATTCATTTTACTCAGTTAAACCTATTTAAACTTACTCAATTCTGGCTGATTGTGTACAAAACTATTTGGGTGTATTTTCCACAAATTTTTCCTCACTAATTTTAGTACAATTTTAAGTTTCAAGTTGTTCAATATCTGGAGAGTCTCCAAAACATATTTTTTTTTTCAAAACATAATTATTTCTAAACGTTCACCCAAAGTTCTTATCTCATTTGCATTTTACAACTTTCATTTTAAAATGAAGGCAGAGGTAAGGATTCAGGAGAAGATTAGTTAGGACATTTGCATCTCAAACATCCTTCCTAGGATGGCTGTTTCCTCTTTAATACTTATAAGCCTCTTAGAACAATAGGGGAAGTTTTGGTAGTGGTAAAAGGAATGGGGGCTTTGGATTATTATTATTTTTTTTTTTTTGGAGCCACACTTCTGGTCTTATAAAGTCTCCAAAATTTGGGGACTTCCCTGATGGTGCAGCTGCTCACCAAAGCTAGAGAAACCCCATGCACAAGCAACTAAGATTCAGCACCGTGAAAAATAATAGAGTTGGAAGTTTTGGTAATTTCTTCTCTTTTCTTAGGCCTTTTGTTAAGGTGGTCCTCAGCTGGTATGTACGTTGCCTGGAAGCTGTGTCTTTAGGTAAAGGTGTATATGAGGCTGGATTGCCTTGTTTTAGGGGAGTAAAAGGAAACCCTAGTGTCAAAATGGTAAAGAATCACCTGCAAAAGCAGAAGACTCAAGTTTGATCCCTGGGTTGAGAAAATGCCCTGGAGAAGAAAATGGCAACCCACTTCAATATTCTTGCCTGGGAAATCCTATAGACAGAGGATCCTGGCGGGCTACAGTCCATGGGGTCAGAGTCAGACACGACTTAGTGACTGAGCATATATTAGCTGTGGCTTTGTCATGTATGGCCATCATTACATTGATGTTTCCAGTGCACACTTTCGGGGGTTTTTATCATAGATGAATGTCGAAAATGTTTTTAATAGTTTTTAGTTATTTTGGCTATGCTGGGTCTTTGTTGCTACACTTGACTTTCTTTAGTTGCTGAAGTGGGGGCTACTCTAGTTGCCATGCATGGACTTCTCATTCGGTGGGTTTTCTTGTTAAGGGGTCTAAAGCGCAGGCTCAGTATTTTTGGCACATGGGCTTATTAGTTGTTCTGTGGGATGTAGGATCTTCCCAGATCAAGGATGAAACCAGTGTCCCCTATATTGCAAGGTTGACTCTTAACCACTGGACCAGCAGGGAACCCAGATGCTGAAATTTTTCTAAATCTTGTCCTACATCTTTTTCTAAATCATCCTTTTTCTAAATCAGTCCTACATCTATTGATATGTTGTGGTTTTTATTCTTCAATTTGTTAATCAGAGAACTTCTAACCCACGTCCTCACCTTATCAGTTACAGGAATTGTCTATTTACACACCACAGCAAGAGCTTCTTCATCACAAAAGAATGATCCATTATAGGTCACATAGAAAAAAATGTACGGATCTCCTACAATAAATCAACTGCTTCAATATTCATCCAATGAGAGGCTGTCATCACCCTCAACTCTTGAGTTTAAATTTCTTGAGTATAAAGTCTCCAGAGGGGAGTTGTTAGGGGAAGCTGGCCAGGCTCCATAGTAACCATTTCCACCAGTTGTTTTATGACAGGAGGTCCTGGTAAGGAACATGGATCTAATAAGCCAGCACCAGCCGGAAGAGTTCGCAAAAGGTTAAAAAGACACCACATGTCTGAACACCTCCCAGAATCCTCACTGGCATCCATCTTTGCTGAAGGAGGTGAGCACAGCCAGGAAGGACACTTGAGTTAGAATGAATGGCAACTAACCCATCACTAGAAAAGCCAAGACTGAGAACCACGCGGCAGAGCAGTTCTCCTGGGTTTTCTTACCCTACTACTCTCCGCCCCTGGCGACATTTCCCAATAAAATCTCTTGCTTTGTCAGCACATGTGTCTCCTCAGACAATTCATGTCCCAGTGTCAGACAAGAGCCCAGTTTCAGGCTCTGGAAGGGGTCCCCCTTCCTGCAACAGACAGACAGATGAGATGGGTGACCAGGACCTTCCCGCAGCATGGATTGTGGGAGGCGGGGGTGGGGGTCGGGGTGGGCGGTGGGGAGGGGTGGGCAGTCCGGCCATGAGATCCCGCGGCATGCCCCGGCGGCCGACTTGCTTTCGGGTCTTTTCGAACGGCCCTGGGGACCCTCGCGATGGCGCGAGGCCACCCCACCTCCACGGCCGGTTCTTTGCTGCTGCCACGTCTTCGCAACTTCGGCCAACGTGGCCGCACCCCATCGGTGCCCCTCTCTGTCCGTCCGTCAGCCTCTTCCGTCCTGTCTATTGATCCCCGGGCCGAGCCCTGGTGCGTCTTGCTCCCCTGGCCCGCCGCGGTCCCGCTCCTTTGCCCGTCGCCTCAGTCAGTCTGCCGACGTCCTTCCGTGGTGGATGAGGAGGAGCGCCGGTGCCCACGCCGCGCCCCGCCCGGGTGTGCTCGCCAGAGCGCGGATCCGGTCCCCGGCTGGCGGCCGTGCCCGCGCCGCCCGGCCCTTGGGCGGGAGGATGCGAGGGAGCTTCGGTCGTTCCGGAGGCCCCTGGTCACTTTCCCAGGCCTCGCTCCCGGCGCCGCCTGGAAGGCCGATCTGCCACGGGAGGCACCCTATCATTCTTCCACGCCGCCGCGGCGCTCTGTGTCTCTTGTGGACCGAGCGTGGGCGGGAGACCGTCCTCGCCTGGGGCGGAGCAGGTCGGCCAGCGTCCCCTGGTGATCGCCTTCCCCCTTCCTCGCCTCCTTGGGTTCCGCTGCCGCTCGTCGCCCCTGCGCCCCGCGCCCGGCTCCCTGTGCTCGCTTTCTGGGGCTTCCGTGGTAGCTGGGGCTTCCCTCGTGGCTCAGCTGGTAAAGAATCCACCTGCAATGCAGGAGACCCCGGTTCAATTCCTGGGTTGGGAAGATCCGCTGGAGAAGGGATAGGCTAAGCGCTCCAGTATTCTAATCTGGAGAATTCCATGGACTGTATAGTCCATGGGGTCGCAGATTCAGACATGACTGAGCGGCTTTCACAAGTACCAATGCAGGAGAGGCAAGAGATGTAGGTGAGTTGGATCCCTGAGTCAGGAAGATCCCCTGGAGTAGAAAATGACAACCTACTTCGGTATTCTTGCCTAGAAAATTCCACAGACAGAGGTGCCTGGTGGGCTAAAGTCCACAGGGTCTCAAAGAGTTGGATATCACAGAGCCTCTGAGCAAAACTAATAACAAAGGCAATGAAAAAGAAAAGAAGCAGACCTAGCCTAGAGTCTGAATAGGCTCTTCCTTGAGACATGATGTCCCTTACAGGTGGTGCAGAGCCCTGTACCAAGGTCACAGGATAAAAATCTCTGGAACTGACCAAGCCCAATAGCAACTGTTGCCATAAGCCTCTGGATAGAAACTGGCCAG
Organism: Bos taurus; assembly: GCF_002263795.3. Classification (NCBI taxonomy): domain Eukaryota; kingdom Metazoa; phylum Chordata; class Mammalia; order Artiodactyla; family Bovidae; genus Bos; species Bos taurus. The sequence goes on along the minus strand of NC_037334.1, from coordinate 13,128,560 downwards.
TTCCCTGACCTCATATAATGTAAAATACTCATCCTACTATACACCCTATAGCATCCTAACCAATCACCTAATGCCACCATTCCAGTAGGAATTTTCTCTGTCTTGAGCCTATAAAAATTGGCCCAAAGCCTTCAAAAGCCTTTGGCTCCCCCTTGAATCAAGTCAGCCCGCTGTTCTTTTTTTTTTTTTTTAATAGTTTAATGTATTTTAATAGCAAACTTACAGGCCCGCTGTTCTAATAGCGTCTCCCACTCTAAGAAACTTTATTCTTCTGTCGTTCTGCCTCGTCTGGAAATTCTTTTCCAACCCATGCACAGACCAGGACACGTGGATCAACTTGTTTGCAGGACAGAGGTAGGGTCGGGGATGTGCAGAGCAAACTTGTAATTACCAAGGCATAAGGGAGGAGGGATAAATTGGGACACTGGGATGGAAGTGCACATGCTACTATCTATAGAATAGATGACTGATGGGGTCCTGCTTTGTAGACCAAGGAACTCTATTCTGTACTCTGTAATGGCCTATATGGGAGAAAAATCTAAGAAGAGCTGATATATGTATATGCATGACTGATTCACTATGCTGGACAACTGAAGCTAGCATAGCATTGTGGATCGTTATATTCCAATAAAAATTATAAATTAACAAATAAAATTTCTTCCAGTGTCAAATGTACACCTGAGCATTTAATGTACATTCCTCACATCCTGTGGCTTGACTGAGACTTGTCCTCGCACGCCCTTAAGCTGACTGATTGACTTCCTACCAGGGCCATGAGTTCCGGGATTCTTTACCTTAAGTATCCATTGAATGGGAACAGGGCAGAGATGGGTGGAAGGCTAGCGCTGTCGAAGACCAAAGATGAAAATGGAGCCAGTCCCTTTATTACAGATGGTGAGTTCACCATAAGTTCCGCGTTTCTTAACAAGAAGCACAGTTCCATGCCTGGCCACACAGTTTTACACCAAGCCTTTGCCCCTAGAGGACCCAAGAGGCTCAAGTTCCAGGCAGGACTGACCTGAATCATCCTCCTATGTATACTTGCGCCATCTTGAAACATAATCAGGAATGCCACTGCAGGAGAACCTGGAGAAGACAGTGGAGGCAGTCCCAGACCAGACCAGGAAAAGGTTCTCTTAGAAAGCAAACATGCTTGGGGTTGGGGGGTGGGGGGTGGGGGTGGGGTGGGGGGAACAAGTCCCAGCTCACCTTCTTCAGTCAGTCCCGAGGGGCGGAGCATTAGGATCTGTCCAACCAGGAGGCCACTATGGCAGGTGGGCCGGGCGATGCCAAGATTGAACCTGAACTTCCTTACTTTCTTGAACTGCGGAAAAGGTTGCCCATGTTTCCTCTGTGGTTCGCTTTCCTGGTAACTTTCAAGTCTCTTGTTTGGCCCTGTGACCTGCACTGGTCTTTGGCTTCCTTTAGGCGGGATTCGGACAAACCAAGCAACCTGGACATGGTGAGTGTGCTGATCCGGCTGCGGCCACAGCAGAGGCACTCTTTGGGACTGGCTGAACCGACCATGTTTGGTCGACCATGTTTGAACCGTCGTCTCCTGGTCACCGCCAGAGTCTGTTCTCTGAGGCTCTGTGGTGCTGATCGGCAGCACCTGGGCGTCCTGAAAGGCAACTCTTGTCTAACACTGGGGAATGAATTGTGCCCAAACAGAGACCATTAGGGTAAGGGAACCCAGGAGAACTGCTCTGCCACATGGCCTGGATTTTATGGTGATGGGATTACTTTCCGGGTTGCTTTGGCCAGTCACTCTGACTCAGGGTTCTTCCTGGTGGCGTACACATTGGTCAGTCAAGATGGATGTCAGTGAGAAGGATTCTGGGCGGTGGTAGGACACGTGGAATCTCCTTTTCCAAATGTTTGGGATGTGAAATCTCCTTTTCCAAATGTTTGGGACTTGGAATCTCAAAGACCTTTTCCACCCTAGATGGGCTTTAAGTAGGGCTGGCAATAAATTCTTAAATTTCTAGAGCACTTTTCTCTTTGCCAAAGTCAGTTTCACCTCTCAAATTATCTATCAACCATTTATACAGCATGTTTGTATGGGGGAGGGGAGGAGGGTTACACTAACTGTTGGTTCAGTGCTTAAGACTCCACTGAACTTCCACTGCAGGGGGCATAGTTGGAATCCTGGTCTGGGAACTAATATTCCCCTATGCTGTGAGGTGCAGCCAAAACTTTTTTTTTTTTTTAATGGAGGAGCTGGGCTTTCTCGATTCCTTGGCTAGAACAAGTGTATTTCTTTATAGACACCATTTAGGCATTGTGTGTAATGGACTCTGTGAGTGCTCCCTTGGTGCCATATTTATTTACTGATTTTCACAATTTTCACAATCTATTGTAAATGACAGAATGCAGACAATATTCCACACTCCGTTTTTGACACCAGTTTTTCTCTTATACCCAGATGAGAACTACCAAAAAAATAAAATAAAATAAAATAACCAAAGAAACACACACCTTTTTCTTTTCTGAATATAGATTCAAAAAAATCTCAACAAATACTAGCAACTGCGAACCAGCATTATGAAAAAAAGTATTATAAAGCATGATCAAGACTGACTTATTTCTTGGGATGAAAGGTTGGGCTAGCATCTCAAAGTCTTTAATGAAATGAATGAGATCAACAGGTTAGAAATCAAAAGTAGCAAGGCCTTCTGAACAGACTCTTTAGGAGGTCTGAGTCCCTCCTAAAGACTCTGAAGACAAACACAAGTCACAGAAGATACTCAAGAACTACCGGGAACCCACAAGTATTAGCAAAACCCACCCACGCAGGATGGCAACTAGAAACTGGCCAGTGGACCTTTCCACTTGCCTTCCTGGCCTCCTGGCTATGTAGATTTCAGTACCCCACCCCTTTGTGCCTGAGTGACAAGCTGCAGGAGGATGGCTGCTCAGTGGAGCCATTTCTGTGGCTGTCCTGGGATGTATCCCTGCCAGGCACTTCTGGTTCTTTAACAGTTTTCCCAGGCCTGGATTGCTTCTGCTGTCCTCTGCAACTCCTCCTACACTGAGCTATCTGAGATGCTCTTCCCAGATTATAATCCTCAAATCTGTCTTGAATAAGTTATTCCAATTATTTCTTAGATTGAGTGATTAATTTTTGAAACCGTCTGTGTACCAACAAAATATTGTAATGTCAACAGTTAAAATATATGTAAGGTAACTGTATTCCTATTTCCCATAATAGAATAAAAACAAGAAATGATACTGTCAATTGGAATATACCTGGAGAGTATTACGGGCCACCCCGCCAGTAGAAGGCACCCATTAATTAATCATTTTTATGCTTTTAATATATTTGGAGATACATACAACAATCTCCACAGTCAAGTTATGCCTGGGAAATCCCATGGACAGGGAAGCCTGGTGAGCTACAGGCCATAGGGTCACAAAAGTTTCATATACGACTTAGTGACCAAACTACGACATATGTGACTGACTCACCTGCTATTCTACTGAGGCTCGCACACCATTGTAGATCAGCTACACTGGAATAAAATTAACAAATTAATAACTTAGTCAATAAAATTTCATTCTGCATAAAACGTACACCCGAGAAGTTAATGAAGACACCTCACAGGCTGTGGTTTGACTGAGGTTCGTGCTGGCACCCAGGTAAGGCTGAGTGATTCAGGCCTCCAACCAGAGCCAAGGGATTCTTGAGCTTCAGGACCTAATGAGTGGGGCTGGGGCAGGGATAGGTGGAAAGCTCAGCCCTCCTTAGGACCAAAGATGAAAATGGAGGCAACCCCTGTATTAGAGACGGTGAGTTCACATTTCAGTGTCTGACTTTGTTAAGAAGCACAGTTCCATGCCTGGCCACACAATTTTACACCAAGCCCTTGACCCCGGGAGGACCTATGACCCGTTTGTTCCAGGCAGGACTGGCCAGGGCCACCATCTTATCTGTACTTGCTCCATCTTGAAACGGAATCGGGTATCATAGACCCCAAAACAATTCTTTATCCAAGCACAAGCAACGGGCCAAGGGAGGTCCAATCCCACCTCCCACAGGTTGTCACTCAGGAGGAAGAGGCGGGACACTGGAATCTGTCCAGCCAGGAGGCCGAGGCGGCAGGTGGGCGGGGCAATTCTGCGCCAATGCCTGGACTTCCTTTCTCCCCCTGCGGAGAAAGACCGGTGTCTTTCCGGTTTCACCCTTTTGGTCCCTCTTACGTTCAGAAGCCCTGCGATCTGCGCAAGTCTTTGGAGCTCTTGGGAGGGACTCAAAGTAACTTCCAAGCAACTTGAAATGGTGAGTCCGCTGACTGGGTTACCGACAGCTAGGTGGGACTGGTCGCTACCGGCCGAACCCGGCCACGGTTTGATCCGGCACCTCGGGGTCACCGCCGGAGTCTGTGGATACGCTGGGTCTGGGGTGCCACTCGGATCTCAGTCCCCGCCGGCTTGCAGCGGGGGGATGGATGGCCCGGCAGCCGGGACCTGGGCGTTTGGTCCCGGCACTGCGCGCCGGAACTTCGGCCCTGGAGGCTCTATCCGCGGCTCTTCGCGCGCAGCCCCTCTTCTTCCCAAGATTGTGTTACCACGTGCATGGTCTACAGGGGACAATCGCAACTCGTTCTCCAGGGTCAGGTCGTAGGATTAGATGTTGTCTGAGGGCTACCCACTCCAGTGTTCTTGCCTGGAGAATCCCAGGGACAGGGGAGCCTGGTGGGCTGCCGTCTATGGGGTCGCACAGAGTCGGACACGACTGAAGCGACTTAGCGGCAGCAGCAGAGGGCTCCCAGGCTGCCTTTTTACTCTGCAGGCACCCGGTGTCCTCTGATTTTTCCAAAGATTTGGGAAGCGGGATCTCAAAGACCTTAATACCAGTTAGTAGCTCTTTGTTGTTTTTTAGTTTCTCAATCGTGTCCGATGCTTTGGGACCCCATGGACTACTGTTGCCCGCCCTGGCTCCTCTCTCCGTGGAGTTTTCCAGGCAAGAATATTGGACGGGGTTGCTATCCAGGGGATGTTTTACCGCCAGTGATGGATGGAACCTGCGTCTTCTGCGTTGGCCGGCGGTATTTTTGCCAATGAGCCATCAGGGAAGCCCTTTTTATGATTGGCAGTAATCATTAAACTTCCAGGTCGTTCCCCTCATTCCCAAAATTCCGATTGAAATGGTCAACTATTCGTCTCTGCGGTGCATTTCAAACAAACGCAATATTTTAACTTTTTATCCTATTTGCTCAGTCTTGGATGGCATTTTTCCGGGGTGCGGGGGAGACATCCGTAGGTATTTTACCTTAGCGGAAAGCCGAGAGTAACCGCCAGTAAATTCGTTGTCTAATAGCCATTTTTCGCCCAATTTTTTTTAACTGGGAACAGATACTCCATAGGAAATCCTTTCATGAAGATTTTCCTTTCTTTTTTGAAACTTTTATTGATGAACTACCCTTTGAGTCCCCTTCAGAAGATCTACTCATTTATTTGTTTATTTTTTATATACTGTAAGATATATTTAAGTAATGGAGCTTAACGAACTGTATACAATATTTCCGAAGACTTAAGATGGGAATGTCTTTGGGAAATAGTCCATTCTTACATTCCATTTGTTTCACTTTGTTTCATTCCCTGAGTGAGTATGGTGAAATCATGGGGGCGGGGGGCACTCTAGTTTTGGTCCATTTCCAAGGCATTCCAGGATTTACAGTTGCAGACAAAAAGTATTCAAGTAGGATTACTTGTGTTGAAAATAATGATTGACATATATTTTTATGAAAGGAAGTTATTTGTGGTTTTCTCGGTGAAGTAGTAGACATGGCTTGTACATGGTGAATTGGTCAAACAAGATTTGTGTGTTTAACGTTTTAGTGGTGGTGTAGAGTACCTGTAGTGGGGAGCAGAGCCTGGGTTCATTGTCTTCAGCCTAAGGGCCCGGCTAAGGCCCCTTGGAGGAGAAGGAAATGGCAACCCACTCCAGTATTCTTGCCTAGAGAATCCTGTGGACAGAGGAGCCTGGTGGGCTGATGTCCATAGAGTTGCACAGAGTTGGCCACAACTGAAGCAACTTAGCATCCATGCATGCATTGGAAAAAGAAATGACAACCCGCTCCAGTGTTCTTGCCTGGAGACTCCCAGGGACACAGGAGCCTGGTGGGCTGCCGTCTATGGGGTCGCACAGAGTTGGACACGACTGAAATGATGTAGCATCAGCAAGGCCCCTTGTAGCCTGCAAGGGGAAGTACTTGAAGGCCTTCGTATACTCAGAATCATACAGTTTCTAGCTTTTTCAGATTGGCTCCTTTCAGGTTGCAATAAAGTTTTTTTTTGTTTTCTTTTGGGTTTTTTTTGCAATACAGTTTTAATACATGTTTCCTTCATGTGTTTTCATAGTTTGATATTAACACTTCATTCCTTTTCATTAGTGAACAGTATTTGATTGTATGAATGTACCACTGATTATTTGACTCTTGCAGGATTTGTTGCTTATCTGTTAACTTCTGCTCCTTGGGCCCCATACAACTATTTGTGTATGAATTTTGTGTGCATACAAGAGTTGTCCTCATTTCAGCAAATAACAAGGAGTGGTATCGCTGGGTCTTAAGTACTTAGTATATGTTGTTTTCAAAGAATGCTGCTGTCTTCCTTGATACTGCTGCTACTGCTAAGTCACTTCAGTCGTGTCCGACTCTGTGCGACCCCATAGATGGCAGCCCACCAGGCTCCCCCGTCCCTGGGATTCTCCAGGCAAGAACACTGGAGTGGGTTGCCATTTCCTTCTCCAATGCATGAAAGTAAAAAGTGAAAGGGAAGTCGCTCAGTCGTATCCGACCCTCAGCAACCCCATGGACTGCAGCCTTCCAGGCTCCTCCATCCATGAAATTTTCCAGGCAAGAGTACTGGAGTGGGGTGCCATTGCCTTCTCCAGTCTTACTTAATAGGGGTATCAAATTCCATTTTCCTCAGCAGTAAATCCCCTTGCCAATTCAGGAGCCTCCAGTTGGATCCCTGCTCTGGGAAGATTCCATGGAGAAGGAAATGGCAAAACACTCTAGTATTCTTGCCTGGAGCACCCCTATGGAGCCTGGAATAGTACAGTCTTTGGGGGTTACAGAGCATGGGACTCACAGTCTCCACCTAGCGACTGAACAGCAACAACAGTGAATGAAATGATCTTCACATCTAATTGGTATTCTGAGTATTTTTCTTGATAGTCATGACTGTGTAGTGACAGTTTATTGTTTTATTTGCAGTTTCCAATTGACATTTGATGTTCAGCTTGTTTTCATATTTCCTATTTCCCTTCTGTATATGCTTTTTGGTCAACTGTTGAGATCATTTGCCCATTGTTAATTGGATTATTTTATCTTCTTACTGTTGAGTTTTCATAGTTGTGAGGTTATTTTGAATACTAGTCATTTATCACATGTGTGGTGCTGTGCTTAGTTGCTCAGTCGTGTCTGACTCTTTGTGACCCTATGGACTGCAGCCCACCAGGCTCCTCTGTCCATGCAGATTCTCCAGGCAAGAATACTGAAATGAGTAGCTATCCCGTCTCCAGGGAATCTTCCCGACCCAGGAATCGAACCAGGGTCTCCTGCATTGCAGGCAGACTCTTTACCAGCTGAGCTACCATGAAGCCCCATTTATCACATAAGTGATTTGCAAATATTTTCTCCTATCCTATGACTTGGCTTATCATTCTCTTAACACTCTCTTTCTCAGAGGAGGCATTTTCTATTAATGAAGTGAAATTATACTTATTTTCTTTCATAGGCTTTGTGTTTGTTGTTTGAAAATTAATCATCAAAGCCAAGATGACTTAATTTCTATTTCTTTCTGTGAAATTTTGCAGGAGGTTATTACTTGTGTACTGTACATTTAGATCTGTAATGGTTTTGAGGGTTTTTCTGGTAAAATATGTAAGTCCTGTGTCAACATTCATTTTATTCATTTTGTGTGTTTGTGAATATCTATTAATTCTTGCACTATTTGTTAAAACAAGTTTATTTTCATTTGAATTGCCTTTCCTTTTCTTTGTCCAATTTCAATGTGGCTCTCTAGGAAGATACTGACTTTCTTCCAATATTAGGAAAGTCTTACCCTGTTGTTTTTGAAGTTTCAAATTTTTATTTTCCAGATTATTATTATTCTCATCATTTTTATGTTGACTGCTCTGGATCTTTGCTGCAGCTTGCTGACTTTTGTTCTGTATTTTTCTGTAGTTCAGGCACATGAACCTGTCTTGTTATTGAGCAGGGGCTCTAAAGCACGCAGGCTTGGTTGCCCCAGGATGTGCAGGACTTTAATTCCTAGAGCAGCATTCTTACCTGCATCCCTTGCATTGCAAGGCAGATTCTTAAACACTAGGCTACCAGGGAAGACTCTGAATATGTCCCCTTAACCAAGAGTTATCTGTTGTTGGAGTATCTTTCAAATGTTTCACAGACACAGTTATGTGCCACAGAATGACTATTTGAATTTATGTACAGAATTCAGGAACATGCTCTTTCTTAGGAAGTAGAAGTTGCCTCTATTTCTTGTTTGTGATGATAAACGGATGCCTGATTTTACTAAGTCTTTTAAATTTTCACTTTCCCTGTGTGTCTTCCTTATACTAGTCACTTCTATCTTCTCTTTTAGTCATAACGACTACATGTTTATCAACTTGTAGCTGAACAACAACAAGAATGCCACTTTTAGTCCCCCTGCATAATTTATATTCTTTCCAATGAATTTTTTCTTTTGTTTTTGAATTTTTTCTTAAAGATTTATTTATGGCTATCCTGGGTCTTCCTTGCTGCACGCAGGCTTTCTCTAGTTTCAGTAAGAGAGAGCCAGTCTCTAGCTGCGGTGAGCAGTTGTCTATTGATGCCCATAGCATCAATTCTATGGGCAAGAGCTTCAGTAGTAGCCGTATGCTGGCTCAGTAGTTCTGGCTCTAAGGCTCTGGAGATCGGAGTCACTACTTGTGACCCATTGACTTAGTTGCCACTTTGTCTGTGGGCTGTTCCTAAAGCAGGGATCAAACTCGTGTCCACTGCATTGGCAGGTGGATTCTCAACCGCTGACCACCAGCAAATACCCATTTCTAATGAATTTTCAAAGGTATCTTTCAAACTTGTTATATTAATGACTAATTCCATCAACTTTTTTCTCAAAATGGCTTTGTATTCTTAATTTTTCCTAATTTTGCTTGCTAACAAAATTCTAGCAATTTTTAAAAATATGAAATCATTTAATATTTCAGTCAACTTGGTTCTTGCTTTAGTTTATGTTTTGTCCCAGAAGGAAGTGCAATCTGATTCTAGTCTTTTCCTATACATAAAAGTGTGCCTCTGGCTTTTTACATTATTTTCTCTTTGCTTTTGCTTTTTTCTTTATGTTGAATATAACATGCATTGGTCTCCGTTTTAGTTGTTTTCATTTTTTGTTCACTGAGCTGGATCTACAGATGTTGTCTGTCATTAACGTTAGGAAAACCTCAGTGCTTGTGATTTCTGTGTCTCTTTTTCTTTAGTGATTTTCATTAGCTGTACCTGAAATATTCCATTCAAAAATTTCATGCTAGGTTCATGAATATTTTGTTCTGTGTTTTTGGTATTTTTAATCTTTGTGTTAGACTCTAGTGAAACAGGTGTTTTGGGGTACAGGCCTTTAGAGCAAAATATTTGAGGACTATTTTTTAAATGCCTTTCTTTTCTTTTTCCCAGATTAGGGCTCCAGCTTGACTTTTCAGGTTGTGCTCTTATGGTTCTTTATTTCATGTTTTTGCATTCTCTTCTTGTGAGATGGAGAATCACAACATTTAAATTCACAGACCACAGACTAGATTTATGCCTAGCAGTGGTTATAGTGGTTGCTGACGAAACACTTGCTCTTGAAATTGCAGGATGGAAGCTTTATGTTCTTTTGGAGGAAGCCAATGATGAAACCCTCATATTTTATGATCACAGGAAAATGTATCCTCAAAGTATTATGGACGTTGATGTAGCTGTAGCTCTTAACCTGTGCTTAAAGGCAGTAAGGCCCAGGGTATACTGTTAGTGTGTGATAAGAAAGAGTGTTTCTGGTGTGTAATTGCACTGTGTGTTTAAAATTTGGCTGGAAGTGCCCAGAGGCACTTGAGTAGAGTGAATTTTGTGGTCTAACATATTGTTAGTGATTCTTCATCTCTAAGGTCTAAGGTTGAAGTCACTTGCTATCTACATCAAGTTTTATTATGTAGAGAGAAGAGAAAAGCAGATTCTGTGATTATTATCAGCCAACTTAAAGGTAGTGTTTCTTCAGAAGAATATTTATATTCAGGCAGCTGCAGGTGATTTTTTTCTAAAAACCTGGAGGACGTTGGGTCAGTGTGGACACCTGGACTTTGTTCAAAGTCTAAGTTATACTGGTCACCTGGCCTCTGATGTTAGGTCATATGACTAGAAAAGGCTTTCCAGTTTTTTACTGGGTTTTTATTCATTGAAAAACTATGCAGTGTTGATCATCTGCCCCATGTGGTACTGTAAATTGTAGACCATAAGGAAGAAGATGGAAGAATTTTTTCACAGGAAATCAGTGTTTCTAATATTGTATTTGTTTCATTTGTAAAGGATTTCTGTCATTACCCTCCATTCTCTGGCTTGGCCATGATTGTGATATAAGCAATACTGTGACCACAGAAATGATGTATAAATAATTTCATTTCTTCATGATGCTATTCCATTATTGAGGAAGTGTGGAGTGTAGGTGTCTCATGATGAAATCATAGAATAACAGAATCATATGTAAGCTGCATAGCATTTATAAATGGAGTAGGAGGGCATGGCAGCTCACTCCAGTGTTCTTGCCTGGAGAATCCCCAAGGACACAGGAGCCTTGTGGATTGCAGTCCATGGGGTCGCAAAGAGTTGGACACGACTGAGTGACTAAGCACATACACACACATAGATGTCTAGCATTTCAGTCTCATGTATCTCACTGTGTGCATATTTTGGGTGTTTTAGGACTCATTGGTCTTTGAGGATGTGGCTGTGAATTTTACCCAGGATGAGTGGGTTTTACTGGATTCCTCACAGAAGAAACTCTACAGAGATGTGATGTTGGAAAACATCAGGAATCTGGCATCAGTAGGTAAGAATGACAAAAGTCCTACAGAACAAGTGTTATCTGTCTGTAGTGTTCAAAGATTTGGAATATGGAAAGAGAATGCATTGGTAAAGAAACTATGAGGGGAAAAAAGGGCAAGTCTCCTGCAGTCCAAAAGTTAGGACTTGACTCTTTCACCACTCTGGCCTGGGTTCAATCCCTGGCTCAGGAAGTAATATCCCACAAGCTACACAACATGGTGGGGGAGAAAAAGAAAGAAACAGAAACTGGGCAGAGTCAGAGTTCATCATGGACCTGAAATCCAATGAATTTTTCTTTAATTTCTAATACTTTGGGACATTTTTCTGTTTCTGCATTTCAGCGGCAAAACAACAAGATCATGACACTGAAGATTTGGAGAAAAACCCTGGGAAAAAATTAAGGTAAGCCATATCCACGATACAAAGCATGTCTCATGTGTGAATTTAGGTCTGTTATGAAGATTTTAAAGGAACCAAAGAAAAGAAATAGCCGCATTTGAAATTTAACTATTCTTGAAAATGTCTCCCAGAAATATTTTCTTAAATGTAGAAGAAATGTTCCATTTTCCAATGTAATTTGTGTGCAGTTTATATTCATAAACTGTATTTGAATATTAGTTTTTAAAAATAATTTTATTTATTTATGTATTTATTTTTGGCTCTGCTGGGTCTGCATTGGTGCCCAGCTTTTTCTTGACTTATGGAGAGTGGTGGCTATCTCTGTTGCATTAAGGAGACTTCTCATTGCAGTGGCTTGTCTTGTTGCAGAGCTCAAGCTGCAGTACTTTTGGCTCTTGGGCTGCTAGAACACAGACTTAGTACTTGTGCTTCAAACGCTTATTTTCTCCATATCAGGTTAATAGAAAGGTTGGAGATCTGTTGAAGAGCATTCAGTATATTTAACTTGTAACAATTCACACAAGATAGAAAACCCCACTATTCCTGTAAGATGTAATAAATACAAAAATGTAATAGAATAAAGAAAGTAAGAATGTTATTCTCATGATTTGCAGAAGTCCTATGAGAGGGAAACTGCCTGAAAATAAGGACCTTAGTTCCTTTGAAGAAAATCTTATTTCAGCTCTCAAAATGGAGAAAAAGACTCATGATTTAAAACCATGGAAATGCAGTCCATGTGGAAAAACCTTCATGAGTGTTTCATCCCTTACTAGACATATGAAGTGTCATGTTGAAGACAAACCAAGAGAGCATCAAGGGTACCCTGAGAAGTTATATAAGTGTAAAGAATGTGGGAAGGCATTCGTTTCTCCCAGTGCTCTCAGAACACATGAAAGTAGTCACACTGGAAAGAAACCCTATGAATGTTTACAATGTGGAAAAGTTTTTCCATATCAAAAATCTTTCCTACTGCACAAAAGAACTCACACGGGGGAAAAACCCTATGAATGTAGAGAATGTGGGAAAGCCTTCATGTGGAACATAAGTTTTCTAAAACACATGGTAACACACACTGGAGATCTACCTTATAAATGTGAGAAATGTGAGAAAGCATTCATTTTTTTCAGTCATTATCAATATCATTTAAGGAGTCACAATGGAGAGAATCCCTATCAGTGTAAACAATGTGGAAAAACCTTGGAAGCTCCTCGAAGTATAAAAATACATGAAAGAATTCACAGGAGAGAAAAATCCTTTGACTGTAACCAATGTGGTAAAACCTTCAATTATTTGTATTCCTTAAAGGCACACAAAACACTTCACACAGAAGAGATGCCATGTATATCTAAAACATATTCTAAAGCATTGACTTTTGCCAGCTCTCTTCAAAAGCATAAGACGATCCACACGCGAGAAAAACCCTATGAGTGTAAGGAGTGTGGGAAAGCCTACAGATTAAATGAAAGGCTCCAAAAACACCTGATAATACACGCTGGAGATGGCCCTTATAAATGTAAGAAATGTGAAAGAGCATTCAATAATTCCAGTTCTCTTGAAATACATGAAAAGAGTCACAGTAGAGAGAAACCCTATGAATGTTTACAATGTGGAAAATGTTTTCCATCTGGAAAATGTTGGCAGCAACACAGAAGAACTCACACTGGGGAGAAACCTTATGAATGTAAAGAATGTGGGAAAGCCTTCTTATGGAAAAGAACTTTTCAAAGACACATGGTAATACACACTGGAGATTCACCTTTTAAATGTCAGAAATGTGAGAAAGGATTCATTACTTTCAGTGATCTTCGAAAGCATGAAAGGCGTCACACTAGAGAGAAACCTTATCTATGTAAACAATGTGGAAGAGAGTTTAAAAGTCCTAAAAGTATTCAAGTTCATGAAAGAATTCACAGAGGAGTGAAACTCTATGAGTGTAACCAATGTGATAAAGCCTACAGTTATTTAAGTTCCTTAACGGAACACAAAAGACAGCACGCAAAAGAGATGCCATATGTATGTAAAACATGTTCTAAAGTATTGATTTCTGCAACTTCTCTTCAAAAGCATGAAAGAATCCACACTGGAGAAAAACCCTATGAGTGTAAGGAATGTGGAAAATCCTACATATTTAACTATTACTTCGAGAAACACATAATAACACATACTGGAGATGGTCATTATAAATGTAAAGAATGTGAGAAAGTATTCATTAATGCCAGTTCTCTTAAAATACATCAGAGAAGTCACATTGGAGAGAAACCATATCAATGTCATCAATGTGGTAAAGGTTATAGATATAAATCACATATAAATAAACATTTAAGAACCCACACTTTACAGACATCCAGTGATTGAAAAATTCAGGAAAACCTTCACTTTCTCTCATGTGCAAGTGTATTAAAATTTCACACTGGACAGAAATCCTGTCAAATGTGAACACTGTGGGAAAGGCATTTTGTTTCCATGTAAGAATAAGCACCTTCTGTCGGGAAGCCTTTGGGTATTTTTTGTTACTCAAATATTTTTTGTGAAACAGTTTTTGTAGTTGTTTCAAATATTTTACTGACTCTTTTGGAAGTGTTTGTTAGCTAAGGAACTTTTTCATTTCCTGAAAGAATTTATTTATGAGTATTCCTTAAAACCTTGCAGTTTTTTTCAGTTAATCATTACACAGTATCCGTTAGTTTTATCCTGTGCATAGCTACTTCATTCTCAGGCCATTTTCTTATATTTAGTTAGTTTTGAATCAAAAATAATTTCTAATTTTTAACTGTAAAAATTAAATTATGGGACATTTCAGTAACTTTCTGCCAGGGACCCTTAAGGTCACAACTCTCCTGTAGTCAAATATTGTGATGAAATAAATTTTATTAAGAGTGAATACAGATAAACAAGATCCTAATGTATAGCACAGAAAACTGTAGTCAACATCCTGAAATAAAGTGGGCATAGTGGGGCCACCCAAGATGGACAGGTCATGGTGGAGAGGTTGTGGTCCACTGGAGAAGGGAATGGCAAACCACTTCAGTATTCTTGCCGTGAGAACCCCGTGAACAGTATGAAATGGCAAAAAGATAGGATACTGAAAGATTAACTGTCCAGATCAGTAGGTGCCCAATATGCTACTGGAGATCACTGGAGAAATAACTCCAGAAAGAATGATGGGATGGAGCCAAAGAAAAACAACACCCAGTTGTGGATGTGACTGGTAATAGAAGCAAGGTCCATTGCTGTAAAGAGCAATATTGCATAGGAACCTGGACTGTTAGGTCCATGAATCAAGGCAAATTGGAAGTGATCAAACAGGAGATGGCAAGAGTGAACATCGACATTCTAGGAATCAGCAAACTAAGATGGACTGGAATGGGTGAATTTAACTCAGATGACCATTATATCTACTACTGTGGGCAGGAATCTCAGAAGAAATGGAGTAGCCCTCATAGTCAACAGAAGAGTCTGAAATGCAGTACTTGGATGCAGTCTCAAAAACGACAGAATGATCTCTGTTCATTTCCAAGGCAAACCATTCAATATCATGGTAATCCAAGTCTATGCCCTGACCAGTAATGCTGAAGAAGCTGAAGTTGAACAGGTCTATGAAGACCTACAAGACCTTCTAGAACTAACACCCAAAAAAGATGTCCTTTTCATTATAGGGGACAGGAATGCAAAAGTAGGAAGTCAAGAAACACCTGGAGTAACAGGCAAATTTGGCCTTAGAGTACAGAATGAAGCAGGGCAAAGGCTAATAGAGTTCTGCCAAGAGAATACACTGGTCATAGCAAACACCCTCTTCAACAACGCAAGAGAAGACTCTACACATGGACATCACCAGATGGTCGACACTGAAATCAGATTGATTATATTCTTTTCAGCCAAAGATGGAGAAGCTCTATACAGGCAACAAA
The DNA here is from genome assembly GCF_002263795.3 of Bos taurus. Classification (NCBI taxonomy): domain Eukaryota; kingdom Metazoa; phylum Chordata; class Mammalia; order Artiodactyla; family Bovidae; genus Bos; species Bos taurus. The sequence continues at coordinate 13,113,169 of NC_037334.1, read as the reverse complement.
AACAAGACTGGGAGCTGACTGCGGCTCAGATCATGAACTCCTTATTGCCAAATTCAGACTTATGTGAAGAAAGTGGGGAAAACCACTAGACCATTCAGGTATGACCTAAATCAAATCCCTTATGACTATACAGTGGAAGTGAAAATAGATTTAAGGGACTAGATCTGATAGAGTGCCTGATGAACTATGAACGGAGGTTTGTGACACTGTACAGGAAACAGAAATCAAGACCATCCCCAAGAAAAAGAAATGCAAAAAAGCAAAATGGCTGTCTGAGGAGGCCTTACAAATAGCCGTGAAAAGAAGAGAAGCAAAAAGCAAAGGATAAAAGCAAAGATATACCCATTTGAACGCAGAGTTTCAAAGAATAGCAAGGAGAAATGAGAAAGCCTTCCTCAGTGATCAGTGCAAAGAAATAGAGGGAAACAACAGACTGGGAAAGACTAGAGGTCTCTTCAAGAAAATTAGAGATACCAAGGGAACATTTCATGCAACGATGGGCTTAATGAAGGACAGAAATTGGATGGACCTAAGAGAAGCAGAAGATATTAAGCAGAGGTGGCAAGAATACACAGAACTGTACAAAAAAAATCTTCACGATCCAGATAATCACGATGGTGTGATCACTCACTCACCTAGAGCGAGACATCCTGGAATGAGAAGTCAAGTGAGCCTTAGGAAGCATCACTATGAATAAAGCTAGTGGAGGTGATGGAATTCCAGGTGAGCTATTTCAAATCCCAAAAGATGATCCTGTGAAAGTGCTGCAGTCAATGTCAGCAAATTTGGAAAACTCAGCAGTGGCCACAGGACTGGGAAAGGTCAGTTTTCATTCCAGTCCCAAAGAAAGGCAATGCCAAAGAATGCTCAAACTACCACACGATTGCACTCATCTCACATGCTAGTAAAGTAATGCTCAAAATTCTCCAAGCCAGGCTTCAGCAGTATGTGAACTGTGAAATTCCTGATGTTCAAGCTGGTTTTAGAAAAGGCAGAGGTACCAGAGATCAAATCCACTGGATAACATCCACTGGATCATCGAAAAAGCAAGAGAGTTTCAGAAAAACACCTATTTCTGCTTTATTGACTATGCCAAAGCCTTTGACTGTGTGGATCACAATAAACTGTGGAAAATTCTGAAAGAGATGGGAATACCAGACCACCTGATCTGCCTCTTGAGAAATTTGTGTGCAGGTCAGGAAGCAACAGTTAGAACTGGACATGGAACAACAGACTGGTTCCAAATAGGGAAGGGATTATCACCCTGCTTATTTAATTTATATGCAGAGTACATCATGAGAAACACTGGGCTGGAGGAAGCACAAGCTGAAATCAAGATTGCTGGGAAAATTATCAATGACCTCAGATGTGCAGGTGACACCACCCTTATGGCAGAAAATGAAGAAGAACTAAAAAGCCTCTTGATGAAGGTGAAAGAGGAGAGTGAAAAAATTGGCTTAAAGCTCAACATTCAGAAAATTAAGATCATAGCATCCAGTCCCATCACTTCATGGCAAATAGATGTGGAAACAGTGGCTGACTTTCTTTTTCTGGGCTCCAAAATCACTGCAGATGGCAATTGCAGCATGAAACTAAAAGATTTAATTTCCTTACTCCTTTGAAGGAAAGTTATGACTAACCTAGACAGCATATTAAAAAGCAGAGACATTACTTTGTCAACAAAAGTCCGTCTAGTCAAGGCTATGGTTTTTCTAGTGGTCATGTATGGATGTGAGAGTTGGACTATAAAGAAAGCTGAGTGCCAAAGAACTGATGTCTTTGAACTGTGGTGTTGGAGAAGACTCTTGAGAGTCTCTTGGACTGCAAGGAGATCCAACCAGTCCATCCTAAAGGAGATCAGTCCTGGGTGTTCATTGGAATGACTGATGCTGAAGCTGAAACTGCAGATCTTTGGCCACCTGATGCAAAGAGAGGACTTATTTGAAAAGACCCTGATGCTGGGAAAGATTGAGGGCAAGAGGAGAAGGGGACGACAGAGGATGAGATGGTTGGATGGCATCACTGACTCAATGGACTTGGGTTTGGGTGGACTCCAGGAGTTGGTGATGGACAGGGAGGCCTGGCGTGTTTTGGTTCATGGGGTCACAAAAAGTCGGACACGACTGAACGACTGAACTGAACTGAAAGAACATATATAATGGGATCACTTTGCCTTGCAGCAGAAATTACCCTAATATTGCTAATCAGCTATACTTCAATAAAAATTAAGAAAAGAATGTTACAAACCCTATAAGACTGTGGTATGTTACAGTAAGAGGTCACAAAAAGGCCTTCTATGAGTCACACTTGTGTTAGAGGAGTTGATTGCTATGCAAGGTAGCAAGGTGTTTTTCTTTAGTGAATGATTTCAGATGTTTATTTTGTCATTGATGATTGGAATCATTTTTATCAGAACAAAAATTTTCTCATATAGTTGAAGTTCAATAGTAAGAAGCTTCATTCAATCATATTAGTAAGGAGAGGGAACTATTAGTCAATTTTATGATTTCACATTTTATTTTTTTTTATCAGTGAGACAGTGTTATAAAATACATGAATTCAGTTCTTCCACATGCTAGGTAATATTTTTTAATCTCCTTTATGACATAATTAAGGCCTATAAATTTATGTAAATTGTTTTGCTGAAAGTTTTCACTTTCATCTCAGGTTCAAAGGATTTGTTACCAAAATAAGCCATTCGTTATATACAATAAATAATACAAATATTTATTAGAGAATTGTCTAGCTTACTTTCAATATGCTGACATTAAAAGAAAAGAGAAATTGAAAGAGTATAGAATACCTCACCAAATTGAGGTTTTGATCAACATCCAGACTCAGACAGCATTGGAAAGACCTATGTCACAGCACATCTAGAGTCCCAGATCATCCCTTATGATTATACAGTGGGAGTGACAAATAGATTCAAGGGATTAGATCAAGAGGATTAAAGATGCATAAAAGTAGAAGAGCTGTTAAGGTACTTAGAAGAAAAGCTAGACAGGAGAATTAGGACCAGACATTGGTCCATTATGTTAGTGTTTCTATAGGTATGAGAAAATTCAAGAATTTGGGCTCATTACAAAAAGAAAAAAAAAAAAAACATTACTGAAACATCTGACTATCTGAAGGCCTGTTTTGTTTTGTCCATTTTTTTCCAGAGCACAGATTGAGTGCCTAATTTCTGATATCCACCTTGAATTCCTTTCAGGGGTTATTGAAGTTCAACAACAGTAGTGGCCATGATTTAATCTTTGCAGAGGCAGTCTGCAAGTGCCAGTTTCCAGTCAGCAGGGCCCCTTCATAGCCACAGATTTGACCATGCTTTGAGGGCATTTCATGGCCATTGTGTCCCGTGGTGCTAGAAAGGCTCATTTCCAGGTCTAGCAAAGACTCCATTGACAAGCCACTCAGTGCCTCTTCCCATATCTAGAGTTACATTATTACAATCATTGATCTCATATGGAACTATATATATATATATATATATATATTTTTTTTTTTTTTTTTTTTTACCAGTGGCTCAGTCACTTACTTGGTAATGTGATGGTGGTGGTGGTTTGGTCTCTAAGTCGTGTTCGACTCTTGTGACCCCATAGACTGTAGCCTGCAAGGCTCCTCTGTCCCTGGGATTCTTCAGGCAAGAATACTGGAGTGGGTTGCCATTTCCTTCTCCAAGGTATCTTCCCAACCCAGGAATCAAGGGTCTCCTGCCTTGTAGGCAGATTCTTTACCAACTGAGCTACAAGGGAAGCCCACTTGGTAATGTAAGAGACAATAATTTTCTGAAACATGCAACATAGAAAATAATATAACTAGCAGTTATTAGTATGGTCACAAGCAAGAATTTAAGTCAAGAGCTTTCATTAGGTGTATCTCAGTTTACCCCAGGTCATCTGACTTGGTTAAATGGTTATATTCAGGTGTTAATCTGGTTGTACATCATGGAGCATTTTATCTTTATCTAAAGATTGACTACTGATACAAATTTTAGAAACAAAATTAGAGTGTCCTTTTAACAACTTAATTAAATTTTAAGTAATATAACAAAACAGAACTATCTCAGAAGTGAGTAACAAAACTAGGGTTTAATGTTCAGTGAAACATATTTTTCATTGTGAGGGCATTAACCTTGCAGCCAGGAATGCTTTATCCCATCAAATAAAAATGAGGTTTGTCAGGGAGCTAGGAAAAACCAAGTGGCCATCTTGGATTTCCCATAGCCCTGACTGATTTACAGCTATTGCTTACCCATTTTAAATTCCCCAATTAGAAGTAGACTATTGCCATGTTTTAAGGACATCAGGATATCAATAGTTTGACAGTGTGGGGTTAATTTTATAGAAGCAGAAGATGCTTTATCTACATGTACCACAATCTTCATAGATGACTATTAAATAATACTTATTTACTTTACCAAAGTAACAAGATTTTAAAAACAAATATGAATCATTTAAAGGCAAAGAAATTCATAATCTTTTATCAAAAGCTGCATTCTAAGAATTAATAGAGAAATTCAAATTCCAGTCTGGTACCAACAGACAAAATTTGTTTATCTGGTTAATCTTAGAAAAGTCTTTTCCATAAATTTTGAAGAAGTAGCAGTATTCTTCCAAAGGCATCAGAGTGAAACCATATAAGGCGTGTTTAAAATCTGATTGTATTACAATTGACAAAGCAACCTGGTCATTGCTATGACATGTAACACTTTAAAATAACTAGAATTATAATTGACAACATTTTATCAGGACATATCAGATCTTTATGAGTTCCACATAATTTTAGGATATCTATATTAGTAACATCAGCCATACAGTATAACCTGAGAAGATTTATCACCCCTTCAGTACTTTCCATATAATTTAACATGTCAAATGAACCCAGGTAAGTTTAATACCTCTCTTTGAGATGTCTCAGGGGCCCTCTGAAGCATCCCAAAGTCAGCTAGAAGTCAAAAGAACTTCATTAGAATTTAACTTTAGGAAATTTTGCCAAAAATATCAACAGATAGGATCATATAAGTCATTGTGAAACAACAGTTATTCACTTAGCCAAAGTTAACAAGATTTCAAGGCTAAACATGGAACAGATCATTTCAGAGGTAAAAAAAACTTAAAATCCATTGTCAAAAGCAGTTCAACATCTTAAGAAAACTTGTATTATATACAAAACTTTTTTGGGGGTCCACTTTCCATAAAACCTCTCTCTCTTTTAAAAATCACTTTATTTAGAAACAGCCACCTGTAAGTCAGATAAACTTTTTTTTTCGTTGCTGCTGCTAAGTCACTTCAGTAGTGTCCGACTCTGTGTGACCCCATAGACGGCAGCCCACCAGGCTCCCCCGTCCCTGGGATTCTTCCTTAATAAACTGCAATTTCATTTCTTATACCTTTTTCTTTTTTTTAACTAAAAACATACATCTTATTTTCCTTAAGCAACCATGAACTGTCCTTATATTAGCATTCTGTAGATTGGTGAACATAAATACCAGTTGTAATTTCTAAAAACATATGCTTTCTTATAGAGAACGTCTCAGGATGGTACCTATTTATTAATAGTCCAAAATCTCTTTAGTTTCTTTGTAAGAGGAAGTTCGTGTTCAGTGATGTTTATTTTATTTAATAAAATCTTATTTTATTTGGAAATGACCTAGCTATTCAATAAATATCCTTCACTTAGTTTACCACACTCTAGAAATTCAAGTTACCTCAAGAGACTATTTCAGACAGCCATTCCAAAAGTATAATTATTCTTAATAGAGTTTATCTAAAAGCTCTTGTCCCATTTATATTTTTCTTTTTTAAAAAATGGTTTCTTCATTCAAGTTACTTTCCTTGTTGACAAATTTAGCTTACATTAAACGTAGGCACAGTAGAAGTATTAAACAGTGTTGATGACTCAAGACATGTCTTAATAAAATAAGCAAACAAGCATTAATACTAGATATTTAATTTGAATATTTCCCAGTTCACGTGAACCTGAAGTTTCATTTAGGTTAATTTCTCCTGTAACTGATTTCTAAGTGCTTACTTTTCTTTAAGCCAATTTAATTAGAACTTATTTACAAATTAACCTCATATTATCCAAAAACAAAGACACAAACTGAGACACAGATAAATCCAGACAGACAGACAGAGATCTCATAGTTTTCCCACTTGAGATTTAAAATGTTCTCTTTGACAATTTTCTCGCTCGCTCGCTCTCTCCCCACCCCCGGCTTGAAATTCTAATTTGCCCAAGGCTGAGGCAAATTGGGCTGTATATTTCAAGGACTTGGCAAATATTGCAAGCTGTGCTAAATCTCTTCAGTCCTCTCCTATTCTTTGTGACCACATGGACTGCAGCCCTTCAAGCTCCTCTGTCCATGGGATCCCCCAAGCAAGAACACTGCAGTGTGCTGCCATGCCCTCCTCCGGGGGATCCTCCCAACCCAGGGATTAAACCTGTGTCTCTTGCATCTCCTGCATTGGCAGACAGATTCTGCCCCACCAGGGCCATCTGGAAAGCCCAGGCAAAGGTTGACATCAAACTTTTTTCTAGGTAGGCCTTTGTAAAAAGCTAGCTGTTTTTAATTTTGTATACAAAAAGAACCAGTATTGAAGTTTCAAAGGAAAAATTTTTCTTCATTTTAACCAGTTTTCTTCAGTGTCTAAAGAATATCATGCCCAGCCTGTGTCAAAAGTCATCTTTCCTTTCTGTAGTTTTTATAGCTAAAATATAGAGCAAATAGTGCTCAAATTGATTCTGATACAGGGGAAGAAAAAAAAAAAACTTGGTAGAGTGGGGAAAGGAGTTAGGGAAGCCGGGCTTCCCCTCTCCCCACTGAGAGTTAGGGAAAGTTAGAAGGGGATTAGCTGATGGAGAGGGAGACAGAGGCAGATTGAGGGGTGTGATAAGGCAGCAACAGGACAAAGAAAAGAAAAAGAGAGGAGTGGGGGACACTGCTAGAGCTGTGGGCCAACTCTAAGGAGAGCCGACTTAAAAAGCAAAGATTTGATCAACTAATATAATTTTGGCATTGTAACTTCGACAGTCATCCTCACAAATCACATAATTCTTTTTCCAGTTGTAACTTCTCTTTAGACAATTTTAACTTAAATTCATGTACCTTACGGTAGGGAGAGAGGAGGTTCCAGCCTCTCAGCTAGCACGGCACATTCTTCAGTTCAGTTCAGTTGCTCAGTCATGTCTGACTCTTTGAGACCCCGTGGACTGCAGCATGCCAGGCCCCCCTGTCCATCACCAACTGCTGGAGTCTACCCAAACCCATGTCCATTGAGTCGGTGATGCCATCCAACCATCTCATCCTCTGTTGTCCCCTTCTCCTGCCTTCAATCTTTCCCAGCATCAGGGTCTTTTCAAATGAGTCAGCCCTTCGCATCAGGTGGCCAAAGTATCATAGTTTCAGCTTCAGCATCAATCTTTCCAAAGAATATTCAGGACTGATTTCCTTTAGGATGGACTGGTTGGATCTCCTTGGAGCCCAAGGGACTCTCAAGAGTCTTCTCCAACACCACAGTTCAAAAGCACCAATTCTTTGGTGCTCAGCTTTCTTTATAGTCCAACTCTCACATCCATACATGACTACTGGAAAAACCATGGCTTTGACTAGACGAACCTTTGTTGGTAAAGTAATGTCTCTGCTTTTTAAAATGCTGTCTAGGTTGGTCATAACTTTTCTTCCAAGGAGCAAGCAAACCTTTCTCGATTAACACATTCTTAACATTTCTCAACCAGGGCAAGCTGAAAACATTTAATAACTTTTAAAATTTTGGCTAACTTTAAGATTCCATTTCTCACATAATTCAGTGAATATGTCTCATTCATTAGCTAACAAGCAATAAGGTGAATCTTCCCATCCGGGAATAAAATCTCCATCAAATTTAAATCTCTTTTTTTCTTAAAGAGTGGCATTTTGTCTCACAAATCCTGCTCACAGCACTAATTAATGTTTTGCTGAAAGTTTTCACTTTTCATCTCAGGTTCAAAGGATTTGTAAACAAAATAAGCCACTTGTTATATACAAATAAATAATACAGATATTTATTAAAGAAGTATCTAGCTTACTTTCAACATACTAAATTTAAAGGAAAGAGAAATAGAAACAGCAGTGTATAGCGTATACATCACCAAATTGGGTTTTGACCAACATCCAGACTTAAACAGCAATGGGAAGTCCCATGTCACAGCAATTGTGAGACAATAAAAGATGGCTAGAGAGAAAGGACAACAATGCCAGTGAAGCTGTTTTAAAAGAATCTGCTCTTTTTAAAAATTTAATTTTATTGCAGTATGGTTGATTTTACCATGTTGTATTAACTTCTGTGTACAACAAAGTGATTCCATTATATATGACATTGTTTTTTATATTTTACTTTATTACAGTTTATCAGAAGATATTGAATGCAGAACCCTACACTATATTGTAGGACCTTGATGTTGAGCTGTTCAATGTATAATAGTTTGCATAGGCCAGTTCGAAACTCCCATTTCATCACTCCTCCATCATCTCCTCCCCTTGGCAACCAAAAGTCTACTCTTGATGTCTGTGAGTCTATTTCTGATTTTAGTCAAGTTCATTTGTGACACATTTTAGATTCTACATACAACTGATGCCAGCTATATTTCTTTCTAACTTACTTCACTCACCATGGTAATCTCTAGATTCATTCATATTAGGCAAATGGCATTTCATTCTTTTTTGTGGTTGAGTAAGTCCATCCTTACTCATGGACATGGAACAAAAGCCTGATTCCAAATAGGAAAACGAGTAGGTCAAGCCTGTATATTGTCACCCTGCTTATTTAACTTATATGCAGAGTACATCATGAGAAACGCTGGGCTGGAAGAAGCACAAGCTGGAATCAAGATTTCTGGGAGAAATATCAATAACCTCAGATATGCAGATGACACCACCCTTATGGCAGAAAGTGAAGAGGAACTCAAAAGCCTCTTGATGAAAGTGAAAGTGGAGAGTGAAAAACTTGGCTTAAAGCTCAACATTCAGAAAACAAAGATCATGGCATCCGGTCCCATCACTTCATGGGAAATAGATGGGGAAACAGTGGAAACAGTGTCAGACTTTATTTTTCTGGGCTCCAAAATCACTACACATGGTGACTGCAGCCATGAAATTAAAAGACGCTTCCTCTTTGGAAGGAAAGTTATGACCAACCTAGATAGCATATTCAAAAGCAGAGACATTACTTTGCCAACAAAGGTCCATCTAGTCAAGGCTATGGTTTTTCCTGTGGTCATGTATGGATGTGAGAGTTGGACTGTGAAGAAGGCTGAGCACCGAAGAATTGATGCTTTTGAACTGTGGTGTTGGAGAAGACTCTTGAGAGGCCCTTGGACTGCAAGGAGATCCAACCAGTCCATTCTGAAGGAGATCAGCCCTGGGATTTCTTTGTAAAGAATGATGCTAAAGCTGAAACTCCAGTACTTTGGCCACCTCATGCGAAGAGTTGACTCATTGGAAAAGAGTCTGATGCTCGGAGGGATTGGGGGCAGGAGGAGAAGGGGACGACAGAGGATGAGATGGCTGGATGGCATCACTGACTCGATGGACGTGAGTCTGAGTGAACTCCGGGAGTTGGTGATGGACAGGGAGGCCTGGCGTGCTGTGATTCAGGGGTCACAAAGAGTCGGGCACGACTGAGCGGCTGAACTGAAATGAACTGAACTGAATACACTGTGACATCCTTGCCAAAGGTAAAATATATCCCAAGTATTTATAGAATGGAAAATGAGAAAAGGCTCCCATACTTATCACAACCAAAGGCTACTAGGAAAATTCCATTAAATACCAAACTGCCCGAACTTCCAGGTGGTCCAGTGGCTAAGACTCAGGGTTCCCAGTGCAGAGGGCTCCTGTTCCATCCTTGGCCAGGGAACTAGAAAATATTAAACTGTAATGTTTTCAATGGCCCATTAACTGAGAATGAATAGAACATTATAAAGATTTCATTTCACTCTAATTTCACTTAACCCCACCCCTGGATCCAACAGGCTTCAAACAGCAAGAGAAAAAACTCATCTGATTAAAGAAAAGAATAACTACCTTTAAATCTTAAGCTTAACACCTCCTAGTGTTGAAGACCTCCAGGTGGCATTGGTAAAGGATCTGCCTGCCAATGCAGGAGATGCAGGTGACACGGATTCCCTGGCTGGGGAAGATTCTCCGATGTAAGAAATGGCAACCCTCTCCAGTATTTTACCTGGAAAACCCCATGGACAGAGGGGCCTGGCGGGCTACAGTCCATGGGGTCACAAAGACTCAGATAAAAGGGAGCCACTGAACACACGTGTGCAAGTGCCTGCACGCATGCAGGCACACGCGTGCGCACGCACACACACACACACACACTAGTGTTGAAAGACAGCTTATAGAATTTACTCATTTTAGTATTCATTTCTAAAATTTCTAAAACTAGTAGAATTCCAGCTTTCAAGGATACACTTGAAGAAAGATCCTTAGTAAACACAACATAATTATAAACTTTAAAAACAACTCTTTCATATTGAAGGTTTCCTGGAACATGAGGCTTGATTACTTTCCACCAAATTATCTCATGTTGGGAATTCCCTGTGGGCCAGGGGCTAAGACACTGAGCTCCCAATGCAGAGGACCAATTCCTGTTCAGGGAACTTTATCCCACATTGTGCAACTAAGTGTTCCCATCGGCAACTAAAACACCCCAAATGGGGGAAGGAAGATGCCCTGTGCCACAAGTAAGACCTGACTCAGCCAAATAAATATTTTTTAAACAATTATTTTTTGACATATTTATTTTATTTGGCTATATCTGGTAGTGGTCGTGGCACACTCTCTTGCAGCATAGTAGGATTTGCACCCCATAGGCTTCTCGCTAGTTGTGGGGGGGCTTAGTTCCCCTGGGAGTAGGTGGCATCTTAGTTTGCAGACCAGGAACTGAACCCTAGTCACCTGCTTTGGAGTTATAATGTTCAGTCGCTAAGTCACGCTGGACTCTTTGTGACCCTGTGAACCGCACCACACCAGGCTTCCCTGTCCTGCACTATCTCCCATACTTTGGTCAAAGTCATGTCCATTGAGTCAGTGATGCCATCCCAACTATCTCCTCTTCTGTTGCCACCTTCTCCTGCCCTCAAGCTTCTGCATTGGAACTGGATTCTTAACCTGTGGACCACGAGAGAAGTCCCTAAGTAAATATTTTTGAAAAATTGACTGTGATGATGATTGCATGTACCTACAAATATCCTTAAATTTATAAAAGGTACTCTTCGTGAGAGCCTTCCACATTATGTGTGATACATGTCAATGAAGCTGTTCAAATAAACTAATGTGTTTTTTACAATGGAAAGTGTTTTTTACAATGGAAAAGAGTTTTTCAATGCAGTCTTTGGGGCACTTAAGAGTTTCCAGGTTACTTAATACTCTCTACTCTACTCTACTCTACTCAATACCTCTCTGCTTAAAAGTGAAGTGTTAGTCACTCAGTTGGGTGTCCTACTCTTTGCAACCCCAGGGACTGTAGCTCATCTGGCTCCTCTGTCCATGGAATTTTCAAGGCAAGAATATGGAGTGGTGTGCCATTCCCTTCTCCAGGGGATCTTCCTGACCCAGGTTTCGAACATGGATCTCTTGCATTGCAGGCAGATACTTTACTGTCTGAACCACCAGGGAAGCCCAAAACGACACTGAGGTACCCACCTCACCATGGTCGGAATGGCCATTGTGAAAAGTCTGCAAATAACATACTGGGGAGGGTGTGGAAAAGGAAAACACTTTTATATTGTTAGTGGGCATGTAAATTGGTGTATCCACTTTGGAAAACAGTATGGAGGTTCCCCAGCATCTAGAGTTGCCATACAATCCACCAGTCCCGCTCCTGATATATATACAGAAAAAAACTCAAATTCAAAATATTCTAGGTACCCCACTGTTCATAGCAGCACTATCAATACCACCAAGCCATGGAAACAAAAAACATGTTAACTGACAGATAAAGGGATAAAGAAAATGCGGCACTTATATACATTGGAATGTTACTGAGACATAAAACATGAAATAATGCTTTTTGCAACAACAAAGATTTGCCTTCAGATTACTGTATGATATCACTTATATGTGGTATCTAAAATATGACAGGAAACGAGCTGTGGGAGGGATAAATTGGAAGTTGTACATTAGCAGATACAAACTACTACACATAAAATAAACGACACAGTCCTAGTGTATACCACAGGATAATGTAATCAACATCTTGTAAAAAACCATACTGGAAAATAAAGTGAAAAAGGATATCAGATCAGATCAGTCGCTCAGTCGTGTCCGACTGTTTGCGACCCCATGAATCACAGCACGCCAGGCCTCCCTGTCCATCACCAACTCCCGGAGTTCACTCAGACTCACGTCCATCGAGTCAGTGATGCCATCCAGCCATCTCATCCTCTGTCATCCCTTTCTCCTCCTGCCCCCAATCCCTCCCAGCATCAGAGTCTTTTCCAATGAGTCAACTCTTCGCATGAGGTGGCCAAAGTACTGGAGTTTCAGCTTTAGCATCATTCCTTCCAAAGAAATCCCAGGGCTGATCTCCTTCAGAATGGACTGGTTGGATCTCCTTGCAGTCCAAGGGCCTCTCAAGAGTCTTCTCCAACACCACAGTTCAAAAGCATCAATTCTTCGGTGCTCAGCCTTCTTCACAGTCCAATTCTCACATCCATACATGACCACAGGAAAAACCATAGCCTTGACTAGACGAACCTTTGTTGGCAAAGTAATGTCTCTGCTTTTGAATATGCTATCTAGGTTGGTCATAACTTTCCTTCCAAAGAGGAAGCGTCTTTTAATTTCATGGCTGCAGTCACCATCTGTAGTGATTTTGGAGCCCCCAAAAATAAAGTCTGACACTGTTTCCACTGTTTCCCCATCTATTTCCCATGCAGTGGTGGGACTGGATGCCATGATCTTCGTTTTCTGAATGTTGAGCTTTAAGCCAAGTTTTTCACTCTTCACTTTCACTTTCATCAAGAGGCTTTCGAGTTCCTCTTCATGTATTTATAAATACTTATGGGCTTCCCTGGTGGTTCAGATGGTAAAGAATCCGCCAGCAAAGTGGGAGACCTGCGTTCAATCCCTGGGTTGGGAAGACCCCGTGGAGGAGGTCATGGCAACCCATTCCAGTATTCTTCCCTGGTAAATCCCATAGACAGAGGAGCCTGGAGAGCTACAGTCCATAGGGTCACAAAGAGTTGGACACGACTAAGCGATACTTACAGGACTTCCCTGGTGGCTCAGATGGTAAAGCGTCTGTCTACAATCCGGGAGACCTGGGTTCAGTCCCTGGGTTGGGAAGATCCCTTGGAGAAGGAAAAGGCAACTCACTCCGGTACCCTTGCCTGGAAAATCCCATGGATGGAGAAGCTTGGTAGGCTACAGTCCACAGCGTCACAAAGAGTCAGACAGGACTGAGCGACTTCACTTTCACTTTCACTTTCGATGATAGCTTACGGTGAACGATGTTGGATTCGTAATCCTTGAGGAAGATTTAGCTTCAGGACCAGGGGCCGGGCTTGATCACCAAGAGCTTTTGTGTAGCAGGTTTATTAAGTAAGAAAAGGGACAAAGCTTCTGACATAGACATCAGAAGAGAAAGCTTCTGACATAGACATCAGAAGGGGGACAGAGAGTGCCCCCCTTGTTAGTGTTAGCAAGGGAGTTAAACACTTTTTTAGTTACTACAATAAATTAAAAGAATGTCTGAAGTTTTGTGAAAAGTTTACCAGACCCACTCCTACAATTTACATTTTAGGATAACAGGATTAGAATTTAACAATAGAAAGATCCTACCAGACCCATTCCCATAATATGCATTCTAAGATATCAGGATTAGTCAGAGGTTTTCAGGAAGAAGAAACTGTCCTCAAGCAGGATACATTGTTGTTATATAACTCCTAGTGCAGAGTTTAAACTGAGTTGTGTAATCATCAGTTCCAGGCTTAAAGAAAAAGAAAAAAAGTTTTATGTGACTAAGACTAAGGAATGTAGAGAAAAAAAAGTTTGTCCTTTTCTCCTCCTTGAGAACCCCAGATCCCTCTCCTTTTCAGGGACCCCAGACTTCTTATCAATCTGCCTAGGAATTAACTCTCTCTCTAACACAACATTGTAAAGTAGCTCTCCTTTAATAAAAATAAACAAATAATCCGATTTTACTGTAAAAATTTCTTTCATATATATTGAGACCATCGATGGTTGAGATGGTGATTAATACAGTTGGATTAATAACTACCACAGTTTTACAGTTTCTTTTTGTTACTCTTATTCTTTCATTTGTTTTTTCTCTTTTTTCTTACTTTCTCTGGATTTAAATGAGCATTTTACCTTGTGCATCCTTTTTTCTTTTTTTTTTTGCATCCTTTTTTCTTTTCTTAGCCTATCCATTTTTTAAAAAGTTTTCAAGTGGTTATCCTTGAGAGTTTAGTATACATTTAGAATTAACATTCATCCTCTGCAACGTAACTGAGTACCTCTCCAGCGGTTGGGCACGTACCTCACACTGCACTATTCTCAATTCCCCTCCTCTGTCCCTTTCCAAATGCTGCGCTTAGTTGCTCATTGTCTCCGACTCTTTGCGACCCCATGGACTATAGCCCCCAGACTCCTCTGTCCTTGGGGATTCTCCAAGCAAGAATACTGAAGTGGGTTGCCATGCCCTCCTCCAGGGGATCTTCCCAACCCAGGGATCGAACCCAGGTCTCCTGCATTGCAGGTGGATTCTCTACCATCTTAGCCACCACATGGCTGTCATTTATTTCACTGAATCACAAAGTTATTATTCCCAACATCATTGTTGCTAAATTATTATAGACATGTCATCTGTTATAGAAGAAATATAAAAGGTGTTTAGCATTATTCTTCTTTTAATCCTCATCCATAATTTATATTCTTTCTGATGAATCTTAAAGCTTGTCTTTCAAAGTTGGTGTACTAGTGACAAATTCCCTGAAGTTTTGTCTTAGAGTGGCTTTATCTTTCTTAATTTTTAAGAGTAATTCTGCTTCCTAACAAAAATCTAGAAAAGTTTTTTTTTTTTTTAATTTCAGAACTTTAAATATTTCATTCCACTTGGTTCTGGCTCATATATTTATGTATTTATTTTCGTATTCACTGGATCTTTGTTTTACTACAGGGGCTCCCTGTTTCAGGGCACAGCCTCTTATGTCTTCTCTTGTTGCAAAGCACCAGCCCTAGGGAGCTCGAGCTTCTCCAGTTTGACTCATAGGATCTAGAGCACTGGCTCAGCAGTTGTGGCGCACGTGGGCTTAGTTGTCCTGCAGCATGTGACATCTTAGTCCCCAAAGCAGGGATCAAACCCGTGTCTCCTGCATTGCAAGGCAGATTCTTAATCAGTGGACCACCAGGGCAGTCTCAGTTCTTGCTTATTTTTGTTTTCGTTTTTCTTTTTTTTTTTTCATGAAAAGAACTCCAATTTCATTCTAGTGTTTGTTTCTCCCTACCTAAACTATACCTCTGGCTTCTTACAATAAATGCTCTTTGCTTTGTTTTTTTTTTTTTCCTATACTTTGCATATAATATATTTCAGTTTCCATTTTTAGATGTTTTCATTTTTACTCTTTAGGAAGTTTCCTGGATCTGTGAATGTTGTCGATCAGTAATAATAGGAAAATCTCAGTGGTTGTTCCTTCTATCTGTCTTTTCTCAGTAATTTTCATTATATGTATCTGAAATTTTCTGTTAAAGAAGGTCATGCTATAAGATTTCGGTTGTGGTGTAGTGGTTAAGAATCTGCCTATCAAAGCAGGTGACTCGGGTTTGAACCTTGTCCAGGAAGATTCCACATGCCACGGGGCCACTCCCCCGTGTACCACAACTACTAAAGCCCACACATTCTAGATTCAGTGTGCCCTAATTACTGAGCCCATTTGCAGGAAATACTGCAACTCTTGCACCCTAGAGCCTGTGCTCCACATCATGAGAAACCACCACAATCAGAATCCCATGCACTGCAACTAGAGTCACCCCTGCTCCTGCAACTAGAGAAAGCCAGCATGCAGTAACAAAGACACATGTGCTGTGTGCTTAGTCGCTCAGTCATGTCCAGCTCTTTTGGAGCCCATGGACTGTAGCCTGCCAAGCTCCTCTATCCTTGGCATTCTCCGAGAAAGAATACAGGAGTGCATAGCCATTCTGTTCTCCAGGGGATCATCCCAACCCAGGGATCGAACCCAGGTCTCCTGCCTTAAAGGTAGATTCTTTACCATCTAAACCACCAGGGAAGCCCAACAAAGACTCAAGGCAGCCAAAAAATAAATTTTAAAATGAATAAATAAATAAATAAAGGTCATGCCAGGATTCCAGGACATTGTGTTATACCTCTAATGATGTTTTTTGTCTTTGTGTTAGGTTTAGGTGAAACAGAATTTCTTGAACACAAGCCTTAAGAACAGAATATTTGGACCATATTTAAGAAACTTCATTCTTTTCTCTTTCCCAGTTTTAGGACACCCAGTAGTTTGCCCTTTGCAGTCAGTGCTCTCATGGCTCTGGGAGGACTTGTTTATTTCAAAGTTTCTTATTCTCCTCTTGTGAAATGGAAAATCACAATGTTTAAATTCACCAAAGACTAGATTTTCACCTGTCAGTGGTTATAGTGGCTGCTTGGGAAACACTTGTTCCTGAAATTACAAGGAGACTTTATGTTCTTTTGAAGGAAGCCAATGATTTAACCCTTACATATTTTATAATCATGGGAAAATTCACCATTAAACTATTGTGGATGTAGGAGAACTCCCTTGTACACTGTAGCTCTTAACTTTTTCCTTAGGGCAGTAAGGTCTACTGTATACTGTTAAGGTGTGATGAGAAGTTTTTCTGGCCTATAATGGCACTGTGTTCTAAAATTTGGCTGGAAGCAGTCCTGAGGGAACTGATTACAAGGTGTTTTTGGTCTAAGATGGGTTCCCAGGTGGCACTAGTGGTAAAGAACCTGCCTGCTAATGTAGAAGATATAAGAGACACAGGTTCGACTCCTGGGTCTGGAAGATCCCCTGGAGGAGGTCATGGCAACCCATTCCACTATTCCTGTCTGGAGCATCCCATGGACAGAGGAGCCTGGTGGGCTACAATCCATGGGGTCACAAAGAGTCGGACATGACTGAGGTGATTAGCACGCACTTTGTCTAGGATATTAAAGTTTTTTTTTCATCCAGGAATTTGACAGAAGTTGACAGAGTCCAAGCTATAGTTGATTGAAATCAGGAGGGTCAAACTTCCTAATTCCATCCTCCACGCGGGTAGAGGCCTTAGTTCCTACATAACTGAAAGATATATTGTTATGTATCTCCCTTAAGGAAGGACTACAACTGAAGCGACGCAGCAGCAGCAGCAGCATCAGGACTCTACTGTATCATTGCACTAGGCAGTGTTTGACTGCCTTTTCTCTGTTCTTTCATTCCTTGTTCCTTTAAGATCATGGCTCAGACCTGTTCAAGGGCAAGCATCCAGGTCAGGCTTAGATCACAGAATATGTTAACCCAGAAACGTCTTCTTCTTGTCGTGAAAGCCATGTGTGTTTCTCTTTCTCCAGGGATCTCCTACTTTATTTTTATTTTATTTTTTTTAAGTTCTTCGGTCAGTTTAGTCGCTCAGTCGTGTTGGACTCTTTGCCACCCCATGGACTGCAGCACACCAGGCCTCCCTGTCCATCACCAACTCCCGTTGTTTACTCAAACTCACGTCCATTGAGTCGGTGATGCCATCCAACTGTCTCATCCTCTGTCGAACCCTTCTCCTGCTTTCAATCTTTCCCAGCATCAGGGTCTTTTCAAATGAGTCAGTTCTTCGCATCAGGTGGCCAAAGTATTGGAGTTTCAGCTTCAGCATCAGTCCTTCCAATTAATATTCAGGACTGATTTCCTTTAGGATGGATGGTTGGATCTCCTTGCAGTCCAAGGGACTCTCAGGGTCTTCTCCAACACCACAGTTCAAAAGCATCAATTCTTCCATGCTCAACTTTCTTTATACTCCAAGTCTCACATCCGTACATGACTACTGGAAAAACCATAGCTTTGACTTGACCTTTGTTAGCAAAGTAATGTCTCTGCTATTAGGGAGGGGAGGTGTTACTCTCTTCCGGTGAGGGGCAGGGTTCCCTGAGGCAGTTCTTCAGTAAGATTATAATAACAAAGGTGGCCAAGCCGTAAAGAATCTGCCTAACAATGCAGGTGGCAGCCGGTGCCTCCCACCTCCGAGTCCCGGTGGGTCCGGCTGGGCCCGTCTCTTCCCCTGCAGGTTGAGGCCGCGCTTGCGTCACGTGCACGCGGACAATCCCCGTGGTGAGCCCAGGAGGAGGGGGACTCTCGGTGCAGCGCCTCAGTCCAGCAGCTGTGAGGAGCCTGTCACGCCTGTCCTCCACCTGAGTCTCAACCGGTGTCGGTGTCGGTGTCGGGCACGGGCTGAGCCGTTTCGCTGGAAGTCTCCTCTCCAGGACTTGAGCCTCGGGGTCGGACTGGATGAAGACGATCTGCTGAGGACAGACGGAGGAGATGGGGTGGATGGGGCCCCTCCACTGCACGCGGTGGGGCTGTGGCACGCCAGCCCGGGTGGTGGGGCCAGGTTGTGGGACGCTGCGGGGGTAGACGGGGCCGTCCGGCGTCTCAGGCGTCGCAGGACTGCCGTCCTGTGTGTGGCGGTGGGACCCCGCGCTTGTTTTCCTAGTGGCCCATCCGTGTCTCGGCCTTTCTGGTCCCTGGACAGTGCATGCGACCCTGTCCCGCGGCCCTCGCTGTGCGTGGTTGCAGCCCCTCCCCACCGCTGCTGGCCTCACCCCCGACCCCGCACCCCCAACCCGGTCCCGGACCGGTGACTGCCTGCGCCCGCTTCCCCTTTCTGGGACTGAACCTGTCTTGTCTCACGTGGGCGGTGTCCCCGGAGGAGTAGTGCGTGAGGGTGAAGGAGGAAACAGACAGAGCTGGACCCCATCTTAGGCCAGGCTACAAACATTAAGCTGCATGCACGGTCACCCTCCCAATGAACACTGAACTTTGTGCCGTGTCTATAGAAATGGCATACCAATGGAAAACCAGACCCCCGGGTAAAAGAGCTTCGGGACTTGGACTCTCCCTTGCCTGAAAGAACATGTTAATTATCTCTGTAACAGAACAAAGTGGTAAATTCCATTATGTTTACCAGGATATGACCACAGGCCTATTGATAAATATCCACTATTTATCCAGTTTTGTGACACATGAATCATGGGTTAACTTTGATTGTATCTTTTACCTTGTTCAGACTAGTTTCAAGGAAAATTTGGGGAGGTGGGTTTGAGCAAGTACACTTAGGGTATACAAGGTTTTCACAAAAACTGGTCAGGGTCTTTGGCTAAGAGGAGACTCTGCCTTGGGCCCGGCGGGTGTAATAAACTGCACTCCACTATCTCCATTGTCCTTCTGAGTGAGTTTGTTTCCCAGAAGGCGTGGCTACAACAAGGGCCATGGGGCGCGTTACTCGGCGGGAGAACGTTCTCCCAGGCCGGCTGTGGCTCTGGGTGTCAGCGGTGGTGGGCGCGAGCCCAAGGAATGTGGCCTCGCGGGAGCCCGGGAGACCATTCGGCGTCCTGGGTGTCGCGGGACCGCACCTGTGCTGGAGGTCTCTGGCCGTGAGACCCCGCGGCGTGCCCCGGCGGCCGACTCGCTTCCGGGTCTTTTTGAAAGGCCCTTGGGACCCTCGCAGTGGCGAGCGGCCACCCACCTCCACGGCCGGTTCTTTGCTGCCGCCGCGTCTTTGTGAAGTAGGCCTACGTGGCAGCACCCCGTCGGTGCCCATCTCCGGCCGTCAGTAAGCCTCGTCCGTCCTGTCTATTGATTCCCAGGGCCGCGCCCTGGTGCGTCTCGCTCCCCTGGCCCGCCGCGGTCCCGCTCCGTTGCCCGTCGCCCCCGTCTGTCCGCTGACGTCGTCGCGTGCTGAACCAGGGGCAGCGCTCGTGCCCCGCGCCGCCTTCAGCTTGGGTGTGCTCACCATTGCGCGGATCAGGTCCCCGGCTGGCCGCTGTGGACCCGCCGCGGTGCCCGCGCCTCCCGCCCCTTGGAGCGGAGGACCCGAGGGAGCTTCGGCCTTTCCGAAGCTCCGGGCCAGTGTCTCAGGCCCCGCTCCCGGCGCCGCCTGGAAGGCCGATCAGCCACGAGGCTCGCACCCTGGTTCCTCCACGCCGTCGCGGCGGCGGTCTGCGTCCCTTTTGGACCGAGTGTGGGAGGGAGACCGTCCTCGCCCTGGGCAGAACCGGTCGGCCGGGGTCCCCTGGTGATCACCTTCCCCCTTCCTCGCCTCGTTGGGTTCCACTGCCGCTCGTCGCCCCTGCGCCCCGCGCCGGGCTCCCTGTGCTCGCTTTCTGGGGCTTCCATGGTAGCTGGGGCTTCCCTCGTGGCTCAGCTGGTAAAGAATCCGCCTGCAATGCAGGAGACCCCGGTTCAATTCCTGGGTTGGGAAGATCCGCTGGAGAAGGGATAGGCTAAGCACTCCAGTATTCTAGCCTGGAGAATTCCATGGACTGTATAGTCCATGGGGTTGCAGATTCAGACATGACTGAGCGACTTTCACTTTCACATGTACCAATGCAGGAGAGGCAAGAGATGTAGGTGAGTTGGATACCTGGGTCAGGAAGATCCCCTGGAGTAGAAAATGACAACCCACTTCGGTATTCTTGCCTAGAAAATTCCACAGACAGAGGTGCCTGGTTGGCTAAAGTCCACAGGGTCTCAAAGAGTTGGATATCACAGAGCCTCTGAGCAAAACTAATAACAAAAGCAATGAAAAAGAAAAGAAGCAGACCTAGCCTAGAGTCTGAATAGGCTCTTCCTTGAGACATGATGTCGCTTACAGGTGGTGCAGAGCCCTATACCAAGGTCACAGGGTAAAAATCTCTGGAACTGACCAAGCCCAATAGCAACTGTTGCCATAAGCCTCTGGATAGAAACTGGCCAGTTCCCTGATCCCATATAAAGTAAAATACTCATCCTACTATACACCCTATAGCATCCTAACCAATCACCTAATGCCACCATTCCAGTAGGAATTTTCTCTGTCTTGAGCCTATAAAAATTGGCCAAAAGCCTTCAATAGCTTTTGGTTACCCCTTGAGTCGAGTCGGCCCTCTGTTCTAATAGTGTCTCCCACTCTAAGAAACTTTATTCTTCTGTCGTTCTGCCTCATGTCTGGAAATTCTTTTCCAACCCATGCACGGACCAGGACACGTGGATCAACTTGTTTGCAGGACAGAGGTAGGGTGGGGGATGTGCAGAGCAAACTTGTAATTACCAAGGCATAAGGGAGGAGGGATAAATTGGGACACTGGGATGGAAGCGTACATGCTACTATCTATATGATGGGGTCCTGCTTTGTAGCCCAAGGAACTTTACTCTGTACTCTGTAATGGCCTATATGAGAGAAAAATCTAAGAAGAGCTGATCCACAATGCTATACTAGCTTCAGTTGTCCAGAATGACTGATTCACTATGCTGGACAACTGAAGCTAGCACAGCATTGTGGATCAACTATATTCCAATAAAAATTATAACTTAATTAACTAATAAAATTTCTTCCAGTGTCAAATGTACACCTGAGCATTTAATGTACGTTCCTCACATCCTGTGGCTTGACTGAAACTTGTCCTCGCACGCCCTTAAGCTGACTTCCAGAGCCACTTCCTACCAGAGCCACGAGCTCTGGGATTCTTTAGCTTAAGTCTCCATTGAGTGGCAACAGGGGAGAGATGAGTGGAAGGCTAGCGCTATCGAAGACCAAAGATGAAAATGGAGCCAGTCCCTTTATTACGGATGGTGAGTTCACCATAAGTTCCGCGTTTCGTAACAAGCACAGTTTCATGCCTGGCCACACAGTTTGACACCAAGTCTTTGCCCCTAGAGGACCCAAGAGGCTCAAGTTCCAGGCAGGACTGGCCTGGATCATCCTCCTCTCTATACTTGCGCCATCTTGAAACAGAATTGAAGGAGTCCTCGGGCCTGGAAAAAGGAGATAACGATCTCAAAGGCCCGTGCTGGACCACCTGACTTCGGGGAAAACAAAACAACTTAAAAGTCCCACCCCGATACTCCGGGAGACTTTCAACCCCCTGTCCGGGACCCCGCTGTTGTTCAACCGCAAACTGCCCTCTCAGCTAAAGATTACCCAGAACGCCCCGCCTGACTAAATCTTCCTGTATTGCTTCCACAAACCTCGCCTTAAATATGAAACCTCCCTGATCCCGCACGCGCTCAGCCTGGTCTCTAGACCGACAGTCGCCTCTCCTTGCCTGAATAAAGGTAACCTGTCTCTGTTGAGGTCGTCTTCTTTTCTCATTGCCTCGTCTCGAACTATACCTTACAAGAATCAGGAATGTGGAGAAGATAGCAGAGGCAGTCCTAGACTAGGAAAAAGTTCTCTTCAAAAGCAAACAGGCTTGGGGGGACAAGTCCCACCTTACCTTCCGTAGGTCGTCAGTCAGTCCCGCGGGGCGGGGCATTAAGATCTGTCCAACCAGGGGGCCACCCTTGCAGGTGGGCGGGGTGATGCGGTGATTTTACCTAGACTTCTTTACTTTCTTGAACCGCGGAGAAAATTGCCCTTGTTTCCTGTGTGGTTGGTTAACCTACCCGGTAACTTTCAAGTCTTTGTTTGGCCCCCTGATCTGCACTAATCTTTGGCGTCCTTTAGGCGGGACTCCGACACACCAAGGAATCTGGACATGTTGAGTGTGCTGATCCGGCTGCGGCCACGGCAGAGGGACTCTTTGAGACCCGCTGAACCGACCATGTTTGGACCCCGTCTCCTGATCACCGCCAGAGTTTGTGACTGTGCCAGGCTCTGTGTGCTGATTGGACCTCGGTCCCTTAGATTCGCAGGGTTAGTGGGGCTGTTGCCCTGGGTGTCCTGAAAGGGAGCTCTTGTCTAGCACTGGGAAATGAATTGTGTCCAGGCAGAGAGCATTTGGAGAAGGTACTCCAGTACTCTTGCCTGGAGAATCCATGGACGGAGGAGCCTGGTTGGCTGCAGTCCATGGGGTCGCTAAGAGTCGGACACGACTGAGCGACTTCACTTTCACTTTTTACTTTCATGCATTGAAGAAGGAAATGGCAACCCACTCCAGTGTTCTTGCCTGGAGAATCCCAGGGACAGGGAAGCCTGGTGGGCTGCCGTCTATGGGGTCGCACAGAGTCGGACACGACTGAAGCGACTTAGCAGCAGCAGCAGCAGAGAGCATTAAGGTAAGGGAACCCAGGAGAACTGCCCTGCCACATGCCCCGGATTTAATGGTGATGGGATTGGTTTCTGGATTGTCTTTGGCCAGTTACTCTGACTCAGGGTTCTTCCTGGTGGCCTACACATTGGTCAGTCAAGATGGATGTCAGTGAGAAGGATTCTGGGCGATGGTAGGACACGTGGAATCTCCTTTTCCAAATGTTTGGGACTTGGAGTCTCAAATCAAAGACCTTTTCCACCCTAGATGGGCTTTATGTAGGGCTGGCAATAAATTCTTAAATTTCTAGAGCACTCTTCTCTTTGCCAAAGTCAGTTTTGCCTCTCTGATTCAAATTAGCTATCAACCATTCATATAGCCTCTTGGTACAGGGAAGGGACGAGGGTAACACTGACTGACTTGGTTCAGTGCTTAAGACTCCACTGACTTCCACTGCAAGGGGCACAGGTTGGATCCCTAGTCTGGGAACTAATATGATGTGTGAAACTAATATGCTGTGTGGGAACTAACATGCTGTGTGAAAGTGAAAATCTCTTAGTCCTGTCTGACTCTTTGTGACCCCAGGGACTAAACAGTCCATGGAATTCTCCAGGCCAGAATACTGGAGTGCATAGCCTTTCCCTTCTCCATGGGATTTTCCCAACCCAGGGATCGAGCCCAGGCCTCCTGCACTGCAGGCATTTTCTTTACCAGCTGAGCTACAAGGGAAACCTATTTCCATGCTTCGAGGTGCAGCCAAAACCTTTTTTTTTTTTTTAATGAGGGAGCTGGGCTTTCTTGATTCCTTGGCTAGAACAAGAGTATTTGTTTATCGACACTATTTAGGCATCGTGTGTAATGGACTTTGTGACTGCTCCCCTTGGTGCCATATATATTTACTGATTTTCACAATCTACTGTAAATAATAGAATGCAGACAATACTCCACACTCCATTTTTGACACCTGTTTTTCTCTTATACCCACATGAGAACTACCAAAAAAAAAAAAAGAAAAAAAAAAAATAACCAAAGAAACACACACCTTTTTCTTTTCTGAATATAGATTCAAAAAATCTCAACAAATACTAGTAACTGTGAACCAGCATTATGAAAAAAAGTATTATAAAGCATGATCAAGACTGACTATTTCTTGGGATGAAAGGTTGGGCTAGCATCTCAAAGTCTTTAATGAAATGAATGAGATCAACAGGTTAGAAATCAAAAGTAGCAAGGCCTTCTGAACAGACTCTTTAGGAGGTCTGAGTCCCTCCTAAAGACTCTGAAGACAAACACAAGTCACAGAAGATACTCAAGAACTACCGGGAACCCACAAGTATTAGCAAAACCCACCCACGCAGGATGGCAACTAGAAACTGGCCAGTGGACCTTTCCACTTGCCTTCCTGGCCTCCTGGCTATGTAGATTTCAGTACCCCACCCCTTTGTGCCTGAGTGACAAGCTGCAGGAGGATGGCTGCTCAGTGGAGCCATTTCTGCGGCTGCCCTGGGATGTATCCCTGCCAGGCACTTCTGGTTCTTTAACAGTTTTCCCAGGCCTGGATTGCTTCTGCTGTCCTCTGCAACTCCTCCTACACTGAGCTATCTGAGATGCTCTTCCCAGATTATAATCCTCAAATCTGTCTTGAATAAGTTATTCCAATTATTTCTTAGATTGAGTGATTAATTTTTGAAACCGTCTGTGTACCAACAAAATATTGTAATGTCAACAGTTAAAATATATGTAAGGTAACTGTATTCCTATTTCCCATAATAGAATAAAAACAAGAAATGATACTGTCAATTGGAATATACCTGGAGAGTATTACGGGCCACCCCGCCAGTAGAAGGCACCCATTAATTAATCATTTTTATGCTTTTAATATATTTGGAGATACATACAACAATCTCCACAGTCAAGTTATGCCTGGGAAATCCCATGGACAGGGGAGCCTAGTGAGCTACAGGCCATAGGGTCACAAAAGTTTCATATACGACTTAGTGACCAAACTACAACATATATAAATATGTGACTGACTCACCTGCTATTCTACTGAGGCTCGCACACCATTGTAGATCAGCTACACTGGAATAAAATTAACAAATTAATAACTTAGTCAATAAAATTTCACCCAGTGTAAAACGTACACCCAAGAAGTTAATGAAGACACTTCACAGGCTGTAGTTTGACTGAGGTTCGTGCTGGCACCCAGGTAAGGCTGAGTGATTCAGGCCTCCAACCAGAGCCAAGGGATTCTTGAGCTTCAGGACCTAATGAGTGGGGCTGGGGCAGGGATGGGTGGAAAGCTCAGCCCTCCTTAGGACCAAAGATGAAAATGGAGGCGACCCCTGTATTAGAGACGGTGAGTTCACATTTCAGTGTCTGCCTTTCTTAAGAAGCACAGTTCCACTCCTCGCCACACAATTTTATGCCAAGCCCTTGACCCCGGGAGGATCTGAGACCCTTTTGTTCCAGGCAGGACTGGCCAGGGCCACCATCTTATCTGTACTTGCTCCATCTTGAAACGGAATCATAGACCCCAAAACTATTATTTTTCCAAGCACAAGTAACAGGCCAGGGGAGGTCCAATCCCACCTCCCACAGGTTGTCATTCTGGAGGAAGAGGCGGGATACTGGAATCTGTCCAGCCAGGAAGCCGCTGCGGCAGGTTGGCGGGGCGATTCTGCGCCAATGCCTGGACTTCCTTTCTCCCCCTGCGGAGAAGGACCGGTGTCTTTCCGGTTTCACCCTTTCGGTCCCTTTTACGTTCAGAAGCCCTGCGATCTGCGCAAGTCTTTGAAGCTCTTGGGAGGGACTCAGAGTAACTTCCAAGCAACTTGAAATGATGAGTCCGCTGACTCGGTTACCGACACCGGAGGTGGAGTGGTTGCTACCGTCCGAAGCCGGCTACGGTTTGATCCGGCACCTCGGGGTCACCGCCGGAGTCCGGATACGCTGGGTCTGGGGCGCCACTCGGACCTCAGTCCCCTCCAGCTCGCAGCGGAGGGGATGGCCCAGCAGCCGGGACCCGGGCGTCTGGCCTGGTCACCGCGCGCCGAAAGTTCGGCTCGCGCAGCCTTTCTTTCCAAGGTTGTGCGTGACCACATGCATGGTCTTCAGAGGACAATCGCGACTCGTTCTCCAGGTCGTAGGATTAGATGTTGTTTGGGGGCTCCCAGGCCTTAGTTTCTCGATCGTGCCCGATGCTTTGGGACCCCGTGGACTACTGTAGCCCTCCTGGCTACACTGTCTGTGGGATTTTCCAGGCAAGAATACTGAAGGGGGTTGCCATTTACTTCTCCAGGGGATTTTTTTGCGGCGGTGGTGAAATCTGCGTCTTCTGCGTTGGCCGGCGGTAATTTTGCCAGTGAGCCATCAGGGAAGCCCTTTTTATGACTGGCTGCTGCTGCTTCTACTAAGTCACTTCAGTCGTGTCCGACTCTGTGTGATCCCATAGCCGCAGTAAACATTAGACTTCCAGGTCTTTCCCCTCGTTCCCAAGATTCCGATTGAAATGATCGATTCGTCTCTGCGGTGCATTTCAAACAAACCCAATATTTTAATTTTTGGTGAAATCTGCGTCTTCTGCGTTGGCCGGCGGTAATTTTGCCAGTGAGCCATCAGGGAAGCCCTTTTTATGACTGGCTGCTGCTGCTTCTACTAAGTCACTTCAGTCGTGTCCGACTCTGTGTGATCCCATTGCCGCAGTAAACATTAGACTTCCAGGTCTTTCCCCTCGTTCCCAAGATTCCGATTGAAATGATCGATTCGTCTCTGCGGTGCATTTCAAACAAACCCAATATTTTAATTTTTTTTATCCTATTTGCTCAGTCTTGGATGGCATTTTTCCGGGATGTGGGGGAGACATTCGTAGGTATTTTATCTTAGCGGAAAGCCTAGATTAACCGCCTGGAAGTTGGTTGTCTGATAGCCATTCTTAGCCCGATTTTTTACTGGGAACAGATATTCCATAGGAAATCCTTTCATGGAGGTTTTCCTTTTTTTTTTTCTTTTTGGAAACTTTATTGACTAACTACCCTGTGAGTCCTCTTCAGAAGATCTACTCATTTAAGTTTCTTTTTTCTATACTGTAAGATATATTTAATTAATGGAGCTTAACGAACCGTATACAATATTTCCGAAGACTTAAGATGGGAATGTCAGTTGGGAAATAGTCCATTCTTACATTCCATTTGTTTCACTTGGTTTCATTCTCCGCGTGAGTATGGTGAAATCATGGGGGCGGGGGGTGCTCTACTTTTGGTCGATTTCCAATGGCATTCCAGGATTTACAGTTGCAGACAAAAAAGTATTCAAGTAGGATTACTTGTGTTGAAAATAATGATTGACATATATTTTTATGAAGGGAAGTTATTTGTGGTTTTCTGGGTGAAGTAGTAGACGTGGCTTGTACATGTCTTCTCTTGTTTTCACATAAACACGATTTGAGTGTTTTTGCTGAATTGGTCAAACAGGATTTGTGTATTTAACTTTTTAGTGGTGGTGTAGAGCACCTGTATGGGGAGCAGAGCCTGGGTTTATTGTCTTCAGGCTAAGGGCCCAGCTAAGGCCCTGTGGAGGGGACGTACTTGAAGGCCTTCATATACTTAGAATCATACAGTCTCTAGCTTTTTCAGATTGTCTCCTTTCAGGTTGCAATACAGTTTTAATACAAGTTTCCTTCATGTGTTTTCATAGTTTGATGTTAAAACTTCATTCCTTTTCATTAGTGAACATTATTTGATTGTATGGATGTACCACTGATTATTTGACTCTTGCAGGATTTGTTGCTTACCTGTTAACTTCTGCTCCCTGGGCCCCATACAACTATTTCTGTATGACTTTTGTGTGAATACAAGAGTTGTCCTCATTTCAACAAATAACAAGGAGTGGTATAGCTGGGTCTTAAGATACTTAGTAAGGTAACAGTATATTTTGTTTTCAAAGAATGCTCCTGTCTTCCTTGATAGGGGTATCAAATTCCATTTTCCTCAGCAGTAAATCCCCTTGCCAATTCAGGAGCCTCCAGTTGGATCCCTGCTCTGGGAAGATTCCATGAAGAAGGAAATGGCAAAACACTCTAGTATTCTTGCCTGGAGCACCCCTATTGAGCCTGGAATAGTTAATTATAGTCCCTGGGGATACGGAGAGTGGTACTCACAGTCGCCACCTAGCGACTGAACAGCAATAGCTGAGAATGAGGATGATCACATCTAATTGGTATTCTGAGTATTTTTCTTGATAGTCATGAGTGTGTTGGAGAAGGCAATGGCACCCCACTCCAGTACTCTTGCCTGGAAAATCCCATGGACGGAGGAGCCCGGTGGGCTGCAGTCCATGGGGTCGCTAAGAGTCGGACACAACTGAGCGACTTCACTTTCACTTTTCACTTTCTTGCATTGGAGAAGGAAATGGAGCCCCACTCCAGTGTTCTTGCCTGGAGAATCCCAGGGACGGGGGAGCCTGGTGGGCTGCCGTCTATGGGGTCGCACAGAGTCGGACATGACTGAAGTGACTTAGCAGCAGCAGCATGAGTGTGTAGTGACAGTTTATTGTTTTATTTGCAGTTTCCAATTGACATTTGATGTTCAACTTGTTTTCATATTTCCTATTTCCCTTCTGTATATGCTTTTTGGTCAACTGTTGAGATCATTTGCCCATTGTTAATTGGATTATTTTATCTTCTTACTATTGAGTTTTCATAGTTGTGGGGCTATTTTGAATACTAGTCATTTATCATATGTGTGGTGCTATGCTTAGTTGCCCAGTCGTGTCTGACTCTTTGTGACCCTATGGACTGCAGTCCACCAGGCTCCTCTGTCCATGGGGATTCTCCAGGCAAGAATACTGGAATGGGTGGCCTATCCCCTCTCCAGGGAATCTTTCCAACCCATGAATCAAACCAGGGTCTCCTGCATTGCAGGTGGACTCTTTTTCAGCTGAGCTACCAGAATGCCCCATTTATCACATAAGTGATTTGCAAATATTTTCTCCTGTCCTGTGACTTAGCTTATCATTCTCTTAACACTCTCTTTCTCAGAGGAGGCATTTTCTATTAATGAAGTGAAATTATACTTATTTTCTTTTATAGGCCTTGTGTTTGTTGTTTGAAAATTAATCATCAAAGCCAAGGTGACTTAATTTCCTTCTGTGAAATTTTGCAGGAGTTTATTACTTTTGTACTGTACATTTAGATCTGTGATGGTTTTGAGGGTTTTTCTGGTAAAATATGTAGTCCTGTGCCAACATTCATTTTATTTGTGTGTTTGTGAATATCTATTAATTCTTGCACTATTTGTTAAAAACCTTCTATTTTCATTTGAATTTCCTTTCCTTTTCTTTGTCCAACTTCCATGTGGCTCTCTAGGAAGATACTGACTTTCTTCCAATATTAGGATAAATCTTGCCCAGTTGTTTTTGAAGTTTCAACTTTTTATTTTCCAGATTATTATTATTATTCTCATTATCTTTACGTTGACTGCTTTGGATCTTTGCTGCAGCTTGCTGACTTATCTGTAGTTCAGGCACCTCAGCCTCTCTTGTTATGGACCAGGGGCTCTAAAGTAGGCAGGCTTGGTTGCCCTGGGATGTGCAGGACTTTAATTCCTGGAGCAGGGTTCTTACCTGCATCCCTTGTGTTGCAAGGCAGATTCTTAAGCACCAGGCTACCGGGGAAGACTCTGAATATGTCTCCTTAACCAAGAGTTATCTGTTGTTGGAGTATCTTTCAAATGTTTCACAGACACAGTTATGTGCCACAGAATGACTATTTGAATTTATGTACAGAATTCAGGAACATGCTCTTTCTTAGGAAGTAGAAGTTGCCTCTATTTCTTGTTTGTGATGATAAATGGGCGCCTGATTTTACTAAGTCCTTTAAATTTTCATTTCTCCTGTATGTCTTCCTCATATTAGTTCTTTCTTTCTTCCCTTGTAGTCATAATGACTACATGTTTATCATTGAATCTGAGCAAACTCTAGGAGATAGTGAAGGACAACGGTGCCAGGCGTGCTGCAGTCCATAGGACCACAAAGAGTCAGAAAAGACTGAGCAACTGAACAAGAAGAATGCTACTTTTAGTCAGTCCACCTGCATAATTTATATTCTTTCTGATGAATTTTTTCTTAAAGATTTATTTATTTATTTATTTATTTTTGGCTGCGCTGGGTCTTCCTTGCTGCACGCAGGCTTTCTCTAGTTTCGGTAAGAGAGGGCCAGTCTCTACTTGCGGTGAGCAGTTGTCTCGTTGGGATGCCTTTTCTTGTGGAGCATCGATTCTATGGGCAAGAGCTTCAGTAGTAGCCGTATGCTGGCTCAGTAGTTCTGGCTCTAGGGCTGTAGACCAGAGTCAGTACTTGTGGCCCATTGGCTTAGTTGCCACTTTGTCTGTGGGCTGTTCCTAAAGCAGGGATCAAACTCGTGTCCACTGCATTGGCAGGTGGATTCTCAACCGCTGACCACCAGCAAATACCCATTTCTAATGAATTTTCAAAGGTATCTTTCAAACTTGTTATATTAATGACTAATTCCCTCAATTTTTCCCTCAAACTGGCTTTGTATTCTTAATTTGCCTAATTGTGCTTACTAACAAAATTCTAGGAAGTTTTTTTTTAAACATGATATCATTAAATATTTCAGTCAACTTGATTCTTGTTTTAGGTTATGTTTGTCCTGAAAAGAAGTCCAATCTGATTTTGTAGTCTTTTCCTGTACATAAAAGTTTACTTCTGGCTTTTTATAATATATTCTCTTTGCCTTTGTTTTTTCCTCCTTTTGAATATAACATGCATTGGTCTCCATTTTAGGAGTTTTGATTTTTTGTTCACTGAGCTTCTTGGACAGGTGTTGTCTGTCATTAATGTTAGGAAAACCTCAGTGCTTGTGATTTCTGTCTCTCTTTTCATTTAGTTATTTTCACTAGCTGTACCTGAAATATTCCATTAATAAAATGTCATGTCATGTCAGGTTTCATGAATATTTTGTTCTGTGTTTTTTTATATTTTTAGCCTTTGTGTTAGACTCTAGTGAAACAGGTGTTTTGGGCGTACAGGCCTTTAGAACAAAATATTTGAGGAATTTTTAAAATGTCTTTCTTTTCTTTTCCCAGTATTAGGACTCCAGCTTGACCTTTGAGTCATGCTCTGATGGTTGTGGGATAACTTCTTTATTTCAAGTTTTTCACTCTCTTCTTGTGAGATGGAGAATCACATTTAAATTCACAAACCACAGACTAGATTTACGCCTCTCTGGGGTTATAGTGGCTACTGGCAAAACATTTGTTCTTGAAATTGCAGGATAGAAGCCTTATGTTCTTTTGGAGGAAGCCAATGATGATACCCCCACATGTTTTATGATCACAGGAAAATTCATCCTCAAAGCATTATGGATGTTGATGTAGCTGTAGCTCTTAACCTGTACTTAAAGGCAGTAAGGCCCAGGATATACTGTTAGTTTGTGATGACAAAGAGTCTTTCTGGTGTGTAATTGCACTGTGTGTTTAAAGTTTAGCTCAAAGTGCCCAGAGGCACTTGGGTAGAATAAATTTTGTGGTCTAACATACTGTTAGTGATTCTTCATCCCTGAGGTCTAAGGTTGAAATCATTTGCTATCTGCATCAAGTTTTATGTAGAGAAAAGAGAAAAGCAGGTTCTGTGATTATTATCAACCAACTTAAAGGCAGTGTTTCTTCAGCAGAATATTTATATTCAGGCAGGTACAGGTGATTTTGTTTTCAAAAGACCTGGAGGACATTGGGACAGTGTGGACAGCTGGGCTTTGGTCAAATTTGAGTTATACTGGTCACCTGGCTTCTGATGTTAGGTTGTACAATTAGAAAAGGCTTTCCAGTTTTTTTACTGGGTTTTTATTCATTGAAACCCTATGCAATGTTGATCATCTGCCCCATGGCGTAGTGTAAAATGTAGACCATAAGGAAGAAGATGAAAGAATTTTTCCACAGGAAATCAGTCTTCCTGAAATTGTATTTGTTTCATTTGTAAAGGATTCCTGTCATTTCCCTCCATTCTCTGGCTTGGCCATGATTGTGATATAAGTAATACTGTGACCATAGAAATGATGTGTAAATAATTTCATTTCTTCATGATGCTATTCCATTATTGAGGAAGTGTGGAGTGTAAGTTTCTCATGATCAAGTCATAGCATAACTCTTGTCAAAGAACAGAATCATACGTAAGCTGCATAATATTTACAAGTGGAGTATAAATGTCTAGTGTGTCAGTCTCATGCGTCTCACTGTGCACATATTTTGGATGTTTTAGGACTCATTGGCCTTTGAGGATGTGGCTGTGAATTTCACCTGAGAGGAGTGGCTTTTACTGGATTCCTCACAGAAGAAACTCCACAGAGACATGATGTTGGAAAACATCAGGAATCTGGCATCAGTAGGTAAGAATGACAAAATTCCCTATATTGATCTATTAGAGGTGTTTCTTACCTGTCTGTAGTGTTCAAAGATGTGGAGTGTGGAAAGACAATACATTGGTAGAGAAACTATGCGGGAAGAAAGGGCAGTTCTCCTGCAGTCCAAAAGTTAGGACTTGACTCTTTGACCTCTCTGGCCTGGGTTCAATCCCTGGTTCAGGAAGTAATATCCCACAAGCTGCACAACATGGCAGGAAAAAAAAAAAAAAGAAAGAAAAATACAAACTGGGCAGGGTCAGAATTCATCATGGACCTAAAATCCAATGAATTTTTCTTTAATTTCTAGTACTTTGGGTCATATTTTTTTTCTGGTTCTGCATTTCAGTGGCAAAATGGCCAGATCATCATGACATTGATGAACAGGAGAAAAACCATGGGAAAAAATTAAGATGAGCCATATTCATGATACCCAGCATGTCTCATGTCCAAATTTTGGTGTATAATGAAAATTTTATAGGAATCAAAGAAAAGAAATAGCCCCATCTTCAAATTTATTTATTCTTGAAAATGTCTCTCCAAAATATTTTCTTAAATATGGAAGAAATGTTCCATGTTTCCAATGTAATTTGTTTATAGTTCATATTCATAAACTCTACATTTGAATATAAGGGGTTTTTTTAAATAATTTTATTATTTATGTATTTCTTATTGTAGAGTTTGGGCTTTGGTACTTTTGGTCTCAGGCCGTAGAGTTTAGGCTAAATAGTTGTGGTACAAGAGCTTAGTTTCTCCACAGCGTATGGAATCTTCCAAGACCCAGGATTGACCCCATGTCTCCAGCATTGGCAGGTGGATTCTTTACCACTAAGCCACCAGGGAAGCCCTCAATATCACTTTTTAACAGAAAGGTTGAAATTCTGTTGGAAAGCATTTTGTATATTCAACTTGTTACAATTCACACAAGATAGAAAGCCTCACTATTTCTATAAATCATAATAAATACAAAAATGTAAAATAATAAAGGTATTTAGAATGTTGTTCTTATTATTTACAGAAGGCCAATGATAATACAAAAATGTAAAATAATAAAGGTATTTAGAATGTTGTTCTTATTATTTACAGAAGGCCAATGATAGAGAAACTCTCTGAAAGTAAAGACATTAGTTCCTTTGGCGAAAACTTCAATCTTATTAAAACTCTCAAAATGAGGGGGGAAACTCCTGATTTAAAACCATGGGAATGCAGTGCATATGAAAATACCATCATGAGTGGTTCATCCCTTACTAGATACATGAAATGTCACATTGAAGACAAATCAAGAGAACATCGAAAGTACCCTGAGAAGGTATGTAAATACAAAGAATGTGGGAAGGCATTCTTTTCTCCCAGTGCTCTCATATCACATGAAAGGAGTCACACTGGAGAGAAATGCTATGAATGTTTACAATGTGGAAAAGTTTTTTTATATCAAAACTCTTTGCAACAACAGAAAAGAACTCATACAGGGAAGAAACCCTATGAATGTAAGAAATGTGGGAAAGCCTTCTTGTGGAGAATAACTTACCGGAATCACATGTTAACACACACTGGAGATTTACCTTATAAATGTCAGAAGTGTGAGAAAGCATTCCTTACTCCCAGTTGGCTTAGAAGTCATGAAAGGAAACACAATAGAGAGAAACCCAATCAAAGTAAGCACTGTGGAAAAGCCTTTAAAAGTCCTGAGAGTGTTCCAGTACATGAAAGAATTCATAGGGGAGGGAAACCCTATGAATGTAACCAGTGTGGGGAAACCTTCAATAATTTGAGTTCCTTAAAGGCACACAAAAGAGTTAACACAGGAGAGACACAATATGTATGTAAAATACGTTCTTAAGTATTGACTTGTGCCAGTGCTCTTCAAATACATGAAGCAATCCACAGTGGAAAAAACCATATGAGTGCATACAATGTGGGAAAGTCTTCAGATTTAAGGAAAGCCTCCAGAAACACATGATAACACACACTGGAGATGGCCCTTATAAATGTAAGGAGTGTGAGAGAGCATTCATTAATTTCAATTCTCTTAAAATACATGAAAGGAGTCACACTGGAGAGAAACCCTATGAATGTTTACAATGTGGAAAAGTTTTTCCATATTGAAACTCTTTCCAAGAACACAAAAGAACTCACACTGGAGAGAAACCTTATGAATGTAAAGAATGTGGGAACGCCTTCATGTGGAAAGTAACTTTTCAAAGACACATGGTAACACACACTGGTGATTTACCTTTCAAATGTCAGAAATGTGAGAAAGGATTCATTTTTTTCCTGTGATCTTCAAAAGCATAAATGGAGTCACAATGTAGAGAAACCATATCAATGTAAACAATGTGGAAAAGCCTTTAAAGGTCCTGAAAGTATTAAAAAACGTGAAAGAATTCACAGGGCAGAGAAGCCCTATGAATGTAAGCAGTGTGGTAAAGCCTTCCATTATTTGAGTTCCTTAGAGAAACACAAAAGACGTCACACAGGAGAGACAACATATGTATGTAAAACATGCTCTAAAGTATTCTTTTGGCCCAGCTCTCTTCGAAGGCATTAAAAAATCCACAGTGGAGAAAAACACTATGAGTGTATGGAATATGGGAAAGCCTCCAGAAACACAAAATAACACATGCTGGAGATGGTCCTTATAAATAAGGAATGTGTAAGTAAACATCTAAGAACCCATACTGTAGAAACATCCAATGATTGAAAAATATTCAGGAAAACCTTCACTTTCTCTTATGTGCTGGTGTATGAAAACATTCACATTGGACAGGAATCCTATAAAATATGAACAATGTGGAAAAGACTTTGTTTCCCCATAAGAATAAACACCTTCCTTCTGTCGGGAAGCCTTTGGGTATTTTTTGTTATTTGTACCTCAGTATAATCCCCCAATATGTTTATTGTATATGATTAAAGTTTTTTTTTTTTTTTCCAAACAGTTTTTGTAGTTTCAAATATTTTACTGAGTCTTTTGGAAGCTTTTCTTAGCTAAGAAACTAGTTTTTCATTTCTGGAAAGAAAAAGTTCCCATTTTACTTATGAGTATTCTTTAAAACCTTGCAGTTTTTTCCAGTTAATCATTACACAATAACAGTTTTATCCGGTGCATAGAAGGTCAGCTACTTCATCCTCAGGCCATTTTCTTAGGTTTAGTTACAGTTTTGTATCAAAAGTAATTTTTAATTTCTAACTGTAAAAGTTAAATCATGGGATGTTTCAATACCTTTGTGCCAGTGACCCTTAAGATCACAACTCTCCTGTAGTCAATTACTGTGATGAAATAAATTCTATTAAGAATGAATACAGATAAACAAGATCCTAATGTATAACATAGAAAACTGTACTCAACATCCTGTAATAAAGTAGAAATATATATAATGAGGTATATTTGTATATATATAAGATCACTTTGCTTAGCAGAAATTGACATAAGATTGCAAATCAACTATACTTCAATAAAAATTAAGAAGAAATGAATGTTACAAGCCCATAAGACTGTGGTATGTAACAGTAAGAGGACACTCAAAGGCCTTCTTCTAGGAGTTGCACTTGTGTTAGAGGATTGGATTGCTATGCAAGGAAGCAAGGTGTTTTTCTTTATTTAATGCTTTCAGATACTTATTTTATCATTGACGACTGGAATCATTTTCTTCAAAGCAAAAATTTTCTCATGCAGTTAAACTTAATTAGTAAGAAGCTTCATTCAATCATATTAGTAAGGCAAGGGAACTACTGGTTATTTTTATGATTTCATTTTTTTAAATCACTGGGTCAGGGTTATAAAATACATAAATTCAGTTCTTCTGTATCCTAGGTAATATTTTTTAATCTCTCTTATGACAATCAAGGCCTATGCTGCTGCTGCTAAGTCGCTTCAGTCGTGTCCGACTGTGCAACCCCATAGACGGCAGCCCACCAGGCTCCCCTGTCCCTGGGATTCTCCAGGCAAGAACACTGGAGTGGGTTGCCATTTCCTTCTCCAATGCATGAAAGTGAAAAGTGAAAGTGAAGTCACTCAGTCGTGTCCGACTCTTCGCGACCCCATGGACTGCAGCCTACCAGGCTTTTCTGTCCATGGGATTTTCCAGGCAAGAGTACTGGAGTGGGATGCCATCGCCTTCTCTGAATCAAGGCCTATAAATTTATGTAAATTGTGAGACAATAAAAGATGGCTCGAGAGAAAGATAGGACCATTCTGCCAGTGAACCTTTTCTGAAAGACTTTACAGTTTTCAAAAAATTAGTTTTATTGAAGTATAGATGATTTACCATGTTGTATTAACTTATGCTATATAGCAAAGTGATTCCATTGTATATGACATTGTTTTTTTATATTTTATTCTATTAGAGTTTTTCACAAGATATAGACCCTATATTATACTGTAGGACCTTGATGTTGATCTGTTCTATGTATAATAGTTTAATTAGGCCAGTTTGAAACTTCCAGTTCATCCCTCCTGCCATCATCTCTCCCCTATGGCAACAAGAAGTCCATTCTTGATGTCTATGAGTTTGTTTCTGTTTTTTAGACAAATTCATTTGTGACATATTTTAGATTCTACATATAACTGATATCAGCTGTCTGTCTTTCTGATATCAGAAAGGGAGGGAGAACAGTTTCCAGGTGAATCCCAATTTGTGGAAAGATTTACTGTGTTACTTCTACCAGAAAAAAACAGGAATCAATTTCCTTAGGGACACTCTAGTTATTTGCATGTCAGAGTTCACTAGGGTTTGAAGCAAAACCTGACCAAAAATTTCCTTCCAGTATGAAATGTACATAAGAGTGTTTAATGAATTATCTCACATTGTGTTTGAGAAGAACCCTTGCGTCCCATCTGGGCTACAGGGTTCAAACTTCTAACCAGGACAAAGTGTTTTCAGATTCTTTACCTTAAGTACCAAATCAGTGGGGATTGGAAAGGCTCAATGCTGGGAAAGATCAAAGACTGAAATGAATTTAGACTGGGATGTCCCTGGTGGTCCAGTGTTTAAGAATGCACACTTCCAAATCAGAGGGCACAGTTCTCTCCCTGGTTGGGGAATATCTGCATGCTGCATGGCAATGCAAAAAAAAATAATATATTATGATTAATTATTAAATCATTGCCCAAGTGTGTGATGGGGTAGGAGGTGGGAGGAGGTTCAAGAGCAAAGGGACATATGTAAACCTATTACTGATTCATGTTGATGTATGGAAGAAACCCACACACTTTGCAATGCAGTTTTCCTCCAATAAAAAATAAATTAAAAAAATTAGGATTCAGACTGTGTTACAGATGATAGAGAGGTCTCAGTATGGTGTTGGTGCTCCAATATTTGAGGAATGTATGTCTTTGAATTTGTTCTTAAATCACACAGGTGAATGTAAAATGGAACCAGAAAGGGAATAGACTCTAGAAAATCTATGTCTAATATTACTCACAGGCAAGATATCTCCAACTATAAATTTATTTTTGTATTATCACAAGTCTCATAGTCTATCAACAAATACCAGTCAGAAGGAAAGACAAATCATACTACCAAACTGCCTGGACTTCCCTGGTGGTCCTGTGGCTAAGACTCTGTGCTCCCCGTGCAGAGGGCCCTTATTCCATCCTTGGTCAGGGAACTAGCTCCCACATGTTGAAACTGAGAGTTTACATGCTGCAACAAAGATCTCAAGTGCCGCAGCCACATAAACAGAAATCAACATTTAAATAAAATATCAAACTCATTTTTTTTCAATGTCCCATCACCTGTGAATGAACAGACCATTATAAACATTTAACTCTAGTTGCATTCTAGAAGTAACACTGAAATTCACCCATGGATTCAACAGGCTTCAAATGGGAAGAGAAAAAACTCAATTATCTGATTAAAGGAAAAATCTCTACCTTTAAACATTACGTACTTGTGTTGAAAGATAATTTACAGAATTAACGTGTTAGTATTCATTTCTAAAATTCGTGGAAAACCACCATTTAAGGATATACTTGAAGAAAGATGCTTAGTAAACACAACATAATTATAAACTTTAAAACAACTCTTTCAAGATTTCTGGAACATGAGGCATTGATTACTTTTCATCAAATTATCTCATGTTGGGACTTCTCTGATGGTCCATTGTCAAAGATTCCATAGTTCCGGTGCAGGGGACCTAGGTTCCATCCTTGTTCCAAGAACTTCATCTGGCACACCACAACTAATGAAAGGCCTTTGCTGAACCCCGAAAGACTCAGAGCTTTTGTGTAATAGAGTAAAAGCATAAAAGAGAGAGAGAAAGCTTCTGACATAGACATCAGAAGGGGGTAGAAACAGTGCCCCCTTGCTAGTGTTAGCAATGGAGTTATATACTTTTTAATTACTTATTACAGTGAATCAAAAGAATGTCTGGAGGTTGTAAAGACCTTACTAGACCCACTCCCATAATTTATAGGATTAGCCAGGTTTTTTCCAGAAACTGTCCTCTAGCCGGATACATTATTATTATATAATCCTAAGGAATGTAGAGGGGAGAAAAAGTTTGTCCTTTCCTCCTCCTTGAGAATTCCAGACCCCTCTCCTTGAGGACCCCCCAGACTTCTTATCAACCTGCCTAGGATTTGACTCTCTCATTAAAAGTTCTCATTCCACAACTAAAACATCCAGCATACCTTAAGAAAGATCAGAGATCCTCTGTACCACAACTAAGACCTGACTCAGTCATATAAAAAAATAATTTTAAATCATTTAAAAATTTTTTAATTCTTTTATTGTAATATTTATTTTATTTGGCTGTGTCTGGCCTTTCGTTGCACCCCATAGACTAAATGTCCAGTTGTGGTGTGAAGGCATAGGTCCATCATGAGCCTGTGGGGTCATAAATCCCCGACCAAGAATCAAACTCCCGTCCCCTGCATTGAAAAGTGGATTCTTAACCGTGGACCAACAGGGAAGTCCATAAATACAAAAGGACATTGAAACGACCCAAGTGTCCATCAAAAGAAGAATGGATAAAGAAGATACACTACATATATACAATGGAATGTTTGCCATAAAAAAGAACAAAATAATTTTCTGCCATTTGAAGTCCCATGGATGGACTACGAGATTGTTGAATGGAATGGGTCAGACAAAAGGATGGATGTCATATGTCATCAAGTATATGTGGAGTCTAGAAAGGGGGACAAATGAACTTGTTTGCAGGAAAGAGATAGTCTTTTCTACAGAAAGCAAACATATGGTTACCAGATGGTAAGGAGGGAGAGAGAAGTTAGGAGATTGGGATGAAATGTACACACTACTATAGTTAGAACACATATCTGATGGGGACCTCTTGTGTACCTGAGAACTCTACTCTGTATTCTATAATGGCCTATATGGGAACAGAATTTAAGTAAAGAGTGTATATGTGTGGTTGATAAACTTGCTGTACACTGAGGCTAGCACAGCACTGTAGATCAATTATGCTTCAATAATAATTATAAATTAGTAGATTAACTACATTTCCTTCCAGTGTAAAATGTACACCTAAGAAGTTAACGAACACACCTCACAGCCTGTAGTTTGGCTGATATTTGTCTTCGCAGGCAACTTGTTTTAGTCACAAAGTCCTGTCCAACTCTTTGTGACCCCATGGACTGTGTAGCTCACCTGGCTCCACCTGCTCCTCTGTGGGATTTCCCAGACAAGCACAGTGGAGTGGGTTGCCATTTCCTTCTCCAGGGAATTTTCCCGACTGAGATATTGAACCTGGGTCTCCTTCACAGTAGGATTCGTTACCACTGAGCCACCTGGGAAGCCCTCACACCCAGCTAGGCCCATTGATTCAGACCTCCTACCAGAGCAAAGTGCTCTGGGATTCTTTCACTTAGGTACCAAAAGACTGGTGATAGGGCAGATAAGGTTGAAAGCTGTAGCTATGTCAAGGATCAAAGATGAAAATGGAGCCAGCCCTTTAATTAGAGATGGTTAATTCTCATTTAAGTGTCTGCATTTCTTAACAAGAAGCATGGCTCTATGTGTGGCCACAGAGCCTTGCACCAAACCCTTGACCCCCTGGAGGATATCAGACCATCTTACTGGCAGGTCTGGCCCTGCTCAGCCTCATATCTCTACTTGCACCATCTTGAAGTGAAACAAGAATTCCAATGCAGAAGATGTGGAGGACATCAGAGGCAATCCCAGGGTAGAAAAAAGTTCTATTTGAAACCAAAACCATGCTTGAATAGGTCACATCCCACCTTGGAAAAGACCCTGAATCTGGGAATCACTGAGGCAAAAATGGAGAAGGGGCTGGCGGAGGATGAGATGGTTAGATAGCTTCACTAACTCAATGGACATTAAGGAAACTCTGAGAGAGAACTGAGGATAGAGAAGTCAGAGCTGCTGAAGTCCATGATGTCTCAAAGAGTCCCGCGGTCTTAACAATACCTTCATTGGTCCTCATTCAGGCATGAGGTGGGCAGGCATTACAATCTGTCCAATCAAGAGGCCACTGAGTCAGGTGGGTGGGGTGATGCCTCCTGGGTGGGGACTTCTGCCTTTCTCTGTGCAGAGACCACTGTGTCCTGACCCATTCACTCGCCTGGTCTCTCTCATGTACCTCCTGTCGCCCTTTAATCTGCACTGCTCGTTGGAGTTGCTGGAATGGACTCAGACCTAGGAAATCTTGGAATGGTTAGTGTGGTTCCTCCCCACCCCCGGGCTAAGGACTTTGCAGAGGGACTGGTTGGCACTGGCTGAAACTGGTCATTTTTTGACTCAGCACCTCGCGATCAGTAACAGATCTGGGGATACACAGAGTCTGGATTCTTCTGGGTCCTCAGTACCCTCAGCGTCTCAGCAGGAAGGTTGGCCCGGCGACACACCTCCCGCAGCCCTTCTTCTCCCTCCGATTGTGTGGTGACATTGTGCGCGATTTTAGGATGACTACGGGGACTTCGCTCCAGGGTCTGGGCATGGGATTAGCTGTTGTCTGACCTGACCCAGCACCTCCTTTTTGTCCAGGAGGCACCTGTTTTCCTCTGAGTTTTTTTAATGTTTCGGATGCTGAATCTCAACTCAAAGACTTTAGCTCAACAGAGTGTCTATTTGTAGGGCTGGCAATGAATTATTAAATTTCCAGATCGCGCCCCTCATTTCCAAATTCAATTTTGCCTCTGCTATTCAAATGATATTGATATAAACTATTCTCCTCCATGGTACATTTCATACTAAAAGGGGAAACTGAGACTTAGTTCGCATAGTTGAAAACTGAACTTCATAAACTGGCAAACACTCACACAGGCAAAGTTTATTTTAGAGGGTAGAGATACAAACCTCTCAGCATAGAAACTGAGAGGGGTGCATGAGCCCCCAAAGGCAAGAATAGCAACAGTTTATATATTTACCGGTATTGATCTGTTCATTTTTGGTTGGCTTGGGGCACCTGCTATATGTAATTTTTGACCAATCAGTTAAAAAAGCTAAAATGTCCAGTTTGTCATTTTTATGACTTTTTGATTCCCCAGTCCTTGGGTTTGCTTTTGGGGTTTTTTTTTTAGGCATTCATTTGGCAGCCTGCAACTCTTTCTCATGACCTCAGGCTATTGTTTAAGGACCAGATGTATATTTAAAACTTAATGATCTAGCTGGTATATTTTTCCTTGATAATCTGTATGGCAATTACTGATTGTCTTATCATGGGTCTGGATGCTTTATGGCCCTTCAGACCAGGAATGCATTCCTCTGAATGCCTGAAAACTGTAACAAGTATAGCTATAGATTAGTGGAGCAGTACTCTTGCCTGGAAAATCCCATTGACGGAGGAGCCTGGTAGGCTGCAGTCCATGGGGTCGCTAAGAGTCGGACACGACTGAGCGACTTCACTTTCACTTTTTACTTTCTTGCATTGGAGAAGGAAATGGCAACCTACTCCAGTGTTCTTGCCTGGAGAATCCCAGGGACAGAGCAGCCTGGTAGGAGGCCATCTATGGGGTTGCACAGAGTCGGACACGACTGAGCGACTTCACTTTCACTTTTCACTTTCATGCATTGGAGAAGGAACTGGCAACCCACTCCAGTATTCTTACCTGGAGAATCCTGGGGATGGGGGAGCCTGGTGGGCTGCCGTCTGTGGGGTCGCACAGAGTTGGACACCACTGAAGCAACTTAGTGGCAGCAGCAGCAGCAGCACATTCTGAGATAGAGGGTAAAGTCTGCATGAATTTTTAATGAATGAGTCTTCTGAGGAGAACTGGAAGCTTTTCTTCCTATTCCTATCACCAAATATGGGCACCCAGGAGGCCTGTAGAAATCAAATTTTACCAAAGCCCACCTGGCCACACAGTCCCAAAGTCCTCCAGGCCTTCAGAAGTAATCTAATGTTCCCAACTAAATGTAAATCTTCTTGTGGGGAAGCCCTGCTTTTAAGTTGTCTAATAAAGATCTTAGACTGTGCTCTTCCCTTTCCTCTCTCTCCATAATTTCATGCAGCTGGGAAGTTATTCTAAACTTAGAGCTCAGATCTGAAGAAAAAGGAATAAAACCGAGACCACAAAAGCCCTCTATTGTGTGTCTCAGAGCTTCTTCCAGCCAAACTATAGAGCCCACACTGAGATAATAGCCAGAATAGCTCTTTCTGGTCAAGCCCTGTCCCCTTGAGGAAAGGATAACAAGAGCTACAGATAGCAAGCATGTTCACTTAAGTCCATATGCACTGATGGTGAATTTGTCCATTTAAAGGTTTCATCAGTGGATGCCTCCAAAACAACATAAAGTCTCCATTCTGCAATTGCAGGACCTAGTATTTCTTGAGTAGACGCCCTAGCTGCTGCCTGGCCAACTTCATCTGGAGTTTATGGCATTAGAAGCTGTGATTCCCAATCTCATGAGAAAGAAGTGAAAAAATTTGAAGTAAAATCTTCCTAGATCAATGAGACTGG
The DNA here is from genome assembly GCF_002263795.3 of Bos taurus. NCBI lineage: Eukaryota > Metazoa > Chordata > Mammalia > Artiodactyla > Bovidae > Bos > Bos taurus. The sequence continues at coordinate 13,069,638 of NC_037334.1, read as the reverse complement.
TGACTTCAAAGGGTAACTGTGTCTCCAAAACTGGGAAAGAGAAAATAAAGAGGGTTCTCAAATATGGCACAAATATTGTTTTTAAGGCCTGTGCTGGAAAAAAAAAAAAAAAAGAGTTGTTTTTCATTACACATGCAAAATGAAAGAAAAATATCCATAAACAGAATAACCTTCTTTAATACAAGATTTAAAATACACATAATGATAGTAAGTGAAGGAAAAGAAAGAAACAGAAGGTATAACTAACAATCACTGAGATTTTCTAAAAATTAATGACAGACAACAATGGTAGACACATGAAGCTCAGTGAATTTTAAATATGAAAACACCTGAAATGGAGACCAAAGTATATCATATTCAGAGCAAGAAAAATCAAAGGCAAAAGAATATATTTTAAGAATCTAGAGTATGTGGGATGGGAAACATCCCTGGTGGTCCATGGTTAAGAATCTGCCTGCCATTCAGGGGACACAGCTTTGATCCCTGGTCTGGGAAGATCCCACATGCCTCAGGGCAACTAAGCCCTTGCACCCTAGAGCTCATGCTTTGCAACAAGAGAAGCCACTTCAATGAGAAGCCCACGCACCACAGCTACACAGTAATCCCCACAGGACTCAACCAGAGAAAGCTCACATGCAGCAACGAAGACCCAGGGGAGCCAAAAATAAATAAATAAAGCTTTTAAACTGTATAGGATTCTATATCAAGCGATATCATCCTTAAAAAATAAATAAGAACTTTCTAAGACAAAAATTGAGGGTGTTGGTCATTACATTGAAGTTGATGTTAGTCAACCTGCTTTGAAAGAAATGTTCAAAATTCATAAAAAGAATACAAATGATGAAAGTGGATTAGAAGAAGAAGACAATTTTTATATTATATATAACAAATGTAAAAACTAATTTATGTAAAAAAAATAACAACAATGACATTGCTAATGAAAACCTTGTGGAGTGAAATAAGAGACGGGGGAATTGAGACTAGTCTGGTATGAGGTGCCTGTACAACCACTGCAGAAGTCAAGTGTTACTTGACAGAGGATGTGGGTTAGTTCTAACTGTACACCAAAAACTCAAGGGCAACCACTAAAAACGTTTTTTGGTGTTTTTTTTTTAATGTGTAATTGATAGATAAAAGAGGATAAAATGAAGAATCAGGTAAAATGCCCAATTAAAGTCAGAGAAGGTAGAAAAAAGGGGGAAGGAAACTGAACAAAAGAGCCAGGGCAACAAACAGAAACAGTAGAAGGTATGGTAGATATTAACCCAACTGTATTAATCACCACTTGAAGCACCAATAGTCTCAAAGCAAATGAAAGACAAATAGAGTAATAGATGTTAAAAATTCTAATTTTATGTTGTATACAAAAAACTCATTTTAAATATGGACACACAGGTAGATGAAAGGTAAAGGGATACAGAAAGATGTACCATGCCAAAACTAATCAAAAGAAAGGTGGCACTGGCATATCAATTTCAGACTATGCATATTACAGACCTAGGAAGCCTGAGATAAAAAGCAGCTTTACATAATGACAGTCAGCTCCATTCTCCAAGAAGGCAAATGAATCCTTCATGTGTACACTCAGAACAACAAAGGGGCAAAATAAAGCAAGGCCTGAAAGAGTGCAAGGAGAAATACATGAAACCATCATTACAGTCATACATCCTCACCCTCTTGTCAAAAGCTATAAATTTCATTAGGCAGAAAATCAGGAAGGACAGAGTTGAACTGAATAAGCACTATAGAACAACTTGATTTAATTGTAATTTATGGAATGCTTTATGCAACAAGGACAGAATACACATTCTCAAGTTTACCCGGAACATTCACCAAGACAGAACACACACTCTGGGATATAAAACATGCCTTAACAAATCTGAAAAAAAAAAAAAAATCATATAAACTATGCTCTTCAAAGGCATGTGAAAGTGAAAGTTGCTCAGTCATGCCTGACTCTTTTCGACCCCATAGACTATAGAGTCCATGGAATTCTCCAGGCCAGAATACTGGAGTGGGTAGCCTTTCCCTTCACCAGGGGATCTTCCCAACCCAGGGATTGAACCCAGGTCTTCCACATTGCAGGTGGATTCTTTACCAGCTGAGCCACCAAGGAAGCCCCTCAAAGACATTTATCTAGATATAAATAATAACAACAATAAAAATGAAATAGATGTCAATAACAGCAAGAGAGCTGGAAAACATCAATATGTGGAGATTCAACAAATTTTTAAAAAATACATAAGATCAAAGAAGTCTCAAGAAAAAGGAAATATATTTTCAGCTAAATGAAGGGAAAACACATTTCAAAAGATGTGGGATGCAGCAAAAGCATTGCCTAGAGGGAAATTTATGCCAGGAAACAAATATACTGGGAAAACACCAAGATGCAGAATTTTAAAAATAATAAAAGTTAGGGGGAAAATGTAACGTAATTGTGGGATATTGATGGAGAATAAAATTTTAACTCTCAGTTTTTGACAAGATTAGCAATGCTGATAAAGATCTAGTCAAGATAACTAAGAAAGGGGAAACAAAAAGTATGAATATCAGAAAGGAACAGAGAGGGAATTGAAAATGAAAAAGGATTTGATAAAATCCAACCTCCATTGATGATTACAAACTACTAACAGAGGTAACTTTCACTTTTTGAGAAGGAACACCCTCATGAGTCCTGTGGCCAAATCTATAACGTGATTATCCCTGTAAAACATCTGAAAGGATCCATATACAATGACAAAGATAGCTTCTGGAATTAATAAGAGGCTGAGATCAATGGTTCATCAATTGCTTTCCTACAGAACCAAGTGAACTTGGACCCAAGTACTCAAATGCACTCAACTGTTAACTTGGATGAAGATGGAAAAGCGATTCAAATGAAAAGGAAATCCTTTAAACAGATACCACGGGAAATAATGCATAGTTACATAAAGCACACACAGACACACAACAAATGTAGACACAGGCCTAACACATTGCAAAAAAAAATTCAAGACGTTTGTTAGATCTAAATGTAAAATGTAAAAGCAATAAACTCCTAGAAAATAACAAAGAAGGAAATGTATGTGACTTTGGCTTCTTTGATGAATTCTCAAATATAACACAAAATGCAAGGTCTGTAAAAGAAAACAAAAAGGTAGAATTTCACTTCAAAGAAAAGAAAAAAACACCTTGCTCTGAGGAAGATGGTGTTAAGAAAATGAACAGGCAAGCCAGGGTGCAGGAAAAAAAATCTCTGCAAAACTCCTATGTGATAAATGATATGGTATCCAACATACCCAAAGAACTATTAAAGCTCAATAGTAAGAAGAATAAAACCTAGTTTAAAATAGGCAAAATGTCTGAATAAACAGTTCCCCAAAGAAGATATATTGAAAAGATATAGGCTATATGAAAACATACTCAACATCAAATGTCAGTAGGAAATGGAAAATAAAACAGTCATGAGGCATGAGGACACAGTTATAAATGGCTCAAATTCAAAACTCTTGAACACAAAATATTGGTGAAAATGTGAATATAATTCTCAGTTACTGCTGAGGGGAAAGGAACTTGGTATCCCAATAATGAAAGATAGAAGATTTCCATCAAGAAAATAGACTCTTACTATGTATAGTAAGATCCAGCAATCATACTCTGTTAGTAGTTTGCTATTTATCCCCATGTTTGCAGAAAACTTGTACACAAAGTTTACTCATGATTCACATGAGTTAAACAAGATATGCTTCAAGAGTCAAATCATCAGTGGTATATTCATATGATGAAATACTTGGTGATAAAAAAGAAATGAGGCGGCTTCCAGGTGATCCAATGGGTAAGAATCTACCTTGCAAAAAAAAAAAAAAAGAATCTACCTTGCAATGCAGGGGACACCAGTTTGATCCCCCACATGCTGTGGGGCAACTAAGCCAGCACACCACAACAACTGAGCCTGTGCCCCACAACTACTGAAGCCCCCATGCCCTAAAGCCCATGCTCCAAAACAAGAGAAGTCATTGTAATAAGAAACCTGTGCACTTCAGCAAAAAGTAGCCCCCACTCTCTGCAACCTCACACACACAGCAATGAAGCCCCAGCGCAGCCAAAAATAAATGAGGTTTCAAGCTATGGAAACACGTGGAGGAAGCTTAAAAGTATATTGCTAAGTGAAATAAGCCAATCAAACAAGGCTATCTACTGTATGGTTCCAAGCATATGACGATCTGGCAAAGACAAAAGCATGAGACAGTAAAATGATCTTCGGTTCTGAAGGATTTGGGGGCTAGAAAAAGAGACGAATCAATAGGTGAAGCACAGATATTTTTAGGGACGTGAAAGTACACTGCTATGCTGTGCCTAGTCATGTTCGACTCTTTGCGACCCCATGGACTGTCATCCACCAGACTCCTCTGTCCATGGGGATTCTCCAAGAAAATATACTAGAGCAAGTTGCCATGCCCTCCTCCAGGGGATCTTCCCAACCCAGGGATAGCCTATCTGCATTGCAAGAGGATTCTTTACCAGCTGAACTACCGGGGAAGCCCCAGAAGTACACAACATGTGCAAAAACAATGGACAGAAGTATTTGCCAAACCCAGACATTAAACATACATTATGCAATACAATACAAAAAACCCATGCTAAAGTAATCTGTGGACTTTGATGCATCAGTATTGTTTCAACAATTGTCACACATGATTTTTTTAAAGTGAATCCTGAGTTATGTGAGAACTCTATAATTTCTGATCAATTTTTATCTTAACCTGAAAGTGTTCTAAAAAGCTGAGTCTGGAGTTCCCTGGTGTTCCAGTGGTTAGGACTCAGTGCTTTCAATGCCCTGGCCCCAGGTTCAATCACTGGTCAGGGAATTAAGATCCTGCAAGTTGTGTGGTGCAGCCGCCAAAAAAAAAAAGAAACTTAAGTATATTAGGGCGGGGGGAGTGGGGAATGAAGAAAGATCTGTACAACTCACCCCTGATGACTGCCTGATGTTTAGTTAGATGTGGTGACCACTGGGTTTGGTTCTCCATCAAGGCTGTCCCAATTCAGGGATAAAGGGCAGCAAGTCTCCACTGAGCTCCACCGGGCACCAGGGTGCACTGTCATCCTGAGTCTAGGCACTTCCCTGAGCTGTGCATTCAGTTCATCCCCAGCAACTACCCAGGGAACCAAGGTGTTGGAGGAGGGTGGCTCCTCCAGCACCACAGGATCTTTCAAAGGATCAAAGAAAGAAATGTCCTTTCTCCAAGGGAGACATAAGCCAGACAGACGAGGTTTGGCTCCATCATACCACAAGTAGGTGTGAGCAGCCAAGCTGAGCTGCTGTTTCCAGAACGAGGGCTATAACAGGCACCTCAGTGGAGGGTCATACAATCAGAGCTTATGGGAGGCCTGTATTTTCTAGAGAACCCAGAATATGAGTAACTGAGCAAGATGCTATTGGTCCTCCTGGGAACAAGATACCTGCCTCTTGTCTGCAGAAAAACAGCCTCTGAAGCCTTCTTCATAGTAGAGTAAATTTAATCAGAGACAAGAGAAAATGCAAAAAGAAAGAAAAACAGTCAAGCAAGACAAAGTAATATATGGAATACATTCTATGGAATAATAAATAATAATGGAAGAAGTTAACTCTAGGGGCTTCCGGGTTGGCTCAGTGGTGAAGAATCCACCTACCAATGCAGGAGACACCGGTTCAATCCCTGATCCAGGAAGATCCCACATGCCTCTGAGCAACTAAGCCCATGTGCCACAACTACTGATCCTGTGCTCTAGAGCCCGGAAACTGCAACTACTGAGCCCACATTCATGGGCCCTGCACCCTAGAACCCCTGCTCCAGAACAAGAGAAGCCACCGCAGTAAGACCCCACTCACCACAACTAAAGAAAAGCCTGTGCAGCAACGAAGACCTAGCACAGCCAAAAAAGAAAAGAAAAATAAATAAATAATTTTTTTAAAGAAGTTAACTCTATGCTGCCCACAATCAGGCAGACCCTAGGCTGGTTGGAACTAGAAGTCTGATGATGTTAACTCCAGATTACCTCACCACCAAACAATCAGAAGAATGTCCACAAGCTGACCACACATCCCACAACCTTCTCCCTCACCCTGTCTTTAAAAACCTCTCTCAGAATCTTCCAGAGAGTTCAGGCCTATGAAGTTCTAGCTATCTGGATGCCTGGCTCGATGCCCTGCAATAAACACTACACTTTCCTTCACCACATCCCAGTGTCACTAGACTGGCTTTGCTGCCCAACAGCATGTGGACCCAAGTTTGGTTCCATAAACCCATAGAGAGAATTACAGCTCTACCAGCATATAAATGTGAGACCCAGGGCTGTGCTTTGCATCAGAAGCCTATGGACAACTTAAGGCCTTACTCCAGAGAGCCTCCCATCATGGCTCAGAGGGTTAGAGGCCTCCTCCACGACACTGATAGCTTTATGGAGCTTAAGAAATCAGAACTTAAGTTGGATTTGAACCAACGCCTTTGCTGCACCAGCTGAGACTGGGTGTTGGTCCACCAGTACCAGAGGGCAAGGGTCTCTGTTGCAATAGATGCAGGGCCGACAGCCCCAGAGTGACTTAAAACTTTTGATGAGTCTTCTGGAATCTCATCACCTCCTGGCTGCCTTTATTCCTGTCTCTTGTCTTTTCGTTTCTCTCTGAAATAACTGCTCTCTATGCGGTATTCTTGCCTGTGAATTCCCATGGACAAAAGGAGCCTGGTGGGACAAAAGATGAGACATGACTTAGTATCTAAACAACAACCAAATAGTGACTACCTTTTAGGCTCACCTCCTTCGCCGGTACACTCATCCTTCTAGCCCCTAGCCCTCCCTCCAGGTCTAATGTCTGGGTAATCCCAACCTCAGTCACACCTTCACTCTAAACACAGGTTCCAGCTAAGACATCAACCTAGGACCACTGGAAGGAGAGCCCCGTTCTCATATTCCTGCTCCCAACTCTGTGTCCTCCAACTAGAGAGGAAACTCCTGTTCCCCAACTCAGAAACTGCTAACTCTGAGACCTCCAAACTGACAACTAATGCTTGGTGGAGTCAGCAATGCCACACAGGGCAGCACAGGGCACAGGAAAACCTCCCCAGCAAACACCAGCTCACAGAGGAGTAGCCTCCAGGCTTTCTTATCAGCCTGTCCAAGTAAGATGCCCTAGTGGAAAAGAAGCGGTGAGGCTTAACTTTCACTAGTGAAGCATCCAGTATGTAGATCCCAAATAATCATCTCAAGAACAAAAAAGTGCAAGAAAAATAGGCATTTCGCATTGGATTGTTTATAAAGAAACACTAAAAGTAGTAATTAAAACTGGTTAGCTGAGCATGGCTGGAGTTAAGAGCACAGAAGTGGGGGAATACATGGAGAAGGGAGTCTGAGATACTTTCCTCCCTTGGGAATTTAAACTATGTAAAAACTGCAAGTTCCAGTCCTTTGAGGAGGCAGGGTTGTGTTGTGTGTTTGTCACTCATTGGTGTCCAACTCTTTGCAACCCTATGGACTGTAGCCTGCCTGGCTCCTCTGTCCATGGGGTTCTCCAGGCAAGAATACTGGAGGGGGTTGCCATTTCCTTCTCCAGAAAGAAGGGGTTGTGGGAAGGGATAAATTAGGAGGTTGGGATTAACATACACACACTGCTGCTGCTGCTAAGTCACTTCAGTTGTGTCCGACTCTGTGAGACCCTGTAGATGGCAGCCCACAAGGCTCCCCCATCCCTGAGATTCTCCAGGCAAGAACACTGGAGTGGGTTGCCATTTCCTTCTCCAATGTATGAAAGTGAAAAGTGAAAGTGAAGTTGCTCAGATCAGATCAGTCACTCAGTCGTGTCCGACTCTTTGCGACTCCATGAATCGCAGCACGTCCGACTCTTTGCGACTCCATGAATCGCAGCACGCCAGGCCTCCCTGTCCATCACCAACTCCCGGAGTTCACCCAGACTCACGTCCATCGAGTCAGTGATGCCATCCAGCCATCTCATCCTCTGTTGTCCCCTTCTCCTCTTGCCCCCAATCCCTCCCAGCATCAGAGTTTTTTCCAATGAGTCAACTCTTCGCATGAGGTGGCCAAAGTACTGGAGTTTCAGCTTTAGCATCATTCCTTCCAAAGAAATCCCAGGGCTGATCTCCTTCAGAATGGACTGGTTGGATCTCCTTGCAGTCCAAGGGCCTCTCAAGAGTCTTCTCCAACACCACAGTTCAAAAGCATCAATTCTGCGGTGCTCAGCCTTCTTCACAGTCCAACTCTCACATCCATACATGACCACAGGAAAAACCATAGCCTTGACTAGACGAACCTTTGTTGGCAAAGTAATGTCTCTGCTTTTGAATATGCTATCTAGGTTGGTCATAACTTTCCTTCCAAGGAGTAAGCATCTTTTAATTTCATGGCTGCAGTCACCATCTGCAGTGATTTTGGAGCTCCCCAAAATAAAATCTGACACTGTTTCCACTGTTTCCCCATCTATTTCCCATGAAGTGATGGGACCGGATGCCATGATCTTCGTTTTCTGAATGTTGAGCTTTAAGCCAACTTTTCCACTCTCCTCTTTCACTTTCATCAAGAGGCTTTTTAGTTCCTCTTCACTTTCTGCCATAAGGGTGGTGTCATCTGCATATCTGAGGTTATTGATATTTCTCCCGGCAATCTTGATTCCAGCTTGTGTTTCTTCCAGTCCCGCGTTTCTCATGATGTACTCTGCATATAAGTTAAATAAGCAGGGTGACAATATACAGCCTTGACATACTCCTTTTCCTATACGGAACCAGTCTGTTATTCCATGTCCAGTTCTAACTGTTGCTTCCTGACCTGCATACAGATCTCTCAAGAGGCAGGTCAGGTGGTCTGGTATGCCCATCTCTTTCAGAATTTTCCACAGTTTCTTGTGGTCCACACAGTCAAAGGCTTTGGCATAGTCAATAAAGCAGAAATAGATGTTTTTCTGCAACTCTCTTTCTTTTTTGATGATCCAGTGGATGTTGGCAATTTGATCTCTGGTTCTTCTTCCTTTTCTAAAACCAGCTTGAACATCTGGAAGTTCACGGTTCATGTATTGCTGAAGCCTGGCTTGGAGAATTGTAAGCATTACTTTGCTAGCGTGTGAGATGAGTGCAACTGTGCGGTAGTTTGAGCATTATTTGGCATTGCCTTTCTTTGGGATTGGAATGAAAACTGACCTTTTCCAGTCCTGTGGCCACTGCTGAGTTTTCCAAATTTGCTGGCATATTGAGTGCAGCACTTTCACAGCATCATCTTTCAGGATTTGAAATAGCTCAACTGGAATTCTATCACCTCCACTAGCTTTGTTCATAGTGATGCTTCTAAGGCCCACTGGACTTCACATTCCAGGATGTCTGGCTCTAGCTCACTTAGCAACCCCATGGACTGCAGCCTGCCAGGCTCATTGGTCCATGGGATTTTCCAGGCAAGAGTACTGGAGTAGGGTGCCATTGCCTTCTCCAGAAAGAAGGGGTTGTGGGAAGGGATAAATTAGGAGGTTGGGATTAACATACACACACTACTATGCATAAAATGTGTTTCCTAGCTGGCTCGGTGGTAAAGAATCTGCCTGTCAATGCAGGAGACGTGGTTTCCATTCCTGGGTTGGGAAGATCCTCTAGAGAAGGGAATGGCTACCCACTCCAGTATTCCTGCCTGGATAATTCCCAACAGAGGAACCTGGCAGGCTACAGTTCATGGGGTTGTAAAGAGTCCACCATGACCGAACGACCTTCACATTCATTTTTCAATTAAGAAAAAAAAAAGATAAAGGGACAAAAGCCTCTGAAACCAAAAGATTTGGTGGGCTTGCACATTGGTGAACACATGGTGGTGCTGGGACTGTGGCAGGCCTGGAGAGGACATGGAAGTTCTGTGCCTCTTCTGTGCCAAACCTTGCCTTACACATCTCTTCCATCTGTTCATTTGTATTCTTCAAAATAGCCTTTGCAATAAATCAGCAATAGCAACTTAAAAATCAGATTCTTTAAACAGAAAATGGATATAAAACTGCAACCTATTAAAAAAAAAAATTTGCAAACTAAAAAACAAGGGACATTAAGGTTTGTCCCGCTATTATAGTAAACAGAATGGTCCCCTGTGGACAGAATGATGACCCTCCATGTGGTCAAGGGACACTCTGGAAAAGGCACAGGGCTGAGGGTGCAGAGCTGCCCAGAAAGGCTCCAAGTCAGGCCGAAGACAGGGACCTGACCATGCACTTGGGGTCCTCACTGTCAGCCACACACCAACGCTACCAACCATATGGTACTGAGGTCTGCGCAGCACCGGGAGAGCACTGTAGTCCAGAGACTTCCGAGTTGACCGAGAGGACGCCAGTTAAGGCTGATCCCGACCAGATCTTTGGCGAGTCCCCGCAAACCCGGGCAGCACACTCCCCATTGTGAAGTGTTCTGAATCTCTCTGTGTACTTCCCTGGATTCCAACGACCAGTGCATATACGAAGGCAACAAGAAGATAATGAAGGGCTACCACGAACCCCGAAGCGTAGGCTAAACGCCTCCTTCCGAGCATCTAAGGGACAACGAAAGGACAACCACACGCAGAAGGCACATCGTCCCGCCCACCTGCTTCAGCAGCCTCCTGGTTGGGCAGATCCCAGTGCCCCGCCCCTCATGCATGAGAAATGACCTAGGGAAGGTGGGATGAGACCTGCCACCTCCAGGCACCTTTGGATTGTGACAGAAGTATTTCCTCTCCTGAAATTGCCTGTGCTGTCTTCACCTGTTTCTCCTGCCCTGGGATCCCTGATTCTGTTTCAAGGCAGAGCAAGTACAGATTAGAGTATGGCCCACACCAGAGGCCATACTGGCACAAGAGGGTCTTATGGAGGTCCTCCATGGGTCAAGGGTTTGGTGGAAGGCTCTATGGCCACTCATGGAACTGTGGTTCTTCTCAAAAAAAGCAGAGGATGTCCTTGGTGGTCCAGTGGTTAAGAACCAGTCTGCCAACCAGGTAACACAGATTTGATCCTTGGTCCAGGAAGATCGCATATGCCACTGGGCAGTTGAGCCAGTGGGCCACAGCTACTGAGCTCGCACTTGGCAATAAAAGAAGCCCTTGCAATGAGAAGCCCACTTACAGTGACTAGAGCAAGCTTGGGTGCACAGCAACGAAGACCAAGCATGACCAGAAAGAAAGAAAAGAGAAACAGACACTTAAATATGAATTCACCATCTACAATAAAGCAACTGATTACATTTTCATCTTTGGTCCTTCAGCCTTCTATCCATCCCATCACCATCCCCACTCCTGAGGTACTTATCCTAAAGAATTTCCGATCACTTGGCTCCGGTAGTCCAAAATGCATTACTTGGATGAAATCTCAAAAACGAAAGAATGATCTCTGTTCGTTTCCAAGGCAAACCATTCAATATCATGGAAATCCAAGTCTATGCCCCAACCACTAATGCTGAAGAAGCTGAAGTTGAACAGTTCTATGAAGACCTATAAGACCTTCTAGAACATCCAGAAAAGATGTTCTTTTCATTATAGGGGACTGGAATACAAAAGTAGGAAGTCAAGAAACACCTGGAGTAACAGGCAAATTTGGCCTTGGAGTACAGAATGAAGCAAGGCAAAGGCTAATAGAGTTCTGCCAAGAGAACGCACTAGTCATAGCAAACACCCTCTTCCAACAATACAAGAGAAGACTCTACACATGGACATCACCAGATGGTCAACACAGAAATCAGATTGATTATATTTTTTGCAGCCAAAGATGGAGAAGCTCTATACAGTCAGCAAAAACAAGATTGGGAGCTGACTGTGGCTAGGATCGTGAACTCCTTATTGCCAAATTCAGACTGAAATTGAAGAAAGTGGAGAAAACCACTAGACCATTTAGGTATGACCTAAATCAAATCCCTTACGGCTATACAGTGGAAGTGAGAAATAGATTTAAGGGACTAGATCTGATAGACAGAGTGCCTGATGAACTATGGGATAAGTTTCGTGACATTGTACAGGAGACAGGAATCAAGACCATCCCGAAGAAAAAGAAATGCAAAAAAGCAAAATGGCTGTATGTGAAAAGAAGGGAAGCAAAAAGCAATGGAGAAAAGGACAGATATACCCATTTGAATGCAGAGTTCCAAAGAACAGCAAGGAGAGATAAGAAAGCCTTCCTCAGTGATCAATGTAAAGAAATAGAGGAAAACAATAGAATGGGAAAGACTAGCGATCTCTTCAAGAAAATTAGAGATACCAAGGGAACATTTCATGCAAAGATGGGCACAATAAAGGACTGAAATGGTAGGGACCTAACAGAAGCAGAAGATATGAAGAAAGGGTGGCAAGAATACACAGAAGAACTGTACAAAAAATATCTTCATGACCCAGATAATCACGATGGTGTGATCACTCACTGAGAGCCAGACATCCTGGAATGTGAAGTCAAGTGGGCCTTAGAAGCATCACTACAAACAAAGCTAGTGGAAGTGATGGAATTCCAGTTGAGCTATTTCAAATCCTGGAAGATGATGCTGTGAAAGTGCTGCACTCAATATGCCAGCAAATTTGGAAAACTCAGCAGTGGCCATAGGACTGGAAAAGGTCAGTTTTCATTCCAATCCCAAAGAAAGGCAATGCCAAATAATGCTCAAACTACCATACAGTTGCACTCGTCTCACACGCTAGCAAAGTAATCCTTTCAATTCTCCAAGCCAGGCTTCAGCAATACATGAACCGTGAACTTCCAGATGTTCAAGCTGGTTTTAGAAAAGGAAGAAGAACCAGAGATCAAATTGCCAACATCCACTGGATCATCAAAAAAGAAAGAGAGTTGCAGAAAAACATCTATTTCTGCTTTATTGACTATGCCAAAGCCTTTGACTATGTGGACCACAAGAAACTGTGGAAAATTCTGAAAGAGATGGGCATACCAGACCACCTGACCTGCCTCTTGAGAGATCTGTATGCAGGTCAGGAAGCAACAGTTAGAACTGGACATGGAATAACAGACTGGTTCCGTATAGGAAAAGGAGTATGTCAAGGCTGTATATTGTCACCCTGCTTATTTAACTTATATGCAGAGTACATCATGAGAAACGCGGGACTGGAAGAAACACAAGCTGGAATCAAGATTGCTGGGAGAAATATCAATAACCTCAGATATGCAGATGACACCACCCGTACGGCAGAAAGTGAAGAGGAACTCAAAAGCCTCTTGATGAAAGTGAAAGAGGAGAGTGGAAAAGTTGGCTTAAAGCTCAACATTCAGAAAATGAAGATCACGGCATCTGATCCCATCACTTCATGGCACATAGACGGGGAAACAGTGGCTGGCTTTATGTTTCTGGGCTCCAAAATCACTGCAGATGGTGATTGCAGCCATGAAATTAAAAGACGCTTATTCCTTGTAAGGAAAGTTATGACCAACCTAGATAGCATACTCAAAAGTAGAGACATTACTTTGCCAACAAAGGTCCGTCTAGTCAAGGCTGTGGTTTTTCCTGTGGTCATGTATGGATGTGAGAGTTGGACTATAAAGAAAGCTGAGCACCGAAGAATTGATGCTTTTGAACTGTGGTGTTGGAGAAGACTCTTGAGAGTCCCTTGGACTGCAAGGAGACCCAAGCAGTCCATCCTAAAGGAGATCAGTCCTGGGTGTTCATTGGAAGGACTGATGTTGAAGCTGAAACTCCAATACTTTGGCCACCTGATGTGAAGAGCTGACTCATTTGAAAAGACCCTGATGCTGGGAATGATTGAAGGCAGAAGGAGAAGGGGATTACAGAGGATCAGATGGTTGGATGGCATCACCAGCTTGATGGATATGGGTTTGGGTGGACTCCGGGTGTTGGTGATGGACAGGGAGGCCTGGCGTGCTATGGTCCATGGGGTTGCAAAGAGTCAGACATGACTGAGTGACTGAACTGAACTGAACTGAATTGGCTCCGGTAGGAGCTCTGAATCACTCAGCCATGTGTGTGTGCTAGGACAAACCTCAGTCAAACCACAGGCTGTGAGGTGTATGCTTTAATTTCTCAGATGTATGTTTTACACTGGAAGGCAATTTTATTTATTTATAATTATTATTGGAGCATAGCTGATCTACAATGCTGTGCTAGCTTCAAGTGTACAGCAAGTGAATCAGCCACACAAATATACACACACACTCTTTTCTTAGATTCTCCTCCCATATAGGCCATTACAGAGTACAGGGTAGAATTCCCTTGTCTACATAAGAGGTCCCCATCAGTTATATATTCCACATTTAGTAGTGTGTACATGTCATCCCAGTCTCCTAATTTATCCCTCTGTCTTTATCCACTATTAACCATACATTTGCTCTCCACAGCCCATCTGTCCTGCAAACGAGTTCACTTGCACCCCCTTTTTATACTCTACATATAAGTGACATCACACAACATCCATCCTTCTCTGTCTGACCCACTCCACTCAGCATAATCTCATGGCCCATCCATGTGGCTGCAAATGGCAATATTTTCTTTTTTTTTTTAATGGCTGATATTCCATTACGTATGTGTACCATACTTTCTTTATCCATCCCCCTGTTGATGAACATTTGGGTTGTTTACATGTCCTGGCTACTGTAAATACTGCTTCAGTGAACATCAGGATGCAGGTGTGTTTTCAAATTATGATTTTCTCCAGCTATATGCCTAGGAGTGGGTTTTCTGGGTCTTATGATAGCTCTTAATATCTTCTGCTTCTGTTAGGTCCATACCATTTCTGTCCTTTATTGTGCCATCTTTGCATGACATGTTCCCTTGGTATCTCTAATTTTATTGAAGCGATCTCTTGTCTTTCCCATTCTGTTGTTTTCCTCTAGTTCTTTGCATTGATCACTGAGGAAGGCTTTCTTATCTCTCCTTGCTATTCTTTGGAACTTTGAATTCAAATGGGTATATCTTTCCTTTTCTCCTTTGCCTTCAGCTTCTCTACTTTTCGCAGCTATTTGTGAGGCCTCCTCAGACAACTATTTTGCCTTTTTGCACTTCTTTTTCTTGGGGATGGTCTTGATCACTGCCTCCTGTACAATGTCACAAACCTCTGTCCATAGTTCTTCAGGCACTCTGTTTTTAGTTTTTTAAGGACCTTCCATAGTGTTCTCCATAGTGGCTGTACCAATTTACATTCTAAACAACAGTGTAGGAAGGTACCCTTTTCTCCACACCCTCTCTAGCATATATTGTTTGTAAATCTTTTGATGATGGCCATTCTGACCAGTGTGAGGTGCTTTTGAACCTTGTACTTTTGATTTTCATTTCTTTAACAACTAGTAATACTGTGCATCTTTTCTTGTGTTTTTGGCCATCTGTATGTCTTTGTTGTAGAAATCTCTATTTAGATCTTCACATATTTTGATTTTTTTTTTCTGATTTTTTTTTTTTATATACAGTTGCATTTGCTGTTCGTATATTTTGGAGATTAATTCCATGTGGTTGCTTCATTTGCACATATTTTCTCCTATTCTGAGGATGGTTGTTTTGTTTATGGTCTCCTTTGCTGTGCAAAAACTTTTAAGATTAATTAGATCCCATTTTTTGGTTTTATTTTCATTACTTTAGGAGGTGGACCAAAGAATAGATTGCTGTGATTTATGACAAAGAGTATCCTGTCTGTTTTCCTCAAAGAGTTTTATAGTGTCCAGCCTAACTTGAAAGTCTATAATCCATTGTGAGTTTATTTTTGGGTATGGTGTTAAGGAGTGTCCTAATTTCATTGTTTCATGTGTACCTGCTGCTGCATAGTGGCCATGGTGGTTTTACAGAGGGAGCAGAGGATCATCTGGCTTTGAGAGCCTGGCATGTGGGAAATTTTAAATCAATGTTCCCTGTGGCTAGAAAACCTTGCAATATCTATATCTATATCTATATCTATATCTATATATATATGACAGTTGTACTCCTATTTCCACTGATAAATGAAAAACAATTGTATGTGAGGTAGGAATGCATCTGGAAACTTGTCCCACTCCATGGGCATAGCTTTATTGAGGTATACCTAGTTGATTCATTGGAAAAGTCCCTGATGCTGAGAAGGATTGAAGGCAAAAGGAGAAGGGGGCAGCAGAGGATGAGATTGTTAGATAGCATAACCGATTCAATGGACATGAATATGAGGAAACTCCCACAGACAGTGAAGGTGGCAAGCCTGACATGATGCAGTCCATGGGGTCACAAAGAGTCGGGCATGACTTAGCAACTGAAGAACAACCACTGACTAATAAAACTGCATTTAAAGATTACAGCATGATGATGATCTGATGTACTGTATTGTACAATTGAAATGTCCTAAAAGAGTGGATCTTAAGCATTCGGACCACATACAAAAAATGAAGGCAACTAAGTGACGTATGTATTAAGTAATCTGGAAACTCCTTTTGGTTCCCAAGAGACTTCACTGCAAAACCCTTTTCCATTGTAAAAACACTTCATGCATTGGTTTATTTGAACAGCTTTATTGAGATGTATTACACATATTGTAGAAGGCATCCATTAAGTGTACATTTTATAGATTTCAAATATTTGTAGGTAGATGCAATCATCACAATAGTCAACTTAAAAAAATTACTTTAGGTGCCTCATGGGTTAAGAATCCACAAGCAGGGGACAAGGATACAGTTCCTCATGGGGGAACTAAGCCCTCATACCACGATCTGAGAGAAGCCTAAAGGTCACAATGAAAGATCCTACATGCTGCAAGGAAGTGTGCTGCCACTAAGACCAACCAAATAAAATAAATGAATAAATATTGCAAAGTGTTTAACAAATATTTGTTTGGCTAAGTCAAGTCTTAGTTGTGGCACAGGGCATTTTTGATCTTTGTTGGGGCATGCTGGATGAAGTTTTATTTGTTTTAGTTGCCAAATGGGAACATTTAGTTGAGGGATGTGGGATGAAGTTCCCTAAACAGGGATGGAAACCAGGCCCCCTGGATTGAGAATGTGGAGTCTTAGCCACTTGACCACCAGGGAAATCCCACAATGAGATAAGTTGATAGAAAGTAATCCATGCCTCATGTTCTAGATCTTCAATATGAAAAAGTTTTAAAACTTTATGTTGTTTATGTTGTATTTACTAAGGATCTTTCCTCAAGTGTATCTTGGAACGGTGAACTTCTCCTAATTTTAGAAATGAAAACTGTATAAGTTAATTCTGTAAGGGTGGGGGAACTGAAGCAGGGTCGGATTCCCCACATCAGGGCAATAATTGTTTGGGACAGAGGGGAAGCATCTGAGGCTGTTTAAGAGTGCAGCTGCTGATCTGTGAGGACTGAATGGAGTGAGAACAACACAGACAATCCTGTAATCATTCTTAATGGAATTCATTTCATCACAGTCTTTGACTAGAGGTGTATCTTATGGGTCACTGGTAATATGGCACTGAAAATACCCATGATGAATAACAAATTACTTTTTTGACAAAAATTGTGACTGAAAATAAGAAAATGACCTAAGAATAATGTAGCTGACCTTCTTTTTATGGGATGAAACTGACTGATACTGAACAATGATTAAAGGAAGAAAACTGCAAGATTTTTCAGGATACTCATAAATAAGATGGGCACTTTAATATATTCTTTGAGGAAATGGAAAACAACATGTGTTAGCTAACAAATGCTTCAAAAACGGTTGGTATGTATTTGAAATGAGTACATAAATGACTGTTTCACAAAAAATCAGTTCTAGACATTGAGAATAAAATATGATAAAAACACATTGAAGACTTATGTTCAGTTACAAGTAACAGGAAACACCCACAGCCTTCCTGACAAAAGGAAGGTGCTTCTTCCCACATGGAAACAGTGGGTCAAGGATGGCATTTCACAATGCACTAGAGAAACAAAGATATAACCCAGAGAAGAGTGGAATCAGATATTCCCAACCATAAAACTCTGAAATATTTTTGTAGTGGACACAAGACGCCTCACAGAAAAGATTCAAACTCTGCTGGAGATCTTTGATGTGGAAGCTGTGATGACATCAGGGGAATAAGACATCTATAAAAATGGAAATCAAACATTGGTTGCTGCTATTGAGGTTAATCCTGACTACAAGGACACAGAATCTAGAAAATAAGCTGGAAGATGGTGTTCTTGAAGTTCCTATATTCTGCCTCTCTCCCAGTGTCAGACTCCAGTATCTGAGGAATGTCTTATTTGCATCTGCTTTTAAATCACACACAGGTGGGCTATTGGTGAATGCTGATATGAACCACAAATGGGATGGATTCTGAAAAGTCTGGGTCCTAATATTACTCACAAGCAAGATATCTCGAACTCTAGATTTTGTGTATTATTACAAGTCCCACAGTCTATTCAACAAATACTAGTCAGAAGGAAACACAAAAAGCAAATAGGAAAAAAAAGTCATAATTTACATAACAGTATACTCTTTGACATCCTAGTTATTTATTTCAAGTTTTTAATAGAATGGAAAATGACAAAAGACTCCTAAGTGCACAACCAGCAAAAGGCATCTTTCCCAGTAAAATATTTGTAATTACAAATGTCCAAGAATTGCCACATGAAACTACTAGGAAAATCCCTAAAAATACCAAACTGTCATTTTTCAATGACCCATTAACAGAAAATAAACAGAACATTTTAAAAATTGAAGCCTCACTGCATACTAAAAATACTTAAATTCACCGATGACTTCAACAGTTTGCAAATATAAAAGGAAAAAAATCACTTATCTGATTAAAGGAGAAAGCACTACCTTTAAACCTTATGTACTGCTATTGTTGGAAGACAACTTATAGAATTAAATCATGTTAATATTCATTTCTAAACTTAGTAAAAATCCATCATTTAAGGATACACCTGAAGAAAGATTTTCAATAAGGACAGCATATTTTAAAACTTTAATGCAACTCTTTTGGAACTTCTGTGGCAATCCAGTGGTTAAGACTCTGGCTTCACCATTCAAAGATACACTTGAGGAAACATCTTTAGAGTCATAACATTTTTATAAAAAATTTTTTTGGTTGTTCTCTTAGTTGCGGCACAAGGAATCTTCATTGCAGTATGCAGGGTCTCTCTCTCTCTCTTTTTGTGGCATCTGGGGTCTAGTTTTCTGAACAAGGATCAAACTCTGGCCTCCAGCATTGGGGCCATGGAGTCTTAACCACTAGACTACCAGAGAAGTCCCTGTAAAGTTTTAAAACAACTCTCTTTCAGGACTTTTTTGGCAGACTATTGAAGAGTTTGAGCTTCCACTGCAGGGGGCACAGGTTCAATCCCTGGTCAGGGAACTAAGATCCTACATGCCAATGGCATGGCCAAAAACAATTAATAATAAACAACAATAAAACAACTCTTTCATATTGAACACTTTCTGGAACATGACACCTGGATTGCTTTCCATCAAGTTTCTCATGTTACTTACATGTATATTTCCTCTCTGTTTTTATATGTAATGATATATGCCAATTTAAGTGCTTCCCAGGCTGTTCACAACCAAGGTTTTAACTACTGAATCCTCCTATGTTTTCATACACTAAGATTAGAATAGCCATTCCTACAATTTTTACATTTTATATGATTTCCATCCAGTGTGTAGTCTCATGTGTCTTTGAATGGTTGAGAGACAAATGGAGGATTTCCAACATTCCTGTCAAATTGATAGGGTTTCTGTCCAGCGTCAATTCTTTCATGCACTTGAACCTAAATGGAAGTTAAGGTTTCCCCATGTATTTTACACTCATAGGTATTTTATCTAGTATGGGTTCTTAAATGAACTTACAAAACTTTTTATAACATTGATACGGGTTTCTCTCCAGTGTGTTTCCTTTCATGTGTTTTATGAGAAATGGAATTAATGAATGCTCTCACATTCTTTACATTTATAAGGTCCCTCTCCAGTGTGTGTTTTCACGTGTTTCTGAAGAGTAGGCTTCACTCTGAAGGCTTTCCCACATTCTTTACACTCAGGGCTTTTTTCCAGAATGGATTCTTTCATGTTCTCAAAGAGACCAAGCATGACTCAGTTCTTTAGAACATGTTTTACCTATATACAGTGTCTCTCCTATGTGCAGTCTTTTGTGTGCTTGAAAGAAACAGAAATAACTGAAGGTTTTACCATACTGTTTACATTCATAGGCCTTTGTGAACTCTTTCATGTATTTGAATGCTTTCAGGGCTTTAAAAGGTTTTTCCGCATTGTTTACCTTCACAGGGTTTCTGTCCATTGTGACTCCTTTCATGTATTCTAAGAAAACTAGGATAAATTAATGCTTTCTCATATTTCTGATATTTATAAGGTAAATCTCCAGTGTGTGTGGTACCATGTGTTTTTGAAAAGTTATTTGACACATGAAGACTTTCCCACATTGTTTATTTACATTCATAGGGCTTTTACCCTATGTTACTTCTTTTGTGCTGTCAAAGGATTTTTGATATGGAAAGACTTTTCCACACTCATAAGATTCGTAGGGTTTCTCTCCAGTGTAACTCCTTTCATGTGTTCTGAGGTCACTGGGAGAAACGAATGTCTTCCCACACTCTTCACATTTATATACCTTCTCAGGGCACTTTTCAGGCTCTCTTCATTTATCATCAATGTGACATTTCTCGTGTCTAGTAAGGGATGAATGATGCTTGTAGGTTTTTCCATATGCAGTGTAATCCAATGGTTTCAAATCAATGTTTTTCTTCAGATTGCATATTGAAATAAGGTTGAAGTCTTCTTTGCATGAACTAATGTCTTTTCTTTCAGAGAGACTCTCTATCATAGTACTTCTGGAAATCACAAGAAGAACATTATTAATTTATTATTTTACATTTATTGTATTTATTATGATTTACAAAAATAGTGAGTTTTTCTATGTTCTATGAATTGTTACAAGTTGAATATACTGAATTTTCTACAATGGAACCTCAACCTTTCTATTAAAAAGTGATGTTGAAATACAGGCTTTATGAATTCTGATGGCACATGAACTGTATTGGAAACACTGACCATTTATATCACATCAAAATATTTTTCATAAAAAAACTAAATTTGAAGACAGGGCTATTTCTTTCTCTGCTTCTTTTAAAATTTTCATCACAGACCACACTTTTCACATGAGACATGTTTTGTGTTTTGAGTATGGCTCACCTAAATTTTCTCCCCTGGTTTTTCTCCTGATCTTCAATGTCAAGATCTTTCTGGCTTGATCCTGAAATGCAGACCTAGAAAAATTTCTCAAAGTATTAGAAATTACAGGAAAATCATGAAATATTAGGTCCATGATGAGCTGTGTGACACAACTCAGTTTCTTTTTTTTCTTTTTCTGTTTTTCACCACACTGTGCAGCTTGAGGGATATTATTAATAGTTCCCTGATAGTGGTTGAACTTGGGCCACACAATTGAAAGTGTTAAGGCCTAATCACAAAACGGCCAGGGAATTTCTTTGTTTTTTTCCTCTACTTTCTTTACCAATGTCCTCCATTTCCACATTCCACATCTTTGAACAATACTGATGTAAAAAAACTTGTTCTCTCATTGAAAAAAAAGGAGGAAATTTCTTCATTCTTACATACTGAGATCAATGAGGACAATTGTTAGGTAGTTTGAACATTCTTTGGCATTGCCTTTCTTTGGAATTGGAATGAAAACTGACCTTTTCTAGTCCTGTGGCCACTCCTGAGTTTTCCAAATTTGCCAACATATCAAGTATAGCACTTTAATGGCATCATCTTTTATAGTTTTAAATAGTTCAGCTGGAATTCCATCACCTTCACTAGCTTTGTTTGTAGTAATGCTCTTTAAGGCTCATTTGACTTCACACTCCAAGATGGCTGGTTCTAGGTGAGTGACCACACTATTCTGGTTATTCATGTCATTAAGACCTTTTTTGTATAGTTCTTCTGTATATTCTTGCCACCTCTACTTAATCTCTTCTGCTTCTGTTAGTTCCTTCTGTCCTTTATCATGACCATCTTTGCATGAAATGTTCCCTCGGTATTTCTAATTTTCTTTAAGAGGTTTCTAGTCTTTCCCACTCTATTGTTTTCCTCTACTTCTTTGCATTGTTCATTAAAGAAGGCGTTCTTATCCCTCCTTGCTTTTCTCTGGAACTCTGCATTCAGTTGGGTATATCTTTCCTTTTCTCCCCTCCTTTTTTTTTTTTCATTTCACTTCTTTCCTCAGCTATTTGCAAAGCCTCTTCAGACAAGCATTTTGCCTTCTTCCATTTCTTTTTCCTTGAGATGGTTTTGGTCAATGCCTCCTTTACAACATTATGAACCTTTGTCCACAGTTCTTCAGGCACTGTCTATCAGATTTAATCCCTTGAAACTATTTGTCACTTCCACTGTATAATCATAAGGGATTTGATTTAGATCATACCTGAATGGTCTAGTTTTCCCTACTATCTTCAATTTAAGTATGAATTTTGCCATAAGGTGTTCATGATCTGAGCTACAGTCAGCTCCCGGTCTTAAGGTGACTATACGGACTCATTTCCATGGTTAGATGGCAGGATTAGCTGTTTTCTCATCAATCCCAGCCCCTCCTTTCTGCCCAGGGAAAACCTGCTTTCAACTTGAGCATCCAAAATTTTGGGGGTGCAGAATCTGAAATTGAAGACCTTAGCCCCCACATTTTGCAGGGCTAGAAATCATAAAATTTCCAGATTGCTTCCCTCATTTCCAAATTAAACTTTGCGATTCAAATGACCTATAAATTACTTGCCTCCACCATGCATTTCATACACACCCAATATTTTAATTGTTTATCCTATTTGCACTGCCAAGTAGTGGATGGAAATTTTGCAGGACCGGTGGGGGCTGGGGGGAAGGCAGTATGTGAATATGTTAGATGAGCAGAAAGCCAAGAATAATTACTTGCAAAGTAGGTCAAAGAAATCCTTTCTCCTCCCTATTTTCTACTGGGAACAGCTATCCCATAGGAAGTTCTTTGCTGAAAGTTGATTTTGAAACTTCCCAATGATCTTGCCCTGCTGAGTCCTAAGTTTGTTGTTGTTCAGTTGCTCAATTGTGTCCAACTCTTTGCGACCCCATGGACTACAACAAACCAGGCTTCCCTATCCTTCACTATATCCCAGAGTTTGCTCAAACTCATGTCCATTGAATTGGTGATGCCATTCAACCATCTCATCCTCTGTCATCACCTTCTCCTCCTGCCTTCAATCATTACCAGCATCAAGGAAGCCTGGCATGCTGCAGTCCATGGGGTCACAAAGAGTCAGACACAACTGAGCGACTGAACAACAACAACAATAATATGCCATGGGATACTACTCATTCATAAAAAAGAATAATCCCATTTGCACAACATGAATTAACCTATAGATTATGAACTAAGTGAAGTACATTAAGAAGACAAAGCCGAATACCAGATGATATCGCTTATATGTGGAATCTAAATTATGTCACAGATAATCTTATCTAGAAAACAGACTTGTGGTTGCCAAGGGGAGAAGGGATGGAGGGAGGGATGAATTGGGAGTTTGAAATTGGAAGATGCAAACTATTATACATAGAACAGATAGACAACAAGGTCCTACTGTATAGCATAGGGTACTGTATTAAATATCCTGTGATTCTGATATTGAATAAAATATAAAAACAATGTATGTATAACTGAATCATTTTGCTATATAGCCAAAAATTAATACAACACTATATATCACTATAGTTTTATAAAATTAATGTTTTGTAAAAGGAGTGTAGTCTTTCAGAAAGTGTTCACTGGCATAGAAGTCCTTTTTTTTTTTTTTCTTGCTAGCTTTTTATTGTCTCACAATTTACTTAGATTTATCAGATCAGATCAGTCGCTCAGTCATGTCCGACTCTTTGCGACCCCATGAATCGCAGCACGCCAGGCCTCCCTGTCCATCACCAACTCCCAGAGTTCACTCAGACTCACGTCCATCGAGTCAGTGATGCCATCCAGCCATCTCATCCGCTGTCATCCCCTTCTCCTCCTGCCCCCAATCCCTCCCAGCATCAGAGTCTTTTCCAATGAGTCAACTCTTCGCATGAGGTGGCCAAAGTACTGGAGTTTCAGCTTTAGAATCATTCCTTCCAAAGAAACCCCAGGGCTGATCTCCTTCAGAATGGACTGGTTGGATATCCTTGCAGTCCAAGGGCCTCTCAAGAGTCTTCTCCAACACCACAGTTCAAAAGCATCAATTCTTCGGCGCTCAGCCTTCTTCACAGTCCAACTCTCACATCCATACATGACCACAGGAAAAACCATAGCCTTGACTAGACGGACCTTTGTTGGCAAAGTAATGTCTTAGTTTTTGAATATGATGTCTAGGTTGGTCATAACTTTCCTTCCAAGGAGTAAGTGTCTTTTAATTTCATGGTTGCAGTCACCACCTGCAGTGATTTTGGAGCCCCCCAAAATAAAGTCTGACACTGTTTCCACTGTTTCCCCATCTATTTCCCATGAAGTGATGGGACCGGATGCCATGATCTTTGTTTTCTGAATGTTGAGCTTTAAGCCAACTTTTTCACTCTCCACTTTCACTTTCATCAAGAGGCTTTTGAGTTCCTCTTCACTTTCTGCCTTAAGGGTGGTGTCATCTGCATATCTGAGGTTATTGATATTTCTCCCGGCAATCTTGATTCCAGCTTGTGTTTCTTCCAGTCCAGCGTTTCTCATGATGTATTCTGCATAGAAGTTAAATAAACAGGGTGACAATATACAGCCTTGACGGACTCCTTTTCCTATTTGGAACCAGTCTGTTGTTCCATGTCCAGTTCTAACTGTTGCTTCCTGACCTGCACACAAATTTCTCAAGAGGCAGATCAGGTGGTCTGGTATGCCCATCTCTTTCAGAATTTTCCACAGTTTATTGTGATTCACACAGTCAAAGGCTTTGGCATAGTCAATAAAGCAGAAAGAGATGTTTTTCTGGAACTCTCTTGCTTTTTCCATGATCCAGCAGATGTTGGCAATTTGATCTCTGGTTCCTCTGCCCTTTCTAAAACCAGCTTGAGCATCAGGAAGTTCACGGTTCACATATTGCTGAAGCCTGGTTTGGAGAATTTTGAGCATTACTTTACTAGCGTGTGAGATGAGTGCAATTGTGTGGTAGTTTGAGCATTCTTTGGCATTGCCTTTCTTTGGGATTGGAATGAAAACTGACCTTTTGCAGTCCTGTGGCCACTGCTGAGTTTTCCAAATTTGCTGGCATATTGAGTGCAGCACTTTCACAGCATCATCTTTCAGGATTTGGAACAGCTCAACTGGAATTCTATCACCTCCACTGGCTTTGTTCATAGTGATGCTTTCCAGGGCCCACTTGACTTCACATTCCAGGATGTCTGGCTCTAGGTCAGTGATCACATCATCGTGATTATCTGGGTCATGAAGATCTTTTTTGTACAGTTCTTTTGTGTATTCTTGCCATCTCTTCTTAATATCTTCTGCTTCTGTTAGGTCCATTCCATTTCTGTCCTTTATCGAGCCCATCTTTGCATGAAGTGTTCCTATGGTATCTCTGATTTTCTTGAAGAGATCTCTAGTCTTTCCCATTCTGTTGTTTTCCTCTATTTCTTTGCATTGATCGCTGAGGAAGGCTTTCTTATCTCTTCTTGCTATTCTTTGGAACTCTGCATTCAGATGCTTATATCTTTCCTTTTCTCCTTTGCTTTTCACTTCTCTTCTTTTCACAGCTATTTGTAAGGCCTCCCCAGACAGCCATTTTGCTTTTTTGCATTTCTTTTCCATGGGGATGGTCTTGATCCCTGTCTCCTGTGCAATGTCACGAACCTCATCCCATCGTTCATCAGGCACTCTATCTATCAGATCTAGGCCCTTAAATCTATTTCTCACTTCCACTGTATAATCATAAGGGATTTGATTTAGGTCATAGCTGAATGGTCTAGTGGTTTTCCCTACTTTCTTCAATTTAAGTCTGAATTTGGCAATAAGGAGTTCATGGTCTGAGCCACAGTCAGCTCCCGGTTTTGTTTTTGCTGACTGTGTAGAGCTTCTCCATCTTTGGCTGCAAAGAATATAATCAATCTGATTTTGGTGTTGACCATCTGGTGATGTCCATGTATAGAGTCTTTTCTTGTGTTGTTGGAAGAGGGTGTTTGTTATGACCGGTGCATTTTCTTCGCAAAACTCTATTAGTCTTTGCCCTGCTTCATTCCGTATTCCAAGGCTAAATTTGCCTGTTACTCCAGGTGTTTCTTGACTTCCTACTTTTGCCTTCCAGTCACCTATAATGAAAAGGACATCTTTTTGGGGTGTTAGTTCTAAAAGGTCTTGTAGGTCTTCATAGAACCATTCAACTTCAGCTTCTTCAGCGTTACTGGTTGGGGCATAGACTTGGATTACTGTGATATTGAATGGTTTGCCTTGGAAACGAACAGAAATCATTCTGTCGTTTTTGAGATTGCATCCAAGTACTGCATTTTGGACTCTTTTGTTGACCATGATGGCCACTCCATTTCTTCTGAGGGATTCCTGCCCGCAGTAGTAGATATAATGGTCATCTGAGTTAAATTCACCCATTCCAGTCCATCTTAGTTTGCTGATTCCTAGAATGTCGACATTCACTCTTGCCACCTCTTGTTTGACCACTTCCAATTTGCCTTGATTCATGGACCTGACATTCCAGGTTCCTATGCTATATTGCTCTTTACAGCATCGGACCTTGCTTCTCTCACCAGTCACATCCACAGCTGGGTATTCTTTTTGCTTTGGCTCCATCCCTTCATTCTTTCTGGAGTTATTTCTCCACTGATCTCCAGTAGCATATTGGGCACCTATTGACCTGGGGAGTTTCTCTTTCAGTATCCTATCATTTTGCCTTTTCATACTGTTCATGGGGTTCTTAAGGCAAGAATACTGAAGTGGTTTGCCATTCCTTTCTCCAGTGGACCACATTTTGTCAGATCTCTCCACCATGACCCGCCCATCTTGGGTTCCCCAACGGGCATGGCTTAGTTTCATTGAGTTAGACAAGGCTGTGGTCCTAGTGTGATTAGATTGACTAGTTTTCTGTGAGTATGGTTTCAGTGTGTCTGCCCTCTGATGCCCTCTTGCAACACCTACTGTCTTACTTGGGTTTCTCTTACCTTGGGTGTGGGGTATCTCTTCACGGCTGCTCAGTTATGTTATAAAGGAGATTATAAAAATAATACCTAGCATACTAAGATGTGAATCTATGTATTTTATAATCCTGGCTCTAATAGTGATAAAAGATAAAATATGAAACCATGGACTTCCCTGGTGAATCTCTGATTAAGAATCCTACTTGCAATGCAAGGGACGGGTTCCATCTGGGAAGATTCCACATGCCATGCTGGAACTAAACCATTGCACAACAACTACTAAGCTCTGGCTCTAGAGTCTGTGAGCCACGACTACTAACCCTGTGTGCTGAAATTACTGAAGCCTGAGCCCCTAAAACCTGTGTTCCAAACAAGAGAAGCCACCACAATGAGAGGGCCTCGCATCACAACCAGAGAGTAGCCCTCACTCTTCCCAACCACAGAAAGCCCCACACAGTAATGAAAGCCCAACACAGCCAGAAATTTTAAATACTAATTAATTAAAATTTTAAAATATAAAATCATAAAGATAACCAATAGGGCCTTCTTCTTTCTAACAGAATTCAGTGAAACTTCTTAACTGATAACCTTCAGCTCCATGACAATGTTTTTGATATCAACATGATTATACTCATCAATGATAAAGTTAACTGCTTAAAAGCATTCAATAAAGAATACGATCTTGCTATCTTGAATAGTAATCACATCCTCTAACAGAGGTTAAATTCCTGTAAGAATTCCTTTTCAGCACCCTGTTATTATTACACACCACAGTCTTATAAGGTTTGAAATCATTCTTTTTTAAAAATAATTTTATTGAAATATAATTTGTTACAGGATATTGAAAACATGTTCTGGTGGCTCAAAGGGTTTCCCTAGTGCTTCATATGATAAACAATCTGCCTGCAATGCAAAAGACCCAGGTGTGATCCCTGGGTTGGGAAGATACACTGGAGAAGGGAAAGACTATCCACTCCAGTATTCTTGCCTGGATAATTCCATGGACAGAGGAGCCTGGTGGGCTACAGCCCATGGGGTCACAAAGAGTCAGACACAACTGTCTAACACTTTCACTTTCCTATGCTATACAGTAGTACCTTTTTCACCTGTAATCATTCTTAATAGAACTCATTTCATCCAAGTATTTGACCAGAGGCTTGATCTTATGGGTCACTGGCAAGATGTCACTGAAAATACCCATGATGTAACATTTGAGGATAAGAATGAGTAAGAAATCATTTTTGTTAATGAAAACTGTGACTAAAAACAACAAAATGGCTTGAGGATAAAGTAGCTGACTTTGTATTTACAGGATTAAACTGACTAATATTATATAATGACTAAATGAAGAAAAATGCAGTTTTTCAGAATGTTTATGAATAAAATTGGTACTTTAATACATTCTTCGAGGATATGAAAAACAACATATGTTAGCTAAAAATGCTTCACAAAGAGTTGGTATATTTGAAATGAGTACAAAAATAGTTGTTTCACAAAAAAATTCATACTTTTGGGCATAGAAAATAAAATACAATAAAAAAAAAAAAACACTGAAGAATTATGTTCAGCTACAAGTAACAGGAAACACCCACAGCCTTCCTGACAGAAGGAAGGTGCTTTTTCTCACAGGGAAACAATGGGTCAAGAATGGCACTGCACAACGCACTGAAGAAGCAAACTGACATGTAGGAGAGAAACAAAAATACAGTCCAGAGAAGGGTGGAATCAGAGAGTATTCCCTACCATAAAACACTGAAATACTGTCATAGTAGACACAAGTTCCCTTACAGAAGAAATTCAACCTCTGCTGGATCTTTGATGTGGAAGGTCTGAAGACATGAGGGGAAACCACACTTCTATATAAATGGAAATCAAATATTGCTTGCTGGTGTTGAGGCTACTGTTGACTACAGGGACACAGATTCTGGAAAATAAGCTGGAAGATGGTGTCCCTGAAGCTCTTATGTATTTGTCTCTCTCCCAGTGTGGGAGCTCCAATATCTGAAGAATGTCTTCAATGCATTTGGTTTTAAATCACTCACACAAGCTATTGGTGATTGCCGATATGGAACTACAAATGGAATGGATTCTGGAAAGTTTGGTCCTAATATTACTCACAAGCAAAGCTGAGCGCCAAAGAATTGATGCTTTTGAACTGTGGTGTTGGAGAAGACTCTTGAGAGTCCCTTGGACTGCAAGGAGATCCAACCAGTCCATGCTGAAGGACACCAGCCCTGGGATTTCTTTGGAAGGAATGATGCTGAAGCTGAAACTCCAATATTTTGGCCACCTCATGCAAAGAGTTGACTCATTGGAAAAGACTCTGATGCTGAGAAGGGTTGAGGGCAGGAGGAGAAGGGGACGACAGAGGATGAGATGGCTGGATGGCATCACTGACTCGATGGACGTGAGTCTGAGTGAACTCCGGGAGTTGGTGATGGACAGGAAGGCCTGGCGTGCTGCGATTCATGGGGTCGCAAGGAGTTGGACACGACTGAGCGTCTGAACTGAACTGAACTGAAGATTATCTTGAACTATAGATTTTTTGTATTATCACAAGTCCCATAATATTTTCAACAAATACAGTCAGAAGGAAATACAAAAAGTAAATAGGAAAAATAATAATTTATGTAACAGTATACTCTTTGACACCCTAGCCATACATAAAATTTATTCCAAGTGATTAATAGAATGGAAAATGACATAAGGCTCCTACATGCACTACCACCAAAAGAGATTTTTTTCCTCAATTAAAAGGGTACAATATATGTATTTATAAATATCCAGGAATTGCCACATAAACTACTAGGAAAATCCCTACAAATACCAAACTGCCATTTCTCAGTGCCCCATTAACAGAAAATTAATAGAACATTATAAAAATTTAAGCCTCACTGCATACTAGAAATACACTTAAATTCACCCATGACTCCAACAGGGTTCAAACATGAGAGAAAAAAA
This sequence comes from Bos taurus, assembly GCF_002263795.3. NCBI lineage: Eukaryota > Metazoa > Chordata > Mammalia > Artiodactyla > Bovidae > Bos > Bos taurus. The sequence continues at coordinate 13,039,673 of NC_037334.1, read as the reverse complement.
GTCATTATCTGATTAAAGGAAAAACTACCTCCTTTAAACCTTATGTACTATTGGTGAAAGACAACTTACAGAATTAACTAACATTAACATCCACTTTTGAAATTAGTCAAAATCTACATTTCAAAGATATGATTGAAGAAAGATCTTTAGAATAACAATATATTACTAAAAATTTTTTGTCACTGAGCTGTGTCTTAGTTGTGGTGCTCACAATCTTCATTTTAGCATGCAGGACCTTTTTTTTTTTTTTTTTTTTTAGTTTTGGCATGTAGTGTCTACTTCCCTGACCAGGGATCAAATTCAGGCCCTCTGCATTGTGGAGTTTTAACTACTGGACCACCAGGGAAGTTCTTGTAAACTTTTTTTTTTTAATTTATTTGGCTGTGTCAAGCGTTAGTTGCAGCATGTGGGATCTTCCAAGTCGTACAGGGGATCTTTCATTACAGTGCCTGGGCTTCTCTCTAGTTGTGGCCCACTGACTCTAGAGCACACTGGCTCAGCGCAGGGGCTTAGTTGCACCTGTGGGACCTTAGTTCACCAACCTGTATCCCCCATATTGGAGGGCAGATTCTTAACCACTCGTCCACCAGGCAAGTCCTAGTCCCTGTAACCTTTTAAGACAACTCTTTTGGTACTTTTCTGGCAGATCAGTGGTTAAGACTCCAAGCTTCCACTGGAGGGTCACAGCATCAATCCATGATTGGGGAACTAAGATTTCACATGCCACATAGCACAGCCAAAATATATTTATAACAGCTCTTTTATATTGAAGGTTTTCTGGAACAGTACACATAGATTTCCATCAAGTTTCTCTTGTTACTTACATTTACACTTCCTTTCCATGGGAGTTTTTACATGTAATGATGTCAACCAATTGAAGTATTTTTTTAATATTTATTTATGTATTTTCACTGGGTCTTTCTTCTTGTGCAAGCTTCTCTCTAGTTGTGGCAGGTGGGGGCTACTCTATAGTTGTGGGTACACAGGCTTCTTGTTGCAGTTTGTTCTCTTGTTGCAGAGCACCGGCTCTAGAGCACAACAGGCTCAATAGTTGTGGCTGACAGGCTTAGTTGCCCTGCGGCATGTGGGATCTTCCCTCATCAGTGATCAAACCAGTGTCTCCTGAATTGGCAGGCAGATTTTTGACCACTAAGCCACTAGGGAAGCCCTAAAATCAAGGTTTTAACTAGTAAATCCTTAATACTTTCATACACAACTAAGATCAGAAAAGCCTTTCCCACATTCTTCACATTTGTATGATTTCTGTCCAGTGTGTAGTCTAATTTGTCTTTGAATGTTGAGAGACAAATGAAGGATTTCCCACATTCCTGTCGTTGACAGTGTTTCTGTCCAGTGTGAATTAATTTATGTGCTTGAACATAACTGGAAGTGAACGTTTTCACAAATATTTTACACTTGTAGGGGTTTTCCTCTACTGTGAGTACTTTTCATGAACTCTGAAAACATTTTGTGTTCTAAAAGTTTTACCACATGACACTGATAGGGTCTCTCTCCAGTATGACTACTTTCATGTATTTTAAGAGAACTGGGATTAATGAATACTTTCTCACATTCTTTGCATGTATAAGGTCCATCTCCAGTGTGTATTATTATGTGTTTCTGAAGGGTTATATTCAATGTGCAGGCTTCCCCACATTCCTTACACTTATAAGGTTTTTCTCCAGTGTGGATTCTTTCACGGTTTTTAAGCAAGCAGACACTACTCAACACTTGAGAACATTTTTTACATGCATATGGTGTCTCTCCTGTGTGAAATCTTTTGTGTGATTGGAAGGCACTGAAATAATTGAAGGCTTTACCACACAGGTTACATTCATAGTGTTTTCTCACCTCTGTGAATTCTTCCATGTATTCCAACAGGTTTAGGAGTTTTAAATGTTTTTCCATACTGTTTACATTGATAGGGTTTTCTTCATTGTGACTGTTTTCATGCATTCTAAGACAACTGGGAGAAATGAATGTTTTCTCACATTTCTGACATTTATAAAGTAAACTTCCAGTGCGTATTGCCATGTGTTTTTGAAAAGTTGTTTTGCATAGGAAAGTTTTCCCACATTCTTTACATTCATAGGATTTCTCCCTTCAGTGAGTTCTTTTGTGTATTTGCAATGATTTTTTTATATGGAAAGGCTTTTCCACACTGCTCACATTCATAGGGTTTCTCTCCAGTGATTCCTTTCATGTGTTTGAAGAAAACTGGGATAAAGGAATGCTTTTTCACATTTCTGACATTTATAAGGTAAATCTCCACTGTGTGTTACCATGTGCTTTCGAAAAGTTACTTGCCACATGAAGGCTTTCCCACATTCCTTACACTCATAGGGCTTTTCTCCAGTGTGGATTCTTTCATGATCTCAAAGATTCTGGGCAGTAGTCAATTCTTTAGAACATGTTATACATACATGTGGTGTCTTTCCTCTGTGAAGTCGTACGTGTGCCTATAAGGAACCAAAATGTTTGAAGGCTGTACCACATTGCTTACAATCATAGGGTTGCTCTCTGGTGTGAATTATTTCACGTATTTGGATTCTTTTAGGACTTTTAAAGGCTTTTCCACACTGTTTACATTGATAGGGTTTCCCTCCATTGTGACTGCTTTGATGCATTGTAAGAGAATGGGGATAAATGAATGTTTTCTCACATTTCTTATATTTACAAGGTAAATCTCCAGTGCGTGTTACCACATCTATTCAAAAAGTTGATCTCCATGTCAAGGCATTCCCACATTCTTTATATTCATAGGGTTTCACCCCTGTGTGAGTATTTTTGTGGCTCTAGAGTGATTTTTCATACTGAAAGACTTTTCCACATTGTTTACATTCATAGAGCTTCTCCAGTATGACTCCTTTTATGTGTTCTGAGAGCACTGGGAGAAATGAATGTCTCCCCACAATCTTTACATTTATATACCTTCTCGTGGCACTTTTGATGCTCTCTTGGTTTGTATTCAATGTGACATAACATGTGTCTATTAAGGGATGAATGACTCAAGAAGAATTTTCCACATGCACTGCATTCCCTTGGTTTAAAACCAGCAGTTTTCTTCTTCACACTGAGAGTTGGAATAAGCTTCACATTTTCTCCCCAAGAATGAATATCTTTCCTTTCAGAGAGTCTATCATAGGACTTCCGTAAGTAATGAGAAGCACATTATTAATGATTTACTTCTTAATTATATTTATGGTATTTATTATCATTTGTAGGAAGAGTGAGGTTTTAAATCTTTTGTGAATTGTTAGAAGTTGAATATACTGAATGTTTGGCAATAGGACTTCCCCCTTTGCTATTAAAAAGTGATACTGAAATATAGGGCTCGTGAAAACTGACTGTACATGCACTATATTGCAAACACTGAACATTTATATCAAATTCAAGAAAATATTTTTCAGAGACATTTTCTAAGAATAACTAAATTTGAAGATGGGCATTCTGTTTTGATTGCTTCTTTTAGAGTTTTCATTTCAGACCATGATTCCCACAGGAGACATGCTTTGCATTGGGAGTTTCGCTTGCACGCTCAGTTATGTCCAACTCTGTGATCCCATGGACTGTAGCCTGCCAAGCGCCCCTGCCCATTGGATTCTCCAGGCAACAATACTGGAGTAGTTTGCCATTTCCTTTTTCAGGGGATCTTCCACACCCAGGAACTGAACCCACTTCTGAATCTCCTGCACTGGCAGCATGATTCTTTACCACTACCACCACCTGAGAAGCATGGCTCACCTTAATTTTCTCCTCTGGTTTTTGAACTGATCTTCAATGTCATGATCTTCCTATCTTGCTTCTGAAATGAAAATCCAGAAACATGATTGTGAAGTACTAGAAATTGTGGAATAATTATTGGATTTTTAGGTCCATTATGAGCTCTGATACTGTCCAGTTTATTTTTCTTTCTTTTTTTTTAACCACTCTGTACAGCTTGCAATCTTAGTTCCCCAACCAGGGATTGAACCCAGGTCACAACAGTGAAAGTGCTGAATCTTAACCACTGGACCACTGGGGAATTCCATTCTGCCAGCCTCCCCATCCCTACTTTCTTTACCAATATTCTCCCTTTCCACTTTCCACATCTACAGACTGGTAAGAAACCCCTGTTTTCTAATACACAAAGGGAAAGAATTTCTTCATTCTTACCTACTGATTCCAAATTCCTGAAGTTTTCTAACATCACATCTCTGTAGAGTTTCCTCTGTGAAGAATCCAGTAAACCCCACTGCTCAGGGTGAAGTTCATAGCCACATCCTTAAAGACCAATGAGTCCTAAAACACCCAAAATATATGCACAGTAAGATGCAGGAGACTGACAGAACTAGACACTCACACTCCACCTACAGGAAAAGTACATATAATTCTGTTGTTTACGAAGAGTTATTCTATGACTTGATCATGAGAAACTTACTCTCCACACTTCAATAACGTAACAACATCATGAAAAAATGAAAATTATTTACACATCATTTCTGTGGTCACAATATCACTTATATTACAATCATGGCAGAGCCCAAAGAATGTAGGAAAATGACAGAATTCCTTTACAAATGAAACAAGTCTTTTTTATGAGGTATAATTGCTTTACAGTGTTCTTAGTTTCTGCTGTAACAAATATCATCATGTTTTATAGTTCTCACCATATGCCTTTCACCTCTTTGTCAGGCTTATTATTATTTTATTTTTATGTGATTTTAAAAGATATATATTTTCAATACTCCCCCTTCATGGTATCATATTATTTATTCTTTAAATTACAATTATACACTGCCTACAGAAGTCATTCTAAATATGAAGACACAGGTAGATGAGAAGTAAAGGGATGGATGAAAATGTACCAAGCCAAAACTAACCAAATGAAAGCTGGCACTGGCATACAAATTTTAGACAATGTAGATTTCAAACAAGGAAAACCTCAGGGGTAAAAAGGGACTTTACCTAATGACAACAAGATCCATTCTCCAAGAAGGCATAAAAATCTTTCATGTGTACATACATAACAACAAAGCACCAAAATACATAAGACAAGATGTGAAGAAAGCAGGGAGGGGGACTCCCCGGTAGTTCAGTGGTTAAGAATCCACCTTTCAATGCAGTGGATGTAGGTTCAATCCCTGGTCAGGGAACAAAGACCCCACATACCACAGGGTGACTGAGCTCACCTGCCTCAACAAAGACCCAATGCAGCCAAATAAATATTCAAATATTTAAAAAAAAAAAAAAAGAAAGTGAGGAGGAATACATGAACCCATTATTACAGTCATTCATCAACACCCACTTATTATAGGCTATATATTACAGCAGGCAGAAAAATCAGGAAGGACAGAGCTTAATTGAACAGCACTATGATATGACTCATTTTAATTGTAATCTAAAAAATAATTCAAGGAACAAGAGCAGAATTCTCCTGAAATTGACGTGGACTATTCAACAAGACAGAACATTTTCTAGGACATACAGCATACTTCAGCAAATTTGAAAGAACAAAAATCATACAAACTATGCTCTTAGAACTCAAAGGCATTCATGTAGCAATCAACAGATGCGAGAGAATTGGAAAACCCTAAGACACATAAAGATTTTTTTTAAAAGACATTTATAAATAACACGATGGTATCAATAAGAAGTCTCAAGACATTAAAATTTCTTATATGCTAAATTGTGGGAGGCAGTAAAAGCAGTGCCTACAGAGTTTATGCCATCACCAAATGCACTAGGAGAAAACAAAGATCTGTAAAAAACAATGCAAGCATCTACCCAATGAAACACTAAAGAGAAGAAAATAGGATAATAAAATTTTAAAAATCAGAAAGGATATTAACAGGGCTTCCATGGTGATGCAGTGGTTAAAACTCCACGCTCCAAATGCAGGGGGCCTGGGTTCTATCTCTAGTCGGGAAACTAGATCCCATATGTAGCAACCAAGAGTTTGCATGCCACAACTAAAAAGATCCTGCCAGTATGCCACAACTAAGACCTGGTGCAAATAAATAAATATTTTTTTAATGAGTTATCACTATAGTTCTATAGCACTATATATATTTAATGATTAAAATGCAAAACACTCAGAACACCAAATAGATGTGAAGATAACCCTCATTCACTGATGGAGGGAATAGAATTTGGCACTCTACAAAGGAAGATAAGAGCTTTCTTTCAAAACAAAATATACTCTTAGTATGTCTATTAAGACCCAGCAATCACACTCTTTGTTATTTGTCTAAATGAGGTTGACTCATATTCACACAAAAGTGAAAAGTGAAAGTGAAGTTGCTCAGTCATGTCTGACTCTTTTCGACCCCATGGATTATAGCCCATGGAATTTTCCAGGCAAGAGTACTGCAGTGGGTTGCCATTTCCTTCTCCAGGGGATCTTCCTGACCCAGGGATCAGACCCGGGTCTCCCGCATTGCAGGCACAGGCTTTACAGGGCAGCCCTGAGCCTCCAGGGAAGCCCTATTCACACAAAACGCATACACAAATCAAAACTGGCATGAGTTAACAGGTAAGCTACATAACCTGAGTCAAATAACCAGTGGTATATGCATACCATGTAATACTATTCACTAACAAAAAGAAATGAAGTAGCAAGCTACGAAAATACAGAAAGGAAAGCTCAATAGTATATTGCTACCTGAAAGAAGTCAATCTGACAAAGCAATAAACTGTGAGATTCCAAGTATATGAGGACCTTCAAGTACTTCCCCTCACAGGCTCAAAAGGGGCCTTAGCCTGAAGACACTGATCTCAGGCTCTGCTCCCCACCTCATGGGCTCTCAACCACTACTGAAAATTGTAAATACACAAATCCTGTTTGACCAGCTAGAGAAAATCATTCAAATTCAGTGTTTTTTGTAGAAACGAGAGAGGAAAATTATAAGCCATTTCTCTCATTCACCCAGAAAACCCCATGTATCTATTTCTTTCAGAAAAAACATATTGGACTTCCCTGGTGGCACAGCGGATGAGAATCCACCTGCCAATGCAGATGATACCTGTTTGATTCTTGATCTAGGAAATCCCACATGCATGGGAGCAGCTAAGCCCCTGTGCCACAGCTACTGGAGCCCCAGATCTGCAACTACTGAAGCCTGCACGCCCCAGAGCTCATGTTCCACAACAAGAGAAGCCACTGCAACAAGAAGCCTGTGCTACACATGAAGACTAGCCCTTGATCTCCACAACTAGAGAAAGCACTTGTGCATCAAGGAAGATCTAGCACAGCCAAAAATTAATATGAATAAATTTTTTAATGAAAAAATGTCAATCATTATTTTTAAGGCAAATTTATTTACTACACAATTAATCATATTTGAATGTGACTTCCCTGATGGTTCAGTAGTAAAGAATCCGTCTGCCAATGCAAGAGATTCAGGAGACATGGGTTTGATCCCTGGGTAGGGAAGATCCCCTGGAGGAGGAAATGGCAACTCACTTCAGTATTCTTGCCTGGAATATCCCAAGGACAGGCTCATCCCTGGCAGACTACAGTCCATGGGGTCGCAAAGACTCCAACTCAAGAGAGCATGCATCCACGGTAGTCATACTTGAATATTTTGTCTGCAACTCTAAATCCTAGAATGTCATTTGAAATCAACCAGAAAGAACTAAGAGTCCAAAAGAACTCACCATAATCACTTAGGGAATGAAAAAAAAGTGAAACAAAAATTCCTCACAACTCAAATGGAACACTGGAAACTTTTCCCCTGAAATTCACCCCTCTTACCTTTTAGCAACTACTGTATATGCTCTTTCAAGCTCTGTTAATTGAGTACATCTTACGCTATTGAGAAAAGAAACTTAAGTGAGGAAATTTTTTGAAAGGGACTAACCCAGAAACGGGCAGGATTGATCGTCTGGAAAAGTACCCCCCTCGCCCCCAAAATAAATACCCTTCACAAAACAATTTCCGACAGGACGTCTCTTCCCAGAAAACAAAATCCGGAAGAGAACGGATTTCATACACCCACTTCCAAGTGGTTATTGTCGGCTTTCCCATCAGGTGAAATATCCACAGACCACCCCCCGGCCCAAGGAAAAATGACATTCACGACTCTGTGCAAATAGAATAAACAATTAATAAAATACTCAGTTTATTTGAAATGCAGGGCAGAGACGAAGAGTTGACAGATTATTTGAATTGGAGAGGTGAAACTGGAGGGGAGCGATTTGGAAATTTAACGATTTATTGCTAGCCCTACAAGGAGCAACAAACGAGGGCTAAGGTCTTCGATTTGAGACGCGGCTTCCCGAACAATTGGAAAACTCAGAGGAACCCGGGTGCCCCTGCGCAGAAAAGAGGGGCTGGGACCTTTGACACGACAGGTAATCCCACGACCCAAACGTGGAGTCACAAAAACCATGCACGTGGTCACCGCACAATCTCGGGGAGAAGACGGGGTGCGGAGGCAGAGCCGCGCCGAGAGGCTCCGGAACCGAAGTTCCTGCGCGAAGTGATGGAACAAACACAAATGCCAGCCGTCCGGGTGCCGGGCCAACCACCCCGCTGTGAGCCAGAGGGGACTGAGGTCCGAGCGGAATCCACACCCCGCGTATCCGCTGACTCCGGGGGTGACGACGCGGTGCCGGGTCAAAAGATGGCGGGTTCGGATCAATCCCTGCCCGGCGTCCCTAGCCCGGGTCAGCACACTCACCATTTTCCAGGTTTCCTGGGATTATCTGAGTCCCTCCCAAGGACTCTAACGACCAGATCAGATGACAGGACGACTGAAGATGAGTAAGAGTAACTAGGCCGGTAAACCAGCGAGGAAAGAACAGGATGCTGGCGACTCCGCACTGTGCAAGAAAGAAAACGACTGCATTCCTTGGGAGTGGAGGGCGGGTATTTCCCCGCCCACCGGACTCAGCGGCCTCTTGGTTGGACAGATTCCAATGCCCCGCCTCTCATGCTTGAGGGACAATCTGTTGGAGATGGGCTGGGACCAGTCCCTGTCTGGCATTTTTGTTTGGTGAAAGACACGTTTCCTAGCCTGGGTTTACCTCTACGCTGTTCTGCAGCTCTTCCTGCAATGAGATTCCTTTTTCTCAAATTTTATTATTATTTTTTAATTGGAGGATAATTGCTTTACAGTATTGTTTTGGTTTCTCTCCTGCAACAAAGGGAATATATATTCACTATATATATATGTATATTATAGTCTGCAGGGAAGCTGGAGACTATACTTTTGATTCTAAGGTTTCACAACCCTCATTGGCACGCACTTTAGGGTCAACATAGTCCATTCAACATAAGTAACCAAGGCACTGTAGGATTTGTGTATTTTGGCAGGAGATAAGTTCTTGTAGTTCTGATGCTTGTATTTAGTAGGAAAAGAGAGGTGGTTAATAAACGGTAAGCTTTGGTTTATGAAATGCAAATAAGGGTATTGAAGGAAAGTATAAAATGTTATGTGACATAATACGAGGCTGGGGTGTGTGTATATCTTTTATTTGATAAGTGCCTCAATCCGTGAAGATGTCGTTATTGATCACTTATGTTTCTACCACATAATACATATTAAACACTTCTTCAGGATCTGCATTCTTATGTAAGAAGATGGAAGGCAGCAATATAAAAAGTCCTGCTTTCTTTGATTAACAGTAAAGATTCCCCCTGGTGATAAAACACGGATATCTACAGTTCATGTGCAATTTTATAATTATTAAAAGTTATGCAGGTCAAGCAGCAACCGTTAGAATCGGACATCGAATAACAGACTGGTTCAAAATTGGGAAAGGAGTACGACAGGACTATATATTGGCCCTCGGCCTTCTTTATGGTCCAACTCTCACAGCCATACATGACTACTGGAAAAACCAAAGCTGGGTGAAATGCTGTACTGGATGAATCACAAGCTGAAATCAGGATTGCTGGGAGAAATAGCAACAACCTCAGATATGCAGAATGTACTGAAGATTAAAACCATTACACAAGAAAAGACGACAAAATGCTTATAGATTGGTTAGCAAGATGTAAAAAAAAAATTTTTTTTTGTTCTTGTCCATGTCATGGCATTTGGGACCTGGGTTCCCCAATTAGGGATCAAACCATGTTGTGGTAGCAGAGGATCGTAAACACTAGACGGCCAGGGAAGTCCTGATGTAAAAGTATTTCTACATGCAGGTGAGATATATTCTATTTAGAAAAATCTTAAAAATCCTATTGAAAATACACACACAACAAAACATATTAGAACTCATTATTGAGTTCAGCAAAGTGATAGTATACAAGATAAAAATATAAAAGATAATTGAATTTCAATACACTTACAATGAACAATCTTTTTAAAAAATTTTTATTGTATACTTGATTTACAATGTTGTGTTGATTTCAGCTATACATAAACTTATACATGAATATGTTTGAATATTCATGCTGCTGCTGCTGCTGCTAAGTCACTTCAGTCCTGTCTGACACTGTGCGACCCCATAGACGGCAGCCCACCAGGCTCCTCTGTCCCTGGGTTCTCCAGGCAAGAATGCTGGAGTGGGTTGCTATTTCCTTCTCCAATACATGCATGCATGCTAGGTCACTTCAGTTGTGTCCAACTCTGTGCAACCCCATGGACAGCAGCCCACCAGGCTCCTCTGTCCATGGGATTCTCTAGGCAAGAATACTGGAGTGGGTTGCCATTTCCTTCTCCAATGAATATTCATATATAAACTTGTATATGAATCAGTTATACATAAATTTATATCCACTCTGTTTTAGATTCTTTTTGCATATAGGTCACTTCAGAGTATTGAGTAGAGTTCCCTGTTCTATACAGTTCAGTTCGGTCACTCAGCCATGTCCGACTCTTTACGACCCCATGGACTGCAACACACCAGTCCTCCCTGTTCATCACCAATTCCCGGCGTTTACCCAAACTCATGTCCATTGAGTAGGTGATGCCATCCAACCATCTCATCCTCTGTCATCCCCTTCTTCTCTTGCCCTCAGTCTTTCCCAGAATCAGGGTCTTTTCCAATGAGTCAGCTCTTCCCATCAGATGGCCAAAGTATTGGAGTTTCAGCTTCAACATCAGTCCTTCCAATGAACACCCAGGACTGATCTTTAGGATGGACTGGTTGGATCTCCTTGCAGTCCAAGGGACTCTCAAGAGTCTTCTCCAACACCAGAGTTCAAAAGCATTAATTCTTCTGCGTTCAGCTTTCTTTAGTCCAACTCTCACATCCATACATGACTACTGGAAAAACCATAGCCTTGACTAGACTGAACTTTGTTGGCCAAGTAATGTCTCTGCTTTTAAATATGCTGTCTAGGTTGGTCATAACTTTCCTTCCAAGTTCTATACGGTCAGTTCAGTTCAGTTCAGTCGCTCAGTCGTGTCCGACTCTTTCCGACCCCATGAATCGCAACACGCCAGGCCTCCCTGTCCATCATTAACTCCCGGAGTTCACTCAGACTCACATCCATCGAGTCAGTGATGCCATCCAGCCATCTCATCCTCTGTTGTCCCCTTCTCCTCCTGCCCCCAATCCCTCCCAGCATCAGACTCTTTTCCAATGAGTCAACTCTTTGCATGAGGGGGCCAAAGTACTGGAGTTTCAGCTTTAGCATCATTCCCTCCAAAGAAATCCCAGGGCTGATCTCCTTCAGAGTGGACTGGTTGGATCTCCTTGCAGTCCAAGGGACTCTCAAGAGTCTTCTCCAACACCACAGTTCAAAAGCATCAATTCTTCAGTGCTCAGCCTTCTTCACAGTCCAACTCTCACATCCATACATGACCACTGGAAAAACCATAGCCTTGACTAGACAAACCTTTGTTGGCAAAGTAATGTCTCTGCTTTTGAATATGCTATCTAGGTTAGTCATAACTTTCTTTCCAAGGAGTAAGCGTCTTTTAATTCCATGGCTGCAGTCACCATCTGCAGTGATTTTGGAGCCCCCCAAAATAAAGTCTGACACTGTTTCCACTGTTTCCCCATCTATCTGCCATGAAGTGGTGGGACCAGATGCCATGATCTATCCTCGTTTTCTGAATGTTGAGCTTTAAACCAACTTTTTCACTCTCCTCTTTCACTTTCATCAAGAGGCTCTTTAGTTCCTCTTCACTTTCTGCCATAAGGGTGGTGTCATCTGCATATCTGAGGTTATTGATATTTCTCCCAGCAATCTTGATTCCAGCTTGTGTTTCTTCCAGTCCAGCATTTCTCATGATGTACTCTGCATAGAAGTTAAATAAGCAGGGTGATAATATACAGCCTTGACATACTCCTTTTCCTATTTGGAACCAGTCTGTTGTTCCATGTCCAGTTCTAACTGTTGCTTCCTGACCTGCATACAGATTTCTCAAGAGGCAGATCAGGTTCTGGTATTCCCATCTCTTTCAGAATTTTCCACAGTTTATTCTGATCCACACAGTCAAAGGCTTTGGCATAGTCAATAAAGCAGAAAGAGATGTTTTTCTGCAACTCTTGCTTTTTCCATGATCCAGCGGATGTTGGCAATTTGATCTCTGGTTCCTCTGCCTTTTCTAAAACCAGCTTGAACATCAGGAAGTTCACGGTTCACGTATTGCTGAAGCCTGGCTTGGAGAATTTTGAGCATTACTTTGCTAGCATGTGAGATGAGTGCAATTGTGTGGTAGTTTGAGCATTCTTTGGCATTGCCTTTCTTTGGGATTAGAATGAAAACTGACCTTTTCCAGTCGTGTGGCCACTGCTGAGTTTTCCAAATTTGCTGGCATATTAAGTGCAGCACTTTCACAGCATCATCTTTCAGGATTTGAAATAGCTCCACTGGAATTCCATCACCTGCACTAGCTTTGTTCGTAGTGATGCTTTCTAAGGCCCACTTGACTTCACATTCCAGGATATGTGGCTCTAGGTCAGTGATCACACCATCGTGATTATCTGGGTCGTGAAGATCTTTTTTGTACAGTTCTTCTGTGTATTCTTGCCATCTCTTCTTAATATCTTCTGCTTCTGTTAGGTCCATACCATTTCTGTCCTTTATCGAGCCCATCTTTGCATGAAATGTTCCCTTGGTATCTCTAATTTTCTTGAAGAGATCTCTATTCTTTCCCATCCTGTTGTTTTCCTCTATTTCTTTGCATTGATCACTGAAGAAGGCTTTCTTATCTCTTCTTGCTATTCTTTGGAACTCTGCATTCCGATGCTTATATCTTTCCTTTTCTCCTTTGCTTTTTGCTTCTCTTCTTTTTGCAGCTATTTATAAGGCCTCCTCAGACAGCCATTTTACTTTTTTGCATTTCTTTTCCATAGGGATGGTCTTGATCCCTGTCTCCTGTACAATGTCACGAACCTCATTCCATAGTTCATCAGGCACTCTTATCTATCAGATCTAGGCCCTTAAATCTATTTCTCACTTCCACTGTATAATCATAAGGGATTTGATTTAGGTCATATCTGAATGGTCTACTGGTTTTCCCTACTTTCTTCAATTTAAGTCTGAATTTGGCAATAAGGAGTTCATGGTCTGAGCCACAGTCAGCTCCTGGTCTTGTTTTTGTTGACTGTGTAGAGCTTCTCCATCTTTGGCTGCAAAGAATATAATCAATCTGATTTCAGTGTTGACCATCTGATGATGTCCATGTGTAGAGTCTTCTCTTGTGTTGTTGGAAGAGAGTGTTTGTTATGACCAATGCATTTTCTTGGCAAAACTCTATTAGTCTTTGCCCTGCTTCATTCCATATTCCAAGACCAAATTTGCCTGTTACTCCAGGTGTTTCTTGACTTCCTACTTTTGCATCCCAGTCCCCTATAATGAAAAGGACATCTTTTTTGGGTGTTAGTTCTAAAAGGTCTTGTAGGTCTTCATAGAACCATTCAACGTCAGCTTCTTCAGCGTTACTGGTTGGGGCATAGGCTTGGATTACTGTGATATTGAATCGTTTGCCTTGGAAACGAACAGAGATCATTCTGTCGTTTTTGAGATTGCATCCAAGTACTGCATTTCAGAGTAATTTGTTGACCATGATGGCCACTCCATTTATTCTGAGGGATTCCTGCCCGCAGTAGTAGATATAATGGTCATCTGAGTTAAATTCACCTATTCCAGTCCATTTTAGTTCGCTGATTCCTAGAATGTCGACATTCACTCTTGCCATCTCTTGTTTGACCACTTCCAATTTGCCTTGATTCATGGACCTGACATTCCAGGTTCCTATACAATATTTCTATACAGTAGGTATGTATTATTTTAACTGATGAGTTCATATTTAAGGGTCTGCTTTTCTTTTCTTTCTTACCCTGCTTGGTCTTCATTGCTGCATGCGGGCTTTCTCTAATTGTGTTGTCTGGGCTCCTCATTGCAGTGGCTTCTTTTGTTGCTCAGGGGGCTCAGTAGTTGTGACCCTCCGGCTCAGTGGCCCAGAGGCCTGTGGGATCTTCCCGAGCTTGGGATCAAACTTGTGTTACCTGCATTGGCAAGACGACTCTTAACCACTGGACCACGAGGGACTGCCTCTGCTTTTTTAAGAAGAAGCACAGTTCCATGAGTTGCCACACAGGCTTACATCAAGCCTTGACCCCTGGAGGACATAAGGCTTCCTTGCTCCAGTCTGCTCTGGTGTGGGCCACTGTCTCATCTGTACTTGCTCCACCTTGAAACAGAATCAAGAATCCCATTGCAGGAGGAACCCCAGAAGACAGCAGAGGCGATCCAAGGCCAGGAAATAGTTTTGTCACAGATCAAAAGTGCCAGAAGGTTGCAGGTCCCATCCCACCTTCCGTAGCTCATCACTTAGGCCTAAGGCGTGGGTATTGGGATCTGTCCAACCAGGAGGCCTCTGAGGCTGGTGGGCGGGGCGACGCGCCTCAAGAGCTAAGACTTCCTTCATCCTTACCTGGGCTCCCCGGTAGTGTGTTCCCTACCCTTCTGTGTTCACGGTAGCCCTTCGGTGTCCGTTGCACGGACCAGCACTGGTCGTTGGAGATGAAGGAAGGACGCAGAAAGGTCCAGAACACGTCACAATGGTGAGAGAGCTCCCAGGGGTTGCGGAGACCCGCCGAAGGCTCTGTTCGGCCCGGATTGGCGGGACCGGCCTCCTGGTGGACAACTCGGAAGTCTGTGTAGTTGACTCTAATAAGAAAGCCTGAAGGTTCCAGCTTTTTGAACTACTGTTTGCTGGAAGATTTTCCTGTGCCATGTGTGGTGGTGTCAAACGTCGGTTCTCTATTCGGAGGATCCGAGTTGGCTGTTTCTGAGTTGGGAGCAGGAGTATGAGAACGGAGCTCTCCTTCCAGCGGTCCTGGGTTGATGTCTGAGCTGGAACCTATCTGTGTTTAGGGTGAAGGTGTGACTGAGGTTGGTTTTACCCAGACATTAGAGCTGGAGGGAAGACCGGGGGCTAGGAGGATGAGTGTACCCTGTGAATGAGGTGAGCCCAAAAGGTAGTTACTACCTTGGAGCTTTCAATGGTGGTTCAGGGAGTAAAGAATATGCCTGCAATGCAGCAGACACAGGAGCAACGGGTTCAATCCCTGGGTCAGGACGATCCCCCGGAGAAGGTCATGGCAACCCACTCTATTATCTTGCCTGGAGAATCCCATGGACAGAGGAGCCTGGTGGGCTGCATTCCATGAGGTCTCAAAGAGTCGGACATGACTGAAGCGACTGAAGAAGCAAGCACGCACACACCCTGTTTTTGGTTAGAGGCCAAGTTGTGTCTGACTCTTTTGTGACCCAATGGACTGTGGCCTGCCAGGCTGCTTTGTCCATGGGATTTCCCAGGTAAGAATACTGCATAGAGAGCAGTTATTTCTGACAGAAAGGAGAAGAGACAGGAAAAGGTAGCCAGTAGGTGGTGAGATTCCAGAAGACTCACCAAAAGTTCTAAGTAATTCTGGGTTGTTGGCCCTGCATCTATTGCAACAAAGATCCTTGCCCCCTGGCTAATGGTGGACCAACAGCCACAGCAGAGACATCACTTTGCCTACAAAACTCCATATAGTCAAAGCTATGGTTTTTCCAGTAGTTAGGTACAGATGTGCGAGTTGGACCATAAAGAAGGCTGAGTGCCAAAGAAGTGATGCTTTTAAATTGTGGTGCTGTAGAAGACTCTTGAGAGTCCCTTGGATTGCAAGGAGATCAAACTAGTCAATCCTAAAGGAAATCAACCCTGAATATTCATTGAAGGACTGATTCTGAAGCTGCAACTTCAATACTTTGCCCAGATACGAAGAGCTGACCCACTGGAAAAGACCCTGATGCTTGGAAAGATTGAAAGCTAAAACAGAAGGAGGTGGCAGAGGATGAGTTGGTTGGATGGCATCATCAACTCAGTGGATGAGTTTGAGCACTGTCTCTGGGAGATAGAGAAGAACAGAGAAACCTGGCATGCTGCAGTCCATGGGGTTGCAGAGCTGGACACAACTTAGCATTGAACAACAAAACTGTAATTATCTCTATGTGTTAATGCAACCAAACTTGGGTCCACTTGCCCAGTGGGCAGTAAAGCCAGTCTACTGACACTGATGTGGTGAAGGGAAGTGCAGCGTGTATTGCAGGGCACCAAGCCAGGCATCCATGTAGCTGGTGCTTCCTGGGCCCAGATGCTCTGAAAGATTCTGAGAAAGGTTTTTAAAGACAAGGTGAGGGAAGGGGTTGTGGGATATGTGATCAGTTCGTAGACATTCTTCTGATTGGTTGGTGGTGATGTAATCTTGAATTAACATCATCAAACTTCTGTTTCCAACCAGTCTGGGGTCTACCTGTTTGTGGCCAGTATAGAGTTAACTTTTTGGGGGGTAAGGGGAAGGGGGGCTCTTCTCAGTCTTAGTTCCTGCATAGAATTTTCTCTACTTGTAGCAAGCAGGGGGCTGCTCTCTAGTTGTGGTTTGTGGGTTTCTCATTGCTGTGGCTTCTCTTGTGTAGGAGGGGCTCTAGGTCACGAAGGAGTCAGAAGTTGTAACACATGGGCTCAGTAGTTGCAATTCCTGAGCTCTAGAGCATAGGCTCAGTAGTTGTGGCCCACAGGCTTAGTTGCTCTCAGTCATGTAGGATATTCCAGGATCAGGAACTGAACCTGAATCTTCTGCATTTGCTGCTACTGCTAAGTCGCTTCAGTCGTGTCCGACTCTTTGCGACCCCATAGATGGCAGCCCACCAGGCTTCCCCATCCCTGGGATTCTCCAGGCAAGAACACTGGAGTGGGTTGCCATTTCCTTCTCCAATGCATGAAAGTGAAAAGTGAAAGTGAAGTGGCTAAGTCGTGTCCAACTCTAGCGACCCCTTGGACCGCAGCCTACCAGGCTCCTCCGTCCACGGGATTTTCTAGGCAAAAGTACTGGAGTGGGGTGCCATTGGCGAATTCTTTACCACTGAGCCACCAGAAAGCCTCTAGAGTTAACTCCTTCCATTATGATTTATTATTCCATATTACTTTGTCTTACTTAACTGTTTTCCTTTCTTTCTGCATTTGCTCACATCTCTGATTAAATTTACTCCAAGACACAAAGGGACCAGGAGGCTAAAGTTTTTCTATAGACAAGAGCAGGTAGATGTGGGTGTCTGTTCCCAAAAGGCCCAATAGGGTCTTGCTTGGTTACTCATATTCTGGGTTCTCTAAAAAATAGAGGCCTCCCATAAGCACTGGTTGTATGGCCCTCCACTGAGGTGCCTATTATAGTCCTGGTCCTGGAAATAGCACCCCAGCAACTCTGCTCCCCTACTCACACTGATTTGTGGTATGATGAACCCAAAACTTGGCCCTCTGGCTTATACCTCCCTTGGAGAGAAGACATTTCTTTCTTCGATCCTTTAAAGAATGCTGTGGTGCTAGAGGAGCCACCCTCCTCCAACACCTTGGTTCCCTTGTAGTTGCTTGGGATGAACTGATTGCACAGCTCAGGGAAGTGCCTAGACTAAGGATGACTGCACCCTGGTGCCTGGTGGAGCTCAGTGGAGACTTGCCGGCCTTCATCCTTTAATGGGAACAGCCTTCATGCAGAACCAAACCCAAGGGGTCACCACATCTAACTAAACATCAGGCATCATCAGGATGAGTTGTACGGATCTGTCTTCATCTCCTTTTTTTTTTTTTTTGCAGCTGCACCACACAGCTTACAGGATCTTAATTCCCTAACCAAGGATTGAACCTGGGGCTCAGTCATGGAATGCAGTTGATTAACCCTCAATCTCTCTCCTATTAATTCCAGTAGCTATCTCTGTCGTTGTGATTTTTTTCAGATGTTTCACAAGGATAATCAATCGTGTTATACAAACAAATGTTACAGATTTGGCTACAAGTGTCATTAAGATGTTCATTCTCAAGAAATGAAAGTTCCCTCTGTTAGTAGTTTGTATTCATAAATGGATGTTGAATTTTAGCAAATCCTTTTCATTTTCCCCTCTGTTCCTTTCTGATATTTATACTTTTTGTCTTACTTCTTAGTTATCTTGACTAGATCTTTATCAATATTATTAATCTTGTCAAAGAGCCCAAGTTAATTTTTTTTCCTAATTTTTGTTTTTTATAGTCTGCTTACTTTGCATTTTATATGCTCTTTTTTTTTTTTTAATCATTTCTTAAGGTACATGCCTTTATATTATTGTTTATACATCTTAGCGTTTTCACAGTATATTTGTTTCATGGCATAAATTTCCCTCTAGGCGCTGTTTTTGCTGCATCTCACATTCTTTGAAACATTGTGGTCTCATTTATTTCAAAATAAATTTAATTTTTCTTGAGACTTCTTTGAATCTTATATATTATTTCAAAGCGTGTTGTTGAATCTCCATGTGTTGAGGGGTTTACCAATTCTCTTGCTGCTGTTGATATCTATTACTTTTTTATCGTTATATTGTTTATATCTAGATAAATGTCTTTGTGGTCTTAAGAGCATAGCTTGCATGATTTTTGTGTTTTCAGATTTGTTAAGGTATGTTTTATGTCCCAGAATGTATTCTGTTTTGGTGAATGTTCCATGTAAACTTAGGAATGTGTATTCTGCCCTTGTTGCATAAAGCATTCCATAAATTACAATTAAATCAAATTGTTTTATAGTGTTTCTTCAGTTCAGCTCTGCCCTTCCTGATTTTCTGCCTGATGAAATTTATAGCTTTTGATAAAAGGGTGGTGATGTATGACTGTAATAATGGATTTGTGTATTTCTCCTTGCATTCTTGCAGACCTTGCTTTATTTACTTTGCCCCTTTGTTGTTCTGAGTGCAAACATGAAGGATTCATTTGCCTTCTTGGAGAATGGAGCTTATTGTCATTTTGTAAAGCTGCTTTTTATCTCTGAGGATTCCTTGGTCTGAAATCTACATTGTCTGAAATTCTTAACTAGTTCCACCTTTCTTTTCATTAGTTTTGGCATGGTGCATTTTTCTCTGTCCCTTTAGCTTTCATCTACCTGTGTGTTCCTATTTAAAATTTTTCTTTTTATACAACATACAGTTACAATTTTTAACACCTGATATTACTATGTTTGTCTTTCATTTGTTTTGAGACCATTGATGATAGAAGTGCTGATTAATACAGTTGGGTTAATATCTACCACACCTTCTACTGTTTCTGTTTGTTGTCCTGGCTCTTTCTTTCATCTGCTTCCCCACCCACCCCGCCCCCCAACCCCCCCAAGCCCCGCCACCTTTTTCTACCTTCTCTGGCTTTATTGACCATTTTACCTGGTTCTTCATTTTATCCTCTTTTAGGCTATCGATTACATATTTTTCTTTTTTTAATTACATTTTTTAAAAACTTTTTTAGTGGTTGACCTTGGGCTCTCCATTTAGAACTCACCCACATCCTCTGTCAAGTAACACCTGACTTCTTCAGTGGTTGTACAGGTACCTCATACCAAACTATTCTCAATTCTCCCATCATATTTCACATCCACAAGGTTTTCATTAACAATGTCAATGTTGCTAATACTATTTTACATATTGTCATCTATTATATATGACAATATAAAAATTGTCTCTTTCTCTTCTAATCCACTTTCATCATTTGTATTCTTTCTTATGAATTTTGAACATTGCTTACAAAGCAGGTTGACTAATGACAAATACCCTGAATTTTTGTCTCAGAAAGTTTTTACTTCTTTATTTTTTAAAAGTAATAGTGCTTGATGTAGAATCTTATACAATTTTTTTTAATTTACTTATTTCTGGCTGCCTTGGGTCTTTGTTGCTGTGTGCTGGCTTTTTCTAGTTGAGTCGAGCGGGGACTACTCTCTAGTTGCAGTGCTCAGGCTTCTCATTGAGGTGGCTTCTCTTATGGCAAAGCACAGGCTCTAGGGCACAAGGGCTTAGTTGCCCTGAGGCATGTGGGATCTTCTGGACCAGGGATCAAACTGTGTCCCCTGCATTGGCAGGCAGATTCTTAACCATTGGACCACCAGGGACGTCCCCTCCCCTCTAGATTCTTAAAATATACTCTTTGCCTTTGATTTTTCACTAGTTTGTATATCATATACTTTGGTCTCCATTAAAGGTGTTTTCATGTTTAGTGTTCACTGAGCTTCATGGGTCTACCATTGTTGTCTCTGGCTCATTTTAGGAAAATCTCAGTGATTGTTGGTTATACCTCTGTTTCTTTTGCTTCAGTTACTTTCATTATATGTATTTTAAATCTCGTGTTTAAAAAGGATATGCTAAGGTTTCTGGATATTTTTCTTCTGTTTTTGCATTCGCTGGTGTAACTTTTTTTTCCCCCCCAGCACAGACCTTAACAGAATATTTGTGGCATATTTGAGAAGCATCTCTATTTTCTCTTTCCTGGTTTTGGAGATACTAGTTTGCCCTTTGAAGTCACCAGTCTCATGGTTCTAGGAAGACTTTACTTCAAATTTTTTCATTCTCTTCTCAGGAGATTGGGAATCACCACTTCTAACGTCATAAACTCCAGGCTGGAAGTTGGCCAGGCAGCAGCTAGGGTGTCTACTCAAGAAATACTAGGTCCTGCAATTGCAGAATGGAGACTTTATGTTGTTTTGGAGGCATCCACTGATGAAACCTTTAAATGGACAAATTCACCATCAGTGCATATGGACTTAAGTGAACACGCTTGCTATCTGTAGCTCTTATTATCCTTTCCTCAAGGGGACAGGGTTTGACCAGAAAGAGCTATTCTGGCTATTATCTCAGTGTGGGCTCTATAGTTTGGCTGGAAGAAGCTCTGAGACACACAAATAGAGGGCTTTTGTGGTCTCAGTTGTTATTCCTTTTTCTTCAGGTCTGAGCTCTAAGTTTAGAATAACTTCCCAGCTGCATGAAATTATGGAGAGAGAGGAAAGGGAAGAACACAGTCTGTGATCTTTATTAGACAACTTAAAAGCAAGGCTTCCCCACAAGAAGATTTACATTTAGTCAGGAACATTAGATTACTTCTGAAGGCCTGGAGGACTTTGGGACTGTGTGGCCAGGTGGGCTTTGGTAAAAATTTGATTTCTACAGGCCTCCTGGGTGCCCATGTTTGGTTTACTTCTACAGACATTAAAGAGCCAAGCCAAGGCACCTGAACTAGCTTGCCATATTCTCCTTAGAAAGTACCTTTGAGTAATAAACCTTTTTCTGTTGATGCACCTGACATCAGTGTTGACATCTGATCCCACTGGGTAATAATAAAACAGAAGGTAATGCACAGATAATGTGACATTATCTTCTGTGACAAACAGGTATTCAGCATAGGATATTTTAGAACATGAGGAAAGATATCCAAGTATGATGAGAGAAGAAAAACTCAGAAACCACCAACATGATCACAAGCAGAGGAATGAATAGTGAAAATGATAAACAGTCTTAAAAAGAAGGAAAAAAAAAAAAAAAAAAGAACACAACAACAACTGAGTGGATAGTTTCTGCTCCAATATGTAAAGAGCTCTGGGTGATCATTTGTTATCTTCACAACAATAAAAAAAAAAGTTGAAAAACCTGAAAAGCAAGACCTGTTCTTAGATTCATGAGAGATTTGAGTACATGGCCAACAATGCTTCCCAAACCAGAGACAGACATAGAATTGTCAATTACCTGGAGGTGAAACAGCTAGGGCCAGTAAACCTCAGGGAACATTTAAATTGGTAACTTGAATTTGTTGGAGATACAGATTGGACCAGCTTGAGATTTAAAACCTTTTGAGAATTCAGTCTCAGGGAACCCCTCAAATTTATGAATTTTTCATTCAGGAGCCCAACCAGGGCTGAATGATGGAAAAACATGTCTCTTTGTTCACGTAGGCATCAAGGGAAACCATTTTGATATGCACTCAAAGCATTTTATTTCCTGGTTTTTGTTTTCTATGTGGACCATTTTTTTTAAGTCTTTATTAAATATTTGCAATATTGCTTCTGTTATTTTTTTATGTTCTGGTTTTGGCTGTGAGAGATATGGGATCTTAGTTCCCCAATCTGGAATAGAACCTGCACCCCAGCATTGGAAGTCAAAGTCTTAACCACTGGACCATCAGGGAAGTCTGTTCTGTTCCCTTTAATTCAGGCTTTCTCTTGGAACTAATTTTCCAAAACTTTATTTGAAATGGAACAGAGCAGTCAGACACTCCCTGTCCCCTGTGACAAACGGGAAGGAATGAATACAAAGAACCCGTTAGGAGGCTCATAGTCCAGGGATTCTGTCCTGCCAAAATATTACAGGTGTAATCATAAGAGAACATTTTTCTACACCAGTACCATCCTATCATATAAACAGAGCTCAGTATAAAAAGAGTGGATTAAAGCAGAGTTTTAAGACACAGACTGAAAAAAAAAAAAAAAAAAAAGACACAGACTACTAAAGATTGAGTTTCTAGATATACCCAAACACAGCAGATACACAAGGACAGTTGGAGACAACATAAAGACTAGTAAAACGGGAACTTATAAACACCTATATTAGGAAAGCGAGCAAATTAACAGCCTAAATTTACACCTCAAAGAACTAGAAAAAGAACAAGAAGTATAAAATGAGAGTGTCTTTAAAATTACAAAGCATGGTGAAAAGAAATTAAAACAAGTGTAAATAAACGGGAAAACATCCCAATTTCATGATTTAGGGAAGTTAATATAGTTGCACTGGCACTATTCCACAAAAGGATATGAAGATTCAATGTAATACCTATCATAATGCCAGCTAACATCTTTGTAAGAAATTGGCAAGTGGCAAGCTGATTCATAGTTTTATATGAGTGGGGAAATGCCACGGGGGGATTAAAGGCTCAAAGCCAGCAAACGCCAACTATTAAAATGGAGCCAGACTATTACAGGTGGTGGAGTCACCTTTAGTGTCTGTGTTTCTAAACAAGGGTCCCAATTTGGACTGATCTGACAGATTTAAGACCCTGACGCCTATAAGGACATAAAACCCTATTATTTCAGGGTCGCCCGATATAGGCCGTCCTCGTGTGCTGTCCTTACTTGATTCATTTGGGAATTCAACCTGTGTTTCCCTGTGCCTCGGAGTTCAGAAAGAACTAGACGAAGACGTGTACTCAGGCGGCTCCCAGCTAGGAAGTTCCGCTTTAATGCAAATATCCGTTGCCGGGTCAGGACGCCGCCCGCCAACGGAGGCTGGTTCAGCAGACACCCAACCTCCTGCCCTGTTGTCACTCAAGCGTGGGGCGTGGCCTCTCAAACAGTCCAATCAAGAGCCCCGCTGGGTAAGGTGGGTTGGGGAGACGTGCCAGAGCGGCGCAGAAGTGCCCCCCTCACTCCAGATCTTGAGTCGCTGATGACATCTGCTTTGTCTCACTGTTTCTCGCGCTGTGATTTGCAGCGGTCGTGGGAGTCATAGGAGGGACTCGAGGAAACCTAGCAATGGTGAGTGGGCTGCCCCGAGATGTGGAGTCGGGGTGGAGAGTCTGGTCGGAACCGGTCGTGGCGGAACTCGGGTCTGCGGATGCCATGCGTGGATGTCGCCGCTCGGACTTCTGTCCCCTTTATCAATCAGCGTGGATGCGGGGCCGACAACTGGGCCCCCGGGCGTCGAGTCCTCTCACAGGACGCACGGGGACTTGGCCCTTGAGCCCGCAGTCCCTCTGAGCAGCTCAGCGCCCGCAGCCCGGCGTCTTCCTCAGATTGTGAGGTTTCCACAAGGGAGGGTCATCAGGGAACAGTCGTGACTGCGTCTGCAGGGATTGTACGCGGGAGGAACAGTGCTCTGTGGAGTTCATCGTCTCTGGCTTCCCCTCCGAGGGCGAGGGACTCGTTTTCTTCGGAGTTTTACAAGTGGTTTTGTTTTTAGAGCGGGGTCTCAAATCCACAGCTCTGCATCACCCCAACTTCCGTCCCCAGCCTAGCTCTGGCAATAAACCCTGAATTTCCAGGTCCTTCCTTTCATTCCCAGAGCCAGCTTCACCTTTCGGATTCACAGCATCATTATAACTCTGCGGTGCATTTCAAAGAGACCCAGTATTTTAACAACGTTTATCCTTTTCCCACAGAGCCATGGATGGCTCTTAAAGACTTTTTTTTTTTCATCTGTGGATATTTTATATGAGTAGAAAGCCGAGGAACCACATGGAATCACGTACATTGTATGAAAACCTTTTGCCTCTCCCTGCAAAAGGACACATGCATCCTGTGGGAAGTCTTTAGGGTGGAGTTTATTCCTTGGAAACTTCCACGACATTCTCATCTGTCAACACTGTCTCTCCCGAGGTTTGTCACCTTGAACAGATTTATTGATTTAAGTCTGTTTTCCAAGAAAGGAAAAACATATTTAATCAATACAGCCGTAAAGACAGTATAAAATAGTTTAAACAGGCAAGAAAGAGGTGACTTTGAGACAAAATAGAATATTTTTGTATTAATTCCATTTGTTAAGAATTTTGCTTTCACTCTTTCTTTCCCTGAACGTGTATAGTAAGTTTCTGAGGCCTGTGCTTACTTCTGGATGCTTTCAAATGAAACTGCAGGGCTTAGACCAAAAGTGTTCAAGTATAATTATTTACAGATGAATTTCTTGCCACAGAAATAGTAATTAACTGACATGTTTTATTCTGGATGGAATAGATATTTGGGGGTTTCTGCTTGAACTACTTGTGTGCCTTACTATTTTCCTTCCTCCTTCACACATAAACACTGGGTTTAGTTCAGTTCAGTTCAGTTGCTCAGTCGTGTCTGACTCTTTGCAACCCCATGAACCACAGCACACCAGGCCTCCCTGTCCATCACCAACTCCCAGAGTCCACCCAAACCCAAGTCCATTTAGTTGGTTATGCCATCCAACCATCTCATCCTCTGTCATCCCCTTCTCCTCCTGCCCTCAATCTTTCCCAGCATCAGGGTCTTTTCCAATGAGTCAGCTCTTTGCATCAGGTGGCCAAAGTATTGGAGTTTCAGCTTCAACATCAGTCCTTCCAATGAACACCCAGGACTGATCTCCTTTAGGATGGACTGGTTGGATTTCCTTGCAGTCCAAGGGACTCTCAAGAGTCTTCTCCAACACCACAGTTCAAAAGCATCAATTCTTTGGTGCTCAGCTTTCTTTATAGTCCAACTCTCACATTCATACATGACCATTGGAAAAACCATAGCCTTGACTAGATGGACCTTTATTGGTAAAGTAATGTCTCTGCATTTTAATATACTGTCTATGTTGGTCATAACTTTCCTCCCAAGTGGTAGGCGTCTTTTAATTTCATGGCTGCAATCAGCATCTGCAGTGATTTTGGAGCCCAGAAAAATAAAGTCAGCCACTGTTTCCACTGTTTCCCCATCTATCTGCCATGAAGTGATGGGGCTGGATGCCATGATCTTAGTTTTCTGAATGTTGAGCTTTAAGCCAACTTTTTCACTCTCTTTAACTTTCATCAAGAGGCTCTTTAGTTCTTTACTTTCTGCCATAAGGGTGGTATCATCTGCATATATGAGGTTATTGATATTTCTCCCAGCAATCTTGATTCCAGCTTGTGCTTCATCCAGCCCAGCGTTTCTCATGATGTACTCTGCATAGAAGTTAAATAAGCAGGGTGACAATATACAGCCTTGACATACTCCTTTTCCTATTTGGAACCAGTGTGTTGTTCCATGTCCAGTTCTAACTGTTGCTTCCTGACCTGCATACAGATTTCTCAAGAGACAAGTCAGGTGATCTGGTATTCCCATCTCTTTCAGAATTTCCCACAGTTTCTTGTGATCCACAGTCAAAGGCTTTGGCATAGTCAATAAAGCAGAAAGAGATGTTTTTCTGCAACTCTCTTTTTCGATGATCCAGCGGATGTTGGCAATTTGATCTCTGGTTCCTCTGCCTTTTCTAAAACCAGCTTGAATATCTGGAAGTTCACGGTTCACATATTGCTGAAGCCTGGCTTGGAGAATTTTGAGCATTACTTTACTAGCATGTGAGATGAGTGCAATTGTGTGGTAGTTTGAGCATTCTTTGGCATTGCTTTTCTTTGGGATTGGAATGAAAACTGACCTTTTCCAGTCCTGTGGCCACTGCTGAGTTTTCCAAATTTGCTGGCATACTAAGTGCAGCACTTTCACAGCATCATCTTTCAGGATTTGAAATAGCTCAACTGGAATTCCATCACCTCCACTAGCTTTGTTCATAGTGATGCTTTCTAAGGCCCACTTGACTTCACATTCTAGGATGTCTGGCTCTAGGTGAGTGATCACACCATCATGATTATCTTGGTCTGGAAGATCTTTTTTGTATAGTTCTGTATATTCTTGCCACCTCTTCTTAATATCTTCTGCTTCTGTTAGGTCCCTACCATTTCAGTCCTTTATTGTGCCCATCTTTGCATGAAATGTTCCCTTGGTATCTCTAATTTTCTTGAAGAGATCTCTAGTCTTTCCCATTCTGTTGTTTTCCTCTGTTTCTTTGCACTGATCACTGAGGAAGGCTTTCTTATCTCTCCTTACTATTCTTTGGAACTCTGCATTCAGATGCTTATATCTTTCCTTTTCTCCTTTGCTTTTTGCTTCCCTTGTTTTCACAGACAGCCATTTTGCTTTTTTGCATTTCTTTTTCTTCGGGATGGTCTTGATTTCCGTCTCCTATACAATGTCACTAACCTACATCCATAGTTCATCAGGCACTCTGTCTATCAGATCTAGGCCCTTAAATCTATTTCTCACTTCCATGTATAGTCATAAGGGATTTGATTTAGGTCATACCTGAATGGTCTAGTGGTTTTCTCCACTTTCTGCAATTTCAGTCTGAATTTGGCAATAAGGAGTTCATGATCCTAGCCACAGTCAGCTCCCGATCTTGTTTTTGCTGCTGTATAGAGCTTCTCCATCTTTGGCTGCAAAGAATATAATCAATCTGATTTTGGTGTTGACCATCTGGTGATATCCATGTGTAGAGTCTTCTCTTGTGTGGTTGGAAGAGGGTGTTTGCTATGACCAGTGTGTTCTCTTGGCAGAACTCTATTAGCCTTTGCCCTGCTTCATTCTGTACTCCAAGGCCAAATTTGCCTGTTATTCCAGGTGTTTCTTGACCTCCTACTTTTGCATTCCAGTCCCCTATAATGAAAAGGACATCTTTTTTGGGTGTTAGTTCTAGAAGGTCTTGTAGGTCTTCATAGACCTGTTCAACTTCAGCTTCTGCAGCATTACTGGTTGGGGCATAGACTTGGATTACCATGATATTGAATGGTTTGCCTTTGCTCAAAAGCTAGCTCGTGTCATTTAAAATCTCAGTGATCCAAAGGAAGTCCAGGGAGAGTAGAGGTCTGCAGTCAGTGAGCCTCTCTAAGGCCCCCATGAGGCTGCAAGGGGAAGTACTCCAAGACCCAGTTACTTCTTCCTGGGAAGCCTCCTCTTATAGGTGTCCTACATACTCACACGCATCACAGAAGGAGGCTTTATAGTAAGAGATGTAGAGCTTTGGAAACCTGAGGGTGCACCTTTATGTAAGAGTGGGGATGATGACTTTTTTGAGGTTGTTTTGGTTCCATAAGCCTAGACTTTTTTTTTTTTACTTATTTATTTGGCTGCTCCGGGTCTTAGTTGCTGTAGGCAGATCTTTGATCTCCGTTCCAGCAGGCAGGATCTTTACTTGTAGCATGTGGGATCTAGTTCCCTGACCAGGGATTGAACCCAGGCCAGACGGAACCCCAGACGGGTTCCAAATAGGAAAAGGAGTCTGTCAAGGCTGTATATTGTCACCCTGCTTATTTAACTTCTATGCAGAGTACATCATGAGAAATGCTGGGCTGGAGGAAGCATAAGCTGGAATCAAGATTGCCGGGAGAAATATCAATCACCTCAGATATGCAGATGACACCACCCTTATGGCAGAAAGTAAAGAAGAACTAAAGAGCCTCTCGATGAAAGTTAAAGAGGAGAGTGAAAAAGTTAGCTTAAAGCTCAACATTCAGAAAACTAAGATCATGGCATCCGGTCCCATCACTTCATGGCAAATAGATGGGGAAACAGTGGAAACAATGACAGACTTTGTTTTGGGGCACTCCAAAATCACTTCAGATGGTGATTGCACCCATGAAATTAAAAGATGCTTACTCCTTGGGAGGAAAGTTATGACCAACCTAGATAGCATATTAAAAAGCAGAGACATTACTTTGCCAACAAAGGTCCATCTAGTCAAGGCTATGGTTTTTCCAGTAGTCATGTATGGATGTGAGAGTTGGACTATAAAGAAAGCTGAGCACCAAAGAATTGATGCTTTTGAACTGTGGTGTTAGAGACTCTTAAGAGTCTCTTGAACTGCAAGGAGATCCAACCAGTCCATCCTAAAGGAGATCAGTCCTGGGTGTTCATTGGAAGGACTGATGTTGAAGCTGAAACTCCAGTACTTTGGCCACCTGATGCAAAGAGCTGACTCATTGGAAAAGACCCTGATGCTGGGAAAGATTGAGGGCAGGAGGAGAAGGGGACAACAGAGAATGAGATGGTTGGATGGCATCACCAACTCAATGGACATGGGTTTAGGTGGACTCTGGGAATTGGTGATGGACAGGGAAGCCTGGTGTGCTGGGGTTCGTGGGGTCACAAAGAGTCAGACATGACTGAGCGACTGAACTGAACTGAACTATTTCTAAGATAAATGGATTCCTAATTTTTTTAGGAAAAATATCGTATTTATTTAATTTTCGGCTTCACTGAGTCTGTGTTGCTGTGTATGGGCTTTCTCTACTTGTGGAGTGTTGGGGCTACTCTCTAGTTTTAGTGCACAGGCTTCTCTTGTTGGGAAACACAGACTCTAGGGCATACACTCAGTAGTTGTCCTATATGGGCTTAGTTGCTCTGCAGCTTGTGGAATCTTCCTCAAGCAAGGATCAAACTCATGCCACCTGCATTGGCAGGCAGATTCTTAACCCCTGAACCACCAGAGGAGTCCCCAATATATTTTGAATAGTTTCTGGTTCTTGCTCTTTTAAATAATTACACATTCTTGATCTTCCAATTAGGCTTATCCTCAAAAGGATATTTTTCTTCCCTTTTTTTGTGTATCTTTTAATTATCTTAATTTTAATATATTTGAATTTGTCTCTGGCTTTGTAGCTCATTCTTTTGCTTATATGACAATACTCTTTCTATTATCAATAAAATATTTACCTGTAACTTCTAACAGTGGCTTCGTTTTGTCTTCACATTTAAATCTTACAGTGAGCAGCCTATTGTCTATGGAATGGAGGGAAATATGCTGCATTTTTTCCAGTTGGATAACAGTTTGTCTCTTATGTAGGCAAACGTTCATGATATTTGTCACTGCTCTCCTGCTCTCTCCTTAATCAGCTCTCCACATATCTGGCCTATGGAAGACACTTTTCCTTTCCTTCGTTCTGTTTGTTTTTCTTTCTGTTAATACTTGTATCATTTGAATTACCATAGAGGTAGACCATCACATTTTTCCATAGGGGACTGTCCAGTTTTGGATATTGCTTCTTCCTGTTCAGTTTGGAGGAGTAGTCTTTATTAAGTCCCTAAAAACTGTCTCAGGGAGACTTCCCTGGTGGTTCAGTGGTTAAGAATATGCCTGCTAAGGCAGGGGACACAGGTTCAGTCCCTGATCCAGAAAGATCCCACATGCCACAGGATAACTACTGAGCCTGGGCACCTGGAGCTTGTGCTCTGCAACAACAGAAGCCACCACAATGAGAAGCCCCTGCACCACAATGAAGAGTAGCCCCCGCACCACAATGATGAGTAGCCCCCCACTTGCCACAGCTAGAGAAAAGCACAAAGACCCTGTGCAGCCATAAATAAATAAAGTTGAAAAAATAACTGTCTTAGGTATTTAACATATTAATATATTTAGCTATTTAATAATTTAATATATCATCTGGGAGAGGTGACATCTGAGCAATGCTGAATTCTTTCTATGAACACGTGCTGTCACTGTACTTATTTCAGTCTACTTGACATCACCCAATAATTTTTTAAAAAATTTTAATGAAAATCACTACATATTTTGTAGTAGTCTTGTTTAGTATTGAATTAAATCTGGTGTGGAGAAAACCAGAAGTAAGCTCTCAAATGTTGTCTCTTGCTGTAATCACATAGAATGGGCTCAGTTCCAAATAAATTGTGAGTATACATGTGTATTGTGGTTTATCCAGTTTCCAGAGTTGTTTGAGGAGATGTGGGGTTGATCAGGTAGGCATCTTCTGATCAGTTTACCATATACCCTGTTTTTCACATAAACACATTAGACTTACAGAGGCATGTTTATCTATAAGGTTGTTGAGCTTACTCCCAAAACCACAGATCCTACTGAAAGACGAAATTTGTGAGCAAGCATTTCTAAGGATAAGCAGTCTTGGGCCTGCTAATGTTCACTGTGTCTTTTGCACACAATGTAGTTGGATTTGTTATGAGCAAGCACTGTTGTTCCAGTGAATAAAGAGTAATCAGGGCTACCTTTAGGCAGCTTCTCTTACTCCCTGGACACACAACAAGAGAGATGTTACTTCATTCATGTTACTCTACTTCAAGCATTGTCATGATAAATGGGAGCCTTTTTTCTGTATCCTCCTCATGGACATCAATGGATAATTGGTCTCTCTTAGAGACCAGCATTTAGGAAACTTTTGCCACTGGGGATTCCTATACATAGGATGGGCCATCAAGCTGCTGTGTCCCATGGGGGAGCTCAGAAATAAGAGAAGGTGGAAGGACAGCCTTGAGAGTGGAATCACTTGCTGCTGAAATTAGGGAAAGGATATTTTATTTTTTGAGGAAAGCACTGTTGAACTTTTTATGTTTTTTATAATTTGTGCAACTTCACTCTGAAACTAGTGTAGATTTTTAATGAAGCCCTTGCAAGCTTCAAGTCTAAACCTGATCCTCAAGGTCATCAAGGCCCAAATTACAGTTTTATGGTTCTGCCAGAAAGAGGTCTTCTGTGATCACACCATCTCAGTATGGGCAACTCTGCGTCCTAAAATTATTTGGAAGCCATTCCGAAGCACATGAATATAGGGATTTTTGTGGAGGTGCAGATTGTCCTGTTTTCCTCCTCACGCCTGGACTCTCACACTGAATAATTTCCTAGCCCCATAAAGTGAGATAGAGAAAGGAAGGCAAAATCCAGCATGTGATAAATATTATACAAATTTTAATTTGTACTCCTCCACAAGAATATTTTCATTCAGCCACCTGGATTGGAGTACTTCCATTAGCATGGAATACTTCAGGACAGTATGTGTAGTTGGATCTTGTTACAAGTTGGATTTCCACAGGACTTTTGGCCTCACATTTGGTGATGGGAATAGAAGAAAAACCTTCCAGTTCACTTGTTATTTGTTAAAACCTCATGCAGATGTGAACCTGTGATTGTACAGTGCTGCACAATATGGTGATTATTAAAGAGGGAGTGGAAAAGTTTTTATCAGAAGGAACTGGTGTACTTAAAATGGAGTTATTTCTTTCATTTGTAGAGCATTTCACTTATTTCTCCAAGGTGCTCTGCTGGGGTCCAGCCCCCGTGGATCCAGGGAATTCGAAGCGGGGATGGTGTCGGCAAACTGGATACAATAGCTTTAATTAAATATTAATTAGAGATATAAAGAATAATAGAATAAGGATAGCTCAGCAAGAAAATTCAGTGGAGAAAAGAGGCTGAATAACTTGGTTTACGTGGAAAGCTAATAAAATTCCAATACAAGGAATTTACGTCACCTACGTAGGCCACAGGCGTCCTCCCATTCTCCCCAAGGAGAGGAGACACTAAGGCCTCCCCGGTCAGATCTTAGAAGCCCAGGCATAATTAGTAGGCTTGACGAGCCTCCACTCTCCAGATGGAAATTCAGCCAGGTGAGAGAAAGAACGACATGGGGAGACCAAACTTCGGTGAACAAGGCCCACACTTTATTTTCCAAAGTAGTTTTTATACCTTAAGTTGTGCATAGAGGATAATGGGGGAAGGGGTAGGGTCAGCAGTAAGCCAGGCTTTCTTCCTGCAAACTTATCATATGCAAAAGTTTAGATGATTTACATCATCTTCTGGCCCGGAGGCCTGTCAACATTTTAAGATCCTTTTTTCAGAAAACTTTTCTCTAAAGGTGATTATTCTAAAGTCAGGCGCCACCCTCCGAAAGCATTAGATAAAGTTGCATTCCTATAGGGCAAAGGTGTGGTGGGCTATAACAAGAAAAAGAATTAACTCAAGGGTCCAAGGTTACAAACATTAAAGCTACTACTTACATTCCTATACACCAATTATATTAATCAATACACTGCCAGGGACACAGTAGGTAAGGGATATGGAAACTTAGCAGCAAACATTGGCCCAAAGAGTGAAAAACCCTTCAGCAATACAATTTCTAATCAATCTTTTAACTGCTCAAAGGAATCTGTATTTAGACAGTTTAGAATATCTCACGCCTCTCACAGTTGGGAGGCTCTGAACAATCACATGTGGCGGGAAGGACCTATTCAGGCAGCCTAGAGGACTTCCAAAGGAGTTTGTAGGTTGAAACACTCTTGTCACACCCAGGAACTTTATTAACTGGAGCTGTAAGTTAACTCTTTTTCAGAGAGAGAGATGGTGGTGAGGGACAGCCCCCCGTAAAGTCAGAGGTGTAGGTGAGAGCACAAAGCAGTAAAGTAGGCAGACTCTGGTTTGGGGGGTTAGTTCCAGGGGGACTCCTGAGGCTCTATCCCGCCTTTTGCATATGCCGAGCCTCCTTCCTCATGACCTTTGCCACGGGCGGAGTTCCTCACGCTGGCTCCCAGCAGTGCTCTATTTATTTAACTATTTATTTTTGGTTGCACTGGGTCTTCATTCCTGTGTGCGGGCTTTCTCTAGTGGCAGCAAGCAGGGACTATTCTTCGTTGCAGTGCATGGGTTTCTCACTGTGGTGACTTCTCTTGTTGTGGAGCACAGGCTCTAGGCACGTGGGCTTCAGTAGTTACAGCCTGTGGGCCCTAGAGCACTGACTCATTAGTTACGATGCGTAGGCTTAGTTACTCCACAGCATGTGGAATCTTCCCAGACCAGGAATCGAACCCATGTCCCCTGCATTGGCAAATGGGTTCTTATTGACTGTACCATCAGGGAAGTACAAGGTGTTCTGTCTTGACAAAGAGAGCAATAAAGACTTGGAATTGGTCAAAGACCAATGTAACAATAAATTCCTTGTGTTAATGATGCTCTTGAATTCATGAGGGAGTATCACCATAGAGTGAGAGTTCTAATGACAAACTTATAGAACAAACATCTGGAGACCACAGTGTCATATGTGAACTTCCTGTGAACTGAGTATAGATTGCTGGTGCTCTTCATCCTACCCATACTCTCACACACAAACTTGGGATGTTTTAGGATTCCGTGACCTTTGAGGATGTGAGTGTGAAGTTCACCACAGAGGAGTGGGGTCTGTTGGATCTAACCCAGAAGAAACTCTACAGAGATGTGATGCGGGAAACCTTCAAAAACTTGACCTCAGTAGGTAAGGGATGATGACATTCTTAATTACTTAATCCTTTAGATAGCCTATGTTGTTTGCTTATCAACATGTTCAAGAGGTAAAATGTGGAAAGAGACTGCGTTGGTAAATAAAGCAGGCATGGTGGTCTGTCATGTAAAACTTTTCTCTAATATTTTATAATTTATAATGATTTTTTTGTTGGTCTGCATTATTGGAGAAAGACAGGAAGACTTTAATATTGGAAATCAGTAAGAAAATCATGGGACAAATCTGAGGTGAGTTACACTGACAGGAGAAAGCAGTGTCCCATGACAGAATGTTAGTATGCAATGGCATCTTTTAAAATTTATTTTTTATTAAAGTATAGTTGATATACAATGTTGTGTTAGTTTTAGGTAGTCAGCAAAGTAATTCAGTTACACACACACACACACACACACACATATATATATATATTATATCCATTTTTTTCCTAGTTCTTTTCCATTATAGGTTATTTCGAGATATTGAATATAATTCCCTGTGCTATACAGTGTGTCTTTGTTGTTTATCGGTTTTCTGTCCCCAGTCCTTTCCGCTGTTGTAACCATAAGTTTTTTTCCTATGCCTGTGAGTCTGTTTCTGTTTTGTAGTTAAGTTCATTTGTATCATTTTGGATTCCACATGAAAGTGATACCACATCTTATTTATCCATTCATCTGTCAGTGGAGAGTTAGGTTACTTCTATGTCTTGGCTATTGTAAATAGTGCTTCTGTGAATATTGGGGGACATGTTTCTTTTCAAATTAGAGTTTTTGTCTTTTCTGGATACATGCCCAGGAATGGGATTGCTAGATTATATGGTAATTCTATTTATACTTTTTTGTGGAATCTCCATACTGTTCTCCATAGTGACTATACCAATTTACATTCCTACCAACAGTGTAGGAATGTTCCCTTTTCTCTGCACCCTCTCCAGCATTTATTACTTGTAGGTTTTTTGATGATGGCTATTCTGACCAATGTGAAATGACACCTTATTGTAGTTTTGATTTGCATTTCTCTAACAATTAGTAACGTGGAACATCTTTTCACATACCTGTTGGCCATCTGTATGTCTTCTTTGGAGAAATTTCTATTTCAGTCTTCTGCCCATTTTCTGATTGTGTTCTTTGCTTTTTTGATATTGAGCTGTATGAGCTATTTGTATATTCTGGAAATGAATCCCTTGTCAGCCACATCATTTTCAGATATTCTCTCCCATTCAGTAGATTGTTTATTCATTTTGTTTGTGGTTTCCTTTGCTGTGCAAAAACTTTTAAGTTTAGTTAAGTTCCATTTGTTTATTTTTGCTTTTGTTTCCATTACTCTGGGAGACAGATCCAAAAAAATATTGCTGTGATTTATATCAAAGAGTGTTCTGCCTATGTCTTCCTCCAGGAGTTTTATAGTGTCCAGTCTTACATTTACAGCTTTAATCCATTTTGAGTTTATTTTATATATGGTCTTAAGAGAATGTTCTAATTTCACTCTTACATGTGGTTGTCCAGTTTTCCCAACACCATTTACTGAAGAGGCTGTCTTTTCTCCACTGTATATTTTTTCCTTTTTTGTCATAGATTAATTGACCATAAATGCATGAGTTTTTTTCTGGGCTTTCTATCCTATCCCATTCATCTATGTGTCTGTTTTTGTGCCATGACCCTGCTGTTTTGATTACTGTGCTCTTGAGGTATATAGTCTGTAGTCAGGGAGCTTGATTCTTCCAGCTTATTCTTCTTTCTCAAGATGGTCTATGCCATGACATTTTAAAACAAAGAAAATAAATCAGCTCAGCCTTAGAATTAATGAATCTTAGAATTGTTGCATCATTTTTTCCCTCAAATTTATCCTAAATGTTGAGTGTATGAAAAATAGTACACTTGGAATTATATTCAGAATCACCGCTTATGAGTGTTACTGTTTTAATAATTGCTGATTATCTTTCAGAGCTTTATTATATTCACTTTCAATTAGAATGTGCAGAAAACCTACACTTTCTTTGTAAATGGTAAAATTTTCATTGTCATAACTATTAATAAATATAATTAATAAGCCATTAATGAATAATATGCTTCTTATTTTTTACAGCTGTCATATGGTAGAGACGCTGTAAAAATAAAGAAGGTAATCAGTATGGGGAAACATTTAGCCAGATTTCAAATCATAATCAAAAAAAAGGAAACTACTGGAATAAAACTATATAAGTTCAGTATATATGGACAGGTCCTCATGCATCATTCATCCTTTAATAGGCACATGACATCTCATACTACACCAAAATCCTGTGAGTATCAGGAATATGAAGAGAAGCCATATAAATGCAAAGAATGTGGGAAGGCTTTTAAGCATCGTCAATCTAGACATACGCATGAGAAGATTCACAGTGGAGAGAAACCCTATGATTGTAAGAAATGTGGGAAGGCCTTCAAGCTTCGCCAATCCATTCAAAGACATGAAAGAATTCACACTGGAGAGAAACCCTATGAATGTAAAAGATGTGGAAAAGCCTTCAGATATTACCACAACTTTCAAAAACATGAACGAACTCATACTGGAGAGAAACCCTATAGATGTAAGCACTGTGATAAAGCCCTCAGTTCTCTCAGATACTGTCGAATTCATGAAATAACACACACTGGAGAGAAACCTTATAAATGTAAGCAATGTGGTAAAGCTTTCAGTTGTCCCAGTTACTTTATAAAACATGAGAGAATTCATAGTGGATTGAAACCATATGAATACAAGCAATGTGGTAAAGCCTTCAGTTGTGCCAGTTACATTCGAAGACATGAAAGGACACATACTGGAGAAAAGCCCTATGAATGTAAAAAATGTGGTAAGGCCTTCAGTTGTTCAAGTTCCTTTCGAAAACATGAGAGAACTCATACTGGAGAGAAACTCTATGAATGTAAGCAATGTGGTAAAGCCTTCAGTAATTCTAGATCCTTTCAAAGTCATGAAAGGAGACACAGTGGAGAAAAGCCCTATACAGGTAAAAATTGTGATAAAGCTTTCGCTTGTCCAAATTCCTGTCAAAAACATGAGAGGACTCATTCTGGACAGAAACCCTATGTATGTAAGGAATATGAGAAAGTCTTCAGTTCTCTTACAAAATTTCAAAGACACATGATGAAGCACATGGGCTATGGACCTTATAAATGTAAAGACTGTGGGAAAGTCTTTGATTGTCCCAATTACTTTCATTGTCATGAAAGGACTCACAGTGGAGAAAAGCCATATAAATGTAAGGAATGTGATAAGGCCTTCAGTTTTCCTTGTTGTCATCAAATATATGAAAGAAGTCATACTGGGGAGAGCCCCTATGAATGTAAGCAGTGTGGTAAAGCCTTCACTTACCTCAGTTCTATTTGAAAACATGAAAGAACTCATACTGGAGAGAAATCCTGTGAATGTAAGGAATGTGGAAAGGCCTTTATTTATTCTTCAGATGTTCAAAGACACATGATCGTGCATACTGGTGATGGACCTTGCAAATGTAAGGACTGTGGGAAAGGCCTTGATTGTCCTAGTTCATTAAGAACACATAAAATCACTCACACTAGAGAGAAACCCTGTTGATGTAGAACTTGTAGTAAAGCCTTCCCAATTCTTGTTGAAACCATGAAAAAAATCCATAATGGAAAATAGTGCCATAAATGTAAAAAAAGTATGAAAGGCTTTATTTGTCCCAGTTCATTCCAAATAGATAAAAGAGCTCACACTAGAGAGGAACCCAATTTTGTAAACAATATGGCAAAGCCTTCAGTTTCAATATGGCAAACCACTCCCAGTTGTGTTCAGATACATGGAAGAACTCATACCAGGGAGAAAATGAATGAAAAGAATGTGGAAAAGCCCTCATATATCACGCATCCCTCCCAGGACACATGAGAGTACACACTGGAGAGAAATGTTACGTATGTAAGGAATGTGGGAAAGCCTTTAGTCCCATTTCTTTGGGAAGCCACAGAAGGACTAGAGAGAATTGTATTGAATGTAAACTATGTAGGAAAACCTTTCCCTACAAAAAACCATATAAAAATGTACATGGGATAGAAACCTTATAACTGAAAAACAAGGGAAACTTCCAATTTTAACAAATATTTTCAAAGTCATGTGAAAATTCTACTGGAAAGAAATCATCCATGTAAGTACTATTATGGGTAAGCTGTCAGAAAATTCACAACATGAAATAAATTTTGTGCATATATTTTCTTTATAATTTGACTCATTCTCAAAGTGATTTTCTATTGTATGGATTTGTAATTAGTTTTACAAGTATTCATTGAGGTGAGATAAGTTTGTAGGTACTTATTAAGCAATCAGTTCAGTCGCTCAGTTGTGTCTGACTCTTCACAACCCCGTGGACTGCAGCACACTAGGCTTTTCAGTCCATCACCAACTCCCGGAGCTTACTCAAACTCATATCCATTGCGTCAATGATGCCATCCAACCATCTCATCCTCTGTCGTCCCCTTCTCCTGCCTTCAATCTTTCCAAGCATCAGGGTCTTTTCCAATGAGTCAGTTCTTTGCATCAGGTGGCCAAAGTATTGGAGTTTCATCTTCAGCATCAGTCCTTCCAGTGCACATTAAAGACTGATTTCCTTTAGAATGGACTGGTTGTATCTCCTTGCAGTCCAAGAAACTCTCAAGAGTCTTCTCCAACACCACAGTTCAAAAGCATCAATTCTTCAGCACTCAGCTTTATTTATAGTCCAACTCTCACATCCATACATGACTATTGGAAAAACCATAGCTTTGACTAGACAGACCTTTGTTGGTAAAGTAATGTCTCTGCTTTTTAATATGCTGTCTAGGTTGGTCATAGAATGTTGGTTCCACATTCTTTTCTTCCAAGGAGCAAATGTCTTTTAATTTTATGGCTGCAGTCACCATCTTCAGTGATTTTGGAGCCCCCCAAAATAAAGTCTGTCACTGTTTCCATTGTTTCCCGATCTATTTGCCATTAAAGTGATGGGACCAGATGCCATGATCTTAGTGTTGAGTTTTAAGCCAACTTTTTCACTCTCCTCTTTCACTTTCATCAAGAGGCTCTTTAGCAATACTTCCTAAAAAACTAATAGGTAATTTTTCCTTTAGTTGTCTGGCAATTTTTTGTGAGTCTATTTTGAAGTCTATTGAAACTGCGAATTGAAGTTTATTTCTAATATGCAAGTAGGTTTAATTTTTACCTAATTTTGTAAGTTATGTGTAAGGAAAAGGACATTGAAAAATGAGGCTTTGTTTTTTTTTTCCTCACTGGCTTCCTGTGGCAAGTACCAGATATGCCTTATTCATTTTACATGTCATATCTTCTACCTTACTCAGCAGAAACTACCTTTTCATTGCCTGAAGAACCTTATTCTATTTTCCTTGGAATGTACAATAGCCATATATTTATTTATAAGTATACAAAATTTATCACAGTTCAGTCTCTTATGTATTATTATCTTAATCTTTTGTCCTGTACACTTTGTCATTTCTTCTGGTTGATATTTGGACTGTGGGGTTTCCATTAGGAAGAGAGACTTATGAGCGGACAATAAAATTTAGATTTGGCAATAACTCTTCTTGATCCTATTATATTAATGTGAGTAGTATGAACTGTATTTTCTAGAATGTGTTGCCTTATGGTCCTATGTTAGAAGTCACTAAAGCATAACTTATATGAAACTTGGAAAGCAGAAATATGATTTAGTCAGGTTTTGAAATCAACTGTATAGAAGCAGTCAGAAGCACAGGCCTTTACGGACACTTGGGTCCAGCCCATTTTCCACATTCTTTTCCCTGTCAATCAAGTATATCCTTAAAACCTCCACAGACTGCTTGACTTCCACTTGATCTGAACTGTAGGCTTCTACACTTGTCCTCAAATTCAACATTGAAGATCCAGCACAGTTTGGATTTTCCTGAAAACCCTCATGTGTCCACCTGGCAAGAAATTTTGACTGTCATGATTGAGAATATTTTCTGAAGCACTGAGCGCCTTGTTCTCTAGATATTATTAGTCTAAGGTCTAATTTGTGTAGTAAACACCTTGCTTTGTTTAAGATATAATTATCATGCGCAAAGAGTCAAAGTTTATAGTTTGCATCTAAAACAGTAAATAAAAATGTTTTTATAGCAGTTAATGCCTACAGTAACAAAAGAGAGATCTCAAATCAATAATCTAACCTTATACCTTCTTGATCTGAAACAAATAGACCACTGTGTATTTCTCCAGCAAGAAGGATTTATTCAGAATCAGCAGAAAATTGCAACTCATAGTCTGTAATATGGCAGGGCACATTTCAAGTTCTCACACAGCACAGGAATTTGAACACTTTTATAGAGTAGAAAAAGAAGTTGGGAGGGCTCTAATAAAGAAACCATGACTTTTCATTGGCTGAGTCCTTGCCAGGAAAGAAGTATCTTGCTTCTTCCTGATGGGCTCTGTTATCATTACAGGATGTGAGAGCTCCCCCTTCCGGTCTGCCCATCCTCTTTGTGGTTTCTGTTTATTAAATTTTTTACATTTTCCTGTTCTGTATAAGATCTTTTTCTGAAAACATCACTTAGCAAGAGTCAGGTTTTCCAGTTTTAGCAGCTTTTTTCCCCTCAATGTTAGGAAGAACCTTTCCTGGGGTTTATTGTCTCATGACAAAGGGAAAGTACCCAGATAAGAAACCTACTAAGGTCACATTTGAGTAACAAGAAGGGCTAAGAGGAAGAACCTTCAGGCACTTTAGCCTGTATGTTATTAAGATCATAGCCATTGGGTATCATCTGAAGAGTTATGTTATCATCAAGGGTTTGGTAACAAACTTCCAGCAGACCTGGTCCAGATATAGAGAGGCTGAAGAGAATTCTTTTGGAGGTCTTTTTTTTTTACATTAATTAATTTATATATTTGGTCATACCAGGTCTTAGTTGCAACACAAAGGATCTTTGATCTTCATTGTGGCATGTGGAATCTTCAGTTGCAGCATGTGAACTTTTAGTTACTGCAGTAGGAGCTAGTTCCCCAACCAGAAATCAAACCCTGGCCCCTGCATTGAAAGTCTGGAGTCTTAGCTACTGGACCAGGGAAGTCCCTAGAAGTGCATTCTTGAATCAACAAAATCTCTAAGTTGCAAGATGTGATCCATAAGGTCTTTGTTTCCCAAGGGTACTGTGAAAAGACTGTTCTACCAAAACATGGTTACTTTTCATAGAAGTAGTTAGGCCTTTGCAATATTGAAGCATCTCCTCTTTTATCAGTTGTAGGTCAAAAGAAGCAGTAGTCCTGCATTGGGCATCTTGTGACTGTCACAAAGGGTGAGAGTTTATGAGTTCCAAAAGGTCTGGCTCTGAGATTTAGAACTAATGGCAATACATTTGGTCAGGGTATTTATAGGGCCTCAACAAATTCCGCCGAGTCATAATTATGCCATTAGTGTGTCTGACTAAACCAGAGGATTGAGGGTAGTAATCACAGTGATAATGTAAAACCAGTCATACGGAAGAGACTTGTCAAAGCACCTAACCAGTAAAATGAGTTTTTTGATCAATATGAAATTCAAGAGGAGTTCCTCTGGTATGTATACTATTTTCAAGAAGGATTTTAGCCACAGTAGAAATTAGGGTTAGAGTTCCTGCATCTGCAAGGGAAGGCTTCAGTCCAGTGTGAAAACACACAGACCGTGACTATTTATATCCATTAGAGGAAGCTGCATGAAATCCATTTGCCTAGCCTCATTAGGCAGTTTTCAATATTCAGGAACAGTACAAACAGGCTTCACTGGGGAATTCCCTGGCAGTCCAGTGGTTAAGACTCCCGAGTTTCCACTGCTGGGGGCACAGGTTCAATCCCTAGTTGAGGAACTGATACTTGGCAAGAAGTACAGTGGGGCCAAAAAAAAAAAAAGCCTCAGAACCTTAGCAATAGCTAATGTGGCAGGGGGTAGTATTGCATTAGTAATTCCTGAATGTGGAGGCCATTTTTAACTTCCTTTCCACTAGAAGTAAGGGAGGCATGTTGTCCACAACATTCCAAAATCATGAGTTACCGCAAAAGTATATCTCAGCAGTACAAACACCAGCAGTTTGGTCCTTGGCTAATGTACAGGTCCATGAAAGAGCATGTAATTTCACCTGTCAGGTCAAAGCAGCCATAGGTAAAGATGCTGCCTCAGCAACATCAGTATCAAGAGGATCCATGAGGATAACTCAGTGAAGGTATATCATGACCCTTCAGAGGTGATGGCCAAGTGCAGCCAAGAGGCCGTTGAAATAGGCACTGAACAGAGCAGACTTATCAAATCTATGACAGACTTATCAAATCTATCAAAATACTTATCACTTACCAGCTTATTAGACAGAGTCAGTGATTTATATAATATTGGGGACTGGATATAGGGTTCTGTTTGGTGGGACCACAACCTCAAGGTTGCCTTAATTCACTGTGAGGTGTCATCCTTTCTTGGTTTAATAGGATAAGTTGGGCTGTTAGAAGGAGGACTGGGAATAACTAACCCTTTACTAACTAGTTTTTGTACATAGTTTTCAGTCCATCAAGGCCCTGTGTAATTTATGTTGGGCCATTAACACTCACCTAAAGCCAGACATCCTGGAATGTGAAGTCAAGTGGATCTTAGGAAGCATCACTATGAACAAAGCTAGTAGAGGTGATGGAATTCCAGTTGAGCTATTCTGAACCCTAAAAGATGATGCTGTGAAAGTGCTGCACTCAATATGCCAGCAAATTTGGAAAACTCAGCAGTGGCCACAGGACTGGAAAAGGTCATTCCAATCCCAAAGAAAGGCGATGCCAAAAAATATTCAAACTACTGCACAATTACACTCATCTCACACACTAGCAAAGTAATGCTCAAAATTCTCCAAGCCAGGCACCACCAGTACGTGAACCGTGAACTTCCAGATTTTCAAGCTGATTTTAGAAAAGGCAGAGGAACCAGAGATCAAATTGCCAACATCTGTTGGATCATCGAAAAAGCAAGAGAATTCCAGAAAAACATCTATTTCTGCTTTATTGACTACACCAAAAACTTTGTGTGGATTGCAATAAACTGTGGAAAATTCTGAAAGAGATGGGAATACCAGACTACCTGACCTGCCTCTTGAGAAATCTGTATGCAGGTCAGGAAGCAACAATTAGAACTGGATATGAAACAACAGACTGGTTCCAAATAGGAAAAGGAGTACGTCAAGGCTGTATATTGTCACCCTGCTTATTTAACTTCTATGCAGAGTACATCATGAAAAACGCTGGGCTGGATGAAGCACAAGCTGGAATCAAGATTGCCGGGAGAAATATCAATAACCTCATATATGCAGATGACACCACCCTTATGGCAGAAAGTGAAGAAGAACTAAAGAGCCTCTTGATGAAAGTTAAAGAGGAGAGTGAAAAAGTTGGCTTAAGGACATGGAAGCAACCTAGATGTCCATTGGGAGATGAATGGATAAGAAAGCAGTGGTACGTATACACAATGGAATATTACTCAGCCATTAAAAAGAATGCATTTGAATCAGTTCTAATGAGGTGGCTGAAACTGGAGCCTATTATACAGAGTGAAGTAAGTCAGAAAGGAAAACACCAATACAGTATACTAATGCATATATATGGAATTTAGAAAGATGGTAACGATGATCCTATATGTGAGATAGCAAAAGAGACATAGATGTAAAGAAGTCTTTTGGACTCTGTGGAAGAAGGCGAAGGTGGGATGATTTGAAAGAGTAGCATTGAAACATGTATATTATCATATGTGAAACAGATTGCCAGTCCAGGTTCAATACACGAGACAGGGTGCTCAGGGCTGGTGCACTGGGATGACCCTGAGGGATGGGATGGGGAGGGAGGTGGGAAGGGAGTTCAGGATGGGGAACACATGTACACCCAAGGCTAATTCATGTCAATGTATAGCAAAAACCACTACAATATTGTAAAGTAATTAGCCTCCAATTAATTAATTTTTTAAAAAAGAAAAAGTTGGCTCAAAACTCAACATTCAGAAAACTAAGATCATGGCATCCAGTCCCATCACTTTAATGGCAAATAGATGGGGAAAC
Organism: Bos taurus; assembly: GCF_002263795.3. NCBI lineage: Eukaryota > Metazoa > Chordata > Mammalia > Artiodactyla > Bovidae > Bos > Bos taurus. The sequence continues at coordinate 12,995,836 of NC_037334.1, read as the reverse complement.
AATAGAAACAGTGACAGACTTTATTTTGGGGGGCTCCAAAATCACTGCAGATGGTGACTGCAGTCATGAAATTAAAAGATGCTTGTTCCTTGGAGGAAAAGTTATGACCAACCTAGACAGCATATTAAAAAGCAGAGATATTACTTTGCCAACAAAGGTCCATCTTGTCAAGGCTATGGTTTTTCCAATAGTCATGTATGGATATGAGAGTTGAACTATAAAGAAAGCTGAGCACCGAAGAATTGATGCTTTTGAACTGTGGTGTTGGAGAAGACTCTTAAGAGTTCCTTTGACTGTAAGGAGATCCAACCAGTCCATTCTAAAGGAAATCAGTCCTGAATGTTCATTGGAAGGACTGATGCTGAAGCTGAAACTCCAATACTTTGGCCACCTGATGCAAAGAACTGACTCATTGGAAAAGACACTGATGCTGGGAAAGATTGAAGTGGGGAGGAGAAGGGGACTTCATAGGATGAGTTGGTTGGATGACATCACCAACACAATGGACATGAGTTTGAGTAAGCTCCGGGAGTTGGTGATGGACAGGGAAGCCTGGCGTGCTGCAGTCCATGGGATCGCAAAGTCAGACACAACTGAGCAACTGAACTGAACTGATATTAGCTAAGTTATTTGGGGAATAAGGTCTGTAAGGTCCAAACCAAATTTTAAGTAACAGAAACCATAATTTTGATCTATGAGTCATTGGTTCAGAGCTTCCCAGCTCAATATGGGATATTTTAGGACAGTGGGTTTTATGACCATGGAGAATCTAGGCACAACCATGGTTTTGATAGTAAAAGAGAAACACTGTCCTATTTGTCTTCTATGCTATGTTCATTAGTGCCTCTAAGATTATCAGAGGTATCTTGCTTAAATTTGTTGGGATCTCAGGTTAAATTAGGTGGCTCAGTAATGAATCTGCCTGCAGTGCAGGAGACATGGGTTCGAGCCATGGGTTGGGAAGATCCCCTGGAGAAGGAAATGGCAACCCACTTCCTCATTCTTGCCTGAGAAATCCCATGGACAGAAGAGCCTGGTGGGCTACAGTGCATGGTGTTGCAAAGTTGGACACAACTGAGCAACTAAACAGCAACATTGATTAACTGCTTAAAGGTGACTTAGTACCCTACATCAGACGGCAAAATTAATTCTGAGCCTGTTGTAATTCTGAGCCAGGCAGTGTACTTTCATTTTTTTGTGTGTAAAAAAAAATGTTTGTATTTTGGTATTTGAAAAAAAAATCTATTTGTCTATACCAGGTCTTAGATGAAGCATGCAGATTCTTTTATTTGTGATATGTGGGATCTAGTAGGCCCCTGCATTGGGAGAGTAGAGTCTTAGCCACTGGACCACCAGGGAAGTCCTTGTTGTGTAAATTATTCTAGTATATTTTGGATTTCCACTTGGCTAAAAATGTGGACCTTTTTTTAGTATTTTATCTATCTACCTTGTTTTGTTTTCTTCTTCACTGGATATACTTTGGGGAAAGGGTACCTCTCTACCCTGGTTTTTATCATTTTTTTCCTCTTGAGAGCCTCAAAACAGTGCCAATCAAGGAGTCTTCCCCAGGACAACTGGTTGCATTACAGGGTTTAAGGAGCCCAAACTTAAGTCAGATGTGAATTAATCCCTCACCTGTGCCACAAGAATGCCATGGGTGTTGTCCCCTTGTAACTCTAACAAACATAGCTGAGGATATATCGAGAAACTGGAACCCTTGCACAGGGGTGGTGCAAATTTAAAAAAAAAAAATGGTTCAGTCACTTAGGAAAACAGTCTAGTCAGTTCCTCAAAAATTAAACCCAGAAATATCATATGATCCATCAATTTCTCTCCTACCTATACACCCAAGTAAAATACAAGCATATGTTCAAACAAAAACTTGTACATGAAAACATAATAGCCAAAAGTAAAAACATTCCAAATGTATATTAACAGATGAACAGACAGAAGGGTAAAATAGAATAGAAGAGGAACAGGTGGAAGCAGTGACAGATTTCTTCTTGGGCTCTAAAATCACGGCAGATGGTGACTGCAGCCATGAAATTAGAAGATGACTGCTTCTGGGAAGGAAAGCTATGACAAACCTAGACAGTGTATTAAAAGCAAAAACATCACTTTACCAACAGAGATCTGTGCAGTCAAGGCTATCGTCTTTCTAGTAGTCATGTACAGATATGAGAGTTGGACCAAAAAGAAGGCAGAGTGCTGAAGAATTGATGCTTTCAAACTGGTGCTGGAGAAGACTCTTGAGGGTCCCTTGGACAGCAAGGAGATCAAATCAGTCAACCCTAAAGGAGATCAACCCAGAATATTCACTGGAGGGATTGGTGCTGAAGCTGAAGCTCCAATACTTTGGCCACCTGTTCAGTTCAGTTCAGTTCAGTTGCTCAGTCGTGTCCAACTCTTCGAGACCCCATGAATCGCAGCATGCCAGGCCTCCCTGTCCATCACCAACTCTTGGAGTTCACTCAGACTCATACCCATCGAGTCAGTGATGCCATCCAGCCATCTCATCCTCTGTCGTCCCCTTCTCCTCCTGCCCCCAATCCCTCCCAGCATCAGAGTCTTTTCCAATGAGTCAACTCTTTGCATGAGGTGGCCAAAGTACTGGAGTTTCAGCTTCAGCATCATTCCTTCCAAAGAAATCCCAGGGCTGATCTCCTTCAGAACAGCCAACTCATTGGAAAAGACCCTGATGCTGGGAAAGATTGAAGGCAGAAGGAGAAGAGGGTGACAGAGGATAAGATGTTTAGGTGGCATCACCAATTCAACAGACATGAAGTTGGGCAAACTCCAGGAGATAGTGAAGGACAGAGAAGCTTGGCATGCTGCAGTCCATGGGGTCACAAAGAGTCAGACACAACTTGGCAACTGAACAACAATAGATGAACAGATAAATGCAATGGGTTTTGTCCACCCAGCAGAATATTGTTATTCAGTCATTAAGTTGTGTCAAACTCTTTGGGACCCCATGGATGGCAGCATGCCAGGCCTCCCTGTCCTTCACTATCTCCCAGAGTTTGCTCAAGTTCATGTCCATTGAGTTAGTGATGCTATCCAATCATCTCATCCTCCATCGCCCCCTTCTCCTGCCCTCAATCTTTGTCCATAAAAATGAATGAAGTGTTGATACATTCAACGTTGAAGTACCTTGAAAAAAGTAGGCTAAGTGACTGGAGTCAGTTGCAAAGACCATATATTATACAATTCCATTCCTTTGAAAGCCTTGAATAGGTAAATCTATATAGGTAGAAAGATTAGTGGTAGTCTAGGCACAGGGACTAGAAGAAGAAATTGGGAAGATTGGGAGTGATAGCTAAAGAGCAGAGGAGTTTGTGTGTGCGTGTTTATTTTGCTGCACTGGGTCTTAGTTGCGGCACTTGGAATCCTTAGTTGCAGCATTTGGGATCTAGTTCCTCAACCAGGAATCTATCCCAGGCTCCCTGCATTGGGAGCGAGGAGTCTTAGCCACTAGACCACCAGGGAAGTCTTGAAAGGAGTTTCTTTTTGAGGACAGGAAAATATTCTGAAATTGACTCTAGTAGCAGTTACATCTGCCTGTGAATATACTGATGCTATGAGCAAGGGCTCGTGTGCCCACAGCACAGAAAGCTAAGCTCTGACACCAGGTATCTGCAGCAAAGTACGGGTTTGTTGGCAGGGAGCCAAGGAAGGGAGTGGGAGACAAATCTCAGATCCACTCCAACTTAGTCTGTGAGTTAAGGGGTTTTTTTAAAGGGGGAAAAACAAAGAGGCTGGGATTGATCATCATCTTGTGACACTCCTGTGACATTTCTTAGTCATAGTTTCGGGAGTCAGGATGTCCCTGGTTTATGAGTCTCAGCCCAGATGGGCCATGGCCTGGAGGTCTGTTAGCTTATCTTGACCTGGAGAGACAACCTGAGTATGTACATTAATGATGATATCTATAATAACAATTGTAGTACATTAAGAATGTTATCTGGGCTTCCCTGGGGACTCAGTGGTAAAGAATCCACCTGCCAATCCAGGAGACGCAGTTTTATTCCCCGGGTCAAGAAGATCCCCCAGAAGAGGAAATGATAACCCACTCCAGTATTCTTGCCTGGAGAATCCCATGGACAGAGGAGTCTGACGGGCTACAGTCCATGGGGTTGCAAAGAGTTGGACAGGACTTAACAACTAAACAAGAACAACAATGTTATCTACAACAGCAATTGTAGTCATCTGACTCCAGTTGATTAGTGTTCAGTCAGCATTGAGGTCAGAAGATTGAGATCAAAAGGGATGATAAAAGGAATAAAGTTTTTAATAGAGAGGTTAATCATAAGCTCAGTGAGGGAACTTCATTTCAGAGGAAACTCAGTTTCAGTGAAAACCAGTGAGTTATAGACATTAAAGGGTCCATTATATAGTATGTGTGCTGGATCTCAAAAGTGTCCAGGTAAGTGGATAAATGCATTAAGAGTTTTGCAATGCAGAGTTCAGCAATTCTTGCTCTTAGACATCTAAGAATTTCCAGGTTATTTAAAACATCCATTACCTCAAATTGTTCTTGTGTGTGTGTGTGTGTGTGTGTGTGGTGAGAATTCTTAAGATCCCCATCTCAGCAAATTTCACTTATACAATACAGTATCTCAAATCATATTGCCATACTCAACTATAGGCCACTTTGTTAGTAATTTATACCTCAGGAGAGCATTGTCTCTCCTGCGTTTCCAGGGGCATCTCACATTTACATTATGGTTTGTTTTGTTGTTGTTATAATTAGTGAAAATAGGAATTCAGTTGCCTTAGGGATCTTATAGCTGTTTAAATTTCAATGTTCTCTAGGGACACAAGCTAACATTGATCTAAAATAAATTACCTTCCTATGTAAACTGAATTTAATGAAACCTAATATTTTAATGACACGTCTCACACCCTCTGCTTAGAGAAGAGTACCCCCAGCTATGCCTGCCTGGCTCAAACTTCCCATCCGGGCCAAGGAAGGGCTCTAGGACTCAAAGTACCAAATGAATGGGAGTGGGGAAGAGATGGGAAGAAAGCTCAAACTTGTCAAATTTCAAAGATTAAAACGGAGCTCGTCTCTTTATTTCAGATGGTGATGTCACACTGAAGCGGCTACATTTCTAAACAAGGGTCACAGTTGCACACAAAGCCCCTTGGTTTCAGTTGCACACAGAGCTGACACAAAGCCCTCTGGTTCCAGTCCTGGTCTGGGCACCCTCTTGTCTATACTTGCTTCATCTTGAAACTGAATCAGGAATTCCCTATGCCACCTGTGACCTCGCATTCTGACCAAGCTGAGGGGAGATTACAGTCAGCCTTAGAAAAGGAAAATGTTCTATTTAAATTCAAACATTCGCGGGGACAAGTTACCGGCAAAGGCCGAAACCGGTTTGCACAAGCCAAGCGTCCTCCCGCCCCGCTGTCACTCAGGCACGAGGGGGCGCGGCCTTGGAAGTTGTCCAATCAGGGAGGTAACTGGGGACGGTAGATGGGGCGACGGACTACGGCGAGACGTAGCCAATCGCTCTGGCTTTGCTCCGGAAACGAGGGTGCTTAGTGGTAATTCTCGTCGGCCACGGGCTCTGTTGTTCTGTGAAGTGCAGTGGTCGTGGGAGTCATAGGAAGGGGTTAGGGAGACTGAAGAAACGTAGAAATGAAGAGTGTGAGTCTCCGAGTGCGAAGACGGAGAGGAGGGACTGGCTGGAACTGGCCTGGCCATGGCGGAGACCGGGCTTCCCTGCAGTCAACTTCGGAATCTGCTGGCCCGAGTACCCCTGGGGCATCTCTCGGACCTGTCCGGTCCGGCTCGCAGCGTTGAGGGCAGGGAGCGGCAGTCGGGACCCCGGGCGTCCTGTCCTCTCACGCGGCCACCTCGGCCCCGACCCCGCCGCCTCTCTGGGCAGCTCTTCACCCGCAGCTCGGCGTCTCCCCCAGAATGTGCGATGACCACGAGGAAATTTTTTAGGTTCGGTGTCTGGGCTTTATGCGAGGGAGGAGCTGTGGTGTGTGGGATCCCCAATCCCTCCCCAACGGGATACGATTTCTCTTGAGTTTTTCAAATTTGAGGGAGTAGGGTCTTAAATCTACAACCCGGTTTCACCGGCGTAGCACTTCCTGGGGCTGCCAATACATCCCTAAATTTCCAAATCCTTCTGCATTTCCAAGGGTTTCCAATGTGGCTCAGCTGGTAAAGAATCGCCTGCAATGCGGGATACGTGGGTTCGATTCCTGGATTGTGAAGTTCGCCTGGAGAAGAGAAAGGCTACCCACTCCAGTTTTCTGGCCTAGAGAATTCCATGGGGTTGCAAAGAGTCGAACAGAACTGAGCGACTTTCACTTCACTTCGCATTTCCAAACACCATCTTCTGATCTCTCTGATTCACAGCATTTTCTACTGTTTGCCTGCTGTGGTGCATTTCATATTTTCTCAGTATTTTAATGTATTCTTTTGTCAGTAGAGCCACAGATGTCTATTTTTTAATAATAATACATTATATTACTTATTTTTAAAATATGTACTCATTTAATTCTTTGGCTGCACCCAAGTCTTTGTGGTGTGTGGGATCTAGTTCCGTTAACGGGGATCGAACCCTGGGACTCCTGCTTCTGGAGCAGAGTCTTAGCCCTTGGACCGCCAGGGAAGTTCCCAGATGGGTATTTACTAAAACCTCGTTTTTTTGTTTGTATATATATGTATTACATGGGAGGAAAACTGAGAATGACCACCTGAAACTATGTTGCATGAAATCTTTGAGCCTCTACTCTCAGGATCTTTCCTGGGCACCGTCATCCTATGGAAATCCTTTGGATGGAGATTCCTTTCTTGAAGCTTTCCTGGGTGATCTGTCCTTGCCTTGCCCCTCCCTGGTTTTGTTGACTTGAGAAGATTTATTGCTATAAGTGTCCATTTTTCAGTAAGGGTAAATACATTTTTTATTTATTCAATAGGCTTGAAAGACAGTATAAAACATTTACAAAGAGGCAAGAAGAAGGTTAATTTCAGGGGAAAAAAAGAATTTCATCATTACATTTCATTTAAGATCTGGTTTCATCCCTTAACCTGGCTGTAGTTAAGTTTCAGAGGGCTGTTCATTACTTTTGGGTGATTTCCAAAGAAATTCCAGAGTTTAGACTTGCAGACCAGAAGTGTTCGAATAGAGTTAATTACAAAACAAGTCTTATCATGGAAATAATAATTAACTAACATCTTCTTTGCTGAAAGAAATATACATTGAGGATTTTCTGATTATACAAGTGCATTTCAGTTTTCCTTCTTCCTCTTCACATGAACACCGATTGAATTTGCTGGATTGTTCAGTGTGTTTGTATAATTAAAATGTAATAATAATGGTACCAAGTGACTCCAGTGGGGAGTATGGCCTGTGGTGGGTGAGCCAAACTAAGCCCCACTGTGAGCCTATAAAGAGAGTTAGAAGTGAAGGCCCATTGATTCCTCCTAGGAACCGATTCATTGGAAAAGACCCTGATGCTGGGAAAGATTGAAGGCAAAAGGAGAAGGGCAGGGACAGAGAATGAGATGGTTAGATATCATCACCGACTCAAAAGACATAAGTTTGAGCAAACTCTGGGAGATGGTGAAGGACAGGGAAGCCGGGGAAGCCATGCTGCAGTCCATGGGGTTGCAAATAGTTGGACATGACTTAGTGACTGAACAGGGAGATGGAGGAGATTTCATGATTCTCTTTCTGAAGTTGTAATCATGGTTTGCCTAAGTGTTGCATTTATAATGGTGGTGCATTCCGTGTAATATGTGCACAGGGAAGTCTGTGGAGATTGGTGTTCTGTTTCCTTGACAAAGGGTTTGGGAATTTGGGAGTTCTTTGGGGTTGAAACCTGCTGAGAAATTCCTCACTTGTGAGAATGGAAGAGGGGGTGGCCTTTTTGGGGTCCATACCCTTCTTCCCCAGAGACTGACTCACTTTTAGGGTTCTATGGCAGTTGGGAGTATCTGGACCACAATTTTTAAAATTACTTTATGTATTTATTTTGGCTGTGCCAGGTCTTCGTGGCTGCACTTGGGCTTTCTCTAGTTGCAGCTTCAGGAGTTGTGGCACATGGGCTCAGTTGCCTTGAAGCATGTGGAATCTTCCAGGACCAGGCATTGAACTCATGTCCCCTACATTGGCAGGCAGAATCTTAACCACTAGACCACCAGGGAAGTTTGTAGACCAGATTTTAAGAACGTATTTAACTTTCTGAATGTGGGTTTTCCTTTTCAACTGTAGGGGAGCAGTCTGCTTATCTCAGCTGATTCAAATATTTTCTTTTCTTCCCTTTGGATTCCTTTATCTGTTGAATATGGTGGTTCTGTAATTTTTTTCCTTAGTAGTTCCTATATAACCCTTCTATTTGCACTATTTTTTTAAATTTTGTATTGCTGCATTACATTATAACAATTACTAAGCCAGTATTAATGTATTAAAGTCCACAGTTTTCATTATTGATATCTTTTGGGGTTATAAGATCTATAGGTTTTGGTAAATGTTTAATGACACGTATCCATCATTTCTTTACCCTCAAAATCCCTTATGCTTCACCTTTTCATTCATCTCTTCCTCCAAACCCCAAATCCTTCAGAACCAAAGATATTTTTATGGCTCATAATAATGTCTTTTCCAAAATATCATCTACTTGGAATCTTATGTTGCCTTGTCAGATTGGCGTCTTTCATTTACTGATGTACTTTTGAGGTTCCTTCATGTGTTTTTATGGCTTGATACCTCATTTCATTTTTTCACTGAACAATATTTCATCTTCTTATAGTAGTAATGACACTGATTGTTTATCCATTCGACTCTTGAAGGACATTCTTAACTCTAACTCTTATCAATTATGAGTAAAGCACATACAAACATTCATGTTAGGCTTTTGTTGAAGGTTTCAGCTAATTTATGTCTCTACCAAAGAGCAGAGATTGCTGGATCTTCCTATATGTATGAGTATGTTAAGGATTCATGGGAAGTTCTTGTCTTCCAATGTAGGCATACCAAATTTCATTCCCACCACCGAGGAATGAGGATTACCAGCAGCTACTCATCTTCACTAATGTTTGGTGTTTTGAATTTAGTCATTTAATAAGTGTGTAGTGACATATTATTGTTGTTTTATTTATATTAATAATTCCCCAAAGACATGTTCAGCATGTTTTCATATTGCTTATTTCCCACCTGTGTATCTTGTTTGGTGTGACATCTATTCAGATCTTTTTCCCATTTTTAATTGAGTTGTTTATCTCTTTACTGTTGAGTTTTAAGAATCCTTTGTGTATTTGAAATTACTAGTCATTTATCAGATATGTACATTACAGAGACACTCTCCTAGTCTGTGATTTTCATTCTCTTAACACTTTCTCCACCACAGGAGTTTTCCTTTTAATGAAGGGACACTTACTGGTTTTTCCTTTCATGGATTGTTTAGTTTTGGTGTTGTATCTAAGCATGATGTTAGCTGCAGGTGTCTTGTTGATTTTTTTCCAAAACAAAGAGTTCCCTCTATTATTAGTTTGTTATCATAAATGGATGTTGAATTGTATCAAATCTTTTTATGTTCATTTCTCCTTCCTTTCATTTCTGATATTATTTCTGTTTTGCCTTTTCTGTTACCTTGTCTAGATGTCAATCAATTTTATTATAATTAATATTTTCTAAGGACCAGCTTTTGGTTTTGAAAAGTAGGAGAGTGTTTTTTTCCTTTCAAAACTTTAAAAATTTCACTCTACTCTCTTCCTGCTTGGTTTCTGAAAAGAAGTCTGATCTAAGTCTAATCTTTTTTTTTTTTTTTTTCCCCTATAAAAGTAAGGTGGGTTTTCCCATCTGGCTTTTTTCAATATATTCTCTTTCTCTTTGATATTTCCCAAGTTAGAATATGATAGACTTAGTGTGCATTTTTGATGGTTAGTGCTCTCTAAGCTTTTTGGATCTACAGCATGCCATCAATCATTAATTTTAGGAAAATCTCAATGATTATTACTCATTTTTTTTCTGTTCCTTTCTGTGTACCTTTTCTTTTAGATATTCCCATTTTGTGTATTTTAAACCTTCTGTCACTGCTCTACTGCCTTGAGCCTGCACGGGAGTCCCCACCCCATGACAAGGTCATGTGGGAGGGTTCTGGTGGGCAAGGCAAGCCAGAACTCGAGGGGTGCCCCCTGGGCCTGCCTGAGCATCTACCCCAAAACCAGAATCTGTTTTACTATTTTACGACTTTCACCAACTCTTCTGACATTAACGGGGGGCTATCCCTGACCACCTTTCTCTGTAAGAAAATCAACTTAAAACTCTACTTAATAAGTCTCCTGGGCATAACAGGAGTGTTTCAATTCAAACCCCTCTGATGACTTTCTAGCTTGCCGGACAGGTTTGTTCAGATTCACAGCCTCCCAACCACAAGAGGCAGGAGAAGCTTAAGATATTCTAACAATGCAGAGCTTCTCAGAGAAGAGAACTAGTAGAGGATTTCTTTGTTGAGCTAATGCTTGCTGCCAAGTTTCCATATCCTTTACCTACTGTGTCCCTGAGACTATATTGATTAATATAGTTGGTGTATAGAAATGTAAGTAGTAGCTTTAATGTTTGTAACCTTGGACCCTTGAGTTAATTCTTTTCTTGTTACAGCCCACCACACTTTTGCCCTATAGGAATGCAACTTAATCTAATGCTTTCGGAGGGTGGCGCCTGACTTTAGAATAATCACCTTTAGAGAAAAATAAGTTTTCTGAAGAAAGGGTCATAAAATGTTAAAGGCCTCCTGGCCAGAAGATGATGTAAATCACCTAAAACTTTTACATATGATAAGTTTGCAGAAAAAAAGCCTGGCTTCGATAAGGATCAAGGACTGCTGACCTTGCATGACTCTACCCCTTCCCCCATTATCCTCTATGCACAATTTAAGGTATAAACACTACTTTGGAAAATAAAGTGCGGGCCTTGGTCTCCCCATGTCGTTCTTTCTCTTTCCTTTTCCTTTTCAGGCTGATCTCCCTGGAGTGCAGGGGCTCTCTGCGTTCACTTTCCTGCCTGGGCTTCTAAGACCCACTCGAGAAGGTGCCTAAGTTGGGGCACCTTCCGCTATTTGAGAGGGAGCCTGCGGCCTACATGAACAGAGCAAGTCCCGTGCTGGGGCTTTATTGGCTTTCTGCGTAAACCAAGGAATATCAGCCTCTTTTCTCTCCTCTGTTTTCTTAACTGCAAAATTCTTTCCTTATCTCTGTACCTCTTCATCTATTCTTTGTCCTACGCTGTCCTCCCGAGGGAATCCCTGGCTCCTGCAGGGGCTGGACCCGGTACTCTACAGTTTATAGATTTTGTGTCCTGTCTTGTTTGGGTTTTGGTTTTGGTGTTTGGGGCTTTCTGTTAGCCTCTGGTGAAATGGATTGTTTTCAGTATGGGCCTTCTTAAGAACAGAATATTTGGTGTTTATTTTTAAATGCCATCTTTATTTCTTCTTTTCCAGTTTTGGAGAGAGTATTTTGCCTGTGAACTCAATTCGCTCATCTAAGTTTTTTCCTTTGAGGCCAAGAATGATGGCTTCTGAGTGCCTTAAATGCTAGCTTCTAACCTGTTAAGTGTCTGTCTTCAATTTTTGATGATTGATTGCTGACTGCTTTAAAAATCCTTACCTGTCCTCTTTTTGCTTTTACCCACATCAATCCAAAGTGATTGGAAAGCCTTAGTCTTCCTTCCATTGTTAGTGGCAAGAGATTCTATCTTCTTAAGATCTTGTTCTTGTATGTGAACCCTCATCCTAACCCAGCCCCTAACTTCAGTTTTTAAAAAGTTCAGATACTTTCCCTTGCTTTGTGAAGCCATTTCATGAAAGTGCTGGAGACGTTTGCCTCACTCTGCTCAGATATATCAATTATTTAGATAATAAGACCTTTTATACAGTATTGGCAGCATGTGCTGTCATCATGTAAGGGATTCTTAGACCCAAGGTTCAAACTATCCTTTTTCTGTATACCTTGTGGGTGCTTGTGGCAGGGCAGCCTTTAGAGTGGCTGGTCAGGAAATAACTTCCTCCTGCAATTTGAAAATGGTGATTTTATATTCTTCAGGAGGAAAGTATTTCTGAATCCTTTACGTGTTTTATAAATACTTAGGGCAGATTTACCATCAAACTCTTAGGATTTTTAATGAACACACTTGCAGTTTACAACTCAAAATCTGTTCCTCAGGGTTGAATAGGCACTGGGCACTTGTGTTCTGAATCTGCCATAAAGAGCTTTGTCAGCATATTAGCTCACTCTGTGTGCCTGTGTGTGCCTTTCAGCAGCCCTGAGGTACATGAGCCACATGGCTTTTGTGGTTTGATTTTCAGACTGTCTTCCTAGTGTCTGAACTGTAAGTGCCAATTAACTTTCTATAGGTAGATTTTATTCATTTTGGCTGTGCTGGGTCTTCATTGCTGCACGGGCTTTTTTCTAGTTGCAGTGACTGGGGTTTATTCTCTATCTGCAGTACAAGGGCTTCTCATTGCAGTGGCTTCTCTTGTGGAGCATGGACTCTAGGACATGCGGGCTTCAGTAGTTGTGACACATGGTCTCAGTAGTTGCAGCTCCCAGGCTCTTGAGCACAGGCTCAGGAGTTGTGGTGCACAGGCTCAGTTGCTCTGGGCAGCATGTGGGATCTTCCTGGACCAGGGATCAAACTCATGTCTCCTACATTGGCAGGCAGATTCTTTACCACTGAGCCACCTGGAAAGCCTTGACTTTCTAGTGCATCATATGAGAGAAAAAAGTGAGTCTGTAGTAAATATTGTAGAAGTGAAAGGCATATTTCCCCACAAGAATATTTTCTTTCCATCATCAACATCTGACTGCTTCTAAAGGCTTAGAATACTTTAAGGCCAAATTGGCCAGCTGGATCCTATTAAAAGTTTTACAGGTTTGTTGGACTCTCTTGTTTGGTGCTGGGAATAGAAGTAAAAGCTTCCAGTTCAGCACTATGTTATTATTCATAAAACCTTGTGCAGATTTGACCCTCTGCCTCATAAGTGCTATAAATGGTGAGTAAAGTGAAGAATATGGAAGTTTTTCCTGACAAGGTATTGATGGTCTTAAAATTGTAACATTTGCTTCATTTATATAGCATGTCTCTCACTTCTCCGCATATTCTGGACCCTGTTGTTAGTGAGAAATAAGATGTAATGTGATCAGAGTAAATATGTCCATGTTCATTATGCTGTTAAATTTGTGAGGACGTATAGACAGAGTAAATTCCTGATGATCAAGTCATAAAATAAATGTTTGGAGATGACAGAATCATACATAACCTATTCATATAAATGGTGTATAGATAGATGTCTAGTCCCATCAGTGTCACACATCCTGCTATACACATATTTGGGATGTTTTAGGACTTAGTTTTAGGCTATTGAAGATGTTACTATGAATTTCATCCCAGAGGAGTGGGCTTTACTGAATCCTTTATAGAAAAAACTCTACAGAGATGTGATGTGAGAAACCTTCAGAAACCTGGCCTCAATAGGTGAGGATGACAGCTTTCCTTTACTTTGTCAATTAAAGAACAAATGTTTCTTACTCATTGATGTCTATGTGAAAGGGAGGATGTTGGCAAATAAAGTAGACCTGTTCACAGCCAACAATGAATGTAGAATCTAATGATTTCTGTATAATTTCTAATATTTTGGAATCATTTTTCTTCATCTGCAATTTAGGGGGGAAAGGGAAGAATCATGACATTGAAGATCAGTACAAAAACCAGGGGAGAAAACTAAGGTAAGTCACACCCAGAACAGAAAGTAGTGCCTCATATGTGGCTCCTCGTTTGTGATAAAATTTTACAAGAAGTGGCCTAAACACATGATGCCTGCTTCACATTTATTTATTCTCTGAAAAAATTTTCTCCAGATCCTTTATAATATGGGACATAGATGTCCAGCATTTGGAAAATAGTTCTCTTGAAAACAGTATTTAACAAGCCCTATATGTGAATGTCACTTTTGGTAATTCCAAGAGTGAAATCTTGCAGGGCATTCCTTTTTCAATTTAAAGCCATTCAGACAAGGGAGATAACCTATACTTTTGCTATAAATCCTAACAGTGTAGTTCAAGTATCCTGCTGCTGCTGCTGCTGCTAAGTCACTTCAGTCGTGTCCGACTCTGTGTGACCCCATAGACGACAGCCCACCAGGCTCTCCCGTCCCTGGGATTCTCCAGGCAAGAACACTGGAGTGGGTTGCCATTTCCTTCTCCAATGCATGAAAGTGAAAAGTGAAAGTGAAGTCGCTCAGTCGTATCCAACTGGTAGCGACCCCATGGACTGCAGCCTACCAGGCTCCTCCATCCATGGGATTTTCCAGGCAGGAGTACTGGAGTGGGGTGCCATTGCCTTCTCCGAAGTATCCTGCTAATAAATATTAAATTGTTAGTAAAGAAATCATTACTAGTATGATCCCCATTTTTTATAGGAGTCATGTGATAGGTTCTGTGCAAGTAAAGAGGGTAGTCAGCATGCAGGAAACCACAGCCTTATTCCAAAACTCAGTGTGAACAAGAAAACTACTAGAGTGAAACCATCTGAATGCAGTGCATGTGGGAAAGTCTTTATGCATCATCTATTCCTTAATAGGCATATCAGCCGTCATAATGGACACAAACTAGATGAGTACCAGAAATATGAAGAGAAGCCATATAAATGTAAGGAATGTAGTAGACCCTTCAGTTATCTTCAGTGTTTTGAAAAACACAAATGAAATACAATGGACAGGAAAACTATAGATGTAAGAAATGTGGGAAAGCATTTCGTTTTCACACTTCCTTTCAAATCCATAAAAGGATTCATATAGGAGAAAAGCCCTATGTAAAGAATGTGGGAGATCCTTTATGTGGTTCACAACCTTTCAAAGACACATGATAACCCACACAGAAGATACTCCTTATAAATGTAAGGAATGTGGGAAACTCTTTAAGTAGCTTACAACCTTATGAAGCCACATGATAACGCATGCTGGAGATGTGCCTTATAAATGTAAGGAAATGGGAAAATCTTTAGTTTTTTAAGATTTTCACTACAAATACATGAAAAAACCCACATGGGAGAGAAACCCTATTGCCGGGGTCCAGCCCCGGTGGATCCAGGGAATTCGAAGCGGGGACGGCGTCGGCGAGGATCAGGAAACAATTGCTTAATTAAACCTTAATTAAGGATATAAAGAGTAATAGAATGAGGATAGCTCAGTGAGGAAATTCAGTGGAGAAAAGAGGCTGAATAATTCAGCCAGAAGGTAAGAGAAAGAACGACATGGTGAGACCAAGTTTCGGTGAACAAGGTGAACAAGGCCCGCACTTTATTTTCCAAAGTAGTTTTTATACCTTAAGTTATGCATAGAGGATAATGGGGGAAGGGGTAGAGTCATGCAGTAAGCCAGGCTTTCTTCCTGCAAACTTATCATATGCAAAAGTTTAGGTGATTTGCATCATCTTCTGGCCCAGAGGCCTTTTTCTCTAAAGGTGATTATTCTAAAGTCAGGCGCCAGCCTCCAAAAAGCATTAGATAAAGTTGCATTCCTACAGAGCAAAGGTGTGGTGGGCTATAACAAGAAAAAGAATTAACTCAAGGGTCCCAGATTACAAACATTAAAGCTACTACTTACACCAATTATATTAATCAATACACTGCCAGGGACACAGCAGGTAAGGGATATGGAGACTTGGCAGCAAATATTGGCCCAACAAGTGAAAATCCCTTCACCAATACAATTTCTAATCAATCTTTTGACTGCTCAAAGGAATCTGTATTTAGACAGTTTAGAACATCTCATGCCTCTCACAGTTTGGAGGCTCTGAGCAATCACATGTGGCCGGAAAAACCTATTCAGGCAGGCTAGAGGACTTCCAAGGGAGTTTGTAGGTTGAAACACTGTCACACCCAGGAATTATTAACTGGAGCTGTAAGCTAACTCTTTTTTCAGAGAGGTAGTGGGGGACAGCCCCCCGTAAAGTCAGAGGTGTAGGTGAAAGCACAAAGCAGAAAGTAGGCAGACTCTGGTTTGGGGGGTAGATTGCTCGAGAATTTCCAGGGAGACTCCTGAGGCTTGATCCCGCCTTTGCGTATGCCAAGCCTCCTTCCTCATGACCTTTGCCAGGGGCGGAGCTCACTCCCCACACCCTATCCATGTAAACAATGTGGAAAAACCTTTAGATATCTTCAAACTTTTCAAATACATGAAAGGACTCACACAGGAGAGAAACCCTATGAATGTAAGTAATGTGTTAAAGCTTTTGTTTCTCCTGTAGGATTGCAAAACCATGAAAGAAATCACAATGGAGAGAAATTCTACACATGTAAAACATGTAGTAAAGCATTCAGTTATTCCAGTTCTCTTCAAAAACATGAAAGAAATCGTACTGGAGAGAAACCTTACAAATATAAGGAGTGTGGAAAAGGCTTTATTTTTCTCTCAAGCCTTAGAGCAGACATGATAAGACACTCTGGAGATGGACCTTATAAATATAAAGAATGTGAGAAAGCATTCATTACTCCCAGTTCATTTCAAATACATGTAAGGACTCACACAGGAGAGAAGCCTTATAAATGTAAACAATGTGGGAAAACTTTCAATTGGCCTACTTCCATTCACAGACATGAAAAAAGTCATAGTGGAGAGAAACCCTGTACGTGTAAGCAATGTAGTAAAGCCTTCAGTTTTTCCAGATCCTTTCAAAGCCATGAAAGGAGACCAGTGGAGAAGAGCCCTATGGATGTAAAAAATGTGGTAAAGCCTTCAGTAGTCCAAATTCCTGTCAAAAACATGAAAGAAGTCATAGTGGAGAGAAACCTTATGAATATAAGGAATGTGGGAAAGCCTTCAGTTCTCTCACCAAATTTCAAAGACATGTAATGAAGCACACTAGAGACAGACCTTATAAATGTAAGGAGTGTGGGAAAATCTTTGATTGTTCCAGTTACTTTCAAAGTCATGAAAGGATTCACAGTGTAGAAAAACCCTTTGAATGTAAGGAACGTTATAAAGCCTCCAGTACTCCTAGGTCCCTTCAAAAACATGAAAGAATTCATACTGGAGAGAAACCTCATATATGTAAGGAGTGTGGTAAAGCCTTTAGTTATCCCAGTTTCCTGTAAAAACACGAAAGGAGTTATACTGGGAAGAAATCCTATCAGTGTAAACAATGTAGTAAAGCCATCATTTATTTCAGTTCCCTTTGAAGTTATGAAAGAACTCATACTGGAGAGAAACCCTATGAATGTAAGGAATGTGGGAAAGCCTTCACTTTTCCCTCAAAATTTCATTTACACATGATAAAGCACACTGGAGTCAGACCTTATTTGTGTAAGATATGGGAAAGCCTTCGGTTGTCCCAGTTCATTACAAAACCATGAAAGAACTCATATTGGAGAGTAACCCTATGAATGTAAGAAAGTGGGAAAGCCTTTAGTTCTATCACCAAATTTTCAAGATATGTGGTGAAGCACACTGGATACTCTAAGAAATGTAGGAAAGCCCTCAAGTTTTTCAGTTCATTATGAAGTCAGAACTCACAGTGGTAAGAAACCACATGAATGTAAAAATTATAGGAAAGCCTTCAGTGGTCCCAGTTCTCTTCAAAACCATGAGACCATTCATAATGGAAAGTAGGCCTATGAATGTAAGAAATATAGGAGAACTTTCAGTTGTCTCAGTTCATTCTAAATACAGAAAGGAATTCACACTGTAGAGAACTACTTTGAATGCAAAAAAAATATGGTAAAGCCTTCAGCAATTCCTGTTATGTTCAAATGCATGAAAGAACTCTTAACAAACTGAACGTAAGGAATATTAGAATGCCTTTGTCACATGACATTTTAAGAATGCAAGATGATGCACATCATGTAAATGTGAGAAATTGGGGGATTTTCTCTCATATTCTTGGGAAAGAACTCCCTCTAGAGAGAATTCTGTTAAATGCAAACAATATATGGAAACCTTAATTTGCCTTACATTCTTAAAACCATGTAAGAATGTACACTGGATAGATACCATATAACTGAAATGAAAAGTAAAACTATTAATTTGAAACAAATATCTTTATAGTCATATGAAAACTGCACTGGAAAAAACTCATGTTAATGTAAGTAATATGGGTAAGCCTCTGCAAATTCATGTAGAATGCTCTCAAAGTTACAATATGGAGGAAATGTTATAAACTTTAAACATACATTTTCCCTACCAGTGGCATACTCTTAAAGTTATTCTCTGAAGTATGGAATTCTACTTATTTTTGCAAGTAAATATTGAGGTAAAATAATTCTGTAGATACTCTTTAGGCTGTCATTCCTAAGTTTAATAAGTAATTTAACCTTTTATCAGTTAAATTTTTTTATTTTTACTGTTAAGACTCTGATCCATGGGTGATTTGAAGTGTATTTCTAATATACAAGTAGGTTTCATTTTTAAATAATTTTGTAATTTTTGTGTAAATAAGGGAACACAAAAAAATGACATTTTGGTACTTGTTTCTTGTGGCAAGTACTCAACATCCCTTTTACATTATATTCAAATTTTTCATTGGCTTAAGAGCTTTGTTCCATTTCCTTCCTAACAGAAATGTAATAAAGAGTTGGGCATGTATTTGTAAGTATGCAGAGTTCCTCATGTAGTCTCATGTGAATTATTCTTTTCATCTTTTGTCCTTTGTTATTCGTCATTCCTTCTGGCTAGGATTTTGGCTCTGGAATATTGAGAGACCTGTGTGATGACAATAAAATCTAGAGTTGGAGATGACTCTTTTTAACTGTTTTGTCAATGTGAGTAATGTGAACTACAGTCTCTAGACTCTGTTGCTTTTATGGTCCCATGTTAGAATTCACCAAACCTGAATAGACAGGTAACTTGAAATGCAAAGTGAAATAGTATTAGGTAGATTTGGAGCCACCTGTATGGAAAGAGACAAGAAGCATAGGGCTTTTACAGGCATTTGCTTCAAGCCTACTTTCCTCATTTTTTGCTCTGCCAGTCAAGAATATCCTGAAAACTGAAGAGTCCAAGATGATAGAGTAGGAAGACCCTGAGCTCACCTTCTCCCATCAGATCAGATCAGTCACTCAGTCGTGTCCGACTCTTTGCGACCCCATTGAATTGCAGCACGCCAGGCCTCCCTGTCCATCACCAAGTCCCGGAGTTCACTGAGACTCACGTCCATCGAGTCAGTGATGCCATCCAGCCATCTTATCCTCTGTCGTCCCCTTCTCCTCCTGCCCCCAATCCCTCCCAGCATCAGAGTCTTTTCCAATGAGTCAACTCTTCGCATGAGGTGGCCAAAGTACTGGAGTTTCAGCTTTAGCATCATTCCTTCCAAAGAAATCCCAGGGCTGATCTCCTTCAGAATGGACTGGTTGAATGTCCTTGCAGTCCAAGGGACTCTCAAGAGTCTTCTCCAACACCGCAGTTCAAAGGCATCAATTCTTCTGCACTCAGCCTTCTTCACAGTCCAACTCTCACATCCATACATGACCACAGGAAAAACCATAGCCTTGACTAGACGAACCTTTGTTGGCAAAGTAATGTCTCTGCTTTTGAATATGCTATCTAGGTTGGTCATAACTTTCCTTCCAAGGAGTAAGCGTCTTTTAATTTCATGGCTGCAATCACCATCTGTAGTGATTTTGGAGCCCCCCAAAATAAAGTCTGACACTGTTTCCACTGTTTCCCCATCTATTTCCCAGGAAGGTGGGACTGGATGCCATGATCTTCGTTTTCTGAATGTTGAGCTTTAAGCCAAGTTTTTCACTCTCCACTTTCACTTTCATCAAGAGGCTTTTGAGTTCCTCTTCACTTTCTGCCATAAGGGTGGTGTCATCTGCATATCTGAGGTTATTGATATTTCTCCCGGCAATCTTGATTCCAGTTTGTGTTTCTTCCAGTCCAGGGTTTCTCATGATGTACTCTGCATATAAGTTAAATAAGCAGGGTGACAATATACAGCCTTGACATACTCCTTTTCCTATTTGGAACCAGTCTGTTGTTCCATGTCCAGTTCTAACTGTTGCTTCCTGACCTGCATACAAATTTCTCAAGAGGCAGATCAGGTGGTCTGGTATTCCCATCTCTTTCAGAATTTTCCACAGTTTATTGTGATCCACACAGTCAAAGGCTGTGGCATAGTCAATAAAGCAGAAAGAGATGTTTTTCTGCAACTCTCTTGCTTTTTCCATGATCCAGCGGATGTTGGCAATTTGATCTCTGGTTCCTCTGCCTTTTCTAAAACCAGCTTGAACATCTGGAAGTTCACGGTTCACGTATTGCTGAAGCCTGGCTTGGAGAATTTTGAGCATTACTTTACTAGTGTATGAGATGAGTGCAATTGTGTGGTAGTTTGAGCATTCTTTGGCATTGCCTTTCTTTGGGATTGGAATGAAAACTGACCTTTTCCAGTCCTGTGGCCACTGCTGAGTTTTCCAAATTTGCTGGCATATTGAGTGCAGCACTTTCACATATCATCTTTCAGGATTTGGAATAGCTCCACTGGAATTCCATCACCTCCACTAGCTTTGTTTGTAGTGATGCTTTCTAAGGCCCACTTGACTTCACATTCCAGGATGTCTGGCTCTAGGTCAGTGATGACACCATCGTGATTATCTGGGTCATGAAGATCTTTTTTGTACAGTTCTTCTGTGTATTCTTGCCACCTCTTCTTAATATCTTCTGCTTCTGTTAGGTCCATACCATCTCTGTCCTTTATCGAGCTCTCTTTGCATGAAATGGTCCTTTGGTATCTCTGATTTTCTTGAAGAGATCTCTAGTCTTTCCCATTCTGTTGTTTTCCTCTATTTCTTTGCATTGATCGCTGAAAAATTACAACTATTTGCCAAACAACTATTGATGAGAAAGACCTGAACACTAGCAGAAAAGATCTACAGGTGAAGAGAGGAAGAAGGACCCACAGTGAGACCAGTAGGAAGGGTAAATAAAAGTTATAGTCAAGACCCATGACCCACAACAGGAGGATAGTCATAATTGCAGAAGTTGTCCCAAGGAGCAAGGGGGTCCAACCCCTGCCCCCATCTTAGTCCCAAGCCTAGTGTCCTGCACTGAGTAGATGAGCCCCCAAAACATTTGGCTTTGAAGACTGCAGGGCTTACTTACAGGAGAGTAAGGGGGCTGTAGGGAAGAATTAAGAGACTCATTCTTAAGGGGTGCACATAAAATCTCACATGCTCAGGGGAAAAGCGGTAATTTGAAAGGGGCATAAGTCTGACCCACCTGCTAATTTTGGAGACTGTTGGAGAAACAGGAGGCAACTGATGCTTATCCTTGGGACACAGACACTGATGACAGCCATTTTGGAAAGCTCGTTCTACCACAAGGACAATGGTGCTGGTCCTTCTAGTTTATTAGTGTGACAGACCTGTGCTACTCATCAGCCTGTTGGCACCAGTATTGGGATGCCTCAGGCCAGGCAGCTAACCAGGCAAGGTCACAGCCTCACGCACCATATGACCAGCTGCCTGAAGACATTTTGAGCCCCCAATTGTCCTGGGGCCCCTGTAGCACCACAGCCAGTTGTCGGGGCCCAACCCCGATTACCAGTGGGGCAATATCAGCTTTGGGATACCCTCGACCTTTTTGGGCTTCCCCAGTGGCTCAAACAGTAAGAAATTAGCCTGCAATGTGGAAGACCCAGGTTTGATCTTCTGTGTTGGGAAAATACCCTGGAGAAGGGAATGGCAACCCATTTCAGTGTTTTTGCCTGGAGAATTCCATGGACAGAGGAGCATGGTGGGCTACAGTCCATGGGGTCACAAAGTCAGACACAACTGAGTGACTAACACCCACAGGCCTTGTAGCCATCTGTGACAGAAATAAGCCCTGTTCACCAGTGGGCTGACACCAGCTCTGAGACCCCCAGCTTACAGCATTGAAAGACCCCAGGATCTGGCTCTACCCACCAGTGATCTAGCATTAACTCCAGGACCCCTTAGACTTCAGCCCCACCCACCAGCTCCAAGACACCTTGGACCCTCCAGCCAACCACCCTGGGGTTTGGCTGTAGTTACCAGCAGGCAGACACTAGACTGAACTGGCATTACCAGACCTGGTGGCCTATTGATCCCCAAAAACCAGCCTCAAACAGGAAGGGCTGGTAAGAAACCTGAAACAGATCCTGTGGTGAACTGGTTCCTTCTCAATCTTGCCCTCCTCCAAAGTTGAGTCTGGCCTGATACCCCTAAGGAGCAAGTTTTGCAATCATCTCTTGCTCCTAACACACTGACACTGGAGACCAGACAGCACATAATGACTTCAGACTGGCTCTGATGCACACAGATGAACCCTGCTTAGACTTATTTGCCTCTACAGAAAAGGGAGGAGGGGGTGATTGGGGGGTGCAGCATTTCTAGCGAGGAACTGCAGGGTTCTGGTGAGAATGAGGCCTGTGGAGCCAGGCTTCATGCAGAAGCAGCAGAAACCTTCCCACCAGGCCATCCTGGGCTCTGGTCATGAGTCCCTCAGGACACGTGGACAAGCCTGAGAGGAAGGAAGGTGGCGCTGGTTCTTCCTGCACCTGGAGACAAGGAGACCCAAAGGAGAGCAGAAAGGGTCCTCAAAACAGTGTCAGCCTAGAACCTTTTACTGCTTGTTTAGTCAGAAAATTTAGCAGAACCCCACCCACACCCCCACTATGGCAGATTTGGCCCAAGGCCTG
Organism: Bos taurus; assembly: GCF_002263795.3. Taxonomy (NCBI): domain Eukaryota; kingdom Metazoa; phylum Chordata; class Mammalia; order Artiodactyla; family Bovidae; genus Bos; species Bos taurus. The sequence continues at coordinate 12,973,161 of NC_037334.1, read as the reverse complement.
ACCCTTAGGGTTGGGGTTTGGGAGAGAGACCTAGACCAGGGCCTTAGAATCAGAAGCTCCCACTTTCCTTCAGGAAATGTTCCTGGCCAGCCCTGGAGCCCTCTTCCCCTACCTGCAAGAAGAAGGATCCTGCAGATACCAGAAAATGATGTTGGGGAAGTAATCACATGGGCTTTGGGACCCTATTCCAATCATGTGACATCAAAGCAAAGGACAAAGTCTCATAACCTTGGGACAAGGACAAGGGTGGCTTCCCGTTGCCAGAGCAAGACACTGGGTGGTCAGGGCACCAAGCTGCTCCTCCACTGCCCGGTCCCAGGGAGCTCCTCAGACTGGTCCAGTGTGTGGAAACTAGAAGGATAATGGAGAGGGAGGGAGTCCTGAATGAGCCATGTTCTCACACTTGAAGCAACTTACAGATTCTTGATGACACTTACCTACAGGGAAAACGGGTGGGGGACAGGGACTCCTGCCCACCTGAGGGAGGGAGGGGAGGCCATGGTTAAGGCAGAGCTGTTGAGCTGTGTCTTCCTCTGGGGGACCCCTTGTACTCCCAGTTACAGCAGCTCTTTCTTTCCCTGTTGTTTTCCACCCTGGGGAAACTCCGTTTTTGTGGCTATATTTTTTTAAATTATTTTGGCTGTGCTGGGTCGTTGCTGCTGCATGCAGACTTTCTCTAGTTGCAGCGACCTGGGGGCTACTGTAATTGTGTTGCACCAGCTTCTCATTGCAGTGGCTTCTCTTGTTTCAGAGCATGGGCTTTACGATGCACGGGCTTCAGTAGTTGTGCTTTCCAGGCTCTGGAACACAGGCTCAATAATTGTGGCGCATGGGCTTAGTTGCTCTGCAGCATATAGGGTCTTCCTGGACCAGGGATCGAACCCATCGCCTGAATTGGAGGCAGACAGATTCTTTACCACCAAGCCAGCAGAGAAGTACTATCCAAAGCATTCTTATGCCAGAAACTATTCTCAGCTGTTACTGAACACAGTTACTGATGCCACTGCTGGCAACTGACAGTTTATTTGTAATGGAGGACCTTCCACTTCCCAGTGTCTGAGTTGATGATCCCTTAAAGTCAGCTTTCCATTTGGCATTGGGTCATAAATGCAGGATCTCTCAAGCTTTCTAACTAGAGGCCTTCTCTTTGAATATATATTGGTATTTATAGAATAGAGCCAAACACGGTGCTTCTGGTATATCCCACCTAGAGGAGGAAGTGTGTTGACCTCTCCTATGATGGATGCTATCTGTTCTGGAGTAGGTCATTTCTTTTCTAGACACATTGGCGATTTTGGGAGTCACTTGGGATCACACGGCTGACCAGAGTGTTCACATACAGCATGCTGCCACTGCACCTGATGGGGTCCACTGCAAAGACGCTGCATTTTGTCTCTAGAGCAAACAGGCCTTCTGGGATGACAGACGACCCAGGAATCAGATGGATTAGTCAAACTAATCAATCATGCTAGCAGAGAATTTCCTTGCCAAGAATCAAACTCAGGACTTCCCTGGTGGTCCAGTGGTAAGACTCTCTGCTCTCAATGCAGGGGACCCGGGTTTAATCCCTAGTCTAAGAGATAGATCCCACGTGCCACAACTAATATTCAGCACAGCTAAACAAACACATCAGTCAGTCAGTTCAGTTGCTCAGTCGTGTCCAACTCTTTGTAACCCCATGGACTGCAGAATGCCAGGCTTCCCTGTCCTTTACCATCTCCCAGAGTTTGCTCAAACTCATGTCCATTGAGTCGGTGATGCCATCCAGCCATCTCATCCTCTATCATCCCCTTCACCTGCCTTCAATCTTTCCCAGCATCAGGGTCTTTTCTAACGAGTTGGCTCTTCGCATCAGGTGGCCAAAGTACTGGAGCTTCAGCAACAGTCCTTCCAATGAATATTCAGGACTGATTTCTTTTAGAATTGACTGGTTTGATCTCTTTGCAATCCAAGGGACTCTAAAAAGTCTTCTCCAGCACCACAGTTCAAAAGCATCAATTCCACTGTTAGAGATCCTTTGGCTATTGCCCACAATATACCTGTCTGATTCTACCAATAACAACAACTCTTTATTCAAGGTTTCCTCCTCAGGCATAAAGAACTCTATAAAGTTAACTTGCCTTACAGTATATTAGTTGCTCAGTCATGTTCGACTCTTTGTGACCCCATGGATTGTAGCCCACCAGGCTCCTCTGTCTATAAGGTTTTTCAGGCAGGAATACTGGAATGGGTTACCATCTTCCTCCTCCAGGGCATCTTCCCAACCTAGGGATAAAACCTGTGTCTCCTGCATTGCAGGCAGATTCTTTACCCACTGAGCCATCGAGGAAGCCTGCAATATGCAAGTACAAATCAATGCCACTCTTACTCTTCACATATTAACATCAATCTGCAGAGGCTCATTTCACTGCTAGGGGCAATATACCTACTGGACTTTCTGACCACATACTTATGCCTGAGATCTAACGGTATTAAATTTGGCTGTGAGTGCATGTAATCCATAACCACCTAGTGGCTCTAATGTTTTTTATTTATTTATTTTGCCACGCTGTTCACGTACAGAGTCTTAGTTCCCCAAATAGGGATAAAACCTGTGGCCTCAGCAGTGGAAGTGTGGAGCCTAACCATTGGACCCTAACCACTGGACCACCAGGGAATTCCCTCCATAAGATATTTGAGGTTATATGGTAAACCAATTCCCTCCAAACAAAAGAGTTAGCTGACTATAGCAAATCACTGAAAGCAGAAGCTATGGGAGCGAGCAACTTCTAGGAACACCCAAAGTATGATAGAAGACTTGCTGGATACACAGTACAGATTAACTTGACATTTAAAAGCTCTATGAGGAGCCAGTCCTCTGGAGCCTCCCCAAATTTATTAATTTTTCCTCCAGGAGCCCAAGCAGGTTCTCACTGTGAAGAGTGAGAACAATGGCCTCCCGCTCCATGCCGGAAATGCTGTGTGGGGGATACATTCTGATATACACACAAAGCATTCCCTTCTCTACAACTTAGGCCTTTCCTCAAGGAAAACTAATTTTCCTGAATCTTATCTGATTGGGGAACGAGCAGTGAGACAACACACTGACCCTTCAGGTTTTAATCAGACCAAAGGTGAGGAATAAAAGCCAAGAACCTCATCTGACTTACATAGTCCAGTGATTCTGTCCCCGCCCCACAAATAAAACAGATTTTTTAAAAAGATTTACTTATTTTTGGCTACGCTGAATCTTCATTGCTGTGCACATGCTTGTGCTTTCTCTTGCTGCAGTGAGCAGGGGCCACTCTCTAGTTGCAGTGCGTGGGTTTCTCACTGCAGTAGTTTCTCTTAGGCTTAGTTGTCCCATAGCATGTGGGTCTTCCCGGACTTTTAGGGGAAGCACACTGACTGAAACCACCCAACCTGGCCAGGTACTGTAGTAACCTGAGTTATGTTATAACGTGAGTTATGTTATGACAGAAGGGCCTGGGAAGGAATATAGATCTAGTAAGAAATTTGTATGTGGGTCAGGAAGCAACAGTTAGAACTGGACATGGAACAACAGACTGATTCCAAATAGGAAAAGGAGTACGTCAAGGCTGTATATTGTCACCCTGCTTATTTAACTTATATGCAGAGTACATCATGAGAAACACTAGGCTGGAAGAAGCACAAGCTGGAATCAAGATTGCCGGGAGAAATATCTATAACCTCAGATATGCAGATGATGCCACCCTTATGGCAGAAAGTGAAGAGGAACTAAAAAGCCTCTTGATGAAGGTGAAAGAGGAGAGTAAAAAAGTTGGCTTAAAACTCAACATTCAGAAAACAAAGATCATGGCATCTGGTCCCATTACTTCATGGCAAATAGATGGGGAAACAGTGGAAACAGTGTCAGACTTTATTTTTGTGGGCTCCAAAATCACTACAGATGGTGATTGCAGCCATGAAATTAAAAGACACTTACTCCTTGGAAGAAAAGTTATGACCAACCTAGATAGCATATTCAAAAGCCAGAGACATTACTTTGCCAACAAAGGTCTGTCTAGTCAAGGCTATCGTTTTTCCAGTGATCATGTATGAATGTAAGAGTTGGACTGTGAAGAAAACTGAGCGCAGAAGAATTGATGCTTTTGAACTGTGGTGTTGGAGAAGACTCTTGAGAGCCCCTTGGACTGCAAGGAGATCCAACGAGTTCATTCTGAAGGAGATCAGCCCTGGGATTTCTTTGGAAGGAATGATGCTAAAGCTGAAACTCCAGTACTTTGGCCACCTCATGTGAAGAGTTGACTCATTGGAAAAGATTCTGATGCTGGGAGGAATTGTGGGCAGGAGGAGAAGGGGACGACAGAGGATGAGATGGCTGGATGACATCACTGACTTGATGGATGTGAGTCTGCGTGAACTCCAGGAGTTGGTGATGGACCGGGAGGCTTGGTGTGCTGCGATTCATGGGGTCGCAAAGAGTGGGACACGACTAAGCGACTGAACTGAACTGAACTGAACTGAAGCCACCACCAATCAGAAGAGTTTGGGAAAGGTCAAAAGGAAACACCAAATGTCCTTCCACCTCCCAGAATTATTCTTGCTGGCAACCATCTTGGCTAAGCAATGAGTGCGCTGCCAGTAAGGATCCTGAGTCAGAGTGATTGGCCAAACACAACCTGGAAGCTAATTCCATCACCATAAAACCTGAGACTGTGGGCCAGTGGCAGAGCAGTTCTCCTGGGTTCCCTTATCCTGCTGCTCTCCACTTGGGTGCCCCTTCCCAATAAAGTCTCTTGCTTTGTCAGCATGAATGTCTCCATGGACAATTCATTTCCAAGTGTTAGACAAGACCCCACTCTTGGGCCCTGGAAGGGGTTCCCCTGCCTGCAACAGTACCACAGATTAAACCCATGTCCCCTACATTGGCAGGTGGATTTTTTTTACCACTGAGCCACCAGGGAAGCCCCCATGAAGAGGAAAAGTTAAAATTTTACATAACCTGCTCGTTCTGCCTCTGTAACTCAGCTTGCCCCTTGCAAAGTCTGGGTCACATAGGTCACGTAGTCTCAGAAAGTGGGGACTTAGGATACTAGAAACTGGAGCTGATCTCACCGTTGTCCTACTCTTTGCAATTGCCCAGCCCCTGCGAACCTGCTTAATCATGCATCCCCCTCCCCATCTTGACTGCTGTTCCCACTCACTCGAAACCCCTTAGTTTAAACCAGCCTATTAGCAGCTAGTGTTGCCCACTATAGTCTGTCTATAAGAACTCTGTAACCTCTTTGTTCAGGGCTCAAAGCTTAGAGTGTTAACTCCTCTGGGCCCTTTGGCATAATAAACCTGAGTTCTCCAACTGGCCGAGTGTGAGTGTGGTGCTTGGTTTCTCAAGTACTGGTTTCTGCAACACCCAGACACTTCTGATCTAAGCTAAATGAGGATGAAAATCCCTTCTCCCCTCGAGACTGTGGAGCTGGGATGAAAATCAAGGAAGATGACCCCCAAACTCCTCCTTCCCCAGTAAATAGTCTGTTGCTGCTGCTGCTGCTTAATAGTCTGTAGGTAGTTAGAATAGGAAACAGGAGTCCAAAATGGCCGTGGCTAAAAGACAAGAAAGGGAAAAGCCCACGAAAATAGAACAAAGGAAGGTCAAAGGAAGGTCCAAGGACTGGAGTAAGGACCTCAGGTAGAACAAACAGCACTCCTGGCTAACCCAATTTACATAGGGCAGGCCCAGGGGGAGGAAAAAACATATAAAAGGAGGAGCCAAAGCCCTTTTCTCTCTCTCCCCACCGCATGTGTGTGCTCTTTACCTTGCTCTCTCTCTTTCACCACCCCCCCACCCCCCACCCCCACCCCCCACCTCACTCGTTGGCACACTCCTCCACTCTCTTTGAGTCTTTGGGTTGGCATGCTCTCACGCTTCGAGGGTAGATTCTCCCGCTATCTTCTAAATAAAATAGAGCTGTAACACTGATTTGTCTAAGAGCTATAACATGGTTTGTCCAAGACCTGGGAGCTATGATGCACCAAGGGCTTTAATGTCCGTCACTCCAAATCTTTGTTGTGATGAGACAGAACTGAGGAGCATACACTCGCCTGACATAGTGCATCCCTTCATTTATATGCCTCTCATAACCAGCTTCAAAAGAAACCCAGAACAGCAGCTCCCCACATGCCTACCTGCTCTCCCTCTTGCTTAAATAAAACTTTAAAGCTCTCTGCTTTGGTGATCAAGAAAATACCTTAAATTCACCCTTAACACCTTGACCCCTAGAGGACATAATGTTACAGAGTCCAAGCTCGCTCTGTTTGCCACATGACAGGCCAATGAATCTGAGACAAGGTGTTCAAGCAAGGAATATGACTTCATTGGGAAAGCTGGCTGACCAGGAAGATAGCAGACTAATGTCTGAAAGTATCTTGTCCAGGGTCTGGATGCCAGGTTCTTTTATAGAGTCAGACAGAGAGAAGCAATGAGGAATTGAAGTCAAAAGGCAGAACAAGAGGGACATGCAATGAGGAAGTAAAGTAAAAAGGGTATTCAGTCTTCAGTAAAACATCTCCAGGAAGGGCCAGCGTTTGGAAGGGTGTGTTAAACTCTTCTTTTTGTTGTAATTATTCACAGGTGGGGAGGGTCAGATTATGTCTCTAAGACAAAGGAACTAAGATCCTTTAGTTTAACAGGTAGAGGTGCAGGGTCCTCTGAGGCAGGCTATTCTGTATGGTTGTAATAATAAAAGCAACAAAAAGCACGTCAAAGAAACAGTTCCAACATGGAGTCAGAACTGGCTTCTCTCTGCAACAGTAAGACCCTTTTGTTACAGTGTGGCCCTGTGTTGGGGTGTTGGACTGCACCCTGCAGGTTCAAAAGTTCAGTAATTGCCAAGACCGAAGAAAGAGTCTGGATTCAGCGACAGAGGCATCAATGCTTATCTTACACATCTGAAGCAAAAGGGTCAGATGTCAGGCAGGAAAAGTTATACAGAAAATTGGGTGGGAATAACCAGCTATAGCAGAGAAGGCAATGGCACCCCACTCCAGTACTCTTGCCTGGAAAAATCCCATGGATGGAAGAGCCTGGTAGGCTGCAGTCCATGGGATCGCTAAGAGTCGGACACGACTGAGCGACTTCACTTTCACTTTTCACTTTCATGCATTGGAGAAGGAAATGGCAACCCACTCCAGTGTTCCTGCCTGGAGTATCCCAGGGACGGTGGAGCCTGATGGGCTGCCATCTATGAGGTCGCACAGAGTCGCACACGACTGAAGAGACTTAGCAGCAGCAGCAACCAGCTATAGAGAAAAATTGACCTCAAATTGGCTCATCAGTTGTCAAGGAAACCAGCAGAGGCATACACCCCTCAACACCCCTTTGATGAAGTATGCAAGTGGAGATACTCTGATCGAAAGAGTAGAACAATCAATAGCCTGGGGCAACTCAGTGTCTGGGCTCTAAGATGTAGAGGGAGGAGCCGTCATGTGAGTAGGTGTACTGGTAGGTGTACCAGGTGTCCTGGTAGGGGATGCACAGAGCAAAAGAAGAGCCATGTCAACCTCATGCTCTGTTTTTTGGAAACTCAATGAGAAATTCCCCGCCTTCACGTGTGCACAAAGAGCTGGGCGAATACCAGATAGGCCGCTCCAGGCTTGCAAAAACTTGTTTCCGAGTAACCGCGTCGGGCTGGGTCAGTTCTCTGCTCCACCCACTGCCCTCAGCGCGGGTCTGGGCGCCTCTTGGGGGTTGTCGGAGGAAGCTAGTTCCCTAGAGACACAAGTCCTTCTGTCCAGCTGTCACTCAAGTACTAGGAGGTGCGGCTTTGAGAACTGTCCAATCAGGGGTGCCGCTTGGGCAGGTAGGTGGGGCGACGTACCGCTTCGGCTCCGTTTTCACTCCCTCTGGATCGCCTAGTGATCCGGTTTCCCACCTCTCAGAGACGCTGGCGGCACTGCCTCAGAGTCTGTCTTGTTGTGACCTGTTGTGGTAGTCGTAGGAAGGACTCAGGGAGACCCAGGAAACCTAGAAATGGTGAGTGTGCGTTATCCGGGTGCAGAGTTGGAGCGAGAGGGGAGGAGGCGTTGGTTGGAGTGGATCCGAACCAGCTGTGGTGGTGTCGGGCCTCCCCGCTGTCAACCCCGGAGCCTGCGGACCCGAGGGGCGTTGCTCGGACCTCAGTCTCCTCCCTCCGGTCGCGTCGGGGGGCGGGGCCGGCAGCCAGGACCCCGGGCGTCCTGTCCAGTCACTGCGCGCCCCGACTTCGGCTTCGACCCCGCAGCCCCGCGTCCTCCTCAGACTGTGTTGTGACCCCTGAGGAGGATTGTCAAGGGACCCTCGTGACTCGGTCTACGTGGTTCGTGCGTGGGAGGAGCTTTGGTGTGTGGGATCCCCAGTCCCTGACTTTTTCCCGGGGGGCACCCATTTTCTCTTGTTTTCCAGTTATTTGAGTACCAACAGTCTCAAGTCTACGCCCCTGTCCGCTCGAGCTTAGCTCTTCCTAGGGCTGACAGTGAGTTCCCTAAATTTTCGGAGTTCACCCAACATCCCCAAGGCCAAATTCCCTCTCAGATTCACAGCATCATTATCAACTATTTGTCCTCCGTGGTGCATTTCAAACAGACGCAGTGTTTTAACTGTTTATCATTTTCCTCCCAGAGCCTTAAATGGCTCTTTTTTCCTTTTTTTTTTTTTGTCTGTGGATGTTTTCCACTAGAAGAAAGTAAAAAATAACCACTTGAAATTACTTTGTTCAGCAGTTTGGTGCCTCTCCTCCCAGACTCTTTCCTGGGCACAGACATCTAATGTGTGGAAGTTCCTTTTAAAACTTTCTGGGTCATGTGTCCTGTCAGGGTTGCCCCTACTTTTAAGATTTAAAGATTGTCACCTTTAAAAGATTTATTCACATATTTAAATGCCATTTTTTCAATCAGAGTAAAATGCATTTAATCAATACAGCTTAAAAGATAGTATAACATATTTCCCAAGAGGCAAAAAAGGTGAATTTTAGGGGAAAAAAAATTCCAGGATTACATTTCATTTGAAAAGTTTTGTTCTGCTGTTTTTTTCTCCCCTGGAGCATGTGTAGTATGTTCCTCAGGACTATTCTTTACTTACAGGTGATTTCAAATGAAATTCTCTGGTTGTGTGGTATCTGCTTAGACGTCCAGACCAAGTGTTCAGGTGTGATTAATTATTTACAAACCTATTTCTCACTGTAGAAATAATCACTGTCTGACATCTTTTTTTTTTTTTTCCTGAAAGGAGTAAATATTATTTCAGGTTTTCTGGTTGAACTAGTGAAAATGCCCTACAATTTTCTTTCCTCCTTTCCACATAAATGATAGGTTTAAATTGTGTTGCTGGATTGTTCAAACACTAAGTCTGTGTCCATTAAAACATCAAGTGTGTTCCAAAGATACCCCAGTGCAGAGCAGAGGCCTATAGTCAGTGATCCATGCCAAGGCTCCTGTAAAGAGAACGACCTGCAGACTCAGTTACTCTTGTTGGGAAGCAACTCCCACTCCCTGCCCCGGCAGGTGTCTTACATGTTCGCATCCACAATGGAAGGAGACTTTATACTGAGAGGTGCTACAGAGCCCTGGAAAGCTGAGGATGCAACTGCACACAGTGGTAGGGACTGATTTCATTTCTGAGGTTGGAGGCCTAAAACTTCCTGTGTGAGTTCAATCCCTGAATTGGGAAGAGCCCCTGGAGAAGGAAATGGCCACCCACTCCAGTATTCTTGTCTGGAGAATCCCATAGACAGAGGAGCCTGGCAGTCTACAGTCCATGGGGTCACAAAAGAGTTGGACACTGTGGACGCAGAACTCGGAACTTCAGTTTTGCGTTCACAGTGTAGGTACACTCAGTGTAATTTACGCACATTGAAAGAGGCTGTTATGATCATGTCTTCTGTATTGCAGACAAGGGGTTTATGCATTTGGATCAGAATCTTAAACTGAATCAGACATAGAGTTTCCTCACTTGTGAGACTAGAACCTAGTAGAGTCCGTGCTTCCATGTTTTGGGGACACGGGAGAGCATGTAGAGCCAGAATTCATTCTTGTGGCTCAACTGTCCCTACTCTTCTTCTCCAGTGACTAACCTGCTCTAGGAACTATATCTTAGACCCCAAGTTTGGGACTTTGGTCATCTTTCTGAAAGTGTATTTTTCTTCTGAACTGTAGCAAGAAGGCTACTTATCTGTTTTGATTCCAATATTTTCTTTTTTTTTTAATTACTTTTGTGACAATTTTTAATCCAAAAGTGTTGTGTATACCAAATTAAAACACTGTTTTTTTGACTCCATATGAGAGACAGCAAAAGAGACACAGATATAAAGAACAGTCTTTTGAACTCTGTGGGAGAAGGCAAGGGTGGGATGATTTGAGAGGGTAGCATTGAAACATGTATATTATCATATGTGAAGTGGATCACTGGTCCAGGTTCAATGCATGAGACAGGGTGCTCAGGGCTGGTGCACTGGGATGACCATGGGAGATGGGATGGGAAGGGAGGTGGGAGGGGGTTTCTGGATGGAGAACACATGTGCACCCGTGGCTGATTCATGGCAAAAACCACTACAATATTGTAAAGTAATTAGCCTCCAATTAAAATAAATAAATAAAAATTTTAATTAAAAGTTTTTAAAGGTGATTTATAGCAGAATAAATTATTTTATAAAATTAATATGTCATTTTTTTAATTAATTTTTTTTGGCCACACCACATGGCACAGGGGATCTTAGTTCCTGGACTAGAGATCAAACACATACCCCCTGCACTGGAAGTGTCTCCTGATGGATACATGTATATGTATGGCTGAGTCCCTTCACTGTTCACCTGAAACTATCACAAATTGTTAATCAGCTTATACCCCAATAGAAAATAAAAAGTTTAAAAACAACTTTACCATTTCTCCTTTTAAAATGAGTTTCCTCCTGCAAGTTCTCCAGGTTTGTTGCATCAGGGAGGTTGTATGTGTGTGTGTGAGAGGTGGTCCTCCTCTGTTCTGCGATTGATCCAAAGCCGGGAACAGTTCCAGTGCTTGACAAACTCTACAATTCTACCGTAAGGAAGCTTAATAAGCCAATTCAATTTCCAAGCACTTTTCAAAAATTGTTAAATTTTCACATAAAGACTGAAATCTTAAAATCAGTCATTTCAAATATATGTTTATTTCTTAGCTAAACGTTGCAGTCCTTTAATTCTAGTTTCCATTAGCTTTGGGGCTTTTAATGTGTAAGTTAATTGAGAGATATGATGTGAGTAAAGCAAGAAAATTCTGGAACCAACTAGAATTTTGTTCCATTAAGGCAAAGAGAACCTCAGTATGAGATGGGTGTGTTTAAGTGCTCAAATGTTTTTTCCATTAAAAAAAATTTATTACACAATTTTTAAAGGTTATACTCCATTCACAGTTACTACAAAATAGTGCCTATATTCCCTAGATGTACGATATATCCCTGTACCCTGTCTTACAACCAAATTGTTTGTGACTCCCAGTTCCCTACACTTGCATTGCCCCCATCAACCCCATAACCACTAGTTTATTTTCTGTATCTGTGAGTCTGCTTCTTTTTTGTAATATTCATTAGTTTGTTGTGTTTCTTAGATTCCACATGTAAGTGATGTCATCAAGTATTTATCTTTCTCTGTCTGACTTATTTCACTTAGCATAATGCCCTCCTGTCCCTAAATATTTAGAAGGCCATGCTATTCCTAAAGCAAATGAATTCTTGTTTTAATGAATGTGAGGGAAAAGCCATTGAATTAATATTTTTGTTGATATAAAGAAAACACTTTAAAGCTTATATACATCTTTTAAGTCTATTTCTGGGTTTAATTCCAAACCCCTAATATTTTATATTATGCCACTCATTCCTGAAAATATCCCTAGTATGAAATATAGTGGAGGGACAAACTATAATGTTCTTGTCCTTTTCATTAGAAGGGGATTTGTAAATCTTTTATGGTGTGCAGTTTTATATCTGTTAGCATTTAAAGGATTAAATCTTAGAGTGGTTTCCTATGTAGAAAAGTTAGGATTAATTTTAAAAAGCAAAATTTAATTTAAAATAATGTTAAGCATAGGAAGATAAGATGTATATCAGTTTCTCTCCTGATTTTAAATAATGCATGTGAAGGTTAAAAATATTTCTAAAATGGGAAACTAGCTTAGGACTCCTAGCCCACATGTCCTCCTCCACTCCTGTGCTCTTACTCCACCCATGCACAAATACCGAGTTATAATTACTTCTTGATCATCCTGTTGATATTTCTTTATATGGAAACAATCCAGTGCAGATGCATGTTTTTCTTACCTGGGTTTGATTCTTGTAATGAGTAGTCAGGTTCCACATACTTGATGTTTGACTAGTACTGAAAGATAAGCCTCACCGCTCCCATTTCCCCTAGTACGTCTTACCTGGACAGGCTGATAAGAAAGCCTGGGGGCTCCTGCTCTGTGAGCTGCCGGTTGCTTGTGCCCTTTGCTGCCCTGTGTGGCATTATTGACCCCCACCAAACCTGGGTTCTATATACAGAGGACACCAAGATGACAGTGTGTGTTAATGCCGTGTCCTGTGGGAGTAGAATGAGGATGGGACCCTCCTAGTGATCCTTAGTCCATGGCTTGGATGGAACCTGTCTGTGTTTTAGTGCAGGTATGACTGAGGCTGGGTTCACCCAGACCTTGGAAAGGAGGGATCTTCGGGGGTTACTTGGCTGATTATACCCTGTGAATGAGGTAAACCCCTCAGATGATCACTCTGAAAAGATTATTTCAGAGAGAAAGAGAAGAGAGAGTAAAGGCAGCCCGTAGGTGGCAGGCTGAGTCCATTCCTAATACCAGAGGGCTCACCAGGACCCTTCAGTACCTCTGCTGTTGCTGCACCTGCTAGAAGCACCTGCAACAAAGATGCTGACCCTCTGCGTTAGGTGGGCAACACCTGTAGCCTCACTGTGGCACAGAAAAGGGGTTAATTTAAACCAATTTAAGCCTGGGGTACTTAATTTCTATAACCTAACCAGTTGTCATGAAGGAAGCCTCTGACCCTGATGGCACTGGTGTGAGGCTCTCTAGAGGAAAAAAATTATCAATGCTAGGGTGGAAAGGACACTCTCTCCCCCAGAGTATATTCAGTGACCTAAAATACACAACAAAGAAAGACTGGAGGGAGAGAACCAGACAAAAAACGTACTGAAAGAAAGGACTACAGTTTCATTCAATTGTAAGTCCAAAATATGCTAGAAGAGTTTCCATAGTAAAAAGACAGAAGGAGCCTGCCTGACTTTTGGTCCTCTGTAATACGAATTTAAATTAATATTAACATCTCCTGTATACTGCACTCTAATTCATGAAACTTCATGTAATTAAACTAGGTTTCAAATTGCAGGTATTCATGGGGATCCCACTATATTTAAGCAGTTTACCTCATCATCTCAGGGGAATGACTGAATAGAGTATAAAGGACAAATAGGTATACTTTGCCTTCAGCAGCAGAACTCTCTTCTTGCCTAAATTTCTCATGGTTGTATCACTCATTGTCCCAAAATATCCCATAGTGAGCAGGGAAGCTCTGAACCCACGATTCATTAAGTAAAATTAAATTGTCTTCTACTTCCAAATTGGCAAGACAAAATAAGATTCCACAAACATTACCCGACAGCTAAATTTATTAATATGGCCTGATTTAAAGTTTTAAACAGGGCCTTGAATGTGATAACCCAAGGACAAAAGAGCAAATAAAACCAAGGAGGGTCTTGGAATGCAGGAACAGAAAAGCCAGTTGCTTGTTGTCCTTCCCTCCTCCGTGTTGTAACTATTAACGGATTTCAGGTCCTCCTGAGCAATATAACCTGTTTTCCCTCCTACCTCACAGGGAGAAGGTATTTGCCTTACTCTTACCCCACCCAGAATACATACCTCATCCAGTCAGCAAATGACCCGCAAGACCCCTATCCCACTCCTTGTACCCTGGGTATAAGAGTATACTAAGGACCCCTGTTCAACGTTGGTTCTCCCTTGAGCTGGCCTGCTGTTCTAACAGCACCTCCCACTCTAATAAACTTTATTTCCCTCCCATTCTGCCTCATGTCTGAAAATTCTTTTACAATCCGCGCATGGACCACGACATTGAATTGTATTGAAAAACATTATAAAGAAACATATTAAGGGAGAAGTGATAGCCCCCAATTTTCTCCTTTAATAGCCTATTTGATCTGTTCTTAAACCTGGGAAGAATGAATGATACCTCATAGTGGATTACAACAACCTTGAGCTGTGGTTACATCAAATTAGCCCCTATTCCTAGTCCCTGTCATTGTGGAAATTACTTCATCCACTCAGTAAATATCTTGCTCTCACAGACTTGATAAGTCTGTTATGTCGAGTATCTATTTCAACATTCTGTCAGCTGCAGAGGCCTTCCCCTCTGAAGGGACATCTTTATCTGGTTACCCTCAGAGAACCTCAGCGGTCTTGCCATCCCACAGTCTCTGCAGGAAGATTTGAACTGCATGCACTTTGCTTCAGGAACACAGGTATGACATCACACTAAGGACATCTTCCTCTGAGCACATTCATTTCATTTTCATTCAGAATACACAAATATGGAAAAAAGGATCTCGCAAAAAGTGTATGGGCCATTAACCCACGCAATGTGAGGCCCTTAGTTAAGTTTCTGTATGTTTTTCAGTAATCAACTGCTCCCTCCTTTACAATGTGAAGAAATACTTGTAGTCATTCTCAGCACCCACAAGGCCTACTAGGTTCTTTTGGTGTTGGGGAGACAACATATTCCTTATTTAGGAATTTTACTTAAGCCCATTTTTACTATTAGTTGGAAATTGGCCCCCACCTTGAGAGAACCCCTACTACAGAAGGCTCTGGACTGTGTTTAAATGACCATACAACAGGCACTCCTGTTAGTTCCCTTGGAGTCTCCCTCAGTATAGAGGATACAGTGACCTCCTCTTATGCACCTTACAGTGACCCATGATGGCCTTAAGCTGTCTATAGGCTTCTGGTGCAAAGAACTGCCTTAGAAGTGCAACTATCACCATGTACTAGGCTCTCTTGAAAACTAAGACTCTCACAAGTGTAATAGAATGCAGTGAGCACAGCCCTTAGCACACAGCCATTGCTGTGCTTGTCATTACTGCTCACCCTGTTACCAGGCAACAGTTCTGCTCGGCATTTGGTTGGTGCCTCAGTGGGCCTCGCCTACAAGCAACCAATTGTGGATTAGCAGCCATTAGTAGTCCTGCTCAGTTATTGGTCAGCACTGCAGAGGGCCCTGCCCACAAGTAACAAATTGTCAATAAGGGACCACTAGGGAAGGAATTTTTGGGGGCTCCAAAATCACTGCAGATGGTGACTGCAGCCATGAAATTAAAAGACGCTTACTCCTTGGAAGGAAAGTTATGTCCAACCTAGATAGCATATTCAAAAGCAGAGACATTACTTTGCCAACAAAGGTCCATCTAGTCAAGGCTATGGTTTTTCCAGTGGTCATGTATGGATGTGAGAGTTGGGTTGTGAAGAAGGCTGAGCGCCAGAGAATTGATGCTTTTGAACTGTGATGTTGGAGAAGACTTGAGAGTCCCTTGGACTGCAAGGAGATCCAACCAGTCCATTCTGAAGGAGATCAGCCCTGGGGTTTCTTTGGAAAGAATGATGCTAAAGCTGAAACTCCAGTACTTTGGCCACCTCATGTGAAGAGTTGATTCATTGGAAAGACTCTGATGCTGGGAGGGATTGTGGGCAGGAAGAAAAGGGGATGAAAGAGGATGAGATGGCTGGATGGCATCACTGACTCGATGGACGTGAGTTTGAGTGAACTCCAGGAGTTGGTGATGGACAGGGAGGCCTGGCGTGCTGCAATTCATGGGGTCACAAAGAGTCAGACACGACTGAGCGACTGAACTGAACTGAGGGAAAGAATTCCCTTATTGACAGTTTGTTACTTGTGGGCAGGGCCCTCTGCAGTGCTGACCAATAACTGAGCAGGAAAATCCCATGAATGGAGGAGCCTGGTAGGCTGCAGTCCATGAGGTCACTAGGAGTCGGACACAACTGAGCGACTTCACTTTGACTTTTCACTTTCATGCACTGGAGAAGGAAATGGCAACCCACTCCAGTGTTCTTGCCTGGAGAATCCCAGGGATGGGGGAGCCTGGTGGGCTGCCATCTATGGGGTCACACAGAGTCAAACATGACTAAAGTGACTTAGCAGCAGCAGGGAAGGAATTCAGGCTTCCCTGGTGACTCAGATGGTAATGAATCTACCTGCAATGCAGGAGACCTAGGTTGGATCCCTGGTGAGGAAGATCCCCTGGAGAAGGGAATGGCTACTCACCCAGTACTCTTGCCTGAAGAATTCCATGGACAGAGGAGCCTGGTGGGCTACAGTCCATGGAGTCACAAAGAGTCGAATGTGACTCGGCAACTAACTTAAAGGGAAGGAATTCAGCCATCGATCTGTGGTTTGGTGGTCATCAGATAGAGAGTGAGGTAAGAGGTGGATCCTAGCCTTCTCCTGGAAGCCCTTCAGCTCACTGGGCCTTGGGCCAGCAGGTGAGCTGGGGCCCAGGGAACAGGCTGAAGGCTGTGTCCTGTGGGGCTCCAATTGTTCAGTCACTCAGTTGTGTCCAACTGCTTGCAACCCCATGGACTGCAGTATGCCAGGCTTACCAGTCCACCAACAACTCCTGGAGCTTCCTCAAACTCATGTCCATTGAATCAGTGATGCCATCCAACCATCTCATCCTCTGTCATCCACTTCTCCTGCCTTCAATCTTTCCCAGCATCAGGGTCTTTTCTAATGAGTTGGTTCTTCGCATCAGGTGGCCAAAGTATTGGAGTTTCAGCTTCAGCATCAGTCCTTCCAGTGAATATTCAGGACTGATCTCCTTCAGAATGGACTAGTTGGATCTGCTTGCAGTCCAAGGGACTCTCAAGAGTCTTCTCCAACACCACAGTTCAAAAGCATCAATTCTTTGGTGCTCAGCCTTCTTTGTGATCCAACTCTCACATCCATACATGACTACTGGAAAAACCATAGCTTTGACTAGACGGACCTCTGTTGGCAAAGTAATGATTCTGCTTTTTAATACACTGTCTAGATTTGTCATAGCTTTTCTTCCAAGGAACAAGAGTCTTAATTTCATGGCTGAAGTCACCATCTGCATTGATTTTTGAGCCCCCAAAAATAAAGTCTGTCACTGTTTTGATTGTTTACCCATCTATTTGCCATGAAGTGATGGGACTCGATTCCGTGATCGTAGTTTTTTTTAATGTTGAGTTTTAAGCTGGCTTTTTCACTCTTCTCTTTCACCTTCATCAAGAGCCTCTTTAGTTCCTCTTCGCTTCCTACCATAAAGGTGGTGTCATCTGCATATCTGAAGTTATTGATATTTCTCCTGGCAATCTTGATTCCAGCTTGTGCTTCATCTCTCCTGGCATGGTGTACTCTGCATGTAAGTTAAATAAGCAGGGTGACAATATACAGCCTTGATGTATTCCTTTCCCAGTTTTGAACCAGTCCATTTTTCCATGTCTGGTTCTAACTGTTGCTTCTTGACCTGCATACAGGTTTCTCAGGAGGCAGGTAACGTGGTCTGGTATTCCCATCTCCTTAAGAATTTTCCACAGATTGTTGTGATCCACACAGACGAAGGCTTTAGCATAGTCAATGAACCAGATGTTTTTCTGGAATTCTTTTTCTATAATACAACGGATGTTGGCAATTTGATTGCTGATTCCTCTGCCTTTTCTAAATCCAGCTTGAACATCTGAAAGTTCTTACTTCACATACTGTTAAAGCCTAACTAGGAGAATTTTGAGCATTATTTTGCTAGCTTGTGAAATGAGTACAATTGTGTGGTAATTTGAACATTCTTTCACATTGCCTTTCTTTGGGGTTAGAATGAAAACTGACCTTTTCCAGTCCTGTGGCCACTGCTGTGTTCACCAAATTTGCTGGCATATTGAGCGCCACACTTTCACAGCATCACATTTTAGCATTTGAAATAGCTCACCTGGAATTCCATCAATTCCACTAGCTTTGTTCATAGTGATGCTTCCTAAAGTCCACTTGGCTTCACACTCCAAGATGTCTGGCTCTAGGTGAGTGATCACACCATCGTGGTTATCCAAGTCATTAAGATCTTTTTTGTATAGTTCTGTGTATTCTTGCCACCTCTTCCTAATATCTTCTGCTTCTGTTAGGTCCATACCGTTTCTGTCCTTTATTGTGCCCATCTTTGCATGAAATGTTCCCTTGTTCTCTAATTTTCTTGAAGAGATCTCTAATCTTTCCCATTATTGTTTTCCTCTGTTTCTTTGCATTGTTAACTTAGAAAGGCTTTCTTATCTCTCTTGTAGATTTGGAAATCTACATTCAGATGGATATACCTTTCTTTTTCTCCTTTGCCTTTTACTTCTCTCTTTTTCTCAGATATTTGTAAGGCCTCCTCCAACAACCATTTTGCCTTCTTGCATTTCTTTTTTTGGCAATGGTTTTGATCACCATCTCTTATACAGTGTTATGAACCTCCATCCGTAGTTCTTCAGGCACTCTGTCTATCAGATCTAATCCCATGAATCTATTTGGTGGGGCTCTAGAGCCCTCACTAAAGCCACTCACTAAAGCTAGTCTTGGCCCAGGCCTTGAGGCAGCAGTGAACCTCTCCCGCCTCCTAGCCTCTGTGACCTAATAGTAGCAGTGGCAGTCTGCCTGGGTCACAGTCTGTGGGACCTTGTCTCCCACTCTTTGGGCACCCTGAGGGCCATTGGGTTCGGTGCCTGGCTCCCTCAGTGATGACATTTGGGCAGTCTGGGAACCTGGCCCCAAGTTGCCAACTGAGATCTACCTCCTCTTAGCCAGGACCAGGACCCCAGAGGGTGAAAGCTTTGCCTTGGGACCTTGCTCTTTCTTGTCAGAAGAAAGAATAACATTCATTTGGTAGAGATTTACAAGAAGATTGTTGCCTGATCGTGACCCAACTTCAGGAACAAAGGATCTGACACCAAGAAGTTTGCAACAACTAATCAGGCCTCTCCCTCACCTTTCTTATAAAAGGGCTTTGCTGAAAGCTTTTAGTAACTTTGGGGTTCTTCAGCCACCCATCTCTTTGCATAGCTCTGTAATAAATTTTTCTCTGTTCCAAATTCCAGTGTTTTAGTATTGTTTGGCCTCACTGTGCATCAGGCACACAGACTTGTGTTTTTCGAGAACATAAGCACTGAGCAGGAGAAGGAAATGGCACCCCACTCCAGTACTCTTGCCTAGAGAATCCCATGGACAAAGAAGCCTGGTAAGCTACAGTCCATGGGGTCACTAAGAGTCGGACATGACTGAGTGACTTCACTTTCACTTTTCACTTTCATGCATTTGAGAAGGAAGTGGCAACCCACTCCAGTGTTCTTGCCTGGAGAATCCCAGGGACAGAGGAGCCTGGTGGGCTGCCATCTATGGAGTCGCACAGAATTGGACACGACTGAAGTAACTTAGCAGCAGCAGCAGCAAGCACTGAGCATGTGATCCTCTGCTGAACTGCTCATTATGCCTGTGACCTTGGAAACAGCACCCCATTGGGTCAGCATGCTTACCAACACCTCCATGTGACATGATGGTGTCACATCTGTCCTCGCCTGAGTCTCCTGCAGAAGGAGACCTCTTCTACTCATTCCCTTAAAAGTTGCTGCGGTGTTGGGAAAGGTCTCCATTCTCCCAGATGGAGTCTTAGCTGGGGTTAATTGAAGGCACAGTTCTGGGATGGATGCACAACTGTAAGGAAGACAATATACATTCCTGCAGGACAAGTTCAGAAGACAATTGCTTCCCTTCATCCCTTATTTGCAATATCCCTGATAAAAAAATCCAAACCCCAGGGCCACACAGCTACCCAAACATCAGGCAGTTGTCTTGATACTGGCCCAAAACTGGCCTTATCTACTTGTATTCACAGATTCTTGGACAGTTGTCTCAGAGTTGCCCCCTTTGTAGTAAAAGAACTTTAAGAACCTCTGAACTCGATAGATAATCCAAAATACAAATCAAGGTAATACCTCATATATATATATATATTTTTTTTGGGGGGGGGGCTATATCGGGTCTTAGTTGCAGCACATGGGCTCTTCATTGCATCAGGCGATGTGTGGGCTCAGTAGGTGTGTGGGATCTTAGTTCTGTGACCAGAAAGTGAACTCATGCCCCACACATTGTTCGGCGGATGCGTAACCGCTGGACCTCCAGGGAAGTCACAGGGTACCACTCTTCTGTACAGGTACTAGGTCCACTGCTCACGGTTTTGCCAGGACACTTCTCATCCACATTAGAGTTCTAGAGATGTTGATAGTAACTATGGCGCTTCTCAGAATATGCTGTGCAGTTCTGTCCAACAGGGCATCCAGTGGAAGTTTCACCTCTCTTACTGGTCTTAGGCTGATGGAGCACCATGCTGCCTTATTGAATAAATGCAAATAAGTTGGATGAAAGGTATCCTGTTTCAGCCATTGGTCAGTCATCAGGGATAATGAGTTCGTCTTCATCTTTTTTTTTTTTCTAGTACACTTAAGTTTTTTTAGGGCAGTTTTAAGTGTATAGGAAAATTGATTAGGAAGCATAGAGAAATGTATCAGAAAGTATACATAACCCCTCTGCATCCACAGTTTGCACTATATTGTTTTTTATTTCTTATTTGACTGTGGTACATTTGTTAAACTTGCTCAGCAAATAGCATTGTTTGTTATCATAAATGGATGTTGGTTGGTGTCAAATCCTTTTTCATGCTTATTTCTCCTTTCTTTTATTTCTGATGTTAGTAATTTCTGTTTTCTTTCTTCATTGTCTTGACTGGCTGTTTATAATTTTATTAAATTAATATTTTCAAAGGACTACCTTTGGGGTTTGAAAACTAGAAGAGTTTTTTTTCTTTCAAAACTTGAAATACAAGGAGACCTCAAATTGGGGTTCTGTTCAGGACCACTGCAATAAAGTAAGTCACACTTATTATTTGGTTTCCCAGTGCATATAAAAGTTATGTTTCTACTATATCATAGCTTATTAAGTATGCAGTAGCATTATATCTAAAAAGCAATTTGTATAGCTCAATTTAAAAACTTGATTGCTAAAAAATGTTAACCATCATCGGCAATGTAGGGTTTCCACAAACTACAGTGAAACACAATAAAATGAAGTATGCCTGTATAGCATTTCAGTCCACTCTCTTCTTCCTTGCATGGTTTCTGAAAACACGTCTGATTTAATTAAAGTCTTTTTTTCTCTGTGCAAAGCAAAACTGCAATTAAGTGCCACCTAATTAGGTGCAGTCAGAATGACCATCATTAAAGAGACTACAAATAAAAAGTTCTAGAGAGAATGTGGAGAACTGGGAACCCTCCTGAGCTGTTGCTAGGAATGTAAATTGGTGCAGCCTCTATGGAAAACAGTATGGAGGTTCCTCAAAAACACTAGCAATAGAGTTGCTATATGAGCAACCAATCCAAATCCTGAGCATATAACCAAACAAAACTATAAATAGAAAAGAAACTGGAACCTAGTATACAGAGTGAAGTAAGCCAGAAAGAAAAACACCAATACAGTATACTAACGCATATATATGGAATTTAGAAAGATGGTAACAATAACCCTGTGTACGAGACAGCAAAAGAGACACTGATGTATAGATCAGTCTTATGGACTCTGTAGGAGAGGGAGAGGGTGGGGAGATTTGGGAGAATAGCATTGAAACATGTATAATATCATGTATGAAACGAGTTGCCAGTCCAGGTTCGATCCACGGTACTGGATGCTTGGGGCTGGTGCACTGGGATGACCCAGAGGGAGGGGAGGGGAGGGAGGAGGGAGGAGGGTTCAGGATGGGGAACACAGGTATACCTGTGGCGGATTCATTTCGATGTTTGGCAAAACTAATACAATATTGTAAAGTTTAAAAATAAAATCAAATTAAAAAGAAAAAGAAAAAAAAAAAAAAGATACATGCACCCCTATGTTCATAGCAATACTATTCACAATAGCCAAGACATGGAAACAACTTAAATGTCCATACACAGATGAATGGGCATTGTGTATATATACACATTTGTGTATACACAATTGTATACACACACACAATGCAATACTAATCAGTCATAAAGAAAAAATAAATAATGCCATTTGCAGCAACATGGATGGACCTAGAGATTATCATACTGAATAAAGTAAGTCATCAATATAAGTTTAGATGGATCATCAAAAAAGGAAGAGAGTTGCAGAAAAACATCTCTTTCTGCCTTATTGACTATGCCAAAGCCTTTGACTGTGTGGATCACAATAAACTGTGGAAAATTCTGAAAGAGATGGGAATACCAGACCACCTGACCTGCCTCTTGAGAAACCTGTATGCAGGTCAGGAAGCAACAGTTAGAACTGGACATGGAACAACAGACTGGTTCCAAATAGGAAAAGGAGTACGTCAAGGCTGTATAGTGTCACCCTGCTTATTTAACTTCTATGCAGAGTACATCATGAGAAACGCTGGGCTGGAAGAAGCACAAGCTGGAATCAAGATTGCCAGGAGAAATATCAATAACCTCAGATATGCAGATGACGCCACCCTTATGGCAGAAAGTGAAGAAGAACTAAAGAGTCTCTTGATGAAAGAGGAGAGTGAAAAAGTTGGCTTAAAGCTCAACATTCAGAAAACTAAGATCATGGCATCCAGTCCCATCACTTCATGGCAGATAGATGGGGAAACAGTGGCTGACTTTATTTTTCTGGGCTCCAAAATCACTGCAGAAGGCTATTGCAGCAATGAAATTAAAAGACGCTTACTCCTTGGAAGAAAAGTTATGACCAAGCTAGACAGCATATTAAAAAACAGAGACATTACTTTGCCAACAAAGGTCTGTCTAGTCAAGGCTATGGTTTTTCCAGTGGTCATGTATGGATGTGAGAGTTGGACTATAAAGAAAGCTGAGCACCAAAGAATTGGTGCTTTTGAACTGTGGTGTTGGAGAAGACTCTTGAGAGTCCCTTGGACTGCAAGGAAATCCAGCCAGTCCATCCTAAAGGAGATCAGTCCTGGGTGTTCATTGGAAGGACTGATGTTGAAGCTGAAACTCCAATACTTTGGCCACGTGATGCGAAGAGCTGACTCATTGGAAAAAACCCTGATGCTGGGAAAGATTGAGGGCAGGAGGAGAAGGGGATGACAGAGGATGAGATGGTTGGATGGCATCATCGACTTGATGGACATGGGTTTGGGTGGGCTCTGGGAGTTGGTGATGGACAGGGAGGCCTGGCGTGCTGCGATTCATGGGATCGCAAAGAGTCGGACATGACTGAGCGACTGAACTGAACTGAACTGAAAGTAAGTCAGAAAGAAAAAAGACAAATATCGTATGATATCACTTATATGTGGAATCTAAAATATGACACAAATGAACTTATCTATGAAACAGAAACAGACTTATGGATACAGAGAACAGACTTGTGATGGCCACGGGGGAGAGAAAGTGGAGACAGATGAATTGGGAGTTAGGGATTAGCAGATGCAAGCTATTATATATAGAATGGGCAAACAGCAAGATCCTACTCTGTAACACAACGAACTGTATTCAGTATCCTGTAATCAACCATTGTGGCTCATCTGGTAAAGAATCCGCCTGCAATGTGGGAGACCTGGGTTTGGTCCCTGGGTTGGGAAGATCCCCTGGAGAGGGGAAAGGCTACCCACTCTAGTATTCTGGCCTAGAGGATTCCATGGACTCTATAGTCCATGAGGTTGCAAAGAGTTGGACATGACTGAGCAACTTTCACTTTCCAATCAACCAGAATGGAAAGGAATATACAAAGGAATGTATGTGTATAACTGATTCACTTTGCTATACAGCAGAAATTAACACAACATTGTAAATCAACTATACTTAAAGTAAATTTTTAAAAATCTGTGTAAACTAAGGTGTTTCTTCTACATCTTTTCAATATATTCTTTCTTCAGTTTCAATACGAAATACTTGGGTGTGCCTTTTCTTTTTTTATAATTTTATTTTTATTTATTTATTTTTGGCTGTGCTGGGTCTTTGTTGCTGTGCAGGCTTTCTCTAGTTGTGGCAAGCAGGGATTTCTCTTGTCACAGAGCACAGACTCCAGAGTGCCCGGACTTTAGTAGTTGTGGCTTGTAGGCTCAGTAGTTGCAGTTCTTGGGCTCTGGTACACAGGTTCAATAGTTGTGGTGCATGGGCTTAGTTGCTACAAGGCATGTGGGATCTTCCCAGATCAGGGATCAAACTGGTGTCTCCTGTACTGGCAGCCAGACTCTTTATAGAGTGTTTTCTGAACTTCCTGCATTTGTGGTTTGCCATCAATGACTTTTTTAAAATATTTGTTTGGTTTTGGCTCCATTGGGTCTTAGTTGGGATCCATTGCTTCAGCACACAAGTTCTCCAGGTGTGGCACACAGGCTAATTGTGGCCCTCAAGCTACATAGTGGGCAGGCTTCAGTAGCTGTGGCAAGTGGGCCCTCCAGCTGCTGTGCATGGCTTAGCTGCCCTGAAGCATGTAGGATCCCAACCAGGGATCCAGCTCTTGAACCCCTGCATTGCAAAGTGGATTCCCAACCACTGGACCACCAAGGAGGTCCCCAGGCCTTGTATCTTTATTTTCTCTTTCTCAATTTTGGAAACAGTGGTTTTCCTGTGACATCAATGCTCTGATGGATCTAAGAAGAGTTCTTGATTTCAAATGTTTTCAAGTTTTTTCTATGAGGTTGGGAATGGCATCCAAGTGCTTTAAAATATTTATTTATTTATTTAGGTTACCTCAGATCTTAGTCATGGCACACAGAATCTTTGTTGTGTCATGCAGGATCTTTTGTTGCAGTGCTTGGACTCTCTCTGGTTATGGCGCCTGGGCTCAGTAGTTGTGGCACACAGGCTTAGTTGCTCCAAAACATGTGGGATCTTAGACACTGACCAGTGATCCAGTCTGCGTCCCCTGCACTGCAAAGCGAATTCCTAACCACTGGACCACCAGAGTTCCTTAAATACCAGACCCAAAACCAGAGTTCTCTGACTCCCATTTTTGATGGTTGACTGCTTTTAACTTTAAAGCCTCATTCCCTCCACCCATTTCTCTCTTTTTTTCCATAGGTTTAATGGGTTTAATAAGTTTACCCCTTCAGTTCCTATTTGCAGCACCCAGTATTCCTTTGAAACACCAGACAGACCCAGCAGTGGCCAACAGTCAAGCTTAGACCTCCAGAGTTTAAAAGTTCAGGTTCTCTGAGCATTCCGTGTTGCAGTGGCACTTGTCCAAAACTGGTACCTCCCTATTGTTGGGGGAGCTTTAAATGTACCAGTGGAAAAGCTTTTTCCTCTTCATGGGGAAGAAAGAAAATCATTCCTCAAACCCAGCAGATCTAGCTGTGAGGTCTTTCCTCCTGTCCCCTCTCTTGTGTTTTTTTTGTTTTGGTTTTTTTTTTTGTCTTTTGTTTTTGTTTTTTTTGCAGTGGAGCAAGAGACCAAAATCTAACTTGAGTTACAAGAAACAAGACAGTGATCGCTGGCTATAAAGGGAGTGACCAGGAGCAGTGGAGTCTCATATACCTCCCACATCTAATATTTGTGCTTCACAGGAAAACAAAAATAACAGGTCCACAAAATACAACAGCTAGAATTACAAAACTCCGTTCATACAAGGGCAGTGGAAGGCAGGAAGTGGAAGTGGGAGGGGAAATGGCACAGGGAGAAAGAGTATTCAAATCATTTCAGGCACGGGGCTGGCAAATGCTAGAAAAAAAGCTGCAGAAAAACCTGTGGTCCTTTCAGACTCACCAGTGTTTAAAATCCATACTGGTGTCAGGAAGATTCTGCCTTACATGCACCAGAGAAAAACTCCAGATTCCTCAGAGAGAAGGGAATGTATGCAGGGCCCTTCCCCTCATTTCTCTTTGACCCACACCTCTACATAGTGATAAGAGTGCCTTGGTGCTCCTTTCTATTGGCAGTAACAAGATGTTAAGCCCTCATAAAATCCTGTTCTTGTGTGTGAACGCAAATCCACCCCCTAATTTTTTATAAAAGCCCAGGCTCCTTTCTCTCTTAAGGCATTTCCTGACTGCTGGAGAAGCAGGTCTTACTTTCCCCAGAGACCTCAATTATGGGAAGTAAACCCTTTCATATGCTATTGGCACTGTGTGCTGTCATCAACGAAGGGGTTCTTATGTTCAGTGGTCAAGCCATCATACTTCTGTAGACCAGATAGGAGTGTTTGGGAATTAGAGAACTTGGGAGGACAGCCTCTAGAATGGCTGGTTTTGAAACCACTTCTTCCTGAGGTTTGAAAACAGAGATTTTAGGGTTGTTTGGAGGAAAGCACTGCTGAATCCTTCATTAAATTACCATGAATCCATTGTGATTTTCAATGAACACACTTGCAGTCTTCAGCTCTTAACCTGTTACTCAAGGTCAGCAAAGCACAGGGCACAGTGTTCTGGTTCTGCCCTAAAGAGTGCTTCTGGCATATTATCCCACTTTGTGTGACTTTGTGTGCCTTTGAGCGGCCCCAAGGTGCATGAGTATAGGGAATTTGTGGTCTAAGTTGTGACATGTTCTTCCTGGTATCTGAGCTCTAAATACCAAATAACTTTCAAGTCCATAAAATCAGAGAGAGAAAGGGAGAGCTGAGCCTGTGGTAAATATTACTCAAGTTAAAAGGGATACATCCTGGCAGTCAGGATATTTTCATTCCACCAGCTACATCACTGTACTATTTCTAAAAGCCTGGAACTTAAGGACTAAAGAGCCAGTTGGATCTTATTAAAAGCTGGATTTCTACTTGTCCTGGACACTCATGTTTGGTGATAGGGATAGAAGTAAAAGCTTCTAGTTCTTCACTATGTTTTTACTTAGTAAAATATTATGCACATTTCACCCTCTGCCTCATGGAGTGCTGTAAACAGTGGGTGGTAAGGGAGAGGGAAGAGTTTTCCTCACAAGGAATCCATGACCTTAAAATGATAATATTTGTTTCATGTGTATAGCATTTCTGTCATTTCCCAACATGCATGGACCCTGCGATGAGACAGAAATAATATCTGATGAGATCACAATAAACTGTATAAATAATTTGCATGTTTTCATGATGCTGTTAAATTTATAAGGAATTAAGTGCGGACAGAGAGTAAGCTTCTCATAATCAAGTCAGAGAGGTGACAGACTCATACATAAAATGAGTCTTCATATAAATGGTGTATAGATGTCCAGGGCTGTTAGTCTCACACATCCTCCTATACACACATTTGGGATGCTTTAGGACTCAGTGACCTTTGAGGATGTGGCTGTGAACTTCACCCTGGAAGAATGGGCTTTCCTGGATCCTTCACAGAAGAAGCTCTATAGAGATGTGATGCGGGAAACCTTGAGGAACCTGGTCTCAATAGGTGAGGATGACAACTTGCCTTTATTTTGTTAATTAGTAACAACAGGTGTTTCTTGCTTATTGTTCCAAGATATTAAATGTGGAAATGCAGGATGTTGCTAAATAAAACTAGGCCAGGTCACAGCCAACAATGGATATAGAATCTAGTCATTTTTCTATAACTAATAATATTTTGGAATCATTTTCCTTGATCTGCAATTTAGGAGAAAAATGGGAAGATCATGACATTGAAGATCAGTACAAAAATCAGGGGAGAAAATTAAGGTAAGTCATACCCACAATATAATATAGTAGCTCATGTGAGTATTCTGTTATGTTATACAATTTTAAAAGGAGGAAATAACTAGTGCTCCAAATTTAGTTATTCTTGGAAATTTTTCACCAAAATTACTTATGTGACATAGATGTTCAGTGTTTGCAAAATAGTTCAACACTTTAAATAAATTCTCTTTGTGAATTGTCACTGTTTTGATGATTGCAAGAGCATTTTTTATGTTAAACTTGAAACCATTCAGACACATAAAACCTACACTATTGCTGTAAGTGATAAAAATGTACTTCAAATGTCCTACTAAATATAAAATTGTTAATAAAGAACTCATTAATAATGTACTCCTTGTTTGTTTGTTTGTTTTCCACAGAAGTCATGTAGTAGAAAGACTCTGTGAAAATAAAGAGGGTAGTCAGTGTGGAGAAAACTTCAGCATTATTCCAAACCTCAATATGAACAAGAAAACTAATAGAATGAAACGACGTGAATGCAGTGTATGTGGGAAAGTGTTTACACGTCATTCATCCCTTAAGAGACATATGAGTTATCACACTGAACGTAAACCACCTGAGTATCAGAAATATGGAGAGAAGCCATATAGATGTAAGGAATGTGGTAAAGCCTTTGCCTATCTCCAGTTTTTGGAGACCCATGAGAAAAATCACAATCGAGAGAAAAAATATAAATGTGAGGAATGTGGGAAAGCGTTCCATTCCCGTGCATCCTTTCAAGCACATGAAAGAATCCACACAGGAGAAAAACCCTATGAATGTAAGGAATGTGGGGAGGCCTTCATGTGGAGCACAGGGTTTCGAAGACACATGGTAACACACACTGGAAATGCCTCATATACATGTAAGAAATGTGGGAAAGCTTTTAATTGTTCTTCTTCATTGCGAACACATGAAACAACCCACAGTGACAAGAAACCCTATCAGTGTAAGCAATGTGGAAAATTCCTTAGATATTATCATACTTTTAGAACACATCAAAGGACCCACACAGGTGAGAAACCCTATGAATGTAAGCAGTGTGGTAAAGCCTTCAGTTGTCCTAGTTCTTTTCGGAAACATGAAAGAATTCATACTGGGGAAAAGCCTTATGAATGTAAGGAGTGTGGAAGAACCTTCAGAGGTCTCTCAAGCCTTCGAGCACACATGATCACTCACACTGGCGATGGACCTTATAAATGTCAGGAATGTGAGAGAGCCTTCATTTCTCCTAGTTCCTTTCGAATACATCAAAGGATTCACACTGGAGAGAAACCCTATAAATGTGAACAATGTGGTAAAGCTTTCAATTACTACAATTCCTTACAGTCACACAGAAGAACTCATACTGGAGAGAAGCCCTATGAATGCAAGGAATGTGGGAAAACCCTCTCCCATCAGCAAACCTTAAAAATACACATGCGGCTGCACACTGGAGAGAAACCCTATGAGTGTAAACAATGTGGTAAAGCCTTCAGATATTACCCTTCCTTTCACAAACACAAACGAAGTCATACTGGAGGGAAACCCTTCGAATGCAAACAGTGTGGTAAAGCCTTCAGTCATTACAATTCCTTACAGTCACATGGAAGAACTCACACTGGAGAGAAACCCTACAAATGCAAGGAATGTGGGAAAGCCCTCTCCCATCACCAAACCTTGAGAGTACACATGAGACTGCACACTGGAGAGAAACCCTATGAATGTTCACAGTGCAGTAGAGCTTTCAGATATTACACTTCCTTCCAAAAGCACAAACGAATTCACACTGAGAAGAAATTTTATGAATAAGGAATACAGAGAAGCCTTTAGTCAACCAACTTCACTTTGAAAATGTTAAAGAAGCCACACTGGAGAGAAAGCCTATCAGTGTAAACAAGGTGGGAAAACCTTAAGATATTTTCAAAGTTTGCAAACACATGAAAGGATTCCCATAGAAGAGAAACCTTGTAAACAATGTGGGAAGTCCTGCAAAAATTATACCTCCTTAGAAATGCATGAAAGAATTCATACTGAAGAGAAACCTGTGACTGTAAGGGATATGGGAAAGCCTTCAGATGTTACCAGAGGTTTTTATTTATTTTTGATGACTTGAAAAAGATCAGAGTGGAGGGAGTATGGTAAAGCCTTCGTTTGTCACAAACCATTTGAAGAGAGTGCACACTGGAGAGATACTATATAATGTAAAAAAAAAAAAAAAAAGGTCAGAAAACTGTCAGTCATTCCAAGTCCAAAATAATGAAAGGACTCACTGGACAAAAACTCCTGAGTTAAACAGTTTCAGAAAGATTTCAATGAAATCTTTACATGTGAAAATCTTTACAATGTCTTTACATGTGAAAACTCACATTGAAAAGAAATAAATATAAGTAATATGAGAAAGCTTGATGAAAATTAATCTATGTGTAATCTTTCAGAAAACAGGAAACAGTTGTTATTAAAGTTGGAAATACATTGTGTTTATCAATTCTCTTTCTTAAAGTGCACTATTGGACAGTGGATTTCTAGTAATTACTCTCAGAAATGAATATGAGGGGAGACGACTCTGTAAGTCATGTTTCCACAGTGGTACATAAAATTAATTGAGCTTTTTCTTTAAATCAGTTTTATTTTATCTTTTCTTTTTGAAGCCAGTTGGATCATAGGTGAATCAAAGTAAATTTCTAATAATGCAATTAGGTTAAAATTGTTTTATAATGTTTGATTTGCTCTGTGTTAAGGGGCCACTGAGAAATGACAGTTTGGTATTTGGATTTTCATAACAGCTGTGGCAGTTCTCGAATATCTCTAGTCCAGTATATCTATTTATCTTTCTTACCAAGCTCTTTTGTTGGAGTGAAGAGTACAAGAGCCTTTTAACATTTTCTATACTAATAAACTGTTCAGTAAATATTTGTGTATACCTCACTTATAAATGAATATAGTTTCTATGTGAACAATTATTTTCATATTTATATCTTGCTTTGTATCTTTCCTTCTGACTATAATTTGGTGAATAGACTTGGAATTAAGAAGAGTGGCCTAGGAACTTCCCTGGTGGTCCAGTGGTTAAGAATCTTCCTTGCAATGCACGGGACCTGGATTTGATCCCTTCTCAGGGAACTAAGAACCCACATGCCACGGAACAACTGAGCCTGTGTGCCTCAATGAAAGATCCCACATAATGCAGTGAAGATCCCCTATGCTCCAACTAAGACCCAATGCAGCCAAGTAAATAAATAAAAAAGAAGAGAGGCTTATGGTGGGGCAACAAAATCTAAAGCTAGAGCTATCCTCTCTGTAGGTAATGTTAGGGATTAGATTTTCCAGAACTCATCCTCTTTATGGTTCCCTGTTAGAGTCCACCAAGAGTGTGACTTGCCAGAGATTTGGAAGGCAGAAACAAGGAAGGTATTAGTCAGATTTCACAGTCACGATATTTAAAGAGAGCCAAATGCATAGGAGCTTCAGGTATACTATCTTCCAGCCCATTTTCTACATTTTTTCCTTCCAGTCAAGTATCCTCAAAACCACTACTAACTGTTTGACATCCATTTTCTGAGATATGTACATGCTGCAACTAAGACCTGATGCAGCCAAATAAATATTTAAATAAAACTTTTTTTAAAAAAAAGAAAAAAATACTAGAGCTATTTGTGTCCCCTTTCAAAGTGTCGTGTAAATAAGCAAGCAAGTGGATCTGATAAATATGCAGTGCCTGTGGTCTCTGTGGTCAATGGGATATGCCCATGACATGGGTTCTGCTGAATGTTTCTGTCACTCTCTGCCCCTGATGTTACCTCAGGTCAGTTTTTCAGAGTGGAATATGCATTGGTTTCTAAAGATGTTCATAGGCCTGATTTGGGAAACAATGACTTGGAAATGGTTTGTGGATGCCCATGGAGGGAACTGATGGTGATGAACTTGAATGAGGATGTCCCCAGCAAATTCCATTTGAGGTACACCTTTAGGTTTCAGAACCACAGTATGTCCAAAGATCTGTTCGAGGAAGCTGACTTAGACTCAAAGACAGACCTGGGAGCCCTCTCACTTCACTCCTAGTTAGGTGATGAAACAAGGAGAGGTGCAGCCCTAGTGGGTGTTCAGACAGGGTTGCAAAAAAGGCCTGTTGTGGCCTATGTCCTTCTTCCCCAGTCCTTCAGTTCTTCCTAGAAAGAATCTCAGAGTGGTGGGGGACAAAGTTGAACACTTGAAGTTCAGGAGAGTTTAATATTCTCCTAGCATACAAAGTCATTTGTGTTATTTTCTTTCTTCTTATCTATCTATAAATAAATATAAAAGCTTTATATGTATTTACAAAACTTCATAAAAACTCACAGCTATTACTTTTGTCTCCTACTCTTACACAACATATGCTGGAAGTCTAAGCATATGGAAATGAAACCTCGAATAGTAAAACAGGCCAATGAATCACTGATGCATAAGACTTCTAACCACTCCTGCAATAAAAAGACACAAAATTTCTCATTTCTCCTTTTATACTAAATTAGGATATTACCCAAAGTAATACCCTCTCCCTACAGCTCACCTCAATTATTCCTTGTATGATTGCCTCTAAACATCCACTATTTTTTTTTATCATGTTTCCACTGGAAAATCACAACAGACTTGAGTAGTCATCACTCTACTCATAGAATAAACTCAGGATGGGTTTGAACAGTGCAGATGAATGTATGTCCCTAAATAGGAGGAACTCCTAATTGGTGTGTTAAGCAGCAAAATGAAAGCACCAAATACTGTAACAATTTTTAAAAGTTAAAGGTAAATTAAAATCCCCTCAAATGAGGTGGTTAAAAATAAAACCACCACAAACAACACGGCCCAAATCACTAGGAAGTTCCAAGAGCCAATATCCAACAATGCCCAAACTCATGAGCACACATTCTATATACAAAATGTTTAACAATTGCAAAAATGAAGAGGAACCATGTCTGTATCTTTCTCTTTACAGGGAATCTTTACTTTTAATTACAAGAATGCAGAATTTCTATATTGATGCAACCTATTTACTGACACAGCTTCCCAGGTGGCTCAGTGGTAAAGAATCTGCCTGCCAATTAGGAGATGCAGATTCAATCCCTGGGTCAAGAAGTTCCCCTGGGGAAGGAGATGCAATCCACTCCAGTATTCTTGCCTGAAAAATCCCTTGGACAGAGGAGCCTGGTGGCCTACAGTCCATGGAGTTTTTGGTGACTAAACATTTATCTACACAGCCAAGGAGTTCCTGAAAAAGTTTTAAAGATGTATTACGTCATAGAAATTCAGTGATCAATAATGACATCACCATTTCACTGAGGCGCCTACCCTCAGTGAAAAGATATATATACACCCCAGTTTCCCTATTATCTCACATTATTATTTTACATTCCATCAAAGCCTTCATTTCCATCTATAAGCCAAAGCTTTATCATTTCCTAACCATGTGTTTTTTCCCACAAAAATATTATCATCAGGGCTGCAAGAACTTGTTTGTCTTATGCTGCTGTATCCAAGTCCTACAGTTCCTTGATTATTTGTGCTAATGGGGTACCTTGGCTCTAAAGTGCACAACAATGTGTGTGTGTGTGCTTAGTCGCTCAGTCGTGTCCAACTCTTTGCAACCCCATGGACTGTAGCCTACCAGGCTCCTCTGTCCATAGGGATTCTCCAGGCAAGAATACTGGAGTGTGTTGCATGCCCTCCTCCAGGAAATCTTCCCAACCCAGGGATCAAACCCAGGTCTCCCACATTGCAGGCAGATTCTTTACCATCTGAGCCACCAGGGAAGCCAAGGGATGTTGAAACATTAGCATCAAGAGTATGGTCTCTTGACTGGAACAGTGTCTTGTCTTTCTGTCTTGATAGGTCTGTGTTCTCTCATAACTTATTGAAACTTTGCCAAAATAAATGAAGCAAAAGAGAAATGAAGGGAAAAACAAGTAACAGTAATTGGAGATTCCAGTATCTCACTTCAATATTATATACACAAGTAGGCAAAATGTCGACATGAAAATAAAAGACATGTGAAACACTATAATTACACCTCAGGTGACTACAGAACACTGCCCCATGTGTCAAAGAAATCCATAGAGAAGTGCTGCTGCTGCTGCTAAGTCGCTTTGGTCATGTCTGACTCTGTGCAACCCCATAGACGGCAGCCCACGAGGCTCCCCCATTCCTGGGATTCTCCAGGCAAGAACACTGGAGTGGGTTACCATTTCCTTCTCCAATGCATGAAAGTGAAAAGTGAAAGTGAAGTCACTCAGTTGTGTCCGACTCTTAGGGACCCCATGGACTACAGCCCACCAGGCCCTCCGACCATGGGATTTTAAAAGATCTCAAATCAATAATCCTACCTTGTACCTTATCACACTTGAAAGGATGGGCAACCAACACCACCACTCCCAAGGAGATGAAGGAAATAAAAAAGATAGAGCAGAAAAGAGAGGATAGAAATAGCATACAGAAAATCAATAAAATCAGAAGTGGATTGATTGAAAAAAAAAATCAATAAAATTGACAAACCTTTAGCTAGACTGACAGACAGTGAGAAGACTCAATTCCTAAAATCAGACACAGACTATTTCACCAACCTTATAGCAATAAAAAGGATTATAAAGAAATTTAGGGGAATTCCAGTGGTTAGGACTCTGTACTTCCACTACAGGGGTCAGGGGCTTGATCCCTGGTCAGGGAACAAGGATCTCAGATGCCTTGCATTGCAGCCAAAAAAACAAAAACATTATAAAGGAATTCAATGAACAACAGTATCACAACAAATTAGATAACTTAGATGAAATGGACAAATCTCTAAAAAATAATACATTCTACAGAAAATAAGAAAAAAAAAAAGGATTTTCTAATTGTAACAAGTGACGTGATTGAATTACTAACAAAAAAACTACTCAAAAGGAAAACCCAGACCTAAGTGGCTTCACCATCAGATCAGATCAGATCAGTCGCTCAGTCATGTCCAACTCTTTGCGACCCCATGAATCGCAGCACGCCATGCCTCCCTGTCCATCACCAACTCTCGGAGTTCACCCAGACTCATGTCTATCGAGTCAGTGATGCCATCCAGCCATCTCATCCTGTGTCGTCCCCTTCTCCTCTTGCCCCCAATCCCTCCCAGCATCAGAGTCTTTTCCAATGAGTCAACTCTTCACATGAGGTGGCCAAAGTACTGGAGTTTCAGCTTTAGCATCATTCCTTCCAAAGAAATCCCAGGGCTGATCTCCTTCAGAATGGACTGGTTGAATGTCCTTGCAGTCCAAGGGACTCTCAAGAGTCTTCTCCAACACCACAGTTCAAAAGCATCAATTCTTCAGTGCTCAGCCTTCTTCACAGTCCAACTCTCACATCCGTACATGACCACAGGAAAAACCATAGCCTTGACTAGACGAACCTTTGTTGGCAAAGTAATGTCTCTGCTTTTGAATATGCTATCTAGGTTGGTCATAACTTTCCTTCCAAGGAGTAAGCATCTTTTAATTTCATGGCTGCAGTCACCATCTGTAGTGATTTTGGAGCCCCCCAAAATAAAGTCTGACACTGTTTCCACTGTTTCCCCATCTATTTCCCATGAAGTGATGGGACCAGATGCCATGATCTTAGTTTTCTGAATGTTGAGCTTTAAGCCAACTTTTTCACTTTCCACTTCATCAAGAGGCTTTTTAGTTCCTCTTCACTTTCTGCCATAAGGGTGGTGTCATCTACATATCTGAGGTTATTGATATTTCTCCCGTAAATCTTGATTCCAGCTTGTGTTTCTTCCAGTCCAGCGTTTCTTCCCCAAAACATTCAAAGTTTTAATGATTTTTCAGAAACCCTCCCCCCAGGTAGAATCAACACAGCACTTCAGACTCATTCTATAGGACCAGTATTACTCTGATTCTAAAACCAGACAAAGATATTGCCAAAAAAAATCAAGAAAGCAATTTTCCATGTGAAAATGGATACCACCCCAAAATCAACAATACTGAAAAATACAGTCCAGCATCTTTAACCACAACACGATTAAGTTGGATTTACTTCAGGGGTGCTGCTGCCCACCAGGCTCCTCTGTCCACGAAATTCTTCAGGCAAGAATACTGGAGTGGGTTGCCATGTCCTCCTCCAGGGGGCTTTCCCAACCCAGGGATCAAACCTGTGTCTCCTGTATTGGCAGGCAGATTCTCTACCACTGAGCCACCTAAGAAGCCCTTCAGGGATGCTGCCTCGATGCTGCTGCTGCTGCTGCTGCTGCTAAGTCGCTTCAGTCGTGTCTGACTCTGTGCGACCCCATGGACTGCAGCCTACCAGGCTTCTCCGTCCATGGGATTCTCCAGGCAAGAACACTTGAGTGGGTTGCCATTTCCTTCTCCAATGCATGAAAGTGGAAAGTGAAAGTGAAGTCACTCAGTCGTGTCCAACTCTTAGTGACCCCATGGACTGCAGCCTACCAGCCTCCTCCATCCATGGGATTTTTCCGGGCAACAGTACTGGAGTGGGGTGCCATTGCCTTCTCCGAATAAAATGTATTAATACAGTAGAAAGCAAAAATGGCATGATCCTCTCAGTAGACTTATAGAAAGTATAATTCACCCTCAAACAACATGGGTTTGAACTGCACATGTCGACTTGTATGCAGATTTTTTCCAAAGAATATACTGGAAAAAACTTTGGAGATTTACAACAATTTGAAAAAAAAACTTGCAGATAAACCTTGTAGCCCATTAATACTGAAAAAATTTAGGAAAAGCTAGCTATGTTGTGAATGTATTAAAAGTAGATACTAGTCTATTTTGTCATTTGCTTCCATGAAATATACATATATCTGTTATAAAAAGTTAAAATTTATCAAATCTCATATACATGTGGACCATATATGGCACCATTCACAGTTGAGAGAAGTGTAAGCATGTAGTATCAAATCATAACTACATAAAATTAACTATAGTATATACTCTAGTGTTGTAATAAATTTTTTTTGGCTGTGCTGGGTCTTCGTTGGTGCCTGCCAACTTTCTCTAGTTGTGGTGAGCAGAGGCTACTCTCTAGTTGCGGTGCACAGGTTTCTCTTTGTGGTAGCTTCTCTTGTTGCAGAACACAGGCCCTAGAGCACAGGCTTCAGTAGTTGTGGGACCAAGGATCGAATACATGACGCCTGCATTGTCAGGCAGACACTTAACCACTGGACCACCAGGGAAGTCTTACTGTAATAACTTTGTAGCCACTTCCTGTTGTTCTTGTGGTGAGCTCAAGAGGTGCGAGTATC
Organism: Bos taurus; assembly: GCF_002263795.3. NCBI lineage: Eukaryota > Metazoa > Chordata > Mammalia > Artiodactyla > Bovidae > Bos > Bos taurus. The sequence goes on along the minus strand of NC_037334.1, from coordinate 12,936,255 downwards.
CATAAAATATCATGTGATGCTAATCAGCACTTGAGCAGTTTATGTCTCTCCAGTAAATTTCGTATGGCAGTATAGTGTTCTCTGGTGGTCCTTGAGTCTTTTTCATTGTGCTCAGTGCAATACCCTGTAAACCTTGCTTAATACCACAGGATCCTTAGGAAGTGCCACTAGTGATGCTGGAAGTGCTCCCAAGAAGCGGAGAAAAGTCATTGTTATCAAATGCAAGCTTATACTGTTTGCTGCATGACAGGCCAAGAAATCAAGAGACAAGTTGTTGGAGCAAGGAATAGCAACTTTATTCAGAAAGCCAGATGACTGAGAAGATGGCAGATTAGTGTCCCAAAGAACTATCTTCTCTTACTTAGAATTCAACCTGCTTTTGAATTTTTGAAAGGGTTGGAGTCAAACATTTCCTGGTTCTGATCAGACTCTGAAGGGGATGTGTTAATTTCTTCCTTCCTGCAGCCATTCACAGGTGACCCTGATCAGAATGTTTTCTGTAAACTAAATAGATATTTTAGCTTAACGCTCATTACACAACCCAGGGTTCCCAGAGATGAGCCATTACGTATAATTTAAGCTTTATAGGCAACATCCCTTTAGTGATTAACTTGTTCTGATCAGGATGTTTTCTGTAGCTAAACAAAGGTATTTTAGTTTAATGCTCCTTACAGATGAAGGCAATGGCAAACCACTCCAGTACTCTTGCCTGGAAAATCCCATGGACGGAGGGGCCTGGGGTGCTGCAGTCCATGGGATCGCTAGGAGTCCGACACAACTGAGCGACTTCACTTTCACTTTCACTTCACAGGTGAAGGCAGAGTTCCCAAAGATGGGCCCTTATGTATATATTATATTTGTAGGCAACATCCTTTTAGTGGTTATTGTTATTTAGTCCCTCAGTGGTGTCTGATTCTTTGTGACCCCATGGATTCCAGGATGCATGGCTTCCCTGTCCTTCACTATGTCCCAGAGTTTGCTCAAACTCACATCCTTTGAGTCAGTGATGCCATCCATCTCATCCTCTGTCACCCTCTTATCCTTTTGTTCTCAATCTTTCCCAGCATCGGAGTCTTGCAGGAAATGTGTGTGTATTTTACCTCATAAAACTATTCAGATAAATTCATTAGAAGTTTTGAACCAGTATGTTAAGAATATCAAAAGTTTTCAAGTGTATGGTTCATTTCCAAAACTTTTTATTGTTTCTTGTTATATTGGTGACAATAGTAACAGAAATGCCTTTGGGATATCATAGCCGTTTACATTTCAAAATCTCTAGGCACATACTACGAAACTAAAATTTCCTTCTCACGTAACATGTATACTTGAGAGTATTATTGAACACATCGCACAACTTCTGGTTGATGGGACAAGAGTCCATATTCCCAGGCTAGGGCTGCAGGGTTCAAACTTCCCACCAGACAAGTGCTTGGGAGGCCATGGGATTCTTTAGCTAAAATACCACATGTATGGAGAGGGGGAAAGGGATGTGTGTACGCCTTGACGCTGTCAACAAAGATAAAAATGGAGCCAGAAGGTTTATTACACATGGTGAGGATATTTTTCAGTGTGTTTGAAATCGAGTGTCATAGTTATCATCAGTAGCTCCGCAGTCTGTGCGAACTATTTTCCCGATGGAGGACCCTCAGACCCTGTTTTTCCAGTTGGCCTGCTCTTGCTTTGGACAAGAACGTCGGCTCTTCTGGGATCTGACTCTGGAATTCCTTGTGCACACCTGTGTCCCCACGTTCTGAAGTATCTGAGGAAGTTGCCACTGTCCCTCTAGGACAAGTAACAAGAGTGGTTTAAAAACAAAAGTCCCTGGAGAGGGGTAGGTTTCTACCCACCGGCAGAAGCTGATTCTGCTCAGGCACGTGGCCTCTGGATCCATTATTACTCAGGATAAAGGGGGCGTTGCTTGCGAACTGTCCAATCAGGACCGCAGAAGGGGAAGGTGGGTGGGGCCACGTCCCGCAAACCGTGTGGTCGGCCTCTCCCGGCACGCTCTGCGTGGAGTGTCGCCGTGTTGAAGCAGCTCAGGTTAGTTCGCTGCAGCTTCATTACCGCTATGAGCTGCAGAGGCCGCGTGAGCCTAAGGAATAACGCCGGAGAACCCCGGAAGGCGTGAAGTGGTGAGTGTGCTGGGCCAGGTGTCTCGGTACAGGGAGGCGGGACAGGGATGATGAGAGACAGTCGGCCTCGGCGGGACCGCCTCCCTGTGCGGTCCACTCCAGGGTTTGTTGCCTCGAGTCCACCTGGGGGCGCCTCTCAACCTCCTTCCACTCCGGCTCCCAAAGTGGGGATGGGGCCGGCAGCCGGGACCTCGGGCTTCCCGTCCGGTCCCTGCAGGCGGTAACTTTAAGCCTGGAGCCTTTCTGGGCAGCTTTGCCTGCAAAGCCCCACGTCTCCTCCAGAATGTGTGGTGACCCCGGGGAGGGTCATCAGGGGACCATCGTTATCTGTTCTCCGTGGCTTGTGCGTGGGAGGAGTTTTGGTGTATGGGATTCTCCAGTCCCTTCTTTCTACCCAAGGGGGACCCGTTTTCTCCTGAGTTTTCCAAGTTTGGAGAGCAGGGTTTCAAATCCTGAACTCTATCTCCCCAGATTAACTCTTCCTACGACTGGCAGTAAATCCCTAAATTTCCGAGATCCCTCTCACATTCCTAAAGCCAACTCTCTCTCTTCAGTTCACAGCATCTTTATCAACTATTTGTCCTTCGTGGTGTGTTTCAAACAGACATCATATTTTAATTGTCTATTCTTTCTCTGCAGAGTTGCGGGTGGCTCTCTTTTAAACATTTATATTTGCTGTGTATATTTTCCATGAGAGGAAAGCTGAGGATAACCACCTGGAACCACGTTGTATGAAATCCTTGTGCTTCACTTCCCAGGATCTCTCCTGGGTGCAAACATCCTATGGGAAATCTTTTCGGTGTATTTTCCCCTTTGGAAATGTTCCTGGGTATTCTTACCTGTCAGCACTACCCCTCCCCTGGTCTGTCACCCTGGAAAGATTTATTCATTTATGTGAGCCTCAGTTATTAAAAAAAATTAAAATTTATGTAACCAGTGGAGATTGAAAGATAGTATAAAATATTTCCAGAGAGGCAAGGAATAGGTGAACTTCAGGGGAAAAAAAAAATGTTCTTCTGTTACATTGGTTGTATTAAAAATTCTTGTTTCTCTTTTTCTTCCTCCCGGAACAGGTGTAGTAATTTTCTGAAGTCTGTTTTTGTTTTGGGTTTTTTTTTTTTATCAGTTTTGGGGTTTTTTGAGGGGGTTCCAGTGCAATTCCAGGGCTTAGGCTTGAGGTGTTCAAGTACAATTTTTTATTGAAATGAGTCGAGGGATGAATTGGGAGATTGGGGTTGACATCTTTACACTACTATGTATAAAATAACTGATAAGAGTCTGCTGTATGGCATAGGGAACTCTCCTCAGTACTCTGTGGTACCCTAAATGGGAAGGAAATCTAAAAAAGGATATGTGTATTTGTATAACTGATTCACCTTGCTGTACAGTAGAAACTAACCCAATATTGCAAAGCAGTTATACTCCAATAAAAATTAATAAAAATAAGGTAAAATAAAATGTTCTAGAGAAATTAAACAAATAAGATTATTGAAATATAGTTGATTTACAATGTATTTCAGGTATACAGCAAAGTGATTCTGATATATATATACATGCGTATATGTATATATGCATGTATATATATTATTTTTTAGATCTTTTTCCATTATGGGTAATCAAAATTGAGTATAGTTCCCTATGTTCTACAGTAGGCCCTTGTTGATTATCTGTTTTATATATAGAAGTGTGTATATTTAATCCCAAACTCCTAATTTATCCTTTCCCCAATTACATGTTTATAAAACAATTTCTTGCCGTGGAAATAATAATTCACATTTTCCGAGAGTAGTAGATACTTATGGGTTTCTTGTTGACTTAGAAGAATATAATTTTCTTCCCTCCTTTCTACATAAACACCAGGTTTGTGTGATTTTGCTGGAATCACAGCTCACACCCACAATGGAAGGAGCCCTTAAGCTGAGAGAAACAACAGAGCCCTGGAAAGCTGGGGATACAAGTGCACATGGTGCAAGGGGTTTGTGGGGACAGAGGATGTGGTGACTCCCTTTTGAAGTTGTTAACATGGTCCCCCCAGAGCTGTTTCGAGTCATAGGTTGGAGTTTTGCATTCACAGCGTAGCTGTGCTCAGAGTGTAATTTGTCTACATTGAGAAAGTTTGTGACAGGAGTTCTGAGTCCTGGGTTGGGTTCCTGCATGCATGCTCAGTAACTCAGTCATGTCTGACTCTTTGCAACCCCATGGACTGTAGCCCGCCAGGCTCCTCTGTCCATGGGATTCTCCTGGCAAGAATACTGGAGTGGGTTGCCATTTTGTCCTCCAGGCGATCTTCCCAACCCAGGGATCGAACCCGAGTCTCCCACATCTTCCTGCATTAGCAGGCACCCTGAGCCACCTGGGAAGCCCCATGTCCTGGGTTAGGGGTCACAAATTTGGGAGTTCATTTGAGTCAGCACCTTAAATTGAATTCTGCTGAGTTTTCTCACTGGGGGGAACAGATGCCTGAGAAAGGGAGTGGTCCCTTTATTCCCTAAGGAGAGTAGGGCATGTGGCGCTCCCAGGGTTCATTCCTGTGGCTGCTCCAGTGCCCCCACCCTCCTTCACCAGGGACTGACCCGGTCAAGCAGTTCTGTCTTAATCAGGAGAACCTGCGTGCATGCTTGCTCAGTCGTTTCAATTGTGTCTGACTCTTTGCAACTCTGTGGCCTGTAGCCCGCCACGCTCCTCTGTCCATGCTCTAGGCAAGAATACTGGAGTGGATTGCCATGCCCTCCTTCAGGAGATCTTCCGGACCCAGGGATTGAACCTGAGTCTCTAATGTCGCCTGCACTGGCAGGCAGCTTCTTTACCACCAGTGCCACGTGGGAAGCCCCCCAGGAGAGCCTGCTGCTGCTGCTGCTAAGTCGCCTCAGTCATGTCCGACGCTTAGCGACCCCATGGACTGCAGCCTACCAGGCTCCTCCGTCCATGGAATTTGCCAGGCAAGAGTACTGGAATGGGTTGCCATTGCCTTCTCCGCCAGGAGAGCCTGGCATGTATTAAATTTTCTGAGTGTGGCTCTGTCTGTCCTGTAGGACTCAGGCTGCTTATCTGTGCTGATTCCAAAGTTTGTGGGTTTTTTCCTTTGGATTCTTCTATCCATTAAACAGTGCAGTCCTTTGGCTCTAACTTCCTTTAACACTTTGTAATTAATTCCCTGTGTGGGAAATAACATTTTTAGTTTCTGGGGCTTTAAAAAATCAGAGATGATGTCATAAGGCAAGACAATTGTGGAACTAAATAGAATCTTTGTTCCTTTTAGGGAAGAGAAGCTCAAGATGTGAGATGAATGTGCTTACATTTTCAGGTATGCGTTTTCTTTTATGTCAGTGTGCACATCTTTAGAGTATATTGCAGGATTTCCTGATGGCTCAGTCAGTAAAGAGTCTGCCTGCAATGCAGGAGACCTGGGTTCAATCCCTGGGTTGGGAAGATCCCCTAGAGAAGGAAATGGCAACCCACTCCAGTATTCTTGGCTGGAGAACTCCATGGACAGAGGAGCCTGGCGGGCTACAGTCTATGGGGTCACAAAGAGTTGGACTTGACTGAGTGACTAATACTTAGAATATATTAAAATTTAAAAGGCTATAGCAGGGGATTCCCTGGTAGTCCAGTGGTTAGGAGATTTCACTGCCCAGGCGGGAGTTCAGTCCCTGCTCAGGGAACTAAGATCCTACAAGCCATGCAGTGTAGCCAAAGGAAAAAAAAAAAGCTAAAGCAATGGAATTTCTATCTTCACTGATGTGAGGACAGCTAATCAAAGCTTACGTCAGGGAGAGACGTTAAAGAAGGAGAGGACATTTATATACCTAGGGTTGATTCATGTTGCTGTATGGCAGAAACCAATACAATATAGTAAAGCAATTGTCTTTCACTTAAAAATAAATTTTAAATAAAAGCTTACACCAATCTTTGAAAATTCTACTGTGTTTAAAGAACTAAACCCAAACCCTTGTTGCATTGTAATGTTGTATTTATTCCTGAAAATACTTCTCCCCCTCCTTGATGTGAGATACAGAGAAGGTGCAAACTGGGATGTACCTTAACCTTCTAGTTAGCAAGGATGTGGCAATTTTTATTCTGTATGGTTTATCCTTTTGTAGCCATTAGTGTTTAAAGGAGCGGCTGTGGTTTCCCACGTATTGTTGTTGTTTAGTCCCTAAGTTGTGTCTGACTTTTTCTGACCCCATGTACTGTAGCACACCAGGCTTCCCTCTCCTTCACCATCTCCCGGAGTTTGCTCATGTCTATTGAGTCAGTGAGGCTCTCTCACCATCTCATCCTCTGCTGCCCTCTTCTCCTTTTGCCCTCAGTCTTTCCCAGCATCAGGGTCTTTTCCAGTGAGTCAGCTCTTTGCATCAGGTAGCCAAAGTATCGGAAGTTCAGCTTCAGCAACACTCCTTCCAATGAATATTCAGGGTTGATTTCCTTTAGGATTGACTGGTTTGATACAAAAATTAAAGACAGGTTATGAAATAGTAAAACATGGTATATATCTTTTTCTCTGCTTATTTTCAATAAACCTGCAAGATACAAAGCCTAACTTAAGCAAAGTAACTGCCCACCTGTCCTGGCCCTGTCCATCTCTGTTACTCCAGCCACTGCAGATACACAGTTCTGATCATTTCTTGAGCTTCCTGTTAGTGTTTCCTCACATAAAAACAAGGCATTGTGAATGCATATTTTTCATACCCATTTTGTCCTTGTAAGGAGTGGTCAGACTCCATATTTTTAAATTTTTCTTGAAATATAGTTGATTTACAATGTTGTTAATTTCTGCTGTATAGCAAAGTGACTCAGTTATATGTGTGTATATGTATATATATATATATATATATATATTCATTTTCACTATGGTTTATCCCAGGATATTGAATATATTTCCCTGTGTTAATATAGTAGAACTTTATTGTTTAGCCATTCTATATATCAGGGGTCCCCAACCTCTGGGCCTGATGATCTGAGGTGAAGCTGATGTAGTAATAATAGAAAAGTGTCCAATAAGTGTAATGGGCTTGAGTCATCCCAAAACCATCCCCTGACCACCACCCCAGTGCATGGAAAAATTGTCTCCCACAAAATCAGTCTCGTGCCAAAAAGGTTGGGAACCACTGCTATGTATAATAGTTTGCATCTGCTAATCCCAGACTCCCAATCCCTCTCTCCCCCACAGCCCCTCCCTCTTGGCAAACACAGGTCTGTTCTCTGTGTCTCTTCAGACTCCACATTTCTTTGAGGTTTGCTGACAGCTTACGCCTTACCCCTCTCTCTTCCTGCTGTGTCCACCCCTGGACAAGCTGATGACAAAGTCTGTAGTCCTCTGGCATTAGCTTCATGCTTCAGCCACACAAGCCCCTGTCTGTATGCAAAACCCTTGTCCTGGCCCCACCCCAAGATTCTTTGCTTGACCAAAGAATATTCTGACCCTGAACCTTACCCTGGGCCTATCTGTGTAGTTCCTTGCGAAATCCAGTTTTAGCTAATAAGTAGTTCCTTAGCAAGTCCAGAAACCCCACTAATAAGTCAGTTAACCCAGAGCTCCCCAATTCCTCATATCTGATCATTTTCTGTGTCCAATTGGGTTCCTGTGCCCCACCACCACCCCTCAGGTGATGTGTGCTCACCCTGACCTAACTTCAGTAAGAATCCTGTGAGGTCAGTGTATCCAGACCCACTAAGCCCTGTTTTCCTTCAAGTAAGTTTCTATCCACTGACCCCGAACCTTGCTCTCTGGCCATGATTTCCCACTTCGATATGCTGTGTTCAGAGCTGAGCACAGTCTCATTTCCCATCTGCTGTGAAATCTCAGCCCATCGGTCTCCATACCTGTCCCAACGGTTCTGGATGAAATCCACTTTATCCTGTTTCTGTCATTGAATGATTTTTTCTCTAACACCCCCTAGCCATGATCAAAACCCAGGCCAGGCCCCCTTTCCTTGCTTGCTGAAGCCATTTCAGCGCTACTTGAAAGGCCAGCCCTACCTACCCCCTAAGACCTCAATTATGTGGGTTATAGGCTTTTAAATTTTTATTTATTTTCAGCTACACTGGGTCTTCATTGCTGCATGCAGGCTTTCTCTAGTTGTAGCAAGTGGGGGCTACTCTCTAGTTGCTGTGCACAGGCTTCTCATTGCGGTGGCTTCTCTTGTTGCAGAGCCCAGGCTCTAGGGGTCATGGGCTCAGTAGCTGTGTTCCTGTGGCATATGGAATCTTTCCAAATCAGGGATGGAACCCGTGTCCCCTGCATTGGCAGGAGGATTCTTAACCACTGGACCATCAGGAAAATCCGGCTTTCTTTACATGTGGTGTTTTTTTTTTTTTTGGCCTCACCGTGTGGCATGCAGGATCTTAGTTCCCTGACCACGGATCGAACCTGTGCCCCCTGCATTGGGAGCACAGGGTCTTAACCACTGGACCAGCAGGGAAGTCCCAGTCATAGACTTTTTCCTCCTTGAGTGTGTGTGTTTGCATGACACACCAGCATCAGTCTCAACGTGGGAACCAGACCACTGTAGGTGACGATGACAGTTGGCACCGTGAGCAGCATGGCCAGGCATGATGCACCCCTGGAGGTCTGTCTTCTCTTGCTCTGACTTGCTCACCTGCTCTGCGTTTGTTGGCGGCTGGTGCTGAGGGCTGCTCGGTGCTGGTGAGCTTGTGCTGGCTGCTGTGCTGCCCTGTGTTCCGTTGTTGACCCCACCAGGCCTCAGTCTTAGGTTCAGCAGATGAGAGTGGCAGTTTCAATTCCTTGGCTTTGGGGAGCAGTAGTATCGCATTGGGCTTCCCTGGTGGCTGCCAGAACCCACCTGCCCATGCAGGAGACTTGGGTTTGATCCTGGATTGGGAAGCTCCCCTGAAGAAGGAAATGGCAACCAAGTCCAGTATCCTTGCCTGGGAAATCCCATGGAAATGGCAGTTGCAAAAGAGTCGAACATGACTTAGCGACTAAACAACAAAGTATGGAATTGGGCTCTCATCGAATTAGTCCCGGGTCGATATCTTTGCCGGGATCTATCTGTGTGTTAGAGTGAAGCTGTGACAGAGGCAGGGTTGGCTGGCCCTGATATACCCCAGTGGGGGGGTGGGAGAGAGGGACTCTATGCTGTGCAGGAGGTGGTTTCAAGGAGTGTTGCTCCTGAAAGAACAGTCATTTGAAAAGAGAGAGGGACTTCCCAAGTGGTCCAGTGGTTAAGACTCCCAGCTTCCACTGCATCGGGTGCAGGATCAACCCCTGGTTGGGGAACTAAGATCCCACATGCTGTACATGCTACGTTGCTTCAGTCATGTCCAACTCTTTGGGACACTGTGGATTGTAGCCCACCAGGCTCCCCTGTCCATGGGATTCTCCAGGCAAGAATTCTGGAGTGGGTTGCCATGCCCTCCTCCAGGGGATCTTCCCAATCCAGGAATTGAACCCCATCTCCTGCATTGGCAGGGGGGTTCTTTACCACTAGCACCAGTGTGGCCAAAAATTTGAGAGAGAGAGAGAGAAGAGAGGGGAAAGGCAGCAGACAGTAGTTGGCAGGCTAAAACCGTACTCCCCTAACACAGAGGGCTCACTTGCACCCTAAAGTTCCTCTTAAGTTTCTCTGCCCCCGCCTCTACTGCAGCAAAGCTCCTGATCCTCAGAGGTACAGGGGCAACATGTAGCACAGCCAAGGGGTTAGTTCAGACTGACTTTAAACCTCAAGTTAGTTTAAACTTACTTTAAACCACACAGCAACAGTTGTCATGAATGAGACCCCTATTCCTGCTGGCACATACGTGAGGCCCTCAGTAGGGAAAATCTTATAAATACCACAGTGGAGAGGTCACTATCTCCCCTGGAATATGTTCAGTGACTAAAAAAACAACACAGGGATGGACAGGAGAGAGGAAACAAAGGAAAAATATAGAAACAAGGGTCCACAATTGGACCTAACTGGAAGTCTAAAATACACTAAAAGACTTTAAACAACCCAGATGATAAAGGGGTACTTTTTGGTTTCTGGGCCCCTACAGCAGAGTTTCTGAATTAATTTGGTCATCTGCTGTGTTGCGTTGATTCACAAACCTTCATGCAAATAATCAGTGCTGGGTTTCCAATTATATTAGAATCCCAGTAAACTTAAGCAGGGCTTTCCTTGGTGGCTCAGTGGTAAAGAATCCGCCTGCCAGTGCAGGAGATTGCGGGTTTGGTCCCTGTTGGGAAGATCCCTGGAGAAGGAAATGGCAAGCCACTCTAGTATTCTTGCCTGGAAAATTCCATGGACAGAGGAGCAGGCAGGCTACAGTCCATGGGGTCAAAAAAGAGACACAACTGAGCAACTAAACAACAACAAACTTAAGCAAGGAACTCCCCATAATCTTAGAGGAATTACTGAATAGGCATATCTTTAATGATTGTCAGCCAACTCTTCTCTTGCCCAAATTCTCCCATGGTCAGACAGGAAAGCTCTGGACCAGTGAGTCAAAATTAAAATTAAATACTTTTTGCTAATTGCAAATTGGCTTGACAAAGTAGGACCCCACAGTCTACCCCCCTAGGTAAATTGCATTATTGTGCTCATGCTCAGTTGTATCCGACTCTTTGTGACCCCATGGACTGTAGCCTGCGAGGCTCCTCTGTCCACGGGATTTTTCAGGCAAGAATACTGGAGTGGGTTGCCATTTCTTTTTGCAAGGGGTCTTCCCAGCCCAGGGATCAAACCTGAGTCTCCTTTATTCCTATACTGCAGGGAGAGTCTTTCCCCGCTGAGCCATCGAGGAAGCCTAAATTACATAATATGGGCCAATGAAAATTAAACAGGGCCTTGAAGGATGGAAGACCATTACAAAAAAAAATTTTTTTTGGCCGCACCACATAGCACACAGGATGTTAGTTCCTCGCCCAGGGATTGAACCTGTGCCCCCTGAAGTGGAAACACAGATTCTTAACCACTGGGCCGCCAGGGAAGTCCCCACAAAAATTATTTAGCAAAGAGGTGATTACTCCCTGTACTTCTCCTTTTCACAGCTGAGTTTGGCCTGTTCTTAAATCTAAAAAGACTGAATGACCCCTGACAGTGGATTACCGAACACGTGAGGTTGTGGTCACACCAAATGAACCTCTGTACTCAGTCCCCAACATTGTGGAAATTACCAACTCCATCTCGTCAACAGCTGGCAGGCACCCTGCTCTCACAGATTCGGATAAATTTGTTGTGTTTGGTGCCTATTTCAACAGCTGCTTTGCTGCCCTTGGCCCTCACCTCTGAAGGGACGTGACACACCTTGACCGGGTTAGCTTTGGGAACCTCAGCACCGTTGCCACTGCACACGGGCTCTGCAGGCAGGATGTGAGCTGCATCCTCTTGGCTCCAAGAGCACAGGTATGACATGACATTGATGACATTCTCCTCTGAGGACGTTCATTTGACATTCAGGACATTGCAGATACTGAAAAAAGTTGCTCATGGAAAGTGCATGGGTCATTAGCCCATCCATAAGTAAGGCCCTGACCCCTTGGTTAAATTCCTGAAAATTATGTGGTAAATAAAATAGGGGCTCCTTCCTCCCTGACTATGAAAAAAATAACAATGGTCCCTCTCTGCACCCACAGCAACTCGTAGGTTGTTTTGATGTTTGGAAGGCAACATATTCTTTTTTTTTTCTTAATGAAGTTTGTTTATTTGGGGCTGTGCTGGGTCTTTGTTGCCGGGCAGGCTTTTCTCTAGTTGCAGCGAGCAGGGGCTACTCTCTCTTATGATGCATGGGCTTCTCATTGTGGTGGCTTCTCTTGTTGCAGAGCACAGGCTCTAAAGCGCAGGCTCAGTATTGAGGAGCATGGACTTAGCTGCTCCGTGGCACATGGGATCTTCTAGGACCTGGGATCAAACCCATGTCCCCTGCATTAGCAGGCAGATTCTTCACCACTAAGCCTCCAGGGAAGCCCCTGATAATAAGACCCTCTTGAAATACAATGAAGCCAAACCTGAGCCTCTGGCTCAGCCTTCCTGTAGGAAAGGGCTCCCTCCCCTCCTCCAGTCCCTTTCTAGGTACCATAGTTTTGGAAGAGGTCACTTTTCACCATTCAGTTCAATGTTACTTGTAGGCTTGTCATGTGTGACTTTTATCATGTTGAAGTGTATTCATTCTGTGCCTAATTTGTTGAGTTTTTATCATGAAAGGATGTTAAATTTTGTCAAATTCTATTTCTGCATCTATTGAGGTGATCATATAATGCTTTTCATCTTTTAAAAAAAGATTTGTAATACTTTTTCTTTTGGCTGTGCTAGGTCCCAGTTGTGGTTGATGGGATCTTTAATTAGCATGTAAGCTCTTTAGCTTCAGCATGCAGGATCTAGTTACCTGACCAGCAATCGAACCAGGGCCCTTGTGTGGGGAGGTCAGAGTTCTTAAGTACTGGACCACCAAGGAAGTCCCAATTGTTATTTCTTTAAATAAGCTTTCTACTATTCTCCCTCTCTTCTCCTTATGGGATTTTCATGATGCGCATATTATGTCTTTTCTTGTGACCTCATGGACTGTAGCCTGCCAGGCTCCTCTGTCCATGGGATTCTCCAGGCAAGAATATTTGAGTGCGTTGCCATTTCCTTCTCCAACGGATCTTCCCAACCCAGGAATCGAACTGGGGTCTCCTGAATTGCAGGCAGATTCTTTACCGACTGAGCTACGAGGGAAGCCAGTGTCTTTTGTTGATGTTCCCTGCAGCTGTGAAAGTGCTGCACTCAATATGCCAGCAAATTTGGAAAACTCAGCAGTGGCCACAGGACTGGAAAAGGGTCAGTTTTCATTCCAATCCCAAAGAAAAGCAATGCCAAAGAATGCTCAAATCACCGCACAATTGCACTCATCTCACACGCTAGTAAAGTAATGCTCAAAATTCTCCAAGCCAGGCTTCAGCAATATGTGAACTGTGAACTTCCAGATGTTCAAGCTGGTTTTAGAAAAGGCAGAGGAACCAGAGATCAAATTGCCAACATCTGCTGGATCATCGAAAAAGCAAGAGAGTTCCAGAAAACCATCTATTTCTGCTTTATTGACTATGCCACAGCCTTTGACTGTGTGGATCACAATAAACTGTGGAAAATTGTTCAAGAAATGGGAATACCAGACCACCTGACCTGCCTCCTGAGAAACCTGTATGCAGGTCAAAAAACAACAGATAGAACCAGACATGGAACAATGGACTGGTTCCAAATTGGGAAAGGAGTATGTCAAGACTGTATTCAACTTATATACAGAGTACACCATGCGAAATACTGGACTGGATGAAGCACAAGCTGGAATCAAGATTGCCGGGAGAAATATCAATAACCTCAGATATGCAGATAACACCACCCTTATGGCAGAAAGCAAAGAAGAACTAAAGAGCTTCTGGATGAACGTGAAAGAGGAGGGTGAAAAAATTGGCCTAAAACTCAACATTCAAAAAACTGAGATCATGCATTCAGTCCCAGCACTTCATGGAAAATAGATGGGGACACAATGGAAACAGTGACAGACTTTATGTGGGGCGGGGGGGAGGCTCCAAAATCACTGCAGATGGTAACTGCAGCCATGAAATTAAAAGACACTTGTTTCTTGGAAGAAAAGCTATGACCAACCTAGACAGCATATTAAAAAGCAGAGACATTACTTTACCGACAAAGGTCTGTATAGTCAAAGCTATGGTTTTTCCAGTAGTCATGTATGGATGTGAGTTGGACCATAAAGAAAGCCAACTGCTGCAGAATTGATGCTTTTGAACTGTGGTGTTGGAGAAGACTCTTGAGAGTCCCTTGGACTGCAAGGAGAACCAACCTGTCCATCCTAAAGGAGATCAGTCCTGAGTGTTCATCAGAAGGACTGATGCTGAAGCAGAATCTCCAATACTTTGGCCACCTGATGCGAAGAGCTAACTCATTGGAAAAGACGCTGATGCTGGGAAGGGTTGAGAGCAGAAGGAGAAGGGCATGACAGAGGATGAGATGGTTGGATGGCATCACTGTCTCAATAGACATGAGTGTGAGCAAGCTCTGAGAGATGGTGAAAGACAGAGAACCCTAGCATGCTGCAGTCCATGGGGTTGCAAAGAGTCGGACACGACTGAGCGACTGAACAAGTCTTGCAAAACATCTCCAGGAAGGTCCAGCCTTTGGAAGGGGTGTGTTAATTTTTTCTTTTTGTTGCAGCCATTCACAGGTGGGCAGAGTGAGATTATATACCTGTTAGCTACACATAAGCACTATAGTTTAACAATCGGACTTCCTGGTAGCTCAGTTGGTAGAGAATCCTCCTACAATGTGGGAGACCTGGGTTCAGTCTCTGCGTCTGGAAGATCCCCTGGAGGAGGAAATAGCAGTCAACTCCAATATTCTTGCCTGGAGAATCTCATGGACAGAGGATTCTGGTGGGCTACAGTCCACTGGGTCACAAAGCATCAGCCATGACTGAGTGACTAATCCATGCATACAAAGTGTCAGGGTCCTTTGAAGCAGGCCATTATGTATGATTATAGTAACAACAGCAAGGAAAAGCAAGTCCAAGAAACCATTTCCATCACAGAGTCAGAGTTGGCTTTTCCTTGCAACAGCTGAGGATCAGAGTTGTCCCTTTTCACCACTACATGCTGTCTCATTGATTTGTGTTCTTCCTCTAGACGTAAATCACACAATTTGGCCACACAGTTTGTTTGTGAGGTTCCGGAAAGGGAATCTATGGATGATATATGGTCATCTGTTAACTTCTTATTCTATTTATTCATTTCTACTTTTTAAAAATTTGATTTTTAATTGGAGGATAATTGCTTTACAATGTTGTGTTGGTTTCTGCTAAGCAACATGAATCAGCTATAAGTATACATACATCTCCTCCCTCTTGACCTGCTTCTTTGATTTACAGAAAGAACTGACAAACTAGTCAAGGTTTTGTGTGATTAAATATTGGAAAGATGTGCTTGGGCGGGAGATGAGTAGGGCATGTAGGTGCCTCGTTTAAAAGTTAGTTCCATTATAGCTTTGCTGAAATGACAAGGAAAGGGACATCCTGCTGAGGGCATTTTCCTATAAAGAGACGTCTAAACTATCTCCTGAAGATGTGTTTTTTTAATCTTTTCTTGTGCCTTTGAATTTTTTTGGCCAATACTGGACAGGTTGTACTGTGAAAAGGAACTGAGGTAAATAGGCCTTTAATGTCAGGTTTGATGTTTATTTGCCTAAACTTAAGTTCTGTTGACTATTTGTTGTCACTGTCAGAGGTAAAATATCCTCAGTTGTCCTTGTTTTTGCCTCCCCTATCTACCTTGGGGGTACTGTGTTAGTCACTCAGTTGTGTCTGACTCTTTGCAACCCCATGACTGTAGCCCGCCAGGCTCCTCTGTCCATGGGTTCTCCAGGCAAGAATACTGGAGTGGGTTGCCATGCCCTCCTCCAGGGGATCTTCCCAACCAAGGGATTTAACCCAGGTCTCCTGCATTGCAGCCCTTTGCTATGCTATACTAAGTCACTTCAGTCATGTCCGACTCTGTGTGACCCCATAGATGGCAGCCCACCAGGCTCCCCCGTCCCTGGGATTCTCCAGCCAAGAATACTGGAGTCGGTTGCCATTTCCTTCTCCAAAGCATGAAAGTGAAAAGTGAACATGAAATCACTCAGTTGTGTCCGACTCTTAGCGACCCCATGGATTGCAGCCTACCAGGCTCCTCCGTCCATGGGATTTTCCAAGCAAGAGTACTGGAGTGGGGTGCCACAGCCCTTTAGAGACTTCTAAATAAGTTCTGGAACATACCATTGTTTCTGAGTTCCCTACCGTGATTAAACATATGTCTTCTGATGTAGTGGTTTGTTGTGGCTAAGAGGAAAGTTTTATCATCCCATGATCTGGTCTGAGTATTTTAATGAGCCTGTGTCCATGGGCTCTGCCCTTCTCTGGTGTGATAAGAAAAACGTTTGGTCTTTGTCCACAGTCCTTAGCAAAGATTTCCCAAGGCCCTTGGACTCTGAGTGATACCGGTGATGTTGTTTTTAGTCGCTAAGTCGTTTCTGACTCTTTGTGACCCCATGGACTGTAACACACCAGGCTCCAGTCCTCCGCTACCTATGGGAGTTTGCTCAAATCCATATACATTGAGTCAGTGAGGCTATCTAACCATACCTCCTCTATTGATAATAAGAGCATCTTATGTTGTAATAAGGCAACTGTTTCTAGGCCCCTTGATGGCTTCAGGGTAGGGGTTTGGTCACCAGTGACCAGGAAGAACTTTCAGCCCAGTTCCCAGCCTCAAGAGAGGAAGGAGGTGCTGAAGATTGAGTCCTTCTCCAGCGGTCGACATAAGAAAACTCTATGGAAACCCCTAAAGCTCGGGATTCAGAGAGATCTGACTTGGTGAACCCATCAGTGAGCCAGGAAGCTGTCATGTGTGGAGATAACATGGAAGCTCCCTGCCACCCCCACCCCCACCACTTTGCCCTGGGCACCCTTTCCACGTGGCTGTTCCTGATAAAAGAGTCAGAAATGATGGAGCACACACACACACTCAAACGTAAATACCCCAATAGAGGGGCTTCCCAGGTGGCTCCACTGAGAGCCCGCCTGCCAATGCAGGAGACACAGGTCTGATCCCTAGGTCAGGAAGATCCCCTGGAGAAGGAAATGGCAGCCCACTCCAGTATTCTAGCCTGGCAGGCTGCAGTCCATGGGGTCACAAAAGGGTCAGACACGATTTAGTGACTGAACAATAACCCCAATACAAAATAAAAAGTTTTAAAAAATCAAATAAACTGGTAATAATAAGCAGTGCTTGTCTTCATTCTGATAGCTGCTCTAGACAATTAACAAAGATGAGGTGTTGTCCAGGGAACCTCTAAATTTGTGGTGGGTCAGGCAGAAATGTGTTTAGCCCAGCCCCTGCCCACTTTGCAGCTGGCATCTGACAGTGGGTACTGTCATAGGATTCAGCCCATAAACTGTGGAATCTGATGTTAATTCTGGTTAGTTTGTGTCAGACTTGAATTGCACTGCAGGACACCCAGTTGGTGTTGGAGAATTGGAGTTGTTTTGGAAAACATACCATGTGTTTGGTGTTGGAGAATTGGAGTTGTTTTGGAAAACATACCATGTGTTTGCTGAGAGGTCCGCAGAAAGACTAGTGGGGAGTCCAGTTGACTCTTTGCCTCTCACCATAGCACTGCCCTCTGGCACTGGTAGGATCCCAGTTGGTTAGCCTCTAATGAAATAGATTTTTTTTTGGGGGGGGGGGGATATAACTGATTAACAATGTTGTGATAGTTTTAGGTGAACAGCAAAGGGACTCACCCATACATGTACATGTATCCATTATCACTCAAACTCCCCTCCGATCCAGGCTGCCACATAACACTGAGCAGAGTTCCTTGTGCTATACAGCAGGTCCTTGTTGGTTATCCATTTTAAATATAGAAGTGTGTATATATCCATTCTAAACTCCCTTCTCCCTGTTTTTCCCAAGAACTATAAATTCATTCTCTAAGTTGAAATACATTCTTTTGAGGACAAGACTTATTAAAAAGTGCAGAATATTGTAGGCATATTTCAAAATGGCTATTTTTCAGTCTCTTTCCAATTTTGGAGACAGTACTTCACCCTGTGACCTCAGTCCTTTGATAGATTTAAGAAGAGTCATTGATTTTTAAGTTTCTTTGCTTTTTATAAAAAGTCTGTTTGTTGAGGATGGGACTGTAACCTTTTAAGCTCCTTATCTGCTGATCAGAGGTCTCTAACTCCATTTTTTAATGTTTGACTGCTGATATCTTCTTCCTGAGTGGAGAAAACCCAGTTCTTCCTACCTAGGCATCTCCTTTACTTTTACCCAGAACTCTTCAGTCCTGATACTTCCAATCACCAAATATGTGAAGGTTTTACCCCCACAATAAGTAATTCTCTGTGACACCAGTGGGGTGTCCTACAACTTAACTCAATCCTAACACTATCTGCCCTGGGACAGCATCAGATTCTACAGGTTAAGAGCTAAGTCTCGCAAAACTGTCAGCACTGCCTCCCACACACAATTTCAGATGCCAATCACAAGGAGTAGGTCCCCAGATTACTCACAACTTCTGTCTGACATGGCTACAAATCAGAAGTTCTCACAGGCCCCTCCTTGGGTTCTGTTTGCAAGAGCAGCTCATAGAACTCAGAGACACACTGAAGTTATTAATACATTTACCAGTTTATTAAAGGATATGATAAGTGATACAGGTGAAGTGATACATAGGGTGAAGTCTGAGAGAGTCCCTTGGAGCTGGGGTGCATCACCCTCCCTGTACATGGACCACCAACCTGGAAGCCCTCTGAATCCCCCCTTACCACTGGGATTTTATGGAGGCTTCCTCATGTAGACATGATTAATTGTTAACTTCATTTTCAGCCCCCTCCCCTTTCTGGAGGATGAGAGAGGGTGTTGGGCTGAAAATTCCAAGTTCATGATCATGACTTGGTCTTTCCAGTGACTGGCCCCTCACCCAGCAGCCACCCAGGAGCCCAACCAGAGTCACTTCAATAGAATGAGAGATGGTCCTAGTGCTCTTATCCCTTAGGAATTTAAAAAAATTATTTATTTGGCTGTACTGGGTCTTAGTTGCAGTATTCAGGATCTAGTTCTCTGACCAGGGATCAAATCAGGCCCCCTGCATTGGGAGTGGGGAGTCTTAGCCACTGGACCACCAGGGAAATCCCTCCCTTAGGAATTTACAAGGGTTTTAGGAGCCCTGTGCCAGGAACGAGGGTCAGAGACTAGGATATATTTTTCCTATTATGTGACTGATGACAACTTTAAAGTCTTACCCCTTCTTCCCTTTGTGCCCCAAATCTGTACAAGGTGATAAGAAAGGCTGCATGTGATCTGCCACCATAGCCTATGCCCCTAAGCGCAGCCTTAAAAAAAAAAAAACAGGCCAGACTCCTCTCCACTATTCAACCAACCCTTAGGTGGAGGTCCACGTTCCACCTTTCTCTGCAGGTTATAGAAAGAGTAACTTGGTATTTATATATACTGCAATATTGTTGTTTAGTCCCTAAGTTGTATCTGACTCTTGCAACCCCATGGGCTGTAGCCCACCAGGCTCCTCTGTCATGGAATTCTCCAGGCAAGAATACTGGAGTGGGGTGCCATTTTCTTCTCCAATATATACTTTAATAAACCGTACTTATTTGCTCTATTGATAAATCCTCCAGATCTTTCCATAGCAATACCCTTTGTTTATAAAAACTGCATATGATGATGAACTCAGGGAACCCATCCTTTCTTAGTTGACGCTTGGCTTCTTACTGATTGTTGTTGCCAAAACCATGAGTGAAAACTCAGATTGCCACTTTATAGGACAAAGTAATATACAAATTTTGTTGCCAACCTTAATTACTGCTTAAAATTTCTATCAGCATGTAAAGCAATTATCCTTCAATTAAAAAAAAAATCAGCATATATATTTAGAAAAGAATATACAAAATGTTTCCTGGCTAGATTTAGTGATAATTGAAACATCCTTGGAATCTTCATGAAAATTCATAAATGACCTGTGGGCGTTGGTGAGAGAGTCCCCAACCTTCCCATGCCTCATTCATCACCAACCTGCCCCTTACATGATGGCGGTTGTGATTCTCTGTTTATTCTTCCATACCTTCACCATCTTTTATTTTTCACTCTGCAATTTCCTTTCAGTTTTGCCTCCTTTGACCTTTCAACGAGTAAGTATGAAAGAAATTACATTGAAAAGGTCTTCCGTGGTTTCTCGGTCTGTGTTTCACACATGCCCTGAAGCTTCATGGCTGGTCTAGGATTGTGGGGTTCACCCTCCCACTTGAGCCAAGTGCCCCCGAGGATGGGGTAGGATAAGGGGGCTTTTCAGTCTTCCAAACGAGGGAGAGTAGGTAGGGAAGAATGGGTCTCTCTCACAGCAAATGGTCAAAGATCAAAAGTGGGGCGAGACTCATTATTACACATGGTGAGGCCACATCTCAGTGTCCGTTCTGGGGAAGAAGTGTCACAGTTCCGTGAGGGCCTCGCGGCCATCGGATTCAATGCAGGGACCATGGAGGGGCCTCCCTGCCAGGTCAAGGTCCAAGCAAAGACGTGACCTCCGGCCTGCTGTCACTCAGGCACGGCAGGGCGGGGCCTTGCGAGCTGTCCAATCAGGGGAGTCGCCGGTTACGTACGTGTGAGCGCCTGTAGGCCACGCTCCAGTGTCGGGCGTGGGTGGCGTGGACTGCGTGCTGGTTCCCATTCGCTCCCGCAGCGCGGCAGATCCCCTTCTCTGTGTCCTTAAAAGGCTGCGGTGGCTCCGCGGCATCCTGTCAGTGTGACCTGTGCTTGCCGCGGCAGTCGGGGAGTGGATGACTGGGAAGCCAAGAAACCAAAAAATGGTGAGCTGGGAGAGCCGGGTGTTGGAAGAAGGGGGCTGAGGGACCTGCTGGAACTGGCCGTGGTGGGACCTGGGCCTCCCCGTGGTCAACTTCGGACCCGCGGACCCGAGTCCACCCACCCTGAGCGCGGCACGCAGTGCACGGACTCAGCGGGCAGTTGGGACCCGGGGCGGCCTCTCTGCTCACCGCTGCGGCTGTGTCTGCTCCAGGTTGTGTGGTGTCCACGGAGAGGGTTGTAACGGGACAATCGTGACTCAGTATTCGGGGTCCCTGCATTAGAGGAGCAGCGGTCTGTGGGGTCCCTCCTTTCTCCCCGGGGCGGAGGAACTCTCATTTCCCCTCACTTTTCAAATGTATGAAGAACAGTGTCACAAATCCACGACCCTGTCTCCCTACTCCAGCTCTTCCCAGGGCAGGAAACAAATGGCTAAATTTCCAGATCTTTCCTGATATTCCCAAACGCCATCTTCCCCTTTTCAGTTCATAGCTTCATTATTAACTACTTGCCCTCTGTGGTGCATTTCAAGCTACGCAGTATTTTAAATTGTTTATTATTAATCCACAAGGGCCATGAATGACTCTTTAAAGTTTAGTTTTTTGTCTGTGTATGTTTTCCATGAGAAGAAACCAGAAATTAACCACCGGGAACTACACTGTATTTAAGTCTTGTGCCGTCCCCTCCTTACTCCACCCCACAAGCTTTCCCAGCCACAGACATCCTATTTTGTTTAAGCCCTTTGGGTGGAGGTTCCTCTTGGGAGACTCCTGGGTGGTCGGTCTTTTCATCATAGTTCCAGGTCAGCCTTGTCCCTCCCTGAGTTTGTGACCTTATTCACTTTTAAGCCTTTTTTTAGCTGTATGGGTCCTAGTTGCGGCATGTAGGGTCTAGTTCCACGACCAAGGATTGAACCCTGGTCCCCTGCAGTGAGAGCGCAGTCCTAGCCACTGGACCACCAAGGAAGTCCTAAGTTTCCATCTTTAGTAACTGTAAATGTATTTAATCAATAGATCTTGAAAGAGAATATAAAATACTTCCAAAGGGGAAGAAAGAGGTGAATTTCAGAAAAAATATTCCATTATACCATTCCATTAGTTACATTTTTTCTTTTTTTTGTCACATAACTGACTGTAAGTAACATTCAAGATCTTTTTTTTTCTTTTCTTCAATTATTATTTACAGTTTCTTGCCATGGAAATGATAATTGGCTGACATTTACTTTCTGAAAGGAATAGATATTTGTGTTTTGTTCTTGAAATAGAAAAAAATGCCTTACAGTTTTCCTCCCTTCTTTGTACATAAATACTGGATTGAATGGTTCTGTTGGATTATTCAAACACTGGGTATGTGTCATTTAAAATATCAATGGAGTTCATGATAATGACAGTGGGGAGCCCAGACCTGTGGGCTCTTAGCTCTTAGCTAAGGCTCCCTTGAGCCTACAAAGGGAAGTACTCAGAGGACCAACTGTTCTATCTGGGGAGCCTTCCCCTGCAAGTGTCCTACCTGCTCTCACCAACCATGGAAGGAGCCTTTATAGTGCGAGAAGATACAGCCCTGGAAAGGTGGGGGTGCACTTTCGACGGTGGGGGATACAGAGTGATGCCCTGAGACCCTAACTGTTGATTACCAGGTTGAACTTTGTACTGTAACTGTACATACGAATTACTCATGATTTGAGTATGTTGAGAAAGTCTGTGAAGGTCAGGAATTGTGTCTTCTTGGACAAGAGTTTATGAATTGGCGAGTTCATTTATGTTAGAACTTTACATTGAATCTGGTGAAGAGTTTTCTCACTTGTAAGAATTGAAGTCTGGAAAGGGAGCATTTGTTGGAGCCTCCAGAGTTCATTTCTGTGGCTATTCATGTGGCTGACCCTCACCACTGACACGCTCTCCATTCAGTCGCTCAGTTGTGTCTGACTCTTTGCGACCCCATGAACTGCAGCATGCCAGGTTTCCCTCCTTCACCATCTCCGGGAGTTTGCTCAAACTCATGTCCATCAGATCCGTGATGCCATCTAACCATCTCATCCTCTGTCATCCCTTTCTCCTCCTGCCTTCAATCTTTCCCAGCATCACAGTCTTTCCTAATGAGTCAGCTCTGACACACTCCAGGGGTTGTATTCCCACAGTGGGAGATCTGAACCTCAAGCCTGGAAATCTCAGTTTCTTCTGAATTATAGGGAAATAGGCTGCTAATCTCACTGATTCAAATATTTACATTTCTTTCCTTGTATACATTTATATATTGAATGTTGCAGGTTTTTTTAAAGATTTTTTGATGTGGACCATTCTTAAAGACTTCATTGAATTTGACATTGCTTTTTTTATGTTTTGGGTTTTTGGCCCCAAGGCATGTGGGATCTCAGCTCCCAGACCAGGGATTGAACCTCTACCCCCTGCATTGGAAGGTGAACCCTGAACCATTGGATCACCCGGGAAGGCCCTGTTGCAATTCTTTAGTTTCCCTTCATAGTCTGTGACATTGTTTTAAGTGTTTATGATTCTCAAGCTTTCAGTGTATGTTGACAGAGAGACATTGGGAATAAGACAAAAAACTCTGGAACTAAACAGAATATTCTTTCCTTTTAGGCAAGAGATCCTCAAGATATGAGAGGAGTGTATTTGAGTTCTTAGGTGGCTTTTACATTTGTAGGTCAGTCTTTTGTATGTGCTTGTCCTTAGAGAACTTGGAAATTCTAAGTGTTACAGTACTGCTGAAGCAAATGAATTCATGAGGAAAACTATTTAAAATATACATAAAATCACTGAAAATCCTAGTATATTTAAAGGATTACATGCACATTCCTCATGCATTACGTGTTACTTATTTCTGAAAAAGCCCCCAGAGTGAGCTACAAGGAGCTGTGATGCCCCCTTGTTACTTTTGTTAAAAGGAGACTTGAAACTCCGATTTTTTATGGTTTCAACTTTTATAAGGGTTAGCATTTAAAGCAGTAAATCTTAGAAGGGTTTCCTCTGTAGATAAGTAAAAACTAAACTTAAAAAGTTCAAAGCAAAAATAAGTTAATTAAAGTAAAGGCTATTAAATATAAAGATATAGTATATGCATATTACTCAGTTAATTTTAAATCATCATGGAAGGTTAGCAAAAACCTGTAAGATAAGACTGTCAAAAGTAGACTCATGCCGGGGCGTCCTGGCCTCTCAAGTGGTCTTGCTTCAGCCGCTCCCAAATAACCAGTGTAGATCATTTTAAGGCTTTAGTGAAATTTTTTTTCTTTACAAATTTTTATTTCTGGCCACACTGTGTGGCATGTGGGATCTTAGTTCCCCCACTGATTGAACCCACACCCCTTGCGCTGGAAGGCAGAGTTTTAACCACTGGACCACCAGGGAAGTCCATTTCTTGAGCATCTTGATTTGGTGCTGCTTTATCAAAAAAGAAGCAATTGTAAATGCATATTTTTCTTTCCCACCTTTGTCTTTGTCATGAGTAGTCAGACATTTTTTTTGCTTTTTGTTTCAGTTTAAGCCCCACTGATCTGTTAAATAACAAAAATACAATTGAATAAATTTTAAAGGTTTAATTGGTTTTATTAAGTGATTGAATCAGACAGCATCACATCTAGGGAGTGGAGAGGTGTCCAAATGGAAGGCTTAGATGGGTAGAAGGCCAAAGGGGTATGGAAAGAGTGAATTATCTTGCTTTGAGGGATAATAAAAACCTATATGGCTGATTACCTCAGTGGTGCTGGCCAGCAAATTAAAAGCAAAAATAAGCTCAGACTGGTATAAGATGACATTCCTGGGGGAGATTCTTCAGCGCTCAGCCTTCTTTGTGGCCCAATTCTTACATCCATACTACGGGAAAAGCCATAGCTTTTGACTGTACAGACCTTTTTTGGCAAAGTGATGTCTCTGCTTTTTAATACACTGTCTGGGTTTGTCATAGCTTTCCTTTAGGGGTCTACTGTTTCTTTTTAACACCTTCTTTTTTCCTTTGTGCCCTAACCTGATGAGAAGTCTGGGTCCTCCACTCTAGAGATGACAGGAGGTTCCAGCCACACAAGCTCCTGGCTTTGGGCAAGAATTTTTGCCCCAGTCCCAGCCTCCAACTACAATGAACATCCAGACCAGGCTCCTTTCCGCTTGAGAGGAAGGAAGATCTGACCCAGTGAATCATAAATTAAATTTTAATTTAGTTTCTGCCACTGGAAAATTATATTGCTAAATGGAACTCCACTGACCTTTATTGCTAATTACTTAATATGGCCCAATGTAAATAGGGTTTTGAAGGATGGAAACCCATTATACAAACCTGTTTAGTGAGGAAGTGATTAACCCCTCCTTTTAATTGGAGAAGGAAATGGCAACCCACTCCAGTACTCTTGCTTCGAAAATTCCATGGACAGAGGAGCCTGGTAGGCTACAGTCCATGGGATCACAAAGAGTCGGACAGGACTGAGCAACTTCACTTCACTTCACTAATTGGCGTATTTGGTCTGTTCACAAACCTGGAAAGAATGAATGACATCTCACATTGGATTATGGCAACCTTGAGGCTGTTGTTTCACCAAATAAGCCCCAATTCCCAGCCCCCATCATTTTGGAAATGACTGACTTCATCCACTCAGCATCTGCTAAATATCCTGCCCTCACAGATTGGGCTAAGTCTTTTCTGTTCAGTGTCTCTTTCAGCAGCCTCTCAGCACACTTGGCCTTCACCTTTACCTGGTGGCCTCAGAGAACCTCAGCGCCATCGCCACTGCACACGGTCTCTGCAGGCAGGTCTGACCCGCAGCACCTTGTGCCTTGAGCATGAGTGGCGTGACATTAATGACATCTCTTCTGAGGACATCAGAACATAAAAAATGTTGAAATATATTTGAGCCCATTTAAGCTATTACTTGTAAAATGGCCCACCTGGAATAGTTCGCACAAAAAAACAAAAAGGCTGTGGACTCTGGTGAAAATGCCAGATGACAGGCATTCCCCTCTGCGCCGTCAAACCCTGAGTCACAGCAGAGGCTTCAGGGACCTCTGCTCCTGCCTCTGGAGTTTCCCATCAGGCCTGAAGCTGTCCACAGGCTTCTAACCAAGGTCCTGCCCTGGCCTTGCACTGTAGGCCACTCGAGCTGCAGTTACATCTCCTGACGGAGCTGTGCTGAAAACAGATAACCCTGAAAATGGGACCTCCCATCCAGATTCCCATTAGGATTTGAAACCCTGTAAACAGCACCCCAAGAGCTCAGCACAGCTGTGGGGACCCCCCCTGAGACAAGATAAAGCTGACCCTGGGACCCCCACCATAACCTACCTGCAGGAGGCGTGGAGGCCTTCCCCCTCCTGGGTCCCTTGCCAGATGCTAAAGGTCATCACCCCTTCTCAGACCCCTAGGCTCCCTGTGGGCTCCTTAGGATTCCCTGAGTGACGAGCAAGGGGAGTTCACAGACTTCAGAACGACATCTCCACATTCATACATGATCCAGGTTTTCACCCCTTAGTTGGACATCCTGCTAAAGGAGGGGACTCAATGGTCCACAACACACTCAACATCAGCCTGTCATCTTAGCCCTGACCAGCAGTTGCCTTGGAGAGCATGTGTTTACTGACCCCTGGGCAATCGTCTAAGAGTGTGTGATAAAAGAATTCTGGCAGTCTCTTGCCTAACAGGTATCCCCAATATACATCAAGGTAACACTTGTCTGTATATATACTGAGGCCTCCCTAGGACACTCTTAACCACATCAGAGCATATCCGTTGGAACACGGCATTCAGTGGGGTTTTAATTCTCTGTTTGCAGGATACAGGCCTTTATAAGAGTGCCATAGTGACTGAAGTAACTTCAAATCAACTGAACAAAGATGGCCTTTTTCAGTCATCTGAGATGAATATTAATGCCTTTTTTACTTCATCTTCTTTTTTTTCCCTGATAGATGTTACCTTTCTCTACAGCAGTTTTAGGTTTATAGAAAGCTTGGTTACAAAGTACAGAAAGGTCATACTTAACCCCTCTGCCATCATAGTTTTGCCCTGTTTTTTATATCCTGTATTATTGTGGTACATTTGTTAAATTCGTTGAACCAATGCTGATACGTTACAGTCCACATTTTAGGACAACGTTGACTCTTGTTTAGACAGTCTGTGGGCTTCGGCAACGTAAAATGAGCTTGTTTCTGTCATGTCCATGTCGTGTATTCTACTTTCATGCCCTGAAAGTCCCCTGTGCTCCCCCTATTCATTTATTCATTCCTCCCTCCCACCCCCAAATCCCTGCAGATGCAGATTTTCCATTGTCCCGTGGTTTTTTCCCTTTGCAGAACTGTGGTTGGAATAATACAGTATGTAGCCTTATCATGTTGGCTGCTTTCACTTAACAATGATTTTAAGGTTCTCTCTGTCTTTTTGGTTTGATACCTTGTTTCCTTTTAACAGTGAATAACATTTCATTATATTGATGTTCTAGTGATTATTTTTCCATTCACCTGTTGGAGAATTTCTTGTTTACCTGTAAGTCTTGGCAATCATGAGTAAACCTTTTATAAACAATTCACACACAGGTATTTTTATGAATGAAGATGTTCTGGGTGGGTTTTGTTTTTGGCTGTACTGGGGCTTCCTTGCTGCACCAGCTTTTCTCTAGTTGTGGAGAGCAGAGGCTACCTCTAGTTGCTGTGTGCAGGCTTCTTGTGGTGGTAGCAGCTCCTGTGGCGTAGCCTGGGCTCTAGGACACAGAGGCTGCGTGTGGTTCCCAGGTCCTAGAGCACAGGCTCAGTAGTTGTGGTGCATGGGACAGCTGCTCTGCGACATGTGGGATCCTCCCACACTGGGGATCAAACCTGTGTCTCCTGCATTGGCAGGCAGATTACCCCGGAGCCACCAGGGAAGCCCCTGTGACAGCAAGTTTTCAACTGATTTGGTAAACTACAAAGGAGCCTGGTTGCTGGATTATACGGTTAAGTATTGTAAGAAACTGCCCGTTTTCCCATGAAGGCGTACTGTTTTCCATTCCCACCAGCAGTGAGTGAGGGTTCCTGTCACTCCGCATCTTCTCCATCCTTTAATGCTTATTCTCAGTTGTTGTTTTTTTAATTTTAGGATTTTGTAACAAGTATCTAGAAATGATATTATTATTCTTTTATTTGCAATCCTAATGACATAAGACATGAGCATCTTTTCTTATGCTTGCTTACCATCCATGTGGCTTGGTGAGGGGTGTGTTCTGATATTTTGTCCATTTTTAATTGTGTGGTCTGTCTTATTGTTGAGTTTTAAGAGTTGTTTAGATATTTTGGATGCTGGTCTTTTATCAGATAAGTGGTTTGTAGAGATTTTCTCCCAGTCTGTAGCTTGTTTTCAGTCTCTTAACCCTGTCTTTCATAGAGAAAGCTGTCATTTTAATGACATCAGTTTACTGATTTTTTTTTTTTCCTTTCATCAATCCTGCTTTTGTTGTGTTGAATCAAAAAACTCATCACCAAACTCAAGGTCACCAAAAAACCCTCAAGGTCACCTAGATTTTCTCCTGTGTTTTTTTTTTCCCCCCAGTATTTTTTTTTTTTAATTGAAGTATGGAGTAACGGGCAAATTTGGCCTTGGAATACAGAATGAAGCAGGGCAAAGCCTAATAGAGTTTTGCCAAGAGAATGCACTGGTCATAGCAAACATCCTCTTCCAACAACACAAGAGAAGACTCTACACATGGACATCACCACATGCTCAACACTGAAATCAGATTGATTATATTCCTTGCAGCCAAAGATGGAGAAGCTCTATACGCAAAAACAAGACTGGGAGCTGACTGTGGCTCAGATCATGAACTCCTTATTACCAAATTCAGACTTAAATTGAAGAAAGTAGGGAAAACCACTAGACCGTTCAGGTATGACCTAAATCAAATCCCTTATGATTATACAGTGGAAGTGAGAAATAGATTTAAGGGACTAGATCTGATAGATAGAGTGCCTGATGAACTATGGGTGGAGGTTCATGACATTGTACAGGAGACAGGGATCAAGACCATCCCCATGGAAAAGAAATGCAAAAAACCAAATGGATATCTGGGGAGGCCTTACAAGTAGCTGTGAAAAGAAGAGAAGCGAAAAGCAAAGGAGAAAAGGAAAGATACAAGCATCTGAATGCAGAGTTCCAAAGAATAGTAAGAAGAGATAAGAAAGTCTTGCTCAGCGATCAATGCAAAGAAATAGAGGAAAACAACAGAATGAAAAAGACTAGAGATATGTTCAAGAAAATTAGAGATACCAAGGGAACATTTCATCCAAAGATGGGCTCAACAAAGGACAGAAATGGTATGGACCTAACAGAAGCAGAAGATATTAGGAAGAGGTGGCAAGAATACACAGAAGAACTGTCCAAAAAAGATCTTCACAACCCAGATAATCATGATAGTGTGATCACTCACCTAGAGCCAGACATCCTGGAATGTGAAGTCAAGTGGGCCTTAGAGAGCATCACTATGAACAAAGCTAGTGGAGGTGATGGAATTCCAGTTGAGCTATTTCAAATCCTAAAAGATGATGCTGTGAAAGAGCTGCACTCAATATGCCAGCAAATTTGGAAAACTCAGCAGTGGCCACAGGACTGGAAAAGGGTCAGTTTTCATTCCAATCCCAAAGAAAGGCAGTGCCAAAGAATGCTCAAACTACCGCACAATTGCACTCATCTCACATGCTAGTAAAGTAATGCTCAAAATTCTCCAAGCCAGGCTTCAGCAATACATGAACCGAGAACTTCCAGATGTGCAAGCTGGATTTAGAAAAGGCAGAGGAACCAGAGATCAAATTGCCAACATCCGCTGGATCATGGAAAAAGCAAGAGAGTTGCAGAAAAACATCTCTTTCTGCTTTATTGACTATGCCAAAGCCTTTGACTGTGTGGATCACAATAAACTGCGGAAAATTCTGGAAGAGATGGGAATACCAGACCACCTGACCTGCCTCTTGAGAAACCTACATGGAGGTCAGGAAGCAACAATTAGAACTGGACATGGAACAACAGAATGGTTCCAAATAGGAAAAGGAGTACGTCAAGGCTGTATATTGTCACCCTGCTTATTTAACTTATTTGCAGAGTACATCATGAGAAATGCTAGGGTGGAAGAAGCACAAGCTGGAATCAAGATTGCCGGGAGAAATATCAATAACCTCAGATATGCAGATGACACTACCCTTATGGCAGAAAGTGAAGAGGAACTAAAAAGCCTCTTAATGAAAGTGAAAGAGGAGAGTGAAAAAGTTGGCTTAAAGCTCAACATTCAGAAAATGAACATCATGGCATCTGGTCCCACCACTTCATGGCAAATAGATGGGGAAACAATGGAAACAATGTCAGACTTTATTTTGGAGGGCTCCAAAATCACTGCAGATGGTGATTGCAGCCATGAAATTAAAAGATACTCCTTGGAAGGAAAGTTATGACCAACCTAGATAGCATATTCAAAAGCAGAGACATTACTTTGCCAACAAAGGTCCATCTAGTCAAGGCTATGGTTTTTCCTGTGGTCATGTATGGATGTGAGAGGTGGACTGTGAAGAAGGCTGAGCGCCAAAGAATTGATGCTTTTGAACTGTGCTGTTGGAGAAAACTCTTGAGAGTCCCTTGGACTGCAAGGAGATCCAACCAGTCCATTCTGAAGGAGATCAGTCCTGGGTGTTCTTTGGAAGGAATGATGCTAAAGCTGAAACTCCAGTACTTTGGCCACCTCATGCGAAGAACTGACTCATTGGAAAAGACTCTGATGCTGGGAGGGATTGTGGGCAGG
The DNA here is from genome assembly GCF_002263795.3 of Bos taurus. Taxonomy (NCBI): domain Eukaryota; kingdom Metazoa; phylum Chordata; class Mammalia; order Artiodactyla; family Bovidae; genus Bos; species Bos taurus. The sequence continues at coordinate 12,906,023 of NC_037334.1, read as the reverse complement.
AGGAGAAGGGGATGAGAGGCTGAGATGGCTGGATGGCATCACCGACTCAATGGACATGAGTTTGAGTGAACTCTGAAAGTTGGTGATGGACAGGGAGGCCTGGCGTGCTGCTATTCATGGGGTCGCAAAGAGTCGGATACAACTGAGCTACTGAAATGAACTGAACTGAATTGATAGCTGATTTATAATGTTGTAGTTACTACTGCATAACAAAATGATTCACTTACATATTTTTTAATCTCTTCCATTATGGTTTATCATAGGGATATTGAATATAGTTGCCTGTGCTTTATAGTAGGAGCTGCTTGTTTATCCATTCTGTATATAAAAGCTTACATTCGCTAACCTTAACCTTGTAGCTTATTTATTTTATACATCTGTACCTCTTAACTTCCTACCCTTATCTCCCCTCCCCACTTCCCATCCCCACTGGTAACTGCTGGTTTCTTCTATCTGTGAGGCTGTTTCTGTTTTGTTATTTTCATTTGTTTCCTTTAGATTTCACCTGTAAGTGAAATCATACAGTATCTGTTTTTCTTAGTCTGACTGACTTAGTACCCTCCATCTATCCATATTGTTGTAAATAGCAGAATTTCATTCTTTTTTATTGCCAAGAAGTATTCCAGTGTATATATGTACCACATCTTTATCCATCAATGTGTTGATGGATGACGTTTGGGTTGCCGCCATATCTTGGCTATTTTAAATAATGCTGCTATGAACACTGGGGAGTGTGTATCTTTTTTAAAGTGCTTTCGTTTTCTTCAGACATATACCCAGGCATGGAATTGCTGGATCATATGGTAGTTCTTGGGCTTCCCTGGTGGCTCAGTGGTGAAGAATCCACCTGCCAATGCAGGAGATGCAGGTTCAATCCCTGGGTTGGGAAGATCCCCTGGAGAAGAAAATGGCAACCCATTCCAGTATTCTTGCCTGGGAAATGCCATGGCAGTGGAGCCTGGCAGGCTACAGTCCATGGGGTCGCAAAGAGTCGGACATGACTTAGTGACTAAACAACAACAGTTTTAAGTTTATTGAGAACCCTCAACACTGTTTTCCCTATTAGTTGGCACTAATTTACATTGCTGCCAAGAGTGTACAAGGGTTCCCTTTTCTCCACATCCTCACCAATGCTTGTTATTTTTGGCTTCTTAATGGTATCCATTCGGACAGGTATGATGGGATCGCTAATTGTCTTGATTTGCATTTCTCCAGTGATTAGTGATGTTGAGCATCTTTTCATATGCCAGTTTACTATCTGTGTGCCTTCTTTGGAAAAATATCTACTCGGGTATTTTGCTCATTTTTAAAAAGGTGGTTTTTTTTGGCTGCACCACACAGCAGATAGGATTTTAGTTCCCCAACTAGGGATTGAACCTGTGCCCCTGTGTTGGAAGTGCACAGTCTTAACCACTGGACCACATGGGAAGTCCCCCTTTTGCTAGTTTTTAATCAGTTTGTTTTTTTTTCTGGGAGTTGTATGAGTTGTTTCTGTATTTTGGATATTAACCCCTTATCAGTCATTAACATTTGCAGATATCTTTCTAATTCAATACACTGTCTTTTCATTTTCTCAATGGTTTCTTTGTCAATGGTAAGTTTGATTAGGCCCCATTAGTTAATACTTGCTTTTGTTTCCTTGACCCCACCCCCTCACCCTCTGTTCCACATTTTTCCCTATGCATCTCTTCCAAATTTGGCTGTTCCTGAGTTGTATCCTTTATCATAAACCAACCATAGTAAGTCAAGTGTCCTCCTGAGTTCTCAGAATTATTCCAGTAAATTAGCAAACCTGAGGGAGTGTCAAGGGGATCTATGAATGTACAGGCAGCTGAGTAGAAATGTCAGTAGCCCAGGCACCTTGTTTGTGGCCAGCAGCTTAAATGGGGGCAGTCTTGTGGCAGTGAGTGTTCAATCTGTGAAGTCTAACGCTAACTCCAGGGAGCGTTAGAATTGACCTGAATGGGTGGCCACATATTTTGATGACGTAGAGTTGGAGCAGTAATGTTAAGAGATGCCACACATATTTGATGTACGGAGCGGGGGAGACCTATCACTGTCACGGGCTCTTTTGTCCTCTACTCCGACATTTGGAGAGCAAGAATATCTTGGGCATATTTTTAAATGGCTGTTTTTTTGTCTCGCTGATTTTGGAGACAGCAGTGTCCCCATTACCTAAATTCTCTGATGGTTCTGGGTCAAAGAAGAGTTGTTGGTATTTAGTTAGTTGGTGATTATCTTGTGAGGATGCTAATGCTAGCTTCTAAACTCCATACATGACCGAACAGGAACTGGAAGTCTCTGACCTCAATTTTTTTTTAACTTTTTATTTTATATTGGAGTATAGCTGATTAACAAACACTCTTGTGATAGTTTCAGGTGAACAGCAAAGAGACTCAGCCATACACATATATGTATCTGTTCTCACCCAGACTCCCCTTCCCATCCAGGCTGCCACACACAGAACATCGAGCAGAGTTCCCTGTGCTATACAGTAGGTCCTTGTTGGTTTTCCATTTTAAATATAGCAGAGTGTACATGTCCATCCTCGTCTGCTGACAGCTTTGTACTTTTATTCCTCTTTATTCCACTTTGTGCCCCACATCTGTACAAAATGCTAAGAAAACCTAAGGGTTCCTGCCTTTGGTGCCGGCAAGCAAGTAAGGCCATAGTAGTTTCTTCCCAGGAGTATGCAAACTCTCACCCTAGCCTACCCTCTAATCTCAATTAAAAAAAAAAAAAAATCCAGGCCAGGCACCTTATCTTACTCTCTGAAGGCGTTTCCCATGCTTGAGAAGCCCACCCTCCCCTCCCCAGACGCTTGGATTATGAAAATGAAAAGCGTCACACACTCTTGACATTGAGTGCATGTTGTCATCAGTCTAGACATCTGAGCCAAATCTTAGATGTAGTCCACATGCTTGTGCAGGAGACTGTAAGACTTACAGAAGAGGGAATGTGGCTTTTCTACTGTAACACTACTTAATCATTCTATTGAAAAATCCTTCACATCCTCCTATACCAGTTCATGTCACCTTTTATATATGTTTATTAAATACACAGATAATCTATTTTTGGCTGCGCTGGCTCTTCCTTGCTGCCTGCAGGCGTTCTCTAGTTATGAGAGGGGAACCACTCTTCACTGGCAGCGCACACACCTCTCACTGTAGTGGCTTCTCTTGTGGAGTGTGGGCTCTGGGGCCCGTCGGCTTCAGGAGCTGCAGTGTGTGGGCTCTAGATCGTAGGCCCAGTAGTCGTGGCCCACAGGCTTAGTCGCTGTGCAGATGTGGGATCTCCCAGATCAGGGTCTGTGTCTCCTGCACTAGAGGGCAGACTCTTCACTGAGCCACAGGGAAGCCCCAGCCTTTATTTTTAAAAAATAAGTGCAGGGGTGAGGTTATGTAACCAATTCTTTCAAAATAGACCTCTGTCTTATTAGCAGTTTTTGCTGCCAGAATCTGAGTTAAAACTCAAGATTGCCCCATCACAGGGCAAACACAGTAAAATTATGTTCTTCTCCAAACTTCATTAATTCCTTTTTTTTAAATCATCACATATTTTCCAAAAAAGAATGTACAAAATGCTTTATTGGAGTGTGTAGCAATAATAAGAGTATAAACATCTTTGTAACCGTGAAGATTCATAAGTGGGCCTTCGGGCAGTTTTTAGAGTCTTTTGATGTTCTGCTCCCCAGCTCATCTCCATGCTGCCCATAGAGGATCTCTGTTGATTCTTTAGTCATACCTTTACCATCTGCTCTTTTCACTATTCAGTGTTGTTTTAGTTTTGTCTGCTTTAACCTTTCAATAAGTATTAAATTACATTCAAAATGTTTTTTGGTTGCTTTTAGCAGCAGACGTTTGATACACACCTAGTGTCTGAGACTGGGGGCCAGTCAAGGTTCATCCATTGCAGTGGTTATGGGGTTTGGGCTTTTTCCAGTTTACTTATTTATGTATTCTTTTTGGCCATGCTGAGTGGCTTGTGGGATCTTAGTTCCCAGGGCTCTTGGCAGTGAAAGTGTGGAGTCCTAACCACTAGACTACCAGGGAATTCCCCCTAGTTGAATTTTTAATCTCATTGAAAATATATTTTCTATATTCTTGTATCGGTCTCCAAGTACAAATATATGTAAATTCTCTGGACTCTGGAGGACAACTGATGGCGATCCAGTTCAGATTTACAGGAAATGGCAGTGGGGTGCATCAGTTGATGCTTCCTCTACTCATGCCTAATTTACATATTTGTCGTCTATGGTCATCAACACTTGGGATTATTTAGTTAACTGATTTTTGTCCTTAGAGTGAAATATAATCTGCTTGACATGTTGCCTCATTATTCCCTATTACTAAGCAAATGGACATTTTTTCATGTGTCGTCTCTCATCTTCTGTAAAACAGGTTTGGTTATTTTCCCATTATTTTAAAACTATGGTGTCCATCTTCACATACTAACCTTTTAACATCTGTATTGTCTTCTAATCTTTTGTCTTATAACTCCCTTAGTTTTAATATGTTTGCATTGGTCAGGTTCTTGCTTCAAGGCTGTTTTTTCTTTTTCTTAAATGAGAGAGTTCTCCCTATTTTTGGATCAAGGAAGCATTACCTGGGACTTGTAAAAGTGTCCCAGTTTAACTGTTCACATTTACATCTATAATGAATTGGCTATTGTCCATGCAGTACAAGGGGATGATACAGTGCATTTCCCAGTTAGATAACAGATTGTTTTAGATATATTTCTGTAGTGGGAACATCAAGAACATCTTTCATATTTTCATCTATCTCCTTTAATGTTATCCAACAAAAATAAAATTTTTCCATGAGGATTATTAAATACCTCATTCATTCTTTTTTAATACCTAATTAAATGTGTTCTTAAAGAAGCCAGATGCAAGCTTCTAGATATTCTTTCCTACTGTAATCACATAGGAGGGGCTCAGTCCTACAAGCAGCAGGTTGTGACAATACATGTAAAATACTAGCTCATTAGAAACAATACCCAAGAGTGATTGGAGGGGGTGGTGCGCAGATCATGTAAGTACTCTCTGCTGAGCATAACAAAATTCAGTCACTGAGAATGAAGAGAGTTTGTGATGTACTATAAACAATTGAGATACACCAAACCATTCTTACCAGTTAGGTTGGTGGAAAATGAAGTGAAAGTATTAGTCGCTCAGTTGTGTCTGACTCTTTGAGACCCCCATGGACTGTAGCCCGTCAGGCTCCTCTGTCCATGGAATTCTCCAGGCAAGAATACTGGAGTGGGTCATCTTTCCCTTCTCCAAGGGATCTTCCCGACTCTGGGATCAAACCCAGGTCTCCTGCATTGCAGGCAGATTCTTTACTGCCTGAGCCACCAAGGAAGCCCTAGATTGGTCGGGTCACTTATAAATCCCGGTTCCCAGATAACCAACCAAGGACAAACACTGTGAGCAGGCATTCCTAAGAATCAGCCCTCCCAGGCCTGCTAGTGTGACTCTCTTCTGCACACTTTGTAATAGGACACCATTAGGAGCAAGCACTCGGAGAAGGCAATGGCACCCCACTCCAGTACTCTTGCCTGGAAAATCCCATGGATGGAGGAGCCTGCAAGGCTGCATGCAGTCCATGGGGTTGCTGAGGGTTGGACACGACTGAGCGACTTCACTTTCACTTTTCACTTTCATGCATTGGAGAAAGAAATGGCAACCCACTCCAGTGTTCTTGCCTGGAGAATCCCAGGGACGGGGGATGGGCTGCCATCTATGGGGTCACACAGAGTGCGACATGACTGAAGCAACTTAGCAGCAGCAGCAGCAGGAACAAGCACTGTGGACCCACTATGGAAACAGTAATTAGAGTTGGCCAAAGCAGGAAGTGGTTACTTCCTCACAGGTTTAACTACAACATGAACATGTGAAAATTATTTCTGCATTTCTTCTGTGATCACTAAAAGTCTTACTGTTCTATAATGGTAGGGTCCAGGGCACCTTGAGAGAAATGCTACACAAATGAAAGAAGTGTTTCCATTTAAGACCATCAGTTTCTGTGAGAGAAACAAGAAATGGGGATTTCTGGTTCTGTGCCATAACTGAATGAAGAAATCCTACCATTGTAATGACTGTGAGGGAACCTTCGCTCTGTCCTGTCCATGTGGATATCAGTAGGTTAGTTAGTGATGACCTTTTACAGAGTCCAGTGTTTAGGGAAATTATGTGGCTGAGGGATTCCTCCGCCCAGAGGCTCAGCTGTTACTTTCCTGTGCCCCACAGAAGGTCATGGAAATGAGAGCAGTGGAGAGGCTGCCTCTTGAGTGAGTGGCTGGTTGAGAATCACTGCCTCCTATAACTGGAGAAGGGAAGCTTTATGTTCTTTTAGAGGAAAGAACTACTGAACCCTTGGTATTTTATAATGAAGGGCACATTCATCATCAGGCCATTGTGGTCTTCAGCAGACTCCCTTGCAAATTGCAGTTCTTACTCAGTTCCTCAAGGTCCAGGGTACACTGTTATGATTTTGCCAGAAAAGGCTCTTCTGGCATCTTATCTTTGCAGTGTATTCACATAGATGTGGTAAAGATGGTGTGAAGCTGCTCTGAGGCACATGAATATAGAGATTTTGTCTAAGTTGCCGTGCCTTCGCTCATGCCTGAGCACTAACTTCAGAATAGCTTCCTAGTCCCATGGAATAGGACTGAGAAATAAAAAGGAATAACTGAATCTCTGTCAAGTAAGTAAAAGTTAATACTTTCCCACAAGATTATTTTCATTCATTATCTGATCACTACTTTTTTTTTTTTTTAATTTAGCTGTGCTGGGTCTTTGTTGTAGCACATGGGATCTTTAGTTGTGGCATGTGGGATCTGGTTCCTTGACCAGTGACTGAACCCATCCCCTGCATCAGGAGTGTGAAGTCTTAGCCACTGGACCAACAGGGAAGTCCCCTGCATCTGACTGCTTCTAGTAGCCTGGATTACTTCAGGACAGTATGGTCAGCTGGGCCTAACAATAAGCTGGATTTACATAGGACTCTTGGCCTCTCATGTTTGATGATGGGAGTAGAAGAAAAAACTTCCAGTTCTTCACTGTTTTTTTCCATTAAAACCCCATGCATATGTGACCCTGTGCTTAATGGAGTACTGTGTGATGTGGTGGGTATTAAAGGAGATGAGTTTTTCTCAGGCAGAACTGACAGTCTTAAAATGGAAATATTTCTTTCATTTGGAGTTCATATTGCTCCAGCATGCTCTGGACCCTACCATTAGAGAATAGCAAGACTTAAGTGATCATAGTAAAAATTAGAAATAATTTTCATGATGCTGTTAAGTTTGTGAGGAAGTGGTAGAGAGTAAGAATTTTGATTATCCCCGGGCGGTGGCGGCGGCGCGGGGGAAGGGGCGGGCGGGGGCCGGCCCTCTCCTCCCACCGCGCTCCCGCCGCACCCGCTCCCTTCTCGCCACCGGTGCCGTTCTCGGCCGGGCGAGCGCGCGCCGCGATGGCCCGGGCGGAGCGGGGCTGAGCCCGCCGCAAAAGATTTAAAAAAAAAAGAATTTTGATTATCAGGTCACAGAATAAGTAAGTTTCATAACAGCAGCACATGTAAACTTACGGATGGACTACAGTTCCCAGTACTGTCCATCTCACCCATCTTCCTGTACACATATTTGTGATGTTTTAGGACCCAGTGGCCTTTGAGGATGTGGCTGTGAACTTCACCCTGGAGGAGTGGGCTCTGCTGGGGCCTTCGCAGAAGAAACTCTACAGAGATGTGATGCGGGAAACTTTGAGTAACCTGGCCTTAATAAGTAAGGATGATGACATTCCTTCACTTAGAGAACAAGTGCTTCCTGCCCATCAATGTTGTTCTCAGATTTGGAATGGGGAAAGGGAATTCTTTGGTAAATAAATCATACTTTGAGGTCATCATAGACGTGTGAAGTAATAATTAATTTACTGATCTTTTGGGGTCTGCATTTTAGGGGATAAATGGGAGGACCATAACACTGATGATCAGTACAAGAACCAGGAAAGAAATCTGAGGTGAGTTGTACTTAAAATGTGAAGCTGTGTCCCACATGGGAATCTCATGTCATGAAAATTTAAAAACAAGTGGAAACAAAAGGGCACAGTTTCAAATTTATTTGTCAGAAAATTTTAACCAAAAATGTTTTCTTATGTCATGGATGTTGTTTCCCAAATAGTTTACTTTGAAACATATTCAGAGACTGCATATATAAATATCACTATGATAATAGCAATGGTTGAACTTTCTTACAGAGCATTCAATATATTCACTTTTAAAAACTATATAGTGCATAAAACCCTACACTTTCCTTGTAAATGGTAAAAATGTAATACTACTATTTATTATAAAATCATTAAAAAATCATTAACAGTGTGTTTCTAATTTCTTTTTTAACAGAAGTCATATATTACAGAGACTCTGTGAAAGTAAAGAAGGTAGTCAAGGTGGAGAAAACAGCGGCCTTATTCCAAATCTTAATCTGAACACGAAAAATTCTACTAAACCATGGGAATGCAGTGTGTGTGGAAAGGTCTTCATGAGTCGTTCATCCCTTAATAGGCACCTGAGATCTCACACTGCACCCAAACCATCCAAGTATCATCAGGAATATGGAAGGAAGCCTTATAAATGTAGAGTGTGTGGGAAAGCCTTCAGTTATCTCCAGCCTTTCCAAAAACATGAAAGTAATCATGGTATAGAAAAATCCTATAAATGTAAGGAATGTGGGAAATCCTTTAGATATCGTCAATCTGTTCGAAAACATGAACGAACTCACACTGGAGAGAAACCCTATCAGTGTAAACAGTGTGGAAAAGCCTTTCGATACCATCAAACCTTTCAAACGCATGAAAGAACTCACACAGGAGAGAAACCTTATGAATGTAAGCAATGTGGTAAAGCCCTCAGTTGTCCCAGTTCCTTTCGAAGCCATGAAAGGACTCATACTGGAGAAAAACCCTATGAATGTAAAAAGTGTAGTAAAGCCTTCAGTTGTCCCAGTTCTCTTCGAAAACACGAGAGAACTCATACTGGAGAGAAACCTTATGATTGTAAGGAATGTGGAAAAGCTTTTATTTCTCTTGGAAGTTTTCAAAGACACATGATAACACATACTGGAGTTGGACCTTATAAATGTAAGGACTGTGGGAAAGCATTCAATTGTCCCAGTTCGTACAGAATACACGAAAGATCTCACACTGGAGAAAAACCCTATGAATGTAAACAATGTGGTAGAGCCTTCAGTTGTTCCAGTTCATTTCGAACACATGAAAGAACTCACACTGGAGAGAAACCTTATCAATGTAAGGAATGTGGAAAAGCCTTCCATTGGCTCACCACTTTTCAAGTCCACGTGAGAACTCACACTGGTGAGAAACCATATATATGTAAGCAGTGTGGTAAAGCCCTCAGTTGTCCCACTTCCTTTCGAAGACATGAGCGGACTCACACTGCAGAGAAACCCTATGAATGTAAGCAGTGTGGAAAAACTTTCAGTTCTCCTCTAGGTTTGCAAATACATGAAAGAACTCACACTGGGGAGAAACCCTATAAATGTGAGAAATGTGGGAAAGCATTTGTTTCTCTCACAAGCTTTCGAAGACACATGATGACGCACACTGGAGATGGACCTTATAAATGTACGGAATGTGGGAAAGCATTTAATTGTCCTAGTTCATTTCGAATACATGAAAGAACTCACACAGGAGAGAAACCCTATGATTGTAAAATATGTGGTAAAGCCTTCAGTTGTTCCAGTTATGTTCAAGTACATGAAAGAACTCACACTGGAGAGAAACCCTATGAATGTAAGGAATGTGGGAAGGCATTCATTTACCGCACAACCTTTCGAGGTCACTTGAGAGTGCACACTGGTGAGAAACCATATAAATGTAAAGACTGTGGGAAAGCCTTTAGTCGACCCAGTTCATACAGAAGTCATGAGAGAATTCACACTGGAGAGAAACTTCTTGAATGTAAGCACTGTGGGAAAGCCTTCAATTGGCCCACATCCTTACATAAACATGTCATGAGAATGCACACTAGATGAATTATAACTGATAAATACAGCAGAGTTTTCTAGCTTAACAAACACATTCAAAGTCATGTTAAAACTACTGGAGAGAAATGCTATAAAGTGTAAATAACATGGGAAAGCCTGATGTGGATTAATTAACATATAATAGTACTCCAGAAAATTCACATGAAATAAATGTTTTAAAAGTTAAAAATATATCCTCTTTATTAGTGGCTTATTCTGAAACTCAGCCGTTAGTTATGGATTCTACTTGTTAACTTTGCAAATGAAGACTGAGTTGAAACAATTCTGTAAGAACTCTTCAAGCAATAGTACTTAGCAAGTTTAGTGGGTAGTATTTTTCCTTAAACTAGCTCATAGAATTTTTGTCTTTCCATTTTGAAATTGGCACTGTGGGTGAACTGGAATATAATGTAATGTGCCAACATTATATAGTGTGCCAAAATAAATAATTTTTAAATTGTTCTGTAAGTAAAGGGGTCATGGAATAATGACACTGGTGGTTGTTGGGATTTTCCTATTGGCTTCCTGTGGCAGGTACTGGATATTTCTTACCCACTGTAAATATTCCTCTTTCATTAGAAAAACTTTTGTCAAAAGAGCCTTTTTCCATTTTCCTTGCTAATAAGTAGTTGGCATAAAGTTGTAAGTATGCAAAGTTTATCACAGAGTATAATCTTATTTGACTTAGTTACACCTTTTCTCTCAACTCTGTCATTCCATCTGACTGTGATTTGGGTAATAGGCTTTACATTAAGAAAAGAGACCCATGTTGACATCACCTTCATACTTAAATGAAGCACCTTTACATTGTGAGTTTGGTTATTTTAGATTTAAATTTATAACTACACCTTTGCACTGTAGTGACATTTTTTCCCCCAAGAGCACATTAAAAATCCTCCTACAGTATTCTGATATCACCATTTAGGGTCTCTTTCAGCCATAATGCAGTTAGAATAACTATAAGATATCTCTGAAGTCAACTAGTAGCATTACCATTCCTCCATTCATATTCAGCACCTACTATGTGCCTGTGCTGTGAACAAACAGTGAACATAACTGATGTGGTTCCTCCTGTCACAGGGCTTCAAGTCTGTGAGATTAAAAAGTAGCTAGAAATGTCATGCTATTAACATTTAAACTTTTATTTATTTTTGTAATAACACTAACAGACCAGTAAGTCTTTATATTTATGAAAAGAAGAGAGACCTGTGACAGGACCATAAAATGTAGATTGGAGATGGTCTCTTGGAGTGTGTTCTGTCAACATGAGTAATACACAGTGACCTACATTTTCTAGAACCTGTTCTTTTTAGGGTTCTATGTTAGAATTCACTAGCCTCCCTTGCATGACTTATATTTATGAAAAGAAGAGAGACCTGGGACAGGACCATAAAATGTAGATTGGAGATGGTCTCTTGGAGTGTGTTCTGTCAACATGAGTAATACGCAGTGACCTACATTTTCTAGAACCTGTTCTTTTTAGGGTTCTATGTTAGAATTCACTAGCCTCCCTTGCATGACATCTGGAAGGCAAAGTAAAAAGGCCTTAGTTTTTGAGCCACGTAGTAGTTTCACATATACCTGGTTCCAGCCCGTTTTCCTGATTCTGGCTCAGCCAGTCCAAAGTATCCTGGTTACCCCCACCAAATGACTTCCACTTCCTCAGACCTGTTCCACAACAAAGACCCAGCACAGTTTGGATTCTCCTTTAAGTGCTCATGTGTCCACTGGACAACAAATTTTAAGACTGTTGAGGCTGAAAAAGTTTGGTGACGCACTGACTCCCCTCCTCTATATTGTATTTGTATAAGGTCTAATTTGTGTAGTAAACACTTGGTTCTGTTGATCGTGCTAGTGACCAAGTGCTCCTGATTCCACAGCGATAGCTATGATGGTGCCATCAAAGGAACCGCATGATCTGCTGTGTGTTCCTCTGCTGCGCTGTTCAGTGTATCTGTGACCCAGTCCTTCCATGTGAGAATCGGCACCTTCCTCTTACCAGATAAACTGTGGCTATTTCCAATTACTCAGTTAGTTGAACATAATTCCTCAGTACATTTTCAGTTATGTTTAATTGTATGTGACTGAAAACGATGTTCGTTTTTTTAGGTCTAATGCTTCTGTAGATTTTTAAGAAGTGTTTCATTAATTCTTTCAAAAAACTTCTATAGTAACAAATTAGGATATATTGAAACATCCTATTGTAATTGTGGATTTTTATATCAACTTGGTGTTTTTTTCAGGTTAATCATTAAACATTTTCACTCAGTATTACCATGTATATTTTTCTTTAGGCAGATTTTATTTTTCCATAGTATAATTTTTGTCAAAATGGATTTCTCATTTATTCCTAATTAAAATTTTCAATCTTTTTTTGTTAGTGCCTTCTTGCCAAAAACTGCCAGGTTGGAGGGGATATATGTATACCTATAGCTGATTCATTTCACTGTACTGCAGCAGCTAACACAACACTGTAAAGCAACTATACTCCAATAAGAAAATAAAATTTAATTAAAAAAAAAAAAACTACCAGGTTCACACTTGTATTCAAACAGAAGGGCGGAACAAATCACAATAAGGATGGCCACAAACCATAAATGATAATAGGTTGTATCGGTAAAAGATTGTCCAAAAAGTCATCTTACAGGATTTGGACTTGTGTTAGATATTATCTCCTTTTCAAAATTTCAAATCAACTGAGGCTTTATGAGTTTCGATAAGTTGTCAAAAACACAAACCCAACAAGGGATAAAGACAGTTACTAGTCCAAGCAAGGCTTTCCTGCTCAGAAACCATGCTCTTGGTGCTCATTTTTCACCATCACTCTTCTACTAGGCACTATAGGCTCAAAACATACACAATTTAGCAGAGATAGGGTGCTGTGCACTCCAGACATACGGGCATGAAACATGCTGGTACTCATTTCTGGGGGGAAAGAGATGGTTAATAAACAGCACAGTCTGGGTTTATAAATGAAAATTAGGGCTGTGAAGAAAGTAAACAACTCAGACTTACATGGTGGTATAATGGATAAGAACCTGCCTGCCAATGAAGAGGATGTGGGTTCAGTCCCTGGTCTGGGAAGATCCCACACGTCTCAGAGTAACTAACCTGAAACCGGCACGTCTAGAGCCTGTGGCACCACGACGAATGGTAGTCACCACTCCGTGCAACTAGGGAAAGCCTGTGTGCAGCAACAAAGACCCAGCACAACCAAAAAAAAAATTTTTTTAACAATGCTATAGGATAATAAGGACACTGGGAATGTGTGTCTGTGGAGGGCTGGGGCCTCAAAAGTGAGGATGTCATCACAGATCATTTTTTTTTTCCCACCATCTTGTGTCTTAAACACTCTGAAGAACTGCTTGGTTGCAGATGTAAAAAGTGGGGGCAATATTGACAGTCCTGCATTCCTGGGATTAACAGCAATGGTTTCCCATAAAGATAAGAGACATGGTTCATCTCCATTTTTGCCATAGTTAAAATGTTTTTATTGCATACAGTAGTAACCATGAGTCTTTACTGCATGTGACAGTAATCATACTTAACAGAATGAAGAATTGAAGACCTGGAGAGAAAGGACTTAGCCCCCAACAGGCCTTTCTTGCAACCCCACCTTAATTAGGAAGTACCCTCTAAGGCTGCACCTGCCCTCTGCCTACACACGATTGGAGAGAAGTGAGAGGGCTCTCAGGATCTGTCTTTTAAGTCAAGCATATCTGCACCCTTTATTGCATATCATTAGGCCACTGCCAATGGTCTAGCTGTCTGGTCCCACCACCAAGAACAACTTATCCAAGGTCACCCCTTTAGGAATAAAGAAGTCATAACATCTTGCCTCACAATTACCCAAACATAAGTTCAGGTCACAAACATCCATGCACATAATAAAACCTCAAAGCTTCAGAGGCTTATTTCAGTACACAATAAACTGACTTGAGTTTCTGAGACCTATACCTACATCTCAGACCTGATGCTATATATGACCTTGGCCCAAATATGCCAGCAAATCTGGAAAACTCAGCAGTGGCCACAGGACTGGAAAAGGGCAGTTTTCATTCCAATCCCAAAGAAAGGCAATGCCAAACAATGCTCAAACTACCGCACAATTGCACTCATCTCACATGCTAGTAAAGTAATGCTCAAAATCCTTCAAGCCAGGCTTCAACAGTACATGAACTGTGAACTTCCAGATGTTCAAGCTGGTTTTAGAAAAGGCAGAGGAACTAGAGATCAAATTGCCAACATCCGTTGCACTATCAAAAACACAAAAAGAGTTCCAGAAAAACATCTATTTCTGCTTTATTGACTATGCCAAAGCCTTTGTGTGGATCACCACAAACTGTGGAAAATTCTGAAAGAGATGGGAATACCAGACCACCTGACCTGCCTCCTGAGACATCTGTATGCAAGTCAGGAAGCAACAGTTAGAACAACGTGGAACAACAGACTGGTTCCAAATTGGGAAAGGAGTATGCCAAGGCTGTATATTGTCACCCTGCTTATTTAACTTATAGGCATACATTATGAGAAACACTGGGCTGGATGAAGCACAAGCTGGAATCAAGATTGCCTGGAGAAATATCAATAATCTCAGATATGCAGATGACACCACCCTTACGGCAAACAGCAAAGAAGAACTAAAGAGTCTATTGATGAAAGTGAAAGAGGAGAGTGAAAAAGTTGGCTTAAAGCTCAACATTCAGAAAACGAAGATCATGGCATCCGGTCCCACCACTTCATGGCAAACAGATGTGGAAACAACAGAAACAGTGACAGACTTTATTTTTTGGGCTCCAAAATCACTGCAGATGGTGACTGCAGCCATGAAATTAAAAGATACTTGCTCCTTGGAAGAAAAGTTATGTCCAACCTAGACAGCATATTAAAAAGCAGAGACATTACTTTGCCAACAAGGTCCATGTAGTCAAAGCTATAGTTTTTCCAGTGGTCATGTGTGGATGTGAGAGTTGGACTGCGAAGAAAGCTGAGTGCCGAAGAATTGATGCTTTTGAACTGTGGTGTTGGAGAAGCCTCTCGAGAGTCCCTTGGACTGCAAGGAGATCCAACCAGGCCATCCTAAAGGAAATCAGTCTTGAATATTCATTGGAAGGACTGATGCTGAAGCTGAAACTCCAATACTTTGGCCACCTGATGCAAAGAACTGATTCATCTGAAAAGACCCTGGTGCTGGGAAAGATTGAAAGTGGGAGGAGAAGGGGATGAGATGGTTGGATGGCATCACTGACTCAATGGACTTGGGTTTGAGTAAATTCCGGGAGTTGGTAATGGACAGGGAAGGAGGCCTGGCGTGCTGCAGTCCATGGGGTCGCAAAGAGACACGATTAAGTGACTGAACTGAACTGAACAGGACATTCATAAAACAGAAAAAACATTGAGAGGCCTCTGCCCTAAGGGCCTAGATAGAATGCTGGGACATCCCCCCCCTTCCCCCTCTGTGTTGGAATGCACCTTATTCCACATTTGAAAACTCCACTGGCAATAAAATTGATGGGCTTACTTCCCAAACTAGGGGTGGGGGGTTCCTAGAGCTGATGGCAAATAGACTTTATAGGACCCCCTCAAACCTTTTGCAGGAGCTATTCATTATGCTCTGGTCATGGCAGACACTTGTATAGGCATATTACTCATCTGTGCCACCAGATTTCTGAAGCCAAAAGGCAAGAACTCACCAACATACTCCTACTGCCTTCAGTGTTCCAACATTTTTGTTGTGTTCAATAAATTTCTTAAAATATACAACACTGGGCTCTTCTAAAAAGGCATGGGTGGGGTGGTCTGGAAAAGATTACTACTATCTGCACCATTCTGAAAATTAATGGAAACTGCTGCTTCCCCAGGAGGTACCTGCCTCTTAACCAGTTAACCCCTGGAGCCCCTGGTAAGAGAACCACTCACTCCGCAGGGCTTTCTCCTACTGCTCTCCTCCAGCTTTCAACCATGACCCTGATAATCACCCCTTACCTTTAATTATATGCCAGTATCACTCACTGTAATATAAGTTACATGTACTCATCATTTCACACCCCCTGACGGAAGAAAGTTTCACATAATGAGGTATAGTGAAGTCATTAGGGCATACATGATTTAAGTTGAACTTTATGCTAACTAAAATACTCTGTCTTGGACTTCCCTGGTGGTCCAGTGGTTAAGAATCTTTATGCCAATGCAGGGGACACAGGTTCAATCCCTGATCCAGGAAGATCCCACATGCCACAGGACAACTCAGTGCATACACCTCAACTACTGAGCTGACTAGAGCCCGTGCTCTGCAGCAAGCAAAGCCACTGCCACAGAGCAGCCCCTGCTTGCCACAGCTAGAGAGAGCGCACGTGCAGCAACGAAGACCCAGCACAGCCAAAACTAATTTTAAAAACACTCTGTCTTAGAGCCTGTCAAACATACGTTGTACGTCTGCTTTAGCTATTATAGAAGCACGTCCCTCATCTTCCAGTCATACAGAGGATTAAGTCACAACCCACTGCAGTCACCCACTGAAGGGCACTGGGGATGGGGAAAACAGGGTGAACCATTCTATGCTTTGGATAAGGGGCTCCTAGATAGTTAAGATGCATATTTAAGAAAGAATTTCAAGGATCCCAGATTCCTGCATCTCCCCATAGATGAAAAATCACTAAAAGCATTAACTTGAGATGTCTGTACTTGGTGATTAGCAATAATCTTTTACCAAAACATATGCTTATCTACATGTATTTCCCAGCCAAAAAAAAAAAATGTACTGGTCCTCCACTACCTCTTAGTAGCTCTGAGGGGACTGCTCCAGAGAGTTGTTTCCCAGGCTACAGTCCTCAGTTTGCCTTGAATAAAACTCTTTTCTATCCTTATTATAGATTGTTTATTGATTACTTGCATCAACACCTCCAACAGCATAACCTGACCTGCCCATATGCCTAACACTTCACAACTCCACCAAGATAATGTTAGAGACCTCCACATTTCAGATAAATTTTAGCTAATGCTGTACAGTGGGGGAGGGAGGCTTCCCAGGCAATTCAGCGGTAAGGAATCCACCTGCCAATGCAAGGAGACACACGAGATACAGGTTCAATCCCTGGGTCAGAAAGATCCCCTGGAGAAGGAAATGGCAACCCACTCCAGTATGCTTGCCTTGGAGAATCCCATGGACAGAGGAGACTGGCAGGCTGTGATCCATAGGGTTGCAAAGGGTCGGACACGACTAGGCACACATGCACCATCACCCACCATACGATGGGGACCTCAGTTAAGGGCCGGCCTACAGTGACTCCTCGTACTTCTATTAGGGGAAACACACTGACTGATGCCACCCACCCTGGCCAGGTGCCACAGTAACCATTTTCATGAGTTATTTTATGACAGGAGGTCCTGGCAAGGAACATGGAACTAACAAGCCACCACCAGCCGCAAGAGTTCAGGAGAGGTCAAAATGAGATGCCACGTGTCACCACCTCCCAGAATCCTCCTTGCTGGCATCCATCTTGGCTGAGCAATACATACACCACCTGGAAAGACTCTGAGTCAGAATGATTGGCTGGAGACAACCCGGAAACTAATCCATCACCATAAAACCCGAGACTGTGAGCCATGTGGCAGAGCAGTTCTCCTAGGTTCCCCTTACCCTACTGCTCTCTGCCCAGGCGTCCCTTCCCAGTGAAGTCTCTTACTTTGTCAGCACATGTGTCTCCTTGGATGATTCATTTCCAAGTGTTAGATAAGAGGCGACTCTTAGGCCCTGGAAGGGGCCCCCCATCCTGCAACACTTCTGTTTGTATCTCTCCTTTACACATTGTAAAATACTCTATGCTGTTTAGGGCAACTTATGTCATACTCTCTAATCTCCACCTTTCTATCAACACCTCAAACTTTCTTTAATATGTCAAAACATCAAAGGGCTAATTGTAAGTATTTTTAAATTTTCTGTGTATTATGATATTTTGGTATCTTATAAAACCTTTCTGGCTGGGAAGAAACCATCCCTTCCAGGGCTGGACATTTTTTTTTTTTATTATTTTTAAACTTTACATAATTGTATTAGTTTTGCCAAATATCAAAATGAATCCATCACAGGTATACATGTGCTCCCCATCCTGAACCCTCCTCCCTCCTCCCTCCCCATACCATCCCTCTGGGTCATCCCAGTGCACTAGCCCCAAGCATCCAGTATTGTGCATTGAACCTGGACTGGCATCTCGTTTCATACATGATATTTTACATGTTTCAATGCCATTCTGGACATTTTAAGAGATAGCAAAGAGCCCAGCTAGAAGCATGCCTTTGATGTGCAAACTAACAAATTCAAAGCCAGACCTCCTCCATCTGGCCTGTACTCACCCTCTCCCTCCCTCCCCAGCAATATTTCCCATCTTAATCATCCCAGGGCCAGGGCCACACAGCTAGGGACCACCCCTGTAGTCCAAAGCCCACCAAAATTATTCAAGCTAGCCAATCCTAAACGGCTCGCTCTGCCGTGACTCGCGTCCCAGTAAAGGCTGCCCCCACCCCAGCCCCGAGTCTGTTGCCTCCTGACTGCCCCTGTATCATCCCCACGTGGCCCTGCATGGGATGTTGTGGCGTGTGTGCCTCCTGTCTCTAAGACATGTACAGCGTGAGTGCCCCACTACAAGGTACATTTTTACTGTAACATAAGCATGTGACTTTAAGCTTTTGACAGCCGAGGCACCCATTTCAAAGACATCAATTTTCATTTGAGCTATTTTTACTTTAGACTTGGGGCCTTAAGGGGCCCTGCTGTATTTTCCTAAGCAAGGACCAAGGTGGTGGTGTGGTCAGGGCAGGAGACATAGGTGGCTAGTTCTCATTAGTTTGGCTTCACTTGAAAAACGGTTTCAAGAAACTGCCAGTGAAATGAAAAACTGAATTACCCAACCGTGAAAAAAAGAAACTTGCTCTTTCTGGCCACAAGGTGTCCTCAGGCATCTGAAAACCTAGTGCAAGTGTCTGGAGGACTGACCCAGAGACATGCTACACAGGCTGATCGCCTAGTGCTCTAAGCACTGTGGTGGTTTTAGACTGTTGGAGGGAGAAATCGAGACATGTAAGAGTTGAGCTGAGTCAAGGGTAACTCCTTGGGGAGTGGGACTAAGAAGCTGAATGCATTTGATTCATCATACTGTCCTCAGAGTTGTTCAGGCGCTGCCCTGGTGATCCAGTGGCTAACCCTCTGCTCTCCCAATTCAGGGAGTCTGGGTTCCATGCCTGGTCTGGGAACTAGGTCCCACACACTACAACTAAGAGTCAGCATGCAACTCAAGAAGGAAATGGCCACACACTCCAGTATTCTTGCCTGGGAAATCCCATGAACAGAGGAGCCTGGTGGGCTACAATCCATGGGGTTGCAAGAGTCAGACACGACTTAGCAGCTAAACTACCACCAAAGATCCCATGTGCCTCAACTAAGACTTGGCGTGCTCAAAATAGATAGATAGAAATAAATTTTTTTTTAAGTTGGTTAGATCATATCTAAATTAGGCAGCCAAATCAAGAATGGGAAGTCATGCCTCAAAGGCCCAACAGCTCCTTGACAGATAATCACCTATTGGAACCTTAGCTGTGTTTATATGTAACACTTAAGGATCTGACACTTCCAAGTATTTAAATAAATGGCATGTCTGACTAACGATAACTTCTCCCTGAGATGGCCCAGGTGAAGCACTTTTGACTTACCTAAACTGGTTTATTTGGGCCCTCAATTAGAAAAAGCTAGCTAGGGACTTCCCTGGTGGTCCAGTGGTTAAGAATCTGCCTTGCAGTGCAGGGGACGTGAGTTTGATCCCTGGCTGGGGAACTAAGATCTCACATGCCTCGGAGCAACTAAACTCACTCCAACTACTGAGCCCTCACGCCACAACCAGAGAGTCTGTGCACCACAAGGGAAAATCCCACATTTTGCAATTACAACCTGATGCAGTCAAGTAAATATTTAAGTATTTTTTTAAAAAAGAAAGAAAACAGGTAGGCAAAATCTGTCAGTGCAAACAAAGGTCAAGAGACTATTTTTGATGATTTCAAAAGGTTTGAAAAGACACTGCAAACAACACTCTAGCATGGCTCCAGAGGGTTTTCTGGACCATCAGAAAGACCCAGTGCTGCACTTTTTTTTTTTTTTTCTTTAACACTGTTTCTTTTACAGAAGGATTAGATGAAAAATAGGCATGATTGTTTAAAAGATATGAGCTTGATTAGCCTACTCTGCTTTCTAATGTGTTTGTCACTACTGGCGGCCAACTCTCCAAAACCTTACAGAAAGGAGAAAAAGAAAGCTGCCACATTATAAACAACAGTTCAGTGGCCCATGAAAACCACCCAGCCCAAATTTCAGTCGTTTTGAAAAGAATCACATCTCAAAAACATTGAAATCATTCCAAGCATCTTTTCTGACCACAATGCAGTAAGATTAGATCTTAATTACAGGAGAAAAACTATTAAAATTTCCAACATATGGAGGCTGAACAACACGCTGCTGAATAACCAATAAATCACAGAAGAAACCAAAAAAGAAATCAAAATATGCATAGAAATGAATGAAAATGAAAACACAACAACCCAAAACCTATGGGACACTGTAAAAGCAGTGCTAAGGGGAAGGTTCATAGCAATACAGGCACACCTCAAGAAACAAGAAAAAAGTCAAATAAATAACCTAACTCTATACCTAAAGCAACTAGAAAAGGAAGAAATGAAGAACCCCAGGGTTAGTAGAAGGAAAGAAATCTTAAAAATTAGGGCAGAAATAAATGCAAAAGAAACAAAAGAGACCATAGCAAAAATCAACAAAGCCAAAAGCTGGTTCTTTGAGAAGATAAATAAAATTGACAAACTATTAGCCAGACTCATCAAGAAACAAAGGGAGAAGAATCAAATCAACAAAATTAGAAATGAAAATGGAGAAATCACAACAGACAACACAGAAATACAAAGGATCATGAGAGACTACTATCAGCAACTATATGCAAATAAAATGGACAACGTGGAAGAAATGGACAAATTCTTAGAAAAGTACAACTTTCCAAAACTGGACCAGGAAGAAATAGAAAATCTTAACAGACCCATCACAAGCACAGAAATTGAAACTGTAATCAGAAATCTTCCAGCAAACAAAGCCCAGGTCCAGATGGCTTCACAACTGAATTCTACCAAAAATTTAGAGAAGAGCTAACACCTATCCTGCTCAAACTCTTCCAGAAAATTGCAGAGGAAGGTAAACTTCCAAACTCATTCTATGAGGCCACACTCACCCTAATACCAAAACCAGACAAAGATGCCACACAAAAAAGAAAACTACAGGCCAATATCACTGATGAACATAGATGCAAAAATCCTTAACAAAATTCTAGCAAACAGAATCCAACAACATATTAAAAAGATCATACATCGTGACCAAGTGGGCTCTATCCCGGGGATGCAAAGATTCTTCAATATCCACAAATCAATCAATGTAATACACCACATTAACAAATTAAAAGATAAAAACAATATGATTATCTCAATTGATGCAGAGAAAGCCTTTGACAAAATTTAACATTCATTTATGATTAAAAAAAAAAAAAAAACCCTCCAGAAAGCAGGAATAGAAAGAACATATCTCAACATAATAAAAGCTATGTATCACAAACCCACAGCAAACATTATCCTCAATGGTGAAAAATTGAAAGCATTTCTCCTAAAGTCAGGAACAAGACAAGAGTGCCCACTCTCACCACTACTATTCAACATAGTTTTGGAAGTTTTGGCAACAGCAATCAGAGTAGAAAAAGAAATAAAAGGAATCCAGATTGGAAAAGAAGTAAAACTCTCCCTGTTTGCAGATGATATGATCCTCTACATAGAAAACCCTAAAGACTCCACCAGAAAATTATTAGAGCTAATCAATGAATATAGTAAAGTTGCAGGATAGAAAATTAACACACATAAATCCCTTGCATTCCTATACACTAACAATGAGAAAACAGAAAGAGAAATTAAGGAAACAATCCCATATACCATTGAAATGAAAAGAATAAAATACTTAGGAATATATCTACCTAAAGAAACAAAAGACCTATATATAGAAAACTATAAAATACTGATGAAAGAAATCAAAGAGGACACAAATAGATGGAGAAATATACCATGTTCATGGATTGGAAGAATCAATATAGTGAAAATGAATATACTACCCAAAGCAATCTATAGATTCAATGCAACCCCTATCAAGCTACCAATGGTATTTTTCACAGAACTAGAACAAATAATTTCACAATTTGTATGGAAATACAAAAAACCTCAAATAGCCAAAGCAATCTTGAGAAAGAAGAATGGAACTGGAGGAATCAACCTGCCTGACTTCAGGCTCTACTAAAAAGCCACAGTCATCAAGACAGTATGGTACTGGCACAAACACAGAAATATAGATCAATGGAACAAAATAGAAAGCCCAGAGATAAGTCCATGCACCTATGGACACCTTATCTTTGACAAAGGAGGCAAGAATATACAATGGAGAAAAGACAATCTCTTTAACAAGTGGTGCTGGGAAAACTGGTCAACCACTTGTAAAAGAATAAAACTAGAACACTTTCTAACACCATACACAAAAATAAACTCAAAATGGATTAAAGATCTAAATGTAAGACCAGAAACTATAAAACTCCTAGAGGAGAACATAGGCAAAACACTCTCCGACATAAATCACAGCAGGATCCTCTGTGACCCGCCTCCCAGAGTACTGGAAATAAAAGCAAAAATAAACAAATGGGACCTAATTAAACATAAAAGCTTTTGCACACCAAAGGAAACTATAAGCAAGGTGAAAAGACAGCCTTCAGAATGGGAGAAAATAACAGCAAACAAAGCAACCGACAAAGAATTGATCTCAAAAATATACAAGCAACTCCTGCAGCTCAATTCCAGAATAAACAACCCAATCAAAAAATGGGCCAAAGAACTAAACAGACATTTCTCCAAAGAAGACATACAGATGGCTAACAAACACATGAAAAGATGCTCAACATCATTCATTATCAGAGAAATGCAAATCAAAACCACAATGAAGTACCATTTCACACCAGTCAGAATGGCTGCTATCCAAAAGTCTACAAGCAATAAATGCTGGAGAGGGTGTGGAGAAAAGGGAACCCTCTTACACTGTTGGTGGGAATGCATACTAGTACAGCCACTATGGAGAACAGTATGGAGATTCCTTAAAAAACTGGAAATAGAACTGCCATACGACCCAGCAATCCCACTGCTGGGCATACACACTGAGGAAACCAGAATTGAAAGAGACAAGTGTACCCCAATGTTCATTGCAGCACTGTTTATAATAGCCAGGACATGGAAGCAACCTAGATGTCCATCAGCAGACAAATGGATAAGAAAGCTGTGGTACATATACATAATGGACTATTACTCAGCCATTAAAAAGAATGCATTTGAATCAGCTCTAATGAGGTGGATGAAACTGGAGCCTATTATAGAGTGAAGTAAGCCAGAAAGAAAAACATCAATACAGTATACTAATGCATATATATGGAATTTAGAAAGATGGTAATGATAACCCTATATGCAAGATAGCAAAAGAGACAGATGTATAGAACAGTCTTTTGGACTCTGTGGGAGAGGGCAAGGGTGGGATGATTTGGGAGAATGGCACCGAAACATGTATATTACCATATGTGAAACGGATTGCCAGTCCAGGTTCAACGCATGAGACAGGGTGCTCAGGGCTGGTGCATTGGGATGACCCAGAGGGATGAGATGGGGAGGGAGATGGGAGGGGGGTTCAGGATGGGCAACACACGTACACTCATGGTGGATCCATGTCAATGTATGGCAAAACCACTACAATATTGTAAAGTAATTAGCCCCCAATTAAAATAAATAAATTTATATTAAAAAAAAAAAGAAAACAAAAGAACCACATCTGTTTTTAATGCAAAAAAACCTGGACATTTTAAAAGAGACTGCCATGTGCAACTTCCCTGGCAGTCCAGTGGTTAAGACTCCAAGCTTCCAATGAAGGAGGCTCAGGGTTCAATTCTTGGTCAGGGAACTAAGATCCCACATACTGTGTGGCAAGGCCAAAAATAAAATTTAAAAAGGCTGCCACAGGTTTAAATTAGACTCAGGACATGATGATTTTAATAAGGAACAGGGGTGCTCCCAGGACTATGAGAAGGTATTCCCTCTCCTCACAAACACCTCAGATGAAACCAAAATAACATTCAGAAGGGCAACTTCTAAATTCTAAGGCCCTTGTAGACATGGAGGCAACCTTATCCATTCTCAGCCCTACCCTCATTCACTGCCCTCTCCCCCAGAGTAAACAGAAAATTCAAATTACAGGTGTTTCTAATTTACCTATGTTAGTTTTAAAATCAGAAACAATAATATTCCAGTTAGAACTATCTCAGGAAGACACGTGTTCCTTTTCGTGAAATGCACTCCAATTCATTTGATAGGATGAGCCCTCTTAGAGGCATGTAATGCCCATACTGCCTGAAGGGTGAAGTGATTTTAGAGTTAGAAAACTTCAATTCAGACCAGAACATAATGACCAAGAAACATGGCTGGGAAAACAAAAGCTCAGACAGATAAGGGGAAACGGATGACTCAGTTACAAGTGCCTGAGGAATTATGGTCATTGTCCTCCTCAGAATTTGGAAAAATCGAGTCAGCCACTTCAATTAGAATAACTACTGATGGCGCTTCCCCAGCGGCCCAGTGGTTAGGGCGCCTCACTTTCACTTCAGGGGGCACGAGTTCGATGCCTGGTGGGGCATCTAAGATCTCACATGCTGCTCAGCAGAGCCAAAAATAAATAAAAAGCAACTGAAAAATAACAACAACAATTATTGACAATCCCAAGCCTCTACCCAGTATTTGGCAATAACTATTTCGTTTTTTTCCTAAATATTTATTTACTTGCCTGTACTGGGTCTTCGTTTAGGCATACAGAAATCTAGTTCCCTGACCAGGGATGGAACCTGGGCCCCTTACACTGTGAGTGCAGGCTTAGCCACCAGGGAAGTCCCGACAAAACCTATTTAGACCAGAGGCATTCCTGTTATTCAGAAATTCCTTGAGAACAAACTTACAATTCCTCATACTAGTCCTTGCAGTACCCCCATTTTGCTGGCAAAAAAGTCAAATGCAACAGGACATGAGACCTATAAATAACACTGTGATTCCTCACCACCCTGTGGTTCCTAATCCTCACACCTTACTCTCAGGCATTCCAGCAGACACCTGTTATTTTGCAGTAAGAGACCTATGCAGTGTGTTCTTTAGTATTCTGGTGTAAGAGAAAAGCCAACGTCTTTTTGACTTTACATGGGAAGACCATCTGAACACCTAGATGCCACAAGGATACACTGAAAGCCCTACTTATTTTTCTCAAATACTTAAAGCTGATTGGGCTGATGGACACTTTCCTAATGACTGTTTTAACTGAATATGTAGACGATTTGCTTTTGTGGTGTAGAACTGAACAGAGAAACTGTGCATCTGTTACAAGAGTTAGCCTCTAAGGGACATAAGGTGTCCAAAGAAGAACTGTTAACTGACTCTCAAAAAATTAAGGAAATCTTGGCTTTCTTGCTTCCCAGAACAAAGCAGCAGCTAAGAGGGACTTCCCTGGTTGTTCAGTGGTTCAGAATCTGCCTGCCAGTGTAGGGGACACAGGTTTGATTCTTGGTGCCACAGTAAGAGCAACCATTGCAATGAGAAGCCCTAGCGCCAGTACTAGAGAGTAGCCCCCACTAACTGCAACTCGAGAAAGCCTGCACACAGCAGCAAAGACTCAGCATAGCCAAATATAACTTTTTTTTCAATTTAGGGGAAAAAAAAAGAAAAACAGATGAGGCAATTTCCAGGTCTGACTGCATACTGCAGGAACTGGATATCTAATTTGTCCCTCATGCCCCAATTCCTCTATGTGTTACTAAAGTCTAACGGACCAGTTAGACTTGAACCAACATCTAAAGTCTAACGGCTGCACGGTGCTGGGGCGGCGGTGAGGAGATACCACATGTCCAAGGACAAAGGAGAAGTCCCAGCAAGATGGTAGAAGGGGCGAATTCACGTCTAGAATCACACCCCATTCCCACCAGAGATGCTCAGAGGGCTCAAACAAACCTTGTGCACACCAGGACCCAGGGATCCCACAAAGACTGAGACAGAACTGTGTTTGAGCATCTCCTGTGGAGGTACGGGTCAGCAGTGGACTGCCACAGGGACAGGGGCTTTGGGTGCAGCAGACCTGGGTATGGCATAAGCCTCTTGAAGGAGGTCACCATTAACCCCACCAAAGAGCTGCCAGAGGAGAAGGCAAGGGCAACCCACTCCAGCACTCTTGCCTGGAAACTCCCATGGACAGGGGAGCCTGGTAGGCTGCAGTCCATGCAGTTGCTAAGAGTCGGACACGACTGAGCGACTTCACTTTCACTTTTTACTTTCATGCATTGGAGAAGGAAATGGCAACCCACTCCAGTGTTCTTGCCTGGAGAATCCCAGGGACGGGAGAGCCTGGTGGGCTGCCATCCTTGGGGTCGCACAGAGTCGGACACAACTGAAGCGACGCAGCAGCAGCAGCAGCAGAGCTACCAGAACTTACACAGGACTGGGAAATAGACTCTTGGAGGGC
Organism: Bos taurus; assembly: GCF_002263795.3. NCBI lineage: Eukaryota > Metazoa > Chordata > Mammalia > Artiodactyla > Bovidae > Bos > Bos taurus. The sequence goes on along the minus strand of NC_037334.1, from coordinate 12,879,319 downwards.
ACAAACAGAACATTATGTGCACCAGGACCCAGGAGAAAGGAGCAGTGACCCCACAAGAGACTGACCCAGACCTGCCCGGGAGCATCCACATCTCCAGCGGAGGTGTGGGTCGGTGGTGGCCTGCTGCAGGGTTGGGGGAACTGAGTGTAGCAGTACTTGCATGGGATCTTTTGAAGGAAGTCACCATTATCTTCACTACCTCCACCAGTTTGCTGCTGCTACTGCTGCTAAGTCACTTCAGTCATGTCCGACTCTGCGACCCCATAGACGGCAGCCCACCAGGCTCCCCCGTCCCTGGGATTCTCCAGGCAAGAACACTGGAGTGGGTTGCCATTTCCTTCTTCAATGCATGAAACTGAAAAGTGAAAGTGAAGTCGCTCAGTCATGTCCGACCCTCAGCAACCCCATGGACTTTAGCCTTGCAGGCTCCTCCATCCATGGGATTTTCCAGGCAAGAGTACTGGAGTGGGGTGCCATTACCTTCTCCGTCCACCAGTTTGGCCCCAGGTAAATAGCAGGGAGGGAACACATCTCCACCCATCAACAGAAAATTGGATTAAAGATTTACTGATCACGGCCCCGCCCATCAGGAAGCTTCCATAAGCCTCTTATCCTTCTCCATCAGAGGGCAGACAGACTGAAAACCACAATCACAGAAAACTAACTGATCTGATCATATGGACCACAGCCTTGTCTAACTCAGTGAAACTATAAGCCATGCCATGTAGGGCCACCCAAGACAGACGGGTCATGGTGGAGAGGTCTGACAGAATGTGGTTCACTGGAGAAGGGAATGGCAAACCACCTCAGTATTCTTGCCTCGAGAATCCCATGAACAGTATGAAAAGGCAAAAAGATAGGATACTGAAAGATTAACTCCCCAAGTCGGTAGGTGTGCAATATGCTACTGGAGATCAGTGGAGAAATAACTCCAGAAAGAATGAAGAGAGGGAGCCAAAGCAAAAACAACACCCAAGTGTGGATGTGACTGGTGATGGAAGTAAAGTCTGATGCTGTAAAGAGCAATAACGCATAGGAACCTGGAATGTCAGGTCCATGAATCAAGGCAAACTGGAAGGGGTCAAACAGGAGATGGCAAGAGTGAACATTGACATTTTAGGAATCAGTGAACTAAGATGGACTGGAATGGGTGAATTAAACTCAGATGACCATTATATCTACTATTGTGGGCAAGAATCCCTTACAATAAATGGAGTAGCTAGCCATCATAGTCAACAGAAGAGTCTGAAATGCAGTACTTGGATGCAATCTCAAAAATGACAGAGTGATCTCTGTTCGTTTCCAAGGCAAGCCATTCAATATCACGGTAATTCAAGTCTATGCCCCGACCAGTAATGCTGAAGAAGCTGAAGTTGAACAGTTCTATGACAACCTACAAGACCTTCTAGAACTAACACCCTGAAAAGACATCCTTTTCATTATAGGGAACTGGGATGCAAAAGTAGGAAGTCAAGAAACACCTGGAGTAACAGGCAAATTTGGCCTTGGAATACAGAATGAAGCAGGGCAAAAGCTAATAGAATTTTGCCAAGAGAACACACTGGTCACAGCAAACACACTCTTCCAACAGCACAAGAGAAGACTCTACACATGGACATCACCAGATGGTCAATACTGAAATCAGACTGATTATATTCTTTGCAGCCAACTATGTAGAAGCTCTATACAGTCCACAAAAACAAGACTGGGAGCTGACTGTGGCTCAGATCATGAACTCCTTATTGCCAAATTCAGATTTCAATTGAAGAAAGTAGGGAAAATCACTAGACCATTCAGGTAGAACCTAAATCAAATCCCTTATGATTATACGGAAGTTAGAAATAGACCCAAGGGATTAGATCTGATAGACAGAATGCCTGATGAACTATGGATGGAGGTTTGTGACACTGTACAGGAGACAAGGATCAAGACCATCCCCAAGAAAAAGAAATGCAAAAAAGCAAAATGGCTGTCTGAGGAGACTTTACAAATAGCTGTGAAAAGAAGAGAAGCAGAAAACAAAGGATAAAAGGAAAGATATACCCATTTGAATGCAGAGTTCCAAAGACTAGCAAGGAGAAATAAGAACGCCTTCCTCAGTGATCAGTGCAAAGAAACAGAGGAAAACAATAGAGTGGGAAAGACCAGAGATCTCCTCAAGAAAATTAGAGATACCAAGGGAACATTTCATGCAAAGATGGGCTCAAAAAAGGACAGAAAAGGTATGGACCTAACAGAAGCAGAAATATTAAGAAGAGGTGGCAAGAATACACAGAAGAACTGTACAAAAAAGATCTTTATGACCCAGATGATCACAATTCTATGATCACTCACATAGAGCCAGACATCCTGGAACACGAAGTCAAGTAGGCCTTAGGAAGCATCACTATGAACAAAGCTAGTGGAAGTGATGGCATTCCAATTGAGCTATTTCAAGTCCTAAAAGATGATGCTGTGAAAGTGCTGCACTCAATATGCCAGCAAATTTGGAAAACTCAGCAGTAGCCACAGGACTGGAAAAGGTCAGCTTTCACTCCAATCCCAAAGAAAGGCAATGCCAAAGAATGCTCAAACTACGGCACAATTGCACTCATCTCACACGCTAGTAAAGTAATGCTCAAAATTCTCCAAGCCAGGCTTCAATCGTACCTGAACCCTGAACTTCCAGATGTGCAAGCTGGATTTAGAGAAGGCAGAGGAACCAGAGATCAAATTGCCAACATCCGCTGGATCATGAAAAAAGGAAGAGAATTCCAGAAAAACATCAATTTCTGCTTATTGACTATGCAAAGCCTATGACTGTGTGGATCACAGTAAACTGTGGAAAATTCTGAAGGAGATGGGAATACCAGACCACCTGACCTGCCTCTTGAGAAACCTATACGCAGATCAGGAAGCAACAGTTAGAACTGGACATGGAACTGGTTCCAAATTGGGAAAGGAGTACGTCAAGGCTGTATATTGTCACCCTGCTTATTTAACTTATATGCAGAGTACATCATAAGAAACGCTGGGCTGGGGGAAGCACAAGCTGGAATCAAGACTGCCTGGAGAAATATAAATAACCTGGAGAAATATCAGATATGCAGATGACACCACCTTTATGACAGAAAGTGAAGAAGAACTAAAAAGCCTCTTGATGAAAGTGAAAGAGGAGAGTAAAAAAGTTGGCTTAAAGCTCAACATTCAGAAAATTAAGATCATGGCATCCGGTCCCACCACTTCATGGCAAATAGATGGGGAAACAATGGAAACAGTGACAGACTTTATTTTTTTTGGTCTCCAAAATCACTGTAGATGGCAATGGCAGCCATGAAATTAAAAGACGCTTACTCCTTGGAAGGAAAGTTATGACCAACCTAGACAGCATATTAAGAAGCAGAGACATTACTTTGCCAACAAGGGTCCATCTAGTCAAGGCTACGGGTTTTCCTGTAGTCATGTATGGATGTGAGAGTTGGACTATAAAGAAAGCTGAGGGCCGAAGAATTGATTCTTTTGAACTGTGATGTTGGAGAAGACTCTTGAGAGTCGCTTGGACTGCAAGGAAATCCAACCAGTCCATCCTAAAGGAAATCAGTCCTGAATATTCACTGGAAGGACTGATGTTGAATTTTAATTTAAAATTTTCTAATTTTTGTTTGCTTTTATTTTTTGGCTGCACTGGAACTCCAATACTTTGGCAACCTCATGCGAAGAACTGACTCATTTGAAAAGACCCTGATGCTGGGAAAGATTGAAGGTGGGAGGAGAAGGGGACGACAGAGGATGAGATGGTTGGATGGCATCACTGACTCGATGGACTTGAGTTTGAGTAAATCCAGGAGTTGGTGATGGATAGGGAGGCCTGGCGTGCTGCAGTCCACAGAGTCACAAAGAGTCAGATATGACTGAGCAACTGAACTGAACTCAACAGGCCAGACCTAATTGAATGCACAACAGAAGAAAAGGCTACGTAGTAAAATCTGCATGGGCTCGAGAATAAGGCCATCCTGGAAGGACTGATGCTGAAGCTGAAACTCCAATACTTTGGCCATCTCATGCGAAGAGTTGACTCATTGGAAAAGACTCTGATGCTGGGAGGGATTAGGGGCAGGAGGAGAAGGGGACGACAGAGGATGAGATGGTTGGATGGCATCACCGACTTGATGGACTTGAGTTTGAGTAAATCCAGGAGTTGGTGATGGACAGGGAGGCCTGGCATGCTGTGATTCATGGGGTCACAATGAGTCAGACACGACTGAGCAACTGAACTATAAGTTACCATTTTTATCTTTTCTGGGCATGAAGATAAGAGAAACAGTCTACGGATGTTAACTCTGACCACAGTGACTAGCATCAACCCACAGGATATTATAGTCAGCAGCTAGCTTCAGTAGTAAAAGGCCTCCCACTCTTTAGGGAGGAGTCATTTCAATGACCGCTCTGTTGTGCAAAGCTAGTGAAGAACTTAGGATGGCGTCTCTTTTGACTATCTCCACTCAGTTGAACCTCTTGAATTCTCATCACACTTGGCATTATTCTGTGAGCCAACTCTCCTCTCACGAGGTATGGTTGCTTTCTTTACCTAATATTATTGTGGCTTGATGTAGTAATCTTGACCATGCAACTTTACTTTCAGCAACCCAGGATGATAATGACCATGACTGTACTATGCTAACTCATTACCTTCTTACAAGATGACTTAACAAGAAATTCCTATTGATACTGCTAACTTAATTTTCTTTAACAGATGGATTTCACTTAAAGGATGTACTGGGACATTACCTAGCTGGATATGCAATAATATCCATGGTGGACATAATTGAAAGCTCTTATTCACCAGGCTCAAAGTTGGCACAACAGGCTGCATTAATTGCTCTATACAGAGCTTGCCAGCTAGCTAAGGATTAAGTAGCAAGTATTTACATTGACAGCTACTCTGCTTTAGGAGTAGCTCTTGATTTTGGAATCCTCTGAAAGAGAAGGGTACTTCTTACTTCCTCAGGCCAACCCATAAAGAATAAGAAGCTAGTGTCAGAATTTTATTAGACTCTATACAATTACCTAAACAACTGGACATTATTAAACTACCTGGACATTTCAAATTTGATTCAATAGAGGCTAAAGGGAATTTACTGACACAGCTGCTAAAGGAGGTGCTTTAAGTTCTATTTCTGTCTAGTTGCAAGAATGTCTGCTGCTCAAACCTGACCCCCAGTGTAGCTGTTAGGAAACTTCTACAGGCTCACAACTCAGTACCGGGGACTTCCCTGGTGGCCCAGTGGTAAAGAATCCACCTGCCAATGCTGGGGACATGGGTTTGATCCCTAATCCCGGAAGATCCCACATGATGTGGGGCAACTAAGCCTGTGCACGTAACTCCTGAGCCCTCACACCAAGAGCCCATGCTCCACAGCTAGAGGAGCCACCACAAGGAGAAGCCTGTGCACTGCAATCAGAGAGTAGCCTCTGCCAGAGCAACTAGAGAAACTCCGAAGGCAGCGATGAAGACCCAGTGCAGCCAGAAAATAAAAGCAAACAAAAATTAGAAAATTTTAAATTAAAAAAACTTAGTACCAGAAGATGAAAAATATAGAAAAAGAAAGGTTGATCCTTTGATCCCACCTCACAAGTATGGCTTAGACCAAGTAAGAGACTTGTAGTGCCTATAGGAGCTCAGTTATCCTTACTCCAGCATGTATCTTCCCCGGCCCATTTGGCTCCTGAAAAAATAATTTCATGGGGGAAACAGGTCGGTTCTCCCTTGAGCTGGCCCGCTGTTCTACAGCATTTCCCACTCTAATAAACTTTATTTCCCTCTCAAAAAAAATAATAATAATTTTATGGGGGAAACAGTGTATGTGGAAGCCCATCCCTATGGTAGCCTGCAGGACACATACTCAATGCACTGGTTGCCCTAAGTATAATCTCAGAAAACCACTCCATGTGTCACAAGGTCACCTTCCCCTTCCTAAAGACCTCTTGAGTTACGGCAATTGGAAGGATACAAATATATTTTGGCAATGATTTGTGTCTTCACACTGATTGAAGCTCTTCCTGAACAAGAGCAACAGATTAAACAGACGATGAACTGCTCTCGGGGGCTTCCCTGGTGGCTCAGTGGTAAAGAATCCACCTGCAATGCAGGAGCTGTGAGTTCTATCCCTGGGCAACCCACTCCAGTATTCTTGCCTTGACAATCCCAAGGACAGAGGAGCCTGGCATGCTACAGTCCACAGGGTCACAAAGAGTTGGACACAACTGAGCAACTGAGCACACACAGAAACTGCTATTGGAAAAGGTATTTCCTGTTTGGGGGATCCCTTCTGAGTTGCATAGTGACTTAAGGACTCACTTCACCTAACAAATAATTAAATCCATTTCTAATATTTGGCCAATGATACAGCATGTTCAGTGTACTTATATTCCCCAAACTTCACGACTGGTGGAAAGAATTAACAATACCATCAAAACTCACTTGTCAAAACTCTCACAGACTTGCATGGCCAAAAGCTCTCCCTTTGGTTCCTCTCAAACTTAGATCCACTCTTTTGGGTAAAACATCACTTGTCTCCTTTTGAAATAATCACTGGGCAACCTATGTGCATAGATGAAGGCATGTATGAATTAGTATTACTTAAAGGTGATACATTACTGTCAAAAGGGCTCATTAAAGCACTTAAAAGAAAATGAAAAACTAGTAACTATTTTCACAGCGAGCACCTGGGAGACAAAGACCTTAAGGACCACAGGCTACTACCTGGAGATTCTGTCTACTGGAAAAGACACAAAATAAAGGACTCTTTGTGCTTCCCTGGCAGCCCAGTGGTAAAGAATTTGCCTGCTGATGCGGGAGACAATGGGTTCGATCCCTGGGTTGGGAAGATAGCCTGAAGAAGGCAATGACAACCCACTCCAGTATTCTTGCCTGGAGAATCCCATGGACAGAGAAGCCTGGCGGGCTACAGTCCCTGGGGTCACGAAAGAGTAAGACACAACTTAAGAGACTAAAACAACAACAAAGAACTCTTTACAGCCACACTGAAAGGGGCGATAACTTATGGTGGTCAGTGTCAAGTTCATGACCTCCAAAGGAGATTTCACTCCAGAACCAAAAATGCACTCAGTCACTCACAGCTTTGTGCAGCAGAGATTGTATTAAAGTGAAAGGACAGAGAAAGCTTCTGACATAGACATCAGAAGGGGGTATAAAGAGTACCCACCATGGTTGACTTAAGTAGAGCATTATATACGTCTTCAACGGGTTACTAGTAATAGATCAAAAGAATATCTCAAGGTCATAAAGGTCTCACCAGACCCTCTCCTGCAACACACATCTTGAGATAACATCAGTACAAGATTAGCCAGAAGGAACAGAGTTCATGTTCTCAAGATAGATACATTGCTGTTATTTAGTCATTAACATGGAGCCTACCTAAGACAAAGAATGTACATTACACCTCCTTCTTAAGGGGGCCTTGGACTCCTTATCAACCTGCCTAATGTTAACTGTATCCAGGGCCATATCAGGTATTACTAACAAATTCTGGTGCTCCAGATCTTAAAGGAGTAAGCTCTTGGATTCATATTTATCACCTTAAAAAGACTTCTCCCAGGACTTCCTGGTGGTCCAGTGGCTAAGAATCTGCCTTGCAATTCAGGTGATATGGGTCCAAACCCTGGTCAGGGAACTAAGATCCCACGTTCTGAGAGCAACTGAGCCCACGCTGCAGCTACTGAAGCCTATGTGCTGCAACAAAAGATCCCACAGGATGCAATGATAGACCTCTTGAGCCACAACCAAGACCTGACGCAGCCAAATAAAATGTTTTTAGTTTAAAAAAAATAAAAAGACCTCTCCTGAATGGATACAATTTAAATGTCCCCTCCTGACACCCAGCTTCTACTCACCAGCTCTAGCAGACCAGAATGAGAAGATGACACCTGAAGTAGACAGTTGACCCAAGATGCTAGACAAGGCCTGTATAATGGTCACCTTGATTTCTTACATTTCTGCTTATGAGCCAAATGTATTTTCCTTGGGTTCAATCAGATGTATGCATCAAAATCAATCCAACTGCTGGGTTTTTGGCCAGTTACTTACATCCAGCACTTCTAAATTACCCTGACGGATTTTACCTCTCTGGGGTTCAGACTGGCTAGTCTTCAGTGATTTTATTACCAGAACCTCTAGTACCAGGCAAGCTACAGCTGGTATTGACAGAGTCAATTCCTAGGAAGATTGATAAGAAGTCCAGGGTCCCGAGCAGGAGAAAGTGGTCCAAGGCTCTCAAGGAAGAGAAAAGGACAAACATTCTTTTTCTACATTGCTTTGTCTTAGTCAGTATAACAAGGTATCTTGCTTGAGAACATATTTCTCCTTAACAAGAACCTTCTGACTAATCCTGTTATCTTAACAGGTATGTGTGGGAGTGGGTCTGGTGAGACCTTTCCATTGTTAGTTCTAATCTTGTTAATTTAAGATGCATGCTGTGGGAGTGAGTCTGGTAAAAGTATCAGATCAGATCGGTCGCTCAGTCCTGTCCAACTCTTTGCGACCCCATGAATCGCAGCATGCCAGACCTCCCTGTCCATCACCAACTCCCAGAGTTCACTCAAACTCATGTCCATCGAGTCAGTGATGCCATACAGCCATCTCATCCTCTGTCGTCCCCTTCTCCTCTTGCCCCCAATCCCTCCCAGCATCAGAGTCTTTTCCAGTGAGTCAACTCTTCACATGAGGTGGCCAAAGTACTGGAGTTTCAGCTTTAGCATCATTCCTTCCAAAGAAATCCCAGGGCTGATCTCCTTCAGAATGGACTGGTTAGATCTCCTTGCAGTCCAAGGGACTCTCAAGAGTCTTCTCCAACACCACAGTTCAAAAGCATCAATTCTTCGGCGCTCAGCCTTCTTCACAGTCCAACTCTCACATCCATACATGACTACAGGAAAAACCATAGCCTTGACTAGATGGACCTTTGTTGGCAAAGTAATGTCTCTGCTTTTGAATGTGCTATCTAGGTTGGTCATAACTTTCCTTCCAAGGAGTAAGCGTCTTTTAATTTCATGGCTGCAGTCAGCATCTGTAGTGATTTTGGAGCCCACAAAAATAAAGTCTGACACTGTTTCCACTGTTTCCCCATCTATTTCCCATGAAGTGATGGGATCAGATGCCATGATCTTCGTTTTCTGAATGTTGAGCTTTAAGCCAACTTTTCCACTCTCCTCTTTCACTTTCATCAAGAGGCTTTTTAGTTCCTCTTCACTTTCTGCCATAAGGGTGGTGTCATCTGCATATCTGAGGTTATTGATATTTCTCCCGGCAATCTTGATTCCAGCTTGTGTTTCTTCCAGTCCAGAGTTTCTCATGATGTACTCTGCATAGAAGTTAAATAAGCAGGGTGACAATATACAGCCTTGACGAACTCCTTTTCCTATTTGGAACCAGTCTGTTGCTCCATGTCCAATTCTAACTGTTGCTTCCTGACCTGCATACAAATTTCTCAAGAGGCAGATCAGGTGGTCTGGTATTCCCATCTCTTTCAGAATTTTCCACAGTTTATTCTGATCCACACAGTCAAAGGCTTTGGCATAGTCAATAAAGCAGAAATAGATGTTTTTCTGCAACTCTCTTGCTTTTTCCATGATCCAGCGGATGTTGGCAATTTGATCTCTGGTTCCTCTGCCTTTTCTAAAACCAGCTTGAACACTAGGAAGTTCACGGTTCACATATTGCTGAAGCCTGGCTTGGAGAATTTTGAGCATTACTTTACTAGCGTGTTGAGATGAGTGCAATTGTGCAGTAGCTTGAGCATTCTTTGGCATTGCCTTTCTTTGGGATTGGAATGAAAACTGACCTTTTCCAGTCCTGTGGCCACTGCTGAGTTTTCCAAATTTGCTGGCATAAGGCATTAATAAGACTAGTGTGTGGGAGTGGGCACTCTCCATCCCTCTTCTGATGTCTGTGTCAGAAGCTTTCTCTGGCGCTTTTATACTTTAATAAAACTCTGTTATACAAAAGCTCTCAAGTGTCGAGTGATCAAGCCTGGTCCCTGGTCCCGAAGCTAAATCTTCCTTGGAGATCATGTAAGCTATCAGTATCACTCGGTAGGGCCCTCTTACGTGGCCAACTAGTGACACCTGTTCTGAAAGTGAAAGTGAAGTCACTCAGTCGTGTCCAACTCTTTGCGACCCCATGGACTGCAGCCTACCAGGCTCCTCCATCCAAGGGATTTTCCACGCAAGAATACTGGAGTGAGTTGCCATTTCCTTCTCCAGAGGATCTTCCCAACCCAGGGATCGAACCCAGGTCTCCTGCATCGTAGTCAGAGGCTTTACAGTCTGAGCCACCAGAGAAGTCACACCTGTTTTGAACCTGACCATAAATATTCCTTTTCACTAGATGTTACTCAGCCCCAGTCAGAACAACATGCTAGAGTTAAACCTAAAAATACAACCCATCTTTTTGGTGGTGTTATTCCCCAGTTAGGGGATGAATTTATTTGGAAATCCCAGGATAAGGCCACCTATATATGAAGGCCTCTCTTTGCTGGGAACAAACCAAGTATACCAAAGACAATCAACCCAACAATATGAATAAAACAGGGTGAATACTGCCTGAAAATTGTCAACATATATAACTTTAAGAACCAGTGGTTCTAGACTTCCCTGGTGGTCCAGTGGTTAAGACTCTGAGCTTCCAATGTAGGGATACAAGGTTTGATCCCTGGTCCAGGAACTAGATCCCATATGCCACAACTAAGAGCCCACATGCTGCAACTAAGACCCAGCACAGCCAATTAAATTTAAAAACAAAAAACAGTGATTCAAGACTGCCACAGCAGTTCACTAGTTGGGACTCCGTGCTTCCATCACAATGAAGTAAAAGTCACTCAGTCGTGTCCGACTCTTTGCAACCCCATAGACTATACAGTCTATGGAATTCTCCAGGCCAGAATACTGGAGTGGGTAGCCATTCCCTTCTCCAGAGGATCTTCCCAAACCAGGGATCAAACCCAGGTCTCCCATATGGCAGGTGGATTCTTTACCAGCTAAGCCACCAGGGAAGCCCAAGAATACTGGAGTGGGTAGCCTATCTCTTCTCCAGTGGGGATCTGACCCAGGAATCAAACCAGGGTCTCCTGCATTGCAGGTGGATTCTTTACAAGCTGAACTATCAGGGAAGCCCTATAGGCGGGATCTTACCATACCACAGGGGGCATGGTAAGATCCCACATATCATGTAGTGCAGCCAAAAAATTAAAAAAAAAAAATAGTGACTAGAACTGCCTGGTTGGGAGAGCCAGGAATACACTGGGTGGCTCCTAATAAGACCCAATGTATCAGTGGAACAAATTTAAGATCTTGATTTCCCTCAGGTTGGCTAGGAAAATGCATAGTTGACTTCCCTTGGGCCCAGGATCAACTATGGAAACACCTTGGAAATAACCCCTGCCAATCTACCTTTAATTGGGAGCACATTGGGTTCAATCAGTTTTCCATTAGTGTGATCATCTGGCCGAGATATTTGTTCCTTCACTTGGAGAAGGTGATATTACTCACATAAGTGAAAGTTGAAAGTCAAAGTCGCTCAGTCGTGCAGACTCTTTATGACCCCAAGGACTATACAGTCCATAGAATTCTCCAGGCTAGAATACTAGAGCCTTTCTCTTCTCCAGGGGATCTTCTGAACCCAGGGATCAAACCCAGGTCTCCCACATTGCTGCCAGATTCTTTACCAGCTGAGCCACAAGGGAAGCCTTTACTCACATAAAGGCTTTAACAAAATGTACCCAGAAAGCCTTGATTAACAGTAATCAAGCTATTGGTGTGCTCAACTTGGAAGTTTCCATGATGAAAAAAGCAGTCCTACAGAATCGTTCGTCTCCAGATATTCTAACTGCTTTCCAATGCGGAACTTCAACTATCAAACTATGTTTTGATACCTGATGAGTTTTCTAATATAACCTGTGTCACAACACACATGAAGAATCAGATTTCTGCTCTGAATGATCCTCTTCCCAATTTTAGGGAAACTACTAGGACAGTGGTTTGGTTCAGGAGGATCCTGGTTTAAATCTTTACTGGTGACATTGTTACTCCTACTCATGATTTTGATTATCATTTGTATGTTATAAAGTGGCTGTTTCTTGCCTTCTGTGCTATGTATTTCCTACTCCTACTAAGATAATGACATCTAAACAACGTGAAACTATTGACCGCATGATCGCATCTTTAGTTCTCTATGAAATCATGGACACGCACAATGCACATGAATGGTAAAACTAGCCTAAAAGTCCTGTTGGACAACTTTTCAGGTAACAAAGCCAGGGAGGGGCAGTGCTGACAGGACAGATCAGCCATGAAAGTTTACCAAGACAAACTTCCAACCAAAGGACTTCCCGTAGGAAAGACAACCGGAAAGGCACAAGGATTCCATGTGATGTAGTTCTAGCTGGTTGTTTTCGGCTTTCTCTCATGTAAAAATATCCACAGAGAAGACATAAATCCGTAAAATAAGCATACGTCCTTGGCTCTGTGGGAAAAATGATAATTAAAACCCTGCATCTGGGACTTCCCTGGTGGTCCAATGCTCCCAATGCAGGGGACCGGGGTTCCAGCCCCGGTCAGGGAACTAGATCCCACAAGCCGAAACTAAGAGTTCGCATGAAAAAAAATAATAATAATAAGAGTTCGCATGCTACAACTAAAGATTCCGCTTGCACAACAAAGGTGGAAAATTCCACGTGCTGCAATTAAGACCCAACGCGACCAAACAAATAAACATTAAAATAAAGTACTGCGTCCACTTGAGTGCACCCAGAGAACCACTATTGGATGATAATAACATCACGACCGGAGGACGAACGCTTGCGTTTGAAAAAGTGGGATGGGTTCTGGACATTCAGGCATTTATTGCCAGCCCTGGGAAGAGCTAGACCCAGGGGCCCCAGGGGTAGGTGGGTAGGGGCATGAATTTGAGCCCTGCTTCTCAAACATTTGGAAAACTCAGGAGAAAACGGGACTGTGGACCCCCCCCCCCACACCCGCCCCAGAGACCACAGCGCCTCCCACGCACGAACCCACGGTGACTGAGTCAAGACTGTCCTTTGTTGACCTTCCCCGTGCTCACCGCACGATACGGGGCAGACAACAGGCAGGCTGCGGGAACAGAGAGGCTCCAGTCCTGGAGGCAATGATGCCGGGGGCCGTGACTGGGCCAGACGCTCGGGGTACCAGCTGCCAGCCCAAGAACCACGCTGTGAATCAGACAGGACTGAGGTCCGAGCGGCGCCCCAGACGATTCGGCTCCGCAAACTCGAACTGAGAGCGGGAAGGGCCGGGCCCAGCCATGGCCAGTTACGTCCAGCTCTTGTCCCCCGTATTCACCATTTTGTGGCTTCCGGTGTCCCTCTAGAGTCGTCACTAGGGCCCCCACGTCCGGTCCCACGACTGGTGTAGGTCACAGCGAGACAAACGTAGCGACAGAGCCACTGGGGGCCCTCGCGGTCGAAGGCAACGCCAATCCACCCTGAGAATGGTGTGAGGGACGGCCACGCCGCTGTTTACGTTTACGTTAAGGGAGCGTCTGCCCACCCACCTTCCCCAGAGGCGCCCCTAATTGGACATTTCTTAAGGCTCCGCCCCTTTGCGCCTAAGCATTCAGATCAGATCAGATCAGATCAGTCGCTCAGTCGTGTCCGACTCTTTGAGACCCGATGAATCGCAGCACGCCAGGCCTCCCTGTCCATCACCAACTCCCGGAGTTCACTCAGACTCATGTCCATCGAGTCAGTGATGCCATCCAGCCATCTCATCCTCTGTCGTCCCCTTCTCCTCCTGCCCCCAATCCCTCCCAGCATCAGACTCTTTTCCAATGAGTCAACTCTTCACATGAGGTGGCCAAAGTACTGGAGTTTCAGCTTTAGCATCATTCCTTCCAAAGAAATCCCAGGGCTGATCTCCTTCAGAATGGACTGGTTGGATCTCCTTGCAATCCAAGGGACTCAAGAGTCTTCTCCAACACCACAGTTCAAAAGCATCAATTCTTCGGCGCTCAGCCTTCTTCACAGTCCAACTCTCACATCCATACATGTGGGCCCATATGTTCCCGCCAGTGCTGTTTGTAAATAGGTAACCTCACCGCCTGGTCGGTCACTGCAGCTTCTTCTGAAAGCAAGAAACGGGTGTGCACCAGGGAATTTCAGTGTCAATTTTCAGAAGGAGGAACACCCTTGTTCAGAAGGAGGAACACCCAATCCAAGTCAGGTTAGAACAGGACAGCGTGATGTCCTGCAAGAGTCAGGGTCTTGGGATAATGCTTTGAGACCACACGTGGAACTGTGACCCTTGTGAAGACTTTAAATGCGGCAGCTAAAGATACTGCGTGCCGCAAGGAAGATCGAAGAACCTGTGCAACAACTAAGACCAGGCACAGCCAAATAAAATATTTTTTAAAGGACCAAATGTAATATATTCTGGCTCTATTTGCATCTTTGACTGCTGACAGCGCTGAGGCTTCCACCCATTCCTTCCCCGCTCCCACATATTTGTTACTTTAGATAAAGATATCCATGGCCTTGAATGAAATTGGCTCTGGTGGAAAGTCTGAACACAGGCCTAGCCTGAGCATAGGCACTCTTCTAAGACCAACCACAAACTGAGATTTGTTCAATAAAGCTCTCACATTTTACACTGGAAGGACGTTTACCTCCGTGTTTTAGTGTTTCCCTAGAGAATTTTGAAATGCAAGTACCTATCATATCCCTAAGGCAATTGAATTTCTTATTTTTAATGATATAAAATAAAGGTTATGTAAATGTGGGGTGTATCTGAAAACTCGCAATATGTTTAACAGAGTGGATCAAAGCTAATGCATTTATTTGTTTGTTTAAACAACTTTATTGGGGACTTCCATGGTGGTCCAGTAGCTAAGATTCTGAGCTTCCAATCCAGGGGGCCTGGGTTCTATCTCTGGTCAAAGAACTAGATCCTATATGCCGTAACTAAGACCTGGAGCAGCCAAATAAATATTGTTAATTTTTTTAAAAAAGAACTTTATTGAGATAGTGTATGTATGTATGTGTATATATATATATACATATACACACTACACAATAGGCTCCTTTAAAGTTTACAATTCAGTGGTTTAGTATATTCACAGATATATGCAGTCATCACCACAGTCAATTTTAGAACAGTTTCAACACCTTTAAGAAAATCTTCTCTTTAGCTATCACTTTCCTAACTTTCCACCTTCCTCCTCTAAGTCCCAGCCCTCAGTTCAATTCAGTTCAGTCTCTCAGTCGTGTCTGACTCTCTGCGACCCCATGAACTGCAGCACGCCAGGCCTCTCTATCCATCACCAACTCCCGGAGTTCACTCAGACTCATGTCCATCGAGTTGGTGATGCCATCCAGCCATCTCATCCTCTGTCGTCCCCTTCTCCTCTTGCCCCCAATCCCTCCCAGTATCAGACTCTTTTCCAATGAGTCAACTCTTGGCATGAGTTGGCCAAAGTACTGGAGTTTCAGCTTTAGCATCATTCCTTCCAAAGAAATCCCAGGGCTGATCTCCTTCAGAATGGACTAGTTGGATCTCCTTGCAGTCCAAGGGCCTCTCAAGAGTCTTCTTCAACACCACAGTTCAAAAGCATCAATTCTTCAGCGCTCAGTCTTCTTCACAGTCCAACTCTCACATCCATACATGACCACAGGAAAAACCATAGCCTTGCTAGACGAACCTTTGTTGGCAAAGTAATGTCTCTACTTTTGAATATGCTATCTGGGTTGGTCATAACTCTCCTTCCAAGGAGTAAGCATCTTTTAATTTCATGGCTGCAGTCACCATCTGCAGTGATTTTGGAGCCCAGAAAAATAAAGTCTGACACTGTTTCCACTGTTTCATCTATTTCCCAGGAAGTGATGGAACCAGATGCCATGATCTTCGTTTTCTAAATGTTAAGCTTTAAGCCAACTTTTTCACTCTCCTCTTTCACTTTCATCAAGAGGCTTTTTAGTTCCGCTTCACTTTCTGCCATAAGGGTTGTGTCATCTGCATATCTGAGGTTATTGATATTTCTCCCGGCAATCTTGATTCCAGCTTGTGTTTCTTCCAGTCCAGCGTTTCTCATGATGTACTCTGCGTATAAGTTAAATAAGCAGGGTGACAATATACAGCCTTGACGGACTCCTTTTCCTATTTGGAACCAGTCTGTTGCTCCATGTCCAGTTCTAACTGTTGCTTCCTGACCTGAATACAGATTTCTCAAGAGGAAGGTCAGGTAGTCTGGTATTCCCATCTCTTTCAGAATTTTCCACAGTTTATTGTGATCCACACAGTCAAAGGCTTTGGCATAGTCAATAAAGCAGAAAGAGATGTTTTTCTGCAACTCTCTTGCTTTTTCCATGATCCAGCGGATGTTGGCAATTTGATCTCTGGTTCCTCTGCCCTTTCTAAAAGCAGCTGAACATCTGGAAGTTCACAGTTCATGTATTGCTGAAGCCTGGCTTGGAGAATTTTGAGCATTACTTTACTAGCATGTGAGATGAGTGCAATTGTGTGGTAGTTTGAGCATTCTTTGGCATTGCCTTTCTTTGGGATTGGAATGAAAACTGACCTTTTCCAGTCCTGTGGCCACTGCTGAGTTTTCCAAATTTGCTGGCATACTGAGTGCAGCACTTTCACAGCATCATCTTTCAGGATTTGAAATAGCTCAATTGAAATGCCATCACCTCCACTAGCTTTGTTCGTAGTGATGCTTTCTAAGGCCCACTTGACTTCACATTCCAGGATGTCTGGCTCTAGGTCAGTGATGACACCATCATGATTATCTGGGTCAGGAAGATCTTTTTTGGACAGTTCTTCTGTGTATTCTTGCCACCTCTTTTTAATATCTTCTGCTTCTGTTAGGTCCATACCATTTCTGTCCTTTATTGAGCCCATTTTTGCATGAAATGTTCCTTTGGTATCTCTAATTTTCTTGAAGAGATCTCCAGTCTTTCCCATTCTGTTGTTTTCCTCTATTTCTTTGCATTGATCACTGAGGAAGGCTTTCTTATCTCTTCTTGCTATTCTTTGGAACTCTGCATTCAGATGCTTATATCTTTCCTTTTCTCCTTTGCTTTTCGATTCTCTTCTTTTCACAGCTATTTGTAAGGCCTCCCCAGACAGCCATTTTGCTTTTTTGCATTTCTTTTTCTTGGGGATGGTCTTGATCTCTGTCTCCTGTACAATGTCACAAACCTCACTCAGTCCATAGTTCATCAGGCACTCTATCTATCAGATCTAGTCCCTTAAATCTATTTCTCACTTCCACTGTATAATCATAAGGGATTTGATTTAGGCAATTGCTAATACACTTTCTGTTTCTAAAGACTTCCCTATTCTGGACTTTTATGTGAATGGAATTATATAATGTTGTCTTTGTGATCAACAAGTCACTTAGCATCATATCTTCAGATGCAGTCATGCTGTGGCATGTATCAATAACTGATTCTTTAAAATAATTTTTTTATTGTGGTTAAGTAACATTTCAGTGCTTTTAAGTCTATTTACATTGTTGTAAAACCATCACCACCTATCTATGTACAGAACAGTTCATCTTGCAAAACTGAAATTCTGTATCCATTATAACCAGTAACTGCCCATTTCCCACTTCCTCCGCCTTTGGCAATACCCATTCTACCTTTTATCTGTATGATTCTGACTAGTCTAAGTACCTCATGGAAGTGAAATCATACAGGATTTGTCCTTTTGGTACTGGTTTATTTCACTTAGCATAATATCCTCAAGGTTGATCCACTGTGCAGCATGTATCAGAACCCCTTACTCTTTTACTAAGATGGGCCTTACCGTTGTCATTTTGCTATTTGCCTTCTGTATACCGTATAGGTGTCTTGGCCCACATTTACTGCATTACTGTCTTCCTGTGTGTTTAGTTTTTTGTTGTTGTTTGTAGTGAAATGTTTAAGTCCCTCTCTCATTGCCTTTTGTGTATATTCTGTAGTTATTTTTTGTAGTTACCATGGAGATTACATTTAAATCTTTATGTTATGGGGCTAATTTGAATTTACACCAGTTTAGTAACATGCAAAAACTCTTCCTTATATTTCTATCCCTAATTCTTTCAGTTGTCTGTGTCCCCAAATTACATCTTTATATACTTTGTGTTAAAAATTTAAACTAATAATTTTAAAAACTTATTAGTTTTTTAAATTATATAGAAAATACCACCAGGTGTTACAAGCCAAAGCTGCAATAACATTAGCTTCTACACTAACTTTTATTTTTATTTGTTTTTATTTATTTTTTTAATTGCAGGATAATTTCTTTATAGAATTTTGTTGTTTCCTGTCAAACCTACACTAATTTTTAATGTATTAGTCTCATAAATCATGTAGGAAATAAAAAGTGGACTTACAAAGTGTTGTTATAATAATACCAAGCTGGTTTTTTTTCTTTTTTTTTTTTTTTTTTGCCACACCATAGGACATCTGAGATCTTAGTTCCCCCACCAGGGAAAGAACTCACACTCCCTGGAGGGCAAGTGCAGACTCTTAACCACTGGACTGCCAGAGAAGTCCCGTGGTGACCCCTTCTTGAGGGGAACTTGGAAACATTTTCAAGGGACAAATATGACAACTGAAACTACATGAGCCCATAGCCAGGACAAGAATGGTCTCTCCGGCCTCCAGGGCCAGTCAGAGCTGATCACAGCCTGGGGAGGGGAAATTAGAAATGTTTGGAGGAATGTCCCCTAACTACCAGGCCTGACCTGAGCTGTGGACAAGATCCGGGCACCCTGCTTCAGCAGCTGGAGGACCTCTATGGCTCGAGGACTAGTTACTACAGACAGACTTTGAAAATGTTTCAGGTGGCGGATTCAACCAACAGGAAACACATCACTGTATTTCTGGTGTAGGAAGATGACCCAGCGCCTTCCTGCCCTCAGAAAACATTTTCAAGATGTTTGGGTCTCACTGAGGACAGTTGCCTGCCAGAAACCTGTACCACCACCCCCCCGTCCCCTCCCCACCCCATTCCTCTGTTGCAGCCCCCTAAAGATTCAGCCTTCTGAGGGAGACTTAAAAACATTGGTGGAACTTCTGAAAGAGTCAATTCTTAGGTAGGTTGATAAGAAGTCTGGGGTCCCAAGGAGGAGAAAGGGGTCCAGGGCTCTCAAGGAGGAGAAAAGGACAAACTTTTTTTTTTCTACATTGTTTTGTCTTAGTCAATATAAGATGTATCTTGCTGAAGACATGTATCTCCTTAACAAGACCCTTCTGACTAATCTTGTTATCTTAAGATAATAAGATTATCTTGTTGTGGGAGTGGGTCTGGTAAGACCTCTCTATTGTTAGCTCTAATCTTGTTAATTTAAGATGTTTATTGTGGGAGTAGAGCTTCCCTGGTGGCTCAGATGGTAAAGCGTCCACCCGCAATGTGGGAGACCTGGGTTCGATCCCTGGGTTGGGAAGATCCCCTGGAGAAGGAAATGGCAACCCACTCCAGTATTCTTGCCTGGAGAATCCCATGGACAGAGGACTGTGATAGGCTACAGTCCATGGGGTCGCAAAGAGTCGGACATGACGAGTGTGGTAAGGGTATATAAGGCCTTGATAAGACTAGCTAGCTAGCAGGGGCACTCTCCTTCCCCCTTCTGATGTCTGTATCAGAAGCTTTCCATCTCTGCCCCTTTTTATACTTTAATAAAACTCTGCTACACAAAAGCTCTTGACTGATCAAGCCTGGTCCCTAGTCCCAAAGCTAAATCTTCTTCTTCAGGGACCACGGATCTGACATTGTTCACCATATGCTGTCACTTCCCTGGTGGTTCAGTGGCTAAGATGCTACACTCCCAATGCTGGAGGCTGGGTTCAATCCCTGGTCAGGGAACTAGATTCCATATACCACAACTAAGAGTTTGCATGGCTCAATGAAATATTCTACATGCTACTGCAATAAAAATTAATTTTAAAAACAACATTTTGCATGCCACAACTAAGAAAGATCTGCCTCCCACAACTAAGACCCTGGTGTAGCCAAATAAATTAATTACTTTAAAAAGAACGTTTTTGGAAAGTTTACATGGACATGAAGTCCCCAGGAAAAGTTAATGGCACCTCCTTGACCTGCTGGGGGTCAGGGCTACACCCTCACCCCAGGACAAATTGGAAATTATTTCAACTGCTACTTCAGATGATCAAGCATCTCCTGGTGACCCTGTCCATGATACCTTCCCCTGCACCCTACTTACTGGTTGACCTGGAGTGGTCTCTGCTACTGGAAGGAGGCTTGCAAAGGTTTGGGGGAGTGTCCAAGAATAGGCAACCCACTCCAGTATTCTTGCCTGGAAAATCCCATGGACAGAGGACCCTGGCCGGCTGCAGTCCATGAGGTCGACTCCAGTTGGTCACTGGGTGCCCTATCTCCGCCTCCCAGTTCCCTCTTCAGGAGGGAAAATTTTCTGGACGCACATCCAGCAACAGTGCCCTGCGTGATCCTGGCGCCAAGAGGAGGACCTAGAAAATTCTCAGCAGGCGCTCCCAACAATCCAGCACCAGGTGGGAATGAGGCCAAGCCCAGGGCTCCCAAATCCTGGTCACCTGAAACGCCTCAAGTCGGTCCTCGCTGGTGATGGGGACAACCGTGCGCCAGGCACCCTGCCCATGCAGTTCCCAGGTGCCCCTCTCCTTTATACTGCAGTGACAGACTCAGAGGAGCCCTAGTTCGGAGGCAGAGAGGGCTCGTATACCGCGGGTGGCCTCATGGAACTCGCCCTTGGGCTAGGCAGTCATCCCACTTCAACCAAGCTCCCGGGACGATAAAAAAAAAAGTGGCCACCAGGTGGCGCCCGACAACCAGCGCAACCTGGACAAACCTGCACCCCAGATACCACCTCTCCTGGGTCTTACTGGAACAGTGTACTTTAGCTCAGCAGCCCGAGGGTGACCTGGTGGGACTGGGACACCATCCATGGAACTCCCTAGACGGCCGAGACTGATCACCACCAAAGGGGGGTTTAGTAATTTTTGAGGAGGCATCCCTGTATTAAAAAAACTAAGATCATGGCATGTGGTCTCACCACACGGGCAAATACAAAGGAAAAAAGTGAAAGCAGTGACAGATTTTATTTTCCTGGGCTCCAAAATCACTGCGGACAGTGACTGCAGCCATGAAATTCAAAGACGCTTGCCCCTTGGAAGGAAAGCTATGACAAACCTAGACAGCGTAATAGAAAGCAGAGACATCACTTTGCCAACAAAGGTCCATATAGTCAAAGCTATGGTTTTTCCAGTAGTCATATACGGATGTGAAAAATCTGAACACCGAAGCTCCAGTACTTTGAGCACCTGATGCAAAGAACCAATTCACTGGAAAAGACCCTGATACTGGGAAAGACGGAAGGCAAACCGAGGAGGCAGCAGAGGATGAAATGGTAGATAGCACCACTGACTCAATGGACACGAATCTGAGCAAACTATTGGGGAGATAGTGAAGGACAGGGGAGCCTGGTGTGCTGCAGTCCATGGGATCACAAAAAGGTGGTCACTAAATGACTGAATAACAACCCATGACCTGGGCCCACGTAGGGCTGTGACTCAGCTTTCTCCAGGGCCTCCCAGACCACCTCAGTTCTGTCTCCCCCTTTCAAGAGGGCTTAAAAATATTTAGGGGGGCACCCCTGGTAACCCAACCCCACAGAGGACTTCCCCCAAATCCTGGACACCCACCACGGTGGTCCCTAGCCCTCCTTGTCCCTGCCTATCTCCAGAGGAGGCGTTGGAAACACATGTGATGAACATGGCCCATCAGTGACCTTGGCTAGGCCCAGAATGTCCTCCTGGGGCCTCCCTGGATGGCTAGGATCAGCTGTCTCCTCCAGAGGAAGATTTAGAAAAATGGAGGGGGGCTGTGGAGAGTGCTTCCAGAAACTGAGCCACACAGGTATCTGCAAGTGAAGTGGGAGCCCTCAAAGCCAAAGCCAATGGCCTTCATTCAGGACTTCCCTGGTGGCTCAGACGGTAAAGTGTCTGCCTACAATGCAGGAGACCCGGGTTTAATCCCTGGGTCGGGAAGATCCCCTGGAAAAGGAAATGGCAATCCACTCCAATATTCTTGCCTGGGAAGTCTCATGGACAGAGGAGCCTGGTGGGCTACAGTCCACGGGGTCACAAAAGAGTCAGACACGACTGAGCATGCACACACTCCAGTGACCAGGCCTCAAGTGGGTCCTTAGGTGGACCTGGGGCACCCTCCCTGGTTGGTCCAGGCCCCAGACAGGCCGTGGGCATTCCTATACACCTGGGTTGGCCCCAGTCTAGTGAGGAGGACTTAGAGATCTTTTCAAAAGGCAATCTTACAGGTTGGCACCCACAGAGAACCACCACGGGCTGGTGTGCCCTCACCCAGCCTCTCTGGGTCCGTGCCCTTGCTCAGGATGGAAGGATGCAATGATCAGGGCACAATGGTCCCACTCCACAGAACACACTGGTCATCCAGTCCTGTCTACACCACCAGAGAGGACTAGACACGTTTTGGCTGGGCACCTCTTAAGATCAGGTCCCACACACAACCACTGGCATGCCAAGGCCCTCACCCAGAACTCCCTGACTAGCCTGGAGCCTGTTCACACTAGATCAGGACTTAGAAATGTTGCAGGGGTAGGTTTCTGCCAACAGGGACCCACACTGGACAGCAGCTGGGTTGCTGTGCCCTTGGGCCTCCCTCTCTGGCCCAGGCCAGAGCTCACCTCCACGAAAGGTCACATAAACTTTTCAGGAAGTGGTCTCAATGACCGAGACCAAAGAATGACAGCACCTGAGCCCATGACTATGGGCCAGAATGTTCAGCGCAGGCCACTGCCTCTACTTCTTCTTCTTTTTTTTTTTTTCATTTCTTTGGCTATGCTGGGTCTTCATTGCCTTGCAGGCTTTTCTCTAGTGTGGCAAGCAGGGGCTACTCTCTAGTTGCAGTGCACAGGCTTCTCCCTGCAGTGGCTTCTCTTGCTGCGGAGCACAGGCACTCGGGCTTCAGTAGTTGCAGCACACGGGCTCAGTAGTTGTGACTGCCCCTCGGCATGTGGGATCTTCCTAAATCAGGGATCAAACCCATGTCTCCTGAATTGGCAGGCAGGTTTTTTATCACTGACCCACCAGGGAAGCCCAGGTTGTTGCCTCTTTGAATGGGGACATGGATATGTTTTCAGGAGGCACCACCAGTTGCCATGGGTCCAATACCAGGACCCATGCAGAAGAACCACAGCCTGGCCCAGACGTCCATCCTGAGCCTCTCTGGCTAGCCTGTGCCTGTCCCCACCACCAAGGACACCTTGGAGAGGTTTACAGGAATGCATCAGTGATTGGGCTCCAGGCAGGACTGAGGAAGGACCCAGGGTGACCTCCATGGGTCTCCCTGGATCCAGGTCGCCCTGGATTTGGATACATTTTTAGAAGGCATATGGATAATCAGACACGAAATGCTATTCCTAGGGCAAACATCCTGGCCCAGATGGATCCCTGCCTCCAGCAGAATACTTACCAACAGTTTTGGTGGGCGCTTCCTATGATAGGGCCTGATGCAGGACAGCAGACTGCCCTGGGGCACATGCCCCCAGACTGTGCTGGCCAGCTCTTCCTCTCCCGGAAGGAAACTTTAAAAATTCTGAGGATGGCTATTCCCTGGTGGTCCAGTGATTAGGACTTGGCGCTTTCACTGTCATGGCCCTGGATTCAATCCAGGAGAATTCAAAAGTCTGAGAAACATGAACTTCCCTGGTGACCCAATGGCTAGGATTCTGTGCTCCCAACACAGGAGGCCCAGTTTTGATCCTTGGTCAGGGAACTGGATCCCACATACCTCAACTGGGAGTTCACATGCCACAACTAAAGATCCTACACAGACTTCCCTGGTGGCACAGTGGATAAGAATCCACCTGCCAGTACAGAGAACACGAGTTTGATCCCTAGTTCAGGAAGATATCACATGCCACGGGGCAACTAAACACATGTGCCACAACTACTGAGCCCGCTGCTGCAACTACTGCAGCCCACGCGCCGTAGAGCCCATGCTCCACAGCGTGAGACACCATCAGAGAAGCCCCTACACTGAAACGAACAGCAGTCCTCATGCCTCAGCTAGAGAAAGCCCACACAAAGCAATGAAGACCCAGCAGAGCCAAAAATAAATAATTTTTAAAATAATAATAATAAAGATCCTGCAAGTGGCAATTAAGACCTGGCAAAGCGAAATTAAAAAAAAAAAAAAAAGTCTGGAGAAGGCACATCCATCTGGAGAAGGTACATCCATCTGGAGAAGGTATATCCAGTGATTGGACCGCATGCAGTGTGGCAATTAGACTTGGATGCCCTCCTGGGGCCTCTCTGGTTTCTCTCTCTACAGGGAGACTTAGAAAACTTTTCAAGAAGTGCATCTGGCACCCAGATCCCATCTGTGATCTGCCCAGGGGCTCCAAGCTGGCCCAGGTCCATGCCTGTTACCCACCCAAGGAGGCTGTAGACATAGCTTCTGGAGGCACATCTGACAATCAGGGGCCTAAGCATCCAAACAATGGTCTCTACGTGGGCTGCAGGTGGGCGTGGCAATGCCGTCCCAGCCTCCAGACCGCCTTCAAGGGACCCACACAAAACTGTACTGACTTTCTTTCAATTCTAAGCCTCAGGTCTCCTTCCTCTGAGACAGATTCCAGAATATTCCAGAACACCAGAACCAGGGCATGCCAGGCTCTCTGCCTGTCTCCTGGGAGGCCCACATCTCCAGCCCACCTGTCCAAGGCCTAGCTTTGGAACCTGGTTCTGATTCTTCTTTCATACCCCGCCCCCCCAGGACCGCTGAGATTCCCCACCTTCAGGGCGCCAAGGTAGAGTTTGGGAGGCCTGCAGGGTATGTCTGGCTTTCTGGGCCCAGGACAAGCCAATACAAGTCTGTCCTCAGTGGCTTCTCAGAACAGCTGTGCCAGGGATCTCCTTGGCAGTCCAGTGGTTAGGATTCGGCGCTTTCACTGCCATGGCCCTGGGGTTCAATCCCTGATCTGGGAACTAAGACCCCACAAGGCACAATGGGCAGCAAAAATAAAAAATAAACAAAAACACAGATGTGTCACAGCCCTAGGGGATGGAAGAGTGAAGCAGGAGTGGAGGAGGGAGTGGTGGGTGGGGTGGGATATGAACTGTGTAGACTATGGTCTGAGGATTCAGGCCAGCAAGTGGCCTTCCTGAAAGAACTCGGGTCAAGGGTCAGCTAGGATTTGCTGACCTTGTGTTTTTGTGTTTAGTCACTCAGTCATGTCCAAATCTTCGCGACCCCATGGACTGTACCCAGCCGGGATCCTCTGTCCATGGAATTTTCCAGACAAGACTACTAGAGCAGGTTACCATTTCCTGCTCCAGGGATCTTCCGAACCCAGGATTGAACCCATGTCTCCTGCATTGGCAGACAGATTCTTACCACTGTGCCACCTGGGAAGCCCCTGCTGACCTTTCTAGGTCATAAATTCCACTGCCCTCAAAAAAAAAAAAGGAAACCCACACTCAGTCACACCTTGACCTGAGTCTCGGTAGTGACATTTTAATGGCTTTCATTGGTGGTAGTAAGAGCAACAAGGGGGAGAGTTGGCTCCGCCCCCGGAGAGAGAACTCAGGCTCGGAGCCGGTAGTCTTGTATCCAGTGGGTCTAGCCGTCCTCTTCCCATTGGACCGAAGCCAAGAAGGTACGGATTTCCATGGGCTGCAGCGTGATGGTGGCGGACACCGGACGGGAAGGAGAAGGATGGGGTGTGGGGCCTGGGGAGGTGGAGGGGAGAAGTGAGGGATGCAGACTTCCTCCGCCTTAACATCCTCTGTGCGCCCTCCCCTGAACACAGACATACCGCTTTAAATCTTTCCCCAGGCCCTCACTCCCAGACCCTTCAACTGTTTGCCAGAGCCTAGATACCACCCCCAGATGCTCAAATCTCTCCCCAGTGTCTGGGCACTGTCCTCACACCCACAAGTCCCACCCTCAAGGACTGTCAAGCCACATCACTCCCTTAAACCCCTAACCTAAATCTGAACACCGACTTACTCCGACCCTCCAAGCTCTATACCTGGACCGGGTCAACATTCCCGCACCTCCCACACTGACCCGCCGCCCCCCTCCCCGGACCCCCGGCCGCCACCCCGCTCCGGGCAGGCTCCTACCCGTGTCCGTCGTCCACTGGAGCCTGGAGGCGTAGGCCAGGAGCTGGTTGGCCGCCAGCGTGGTCTCCCGCAGGTTGGTGATGGTGAAGGCGGAAAACAAGTTCTGCGGGCAGTGAAGGGGCCCGGATGCGTTGGGACAAAGCGGGGTTTCCCCTCCCTCCTCTCCCCAGTCTCCTTTCCATCTCTATCCTCACCGTCAAGTCCAGGGTCACCGGGGAGCTCAAGTTCCGGCCCGAGTCCTCCCCTACGGCGAACTGGTGCTCTAAGCGCAGCAGCAGTGTCTCCGGGCCCCAGCGGGCCAATGTGAGCAGACGTACCGAGGGTGGCAGCTCGCGGCGGAGCCCAGAGAACTGAGGGAAAGAGCGGGGCGGGGCTGAGCCGGGAGGGGCGGGGCTGAGCCGGGAGGGGCGGGGCTGAGAGGCTTCAGGAGGCGGAGATTCAGCGCGGAGGGGCGGGCCTTGGCCGTGCTCAGGAGGCGGGGCTCAGCCAGGACTGGGAAGACTGAGCCAATGAGGGGACCCGGCGGTGCCAGGTTAGCGGCAGAACGGTTCTCATCCCCTGACAGAGTTAGGATTGGGATGAAGCCAGGAGAGAGACGCTGTTGGAGAAGTTGAGTGGGCGAGAGGGTTGAACCGAGACTACGCTGAGCTAAGCGAACGGGATTCGCTTACCCCAGGACGAGTAGGAACAGGCGAGGTGGGTCTCAGTTAAACCTAGGAAAACCCGCCCTCAACTCCGCCCCTCCCTCCGCAGGCGTTCTTAGGGTCCTCTTTCTGCCGCGCCTCCTCACCTGCGTGCGTGGGGCTTTCTCGAGGCGATACCGCGCGCCGCCACCTTGAGCCAGCACCACCTGCGGGGCCAGGACCTCCATCTCCGCCTGTAACCGGTGCCTGGCGGCCGCAGTCTCCTTCTTATCCAACAGCACGAGGTGACGTCCTCGCACCCAAAGCCCCGACCCCTCCTTGTTCAGCGGCTCCCCAACTCCGCGTGCATCGTCCTTCAGCAGCCTTCGGTGCACCTGCGGGGAGAGTGGCCAAGAGTGAGGGTTCCTGTAGCCAATTTCTGGGCCGGAAACTGGGTGAAAGTACGTGGGGATTTCAAGGGAAAAAAAAATATTGGGGGAAACGGGTGACGACGAAGGGAACGTAAGGGATCCCCAGTAAACGTGGGGATCCGACCTAACAACGGGCTAGGGCAGACGGCGGTAAGGATCTAATGCGGGCGTGCATAGGGTAAATCAGGGCCTGGAGCGGAAGTTTGGGTAGGGATTGGATAAAAGCACGGAGTGAATGTCTCACAGAGGAATGGAGGGTTCAGCTTAGCGGGGACCACAAACAAAGGGGTGCACCTAGCAAAAGAAACTGGCTTCAAGGTCCTGTAGAGGGCAGGAAGGGAACTGGTGGAAGGACCCTGACTTAGATGGGGGCTCAGACCACTAACCATGAGTTCCAAGGAGCCATCTCTCAGGCTACTGCCCCCCTGGGACCGGTCAGTGAGCACAGTCAGCTGCATGTTCCCATCCTGAGGGGTAAAGGGTGAGTGAGGGGCTGCACTGCTGGCCAGCCCCGGCTCCCAGGCAGGCCCCACAGGGATGGTGGAGACTGCTGAGGACAGTTGGGAGATGTCAAGAACAGGTGAAGTCCACTCTGTAAAGGGGTGTCAGGAAAAGGTGGGGAGCAGGGTGGGGGATGGGTACCGTGATGTAAATGCGGCTGTTGACTGGATAGTAATTTCCAGCCACGGGTTCAGTCTGGTTCAGCTTCCAGGTAGGTCTATAATTCCGCCTGGGGTGGGGTTAGGATTTGATCAGGCTTGGAGTCTGGCTCCCTTCCCCCCACTCACCCACTCCTCCTTCATCCTCTCCCTCCCACAGTCATTAGGATCAGCAGATGCCCCCTCACTGCCCTGGGCCCCAGCACACCACAGACCACCCCTCGGTGCCCCCAGTCTCTCCACCTCCTCTCCAGGATCTCCCGGCCATTGCTGTCAGTGTAGAAGAGTCCGCGTGTCGCCAATGCAGTGTCAAAGCGACTGATGACCTCCTTCCCCCAGCCGTCTCTATACCCAATGGGATGGCAAGGTGGTGAGCTTCACTTTAACCTCACTTTGCCCTTCCCCCAGCCCCCAGCCCCGCTCACCCCACAGGTATTGGCCCCACTGTCCACTCTAGCTCCAGGTGCCGTTGTCTGGGATACAGGCGAACCACCTGGGAACACCAGGCTGAGAAGTTCTGGTGTACTTCCTGCACCAAGGACGCCTGTGGGCACACGGGAGTGGGGGCAGGTGTAAGCGTGCACCTGAGCAAAGGTGAGCCCTGCAAATGTCCACCCCAGCTGTGAAGATCACAAAGGCCTACGTCAGGGTCAACCCCACTAATAGCTTCGGAGCCCAGCCCACCTTCCCTACCTGCCTAGGTTTGATGCCTAGTCATCAAACATCAAATGACTTTATACCTCAGTCATTGCCATGTAAGTTTTTTTGAGTGTGGCATACATTCTTGCTGCCCATGCATGTGTGCTAAGTCGTTTCAGTTGTATATAAACTCTCTGCAACCCTATGGCCTATAGCCCACTAGGCTCCTCTGTCCATGGGATTCTCTAGGCAAGAATACTTGGAGTGGGTAGCCATGCCCTCCTCCGGGGGATCTTCCCAACCCAGGGATCGAACCCACATCTCTTATGTTTCCGGCATTAGCAGGTGGGTTCTTTACCACTAGTGCCACCTGGGAAGCCCACCATTACCTATCTCCCCTCCTTAGAATAGGATTCTAGCTTTGCACATGGCTTCCTGGAATAGACTGTATTTTTCAGTCTTCCCTGAGGCTTGCAGTAGCTGTGTGACCATGTTTGCCTACTGGAAACTGATCAAAGTGTTATGAACAAAGTTCCTTGCCCCTTCCTCTCCTCCACTGGCTCAAATGTAAATGTGATGGTTGGAGCTTGAGCAGCCATCTTGGGCCATGAAGTGGAAGGTGAATGTACAGAAGGCAGAGCAATAAGTTAGAAAGGAGGACTTTGCTGGAAGTTCAGAGGTTAAGACTCTGCACTTCCACTGCAGGGGGCACAGGTTCAATCTCTGGTTGGGGAACTAATATCCCACATGCCATGTGCAACTCAGCCAAAATAATAAAAAATAAGATAGAAGGGACCTAGATGATTATTGGATCATTCCACCTGCCTAAACTTTCTATTAGATGAAAAGAAACTTCCATCTTGTTTTAGGCATGGTTATTTGAGTAACTCTGTTACAACAGGCGAAACTGTATCCTAACACAGTGACCCAGGTATGCAGGTATTCACTCATGTGAGACTTGCCATTACCTGCCCCACTCCCTCCCTAAGAGGAAACATCAGTGAGAGGCCTCAGGAAACCTGCAAGCATGAGCCCCTGATTCCAACCAGATGCACCCTCAGATATCCATTCTAGGTGAGAATCACCCAAACCTTATCCAAGTGTGAACCCTCAAATCACCCTAGATAAAATCCCTTCCTATCGCAGATCCCTAATGAAATTTTCAGGCAGTTACACCTGACTCTGTGCATTCAGGGGCCAAATGGGAACAGCCTACCACCAATTTCAAAGCTAAGTACACTCCTGATCCCCACGACAGATGTGAAATGCCTTTCTATGGGCCTCCATGTGTAACTGTCATACAACCAGCTGTGATTATCAACCCTGTGTGAAAATCCTCAAGTATTCCCCTCTGGTCTTAGCCTTCTTATCTATTGGAGATGTAAATTCTCCCCACCACCCCTCACAAGGCACATCACGCTCCACATGCACCCCAGCCTGCACGCCCTGTCCCCAAGTGCCCACTCTCAGCCCCCTGACCTTCACAAGGTGGGTCTGAGCCCAGTGGCTCACGAACAGTGGTTTGTTCTGGTTGGGTCTGAAGATGTAGGCACCGGAGGCCTGGGAGCTTAGGTTGTTACCTGTACTGGCGTTGTACCTAGGGCCAGGGCAGGTGAGAGTCAGACAAGGGACCTCAGCTCTGTTCACACACCCCACCCCCTGACCTGGTGGTCCTCTCTCACCAGTAGAAGGCTTGGCGAACAGGCAGCAAGAGATTCTGCTCCAGGTTCTCCAACTCCATCAAGAGCCCTGTGTTAGGGTCAAACCTAGCCCGGAGGTACTGGGGAGAAAAGGGTGGACAGACATTAATGACCATCACTTCAACCAATGGCTCTTCCCAGGGCTCAGGAGCAAACACTGGTGTTGGGCAGGAAGGATCGCATGTCTGAAATGCTGAATTAAAGACTGCAAAGTGGGAATTCCCTGGCAGACGGGTGATTTAGACTCACAGCTTGCATGGTAGAAGGAGAGTGTTCAATCCCTGGTGGGGAAAATAAGGTCCACCCACCCTTCCCTCCTCTCTCTCTCTCATTGTGCATCACTGGTAGCAAATCTAACAGCTCCATTTTCTACCTTATCCTCAATCTGACCACTTCTCCCCACTTCCATGGCCTTTCCTTCTCCATCTGCTTGGGACCCAGGCTGCTTGTGCAACTGAAAGAGGAACCACAAGGCCAGGACCCAAGATTTTTAGGGTCCATAGAAATGTATAAATCTCCATTTCTTTTAGGATCAGAAGAAAACTTGAATGAAGTAATAATGAATACATCAGGTCAAAGTCTGCATGGTTACTATTCATATTCATATCCATACTATCATGAAATATAATTTTTAGCATTTTTCTATGGAAGGAGGGACCCACAAAGGCTAATGCTAGGACCCACAACAGCCTTAATGCAACCGTTTCTCCTGTGATTCCTTCATAGTAAAAGAGTCCTCCCCTCTGCTGGCCCTTAAGGCCCACACGATCTGACTTGTCACCTGCCCCCATCCCCAATACCTGGCTTCCGACACAATGAGTGTTCTCTGAACACCCAACACCCTTCCACCTGAGGGTGCTCCCTGCCTGACTGGATCTCTCTTACCCCAAATGACCACACAGCTACCTCCTCCACGTCTCTGACACACCTCACTGAATTTGCAAACCCATACCTCCATCAGCTCTGACATTTCTATCAAGTGTCACCCAAGGGTGACATAAGAGCCCCAAGAGAGGACACTGAGAACATACAGTGGAGGACTGATGACACAAGACCATAAACTTCACGCCCACTCACCCACAGTCCATGTGGCTTACTGCCACATCTCAAAACTATCACCCAGAAATGGAAGGGGGTCTGAGTAGGGTCTCACCTCATTCTGGATGACCAAGTCACGGGACCAGGACTTCTGGGGTCTTTGGTTAGGCATCTGGGAGACTGAGTAGATGCTGAAGCCCACGGCAGGCACTAAGGCTGAGAAAAGCAGCTCCTGACTGTCTGAACTGGGAATGGTCACCACCTCAGGTAAGGGAGGAAGAAACCAAGTCAAGAAGCTGGGAGGACATGCATGAAGCCACACCACACAAACAGGAAGGGGTCAAACTTGAGGAGGGCAAGGAGTCACACCTGCCAGATGGGGAAAAGAAATTTAGGTGTTGGGCAGAGAGGGTGGGAGTGTCAGAAATGCTGAGTTAAAGATGGCAAAGAGGGAATTCCCTGGCAGTCCAGTGGTTAGACTCCACATCCACTGCAGGGGACACAAGTTTGACCCCTGGTGGGGGAACTAAGATCTTGCCAGCTGCATGGCCAAAAAAAGAGAAACAGATTCCAAGATTCAGAAGGTGGGAAATCTACCAGAAGGGTGGACGTACTGTAGGAAGTGGGAGAAGTGAGGGAGTTAAGCGTGGGAAGAGACTCTTGAGACAGGGGAAGGAGGGAAAAACAGATTCTGGGGGGAGGAAGTGGTTAGGAGGGAGAGGTCCTCAGGATGAGGAGAATATTCATAAACAGGAAATTTTTTCACAGGGAGATATTAACAAGGGGGAGATACTCATAGGCGAGGGGCAGGAATGTTCCCAAGGGGGTATGATTTAAAGGAGCAGAGGGGAAAAGTATTTAGAGGAAGAGACAGTAATGGGCAGATAATATTCATGAAGGAGGAGATATCCAAGAAAGGGAGGGGTCCATGGGAGAAGACATCCGTAGAGGAGATAATCTTAGGGGAAATGTCCATGGGGGTAAAGGAGAAATGCCCATGAGGGGAGGTTTCCAAGGGGGTAGGTATTCATCAAGTGTGCTATACAGGGAGGAATATTTGTGGAAATGGGCTCACATCGCTGGGCACAATTTTGCCACCGGGGTCCTTCACGAGGTAAACGTGTTTGCTGACAGGCAGCCGCACCATCCAGTCCACTTTCCGCCCCAGGGGGTTATAAACGATCACCTGGAACTGGGGTGGGATGGTCAGAGCCGACACAGGTCACAACAGGCCTTCTGCAAACCCACCCACGTATGCAGCAACGTCCCTGGGTGAGTCAAGCCTCCAAGTGGTGCATTGGTCCCCGTCCTGCCCCAGCTTCACTGAGCCCTCAAATATCTTGCCCCAGAGTGCTCAGTAACCAGCTGAGCCCATCAGCCCCTCCTCCTTTTCACTGGGCCCAGAGGTTTCTCTGGTTCTCGTTCCACCCACCACCCACGGGACCTGCCCCCAGCCCCGCCTCTCCCGCTCCAGGCCGGCTCACTCTCTCTGCTGTCTGCGTGAGTGGACAAATGCTGATGTTGAGCTTGCGACAAAAGGCGAAGTCCTCCTTTAAGCCGCTGAGATGCGCCAGCGCATTGCTCATGAGAACCTGGGGAGGCGTGTAAAGCAAAAGTTCCACTCTGGACGCCCCTGCCGGTCTCCTCGCGATCCCGCTCTCAGCCCCGCCCCTGCCTCTCTCCGTCCCTCCTTTCACAAGCCCCGCCCCACGAGCCCTTCTGGCGGCCTGTTTTTCGACCACGCCCCTTCCTAAGTCCGACCCCACCCCCGCCGCCCCCACCCCCCGCCCCCCCCCACCTCCCGGCCCCCGTGTCCAGGTCCAGTCCCTTCCTGTCTCCGCCTCCCCCAGGCCCCACCCTCACACCTCGCAAGGCCTCCAGCCTTCTGAAAGTTGGCGGGCATAGTCGTTAGCCACGTGCTGCCGGGAGGTACCACTGACTGCATCATGGTGCTGGAGCACGGCCATCGCCTCATCTGTAGCCAGACGGTGAGCCTAAGTGAGGTCTCCGCAGGACTCTCGGCCCAGACCCCAAGGACATGCGAAAAGTCTGGCAGGCTGGGTTCTTAAAGGCTTTAAGAAAGGGACAGTAGAAGTCTGGAGTCCAGCTTCAGTCCCACCCCGCTGTCCCCTCGCCCGCCGACACCTACTGAGGGGTGCACTGTCCCCGGAGCCATAGGGTCCCACGTTGGCTGCCGGACCCGCCAGCGCCTCCAGCTGGTTGCACACCTGTGGAGCAGGTGGTATGTTGGGGCACCAGTCCTGTCAGGACCCCTGGGCCAGCCCCTGGAGCCTGGCGTCCACCTACCTGCAGGAAATTGTAGCTGAGACGCTCGTAGCGTTTGAGGGCAGGCCGGCTGGAAAAGTAACCGGTCCAGAACATGTAGGGGCCATCAGCATAGGGGAAGAAGTCATCCTTTTTCACTGACCTGCAGCAGCAGAGACATTGGGGGCAGGGCCACGACCCACAGGGCATGCCAACCCCCCGAGGCTCCCCAGTCCCCCCAAATACCAGCTGAGGTTGGCCTTGTTCAGCTCCCAGAGGTAACAGGCCGGAGTAGAGTAGAGAACATTGACGCGGATCCCGTTGGCCCGTTGCTGAGGGGAGGTGTGCCTATGTGAGCCCTCGGGAGCCCTTCCCGGGCGGGCCCACAGGTGTGCACATGCACACAAACACAGGCACACACATTCATGCACCCGGTTGGTTCAAAGTTTCTCTCTTTTTTTAAATACACAGTTTAAGTACAAACCAACGGCTAAGTGTGAAAATGAACATTGGCCCAAGCTAATTACCAGCCTGGCCTGGAGAGAAATTGAGGGATGCAAGAATAAACCTGAGATTTTACTAAACTTTCAATATTCCAATTTTATTACTTAAAACTTGCATGGAGAAATGAAATATGACATTCTAGGGCAGGAATAATAATTTCTCAGCACTGTAAGATTATTGCCAAATGACACAACTGTTACAATGAATGAAGGCTCACTTTCAACTGAGGGAGGCAGAGGAACAAGGTGACCTCCATGAATTAAAGGATGTTTGTTCTGCTCAAGTTGTGTCCCCAGTGCCTTGTACCCAGTAGGTGCTCAGTAAACACTTGAATGACCTGGAGAACATTATACTTAGGTAAGTCAGAGAAAGACAGATACCATATGATATCACTTATATGTGGAATCTAAAAAATAATACAAGGGAATCTATGTAGAAAACAGCCTCACAGGTATAGAAAACAAATTTATGTTTACCTAACAGGAAAGGAAGGGGGGAAGGGATAAACTAGGAGTATGGGATTATCAGATACAAACTATACATACAATAGATAAGCAACAAGGATTTACTGTATTTAGTGTCTTATAATAACCTATAGTAGAAAATAATCTGAAATAATATATAGATATAACTGAATCATTTTGGTGTATACTTGAAGCTAACACAATATTAATATTGTAAATCAGCTACGTGCTTGCTAAGTCACTTCAGTCATGTCCAACTCTTTCTGATCCTATGGACTGTAGCCCACCAGGCTCCTCTGTCCATGGGATTCTCTGAGCAAGAATACTAGAGTGGGTTGCCATGCTCTCCTCCAAGGGATCTTCCTGACCCAGACATAGAACCTGTGTCCCTTATGTCTGCTGCATTGGCAGGTGGATTCTTTACCACTAGCATGCCACCTGGGAAGCCCTGTAAATCAACTACACTTCAATTTTAAAAATAAACATTTGAGTGAATGAGGGAAATGCATAGGACTTCATGACTTTATATGCAAACACATTTCTATTAATACATCGCTGAACAAATACTCACATACACATTTACACCCAATGTTCACTCAACAAACAATTCCTTAATATGCTCAGGATTGTGGACACAATCTATAACCAGCGGCCAGCCCTGCCTTCATGGAATTCATAGCCAAGTGCAGAGGAGAGAGATTGGTCAGTTGACTACATTCAGTCTAGATGTAACATCACAGATATTTGTGGGCACTCCTGTGAGCCCAGAGGAAAAAGCAAGCTTTCCACCTAGGGCCTAGTGAAGGCTTCCTGGAGAAAAAGACATCGCAACTGGTGTCTTAAAGAAGAAACAGAAGTTTTTCAGCCCCAAGTAATAATAATAAACAATACTAACATTTTTTATTTACCTGGAGCTGTTCTACTGGTCTATGCAAGCTCATTAAACTTTCATCAATAGGCTTATCATAACTACTATATGTAAATAGATAACTAATAAGGACCTACTGTATAGCACAGGGAACTCTACTCAATACTCTGTAATGACCTATATGGGAAAAGAATCTAAAACAGAGTGGATATACTGCTACTCCCTCTCTATTATGCCTTTGACTTTAGTTCCTTATTGCTTCTCTCTCTGACTCTATAAAAGAAACTGGCATCCAGCCCTCGACAAGAAGGTTATTTTGAGACATTAGTCTGCCATCTTCTTACTCAGATGGATTTCTGAATAAGGTTGTATTCCTTGCCTCAAAAATAAAAAAATTTTAAAATGTGGATATATGTATATGTAAAACTGATTCACTTTGCTGTACACATGAAATTAACACAACATTATAAATCAACTCTACTGCAATAAAAATTTTTAAAAAGAAAATAGCCCTATCAGGTGGGACCCACCACTGTGCCTATTTCCTAGATAAGAAAATTGAGGCACTGAGTGCTGAAAAACATTCCTCAAGGTCACAGAGTCAGTAAGTGGCAAAGCCAGGCTTTGAACTTCATCTCCAGTAAAATGTAGTGTGTGAACGAGAAAGCAGGAGAAAAACCAAGTGTGACAGTATGAATTCCTAGTAGCCCAGGAACATAGGTATTTGCAGGAGGAAGTGGTCACGGTGTTGAAAGCTCCTCAGAGACCAGGGGCTTGGGGACGACTGGGAAATATCATCTGGAAGGCCTTTGGTGACATAGCTGAGAACTGTTTTTGGTGAAATAGCAGTGCAGCAGGTGGTGAAAAGTGAGGACGTTAAAGATGGTGCCAGTAGACAATTCTGGGGATGGAAGTGATGGGAGAGGGGAGATGAGGTTCTGTGCTAATGGCAGAGGGACTGCCTGCTGACACTGCCACAGGCCATTTACAGGGGCCACGACAACACCTCCTTGGTAGGCAGAATAATGGCCACCCAAAGATGTCCATGTCCCGCTCCCCAGAACCTGTGACTGTTAGGTTACATGGTAAAAGGGAATTAAAACTGCAGAATTAAGGCTGTTAATCAGCTGACTTTAAAACATTATCCTGGATTATCTAGTGGGCCCAATGTAATCACAAAGTTATCTTCAAGTGGAAGAGGGAGGATAAAGAAGTGAGAGTGAGAAAAAAAGAGATATGATAACAGAGGCAGGGTCAGACAGCTGCTACCTTGCTGGCTTTGAAGATGGAGGATGCCATGAACCAAGGAATGTGGACGGCCTCTAGAAGCTGGATGAGGCAAGGAGACTTTCCCCTAGAGCTTCCAGAAGAACACAGCCCTGCTAACATCTTGATTTTAGCCCAGTGAGACCCATGTCAGACTTGTGACCTACAGAACTGTAAGGTAATATCCTTGCTATTGTTTTAAGCCACTAAGTTTGTGGTAGCTTATTAAAGTATAGAAAACTAAGGTAGCACCTATAGATAATGTATGTGACCCAAAGCCCTGGGATACAAATACAAGTGCCCACGGGGCAGGCACACTCACCTGGGCATTGACCAACTGGATGAGCTTGTCAAGATTTTTGAACCACGTGTTGGCATTCTCGTACTGGAAGTCTGAGCCCATGGTCATCACAGTGTGTTTGGTGCGGTAGAGCTTACCCTGCAGGCAAGATGGGGGTATCCTAAGGCTAGGGTGTCCTGGCCCACCCCTGTGGACAGCTGTGTCTTGGTATATATGTGGTCAAGAATGTGAGTGCACAGGGCTTCCCTGGTGGCTCAGTGGTAAAGACTCTGTCTGCCAATGCAGGAGACATGGGTTCGATCCCTGATCTGGGAAGATCCCACATGCCTCAGAGCAACTAAGCCCTGCACCACGCTCTCAAGCCTGTGCTCTACAGCCTGGGAGGTGCAACTACTGAAGCCCAAGAGCCTTAGAGCCCATGCTCCACAACAAAAGAAGCCACCGTAATGAGAAGCCCAAGTATCACAACTAGAGAGTAGCCCCCACTTGCCCAAACTAGAAAAATGTCCGCATAGCAACAAAGACCCAGTACAGCCAAAAACAAATGAATAAAATTATTTTTTTAAATAAAAAGAATGTGAGTGCACAGAGGCATGGGGGGTAGGGGTGGAAGTGTGTCACATGGGAGCAGAGGGACACACAGAAAAAGAGCCACAAGCGGTTGAGGAATTCTCTTGGGCCTACCACCCAGACATGGGTACTGAGGTCCTGTGCCATGCTGTCTAGCAAACACGGTGGGGATGTGCTCTGGCGAAGGGCTCCACCTTTCTAATCAGAAATGCACACAAATCCAGGAGCAGGGTATGGTGATGGTGAATGGAATTTTACCTTCCCCCAGTGAAGGTGAGGAAGTGCTAGGGATTGTCTGGGCCGATGGAAGGGCCCAGTGCGTGTACACTGGAGGCATAGGTTCTGGACACCCGGTTACCTGGTCAGTGGCCAACTTCAGGAAGTAACGGACCAGCTCCTTTGCGTTGTACTCTGGGCTGCGCGTGTCCTCCACAACCGGCTTGTCGGCACACAGCATGTCCCAGCACAGACCTTCCGGCGGGTTGTACATGTTGGGGAGCACACCTGCGGACCACATTAGGTTCAGGGGGTGGTCATGGCCCCTAGACCTGCCAGGCCTCACCGGGGATGGATTTCAGAATTTGCCAGGCCCAGTGCAAACTGCAAATGGTGGGCCCCTGTTCATAAACTACTAGGAATTTCAAGACAATGATAGCAGACCATAAACCAAGCCCAGGGCCCTTCTGAGCACGGGGGCGGCCCTCTTTCCACTCTACCACCTTACTGGTGAAGAGGTCGGCAGTGGGAGGTTTCAGGCTGGTGCTGGCCCGCCACACCTGCTCCATCTGCAGCGTCTTTTTCCGCACCTTCTTGTCTTGATAATCCAGGCGTCCAAAGAAGAAGCCGTCAAAACCCATCTGGAGATGGGGAGGGATGACGAGTGGGATGGGAGAACAAGAGAGGGCAGGATGCATAAGGGACCGGTCCTCTCATCACCAACCACCAAACTCTCACGCACAGGGAGAAAAACCAAGTCAAAGACCAGCGAGGCCCTCCAGTTCATTTCAAAGGCTGAGGAAGGTCAGAAGCCCTGCGGAAGCGCCAGGAGGGAGCAAGTCCAACGCTACAACCCACCTCCACCTTCCCCAGCTCTAGGAGGCCTTCCCCTTTCCGCAGCCTAGCAAGGGAAGGGGGATGGTCATGGCACAGGTAACGAAGCTGGCTGAAAAACCGCAGGCCCTAACCAGCCACCCAGCTTGGCCAAGAGCCAGGATCAGAGCAAACTGGATGGAATCAGGGGAGGGGGAAGACTCAGCTGGACAAGGGAGGCCGGGGTGTATGGGAATAGGTGATGAGGGTCAACCTAGGCTAGGACAGAGCAGAGCCAAGGCCAGAGCAAAAAGAATGGGATTCACAGGTCACCCAAGAGGCAGGGTCTTAAGTGGCGAGAGGGCCAGGGGTAGGGCCTGGTTCGGGTTCGGGTGAACTTGCAGAAAAGGGCGGGGCTTGGATGACAGAGGAGGAGTCAGAAGGAATGAAGGGGCGGGCCCAAGAGATCTGAAAACCTGCGCGAACAGTGAAGCTTGCTCCCGAGAGTGGCCGAATGGGTCGATGTGCCAGGCCACACGGGGGCGCCCGTCGCTGCCGAACGTCTCCTCCAGGAAGCGCAGTCCGAGTGTCATCTGGTCGATGATGGCTCCGTAGTGGGTGGTCGCCTCATCGTTCATCACCCAGCCACCGTTGGCAAACTCTAGGCGTCCTGTGCCGGGAGGGGCAAAGTCCAAGTCAGTTGTCAGGGCCAGGAGTGGCGCCAGGGTTGGTGATGCCAGGGACGAGAAGACCTGCCTAAACGACCAGGCCTGAGAGGAGAAGGGTCAGGGGTCACTCTCAGGCCAGTGTAAGAGAGCTATGGAACACAATCCACTCCAGTGTTCTTGCCTGGAGAATCCCAGGGATGGGGGAGCCTCGTGGGCTGCTGTCTATGGGGTCACACAGAGTCGGACACGATTGAAGCGACTTAGCAGAAGCAGCAACGGCAGCCACATAGAGGCTGCAAATGGCGTGATAAAATCTCAGAAGCCAGGGTGCTAGAGATAGAAGCTGGGCTTGGCTTCCTCTTTTCACTTCCTGAAGGGAGGCTCACCCTGGCGCACCAGTTCCCTCACGATTTTCTGTGTTGCATTTGTCTGCTGGCGCCACCAACGCGAGAAGAAGGCGATTTCCACATAGATGAAGCGGCGGGTGGGATTCGCCAGCAAGGAAGAGATGACGGAGTCTAGGATGTACTGTACACCCGCCGGCTGGATGTTATTGTAGACTGTGGGCACAGGGGTCAGGCAATCAGAAATCAGCAAGCCAAGGGAAACATTCTTAGACACAGGAGCCCAAGCTGGGTGTTGCCCCCACCCTGATTGTCCAGGCCCGAAAAGGAATTTTAAGGGCTCCGCAGGACCATGGGAGTCCCAGGGGTCACTCCCCACCCTCCTCTACTCACTGCCATAGAAGTACTGGTCCACCGTCTTGAGCCAGCCTACATCATCATGTGTGTGAGGCACCAGGTGTACATTCAGCATGTCCGGCTTCACCTTCGGGCATGTCTGCACAGGGACCCCAAACACACACTCACTCTGTCAGTAACTCCAAGGTTAAGAGGCAGGCTGCAGTGGGGGGTTGGGAGGATATAAGGTAAGTCTTGATCTAGAAGCAAGTGACAGGTGGGGATCGGCTCCCCTAAGAAGGACACACATAGTTGTGTCATAGATGTACTCCCCAACTGACAGAACTTCTCAGAGCACCTCTCGTTCATGCCCTCGGAAAACACTAGTAGTAGCTCATGTTTATTAAGCATTTGTTAATACCAAGCAGCCACCCTGGGACCTGAGGGCAACATTATCTCCAGTTTTCAGATGAGAATACAGAGGATCAGAGAAGTGAAGTGACTTGGCCAAGGTCACAAGTGGAGAAGTCAGGTTAAAACTTCAGGCAGCTGACTCCCAACTCTCAACCAGTCCCCACCACACAGCCCGCTCGTGTAAATGCTTGCCAAGTCCAGGTAAGCCAATCCACAGAAGCAAGAGACAGACACAGACAGCCCCATTCTCAGACTAACACAGCCAGTCTTCTCAGTAACACAAAGCATGAACCAGATCACACTGTCATATTAGCAACCATTCACTGGGCACCCACAAAACAGACCCACGCACACACCTCCGACTCTACTGGAGGCTTCACTATGGCTCTTGTACATTTCCGCTAGCGGGCCGCGCTCACCTTGTATCCCGCCGCCCAAGCGCAGGGCGCCGCTAGGAACAACACGAAGAGGGAGGAGAGAGGCGGGAGCGGTGGCCGCAGCGCGCGGGAGCTCGTCCGGGATCCTACCGCGCCCCGGCAGCCGCCAGCGCGAACCCCTGAAGGCCGCGCGTCACCAACCATGGCTCTGCAGCCGCCGCCGCCACCGCCTCCACCTACCGGGGTTCCCCGGCCAGGCTGAGGCCGAGTAAATGCTCCGCCTCCAGAACACGACTTGGCCAATGGGCACAGGCGGGGGCGTGCCCGAGGCGTGACCACGTCCATCACGAGACCAATGCCGTAGCTCTGGGTACAGCTGGGGGCTCTAGGAGTGAAAGAAGGCACTGGGGCGTCACACCCTCAGGGTGCTGCTTTGGCCAGTGGAGCCTTTAGCGTCTTGTGGCCTCTATGTGACCGGAGTGCCCTATAGTGTGCCCCCCCCCACCACCACCACCGGCGCATAAGTCTCAGATTTTCCCGCGGATGCTGTTTGCCTTGGAGGTAGAGTATTGCCTAGGATTCTAGGGTATTCCATCGACCTTCAGGGCTATGGTTTGCAAAGGACCTAGGTTGGCTAGGAGCTGAGGTTAATGGGGGCTCTGTTTTGTCCTATGGATTGAGACGTTAAATAAAGGAATTACCCTTACAGTGCTGGAGACGGGAGACCTCCAGCCTTGTTCAAGAGATATCAGTGTCCTCCTGTGAGCAGTGAGAACCTGACAGGTAGGGGAGAACTTCCTACCTTCCCCAGTCCCTACCAGTCCATCCGATGTGCTGACATTACCCTCACTCTTCTGAGAAAACCAAAGCCCAGATTCCTTAGATCAGCAGAGCTATCTTCTGAGTTGTCAGAGGGCAGAGATCACTGGTTAGCCTCTGGCAGCTGGCTTAAGGCATGAGTCTTGCGAAATAAGCAAATGAACTAACCAAAAGGCTCCAGACTGGGGCCCCACCCCAGACCTGACTGAGTGGGAAGGTGGAGCCCTTCCCTCTATTAGGACAAACAGCCCCCATGCACAGGAGAGAGGGGTCGCAGAGAACAGCCAGAATGCAAAACTTTATTAACGGGTTTCAACAAGAAAATGAGTGGGTACACCTAGAAACATGGATAGCGTCTCTCCTGGGAGCAGGCAGGGCAGGAAAAGGTGGGGGTCGGAGGTTAGGCCCAGGGGATTCCTCTCTCTGCTCCAGCAGCCGTGAGATCCCAGGGTCAGGGCCAGGTTCCCTCTGTCCAGCTGCAGACCCAGAGACTGCCTCGCCGAGGGAAGCCCAGCACCGCAGCTGACGGCAGGAGGCTGAGCAGCCACAGGTGAGGCCTAGGGCAAGGTGGCTAGAGAGGCCCAGGACGTGACCCCTCTAGGCTGACATCACCAGGGGGGCGTCATGGGCTGAGGGTTCTGCAGATATGACATCACCACGGCAGAGATGGACAGCCTGAGATGGGAGAGAGGTGTCAGTCCAGGATGGAGAGGCGGGGGGGCTCCCACCCCTCCCCCAGGAGTCCCTCCCTCCCCAGACCCAGCCTCACATGAAGCTACTCATCATCTGCTTCGTATCCTCAGAGCTCCGGGAGTTGGCAAAGCTGATGAAGGAGCAGTAGACAGCGACCCAAGCACACCACTTCAGCTGGAAGAGGTGGGTGGACAGATGCGTTAGGTCAGTGAGAGGCACCCCAATGAGCCATTCTCCCACCGGTTCCAATCCCAGTTTCACCTGTTGCAGCTCCAGCCTTGATCCCCAGGAGTCCCTCAGTCTCAGCCTCCCAAAGCTAACCTCAGGTACCCAAGTTCTGGTCCTACTCCCTGAACTGCATCTCTGACCCCACCATGTCCCCTCAGGCCTAAGAAGCCTAGCCCTTGACATCCCCCATCACCCTAAGGACCTCACCAAGTTGCCTTAAAGCCTCAGACCAACATCCAATGTGCCCATCCTGACCCGGACCTCTGGCTTCACGACAGCTCTGGCTTTCTCCACTTAGCATCACCCAAGCCCTGCCCACCTTGAGCATGAGGCCGCACATGCTGAAGATCATGCCGAGCAGGTTCATGTAGTCTGGTGTCGGATCATCCAGGGCTGGGTTACACTCGCTCGGTGGGGGCTTGTACCTGCGGCAGGCTCAGGGTCAGGGGCACTCGACTTCTACCCCTAGGGTGGGCAGATGCTTCCCTGGGCCTCCAACCCACAATCTGAGACCCATCCCCATTGTTAAAAATAAAACCACAGGTCCAAAATGGAGTCATTTATGCTAGGCCACGCCACTAAACTGGGGCTTACTACCTAGCCTGAATGGAGCGTCAGCCTCCTCCAGAAATGTAGTCTCTGACATTGTAATCATCCTTTTTTCTGTTTATGACTTCCTTGCCCTACCTTTAAAAACCTTTCCGTTTCTATAGGCCTTTAAGGCTCCCCTCTACTTGTTAGACAAGATGTTGCCAGATTCATGAATCCTTCAATAAAGCCAATTAGACCTTTAGAATTTACTCAGGTGAATTTTGTTTTTCAAGAGATTTGGTAGCAGCAACAGGATCCAAAGTGAACCTCTGACATTCAGGGATAACAAGGAACACAAGGAGGGGTACCATGAATCCCCTTCTGAGTTCACGGTCTTTCTCGCTGGATCTGGAGGCCATGGGTAAGTTCCTCTCAGTTCTGAGCTCTGCTCTCTTTGTGTCATGCTCCCGACCTAACTGGCTTTCCAGCCAGTTCCCCATTTGTCTGGAATCACTAGTTCCATGTTGGGAGCTGCTGGTGGTTCTGACTACAGTTCCTCATTTGGCTGGAAACCCTAGGCCCTTGGTTCTGTTCCCAGATTCCTTGTTGGGACGTGCTGGCGGTTTGGTCTGCAGTTCCCCATTTGTTTGGAATCAGCCCACAGTCCCCATGTAGGATCTACTCCTGGTTCAAGCCTTTCTCCAGCCCCAGGTTCCACGTAGGCAGTCAGTGATGGTGTGCACAGGGCCTTTTTCTTGGCCAGGCCACAGTAACTGGTTATGGCTGCAGTGTTACAGTATTCATGTCTGTCTGTCTTCCTTTGTGTAGATAAAGGCCAGCCAAGAGAGATGGGAGCATCTCTGACCCCACCATGTCCTTTAATGAGTCTACCCATTGGCACACCTGCTTATTTTTATGACCAAGAACTATAATCTCAGAAGCTGTAAATATCTACAAAAATGGCAAAGTATGACTAAAAACAACCTAGAATTACTATGGCTGTCATGGGGAAGGTTTCCCTGACACAAGACTGCCCTTGAAAGTGAGGGTTTCAGGACTTCCCTGGCGGTCCAGTGGTTTAAGTCTCCAAGCTTCCACTGCAGGGGTCTCAGGTTCTATCCCTGGTTGGAGAACTAAGAGCCTGCATTCCATGGGGCATAGCCAAAAA
Organism: Bos taurus; assembly: GCF_002263795.3. Taxonomy (NCBI): domain Eukaryota; kingdom Metazoa; phylum Chordata; class Mammalia; order Artiodactyla; family Bovidae; genus Bos; species Bos taurus. The sequence goes on along the minus strand of NC_037334.1, from coordinate 12,835,204 downwards.
AAAAAAAATCCTCAACCAGACAAAGCTTGCAAAACAGCAACTGTACTTCCCTGATAGGGCAGTGGGTAAGAACCCACCCGTCAATGCAAAGAACACGGGTTCCATCTCTGGTCTGGGAAGATTCCACGTGCTGTGGAGCAACTAACCTGTGCACCACAACCTCTGAGCCCGAACTCTAGAGCCTACGAGCTGCAACTACCAAGCCTGCGTGCTGCGACTGCGGAAGCCCATATGCCTAGAGCCTGTGCTCCGCAACAAGGGAAGCCACTGCAATGAGAAGTCCGCATAGAGCAGCCCCTGCTCGCTGCAACTAGTGAAAGCCTGCACAAAGCAACGAAGACCCAACACAACCATAAATAAATAAAATTTTTTAAAAGCAACAGACCTTTTATAAACCGTTCCTAGAATCTTCCCTACCCCTACTGACTGGTCTGTTATTCAAACATGCAAAACAAAGAAAGGTGAATCCGACCGACTTTAAGACACTTGCTTGGAAGCCCTCCTCCTATGGTGCTTCGGTTCCATGTGATAGTCACCTAACCTGCTCTAGTGGCCCTGTTTGCTCACAGATTATCTCCTGAGATTAGTGGATTGATAAAAATACAGAAGAGAGGATAGGAGACCACCAGGCTGATGGAGCCAATGACCAGAGCTGAGCACTTTGAAATGACCTTAGAGTAAGACTACAAGCAAAAATTCTCCAAGTTGTTGGTCTACAGTTACAACAGCTCCAAGACCAGAGAGCTAAAATAATGCCCTCCTAGGGGTCCGCCAACAAAACGCTGGCCCAAGGACCAATGTCTCAAACGTAATCAACTTGCCCCCGTATCTGTCTCCTCAGGATTCCGAGGGATTCTCTGGTAAGCTGTTATCTGTAATCCCCTTAAACAGCCAAGGCGAAAATAAAATTACATCTAATGGGAAACCTTATCAAATTCTCGATGATACTTATTGTTGTTCAGTTCTGTGACTCTGTCAGACCTTCCCTCTGAATGCACCTGCCTCACACCGCTTGTTCCCTCTTCAGCAGGAATTCTCAAGATTGCAGGCCTTCCTTTGGTCCCTCACAGCCAAGCTATGTGCTGAGACTCTCACGTGTTTTCCTGAGATGTTGTTCAGTCACTAAGTCGTGTCTGACTCCTCGTGATCTCATGGACTACAGCATACCAGGCTCACCTGTCCTTCACTATCACCCAGTTTACTCAAATCCATGTCCATTGAGTTGGTGATGCTATCCAACCATCTCATCCTCTGCCACCCCCTTCTCCTTTTGCCTTCAATCTTTCCCAGCATCAGGGTCTTTTCCAATGAGCTGGCTCTTCGCATCAGGTGGCCAAAGGAATGGAGCTTCAGCAACAGTCCTTCCAATGAATATTCAGGGTTGATTTCCTTTAGGATTGACTGGTTTGATCTCCATGCAGTCTGGAGCTATGTTTTCACCCCATTCCCTTAGGATGACAACTCCCTCAGAGTGAAAAAGAGGTTTCCTAACTGGAAGAATCTAACAAAAGTTCAGAGAGAATTTCTACCTCAACCAGTACAAAGGACTGGCGGACTTCTGACTGAAAAACATTCTTTTTTCACTATGTGACGTAGCCCCAGTCGATCTATTTAGGTAGAGCTCTCCTTTCTAAGTTAAAAGGGCTAAGACATTTTGTTTCCAATGGGGACTTCACCTTAAAATTTCCTGACCAACGTGAACCAGATCTTTTATGTTCTTACAATCTGTCCTTGACGGAGAGGAAGAATTCCAACAAAAGTCCCTGAATTTAATTGAGGTGTCTCAAAATCTCTGGGTACTTTCTTTCTTTCTTTTGGGCTGCACCAAATCTACACTGCTGCGCACGGGCTTTCTCTAGTTGCGGCAAGCTGGGACTACTCTAGTGTCGGTGGCTTCTCTTGTTGCAGAGCGCAGGCTCTAGAGCTCCAGCTCAGTAGTTGCAGCGCACGGGTTTAGTTGCCCTGCGGCATTCGGGATCTTCCTGGACCAGGAATCGAAATCCTGGACCACCAGGGAAATCCTCTGTGCGTTATTTCTAATATTGACATTGCAAGAATAAAAAATACAGAGCTTATAAAGATTCAGAGACACATAACTAAACCTCCCCCTCAATTACATCAATATCCTCTGAAGCCTAAAGCCACACAAAGCCGCACACCCACAAGAGAAGACCTAATGTCCCAGGGCTAATTAGGCACGCCCTATAGAAGCCACCACAACATGCAGATCCTGCCAGTCTGGAAACCTAATGGGTGAGGATGGTGACTTGTCCATAACTTAAGAGCCTCCCCCCACTCCAGCCCCAGGGGAAAGTTTCTTTTGTTTTTTAATTTTTATAGGGAGTAGAGTTGATTTACAATGCTGTGTTATTTCAGGTGTCCAGCAAAGTGAATCAGTTATACATGTTCATAGAGCCACTCTTCTTTTTATTCTTTTCCCATATAGGTCTTTACAGAGCACTGAGTAGAATTTCCTGAGCTACACAGCAGGTCCTTCTTAGTTATCTATTTTATATATACCAGCGTGTATGTGTCAGTCCCAATCTCCTGATTTATCCCTTCCCTCAGGAGCTTCTGGTGGCTCAGCAGTAAAGAATTCACCTGCAAAGCAGGAGACACAGGTTCAATCCCTAGGTCAGGAAAGTCCCCTGGAGAAGGCAATGGCACCCCACTCCAGTACTCCTGCCTGGAAAATCCCATGGACGGAGGAGCCTGGTAGGCTGCAGCCCATGGGGTCGCTAAGAGTCGGACATGACTGAGCAACTTCACTTTCACTTTTCACTTTCAAGCATTGGAGAAGGAAATGGCAACCCACTCCAGTGTTCTTGCCTAGAGAATCCCAGGGACAGTGGAGCCTGGTGGGCCGCCGTCTATGGGGTTGCAGAGAGTCAGACATGATTGAAGCGACTTAGCAGCCAGTATGCTTGCCTGGGAAACCCCATGGACAGAGAAGTCTAGCAAGCTACAGTCCATGGGGTTACAAAGAGTTGGACCAGACTGAGCAACTAAACAACAAGCAGGACTCAAGGGTTATTAGCAAAGTTATTTCCCCCTTCCCAGTTGTCCCAAACCTGGAACACCATTTTGTCATAGATTCCAGCAGGCTCAAAACACTGTTGTGGATCTTTTTCAGCCTTTTGCAGTATCTCTATAGATTCCAACAGCTGATGTCCATCTGCCTTAACTTGGAACAATTAGCAGTAAGCCTGGACACTCGTGCCTCAAGGGTTCACTGAGGCCCCTTCAGATTTCTCCCAAGTGCTCCGTCAAGATGTAAGGACCCACCAGTCCCCAGGAAATGAGCTCTTTCACAACAGGTGGATGACTGCTTACTGTGCTCAGTAACCAAAGACACATCCATAAAAGATTCCATTTATCTGCTAAAAAGTGATGGAAGAACTTTTCATACTGTGGTATGGAGAAGTCATCCTAGCTAAGACATGACTGGGCTTAAACTTTATGCTCATTAGAACAGACAGTCTTGTGGCCTCTCAGACAGACATCTGCTTTAACCATTAGACCAAAAAAAAAAAAAAGTGCAGTTATCAGACTGTGCAGAATGTCCACTTTGAAGAGGGGATAAATGTTCTTTCACCGTATCCCCACAATACCAATGTACCAATTCCTTTGAATGTGAGGTTCCCTTCCCTGACCTAAGGTCATGCTGTCTTGCTGTGTATGTGCTAATCTGTCTCTTGAAACCCTGAAGCAATGTACCCATTGTGTCTGATGTTTGTTCTTTGTTCGGACAAGACAGAACTGTGCTTCAGGCATCCAAATGGAGCCGGGTAGCCATGTTAATGCATCAGTGAGGACTTGAGTTTTCTGAACTGTATCAAATTTAACCACACCACCAGCTATTCTTAAGACGGTATCTGCTAGCAGCTGCTAACTGCAACCTTATGGCCTCAACATCTTCAGACCCCAACGAATCCTTGCTTAACAAGCACCCGTATATCTTGCCGACTCTAATCATATTCCCCTTTTTTTTTTTGACCATACCTGCAGGCATGCAGAACTTCCCTGACCAGGGATAGAACCCATGCCCCTTGCAGTGGAAGCACAGTCTTAACCACTGGACCACCAGGGAAGTTCCAATTATAATTCTTGACAAACAAGTTCTGTAACTGCAGTTTTTGCCTGAATAAGCCTCTGCCATACTGTAGTCCGGCAAAACAATTCAAGTGCTTTTGAATCTATGTTTCCTGGGCCATAGGCCTCCGTTTGGCTCAGATAAAATTCTTATTATAGGTTGGTTATTATTTCAGTTGACAAAAGGAACATAAACTCTTCAAGGGAAAATTAACAATTATCTGTAGATAATGTTCATTACCTAGTGCTGAAGGAACCCAACAAGGATCAGGCTAATCCAAGAATTTCCTAGGCCTACAACTAAGTGACAGCTGTGTGGATTTCTAGACTTGATTGGCTACTGTAGACTACGGGCTCCTAATTTTTCCCTATTCATTTCCCCACCCAATGACCTTACTCAACTTCTAGTCCCTGAGCCCCTTTCTAGGGAAGATATACATAAGTAGGCTTTTCTGAAGAGTAAAAAAAGTGCTTTAAGAACCACCAGCCCTAGACCTACCTAATTATTCAAGACCTTTCACTTTATTTGTGCATGAAAGAAATAACCAAGCCCTGGGAATGCTCACACAAGAGCATAGCAATAAACACAGCCTCTTTCTTCTCACAGCATTTAACTGGATTCAGTTGCCAGTGCCTATACCAACTGTCTTGGGTTACAGCTGCAACTACAAAGTTAGTAGAAGCTTCAGTAGATCTAATCTGAAGTAACAGCATTTATTTATAGACTCCTCACGCTGTCCAAAATCTTCTTAACTCTTGGGACTTCTCTGGTGGTCCAGTACGACTCTGTGGGCCCACTGCAAGCAGCTTGGGTTCAATCCTTGTGGAAGGAACTAGATCCCACATGCCAAAACTAAAAGATCCTGTATGCTGCAACTAAGACTTGGAATAGCCAAATAAGTAAGTAAGTAAGTAAGTAAATAAATAAATAAATAAATATATATATGCAGAGGGGGCATCTCCTGATCTCCCAAATGTATTAAAAAGGCAAACAAACAAAAAACCGGTCTTCTTAACTCTGAATTGACTCAACATGTCTCTGCCAGCATATTAACCTTCTATGAGATCCTTTTGCTTCCTCCACTTACGCAACATCTTAAATGTTGCAACACCTTTAACTTGCTACATCACTACCCCTACTGACAAAGATAAGCCCCTTAACTGTCAGGTAAGAACATCCTGATATAATCTTGTTTGCTGATGGGCCATACTCTAAAATGAAAATGAAGAAGGGACACCTTGTTCCCAAACTGATTATGCTATTACTAACCATTATGAATTACTTGAAAAGGAAACTTCCCATAAATGAAAGTGGCCCAAAAAGCCCTTACCAGAGGGCTTGTTAATATTTTTACCAAGAATCAGTATGCCTTTAGGATTATCCATGATTTGGAGATGTTATGGAAACAAAGGGGTTTTCTGAAGTCCTCTCGGGCCCCCATCAAAAATGGGCAATAGGGACTTCCCTCATGATCCAGTGGTTAAGAATCCACCTGCCAATGCAGGGGACATGGGTTGGACCCCTGGTCCTGGAAGATCCCACATACTGTGGGGCAACTAAGCCCGTGCACCACAACTCTGAGCCCACGCTCTAGAGCCCGTGCTCCGCAACAAGAGAAGCCACCACAGTAAGAACCTGAGCACAGCAACCAGAGAGCAGCCTCTGCTCACCGCAGTAGAGAAAGCCTGCGCGCAGCAAGAAGAGCCAGGGCAGCCAAAAATATAAATTAAAAAAAAAAAATTTTTTTAAAGGCAACAAGTAAACTACTCTTACTTTCTGAAGGTAAGAAATTACCTGTCATTAAAATTGAGACTCACACTAAAAGGACTGAACCAGAGTTCAGGAAATGCCCTAGTTACGTTTCATGCAAAGACAGCAGCAACAGAATCTATAAATATCATGGCATTGAGAATTCCCTGGCGGCCCAGTGGTTAAGACTCGGCACTTTCCCTGTGGTGACCTGGGTTCAATCCCTGGTTGGGGAACTAAGATCTGGTTTACAGACCAGGAAAAATAAATAAATATTATGATACAGATGGATGAAGACCATTCTGCCTCAGCAAAACATGACCTCTCATTGCCAGACCCTGGCCATCTTGATGCCCTTGTAACATCAGTCTGTTCCTGAACAGAGAAATTAAGATGGGCAAACAATGGTTGTAAATTAGATAAACATTCACGGCTATGGGAAACCCAAGATGGCCACGTGGTTCTTCCCAGCTCCCTGACAAATCTCATTTTTCAGTTTTTGCATTCCTTCACCCATCACAGTGCATTTTAAGATGACTCAAATGACGAATAGACATGGGTGGGGAGACAAAATCACAAAAGCAGTTTACCACCAATGTTTGACCTGTCAGGCCTGCAATCCTGGAAGAACCATCTGTGTTCCCAGAGGCCTCAGACCTCCCCACCCGGGACCTTCTGAGCACCTATTGCTGGACTTTATCCAACCACCACCCAGTATGGGTTATCAGTACATTCTTGTTACTCTACACATGCTTTCCTAATGGGCTGAAGTCTTCCGTTGCCACAAGGCTAATGCCCTCACAATGGCAAGGAACCTGTTAGAAGATGTGGTTCCAACTTGGGGTCTACCTTCCATAGTCTTCAGGGACTGAGGCACCCACTTCACTGGGCAAATCGTACAAGCCTTAATGAAAACCTTGCAGACTCCTTGGAATTATCACTCTCCTTTTCACTTATCATCAGGCAAGGTAGAGAGAACTAATGGGATCCTCGAAAACCTCTAGACTGCTTAAACTACTGAACTCCCTTGGCCTAAGATATTGCCTCTGGCCATGCCAACTGTTGCCAGTACCCTCTATGAAAACATACACTCACTCCACATGGAACAGTCACCAGTAGACCAATGTCCATTGCTCTACAACTTTCTGCTGATCCCTTGCTATCTAACGTTAATAGGACCAGCTACTATAAGTCTTTCACGTCTTATGCTATCATTAACAGGTTTAAGAAGCCCTCCCAGATCCCAACTCAAAGGATCCTGTTGGTCACAGACTGGAGCCTGCTGACTGGGTATTCTGAAAACATCATCAGAGGAAAACAGCCCTCAAGCCCCATGGGAAGGGACCTTACCAAGTGCTCCTGACCACTGACAAAGATGCAAAATGAGAAGGCACTGGCCGTGAGTACACATCCCACAGCTAAGGAAAGCTCCGTCAGACATCCAGTCCTAAACAGACGCTGGAGACCTCTGAATCAAACTGATGAGGAAGAGAATAGCTGGCGTCAAGGTGGACTGCTTCTGTCCCAGACACCAGATCAAGACCATATGTTAACTAGACTGAAACCCTTCTTCTTTTTCTTTTTTTTTACTATGGTTTTCACCTGGAAAGATGATGTTCTCACCCTTATCTCCCAGCCATTGCTGAGGAAAGTAAGCTTTCAGACCGCTGGATTTGTCATTAAATATTCCAATCTGGGGGCTTCCCTGGTAGCTCAGTGGTAAAGAATCTACCTGCCAATGCAGGGCACACAGGTCCAATCCCTGATCCAGGAAGATCTCCACATGCCACAGAGCAGCTAAGCCCATGGACCACAATTAATGAGCCTGGGCTCTAGAGTCCAGGAACCCCAACTACTGAAGTCCGCATGCCTAGAGCCTGTGCTCCGCAACAGGAAAAAATCACTGCAATGAAAAGCCCTTGCACTGCAACCAAGAGGAGCCCCAACTTGCGGCAACTAGAGAAAAGCCCACACAGCAACAAAGACCCCCCAGCACAGCCAAAAATAAATAAATAAATAAAAATTCCAATCTGAGACTTCCCTGGCAGTCCAGTGGTTAAGACTCTGTACTACCAATGCAAGGAACAGTGGGTTTGATCCCTGACCAGGGAACTAAGATCTCGCATACCACACTGCACAGTCAAAAACAAAAACAAAAAAATTCCAATCTATTCATGATGCTAGAGACCTCCTGGTCCTCCTTGTGACCAGCTTTTCCTTCTATTCTCAAGGTCACAGGAAACTACAACCAAACCCCCTGAAAGTTTCTTATGCAATTCAACTTTCACAGCCAGAACAACCTATACCTTGTTTTTCCCTTTCTCCCATCATAACCGTACATACTCAATTAGACACAATTAACTGGTAAATCTCACTGCACTTGCACCCCACATTCTCATGATAATCTAGATCAGATCTGCCCCCACTCACTAAGAGACCTCACCAACTGCACCTATCTTGGCAAGGTGTTTGGAGCAACACTTCATATTTCAGGCTGGGAGAATCTATTCCCAAATGTGCTGAAAACCTGACTGACATCTGGCTTGAATGGTAACTGCAGTAATCCCTGTGAATGAATCCATTAACAGTACCCCCCTAATGGAAATGGTCTGTGCCCCGATAGGGTCTGTCTTTGTCCATAATGGTTATCATTCTCCTTTAGCCTCTGAATGCCTAGACAGCCAGTGCACAGAGGGCAATGCCTCTTAGGTTACTAAACTGGGCTCCTAACTTTCCACAAGGGAACTAAGACACCTCATTGGTCAAGTCCCCTGGATTTACATCATGAAGTTAAAAAGAATGATAAGGATTTCATGACTCAGGATTCGTGTCCTTTGGCAAGGCCATCAGCCCAAGAAAGATCCTTAGATTCTCTGGCCAGTTGTTCTTTTATAACAGAACAGCCCTTAATTAGGGGCTTACCTGGTAGCTCAGGCAGTAAAGAATTTGCCTGCAACGCAAGAGACCCAGTTCAATTCCTGGGTCAGGAAGATCCCCTGGAGAAGAGAATGGCAACCCATTCCAGTATTCTTGCCTCGAGAATTCCATGGACAGACCATGAGGTCGCAAAGAGTCAGACACGACTGAGCGACTAACACACAGTCTTTGTTTATCTTTTAGCTGAGCAAGGAGTGTCTATGCTGTGGTCAACACCACCTGCTACACTGGATTACTCCTCCTGGGGAAGCTGAAACTCAACTACATAAAGGTCACTGAGCAAGCCAGCTGGCGTAAGAAGGTAACTCCTTCAAGGGGAATTTTTTTTTCTTTTTTTTCCTAAACCAGGGATTAAACCCTTGCTCACTGCACTGGCAGCACCAAGTCCTAACCAGCGCCCCACCAGGGAAGTTCCAGTGGGAACTCTCTTTCATGTATTTGATTTTGCCTGGTTTTAATCCTGGAGAGCATGGCTCCAAAGTGCACTCCAAACATTGCTAATTATCCTGCTTCTTATAATCATAATAATCTCCTTAATGCACTGAATTAGGCAGCATATTAAAAAGCAGAGACATTACTTTGCCAACAGAGGTCTGGCAAAGTAATGGTTTGCTGCTGCTGCTGCTGCTAAGTCACTTCAGTTGTGTCGGACTCTGTGCGATCCCATAGATGGAAGCCCACCAGGCTCCCCTGTCCCTGGGATTCTCTAGGCAAGAACACTGGACTTCTACTCAAATACATCGTTTTTCCAGTAGTCATGTATGGATGTGAGAGTTGGACCATAAAGAAAGCTGAGGGCCAAAGAACTGATGCTTTTGAACTCCGGTGCTGGAGAAGATTCTTGAGAGCCCCTTGGACTGCAAGGAGATCCAACCAGTCCATCCTAAGGGAAATCAGTCCTGAATATTCATTGGAAGGACTGATGCTAAAGCTGAAACTCCAATATTTTGGCCACCTGATGCAGAGAACTGACTCATTGAACAAGACCCTGATGGTGAGAAAGATTGAAGGCAGGAGGAGAAGGGGACGACAGAGGATGAGATAGTTGGATGGCATCACCAACTGGATGGACATGAGTTTGAGCAAGCTCTGGGAGTTGGTGATGGACAGGGAAGCCTGGTGTGTTGCAATCCATGAGCTCACAAAGAGTTGGACACGACTGAGCAACTAAACTGAATGCACTGTATTCTCTCAAAAGCTTTAAATGCATAATCACAGCCACTAATCATCAAGCAAAAGATCTCCCTATGACTAGAACATCAGAAAAATAACAAGAGAATAACCAACTCAGAGACTGTGAACCTGAAGCCAGCAAGGACCTGTGACTATCACAGGGGTTAACTATGAATAGCCTGCAAAAGAACAAAACTGAGAGAACCTCAGAGTAGCAGCTGAGAGTGGCGCTCATGCCTTAAGTTTTGATCACGTCTCTCAGTTAGACAGACTCTGATTGGGAGCGGGGAGGAGGGAAGAGAGGGAAGATTTGTTAAAAAGAATACCACAGATCCAAAAATTTGTACTTGGCCAAGCTACCAAATCGGGGCTTAATATCTAACCTAATAGAAGCTTCAACTTCCTCCAGAAATGCAGTCTTAATCGGTCAGTCACGAATTTTCTGGTCAGCACCAATGAGGCAGTCTGTCACATGGGCTCTCTCCCCCCTCCATCCTTCAAAAGGAAAATGAGGTAACCCCCACCTAATAAGACCCTTTTCTCCCCAAAAGGAAACTAATATAATCTGAAATCATCCTGTTTATGACTTCCTTGTCCTGCCTTTAAATAACACTTTCCTTTCTATAGCTCTTTAGCGCTCCCCTCTACTTGCTAGATGGGATGTTGTCCAATTTATGATCATTTGGTAAAGCCAATTATATCGTTTAAATTTACAGCTGAACTTTTTTCTTTTTTTAACACCATGACAACTAGGAGCCTCACCTCAGCACTTTGTTGGGCCTCCGTGGGTCCGACATATTGTTCGCGGACATAGCGAGTCAGAAGTCGCGCCTCTTCCGCTGCGGGAATCGCAGCTTCCGGCAGCTTCCGGCAGCTTCCAGCTTGGAAACACAGGATAGTTTTTAGAGTAACACTCTCAGCCCTCGCGCTTCCGTTCCTATCGACGGTTACCGGAACTCCCCCCAGCCAGGGGACAGAGAATTCGGAGAAGCCAAAAATGCTCCTAGAAGATCGGAAGTGGGGAAGGAAACTAGGAAGCTGGAGACAAGTTTCAGTGTTTCCAACACTATTTCCAAAGAGCCTAAATGTAGAACCCGGAAGTGAGAAGTAGGAAGTAGACTATGGAGGACAATAATAAGGTTACACCCTCCCAGGGCAAGGAATGCTTCCGTGCCGGCGCGTGTAAGGTGGCGAGGAAGGGGAAGCCGAGGGATGGCTTTCCCTGAGCCAAAACCGCGGGGCCCCGAGCTGCCGCAGAAACGGTTGAAGACGTTGGACTGCGGGCAGGGGGCGGTTCGAGCTGTGCGATTTAATGGTGAGCGCCTTGATCTTTCCGAGTCCTCCTCCCGCCTCCTAAGGTCGACGGCCCAGTAACCCCCCCTGGTATTCCCCAGTGGATGGCAATTACTGTCTGACTTGCGGCAGCGACAAGACCCTGAAGCTGTGGAACCCGCTGCGGGGGACGTTACTGCGGACGTACAGCGGCCACGGCTACGAGGTGCTGGATGCGGCTGGGTGAGCCGGGGGGCCAAGGCGGGATCGGGGCGCTGAGGCCAGGAACAGAAGTAGATGCTAAATATTCCGTGCTCTGCCTTCTAGCTCCTTTGATAACAGCAGTCTTTGCTCTGGAGGTGGGGACAAGGCGGTGGTGCTGTGGGATGTGGCGTCAGGGCAAGTCGTGCGGAAATTCCGGGGCCACGCGGGGGTGAGTGCAAGCAAGAAGGGGTCTCATTAAAGCAAATCTGATTAGCATGTGGGTGGTAACAGGGATCCGCTCCGCACCCCCCCCACCCACGCAATTACAGCGCAAGGATCCTTCCCCATGGCCCCCACTTCATCAAGCCCCATCCTTGGAGTTCCCCCCAACTCTTTGATCTCCCTTACCCTTAACCTTTTTCCCTTGCTTTAACTTGCACTGGGAACCCTGCTTTTGTCCTCATCCTCTAAGCGGCAGTTCCTGTTTCACAGAAGGTGAACACAGTGCAGTTTAATGAAGAGGCCACAGTTATCCTGTCTGGTGAGTCCAGGGCCTTGGCAGGTGGGCCCAGGAGACTGCCTCCGCCCTCTAAACCTGATCCACCTTCATGCTGGCCTTACAGGCTCTATCGATTCCACCATCCGCTGCTGGGACTGTCGCTCTCGGAAACCTGAGCCAGTACAGACACTGGACGAAGCCAGAGATGGTATATCCAGCGTGAAGGTGTCAGACCATGAGGTCCTCGCAGGGTGAGTGGGACCAGGACCTTGTCGCTCACCAGGTGCCACCGAGGTTCACAGTTGTCTCTGTATTTAGATTAAAAAATCTACTCTCCTCATTGTGCTCATAAGGCCCTGCATGGTCTGGTCTCTGTTGTGCTCTCAGCTTTTATGTGGTTGTTGTTCAGACACTAAGTCGTGTCCAACTCTTTTTGACCCCATGCACTGTAGCACTCCAGGCTTCCCTGTCCTTCACTATCTTCTGGAGTTTGCTCAAACTCTTGTCCGTTGAGTCAGTGATGCCATCCAACTATCTCATTCTCTGTCGCACCCTTCTCTTGCCCTCAATCTTTCCCAGCATCAGTGTCTTTTCCAATGAGTCGGCTCTTGGCATCAGGTGGCCAAAGGATTGCAGCTAATTTCTGTTAAATATACCACACATGCTTCCACTCTGGGACCGACATGCAATTGCCCTTTCTCCACCTGGACTGTTCTATACTACTTGGAGTGTATCTGAGCACCTCCTACAGGTCCCATTTTTAGTCAGCATACAGCAGTGAACAAGATAGAAAAACAAGGAAAACCCCTGCCTACATAGATTTGACAGTCTAGCTGCAGGAGACAATTAAAAAAAAAAAAAATTCCCATGCAGGGCTGCCCAAGTGTTCCCACAACCTGAGGGAGTGCTGATCCCACCACTGGGGGTGTTTGGACTGCTTGGCCTGTCAGCCCACCCAGTTCCCACACATCCCCCCCTTGAACTGAACATGGTTGGCTCCTTTCTCAGCCTCAAGCCTCAATTCCAGTGTCACCTCCTGGGAGCTGATGCCCCTCAGTCCACGAGGTTCCACTTTGGCAGCAAGTGCTCCTGGCTTGGTAGCAGCTGTGTTCCAAGTCTCTGTACAGGGTCTGGCCCAGAGAGGGAGCTCAGTGGAAAGCAGAAACAGATGGAATGGGACTTGATTGGCCCTTGGGTCTGTGTCTTAAAGCCATTGCCTCAGAATTCCACTTTTTTTTTTTATATTTATTTTTAATTTACTTATTTGGCTGCATCGGGTCTTAGTTGCAGCATGTTGGATGTAGTTCTCTGACCAGGGATTGAACCCAGGCCCCCTGCATGGAGAACTCAGAGTCTTAGCCACTGGACCACCTGGGAAGACCCAGAATTCCACTCTTGAGTTCACGTCAGTGTGTTTTCCGTGGCCGATCCTAAGCATGACGTGACAGTGAAGGGTACTGGGAAGGATAGGTGCTAGCCTTGCCCTCGGGCCCCTGGCCAGGTGAAGAGGATACAGGGACACCAAAGCTGGCACCCTGGACCTACAGGCCCCTGCAAGTGCTTCAGCTGCAGCCGCCCTGTCTTGCAGTTCCGTAGATGGCCGGGTGAGGCGCTATGACCTGAGGATGGGGCAGCTCTTCTCAGACTACGTGGGCAGTGAGTGTGGCTGGTGCTGGGAGGCAGGCAGGGAAGGAAGGTGGGGACAGCCCAGGGGACCCAGCCTGACATGCCTGCCCTCCCCTGCCCCCAGGCCCCATCACCTGCATCTGCTTCAGCCGGGATGGCCAGTGCACCCTGGTGTCCAGCCTAGACTCTACCTTGCGGCTTCTGGACAAGGACACAGGGGAGCTGCTGGGCGAGTGAGTCCTCAGGAGCGTGGGGCCCCTCCCCCACCCCCAGTGAAGCCCGCCCCTAACACCCGCTCTGACTCCACTCACCCCCAGGTACACGGGCCATAAGAACAAGGAGTATAAGCTGGACTGCTGCCTGAGCGAGCGCGATACACATGTGGTCAGCTGTTCTGAGGACGGGAAGGTGTTCTTCTGGGACCTGGTGGAAGTGAGCCTCCCCACCCCCACTCCACGCTGGGGTGCCTGCCTTGTCCTTACCTGAGTCACTCTCAGGCCTGAAGGGGGGGTGGTGTTCTGTTAGAACTGGGGGCTAGAAGGAATGAGAGAATGAAGAAAGAAGGGCAGTCCTGGCAAAGAGCACAGCACATGCCAAAGCTTGGAGGTGTGGCGCCCATGTATCGGTCAGGAAATGGAAGTGCTGTGGATGGCAGTGGTGGCAGCAGGATCCAGGTCAGGTGGGGCCACTGGGACTGACCCTCGGGGAGGGAGGGTGGTGATGGCATCTCACCCCAGGTGAGATGGGGCTGTAGTTGTTCAGGAAATCGGAGCCACGTCTGAGCATCCCTGTGATTTCCCCCCGTGAGCCCTGTGAGCTCTGTCCTGATGTGTCTCAGCCTGGTGGGGACGTCAGAATGGGAACTGACCAGCTAGACTTCATGGGGTCAGGGCTGGGGCTTGGCTACAGAAGCCCCTTAGAGGATGAAGGAACTGGAGGGCCCTGGAGAGTTGAGGAGCCAGCTCTCCCTTTGGGAACTCAGAAGGCACCAAGGTTTTGCCTACGTCTCGAGGGTCCAGTAGACTGGCAGTCATCCTGCAAGGGAGGGCACGTGAAAGGACATTTTGCAGGTGGAGAGAAGAACCCAATATGTTGAGACTTGACTGCAGGGTAATAAAAGGAGGGAGCATTGAGGCTCTCAGGTGGGCTGGTGGAGCCCAGATGGCAATCTCTGGGCACAGTCTAAAGGCAGAGCCAAGAGGATTTACTGACAAAAGGACTTGAGATGTATGAGGAAGATCCAAGGTGTCTGACCTGAGCACCTGGAAGGACAACTGACTGATGGGCTCAGTTTGGGACTGATTAAGTTTGCAATGTCTGGGAAGCAATTAGAAGCATTATAATGGAAACCAGGGGAGAGGCGGCCAGGAGGAGGGAGACACACTGATGACCACTGCCCACCCCTCGCTCCACAGGGTGCCCTGGCGCTGGCCCTGCCTGTGGGTCCTGGTGTGGTGCAATCGCTGACCTACCACCCCACAGAGCCCTGCCTGCTGACTGCCATGGGGGGCAGCATCCAGTGCTGGCGGGAGGAGACCTACGAGGCTGAAGGTGCCCCAGGCTGAAGCCAGGGGACCCACTGCCAAGGACAGAGACACAGCCTAAGGAGGACTGCTGAGATCATTTATTCTAGACATGCTGCTGACCAAGAAGTGGGGAGGGGCTGGGTCTGCAAACTAATAAATAGAGGAGGGGGGTGAGGCCTCCCTGGGGCTGCACCGTCCAGTGTTCAGTCCTCATTCTTCTCGGGCATGAAGGCATCTACCTTCTGGGCAAAGGTTTCAGCCACAAGCAGCGGGAAGACCAAGGAGGCATCAGCATAGACCTATGGAGAGAACCCAGGTGAGCCAGAGGATCCACAGCTGCAGCCTAGGAGACCCTGTGCTCCAGCTGGCTGGCCGACCCTCACCTTGACAGGCTGTGCATCCATCCGGATCTTGCCCCATGAGACAGCTTCATCCGGCCGGGCGCCTGAGTCAGAGCCATCAAACTCCTGGGCAGTGTTGATGTAGACGGCATAGTCAGCGCCATTCCGCTGTGGGGAGGGACAGGATGGGCTGGTCAGCCAGACTCCAGGGCAGGACACTAGCTAAAGGCACAGGGATGTGTCCCAGATAAAGGAAGCCCTTGGTGGCCTTCACTCCAAGGGAAGGGCTCCATGTCAATAACTGGGCCAAGTGGGAGTGTCATGGGATGCTGGGCAGTGGGCGGCTTTGCTCCAGACTCACCTAGGTAGCAAGAGCCCACCCACATCTGCCACCAACTCTAGAGAAGACTTCCATACCTCTTCCCTCTCTATGGTCCCCACCCCAGTCCCACTGTTTGTTCCCCACACAGCAGCCAGAAGGTGCCTATGAGCACCTGAGTGGCCCTCAAAGCCTTGCACTTTGTGGCTGTCACCTCTGGCCTCACCTCCTCTCACTCTCCCCTTCACTGGCCTCCAAGATGTGCCTACATCAGGCACCTCAGAACCTTTGCACTGGCCAGTCCTGCCAGAAACTCATCTCACGCCCACTCCCTAAGTTAACCACATGGTTCGTGGGAGCAGCCCCTGAAAAACCTCTGCTCACAGGTCACACGTCCCAGGAAGCGTTCCCTTTTCTGAATAGCATGCCTTTCTCCTGCCCTCTCGTCGTCATCCCTGATTCTTCTTTGTAGCCAATACTGCCACCTGATGTACATGTCACCTTGTCACTGGTTTGCTGTTCATCTCCCCACTAGAACATCAGTTCCAGGAGGGCAGGTATCTTGGCTTGTCTAGTCCACAACTGTTTCCCAGCACATGGCATGGGCCTAGTACACAGACCTGTCTGCACAGCAGGCACGTGTACCACCCCCCACTAGGGGCCACACAGTCTGCATCCCTGCTCACCATGAGGTTGGCATTGGCAATGTGGTGCTTGACCATGCCACCACCCAGGATGATCATCCCCGTACGCTTGGCGAAGATGGCCTGTGTGTTGATGAGCTTGAGGTCTGGGGGAGAGGGCTGAGTCAGGCCACCGCAGGCCCAGGCAGCCCTCCTCCCTTGCTCCTCTGCGGCCCCAACATCTTACCCTCAACAATGTCCAGGACCAGACCTGGGTTCTTATAGGAGTGGAAGAAGATCATGTCACCCAGCGAGCCATCTGTGAGTGCCGGGCTCAACACAGGAATATGGTTCTAGGAAAGAGCAAGACAGGAGGGGGACCAGATCTAAGCCCTGTAGGTGCAGCCTGCAGGTGTTTCCTCTCTGCCTGATTCTGGGCAGAGAGCTTAACTTCACTTGGGCCTGGCACATGAAGAATGGTAGTTCTTGTTTTTCTGATTGCTGGACCCCAGAGCCTCTGAGGAGCATGGGGCCTTCCAAGAGTCCCCATGGGAGCTGCTAAGTATTGCCCAACTGCTTCCCAGCAGTCTAGGAGTAGAGCCAGAATGCCAGATCCACAGTCAATAGCTGTGGGACCTCAGACAAACTGCCTAACTTCTCTGTTTCTGAGGCTCCTTATGTAGGAGCAGGGATGAGGAGACTAGTACCAACTACCCAGGTGGCTGTGAAAATGAAACAACACATGCCAAAGCCTGGCATTTTTGCCCCCGCCGGTCCCTCACCTTCTGGGCCCAGTAATACACGGACTCTGGGTTGTTTATCTCCTTGCCAAGCCGGGCGATCATCTTGGAAGGTGTCCACTTCACACCCTAGGAGGAGACAGTGGCTTCAGGCAGCAGCGCCTCCCCTGACGCACCCTCCCCCAGCCCCAGGTTGCTCCAGCCTCACCTCTGTGTTCTGCTCCAGCACCATCTGGTCCAGAATGGGCATCAACCAGTCCTCAAACTTGCAGTAATTGTCATTGGGCACCAGCAAGTTCCCAATCCTGGGGACAGAAGGTGGATGGGCATCAGGGCCCAGGACCCTCAGCCTGCCTCCCTTACTCAGCACCGCTCAGCCCCCACCCACCCACCTGTTGATCCCGTTCTCACGTAGCTCCTTCCCCCTGAGGCTGAACTCGCCCAGGTATGTGGGCGCCAAGCACTTGATGAAATCCTCCTCCACACCCCCAGCTGTGGTCACCAAGACGTCCACCTGCAGCCACAAGGCAGTGAAGTTATCCCAAGCAGAACTCCTAACTCCCAACTCTTATCCATTGACCCCTGTGGGGAGCTCTGCTGCAAAACAAAACTGACCCATATCTTCCTGTCTCACTTAAATGACCAGTAACCTTATTGCCCATTAAGACCCAGAGAGCCCAAGGCCACACCCCCACCAGGTCCCACCATGTTGTGCTGCACGAGGTAACGGATAGTCTCACGGATGCCTGAACTGATGAGGTTGGATGTGTAGCCCAGAAAAATGGTGCAGCCGGTGAGTGGGCGTCGGCTCTGCGTCAAGTCTGCATGTTGGTCTTCATCCTCGGATAGCGGCTCGAGTTTCTTCTCTATCTAGGTAAGGGCAGAGTTGAATTAACCTCTGGCCCCAAATTCCACCCCAAGGACCCGCGGCGGGTTTTGGTGTCAGACTCCCCGCCCAGGCTCTGACCACTCAGGGACAGAGAAACACTTCTACCTGGTACAGGGGAAGGAACACCCCTGTGTAGGCTCCGCCCTGTTCACAGCCCAAGTCTCAGGTCACATGCTTAGGCTTTGCCCCTTTTCAGGAATCCGAGAGCATCACTTTTTCAGGCCCGACCCCTCTCCCCACCGGGAAAAGCAAACCCAAGCTCAGGTCCGGGCGGGTGTAAGGGTCCACCTCCAATTCCTGGCTCAAATGCACTCTCTAGCCCAGGCTCCGCCCCTTCCATAATACTTTCACCTGTTACCTATAACGCCCGCTCCCCGCCCCCGCCCCGCCCCAGAATCAGTCCCAACCACTCCCCAGCACAAAACTCCCGGGCCCCATACTCTCTCCCACTATTGGACGAAGAACACACCTCCCAGAGAAGTCCCGCCCCCAGCCACCGCAGGGTGCTACTGGAGGCCACGCCCCCTCAACCCAGGAAGCCTCACCCAGGCCTCACCATGGCGTTGACTTGCTGTACCGCGCGCCCGAAGTTGGTGGCTTGGAAACCAGTGGTGCTGAAAGCCTCTAGCAGTGCGCGATAGTCCACGCCACGGTTGAAGTCGTAGCCCCGGACCTGCGCGGTCTCGAACGGCAGTGCCGAACTGTGCTTCAGCACGGCGGCCAGTGCCGCCGCGGGCACCTCCCTCTCCTGGGGACCCTCCATTGTCCTGCAGCTGCACTCTCAAGTCAGAGCCGCCCCAGGCCAGCCCTCTGGCGGCCTCGAACTGCTCTAGGCCCCGGCACGCACTTCAGTAGGAGATTCAAGGCCTGGGGAAAACCTGGGGAGGGCCGGAAGATGTTTAATCACATGACCCGCCACGCCCGGA
Organism: Bos taurus; assembly: GCF_002263795.3. NCBI lineage: Eukaryota > Metazoa > Chordata > Mammalia > Artiodactyla > Bovidae > Bos > Bos taurus. The sequence goes on along the minus strand of NC_037334.1, from coordinate 12,816,287 downwards.
ATCAAGGGTGCGGCCATCTTGTCTTGTACAGTCCGTAATACGGAAGCCGCGGGGAGCCATTATTTATATTCCGTATGTTCCCAGCCGCCGATGAATGATTTTTACTTTTACTGCCGCCTGCTGGAAACCCACCGCGTTGCGTGGAGCTTACCGGTTCGTGTCTACCCTCTCAGAGAGAGAATGGTTTCTCAGACGTTGCCGTTAGACGGAATTCGAATCACCAGGAGGTATCAGACAGTTTCTGCCTCGGAGAGTCTCTCGTCAAATTGGAACAGTGATCGCTGTTCGTGTCTTGCAAGTCTCCTGAGCCTCCATATGCAGCATAACCCCTGGTCTTCTGTCTCTGGCAGCTGAGCTGCCATATCCTCTTTGAAGTCTTCCTTGACTTTCCTCTGGGTCAGGGATCTCCTGTGGGACCCAGGGCTGATATCTCTTTCCCTCTAGCGAGCCTGTGAGATGCTAGAGGGTGGGGGTCTATGATCTTATGGGTCCTCCTAACCATGCATAGGGTTTAGTCCAGTGAGACCCCTGTAATCACTCACTCTACAATTTATGGAGTCTGCACTATATACTGTGTGCTTCCCTGGTGTCTCAGTGGTAAAGAATTCATCTGCCAATGCAGGAGACACGGGTTTGACACCTGGGTCGGAAAGATGCCACATGCCTCCGAGCAACTAAGCCCATGTGCCACAATATTGAGCCTGGGAGCCACAACTACTGAAACCCACGTGCCCTAGAGCCCATGCTTTGCAAGAAGCCACCAAAATGAGAAGCCTCCACACCACAATGAAGAGTACCCAGAGACCGGGTAGCAATGAGGTAGAAATATTCCAGCACTGCCAAAAATAATAAATAATTTTTTAAAGAAAAACCCTCTTATTGTGGCTTCCCAGTAAGAGTAATACTCGGGTTCTAACCTGTGGCCTAAGAAGGCACTGACTTGCCTACCCTCATCCCCTACCACTTGGCCACACTCACTTTTCTCCAGCTCCACTAACCTGACTGTTCTAGAGCCCAGTAAGCTCTTTGCTGACCAAGGGGCAATGCACTTGCTGCTCTCTCTGCCTGGAACACCTGCTTCCCCAGCTCCTCCTCCTCTGGGCCTCAATCCAAATGTCACCTCCTCCAAGAGGCCTGCCCTGACCACCTGCTCTTGCTCTTACCTTGCTTTTGTTTTTCACAGTGCAGGATATATTCTGTTTGCTGCTGTTCATCCCTCCCTGCCATCCAGCTCTGTGAAGGCAGGATCATGTCTGGTTTCACTGCTATTCTTTTCAGTCTGTGCAGTGCTGGGCACACACTGGGATCTCAGCAAAAATGGATGAAACACACACAAAGACGTCAAGGTGATCCATGAAGAATGAAGGAGGGATTGAAAAGGATTCAGAGAGGACAGTAGGTGCCAGACCAGGCAGGGCCCTGTGGGCTGTAGTAAGGAGGGTGGGTTTTATTCTCAGGGGCTGAGAAACCATAGGAGAGTTTTTAAAATGAAAAACTGATTTATTTTCTCCAATTTATAAAACTGTGGTAGAATACACATAACATGAAATTAACATTGTAACTTTTTTTTTTTTTTTTTTTAAGAAAGAAAGCTCTGTAGTCTGTCTCTTCTTTGAAAGATACTTATTTGACTGCACTGGGTCTTGCTTGCAACATGTTGTATCTTTAGTCATGGCAGGAAGGATCTAGTTCCCTGGGATTGAACCCAGGCCCCCTGCATTGGGAATGTGGAGTCTTAGCCACGACCACAGGGAAGTCCCCCACTGTAACCATGTTTAAGTCCACAGTTCAGAAGCATTAAGTACCTTTACATTGTTATACAACCATCACCTCCTTCATCTCAAGAACTCTTTCATCTTCCCAAACTGAAACTTTGTACCCATTAAACACAACTCCCCATCCCCCTTTTTCCTCAGCAACTGGCATTCTGCTTTCTGGGATTTGACTACTCCTACCTCACATAAGGGGAATCATGTATTAGCTGTCATTTTGTGACTGGCTTATCTCACTTAGCAGAATGTCCTCAAGTTTCATCCATGTTGTAATGTGATTTAACAGATCCCACTGACTTACTGGAGTAGAATGGGGTCAGGCTGTGCAGGGCAGGGGAGACCAGGCAACTGCACTGGTCCAGGCAAACTGAGATGGGGGGGCAGGACCCCAATGCTACCAACAGGGTGGGGAGAAGTGACCAGTCTGACAACCTAATTTGAAAGTTCATCTATAAACTGCACGGTGAGCTCTGTTCAATACTCTGTAATGACCTATATGGAAGAGAATATTAAAAAAAAAAAAACTGGATATATGTGTATGTATAACTGATTCACTTTGCTGCGCAGAAACTGACCCAGCATTGTAAATCAACTATTCCAATAAAAAATTATTAATTAAAAACAAAGAAAGTTGTTCTGACGGCTCTTGATGAAGGATTAAATGTAGGAATACTGGAAGAAAGGAATAAAGGAGTTAAAGATTGGAACCAGGGCAGTTGGGTGGATGGTGGTGAATTTGGGGGATGGAGGTTTGGGGTTGGGGGAGAGGATCCAGAGTCCAACTTTGGCCAGGTTAGGTGAGAGACAACTGAGAGGTGGGGGTGATGGACCGAGGAGGGAGGAGGGTCCTCATGCGGGTCAGAGGTCAGGGAAGGGCTTGGGACACAGGGGAAGCCATCAGTATAAGTGAGTGAATTGAGTCATCTGTGGATAAGGGCCCTGGGTCATGAGTATAGACAGACACAGGAGAGGCAGGGCTGCACCTGAACCAGGGTTCACGCTGTGCCTCCTCACGTCAGAGGAGGAGCCAGTTAGCAGGGGATCAAGCAGATCTGTGAGAGCCCGGGGCTCCTACACTCCCCCAGTAAAGGTGACACATGACAGAGCAGCCACTGGGCCTCCTGGGGCAGGGACCCCTTTGGCCTCAGCAGCTGCTGTTGCCACTGGTGACATTTCACTCCGTGAATGTCCTGGCTTCAAAGTCTCTGCAGGCATTGTGGGGGGTTGGGGGGGTGTTGGAGAGGCTGGGCTGGGGGAGGGCTCCAGAGTGGGGCCACAGGAGGAGGACCGAGCAGCCAGGAGTCAGCCGGAGTCTTCAGTTGAGGTACATGGTCCTGATGGGTTGGGGAGCAGCCACCCCCATGCCTCAGGCACCAGGGACATAGGAGGAGGCAGGAGCTTGGGGTTTGGGGTGCAGCCTGCTGCCTGTGGCTCTGCTCACCCTCCCTCAGATGTCCAGCAAAGTGACCATTGGCAGTGACATTGGGCAAGCCCGCCGGGCCGTGGAGCAGCTGCGGATGGAGGCAGGCATTGACCGCGTGAAGGTGAGGACCAGGGTGAGGCGGGCGCATCTGAGAGAGCAGGGCAGGTGGACGGCCCAGCCCAGGTCGGGCTAACCGGGCTGGTCTGCAGGTATCCAAGGCAGCTACCGACCTGCTGCAGTTCTGCACAGAGCAGGCCAAGAGCGACCCCTTTCTCATGGGCATCCCAGCCGCCACCAACCCCTTCAAGGAGAAGAAGCCCTGCGCCATCCTGTGAACCCTGCAGCCCGGACCGCCCAGGGGGCCTCAATAAAGATGAAGTGAGTGCTCCTCAGGGCATGGCTTGGCCAAGCTTCCGTGGTGGACTTTGGGTTTGTAGGGACCAGGTGTGGGGTGTGCCTGGCCCAGCCTCCCTCCTCGCCCACGCCAGGGTCACGGCCACAGAGGCACACCCTGGACCCTGAATAGAGGAGCATGCCCCTCCCTCACCTACCCCTTCCCTGACTGCCCCCCTCCCCACGGCCCAGGGGGTAGCATTAGCAGATGCCCGGTCCCTCTGCCCAAACACCCAGGGTTAGAGTCCCGATCTATGTATCAGTGCGTGTCACACACACACACACACACACACACACACACACAGTTCACACACGCAGGTACCATCATACAGACAAGTGCCACTTCTCAAGTGTCTCCCTCCCCCTCACAGAAAGCACAGGAGACGCAGTCTCGATCCCTGGGTTGGGAAGATCCCCTGAAGAAGGAAATGGCAACCCACTCCAGTATTCTTGCCTGGAAATCCCATAGACAGAGGAGCCTGGAGGGCTACAGTCCATGGGGTCACAAACAGTCGGACACGACTGAGCAACTAAACAACAACAGCAAACCGCATATACAGCCTGACTGGCCTCCCTGGGGACATTCAGGCACACAGGATCCCTGAAATGCACCCGGGCAGGCGCAGGCGCACCCAGAACCTGCCCCCCCCCCGCCCCCCCCACCCCCCCCCCCGCCACAAACGCACACACAGCAGTGGCTGTCGTCCAGGCTTTCAGGCCCCATCTCACAGACACACACCCACCCCTGGTACCCTGGCCCCAAGCAGGGAGGGACAGAGCCCTCAGGTGACACCAGGCTCACACTCCAGGCCGGAGCACCAGTACAGCAGGTTTATTTCTTTGCTCTCAAGGCAGAGCCTGCATCCAAATCATAACAAAAACAGGGCCCGAGGGTGGGGACCAGCCCCCTTGGGTGGGCCGGAACACAAAGCTCACCTCCCCTGGCGTGGGGCCCAGCCCAGGGACCCCACATGGCCATGGCCAGGACCCCTTGTGCCATAGGCTTGTGGGGCAGGGCAGAGGCAGCACCAGCATGGGGGAAGGTCCCCGCCCCCGAGAACAGAGGTCATGGCCCCACCTGCCGGTAGGCAGACCCACATCCACATCCACCTGCTCAGGCCTGCAGCCTCCAGACCTCCAGTGACAGGCCCCCAGAGGCAGCCACCACCAGGTTGCCCTCGGCACAAATCTGTGAGCACAGGGACAGGAGGAGTCAGGGGTGCTCTCGGTGGGCGGGGGCGGCGCGTGGGACAGGGCCTTACCCCATTCAGCACATTGTGATGGCTTCGAGTGCAGATGGTCCTTGGTGGGTCTGTGGGCACGTGTACCTGGTGAGGGGCAGTGGGCAAAGGTCATGGGACGTGTCCCCGACAGTTGAGGGTGGGTAGAGAAGAGGCACTGTCCTGGGCCCTCACCCGGATGGTCTTGTCGGTGGACGTGGTGTACAAGGCCCCCAGGGAGTGCTTGATCCCCGTGATCTGAGACCTGTGGCCCACATCAAAGGACTGGGGGAGGGAGGGACAGGTGACACTCAGGTGTGGCTCTCCCTAGGCCAGTGCCCCACTGCCCCCCAGGGGTTAAGAGGCGGGGAGGCAGCCCAGGGAGAGTCGGGCAGGGGCGAGGGCCTCGGCAGACCCGGACAAGCTGGAAGCAGCCACTGCGGTTGGCAAAGACGTGCAGTAGGCCCTGGTTATCGCCAGCCCAGAGCTGAGGTTCCTGGTAGGACATGCAGAGCAGGTAGGAGTCCAGCTGCAGGAGGGACGGAGATGGAGTGGCTCAGGCCAGTCCAGGCCACTCCACACAGCCCCGGCCCCCTGGGCCCCCGGGGGATGGCCCACCTGCAGCCGCTGCAGGACACTGTTGGCCCGGCGGTCAAACACCACGAGCGTGTGGTCCTCGCTGCCTGAGATGATGTGCCGGTCGTCTGCCAGCAGTGCCAGCACGGCGCTGGAGTGCAGCCGCCGGCTCTTCAGCAGGGCTGGGCCAACTTTGCAGGTGAGGGGCCAGGGAGGAAAGCAACATCAGAGCCCCCTTGGAGGCCCCCCTGGACCCCGGATCTCCATCCTCCGTGGCTTCCTCTGGGGGCCTTCCAGTCCATCACCCCATCCCACGTGGAGACAGGGCTTCCTCTGCCCCTAGTATCCGCACGCAGCAGTCACCCTGTGGCCCCCAGCACAACACAGGCCACTTGGAGTGGCCAGCCTCTGGTTGTGTGATTGTTACCCAAGTCAGACTGTGAGGACCAAGTGTTTCTTTTCCCAAAATGACCCTGGAGACCCCAGGCAGCCCTGCTCTCCCCACCTAGGCCCCAGGGCCCACCTCTGGGATCGTAGACGGTCACCTTCTTGTCATAGGTGCCGGTCACCAGGATATCTGGCCGGTAGGACAGGCACAGAACAGCTGCCTTGCCCCTGGGGACACACAGACCACAGAGCTGGGGAAGGGGCCGGACAGAGCACTGCCCACCCAGGCCCTCCTGCCCAGGTCCCCTCACACTTTATCTCGCCAAACTGCTGCCCGTCAGCCGCCATGTCCCAGAGCTTCACTGTGCTGTCCCAGGAACCGGAGCACACTCGGTGGTCCAGCGCTGCCAGTGACCACACCCAGCCCTGTGGGACCAGACCCATGTCCTGTGATCTTCCCCATTTCACAGAACCCAGAGTGAGTCAGCATGAGGAGAGATTAGAGCTCAGGTCTGCGGGTCTGACTTCAGAACCGAAAGACCTGCACGTTGTTGCTGTGGTTTACTTGCTAAATCATGTCCGACTCTTTGAAATCCCATGGACTGTAGCCTACCGGGCTTCTCTGTCCATGGAATTATCCAGGCAAGAATACTGAATGGATTGCCATTCTTTCTCCAGAGGAACTTCCAGACCCAGGGATCGAACTCATGGCTCCTGCATTGCAGGCAGATTCTTTACTGCTGAGCTACCAGGGAAGCCCAAAACATGTACACCCCCACCTAATAATGTTCCTAAATCAAGTACTGCAGAGCCTTAGCACCAGCACAGGTTGAGGCCACATGACAATGTGATTAAGAATAGGACCTCCACAGAAATTCTGTGGTGGTCCAATGTCTAAGGCTCCAATGCAGGAGGCCTGGGTTTGATCCCTGGTCAGGGAACTAGATTCCACGTATCTGTAAACCCGACATCTGAGCACCTACTCTATATGAGCCTGAGTGAAGCTCTTAATGCATAGTCACCTCATTCAACCTCATCCTAATTGACACTGGACAGAAGCAGTAAGTGAGGCCCAGAGAAGTCATATATGACTTTGACTTTACCCAAAGTCACACAAACAATAGCAGACCAAGATTGAAATCTATGAGGTCTGGAACTTTCCTGGGGGCACAGTGGATAGAAATCCACCTACGAATGCAAGGGACACAGGTTCAGTTCCTGGTCTGGGAAGATTCCACATGTCAAGAAGCAACTAAACCCATGCACCACAACTACTGAAGCCCATGCGCCCTAAAGTCTCACACTGCAACTACTGAGCCCATGTGCTGCAATTACTAAATAAACCTGCTCTCACCTAGAGCCTGTGCCTCGCAACAAGAGAAGCCACCGCAGTGAGAAGCCTGAGCACTTCAACAAAGAGTAGCCCCGGCTCGCCACAACTAGAAGAAGCCAGAGTGCAGCAATGAAGACCCAGCATAACCAAAAAAATTAATAAAAATTAAAAAAAAATAAATCAATGAGCTCTGGTGCCAAAACCCATGCCCTCAGCCACAGTAGCCTGCCCAGGCCTCCTAGCTCCTACCTTTGCCTGATCTCCTATCCCCTCACCTTGTGAGTGCTGTTCTTCTGGGTCCCCAGGGTCTTGACCAGAACCCTGCTGGGCTCCACCCCCAGCTGCTGCAGGTCCCACAGGTTGACATTGCGATCTCGGGAGCCAGACAGGCAGAGTGTCCCACCCTGGGAGAGGAGTGAGGTGGTGTGGTAGGGGTCACCCTGGCCCCCCACTGCCAGGCCCTCCACCAACCCCTGTCTCACCTGAAGCAGCAGCACCGAGTCAATGGAAGCAAAGTGCCCATCGGCTAGGCAGAAGTACTCAGCCCTGCGCCCATCATCTGCCCAACGCGACAGGTGCTGCTCCAACTCAATGCAGGCCGTCGGCCAGTCAAAGTCCTCCTCTGTGGGATGCAATACCAGGGTCCCCAGTGGGCAGGAACCCTGCCACCCACTACAGCTTTCCAAGCTCACCACTGGCTTCTGGGGAGCAGAAGACTTGGAGAGAATCCCACTTGGATCCCTTACCCCACCCAAGGAAGCCCAGGCTCTAGCTTTGGGACCACCAGCCCACCCACCTGCCATGCAGGTCTAAGGCTGCTCCTTACCGTTTCCAGATATTGGGTAACTGAAGCCCCAGGATCACCTTCCCAGGCCTCATTCTCCAACCTCAGGATGTTAAAGTCCTACCTCACCCCTGGCTGTGGTCCAACCTCAGCTTCACCCTCCCTACCCCTTTGGCTGGGCACAAGAGTTAGGACTACATAACTAACCCTTCTTGTTTTGGCCACCTGAACCAGACTCATGGAAGTGTTCCCCAAAATCAGTATCCCAAACCTGGGACCCTTGTCAAGGAGCAGAACCCAAGCCCTTGACCCAAACATCTATATTTTAATCAAGCTGTTCAGTAAAGTCCCATCAATTCAAGACCAGCAGGCTGCATTATCCTCTAGGGACCAAAGACTTTGGTGGCAGAAGGAATGACCACCAGCCCTTGTCTGAGATCACAGGTTAGACCCTGAACTTGAGGATCTGTGACTGCTGGTATCAGAGATCCCAACCTCTAAACCATAGCTTAGGTTCAAGGGTTGTAGGCTCTGGACCTGTGTCCATGTCTCACCCTCACCTAGGCCAAGACTCTAGGGGTAAGGGACTTTTACATTACCAGTTGCTGCCTTAGCATCTACACCCAGAACCTGGGGATTCTTGGTCTTACTTTGAGCACCGAGCAGCCTGACAGCCTGAGACTTTAAGTCGCTGTAGCAACCCCCGGCCTGAGAATCATTGGATCTTGAGTTCAGGGACCCCAGTTATCCAGGTAGATTTCTATAGCCTCAGGATCCCAAGTATCTGCCTCATGGTTCACCCAGAGGTCAGGAGCTTTGGTACTACCAGTAACTACCTCAGCCACCCTGAACCAGGACAGCCAGGGAGTTTTCTCCAGTGGGTGTGCTCATGACACCCTAGACCCCTTCCCCCTCGCCCCAGGCCTGACTTGGGCAGGCGACCCCCGGGCGCGCGCACCTTCCACCACTGGGTAGGGAGCCCGTACGCGGCGCTGCGCGCGTAGCCTCCAGGTGACACGGTCACGCACGAGGTCGCGCAGCGCGTGGCAAACGCGTGGCAGGACATGGAGCACGAGGCGCGCGTCGAGGTAGGCGCAGATCTCGAGCAGCAGCTCCGGGGGTAGGCTCAGCAGGCCCGGAACTGCCACAGTCGGGCCCTTGGACGCGGCCCGCGGTTCCAGAGAGCCAAAGGACACCGTGGGCGCGGGCAAAGGAGGGGCGCGCGGGGGTGCCAGCCCGAGTTTTGGAGGACTGAGCACGCGGGCCACGTAAGCCTCGGCCTGCGCGTCGGGGTCAGGCTCCAGCTCCGGGTCCGAGTCATCGTCCCAGGCGTGGGGATCGTCGCGCGGCCCTGGAGGCAGCTCCATGGCGACCGGGTGGGCGCGGCTGGCCCTGCTCTGTCAGACTCAGAGCCCGCGTCCTGTCTCCTAGGCAGCACGAGGGCACTTCCGGCGCTGCCTGATGACGTTAGGCGCCAGCCGGAACCAAGCAACCCGCGTGGAAACTGGCCGCGTGCTGGATGCGGGCTCCTCGGAAAGGTCTAGTTCTTAAGCTGCGTCGACCTTGGACTGGAAAAATCCCGATTTCTGGTTCCTGCGTTTATTAAACTAGAATGTCTGATGTTGCTGATGCAAAGGGCCATTGGACTCTGGTTTGAAAAACACGGCCCTAAAGCACTTCTCACAGACACGGAACCTAAGAAATAAATTTCTTTTCCTGGTTCGAAGTCTAGGCATGCCAGTGATTCCTGTCTTTTCTTAGCGACCCAGAAACACACTGCAGAGCCCTCGGTGAAAGTTAAACAAATTCTAAGCAGCACTAGCCCGTTCCCTCTTCTGATATCCACGTGGCTCTTTGCTCAATCACCTTAGCAGAGTACCCTAAGTACCCAGAGTACTGTAAGACTGGTCATTTTCCAAAACGTACTTTCTCCCCTCCCTCCACTGTATTTTTCTCTATGGGACATACCACTGTTTCACTGGTTAGCTTTATTTTTTCTCACTAAAATGCACACACTTAAATGAAAACTGGTTGTGTCAGCATTTAAAAATTTCTTCCAGGTTGATGCAGGTGATCGTTGGGTTGTACAGAGGTTGCAAGATTTTATCCTGAGGCCTCTGCATACCCAGATAAGAGATTTTTTATTTGCCTTTAACTGTTGTGCATGTTTTCCTGGGTCCCACGGCCTTGACGTTGGGCTGAGCATTATACAAATCCAGAGTTGTGAAACCAGCCCAAGAGTGCTGCAAGGTCTTGCTCTTTGCCACTCAGTTTAGTCTTTAGCCCATGGTGATTTTGAATCTGTGCTGTAGTGAGCTCCCAGACTGCAATTATGTCCCAGAGACGGTGTTGCATGTGCTATATTACCACATTTAATGTTTACTCTTACTTCCCCACTCCTCCAGTTATTTCCTGACCTGATTCCTGTACATCCCATTTCTAAAACTTTCCAGGCCCCCCTCTACATCTCTTCTCTACTGCCAAAACCCAAGGACACAAGAGGCCAGATGGAGACCAAGGGTTTCACAAGAAACTGATCTTTACTCAACAAAGTTCTACACAAGTGGAATCTCACGCCACCTTGGCGCCAGTCCCCAGCACAGCACAGTAACAAATGGACAGACCCTGGAGCCCGCAGGAAGAAAAGGATGAGGGGAAGGGGGGATGTGGGAACGAGAGGGACTGCAGATCGAGGCCAGTCAGGGTCTGCAGCCCTAGGCAAGGGAAAAAGGTTGAGAAGCTGAAACTTCATTGTGCAAAAATCAACCAAAATAAATTAAAAAATTAAATAGTCTTCTTAAAAAAAAAAAAAAAAAGAGAAGAACTAGAACCAGGCCCCCCATCTTGGATGGAGAAGGGGTTACCAATCCCATCAGGCAGCCAATCCACACACCCGAAGACCCAGCAGAGGATTCTCCAAAGCACTGGAATTACCAGAAAATTAAATGATTATTTTTTTTTTCTTTTCTTTTTCTACAAATGGCTTCCAGAGACCTGCTGGAGTTTCACAGCGGGGAACCAGCTGGGTTTATGGAATGTGCACCAGTGCCCCTCTGGCAGGGCCCCAGAGGGATGGATGGAGCAGGCCCCAGGACGCAGGAATCCAGTCAACCCCCACCCCAGCAAATCGCAAATTGCAAAGAGGCCCCCAAAGAAATAGAAAGCAGGGAAAAGAGAAAAGAAAACCCCAGTAAGGGGGCTGCAAGGCTTGGTTTCAGTTTCTAGGCCAAATGGGAAGTAACCACCCCTCCACCTTAGGGGAGTCTCTCCCACTGTGAAGGAATCCCCAAACAATCCCACAAGTTTCACTGTCCTAGTCTGGTGGGGTCTTAGGACTTGCTGGAACTGTGATCAGGAAGTCCCAGGGCCAGAGGTGGGTAAGGGAGTATACCGCCCTTCCCTTCCTCCAAGTTTTCAGTTTCTTTCTGGCTGGCAAAACCTAAACCTTTGTCTTCTGTCACCATCAATTAAATGCCCTAGCCTGGCCCTTGTGTTAAAAGTCAGGCCTGAAAGAGTGCTCTTGGAAGCAGAGAAATGAACTGCCTTTGAAACGGACTTGCTTATAGCAGCTCTGGCTGCTCCCAGCTCTCTTCAGTGGAAAAGGTTCCATCCAGCCCAGCATCTCCGTAAGTCACTGGGGCTCAGGGGAGGGAGAAAAAATGTGACCTCTGGCCAGCCCTGGCCACTTTGGTGGTCCCAACTTTTCTGGCTGGGATGGGAGAAGGAAGGGGGACACACTGGCTGAGGCTGCCACAGAGCTGGCAAGAAGTGTGCAGAGCAGGTCCAAAGCGTGCGCGTGCTGACTGAGTGGCCCCAAGGTGGCCATCCTCTTCCCCTCACCCCCACCCCAGGGTCCCAGTGGAGGTCCCCAACCCACCCAGCCCTCCCTAATCACTGCCAATTCCGGCAAAACAGCAGAAGCTTCTTAAACTCTAGATGCAGGTTACACGGAAGGCCTTACGAGTTAACTCAGGGGTTCACTAATTCTACTGTCTCCATGCAGTCGGGGAAATGGTGGGGCGGCTGGCCCAGCCTGGCTGGCGACAGCACCCGCACATGCGTGTAGCCATGTGTGTACATGTGAGTGTACGTGTCTCTACAAGGACCCCCCTCCCCGCCTGCTTTTCCCTTGCCTCATCCTCAGCCGGATTTGGTCGGCCGTGTTGATGCCTCCCTCCCACGTGGCTGGCCCAAGTAGGCTGCCTGAGGTGACCCCAATTAGAGCAAGGGGTCCTTGCTGCTAAGAAGTCCCACCCCCCTCCCGTTTCTAGGATGAGCGTGGAGGCCCCACCCACCTGCCCACCCTCTGACCAACCTCCGGCCAGCCATAGCAGGTAGATGGACAGGGAAGGCGTCTGGATTTGGGTCCCGCTAACTCCTCCCTAACCCCCCTCGACCAGGGCACAGCGACTTCTGGACGCAGCACGCTCCCCAGCAACCCCTCTGACAACGACGCAGACAGAAACCTGTGGGGAGAGGAGGGCGTTAGGGCCTGTGCCATCAGGGCTCCTGTGACAGCGCCAGCCCTCTGTGAACACAGGCCCCACACCTGGCAGTCGCGATGCTCGTCTAGACCCCGTAGAAGGCTGCTAGCCTCTCCTTCAGCAGTGGCGGGAACTGCTCCGAGAACTGCTGCCAGTTTTCCTCCCCGACTTGGTCTTTGAAGCCATGGAGGATCTGCAGTGAGGGAGGTGTGGTGAGGGGTGCCCCGGAGCAGGGCAAGAGGAGGGTGATCTCAGTCTCTCCCCACCCGCCACCTCCCAAGACTAGATTAGGGCCCAGCTGGGGGGCCTCACCTTATAAAACATGTCCCGAAGGTCATCCTTCGGGCTCACCCAGGAGGCTACAGCATCGCAGAAGAAAATAAAGTCCTGAAACGTGACGGATCCCGTGTGAGGGTCCGTCCAAGCCCAGTCCCAGCGCCTTCCCTCCGAGCCCAGCTGCCCCAACCTGCACGACGCCCCCAGGATTGACGCCTATCATCATGCAGATCCCACGGAAGGCCGAGTCCTTCTCCTCGTTGTCCCTGATGTTCCTGAGGGACGTGCACCTGGTTTGGTGGAGTGGGGGGGGGGGGAGGGGGGAGGTAAGCGGTGGGGAATCAGCCCCTGGGGCTGGGGCACCGTGGACATCTATGGGGGACACTGGGGAGCGGCGGCAGGTCAGTGGGTGGTGGGGCTGGGCTGGGGGAAACAGGAGGTCAGGGCTCAGTGGGGCTGGATTGTGTATCCATGGGTGGGCAGGGCAGGGCTGGATGGGTACTGGTGAGGGATGGGGTGGGGCCCCACCCGGGTGGGCACACACCAAGGCCGGATGAACTGCTGCAGCATGGGGGCCACCTCCTGCGGGCACACGTAGCCCAGGCGGCCGATGGTGATGGCTGGAATGGCAGAGGGACTCGTCAGGCGACCTGCAACCCCGAGCGGCCCGGGTACGTGGCGGGGCCTCCAGCACGAGGCGCCAGCCCCACCCCACGGGCCCCAAGGGAACAGCTCCTGCCAGCTGTTTGGGTCCCCAAGCTTGGCCCAGTCAGGGTCTCCTCCCCATCCAACTTGGGTCTCTCCCAGGTCTCCCCTTAGGCCAACATCCTTCCCAGGCCTCCACCCACTGCCCTATTCCCATTACCCTCCCTGGGTCTTTCCCAAGATCTCTTTGTCAGCTACTGACTGGGAAGCCCCACCCCCGGGAGGCTGCCAGTGGCTCAGGCCTGCTGCCCACCTGTGTTTTCCAGCAGTGTCTTGGGTGTGTTGGGCCGGTTGATGATCTCCACCAGATTGTTGAGGACCATCTGCACATAGGGCTGCATCTCTGCCCCTAGGGAACAGAAGAATCAGAGCCCTGCGTGGCCCACAGCACCCACACCGACCCTAGTCGCATCCAGACACTGGCTAACCAGTGAGTGAGCAAAAAGCCATCTCTAGATGTCTGCAGTCCAGGATCCGTGGCCAACCAGAGACAGACCTGCACCCACCCAACACCAGAAGCCTCCCTGGAGTCACTGCTGGACACCAGGGTGAGACTACACCACCCCATCTCCCTATGGGGTAGGCAGGGCCAGGGGAACCTTCAGAGAAAGTCTCCCAACGGATCCCAGTGGGGCTTTCAGTCAGTTGCTTGTAGAGGAAGGAGGTGATGATGAGTCCAATAAGAACAGGCCTCCTGTCCCTGTGCCTCTTTGGAGAAGCCAGTTACACATGGTCTTTCAGCCATCTGTCCCCATCTCAGATGAAAATGTTCAGAGGTGTCCCCTCATCCCTGGCCAATCAGCACCTGCCTCAAGGAGCACCAGGGCCCTCAAGAGCAGTGGTCCCCAGCCTTTTTGGAAACCAGGGACTGGTTTCGTGGAAGATAATTCTTCCACAGACTGGGGTGGGATGGTTTCAGGATGATTCAAGCACGTTACATTTACTGTGCACTTTACTTCTGTTATTATTACAGCAGCTCCACCTCGGGTCATCAGGCATTAGATGCCAGAAGCTGGGGACCCCTGCTCTAGAGGGAACCTGTTGATCAGGGTTCCCTGCCACCAGGCTGGGAACAAGCCAACGGGAAGGGAAAGGGCCTGCCCACCTATGGGCACTTACCCATCTGCATGCAGATCTCACCAATGGCCCAGGTGGCATTGTTGCAGACAGAGATGAACTCGGGGTTCAGGTTGGTGCCCAGGATGGGCATGAACTCAGCTGGTGGGGAGAAAGAGGGGTGCTAAGCAGAGGGGCCAGCCAGGGTGAAGCCTCCGGAAACCCGAGGGGCAGGCCCCATCAGACAGTACGAATACATCCCAGTTCGGTCACAGTACTCCCAGGTTGTCATCTCCATCACTTGAGGCCAGGGCTGGGGTCATAGGGTGGGGACGCAATGGGTGTCGTACCGATACAGGGCTTGACATGGATGAAGCAGGCTTTGGTGAGGTCTCCCAGGAGGGCGAAGGAGCTCTGCCGGACCTCAGGCATCGAGTCCTGGGGGTCAGAGGAGGGTCAGTGTGGCAGGGCTCCCCTTCCCCCAACCAGCTAGCGGCACAGTTCTTAGAGCATGAGCTGATCCTGCCTCTTCCTAGCACCAAGGCTGCAGGCCCATCTGAAGATCCAGGACTCAGGGGCACATGAATGAGTGCCCTGCGCAGGATACCACTTAGAACTGCCGCCCATACTGATATGCTGGGGGTGGGGAAGTGATGTTGGAGAAGCTTCTGCTTTCACATTTCCTATTTTCTACTTTTTAATTTCCTATTCTGTTGACTTTTTCAATGAGATTTTACTCATGTCTCATTTGAATCACTTTCTAAAATAATCACCAGCTCTTTTAACAAGTCCCTTCTCTTTAATATCCTCGGGGCATAACTAAGGCCCTAAGTCCACCCCAGGGAGCCCACAAAGGCTGCTGGGGGTCACCACTGTCCACTGAGAGGCCCGCGAGGGGTCCACCCACCTGCATGCACTGAAACAGCAGTGTCATGATGTTGCTACGGGCGACCAGCTGCTCCACGTGTCCACCCAGGCCCTCAGCCAGGCCACTAAGTAGGTCTAGTGCCACAATCATGAAGTCCTTGTCAGGGGCCTCATACTGCTCAGGGTGCTGGGTGTACATCTGGGCACAGAAGGGGGAGGACAGGGAGAGGGGAGTGAGCTCAGGCTGGGGCAGCAGCAGAGGGATGGATGGAGAGGTGATGGCGGTGGGCTGCTCACCATGGCCTGGGCCAGCGTCTTCTGCACCAGGGTGACGCAGCGCTGGTAGACCGGCTCGCAGTAGGGCAGGAAGCCGCTCTGCAGGGCAGTGGCCACTGATGACAGGCACTGGCAGAGAGAAGGGCAGGAGAGGTGAGCTTAGGAGAGTGGAACAGGGCCACGGGAGAGGGCCTGAAGCTGACTCACCTCCAGCAGGGGGAAGAGGTCCTTGTCTTCATCTTTGAGCTCGTTCCACTTCTGAATCAGTGGAGGCATCAGCTTCTGGATGTATTCCTGGAGAGGGAGCAGCAAGTTGGGGATCCCTGGATGCAGGTGGCAGCCTGGGAACCAACATGACTCCCTCTGACTCAAGAGGCGCTCATTGTTTGAACCATGAGGCCTAGGCGCTTTCCTTTGGCTCCTGGGGTCCTTGCCAAGTAGCCAGACCTCCAGGCCCTTCTAGTTCACTCCCTTCTCACCCATCCTGAGCCCCACCCGAGTTGATGCTTCCTGCTTCCCGTGGGCCCCTGAGCTCCCCCCGCCCAGCACTTACCACGCTGTCTCATAACTGTCTGTCTCCCCTACTAGACTGAGAGCAGGGCGAGGGCAGGGGCCGGGTCTGTCTGCCTGCCTGTCGAGGTCATGGCCACGTCCCTGGCGTGCGACAAGGGTCGCCACCAGGTCACTGGATGCCGGGGAGGGGGACAGGGGGGATCAGGAGGAGGGAGCTGCTGTGGGGTCTCACCGGCTGGTTGAGGTGGTGGCCCACAGAGTCAGCCAGGGTGCCGATGGCATCATAGAGGATGAGCAGATTCTTGTGCTGGTACTTGCCGAAGGCGAAGACGAGGGTGTCTAGGATGTAGCTGAGGTAAGGCACCAGCTCCGTGCAGGCCTCCTCCTCCAAGGTGGCAAAGGCACTGGAAGGGGCAGAAGTGTTCAGTGGGCCGCCACCGGTGGGCTCTGGGTGGGGTTCAGGAAGGGGACACTCGGGATCAGCCAGTACGAATACGGTGAGAAATCAGCGCACTGTCAGGAGTCATAAGTATCATCACTTCCCGGAGGGCAGCCAGTGGGGCAGGTGAGGTGAGGTCTGTGGGGCCAGGGGTCGAGGGTCACCTGCAGGCCGCCTCCTGTACCCTCTTGTTGCCATCCAGGATTCGCTTGAGCAGCTCCGTCATCAGAGGCTTCAGGTGCATGTCGGGGGGCTGGCTAACCACCCAGTGGGCATAGCGGCTCAGGGTCCAGCAGGCGATGGAACGGACCAGGGCCTTCTTGTCCGACAGGCACTGGATGAGGTGCGGGATCAGCTCAGGCAGGTAGGGCACCATGCCCTGCATGCAGCCTGAAAGGACCGGGCACAGACGCGAGGCTGAGCCAACTGGGCCAGGCCACATCCACCCTTATGGGCAGAGGAGAAAACTGAGGCATGGAGGTTAATAACTGTCTCAGAGGCACAGAGTCAGTGAAAGGCAAGGTGGGGATGGGAAATGGCATCAGACTTCCCTGGTGGTCCAGTGGATAAGAATCTGCTTGCCAATGCAGAAGATGCAGGTTTGATCCCTGGTCTGACAAGATCCCACATGTCTCGTGGAGCAACTAAGCCCAAGTGCCACAACTACTAAAGCCCACGCACCCTAGAGCCTGTTCAGTTCAGTTCAGTCGTTCAGTCGTGTCCAACTCTGCAACCCCATGAATCACAGCACGCCAGGCCTCCCTGTCCATCACCAACTCCCGGAGTTCACTCAGACTCACGTCCATCGAGTTGGTGATGCCATCCAGCCGTCTCATCCTCTGTCGTCCCCTTCTCCTCCTGCCCCCAATCCCTCCCAGCATCAGAGTCTTTTCCAATGAGTCAACTCTTCACGTGAGGTGGCCAAAGTACTGGAGCCCACAACAAAAGAAGCCACCTCAATGAGAGGCCCCTGCTTCAACGAGTAGACTCTGCTTGCAACAACTACAGAAAGCCTTCGCAGCAACAAAGACCCAGCAGCCAAAATACATAAATAAATACTTTCCTTTCCATCAGCTCTACCCCATCCCAGGGCTTGTGCTGTCATCTGGTTACTCTATGTGCTCAGTCGTGTTCAATTCCTAGCGACCCCATGGATTGTAGCCTACCAGGCTCCTCTGTCCATTGGATTCTCTAGGCAAGAATACTGTACTGGGTAGTCATTTCTTCCTTAAGAGGATCTTCCCAACCCAGGGATCAAACCCACGTCTCTTCCATCTCCTGCACTGGCAGGTGGATTCTCTACCACTGGGACACTTGGGAAGCTACCTGGTCACTAGTTCATAGATGGCTGGGCTGCAGAGTTAACTCAGCCTTTATGGGCAGCAGCAACCCAAGTGGACAGAAAGCACCTTTCTTTTGAAACCTTTCTTAGATGTCTGTGACTTTTTCCCCCTACTTTTCATCTTCCCTTTCTAAAAAAAAACTCTGAATGTGTCTGTCTCTTTTTTCACTGCAGATCACAAGTAACAGCATACCCCTTGATCATCCCAGCCCTGAGATCTATTTTTACCAGTTCAGGGTCAATTCCTTGAGATCTTTCCCATTAAAATGAAGAACACTTCACATGTTACAGCAGACCTGGGTGCTGAGGTAGTCGTGTGTGTCTCCTATCACAGATCTGGAAAGCCCTCTGGCAATTCACCCTGTGCACACCATCAGGACAAAGGGAGCCAGAAAAGTGAAGGAAACACCAACTCTGCACACTTCTGATCCTGGCAGGCCAGCCTCGCAGTCAGAGCAGGTTTGAGGCCTAGCTTCATCCCAGGTGACAAGAGAAGTGGTGTAATTCTCTTTGCAGCTGAGTTTCAAGAAACCTACCTCCTCAGGTGGTGCGAAGCCCACAGGACAGGGCTGCCTGTTATTACCGTTGCTGGAATTATGCTTAAGACCTCATGGAACTGCCTTTCTTTGAGAATTAAGGAGAGGACTTGCATTTGGGGGTCCCTTTCAGGCCTTTTGGCTGAGGTGGTTGTTGTTTAGTCACTAAGTCTTGTCCGACTCTTTGCGACCCCATGGACTATAGCCCGCCAGGCTCCTCTGTCCATAGCATTTCCCAGGCAAGAATACTGGAGTGAGTTGCCATTCCCCCCTCCAAGGGATCTTCCCAACCCATGGATCGTGCCTGCGTATCCAGCATTGACAGGTGGATTATTTACCACTGAGCCACCTAGGAAGCCTATTCTTGGGCTGAGGGAAAGATTCAAATCCCTGAGCTGCTTGGAGTGGGGTGAGCAGGCCGCTGGAGAGAACCTGGGGATAGCCTCGCCCCCACCAGCCCTCCCTGAGCCAGCCCCATCTCACACCAGCATGAGGCTCAGAGGTCACACGCAGTCAGGCTGGAGGGTCACTTACCCTCAGCAATGGCACCCAGCACCAGGATGCCTGACTCCTTGACCACCCACTCGGGGTGGAAGAGGAGGTCCTTGAGCAGGGGGAGCAAGTGGGGCAGCAGTTCCTCCCGGAAGACGTTGGCCAGGACATCCAGTGCAGCCGCCGAGCACTTCCCTGGGGCAGGAGAGGAAATCGGGGAGGGGGGTGGGGCTCAGGGAGGCACATGGGGCAGGCCACCAGCCCTCCTTTCTGTAACCCCTGGGATCCGAGGTCGTGATTTGAATCTTTGTGATTTGCTCTGCATAGGCTCCCTCCCTCTGAGAGGGAGCCCAGGGCCTGCTGTCCCCTACTCCCCACTTCATACCACAGGCCAGGCCACTCACTCAGATTCCAGTCGGACAAAGCGTCGTCGTCATCATCGTCCTCCGCGTCCTCTGAGCCATCAGGCCGCTCAGCCTCATGGGGCAGCGTCACCGTGCGAGACTTGTGGAAACGTGGCTTGATGTCCTGTTCACTGTCAGGGACAGCCTCATCCTCCTCAACATCCCCCTGTGGAATCAGGCAGATGGCTGAGACCCCCAGAGGCCCCCAGAACCCCAGCCTTCCTTCACCCTGCCCGTGACTGGTAGTCAGCCCTAGCTAACCTTCAGCAGGATGATGTCGATTTCTGAGTACTTCATCCCTTTTACCAGAATGGGGATCAGCCTGTTGGGAGAGAGGCTGTTAATCAGGATGCAGGGGCCCTAGAGACAGCTTACAGCCTGGGGAAGAGGAAGTGGAGAGGAGTTGCAAGCAGGAGCATCAAGGCGCCGATGGGTAGACCATACATGCTGATTCCATTTGTCCTGCATCCATTAACTTCCCTTAGTGGGCACTATTCCCAACAGAGTCTCAGCCACTGTGACTGAGTCAGAGCTGACACTACTCCTAGCTCCACAGGAATGTTCTTGATCCAGACCCCTGGCCACTCAGTGAATTCCAGGCCCCCACACATGCTGAGAAGCTTGGAATAGTGTCTGACCCCTTGATGTTTAGTTGCTAAATCCTGTCCAACTCTTTTGCAACCCCACAGATTGTAGCCCACCAGGCTCCTCTGTTCATGGGATTCTCCAGGGAAAAACACTAGACTGGGTTGCCATTTCCTTCTCCAGGGAATCTTCCTGACCCAGGGATCACACCTGTGTCTCCTGCATTGGTAGGCTTGTTCTTTACCACTGAGCCACCAGGGAAGCCTGATTCCTAACATGCCATAAAGCAGTGACACACGGCCCTGCCCTGTCACCAGGGACTTCCTGGCATGGGGCCAGGTTGGGGAGCTAACAGGCAGGGCAGCCTCCCCAACTCCACTGGAACCCATGCACCTCAGGATCAGAGATTTTGACTAGAGTCTTCACTGAGCTGGGGACAGACAAGTGATTCAAGTTGATCAAAGAGGATCAGCCCTAGAACTTTTACAGAGACACTGTAAAAGAGTAATGTAAAGAGAGACTGTCTTTACTCTGAGGTTCCCAAGCTAGAAGGCTGCAGAAAGTACTACCATGAGGGCAGGCTGTGCCTGAGAACAAAGTAGACACAGAGGAAGTAGATCTGAGCCCAGACGGGCTGCCGTTCACATCCTTTGAGCACCTGGATCCAGCTATGCCTGAAGCCTCTGTTGCCTTTTTTCCCCCTTTGGCTGTGCCAGGTTTTAGTTGGGGCACACAGGATCTTCACTGTGACATGAGGGGTTTTTAGCTGAGGCATGTGGGATCTAGTTCCCTGACTAGGGACCTAAACGTGGGCCTCCTGCATTGGGAGCAAGGAATTTTAACCACTGGACCACCAGGGAAGTCCCTCTCTGTTGATTTCATCTTTTCCACCTATAACTTAACATAATTTTTAATCCATTAAAGCTACATACCTACCATTTGCAAAATAAACGCACACAGGAATAAAAGCAAACCAAGACAGTTGATTGGGATGGGCTAGCACAGAAGGGAAGGCAGAGGGGTGGAGTCTGGGGTGGACAGAGGGCAGGAGCAGCACTCACTGGACCAAGTGGGAGGCCAAGACTTCCTTGCAGATGGGCTGCTCGGCCAGCGTCAGCCAGAACTCACAGGCCTCAAGGGCCACGTTCTCATCGTGGTCCTGGGTCCTCTGCAGCATGTACTGGGGTGGGGTAGGAGAAAGACTAAGGCCAGGCCTGGTGAAGGGTGGCTCCCCACGAGCCTCCCACCCCACAGCACTGCCATGGGCTGGCCCTGGCCAGGTGTACCTGGATGATGCTATGCATGTGGGGGATGAGCCTGTCAATCCGCACTTCCAGCAGCATCACTAGTGCACGGCACACATTCTTCCGCACCTCAGGGTCATCGTCCACAGCCAGGGCAAACAAATGCTGCAGGGGAGCCGGGGTCAGCTGCCGCTGGGCCCTCAGCCCTCTCCCTACACTCCCCAGCCCATGGCCTACCTCAATGAAGGTGTCAATGTTGTCCATCAGCGCCTGGGCCCGGTCCATGATGAACTGATTCACACAGGCGATGGCATGGGACCTGGCAGGGAGTGGGTCAGCACATGGGTCACCCCCAATCCCACCCATCCTTCCCCCTCCCAACCCCCTGAAGACCCCCACCCACCGGATCTTGGGGCTACAGTGCTTGAAGAACTGGAGGAACTTGGGGATCATGATGTTGAGGGGCCTGTTGAGGGCATCGCTGTCCAGCAGTTCAGACGAGTCCTCACAGATTTTCTGCAGGGCTCCGAAGGCTCCCTGAGTGGAGAGCAGCAGACACATGGGCAGTAGTCCCAGTCGGACCCCAGCTCCCGCTTAGGCAGGCAGGCCGTGGCTGGTCGCCTACCTCACAAGTATTGTAATCCTCCGAGTTGAGAAGGTTGCACAGCTGGGGCAGCAGCTCGGGCCACATCTGCAGCTCACCCTTGGAAGCGATGGTGGTGATGAGAATGCCTGGGGCAGCCGGGAAAGGAGGCTGCCTCAGGCTAGGTGCAGGCCTGCGTGGCACCCCGGCCCTCCCTGCTGTGCTATCATTCCACCAGCACACACGCTGTAAGCCCTGCTGCTGCTGCTGCTGCTGCTGCTAAGTCCTTCAGTCATGTCCGACTCTGTGGGACCCCATAGATGGCAGCCCACCAGGCTTCCCCGTCCCTGGGATTCTCCAGGCAAGAACACTGGAGTGGGTTGCCATTTCCTTCTCCAATGCATGAAAGTGAAAAGTGAAAGTGAAGTCACTCAGTTGTGTCCAACTCTTAGCGACCCCATGGACTGCAGCCTACCAGGCTCCTCCATCCGTGGGATTTTCCAGGCAAAAGTACTGGAGTGGGGTGCCATTGCCTTCTCCGCTGTAAGCCCTACACACACTTTATTCTTTTTTTCTTTTTTTTGGTCACGTGGCACGTAGGATCCTAGTTCCCAGACCAGGAATCAAACCCCTGCCCCCTGCACTGGAAGCACAGAGTCTTAACCACTGGACTGCCAGGGAAGTCCCCTACACACTTTTGAGATTCTCTTTGTCTTTCTGTATGCCAGGCCTGTCTCAGGCCCTGAGACACAGCACAGAACTAAACACAAAATCCCTGCCTTTAGGAGCGGATCTGTCTAGTGAGGGAGGCTGCCTGGGATAAAGATAAATCAGTAAAAGTCCTGGGAGGCGAGATGCCAAGAGCTGAGGGAGGAAATGGAACTGAGAAAATAGTTAGGAAGGACTCAGGGTGAAGGTAACAGTTTTTAATTTGGAGGCTCAAGAAGGCCTTATTGGGTGACACCTTGCTATCTGAGCAGAGACCTGAGGAGGTGGGGGAGAAACTGTCTAGGTCCCTGGGGAAAGAACATCTCAGGCAGAGGGATCAGCAGGTATAAGAAGTCCAGGGACATGCACAGAATTGGTGTGCTCCAAGACGGATGGTAAGGAGCCAGCGGGGCTGAGCAGAGGACGATAGGGAGAGTGGCAAGAGATGAGGGCTGGGACGGGGAGGAGGCACGTCGTGCAGGGCCACAGTGGCTTCAGGGAGGACCACATCCTGCTTATTAGAGACCCAAGTTGTGAAGTGCACGGACTCTGGAGCAGTCTGGCAGCTGAGCTGAATATGGGTGATGTCAGTGCAGATAGTATATTTAGAGCCAAGAAGTGGCAGTGTTTCCCAAAGGCGGGGGAAGCTACCATCGCCAACACTCCAGATGACCCTGGTTCACATGTCTGCTGGGAAAGGCATTCCCTGCAGTGGGCAGACTGGCAATGCAGTCCCCAGGCCCATCCCTGTCTGTGTGACCTTGGCCACATTACCTAAGGGCTCTATGACTCAATGGGAATAAGGATCCCCACCCGCCTGGGACTTCCCTGGCAGTCCAGTAGTTAGGATGCCACAATTTCACTGCCTGGGGTTCAACTCCTGGTTGGGGAACTAAGATCCTACAAGCTTAGGGTGATTGGGAGGCTTCAGTGATTTAACTCAAGTACTTAAGAGCAGAAACTGGTGCCGAAAATGAGTTTGCTAAGTCCAGTTCCTCTTGGTGGCCTCAGAGAAGGCTAAGGGTCACTTTGAACAAAGACAACAGGCCCCAAGATCAACACTTCCAGCAGGTCCAGTAGCTAGCTCAAATTTTTAATACCATCTTTTTGTCTTTATTGCATTTATGATTAAGGCTACCTTCCCTTTGAAAGTGAAAATGTCCAAGGCTCAGTCATCTCTGACTCTGTGTAGTTCATGACGCTCCTCTGTCCATGTAATTCTCCAGGAAAGAATACTGGAGTGGGTTGCCATTCCCTTCTCCAGGGGATCTTTCCAACCCAGGAATCAAACCTGCATCTCCCAAAACTATCTGAGCCACCAGGGAAGTCTACCCTGCTGTACAGAGCAAGCAAATCTGTCTCCCCTTCCCACATTTCTTTTGCCATGCTGCATGGTTTGCAGGATCGTAAGGCTCCTGACCAGGGATTGAACTCCAGAACCCTGCAGTAACAATCCTAACCACTGTCTTGTTTTAAATAGTTATATACAATTCCCACTTAAAAGTAATATTTAAAGTTGATATAGAATTAAATTTTAAAATTTTAAGTCAGTTATATGTCAGTTATATCTCAGGGGAATTCCCTGGCTATCCAGTGGTGGTTAGAATCACGTTTTCATTGCTAAGGGCATAGGTTCAATCACTGGTAGGGGAACTTATTAATTAATTAAAATTAATGAATTACTAATGAAATAAAAATTACATCTCAGTAAATCTGAGGGGGGGAAGTAAGTTGGGAACAATAGTAGGGCTGGTGTTTATCAGTAGTGAAAAGGCTGAAGGTAAAATTGCTTGAAAGTTCTTAGTCCTCCTCCTATAACTTCCTCAGGCAGTATTTTGGAGACAGGAAGGTTCCAACACAAACCTAACCCACATTTCTCCTAAGTTATCATTGGTCAGTTAGCAGAGAGCCCTCATATTTTAGTCTGCTATATCCTTGGAGCTAACAGAAAATTCTGGATGCTGAGTGACTGCCTAAGAAGTAAGAACAGCTGTTTTGGGAGGGAGTGGTTCAGAGCATGAACCTCATTTGGTCACTTCTGAGCTCTGTTACTGGCCAGACAAAGCCTCTTCACATCTATGTGCCTCAGTTTTCATATCTGTAAAATGGGAGCAGTAACAGTACCACCAACCAATGGTGCTGGAACATTCAGTGAATCAACATAATTAACATATTGAGAAGGTTCTTGGCCAAGAGTGCCAGCTCAGAGCATCATCAGAGGCCAACTGCCACTGCGCTCTCTCACCTATGGTGGCCCGGATGAGCGAGGAGGCGTCGCCAATGTTGTTGAGACATTCCTGTTTGATGAAGTCGGCCACAGGCGGTGGAAAGCTCTGGTAATGTGCCTTCACGTTGTTCTTGAGGATGAGGCCACTGAGAGAGCGAGTTGGCTCATCTGTGGGAAGAGGGCTGGGGCTCAGGAGACCACAGAGGAGAAAGTGGGGTCCGCCTTGGGTAGAGGGGCGCCAAGGGCATACCTTCCGATTTAAGTCTTGTCAGGACGAATATCAGGTAGTTGTTGAAGTCAGGAAACTGGTTCAGTTGTTTGAGTTTCTGCTAGGTTGTTAAGGGTCTTGGCAGACAGGGACCCCCACTCTTACTGCCATATAACCTCTGACTGCTGGGATTGGGCAGCCAGCTCCTGGGACCCCACATGTCAACCCCCATGCCCAGAGTAAGGAAGCATTTCAGACACATGAGATTCATACAGCAGACAGGGGAAGATGCCTCAGCTTCCCACCACTCCTGAAGATCTGGCCAGAGCAGGAGAGGGTGAACAAACTCTGCTGTATCTGAAAATTAGCAGAGGCTACTCAGCTCTGCTGCTGCTAAGTCGCTTCAGTCGTGTCCGACTCTGTGCGACCCCATAGACGGCAGCCCACGAGGCTCCCCCGTCCCAGGGATTCTCCAGGCTAGAACACTGGAGTGGGTTGCCATTTCCTTCTCCAATGCATGAAAAGTGAAAAGTGAAAGTGAAGTCGCTCAGTCCTGTCCGACTCTTAGCAACCCCGTGGACTGCAGCCCACCAGGCTCCTCCGTCCATGGGATTTTCCAGGCAAGAGTGCTGGAGTGGGGTGCCATTGCCTTCTCCGATACTCAGCTCTGCTCACTAGCAATTCAACACAGCATACTTTTTTTTCTTAAAGGGACCTCACACTTTCAAGTGAAATTTGCTTACAGTATATATAAATAGATTAAAAGTTTAACAGTATTTTAAACGACCAACTGAAAAAAGGAAATTTTACTCACGAACCTAAAGCCAAGCACCAGCAAAAAGTGTCTCCCTCTCTGCTGGGAAAGGGACCCAAGAATTCTAATCCTTAATTCTTTGCCGAAGTCCGCTCCTGCCTCAGCAGAAAGAGTCTGGGAACTTGGGATTCGACCCCTTCCTCTCCGGGAGATGCACTTGTCGGCCCGGTCCCCCCAGACCAAGAAGGAAGTAAGGATACATCCTGCACGATGCGCTGCGTGGCTGTGTTAGGCGACTGCGAGTCTTTGAGCAGCTGAAGGACCTGCTGGAGGCCTTGCTCGTCTGGCTGCCAGTCCATGGCGCAAGGCGAACTGCGGGGGTAGGGGCCGGGATCAGCACCGTACCTCGGAGGCTCTGTGGCAGTCCCAGGCTGAGCCCCTGCTGAGGTGATGGCGGCGGCGGCGGTAGCAGGACTGGAGCGTCCTCGGCGGACGGGCGGAGGCCTCCGATCCACGCCCGCCCAAGTGCGGGGTCCCCGCCAGCTGCGCCATCCACGGCCACGCAGTCGCGGGCTCGGGAGCGCGGGCGGGGGTATGTGGAAGCGGGCCATGCGAGGCGGCGGCGGGACCCGGAGAATCCTCATCCCACCCAACGCCGGGCCTTCGTCCCACCTCGGCCCATGCCGCCGCGCTTGGCTGCGGGCCCTAAGGCTTCCACTTCCCTTGAGGCTGCTCGGCGAGGACCCAGCCACCTCCCCATTCAGGGGCCCTGCCCCAGAACACGACAGCGCCCCAGCCCCCCTGGTCTTTCCCGTGCCGGCAGGCAGTCCAGCGATTCCCCTAATCAGACCCAGAGCAGTCGACAGACAGGTCCCCGATGCCTCTCCAAATGAGAGTCAGCAAAGGCCCGTCTATTCGACAACAGAAGCCCCCTGGACGAGTCCCTGTCGCTTCCCCAATCAGGTCTGGCCAAGCCTCCCCCCACACCGTTCCAACAACCCCACGCCCCAGTCAGCACTAACTCCCACTGATGGATCACTACTGCTTCCCCCAATCAAGTTGGACCAAGCCCCCCACCACCTCTAGCCGGCAAACGTCTTCGTCCGAGCCCTGCAGCTCCCCCGTTAGGCCTGGCCAAATACCCCCGAAGCATTTCCCCCAAATGCACCCAGCTACGCCTCGCAGTCAGAGCCAGCAAAGCCCTCTAGGCCGAAGTCTCACGCCCCTCCCTATCAAGGCCCAAAACCGCCGCCCCCAACTTTTCAACGCGGCCTCCCAGTCAGACCCAACCAAGCCCCGCCGAAACAGACCCACACACACACCCGATCCTCGCGACGTCCCCTAATCAGGCCCTAAGCAGTCCCCATACACTTCCCCAATCAGACCTCCTCCAGCCCGACCCCAGCCGCCCCAGTGGCCCAATTTTCGCGGCACCCGGACCTGGCCCGGCTCCGAGGCCCCACCCCCTAAGCCAGGCTCGGTTCCCCCATCCCCCGCCCCGGCCCATTCTCGCTGCCTCTCCAATTGGGCCCAACTAGGTTCTCGGCCTTTCTTGGTCAGGCGCGGCCCCGACGCCCGGGCCGCGCGCAGCGCAGGCCCGGAGCCCGGCGGGGGTCGACGAAAGCCAGGGCCAAGCCGGTCGGGGTCCGGGTGAGACTCACTTACCCGGCCTCGGGCGGCAGCAGCGAGGCCTTAAGCTGCGGCTTCTCCTGAGACTCGCGCGGAAGGAGGGAGCCAAAGAGAGGGAGTAAAAAAAAAAAAAAAAAAGAAAGAAAGAAAAAGAAAACGCGGCTGTAAATGAACCGCGGCGGCTTCCGTACGCCGTTCAAATAGGCCTAAATGACCCAATCGCGGGAAGCAGCGGTCGCACGTGGCCTGGCACCAGGGAGACCTAGGCCCCGCCGAGGTCGGGTCACGTGACCAAAGAGCCGGCGGCCCTCTAGGCCTCTCTGGCCAGCTGGTCCTCCCACCGTCTCGTTTTCTCAGCCTCGCTCGCTGGCTTGACAGGAGCTCTTTGCTGGAAACGAGTTTGGTGGCGCGCGGGACTTTTAGGTATAACTCCCCTCAGCCAGAACCATCTTCACTTTGTCACCAACCCCCCTACCCCTCCCCCAGAATTGAACTGTGCCTTCCTCCCCCATTCTGAGAGTACTTAGCAGGAGTACTGTGCGAGCAAAGAGTTGAGGGGACAGAGCCTAGGGTGGACTTTATACCCCATAGACAAAGGAGGGAGAGCCAGACAAAGGGAGTGCCTGAGACTGGCTGGGTTCCTAAAGAAGCCTCTGCCATATTTTGCGTTACCTATTTACAGTGCTGTTTGACAAATATATAAGGCACCCTACGAGGACATAAAATTTTAAACGAAGTGAAATAATAAACACTAGAGCAAAAGACCTAACTCTTTTCTCTACCTGACTCAGAATGAGGTGAAACAATTCAGGAAATTTAAGGACAGGAAGATGAAAAGAAAAAAGACATTCCGTGATTCTTGCACCTTCTGAGGACAAAGTAGGGCACCTCTTTTCCAGGAGCAGGAGAGTCCCGGTTCCTCCTCTCCCAGCCCACCCCCATCCACGTCTCCACCCTGCTGACAAAAAAGGTGGGCGACGTTCTGCCACTCCAACTTTAGTTTCTCCATTTGTCGAACAGATACAAGACTAGTTTGCTGGGTTAGAGATAATCCAAGTTAAGCATTACAAAACCTGAAGTAAATTGTTCCTCAAAAACGTGGTTTCTACTCCCCGAGGTTCAAGGTGGTCCTTTTACTGCATTTGGACCCTTCCTAAACCAACATTTACTGAATCAACTAGGGCTCTAATCCCAAAGGACATCCCAGTCCTGCCCTGAAGGCCGTTTTGGCCTGCGGGGAGGCACAGGTTAACTCTAGCCCCAGACTGGAAGGAGACAGATTTCTCAGTCCACTTGCCCTTGGCAATGTCAGTCCTGGCTCCGTTCATTCATGAAAAATAGATACCTAAGGCCTCTCTTGACGAAAACCGAGGCCGCCAGGATTTGGGGCGAGTCAGTTGAATCCACACTCCACTCTAAGAGTCAGGATCCCAAAGAAGCAGACGAGTCCCACCTCAGCCGGCTCCGCTGAACAGGAACTGGGTTTGAGAGACACGCGCCGAAAGCCGCCTACGCACGCGCAATGCTCTTCCCTCGTGCGACCTGAGGGCTTAGAACTACGAATCCCATCCTGCCTTGCGCAGGCGTCGCCGAGCTTACGAACTCTGGCTGCGACTCAAACCTGAGGGGTCTAGAGACTTTCTGGAGTTGTGGGTTGAGCAGGACGAACGAGGTTGAGGGGCGGTGACTAGATTTGGAGGTTGAGGGAGAGGGTGCAAATCAGTTTTCTGCTCAGGGTTAGGGGTTGCCTCAGAAAGGGTCGGGTAGGGAGCGAGTTGGAGATGCAGGAGAGAATTTGGTAATGCTCACCGCCCCCCCCCCCCTTTTTCTTTACTTTCTTTCCTTTTTTGCCCGCAGAGTGTGACATCCGGGGAGTCTTAGTTCTCTGACCAGGGATTCATTCTGTGCCCCCTGCAGTGGAAGTGCGGAGTGTTAACCACTGGATCTCCAAGAAAATGCCCCTCCCCCTACTTTTGATATGTCAAGTTTCCAGCGGCTCTGCGCAGGCTTTGTGGGGAGGAGTCGGGGAAGAAGAATGTGAGCGCTGCTGCCAGTATGATCCACAGTATCGGCCCTCATATGATCACGGGTCTTTTTCTCTTCCCCAGATGGTGGGTTTCAGTACTGAATCGAAAAATCGGAAAGAAAGAAAGAAAAAAAAAAAAAAAGCCCGCTGATTTCTTATGCACCTAGTGCCTGTCAGTGTATAAATGGTATTCTCACGACAGCCCTGTACACAGCAAACTTACTTCAACTAGAAGAGCTCAGTGCAAAAAAGAAATTCAAAAAATTGGAGCCAAAACAGGAATCTGAGATAAGAGACAAACACATCTCAGTTTACAACAGCCTCCCTGCCTGAGCACATCACATTGCACCCACATTTCAAGATATTTCTCAAACAAGGTCCCCAGACACAAAGCAACTGCTTCACCTTGAGAAACAACAACAGACCCTTTGAATGTCAGGGTTAATGTTGACTATATGAGCATTGTTCTTACTTTAGAACTTCATTCTAGATGTTTCAGTATTTCATCTATTTTATAGATGAATAACCTGAACCACAGAAAGGCTAAATAACTTACCCAAGATCACACAGCTAAACCGGGACTGTGTGACCCACCAAAACCTGAATTTGATTCTCTGCCCTCTTCTCTTTTCCCAGGTCAGGGCAGGTGAGCTCAGTGAAAAGAAGTGCTGACACTCCAGAATAGAGGCTGAGCTGCTGCAGGGGCGACCTACTTCTCCCACTTGTTTCTTTTTAAAGATCCAGCGGCTGTTGGTGGCTTTGAGGGAAGAGGAGGTAGAGATGGCTCCACTGGCTTCTTATATCCCTTCCCCCATACTACAACTCCAAGGCGAACATCACACCTGGGCCAGCTCAGCATCATCAAAGGAGGGAGACCTTTTGCCTCATGTGGGAAATAAACCAGACAAGCCTTACTGTGTGTTAGCAGGAAGTAAGGAGGAATGTCACCTGTTTCAGTCTATTTGCTCAGTCTTCAAGCTGGGCATGATTCAGCTCAGTCTTTGCACCTGCTGTTGCTCAAGCCTGCAACACTCTTCCAAGGACCATCCTCATTGCCTGTCCCACCTCCTTCAGGACTTGCAACAGATGGTGTGACCATTCTTGACCAGTTTACAGTTCCCCCTCTCATCACAGATCCCCTTTCATACTCCCCTCCCCACCCCCCAATCCCCTATAGAATGTATAATGGTGTTGTGTATTTTGTTTCTTGTTTCCCCCACAACCACAATGTTAGCTCCACTAGGACAGGGAATTTGGACTGTTGATATTTGCAATTCCCCACCCCGCACAGTCTGAATCTTGCAGTGTGAAGCTGTGGCGGGGGGTGGGCGGGGCTCAGTTGTGTCTCTTTGAACCCCATGGACTGTAGCCCACCAGGCTCTTCTATCCATGGGATTTCCCAGGCAAGCATACTGGATCGGGTTGCCATGTTCTCCTCCAAGGAATTTTCCCGACCTAGGGATGGAACCCACGTCTCCTGTGTCTGCCACATTGGCAGGCAGGTTCTTCACCACTGGGCCACCTGTGAGGCCCCATGGACAGGTGCTAACTCAGCCTTCATCGTTCTGCCTCTACAGGTCCCAGGCATGTGGTGACCACCATGGTCTTTGGAATCATGATGCTCCCCTAATAGAAGAGGGACTGGAGCCTGGCCATAGGATGGGCACAAGTGCCAAGAGGCTCAGCATTCATGCCTGGAAAGGCCTGGGAGATGGCCCCACAGCTGGGATGCTTCGATGTTGCTCCATAATAGATTTGAGTTAGGAGGCACAGTCATCTTAACACCTTGGTTGGCTCCACGGAGAGCAGGCAGCCAGGTAGCCTTCAGCTCCAAATAGGATGAGCAGTGGGGCCAGGAAGACACAGAATTACAAGGAACACTAGTAGGGGACGAGGGGCATCAGGCTTCCTTCAGGACATCTTGTCCCCTAGTATAGCAGCTGTCCTGTTCTGCAAGGTGGAAGAAACAAGCCCTTTTGCATTCTTTTTCCTGATCATATAAAAAACCACACCTTCCCTGGAAGGGCTACAAGTCGCTGGCAGGACAGACCAACCCCACTGGAACCCAGATCCTGGTCCTCTTTACTTCCTCCACTGCCAACACCCCATTAGCTCCTCTTGCCTGATCACAGCCTGGTCTCCTCCGTCTCCCAGGTTCTGCCCAGACCCTTTCAGCCAGAGGGATCCTGTTAAGATATAAAACATACCATGCCGCTCCTTACCACAGCCCCCCAAAGGTTTCTTCTTACGAATAAAGTCCCAAATTCTCAGCCTAGCACATGAGACTCTGCATACAACACATCCGGGCTTCTCACTCAGCTAGTTCCACTCACAGTGGCCTCCTCAAAGCTCCCCATGAAGGCCAGGCACCCTCCCTGTCTGTATACTGGCTGTTCACTACCCCACAGACAGGCTTCCTCACCTCCCTCAGGACTCTGATCCGACGTCTCCCTACAGCCTCTCTCCTGTACTTCTTTGCAGTCATCTCCCCAAATGGGTTCCCCTTTTTATCTGTGTCTGTTTCTTTCCACAAAGGCAGGAAGCACACGTGGTCTGTTTTGTTCACTGCAGTGGCCACAGGGCCTAGAAAAACCCAGGCACCCAGTAGGTGCTCCTTGTCTTTGGATCTGAACTGACAGCTTTGGCCCAGCCCAGATGGGACTGTGCAGACACTGAACAAGCACAACAGCAGGGCGTGGGGTGTGTGTCTCAGGCGTGAATCCTGAGGAGAGTTCAACCCCAGGAGGGGCTGCACCCCCGTTATCCCCGACACCCCCACATCACTGGGGCAGACCCAGCCTTTGGTGGGTGTGCAACCAGCCAAGAGGGAAGGGCTTAAGTTGTAGAGAGCAAAGAAGGCAAACCAAGCACACAACTCCGGCACTAAGTCATGTTCTTTACTTCCCAGAAGTGATGGCTAAAGGGTGGGAGGTGGGGGTGAGAAAAGGAAGACAGAAAGAGCCAGTGGGAGGGAGGAGAGGGGACAGTAAAACACTGTTCTATGAAGTCTCAGGAGGCAAGTGCTCAAGGTAAAAAAGAGTCCTGGAGAATCATCCGCAGCTGCGGGAAGCATCTCGGTTTCCTTCTGTGTATAAGTCCTTGGGGGGAAAGGCTGCCGCGCTGCCACTGCATTAAATAGTTATGTACATCGCAGAGAGTCCCAGGCCGTGGGCAGGCAGGGAGGGGGGTCATTTCACCAGGGGCCGCGTTTTATCATCATCACCGCACTGGTGGGCTTTGTACTTTTTCACCTCTGCCATGTACTTGGCCCATGCATCACCTTTACTTGTTAATACCTGTGGGGGGGGGAGGAGGGATACACAGGGGGTTGGGAAGGGGATGCCAGGAACCAGGGTCAGGACTGTCCTGAGACAGCTGACCTACCCACAGCATATTGGGTCTGAGATAAAGATAAGCAGAGGCAAGTTATCTAGGAGCTGGGTTGAAAGCCCTCCTCCCCCACCCAGTACATCCATCCAAGGGCCAGATACTGAAGAGGGAGGGATGGGGCACCTCAGCCAGGCGCTGAGGCTAGAAGGAAAAGGCAACAGAGGCAGTCCCTGCCACAACCGGTCTGCTCACCTCATCCTCCGTCTTCTGCTTCTTGGCTACTATTCCCGTCTTGAGGGCTAGTTTGTTCCCGCCTCTGCGCTTGCCCACCTGGGTGAAGGGACAGAAGACTGCAACGGTTACAGGAGCCGGGGCCCGCCCTTGGCGGCGCTGAGGCCCACTACACCTTCCTAGCCCGGCCCGGTGGCCCGTCCCGACGCCGCGCCCAGCTCCGCCAGCCGGCCGACCTGCGCAGCAATCAGAGAGGAGCACACGCGACTCAGCGCCTGCCCTGGGCCCATGATGCCCAGGCAGTCCTGGGCCCCCCAGCTGTCTTCCCAGGGAGAGAGAAGAATCCCCACAGGAGGGGGATGAGCTCTGTCCTCACTATCCCCTATTACAGACCACACAGGCAGCAACAGCTCCCTTTATTGAGCACTTACTGTATACTAAGCCCTGTGCCAAGTGGCTTTGGATGTATCATCTCCTTCCACTTTCACAGTCACCTTAAGATGAAGGTGACAACCGTCCCCATTGGACAGATGAGGAAACACCTTTGAAAAGGAGAAGGCTGTCCTCTGGATCATGCTGACAGCAGACAGTGGAGCTGGATTCAGGGTCAGGTGTGTTGAGTCCAGGGAGCAGCAGTCTTAGCCACCGCCTAATGCTGTTCCCTGACACCTAACCTGGCCTGGCCTCTTTGAGGGTGCTCCCACAAATGGCCCCTCGATGACCAAATGGAAAAGGCAGTGACAACTACTGCTACTCTCATTCACAGGGGGGCACTCGGCTGCCACCCAGTTCTCACACCAGCCCAGGCCCTGTCACTTCCCATTCTTCAAATCTAAGATTTAGCCTGAACTTTCCTCCCGGTCCTCTATTTTCTCCCACAAACTGAGGGCTTCTTGTGTACCAAGGGCCGTGACAGGCTTTACAGACATCCTGTCCCTAGCCCTCAACCAGGTGTAAAGTGACCTGAGCTGCTGAGACTATTCTCACACTCATTTTTGACAGATGAAGAAACTTGACGCACCCCCACCCAAGTCCATTACTCTTAAGTCAACACTTTTTTTCTCCACACCACAGGAACTTGCTCTCAACACCAGAGACAAAGCCAGCTCAGGGTTGACAATCAATACAGGTGCCCTCTTTTAGCCTAGAGTTTCTCAATCTTAGGCACTAATGACATTTTGAACTGGATCATGTTTGCTGGGGAGGAGGAGGAGAGAGTTGTTCTGTTTCAGGATGTTGAGCAGCAGCCCTGCCCTCTGCTCATGAATGTCCGTTCTGACGACCACGGATGTCCCCAGACTTCGTCAAGTGTGGAGATGGGGTAGGGGGAAATCGTCCCCAGTTGAGAACCACTGGTTTAGTCCTTCCTGTAAGGCTTGCCCAGTGGTAATCACATAAGAAGATGCCCACTTTTTCAAGCAGGGAAAATGAGGTTAGGCCATCTCAGACGCTCCAGGAGAGCAGTGATGCCTGTCATGTTCAGCACAGCATATCCATCACCTAGCACAGTGACCAGCACAAGGTAAGGTGCTCAATAAATGGACACCGGACGAATGAGAATCATGGAACTCAAGCAAATCTCCTAGGTCACACAGTAAGCAGTCTGAGTCTTTCATTCACACAGCTCAGACTCCAGACTTGAATATGACACCCATTCCCATAGTAGAAGATGGTCCCCAAATCCAAAGTTCGGGTGAGTACCACTCAAACAGGAATTCTAGTACCCTGGTCTCCCGATCCTCGGAACGCTGTTTCCAATGGAATCCCCCGCCCCCCCAGCTCCCAGTTCCTGCGGGCAGACTCCTGGGGTCCCCATCTCCGCCCCCAGACCTCTCTTGTCGGGAATCCAGGTTCTGAATCCTCAGCGGGTGACCCGGACGGCCCCCTGATCGGGGTCAGAGGGTGGACCTGGATCCCGATCCCCTTTCTCGGTCCCGATTCCCCAGGCCAAGGAAGACCCTGGCGCCCGCCCCCACCCCCGCGGCTCCTTACGAAGCTGAGCGTGGGGCCCGGACCGCCCTTCCTCTTCGGATCCCCGGGACCCGCGGCAGCAGCGGTGGCTGGCTGATCGGGTCGCTGCGGGCCCGGGGGCGGCTCCTCCTGCCGCTGCCGCTGCTCCTCCTCCATCTTCCGCTTGAACAGCTCCAGGAAGCTGCCGTCGTTGGCGAACAAGTTCACGCCGCCCGACACCGGGCTCGAACCCGCGCCCGACACTTCATCATCCCCGCTCTCGGGCGACGTCCCGGGCCCCGACTCAGCCCATCGGCTTCCGCCGCCGCCGCCGCCGCCACCCGCGGGGCCCGGCGCCTCCCGACCGGGAGGCTCCGCCCGTCTCCCTCGGGCAGCCATTTTGTCACCAGGTGCCGCGCAAAGGACTCCGGGAAGGCCGCTCCCGGCCCCGCGCTTGGCGCCCGACAAGCCTGGTCCCGGGCAATGCATGCCGGGAAGACCCGTCTTGGTGCTTAGGCGACCGCAGTGGGGGCGGGGCATGAGGGGCGGGGCAAATGAGGAATAAGGCCTGACGCGGCGCGCCCTCAAGCAGCTGCCCCGGCCCGCCCCGGCCCGCCCCGCCGGGTCCCGCGGAACATTATAACCCTGCTAGGCTCCTGCTGGCGTTATGCAGAGATGGTCTCTTCCGGAATGAGACTATTGTTTGGTTCTGGGTATTGTAGCTGGCTCTCGGAGTGAGGTTCCCGCTTGGGACTCGGTGGTGTACTGGCTTTTCGGGGCTAGAATCTCCTGACACCCGGGATAATCTCAATGAGGGGAGAGACGTTGCCTGGCTGTGTGCTCAGCTGATACCTCGGAACCTGGGTCCCTAACTAAAACTAGCTAGAGGGCATATCTAGCCTGGTCCCCGAGAACAGAAATGGGGGTATCTCTTGATTAGGTACCTATTTCTGGGATGCAGCTTTCATTTGGAAACAGACGCAGCTCACTCCAAGGAGCTGAGAGGTTCATATCTGCAAATCAGGGTATTACTTTATGTGCTGCTGCTGCTAAGTCGCTTCAGTCGTGTCCGATTCTGTGCGACCCCATAGACGGAAGCCCACCAGGCTCCCCCATCCCTGGGATTCTCCAAGCAAGAACACTGGAGTGGGTTGCCATTTCCTTCTCCAATGCATGAAAGTGAAAAGTGAAAGTGAAGTTCTTTATGTGCTAGAGTACTGAAATGAAGCCGCGGATATTTCTAGGTTGGAGTCTCCAACTAAGGTATTCTAAGTCACTTCAGTCGTGTCCGACTCTGTGCGACCCCATAGACGGCAGCCCACCAGGCTCCCCCATCCCTGGGATTCTCCAGGCAAGAACACTGGAGTGGGTTGCCATTTCCTTCTCCAATGCATGAAAGTGAAAAGTGAAAGTGAAGTCGCTCAGTCGTGTCCGACTCTTAGCGACCCCATGGACTGCAGCCTACCAGGCTCCTCCATCCATGGGATTTTCCAGGCAAGAGTACTGGAGTGGGTCCGCAAAAGGGCCTGGGACCAAGCATATATTCCTGCCCAGGGCAGAGTTTAAAACAGAATTGGCTGAATTGAAGTTTCCCCTCGAACCTGGGGTAAAGTGGAAGCAGGCTTTGGGGAATCGGGTGCCTTCTACGACAAGGATGCAAGCCCGCATAGGAGCTCAGGGCTCACTAGACAAGGATCTGCGGACCTCGCCCACAACTGGAGTAATTCTCTCTCTAACCCACTCGCAGCGCCGAAACTGTCTCCAGCCAAACTAATCGGTTCGTCTGTGATTGGTTTGCATCCGGAGCCCGATGGCTCCCAGCCAATTGAATGACAGAAGAGACGTACCTGAGGGGTGCTGGGACCCAGTTCGGAGAATAGGGGCGGGAAATGATCGACAAGAAGTTGAGCCTATGGAGTCAGGTCAGGGGGGGACCTCGGAACTAACTTCTTGAAAAGGGCATGGAATGGGTGTTTGGTCGGTTGCTAAGGGGAGGTTGGCGCTACCGGGACGTGAGAGTGTTTGGTGAAAGTAAGAAAAGATGTAGCCAATGAAAGGAGTGCTGCTAGACTTAGAGGCCAATCAGTAAAGGGGGTATCCTGGGATGTACCAATGCATTAATTAGACAGGGGGAGTCTTTGAAGAAAATGTAGACAAGAGGCTGACATGGTGAAGCTTGGAAGGGAAGACATTGGACATATAGCTTCTATTAGCTCCTAGAAGTTAAGCTATGAGGAAATTAGTTCACCCTTCTAGCCCTGATGGGGATATGATAGGAAAGTTCCCCTGCAGGTAATTTGCATGGTGCGCTCCGCTTGATCACGTGAGCCGGTTCCAAGATGGCGGCAGGGGTGGCCGGGTGGGGGGTTGAGGCAGAGGAGTTCGAGGATGCCCCTGATGTGGAGCCGCTGGAGCCCACGCTTAGCAACATCATCGAGCAGCGCAGCCTTAAGTGGATCTTCGTTGGGGGCAAAGGTGGAGTTGGCAAAACAACCTGCAGGTAAAAGGGCTGCGGTGGGGGCCGGGAAAACGGGTGGGATGTACCACAGGGTGAAGGGGAGGCGAAAGACCGGGTCTTACAGCACCCCAGCACCAGCCGGGCAAGAGGGCTGGGGCGGGGTCTTCTGGATTGTACTCTTCAGAAGTTATCTGGAGCAAATGGAAGATATCTCCTGAAAGCCGGCCGGGCACCCTCTGAGTTGGACCATCCCTTTTGGGGCACAAGGGCTGAACCACGTTGAATACAGCGCACGGGGTCCGGGAGAGCATTTAGATATCCCACCAGGTAGACTGTACCAGAGTGTGCCCAGAGAAGGGGAGGGGCACCTGAGCGAACTATCCTAATCTGGTGAACCTTGGCATTCTCTGCCCACGTGGGGGTGGAAGGCGGGAGGGAGGGCACATGATCAGGCTATCCCAATCAGCTGGGAGGAGAGGGAGGGATCCCCCGAGCAGATTACCCTGGACAAATGGACCGAACCACCGAGTTTAGCAAGAGGTGCAAAGGACCCCTTAGCTTAGCGTTGAGGGAGCGGACACAGGGTCAGGCTATGCTGGCTGGACAGCCAGATCGTGATGCCACTCTGTGCCAGCGAAGAAGCAGGCATCACACCAGACTGACACACTCAGCCGAATCTTACCAGTCTAGTCAGGTGAAAGGTTCAGTAGGTGAGATCTGAGAGGGTCCCACTGCAGAGATTGAGGCCTGATCCCACAGTCCTCCATACTCTTCTCTCAAGGCCCTTACTGATCCAGGTCCCCTGCTCCTGCGACCCTTCATCTCCCCTTGCAGACCTAGGGAGCAGAGCCTGACTCTTCACCACCACCCCCCCCCACCTTTTGACCTTTCTTTTGCCCAGCTGCAGCCTAGCAGTCCAGCTGTCCAAGGGGCGGGAGAGTGTTCTGATCATCTCCACCGACCCAGCCCACAACATCTCCGATGCATTTGACCAGAAGTTCTCCAAGGTGCCTACCAAGGTCAAAGGCTATGACAACCTCTTTGCCATGGTGAGTGCAATAGGGCTCAGGCCTACGCCACGCCCCACCCCCCAATTCTGTCAAAGGCACCTTCAGGCCTTTCCTGTGAACACCCATCATTAGCTACCATGTCCTGCCGGTTCTCCAGCCTCTTGTCTCTCCACTTTCCCCTCTTCAGCATACCCACAGGGGACTGGGTGAGAGACGTTTGTGGATCAGAAAGGAAACCAGAGTAGCTGGAGATTGTGAGCAAGGGGAGGGGAGGGAGACATCAATAAGAGTCACATGGTATAGGACCTAGCAGGCCACTGGGAGCACTTCAGCTTTGTTTCCAAGTTTATACATATTTTTATATTTATTTTTATTATGTATTTGGTTGCTCTGGACCTTAGTGCCAGGTCTTAGTTGCAGCACACAGAATCTTTAGTTGCAGCATGTGGGATCTAGTTTCCCAACCAGGTGTTGAACCCAGGTCCCCTGCATTGGGAGGGTGGAGTCTTAGGCACTGGACCACTAGGGAAGTCCCTGATTCCAAGTTTAATGGGAAGCTGTTTGTTTTAAGCCGAATAATGTCATGGGCCTTATCGTTTTTCGAAAAGTTCCCTGTAGCTTTCATGAAGAGATTGGACTCTAAAGTCAAGAATGAAAACAAAGAGAACTGGGACAGTGACCAGACTAGAAATGGTGGCAGCCAAAACTTGGTGGGGAGGGAGGTGAGAAGTGGCAAAATTTGGGATTTATTTTCATTTGTTTGGCTGCAGTGGGTCTTCATTGTCATATACAGGGGCTTCTGTTGCAGTATGTGGGTTTAGTTGCCCCATGGCATTGGGATCTTAGTTCCCTGACCGGGTATTGTGTCTGCATCCCCTGCATTGGAAGGCGGATTCTTAACCACTAGACCACCAGGGAAATCCCTGGGATGTATTTTGGAATTAAAGCAGTTTGACTGTTTGGTTATAATGCATGAGGAAAAGAAATGAATTCAGTACATGTCTTAGTTGACTCCCTGGGCAACTGAGATGGAGAAGACTGGGAGAGGAGCAGGTGTAGAAGGCAAAAATGGGGAATTTTATTTGGCTTAGTGAGACCAAGGTGCCCACTGGTCATCCAGATGGAGACATCAGGACAGTGGCTTAGTTATATGAGCCTAGAGGAAGAGGTTGGCATTGAGAGTCATTGTCCCAAGGGTGATATTTATTTAAAGCTGCATGAATAGAGGAAAGAGTGAGAGAATAGAGAGGCCTAGAAACAACTCTGGGGGCATATCAGCATTTAGGGTCCAGCAGAGAAAGAGGAAGAATCAGTGAAAGAGGCCAAGGAGGAGCCCCAGGTGAGGTGGGAGGGAAGCAAGATAGTCCCGGCTCCTAAACTTGAGGAGGACAAAGGGACTTGGGCAGAAAGATTGCTGGCTCTGACAGGCACATCTGTTTTAAGCAGATCACCCTGGGAATGGGCACAACAGCCTGCCTGGAGTGGGTGAACCAAAGTGGAGACAGTGATCACCATGATGGGAGCAGAGAAGTGAGCGTGGCCATCCCTGGAGGGAAATGGGAACGAGCGTTAAGGAAGGCTTTTCTGAGAAAGGAGATGCTAAGAGCACGTGTGTTTGCTGATACAAATGCTTCAGAGAATTCTCTGGCAGTCCAGTGGTTAGAGCTCTGGGCTCTCTCTCTTTACTGAGGACCAGGTTCAACCGCTGGTTCAGGAACTAAGGTCCCAGAAGCTGTTCAGTGTGGCCCAAAAAAAAAAAAAATGCTTCAGGAGGGAATAAGGATGCTAGCCGAGGAGGGGCCTCAAGTGGGCGTCTGCTTGCTCCAGTGCACAGACCCAGGACTTGGGCTCTGCCAGGACCAGGGGCTTGGAAGGAAGGACTGGGGCATTTTCTAGGGTGAAATGAGAGTGTTGGTGGCCAGTGGCTTCACTTTCTCACTGAGGCACAAGCCCCAGCAGAGACTGCGGGCCACTTGTGAAAGAAAGTGTTTGAGGAAGGAGAAGATGTGGCGTTAATACTCCCACCGGTGCATTGTCTGGCTCGTCAAATGCCCATTGGAGATTAGCGATCAGCAGTGGGGAGCAAGGTGAAGCTATTTGTCAGGCGTGTTCCTCGGATGTTTACCTTGGTGCAGCCATGCCAGCGAGCTGCAAATAATGAGAATGGTGCTTTTGCCAACTGCAGAGGGAAAAGAGAGTGTGTGTATGCAGAAGCATCCTTTGGAGACTCGGCTGGATAAGGGTGCTGGCCAAGAGGAACACCGACAGTGAACAAGGGGGCAGAGGGGTGGGGATGAGCTGGCCCAGAGAGATCTAGAAGTTGAGAGAGCTGGGGTCAAAGAGTGGGCCAGTAGCTAGGAATAACCCATCAAGGGTGTGACTTCCCCCACAGGGAAGTGGTCTCTGAGGCCAGGGAGTTGAGGGATTCACCACAGAAACCATGAACTCAGAAAGAAGAGGTACGGGCTTCCCTGGTGGCTCAGTGGTAAAGAATCCACCTACAATGCTGGAGACACGGGTTTGATCCCCGCGATGCAGGAGGATCCCACGTGCCGAAGAGCAACTAAGCCCATGTGCTGCAACCGTTGAACCTGTGCTCTAGAGCCTGGGTGCGGCAACTACTGAAGCCCGAGAGCCCTAGAGCTTGTGCTCCACAAAAAGAGAAGCCGCCGCGATGAGAAGCCTGCACACTACAATTAGAGAAAAGCCCTTGCAGCAAAGAAGAACTCAGCATTGCCAAAAATAAATAAAATAATTATTAAAAAAAAAAGAAGAAAAAGAGGTAACGCAGGCAGAGGATAGAGAGGCGTTGAGTGCAAGACAGGCCAGGGACCCCAGGCTGGTTATCCTTTCATGGATCCTACATCCAAGTTGAGGAGCTACTCTGTGCCACACACTTCCCAGGTATTGGGGACACCACAGTGAACAAGACAATCCAAACCTCTTCCCTCATGGGGCCGGCACTCTGGTGTGGAGATGGTGATAAATGTGATAAGTAGACACCATGTGCGTGTGTGCTTAGTTGCTAAGTTGTGTCTGACTCCATTATGGTCCCATGGACTGTAGCACACCAGGCTCCTCTCTCCATAGGATTTCCCAGGCAAGAATACTGGAGTGGGTTTCCGTTTCCTTCTCCAGGGGATCTTCAAGAGGCCAGATGTTAAGGAGAAAGGAAAAGAGGGCCGCGGGGGCTAGGGCTGCACTGTTAGGTTGGGCATTTAAGGAAGACTCATGTTACAGGACTGATCTGGAAGAGGTCCTGGGCTGGGTCGGGGAACAGCCAGTGAAAAGTCCCTGCAGGGACTTCCCCAGCAGTCCAGTGGTTAAGACCCGGTGCTTCCACTGCAGGCGGCACGGGTTCGATCCCTTTTCAGGGAACTCAGATCCCACACATTGCGTGATGTGGCCAGATAAAAAGAAAAGGCCTTGAAGTGGGCTCTGGGTTCCATCTGGGCACTGAGGACAGTTGACAATCTTCCATCTGCTTGTTTGACAATCTGTGGTCGCTGAATACCTGAAGTGCCTAAGGGAGGGGTCATGGCACCTCGGGGGTCTCCTCAGCTGTGACCAATGGTGGGCTGTGCTCAGGTGCACCCCAGGCTCCCTCAGGCTCTGTGCCTCGGTGCCAAGGCCCCAGCCACAGCAGCCTGAATCTTGACCCCTTCGGCCCGAAGGAGATTGACCCCAGCCTGGGCGTGGCGGAGCTGCCAGACGAGTTCTTTGAAGAGGACAACATGCTGAGCATGGGCAAAAAGATGATGCAAGAAGCTATGAGCGCATTCCCAGGCATCGACGAGGCCATGAGCTACGCAGAGGTGATGAGGTCAGGCGCGGCCAGGGGTACTGGGTGCTGCCTGGGGCTGGGGGCAGAAGAAAGGGCAGAGCGGGCCTGACCCTCTTCTCCCTGCAGGCTGGTGAAGGGCATGAACTTCTCCGTGGTGGTGTTCGACACTGCGCCCACAGGCCACACGCTGAGGCTGCTCAACTTCCCCACCATCGTCGAGCGGGGGCTTGGCCGCCTCATGCAGATCAAGAACCAGATCAGCCCCTTCATCTCACAGGCAGGCAGGGCCCCCGGGCAGCCAGGAATCCCCTGAGTCAGAGCAGGGCTCCCAGTCACACCGTGACAAAGGCCTTTACCACGTGCCCTCTCACTCAGCGCTTCCCAGTGGGTGGGTTGGGTCTTCACTGTGGAGGAACTGTCCGCCCCCCTCCACAGCCCTCGGTGTCCCTGCCTCCACCTCTTGAGTGCCCCAGACAGAGCTTGAAACCACATACAGTAAGTCCAGTACATATGAACGAGTCCCGTTCTGAGATCAAGTTTGTAAGTCCAGTTTGTCCGTAAGTTCAACACAGAAACCAGGTACCCAAAGAACACAGTTGTCTTTGTAGTTCTCTACTGTACTGTTGTTTAATTGCTCAGTCGCTTCTGACTTTGTTGTGACCCCATGAACTGTAGCCCACCAGGCTCCTCTGTCCATGGGATTTCCCAGGCAAGAATTCGGGAGTTGGTTGTCATTTCCTTCACCAGGGGATCTTCCCAACCCAGGGATCAAACCTGAGTCTCCTGCATCAGCAGGCGGGTTCTTTACTGCTGAGCCCCCAGGGAAGCCCATACCATACTGTAATGGGTTTATAATACTTCTTGCACAAATAATACATAAAAAATACAAAAAATAAAACATTTTTAAGTTCACAGGGCAGTACCTTAGAAAG
Organism: Bos taurus; assembly: GCF_002263795.3. Taxonomy (NCBI): domain Eukaryota; kingdom Metazoa; phylum Chordata; class Mammalia; order Artiodactyla; family Bovidae; genus Bos; species Bos taurus. The sequence continues at coordinate 12,773,350 of NC_037334.1, read as the reverse complement.
TGCAGTAGTGCAGTACAACAGTTGGCATACAGATCAGGCAAGAAGAGTTACTGACTGGAGAAGGGAGAGGAGGTCGAAGGTGGTAGAGCTGAAGGATCGTCAGCAATAGGAGACAGAGGGCAAGCTGCAGTTTCAGTCGCGCCTGACATTAATAGCACAAGCTCTGGTTTCTGGCTGAAACCAGATGTATGTTTGTATCTTCAAAAGTTCACGACTTGAAGGTTCCTCTTTAGGGGACTTCCGTATCCAGAGCCAGGTGACCCAGGTTCAGATGCACTGCACTCTGGTGTGATACTGCTCTGTGACCTCAAGTCACGTCCCCTCTCTAGGCCATGTCTGTCAAATGGAGAGCATGCGAATCCCCCCACCATGGGTTATTGTTAGCACAAACATGACAACCCTACTGACCCCACGCTTCTGCACACCACTCCCACCTCCCTGGTTATGGGTGGTCCCCTAGTGGGAACTTGAATCTCAGGTAGTAACTTTTTTTTCTATTGGTGGTTGCTCTGGGTCTCCATTTCTGCGAGGGCTTTTCTCTAGTTACAGCAAGCGGAGATTACTCTCTAGTTGCAGTGCCTGGGCTTCTCACTGCAGTGGCTTCTCTTGTTTCAGAGCACAGTCTCTAGGTGCAGGGGCTTCCGTAGTTGGGGCATACAGGCTTAGTTGCTCCTCAGCATGTGGGATCTTCTGGGATCAGGGATCAAACTCATGTCTCCCGCTTTGGCAGGTGGATTCTTAACCACTGAGCCATCAGGGAAGCCCCCCTCAGATAGTAAAATTTGTGGAGCATTTCCTGTGTGCCAGGCACGCTTCTGAGTGTGTGACAGTGTGTTGTATAGGACAGCAGCTCTACACATGGGGAAACCGAGGCACTAACCTGGCCATGGCCCCACAAAAATGGCAGAGCTGGGGCTGGACCCGTATGATCTGCTCAAGGGCCCACATCTTAAACCACTGGGAGGTGTTGGGATTCGTTTCCTCCCATCTCCCCCCATCCGCCCTGCCCTCCCCAACCAAGTTGTCTAGTGAGCTGGACCCAGGGAGTGTAATGGGCACCAGGTAAACCATGAGCCCTCTCCCATCCCCATAGATGTGCAACATGCTGGGCCTCGGCGACATGAACGCAGACCAGCTGGCCTCCAAGCTAGAGGAGACGCTGCCTGTCATCCGCTCGGTCAGCGAGCAGTTCAAGGACCCTGTGAGTTCAGGTCCAGGTGGGCGGTGAGAGGCTCCGGGAACCACGGGGACAGGGCTGAGACCTGCCCTTCCCTGTCCTCTCTTGCCTCCTGCAGGAGCAAACAACCTTCATCTGTGTGTGCATCGCGGAGTTCCTGTCCCTGTATGAAACCGAACGGCTGATCCAGGAGCTGGCCAAGTGCAAGATTGACACGCACAACATCATCGTCAACCAGCTCGTCTTCCCTGATCCCGAGAAGCCCTGCAAGATGTGTGAGGCCCGCCACAAGATCCAAGCCAAGTACCTGGATCAGGTGTGCACACCCACCCTCCCGCCAGTCTCACACTTTGACCCCAGAAGCTGCGGTCTAGCCCAGCCCAGCCGGCCTAGCTGACCTTTTACTGTGTTCTCTGATCTTTTGCTCCATCTCACTCTCTGTTCATCTGCCTAATCCCCTGCCCTTCATCTCCTGCTTCAGACCTAATTCTGGCCTTTGTAGACTAGCTGGCCTGAGTATCTCTGATCCTGGGGAGTGGGAGGTCCAGGCCTGTGATCTCTGACCTCACTGGCGCCACTCCCACCCATGACCCTGTGAAGTCCTTGCTCATATTCTCTCCCTGACCTGAGACCCCCCAGCCTGACCCTTTACACCGATCACATCCTATCCCTGCCCCGGGGCCCCCTGACTGCTGCCTTCTGCCCCCGCCACAGATGGAGGACCTATATGAAGACTTCCACATTGTGAAGCTGCCGCTGCTGCCCCATGAGGTTCGGGGAGCAGACAAGGTCAACACCTTCTCCGCTCTCCTCCTGGAGCCCTACAAGCCCCCCAGCGCGCAGTAGCACCTCCACCAGCCCCAGCTGCCATTTCACACCCACCCGCCACCCACCGGGGCAGAGTTTGCACAAAGTTCCCCCCCTAATACAGGGGAACCACTTGGGGGATGGGAGGCGGGGAGGGGGTCTTTTCCCCCTGGTGGGGCTGGGGGAGCTATAGCTGCCCCCCACCTCTCCCCACTTCTCCTCCCTCAATAAAATGATCTTAAACTTCTGTGGATATTGATATGAGGTGGGAGCTGGGGCTTAATACCTTCATGTACAGTTGCACAGGTTGTACACTGCACAAAGATGTCACATCCAGAGAGGCATTGTCACAACAGAAATCTAATAGAGATGCATGTTTATTGTGGCAATTTTGGAAGGAGGGTTCTTTGGTAAAGGGGTGCTGTTTTCTTGGTCTTTATGGGTCAGGGTGTCCTTCAGGGCTGTAAAGCCTGGAGTAGAAGAAGTTCCATCTGCCCACGTCCTTCAGGGCTTAGAGCGTGGGAACCAAGAGGCCCCTTGGCCAGCCCCAGGCTGGCGGGGAGCGGATTAGGCCGGCAGCGGGCCCAGCACTGCCTGCTGTTTGGTTTGCGAATTAGTGGGCGCCCTGGGCAGAGGCTGGGCTTGCCAGACTGGGGATTAACAGTCTCCACCCACCTCTCCCCCACAACCAATTCCTGTTCTATGGAATGGCGTGGCATCAGCCTGTCCCAGCACAGGACTGCAACAGGGGGGCAGTTTAGGGGACAAGATGACAAAAAAACTCAGAGGCTAGAGGGGCCCTGAAGTCCCATCCTGCCCCCAGAACAGTCTTAGTGGCCTATAGCATGTTTCCTGCAGTTTGAGTACCAGTCCCCTGTTCTTAAAATGGAGACAGAAGTGTGGCCATTCATAGGGCCCTGGCACAAATTCACCTGACCTTGGAAGGGTCAGCACACCAGCCTGAAAGACACCTAACAGTCCACCTTCTCCCCTTCACGCTTCCCTCTGCCACTCCCTGGACAGTCATTGTCACACCCTGCTTGAGAGACCCAGGATTGACATGATCTTGGGCATTTGCAAGTTCCAAGCTGGCGCTAAATGTGGGTGGGGGAAGAAGGGGTGCTTGGGGACACACATGAGTCAGGAAGCAGTGTTGAGATAGCACACATCCAGGATCTAGGTGGGCTAGGGTGTGCATATGTAAGGGGAACCCAGCCACGAGCCTAGACGTGTCCCCCCCAAATCCGTCGGGTTGCATACAAGCCAGTATAGGCAGGTCCATGTCAGGGAAGTGCTTATAACCTAACCAAACTGCTCAGGGTTCAAATCCCAGGTGTGTCATGAAAGGGCTGTGTGTCATCTGGGCCTCAGTTTAGCGGGAATAATAGCGGGAATAACAAAGTCACCAAGTTCACATTACCTGCTTGTAAAGACACAATGAGATGAAATAGGTAACGCCTTTACAACAGCCCCAGGCATGTACCTGCCAAGGAGTGTTTGTTAATATTCACTGTTACAATTAGTAAGCATGTGAACTAGCCTGGGCAACCTGCCTCCGCCCCAGCAGGGGTCCAGCAGTCAAAAGTGTGTGGGGATACTGGGAGCTGGAGGATGGGAGATGAGCACGGGGGTGGGGGAGTGAGGGGAGGGCTGGTAGCTGTGTGTAAGGATACATCCAAAGAAATAGGGGCCTCAGGTCGGGTATGAAATGAAGTGAAAGTTGCTCAGTCATGTCTGACTCTGCGATCCCATGGACTATACAGTCCATGGAATTCTCTAGGCCAGAATCCTGGAGTGGGTAGCCTTTCTCTTCTTCAGGGGATCTTCCCAACCCAGAGATTGAACCCAGGTCTCTGCATTGCAGGTGGATTCTTAACCAGCTGAGCTACAAGGGAAGCCAGGATGAGTATGGAGCCCATCAAGCTGAAGCCTGTCCCCTCCCCAGTTGCCTTAGCTACCAGCATCACTCCTCACCCTCTTTTATGAGCTGTCCAGCAGCTGGACAGCGGAGGCATGGGTCCGAGGACAGACAGTCCCGGCTGGTTCCTAATTACCCCGGGTGGGGCAGACACCTGCTGGGTTAGGAACACAGCGTCCTGGCTGGCCGGACCTCAGGGTGGGGTCGAGTGGAGCCATATGCACTTCTGGAGCTAGGGTGGACTGGAGAGTCTGAGGGACACTCCCGGACGCCCCTCTTGGGGCTAGAGCCCTGAGCCTCTGCCCCTCCCACACTGGACTATGCATTCAAAGTTGAGGATGGAGGGTTGTCTGTGCCAGGCTAGAGTGCCCCCTGTGTAGGTGTGCCTCTGAAAGGAGAACATGTGTCCTGTATCCGTGCCAAGTGTGGGGACAAAGTTTTGTGTCCCTAAGCTTGTGTGTTCATGACAATGACGAAAGTGACTGCAACCCAGGGTGTGTGTACGCACCTGCCCGCCACCACCCAAAGTGAGGGGGTGTTGGGGAGGGTGTGTCTTATGGATTGACGTACAAATAAATGCAGGTGAATTTCATGAGGGATTATGGCCTGACTCCTGGATGTGACCCTCTGGGTCTGTGGGACTGTTGGGAGGGGTCAGTGTTGCACAAATACGTCTTTGCAACATGGGCAAATCTAAGGGGCCACCAGACCTGGATCTGATCCCAGGACTGTGGGCTGCTGGGTTGAGGGGTGGTGCTCCTGCATCTAATGTGTGGTCAATTCAGTTCAGTCCCTCAGTCATGCCCGATTCTTTGTGACCCCATGGACTGCCACACGCCAGACTTCCCTGTCCATCACCAACTCCCAGAGCGTGCTCAAACTCATGTGATCACAGGTGTGTTTTTGTATGGGGGAGATCAGGAATAAATGTAGGCTACTTCCCTCTGTGTGATGGTCGCCTGTGTGATGGTGTTCTGGGGTTGGGCTGTGGTCTGCACTTGGCTGGTTGTGTGACCTTGTGTGTGTCTTTATTACCTAGTACAATTATGAAGGAATTCAGTGCTTGGGTCCCTGCCCTTGTGTTCCTGGATGGCTGTTTGGAGCACTGTGTGGGTGCCTGAGAGCTGAGAACCTGGTGGGTTTGGTTTAGGGTCCATTGGCTTTATATCTGCATGTTAGTGGGGGTGGGGTATGGCTAAGTGTCTCTTGTGTGACTCTGGAAATCTTTGTGACTGTGTAACTTCTTTCTGGGTCACGGTGATTGTGGGAGGCTGTGTTGAGGAAAGTTGAATTTGTGTCTGGATCTATGGTATGTTTCCATGTGCATCTTTATGGTTAATTTACAGGTGAGTTTCGAGTGACCCAGCCTCACTGAGCAGTGTGTGTACAACTGGGTTGGGTAAAGACAGGGTTCCTGCCCCCTCCCTGAGCTCTAGGGCTAAAGTTTCTGGGACCTGCCAGTGACTGACTGACTGGGAGACAGGACAGGGAGGAGCTAGGGAGGTCAGGGTGAATTCTCCACCCTCCGCCCCAGGTAACAAACTGAGGAGACTTCAAACAAAGTTCTTAGGCTGTAACTGTGCAACTGACTGGGGGGAGGGCCAGGGAAGGGCCACCCAAGTCCACTCCCCAGCCCCCTCCCTCACAGAATCTGGCTTAAGCCCCACCCAACACTGAAGCCACCCACCCAGTCCATCCTGTCCTTGTCCCAAGTGTCCCTGAACCAGCCATCAGGTGAGAAGGACCCAGGCCTGGGGGAACCGGGAACCCTGAGGACAAGTCTGTCTGCGAGGGAGAATCCATCTGAATCCTCAGGGTAGGGTGTGGAAGGCGAGCAAGGAACGGACACAGGAAATGTCCAGGTGGATCCAGGGCCAGGGGGAGGGGGCAGAGGCAGGGCGATTAAGTGGGAGGGGGATAGACTGGGGCTGCTGTGCAGCAGAGGGAGCCAGTCTGAGGCCTGGGGAACTATGGGAAGGGACCTGGGGGCCAGGAGGCTTGGAGGCCAGGCTTTGGAGGACTTCAATAGAAAGCGCAGGGCAGATAATGGGCCCAGACTGGGTTAGGGGAGGAGGAGAGGAAAGGTCGAAGTGGAACTTGAGGAAAGAGAACTGGGGACGAAACTCAGTTGGAGGCCTGGGAACTTAGAAACTAAAGAGTTCAGGACTCAGGGAGCAGAGGAAAGTGTAGATGGCGTCCAGGTAAGGGGTATGGGATCTGAGAGGGATAAAACCTAAGGGTCTTGAGGGTGGGAGATAGACGGAGAGGGCCAGGGAAGGTCTGTACAAGACGCTGGGACCGGGAGTCCAAGGAAGGGAGTGACCTGGAAGAGGGGGCCTTGGAGAGGAGGGCTGGGGGCTAGGGTAGGGCAGAGCAGGTGGGAGGAGAGGGGAACCCGAGCAAGAGCCGGAACCCAGGAGCTGGTAAGGTGGTCGGGCTCGGAACAACGCGCAGAGTCGAGCCGGGTCCGCATCTCTCCACCCCCGCCCATAGCCTGCAGCCCGGCTCCGTCCCGGCCCCCTACTCCTCGGCCCCCAAGCCTAAGTCCGATCCAGCGCCCCCTCTCCTTTGGCGCGACCGGCCCGGGCGCCGCGATGACCGTCACGTACACGGCGCGCGTGGCGAAGGCGCGCTTCGGCGGCTTCTCGAAGCTGCTGCTGCTGTGGCGCGGGAGCATCTATAAACTTCTGTGGCGCGAGCTGCTCTGTTTCCTCGGACTCTTCATGGCGCTGAGTGCCGCCTATCGGTGAGGCGGCCCCGGGGGTGGGTAGGGTGGGGAGGGGATGGAGAATGCCGTGCCTGAGGGAGGTCTCAGGAGGGGCTCCGAGGCGGCCCCGGAGTGGGTGCGGGAAGAGACCGGCTGCTGGGGACAGGGGCTCGCCGGTGACCCGGTGCCCCTCTCCCTCGCAGCTTCGTACTGACCGAAGAGCAGAAACGCTACTTCGAGAAGCTCGTCCTTTACTGCGACCGGTACGCCAGTCTCATCCCGGTCTCCTTCGTGCTGGGTGGGTTCGCGCTCCGGAGTTTCCCATTCTTTTCATCCCGAGACACCCATAGCCATTCCTGCTTTCTGAGACCCTTCCTCAAAGCCATCCCCGCACATCCCCATTTCTGCATCCTTTACGCCAGGTATGGCATCCATTCCCAGGACCTTGGAGGTCACCTAGTCAGTGTATCCCCTGAAGTTCCCCCATGAGAGAGCTCCGTGTCATCCACAGGCTTATCCCTGGTCACCTCAGGGACTCCCATCTGTGTCTGCATGGGCTTACCAGTGCCTCCCCTCACATGTTTTGATCCCCAGTGTGTGTTAGTCACTCAGTCATGTCTGACACTTTGAGACCCCGTGAACTATAGCCTGCCAGGCTTCTCTGACCACGGAATTCTCCAGGCAAGAATACTGGAGTGGGTTGCTATTCTCTTCTCTGAGGGATCTTCCAGACCCAGGGATCAAACCCAGGTCTCTTGCACTTCGGGCAGATTCTTTATCATCCGAGCCATCCCAGGGACCCCCTCCAAAGATCCCATAGAACTCCCTCATTTCAAGTCCATCCTGAGGGGCATCTCTCTGACAAGTCCCCCAGCTCCCTGTCCTCAATGATTTCACATAATATCAGCCTTCCTCCCACCATTCTGGGCCCATAGGGATGCGGTGACCAGCTTGCCCTAGGTTTCCTAACTTAGACCGTGTGCCCAACCCCTTCACACACCCCTGGCTCAGGGGCTCCCTATGGCCTTGGTGACAACTTACCTGTGGGCTCCATGTCTTCACCTCGATGTGTGTGCTCAGTCGTGTCTGACTCTTGAGATCCCTCGGACAGTACCCCACCAGGCTCCTCTGTCCATGGGATTTTCCAGGCGAGAATACTGAAATGGATAGCCATTTCCTACTCCAGATCTTCCCCACCCAGGGATCCAATTGGCGGGAGGATTCTTTACCAGTAACGCCACCTGGGAAGCCCTCCTTCACCTCTTTGAGTGAGTGAAATCGCTCAGTCGTGTGTGACTCTTTGCAATCTCATGGACTGTAGCCTACCAGGCTCCTCCGTCCATGAGATTTTCCAGGCAGGAATACTGGAGTGGGTTGCCATTTCTTTCTCCAGGAGATCTTCCCGACCCGGGGATTGAACCCGGGTCTCCTGCATTGTAGGCAGACGCTTTACCTTCTGAGCCACCAGGGAAGTCCTTCACCTCTATATGGAGATCCTAATCTCCCATCTCAGATGACATCCAAGCAGCCAGGGTGATTCAGCCTGCACCAACCTCTGACCTCAGGGCTAGATCCTAAGGTTCCCAGCCCACGTGGTCCCACATGGTCTGGGTGTCCAGTTACCCCGTGCTCCTGATGCAAGACCCAGGTCGGCTCCTCTTCCCTTGATCTGGGCTCCCAACTCCCTGACCCTAGTTTCCCAACTGAGCCCTCTCCCCCATCCCCGGCTCTCCCGCAGGCTTCTACGTGACGCTGGTAGTGCACCGTTGGTGGAACCAGTACCTATCCATGCCCCTGACCGACGCGCTCATGTGTGTCGTGGTCGGCACAGTGCACGGACACGATGAGCGCGGCCGCCTCTACCGACGCACGCTCATGCGCTACGCAGGGCTCTCCGGGGTGCTTATCCTGCGCTCGGTCAGCACCGCGGTCTTCAAGCGCTTCCCCACCATAGATCATGTGGTGGAAGCAGGTGAGGCTCCGGCCAAAACAGGACGCAGGCGGCGGGGGCAAGGTAGGGGCGGGGTAAATAACTCCCGACCTCGCCCGCGCAGGGTTTATGACCCGCGAGGAGCGCAAGAAGTTCGAGAACCTAAACTCATCCTACAACAAGTACTGGGTGCCTTGCGTCTGGTTCTGCAACCTGGCGGCGCAGGCTCGGCGCGAGGGCCGCATCCGCGACAACGGCGCCTTTAAGCTGCTACTAGAGGTGGGTTATCCGGATGGTCATTCTTAAAAAAAAAAATGTACCCCACCCACCCTGAGGTGTGTCATATCCTGACTTGCCGAGGTGTACACGTATCTCTATGGGACGGTTTCTAGGTGAATAATGCCCCTAGGTATACACACTCACCACTGAAGACTCTCTAGTCCCTGGAAGCACATGCCCGCCTCCCACTAGGTGACCACTCACCTCCATCCCAGGTAACCCCCTACTTAATCCCCATGTGTGAGCTCACATTTCAGCCCCCTCATGACCTATATCCGCCCCACCAGGAGCTGAATGTGTTTCGGAGCAAATGTGGGATGCTCTTTCACTATGACTGGATTAGCGTGCCCCTTGTCTACACCCAGGTAACCTGGTTCTGCCTTTTTATATCCTGTGTCAGAGGCTTTGGAGCATTGGTCTCAAGGAAAAACTAAGGACTAGCTGAGACCCTGTCACAGTGACTAGTGGTCCTAGCTCTGGTCTCTCCATGACTTTCAAGACCTGACTGGCACCCCGTCCTGTCCCTCCCCCAGGTGGTGACCATTGCTGTGTACAGCTACTTCCTGGCTTGCCTCATTGGCCGCCAGTTCCTGGACCCAGCACAGGGCTACAAAGACCATGACCTGGACCTGTGCGTGCCAATCTTCACCCTGCTGCAGTTCTTCTTCTATGCTGGTTGGCTCAAGGTGGGTGGGGGTCCCAAGGCCAGGACTACAGGGGCGAAGTGGGCAGGGGTTCTCAGGGCTCTGCTTACCTCCCCTCTCCCCACTCAGGTAGCTGAGCAGCTCATCAACCCCTTTGGAGAGGACGACGATGACTTTGAGACCAACTTTTTGATCGACCGATGCTTCCAGGTGAGATTCTCTCAGTTGAGACCATCCCTAGGCTCCTAAAGGGACCCTGGCCCCAGCCCTGCCAAGACTCTTCCACACATCATTCCTGAACCATCCTCTCTCTTTGATAGCCACCTTCCTACCCATCCTGAGGGGTCCACCCTGTGGTGCCAGCGCTTTTCCATGCCCCACTCTTGCTTGCATATCCTCTCCCGCAGGTGTCAATGCTGGCTGTGGACGAGATGTATGATGACCTGGCCATGCTGGAGAAGGACCTGTACTGGGACGCGGCTGAGGCTCGAGCTCCCTACACCGCAGCCACTGCCTTCCTGATGCAGCAGCCCTCCTTCCAGGGCTCTACCTTCGACATCACGTGAGCCAGTGGGGGTGGACAGGGCCTCTTGGGTGGGGTCTCATGACTGTGTCGTCATTCAGTCTCTCAGTTGTGTCCAACTCTTAGGGACCCCATGAACTGCAGCACAACAGGCTTCCTTGTCCTTCACCATCTCCTGGAGTTTGCTCAAACTCATTGAGTTGGTGATGCCATCCAACCATCTCATCCTCTGGATGCATGACTGCAGGTTGTGTCTAATTGAAGGGGCAGTGGGTGACCAGAACGGGGCTAAAGGCTACACCCTGGAGATTCGGAGCTAAAAGCTACAGTCAATAGAACTAGGATGAGGTGTCAGGGATCCGGGTCAAGGTCTGGGGCCGGGACACGAAAGGCTACAGTCTATGAGGATTGGGCAGAACAGAAGCAACACGAGGCAGAGCCCCAACTAAGCCTTTTAAGGCCTAAGTTTGCTCATAGCCAGAGCCAGAGGATAAGGCCAGGCTCTGGAAGGGGCAAGCCAAGACTTCTGGGAGAAGTGGAACAATGAGATGGGTGGAGGCAGGAAAAGTACCGTGCCTCGGTCTCAGCTCTGTTGATGAAGACGGGAGAGGCGCAAGTGCTGACCCTCTGTCTCTCCTGCAGGCTGGCCAAGGAGGACATGCAGTTCCAGCGTCAGGACGGCTTGGAGGCGCCGCTGAATGAAGCACACGGCGACTTCCTGCAGCGCCTCCTGCCAGTGGGCACGGGCATGGGCACAGGTGGCCTGCTGGGCCGGCGCGTGCCCTTGCTGCGCCGCAAGAACAGCCACGTGTCGGAGGAATCCATGGCTGCTAGCTGCGCGTGCGCAGGCGCTCCCGACGGCGCGGTCCCGGAGTGTGGCTGCGAAGGCCCGCTGGTCGACTTAGGCCAGCCGGAGCCGGAGTCTGAGCCCATCACCGGCCCCGAGTCGCCTGCCCTCGTCCCCGCTCCCAGGGCGCCCTCTGAGCCCTTAACCGTGGTGCCGTTGTCTGGGACCCGGGGGCCGGCTCCGCCCTGGCTGCCCAGCCCCATTGGCGAGGAGGAGGAGAGTCTAGCCTGAGACCTTTGGACCCTGAATTCCCAAGGACAGGGAAACAAGCCTGCCTGCAGCAGTTTGGGTCTGCATAAGCTGCGTGTGGACTCGGCCAGCCCCCTTCTTACCTGCCTGCGCCCCAACTTTACGTTTGGCACAGAGCGTTGGAGCGCCTCCTGTGGGCCGAGGGCTGCACCAAGGGCGGGGTATCCTTCCAGCTAGCTGGGCCTTACCACCAGCTCTACTTCCTGCCACTGCGTGAGAGGCTTTTATCCCTGTGACCTGCCTTTCTTCTTTCTTTAGACTGGACATATAAGTGAGTGCCCATCTCCTGAGCTGTGTGGATGAAATGAAAGTGGCTTTAAAAAATGTTTGATACATAATAGGTGCTCAATAAAATTGTTTTGTTTTTTTTTTCTAAAAACCCAACTCCTGCCAGGCGAGTTATGCTAGGTAAGCTTTAAGGATTATTTGATGATGTCCTGTCCACTTCCAAATTCTACTCTCTGAAATGGCCCCATTCAGTGCCCATGGTTTTACGCATTCATCAATATAGGATTCACAGGTCCCAGGACCATGCTTTCTCCCCCCAACCTTTTGTTTATTTTTGGCCACGCCCTGCAGCTTAGTTGCAGGGATCCTAGTTCCCGATCAAGGATTAAATCTGGACCCGTTGCAATGGAGTGAGAAGTCCTAACCACGGAACCGCCAGGGAATTCTCCTGCCAGCCTTGCTTCTGCAAGTGACCCCTCTGCCTCTACAATGCTCTAGGTCTTACATCAATCGTATGTAGATGACTCCTGAATTTAGAAGTCCAGCCAGGGTCCCTTCCCACACTCTAGATGCAGAGAGCCACCTGTCTACTCAACATCTCTATGTATAGATCTCATGGGCACCTTGAACATAACATGCTCCCCCAAACCAGTTCCCTGTTGACTCCCTACTTGTTTATCTTCCATCAGCTTTGTTCTTCCTGAGGACAAAACCTGGGAGTCACCTTCAACTTCTTTTTTTTTTAAGTTCATTTATTTGTTTAAAAACCATTTTATTTATGTGGCTGCATTGGATCTTAGTTGTAGCACACGAGATCTTTGTTGGGTCATGCAGGATCTTTTGGTTTGGTGCAGGCTTAGTTCCTCTACAGCATGTGACATCTTAGTACCCTGACTAGGGATCCAACCTGTGTTTCATGATTGCAAGGTGGATTCTTACCACTGGACCACTAGAGAAGTCCCTTAAAAAAAAATACATATATATATATATATACACACACATATATATGTGTGTGTATATATATATATATATATATACACACACACACACATATATGTGTATGTTTTGGCCACGCAGAGCTGCAAGTGGTGTCTTGGTTCCCTGACCAGGGATCAAACGCAGGCCCCCAGTAGTGGAAGCACAGTGTTAACCGCTGGACTGGCAGGGGAGTCCCCAGGTTCTCTCTCTCTCTGTCATCGCTTCTCCTTATCAGTTCAGTTCAGTTCAGTCACTCAGTCGTGTCCGACTATTTGCGACCCCATGAATGGGGTCCCTGTCCATGCCAGGCCTCCCTGTCCATCACCAACTCCCGGAGTTCACTCAGACTCATGTCCATCAAGTCAGTGATGCCATCCAGCCATCTCATCCTCTGTCGTCCCCTTCTCTTCCTGCCCCCAATCCCTCCCAGCATCAGTCTTTTCCAATGAGTCAACTCTGCATGAGGTGGCCAAAGTACTGGAGTTTCAGCTTTAGCATTATTCCTTCCAAAGAAATCCCAGGGCTGATCTCCTTCAGAATGGACTGGTTGGATCTCCTTGCAGTCCAAGGGACTCTCAAGAGTCTTCTCCAACACCACAGTTCAAAAGCATCAATTCTTCAGTGCTCAGCTTTCTTCACAGTCCAACTCTCACATCCATACATGACCACTGGAAAAACCATAGCCTTGACTAGACGAACCTTTGTTGGCAAAGTAATGTCTCTGCTTTTCAATATGCTATCTAGGTTGGTCATAACTTTCCTTCCAAGGAGTAAGTGTCTTTTAATTTCATGGGTGCAGTCACCATCTTCAGTGATTTTGGAGCCCAAAAAAATAAAGTCTGACACTGTTTCCACTGTTTCCCCATTTATTTCCCATGAAGTGATGGGACAGCAAATCCCATCAGCTTAATCTTCCAATTGTATCCAGAATCCAACCATTTCCCATTCCTCTAGGATTCCCACTCTGGCCAGAGCCCTCACTATCATCCAACCACCCATGTGGATAGTGACTTGGTCTCTCAGCTCTGACCCTAACATCTCCACAGTCTGTTCCTCCCACAGGACCAAAAGGAGCCTATGAACACTTGAATCAGGTCACATTCCTCCTTTGCTCAGAACCATCTGTGTTTCCCACTTCACTTAGAATAAAAGCTAAGGGGGACTTCCCTGGTGGTCCAGTGGTTAAGAATCTGCCTTGCAATTCAGGAGACTTGGGTTTGATCCCTGGCTGAGGAACTAAGATCTCATACTTCAGAACAACTAAGCCCCTGGGCCACAACTACTGAGCCCACACACTCTAGAGCCCGTGCTCCACAACAAAAATAGCTCCCACTCGCCACAACTAAAGAAATCCTGCGCCAAAATGAAGACCCAGCTCAGCCAAAAAAAAAAAAAAAAAAAAACCAACAAAGAACATAAGCCAGTCTTTTCTTAAAAGCAATGATCCCTTGCCCACCATCTCCCCCTGCCCTCAGTGCCCAGAGTCCAGCCAGGTCAGATTAAAAGTCTTTATTATTTTTCTTCTCAAATATAAAATCACTCTATCCCCTGGCAGCTCACTAACCCCAGGGAGAAAATCAAGAATAAGAATCACATTGCTAAAAAGAGTAGGCCCATTCTTGCCTCCCACCTGCCTCCTACATTCTTGTCCCAGCTGAGAGAGAAAGGGGCAGAGACTGTGACTTCAAGGCTCTCAAGCAACCAGCTGAGGCATAATTCTGGGCCCCCTGTGAGTTGGGGGAATCCAGGGTGGATTAAGCTGGGCAGGTAGCAGGATCCTGCGATCCATCAGTGCTTGTCGGCAGGGCGCATGTTCAGGGTTGCTAGGCGTCCCAGGGGTCCACGGCGAGCGTTGGTGGCCAGCCGCTGCTGTGCCAGGAATGACTGAGCATGGGCAGGGGCCCGCTCCTCCCCAGCTCGCTGCTGTAGAGCCATGCCCTGGAGGGAGGGAGGGAGGGGCACAGCTGGAGTCAGATGAGCCTCCAGGACACCAGCACCCTCCATGCTCCCAGTACTTCAGGCAGGTGATGGTGAACTCACCATATTATACCAGGCACTGATGAGCAGCTTTTCTTCCTGCTCCCGCTGACTTCGACTCTTGTCAAAGTCCATCTGCTAAGGAGGGAACAGTCAAGGGACTGGATATACTGGTGGCAGTGAGAAGGGGTTAGGACACCAACCTCCAGGTGCCGAATTCGGACGTCCCGCTCCCGGAGCTGTGTCCTCAGGGCGTGGAGATCTAGGGGAGCCCCGCCAGGTGGCTGCTGCTTGGGTTCCAGGGTCTGTATGACCTAGGGGTGGGGAAAGACACAGTCAAGGTGACCTTGGCCCCACCGGCCATGATGCAGAAGTCTGTGACATGATGCGGCAGGACAGGCATGGGGCCAGGAGGCAGAGAGTTGCCAGGTGGGCAGCAGTGGTCTGGGCAGGAGGCCACTGGGGCACCCAGCATCCTCACCGCACGCGCCCTGTCCACATAGCGGCGGTACCGCTCCTCCACGGCCCGTAAGTCCTCGTCCTTCTTTTGAAGGCTGTGCTGAAGCTCCTCGATACGCCGGGCTGCTGGGGGTCAAGGTGGCCCCTAAGCTCTGTGCTGAGCTTGGGGGCTCCCCCCACCCATCCAGGCCACTGAGCGCCCCCCTCACTGCTGCTGTCGTTGGGGGGCTCCAGTTCCTCGATGTACTCGCGCTTCCGCTGCAGCTCCAGATCTGCTTCATGCAGCTTCTGCCTGCAGGTGGGGAGCCAGAGGCAGTCTCAGTTCCAGGCCCATTTCTCTGCTTCCCAGAAGTGTTCCTGCAGACCTCTCCACCTGACTCCAAGCCTGGGGGCTATGACCCTCCATGACCCTCACCAGGTGGCCCCTGCACCAGCCCTCCCTCCCCCATCTGTCCACTTCTCTCTATTCCACAGCCCACATGCTGGTCCAGGCACCATCATCCCTTGCCAGCCTTCTATTCTCAGCTCTTTAGTTCCATTCCCCACCCAGCAGCCAGGGATCTCTCTAGAATGCAAATCTCTTCTAAAGAAAGGAAATACAAGCTAATAGTTTGCATTCTGCCACCTGGGGCAAAACCCCAAAGTCCCTATAAGTGAGACTAATATCATGTATTATGGACTTGGAACATGGTATAACATCTAATAGTGAACCTTCGGCTATATCTACTAAAATTACAAACCCATATGCCCTGGGAGCCACCCATTCCTTTGTGTGTGTGTGTGATATATTTGCACACAAACAAAATGATACATATATAAGATTTTACTTTGTTGCACACATTGAAATCGCAAATGCCTAGAAAGAATGAATTAAATCAATTACGATATTACCAAAAAAATGCTATATGCCAGCCCTTCTAGACCAGAATTCTACAGAATTAAGCCCTAATGCCTCCAGGTATTCATCCTCTATAAGGAAATAGCTTTCTGTGCTCTAGGTTGGCATTAGGTACATTCCAGTCTTGGCAGAACTGAGAGAATAGTCATGAAAATCATTTTCTGTAAGGTCCAGTTTCCCCATGGAACCCCAGCTGACAAAAACTGCTATATCAAGAAATTAATAATAAGGTCTCCCTTTATTTATTCATACGAAGAAATTTCCCCAGTTAACTGGTTAAGTAGGGAAAGCAAAGTGTACATATTATACTACCTTTTGTGTAAATTAGGAATGAGAGTAAAAAGCTATATTCACATTCATTTGAATTTGCTTTAAAAATTCTAGAAAATTTTCCATAATGAACTAATAGAAATGGGGCTGGAATGGGGCAGAAACTGAGTTAATGAGGGAAGACTGAGATGTTTACCCTTTATTTCTATATAACTTGGTATACCTTTTGGTTTTTAAATTATAATTGTGATAGCTATCTAAAATAGTTTATTTATTTAAGAAAGTTCTTTTAATAAAGAACTTTATTTTTTGGGAATTCCCTAGCAGTCCAGTGGTTAGGACGTGGAGCTTTCACAGCTGTGGGCCCAGGTTTTATCCCTGGTTGGGGAACTAAGATCCCACAAGCTGAGCTGTGTTTTCAAAAATGAAAAAAAAAAAAAAAAAAAAAGTTGTTTTTTTTTTTGCAATGCAAAAAAGTAATAAAAGCTGACTATCACTTTGTCACACAACCTTGCTGAAATTCCCTGAGTGACTCCCAATTGTTCCCCCAAAATACTCCACACACCTTCCTCTGGTCTATAAGACCCCAGGGGAGCTGACACTTTAGTCTGTGTGTCAGCTGACCCCCTGGCCTCATAAACAACTCCCCATGGACACCAGATCCATCCCCTACATCTTTGCCCCAATCTTTCCCCCCACCCGACTCACAGATGTTCCTCCAACTTCTTCTTCAGCAGGATTGACTGGAGGAGAGAAGAGGCGCTGGGTGAGTGTGGGGATGAGGTGTCCAGAGGTCCCAACCTTCTTGGCGGGTGAGGGTCGGGAGTGGTACTCTGAGCCCAAGGTACTTACTATGGACTTCACGGGGCATCAGGCAGCAGTGGGGAGAGAGAAGAGGGTTAGTGGTGGGCACAGGGGAGGGCCAGGCAGGGAGGAGGTGAGCACTCACGTCCTCAGTCTTGCCCCCCTGCTCCTGTAGGGCCTTCTGAAGGTCCTCCACCTGGGCCCTCAGCTCCGACAGCTGCTGCTGGTTCAGCCTGCGGAGGTGGGGGCCCCGCTCAGTGCCTGCGCCCTCCCTCACTCCGCCTCCAAGCTTAAGGGGGAGGCCCTCCTCTGCAGGGTCCTCACCGGTGCTGCGTCTCCAGGCCGTGGCGCGCACGGTTGGCCTCCTCCAGGTGGCGCTGCAGCTCCTCCTGCCGTTCCCTGTCGGCCGCCTCCTGCTGGCACAGGCGCTTGTTCTCCAATTGAAGTCGCAGGAGTGTTTCCCTGGGGATGGGGAAGGAGTGAGCAGGGCTGGGGATGGGTCACCACTCAGGCCTACAGGGCTCCAGGAGGGAAACTGGGTGGACGGGGCCGGGAGAGGGACAAAGCCCAGGGGAAGGGCCCAGTCAGACCCTAGAGTAGGGTTAGAGTACCTGGGACTGAGCCTAGGAGTGGGTGGGCGGAGCGCTGGTGGGGTGGCACAAAGTGGACGGAGCCATGAGCACTGAGATGGGGCTCCAGGATAGGAAAACACTGCAAAGAGGAAAGCTGGACTGGGAGTTCATGTGGGCAGGATATAGGACACTGATCCCAGTAGGGAATACACTGAGAACAGGGCTGTGTCCTGGGGGCAGAACCTGATGTGGGCGGTGCCCGGCAAAGGATTTTTGCCTGGGCAGTGGAGACAGATAAGTTGGATCTAATTGGTGCACTGAGGGTCGATCCCAAAGAGGTGAGGGGAGCCACCAACAGGGCTAGAGTCCCAGACAGGTAAAAGCAGAATTAGAAGTGGGTGAGCATAAAGGACTCCCCTGGTGGCTCAGATGGTTAAGAATCTGCTTGCAATGTAGGAGACCTGGGTTGGATCCCTGGGTCAGGAAGATTCCCCTGGAGAAGGGAATGGCAACCAATTCCAGTATTCTTGCCTGGAGAATTCCATGGATGGAGAAGCCTGGTGGACTACAGTCCATGCTATGCTATGCTAAGTCACTTCAGTCGTGTCCGACTATGTGTGACCCCATAGACGGCAGCCCACCAGGCTCCCCCGTCCCTGGGATTCTCCAGGCAAGAACACTGGAGTAGGTTGCCATTTCCTTCTCCAATGCATGAAAGTGAAAAGTGAAAGTGAAGTCACTCAGTCGTATCCGACTCCCAGCGACCCCATGGACTGGAGCCTACCAGGCTCCTCCGTCCATGGGATTTTCCAGGCAAGAGTACTGGAGTGGGGTGTCATTGCCTTCTCTGACTACAGTCCATAGGGTGGAGGAAAAAAAGCTCAGCTAGGACTTGGGAACCAAGCTGAGCAGGTCTGGCAAGTGGTAAGTACCTGCTTTGGGGATGGGGTTGAGGGTGGGAACGGGGTTCAGGGTGGGAACTGGTAGGCTCCAGTGGGACCAGAGCTCTGAGTGACTGACCCCTGGATACCTGAGCTCTGCAGGAAGGATCTCAGCTGCTAAGTTTCCCACAGCCGGTGAGGTGGGATCCAGTGAGGGGTCTGGAGAATGTGAGAAAAGTCTTCAGGTGGTGCCACAGTTCTTGTCCCCGTCCCTAGGATCCTTGGATGAAGCATCTTTGGGGACTCAAGTTTGGCCAATGCCTGACTTGACACAAACCCCACACCCAGCTTGAAAGGGAGCCATGATATTTGGCCTGAGTTTGCCTTTGCTCACCCCCTTAGAGCCCCGAAGGACAGCTCTTGCTGCTTTCCATTGGGCCACATCACCTCTTTCCACTTGAGACTCCCTCCAGCATGGCCTCGCTCTGCGACCCCAAACTAGACAAGCCCTGGGCACTGCCTTTTCTGTTTGCCCTAACAGCGCATGTGGCCAGGTAAGGCTCCAGGCCAGCGTTCTCCCAGGCCCTGGGATGAACCTCCAACTCACCGGCCTGGGCCAGCCCCCGAGGCTGCATCTGGGCGCAGCGCAGCTCCTCATTGGCCTCCCGCAGGGAGTCCCGCTCTGCCAACAGCCGCTGGAGGGACAGGGTGCAACAGGCCACTTGAGGCAGGATCGGCCTCCTGGGAAATGGGCTTTGCCTTGATGGGCAGGGTGAGGCTTGGGCAGTAGGACCTCAGTCTCACCTCCTTCTCCTTTGTCACCGACTCATACTTTTCCTCCAGATTGCGGCACTCGAATAGCCATTTCTCAGCCTTCATGGCCTCCTCTTGCCGTTTGCCCTGCAGTTCCTGAACCTGAACAGAGGCGAGGGGAGAAGACTACAGGGTGAGAGGGAGGGACAGGGACTGAGTACAAGGTGAAAGGGCGGGGCCAGAGGGACCAGCAGAAAGAGACTTGGAAGAGGCGGGGCTTAAGTGAAGAGGCGGGGCTTGCAAAGCTAGAGCAGAGCTGTCCAGTCTAGAGGGTGTGGCCTCTACGTAAACGAGGGGGCGGGCTCTGGGTGGACTGGCTCAGCACTCTGCTGAGGGTAGGCCAAAGTCAGTAGCCAGCCGAGAGGAGACCCCACCCCAGTCCGGGTCCAGGCTCCCACCCACACCTGTCGCCGCTGCGCCTCTAGCTGGGCACGCAGGGATCCGGCCCGGCGTAGTTCTTCCTCCAGCTGTCGTGTGCGCTCCGCGTGGCTGGCGTTGCACTCCTCCAGCTGCCGCACCTGCCGCCGAAGCTCCCGCAGCTCGCCCAGGCGGCGCCTGCAGCTGTTCAGCGTGGCTTCCAGCTGCCCGGCACGCTCGGAGGACTGCCTGGGGGGCCGGGGCAAGTGGGAAGAGGAGGTGGGGGTCTGCTTGGGTCTGCTAGGGTTCAGCTTGGATGCGAGGCCCTCAGGGCAGGGGAAGGTGTCAGGTCAGCCTTGGGCATTTGGTTCACGAAGGTCAGGGGTCAGCGGGGCCTGGTGATGTTGGGGGATCATTAGGGAGCATAAAGGAAGACCTAAACATAAATGGTTGTGTTCGTGCTCGGTGGCTCAGTCATGTCTGACTCTTTGGGACCCCACGGCTCCTCTGTCCATGCGATTTTTCTAGGCAAGAATACTGGAGTGGGTTGCCATTTCCTTCTCCAGGGGATCTCCCCGACCTAGGGATGGAACCCACATCTCATGTGTCTCCCACACTGGCAGGCAGATTCTTTACCAGTGAGCCACCTGGGAAGCCCCAAACATCAATGGTTACCCCAAGATTAAAATCAGGGGTTTTCTGGAAGACACAAAACGACTGGGGTTACAAGAGGAATGATGGGGCCCAGAGGATCTGAGGAGCCTCCTTGGACACTCTGGGGTCATGAGATGGCTGTGGGGCCAATAAGGGCATTGTGGGTGCAGGGGCCATGGAGGGGTCATGGGAGATCTCTGAGGCACAGCAATATGGGGTTCTTGAAGATATGGTAGGGGCTCACTAGGAACTTTTAACATTACAGAGGTGTCATAGGGATCACAAGGGAGCTCTTTGAGGCTACAGAAGGCACATTGAGGTTCAGGGGTGGGTACTATGGGGGCCCACAATGCACTTTGCGGTTTCAGGGATGCTGTGGCATCATAAGAAGGGATAGTCATGAGATGGGGGGCCAGAGGTGTCACCAAGGGCAAAGTTATTGCATCGTGGGGTCCTGGGGGGCCACCATGGATCCAGGGACTTTGGTGTTCTCCAGAGGACATGATGGGTTCCAGGATAGTGTTGCAGTGTTCAGGGCAGTACTTTAGAGTCTATGGGGCATTGTGAGGGCTCACTAGGAATTTGGGGGTTACAGAGGTACAGTGACGTCAGAGAGGCAATCTGGCAGTGGGGACCTGCCACTCACCGAAGCTCATCCATCTCATCCTTCAGAGCCTGTGCCTCCTGGGCCAGGCTGGTCAGCGCTTGGTTCCGCTGCTGCAGCTCGGCAACCTCCCGCTCCAGCTCCACACAGCGCATGCGCTCGTCCTCCCTGCCACTCTCCAGCCTGGGGGATGGCGGAAGCGTCACATATAGGGACTGTACCTGCCCCAGGCCCCTGGTCTGCTGGCCCTGTCCCCCGCCTGGCCATACCTGAAGTTCTCTTCCTGCAGCTGCTCCAACTGGGTCTGCAGGAGCAGCAGCTTCTTGGCAGTGAGGCCGCTGGCGCCCTCATCCTCGGGCCTGCCCACCCGCTCCCTTAGAACCGAATTTTCCTGAGCCAGGCTCTGCTTCTCCTCTGACAGGAGAACCAGCTGCGGGCAGGCAGGGCATACAGATAAGCTGGAGCTGGGAGGGGAGGCTGTGCGGGCAACCCTACCCTGGGAGCACCTGAGAACTCCCATCTCGGCCCCACCTGCCGCTCCAGATCCAAACAGCGCTGCCGCAGCTCGTCCCCCTCATCAGCCTCCTCACTCAGGAAGTAGTACCTGCGGGACTGATGAGAGGAGTGGAGGGACGGGGAGAAGAAAAAAATTCAGGGATCCAGGGGAGGAGGATGCAGAAAGGGAGGCTGGGATCTCCAGGGACAGAGCAGAGGGAGCTGACAAACCCTCAGATCTAAGAGAGAGCTTGGACCTGAGGGGACTGGAGGAAAGGCAACTCGGGAGCCCTGGGGACCTGGCAAGAGACTAGGATCCTGGGGGATGGGAGTGGTTTACAGGCTTAAGGTCAAGCCCCTCCTCCTTAGGCAGCCCTGGAAAATCAGTAATAGGGGTGGACTTTAACAAGGTCCCCACCCTTTACCTGGCTATCAAAGTTCCCATATGTTTCTGGTGACAGGGAGTCAGAGGTGTCTTTGGTCATGAGCTGGAGGGAGGGGAGAGGGCAGTGGGAGAACACTGAGATGAGCTGGGGCCTCTGAGGGCAGACTCCAAAGTTCCTACAATCCAGCCTAAGAATCCTTGTCCTTCAAAAACAACCCCAGTCCAGAGGCTGCCCCATATGTCCAACAAACAGGGAGTCCTGGTCCTTCCCCCCAGCTCCCAGCTGCACTGTAAAGTATTTGAGATCCTAGATCCAGAGAAGGAACTGAACCCAGGCCATGGCAGTGGAAGCATTCATTCCTAACCACTGGACCATCTGAGAATTCCTGAGGCCTGGCCCTTTTAGCATGGTAGGTTGTGACTTCGAGCTGGGAGAGGCTGGCAGACACATGAGACAGAGAAATCTGGCCAACTGAGTTCCACACAGAGCCCAGGCCTTACCAGGGCAGAGCCTGTGCCCAGCTGCCTCTGCCCTGGAAATGTCCCCTCCCCTGAAGCTCCTTCCCACAGTGGGCACCCCCACCTACCTCCTGGATGGCTTCCATCACCACATGCTGAACGGATTCCTCTAGTGTCATGATTCTCTGGATGTGTTCTGAGGGTCAAGGTGGGGGAGACTGAGGCGAGGGTCGGAGGGGCAAGGAGGGTTTTCTCGGGTCTTCCCATTAGGGACCACCCCTAACCTCCCATACCCTGCTTTTTCTCGCAACTGATGGCACAACCCAGAACCAGCTGAAGCAGCTTGCCAAGCTCTTCTGGGTCTGAGAACTCGCCAATGAGGCTCACATCTGGAAGGTGCTGCTCCAAAATGGGATGCCCCAGGACCTGAGGATGGGGGGATGAAGGGGTATCAGGGGCTCAAGGATTCCCCCCCGCCCCGCTCCTCCCAACCTAACCCACTAAATCCCTTTACAGTTACTCACATCCTGAGAGTACTCCACTAGGCTCTGTAAGATCGCCTTCAGATTGCTGACCTGGGGAAGGGCAAGGAGTTGTGTCCAGGGTCTGAAAGCCCCCCAGAAGGGGCCAGGCAGACCCCACCCTGAACCTGTCTAGCTCATCCTCTTCTTCTCTGCCTCACCTCCTAATCCCTGGTCGTCTCATCCTGTTTGGTCCCATTCTCTGTCTCAATGTCCGCCCTCCTAGGACTGACCTGTCTGACTGCCGGCTCTTCTTCTCCACCTGCCCATATTATTTACGTGTCCCACAGATCCAGTCACTTCTCACCACCTGCCTCACTACCCTTTGACCCTAACCATCATCTTCTTTCACGTGAATGGTTACAACAGCTTCCAGTCTTGCTGCTTGCCCTCCATTCCTCTACAAACAGCCAGGGGGAGCTTTTCAAAGCCCCAGCCAGGTTTGTGTCTTTCCTCTACTAAAATCCTTTCTTGACTTTACACAGCTTAAAATAGAATCTACCTCCCTGCTCCAGCCTGCCAGGTCCCTGATGACCTCATCTACCATGCCTACACTCCTGCTTTCTGTTCTAACCTCCCTGCCATTCATTTCTCGATCACACCAAGCTTATTCCCAACTGAAGGCCTTTCCAGTTTTTCCTGGAGTCTGGAATCCCATTCCTCCAAATCTCACATTGGAAATCAGCCCATCTAGAGTAACCACCCACCCATTCTCAGTTGGCTGTCTCTCACGACCCAGCTTTTATTTCTTCATAGAGCTAACTGCTATTACAAGTCAATGTTAATGCTTGTGTATGCAGTTTTTTGTCTGTGTTACTCCTTGCTGCACACCCAGGCCTGCTTAATACAAGAATGAATGAACAAATACATAGTTAGCTGGTCCCCATACAACTGTCTCTCTTCCTGTCCATCACCCAGGATATATCTAACTGACCGGTCCCTGATCAACTCTTCACCAGTCTGTCCCCTATTCCTGAGTCCACCTGTCACCTTCAGCCTCCGGTTGGGACCTGGGTCCTCTGAAATGCCCTGGAGCCACGCTTCGTTGAACCAGGAAGGGTCTCTGGGGGTGAGAAGGTGGGATGAGCTGCTGGAGGATTCCTTTGGGACCCTCCCCCTCAGCCCCACTCACATCTGGTTCAGCACAAAGGCTACTGCCAGGCCACTGCTCAGGTCCTGGGGGCTGGTACAGGGGGGCGGGACATTGAACGTCTGCAGCTGAGGGAGGAGAGGAAAGTACAACAACCAGAATCAGGGGCCGGGACCAAGGAACCACGCCCCTTTCGCAGACTTATCCTTTCAGCAGGACCTTCACAAGGTTGGGCGGAAGTTGCTGGCCAGTTGCTCCAGCAAGCCAGCTCCGTGGGGGTGTGGCCTCTGCTCACCTGGACCGACCAGAGGGGGCGTGGCCTTACTCTACCGCTGCCGAACAAACTCCGCGCAACCAAGCGAGGGCAGAATCACAAGTCACCTGGTCCCCATAGGCACCACGTGACCAGGCCACCTCACCTGGGCCCTCCCCTTCTACAAGACCCAGCCACAAAGGGGCGTGGCCTCACCTGTGCTTTCCAGCAAAACTGCCACGTGACGGGGCAGGTGCTCAGGCCAGAGTTCAACTACCTAGCAGGCTGACGACCCCCTCCTCCTCCCAGCCCCAGGACGGAGTGAGTGGACAGAGCCAAGTTGGCGTACACCTGTCCCTGGCCCCGCCCCCGACCTACCCAGGTGAGCAGAGACCCGCATAGTTCTTCCTTGTCCATGCTCATGGCTCCCGATCGGATTCGACCCCGGCCGTGCAGCCCCGCCACCGCAGCGGCTTCCAGATCAGCCAAAAGCGAGCGCCAGCAGCCCCGACCTCCCGCTCGGCCTAGAGCGCCGCCCCGCCCCCTAGGCGCAGGCCCCGCCCTAGACACGTGATCTCCTCCAGGCTCCAGCTCAGGCCTTCAGACCCGCCATGTTGGATCCGGGAAGCCGTTTGAGCGCCTGTAGTGCCGCTAGGGGTCAGTCTGGGCCAACCTTGCGCATCCCAAGGGTGGCCTCGCCTCTTTTCCTCCCCGAGCTCTTTTTGAGGTAGTGAAGACCTCGCCGTCTTTCCTCAACCGAGGTGGAGTTGCCCCACCCTGTTATACAGGCGCATTCACGTCCTTTCCCTTCAGCTGAAAGAAATTCTGCTGTCTAACCACATTATGATCGGAGCCTTTGCGCGGGAGAAGGGCAGGCCATAACATATTCTATGGACTTAGGGAACACTAAAGTTTCTTCCCAGCGGCAAGAATTTGATAGTCTTGCCCAAGGGTAGACAAGGGGATTCGGGTCCTAAGTCAAGGGCAGGATAGTTAGTCCTGGGTAGTGAACAGACATACTTGCCTACCCTGAATCCGTCCTTCACTAAGCTTTCCCAGCCCTTTCCCCTCTCTGAGCCCTGCGCCTCAGAACCCATTACCGGGCCGGCCTGGTCGCCTCGGCCCACCAGGGGGCGCCCGGACCGCAGGAGCGCAGCCTAGAGGGGAAACGACGGGCCTACTCTGAGACCCCTGGGCAGTGAAGAAGGCTTAAAAGGAAAATGCTAACAGTACTACGTAACAATAAACTCGCAGTCACTATTTATAGAGTGCCTACAGAATGCAGCTCTGCGCTAAGCGATTTAACTATATAGTTGGTTGGAATCTCCACGACTGTAGGTAGCAAGGGCTCTCATAATTCCCGGTGCGCAAGAGAGGAAAGAGGTTCTGGGTGGATCCGGCTTGGGGGCCTGGGAGGCGGGTAAAGCCCTGGCCGGCGTCCTCTGACGCCTGAGTTCCCTTGCAGTCCCTCCCCCGCGGGGCGGGCGAGGTAATGAGTAGTAATTAGAGGTTATTAGCTGTACCCAGAGGGAGGGGCGGGCTCTGCTTTGGGGGTGGGTCTAGGTCTGAAAGAAGGAGAGCTGCTCCCTGCAACCTAGAGTCTGGTTCTGGCGACTCCTACCCGCGCCCCCCCTTACCCCAGCAATTTGGGCAGGATGATAATAGCTCCCCTCTTAACACCCCCTCCCTGCATTCCCTCTTCCCGCAGTATCGCGGGAACACAATCACTCTAGCACAGACTCCAGCTTACAGCCCACTCAAACGTGCGACCGCACACACGCAGGGACCTTGGAGGCTCGTCTACACACCCACATCCCCTTCCCGAGTCGTTTTCAGTCTCCATCCTCTGGGAGCAGAGCCGAGGGAAGGAATAGGGAGGAAGGGGACAAGGGCCGGCAGTGCGGGCTTCCGGACTGGGCTTCTTCCGGCGGGCGTGAGAACAACTGCCCTTTATTCGCTACCCGCACCCGTCAAGGGAGAGGGTGCTGCCAATAGGGTGAAACGGGGGGGGGGGGGGGGGGCTGCCACCTGGCAGAAATGGAAGGTGAGCCGAAACTACGGCTGTGGCAAGGCTGGGAGGCTGGGAATATTTGTGAGAGGATGTAGTCACCCAATGTCGGGGGACGTGCTGGGACCGCCAAATATTGGGAGTGGGGTCCCCAATATTTGCAAGACCCGCAGGGATCTTGATGTTTAGGAGGGATCTAAATATCTGGAGCATGGACTTGAATTGTTTTAACGTTGCCGTGATATTATAGGCGTTATAGATATTCAGGGACCCCAAAGTCCCCAGATTTAAAGGAAGGTCTGGGTACCCTCACTTTGAAGGAGTCACAACCCTCCATTTGGGGTGGCAAGGAATCTTATGTTGGAGGGGAAAGGGAGTTCCCTATTGTGGTGAAGAGCAGCAATCCCTAATAATGGGACACAGGGAACCCCGCTGTTGAAGGCATCCGTGCGCCCTCCAAGGAGACCGGTTACAAACCTTCATTCTGAAGCAGGGATCTTTTATTTGGGGAAAAGATTCAAAGCCCCATTTTGATGGAGAGAGCCCCAAAGTTTGGGGAATGATCTGAAGGCCTCCATTAAGGACAGAGATGCTGGTCTGGGCCAGCAGCCCCCAGCTGGTTTGGGGACCCCACCCCCTCCTTTCCCCTCTGTTTCCAGGAACAGCTGGGCCCAGCCTGGGCTGTACTGCTGGGAAGCGGGTGAGTCAACCCCTCCCTGTGGCCACAGCTGGACCCCCGCCCGCCCCCTCTGGCCTTCACATCTGGGCAGAGACCCAGTCATGAGAGCTGGGATGGGGACCCTTAAATTCACACTGTTGGAGATGGTGCCGCTCCCCTCGGAAAGTGATCACAGCCTCGGGGTGGACACCATGCCCCACCCCATATCATGAGGGACTCTGGCAGGTTTTCTACACTCCAGACACTGACATTCTGCCTGGACTCCCATCCTGACCCCCTCCCCTCCTCGTGTCTGTATATGTATCTCTGAGTCCATGTGAAATGTGTTCACGGCTATGTAGATGAGAAATGGTGGGTCTGTGATTGTGTGTGCACAGGCCTGTGTCTGCATCGACCTGTGTCTTGGTGAGTCTTGAGGCCCTGGGAATTTACACAACAGGCTATGCGTGTGTGATTTGGTGGGGTTTTTTTGGAGGAGGGGTGTGCTGTCAGGGACTAGGGCACGTGTTTTTCTTTATGGGACCTTGGTGCTGGTTTAGTCGCTAAGTCGTGTGGGGCTCTTGGGACCCCCATGGACTGTAGCCTGCCAAGCTCCTCTGTCCATAGGATTTTCCAGGCAAAAACACGAGTGGGTTGCCATTTCCTTCGCTAGGGGATCTTCCTGACCCAAGGATCAAACTGGGGTCTCCTGCACTGCAGGCAGATTCTTTACCGACTGAGCCACCAGGGAAAACCTTTGTGTCTATATCCCTGTGTCATTCTTTGTGTAAGTAGTGAATGACTGATAATCAGTACTTCAGTATGCCTTTATTTCTGTGACCGTGTCCTACTTTATGTCATGTGTTTTTCTGCGATAGCATGAGGCTGTCATGGGTGGCCTTGGTTTGCCCATGTCCCCGAGACAATCTGGTGTCCCTGTATGCAGCCTTGTGGGTTTGACTTACTTTCTGTGCCCTGTGATGTACGCGGACAGTATGACCATCGAGTCTGTCCCCACAATGTGTCTGTGACTCTACAGTCTCCATGTGAGGGGAGTGGCTGCATGACAACTGGATTCCTGAGGTCCGAGACTTTATCTGTTTGCATCTTTGTGTTGTTGGTGTGGCTTTATAGGAGTGTATATGTCACCTGTGTATGAAGATGGCCCTGTCTGTGTCCCTACCACAAACGGCGTGTGACAATGTGACCCTGCCCGCAGTCGCTGCGGGACTGGCTGGATTAGTGAAGGTTTGTGCCAACGTGTGGCAGGTTTGTATCCGTGTGACACTGTAGATCGAGAGTTTGTGACCTTGTGGGGGGGTGTCAAAGTCACACAAGACAGCGTACTTAGCGGAGGCAGAGGCAGTGACATGCTCCGGGGGTGTCAAAAACCCCCGAGCTCTGCTGCTCTGGGCCCCGCTCCCTGCGCTGCGGGGGCGCGTGCGTCGTGCGTGACGTGAGGCACGACGGGGGTCGCTGCCTGCGTGGAGCCCGACGCGGTCGTGCCTTCGAGCGCGGGGAGAGAGTGGAAATAGGCTAGCTGCGTGCGTGCGTGCGTGTGTGCGTGCGTGCGTGCGTGGGCAGCCGCGGGGGTTGGGCGCGCGGGGGAGCGCTGGGCGCAGCCCCACCCTGCCGGGACAGTTGGGCGCGGGTGAAACCCTGGCGGGGGGGGGGGGGGGGGGGGCGGGACGCAGCGCCGTTAACCCCTTCCTGCCCGACCTGAAACTTGTGGCCCCTCGACAGAGCGCGCGGGGGCTTCCCCAGTGCTCGGGGACCGTCCCTGACGAGGGAGGAACCCCGCCACCGAGCTGACAGACCCCCCCCCCCCAGTTACCATGGGAACCGGAGCTTCCCGCCCGCCTGGGCGCGTGCTTCCTCCCCCGTCCCGGCTCTTCCTTTAACTCCACAGTCCACCGATAATGGGCTTCCCGTTCCTAATCTCCGGGGAAGGGGCTGGGGTCAGCGAGGCCGGGACGTGTGTGACTCAGGCCAGCCTGAGGGTCCCCTGGCCACAGCAGACCTCGCTCCCCCTTCTCCACCCCGTGACTCACCCCTCGCGGCTTTTCCCCGTGGGTGACTCAAGCCCCTGGGGAGGGGGCTGTGGACTCTGAGACCCCCTTCCAGGCAGTGGGGGCTGAGAACCCAGTACTGGGGACCTGGAGCTTGAAGGGTGGGGCTCTCCCTCCAGCGAGGGTCGGTGTGTAGTGTTTTCCCTTAGCCACCTCTCACCAAGGTCACTAGAGGCGTTTTCCCCCACCCCTGAATTGGCAGTATCTACCCCCCCAAAACCCTCCGGGAACCAAGTCCCCAACCCCTCCCCCTCAAGCCCACAGGAAGTTTTGGCAGAGCCCGTTGGCGATGAAACGGTTAAAGCCGTTTTCTTATTCATTTCATCCAGGGGCCCCTTTTGACTCAGAGCGAGCCAGGCGCCCCCTTGAGCCGGGCCTCGTGGGGGCCTGGGTTCGTACTCCCCACACGTACCATTTTTAGAGAGGGGAGGGAAGGCTGTTGGTGAGCTGACTGGGGGACTCTTGGGTGGCATGTACAGAGTTGGGTTCAAATCCTGCCTCTGCCCTCATTGCTCTCTGGTTCTCAAGGTTCCCCATCTGAAAATGGGGGATAATTTTGAGCAGTTTATTGCGGCATTGTGAGATTAGGTGAATAATAGATGGGAAACTTTGTTTCCAGAGCTGGGCACAGGAGCAGAGAAGGGGGCTTGGTCGGTAAAAGGACCCAGGCTCCTCCTGTCTCCCAGGCCTGGGTGCCGGGTGCCCAGCAGAAGTGAGTCCTTGTGGGGCAGTCCATGCCCCACCCAGGCGCTCTGAGGCCATAGGGTTCATCCCGTCCGTCCACCCCCTGCCCGGGACAGGCACCCAGGAAGTGAGAGGCGGGGCAGGAATGAGGCGGAACCTGTTGGGCCCGTCGCCTCCCCACCCCCCCCACCCTCATTCCGGGGCCCTGACATGCCCCCCCCACATAAGCTGTGGCCCCACCCCCACCGTCCTGGACGCCTGGGTCCTGACCCGAGGGTGGCCCAAGGGAGGGGATGTCGGCGGAGACAGCGTCTCGGGAACATCCTGTGGACTCCTGGCTGGACAGACGGGAGAGTCAGCCCCTCCCCGGGCAGGACAGCAGTCGGCTGGGGGCAGAGTAAACACGGCCCAGAGCAGCCAGACTCGGAGGGGCGGCAAGGAGCATACACATACACAGTCACCCCGAGAGAAAGCCAGTCTACACACACAAAACTCCTGTCACCCTGGCCACAGACAGATTGCCAAATGGGGACACACTGACAGGGTCAGACACAAATCTGGGTAAAGACGGCTGTCAAATGCAGACGCGGTGACAGGGTAGGCCAAAGAGGAAGACCGAAATGCTGCCAAACGAAGATACTGACAGGCCAGAAGCATAAAGGTAACACAGATAAGTGAACTCAGCGTACAGGCAAAATGGACACACTGACAAGCACAAACACAAGGATATTGACATTCAGGTGAGAAGTGCACAGCCTGGCAGACAGTTGCATGTCCTGAGACAAATGTGACAGGCCAGAAACAGGCAGGACAGACACACAGACACAAGTGGGCAATACAGGCATGTGGATAGACTCAGAGATAAGG
This sequence comes from Bos taurus, assembly GCF_002263795.3. Taxonomy (NCBI): domain Eukaryota; kingdom Metazoa; phylum Chordata; class Mammalia; order Artiodactyla; family Bovidae; genus Bos; species Bos taurus. The sequence goes on along the minus strand of NC_037334.1, from coordinate 12,743,285 downwards.
GACGGTCACTTTCAATGCAAGTGCCCCAAGAGGTGCACAAGAGATGTTCAGACACAGTGTTAGATCCTGACACACCGGAGAAGGCCACAAAGGCATACACACGTGCACACACTAGCAAGATCAATTCAAAAAGACAACTCAGAGGTGAAAGAGACAATCATAAACGTATGGAGAGGACAGGAAGGACACATACAGTCCATGACAGAGAGCCCCAGCCGCCACCCCCCCACAGCACACACACAGTTGCTTGCATCCATACTCAGACAAGCTCTGAGGACACCAGAAATCAGCCTTATAGATACACACTAAGTCCTCACTGATAACACACACGTCAGACCCCCTGACAGACTGGGCATATGAAAGCGGACAGACTGACATATTCACAGACACGGTCTGGCCAGATAGTCACATCCAACCCAGAGAAGCATGGACAGGCCCCAGTCGGATATTCATTAACACGCTGGCACAAGGACACCCTGACAGAACCTGTTGACTAACACATGCACACATACACACCAGCCACAGAGCCCACATGGACACACACACACGGTCACAGACACACACCAGCCACAGACCTCACACACAGACCTCACACAGGCAAGCCATGGACCTCACACACAGACACACATACACGTACAGACCAGACACGAATAGATTAGCAGTAAGAACTCCAGAACACCCTAGACTCCTGTATACAGGCCAGCTACAATACAACATATCATATAGACCATACACACGCACACAGACACACTCACCCGCCTCCCCCCTCTACCCCTGACCCAAAGCAGACAGGCCCTACACACCCCTGCAGGGTTGGGCCAGCACACAGACACATGCCTTGAGAAGACAGGCTTCACACACACTCTCACACGCCCTGACAGGCCAGCCACACACAAACCCATAGCCAGCCAGACACACGCGCGCCCTTGGACCATGATGAGGTACTGTGGGGTTCTGGGCTGGCCAGCCCTTCTCTACCCCCACCCAGAGATCCTGGTGCTTACTCTCTCCAAACACCTCCCCCCACCTCCCTCCCAGACTGCTCTTTGTCACTTCCCCTAGGAGGCCCAGCTCAGCAGCCTAGGTCCCTGGTGGGGTGTGGGCCTGTTTTCTCAGCACATCCGCTATAAATGGGGCACCCGGGATCTCAGCCATGCTCAGGCCCCCCAAGACCTCACCAGCAGTGTGTGTGTGGGGGGGGACCAGAAACAGTCTTGTGGGAAACTCCCCTCATGCCCAGCTTAGTCAGCCTGAGGACAGACTCTCCTTCCTGCTTCCAAGAAAACTGAGCTGCTTCCTCCCCAGGAGAGGGATAGGGACCCCCCAAACCACAGAGGTGAAGGAGGGATACGGCTGACAAGCTAGGGGTTCCTGGGGGAGGGCCTCCGTGATTCTCAGCCTCTTCCTGCCAGCTGCCTGTCCACACCCAGGGGCAGGGACAAGGGAGCCTGGGTGCTATGACTTGCGGGTTCTCGCCCTGGCCTGCCCACTGGCTGACTCACAGGCAGCCCCCAGCCCAGTTTCCTGGTGAGGGCCCTGCTGGCCAGTGGGGCCAGGGTGGAGGGGGGTCACCAGGCTATTTATAAGAAGGAGAAGTCCCTCCTGCCAAGGCCAAAAGCCCCAGAGAGACCCATGGGTGGGGGTGGGTAAACTTCCTCCTTATCCAGTCCCCCAGGTCCTGGGCCCCTGGGCATGAGGAAAGCCTGGGCACAGTCTCCTTAGCCGGATGCTTGTTTGAAACCCATGGCCTGGGCAGTACCCAGCTGCTAGTCCGGGCACTCAGCACAGTCAGAGGAGGGGGCTTTCCTCACACCCTCCTCACGGGGTTGGCCTTGGCGCCAGTGGGGCGGCATGAGGGGGTGGTGCCCAGGCCACAAGGGTGAGACTGGCAGGGGCCTGGAACCGGCTGTACCAGCTCAGCTGGGCCCCTGCCCTCCCTCCTGGCCTAATCCCCACCCCCTGCTCAAACACTCGTGCAGACAGCATGCTGGTCTTGCCCCCAAACACACCAGCACCCCTCTGTCCTGTGCCCAACCCCCATAAAGGAGACCCTTTATGAAAGGACCTGCAGAGCTTAGCATACAGTTGGTACTGCATACATGCCTCTGTGATTGTGATTACACAAAAGTGGCTAACACTCTAGAGCCAGACAGCTCAGGTTTTAGGTCAACCCCAGGACTTTGAGCTATGGGACACGAGGCAAGTTCCTTACCTTGCTGTGCCTAGTCCCTTAAAGAGGGCTAATAGCAAATAGCATATATTTCGCTGGGTTGTTGGAAGCAGGCAATGAGTTATTCTATGTAAACCACTTAGAAGAGTGCCTGGCCTATGGTAAGAGCCATATGTGTGTGTGTGTTAGTCACTCAGTGGTGTCTAATTCTTTGGGCCAGGCTCCTCTGTCCATGGAATTCTCCAGGCAAGAATACTGCAGTGGGTTGCCATTTCCTTCTCCTGGAAAGAGCCATATAAGTGTTAGCTATTAAAATAATTATTTCTCTGTCTGCTTGTCTTAAGTGTCTCTGAGTCGTGCTGTCTGTCTGCATGACTCCAACCCTGCAGCTCTCCCTACCCTAACCCCCACCCCCATACACCCATTTTTCCTTGCTGGGTGCTTGGCCTCCATCTCTACCCTCATTGGGACAGTCTCACCTCTCTCCAGGACTCCTCTGTCATGGCCAGCCTCAGCACTGGTCAGGGCTGACTCACTGTGGCCTCTTGGCCCGTGGGACCTGCAGGTTGGCTTCCTGAGATGCTGCCCTCTGGTCAGACCTGCCCAGCCCCCCAACGCTGCCCGCTGCACCCCCGCAGGGCCCAGCCAGATGTCAGCTGCAGTTATTAGCATGGGCGGGAGACACAGACCTGGCAGCGTGCCTGCCAGACTCAGCGGCCACTGGAATCTCCCTTGAGCCTAGGGCGGGGGAGGGGAGCAGTTCAAGCAAGGGAGGAGGGGAGGGGGTACCCAGGGGTCACAAGGACCCTCCAAAAATGGGGACACCCCCAGCTTCTCATGGGACCTTCCTCCCCAACGCGCCACTGCTCTGCTGGACTTCCCCAGCCCCCGCAAAGCTCAGTTTCTTTTTGCCTTCTTTCATTTTGCTTCTCTCCTCCACACTTCGTGAATTCTGTGCTTGACCTGTTGGCTAGCTTCTCTCCCCCAGCGTCTCTCTGCCCTAAAGACACTTCCATCTTTCTCCCCAAAGATAGAGGCTTCACTTTCTGAGAGACTTTGGTTCTAGTGGCTGGTATCCTATCTGCTTGGAAGTTCCACTTTAAGTCTAAATCGAAGCCTCGCCATCTAAAGCTTCACTTATTCCTGGGGAAGGGGCTCTGGAGGGGTTCTCTCAGATGAGGGAGACACCTAGGGTGAGGGAATGGATCCCCCTTTAGGTATTCTGGATGGTGAGGAGCCCCCATACTAAAACAGGAGTAGGACCTCTCACCCACATGAGTGAAGGAGGGGGCACCGCAGCCCCTACGGACGTATGTGCCAGACCTCCTGGCAGAAAGTAAGGGCACCCAGCTCGAGGTCAGAGGCGGCCGTGTCAGCCCGCCCAGGCGCCTGGGTCGCCTGGAGGCATTGGCCCGCCCCCTCTTCGCCCGTCGGGCTGGGGGCGAAGTCCGACCCAGGCCCGCGGGCAGGCGGGGACCTGCCAGGCTGGGTCGGGCCAGGCAGGGCCTGGCAGGACGCGGCCTCAGAGCGGCTGGGTGGGGCCGGGCCAGGCGGCCGTGGGGGCCCCGGGGGCGGCGGCCGGGGCTGGTCGGGACTAGCCGTCCGGGGGCCCGGGCGTGCCCTGGGACCTGGCAGATACCGGGGCCCTGGGCCCCGGGACAGCGCTAGACCCACCCCTTCCTGTGCCCTTATATGGGCGTCGGGGCGAGACTCCGGGGGCCGCCCCGCCCCCAGTCCGGCCAGCGGACTCCCGCCTGTTGCCATGGCGACCAGGCCCCGCTCCCCGGTGGGTCCCCCTCCCTCGGGCCAATGGAATCGTCCGGGACTGCCAGCCTCCTCCATTGCCTGCGGGCTCCGAGGACTGAACCATTACTAGGGTGGGGATCGGTGACTGGAGACCTCGGCAGCTGGGCTTATTCAGCGCCCCTGGCTTCCTCGGGGGTCGCCTGCTCAGGTTCCTCTTCCGAGGCCCTGAACCCCGCCGGACACAGGGCGGGGCGCCTGGTCCCGTAGGATTCGAGTGACGGAGGCAGGGCCGGGCTCTGTCCCCCGGGGCTGTTGCCACACTTCCTGCCGCGGCGCTCGTTCCCCAGCCTGTTTCTAAGGAAGGAGTGGGGTTGGGCGACCGCGCCCCAGCCGTCGGGCTGGGTCTAGGCACCAGGAGCCGACACGCTGTCGGTCAACCTCAGGGTCATTAGGGGAGGGCTTTGGGGTGGGGAGTATACAGGCACCCACGAGAGGGGAGCCGATCATGGAAGGTCCCCAGGATCCTCAAAGACCCCTCCTTCTCTCAGGTCTCAACCGGGGACCCTCTCAAATGTTATCTCAATTCTGAAAGGGTGCCTCGACCCTTCTAATTCTCTCCTTCACTGGGGCTTCGCAGATGACCCCAGTGACCCCCAACCTCTGACAGTATCCCAATCTTCTACCCCACGTATTTTCCTTGCCTCAGTGTACCCCAGGACCCTCACTCACTTCATGCATTTCTAGTTTCTCTCAATGTCTTCCCCTTCCCGCTTGTGGGGGACTCTGTCTCTCTCCGGTGGGCTCCAGGACCCTGACTCATTTTTTGCATAGTGGACCCTCCAGCCTCTCCCGGGTACACTTTTGATCTCTCCTCCTTATTTTACCTGGGTTCAGCTCCTCCCGGGAAAATTCCAGTTCCTCAACCCTTCTGTACCCAGGACCCCCACTCAGTTTCTGAGTCAGATGTCTCCTCCCCCGCTTCCCCATCTACCTTGCTTAACCCTCCTGTCTCTCCTTTGCAAGGTCCCTCAGTGTATTCTCAGCTCTTCAGCACCTCTGAAAGACTCCAGATCACTCAGGCCTTTCCGTGTGCATCCCGGGACCACCCCCTACCCCCACCACGCACACACTTGCTCAGTACGAATTCCTCGTATCCCTTATCGCGTACTCCAGGGAAATCATCACCCTCCCCGAAACCTCTCCCGGTGTGCCTCGGATCGCCCCAGCACCCCCTTCCTCACGCACCCTAGGGTCCTATGGCCCCTCCCCCTGCAGGCGCTCCGAGCCACCCAGCCCGTGGCCGCTGTTTACAAGGACACGCGCTTCCTGACAATGACGCGAGCCGCCTCCTCCCCTTCCCCACGCTCCAGAAGGGGGGGGGCGGGGGCCTGGCTCCGGCGACAGCCAATCAGAGCACACTTCCGCGGCTGACAACCGCGGTATAAAGGCTTGTGGCTCTGGCGGAGCGGCCGGGACCTTGAGCACGGCCAGGCCAGCACCGGAGCCAGCAGGGAGCGGGGAGCAAGGGGGAAGCGACACCAAGAAAACGAGCGCGCCGGAGAGGGGCAAAGGGGCTCGAGAAGCCGCACAGAGCTTCCTCGCAAAGCCTCCGACCGGCCTCTTCCGACCAGTGCCAGCCCTCAGGAACGTTCGTCCAGACACCCGATACAGGCACAGCCGCGGACTGCGCGCGGCTCGCTGCAGCGAGGCCCGGGGCGGCCCCGCAGGGACCCCCTCAGACCTCCCGGGCCGCCCGGATGTGCACTAAAATGGAACAGCCCTTCTACCACGACGACTCATACGCAGCAGCGGGATACGGCCGGACCCCAGGCGGCCTCTCTCTACACGACTACAAACTCCTGAAACCCAGCCTGGCGCTCAACCTGTCAGACCCCTACCGAAATCTCAAAGCACCCGGTGCGCGGGGTCCCGGCCCAGAGGGCAACGGCGGAGGCAGCTACTTTTCCAGCCAGGGTTCGGACACAGGCGCGTCGCTCAAGCTCGCCTCATCGGAGCTGGAGCGCCTAATCGTCCCCAACAGCAACGGCGTGATCACGACGACGCCCACGCCCCCGGGACAGTACTTTTACCCCCGCGGGGGTGGCAGCGGTGGAGGTGCGGGGGGCGCAGGGGGCGGCGTCACTGAGGAGCAGGAAGGCTTCGCCGACGGCTTTGTAAAAGCGCTGGACGACCTGCACAAGATGAACCACGTGACGCCCCCCAACGTGTCCCTGGGCGCCAGCGGGGGCCCCCCAGCCGGGCCCGGGGGCGTCTACGCCGGCCCGGAGCCGCCTCCAGTCTACACCAACCTCAGCAGCTATTCTCCGGCCTCTGCGCCCTCCGGAGGAGCCGGGGCCGCCGTTGGGACAGGGAGCTCGTACCCGACGGCCACCATCAGCTACCTCCCACACGCGCCGCCCTTCGCCGGCGGCCACCCGGCGCAGCTAGGCCTGGGCCGTGGCGCCTCCGCCTTCAAGGAGGAACCGCAGACCGTGCCTGAGGCGCGCAGCCGCGATGCCACGCCGCCGGTGTCCCCCATCAACATGGAAGACCAGGAGCGCATCAAAGTAGAGCGCAAGCGGCTGCGAAACCGGCTGGCGGCCACCAAGTGCCGGAAGCGGAAGCTGGAGCGCATCGCGCGCCTGGAGGACAAGGTGAAGACACTCAAGGCCGAGAACGCGGGGCTGTCCAGCACTGCCGGCCTCCTCCGGGAGCAGGTGGCCCAGCTCAAACAGAAGGTCATGACCCACGTCAGCAACGGCTGCCAACTGCTGCTTGGGGTCAAGGGACACGCCTTCTGAGCGCCCCCTTATCCCCCGTACGGACATTTCCCCAACCTGGACGGCTGGGCGCACGCCTCCCATGGGGCGAGGGGGCAGGCGGTGGGCACTGGCCCCGGGGCCTGAGGGCGCTACAAACCACACTGGACTCCTGCCCTCCCGCTCTGCGCCCAGTCCTTCCACCTCAACGTTTACAAGCCCCTCTTCCACTATTTTTTTTTTAATTTTTTTTCCTGCAGAACTCAATTCATATTGAATATAATATATTTGTGTATTTAACAGGGAGGGGAGGAGGGGGCGATTGCGGCGGAGCTGGCCCCGCCGACCGGTACTCTAGCCCTCGGGGATACTGGGGAGGGGACCCCCGCCCCCTGCCCTCCCCCCTCTGCACCGTACTGTGGAGAAGAAACACGCAGTCGGTTTCTAAAGGATTTATTTTAATTTGTGTTTATGTGTTAGTTCGTTTATTGTCCTTACTTTTTATTGAATCTATTTAAGTAAAAAAAAAAAAAAGTTCTTTATTAATTTCTGTTGTCTTTTTTTCAAGCCGGGCGGGCGGAGGGAGGGGAGTACTGGGCAGTCCCCACCCCACGGCTGTTTGTGGCTTGCTCCTGTAACTGTGTCAACCTCGCCAGTTCTGTTCAGGCATCTTGCGCCCTCAGCCCGGGTGTCCAACCCTTCTCGCGTCTCCTAATCTCCCGGATTGGAAGGTCCAGGGCGTGTACACAGTCCAGCCACCCCCCCCCTCCCCCGCCCCCAGCGCCAGGGGACAGGATGCCTGGAGCGAAACGCTCAGCGCGCAGGCGCGGCACCGCCCAGCCGCGCGCGCCGGGGCTTTCCCCGCTGACGCTGCGGAAGCGCTGTCCAAACATGGGCTGATTCTGCCCAGTGACGCGACAGCGGTCTCCGGGCAGATTCCGGGAATCCCCTCCCCCGCTCTGCCCGGCAGGGCTGCGGCGCCGGGAAGGGGGCCGGGATTTTCCCAGGCTGGCGGCTACCGAGGCCCGGAAAGCCCCAGGCCTGGGTCCAGAGCGTCCGCTGTGGGCGGGCCGCGCTCCAGAGCCCCAGGAGCCACCCCAGAGTTTCCCCCATCGGGCTGGCCCCTGGGTCCTGCCCAGCCCACGCCCGCTGCGTTTGACCTGACCCGGGCGGGGGGATGCAGTTGCCTGCGCGTCGTTGCCACCGCGATCCCCTCCCCACCCCCGCCAGGAAGGGCGGTGCCCGCCTGCCAGTTTCCCCTCCCTGGTGCCAGGCCGGGAGCGGGGCGACTGCCAGGTCTGGTCCTGCCGGGGCGGCTGCTCCGGCCGCCGGGCGACGCCGCCGCCCTCGCACGGGGCTGCCTCCCCCGCAGCTAGGACGGGTAGGAGGGCGGCTGGCGAGCCCCGATGACGATCTGGCCGGCTTCGGAGCTGGAAGCCCCCAGAACAGCAGAGAAGAACACAGACTGAGAAACCAGGCCACAGGGCCTAGGTGCGGTAGAACAGACGCTTCATTAATTTGTTTATAAAATACTGAACGACCCGGTCCTGGAGTCACTAGCTGGACCAGGGCAGACAGACAATAAACAAGCAAACATGATTTGGAGATGGTTCTTAGTGCCAGGAAGAGAAAAAAAAACTGGTCGTGATGGAGCAGGGGAGGTGAGCTGCTTTGGAGAATGAATTGGGAACACGGAACTTTAATGAGGCGATTTTTCAGCTGACCCCTGAGAAAATCCTGAGTTAACAGAGTTCTGCCAGAAAAAATAGTATATGCATCTGTGGCCAGAACAAGATCAGCCTGTTAAAAGAACACCAAGAAGCCACTGTGCTTCAATGGAGTGAACCCACGGAGGTGGAGATGAGGTCAGGGAAGACCACGTAGGGCCTTGTGGAGGAGTATAAAATTCCAAGGCCGAGGACTTCCCTTGTGGTCCAGTGGCCAAGAATCCGCCTGGTGGTGCAGGGGACTCGAGTTTGATTCCTGGTTTGGGAAGATTCCACATGCTGTGGAGCAACTAAGCCAGTGAGGTATGCCACAACTACTGAAGCCAGTGCTCTAGGGCCTGCTTCAGAAGAGAAGCCCATGCACTGCAGCTAGGGCAGCCCCCACTCACTGTGACTAGAGAAAGCCAATTCTCAGCAATGAAGGCCTAGTGCAGTCAAAATAATTTTAAAAATTTAAAAACAAAAAAACTCCAAGGCTGAGATGAGTGACTTTGGAGGGCATTAGGCTGGAGTACTACTAATGGTGATTTAGTCACTAAGTTGTGTCTGACTCTTAAGTGACCCCATGGACTGTAGCCTGCCAGGCTCCTCCATCCATGGATTTTCCAGGCCAAGAATACTGGAGTGGGGTGCCATTTCCTCCTCCAGGGGATCTTCTTGACTCAGGGATTGAACCTGCGACTCCTGCATTGTAGGGAAATTCTTTACTAAGCCACTAGGGAAGCTTAATTTAATAATGGGCCTATGGATTAAATGAGCATGTCAGTCCTGTGGAAGGAAATGAGGGCTAAGAATGGAAACACCACTTGACTGAAAAAGTACAGCATCAAACTTTGCACCTTAGAACACTGTGTTGCTCCTAACACCTGCCTTCTTGTCTAACCCTCACCCTTCCATTTCAGGGGCAGGACATAGACTTTCCAAGCTCTGGTGGTACAAAACTTGCAGCAGGAACTATGCATGTACCTCAAGCTCCCACTCTTGGTTCTACTTTCAGGATTGGGTCCCCACCCTCTTCCAGTCCCAGGAACCTGGTCCTATTAACCATTAATAGAGTCCTGATCTTCACATACTTACCTCTTTTAACATGCATTGTCTTCATTCCCACTGGTCATCTTTATATTCCCGTTTTGCTATTGAAAAGACCCAGGTTAGACCACAGCTCCTAAGCGGCTTTTTAACTCAGGCTGGCTGCTGTTCAGGTGTGGGCGCTGCCCTGCCTGGCCAGGTTTCAGGTAGTAAGGCAGCCTGGGACTCGCTCCCTGCAAGGGGCAACAGCGCCAACCACCTCCCCATTCAGGCCACGGAGAAGCAGTGAGCATGAGGCAAGGCTGCCACCTTGTGGTGGAGATTGGTAACCAGACTGTCAGTTTCCCAGGCCACAGCCTGGAGAATGCGGCCGCGGGTGGTACACCAGGACAAACCACACAAAACACAAGACTTAGATCTGTCCCTAATACTTTATTAGTCACCTATAGGCCTGTTCCCAGTTATGTGGGCTCCAAGGAGGGGGTCACCATTCACCAGCTCGCAGCTGGGAGCTTGAGAAGGACTTGGCCTAACCCTCTGTGGTCATGGACTGTGGAGTCTGAAGGAGCAGGTCTGGCATTTCCTGGGTCAGTACAGGACACATAGGTAGGGGCACAGAGGTGGGCCAAGAGCCCAAGCTTGCCACCATCTGCCAGCCTAGTTGTGTTTGGAGAAATATTCCTTGCTGTCGTCCACATTGGGCTTGATTGTGTCACTGCCTGGTGTCCAGCCGGCGGGGCAGACTGTGGAAAACAGGGATGCACAGGTGAGGCTAGAGTGCATGTTCAAGGGAGAGTGGTAGTGAAGGGACAAAAAGAGGCGCGAGAGCATGAGTCGCAGAAGAAAAAGCCTAGAGCCAAGTGCTCCAGGCCTAAGACCATGCCACATGATGAAAGAAGCCCTCCACGCTCAGCTGCAGGATTGTCTGACATTTGGGCGGGGGGGGGGGGGGGGGGGGGCTGTGTCTCAAGGTATGTGGGATCTTAGTTTTCCGACCAGGGATTGAATCTGTATCCCTTGTAGTGGAAGTTTCAACCACTGGACTGCCAGGGAAGTCCCTATTTTATTTTTTGGCCATGCCGTGTGGCTTATGGAATCTTAGTTCCCTGATCAGGGACTGAACTTGGGCCCTTAGCAGTAAAAGTTTGGAAACCAGTGGACAGCCAGCGAATTCCCTGGATGACATTTTAATTTCTTTCCGACTCCTTTAATCACATCTTTCTCTCTTAGCCCCCGTCCCAGTGGACTTCAAGAGCCAGTGGCCTTCACAGAAGATAACTCTCATCCAATTAACATTCAAGCCTGCCTTGGTACAGGCCTTCTCAAATATCTTTTATGGAGTTCTATTACCTCCCCAGTTGTCTGCCCTTATATTGGGGTAGTATCTCCCCCACCGGACTAGAAATTTCTTGCAGACCTTGAGCTGAATCTTCTCTGGGGCCTCACATCCACTCCACACAAGCGATAGAGCAGGCCATGAACATACGTGTGCATGACACAGGGGCTGCGTATGTACCCACGTGTGGACACATGTGACTGGGTGTGTGTGCTCACCTTCCCCGTGCTCATCTGTGTACTGGAAAGCCTGGACCAGCCTCAGAGCCTCATCCACAGAGCGTCCCACAGGCAAGTCATTGATGGTGACCTGGCGAAGGACACCCTTGCCGTCGATGACAAAGAGGCCCCTGAGATATTGGAGTTCACAGTGAGGAGCTGGGGCTCCCACTGTCAGGACCCGGGGAGGGAGCACAGACTCCCTGCTAACCGCAGGGTGAGAGTGGTCCCCTCACCCTGAGGATGGTGGCTTCCCGAGGTTCCCACAGTACCTGTAGGCGATCCCCTCATCTTCCTTCAGCACGCCATAATCACTGGACAACTTTCTGGTTACATCAGCCAGCAGGGGAATGTTCAGCGGGCCCAAGCCTCCCTCTTTCCTGGGAGTGTTGATCCTGGGGGTGGGGGAGAGAAGGTTGGGACCTCAGGATGGCTGGTGCAGCAGGGTCCTTACTCTGTGATAAGGGCCTGGGTGTGATAAGGGCTGGAGAAGGGGGTGCTGGAGGTGAGAGATAAGCGGCCTGAAAGCAAGTCCCAGGGAGCCCCGCCCACCCCACCCTGAAGTGGGTGCAGGGACTGCTTCCCACAGCTGGGAAGACTAAGCTAATACTCTAGCAAAGTGACTTCACGTGTGCAGCAGCAACGGGAGGCAGAGAACCTGCCCTGAAGTCCTCATCCTCCTCTTTCGAACTCTTAAACTGCAGTTTCCACCTGGCTCAAATAGTCCTTGGGAGGCAGACTGCATTGCCCTGAGATAAAACATTTATCAACCCCCTATGCCACAGAAACTACTTTTCAAAGGCTAATTACTGTCATCATCGTGAAGGACTTGGGACTCACTCTCTCCATTATTTTCTTGCTGGGAAAGGGATACGCAGAGGTTGCCCATTGACCAGGAGAACACACAGCTGGGGCCTTAGAGAGGTGTAGGTTTAGCTGTACCCTCCCTCCTTGCTGGTGATCTCCATTCCTACCAAGCCAGGTGGGTGAACTGAGAGTCGACCGAGACGCCCAGCACCTCGCAGTTCAGCTTGTGGAACTCCGCAGCACGGTCGCTGAAAGCTACGATCTCCGTGGGGCACACAAAGGTAAAGTCCAGCGGGTAGAAAAAGAGGACCACGTACTTCCCTGGGGAAAGGGGTGGGAAGAGACGAGGAGTTGGGGCTCGGGCCCTCTAAGGCCTGTGCCCCGCCCCCACCGCGGCCCCCATCTAGGCCCTCACCTTTGTAGTCGGAAAGTTTCACCTCCTTGAAGGCACCATCCACCACCGCGGTGGCCTGGAATTCCGGGGCGGGCTTTCCGACGTGCGCCTTGCAGACGCAGGCCATGACTGAAAGCTGAGAGCCCCCACCCCGCCCCACCCACGCCGGGTCAGTGCGCCCAGGACGACCCTTTGTCTTCACTTCCCAAGGTCAAGCTGCATATCCGGCCGAGTTACCGAGTCAGGGCGGCGGAGACACTTGCAGCCCTGCCCCGCACCCTCTCCGGGACCAGGTCGGCGCGGCCGGGAGACTTTTAGGAGATCCACCCACCTGGACAGCCAGGGCGGCCGGGCTGCTGCCGCCGGGTCCCCAGTTAGCGTGTCGGCCGTAGCGCGATCGCGCAAGCCCACCCGCCCAGGAGATGTCAAGAGTTGGGGAGGGGACGCATGGGATGCGGCAGCTACTCCAAGGTTCTGGCCTCGGTTTCCCGCCCCCCCACCCCCACCCCCACAAGGACAAAGGCTGCCGCTACGGCGGGCGGAAAACAAAGGCGGCTGGCCCTGAGGTCTGGATTGGGCCTGAGCTGCTCCAAGGGGACCCACCCCGCAGCCCGATGCACTCCCGGTGTCCATACCTGCGTGGGTAAGGGCGAGACGCAGGGACTCTAGGATGCACGGACTTGATTTCGCAGGGCCAAGAGCCCAGGCCAGCGGCGCCTTTTATAGTCGGCCCGAACCATGACGCCTAGGGCGCGGGGAGGTGGGCGGACTTACGGAGCGGTCGGGTCCACTATAAGAAGCGCAGGGGAGGGGAAGCGGAGCCGGCCGCGACCACGCGCCCGCGAGTGGCGGGGGGAGACGCGCAGTCTCCGGCCCAGACCACTGCACCCGACCGCGGGGGGTGATGCGCGGGGCCTCCTCTTTGGAGCGCGCCGGGGTCGGTTGGAGTCCGGCATGGCCCGGAGCCGGGCGGCACTGCTACTGCCGTCTCTGATGCTCCTGCTGCTGGTGACCCCTGCCCAGGTCTCCCCCGACTACCAGTACTTCGGCCAGCAGGGCGAAGGGGACACCTGGGAGCAGCTGCGGTTGCAGCATCAGGAAAAAGGTAACTGCAGGCCGCGGATATGACAGTGCAGAAAGGGGCCTCATTTGCCCCCACCTCACCATCTGGCTGCAGATAGACCCTCTCCAGGGACTTCAAATTTCTGCCTTGCTGAGCCCTGGGGGTACCTCTTGGGCTGGTTACTTTGGCTTAGTTTTCTCATCTGTAAATTAAGATAATGTCTTTAAGCAGTATACATGGGGAGAGGGGAGTGGACAGGCAATAAATACCAACGCAGACGTGTCCATAAATTCATGGATAAGTGCTGAGAAAGGCGGAGATAGAGAAGGCAGGGCGCATGTAAACTTCTAAAGTCAGAGAAGGCCTCCTGGCTGAAAATAGGTAACCAATGCAGCCGGAATAACAAGCAAAAAGCTCCAAATGCGAAGATTTAAGGGGAGGAGCGCGCCAGCGAGTCGGAACAGCAAGTGCCAAGATGGAAAGACAAATGGAAAGAGGCCAGTGTTGTCTGGCAGAGGCTTGATGAGGGCATGAGGTGTCAGGACTTTCTGAGCCCCAGACTTGAGCTAAGACTTGTCAACTAGGGCCGAAGGGAAGTCTGTAAAAGAACAGTTGTAAAGGGCGCGTCTGATAAATGTAGCTGCTTTAAAAGTGGTCAAGATAATTGTTTTTGTATTCCGTGCATAGCCAGGGGCTTTAAGTACCTTCATTATGCTAATTATGTCCTTTAATTTACCACCTGGTAACACCGCTGGTCAGGTGACACTGGACTTGTTGGACCGGCTTGTGATCACACCCTTGTAGAGAGGAGTCACCTTCAGACGGTGGCCACCAAGTGTGTTGTACCACACCCCCAAATGGACAGGCAGGCACAGATGGGAAGTGTCATTTTGCAGCCCCTCTGGGCCACTCACCAGATGTGTGAGCTTGGAAAGGTGGATTGCTCTTCTTAGGTCTCAGTTTCCCCACCTGGGACTAATGGGAAGATTAGAGATCATCTGTGTCGGGATAGGTGGCAGAGAAACACAGCTGAGCATATATACTGTTGTTCAGTCGCTCCGTCGTGTCCGACTCCTTGCGAACCCATGGGCTGCAGTACGCCAGGCTTCCCTGTTCTTCACCATCTCCCAGAGTCTGGAACTGTTATTTGTTAGTATCTTTCTCCTCCGCCCTCCTTAGAATGGGGGGATATAGGTTCCCCCTCTACCTGGCCCTCCATCCCTAGAATTGGAAGACTCTGTCCTTGGCCCTTGGGGAAAGTGGCGCTGTTTCTGCGACCTGGGCAAGCAGGAGCGCAGCCGCGAGGTTGTGGGCACGTCTCCGGGCCCGGTGTTCATGGACCGCGAGAATCTGGTGCAGGTGCGACCCTGCCGGCAACGAGATTGTTCATCCTGCGAGCCGAACGACTGCGACTGGAGGCTCTGAGGCCGGGTGAGCAGCGGACGTGGAGGAGGCGCCCCCCTCACCCCCGCACCCCACCCCCTGCGGGCTGGCTTGTCCGGGGCCCTGAGTCCCCAGGGTGGGAGGGGAGAGAGGAAGGGCTGGACGTGGGGACGCGGGTACGAGGCGGGCATCGGGAAAAGGAACACTAAATCTGGGGCTTAAGCAGAGCGTGTGAAAGGAGAGCTGAGTTAGGAGATGTGAGCCCCGCTGATAACCGAGGAGAAAGGAAGATAGACGGTGGGGGTGGGGAGGGGGAAACGGAGATGGAGGAACAGAAACCCACAAGCTGAGGGCGTGAGCCCTGATGAAAGCAGAAAATAGAAAGAGATGCGTTCGTTGGAACAAATCTAGGAGGCGTGCTCCTCGCTAAGACGTGAGAAAAAGAGGGGAAAGAGCAGAGGAGGGGGCGGGGGCTTGAACCCTGAGTTTGGCAGGGTGAGGGAGCCTGCGTGATGGACGAAGACTCCAAGGCGGATTCTGGAGAAGTCTGGGATCTCTGTTCAGGGGTAGAGGAGGCTTAGCCCGAAAGAGAGAATACGAACCGGGCGGGGGTAAGGGGGAGGCGCTTCCGGTGAGCTACGAGGGAGTTGGGGGTTCCAAGTCCGAAGCTTTGAGTCCAGTGGGAGCCAGAATACCTAGTATAGGGGGCTTAGACTGTGGGGCGCTCCAGGGACCTCGAACACAGGAGGGCCTGAAACCAGATGGAGGCTGGGAACTCAGTGATGCAGACACCGAATTCTCGGAGTCTAGTGGTATTTGACCTTCTAGGCTTTGACGGGGCTTCCCAGGTGGCTCAGACGGTAAAGAATCCTCCCGCAATGCGGGAGACCTGGGTTCGATCCCTGGGTTGGGAAGATTCCCTGGAGGAGGGCGTGGCAACCCACTCCAGTATTCTTGCCTGGAGAATCCCATGGACAGAAGAGCCTACAGTCCAAGGGGTCGCAAAGAGTCGGATACGACTGAGAGACTAAGTACAGCACAAGCTTTGATGAGGTCGAGTCCTTCAAGGCTCCCCCTCAATTTCCCCTTGTCTGCCCACTAGCCGCGGCGGGAGGAGCTCCAGAGACACGGGGGCGGAGCTTGGAAAGCGACACCGCCCACTCGGTTCCCCAATTGCGGAGCTCGCTTGTCAGCCTCGGAAACTACAATTCCCAGGAAGCCGCACTGCAGCGGCGTCGGCAAAGGCTGCGCAAACGTCAACGGCGGCTGGCGCGTTGGGGGCGTGTCCTGCGTGCCGATAGGTCGAGAGCTGGCACTGTTGCGGAGCCCGCGGAAAACGCGCGGGGAGACCTTTCCTTGCAGACTTCGCTACTACGGCTGGTGGCGGCGGCCGAGGCGGCATGGATCTCAGCGAGCTGGAAAGAGACAATACGGGCCGCTGTCGCCTGAGTTCGCCTGTGCCTCCTGTGTGCCTCAAAGAGCCCTGCGTCCTGGGCGTCGATGAAGCAGGCCGGGGCCCGGTGCTGGGTGCGCCCCCAGGGCCGGGTGGGGGAGGGGCATGATAAGGGCGATGCAAGTTGCAGTGGAACCGGAGCTGGGGTTGCACCAGACTCGAGGAGGGGGGGTGATAGTGGTGATGGGGATGGCATTGGTGATGGCACCGAAAAAAAAAGGGTGATGATGGAATAGAGGTGGTGGCTTTCAAGGGCTCACTGGACTCCCTCTTCCCCAGGCCCCATGGTCTATGCTATCTGCTATTGTCCCCTGTCCCGCCTGGAGGATCTGGAGGCTCTGAAAGTGGCAGGTGAGCACTGGGGTGCGTCTAGGGAGGGGGTTCCTGGGCATGGGCACGGGTGGGTGCAGACTGGAGGGGGAAAGCAGGAACTGGGGGAACCAGCCCCTCCCCTTCTCTCCCAACCCTCCTCCCAGACTCAAAGACCCTGTCGGAGAGCGAGCGGGACAGGCTCTTTGCGAAAATGGAGGAGGACGGGGACTTTGTGGGCTGGGCACTGGACGTGCTGTCTCCAAACCTCATCTCTACCAGCATGCTTGGGCGGTGAGGGGTCCCGGAGGGTGGGGGAGCGGGTCGGGAGGAGGGGCAACCAGAGTGGGTTGGAAGGGATGGGTGGCTGGAACGAAGTTGACTGGGTTCTGTCCACCACCACAGGGTGAAATACAACCTGAACGCCCTCTCTCATGATACAGCCACTGGGCTAGTGCAGTTTGCGTTGGACCAGGGTGTGAACGTGGCCCAGGTGAGCTAACTTGGATTGCCCCCATCTGATCATCTCAGGATAAAATAGGAGTGTCGAAGTGCAGTGGATGACTCTGCATCAGACATACCTAGAATATCTCAGAAACGTGTGTTACTGCTGCTGATGTTCTACTGTTTTTATTTTATTGTATTGTCTTTTTTTTTGGCCACACTGCATGGCATGTAGGATCTTAGTTCCCCCACCAGGGATTGAACCCACACCCACCCCTGCATTGGAAGCATGGAGTCTTAACCACTGGACTACCAGGGAAGTTCCCCCAACTGTTTCTTCTACCCCATATGTGTGCTCCACTGAGGACCATTGTGGAGCCCCCAGCCTCACCCCCATCTAATCTGTGTCTCTATCCTAACAGTTCAGTGTCTAGAACGAAACCCACATGTTTGCCTCCATCCTCCCCCAGCCCCCTCCCCTACTGCGTGCTCCCCACACAGCAGACAGTCATTTATATTTTTGGAATGTAAATCTTGGCATTTAATTTTCTGAGCACCGTTGGAATTAAGAAAACTCACAGGCAAGTGAAGAAATGAGATTAAATCACCAGAGAGAAATAGAAGTTGGCATTGCAGCCAGTGCTCTGAGGCAAAGAACAGACTGTTTTGAGAGAATCAGAAGGGCAAGTACACTTGAGATAGGGAATGTAACAAGAGAGGCCTTGCTGAGGAGGTGGCTCAGGTCCAGGACTCTGTGCAGTGCCTTGGAGACAAACAAGGACCTTTGCCTATGCAAAGAATGTGGAGCTGCCTATGCAGTGCTGAAACAGACAGACAAGGACCCTACCCTCAGGGGTTCATGATCAAGTCAGGGGAGACGGATGGGCAACTGGTAAGCAAATAATAAAGGTGGTTTTGAGAATAATAACAGCCATGGAGATCCCTTGTCCTGTTACTTTTCTGACCCCATTTCTGTTCCAGCCATGTATTCTCTACTGCTGTCCAGAGTTCTTGGCATGGTCCAGCCTCAGGACCTTTGCACTGGCTGTTCCCTCTGCCTAGAACACTCTTTCTCAGATCTCCCCATGGCTCATTCCCTCATTTCCTTCAGACCTTTATTCAGATGTCACCACCTCAGAGTGACTTTTCCTAAAATACCCCCGAACTATTGAAGATTATAACCTCTTCTCAATCTCCCCTATCCTTTATTATTTATCTTCTTTCCTGTCTGTGGTCCTCCAGAGTATCTACTCTGGCATGTTCGCTGCTGTGTCTCCAACACCTAGAGCAGCCCGTGGCATGCAGGAGGTGCTCAGTAAACGTAGAATGGATATAGTGTGATCAGGGAAAGCCTCTTTGGGAGGTGATGTTTGAGCTGAGACCCCTGAGAGAAGGATGCAGCCTGGGCCTGGTCATGAGCTGAGAGAAGAATATTTCAGGCAGTGGGAGCAGCAAATGCCAGGACCATGAAGCTGGGCCATTGGCACAGTTGTTTTTTCTGGGTGTTTGTTGACTGAGTACATTTCTCTCACCACGGCAGGTGTTTGTGGACACCGTGGGGCTCCCAGAGACATACCAGGAACGATTGCAGCAGCGTTTCCCTGGCATTGAGGTGACAGTCAAGGCCAAGGCAGATGCCCTCTACCCTGTGGTCAGTGCTGCCAGTATCTGTGCCAAGGTTAGGCCCCCACTGGCCATGGCCAGCTCTCAGCATCCCCCTGGGCAAGGAGGCAGGCGTGGCTGCTTCACAGTGCCTGTGGGAGATCCCAAGCACCTGTTTTGCCCACAGGTGGCCCGAGACCAGGCTGTGAAGAACTGGAAGTTTGTGGAGAAACTGCAGGACCTGGACACTGATTATGGCTCGGGCTACCCTAATGGTGAGCAGATGGCAGCCACAGTAAACTAACAAGGCGGGCTTGGCGTGCTTCTGAGGTTTTCTAAGTTGTTCCTCTCAGCCTGCTCTGCAGCAGAAGAGGCTGAGGTAGCGCTGTATTCCAGCTGGCAGGCCCCTCTTCCCTTCTCCCTCCCTCCCTCCCTCCCTGCTGTCTCTCTGGAGCGCCAATGAAACACAGAGGCTCGTGGTGGACCTAAGGGGCGGAGTGAGGGGTACCAGCTCCTGTCCAGTGATCCCAGCTTGAATTCATTGTTTCTCTTCATTAGGAGGCTCAGTCTCCCTGTTTGTAAGGTGGAAATGACTGTGCCCTTCCCCAGTAAACTCTGCTGAAGACACATAAGGGCAGAGGCGATGATTCAGTGGCTGGGTACCAGGAACCCTTTGGCAGTTGGGTGGGGCAACCTAGCAAGTCTGGGATTGGACTTAGGTGAGGCCAAAGGGAGGAAAACCAAGTCTAGGCCAAACACAGTTTGGGTGGTGTTCATTGCTTACTGGGCACCTCGTATGTGCCTTGCAGAGCCAAGCCCTGGGGATTTAGCCATGAGCAAGACAAGCAGGGACCTCCCTGTGCCCACTGAGTTGGTGGTTGCATGGGAAATGGGTGTTAACCTAGTGGCCCACAAAGGCTGGTTCAGTGCCTGTTGTCTTTGGGGAGGTAAGCGAGATGGCCCAGAGGCAGTCTCCCTGCACTTCACCTTGAGCACCTCCTCTCAGGCAGAGGGTCAGTGGGAACAGCCTGTGCAAGGGTCCCTAGACAGGAAGATGTCTCAGACAGTGATGGGTTCCTTGGGTACTCAAGAAGAGGCCTGAGATGAGGTGGTGGGCCCTCAGATGCCAAGCTGAGAAGCTGGGACATCACGGCAGGGCTCTCCCACTGTCCACCCTACCCTGCCCCCAGATCCCAAGACGAAAGCCTGGTTGAGGAAGCACGTGGACCCTGTGTTCGGCTTCCCCCAGTTTGTCCGCTTCAGCTGGCGCACAGCCCAGAGCATCCTGGAGAGTGAGGCGGAAGACGTGAAGTGGTAGGTGTCTGGAAGCAAGGGTGAGAGGCCAGGGCGCCGCCCTGCCTGGGAGGACCAATCCCCCAGAAGTTGGAGTCACCACCTCTCTCCCACAGGGAGGACTCAGAGACTGGGGATCCGAAGGGACCTGGGAAGATCAAGTCCTACTTCAGTGAAAGCCCCCAAACCTGCCTCCGCCTCCCCCATCGGTACTTCCAGGAGCGGGGCCTGGAGTCAGCCACTGTCCTCTAGGATCCAGCCTGGACCCTGTTTACCTGCTCCCCAACACCCACCCCCCCCCCAGTTCGTGATTAAAATTCTTGAAGGAAAGCTAAGTGTGGGGATTCTACTTTGGGATAGAACTGTGTTCCATGTGCATCTGGACCCAGTCACTAACTTCTGGAACCTAAACAGGATGGGTATTGGTTGATTTAATTTGATTTTTTAAATGCCTAGTAGATTTGTTTGATGCAGAATTAGGAACCAGTATGCTGAGCAGCTAAGGGCTTCACAGGTGGCACTAGTGGTAAAGAACCCACCGGCCGATGAAGACGACATAAGAGACATGGATTGATTCCTGGGTTGGGAAGATCCCCTGGAAGAGGGTATGGCAACCCATTCCAGGGTTCTTGCCTGGAGAATCCCATAGACAGAGGAGCCTGGTGGGCTACAGTCTATAAGGTCACAAGGAGTTGGACACACCTGAAGTGACCGAGGGTCCCACCACATACCACACTGAGAAGCTCCCCTTCCATACTACCCCCCAGCACCCTAGTCGACTTAATGGGGTGTCTCAGTCCTTTGTGGCCTGTTGTAACAAAATACCACAGGCTGGGCGCTCTATAAACAATAGCTACTTATATTTAACAGTTCTGGAGGCCGGAAGTCCAAGATCAGGGTACCAAGCCAGGTGGCTTTGGGGAAGGCCCTCATCCAGATCACAGACTGCCATCTCCCTGGGTTCTCACGTGAAGGGGTGAGGAATCTCTGCAGGGTCCCTTTTATGAGGGCACTAATCCCACCCATGAGAGAGCTCCACCCATGTGACCTTGTCCCCTCCCAAGGTGTAAGGTGTCCTCCTTACACCTAAGACCATCTTTGGGGGTTAGGATTTAAGCCTGAGTTTTTTGGGGGCTGTACAAACATTCGGACCATAGCAGGTGCCTCTTAGGCCCTTCTGGAGATACCCTGGCATGATACAGGTATATACACAGATACATTGTAACTGAGGTTCTGTTTTTTAAACAAATGAAAACAAAGTATACCTTAGATAGTCTGCATAGCTGTTTTTAAAATAAATTGTCTATTATTTATGTTTTGGCTGCAGCTGGGTCTTCCTTACTATGCTTTTCTCTAGTTGGGGCAATCAGAGGGTGCTCTCTAGTTGCGGCGCTTGGGCTTCTCACTGCAGTGACTTCTTCTGCTGTGGAGCGCGGACTCTAGGACACATAGACTTCAGTAGTTGCAGCTCTCGGGCCCAGTTGCCCTGTGGCATGTGGAATCTTCACACACCAGGGATTGACCCATGTCCCCCACATTGGCAGCTGAATCCTTAACCAGTGGACGACCAGGGAAGTTCAGACATAGCTCTTTTTACCACATATATCTTAGGATAGTTCAAATACGTGTCCAGAAGCCTTCCTTGTTCTGATAACGGCTGCAGATTCCTCTGTGGCGTGACTGTCCTGTTTAACACCTTGACTAGAGCTTGAGCTGTGCCCCAGCTTTCTGTTTAATTGTACAGCAGGGAATGACAGGTTTGCCATCATTTTCTCACACTGTTGTGTCTGTAAAAACAAATTTCTAGGGGTAGGTTTCCTGGGTTAAAGGGACTATTTAATTTGAAGAGATATATCCAGATTCCCTCTATGAAGGCTTGTGCTCAGTGGCACTCCCACAAACAATGTAAGTGAGCATTAGTTTCCTTCACAGCCGAGCCAGCACCAGGACAAGTTTATCTCACTCCATGAGAAATTTGGAAGTCAGGAGCTCAACATTAAATCCTATCTTTGTTTTTTCTGTTTTTTTTTTTTTAAATATCTTGTTGCATCAGGTCCTAGTTGTGACACGTGGGGTCTTTCATTGAGGCCCATAGGCTTCTCCCACTGTGGCACAAGGGCTCAGTAGCTGCAGTGTGCAGGCCTAGAGTGCAGTATGTGGGATCCTAGTTCCTGACCAGGAATCGAACCCATGTGCTTTGCATTTGAAGGCAGGTTTCTGACCAGTGGACCACCAGGGAAGTTGCAAAGATATTGTTCTTTTAGTCCATCTTCTATTTTGCCAATTTAGGCAGGTTTTGCCTCTCATGATCCCAGGATGGCTGCCACAGCTCAAGATACCACATCCCAACCTTCAAAGGCCTCATCTACAAGCAGCCACCTTTTCTCTTCCTGGCTGAAAGTAGGACACGTCTGTGCCTGAAGCAATCTGTTGCAAGGGGAATGGAATATCTGGGGTAAAGGATTAAATACTGATACCTTATCTGCCCCTTCCCCCAACTCTTGATCACCAGACACACACCTTGACTCGAACAGTAGGATTTTATTTCATCCTCTTTTTTCTTTTTTAATTTTGCCTTTTTGGGTTTGTTTGGTTTTTTTTTTTTTAGCTGCATGGCTTGTGGGATCTCAGTCCCCTGACCAGCGATTGAACCCAAGCCACAGCAGTGCAGGCACCGAGTCCCAACCACTAGACCACCAGGGAACTCCTGAACAGTGAGATTTTAGCAGAAAAGGAGAGAATATTTGGCTGTGCCAATTCTGTGTTTCGGCGTGTGGGATCTTTTTTTGGGAGGGCTGTGCTGGATCTGACAGCACATGGACTTCTCTAGTTGTCCATGGGCTTAGTTACCCCATGGCCTGTGGAATCTTAGTTCCCCCTG
The DNA here is from genome assembly GCF_002263795.3 of Bos taurus. Taxonomy (NCBI): domain Eukaryota; kingdom Metazoa; phylum Chordata; class Mammalia; order Artiodactyla; family Bovidae; genus Bos; species Bos taurus. The sequence continues at coordinate 12,720,671 of NC_037334.1, read as the reverse complement.
GTCGGGGAACTGAGACCCCACAAGCCATGACCAGGCATCGAACTCACATTCCCTGCATTGGAAGGTGGATTCTTAACCACTAGACCTCCAGGGAAGTCCCAGCATGTGGGATCTTTAGTCCCAGCATGAGAACTCTTGATTGTGACATGTGGGATCTAGTTCCCTGACCAGGGATCATACCCGGACCTCCTGCATTGGGAGTGTGGAGTCTTAGCCAGTGGACCACCAGCCAAGTCCCAGCTCTTCACTTTTTAGTAAATGCTCTAATGGCAAAAAAAAAAAAAAAAAAATTCAGGGCATTGTGGGAGTATTATTCATGGAGTGTTTATTATTAGTCAGCCAAGGCTGCCATAGGAAAGTATCTTACACTGGGACACTTAACCAACAGAAATTAATTTTCTCACAGTCCTGGAGGCAGAATCCAGGATGAAAGTATCGGCAGGGTTGATTTCTTCTGAGGTCTCTCTCCTTGAGTTGTAGATGGCCATCTTCTTCCCTGTCATCCCCTCCCTCTGTATGTGTCCTAATCTCTACTTATAAGGATTCCAGTCATATGAGATTAGGGCCCACTCATAGGGCTTCAGTTTACCTTAACTGTCTCTTTTTTTAAAAAAATTTATTGGTTTATTTTATTTTTGGCTGCACTGTGTCTGCCGCTGCACAGGAGAGCTAGTGTGCAGATTCTCTTGGTGCAGAGCGCGGGCTCTGGGACATGCGAGCTTCAGCAGTTGTGGCTTGAGGGTGCTGGAGCACTGGCTCAGTAGTTATGTTGCAGGGGCTTAGTTGCCTCATGGTGTGTGGGATCTTCCCAAAGCAGGGATTGAACCTGTGTCCCCTGCATTGGCAGGTGGACTCTTAACCACTGGACCACCTTAACCACTGGACCCTTCCACTGGCAGGGAAGCCCCTTAACTGCCTCTTTTAAGGTTTATCTATAAACATATTTACATTCTGAGGTACCAAGTCTTAGGGCTTCAGCATGACTTTTGGGGGTAGATGGGTGCAATTCAGCTCTTCAGAGAACACCCCTGCACTCTGTGAGTCCTGTGCTGGACATGGGGAAGCCAGGGCTGACCAGTCACGGTCAGAAGCCTCCACTGAGGATCTGAGAGCTCCCGGAGTGCACATGGGGAGGCCAGCTCCTGCCTAGAGCCTGAAGACCCAACTGGCTGAGATCTGAAGTGTGAGAGGGATGAAACAGATAACAGAAGGGTAAAAGTGGTTCTGGGCTTCTCTGGTGGCGCAGGTGGTAAAGAATCCACCCGCAATGCAGGAGACCTGGATTCGATCCCTGGGTCGGGAAGATCCCCTGGAGAAGGGAGTGGCAACCCACTCCAGTATTCTTGCCTGGAGAATCCTATGAACAGAGGAGCCTGGTTGGCTACAGTCACGGGGTCGCAAAGAGTCGGACCCAACTGAATGACTAAGCACACATGCGTGCAAAGGTTGTTCAGGGCGGTGGGAATGGCAAGTGCAGAGACCTGAGATGAGAGAACAAGAAGACCCCAGAGTAGAGGTGATGAGGCCAGACCTTGGGAAGAGCCGTGACCACCCTGTTTTTCTGCCTAAAGACATCTTTCTATTTACTCCTCTGCCTGTGGCTATCACTATTGTTGCAAAATATAAAACCTGATTCCATTTGTGTGTGTGTGTGTGTGTGTTTTAATTCACCTGCAAGGCTTGTGGGATTTTAGTTCCCTGACCAAGGATCAAACCCACACCCTCTGCAGTGGAAGCGCAGGATCTTAACCACTGGACCACCAGGGAAGTCCCAACCTGATTCCATTTGTAATTCTGCCCTTTTCTATGCCATGAATGTTGAGTATCTCAGACTTGCCTCCTTCCCTCTCAGAATTATTAGAAGTACAGTTCATCTTGAAATCATTGGACCTCTGACGGCTTCCCTGATAGCTCAATTGGTAAAGAATCCGCCTGCAATGCAGGAGCCCACGGTTCAATTCCTGGATCGGGAAGATCCCCTGGAGAAGGGATAGGCTACCCACTCCAGTATTCTTGGGCTTCTCTTGTGGCTCAGCTGGTGAAGAATCCACCTGCAATGAGGGAGACCTGGGTTCGATCCCTGGGTTGGGAAGATCCCCTGGAGAAGGGAATGGCTACCCAACTCCAGTATTCTGGCCTGGAGAATTCCATGGACTCGCAAAGACTTCCCTGGTGGCTCAGATGGTAAAGCATCTGTCTACAATGTGGGAGACCCGGGTTCGATCCCTGGGTCGGGAAGATCCACTGGAGAAGGAAATGACAATCCATTCCAATACTATTGCCTGGAAAACCCATGGATGGAGGAGCCTGGTAGGCTAGAGTCCATGGGATCACAAAGAGTCGGACACGACTGAGCGACTTCACTTAAGAAGGAGAAACTGGTACCCTTTTTCCTCCCAGCTGGTGACAAGCAGAAACTAGGGGTTACTGTCAAGCTGTAACTCACAAATATTTCTTCTACAAAAGTCTAGTAGGACTTCCCTGGTGATCCAGGGGATAAGACTCCACGCTACCAATGCAGGGAGCTTGGGTTTGATCCCTGATCACGGGAACTAAGATCCCACATGCTGCAAGTGAGACCCTTGCATCACAACTGAGTCCGTGAGTTCCAGAGCCCATGCACCATAACTTAAGAAGCCTGTGTCCCACGAGGAAGGCCAGCAGCATCAAGTTCACCAGGCAGTTATTAATGTGGAGTCCAGCTGTTTGGAACTGAGGCAACCTTCCTAAGACCGTGATAGAGAACCAGGAGAATCACAAAGAAGATGGAATTGGGTGGAAAATAAAGAATAAATATGTGAGTGAAAAAAAAAAAAAGAAATGTGGAGTTCAGGTTCCCACATCAGACCTGCCTAAGATCCCCAAGGTTTTATTTAAACTGAAGTTGACAACAACATTTGGTTCTTGAAAGTTTCAGATGGTCGCTCCCACACTCCTCAGTACAGCCTTGTGGGTTTTTCCTCTGATTCCCTCTCATTCATCCCCTTCTGCCCATTTTTCAGTTCCTGTCCCAAGGTCCTCCAATCTCACCCTCCCCCTGGCTTGCTTGCTGGTGGCCTGCAAGAGTGTCAGTCAGATGGATCATCCCCCCACACACACACCCCCACTTAAACCTTCTGCGGCTCTCACACCCCTCATTAACTCATCCAAGTGCCTTTGCCTAGCATTTGGGGCCTTCCATGTTCTGACCCCAATGTCCATGCTCTGTTCCAGGCTTTCTGAGCAGCTGGGAGTTCCCAGAACCTGAAACCCTCAGGCCTCCTTGAAATGCTCTTCCCCATGGCCTGGCTGGCATTCCTTCAAAGGTTTACCTCATTCCTCTTCCTTAAATGCCTGTTTCTTTTCTTTGTCACAATAGCATTATATATAAAACATCAGCAACAACAGTGATTATGGATGATGTCTACATTTATTGAGTGTTAATGACATGCCAGGCATTTTCTAAGCATTTTATTTAACATCCCACCATTAGGAGTGTAGAACACCTCCCTTTTAAATAAGAGCTGTCTTTAGTGACTCAGTGAATAGAAAGCAGAGGTGACACTGTGTGACTTTTTTTTTTTTTTGTCACACTGCATGGCTTCTGGGATCTTAGTTCCCTGACCAGGGGTCAAACCCAGGCCCTGGCAGTAAAAGTGCTGAGTCCTAACCACTGGACAGCCAGGGAATTCCAACACTGACTTCTACAACTTGCTAATCAAAAGTGAGACAACTTCCACATTCCACCTGACTCTCTTTCTTGGGACACGTATCTGTAGAACCCAATGGCTTGTTATGAGGAAGCCCAAGCCACTGGGATGGACCGTGTGTAGTTATTCTGGCTAACAGCCCCAGCTGAGGTTCAAGGCAAGGGTCAGTACCAACCACCAGATGTGTGAATGTGATTCCAGTCCCATCCACGATCTGAAGTTGAAAAGAAAGCCACCCAGCTGAGCCCAGGGAAAGTCCAGAACCATGAAAGATAATAATGGTTGTTTTACACCACTAAGTTTGGAATTACTTGTTACACAGTATTGCATACCATAACAACTTGTATTAACTCATTCAGTTCTCCCAGTAACCCTATTAGAGGAACAATTATGATCCCCGTTTTACAGATGAAGAAACTGAAGCTCATAAATAATGCTCAATAGCCCAAAGTTACAGAATGAGTAAATGGTAGAACTGAGGTTTGAACCCAGGTGGATATACTACAGAGTCAAGGTCATAGCCACCATTCTTTGTGGTCAATATACTCCCTGACCAGCACTCCTTCCCCTTCTCCTGGTTCCAGCCCATAAATTTCTTTTGAGGGGAGGCAACCCATCCATCAGTTCATGTGGTTCAGATGGAACTCATCTCACCATGGACTTTAGGTACAAACAAAACCTAGGTCAGGCCAGTGAGAGCACAGCATCTCTCCTGACACAATTATTGACTTTAGTGATGGGCTTATGAGGAGATTGGACCAATGAGAGCCAGCCCTGGAACCTTTGTTGGTTTTACAGAGAAATAGGCCCATTTTTTTTTACTAAAATCACGGAGTTGCTTGTCCGTCTTTGCTAATGTGAGGAGATCCTGTCTCAGAGGACAGCCAAGAGAAAAAAAAAACAACAGATTCCTAACATCATTTAAGAACCCAGATACAGCCATTCCTGAAACTTATCACTGTCTTGGCTAAAGGCTTTGATTTTTGTTTTGTTTTTGGCCGTGCCTCAGGATCTTAGTTCCCCAATCGGATCAAACCTGTGCCTTCAATACAGCAGAGGTGCAGAGTCTTAACCACTGGATGGCTAGGGAAGTCCCTAAAGGCACTTTGAACTGAGTTTGTCTCTGGCATCTGAAAGATGCTAATCTGCTACTCTCTCAGTAGGACACTTTGCTTCTTATGCTATTTCATCTTCCTTGAGGGCGAGGAATGGGCCTGATATATCTTAGCACAGGGCCTGGACACACGAGGCATCCACCAATCTGTGCTATTGAACACAAATAAAAGAGATATCCTAAAGGGATATCAATCCTAAAGGAAATCAACCCTGAATATTCATTGGAAGAACTGAAACTGAAGCTCCAATACTTTGTTCACCTGATGCAAAGACTCAGTGGAGAAGACGCTGATAGTGGGAAAGACAAGACAAAAGGAGAAGGGGGCGGCAGAGGATGAGATGGTTACATAGCATCACTCACTCCATGGACATGAATCTGAGCAAACTCTGGGAGATAGAACCGTGGAGCCTGGCAACCTACAGTCCACAGGGTCGAAAAGTGTCGGATCTGAACAGGATCCTGGTGACTGAACAGCAACAAAAGGGATATTGCCCCTATTTTCCAGGTGAGGAAACTATCTCTCCTGTGGATAACGAGGAGGATTAAAGACTAATGCTTACAACCCAAATCCCGAGTCTTGAGTCCAGTCCTTTGCTTTAGGTCCAGGAATTGCATTTATTTTGGCTGAACCTCGAAGTGTGCAGTTCCCGGACCAGGGGTGGAGCCCTGCAATGGAAACTCAAGAGTCTTAACGACTGGACCACCAGAGAAGTCCCCAGGAAGGGCATTTGGGAGAAATGGAGGAAGGAAAGAAGACACCTCTTGGGCTTCTTAATCAGAGGTGAATGCCATAAAAGGGTGTCTGGAGCTCTGTACAAATCAAGAAGCTTGGTGGAACTGGTGGCGCCCTGTGGGTGAGCACACCTCTTCTTGTCAGTCCTTCTTCTGGACCCCTCCCCATTTCTGGCATCCGAGATATTCCAAGTTGTGCGATGCTCTAGGGTATAGACCAGCCCTCATTTACATGCTCGCACGAATCAGTCGCTCTAGCTTTAGGACCTGCGGATTCAAGAGACGCTTTCTGGCAACTATCCTTTCCACCCATTTCCCCCAAGAAGCAGCCACATCACGTGCTCTAACTGCAAAGTTTATTTAGGGGGTAGTGGGAAAAAATGAGCTATTAATACACGTGGGTTATTTCTCAAATAATCTGGGGAGGGGCGAGTCTTTGGGGACCTAGGGAGGAAGGATGGGACTCTGGAAACTAGAAGGCAGAGAGGGACAAGAATGGGACGCTGGCTGTCTTGAGGGGCGGGGTCGGGGGTGGAGGAGAGGAAGCGTATCTTCCATTTAGGGCCGGGCGCCCCCTAGGGGCCGCTGCCACTTCCACTGCCACTCCCGCTGCTCGCGGAGTCCAGGATCCCGGTGCGAGAGCGGCGGGAGCGCGGGAAAACGGTTCCCCGGGACCTTCGTGCACGTCTGGGACGCGGCAACATCGAGACGGAAATGTTGAGGCAGTGACCAGAGCCGGGATCCGCCACTGGTAGCGCGTCGCCCAGAAGCGAGCGGCAAAGCTCCGCTCCGTCTGCAAAAGTCTGGGGCGAAGGAGTGGACTCAGGACCTGAGTGGGTGGAGTCTAGAGACCCAGGGGGCTGTGGCGAGATCTTAGGGCAGGCTATTCTCACTTCTGGGTCCTCCCGAGAGTCTAGGGGGCAGGACCATAGTGGGGGTGAGGCCATGGGGAGGGCGAGCTCGTAACGGGGGTCTCAGGGGGCTCCGGCGCGGGGAGAACCAGATTAAGACTGAGGCCTTGGGGAAGGAGACTCCGATTTCTGGGCCTTCCCCTGGACTGTGGATGGGCCTAGAGCAGAGACCATCCTTTGTGTGTTTGTGTGTGTGTGCGTTAGTCGCTTAGTCGTGTCCGACTCTTTGTGACCCCTCGGACTGTGATCTGCCAGGCTCCTGTATCTCATGGAATACTCCAGGCAAGAATACTAGAGTGGGTTGCCATTCCCTTCTTCAGGGGATCTTCCCAACCCAGGGATCGAACCCAGGTATCCGATATTGACAGGCAGATTCTTTACCATCTGAGCCACAAGATAAGCAGAGGTTAGGGAGAGGGCAAATCTGTACTCAGTGGACCTTAGGAATGCTATAGATATATCCTGCTATGGAGATTGGGCTGTGGGAGGGGAAAGGGTGGGAGTAGGGGGTTTCGGTGTGCCATGCCAGTCCAGACTCTGGGACCTAGACGTGTTAACCCTGGACACAGTAAAGGTAGGTGTCAGTCTCTTCCCTGGTTCCTCTGCCCCATGCTCACCTGCCTGTAAGTAGTGCAGCCAGGCTCGCAGCCCCTCTTTTCTAGGAGTGGGAGCCAAGTCGGGCTGCAGATGACATCACTTTCGCAAGTGGCAAACCTGGGAATGGTGTGTGTAGAGAAGAAGGTGGAGAAAAGCTAGTAGGATTCCTGCTCTCCAAGGCTTTGCCCCATATGTCTTTTACCAGATCCAGGCCCCGCCTCTTAGAACCACGCTCCTACAAAAACCATTCCCTAGATTTCAACCCGCCCCATATTCTCTGCATTTACCCAGGACTCTGTCACTTGAGAACTCATTCTTGCCGGCCTCAGACTATCTGTTCCAGGCCAGTCACCCTTTTAGCTCCTCTTCTCAATCAAGAGACCCTACCCTTAAAAAAAAAAAAAAAAAAAAGCCAGCTCCACGGAAGGCTACTCCTCCGTACTGCCAATCATAGAAGCCAGGGTTTCCACAAGCTCTGCCGCTTTCTACCTAGCCTCAAACACAATGCCTCGTCCTTTAGATTTAGAGGCTTGGGACTCAGGCCACGCCCCTTCAGGTGCCCGAAGGATCAAGGGGCAGATACCTCGTTTGGCCCCGCCCAAACTATAGGCCACGCCCCTCAGACACCGCCTCTCCTACCAGGCATCGCAGAGCTCAGAGCACAGCGGCTGCGTCTGGCGTACCCCCAAGAGCACCAGGTGGAAACGACTGCGAAGGGCAGCCTGGAGGTGTACCAGGAAGGATTCGCACCTGGACATCGAGAGAGACAGGACGGATAGGTCAGGATGCTCAAGGGCTTTGGCCCCTAGTTGGGGCAACTGGAGCAAAGAACCCAGAGACACGCCCGAGGTGGGTGTACTCACCTGGGGCTCAGCTCCCCACAGCGCACTGGGACGAGCCCAGAGTCCGATGCCTCTGGTGGGTTCATCTCTGAGGGAAAAGAGGGCCACAGAGAAAGGGACTCCAGTGAGTTCCAGTCTTGTGTCCTCAGGTAGAGCTGAGGAACCAAGGCTTGGGGTCCCTCTGAACTGGGAAATCCTAACTATGTAAGTCCTCCCAAACATAAAAATTAAAGACACTTCACTTGGGATGTAAATGTAGCTTCAATTAGTAATAACCACAAATCAAAATCAACTTGTCATTTATTACATTCCTGGCAGCGATGTAAGTTCTCATATGGTTACATATACTCCTTTACAGCAGCCCTATGAGGTAGATCTGTTATTTCTCCTCCTTTCCTAATGGTCCATATGAGGCTCAGAAAGGTTGAGTGACTCGCCCAGGGTCACACAGCTATGAAGAGGCAGTTGGGATTTGAATCTAGGCAATTTGTGCTCTTTAATCACCACTAGACCCAGTCACCCTAAATCCCTCTGGTAAGGAAATTCTGGCATTGTTGTGGTTGAGTTGAGGTTTCTAGATGTTAGAGCTTAGGCATAATCTGGAATGCTTACCTTCCAGGTGCAGTTGGTCTGTGCCCAGATTGGTCGCCAGCCTATAGTGTCTCTGTGATCTAGCTGGGAGTGGGTGGCTCCCTCCACAAGCCCCCAACAGCATCCATGCCAGGGTCAGCTGCAGGGCCCAGGCCAAGGCCCTGGGTCGAGTGCGACCCCTGCAGGCCATGTCCTCCTGAGATGAGAGGTAGCTGGGATGCAGGGTGAGGTTCAGTTGTCCCTTTCTGGTAGCTCAGGGTGGCACTGTCCTGATGCATAGCCAGGAGACAATGCCAGGCAGACAAAAGAATGGGCAGCTGATGAGGAAGCAATAGCCAAACACTCTCAATTCCCCCGGGGCCACCAAGGCCTGCCTCTGACCCAGGAGCCCCCCATGGGGGGCTCATGTCCCGTCCATCCCTTCAGGTGCAAATGACCTCACTCCTGTTTGACCATGGTTCCCCATCTCCCTCCCCTGAGACAATCTCCCACAGGACCCCAGGCAACCTCCTCCATCCTCTAAGGGGACCTCCCGGATTTTCCAGTCCCCTCTTCTGTCCAGTAATTCCATCCTGTCCTCTGCCCAGTCTCCTCCCTCCTTCCCGCTTGATCCCTGCTGGCCCCTTTCATGGTCACCTTCTCTCTCTCGGCCTACAATCGGCTTAGGAACTGACACCCAGGGCTAGACCTTTGGAGCCAACCTTGACTGTGGCAGGACTCGGGTCCTGCCCCTAGGATCCAAAGTCCCCAGGGCAGGGGAAACTGGGGGTCTGTGAAGTCAAGGCAATTCTTTCCCCCTCTCTTCTTCCTCTGGCCACTTCTGGCCACCTCTCACCTGTTAGTTGAACTGCAGTCTAGGCGGCTGCTGAGACACCTCAGGCTCAAATCCAGAAACACCGACAGCTGAAAGGGGCGTGGTTTGATGCAGGGGAGTGGTTTTCCCTAGCCCCTCCCTCTGCTCCAGGTGACCAAAGACCAAAGGATCAGGGGCTGGTGTGTATATATCCTTGTGTTTGTCTTTATGTAGAGCTTGTGACTTAAACTCTGTATGTGTGAAGAGTGTGTGTGTTTTGGATGAGGGTGTGTGTGTGTGTGTATGTACTGAGGGTTTATATGTGTTTGTTGTGTGAGGGTATGTTTATGCAAATCTCTTGGATTTGTGTGCATATGTGTGTGTGTATGTTCAAAATCTGGGTAAGGAGGTCTGTAAATGTTCCAAGCCTAGTGTGTCCAGTTGAGTAAGAGTCAGATAATAAATGCTGGGGAGAGGGATGTAGGATGAGGGTAGGTATCCTGCAGAAATACTGTGAATAGGTTGGTGGATAAAATTGTTGACTATGAATGTTGACAATGAGTGAATATGGAGGTACCATGTGTGGAGACAGTGTTTGTCTTTCTCTAAAATGTGTGTGTGCATGCCCCCTCTGAAGTTTCTGTGAATTTTTGTCCCCTGCAAACATCCCCTCAATTCATTCAACAAACATTTATTGAGCACTTATGGCATACCAGCTTCTGGGGATGCAATGTTTTGACTAAGACATGAAAATCTCAATCCTCGTAGAGCTGACAGTTTACTGGCAGTGTCCAATAAGTAAAACAGCCCTCCAAAATAAACTAAAACTAAAAGAAAGAAAGAAAAACAACCTTCCAGTGAGTGTATGAGTATGTGGATGTGTGTCCATGTTTTGTACTGGGAGGATAATGTGTCTGTATTTTGCATACTGTATTTTGTGTGCAGCTGAGCTTCCCTTGGTTTGGATTATGGTTGTGTGTATGCCTGCATATGCTTGTGTTTGTATGTGTTGTGTGTGCCTGCATTGCTGAGTGTGTGTATGTCTGTGTTTTCTAAGTATGTGTTTGGATGTATGTTTGCAGAATGTCAGTTTGTGTGTATATGTGTTTCTGTGTTTGCTTCGTATGTGTTTGTATGTGTGTGTATTTGCAGAATGTATGTTTTTGTGGAGTGTTTCCAGAATGTGTTAATAGGTGTATGCGAGTCTGTTTGTTGAGCATGTGTTCATATGTTTATGTTCATGTGTAAGTTTGCAGTGTGTGTGTGTGTGTGTGTGTGTGCCTGTGCTCGTAGAGTGTGCATGTGTTTTCGAGACCAATGACCACTACCACAATCTCTTTCCCTCTCGTCTCAGACTAGTGCAGAGTTATTGTCTGTATCTTTTATGGATGTACTCCCAAAATCCAAACCACTTCTTTGCACACAGTAGGTGCTCAATACCTGTTGAATAAATGAATCAAGAGGCACTGTCTCCTGGCCGCTGCATGGGTACACGCTGTTGGCTTCAGCAACCAGTATCCGGTGGACCTAGCCCTCACCCGCTCCATCTTGGGGTAGTCCAGGGTGTTCGTGGGTCATATCTGTCCATTTTCTAGGCTGTGACTCCCGATAACCCTTCCTTTCCCCTGACCTTCGCCCCCAACCCTGCACTCATATTTCAGCACGACGGACAGAAGTGCTTCAGATCAGCACCACGGAGAGTTCCCTAGGCTGCAGGCTGAATCGGGGGCAAGAGAAATGTCCCGACCTAGGACAGAGAAGTGCGAGGAACAGACTCGACGGGATGGCAACACAAACATGCCGACAGAGACAGAGAGAAACAGATCAAGACAACTCAGGCAAAGGCGCAGAGATGAGTAGAAAAGCGCCTGGGGAACACCAAGAAGTAGACTTCGAAATAGCTCACTTTGACTGTCAGAGGTCGCTCCGGCCCAGTGACCGCGCCCTCCAGGGCCTTCGAGAAAGTTATGGGCTGAGACCCTTGGGAAGCCGCCACCCCGCCATGCCCCCCCAATGTCAACGTTGGGGTGGGGGCTTCCACTCCAACTCTGGGAAGCATTGTTGGCTTGGCCTCAGCAGTAGTAACACTGCGGGGGAGTGGTGAAAATCGCTCCCGCTGCCCCCTCTCCCCATCCACCAGCTAATCGTTCCTATAAATACAGCCCAGCCTAGCTTGGCTTCTTAATCCTAACGATGAGGGAGGGGATCGCTGGGGGAGGGGGTGGCAGGGTTCCCCGTGGAGTCTCTGCTTGGGAAGGGGGTTCATATATGTCTGTAAGTGTTTTTCTGAGGGGGGATCTCCTGTGAGGACGGGTCTCCTCAGTGCAGATACACTCTGTAAGAGACTGTCCTTGGGATATAAAGTCTCGTGGATGGGGGCAATTTCTCATAGAGACTATGGCTTTTATGGGGTCATTCATTGAGGGTACCCTCACCAGGCTCCCCAAGTGAAATAACTTGGCGTGGGTCCTTCTCTATGGAAATGTCTCTTCTTTGGAGGGTGGGCTTTTGAAAGGAAGTGTCACCTCTCAGAGACCATCTGTTTCAGAAATGATTGTCAGGGTGAAAGGAGTTCCTGATTGGAGAGGACCTCCCTGCGGGGACTACCTCCCCGTGGGAATGTCTCTCTGAGGGGATCACTGCAGGGAGGGAGTTGTCTGCATAGGGAATGTATCTTAGTGAGCTTGTCTCCCTTGGGGTGTTTCTTGCTTTGGGCGCCTACCCACGAGCACGTCTCTCCCCTGGCATGTCTTTCCTTACGGGGGTCTCACGGTAGCTTGACTTCACTGGGGGCATCTGGAGGCTCCTCCCCCACGCTTACCCCCTTTCCCCCATCGCGGGCAGCCTCGGCCAAGGCCGGGCTCGGGCGCCCAGACGCAGTGACGGTGCCGGGTCCGCCCCACTTTGCTCCGCCCCCGCCACCTCCCTCCGGTTCTCCCCCCCACCATACCCCCGCCCCCCCCCCCCCCCCCCCGCCCCAGCCGCCGCCGCCGCGGTCCCCGCGGCTTCTCACTCCCTCCCGCCTCCCTCCTCCCGCCGCTGCCGCCGCCTCCCACCTCCCTCCCGGGGGCCGAAGCCGCTGCCGCCGCCGCCATGGACGATTCCGGCCTGATTCGTCGCCGGAGGCTGCAGGTATGCGGCGGCCCCGGGTGGATGGGAAGGGGTCGGCGCCCTGGGGCGGAGCCCGGCAGCAGGCGGGAGAACTTAACGCCGGGGTGGGCCCAGGCACCCCCTCCCACGGCCTCGGGAAGCTACCCGGGGGGAACGCGGTGGCTGCGCGTCCCGCCGCGCTGGGGACCCCGCCCCTCAGGCTCTGCCCGGGAACCCAGGGATCTAACGGAGGGGCATGCAGCCTAGCGCTCCCTCGAGGATAGCCCAGGGGCGCCTGACCCTTCAGAGGAGATAGGGGGCTGGGATTGAGATCTTTGCCCTGGTGCTCGGCCAGGCTCGGGTTGAGGGGGTGCAGGGCAAAGTTATTGCCCCAGGGCTCGCGCCCCCCGGGGCTGCAGGTGCCGCAGCAGCGGTAAACATGTTTGTGTTGCAGCCTCGCCCCTCATTACCCCAGGAGTCCCTTTCTGAGTCATGGGGACCCCCTACGACCTCCACGGACCTGCTTGGCCACCGAGATTCTTCCTACTGCCCTAATTGGACAGGGATCTAGACAGTCTTCCTCCTCACCCTTCATTCCACCCCTCTTCACTACAACACTACCCTACCCCCGCCCCCACTCCGCGATCCTCAAGTCCAGCCCAGCTTGTGGGTGGGCGGGAGCGATTTTTAGCTCCTTGCAGCCTTAGAAGATGTTGGTCTCCAGGCTGCGCAGGCGCAGGAAATGTGGGTCCACTGCACGGAGTGGGATACTGAGGTTTGCTGTGGAGTGCGGGGAACTCCCACCTCCTAGATGGGTGAGGATTCTGAAGTTGAGAAGGGTTCTATTTGGTCCGCAGCATGCACTTTTAAGGGTTAATATGGGGGTTCGGTGTTGCCTCCAAACTAACTCCAGAGCGAAAATTGATCAAAACTTCACCCTAAGGCCTGCCTGGCATCTGGTTCTTCTGAGTCTCCTTGACGCACAGCCCCAAGCTAGGTAATCTGGAGGAATTTATGTAAAGCCTAGAATGCGCCCAGTCTCAGGTTGCATCCCTAGTCTGGAGCTTGAGATGAGGAGAGAATTCAAACCCTCACCCAGGGCCCTCTTCCATTTTTGGAAGGGGTCATTTCAGAGGGTAAGGACTTTTCAGGCGTCTGGATGATGCTGGAACCAGTCCTGGGTTTTAACCACAGCCCAGATGGACTCTTCAGGTCTTCCTCTGATTCCCTTCTTATCCCTGGGTTGGGTTAGGAGAATGGGTTCTAATAAAAGGAAGGGAGATGCCGCGAAGACCGAAGAAGTACTGAAGTAGCCAGATAGGGTCCGCGCCGTCGGGTCCTGGAATAAAGGGGGAAAGGGGAGGAGCCTTCCTAGGGTTTCCCTCCCCCTGGGTCGGCGCCGACTCCCATTGGCTCAGTGCCACGCGGGATTTCGTTCTCCCCGCAAGACCACGCCCCTATCCCAGGATCCTCCCATTCACCCACCTATCCTTCCCAAAGCTTGTCTTGGCCGAGCTACTCCGCCGAGATCCTGCCCCAACCTCCTCCCTTCTGGCACGGTTAACCACTTTGCAGCCTGACTACACTCTCACACATTGGTGCAACCCCTTAGGAGCTGTCCCACAACTGTAGAGCGCCTAAGTTTTCTGCGTGTGAATTCGGATCGTATAGCAATCTAAGTTCAAATGCCCTGTCGGCAGGGCCCTCCTTTAATCCCAAGGAGATGCAGAATCCTCTGGGCAAAGCAGTTTTGTAACTGGCGATGGAAGTGGCCTCTATTCACACTGACACAGAGGTCCAAATCCTCTGCCTCTCCACATTTTCCCTTTCCTCGATGCTAAAATGTTTAGTTATGCTTAGCAGATGGGGCTAGAGTCGAAACTTTTCTGGGTAGCACTTAGAGCACCTAGAGCCCTGGGGCTCAGCCTTATAGGCCACAGTGTCTCTGAGTTTTGAGTACCGGACTCCATGGCCAGAAAATCCAGATCTTGGTTTTGACTGGGCCATTGCAGTCGCCTGGCAAGGCTGGTCCAAGGGGCGGCTCATTCAAGCTAATTCTGCAAAGACAGAAGGAAAATCTGGTACAGATTTTTGGTCACCCCTGGCTCGGGATGGCAGAGCTACTAATCTGGACAGTGTGCCCTTTGACCCCAACCATCCATCTGTCCTCTGTACTTGGGACTGCGAGGTCCCTCTGGCTCATCTTCTGCCATGCAGCATATACATCCACAATGTTCCTATGATCTAATATTTACTGAGCAATTACTATGTGTGCTAGGCAGCATACTAAGGTGCTAGGCACCTGCATCATCTGCAGAATCCTCTAGAAGGCATGAACTATTGGAAGGTCATTTGCCAAGGTTTTAAGTGGTAAAGCTGGGATTCTAACTCAGGACTTTCTAATATCAGAGATCCTAGAAAGATCCTAGAACATTCCTCAATTCTCCCTGGTTGGTGGGCTTCAGTTGCGTCTGACTCTTTGCGACCCTATGGAGCCTGCCAGGCTCCTCTGTCCATGGGATTCTCCAGGCAGGAATACTGGAGTGGGTTGCTGTGCCCTTCTCCAGGGGATCTTCCCGACCCAGGGATCGAAACCAGGTCTCCCACACTGTGGGCAGATTCTTTACTGTCTGTGCCACCAGACAGATGACTGGCTGGAGTCCCCACTAAAGAGGTTTTGAAACCCTCATCTGAATCTTTCTACTTGCAGCCCTACCCAGTCCCTTCTATTCACCTTAGCCTGTGGACACAGAACTGGCTGGAAGACGATGTTGCTTCTCCCTTCTGTTCTTCAGTGCTCTCAGAAAAGTGTCCAGATCTCTAATTTCTGGTCCCAGTGGTGGCTTCCTGTGTGCTTGACAAACAGAATGCAAACGTCTTCTAATGTGGACAGAACTAAAACCTACCCATGGTTATCATGTTTATCACTGCCATTACTGAAAAGACTACCCAGCCATCACCCGATTCCCCCCTCCCTTTTTTTGGTCCACCACATGGCATGTAGGATCTTAGTTCCCCAACCAGGGATTAAACCCGCATCCCCTGCAGTGGAAGCCTGGAGCCTTAACCACCTGACCACCAGGGAAGTCCCCCGATTTCCATTTCAGATCTCAGTTTTGAGCCCCGCTAATGACCCCCACCCCAATTCTGTGAATCTGGTTGAGTGTGGAGTAGAGCTACTGAGATGTGGAGGGCTTATTCATTCATTCATCCAGTCATTCAACCTTTCCTGCTTGAGCATGCCAAGTTTATTCCTGCCTCCAGGGCTTTGCAACTGCCTCTACCTGGAATGCTCTCTCCACAGATCCTCCCATGACTGACTTATTTTTCAGCAACCAACTTAAAAGTCACCTCTACAGAGCAGCCCTCTAGCCCTCATGTTCCCCTCCTAGCCATTTCCCATTACGTCACCTTGCTTAACTAAAAAAATAAAATAAAAATTATTTTATTTGGCTGCACCGGGTCTTAGTTGTGGAACATGGGATCTAGTTCTCTCTGGCCCCCTGCTTTGGGAGGGTGGAGTCTTAGCCACTGGAACACCAGGGAAATTCCACCTTGCTTAATTTTATTCATAACATTTATTTCTGTCTAAAATTATTTCATTCACTTCTACATTAATGTTGTCTGCTTCTGTCCTTTAAATACTGGTCCCAAAAGGGCAGAAATTTTTATTTGTCTCATGTACTGCTGTGTCCCCAGTGCCTAGCACCAGGGTCTGCCATACAGTACGTGCTCAAGAAATGTTTTTCAGATAACGACTCCTGTTTCATTTGCAAAAACACACATTGAGACGCCAACTCAGGAGTCCTATATGGGGCTCCTGTGCTGGTCTCTCGGGGTCAGGAGAGGAATCACCCTGGCACTTTTTGCCCAGGATCCCATCCCTCAACCCAAGGCCGAGGCGCTGGTGACGATGCTGATGAAGGACTTGTCCCACCCGACTTCTATCCCTCCAAGGGGCTGACACAGGGCTTTTGGGCAGTGGCTGTCGGTCCTCGCTGACCTCTATCCTTTTGCTCCTTTGCCTTCCAGAAAGATTTGCCCCTGCCCCGGAAAAGCAGCAGGTGAGCCCTGGGGGAGAGATGCGCGGGGCTGATGGCCCTTTCTCCAGCTCGGGTAGGGGCGCCAGGCGCGCGCGCGGGCGGGGCCAGGCGCGCTGGTGCCCAGCAGCGCCCCCTCCTGGCGGGCGGTAGCCGCAGGCCTTTCCCCTCCCCCGCCCTCCCCTGCCCGCTGCGGCTCCAGCCTCCGCCCCGCGCTCGCTCCCCGCGCCGCCGCTGCCGCTGCCGCACCTGCCACCATGTCGCCGCCGCCGGGTCATGTCTGACTCTCTCTGGATCGCGCTTTCCAATTTTTCGATGCCCTCCTTCCCTGGCGGCAGTATGTTCCGCCGGACCAAGAGGTAGACCCCCGATCCCTCAGACCCTGACCCGGCCCTTCCCCCAAAGCCGCCCTCCTGCTGCTGCTGCAGGGCGGGGCCCGGGATGCTGCACCAGGTCCAGCTGCGCCAGAGGTGCCCGCGCTGAGCCTTCCTGCCGGGGTTGGGGCTAAATGGGGGGCAGTGTGGGCCGAGACTCGGGGGGACTGCACGCTAGAAAGGATCGCCGCGGGGGGAGGGGGCTGCGCCTGGTGGGGGATTGCGGCGCCTTTGTCTGCTGGTGCTGCGGGTTCCCGAAGCCGGAGGGCGAAAGTAGGGGAAGAAGGGGAGGGTGGGGGGCTTAGCACCCTCAGAACAATAGCCCCAGCCTGGCCTCCCCTCACCGCCATGCCGCGTGCTCTGGCCGCGCAAATATGCTCAGTCACTGCTCTGGGCGGGGGGTGAAGGGAGTGGAGGGGCTGAAGGGTCCCTCTTTGGAAGCTGGGATTCTGAGGTGCAGAATGAAAGGGGGGGGCTTTTATTATAGCCCAGCCGCCCCTCCCAAAGAACACAGCCTCATATGAAAAATAGTGACACACAGAGTCACGCAGGACATGATGTCACACACACATACACACACAACAGCCCTAGTGTCCCAGATACACCCGGGAGTCGCCGCGAGTTCCCAGCCATACAGTGGCCATAGGTCAGAGGCACGCACAGACACGCAGGGACACTTCCAGAATCACACAGACAAGTAAGTCTGCAGGCACAGTGCAGCGTACACCCAGGAAGATGTCACTTGTGTGGTGATACACACACACACAACTGTGCCATCTGAGATGCACAGAGACACATATGTGGCAATGACATCTGTGCAATGTCACAGTATACAATATCACCTAAGCATGTCACATGCTGTGTCACACAGATGACAGAATGACCCAGAGAGTCAGAGACACACACACAGTACCACAGGTTTTCACACATTTTCATCTGTGTCACACACGGTGGCATGCTCAGATGTGCCCAGTGTCACAGGGTGTTAAACTCACACACATAGAGAGGTGTAGATCATCTATATGCTGTATCACACATATACAGATGCCATACGTGGACACACATGGTGAATATCACACTCGGACACAAGGACAGTGTCTCATACAGACTCCAACTGCTACACAAAAGTATAGACACAGCAGAAATCATGCATGAGGTACACTTTACAGCCCACAGTGGCACATCTAGTCATGGACAAGTGGCTAGACAGACTGTGTCAGACAGACACACAAAGCCACAGGTCACATCACACAAGATAAACTCAAGGGCTGTCACACATGATGTCACACTCGAGTGGTCCCAGTGCTGAACTCACACACCTGGTGCCACGCCTGGATCCACACAGCAAATGTCATGCAAAGACCCAAAGACACATAGACACGAGAATCTCCATTGGTATCACGTGGACATGACTATCACCCCATACATGGTCACATGTGAACCATCCACACCAGGAGGCTTGCACCAACACATCACATATGCATCCTCTCCCATATACAGTCCTCCTCTGAGCAGTCCTTTGGGGGCACATTTGAGCACCCACTCGGTTGGGAGACAGGTAGGAGGGATCTGAGATGGGAAGGTGATGGGTCGAACCCTCAAACTCACTGGGTTACGGCCGGGTCCGGCTCCCTGCCTCGCCTTCCCCGCAGCTGCCGCACCAGTAACCGGAAAAGCCTCATCCTGACCAGCACTTCGCCCACGCTGCCGCGACCCCACTCCCCCCTGCCAGGACACCTGGGTAAGACAGGTGATGGGTTTGCGGGCCAGACTAGTGAAGGCGGGGCCATAGGAAAGGAGTGTGTCCATGCCACAGGAGGGGTGGTCCAGAGTTTGGACACAGAGGACCTGGATTGGACAAGGGGCGGGGCCCTCCTTGTGTGGGCTCGGCGGTTCCGCAAAGGGACGGGCATTTGTGTGCGGAGGCCCAGGAGGAGCTTGTTTGGAAAGGGGATGGGGCAGAAAGGAGGAGCCATCCTTAAGGGGCGGGGCTCCCCAGAAAAAGGCGGGATCGACCCGAGGAGGGGCTGGGCTGACTTGGTAGCCAAAACATGTTTTGGGGAGGGGCCACAGCTAAGGTAAATGGCCCATTCATACACGGGTGAGATTAGACTAAGGAGACAAGCTGCTGTTTGGAACCCGCTTTGAGGATCAGGAGGTCTGATGGGATTGCCTCCCACGCCTGGCCTGAAGATCCCCCTCTTTCTGCCACAGGTAGCAGCCCCCTGGACAGCCCCCGCAACTTCTCCCCCAACACCCCAGCCCATTTCTCCTTTGCCTCTTCCCGAAGGTGAGTCCCTCTCCCCAGGGCCCCCAAACCCTGGCCATACCCTCCCCAGCCACCGTCTGGGCCACCATCTGTTCCCCTCATCACTGCATCTGAGTCAGAGCCTGAGGGACCGGCAGAGTGCCCCCAAAGTCCTGGCGGGAACAGGCGCCCAGCATTAGGGGCGGGACCACAAGAAGGCGAGGCCAGTCGCCTGTTCAGAATGGGGAAGGGGCGGGGCTTCCATTGCCGCGGAGCGAAAGCGCTTGCGCTTTGGTCCCGGGGTCTTCGTCTCCCAAGCCTGGCTCTCCAGGCCAGGCGTTCCCATAGTAACAGGACAGGGTAGCAGGGATGAAGTGCGCAAGCTCAGACTGCTTGCTACCCATCGAAGGACTAGGTCCATGATGTGGGGGAGGGCGCCTAGGGCTATTTCCCCAGAAGACCCAAGAGGAGGAATCTCAGATTTCCCTCCGGAGGTTCTGTGGGTTTCTGGAGTGTCCCTGAGATGAATTTTCTGAGGAGCTTTGGCAAAATCGGGGGAGGAAGAGAGAATCTTTGATTTTGAGGGGGAAACGTCTAGGATTCACCAGGGTGTTTTGCGGATCTCTTTTTCATCGAAATTTATTCATTCTAAAAACGTCTGAACAGCTACTGTGTTCTGAGAACTGGGGTATGGGGTGAACCGCATCCCTTCTGTAACCTTGGAGTTGAGTTTGGGCAAGCAACACAGATCACTGCAAAGGCTGGTGACAGTTTTGGTGGGGGGGAGTCACAGGAGACTGTGGGGACAGAGGATGGCTCCTCTGGGAGGGTGGGGGTTTCCCCTCGACCATGGAATTCAGCTGAGGGCAATGGGGAGTCAGAAAATATTGGACTGGATGTGGTCACCTACATGGAGGGTGAGCTGAGCCAGGACACTGCCTGAGGAGAGGAGTCCAGTGCATGGGAATGTGTGTCCCTGTGAAAGTGCAATCTGTGTGCTGATGTGGATGTGTGTGTGTGTGTGAGGTCATGAATACGTGAGGCAGCCCACGCCTGCACATGGATCCATGGGTGTGAGAGTGAACGTGTGTGACTGTGTGCTGGTAGGGTTGTAAATGTGTGTGTGAATAGCTGAGGAAACATGTACCTCCATGCGTGACTGCATGTGAATGTGTAATTTGTGTGGGAGTGTGAATGGGTGTGTAGCCCTGTGAGAATTTGAATGTGTGACTGAGTGCGAGAGGGTGTCTTCAGTGTGTGTCATGTTAATGTGACAGACTAGAGTGTGTGGGGGAGTGTGTCTGTATATGTCAGAGTGTGAGTACCAGGTCTCTCTGTTTGTGTCTTTGTAAGTGTAGGTCTTATTTTGCATGTGTGATTGTGTGTTAGCCTGGAAACGTGATATTTGGGTCCACAAATGGGACAGTGAGGGGCTGCCCTGGTGGTTCAGATGGTAAAAAATCTGCCTGCGATGCAGGAGACCCAGATTCAATCCCTGGGTCAGGAATATCCCCTGGAGAAGAGAATGGCAACCCACTCCAGTGTTCTTGCTCAGAGAACCCCATGGACAGAGGAGCCTGGCGGGCTACAGCCCATGGGGCTGCAAACAGTTGGACACGACTGAAGCGACTTAGAGCACACACACACACATACACAAGCTAATGAATGCCTGTGAGTATCTATGCTGAAGAGTCACGTGGTGTGAATGTGTCTGACTTTCAGTGTGTGAACTCAACCATACTAGTAACAGGATTGGATATGGCCAGAAGAGTGATTGTGTCTATGGGATCTCGTGTCAGTGTGTACGTGCTTATGAGGAAGGGAAGTTTCTTCTCTGAAAAGACTCAAATGATCTTCCTCTGAGAATTTTCTCAGAGGGAATCCTCTAGGGGTCATCTTTTGGGGTCCCTCTGGGATGACTTCCTTGAGTGGACTTTTTACTCTGGGGGCTTGTTTGGCTTGAGGATGAGGGTCATGGGAAGGAGCAGAGGAGACTGATCTTTGCTCTGGGTCCCGGGTGCCTGGCTGGTAGATTTCTTCTTCACCTCCTTAACCCTGAGGGCCTTCAGGGATCTCAGAGCATAAATGTATCCTCCCACCCCCCAACCCTGGCCATGGTCAGAGGCTTCTCTCACACCTTGAGGAGTGGGGGGACTGATGGGGCCTGGCAGCCTCTGAGAAAGTTGGCTGGTTTCCAGGGCGGATGGACGCCGTTGGTCTCTGGCTTCACTCCCTTCATCTGGCTATGGCACCAACACACCCAGCTCCACTGTCTCGGTGAGTGTGGCAGGCGGGGCCAGTGGGTGGGAGCCGCAGGGGGCCTACTGGACTGGCTTTAGTAAGAGCTTTGGGTTTCTCTAGTTCTCCAAAGGTGTCACCTGTCCATCTCTTCATGTTCCAAGTCTCTTCCAAGGTCCTGTTCTCCACCTTCAATATATCTTTTTGGGGTTCCTACTCACTGTGGACTCAGTTTACAGATAAATGACATTAAGGCTCACGTGTTAAGCCACTTGCCCAAGTGTTTGCAGCTGGCCAGGGCCAGGCCACATCCTTCACCTGGAACCATTTGCTCACCCACCGCAATACGCAAAGTCTGTCTCTCCGTCTGCCTCCTTTCAGACCTCTCTGGTTCGCTTGTCCATACATTGGTATGATGCTCAGTAGACATTTATCACGTGACTTTCATGTGGCAGGTGGGGCTCTACAAGCTGGACCAGGGCCCAAGGATTCACAGAGCCCTCATGGGAGGAGTCAGATATGTAAGAAGGCATTTACAACTTGGGGTGCCGGAGTGGTCAGAGCTGTGATGAGGGTAGCATAAGGCAAGGTGATGACAGCAGAGGGGAGGCACCTGACTAAGCTGGAGGGAGGGTCAAGGAAGCTTTCCTGGAAGAGGTGGCATTGAAGCCAAGACAAAGGATCAGCAGGGGGTTGGCAGATGGAAGAAGGGAGGGAAGAGTGTTCCAGGAAGAGGGAACAGCATGTGCAAACTCTTAGCGGCAACAGAGAACTTCACACATTGGGAAAGTTGAAAATAGCCTGTGTGGCTGGAGCTTTGGGTTGGAAGTGGCAGAATGGAGGTGATGCAGGCAGCAACACTCACGCTGTGGCTTCTTGGCCAGGGTGGCAAGGTGGATTTTATTCTAAATGTGGTGGGAAGCCAGAGAAAGGTTTTTTTGTTTTAGATGAAGATTTTAGTCTGAACTATTAATATTTGAAATTATGATTCTGAGTGTCAAATATTGGGCTTCCCCGGTGGCTTGGCAATAAAGAATCTGCCTGCAATGTTGGAGATGCAGGCTCCATCTCTGGGACAGGAAGATCCCCTGGAGGAGGGCACAGCAACCCACTCCAGTATTCTTGCCTGAGAATCCCAAGGACAGAGGAGCCAGGTGGGCTACAGTCCATAGGGTCCCAAAGAGTCAGACATGACTGAAGTGACCTAGCACACAGGCACACATGTCATAGATTATGTACACTGAGGAGATTATTTTAATAGGTAATGACGGGGTGGGGAGTTTTAAGCAGGAAAGTGAGTGATGTCATGTGGAAAAAGATTATTCTGCCAGCAGAATCAGGTGGCTGTCCTTGTGTTTCTCCACTGATGTCTGGGTCTGTCATTGCCCCAACTGCATACCATGCCCGGACCAGGGACTAAGCAGAACCAAGTTCCTGCTCTGGAGGAGCAGAAAGTAATAACAAATAAGTCATAAGATGTACAGTAATAAGCCAGGAGACAAGAAGTCAGCAAGAAGCGAGTTGGGGAAACGAAAGAGAACGATGGGTGTGGTCAGAGGAGGATGCCTAAAATGTGGCTTTAAAGCAAAGACTTGGAGGAGTGATCCATAGTAGATGTGGGAGAAACAGAGGGAACAGTCAGTGAAAAGGCCTGGAAGCAGGACTGTGCCTGGCTTGTTCAAAGACCATCAAGGAGGCCTGTGCAGTTGGAGCAGAGAAGGTTGGGTGTGGGGGCGGGGGGGGGGGGCGAGAGTGGGAGGAGGTGGTGGCAGACAGGGTTAGATCTTGAAAAGACCTTGTGGGCTATGGAGAGGACTTAGGCATTCACCAGGAGTAAGGTGGGAGCCCTGGAGAGTTCTGAACAGAAGAGGCGTCTGTGACTTGACTTGGGTTTTCACAGGCTCTCTCGGGCCACACTCATGTCTGTGTCCCTGCTCCCCTGTCTATCGCCAGGAATCCCAAGCTGGGCCTTGGGATCCAAGGATCATAAGTCAGGTCCAGATTCTGGCCTTGCTCAGTGGCCCGCCAGCCGCGGGAGCCCCAGGCCAGGGTCCCGAGCTGTGGGGGGACCGTGGTGACCTGACCCCGGCCCTGCCCCTCCCCCCAGTCTTCCTGCTCCTCCCAGGAGCGTCTGCACCAGCTGCCCTACCAGCCCACCGTGGATGAGCTCCATTTCCTCTCCAAACACTTCGGCAGCACCGAGAGCATCACAGACGAGGATGGCGGCCGCCGCTCCCCTGCCGTGCGGCCTCGCTCGCGGAGCCTCAGGTGGGTCTGCCTCCCCCTCCATGAACAACCTGGTGGGTCTGGGGGCTGGTGCCTTGCGAGACCCTCGTCTGCAGTTTGGGAGGGAAGGGGCTGGACGCAATGGGCTTCTCTCTCCGCAGTCCCGGGCGATCCCCCTCCTCCTACGACAACGAAATCGTGATGATGAACCATGTCTACAAGGAGAGGTTCCCGAAGGTGAGGCGGGGCCGGGGGCGGCCGCAGGGAAGCGGGGCGGCCGGAGCCCTCGCTCACCTTAGCTCCGCGCGCCCCCTGGTGGCCGGCGTCGCGGCGTGCAGGCTCCTGGCAGAAACAACCTCCGGGCCGAGCCCCGCGCGGGCATCCCCGCCTTGCCTCCCTCCCTCCCGCAGGCCACCGCGCAGATGGAAGAGAAGCTGCGCGACTTCGCCCGCGCCTACGAACCGGACAGCGTGCTGCCGCTGGCCGACGGCGTTCTCAGCTTCATCCACCACCAGATCATCGAGCTGGCTCGAGACTGCTTGACCAAGTCCCGCGACGGCCTCATTACCACCGTCTACTTCTACGAACTGCAGGAAAACCTGGAGAAGCTGCTGCAGGACGTGAGTACCCCGAGGGGCCAACCCCACCTCGGGCTCTGAACCCCCAAAACTGGCCCAATGTCCCTATCCTTTCCTTCACGCCACATCCATTCAGGGGGCGCCTAACATGTGCCAAGTGGCTGGTGTGGAGCCGAAGACTGAAGAGTGGAGGAGAAAGACTAGATCCCAACTCTAGATCTGATGGAGGAAGTAGGAATCATTTTTTTCCCCACAAAATGCACCTTTTGCCTTTATCAAAATCACTATATTGTTATACCAAGATTTTCACAATATTACATGGTGATGCTGACAGTACTATTAATAATTTAAGTTTCTTGAAACTTCTCTGGCGGTCCAGTGGTTAAGACTCCGCTTCCAATGCAGGGGACACAGGTTCGATCCCTGGTCGGGGAATTAAGATCTCACAGGCAGCGTGGCTTGGCCAAAGTTTCTTTCATTTTTTTCCCCACTGTTTTAATTAATGTTTATTGATTTATAGTTGATTTACAATGCTGTGTTAGTTTCAGGTGTACAGCAAGTTGAATCTGTTATACATAGACATATATACACTCTTAGATTCTTTTCCCATATAGGTCATTACAGAGTATTGAGTAGAGTTCCCTGTGCAATACAGTAGGTTCTTATTAGTTATCTGTTTTATATACGGGGTTTCCCTGGTGGCACTGGTGGTAAAGAACCTGCTTGCCAATGCAACAGACATAGAAACTTGAGTTCTGTCCCTGGGTTGGGAGGATCCCGTGGAGAAGGGCATGGCAACCCATTCCAACATTCTTGGTTGGAAAATCCCATGGACAGAGGATCCTGGTGGGCTACAGTTCACAGGGTTGCAGAGAGTTGGACACGACTGAAGTGACTTAGCGTACAGAAAGCACATCAGTACCAGTCTCCCAGTTTATCCCTACCCCACCCCCAGGAAGCAGGAATTTAACTTCGCTCACCTCTGCAGGTCTCTACTCAAATGCTGCCTTCTTGGGTGACATTACGACTGAGAGTAGGATGAAGCAGGTGATTCCCCCCCCCTTTAGAACATTAATGATTGAACAAATTGAAAAGAAAATATGTTAAAACTTAATGTTAATGTATGGCAAAACCAATACAATATTGTAAAGTAATTAGCCTCCAATTAAAATAAATAAATTTATATTTAAAAAAAACTTAATGTTAAGTTAAAATATTTTATAATTAAACCAAAATTTTCTATAATTTTACTTTCCTGGTTTTAATGGAAACAAACTAATCAATTGTATTTTTATTAAAACCATTAATCATTTGAAAAACAAAAACACATAAAGATTGCCCCACTTGTTTTTTTTTTTTTTGCTGTACCACACAGCTTGGGAGATCTTAGTTCCCCAACTAGGGATTGAACCTGGGCCCACCGGGGAAGTCCCTACACTTTTTCTTTTGAATCAGTTTCCAGTAGGGCTTGGCTTAGCCCTCTGGGATCCTGTCCTTATTTAAATTTCACTGAGACTTCCCTGGCAGTCCAGGGGTTAGAACTCGGCGCTTTCAGTGCTAGAACCCAGCTGGTTTCAATCGTTGGTTGTAGTATTGACTTTGATGGGCATGATAGAGAAATTAATATATGGCCTGTTCGATAGAAGACAAGAACATGCGAGCAGAGTAATGGCGATTGAGGGTCTTAGCAGTAGGTAGGGCGCAATTTTGAATTGGAGGGGGTCAGGGCAAGCCTCCATGAGGAGTTGATAGCTGAGCAGAGACTTAAAATAGGAGAAGTAGGGAGCCATGGAGAGATCCGAGGAGAGAGGATGCTAGGCAGAGGGATTTTTAACTTGGCCTGGACTGTAGAATTGCTTTGAAGATAGATTGAATGACTGAACATTTTAGGACCATGTTTGCTATAACAATAATGATGATTTCTACCATGTGGCCTGAGTTTTCTCACCTGTACAATGGGACAGTAGCAGCAGTATTGTCCTTTCCTGTGGGGATGGAAGAGGAGCCTGGCCAGGAAAGGCTCCTGTGAACCCCACTCGCACTGTGCCCACATCCCAGGCCTATGAGCGTTCCGAGAGCTTAGAGGTGGCCTTCGTCACTCAGCTGGTGAAGAAGCTGCTTATTATCATCTCACGTCCAGCCAGGCTGCTGGAATGCCTGGTGAGGGGGCTGGGCATGGGCATGGGAGGAGGTGCTGGAGGTGGGGGGCTGGCTAGTGCCCCTTGGAGGTCACCCCAAACTCACCCTGCCTTGCCTTAGGAATTCAATCCCGAGGAGTTCTACCACTTGCTGGAGGCGGCTGAGGGCCATGCTAAGGAGGGCCACCTTGTCAAAACAGACATCCCCCGATACATCATCCGCCAGCTAGGCCTCACCCGTGACCCCTTTCCAGGTGCTGACTGCTCGGTGCTGGGGACTCTGGGTGGGCTGACTGGGACCCAGGCCTTGACTCACTCCCATTCCCCTCCTAGATGTGGTGCACCTGGAGGAGCAAGACAGTGGCGGCTCTAACACACCCGAGCAGGACGACCTTTCTGAGGTGAGGCCCGGAGGCGTGGGCAACGTGCTGGTCCGGCCCTACTGGTCGGGGCTCACCGCCTGGCTCTTGGTCCTCAGGCTGAGCAAATGTCTCGGTCCCCGCTCTGAGCCTCAGTTTCCCCACCTGTAAAATGGGTTAATAATAGCTCTTCCTCCACAGGCAGTTTTCTTTTTATGATTAAATACACAAAACATAAAATTTGTGTTTAATTTTTTTAAACGTACACTTAAACAAGTTTAAAATGAACAATTTGTTGTTATTTACTGCGTTGTGAGGCCATTTCCACCATCTAGCCCCTAAACATTTTCATCATACCAAAAGGAAACCTTGTACCCATGAAGTAGTTTCTCTCCGTCCCCTCCCTCCCCCACAGCCCCTGGCAACCACTGATCTGCTTTCCAGATCTTTCCGTCTCTATGGAGACTGGGTCTGGATATTTGCTGGGTCTGGAGATTTCATATAAATGGAATTATTCACTCTGTGGCCTTTGGTGGCTGGCATAATGTTTTCAAGGCTTCCCCATGCTATGGCATGAATCTGTGCTTCGTTCCTTTTCGTGGCTGAATAGTATATGCCACGTTTTGTTTATCCATTGCTCACTGATGGGCCTTTAGGCTGTTCACATCTTTTAGCTGTTGCGTGAATAGTGCTGCTGTGAGTATTTGTGTACAAGTATCTGTTTGAACAACTGTCTCAGTTCTTTTAGGTATTTACCTGGGAGTGGAACTTCTGGGTCACATGGTAACTCTATATTTAATTTCTTGAAGAAATCTGTATGGACTTTTGAATGGGTTGACTGTCTCTATGTGCTAACAACTCACACAAAAATTACTTAATTCCACCCACAGGCCAACCACACTTTGGTAGATGTTCCCCATGTCTGGTGGAGGTTACCCACCATAATGGCCATACATGTGTTTTCTCTGAGCTGCCTAGTGTTTTCAAAAGTGTGAAACAAAATATAGAAATCAGAAGATTAAAGGTAAAATCTGGGTTTGTGCCTTTTTAAAAAGAATCAAAAGTTCTAACAAGACTGTGATGGAACCAGCTGGCGTTGAATGAGGGCTGGCCTATGACACGGGGTTACCTACACCCCCGTCACCCGTGACTCTCACCGGTATGCCTGGTCCCTGAAGGCATTTGGGTTTGTGTCCTTTGTTTCAGATTATGTCTATGAATTCACATACACTCACACACACACATCTGTCCTGTATTTTAAAAAATCTCATTATACCATTATATGCCATTTAATTTTTTGAATAGGTAATGGAATGACATCACTCACAAGTCTAAAACTCTAAAAAGGTATTTATCTTTAATTGTTGTTTGTAGATCCGTTGTAATTCCGTTCAATCAAACTTGTTAATTGAGTGATTCAAATCTTCCATCTTCCTATTCATTTTTCTTTTTTTGCCAGATTGATTTGATAGTTTCTGAGAGAGATGTGTTAAGTTTGTCTTGAGTAATTTCTCTTTGTAGTTCTGCCAACGTTTCTGTCAAACTTTTTTGGGCTACGTTCTAAGGAACATAGAAGTTCAATATTTTTAAACTTCATAGATCTTTTTGTGAACTGTTAATGTAATAAATCTCTTGTCCCTATGAAAAATAAAAATTATTTTCAAAAATGGTATACAGCAAAAAATCTTATACCCACTCTTGTCCCCCGTACCCATATTACCTCAAATATAATTATATTTTGTCCCTCTTTTTACATAAAATCATACAGTACACATTGTTCCTTGTTTTTCCCCCCATTTAATAAAGTACTTCAGAGAACTTTCTGAATAAGTGTACAGAAATATTTTTCATTTAAAAAAAAAGAAAAAAAAACAAACAGTGGAAAAGGACTTCCCTGGCAGTCCAGTGGTTAAGACTCTGCTTCCACTGCAGGGAGCATGGGTTCAATCCCTGGTTCAGGAACTAAGATCATGTGTGCCACACGGTATGGCCAAAAACAAACAAACAACAACAACAAAATAGTAACACAATATTCCTTTATATTATATCCCTTCGTATTTTATTTAACCAATTTCCTATGTATGGGTTATTTCCAATCTTGCAATGAGTAAGAAAATATGTGTCTGTCATTTTTTTTTTTTTTTACAAAAGTTTATTCTTAAATGTACAATAGGCTCCAAGACAACACTTCATTCTAGCTATAGGTGGCAATAGATATTATGGCAGGGAATCCAGATGTTTAAACAGGAATGGCGCTAAGGGTCATCGTTGCCTCAGGCACAAGGAACAGCTTACTTTTTGCCAGATTTCTTAGTTCCACCGGTGGCCAGGGGGCCTTTCCTTGTGGCCTTTGCTTTTAGCTCCTCAAGTTTCTTCTGCTCCTCCTTCTGCTTCTGCCTGAATACCTTATCTTCCTCGTCCATCTCCTTGGCTTGCTTCTTGGGCTGCTTTTTCTTGCCAGTTTTGCGGCCTGACATGGCACCTGCCGCCCCTACCCCAGACCCTGCCGCCCCTTCCCCAGACCCTGCCGCCGGAAGCGGAGCTCCCCGTTCCAGCCCCTGTGCCTCTCTGTGTCATTTTTCACACGTGAAAGCATATCTATAGCATGAATTCAAAAGTGTAAAAAAACTTTTTTAAGGTGAAAATTGCTGGATTAAAGGAAGCATACATTTGTAATTCTGATATACACCAAGTACCTTTAATGAGACTGTACCAATTTATACTCCCAACAGCAAGGTATAGAAGTATCTGTTTCTGCACAGCTTTGCCCACAGAATGTGCCAGGCTTTTGGATTTTTTTTTTCCTGCCAATCTACTGTGTGAAAAATGGTATCTTAGAGTAGTTTTAGCTTGCCTATCTGTCATTATTTGTGACGTTCAACATTTTTTTCACATGGTTAACAGCTCTAAGTCTAGTTTACATATCTTGTGTATTTTTTCTCTTCAGTTGTTAATGTTATTGTTGATTTCTGGGAGCTTTTTATATATTAGGATGATCAGCCATTTTGTAGGTTTCTTTCCTAATTAAGAGAAGTTTGTTATATGACTTCACTGTCAGCCAGTCTTGGGTTTAAGTTCTGACTTTGTTACTCCCTCACTGTGGCACTTGGATGAAGGACTCATTCACTGACTTTGTGCCTCAACTTCCCCATGTGTTAAGTGGAATACCAAGAGTCTCAGTCTCATGATGATGATGATGATGATGGTGCCGTGGTCTCCATCTTTCCTCCGCAGGGCCGCAGCACCAAGGCTAAGAAACCGCCTGGAGAGAATGACTTTGAGACCATAAAGCTCATAAGCAATGGTGCCTACGGGTGAGCCACCCGGGGCTCTGGCGGGGGGAGGGTGGCGGAGGCCGGGTGTCTCGGAGGTGACGGCCGGTCCTCGCTCTCTCCCCCTGCAGCGCCGTCTACCTGGTGCGGCACCGGGAAACAAGGCAGCGCTTCGCGATGAAGAAGATCAACAAGCAGAACCTGATCCTGCGCAACCAAATCCAGCAGGCCTTCGTGGAGCGCGACATCCTCACGTTTGCCGAGAACCCCTTTGTGGTCGGGATGTTCTGCTCGTTCGAGACCCGGCGCCACCTCTGCATGGTCATGGAATATGTGGAAGGTGTGGGCGCCTGCAGGGCTGTGGGGAAGATGAGGGGATGGCCGCTAGGGGTAGCCTGCCCAAACCCCAGTCACCATGTTGACTATCCACCTGTGTGTTTAGTTTATCCACTCATTTATTCATCCAGCCATTGTTCAAACATTCCATCTGTTTATTTCTACCCAGTCATCTGTTGATTTATGTTTTCTTTTTTTTTTAATTTATTTATTTGTGGCAGGGCTGCTTCTGCATTGCTGAGTGTGGGTTTTCTCTAGTTGTAGCAAGCAGGGGACTACTCTAGTTGCAGTGCATGGGCTTCTCACTGGGGTGGCTTCTCTTGTTGGGGGGTACAGACTCTAGAGCACTTAGGCTCAGTAGTTATGGCACACCAGCTTAGTTGCTCTGCGGCATGTGGGATCTTCCCTGCAGGGATCAAACATGCATCCCCTGCGTTGGCAGGCGAATTTTTAACCACTGGACCTCGAGGGAAGCCTGATTTATCTGTTTTAATTTCTCTCAGTATGGGTACATCCATTCCATTATCCATCCATCTATCCTCCTTCCTTTCATCTGTTCATTTGCTAATCCTTCCACTTTTCTATCCATATATCTACATGCCATCTCTCCATCTATCCATCCGATTACCCATCTATTTGTCCATCCATGTATCTGTTTATCCATTACATCTTTATTTATTTTATTCAAGTGTAGTTGATGTACAATATTATATTACATTTATTTTTAAAGATTTATCTATTTTTTACTGTGCTGGTCTTTGTTGCTATGGGCTTTCTCTGGTTGGGGCAAGTGGGGACTACTCTTCATTGCAGTGCTTTGGCTCTTCATTGCAGGGCCTCTTCTCTGGAGCATGGGCTGTAGGCACTAGGGCTTCAGTACTGGCATTCCGGCTTCAGTAGTTTCAGCTTGAGGTCTCTAGAGTGCTGACTCAGCAGTTGTGGACCACCAGCTTAGTTGCCCCACGGCATGTGGGATTTTCCCAGACCAGGGGTTGAACCC
This sequence comes from Bos taurus, assembly GCF_002263795.3. Classification (NCBI taxonomy): domain Eukaryota; kingdom Metazoa; phylum Chordata; class Mammalia; order Artiodactyla; family Bovidae; genus Bos; species Bos taurus. Next base: position 12,689,500 of record NC_037334.1, on the reverse strand, counting down.
GTGTCCCCTGCATTGGCAGGCAGACTCCTAATCACTGGACTACCAGGGAAGCTCCCACATCTATTAAAAAAAAGTAATAGACTTCCTTTTTTAGAGCAGTTTTAGGTTTATAGAAAAACTGACTGGAAAGCTCAGAGAGTTCCCAGGTATTCACTCCACTCCTGCTCTATTTCCTCTGCTGTTCACATCTTGTGATACCTTGGCTACAATTGATGAACACATACTGTACATTATTATTAACTAAATTATATTAGGGTTCACTGTGTTGTGCATCTGTTTTGCATCCATCCCTCTTTTTCTATATCTAGGCATTCATTCATCCATCTGTTTATTCACCTGCCTATTTAACATCCATCTATCTACCACCATCTATTTACCTATTTATTAATCTGTCATCCATCCATCCCTCTTTCCATCCATCTATTTACTATTCTTATTTGTATTCATTCATCCAAACCTCCACACTAGCAGCTATCTCATTTTATCTAGTTAGCAGTCTAACTCCATCTGCTTATTCACAATTAATCCCTTTACCATCCCTTTACCATCCATCCAAGCATCCAATCACCACTATATATGTTTTTCATCTGTTTATCTAACCATCCCAAATATTAATCCATCCATCTTCCAAACACAGAAGGACTACGATTACACACATGATCTCACAGGGCTACAGCTGTGCCACCTCCAAGTCTTAATTGACCGTTAAGTCACTCAACAGATGTCCCTTCATCATCTCCTTCATGTCACATGCTTTGCTGGTGACACAGTGGAGACCTGGACAGATACACCTTTCCCTCACAGAGGGAATAGACCTACAATAAAACATACAATAAAACTGTATACAATAAACAAGGAAAAGAAGCTAAAAAAGAAAAAGGTTGTTTCATATAGTGAGGATGGCAACAAGGGACATAGAGCTCAAGGAGGCCATGGACACTCTGTTTTCTGCATAATGTTTGTAGGGATTATCTGGGGTTATGGCCAGATTCAGATTCCTGGGCCCACCCTGAGAAAGTCTGATTAGTTACTTTCTGACACTGAGATAAATCTAGCTTTAGGGAAAATTAGGAAAGAGAGAAATTTATCAACTTGTGGTTAAAAAAAAGAAAACTTTAGGAATGGCTTTATCTAGGTGCTCAAATTATGTTATTAGTACTCTCTCCATCTCTTGGGTCTATTTTCCCACGTGTGGACGTCCCAGTAAACAGGGCTTGATAGGGAATTCCCTGATCGTCCATGGTTAGGACTCCACACTTCTACTGCAAGCGGCATGGGCTCTGTCCCTGCTGGGGGAACTAAGATCTCACAAGCCACATGGCATGGCCAAAAATAAATAAAATGAAACAGGTCTTGATATAGTGAGGTTACCATCCAACAGATCCCAGCTTACATCCTATGAGCTTAGCAATGTTTGTGAAAAAAGAAGGAAAAGTCATTGACCGAACTTGGGTTACATGCTGACCCAGCAGCTAAACCTGGAAGGAAATCTGACCCTTGTGAGAAAAAGGAGAAATGGAAGCTGAGGGAGACTAAAATATGAATGCTGCTGACAGTAAATCTGGTGGGGCAAAGTAATTTATATTTTAAAACCTCAGACCCTCAAGGTTCAGACTCCAGACCAGGGTCCATTCTCCCAGACTCAGTTCATAAGCGGGCAGCCTCAGTCCCAACCAAACTTTACCTCCACCATCAACTCCCTGCCTGACCCAACCTCTCTCTGAGGTTGGGTGTAAACCAATCCCTTCCTGTGTAAAATCAACTGATTGTGCTGACTTTGGAGCATGGCTAAGAAAACAAGAGAAGCCTGGCAGAGGGCACTCCCAGTGGAAGCTGGGAGAGGAAGGCCCCTCTCTGAGCCTCAGTTTTCCTTAGCTGTAAAATTGGGGCCATGTGAGAAGAGAACTTGGTGCTATGCTGCCTGCTGAATGCTCAGCTCTGGCCCAGGGTTGCCTCCCTCTTCACATGCGTCCATTCCTTCACCCCCAGGGGGGGACTGCGCCACCCTGCTGAAGAACATTGGGGCACTGCCTGTGGAGATGGCCCGCATGTACTTTGCTGAGACAGTGCTGGCGCTGGAGTACTTGCATAACTACGGCATCGTGCACCGCGACCTCAAGCCTGACAAGTGAGCCTTGACCTTCGCCATCATTCCTTCCCTGTCCCTCAGGGGTTGGGGGAGCCCTGGCACAGAAGGGCCAGGAGTGAGAAGGACCGTCCTCACCTCTAAGACCCCAGTTTGCTTCTGCAGCCTCCTTATCACCTCCATGGGGCACATCAAACTCACGGATTTTGGCCTCTCAAAGATGGGGCTCATGAGCCTCACCACCAACCTCTATGAAGGCCACATCGAGAAGGACGCCCGGGAGTTCCTGGACAAACAGGTGTGTGTGCGGGAGTGGGGGTCACCACGGGTGGAGTGACCCGGCAGGACTGTGTGGGCCCTGAGCCTGGCATGGGAGGGGCACTGCTCCCCCAGGAGGCCCCTCCTGTGGCCAGGGCATGGGCTGACCACCTGCCCCCAGGTGTGTGGGACCCCAGAGTACATCGCACCCGAGGTCATCCTGCGTCAGGGATACGGCAAGCCGGTGGACTGGTGGGCCATGGGCATCATTCTCTACGAGTTCCTGGTGGGCTGTGTGCCCTTCTTTGGAGACACTCCCGAAGAGCTCTTTGGACAGGTCATCAGTGGTGCGTGCCTCTGCGGTGGGCAGGCAGGGGGCATGGAAACGAGGGAGGGCCCAAGGCCTCATGGACCTAAAAGCGAACCCCACCCTACACCTTGCTCTGCAGACGACATCCTGTGGCCTGAAGGGGAGGAGGCCCTACCCACGGATGCCCAGCACCTGATATCCAGCCTCCTGCAGACTAATCCCTTGATCCGTCTAGGTGCAGGTAGGGGAGGGTCTGCTGTGCAGAGAATATGATTTGAGGCAGGGGTGGGTGGGTAGTGGTGTCTGTTGTCCGTAGCAGGGCTTCCAGCGCTGTGTCCCTGGGCGGGAAAATGGGTGAGCTGGGCTGCTGGGCTACTGGGCTAGCCTGAAGTGTTAGCTGTGCAGTCGTGTCCGACTCTTTGCGACCCCATGGACTGTAGCCCATAAGGCTCCTCTTCCTCTGTTCATGGAATTCTCCGGGCAAGAATACTGGAGTGGGCAGCCATGCCCTTCTCCAGGAGATCTCGATCCAGGGATTGAACCTGGGTCTCCTGCATTGCAGGCAGATTCTTTACAGTCTGAGTCACCAGTGAAGCCTCGGCTAGCCATAGCTGTCGCTTAAATTCCTTCCCTGATCCAGCCCACTCCTTCCTCCCCAGGCGGTGCCTTTGAGGTGAAGCAGCACAGTTTCTTTCGAGACCTGGATTGGACAGGATTGCTGAGGCAGAAGGCCGAGTTCATCCCCCATCTGGAGTCTGAAGATGATACCAGCTACTTCGACAGTGAGCGGGGACAGCGGGTGGAATCCTTTGAGGGGGCCCTTGGGTATGGCCTGGGCTGGAACCCGGTTGGGTAGGAGACTAGCCCGCTAGAACAGAGAAGTGGGCTGAGGTCGTGCCGGGGGCGTGGCTTGGCAGAGGGGCGGGGCTCAGAGAAGAAAGGAGGTTGGGGTAGGGGTGGAGCCTGGACCGGAGTAAATTCTAAAATTGGGAATGAGCCTGGATTGCCGGGCGGTGCTAGGACCCAGAACAGCCAAGGGCCTGGGCTGGCAGAGGCGGAGCCAGGGTGGAGAGCACCATAGGTGGAGTCTAGGGGGTGTGGCTTTATGGAGGCGGGGCTACATGTAGCCTTGGAGAAAGTGGGACTGGGACTCAGCGTGGGGGCGGGGTCTGAATCAGTTACTAGTAAGGAGAAGGGGCGTGCGTGGCCAGGCTTGTAGGACCTAGACCTGACTTTCGTGGGAGTGTGATTTGAGGAGTGGACGTGCCCGCGGTCACTATCCACACCTCCACCCCAGCCCGCTCAGACAGGTATCACCACGTGAACTCCTACGATGAGGATGACACCACCGAGGAAGAGCCTGTGGAGATCCGTCAGTTCTCCTCCTGCTCCCCGCGCTTCAGCAAGGTGGGCCAAATTGGGGGGTAGGGATGGGATGAGTCCGGGGGAGGGCGGGGCAGGTGTTGAGGGAGGGAATGGAGGTGGGCTTGAAGTGGGCAGGGGCTCAGGAGGCTGTGGGGAGCAGGCACACAGACCTAAGGTCTCAGACTAGAGAATTTACAGAGGGAGTGAGGATCTGCGTGATGAGGCTAGTGGCAGAGGGGGTGGAGTGGGGGGAAGCAGCATAGTCTTGGAAGTGGCCTTTGGCATTAAAGTGAGTGAAGTCGCTCAGTCGTGTCCAACTCTTTGCGACCCCATGGACTCTAGCCTTCCAGGTTCCTCCACCCATGGGATTTTCCAGGCAAGAATACTGGAGTGGGTTCCTTCTCCAGGAGATCTTCCCGATCTCCTGGTCTCCCGCATTGTAGGCAGACGCTTTACTGTCTGAGCTACCAGGGAAGATGCCTTCGGCATTGAGTGGAATCTAATGAGAACCTGAACAGTATGGAAATGACCAACAGGAGGAGCGGCTAATCTGGACCGGGCGGGGTCAGGACCTGGGAATGGAGAGACTGAGCAGTGAGGGCGGAGCTAGGCCGTGGCGAGGCTGGGCACTATTTTATTTTGAGGAACAGCATGTAGCGGGGGTCACAAAGAATCGGACACGACTGAGCACACATACAATGTAGGGGGGTGCACGACCTAGCTTGGGAGAGGGTACGCATAACTGGATGAGACTTGGAGAGGTGAGATTCTTTACGGCTTGGGCAGGGCAGGATCTAGAATATGTCAGAGCCTCATTTCGTGGGGTGGGGCCAGAACTGAAGAATTGTGGGTGGTCGGGCTCGGTCCAGGAATGGGCAGGACCCAGCTTTACTAGGATGGAGCTTAGTTTGGCAGGCTCCAGTAGCGAGGTAGAGAATGAGATGGTTGGTTGGCATCATCGACTCAATGAACATGAGTCTGAGCAAACTCCAGGAGACAGTGAAGGACAGGGAAGCCTAGCGTGCTGCAGTCCCTGGGGTCGCAAATACTTGGACACGACTGAGCGACTGAACAACAGTAGCGGGAAGTTTACTGGTTCAGGAGGGAAGGCAGAACCTGGGGGTTGGACTTCCTTCCACTACCACTTGCAGGTGTATAGCAGTATGGAGCAGCTGTCGCAGCACGAGCCCAAGACCCCCGTGGCGGCAGCGGGGACCAGCAAGAGGGAGCCGACCGCCAAGGGCCCAGAGGAGAAGGTGACCAGCAAGCGGGAGGGCCTGGGTGGCCTGACCCTGCGCGAGAAGACCTGGAGAGGGGGCTCCCCGGAGATGTGAGCAAGGGCAGAGCTGGGTTTGGGGGCAGGGCCCAAAGGGGAGTAACTCCTCTGACGACGCCCCCTTTGCGCAGCAAGCGCTTCTCGGCATCTGAGGCCAGCTTCTTGGAGGGGGAGGCCAGTCCCCCGTTGGGCGCCCGCCGCCGTTTCTCTGCGCTGCTGGAGCCCAGCCGCTTCAGCACCCCGCAAGAGGAAGAGGATGAGGCTCGGCTGCGCAGGCCTCCCCGGCCCAGCTCCGACCCCCCAGGCTCACTGGATGCGCGGGCCGCCAAAGAGATACCTCCAGGGGATGGCGCCCCCAGCACTGGGGACTCGGAGGCTAGTAAGTGCCCCCTCCTGCTGCCTTCCCTAATTCCCCAGGGGCCATACATGATTGTTCAATAAGCCTGGTTACTGCTTATGCAAGTTCTCCTGTACTCTTCACACTCCAACCTGGGATTCTCATCAACATGAGAAAGACCCCTATTCCATGCTCAGTCAGTCAACAAATGTGTTTAAGCACTTCTCTGTGTCAGGAGCTGTTCCAGATGTATAGGGTACCTGCTCTTATGAAATTCACAATCCAGAAGGGAGAGAGGTAGGAAGAGCATTGCATGTAGAGGGAATACCATTTAAGAGAACTATGCCCTTGGACTGACCCCCTAACCCACCTGCTCTGTTGCAGCTGACCACCCAGGCGACCTCTGCCCACCCTCTAAGGATGGGGACCCATCAGGCCCCAGAGCCACCAATGACCTGGTTCTGCGCCGAGCGCGGCACCAGCAGCTATCAGGAGATCCCGCGGTAGAGAAGCGGCCTTCTCGAACCGGGGGCAAAGTCATCAAGTCAGCCTCGGCCACTGCCTTGTCTGTCATGATCCCTGCAGGTGATGCTGGGTCCAACCTGGCAGGGGATGGGCTGCCCCCATTGGTGCGTTTTCCCGGTCCACCATGATTTGCTCTGGGATGGGCCAATGAGAGCCCTGGGACTTTCACTTGGGAGGAGGGAGGAGCAGACACAGGGAGAGCTGTGTCTGTCCGCCCTGATCTCTGACCATGGGTCTGTGTCTGCAGTGGACCCACATGGGAGCTCACCTTTGGCTAGCCCCATGTCCCCGCGATCTCTCTCCTCCAACCCATCCTCACGGGACTCCTCACCCAGCCGGGACTACTCTCCGGCTGTCAGTGGACTTCGCTCCCCCATCACCATCCAACGCTCGGGCAAGAAGTATGGCTTCACACTGCGTGCCATCCGCGTCTACATGGGTGACTCAGATGTCTACAGTGTACACCACATTGTCTGGGTGAGCAGTCATGGATGAGCCTGTATTCTAGGTGGGGAGAGAGAGTTCCACACCTCCCCGCCCCGCTCCAAGGGATGAGGGACAGCTCAAACTCTGGAACTAGGCAGCCTGAATGAGACTCCTCTGTGACACCCCCTCACCCCGTCACTTTCCTCTCTGACTCTCAGTTTCTTCATTTGTAAACTGGCAAGAATGACTGTTGTTTCGCTTGGTGTTATGATTAATTACTGTGCCTACAGAGTTAGGTGTCTGGAACAGAAGCTTAGGGAGACTTCCTTGTTACCAATCCTGTTAATCCTGCCCCTGTGGGGTGCCCTGTCCCCAGCACGTGGAGGAGGGGGGCCCAGCCCAGGAGGCAGGACTCTGTGCCGGGGACCTCATCACTCACGTGAACGGGGAGCCGGTGCATGGCATGGTACATCCTGAGGTCGTTGAGCTGATCCTTAAGGTGAGTCTATGGGGAAAAAGCGAACTGTTGGGGGAGTGGAAGGGAGTGAAGGGTGAGGGAGGTCCCGGGGAGCTGGAGTTGCCAGAACAGCCTCCAGCAGAGAACTTTCCCCCTTTCTAACTCCAGAGTGGCAATAAAGTGGCCGTTACCACAACGCCCTTCGAAAATACCTCCATCCGTATCGGCCCTGCACGGCGCAGCAGCTACAAGGCCAAAATGGCTCGGAGGAACAAGAGGCCCTCTGCCAAGGAGGGTCAGGAGAGGTAGGTGGGGCCAAGTGCAGTGGGCGGGGCTATAAACAGCAGGCCCTCTGGAGCATTCCAGTTTTTGAGAAAATGGGCTTTTGTGGGATAGGTATAGGAGAGGACAGGAGAAGGCATATTCACAGGAATGGAAGTTGTGCACAGGAAAGGTGGCCAGGGCCACTGTACGTGTGTGCTAAGTCGCTTCAGTCGTGTCTGATTATTTGGGACCCTATGGACTGTAGCCCGCCAGGCTCCTCTGTCCATGGGATTCTCTAGGCAAGAATACTGGAGTTGGTTGCCATGCCCTTCTCCAAGGGATCTTCCCGACCCAGGGATCGGGAAGACATAAGAGAACTCCAGTCTCACGTCTCCTGCATTGGCAGGCGGGTTCTTTACCTGGCTACCCCCAGGGTGGTCACCTGGGGGCCACCGAGTGAAGAGCAATAATGAAAGGACAGAGAAGGAGGGGCTGAGAAAGTGGGAGGAGCTGGGAAAAGAAGATGTACCAAGCTCCAAAACTCTGGGAGTAGAGCAGAGCCAGCGGATACGGACCAAGAGGGCACCATCCAAGAGATGACCCTGCTTTGCTGGATGCATTTAAGAGACTGGGAGGGGCCAGGAGAAGAGACTTCTACCTGGGAGGAGCATACCAGGCCAGTAGAAATAATTTCTTCCCTTACAAATAATGCAGAGTTAGGAGAGGTGGGTGCAGCCAGAAGAGTTTTCTGTTTTGATCAGCGGGATTTGGCCTGGACAAAGAGTGAGTGGGGATTGGAGTGAGATGCCTCAGGCTGAGGCCAGTGAAATTCTTCCTGCCCTGATAGGTGGGTTTAGCTGTAGAGGGAGGGGCTAGAAAGGTGGACGGGGCCAGAATAGGTTGGTTCTGTTTGGAAGAATGTTTCTAGCTTGGACTGTGAGTGGTCAAAAAGCAATGGGTAGGCCAGGTGGGAGGAGCCAAGTGGGACAGAGATAAGGGAAGTTCTCCAGCCTCCAACAGTGTTGTTTTTGAAGAGGGAGGGTCCAGATTGGGTGGGTGGTTCCAGGAGGTTCCTTGAGGCCCTGAAGTGGGAAGAGCCGGCAGCTCTAGAGTCTGGTCCAGGGAAACTGGTTCCCTCCTTGTCCTCCAGCAAGAAGCGCAGCTCCCTCTTCCGCAAGATCACGAAGCAGTCGAACCTGCTGCACACTAGTCGCTCGCTGTCATCGTTGAACCGCTCGCTGTCGTCCAGCGACAGCTTGCCCGGCTCTCCCACGCACGGCCTGCCGGCGCGCTCGCCCACCCACAGCTACCGCTCCACGCCCGACTCCGCCTACCTAGGTAGACCCTGCGCCTGCGCGGGGCGGGCGGCATGTGCGGGCGGGGCAGTGCCCTGGCGGCGCCCACCCAGTTCTTTGCCCTCTCTCGCCCGCCCGCAGGCGCCTCGTCCCAGAGTAGCTCGCCAGCCTCGAGCACGCCCAACTCGCCGGCGTCGTCAGCGTCGCACCACATCCGGCCCAGCACGCTTCACGGCCTGTCGCCGAAGCTGCACCGCCAGTACCGCTCTGCGCGCTGCAAGTCGGCAGGCAACATCCCGCTGTCGCCGCTGGCGCACACGCCGTCCCCGACACAGGCGTCGCCGCCGCCGCTGCCGGGCCACACGGTGGGCAGCTCGCACACCACGCAGAGCTTCCCGGCCAAGTTGCACTCGTCGCCGCCGGTGGTGCGCCCGCGCCCGAAGAGTGCCGAGCCCCCACGCTCGCCGCTCCTCAAACGGGTGCAGTCGGCGGAGAAGTTGGGAGCCTCGCTGGGCGCCGACAAGAAGGGCGCACTGCGCAAACACAGCCTCGAGGTGGGCCACCCGGATTTCCGCAAGGACTTCCACGGCGAGCTAGCGCTGCATAGCCTCGCAGAGTCGGACGGCGAGACGCCCCCTATCGAGGGTCCCGGCGCGCCCCGGCAGGTCGCCGTCCGCCGCCTGGGCCGCCAGGAGTCGCCCCTGAGCCTGGGCGCGGACCCGCTGCTGCCCGAGGGCGCCCCCAGGCCGCTGGCATCAAGTAAGGAGAAAGAGTCCCCGGGTGGCGCCGAGGCCTGCACCCCGCCCCGCGCGACGACCCCTGGGGGTCGGACCCTGGAGCGGGACGCCAGCGGCGCGAGACACCAGAGCGTGCAGACCGAGGACGGTACGGGCGGGACGGCCAGGGCCGTGGCCAAGTCCGCGCTGAGCCCGGTGCAGGAACACGAGACCGGCCGGCGCAGCAGCTCGGGCGAAGCAGGCACGCCCCCCGTGCCCATTGTCGTAGAGCCCCTACGGCCTGGGGCGAAAGCCGAGGTGTCTCAGCCCCCGAGTGTGCATACCCCGAGTGCGGACTCCAAGGCATTGCCCGAATCTGCACCCCTGGCGCCTCCCCAACCTGATGCCCTCCGGGGCCGGGAGCGCTGGGTGCTGGAGGTGGTGGAGGAGCGGACCACGCTGAGCGGGCCTCGTTCCAAACCTGCCTCTCCCAAGCTCTCCCCAGACCCCCAGACCCCCTCCCAAGCCCCAACAAAAAATGTGCCCAGCAGTGCCGGGCCCCCAGCCCCACCTGCTTCGCTGCCGGGCCCGACCACCAAGCCTGAGGTGGGGCCAACCTCTCGGTGCCCTGCTGAAGCTGTGCCCTCAGTAGGCCCGACCAAAAAAGGGGCGCCCTGCCCCATGCCCCCAGGCCCATAGCAGTGGGAGCCACTGGCCCCGTGCTGTACAGCCGCCTGTATACATATGTACACATATAAATAAAGTGCGCCCCTGCTGTGTGAGCTTTCTGGAGCTCGCCCCTCCTCCCCTAGCAAGGCAGGACATCCTGTTTCCACCCCCTTGCCTGTGTGCTTGTTAAGGGGTGAAACTTCCTCCAGTCCTAGTTACCATAAAGAGGGGAGGTAGGTCTTGGGTGGACCCTTACTTGGGGTCCTATTCTGCGTCCCACCTATGTGGGTCAGCTGCCCCCAGACCCTGAGCAAGCTGCAATGCTGTTCAGAGTCCCAGTGCCCAGCTGAAGAAAGATTAACAGTCTCATTTACCAGTTTCTTTTTATTACTCAGCAATTCTAAGTAAGGTGTTATGATTCCCATTGTACAGATGAGTCAGAGATTAAGGCACATGATTAAGGCCAAACAAATAGGAAGGGACAAAATAGATTCAAATTCAAGTCCACAGTCCTGCTGGGCTTCCTAGAGAGTAGGCCCTGCTCTTCTTTTCACAGGGCTCCCAGGCCTTCACCAGAGGCTTGAAGGCCTTCCAGAGCATCTGGGCACACAGAGTGCCCCCACCCCGGTGCTCCTCTCTTTGGTTCCGATTCATGTCACCCACACAGGCCCAGGGCCCTTTTGGGGTTACACACCACTTGGAATGGTCTTCTGTGGCATTGAAGGCTGGCCCAGCTGGCCCAGGGAAAGCTGTCTGAGTCACGTCAAATACATGCTGGGCCCCAGAGCAGTTGGAGGGCAGGATACCAGAAGATCGTTGCCAGAATTGGACCTGCAGGGTACTGCCAAGGGCTTCCGCCAGCCAGCCAGAGTACAGGTCTGCAGAAGATGGAAAGAGGGCATGGACAGGGTCAGGATCAATCCTAGGGATTCCCTAGGCCACTTCTCCTCTCTGAGCTGTTTCCTCAGTTGTCAATTCCTGGCGATCTGGAGGATTATAACATTAAGAGTAATAGCCCTTACTAAATGCTTTATATGTATCACTTTGCACACAGCAGCCCTTTCAAGCAGATACCATTACTATTCCCATTTTTCAGATAGGTAAGTTGAGACCCTGATTAAATCATGTATCACACAGCCAAAAACCAATACTTAAACACAGGTATGTTGGTTGTTTACCTCGCATGTGGTTATGACTCTGATGTGTCCCAATCCCTACGCATGACCTGCCCATAGCCATGGACACACCAGACAGTCCCTCTGCAGAGAAAGAGTTCTCCAAACATCAACCTCAGGCCTCACCATCTCCAAAGTTTCCAAATTTGGCAAAGCTCTGGAATGTGGCTCCTTTCTTTGATGTGAGTGTTACACTGCTGTTCCACGGTCCCTGGCGAACGTGATGGCCCTTGACTACCTCCTCCAGGTAGGGGAATTTCTGGGCAAAGTCCCCTTCCAGCCTGTGGTCATATACCAGTGGATAGGTATAGGTCAGCTGTTTGCCTGGAGGGCAAGGAGAGAAGAAAATGAGGGACTGTTCTAAGATTCTGATCTAGGAATCAGGGACTCACCCTGTCTCCCTGTCTTTACTCACTGATATCCAGGAACTGGGTGAGAGGAAAAGATACACAGATCAGGGTCTGCCCATATTTTTGGGCACCAGGAGGCCAGCTGTACACAGCAGAGGAGGCACGTGGAGGGAAGTTTGGAACGCTGTGGATCAACCAGAAGCCCCCTTCTTGGTCCAGGAGCAGCACACCTGAACCAGAAATTGGAGCTGATGGGGGGGAGGGGACTGCTTGAGATGTCGCAACAAGCACATGTGCAACCAGGAACACTCAGTCTGTAGGGGGCCCGGACTGCAGGACCAGCGGGCAGTGGGCAATGAGTGTCAGGACCACTGCTGAGCTCAGCTTCCACAGCCATCAGTTCTTAGAGTTCAGAGAAGGACCACGTTGATTTAAGATAGGGAAACAGATATCCAGGGCCTGCCAGAGCAGCTCACCCTCAGCCACAGGCAGGTCAGGAATCAGCTGAAGAAGACGCATAGGGAAACCAGAACCCTCCCCCAGCCCCCAATGTGGCCTCACCCTTCGTGTGCCCACGACTGGAAGAGTCCTTAGACTCGCTGGATTTAGGCGGTTGGTCATTGTAGAGCACAAAGGCGAGCTGGGGAAGATGGACAGGGGCAACGTGAAGGTTCCCTCAGGTCAGGCCCACCCTAGAGTCCCACCCCAGGTTCGGCCGGAGGCGTCATCACCTGGCTGTTGTTGTTTCGGTACAGCGGCAGCAGGCTGCGGCCCACGGCACCGGTGGTGCTATTGATGAACCCCACGCCGTCGCTCCAGTCTTCTGAGTGTTCGTCAAAGTACTTGTACCGCAGGCCGTTCTGCGTCGCATCTCCCGACCCTGTGTGGGCCGGCAGCTTGTAAACGACGAACCTATAGGTTGGGGGACAGACAGAATGGAGGAAGACAGGAAGGAACCTGTTTTCTCCTAGGAGTGCAGCAAGCCCCAGTGCGGCTCTGAGGAACAGTGGGCGCCCGCGCACTCACCAGTCCACAGGCTGCCCCGAGTCCCCGTAGCAGGTCAGGGTTCCTACAGGGACCCAGAGCAGCGCGGTCAACAGCAGCGAGCTCAGCGTGGCCATAGAGCTGGGGTCTAGAAATCTGTGTCAAGAGGGCGAGGCGCGGGGTCACGAGCTGGGACAGGCCCGGCCCCTGGTGACTTTCACTTCCCCAAATCCGCCTGGGAACCCTACCCCAGACATCAAGAGGTTAGAGACCCCGCCCGCGAGGTGAGAAGCAGAGATTTAAAAAGGCAGTCCAGGATCCTCCCAGGGGCTGGACTTTCTTTCCGGCCGTCACACCCATCTGAGTCCGACCCCGCCCCACCTGAGTCCGCCCCGGATCCGGCTACCCTGGGACCTCCTCCTGCTTCCGGCCGTCTAGTCCCTGATAGGCTCCACCCTCTGGCTCGGCCCAGACGCGCCCTCTCAAGGCTAAGCAGTTTCCAGTGCCCGCCTCCGACTCTGCTCCTGGCCAACCACAGCTCACGTCCTTCTGCTAGGCCCTGCCTCCGTCTCTTTCAAATTCAGGCTGGGTGTGGTTAGTCACTCGGTCGTGTCCGATTGTTTGAGACTCCGTGGACTGTAGTCCGCCAGGCTCCTCTGTCCATGGGGATTCTCCAGGCAAGAATACTGGAGTGGGTTGCCATGTCTTCCTCCAGGGATGGAACCCAAGGATTGAACCCAGGTTTCCCGCATTGCAGGCGAATTCTTTACCATCTGAGCCACCAGGGAAGCCCCATTACCGCCTAATCCCAATGAACACTCTTACTTAACGGTGCTCTTTCCCCGGTTTATCCGTCAGAGGCAATTTTGGACTTTATCCTTTCCTGCCTTACAGGCTGAGGTCCACCTCGTGTGACTTTTGCTCCTTTAGAGGGAGCTTGTGCTGTTGGTCCCCCCCAGCCCCACTCCGCCACCGTACACGATCTAGCCAAGGGGTCACTTTGGATCATGGTAGGGTGAAGGATGCTGGGGCTCTGGGACCGAGCTGAAGATTCCTTTAAAAAAATTTTTTTTTCTCATTTATTTTGGCCACTCCACATGGCATATAGGATCTTAGCTCCCCAGAGCTCGAACCCGTGCCCCCTGCAGTGGAAGCCCAGAGTCCTAACCACTGGACCACCAGGGAATTCCCTTAGGATTCTTAGTGGAGGAAGAAGATTCTTAAGTAGAAAAGAAGGCCCCTGTGAATGTCCCTGGGCTTCAAGGCAGGAAGCAAGGACAATGTAGCCTGACCTTGGGGTTGGGGAAGGAGGGGCGGCAAGGCAGTCAGTGCCCAAGAAAGGTTGTCGGATTTTAGGAGATGAGTGTGTAAATGTGTGTTGTTCAATCACTAAGTCGTGGGTATGGCTCCCCAATATCAGTTCTGGAGTTATGGCTTCTTCCCAACTACCACAGCCAAAATCCACAAATTCAGGCCAACACAAGTTTTATCTGGGAGGGGCATTTTTACAGGACCCATAACCATTCACAGCAATACCAGCCTCTATGTGGAGTTTCAGGTGTCACAGTGTGAAGCCTTCTAGAATCAGGATCTCTGGGATGCCTCACCCACTCACTGCCTAGGGTCACCTGTGAGCAAGTTTGATGGTCCAGCTCTCTGAGAGTCTGTCTCTTTGTCAGAAGTATCTGAGTATCCATTTGAGTCCGTTTATTTGGAGGTCTGTCTTGCTGGGTCTACATGATCTTGGCTGTCTGTTGCCGAGGACCTGTGGGAACTTATGTTGGAGGCTCTCCCAGGTGCGTCTATGGGCCAGTCCTTGATATTTTGCTGGATCTGTGGGGCCTAGAGTCCAGATGAGGATTCATCCGAGGGAAAACCACCCTGCGTGGATCCGCTCTTGTTCCAACCCCAGTCCCCAGGAAGGTCCAAGTGCCAGAGGCGGGGCTCAAAGATGACGCTTCATGTGCAAGGCCAGATGATCAGAGCGCGAAAATGCACGTGAACAGAGCTGGCAGCGGAAGGGGCGCTGTCCTGTGTGTTTTCGGTAGTGACGGGTCAGCTCATCGGAGCGCGCGAACCGCCAGCCACAGCCGTCCCACGTGCAGGCGTATGGCTTCTCCCCTGCGGAGATGAGGAAGCCTTGAACGCCACTGTCCACCATACTTGGTCCCAAGGTCTTCCCTCCTAGCCTAGGCCGGGACTGCGTGGATGCTAGATCGCTTCAGTTGTTTCGGACTCTTTGCGACCCCATGGAGCCCGCCAGGTTCCTCTGTCCATGGGATACTCCAGGCAAGAATACTGGAGTGGGTTGCCATGCCCTCCTCCAGGGAATGTTCCCCACCCAGGGACTGAACCCGAGTCTCTTATGTCTCCTGTATTGGCAGGCGAGTTCTTTACCACTAGCGCCTAGTGTGAGGCCAGTGAGGCACCAAGATCGAAATTTAAGGAGGCTTTCAGTCTCGGGGACGGCCTGAATCTACACCCAGAACCGATATCTGCGACCTCTGTACCTCTTCTGTACCTGCTGGCGCCAGGCTCCTTTTCGTTTCCGGGGCAGAAGTCGCGCTGTCTATGCTGCTGGCCCTGCTTCCTGTGTCCTCACGTCCTGCCCCAGCGTACTAATGCCCTCCCAGTTTTTGTCCTTTGGCACTGCTCCCTGTGTTCCAGGCTCTTTACTGTACCAGGGGACCCTCCAGCTGCTGTTCAATCCAGTTGTTGGCCTTGATCCTTGAGCCCCGAAATCCAATTCGTGTTCCACGCCCTGTCCCGGGTGATTACTTTTTCCCTCAGCTAGACTTGGACCCTCCTCCCTACGTTCCTGGACAGGTCTGTACACGTGACCCCATCCCCCTAGGCACAGGTCTCCTTCCTCCTCCTCCTGGGCCTCTAGTCCATGTCCCCGCCCTTCTTTGGCTCCTTGGGTCCCCGCTTTTCCTCCTGTGCCCACCCTCCTCTGTTTCCCAGCTATTTATCTTCAAACTCCAGGAACTGCCTCTGCATCTGGGCCCCTCAAACTAAACCTCCTGAGCTCCAGCACGCCCCCTACAGTCTGGCTAAGCCACTCCCTCTTTATATTCCTGGCTACGGCAATGGCACCCCACTCCAGTACTCTTGCCTGGAAAATCCCATGGACGGAGGAGCCTGGTAGGCTGCAGTCCATGGGGTCGCTAGAGTCGGACACGACTGAAGGACTTCACTTTCACTTTTCACTTTCATGCATTGAAGAAGGAAATGGCAACCCGCTCCAGTGTTCTTGCCTGGAGAATCCCAGGGACGGTGGAGCCTGGTGGGCTGCCGTCATGGGGTCGCACAGAGTCGGACACAACTGAAGCGACTTAGCAGCAGCAGCACGGCCCCTGAATGGCTTCCCAGGTGAAAAGTGAGTTAGTCGCACACTTTCTGTCTTTGCGGTCCCCTGGACTGTAGCTTGCCCAGCTCCTCTGTCCATGGAATTCTCCAGGCAGGAGTATTGGAGTGGGTTGCCATTTCCTTCTCCAGGGGATCTTCCCGAGCCAGGGATCGAATCCGGGTCTCCTGCATTGCAGGCAGATTCTTTACCAACCGAGCCCCAGGTGGCGCAGTGGTAAAGAATCCGCCTGTGGATGGAGGACACGCAGGAAAGGAGAGTTCGATCCCTGGATCCGGGAGACACCCCTCCGTCCCCCCCGCCCCCGCCCCGCCCCACACAGAGTACAGTCCATGGGGTGGCAAAGAATTGGACAAGTCTGAGCACGGCGGCCCCTGAAGCCCTTACTCCCACTTGCCCCAAACTTGAACCCTGCGTCTTTGGCCCCGCCCTTGGTATTCCGGCTTTCTCTCCAGCGGTCCCTCCTCTAGCCCCGCCCCTACACAGCTTGCCCGGCTCTCTGCTTTTCGGCACTTCCTTGGTCCAGGTCTTTGCCGTTGGTTTCCTGAAATGTTTTCCGGGTTCTCTCTCTGTCCCCACCCGCCTTCCCCTCTGCTCTTTGGCCGACTCCTGATGTTCCAAGCACCCCAGCTCCTTCGGCGTAGCCCTTTGCTCAGAGACTTTGTTTTAGCCCCTCCCCTTGCTCCAGTTTCCAGCTCCTCGACAGCTCCCAGCTCCCAAGGCCCCGCCCAGCCCGCCCAGCCCCTGCACCGGGGCCCGCCCCCTCACCTGTGTGCGTGCGTAGATGCGCCTTCAGGTGTGAGCTCTTGGTGTAGCTCTTGCCGCACCCCGGGTGCGTGCACGTGTGCGCAGCCTGCCTCTTGCGTGCCCACGATCGCCGGCTGCGCTTGGATGGCGCGGCCTCCGTGGTCCCTCCTGGGTCTCCTGTAGTCCCACCGAGTCCTGCACCCGTCGTCCCGGGCCCTAGACAACTCAGGAAGGAGTGGGGCGAGGGGGGGCCGGGGGCCGGCGCCTGGAGCCCGCGGAAGAGCTGGAAATGCCCTTGGTACTGTGGCATCGGGTACAGCGCGGGGTACCCGGACAGCAGCCCGTAGGGGGCGCCCGGCGCTGCAGGCACTGAAAGCCCGGTCCTCGGGAAGTAGCTGCCGGAGGAACCCGACCCCGGTCCCGGGTACAACGGCTGCAACGGCAGCGCTTTGGGCTCGGGGGTCGGGATCAGGGATGGGCCCACGAAGGTATCGGGAGCCGGGGTTCGTGGGGCCGGGCGCGCCCAGCCCAGGTGCTCCTCAGGGCCCAAGAGCCCAGCCACCAGCCCCGGGCCGCCCGCATACGCGCCCAGAGTCTCGGGCGGCGGTGGGAATTGCGCTCCGGAGCCCTCGCTGGGCGCCAGAGCGCAAGCCTGAGGCGCGCAGGTCTGAGGCGCGCAGGTCTGGGGCGCGCCGCCAGGCTCTGGGCATGGGAAGTTGGTGAAAAGGAGATCCAGGTCCCAGGGGGTAGCTGCATCCCTGTCATCATCTTCGTCCTCCCCAGGCGCGTCCTCTAGCTCAGGCCTCACGTGGAGGGGTGGTCCAGTATGGTCGGGGGGGCCCGGGCCCAAGTCCTGCACGTCTTCAGAGCGCCACCACTGGGGGAAGGAGCCGGTAACATGGAGCTTCAGCGGACACCAAGGTATCCTGCCCATAGACGGTGGGGACCGGATGCCCTGATGGGGGCAGGCTGGCCAGGGGCTCAGTAAAGGGGTCTTGTTTGCTTGTCTGTCATGTCAGTCTGTCCCACTCCCTCACACTTGTCCGTCTCCCCCCTCAGCCCCCCCAGCTCCAGAGACGGTCTATCGGGTCAGGCTGGAGACAGGAGATAAGGCTTATATTATCTAGAGTCTCCTGCCACGCTCAGGCATGGGGGAAGGGTTGGCAGAACCAAGAATGGAAGGCTAGGGGAGGCTCAGCCTTGCCTCAGTTTCCCTCAAGAATCTTCCTCCCCTTCCAGGTCCCCTAACAAGATTAATTCCTGGGTGTCACCTAGCCACAGCTGTCATTTCCCTCTTTTATCTGGGGGTGTCTCACTGAGCCTAGATCCCTGTGTTGTTCTGTTCCCAGCCTCAGTCTTTCATGACAGAAATAGGACCTTAGACCAAGTTCAGACCCCTGGCCTGCACTGAGGACTCCCGGTCCTGAGCAGGGCAAGATGTGAATTCCAGGGCAAGATGTAGACCCGGTCCCCCAATTCTGTGGCCAGGGCCCAGAACCCCTGCCGGCCCACCTAGACCCCCACCTGACCCCACCTTGAGGATGTCTTCTTGTGTGTCCGAGAAGGGGCCCAGGGCGGTCAGCGTGCTGATGGAGGGCAAGGCGGTCTCCGCTGCAGCCATGGCTGGCTGGTGCCCACCCTGGGGCTCAGGCCTCCTCTCCCTTGGCGGCCTCGTGGGCTCTGAGGCTCTGATGGCCCCTTGGAGGGCTCCTCTCTGCCCTCAGCTGATTGGCTGCAGCCCCTGATAAGGGCCAGGCGAAGGCGGGGGTCACCGTTTCTGGGGAACAGACTTCACCCAGGCCTGTTCAGGGCTGAGTCTTGAAGACTGACCGTGTATCTGAAGCCAATCAGATGTTCGGGGTCTGAGGGTTCAGGGGATAGGGGTTCAGGAGATGGGGGTTCAGGGGTTGGGCAGAGTGAGGCCATGTGTTTCCAAAGAAGGAGAAACTTGGGGGCCTGTTCTCAGCTACCTTCCTGAAGAAGAGGTGATAGGCACAATGGGAATTCTGGGAAGGAGCTTCAAGACCCCCTTGCCCCTGACCGAGGCCTTGCAGCTCTCCCCTTCCCCATAAACAGCAGCTACCATGCTGATGGCGGGACTTGGCATGAACTCTCTGCCAAGCCAAGCATTATCAGACTCCCCAGACGTTGGAAGCTGCTATCAGGTGGGGGCCCGGAACAGCCAAGGCTCTGTCCCCAGTGAGTGGGAGGGCCGGGGGCTGGGGATTAACTTGGTTTTCAATTTCCTGGGTTGTGAGCTCCCCAGGTCTGAGCCCAGTGGCAGGAGAGGCCCCTGCCAATCAGTGGTCACTGTCTACCATGGACAGCCCCACCCCCCACCCCAGGCGACGTGCAGGGGGTATGGGGAGGCTGAGGCTGGTGCAAATACAACTGCTCTAGATGGGGGGGCCTTGGGATGAGGAGGCCACCTACTCGCCTGGGTGGGATGGGACTGTTGCATCAGGCCATAGGAAGTACTTGATCGGGAGGTGACCCGATTACTGCTTCCCTTGTGGCTCAGCTGGTGAAAAATCTGCCTGCAATGTGGGAGACCTGGGTTTGATCCCTGGGTTGGGAAGATCCCCTGGAGAAGGGAAAGGCTACCCACTGCAGTATTCTGGCCTGGAGAAGTCCATGGACTGTATAGTCCATGGGGTTGCAAAGAGTCAGACTTGACTGAGCAACTTTCACTTTCTACCTCACAGTGGGGAAAGATCTAGGTTCTGCACCAGAGACCTCCACCATGGTGCCCAGGGATTCCAGGTGATGACACAGACATATAGTTCATAGTCACACACAGACATTATGCAATTGTATAATGACACAAATTCCTGGTCTCTAAGTCACACACCCCATATAAGTTCCTACTCAGATAATTGTATGTCTGTGCATCACAGAGACCATGCATAAACATACAATTCCCAGATGCAAAAACAGCCATCTACTACATCATTACACAATGTTATAGTCATACACTGCCTCAGACATAGAATTCATGATCAGGTGCTGACAATGACACACAGTTACTCAGATCACACACAACCACACCCTCGGTTTTGCTGCAACCAAACAGATCCATGGAGATCACCGGATACACTGTCACAGAACTAGAGAAGATGCTGCCACACAACCCCTTTCAAACACAGATGAAGCCTCAGATGCAAAAGTGTAAAGCACATCTACAAGGGTTTCCCTGGCGGCTCAGCGGTAAAGAATCCATCTGCCAAAGCAGGAGACACAGGTGAGATCCCACATGCTGTGGAGCAGCTAAACCCGTGCGCCACAACTATTGACCTTGTGCTCTAGAGCCCAAGAGCCACAACTACTGATGCCCGAGCACCCTAGAGCCCGTGCACAACAGGAGATGCCATCGCAACGAGAAGCCCGCGCACGGCAACTAGAGAGTAGCCCCTGCTCCCTGCATCTAGAGAAAAGCCCGCACAGCAACAAAGACACACTACAGACTAAATAAATAAAAGTACTAAACCACAACTAGAGAGTCCATACACTGCAACAAAAAATCCCACATTATGCAATGAAGATTCTGTGTGTAGCAACTAAGACGGAACCAGCCAAATAAATAAATAAAAAGATTTTAAAATCCCAAGAGTGGTGGGCAGACATAAAAATAATGTAAGAGCTGGGCAAACCCACTAGGATGGCTATTTAATATTTATTTGTATTTATTTATTTATTTGGCTACACCAGGTCTTCAGTTGCGGCATGCGAGATCTTTAGTTATGGCATGTGGGATCTAGTTCCCCGACCAGATATCCAACTCCAGCCCTCTGCCTTGGGAGTGCAGAGTCTTAGTCACAGGAGCAGTAGGGAAGTCCCTATGGCTATTTTTTAAAAAGGAAAAATAAGTATTGGTGGGGATGCAGGAAAACTGGAACCATTGTATACTGCTGGCGGAAATGCAAAATGATGCAGCTACTGTAGAAAACAGTTTTATGAGTCTTGAAAAAGTTCAACATGTTACCATGCTGCTGCTGCTGAGTCACTCAGTCGTGTCTGACTCTGTGAGACCGCAGTGCATTGCAGCGCGCCAGGCTCCTCTGTTTGTGGGATTCTCCAGGCAAGAATACTTCAGTGGGTTGCCATGCCCTCCTCCAGGAGAGTTACCATATGAGGCAGAAATTTAACTCCAAGGTATACACCTAAAAAAATTGAGAACAGAAAAAAAAAATGAGAACAGGTACTGAAACAAGTATATTGTCACCCTGCTTATTTAACTTATATGCAGAGTACATCATGAGAAACGCTGGACTGGAAGAAGCACAAGCTGGAATCAAGATTGTCGAGAGAAATATCAATAACCTCAGATATGCAGATGACACCACCCTTATGGCAGAAAGTGAAGAGGAACTAAAAAGCCTCTTGATGAAAGTGAAAGAGGAGAGTGAAAAAGTTGGCTTAAAGCTCAACATTCAAAAAACTAAGATCATGGCATCCGGTCCCATCACTTCATAGCAAATAGATGGGGAAACTGTGGAAACAGTGTCAAACTTTATTTTTTGGGGCTCCAAAATCTCTGCAGATGGTGACTGCAGCCATGAAATTAAAAGACGCTTACTCCTTGGAAGGAAAGTTATGACCAACCTAGATAGCATATTCAAAAGCAGAGACATTACTTTGCCAACAAAGGTTCGTCTAATCAAGGCTATGATTTTTCCACTGGTCATGTATGGATGTGAGAATTGGACTGTGAAGAAAGCTGAGCGCCGAAGAATTGATGCTTTTGAACTGTGGTGTTGGAGAAGACTCTTGAGAGTCGCTTGGACTGCAAGGAGATCCAACCAGTCCATCCTAAAGGAAATCAGTCCTGGGTGTTCATTGGAAGGACTGATGCTGAAGCTGAAACTCCAATACTTTGGCCACCTCATGTGAAGAGCTGACTCATTGGAAAAGACCCTGATGCTGGGAGGGATTGGGGGCAGGAGGAGAAGGGGACGACAGAGGATGAGATGGCTGGATGGCATCACCGACTCGATGGACATGAGTTTGAGTGAACTCCAGGAGTTGGTGATGGACAGGGAGGCCTGGCGTGCTGCGATTCATGGGGTCGCAAAGAGTCGGACACGACTGAGCGCCTGAACTGAATTGAACTGAAACAAGTGGGCTTCCCACGTGGTGCTAGTGGATAAGAACTCACCTGCCAATATAGGAGACATAAGAGATGCAGGTTCGATCCCTGAGTTGGGAAGACCCCCTGGAGGACTCCATGGCAACCCATTCCAGTATTCTGGAGAACCCCATGGACAGAGACGCCTTGCAGGTTATAGTTCTCAGGATCACACAGAGTCAGACACGACTGAAGCAACGTCCCACGCATGAACAAATAATTGTAAAGTAGTGTTCACAGTAGCATTAGTTACAACCACCAAAAGGTGGAAACAACCCAAATGTCCATTAATGAGTAGATGGATAAACAGAAAGTGGCCCATCTGTGCGATGGAATATTATTCAGCCAGAAAAGTAATAAAGAGCTAATACATGTTACAAGATGGATAATCCTCAAAATCATACTATGTTAAATAAGCCAGTTAAGAGAACTCACATTATATGATTCCACTTATATGAAATATCCAGAGAAAGCATATCCATAGAGACAGATTATTGGTTGCCAAGGGCTGCGGGGAGGAGGAAGTGGGGAGTGACTGCTTAATGGGTACAAGGTCTCCTTTTTGGGGTGATGGAAGGGACCTGGAACTATATAAAGGTGGTGGTTGCACAACACAATGAACACACTAAAAGCCACTGAATTGTGCACTTTATTTTGACTGCTCTGGGTCTTCCTTGCTGCACTCAGGCTTTTGCTAGTTTCAGCAAGTGGGGGCTACTCTCTACTTTTGGTGTGTGGGTTTCTCATCGCAGTGGCTTCTCTTGTTGCAGAGCACAGGCTGTAAAGCATGCAGGCTCAGTATTTGCGGTACACGGGCTTAATTGCTCTATGGCATGTAGGATCTTCCCAGACCAGGAATTGAACCCTTGTCCCCTACATTGACAGGTGGCTTCTTAACCACTGGACCACCAGGGAAGTCTGAATTGTATACTTTAAATGGTTCATTTTAGAGAAACTCCCTGGCTCCAGTGGTTAGGACTTGGCACTTTCAATG
This sequence comes from Bos taurus, assembly GCF_002263795.3. Lineage (NCBI taxonomy): Eukaryota > Metazoa > Chordata > Mammalia > Artiodactyla > Bovidae > Bos > Bos taurus. The sequence continues at coordinate 12,666,774 of NC_037334.1, read as the reverse complement.
CTGTGGCCCAGGTTCAATTCCTGGTCAGGGAACAAAGATTCTGCAAGCTATGTGGCACAGGCGCAAAAAAAAAAAAAAAAAATTCATTTTATGTTATGTGAATTTCATTTTATTCAAACAAAATGGTTGAAATTAGAGAGGTTTCCTGGAGCAGTTTCCTGGAGAGGAGAGCAATCTCTCTTGAGGAGACATCTCCTTGATTTAGGATAAGGCACTAACAGGCATGTTTGGCTCTGGAAGGTGGGGCAAAAGGCTGAGGGTCCAGGGTGGGAGTTGGGGGGTGTCTGGCTGGGAGGCCAGGCCTCTGGGAGCATGTGGCCAGTACAGTTGACAGACTTCCCAGGGTGACAAGGCCTAAGTGTACATTTGGGCTTCCTACTGTGCATGCTGTCATCACCCTCTACCTCCTCTGTGCGTCAGAGAATTCCTGTGCTCACAATGACTCCAGGGCAGGGAGCATTGGTGAAAGGGCAGGATAAAAGGAGGGAGGCCACTGGCTCCAGGTGGAGGGGGGGGTGTCCAAAAGAATAAGAATTATGCAGAATCCCAGACATTTCAGGGTGGTGATTTTCTCTGAGTGGGGAGGAGGGTTCAAATCATGGATATTAGAGGCCAGAAGGGCCCAGATACACCCAAGCCCCTTGGGGATATACAGGCTAGTGATCAGATTCAGACACAGTCTCAGTTACTCCCATCAGAGTCAGAGAAAATGTGTGAGACACAGCATTCTACACACAGACATGTGGGAAGGGGTGTTCCTGGGTGGGCAGGGAAGGGCCTGTCCTGGGAAGCAGGAAGACCGGATCCCGGGCCTGGTCCTTGTTCTGCACCTGGTCCATTTTTTTAAAATATAATTTTATGGAATAGGAAATAGCAACCCACTCCAGTATTCTTGCCTGGAAAATTCCATGGACAGAGGAGCCTGGTGGGCTACCGTCCATAGGGATCACAAAGAGTCAGACACAACTGGGCTCTTCCTTCTCCTCTCTATCCCCCTCTGCCTTTCTCGTCACTGCTGCTTTGAAAATTAAAAGATAAAAGAAAAATATGGTTTTATGTATTTAATTTTGGCTGTGCTGGGTTTTCATTGCCGTGTGGGCTTTTCTCCAGTTGCGGCGAGTGGGGCTCTTCTTTGTTGTGGTGGGTAGGCTTCTCACCGTGGCGGGTTCTAGAGTGTGCTGGCTTCAGCAGTTGCAGCGTACGTGCTTGGTGGTTGTGGTTCCCTGGACTCCAGAGCACAAGCTCAGTAGTTGCGGAGCGTGTGGGGCCTAGTTGCTCTGCGCCACGTGGGGTCTTCCTGGACCAGAGATGGAACCTGTGTCTCCTGCATTGGCAGGTGGACTCTTTACCAGTAAGCCATCAGGGAAGCCCCTGCACTTGGGCTATTTTTATCTTAAGCAAGACCATTCTGCTTTCCCGACCTCACTTTCCACAGCTGGAAAATGGACAGGTCATAGTAGATGAGTGGCTTTCAGTCAGAGATGGTCACGCACGATGCATCCAGATGCAAAAGCACACCACATGTATGCTCATAAAAGTGATCTCGGTAAGCATAGCCATTCACTCAGGCAGATACTCACGCTCACAAGCACACACAACACATAGACAAAGTCACACCGACACATATACATATAGACAATCCCACATGCACACACACAAATAGCTAGTCACATTCTCACGAAGATAACAGCCACATTTACAAAGAAAGCCATCAGAACAGTCATGCACATAGTACCACACAGACACGTGATTACACAGAATACTATTACACAAGCTTACAATTAGACAAGAAACCACAAAGACATTCAGCCACACAGAAACAGTCACAGACAGTTAGACACACAACTGCCCATAGTCAACAGCCCCACAATGTCACAGAAACAGTCAGCTCCACTCACATACAGATACATAGTCACATAGGCTCAGTCAACCACACAGAATCACAAAGCATAGGAAATCCCATATAGTAGGGCTTCCCAGGTGGCGCTAGTGGTAAAGAACCAAGCTGCCAATGCAGGAGTCAAAGAGACGCGGATTCGATCCCTGTGTTGAGAAGATTCCCTGGAGGAGGGCATAGCAACCCACTCCAATATTCTTGCCTGGAGAATCCCCATGGACAAAGAAGCCTGGCGGGCTACAGTCCATAGGGTCTTATAGCTATAGTCGGATACAACTGAAGCGACTTAGCACGCACGCACATACAGTAACTTGGTTAGCAAGCTTCCTGGGACAAACTGGCAGACAATTTGGGCTGAGATCTTCCACCTGAACCCACCTCCTCTCACAGAACCCCATTAAAGGAGACCTCGAGATCTGGGCTCGTGATTTCTAGTACTCATTTTCTCGAGCCTCAGAGGCCTGTTTTAACTCCAGAATCTCTCTGCACTCGCCCCCTACAACTGACCAACCAAGAGCGGGCCGAGCCCCTCATAGGGCCAATCAGAGCAGAAATACAGCGGGCCAATCGGATTGACCGGCTCGCCTTCAGCACCCCCCCCTTACCGGTGCTTCCGCTCCTTAAAGGGGGTTAAGGTATCTCTGCTAGGCGCGCCGCTTCCACCTGCAAGGCTGCCGTAGCCCCTTTAAAAGGCAGAGCCGTGAAAGAGCGGGGTCCTAGGACGAACCAATGACAAGCCCCATTTAGCCTCTGCCCCGCCCATCCCCACCGGAGGTCAAAAGTCTCGTTCTATGGCGCTGTGGCCTGTGCAGTGAACCCGGGGGCTCCAGGTGAGGATTCGCGAGAGGGGCGAAGGGTGCAAAGGGCCAGGGCACTTGGTGGGAGCCGCTCTGCTCAGACGCCTCCAATTCTCCAGGTCGGCTGTAATTGTTCTGTTTGCCCGCTCGCTGCCCACATGGCCCTGAGAGGCGTCTACGCGCAACTACTGAACCGCGGACCCGGCCTACGAGTCTTTCGTTCATGGAGCTCGGCGACAGCGCAGACCGGTCAGTGCTGGACCTGGGATGGAATGGGGAGGGAGAAACTTGAGGCTTGGGAGCTTTTTCGGGGTAATTTTTCCCGTCCTATGTTTGCAGAGAAAGGCGAGAAGACCCAGAGTCGATCGGCCAAGCGTAAGGACCCCTGGTTGCGCCGTGCGTCTGCGCCCCTCGTCCAACAGTCCCCTCGTCCAACTGTCTGTCTGTCCCCGATGGGTTCTGTCCCAGAATCCGGGGTCTGCCCAGGCGGGGAGGCAGGGCCGTGGCCAGGGCCAGAGGCGCTGAGGCAGTGAGTTTCCCCAGAAAGACCACTTTGCCAGTCCTGTCTGCAGCCGACATTAGTTGAGGGTTGAGGGGTGGGGCTGAGGATTCTGGGGGAGAGGAGGGCGTGGTGGTCGGGTGGACAGGGCTGAGTAGAGTCCCACTTCCTCCAACCCCGCCCAGCTTCGCGGCCTGAGTTTGACTGGAGGGATCCACTGTTGCTGGAGGAGCAGCTGACAGCAGATGAGATCCTCATCAGGGACACCTTCCGCACCTACTGCCAGGAGCGCCTCATGCCCCGCATCCTGCTGGCCAATCGCAACGAAGGTGCTCAGGCAGGCGGTTGGGCACTCTGGAGCTCCCACTGCCACCTGAACCTGCACCCTCCATCATGCACACCAGCTCTGCCTGCTCTGGCTGGGCTTTAGAGCACCTCTGGCTCTGGGCTAGTGCTCCAGAGGGCCAAGGCTGGGCCTGAAGTTGGGGCATCTATCCCTTTGCAGTTTTTCACCGGGAGATCATCTCAGAGATGGGGGAGCTCGGTATGCTGGGCCCCACCATCCAAGGTAAGGACACATTTCTCTCCATACTCTGCAGCCCTCCACTGTGTCTTGAAAAGCCCCTTTCTTTCCCTGAGCCTAGTTTCCCAGTCTGCAAAGAGAGGCTGTTATGTCTCTGAAGCGGCTGTGGGGATGAAATTAATAAACCCTCAAGCTAGAGCCAGCTTGGTGCCCTCTCCTTGGGTGCTCCTATGGGACTCTGTCTCTTGGGCAACAGGAATCACTGGTCTCAAGTGGGCAGGGCTTTGTTCCACATTGTTCTATTTCTCTCCCCTCCCCACCCAACCCTGGCCCATTCCACGGCCCCCCCCCCCCCCCCACCCCAGGGTATAGTTGTGCTGGAGTCTCATCGGTGGCCTACGGGCTCCTAGCCCGAGAGCTGGAGCGAGTGGACAGCGGCTACAGGTCAGCAATGAGTGTCCAGTCTTCCCTTGTCATGTACCCTATCTATGCGTATGGCAGCGAGGAGCAGAAGCAGAAGTACCTGCCCCGGCTGGGTGAGTAGCCGCCTGGGGAGCCTGGTGGACAGAAGATAGTCCCAGTGATCTGAAACTCAGGACCAGGGCTGTCCCTCAGGCCTGCCTTGTGTTCTCACCTCTAAGGGTATTGCCAATGGCCCCTCAGGCCCCCTGCCAGTCCGTGGACCCCACCCCACATCTGATTCTCCTAGGTCTTTCTTGACTCTGCCCCTTTCTCACCACCATTATATCCCCTGTGATTTGCTTTTCTCTGCTCCCCATTGCAGCCCAAAGTTTAAAGTCTAACTTTAAACTTTAAAAGTTTAGAGTTTAAAAGTTTAAAGTCTTAACTTCCCAACGGAATCCACAAGACCCCATGTGGGCAGACCTCTGCTGACCTTTCCAGCTCATCTCTGACTACTCGCTTGACTGCTCCTTTGCAGTTGGACTCAGCAGCTTGGAATTCTCAGTTGTGCCCCTGGACTTTTGCACATCCTGGTCTCACTGCCAGGACTGCTCTTCTGCATACCTCTTCCTGCTTAACTCCTTTTCAGTGCCCTTCAAGACAGTTTAGCCAACCCCTTCCCGACTCCTGTTTGGACCTCCCCCCATTATGGCATTGTGACTATGACCTGGGTGAAATATCTGTTCCCCCCACCACCTGGGAGTGCCGTGAGGGCAGGGCCAGGTCTGTCTTGGCCTGGCTCAGTGGAAAGGCCCGCAGTTTTCAGTAGAGGGATTGGATGGGTGACCGGCAGCCTCATGATCTCATCTCATGTCTGCAGCCAAGGGGGAGCTGCTGGGCTGCTTTGGGCTCACGGAGCCCAACCACGGGAGTGACCCTAGTGGCATGGAGACCAGAGCCCGCCACAACCCATCCAGCAGGAGCTACATCCTCAGTGGGTCCAAGACCTGGTGAGGCGGGAGCCTGGGGTCCTCAGGCAGGTGGGCAGGGGCAGTGGGTGATGGCCAGAGCCCTCACTGCCTGTCCCGCCTCCAGGATCACCAACTCGCCTGTGGCCGACTTGCTGATAGTATGGGCTCGGTGTGAGGATAGCTGCATTCGGGGCTTCCTGCTGGAGAAGGGGATGCGGGGCCTCTCAACCCCCAGGATTGAGGGCAAGTTCTCTCTGCGGGCATCATCCACAGGGATGATTATTATGGATGATGTGGAGGTGCCAGAGGAGAATGTGCTGCCCGGGGTGTCTGGTCTGGCGGTAAGCAGCAGCCACCTTGGGAACTGATAGCAAGTCACCTGCTGCTTCTCTTTTCTTGGGCAGGCCCCTTGCTAGGGACCCAGCTGGGGAAGAGATACCCATGGAGCCAAACAGTAGTGACTTGGAGAGGCTCTGCCTGGCTCACTGATGTGTGCTGAAACTGCCCCCCTCTCCTTTTTAATTTTTAGCTGTGCTGGATGTTCCTTGCTGCATGGACTTTTGTCTAATTGCAGTGAGCAGGGGCTACTCTCTAGTTGTGGTGTGTAGGCTTCTGTAGTTGAGGTGCCCAGGTTCTAGAGCACAGGTTCAATAGTTGCACACTGGCTTGTTGCTCTGTGGCATGTGGGATCTTCCTGGACCAGAGAGCAAACCTGTATCTCCTGCATTGGCAGGTGGATTCTCTACCACTGAGCCACAAGGGAAACCCAAAACCGCCCCATTTTGGTGACCATCTCACTCAAGCTGGCTTGGCCTGGGACACATAGAGGCCTGAACCAACTTAATTCTGCTTGCATGTGCATCTTCCTGTCTCCTTACCTCAGACCCTAGATCTGAGCCTCCCGTCCAGATCTTGGACTGGGGAGAACTCTATGAAAACCAAGAGTGAGTAGGCAAGAAGCAAAACCCTATGTGCATTGTTGGCTCTGATGCCAAAGCCATGTGTGACTTCAACAGTTGTCCTGAGTCTCCCTGGTTTACACTGACTGCATATCAGGGGTGTCTGGGGAGGGGGCACTTAATAGTTCTCTACAGGTTCTCTCATCTCTTGGTGGGGCTGAGGCCCTGTCTCAACCCTACAGGGTCCCTTCGGCTGCCTAAACAATGCCCGCTATGGCATCACATGGGGTGTGCTTGGAGCTGCTGAATTCTGTTTGCACACGGCCCGGCAGTACACTCTGGACAGGTGTGTGGGGGCTACATGCCAACTCCCAGGGGTATGGGGCGGGAGGCTTGGTCTCCATCACTTACCCCTCCACCCTTGGCACCCAGCCACCAGACCTAAGTTCCCTGCTCTGTGAATTGGCTGAGGAAGTCCTTCTGAGCAGTGAGGGGCTCAGTCAGCAGCAGGGCCAGAGTGAGCTGAGTGGGGACACAGCTCACTCTGGGGCAGCCTGGAAAGGCCCTGGGATAGGTCTGGGGAGTGCCCTCCTCTGTAAGATTTGCCTTGACCTTGCCTGCATAGGATCCAGTTTGGTGTCCCACTGGCCAAGAACCAACTGATTCAGAAAAAGCTGGCAGACATGCTCACCGAGATCACGTTGGGCCTCCATGCCTGCCTGCAGCTCGGCCGCTTGAAGGATCAAGACAAGTAGGGGCTCTGTGTGTGGGAAGGGGCAGGCAGCTATGGCAGGAGGACCCGGTGCCCCTTCCAGGCATGGTGGTGGTTGGGCCTTGGAGAGAGGACCTTCCTGCCTGGTGGCCCCTGGGGACCCTGCCCTGCCTACCTCTCTCTCACCGGGAGCCATGTCTGCTGCTGTGATGTAACCCTCCTCCCGGCTGGCTTTGCCTGGGGGTAGGGATGCCTGGGTGCCCAGAGCAGGGTCAGCTCTTTGTAACCCAGTGTTTGTGACGTCTGTGCTGTTTCCAGGGCCGCCCCGGAAATGGTCTCTTTGCTGAAGAGGAATAACTGTGGGAAGGCCCTGGACATTGCTCGCCAGGCCCGAGACATGCTTGGGGGGAATGGGATTTCTGATGAGTATCACGTGATCCGGCATGTCATGAACCTGGAGTCTGTGAACACCTATGAAGGTGGGGGCTGGACTCCTGGGGTGTGTGGGGGGGTTCACAGTGGCCTCACATCTGGGGAAGGGGACAGCAAGGAGGGGCAGGGGCAGCAGGCTCAGCTCCTGCTGTCAGCTGTCTGGCACCAGTTGGCAGCATGATGTGGGCAAGTCCCCCCCTCGGTCCTGCATCTGGAGTGGCCCACAGGGGGACCATGGAAGTACACACTCCCAGTCCTTTCCCCCGTCATGCTCGAGGAGGGATGTTCCCAAGCCCTCTTATGGCTTCCTCGGGCATCCCCAGATGGGGGCACAACACCCAGTGGGCTGGCGAATTCAAGGAGGTGAGTGTGCAGCTACACACAGGAATCAGCACTCCATTTTACGTGAGAAAAAGAAAAACGGTAAATCACTGGCAGGCTGTGGTGTCTGCACCTGGTAACTGGTTGTGACTCCCGTGGGCCCAGAACCCCTTGCCTCGTAGGAAGACAGACATAGAAAAAGATAATTAAAAAGAAAAAAGGTGCAGGGACTTCGCTGATGGCCCTGTGGTTAGGACTTGGCACGTCCACTGCAGTGGCCTGAATTTAGTCCTTGGTTGGGGAACAAAGATCCCACAAGCCAAGGTGTGGATGAAAAAAAGGAGAGAGATATGTACTTCTAGTGTGAGCCATGCAGACTAGAGGGAGCTTTAACAGGACTCAGTCTCTGAGGGAGAAAGTGGAACCATAAGAAGCCTCGAGGGAGGTGTAGTTCCCTGGGCAGAGATGGAAGTAGCGTCCAGTGCTGTCTGGGTGGGGCATTCCAGATGGCAAAGGGGAGGGGGCGGGGATTCTACAGGCATGACAGGGACTCTGAGGACAAGCTGAGGGGACCTCCAGGTGGTTTTATGCAGGGGAGGGGCGGGATCAGATTTGCACTTTAGGAAGAAAAGAGAATTATTTTGCTCCATAAAAGGGAGGGCATAATCTCTGGTTTCTGCCTTGGGAAGCTAAGGAAGAACAGATGAGAACAGGAGGGCTGTAGAGTGTTCCCTTTGTGGATGTGGGGTGGGATGTGGGATGTGTGGCTTGGGGCAGTGGCTCCAGGATGAGGGGGGCAGGGATCAGCTGGGACAGGCAATTAATTGTCTGATGTTTGCTTTCCTGTCCCTCCTGCGGGTAAGAAAGGGCCTGATCCATTTCCCGCAGAGCTCATTAGCTCTTTCCACCTCTGCGGGAAGAAAGCATGGCTGGGTTGAAAATCAAACATTTAATCAACTGTGGGGTTGGGGTGGGGTGAATCTGGGAGAGTACCAAAGCTGGGCCCATGGTGGGGGCTGGACTTGCTGTGCTTTGAGGCCTGGCACAAAGAGCATCGGTTGGGTTTTGTTTGCTTGTTTTTGCCAAAGAAGCATTGCAGAACTCTGAAAAACAATTTTCTCAGCATGGCCCAAACAGTGGCCTTCCTTGGTGGCTGTCACTAAGAGTGACTCTCCTGGTAGCTGTCAGCATTCGCCATCTTTGTGAATCTGTTCTTCTTCCAGGGTAGTAGCCTGTGGGGGGACATGAAGATTGACTTTAAAAGCAATTTGTGGGGGATTTCCCTGGTGGGCCAGTGGTTAGGACTCTGCACTTCCACTGCAAGGGACACAGTCAGGGAATTAAGATCCCTGGTTGGGGAACTAAGATCCCACATGCCATGTGGCACATCCAAAATAAATAAGCAAAATTTTAAAAAAAGGGAAATCGTGAGCTGTTAAGACTGCAAACTGACTCTGCATTTATTTGTCCAGGTACTCATGACATCCATGCTCTGATCCTTGGAAGGGCTATCACAGGGATCCAGGCGTTCGTGGCCGGCAAGTGAACCCACTTCACCTGGGAGCCCAGATGGCACCAAACCCCTCTCCAGGGAGACACAGGGCTTGGAGCTTAGTTGGAGAGGTGGCAGATGGAGCCAGTTCTTCTGGTGGGAAGTGAGAGACACTGATTTTTAAATATCAAAATTTCCCTTTTGAAGTCATTCACATGTGTTCCTTAAAGAGAAGATGGGACTTTCTGTACTGAGTGTCTCAATCCAGTTTTGACCGTGAACAGGCATGGACTCTACCTGCCTTGGAACAGAGGCTCCTCGACAGGGGAGCAGGGAGTGCGGAGGAGAGTGACATGGAAGCAACTTGTGAGACCCACCAGTGTCTAAGTGAACTGCTCCATCCACACGGCAACATTCACTCTGCACCCTCTGACCCTCCCATCTGGGGGCAAGTGCCTTATGCTGGACGCTGGAGCAGAATGAGGGGTAAAGAGAGAGAATAATAAAAGAGTGTGCATGTCTGACCCCACCGTGTTGGATCACATTTTCTGGTAACCAGTAACAGGAAAAAGGAACACGTGAAAGGGCTGTGAAGCACGCTGGGACCCAGCAGGGATTTCCCCAGCCCAGAAGTGATCTGGGCCATGTTGGAGTCTTGGGCTTGGCTGTAATAAATAAACCCAGGTGGGCACTGCCAGGGCTCAGGGCTGAGGGCAAAGGGGACTTTGTCCTTTTTGTCACCCACCACAGAGCGGACACACAGTGTAGGAAATAACAGTCCGGCTTCTTAGTTCGGACACACCACATACAGGCGCATGGGGCCATGCGTAGGGTGGCCAGAGCACCGGGGCCTTTGCAGACAGTGGCTCCTGTGGGGTTTAGAGCCTGGTGATGCTAAAATCCTCGCGCTCTGTTGATATTTACTTTAAAAAAAAATTTTTTTTTCTGGTCATACCTCATGGCATGTGGGATCTTAGTTCCCCCACCAGGGACTGAACCCGTGCCCCCTGCATTGGGATCATGGAGTCTTAACCATTGGACAGCCAGGGGAAGTCCCTGCTGACATTTACTTTCATCTTAGCCCCTACAACTCTCATACCTCAGGCTGGACACAAAGGTCTTTGTACACAGTCTCCACGGTGTGGCATACTTGTTTGAGCTCTGTTTCCAGGTGACTGATCTTTGCCATCTTTTGGGTGAACTCTTGGAGCTTTTCCTGGATGATCTTGTTGTGGTGATTATAAATCTGATACATCCTCTCCTCGAGCTTCTCTGTCAGGTCTGAAACCTTTGAAGGAATAAGAGGTGCTCTTAGAAAATCAAACAAGAGGTGTCAAGAGACATTTTTTCTGACTGGCTTTTTAAGATTTCTGCAGTTTATCTTATAAAAGTGGTAAAAACAACTCTGGTGACTGGCAGTGAAAAGGCCTATGTTAAATTTTTCTTTTTTTTATGAGAAATAATTTCAACTTGATTCATCTTCAAAGAGTGATTAAAAACATGATTCAAGAGACAGTAAAAGTTTAGGTCAAACAAAGTAGAAGAATGTGACTTTACATATATGTATTATATTATTATATATTACATATATAATTATATATTATATAATCTATATATATTTGTGATTATAACTATATAATTATATAATTTATATATAATTATATAGTTATATTACATTATACATATATAATTATGTAATATATAATTATATATTACTTATATATATGTATTAGTGTAACCTTATCCCAGATCATTTTTCTTTTTAAAAAGAAAGGTGCAAAATTATGTATATAAGCTCAGTCAGGTTAGGAGGAAAGTATCTAGAACAGAGACTAGAGGAAAACATGCAACAAAGTGGCCTCTGGGTTATGGTATCATCTGAATATTTTTATCTTTTTTTTTCTGCTATGTTATATTTTTCTCTAAATTTGCTATGTGCCAGGTAGGTAGGAATGCGGCTGAGGGAGGAAGTCAGCCTGTCATTGAGAGATGATGTGTGGAATTCACAAGTTGTCTGACTTATAGGACACATTCTGAAGAAGCATCGGGGACAACTATTAATAACAGACCTGAACATAATATTAGGTTTTGTTAGACATAAGCCCCAGGCATGTTCAGGGACTTTTACTCTCCCAAATCATGTGACTTCGGGAGGACATGTGGGTGTGATAACTCAGGTTATGCCTCAGTCCCCTCCTGCCACAGCCATTAGCCCAGCATGAAGGTAAGGGGCTAGTCTGTGATACAGGTGTATCTTGGCTTCTCATCCTGGCTCTCTCACTCAGGCAAATCATTTCCAAACCTTACTTTGCCCATCTGCAATATGGTCCAAGCTCTTCTCTGCAGGATTGCTCTAAGGGTGAAATCAGGTGCCATACGCAGACTGTCTAGAACATGTGGGGAACGTAACAGCAGTTCATTGCCTCCCCCTTTATGTTTCACATAAGGAACACCTCCTCCCTTTCCCTGGGCTTCTGCAGTATGTGGGGGTATCAGTCACCTTGATCTTGAGGCTGTCTCTGAAGTTGGTCATGAGGGCATGGTCCTTCTGTCTGCTCTCGTTGATGTTTTCGATCAGCTCCTGGGCCCTCTTCTTCAGCATGTCGATGCTCGAGTCCAGAGAGGAAAAGTAGGGTCCTGACTTTCCTTCCAGCATCATCAGCTGGCGGTTGGCACTGGAGGTGGCGACAGAGGGGCTAGAAACCTGACTTCTGAAAGTATAGGAAACTTGAGATCAGCACCAAACTTTCCTGAGAGTGGCTGATCTGAATTAGCTCTGTGGTGGGAGGAGAACCTGTGCCTGGTGTTTTCTGTTGTTGACACTTGTTTATTTCATTCACACCCCTCCCCCACCCTGCCCCTGAGGGGAAGGGACAGCTTAAGAGTCAGCCTGCCAATGCAGGGGGGACACGGGTTCAATCCCTGCTCTGAGAGGATTCCACATTCTGTGGAGCAACTAAGTCTGTGCACCACAACTACTGAGCCTGGGCTCTAGAGCTCATGCACACGATGACTGAAGCCCACACACACTAGAGCCTGAGCTCTGCAACAGAAGAAGCTACCATGATAAGAAGTCCTTGAACCACAGCTAGAAAGTAGCCCTCCCTCTCCACAATTAGAGAAAGCCTGTGCACAGCAACCAAGACCCAGTGTAGCCAAAAATAATTTAATAAAAACATTAAAAAAAAATACCCCCAGAAGAGTTTGTTCCACACTGTGTGTGCTAAGTCACTTCAGTCATGTCTGACTCTTTGCGACCCATGGACTGTAGCCTGCCAGGCTCCTCTGTCAATGGGATTCTCCAGGCAAGAATACTGGGGTGGGTTGCCATGCCCTCCTCTAGAGGATCTCCCTGACCCAGGGATCCAACTCATGTCTCTATGTCTCTTGCATTGGCAGGCGGGTTCTTCACCACTAGTGCTGCTTAGGAAGTAGTACTAGTACTGTACATGTGACTAATATTATGCAATTTGACTAAATGCATAGTTAGTGAAATGGTGAAAAAAAGCTAAATAGAATGAACAAAGGTGAACCTGATAAAATACAACTATTAAATCAAGTGTGGGCAAACAACGATGTATCAGGGCCAAGAGCAGAAAAATTTAGAAGTATTTTGCATACAGACCGCTTTGTCAAGGCCTGTAAGTTTTTGCTCTGCTTTAGAAAAACAAAAGTGGGGGACTTTCCTGGTGGCCCAGTGTTTAAGACTCGGTGCTCCCAATGCGCATTGCTGGGTTTGATACCTGGTCAGGGAACTATTGATAGATCCCACATGCTGCAACGAAAGATCCTGAGAGCCACAACTAAGACCTGGCACAGTTAAAAGAAAAGACGGTAAAAGAAATAAAAACACAAAAGTGGAAATTGTGGGTAATGCATATGAATGAGGTTTATGCAAAAAAAAAAAGTTGTGATCTGATCAACAGATCCATTGGTGTTTTAAATTAAGATAAAATGTTTAAAGGGCTTCCCTGGTGGCCCAGTAATTAAGAATCAGTTTGGCAATGCTGGGGAACACCAGTTTGATTACATATGTTGTCAAACTAAGCCTGAGGGCCACAACTATTGAGCCTGTGCTCTAGAGTCCAAGAGCTGCAACTATGGAGGCCCGTGCACCCTAGAGCCGGTGCTCTGCTACAAAAGAAGCCACTGCAATGGGAAACCCACACACCACAACTAGAGAGTAGCCCCTACTCACTGCAACTAGAGAAAGCCTTCATGCAGCAATGAAGACCCACCACGGCCAAAAAATAAATAAATCTTTTTTTTAAAGAAAGATAAAGGGTTTAAGATGATTTTTTTGTGTGTGTGTGGCTATTTTTTTTGTTTTATCTGCCCTGCACCATGCTAAGGTACCCGCTTCATCTTGCTGCACCTTCACAACCACACTCTGGGGTCTGTCCCCATTGTCTTTACCTCATAGCTGAGGACACAGGCTCAGCATGACTGTGTCACTTTCTCAGGATCCCTAGTCTGTGCAGAGCTGGGTGTGGCACCCAGCTGGCCTGACCCCCAGCCTGGGCCATTTCCTCCGAAGTTCTCGTCTTCCTCCTCACCCTGAGGTGCTTCCAGCTCTGAATGGCTGAGACTCGGAGGTGCCAACACAGCAGCTCTTCCACACACCAGTTCACACACAACCATAAAGCCATGACTGCAAGCCAGGCACAGCTACTGAGAAAAACACATCGTCATTTTTGGATGCTTCCTCCACACAAATATTTTTCTTGGCTTTTCTCCAACTGCTTGAGCTCTTTCTTCTGGCTCAGGATACAACCACAGGGAAACTTGAGTGCATGACAGCCAGGGTGGCCAGGCTCTCACTGACACAGAAGTCCTCAGGCCTGAGACTGTGTCCCCTGGCTGTGTCCTGGATCTCATGTTCTCCTTACCAGATGGGCTTTTTGTCCTTGGGCCTTTGCACTTGCTCTCTGACAGTGAGACCTAGCCTAGGCTACTACCTCGTTTGTTTTTAAAATTTTTTATTTTTGACTGTGCTCTTTGCTGCTGCACGTACTTTCTCTAGTTGCAATGAGCAGGGGCTACTCTCTAGTTGTGGTGTGTGGGTTTCCCATTGTGGTGGCTTCTCTTATTGCAGAACACAAGCTCTAGGCACTCGGGCTTCAACACTTTCGGTATGTGGGCTCAGTAGTTGTGGCACATGGGCTGAGTTGTTCCCTGACATGTGGGATCTTCCTGGACCAGGGATTGAACCCGTGTCCCCTGCACTGGCAGGCAGATTCTTAACCACTGAGGTACCAGGGAAGCCCCTGATGCCTCTTTTGAAGCGCCGCCTGTGACCCCGTGCCTATCTCTACCACTGTGCGCTTATCTCTGATGCCGCTCTTATCTCCCCATTTATCTCTGCATTCCCAGGATCCAGCACATTTTGAGTCCTCCACTGTTAACAAACGAGTGAATGAAGGACACTGATCTAGTCCTCCCTGTTCTGGCATTACACAGCGCATGCAAGTTCATCTGCCTGCAGAGCCAGACGCTTGGTTTCAGAGCATCTGTCACAGATGCTCTGTGTTCAGGCACACCCGAGAAGGTGTGCCTCTGATCAAGGCAGATATTTTATAGCAAAACCTTATTGATAGAAAACAAAGACCAACTAAAGGCTCCCTGGGCATTCCTGTAAAAAAAGGTTGTGCTGTCCTCTTGACCTGCCTCTCATGGGAAGAACAGTAATAGTGCATCGAATAAATGAATGAGTGATTAGGAAAGGCTTTCATTACCATCCACGCTCCCATGTTTCCCAAACTTACCCCCAACCCACGCCTCTCCTCTGAGCTCCCAGTAAGGTACCTGACTACCCCTAGGCCCTCTCCACTTGGCTGTTCCAGAGGCATTTCAAACTTCTCTAAATTTGCACACCAACTCAAAGTTGTCCACCCTCCTCCTGTCATTGAAGAACACCAAAAGTCACCTGGTACCCAAGCCAGAAACTTGGCAGCCACCCTGGAGCCTGGCTTCTCTCTGTCCTTCCAAATCCCCTCACAAAATCAGACTTCTCTGGCGGTCAGATGGTTAAGAATCTGCCAATGCAGGGGACATGAACTCGACCCCTGGTTCTGGAAGATCTCACATGCCGGGGGGGCAACTAAGCTCCTGCGCCTCGACTACTGAAGCCCACATACCCTAGAGCCTGTGATTCACAACAAGAGAAGCCACAGCTCCACACCAACAGTAGCCCTTGCTCACTGCAACTAGAGAAAGCCTGCATGAAGCACCGAAGACCCAGTGCAGCCATAAATAAATACATAAAATTTCTTAAAAATGAAAAAATTAAAAAAAAAAACAAACCCAACAGAAACAAATCCCATCACAATATCAGACTAGCCTGGTGCTCCAGTGCCTAAGAATCTGCCTGCCAATGCAGGGGACAAGGGTTTGATCCCTGAAAGATCCCTCCTGCCCTGGGGCAACAAAGCCCCAAGGGCCACAACTACTGAATCCGCTCACCTAAAGCCCAAGCTCCAACACAGGAGAAGGCCAAGCACATGAAGAGTAGCCTCTGCTCTCCACAACTAGAGAAAGCCTGCGTGAAGCAACAAAGACCCAACACAACCTAAAATAAACTAATTTAAAAAGAATCCTGTCACAAAAACCTTTCATTTCATACCTACTGTTCCTACCTGGGCCTTAGGGCCCTTTGAACCACAATCAGAAATCCCACTTCTGCTCCACAGCCTACAAGACACCCCCCGCCCCCCCACACCAGCTGCAGGATCAAGTAAATTCCCTAGTACAGCACACAAGGCTTTCCAGGGCTGTGGAAAGGCCTCCATCTTCTCTTTTCACCCTCCACTCCCAGCAATTTGGAACCTTCCACAATTTCACCAAATCCTTTAGCCTTTGCCTGAAATGACTTTTCTTTTCTGTCAACTTCATGATACAGCATTCAGAGCACCCCTCTCACCATCGCTTACTAATCACAACACTGCCAGTTTGTATGCTCAATTCCCTCCAGGCGCCCTATGCACTCTGGGCAGAGAGTGCATTGTATTCATTCCAGAGGCATCACCACTGTTTCCTGAACACCAAAAGGAAAGAATTACCATCTGAGATGGACCTAACATTCTTGCTCGTAAGGCACTTTGTACCCGCAGTTGCTTTGTTGTCCCCACTGTATAAGGGCTCTGAAATTAAAATCAATGAGAGAACCAGGTGTTTCTTTTTTGTGTCATTGCTCACAACCTGCTTGAGCTGCTAACTGTTCAAAGTCGCTCCTTTCTCAGGCTCAAGGGATGAAGCTGGAACCCATCTCCGTGGCAGCTACACAAATGGTGAAAAATCACTTGAAATCGGCTCATTCAAATTTCGTGGTGGGACAAAGGCCTGCATCAGATGTCTGCAGAGAGCATCTTGATTTTCCCCAACCTCCCCTTTGGGGTTTTATTCCTTTCCATTTCATCTTTCTTAATACTCAGCAGCTGCATATTAATCAGGACACTAATGAATCATAGGCTTCTCTGGGCCTGCATTCACCAATTAACTTTAATAAACAAAACACACCGTGTCCTCTCCACTGGCTTCCCTGGTTCAGGCCTGCTTCTGTTGCCCAACCCTGGATGGAGGCCAGGGACTGGAAGTGGGCCCAACAGAGCAGGCTGCCTGCGCTCAGGGTGGGGCAGTGGGGGGCAGGGGTGGGGGTTGTGAACACATCCCTACGCTCATCTATGATGGTCTGTCCTAAGGAGTTCCTAATTCAGCTTTGAGGATTAGGACCTAGTTTCCGAGCAGGGCCCACGCTGGCAGGAGGCCCAGGAACGGCGGAGGAAATGGGTCTAAGCAGAGAGACCATCTGTTCGCTCCAGGTAAAGCTGTGATTGGCAGGCGTGAGAGCCAGAGCCCCCCGCTGGTGGGGGCCCTCCCTCCTCGGGCCTCTAACAGATACACAAGTAAACAATTCGCCAGCCACTTACGACCACCACAGGCGGTGGTCCCAGGAGGGGAGGTGAGCTAATCAAACATTCAAGGAGGAACACAACAGCATCTCTGGCGCCTTGGCAAAATGATGTTTTGCTGAAGTACAGCCAGGAAAGGGGAAGGTTTGATTGAAGCTGCAGAGCCCACTCCTTTCACCCTCTGCTCATCTCTCGTGAAATGTGTTCACATTTTAATCATGTCACTGACAGTCTGCTGAGGGATCTGTTAACTGGCCCTTACATTGGTTCTAATCCATGTTTCTCAACCCAAAGCTCTTTCAGAACTCCTCAAAGTCTCAATGATTTGCAATTGTCTGTGTCTCCTCACCACTTAGATCACCGTCTAAACATACTATTTGCAGGAAGGTGTTATCAAACAAACTACTTTAGTTCTCTTTTTTTCTGGTCTCCAATAAATAGCACACACTTGGAAACCGTTCCACACTGTGCTCTGTTTTACAACTGAGGCCTCTGGGAGGCAAGAGGAAGCTGGCTTTCTGCCTACAGTCCTCAGCGGCCCTGTCCTGAGCCTCATTCTATTCCCAGGTGAGCTCCTTCACGGAAACAGTGACTCCCACAGCGCCATCTCTCTGGCCCCCGGCCCCACCCATCCTGAGTGCTCGGCCAGAAAGTCCAACCCTGTCCTGGACTTATTCATGCGTGTGTCTCTCAGTTCAGTTCAGTCGCTCAGTCGTGTCGGACTCTGTGACCCTACGGACTGCAGCGCACCAGGCCTCCCTGTCCATCACCAACTCCCGGAGCTTGCTCAAACTCATGTCCATCCAGTCGGTGATGCCATCCAACCATCTCATCCTCTGTCGTCCCCTTCTCCTCCCCCTTTCAATCTTTTCCAGCATCAGGGTCTTTTCAAATGAGTCAGTTCTTCGCATCAGGTGGCCAAAGTATTGGAGTTTCAGCTTCAGCATCAGTCTTTCCAATGAATGTTCAGGACTGATTTCCTTTAGGATGGACTGGTTGGATCTCCTTGCAGTCCAAGGGACTCTCAAGAATCTTCTCCAACACCACAGTTCAAAAGCATCAATTCTTCTATGCTCAGCTTTCTTTATAGTTCAATTCTCACGTCCACACATGACTACTTGTAAAACCATTAACTTTGACTAGATGGACCTTTGTTGGCAAAGTAATGTCTCTGCTTTTTAATATGCTGTCTAGGTTGGTCATAGCTTTTCTTCCAAGGAGCAGTGTCTTAATTTCATGGCTGCAGTCACCATCAACAATGATCTTGGAGCCCAAAAAGATAAAGTCTCTCACTGTTTCTATTGATTCTCCATCTATTTGTCATGAACTGATGGGACTGGATACCATGACCTTAGTTTTCTGAATGTTGAGTTTTAAACCAACTTTTTGACTCTCCTCTTTCACTTTCATCAAGAGGGTCTTTAGTTCTTCTTTGCCTTCTGCCACAAGGGTGGTATCATCTGCATATCTGAGGTTATTGATATTTCTCCCAGCAATCCTGATTCTAAGATTGTGTATGTCTCTGGCCACCTCAAACTCAGCAAGGGCAGAATGCAACTCATGCCTCTGCCAGTTGGAAACCAAACCACCTCGAGCCAGAAAGCGGGCAGCCCTTTCTGTGCTGGTAAGCATTTAGCAACTGGCTCTCTAGGGAGTAGAGGAGGAGGTGGCAGGGGAAACCTTGATTTGTAGTATTCAACTTTCATGGTGCACAGACTCCCACTATAGCCAATTTCAAGCTACCAACATGAAGTCACTAAATGCCAGGCTGGGAAGAGATGTGTAGAACTGGCTCCTGCTGGTAGGAGCGAGCTCCAGGCTCTAGCACACCGCAGCTGGGAGACCTCGTCAGCTCATCCCTTTTCTCATGCCTCAATAAATGAATCGCCCCCCCCACCCCGCCAATCTTCTCTCCATCTGCCCCGCTAGACATCCTGCAGAAGCCTCCCACCTATCTCCCAGGTCCACTCCCACCCCCTCCCACCCATTCTTCACAGAACAGCTGGTGTCTTTTTATAACAGGAACCTGAGCATGTCACTTCTCTGATTTCAGCCATTCCCCGCCTTGGTATCTACCTAACAGAAACAACAACTTATACACGGATGTTCACAGCAGCCTTATTCACAAGAACCAAAGAACAGAAACAATCTAAATTTCCAACAGCTGATGAGTGGATAAATAAAATGTGGTACATCCATAGTTTAGAATATTATTCAGCTATATAGAGGAATGAAGTTCTGATACATGTTACAACATGGATGAATCCTGAAGACATTATGCTCGGTGAAAGAAGCCAGTCACAAAGGATCACACAATTGTATGATTTCATTTATATCAAATATCCAGCAGAGGCAAATTGTAGAGACAGAAAGTAGAATTGTTGCCAGGGACTAAGAAGGACATGGGCTTGCCAGGTGGCACTAGTGGTAAAGAACCCGCCTGCCAATACAGGAGACATAAGAGATGCAGGTTCAATCCATGTTTCAGGAAGATCTCTTGGAGGAGAACATGGCAACCCACTCCAGTATAACTGCCTGGAGAATCCCATGGACAGAGGAGCCTGTCTACAGGCTACAGTCCATGGGGTCGCAGAGTCAGACATGACTGAATGAGCACACACATGCATGATTACAGAGGATACATTTTCCCAGCAACCTGACCTCTTTCGTGTCAGTGCTTGTTCAATAAATGCCTTTTTCATCAGATGGAAGCACTGAGAATGTATGAGCCTGTCTGTCCAATGTAACCAGGGTATCACTACCACCAATCACGAAGCCTGACACACTGGCCTTCCCTGTCCCTACCTCAGAGACTTGCAGCTCCCTCTGCTTGGAATGTATGGGTCTCTGGACACCTCCTGGCTGGCTCCTCCTTATGTGACCTCCTTAGAGATCAACTATTCCAAACTCCCTGTCACTCTAGTTGCTCCTCGGTTTTGTTTCTTTACAGCACTTGCCACCAATTGAAATGACATTAAAAAAAATTATCTTTTAGAAAGTTCAGTTCAGTTGCTCAGTCGTGTCCAACTCTGCAACCTCATGGACTGCAGCATGCCAGGCTTCCCTGTTCATCACCAACTCCCTGAGCTTGCTCAAGCTCATGTTCATTGAGTTGGTGATGCCATCCAACCATCTCATCCTCTGTTATCCCCTTCTCCTCTTGCCTTCAATCTTTCCCAGCATCAGGGTCTTTTCCAATGAGTCAGTTCTTCACATCAGGTGGCCAAAGTACTGGAGCTTCAGCTCCAGCATCAGTCCTTCCAATAAATATTCAGGGTTGATTTCCTTTAGGACTGACTAGTTTGATCTCCTTTCCGTCCAAGGGACTCTCAAGAGTCTTCTCCAGCACCACAGTTTGAAAGCATCAATTCTTCGGTGTTCAGCCTTCTTTATGGTCCAACTCTCACATCCATACGTGACTACAGGAAAAACTATAGCTCTGACTACACAGATCTTTGTCAGCAAGGTGATGTCTCTTTTTAATATGCTGTCTAGGTTGGTCATAGTTTTGCTTCTTTTAATATGCTGTCTAGGTTGGTCATGACTTTTAGAAGGTCAGCTTGGCAACAGACCCAACATAGTCAACACAATATTGAAGAAGAATGAAATTGGGAGGACTGATGCTACTTGATGTGATACCAGTGAAAGAATATAAAATAGACCAGTGGAACAGACTAGAGCCCAGAAATAGACCCACACACATGTAGTCAACTTATCTTTGACAAAGGAACAAACAAAATTCAGCAGAGAGAGGAGCATCTTTTCAACAAATGGAGTTGTAACAATTAGACATCCACATGCAAAAAAAGTGAAGTTAGACACAGATCTTGCACCTTTAACAAAAATTTTCTCAAAACAGATATAGCCCTAAATGTAAAACTATGGCAGAAAGTGAAGAAGAACTAAAGAGTCTCTTGATGAAAGTGAAAGAGGAGAGTGAAAAAGTTGACTTAAAACTCAACATTCAGGAAACTAAGATCATGGCATCTGGTCCCATCACTTCATGGCAAATGGGGAAACAATGGAAACAGTGACAGACTTTATTTTCTTGGGGCTCCAAAATCACTGCAGATGGTGATTGCAGCCATGAAATTAAAAGACACTTGCTCCTTGGAAGAAAAGCTATGACCAACCTAGACAGCACATTCAAAAGCAGAGATATTACTTTGCCAACGAAGTTCCATCTAGTCAAAGTTATGGTTTTTCCAGTAGTCATGTATGGATGTGAGAGTTGGGCTATAAAGAAAGCTGAACACAGAAGAATTGATGCTTTTGAACTGTGGTGTTGGAGAAGACTCTTGAGGGTCCCTTGGACTGCAAGGAGATCCAACCAATCCATCCTAAAGGAAATCAGTCCTGAATATTCATTGGAAGGACTGATGTTGAAGCTGAAACTCCAATACTTTGGCCACCTGATGCGAAGAACTGACTCATTTGAAAAGACCCTGATGCTGGGAACGACTGGAGGTGGGAGGAGAAGGGGACGACAGAGGATGAGATGGTTGGATGGCATCACCGACTGGATGGACATGAGTTTGAGCAAGCTCCAGGAGTTGGTGATGGACAGGAAAGCCTGGCATGCTGCAGTCCATGGGGTCACAAAGAGTCAGACACTACTGAGTGACTGAACTGAACTGAAATGTAAAACACAAAACTATAAAACTCCTATAAGACATCATAGGGGAAAATATAAGTGACTTTGGGGTTGGTGGTGACTTCTTAGACACAATATCAAAACAAAGAATTGGTAAATTGGACTTCATTAAAATTTAATACTTCTACTCTGTAAAAGTCACCATTAAGAGAATGAAAAGACCCGTCACAGACTGGGGCAAATCTTTAAAGAACACAAACCTGGTGCTTCCCTGGTGGCTCCGTGGTAAAGAATTGCCTGCCAGTGCAGGAGACATAGGTTTGATCTCTGGTCTGGGAAGATTCCACATGCCTTGGGGCAACTAAGCCTGTACACCACAACTACTGAGCCCACATGCTGCAACTACTGAAGTCTGCGTGCCCTCAAGCCATGCTCCACAACAAGAGAAGTCACCGCAATGAGAAGCCTGGGCACCACAACTAGAGAAAAGCCCGCAGAGCAAATATGACCCAGCATAACCTAAATAAATAAATAATTAATAATTTTTTAAAGACAAAACAAAAGACTTAAAAAAAAAAAAAAACCTGCAAATCTGATAAAGGCCTGACATCCAAAATATTCAAAGAACTCATGAAACTCAGCAATAAACAAATAATCCAAAAAAAAAAAAGAAAAGAAACATCCAATTTAAAAACAGTCAAAGATCTGGACACCATACCAAAAGTTGTGCAGATGTCAAATAAGCATATGGAAAGATGTTTAACTTCATACTTCATAATGAAGTTTCAAATCAACATAACAATGATACCACCATTAGAATGGGGGAAACCTAAAACACCGACAACACCAAATGCTGGTGAGGACCTAGAACAACAGGAACACTCATTCATTGAAAACAGGAATGCAAAATGGTTCAGCCACTTTGGAAGACATTTTGGCAGTTTCTTTCAAAACTAAAAATATTCTTACCGTATGATCTAGCAATTGTGCTCCTTGGTATTTACCCAAAGGAGTTGAAAATTTACATCTACACAAAACCTGCACACAAATGTTTACTGTAACTACATAAACAACTAAATTGATAAAACTTGGAAGCATAATTGCTGAAACTTAAAAGCAACCAAGATGTCGTTCAATAGGTGAAAAGAAGTCAGCTCCAAGAGAGTAGGAATTCTGATTTGTTCACTATTGTATCCTCAGCATCTAAAACAGGGTTTGGGTAAAGGAGACCCTTGATAAATATCTGGTGAATAAATGTGCAAGACAAGAATGTCTTTTTAAAGTAATCTGCAACACTGCTCTTTTTCTTGCTCCAACATCACAATTTCTGTTAGTTTTATCTTCTTAAATCTAGCCAAAATTTGACTACTTCTCATCACCTCCATGGATCTACCCTAGGTCAAGTCACACTCATTTTGCACCTAAATTATTCCAGTTGCCTTATCACTGGCCTCCCTGCTTTCAATCCAGCCTTTGATAATCTATTCTCTACTCAGCAGCCAGAGGAAGCCTTTTAAAACTTTAGTCCAATGGACTATGGTGGTTTAGTCACTATGTCCAACTCTGGTGATCCCATGGACTGTAGCCTGCCAGGCTCCTCTATCCATGGGATTCTCCAAGCAAAAATGGAGTGGGTTGCCATTTCCTTCTCCAGGGATCTTCCTGACCCAGGAATCGAACCCCAGGCCCCAGGTCTCCTGGACTGCAGGCAGATTCTTTACTGATTGAGCTACAAGAGAAGCCCAGTGGACTACACTTCAAAAAAGGGCCAGACAGGAACACTTCCACTTTGCAGGCCATATGGTCTGGGTTGCTTCTGGAGAAGCAGCCCTGTCCTAATAAAACTTTATTAACAATAATCCTGGAACTTCCCTGGTGGTCCAGTGGTTAAGACTCCATGCTTCCATTGTAGGGGGCACAGGTCCCATCCCTGGTCAGGGAACTAAGATCCCACATGCCACAGCCCATTCCCCCTCGCCAAAAAAAAAACGCCTCACCCTGCAGTAGTCAATTCCTGTCGCTCCTCTAATTCCATGTCTTTTCATGGGTAACTATCACCCAAAGTCCCATCACCTGTTTAACTATCTCTTATTATTTCCCTCTTACCCATGCTTGCTGCAGCACAATCCTCCCTTGGGGCCTTTGCAGCTGCTGTTTCTTGGCCTGGAATGTAGTCCTCCCTACCCTCATGGTTCTCGTATCATCTCCCCATGAAGCCTTCCCTGAGCCTCTAATCTAAACTGGCCATCTGCCACACTCTCCCTATTTTTTCCCCCAGAACACTCAGCATCCCCTGACTGCCATATATTCCTGAGTTTATAGACTTTATCCTAAAATGTCAGCTCAATGCTATTGATACCCTGCATGGCCCTGTGGGGCTCCTGGGCTTAAGACCTTTCTGTGGCCCCTGTTTCTTTGATTACAGGAAACAACATTCACTCAGCCTCCATGCTTCCCTGAGTTCCAATGGGCTGATTCAAACAGTTGTTAGGGAAAGGAAGGGATGGGAGACCTGGGAGAAACAGTCAAAAGTAGCCTTGGGGCAAAGTCCTATTTCCCCACCAGGGGATATACACAATATCTTTGAGCTATTTCTGCAGATACTGACACCCCTTCCAGGTAGAAGAAGCTGATGATTAATGATGGTAGGCTGCCCACAAACTGGTAGACCCCAGACCAGCTGGACTTGAAGGTTGATGCTGACTCTACTTCCCTCACCATCACCCCCTCAGAACAATGCAAGCCTGTCATTACATTGATCCTTATTACCTACCCTGACCATGAACCCTGTCTATAAGACCTTCCCCCAGGAGGGGGCGGGGCAGAGTTCTTGAGGTGCTAATCTACTGTGTTTCCTCTTTGGCAAAGAAATTTCTCCTCCATAACTCTTTGTATTTCTGTTCAGCATCAGTGCACAGAGAGCCAAGATTTTGGCATCACTGTGTCTCCAGTGTTTCCATCCCAGGCGAGTATTGTGGACGAGTATGTGCAACAAATGCACCAAGAGCAGACAATGGTAGGGTCTGGAAGAAGAAAAAGGTAAATGAGGGACTCAAGGGTCTGTTTGGGTCCGATGGATCGGGTTCTTCCTCACCTAGCTGGCCCTTGACAAGCCTCCTCATCGCGGGTCTCCTCACCCTGTTGCTGTTCCTGGTTCTCCCCCAGCAGCTGTGGCTCCTGGTCCTTGAACTCTACGTGGGGCATGTCCACCTGTGAGCACAGCTAGCGCTTGAGAGGTCAAAGGAGGGAGGGAGGGAGGGCAGGAAGTGGTCAGGTCCCCCTCCTCCCTCCCCTTCAACCCTGAGCACCTCTGGGTGCTGCTGCGGCATGCTGTGGACCTGCAGGAGAGATGGGCGGGGCTGGGATGGGCACCACGAGGACGGGGGCGTGGACGGGGGGGGGACCCTGTGCCTGGAGCACAGGAGGACTGAGGTGGGGAGACCTGGAGGGGACGGGGTGAGGCCTGGGTCTCCTGCTGGGGTGCTAGGGTGCCTGGGCTCCTAATTGGTGTGTAAGTCGGCTCGAGTCCTTCGAGGAGAGAGAAGTAGGAGAAAAAGAAGAGAAACGGGTGCGGTGCGTGGGTGTCTGAGTCTTTCTCTACCCTACTCCTGCCACGCGCCATGGGTGGAAGTAGGTCCTTCTGGCCAGGGCTGTCAGCGAGTCAGTCATACAGTCGGTTAGTCAGAGCCCGGGAGGTCAGTCAGGAAATCGGGGCCCAGCCGGGCGAGGAGCGGCCTGGATGGCAGGAGACAAGCGGCCGGTCTCGGGTTCGTCGGGGAAGCCCAAGATCGCTGCCGTTCCCTGCCTGTCAGCCCGCCGCCCGCGCGAAGGAAACAAGTGCAGCGTACTCCCTGTCGCTCCATTCCGTCTTTTCCCGCCTTCTCGTTCGTGCCCTCTGCGCACACGCTGGCTCCGCCCCCGGAACGCTCCGCCCCCACGCATGCGTAGCGGCGCGAACCTTGGGCCTGCCTCTTTTAGCAAACTTGCGCGCGCAGCGCGGCAGGAGCGGCCGTTGAGTGTCGGTTGGGCTGTCCAGGCGCTGCGCGCGCAGCCCGCATAGCCGGGAGGATCCGGTGGTTTCTGTGCTCGCGTGTGCGCATGCGTGAGGAGGCACCAGGGCACAAGGTGAGCGGCGGAATACCTTGCACCATGTGTTCATTCGTATGTTTCAGTTCATTTTTCATCTGCTCAGGCCAAAGAAATCTTGCCAATAAAAAATTCTGACTTTTGCTGTCATTTGATTACGACCTACTGCCCTTACTGAAAAAAGCTGATGTAATTACCACCTTGAATCAGTTATCTGCGCTCCAAAACCAGAAGCTCCTTGAAATGGCGTCGCTGGCCCTTACAGAGTTGAGCCCATACCCTTCAATGATAGTAATAACAATAATGAATAGTGACAACAGTAGTCATAATTGGCACACGAGGAGAAAATATTTAAGAACTTGTATCCAGTATCTACAAAGACCTCTTGGAACTCAGTAAGGCAGAAAAAATAAAGGGGGCGGCGGGAGGGGGACAGACGATTTGAAACGGTGTGTGCAAAGGCCCGGAGGTCTGAGCAAGCTCAGTGTGTTTGAGGAGCAGTCGGGTCTGGTGGGGAGAGCAGGGATTGGCGGAAGCAGTGGGTGAAGGATGAAGAGTTTGGTAGGGGCTGGGCTGAGTCAAGGTCAAGGTTTGGGACTTTGTCCTGATTGGAGAGATGGGTGTTTCTTATGCTTTGTATCATATATGCTTCACCCTCACTTGTTTTTACTTTTTACATGGCTTCTACCCCTCCCTCCATTTCTGTATTTATGTCACAGTGTCCACGAGGGGAAGACAGCTGGAATCCACCCGCCCCCCCGCCCCCAACTCCCAAACACACACACATACTCAGCCCTTCTGTTCAGGGCTCTGTCCCTGGCCACACACTAGAGCACACCCCCTTTACACCTGTGTTCTGGAAAGCCCTAGGGGTTTGAATCTGGGCTGTCTCTTACCAATAACAGGGGTGATCATTAAACTGCCACTCATTCACAGAACTCATCTTTGTCTATTACCAAGGTGAAAAAATCTAAAACATGAGACTATTTGTAAGGGTTTCAGGGGTAAGCTTCTGGAACACATTCAGAGTTTAATGAACAGTAGCTAACATTAGTATCTTGTAGCAGAGCTACAAGATGTTGTATCTTCCTGCAGCATCAGATTTGAAGATTGCAGGATTATCTAAGGAGAAAAATCTCAGACTTAACTTCTAAACATGCACACACATGTGCACACAAACACAAGGACCAAATCAAGACAAAGGCAACACAGGGACTTCCCTGGTGGTCTGGTGGCTGAGATTCCGAGCTTCCACTTCAGGGGACATGGGTTTGACCCCTGGTTGGGGAACTAACATCCTGCATGCGGCCAAAAATTAAGAAAACAAAACAAAGGCAACACAGAAGGTGCAGGATGATTTTTATGGTGCAGTTTGTGTAACTTTTTTGAAAACATGCAAAATGAAACCATGTCTTGTTAAAGTAACATGTAAATAGCAAAAGTTTAAAAGCACAAGAGACTGATAAATACCAGATTCAGGAGGGGGCAATCTTAGTGGGGCGGGGGGCAAAAGAAACTAGAACAAGCTCCTAAGGGTCTTCAAAACATTAGTCACAGAGATCTAAGTGAAAGATCCAGTGCAAATATCTGTTCAGATTCAAAAGAACTAGGGGTGGATTCTTGGGTGTTTATTATGCTTTGTATTATAAATGTTTCATCCTCACTAACCTTTACTTTTTACATGGCTTCTACTCTTCCCTCCGTTTCGGTATTTATCTCTTCATCCACAGATAACACAGTGTCAGCTCTTAAAAGGCAGGGACCTGGAACAACTTTACCCACTGCTGGCACTTAAAAGAGATGCACCTTTATTGAATGAAGAAGTATTTTTCTGTATGACTGGATTATTTTCTTTGAAATAAAAGATGTGAGTGAGGAGCCCTTGTAAGATTGGTACCCACAGGCCCTGAGACCAAAAAGAACCCAGCTGACTGCTAACTGCACTGGGCATAAAAGTGACCTCATGGTTACATAAAAGCTGTCCATGTTTCCCAAAGTGCGCTGCTCTGGGGTGGGTGACAAGATTGCTGGGATTTCCAGGCCTAGTGGCACATCGGGTCTTAGTTCCCTAACTAGGGATCTAACCTGCACCCCCTGCACTGGAAGCTTGAAGTCTTAACCACTGCACCACCAGGGAATTCCTGGGGTTTGCTTTGAAATATTTTCACAGAAACAGGTGTGCTCACTAGTCAGTGTGAGCGGTAGGCTCATGGAACTTTATCCTATTCACTCATGTTTCTATTCTGGGCTCATGTGAAATCCTTATGAGATTTTTTTTTTTAAGAGTAGCTTTTTAGGGGGAGGACAAAGGGATGAATTCGTGTAACACAGGGGACTTTTAGGGAAGTGAAATTTATGAAACATTAGGATATCATAATACAGGTCATCATGCGTTTGTGCTCAGTCGCTATCATGTCTGACTGTGACCCTTTGGACTGTAGCCCACAAGGCTCCTCTGGAGGAGATTTCTCCAGGCAAGAATACTGGAGTGGGTTGCCATTTCCTCCTCCAGGGGCTCTTCCTGACCCAAGGATCGAACCTGCATTCCTGCATTGGCAAGAAAATGGATTCTTTACCAATAAGCCACCAGGGAAGCCCACATGTCAGCATACATTTATCCAAAGCCACATACAACATGGGGAGTCAACCGAAATGTAAACTATGGACCGTGGGTGATTACGATGCCATCAACGCAGGGGGTTTGAGAAATCTCTGTACCTGTCACTTAATTTTGCTATGAACCTGAAACTAAACTGCTCTTTAACAACAACAACAACAAGCAGTTTTAAAGGCTCAGCTTGGGACTTCCCTTGTGGTCTAGTGGTTAAGAACCTGCCTTCCAATGCAGGGGACCTAGGTTCAATCCCTGGTCAGGGATCCTACATGCCCTGGGACAACTAAACCCTCAGGCCACAATAAAGACCCAGCACAGCCAAAAGTAAATAAATAAGGCTATCCACCCCATCCCACCAATGCTTGACTCCCAATCAGTGGGAATCCTGGTTCCCAGGGCCCCACCACCACCCTGGACTCACCCCTTCCACAGGGGTAAGGGTTTCTATCCCCTTCACCTAGAAGAGACCTGGCACCAGGAAGTAAACTGATGAATGCTTGACGGAGCCAGTCTTCCCTGGTGGGGATATGACTCAGGCTGGCCAAGGAGGTCCCCAGGATCCAAGACCTCCAACCCATCATGTCTTACACCCAGGGCTCCAGCACCTTTTACCCCTAAGGAAAGGCACCAGATGAGGGCACATGCCCACTTTATTAGCCAACAGCTGGCCTGCAGGGCTCCCCAAGGCCCACCCTCACGGGTGGACAACAGAATGAACCTGCTACCCGCTCCCCTGTTCCCAGGACCCTGGGGCTGATCAGGAAGAGGAGACACCGGGGCAGGGGGATGGGCCTCACAGAGGCCTCATAAATACAAGGGGGTCACTGGCAGGGATGCAAGGGGGTAGCAGGGCCTTGGGGAAGGTGGCCTATGGGGGGCAGCTCATGTCACGCAGCCTCTTGTGTCGAAGGGGGCCCCCGTTCAGCGTCCAGGCGGCACAGGGGACTGTCGTACACCATCTGAAGGTTCACCTTGTGGCCCACCAGCTCCCGGATATTGTTGATGCCATATTTGATCATCGTCGGGCTTGGAGGGGGGAGGGGACAGGGTTTAACACAAGGTCAGGTCATGCTCTCTTCTGATCAGAACCTCTCTTGCTACCTTCCCAGAAGTAAAAGCCCCAGCCTTCCCTGGGGCTCAAAAGGCCCCACACCATCTGCCCTGTCACCTCCCTCACCCCTCTCTTCCCACTCTCCCCCTTCACTCACTCACTCCTCCCACCAGTCACACTGGCCTCCTCAGTGTCCTCCATATACAGCAGGCCTGCTCCAGCCTCAGGGCCCTTGCACTGGCTATTCCCTCTGCCTGGACCACCCTTCCCCAGATATCGTCACAGCTTACCAACTCAGCCACCTTCATTCGTTGCTCAGATGTCACCTCCTCTGAGAGGCCTTCCCTGACATCTCCTTAGCTCTCCCTGCTGTGTTTCTGCTCTAACATTACTTCTGAGGTTGTGGTTGTTTTGGTTGCTCAATCAGGTTCGACCCTTTTGTGACCCCATGGACTGTAGCCTGCCAGGCTCCTCTACCTGTGAGACTTCCCAGGCTAGAATACTGGAGTGGGTTGCCACTTCCTTCTCCAGGGGATCGTCTCGACCCAGGGATTGAATCTGAGTCTCCCATGTCTCTTGCACTGGCAGGCGGATTTTACCACTGAGCCACCAGGGAATCCCCATAACACTGCTTTTGGGTATACTCTAAGCTTTATTTGTTGAATTTACTTAATTCTCATCCTCCTTGGTCCACTAGCACCCCAGCTTCATAGAGCAGAGATGTGTGTTGTAATCACAGCACAGAATGGGCATACAGCAGGTGCTCACTAAGGATTTCTCAAATGAATGAATCAATGGAGGGGGCTGCCAAGTCTACAGGCCCCCATGCCTGACAAGTCACCCAAGTGAGGCAGCCAACACCCTGAGTGGTTTGGGTACTCACCGCTCCAAGGAGAGACCCCATGCAATGACTGACACATTCTCAGGGAGCCCCATGGGCAGCAGCATCTCAGGGCGGAAGATCCCAGAGTTTCCAACCTCCACCCACTTCTTTAGACCTGTGGAGGCAGGAACACAATGGGGTGGCTCGCGTGGGTGATACTGGGCATGGCAATGAGCTCAGGAGGTGGGGTCCTCAGGAACAGGAAGCTGGGCTGAGCTGTGGGCAGCCCAAGACCTCCCTCCCTGCCCCAGTACCGGGTTCCAGCCTGACCTTGGTGGTAACTGAATATTTCCATGCTGGGCTCAGTGTAGGGGTTGTAGGCTGGCTTGAAACGTAGCTGGGTGATACCTGGGTGGGGAGGCAGGCAAACAGAGTTGGAGGGACGATCGGGCTGATGACCAAGGTGTCTTCCTGTTACCCACCAACACCACCCACTCTGGCCCGCCTGCTCACCCAGCTTGGTGAAGAACTCCCGCAGGACACCCATGAGGTGGCCCAGCGTGAGGCCGTGGTCAGCCACGACACCCTCGATCTGGTGGAACTCCGCCAGGTGAGTGGCATCCAGGGTCTCATTCCGGAACACTCGATCGATGGAGAAGTATTTGGCCGGAGTGAAGGGCTTCTGGGGGTGACAGGCAGGCCAGGCCCAGGCATGGGTGAGGAGGTCAGTATGACAGCCCAGCCCCTCCCTCCAATGCTGCCAGAGCCCGGCCACACCTTTTGGGCCAGGCGGTAGAGGGCGCGGGCACTGGCTGCCGTGGTGTGTGTGCGCAGCAGGTTTTTCCGAGCCTCGTCCAATTTCCAGGTGTATTTGTACCTTCAGGGGGACATGCAAGGAAGTCTATGATGCAGCTCTCGGTCCCCAGCCTCTTCCCCACCCAAAGTCCTGGTCCTCCCTTACCCCTGTGAGCCATAGCCGCCCTGAGAGTGGGTCCGCTTCACGCGGTGGACATAGTCCATTGGGAGTTGCTGGGCCTGGGCTGGATCTGGGCAGGACAGAGCAACATCTGGTCAGTCAAGGAGCATTTCTTGGGACTTCCTTGGTGGTCCAGTGGTTAAGAGTCCAAGCTCCCAATGCACGAGGGGCCTGGGTTCGATCCCTGGTCAGGGAACTAAATCCCACCTGCTGCAACTAAAAATCCTACATGGTGCAGTTAAGACCTGGCGTAGCCAAATAAATAAATAATGAGCATTACTCAAATAGCCACCACAAGGAAAACAGTGACTTAGGCAGCTCCCTCGCTTGCCCTCTGTAACTGCTGGAGGGCACCTGGGAACACCTGAGGCAGTCACTCATACCCCTCCTCTGCCAGAACCTTCCCTGGTCCTGCCTCCCCTTTTTTTTCCTGGCTATGCTGCAGGGCTTGCAGGACTTAGTTCTCCAACTCGGGTATTGAACCCATGCCCATGGCAGTGAAAGCATGGAGTGCAAACCACTGAACCACCAGAGAATTCCCTCCTCCCACTCCTAACTGATCACTTCTTCGAGCCACAGGGCTTCCCTGCCAATCTGTAAGCACACCAGGCATGTGCCAGCCTCAGGGCCTTTGCATTGGCCATTCCCTTTGCCTGGAACTTTCCTTCCCCAGATGTAGCTCCCTCCCTCACCTTCTCCTATCTTTGCTTAAGCAGCCTTTTAAAAAATTTTTTTGGTCATGCTGTACAGCATGTGAGATCTTAGTTCCTCTACCAGGGATTGAACTCACGCCCCCTGCATAGTGTACAAAGTCTTAACCAATAGACTTCCAAAGAAGTCCAAATCCTAGCAGCCTTTATTTTAAATTGACCGTGTACACCCCCCAACACAATGTCAGTTCCTCCATCTCATTTACTGCCATCTTGCATCGCCACGTTTACAGCTTGTTGTTGTTTAGTCACTAAGTCACGTCTGATTCTTTTCTTGACCCCACAGGCTGTCCATGGGATTTTCCCGGCAAGAATACTGGAGTAGGTTGCCATTTCCTTACTCAGGATTTAAGGCACATCTTGCCCAACGAGGACATGAGGGTCTCAGGGCAAGGACTTCTGTCTCATTTGTGGCTGTGACCCAGAGGTTTAACAGAGAAGTCAATGCACAGGAGCTCAGTGACCCTATGCCACATGAATATGCAAGTTCTTATGATTCCCGTCCTGAAATACAATTTTACTGTACCCAAAAAGCTACACATCCATTCCTAGCTCCACCTCTTACAAGCTGTGACCCTGGGCAAGTGATGTCTCCTCTCTGGGCCCCAGTTTCCTTATCCGCAAAATGGGGCTGACCGTCTACTTCCTGTAGTTGGTAGGAAGACTAGGAGAGTGGCAGCCCAGTAAGTTTTGTTTAGAATACTTTTTCTGGCTGTTGCAACTTCCCTGACCAGGGATCGAACCCACACCCCCTGCAGTGGAAGTCTGGAAAATTTAACCACTGGACCACTATGGATGGCCCTGGTTAAGTTCTGGATGCCGTGATGATGACAATGACATTTTGCTCCTGGCTAGATAACAGGCACACAACAGCCTTGTCTGCTCTCCTGGTGGTGAGGAGACAATGACTATTTTGAAAAGTCAAGCAATTTAAGAGAGCACTGAGGACTGTGGAAAAAAGAAATGGGAACCAAAGTTGAAGACTAGCAGTGAGAAGCTTTTTAGAGCTTGGTTGGAGAGGGGAACTTCCCTGGTGGTCCAGTAGTTAGGACTCCACATGCCTAATGTAGGAGGCCCGGGTTCGATCCCTGGTCAGGGAACTATATCCAGCATGCCATAATGAAGATCCCATGTGCTGCAACTAAGACCTGATACAGGGATTTCCCAGGTGGTCCAGCGGCTAAGACTTTGTGCTTCCAATGCAGGGGGCCTGGGTTCAATCCCAGGTCAGGGAACTAGATCCAACATACTGCAAAAAGACTGAAGATCCCACGCGTCACAACCAAGACCTAGCACAGCCAAATGAATAATGAAAAAAAAAAAAAAAAAAGACCTGGTGCAGCCCAAAAAAAGAAAAAAAAAAGGAACCTGGGGGGACAAGGGCATGTCGTCAGGGGCCTCTCTGAGCTGACATGTGAGCAGAGATTTGATTCCAGAGGCGGTCATGAAGACCTGGGAGAAGACACTTCTCGGCAGAACACACAGCAAAGACCCTGAGGTGAGAGGAGGGGAGGCGGAAGATCACAGAAGTTGATGACAGTAGCTCACACAGGCTTTGCTGGCTACCCTGAGAAGGATGGAGTTTATCCTGTAAGATGGTAGGCTGCCCCGAAAGGCTCTGCCCAGGCCCGGCCCCTCGGGTGGCATGGGGCAGCAGGGCGCACCCACCTCGCAGGAAGAAGGTGTCATGCTGGTCACGTGCCGGGTGCTGCTGGGGCTGGAAGAGTGCGTCGAAGTTCCAGAAGGAGCTCTCAATGTAGTTGTCGGTCGGCATCTCGGTGAACCTAGTGGGAGACGCAGCCTGACTGCCCTGCCTGTGCCCCTGGCCTGGGCTGGCCCCGCCCCCGGGCCCGTGCTCACCCCATCTCCAGGAAGATCTGCCGGAACTGGGAGCGGACCTTGAGCAGCGGGTGCAGGTGGCCGCTGTCAGGGAGGACGCCATGGGCCGAGAAATTGTAGGGCTTGAAGGGCCGATCCCGCCAGGAGCCGCTATGGGAGGGGCACGGTGCAGGGTATGTGGGCATGGTGGGGGCTGCCTACCACCCTCCCGCAACCAGTCCCCAACCCTGGGGCCACCCCCTACCTGGAGATCATCTCTGGGCTCAGCTCTGTTTCCTGCTTGGAGATACTGGTGCTGAAGGCACTACCTTTGCTCACCCAGTAGGTCTTCAGGGTCCTGAGGCCAGGGTACATCACTGTTACCTCCTTCAAGTGGTTTCCCTTGACCCCCCAACTGATGCTAACCCCACTTCACCCGCCAAGTAACTCTGCTGCCATTTTCTCCCCGACACTTACTGTCTACTGAAACCCTTATTTAGCCCCACCTACATCCCTATGTTCATGCACGTACTCATTCAACCAACATTTATTGAGAACCTCCTATGTGCTAGGGCCTGTTCAAGGCACTAACCATAGAGCTATGAGAGATAATAACAGGTCAAATTAGCCTATTTATTAATTTTCTGGCCGTACCGTGGGGCATGGGGGATCTTAGTTATCTGATGGGAATGGAATTCATGCCCCCTACAGTGGAAGCATGGATTCTTAAGCAAAGACCACCAGGGAAGGTGAAGTGGCTCAGTCATGTCCGACTCTTTGCAACCCCATGGACTGTACCCTTCCAGGCTCCTCAGTCCATGGGATTTTCCACACAAGAGTACTGGAGTGGGTTGCCATTTCCTTCTCCAGGGGATCTTCCTATAACCCTGGGATCGAACCCAGGTCTCCCACACTGCAGGCAGATTCTTTACCAGCTGAGCCACCAGGGAAGCCCTTTTTAAAAATGAAAAATTAAAACAAAAACTTTTTTGCCTTGCTGCATGGCATCAGAATCCAAGTTCCCTGACCAAGGATCAAACCCATGCCTCCTGCACTGGAAGCTTGGGAATCTTAAGCCTGCACAGTCAGGTATGTCCCCCCATAGGTCAAGTTTAGAGAGCTTATTCTACACTAGGCTCTGTTCTATCAAGTCACCCCATAACTATGTGTGAAAAGGGGCCATTTCACATACGCGTAAACAGAGGCCTGGAAAGATCAGGTAACTCAGTCAAGGTTACACAGCTAACCCATGGCAGAGCTGGGAGGTGAACTGGGCAGCCCTACTCCAGTCTGCATTCTTGTAACTGCTGCATCTGCTCGAGGAGACATCGGCCCCGTGACAGCAGAGCCCTGAGCCCTATCAAGTCCAGACAGTGCTGGCCATCCAGATGGCCTTCCCTGGCCATCCAGTGGTTATGACTCCACTTTTCCAACGCAGGGGGCATGGCTCTGGTTCCTGGTTGGGGAAGTGAGATCCCACATGCCGTGCGGCACAGCCAAAAACCAGTAAATAAGCAAATATTTAATTTAAATTCTAGGCAGTGCTTTGGACTGTAGAGGAAGTAAACAGGGAGGGCAAAAGGGCTGGAGACCAGGAGTGTGGAACTTTTATGGAAGTCGAAGAGAGGAAAGGGTGTTAGGGTGGTGGCCTCGCTAAGCTGACATGTGAACAGAGATATGATGTCAGAACTTGCCTTGAAGAACAGTGAGAGGGTCTTTCTGGGCAGAAGCACAGCACAAGTAAAGGGCCTGTCGGGGCATGAGTGTGGCAAGTGCATTTGACCACCCCAGTGTAAAGCGGGGCGGGGAGGAGCCCGATAGCACACCGGCCCGGTATGGGCAGAACGCCTCCCTGTCCCCTCCCCAACTCCAGGGCCAGGCAAGTGACCCAGGTGTGAGCCTGGGGGTGGCACCCACTCACGCTTCAGTCAGCAGCTTCCGCTTCCGGAGCTCACTCCGCTCCTTTTCTCCCAGCTTCTCAGCCTGCCCACCCCGGACCAGCTGGAGCCGGCGCTGCACCTCATCCTCCACACTGTCCACCTGCCACAGGGGTGGGTGTGAGAGACCCTGAGGGCCAGGGGCCCACCTGCCCGACCACCTGGCCCACCGCCCTCCAGCAGGGACTCACCACTCGGAACACCCGGGGCCCGTCAGCAGCACTCTTGTCCACCCGGATCCACTTGTTGGACATCGCCTTGCTGAAGCCCACCTTGCCACTGGGCAGTCGCTGGGGGAACAAGGCTGCAGTGAGGGGGGCACGGGCACGAGGGCTGCCGTCACCCCAACACACCTCCTGAGGCCCCGGCCCCCTCAGGCTCCTACCATGAGCTCGCTCTGGGGCAGGCCCTCTGGGGGGATGCTGCGAAACACCCGGGCCTCGTGGCTGCCCTCCTGGGCAATCTCCTCACCCTCAGCAGTAAGTTCCCAGCGCTTGGTGGAGCGCAGCTCAGTCTCAATGATCTGTAGAATAACAGGGGGGCACAGCGGGGACAGGGGTCAGATCCAGGTACCCCCTCGCCACAGCACTGGGGGTGCACAGCCTCTGAAGCCAGCTTCGCATCCCAGCTGTACCACTCCAGAGCAAAGTGATCTGCCCTTGCTGAGTCTCGGTTGATCTTTTGTGACATGAGAATAATGACAAAAATCATTCACACCTCTGAGAGCAGGGTAGAGTACTAAGGATTATTACCTGCCTGAAAAAGAACAAATTCCATCACTTACAAAAAAAAA
This sequence comes from Bos taurus, assembly GCF_002263795.3. NCBI lineage: Eukaryota > Metazoa > Chordata > Mammalia > Artiodactyla > Bovidae > Bos > Bos taurus. Next base: position 12,630,520 of record NC_037334.1, on the reverse strand, counting down.
AAAGTACTTATTTATTCAACTGTGCTGGGTCTTACTTAGTTGCAGCATGCAGCATTTTCGTGTGTGTGTGCCAACTCTTTGTGACCCCATAGACAGTAACCTGCCAGGCTCCTCTGTCAATGGGATTCTCCAGGCAAGAATACTGAAGTGGGTTGTCATTTCCTCCTCTAGGGGATCTTCCCAACCCAGGGATCAAACCTGCCTCTCCTGCGTCTCCTGCATTGGCAGGTGGGTTCTGTACCACCAGTACCACCTGGGAAGTCCTTCCTTGTGGTATGTGGCATCTTTTAGTTTCAGCATGTGGGACCTAGGTCCTTGACCAGGGATTGAACCCAGGTGCCCTGAATTGGGAGCATGGAGTCTTAGCCACTGGACCACCACTTTTGAACCTTGGAAAGATTTTTAAAGTCTCAGATGAAATGATTTACGTGTTTGCATCTCAGTACTCAGGTGTCGGAGAAAAACCCCAGGGATCCACATTGCACCCAGAAAGCCTAGGCTCCCATGCCATTCTAATTTCTAGGTCTGCTCCTCACCTACTGTGTGACCTTGCTGAAAACGGCTTAACCTCCCTGAGCAAAATTTCTTATGTGTGAGAAAAAGGTGTGGTGGGCTTTAGCTCAGAGAGTTGTTTTGAGGTGTAACTAAACAGAAAAGATGCAGAGGACTTCCCTGGCAGTCCAGTGGTTAAGAGTTTAAGCTCCCAGCGAAGGGGGCACAAGTTCAATCCCTAATCCAGGAACTAAGATCCCGCATGCCGCCCACTGGTGCCAAACAAACAAAAACAAAGAAAGGATGCAGAACACTTAGTATGCATCAAGTGCCGTATAAACCTAACTAGTACTATCGATTAATATCATCATCATTCTTACAATGAACCACATTAAACTGCCACTACTTAACCCTCTGTAGCCTACACAAATGTTAGTTTCACATCAATCAAGGTACTGTCATCCCACACACCATAGCTTCACTCCCTCTTTGCGCTGACAACCTCAGGCTCTGCAGCCTGGGTGCCTAATTTCTAATTCAGGTTTGCCTGTTCCTTCTGGTGACACTGATGATTCTGACCAATGCTTAGAAGCTGTCCCATATCTTCAACCTGGGAATAAATAAGAGTTACATCTTATGTATCGCCTTGTTTGTTCAGTCACTAAACTGTGTCCGACTCTTTTGCGACCACATGGACTTAGCCCGCCAGGCTCCTCTGTCCATGGGATTTCCAGGCAAGAATAGTGGATGGGTTACTATTTCTGTCTCCATATATCCCCTTGCTCTTATGTAAATCTAAGGTTCCGTCAAAGATTGAATGAAAAATAAAGCTGAGGTCAGGGACTTCCCTGGTGGTCCAGTGGTTAAGAATCTGCCTTGCAGTGCAGGGACCACAAACTCAATCCCTGAAATTCAATCCCTGGTCGGAGAACTAAGATCCCATATGTCTCAAAACAAGTAAGCTCAAGGGCTACAACCGGAGAGTCCGGAGGCCACAAGGAAAGATCCCAGCAACTAAGACCCGACTCAGTCAAAAAAAAGCTGAGGCCAGAAAGAGCACATCATATGATTTTGATGAAAAAACAGTCCAGCTATGTTTTCTGAGTCCTAGCTTCATGGATCCAGGCTGCTGGGTGGCCCAGGGGTCCATCAGCATCCTCTCCTTCTGGATCTACCACCCTTCACTTGTCCAAGTTAGAAGGCCGGGCTTCATTCTGGCTCTCCCTACCTTGCCATGAACTCAATTTCATTCCTTCACCCGAACCCGTTCTCCAGTCCAGCTACGCTCTAGTTTGGAGATATGCCAGTTTCTGCCGTTGTCCCTTTGCCTCCTGTCCTGCCCCTGCCAAGATGGATGTAGGCAGTAAGCACGTCTGACAGGTTCCAGCTCCTGCCATGGCCCCCTAGTACCCCTGTGAGATAAAGACCTAGAAGGCCTTGCAAAATCTGGCTCTGCAGTGTCTCTCTCACTACCTGTCCTCCACTCCCACCCCATTGATCGCTGAAGTGCCATGGCTTTTGTACTCAGTGCAGAAACCGGATTCAGGTGTCATCTCCTTTGGGATGCTCTCCCTGATCCTCAAGGCTGTGGCAGTTAACACCTCTGAATTCCCTTTGCTTCCTCCATTACTCCGGTCACTTGAGTACATCCATCACACCGCAACCTGCACGAAGGCAGCGATTGCGTCTTTCTCGTCCCCCATCCTCCTCCCCACCCCCTCAAAATTAATCAATGCCTCAATGGACATTTACTGCACGGGAGCGTCCGCGTGCCTGGGTCTTCACTCTTTCCTGACTCCCCGCCTGCGCACTCTGGGCTGGACACGGATACAATCACCTCTAACCAGGACTGAGAGAATCTGGTCTGGAGGCAGAGCCCTCCTGGCGAAAGAACTGCAGATGCAAAAGCGAGGAAGCCCAGTATCACCCGCCCGGCTCACCTGACCCAGCGCCTGCAGGCTCTTCACGGCGCCCACCACAGTCTGGTGCTCCACGCCCAGCTCGGTCGCCAGTTCCGCGCTGTCCAGGCCGCCATCGGCCGCCTCCAGCCGCCGCAGGAGCACCTCCGCCACCGGACCGTCCGCCATGGTTGCTCCCAGTGCGCTCCGCGTGTCCCTGCCGGCTACCAGAACCACCGGAACCGGAAACGGCCCCTAGGATTGGGGGGTGGGGCGCGCTTGCGTCGCCATCTTGAATGTGGCGGACAATGTTGCAGGGCTCGGGGTGCCGCCATTTTGAGTGTGTCACAAGCACTTCAGAGGGGTTAGGGACCCCCTAGTGGTGCCTGGAACTCCAGTACTCTTGCCTGGAAAATCCCATGGACGGAGGAGCCTGGAAGGCTGCAGACCATGGGGTCGCGAAGAGTTGGACACGACTGAGCGACTTCACTTTCACTTTTCACTTTCATGCATTGGAGAAGGAAATGCAACCCACTCCAGTGTTCTTGCCTGGAGAATCCCAGGGACGGGGGAGCTTAGTGGGCTGCCATCTGTGGGGTCGCACAGAGTCGGACATGACTGAAGCGACTTAGCAACAGCAGCAGCAGTGGTGCCTGGAAGGTCCCATGGGCGGAGGAGCCTGGTGGGCTGCAGTCCATGGGGTCGCGGAGAGTCGGACACGACTGAGCGACTTGGCTTTCACTTTTCGCTTTCGTGCACTGGAGAGGGAAATGGCAACCCACTCCAGTGTTCTTGCCTGGAGAGTCCCAGGGACGGGGGAGCCTGGTGGGCTGCCGTCTATGGGGTCGCACGGAGTTGTACACGACTGGAGCGACTTGGCAGCAGCAGCAGTGGTGTCTGGTTTACCAGAGAGGTCAAAGTAATGCCCTCAAAAGCAGACTCACAGCATTGTTTTAAACTTCACACAGCTCCACCTGCTGTGGGCTGTGTGACCTTGGACTTCTCTCTCTGGGCCTGAAACAGTCAGCCCTTGGAGGAATTCTTTCTTACCCCACAGGAGGGCTCTGGGTGGTGGACTCCAGACATAGTCAAACCGCTGATGTAAACTACTTTCAAATTTTCAAAGGGAGACTGGGTAGGGACCAGCCCTATAAAAATCAGAAGACTAGCTATTTTCAAAGTAGCTGCTAACTTGCATGGTCATTCTCACTTGTCCCCAGGCCAGTGCTAAGTGCTTCAGGGGTCTTTATTTCACTTTCCTCCAAACTGTGTGCTGTACATACCGATATAATCTACATTTCACTGATGAAAACTGAAGCTGGGTGATACGCTTTGCGCAAGGGTTCTGCAAGGAATTGGTGGAGATAGTGTCAGAAATCATAAACACTCCAGAGCCTGCCGTCCCTCCCCCACACCACTACTCTGAGAAGATCAATGTCAGGGAAATCATTTGTAGTGCATATCAGCAATTCAAGATACTGGGAATTCCCTGGTGGTCCAGTGGTTAGGGGGTCTGACCTGGTGGCTCAGACAGTAAAAAATCTGTCTGCAATGCAGGAAATCTGGGTTCAATTCCTGGATCAGAAAGAGCCCCTGGAGCAGGAAATGGCAACCACTCCAGTATTCTTGCCTGGAGAATTCTATGGACAGGAGCCTGGCGGGGTACAGTCCACATGGTCGCAGAGAGTCAGACCCTACTGAGGGAATACTGGAAATTTCACTTTCCAGTGGTTGATGCTGCTGCTGCTGCTAAGTTGCTTCAGTTGTGTCTGAGTCTGTGTAACCCCATAGACGGCAGCCCACCAGGCTCTGCCGTCCTTGGGATTCTCCAGGCAAGAACACTGGAGTGAGTTGCCATTTCCTTCTCCAATGCATGAAAGTGAAAAGTGAAAGTGAAGTCCCTTAGTTGTGTCCAACTCTTAGTGAACCCATGGACTGCAGCCTACAAGGCTTCTCCGTCCATGGGATTTTCCAGGCAAGAGGACTGGAGTGGGTTGCCATTGCCTTTTCCTTTCCAGTGGTTAGAACTCCACAATTAAACTGCAGAATGAATGGGTTTGATCCCTGGTTGGCATGCCTCAGGCCTGGCCAAAACAAAGAAATGTAATTTGAGATACAAATATAATTTTACCCTTTCTAACTGTCGATGTTTAAAACAAAAGGGGTCAGGACTTCCCTGGTAGTCCAGTGGTTAGGAATATCCCACATGCTGAAGAGCAGCTAAATCCTTTGCCCTGCAACTACGAAGCTCATGTGCTCTGGAGCCAGTGTACCACAACTCCGGAGCCAGAGAAGCCACTGCAACAAGAAGCCCAGGTGCTGTAACCAGACAGTAGCCCCTGCTCGTTGAAACCAGAGAAAGCCTGTGTGCCACAAGGTAGACCCAGCACAGCCAAAAATAAATAAAAAATTTTAAATACAAAATTAAAGGGGGTGGTATTAATTTGAGGAATTTATAGAACTTGAGCTGTCCAAACTTTCATTTCATTATTTAATATTAGTGACATATTTTATTCTTTTTTTTTCATATTGTCTTTAAATTCTGATGTATATTTTACACTTACAGCTCATCTCAGTTAACAGCTACATTTCAAAAGGCAATAGCCACACGTGGCTATAGTCAATAGTGGAGACTACATTAGGCAGCACAAGTAGAGTCTAATCCCAGATCTGCCATTTTTGTCACCCAGCAAAATCACTTCATCTTTCTGTGCCTGTTTCCTCCCTTGGATGGAAATGATATGAGCCCAGGTAACTGAGAATTAGGTACAATAGTACTTAATGTAGTATTTGCTGGGACACACATGTATGCAGTATTTGCTGGTATTGAGTATGAACTCTGAGTCAGGTGCTAGTCTAAGCAGCATGCATTTATTCATTTGTTGTTGTTTAGTGGCTCAGTTGTGTCCGACTTTTTGTGACCACCCCCTCTTCCCCGGCCATGGAGCCCACCCGCCTCCTCTATCAATGGAATTTTCCAGGTAAGAATACTGGACTGGGTTGCCATTTCCTTCTGCAGGAGATCTTCCCATCTCCAGCACTGACAGGTGGATTCTTCACCACTGGGCCACCTGGGAAGCCCTATTTACTCATTCAGCTATCACAATCGTTACTTGAGTCTGGAAAATGGGGTTACTAATATCCCCCGATTCTGGACTTATAGTGAGGTCCCGACAAAAATTCAGAATGCATTCCTCAAAGTCTCGTCTTAGTTTTAAAGCACTTCCCCCAGGACTTCCCTGGTGGTCCAGTGGTTAAGAATTCTCCTGCCAACTCAATACCAGAAAAACAAATGACCCAATCAAAAACTGGGGAAAAGACCTAAATAGACATTTCTCCAAAGAAGACATACTAACAATCACTTGAAAAGATGCTCAATATCGCTCATTATTAGAGAAATGCAAATCAAAACTATCAAAACTACACAATATCACCTCATACCAGTCAGAATGGTCATCATCAAAAACTCTACAATAAATGTTGGAGAGGATGTGGAAAAAAGGGAATGCTCTGTACTGTTGGTGGGAATGTAAGTAAATTGATACAGCCACAATGGAAGACAGTATGGAGTTTCCTTAAAAAATTAGAAATAAAACCACCATATGACCCAGCAATCCCATTCCTAAGGCATATAACCTGAAGAAACGAGGGTTGAAAAAGACACATGTATCCCATTGTTCATTGCAGCATTATTTACAATACTTAGAACATGGAAACAACCGAGATGTCCATCGACAGATGAATGGATAAAGAAGTGGTACATATACCCAATGGAATATTACTCAGCCATATAAAGGAATGCATTTGAGTCAGTTGTGATGAGGTAGATGAACCTAGAACCTATTATACAGAGTGAAGTTAGTCAGAAAGAGAAAGATAAATATCGTATTCTAACACACATATACAGAATATAGAAAAATGGTACTGAAGAATTTATTTACAGGGCAGCAATGGAGAAACAGACATAGAGAATAGACTTATGGACATGGGGAGAGGGGAGGAGAGGGTGAGATGCATGGAAAGAGTAACATGGAAACTTACATTACCACCTTTAATAGATAGCCAACAGGAATTTGCTGTATGGCTTAGGAATTTGATAAAGAGGGACTCTGTATCAACCTAGAGGGGTGGGATGGGGAGGGAGATGGGAGGGAGGTTCAAAAGGGAGGGGATATATGTATACCTATGGCTGATTCATGTTGAGGTTTGACAGACAACAAAATTCTGCAAAGCAATTATCCTTCAATAAAAAAAATAAAAAGAATTTAACTGTCAATGTTGAGGGACCAGGGTTCAACTCCTGGTTTGGGAAGATTCCAATACTGCAGAGTAACTAAGCCCTTGCACCCTAGAGCCCCTGCTCTGCAACAAGAGAAGCCAGCACAAGAAGCCTGCCCACCACAACTAGAGAGTAGCCCCTGCTCACAACTTGAGAAGCCTCCCCCAAGCCCCCGCACACATATGGAGACTCTGTACTGCCCCCCAAAAAAGCATTTTCTCCATTTTTGCTTAATTCTAGCAAGAGTTCTTTGTCCCTTTCTTCTGTCACGTATCAGGTACGTTTTTTTATATATATATCAAGTAGGTTTTAAGCCTGTTCTGTGCCTCGTGCTATAGGAGACATTGTGGAATGGTCAGGTGAACAGGACAGGCACAGATTCTACTGTCCAGAAGGAAGCACCAAGCCCCTGTGTCCATGACACATGGTGGGTGAGAGGGAAGGTGGGAGGAACGTCAGTGCAAAGCCTAGCATGGTCATCCCAGATTTGGTGGGTGTGGGCTTCATCAGCGAGGAACAATTTGGGTTATACGCCGTACTGTTTGGGGGCAGGAGTAGAACCCCAACTTCTTCAAAACTCGTCATACCTCCCTTTCGAGTCCCCACCACTGGAGGGGAAGAGCCCCCTCCCCACTCTTTTGCCAGAATCCCCCCCTCTCTTCGCCAGTTTATTCCTACTTCCCAAGTCCAGAGCCTATTTGCTCAGTTTGGGAAAGTCCCAGTTCTCCTTCCTCCTTCCTGCAGCCTAGGGGTATGGAGCTGGTGTCAGTCACTGTCTGTCCTGTGCCGGCGGCCTCAGAAGAACGCTCTAGTCTCAGGGGTCCTGCCCACCTCTCTTGGACCTTATCTTCCTCACCATCTGTCTTTTTTTTTCTCCTCCCCAACGGAACCCCCTGCCCGCTCATATTCAGCCGTTTAATTGCAAAAGCAGGCCGTTTGCGGGAGACCACAAGGCGGCGACCCCTTTCATTTACCGGCTGGGGGGCGGGGATGGGAGGGAGGTAAAGGACAGGCTGCAACGAGAGGAACCACAGCCTATCGTCACATCTTTTGAGCCGTCAGGGTCCTTCCCTCTGTTCCAGAAAATCCCTAAAAGCTTGGAAAGCATTTCTGCCGGGCAGCAGCTGGCCGGGGTCGCTCCTCCTGGCCTTTCAAGAGATCCTGTGATTTCAAAGAGGTTGAATGACTTGCCCCAGCTCACACAGAAGCGGTCTGACAGGCTGCCAGGTCACTACGGGGACCGTACGGAGAAGAGAACAGGCACTCTTCCCCCAGGCCTGCACAGCTCCGGCGCTGGAAGGAAGTGAAGCCCCAGGGCTCGGTGCCCTCTGGGGGGCGGGGTGGGGGGGGTAGAAGGGGTGGGGAGGGAGGCGGGTGGAGGACGGGAAGAGGAGTGGGAAGGAAGAGAAAGAGAAGATGGGAATGGTGGGGTTCTCCAAACTCAGAATAGAAAGACGCTAGGAAAACCTTGCCCACTCATCCTTGTAGAAGGGTTGAGCGGAGTCTAGAATGGAGCCGGACCCTAGCTTCACGGAACATCACAGCTCGCGCGTGTTCTTTAAACGCCTAGATTCCGAACGCCGCGCGCAGGGGAGGGCGGGGCTGGGCCGAGGTCTGGTCATATGACCTAGCCTGAGGGGCTCGAGGCCCCCCACTTCACCGGTGGGCGTCCCCCACAACGCGTGGTCGACCTTCATTGGCCAGTGGTGCGGCCAATAGAAATCGGCCATCTGGGAACCCAGCGTTCCGAGGCACAGCCTAACCTGCTGAGCCCAGAAGGGTCCAATGGAAAGGCAGGGCTATGGCCACAGACCAATGATAAAGTGAGGGAGGCGGGCCAAGAGGCCGGACCAGGCTGGTTTGAGAGCGGGCGGGGTATAAAAGGGCACGGCCGGCGGCGGCGTCCGTCCCCACTGCAGAGCTGCTGCCGGACGAGCAACTTAAAGGGCCCGCGCGCCACCGCCCCCTCGGCCCGCCATGCTGCTACCCGTGCCGCTGCTGCTCGGCCTTCTCGGCCTGGCCGCCGCTGATCGCACCGTTTACTTTAAGGAGCAGTTTCTGGACGGAGGTAACGACTAGTCCCGCTCGAGATCGTCCTAACGACGCGGCTGGCCCCCTGGCCCATATCTGCGTGTCGCTTGTAATTACTGCTCAGAGGGCCAACACGGTTTCCTTCAGGGACTGGAGCCGAAGGCGAGCCTTCCTTCGGCGTCCCTGGGGAGCGTGGAGGGAGCAGCGGCTTTCCGAGGCGGGAGTTAGGGTTTGCCCGAAGATCTTCAAAGTCACCAGAGATGTCAAACTAGAGGTTGGGGTGGGGACAGTCTGGGGGGAGGGGGGAGTCTCCTTCCTTGCTCCCAGCAGTTTGTGGTTCCTGGTAGATGTTTGGTGGGGGGTTGATCAGCACCGCCGCGCTTACCTGCCTTTTTGGTCCTCTAGACGGGTGGACCGAGCGCTGGATCGAATCCAAGCACAAACCGGATTTTGGCAAATTCGTTCTCAGTTCCGGCAAGTTCTATGGTGACCAAGAGAAAGATAAAGGTAAGAACTTAGGAGTGGGTGCTCAGATCCAGGAGGACAGAGTTTGGGTATCCCTAGGAGTAGGGCAGGTGGAGGAAGGAGGACTGGCCTGTATTTTACATCCTTAGGGTTCCCCGGGGGGTTGCTGCTGAGCCCTGATCTGACTATAGTCTCTCGGTAGGCCTGCAGACTAGCCAGGATGCCCGGTTCTACGCTCTGTCGGCCAGATTTGAGCCCTTCAGCAACAAGGGTCAGACGCTGGTGGTGCAGTTCACAGTGAAACACGAGCAGAACATCGACTGTGGGGGCGGCTATGTGAAGCTGTTTCCAGCTGGTTTGGATCAGACAGACATGCACGGAGACTCCGAATACAACATAATGTTTGGTGAGGGGACCCCACCCTGGTGCTAATTTTTGGTCACTTAGAGGGAGTTTAAAACCCCGGGAGAGCCCATGAACGGTGGTCTTGAGAGCACAGAAAGCACTTAAATGCTTTAGACATATTTTCGATAGGGAAGGTGAGGGAATAGTTACGAATGACTTACTGCATTTTGATCATCGACTTAAGACTCGTGCAATTTTACTATATAGGCATTTCCTCGTTCCTAGTTGTGCAAGTGAAGATACTGAGTTCTGGAGCACTGATTTTTTTTTTGAAGTGTCCTCCCCCAGTTCCTTAGAGAGAAGGTCTGAAGTGTGTTTTTTCAGCTTGACAGTCCTGAGTTAAAGAACCAAGTTGTCTTTTTTTAATGGGGTGGGCAGGGGCTTGTAATGGTGGACAGACTGTAGTTGTGACCAGATCTGCTTTTCATCAAGGCCCGGACATCTGTGGCCCTGGCACCAAGAAGGTTCATGTCATCTTCAACTACAAGGGCAAGAATGTGCTGATCAACAAGGATATCCGCTGCAAGGTGTGCCTTGGGGGTGGTGGCAAATGGCTGTGAGGGGAGGCTTTGAGCCCAGGCTGGTGGGCGGGGCCACTCATCTTCCATTCTCTTTAGGACGATGAATTCACCCACCTGTACACGCTGATTGTGCGGCCTAATAATACCTATGAGGTGAAGATTGACAACAGCCAGGTGGAGTCAGGCTCCTTGGAGGACGATTGGGATTTCTTGCCACCCAAGAAGATAAAGGATCCTGATGCCGCTAAGCCTGAAGACTGGGACGATCGCGCCAAGATCGATGACCCTACAGACTCCAAGCCTGAGGTTGGTGCTTGGGCAGGGGCTCCCCACCATGGAGAGTGTGGAGGACAGCTGGGCCTACTCTGACTTCCTAATGTATCCTCAGGATTGGGACAAGCCTGAGCACATTCCTGACCCTGATGCTAAGAAACCTGAGGACTGGGATGAAGAGATGGACGGAGAGTGGGAACCACCTGTTATTCAGAACCCAGAGTACAAGGTGAGTCTGGCACTCTGAGGAGGGTGGTGCACAATGGGGAAGGCAATGATCATCGCTCACCCATCGGTTTACTTCTGCAGGGGGAGTGGAAACCCAGGCAGATCGACAACCCAGAGTACAAGGGCATTTGGATCCATCCAGAGATTGACAACCCTGAGTATTCCCCTGACAGCAACATCTATGCCTATGAAAACTTCGCTGTTCTAGGCTTGGATCTTTGGCAGGTGAGACATGGAGGGAAAAGGCGGCTCCCTAGGGGACCTCAGGTGCTCAGGGCAACCCAGGAGAAAAGGGGACAAGGGCGGGCAGACTCCAGAATGGTGCCCCCCCTTTTCTTTTAAGAATTTCCTGGTTTGTCATTACGGGGTTCTTACAGCACCTGCTTTGGCTTGTACTTAATATGTTCCAGGTACTACTTCTAAGTATCTCTGTGGGAACTTACTCACTTAATTGCACCCAACAGCCTAGACAGGCAGGTAGATAACCCCATTAGAACTTAGCTTCACAGGGACCGAATTTTTGTCCTGTTTGCCAGCGTACTTTCTGCATCTGGTATGCTGCTTGGCACATAGAATGTACTAGAAAGATAGTTTGAAGAAGAGAATGAGACCCCATTTTATAGATGAAGATACTGAGGTGCAAAGAGATGAAGTCACCAGCTCAAGATCATATATAGTAAATGGCAGAGCTGAGGTTTGAATCCAGGCAGCCTATTTTTCAACTGCAATGTTAGACTGTAGTATTGTGTAGTGGTTATGTGAGCATGGGCAGGAGACCTTTTCAAGGCCAAGGCCAAGGCCAACAGGTATCCCTTCTGACCACCCATTCTGGCCCTATACAGGTCAAGTCTGGCACCATCTTTGACAACTTCCTCATCACCAACGATGAAGCGTATGCTGAGGAGTTTGGCAACGAGACGTGGGGTGTTACAAAGGTGAAACCAAGGTCCAGCCTGGGTTTGGGGGTGGGAAGGGTTGGCAGGGGAGTCCAGGCCTGAGGGATGTGTGTGTGGTTTGTACACAGGCAGCAGAAAAGCAAATGAAGGACAAGCAGGATGAAGAGCAGAGGCTACATGAGGAGGAGGAGGAGAAGAAAGGCAAGGAGGAGGAAGAGGCAGACAAAGATGATGACGAAGACAAGGATGAGGATGAGGAGGATGAAGATGAGAAGGAAGAGGAGGAGGAAGAAGATGCTGCCGCTGGCCAGGCCAAGGATGAGCTGTAGGGGCCACCTCTGCTTCCAGGGCTGGACTGAGGCCTGAGCGCTCCTGCCGCAGAGCCGGCTGCGCCAAATAATGTCTCTATGAGACTGGAGAACTTTGATTTTTTTCCAGGCGGGTTCCAATTTGGGGTGGATTTTGTTTTTGGCTCCCCCCTCCCCCACTTTTTTTAACTTTTTTTTTTTTTTTTAACTGGCATTTTTGTCTCTGATTCTCTTCAGCCCTCACCCCTGGCCTTCATCTGTCTTGATTGACATCTTTGCTTTCTTCTGTCCCCTTCACTCCAGATCCCTAAGTTCCCTTCCAGCTTGGGGACTCAGGGTGGGATGTGGTGTGGAGGAGAAGCCCCAGGCCCAAAATTCCATCTATTCTTCCTGGATCCCAGAGGGTGGGGTAGGAGAAGAGGGTGGCATCCCCAGCCCCCCAGCACTGAGGAAGAATGGGGCTCTTAAGGCCTTAGCTCTGATCCCTTCCCCTTTCTCCCTGCCCCCAGGACTGGGCCACTTCTGAGTTGGGGCAGCGGGTTCTAGCTCAGCTCATGCTGAGAATGTAAGAACTACAAACAAAATTTCTATTAAATTAAGTTTTGTGTCTTCCTCCTGTGTCTTCTGGGAGAGGTAATTGTTCAGTGAGATTTGTTTTTTAGCCACTAGAATTGTTGGCTGAATGTCCCCATAAGGTTACAGGAGCCCTTGTTTATCTCCAGAACCTCAGGTGAATGAGAAAGAGTAACCATTTCCAGTGTCATTACAAATACACTCCATTTATTAGCTCGTGGAGTCCTTTCATCAAACTGGTGAGTTTTCGTTCTAGTATCAGTTGAGTTTGAAACAGATTTAGGAAGAGGTGGGTTTTGAACCCACACCTTAGCCATCAATTCATGTGAACTCTTTCACATTGAACCGCATACACATCTCTTGCTGGTGAAGGAGCAAGACTACACAGATATTAGCTTTAAACACATTTTTTGACTACTAGCCAGTGTTAAAAGCTACTAATTCCTTTTGTAGTCAAAGAAATAGATTCAGAGATGTTATCTACCCCAGTAGCCTTAAGTGGCCAAGTCAGGGTTTGAACCTCTTGAAGGGAAAGAGGTGGCCCCAAGGGAGGGAGTGAAAGTGTCAGAAGAGCCTGTGGGCCTGTAGGTTGGCATAGGCCCACTTTGTTGCGCCCCACAAGGCTGCCATTAATGTCCAGTGGGTGGTTGGGAACTGATGTCTCTTAACTGCAGGAGAAGGAAGAAAGAATTCCTCACCCCTGTCTGACCTAGGCTTGTGAAAGCTTACTAGCACAGGATATGCTGTGAAGGGAGAAGCTACAGGACCTGGTAATAGTTGGGTAAGGAGTGAGGTGGCAGGCCACCGCCTGGTGTTTTCTCAGATGTGAATGGTAAGAAGAGCTGGTTAGGTGGCAGATAATGGTCCGTTCAGGATGGGAGTAGGGTGGAAAGTTCACCCACTAAATGGAAGACAAGTACATCACCTCCATCCTGTCTGCCAAAGCACCTTCAGCTTTGGCTAACCAACCCTTCACTCCTTGTTCCATGGGTAGGACTCCTTCCGAGTGTCTTGGGGCCTAGCCCCACCCTTCTGGGAGGCCTCCAGAATTGGCATATCCGGGGAAAGTTAAGGAGAGAATTTTGTGTTCAGTGTAGGGAAATCTTCCTCAAGTACTATGGAGTACTTGATGGAGTCAGATGGAGATAGTTGGGTGAACAAAGTGATCAGGGGAGGGGCAGCAGAGAGGGAGATCCAGAAGCTGTTAAGATTCATTCCAAAAATCCAGCTCTTCCGTTAGGGATTAATGAGGCCACAGAATGGCATTGTGTCCCCACGTCCGTGGTCGATTTCCGTGTTTAACTGTTGGTGACCTTTCAAGTATACTTTCTAGTTCTTTCAGGGCTTGATAGGCTTCCTGTCAGGTGGCCAGACCAGAGTAAGGCTCATTTGGAACGAGCAAAAAGACATTAAGATTTTGTGGAAGAAATGAAAATTTAGCAAGTACATTGCTTGTTAAACGTCAACAAACTCATAGGCGTGAAACTGGGGGTCTCGGAGCCATTTTGTGGCCTATGACGTCACCGCTAACGGGCATGGCGTCACTCGCAGGAAGCCACTTCATGGTAGAGCAAGAAGTCCCCCTCCCCTCTCACGGAATAGAATTTAGTCTGCGCATGCTTTACTCGAGGCCGCGCTCGTGCGCATGCTCGCGATGGCTAAGGGGGCGCGCTCATGTCACGTGTTGTGGTGGTCGGAGCGCGCACTGCCTGCCCCGGAAGCTGTCGGCGTGCGGCGCGGCTGGGCGCTAAGATGGCGGCGGCGTGAGTTGCATGTCGTGTGAGGATTCCGGGGCCGCTGTGTCGCTCGGGTCCCACCATGGCCGTCACGATCACGCTCAAAACACTGCAGCAGCAGACCTTCAAGATCCGCATGGAGCCTGATGAGACGGTGCGAGCCAGGCCGGAGCTCCGGAGCGGGAGCGACGGGTGCAGCGGGTGGGGTGGGGGCGGGGAGGCCGGGATCCCGACGACAGAGGCGGGGAAGACGGCTCAGGGTCGCGCCCTGCCCATTCTCCCTACGGGCCTGACTTTCCCAGATATCCTGATGGTCCCTGGCTCTGCCCCTGGTGGCTCGGGCGGCGCTCTTGGGTCGATCTCGAGGCGAGGCCCCACCTCCGGGGCGCCCGCCAGGTCCCGGCTCCAATGTCAGCGCCCTCGCGGGGCGCGGGATCCGCAGGCTCAGATTGCCGGCTGGGCAGCTTTCTCTGGAATGGGTCCTCCGAGTTCCCACTTTTGTAGGCTTTGCCTCGGAACCTTGGTGGCCAAATCTGGGAGTAGTGATCAGGAGATGCCGGGTGATGACAGCAACTATGATGATAATAAACGGTCTGAGTTTCAGTGGTCCGTGTTTGTTTTTCACCAGTCGCTGAGCGTTTTCATGATGTTTTACTAACTTTGCAAAGTAGGCTTGTCATCTGGGCACTCTTGCGTGTCCTCACTTAACAGATGTGGAAACTTTGAGCTTGAAGAACTTTGCTATAGTCGCAAATGCATACAGCAAGGCGTGGCGGAGCTGATTTCAATTCGGATTTGCCTCAAGTCTCTAGAGCCCACGGTCTAAAGATGATGCTGTGCTTTTGGCCGGAAAGAGACTTTGGACCTAAAAAACGTATATTTCGCACTTTTTGCACAATTTCCCCCATGAGGGAGATATTGAAGTTCATTTTTTGTAAAAAGGAAACAAACTCAGATTTTTTTGACCAACCCAGCTGTTTGGGAAAGTTAGGTAATGTCTGTGCCTCTATTTTTCTCAAATATAAAAAAAGGATATGGAACTTGCTTCCTGGTGCAGTGGTTGATACTGCACTTTCAGTGCAGGGGGCCTGGGTTCAATCCTTGGTCAGGGAACTAGATCCCATATGCCAAAACTAAGATCCTATGCAGCCAAATAAATAGCTTTTAAAAAATACAAAATGAGGCTCATGGTACCTATTCCACTCAGTTGTTACAAGGCTTTAAAGCTGTGACGTATACATTTATAATAGCACTATCAACTTAGGATTCTCTCAGTAAACACCACTGTCAGCAACCTTAGGTCTCCCCTTTATTTTGAATTGCATTTCATCGTGTTTACATCATTTGAAATACGTATTAGTTTTTTTATTCTCCCACGTGAGTGTCCTCTATGAAAACAGGGACATGTGTTGAGTCTTTGTGCTCTGTCACCTGTACCTAAAACTTCACCTGACACATATTCAGTGTTCAGTAAATATATCATTGAATGGAGAATGGTCTACTATGCTTGATTATAAAGCTTAGCTATTCAGCCATCAGGGCCTGCAGCCTGCCCCCAAACTACCAGGGAAGAGAGAATCTGGGAAGTTTGCAATGATCATCTACCCCTTCCTCCAGGTGAAGGTGCTAAAGGAGAAGATAGAAGCTGAGAAGGGTCGTGATGCTTTCCCCGTGGCCGGACAGAAACTCATCTATGCTGGCAAGATCCTGAGTGACGATGTCCCCATCAGGGACTATCGCATTGACGAGAAGAACTTCGTGGTTGTCATGGTGACCAAGGTGGGTGATGTCTGCTGGTTGGGAGGGTGGGTGGATTGGCTGGGGAGCTGGCAAACAGCCTGTGCCCAAGAGAGATTAGCCATGAACAGGGTGGGGCGGAGCTGTGGAGGGATGTCGGGGCTAGATAGGGGTACTGATGCCTGCTCCCTTTTTCTGGGTGTCACAGGCCAAAACCAGCCCAGGCACCTCAGTACCCTCAGAGGCCTCACCCACTGCCACCCCGGAGTCTTCCACATCCTTCCCGTCAGCCCCTGCCTCAGGCATGTCCCACCCCCCACCTACTGCCAGAGAAGACAAAAGCCCATCGGAGGAATCTGCCCCCACGACGTCCCCGGAGTCTGTGTCAGGGTAAGGCAAGGAGCCGCAGCCCCAGTTTGGGCCCTGTCTTCCCTGCCCCTTTCAGCGCCCACGGTCATGGTTCCACACACCTGGGGGGAGGGCAAGCCTCCAGAAGCCAGGGTCCGATTTCTCTCTCTTGAATTTGCAGCTCTGTTCCCTCTTCAGGTAGCGGCGGGCGAGAGGAAGACGCAGCCTCCACGCTAGGTGGGTGGGTGGTCCCCCAGTTGAAAATGGCTGGATGCCCCAGGGGCATCCTGTGGGCATGGGAGGGCCGGGAAGCTGCCCTTCCTTCTTGGTGACCCAGCCTTTGTTGCTCCCTCCACAGTGACGGGCTCTGAGTATGAGACAATGCTGACGGAGATCATGTCCATGGGCTACGAGCGAGAGCGAGTTGTGGCTGCCCTGAGAGCCAGCTACAACAACCCCCACCGAGCTGTGGAATATCTACTCACGGTGAGGTGGGGCTGCTGCCTCCCGGGGAGTTCTCAAGGGAGCATGCGGACTTCAGTGCTCTGAAGGGTAGTCAGAATCTGTCCCCCAAAACGTTTGGGTTAGGGTTCTAGCCAGGAAAGAACTCCTGCAGGAGCCGGGAGGAGAGCAGTGGGGTGGGCCTGGGAGGGCAGAGCGGAGGCCTCCTGTGTCTCCCGCCAGGGCTGAGTATGCAGGAGGGGCGGCAGTGGGCAGTCTGTGCTTGGAACTTAAAAGGACGCCTGACAGGGAATTCCTGGGAGCCCCGAGCCAGAACACGGTTCTGTCCAGGAGAGCCAAGTTTCAGAGCAGCCATCCACAGAAGCAGGTAAGTGATTGGGAGGTGTGCGCATGGGGTGCCTGCTGTTGCGGCACCTGACTCATCCCACCCACCCCGTACTTCTGGGAGCCCAGGGTGGTGTCTGACCACACCCCTTCCCCCTGCCAGCAGGAGAGAACCCCTTGGAATTTCTGCGAGACCAGCCTCAGTTCCAGAACATGCGGCAGGTGATTCAGCAGAACCCTGCGCTGCTGCCAGCCCTGCTCCAGCAGCTGGGCCAGGAGAACCCCCAGCTCTTACAGGTACAGGCCTGGGGGCAGAGGGAGTTGGTGCAGGCCCCATCTCCCCTACCTGTGGGTACCACAGTCCCCAGAGAGAGAGAGCCCAGCCCAGCATGGTGGGTAGGGGAGTCTCAGCTTGGAAGGCACTACTGACACGATAGTCTCCTGCTGTTCCCTGTGACTTGATGGCCTCCGTGGTTTCACCTGATGCTCCAGCCACCTGTGAGGTGTAGGTGCTGTTGTCACACTCCCGCAGAGGAAGGCACCAGAGGTTTGGAGCAGCCTGGCAACTGGTGGAGTATGTCTGCCGCCAGCCTCTGGGGCCTGCACTCTGACTTGGCTCCACATTTAGCTGTTGCTTCATAAACACCCCTAGGGTTGTGGGACTGCTGTGCCCTGGTTGGTTCTGAGACCACCGAGCTCAGCAAAGCTCCATCCTGCCCTTGAAGGTTCCAAGGCAGAGGAGCAGTGACCCCTGAGTGTGACAGGGTCCTCTGGGTTCTCTGTGAAGCCTGCCTTTCCTGATTCAGGCATCTGCTGCTTCTACCCCAGACGTTTCAGTCTCCTGTCCTGCCTCCTGCTCCCCTCCTCCAGGTGCTGGAGGGCCCGAGCTGCACATCTTCATTCTTTATCTGCTGTCAATCCTGGGGCCTTTAATTTCTGTGTGTGTGTGTGAGTCACTCAGTTATGTCTGACTTTGCAGTCCTATGGACTGTAGCCCGCCAGCCTCCTCCGTCCATGGAATTCTCAGCAAGAATACTGGAGTGGGTTACCATGCCCTTCTCCAGGGGATCTTCCCGATCCAGGGATTGAACCTGGGTTTCCTGTATTGCAGGCAGATTCTTTACTATCTGAGCCACCAGGGAACCCCCTCCCTGCCTTAAATTTGTATGATCAGCCTGGACCCTCTGGATGCCATGTTCTCCATGACTGACTGGGTGCCTCCATGAAAATGCTTTCTACATATCCAAGACCAGAGCAGATTCTCCCAGCCTTCCCTAACCCTGCCAGGACCAACCTGGGCTTGCTGGAGCCCCAGGCACCTGGGGGCCTGCTGGGGCTGTTTGCTCTGTCCTGCATAACACTCAGCCCAGCCCTGCACTCCACCTCTGTGGCTGCCACCTCATCTTCTACTGGGTCCCCAGGCGGCCACTATCCAGGCCTCTGCTTCTGCACTTTTCCTGTGGTTATTCTCCACCAGAATCCAGATTCCTGAAAAAGTGCTTTTTCTTTTGATGTGGAAATTGTCAAATGTACATAAAAATAGGGGCATATCAAAACCCCCCAGATGTGCAACACCCAGATGAATTCATCTTTTTAAAAAGTACACAGATGTCTTTTCCTAGTTGATTCTCACCACTGTGGTGTCCCGTTATGCTAGAAGGCACTAGAAGAAAGCGGTTTAGACCTTGCCTCCCTCTCTGATCTCATCTTTTGCTTCCTCCTTTCCTTTCTTGTTTATAGTTTTGCCATATGGATTTTTTTGTTTATGGAGTTTTCCAAATATACTCCCATCCCTGGGCCTTTACACTTGCTGTTGGCTCTATGTGGAAGGAAACTTTCTTCTCCATCCTATGAATCACAGGCCCCTCCCTCCTGGCTTAAAGTGTCTTTCCCAGACCAAGGTCTACTCTGATGTATGGCAGGGTCAGTATTTACATTGTAAATAATAGCCAATTTACTTGCGTGTGTAAAGCTTATCTCCTCATCCTGGACATTAGCTCCTCTAGGACAGGGCCCGTGTCCACCACTGTGTGGCTGGCCAGAGTAGGTGCCCTGTAAATGTTTGCTGAGTGAGTGCAAAGGGCTGTGATAGGGACCTGGGGGAGCGGGGACAAAGGCCGTGGGTCACCCTTCCCTCCTCTGTCTCCCACAGCAAATCAGCCGGCATCAGGAGCAGTTCATCCAGATGTTGAATGAGCCCCCCGGGGAGCTGGTGGACATCTCAGACGTGGAGGGCGAGGTGGGCGCCATAGGTGAGGAGGCCCCGCAGATGAACTACATCCAGGTGACACCACAGGAGAAAGAAGCTATAGAGAGGGTAAGAGGCCTGTCCAAGAGGGTTGTGACCTCGTGGGTGGGCAGGGCCCTCACCTCTTGCTTATACCTGCCCGTCTTCCCACAGTTGAAGGCCCTGGGCTTCCCAGAGAGCCTGGTGATCCAGGCCTACTTCGCTTGTGAAAAAAACGAGAACTTGGCTGCCAACTTCCTCCTGAGTCAGAACTTTGATGACGAGTGATGCTGGGAGGCCAGGCTGCCCACCGCCCCCTCCTCCCCACCCTCCCATCCCCTCTCCACAAAAGTTTTATAAAAGAAAAAAATATATATATATATTCATGTTTATTTAAGAAGTGGAAAAAAAAAAATCAAAAACTAAAAAAAAGAAACTCCGACCCAACTTCCCACTCTCCTAAAGTGGTCCCTCATTCCCATCTTGGCCTGAAAAGACCTGGGCCAGACAGCTGTCCCCCTCTCCCCATCCCCCACCCCAGCCCAGCCTGCTCTAAGGAGCTGGCAGAACTGGAGGTGACAGATGGGCCCCTCTTGGCCTGTGTCCCAGCTCCCTGCAGCCAGATGGAGAGGCGGCTGCTTGCTTCCCCACCCCCCCCAGAGAGCCCCCGAGACCTCCCCCGCCCTCTTCCAGGGTGAGGGGAAGCTGGAGCTCCAAACTTTTGATCCTCCATTGGAGTGTCTCACATCTTTCCATCTGGGGTGAACGCTCAAGAGGCCCAAGGACTCCTCTGTGGTCTGGCCTAGGCTTCCATCCTGCATCCCTTTGCTGGCGGGGGGAAGGTCTGGTTTGTCCTGCTTGGGGAAGGGGAAACATCAGAGTTGCTCTGGAGTTTGAGGCTAGTCCCCCACCCCAGAAGAGAACTGTTGTCTCTGATAAAGGTTTTGAAGTGAATAAAGTTTTAAAAGCCAGTCCTGTGGTTCATCCCTACTGGGGCTTCCCACTCCAGCTGGTCTGGGTCTAGGGGCTAGTTGGGCACAGGAGATGGGGGAATGCCATGAAAGGGGCAGAGGGGTCTGTCTGCCTCTATAGATTGTGGCTCCTAGTGTACCCCGCCCCCACCACCAAGCTGTGTTATTCCCAGGCAGTGGGCCCCAGCCTTGGAAGGGCTGCTGCTCTTTCCACCCCCCCATCATCACCACAGTCTGTTTTGGCTACACTTCCCCCCTGGTAATTGGCTAATTACTGGAGATTAATGTTGGTAAACAGAAGCCTTCTTCTCCTCTGCCATCTGCTCCTCCATTATTTCCCCATTGTGCCCCGCCCCCTTTTCCCCCTGAAGCCCGAGTTGGTCAGCATGGTCTTGAGTCCCCTGAGTGAGCAGAGCCAGGGAAGGGTGGGGGATTCCCTGGCTCCAGGTGTTGGAGAAGGAACCAATGTGCCCAGGGAGGGGTGTGATAAGAGAGGACATAGCTCTTCAGGGGTGGGGCAAGTTTTATTGGGAAAGAACCCAGCTCAGGAGTCGGGTGTTTCAGAGTCTGCTGGATCCTGGGCCGCAGCAGCGGCCATCGCAGCAGCTCGTGCCTCCTTCTTCTTTCTTTGTTTCTCCTCCTTGAGGCGCTTGCGATGCTGCTTCTCCAAGTCCTGCAGCAGCTCCTGGAAGCGGGCACTCCTCGGGTCCACGTGGTATCCCAGGCGCTCCTGGGCCTCCGCCTGCAGCCGGGCCCTCCGCTCCTTGTCTGCTTGCGCCTTCTCCCTGCGTGCCTGCTGCTGCCGCCGCCAGTTCTCAATCATCTGTGGCATCTTGGCCATGCACTCTTCAATGAGCTGTTCCCTGCCGGTGAAGGAGGGTGGTTGGTGAGGGCAGCCCCACCCAGCCAGAGCAGTACCCATCCACCCACCTCCCACCCCCAAGCCTTTGCCCACATCCTGCCTCTTCCAGCTCCCCTATATTTCAAGATGAAAGATTGGGAAGGCTTATGGTAGTCATTAAAACTGTCAAGAAAAGTCCTTGACAAGTGAAGCAAGAGGCAGGAGAGAGGAACTAGTGTGAAAGTGACAGTGTTAGTCACTCAGTTGTGTCTGACTCTCTGAGACTCCATGGACTATAGCTGCCAGCTCCTCTGTCCATGGAATTCTCCAGGCAAGAATGCTGGAGTGAGTAACTATTTTCTTCTCCAGGGGATCTTCCCAACCCAGGGATCAAACCCCGGTCTCCTGCATTGCAGATTCTTTACCATCTGAACCACCAAGGAAATAAATATGTATTTAACCTTGAGCAAGCCCCAGTCACTCTAGGAGCAGACCCCAAGTCAACCCAGCATTTCCCTGAGCTGTCTCCTGAGCCATCCAAGTGCCACGTGTTATTCCCATAGCACATTCCTTCATCCTACAGACATCAATGAGTACCCACTCTATGCCAGGCCCACTTCTAGATACAGGAGTGGAGGCAAGAAATGAATCGGACCTTTCCCTCCAATAGGTGGTAGGTGTGAGTCACTGTTCCATTTTAAGGATTAGCAACATGAAACTGAAAGCCCCATGGTAGGGTCAGCCAGCTGGGATAACTGGGTTTATTTGACATAGGTTCACATCCCAGCTCTGTTCGTTCACTGGGCGACTGGACACGTGACTTCACCCTCCTTGGCCTCAGTTTCCTATCTCTCAAATAAGGGTGATTCCCTCTTCCTCTTAGAGCTGCTGTGAGGACAAGAACAGTAAACACCAGGAACACACTCGCCTGCCTTCGCTGCCCCCTCTCTTCAGTAAGTGGCACAATCAATATCTTCGCTTTTGCTTCCATTCTTCCCTCTAAGTCCTTCAGACCTGCCTCCCAAGTCCGATCTGTACCCTTGATCCCATGCTCCATTACCTCTCACACCTTCCCCAGCCACACTAATGTCCAGGCTGTTTCTTAAAGCACATACCTACCTCAGGGCGTTTGCACCAGCTGTTCCCTTTACCAAGAACATTCTCCCTAAGATCTTTCCATGGCTACCGCTGATCATTCATCTCTCTCTTAAGTTGCTCAGTCATGTCCGACTCTTTGTGACTCCATGGACTATACAGTCCATGGAATTCTCCAGGCCTGAATATGGGAGTGGGTAGCCTTTCCCTTCTCCAGGGGATCTTCCCAACCCAGGGACCGAACCTAGGTCTCCCGCATTGCAGGTGGATTCTTTACCAGCTGAGCCACAAGGGAAGCCCAACAGGTCTCTGCTTAAACATTTTAAATGTCAAGTTTTCAGAGAAGCCTGAGGCCTACCAGGGCGAAGTCACCCTCAGGCCTGCAGGCTCCACCCAATTTTATCTTCCTAATGACTCTGGGTCACCATTTGAAATTCATTTTGTTCCCCACTATGCCCTCAGCACCCGGGACATGGCCTTGCTCAGAGTAGGCGCTATGTAAAGATTTGTTGACCGATGACTAAATGAACTTAGCCAGAAGTCTTTTCGCATCTAGGTGAGCGTGCACGTAAATACTGCATGCAAACCGCCCGATGGAGTAAGCACTGTTGATGCACAGTTCACCGTCGGCCCGCAGTCCCGCTCCCGCCCGACTGCACGCACGCACCTGGCTTGTCGCTTCTGCTCTTCGGCCAGCTGCTGCACCCGCAGCGATTCCTGCATGACCGCCAGGCTCGGGTACCATTCTCGCTCCTCAGCCTCCAGCTCGAGCAGCTGTTCCCGCGACGGCCACAGAGAACCGGGGTCAACACCGGAGGCGGCGCCATGCCGCGCGAACTGCTTAGCTGCGTAGCGCGGCCCCAGCTGCCAGCGCGGGGTCAGTGGGTCATCCGGGTCGGGCCACCAGGGCTCCCGTGAGCGGCGCGGAGGCGGCGGCGCTCGGTAGCCGCGGGAGCCCGGGCCCAGGGTCGTCACCCACCCGAGCAGGCTGCGAGTCTGCCGCACGGGCGCAGCCATCTTGGCCGTGCGAGGTCCTCGCGAGCAGGCCGGGCTGGCCAAGGCGCTGCCTGCGCGTGAGGTCCGCTGGGGGCCGGGAGGAGGCATTCCCTGGCCGCCTCAGTTCTGCGCAGGGAGAAGAGGGGGTAGTCTTATTTTTTACACATCTTCAAGTATAATTATAAAATTTCCTGTAGCAGTTAATTTATTAAAATCGTATTTAAATTTTTCTTAGTTTTTTGCTCATATTTAAAATTTAATTTTATGTTAAAAATAGCATTTATTTTAAATATTAACATTTAAATGTTTTAAATTTAAACGATCATTTAAATATTTATTTAAAACACTGAAATATTTTCGTTTTAAGTTAAATCTACGTATTATTTTATATTTTAACTTTTAAATCTATGCAACATATTTAATTTTTTTAAATCCAGGCAAGAATATTGGAGTGGATTGCCATTTCCCCCTCCAGGGGATGGATCTTCCTGACCAGGGATCGAACCAGTGTCTTCTACGTCTTATGCGTTACAGGAGGATTCTTTACCCGCTGAACCAAGGGGAAAGCAACCCGTGGCTATTTTCTAGGGCCATGGGCTTCTGTAGTTGCCGCACGCTGGCTCGGTACTTGTGGCACAGGGATTCAGTTGCCCTTCAGCATGTGGAATCTTCGGGACCAAGGAACAAACCGTGTCCCATGTCGGCAGACGATTTCTTAAACACAGCACCACTACTGAAGTCCTAAATATTTAAATTTTATATAAATACTTATTTAAACATTGTTCATGGGAGAAGGCAATGGCACCCCACTCCAGTACTGTTGCCCGGAAAATCCCATGGATGGAGGAGCCTGGTAGGCTGCAGTCCATGGGGTCGCACAGAGTAGGACACGACTGAAGCGACTTGGCAGCAAACATTGTTCATAACATTAACTATTCATATTATGCTTTTTCATTTGATTTTAATATATTTATTTAAATTTTAATTTTGAATAATTACTTAAAACTTTCCTTAACATTTATTTAAATGTTTACATTTTGTGGGCCTTCCCTGGTGGCTCAGATGGTAAACAATCTGCCTGCAATGCAGGAGACCTGGGTTTGATCCCTGGGTGGGGAAGATACCCTGGAGAGGAGAATGGCTACCCATTCTAGTATTATTCTTGCCTGGAGAATTCCATGGACAGAGGAGCCTGGTGGGCTACAGTCTATGGAGTTGCAAAGAGTTGGACATGACTGAGGGGCTAACACTAACAATTCTGTCTATAACACTTGAATTTGAATGTCAATATTATTTATGATATTTATATAGAAATTTTACTTTACATCATATTGTAAATAGTTACTATATGCCTTTTAAGTTTTTGTATGTTAAAATGTTTAAAACATTCAATCCTGGTGTAGAAACTAAATACTATTTTTGAAAAAGGATTTCCACCTTAAAAAGGAAGGAAATTCTGACCCATGGTACAGCATGGATGAAATTGAAAGCCATTATAGTGAGTGAAATAAGGCAGTCAGAAAAGGACATAAGTTATATGATTTCACTTACACGAGGTCCCTAAAGGAGTCAGATTCATAGAGTCAGCAAGTCGGAGCTTGCCTGGGAGGGGCAGGGGACTGGGGAATGGGAGTTACTGCTCAATAGGTACAGTGGATATATATTGTATTGAGTATAGGTGCTCAATAGGTATAGAATTTCTGTTTGGGATGATGAGAAAGTTCTGGAGATGGGTGGTGATGGTGGTTTCACCACGTTGTGAATGTGCTTAATGCCACTGAGCAGTACACTTGAAAATGGTTACAATGTAAATTTTATGTATATTTTAGTATTTTAAAAAATGCCATTTGCCCAGTGAGCCAGGGAGCCTGGACAAAAAAGTTCATAGTTCATATCAGTACTATTTCATACATATTAATCTCAAGCTGAAAACAGTTCGCACCTGAGTCCGTCTGCAGTCGAGTGGATCCCTGAATGTTGATGTTTCAGCCAACAGAATACCACAAGCATTCACAGCTGCTCACTGCCTTGTGGATAATTCTCATCAACATCTTATGCACCAAAGGAAGTGGGAGCCAAATGATTCTTTTCCAGAAAGGAATGTTTTTGGTCATGGAAGGGCTTCCCTGGTGGCTCAGTGGTAAAGAATTCACCTGGCAAGGCAGGAGACTCAGGTTCAATCCCTGGGTCAGGAAGCTCCCCGGGAGGAGGAACTGGCAACCCACTCCAGTATTCTTGCCTGGAGAACCCCATGGACAGAGGGGCCTGGCAGGCTACAGTCCAAGGGCTCTTTTAGTCTGACATGACTTAGCAACTCAACAACAGAAACAAAGTTTACACAAATTGTCCTTTTCATATAAAGTTGAAAAATCTTAGTGTTATTATGGATGCAGTCTTTAAGAGGTAAAAGATAAAGAAAAGCCAAACAGTGACCATTCTGGAAGTCAGGATGGTACACCTCTGGTGGGGATAAGGAGGCAGCTGGGTGGTGGTCATGTGGCAGATGTGGGAGGGGTTTGCTTTGTAGCAGATTACTGAGCTGGGCATTCCCATTCTGTTAGCTTTTCTCTAAGTGGACTGTATTCAGTGTTATTTCTTGATCTAGGCTTTAGTGATGCCTGAGTTATAATTATTCTTTCAGTTGGATATAATTGTATATGTGTGGGTTGCACACTTTCCTGTAGCTTTATTATATTTTGCAATTTAGAAAAATGAAAATACACGCAACAAAAAGGATTTCAGCGAGAAGTCCTACTCCCACCTGTCTCTCATCCTCTGCTTCCTTGGAGCCCCTCCTCCATCACTTGTTTTAGTTTCTTATGTATCCTACCGTTGGTTTATACATTCTTTTTTTGAATTTTTATTGAATTTGTTAACAATATTGCTTCTTTCTGTATTTTTGTTTTTTGGCCCCCAAGGCATGTGGGATCTTAACCCCCTGACTGATGAGGGATCAAACCCACAACGCCTGCATTGGAAGGCAAGGTCTTAACCACTGGACCACCAGGGAGGTCCCTATAGTGTCTTATTTACAGTGCTAATGGATTATTTATTTCACAAGGACAGAAGACCACAGTCATTGTGTCATCACCCAGGTTTAACAAATACTCATGCTTTGGCTCCCTTGCTTCAGGGGGTGTGTGTGTGTGTGTTTAATTTCTTTAAATAAAACGAGCCCTATTACAAAAGTTTCTAGTGACAGTAAGGCCTCTGCCTACAGATGCCAGTCTTCCCTCCACCCTTTACCCCCTGCACCCATCACCCTACTCAGGACTAACAGTTACTTTGAAATCAGCTTATTCTTCCAAGACCAGTCTTTATGCATTCATTACTTATCTAGAGTGTGAGAACAATATTAATGCATTAATATATTTTAAAGTTTGCATAAATGGTATCCTGAATATATTAGTTTGCAACTTTTTTCCCTCAGCCTCTTGGTTTCCAGATATCTCCAAGTGGATTCAGGTAGATTTCTACAGTGTAGCTGTGCTTTTCTGGAGAAGGCAATGGCACCCCACTCCAGTACTCTTCTTGCCTGTAAAAACCCCATGGATGGAGGAGCCTGGTAGGCTGCAGTCCATGGGGTCTCTACGAGTTGGACACGACTGAGCGACTTCACTTACACGCATTGGAGAAGGAAATGGCAACCCACTCCAGTGTTCTTGCCTGGAGAATCCCAGGGATGGGGGAGCCTGGTGGGCTGCCATCTATGGAATCGCACAGAGTTGGACACGACTGAAACGACTTAGCAGCAGCAGCAGCAGCTGTGTTTTTCACAGTGTGGGTCACAGGGCCCATTATTGATTCAGGAAGTCAGGGAACTGGGTTCCAACCAGCATTTATCTCTAGGTTTACAGTTAAGGGAAGAATGATTCATAGAAAACTTCTTTTAATTTTTAAAAATTATTTATTTTTTAAAATGATGTAACACACATAAAACTTACTGTTGTAACTTTTTTTGGCTATGCTGCTTTGCTGCTGCTTGAGGGCTTTCTCTAGTTGTGGCTAGCTGGGGCTGCTCTCTAGCTGTGGTGCTTGGGCTTCTCATTGTGGTGGCTTCTCTTGTTGCAGAGCACCAGTTCTAGGGCATGTGGGCTCAGTAGCTGTAGCACAAGGGCTCGGTTGCCTTACGGCGTGTGGAATCTTCCCAGACTAGGCATTGAACCTGTGTCCCCTGCATTGGCAGGTGGACTCTTAACCATTGGATCATTAAGGAAATTCTCGTAACCATTTTAAGGTCCACTACTATTCAGTGGCATTAAGCACATTCACACTGTTGTACAACCATTACCACCATCCATTTCCAGGAATTTGTCATCTTGTAAAACTGAAACTCTTTCCCCATTAAGCAACTAACTCTCCATTCTCCACTTCCCTCAGCTCCTGGTAATCCCCATTCTAATTTCTGTCTCTGTGAATGTGACTACTCTTGGGACTTCATGTAAGTGGAATCATACGGTATTTGTCCTTTTGTGACTGGCTTATTTCACTGAGCATAATGTCCTCAAGGGTCAGAATTTACTTCTTTTTTAAGGCTGAGTAATATTTCATTGCAGATATTCACCACTGTGTGTTTTTCTGTTTATCCACTGACGGGCATTTGGGCTGCTTCTACCTTTTGGCTATTGTGAATAATGCTCCTGTGGACATGGGTAAAATAGCAGCTATTATTAATGAAAAATACAGAATATTAAAATGTCAGGTTGTATCACATGTACTAACGGTAAGTATTATTTGGTAAAACATTTATTTCTGTCACATATGCATGTATGTATGTATACTGGTGATGCAGTTGTCATCAATGGTAACATACCTTCCCGAAACAACTATTTTGTTATGCTTATTGATTGTGTAGATCAGGAGTTTGCCCGGCCCTAGTGGGGATGGTTGTCTCTGTTCCATGCTGTCTGCAGCCCCCAATGGGAATAACTGAAAGTTGAGTGACTTAACACTTGGCAGCTAGGATCATCAGACAGCATCTTTATTCATTCATGACTTACAGTGGCTTCTGGCTGGATATTCAGCTAAGGTATTGGCTGGAACAGCCACCAGTGGTCTCTCTGTTGGTCCCACCAGTCACCAACATTATCTAGGTTCAAGGGTAGGGGTCAGAGACCTCTTCACTCAAAGGAGTCTCAGGGTCACATTGTCACAATTGCATACAAAGGATTGTATGTAGAACATGTAGGATAGGATTATATTTTTTCAAGTATTTATTTATTTATAGTATTTGGCTGCATCTGGCCTTCATTGTACCATGTGGGATATTCATTGTGTCATTCAGCGTTGTCCATTGTGGCACTCAAACTCAGAAGTTGTGGTCCTCAGGCTTAGTTGGTTCATGGCATATGGGATCTTACTGCCCTGATCAGGGATCACATTCCCTGCATTGCAAGGCGGATTCTTAACCACTGGGCTACCAGGGAAGTCCCAGGGCATATTATTGAGGCCTTTTTGGAAACTACAGTCTGCTACCTCTAGTTCATAATATAAAATGTATTTCTTACTGTGTTTAGTGATTTTTAAAAAAATTGGAAAAAAAAAAGTCTGCTCAGGAACTTCCCCGGTGGCCCAGTGATTAGGAAGTCCTATGCTTTCACTGCAGGATGCACAAGTTCAGTCCCTGGCCAGGGAACTAAGAATGCATGCCACAGGGAGAAAATAATCTAAAAAATGAAATAAAGTACCTGTTTGATATTGTCCATAGTATGAATAAACTATCATTATTCTGTCATGCTGTTGTGATGGACATTTGTTTCCAATTTTTCTTGACTGGCGAAATGGTGCTTCAGTAAACTGCCCTTACTGTGTCCCCATGTACACCCCCAAACTTTCTTTGAGGTGCTCAAACAAGTCTGTCCCCAAGGTTTGCTGAGGGACAGATAACCAGCGTGGCTGAAGTCCTGTGAATGAAGTGGATTGAAGGAGGAAGTGAAGTGAATAGTGTTAGGTAGTGGCCAGCCATGCAGGAAATATAAGCCAGGGCAAGAGTTTCTGGTTTTATTCCAAGGACAATGGGGAGCCATGGGAGGTCTCTGAGCAGAGCAGTAATGAATATGACTTATGATTCTCCTCTGGCTTCTGAAGAGAAAAAACATTGATGGAGCAAAATGTAGAGAAGCAGGAAGACCCATTCGGAGGTAGAAGGGGCATTAGGAGGTAGAAGTACCCATTGGGGTACCAGGGTGGCCTCTGACCTGCACTGGCCTCAGGGCATTTGCATTACTTTTCCTGCTGCCAAGCTTAGAACTGTCTCCCAGGATCTATACCTGGTGGACTCTTTTTTTTTTCTTCTTCTGTTTTTCTGGCCATGCCTCGAGGCATGCAGGATCTTAGTTCCCTGATGATTGAACCTGAGTCCCCTGCAGGGGAAGTGTGGTGTCTTAACCACTGGACCACCAGGGAAGTCCCATGGTGTGTGTGTGTTAGTCGCTCAGTCATATCTGACTCTTTGAGACCGCATGGACTGTAGCCCGCCAGCCTCCTTTCTCCATGAAATTCTCCATGCAAGAATACTGGAGTGGGTTGCCATTTCCTTCTCCAGGAAATCTTCCCAACCCAGGGATCAAACCTGGGTCTCCTGCATTGCAGGCAAATACTTTACCATCTGAGCTACTAGGGAAGCCCCCATGGTAGGCTATTCCTTGTCATTCAGGTTTGACTCAGCGGACACCTCCCTGGCTTCTTGGAACTTTGTTCATGCTAAGTCACTTGTATCTGGCTCTCTGACCCCATGGACTGCCTGCCAGGTTCCTGTGTCCATGGAATTTTCCAGGCAAGAATAGTGGAGTGGGTAGCCATTTCCTCCTCCAGGAGATCTTCCCAACCCAAGGATGGAACCCGTGTCTCCTGCATTGGCAGGTGGGTTCTTTACCACTAGCGCTGCCTGGGAAGCCCTTGGAACTTTGAAGACATACAAAATGAAGTCCCTGACCTCAAACACCTTTAAAGAGTCGGTCCCTGACCTCAAACACCTCAGTCTTGTGGGTGAGACATACAAATAATTACAGTGGAGATGAAGCAGGAAGAAAGTGCCTGGAATGGGGCTGATAGGCAGACAGATGTGGATTTCTGAGCTGATTTGCTACCAGACTAGGAAATTTGGGGACCAGGGGCTTCCCAGGTGGTGCTAGTGGTAAAGAATCTATCTGCCAATGCAGGAGATGCAAGAGACACGGGAGTTGATCCCTAGTTTGGGAAGATCCCCTGAAGTAGGAAATGGCAACCCACTCCAGTATCCTTGCCTGGAAAATTCCAAGGACAGAGGAGCCTGGCAGGCTACAGTCCATGGGGTCTCAAAGAGTCAGACACGACTGAGTAGACACATGCATGCTGAGTTGTAAGCTGGGAATCCAATGTAGTGATTGATTTGCAGCACAGTCTGGACAAGTGTCTCTAACGTGCAGCCAGGAACTTGAACCATGATAAGGAGCAAACTTACAGATAGAGTAAGTGCAAAAAGCCAGGTGCAGAAGAACCACTTTTGAGAATATTCTTTGCAAGATGGTTTGTGACGGTTAAAAAAATGGATAATGGAGAAAAAAATTGGGGAGTAGGTATGTGCAGTGAAATACTCTTAAGCAGTGAAAATGAAGGAACATGAAGGGGAGGACAGATGAAGGTTAAAAGGATACATTAAGATACCATATGTATTGTTTTATACAAAACGATCTTTTGTATCTTTTCTGAATGGACGGGTACATAGTAAAACTGTGACTACCAGTCTCCAGGATTAAAATTGGCAAATTCAAGGTTTAAGGACAAGTATAAAGCCAGTTTCTCTCATATTTGTAACCTTTTATTTCTCAATTGGGGTAATGAGTTGTTGTTCAGTCACTAAGTCACTGTTTGTGACTCCATGAACTGCAGCATGCCAGCTTTCCCTGTCCTTCACTATCTCCTGGAGTTTGCTCAAATTCATGTTCATTGAGTTGGTGATGCCATCCAACCATCTTATCCTCTGTCTCCCCCTTCTCCTCCTGCCTTCAACCTTCCCCAACATCAGGATCTTTTCCAATAAGTGAGCTCTTCAAAACAGGTGGCCAAAGTATTGGAGCTTCAGCTTCAGCATCAGTCCTGAATATTCAGGGTTGATTTCCTTTACGACTGACTGGTTTGATCTGCTTTCTGTCCAAGGGACTCTCAAGAGTCTTCCCCAGCACCACAGTTTGCAAGCATCAATTCTTTGGTGCTCAGTCTTCTTTACGGTCCAGCTCACATCCATCCATGACTACTGGAGAAACCATAGCCCAGACTACACGGATCTTTGTCAGCAAGGTGATGTGTCTGCTTTTTAATATGCTGTCTAGGTTTGTCATAGCTTTTCTTCCAAGAAGCAAGTGTTTTTTAATTTTGTGGCTGTAGTCACCATCTGCAGTGCTTTTGGAGCCCAAGAAAATAAAATCTGTCATTGTTTCCACTTTTCCCCCATCTATTTGCAATGAAGTGATGGGACTGAATGCCATGATCTTAGTTTTTTGAATGTTGAGTTTTAAGCCAGCTTTTTCACTCTTCTCTTTCACCCTCATCAAGAGGCTCTTTAGTTCCTCTTCAGTTTCTGCCACTAGGGTGTCATCTGCATATCTGAGGTTATTGATACTTCTCCCAACAATCTTGATTCCAGGTTGTGAGTCATCCAGCCCAGCATTTTGCATTTTGCATGATGTACTCTGCATATAAGTTAAATAAGCAGGGTGACAATATACAGCCTTGACATATTCCTTTCCCGATTTTGAGCTAGTCAGTTGTTCCGTGTAAGGTTCTGACTGTTGCTTCTTGACCTGCATACAGATTTCTCAGGAGATAGGTAAGGTCATCTGGTATTCCCATCTCTTTAAGAATTTTCCAGTTTTGTTGTGATCCACACAGTCAAAGGTTAGTGTAGTGAATGAGGCAGAAATAGATTTTTAAAGAAAATTCCCTAGCTTTTTCTATGATCCAACGAATGAGTACAGGGTAATGAGTACAGTGGTGGTGTATTTTTATCTTTCTCTCCCCTCCCCCCATATATAATGTATTTACTTGACTATGCTGGATCTTCCTTGAGGCATGAGGGATTTTTCAGTAGCGGCTGCTGGGATTTAGTTCCCTGATCAGGGATCGAACTCAGCCCCCCTGTACTGGAAACTAGGAGTCTTAGCCACTGGACCACCAATTGTTGTTGTTTAGTCGATAAGTCACGTCTGACTCTTTGTGACCCCATGGACTGTAACCCAGCAAGGCACCTCTGTCCATGGGATTTCCCAGGCAAGAGTACTGGAGTAGGTGGCCATTTCCTTCTCCAGGGGATTTTCCCAACCCAGGGCCTGAGCCAAAGTCTCCTGCATTGACAGGTAGGTTGTTTACCGCGGAGCCACTAGGGAAACCCCTGGACTACCAGGGGCATCCCTATATATTCTATTTGTATATACCTATATTATATGCATATTACCATATATTTATCTATATCTATAATGTGTTTTATCTATTTTTATCTATACTTGTTTGAATGCCCAAAATATCAATACTTCACTTAAAAAACAAGGGGGCAGGACTACCTGGCTGTCCAGTGGTTAAGACTCTGAGCTTCCACTGCAGGGACACGGGGTCAATCCCTGGCTGGGGAGCTGAGATTACTCATGGGGCACTGTGCAACCAGGAAAAAAAAAAGCAAAGCAAAACAAAAACACAGGGGGCAGAACAAAGGTATTCATTGTTTTCGGGTATGTATTTCTCTATCTTTGTCTTTGTATTTTTTTGTATTGAATTTTTAAACTCTAAAATGAAGCCCCCCATCTCATCATGCCTATTTACATGCCCCTCCCCAACAGGAAAATCCTGCTGCTCTTTTCACTGTGCAAATATCTGTAAATTAATGTCCTTCCCCAAAAGGTCAGCACCTTGTGAAATTTTCTTAACTTCATATTTTTTTTTTAATGCTCTCTTTCCATGTTGAAACTTTGAAGAGTGTTGCAGCCCTGTATAGCTGTGTGGGATTATGGGATTATGCCTGGTGAGTCTGCTGCTGCTGCTAAATTGCTTCAGTCATGTCCGACTCTGTGTGACCACATAGACGGCCTCCTACCAGGCTCCTCTGTCCCTGGGATTCTCCAGGCAAGAACACTGGAGTGGGTTGCCATTTCCTTCTCCAATGCATGAAAGTGAAAAGTGAAAGTAAAGTCTCTCAGTCGCGTCCGACTCTTAGCGACCTCATGGACTGCAGCCTACCAGGCTCCTCTGTCCATGGGATTTTCCAGGCAAGAGTTCTGGAGTGGGGTGCCATCGCCTTTTTCTGGCCTGGTGAGTCTAGAGAATAGTAAAGAGGTCCGGAGTGCCGTAAACAATCCACCTGCACTGCAGCAGACTCCAGAGACAAGATTCTGTTCCTAGGTCGGGAAGATCCCCTGGAGGAGGGCATGGCAACCCACTCCAGTATCCTTGCCTGGAGAGTCCCATGGACAAAAGAGCCTGGCAGGTTGCAAAGAGGAGTCCATGGGGTTGCAAAGAGTCAGACATGATTGAGCGACTGAGCACAGCACCGCGTGACTGGAGGCAGTGAGGAAACGGGGGAGAGAGTGTGGAGAGATGAGTGTGGGGGATGGGGTGAGGGTAAGGGATGGGGGGTGGGGAGGGGGGTTGCGGGTGTGTGGGGAGGTGATGGGAGCAGATAGGGCGAGGTCTGGAGGGCTGCAGGGAGAATTCTTTGCTGTTCCTGAGTGAGATGGGATCCCTGAACGCGGAGGAGCAGAGGAAGGGCGTGCCCCGCCTCAAGTCCTCACAGGCACTCTCTGGGGGCTGCACGGGGAACAGATTTTGGGGAGGAAGGAGGCAGGAGCTGGGGTCCCAGGGCGGAGGGGGCTCAAGTTCAGGTGGGAGATGATGGAGACCATGTCCAGGTGCGAGACAGAGGAGGCAGTGAGAAGTGGGCGAATTCTGGACATATTCTGAAGTGGATGGGACCTGCCGTCATACCAAACTGGGGAAGGGGTGGAGTCAGAGAGAGGTTAAAGATGCTCCCAAGTTTGGAGCCTTAGTATCTGGCAGGTTGTAGCTGCCATCAGCTCGGTCTAGAGGACAGCGGAAGGGAAGATCGCAGAGGGGGGCACGTTCAGGGAATCGGATGTAGATGGGTGAGTGGGAGGTACCCGTGCACCTTCACGTGGGGAGCTATGAGGCTGGTGTCCATTGCACGGACGGCATACAATGCCGAGAGTTACCGCCAGAGGGCAAGCGCACCCCATCACAGTCGCGGGGAGGCGCGGGGAGGACCGGCTCGGCCGCTTCCCATAGCCCCCTGGCTGCAACTCCTCACCTGGGTGCGAGACGGGGACCTCGCAGATGCCAGGGCCAGGCGACCCCGAGGTCCCAAAGACTAACACGACGCGGCCGACCGTTTATCTGCCTCGAGCACTCCAACCACCATTCCCCACTGTGCCGTTCCCACCTAGCGTCTCTGCAAAAATCCACCTCCACAGGGGGACCTTCCCTGGCCACCCTGGGGGCCCCGACCCCTCGAAGGCACATTCCATTTTAGTCTCTTCCTAACAGTTAAGGGTCTTCCCTTGGGGCTCAGCTGGTAAAATCCGCCTGCAATGTGGGAGACCTGGGTTCGATCCCTGGGTTGGGAAGATCCCCTGGAGAAGGGAACAGCTACCCACTCCAGTATTTTGGCCTGGAGAATTCCATGGACTGTTACAGTCATTCAGGACTGAGCAACTTTCACTTTCAACAGTTAAGACTCTGAAATCATCTTATAAATTATCTTATAAATCATTTTATAAATCATCTTATAAATTATCCTGTGTTGCCTGTTTTCTGCAGTTCAATTTAAAGTCTGTGCCAGGAACTTCCCTGGTGGTCCAGTGATTAAGTTTCTGAGCTCCCAGTGCAGAGGGCCTGAGTTTGATCCCTTGTCAGGGAACTAGATCCCAAATGCTGCAACTAGAACCTGGAGCAGCCAAATAAATAAATGTTAAAAAAAAAAAAAAAAAAAAGCCTGTGCCAGTGAAGACCCATTTTCTGTGGTGTCCATCTGTAACCCCAGGGCCTAGAATCATTCCTGGCTTCTAATTTGTGCTAAAGGGAAAAAAAAAAACAAAACGAACCAACAACGCGTTCATCATAGCTTACTCATAGTGCTACCGTGTACCAACCTCTGCTTGAAGCTCCTTACATAAATTATCTCCTGCCTTCAGAACAAGCCTGCTAAGTAGAGATTGACTTTTTCTTTTGTCTTGTGTTTTGGCCACACCACCCAGCTTGCAGGATCTTAGTTCCCCAAAAAGGATTTGAACCCCCGCGATGGTAGTGAGAACACAAGAGTCCTAACCTCTGGACTTCCAGGGAATTCCCCAGGTAGGGACTGTTGTTATCCCCATATTACAGAAGAGGAAACTGAGGCCCAGAGAGATTCAGGGACTTGAGATTGCACAGTCAGAAGTTTCAATGTCAAGAGTGAAGTCCAAGTTCTTCCTTGGTGGCCCAGTGGTAAAGAATCTGCCGATGTAGGAGACACGGGTTTGGTCCCTGATCTTGGAAGATCCCACATGTCTCAGAGCAACTAAGCCCATGTGCCACCACTACTGAGCCTGTGTTCCAGAGCCCATGCTCCGCAACAAGAGAAGCCACGGCGAAGAGAAGCCTGTGCACCGCAACTAGAGCCACCCCTGCTCCCCACAGCTAGAGAAAAGCCTGCACAGCAACAAAGACCCAGCACAGCCAAAAATAAATTTTTTTTAAGTTAAAAAAACTAAAAAGCTTAAAAAAAACCAACACAGTGGTACTACCAAGAGTGTGTTCCATGGTCTAGCTCAGCACAGGTAGGAGATAGCAAACCACTTTACTGGTCATCCGTCTGCTTAGATTCAGTACATTGTCTCTTTTTTTTTCTTTTTATTTATTAAAAAAATTTTTTTTAACACCAAAAACATTTTGTCTTGGGGTACAGCCAATTAACAATGTTAGGCACGTTGTGTTTGGTACAGTGTTTGATAGAATATCACTGACCAGAAAACATGGATGTCACATCTCTAGAAAGAAAACCTGTAGTTGTTCAGTTCCCAATATGTACCTTAGTTTTTTGTTTGTTTTTATTTTTCGAGTAAAACTAAGAATCTCGACCAACTTTTCACTCGGCTGTTCTGGTTTTAAAGGATGAGCTACAGCTGTGTGTTTTTCTATACCAACATAGCACTTATTAAATGCTTTTGTACCATGAGTAAAATTTGAGGTGTTTTGCAAAAAAAGAAGTGAAGCCCAAGAAGCCCAACTGCAAAGTCTGAGTTTGCTAAAGGATGAATGGGGCCCCAATGGTAAAAGGGCCCCTTAGGGAGTTCAGCATTGTGTCTTGAACCCCTGTTTCTACACCGACCCTTCTTGGTCTGCACAGCCTACACACTCACAGCCCAGTCCCCAGATACCCTGCCAGGCTAGGGGGAGGCGTGAGAACCCAGCAGGTAGGGGTTTTACTCTTCTCCCCATTGTAGGTTTGTAGAGGTGCCTCCCAGGCTGCCCAGCTCAGGGGCAAATTATTCAAAGTGGATCTGGAAGGAGTCTCCTGGTGGTTTGGTGGTTAGGACTTGGTGCTTTCACTGCTGTGCCTGTTTGATCCCTGCAGATCAAACTCAGGTTTGATCACAGATCCTTGCACAGATCCTGCAAGTCTTGAAAAACAGCCAGAAAAAGGAAAAAGTGGATCTGGAGACCCCAGATTCCAATTACCAGACAGCAGGGATGGCTGCCTAAGGCCCTGAACCCGGTCCCAGACTGACCAACAGACAGATAGACCCATGATCCTCAGCCAGCTCAGCGGGGCCTGGCTGCCCATAAGTTTGGGGAAGCCTGGACCCCAAGATCTTCCAGCTCAGTCCAGGGCTGCTGCCAATCAGACCGGGTCTCTGGGTCAAGGGGCCTCAGCCTTCCCAGTGCCCCCCTTTGCCCTTGGCAGCCAGAAGACCTTCTTGGACTGCACCTAACTGGGTAACTAGGGATAGGCAGGCTGCAGCATGGGCAGGATGTGGATGCCACTGTGTCTTCTTCTCCACTGGATCCACGGGAAGTGACCTCAGAGCTATGCAAGGCTTGGCCCCTCACGCAAGGAAGTATACAGGTAGGAGGAGGAGAGGGCTGGGTCTCAGTCCTGATAGAGCACAGCCTGTGGCACCAGACAGATTAGGGTCAGCCTTGCATGCTTCAGCTGAATGTCTCTAATCTTTAGTTTTCTCTCCCACCCAGGCCAGTGCAATTGCCACCATCTTGGCCCCAGCTTCTGCTTATGGCCAGCCTGTCCCCTGAGTCTGTTTTTCCATCTCGTGGCCAGAGGGCATGAAGGATTTTTTTAGTTGTGGCATGTGGGGTCTAGTTCTCTGACCAGGGATCAATCCCAGGCCCCCCTGCATTGGCAGCATGGAGTCTTAGCCACTGAACCATCACGGAAGTCCTGCCTTAATCACTTCTGTAGCCCGATCCCTGCTGTAGCACAGCAGAGCCAGGCACACAATGTTTGTTGAAGAAATGAGTAAGTAATAGTAGTACTTGCCTTCTAAGGGCTATTGCACAGCCTGAACGAGAGGGGGACAGGGAGCACTGTCATCTGCATTCAGTTGGTGCTCCATAAAGATTCTGGTAATTCCTACCAAGTGTCGTTTATGGTCCAAGCTTTGAAGCTAGGCATACTTCAGCTTAACTTCTGCCTTAGCTGCTGATTTCTGTGTGACCCGGAGCAAGTGGCTTCCCTTTGTGCCTCAATTCCCACCTTTGCAAAAGACAGTTAATGATAATTGAGAACTGAGACTTCCTTGGTGGTCCAGTGGCTAGGACTCTGCACTCCCAGTGCAGAGGGCCCAGGTTTGATCCCTGGTCAGGGAACTAGATCCCACATACCACAACTAAGAGTTTGTGGGCTGCAACTAAAAAAAGATCCTACATTCCGCAGTGAAGATCTGGCCCAGCCAAATAAATAAATATTTAAAAAAAGATAGTTGAGAACTCATGCAAACTGTCTGGAACCATGCCTGGTGGTGGTTTAGTCGTTAAGTGATGCCCAACTCTTGCAACCCTACGGACTGTATGTAGCCTGCCAGGCTTCTGTCTAGGCAATGGGATTTTCCAGGCAAGAATACTGGAGTGGGTTGCCATTTCCTTCTTTAGTTTGGGGGCACCATGCCTACCAGCGTGTCAGTTCCCAAGACCCTTTGGCTTGCTATCCATTCAGCGAAACTTCACTGAATCCAGGCAACTCAGTGGTGATCCCCCAGCTCTGGACCAGCCACCTCCATTGTCCCATCTGGCACCCAGTGGAGGGGACTCTTGGCCTGGGATCCAGCTGTGTACCCTCTTCCAGAGCTGCTGCTCTCCCAAGGGGCACACAAGGATGCTCTAAGGGCTAGCAGGCCCCTCAGCAGCTATGTAGACTCTGGCAAGTAAAGCAGTCCCCTCAGCAGCTGTATAGACTCAGACAAGCAAGGGACTTCTTTGAGCCTCAGTGTCCTCATCTGTAAACAGGGATAATAATGCTTCCAGCCTCGCAGCATGGTGGGAAGGAGTGAGTTCCTTGAAGGTGAGTAGCATGGGCTGGGCAGAGTGTTAGGGTTTGGTGTTTGATTTTGTTACGATGCACTGCCTGGGGCTATAGATGTAAACAAGAGGGAGAGACTCCCTGTCTTCAGGGAGTAGATATGCTGGGAGAGAGAGGAACATTAGCAATCCCCTAAAGAGACATAACAATAAATCTTTAGGAAAGAGATGAGAGTGCTGAGAGAGAGACCACCAGGAGGGTGAATTTGTCTTGGATGTGCTTCTGAAGGGGGAAGGGTGGGTTGCAATGAGCTCTGGGAGGATGGATGGGAGACAGATCCAGGTGGAGATCGTGGTAGAGGCAATGGTTTGGAGGCAGGCCTAAGTTTGGTGTGGGGTTGCCAGGTGGTGCTTGTAAAGAATCTGCCTGCCAAGATGTAAGAGTCAGGTTTGGTCCCTGGGTTGGGAAGGTCCCCTGGAGGAGGGCATGGCAACCCATTCCAGTATTCTTGCCTGGAGAATCCTATGAACAGAGAAACCCGGTGGGCTGCAGTCCGTAGGGCCACAAAGAGTTGGACATGACTGAAGCAACGTAGCACGCACACATGCACAAGTTAGGTGCACTGAAAGAACAGCAAGGAACAGAACTACCGTGCAATCCAGCGGTCCCACACCTGGGGCTAGACCCAAACCAAACTGTAATTCAAAAAGATAGGTGCACCCCTATGCCCATGGCAGCACCATTCACAATAGCCAAGACCTGGAAACAGCCTAAGTGTCCATCAACAGATAAGCGGATAAAGAAGATGTGGTACATCTATACAATGGAGTATTGCTCAGCTGTAAAAAGGAATGAAATAACGCAATTGGCAGCAACATGGATGCAGCTAGAGATTATCATTCTAAGTGAGTGAAGTCAGAAAGAGAAAGCGTGGAATCTAAAATACAGCACAAATGAACCTACCTACAAAACAGAAACAGAGTCACAGGCACAGAGAACCAAACTGGGCTGCCAGTGGGGAAAGGGGTTGGGGAGGGGCAGAGTGGGAGTTTGGGATTACTAGATGCAAACTATTACATTTAGAATGGATAGACAACAAGGTCCTACTGTAGAGCACAGGGAACTGTATCCAATCTCCTGGGATAAACCATAAAAGAAAAGAACATTAAAAAGAGTGTATATATATGTATAACTGAGTCACTTTGCTGTACAGCAGAAATTAGCACAACACTGTAAATCAACTCTACTTCAATGAGGGGCTTCCCGGGTGGCACCAGTGCTTAAGAACCTGCCTGCAACACAGGAGACAGAGAGACTTGGGTTTGATCTCTGGGTCAGGAAGATCTCCTGGAGGACTGCGTGGCAACCCACTCCAGTATTCTTGCCTGGAGAATCCCATGAACAAAGGAGCCTGGCAGGCTACAGTCTGTGGGGCTGCAAACAGTCAGACACAAATGAAGGGACTGAGCACACACATACACATACTTCAGTTAAAATAACAGAAAAGAGGGGATTCCCTGGTGGTCCAGTGGCTGAGTCTCTGTGCTCCCAGTGCAGGGGGCCCAGGTTTGATCCCTGGTCAGGGGACTGCTGCTGCTGCTGCTAAGTCGCTTCAGTCGTGTCCGACTGTGCGACCCCATAGACGGCAGCCCACCAGGCTCCCCCGTCCCTGGGATTCTCCAGGCAAGAACACTGGAGTGGGTTGCCGTTTCCTCCTCCAATGCATGAAGGTGAAAAGTGAAAAGTGAAAATGAAGTCCCTCAGTCGTGTCCAACTCTGTGCGACCCCATAGACAGCAGCCCACCAGGCTCCTCCGTCCATGGGATTTTCCAGGCAAGAGTACTGGAGTGGGGTGCCATTGCCTTCTCCAGTCAGGGGACTAGATCCTGTTAATACATGCCTGTTAATACATAACAATGAGATCCACATGCTGCAACTAAGATCTGGTGCAGCCAAATAAATAAATATTAAAAAAAAAAAAAAAAAAAGAACAGTGAGGAGGCCAGGGTGGCTGGGGCAGAGAGAGCAGGGAAGGGTTGCAGAAATATAGAGGTGGGCAGAGGGGATGGTGGGGTGCAAGGTTTAAGCAGAGAAGGACCATGTTCTGGAAGCAAGTTCTGGATCCACTCAGTTGGAAGGGCTCACAGGAAGAACTAGCATTTTTTTAGTACGGACTATGTACCAGGCAGTGAGCTAAGGGTTTTCTGTTTAATCCACCCCGCCTACCCAAGGATCCTGGAATACCACCCTTCCCATTGTCCCTCACCCCAGAGGTGGCAGCAGCTTCCTACAAGTGCCAGTCCTCAGGCTACCTCATCGTCTCCTGCTTTCGAAAAGCAGCCCTGGTCTGCGTTAATTCTCTGTTTTGAAAGGCCTAGAGCAGTTTTCTTTTTTTTTTTCCCCTGGTTGAACGTTGATGATTTTGCAGGTGAGGAAACTGCAGCCCAGAGAGGCTGAGTAAGTTGCCCCAACTCACACAGCCAGCAGATGCCAGAGTCAGTATTGAACCCAGGCAAGGTAGGATGGAGTCCCTGGCTCCAGACTCCACTGCTCGCTCTCTCTTAAAATTTTATCTATTTGTTTATTATTTAACTTTGGCTATACTGGGTCTTCATTGCTATGCGAGGGCTTTCTCTAGCTGCAGTGAGTGAAGGCTATTCTCTAGTTGTGGTGCGTGGCTTCTCATCACCGTGACTTCTCTTGTTGCAGGGCATGGGCTCTAGGCTGTGGGGTTTTAGTAGTTGCGGCACTCGGGGTCAGTAGTTTTGGCATGTGGGCTTAGTTGCCCCTCAGCCTGTGAGATCTTCCCAGACCAGGGAGCAAAGCTGTGTCCCCTGCATTGGCAGGCAGATCCTTAACCACTGGACCACCAGGGAAGTCCAGACTCCACTGCTCTTGACTCATCTCTCTGCTCCCAGCCCCCGGTGCTCTCTGAGCTGGGCTGCGTGGCTGTCCACCTTCGAAATCACCTCTGTTTGGCTAATGTTGCTCCTTCTACATCTCTGCCTTGGAATCTGCCCTGCTTCTTCTCTCCAACAGCTGTGTGCTTCTCGCAAGCACTTGGCACCCGTGGTTCTCTGGTGTTGAGTCGGTAGCCCATCCTCCAGTCAGCAGGGGTGTTGTGCGTGTGTGCTAAGTTGCATCAGTCGTGTCCAACTCTCTGCAGCTCCATGGACTGTAGTCTGCCAGGCTCCTCTGTCCATGGGATTTCCCAGGCAAGAATACTGCAGTGGGTTGCCATTTCTTCCTCCAGGGGATCTTCCCGACATAGGGATCGAACTCTAGTCTCTTATGTCTCTTGCATTGGCAGGCAGGTTCTTTATTACTAGCGACATCTGGGATGAGAAGTGTCAGTGCAGCCCAAAGGCATGAGCTGAGCATCACAGATAGACACACGGATGCACGCACCTTGGAGAGATGCAGGAAGACAGGCTGAGAGAGGCGCTGACCTGGACCATGCACACTGGGTCCAGCAACCAGGGATGCAGGGACAGCCAGTCGGATGTCCAGAGTCCTCCCTGCTCTTGGGGACGCCAGGCCCAGCCCCAGCTGTGGGGGTCAAAGCACACAATTATTGAGCATTTACTGTTTGCCAGGCCCTGCTCTTAAGTATTTGATAGGCACTAACTCGTGGCTCAGATGATAAAGAATCTGCCTGTAATGCGGGAGACCTGGGTCCGATCCTTGGGTCGGGAAGATCCCCTGGAGAAGGGAATGGCTACTCACTCCAGTATTCTTGCCTGGAGAATTCTATGAACAGAGAAGGCTGGCGGGCTACAGTACACGGAGTCGCAAAGAGTTGGACACGACTGAGCAGCTAACGTTTTCACTACTTTCACAACTCATGTCATCCTCAGAGTAGCCCCATGATATAGAGGTCAGTAGCATCCTTTCATTTCTTTTTTTTTACTTTTTGGCTATTCCACTCAGCATGTGGGACATTAGTTCTCTGACCAGGTATTGAACTCACCCTCCCTGCAGTGGAAATGCCGTGTCTTAACTGCTGGACCACCAGAGAAGTCCCAGTAGCATCCCATTTTATGGAAAAGGAAACTGAGGCCCCAAGAGACAAAATCACTTCCTCAGAGTCACACAGCAGTATGTGGCAGAGGCAGCATTCAAACCCAAGGCCTGGTGGTTCCTGTTTTAAACCACTGAGCTGGACCTCCTCTCATAGAATGAGTCAAAGATACTTCCAGCTGCAGGGAGGACAGATGGCCTAGCCCAGACTGGGAGGCACAGTGCTGACCTGGTCCTAGGGTTCCCGAGAAACCAAGGCCAGGAGACAGATGGAGCTGCTGGGGGAAACCTGGGCTTCCTGAGTCAGAGACAGGACCCATCTGCCCCCAGCTGCCCCTCCTGTCATCCCCACCCCCAACCCTGAGTCTCCATGCAGCTTCATGCTCAGTGTGGCATCTACAGGAACTCCATAAATCTTGATCAAATCTAGTTGTGTGTGTGTATATACATGTGTGGGGGCTTCCCTGGTAGCTTAGTGGTGAAGAATCCGCCTGCCAGTGCAGGGAATGCGGGTTTAATCCCTGAGGGGGAAAGATTCCCCTGGAGAAGGAAACGGCAACACACTCTAATATTATTGCCTGGAAAATCCCATGGACAGAGGAGCCTGGTGGGTTACAGTCTATGGGGTTGCAAAAGAGTTGGACGTGACTTAGCAATTAAACACACACATGTGTGTGTGTAGATCTGTGTAAATATTTGTGTGTATAGATGTGTGTAGATGGTGTGTGTACATGTGTGTAGATGTGTGTAGATATTTGTGTGTACATGTGTGTAGTGTGTGTAGATGTATGTGTGTAGATGTATGTTTGTGTGTAGATGGTATGTGTGTGTAGATATGCGTGCATGTGTGTTTGTGTGTATCCCTCCAGTCAGGTTTCCTGGGAATGGGTGGCCCCGGACTAGAGCGTGGGCATCTGGGGTGCCCTTTCCTCAGCTGGGCGCAGGCTCTGCAGTGGATGAGGGCAGCCCGGCTTTGGGCGGCTGGAACCAGGGCCCTAGCAGATGGACCCGTCTGGCACAGACGCAGGGACATGTGGCGCTGTCGGGGTTCCCTCCAAATGCCCCCTGGAGCGCGGGGTGGGGGGCTGGCCAGGCCCCTCTCAGCCCTCTTCCTGCCTCAGGAAGGAAGGCCCCAGGTGAGGGGAGCAGGAGGAGGGGACCTGAGGAAACAGATGGGCCTGCGGGGCGTGGGAGCCTGTGACCTCTGACCCCACAGGCCTGCACAGGGGGGTGGGAACAGGCCAGGCGGGCAGCTCCCAAGGCCCTGCTCCAAGGGCCCTGAGTGGGGGAGGGTCACCCGAGGCCCACAGAGAGGGGCATGCTCTCCCTCCTCCCTCCAGGGTTCTGTGCCAACCCCAAGCAGGGTCCGAGTGGGCAGCTTGGCCCTGGCACTGTGAGCACCCCTCTATCTGGCAGGCACGAGGTGGCTGTTTCCCCCTCCCTGCCCTGCT
The DNA here is from genome assembly GCF_002263795.3 of Bos taurus. Lineage (NCBI taxonomy): Eukaryota > Metazoa > Chordata > Mammalia > Artiodactyla > Bovidae > Bos > Bos taurus. Next base: position 12,586,450 of record NC_037334.1, on the reverse strand, counting down.
TCAGCTGTGCCCACCTCCTGCCAGCCGGGGAGCCAGCTGGGAACCTTGGTGCCAGGGGGGGCCCCTGGAGTCCCTGCCCCCTCCTGGGCAATGCCAGCCGGCCCCCACCCCCACCCCCCAGGCCCAGTAATGGGTGGGTAATGAGTGCTGGGGGAGCGGGGAGGGGCGGGGGATGCAGGTGCCACAGGCGCTGGCACGGGGGCCGATAATCAGGTTTGCCAACGCCATCTGTCACCGCGCGAGCATCTGGGGCTCAAGGTGACCCTGTCACCCTCAGTTACAATTATGAGTTTGGCATCTGTATTAAAGCCCGCCAGCCGGCCAGGCAGGGGAGGGCTGGGGTGGGCATGGGGGTGCACGGTGAGCCCTGTCCCGGGGGTCCCGTTCCCAGGGGCTGCATGGCTGCCAAGGCACGGGCTTCTCTGTGCCTGGGAGAGTTCATGTGTGTGTGTGTGTGTGTGCATGCCAGCCTCCACAATTCTGTGAGTGTATCTGTGTGCAGGGCTGGGAGTCCTGGCTTTTTGTGTGTCTCTGGGTGTGGTGGTTGTGTGTCTGAGCTTAGGAGGTTGGCCAGGGCTGGGGGGCAGCACTAAGATCATGTAGGTACACAGATGGGTGTGTGTTCAGGTGCTGGGAGGAGTGTATGGCAGTTCTGGGTGTCTCTGGATGATGGTGTGTGTCAGGGTGAATGTGTGATGTAATGTGTGTGATGGTGTGTGTGATGGTGTATGTGTGTGTGTGTGGTTGTGCATGTGTAGCTGAGGGTGTGTGGCGCTGTACACCTGATGGTCAGAGGCTGTATGTCTGGGCATGTGGGTCTGTGTAGAAGATCCTATTGAAGTGGTGTGTGTGCATGTTTGAAAATGAGCATGGGCGGCAGCTGGGAGAGGCTCTCTGTGTGGCCGGCGCAGGGCTCCTCTCCTGCCCCTTCAGTGTGTTCCTTTCCTCAAAGCCCCTGCTGCCAAAGCTCTAATGTGGGGGATTGAAGAAGTCAGGGAGCTGGCTCCGAGGGACACCCTCTGTTCTTGGATCCGGATTCTGGGTCCTCGATTATTCTTTCTTTTTGTTTGTTTTTGGTGGATTATGTGATTTTAGTTCCCCAACCAGGGATTGAACCCAGGGCTCTGGCAGGGAGATCACCACATCCTAACCACTGGTCTGCCAGGTAATTTCCCACTGGGCCCTTGATTCTAGATTCTGGAGGACAGGATCTAGATTTTTGGATTCTAGATTGTGGACACTTGTGCCTGGACTTTTATTTTTTAATTTTAAAAGTGATTTTATTTATGTATTATTTTTAGCTGTGCTGAGTCTTCGTTGCTGCACAGGCTTTTCTCTAGTTGCGGAGAGTGGAGCTACCCTCTAGCTGCGGTTTGCAGGCTTCTCACAGAAGTGGCTTCTCTTGTTGTGGAGCATGGGCTCGAGGGCATGTGGCCTCAGTAGTTGTAGCTCCTGGGCTCCAGAGCCCAGGCTCAGTAGTTGTGGCACACGCGTGTAGTTGCCCTGTGGTATAGGGGATCTTCCCGGATCAGGGATCAAACCTGTGTCTCCTGCACTGGCAGGCGGATTCTTTACCACTGAGCCACCAGGGAAGTCCCATGGACCTGGACTTTAGATTCTGGGTCCTGAGTTCTTGGATCTGGATTCTAGATCTTGGTATCTGGGAATCTAGATTCAGGTTTGATTCTGAGATCTGGTTTTGAATTCCGGAGTTTGGATTCCACGCTATGAATTCTGGATCTGAGTTCTTGCTTCTGGAGCCTGATTTCCCATCTCTGAGTTCTGTGTGATGAGTCTGGCCTGTCCTCTCTGCCCTTCTATTCGGACAGGGCCAGTGGGCTCCCTTTACTCCACACCACCTCCCACCCCAACCTGATGGGTGCAGAGAATATACATGGCCACCAGGGGACACCCTTGGCTCAGACTTGGGCCAAGCTGACCCAGACAGAGGAGTTAGGGGACCACCCTGGCCCAGATGGACCCAGCCCTTGGGGGTGTACAGGGACAGGCTTCACCTCCTTCCCCACCCCTCTCAATCTCACCTGGTGACTGATGTCTCTCAAGCATGGAGATCTGGACCCAGCATTCCCACTGCTGGCAGTCTGGACCAGGGGACAGGGCACCCAGTCCATGGGTCAGATTGAGAAGAGATGTGTGCCTTGAGAAGGCCTGTGTGTGTCTGTGAAGGCGTCAATGAGTGCATATGTGAGGGTGCACTGTGTGTCTGGTGTGGGCGCACCCCAGACAGTGATCCCGTGGCATGTGAGCCTGTGTGGTGGTGTGTGGTCATGTGTTACTGAGACTGGCAGGGTCCTCATGTGATGTACATTGATGGGGCTACATCTGTAACTCTGAGGGTCACTCTGGCGGTGTGGGGGTACTATCCCCTGTCATATGGGTGTGTCTGGCTGGGACCATGATTGAGTCACTGGGAGTCTGTGTGTATATCTGTGGGTGTCACTGTGCCCATGAGGGTGTCTCGGGGTGTCTGGGGCAGTGTCCCTGACTTGGTCCCTGTGGCAATGATGTCTTCTCAGTTGGAGTGTGAAGACATGTAGAACAGAGGTGTGCCTTCTGAGAGGGTCTGACCAGGGAAGGCCTGTGGTCCAAAGGGGAGTGGAGAGGGGACCCAGGTGGGTGGGACCAGACACACTCAAAGTATTTCCTTCATTCCTTCCCTATCTCTGACCCTCGTCCTCCCTGGATCTCTGTATAGCAGTGTCTCTTCTCACCTCTTAGCATCTCTGACTTTGTCTACGTGTCCTGGTTGCCAGGCAGAATGGGCTCCATGGGTACCAGCTGACTGGTCCTGTCTCCCACTCAAGCCCTTCATCTTCCATCTAGGTCTCCGGCTCTGCCTTCCTTTGGCTCCTTCCCTCTGTCCTTCCTTATTTGTGAGTTTCTCTTGCAGGTCTCTCCCATCTCTTTCTCCCTCTCTGCCTCTGACTCGGCTTCTAAGTGTCTTTCCCCATCTACAGCTCTGTCTGTCTCTCCCCATCTCTGTCTCTCCCCGTCTCTGCCGGCTCGAGTGGGTCCGGGTGGGTCCGGGACAGCCGGGCCTGGGCGCCGGGGCGAACAATGCCCCATTCACGCGGCCCGCCGGCGCCATGGCAACGCGCCCGCCCCGCCCTCCCTGCGCGCGGGCCGCTCGTGCCAAGAGGATGCCATGGTTACGTCAGGCGCGTGCCCGTACCGCGCGCTCGTGAAGGGGCCGGGCCAGCAGGGGGCGCCCGGAGGTAGCCTCTGCCTGGAGTCAGGAGGGGCCATCCTGCTTTAAGGGGACTTCAGCCACTCAGTGCCTCAGTTTCCCCTTCTGTAAAACGTCAGGGGTGGGCAGAGTGAGATCCTGTGTATCTGTGTGTGTGTTTTCATGCCTATGTGTGATGGTGTCTGCGTAGTTTGGGTGTAATAGCAGTCTTGTGACAGTGTGCCCCTGTGTTTGCATGCCTGGAGTGTGTGTGTGTGAGTGTGTGTGGTGGGTGTCTGTGGGTTGGATGTGAATGTGTGCTTGTGAATTCATGTGACAGTGTGTGTCCATGTCTGTATGCCTGGTGTGTGTGTGTGTGGTGCAAGTGTCTGGTGTGGGCGTGATTATGTGTTTGTGCATTCATGTGATAGTCTGTGTGCCTGTGTTTGCATGCCGAGTGTGTGTGTGTGTGTGTGTGCGTGCATGCGTGCACATGTGTGTGTGATGGCGGATGACCCTGTTGTGGGGTGTAGTTGTGAGTTTGTGTGATGCTTGTTTGTGTGTCTAGGGGTCCAGCTTCACAAACATATGTGCTCACGGGTGTAACTGGGTGTGGGTTCCAAGAACCGCTGGGGCTCGACTGAGCCCCCCTCACCTAAGAGCCTCCTGGCATGGAAGGGGGTGCCCAGCTGCCTGGGACCTCCGACTCCTCACAGGTTTCAGGAGAGCCCCAGCTGATGAATATTCATAAGGTGGGGGGCTGGCACCCACCGCCTACAGCTGCGTGTCCATTAGACCCCCTGCTCTCCAGGCTCCAACTGCAGTGGGTAGAGGAGAGTAGCTGTAAGAATACCTGTAAGCAATTCCAGAGTGGCCTGTACCTTCTGGTGACCTGCTCTGTGACAATCAGGGTGTGCTGTGGAGTTATTGGAGTAACTGGTTGAGTTCAAACATTGCTCCAGGGGCAGCTGCATGCCACACCCTGGGGCTGAAGTGATCAGATTGGCTTCCCCTTCTTGTGACTGTGTGGCCACGTGGCTAGCACAGCTGCAGGGGCACCGGGACCGAGTATGCAAGTGCGCCCCTGCTGGTCAACGTGATGCTGACACAGGGTGGGGGTCAATGTGTCAGGGTCAGTGTGAGGAGGTGTGAGACGGTGTGGTTGAAGGCATGTGTGACCAGCATCATTGAGGCTGTGACGGTATTTCTGTGGGTGACAGCGTGGGCTGAGAGTGTGACAGGCAGTGTTGCTGGCTGAAGGTGTGACAGTGCAGTGCTGTGTGTGGTTGAAGGTGTGACAGTGTGGTTGTGTGTGCCAGCATGTGCGACGGTGTGGTTGTGTGTGACAGTGTGGCTGACGATGAGACAGTGGCGGCTGTGTGTGGCTGGGTGATAGAAGGTGTGACGGTGACACTCTGTGTGTGATGACATGAGACAAGGGCCTATGATGGCCCCACCCCCACCCCTAGGCAGCACAGGGAGCCCAGTTGCAGTGTCACACACAGAGAGATACGGTCACATCCTGTGGCATCTCACCTTGGTGCCTCAGTGAGTGGCCCTGTGGCATGGGACTGGCAGCTGCCCGGCTTGGGGACATATGTGGACCTGAGGCAGGGGACACTTGGAGATCCAGGGCCAGCTGGGGCCCTGCCTGGTTCCTCTGACTTCCCTCTGCAGGCTGGCTTTGGGAAATGGCCTCTAAATGTGGAGGGGATGAGGGTGAAGAGGGCTCCTCCAGTCTGAAGGACTCCAGCCTGGGCCCTGGCATGGCCCAGGGACTGGGTGGCTGAGTGGCCCCTGACGCTTGGCCAGGGACATGGTGTGGCTGGCCTCACCACCCCCCCCCGTCCCGGTACCCACACCCTGGTCGGCTGGGCGGTGGCGGCATACAGAGGCCCCATTCAGGAGCCAGGGCCAGGTTTCCAGGACGGGTGGGGTGGGTCTCCAGCCGGCTGCAAATGAAATGTTTCCCCAGCTCTTTCCTTGCCTCCAGATGAGCGCTTGCCACCGGAAGCCCTGCCGCCTGCTTGTCCTCGGCCTGGTAGGGGCTGCACTGCTGGGGCACGTGTGAGTGTGTGTCTACGGGACCTTGTATGCAGCTGAGGGCCAGCCTGAGCGTCCCCATGTGTGATCTGGGGGTGCCTATGTATGTCTCTGGGTGTCAGTGTGTGATCTAACTGTGTGTGACCAGGGCTGCTCTTGTGTATGTGTGTCCCTGTGTATGCCATCTGTATGTCTCTGTGTGACTTTGTGTGTGCCACATCTATGGATGATTTTGAGAGCATCAGTGTATGCTCAAAAGGTCTGTAAGACTGTGTGTCATTGTGTGACTTTGTGTGGCCTTGTGTATGCATAACCAGGCTCAGCAGGTGATGCTGGGAGTTTGTATAACCCTGTCTGATTGTGTCTCTGTGGGTCAGTGTATGTCTGCATCTCTAGGGAGGGTGTCGATGTGAGGGTGAGGGTCTTTGTGTGTGACTGGAGTGTTACTGGTGTCACTCTGTGGGATGGCTCTGGGGAGGTCTGTGTGGGGTTCTCTCTGGGGCTGTGTGTGTGCTTGTGTGTCTGTGGACTAAGGGTGTGCGCCAGCATCTCTGGTGTGATCCTGTGTCTGTGTGATTATAGCATTTATATGACCCCTTCAGAAGAGGAGGAGGGTTGGTATCTTAGTGTGTCTGGGTATGCCTGTATATGTCTTTGTGATTTTGTGCCTGTGGACTGTAGGAATCTGGTGTGTGTGTGTGTGTGTGTGACATGGATGCAGGTGCCTGGCCAGGGGCACCTTGGCAGCAGGACCTGTGATTCTGCAGTCCCCAACAGGGGTTCCCAGACCACAGAGGGGGCAGCGAGCACAAGGCTGGGACCCCAGGCCTGGGCACAGACCATGCCCTCCAGGCTGGGCAAGGAAGACATAAAGCCCTCTTAAAGAGTGGGGATCCCCAGTCCTGACGGGAGGGCCTAGAGCACCACCCCCGCCCCCCGACCCTAGCAGCATCTGCAGCCTGGCTCTTTACTGATCCTATTGCCAGATGTTCGTCGTCCTCTCTGGAGGGCCTGCCCACCTGCCCACCGAGCCCAGCCACGCCTAAGCCCACCTTTGGTGGCCCAGGACCTGGCTGCTGGAGGCTAGATGTTTCAGCCCCCAGCATCCTGGCCAGGGAGTGCCATAGGCCTAGCGCCTGCTCCTCCCCCCTCCTCCTCTCCCCACACACCTGCATTTCAAGAACACACCTGCTGCCAGCTGCAGCCAGGTGGGCAGCCCCGGCAGGGAGGAATGTGGGGGATTCCAGCTGTGGCATTCCAGCTGTGCCCAGCCCCCTGGCAGCACCCTCCTCCCCTGCGAGTTCTTGAAAGCCAGGTGTGGTCCTAAGACCTGGGCTCTGCAGGGGAGAGGGGTAGGGGGAAGGGAGGCTCCCCCACCACTGTGTCCTTCAGCCTCTCTGCAAAAATCCTCCCAGCTGACAGCTGTGGAGGGGGGAGCAGAGTGGATGTGTGTGTGCACAGAGGGGGGGCGTGTTGTGTGTATGGGAGTAAATGTGTGGAGAGAATTCTGAGCGTGGATCTGTGCATGAATATGGGGACGAATGTTCTGTTTGTGTGAACATGTGTGAGTGTGAAAGGAAGAGTGTGTATGTGTGCTCATGGGAAAGGTGTTGTGCTGTGAGGGGGTGTGTGAATAGAAGAATGGCTGTTGTGTGTGTGTATGGACGTTGTGTGTGTGTACACATGGCATACATGTATGAAGTGGGTATGAGATGCTGGTTGCAGCAGAGCCCAGATGTAGGACCAGGAGGGTGAGGAGGGAGTGGGCACAGCTTTTAGAACAGGGCTGGGAGGATGGGCCGCCAGGTAGGGAGAGGCCTGAGCCAAAGGTGCCTGAACTTCTGAGGGGTTACCGTTTCACGGCTATTTGCAGAGGAGCAAGGAGGGTCCCTGGTGGCTCAGACGGTAAAGAATCTGCTTGCAATGTGGGAGACCTGGGTTCCATACCTGGGTAGGGAAGATCCCCTGGAGGAGGGAAAGGCTATACACTCCAGTATCCTTGCCTGGAGAATCCCGTGGACAGAGGAACCTGGCAGGCTACAGCCCATGGGGTGGCAAAGAGTCAGACATGACTGAGTGACTAACACTTTTGCACTACAAGGAGGCCCCCCTAGCTGTGTGTGGGGGGTCTCCCCAAGCTTCGAGTTATATTAAATATCCCAGACACTCCCAAACCCTTCAACCATTTCTCCCCCCCTCCCCAAAACCTTCCCGCCCCCTCCACCAGCCCAGAGGCCCACACTGCTCTGGTGTCCCCTTCACTCAGGCCCCGTTATCCCCAAAATCTATTCTCTGCTCCTCCCCTAAGTCATCTAAGTCCCACCTTGGTCCCCCCAAACCCCTCCTGGACCTACAGATCCCTAGCTCCTTCTCCTAGCCAGTCCCAGCCTCTCTTGGGCCTCCTCAAAGGCCCCCAGACCCGTCCCGCCCCCACCATTTCCTGCTCTCCTCCCCTCCCCCTCTCTCCACCCCTTAGCCTATCCCCCACATCCTTTCCTGAGCCATCCAGGCCCCCGGCCTCCATGATCCCCAAATCCCCTTTCTGCCCCTCCCCTCAGCCTCGCAGAGCCCCCAGGCCCTCCCGCAACTTCTCTTCCATCCCCCATGTGGCCCCGCCCCTTCTCCTTGGCTCCCGACCCCGCCTCCGGTGCCTCCTCCCCCACGCCCTCCTGCTGCAGCGGTGGCGGCGGCGGCGAGGCAGCAGCGGCAGCCCTGAAACTTTAAACGGTGTTAAAAGTTTCTGTTTACGAGAAGCCCTTGAATTTTTAAGGACGTATCGATTCCCTTTGCCGCGGCCTTGCATCGGCTGCGGCTGCGATGCTGAGCGGGAAGGCCGGGTCAGATGGGTGGGACCCTGGGATATAGCCCCCCCAAGAACGGCAGTGACAGACACACGTAACCAGGCACATCCTCAGGCACACAGAGACCTCCCCCGCCCCACGCGTCGCGCGCACACACACCTAGTCATACTCACCAACACAGCCTGATACACACAGCCCCACTCTCTGAAAAGACCCAGAGCCCTGGCTGTGTGACACACACAGGCACCTGTGTACACACACTGGTACACACAGATCTTCATCACGGCCCCAGATCCACAGGGACCCCGCAGAGAGAAACACATTTCTAGGGACACCCATTTATTCTTTCTGCCACACAGCTCCTTATACAGACAGACTAACTGGGTACACAAGCTCTGGGACACACAGAGAGACCCATGTCCATACCACACAGACACAAGCTTGTTACGTTCACTGACACTTTCTGATAGAGGCTCAGAGTTGGTGCACATACTGGGGTCAGCTCAAAACACACACACGGTGGCACCCTCACCACCAGCATTTCCCGTCAAAGAGCAGACCCTCCATATACCTGACTCCAACTAGACTGTCAGCGCACCCAAGGCAGGATCTTTTGTCTTGCTCCTTACTATGTCCCCAGCGCTAGGCACAGAGCCTGGCAGACACTCGCCTCTGACTCATAGACACCCCCAGGACACAGCCAGACCTGCATTGCTACTTCACCACACTGGTCCATTCAGAGACTCCTGGATAGACATACGCTGACCTGCCATCTCCTTTTCCCCCAGAGGACAACCAGACCCACCCAGACTCCTGAGAGGCAACGCTGGCCACCTTGCCTCAATGATGCAATGTGACCGGAAACATATGCCCTCAGGTATATGTTCACCCCACACGGACACACACACACACACACACACACACACACACCTGGGCATCGACATGCTTCCAGCAGACAATGCATAGCTGAGAATTGCCACAGCTTCTTGGCCCAGGAGGGTGAGAAGGTGCTGGCAGCAGGAGGGAGCTTTGTTTGGGCAGGAGCTGCCTGGGGGCTGCAGGCACTGCCTTCCCACCCACCCTGGGGGTCATTCAAGGGCTCCCCCTGCCCCCATGCCAGGATCCCCAGCACCAACCTTCCCCCCATTCCTTTCTGATCCGGATATGGGGGATCACGGGCCTGCACGAGGGGATGGAGCCTCACTAGGGAGTGTGAGTACTGTACCTGAGGCCTCCATGTCCATTTCTGTCCCTGATGGTTGGGACATGTGACCCTTGGAAGATTTGTGTATGTACATGAGCAGGTTCAAGGACAAGTGTGTGTGTGTGAGGGGAGGGGTCTGGGTGTTTGTGTGTGATACTTGTGTGCATCTGGGCATCAGGGGTGTGGTGTGTGTGCCTGTGTGTCGCTGTGACTGCCGCTGTCACTTTGTAGCAGTGCTTTCCCTGTGTTTGGCATGTATGTCCTGGTGTCTGATGGTGTGTCTTTGTGTGACAATGTGTTAGTATATCTTCATAACTGCCAAGATGGTTTTCTCGTGCAACTTTGTGTGTGTGTGTTGCAGGTGCATTCTGGGTGTCTGTGTATAGCAGTTGTGTGTCTGGAGTGTGTGAAGATGTGGTTGTATGATCATGCCAGTGTCAGTGTACCAGGATGAACCTATATGCATCAACCTGCACTGATGTGTGTCTTGGTGGTATCAGTGTGTGTCCATTGAGGTCGTATTGGAGTGTGTCCACCTGTACTGGGGAGTCTAAACATGATTTGTTGTTGAAATGCATGTGTGTGGGCATCATCGTGTGATGGTGGGCCCGGTGTGCATGTCAGTGCGTGCATCGTAGGTTGCTTTCCTAGTCTTGTGTATGTGTGTGCCTGTGTGTCAGTGCATGTGTGTGGATTGTGTGTCCATGCTGCGTGTGTAGGTGTCTGCGTGTGCTTTGTCGGAATGTGGAACGTGTGGCAATGAGTTCTGTACGTGACATGTATGGAGAGGTCCGAGCCTCACTGCGTGTCAGCGTGTGTCTGCTTTGGAACGCCGGCCAGCACGTGTCGGGGTGGCCGCGTCGGTGTGCGCCCCCGCGCGCGCGTGTCTGCGTGTGTGTGTGTGCATGTGTGCGTGCATGTGTGTGTGTATGTGTGTGCGCGCCGGCCGTCGCTCCCCCGCTCTGCCCGCCCCTCCCCGCGCCCCTCCTCCCGCCCGCGCCGCCCGCCCGCTCCCTCTCCCCGGAGTGCGCCGCTTCCAAACTTTGTCTAAACTTTCACTTTCACAGCGCGGCGGCGGCGGCGGCGGCGGCGGCGGCGGCGGCGGGCGAGGGTGACCGGCCGAGCGGCGGCGGCATGGAGTAGACGCGCGGCGGCGGCGGCGGCGGCGGACGCGAGAGGCAGCGGCGAGCGCGGCGGCGGCGGCGGCCCCGGAGCCGGCGGGGCCGAGCCTGCGAGCGGCGAGCGCGGAGCGGCGCCGGGCCGAGCGCGGGGCCGCGGGCCGGGCGGGCGCAGCGCGGCGGAGGCCGGAGGAGCCGAGCCGGAGCCGGAGCCCGAGCGCGGCCGCCGCCTGCCGGGCCTCCCCTCGCCGCGGCCGGCCGCCGCGCTCCCGCCCGGGCGTCCAGCTATGTACTCCCCGTACTGCCTCACCCAGGTACCGGCCGCCGCCCCCGCGCGACCCGGGAGGGGAGCGGGCGCAGGAGGCCGGCCGGCGGCGCGGGCGGGAGGGCGGAGGGGGAGCTCGGCGGCTGGGGGGAGTGAGCCCGCGGGTGGCCGAGGGGTGCAAGCCGGGCGATGGGGAGTCCGGGCACGCGTCTGGACGCCCCGGTGCGCGTGCGACCCTGGCCCAGGGGCAGACTCCTATTGGGGTTCCGGGGGTGGCTGGCTGCGTGCGTGGCGCTGCCCCTGGAGCGCGGAGCCGGAGTGCGTGTGTGTGAGTGTGTGTGTGTATGTGTGTGTGCGCGCGCGCGCGCTCGACTGGGGTGCAGTGGGCAGCGGGACTCCCGCCGACCTGTGGGCGACTGTGGCGTGCACCCGGACAGCGTGGCCGCTGGCAGTGTTTGCGGGGTGACAGAGTAGCAGGGGGTGGTCCGCAGGGCGCCTTGCGGGGACTGGGGCTGGCGGCGTTCCCTAGGGCGGGCGCAGCGGTTCCGGAGGGTGGCAGCGGCCGGCGTGCGTGGCGATGGCCCCTGCATGCTGCCGGGGTGCCCGGGGCGGGCCAAGCGGCCCGGGCGTCTCCCCAAAGTCTTTGTTCAGGCCTCACATGGGAGCGGGGCTAAGAAAATGGCGGGGCTCCCAAATTTCTGTGGGGCAGGGGAGGGGAGGGAGGGACGGGCCGGCTGCCAGCCCAGGCCGCGCCTCTTCGCCGACCCTGGACGCCGCAGTCGCGCCCCCCCACCCCAAAAAAAAAAAAAAACTTTCCTTAGCGCAAACTTTCCGGCCCCGGCGACCCCGGCTGGCTGCCGCGCCGCGGACCAGGCGGGTCTGGGGAATCCCGTCCCGCTGCCTGGAGGCGGGAGGGGCGGGAAGGAGTCGCGGACAACTGCCGATCGTGCTGCGGCCACGCCGTCGAGTCAGCCGCCGGCGCTGTGCCGACCTTGGCGCGCTGCGAGAGCGCGTCCCGCCTCCAGCGAAGTTCCCAGCACCGTGCTCGGTGCAGGGCGAAGGAGGCCGGGGGGGATGTCTGCCCTGCCAGCCCACCTTCCCTGGAGGTGGCTTCAGGCTGTGAGAGGGCACAGAAGATACCCAGAGCCCCACAGAGGCCCTGGTAGCACTGTCTCCTGGGCCATGCTAAGGCTGGCAACCCAGACTCCGCAGAGGGACACCTCGGGGCCGCCTAGCTCTGCCTACCAGCAGAGCCTACGTTTGTGGGGAGGGGGCATCTCTAGGCCAAGTCTGGGGTACTAATTGTCCCCTCTGCCGATCTGAACCTTGCCAGCTGTGTGCCAAGTGTGCCCACGCTGGGGAATGGGAGTCCACGTGAATATGGCTGCAATGCGGGTGTGGTTTGTGGCAAGGGGCTAGAGGGTATGTCAGGGGTTTGTGCCGGCCCCCCTCCCAACAAACAGACTGCTTGTATCCACAGATGTGTGTGTGTGTGTGTGTGTGTGGTATGTAAGTGTCAGTCTCAGGGTCTGCATGTGGCCTTGTGGGTCAGGCATGGGCAGCCCTGCGTGGTATGGACATGTGTGTGGCCAGGAGCGAGGGTTTTCCTGTACAGAAGCAGGTGTGAGTACATGTTAGTGAGGTGCATATGCACACATGTGTGTCATAGTATGTATGCAGGTGTGAGCAAGCACTCTGGCCTTGATGACACTGTGGGGGGCCCCCACACCCACCATCAGTCAGGGTGGCCTCTCTGACTGGCCGGCCACCCCATCTTAGGCCCCCCACACAACGACCCCTATACACCTAGCTGGGTGTGAGCTATGGCTGGCCAGTGTGGCTGGTATTTGGGGCCTAGTGGAATCAAGACCTCATGCTTGAGCGGCCCTTGGCCCACCAGCCCCCTGCTTAGCTCCCAGGCCTGCCCTCCTCCTTGGCCTGGGTGAGAAATTGGCTCCTCAGACATCACAGCACCCTGAGAAAGAAAACACCAGCTGGTCCACTGGTGAAAAGATGAGGGAGGGCTGGGGTAGCCCCCAGACTCAGGGCGATGGCCAGGCCTTGGCTCTCTGACACCCCAGAAAGGAGCAAGGGGTCAGCTCTGTGTGGCAGGCCTGAGTGTGGCAGGGCATCTGGGGAGAGAAAGGGGCATGGGCTCGCTGGATTGCGCTCCTCAGCTCTGGGCAGGCAGCTGCTGTTGACTGGTCAGCGGAGTCCAGCCTGCCCCTCCTGCCAGTCACATTTCTGGGAGCTAGTCTCTGTTTTTATAAATTGTTCTGCTTCCCTAGTTTGCTCTGCCAGTCTCGTCTTTCCCTGTATCTCTGTCTTTCTCTGCCCCTTTTCCGTCTGTCTCGCTGTCCTATATCTGTGACTGTTCCTGTCTTTCCCTGTCCCTCTCTGACTGGCCCCATCTCTGCTCTATCCTCCCCTCGAGTCTCAGACTCTGTCTCTCCCTGGCCTCGTTGTGTGTGTGTGTGTGTCTTTTTTTTTTTTTTTCAAACTAGAATTGGCTTCGATTTTAAAGTCAATAAATGATTGAGCAGGAACGAGCTTGGAGCAGCGGGGCCCTGGCGGGGAAAGGCACTGTGGGCGAGGGGGAAGGGCGGGTGTGATGGTGCGGGGGGAAAAATCTCCTGGTGGAAAAAGCGTCGAAATCCAGGGTGGCTGGGTGGGGTGCTTGCTGGGGCTGTTTGAGCCCACTGCAGCCATGGGCCTGAGTCCTTTGCTGAGGGGAATGGGGTAGATGGTAGGCCCCTCCACTCCTAACAAACAGAGCTGCACACCGGATGTGCACACACAGATACACCGCTGCTGCCGCCAAGATGAGGACACGAACGACGCATTTGTGCTGACGTCCAGACACACGGCCATGGACGGACGAACTTATGGACACAGAAAAAGGTGGACCTGTGTTCTCTCCCCACCAGCACACACACACACACATATCAACACACACAGACCCGTTGATATAGGACATGTGTCTCTACATAAACTCACGGAGACACAGCGATACTGGCCAGACACCTTTGGATACAGGCTGACTCAAGTGTGTGTTCACCCCCACACTTGCTTACACAGACCTGATACAAGACACACACCTTGACACAGACATGAGGCTGTTGGCTTACCCGGGTGGGTACACAGACACGCATGTTCACCAATATTGTGTGCCACGCAGCCACAGGAGCAGTGAAATGTTCACATACCCTTATTTCCACACAACCACATACATACTCCCTCAAGAGAGGGTGATGGGCTGGGGCCCTCCTGATGTCCCCCTGCTCTCTCCCTGGGTCTCTGTGGCTACCTCTCTGTCCCTGTGAAGCTTCTCCTCCCCATCCTGATGCCAACACGAGACCCCCTTGTTATGGCAAATTTTCTCCCTGGCTCTGGCCCTGCCTGCTCAGCGCCCATTGCTGGGGTCGGGGGTGGGGGCGGGAGGCAAGTGTGGCGACTAGCTGGGACAGAGTATACCATGCTTGGGGCTAGGTTGAACTCAGATAGACAGAGTTCAGAGCTGAGGGCTCTGCTGGGTTAACACAGGGGGGACTGGAGCCAGGGGTCCCTGGCCCAGTCCAGAAGGTCTTATGTGAACTCAAGGGCTCCCAGGTGGAGCTGTAGGCGCAGAGGTTGAGTGTGAGACTTCGCCAGAGATAGCTCAGGGTTTGAGCTCAGGCTCTGCATCTTGTAATTCCACGACTGGAAGCACAGGATTTTCTTGGTCTGTGAAATGGGCAGTAAAAAAATAATTAAAAATATTTCAATGGGCAATGATGATATTGACTTCTCATGCTGAGATTAGGCTCAGGGCTGTGTCTGGCATGTACCGTGTGCTCAAGGAAAGGAATGATGGTCGTTTTGGTTATCACTGTTAGGCCAGCCGCAGGCCCTCCTAGCTGAGGGCAGGCCACTCCAGAGTGATGGAGGGCAGGGTCAAGCACCTCTCAATCATAGAAATCCAAGTGGACTGCCTGGAGGAAGGAGGAAGCAAGAGAAGAGCTGGGAAGGAAAGAGGCCAGCTCATGGCCCAGCTGTTTTTCCTCAGATGGGCTACTGGAGGCCAAGTAGGCGGCAGAGGGTGGGAGGTGAGTGGGCAGGGCAGTGGGGGCGCGGGAGGGATGGATGGCAGGAGTTCAAGACAGGGAGAGGTGATAGTGGGGGTGAGGGAGGGGACAGAGAGAGAGCCAAGACCTGGGCTGCCCTGTGGGAACCAGATGGCATTCGTGGGGGGCTTCAGTTGCCCCTGGTCCTTTCCCTGACTTCGACCAAGCTGGCTTTGAGGCCAGGCTCTGAGGCCTTGGGCCAGAGTGTGCAAGGGTGTATACACGTGAGTCTTCAGATGTGAGTGGGTCAAAAAAACCTAGGAATCTGGGTGGGTCCTGGTGTTGACATCCTCGTGGCTCCAGAGTCATTTCTGTGTCTGCATCAGGGCATATCGTCACCTGGGCCCATCGTGGGGATGGGATGCCTGTGCGGGACCCTACGAGGGCACTTGACAGGGTCCAGTGGGCATTGTGGGGATGGGCAGGGGGCGGGCGTGCAGCTGTGGCTGGCAGCAAAGGCTCCCTGGTGGTCAGTGTCGGACCACTGGCTTCCATTTCCAGCCCCCTGGGAGCCTGGCCTTTCTGGTCCCCTTGATTCCTGTCCTCTGCTCTTGAAGTGCAGGCACAGGGGGCGGGGGGGGGGTGTCTCACAATTTCCTCCAGCTGGACTGAGAGGCTGAGGAGGCCTGGACTCCCGTGCTTCCCTCCAGCACAGCGCTGAGGAGGGGGGTCCTGTCCCTCCTAGTGGCGGGGGGAGGGGAGAGAATGTAGTCTGTGCTTTCCTACCCCCAAACCCCTGGATGTAGAGGTGAAGGGACCAGGTAGGGGGACACCCCTGAGCAGCTCCCCAGAGTCTTCCGGATTCGCGTGTGTGTTCATCGGCATGGCGAGCCGCGGAGGACCGTTTCCCAGAAGGTGGCTGTGCGTGTCTGTGTGGCTCCCTTTTCGAGGGTCCCTGTGTCTCCGAGGGTGTGCCAGTGGATGCTGCCTGCTGTCTCTGAGAGTTATCCCCAGCTCCATCTCTGTGTATTGAGGTGACACCGAGGTAGGGGTGTCACCATGGGTGTCAGGATGCCGGATGTGGTCTTTGTGTCATAGTGCCACTACGGTACGTCACTAAACAAATCATCGATCGAAGCCTCCCGTGTCTGGCCATCACAACAAGTGTGTATCAGTGTGTCTTACTGTGTGGGGCGGCCTGTCTGTGTCCACCTGTGTGGGCGTACCCATTTCCCTGTGTGAGCCGACAGGTATCACCCCCATGGCACTGTGTGTCCTGGGCTTGTCCCGGTGACAATCGATTGGTGTTTCTCCACTGGGACCCTTCTCCGTGGCCTCCCCTGGCCTCTCGGCACCTTGCGAAGGGCCCACTATGGCGACCAAACTAGCGGCTGGGAGTGGGCCGGCCTCTCCAAGGCTTCCCCTGAGGTCTGGCGGCCGTGGTGGCCCTGCTGTGGGCCCCACCCTTGCCCCTGGCCCAGCATGGACAGAAGCCCGTTGTGTGGTGAGGTGCGGGTGTATGTTTGGGCCGCCCACAGGCCTCGCTCTGTCTGCCCGGCGCACATTGATCTTGGCTTCTGCCTGTGTCCGTCTTGGCCTGGCCAGCTGGGGTGTCCGGCTGTCTCCATGGGCCTGAGCCCACTGCCCCCAGGGCCAAGTCGGCCCCGGGTCCCCCGCCCCTGCACCGCCCTGCTGACCCTCGGAGGCTCTGAGAGCATGGTTTGGAAACTGAAGCCCCCTCCCTGATTTCCCCTGCCCCCTCTCTTTCCTCCCTCTCTCGTCCCCTCCTCCCGCTCCCTCTCTCCCTCTCTCTCCTCCTGCCAAACGCATCTTGGCTCTGTCTGAATATCTCTCCTCCTCGATTTTTGGCTCCAGCTCTGGGCGCGTTCACTAAAAGAAGGGCTAGCTCCCCCCTTCCCCGCCCCCCTTCCTTGCCGCCTCCCCCCCACTCCGGAGGAGCCCCTCTGAGGGCGGGAGTGGCCTCGTGCAGGGGCCTGGGCCCCCAAGCGGGCTGGGCCAAAGGGAGCACAGGCCCGGTGGGCGAGGGGGCTGGGTGGACTGGGCCTGGCAGCCTGAGCGAGCAGTGGCTGGGGTGACTTTGCTGCCGGGTTGGGTGGGCGGGCGGGTGGGGAGGGGTCGGGGGCACGGAGCTGGGGTGTCTGGCTTCTGGTGGGGCTGGCAGGCCTCTGCGAGGCGCAGCTGTGCCCAGAACTCCGAGCTGCGTTTGCCATCACTACCGATGTGGCTGCGCCAGCCGGGGAGGGGGAGGCGGGTGGCGGGCACTGCGGCGCTCCATAGCCAATCGGAAGCCGGGGTTGCACTGGGGAGCTCTCCCCCCACTGGGCCCCACCCTGAGCAGAGACTGGGGGTGGTGGCCAGCAGCAGGCAGGGGGCAGTGCCACCACCATTGCCCAGAACCCTGCCCCCTCGGTTGGAAGCTCCGTGCCAGCCTTCCTGGCACATATCAGGCAAAGGCGGGGGTCTGTCCCCACCTGAATCTGCAGGAGCAGAGCTGGAGGAAGGGGCAACTTGGAGGAGCACCCCACCCTTTTGGCCCGAGGAAGCAGCTTTCTGTCCGGGGCAGCCAGGAGCTGGGGGGGTGGGGTGAGGGCCTAATCATCCGAGATGATCCATCCAAATATCGGCTTCAGTTGAATCATCTTGGGGGTTTATTCTGGGTCCATCTCCCACAAAGTTGCACATGGTCACTGGCATACACAGGCACAAAGAATCACGTCGTCACACAGGCATGGCACACAGGAGCACACACACACTGGGGTTCCCACACAGAGGGGCTCTCTTCACACACAGACACTTAGAGATGCCCCCACCACACCAAACACAGCAACTCGGGCTCCATGCACGGGGTCACGCGCATGGGTGCCGACTCTGGGGCACGCACGGTCACACAATGAGACACCATGAGACACAGGCACCGCCACCACCCAACAGCACACAGCCCCGCAGACATGTGGCGAAAAGTGCACGGCACACGCACGCAGTGATACTCTCAGACACACGGTGATACACACACACCTTGCGATGCTTGAAAACATCTGGTCATCACACTTGGAGGAGAGTTTGCCGCTGGCATCTAGTGGGTAGGAGCCAGGGAGGCGCCCAGCACCCGCAGTACACAGAAGTGACCCCAACCGCAAACAATGATCCAGCCCTCATGTCAACCGTTGGGCTGAAGTGGAAAAACTCGGCTCTAGTATATTGTTAGATACACACAGTCACACACACCTGAGCCCGGGTAGCCCCTGACACCCACAGAGCGCGTGCGTGCACACACACAAATACACCCGGACAAGTCTGGCTAGCACAGTGTCTCACACTCTCGCTCACCAGGACCCAGGTGTTGTCAACAAATGCACGCCTCCCCCCACCTCACAGACACACAAGCCTGGGCACAAATGGTGGGGCACGTACACAATCCCGTGTTGCTCCAGCACACAGAGATGAGGGTCACACCCACATACCCATTCGCACCTGGGCCACTTGGCCCTGCTTGGAAATGGAGCCTCAGAGGTGAGACCTGCCCTCCTTGTACCTTCCCTTCTACCTGCCTGCCCTGCTCCCAGCTGTCTTTAAGCGGCAGATCCAACCACCCCTGCCTCTCCTGATGGAACTGAGAGCTCTGAGTCCCAGTGCTGGTTCGTTGACGCCTGGGGGATACTCCTACGAGGCCACATGCCCACCTCTGCCCACAACACCCCTGCCTCTGGGCCCCCGTTTCACAGTCTTGCTTCTGGCAGCCACTGAGACAGTCCAGGATGGAGGCGAGGCTGACCCCTGAGGCTCTGGTTCTCCGTGCGGCTGTCTCATTAATCCTCTGGCCGTTGACTCCTCATTTCTGACTCTGGAGAAAGAGTAGAAGAAAGGTGGCTGATGGAGTCCTACAGGAAGAAAACCTTTCAGAGGATAATAAGTGCATGAGTGTTGGTCCTCAGAATCGCAGCAATGGCCAAAGTGTGCTGAATGCGCGCTGTGTCTTGACCTGAGCTATGTGCCTCCCGAGCTTGTCTCCGTGAATCCTTCCACATGAGGTGGATATGGTGAGGGTTAGCTGTGCCCATGTATGTGTCTGACAGTATGTTAGACCAGGTTGCTCCACTTCGGCACTGTTGGCGTTTGGGACATTTGGACATTATTAGGAGAGTGGGACTTCTGAGCCAATTTCCTGGGTGTGAATCCTGGCTTTGTTACTCAGTAGCTGTGTGACCTTGGGCAAGTCGTTCAACTTCTCTGGGCCTCAGTTTCCTCTCCTAGGGTTGTGGAAAGGATCAGAGGAGTTGGTTTATCCCAAGTGCTTTAAACAGTACTTGATGTGAAGGAAGTGCTTGATTCGATAGATGAAAAACAGATTCAGAGAAGACGTGTCCTGTATCAGGGCCAAGGGCTAGAAGGTGGTAGAGTCTTGCTCTCTTCTCTGATCACCACTATCCTAAATCTTACTGATGGGAGAAAAATCTAGCTAATTTTCTGGCCTTTATGAAATTTCAGAGTGGCTCTCTCGGCCCCCATTCAAAGCGTGTCCTAGCTGTTGGCCCTTGAACCCTCGTTACAGCTCTGACCTTCAGCTCTTCTTCTGTCCCAGGGCTCAGAATGAGAGTGGATGGTCATCCCACCCTCTTTGCACACCCACCGGCCAGGCTTGTCCTCACCTTCCTGGCAGGGCCCAACGCCCTCTCCCACACCTTGCCAGGCACCTTGCCGGGCACCTTGCCGGGCACCTCGCCGGAGCCCGCGTACTGGGGGTGCAGCCGGGGGCCTGTGCATTCCTTCCACAAATATTTGCTAAGCACCTCCTGGGTGCCAGCCCTGTTCTAGGCCCTGGGGGCTCGGCAAGGAGCAAAATCAGTGAAGGTGCCAGCCCCGGTGGGAGGGTAGACTGTGAACCCGATAAACAAGGGAGTGTCCAGTATTGAGACTGCGATAGGTGTTATGGGGGAACGAGAACAGGTAGGGCCCTCGGAAGTGCTGGGCAGCCATGGTTTTTAGTGGAGGTGGTCTGGCGGCCTCGTGGCTCAGTGTTGACTTTCAACTTGGTTGTTCTGCCATGGCTCAAGTGCGGCCTACCAGGTCCTCTGCCCTCTCCACGGGGCGGTGCAGAGGTCAGGGGTACGTGACTTAGCCTGGTTGCCTGCACCATCCGCCTGGAACGCACAGCCTCTTGTTGCTGCTGTCTGAGGTCATCCGTTATCCGTACTTGTGGCTGCCGGCCTAAGATCCGGGGACAAGATGGCCGGGGCCTCTTCTCTATAAAAACCGGGACTCGATGGACACTGGGTGCTCTCAACTGGGCTGCTCTGAGCTGGGGGGTGGGGCTGGGGCAGCTGGTGGCCCGGAGTGGCACTTCCACCTGGGCCCCTCGATTTAGCTCCCTCGGGGCGGGTCCAGTTTATTTTTACCCAGCCTGTCTCCCTGGCAGTGCCAGGCTGCGCCATCTTTGTAGGGTCTTGGGGACCTGCCCATGGCTTGAGGGGACCCAGCTTTGTCTGCTGGACCCCCAATTCCCACCGCTGGACCCCCATTTCCCTCCACCCCCAAAGCTCCAGGTGTGAGGGCTCTGGACCAGAGCTGGTGGGGTCGGCACTGCTGGCTGGCAACCCTTGTGCCCAGCCTGGTGGCATTTGGTTTGGCGTCCTGCCTGTCCGCCACCCCCACCCCATGCCCGGGCAGAGCCAAGCGGCTGCTGCTGCCAGTCTCCATTTCGAAGCTTGAGGTGGGGGTGGGGGAACGCTGGGCACCTCCTGGGCCCCCTGCCCACCGCGTGCCACCTGGGGCTTGTCCCCCATGCCCGCTCCGTGGAAGGGCCCAGCCTGCTTTTTCCGCTGCCCCTTTGCATCCCGGAGCTCAGAGAGGATGCCCGCCTGGCTTCCATCTTCCCTGCTTGCTTCCTCCCTCTCTCGCCTGCTTGCCTGTAATGGCTCACCATTTTTGGCATCTCCTTCCCCTCCCCCTCCCATAGGCGCCAACCTCACTTCCAAACCTGCCATTGCTGGCTCTCTGGCCTCTGCTGCCTGGGGCTGGGGACCTTGGAAGAGAGGGTTTGGGGGGCCGAGCATATGGGCTCAAAGGGGGCTTTCTGGGTGCTTGTGTGTGTGCATCTGGAGGAGGAAACATGCTTCAAGCCAGCTCGTGCAACCAGCCTCGAGGTTGGCAGAGCTGGGCTGCAGAAAGTGGGTGACGGAGAAGTGCAGACACTCCCACTTCTGAACTGACCCTAGGGCCTGGTGTCAGCCTCTGGGCCCCAGGGAGACCAGGCGGGCATTTCTCTCCAAGCCCAGGGTCTGGACAGAAATGGGAAAAGCTAGGCTTCATTTGGAGGGTGCTCCCACCCCTGCTCCGACAAGCCTACCCCCTCCCACCCTGGGCTTGAAGATTTCTGTTCCCCTTCACCAGAGATGGGGTTGGGGGAACCAAGCCCCATGCTAGGCACTTGTGCCCACAGAGGGACAAGGGCCTTAGGAGGAACCGGTTTACTGCCCGCCCCCCCCCACCCCAGCCTGGTGCCCGCCTCTCTCGGCACTAAACAAAGTTTGCTAAGTAACTTCAAATGTTATTTGAGGACGGCCTGGCCTCAGCCCAAGGCGGCCCTGTGGAAACTTGTTTTTCGCTGCCGAGGCTGCAAGTATCAAAGACACACTTTCGGGGGGGTGGGGTGGGGGGGTGCTTCGACACTTCTCCCCTCTCTCTGGCAGGGGCTGGTCCTGAACGGACACACAGACACACAGAGGCCTACACTAGCAGAGGGACATACACATCATGCCGTGGCTTGTGACACCAGACACGTGACAGCCGAGGATCATAGCACTCCCCAGAACATACACCCAGCGCACACATAATGACACACCGAGGGGGGCAGGGTGGGGTTTGGAGGGTACTGCCCCCAACCCACAGGCCCTGGGGTTTTTCCAGCTGGTGAGGTTTTTCCACACTGGGGAAGTGCATGACACAAAGCTTGGAGTCCTGATTTCTCAGGTCTCCTGGCCATGAGTGGGTACTCAGATGGGTCCCCTCCCCTTTCTCAGCCTCAGTTTCTCCAAGTGTAGAAGGAGGCGCTTGGCCCCAGGAAGGGGTGTAAGAAGCAGAATCCCACACTGATTAGAAGAGTGACTGGGTTGAAATCAGTGAAGGGAGCAGTGAGTCCCTTAAAAGTGGGGTCTGAGCACAAGGCCTGGGGCACAAGCAATGCTTGTAGGTGTCAGCTGGCATTTCCAAAAACCTGATGGGTGTCCACCCTGACTGGAGGCCCAGACCTCAAGCAACTCTAGGTTCGCCAGTTCCTAGGAAGTCTCTGTTTTTCTCATCTTCTTCCTCCATTTCTCTCTTGGCTTTTCTTGGTCTTTCCCTAAATCCCTCCTTCTCTGGGTCTCCACCAGCCCTCCCCAGGCCTGGAGCTCAGGGAAATTGTGGAAAACAGGCTCAGGGTGTGTGTCCCTCACCAAAGCCAGCCGGGCCTAGGATCCTCCATGCCCTGAGGATCCTGATGACCTTCCTGGGGTGGAGATGGGTATCTGAGCTGACATAGTGCGTCCCCCTGGGGAGGGGTAGGCTCCATCATAGGGTCACCTCCCAAGGTTTGTAAGCAGGTGGGATCCCGCTGCACAATAGAAAGGGCAAGGTGGACAGGACACTGGACTGACCTACCCCCAGGTCCCGAGAATCTCCCGAGGTCTGTCAGCCAGACCCTCACTGAGGTAGGTTTATGGGGGTCCCCTGGTCCCAGCCCCACACACCACTTCATCTCCACTCACAGTCGGTACGCGCAACACCCCACCACCCGCAGTCTGTCGCGCAGTGACAGCCTGTCACAGGCACTGCCGCACACCGGCACAATCTGTCGTCCACGCACAGTCTCACACACAACCTGTCACACACACGCACACACACACAGCGGCACAGTCACACACACAGCCAGCCTCACGCGATCACACCAAGCGTCACAGCTTGTCACAGCCATAGACTTCACAATAAAAATAACAGCTAGCAACTCCAGAGCAATTATGCCTGGGCAGCGGGTGGGCGGGTGCACGTGACCTCCTGTAACCTCCCCAGCGGGAGGCAGGTATGAGTAACCTGTTTTACAGATGAGGAAACAGAGGCCAGAAGGTTAAGTGCCAAGGTCATGAGGCTAGAAGTGGGATGGCAGGAAGTACTCAGCAAGGCCCCCAGGGGCAAGCAAGACTGAAACAGATCACCCTGCTTTTCAACCCAGTCCTATGCAACTGACATTCCTCCTTCTGACCCTCCCCATGGGAGTTCCCTTCCCATTCCCCAGATGGGGAAAACTGAGGTCCTAAGCAACCCAGGCAAAAAAACAGGGGAAGGGGCCTCCCGGTTCCTTGCTTAAAAAGGCTCAAACGGTCTGCCCTCCACTGAGGAAACGCGAACCATGCCCTCCAGCCCAAATGTCACTTTGCTGCTGTGGCCCGTGGTGGCTGCAGCCTGCAGAGCCTTTGGCTGGGGCCAGGGTTCTGGAAGGCAGAGAGGTGTCGGCAAAACTAATGTCTCCATCTACAGTGAGGGGTGGGAGTGGCAGCCTTAGGCTTCCAGGCAAGTCCCTCGGCCCCAGCCATGCCCAGGGGACCTGGGCTGCCCTGCACCCTTACTCCCCAGGGATCTCCGCATTCCAGTGCGCTTCCTCCTCCTCCTCTGCAGCCCTCTTTCCCTTGCTTTCCCCTTCTTTGTTCCACCCCCGTCCGCTCCCCGGGGCTTCCCCCATTAGAGCAGCCACGGCCAAAACCAACACCGCTCCAACGACATCCCGCTGAGACCCGCCGGGCGGCGGCGGGCCCTGCCCCCTGGCCCGCTCAGGGGCCAAATCCTGGCTCAGCGTGGCGGCGACGGCGGCCCCGGCGCACGTGGCGGCTCTTAGGGCAAGCACATGCGCACACCCGGCGCAGCGGCCCCGACGGGGCGCCTGGGTGGGCGCACTCCCGGGTCTGCGGACACTCGGGCGCGCGCACGCACGTAAGCAAGCTCTAGCACAGAGGCTCAGACCCGAGTGGCCAACGTTCCCTAGCCTGGCGCCGGCGACCGGGATCCCAGGCACTGCCTGCTCTGCGCATACGCAGGCCCCACACCCCATTGGGACTGCTGGAAGCACACCTTCCATAAATATATACCCTTGCCCAACATCAGATGGGGGACTGGCACACATACATATACACAGACGCGCGCGCGCACACACACACACACACACACACATCACACACTTGCACTCCTGCTTGCATCCTGAACGGTGTTCAGAGCGCGAGTACTGCCCTGCGCCGGCACTGGGGGTCCCGAGCTTAGGTGGGTAGATGAGCCTGCAGGAACTGCCGGTGCCCACGCACATGGCAACAGGCCCACGCGGGCACGCACCTCCCCAGTCTGCACACGCGTGTATTTCACGTGAGCTGCACACCTGCCAGGCCGCCCAGGGCACCTGGCGGCAAAGCCGCATTCAGGCTTGGAGGGGAGGGGACTGGGACCCGGAGGCCTAGTTCCCACCGCTTCCATTTCTCTTGGAACACCCGCCTCCCCAAATGTCCCTGGGGCTCAGGTGAGACGCCCCAGAACGGGTGCCCAGTGGCGCCCCTGCATGTGCTATATTTATATTGGAAATTTGTACCTTTATATATATATTTCTTACAAGTAAGAACCTCCCCCCCATTCCGCTCCACGTTTGTACTTGGGTTTTACCATCCCTATTCGGCTTCTTCCCAAACATGCAAAAAACACACGCGCACACACACATTTCTCCTTGCAGGGGCCGTGGGGCGAGGCGGGAGTTGCCCCCCCCAACTGTGGACGCCCGTCGTTCTTAAAGGCTAGGGACCCCCCTTCCCGCGAAAGGCCGAGCTACATCACTGAATCCCTCAGCCCTACCCGAAACACAATTGCGGGGGTGGGTGCTGGCGGCGAGACATTGCTTTTTGGTGTGTTTGCTGTTGCTGCTTAAATTAATCCTGAGTGACGGCCCGCAATTCCTCTCCACAAAGAGGCCATTTAACGCCCCCCCACCCCGCCCCGCGCCCGGCATCTCGGGCGAAACTTCCATGTGCCCCCCCTGAGTCCAGCTTGGCAGCTCAGGCCGCGCGCTACCAGCCCTCCTGGACTTTCCCTCAGGTGCGCCCGGGGGCTTGGAGGCGGGTTCCCTGTGCGCACTTTGGACCTCAGGAGCGAGTGTGGGTGGGTTTTGGAGGGATGGGAGATGTCTTAAAATAGAAGCGCAGGGCTGAACGGAGGTGGGGGAGGGTGTCCCAGGACTCCTTAGACAGCCCCACTGCTCAACCAAAGCGCTCCGGATGCTCCGGGCCCGGCGGAAGAAAGATCGCCTTCCGTGCCTTCTCCCAAGCGCCCGGAAGAGAGGATCCAGGAGGTCCCTCACGTCGCCCTGAAGCCCCCTAGTCCGCTTGTATATCTGTGGAAACTCCGGCGGAGACGCGCCGCCGGTGCCTGTGTGCTAGCCCCAGGGTATGCCCCTAGCCAGGTTCCTGCCGCCAACAGCTTCTTTCATTGTCGCCTCCCGGGTATTCTTTTCGCGTGTGACAGGTCCCCGACCCGTTTCAAATGGCTCACGCTTGGATAGGGGGAACATAGGTGGGTGTGGGTGGTGGAGAGGCCTGCCCTGAGCTCAGGCAAGGGGAGGGCTGGGTGTTTTCCATGCACGGAACTTGGGTGCTGACTATCGTCACTTGCGTGGGCCGCACACCATAGGGTAGAGGGGCGCGCACAGCCCTCGATGGTGCGGACGGCCGGGATACTTGGAGGGCCCTGAGCAAAGTCGGGTGTGCGCGTGCGCCGGGCGAAAAGGCGGGAAGCGGGGTCCTAAAGCCCCGGATTCGGAAAGCGCCTGTGGCACAAGATTGGGTCGCTCCCGTGGCGGAACCGCTCGGAACGAGCGCCGAGTGAGGAGTGAGAGGGCCGCTGCCATCGCGGGCAGGCGAGGGGAGCCTGGGAACGGGTGTGAAGGGAAAGTGGCAACAGGCGAGGCTTTGGGCGTTTGCCTCGCAGCCGAAGTCCCAGAATGACGCTGACTAGACTCGGAGGGGGGCTGTGGCATCCTTCGGACCCTGCACTGCGCAGGCGCGACACCCTCTCGCCCGGAGCGCTGCCCAACCTTCCCCGCGGCCCAGCAGAAAGGGACCCGGCGCGGGCGTCGAGGGCCGGCCTGGTTCTCATGCTGGGACTTTAGCCATTTGCAGCACCGGAGGCCTGCGCCAGAGGGGCTCAGATGGCGGCGTTTTGGCCTCGAGGCTGGTTGGGTCCCTTCCCCGGACGCGCGGGGTGGGGCTCGGGGCCGCAGTGGCCTCTGCCCTTCCTCCGGTGGCCTCTCGACATCCAACGGGCGATAATGCGAGATAGGGCTTTGCAAAGAATGCGAAATTCATGATTCCTGCTCTTTGGCCGCTCGAAGGACGTTTAGAGCTTAAGTGCCCCAGAATACGAGGGCAACTTTGGGGCGTCAGTATGGAGAGAATCCCTCGTGCTCGCCTCAGCCGCCAGACCCTAAGCCTCGGGACGAGCCTCCCCATCTCTCCTCAAGTCGCCTCTTTTTGTGTGTGAATAAGGGCGGGGGAAATTTAGCAGGGGAGCATTTTTGTTTGTTTCAAGGGTTGGCTGGGTTTGGGGGCGTTTGGCCTCCGGCGAACACAGGGAAGAAATGTGACTAAGTGGCAGAAAATGCGCTTTCCCTTTCCCTCTTTTCCGCCCTCAGGCCGCGGGAGTTGCGCAGCTTCTAAGAACCTTTACACAAAATTTCCCCTCCAGATCTACTCTGATCGACACCACCTTCCCTGGGCCCTGACTTCTTGAATTTGGGGCGCTAAGGCCTCTCTACCCATTGCTACCAGCCATTTTGCAGCACTTCTGGGCAGGCCAGGGGGGAGAAGAGGAAAAGTGGAAAAAGAACATGTGCGCCGAGTGGGCCCCGACTTAACCTGTTGGAGGGGAGGCTAATGTCTGGTAGGCATCTCCCTAGTGAAAGCCTCCCCCCGCCTCCTCCACCCCACCCCCACCCCGCCAAGCTCTAGCAGCCCCCGGCATTCAGAGAAAGCGCTCCGATCCGCCTCTCGGAAGCCAGTCATAAACCCGACTTCTCGTCACCCGAATTACTTCAGGGCGCTTTGATGGTGTTAGGTCCTTTTCTTTTTCCACGTGCAGATGACTCAGCCCTCTCCAGCTGCGACTGGGGAGGTGACCCGGGGCAGCGGTTGACACTGTGCTCCGTACTCTTGACCCAGAGGTGCCCCATCCCCGCCGCATCCACTCCCCCCAAGCTTCCAGACCACACTTAGCTCTCCTTTCCTCTCTTTTTATTCTTCGGGTCATATTTCCCCTCTTCTCTAAAAAAATTATTTTCAAAATTGTAAAGGAGTTTTTGTACTTTTTTTTTTTTTTCTTAACGTGAGACAGAGGCTGGATAATGGAAACGCATTTAAAAAAAAAAAAAAAAGGCGGGGGGGATATATATGCCGGCAGTCGGTGGAGCTCAAGCCTCGCCAGGCGACTGAGCTTTTCGGTCGCCGGTTCCCTGGTAGAACCGGCGTGGGGCACATGGGATATCTGCCGCTGAAAAGGCGCTAGAGAAATGCGAGGAATGATTATGATTTTAATAAAATTGTCTCTCATTTAGGAGCGCGCTTCTGCACTGCCTCTGTCGTCGGAGCCCGGGTTTGCCACGGCAAAGTCTGTAATCAGAGAAAAATACCAGCTTTGTTGAGGGTTAGAATATATCATTGGCTAATGTGTGTGGTTTTTTTTTTTTTTTAATAATGCTAAGCATTGGAATAATTAAAGAGTGAGAAATAACTCGTCTCTCCTCTCCCCTCAGCATTGTCTTATTTAAAGGGTGGAAGGCGCACTTTTAGGCAAAGCTGGTTAGTTTTAATGCAGGCTTTTTTTTTTTTTCCTCAACTGCCTTCCCTCCGCTCTGGTCTGATTCGCAAATCCCCAAACTGGCACAAGCCGGGAAACTTGCCTCTGCCGCCGTTCTTCTCCCGGAGTTGGAGCCTCCCTTTCCTTTTTCCCCCCTCTTCAGAGACAACCCTCTCCTCGTCCCTCCCCCGCCTCTGGGCCCTGACCCACTGCCTGGTTTTCGCTAGAGCGATTTAAAAAAGAAGGGAAGAAAGGAGCCGGGCTCTGGTACCCCCGTGCCAGCCGAGGGCGTGTTTCCCTGGCCGCTGGCTGGTGGGAGAGTCAAACCCGGTGGCTGTTGGGTGTAGAGTCTCAGATGCAGAATCTTGCCCTGCAACTCTCCCCCCCGCCCCCCCAAAAAAACAAGTAATCAAATATTTCTAAAGATTGTAGGCTCATAGAGCTCAGATCCCTTGTCATATTTTAAATGAAGCAGAACAGTTCTTTCTTTCCAACCTCATATGCAATAGGAAGAGAAAATTCAGTCCTCGAGAGCTTGCCTTGGCAGCCCTGTGCCCTTAGTAGAGGGGAGAGCTGCCTACTTGGGCTGAGCCTGGCGTCCAGCCCCACCATGGTGCCGCTAACCACAGGGCCTAGATTTGGGGCAGGACTGCAGGGTCCAGGGCAGTGGTGGGAACAGCCTGGGGAGATATGAGAATAGAAAGAAGAAGCTCTTCATAAGGATTGCAGAGGTTTGCTCCAGGCTCCTCAGAGAGGAAGCTGCTGCCTTGGTCATTCCCCCAGGTGTAGGGGGTGGGCGGGCTTGAAAGGAAGAGAGGCTTCTGCCGAGCTCTGGGAAGACACAGCTGCCAGGAGAAAGGAAAGGTGAAAGTGGGCAAGAAATTGGGGGTAAGGGGCTTGTACAGTGGCTTTGAGTTGCAGAGGGAGTTATTTATTTATTTACCTCAGGTGTTTTCAATTAAATGTGTTCCTCTTTTATTTTCCTTGTTATTCGGTGCTTAGACTTTTCAGCAATCCCTTGCATTCTTTTTTTTTTTTTTTTTTTACATAAGCAGAAACTTTTTTCCTCCTCGAAGAGATATTGTGGGAGGTATTTTGCCTTCAGTGCTTTCTCTTTCCTGCTTTTTTTAAAATTTAATTTTAAAATTATAAAGTAAATTTAGTGCGAGTGAAAGTGATGGGGGAGCCAGCTGGGGCTGGATTCAGGGAAGGTGGAGGCAGCTGCAGCAGAGCTGGGCCTCCCAGCCCCACCTCAGGACCCCCTCACAATGTAGGCCCCCTTCTGCCGACACCACCCCCTTTCTCTCCCTGGGAGGCTCTTCTGGACAGGGATGAGGAGAGTCTCTCCTGATAGATGCTCATTCACTCTTCAGGAACCCCTGACTCTGCAGAGCCACGTTTCTTTTACAACCCACGCATACCAGGGCCCCCCAGTTCCTGCCTGCTTACTCCCCCTCAGTCACTGTGGCTATTCTGTTGAATTGAGCTTGGTGGGCCCTGTATGTCTCCCACATTTGCCCTGCTAGTCTGCTAACCCCACTGCGCAGTTGGTTGCCCTGTTGAAGGGATCAGAGTAGGGCAGGCACAGAAAGAGACAGACAGAGGTGTAGATACCCCTCTGCAGCAGTGAGGATTCAAGAGGCTTCTTTACACTATGAATTTTTATGGTCACATGAGTAGTGCACTCATCTCTGTAACACACGTGTATACTTAGGTGCTCAAATTTGAGGCTACCGGTGTGGGCAGGATCTATTTCTAAGACATATGAATTATGAGAACACTGGAGTTGAAAAACTGAAGGCCCCTTGAGTGGTGCTGAAAATGTTCTATTTCTTAATCTGGGTGGGGGTATACAGGTGTGTTCACTTTGTGAAAACATATTGAGTGGAAGCCTTAGAACCATGTGCTTTCTTTCTGTGTGTCACACTTAAGTTTAAAAGTTTGTTGTATTTTTTTAAAGGAAGGCACAGCCTCAAAAGTAAAGGCCGAGGGTTACAAAATAATAATAACTATTATATAAATAACAATGCTCTCCACCCTGTTTTGCTCTGGTCTCCCCACTGAGGAATGGTGGGAGGGCTTGTAAAAGTTAGTGGGCTGATAAAAAAAAACTCGCAGGCATGTGGCCCACGGAGACTTCCTGACCCATCCACGTGTGCACCGCGCCTGGAAACTCTGCAGACTTAGGTTTAGCTGTGGGATTTTAACATCTCAGGACCAAAGGATAAAAAGTGGTAAGGAAGATGTTCCATGCCAATTACATTTTGCTGTCAACATCTGGAAAACAAAATTGCAGCTGTTCTCCCCTCCCCATTACCACCTCGTCTTTTTTTTTTTTTTTTTCTGCACACTTAAAGTTTTTGTTCTTATGCCATCCGTACTTCAGTTTTCTGCACTGTTAAAACATTTTCACGGCTCTGATGAAATCAAGTTGCTGGGTTTGGGCTTTAAAAAGTATATATGTATGTGTCTGTGTCTTGCAGTCTGACAGTGTAATTTTTCTTGAGCGATTTATTTGAACAAGCTGGCAATCAGTGGATAATCCCCTCCCCTATCCAACCCTTTCTCGCCTTCCCAGCACCGTTCAGGCCCAGAGCTCGGGGGAGAGCGCTTGGCTACCCTTGCCTCGGCTCCCTTGGGCAGGTACTGACAGCTTCGCCCTCCACGGCCCTTCTGCGGTGTTTTTGTTTTCCCTTCGCCCCCCAAAAATATTTGAACCAAAAAGCCTCTTTTTTTTTTTCCTCCACCCACAGCAAACTGAAAGGGCTAGTGAACCGTGATTCAACAGAGCGAGGGCGCCTCTTTTCTTCCTTAGCATTAATTAACTCAAGTTCGTTAGGACGTCGGGTCTGTCGCCCACAGTTTTCTCTTGTGTGTGCTGAATCGGGTCATAGAGGGAGACTTCCCATGCAAACAGTTTGTGTTGGAGCTGGAGGACACAAGAGGGGGAGAGAGGGTAAGAAAGAAAGGGAGCCAGTGAGGGATGGATTGTGGCCGAGGGGTGGGCACAGTCCTAAGCTCTGAGCACCCTGGTGCCAGCCTCCGAAGGGGCTCCACACCAGGGGAATGAGGATTCTCGGATTTCCTTGGCAGTGATCCTGATAATAAAATAGTTGGGCGGCGGGGGACAATGCATTTTGAGGGATTGAAAAATGTCTTCCTTCCAACTCCTAAAATTGTGCATTTGGGGGAAGCCGCTTCCCTGAACAGGGCCCGCCCAGCTCCCCGAGCCCTCGGAGCAGTGAAAACCTCGGGCTCTTCCCATCCTGGCCACCGGCTCTCTGCCCCAGGCTCTGGGCACTGCCTGTTGCCACAGCAACTGCAAGAAAGAGGTTCTCTTTGGGCCGAGGGGAGTGCAGACCAGGCAGAGGGCACCCGGAGCTCAGAGAAACTCCCCTCTTGCCCTGGCCCTTTTCTCCTGTGGCAGAGGCAATAGACCCGGCAAACAAGGGGGTGTCAGGACAGGAGCCCACCAAGAGGACCTGTGAAGGCCGCAGGAGTTGCCTCCAAAGCGCAGGGGCGAGCGGTGGGGGAAGGGAAAGGACTGTCCTCCCTGGAGGATCCCTAGGCTTTTTCTGGGGTCGGTAGTTGGTGGCCGGGCTTTGGGTTTTCAATATTTTGCTGTTTGTTCTGGCCTCCTCTCTTGCCCTCCAGATATTTTCACAATGAGCTGGGCACAGACCTCATCTTCACGTGCTTGTCTCCCCTTCCCGTGCCTCTTGTCAGTTTTTCAGTTCTCCTTTAGTGAAAGTTGTAAAGTTGGCTTGTGGGGTTCTTCCTTCTTCCCCGGGCCCTTGGTCACCAGGAGTGACACTTTGCAGACCAACGTGGTGGGTGGGTGAGGCTCAGGCTTCGCATTGCCCTCGCCCTGTGAAGCCCTCGGCTGTCATCTGTCCTGGGCGTTCTTATCTTCGGAGGCTCCCATCCCCAAGTAGACCCCTGGATGGACGACTGGGCTCCGACCTGCCCGGCTTTTGCATCTATTTGGTAATACAAGAAAGTTTCAGTCTAGGTAGTGAATTAAAGACGAGGGTTTTGCTTCTTCGACTCTGTAAACAATGAAAGTAAACAATTTCCAGTTGCACTAGAGAGAATAGACTGTCTTCCCCAACACCTCCCTTCCCACCCG
Source organism: Bos taurus (assembly GCF_002263795.3). NCBI lineage: Eukaryota > Metazoa > Chordata > Mammalia > Artiodactyla > Bovidae > Bos > Bos taurus. The sequence goes on along the minus strand of NC_037334.1, from coordinate 12,554,790 downwards.
ATTTTATTCAGGGCCAGGAGGGAGAAGGGAGATGTGCCTGGAGCAGGGTGGTGTTCGGAGCCAGAACGGCGCTGCCTGTTGGCCTGATCCCAGGCCACCGCTCGGGTTTGTAGTCCTGAGGAGAAAAGGAAGGGAAGGAGTGGGGGTCAGTTCATAGGAGAGGAGAGCACAGCCTGATTCTGAGGCAGGCCTGGTCCTAGACTCAGCCCAGGGTGTGGGGCAAGTCCACTCAGCCAGCTGAGGGTGCCAGAAAACCCTGTCCGGGCCCGCCATTCCTGAGCAGAGGGAAACAGGCCCAAGTCAGCCAAAAACCCGCTTTGTCCAAATTCTTCGAGCCTCCTCGCAATGTGCATTTTCTGGTTTCCATGCTTGGCGATTCCAGAGGCTTGGATGACTTTACACTGGCTGCAGAGCCCCTTCCTGCCTGCCCCCCCAGCAAGGGGAGGCCCCACCCACCTCTCAGATAAGCAGTCAGCCCCTTCCTTTTGCTGCCTACGGTGGTTCTCTTTCCATTTCTGTCGGGGAGTCGGGCCACTGCTTTCTTGTACCCCTTCTGTGGAACAAGATGGGAGGGCTCAGAGATATGTAGTTAGCTTCTTTTCAGTTCAGACCCAGGCTGACTTATAAAATCCCAGGAATTAAACTGGCTCATCAGGTCTCTATCTGTGGCCTTTTAAAATTTCTTGCGTCTTTTTTCACTAGGCTGCAGATATACAGTAGTACAATGGATCCTGATATGTCTGGTAAATCCTAAGTAGGTTTTGTGAGTCATTTGCTCTCTTTGCGTATAGTTCTCCAAATTAACACAGACAGATATAAAATTAGTATGTGTCCAGAGTCTGAAAGAATAAATCTGAGCCTTAAAGAAGGCAGGATGTAGACAAAAAGAATTTTTTTTTTTTTAAGATAAGATGACCTCCAAACAGGGACCCTGTTTTTAAAGATATCAGTTTTTTGCACTTCTAGATGTTTCACTATTGGCAGGTATAAGTCAATTGCAAAACCTGTCTCAGGCTGGGAAAATTATTTTGTTTCCTTGAAGATTTTGAATACTGTCTATATGAGTGAGATTCTGTACACATGTCCCTGTTTTCCCTCAAATAATCCACAAGGCCTCTTTGGTTCTGTCGATTTTTGGAAAAACCACACATTTAACTTTCTCAAGCTAGCAGCAGTCACTTTAGCTAGTTTTCCTTCTTCCTCATCCTCTTCTTTTTCTCTTTTTTCGCCCCTGTCCTAGAGTCCTTATCTTTTCTCCTTGCTCATTTTTCCTTTTCAGCTGTGTCCTCTTTCCTTCCTTCTCTGTCCTCTCTTTTTGCAGTTTTGGGCCCAGCTTGTTTTTCTCAGGATTGGTCTTCCTTCTCTCTTTCTTTCTCCCTCTCCCTAGTCCTCTTTTTTTTCCCCTCCTGCGGCCTGTTCATTCTTTTTCTTTTGAAGGCACATTTTTCCTAGTGATGGCTAAAACCAGCACGGGTATTTCAGAAATGTTTCCGTGAAAACTGTTGCTTTAAAAAAAAAAATCAAATTCTATATACGTGACAGTAATGAGAGAGGCCTTTCTCGAGCAAAGGCAGAAAAATTCCTTTCCACAAACTAAAAGCTCATGTGAATTTTAAAAGTCTAATCTCTGACTTCTCAGATTTTTGTTTTAAATGAGGGAAAATACCTTCCCCTCCAAATTTTGCCTAAGTTTTTTCCTTTGTTGTCTTCAATTTTCTTTTTTTGCTCACTGCTCTCTCACCAACATCACTGGCTTCCTTACCCCTTCGTTGCTTTTTCTCTCATTCCCTTTCTTCCCTCCCCTCTCCTCCTCCAAGGCCTGCCTGTCCCCTTGCTCCCTCCAGCCCCTGAGCCCTTGCATTTGTGGGTGACTCAGCCCTGGAGAAGCCTTGACTCCTCAGAGGGTTTTTTTGGTGTGAGTGTGTCTTGGCTGTCTTCGGGGTGCAGGGTGCAGAGTATCTGAGCTCCCAGCGAGACCTGAGACCAAGGGGAGAAGAGAAGGAGGCTGGGTCTGGGACAGGTAATCTTCTAGAAGGAGCCTCTCTGCTCTTGTAACAAAAGGGGGACAGTCCCCTTTTGTCTGGGGCTTCTGAGGGGCGTGTCCAGGACCCAGAGCTGCCACCAGTGGCATTCAGGAGGAGGGGGCTATAGGGGTGGGGCACACCCCTATAGCAATTCTTCTCAGTGTGCCCCGCAGGAGGGAGAGAGATCTTCTCAACACCCTCCCCTGGCTGCTCACCCAGGAAGGCCTCCCTCTGAAGGAGCAGGGTGAGGGGAGAGTGCTGCCTGGGAGTCCCTCAGCCCACCTTCAAGGTTGCTGGCCACCCCACCAGCAGGGCAGGTGAAGAACAAATGGTGATTGTTCTCCTTCCCCGTTCCTCCCCTGGGAAGGGCCACCTTGCTCCTACTGTTAAGGGAGAGTTGAGGGGGCACAGTGGGTCCCCAGGCTCCACTGAGACACTCCACTGGTTGTCCGGGGCCACTTTTCTGTCCAGTCTCTCCACCATTCCATTGACCTTTGACCTCTCCCTTCATCCAAGATCTTGTCCTGTTTCCCTAACTTCCAGTGGAATCCTTCTACCCATCATCTCCCCTGCCACCTGCCCAACTGTACCACTGGGATTCAGAGTTGACCCATGTTGAGCACCTGGCAGGGTGGTCTGTGAGGGGAGCATGATAGAATTTTTCAGGAGGCTCACTCTGGCCATTTTCTGTTCGGTGTCCAGCATTTAGTATGAATCAAAATACCAGAGAAACATACCATGCCAAATATAAACTCACTTGTAGTTTCTACCATCTCATCTTGACTTCATTTACTTATTTTTTGTTTCATCTCATCTTGAGATGGAGAAGCAAGGTTTGGTATCTTATGTTACTCAGTTAACATCTTTGGCTAATTGGACCGAAGGTGGTTATTAACGTGATGTTAGTTATTGAATGCCACCCTAAGAGGCCTGTCTTGCAGTGACACCTGCCTCTTGCTCTCTCCCCTCTTAACTGTTTCTCTCGGGCAGCCCATGACCTCACTCAGGCCAGTCAGGGCCTGGCCTGGGGTACCAGGTGCTGGGTGGCGCCTTCCCCATTGTCTGGGTCCAGCAATGGCTCAGGGCTGCATGTTCTGTTGGGGCACACCCCTGGCCCTCTTCCTCGAATCTTTCCGCTGGGCTTAAAGGCCACTGAGGGTTTCAGATGGGGAAGAAAGGGGCGAGAGTGAGCAGTGACCTTTCTGTTGCCAGCTGAGGGCTGAGCCTCACCTGGGGAGAGGACAGCTGTAGGAACTGGTTTCTGAGTAGGGTCAGCCTCCCTCAGTCGGTGTTAACCTCCTCCTCCGCTCTTCCATTTTTTAAATAACTGTCTCCTCCTTAACTGCTTTACAAAGGCCTAAAGCTTGGCTGCTCCGGAGCCCCTACCAGAAAGGACCCCGCAGAGACTTCCACACTCCTGGCTGCCCTGCCCCACGCTCCCCTTCCCACCGGGGAGGAAGGCCCAGAGCAGGGGCCCCCGGGGAGCGCATTCGGGTGACTCGGTTTCCCCAAGGCTGTCTCACATTTCCTGACAGGGCTCTCTTCTGCCTTGTTTCCTTTCTTAGCTGCCTCCCTTCCGTTAGGTTTCTTATTTTATGCTCTTATACCTTGCTCCGTATGGTTTGGGCCCTTTAATCTGAATTGAACAGGGCATAGGTGAGTGTTCACCCTCCTCCAGCCAAGGAACTCTAAACACAGAGCAAGGGGAGCAGGCAGAGCTGGAGAGCGCAAAGAACTAAGAGTTTAGGAGGCGCTGGTGGTTCGGGGGTGGCGGTGGCGAGGCTCAGGGTCTGGAAGTCGTGTCCACCTTCCTGACTTTGTCACTTCCCCCTGGGGTTGGCTGCTGTGTTTGTGGCTGAGTGTAGTGCTTGTCAGCGGAGTGCTGTGACAGGAGGCTATTTTAATAAACTGTTGCAGTTTCTCCATCGGAGCTGCACTGCGTTGGCATCCCTCTTCACCGCTAATGGAGCGTGTGTGGCTGGGTGTGGGCCGAGGGAGGCACCGAGCTGGATGGGGGCTGGGGAGAGGGAGGCCGGGCAGTGCTGGGGGCCTGCCTCCCAGTCTGGGAGCGCTCCGGGGAGCGCCGCCAGCCTGGGGGAAGGGGTGGCCGCACCCTGGGCGCCGGGTCCCTGCCCTGGAAGTGCTGCTGGCATGGGCACTTTCCAAGCTCTCTTTCTTCTTCTCTTTCTATTCATAGCACGGCAGGCAGGCTCGTGTGTATGGCCGGGGAGGAAAACTTCCACTCGCCCCTGTGCGTCCCATAAATAAAAAAAGAAATAGAACCAGAAAAAGAGTGTGCGGGTCTTAGAGAAAGAGACTGAAACCAAAACACAGAGAGAAGGCGCAGCTGCTTTCCCCAAGGCCTTCTGGGGCTCCCTCCCGCCCGCCAGCCCGCCCGGAGTCAGGCCTTTATTTATTTATTTTTCTGGCTTAAAAAAAAATTCTATGTCTTTCTCAGTCCCAGTCCCCCTCAACCCCCTTCAGATTTGCTGGGTGGCCACTGCCAAATAGACCCGAGTAGGAGCCTGGAATGAAAAATTCATAACTGCTGGACTTTGCTTGTTCATTAGACGTGAACTTGTCGATTGGGCAAATTGTTTTTGGTCTCCAACTGCCGGGGGCTCTCCCCACCCTCTCGGCTCGCCCGGTTCCCTCCTCCCCTTGGACGCAGCCATTGGCTGCTCGAGGATGTCTCTTTGCCAAATAGGTGGATCCTTCTCTGTCTCCCTCCCCCCTTTCTCCCCCCCACCCTTTTTACTGGCTTTGGCACCAGCGAATGGATGGGGATTGAGCATGAAAGGGGAGAGAGAGAGGGAGTTTGAGAGAGAGAAAAGAAGCAAAAAAAAAAAAAAAACCCAAACCCAACCAGCGCACACACATACACACAAACACGCACACACTCACACAACACACACACACACACACAGCCCCATCCACGTCCTCCCTCTCTCCCTCTCTCTCTCTCCTTCCCTCCCTTCTTCCCTCCCTCGCTCCCTCCCTCTTTTGCACGCTTCTGCCAGCGACGGTCTGCAGCCGGTCCGAACTCGTCCTCTTCCCCGGGAATCTGTGAGCTCCCCCTCTGCCTGCGATCAGGCTCAGAGGCGGAGGGAGGCAGCCCGAAGTTTACACCCCTGTGCCGCTGCCAAAGCCGAAAGCCTTTTTCTTCAGCTGCCGATCCCCCCCACCCCCGTTTTTGTTTTTGTTTTTGTTTTGCACAGGGGTGGGGTAGGGCGTGTTGTGTGTTGGGGGTGGGGTGGGGTGGGAGGTAGGTTTTTGACTTTTAAATTTTGTATATTTTTCTTTTATTTATTTATTTTTTAAAAAAGCTGGAAGCGGATGCACAGGGGGTGAAACTGAAAAAAGAAAAAAAATTTTGTTGGCTTTTGTTTACCTGGCGTGTGTGGTAATCGACTCGCTCCCTCTCTCTGCTTGCTATCCCTGACCTTTCTTTTTGCTCCTTTAAAAAAAATATTAATTTCCCCCTTCTGTGCAGTGGAGCATGGGGGGGGGGGAGGGGGAAGGGTTTGAGAATCCACCCAAGCCCGGCCCCTAGTCCCCAGAACACCAATAATAACCCCCTTTAAAACATTTACCTTCCTCCCCTGCTCCTCCCCCGCCCCCTCCCCCCACCCGCCCCCAACTCACAACTCTGTTGAGTCCAGAAGCTCAGAATCGGGCGTTGGGCTTTGCCGGGTGCTTCAGATCAATGGTAATTATTTATTTTCTTCCAGTTTTATTTTTGTAAACAGAAATCAATTATTATTTAAACTTCAAACAAGCAAACAAGCAAAAAAGAAAAAGAAAAAAAGGAAAAAAAAAAAAAAAACAAAAACAAAACAAAAAGCGAGAGCCCGGCCCTCTGTCACCTGACTGAGTGGGAAAGAGGGTGAAGGGGTCAGTGGGGACGGGGCACAGGATGCCCCCCGTAGCTTTTAACCCTACTGTGGCTGAGACCACCACCTTATTTGTGCTAACAAGCGTTTTGTTCCTTATGACTGTGGTTAACATTAGTATTGGTGTCGATAACAAAGCTGAAATCACATATTTAGGATTTAGATCTGATTTAAAAAATGCTGGGGTGGATGTTCCAATCGGAGCAGAAGAGAGAATGAAAACAGCCTGGGGAGGGGGAAGCCAAATCCGTTTCCTGGCTCGCTGACTCGTGGATGTCATGTTCGCTCTTCTGGGGGTGGCCAAAAACCTACCGGTGTCGGGGCGTGAAGCGGCCCTCGCCTGCCCCGCGTGTGCGTCCACGGGCATTCGTGCAGACTGGACTTCGTGCCGGGGCGAGCTGACACGAGTTCGAGACTGCATAGAACATGGAGATGTCATGGGCGCGACAGAGCCTGGCGGGGATACCAGCAGCGTGTGTGTGTGTGGACGGCAACGTTGTCTGTGCGCGCGTGTGTGTGAGTGAGTGAGGGAGAGAGAGAGAGAGAATAGGTGTGTGCTCAGGCTCTGGGTGTCTCTGTCTGGCTGCTGAGGCTGAGATGGGAGCGAGCGGCAGGCTAGGCTGGTGGCGGCTCCAGACCACACTTTCCTAGAACAATTGCAAGAGAAAATTGTCGTGGGGTGGGGGGGGAGGAGGAGGAGGAGAAGGCGATTTTCCTTGTGCCCCCTTTCTAACGCTTCTTTTCTCCTTTTCTCTTTCCCCCCCTCACCCCGTCTTCCCCTCCTCCCGTCTCCCCTCGCCCCGCATGCTCCCGGCTTGCCGCCTGCAGGATGAGTTCCACCCGTTCATCGAGGCGCTGCTGCCTCACGTCCGCGCCTTCTCCTACACCTGGTTCAACCTGCAGGCGCGGAAGCGCAAGTACTTCAAGAAGCACGAGAAGCGGATGTCGAAGGACGAGGAGCGGGCGGTGAAGGACGAGCTGCTGGGCGAGAAGCCCGAGATCAAGCAGAAGTGGGCATCCCGGCTGCTGGCCAAGCTGCGCAAAGACATCCGGCCCGAGTTCCGGGAGGACTTTGTGCTGACCATCACGGGCAAGAAGCCCCCCTGCTGTGTGCTCTCCAACCCCGACCAGAAGGGCAAGATCCGGCGGATTGACTGCCTTCGCCAGGCCGACAAGGTGTGGAGGCTGGACCTGGTCATGGTGATTTTGTTTAAGGGGATCCCCCTGGAAAGTACTGACGGGGAGCGGCTCTACAAGTCGCCCCAGTGCTCGAACCCCGGCCTGTGCGTGCAGCCACATCACATTGGAGTCACAATCAAAGAACTGGATCTTTATCTGGCTTACTTTGTCCACACTCCGGGTAGGTCGCTCTCAATGCCCCCTTCTCCCTCCGCCCCATTTTATTTTACTTGCTGGCATTTGTTCTGTTTATTGTACCTCTTCCTTCCAAGGGATCCTTGCATGTACACACCAGGGGCCTAACTGGTGCACCCGTTCTGCTGAGGCCTGCAGCTCCTTTGATGTTCCCCTTTCCCTTCTGTTTCCCTCCACTTGCTCCATTCTTCCTCTGCTCATTTGCCATGTTACCGATTTGATTTTCGTGCTTCTCCATCTTTGGAGGACTCAAAAGACGCTGCAGGTCCTAGGACTGGGGCCAGGACGCCCGCGATGGTGAGAGTTTGTGAGGAACACCACCACCATCACCAAAAAAAAAAAAAAAACACCTCTCCTTGCTCTGATTTTAAATGAGTCAGAAAAAGTATTGGGAGGCAGGTACCGGCTTTCCTGCAGCTTCGCTTCAAGTCCTGGGGAGAAGCCAGATTTGGCACAAGCGGGGTGGGCAGTGGTTCGGTGGAGAGAGGGGCGTGTAAAACCCTGGGATCTGAAACAGAATGAATAGAAAAGAGGAAAGAAGGCAGAGGCGGGCAGATTCTGGGGCCCAGATGCCCAGGGGGGAGCTGTTTTGGCTGACAGAGAGGAGAAAAGTCATTCGATTTCGTAGAGAGTGAAAATGAGCAGAGCTCCCTTTCGTTCTTCCCCTTTACCGCCCCTTCCCCTGCGGGTCTCAGCTGAAGTAGTGAGACCCTCCGGGAGTGGATGCCCCAAGCCCCAACACCTCTGCTGGGGGTTGGGGGAGCAGGTATTGCAGTGGAAGAGGTCTTAAAGAAACAAACAATCAAAACTCTGCAAAATCTCCTTTTCCTTTTGTGTTCTCTCTCCTCTTTGCTTTTCCAATTTCACCCTGCATTTTGGGTTGCGGTGGTTCAGTTCTCCTCTGTTCCTTTTTTTTTTCCCCTCCCTACCCTTTCCCTTTTTATAATTTCTTTCCGCTTTTGTTTTCTTACAAATTGAAACAGAGATGGCTGGTTAATTTTTAGCCTCCACTCAGCTACGCCCAATTTACTGCCGCCTTTGAAACCTAAACGGCGGCACTCTGTGATTAAGCAAGGCAGAAGTGTGTTTACATTATGCCCAACCAACTTGTAATGAGAGGGCTACCAAACCTTTCTCTTTCTGTGTTTTTTTTTTTTTTTCCTTTCCACCATTCCAACGTTTCCCCCTCCTTTTCCCCCCTTCTTTCTCTCTTCATGCGAATGTAAGAGAATGTGGCTTAACTTCAACTCTAGTGAATGTTCTTTCCCCGCAAATATGTGTGTGTGTGTGTGTATCTTCCTTCCTGTTCATTCACAAAAAAGAAAAGCAACTCACTTTTCTGCTGTGGTTACCCCCTTGCCTGTTTGGGATGTTGGGAGGAGAGAGATGACTTAATCCAAAAAGGAAATTTTGGGGCACTTTCAGTATTGCGTCAGGGTTGAGGACTCGATTCGGATTAGCACTGAGAGTTTATATATTGGGAAACTCAGGAGGAGGAAAAGGTGATATTTTAGGCCTCTCTTCTTGCTCATTCTCTCTTCTGAGAAGTGGCTTTGGTGGTTGGATGGAGGCAGTGAACACCACCCCCCTCCCCCCTCCCCCACTGTATTTCCCTCTGTGGATCTTTCTAGGCCTGTACCTGGCCCTGTATGACTATCATAGCCCCCTCACAAAGAATGACCAACTGCTGGTCCTCTTCCTTGTTCATCTTTTTTCTTTCTGGAAAGGAGACCAAAGCAAAAATTAAAAGTTATTCCCTGCTTCTCTGTCTGTGCAGCAAATCAGAATGGGAGGTAGTGGTATTGGAAGTGGATTGGGGCAGACTTGAAGACCTGAGCTTGCGTCTATCAGATAGCTCCTCTTAGAGGGGCTGCTGTACCTTCCAATTTTGGACCTAGGGCCCCTAAGGTGAAACCAATACCCATCTTCCTCCTGAGCCAGCTTCCTCTACCTTGCTCTGTAGCTGGATCCTGTAGCTGAGCTGTTTCCCTGACTTCTTTTATTTTAGGTCATATTTTTTACTGCTGCTAGCAGGGGGCCGAGGTAGGGTGAAGTATGTGTGATGGAGACCGTTTCCTGACCAGCCAGCTGGCTCCTGAACTGACCAGGCAGGTGTAAGGAGAAGGGTGGCACCCCTACTTGCCCGCTAGACATAATGAGAAGACTTTCCCAGGAATATGAGTAAATCCATGCCCATCACATGTAGTCTTGGCCCCCTCTGTCCCAGCTGAGGCTGAGTTCCTTGACAAAAGCTGAGTGGAGAAATGAGGATGTTTTCTTATAATTTGTCAACAGTTCAGGTCCCTGGACTCCAGATAGTTTCCAGGAAGGTAGGAATTTTGTTGCTGAAATTGCTTTAACTCAAGGGCACCTTTCTGAGGGAGTGGGGGTAAGTGGATATGGTGTGGCCTACCCATGGGCCTTGGGTAGATGGCTCGAGATTGCATGGAATGGTGGTCATGGCTTTCTCTCCAAACCACTCCAATTTACCCGCAAATGTCTTCTCCTGGCTGAGCCCCCCAACAGTGCCAGTCCAATAGTAAAACCTTCTTCTTCCATGTCCATGCAAAGATCTACTCAGTAAGGTGCCACTTGTTCCTTCCTTCCAGTATAAACCAGGGTTGGTGGCTGGGGCAGCAAGGGCTCAGACAAGGGTTACTTTAGATTCTAAAAGAAATGCTGTCCTTCCCTTCAAATGGCTGAAGAACCTGATCTGGGCTGAACTGGTGTGCCAGGTTTGATGACAAGCAGACTTGTGATCGTAAGCTTGGGGGTGTGGCCTCCCCTGCAGGCGCCATTGTCATCCGTCATCCCTGGCCCTTGTGGGCCCTTGTTTTGTCTCACATGAAGCTTTAAGAAGTGGCATGGTTGAGAGGGACTAAAGGACGAGTGTATGTGACGTCAAGAGCCCCATTCCCGGAACACAGGGCCCTAAAAGGCCACTCAGAGTGTTTTGCACCCTTCATGAGGGTGGCCTTCCTGCTGGGTACCTTTCCCATTCAGGAGGGTATGTTGAAGCAGAACCGGGTCGGAGAGCACTGCCATGGGAAGGAGGCTGTACATTTTTGACGTTGTCCTTCCATTCAAAGGGGGTGTCCCAGGGCAGTGGCTGGAGACAGAGGAGAACCTGGGGCCAGGCGGAAAGATGCTTGTGTAAGGAAGGGTGGCTGAACTGATCTGGAAGCATGGCTGTACTCTCCCCAAAGCTTCTGCCAGGATCTGAAGGTAAACGGGCATCTTCAGACCATCCTTAATCTAGGCCTCCATCCTAGAAGAGAAAAAAAAAATCTGAAAGTAATAAAATGCTTTACTGAATGAAAACGTCAGCTTCTCCCCGTCAGATCCCTCCAACAGGCCCACAGTGGAGGCCCATTAAGTCCAGGTGTTCAGGGGGTGGCTCTTTTCTTTATCTCTGCTTTTTCACTACAGAGAAATTTACACATAGAAGGAACCCCCATTACCAGTGCCAACTTATGGTTAGTTTCGATCCAGCCACAGCCCCTGATGGCCACCTACTCTGAGTTGTTTAGAAGAAAATCCAGGCCTTATAGCTTCTCCTGTGTTTAATATTTCTGCATGTTTCTAAAGATAAAGATTCTTGAAAAATGGAAACATAGTGTCACTATCACACTGAAAATGGTTTCTTTAGCTGGGCAGTGTTCACATTTCCCTAATAGTCTCCGAATTTTGTTTGTGTAGGTCAGGATTCTGATCAAGTTCATGCGCTAAAGTGGCTTGCTCCGTCTTGGAAGTCTCATGATCTCTAGGCGATCCTCCCCTTCTTCCTCCTTCTTCATATTGGTTTCTTTCCTGGAAGTTTTTGGGTTGTTGTTGTGGAAGGGACCTGATGGTTTCTCCTGTAGAGTTTCCCTGTCTGGGCTCAGCAGGCTGTGTTCCCTTGCGTCGGTCAATGTGCTGCTCCAAAAGGAGCTTCTGCCTCCCTCCTTATCTCCAGGTCTGAGGACAGGTGGGCCTTACCTGTCACAGGAAATGGATTAGCACCCAAGGATCTGTCCAAGTGAATTTTCTCAAGTGCAGAGTTGCCCTTCTCAGTATAAGAGCTCCCTGGTTTTCACTGTCTGTTTCAGAGCTTGGGGCTTTTCAGTGAGCGCCGGTTTTCTGGTCCAAGCGAGGGCTTCCTCGGCAGCGGAGGGCATTGGCCCGCCATGTCAGCCCTGCTAAGATGTGGTCGGTGCCAGTGGTGTCCCCCAGGCTTCTGCTGGATGCCTGGCCCCATCTGGTGGCTCTGGTGTGAGTGCATGGGAGTGGCCAAGGGCACACCAGCTGCCCTCTCCAGAGGCCTTGCTCCTCCTGAGGCCCCAGTGCCTCTTCACCCATGCCTCTTGTTTCCAGGCCCAGAAAGGGCGCTGGTCTGTTTTTGAGGCAGCACCATCTGGTGCCAGGGCTGTTGAAGACTGTGGAGCCCAGTTACCAGATTCCTAAAACCAGCAAGATACACCCGTGTAGGGTTAGGTGCCTTTGAGAGTGTCCCAGAAGAGATGTCACTGTGGTTCAAGGATCAGCTTCCGTCATTGTAAAAGTCTGCTGTTCAGCTAATTCAGAACATGGTTAAAGGGACTGAACAGCTAACATGTAAAGGTACTGGCACATAGCAAGCAAGCAGTGGATGACGGCTGCTGCGATTCTGATGTTACAACTCCCTGAGCCCTAGGACATCTCCCTGTCACCTTTACCTATTGGTTTTATTTCTGCCTTAAGGGTCGAACGAGGTGAAAGCTTATTTTTCTGTAACACAGAAGGGTTTCAAGTGCTGGAGACAGGGCTCACAGTTCCTCTCCACCCCTCTTCCCAGGAAGCTGTCGCTTCTCCAGGGCAAACACTGCCAGTCTCTCACGCCTCCCACATTTGACACAGCTCCTTGCGCCCTTGCCATTTGGTCATCACCCCCTTGGAGGCCCTCTTAAACTGGAGCATTCTATACCGGACACGGAAACTCCAAGTTTGAGCAGATCCCAAGGTAGCCACACGATTTGCTAGGCCTTCCAGCTACATATTTTGCAAAATGAAAATGAGGGATTCCTGGTTCGAAATGATTAGGAGCTACAAAGAGACGATAGTTAGATCATTAAACCAAGCACGGGGTCTGCGTGACGGCCTAGGCTGCACACCTGAGAAGCCTGCCCAGGCCGTCTTTACTCTGTTACTGTGACACGGGTCACACACGGGGTGATGTGAAGGGGTAATACAGTTCAGGCTGACTTCTGAGGGGGTGACCCCAAAGAAGAGATCAGAGATGCCCAGACCTCCCAGGCTGGTCTCATTCTAGGACTCCGTTAACCATCTGCTCATAACCCCTTTGTCCATAGTGTGTCCCTCCAGCCAGTCAGGGGTCCCCGCTGGCTGCAATGTGCAGGCGGTCCTGGTGGAGTGCTCACTGTCATGGCTGAGTTGGAAGCTGTAGCTCAAGGGGGAAAAAAAGAACTACCTTTGTCTGAGTTTGAGCTGGCAGAGTTTGGCCCATGAATAAGCCAGAGGGGACCTGGGAGCCCGAGCATGGTGACCAGCTGTGCTCCACCGCCCACCCAGAGGAAACGGGGCCGCTCTGTAGCAGGAGGGCTGGGGGCCAGACGTGTGGAAGGACTTCCTGAGGCTTCGGCTTACTTTTTGGCACTGCAGGAAGATGGTTGAATTTTCTTTATTCATGAAATACATGCGCACTTGGTGAACCTACTGTGAGCAAGGCCCTTCTAAGAATGAGAGACTCTTGCATGCGGTCTGCAAGCTTTGAGCAAAGGTCCCCTGATAATTTCTAGAAGGCACTGACCTATAGATGTGAACAGTGATCCATGCCAGAGGTGAAGGGAGACCCCTCAGGGCTTCACAGGACAGCTCCAGGTGGGCTGTGAAGGAGGAGGCAGGGCCCATCTCAGCGCCTTCTAGAGTTGCAGGGACCTGGGATGCTGAGGAAGGTAGGCCAAAGGGGTAGAAGGTTGTGCCCTGGTCCCCCTCTGTCCTGGAGTCCTGCAGCCGCTGAGCAGAGAAGGTACAGCTACACAGCCCCCTTTCTGTCCTGGGAAGAAGGTGTCTCCCTCCCCACCCCTCTTTCTCTGTGCCCCGTCAGTCCCACCCCTACCCCACCCCCTGTCTCAGGAGCTGCCACGCTTCAGTTATTTTATCCTTCAGTGTCCGATTCAGAAGTCCTTTCAAAGGCCCCAGCAGTGTCAGCGCGGTGCTCACACAAAAGACCTCTTTGATTTCTTGTTTGTTTTCATTTGCCAGTAGAGGGGGAGGGGGCAGGAGAGAAAGAGCTTCTGGGTTTTAAAATTTTTATTTGGGTTGCTTCATTCTCAGAGGAGTTGGCTCCCAGGAACTCTTTTCTGAGTGAGGGGCTCAGAGGCGGGAGGCAGCCTTCTGGGGAGAAGCCTGGGACGGGGTGTGGGCACTGCCTTCTGAAGCAAGGGGGCTTAGGATACAGTCGCCAATTCACCTTCACATGTTCTGTGTTAGGCCTGAAGGTGGAAAGGATCAGCTAGGAGCCCTGCTGCTTGTGTAAGGAAAGGTCGGAAGTGCCTGGCATGGAAGGACATTCCCCCTGTGAGCCGCATCCCCAGCAGCTGTAGGATTTGAAAGGTCCTGAACCTTGACTTTGCCGTTTTCCCTTTATCATCCCCGATTCTGCCGTGGCCTTCTTGGTTGGATGGATGGGAAGGGGATGGGGGGAGTCCTTTTAACATGTAGACTCCTTGGAAACTCTTAGCACTCTGGAATACAGGCGGGGGCTCCCCACTCTCTATCTGGGAACTGGGGGGCTGAGAGGTCTGCCCTCCAGCCGAGCATCCTGCCGACAATGGTACACAGGCCCAGGAGGAGCCCCTGTCCTCCCAGGCTCACATGTTCACCCCACGCCTCTTGTCTCCACATGACGAGTGGCCTCTGAGATGGTGCGGCATGGGTTCCCCTTCCAGAGGATCCGGCCCACGGCTCACAGAGGGCAGACTGGTTCTGGCTGACGAGAAGGGAGCCGAGACTGAAAGGGGACGGAGGACCACCAGTGCCCATGGTTTGGGGCCACAGACGTGGTGATCAGCACCTATGTGGGTGCATGACCTTAAGCTCATGTGGGCACACCTGATGTACCAGTGAGAAGCCGTGCAGCTTGTTGGTTGCTGTGTCTGTATGGAGCCTGGTTGCCGGGGCTGGGGAAGAGAGAGCCGGAAAGCGAGGCTTGGGCAGGTGGTCACGGGCGTCAGCAACAGGGAAGTGTGCCCACTGGGTGAGGGGGGCTCCGCAGGCCTGCTTGGCAGACGGAAGGAGGAGGCTGGGGGGCTGAGAGATAGATAAATATAGCTGATGGCATTTCTCATGATAGGTTTTTCTTGGCACTGAGGGCACAGTGGCAAACAGTACGACAAACGCCTGGCCCTGCAGGCCGCCGTCGCCATTTTAAGCATGTTTGAGCTGAAGAGTTGTTGGCATTAGAAAAGGGTCCCAGCAGGCAGAGGGGCGGCGGCAGGGGGGTTTGGCTGGACTGGGCTTCACCCCCTTCCCACCCGGGTACCTGGGTTCCTTACATTGTTTGTATGCATGTCTAATATCTGATTTTCTAGGGGTTTAAGAAAATATTCTAGGATTGCCCTTTGTGGGCCTGTCTTCCAAGTGACTTGTGCCCCCAGCAGCCACCGTGGCTGGTTGGCTATCAGTGGTGGGGGGTGTTCTGACTCTTTTCCTCACTTTTGATGTCTTAATGACAACCTGGCATGCCACTGCGCCAGGGTCAGGGCCATCATTTTTTTTTTTTTTTAATTTTTACCGGAGCATAGTTGATTTACAATATTGTGTTAGTTTCAGTTGTATAGTAAAGCGTATCAGTTATACTTACATAAATGTCCACTCTTTTTTAGCTTCTTTTCCCATATAGATGAATACAGAGTATTGAGAAGAGATCTCTGTGCATCGCTTGTTATTAATTTGGAGGACACTTGATAACTTAAGGGACACTGCTTTGCTCAGGTGCCCTGTTGGTGGAGGAGAGGGCACACCTGTGGTCTCCATGCTCTGCTTTAATTCCATTTTTCCGCTGAAGGTCCATTATGGTCGAGGCACCGTGTTGAGTCCTGTTCGCGTGTTAACCACCCAAATTCTTAACATCGATTCTGGTTTTAAGCCCGCATACCCAGCGGTGAGCGTGTGCACTCAGGTGACACACACAGGGTCTTTGTGTGTAGTGAGGACCTGGGGAACCAGACTCAAGGACCTGGGAGGCTTCCTGGAAGGTGACCTGCTTGAACTTCACCTTGAAAGACAGTGAGGAATTAGCTCGTTTTTGTCAGCTGGCTGAGCCTTTTCAGCTTGTCTGGGGCTGATTGCATCCTCACAATGGTTGAGTGATATAGGCAGGGCAGGTATCATTATCCCCACCGTACAGAGAAGGGAACCCAGTACAGCGATGTCAGGGCGCTTGGGTTGCACAGTTTCCTGCAGAAGGACCCAGGTTTCTGGTCAGCGAGCACCCTGGCTCCCCTCTGTGGGCCTCGCTGCTCCTTGAACGTCATGGGGATTGCTGGCCTTGGTGGGGTCTCAGAGGAGAAAGCTGCACAGGTCCCTATGGTCTCCCTTGCTCTCCAGGAGCTGAGACGGAGGGGCTGGAGCCCAGCCTGTGGCTCAGCTCAAGGGCTCCCCCAGCTGCTGAGCACGTAGGGTGGAAACAGACCGCGGGGACCTGGCCCGTCCTTGACGGTGGCCTCTGCTCCTGCCAGGCAGCCCCCTGCCCCTGAGCTGAGAGGCCGCACGCTAGCGCGGACCAGGCGGGGAGGCCGGCTGCTCACCCCCGTCGGGCTTTGGCCAGCTCGGCTTCTTGGCGCCCCGTCCTGGGGAAGGTAGACTGTGCAGGAGGTCCAGGTGTGCGGCCAGGCAGGCTTGGCTGGATCTTGGGAATCCCTGATCCTTGCTCGGTCACGCCCTTTTTCCTGGGAGTCTTTGGAATTGCAGCTTGAAATAAAAGTGAATATAATTATCCTAATTAACCAGATGATCGCTGGAAGTTTTGCAATAATCTGCTGTCTATTGCCTTTTATGCTGCTGAATTTACGTAGACTCTCCCTCTTATCCTTTTTTGAAAGTTTGAAAACTTCAGGGTTATGTATATAAAAACTCTTCCAACATGCTGAAGGGGGCTGGGTGTGAGAGAGGATAGCTCACTGCTGAAGATTTTCCTGTTTCCCTGGCAAAGAAGATAGAGACTTCACCTCTTAACCATTGAAATCAGGTCCCATAGAACAGGGTTTCCTAATCATGATGCTGTTGACTTTGGGGCTGGATCCTTCTGTGTCATGGAGACAGTCCTGTGCATCATAGGGTGGTTAACAACACCTCTGGCCTTGATCCACTAGATACACCCTTCACCCCTAGGTGCGACAACCAAAATACACGCTTGCCAAGTCGTTTCAGTCGTGTCTGACTCTTTGTGACCTTATGGACCGTAGCCCTCCAGGCTCCTCCGTCCATGGGATTCTCCAGGCAAGAATACTGGAATGGGTTGCCGTACGCTCCTCCAGGAGATCTTCCAGACCCAGGGATTGAACCCACGTCTCTTGCATTGGCAGGCGGGTTCTTTATCACTGGTGCCATCTGGGAAGTCCGACAACTGAAACACTTTCATACGTTTCCAAGTATTCCTGAGGGCAGAGTTGCCCCAGCTGAGATCCTCTGGCCTATAAGAAATGGAGAGATTCGGACAAAACGTTCCCCAGATTCACCTCTTGCCTCTCTTCCAGTTTAGGACCCATTTATGTTTTCTCGAGTGGTGGCAGAACCTCTGAGCCCTGGCTGTTCCCCTCCTGTCTGGTTCCATTTGCCCCTTTCTGGGCAGAAAGACCCTGGACTAAAACCATGCGGGGGCTCCTCTCCCCTTGGGAACCACGAGTACCGCTCTGAGTCTCCTGCTGAACGTCCCTCCTGACGTTTTGCATCGTAGTCTGTCTGGTGCCCGGGCTGCTGTTCTGGGGACGGGAACTGGGATCTATGGCTCAGCTGACCCGGGCCTGTGGGGAGAGCCAGTGCCCACATGAGGCCCACCCCAGAGCCCAGAGAGCGGCATTTTGTTTCTACAGCATGGGATGCGGAGACTGGAAGTGTCGCCTGCGCCTTGGCACTACTCTTTTTAAAAGATGTATTTGATTTTTCTTATTATGGTAGTAAGACACACTCTTTATTAGAACTTCAAACAACAGGGAAATGTAAGGGACAGGCTCTCCAAACCACCCTCCTGTGCCAGAAAGAAACTTACTTCCCAGATCTGTGTAGGTTCTTCTAGTTTTTCATCAGTTAACTTCTCATCAAACCACTTTTAAATACAGAGTTATCTATTTTAAGAGTGGATGGTATGTTTAGGCTAATTGAATTGACTCCATCATGTGTTATCGCGGTCTTAAATTTTCCTGTCCCCTGCCCATTCCACCCGTGTCCCCCGTCACCCCAGGTGCAGAGTCCCTGTCCTCTTTTCCCCTGAGATGACAGTTTCTATTTGCCCTTCCTGGGAGCAGGGTGACCATAGAGCATGTGTTGTCATCCGACCGGCCAGGCTTCTGCTCTGGGGTATTCCTGCCAGTGGTGTAACGCCAACGGTGATGGCGGCAGTCAGGGCCCCCGGAAAGCCTGGCCCCTGCGGGGTGACTAGGGAAGGAGGAGCCACTGGGAAGTGGCCTGCCTGACCGGGCCTGGCTTGGCCCCAGTCCTTGCCTCTTTCCAGCTCTTTCCTGGAGGGCCAGGGTGCTCCTCTGCATGGGGCCAACCCTCTGCCAACTGGCCTGGCATGCTGGAGGCTTTTCTAGACCCTACAGGCTCCTTCCAGGGGTGACTGCTGCTGGTTTTTTCCTTTCTTGAAATGGAGAGTGAAGTGTCTCTCAGCCTTCTAGGAATTACCCCTTCATAATTCTTTGTGTTGGGCTCAAAGATACAGCAGACAGAAGTGTTCTCTGCAGGCCAGGGGCAGGGACAAGACAGGAAGAAGTAGCCTGGATAGAGCTTTGCGGCTGGGTCTGATGGCCTTGGGGAGGCTGTGGATGACAGCCGGGAGCAGGGTGACACCTGCTGACTCCTGGACGGGGTGGAGCGTGCGGAGAGACCCAGAGATCCCTGGAGGCGGCCTGCGGGAGGCCTACCGAGTGCAGCCTTGGGGAGTGTGTCCTTATTACGCCTGCAGATTATATCCCCATTAGTGTATAATTATTATGTAATGGGTGTTATTGCATAATGGCAGTTATATAACACGTGGCCCAGAATACAGGGGGGGGGGCATGTAATAAGTGTATATCCTCTGGCTATAAATAGTCACCAGCCCAGCTCTGAATCTGTGGTCACACCAGAGCCACCTTATAAATACCCAGCGCTGGGCTATAAATTTCTGAGCCGTGATGTAGGCAGGCGTGATACCTAGCTAGGGAGGGGTGGGAGGGACCTGCAGCCCCACCCCCCACATGACATCATTGTTTCTGTAGTAACAGACGGCTCCCTGGGGGACCAAATGAAGAGAGGCCTTTAAAGGGAGGAGGCAAACGGATAGAAAGCTTTGGGGGCGGGGGGAGGGGGGATGCTAATCCTGAGGCCTACCAGGTGGGATCCCCGGCGCAATGGACTCTCAGGTGTTCAACCAGCACCAGGGAGAAAATTCCATGTCCTTTCACGTCCTCTCTAGAGGGTCTCAGGTCCCGTCCCTGTGTCTAGCAGCTCGTGTGAGACTCAGCTGAGTGCTGGGGAGAACAGGAGAGCCAAATGGTCTCTCTCCATCCTCCTGCCTCCTAGGGGGTCTCTCCACAGTTCCGGGCCACTTGCTGAAGGGGAGTTGAAATGTGCGCCCACCAGGGCTCTGCACCCCAGTTCTGTCCTCACCAAGGTGGGGCCGTTGCTCCTAGCGGAGGTTTTAGGTCAGTTTCGGCCTTAGTAATATAAAAAATATGTGAGCAATTCGGTGCATGTCTCAGAGAGCCTGTGGAAGTCATGGCCGTGGGAGATGGTTCTCAGAAAGGAAGAGGAGGCAAGGATGATGTTTTGGCCCCAGAAGGATCTGTGGGGTGGGATGTCATTTCTTCAGGTGTATGAGAAGTGGTTTCATACACAGTGATGAAGAGCTGAGGCTTGCATCCCTGAAGATGGAGGAGGAAATGCGTTTTGATGGCAGGTGGAGCGATTGAAGTTAGTTGGGAGGAAGGGTGAGTGACCTACTTGTCCTCATTTGCCCAGGAGTTTCCTGGTTTCAGCGCTGAAAGTCCCTTTTCCCAGGAAAGCCCTTTGTCCCCTGAAAACCAGGATGGTTGGCCATCTGAGAACAGTGGTTTTCCACCAGGGCTGATTTTGCCCCTCAGGAACATTTAGCAACTGCTGTGGACGCTTTTGGTTGTCACAGCCAGGGGGGGGTGCTGTTGGCATCTCGTGAGTCAGGGCGAGTGCACAGGACAGTCTCTCAACAAGGAACCACCTGGCCCCAAACGTCACTGTAGATCTTCCTCAACCGACAGTCGGGCTACATCCTGATAAACCCGTCATAAACTGAAAATCCTGTAAGTCAAAAATGCTTTTAATACACTTAACCTACCGAACATCATAGCTGAGCCTAGCCCACCTTAAACGTGCTCAGGACACTTCCACTAGTTTACAACTGGGCAAAATCATCGAACACAAAGCCTATTTTATAATAAACTGATGAATACCTTACATAATTTATGGAATACTATACCATAAAAAAAGTGTGAAAAACAGAGGGATTATGTGGGTTGTTATTATTGTTTAGTCGCTAAGTCCTGTCTGACTCTTTGCGACGCCATGGATTATATGTAGCCCACCAGACTCCTCTGTCCATGGGATTTCCCAGGCAAGAATACTGGAGTGGGTTGCCATTTCCTTCTCCAGAGGATCTTCCTGACCCAGGCATCAAAGCCATGTCTCCTTTAACTCCTGCATTGGCTGGCGAGTTCTTTACCACTGAGCCACCTGGGATGCCCGATTACATGGGTACAGAAAGGTTATAAGTGTAATGGTTGTTTACCCTCCTGACTGGTTGACTGGGAGCTGTGGCTCACTGCCACTGCCCAGAATCACAAGAGTTCCAGTATATGCAGTATATTATATTATACTGCATATCGCTAGCCCAGGAAATGGCAACCAACTCCAGTACTCTTGCCTGGAAACTCCCATGGACGGAGGAGCCTGGTAGGCTGCAGTCCATGGGGTCGCAAAGAGTCAGACACGACTGAGCGACTTCACTTTCACTTTTCACTTTCACGCATTGGAGAAGGAAATGGCAACCCACTCCAGCATTCTTGCCTGGAGAATCCCAAGGACGGAGGAGGCTGCCGTCTACGAGGTCACACAGAGTCGGACACGACTGAAGCGACTTAGCAGTAGCAGTAGCCCAGGAAAAGATTAAAATAAATTTTAAAACTTCTTATTTTATATTGGAGTATAGCCAGTTAACCATGTTGTGATAATTTCAGGTGGACAGCAAAGGGACTCAGCCATACCTATACATGTAAGATCAAAATTTAAAATTTGAAGTATGATTTCTACTGCGTATTGCTTTGCACCACGTAAAGTAAAAAATCGAGTCAAACCATCAGAAATCATGGACTGTCTGTAGTGGTGAGACCGAGCAGCCCTGCCTTGGAGGTGGGTGAGCAGAGCCTGTGTGTCTCTCCTTTCGACAGCCCTCCCTAGCCTGTGTTAGCAGAGACCCCAAACCCTGCTGAGCCTCCCCTCTGAATTTCTTGCAGCTCTGTATTCTGTGTTTTGATTGGTTGTGTGTAGAGTTGTGGAGCTGGGAGACCTTTTAGGGGAATCACGGGGCTTCTAAGAGGGTCTTTCTGCCTTCTCAAGGCTCAGAGTCCCTTTGCAGTCAAGATGGAGATGATGCTGAGAGTAAGCCCCACCTGGCAGTGTGGATCTTTTGCCTGTTATTAAAAAAAAACAATAGTAATGAAAGATTACTTATTGCCTCATTGCCTATCAAAGAGTTTCCAAGAGGCAAGACGTGCTTGCTTCCCACATAGACCTGAACAGGCCACTGCAGCCTCCAGGCCACGGGCCCCACCACGAGTGCACTCGTCCCAGGAAGAGAACTTGTCTCCACAAAAGCCCATTTCCCAGACCCAGCAACCAGGGCCAGCCCGCCACCCAAAGAGACCTCACAAATGGAACAGATGAAGGAGCGTGTGAGGTTTACCGAAATTTGGATTCGAAGCTACCTGATGTCCTTTGGAGCAGATTACATTTTGCACGGCGTACGTGAATTGTACTCACAGGGTATAGCAAACTCTTTCTTTCTCACCTGTGTTTAGTGCCAGTTTAGTTTGCTACCTGGCTGCAGTGCACTTGGTCCCCGCTGGCCCTGACCACATGTAAAGCATGGCCAACTAGGTCATCATTTTTGCTGGCCTGGGACAGGGCCCACAGATGGCGGCCAGGATGGCAGTGCAGTGGTCTAGTCTGTACCGGGTTGGCGGGAGCAGGAGGATCAGCTGCCCCTTGTGTGTGTTGAGCCCAGCTTTTGAGTGTGGACTTGGAATTGGGCAGCTAATGAGCACGGGTGGGACAGAAGGGCCCATGGGTTTGCAGGCAAGTCTGGCCTGCTGTGCCAAGGGGAGCTCTGTGGGGAGCAGTGCTGGCTTTGAACACAAAGGCCATTGCTCCACAAGAGTAGTAATTCTCGGGGCACTGCCAGCCCGAGACGTATGGCCAAATGAGAGGCCCCTGCCCCAAGGATGGTCCAGAGTTCTCTGACTTATTCATGGGCAGAGTTTCAAATACATGCATTAAAAAAAAAAATTTAAACCACACACACACACAGTCTGTTGTAGCCATGCTGCTGCCCAGGAGTGTCCCTGGCCACATGGGACAGTAACTGAGGATGATGGTCCTGAAGCCACCGTCTAATACTAGATTTTGAAACTTGGAGACTCATTAATATAATTACTCAAATGCCAGCCTGGCTTGGCAGGGCCTCCCGAGTTGTATTTCTCTCCAACCAAGCACTCCGGCTGCAGGGCCGTCCCTGGTGAGCCAAAGCCCTGCTCCCCGGTTTGTGGATGGTGGTTGCAGGCATGTGTTGGCTTCCCCAGTGAACCCTTCCTGGGAGAGGCCGGGCATTCCCACAGTGCCAAATCCTGCCTTTATGTGTCTTGTCACGAGACAGCACCTCTGGAGAGTCTTCTGCAGGAGTGAGCAGTCAGCTGGGCGAGGCCTTGTTTGAATGCAAGCTGGACCCAGGTTTGGCGGAGGGCCGGGTAATTTTGCTCCTCTGTGACACTTTGCACTTAATTTTGTAGCTTTCTCTTGCTAGGCTGGAATCTTGTGCTGGGACTATGTTTTATCTGCCTTGGCATCTGGCTTTCACCCAGAGTATAGTTTTATACAACCCCATAAACCCATTTTGAATATTGAATTACCTTCAGATGGGAAGCAGCTGACAGCCCATCCCATCCTTGAGATGATGCAAAGGCATGAAATGGCATAAAAATCAGAGATGGGGCTGATAAAGGACGGGAGTGGGGCCAGGGAGAGTGGTGGTGTGCTTTCTGTGTGGGCATCATGAGGAGAGAATGCAGGCAGGTGAGGAGTGATTGAAGCTTCTGAAAGGCTGGAATGAATGTGGCAGGCAAGTGGGAAGCTGTGGGTTAATGGATTGAAAAGGACTTGGTTTCTCAAAATATGTTTGTTATTTCCCTTTTTGAGAATGAGAATAAGGTGTCAGGAAAATGGGGAAGGAGCTGCCCTCTCCCTGGACCCCTTGTTAGAGGGGCCACTGCTGGGGGGTCATAGGCTCCAGCTTGACCTATCTCACCCTCATCCCGGCCTTCCTGGTGTCTCCGTGGCTAGTCCTGATAGAAGGGGCAAGGCCTGTGTGCCCCCCAGCTCACCACCGCTGCCAACTCCCAGCCCACACGCGAAGGGAACTTCTCCCAGGCCAGGCCCTCCCTACCCGGCCAGCCTGCCTGTCAGGTGCCCTGCAGCACAGGGTGGCAGGGAGCAGCCTCAGGGCATGGGGATTGTTTGCCTTTTGCTCAGGGGTCTCCTCACCCCCGCCCCTCTCCCCGGAAGCCCCAGCCTCCAGGCTTCTTGTGCGGCTGTGGGTGCAGACACAGGGCTGGCTCTTCCTGCCACTCCCTCCTGGGGACCCCTCAGGACCAGGCCTCCTGGGTTGGAGATGGCTGCCGCTCCCCAGCTGGTGCTTTGCTCCCAGCTCTGGTGGCTAGATTTGGTTCTTAACAATGAATTATTAAAGCAACATGAACAGCGCGTGTCTCATGTACTCACACACACAGAGCCACTTCTCTGGGCCGATTCTGAAGTTGATTCTGCCGTTGCTGCCCCTCCACTGGCTTCAGACCTTAGAGTCAGTTCTGTTGGTTTCCGAGTGAATCCCCAGCTCTCCTCGCTCTGCCTTAAGAATCTCCAGTCTGCTTCCTCCCTGGTTGTAAGCCTCTTTTCCTCTGGCCCCCTGTGACTGTCCTTGACTTTCTCAAAGATTTGCTTTCCCTTCCAAAGGACCCCTTGCCAGTGGAGGGGTGGCCTGGTGCCCCGTTGTCTCAGGAGTGTAGTTTGCAGGTGTGATGGTAGGTTGGGGGTGTCGCCTTCTTTCCTTCTCTGTGTCCTTTGGCCTGGGACACAGGAATGCAAGTTCCTGAGGTGGAGGCCTGCCTGGCTCAAGGAACATGAATGCGGCTGCACCCATAGGGCTGTGGTTTGCTATCACCTCATTGCTGTCTGCTGTGATTTGGGGAGAGAGTCAGGTACATATAGCCTCTCGTACATCTACTGTTTTTGAAAAGGCATTTTTCTGGTTATAAGACTAGTGCGCATTCCATCATTAAAGTACCAAAGAAGCACAAAATCTAAAGGAGTAAATAAAAATTATCAAAATTCTACCTCTCAACCATGAATAGCCTTTTGTTGCATTTTTTATACCTATTCATGCACAACATTGTATTTTTTTAAATTTAGGTTTTAAAATTTTAAAAAGTGATAGAAACACTTTGGCGTGCTACTTATAAAAATTTAATGCCACTGCATATTCCAACATGTCACAATTTTTCAAAAATACTCTGTGGTTGTTTAGCATCTCATTATTAGCTGCACTGTTCCTAATTACCAACATTTCTAGTGACTTCTCTTTTCATTTTGGAAATAGGAAATTACCTTTTATTATAAATGTAACATATGATTATTTTTAAAAATACAGACATGCTTTTTGAGCGACTCATGATGCTTGAGTGTTCCAGAGTTGATGCGGTCCCTCATGTGTGGAGGCCTTTGAGCTGTAAATTCTGCTGGGATGGACATCTGGGCGCACTGAGCACTGTGGCTCTGTTTATGAACTTCAGACAAGGCTTCCCAGTGGTTGAATTACCAGGCATAGGGTAGAGACTCTCGTCTATAAGACTTGTCACATATGTTGTGAAATTGCTGTCTGGAAATTTGATGCCCACAGATGGCATGTGAGGGTCCATCTCACCACATCCCCAGCTGTACCCCGTTCTCACTACAAGAGCCACAGAAAGACACTGCCGTCGTTCGCACACACCACACGCGGACATGCTTCTCACGCACCCACGCTCCCATCCCTGTCACAGGTGTGCGTTGGTTACATCCGCTCACACGTCCCCTGGTGGACGCGTGCTGTCGACCAACGAAAGAACTCCTGGACGTCACCCGACACACTCTCGTCCTCCAACCTGCGTCTCCTTGTGAGTCTGAGGCCCCCTCTTCCAGGCCTCTCTCTGTTGGCACTGCTAGAAGGGGACTGTTCCTGAGGGCCTCAGGCACGGCGGTGCCAGTTCTCTCAGGCTGGGAGTGGGCAGGGGAGCCCGGGGACTGCTTGGCAGTGAGCAGGTGCTGGCCATGGCGCCTTAATGGCAGCAGCCCCCCAGCACCACTGCCGAATCGCAGGCCCGTGGTGGCCGCCAGCACGGGCACCAGGAGTTCTCGAGGAAGCAGCTGTTGCCCATCCCTGAGGCCAGCGCCACAGTCTGTACCCAGGACCCTGAGACTGTCTGGTGAAGTGTGTGTCCCCCTGTGACTGGAGGGGAGGCTCGGGGATGGTGAGCTCTGCCCTCCAAGCTGTGGACTTGGTCTTCACTCACGTGCGCACACACACACACACACACACAGTGCCCTAGAGATGGCGTCCCCCAGGGCCACACAGCCGGGACACACACAGACAGCCCCAGGCCAAGGCCATCTCCTCTGCCAGGGTCCCCAGGCATACGCACGCAAGCCTGCCCTGGTCGGGCTCGGTCCCCACTGGCTCTGCTCACAGGCTGTCGCGCCTGCGTGCACACACGTGTATTCATTCACTTTGAACCTCTCCACATCACCGTCTACATTTCTTTGGTCCATCAAGCTGGCAGTGTCTTGGCATCTGACACCTACCGCTTCTACCTGATGCCCTGTCTTGCCCAGAACTTAACTATCCTTGGGCCTTGTGAGGTGGGAGCTTCGCTAGGACTCCTGAGGCCTGGTGGGAAGCCCGTGATCTGCAGCAGAGGAGGGGCTGGTGCAGGACAGGGAGGGGCAACAGAAGCCTTTCCCCTCCTCCCTTGTGGCCACGATGCGGGCGTCCAGCTCCCAGAGGGCCCATAGCCATCCCATGGTGGGTGGGGCTCCTGTGTTCGTGAAGCTCAGTTTGTTCCTTAACTCTGCGTGTTTGGCATGTGTGACCCTGTCAAGTGTCTGTGCGTGTGTGGCCGAGTGTCAGGAGGTGGGTATCTGTGTCCTGGTGTGGGTTGGAGTGTGTGAATAAAGGTCAGTGCAAGTCACACCTCAAGGATGTGAGAGTAAATGCTGAGGACTATGAAGTTCAAACTCTTTGTTGCTCCCATGAGGACACTGAAGCCTAGGGAGAGCACCTGCCTCCAGTCACCCAGTGAGTTCCCCGGTCACCCAGGGGCACGACCAACCCAGACTGCAGGCCCCGAGCTCCTCGCGCCTGGAGCGAACGTCTGAGTCAGTGGTGTGCGTCCTTGCTGCGAGGTGTCAGGCCTTTCCAGCCCGCTCGGCAGCTGAGCAGCTCCTGTCTGGGGCTCTTTGTGAACCTGCCTCGCTATTAATCTACCTGTTAGTAAAAGAGATTACAATTGCTGTAATTACAGGGCGCTGTGGCTCCCCCGTCAGGAGCTGGGCTGAGTGAGAGGCGAAGGTTGGGGGAGCCCAGCCCCAGAGGAAGCTGCTATTAAAAGCCCGGTGTCTGGACACAGTGCGGGCATAACAGCCCTGGCCGGGGGTATGGGCAGGCGGGCTGGGGTACCACTAAGGCTCTGGCATGAAACAAGGAGCTCATCAGGGCTGAGGAGGGGGAGGACAGAGGAGCGCCCCCCGCCCAGCACCCAGACCTCACAGGCCACCTAGGGAACGGATGGGCCTCTGCAGGCACAGAATGAAGGGGACATGGTGGCAGTCAGGGTGGGACAGTAGCCCTCTTCTCAGGGGCTCCACAGCCGCCACTTGTCTCCTGGATAGACACGTACCTGGTCCCTGCTGGCGTGGGTCCAAAGCTGCGTGTGACGCAGTCCTGGGAGAACGGGACAAGGGTGATCATAAAGCGTGGGGGAAGCTCTGCCCCCAGGGAACTGCTGGCGATGTCTGGAGGCCTTTCTGGTTGTCACTGCGTGGTTGTGGTGGGGTCACTACTGGCAGTTAGCAGGTTAGGGCCAGGACTGCTGCTACCTGTCTTACAAG
This sequence comes from Bos taurus, assembly GCF_002263795.3. NCBI lineage: Eukaryota > Metazoa > Chordata > Mammalia > Artiodactyla > Bovidae > Bos > Bos taurus. Next base: position 12,527,816 of record NC_037334.1, on the reverse strand, counting down.
GAATGGGACAGCCCCGCAGCGGAGAGCGGTCCTGCCCCGATGTCCGGGCGTCACAGTGGGAAAACCCTGACCACAGCAGAGGGAGTGAATGGCAACGGGCAAGTCAGCACAAAAGAGAGCCCCCAGGACTCCCTGGGGCTGCCTCTCGAGACCTCGGCCCAGGGTGCTCAGCAGCTCTGCTCCTGGGGAGGCAGGGGCAAGCAGGGGCCCCAGGCTGACAACCCTAGTGTGCTTCATCCCGTGGTGGGTGTCAGGACCCGAGGCCACGCACTCTTCTATCCACCCCCCTCCCTTTTGTGGCAGGCCTTTCCCTCCTTTTCCACAAGCAAGCACTGGACCCAGACTGGGGTTCTTGCCCTTGGTTCCCCTCTTTCGTGTCCTCATTGCCCACCGAGGCACCTGGGAGTGAAGGGCTCAGACCCTGCCCCTCAGCTCCAGCCTGTAGGCCTCTCTGAGTGACAGGACTGGAAGAAGGTGTGCAGGGATGGGAAGGGCTTGAGCCCTCAGGGTTCCTCCGACCCTGCCAGGATACCGGCCACACTCTGGCTTCTCCAGAAAGCACCTCCAGCCCAGCTTCTCCTCTGAGGCGTGGAGCTGAGCAGGACTGAGTGACCCCAAGTCTGCTCATTTCTGGATGGGCTTCTCCACCATTCATTCCTGCCACCGAAAGGGCAGTACTGCCCCCTTTGCACTTTTGTTTCCAACTCGGGTCCCTCCCAGGGTGCCCCTGGGGAGAGAGGGCAGGGTGGTGACTAGCAGGCAGAGTGGGGAGCGGCTTGTGGGGCTGGGGGAGGCGACTGTGGGCTCAGTCCTGTATCTCAGGGTAAGTGCACTGCTTACACGCAGGCTGTGTGCAGAGTGGCTGCAAGGCCCTACCAGCCCTTAGGCCGCTGTGTCTCTGTTTTCCACAGACAAAGCACGAAGATTTTCGGCTGTTGTGAATTTCATGTTTCACACCGAGTCCCTAATAGTGGAGTCGCTTTGCCTTTTTCCCCTGTTTTTTTGCCTTGACAGCTCCAACCTTATAATTTTACCTTCTCCCGCCCTGTGCGTTCCTTTTCTTCCCCCTCTCCCCTTCCTGGGGTTTTTGCTGCTCATCGCTGGGAACCCCCTTCAGGAGGCATCGCTCCTGACAAGAGGGGAGGGGCTTCCTGTCAAACATTGGGGGTTGATGTTTTGTTTGGTAAAACGTCTGTAAATAGGCTGCGAGGCGATGATTCTACGTGGACCCCAGCGCACGGGAGCGCCTTTTTGTGTCTGTGCACATCTCCGTGTGTGAATGGCAGGATCGGAGAGAAAGGGAAGAGAAGGAGAGGAAGGAGAAGGGAGGAGAGAGGAGACAGATGGCTTCTGGGGGCCCTGGGATGGGTCTCTGCCTTCCAGGACATTGTCTTGGTCTAAATCACAGGCCCTTATCAGGAGAGGGCCCAAGACCCAGACTGTTGAGGGGCCAATGGGAACATCGGAAAGGAAGCCACTGTCAGCCTCCGGGCTGGCTGTTCAGAGGGCTGGGGTGGGACAGGGGACCTGCCTTCCCCTTTCAGGCCATAGGTTTGGAACCTGAACTGGACGTCCAGGTATCCAGGACTCAGAGACCCTGAGAGGTGGATACCAGAGGGAACTATTCTCTGCATCACTTTAGATTCTTGGGAGCGGAGCGATGTCAGTCTTCCACCCATGAATCAGAGCCATTCTCCCCTGGACATGAGGCTGTCTCTTAGGTACAGTCTGCAAGGCCACTCTTGTTTTTTTTTTTAGTAAAACTTCTTGTTGCCTTAGATCAGCCCCATCTTAAGCTTCAGGTGTCTTATCTATCCCCAGAGTTGACTTACAGCAAGCTCACTAAAAACCCTGCTTGACTGGACTTTATAAACGTGACCACATCCTTTCCCCCCGTTGGCCTTCAGCCTTGCAGACCACGGAAGGCAGCATTTCAGCTGCTCCTCAGCCGACACCCTCCCTGAATCCATTTTGAGTTGTTCTTCCCCAGCCCAGCTAGAAAATGTCGGCTCCGACTGCACCGTGCTCGCGAACAAAGGTGCAGAACGATTTTGGCTGCTTCGTCCAGGAAATAAATCCCTCTCCGGTGCCAGAAACCATTGAGTGGTGCCATGTGCTGAGCTCCAGGGCCCAGCACCGTGGGCAAGGCTGTCGCGTGGGGTGAGGAGGGTAGAAGCAGGGGATCGGAGGCTTGGGGGACGAGCGGCTTGCTTCCCACACTTCCCACAGGACTTGGTCAAGGACCCCGATCGGTTACCACTCGGCTTCCTCTCCCAGGCCCGGCTTTCCACAGGCAGTTGCCTGTGGTCTAGTTGGTCCCTGGACCCAGGACGATAGGGCCCTCTCTCTGCCCTGAGGCATCCCAGGCCCTTTCTTTCCGTGCGCCTCGCCCAGGCCAGCTTGCTGCGTCTGCCCTGTGGAGGCTGGTCAGGTCCGCTTGCTGCGTCTGCCCTGTGGAGGCTGGTCAGGTCCGCCTGCTGCGTCTGCCCTGTGGAGGCTGGTCAGGTCCACCTGCTGCGTCTGCCCTGTGGAGGCTGGTCAGGCCCGCTTTTGCTGCGTCTTCCCTGTAGAGGCTGGTCAGGTCCGCTTGCTGCGTCTGCCCTGTGGAGGCTGGTCAGGTCCGCCTGCTGCGTCTTCCCTGTAGAGGCTGGTCAGGTCCGCTTGCTGCGTCTGCCCTGTGGAGGCTGGTCAGGTCCACCTGCTGCGTCTGCCCTGTGGAGGCTGGTCAGGCCCGCTTTTGCTGCGTCTGCCCTGTAGAGGCTGGTCAGGTCCGCTTGCTGCGTCTGCCCTGTGGAGGCTGGTTTCCCCTGGGTCTGCTCCTTCTCCTCTTCTCCTCCTGCGCTCTCTCCTGTAATCGCTGATGCTACTGGTCAGCATCACCGAGCCCCATCTAAGTCCACAGTAGTCTGATGCACTAGGCGCTAATCCTTGGGTTATGCCTGGAAGGCCAGTGTCTGTAAGAACTTTGCTGTCGGCCTTGAACCAGGGAGTGGCAGCTTGGGGCCCATCCCCTCTGGGCACCTCTCCCTGTCACCGCTGCCCACCCCCGGGCCCCTGGTGTCTCTTAGATCTAAACTCTCCGAACTCTTCTTTCCAGCTCCTGGGCCGACATCAGCTGATTCCCCACCCTGTGTCCATCAGTGACTTCACCGCACTCCCAGCTCCCCTCTTTTCTCCCTGTCCCACGCCTAGTCCTGGTTGGGGGTGTCACCAGCTCACGAGCCCTCTAAAGCAAACTGTTGTGGCCCTGCAGTGGCTCCAGAGTGTCCCTGCCTCTTCACCACTGTGATTTTCGGAATTCAGCTTCTTCTCCTCTCTTCTGGATTTGTTTTTTATTGGGTTATAATTCACATAATAAAGTTCACTATTTTACAGTATATTAGTTAATGGCATTTCCTGCATTCATAATGGAGTGCAACTATCATCACTATCTAATTTCAGAACAGCTCCATCACAGCTCCAGACAAAAACCCCCATATCTGTTAGCTGCTGCTGCTGCTAAGTCGCTTCAGTCATGTCTGACTCTATGCAACTCCATAGATGGCAGCCCACCAGGCTCCCCCGTCCCTGGGATTCTCCAGGCAAGAGTACTGGAGTGGGTTGCCATTGCCTTCTCCAATGCATGAAAGTGAAAAGTGAAAGTGAAGTCGCTCAGTCGTGTCTGACTCTTAGAGACCTCATGGACTGCAGCCTACCAGGCTCCCCTGTCCCTGGGATTTTCCAGGCAAGAGTACTGGAGTGGGGTGCCATTGCCTTCTCCGTATCTGTTAGCACTCTGTCCCAATTCCTCCTTCCTGCCAGCTCCTGGAGGCTACTAGTCTGAATGTGCGCCTCTATGAATTTGCCCGATCCGGACATTCCGTATCAATGGGATCATGCTGTGTGGTCTTCTGTGATTGGCTTCTCTCACTGAGCAGCGTCACTGCAGCGAGTGTCAGAACTTCGTTCCTTTTCATAGCTAAGTAGTATTCCACAGTATGACTATACCACATTTTATGTATCCATTCTTCTATTGATGGACATGTAGATTATTTCCACTTCGGGTCAATGGTGAATAATGGCACTATACACATTTGTGTATGAGTCTTTGTGTGGACACATATTTTTTATTCTCTTTAGTATATACCTAGCAGGGGAATTGCTGTCTCTTAGCATTTCGTAACCACCTTCAAATGGGTAGCTGGTCACACTCTTTCCCAGCGGTGCTGTCCCCTCAGGCAGGCACCCAGGGTCTCTGACAGGCCTTTACTGACCATTTCAGCGTTGTCTCCCTTCACTCTCCAGGCACGGTGTGCTCCAGCAAACGGAGCTCTCTGCAGATTCTGCATTTGCCATGCTGTCCTCTTCCCTGGGCTTCTGCTCATGTTCCACTCAGTCTGCCTTTCTCTTTTCCCCTTTGTCCAAACGCCTCTATCTTTCACACCCCAACTCAGCTGTCAGCCCTCTTGGTACAGTTTCCCCCGCGTTGCTTCCTGCCCCCAGAGCTTATCCCCCTGTCCAGGGTGGGGTGGGCTTGTAGCGTGTTCCCTGTGCACCCAGATTCCAACTGCAGGGAGAGTTACTCAAGTCAGCTTCTCCAGCCCCTCATGCAGCAGCATCTAGTAGGTAGTAGATGCTTAACAACCTTGTCAAACTGACCTTAAGGCACTGTACTGCTTCTCCTGCACGTCACAGATCTGCGTGTGGCCCACCCCCGTGCCCTTGCAGACATGCACTCCTAGTTTGCCTCCCACCTCCCCCTGTACCCTGGGGTGTCGGTGTCCTCCCATTCGCCCCTCCACCTCCATGGCCTCACATTGTCCACTCCTCCCACCCAGACCAGCCCCTCCGGAGGTGGCCCTGGGGTGGCCTTTGGGGCCCAGCGTTGCTGGCCATGAGCGGAGGCGGGCTCGGGGCCCTGTGGCCCTCTGGGGGCCTCCGAGGCCGGGGCAGGGGCGAGCAGAGGCATTGGGCAGTGCCTGCTCCAGACTTGGGTGGGGGCCATGGATCTTGGATCCCGACTCCTGTCACAGAAGGTGGGGCAGAGGCGGTCCCGCCAGGGCCCACGCACCAGCCGCACTCGAGCTCCAAATGAGTCACCCGGCTCAGGCTCCACCAGGTGGCCCAGGGTGGGTGGACGGCTCAGGTGGGCGCAGCGCCACCCCAGCCACCCTACCACAGACTCAGGGGGAGCAGGGTCATGCCCACTCAGGGTACAGAAGGTCATCGGAGGGGAGAGGGGTGCTGTCTGCACCTGAGGGGTCTGCCGCAGGGGGTGGTCAGGTGAGGCCCCCCTTGGTCTCCCATCTCCCCTCGCACGGAGCACCCCCCCACCGTCCCTCCCTGGCTGCAGGTCCAGCTCTGGGCAGCCCGCGGTGTGTCTCTCCTCTGCCTGAATCACGAGTCTGATCTCCTTCCCGCCCCAAGTGCAGGGGGGTTCCCCAGGGCCCCCTCCTGGAGCCCGGCTGCTGCCTTCCTAGGCACAGCTCAGCCCTCCTCCTCCTCCCCCTCGGCCCTCTCCTCTGCCTGGGCCTCTTCCCCACGTGGCTCATTACAACTCCAGTTGTTCAGGTCTTGACCTCAAGAGCCTTCCCTATTGACCCCTGACCGGCGATACTAATCTGTGTCAACAGGCCCCAGGGGTTAAAGAAACACAACCCGCCACTGCTGTGCTGCCGCCTTAGCAGGTGCCTGGAGGGGGCGGGGTGGCTCCTGGGAGCTCTGGCCGTGGTGGGAAGGCGCATCTACAGTGCCACTGGCTCCCCGCTGTGCGTCTGCCCTCCGCCCCCCTCTTCCTGCTCTTCCTAGGCAGACCCCCTGCTGCCCACTGCCCCCCTCCTCCCAGCCACCCCTCCTTCTGTCTTTCCTCCGCCCTCCACTTTGCCTGGAGGACTTAGGACCCAGTGCCCCCTTGCATTCAGGTGGTGCTGCCTTTGTGCCCCATGCCCCCCCAACCCCCACTGCCCTCCTTTCCTCCCTTTCTCTCTCTCCTCCCCCCACTTGCCATCCCAGTCAGATCCTCCCCCTCGGCCAGTGATTCTCACCCCAGAGCCTGCATCAGAGTCCCCTGGATGGCGTATTAGCACACAGATTCCTGGGCCTGCCCCAAACAGCATCTGCATTCCCAGCTGGTCTCCTGGTGCCACAGGCCCTCCAGGCAGTCTGGAAGCTGAGAGGCGCACACTGCTGGCCCCCCGGGCAGGGGGTTCAAAGGGGAGCTGTCCTGATGGGGGCGACCCCCCGAGTGACCACTGTATTCTGAGGGCACAGGGCGGGTCACCTGAGGATGGGCGGTCAGGAGGGGCCCACCGTGCATCCCTGGGGTCAGGAAAAGCTTCCTGCCTTCCCCAGCCCTGACCCAGGTGGGGACCATGTCAGGGTGAGGGGGGCACCCTTCTGACGTGATGATCTGGGTCCTCGTAGAGAAAGAGTCGCGTGTCACACGTGCCCCCTTTCTTGGGATGAACCTAGAGTTCTGCTTATAACACGCCCTCCATCCTGCCCTTTGTGTGAACCCCAGACCACCTCAGCACTGCCTCAGCTGCTCTGTGCTGCTGCCCGTCCACACACTCCTCAGAGGAGGGAGACTGCTGGGCCCTGGGGGTCTCTGCCAACTCCCATGTTGCCCTCCTCCTGCTCACAGGGAGTTGGAAACCTAGATAGAAACCCTACCAATAGAAAAGCCCACCCACTTTCTCCTCAGGCCCCCTTTCCAGCTGCTGTTACTGCCTCTAGCTGCCCATCCTAAGATGCCTTCTCCTTTCCTGGGGGTCACAGACACAGCTTGCCCCTCCACCTGGGTGCACACATGTCTGGCAGTGGGTGTCCTGGGGAGGATGCTGAGCAGTGCGCTGGGTGGGACTTCAGCAGGAGGTGGCATCTCAGGCCTGGGGTGCTTGACAGTCTTGTGGGGACCCTTCTTGCCGGCTGTGGAGAGGCTGGTAGGCCAAAGGGTCAGGCCATGCAGGGGCCGGACTGGCTAGTGGGGTCTCCCTGGTCTCCCTGCCTTCCTTGCTTGCTCTGTTTCTCTTGTTGAGTTTCTGTTCTGCCCCCTATTCCCCTTTCCGTTCTTCTTGGCTGTGGCTCCCTAAGGCTGGGGAACCATAGACAAACTCCAGAAAAAAATTTTTTTAAAGTTTCCCAAACTTTTCCAGATGCCAAGAAGAGGTTGGCTGGAGCAGCCCTGCAACTGCAGAGAGGGAAGGAGGAGGGAACATGTTCCGGGGCTTTCCCCCTCTCCCATGGTGGAAAAGAGGGACCGCTGGGGGGCATGGGTTCTCCAGTACTTCACACGGCCACCTGGAGGTCAGAGGCCCCATTTCTTGCCCCGACCCCCTCACCCTCACCCCGAGGATCCTCACTTCTTGCAGCCAGTGCTGGGAAGCCTGGAGGTGGAGCAGAACGTGTGTGGGGCTCCAGGGAACCGCAGCATCACATTGCAGGGGAAGTGACTTCTGGGGCTCAGAGGGTGGATCGGGATAGAGCATGGAGCACCCCTCAAGCCAAGGTGGCGGCTGCTGAGAATGGGGGAACCTGGCCCCAGGGGCTCTCTCCCCTGGAGTCTGCGGCCGGGTAGGAGAACCCAGCCCTGCAGGGGCCAGAAGCAGGGGAGACAGGAGCGGGCGGTGTGTGGGGACAGTGCAGGCATGGCTGCCCTTCCCCAGGCAAACCCCCAAGGGGTGCTGCCCCCACCTCTGCTGTTCTGTCCATCCACTCCCTGGACACCTCCGAAAACAAAGGCCTCTTTGTGGTCCTGGCCCACTGGCCCCTTGCCAGCCGCATTCTTTGCGTGTTTCCTGAGCACGATCCGGCACCAGCTCTGTGGTCAGCTCCTCCCCCACCGGCCCAACTCCTGGGGCTCAGAGCAGTCTTCTCTCTGCTGCCCTGCCTGGGGTCCCCTCACGGCTCCCAGCCCTCCAGTTTACAGATCGGGCCGAGAAGGAGGAGCCCTGGGATCTCTGCCACCAGACCTGTGGAGATGCCGTCCATCCGGGCTCTGGCTGATCTGGAACTGGACCTTGATATTCTCATCTTTTAAAACTGGGGGAAATAACAGCCACTTCATGGGGTGTCAAACAGATTAAATGTCTCCCAAACACCCAGGTCCTGCCCACCACATAGCGGAGGCACTGTGTAACTTGAGCTCCCCACTTCTGCGTTGCTCCCTCAGGGGCCTGGGGGGCTGTCAGTGACCTCAGTGAATGGCTGAACAGCCTCGAGAACCTCAAGGGCCTTGTTGTTTAGTCGCTAAGTTGCTGTCTGACTCTTTTGCGACCCCATGGACTATAGTCCACCAGACTCCTCTGTCCATGGGATTTCCCAGGCAAGAATACTGGAGTGGGTTGCCATTTCCTTCTCCAGGGGATGTTCCCCACCCAGGGATAGAATCTGGGTCCCCTGCATTGGCAGGTGGATTCCTCACCACTGGGCCACCAGGGAAGCCACCTCAGGAGCCTTGGGTGGGAGCCTCTCACTAGAGTCCTGTGGAGGACCCAGAGCCACCCCTGGGATTTCTCCTTCAGGGATGGAGCTGGATCTTTAGCAAGTGACTGGCCAATCCCAGGCCTGGTTCCACTCCGTGTCCCTTGCCCCTCTTGACAACCACTTGCGGTGTCAGCCTTCTCTGGGTTAGGCGTGGGGCAAGGAGAGTTAGGTCTCTGAAAGTAAGGGGACCGAGGAGGGAGTGGGGCAGGGGGCCCCAGGTCGTGTTGGCTGGGCTTCTGGAGTAGAAATCTTAGACACCCAGCACATATGCATCCGTCACCTTCAGTCACCAGTCAGGCACGGTCACACACGGTCCTAATGAAGTCCTAGATTGCCGCTCTGAGTTTTCTACCCCGTCCCCCCGCCCCGTTGTTAAAAAATGTTCATAATTTGGAAAGAAAAGAAGCTTTTTACAAGCTGGCAGCTCTAGGGAACTTTCCGTCGGTCCTTTCTGGCCTCGTGATGGGTGGGGCTCACTTTTCCCTTCCCGCTCTCCTAATAATCACCCCTCCCCAGCCCTGCCAAGCACACAGGAGACCTCTAGCCCACTGTCACCCCAAGAAAGCCGAAGTCAGGCTGAGAACCTGTGTGTACCCTCCTGGGGCCTGCCGAGCCATGGAACAACTCCGGGGCCTGTCCCCCTGCCCCCAGAGGTTGCCAAGGCCGGCCTAGAGCCCTCGGATAGCAGCAGCTCCTGGAATCTGTGCCCGGCCCCTGCCCGGCAGCCTGCCTGCCCTCCCCCGAGAGCTCGTCCCCTTCTCCTGCTGAGTGAGGGTCCCCGAGTTCTCCTGGAGTCCAGGGGCCCTGCTGGGGAGGGAGCAGGAGGTGCTGAGCTCACCGCCTCGGCATCTGCCTTCCCCTCCCCACTGCTGGTGTGAGGGCCGGCCACACTCCCGCCAGCGCCTCGCTCCCTAATAGCTTTTTAAGTCCAACCACATGTGTCTGCGGAGCGAGAGCGCAGAGCCGCCCCTCACAGGGCCTCGGTCCCCCTCCTTCCTTGCCTGAGACCACCCTTTACTCTGAGCAGTCTTGGGGCTGGGGGAGGGGGTCTGCTTCCCCAGAGCCCATCTGCTCGCCCCCAGCCCCGCTGAGCAAGGGGATGGGCTGGTGAGGTGGCTGAGCAGTCAGGAGTGTGGTGTGAAGCCAGCCTTCAGGCTCTCGGTCCTGGGGGCTGGGATCCTCACTCCTTGCGGTGAGCAAGGAGGGGCCGGCTATCTGTGCGTCTGTGCTGGGGAGCCCTAAACAGGCAGCAGCGGGTGGCCAACTGCCGGGTGGGGAGCCCTGATCTCTCCACTGGCCTCCCCTGCAGGGGTTTTGGGCCAATACTTCTCTCCTGCACCCCCACCGCACTGACCCCACTGTCGTCCCCCTGAGTCATACACATGGGTTCCCTGTGCGTGTGAGTGGTCTGTGGGGAGGCCTGTGGGGTGTGGTTTTGCAGGAGGGGAGTGAGGGCTGAGAACCAACGTGCAGGCAGCCCGGGGTCCTAATGAGAAAATTGCTTCCAGCCAGGGAGCCCTGCTCCGCGGCTGAAATTGCATCCAGCCCCAGCCAGCTCCACTGCCGTAGTCCCTCCCTTCCCTTTGGAAGGAGGTGGGGGAGCAGTGAGGGGGGCAGGGGGAGGAGCGGGGCTTGCACACAACTCCCCAACCCCCAACACCTTGGAGGAGTCTTCTGCCTCTCAGGGAGGAGGGGACAGGAATGAGCTCCAGGCCGGGCTGGGCTCAAGACCTGCTGGCTCCATCGGAGGAGAGGAGGGAGGGGGACAAGGAGCTTCCCATCCCCTGCCTCCACTGAGCCCTGGAGAGGTGGGTCCATTTACAGTCTTCCTGAGAAAGGATGTGCGAAGCATTTTGTTTCCACATAAGTGCCCTGTGCCTGTCTGCCTGCCCACGTGGAGTCACTGGAGATTCAGCCTCTCACAGAGACTCAGGGTTCAGCCCCTTTGGCTTGCCTCTTCACTCAGGGGAGCCCAGCGCCTGCCCCCAACCTGCCCTAGCCCAGGCCAGGGGACCCAGTTGGGGAAAGACCAAGACTGGCTTAGCTTCATTTCTTCTTCCCATTCCTCACTCACTTGGGCCTCTGAGCAGAACCACCTATAGAATCTGTAAGGCCCCGAGCAGAATGAAAACGCACGGCCCCTTGTTCAAAAGTTAAGAATTTCACCATAAGGAAGAGCACTAACCAAGGCCATGGAGCCAGCCCTGCTTCGAGGAAAAGCTGGTACCCACCGCCTAGCATCCAGTTGGCTCAGTGAGCTCTGGCCCCCGAGGCTGACCAGCCTCAGGCCTGACCCCGTTCTGCCTGAGCAGACCAGAAGGTCCCGCCTGGCGGCTACTTGTAAGGGAGACCCATCTGACTTTGGAGATGTCTCCTGCTCACCTCGTTTTGGCCTCTGCTTCTGCTTCCACCAGAGACTCTGGATCGCCCGTTTTTTGGATTTGAGAGATAGTGGTCAGGGAGGAGGCCTGTGGGGGGAGGGAGCAGAGAGAAGGCTACAGCTTACACGCCGAGAGATTCCCGGGGCAAGGCTCCCCTTGTCACCCTCCAGAGACCCTGCCAGTGGAACCGTGCCCTCTAAGCTAGTACCTGCCACCTCGGGACCCCGCAGGCAGTGGGTCAGCCTGGACCTTCCTCCCCGCTCCCCACCGAGTGGGGCCTCAGCTCTAGCGAGTTCCAGTGGCTGCTATATAAGAGCAGGGAGAGAGCAGGAGTGCTTGGAGGGAGGGAAGAAGTCAGGAGGAAGGAAACAACCCCATTGTCATCCCCCAAATTACTGGCTGGGATGGCAGGGGAGGAGGCGGAAAGCCGACATTGTTTACTTAATTAAAAGTAAACAACAATTTGCCACTGCCAGCCTCCCATTAGTTGTGTGCCGAGCCCTGTGAGCTCGGGACTCGGCTTTCGCTCCCACCAAGCCAGGCTCCTGTCACCACACCCCAGCCCCCATCCGCAGGGCCCTGACCCTTCCCTGGTTCTGCCCTGCCCAGGCTGAGCAGTGTGTGTTGGGGCCGGGGTTGGGGTGGGGGTGGGGCATAAGCTAGAAGCAGTAGCGTCTTAGAGTCCTGTGGGTTAGGGTAAGAGTGTCAAGAAGCCGTCATTTGGCAGCCCACTGTGGGGTATTTCCAGGTGGCGCTAGTGGTAAAGAACCTGCCTGCCAATGCGGGAGACCTGGGTTTGATCCCTGGGTCAGGAAGGTCCCCTAGAAGAGGGCAGAGCAACCCCCTCCAGTATTCTTGCCTGGAGAATCCCATGGACAGAGGAACCTGGTGGGCCTCAGTTCATAGGGTCGCGCAGAGTTGGACACGGCTGAACCAACTCAGCATGCGTGCGCTCTGGGTGAGAGACTCCTGCGTGTGCATGCTGTTAGGCCTGCCTGGTTGTAGCCCAGCTAGGGGCAGGGGGCGCCATCTCACCAGTTAGAAGGTCATCTGGGCCGCAGGGTTCCTGGGGAGGGTGGCCTCGCACCCTCCCCACCGAGGCCCCATCCACACTACCTGGAAGCCTGGGCCTCTCTGCCCCACCTCCCACTTTTTTCCTTTTTCCCTTTTAGCAGCTTATAAACATCCTTCTTCCATCTTTTTGGCTCTGCTCCCAGAAGGGGGCTGTTCAGGGTTCCTGGAGGGCCAGGGAGAGAGGCAGGGTTCCTGGGCCAGAGGGAAGAAGGGCTGCTGGAACTGGGTCCCCCCACCCCAACCAGGACAGCTACAGGTGACCCCAGGAACAGGGGAGGGGTTTGACCTGGGCTGGGGTTTAGCTAGGGACACCTAAACTCTTGCTTCTCTGGCGCCCCCAAACAGGAGGGTGGTCTGATGGCTAGAGCTGTGCAGGACTTTTGCTGGCCTCTGGGGGCTGAGCAGGGCATCTTCCCAGGGGTCTGCACCCAGGCAAGTCCCCATCTCTCCTGTGGGCTTCACCTCCAGCGATGTAGAACTCAGCCTTCTTTCAGGACCTGGGTATGACCTCTGGCTCCTGACTTTTAAGGAATGAAAGCTCTGAGCTTTCACTTTACCTGTCCATGGGCTCCCCCCACTGCTATACTTCCTAACACCCCAAAGCTTTATTAAACCATTGCTGAGCCCGAGTAGCTCTAGACCTCCTCTGGCCAGATAGGTAAGATAGGGAGACTATCTCAGGAGAAAGAACCAGACCCGAGACACTTGGGAAGCCAAGCACTCTGGGACTTAAGCCCCAAGGGAGAGAGGTAAGGCGAAGTCCTGGTAGTAAATACACAGACTGTGGTTATCAACAGATGCCCAAGAACAGTGGGTTCCACCACTGCCCTTGGGGGCGCTTGGCCATGGGGAGGCATTTGGGGCTGTTCCAGCTGAGGGAGCATGATGCTCCTGGCACCTAGGAGGCGGAGGCCAGAGACACCTCCTGCTGTTGCACAGGATGGCTCCACCCAAGAAGGGTCCATGGGGTGGGGGTTGAGAACCCTGGTCTGGAGTTTGGCTCTCTAAAAAGATGTAGGTACTCACTCTTCCTGAGCCGTTCTGCCCCACCCCTGTCCTGCCCCTCACCATTTGCATCCGCTCATCTCCCTCCTCCACCGTCAGGATTCACACATCCACATGTGTGCATACAGGCACACACGCTCGCACTCCCGGGATTCAACACATTCGGCTTTTCACATGCTCTCGAACACGCAGAAAAATCTGGGAAGTCTGTCCCACGCTTAATTGAATTAAAGGACTGGGGTTTGGCAGGACACTGTGTATCTGAGCTGCAGCGTCTTCTAGCCGATTCGGTGCCATACAGGACAGTCCAGGGTCCCTGCGATTCCAGCTGCTGCTGCTCCTCTCCCCTCTCCTTCCCCCACTTCCTCGCCTGGGGAGGGCGAGGTCAGCAACACCTTACTCCTCTTCCCATCTGTCACTGCCTTGCCTTCCACTGCTGTTGGTGGGGGGCTGGGGCCTCCAGTAGAACAGGTACCCCCTCAGCATGAAGCCAGGGCACTGTCTGGAGCACCAGGATCTAGCCAGTCCCTCCTTCCAGGATTTCTGCTGCCGGGGGCCTGGGGTGGGAGCTGGAAAGGGCTGCTGGGTGGAAACTTCTTGGCCAAGTGTAAAGCCGCCAAGTTCTGCCTGAAAAGTCTGAGGCTTGCATCCCTGCTGAGCGGCTTGGAGCCTGCGTGGGCAGGGTCAGGGTGCCCATGGTGGGCACACCCTGAGTGACACACAGGACAGCCACCCCTCAGGTCCCCTGTCCAACTTGGGCTGTTAGAGGGGCTGGGGGCGGCAGGTGTGCTGCGGAGCAAAGAGATGCTCTTTACTTTCTCTCCCTCCCCACCCCTCTGCTGTCTCTCCATTGGCAGCCCCCCTTCATGAGCCCACTCTGGCCCCTCCGTGCGGATCAAATGGAGTGACTTCAGGCGCTGCCTCTCCTCTGAGGGCAACCCCAGCACCAGAGCCCAGCCTTTGCTTTGAGGAAGACCTGCAGGAGCCACCCTTTCCTAGAGCCCAAGGGCATTGGAAAGCGCCCATATCTGGAATGGGCACACAGGACACCCTGGGGCCTCGCTGTGGGCAAGAGGCACCTGGTCAGTCAGCCTGTACCTCCTGGGGCACCATCTTCTAGCACGAATCACCTCCTTTGCTCATCCCTTGGTGGAGGTCCGGCTGTGTGCAGAATCTGTCCCCCGGACCCCACAGTTAAAGAGCAGCCTGGACAAGATGCTAATGTCTGGCATCAGGGTCATCCAGGGGCCCATTGGAGGAGCCCAGCCTTGCCCCACATGTGTGACCCTTGGTGCTTGGGCAAGGCAGAGGGTAGGGAGCAGCCCTTCCCCATCTGCTGGGCTGTTGCGCTGGCTGGGAGGAGGACTGGGGGGACAGGGAAGTAGCTGGGCCCAGTACGGGGGCCCTGAGAAGCGATCTGCGCTGCCCAGGGTCAGGGGGGAGGGGGCGGGCGGGCCTCACCTCGGCTAACCTCCCTGCGGAACAAAGGGGCCTTTCTCCACGCCTGCCCGGGAGGGTGTGCCTGCCCGACTGCTGCCACCGCTGCCGAGAGTGCTGAGTTTTTTTTTTTTTTTTTCTTCCCGACTTTTCTCCATTTCTATCCCTCTTTTTGGTTTCTGATCTCTGACTTCTAGTCTCCATTTTTAACTTCTTGAGAGAGCTGGAAAGAAAAAAAAAAAAAGGAAGGAACCTTCCTCTCCAAACGTTTATCAGGCGCAGAGGCAGGTCTGTGTTGCCAAAAGGTGGGGGCGTCGTGGGCGTGTTGGGAACACTCCAGGGGTCACGCAGCCGCAGACTAGCCCACATCCAGGGCAGCCCCACGCTGGGGGAGGCAGGCCGGGGCTCTGAGCGGCGTCGGCGGCTCAGAGGGGGCCTGAGCTCACTGGATTACCCCTCCCGGCCGTGCACCTGGTAGGCCCCCCTCCACCTCCTGCTTCTCCTCACTAGCCCATTCCCCGGCCCCCTTGCATCCGGCCCCCGCACTGCAAGCTGTTCCTAATCAATGAGCACGGGAAGTTCGGCCCTCCTATCTCATCACGGGATGTGCTTGGCAGCGGCCGCAACCAGAGCTGCCTCCTCGGGCCGCACAACACGGGGTCCGAGGGGCCCGAGTGCGGCCGCGTCCTCCTGGTGCCAGCTCGGACCTTGCAGTTGTGCAAGGGGTTCCCCGGCCCCTGCGGCCCGGGGCAGACCGGGCGCAAGTTCGCCGCCGCCTCCGCGCCGGCCGCAGCCTGCAGAGGGCAGCTAGCGTTAACTCGCTGTGCCACCTAGCTGCCGAGTCGGGGAGTGCAGTACACCGCTCTCCGGGGGTGCAGATCGCTGAGCCCCAAAGCCCTGGGAAGTCCCTTTCGGTACTTCAGAGCCTTGTGAGTGGGGAATTTGGCACCTGCCAGGCTTGTAGGAAATGGCAACCCATTCCAGTGTTCTTGGATGGAGAATCCTAGGGATGGTGGAGCCTGGTGGGCTGCCGTCTATGGGGTCGCACAGAGTCGGACACGACTGAAGTGACTTAGTAGCAGCAGCAGCAGGCTTGTAGGATCGGTATCATTTTGTCCCCTTAGCGGCTTGAATTGTCCCAGCCCTGAGTCTGGGGAGCTGCCTCTCACACCAGCCTCCATACTCGGTGCAGAAAATGCCCCTCCGCTGTTCTTTAGTATCCCCGCCGTCCCTAAAATATAGTCCCAGAAGCTGGCCCCTTTACCCCATCAGTAGCTCCCTACGTGTGCTTGGCGCTCTATAGTGCATAAAACCTTCCCGCTTCCTTCACTGTAAAAATTCCTGCCCACGTCTCCCCGTGCCCTCTGAGGCAAGCCTGGGATAGTGTTGCACAGAGGAGAGGAGGCCCAGGAGACACACTGGGGGCCTAATAACAGCAGGTCTAGAATTTGGACCCCAGGCTCCTGATTCCAAGCCCAGGGCTCCTTCCAGCAGCCAGAGAGGTCTCAGCCTTCAGGGAGGTCACCCACCTGCCCATCCATTCAACCCTGCCTGGGACCTCAGGGCTCCGAGTTGGAGGTTGGCAAATTCACAAATTCCTCATGTTTTGCCTGGGCAGCTCTGGACGGTGGCTGCCTTTAAAGGCCTCCAGGGTGGGGAGGCCTGTGAGAGCACTCCTCTGCCCTTCCCTTCTCAGGGAAACTCTTGTTCCTTCCTGTGGTCAGTCCAGAACTCGGGCATGGAGGCCAGTGTGTCCAGCCCTGCATCCAGACCCAGTTGGGTTTTACAGGAGTATTAGCTGTTTTAGGTGTTCTCAATCAGTTCCTTGGGTATGTGTGTCGAGGTTTGGGTCTTCAGGAAAGATGTGCTCTCAGGAGAGGCGAGGGGCCAGCTAGTTGTCTCCTGGATGGTCCGTGTGCTCCTCTGTCCATGGGATTCTCCAGGCAAGCATACTGGCGTGGCTGGCCAACCCCTCCTCCAGGGATCTTCCCAACCCAGGGATTGAACCCACGTATCCTGCACTAGCAGGCGGGTTCCTTACGCTGAGCCACCTGGAAAACCCAGACGGTCTATGTAGTTGGAACGATTAGAGGGTTTCTTTGAGTCTTCCACTCAAATTACACTTTCAGGTGTGGGGGAGAGTGTAATGAGCAAAACACTGAGAGACCTTGGACTTGAGGGCCTGATGGTCTGGTGGGGCACTCCTAATCAGAAATCCCTAACCTGGAAGACCCGGTGGTCAGTTTCTTAGGTCTCTCATGCTGTCCAAAATCAGAGTCCAAGTCTGACTCCCCCACACAAGGCAAGCCCCTGCAAGAGGAGCCTCCTCCAGGGTTGCCAGCCTGGGTACTGGGTGCTCTTAGGAGGCTGAGGAAGCTAGAGAACCTGAGGGTGGGAAACAGGTGGCCTCTGTCTGCTTCTGCTTCCCAGAGGAGAACAGAAGTAGGTGGGCTCTTCTCCAGGCCCCCAAGGTCCCCGGATGGATTCTCCCAATGAAAGGGGCAGTGAGAGGCAGGGCGGGACAGGATTCTGCTCACAGTTAGAGAGAGAGGGAACACGGAGGGCAGGGAGGCCAGGGGCACTGATGCTCCCCGATTTCCACCATCCTCTGGCCTACCCAGCTGCCTCTCCAACACTCGAAAAGGCTCCAAGTGCGGAGGCCTCCCCTGCCCAGGTCTGAAAGTGGGTTTCCTAGTCCTGGGGAGTTGATCTTCCCATTTTCTTTTCCTGGTCAGGTATTCCTTCTCTTCATCTCCTCCTTTACCCAGAACATTGTGAGGGTGGGTGGGTAGGGCTTCTGGGCCTGGAGTCTCCCCAGCCCCTCACTTTGTCCAGCACCCTAAGACAGATGCCGGTAGCTAGTGCAGACCAGGCTGTTGTGTTCATGAAGCCACTCCTGAGTAATTCTAGGAAAATGTTCTCCCCTTTTGTTTTTGTTTTTTAATGTATCATTTCCTCCTTTGCTTCCTCTTTCTCTCTCTGCTTTTCCCTCTTTTCCCTGCCTCTTCTCTAACCTTCTATTTCTCTGATTTTTTTTTGGGAGGGGGCCACATTTCATGCAGAATCTTAGTTCCCCAACCAGGGATTGAACCTGTGCCCCCTGAAGTGGAAGCGCAGAGTCTTAACCACTGGATTGCCAGAGAATCCCCTCTGATTCTTTCTATAGCAGACTTCTTTCTTTGAACTACTTGGCTTTGACTGATATTCTGTCTTGGTCCCTCCCTCTCTGTCTGTTAGTTTTAATTTTGTCTTTTTGTCTGTTTCTTGCTCTTGGCTCCACTGCCTCCTTCCCTTACATTCCTGCTTGTCTCAGAAATGTCCCTCAGGTGACCTCCAGAGCCTTTGCCTCCCCTTTCTCATCCCTAGTTGGCATTAGCAGCCAGAGTACTCTGTCCCTTTACAAATAATTAGACCAAGGGCAAGTGTATTGGGGGGTTGGGGGAGAAGGTGACGCCTGGCCCTGGGAGGTAGGGACACTATTAATAGTCCTAAGAGCAGCTGGGGGTGGGGGTGGCTGTCTGGCCGGGCCGGGCCGGGGCAGCTCGAAGGGCCAGAAAGGGCAGCACTGGAAATAGAGTGGCCGGGGCGGGGGAGCCGCTCTGCGGGCCCCTGACCTGGACACGGCCCCTCTGCTGCGGCCCTGCCTTCTCTTGGTGTGGAGGGCATTCTCCACTATCAGTTTTTATCCATCAGGTTGGTGAGGGAGGAGAAGCCTCAGGGCCGGGGGGCCACTTTTCTGGGCCCCCAGCATCACATGACGCCTGGCCCCAGGCCCTCTCAGAAATGTTGGCTCCTGCTGCCGGCTGAGTCGTGGCACCAGCCTGTGCTGCCAGGAGAGGCACCCGGCCGCTTGTGTGGCCACGCCTGTGCCCCGGTGTCCTCAGCTCCCCGTATGCCCAGCGCCCAGCTAGTGTGGGCAGGGCTTTGCGCTCAGCATCCTCAGCATCCTGGGGCACAAGTCTCTCTCTGCCTCCCTGTTAGCCTTGCCGTCTCCTGGCAATCCCTGGCCCTGCCTCTCCCTGACTGTTTCCAATGTGGTATCTGCCCTGGGACTGTGGCCATTGTATTCGGGGAGAGATGTACGCGTAGAAGACATTCTGCTCTGCCCTTTATTTCCCAAGAAGGCTCCCTGCCCCTCTTTGCAGAGGGTAATGGGCCAAGTCTTGAGGGAGCTCCTCTGCTCACTGGCCAGTGGTCTCTAGGGTGAGATACCAAGAACCATCATGTCGAGTGCACGCAATGTATCATAAAGAGTACGAACTCCAGTGGGAGGGGAGCTGTGGGTTAGCCACAGCGTCCCCACCGAGTTGGCATTTGAGCTGAGCCCAGACAGAGTAGGGTTTTAGCTGAGGGAGGTGAAGGGAATCGGTGATCGCACTGGAAAGACAGCTGACGTTCAGGGAACACCTACTGTGAGCCAGGCCCCGGACCGAGCACCTTGTACCCATTTTCTCACTTATTCCTCAGGCAGGAAACCCAGGGGGCAGGCGGCATCTCCATTTTACAGATGAGGAGACAGTTCAGAACTTGGCCAGGACCACTGGGCCCGTAGGTTCCAGAGCATGGATGTGAATTCGGGGGAGCCCCGCTCCACCTGGTGGGCTGCCCTCCTCCTCCCTCCATTTCCCCTTGCCCTTGGTGTGCCCCCCTTTCCCCTCTGTCCTGCAGAAGGATACCTCCCTGGATGGGAGTGGGGTGCCCTCAGGGTGGCCTGAGGTGGAGGGCTCAGGGTGGAGGCAGAGGCAGGCCTGGGACCAAGGGCTCCTGCCTGCCTTTGTCTCACCCCAGGTCTCTCCCTTTGCGGTAGGGGCTGTCTCATTTTCATTCCCTCCATCAACCTACTGGGTGCTTCGCTCTGCACTGGGGTGTCCCTCCTCTCTCCTTTGCTGCACATTCTCTGTCATGCCTGGGGGAGGAGCAGCTGGGCACCCAGGCCCCCCATGCTCCAGTGCCCAGGCCCGATCTCTAGCTCTCCCTGGGCTGGGCGCAGAGCTGACAGTTTCCCCTGGCAGGTGCAGGGCAGAGAACGCTGTGCAGCTCACGCCAGGGAGCAGCCTCACAGGCTTGGAGCCGCCTGCCTGAGCCCAGCCTTCAGATCCACTCTGCTACTCCTCTGGGCACCACATAAGCCCCTGGACTTGCCTTCTCCTCCCTTCCCCCAGTTCCCCTGCCAGGCCATGAGCCCTGCTGTAGCCAGACTCAGCCCTTGCTCCCTAGGGGACCCCCGATAGCAGCTGTGGAGGCAGGGTGGGTTGAGGGGGAAAAGCAGTGCCATCGGGGTCAGAGATGAGAGCCGAGTGTCCCGTTTTGAGTCTACTGGTCCCGGCCTGCCAGATCCCTGTGGCCTGACCTGCTGTCCCCACCCCCACCCCCAATGGCCTTCCTTGAACCTAGGCCCAAGGGGCAGCTGGGGCGGATCTAGACCACGTGTGTGTCGAGGCTGTAACTTGGTCTCTTTCTCTTTCTTGTCTCTTGTCTCTTCCTCCCCGCAACAGGTGACCCGAGTCAAAAGCTTGAGCCCCTTTGGCTCCATGAGGGAAGGAGAAATGAGAGAAGAGAGCAGGGTGATGGGGCAGGGGGTAGGGACATGTCTCCCTGCCTTGCCCCTGCCCACACCCCCACCCACAGCTGCAGAGCTGTGCTTCCTGCTCAGGCTTTTTTGTCCAACCATGTGGGGTCTAGGATGACAGAGGAGAGGAAACCCCAGGATGGCCCCAGGTCCTGTGAGCATACACGCTGGCTCATGGAGGTGGTGGAGGGAAATGGGGGGAAGATTGAAAAGCTCCCGGGCCCGGCCTGGTCGAGCCCAGCCTCCTCTGTCCTCTGGCTGCCCTGCATTCCCAAGGACTTCCTCGGTCTCAAGTCTTCTGTTTGCAGAGACAGGGAGAACCCCTCTGTGACCCGTTCCCCTAGCCCCCCATCCATCTGCTTCTCCCCTCCTCAGGGTGTCTCAGATTCTCGGACTTGGGTTTCAGGAGACACAATAGTTACATTCTCCAGCTCTGATTGCTGCAGGCCAGGCCTCGGCTCCCCTTGAGATTGGGTTTCTCCTGCCCTGGATGCTCCTCAGTTGCAAAGAGAGGGTGTGTGTGTGTGTGTGTGTGTGTGTGTGTGTGTGTGCAGGAGGGCGGGGGGAGGAGGTGTGCCACACTGGGCAGGGCCAGGGATCAGCTCCAGAATTGGTCCTTGAGATGGCACCCCCAGAACAGAGCATACTCTTGCCTGCTTCTCCAACCTCAGGCCTGGGAAGAGCTGGGGGAGGGGAAGGGCAGGCATGCCCAGAGGGCTGGCCTCTCCCTGCCCACCCTCAAAGGCCAGTGGTCTGGATAAAGCCAAAGGAGGTTCCTCTTAGCAGTGAGCGTCCTGACCACCGCTCTTAATACACCAACTCACCCCATCCCTGCTGGACAGCATCAAGTGGTTGGTGGCATCTCTGGGTGTGTGTGTGTGTGTGTGTCTGGATGTAGAGCAAATGTGCGCCCTAGTACATACATGTGCCTGGGTACGCATGTGTCAGTGCAGTTGTGCCTGCATGCCCCTCTCAGCCCCCCCAAAAAATGCACTCAGTCTGTGATGTGCGTGGGGGCAGCCAACCGGTGAATTACATGTGGCCTGTTTCTCGGAGAGAAGTTGTTTGGGGCGGGCGCCGAGGCGGAGCGTGTGCTGCAGTGAGCAGGAATCCCTCCCTCACCTAGTGGGAGCCATAAATATCTCCCTGTCTATGGCTGGGAGTATATATATTAAAAACATGCTGTCAGTTGGAGTTTATGTGTGATTCTGGGCTCCTTCTGGCTGCTGGAGCTTCCCCTCTTACAGCTCTGATGAAGAGGCAGAGGCCTCTCCGAAGCACACACGTGTGCACACGCACACACTTGTGCAAACAGGCAGGACGGGGAGAGGAAAGGGGCCCAAAGAGAGGGAAAGCGAAGGAGAAGGAAGGACAGAGAGAGGGGCATGGAGCCAAGACAGAGCAAAATGAGACCAGAAATAGGATTCCAGAGGGAAAGGCGAGGAGCTGAAGAAAGGAAGTCGAGGGCTTTAATAACTAAGCAGAGGTAGAGGATGAACAGAGCTGCGGGTGAGAAGAACGGTATTTCAGGGCTTAGGGCTGTTCCAGGAGACACAGAAGAACCCTGAGGAAGAGAGGGTCCCATGCTGCCAACCTCTGGCTGAGCCTGGCCTAGGTCGGGGTGCTGCACGAGGCCTCCAGGCTACAAGCGCCGACCGGGGATTGGGGGTGACTGAAGCCGTAAGGGGATGAAGGCAGAGCAGCCTGGGACCTGAGCACCAATCCCATTTCAGAGCCTTGCTCTGCAGAGCCCACTTGGTCCCACATCTAGGAAGAGCCCAGATTCGTCACCTACCCCCACGCAATCCTGCCTTCTGCCCCAGGGTGTGGACTGC
This sequence comes from Bos taurus, assembly GCF_002263795.3. Taxonomy (NCBI): domain Eukaryota; kingdom Metazoa; phylum Chordata; class Mammalia; order Artiodactyla; family Bovidae; genus Bos; species Bos taurus. The sequence continues at coordinate 12,506,052 of NC_037334.1, read as the reverse complement.
ATGAGTACCCCGGTCCCTAGGGGAAGACAGGAAGCAGAGCCTGCGCTCACACACATGCAACGTGAGCCAGCCTGAACACACCCCTCGCCACCCTGGTGGCTTCAAGGACAAGCGGCAGCCTCCAAAATTCTCTTCATCCCCTAAGCCTGGACCAGGCAGAGGCCTGACGCCTGCACGCCCAGGCAGCCATCCTCAGACACAGTGGCTGGACTTGGTTTTGAGGAAGCTGTGTGTGATGGTTGAGTGGAAAGAAGCTTAGAGCCCAGGAGGCACTGTCTGGCCCTGGGCACCAGGATGCGGGAACATGTCACCTCAGGACTGAACGGAGCTTGCGGTGCCTCTGGCCCCTCCATCCCCTCTCCAGTCTCTCCAGAAAGTCAAGGCAGCCTTTGTCCCTGAAGAGAGTTGTAGGCCTGGGGGGCTGGGGTTCAGTCAGGGTGGCCCCAAGCTGGGAGTGGGTGGTTAGGGTCCCTACTGCTTCGGTCTACCAGGCTGGAGAGAAAGCCAAGGCCGGAAATGTTGCCAGGGGACGTGGCCCTGGAAGGCTGGGGAAGCCGAGTGACAGCCTCGGGGGCGTGGGCCGGGCGGGAGAGGATAAAGGATGGAGCCGGGCACCTGCCCGCCTGGTGCCAGCCAACATTTTCTCTGCCCGTCCACCGGCCCACAGGCCACCAGCTGGCCCATTGTCCCCAGTGAGAAAGCAGACACTGGAGGGGGGCTCCCGTGTGGCAGGAGCTTACTCATGCACGCCCGCCTCGTAGGGACTGCCAGGGGACAGCCACCACGCGCTGGGTTGGGGCGAGGGGAGAAGGGGGGTGGCCAGGGGAGGCGCCCTCATGGCGCAGCAGTCAGGGCTCCTCCTGTGCTCTTGGCAGGGGGCAGTGCTCGGGGCCTGCGAACAGGAGATAAAGAGTTCAGGCAGAGGGTTTTCTCTCACTAACCGTGGATTTGTGTGTTTGTTCAGCTGGTGGCTCTGATAAGCCCCATTCTGTGAGATAAAAGCCAAGCAACCATGAGGCGGGGCCTGGGGAGGGGTGTCATAAAGGGGCCTGCCTTTCTGTGTCCCAAGGCCTGGGGTTATTCCCTCCCTTCCCCAGGGAGCCTCGACAGGGAAGGGGGTCAGGCACTGGGGTGTCATGCTCCTTGGGGTGCCAGCCTGGGGTCGAGCTCCTGGTCCCTAGGGGCTGTCCAGAGCAGGCCCGAGCCCCAGGGCACAGCTCCCCAGAGTGCCCATGGCTACAGGAAGCTGGCCTGGTGGGCTCTTGCCTCTGGGTTGGGGGGGCATCTCCTCGCCCTCCCCAGGAGCCTGTCCACCACCGGCCCAGTGCCCCCCCCCAACCCCCGTGTGCCCACGGTGTGCCTCCAAGCTGACTGAGTGGACAAGGGCCTGCCCCCGTCTCTCCCCTTACTGTCCTCGGAGGCCCCTGTCACCTCATGGGGGCAGGGGTCTACGCGGTAAAATAACTGAGGCTCTGGGTCTGGGTCTGGCCTGAGGAGGGGCCTCAGCAACACTGCGTGGCTCACGGGCGGGCCGCAGCCTCGTGCCTCTCGGCCCTTTTCGCTCTGCACGGGCCAGGAGGGGTAAGGGGGCCGCCTGAGCAGGACAGCGGAGCCCCAGCCCCAGCTGCCCCGCTGGCCGGGCCAGCGCCCCTGCCCTCGAGCCCGGGTCCAGGTTTCCAGCGTCTCTGCCTTTTGTCCCGGAGCCGGGCCGCGCTCGCCGGGGGCGGGCGGCAGTGCGGGGCGCCGGCGGGGCCGCCAGCCGTAAGATGGCTGCCAAGGGCTAAGATGGCTGCCAGCAGCGCCCGGAGCACCGCCTGCAGGCGCGTGGCAGCGGGCCTCGCGCGCCGGTCCCCGCTCCTGCCTGCTCCCTTACATGGCGCTAATGGTAATAACAGCAGTAACGTTTCAGGGCAGCGTCCTGGTTCAGAAGGATTTCCTGTCTGTCGCGCTCTCCTGGAGCCCCATTTGTCTCTGCCTCTATCGCTGGCCCACCTCCATCTCTTTGTCGGGTTCTCTCGTCTTTCTGTCCCCGGGCCGGGTGTGCGCATGCGCGTGGCTTTCTGCCTCCACCTGGCCACGTTTGAAGGGCTGAGACCACTCTTAATTGGATGGCCTCCTACCATCCCCCCTACTCCACTGTCCCTGGCCTGGAGGGCTCTGTGCGGACCGAGTTGGTCCTGGGGAACAAGTAGGGCAAAGCCTTTGCAGCAAAGCCTTGACCGTGTGCCCCTCGCTGGGCTCCACACGCGGGTCTTGCAGCTGTGCTTTCTGAGCTGTGAATCTGGGAAAGGACGGCCCTGAGAGACATTAGGCTCGGGGCACTGGTCCACGGAGGCCCTAAGGTGGGCCACCTACTGCCTCAGCCCCTTGCCTGCTCCCTCCTGGACCAGCTGGGGCTTGAATCAGACCCAGAGAGTCAGAAACGGGCTGAGAAGAGAGCAACAAGAAAATTCACATGCAGAGAAAGGCTGCCCTTCCCTGGGGCGTGGGAGGAAGTCCCTCGGGCTCTCTCCAGAGCAGAGTGCCACCACGACAAAGAAGTGGCCTAGGATGGAATTTGCCATCCCTGAAAACGCTGCTAGGGTGGGTGCAAAGGAAGTTGTGGAAGGACACGCCCCAAACACAAGGGGGTGAGGGGTCCTGTTAGCTTATAAACTTCCATTTTCTTGATTTGTGACAGGATTCATTATTATTATCATTTGGAATTTTTAAAAAGTAGAGGCTGGCTAAAAAGGTACTTCCCTGATGGTCCAGTGGTTGAGTCCGCCTTCTAATGCAGGGGATGCGGGTTGGATCCCCGGCTGGGGAACTAAGATCCCACATGATGCCAGGAAACTAACTTCATATGCTGCAACAAAGGTTCCACGTGCCACAACCAAGACCCAACACAGCAAAATAAATGCATAAAAAAAAAAAAAAATTAAGTGAAACAAGATAAAGGATGGGGGAAATGGGGCCTGAAACCATCCTGGGGGCAGCCTGTCTTTTTCCCACTGGCCACATGGATGCAAGAGGCCAGGAACTTGGCTGAGGCATCATAGGGCCTTAGCTCTGAGAAGGCCCCAACACCTGGAGCTCTTCCTTCTTTCCCAAGTGGCTGCAGGATCCCCCCACTTCTATTTCTTGGGCCCACATCACTCTTCAGGAACCTCCTTGCTATTCACTCCCCAATGTGAGCGGTTTGACCGCAAGGTTGGTAGAGGATGGCCTCCGTGGCGAGCGGGCCGGTTGTGGGGTGGCGGGTGAGACCCGGGAGGCAGGGTTGCTCCAAAGAGTGGAGCGAAGCCCTGGCCAATGGGCCCAGTTTTCCGAGGCCACCCCATGTGGTCCCCCCGTGAGCAGCTGATCCTTTGCTGAATGCCTGCCTTTCTCCTGCCCCACAACCTGCCCTGGCCCCCCTCCGCCACCCTCTCGCCAGCTGTCGTGCCCAGGCAAGCATTCTGGAGGTCCCCGTTGTGCCCCTGGCACACAAAGCTTCGAGGACCTGGGGGGCAGGGGCGGGGGGCTTTCCCAAGCTCAGCAAAATATTCACACACACACTCCACCCTGCCCCCAGTCCTCTGTGAGCTCCCACCGCACAATGGGCCCTTGTCTCAGGGCTCCCTCCGAGCAGCTGTGGCACTGGGGCATGAGACAGCCCAGACAGGCTGGCACAGAGCGGGCGACAGCATCAAGGCAGATCTCCCCCCTCCGTGTTGCCAGGCACTGCCTGTATGCATAAAGGTGAGGTGGGGGTGGCGCAGGCAGGCAGCATTGGCTCTAATTAATGAAGGGAGGGAAAGGGCTGCTCCCTCTGGAGCTTGAGTGGGGTAGAAAACGGGGGACCCCTTGGGTCCAACCCAGCTGTGCAAAGGGACAGTCAGGGCTTCTCTCCTGGGCGCCTTCTTGCCCTGACTCTCGGCCAGGGCTGTTCACTCATGGGCTACTCACCCCCAGGGAACTTCAGGCAGTGTTTGGAAACTGGTTTTTGGTTGTCACAACTGGGGTGCTACTGGCATCTAGTGGGAGGGGGCCAGAGATGCTGCCCAGCACCCTGCAGTCTGCAGGGTGGCCTCACCACAGCAGCAGCTATTCTTTTTCTCCTGGCCTCCCTGGGCTGCTCAGGAAGGGAGGGGGAGAGAAGGTGTCCATAGGGCTGGAGGGCAGCTGCTTGCCTGGTGAGCGTAGGGCACTTGGTCTTGACCCATCCCCACCCTTTCTGTCTCCTGCAGAATCCGGACAATCAGATAGTTCAAACCAGCAAGGAGATGCGGACATCAAACCACTGCCCAACGGTCAGTGCCCCCTGCCCTCCTGCCTGAACCCAGCCTCCCTGGCCTGCTGTGTCCACCACATCCCCCAACCTGTACCCTTCTCTGCCCTTCCGGGCCAGGGTGGGCCTGCCCCTGCCAGCCCCTTCACTCAGCTGTCCCTTGACTGAACAGAGGCTGCTGTTCCATGGGGGAGGGCACTCATGGGGGCATACTTCACATCCATGGAGATCTGAGGACCCCTGAAGGCCAGCCTGGGGCTGGAACACGGGTCATGGGATGGAACAAGCTGAGGGTGGGGAGGGATCGGGAGAGATAGGCAGACAGCCCCTCCTGGCCGTGCCTCGACTTGCTCACCTGCCCTTTTTCCTCCTCAGGGCATTTAAGTTTCCAGGACTGTTTTGTGACTTCCGGGGTCTGGAATGTGACGGAGCTGGTGAGAGTATCACAGAGTGAGTCCTTCCTTCTTCTGGGCCAGGGTTGGGTCCGCAGGGATGGGGGTGAGGAGGTGGGACTTGGACCCCATGGAGCCCTGCCATTGATGGGGTCTCAGGTGGGGACGGGCAGGCAGACTTCCTGGGACACTCTTGGCCTCATTGGCACCGGGCTGGGTGGGATGGAGGCATTGGAGAGCCAGAGTGGAGAGCCCCACCTCTGACCTCCACTGCTTTGGAGGAAAAAAAAAAATCATAACCAAGGAATCTTCCCAACAAGCTTCAGCCAGGAGGAGGTTTCCTCAGCAGCCTTCACAGTGAACTCACCCCAGGGCTTCCAGGGAGCTGCTCCCGGCAATGAAACAGCTGCCCATGCTTTCCAGACCTCATCCCACTCTCCCTTCTTACCAGCTCCTGTTGCAACAGCATCAGGGCCCAACTTCTCGCTGGCAGACCTGGAGAGTCCCAGCTACTACAATATCAACCAGGTGGCCCTGGGGCGGCGGTCCATCACCTCCCCTCCCTCCACCAGGTGAGTCCCACGCCCCAGCCTCCCCTCAGCCCCCGAGATGCCTCAGGTGCTCTGGGCAGCATGCTTCAGCACACCACCCCCTGTTGAGGGCATTGGCTCCAGAGCCAGGGCCTGCTCTGCTGCCCACCCCCTGAGCTTTGCACTGGCCTCAGGGACACAAGCTCAAGCGAGGCCATGGCTCTGCCAGGAAGGTGCTCCCTGTGGGGACTGGGGAAGGCCTCTCTCTGGGGGGTGTGACCTTTGAACCCAGACAAAGGGGGGCTGGTACAGGCCTGGGGTGGGCGCTCCAGGCAGAGAGCACCCTCCATCCCAACTGAGGCTGGGCAGGCCGGCAGGACTATCCCACAGTGGGCTTCACAGGTCAGAGGGGTCAAGCAACAGATGCTGGGGATGTGTGTTCTAGAAAGACTTCTAGAAGCAGTGTTCGTGGGCAGGACAGTCAGTTCAAGGCTCTCCCACTCAGGCTGGAAGGCCTGAGTCAGGTGGGGGATCGGCCTGAGAGGAAGGAGTGGAGTTGAGAGCCATTTGGGAGGTAGGCACAGTGGACCCTGGTCAGGGCCAGTCATGCAGGACAGGGTGCGATCCTGTCCCTTTAAAAAAAAAATGAGCATTTTGGTTCATTGTGAGGTTCAAGTATTCATTTTGATATGTTAGAATATTACATTAAAATGTTATGATATTTCTGTGGTTAATCGTATTTTAATATCAAATAACACAGTATCACAATGACTGAGTTTTGCATCACCCCCTGGTGTTTTGCCCCTGGCCAGCGCCTCACTCACCTCCTCTGGCCGTAGGAGCTGATGGGAAGTAGAAGGCGGCTGAGGAGGCAGCTGAGGGCTTGGCCCGCTTCTTGCGCTTGGGTAGCTGGGTAGATGACGGCGGATGGTCCTGTGGGCTGAGAAGGGGCTGTCAGTCTGACCTGGGTGGAGAGCACACAGCGAGTGCCCTGAGATGCTGCTGACAGCGGGCGCCCACTCACCACACGGAGGCCATCAGTGCAGGCTTCCTGGGTCCGGGTCCCAGTCCGGCCACTCGCCTGAGGCCCACCTGACCCCTGTCCTCCTTCCCCAGCACCACCAAGCGCCCTAAGTCCATCGATGACAGTGAGATGGAGAGCCCTGTCGACGACGTCTTCTATCCTGGCACAGGCCGCTCCCCGGCAGCTGGCAGCAGCCAGTCCAGCGGTTGGCCCAACGATGTGGATGCAGGTATGGGCGCCGCCGCGAGGCCCGACCTGGAGCGCAGGTGGCGTGCAGCCTCGTCTCCCCCTCAGTTTCCCTGGCGAGCCTCCCGTGGTGCTTCCTGCTGCCGGTGGCACCGCCTGTCCTCCCCCAGCCCGCTCTTCCAGCGGGCACAGGCCTGGAGAGCAGAGGCGAGCGGGCAGGTTGTCACACGTGGGCAGTAGGGCCCACCGGTGTTGTGGAAGGAAAGCCCTGGCCCTGAGCCTCTGGTGCCCTGCAAGGCGGGCATGGCTTCCCCTTCAGAGCCTCCTCATCCTCCTCCTCCTCTTGGTTTTTCTTCAGGGAGGTTGCCCCCACTCTACCATCTTCATGGTTTAAGGTAGTTTCTCAGACTGGGCGTTCTTGAACATTCCACCATTGTCTGTGGTGGGGCCATCTTGTGCCCTGTGGGGTGTTGGAGCGGCAGCCCTGGCCTCTGCCCACTAGATGCCAGTAGCAAACCTCCTTACTAGGTGTGATGGCCAGAAAGGTCTCTGGACATGGCTGTGTCCTCGTGGGGGCAGAATCTTCCTGAGTTGAGAACCCCTGGTCTAAGGAGGGGCCCAGCTTCACAGAGAGGAGCAGAGCCTAGAAGCAAGTGAGCAGAACTGTTGTCAGGCCTCTCGATCCTCTCACCAGCCCCTTCCTGGTGAGAGGAGGGGCTCACCAGGGGGGCTCTCCTGTTTTGACAGGTGGTGTGGGCACGCCTGGAGAGCCCAAGTGGAGTAGAGGGAGAGAGGGAGGGGTATGTGTGTGTTTGTGTGTGTGTGGTGCACAGGCGTGTGTCAGGAGGCTGCCTGCAGAATGCTTCTGCCTGACACGTTGTTGGTGCAGCCTATGTGTAGCTTCCAGGTACAGGGGTCTTGGGGCCAGCTAGCGCAGACCTCTGTATGGGATGTGTCCATTGTGGTTAGGCCTGGGGATGGAGGCCTTGCTGTGTGGTGCAGGAAGATGAGTGCCGACCTGATAGTCTTTTCCTTGGTATCTTCCAGATGTTGCCAGGCCAGGAAGGGCCAAGCAGATGGGCAGGGGCCAGGGCTGGGGGGAAGGCGAGACCGAAGGGCCAGGAGGAGCATCCTCTCCCCTGCTGCCCTGGCTGCAGCCTCTGGCCTTCGCTCTCTGCACCCTGGGAGGAGGAGGCCTCAGCTCCAGGCCCCGGGCTGAGCCCCGCCCCTGCCGACCTTGCTCTGGGGGCCCCTCTCCGGGCGCCCTTGTGGCCAGCAGGGACCTGAGCCGGCAGGGCACAGACGTGGCCCTGGGGGAGCCTCTGGAGGGGCAGAGACAAGGGGTGGAGAGGCCCTGAAGAATCCCCAGCTGAAGTGCAGTCTTTCCTCAGGGACTGGTGTGCCTAGAGGGCCGTGTCCACTGCTGGCTCCTGAGGCGTGGGCCCCCGGGTTGCTCCACCCAGACCTGGCTCCCAGGAGCCTCCCCTCCCCAGCTCCGGCTCCCTCCTTTCCTGGCTGTCTGCCGCTGAGCCTGCCATTTCCGCTCCCGCCAGCAGTCCCTCCACGCATGGCCCCACGTCCTCCTGTGGCACCCCCGGCTCCCTTGCTTTTTCCCCTCTTTTCTTCCATACTCACCCCCTCCTCCCACCAACACTGCGTTGTTTCCCTGTTCTGGGACAAATCGCCAATTAAGCAGCCCAGCTGCAGGACTGGGAACAGCTGGGGAGGTGCTGTGCGGCCAGGGGGACAGCTGTGCACAGCTGGTGGGGGCGCTCCCCGCCCCCCCCCCAGCATCGTGCCAGCTATCAGGTGGCACACAGCTGCTGCCAGATAACACCTCTGCTGGCGGCTAGGAGTGCGCCCTTCCCCCGCCTCTTCCCTCTGTGGTTAAGACAGCTCTTATTTCTCTCTTCTGCAGCACCCCCCACCCACCCCCAATACACACACCCCACCCAAACTGATTCGATTCGTGTTCCAAAGATGGCAGCTCTGGACACCTGCCCCGACCACACCTTGTCCTTCCAGGACAGGAGACTGGTTCCCCTGGGGGCCCTGGCCTGGGGGCCCTGCTTTGTCTTAGCGTGTTGGATGTCGAGCCCACTGGGTGCAGACATGATCTTGGTTGGCATCATCAGGCTGTTAGAGGTGAGCTCAAATGGGGCGCTCTCTGTGTCCCTGTCTCTTGGCAAATGCCACCTCCCTCTCCAGTCCTGGGAGTAGAACAAAGCCCAGGAATGACCCACCCTGACAGTCCGACCTCTGGGTGCCTGACCAAGGGCATCCTTTCCTGGCTCCTTCTCCCCCAGCTCCCACCCAGGCCCTCCAGCTTCCTCCCTGCTCCCTTGTCGGATTTCATTTCTCCACAGTGGTCCGAAGGGCCCATGGCTGTGCTTTCCCTTCCAGTAAGGAGTCCTGGCTTCTTCCTGGCAGAATGGGACCTGTAGCTCAGGACCCCATGGAGTAGACCCCAGCCTGCCCCCTCCTCAGGGGCCTCCTCACTCTTTTCTTTTTTTTCCTTTGGCTGAGATCTTAGTTTCCCCAGTGGAAGCACAGAGTCTTAGTCACTGGACCCCCAGGGAAGTTCCTGGTCCCTGACTCTGAAGCTGCTCTCCAGGGCTCCTCCCGCACACCTTCCCTGCCCTCTGGTCCTGCCTCCGCGCTTTGATTCTGTGCATCTTGGAGCTCACAATCTGTTTGTTGTGGGGCAAGATGGCCCCGCTTGCTCACGCCCTGCCCAGCGCACCAAAGGGGCTGATTTCCCTCACCTGTCAGCAGCGGATGGTCTGCACTCAGGGCCTGAGAAACAGGGCCTCGATCAGGCAGAGGAGGCTGGGGAGCCCTGAAGGGAAGGGGGCAGCCAGGAGGGGGCTGAGGAGAGAAGGAGTGAGCTGCTGGCTTCCCGCCTCCCCCGCTCCCTTCCTGGCCCAGCTAAACCTGCCCCGTGTTGCTGATTCCTCCCCTCAGGCCCGGCTTCTCTAAAGAAGTCAGGAAAGCTGGACTTCTGCAGTGCCCTCTCCTCTCAGGGCAGCTCCCCGCGCATGGCTTTCACTCACCACCCGCTGCCTGTGCTTGCTGGAGTCAGACCAGGTGAGAAATGGAGGGCCCGGAGGGGGGCAGTGGGGGTGGCAGAGGAGCCCTGCCTGAGGGGTAGCTGGCCAGGGAACCCTGAGTGACAGCCCAGCTCTCTGAACTGGCCTTGGTGTGGCATTGGGTGGGCGTGGGGACGGGCCCTCCCTCCACAGCAGCAGGCTGGCCTTTGGGCCTTCTCACTGTGTTCCCCCACACTCTCCCACTTGCCTCTCACACCCCATGTGCCAGGGTGCACACCTGCTTGTGCGCTGTGTATGCATGTGAGGATGTGTGTCTGCTTATGTTTGTGTGAGGATGCTATGTGCACACATTCGATGTATATGTGTTCGTGTGTTTGCGTGGACGTGTGCACACGTGTGTGCTGTGCATGTGTGCACGCGTGTGTGCTGTGTGCACGTGTGTGCCATGTGCACACATGTGCCGAGTGTGCACACGTGTGCTGTGCGTGCACACGCGACATGTGCACATGTATGTGCTGTGTGTGCTCACGTGCCATGTGCACATTTGTGTGCTGTGTGGCACAGGCCTGTCCTGAGGCCTTGGGCCCACTCCTCCCAGCTCTCCTTGCCTCCCGCCAGCTGTGGATGGGAGAGCACAGGCTTCTGTGTCTGCCCTCCTTCCAGTTCCTCTCTCTCAGTGCCCCAAAGTGCCCAGGGTCTGTTTTCCCTGGCACCAGCCCAGGTTACTCCAAGGGACCCTCACAAGGGCCCAAGCTCCCTGCTCGAGGCCTCCCCGCTCTTTTCCAGAAGTGAAGGACTAGGCCAAGGGGAAAGGAAAGGAGCCGGCGGCTGCCTGCCGGGGGTGGGGGGGGGGGGGCACTCTCTGCTCCAGTCTGGCAGAGAGAGAGCTTGAGGGGAGGGTGCCGCCCAGTTCTGCAGGGGATGGAACCAGGTGGGGAACTGTGGGAGCCTCTTCCCTCTTAAGAGAGGTCTGGACTCTTTCTGAACACTGCCCTGTGTCTGCCCGCCACCTCCCGGGCCCTTGCGTAGGACACGGAGAACATGGAGGGTTACCCTCCTGGCTTCCTCCTCAGGGCCTCCTGGCTGGGAGCCAGCAGAGGGGCAGGGCGTGGTGGCTGTGGGGTGGGGGTGGGGAGCCCAGGCCCTCCGCACAGGCAGGGGAGGGCGGCAGGCCCCGCTCCACTCAGCTTTTATGAACTCCAGAGAGAAGCCAAGTTTCTTTAGGCCCCTAATGAAACCGAGAGCAAGAGCGAGCTGATTGGAAACAGACAGGATAGGGAGGACTTGGCTGGGGAAGGACTGGGGCCTGCTCCGGGGTGGGAGCCGTGCGTCCGAGGCAGTGTGTACGAGCCATGGGGCCCGAGCACAGAAGAATGTGACCTGGGGACCTGCAGCGAGGTGCACACCCAGCCTCATGCAGGACGTGTGTGTGCCCTGTGGAGCCCCCTCTCGCACTGGCACAGGGCCGGGTGTCTGTCCGGAGCCCCACCAAATGGTCTGCCTGCTCCCCAAGGCTCCTGCCCAGGCCCTGTGCCAGGGAGGGGTGTGTGAGGCACTGACCTTGGCGCAGAATGTCAGGGAGCACCTGAAATTTCAGTCACCGAAGTTTATAAATAATATTAAATGCAATGTTCTAAAAATTAAAACAATTGCAAAAGATACATGATGAGAGAATATCAGTATTTTAAATAAAAGGACTGACCTTGTAATTGCATACCCCTGCCTCACCTCACGGGGCTTCCCAGGTGGCGCTAGCGGTAAAGAACCCACCTGCCAATGCAGGACGTAAGAGATGTGGGTTCAGTCCCTGAGTTGGGAAGATCCTGAGGAGGAGGACTTGGCAACCCACTCCAGTATTCTTGCCTGCAGAATCCCATGGACAGAGGAGCCTGGTGGGTTACAGTCCATGGGGTTGCAAAGATTCAGACACAGCTGAGCGACTCAGCACGCACACACGTCTCACCTCACCCTAACTCTGGCCCTGATTCCAATCAAACTTTATTTATAAAGAAAAGCAGCTTGTCTCTGGGCCATCCCTAGTTTTGCCAATTCAACTTTTTAAAATATCACATGCAAATATTATTTACTTTGATTTTACTGAGTGTTTTTGGCACCATCTTACACAGTTTTACACTAGCAGTCAGCGCCTCACTCTCCCTACCCTGGTCCCTGCCCTGCTCCTGCCCCGTTCTCTGGACCCAAAGGGCTCTGACCTGCAGGTCTCCTCGTCTTCAGTGTCCCTCGCCACGGCCTTCTAGGCCCTGACGATGCCCTTTCCTTCCTGCCGCGTGCACGCAGGGAGCCCCCGGGCCACGGCGTCAGCGCTGCACTTCCCCTCCACATCCATCATCCAGCAGTCGAGCCCGTACTTCACGCACCCGACCATCCGCTACCACCACCACCACGGGCAGGACTCGCTGAAGGAGTTTGTGCAGTTTGTGTGCTCGGATGGCTCGGGCCAGGCCACCGGACAGGTGAGTCCAGAGGACCCTACGAGCCCCCCTACAGCTCATCTTTGCGTCTGTCTGTCTGTCTCAGGGCTCACGGGGAGAGGGCCCCAAAGCCGGGAGCCCACCTGGGGCTGGAGCAGCCAAGAGCTGGGACTACCGAACACCTCAGTCTTCTGGATCCGGGAGCAGGGCTCCATGTGTCCGCCTGGGGCCTCTTCATCCTGGTCCAGACAGGACGGGGCAGTGTCTGGGCCCGCCTTGCTTGGGCTCTTTACCCTCCTCTGGTCTTTCCCCGTAGCAGGGGTGAACCAATGATCTGTCCAATCCGGGCCCAGACCCCTTAGCTCCTGACACCCCTCTTAAACCTCAGGGGTGCAAGGATTTGATAGGTTCTAGACCAAGGATTCCCACTGCTGACACCTGGGACTGTTCGTTCTCTGTGGTGTGGGAATGTCCTGTGCGCTCTGGGTGCTCAGCAGCATGCCTGGCCCCCACCCACTTGATGCCAGCGACAGCGCCCTCTGTCCAGCTGTGTTGGTCGTGACGTCTCCAGATTCAGTGTGCTCGGGGGCACCTTCCTCATCCCCAGTGAGAAGCCCTTGGGAGAGGGCAGGCTTCCTTCCACAGGCTGTGTCACGAGACTCCTGTTGGCGGGACTCTTAATGAGGGGCTCTCAGGTCAGTCACAGTTCTGGAATAGTCTTTCTGCTCCTCAGCCTGGGTGAGAGACGGCTCCCCATGGAGCTCTGAGGCCCACTGTCCTTCTCCATCAGCGAGCCCTAGAACAGAGACACAGATCCACTGAGCAGAGAACTATTCCCGATGGCAATGAGCCAACCGTGACCCTTCAGTGGGACAGTGGTCCTTGTGTAGTTCCTGGGAGACCATTCCAGGTTGGGGCATGGTGATCTCTAGAGCTCCGGGAATGTTCTGGAACTCCAGCAGCATGCTATAAGAAGGCCCAGCTGCTTGCCTCCCAGTTGGTCCAGCCTGGAACTGCACCGTGAGAGGTCAGGTGTGGTGGACACTCAAAGTGCCCTGGCAGGGAAAGGCATCCGGAACCCCGTGCCAGAAGCCGCCCCGGGAGAGGGGCGGCCCTCAGCTGTTCAGCCTGATGCTGCCGCAGGGCGCTTGCGTAGTGCTGGTGGCTCGATGTGGGACAGGGCTGCAGCTTGGCCCCCTTGTTCTTGCTGTCCAGGGCAGAGGCCAGTCTTCTTCCCTCCCTCCTGCTCTTCTCCCCTTTTCTGCTTTTCTCATCTTTTTTTCCCCTTTTTTTCCCCTCTGCCCTGCGAGGGTTTCTTTTGCTGGCTCTGTAGCTCCTTGGTATATGCAGAGTTTTGCCCACCTCTCTGGACAAGCTCTGTCCACTTGTAGGGGCATTGAGGGAAAAGTGGACACGATTCGCAACAGCTTCTGTGCTTCCTTCAGAGATGCCAGTGGAGTCTATGGGAGCTGCCAGCCTGTATCCCAGCCCCAGGAATCGTGGATTCTGGAATCTGGATCAGAGAGGCTAGGAATCTTGCTGTTCCTGCTTCTCAGCTATGGGGGCATCTGGGGTTTCAATTGAAATATGACCCACCTGGGGAACTGACTTAGCCCAGAGAACCAAAGCTAACCCACAGGACCCTCAAGGGTGTGGGTCAGTCCATCCCTGGGCATCCTGACAGCCCCTTGACTTGAGCACTCAAGATCAAGGGCTCAGGAAGTCCATGGCCATCCAGTGGTTATGACTCCGCGCTTTCATGGCCAAAGGCCTGGGTTCAGTACCTGGTCAAGGAACTAAGATCCTGCAAGCTGTGTGGCATGGCAAACAAAGAAAAGATCAAGGGCTCCTTGGCCTCCAAAGTTCTCTTCTCAAGGCAGGTGCTTGCTCTGAGTAGACCGTTGACAAAAAGCTATTTATTGACAGGGGAGCAAACAGCCCCTCTGATTAAAGAGAAAGTCTAGTTTGGCTGGAGAGCAGTCTCTATAGGTTTCCTCTGTGGCCTGTTGTGCCCGAGAGTTGGGTCTGGGGTGGAAGTCTGCAGTGAGCCTGCTCCTTGAGGTCTGGTTTCTGAGAGGAGACTAGAGATGGCACTGTGGAGTGGAGGAGGAGCCAGAGGCCCTGGGCTCTGCAGCTGACCTGGTGGCAGAGGGTGGGGGTACTGGACTGTGCTTGCACCACAGCCACCCCAGAGAGGTAGTTCTTAGTCACAGAGTGTGTGAGAGTGACTTGGAGGTGACACACACGTGGCTGGGCCTCATCTAAGTTTGACTCAGCAGCTCTGGTGTGGGGTGTAGAATCTGCATTTCTCCCCAAGTTCCCAGGCGACGCTGCTGCTTCTGGTCAGGGGACCCACTTCGAGAACCACTGATGTAGAGACTAGAGGAGTAAATTATAACTTCCTGAGAATCTGAAGTTATGAACCATCTTTGCAGAACATTACATGCATACAAAATTTTACAGTGTGCAGAATGGTTCCCAGGTACCTCTGAGACCCCAGTATAAGTCCCTGACTGAGAAAATCAGATCAGTAAAGACCAAGGCCAAGTGGAGATCCACTTAGGGCAGGGATCCCCAGCCTCTGGGCTATGAACCAGTACCTCCTGTCAGATCAGCAGTGGCATTAGGTTAGAAATAAAGTGCACAATACATGTAATGCACTTGAATCATCCCGAAACCATCCCCTTCTCCCCCAAGTCCGTGGACAATTTGTCTCCCACGAATCCAATCCTGGTGCCAAAAAGGTTGGGAACTGCTGATTATAAGACACGCCAAGGGCAGAAAGAGGGTGCCCAGTTAGCTGTATTTCTGGCATAGAGAAGAGACCGCCAAGTGAGCACGATAGAGAAGATCCAGGGACTGATGGGAGGCCATGGCTCTGAGAGGCACAAAGCCTGGTTCCAGCTCGGCCTCGCTCTCCAGTTGCAGAGTGGCCAGGCCCGCATCTTCATCTGTCAGATGAAAGGGAGGTGCTATCCCAGCTTCTAGTTTACTTCTAAGCTCTTAACTCACAATGTCTTAAGGCACCACAAAGTCCCAAGATCTTGAGATTTTTTAAAACTTCAACTCGTACCCCAACCAGAGCGGAGACAGCCTAGCCTGGTTGGGACTTGCTTCTAGAATCTGAATGTTGTAAATCAGCAGCTTTCCATGTCTGGCCGTATCGGGCTAGGATTTGTTTTATCAGATGAGATTAGTGATTCAGATCCTCCTCGGGGGAGACAGGCTCTTGGGGAAGCAGAGGCCACCCTGTGGGAGCAGCAGCTGCCCAGAAAGCTGCCATGTCCCGGCCACCCCTGGAGCCCAAGCTCAGGACAGCCTGGAGAGGAGTAAGACTGTGATGGGTTGGGGCCATTCTACTTCCTGTCCTGATGGAAGAGCAAGATAGGAACCAGATAGGCTGTGGAAATGAGGGAACGCAGTTGCCACTTCTGTGTCAGCCTCACCCTGCAGAGCTGGTGGCATGCTCTTGCTTGGAACCAACAGCCTGACCGGGGAGACAATGTTTTATGTCAGATGTCATCGTAGCTATGGAAGGTTTTGGGGCACTGGGGTGTCTGAACTCCTTTGGATTTGGGAAGAAGGTTGATAAGTCTCTGGGTCCATGGAATCAGACAGACGTGGCCATGAACTTCAGGCCTTTCCCATCGCAGCGTGGCTAGAACGTTTAACCATGAGGAGCCTCAGTTTCCTCTGTTGTGAACGGGGGAGAGTGGCGCTTCCCTTCTCCTAAGGGTTCGGGACCATCAGCCTGTGGACCACTGGGCCTTGGTCCTGGGGGTCCATAGGGTGGGTGTCAGGCAGCATCTTCAGCCTCCACACCCTCAAGTTGTGTCAACCAGAATGTCTCCAGATACCGTCAGTACCCCTGGGGGACAGGCAGGAACAAGAACCACTACCTTAGAGGTGGTTAGAGGACTGGACAGCCTGGGTGAGGTGCCTGGTTCAGTGACAGGTGCTGAGCTGAAGAGCACTCTCTGCAGAGGGGAGGCCCCTTGGAGTCTCATGTTCATAGTCTAGGAGACATCAGTCAGGATCGAAGGATGACAGAGCTGGAGACAGAGTAGGGCTGGATTCTACAGGGTTTGCTAACAGGAGGAAGAGCTTGTGAACTTCCCATGGTCTTAAACCTGGGGGTGCTAGGAGGACAGAGGTTTGAGCCACAGGAGAGAGGCCAGTTTAGGAGGAAGAGTTTTGGCCTGGCCCCCGTGAGCCCAGGCTGCAGGTGGTCATAGTGAGCACTGCCTGGAGCAGCAGGAGGTACAAAGTCCAGGAAAGCTGTGTCTGCCAGGAGCCAGGGACCTCTGCCCCTCTCTGTGGGGCCGTCATGCCCTGAACCCCAGAGGCTGATGAACACAAGGCCACACGTGGGGCCTGGAGGAGGAAACTCAAGTTTAAGGCACAAGAGGGAGTAATGGACAATTTGTGGCTTTGGTAGCTGGTCCCGGCTTCTGGGGGAACTGGGGCTGCCAGCAATGGGATTTCCTCTTGGGCTGCTCTGTAGCAGATAGGCTAGCATCCACTGTCCTCAGGCACATGCCCTGGCTTCCCCCTGAGGCCATGACACGGGGCACGCGCTGGTGGGCCCATGGTCCTTGGTTGGGTCAGCTGATCCTACCCCAGGAGCCCACCCAGGGGAGGCACGTGTGTGTTTTGGGGGAGCACAGGGAGTAAGCTGGTGCATCTTTGCTGCCATAGGAGAAAGTCTTCAGAGTGTGACAGTTCAGAGCGCAGCTGCTTGTATAGTTAAATGGCAAGTTTTGGTACCTGAAACCTGTTCCCTGAGAAATAACAAACCACCCGTCGGACATCCCCCTTCCTCCCTCCCACCACTTCGAAAGAGGACTGCGGAAAAAAAAAAAAAGAGAAACACTTGAGAGACCAAATAGAGGCCTCATGCCCTCACCAACCTGGCGCCCTGGAGGAGAACCCCACCCCGCATCTTCCGCCGGGAGCGCCACCGGCTCTCAGGAGCGAGCTGGCGTGTCCGCGCAGGGGAGCGTGTGTCTGTGTGTGATGTGCCTTCATGCGTCACTCTATTTATGTTGTTCGCAGCCCAACGGTAGCGGCCAGGGCAAAGTCCCGGGGTCATTTTTGCTACCACCGCCGCCTCCAGTGGCCAGACCTGTGCCCCTTCCTATGCCTGATTCCAAATCCACCAGCACTGCCCCAGACGGCGCCGCCTTGACTCCTCCGTCACCTTGTAAGTGGACGATGAAACCGAAACCACAACGCCCAGCATCCCCGGCCCGTCCAAACAGTCTCCACTGCAAAAAGAAGAGTCCCCTCCCTCACTGCCAAAGCCCCCCAACCCAGAGTGCCTCCCACCCAGATGAGGACAGAGCTGAGCCCCCCGACCTTGGCCTCTGGGGCCTTAGTTGCACCAGCCAGCACCCCACGAGCCCCGCTGCCCGCCCACTGCTCCCAGCTGGGGCCCCTGGCCCAGGCCCCTCCGGGGGGCGGGAGAGGGGGCACAGTGGGGGCACCCAGGCCAGGGGTGCTGGCCAGGGTGGGCGGGGGGAGGGGAGGCACAGCCATGCCATCTTCATGCCTAACTGCTGTTTTTTTTCATTTTTCGTTTTTTCGTTTTTTGATTTTTTGTTGTTTCGTTGTGCCCCTCCCCCCACACCAAGAAAATTGAATGTGACCACAAGGCGACGCCACCATCCCCTTTTTGCCTTGCCCCCTCACCTTCATTCTGGGCCCCTCAGGCCTCTAAAGTTGCAGCAGGCCAGCCCCTGATCCCCTCCCCTCCAGCCTTCAGTCTCACATTTGGTTTCTCGTTGTTCCTCTTTTTTTTTTTACCCTCCCTCCCATCCCTCCCTTTCCCTCAATTTCTTCCCAGGTTGGATGTTCCAAGAACAAGGAAGGGCTCTGGACCTTGGCTTACTTCATCTCTTTCTTTCTCTCTCTCTCTTTTTTTTTAAACCGATGACAAATTTTGTCAAAGGGAAGAGAAAAATCTGAGTTGAGAGGCCCCAGCTAGACCCGACGACGCATGAAGGACAGGAGAGGCGGAGGGTGGGCGGTGTGCCGTCTGGGGGACAGTGGGCGGGGGTGGGCAGCGCTCGGGGCTGGCAGGCTGTGGGCCAGGACTCGGGGATGGCGGCGGAAGGGGCGGCCCATCTCACCACTCTTCTCGGCCTCGCGCTCTCTGCCTCACCTTCTTTTTTCATGGTTTGAGTTCTTTTCCCCTCTTCATCCTCTTCACGTCATCTTCTCATCTGCATTTGCCACAAGACACGAAGTCATGGTCATGGTCATTGGAGGTGGGCAGGGTGGGAGGGGGGCCAGGCTGCAGGGTGGCTGGGGGCCGCTTATGGACAGAATCTGGTGAGCACGGGGTCCCTGGGGTGTATCCTGTGCTGGGAGGGATGGGAGGGGGACTCCCAGTTAGCCTGTGACACTCCTCATCCCTTCTGGGGGCTTCCTTCCTCCCAGGGTACAGGGCCGGCTCCTTCCCGTAGGGCTCCAGCCAGACAACCCAGAAGAGCTCCAGAATGTTTGGCCCGTTTGCCCCCTCAGGCCTCAGAACAACTGCCTCTGCTGCCCACACCCTGGGGCTTTGCCAGGCCCTCCGGCCTCCTCCTTCTCTGCACGTGGGCCCATCTTGGTCCCTGGGAACCGCAGGACCATAGGAGCTGGCTCATCCATCAGAGGAGGAGAATGCCTGCCAGGCCTGAGCCCTGCCACCCCTGCGCCTGAGCCAGCAGCCAGCTCCCAGACCCTCTCTGACCTGTCCCACCCAGCTTAGCCCTCTACTGGGACCCTTCAAGTTCCCCAAGCCACGGGCCCAGACCTTGGGCCCAGGGTGGTAAGCGGTGCAGCACCCAACTAGGCGCCCCTGTTGGAGGCGTAGCCCGGCTGAGATGGCCTTCTCCCAGCAGGTTGGGGCCAGTCCCCAGAGCTCCCAGCCTCCTGGGCTCCCTTCTCTCCAAAAGCAAGAGGCCCAGCAGGAAAGCAAGTGTTCTTACTTCAGGGAGGAGGGGACAGAACTGGGTCCACTGAGCCACAGCTAGAGCCTCCAGGGCCACAAAGGAGCTTCCCTGGCTGCAGCAGATGGAGTGCCGGGGCTGGGGGACCGCGAGCTCCTGGTCAGTGAGAGGATAAGGGGGCCCCTCCGGCCTGGCCTTCCCGCCGCCAGCCTCAGCCCAGGCAGCATGGTCTAACCCAGTCTCTCCCTCTCTCAGCAGCCCTGTGGGGCAGTGCCCGGGTGGGCCCCCAGTCCTCACGGGGTCTCTCCCTCTCTCCCCTGCTCCCCACAGCATTCGCAACGACAGGCGCCTCCTCTGCCAACCGGTTTGTCAGCATCGGACCCCGGGACGGCAACTTTCTGAACATCCCACAGCAGTCTCAGGTAGGAGGCCCTGCCCACTGAGTGGACACAGGGGTGGGGGCCTTCCGGTGTTCTGGAGGAGGCCAGGGTCCTCGGGGCAGTTGGGAGAAGAGGCCGGGGCAGGGCTGGAGGGCTCAGGCTTTGCACGCCCAGCTGAGCCTGCCTCCCCAGGCAGCCCCCAGGCCCCCTGGCTAATCAGCTAATTGGATAATTAGCTCTGACAGCCCTGGCCCTGGGGAAGGCAGCCAAGGACCCAAGGCTAGAGGCGCTCTGGGCCAGGCCTGGTGGAAGGGAAGGTGGAAGTGGGAGGCTCCATCAGGAGGACAAGGTCTGCCCGGTTGCTTTCCTGCCGCTCTGGGGCATGTGCTTGCCCCTGGCCCTCCCCTCTCCTTGGATTTGGGTGGGCCACGTGCCCAGAGACTCTGGCACTGGGGGTGAGGCAGGGCCCAAAGCTGCCCTGGAGGTACCTCCCCCATGTCCTGTGAATCCTGTCAGAGGGGTGGCCAGGCTGTTGGAGCCGCTAGTCCTGCTCCCATCTGCCCCTGGTTCTCACGAGGAAATGTACCCCCAGCCCCGCTGCTGGAGGCTCCTGGACCCGGCTTTGCGCAGGCGTCTTTGCACCCTGGTGCTCGCAGGCCTTCTGCCCTATTCCAGTCCCTGGGAGGCTGGCGCCCACCTGTAGAACCCAGGGCCCTCAGGGCACAGGCGGGACCAGCCCCAGGAGCAGGGCCCAGGCAGCGTTTACAGTGTGGGCTTCTGGGGAGTGGAGGGAGAACAGGCAAAGATCTTTTTCTTTTGCACATTCGACAAAAACATCGCCCTGTGAGCCCAGAGCCTTGGAGGCTTCCTTAGCCCCCGGGCCACCTCTTTCAGCCTCCGCTCTCTCTTTGCTCTGAGGCCCAGGTCCAAAGAAAGTTGGTGGATGGAAGTTTTGTGTGTGTGGTTTAAGGTTTTGTTTTTTTCCCTTTTCCTTTCCCTCCCTAAAAAAAAAAAGCCAAAAACTT
Organism: Bos taurus; assembly: GCF_002263795.3. Lineage (NCBI taxonomy): Eukaryota > Metazoa > Chordata > Mammalia > Artiodactyla > Bovidae > Bos > Bos taurus. Next base: position 12,485,846 of record NC_037334.1, on the reverse strand, counting down.
TGTCAGACTTCAAACTTCAGAGCTCCCTAGTGGCAAGGAGGGGAGGGGAGGAGAACTTCAGCCCCCTCCAGCTTCCCACCCCCTTTCCCCAGAGTCACGTCTGACCCGTCTGGTTTCCAGGAGCAACCAGACATGATGTAACACCCAGATGAACTTGAACTTGGGGGTGTTGAGAAGAAAAACAATGGCTTCGAGCAGGGGCTGGAGCCAGCCCCCTCCGCTCTGTGCCAGGGAGGCTGCGAGAGCCCTGCTGGTAGAGGGCAGGAGGGGGTGCCAGAGGAAGGGACAGCAGGCGGGCCTCCCCTCCTGGCTCGGGGCTGGCACCAGGCGGCAGGGCTCCAGCGTGCCGGCCTGCCCACCCTCCCTCCTCCTACTGCCCGCCCTGTAGCTCTGACTGTATAGTATGTTCGTGCTTGCTCACTCTCGGGGACCACAGCCACGAGCCCTCCCTCCCCGTTCACCCCATTTCCGCCTCCTCATGCTCTCCCTGCTTCACTTTCTCTGCTCACTTTGGTTGGATAGTGGGGCCAACTCAGAATCTGAGACAAGTTTGGGAAACATTTTTTCTTCCCCTGGTTCCTACAAGGAGCTTTGGGGCCCAGGGCCTTGAGCAGGCAGGTGTGTCTGGGGATGGGGGTTGGGGGCCAGAGGAGTCGGACAAGCTGATCAGGGAGCCCTTAGGCCTGGGGGCAGGCAGGCTGCTGCAGCGGGTGCAGGGGGTACAGTGGGGGGTGGTTTCCACAGTAACCAGTGACTTTAGCCGATCTCTGGAGCACCAGATGGAGAGAGAACAATAGAATGAGGGAAGAAAAGAGAATTTTAGCAATTTTGTCATTCCCTGGGCAGCGCTTTTTACTTAGTTTTAATCAATTTTGGACCTGGCTCAGGAAACAGGGAGGGGTGAGCAGAAAAAGCCACTCCGGGCTTGGCAGCAGACCTCCCGTTCCCGGGACCCGCGGGGCAGCACCAGGGAGTCCCACTGGAGTTGTTTTTGTCCCTAACTCTAGGCCTGGAACTGGAACTGGAGTCTTCCTCCACTGAGGGGGCCCTCAACCTGAGCACTGGTGGTTGTCCCCCCCACCCCCCACTGCCACCGTGCAGCTCAGGAGACCCCCACAGGGGACAGCCTGGGGCCTTGGTCTGGCCTGCCGTGGGCAGAGGGGCCAAACAGGCCCTCCCTGCCCCGTTGTCCCAGCCTCTTCCCGCTCAGGAAGCGGGGAGGGGTGGGCTCACAGCCAGGGAGGTGGTGTAAGGGTGCCAGTGTAGTCCCTCCTTGGCGTCCCAGGGAACACTCAGCACTCGAGCTTGCAGGGCCCAGGGCCTCACCCAGGAAGCTCCCCTCTCCCTCGGGCCAGAAGCCTGCTGCTGCAGCCGCCCTCCCCCAGGCACTCTGGGAAGGCCTCAGCCCTGGCTTCTGCCCACACCTTACCAGGCCCCCCTGCGCCTCCTTCTGGCCTCAAATCAGTTGATGGGGTTGGATTCTGGGTAGGGGCTCCAGGGGCTCCCCCGCAGGAAGGCAGGTCTCTGTGCGTGTTGTCCACACATGGCAGGAAGCGTGGTGTCTTCACCTGCCCAGGAAATGCTAGCAGTGCCCCCAGTCACCATGGCAACCCCAAACCCCCACATGGCCAAGTGCTCCCCCATCTGCACTGTCTAGTGTGGTAGCCACTGGCCACATATGGCTGTTCAAATAACTAGAGAGAAATTGAGACCCTCGGGCACACTAGACGCATTTCAACTGCTTAGAAGCCATGTGTTACTGGTGGTTACTGCGTTGGACGGCACAACTAGAGAATATTTCCATCATCCCAGAAAGTTCTAGATGATCTCCGAGGCCCTTTCTTTCTTCTTTTTTCCAGTTTTACTGAGATATAATTGACAGATGGTCTTGTATAAGTTTAAGGTGTACAACAGAACAATTTGACTCACATACCTCAGGAAGTGACTCCCACAACATGTCTAGCAAACGTCCATTCGCTCATAGAATCAGGGCCCTTTCTAACTCTAAAACTTGAAGTCTCCACCTCACAGTGGACGATGGCCTGCAGTTCCAAACCAGAGCCTGACCAGGAGGCAGAATCTGTGTGACTGAAACACATCTTTTAAATATTGGAAATTTTCACATGAAATTGTCTGGACTTTCAGCTTCTTTTGAAAAATTGGCTGACCTAGCCACCCTAGGCCCTCACCCCAACGTGGCCGCCTTGGCTGCAGCCTTGGCAAAGTGCGGGTGTCCTGGTCACCATAGACCCTGCCTCCCTGGGAACGCGCCACACAGCAGTGAGGAGCATGGACTCGAAGCTGCCCCCTGCATCGAGTCCCTGCTCGGCAGTGTGGGCTGTGTGGCCTTGGGCAGGACAGCCGCCCTCCCTTCACCTGGCTTCTGTGCAGGGTTGGAGTGGGGATGCATACAGAATGCGTCTGTACCTGTGCGTGCTCTGTAGTTAGCTGTGCTTGGCCTCTGCTGACCTGAGTCTGTGACCCAGTGCCTGGGAGACCCCAGGATGCATTTTGTTCAAGGACTCCTTCAATTTTGTCCCAAGGGTACCACCAGGCACTGTAGACCATAGAGGAGCCCCGCCCCCCACCACCCCATCCTTCTGGCCATGAGGTGGGGCCAGCGCCTTTTGTGCAGGGTACTGCCAGGCAGCCCAGTCCCGGGGGTCCACCCTGGGTGTGTTTTGTGCTTAGTGGCTGCCAGAGCGTTTGTGGGAAGGCGGCGCCCCCTGCTGGCATCCTGAGGGAAGCAGCTGCCCCCTGGAGGAGCCTCAGGTTGTTCCCCAGGGCGTGGTGCCCACTGGGCTACTGATCCCTTCCCCTGGGCCTGGTACTGTGAGGGACAAAAGTCATGTGGTACCCACTCCTCCCCAGCCTTTCAGCCTGTGGGACCTTAGCTGAGGTATACAGATGGGAATTTCTGCTTTTAATCCAAAGAGACAGAAAGAAAACTCAGCAAGAAGCTGGGCTTGCCCCACCCCACTCCCCAAACCCCTCTGGGGACAAAAGCTGTAGCTTGGCATACTCCCCCCTGCTCCAGGACCCACACAAAAACCTAACAATTGGAAACATGGCCAGATCCCAGGTCTGTGCCCATGCCAGCGCCAGCCATGGGGGTCCCACCCGCTGGGCACTGTGCCCACGGGAAGGCCAGCTGGACTCTAGCACTGCAGGCGGGTCTCTTGGGGGAGTAGGATTCCCATAGGAGGGACCCTTGCGGGAGGTGTTGGTGTCCTTGACTCGACTGGAGCTGGAACCCCCCTGGGGCTTTAAGAACCAATCTGGAGTCCCAGGACCAGGTAGGGGCAAGAAGGCACCGACCCCTGCTCATCTCAATATCACCTCTTTTTTTGTTTGTCCTATTTCAGTCCTGGTTCCTCTGATAAGATCGACAAAAGAAATGACAAAATGAAAAGAAGAGGTTCCTCAAACGGGGGGAGAAGAAATTTTGAGACGTGGAAAAAAATCCCCCAGCCCAGCCCAGCCCCACCGAAAAGCAAAAATTAGACGTCGTCAGCCACTCAGCCCTTCTCTCCTCCAGCCCGGGGACCCCTGCAGGCCCCCAGAAGCAGCTCAGTTCTCAGAGAGCCTCGGAAGAGGTCTCGGTGGAGCTGTGCGCCAGCAGCCAAGCAGAAAGAAACATGCAAAACGGACTCTGTCAAATAGAGGACAGAAAGAAAGGATGCAGAACTGCCTTCCTCCCCCCACATCCCGTCCCGGCCTTCTGGGGAAGGAGCAAAATCCCCAAACAAAGCAACCAGCACAATTCTGAAGGGGCCTGTCCCCTACCCTCACCCTTCCCAGGGGAACCCCACCCTTGACTCCAGCCGGAGCTTCACTTGGGAGCTCAGAGGACCAGCTTGTAAAGATGATGGGGTGCAGATCCCCAGGGCTCTCCCCTGCAGACTCCACCCCCTCTCTCCCTCCCTCCCCGCCTTTCCTCTGGCTTCTTGGCCTGGACTGGGTGAGGCAGGGTAGCCTTGAGATCCCACTGCCCCTCCTTTGGGCTAGAAGTGTCCCCCCCAACCCTGGCTAGGAAAGGGGCATCTCCTGGAGCTAGTTTCATGCTTCCAGAAAGGAGGGTGTTCTGCCACCCCACCCTGAGCTGCAGGGCCAGTTCCCCAGGCCCCAAGCCCCTCTGTACAGTCCATAGGAGAAAAATTGGAATGCTTTTCCAGAGGGCCCCTCCCAGCCCGGGACAGGTGCCCTCTCCCCTCTCTCCTGAGGCAGGCCAGGAAGGTCGCTGTCCTGGCCGGCCACGAGTGAGGGGAGCCGGGCCCCCAGGTGGCGCCCACACCCCAGCCCCGCATGCGGGTGCCCATGCTCGGCCCCATCGGTCCCCGCCCCTGCCCCTCCCGCAGACAGCCCTGCCGCGGCGGGGCCGGAGAGTGGAGCAGAAAGGGGACCCCGGAGTCGAGCGAGAGTGAGGCAGCCGCCGCCGCTGCCGTCGGCTAAACCTCCACCTGCGCTAGGTAGGCGTCCTGCTCGCCGACTTTCAGTTCCTTTGGAGGGTGTTGGGTGTCGTCCTTTTTCAAAAAGTGTTTTGGAGCTTTCTCTGCCCTACCCCCCCTTTCCCCACCACACCACCCCCATGGCCACTTCTCTCTGGATTTCAGCTGTAATGTCTTTACTCTTTATTTAGGGGTGGGGCATTCATTGTTTCGGTTTTTGCTGTTGCAATTGGGAACCCCTCCATTTGAGCAACTTGGGAACAATTTGATAACACACCGCAAGAAGTAGCTCTTCCCCCCCCCTCCCCACCGCAGCCCCCTCCTCCTCCAAGGGATGGTTGGGGGCATGTCCAGAGGGTCTTCAGAAGCCCCCCGGGAGGGATGGGAGCAAGAGCACGCCCAGCCCCCTCCAGGGTGTGGCTTGGCCCCGCTGGCTTGTCTTTCTGTGCCTTACTCCCTCCTCCCTGCATCTCCCTCCTGCGCCCCTTTCTGGAGTCCTTGTGCCTCTCTCTTTCTCTCTCCTTAACTGTATGAAAACACAAAGCACAGGTCAGGATCCTCTGAAAGTCAAGCAACCCAACATTGCACCACATAGGGGTGGGTTTTGGGCTTTATTTATTGTGAATCTAGTTTGTGAGGCTGTGGCCCCAAGCGAAGGGAGGGAAGGAGGGGAGGGAGGAGGCTGGGGAGGAGCGGAGGGCCCTCACCTAGGGCTAAAGGGGCCGGCGAGCGGTCGCCTCCTCCCCAGCTGGAACCAAGGAGGTGGCTGGCCCCAGGGGTGGCTTTTGTTGGAAGTCGAGCGAAGCCCCTCCCCCATCCGCGTGCAGCCCTCGGGGAGGACTGGGTCTGAGAAGCAGGGGACGGGGGAACCCGCGGGAGCCTGGGGGTCGTGGGGAGTAGGGCGGGGGGTGGTGGGGGGCCGGGTGGGCCGGGCGTGACGCGCGGTCAAAGTGCAATGATTTTTCAGTTTGGTTGGCTAAACAGGGTCAGAGCTGAGAGGGGAGCAGAAGGGACCCCGTCCCCCTGCCCGGCCGCGCGCGCCCCTTCCCTCGAAGACAATCGGGGCGGCGGGCGCGGTGGGCCCTCGGGGGCAGGGGGTCTGCGGGGCGCCCGCCCAGGCGAGGTCGGAAGCTGCAGGCCAGCTGGGCCGGGGCGGGAGCGCGCCCTGTAGGGCTGCCCGGGTGGGCACGGGGGTGGGGGGCCGCTCCTTTCCTAAGTGTCGTTGTGAGGGGCAGACGAGGGCGACAGGAGATGTGGGGACGTGTTAGAAGAGAAAAAAAAAAAAAACCCACAAAAATATATATGGGGGAAATGAACTTTTTTTTTTTTCATTGAACCAAGTGCAATGCATCAGAGAGTTTTCCTATCTTTGTATGTTAAGAGATTAAGAAAAAAATTCTATTTTTGTTGTAATGTCCTCGCGGCTCTGGGGACGCTAAAAGAACCGGGCCTGCCCCGCCCTGTGCGGGGATAACGAAAGCTGAGTGTTTTTTCCTTTTTTTTCGTTCGTTTTCAGTTTTTTTTTTTTTTTTTAAGTCGTTTTCCTGCGTTGACGAGGATGATCTGGGGTTTTTATTTGCTTCGTCGTTCGTTCTCGGTTTCGGTGGGAGGGCTGAAGGAAACGTTCACATTTTAGAATTAAAAAAAAAAAAAAACCTCGACATTAAAAATCAACACAAGATCAAAAAGGAAAAGGACGAGAGAAAATTATTTTAAAGATAATTCAACATAAAAACCCTGGTGCTTCTTACATTATAAAGTACGTTTTAAAAAACCCACAAACTATTATACATAAGTTTATGAATCAATTAAATATCCTGCACTTGTTAGGAACACGCATATCCCTTCTTTGTTGAGTTTAACGGAACGGGACAGCGGCGTGCGCCCGGCGGCGGGCTGCTCTGGCCGCGGGTCTCCCCGGGCGTCCCTTCCCTGGGGCCCAGCGCCCCCTCCTCGCCCGATCCACGGTCCGGGCCCGGGGGCGCGGCGGCGGGTCCCCAGCCCCTCCCCCGCAGAGGTCAATGCCAACGAACAAAGGTCCCCTCCCTCCCTCAGAGGTCCCCAAAGCGTCCTTCTTTGAGCCAGACGCCAACTTGACCCTCACCAGCATTATCAGGAGCGCGCTCGGCAAGTTGGTAGTTTCTTCCCCACCCCACCCTCCCCGTTCCCCGGCGCCCGCGACTCGACATCACTTCTCCCACCCCCGCCCCCCACCACCGTCACCCTCCGGGGAGCACGGGGAAGGCTCGACGCTCCAGGATAGGACCAGCCAAGCTGACAGGTCGATTCGCCCAGGCCCGCGCACGCACGCACGCACGCACACGGCCCCGCACACAGCCCCATCTTACCCACCCTGCAACCAACCCCCGTCGACTGCCTTACACACCCGCCCCCGCGCTGGCCGGCCGACCTAGTGCCTTGTTCTCACCCCCGTGCTGGCGGAGCGGACGCCGCGCTCTGGGTCCCAGAGGGGCCGGGTGGCTCAGACGACCCACCACCTCCCCACCCCGACCGTGCTGAACGGACCCTCCCCCACACACGAGAGAAAATAAAGGAGCAATAAAGTCACGAGAATTTTCGTCCCCCAATCGAGAGCCCGAGGGGCACCCCAGCCCCGCCTCTGCTCCCCCCACCCACCCTTGGGGCGCCCCCCACCCCGTCCCCCCGCCAGCCAGCCTGGGCCAGCCCCGCTTCGGCCCGGGAGATCCGTGCGCCCGACCAGCACCAGCATCGCGGACCGCAAAGGCCGCCCGTCCCGTCAAACAAGTTTCTTCTTAGGCTAAGAAACGCAGTATATACGAGTATCTCTATATATAGTACTAATGGATTTGGTGTGCTTCCCCCTTAGCGTCCCCGTCCCTCCGCTCCTCTTCCTTCAGCCTGGTCTCCCCCTCTCTCTGCCCTCCACCCCCGTCTCTGCACTGAGATACATAAGAAACAAGGGTAGTTTACTGTCTGTTTTGTTTTCTGGGTTTTCAGTGTCCTAGCGGAATGCAAGTAGGCAGCCAGCCCGTACGTTCCCTCTCCGCCCCGCCCCACCCCACCCCACCCCGCCCCCGTCACTGCGCTTCTGTTATACCATCTTTGCCTGACTCTCTCCGGCTTCTCCATTGAATGGCTAATGTGTATGTGAAATAAAGAAATAAAGAAAAACAAAAGCAAGAGCGCCCGAGCCTTCGCTAACGCAATCGTGCGGGGCAGGTTCGGGATCGGTGGGATGGGGTCGCCGCGTGGATTCCGCGCCTCACAGCCTCGAGCCAGGCCAGCCACCGCCACCGTCGAGGAGTGCGGATCTCTCAGTCTCCGGGAGGGGGCGCCAGTGAGAAAGGAGCGTGTTCTCAGGCCCCTGCTTAACTCCCTCGGTGACCCCAGCTCGGGAAAATTAGGCCCCCTTTGGGTCCAATGGCCACTCTGATGTGTTGGTTCCCGGACCTCACCCCGCGGAAGGGGTACGCGGACAAGGCCACTTCCAGCGGGCCGTGGGCGATAAAAGGGTCTTCAAGCCCCTGGGGGAGACGGTCGCCCTTCGGGACCGCCGGGCCCTTTCCCCTGTAGGGGACTCCTCACTGGTCCTTCTTCGGGAGAATTCGGTCCAGATCAGGCCCTGCGAGCACGTCGTCCGCCCCTTCCTAGATGGCCCTGGGCTGGCTTTCCAGTGCCCTTCGGCTCAGAGGCGACATCGTGGAGGTCATCGCACCTCTGGGCTCACAGCCGCTTGTTCTGTCTTGATGGGTCGGCCCGTCCCACCGCGGCTGCTGTCGGGGCCGCCGGAAGGCGCGGGCTGGGGGCGCGCCACTACCTCGGCCCTGCGACACGGCCCACGACGGGCCCCGCCGTCGTCCAGGCCTCGGTGCGCCGGCCGCTTGCGGGGCCCCGGAGGGGCGGAGCCTGCTGCCAGAGCCGCCGCCTGGTCGCGCAGCAGCCGCACCAGGAAGCCAATGTATTTCATGGCCAGGCGGAGCACCTCGTTCTTGCTCAGCTTCCGGTCGGGCGGGTGCGTTGGCAGCAGCTTCCTGAGCTCAGCGAAAGCGCCGTTCACGTTCTGCTGCCGCCAGCGCTCCCGACTGTTGGTGAACACGCGCCGGGCCACCTTCTGGGGCTGATGCCCTGAGGATAGGAGTGGCAGGATTGGCGCCATGGCCCAAGAGAGGCAGGCACCCCCACCTACCCTTACTTGAGACTCCCAACACCCTCTCGGGGGACTTCAACACTGGCAGTGGACTGAGGCTTTCTCCATCCAAGGGGTTCACGTGTAGGATCCACGTGTAGCTCAGTTAGCAACCCCCGCACCCCCACCCCCAAGCTGCCTGGTGGTGGTGGTGGTTTAGTCGCTCAGTCGTGTCCGACTCTTGCGACTCCGTGGACTGTAGCCCGCCAGGGTCCTGCGTCCATAGGATTCTTTAGGCAAGAATACTGGAGTGGATCTCCATTTCCTTTTCCAGGGGATCTTCCCGACAGAGGGATCAAACCCGGGTTTCCTGCACTGCAGGCAGATTCTTTACCCACTGAGCTAAGAGGGAAGCCCCCAAGCTGCCTAGACAAGGACTATCACAGGCCCAGGTTGCAGATAACCGAAGCCTCCTGTACCTCTGTCCACTCCTTTATGTCAACAGCTGGGGTTCCCTTGGGAATGTGGCTGGGGAGCTGTCCTTGTGATTCCCATTCTGTGTGGTCCCTCTGTGCGGCTGGGTGTGCTCGTGGGTCTGAGTTTCCTTCATCGTGATTGGTCCTATCCTTTCTCAGGTGGTCATGTAAACTCCTGCATATCCACATGGCTGTGGTGTGTGATCACTGCCATGTGGCTGTGGTTGTGTGGCTAATTCCTGTGTGGCTGTGGACCTCAGTGGCTGTGGTTGTGTATCTGCCTCCTGTGTGGTTGTGGTCCTGTGGCTGTCTCTTGAGTGGATGTTGCCCTGTGGCTGTTTCCTGTGTGGCTGTGCATGCGAATGGAGCCCCCATGCTGTGCTGTTTTGCCATGAATCGCTGTGGCTTGTTGGGTGACAGGGGTTGTTGTAGAACTGGCCATGAGTCTGTGGTTTTGCTGCATGAGTGTAACCTGAGTACTGAGCCCCTGTGTGTGTCTGTGTGCAGGGGCATCACTTTTCCCAGTGTTTTCCCAGTGGAAGGTTGTAGGGCAGACGTGGGCCCCAGGAGAGACAGTTGGGTGGACATAAACCCATACTCACCCTCAGCCAGCTCCAGCTCACAGTGGCTTGGTCTCCGCTTTAGCCGGCTGCTAGGGAAGATGCTGAAAGGTCCTGCTGGCCCAATGTAGAGGCTGTAAGGGGTCGTGGGTCACTAATGCCTTGTGGGTAAGGACCCTGCCCCTGGATTCCCCCCAGGCCCCGGTCCCCCACTGACCTGTTGAGGAACGGGTGAGGGTGGTAATGCAGGGCCAGGGGGGGTGGGGCGGTTCCCAAGGCAGAGAGTTGCAGCAGCGGGGGACGGAGGGTGCTGAGTTCTGTGGTGGCCATGGCTGCCCCTGGGGGCCTGGTGTGGCCCAGGCTGATCACTGGCACGCCAGGGGGCAGCCTGGGTGGCGAGACGGAGCCTCCGTGGCCCACCTCCTCCACCTTTGGGGGCCCAGGCGAGGCAGGCTTTGGGGGCAGGGCAGGCACCGGGCTGGGAGCACACACCATCTTGGCCTTCTCGGTCATGGTGGGGCCCACCTCCGCCTGGGCCTCGGGCGGGCACATGGACCCCGAGGGGGTGCTCACCTGTGGGAGGAATGAAGCCAGTGGGGAGGGAGGAGGCAAATGCCACCCCCTACCCTTAACCCAACAGAGCAAGCCCTCACCTGGAGGGAGACTGGGGTGGGGGTGGGGTGGCAGTCCGACGGGCAAAGGCAGATGGGAAGTGGGCCCAGAAACTCCCAGGACATGGGAGGGGGTCCAACACAAGGACAGGGGGTGCCCACTGAGGTGCAGTGCAGCACTGAGCTCAGCAGTGATGCTTCTGAGCTGTCTGTGACCCATGAGGCCTTAGTTGCGGAGCCCCTGAGCAAATTTCCCTTCTTCCAGAACCCTCTCTGGCCTGGAGCCTGGAGGGAGGGGTAAGGCAGGGAACCATGACAGACCCATTGACCACAGGATACCCCCATAACCCTCAGATCCAAGACCCTTCATTGACACTATGGACCTTGCCAACTCTACATGGCTGGCTGACCTTCACTTACCACTGCCCCCAGGTTGACCATGGGGTCCTTGGCTCTAACCCTGAGGCTCTTTCATTGTCTCCATGTCAGACCCTGAAAGTCCTCCATAATCACTCCAGTGACCCCCTCCTCCCAAATCTCCCCCTTACAAGCCCCATGACTCCACTGCTGACACTATGACTCCGGATGCTAACCCTATTCCCCGGCACACAGTCATGCACAAGTCCTCTCTCTGGCTCTGGCATCCTCTCACCCACGCTACCCATAAGCAGTAACCACCCCTTTGCACCCTGCTTCCACAGCCCTGCTCACTGCTGGCCTCGCGGCCCGGAGTGTCCCGGCAACATCGGGGATTGCTAGCCCCTCTGCCCTGTCTTCCCTAGCTAGACCCTGGGGAAGCTGCTCGGCCTCTTACTTAGTGGGCCCACCAGATGCATGAAGGCAGAAAAGAATGAATGACTGCAGGTGGGTCTGGGATCCCGTTTTCAGGCCCACTCCACTCTTACCCCAGCACTGCTACGGCTGCCTGCAGATGGCCCTGACTCTGTCCTCCAGGGCTAGGATGCGGTTCCAGGTTCAGGCGAGACACCAGCACCCTGCTCCAGCCTCTGTGCTCCGTGGCCCTGGTAGTTAGTCGACCGCCCCCTCCGGGCTGTGGCGTCGGGCCACCCCTCTTCCTTGGCTCCCAAGGGCCACCGCGGCAGAAGCAGCGGCAGCAACAGGCCAGGTCCCTCCAGGGAAAGTGAGCAGCTCCAGGCCGCCCACCCTCTCCCCGCCCCTGGCGGCCCGGTTTCCTCCCTCTCACCCCTGGCGCAGTGGCTGGAGGATGCTGGGCCAGTGCAGATAAGGGCCTGGCTGCCTGGCCGCGCCTGATAAGGAGCCGGGCTGACCCCGGAGGAAACCCGGCGGGCGGGGATCCCCCGAGCGCGGGCCTCCGGGCCCCGCCCCCCGCCAGTGCAGGCAGGACCGCCTGTCACCCTCAAGGCCTCACCTTCTGTCCCCCAGGCGCTGCAGGATCCCTGCTCCAGCATACACCCTTGAGAGTGAGGTGCCCGGTTGCATGCAGAGGGGAAACTGAGGCGGAAACGCAGCAGTCCCTATGTTACTTGGGCCTGTCCTCCAGCTTTGAATACCCCTTGTCCTGTGCTGATGGGGGTGGAGAGTCCTTTCCGGCTCTGCTGGGGCCTCGTGACCCAGGGGCCCCCTTCTCCTCCTCAGCCTGCCCGGTTCCTCTTTCTACAAGAGTGCCTCCTCGCTCTTCTGCCAACCCCACCCTGCACTGACTGCAGGGCAGTGTTGACAGTTTGGCCCTGGGTGTCCAGGCTGGGCCAGTGTCTTGGGCCCCTGGTGCACCCTCCACACCACCACGCCAGGTCCAGGAGGGTTAAAGAAAAATACCACAGCTGGGGAGGTGCGGCCAGTGCCAGTGGCAGAACCTTCTGATAGGTGTGCCCACCAGGTCCCCGCCATCCGGGGCCTCTCCCCGCAGGCTCACATGGCCCCAGCTCAGAGACCCCGAGCCTTTGTCCCGCTGTGTGGGCCACTTCAGGGTGGACAGTGATAAAGAGGCATTGGGTCAATATCTTGGAATGGTGATGAAGCTCAAGGTATGACCCTGTTCCCACCCCTGGTGTGCTCCCACCTGGGTCAGTCATGCTTTGCCCCGTGTGACTGCAGGAGTGCCCAGGCAGGCCCCTGGGTTCAATCCCTGGGTCAGGAAGATCCTCTGGAGAAGGAAACAGCAACCCCCTCTAGTCTTCTTGCCCCGGAAATCCCATGGACAGAGGAGCCTGGCAGGCTGCAAGTCCATGGGGTGGCAAAGAGTCAGACACGAGTGAGTCACCGAGCAGGCTCACACTCAGGAATCAAGTGAAACCCAGAACCCCACAGACAACCATCCTACTGTCCAGGGAAGCCAGAGTACAGTTCTGAATGTTTGAGTTAACTCTGGGATGCCTACTAGTTGGGCTCTGGAATTAGGTTTAGGGTCATTGTACAGATGATACGATGCCAGTAAGGGCTGCCTCCACGGTCCCATGGCTACCACGTGGCAGGGTGGGGATTCTGCCCCAGTCCTCTCGTTAATGCTGCTACCTTCCCCGGCTCTGGCGGGGAAAGGGTTGCCACAGGCTGCTGGGTGCCTCAGTGTACCAGCCCAAGGGGCCGCAGGGCAGGAAGCACCTGGTCTGGAGCGGATGCAGGAGGCGCCTGGTTCCGGTCCAGTTTCCGCCACTGGGGCCCTCAGGGGCAGCTGGGCCAGAGAAACCAGGCGGCGAGGAGGAGGAGGAGACACTGGGGCGCGAGCCCATATGCGGGCGCAGTGCCTAGAGGACAGGTCTGAGTACTGGGGGTGCGCCCACGCTTGGAGGATGGGAAGAAGGGGAAGAAGGTAAAGGCCCCCGCGGGCGTGAGCGCACGGCTGCCGCCCCGTGGCCACCTTGGGAATGGCAGGCACCAGCAAATGTGTGGCTCAGCGGTAAAGAAGCTGCCTGCGGTGCAGGAGACGCAGGTTCCATCCCTGGGTCAGGAAGATCCGCTAGAGAAGGAAATGGCAACCCACTCCACTATTCTTGCCTGGAGAATCCCATGGACTGAGGAGCCCGGTGGGCTATAGTCCAAGGGGTTGCAGAAGAGTTGGACCCAATTTAGGGACTACACAAACAAAAGCGCCTTGCAGGCAACCGTTAACTCCCTACCTCCCTAATACAGACAGAACACTCCAGTCAGAAACACTTGACAATACCTCATCAGGCAGGGACCAACATACCAGATGCACAGAGCTCACCAAGGGGGTTAAAACAGATGGACAGAGGGACTTCCCTGGTGATCCAGTGGCTAAGGCTCTGAGCTCCCAGTGCAGGGCGCCCCAGTTTGAGATCCCTGGTCAAGGAACTAGATCTTGCATGCCACAACTAAGACCCAGTGCAGCCAAATAAATAAAACATTTAAACTAAATAAAATCAATAAAACAGATGGGCAGAGAAACAGCCCTCAGACAAGGAGCTAAAGAGACGAACAGAGCCCCTTAGGTAGATGGACAGAGAAACCCCAGGCAGCCTCCCCATTCAGACAAATGACAGTCAGAGGAAAGTGAAAAGGTCTTTATTAGCTCACTCTGTGCCTGGACCAGTAGCAGCCCCAGGCTCAGCGGGGTTCTGACTGGGGGCCTCTGGACAGTCAGTGGGGGTGGCTTCAGCAGTGGCCTTAGGTGAGGGGGGGCTATGCGAGTAGCAGCACTGGCCCCCCTGTTGACAGGTGCCCTGGTAGGAAGACAATGGGTGTGAATGAACCCCATTCTGGAGCACAGCAGCCTCCTCTGGGTTCCTTCCCTGGATAGGGAGCTCACTCCCACCCACTTGACTGGTCCCACCTCCCCCAGCCCTGCTGGCCCATTGGCCCAGTCCTGTAGCTGGGAGAACCCATGGGTACTTCGGTTGGGGGGTGGTTTGGTTCACCTCCTTGAACCTCTTGCAGGGAAATGTTTTGAGCCAGGCAGCCCGCTCAGCTGGGTCCTCCACCGGCTCTTTTCGCTTATTTTGGAGCAGCCTACGTCTCTCTTCCACAGTTTCTCCTGCTGCCTTGCCTCTGTGTAGGGAGACGAGGGGAGGCTCCATCGGCCTTTGTGCCCACTCCCCCCAGCTAAGCCCCACCTTCATTCACCCAACTCTCGCTCACCCTGGCCGGGCACGGGGCCGGGGACCCCAGTTGGCCTCAGGGTTGGCCTGGAAGCGCTTGAGTCCTCGCTGGCGGGAGCTGGGGTTGGCATCATCCCGGATGGTGAAGTTGGCCTGCAGCCTGGGGAAATGGGAGTGGGGGTTGAAAGGCATCTGCCAGGCGGCTGGGCACACACCACCTAGGCTGCCTGCCCACGTCGGTGCAGCTCGATGGACCTTGGGAAAACTGTGTCTGCAGGTGCAGGGCTTCTATCATTTATTTAATAAACATTTATTGAGTGCCTACAGTGGGCCTCAAATCTGCTGCCAGTAAAGCTGACATTCTAATGCCTAAGACAGACGAGCAAGGAGGCAAGTCAGAAATCAGACAGCTGGCCTTCCTTGGTGCTCCAGGGGTTAAGAACTCGCCTGCCCATGCAGGGGACAGGGTTCAATCCCTGGTCTGGGAAGATCCCACATGCCATGAAGCAACTAAGCCTGTATGCTGCAACTGCTGAGCCCACACGCTACAACTACGAAGCCTGTGCGCCTAGAGCCGCAACAGGAAAGGCCACCACGAGAAGAAGCCCGAGCAGCGCGACTAGGGAGTAGCCCCCACTCACTCCAACTAGAAAATGCCCATGCACAGCAATGAAGACCCCACACAGCCAAAAATAATAAAGGAAGAAACTAGCAAATTATATTGTGTGAGGACATAAGGGAGCAGGGTAGAGCAACGGGGAGTCTGGGAAGGAGTGCGGTGAGAACAGGGCAACAGGGACACAGGAAGAAAATTTGGGAAGAGCCGTGGGGGAACCTAAGGACAGCACTCTAGGCAGAAGGAACTGCCATGCAGAGGTTGCGCCTGCCAAGTTTGAGTGAGGAGGCCAGGGTGCAGGAGCGGAGGTAGGAGGGCCAAATGAGAGCAGGGAAGTGATGGGAAGACAGTACAGGGCCTGCAGACAGAACTGTTTCCACTGGGTCAGGTGGGAGCCACAGAGGGTTCTGAGGAGAGGAGGGCCGGGATCTGACTTGTGCTCACAGGTGCCCTCTGGCTGCTGTCCAGGGAACAGCTCATGATGGGGAGGAGCTGGGGGACCAGGGGGATGGGGACTGCATTGGTTCAGATGAGCAGAACTGGGGCCAGAAGAGGGAGAGGACAGAAGGGGGTGGGAGAGAGTAGATGGACTCCAGATCTCACTTGAAAAATGAGCATGTGTCTATGAGGGGAAGTGTCCGGGTCGTCTACTCCCCGAGCCCGTAGGCAGCCGTAACCATGCCCGTACCTGGGCTCCACGCTGAGAATGCGGAAGGCTGGGCTGCTCTCTGACAGGCGCTCCCGTTTCACTGGACACTCCTTCTCCTGGGAGGCAAAGGTCAGAGGTCAGGGCACTGGCACTGACCACCCCCTGCCTCCCCGATCCCACCTGGTCAGGCCGGGCCTCACCCAGCACCGCATGATGTCCCAGAGGGTCGAGGAGGGAGCGTCTGTCTTCACAGCATTCTTACAGGCATGGGAGAGGGAGACCCGGAAGCCAGCGTGGAGGAGGGCCGACCTGGGGACCAGGAGGGATGGTGAGGGGGAAGGCTGGACCCCGAAGTCAGTGCTGACCCATGTGTTGGGGTGTGAGCCTAGTTTCATGGCCTCGTATGGCTGTATATCTACCGGTGACTGCAATGCCTGCATGATGCCAGCCATCCTAACAGCAAGATCCTAACATCCCCCCTGGCCAGGGCTCATGGCTTCTAAGAACTGGTCTAAGCCCTCGTGCATGAGAAGCCCTAGACCTGCATTATGTTTGATCTCTACTTTCCAGGGGACTCTGGCCCAAGAGGGGCCCAACTCGCCCAAGGGCACCCAGGGGTTCCGGCACAGGCTCCAGCCCAGGCCCAGCCTCACCGCAGCTGCAGGAGGCTGGGTGTGTTGCAGTGGATGGTGCTGCTCAGCTGGTCCAGCGTATAGTAGAGAGGCACGTCCGGGAGCTCCTGTAGCAGGACCATGGGATAGGTGTGGGGCCCATCAAGGATGGATGGCTGCCCCACTTCTGGTCACAGGCCCCGGTCCCCACCTCCGTGATGACACTCAGCACTCCTCGGATCCGCTCTGCGGTGTGGAAGCGGCCAGGGTTGGCGCTCACAGCCTCGAGGACACGGCCCACGAATTCCAGGTCATGGAGGGGCTCTGCCCACATGGGGCCACCAAGCTGCGAACACACAGGGACCAGATGAGCAGGGACCAAGAATGCCAGGCCCTCCGCCTTCAAATGCTCCCCCCAGACCTGCCTCGCCCCACCTGGTGTCGCTGCCCACAGTGCTCGCACTCAGGGGCCACGGGGGGGCCGCAGGCTGCAGAGAACTTGAGCCTGCTCAAAGAGGGGTAAGGTTGGGCGGGGTGGCAACCTTGGCTGGGTTGTCCCCTTCCCCTTCCTCCCCAGCTCACCCTTGCTCACCGGCCACCGGAGGCTGCTGATGCTTTGCCAAGACGCTGCAGGTGGAAGGCCCCGCAGCCCACGCACTGGAACACCAGCGCCTGCTTGCTGTGGGGGACAAGGGCAGCCGCCAGTTCCTAGCATGGTCACCATATCCCAGCTCCTCCTTCAGCCTGACTGGACTCCCTTTGGGACACCCCCCCCCCAACATTTCCCCAAGGCAGGACCATGTCCCCCAACTCCTGCCCACCAACCAACCCTGGGAAAGATCCTCTTGCCTCTTTCCATCCATCACCCTTCTTTGCCCCAGACTACCTGGCTGAGGCCTTGACCTTGGCCTGACCAGTGAAGACACGAACAAAAACCCGTACATAGAAGTCAGCGCTGATGCTGAGCAGTGGCACCACAAAGCGCTGGTAGCAGTTGGCACGGAGATCCAGGCTGTGCAGGACAGTCCTCAGGGCCTGGTGTGGGGGATGGGTGCCAGCCATCAGCCCTGCCCCTGCCGCCACCTTCCCTACACGGAGCCACACCAGGGGCTCACAGGTACAGAGGCAGGACCGGCTTGTCGGGTTCTGAGCCCAGCGCTGAGTGACCCTTGGCAAGGGAGAGCCTCAGCTTCCCCATCTGTAAAATCACACCAGTCTGTCTCTTTCTGGCCCTACTGGGGACACTAAACGATTAAGGAAAGAAAGCGTGTGTACGTGCCAAGTTGCTTCAGTCATTCTTGACTCTTTTTGTTACCCTATTACCCTGTTACACCAGGCTCCTCTGTCCATGGGACTCTCCAGGCAAGAATACTGGAGTGGGTTGCCATGCCTTTCTCTAGGGGATCTTCCGGACCCAGGGATCAAACCCAAGCCTCCTGTGGCTCCTGTATGGCAGGTAGATTCTTTACCACTGAGTCACCAGAGAAGCCCAAGGAAACAAAGCACAGACCGGTTAACCAAATGGCTTCCAGTTAACACTGCATGTATGCCCCATGCTGGGTGATGTGGCCCAAGGCTGCAGTGAGGCTCTGACTCAGCAAGGAGGTAGCACTTCCCTGAGCTGACTAGCAGGGCTCCTAAAGACCAAGGACAAGAGCCCTCCTTTTCCAGCCCCCTGACATAGCCAGCCTTGCCTTCTTGAATCTCCACAGCAACTCCATGGGCTCTGGGCCAACATCACACCCATTTCACAGATGCAAAAATGGAGGCCCGGAAAAGGTGAAGTCACTTGTCCAAAGCCACCAGCAAAACTAGGACCTGAATTCAGAGCCAAACACAAAACTGGAAAAACTGCCTTTAAAAAAGAACGCTAGACCACTGGAGTTCCCCAGTGGTCTAACGTTTAGGGCTTTCACTGCTGTGGCCGAAGTTTCAATCCCTGGTCTGGGAAACAAGATCCTGCAAGGCACAAGGCATGGCCAAAAAAAAAACAAAACTGCAGTTGTTGAAATAGAGAATACTAGAAAGAATAATGTGGAAGTTTCCTGGTGGTCCAGTGGCTAAGACTCCACACGCCCAATGCAGGGGGACCAGGTTCCATCCCTGGTCAAGGAACTAGATCCCACATGCCGAAACTAAGACCAGTGCAGCCAAATTAATTAAAAAAAAAATTTTTTTTTTTTTTAAAAGGAGAAAAAGAAGAATGTAATCACCCACTCTTATCCTAGGAAAAACTCCCCCCCCCCCCAACCAATTTGCAGCCATGCATGCTCTCAGGAATTATGCTGGTTAAAAAACATGCATGTCAGGACTTCCCTAGTGTCCTAAAGCTAAGACTAAGGCTAAGACTCCACGTTTCCAGTGCAGGGGGCCTGGGTTCAATCCCTGGTGGGGGAACTAGATCCCACATGCAGCAACTAAGAATTCACATGCCTCAAGTAAGCAACTAAGACCTGGCACAGCTAAATACATAAATAAAAATAATTTTTTTTAAAGATAATAATAAAAGAAATAACGTGCTTGTCGGGATTCCCAGGTGGCTCAGTGGTAAAGGATCCAACTGCCAAGGCAAGAGACATGGATTCCATCCCCAATTCAGGAAGATCCCACATGCCTTGGAGCAAACAAACCTGTGCGCAACAACTAGCGAGCCTGTGCTCTAGAGCCTGGCAGCTACAACTACTGAGCCCACGAGCTCTAGAGCCCATGCTCCGCTGTAAGAGAAGACGGTGCACCGCAACTAGGGAGTAGCTGCCGGCTTGCTGCCACTAGAGAAAAGCCTGTGCAGCAATGAAACCCCAACACAGCCAATAAATAAATAAAAATAAATAAACTTCATATATATAAAAAAAGAACACGTTTGTGGTCAACGTCTGGGGATGGATCTGGCTCTGGCTGCCTGGAGGAAGCTGAGCAGGTCTGGGGGGCGGGGAGGCGAGCCCGGAGGCCTCTCACCATCTCGTGGCAGGCCCGGCTCTTGAGGGCCATGGCCCCGTATTTGCTGTAGCAGGTCTCCCCGCTGTTCCCCGCCAGGACCGCCATATCTGTGCAGGTGACGCACAGCAGCCCTGTGGGGAGGGAGGGAGCAGTGAAAACTCGGTAACGCCCCAAGCCCTACTCCGTTTGTTCGGACCCCCCGCAGCAGGGGGGCCTCACCTCCTTCACTCACAGCCTGCACGGCTGCATCCAGGAAAGAGGCGGGGCTGCCGTAAGGGTCGAGGTCGATGACGTCAAACCTCTCCGACGCCTTCTGGTGCTGGTACATCAGCATCCTGGGAGCAAGGAGGCAGATCTTCAGCCCGCTGCCCCAGGGACCCCTCCACAGCCTCACACTCACGCCATGTGATGGTTTGGGCCTGGACTTGGGGGCCAGCTGCCCAGGTTTAGATTCTGGCTCAGCCACTTGCTAACTGTATTAACTTTTCCTCCTTGGATCTGCTACTCATCTAACAATGGCAATAATAATAGCCAATACTGAGACTCCCCTCGTGGTCCAGTGGTTTGGACTCCATGCTTTCACTGCAGGGCCCAAGGGTTTGATGCCTGGTCAGGGAACTAAGATCCCACCTGCGGAATGGTGTGGCCAAAAAAAAAAAAAAAAAACTAGTCAATACTGATGTAGAACATATATGTGTGTGCATGCTCAGTTGTATCCAACTCCTGGTGACCCCATGGACTGTAGCCCACCAGACTCCTCTGTCCGTGGGATTCTCCAGGCAAGAATACTGGAGTGGGTTGCCATTTCCTCCTCCAGGGGATCTTCCCAACCCAGGGATCACACCCAAGTCTCCTGCATTGGCAGGCAGGTTCTTTACCCCTGAGCCACCTGGGAAGCCCGTAGCACATATATAATTGACACCATTTCAGGCAGTTTATAGATGTATTAATTCAAGAATCTTCCACAGATTTGAAACTATTGTTGTTCTCTGCAGGTGAGAAAATGCAAATCCTATTGACCAAGTTATTTGTAACAGGAACCCTCCCTCCCTTCCTCCACCCTTTATACCCTGGATTTCCCCGCTCCCTCCAGCATTTCTCACCGCTACACAGTTTACTTATTTGTCATCATCTGTGCTTCCTATCAGATTCTAATATGGTCAGAAAACCATGTAGGATCTTAGTTCCCCAACCAAAGATGGAACCTGAGCCCCTGCAGTGGAAGCAAAAAGTCTTAACCACTGGACGGCCCAGGAAGTCCCCAGCAAATATTTTTAATTCATTTATTTTGTGTAAGGGGTCAGGTAGTAAATATTTTAGGACCACATGTGGTCCGTCACATATTCTTCTTTTTCTAAACCTTTAAAAATGGAAGAGACATTCTTAGATAGCAGGCCATTAAGAAAAATACACACACACAAAAACAGGCTGTGGGCCTGGCAGGCTGTAGTTTGCTGATCCCTGCATTATCAACTCCACAAGGTCAGGGGTTTTATCTGTATTGTTTACCGACGCAGTCCTGACAGTAAGAATGGTGACGAGCACTGGATATACACTGGTTCACTTGACTGAATAAAAGTGCAAGAAGATGGGACTTCCCTGGTGGTCCAGTGGCTAAGACTCCACGCTCACAAACGCAGGGGGCCCGGTTTCCATCCCGACTGATCGGGGAACTAGATTCTACATGCCACAA
The DNA here is from genome assembly GCF_002263795.3 of Bos taurus. Classification (NCBI taxonomy): domain Eukaryota; kingdom Metazoa; phylum Chordata; class Mammalia; order Artiodactyla; family Bovidae; genus Bos; species Bos taurus. Next base: position 12,465,103 of record NC_037334.1, on the reverse strand, counting down.
CTAAGAGTTCGCATGTCACAACGGAGATGGAGAATCCTGGGTGCCACAACTATGACCCAGGGCAGCCAAACAAATAAATAAAAATAAATAAATAGTTTTTTAAAGTGCAGGAAGTTAAGTCTGAAATGGAGTCCATAATGGTATTTATATCCACCTGTGAGCACAAACTATACAAGTATAATCAATACACCAACCCCTATAAAACTACTGTCCTTGTTTCACAGACAAGGAAACAGGCTCAGAGAGGCTACAGCCACTCTCTCAAGATCACGAAGCAAGAATATGACACAGCCAGGATGTGACCCCAGGTGACTTTGTTCCAGTGGCCAGCACTCTATGCCCAGCACCTACCGGGCATCTGCCTGGCTGGGCTGTACCAGGTGGGCCACTTCGTTGAGCTGCACATTACGGCGCATAAGATCCACAGCTCGGGCAGAGGCGTCATTGGCAACCACGGATCGGAGACCAGGCACCTCTCGAGCAAAGCGAATGGAACGTAAGCCGGAGGCTGCCAGGCCTTCCAGCACTCGCAGGCCTTCCTGTTGGAGTAAGCAGAGCCCCATTCACATCCACACCGCCATCCTCTGCTGGATCCCCCACCCCTCAAGGAGCCCCCACCGCCCCCGACCTCCTCTAGCCCGCCCCCTCCAGGATTCTTCCTTCCTTCATCACCCACTAGACTCCAGGGTTGCTGCCTATGTTCAGGCCCCACCTCACAGATCTCCCCCACGGCGGCTGTTCGAGGCTGGTCTTCCAGGGCCAGGTTTGCACCCTCTTTCAGTTCAGCCTTGTCCTCCGTTGGCTCTGACAAGTCCACGACCACCTTTTGCACATCCTTCTCACCTGGCACCTTGACTGCAGCCACCCAGAAGCACAAGTCAGGGGATATCAAAGTGCCCTCTGAGAAACCTCCCCCGACTCTTCAGTATGTGCTTCCCAGGTGGCTCAGCAGCAAAGAATCCACCTGCAATGCAGGAGACGCAAGGGATAAAGGTTCAATCCCTGGGTGGGGAAGATCCCCTGGAGGAGGAAATGGCAACCTACTCCAGTATTCTTGCCTGGGAAATCCCATGGACAGAGGAGCCTGGACAGTCCATGGGGTGGCAAAGAGTTGGACAGGACTGAGCAACTGAGCATGCACGAACTCTTCGGTATACAGAAGATGCAGGGAAGAAAATCGTCCCTGGAGACAGGCTAAGGAGCTGAGCCCAGGACCTGCTATATAAGGCTGGAGCCTTTCTGCAAGGTCAGGGACAGAAGGGGCGGGGCACCGAGAGAGCTGTGTGTGATACCCCGGCCCATCAGGAGCCTGGACCTTCACTCACTCTGGATTCCTTTGGCCGCAAGCTGAATACGAGCAAATTCCGTGATCACAGCGCATCTGCGGGAGACGGAGAGTCAGCTCACACCCCTCTATCTCAGACCCATTGCCCTCTGCCAAGCTGACCCCGGATCCCTGCTCACGTTAGGTCCCGGTTGAACTCTTGCACTGGGTTGTAGAAAACTTCGTTGGCGTTGGGAAAGACGATCCTGGCGGCCCCCTCGGTGATCGTCGTCTCCTGGAACCCAGGTGGGCGCTCTTCTCCGTCCGGCTCGGTGCCATTCTCCATGGCTGCTGAATTTGGCGGCCCTTGGGGCTGCCCCTCCATAAACCGGGCTCTATAGAGACTGAGAACGGAGCGGAGAGTCGGGCTTAGCCACAGAACGGTCCTCGCACGGGACATCCGCGCGCGCCTCTGCCCGCCAGTCCTGGTTGGGAGGGTAGAAGAGGGAATAGCCAAAGCATCAGATAGCTGCGTTTCTGGGCCGGGTGGCCTAGACAGCTGTAAAGTAGGGACTAAAGAGACCCCGGGACCTCGGTAAAGTGACACCACCCCCCATCTTTGGAGAATACGCTTGAGAAGCCGGAAGCTCTCGAGCGGGTCCACCCATGGTCCGGATCCCTCCTCGCGTCTCCCAGGCCCTTCTCACCGTCTCTCGAGACACCGAAAATCGAACTGGTCTCGGTGCACGCTTGCCGGATTAGGACCTGGGCGCCGACATGTTGGCACAGAGGGCGGGCAGATCATGTGACAGAATTCAGTCAATCAGTGATGGTTGACTACAGTGGACGATTGGGATCAAAATGCATGGCGAAAAGCGCTGAACATGTTGTGCGGTGGACTTAATCACTGCGGCTTCCCTTGGGGCGGGGGGCGAGGGGAGACACGTCACTAGCCCCATTTCACGGATGAGGAAGGTGAGGCTCAGAAGAGGGGCGGTAAGCGGAGAAACCCAATACCTACTGATCGTCTCCTGTGTGTTGGCTTCTGTAAAACACATCATTTCAGGGGACCCTGCAGAAATCACTCAGGCTGTGAAATCAGATTTACTGCGTTTGAATCCCCGTAGTACCACATGCTCTTGACAAGTTGCTTAAACTCTCTGGGCTTCACCATCTTTACCTGTTAAAAAAGACTCCTAACTTCCAAGACAGAGCAAAGATTAAAGGGCAGAATGCCTTGAAAATGTGCAAAGTAGGCTCTCACATAGTAAACCCTCAGTAAGTTGTTCTTAACTCCCTCTGCTTGTATTTCCTCGTTGGCAAAATGGGCAAATTTTTTTTAAACGTTCGTTTTTGAGTTGTGATGAAAATTAAATGAGTTAAATGCTTAGAATGGAATCTGGCGTCGCATAAACGTCATACACATACTAAGTTCTACTGTTGTTTATTGGGCCTGAGTTTGAATCTAGCCCCCGTCTTCACTTCCTTGCTGTGTGATCTTGAGCACGTTTCTTCACCTCTATGTGCCTCTTTTTTTTTTTTTTCTATAGCGTGTGTGTGTTGATAAAATAATTCCTACCTAAAGATATTACCGTGAAGTTTAAACGAGATAATCCCATAAAGAACCTATAAAACAGTGCCTGGCCCAATAAACAGCAGGCATTACTCTTTGCTTTTTTCCAGGAAACTAAAGTTCCGAAAGATAGAGCCACTTGCTTAAGATCGCGGGACTAAAAAGTGGCGAGATCGGGACTCGAACTCTCCAGCATAGCTTAGGTTGCGACCGTGATTCCGAGGGGTAGAGGGAGGAGACTGAGGAGGGACGAAGGGCCGCACTCGGCGCTCGGCTGGCCTAGCCTCGGGGGCGGGAACCGGGGGCGGTACACGGGCGGGGCCACGGCCGCTTCTCCCCGGCCTGGCTGCCGCGGCGGCGCGCCTAGCGCTCGCTCGGCGCTCGGCTGGGGCGGCCTGGCCCACAATGAATGGCCGCCGCGGCTACCGCTGCTGCTGAGGCGGAGGCCGCGGAGGCCGCGGAGGCGGAGGCCGAGGCCCCGGCGCAGGGGGGCGCGCCCCGGGCCCAGGCCCGGCCTCAGCTGCCGCTGCGGAGCCCGCCGGGAGCCCCCGGAGCGCGGCCACGGCGCAGGTGAGGCGGCCTGCCCCAGGCCCGGTTCCGGCCTCCTTCTAGCCAGGGCGGCCCGAGGGCATCCGAGGTCCGGCTAAGGGCTGAGAGGGGAGGACATGGGGGCCTCCTCCGACAGGAGAGGAACCTGGCCAGTAATCTACACTGTGGCCGGGCCGGCGAGTGCGGGGAGTCCCGGCCCCCGCCGAGCGGCCTTGAGCGTTCAGCTCCGGGCCGGGCCGCGGAGCTTGGGGGCGTCGGGATCTGGCCCAGAGCTCCTCCTCTCATTCCCCGCGAGAGGGGCGCGAGGCCATGCCGGGGCAGGTGCCGGGGGGCCCGGGAAGTTGGAGGGAGGCTGGTGGAGGAAAAGTGAGGAGGCGCCGGGGGAGACCGGAGGGGGAGGGGGAGGCGGAGTCAGGCTTCGGGCCGGCGGAATGGGGGAGGAGGAGAGAGCGGCGTGGCCGGAGGGAAACGGCCCTGAGGCGGGGGAGGGGGGCGGGGAGGGGCCCGGGCTTGCAGGTACCGTCGGGGCGCTGGAGGAGGTGGGTCAGGTTACAAGCTTGGGGGCGGCTGAGGAGAAGCCCAGGAAGTGGGGCAGGGTGGGTGTGGGCGGAGTTAGTTCGAGTGGGGGCGGTTAGGAGATCCCTCGGACGTTTGCGGGGGTCACTTGGGGTTAGGATTCGAAGAGAGGGGTTGCAGGTGGCGAGAGCCAGATACAGGGGCGATCAGGTAGGTTGAGGAACTTCGGTAGGAGCTTTGCGAGTGGGAGGGGGAGGCAAGCTTTTGGACTAAGTAGGCTGGAGGGGGTGTGGGAGCAGGTCCGGAGAAACTTGTATGATCAAAAGACACGTGCCAAGGTGCGCCCCCCTCTTTTCTTGGCCAGGTGTTAGCTTGGGGCCAAACCTGAGGGGTTTCTTCTTCCTCACACCTCATCCCTGCCAGGTTCTGGGCCCCTACCTACCCTTTGGGCAAGCCTCTGTGGGCTGCTCCAAGAGGCTTGGTGGCCAGGTGGGTGTTTGTGTGGACAGCTTGGGAAATAGTTTGGAACACCTAGCTCCGGCATCTTGTCTACCACCCTCTGGCCCACCCCCACCCCAGATATATGCAGGGAGGTAGACACACACACACACACACACACACACACCCTGTTACCTGAGTAGTTTAGGGTCCTGAGATTCTATGTGCACTTTTTGTGACCAGACCTTTGAGGCCGAAGCCTAGAGGTTGGGACCTCCCAGCATTTCAGGCACCAGCTCTCTGCAGGTGAGTTACTGGAAGGTGAGCTTATAAAGCTCTGTTCATTGTGTCTTGGAGGCTCTGGTGAGGTGAATGCGGGTCACCAAGAAGGGGCTCAAATCAGGTACCCAGACCTTTGGTGCTACCCGTCCCAGCGCTTGGCCTCTAGGGTGCATCTCCTGGGCCAAGCCCTGTGCTGAGCTTGCTGGTTAGATGAGCTCATTGATGGCTCACCATCACCACCAAATCGGCTTAGATCTTCTCCGTGGTACAGGGTGGGAAACTGAGGCTCCACATGGAGCCCAGCTAGACATCAATGGGCTGGGATTGATTGACCCTCAGCCCCAACCCTCGGTCCCCTGGAGCTGGCCTTTGAGGGGCGTGACGGGACGAGGTCACACTATTTTGGATTCCCTGGTGGTATTTCCCTGTCCAGGACTTTTCTCTTACCCATCCCGAGGGATGGGTCCGTACCCTTGTGGACCGAGTTTTCCTGGTGTCCCAGGGAACCAGATCAGTGGAAGCTTCTCTCTCAGAGGCTAGGTCATCCCCTACCCCCGTTCTCCTAATGGGAGCCGGAGGTCAGGGATCACAGAGCTGTGGGCTGGCAGAAGGAGGTGGTTATAAGGATGGAGCCTGGCTGGATTGTCTTTTCCTCACTTTGGTCCCCAGTCAGACCACCCCTACTTTTTGTTCCTTCTCTCAGGGAGTCTAACTGCAAGGCTATTACCGATGGGTCCTGGGAACGCTGACTTGAGATCCTCAGCACGTGAGGCAGGAACCACAAACGGCTGGGTTGAGTGGTATCAGGCAGATCTAGGTTTAATGATCACCTCCCTTCCCCCGATCTCCCCAGAGTTCCTAGAACTGCCCCCACCTGGGCTGGGCCCTCCTCCCCGCTTTGGCTGGCCTCCTGGTTCTGGGAGGGGTAGAAACTGGGCCAGCAGCCCCACGTAATGAAGCCTTCTCCCTGCCTGGTTGGGCTGAGGCTGGCTGCAGACTGGGGCCTCAGCAGGGCTCTAGGCTGGGTACTGAAGGGTTGGAGGGGGGGGCTGCCCCCAGTCACAGAGCTAGCTGGAAGCGGGGCAGAGACTGGAAGGAGCAGGCCACGGCGCATGGATGGCCAAGAAGGGAGCAGTGAGTCCGTGTGCCTAGAGCTGGAGAAAGCACTCTTCATAATTACTTCGCCAGAGGAGAGCCACAATAGCCTGGCGGGTGAGAGCCACAAAGTAAAGGGACCCTGGGGACAGTTTGATGTCGCATGGGTGCCAACTCCCTGCTGGGGCCCAGGGAATGGCTCTCGGCAACTTCTAGTGAAGGTGATCGACCCCAGACAAATGATCAAGAGTGTTTCTGATAGCCCTATGTTCAGGAATATAGTAAAATGGAGTGAAGTGATGGTGTTGGGGTGGGGGGCAAAGCATTAGATTCAGGGGGTCAGTGAAGGCTTTCAGGTGAGCTGAGCTCTGAATAATAAGTCAGCCTGCTGGGGGCAGGGTGGGTGGGGGTTGTGGGGAGCTGGGGCAGGGAGGGGTGGATGTTCTAGGCAGACAGGACAGCACATTGAAAGCCTTCATAAAGCATGTGCCAGGCTCCGGCTCAGAGCCCTAAACATCTTATCTTCATGAGGAAAAGAAGTGAAGGGAGAGCAACCCTGGTGTGGAGGTGGAGACCCTTAGTGCCATTCCCAGAAAAGAAGCACCTGATCTTGGGGTCTCCTGGATCCCCGCCTCACCCCCAGAGGCAAAGTCCAGACCCCTTGGCCTGCATCCAAAGCCTTTTAAAATGTGCCCCAGTGGATTCTTGAGCCGGGCTGTGAGATGAGTTTTGGTCAGTCTGGCAGGCCCTGTCGTGGAGGTCAGCCTGAAGTCACGGGGTTTGGAGAGGCTTTCAGGTTGGTCTAGCAAGGTCTGACCTGGCTCCTCAATGTCACCGCCAGAGCCTTTGTTGGAGGACGGCCTGCCAGGTTCTGGTGGGGCTTGCAACATTTGAGGCGACAGTGAGCTGGCCTCGAAGACAGAGGTGGTGTTTGTACCGGCCTCAGCTCCTTCTCTTAGGTCCTCCCCGCCTCTCATCACTCCCATCCCTTTCCTGGGTGCCAAGCTGCTCTGAGCACTTTTACCCACTTTTAACTCACTTTGGCCTTTGCCTAGCATGAGCATGTGGGCCCGCCTCCCTGCCTCTGCTCCTGGGTCCCCTTGGCCAAGAGTGTCATCCATCTGTCTCCCCAGGAGAGCTCTCAGCCACAGAAGCCGTGAGGTGGGACTGACTGGGTGGCTGTCACTTTGTGTGCAATGTCTGGTGGTGGTCATTGCCCCTGTCTCCTCTGGACAGACAGGGTGCAAAGGTCCCAGCATCCTTAGAGACCCTGAGCGGGGTGTGTGTGCTCATTCGTGTCTGACTTTGCGACCCCATGGACTGTAGCCCGCCATCCCTCTTGCCTGGGATTTCTCAGGCAAGAATACTGGAGTGGGTTGCCCTTTCCTCCTCCAGGGGATCTTCCCAACCCAGGGGTTGAACCTGTGTCTCCTGCATTGGCAGGAAGCAGATTTCTTTACCACTGCACCACCTGTGAGGACTGTGACTGAATTAAGCGGAAGGTGGGTAAAGGTGGGTATACATGCTGTAGTGGAGAGTCAGATTCGACCATTAGCACCACCTTGCTTAGCCCGGAGAGCCTGAGCAAAGGTCGTGACCTCACCTGCCATCTCAGTTTCTGCATCTGATAAGTGGGAACAAGCAGGCATTCCCGCACTGCAGGGGTTCTTAATCAGAGGTGATTCTGCCCTGCCCAGGGGACACTTAGAAGATCGTCTCATGACATTTTTGGTTGTCACAGCTGAGGCTGGGGAGTAGAGACTGGCAGTGCTCCTCATAGAATGTACGGGGCAGCCACCACCACAGACTGATCTGGGCCCCACGGCAGCAGGGCTGGGGGTGGTCTCCTTGCTGCCTGGTTATCATGAGAGTTACATGAGAGGCTACTGTCTGGGATGCGATCTCATGATGCTGGGAAGGCAGTGGGGGAGCCCTCAGTAAATACCCGTGACTGATGAAATGGCCTAAGGTTCTGGGGGCTGGTGAGCAGTAGAAGATGCCTCCTCTGCTGTCAGGGAGTTTGCAGTCCTGTGAGGGGTCACGGGGACAGAAGGGGACATCACTAATAACAGCAGCTGGACACCGGCTGCAAATCTCCCTGCATTACTCTAAGGTGGTTTAAGCCTTAAAACAACCTTATGAGGTGGCTGCTCCTTTTATAGTTGGGAAAGACTGACATGGGGCTAGAGGGAGGGATAATGTTTTCTAGGCGTTAAGAGGAAGGGAAACATAATTCTAAACTGGAAACTTTGTAAGGGATATTTGATCCTAGAAAAACAAGATTCTAATTCTTCTACCCTGCCAAGGCCCTGCAGGGTCTCCAAGCACCTCTCAGCAGCCCCACCCCAGTAACCACCCGAATCCATTGTGCTAGCCGCCCAATGTGACCTCAGGACCTTTGCAGCTGCTGCCCCGCCCGCTGCCCTCCGGGTCTGAAGGCACGCTGGGGAGCGTGAGGTAACTCGGAAAGGTGGGCTTGTGGCCCTGGTGGGAGGCGGGTGGGGCCTGGCTGGGTTCTCCTAGGAGCTGCTGCAGGCACGGGGAGGCCAGATTGCCGAGTCCTGCAAGAGGAGAGCGGAGGAGGGAGGCAGGAGAGGCAGCAGGCTAGACTGCTCATTCCCGGAGGTGGCAGTGAGAGGAGGAAGCACAGAGAATAGCTGGGGGAGGCAGGGTGGAGGAAGAAGCCTCCTGAGGGCGAGCGGGAAGCGGCACCCGGAACCCTTGGGTGGGGGCTCCACGTGGGCCACAGACCCCAGCTCTGGAGCTCCCCACTGGGCTTGTCGTCTTGGCTCCAGCTTCTCAGTCTGCCCAGTCAAGAAATGGGTCTAGCTGTGGTGGCCACCTGCCCCCAGGGAGCGGCAGCATCAGGTGGAGGACAGGGAAGCCCAGGCCAGCCTTGAACTGGAGCCATGGGGCCTGGGTGCCATCCTGGGCCTCCCTTGTCCTCTAAATGGCAAGAGGACTCGTTTCTTCCTCAGAAACTGGCGAGAGGAGTAACAGCCTCACCAGGTGCTGGTGCACAGTAGGGGCAATGTCCAGGCCACCTAGGGTTGCTCATCCTGTTCCCTGCTGTGGAGTTAATGGGAGCTTTTCAGGGGAAAAGAATAGGAATTAAATGTGAATGTCCATGAAAAAGGCCTGTGTGGTTGACTGCCTGGTTCTTCACTAGGTGGTGTTTGCCTAAGCTGCCTCTCAGAGGGTCCCCTGGCTTTGGGCCAAGAATGCACCCCCAAGCAGCCCGGGGCTGTGTGGCTTTCCTGCACCCCACCCGCCAGCCGTCACTCTGACTTCATGCTGAGCTGAGTGAAGGATTCTGGAGGTTTCCAAGGGATCGTCAGTCCTTACACTTGGGCTTGGCAGTTTCCCTTAATGGGCTTCCATGTCCACGGGCAGCTCACCGCTTCCCTGGAAGGTCAGCTGAAAGAGACAGTGCCTGGTGAAACAGTCCCAGCCTCTGGGGACTTCAGAGCGCCCTCCTCAAAAAGCTGGCACTTTCCACCCCCAGGAATTGCACTGCCACACAAGCACTTCCATTTCAAGCCTGCAGCACCCCAGCGGGATCTGGTGGTGGGGCAGCTGGAGCCATCAGTGGGAATCCCAAGTTTGCTGAGCCCTGGGTGGGACTCTGGCTGCAGGTCAGCTACCTGGCGGGGCTGCCAGAGGACATCACCACCCCCACCCACCCCCGTCGGCCCCAGCGGCCTCCACCGCAGTGTGGGTGGCACCCCTGCCCGGCCTCAGAGACCTTTTCTAGTCCTGCTCTCTTTTAGTCATAACGCAACTAAAAGAGGAGTCTGGTTGAAAGCAGGGCTTCCTAGGTGGCACTGGTGGTAAAGAATCTTTCTGCCAAGGCAGGAGACAGACATCGGTTAGATCCCTGGGTCAGGAAGATCCCCTGGAGGAGGGCATGGCAACCCACTCCAGTATTCTTGCCTGTATCTCTTGTCCTGGAGAATCCCATGGACAGAGCCTACAGTTCAATGAGGTCGAAAAGAGTCAGACACAACTGAAGTGACTTAGCACGCGTGCCAGTTGGAAGTAACAGAAGTAATTCTTCATTCATTCTATGAGCAACGATCGTGCCCCCGCTGTGTGCTTGCCTGGTTATTGGGGTAGGTGGGCAGATGCCCTGCCCTGGTGGAACTGACACAGAGACAGGAACTTGTCAGAGATGGTGAGAAGCGCCAAGAAGGGAAACTCAAGCAGGAGAAGCGGCCGGAGGAATCCGGGGTTGGGAAAGGCTCTGACTTCCGAAATTTGACACAGGTGATCAGGAGAGTTTGAAGGGCCGTGACCATCTTGGGTCCTGCGTTTTAGGTCAGAGTGGGTGAACCTTACCATGCAGGGGCCCCGTACACATCACAGGGGCCCAGGTGGTGAGACTGCTTTTGAAGGAGTCAGGGGTGTGAATCTGGGGTTTGTTTTTTTTTGGCTGTGCTGGGTCTTTGTGGTTGCACAAGGGCTTTCTCTAGTTGCCGTGTGAGGGCTGCTCATCGTGATGTCTTCCCTTGTTATGGAGCACAGGCTCTAGTGCGCTCGAGCTTAGTAGCCCTGGGGCGTGTGGAATCTTCCCAGACCGGGGATCAAACCCGTGTTCCCTGCACTAGTAGGTGGATTCTTCTTTTTTTTAAACACTAAGTCTCTTACGACCCCATGGACTGTAGCCCACCAGGCTCCTCTGTCCATGGGATTCTCCAGGCAAGAATACTGGAGTGGGTTGCCATTTCCTTCTTGGAGTAGGTGGGTTGTTAACCACTGGACCCCTAGGGAAGTCCGATCTGGGAGTCTTGACCCAAGCAAGGAGGGCTGGAGCCCACGTACACTGTGACCCACGCAGGCTTGAGGCGGCGAGAGCTCTACCGAGGACGCATTGTGTTGGCATCTGGGGTACATGTCAGTCTCCTGTCCATGGCGGGAGGTCCAGGCGAGTGGCCCCATGAGGGAGCTCTGGGGTGAATAGATGCTGGTCTGCTTGGATGCCATGACAAGATACCATATAGACTGGCTGACTTGACAGCCATTTATTTTCTCATAGTTATGGAGGCTGGAAGTCTTAAGAGGCCAGCGCAGTCAGGTTCTGGTTGGGATCTATCTAGTGTGTTCACATGGCCCTTCCTCAGTGTGTGCTTGGAGACAGAGAAATCTCTCGACCTCCTCTTCTAAGAACAGAGTTCTGTTGGATGAGGGCCCCAATTTTTTTGACCTCATTTAATCTTAATGACCTTCAAATAGGACCCTGTCTCCAAATACAGCCACACTGGAGATTAGGACTTCAGCTTATGAATTGGGGTGGGGGACATCGGTTCGATCCCTGGGTCGGGAAGATCCCCTGGAGGAGGGCACAGCAACCCATGCCAGTGTTCTTGCCTGGAGAATCCCATAGATGGAGGAGCCTGGCGGGCTACAGTCCATGGGGTCGCAAAGAGGCGGACACGACTGAAACAGCTTAGCATGCATGCACACACAACTTAGTTCACAGCAGAGCCCAGAGTCCACTTTCTGGAAGGATCATGCCTGCCTCTTCCTCAAGGCTCTGCATGCCTTCCTTGTGCCTTGAGGGCCACCCTCCCAGCCTGCCACTGCCCGTTAGATCATCCCACGTCTACCCCCTGGTGTTTGGCTCTGGGGCTGCATGGGGTTCATGAGGCCTGGAGATGCCAGCCTGAATATCAGGTTGGCTTTTGCCCTCAGGAGCCCCCTCCTTGTGTGTCTGTTCCCGCCCGTTATCTTGAGGATATTCGCACTCCCAAGCTAAGTGCTCCCCACAAAGCCACCTGCACCAGTTCTCACTGCGGGGACAGGCCCTGAAGTCCAGCACCTTGGGACCCATGCAGACCCATGAAGTGGGGCACCGCTCACCTTCACTGCGGGGTGCTCTGAGCACATTGGGACATGCGTGCAGCCTTGTCCAGCACACCGAGTGCAGTTAGGAGTGGAATGCCCTTCGTAGCCCCAAAAGCATCCACATCCATATCTCTACAGCCTCAGCCCTCTACCCTCCTCACCCAAGCTCCCCCCTTTCCCCCGATGCCAGGAGTCAGTCACCTATTCCCTTGGTGCTCTCTCTGCAGTGCTTTTAAAATTTATTTACTTACTAATGATGTGGCTGTGCTGGGTCTTCATTGCTGCATGAGTGTTTTTCTCTAGTTGCACCAGGTGGGGCTACTCTCTACTGTGCACAGGCTACTCATTGCGATGGCTTCTCTTGTTGCAGAGCACAGGCTCTAGGGCACACAGACTTCAGTAGTTGTGATGCACGGGCTTAGTTGCTCCTTGGCATGTGGGATCTTCCCAGACCAGGGATCAAACCCGTGTCTCCTGCATTGCAAGACAGATTCTTAACCGTTGGACCACCAGGGAAGTCCCCTGATGGCCTTTTTGTTTTTCGTGGTAGTGACATTGATTTTGATGAGGAAAGGTGAAAAGAGTATGTGCAAGGGCCCTGGGGCAGCAACTAGCCAGCGCCCCATCAGCTGTTCGTCTCTCACTCCCACCTTAGCTCATGCACCTTTCAGGGTTTTGTTCGTTAAGTCTGTCTTAAGCTGCCTCTGGGTTGAGCACTGGGGATGCAGTGCAGACTTGGGCCCTCTCCGGATTCATTGAGAAAGGGCTCCGTGGAGGAAGAGAAGGAGCCATGTGCCCATAGGCTCAGGGCTGTACTTTGGGGCCAGCGTGAGTCCTGGCTCCAGAACTGACTTGCTTCTGGGACCAGGAACTCCGTATCTGTGCTTCTTCATTTGGAAATGAACCCTGATAAGGCCAACCTGATTCTGCACACTCAAACCTGTACACACTGAGCTGCTCCATTTGGGAGACCCTGAGGGTGACACTGGCCCTGCCCTCCCAGCACCCAGGCTACCAGAGCAGTCGACATGTGACTGCATGAGCGCCCTGAATCCTCTTAGCAGCCTATGGGGCTGATTTCACACCCCTAGCTCTTGGCTGGGGAAGCTTAAGACCGTTCCTTCCCCAGGGCCTTTGCACACTTTTCTACTGTTGCTTCTCACCAGCCTGACTCTGCTCAGGCCTCTCTTCTCTCCCCTACTTGCCCTTTCAGGACCACCGCCCTCCACACCAATAGAATGGCAGGGGATTCACCGTTACCAGTGGGGTGGGAGGGGGTCATGATTGCCCCCAGAGTATCAGCTGTGCCGTCCTCGCCTGATCAGTTTTTCCTCCTGGATTGGAACATGCACTGATGGAATAGACTGTGATGCAGAAGTTTATACATTTGAGAGGTGCCAGAGCCCCCCCCCCCCGGTGGTACCTTCTGGGTCAGGATTGGGGTGGGCTCCTCGAGCAGGGTCTTATTAGGCAGTTCCTTAAATTCACATTTCTTTCTCCACCCACCCCCTAAAGCCCTTTAGATGTTTGCAGTGTGATTTCATACACTTTATTTTTAAATATTCACTTTGGTAAGTAGTACATACACCAGGTTCAAAATTTAGAAAGGACTGTGCCCACTCCAGTATTCTTGCCTGGAGAATTCCCATGGACAGAGGAGTCTGGCGGGCTACAGTCACATAGAGCTGGACACGACTTAGCGACTAAACAACAAAATAGAGACTGTACGTGGCAAGTCTCATCCTCAGTTCTGCACAGGGGACATTAGTCTTAAAATTTCTTTGTTCATTAAACAGCGTCAGATGCACATACCAAGCAGTTGACTCGTTTTTAAAGTGTGCTGGTTCAGAGCTTTTCGGTACCTTCATAGTTGTGCATATGTCACCACAATCACTGGACGTTTCTTGCGAGGACAACAAGAAACCCCGTTCCTGTTTGCTTACGCTTCCCCAGTCCTCAGCCCCTACCCTCACCCACTGCCCAGCCCCAGGCAACCACAACTCTGCTTTCTGTCCCTATGGATTTGCCCATTCTGGACATTTCGTATTTGTGGTGTATGAAATACGTATAACGCGTGGTCTTCTTGTCTGGCTTCCTGCATTTAGCATATTTTGGGGTATCCTAGTTGTAGCGTGTATCAGTTGTTTGCTCCTTTTTATGACTGAGCAGTGTTCCACTGTGGGTGGATCACATTTTGTTTATCTATTTGCCTTTGAGGTTATTGGCTCCACCTTTTGCCTGTTGTGAACAGTGCTGCTCTAAACATTCACATGGGACTTCCCAGGCTCTTTACTTAGCAGTGAAGAACCCACCTGCCAATGCAGGAGACATGGGTTTGATCCCTGGATCAGGAAGATCCCCTGGAGAAGGAAATGGCAACCCACTCCAGTGTTCTTGCCTGGGAAACCCCCTGGATAAAGGAGCCTGGCGGGCTGCAGTCCATGGGGAAGCAAGAGAGTCAGAAGTGACCGAGTGACTAAACAACAACAAACATTCTCTGCCTTAACTGCTGGTGGATGTTATGTTTTCACTTCTCAAGTACACTTCCCAGAGGTGGGATTGCTGTGTCATCCGGTAACTTCAGCTTTAACCATTTGAAGAGCGGTTTTCTACAGCAACTGCATGACTTCACATTCCCAGCAGCAATATAGGAGGGTCCCGAGTCATTTCTCATCTTCCCTGAGAGTATTTATCTTTTTTATGCTAGCCAGCCTGTGTGTTATTTGCTCAGTTGTGACTGAGTCTTTGCAACCCCATGGACTGTAGCCCACCAGGCTCCTCTGTCCTTGGATTCTCTAGCCAGCCTGGTGGGTGTGAAATGGTGTCTCACGGTGGTTTGGATTTGCATTGCCCTGGTGACTGTTAATGTTCTCGTGCAGTTTCAGGGTTTCTTGAGTGGTCATTCAGTCATTCAACAAATGGTGGTTCTGGGTCACGTGCTCAGCCCTGCGAAGGCAGTGTGAAAAATCAGATGACTCTGCCTTCTTGGTGTTTGTATGCCAGTTACCTGTGTGTGTAGTCCTAGTGCTGGTTAGTGCTCATGGGGTGCTCGACGTGTTATCTCATTTAATGCTGAAGCACAGATGCGTAAGAATGCCTTTGCCCTCCTTTGTTTGTTTTTTAACACTTATTTGCCTGCACCAGGTCTTAGTTGGGGCATGCAGAATCTTTATTATTAATAATTTTTATTGTAGTAGCATGCAGGATCTTTAGTTGAGGTATGGGGACTCTTAGTTGTGGCATGTCGGATCTAGTTCCCTGACTAGGGGGTCGAAACTGGGTCCCCTGCATTGGGAATATGGAGTCCTAGCCACTGGACCACCCAGGGAGTCCCTGCCCTTCTTTGTGCAGAAAGAAGCCCAGCATGGGCCACCCCAACTTAGCTGACTAGACAGCCTGTCACAAAGGCCAGGCCATGCTGGGACAGGAGTGGGCGGCCCCTGTGATTCTTACAGTCCTGGCAGATTCCACCACGTGGCTGCTGTCCACACTCCTGCCTGTATCCCGGCATCGGGCTGGGTCGACCACCTGACCCCGCCCCCCATCTCTCCCTGTCGCCCGCGCAGCTGCTGCCGCCATGGCCCAGACCCTGCAGATGGAGATCCCGAACTTTGGCAACAGCATCCTGGAGTGCCTCAACGAGCAGCGGCTGCAGGGCCTGTACTGTGACGTCTCGGTAGTGGTCAAGGGCCACGCCTTCAAGGCCCACAGGGCCGTGCTGGCCGCCAGCAGCTCCTACTTCCGGGACCTGTTCAACAGCAGCCGGAGCGCCGTGGTGGAGCTGCCGGCAGCCGTGCAGCCCCAGTCCTTCCAGCAGATCCTCAGCTTCTGCTACACGGGCCGCCTGAGCATGAACATGGGTGACCAGTTCCTGCTCATGTACACGGCCGGCTTTCTGCAGATCCAGGAGATCATGGAGAAGGGGACCGAATTCTTCCTCAAGGTGAGCTCCCCCAGCTGCGACTCCCAGGGCCTGCACTCTGAGGAAGCCCCCTCGTCCGAGCCCCAGAGCCCCGTGGCGCAGACGTCAAGCTGGCCGGCCTGTGGCACTCCGCTGCCCCTGGTGTCGCGCGTCAAGACGGAGCAGCAGGAGTCGGACTCTGTGCAGTGCACGCCCGTGGCCAAGCGGCTGTGGGACAGCGGCCAGAAGGAGGCTGGGGGCAGCGGCGGGAGCAACGGCAGCCGCAAAATGGCCAAGTTCTCCACGCCAGACCTGGCTGTCAACCGGCCGGCCCAGCAGGCCCCCGTGGTGGCGGCGGCACAGCCCACCGGGGTGGCGGCGGGGGCGGGGGCCGGTCCGCCGACTGGGGGTGCGGCGGCAGCGGCGGCAGCAGCAGGCGGTGTGGTGAGTGGGCCCAGCACATCAGAGCGGACCAGCCCCGGCACCTCAAGCGCCTACACCAGCGACAGCCCCGGCTCCTACCACAACGAGGAGGACGAGGAGGAGGACGCGGGCGAGGAGGGCACGGACGAGCAGTACCGGCAGATCTGCAACATGTACACCATGTACAGCATGATGAACGTCGGCCAGACTGGTGAGGTGCCCCCGCAGCCCCCAGCCTGGCCCCACTGCCCTCCCCACCACTTCCACCCCCGACCCCAGCACACCTCTCTCCCCCCCGCACAGCTGAGAAGGTGGAGGCCCTCCCTGAGCAGGTGGCCCCCGAGTCTCGGAATCGCATCCGAGTGCGGCAGGACCTCGCATCTCTCCCCGCCGAGCTCATCAACCAGATTGGCAACCGCTGCCACCCCAAGCTCTACGATGAGGGTGACCCCTCAGAGAAGCTGGAGCTGGTGACAGGTGGGCTGGCCTTACCTCCTCCCTGAGCTCCCCCTGCCCCCTCATTTGGGTTGGGTCCTGGGGCCCCTGATGCCCCTTCATAATGATACAAATCAAAGGCTGGCCTGTAGGTTTCCACCCCAGAGGCGGGTATAAGCATTGGCTGGCATTTTCAGCCACATTGGCATAGATCAGTGATTTCGTGGGGGTGGTTCCAGGGTTGACCAACACAGCGGTTAAGAATTTGGCCCCAGGACTCAAGGTGCCAGGGTTCCATGCTCTCTGCCTGTTCTTCTATGACACTGGTGGCTGGGTGGGCACCTGGGTGCCCCGTGGATGGTGGTGCCACAGTCTCTCTCCTTTCCTGAGTGTCGAGAAGGCAGCTCTGGGTTGAGTTATCAAGGGGGGTCTTGGTCGGCCCTGGACGAGTAGGGAATGTGGCAGTTTGGGCCCTGGCTATCCTCTCGCCCCCCCTCCCCCTCCAGGCACCAACGTGTACATCACGAGGGCGCAGCTCATGAACTGCCACGTCAGCGCGGGCACCCGGCACAAGGTCCTGCTGCGGCGCCTCCTGGCCTCCTTCTTTGACCGGTGAGGCCCCCACCAGAGCCCCCAGGGTTGGAGGGCTCACCACCAGCGGGGGCCTGACTCCCCTCCCCTGTGCCCTCACCAGGAACACGCTGGCCAACAGCTGTGGCACCGGCATCCGCTCTTCCAGTAACAACCCCAGCCGCAAACCGCTGGACAGTCGCGTACTCCACGCCGTCAAGTGTGAGTGCCTGCCATTCTGGAGTCAGGGTTGGGGGCCCAGGACAGGCGGGCAGGGGGTCCTTTTCTCTGGTGTTGGCCCTGATGGATCAGTAGGTAGGCTTTGATGTTAAGAAGGATTCTGAAGTTCAGTCTAGGCTTCTTGGGAAGAGGGCTGTGATTGGTTAGAGATTTCTTGATGGGGAGGACACTGAAGGAAAGCCACAGAGCCGACAGGAGAGGGTCTCCAACGTAGGCTGGTCGTGGAGTGATAGATCTCCCCGCAGGCCTCAGCCAGTTGTCAAGAGGGAAGTCTAGTGGAAATCCCGGTTTCTAAATTCTGGCAAATGACGCCTAGTTTTCAAGAGCACCCAGGTGTCCCGCATCAGCTCCACATAGCCCACACACATGGCCCAGCTGGGTCCAGCCTGGGCCACTGATGTAGTGTAGCATGCTGTCTGCAAGGTCTCGGGCTCCCCAAGTGGCTCAGTGGTCAAGAATCTGCCTGGCAAGCAGGAAACGCAGGTTCAATCCCTGGGTTGGGCAGAGCCCTTAGAGAAGGAAATGGCAACCCACTCCAGTATTCTTGCCTGGAGAATCCCAGGGACAGAGGAGCCTGGTGGGCTACAGTCCGTGGCGTCACAAAGAGTCAGACACGACTGAGCAGCTAAACAACAGCAGCAACCATCTGCAAGGCCTCAGTCCCCTCAGCTCTGAGGGGGTGGGCAGAGGTGCCCTGAGGTGGGGAGGATGCCAGCTCCGCGGCAGCTGAGGGCCTGTTGGGAGGGGAGCTTACCCAGGGTGGCTCATTCCACCTGCAGACTACTGCCAGAACTTCGCCCCCAACTTCAAGGAGAGCGAGATGAACGCCATTGCGGCCGACATGTGCACCAACGCCCGCCGCGTTGTGCGCAAGAGCTGGATCCCCAAGGTCAAGCCGCTCATGGCCGAGGGCGACGCCTACACCACCTTCATCAGCTACACGGGCAAGATAGAGCCGGACATGATGGGTGTGGAGCACGGCTTCGAGACGGCCAGCCACGATGGCGAGGCCGGCCCCTCGGCCGAGGAGGCCCTCCAGTAACCCCCACCAGACCCTCCCGCGGGGCCGTCACACTCCCCCTCCTGTCACACCCACCCGCCATCTTGGTCACGAGCTACTACTGTCTGTCCCTCCCCAGGACCCGCGGGGGGTGCTGCATGCTCCCGGCTCCTCTGCCTCCCCTGTCCCATCCCCTGACCCCAAGCCGATCGGGGATCCGGGCTGGGAGAGGATGGCAGGTGGTGCGAGGTCTGCGTGGCCTTCTCTAGCACACACTCATGCACAGTCGGGGGGCTCTTGCTCCCCGTCTCCTAACCCCTAGTGACTCTCTCCCCACTCACCAGGCCAGGCACAGGGAGGGGCCAGCCTGGCGGAGCTTGGGAAGACCCCCTTCCCACGCCCTGGGCCACCAAGCGGGAGCATTCCTCAGGCTCCGCCCCCCCACTGCAGCCCCTCGGGACTTGCAGGGGCCCCCGGGTTCTCAGGACCCCTCCCACCACCACCTCCCAGTGCTTCCACGTTTCCAAAAGCGCCTTCCTGTTTCCCTCGTCTGTCCCTGCACCTGGGGGCTGGGGTAGGCGAGGCCATGAGGACTGCCCATTTTACAGCTGAGGAAACTGAGGCTCAGAGAAACTGACCGACCCAAGGTGGTGGGCGGTGGCAGGCCCAGCGCCCTTCTCTTCCCCTCCCTGTGCTCAGCCTCTCTTGCCATCAGCAGTCCCCTGGGGCCTGAGAGGGGCAGGTCCTGAGTGAGGGGGGCCTTTGGGGGCAGACCGTGGGTCTCTGAGGACAGGAGGAGAGGTTTCCGGGGCGTGCAGAAGCGTGTGGGTGTGCATGTGTGTGTGTGCGCGCGTGCGTGTGTAGAAGTTTTGCTCTTAAACAAATGAAGACATAAGAGGCAGTAGGACCAGGGGTGGAACCCAGGGGAGCCGGCTAGGGGGAGGGGGCTGCTGCCTTTCCCTCCCTTCCTCACCCCTACCCCGCCCCCACGGCAGGGCTCCCAGCCCCCACCCCCTGTACATACTTTTTAAAACATTTTTTTAGCTAATGAAATACTGAAGTATAAGATTCCTTTTATTTTTCAAACCAATGGGACTGGGTCTGATGTCCCCTTTGGTCCCCGGAGCTGTGGAGCTGTGGAAGGCAGGACGGGGTGGGGGCCAGGGGGCAGGCTGAATGTGCTGCGCATGTGTGTGGAGTGTGGGTGCGCGTTTCCAAGGTGGGGCCCCCCCAAGCCCCACTCTGCCTGGGTTCCTTGGGTCCGGCCAGCTCCCACTCACCCCTCAATGCCTCCCCCATGGGGCTCCATTGCAAGGGTGTCCCAGGTTTTTGAGTTCTACATGTAAACTCAGAGGGTTCTTTTTTTTTCTTTAACTCTACTCCCCTTCCCCCATACACACACCCACTGGGTGTCATTTCTTTGCAATTTCACATTTTTGTCTCGAGCCCTTGTTCTCATGCCTCTGTCTTCTCCCCAGTCTGACTCGCCCATTGCTCCCAGCAGCCTCTCCCCAAAGGCAAGGGGACTACAGGAGGCGGTGGGCCCACTGGACCCTTGAAACCTGACTTGGAGGCCTCCCCCCCCAACCCCAGGAGCCCCCACCAGCCTGTGGGGCCGGGGTGGGGGGTCCTTCCTGACATCTGCTTGTTGCAGGGGTGGGGGGATCGGTCCAGCTGGGGTCCTGGGACTCTGCTTTCCTGGCCTCAGCTGGCTCAAGTGTGTAGGGGGGTCAACACCCCCAACTAAAGCACAAGCACCTTAGTCACATCTATCCTGCCCCCCCCACCCCAATCCTGGTCTCAGCACCCACCCCAGCATAGATCCCAAAGCACAATATCCTGGTCACTTGGCAAGCTGCCGGGCCGACCAAGGCCGAGAGGTGGGCTGGGGCTCCAGCCAGACCCCACAAAGAAGCCGGAGTCCCCAGGCGCTCCCCTCCTTCCAGGCCTTAGTGGGGGCCAGCTCTCTGGGACTGGGGTCTTCTCCCTCCCCACCCCCTTGTCCTGGGCAGGCCTCTGTCCAGCCCCTCCTCACCTTTATTCTTGAGCCCCTGCAGCACTGGGCTGGGTAGCAGAGCCCTCTTGTTTCAGGGACCCCAGGAGGCGCCCCCCTGGCGGTCTGGGGAGGGGTGGGGAGTGGGGCTGGGCAGGGGTGCAGGGGAGGAAACTCCTCACCAGGAGAGCCAAAGACAGGGTTGTGCCTTACCCCGGGAGCCACCCCTGCGCCCTCCCGCCCTGCTTCCTGCTCCTGGGTGGCCTGCTGCTTTTCCTTCTTGCCTTCCCTGCCCCCTCCACCCGAGCCCACCCTGCCCTGCGCTGCGCTGCATGGACCCCCAAGCCCGGGCAGCCAGAAAGGAACATGGAGAACCACCGACCAACGCAAAAAAGACTGGGGGGGCCACCTTCCTTCCCGCTGCCGGCCGCCCACTCACCCTCGCCTCTTTCACGCAGGACAGTCTGTCTGCGTGGAGTGCCAACGCCCTCCCCGCCCTGGGCCGAGCCCCTCCCCACCCCCGGGCCCGTAAGTGAGATTGCACATTAACTACTGTAAGAAGAGGAGCCGCACTGGGAAATGTGAACCGTGAGAATATCAGTGATACTGATGAGGAGAATAAACTAAACGCCTTTGTAACAGCCCTGCTGCCAGCTGCTCACTGGGGGCATGGGGTGGTGGGTCCCACCCTCCGTCCACACCCCCATACCCCAGGGTGTCACACTGACAAACGCAGTGGGGGTAGGGGGCCCTCAGGATGGCCATGCCAAACATTATGCCTTAACGTCACTTGAGTTTAGTTGCTCAGTTGTGTCCAACCCTGAAACCCCATGAACTGTAACCCTCCAGGCTCCTCCATCCAAGGCATTTACAAATTGGCACTTCCCATGGGTGCTTGCCATCTACCTCTACAAGGCAGGAATACTGGAGTGGGGTGCCATTTCCTTCTTCAGTCAGCTTGAGGGGGACCCCATTTTAGATGGGGAAACAGCTTCAGACTCAGGCAGCCAATAGGTTACCCCAGGTTGTTGCCTCACAGGTGTAAGCCCTAAATCCTGCTCTGGGGTCCCCCAGGATCCCCTCCAAAGCTGAAAGGGCAGCAGCTCCATCAATTGATTACTGACACCCTCACCTGCTGCCCTCCCATGGTATTTGACACCCCCAGCCCCAGACACAAGTCCTGACCTGCATCCACACCCCTCACCCCATCCTGAACCAGTGCATTCAGAGGAACACTGGGGGACTTGCCTGGTGTCCCGAAGTGAAGACTGCTCCCAGTGCAGAGGGGCATAGGTTCTATGATCCCTGATCAAGGGGAACTAAGATCCCACATGCTGCACTGTGCAGCAAATTATATATATATATATATATATATATATATATATATAAAAGTCAGGATGGCTTTAAAGAGGATATGAATCTTCATATCCTGAGGATATGAACAGAAGAAAATTCTATCAACTGAAACAAAAGACAAAACATACCTTAGGAGCCTGTGGATTCAGAGATGTCTCAAGCAGTGAGGGAGAACTTGACTGATCTTAAGAGAATCCATCAAATCAAGATATCCATGCTGGGGACGTAGACAGAGAGGTTTCATCTCCGCCCAGCCCAGGTCCCACCACCCCATGAGGACTGGAGGGAGCCTCAGACTTCGATAGGGAAGATCACTGAGGGTGACAATTCACAGGGTCACTTGGGCATGTTTCAGTAAGGCCAGCCCCCTCTGGAGTCCTGAAGCCTCACTTCAGCCAACAGAAAGCAGGGTTTGGGGGAGCCAACAGCGTCACCAACAAAAATCCTGAGGTGATTCTGGTCCAAAGTCACCTCAAGGAACAGAAAGCCCTGTCTGAACATGTAAGCAATCCCAGCAAGGTGGTGTCAGACCCCCAGAAGCACGTCTCTTAAGCCCAGGAAGACTGAGAACCAAGTATAGAATGGATCGAGACAACCTGAACCATAACATCAGTGGTAGTGGTTTTGCACTAAAAACAACAATAAAAAAGGGAAAAACAAATCAACTATACTTCAATAAAATACATATATTAAGAAAAATAAAAATTAAAAAAAAGAGAGGGGGACTTCCCTGTTTCCCTGGTGGTCCAGTGGTTAAGACTCTGCACTTCCACTGCAGGGGGCCTGGGTTTGATCCCTAGTCGGGGAACTAAGATCCTGCAAGCTGCTTGGCACAGCCCCCGCCCCCCCCAAAAAAAGGGAATCTGTACGTATTTGGTTCTTCTTGACAAATCAGCCTTTGGGGCTGAATGGGATGACAGACAGCCTTGTAACACATAACACATAACAATGTGTCAAAGATACAAGGTGGTTCTGATGTCAGATTACATACTGCTCAGGATGGAAACATCCAGGACATTAAGTGAATATTCACTTACAAGTTTAGCCAGCTTACAGGGATCATTTCCGACTCGGGTAGGCTCTACAACAAAGTCCTTAAATCTACAAACGCCCCCTTGTAGCGGGCTTCCCAGGTAGCTCAGCAGTAAAGAATCTGCCTGCAATGCAGGAGACACAGGTTTGACCCCTGAGTCGGGAAGATCCCCTGGAGAATGAAATGGCAATGCAACCCACTCCAGTATTCTTGCCTGGGAAATCCCATGGACAGAGGAGCCTGAAGGGCTACAGTCCATGGAGTCGCAAACAGACACGACTGAGCACACGCTCACACCTTATTAGAACACTGCATCACAAAAGGATGGAAGTGACCTGGTGTACAAGAGAGCCTCGTGGTACTGAGAGGCCCCTCAGAAGTCATAGCTGAGCTCCCCAGCTAAAGGGATTCACCTACTGGCGACACAGAACAAGCAAAAGATGTTCAGGCTGAAGTTCAAAAACTCAAGGAAAAATCAGTGGTTGGATTTTTTTGATGGTAATAAAAGAAATCTGAGAAATACACCAGAATAGTCTTTTCTGCACTGAATGTCAACCGTTGAAATCCCTAACACACATGGGCACGCATGCACAGTTGGCCCCAGGGTGTGCAAGCAGGCGTCTTAGAACAGGAGTTCCCATTCAGGGGCAGCCACCAGTTCAGATCACCATATCGTATGATACAAACATATATAATAAAGGCTGGGATTTTATTTCCAAGTTGGCACATGTAGAAGGCACAGGGGCAAAGCAATGGCTTTGGGGAGTAGAGATGGGGAGGGGTGTGTCTGAGGTTCCCTTCCTCCACCACCCCCTAAGTGCACTTAAGACCAGACTGGTGGTAGGGGCTCCAGCCCGGGGCCCTGAGGGTCCTCTCTAGATGAGAGCCTTGGGACAGCTCCCCTGGCATGACCTCCCCATCCTCCCAGGGGGCAGGGCCCTGCCAGCTCCCCGCAGCTGGAGGGGCTGCCCCCTGGGGAGGACCGGAATCAGAGAGAGAAGAAGAGGACGAGGACCAGGAGAAGCACCCCCAGCAGCACCACAATGGCACACCACTGTCGGCGGTCTGGGGGCAAGAGGGTCAGAGTTCACAGAGGGGAGGCAGCACCCCTCCCCACTCTCCCACCCCAGGGGACTCACCACTGGTCATGTGGGATATTTTGGCCATCTTCCTAAGGACCCCATCCATCCGGGACTGGGTGTGGTCCATCTCCTGAGCAAAGGCGTCCAGCATACTGCCAAGACCAGGAAGGCATCAGCCCCTGGAGGCTCTGTGCACACCAGAGCAGCTGGCCATGGGCTCCTGGCCCACCCCCGGGGTCCCAGTCTCACATGCCCTGCTCGTCCAGCTCCTCCCCAACTCGGCCGGACATGTGTTTCAGAACTGAGATGCTCCCAGACACCATTTCCAGCTGTTGATCCTGCTGGTCCAGGATCAGCTGCAGGGTAGAAGGGTGGGAACCGAGGTTGGCAAGGAGCCCTGAGCTGTCCGCAGTCTCCTCCAGCCTGGGGCTGCCAGCTGCCTGCACGCACCTGCTGTGTGGCCTGCTGCTCTTCAATGTAGCGAGAGGTGGTCGAGACCACACTGGCATCCAGCAAGTCACTGGAGGACTTCAGGATGGCCGGCTTGCCTGTCAGCATCTGTAGGGACCCATACAGCAGGCTCAAGGAGGGTCGCCCACTCCCGGCAGAGACTGACAAGGTTTGTGGCAAATCTAGATGGTGCCTACTCAGGAAGGCAGTCTCAGGAGTAGAATGGCCTGGGTCCTCAGGGCCATTATTAACTAGCAAGGTGACCCCAAGGCCATACCACTTGACTTTCCTGTGCCTCAGTTTCCTCATCTGTAAAATGGGGAGGGCTATAAACCCTGTTTTCTGAGGATGGAACAAGGATTTAATAAATTAATCCTGGCATGTTTATAAACCTATAAACACAGGTATTTAAGAATCTGAACTTAAGGGACTTCCCTGGTGGTCCAGTGGTTAAGAATCTGCCTTCCAATGTGGGGGGCATGGGTTCCATCCCTGGTTGGAGAACTAAAATCCCACATGCCAGAGCTTCCTTGATGGCTCAGTGGTAGAGAATCCGCCTGCCAATGCAGGAGACATGAGTTCAATCTCTGGTCTGGGAAGATTCCCACATGCCACGGAGCAAGCAAGCCTATGTGCCACAACTACTGGGCCTGTGCTCTAGAGCCCTTGAACCTCGACTACTGAGCCCACATGTTGCAACTACTGAAGCCCTCAAGGTCTGGGCCCATCACAACCAGAGAGGAGTCACTGCAACTAGAGAAAAGCCTGTGCAGTGACAAAGACACAGCACAGTCAAAAACTAATTAATTAAAAAAGTATCCCACATGCAGTGGGGGAACTAAGACCTGATGCAGCCAAATAAATAAATACAAAGGATTTGAACATTAATCCCCAAAACAGCACACCTGGAAGGCACGTGGATCCTGCCATAGGACCCCAAGCTGCTGCAGGCTTCAGCCCCCCACCCTTCCAGACCCCATGTAGGTGTATTGAGTGAGGCTGCTGTTACACAACATGCAAAGAATGAACATCAACACAGAGGCAGCAGAGAGAGTGCGCAGAAAAGGCAGGAGTGGGTACACACACAGGGCAACTACACCCAAAAAAGGGAAATAGTGGATCTACCCAAGGCCGACAGGGATCCACTCAGGGGCCAAGTTCAGAGGTCAAGTGCCTACACAGATTAAAAAAAAAAAAAAAGCACAGGGGCTTTCCTGGTGGTCCAGTGGTTAAGGCTCCAAGCTCCCAATGCAGGGGCCACAAGCGCAAGGGTTCGACCCCTGGTTGGGCAAACTAAGATCCCAGGTGCTGCTGGGCACAGCCCAAAAAAAGGAGAAAAAAAAAAGGTAAACACATATCCTGGAAACAATAACAGAGAGCAAGAAAAGGAGACAGGCTGCCACACACACAGAAAACCTGTAGAGTATAGACCCACAGGAGATGGTAGAAGGGATTACACACACAGAGAGAAATCAGTTGGGCTCATCCAGAAAGAGCAGGCAGGTAGAGAGCATGGACACAACTGTGCATGAAGATGAGGACCCAAGCACAGGGACAGACGCACGGGTCCCCAGGAGACAGGCGAATGCACAGAGGGGCCAGGCGTGCACTCAGAGGACCACACTGAGACACGGGGGGTGAGGGCACTGGGTTGGAATGCCTTACCTCCCTGTTATTCCTCTCCATGAAGGCTATGGCTGCCGGGCTGACCATATGGTCCTTCATTTCCTACAGATAAGGACAGCATCAGAGAGTGAAAGACGCCCTAACCTTCCTCACCCCATCGGAAACTCTCTTCACCTGCACGGATTCCCGCATCCTTTGCACAAACACCTTTCTCTCCTGCAGGTCTCCGGCTGGAAGCTTGAACTTGCCGGGGTTGGCTTCCACTATGCGTATGCGGCGAGTCGAGTCAAGGCCAGAGCCCAACAGAACGTGCGCCCTGCTACGCCTCAAAGTCCTCAACACCTCTTAGGTGTGCAGCCTCCCCCAAATGTTGGCTCTCAGCGCCCCCTGCCCCTGCAATGGACTCTCCCATGCCACCCCCCTTTTCCCCCCCCCCCCCCCCCCAGGATATCAATGGTTTCCTCCAGGTCTTCGAGGTCCCACTCGATGCTGCGCAGGCCATTCCGCAGCTCGTTGGTCGTCCAGTCCAGCTCCTCGCGTCCGACCACCGCGCTCTCCTGCAGGAGCTCGCACCACCGTTGGTACAGCCCGCGGGCCGTGTTCACCGCCTTCTGCACCTCGCTGCGGGCAGGGGCACAGCGGGCGCGGCTGGCGGGGGCGGGGAGCAGGCGGTCCTTCCGCCCACCATTACGCCCCCAAACAGGTTGGGAGCTCAGGAGACCCTTATATCCCCCTGCGGACCCCTCCCACATGGCCACGGGGCGATCCCGACGGCGGTGCCCAGAATGCCTGACATGCACCGGCTGGCACGCGGGCACTGGTTGGCAAGGGGACACAATACCCCGTGTCCTCCCGCATCGCTGTCACTCACCCTCGGACTACAAAAAATGGATCTTCGAGAGACATATCACGCCCCCCACCCGCCCGAGGCCGAATCCCCTCCCTTCTCGGCCTCAGAAGCTAATTCCCTCCAAGAGGTGCGGGACGCACCGTCACCCCGCCCCCCGTCACGTGACCCATGCCACCACCGAGAGCCGGGCCGCCAGGGGAGAAAGAGTGGCCCTCGGCCCGAAGTGCGGAAACATCCGCTCTCTCTTCAGTCATCTTGGTTGTGGGCAGAGACGATTTCCTGTCTGCACGGACCGCCCCTTCGCTCCCGGTCCCCAGCAGTGTCCTAGTTCTATCTAACTGGGTTCGACTCAAGAGCTCCGAATCCATCGGTTCGAGACCCAGCCCCTCGGATTGTTGCTGCGCAACCTCAGTTTTCCCTTCCGAGCAATGTACATAATGTCTCCTTCAAAACAGGCGAGATGATGGCTGGGGAAGGGGCTCATTCATTTGTGGGCCATCGTTATGGACTCCTTGAGCCTGCACCCAGATCCTGTCCTAGGAGATGCGAGATGGTCCCAGGCCAGGGTCGGAGTGGCAGGTTTGGGGGCAGGTGAAGTGCGGGCATTCTATGTGAGGTTCTGGGGGAGACTTCCCCTCCTCTTTTTTCCTGCGGAGGAGGGAAGCCTCGAGGTCGCCCTGGAGCGGGTTGGCCCTGAGTAGGGGCCCTAGAGAAGCTTCAGGGGATGGGGGTGGGGGTCGGGGTGGTGAGGTCTTTCTGGGTGCGACCCTTGGGGTCGCCGGAATGGGTGTGGTGGTGGCTCTGAGAATGGTCTGCGGGGAAGTCCTCTGCGTGTGAGGCGGGACCGGGAAGGTCTGGAGAGGGACTCATAGGATTGCCACCTATGTGACAGAGCCCTTCTGTGTGGCGTCGCCGGGAAAATCAGTTTTTTATAGGAGGGAAGCAGCTGTCCCCTGTGTAGGGTCCGGATTTCTGGAGCGGGACGTCTGAAGAAGTCCTTGGAGGGTTGCCTCTGTTGTGCGTCAGAGAGAGCTTCTGAGCTGGAGATGTCGTTGTGACGTTTCGTGGAGGGAAGGGACAAGAAATGGGGGCGTCCTCAGCAGGTTGCCATAATATGTGGAAGGATCGCTGAATGGAGACAGTTTGGGGAGAAGTCTTCTAGAGGAGAGAATACTTGCTGAGTTTCCCTGTGCCGGGGTTGGGTGTGGAGGATATGAGCATGCTCCAAAGGTGCAGAAGATCAGTGTTTGGTGGAGGTGCAGAAATACATGAATGGGGGTCTGGGAGAGTTTTCATGGGAGGGGTGGCGAGGACAGGAATGTAGTGATCCTTAGGTCCTTAGGGAGTAGCTGCTTGTGTTGGCAAGGTCTTTGTGTAGGTCTCTGGGAGGTGGCTTCAATGCGAGCCCGCCGGCAGGGGGCTTTCCCGGAAAGCTGTCACACCTTTCTGGCCTCCGGAGGGAAGGAAGCGAAACTTTCTTCTTACTCTCCGCCGACCCCGCTGGACGCGGCTCCGGAAGCCGGGGGCTCCAGCCAGCTCGAGCTGCCGGTAGAGGGAGAGCGGGCGGCGGGGGTGGGGGTGGCGGGTGGGCGGCGGGGTGCGGGGCGTGCAGGGAGGCTAAGGCACCACCCCCGCTCATCCGGAAGAGGCCGGCTAAAGTCTTGTACTGCGATCCCGGCCCTTGTCCTTATTAGGGCATCCGGAAGCGGCTGGAGCTGGCCCTACGTCACTACTTCCAAATTTAGTTGTGGAAGTATGGCTGATAGAGTGGCGGGAAGGTTCGCGCACCGGTGTGGAGGGGGCGGGGGAGCTTGCCCTTAAAGGGCCCACACCACGAATGAAGAGAGCTGTTCGAACAATTCCGCGGTTTTTGAGCAACTGGAAATAGTATTTCTTGGAATGTTAGTGCGTAGCAGAAGGTGGGGCCGATGTGTTCTGTCTGCTGTATCTCTGCGTTGCTGAGTTTCCAAGTCCTAATCCAACTCCGCCTCCCCGGGAGCAGAGGCGGAGCTCGGCTGCGTCGTTTGGGGGGCCACAGCCACGTGTTCACTCGGCCTGTGTTGCTGCCGGGTCCTCCGCCTTAGGGCATGGACGCCCACGGTGGATTTCGTGCCGAGGGAAACTGAGGGGGATGTTCGATGCGGAACACAGAGACTGTAGCTTGGGCTGCGCTCCTGTCTGCAGATCCACCTCCCTTGGAGTGGCAACTTTGCCCTAGAGCCAGCCAGTGTGTCCCGCCTTCTTACCGCCTCCAAACAAGGGGAGTGAGGAGGGTGGGCGGAGGCTGGCAAGACAGGAATGCTGGAGACTCCACTGGTCCCCTTTCACCGCAGTGGCTCAAGTATTCGTTTAGCAAATATTGGACGAGTCACTGTCCCTGGATGTCCCCGCCTAAAGAAATAAGATACAACTACCCTCCACGGATGGAAGTGAGAGATCAATGAGATGTTTATGATAGGAAAGCCTTTAGCGCCTGGCACTTAGCAAGTGCATAATGTTAGCACCATTATTGATTTAAAAAAACCAAAACAGACATTAATTAGGCTCCTGGTAGATGGTAGATACAGTTTCCACCGGGGATCTACCGTTTGGAACTCAAGTTTTCTCGGGTGCGAAGGGAAACGTGCAGCCTACGACCCGCTGGGGTCTCCAGACACAACCGGTGGGTGGGCCCTGAGCACCACCCACGGCCCCCCTCCACCGGGCCTGCGCGCGGGTTCAGTGAGGGGCCCTGAGAAAGCAGACCACCCCGAGAGTTCAGTTTGGATTGGGGGACGCTTCTCTTCACAGGAGTTCGGGTCCCTTTTCTTCTCTCAGTAAATTCCACTCTGTCGCTTTAAGGAGTCTCTCGCCCAGGCGTCGCGGAAAGCCCGGATGCGACTCTCTGATTGGGCGGGGCGTCTCGGTGACTTCACTCCTGGTACAAAAGGGCCCGGGTGGCGGGCGCCCGGGCAGAGCGTCCTGGCAGTGTCTCCGCGTGGCTTGTCCTGCTGAGGGTTGCGTGAAGGAGCGCGTTGTCCGAAGTGCACCTGCCACCTGCCGTGCCCAGCCGGGAGTCTCTGCCGCCCTTGCCGTCCAGCAGCTATGGAAGTGCAGAAGGAGGCGCAACGGATCATGACCCTGTCGGTGTGGAAGATGTACCATTCACGCATGCAGCGCGGTGGCTTGCGGCTGCACCGGAGCCTGCAGCTGTCGCTGGTCATGCGCAGCGCCCGGGAGCTCTACCTCTCAGCCAAGGTGGAAGCCCAGGAACCCGAGGTGCCCTTGCCGCCCGTCCGCTCCCCTGACCCTCGCCTGCACCCGCCTCGGGAAGCCGCAGCCAAGGCAGCGACCGGCAACAGTGAGCAGCCCTCTCCGGAACCCATGGACACGCAGGAGGCACCGAGAGCCGAGGAGACCCCTCCCCGCTGTGTCCAGCGCCCCGCCAAAATCAGCCGCAAGCGGCGGAGCAGCAGCCTTAGCGATGGTGCGGACGCCGCTCTGGTTCCGAGCAAGAAAGCCCGCTTAGAAGAAGAGAAGGAGGAGGAAGGGGCCTCTTCGGAGGTCCTTGATCGCCTGCAGCCCCCTCCGGCGCAAGCGGAGGGCGCCTTCCCCAACTTGGCGCGCGTCCTGCAGAGGCGCTTCTCCGGTCTCCTGAACTGCAGTCCTGCTGCCAGCTCTCCGACGGCGTCCCCGGCGTGCGAGGCGAAGCCAGCTTGCCGCCCGGCGGACAACATGCTCAACGTGCTGGTGCGGGCCGTGGTGGCCTTCTGAGGGTTCCTGAGCGGCTATACCGGAGCCCAGATCGCGGGCCGACCCGTCGGCCAGAGTACGCAGACCCGAAGCGAGGCCCACCCCCGGGGGAGCGCTCGCGGAAGCCGTGGAGAGGAGCCGTCTCCCGGGCTGCCCAGAGGCCCCGAGAGGGACTCTGCCGCCGGGGAACCGTCGCTACCTGTGTGCAGCGGCGACGCCGAGGAGCCTGAGCCGGGGGCGCGGGCGCCTTCCCCCCCAGACCTGCTGCTCCCATCGGTGCTGTTTTAACGGACTGGGAGGTGAACCTCACCGACTCCTTCTGGAACTGGGAGAAGGGCTTGGTTCTTGAAACTCCTCAGGGTCGGACTTTTTTTTTTTTTTTTAAACTGGGGGCTATGCTGCCCTTTCAATAAGGTTTTTCAATCGTTGGTGTTTGCGTTTCCAACTTAAGAGAATTCCAGGCACTCCCCTTCCCCCTCCAGTGACATACTTGTGCAAGCGGTCATCGTTGCGTCATGGGGCAGACGTGGGGAGCTTCCTGCTGCCGTGCGTGGGTGGGGGCCGGGAGGAGGACCTGGGGTGTGGACCGCCCTGGGGAATGGGAGGAGGGCGGCCTGAGTCACTGCGCCTTGCTGCGGGTTATTGCCCGAAGCCCCTACGCCTCCGGTGGTAGAGGGCCGATCTAATTTCATTTAAAAATTTTTTCTCATGTGGTGCGTTAGAGGTGGGGATGTTCACCGTCTCAAGCTTGACCCTCAGACCCACAGAAACGATCAACCCGGACGTTCCTGGTCGGAATCACAAAAATGGGGGGAGCAATGTAAGGCTGAGCTGGGATCAGTGGCTGGCGAGACTGGCCAGTATGGGGGAGGCGGGAGATTCTCGCCAGGGCGTTTTGGGGTTCTGTTTGCCTTTACTGGTGGATTCTGGTAACTCCCTCTATCTGGACGTTTTGCTAGAATCGCCAGATAGGAAAATAAAGACCAATTGTATACAAAGTCTGTGCAGCCCGTCTGGTTTTCTTCCCTGGTGGGGGAGGGGCAGGGTTAAAGGGTCAAGAGCTGGCGGCGGCTTGCTGGGGCCCCAGAAACCGGTCTGACCGCTACCACGTGGGCAGAGTGGGCGGGAAGGGGCCGACCCCTTTTTGCCAGAGCACTTTCGTACTGGGCTCCTGGTGCTCCGATCTTTCCTTAAACGTCGCACGTTTGGCGGGATCTTGGACACACACCCCCTCCCTACACCTCTGGGTGAGAAGGCTTTCCGAGTTCAGATGTTTGGGGGATACTGCTGGGAACAGTGCCCCTAGCCGACTTGGGTATCGGGCCTCCTTTGGAGAATGGAAGGATAGCTACCCTCCCCCCACTTGATTAACTGAATCGGCAGGGTTCCCAGGATTGGGGTGGGGCTGGACAGGTGAGCTTTGGAGCGCCCTTTACGCCCAGTTCCAGTCTCAAGCAGTTTAACTGTGTGGCTCAGGCAAGGACCTGAGCTTCCAGCCTCAGTTTCCTCATACGCGAAATGGGCCCCAGCAACTTCCCTTCGAGACTGTTGGTTTAGAAATACCCGCGGGAGCACTCGTTGGCTTTGGCCCCACCCCGTCCCTAGATTCGCCACCTCCAGAGAAAACCCTGACAATTTCCCCAACGCCAGTTCGGGAGAGTGACAGTCGGGGTTGCCCCAGGGGGTGGGCGTGGGGGCTGTGGGGAGGACAAAGGAGCCGCAGGTGCGGGGAGTGAGGGCGGCGGGAGGCGCTGGGAAAGCTCCCGCCCCGCCTCCAGACGGCCGGCCCCGCCACTGCGGGCTTCCCGAGACCCGGGGGACCTGACCCCGAGGCCGGAGGGGAGGAGGAGGAGGGCGCGGTGGAGGGGCGGCCCCGCCCCAGAACGCCCGCCCCTGGCTCCCCTCCAGGCTCGTTCACCCACCGCACCCCCGCCTCCCTGTGTCCCTCAGCCTCCTCCCTCCTAACCCCACCTCCCACCCCTCACCTCAAGGGAACCTCGCCTCCTCCGCAGCCTTCCCCCCCGGGAAATATGAGACTTCAGTTGCCGCCCTCTCGGGGGATCGACCCACAACTCCCCAAAGGGATGTAGTGGGGGGACTGGAACCCCACACTACTGGCGGTAGCTCAGTGCGTCCGCGTGGGAGCAACTCCCTCGCAAACCTGGCCCGGCCCGGGAAGTCCCCGGCGACTGGGGAGGGGGCATCACCGCGCATCCTGTCTCAGGAACCGCCTGGCGCTTCCTTCCGCGGGAAGCTGCTAGGCCGACCCCCGCCCCCGCCCGGGCCGCCTGGGGGTTTCCGGCGCCCGGTCGCGGGGGCTGAGGGCTGGAGACGCTGCCGTGGGAGATAGGACGAATACCCCCCTACACACATACATACCCTTAATACGTTCCCCTCCCTAAGACCCCATTTCACCCATTTGTTGTTTAGACTAAGTCGTGTCTTTTCGACCCCATGGACTGTAACCCGCCAGGCTCCTCTGTCCATGGGATTTCCCAGGCAAGGATACTGGAGTGGATTGCCATTTCCTCCTCCAAGGGGTCTTCCCCCACCCAGGGATCTGCTGGAACCTAGGTCTCTTGCTTGGCAGGACGATTCGTCACCACTGAACCATCTGGAAAGCCCCCTTTCACCATAAGAATTGTTGTTGTGTCCGATTCCTTGCGACCCCAAGGACTGCAGCCGGCCAGGCCTCCCTGTAAGGAATGTGTATTCATGCCCCATAAGAATAGACAAAGTTGAAAATTTTGTCACAACAATCGACTTTGGTGTCCACGCCATTACATGGCCTTGGGTTATTGGGACAAACCCTCTGGGCAGTGATCGACTGGACCACAGCTGTGAAAATTGAAAGTATCACCGGTCTTATGACCAGCGGATACCCCAGGGAACTTCAGACCTGCAGAAAGAGGCTCCAGAAGAGTATTCACTACAGTGTTGTCCAAAGTGGGCACAAATTGAAAAAACAACCTACGTGCTCATCCGACTGGACTGCTCTGGTAGAATGTGGACTGTCCACCACTCCCTCCCTAAAAGATGAAAGGCCTCAGCCTGAGAGATCTCCTGGGGAGTGAGGGGTGGGGTGGAGATAACTCAGAACCAACATGCTGAGTGACAGAGCCCAGGTGTGGAAGTTGCCGGATGAGGACAGATTCCAGGGCCAGATGACCAGTTGTACTTGCTGTGCAGCTTTGGGCAAGTCACTTAATCTCTCTGGGCCTCAGTTTCCCTGACTTTATTATGGACAATAATAGTCCCTATCTCTTGGGTTTATTCTGACAGTTAAGTGAGATAATATACTTAAAGTGCTTAGTAAAGTGCCTGACATGCAAGGTATGCCACTTTATGATTTATTATTGTTAGAGGCTAATAATTATTATTATTATTGTTTATTGTTAGTACTTTATTATTGTTAGAGGCTGGAATGGCAACAGTTCATTTCAAAGCACATACAAGGGGACTTCCCTGGTGGTCCCGTGATTGAGAGTCTGTCTTCCAATGCAGGAGACGTGGGTTCAATTGCTGGCCGGAGAACCAGGATCCCACGTGCCTCAGACCAACTGAGCTTGCGCTCTTCAACTAGACAAAAGCCTGCGTTCCGCAACTAAGACCCATTGCAGTCATAAATAAATAAAAATTTAAAATAAAAGCACATTAAAGGACTTCCTTGATGGTTCAGTGGTTAAGAATCTGCCTTGCAATGCAGAGGACATGGGTTCCATCCCTTGTTGGGGAACTAAGATCCCACATGCCACAGAGCAACTAAGCCCAAAAGCCACAACTAGAGAGTCCCTGTGCCACAACGAAAGATCACACATGAAGCAGTGAGGATCCGGCATGCCACAGCTAAGACCTGACACAGCCAAATAAATACATAAAATAAATTTTAAAAATAAATAAAAGCACATATGACATATACTACTGTATATAAAATAGAGAAACAAGGACCCACTGTATAGCACAGGAAACTATAATATCTGTAATAACCTATAATGGAAAATAATCTGAAAAATAGTATTTATCTGTATATCTGCATTATTTTGCTGTACACCTGAACTAACGTAACGTGGTAAATCAATTATGCTTCAATAAAAAGTTTGTTTTGAAAAAAAAAAGCACGTGCAGCAATACAAGTATGATGTATGGGAGAGTGGGTACAGACGCTGTGCTAAGCCCAGGGAGCTGGAGGAATGGCTCCCTCTGCCAATGTGAATAAGAACTCCCCTCCCAGCTCCAGAGTTTGTTCTAATCCTAATGGTCTGACAGGGTTAATTCTTTCTTCCTCCTAAGCCCCACATTCACACTCCGGGTTTACTCCCCACCTCACCAACAGTTCCCACCTCAGGCCCTGCACTGGTCTCTATTTATAGTCAACCTTAGATAGACTCCTTCAGTCTTTTTTCTTGTTAAAAAATATTCATTTGGTTGTGCTGGGTCTTAATTGTGGTATGCGGGATCTTTCAGTTGTGGCATGTGGGATCTAGGTTCCCTGACCTGGGCAGAACCCTGGCCCCCGGCACTGGAAGCTGGACTCTTAGCCACTGAACCACCAGGGAAGCCTCAGCCTCATTCAGTCTTCAGGCCCTAACTGCCAACTCTGTGTGTGTGTGTGTCTGTGTGTGCGTGTGCATATGTCTGTGTGTGTGTGTGTGTGTGTTAGTCGCTCAGTCGTGTTTGACTCTGCAATCCCATGGACTGTAGCCCACCAGGCTCCTCTGTCCAGGGAATTGTCCAGACAAGAATACTGGAGCCTGACCCATCTAGGGGTTGAACCTGGGTCTCCTACATTGCAGGCGTATTGTTTACCGTCTGAGCCACCAGGGAAGCCCACCTCTGTACTGAATCCCATATGTCACTCTCCTTCTTGGACTTCCCCTCCCAGCCTCCAGACTTGTCTGGCCAAACCCTCTCTCTCTGTCTCCCCTTGAGGGCCTAAGGTATTCCAAACCTAGCAGGAACTAAAGAAGATTCTTGCTGCTTACTGCCAGCAGTTCAACTGAGGTGGAATCTTTCTTGACTTCCTTTTTCTCCTTCTTCAGGTGCTGTCAACTAGACTTCCCATCCCACTCCAAGTTTTTCCCAACCCCATGGCTCCCACCCTTCTTGAGCTGGGATCCCACCTCTCACTTGGGATCGGGCAGTTGCTTCCACCCTGCCCTTGACCCCCACAATCTGTTTTATGCAGCAGCTGCACTGACCTTATAAAATGCAAACTGGATCATATGACTCCCCCAGCTTTCCTCTGCTTCAAGTACTCTGACATCCTTTCTGCTTGGAGAACAGGACAGGTGTATTCCAGCCCCAGGGCCTTTGCACTTGCTGTTCCTTATTCCTACAATGCTCTTCTCCCAGATATGCACAAGTCCATCCTCACTTTCTTTAGGTTTCTGCTGGAATGTCACCTCCCTGGGGAAGCCTCCTTTGGCTACTTGATCCAAAATAACAATAACACCCCACTGTGCTACTCTGCTCCTGTATCCCGCTGCTCAGCCTTCCTTAAAGCACTGCTCATCTACTGATGTTTATGTTGGGGTTAGCATCCGTGCCCCCATTCAAATGTCAGTTCCACAAATGCCTAGTCCAGGCCTGAATGAGTGAATATGGTTGTCTGGGGTGCTAAGGGCTTAATACTTTTTATCCCATTACTCACTGGCTTCCCATGGCCCTTATAATTGAATTTCCCAAATTTCAGGGTCAGGGTTTTTGTCACATCTGCTTAACAAATGTATCGTTATTTAAGTAATATGTATTTTTCTAACTTTTAACTCACTTGTTAATCACTCACTAGAGTCAGACATGAGTTAAGGACTGTCGACTTAAAAAAAAAGAAAGCAAAACATGAGAGTTTCAAGTTAAGTTTTATTTGGGGGCAAAATGAGAACTGCAGCCCAGGAGACAGCATCTCAGATAGCTCTGAGAAACAATTCCAAAGATGTAGGTGGAAAGGACAGTATGGATGTGATTTTGGTAAAGGGGGAGTACATGCAATCAAGCAAACAATTTTTTGTAGATTTTTCCTGATCTTCTGAAGCTTCCACTAGTCATCACCATGAAGCATTTTAGTGCTTTTCTCTATATGAGGAGACTCAAGAGTTAGGCTCAGAAAATCAGCTCCTGAGAATATCTAACTGTCTGAAGACCTGTCCTGCCAGCCCCCACCACAACCCCCAGCACAGAATGCCTCATTTCTGCTCTCCACCCTGAACTCCTTCAGGGGGTGTTGGACCTCAGCAGCTGTAGCAGTACACAACTTAATCCTTGTAGAGGTAGATGGCAAGCACCCATGGAAAGTGCCAATTTGTAATTGACGACTAAACAACACCATGATGCAGGAAAGGTAACAGTTTAAAAAGTTACAATGAAAATGAAACAATATCACAAGACCCTGCTGAAACAGTAGCTAGTGTGAGGTTCCAGACAGCTTTCTTTGTTACAAAGGAAGATTAAGGTTAAAGACATTGTTGCCAAAGGAAGACTATCCTCAGGCTACTGCTTGGCCGGTGGCAGTGGTAAGAATCCGCCTGTCAATGCAGGAGATGTAAGAGATGAGAGGTCCGATCTCTGGATCAGGAAGATCCCCTGGAGAAGGAAATGGCAACCCACTCCAGTATTCTTGCCTGGAAAATTCCATGGACAGAAGAGCCTCACAGGCTACAGTCCATGGGGGTTGCAAAGAGTCTGACACAACTGAGCATGCATGCAGGTCCTTAGACTAGCTGAAAAGGGAGAGACTCTGAGGGATTCCTTAAGTTATTTAAATAACATTGAATCACTTTGCCCCCTGTCCCAGAAATAGGAAAATTCTGCTTTGCGAAGAAGGACAAAACTCCTATGACTGAAAGATGCTGCTCGATTTCCGCCCATCCCTGGCTAATCTTGTGTCATTCTCTGGCTACACTGACCTACTTTTTGTTTCTTGTGTTTCCACAACCTTCCCAGCCACAGGACCTTTGTATATGTTGTTATCGCCTAAGATTCTTTTCTCTTCCCTATGGTGGTTTATAGTCACTCAGTTGTGTCTGACTCTTTGCCACCCTGTGGACTGTAGCCTGCCCGCGGGGCTCCTCTGTCCATGGGATTCTCCAGGCAATACTGGAGTGGCTTGCCATTTCCTTGTCCAGAAGAACTTCCCCATGCAGCCATCGAACCCAGGTCTCCTGTATTACAGGCAGTCTCCTGCATTGCAAGCAGATTCTTTACCCACTAAGCCACCAGGCCAACTTCTCCTCCTTGTTCACCTAGTTAACTCATTTTAGCCCAAGAGCAAATCATCACCGAATTTCCCCTTCTGCCCTCCATTTTGGTCTAAGACCCCTATGTTAATTTCCATTCTGATCACGAGCTACTTTGTAGTAGTATTGGTGATGACGGTCGTAGTATTTGTCACAGTTTCAGTGTTACATTTTCTTTTGGTTTTGTCTCCTCTTCTAGCTTGCGGTCTCCATGAGGGCAGAGATGAACCCAGTAGGCGCTTACTAAGTGGTTGTTGTGAATGAATGATGCATTTGCTACTTTGCTTTAAGGCCAGTCCTTTTAATGCCCACTTTTCACATACTGGGAAACTGACGTCCAGAGAGGATTGCCCCGAGGGAGAGCAAGTAGGGGATAGCTCTAGTGGTGCCCCAACCCCCATTTACAGATTCGCTATCACCCCCACCCACCCCTACTTCCTCCACTGTGTGGGACCCAAGGAACACAAGCCCCAGCTCTGGACTCCGCTGAGCTGGGAAAGGGCCTGTCCACAGGTCAAGACTAGAGCCAGAAGCGGCTCCCAGACCGGTTTAGCCGGTTCCTGGAGCGCGGGCGAGGTCCAGCCGCCTTAGGCGGTTAAGACGCAGACCTTGACCAGATTGCCAGCGGCTCGGGGCGGGCGCTCGATCTACCCTTGGAACTTTGAGTCCTAGGCTGGGCCCTGGGGGTGAGTGGTTTAGCCAAGGTAGAGGGCGGGGTTATCCGGGTGTCGATCACGTACGTGGGCGGAACATGCAAATTAAGCAGCTTTCCATTTCTCTCTGAGCCCCGCCCCTCCGCGCTGCACCGAGCTACTTCCTAGAACTCCCGGAGTCGGTCGGTGGCTCAGGCGGCTCCGCCCCTCCCCCAAGCTCGTCCCTCCCGGATTCCGCCCACATGGTCGGAGCTTAGCCACCCCCTTATCCCAGTGCCCCGCGGATGTAGGGGTGGGGTTTAGGAGCCGAGCGGGAAGGCGGAGGCCGTGCTGTGGGCTCCTGGGGCTGGGGGTCGGCTCGGAATCAGGTAAATGCCACCGAAAGCTGAAGGGGGACGGGATTGCCAGAGTTTGAGGCTCGAGCTACTCGCCCTCGGCGTAGGGGCTACTGAAACCCTCCCCCACCATGTTTGCCTAGAGGAGCCCAGACCCCCACAGTGGTGACCAGGGGAGGCCAGGACACACACACCTCCACCAGTAATGTCTAGTGGAGTTCAGATGCACACACTTGTGTTCAGGGGGGCTCAGGCCTTCCCCATCCGTGTCCGGGGTTACTCACTAGGTCATTTCATATCTGTTTGCTTTGAGGCGCAGCCTAGAGGGGTGTTCGGCCCACCTGTGTTGGGGGAACTTCAGGTCTCCCCAAATTTGTGTTCAGGGGAGTTCAGCCTAGGGACTAAGGCCCTCCACTTGCACGTCCAGGCCTAATAGCATCTCTCGGCCTGCCCCTTTCTTGCAGTCCCTCCCAGCAGAAATTCCCCCTGGGTCCCCATTCCGCCTCGCCTCTCTGCCCTTTTCTTTCTCCCTTCCAGCCTCCTGGCCCCACTGGCTTCAGATCATCACCCCCTCCCCAGGACATTGTTGACTCACAGTTAAGAGGCTATCTCAGGCTTCACAGTCTGGCCACCCTCCTTTTTATACCTAGGCAGCTCTCCGGAGGCCCCCTGGGGTCCTGTCTTCTCCGCCCACCACCTGACTGGCACCATTTAATTTCCCCCTCAGCCTGTCCACCCACATCTGGTTGTCAGCTGCTGGCCCTCACCCTGCATGCCCCCCAGGGTCTCCTAGGGAATTGCTCACAGCTCTCTGCCTCCTTCTGTGCCCCCAAATCCAGACTGCCCCCCCAAAGCAGAACCTTCCCCTCCTCCCTGGCCCCCCATCCAAATCTGCTAATCAGAAAAAGTCCTAGCCTAGTGCCTGGAAGAGAGATCTGAAATCAGAGAAGGGGTGGGGTGTGAAACTTTCCAACACAGAGATGCTGGGGGTGGGGGAAATGGGTGGAGGGAGACAGGAGCTTAAGTTGTACCTAAAAGCTTGAGATCAAAGCCGTCTGCCTTCCAGATGAGGGCTGTGGGGGAGGGTTGTCCCCCCTGGGGGCGCGGGTAAGCCTGAGCCCCCCCTTCCTCGGAAACCCCCCAAGACTCTGCGGTGACAGCTGTGCCCCAGCCCGCGCCCCGTGGGTTTCCTTTTCCGGTGCTTGCTCTCCCGACAGGCTGGCCTGCAGTCTGGAGACACTGCGCCTGGCCCTTTTGAAGGGGCTCCCTAGAGGGTCTTCCTGGACAAGAGGGAGGGGACCAGCTGGAGAACAATGGTCTTCTGTGGCTCCCGGACGCCAGGCGCTTCCTGTTAAACCCTTCCCTGGAGACCCGGCTGCAGGGGGGAGCGAGGCAAGGGGATTGACAAAGTCAGCAAATGCACTGCATTTTCTCTTGTTCCTCGTCTTGTTTGTGAAAGTATCAGGAAGCGGTGAGGCGAATGCAGACCTTGCCCTCCTCAGTGGAGTCACTCTGGGCGTTTCTTTTCCCCTCTGTGGCTGGGAGTTGTGCCCCCCAGGGGATGTGGCATGGTTAGAAATCCTGAGATCTCTGGGGCTGGACTTGGCCCCGCGGGGGACCCAGGCATCCCAGGTGATCCCGAAGTGCAGCTGTATTTGCCAACCGTGGTTCTAACTGCCTTGTTGGTGAGCTGGAGGTTGCAGCCCCTGAGCCATTCCCGAAGTGGGCTGGGCCTTGATTTCCCTCAGTTTAGGATTTCTCCCAAGCATTGGACCAGAGCACCAGGCGGTCCTGAGGGGCCAGAGTGGCAGTGAGCTAAGCCGAGGGTCTTGGAAACACGCTGCTGTTCCTAGGAGCCCTGGGAAGATATGTTGGGGAATTAGCCACTGTGTTAATTGAGGCTTCCTGCAAAGTCCACTGTGTTTACAGAGCTAACCTGAGATGCATCCTCAGAAGATTCTGTGAGCCTCTGAAGGGCCCCCAGAGACTCTGCATCCAACCCCAGGGGCTTCTGGTTAGAGACCAGATAATATGCCCTGGTTTACGAAGAGACAGTGTATGTTGATACTTAACTGCCAGCCAGGTGCTTTGCTGGGTATACATATTCACTTAGTTAAACTATGCCACCTGAATATTCGTTGGAAGGACTGATGCTGAAGCTTCAATACTTTGGCCACCTGATGTGAAGAGCCGACTCAGTGGAAAAGACTGATGCTGGGAAGGATTGGCGGGAGGAGGAGGGTCCGACAGAGGATGAGATGGTTGGATGGCATCACTGACTCAATGGACAAGAGTTTGGACAAACTCCGGGAGATAGTGAAGGACAGGGAAGTCTGGTATGCTACAGTCCTTGGGTCACAGAGCTGGATGCGAATGAACAACCACAAAACCCTGCCCCAAATTTGGGTCAGAATTAAAGTCGGCACTTTCACTAACCCCATTTTATGGATGAGGGAGTTGAGGCACGGAGCAAACATGTCTAGTAATACAAAGCCATTTGTTCTTTCTCTCCTGGATTTGGGGCTGGAGGATGGAGTGGATGGTTAGGTGGGCTTTTCTTGTATATATCCAGCAACTTATCTCTGGTTCACAGATAAGGAAGAGAGCTCAGGGTGGTGAGATCTGCCGTCCAGGTCTCTCGCCCACCACCAGGCAGTGTTTCCTCTCCTGGCCTCCTGTGCTTGCCGCCCACTGGCTTCACCCACCAGCTTCCTTCTTCAGCTTTTTCACACCCACTTGCTGGGTAATTCTGTACCATCTTTTCTCCTGCTTCTTCTGGTGAAAACATCCCTGGGGGCCAATTTGTGCATGCTTGGCCCAGGGGTTTGATGAGGATGAAGTTGTATTTGGGTGTTTTGTGTGTGTGTGTGTGTGTTTTTGCTGTATTTTGCAGCTTAGAGAATCTTAATTCCCTGACCTGGGTTCAGGCATGGAACCCGTGCCCCCTGCAATGGAAGCATGTAGCCCTAATCACTGGGCCACCAGGGAATTCCCTGGGTTTGAGTTTGGGTGTTTGTTGTTTCATGTTTTCGATGATTATTACTAACTGAGCAAATCCAAACCACTGCTAGACTAGAAAGACTGCTTCGGGCTGGGGGTGGGGGCCCTTGCTGGTGTCTGGGACAGGAAATGGCTCACCGCTTCACCGTTTAGACCCGAGGGTGAGGGCGGACAAGGAGGGGCCATCAAAGGCTGCCAGCCCTGTTAGCTGCGTGTCGGAGGCCACAGGAGATTGGCCCTCAGCCCCAGCATCTCGAACTCCAGCCAGTGCCCCCCACCTCCCCCACCCACCCCCAACCCCCTCCCCCACTCCCACCCCACCCCCCAGCCAACCAGCTTCTACCTGAGCTCCCTTCCCCTCTCTTACCCGCTCCTCTTCCCCTCCTACCCTCCCCCCTCCCCTGCTGTGGCCCGCCCTTCCGGAATGAACCTTGTTCTGGCTTCAGGCCACCAGGAAGGCCAAAACAAGCCTGCAGTTACTCACTGCTGGGACCCTGCTGGCAGCCGCTCCTCTCGGAAGCTCAACGTGGGGCAGGGAGTGGAGCTCTTCCCCCCCAGGGCTGTGTGCAGCTTCCACCTTCAGATAATCCCCTGCTGCCTTCTGGCTCCTCTTTATGAAGTGTTAGTCGCTCAGTCGTGTCTGGCTCTTTACTAGGATTCCATGGACTATATAGCCCA
The DNA here is from genome assembly GCF_002263795.3 of Bos taurus. Lineage (NCBI taxonomy): Eukaryota > Metazoa > Chordata > Mammalia > Artiodactyla > Bovidae > Bos > Bos taurus. The sequence continues at coordinate 12,422,953 of NC_037334.1, read as the reverse complement.
CCAGGCTCTTCTGTCCATGAAATTTTCCAGGCAGGAATACTGGAGTAGGTTGCCATTTTCTCCTCCAGGGGATCTTCCTGACCCAGGGATCAAACCTGGATCTGCATTGCAGGCAGATTCTTTTACCTTCTGAGCCACCAGGGAAGCCCCGTGGACATCACCTTATAAACAGATGTTGGATTTTAGAAGTACTCTCCTGTTGTTTGGGACTAGGTGTTACCTTCTGAGAAGGGAGGGGATGAAACCAGTTCTCTTTTTTTTTTTTTTTTTTGGTTTCCGGGATTCTAGTTCCCTGACCAGGAAAGGAATCTTTGCCTCCTGCAGTGGGAGCATGGAGCCCTAACCACTGGACTGCCAGGAAAGTCCCTCTGAGGGAGAAACTGAGGTTGTGAGATGGGGCTTGCCCCAAAATCTCCAAAGCCTTACTTTTAGCCAGGGAGGGTACTTCCCCTCCCTTGCTCTGCTATGCATCTCAGGGCTGCTGCTTGGGAGATGGGGCCACGGAGGAGGGAGTGTGCAAGAGGGGGCCCCTGGGGACTCTGCAGTCAGCAGGCACTAACGCATTTGTCTTCAGCCTGAGCGTTCTTCTGTCTCCCCAGCCACCCTCCCTTGTCCCGGTTCTCATGACTCTCTGGACATCTGTGGGTGGGACATACTTGTTGCCCAATCTCCCAGTGGTTATACTGTGACTAAAGCCAGCCCTGTCCCTGGAGGCTGGGAGGCTGGAGCCAGGGTGCACCCGCAGGGCCACATGTCCCAAGCTTGACCTGGGTTTCTGGTCAGACCGGGTGGACAGGCGGGCAGGCTGGGTCTTTTCAACACCCTGAGTTGAGGCTGAGTCTGGGCCCAGCAGGTTACACACACACACACACACACACACACACACACACACACCCCTCTGTGAAAGTTTCTGCCCACCCTCTGAATGGCCCAGGTTCCCTCTGATTGTCCTGAATTACCCTAGTATCCCTCCTCCTTGCAGCTACCAATACATTCTAGAAAGCTGGGGAAAGATCCTCAGTGAGACCCACCCTCTTGCCAGCCACCCATCATATGGGCCGGGTTCTCAGGCATGCTCCCTGCTTTGTGCTCAAGGCCAGCGCAGTTCTTCCCCCAAACCTTCCCTCCTGTTGGAGCAGAGCCCATCCTGCCCCGTTGCCATGGCATCTGTTGTACCCAGAAGCCAGGTGGTCTTTTGTTCCCTGATGTCCCTTCTAGGCTCAGACACTTCTGAGCTCAGCGAGAGTCACTCGGTCCCCCTGTGTCCCCCACATTCACTGAGGCTGTGTGCCCCAGCAGTTCACCTGTCTCTCCTCCCATGACTCTGAGATGGGCAGTGATAGCACTTATACAAATTTCAGATTTGAACTCGGACCTATGAGAGACTTTGGAGAGTAAGGTTGTTTTTTTTTTAAATAGTCATTTGCCTTTTTTTTAAAAAAAAGTATTTATTTATTTGGCTGCATTGGGTCTTAGTTGCAGCATGGGAGATCTTCATTGCAGCATGTGGGATTGCTCGCTGCAGTGCACAGGTGTCTTTAGTTGTGGCCTGTGGTCTTCTCTTTAGTTGTGCACAGGCTTGGTTGCCCCGATGTATGTGGGGTCTTAGTGCCCTGACCAGGGATCGAACCTGAGTCCCCTGCATTGGAACGTGAATTCTTAACCGCTGAACCACCAGGGAAATCCCAGATCTGTAGGTCTTAAGAACGACAGTCATCACAACAGCTGTTGCTTCCTAGTTTAGGCACTTCACCTCTGGAGTCGTCATCACAAAGATTTATTGCCTTATCCTCATTTCACATTGTGGAAACTGAGGCATAGTGAGTTTGGATAGCTTGCCAGCTAATATGTAGTCTGCTGCTGCTGCTGCTGCTGCTAAGTCACTTCAGTCGTGTCCGAGTCTGTGCAACCCCATAGACGGCAGCCCACCAGGCTCTGCCATCCCTGGGATTCTCCAGGCAAGAACACTGGAGTGGGTTGCCATTTCCTTCTCCAGTGCATGAAAGTGAAAAGTGAAAGTGAAGTCGCTCAGTCATATCCGACTGTTAGCGACCCCATGGACTGCAGCCTGCCAGGCTCCTCTGTCCCTGGGAGTTTCCAGGCAAGAGTACTGGAGTGGGGTGCCATTGCCTTCTCCAATATGTAGTCTACTAGATAGCAAAAAAGTGCCAATTTCTTGACTCTCGACTTTTGAGGCTGGATCGTTCCCTGTTGGGAATGATGGGGGCGCTGCCTGGTGCATCTTAGAATGCTGAGTTGCAGTCCTGGCTTCCATCCACTAGTGTTACCTGGAAACTGGGTTCACTTCTTGGTTGGGTATCAAGCCAGACACCACCAAGGAATTTCCCTGGTGGTCCAGTGGTTAAGAATCTGCCTTCCAATGCAGGAGATTCAGGTTCCATCTCTGAGGGGTGGGGGGGATAAGATCCCACATACCGCAGGACAACTAAGTCTGAATCACAACCCATAACAATCCCCACCCCCACCACCCACCCCCGCTCTGGAGCCCATGCACCACAACTAGAGAGAAGTTGCAACTAGAGAAGTGTACGCAGCAATGAAAGACCTCACATGTGCAGCAAGGGTCCTAAGACGTGAGGCAACCAAATATTTAGAAAAAAGAAAGACACAACCAAGTCAAAGATCAGGGGGAGGAGCGGCTTAATACTTGGCAGCAAGTAAGAACACCAGGCTTTTGAACTATGGTGTTGGAGAAGACTCTTGAGTGTCCCTTGGACTGCAAGGAGATCCAACCAGTCCATCCTAAAAGAGATCAGTCCTGGGTGTTCATTGGAAGGACTGATGTTGAAGCTGAAATTCCAATACTTTGGCCACCTGATGCAGAGAGCTGACTCATTTGAAAAGACTTTGATGCTGGGAAAGATTGAGGGCAGGAGGAGAAGGGACGACAGAGGATGAGATGGTTGGATGGCATCACCAACTCAGTGGACATGAGTTTGGGTAAACTCCAGGAGTTGGTGATGGATAGGGAGGCCTGGCATGCTGAGGTTCATGGGGTCGCAGAGAGTCAGACAGGACTGAGTGACTGAACTGAACTGAAGAACACCAGCGAGCTTTCCCAAAGCCGTGTCTCCAAGACCAGCAAAATTGGGGAAGTTTTAAGCTAAGGATACATGCTTATTCAGGAGCTGGCTTGAGCAGAGGAGAACGCAGCATAGAATTCAGCCAAAGCTTCCCAGATGGCTCAGTTTTAAAGAACCTGCCTGCTAATGCAGGAGAATTGGGTGGGGAAGATCCCTGGAGAAGAAAATGGCACCCCACTCCAGTATTCTTGCCTGAAAACCCCATGGACAGAGGAGCCTGGTGAGCTACATACAATCCATGGGGTGACAAGGAGTCGGACAGGAATGAGGGACTAAACAAAATAGAGTCCAAGCTCTATTTGGTTCAAGTCAGGAGGGTCAACAAAATCATTGTATCCTCCACCTTGGCGGAGGGGGGCTTAGTTCCTGCAGAACTCAAAGACCTGTATCAGATTGTTCAGGAGGAACCAGGACTGCGTTTTATGGCTGAACAATTGTTTCCTGACTGCTTTTCCTAGGTTATTCCATTCCCTCACTTCCCTTGAGATCATTGATTACTGAGACCTGTTCAAGGACAAGCCTTATGGCCAGGCTAAAATCCCCAAATGGCTTAAGCTAAAAATGACTTCACGTTTGTCAAGGAAGTCTGGTTCTCTTTCTTCAGGCTCCCCCCTCCCCCGCCCCCCGCCCCAATCCTATCTGTCTATACTGGGTACCGGAGCACTACCTCCTACAGTCATGGCAACAAATAATGTCCCCAGATGTGGCTTCCTGTTGGTGTGGGGTGGAGGGCAGGCTCACCACCCACTTTTGACTGCCCTGCCTCTTTACATAGATGCCTGCCTGCAAAGTATCACTGTGTGTGTGTGTCTTTTCCCCCAAACAGGTATAGAGTTCTGAGGATGGAGGTGATTGGCAGGTTCTGGCATCTTGGGGAGAGATTGAGTGGGACTGTCATCCTAGGCCATGGGGTGCCGGTTCCCCAGGTCCTGGTGGGTGGAGACAGGCCAGCTTTTCTTCCTTCCTGGTTCCCAGAGGTGGGCGATGGCCCAGACACAGCCCAGGAGCCAGAAGGCGTGGGGAGCCCTGACCTGGCATCAGAATTTACTGGGTGTTGCCCAGGTGTGTGTTCTGAGATCCAAGGGCCCTCGTGGGTGTGGAGAAGAAACCAGAAGCTAAAGTAGGCCTCCCTGCCTGCCTGCCTGCCGCCCTCACATCCCACCCAGCCCTGGCTCCCGGCCAGCAACTGCCAGAGTGGTGACTCAGAGCGGCAGAGCCCAGGAGAGAAACAGGGTGCAGGGTGGGGTGTCCCCCTCATCCAGCTTTCCCAGCACCCCATTAAGACCAGGACCCTTGAGGCTGCATTTCACAGTCCCCTGCACACCACCAACATCTTCCCTCCCTGCTCCCTACCGGTGGGATTTTTTTCTTTTCCTTGGCACTAGGCTATGGCAGGAAAACAGAAATGTGTGTGGGGCATGAGATATCTCTAAGGTTGGAATATATTTAGGCCAGAATGAGAGAGTGTGTGTGGTGGGGCACAGTCTCAGGCCCTGGCCTGGTGGCAGTGAGGAGTGAGCCAGTGTAGACAGCGAGCTCCCTCTTATAGACCTCCCGGGTTTCCCAGGGGCAGAGGCGGGGAGGACGGGGGAGGTCCTAGAAGTGGAGGCATGTCCTGCATAGCACCATGCTGGATCATCTACAGTTGAAAACACAGAGGCCCAGACAGGTTAAGTGGTTTTCCTAAGGCTGCTCAGGAAAGAAGAGAAGGCACCACCAGGGTTTGCCTGTAGTCTGGCTGGCTGCAAAGCAGGAGTGTGCTCTTGCCATATTCATGCACACATGTGTTCATCGATGCAGCTTTCTGTACAGCCTCGTCTGTTCCCAGTCAGACGTGAGATGTGCAGGAAAGCAAGAGGTGAACTAGACCTGAGTCCCCAAACCACAACCCAGCTCAGGGTGGGGAGTGGCAGGGTGGGGGACGGAGGGGGGATGGGGAGAACATCCGCTTCTCTTCTCTGCACAGCCCTCAGGCTCAGAATGGTTTTGACACTTTTTTCTGTTTTTCTTTCTTTTTTATTTTTGGTTGTAGGGCAATGCCTGGGGCATCGTTCGGTCATAGTTCCCCCACCAGGAATCAAATCATTGAGCTCCCTGCAATGGAAGCTCAGAGTCTTAACCACAGGACCACCAAGGAAATCTAGTTTTGATATTTTTTAAGCAGTTGAAAACAAAAGATGATTCCTTGAAACATAAAAATCTTACGAATTATGATTTCAGCCCTTGTAAATTACGTTTATACAGTCATGTCCATTCCTGTCTGGCTGCTTTGCTGCTGTTGTTCAGTCGCTCAGTTGTGTCCCCATGGACTGCGACCCCATGGACTGCAGCATGCCAGGCTTCCCTGTCCTTCACTATCTCCTGGACTTTGTTCAGACTCATGTGCCATTTTTTTTTAAAATTGAGTTAAAATACACATGACAAAAATGTACCATCTTAGCTATTTTTTAAGCATACAGATGAGTGGCATTAAATACATTTATATTGCTCTGCAACCTTTATATCATCTATCCCCACAACTCTTCCCCACCCCCCCACCCCCATTTTTTCCCTACTTTTTGGCTGTTCTGTGCAGTATGCAGGATCTTAGTTCCCTGACCAAGGTTTGAACTACCCCCTCCAGTGGCAGCCCGGAGTCCTAACCACTGGACCACCAGGGAAGTCCCACCCCCACAACTCTTGTAAATCTGAAGCTCTATACCTATTAACTCTCCCGTTCACCTCCCCTCAGCCCCTGGAAACCATCATTCTACTTTCTGTCTCTATGATTTTGACTAATCTAAGTACTTGATATAAGTGCTTATAAGAATTATACAGTACTTGTCTTTTTGTGAGTGGTTTATTTCCCTTAGCAGAATGTCCTCAAGGTTCATCCAAGTTGTAACATGTATCAGAATTTCCTTTCATTTTATGTATCTATTATTACTATTTTTAAATTTTTTTTGCCACACTTTGCCCCATGCAGGATCTTATTAATAATTCCCCGACCAAGGAACCCACTCCCTCTGCAGAAGAAGCGTGGAGTCTTAACCACTGGACTGCCAGGTGAGTCCCTAGACAATAGCTTCTTTTTAATTACTTTTTACATTTTTGGCTGTGCAGGGTCTTCCTTGCTTTGCACAGGCTTTCTTTAGTTGTGGTGAGTGGGGATGACTCTTCATTATGGCGCTCGGGGTTCTCATTGCTGTGGCTTCTCTTGCTGTGGAGAACAGGCTGTGGGGCACACAGGCACAGTGGTTGTGGCGCATGGGCTTAGCTGCTGGAATCTAACGTGGAATCTTCCTGGACCGTGGATCGAATTCGTGTTTGCTGCATTGGCAGGTGAATTCTTATGCAGCGCACCACTAGGGAACTCCTTCCTTCCTTTTATTTATTTATTTAATTTTATCCTTCCTTCCTTTTAAAGGCTGAATAATATTCCACGGTGGGGATATAACACATTTTGGTAATTCCAAGCCTTGGTTTGTTCCTTGTGTTAGCTATTGTGAACGATACTGCTGTGAACATGGATGCACAAATATTTCTTGGAGACCTTGCTTTCAGTTCTTTTGGCTGGAATTGCTAGGTTGTGTGGTAATTCCATTTTTAAGTTTTTGAGAAACCTCCGTAGAGTTTTCCACAGTGGCTATACTCTTCACGTTCCTGTCAACAATGCACAGGAGCTCCAGTTTCTCCATGTCCTCATCAACACTTGTTTCTGTTTTGTTTCCTGATAGCAGTCATCCTCATATCTGCGGCTGCTTTTGTTCTATTGAGACAGGAGGGAAGGGGGCGGGGCACAACCTTTAAAAGTGTGACATAGGATTTCCCTGCTCGTCCAGTTTTTAAGACTGCCTGCCAATGCAAGGGACACAGATTTGATCCCTGGTCTGGGAAGATCCCATGTATCTTGGGGCAGCTAAGTCCACATGCCCCAACTCCCAAGCCTGTGTGCCCTGGAGCCCATACTCTGCAGTGTGTGTGTGGAGGGGCACTGCAGTGAGAAGCCGCGAATAAGAAGCCCGTGCACTGCAACTAGAGAAAGCCTGCATGCAGCGGCCAGAGCATAAATTAATGAATTAAATACAATTATAATATAAATAAAAGAGTGATGTTGTCATTGAGGATACAACATAAACTTTTCAGAAGTGATTAGATATAACATGGTGGAAGATGAGATTTCCCGTGGACCTCGAGCCTCATTACGTGCTCACTGTAATAGATTTGCTGTTCTTGTTCAGTCATTCAGTCATGTCCGACTTTTTGCGGCCCCGTGGGCTGCAGCACGCCAGGCTTCCCTCTCCTTCACCATCTCCCATGAGTTTGCTCCAACTCATGTCCGTTGAGTTGGTGATACCATCCAACCATCATCTCCTTCTGCCTTCAGTCTTTCCCAGCATCAGGGTCTTTTCTGATGAGTTGGCGCTTCACATCAGGTGGCCAAAGCTTCAGCTTCAACTTCAGTCCTTCCAATGAATATTCAGGGTTGATTTCCTTTAGGATTGACTGGTTTGGTCTCCTTATGACAGTGGGGTGGACTTCCTTGGTGGTTTAGTGGCTGAGACTCTGTGCTCCCAGTGCAAGGGCCTGGTTTGATCCCTGGCCAGGGAACTAGATCCCACCTGCCGAAACAAAAATCCCACATGCCTCAATGAAGATTGAAGATCCCGTGTGCTGCAACTAAGACCTAGTACAGCCAAATAAATAAAAATAATATTAAAAAAAGACAGCCAAGGACTTTCCTCATTGTTCAGTGGTCAAGATTTCACCTTCTGGTGCAGGGGATGTGGGTTTGATCCCTGGTAGGGAAGCTAAGACCCCACATGCTTATCAGCAAAACAAAACAAAACAAAATAGAAGCAATATTGTAACAAATTCAAGAAATACTTTGAAAAACGATCCATATGTTTTTAAAAAATGGGTTCTAGTCCCGATCTGAGGTGTGTGTTTTCACTACACAGGCAGAGTGAAATTGTTATGACCACCCAGCCCAGAAGAATTGATGCTTTTGAACTGTGGTGTTGGAGAAGACTTTTGAGAGTCCCTTGGGCTGCAAGGAGATCAAACCAGTCCATCCTAAAGAAAATCAGTCCTGAATACTCATTGGAAGGACTGATGCTGAAGTTGAAGCTCCAGTACTTTGACCACCTGATGCAAAGAGCCGACTCATTGGTAAAGACTTTGATGCTGGGAAACATTGAGGGTAGGAGGAGTAGGGGGCAGAAGAAGATGAGATAGCTGGATGGCATCACTGACTCAATAGACATGAGTTTGGGCAAACTCTGGGAGATGGTGAAGAATAGGGAAGCCTGGCATGCTGCAGTTCATGGGGTAGCAAAGAGTCAGATATGACTGAGCCACTGAACAACAACAACAACCCCAACCGAGACTTATTCCTAACTGATCTCTGGACTGTACAAATGGTTGTCCTTCCATTGAGGAGGTGGGGACAGGCAATATTTGATGCTTAAATACACTAATAAGCTCTGAAAAACATAAACACCTTTAAGAAAATACACTGGGGTTATGAGAGGAGAGAGTGCTGGGGGAAAGCAGAGTGATGGCTAATTGAGAAAGATAGTCAGGGACATGTTTGAATATTCTTCCTAGTGGAGGCGTGGAAGGGAGGTCTGTGTTTGTCACTGGAAAGCCCCTCATCTGGCCTCTGCCAACCTGTTCTTCCTGGGCAGCTGGGGACCCTGGGAGTGCTTAGGAGTTTTCTGTTTTCTGACTGTGGCCGTGATGACGAGACCTGGTATCCCAGGTGTCAAGGCAGTGTCTCAGAGCAGTTGTTTTTTTTTTAATTTATTTGGCTGCAGTGGGTCTTAGTTGTGGCACATGGGATCTAGTACCCTGACAAGGAATTGAACCGGGCCCCTGTATTGGGATCTTAGCCAATGGACCACCAGAGAATTGCCAATAATACTAATTTAAAAAAAACCCTGGATACTCACAACTGTGGTCTGAATGTTTGTGTCTCCACCCCCTCACTCTGTATTGAAATTCTAACCACCACGGTGATAATATTAGGAGGTACAGCCTTTGGAAGGGAATGAGGTCATGAGGGTGGGTCTCTTGTGAATGGGATTAGTGCCCTTATAAAGATACCCAAGACTCCCTGATATACACTATTATAAGGGGCAAATGTGGGCAAGAGATAGTTTGGAGTTATCCACAGCCTTGGTTGCTAAATGCAGCCTATTGCCTGTTCCTGTACAGCCAGTGAGTTAAGAATGGCCTTTTCATTTTCAAATGGCTGGAAAAAACAATTCACAATTTGAAAATGATCTACAATTCAAATTTCAGTGACCAAGGAGCTGGGGGGGATAGAACAGACTTTGCTGAAGGGTATAAACTTGGACTGAGTAGTAAATAAATCCTAGAATTCCACAGATGCACAGAAGAGTAAATACAAGTTAAAATGTTGTATTATAATCATCAGACTTGCTAAGAGACTAGCAACTTAACTATTTCCACCACTAAAAAGAAATGTTGATTATATAACATCTGGGCTTCCCTGGTGGCTCGGACGTTAAAGAATCTGTCTGCAATGCAGGAAACCCAGGTTTGATCCCTGGATTGGGAAGATCCCCTGAAAATGGGAATGGCTAGCCACTCCATTATTCTTGCCTGGAGAATTCCAAGGACAGAGGAGCCTAGTGGGCTACAGTCCATGGGATCACAAAGAGTTGGACATGACTGAGAGACCAACACTTTCACAGAGGTGCTAATTATGGATACAATCGCAACCATATTACAATATATGTCAGTTATACTATATAAATGTATCAAATGTTGGACACCTTAAATTTATACAATGTTACATGTCAAATATATTTCAATTAAAAAGTCCATGGGACTTTCTTGGTGGTCCATTTGCTAAGACTCTGTGCTCCCACGGCAGGGGGCCTGAGTTCAATCCCTGGTCAGGGAACTAGGTCCCACATGCCCCAACTAAGAGTTTATATGCTGTAACTAAGAGTTTGGATGTAGCCACTAAAAATACTGCATACCACAACTAAAAGAGCCTTCATGCTGCAATGGAGATGGAAAGCCCAGGTGCTGCAACTGAGACCTGGCACAGTCAAATAAATAAAAAATAAAACAATTATCTGAAAAGTCAGAGTCCATAAATAAAGTTGTTTTTAAAATTTAATTTATGTTTTGGCTTTGGTAGGCCTTCATTGCTGTGCATGGGCTTTCTCTAGTTGCAGCGAGCAGGGGCATTGTGGTGGCTTCTCTCATTATAGAGCACAGGTTCTAGGTACCTCGGCTTCATAGTTGTGGAGCTTGGGCTTAGTCGTTCAGTGGCTCGCGGCAGGGATCGAACTGGCAGAGTCTTAATCACTGGGCCACCACGGAAGTCCCATAAATAAAGTTTTATTGACACACAGTTGTGCTCATTTGTTTACCTATTATCCCGGGCTGCTTTTATGCTACAAAGCAGAATTGAGTCATTGCAACAGAGACAGCCTGGCCCTTGAAGCAGAAAATATTTCCAGTCCAGCCCTTTCCAGATCTTTGTAGACCCCTGCTCTAAAGGAGCCTGAGGTCTGAATGTCAGCTGATGCTGACTTGGGGCTTTTGGGGGTGTCTACTGGTTGGCACAGCAAAGAGGTCAGAAGGAGTCGGTGTTGGAGGGGCATGGGGACGCGCAGAAGGTTCTGATGATTAACACTAGGGAGAGGGTGATGGGGATACCCCCCGGGGAGGGGACGTTCGTGTCTTCAAGGTGATATGGGGTTGAGCGCTGAGACTGGCAGGCTGATGGAGGCACAGCAGGGTCACAGACAGGAAGCCTAGATCTGCCTCGAGTAATCCCCACCCCTGGCCACCCACCAGAGCTGACAGATGAGACAGAAGCATCCCATGAACCACCACCACCCTGTCATCTAACCAGTCATGGGACCCTACCTCCTGTTTCTCCCTTTCCTCTGCTTTTCCCTGTCCCTCCCTGGTGCCATCATCTGTCACTGTCTGGGTCTGGAGATGTGCCCCAACTTCATACCTCAGTGTCCCTGACCCCTCATCTCTTTTCTCAGTGTAGCCTGCACACTTAACTTTCCTATCTTTCTTTCTTTTTTCTTCTTTCCTTTTAAAAAAAATGGAGACAAAATATATGAACATAAAGTTAACCATTTTAAAGTGTACAAGGCCCTGGCATTTAGGAGAAACACAAGGTTGGGCAACCGTCACCAACTACCCATCTGCAGGAAGCTTCCGTCACACCAAGAAACCCTGTACCTGTGAGCTGTCGCTCCCACCCCCTTCCTTTAGTCTCTGGCAACCAGTAATCTGTTTTCTGTCTCTGTGGGTTTCCCTCTTCTGGACATTTCATATCAATGGAATCGTACACCAGGTAGTCTTTCATTAGCTTGGTGGGGTTTTTGTTTGTTTATTTTGTTTTTGGCCATGCTCATGTCTTGTGGGATCTTAGTTCTATGATCAAGGATCGAACCCAGGCCCTCGGCAATGAACATGTGCAGAGTCCTAACAACTGGAACACCAGGGAATTCCTGTTAGCTTGTTTTTGAAACTCATTCACTTTGTAGCAGGTATCTAAAGCTCAATCCTTTTCTGAATGAATACTCCATTGCATGGATGTACCACAATTTTTTAAATCCATTCATTTGTGGAGGGGCATGTGGGTTACTTCCACCTTAACTTATGACATAAATATACCTAAATTAAATTTTTCCTTTTTAAACTTTTATAAGTTGTGGTAAGATATGTATAAGATTTATCATTTTTAAACCATTTTTAAGTGAAAGTTCATGGCTTTACATACATTTACACTGTCACCCAACCATCACCATCATCCAGCTCCTAAACTTTTTCATCATTCCAAACTGAAACTGTCCCTGGGAACTCCCTGGTGGTTAGGACTCTGAGCTTTCTGTGCAGGAGGCATGATCCCGGGTCTAGGAACCGAGATCCCACAAGCCATGCAGCATAGCCAAAACACAATGAAACAACTCTGTCCTCATTAAGCAATGACTGCTCATTCCCCTCACCCCAATCCCTGGTAATCACTGTCCTTTCTGTCTCGAAGTCAGTGAGCTTGCACAAATTGAAGTCTGAGCATGCCGGCTCTCCTGAACCCTCAGTAGGCCCCTACTGTTCTCAGGATAGAGACCAAATAGTCCCAAGGGGGATGCACATGGCATCTTGATCTCAATTTCCTCCTTCTCCAAGCTTATTTAGGGCCTTCCCAGTGGCTCAGTGGTAAAGAATCCACCTGCCAAGCAAGAGACTCAGGTTCAATCCCTGTGTCTGGAAGATTCCTTGGAGGAGGAAATGGCAACCCACTCCAGTATTCTTGCCTGGGAAATCCCATGGACAGAGGGGCCTGGTGGGCTACAGCCTATGCGTTGCAAAGAGTCTGACTCGACTTATGGACTAAACAACATCAACAGCAGAGCTTCTTTCCCTGTATAAAAAGTCCCCACTCTTCCCTCTTCTTCTATGGGATCCTTGTGTGCACGTTCCTTTCCCCTCCTGAGGAAGGTCCACCTCTCTACAGTGCTCCCCGCTGTTCCCTCATAGGACACATCTCAGCTGTAATTCATTCTTTCCCTGCCTTTTCTTTTTGGTTTGTTAGTGTAGGTTTGTTGATGTGCCCTCTGCCTCCTCCATCTGACTGGGAGTCCATGAGGGTGTGACAGCGCCTGTCTTACTGCTGTGCGTTCCCAGCTCCTGACCTTTGCCTGGCACCCTGCCCTATGTATAGTGGAAAGTGTGTGTTAGTCAGTCGTGTCCAACTCTTTGCGACCCCATAGACTGTAGCCCGCCAGGCTCCTCTGTCAATGGGATTCTTTAGGCAAGAATAATGGAGTGGGTTGCATGCCCTCCTCCAGGGGATCTTCCCCACCCAGGTGTTGAACCCAGATCTCCTGCACTGCAGGCAGATTCTTTACCATGTGAGCCACCTGGCAAGCCTGTCTATGTATAGTGAAAGGATCAGCACAAAGTCCTGGCAAGGAAGGGAGAGATGGGCCAAGGTAGGTGGTGGACATCTTGAGCTCCTAGTGGTGTGGGGAGCTTAGGCTGCAGCTGGGGTGGGCTGCATGAGCAGAGAGCCCAGGGGTTGGGAGCAGGGGCGGCTGGTTGGGGGCTGCAGTTACCCCGGAGCAAGGGTCTCTGGAAGTTGAGCAGTGGGCATGAAGAGCTGGACCAGGGGGCAGAAGTGAGGACCGGAAGCGTGATTGGGAGGAGGTGGGGCTGACGGGGCACATAGATGATGCTGTTGACAGGTGGTCATTTCTGAATGCACTGTTCAGAGCCTGGGGAGGCCAGGCTGGGCCCGGCAGCCAGAGGTCCGCAGTGTCGAGGTGCCTCCTCACCCCCACACTGAGAGGTAAGCTCCTGGGGCAGGCTTGACTTGCTTCAACTGGGAGCATCTGCATAAATTACAATGGCCAGTGCCCAGTTCTGGCCCAGGAGAGAGACCTTTATAAAGTCAGACTTGGCTTCCCCCCAACTGGCTGGCCTCCTTATCCCTGATTCCAAATGCTGGCTTGTCACAATGCGTCTGCACACAAGCACGAGCCTGCATCTCTAAGGGTGGTGGTTGGGGAGAGCGGGATGCTTGCTGCACTAGGGGCAGCCTGGGGGTGGTAGCTTTTAGCAAGCTGGTGGCCATTCCCCACCCTTCCATCCGCCCCATGGTTCTTTTTATATCCTGCATTTTCATAAAGCCAAAACATCTGAGGCTGGGTTTCGTGGCAGTGGGCTGTTAGAGGCTGCAAGGGGAGCGAGGAGAAGGCAGAGAGGTGGGGTTATCAGAGCCCAGCCTCTCCAGGCCTGTGGCTGGGCCAGGGGTGGCCTCTGGCTTCCTTCCATCAGCCCACAGTCTCAGATGGTTCAGAGCTCTATTTAAAGGCTGCTTTCTCTGCCTCCACTGTGGGGTTCCCACCAGGATTCATGAGTCAGAGGGAAGGCTGGTGTGGCCCCCAATGCTTGGCTGGGTCCACCCTGAGAAGCTGGGAGCAAACTCTTCAGGAAGTAATTCTGTAGCAGCCCCAGCTGCTTGGCCCCTACTGTTCTGATATCTCCTTGCTCAGGTCTCCCTCCCAACCCCTACCCCAGCTCTGTGCCACGTGAGAAGCCCAATGAATGACCGCCTGATTGCGGGGTACCCACAGGCAGCTGAAGGCCAGTGATGCTCCCTGGGCTTGTTCAGTGGCCTCTATAGCCATATAGGGCTTCCCAGGTGGTGCTAGTGGTAAAGAACTCGCCTGCCAGTGCAGGACATATAAGAGACTAGAGTTCAGTCCCTGAGTCGGGAAGATCCCCTGGAGGAAGGCACGGCAACCCACTCCAGTATTCTTGCCTGGAGAATCCCATGGACAGAGGGGCCTGGCGGGCTACAGTCCATGGGGTCACAAAGAGTCAGATATGATTAAGTGACTTAGCATACATGTAGCTGCATAATACCTGCAGAATTCCAGAGGCATCCACATCTTCCTGAGGATGTGCGGTAATCTTTTCTTGCTTTTACAGCATCACCATGTGCTGCCCTGGTTGGGACCATATGCACATGTGGTGCCGGGCAGCTCCCAGGGGCCTGCACACACTGTTCTTACCACACTCCTATTTTATTGATCAGAAGGCTGAGTCCAGGGTGGGAAATGTATCTTTAGGTTGTTATAACAGAATACCATAGACTGAAAGGCTTATAAACACCAGACACTTATTCCTCACATTGTGGAGGCTGGATTGTCCAAGATCAAGGTGCCAGCAGGTCTGGTATCCAGTGAGGGCTGTGTGGCTCACCGAGTCATGGTGTCTTTTCACTGAGTCCTCACATGGGAGAAAAGACAAGCCAGTGCTCTGGTGTTCCTTTTTTTAAAAGGTATGAAAAAAATTATTTATTTAGACACATCTTGAGGCTTGTGGGATCTAAGTTCCTGGACCAGGGATTGAACTTGGGCCCTTGGCAGTGAGATCTCAGAGTCTTAACCACCAGGATTCCTTTTATAAGGGCACTAATACCATTCACATGGGCTTCCCTTGTGACTCAGTGGTAAAGAATCCGCCTGCCAACGCAGGAGACATGAGTTCGATCCCTGGGTGGAGAAGATTCCCTGGAGGAGGAAATGGCAACCCATTCCAGTATTTTTGCCTGAAGAATCCCATGGATGGAGAAGCCTGGAGGGCTACAGTCTATGGGGTTGCAAAGAGTTGGACACGACTGATCAACTAAACCACAGCAACAATACCATTCACGAGGACTCCACCCTCATGACCCGATCACCCCAAAAGCCTCACCTCCTAATACCATCACACTGAAGGTTATGGCTTCAGCATGTGAATTTTGTGGGGCACAAATGTCCAGATCATAGCAGGATGCATATGTGTGTGTGGCAGAGCAGGGATTGTCCAACCTGACTGGGTAGGTGTCACCCTCTTACCCCAGTGCTGAGGCCCACAGATGAGTGGGGTCTTGCATCTGGACACTAGTGGGCAGTAATAGGGGTGACCCCCAGGGACAACAGAGCTCGAGAATGACGCCAGGTGTGTGAGGTCGACCAGTGCTGTCTAGGACAGTTGTCATGAGCCACACAGGGCTATTGGGTGCTTAAAAGGTGCTGATCTGAATGGAGATGTGATCTGAGTGAAAAGCATCCCCTGGGTTTCAAAAACTCAGTATAAAAAATGATCATGAAAGATTACTATGAGAATCATATCTATCACATGTTGAAATGATTGTATTTTGGCTATGTTGCACTAGGAAATAAATATATCTTTCAAAATAATCTCCCGTTAGGACTTCCCTGGTGTTCCAGTGGTTAAGATTCTGTGCTTCCAATGCAGGGGGCCTGGGTTTGATCCTGGGTCAGGGAACCAGGTCTCCCCTGCTGCAACTAAAGATCCCACATGCCCCAATGAAGATCAAAGATCCCGAATGCTGCAACTGAGACCTAACACAGCCAAACAAACAAATAAATATTAAAAAAACTTCCTTTCCTCAAAAAGCTAAACATAGAGTTTTCATAAGACCCAGAAATTCCACCCCTGTATCTATCCCAAAGAATTGAAAACAGGTGTAAAAACAAAAACTTGTATGTGCAAGTGTAGCGTAGCACCATTGACAGTCATCAAAAGGTAGAAACAAGCCACATGTCCAGCAACACAGTGGAATAGTATCCAGCCATGAAAAGGAATGGGGTTGTGACTCATGCTACAACCTGGATGAACCTTGAAAACATGCTGAGTGAAAGAAGATGGGCTAAGTCACCTATTGTGTGATCCCGTTTATATGAAATATCCAGAAGAGGCAAGTCCACAGAAACTGAAAGTAGATTCGTGGTGACCAGGGGCTGAGAGAGGGAGAAATGGAGAATGGCTCTTAGTGGGGATGGGGTTTATCTTGGAGTGATGATAAAATATTTTGAAATTATCTTGAGGTGGTAGTTGCCCAGCCTTCCCAGGTGGTGTTCGTGGTAAAGAACCTGCCTGCCTGCACTGCAGGAGCTGCAGGAGACCTGGGTTTGATCCCTGGGTTGGGAAGATCCCTGGAGGAGGGCATGGCAACCCACTCCAGTATTCTTGCCTGGGAAATCCCATGGACAGAGGAGCCTGGAGGGCTGCAGTCCATGGGGTCACAAAGAGTCGGACACGACTGAAGCGACTAAGCACGCATGCACGGTAGTTGTACGACATTGTGAAGGTACTAAATGAATTGTACACCACAAATGGTTAATTTTATGTTATGTGAATTTCACCACAATTAAAAAAAAATACAACAAAACTAAAAAACACTTGTTCTTTTTTTTTACTTTCTTTAATGTGGCAACTAGAAAACACAAATGTGACTCACTTCAAGTTGCCCTGGGTCGTGGCTGGGCTAGATCACTGTGCCTCCAGGGGAGTCAAATAACACCTGTATCCTCTGCATGGCAGGTGAAAAATCCCTGGACCACTGCTGACCCAGAGCAGGGCAGGAAGGAGCTGCAGCCCTGGGGGCTGAGGAGGAGCGGAGGGGAGCTATGGCTGTCCCTCACTGTCCACCAGGGGAGTTGTGATACATCTTTCAGATAGTGAGGGAACATGAGCTTGCTGGCTGGCCAGAGGATTGGAGATAATACTTCAGTGCAGTACTTTGAACCACCTTGAACTTTTGACCATCTGACGTCCCCAAGACCTGCAGACTGTTCCTGTCGATTGGTGGTTTGCACCCGCAGCAGTCCTGGTGGGTAAGGAGGCGCCATCTAGGAGTGGTTTCGGATGTGTGTGTCTGTGCTCAATTGCTTCAGTCCTATCTGGCTCTTTGCAACTCCATGACCTGTAGGCCTCCAGGCTCCTCCGTCCATGGGATTCTCCAGGCAAGACTACTGGAGTGGGTTGCCATTTCCTTCTCCAGCAGATCTTCCCGACCCAGTGATTGAACCAACATTTCCTGTGTCTCCGGCATTGCAGGTGGATTCTTTACCACTGAGCCACTGGGGAAGCCCGAGTTTAAGATGAGATAAGAGAAGAACCAGAAAAGGGGACACAGCATGGAGGAGATGGTGGGGGGTGGGTTGGGGAGGGAGTAGCTCAGTTCCAGCCAGGAGCGGCATGTCCTTACCCTGCAGAGAGCACCACGGCTGACTGGAGGGAACCCAACTGCATCGGATTCAAGGTCTACCCTTTCTGCCTTCCATGTGAGCTCTGACAATATATCAAAACTTTCTGACTCTTAGTTTTTGATCTGAAGATGCCTCCCGCATCTCTTATCCAGCCCCTCCTCTCACGATGCTCCCCAGAGCCTCTCTGCTGGCCTCCCTCTCCAGTGCGCTCTTCTTCAGAAAAGTGGAGGCAGAAACTTAGAGGCTCTCGAGACCTCCAGCTTCAACCAGCCTCTGCAGGCTTGGATGGTGGGCCTCCCTGGACCATCTGCTCTGTTCTGAGGAGTTGTTAGAAAGTCCTTTCCATACAGCATCCAGGGATTTACTTGCCTGATGTCCCGCTGTCCTGCTTCTGACCTTGGAGAGGGTGGTAGGGGTGGTCTCACGCCCTCTCTTCTGGCTCCACCCCCACGATCCCTGTTGCTGTTGCTCAGTTGCCAAGTCTCGGCTGACTCTTTGTGAACCCAGGGACTGCAGCGTGCCAGGCTTCCCTGTCCTTCACTATTGCCCAAAGTTTGCTCAAACTCATGTTCATGGTCTTCCCTGGTGGCTCAGTCGGTAAAGAGTCTGCCTGCAATGCAGGAGACCTGGGTTCAATCCCTGGGTCGGGAAGATCCCCTGGATAAGGAAATGGCAACCCACTCTAGTATTCTTGCCTGGAACATTCCATGGTCAGAGGAGCCTGGTGAGCTATAGTCCATGGGGTCACAAAGAGTTGGACGTGACTAAGTGACTAACACACACACACACATGTTCATTGAGTCCATGATGCTATCTAACCATCCCATCCTCTCTTGTCCCCTTCTCTTGCCCTTGATCTTTCCCAGAATCAGGGTCTTTTCCAAAGAGCCAGTTCTTAACATCAGGTGGCCAAAGTATTGGAGCTTCAGCTTCAGCATCAGCCCTTCCAATGAATATTCAGAGTTGATTTCCTTTAAGATTGACTGGTTTGATCTCCTTGCTGTCCAAGAAGACTGTCAAAAGTCTTCTCCAGCACCACAGTTCGAAAGCATCAGTTCTTCCGCGCTCAGCCTGGTCCAACTCTCACATCTGTACCTAACTACTGGAAAAACCCAAAGCTTTGACTGAAAGACCCGTTAGGTACACAGCAGTCACGCGCTCGGCCATTCACCATCTGGCCTCTAGGTGGCGCTGCCTGCCTGGTGCACCAGGCCTTGGTTTTGGGGAGACATTGAGTCTCATTTGCTTGTCCATGGGATTGGTTATTATCATGTGGTCCTTGATTGGCCTGGGCGATCTGGAGATCAGACAAAGCCCTTTTTGCATAAGGCATCTGGATGCCGTTAAAAACTGTTTCTGATTACAAAAGTGAGCATGAGTATTTGTGAAATAATTTCAGTACAACACCAAGTCTACACCCCCGTCCATTGAGGGCCTTCCCCACCCTATTCAGAGGTAAACATCACAGGTCCATGGCTAGCTGTACATATCTCCAGATTTTCTATTGAACAAATGGAGTCTTGGAAGATACTGCCTGGATGGTGAAGCCTTTTTCCTGTTTAAGAGCTGCAGCCAGGTGGGTGAGGGCGAAAGTGGTGGGGAGTGGCTGGGTCTGGGTGGAACTGTGGGGGAGGTGGGGAGGAAGGCCCATCTCTGAGCAGCTTGCAGGGTCCTAGGTCCAGGGACTTAATGGGGAATTGCAGAAGGGCACGGGCCACCGTTCTGGGCAGAGACCAGAAGTCCAGTGAAAAGTGGGTGTCATGTTTAGCAGATGGGACTAACAGGGCAGATGGAGAGCAGGGTGGAATGATGCTAGTTCTATGTCCATTCTTTCTGCAGACTCTACTCCAGCCAGCAGCAACGCCCTCTTCTTTTTTTTTTTCTTAGACATAAGTTTTTTAAAATATTTATTTTTGGCTGTGCTAGGTTGGCAGTTTTTCTCTAGTTGCAGCGAGTGGAGGCCACTCTCTCGTTGTACTGTGTGGGCTTCTCTTGTTGCTGAGCATGGGCTCTAGAGTGTGCTCGCCTCAGTAGTTGAGGCTTCTGGGCTCTCGAGCACAGGCTCAGTAGTTGTGGCTCATGGGCTTAGTTGCTCCATGGCATGTGGGATCTTCCCGGACCAGGGAGTGAAACAGTATCTCCAGCATTGGCAGGTAGATTTTTTACCAGAGTCACCTGGGAGGTCCAGCCTCTACTTTTTAAAATTAGTTTTTGGAGTATAGTTGATTTATAATGTTGTGTTCATTTCTGCTGTATATAGCAAAGCGAATCAGTTATACACATACATAGATCCACTCGTCTCTAACTGCTATTCCCATATAGGTCATTACAGAGTTCCCTATGCTATACAGTAGATTTTTATTAGTTATCTATTGTAAACTAGGTAGTAATGTATATGTCAACCCCAATCTCAAAATTTATCCCTCTCCCTCTTTCCCCCTTTCCCTTTGTAAACCAGAAGTTTGTTTTCTTTTCTTTGTTTTCTGGCCATGCTGGGTGGCATGCAGGATCTCAGTTCCCTGACCAGGGATTGAGTCCATGCCCCCCTGCAGTGGAAGTGCAGAATCTTAACCCCTGGACTACTGAGGAAATCTAGAACATTTGTTTTGTACATCTGTGACTCAATTTATGTTTTGCAAATAGGTTCATTTATGCCTTTTTTTTTTTTAAAGATTCCACATATAAGCAATATCATGTATTTGTCTTTCTCTGTCTGACTTACTTCACTCAGGATGACAATCTCTAGGTTGATTCGATTCCTGGGCAGGGAATTAGAAGCCTGCATGCCGTGCGGCATGGCCGAAAAAACAAAAACCAGCTCTCCTGAGTGTATATATATGACTGATTCACTTTGCTGTACACTTGAAACTAACACAACATTGTTCATCAACTATGTTGTTGTTCAATCGTCCACTCATGTCTGACTCTTTGCGACCCCTTGGACGGCAGCACGCCAGGACTCTCTGTCCCTCACCATCTCCTGAAGTTTGCCCAAGTTCATGTCCATTGCATTGGTGATGCCATCCAGCCATCTCATTCTCATCCTCTGATGCCCTCTTCTCCTCCTGCCCTCAATCCTTCCCAGCATCAGGAACTTTTCCAATGAATCAACTGTTCTCATCAGATGACCGAAATACTGGAGTTTCAACTTAAGCATCAGTCCTTCCAATGAGTATTCAGGATTGATTTCCCTTACGATTGACTGGTTTGATCTCCTTGCTGTCTGAGGGACTCTAAGGAGTCTTCTCCAGGACCATAGTTTGAAGGCATCGATTCTTTGGCGCTCTGCCTTTTTTATGGTCCAGCTCTCACAACCGTACGTGACCACTGGGAAGACCATAGCCTTGACCATACAGACTTTGTCGGCAGAGTAATGTCTCAGCGTTTCAGCTCACTGTCTAGGTTTGCCATAGCTTTCCTGACAAGAGGCAAACATCTTCTGATTTCATGGCTGCAGTCACCATCTGCAGTGATTTTAGAGCCCAAGGAGAGGAAATCTGTCATTACTTCCACCTTTTCCCTCTCTATTTGCCATCAAGTAATGATGAAAGTGAAAGAGGAGAGTGAAAAAGTTGGCTTAAAGCTCAACATTCAGAAAACTAAGATCATGGCATCTGGTCCCATCACTTCATGGCAAATAGATGGGGAAACAGTGGAAACAGTGTCAGACTTTATTTTTTGGGGCTCCAAAATCACTACAGATGGTGATTGCAGCCATGAAATTAAAAGACGCTTACTCCTTGGGAGGAAAGTTATGATCAACCTAGATAGCATATTCAAAAGCAGAGACATTACTTTGTCAACAAAGGTCCAAATAGTTGAGAGGGTAACAGGCAGGAAGGCCAGGGGTCTCCAAACGGAGGAAATAGCCTGCAAGTGTCAGACATTTTTATCTCTCTTAACTGGCAGGAGGAAGCAAACTAGTGATATTTTTTCCTTCTCTATACAAATTTAAAAAGAGGTTTCTCTTAAAATACTGTGTTGCCATAATGACACCTGGTTTCACCTGAAGTTAACTATTCTCAAACCTAGAGATAACCAATGCATTTCTCTTATGGAAATGTTTGTCTTAAGCTATGCTAATGTGCTATGCATTTACCCCAGACTCTGTCTTCAAGTTGGTTCCGCCTCTTGGCTCAGAACCTACTTGACAAGCCAGTATGTTATACTCAGATATTGTTTCCCTAATCTCTGTAAATGAAACTATTTGTATGGTGATCTGCCCTTCTTCAAGATTCAAGTTAATCATTTTATGGTCCAAGATGAACCATTTGGTGCCAACATTATCCCAAAATGCATCTTATGGGTGAGGGGCCTGGTGCCATTCTGAGTTTTAAGACATTCCTTTCTTTTATTAACAGACTGCTAGTGACTATATAACATCCAGCTGAAGACTAGCAGGGGGGTACTCTTTCTGCCCCCTTCTGATGCCTATGTCAGAAGCTTTCTCTATCCCCTTTATACTTTAATAAAACTTTATTACACAAAAGCTCTGAGCAATCAAGCCTCGTCTCTGGCCCCAGATTGAATTCTTCTCCTCCAGGGGTCACGAATCCCGGCGTCTTTGCGTGATTCAACAACAACCTTTCATAGTCAAGGCTATGGTTTTTCCAGTGGTCATGTGTGGATGTGAGAGTTGGACTGTGAAGAAAGCTGAGCACCGAAGAATTGATGCTTTTGAACTGTGGTGTTGGAGAAGACTCTTGAGAGTCCCTTGGACTGCAAGGAGATCCAACCAGTCCATTCTAATGGAGATCAATCCTGGGTGTTCATTGGAAGGATTGATACTAAAGCTGAAACTCCAGTACTTTGGCCACCTCATGCAAAGAGTTGACTCATTGGAAAAGACTCTAATGCTGGGAGGGATTGAGGGCAGGAGGAGAAGGGGATGACAGAGGATGAGATGGCTGGATGGCATCACTGACTCGATGGACGTAAGTTTGAGTAAACTCTGGAAGTTGGTGATGGACAGGGAGGCCTGGTATACTGCGATTCATGGGGTTGCAAAGAATTGGACACGACTGAGCAACTGAACTGAACTGAATGAGACTGAATGCCACGATCTTAGTATTTTTAATATTGAATTTTAAGCCGACTCTTTCACTCTCCTCCCTCACCCTCATCAAGAGGTTCTTCACTTCCTTTTGCTTTCTGCCATTAGAGCAGTATCAACTATACTTAATAATAATAATTAAAAAAACCCTTTATTTTCTTATTCCTCTGTTCTCTTCTTAGGTGCTATTATTACAGAGGGAGCGCAGCCCACCCTGAGTTAGTAGTCCCTCAGCCTCCTCTACCCGAGGCAGCCTGAAGGCTTGGGGGCTGGAGCAAGACCTCTCGGAACCCTCAGTTGCTATGGTAATAACAGCCATAGTAAAAAATCACTTACTATGGGCCAGGTACCCTTTGTTCTGAGAACAGCAGTTCTCAAAGGGGTTCAGAAACTTGGGGGCCACTGAGACCCTTCCAGGGGGGTCCATCAGACTGAACTGTTTCATTTTTTTAAATAAATATTTGATACTACTTTAAAACATTATTTTTAGCCTGTGGGAATCTTTGTTCCTTGACCAGGGATAGAAGCCATACCCCCTGCATCGGAAGTAGAGCATCTTAACCACTGGACCACTGGGGAAGTCCCTGAACTATTTAAAAATATTTTTTCTTTGAACTATTTTTAATATTAATGTTAAGATGTCCTTTGCCTCTGTCACTTTTTTTCTCTCACATGTGTGTGGTGGAGTTTCCAGGGGAGAGTCCCTGTTGCAACAGGTGGGATGCAGAATCAGATGTGAGAATCCAGTTGTCTTCTGTTCACTGGACATGGAAGAGATGCAAAATTGGAAAACAATGTCTCTCTTTTTATGGAATATTTTTGTTTTGGAAAAGGTGGTTATTTTTCATTAAAAATGTTATTTGTTATCGTGAGTAGATGGATTGTGATTTAAAAACTAACAGTTTTTAAAATTAGCAGTTTTATTTTTTTTGTTTTAATCTACAAATGGCAAATATCAGTAGCTATAACCCATATAAACAGATGTATATATATATATATAGGTTTTTTTTTTGCCATGTTGCACATTATATATAGGTATATATAATTTATTTTTTCTTTTGGTGTTGTGGCATGTGGGATCTTAATTCCCTGAATAAGTTCTATGGCCCCTGCATTGGAAGCTTGGAATCTTAACCACTTGACCACCAGGGAAGTCCCCTCAAGTATATTTTTTAAAGAATGGAAAGAGGTACTGAGACCAAAGTGTTTGAAAACTGGATGTAGAAGAATGGTCCAACCCAGCCCGCTGCCTGTTTTTATAAATAAAGTTTTATTGGAACATAGGCACACCCACTCCTTTGCATAAGGCTGCTTTCCTGGTGCAATGACAGAGCCAAAGAGATAGAGAGACCATCTGGGCTACAAAGCTGAAAATACTTACTCTTTGATCCTTTAAGAGAAAGTTTGCTGGACTGATGTAGAATAATGCATTTAATCTTCATGAACAGCTCTATTACTGTTTCCCTTTTGCAGATGGGAAAATAGAGGTACAGAGAGGTAAAGTCATTTTCCTTAGATCACACAGTCAGTGAGGCTGGGGCTGAGCTAAGCCCCTCAGGGTCAAATGACTGACTCCAAAGTTGGGGTGTGGTAGATGTCTTTGGTTAGTGTCCCCCTTCTTGGCCTCTGATTCCCCTTCATATGGTACTCCGTTGTTCCTTGAAGACCATCTACCTCTCCATGATTCTCTGAAGCCCTTTCTTGGGAGAACCAGGAGTTGCATTTTCAGATCAAAGGCCTTTCATGTCAGCCTAAACAAGGGATGTGTGGGTCACTATGTCATTTCCGACTCTTTTGAGACCCTATGGACTACAGCCCACCAGACTCCTCTGTCTATGGGATTTTCTAGGCAAGAATACTGGTGTGGGTTGCCATTTCCACCGCCAGGGGATCTTCCTGACTCAGGGATTGAACCTGCATCTCCTGCCTTGGCAGGTGGATTCTTTACTACTGAATTACCTGGGAAGCCCCTGAACAACAGGTATAACTGGCCTTTTGCTCACCTAAATCAACATAGCTTTCTGACCTCCTGATGTTATTAACAATGGTTTTTGGCTGTTGACTATATTCACAGAAGCATTCACAGAATAGGCAGGGAGGTAAGACCCTGGGGGTGGAAGGTGCTCTACCCCCTTCATCATGCAGCCAGCTTCTAGAAGCCTGGAGTGGGAGGATGCCGGCAGGTGCACTGCGGGCTGATGGGCAGATGGACAGATGGGGCTGGGGGTGGAGGGAGGGCAGGCTGTCAGTCCCTTCTTAAGAACCCCACCCCACCTCTGATATGCTGCCCTCACCTTGAACTGGCCATGACCCTCTTCTGCTATCGACAGGCTGCTCTGAACCTTGACCTCTAGGTTCTAGGACTCTCTGATGGCTGCGGTAATTCAGGGGCATCTTAGGAAAGTCTGTGAAATGGAATACAGCTTGGGATGGAGCCCTTCAGAAGCAGCTTCTTGGGTGCGGGTGAGTGGGGTGGGAGCGCCAGAGGCCTCGGGTAGGGCTCACCTCCCACTGGACTCGGGGGTCCTGAGCTAGGCTTCCAGGTACCTCCTGCAGGGTGTTTCCAATAGGAATTTTGCTAATATTTGAGGCCTCACACATTCTCTTTGGGGCCTCACTGGCCGGATCATGCAGGAATATTATCCAGCAAACTGTGGAGCCGTGGGGAGGTGGTGGTGGGGGGTGGTCTGAGGGTGGAGGCATGGGGCGGTGGTGGTGGGGCTCTATTGCCCTGCTGTCCCCCAACCAGGACAACCAGGTAAAGACCCAGCCAGTGTCTCTGGCTTTAACTTTTTTGCAAAGAGTCCTGGCTGGAGAGCTACCGCTTTCTCATCCTTAACCACTTTCCAAGTGCCTCCTACCAAAGTACCCCCAAAGAGACGTGGGGAGTACTTTGCAGAAGCTATAAAGACCACTCCAACACAGAAGCCCTTTGATTCAACTTTTTTTTATTTTTTTTTTTCTTTTTGAATGTCATGCAATAATTCACAGTCCCAAGCCCACAGTTTTCAAACAAGGTAGGAAAAAGGAAAAAAGAAGCAAAGGAAATCAGTGGTGGTGTTTTTTTTTTCTTTTTTCTTTTGTTATTTCAAGCAGGACCAAATGTCAGAAAAAAATGCTTCTTTTCTCAATCATTAATTTTTTTGTCCTTTTTAAAATTGTTTATTTTTTTTTAAATTGATTTCTGCAGGCAGTAATAGTAGGGTTTGGTATAACCAGCAAGCACTCCTGTGTGTGTCTGAGAACGTGTGTGGGGTATGAGTGTGTCTGGTGGCGGTCTGTGTGGGACGCTGCGTTTCCTCTTCGCTTCCGGCTTCTAGCCACACACACACACGGGCCACCAGCAGGCGTTCACCAGGGAAAGGAAAGATTTCAATTGAGATGATAAAACTCATCAATAGAAGCAATTTTTTTTTCTCCCCGTTTTTCTTTTAAAAATGTTTTTTTTTTTTTTTTTTTGAAATTTCCATTTTCCCCAAGGTTCTCCAAAAATGGCTGAGTTAATTCGAATCCCTTGGCTGTGTGGTTTGTCTGCCCCCGAGGGCCCCCCGCCGTCGTCGTGGGGGATCGGGGCTGGGTGGGGGGCGCCGTCGCTGCCCAGGAGGGTCTTTCCGGGACACCCTGGTGTGTCCCGGCCCTGGGGACTCCCTCCAGAGTCCGGGGTCGTCCGGCTGGTCCTCTCCTGGGCCCTCCCGGGCCTCCCCGCCCCCGTGTGCTGGGCAGGTGGCAGCGAGGTGGCCCCGCGGCCGGTGCGGCTCCTCCCCGAGGGGGGCGTGTGCGTGGGGTGCGTGGGGGGGCCGGGCGGGCGCCACCTCGCCCGGGCTTAGCACCAGTCATCGTCGTCGGTCTCGCTGTAGGCTTCGTGCAGGCCTTTCCGGGAGCCCGGCCCGCGGGGCCTGGCCAGTCCGTGGGCCGGGTAGTAGCCGTTCGGGAGTCGCCGGCCGTGCCTGGAAGGCGAGGCGCAGGCCGGGCCCGCGGCCCGGGGAGTCCTGGGCGAGCACCCGTGGCGCGCGGGGGGCGGCGCGTCGTAGGCGGCGGCCCGGGGCTCCTCCTCCTCCCCGCCGCCGCCGCCCGGGCCGTCTGGCTCGTCGTAGTCGGAGCCCCGGTAGTAACCGTGGTGGTGCCGGGGGCCCGGGGGGCCCTCGGCCGCGTGCGCGCCGGACGCCGGCCATCGCGCCCCGCCGTGGCGACACGGCGCCCTGGGGGACTCGCTCCGGGCCGGGCCCGGGATCCGCCGCTCCATCGCGGGCGAGCGGCTGCTTCCGTGGCCTCCCGTGGGAGGCCGCTCCCCGGCCAGGGGCTCGGCCACGGGGCCCGGGTACCTCCGCGGGCCGCTGGGGGCCGTTCGGCCCGGCCGCGCCGCGGGCTGCTGCTGCTGCTGGGGACCCGAGCCGCCGGCCTTACGGATCACGGGGGAATAGGACACGTGCGGCCGGGGAGTGGAGGGGGTCTGGGGGAGCTGGCGGCGTCCCCGCCGCGGAGTGCTGGTACCAGATGTTGAGGGGGCTGGGCTTCCACTTACGGAACTACTGCCCTACACGAAAATTGAAACAAAGGAAATCAAAAAAAAAGATACAACAAAATCAACCAGAAGGAGACGGGAGGAGACACAGAGGACGGGAGGGTGGGGAGCGAAGGAAAATTCAGAGGACGGGGGAGGAGGGTGGGCGGGGAGGACACACAGGACGTTCAAATGGAAAAAAAGGAAAAAAGCAACAGCCACAGGTGGGAGGAGGAGGAGGAGGGGACAAGGAGGAGGGGGAGTGAGACAAGGAGGGTCGGGGGAAGTCGAAAACCAACACAACAAAGTGAAAAGAGAAATGAGAAATGGAGTTTTGTAAGTTTCGGGGTTAAAAATAGCAGAAGTTTCAAAAATTACTCACAGGCGTCCAGAGGACAGAAATCATAATTGAAACAAAAAACGGAAGCTGGGTTAAAGGAAAGCAAAAGGCAGAAGGTAGCCAGGGTGGGCGTGAGTCGTAAAGACCACTGCTGGCCCGAAACTCAAACGTGATCCACAACCAAAGAGGAAGCAGCTGCGGGCGGCGGGGAGCGGGGTGGCAGGCGGGCAGGGGGCTGGGGTGCAGAGTGGGGAGCCAGAGTGGCAGGGGCCAGTGTCCACCCCTGCCCGAGCCCAACCCCCTGGCTTGGGGAGCCCCATGGTGGGCAGGTCAGAGATCACGGCAGGAGTGGGGAACCCCGCCCAGAGGGGGCTGTGGGCTGTGGCCCCCCATCCTCTCCCGGAGGGGTCCACAGTGCCTCCTGCCACACCCACCTGACGGTGGGCCATGTGCTCCCGGCCCTCACTGGGTGAGCGGGACCAGCGCTGGTCACGGGCCCGGGGCCGGCCGTGCTCAGGCCGCTCCTGGGTGTAGCGCTCCTTGTCAGGGGGCGGGGGATGGTGGTGGTGGTGGTGGTGGTGGTGTTGCCGATGCTTCCGGTCCTTGGGCCGGCCCCGCTCCTGGTCTCTTTCCTTTGATGGCAGGTCCCCAGACTGGGTGGTCATGCTCAAGTCTGTCCCCAAGCCTAGGGCCGCATGGGGTCAGACAAGACAGATGGCTGTGAGGAAAGGGCAGCATGGGACGTGCATGTGGGCGGCTTCTAAGCAGGACTGCGGGCCCTGCGGGCACCTGCCCTTGGGCCCAGGGTGGCTTGGTGGGTGTGTGTGGGGGAGCTGGTCACCAGGGTCTGAGCAGCAGCTGGCGCATCTCGGTCCCCCTGGGTCCTATCCAGGCCCTTCTGTCTTTCCTTACTCAGTGTTTACCCTGCTCTGCCTTCTCCCCCATCTCCCCTGCTCTGTCCCCTTACACAGCCTCCGGTCCCTGGGCCTTGCAGGGCGACCCACCTGTGTCCACGTCCGTGTAGCGGCCCAAGGAGCGCTCGGAGGTGCGGTGGCCACGGTCTCTGCGCCTCTGGTGGTGCCGCTGGTTCTCCTCGGGCGGCACCCTCTCCAGGGAGTAGTCGTCCAGGCGCCGGGCCTTGGGGCCCAGCACGGAGGCCGAGCGCTTCATGGGGCTGGTGTCTGAGATGGTCTGGGGTGGGGGGGAACAGGCTGGTGGGCTGGGGTCAGTGGCCGGGACGCAGCAGTCCCGGTCTGCCCCATCCGCCATCAGTGATGAGGTGTGACCATCCAGGGGTGGGATCTGGTTGGGGGAGCCCTGAGCCTCAGGCTCCAGGACTCCTCTGTCCCCTCCCCAGCTCCTCCTGGGTTCCTCCAGGAGGCCCCATTCTCTCCACCTCCTGCTGGGACAGGCAGGTTGGCTGAAGGGCAGAGCTTCTCCCATCTGGAGTACAAACCTGGGAGCCCTGGGCAGCCCGGCCTGCTCTCCAAAGCGAGTGAGGAGCCTCAGCCTCTCCTTGCTGCCAGGCCTATCGGCCCAGGGCCAGGCACCCAGCACACACAGTCCTCCTTGGCCAACTGGGACCGGACTTTCCTGCCCACCTGAGTCCAGCTTCTATGGGAAGCCTTTGAGGGACTGGCCTGGCATTTGAGACCCCCGGGGGGACCTGCTCTCCTCATCCTTGGCCTGCAGCTTGGGGGCCTCTGTGTTTGCTGCACCCTTGGGTGGAACTGGGTTCCCTGCGGCTGGGAGAGGAGAGAAAGAAGACAGAGCAGACTTGCCCAGGGCTTGGCCCAGTGGCACTGCCTGAGACTGGAGTCTTAAGGGACTCGGGGCTGAGACCAGAGGTTCATAGGTGGTGTCATGGGAAAGAGCCCCCAAGAAAGAGTGAGCCAGGCAGGGCTACAGGTCAGGCTTCTTGGAACGATGGACGCCCGCCTGCCAGGCCTGGGGGCCTCTGAAGAGAGGGTGGGAGGTGGGGGGTCAGGGCGGGGTCACCCCTCCAGGGCACACGTGGGGCACACAGAGAACACAACACATGAGGATGGGGCTCCACGGGGTGGGGGGCAGGGGTGTGGTCTGCGAAGAAAGGGTGGGGTCCGAGGACCCGGAGAGATGACAGAACTCCCACGAGGGGGGGTGGGCGGGAAGAGGGGGCCGGAGCCCAGCTGGGCGGCGCGGGCGGGCGCGGTACATACACTGAGGTTATTCCCACGTGGCCGGCCCCTTCTCCTCTGTCACAGCCCCACGGGATGGTGCACACAGAAAAAACAGAAAGAAGGAAATAAATATAAAAGCCGAGAGGGAGAGGGAGAGGTGTGTGGGAGATGGAGGAGAATGCCAGGGTCGGGGAGAGAGAAGAACCTGAGGTGGGGAGGGAAGGGGGAGGGGGAGAGAGGTTAACGTCCCCGGTGTGTGGGTGACCCCAGGCCCGGCTGGCCTTCCTCCCATGGGGACGGAGCACACAGATGGCAGAGGCACGAGACCGACAGATGGGGCGACGTGGCCGCAGGCGCCTGGCCCTGGACTCTGCCTCATGCAATGCGCCCAGCCCTGGCTCCGCTGACACTCAAAGCTTCGGGGGTGGGGTGGGTGGCCGTCAGCTGGCTTGTGCCCCCCTTCTCCTGGGGCCCGGAAGCTCGGTCCTGGTTGGGCTTTGGGGGGCCCATCGGGATGGGACTGGACAGTCACATGCAGGCTGGGTGCCTCCCACCCAAATTCCCAGCAGCCAGAGGCCACACCCCTGGGCGACCCTGGCCCAGCCAGGCACAGCACAGCCCAACCCCTGCCACCCCCACCCTGCGCAGATGCCACGGCATAGCACACGGGCAGCCTGCCACAGTCAGACATGCCGCCCTGTCTCTCAGGTTGGGTGGACAGCCCAGCCATGCTTCTGGCCCCTCTGTCCTGGGGGGCCAGGGGCAGTGGGACCCTGCCCCCTGACAACCAAGCCCGCAGCTGGGTAAAGCAGCCACACACAGACACGCGTCAGGCACACACACCTGCTTCTCCCCAGCGGCTCTCACAGAGACCAGACAAACGACTCCCAGGCCCCACCCCAGACATGCTACCAGGTCCTGGGACCTGCCAAGTTCCCCAGAGCATGTATGATGTATGAGCACACCCATCCCTGTGTGCATGCGCCTCTGTGCGCATGCGTGTGTGCGTGCGTGCATGGCTATTCTTGATTGCAGCTCTCACCGGGGCCTGACACATCCCCTCCCATCCCCCATCCACATCCCCGATATGTGTCCTCCATATCCTCCGGCCTCAGCATCCCTAAACGGAGCAGAGACAAACCCCGAGGCGGTGGCCATGGTGCCCTGCCCCAGAGGAACCTCGTCCCCTCTCAATCCTCTGTCAGGGAGAAACTAAGAGGATTGGGGCCTCTGAGGGTTCCAGAGGTGTGGACCCTGCCCGCTGCAGCCAAGGGTGCAGAAGTCCCCCCCTGCCCTGGGTCCCTGGGCTGCATAGGGAAGCTGGGACTCCAGAGGCCAAGTCCAGTCCCCAGGGTGGTGGGTGAAAGCTCTCACCTGGTTCTCGGCAGGCAGGCGGGGCATGGAGGCGGCCCGGGCCTGGCCTTCAACGGGGAAGTAGTGCTCACTGTCAGAGTAGCCGTCTCTGCCCATCTCTCGCATCTCCACAGACTGCGGGGCAGATGGCGAGGCTGGGTGAGCCCCGGGGCCGCCTGGCTGGGGGACCCCGGGGTAGAGGGTTGGCTGGGTGTGTGCAGAGCTGCAGGTGAGGGGCCCAGACCCCTCCTTCTTGTCCTGCCCGGGCCGGGGAGCCAAGGGGGCGCTGGGGCCATGGAGGTACCTGAGAGTTGGGTTGGCTATTAGGCATATCAGTGGGGGGGCCCCGCTCTGGGCTCCATGTGCCCGTCTTCTGGAACATCTCCTGGGCCCGCTGGGTCACCCAGGATGGGCTCTCTTTCATGCCACTTTCGTGAGCCATCCTGTGTGGGGTACAGAGGCCAGGGTGATGGTGGGCACTCTGGTGGCTTTTGCACCTGGCACCCCGCACCCCTGTTGCCCTGCCTTCTGGCCAAGAGGGACACTCACAAGCCTCCTCCTGGGTCCAGCTGGGTGGAGGGGAGGGCGTTCTGGCCAGGCCCCCCCTCCTGTGTTGGCGATGGGGGCTCCATGCGCTGGAACATGAGAGGTGTCCGGTTCTGGGGAAGCAGAGAGCAGCGTGTGTACACAAGGTGGCCAGGGGGTGGGGGGAGAGGGGACAGATGGAAGAGGGTATCCCAGGCTGAGGCTTTGGTTTCAAGACTGCAGTGAGGAGGCTATGGAGGGTATGCTTAGCCCACCCATGGGGTGAAATCCTAGAAGCCATTCTTGAAACCCACCCCTACCCTAAAACACACACACACATTCAAGTCTGATCCATCAGCGAGTCCTCTAGACTCTTCCAAATCCATCCATAAC
Source organism: Bos taurus (assembly GCF_002263795.3). Lineage (NCBI taxonomy): Eukaryota > Metazoa > Chordata > Mammalia > Artiodactyla > Bovidae > Bos > Bos taurus. The sequence continues at coordinate 12,390,973 of NC_037334.1, read as the reverse complement.
CAGATCACTTCTCACCGCTCCATGACCCCCATCCTGGTTTTCATCAGTCTGGCCGGGACCACTGCCCCCTCCCAGGCTCCCAGCTCCAGCCCTTACTCTCCATGGCCACCAGAGAGCACCAGTGAGCAGCGGCAAGCGATCACTTCCCACCTCTCCTGAGGCACCCTTGTGGCTCCCACTTCACTCTGAGCAAAAGTCAAAGGCCCACAAATCCTGAATAATCCGTCCTGTCACCTCCCCACTCTCGTCTCCTTCCCCTGCCCCTCTTGCTCACTCTGTTCTGCCATACTGACTTCGCTGCTATTTCTCAAACTCATGGTCCTGCCTCAGGGCCCTTGCACTGGCTATTCCCTCTGCCTGAAACACTCTTCCCCTAGGTATCTGCTTGGCTCTCTCTCCTCTTCCTTCAAGTCTTTCCTCTGATGTCACTTCCTCAGCAATGCCTCCCAAACTACCCCTTTCAAATCACGTTCCCTTGCCCGCCCCCCTGCTTTTTCTCGTGGCACTTACTTTTTTCTGTAGTGCGATATAATTTCATCATCTATCATTGGTGGCCTTCTGCGAACTGGAAGGTCTGCTCTGCAGGGATTCTGGTCTGTTTTGCTCACAGACACATACCCAGAGCTGAGAAAGGTGCCTGGCACACCATAGGTGCCCCATAATTAATAAAAAAAAAAAAGTTTATTTGTTCTGCTTATTGGATTATTTGACTGCACTGGGTCTTAGTTGCAGTATGTGGTATCCAGTTTCCTGAGCAGGGATTGAACCTGGGCCCCTTGCATTGGGAGCGTGGAACCCTAGCCACTGGACCACCAGGGTAGTCCCTGCCCAGTAAGTGTTGGTGGAGCAAATGAGTTACTCCACTTTATGTCTCCTTGGCACTGCCCTCCTCCTTCAGTGACCTGTCCTGGAGCCTGACGTCATCCCACTGTTCTGGTTGGTCCTCACGGTGACAAGGGAGACACTGTCTCCCAGCCTGGGTGTCCACAGAGTGATGGACAAAGGAAGGAGCGGCTGTCAGGGCTGCAGCCATACCTGTTCCTCGCGCATGGCCTGAAGCTTCTTGGCCTTGCTCTGCCGGTAATACTCCATGATCATCATGGCCGCATAGATCTTCCCCACTGTCAGGTCCGTGGCTGGGGGCACAGGATGAGCTCACCGTGGGTGAAGGCCCGGTATGCACCAGCCCCGCCATCCCGAGGCCTCCTCTTCCCTCCCCCATCTCTGTCCCAGGCCGGGCCTGGCTCTTACACTTGTGGGGGGTGACCAGCAGGTCCAGCGTCTTCTGGGACAGATTGGGCCAGATGGCCATCATCTCCTTCCGCAACTCAGCATCCATTTGTTGTTTGTCAGCTCCACCTGCGAGTGGGAACAGAGAGGCATCAGCTGGCCTCTGGGGAAGCTGCAAAGCCATAGGCTCCTTCTGATCCAGGCTCTGGGGTCCTGGTCCCCAGCAGGGCTGGGGCCTTTGAAAGACTGTGTGGGAGACACTCCAGCATCCAGAGGGACTGGCCTGGTTCCCACTTCCCAGCTGCGTGACATGGGTGTTAGTCTACTGTGCTGTGCCTCAGTTTGCCCATCTTTGAAATGGGGATGATGGCAATAGTACCTGCCTCAGTGAGTTATCTGAAGATCAGAGTAGTTGATGGGCAGCATTAGAACTATGTCTGCTGTAGGGAGCCTGGGGTACGCCTCAGGGAATAGTCCTGATAGAGGAGGTTTGTCCCTCAACCAAATTTCCCCTTCTATGAATGCTGACCTTGGAACTAGCTGACCCCTGGCCCCTCACCCCAGCCATGGTGATTACTTGTCTTCTCTGCCTGAGTACATGCGAGTGTAGCCCTTCCTGCCTTCCCTGGGATTGGCTGGGGCCATGAGATGAGTTCTTGCCAATGAGGTGTGAGCAGAGTGAGGTGCCACTTTGGGCATTTAACGGCCAGTGCAGAACCCTCCTGAGTTCTCATTCCCTCTGTCACAGCAACTGGTAACACTGGGGACCGTGGTTGCCCACTCAGGCCTGGTCCCTGAGTGACTAACGAACAGAAGACCCTGCCGACCCTGGAAGACGTTCCCACATGATGCAAGTGGGAAGTCAATCTTTGTTGGTTCAAGACCTTCTTTGTTACAGCGGCACATTCTCATTCATCCTGACTGATACATCAGCCTGGACCCTGTTTCGACTCTTGTTTCACAGCCCCCAACATGAGGCACAGGGGTGCTGTCCTAACATTTACCAGCAGTTAGGGACATTGATTGGAGAAGGCAATGGCACCCGACTCCAGTACTCTTGCCTGGCAAATCCCATGGACGGAGGAGCCTGGTGGGCTGCAGTCCACGGGGTCGCGAAGTCGGACATGACTGAGCGACTTCCCTTTCACTTTTCATGCATTGGAGAAGGAAATGGCAACCCACTCCAGTGTTCCTGCCTGGAGAATCCCAGGGACGGGGGAACCTGGTGGGCTGCCGTCTATGGGGTCGCACAGAGTCAGACACGACTGAAGTGACTTAGCAGGGACATTGATGACAGCTAGAGAAAGGGTCTGAGGGCTTTCTGCTGGGCCAAATATTAACCCTGTGGTTGCTGGATTATGGGAGGAGGTCCAGGAGATATGGGGGAAGGGCAGGGGCTGGCTATCAGCCAGTTTAGTAGTATTTCAGTGTTTGAACCACCATCCATGGGGGCCTGCTGGCTGAATAGCTGACCCACCCAGGTAGCCCCAAGAACCCCCTTTGCCTCCACTCCCTGTCCACCTCTTGTCGCCCACCACCTGCTCTCATGGCCCTTCCTTCTCCCACTCCACTTTCCAGATCCAGCCTAGGACAGTCTTTGGACCTCCTGTGCAGTTTCTTCTCAGCAGATGTGGGTCAAAGCACAGACATCTGCCAGGCACTCCGTGCTTTCATTCATCTTCCCTTGTGTGACTCCAGAGACAGGTGTCTATTTTGAGAAAAATTCTTTCAGAAGGGTCTTTTGTCAAGTCAAGCACAGATCCTATTCTACAGTGAGGATCTGGAGGCAGCAGGGAGCTGAACCGCCTGGACCAGTGTAGTGGCCTCTGCGCAAGTCCTCCCACACCCACCAGAGGGCGCTCGTGAACACCTGAGGGCAGTCGCCTCTGCCCAGGTCCACCTCCCATAGCCCTCCCATAGCCACCAGAGGGCGCCCCCGAACACCTGCATCAGTCACTTGTCTCCGGCGCTCAGAGCCCTTCAAGGCTCTCACCTCACCCAGGGTGATCTCCCCAAGTCCACGAGACCCTGAACCATCTGCCCTCATCTCTATTTTCCCGTTTGGTCACTCTGTTCCAGCCACACCAACCTCCTCCATGCTCCGCAACCACGCCAAGCATCGTCCTGCCTCAAGGTCTTTGTATAGGCTGTTTCCTCTGCCAGGACGGTCCTTCCTACAGGTATCGGTGTGGTTCCCTCCCTCATCCGCTTCAGGTCCCTGCCCAGATCCTTTATCAAAGAGGTCTTCTAGCCGCCTCCCAACCTAAAGCAGCCCCCCACTTCTATGCCTTTTTCTGGCTTTATTTCTCCATTCTGTACTTATCGCCTCATGCTGTTGCTCACCACCTCACTTCTGGTGTCTGTGGGGTCTAAAGGTGCAGAGATCACTGGGGCCAAGCTGTGTGGGGGTGGGGCTGATGGGTGGGCCTGGACTCAGGTTGCGGGAGACCCTTCAAATAATCATCTGTTCTGTAGCTGGCCTTTCAACACCCTTGACACCAACCTATAACAGTTTTTCTTTCCTCTAGGAAAGCAGTTGGAATTAATAGCTACATCTCCCATCCTCTGTAGCTAAGTGAGGTGCCTGGGGCCTCTGGTTCCTTTTCAGAGACATGGGAAGGGAAAGAAGAGAACGTGACATTCCTGTGAAAAGTCACTTTTGCCCAATAGCTTACGTATTTCCTGTCTCGGGTGGAGAAAAGGAAGCCACTTATTGTTATGGATTGAATTGTGTCCTCCCAAAATTCACATTGATGCCTGAATGCCCAATGTAATGGCATTTGGAGATGGGTCCTTCAAGGAAGTGACTAAAGTTATATGAGGCTATAAGGGCGGTCCCTAAGAGAGACAGACAGCAGGCGTGCATACGCACAGAGGAAAGGCCATTGAGGATACAGCAAGAACGCGGCCGTTTGCAAGCCGAGAGGCCTCTCAGGAGGGACCTAACGTGCTGGCACCTTGATCTTGGATGTCCAGTCTCTAGAACTGTGGGAAAGTAAACTTCTGTTGTTTACGTACTGTCTCTGCTATTTTTTTACGGGAGCCTGAGCTCACTAGGATACCTGTTCTTGGTGAATGGTTGAGGCAGGGTCAAGGTTTCTTGCCCTGTCAGACACTGAGGCTGGATCATTCTTGGTTGTGGGGCCGTCCTGTGCGCTGTAGGATTTCAAGCATCCTCGGTCTCTACCCACCAGTTACCAGTAGCGACAACCAAGCCTGTCCCCGACATTGCCAGGTGTCCCCTGGTAGACACAACGCCTCCGGTTGAGAATCACCACCTTAGGCTCCTTCTGCTTCAATTCACATGTTAATCTCTCATTCGGGATTGTTGTTCCCATGGAAATACAGTAAATACCCTGCCTGTGAATCTTTAAGTTGAGAACTTTCAAAGATGCGAACGTGCGTTCCATCAGTGTCAGGCCAGGCATGAGTTAAACTGCAGCTTCCCTCCATGTCCTACTGCTGAGATCCTTCCACTCTGCCATCTTCAGCCTCCTCTCCCTCCGCCGGTCAGTAGCTCTTCTTGCCTGCTCACTCAATTCCAGCCCCTGTATGCCAGCTGTTATGCTATACTCTGTACTTTTTAAGGTACTATACTGTAAGATTGAAAATGTTTTCTGTTTGTTCTTATATATTATTTGTGTGAAAAGCATTATAAACCTATTACAGTACAGTACTGTATAGCTGATTATGTTCATTTGGTACCTAGGCTAGTCTTTTGGACTTAGGAACACATTGGACTTATGAACGCTCTTGGAACAGAACTCATTCATATGTAGGGGACTTACTATGAAGGGAAACTCCTTAGGGGATTTCAAGGCAGCTCTCCCTTGGGGTCATGGGATCCACTCAAGGCTGAATCCCACGTTGACTCCTCCTCCAGGTATGGAGTTGTTAATACTGGGGCTCCCAGGGCGTCCCTGGTGGCTCAGATGGTAAAGAATCTGCCTGCAATGCAGGAGACCTGGGTTCCATCCCTGGGTCGGGAAGATCCCCTGGGGAAGGAAATGGCAACTCACTCCAGTATTCTTGTCTGGAGAATTCCATGGACTGGGGAGCCTCACAGGGTTTCAAAGAGTCTGACATGACTAAGCGACTGACACTTTCACTTTCAAAGACAGAAGGTACCCTTGTATTTGGGCATCAGTCCCCCAGAAACCAGTTGAGTCCCAGCGTCTTCCCCTCCCCTACATCACTCTACACACCCCTGGTGAGCCTTCTCTGTTGCAGGATCTGTCCCAGGCACGTGGCAACATTCAAGAGCTTCTCTTGGGACTTCGCTGGTGGTCCAGTGGTTAAGACTCCATGCTCCCAAAGCAGGGGCCTTGGGTTCAATCCCTGGTTGGGGAACTAACATCTCATATGTCACGTGGCCAATAAATAAATAAACTAAAACATTAAAAAAAAAAAGCCTCCCTGGCATGCCAGGTACCATAAGGGCCAGCCCACTTCCAGTTTCAACAACCAAAACTGTCTTCAGCCTTCCCTGGGGTGAACTGCTGGCACCCAGATAGGAAGAAGGTTTCTTCTCTGTATGGTATTGAAGCCAATGGGCAAAGGAGGTGGTAAAATAAGATGGGAGCACCTGCTGCCATCTCTGTGTTATTTTGGTCTGTTAGAACTGACAACAATTTCTATTAGTTCATCAAAAGCTTCCACTTCTGCCACATGCTCCTTAATATGAAAGTTCTAAAGAATGAATAAATCATCATTTTTCAGGCTAAAAAAAAACCAAAACAAAACCAAAGCTGTCTTCAGACATGGCCAATGATCTCTGGAGGCAGAATCATGCCTGGTTGAGAACCCCTGACTTAAGAGTTTAAACCCCTGACCAGGCTCCCCACCCCCGACCCTACTCTTTCTTTCCTTTCCACAACATTTCTGGCCTTTGAACACGTTACATAGTCTACTTATTTATAGTGGCCTACTTTTCTGTTGCCTGTCTCCCCACAGCCCCATGAGGGCTGGAGGTTCGTCTGTCCTTCCCTGCCACGTGCCACTTGCTGAGCACAGGGCTGGGCACACAGCATGTGCCCAATGGGGCTCTCATTCAGTGAGCTGGTAGTAACACAGGCAGGTCAGATTAATGGTGAGCAGGGCCCTGGGGCACTCCCAGGCACCAAGGCCTTTTTCCTCCCCCTTGTCTTCTAGGCAAGACTCCAGCCTCCTTGACCTTGCCTGAATTCCAAAGGGTGGATTCCAACCGTTGCTAATCAAGGGAGCAGCAGCCAGGAAGCCACTTGAGGCAAGATTAAAGGGGCTGGAGAAACTCACCAAGATTAGGAGAGGGCTCCCCTTGTAGCTCAGTTGGTAAAGAATCTGCCTGCAATGCAGGAGATCAGGGTTTGATCCCTGGGTTGGGAAGATCCTCTGGAGAAGGAAATGGCAACCCACTCCAGTATGCCTGCCTGGAGAATCCCATGGACAGGGGAGCCTGGCAGGCTACAGTCCATGGAGTCGCAAGAGTCAGACACGACTTAGCATCTAAGCCCACTTGAGACCCTGCACACACTCTAATGTTGTCAGCAATCCCACCCTTTCAAAACTTTGCAGAACCATTGTTGTTCAGTTGCTAGGCCGTGTCCAATTCTTTGCGATCCCATGAACTGCAGCACGCTAGGCTTTCCTGTCTTTCCATATCTCCCGGAGTTTGCTCAAACTCATGTCCATTGAGTCGGTGATGCCATCCAAACATCTCATCCTCTGTCGCCCCCTTCTTCTCCTGCCCTTAATATTTCCCAGTGTCAGAGTCTTTTCCAATGTGTTGGCTCTTCTCGTCAGGTGGCCAAAGTACTGGAGTTTCAGCATCACTCTTTCCAATGAATATTCAGGGTTGATTTCCTTTAGGATTGACTGGTTTGCTCTCCTAGCAGTCCAAGGGACTCAAGAGTCTTCTCCAGCTCCACAATTCAAAACATCAGTTCTTTGGCACTCAGCCTTCTTTATGGCCCAGCTCTCACATCCATATATGACTACTGGAAAAATCATAGCTTTGACTAGACAGACCTTTGTTGGCAAAGTGGTATCTCTGCTTTTTAATACACTGTCTATGTTTATCATAGCTTTTCTTTCAAGGAGCAAGCATCTTTTAATTTCATGGCTGCAGTCGCCATCCATAGGGAATTTATCCTAGCAATGGGATTTATGGCAGGGGTCTTGAGCCATGTGGTACCAGTGTGACCTCTAGAGGAGCCAGAGGCTCAGCAACTGAGGTCAGCCAGGCTTACATGACTAATTCTCAATAAATATGCTAGACTCAAAGTTCAGGTGGGCTTGGGTGGTTGACAATACTTCATACGTGTTGTCACACATCACTGCCGGGAGACGTAAGCACTGTGCATGTGACTCCATTGGGAGAGGGTGGAAGCTCCCTCTTGGTCTCTTCCAGACCCTGTCCAGCTGCCTTTTGCCTTTGCAGATTTTAGTCTGTATCTTTTTGCTGTAATAAACCACAACTGTGAGTAAAACAATTCTTTTCAGTTCTGGGTTCTATCAAATCACTGAATCCAAGCCTTTTTTCTTTTTTTGAACCTTCGTTTTGGGCTATCCTGGGACCCCCAGACACAGGTTCTCCAGAGGAAAACAGCAGCTGGGATACAAAGGTATTATGTAGGGGCTTCCCAGGTGGCGCTAGTGGTAAAGAACCTGCCTGCTGATGCAGGAGACATAACAGATGCAGGTTCGATCCCTGGGTGAGGAAGATCCCCTGGAGGAGGGAATGGCAACCCACTCCAGTATTCTTGCTTGGAGAATACCATGGACAGAGGAGCCTGGCGGGTTACAGTCCATAGGGTTGCAAAGAGTCAGACACGACTGAAGTGACTTTGCATGCATGCATGTACCAAGAGCGGGTGCCCTGTTAGACCCGTTTTACAGGTGCGGGAATGGTAGCAGGCAGAATTCTAAAGCTTATCCTTCTCTCCCAGCAAGATTCTGCTTATTCAATCAAATGATAGTCTAGGGACTGCTATAAAAGGACTTTGCAAATGTAATTAAAGTCCCAAGTCAGTTGACTATAAGTTTCAGAGCTGATCTAGGTGGGTCTGATCTAATCAGGTGAGCCCTCTAAAAGCAGAGCATTTTCTTAGCAGCAGAGAAGTCAGAGAGACTTGGAGCACGTAAAGAATTAGATGCCTCCCCAGGAGCTAAGCATAAACTCTGGCGAGAAGCCAGAAATGAAATGGGGACCTCAGTCCTGCAGCCACAGACAACTTAATTTTGCTAACACCCGAATAAGCCCTGGAGTAAATTTTCCCCCAGAGCTTCCAAAGATGAGCCCAGCCTGGCCACCTTGATTTTGGGCTTGTGAGACTGTGGACGGAGAGCATAGTTGAGTCTATCTGGACTTCGACCTACATACCTATATGCTAATAAATAGGTGTGTAATAAGCTGTTAAAGTTGTGGTCATTTGTTACATGGCATTGCTAGCTAATACATGGGCTGAGACTCAGAGCAGGTGAGGTCCTCTGCCAAAGTTTACAATGGAGGACAGGGCAGGTAGGTGGGCAAGCTGAGTCCACTTTTCCACACGATTATAAGAAAGCAGCTGCCCATGATTCTGCTTCCTCACCTCCCTGGGTTGGGACCTGGACCAGTTTCAACCATGTGTGTGGCAACCTGGACCAGTTTCTGTCTCACTGGACCAGTTAGTCACTCAGTCGTGTCTGACTCTTTGCGATCCCACGGACTGTAGCTGGCCCACGTCCTCTGTCCGTGGAATTCTCCAGGCAGGTATACTGGACTGGTTTGCCGTGCCCTTCTCCAGGGAATCTTCCTGACCCAAGGATCAAACCCAGGTCCCCTGCATTGCAGGCAGATTCGGTTTCAACCATGCTGATAAGCAAACAGTCTGGGGCAGGCAGAGCCACAACCCAGACAGGCCCCGGGTCTAGACTAGACGCATGTGCCGGCATGCCTGGCAAGTCCGAACCGCTTGCCTCCGACTTGCTGCATGAGAAAGAAATTAATGTGTGTCAGACAAGGGCCTGAGCCCTGACCCCTCCCCTTCTCCACTTATGCTGTTCCAAGTCTCACCCTCACTCCTGATTCTTTCTCTCGATTTGGGGGCACCCCCTGCTCTCTTTACTTTGATCTGCATGCTTCCTGCTCCAACAATGCCTGTCCTCAATGTGCCCCTCCCCCTCGCCCCACCAGGCACTGTCTCACTGGAAGCTGCTGGTCTCCCTCCCTGAATGTCTTCCTTCCGAGCAACTTCCGGCCTTGGAGCCTCCTTCCCCTCTTCTCCTCAGGGCCCTGGAAAGAACATGTGTCTGCAGTGCGGCCTTCCTTCCTGGTGACCTCTCAGGGGCTTCAGCTGGGTGCAGCCCTGACCTCTCTCTTCAGCCCCACTGAGATTTCCAACCCTCTGCTGGACAATGGACCCAGTCCTCCACTGGCGACTCCCCCAACTTCCTTCTCTTTGGTGATCCATGCGCCTCTGTCCCTGCCCTGCTGTCTCATCAGCTGCCAAGTCACACCCAGTCTACTGTTAGGCCTCTGAAACCCACTCTGGGCAGTCTACTTCAGAGCTGCCCTGGTCAAAGCACAAAACCCATTGATCGCTCATGGTCCTCAATCTTCAGAGCTGCCCTGGTCAAAGTGATTGGCTGTGACCTGGCACAGAATCCATCGGTTAGTCTTGGTTCTCACTCTTGGTCAGTCTTGGTCCTGGGCAGTGCTTAAACACTGGAGATGCCTTTTAGGAGTCAGTGTTGCCCTGCTCTCCACCCACCTCCCTGGCCTCTCCTTTCCACTCCTTCTCGGCCACCTTAGATGCTGGGGTGGCCCCAGGCTCAGTCTTCGGGGGCCTCTTGGTTCTCTTGTCCCCTTGGAGAGCTCCTCCAGTCTCCTGGCTTAACACCTGTCAGCATGTCATGCCTCCTGACTCTACGTCGCCAGCCTAGCCAGGAGGACTCACCATCTCACTTCCTTCAGAACCTTGGGGTGGGGGGAATGCCAGAAATGTAAGTTGGAGAGCCCCTTCTAGCCCCCATGTCCACGTGTCACTGTCAACACCAATCTTTTGCCCTCCCTTGGCCCCAAACCTGCTCCTTCTGTCTCTTCTCTCTCAGGCAACTGGGGCTGGGTCCGTCCTTTAGTTGCTGGGGCCCCACCCCTTGGGGTTGGCCTTTATGCTCTCTTTCTTTATGCTCCACATCCATCCATCAGCAATCTGGTCATCTTGACTCCCAGGAAATATTCAGAATGTGAATACTTCATATGCCCTCCTTCCAAGCCCCTATCCTGTGTTCCCCTGATTTATGTCAGGGCTCCTCCTAGCCCACCGGTCTACCCTGGTGGCTCAGACGGTAAAGAATCTGCCTGCGATGCAGGAGGCCCAGGTTGGATCCTGCGTGGGGATGATCCCCTGGAGAAGGGCATGGCTACCGAATCCAATATTCTTGCCTGGAGAATTCCATGGACAGAGGAGCCTGGTGGGCTACAGTCCATAGGGTGGCAAAAAGTTGGACACGACTGAGTGACTGACACTTTACCTCTCCTAGCTTCCACTGTGGCTAGAGGGAGCTGAGCCTGCCTCTGCTCACGAGACAGCGTGGCGCCCCCATGCGGAAAGTGCAAGTCAGTGCAACACAGCTCAGGGTGGGGTTGCGGAAAGGGATCTGCACCGGCTGGTCCCTCTGCCTGCAGTGCTTTCTCCCCAGGTATCCACGTGACTCCCTCACAGCTTCCTTACGGAGGTCTCCCCCCGCTGCTGGAAGTGTCAGTGTCCTCCAGGCTTAGAGTGGTGTCCCGCACACAGATATTTGCTGAAGCAGGTGAATTTGCTGAGTCCTCTGGCAATGGCACCCCACTCCAGTACTCCTGCCTGGAAAATCCCATGGGCGGAGGAGCCTGGTGGGCTGCGGTCCATGGGGTCTCGAAGAGTCGGACACGACCGAGCGACTTGACTTTCACTTTTCACTTTCACGCATTGGAGCAGGAAATGGCAACCCACTCCAGTGTTCTTGCCTGGAGAATCCCAGGGACGCAGGAGCCTGGTCGCGAAGAGTCGGACACGACTGAAGCGACTTAGCAGCAGCAGCAGCAGCTGAGGCCCTGGCTCCATCCACCCTGCCCCACCTCTCAGTTTCCATTCCTGCCCCTACCTTTGGCAATTTTGATGTCCAGGGCCGTGCGGATCAGAGCCATGAGGGTAGAGTTGAAGTGGACGGTGTTGTCATCAGCGACGGGCAGATCCATCCGCAGGAGCCTCTGCAGAAAACCAAAGGCAAAGGCAATCATTCCCAGGGACCCCTCCGCCATCCCGTAAGCCAGACCCACCCTACCCGGGGAGCCCCAGGAAGAACTCTGAAGGCAGTGGCTAGGGTGCCCCCCACCCCTCAGGTTACCTGTCCCAGTGTTCCATTTCCTGACTGCCCCTGGTGACCCATAGGGGGCGCACTGGGGACTCTCCTATGCTGCCCGTTCCTCACCCGCCTACTGGACCCTAGAAGTGACATTTCCAGGGTTGGCCCGTATCCTTGCCCTGCCCCAGAGTTCTTCTGGACAGCTCCGTTCCATTCTGACCCCAAAGAAGAAGAGCACAAGCCAGATCGCAGCAGACATGCAGCAGCCAGGCAGAGGGGTCCATGGCCACAGCCGCTGGGAGGGCCGCCGGCTCCCCACCCCTACCCCCTGGCTCGGCCCAGACCAGACCAGATGGGCACAGACCACATCATTCCTCCGAGAAGCGGCAGGCAGGCGGCTCCCCGACTACAGATGGGGCGGGCCCCTCTCTGACATGCAGTGAGGCCATGACACACAGAACGGCGGACGGGGGCGCATGCAGACGGAATCTCGAGACTCATTCATAGCTCCGTGGAAAGTGTATCTCAGGGGCATGTCCAGGTCTTGGCTTTTTGTGCGATGGCATGGGGAAGGGGTGACAGGGTGTTCCCATGGCCCAGGGAAGAAAAAATTCCCTGTATCCCAGGCAGGGGCTCTGTCCCCCATGCTTGGTGGCATGGGAGAAGATGCTGGGCTGGTGTGCACCAGCCCAGGATGAGGTGGCATGGAGATGAAGATCGATGTCCACCAGAGCAGACACGGGGAAGCACAGAGTTGGAGAAGGGGATGGGAATGGCAAACTCAGAGCAGAAGACAAAAGATGGGTTGGGGGAGGGTGGTGAGGGAGGCGGTAGACAGAGAAACAGACTGGGCCACTGTGCAGAGCTGTACACTGCACAAAGGGCTCCCTATCTCAGAAATCATGGATCTGCGTTTAAATGACACCTTCCCAGCTGACAGTGGAAAAGTATCATGCTGTCCCCACATGGGTGGATTCCAGTATTTTCCCCACAGACAGAGTGTTCTGTGGAAAGGAGGCTTGTTTCAAATTGGCACAAAGGTGCTTATGAACCCATGGTGGCCCTGCACAGAGACCAAGAAGGAAAGGGCACTCGCCCTCTCTCTTGCACACGCTCACACACACACGACACTCAGCCAAGCAGAGATCAAGAGATGGACAAAAGCACAGGTAGAAAAGGGACAGATGCAGGGAGGGGCTGGTGGGGGCACCTCAGGGGTGCCCAGTGGGAGGAGGAGGGGTAAGGATGTGGGGAGGTGGTTACGTGACACAGGAGGCAGTGAGGTACACAGAAGGGGAGGAAGGATTCTCAGACACAGCGGGGGCCAAGGTGGGATGGGAGAATGGAATGATGGGACCATACTTTTTGGAGGGGTTGACTGTCAAAGTCATCCCCTGGACTTCGTGTGGATGAGTTGTGGGGAACAGAGCATCTGTCCTTGGGTGCCAAGGGAGATTCCGGGACAGGGGTCTAGAGGGGTGGCCCGGCCCAGCCGCCTGGCGGCTCCTTCAGCCAGCATGCACCACCCCCCAGGTCGGCCATGGTGCCTGCCCGCCCCAGGCCCCCGCCAAGGCAGCGTGCATGGCCTGCGTCAGGGTGCCACGGTCCAGGGGTCCAGCTGCGGCCCGCCTGCCCACTCTGGAACAATGGAGAGGCATGTTGGGTTGTCTTGGGGGGAGATGGGTGGCTTAGGGACAGAAGACTGGGGAAGCAACTCCAGCGGGCAAGGAAGAGGGGAGAGGCTCTGGGTGCTCCCCGGAAGGTCTCAGATGCCCCAAGGCCCTAGGTCAGAGATCAGCTTCAGGTTTGTATAGGGGACCATGAGACCTGGGGGCTTGAGATATAAAAGGTGGGGTCCAAGCCCCTCTCTGCAAGGTGCTTGCCCAGGTCTGGGCAATGGGGGCCACTCTGGGCTCAGTGCCAATCCCACCTCTCAAAGTGTTTGTGTCCAATTGGGTTCCCGGGGGACCAGGTGCGAGGGGACTTGGGGGCTCCCCTCCCCCTCCCCACCCCGGCATGTTGGCCATAAGAGAGTCTCAAAACACCAAGACACACTGATCAGAAAGGACGGACACAGTAAATTGCTTAGAATCAAGGGATGGTCATGATCCATTTACTTGAGGAGGAAAGGGGGGGAAAAAAAAGGAAAAAAGAAAAAGGAAAAAAAGAAGAGTAACGCTGGAAAAAGAGACTCGGCTGGCTGTTCCTGGTCAGCACTGAAAAATCCCCAGTGCCTGGACGTCGGTGGTTGGCAAGGGTTAAACTACCTTGTAAGCCACTCTGGCCGGACACTTCTTCCCCAGACCCAGGGGCGGAGACATGTGTCTCAGCATCTGATACATGTCCGGGTAAGGCATGCGGCCCCTGGCAGCACCGAAAACAAAAAACGGAGGTGGGAACGGAGAACCAAAGGAAGGGTGGGTGGAGGGAGGGGAAGAAAAGGACGGGGAAAAACCAAAAGAAAAAAAAAAAAATCACACGAGCCGAAAAAATAGAGAGAGAAAGATGCAGAGAACGATAAAAGAGGTGTTTCAAATAAATAAAAAAGAGGAGAAAAAAATGGGAGAGGTAGTTAAAAAATATTATTTCACTGCTTATGAGCAGGGAGACAGAGTAAAGAGAAAAGTCAGATTCACTTTTGACTCTGAGCTCTAGTTCCGGTGGAATGCGGACAGAATGGGCGGGGGGAGGGCTTCTCACTCAGAAGGGTCTGGAGCAATTCTTTGGTTCGGTGTCATTTAAAGAACTGGGTCAAGTTCTCTGGTTTGGCTGAGGCTGGTCTCTGAGGGGGCCTAGATGGGGAAGAGGGGCCACGACAGTGGGAGAAGGGCTGGGGCTTCGGGAGGCGAAGGGTGGAGAGGGAGAGAGTGGAGGAGATGGTGGCGGTGGGGGGGGGCAGTCAATGCAAAGTTACGGTCCCCTCGGATGTGTCTGATTTTGGGGTGCCGTTGAGACCCCGGGATGGGCAGCTTCAGCTAAGAGCAAGCAGAAATGGCTGAAGGGAACGGAGAGATAAACGTTCCATGCTTCATCAAGTCTACGTGACTGCATTCTGTTGGCTAAGAGAGTTTTCTAGTTTAATGCAAAAGAGAGAGATGGCTCTGTTTTTTAGATTATATATATATATATATGAAATATATATATTGAAGAACCCCAAGCCACACTCATTCCATGGATGCTAGCAGGTTTTAGTGGAAATCAAACCTTGCAAGCAACCCTATGAGGACATTTCTTGCCTAAGCCGAGAGGGGGAGATATTACGCGCAATAAACTGTACATATCCTTATAATGAATCCGACCGCTGAAAGGAGAAGAGAGGGGATTAGTGGAGGCACGGGGTCAAGCTGCATCACACTGGCTCCCCGTGCTCATAAGTGAGGTCACGATGTCAGGGCCTGGGAAACCCCTGGCTTGAAGGAGTAAGGGAGACATAGGATGCATAAAGGTCCCTGAGATGGTCCCAGACACTTGCAGACCCTGGGGGTGCGGGGTGGGCAGAAGGTTTTGTGCGGAGTGGGCTGGGAACTCTGGGCTGGGAGAACCTCCCCCAGGGCTTTCTGTATCGCCCTCCTCCACAATCTACATGGCTACACTGGGGGCTGGGGGGGGGTTCGTGGCATAGAGGACAGGGGGACAGCATCCAACTGCTGTGACCTAAAATCAAAAGAGGAAGAGTTAGGAACCAGCTGAAAGTCAAGCCCCAGCCCCGTGGCTCACCCCAGACTCTTGGTCTCATGGAGGACTTGTCTGGGGCTGTAAGAATGGCAAGGATTGATCCTTCCCTGCTTTCCTCATGAGGCCTCCCCTCCAGTGCTCAGGCTGCTGAGGGCCTCTATTTAACGCTTTCTTAGCCCCCAAGCTCAGCCTGAACTAGAATCTTCAGTCTGTGGTTGCTGGGCTCTGAGCATCAGCGTGGCACATCTGAGTGTCCAGCAAGGGCTTGGTGCTGAGAAGGTACTCAATACACTTGAGCAGGGTGGAGATCACTCTTGGGAACCATCACCTGCCAACTAGGAGGGGGCACTCCCTTGCTCATGGAGATGGGAGAGCTTACTCCCTTCATGATCACGAACATACAAGGACCACCGAGGCTCTGTGTCCTCTCCCCTGGCCTCGTGTGACCTCATGTTCCAGGGTCCTGGAATCCCAATGGGAGCTAGGTTCTGCCACTCTGATCTTGTAGCTAATTCTGTCTCCCAAGGGAACTAAACCAGCCCTTCTCCCCATACTCCCTGGAGAACTGAGGCTAAGAGGCCTCTGGCTTCCTCCCTGGGGCCTGGTTAACTTGTTCTCACCATCTGGAGGCCTCACAGTCAGGGACAGGAGAGACTCACAGGAGATGAACTCATGGTGGAGTCTCTCCCTCATTTCCCAGAAGGCCTTGGGTATGGGCAGCAGTGGTACCCAAATCATTTAACCCAGGATGTGCAAGGGTACTGATTCTCATCTCTTTTCTGACTGATCCTACTGAAATCCCTGCTAGCTTCCCAGGGAGACAACAGCCTAAGGTCTGGAGCCTGACCTAGACTATGCTCCAGTACCAGAGAAAGGTGGGTGACGTGGTTGGAGGATTTGGGGTGACTGCTTACCACGCTGCAGGGTCATACTCGGCCCAGACACGCACGTACTCATCCAGGTGGTGGGGACCCAGGATGGAGGAATCTCGGGTGAGGTACTCAAAGTTGTCCATGATGACGGCAACAAAAAGATTCAGCATCTGTGGGGACCCCAGGGGCCAAGACGGCGTCGGGGAGAGCAAGACACATCCAAACACATATACACAGAGGCCCAGAGGGAGAGAGGGAGGGAGATAAACATGGGAAAAGGAAGTCAGAGAAAGAGATGGCGGGAGATAGAGGACAGACACATGCTCACAGAAGGAGCCCAGAAACAGAGATATGGAGAAATGGAGATGGGGGAGAGACACGAAGACAGAAACAGAGACCAAGATTGATACAGTTGGAGAGAGAGGTGGAGAGGTTATGTGACATAGGAGCCAACACCAAGGGGACCACCATGACCCCAGATCCTCCCACACCTGACCCCCAACAAGACCAAAATGCACACTCCATGGACCAGAACCTTATCATGTTTCCATCCCCAGCATAAAGTAATTACTCAGCAAATATTTGTTGGATGGATGGATGGATGGATGCATGCATCTTCCTGCCTTTGTCTACATCTTGTAGCAGCTTGTCACATGCCTTCAGTGTACTAGCCTTTAGTACATGGGGAGCTTGCATCAGTCTTGCCTCCAGACCTCTGTAAATGTTGCTCCCTCAGTGGACATCACTTTTCTCCTTTTGAGTAATAACATCTGGCGAGCCCTCCCCCGCTTTATCCTTATATGCTGTTGTTGGATGTGGTTGGCTTCATAGGTGGTGGTCACATAACCCAGGCTTGTGATTGGTTAGGGAGGGGCACGTGACCCAGAGTAGCAAATGAGAGACTTCCTTGGGATTTTTGCTGGCACTCTGGCAGCCATCTTCCCTCCACAGGAAGAAAGTCTGAGAATAAAGCCAGAGTGGAGGAAAACAGCAGAGGACAGGGCCTGCTATTGCCCGGACCCAGCCTCATCTGGACTTTTCAGCAGTATAAGTTAGTGAACTGTGTATTTCACTTACGTCAGTTTCAGTTGAATTTCTGTTACTTGCAGCCAATTTTAAAGTGGTTTTTTTTTTTTTTTTTATGTAGACCATTTAAAAGTCTTTAGTGAATTTGTTACAATATTGCTTCTGTTTTATGTTTTGGATTTTTGGTTGCAAGGCATGAGGGATTGTAGCTCCCTGACCAGGGATTGAACCTGCATCCCCTGCATTACAGAGGTGAAGTCTTAACCACTGGACTACCGGGAAGTCCCTATATGCAACCAATTTGATCAATATGTGGTCTAAGTCCTGCTCACCGTCCCTGAGTGGCCCTCAGGGGGAGAAATCTTTCTCTCACTCTGTCTTCCCTATCAAACCACATATCAGATTATACCATTACTGTCTGCTGACTTGTCTGCCCAGCACCCCTGCAAACTGAGAGAAACATGTTCTCTCCTTATATCCCTAGTACCTAGCATAAGGCCTGGCGCATAGTAGGTATGAAGCAAATGTGCAGATGTAAACATAGTAGGTGCTTACTATATAAGATGTATTTCTGCTGCTGCTGCTGCTAAGTCGCTTCAGTCGTGTCCGACTCTGTGCGACCCCATAGACAGCAGCCCACCAGGCTCCCCCGTCCCTGGGATTCTCCAGGCAAGAACATGGGAGTGGGTTGCCATTTCCTTCTCCAATGCATGAAAGTGAAAAGTGAAAGTGAAGTCGCTCAGTCGTGTCCAACTCTTGGCGACCCCATGGACTGCAGCCTACCAGGCTCCTCTGTCCATGGAATTTTCCAGGCAAGAGTACTGGAGTGGGGTGCCATTGCCTTCTCTGAGCTCTATTTCTAGGTGTCCCTAACTTCAGTTCATCATTTCATGACACTGATTGAGCACGTACTGTGTGCCAGTCCCTGTCCAGGTGTTGGGGATGCAGCAGTGAACAAAACAAAAGCTCCTGCCTCTTAGGGGCTGATGGTCAAGGGCAGTAGATGTCTTCTAGGGTGCCTGTCCTTCCCAGATGGGCTGTAGTATGAATGTGTCTCCATATGAACCCACAGCTACTAAGACAATGGTGGCTATTTGAGCAGGAGCCAGGATGGCCCATTCAGACTCTCTTTTGGGAATCTGACACTGGGCAATGGTCCCTCTGGGCCCTGGAAGCTCAGTGGTAAAGAAACTGCCTGCCAATGCTGAGACGTGGGTTTGATTCCTGGGTCGGGAAGATCCCCGGGAGAAGGAAACAGCAATCCATTCCAGTATTCTTGTCTGGGAAATTCCATGGACAGAGGAGCCTGGAGGGCTACTGTCCATGGCATTGCAAGAGTTGGACACAACTTGGCAACCAAACAACAGCAATAACAGTGGACTGTCCAGGTCAACGGCTGTTGCCACTGGACTCGGGGTGGGTGGGTGATGCTTTGAGACCTAGCCTGCGGATATCTCAGTGTGAGGCTGCTGGTCTGAAGAGAGTGGATGTGTTGGGCTTTTGCTGAGAGATACTGGTGTTTGGGCTGGGGTCTGAAAACAATAGCTCCCATACTCCTTGGGCAGCTTATATCCTGCCAGCAGGAGCCACGAGTGGGAGGGAGGCCAACCTGGGGAGGAGAGACTAGGAGGAGAGGAGACTCCTTCTGCTTCCCACATGGCTCTGTGTTGTGGACTGAACTGTGTCCCCATGAGATACATTCAAATCCTGGCCCCCAGTTCCTGCGAATGTGACTTTATTTGGAAAAAATGGTCTTTGTACTCTCATTGTCAGTTTAAGATGAGATCACACTGGATCAAGGTGGGCTAAATTCCATATGACTGCTGTCCTCATAAGAGGGAAGTCTGGACACAGTCACACATGAAGACGACCATGTGAGGACAGAGCCAGTGACTGGGGAGATGCCACCACAAGTCAAGGAACACCCGTGGCCATCAGAAGCGGCAGGCCAGGAAGGATCCTCCCCTAACTGGTCTGGAGGGATCATGGCTCTGCCAACACCACAGCCAGGCTTCTAGCCTCCAGAACTGTGGCAGGATCAATTTTTGTTGTTTTCAGCCCTCAAGTTTGTGGTTCTTTGTGACAGCAGCCACAGAACACTGTCTTCAGTTGTCTGGGGGCAGCATACAGCCAGGGTGCCAGGGCAGGGGTGCCATGGTGGCTGAGTTGGCTGTCAACACCCTCTTTTCCTTTTAATACCCTAGCCCTGGCCTTCCTGCCACGGTTAATCCCTGGTGACGTCAGCGTTATCTGTTTGCCCTTTCAACCCTGTGTAGCCAATCCCTATATTAAATCCCCTCTGCCTGAAATACCTAGATCATTTCAATTCTTCTGACTGTGCTCAAACCATTCCAGGAAGAACGGAAAACAGAAAAGATTTGCTGAGATGAGACCCCAGAGAGAGAGAGAGAAAGACAGAACAGGATGCAGGTTCCTGATATGTATATTTTAATTCCTAGTTCCTTTTTGCAGTCTGACAGTGAATTATATTCTCAGGTCTGAGGAGATTCCTCCTTTTAACAAATTCATCTTTTACTAGTGGAAACCTTTCAGTTTTTTTGCAAAGCCCCACAGCCTCCAGAGAATGTTCACGTGGCTGACTTTTTCCTGCCTCCTGATCATATAGAGGAAGGCACACACCTTTCAGAGGGCAGGTGGGAGTCTCCTACAGCTCAACTAGATGGGAGCTGGGGCAAGCTCTGAGCTCCGTTAGTTTTTCTCTCAGCATACACAGCAGGTCTCAAAAGGGGGGAGATTCTGCTCCCTCCTTTAGGGGATACTTGATAATGTCTGGAGACATCTTTGGTTGTCACAGCTGGGAGAGTGGCGGGGTATGAGCTACTGTCATCTAGCGGACCAAGGCCAGGGATGCGAGCAGGCACAGAACAGCTTTCATCGGAGAATGATCCAGCCCCCAATGTCACGAGTGTCATGGGTGAGAAACCCTGGTTAACCTAATCGAGGGCTGGTCCAGAGAAGTCTTGGAGGTAAAAAGTGTGTGACAGCCACATTCCAGAGAATTCACACCCCTGAGGTCTAGGAAGCTTTCCTACACATGTCCACGGACTCACCAGAAACGAGCAGAGGAAGATGAAGGAAACGAAGTAAAAATAAGCAAATTCATTGCCGCATTCGTGAGTCAGGATGCCAGAGTTCTTATCACAGGGTTTCCCGCTGAGGCAGGAAAGCATGATGTTGTGCCAAGCCTCCCCAGTGGCACTCCTGAGGAGGAGAGGGGGCATCAGTGACCTGGATATGCAGCCCTGGACAACCAACACCTACTCCCAGGGAGGCAGAGCGCTAAGGTTAAACACTTAAGCTCTGGAGCTGGACTGATGTGGGTTTGGGTCCCAGGTAAATCACTTTTTCTCCTCTTTGAGCCTAGAGAGGGGGAGGAATTCTCATCCTTGGCTGTGCCTTAAAGCCCAAGGAGAATGTTTTTTTAAAATGCTGATGCCAATGCCCCCCACTCCCACAGACTTGGTATTAAAGTCAACTGGCTTGGAGATACAGGTATGTTTTAGAAACTTCCCTCTCTCTAGGTGACTGTCATTTCTTATTTCTTTCTCCCTAGATTACTCTGCTCCAGGTGCATTGGATTCCTTGTCCTCCAACATGACAGCTGTGCTCCTGCCTCAGGACCTTTGCACGTATCATGCCCTCCACCTGAACTGCCCTTCCCCAGATATCCACATGGCTCCCTTCCTCAACTATTTTGCTCAAATATCATCTCCCTCAAGGGAGGCAAGACCTATTATGCCTCCATTTCTTTCTTTTGGTTGTTATTAAATGAGAAAATACTTGTGACAAAATATACATAAATATTATAATCTTAAACATTTAAGTGTATAATTCAATGGTAATAAGCACATTTAGCTGAACGTGGAAGAATTGATGCTTTTGAACTGTGTGGTGTTGGAGAAGACTCTTGAGAGTCCCTTGGACTGAAAGGAGATCAAACCAGTCCATCCTAAAAGAAATCAGTCCCGAATATTCATTGGAAGGATTGATGCTGAAGCTAAGCTCCAATACTATGGCCACTTGATGAGAAGAACTGACTCACTGGAAAAGACCCTGATGATGGGAAAGATTGAAGGCAGGAGGAGAAGGGGGAGAAAGAGGATGAGATGGTTGGATGGCATCACCCACTCGATGGACATGAGTTTGAGCAAGCTCTGGGAGTTGGGGATGGACAGGGAAGCCCGGCATGCTGCAGTCCATGGGGTTGCAAAGAGTGAGACAGGACTGAGTGACTGAATGAACTGAAGCAGATTTAGAATGCTGTGCAACCATTAGCACTATCCATCTCCAGAACCATTTTATCCTCCCAAACTGAAAACTTGTATCCCATTAAACACTAACTACACAGCTCCTCTTCCCCAGCCCCTGACAATATTGATATTGAATAGTTGTTTCCCTAAGAATTTGTCCATTTTGGGTACCTCATATAAGTGCAATCATACATTACTTGTTCTTTCATGCTTCCTTTTCCCCCTTAATCTTATAATATCCTTAATCTTACCATATCCTCTTTCCCTCATAATATCCTTTATAATTCAGTTCAGTTCACTCGCTCAGTCGTGTCTGACTCTTTGTGACCCCATGGACTGTAGCACACCAGGCCTCCCTGTCCATCACCAACTCTCTCTTGAGCTTGCTCAAACTCATGTCCACCGAGTTGGTGATGCCATCCAACCATCTCATCCACTGTCTTCTCCTTCTCCTCCTGCCTTCTATGATTAGATTACTGATTGTCTGCCTCCCCTATGGAAATATAAGCATTCAGAGGGCAGAGAATGTTATCTCTGCTTTGTTCTCAGTATTTACAGCAGTAAATACAACAAGTGCTCAATAAACCTCTGATGAATGAAGGAAGGAACCCTAAGTGCAATCAGAATTAAGAACCAAGCCTCAGCGGTCTATTTAGAGTCTGTAAGAATGTTTTCTCATCTGTTAGGTGCAGTTGCCAAGAATCCCTTGACAGGATCCTCAAGAAGATTCTATGAGCTAATCCCTGAAAAATGCCTTCATGCTTGCATCCCAGGGCTTTCAGCTTCTGCCCTGTTAGGGTCTTTGGGCCGCTCCACACCCACCCCAAAGCTCAGTGGAACAAAAGGTAGAGGGCACGCCCCCACCGGAAGAGAAAGACGAGGACACGCCCACCACTGGAAGAGAAGGATAAAAGCGTGCCCCTGCCTCACCGGAAGAGAAGCATGAGGGCCTGGAAGAAGGTGCGGAAGTTATTGTGCTCAGTGATTTGGAATTCATCTTCATCACTGTCCTCGTCCTCCACATCGATGCCAATGTTGCCAAACACCTGGGGAATTAGATAATGATGACTAGGAGTGGCCATGGGTGCCAGAAGCTTCAGAAAAACTCCACTCAACCTACAGTGATGCCTCTCTGAAACGGGCTCCCCTAACCCACCCCTACCTAAGCGGGGTGGCCCTCCTTGGGAGTGCTCTCGGAACATTAGGGGGCTGGCACTCACCTGCATCCCAATGATGGCGTAGATGAAAAAAAGCATGGCAATCAGTAGACAGACATAGGGCAGGGCCTGGTGGGAAGGAAGGCAATGAAGAATAGTGCTGGGTGCCCCTTACCCATGCTGTTTCCCTCACCGGTCCCAGTGCTCAACCCCCGCAGGTTGGGTGGCCGCATGCTGCCAGTGGTGCCAGGGATGATAGGCATCTTTGGTGGCTCTGGGAGATTCCCTTTGGAGCCCTCAAGACATACCGGGGGCAGGAAGTTAGAAAAGAGTCCTGCATATAACACATTCCCAGTAAGGTATATGATATTAATAAAGGCATTTCCACATGATTTCTAGATTCAACCAGAGCAGGCAGGGGGGTGAGGGTGGGGGAGAGATCCTGATTTTTCTTCTTAGCCTGGCAGGGGCAGGGGCAGGGGCTGGGGCTCACCTTGAAGGACTGCACAAAGGTCCAGAGAAGAATTCGGATGGTGTAACCCTGACGGAGGAGTTTGATGAGCCGGGCAGCTCGGAAGAGGCGGAGGAAGCTCAAGTTGATGAAGTTATTCTGGGGAGATGGAGAAAGAGGGGTGACCATTCACCCACCCCCAGGGGCTCAGAGCTGTCACCACTCACAGAGGCCCCTACATGAAGCCAACCAACAGGAAAAAGCAAGCCAGACCCCAAATAAGGAGGGAGAGGAGAGAAAGCACTATTAATGCAATGGTGCGGAGGAAAAAAACTCAAAAAAATGAAGTAGGGGATGGGGAGGAGAAAGGGTGAGAGGGAGGAAAAGGCATCAACTCAAAAGCATAAACCCTCCCTGCCAGCCCCATCCGCAAAGGGGAAAGGAAAGAAAAAGGAAGGAAGAGAAAGGAATGGGGGTGGGTGGGGTGGGGAAGAAATAACAAAAGAACAAGGAAAGAAAATATATCCGAATCATCCAATCAGGAAAAAAATCGAGATGGTTTTTGTTTCTCCCAACAACCAAATGCACTGAGACGATAGGACACAAGCGGGTCAAGTTGCCGAATCCATCACACGTGTACGATGCACAAACACCAGGGCGGGGTGGGGGCAGCCAGCACGCTCAGGCCTGGTGGACATGTGCGGGTTCCGAGGGCATGTTATGCTCCGGGCCAGAAATGCATCTGTCGTGGGACTCACTGGGCACCCTGCCCTGCCGAGCTGCCCACCCGCTCCTGCCCGCCCTGACCTCACCCCACGGCCAAGAGGAGCAGCGGCTTGAGCCAATCGGAGAAGCGGAAGAGCATCTTTTCTTACCCCCTTGGCGAGCGGGAATGGGGAGGACGGGAGGGAGCTGGGGCTGTTCGGCTGCAGGGCGAGTCCTCGCTGCCCGCTGAGTCGGAGAAGATGCATTTGGGGCCCTTTCCCCCCTCTCAGGGATGGCTTCTCAGCTTCTGGGACTGGGTGGAGTAGCGCGGGACCAGGCCTGCGGGAAGCAGGAAGTGCGCAGCGCCCGTGGGTGGATGAGCTCGCCATCAGCCCAAGTCCACCGAGGGGCTGGTGCTGGGGGCCGGGAGGTGAGGCTGTCCCTGCCCGCAGGACCTCCCTGGGTGGACCCTGCCTCTGCTCAAAGGCAGTCACTGCCTCTAGTTCCTCCCTCCCGAGCCAGAACCCCGGGTGGGGTGGGGGTGGGGGTGGGGAGACAGGGCTGTTGGGTCTCGGTGACTAGATGGTTGCCACGTGACTGTCCAGGGGCTTGCCTGCTGGGGCTTCAAGGGCGCTGCTGGGGTGCCAGAGACTGGAAGTCACGCATGGACCAAATCTGGCCAAGGAAACGATTTTGTTGGGCCCAAGGAGTTTTCTTTTAGAAATTAAAAATAGTTGCCCATTTAAGTCAGATTTTTGCCCTCAAATCTGCCTTTTGGGCCATCCTGAGGCTGCTTCTGCTGGTAGCAGTTACTTGAGGCTTAGATGTGGCTGCCTGCCTTGAAGCAGGCCACGTGTCCTTACAGTTCACCAAGGTTCCTAGAAATGGAACGGGTTTCCTGGCTTCTGGTATCTGCTTGGGGACCAGAGGTATTTGTGGTATGAGGCATTTTAGGCAGGCCCGGAAACCACCACTCATCAGTGGGTTGGAAGCAGAGGGGCCACCAGGGGACTAGGAGAAGCTCTAGATAAGGCCATGTAGCAGCGTCAAAACTGGCCTAGCCCTCACCCCACAAATGGCACAGGGGTGGCCATTCAGGTTGCCCCCTTTTCAGCGACCCTTTTGGCCTCAAAAGTTTGGACAATGAATTATATGGGCAATCTATCTAGTGCTTCTTGGGGGTTTCCCAGACACTGGATCTAGCTAACTCTGGCCTGGGAGATGAGAGGCAGGAATGGGAGGGGTGGTTCAATGAATTTCTAAAGATGCTAAGAGGCCTCTGGGTTTGCCAGAAAAGTCTGGGATGCTCTCTGGAACATATCAGTTGACCCTTAGGTAGACATTTAGGATGGAGGAGGGGTGTGGGGCTCCTACCCTGACCACACGGGGCCCAACCAGAATGAGAATGTCTTGAGTGCCTTAAATAAACCCTCCCAACCCAGCTTGACTGAAAGTCACCCTCCGTGCCCTGTGGACCTGACTCCCAGCCCTGCTCGGCCACCCATTTGGGACCAGGGCCGACGGCCCAGGTGTCCCCAGTCCCCTCCCACCCACCCCCCAGAGTACGAGCCATCCCTTCATGGAGCGGGGCATAACATGTGGATTCATGCTAAGGCAGACAGGCCCTGGAAGCAGCCTCTGGGGGCTGGGGGCAGAGCAGGGGGTGGGAGCTGCCACCATGCAGGAGAAGCAAGGGGGCTTTGCCGGGAGACGCGTGCAGAGAGCATGCTGCCCTTCTTTGAGCCAGGGAGAGAGGAGACACACAGGGGGCGGGGGAGGGGGTAGAGGTGAAAGAGGTCTGGGTGACAGGACAGGGGAAGTTTCTAGTTTGCCCTCATCCATTCTTCCATCTCCCCCTGGGTCTGCATAGAGTCCTTCAAGTACCTGCAGAACTTCTGACTTCCTTCTTCCTAGTTTCCATCTTTCTGTCCACAGCCGCGAAGGATCAATCCTCTCCTCCAACCCTGCCTAGTGCTTCCTGGTTCTAGGCTGAAGGGGAGGGATGCAGGCCCTGGAAGGCTTGCTGTGTGCAGGGGATGTGAGTGCTTAGAAGGACGTGGGAACCACTGACCTCAGTGCTCCAGAGAAATCCTGCCACTTGAAGACCCCAACTCTAGCCCAGATCTTGCCTGGGAATCCAGCTCCCATAACCACCTGCCTACCTGACTTCTTCCAGGGTGCCCGTCAAGCCTACTGTGCCCACACCTGTGCTCTTCCCATTACCTGACCCTCTCCTGGCATTCCCTAACTTCTGTCTCATGGTTCAAGCCAGACTCAAACCCTCGAGGTGTCTCTGTCTACCCCCAGCCCAGACCCGACCCATCTCCAGGTCCTGGAGAGGCCCCTGCTCAGATGGCCAGTCCTCCAATTGTTCCCTCCCTCTTCTGATGTCATCTCTCACTGGGATTCCTGGTGCTCACTTCCAGCCCAGCCCCCTGCCTTCCTACTCCCTGCTCTGCAGCTGCAGCGTCTGGTGTAACCACACTTCCTACCACACCTCCTCTGCTCCAGATCCTCCCAGACCCCCACAACAAGGCCCAGTCCTGTCTCCTTCTGACCTCTTCACTTTTTCCAGATCAGCCTTCCTCCACTCTTTGCTCTAGCCACATCCTCTCACTTGAAGACCCTGGCCCCTGCATGCTCTGATCTGCCCCAGGACCTTTGCATGTGCTATCCTGGGCCTCCAATGCCCTTTTCTCCCCCTCTCCACCTTGTTAACACTGTTTATACTTCAGCGTGCAACACAGTTAAATTTCAAGTGTGTTTCAGGGCTTATTTGACCAATGCCTACCCTCCCCCCCTCCCCACTACACGACTAGGTGATGCAATGGGGGAGGGGGCAGTGATGGTGTCTGCCTCTATCCAACCCCCCATCTGGGGCACTGAATTGGGGTTCATTAAGTGTCTAGTGGGTGAGTGCTTATGTATGGCTAACTAGCAGGGGAGAGGAGATCCTGGTGCAAAGATGCCATTGAGGGGCATCCTTCAAAGGCGCTCAGGGGAGGGTGGGGGAGGGGCAGAGGCAGGTGGGATTTCTTCTCTCTCTCTTTAAAATACTTATTTCATTGATTTGTTTGGCTGCACCAGGTCTTAGCTGCAGCCTGTGGGATCTTTCAGTTGTGGCATGTGGGATCTTAGTTCCCTGACCAGGGATTGAACCCAGGCTCCCTGCACTTGGGGCACAGAATCTTAGCCACTGGACTACCGGGGAAGTCCCCAAGTGGGATTGAACAGAGGGAGGAGTGTGCAGTTATGTAAGGAGCCGAATAAGTTAGGCGAGGGAGAGACGGAGACGGGGCATCCGGGGTGGGGTGCGGGTGTGTGCAGGGTGGATGGATATAACAGAAGGGAGGGACTGTGTGTGTGTGTGTGTGTGTGTGTGTGTGTGTGTGTGCTGGGTGGGGGAGGATCAAGACAGGAAGACTGCAAGAGCAAAAAAGAGAAAGGGAAAGAGAGACAGAGACAGCGACAAAGGGAGACAGAGAGAAAGAGAGGAGAGTCAGAGGCTGAACAGGAAAGAGCAGACAGCATGCGTGTATAGGGACTATGTCTGGGTGGGGGGAGGGGGACAGGAGCCCCTGCATCTCAGGGCTCCAGGAGAGGGCGTCAGGTGGCTGGCCCATCTGGAAGCAGCAAGACCTGAGTCCTGGCTTTTTTGTGTCCGCCTCACCTGAGCCTCTTTGCCCACACACTGCAGGGCCCTCAGACCTCCTCCATCAGACTTGAAGATGCACATCACTGGTCCTCAAACCGGAAGAGCTCATGGGCTTGGAATGGGGTAAGGGACTGGTGGAGATTTCCTGGGGCCCCGGGGCTCCATGGAGCTGAACTGGGACAGGAGTGCTGAGAGAGTGGCTGAGGGCTCTGAGTACAGGGCTATGTGTAAGGAATGGGGTGGGAGACGCAGCCAGCTAGCCTGTCCTAGGGGAGGCGCTGCCTGGGGACAAACCCATCCTTCTCTTTGCAGAAGACACAAACCAACCCCAACAGAAAACCCCAACTCAGAAACCCAATAAAAACCAGAGGAAGAGAGACTGTGGGAATGAGGGGAGGAGGGAAGTCAGGAGGGTTTGGAGAGACTGACAGACAGACCCAGTGGGGATAGGAGGGTGCATCAGGCAATCCAAGTTTAAAAAGCCCAGGGAGTGACATGCAATGCTGATGCGAGAAGATGCGTTTACAGTTAATGTAAGGCATTTAGACTTCAGAAAGAAGTAAGACCAACCGGATTCTAGATGCAGATGTTGAAGATGGAGGGGGAGCGGGCGGGCGGGGGCAGTTGGGGAGGCGTGTTCAGCGTTTTTTAGGTTGATTTGTAACCAGTGCCAAAAAACCAATGGGTTTCGGTTCCCGGGCGGGGAGTGGGGGTGGTGGTGGTGGGTTGGGAGATAGTCATTGGTGTATGAACACACAGACCACGTCATGGATGAACAAATGAATTTCATAGTGCATTTTGATTGGATGAGTTTTTCAGACGGCGTTGTGCCAATATACAGTTTAAAGAGCAGGCATGAAAAGAGACAAGACAAGAAACACAGTCATTATCCATCGCACGCAGGGCAAACCCATGTCACCCCAGCCACTTGGGGGCGCAGCTGAGGCCCAATGGGCCTCACACCCTCTCCCCCTCCCCCAAAACCCTGGGGACTTGCTCTCCCAGTGGTCTGGCTCCCCCTGCCTCGGCCTGGCTGAACTCTGCCTTCAGACCTAGTGGGCTTACCTGGGAGGCAGAAAGGGGCTGCTGAGGGCTCTTTGCTCAGTAGGGTGACCACCCCCCACCCCCACCCCATCCCCACCCTGCCTCCAGGTTGGGAGTTTATCCTCCTAAAAGTAAAAGGGTCCAAATGCCCACCCTCTATCTTTCCCACCAAGTGATTAGAATTCAGGGCTGGGGTGCTGCCTAACAGATCTCAACCCCAAGTTCATTCACAGTAATAACAGCAAGAACAATAATAATAACCACCATTCGTGAACTAATTCCTGGCTGGTTCTGTGCCAAGCACTTTACGTCAAGCAGTCTGATTTGTTCACAGTTGCCCTCTCCTGTCCTAGAGTGTCAGCCCTCCGGGGGCAGGCATTCTTGTCTGTTTTGCTCTGTCCTCGGCACCTCTACCAGTGCCTGGCATACAGCAGGTGCTTAATGTGCACTTCTATGAATGCATGGGTGAACGTGAGGCTTGCAAGGGTCTGATGAGGTTGGTTATGAAGGTTAGTCCCAGATTCAGGACGAGAAGAGGTAATACAAGTTACCCAAGGTCAAACAGCTTGTAGGGAGGGCTGTTTGACTACTACAACAGTCCTGACATCCCTGAATTGGATCCCATGCCCCATCCTTCCTTCCCACATCTTGTAGTCGGGAGAACAAGCCACTGGGGTCCAATCCTACAGATCTCTTACTGGCAACCAGAGCTTCAACCAACTTCCTCTACTTGCCCTACTGGGGTGGTGGGTCACCTCTTCTAAGATCTTGATCCAGAGAGATTTTGGTTCAAGGCTGTCTTATCTTTGGGTGGGTGGCAAGATAATTTTGATTGTCAGGAGGAGCCCAGACCTCTTAAAAACCTCAGACAGACAATGAGGTCTAAGCTCTGGCTCTCTGCCAGGGAGAGGACAGTGGCCAGATGGAGGTACCCCAATGGGGATAGCCCCCAGCTGGGCATGACCTCTCTAGAGGAAGGTGTCAGGGCTGAGACGAGGGAAGGGGGAACTTTGGGTTCACTGGAGCTGAAGGCAAGGAATTGTGGCCAGAATACCACTTGGGTGGGGGTGTTGGCAGATGGGTTAGAGAATGGTCCCTCTTTGGTGGAGCTTCCCAGTTCTAGAGGCTGACAGGGCAGAAAAGGGGCCCAAATGATCCCTTTCTGCCAGGGGCTCAGTTAGGGATGCCCCAGGGAGCACCACTGTGCCCCCAGGAGTCACCAGGCCTGGCTGCAGGCCCTGAGGTGTGTCCCTCATTTTCCTGAGCATCTGCTTCCTCATCTGTGAAATGGGGCAACACCCTCTTCCTTGGGCCTCGCCCCACCCAGGTCTACTCTCTGTTCTCTGCCTGTTCTGAGCATTGCCCTGGCTTTCCGGCCTCCTGGCTCCTTTCTGGCTGGGTTTGGCCAGTGGAAGTGGGTGGCAGGAGATAGAGGGTGGGAGGAGAGAAGGGTAGGGTATTTCCGCTGATGATCTGTGCCTGGTTTGGCCTGCCTTTGGTGGGTGCTCCGTCCCTCTGTGCCCACAGTTTCCACCAGGTAGCCCCTCTCTGACTTCAGCACCTGGGCAGGCAACAGCTCCCCACGGTGACTGGGCTCCTTCCCTTCTGCCCGGTGAGTGGTCTCTGCCTTCAGATCCCTTCAGTTGAACCTACTAACCTGAACCTCCCAATCTGAACCATGAGTTAATCCATAAAACGCTTGGCACAGAGCCTGGCATGCAGTGAGTGCATGATTCTTGTCACCTATTATTTATTTTTGTTGTTATTATGACAAGGTTGATACTACCCCTGGCCCTTGGCTCTGACATTCTTTGCCCTTTTGCTTCCTCTGCGAGGATCTCCTACCCTCCCCCCAGCCTCCCAAGGGCCCTCAAGCCTGGGCTCACTGGCAAACGGCCAAGGAAGGGGTCTGAGACAGCAGCTCTGGGACCCTGAATCTTCCAGACAAGGGGGAAAGACGATGTGGCCCACAGCCCACCACACTTACATCCAGAGACCCCCACACTGGGAACCTGCCAGGCCTGGGGATACAGGAAGACACATGTCCTGGGGACCCTCCTAAAGTCCTGGGAAGGGTGTCCCCCCATTAACCTGAGAGCCGTGGCTCCCTCCTGCCCATGAGCCAGAAGATGGTTAGTTCAAGCAGGATAGACTTGAAGCTGGTTCCCTTTGGACCCTCAACACTGTGTGCTGTTTGGAGGGCAGGGCTCAGCCTTGAGATCCTTTAAGTGTCTCTGTTTTCTCAATGAGCTTATCCACAGTATCTATTCATACATCAGTAGCCAAGATGCAGGGAATTCACACTGCAGCGCTGGGGGCTTTGGACACCCCCGTCTCCCCACATAGCCCCCTGAAGGGCTGCCTTGTTCCCGGGGGCCCCCGCTTACCCCTCTTTGGTCAAGGTCAAGTGCTGGCTTGCCCAGCTGTGGCTGTCGGGACCCTCTGCTCCTCTGGGACCTCCTCCTCACCTCTCCCAGCCCAGCCAGGAACTGCCCGGAGAGAAACTGGCGGGACACTTACCCCAAACTCGGTCACGAGGATGTCGGTGATGCTGCCCAGAACAGTCACAAAGTCGAAGATGTTCCAGGCATCGCGAAAATAATTCTAGAATGGGGACCCACAAGACAGACATGCCAACGCAGGGCTCCAGGGCTAGCCCCCATGTCCAGCCCAGGGGGCCCTTTAGAGGCACAGCTGCAGACCAGACTGAGTGCCCAGAACAGTTACAGTCAATCAAACAGCAGAATGTACCTCGCTGTTCAGATAGCATGTACTCTGAGTGCCCCCTCCCTCCCTGAGACCCCCTCTGCCTTCCCATGGCTTGCTTGATCCCAGAGGGGGGCCCCTCCAGGTGCTGTTTCAGCCTCACTGGTCGAGGGGCGACAGGGCTGCCCTTCTGGGCTGTGCCTTGATTCTCCAGCAGTTCCAATGCTCCCCTGAGACCTCGGATGCATCATAATGGACGTCATTGGGATCCTTGCAAAGACCGTCAGAGGGAAGGCTTATCACCTGTTTTATACAAGGCAACTGAGGCTCAGAGAGCAAAGTTGCTCACCTCAGGCATCACAGAGGTGAAGAGACAGGATTTGAACCCAAATCTGGGCCAATGCAGGGTCCATGGACAGGACCACGCTGAATCAGGACTGTGCTTACAGCAAACTCGCTAAGACAATGGCCTCTGGGCTCACATCCCAGCTATACTGTCATCCAGCCGTGTGGCTGCGGGCCAATGACTTAACCTCTCTGTGCCTCCGTTTCCTGGTCACCTTGTGGATCTAGTTACACACAAGGCTGTGAGTCCAGTTATAGCCAATGGGTTGTGAACAAGAGGCAGCAGGATTCCCCTCTGGGCAAGCACAGTACTTGCCAGAACTCTCTTCACCCTGGGCCTGGTGACCAGCAGTGTTCCAGGTGGCAGCTGCTCCAGGTGGCAGCTGCTCCGTGAGCCTGGATCTCTGAGTAATTGAAGGCAAACAGCTCCCCCACCCCCGCTCCACTCCTGCTGGGTGTCCACAAACCCTTTGTTGACTGGAGCAACTGAAATGTGGGGGCTGTTTGTTACTGCAGCTTAATTTGATCTATCATGACTAATACATCCCTGGGCTGGATTTTGGTGCAACTGGGACACAGGTATAGTATGCTGCTGTTAAAACACTGAAATATTTCACACAGCTTGAGCCCACAATGAGGAAGCACCTCTGCCTGGATCTAAGGGTGTGGCTCAAATAGCTCTTCTCTCAAGGTTCAGTGGGACCCACGCTAAACACAGGCTTTCCCAGCATTCTCACAAAAGCAGAGGGTGGGACAGAGCTTGGACGCCATTCTAAACAGTCAGCTTCTCCCCTAAGCATCTCACACAGCAGCAGCCCCTCTGCCTCACAGAGATGGACCTGGGCTTTGGAGCCGTGCTTCTCAGGATCAAATTCTTCTAGCATGTATGAATCAAATGTCCTCGGAGTTGGACTGCTTTGGCCTCAAGGCCCTCTTATGGAACATAAGGGTATAACAACAGTCTGATAATGCATGTGAGTCACTGAGTGTGGGGTCTGGTATACAGTAGGGCTTCCCAGGTGGTTCAGTGGTAAAAAATCTGCCTGCCAATGCAGGAGACTCAGGAGATGCTGGTTCGATCTCTGGGTTGGGAAGGTCTCCTGGAGGAGGAAATGGCAACCCATGCCAGTATTCTTGCCTGGAAAATCCTATGGACAGAAGAGCCTGGCGGGCTAGTCCATGGGGTTGCAGAGTCAGACATGACTGAGCATGCATGCATGCAGGTTCTCAATAGATGGATGTTGTTTTAGGATTGAGAGGAACTCAGTTTCCACAGGCACTTTTGGGTATTTAGCTGCTGCTAGGGTCCTACCCATATGTAATCATATTTGACTGTGCAACCTCATAACTCTGCCCAGGGGTGTTCTGTAGCAGCATCCTTGTTGGGGTAATTAACAGCTTCTTTGGGAGCAGCTCTTCATTATGGCTTATGAGCCCTGGGGGATAAATACCCCAGCTCCCTCACCATGGGTGAGATGACCAGAGTATGTGATCTCTGCTGCCTCTCAGAGGTCTTCCATGGAACTGCACTCCAGTTGCCAGCACTGCTAAGCTGCTCAACAAGACACCCTGTGCTGGCAGCCTTCCCTTCTCTGTCTCACTCCCTCTCTCTCTTATGAGGCTTCCTGGGGTCACCTTCCAGATAAATCCCTTGCATTCAATTCTCGTCTCAGGCTCTACTTATGCGGGGCCACAAATACAACTTTCTAGGTGGCTGGCCACATGCTTCAAGCCCCCTGGACTAGAAGCTTCCCTTCTATCATTTAAATTCCACATGGGGAACTTGGGGTTTCATCTAAGACTGAAGGGGAAGGCTCAGTGCAGAACTGTGCAGGATTATCAGGGGTGGAGGAGATGGGGTTCCAGGCCCTGGCAGATTGCATCACTTTACTACCAGAACACTGACTGGGGGAAAAAAAAATCATAAGACACAACTGCGTTGGGCAGTTGGGTCCATGCTCATGATCCCCTCAGCTCTGGCTGGGTGTGTGGTTCTCTCATGTTGTAGATGTAGACACAGAAGCAAAGGGGCTGAATGCTTTGTTTTTGGTCACACGTCTAGAAAGGGGCTGAGTGCTCAAGTATGGGTGCTCCAGGACTTCCCAGGTGGCTCAGTGATAAAGAACCGCCTGCCAATGCAGGAGATGCAGGTTCGATCCCTGGGTCAGGAAGATCCCCTGGAGGAGGGCATGGAAATCTACTCCAGTATTCTTGCCTGGAGAAACCCACGGACAGAGGAGCCTGGCAGGCTACAGTCCATAGGGTTGCAAATGAGTCGGACAGACTGAAGTAACTTAGCACTCACAACATGCCAGGCTTCCCCCTCAGTCTCCAGACTCGCATTACTTGCGTTTGAGGTTTGCAAGAGCTCTTCTGAGGGAGACACAGAGGATGGGCTTTTCTTGTGACGGAGGAGAGAGCGGAGGTGACACAGCCTGAATACAATCAGACTCGAGGTCTGTCTTGTGCCAAAGCTGACACTTTTTACCATCTCAGGAAGCTGAGGTGAGAACCCAGCCTCCGTCTGCTAACACCATAAGCTGCAGGTCATTCTTCTTAGAGAGGTGGGCTAAGCATATTCTCAAGTGCTTGACAGGCGGGCCTCCATATCCTCAGGTCTCACATCTGTGGATTCAACCAACCGCCAATCAAATGGGTTGAGTCCTCGGATGCAGAACCTACAGATACGGAGGGCTGACGTACCTGCAAGCTCTTGGATGCAGTATGAGAACGTGTGATTTGATTCAGTGGCACAGATCATATTGGTAACCCTGGGGGGTCTGCCGTCTACTTTTAAGACAGAAGGAAACTCTAAAGTCCAATTAGCGGCTGGTGAAAAATACAAGTGAATTTTTTCACATCTCATTTCATGGGTCCCCTCACAGAAATCTGTCCCCTATCCACAGATCCCTTTGGGAGTCAACAGACCTCAGGTTAAGGCCACTTGCACTTGTTAGTGGGTCATGAATTACATTATAAAAAGGAGGGGGCAGTACTTTCCTGGCAGGACAGTGGTTAAGACTCTGTGCTTCCACTGCAGGGGGTGGAGGTTCCATCCCTGGCTGAGGAACTAAGATCCCATATGCTGTGGGACCGGCAAATAAAAAAAGGGGGTGGGGTGCGAACATGGAATCAAGAAAATAGACAACCTCAGAGTATAGGGTATATTCTAACGGGAGAGATGGATTCTGAGAAAATTTCATTTCGGTTGTCTGCACTTCTGTGTGGGCTTCCCAGATGGTGCTAGTGGTAAACAGCCCACCTGCTAATGCAGGAGACATAAGAGATGTGGGTTCCATCCCTGGGTCGGGAAGATCCCCTGGAGGAGGGCATGACAACCCACTCCATTATCCTGCCTGGAGAGTCCCACAGACAGAGGAGCCTGGCAGGCTACTGTCCAGGGGTTGCAAAGAGTTGGGCACGACTAAAGCGACTTAGGATGCATGCATGCATGTACTTCTGTGTATTGGGCTCCATTGCAAAGCGTATTTCTTACTGCAGATTGTGGCTAGAACAGTTTGAATACTATGGACTCGGCTTGTCTGGATCTCCGTTTCCTTATCTCCAAAATCATAATTACCCTCTCTCATCACATCATTTAATAAGATGCACAGAGTTTGGTGTTACTTGGGAAGTATGAGAACACCTAAGCATATGGGATCTGTGTGCACTGGAGGGACGCTCAAGTCACCACTGGGGTTGGGGGCAGAGGGGCCAGGTGAGGAGACCACTGCCAGCACCCAGCACTCCTCTGGGCTCTCCCTTAACCCACAGCTCTAGCCCCATGGCCGGACTTACCAGAATCCCAAAAGCCATGACTTTCAGCACACATTCCAGTGAGAAGAGGGAGGTGAAGACGATGTTGAATACTCTCAGAGCATTCTCATAAGCAACAGAGGCCCCGTAGAACTAGATGAGAAAGGAGGGAGAGAGGTGGGGTCAGTGGGCATGGTATTGGGGAACACATGTAGGGGTGTGGGGGTGGCTTCATGGCTGTCTTTTCCTCAGGGCAGGCAGGGCTGGGACACTTGGCTTCCCTCTTGATGTTCTGTGGAGCCAGCCTGAGCTGCAGCCCAGCTCTTCACTGGCTCAGCTCATCTTTTCACATCAAAGCAAAAATTCCTTTCTTGAGCCCTGTCTTACTTAACAGCCAAGATCCTGGGACAGTCCTGGGACAGCCTGGCCGGATGGGGCTCCTTGTGATGCAGGAGGATGTCTACAGCATCTTCTTTGTAATTTTCAAAACTTTTATTTACTTATTTATGGCTACGCTGAGTCTGGCTGCTGCTTGGACTTTCTCTAGTTGTGGCGTGTGGGTTTTTCATTGTGGTGGCTTCTCTTGTTGCAAAACATGGACTCTAGGGCACGTGGGGTCAATGGCTGTGGCTTGAGGGCTTAGCTGCCCTGTGGCATATGGAATCTATGGTGGCTCAGATGGTAAAGAATCTGTGATGCTGGAAACTGGAGTTCGATCCTGGGGTTGGGAAGATCCCCTGGAGAAGGAAATGGCAACCCACTCCAGTATTCTTGCCTGGAGAATTCCATGGACAGAAGAGCCTGGAGGGCTACAGTCCACAGGGTTTCAAGAGTCAGACACGACTGAGCGACTTTCACTTTCATATGGAATCCATAACCTTTACACCTATCTACCAGGTTGCATGTAAAGGCTCCCCTGGTGGCTCAGATGGTGAAGAATCTGCCTGCAATGCAGGAGACCCCGGGTTTGGTCCCTGGGTTGGGAAGATCCGCTGGAGTAGGAATTGGCAACCTGCTCCAGCCTTCTTGCCTGGAGAATTTCATGGACTGAGGAGCCTGGCGGGCTACAGTCCGTGGGGTTGCAAAGAGTTGGACACAACTGAGCGACTAACACTTTCACTTTCTTTTCACTATCACCAGGTTACAGGAAATCCGGAAGATGGAGGAAACCAATGCACCCAGAGGTGAGACAGTTTTCATTTAATTCATCTGGTTTCCTTAGAAACTTAATAATGGGGGGGGGCATGGAATGGTCGGGGGGTGGAGGGGCAGAAGACAGAAATTTAAAAGACAAAAAAATTGGAGACCATGTGTAGCCACTTAGATCTTGGCTCAACAACTCACTGTAAAAGACATTTTGGGGACAACTCAATATGGATCTTCTGGTGTTAACACTAATCTTGTCAAGTATAAGAACATGTGGGAAAATGTTCTGATTTTTCAGAAATGCATACCGAAGAATTTAAGGGTGAAATAGCGTGCTATCATTTAAAGTACTTAAAAAAATAGATGAAATATCCAGAATAGGTACATCCATAGAGACAGAAAGCGGATGAGTGGTTGCCAGGGACTGGGGGAAGGGGCATGGGGAATGAGTGCTAACGGGGATGGGCTTCCTTTTGGAGTGATGGAAATGTTCTGGAAATTGGGGTGGTGGTTGCAAACATGATGAATGTAATAAACACAACAGTACACTTTGAAATGGGAATTGTGTTATGTGAATTTCAACTCAATTGAAAAAACGTGAAAAAAAATAGGTGAAGCAAACAGAGCAGTTCTGTATGGGTGCCCCTGAGGATGGAGACTGGGTGTTTACAGGAGCCTGGATAATCAGGATGTGGTCCAGGAACCTGGAGCATCAGCGTCACTGGGATACTGGTTAGAAATGCAGAGTCCCAGGCCCACCCGGCCCTTCTGAAGAGGAATCTGCATTTTAACAAGATGCCCAGATGATCTGGGAGCAGGCTGAGAAGGGCTGTGCTGTTCTATCCTTCTGTCTTTTGTTTGTTTACAAGTGTTTATGATCTTAACAATGGAAAGATAAAAGCACTTGCTTGCAGAGATGAGTTTTCAGGTGACACCAGGCACTGCTTTTTTGCCTATTCAAACAAAATCAATAGTTAGGACTTCCCTGGTGGTGCAGTGGATGGGAGTCCCCCTGCCAATGCTGGGGACATGGGTTCGATCCCTGGTCTGGGAAGATTCCACATGCCGAGAAGCCACTAAGCCCATTAGCTACAACTACTGAACCCACGCACTAGAGTGGGTCTGCTAGCCGCAACTACTGAAGCCCATATGCCTAGAGCCTGTGCTCCCCAATAAGAGAAGCCACTGCAGTGAGAAGCCCACGCGCCGCAGTGAAGAGTAGCCTCCACTTGCTGCCACTAGAGAAAGCCTGTGCGCAGCAATGAAGACCCAGCACAGTCAAAAATAGAAAACATGAGTTTAAAAAAATCAACAGCTAAATTTATAGAGTGTTTTTAAGAATCTAGAAGTGTGCTAATGTCTTCGCAGGAATTTTCTCATTCAACCCTAATCCCCACCAGGCGTATGGAAGGTGCTATTTTTTAAATAATTCTCATTTCATTGACAGGGAAACCAGGGGCTTTGGAGATGACCAGTGCGTCTCATGCCACTGGTCACTAGCTCAAGGTTCAGTGGTGAATTAAACGGTAGAGCTGGGCTCAAATTCAGACCTCTGGTCTCCAAAGCACAGGGTCAAAGGTCCTGACATTTCACTCTGAAGAGGCTCCTTGGCTCTAAGGGTTACAAGGTCCTTACCTGCCCTTTCCTCCTCATTTCATTCATCACACATTTATCAGGGGGCTCTTGTTCCCTTGGAGTCAGGGAACCCCTGACTCTCTGAACCCCTGGAATGTAGCGGTGATCAGGACTTGTCTCAGCCCCTTGAGACAGGTGGGTGGCAGATTGTCAGACAACCCAATACTGATATTGTGACATGTGCGGTAACAGATAGGGTGGGACTTCCCTGGCAGTCCAGAGGCTAAGACTCCAAGCTCCCAGAGTAATGGGTGCCAGGTTCGATCCCTGGTCAGGGAACTAGATCTCACATGCAAAATTAAGAGATACTGTGCTGCAACTAAAGATCCCATATGCTGCAACTAAGATGTGCAACAGCCAAATAAATAAATATTAAAAAAAAAAAATCAAATAGGATGCTTGCTAAGACTTCATATGGTCCTGGGAGACCAAGGAAGGCTTACCAGAGGAAGGGCTCTGCAGGGGCAGCCGGAAGGGGCTGGCCAGATGGAGTGCTGGGAATCGTGTGACAGGCAGAGGGAACAGCAGGAACAAGGGCTTGGTGGTAACAGAGTGCGGTCTGTCTGGGAAACTTCTAGTGGGTTCCATCTTGCTAGGGGAGGACGGGTGTGTGGGGCGGGGAGCAGGGGGCGTGGTTAAGCCACGCGCGGGGAGGAGGGCTCACCTTCATCATGAGCACGATGGTGTTGAGGGCGATCATGGCCATGATGGTGTACTCGAAAGGCGGGGACACCACGAACTGCCACATGCGGTACTGGAAACTCTGCTTGTTCTGCGGCATGTGCCGGGTCAGGGGTTTGGCGCTGATGGCGAAGTCGATGCACGCCCTCTGTGGGAGAGAGCCCGGTGGCGTGAGGGCCGGAGGCAGGAGCGAGGTGGCTGGACATCGAGCGCTCCTCAACTCACCCAACACAGCTCTCCCGCACATTTGCCCAGATGTCTGCCTCTCTTACCCTCTCCCGTTTCCCATAAACTCATTACGAATGCTTTCTTTTCCCGACAGCTATGGCTCCTTGGTGGCTCAGACGGTAAAGTGTCTGTCTACAATGTGGGAGACCCAGGTTTGAGCCCTGGGTCCGGAAGATCCCCTGGAGAAGGAAATGGCAACCCACTCCAGTACTATTGCCTGGAAAATCCCATGGACAGAGGAGCCTGGTAGGCTACAGTCTATGGAGTCGCAAAGAGTTGGACATGACTGAGCGACTTCACTTTCACTTTCACGGCTCCTTGAGAAGTTCAGTTCAGTTCAGTGACTCAGTCACGTCCGACTTTGCGACTCCATGAATCACAGCAGGCCAGGCCTCCCTATCCATCACCAACTCCCAGAGTTCACTCAGACTCAACATCCATCGAGTCAGTGATGCCATCCAGTCATCTCATCCTCTGTTGTCCCCTTCTCCTCCTGCCCCCAATCCCTCCCAGCATCAGTCTTTTCCAATGAGTCAACTCTTCGCATGAGGTGGCCAAAGTACTGGAGTTTCAGCTTTAGCATCATTCCTTCCAAAGAAATCCCAGGGCTGATCTCCTTCAGAATGGACTGGTTGGATCTCCTTGGCCCATTGAATCCCCTCCGCAAACATGATCAGTGGGTACTGTCAGTAGCCCCCCTTTGCAGATGAGGAAAATAAAGGCTCAGAGAGGTTAAGCCACTTGCCTAGGGTGGCACAGCTACCAAGTGGGTGAATCTCAAATTTCAACCAGAGTCTGAATGGTTAAAAGCCTAACCATTCTTTCTTCTCTTAAAAAATTGTTATTGAAGTATAATTGAGTTACAACATTGTATTCATTTCTGCTGCACAGCAAAGTGACTCAGTTATACATATACATATTTTTTTCATGGGCTTCCTTGGTGGCTCAGTCAGTAAAGAATCTGCCTGCAATTCAGGAGGCCCTGGTTCGATCCCTGAGCCAGGAAGATCCCCTGGAGAAGGAAATGGCAACACACTTTAGTATCCTTGCCTGAGAAATCCCGTGGACAGAAAAGCCTGGCCGGCAACAGTCTCTGGGGTCACAGAGTTAGACACGATTTAGACTCTAAACCACTGCCAACATTCTTTTCATGTTCTTTTCCATTATGGCTTATCACAGGATGTGGAGTATAGTTTCCTGTGCTATATGATAGGACTTTGTTTTTTATCCATTCTATATAGTTTGCTTCTGCTAATTCCAAACTCTCAGTCCTTCCCTCCACTCCCCCACCCCCCACACATGACAAGTCTGTTCTGTCTGTCTGTAGATCTGTTTCTGTTTTGTAGACAGGTTCATTTGTGTTGAGGTTTAGATTTCACTTACAAGTGGTATCATATGGTATTTGTCTTTCTCTTTCTGACTTATTTCGCTTGGTGTGATAATCTCTAGGTCCATCCATGTTGTGAAGCCTAACCACTCCTTCTTACCAAATGTTTAGCTTCTCTTTCTTTTTGAGGGAGGCAGACAGGGAAGAATAATGATTACTTAGTCTTAAGGGCCAAAGAAGCAGAGGAAGAATGCATTCTAGGTCCTCTTCCTAGCTTGGATGATTCTAGAAGGGCAAATAGTCATGATTATACTCCCTGGTGGACTGGATTTTCTTTCGTTCATGTTCTCCACCCCTCTCTGGGAGAGACTGTACTTCTTTGCCCCCACTGAAATCAGATACGGACATGAGACTCGCTCTGGCTGATGAAATGTGAGATGTGACACGTGTTTTGCTGTTCTCTTTTTTAATCTGAAGTTTCTCAGAGGGGAACCAGAACAAAGACGACAGGAAGCCTGGATATGCAGTCCAATCCGTTTGTGCATGTCTGGCACTGAGATTTTCGGGATGCTTGTTACTGCATCACAACCCAGTCCAAACTGACTGATACACACACAACCCCTCTTTCTTCTGGGAACCCCAAGAAGAGCTACCCTTCATGCAGAGTGGCTTCTGCTTGGAGAATGCTGCTGTGCCCTCCCCAGATGCCCCCAGAAGCTGGTTCCTCTGTGTGTGTCTGTGTGTGTGTGAGTGGTGGGATGTCAGCTTTTAAATGGGGATGCAACTGGAACGTGGTACCTCATTTTTCTCCAGGCTGTACTCCTCCATCATCTTGTCCCCCTGCTCCTGGAAGGTGATGATGATCAAGGCCACAAAGATGTTGACAAAGAAGAAGGGGAACACCACAAAGTAGACGACGTAGAAGATGGACATCTCCATGCGGTACCCGGGGCTGGGGCCCTGGTTCTCGAAGGTGGCGTCCACGGAGTGCTTGAGGACCCTGTGAGAACCAGGGTGGGGAGCGGGACAAAGTGAGGCAGGGGAACAGGGATGGAAGACAGTATCAAGAGGAGACAGAAAAGAAGGGAAGAGTAGTCACTGTTTCTGACAGCGGTCACAGTGGTTGCTTTATGAAGCCATAATCTTCCCAACACTTTCTGTCTTTGGGGAGTGTTGACAACAACATCAGTATTGTTGTCACACTGCCCTGTATCGAGGGTTTATTATGTGCCAGAAAAGGTATTCAACCTTTTATTTATTTTTCCAGTAACCCTCTCAGGGAGGTTATTACAGGCTCCACGTTGCACACAAGGAAACTGAGGTTCAGCAATTCAAAGTGACTTGCTGTGTAGATCGCCCACTGAGATGGGGTCAGGTTGGGATTTGAAAACGGGTTTGTAGTCATGTATGGGAGTGGGTAGGGGGTCATGGAGGCAGGGGTGTGTGTGTGTGTCTGTGTATTTAAGCACAGGTGGTGGTGGGAACTGAGGAGGTGTGATGAGCTTGCACATGGGAATGAGTGTACCCGTGGCTGCTCCGTACAGTTGCACAGGTCACGCACTGCTCAAGGGCTCTGCATCTAAGTGGCACCGTTCAGCTTCGTGTGTTAACGATGACAATTTTTTTTGCAGGGAGCCCTAAAGTGCCTTCTTTGAGCGAGATCGTTAAGTATTACTGCAATGCTTTTCTGACAGATGGAAGTGATGTCTGTTGAGAAAGGGGCATCTAAAAATTCACTCAAAGGTGTCTAATGGGCAAGCACCGGTCCCACGTGTGTGGGTACTGTGTGTGGGTGAGTAGAGAGGCACGTGTTGGTTAGGGCGTTTGGTGAGCGAGGGAAGCAGGTGAGGATGCTGAAGGCACAGGCTGCAAACTTACCAGACCTTCAACTTGGATTCAGCAGAGACCTCTGGGAGGAGGACCGGGACTAGGGTGGGGAGACCGAGGCATTGCTGAGACACAAATTCAGGGAGTGCCAGACCCCTCAGTAATCGAGGGAAACAGCATTTTACCCAAATGTCTAGTCTTTTCTGGAATTTTTTAAAAAGATTTTTTTTGTTTGATGTGGACCATTTTTAAAGCCTTTATTCAATTTGTTACCATATTGCTTATGTTTTATGTTTTTTCAGTTTTTGGCTTTGAGACATGTGAGATTTTTAGCTCCCCAACCAGGGATCAAACCTGCACCTGTTGCATTGAAAGGCAAAGTCTTAACGATTGACCAGCAGGGAAGTCTGAACTGCCAGGGAAGTCTCATTCCTGCAATATTTTAGAAAGTCAAAAGAAATGCCCCAAAGCCCACGATGAACAAAATATCAAGCATTTAAATCCTGGGGACTTCCCTGGTGGTCCCAGTGGTTAAGATTCCACACTTCCAGTTCAGGGGGTGTGGGTTTGATCCCTGATTGGGGAACTAAGATCCCACATGCTGTGTGCAGCATGGTCAAAAAAAAAAAAAAAAAAACCTAAAAAAAATTAAATCTGGGGCTTCAATTTTAATCTTGGCACGAGTTAGTCTCACCCATATCACCCCAGCCCTAACCCTGTCTGGGATGGATAGGTCCTGACTTGGAGAATGTCGAGTCCACAGCCCCGTCTTGGAGGTTTAAGGGGATGTGACCACCTGTGTATCTACGTGCAGCCTTTCTGCAAATCAGAAACAGTGCCTGTTCTGGGAGCGTGAAGCATACACTCAAGGGTTAGGTGAGCCGAGAGATGGCTGGATCTCCACCCTTCGAAGCCCAACCACACGTGGGGGCTGCCACTCTAGTGCATTTTGTATCTTGCATTGTCCCCACTTCCGGAAGCCAGGAATGAACCTCTCCTTCCCCCAGACCTGTCTCAGCACCGGACTCTCAGACCCTTCTCTCTCTTGCCCCCGGGCCCCCGCCCCTCCGAGCTCCTCCTGGCCCACTCACTGTGGCCAGCCTTCTCCCGTGGACACGGTGAAGAGGGTCAGCAGCGCCCACAGCACATTGTCATAATGGAACTCATACTTCTTCCACTCTCGATCCCTCGCCTTTACCTCATTCTTCTCATAGAGGAG
The DNA here is from genome assembly GCF_002263795.3 of Bos taurus. Classification (NCBI taxonomy): domain Eukaryota; kingdom Metazoa; phylum Chordata; class Mammalia; order Artiodactyla; family Bovidae; genus Bos; species Bos taurus. Next base: position 12,347,709 of record NC_037334.1, on the reverse strand, counting down.
GTACTTGCCGCTGCCACAGAAAATGGGGACCGTTAGTAAGTGGAGGGGTTTCTCCAGTGGCTCAGTGGTAAAGAATCTGCCTACCAATGCAGACCTCAGTTCCTCCCCCGGGTCGTGAAGATCCCCTGGAGGAGGGCAAGGCAATCCACTCCAGTATTCTTGCCTGGGAAATCCCATAGACAGGGCAGCCTGGTGGGCTACAGTCCATGGGGTTGCAAAAGAGTCGGAGATGACTTAGTGACTGAGCAACAACAACAAGTAAACAAAGGGAAACCCATCATTGGCTCCAGAGAGAGAGAGAGGAGGAGGAGGAGGAGGAGGAGGAGGGGGGTGGGGCCACCAGCCCACACTGCCTCCCACAGCCTGCAAAGCAGCAACACCCCGTTTCTCCCTGGAGCGTGTGCATCCACTGGGAGACACATCCATGAATGCCACAGCCTGAGTCCAGGGGAGAGGACTCAGATACTCACATCCTTTTCTAACTTGAACACTTCTACTCCCAACGGTGGGAGCGTCAGGCTTGCGGGGTGGTTAAGAGCAAGGAAGGAGAAAGGCACATTTTGTGGTTCATCAGACCAAGGTATGCAGCTGCTGCTCCTTCTCAGGGTAGGATACAAAGGTCAGCCCCAGACTCTTAGCCTAATGCCTGGGATCTTTCCAATTTCAGCCAACAAAAAAACAGCCGGGAGTCCTTTGCCACATAGTAAAACGGGCATCCCTGATGGCTCAGCGGTAGAGAATCTGCCTGCAAAGCAGGAACTGAAGGAGATGTGGGTTCAGTCCCTGGGTCAGGAAGATCCCTTGGAGGAGGGCATGGCAACCCACTCCTGTATTTTTGCCTGGAGAATCCCATGGACAGAGGAGCCCGCTGGGCTACAGTTCATAGCGTCACAAAGAGTTGGATGTGACTTAGCATGCACGCGTGCACGACCCTTTATACTGGTGACAAAAGCTGTACTGACTGGGCATTTGGTTAGTGAGAGGCTCAGCACTTTCCTGGACTGAGTCTAGAACTTCCCATCAGGAAGATAACCCAAAGATGGGGGGATTTCACGTCCACAACCTCTGAGCTACAATTCCAAAATCCAGAAAGCTCTGAAAACCTAACATTTTTTCCCTAATGGCAGCTGGCACATTCCAGCCTGAAGGTCAAATCTAGACTTGTCTCTGGGTTGCCAGTAAGCTAAGCAGTGGTTGTTTACATTTTAAAATGTTTTTTAGTTGCTAAGTCACTAAAATGTTGTTGTTTTTAGTTGCAGACTCTTTTGTGACCCCATGGACTGTAGCCCGCCGGGCTCCTCTATCTACAGGATTCTCCAGGCAAGAATACTGGAGTGGGGTAGTCATACCCTTCTCCAGGGGATCTTCCTGACTCAGGGATCGAACCTGCATGTCCTGCACTGCAGGTGGATTCTTTATCTGAGTCACCAGGGAAGCCCTGAATGGTTGAGACCAAATCAAAAGAATTCACTCACGACAGATAAAAATGAAAAGAAATTCAGTTTCCAGAAACAAAGTTTGATTGGCACACAGCCATTCTGATTCCTTTACTTATTGTCTGCAGCGGCTTTTGAGTTTCATTTGTTGTCATGGAAGGTGTATGCAAAGTCAAAGTTAGCTACTATCTGGCCCTTGACAAAGTCTGCCCATCTCTGATCTAATGCGTTTGGCAACAAAACCTGACCCAGCTGGATGTGAGGCTTTGTTCTTGTTATTTATCCCATTTGGTGCAAATAGTTGCATGTTTCCTAGCAGAAGTATTGCATTGGATCACAAGGCTGTTTTAATCAACTGAAGGTGTGAGGTGCTATGTGGGACATGCGCCTCGCAATTTTTCTAAAAATCTCAACATATTCTGAATTTATCCGCCTGTAAAGGTTTCCTACAAGGAACTAGATGGGTATTGCTATCCCCTACTTGACAAAGGTGGCAACTCATAAGTTGAGCAACCAGCTTAGGGCTCATGGGGCAGGGACTCTTATTCTACAACTGATGTTCTACTTGCAGATCCAAGCTGCAGATCCGGGCCGCCCTCAATACCCAAGCCCTCAGTTTCCAGGTCCAAGATGAAATGCAACAGGACCCTACGGTCATCCCCCTCCTACCGTATCCTCAGCCTGCCTTTTGTCTGCGGAAAAATTTCAGCCAAAAAATAAGTTTAATCAGAGGGGTGAGAAAATGCAGAAGCAAAGGAAAACAATCAAAGAAGACTACATTAATAACAGTTTAGTCATTAAGCAGAGTCAAGGGCCTTTAGCTCCTTCTCAAGGGCTATAGATAATATCCTGAGCCATATCCTGTGAGCTGTCTTACAGAGACTGAAATCCCCCCAGGTGGAAGACGTTAACTACACGATGACCAGACTGTAGCCAGACATAAGCTGCCGTGCAGTTCTGAGAATGGGCCTCAAGGAGATGCAAACAAACCGACCCTGGAACTGAAGGTTGACTGTACTTAAAACAATTAAGATGCTGCTGACCAATTAAGTGACCAATCTGAAGATGACCCTCACAGCTGGCTGTGCTGTTTCTGCATGTAGCTCCCTCCTTCCATCTATAAAAGTTCTTACCCACTGATTGTCAGCAGAGAAGGGGTAGTTGGCCTTTGGACAGGACTCACCACCCCCCGGTTGCTGGCATCCAAAATAAAGCAAACTTTCCTAAACCAACTTTGCATTTTTATTGGCTTTTGAGGAGCGAGCAGCCAGATCCCCACTTGTGGTTACAAAGAGACTGGTGCCTCTGATCGCCTCCCACCCACCAGCCCTGATGGGGACGCCTAGAAGAGTCAAGACTCACCGGCAATCTTTCTCAAACTCCTTGGACTCATCTGTGCAGTGGAAAAACTTGCCCTTGAAGAGCTGCACGGCCACCACGGCGAAGATGAACATGAACAGCATGTAGACGATGAGGATGTTGAAGACATTCTTGAGAGAGTTCACCACGCAGTCAAACACGGCCTGGTGGATCGGGCGGGAGAGTGGGTGTGAGCAGGCTGGGAGCTGGCCCAGCCTCCACCTCCAGCAGCTCATAATATCAAAGTACAGGATTCCCATTTTACAGAGGAGGACATGAGCCACGGCCGTGCAGTTCTGAGAAGTAAGTGTGGGGGCTGCATCTATTTCTGAGTTTTTATGCATCCCAACCCCCCAATCCTAACCCCTGGGGAACGGGGGCCACTTCTCCGAGCTTCTCCAAGGTAAGCTCATGGCTCTTTAGGGCAAGAGCAGAGATCGTCAGTGGAGAGGTCATTTCCAGTTCCTTCTTTGTGTCCCTGCCTCAGGGTCACTCTTCTTTCCCAGCATCTGGAGTTGTGCGATCTCTTCCTTTTTTGCCCACCGATCACTAGGGGGCGCTCTGGATTTATGAGTTGACTCCACGTGCCCTGGAGATTCTGCCTTGAGTAAGATGAAATCTTTCCATCATCCTGCCAACCCCCACCCTCCACCCCCAGCCCCATTCTGCTATGAATCACAGTGGGTTCTAACTACAAGTTAGCATCAAGGGTCATCGAACCTACTGGAATCGCATGTTAGCTTTATTGGCTTTCCCTGGGGGACAGAGTGCATAGTTCTCATGGGGGTTTCAAAGCAAGCTGTGACCCAGAAAATCGGGAAGAGCCACTGAACCGACTACTGCTGGATTCCACGTATTTCAATGCAAGCCGGTTTTCAAGTCCGGAAGGTAGCCACATTTCCTCTTTGAATAATTCATCAACAAAAAGGGGGCGTCGAATCATTATTTCCCAAACTATGGGGGAGGAGCCCATCACCAGTGATATCAGACAATACGTTTAGGTCCTTACAGGAGCCACAAACCAAGTAACACTGATTGCATGGTTGCAAAGTTATTCTCTCTCTAATTCTCTCAATCCTTTTGAGTGAAGGAGAAAGTCTTCCTTAGCTGTTGCTGTGTTAATAACATTTATAATTTTCCTTTTTATGCTTAGGTGTTTGTTTGTTTGTTTTTGGTTTGTGTGTTTTCTTTTGTTTTTGACCCACCAAAACAGGACATGCAGGATCTTAGTTCCCCAACCAGGGACGGAACCTTGTGTCTCCTATGTTGGGAGTGTGGAGTCATCACCACTGGACTACCAGGAAGTCCCTATACTTCTCATTTTTTAAGCAAGAAAGAACAAGCATCCATACTCAAAATCTTTGTCAGGCAACTCTTCTGGGCTAGATTTTGAGAATAGTTATCTTTTTTTTTTAACAGATATTTAATTTTACCTTCTATGAACAGTGGATTCTGGTTTTTCCAACTTGAGAAACTTGACAAGCATGTCCTTTTAAAATAAACCCACTTAAGTAAAAAAAAATAAAGTGACTTAAACATTAAGATAATACAGGTGCAACATAAATTGAAACAGGGTGTTTGAATGACTAAGCTTCATATCCTTTCTTCTTTCCTTTTTAAAAATTTGAAATGACAAGTGTTTGGGAAATGCTGCTTCATGCTGTTTTGGAACAGGAGATATTGGAGCCTAGAATAGGCAGGTGAAAAGTTTAAGGTTATGTGGGACCAGAAACCTAGTTTCCTGCTTCCCAGATTCGGGTTATGCCCTGTTTTATCCACATGATGCCTTCATGGGAATTAGGAAAAGGGACCTCAACTTTGCATGAGACATTTCACCTAATGGAAAATTACCATAATATACAGATTTTGTTCCATTAACTCACTCTACTGCCATCTACTGGAAAGTTGTAGTAATAAGTAAATCCACCACAAAAAGTAGCAGCATCCCTTTCAACGCGGTGTCCTTGAGCAGTGTGCAAACTGCTCAACTGTACATGGCAACCCTGGGAGATCTCCCATATACCCCGATCTCACCTTGAGCTTTGGCAACCGCTTGATGGTTTTAAGAGGTCGTAGCACCCGGAGGACTCGGAGGGATTTAATCGTGTTGATGTCCTTTCCTTTGCTATTGCCACTGTGGAGGGATGTTAGGATGGGGAGAAGGGAAGAGAGGGAGCCAAGGTCAGGCTGGGTGGTGGGTGGCCTGTAGCCGCACGTGACCCCAGCCTCCCAGGTTTAGGAATCTGGGGTAAACCTGGCATAACCTTGCCTTGCTGAAGAGCAGTCAGTTCCCCTGCTACATCTGGGCACAAGGGTTAGTGAGCAGATGGCCTTCTGAGGTTCTTGGGGTTGTTGAGGGCCCTCCACTGCTGGGCTGGGCCTGAGCAACTGCATGGGGGCGGGGGGCCCTCAGATCCAGCATGAAGGAGTTAGGTCCTACCCTAACCTGTGTGCTCTCCTCGGAGCTGGTCTTACTGAGCTTTTAGAAAATGGGATGCCCTCCCCACCCCCCCCACATTTCCAACAGGATCCATAAAGTCCTTAAAGTGGCATTTAAACAAGAACTCTCCTCCCCCACCCCTCCCCCAATATTCCCTGAACCCATGGGGCGAAAAGAACTGGAACATCAGATGCTGATGTTGAATCACTGCCTCATTCTTTCAGGGTCTCTTAGCTCATTTTTGTCAGATAGCTGCGTAAAAGTCCAGCCCAGGATCTACTGGGCATGAGTCCTAGCACTGTAGATGCCATGACACCCTTAGCCAACCATAATTCAACCCCCCCACCCGACCCTGCAATGAGGAGGGCACTGGGTGTGGTCATCAAAGGCTTGTGATGAATGGAACTCACCACCCACCCAGCTGCCCAAGGCAGAAACCCAATAGTCATGTTCATCCTCATCGCCCTCCTACCATGGCCACCGTCCTAGGTCAGACCCCCATGATCCACCTCCCAACTTCCCCCCACTCTAAGTCTCTCTCTTCTTCTACCTTTTCTGCACACAGTGACCAAAACAATCATGCCACTCTCCTGCTCCAAACCCCTCTGGAGCATCTGAATTCCTAGCAGTGCCATCTCTTAACTTGGCATTCAAGGCTCTTCAAAATCTATTCCAACTTACCTTTCCCTTTGCATCCCCATTGATCATGACACACCCCAAACCCCAGCCACATGCTCTGGCTTCTGTTCCTGCCCTTCCTCCACTGCTCCATTCACAGAACTATGCAGCCTTCAAAGCCCAAGGAAAATGTCCCTTCACAATCTCTGCTGACTGCCTCTGGGTTCTGCCAAACCCCAGTGCTTATTCAGAATCGCTTTTGTTTCTGTCATTGGCTCTGGCTTTAGACAGTGTGTGTGTGTGTGTGTGTGTACGCCCAGTTGCTCAGTTGTGTTCAACTCTTTGTGACCCCACGGACTGTAGCCCACTAGGCTCCTCTGTCCATGGGATTTTCCAGACAAGACTACTGGAGTGGGATTGCCATTTCTTTCTCCAGGGGATCTTCCCAACCCAGGGACGGAATCTGCATCTCCCTCATTGGCAGGCAGATTCTTTCCCACTGAGCCACCTGGGGAGCCCTGGCTTTAGCCAGAAAATGCCCCCAAGGCAGAACTGTGGTTTATCCTTCTACGTGTTCATTTTCCCTTTAATCTGGATTCTTGTCTCCGCCCCCAGCACGTGCCTGGTGTGTAGTTTCAGGACACATGTGAATGGATCCAGATTGGAGTTCTTTGGGGACCACTGAGCAAACACCTCCCTACAGTCACCTCTTGGGTCGTGAATAGAGCTGCCTCAGAGACATCCTCCATGCTGTGCCTGTCTATCCAGGTACAAAATCATTTTTATTTATTTATTTTTTTAAGGGTTTCTTTCTCTCCCTTTGCAGAGAAAAAGAGAATTGGACTTTAACCTGTCAGGCACAGCCATGCTCCAGGATTCAGCAGTCTGAGCACGGTTTTTTTCTTTATCTAAACCGAAGTCATCTTTATGATCTCAAAGCTGTGTCCCCAAAGTATGAGACACATCAGGAGAGTTGCTGAGATGCTTTTAGGCAGAACAGAGACACAAGTAACAGGATCGCACAGGGAAACAGCTATGTTTTCTTCAAGTTATCTTCCAGGCTTTCTGCTTTGGTCAGAGAGGAAATCTCTGGTAAGTGTTCATATGTGTCTAATGCCTCCCTGGCGGTTGGTGGTGGTGTAGTCGCTAAGACATGTCCGACTCCTTGCAACCCCATGGACTGTAGCCAGCCAGGCTCCTCTGTCCATGGGATTTTCCAGGCAAGAATACTGCAGTGGGTTGCCATTTCCTACTCCAGGAGACCTTCCTGGCTCAGGGATCAAACCTGAGTCTCCTGCATTGGCACACGGATTCTTTATCTCTGAGCCACCAGGGATTCCCTTAATGTCTCTTTAGCACTCCCTAATCTCCCTTTTAACAAAGAACCTAGCTTGAATGCAACAACTTGCAATGCGACTGTTTCACTTCTGTTGAATTCACTTTTGCAGTTGCCATTCTATCTGAGGTCAACGATACTGGTTGTATGGGGATGACATAAGGTCTTCTAGCAAACTGCAATAGAGCTTAGACTCTATGTTGCTGGGGAAAAAGTCAAGCAAGTGGACATCTAGGTTGTATGCAGAACTGGCTAACATTTTTTTTTCTTTTCTTAAAATTCATTTCTAATTGGAGGATAACTGCTTTACAATGTTGTGTTGGTTTCTGCCGTACATCAGTGTTGAATTTGGCTAAAATCTTGATGCACCAAACTGCTGACATTTGCGAACACGCCTCCTGGGGCACATCTACTCATCTAAAAAGTACTCTATGGCCATTGTGGGGATGTCTCTCTCCTAGGAGGCACATCTCCCTTGGGAGAGGCTGAAATAATCCTCTGTGTTGAGACACCAAGGAGACTGTTCCTGGCAGTTTGGTTCCTGAGCATGCAGGAATGGCTTGATCAAGGTATTCTCACAGAAAACAACCAGATTTTCAAATCACTTTGTTGAGACTGTTGATGTTCTTGGAGAAGGGGAGTTATTCCTCTTAAAGCACAAGCCCTCACTGTTTGGAATGTCCATGCTTCTCCCACCTGGGAAGTTAGACATTCATTCCCCTGATAACCACCCATCCGGCTTGATCTCAGATCACGGGGAGAGCGCCCTCCACGCCCAAGAACTGGGCTAAACGGTGGGTCATGGTGACAGGCAGTGGCCAAGACGCCTCCAGGCTCAGGCTCCCTGGGGAGTAGGCTGAGGGGCTCTAGTCACTGCAAGCGACAGGACGGTGGCAATGACACGAAGCTACGGAAACAGGCCCAGAACCAACATGGCTGCGTCAGGGCACAGAGAACAGGACAGAACGAGAGAGAGAGAGAGAGGGGCACTTTACCGTGTACTGCTCCTGGTGAGGTGGCGTCGGAGGGAGAGACAGGTCGTAAGCGGCCTCAGAAGAAAGAACACAGGACACGCACATACACGCACGCACACCGGAGCGCGCCCTTGCCCGGCCGGGCACCGGGAGGGGCCGCCTCAGGCTGTGGCTCCGGATGGTGTCCATTCTTCCATCTGGAAGACCTCCGTTCCGACCCCTGCCCTTGGCAGGCTCCCGGCACTGCCAAACAGCACCGAGGAAGCCAAATTTTCAAGTCGCAGGACAGCCAGAAAGTTATCAACTACCGAAGGCAAATTTGCCAGTAAAGGTCACTGCCAAGAGCTGGCGAAAAAACCCTTTTCTTCAGGGTTTCTGGGACTGGAAGACTTTAGAATGTCTTTATTTTTTTCCTCCCCAGCCACTCTGTGCTGCATGTGGGATCTTAGTTCCCCAATCAGGGACCGAACCTGCAACTCTATAGTTGCATTGGAAGCGCGGAGTCTTAACCATTGGTCTGCTAAGAAGTCCTTTAAAATGTCTTGCAGGGGATGAGCTTTGGAGCTGGGGAGACCTGGGTTTGAATCCCAGCACTGCCTTTAATTTTTTATGTTTGTTTTTGAACTAATTTTCTAATAGATTTCCGCTGGGATGAATGGGCGCTTGATGAGTATTGGAATAAAGCAAACAGATAAACAGGAAGTATCTGTTCACATAGCAAGAGGAAAGAATCCAGCTGCTTTGAGTCGCCCTTAATTCATCCTCATCTCTGAAACAGCCCTTGGGGATGCTGAGGTTTGATACACATTTATGGCCCTGACTTTACCCCCTAAGTTTTGAAGATGAGAGAAGGCCGCTAGGAGTTCCAATTTGGGATGAAATTAAGGGGCGACTCTCAAGAGTCTTTTGGGAAAATGTGGGCCTGGGGAAACCTCTCTGCATCTGGCAGTGGCCCCTTGCACAACTCATCTTTGGAATCAGGGCTCAGTCTTATTACGACCCTCCAATCATGACTGGAGATCAAGGTGTGAGAAACTTGACTGCCATTATTAATAGAACAGTGCACCTGCCAAACAGATACTCTTCAGAATTTCCCACCTGCCCCCCCTCTTTTGAAATTAGTGATATTTCTAAAAATATAATGGTTTAATGCCTACAAATATTCCCACTGGATTCTTCCCCCTCCTGCTACCTTATCAGGATACCTCAGTGGTTCTCAAAGCTTAATGTATCTAGGAATTAGTGCACAGACAGAATGGTATACATTCTCCTTTTTGGATTATTGAGGAAGGTTTTCTCAAATTTATTTTTTAACTTTTAAAAACATTAATCCATGGCTTGTGGGATTATAGTTCCCATGCCCCCTGCAGTGGAAGCTTGGAGTCTTAACCACTGGACCATCAGGGAAGTCCCTGGAGAAATGTTTCAACAACAGTGATTTCTGCTCAACCTTATGGATGACATAAGGTGTAATACGGGAGTCTTCTGAATGTCACTGCATCTGCTTGTGGGAGGGTGGTACTATTACACCCATTTTCCAGATGAGGCAGCTGAGACTTAGAGAGGGAAAGTGACTTATCCAGGGTCACACAGCCAGCAAGTGACAGACTGAGCTTCAAACCCAGGTTTGTGTATCTTGCACTCTAATCTTCTATTTCTTTCCATTTCATTATACACACACAAAAGAATGCCTTCAAAGGTAGGGCCTGTTTTGAGGAGGATAATAAAAAAATGGCTTCCTCCTTCGGCTTCCTTGCAGTTGGGCTCCTGAGCATGCAGGAGTGGCTTGACCCAGGCGCTCTGCCGGCCATGCTGGCCCGCTTTGTGGGAGGAGTGGCAGCGCCAGATGGACTCTTGGCAGCGAGGGCAGGACCATGATCCCCCAGCTGCTGAGAAGTGTCAGTTGGCCACCCTGATGCATGGGCACAGAGCGTGATGTCATGTGTGGTGACTCATGAAATGGTGTGTTAATGGTGGTCACATGGACACGGCACACTGTCAGTGGATGGAGCAGGACACACACACACACACACATACACACACACACACACACACACACACACGGATATTTGGGGGAGGTGCAGGAGGGGTAGAAACCAACACGAGAGCTTCGACACATCCTTTGGAAGACCACAGGGATCATCTTCCCATATCCCAGACGGGGCCACAATCACAGCACTGCAGAATCCTTGCCTCCACCCCAACAGGCCAGAACAGCAAGATTCCTTTCCACAAAGAAGGGAATAGTCTCATGCCCTCTTCCCCTGGACTTCTAGGCCTTGCTGGAGACTCGAGGAACCCAGCCAGGCCAGGCTGTCAGGTCTCATCCTCCTGATTTGTGAAAGTGTCCACATTCAGGGCTGAGAGTTGGGCGGCAACCTTGAATCTGACAGTTGAATTCAACCTTAGTGATCCTGCCTGCATGCTTAGTCACTCAGTCACGTCCAACTCTTTGCGAACCCACAAACTGTAGCCTGCCAGGCTCCTCTGTCCGTGGGATTCTCCAGGCAAGAATGTTGGAGTGGGTTGCCATCTCCTCCTCCAGGGCATCTTCCCAACCCAGGGATTGAACCTGTGTCTCCTGAGGCCCCTGCACTGCAAGCGGATTCTCAACCACTGGGCCATTAAGCCCTTAGTGATCTTGCTAGACTCATTTCCCGCCACAATCTCTCTGGGCTTGTTTCCTCATGTACTAAAAGGGAATAATAAGAGAAATTCTTATATGGGGCTGTAAAGATTAAGTAAATGGAGGCTGTTACTGTCATTATTATCTGGTCAAGTATCTCAAATTTATGGGGAAACTGAGGCACAGAGAGGTTCAGGGACTTGCACATCTAGAGAGAAACCAAACAGGCTTGCAGGAACCTTTTTTTTTTTTTTTTTTAAACAATCAGGTTTATTTCATACTTGCTGGGGACCTCAGCTTTGTCTATGAGGAAACAGGGACACACAGGACAGAAAACATGAATTAAAAGAACAGAAAGAAGGAAGCAAAGGACTCTGGGATTGGGCACTCAAGTGGAGGCTGTCAGAGCATCCCTTGCTGCTGCTGCTACTGCTAAGTCGCTTCAGTCGTGTCCAACTCCGTGTGACCCCATAGACGGCAGCCCACTAGGCTTCCCTGTCCCTGGGATTCTCCAGGCAAGAACACTGGAGTGGGTTGCCATTTCCTTCTCCAATGCATGAAAGTGAAAAGTGAAAGTGAAGTTGCTCAGTCGTGTCCGACTCTTAGCGATCCCATGGACTGCAGCCTACCAGGCTCCTCTGTCCACGAGAGTTTCCAGGCAAGAGTACTGGAGTGGGGTGCCAGTGCCTTCTCCGCAGAGCATCCCTTACTCCTGCCAACATGACATCCATCTGGTAACAAGGAAAGGCCTCGTAGGGCAAGAGACCTCAGGTAAGAGAGGCCAGGAACCTGAAGCCAAAGGGAGGACTCTGAAACTTTTCTGGGGAAAAGAATAGCAGCTTGAGGGCTCCTTCTCTGGTGGAATGGCCAGGCATGCACAAGTTGCTAGATCAAGGCACTCCACCAGCTGTGCCTGGCCTGTAGCCCTGCCCTGGAGGGGGAGTGGCAGGACCAGATGGATTCTTGGCAGTGAGGCGGGGAGGGTGTGGCAGGGGTGGGGTCTCAGAGCCTACCTATTCCATCCCTAGGACCATCACATAAAGGTGCTCCCCGGGTTGTCAGCCCTTCTAAAACCCCAAGAACATCCCTAACACTCGTCAGGATCCTACTGGCAAAACTACACACCCCAGTTCCTGCAAGACATATAAGTTCACTGAGACTCACAGGGATGACCTGAAATCCCTTTCCAGACCCTTTCCTCAAATAGGAATTTAAAAAACAATTTGAAACAGGGATTTTCAAGGGCACGGACTGGCTGGCTTTATGCCTGTAGCAACTTCATAAAACCAGTTTCAAAGGTTGACTCTGCAAACATGCTGCCAGATTTCTGTGAGCTGTAGGCTCATTTTGAATGCCCTTGTATAACTTTATATTTAAAGGGAAAACTCAAAAAATTAAAAACACAAAATCAGCTCCCTGTGGCAGATTCTTTTGCAAACACAAAGAATCCTTTTGCTGATTGATTCTGGGTGGAAAAATAATTTTGTTTTTTGCAGATTAGGCTTGCTTCAAATTGAGTCTAATTGTAGCTTCAGGGAAACTAGGCCCATTATGGCAAAAGTTCTATGACTGAGAGGCTTGTTTCCCAAACTGCGAGGTCAAATGGGGGATGGAGGTGGGACAGGGCAATGGTGGGGGCCCCCTCTTTGGCAATGAAACTTGTTGGCTCCCACAGAGGTCTGGAAGGAAAGTTCCAAGGATGAACTGATGGGCAGCAGACACTACTTCTATTGTCCTACACCTAGGGGTGTAAAACAGAGGGCGAAACCCACTACCCAGGCCAGGCCACAGCGGGCAAAGTAGGGGGGCTGTGTGTGGAGATGGACGTGGCCTCTTCCTGAGCCCTGGGGGACTTGGGAGCTGCTGGCCAGATGTCATCCTGGAGGGCTGGAGGAAGTGTGGGAGGGGGTGCCTCCCTGCACTTGCCTTCCCTGGTCCTGGAGACCACGCCAGGTTGGAACATGGTGGGGACTGGGTCTTTGATGCCAGAGTGAATGGTGGAGTGCCCGCCTTCTCCAGGCCATATGGCCCAGGTTAGACAGAAGGTCAAGGCAAGGGAGAGGATGGAAGGGAGAAAAAGAGATGGGAGGAGGAGAGGGAGAGGGAAGAATGGATGGGGAAGGTTAGGGAGGGGGAGGGGAGGGGAAGAAGGGAGGGGGAGGGGAGGGGAAGAAGGGGGAGGGGGGAGGGGAGGGGAAGAAGGGGGGAGGGGAGGGGAAGAAGGGAGGGGGAGGGGTAGTGGAGGCAGGGGCTGGAGGGGGAAGAGAGAGAGGGCAGGAGAGGGAGTCAGAGAGAGGGCAGGAGAGAGAAAAGGGGCAAAGAGAAAGACAGAGAAAGACAGCAACAGGACCAAGGGAGGGAAGGGGATCTGAGAGGGGTTCACCCCCAGGCTTTTCAGAATTGAAACTTTCTCAGAAGCTAGCATGATTCCTAACTGATTCCTCCTTGTAGGAGTCGCTCAAATAACTGATGGATGGAGGGAGAAGCATATTTAATTACATTCTCATATCCACAGTGTATTGCCTTTTAAAATCTTTTTTTGGGGGAAGAAATTTGTGCTCACTTGATAAGAAACCAATTGTACCTTGATTTTTTTTTTTTTTTTTTGGTCATTTTTATTAATCAGCATTCTGTGAAACTTCTATGTTAAATCCTGTATTCACTTAACTATTGAGGTTCAGTGTTTCTTCCTGACTTGTAGCTGCTTTTTATATATGAAGGCCATGGATGCCCTGTTTTATTTGTGGCAATCTTTCTCCTCTAATTTGCTGTGCACTTCACTTTGATTATTATTACTATTAAATCTACAGGACATCTTAATAATAATGTAGCCAAATACTCAAATACTTAAAAAAGTGGGAGAGAGAGAAGAAGGGGGAGAGGAGGGAGGGAGGAATAAAAGAGAAAGAAAAGGAGAGAGGGTAGAGGGAGAGTGGACCGAAAGAGGAGGAGAAAGTAGATGATAAAGAGAAGGAGGTGGAAAGTCTGGCTGGAGTCAGAACTACATTCCGCCTCCTGACTTTCATGGTACATCTCTACCAGCTCAGAGGTGTTCAGAAACTCTGGAGAGTTCTAGCTCTTCTGACACAACCTGACCTCATTGTGTTCCCAGGAGTGGCCCACTTTAGCCCTTAAATTGGAAATGGGCCACCACGCTGGCCTCCTGACAAACCAAGTCCTCGCTGTGTGGTCGGGGGGCCGTTCAAGGACTCCTCCAGGTCTGCTGAGAGGGGGCCAGGAGGCAGGGGCACAGAGGAAGCCCCTGACTTCTCATTATGTGGGTGAGGTGGGTCTGAGTCCTTCTGAGACTCCTTTTTAGGAATGATCCACTGTGATTGGGCACAGACAAGGTCTGTAAAAAGAATTGTTTCTGGATTAGGAGCTGATTAGTTTTTTTGACCCCAAACATCTACGACTTAAGGAATGTACTGCTAAGTTTGCTACCAGGGCCCTAAGAGCTAATGGCTACTCAGTCCTTAGATGCCATCTTGGAATTGCCACCCAGAATGTGGGCACCATCTTGGAATGGCTACTAAGCCTTTGGGTGCCATCTTGGAATGACTGCCCAGAACTCAACTGCCACTTTGACATGGTTGCCCAGAATCTAGGCACCATCTTGGAATGGCTTCTCAGCCCCTGGGGTGCTATTTTAGAATGGCTGCCCACAACTCGGGTGCCATCTTGGAGTGGCCTGATGAGACATGACCTTTCAGAGTGTCCTAGGACTGCCAGGAGAAGTTCAAGACACATGAGGGGAGTCATCAGGTCTAGAATTACAGGGCCTGCAGGCATAGGGTGGGGGTCCAAATTCTCATGCACATTCATTTCCTAATTGTCTTTTTAGGGGCTCCCCAAAGAGACAGCGGAGCTTGTAGAGCAGAAGGAAAATGAAACGTCCTGGTGGGGCTAGTCTACAGAAAGCAGCACAGCAAGGGGTTGGTGGCATGGCTGTGTGAGGAGGTAGAAGGTGGGGGCCCTTCTCCTTCTTCCTCCATGGTGGCCATCATGCAGAAGCCAATCGAAGCTCTTCCTGGTAGCATGCGGATGCCTCCCGCCACCCCAGAGCCCCCTTTTCCCATCTCTACACCTCGAGAACATGTCCCCTGATGCAGTGGGTTGGGGGTGGAGGGACAAAGTGGTAAGTGAAGTCCTCAGGAGGAGACTTACGTGAAGGCAAAGGCCACCAGGGCCCCACTGACCACTATGAAGTCGAGAATGTTCCAGAGGTCACGGAAGTAGGCACCCTGGTGCAGGACGAGCCCCAGGTCGATCATCTGAGGAGGAAGAGACAGCGTTCTGATCCCTCATCCCCACCCTGGGGAGCAGTATCTACCCTTTTAGGCTTGGTGGAGGGGCCCCTGGAGGAAGCATGGTAGCCAACAGGACCACCTCATCCTGAGGGGATGGGTCAGAGGCCAGGGGACCTCAGGGAGGAGTGAGAAGCCCCCGCTCAAGGCCGCTTCCCACCTTGGGAAAGGTAGTTCTGACTTGCTGGTTCTTAGGTCAAAACCTCAGGGTCCCCCCGGCTTCTCACCTCACATCAGATCCATCAGCAAACCTCATTGGTTCTACTTTCCAAACGTTCCAAGAATCTGCCCACTTTTTACCACCTTGTCTGCCACCACCCTGACTGGTCCCATCATCTCCTGCCTGGACCGGAGCAATCATCTGCTCCCAGTTCTCTCGGATCCCCTACTCCCCACCTCCCACCCTGCTCCTCTTTCCAAGTCTGACCTCCCACGGAGGCTAGAGGGTGCCTGTGAACATCCGAGTCGTCACGTCCCTCTGCTCGGACCTTTCCATGGCTCCCACCTCACTCGGGATAAAAGCCCCAGACTGTCCCGTGGCCCCCATGTTCCTGCTTGATTCGTCCCAGTCACCTCTGCTCTCATCTCCCTGCTCTGCTTTCCCCACTCTCCTCTCTCACTTTCAGCCACATCAACTTCTTCGCTGCTCCACAAACACCAAGTATTTCCAATCTCTGGGGTGAGCCTCTTGCACCAAGGTGGGATTCTTGAGAGCGCAGAATCCTGTGGAGCCCTGGCACTCACCTTGATCACCATCTCAAAGGTAAAGACGCCTGTAAAAACGTAGTCAAAATATCGCAGCACCTGCAGGGGATGAAAGCAAGGGGGCAGAGGATCACTGGCTTGCTCCAGCAGAGTCCCGTGAACCTAGCCATGGCCCACTGGGGTATATGGCCTCTAGCAAGGTCCCCAAGGAACAGAGTCTCCACCCACATGAGAAAATGCTGCAGCCATGTACAGAGGGGCAGGTCCTGCACTGCACAAGGGCCCCTCCCAGCCTGTCTCCGTGCAGATTTGTATGTTGTGAATGAAACTGTCCAGCAGATGGCAGCAAAGTCCTAACAAAATCATTGTTAAGGATCGTTTGCTTACCAATGGGAAGGGTGCCTCTTTTCACTTGCCCAAAGCCCTAAATGGACTAGAGGTGGCCTCAGGGAAGTTCAGGAAAGACTCTTACTTCTTTTGGCAACAAGTCTGATCCCCCAGTGTCTCTGACCTTCTGGTCTCCTGGGTGAACAACTGTTCCCGCATAGAGTTTCCTAAACATGATTAGCCTCCAGGACAGACACTGGGGACCGACCTCACTGCGGCATCCATTTCCTTCCAAGTACGCAGCCATACCCTCATCAGAGTGGGTTGATTCTCCCTCTCCTCGCTAACTTACACAAGACCAAGTACTAGCGGTTTCTGGACAGGCAATGTCTTGCACTCTGGCCTCTTTCCTGGCCATGCCATAGCACATCCCTTGTGTGACCTTGGCGTGAGGATGTTGAGTGGCATGAGGATGCTGGCAAAGTGCCCAGCACGCGGTAACCCCAGCGGCTGACCTCAGATCTGGCTTGTAGTGAGGGCTGTTAATTACTGAGCAGGCCACCAGAGGGCGCCTGTGAGCCCACAAGTCAGATCACTGCCCCCTTCTCTGCTCAAGAACCCTCTATGGCTCCCACCTTACTCAGGGTGAAAGCCAAAGTCCTCTTTGACCTCCAAGGCCCTGGACAATATGTTTGGCCACCTCCCTTCCCTCACCTTGTCCCACTTTCCTCTGGCTCACTCCACTTCTACCACCCTCGATATTCTTACCTCAGGGCCTTTGTACAGGTTTGTTGGCCTGGAATACTCTGTCCCATGTTCCACCTGATATTCTCTCTCTCCTCCTTTATGGCTTGGCTCAAATATCACATTCCTGACTGCCTGTTTAAAATTCCATTTTCCTGAAGCTTGGAATCTTCCTTACCGAGTCTACCCCTTCCCCTACATCCCTCACCCCTGGCACTTATCACTTCCTGGCAAACTATTTGTCATGGTTATTAATAACGTCACTGTCCATCTCCCCCACCTGAACATCAGCCTCACGGGGGCAGGGATGTCTGCCTGTCCCTGTGCTATCTCCAGCTTATAGCTCAGGGCCAGGCATACAGCAGATACTCAAGAAATGCTTGCTGACTGAATGCACGAGGCTGGGGCTGCCCTGGGTCCTGCAGGAGCTGGGCTCTGCGATCTGTGTGGTCACAGCTCACGTTCTCATCATGTGTGGCGCTTGGAGGGCCCTCCGAGACCAGAGTGGCCAGGATAGCTGACTTCCTGGGATGGGTGGCAGGTGCAAGGGCTTGGAAGGTTCTGGGAAGGCTGAGGGGGTGGTGGTGGGAGAGCATTTGAGGTGTACCAGGCAGCTGAGACAACATGCATAAAGGTCTGGTGCTCTGCGAGCTCTGGGAGTGCAGGGACGATCGTACAGCCTGTCAATCCTTGCTGTTTAGCTCAGCACCCGGCACGTGGTAGTTGCTTATTAAATAATTACTAAATAAAGCAATGAATGGAAAGAAAGGTAGGCCAGGCGGTCAGGTGAATCAAATTCTGGAGAACTTAAAAAATGGAGCAGGAGGAAATCAAAAGGCCAATAAATTAGGTTCAACCATATCTAATATATAGATCCTTTCGAGTTCTACAAATGGCAATTTTCTGTGACTCAGTGGAATCCAAAATTCTCAGTCTCATTTATCATAGGGAAATACAAATCAAAATCCTGATGAGATTCCAGACCCACCAGGTTGGCTAAATGAAAGAACCCACAGCACAAGTGTTGGCAAGACTGTGGCGCAGTGAAGACCTTGTTGGATGTTGCTGGTGTGTGTCACTGTATCACTTGGTAAACATTCTGGCTGCAAATTTGGGGCTGACCATATGCAAATTCTATGATCCAGAAACTCAATTTCTGGTTTTATACCCTGGAGAGAGTCAAGCCCAGGGGCCCCATGTCAGGAGTAGGGGGATATGGTGACAGCATTTTAAACTGCAGACAATCCAAATACACGTCAACCAGAAGATGGAAGAACAAATTATGCCACAGAGTGGAATATTACACAGCAATGGAAAAGAATGACTGTCACCACCCAAGAAAATAAGAACTCATCTCAAGGTTGAGTGATGGAAGAGACGCACAGAATTATTCCATCTGTTCAGTGTTAGAAGTAGGAAGAAATAAATTCTAGTGTTTAAAGATGAACGTGTAGCTGGGAAAATGAGAGGAGCTAAGAAATGCTCTTTCCAGAAGTAAGGGTTTGGATACCTCTAGGGCAGGGCTTTTTACATACTGTTGACAATAGGGGTCAGATTCTTCTCTGTGGTGGGGCTGCCCTGTGTGCTGCAGAGTGATGAACAGTGTCCCTGATCCCTACCCTCTTGTGCTACTAGCAACACCCTTGATGCTCCAACTCATGACACCTGAACATGTCTGCAGACCTTGTTCCTGCTTGTGAACCCAGCTTCACAGGGAAGGATGAATCGAAGAGGTGCCTGTGGTTGAGGTCTGTTTTGTTCTATTAATACTTCTTGCCTTGGGTGGTGCTTACATGGGTGTGTGACTTTAAAATCCTTGATAAATGAATGGATTGTATGTGTTCTGTTCATTTTTCTGAGGCCTGTTCCAGACCAGCTAATGAACAGAACTTGGGGAGGGGTCCCAGGGTGTCAGTTGCCAATAAGGGGCCACCATGCACTTGAAGAGGGAGGGCTTTAAAAATTTTTTTTTGGCTGATGCCACCGGGCATGTGGGATCTTAGTTCTCCAGAGATCAAATCCATACCCCCTGCAATGGAAGTGTGGAATCTTATCCCCTGGACCACCAGGGAATCCCGGAAGAGGGAGGGCTTTGGGGAGAGATGCTTCAACTAGGGGTGATGGGGCAGGGGTGGGGGAGCCAGAACTTTGCAAATGCTCCATGGGGGCTGCTCCTAGCCCTGTCAGGGTTCTCTTCAGCCCCAGGAGCTCAGGGGTATCCCCGGAACCCCCCATGCCCATGCTCTCCTTGCCAGAGATGAAGCCTGCTCCAGTCTCCTAGAGTCGACAGGGGGTTTGCTGACCTCTCTCGGGATGCCCCCTCCCTGAGCCTGGCTCCCTGGGTCCTGGGGGATGGGGGAAGTGGGCAGCAGGAGATAACAGAGTGCAGCCTCAGCCCTGCCCTGGTACCAGGTTCCTCTGGGGGCCTTGTTCTAATTATTTCCTTCCATCTCCCCTATCAGGTCCCTAAGGGGCTTGCCAGGCCAGTGAAGGCAGGGAAAGTGCAAAGTAAGCTGCAGACAGGCTTGATTTATGGGACTTGCCAGCCTCGCCAAGGCTCCTAACCTACTTAGTGAGGGCGGCAGGCCAGGCTCCCAGTGGAAAATGGTTCCCATGTGTTGGGGGTGATGGCGGTAGAGAAAGGAGCTGGGGAAGATGGTACAGCCATCAGTCCAGCCTCTGTCACCTCCTGGCCTGCTGGTGCCTTGGTTTCCCCTCTCAACAACACTCATTTCTGCTCGGCAGGACTCAAGCGGGGACATGCACACAGTAAGTGCTTGATAAATGGTGACAGCTGAGGGAAGCATTGGGAGATCTAGGGTGGGCAGAATTGGAATTCTGCTGTGTGACCCCAGACAGGTCACTTAACCTCTCTGGGCCTCAGTTTCTTCATCTGTCCAATGGGGATACCCCTAGCATCTGGGGCTGCGCCTGAAACTCAGCAAGTGCTTGGTGAACAGGGGCTGTTAGCAGACCCTGGGGCCCCAAAAGGAGAGTTTTTTAGCTCTTAGCCCACTAAAATCTCAAAGTTTAGGCTGTGCCTGACTAAAAGTTCAGGTTGTGACTAAGTCAAAAGGCTTCCCTGGTGGCTCAGATGGTAAAGAACCCGCCTGCAATGCAGGAAACCTGGATTCGATCCCTGGTTCAGGAAGATCCCCTGGGGAAGGGACTGGCACCCCACTCCAGTATTCTTGCCTGGAGAATCCCATGAACAGATGAACCTGGCAGGCTACAGTCCGTGGGGTTGCAGAGAGTTGGACACCTCTGAGACTAACACTTCTACTTTTTTTGAGTCAAAACAATCCTTTCTTTCAAAACTCCAAGTCAGAATGAAAAAGTCGGTTTGGTGAGACCTGGCTGCACAGATGATACTGCTGGAGCACCCTCTGCCTTCGGACTCCCCTACATCCCACATAGAGCTTGTGCCCTTCCACAGCCTATGGCCTCACTCTCCTCACCAGAGATTCCAGCAATTCTCAGCCCCAGCCACTCTTGGGCCAACTCTTCCCCACCAGGCACACAGAACCACTGTCTCAAGGAACATCCTTCATCAAGCCCAGAATCAGAGCCTCCCCTCCCCACCAGTGGCCATGGGGGCTGTGGCCTGGGGTGACCCTAACATTCCTTCGACCCCAGCTATCAGCTTTTCACGAGGCAGGAGAAAGGGACGGAGGAGCTGGGCTGGGAAGGAGCCTGCTGGGGGAGACTCACATTGTTTCGTGGTGCGTTGGGCTGAACAGGATCCTCGGCCGCCAGGGCGATGCTGCTCATGGCGATGACCATGAGAATGCACATCTCAAAGTAGCGCAGGTTCAGGATGTAATGGCACAGGCGGCGAAGGCTGTTGAGGACAGGGAGACGCACAGACAACAGCTCTTGAGCCCTTTTGTTCTGTCATCTCCTTATATCACTTACCACTATCTGGGATCTCTAACTCCCACGGTCCCACACCCAACAGAGTATCAAGCTCCTACCCCTGGGGGCCCTCTTAGGGCAGGGGAGCCCTCCGCAGGGGAAGGTAATTCCCACCTCTGTTTATAAGTTCCTATCACTTCCAAACCACCCTCCTGGAACATCTTAACTCACAGACTGAGTTGAATACTGTCCTTGAATCTGTAGGAGATGAAAAACCTTTCTATGCATAAAATGTCATATAGTCAAACCAAACTGGGAAATTCTGGGTTAAGTAGATTTCTTTTTTTTTTTAATTAGTTGAGTGACCTTAGGCAAGTTATCGTACCTCAGTGTCCTCATCAGTGAAACGACCATAATAATCACATCTAATAAGAATGTGAGGATCAAAAGAGTTAATATATGCCTGGTATATGGTAGGGGCTCCAAAAAGTTACTTAAATTATTAATTGCAGGCCTTATCAGTACCTTTAATACACTAATGACACAATAATGAGATAATTAAGTGGATTAATAATGATAAAAATATCATGAGATTGTATGAATGGCTGCAGGGCTGGGTGGCTAAGAATAGCAACGTCGGAGTCAGTCTCTCTGGGCTCTCCCACTTGCTTGCTGTTTGACTTTAGGCAGGTGATTTTGCCTCTCTGGACCTCAGTTTCTTCATCTGTCAAATGGGGATAAGCAGAGTACCAACTCCTATAGGGTTATTATGAGAAAATTTTTTTTTTTTTGTAAAGCATTCAGAACCATGTCTGGTGCTGAGTGCCATATAAGAATTTCTTTATTAAAATCGAGAATGGCAACCAAATAAAAAAGTAAACACACAGGCTGAGTCTCCGAGAGGCAGGTTAGAGAAAGCCGTTTCCCCTGCAGCTATTTGACGTGATTCTTCTTGGTGTCAAGAAGCATTTTGAGGGATCAGAGTTTCAAGAAACACTCTTTGGAAAAATGCAATTCCAAAACAACCTTTGAGCCAGCAAGACATAGGTGTGATAAATTTCTCCCCTAAATAATCTGGCCTCCTCAAGGCCCTCCCAAGACAAAGGGCCATGGAACTCAAAAACCGTCTACCCAGAATCCAAACCCTCATGGAGCATAAGTTAGGAGCAGAGCTCAGGAACCAGGGCTGTCATGTACAGTTGTAAACGCTGTGCACTGTACAAAGCAGCTATTTCTACAGGACACCTCTCACAGCACAGACGGTGTAGATTTGGGTATTTATGATCATGATTTTCTAGCTGATGGCAGGAGGGGGTCTTTTCCAACAAACCAGTTGGAATCAGTTTTTTGAAATAAGTACTTTATGATAAGTTTCTATCTTATACAACTTAAGAAAGGGACATCATTCTTTAATTGCTCAAAAGTTCTCTATGGACTAATGGTCTTAGAGGCGACTCTCCCCCATTACACTTTGTCTGGGTCTGCCCTCTGGCCTGACTTTCACTGCCCCAGTGGGAGCCCTGGGCCCCCTGCCCTGGCCATGGGCCATACTCACGGGTTGGTCGTAGAGAGGATAAACATGGAGCTGTAGGGGGGCATGGGCTTGGGGCCGTCTTCCCCGGGGTCGTCTTCCTCCTCCTCTTTCTTCTCTTCCTCCTTTTTTGGCAGTGGGTCTGGGTTGGCGTTTTTGTTCACTGTTGGGATAAGAAGCAACACAGGGCTCCCTCCGTGGTTTCCCACCTCTGATCTCCTGCCTCATTCCCAAAGCAGCAATAAGCAGCTGACGCAAAGCGCCTACTATGTGCCAGGCACCCTATTATGCCATTGAACCTTCACTTGACCCTGTGAGGTTGGTACTTTATGATCCCCACTTTACAGATGAGGAAACTGAGGCACAGAGAGGTGCAGAGACTTGCCTAAGGCCACGTGGCTGGGAAGTGGCAAAGCTGTAATTTGAACCTGGGCAGCCCAGCACCAGAGGGCTTGCTCTTAATCATTCTACAGCCTTGAGTCTGCTGTGACCTTTACCAGATATTAATACAGACCTGTCCTCAGGCCCTGATGACCTTCATACTGTCACTTGGAGGCAGGCAGGGTGAGTCCCCAAAGCCCCACTTTGCAGATGGGAATACTGAGTTCCTCCCGTAGTCAAAATGTAGGATTCCCCCCATTAACACCCTTCTCCTGACTGAGGTGAGGCACCACCCTCCTGAGCACTGATCCCATAGCCTAGTTGCATTATGGGTTTATGGATAGGCTGAGCCTTACTGAGCCTCAGTTTTTTCATCTGTGAAATGGGCACAGTGACAAGATTTACCTTGTACGACTGTGGCAAGGATTTACAGGGTAAACTTATGGACAGCTCTTGCACAGAACTGGGCTACTGCTATCATCTTAAAAATAATAAACCCAGGGGATACTTTCCAAATTTCCAGTTTGGATAATTTCCAAATTTCTTGGATCATGGTGTTACATGTGGGAGGTTTTGGGAAGAGGCAAAAACAGCCAATTCCTCAAGGTGCTAGGCCTGCACTGTCCAGCATTTGAAACACGGCTAGTCCAAACTGCGGTATGCAGTGTGAAACATGCTAGATTTTCAAGACTGAGTAGGAGAAAAAGAATGTAACTATATGTAATAATAATGTAAAATACATTATTGACACATGGAAATGTTAATAGTTTGGATATAAATCAATAGCATTTGGGGTTAAATATAATTTACTATTAAAGTTCAGTTCATTTGTTTCTTTTTATTTTTAAAAATTTTTGGTCACACCCTGTGGCATGTGGGACCTCAGTTCCCTGACCAGGGATTGAACCCCTGCCTCCTGTGTTGGAAAGCAGAATCTTAACTACTGGACTGGCAGGGAAGTCCCTCTTTTTTATGTTTTAAATCACTTATGTCTTTCTTCCTTCTTCCTCCTCTGCTTCCTCTTTTCCTCCCTTCTCTTTTTTAACATGGCTACTAGAACATTTAACATTACAGAGGTGAAAAAAAAAATTACACAGGTGGCCTGCATCACATTTCTTTCGGATGGCGCTGGCCTAGAGAATTATCTCACTCCCCCCAAACTTCCATCAGAGGAATCTGCTGACCCCTCAGATATGGGGGCTTCCTGGCTCCCCTGTGGGAATTTGGGAGGCAGGAAAATTTGCTAACCTGTTGTGTACTTGCCAGGCATCATATCCATACTATCTCATTTAATTCTCCTAGCAGCCCCTGTGGGGGCAGGAACTATGTCTCTACCCATTTTCCAGAGGAAGCAATTGAGGCCAGAGAGGTGGAGTCACTGTCCGGAGTCCCTTAGCTGCGCCTCTGGGGAGGAAGCCCAGGAGGCCGGCTCCCCTGCCCAGGGATGTATGAGACTGGGGTTCGTACCTTGGATGATGGTGTGGTTGAGTGGGGGTGGGCAGGCTGGGGGGATGTCCACCGTGGTGTGGTCAGGTTTCCTGGCAGTCTTAGCTGAGTTGGCCTGGGTGCTGCTGGGGTTGGTGACGATAAGGCTGTTCTCAGGGGTCTTGGGGGGGCCGGGGTTGGACGGGTTCCCCGGGTTGTTGGCTGTCCGGCGACTGACGGCATTCTGAGGGTTGGTGGCCGTGGTGGTGGGGGCCGGTGTGGGGCCAGGGTCCATGCTGTTCCCCATCTTGGCTGGGCTCTGGGGCAGGCCGGCGTGGCTGAGGCTGTCGTGGGGACTGGCTGACTCCGCAGTGGCCAGTTTGTTGTTCTTCATGTTGTCGATATCCTCGGCCAGCGGGGGGTCTTGGCGGCCCAGGTCCTGCTGGATTGGCCGTGTGGTCGACAGGTTGGGGCCTGACACGGGGACCCCGGAGCCCTGGTTCTCTCTGCAGCAGGCAGGCCAACAAAAAAGAACCCGTGAGTGAGTTAGAACATAGAGGGGACATGTCTGGATCCTGCCTAAGATTCCATTGGCCATCGAGGGGCTGTGTTCTGAAATTCTCCTGTGCCTGGTCCATTCTTGTTAGGGATCAAGATGCCATGGGGGGGACTTCCCTGGTGGTCCAGTGGTTAGGCTCTGTGCTTCCAAAAAAGACCTCATGGGGATGTAAGTGCCCACCCTTGCAGGTTTCAGTGTGGTGTTTCTCCTGCCAGAAGGGCTGCTTCCTAGGAGATGAGGTTACTCCTTCACGGAGAAATCAGAGTGGAAAAGAACTTTCTGCCAGAGCCTCCATCTCTCCAATCCAAACCTTCCTGCTCCTGTCTCTGTGTCTCCCATTAGCTCCTTGGCAGGATAAGGACATACACTGCTTCCAGGGGTGGCTAAAGCAGAGCCATAAATACCACCTCTTTAGTGGTGGAAATGGTGCCTTTTTTTTGGCCCCATCACGTGGCATGTGGGATCTTAGTCCTCTGACCAGGGATCAAACCCTCAACCCTTACGGTGGAAGTGCTGTCTTAACCACTGGACCAGGAGGCAAGTCCCTCCCTCTGACTCTTCTGAAAGGCAACCCCTAATTCTGTACCCCATGCCCTTCATGTCTCCTCCTAAGAGCTCACACTCACGGAGTACTTGCTGTGTGCCAGACATGACATACGTCAGCTCATTTTCAAAAAAAACAGGGAGCGGGTAGTACCGTTATCCCCATTTTAAGATGAGGAAACCAAGGCCCAGAGACAGGAAGGGCCCTGCTTAGTTAGTTAGGTAGTTATGTAGTTAGTTAGTTAGTTATGTAGTTAGGCTACATAGTTGGTAGCAGACAGAGCTTGGACCCAGACCACATGGCTCCAGCACCCACGCTAACCCCCACCTGACCCTGCAGCTCTCTTACTAAGCTGTTTGAGATCTCCCAGGGGGTCAGCCCACAGTCGGTGGATGCAGGGAAGTCTTTGACACTTTCTGTAACCACCAATAGAGTGGGCCAGCCTCTCTTCTATTTCAACTCACTAACTTCTGGAGCAATCTTATGAGGTCCAAATGGCTACTGTGTCCATTACAGAGATGAGGAAACTGAGGCCCAAAGAAGCTGAGTCAGGTATACTAGAGAATGGTTTTGTCAGGCTATCTCCATCACACACTCACTCAAGAGACCAGAAACGAGCAAAAGACAGCCCTCAGATTGCATCCATTCATGGAACACCTGGGAGATTAGATGCAATCACAGGAACCAAGGCCCCTGGACAGCATGGGTTTGGTTCTCAAGGCCCAATCTGGAACCCTGAATCTATCTAACACTTAAAAATTTTTAAAAAGTCGGCCTCTGTAAATCAACTATACTTCAATAAAAAATAAAGCAATTATCCTCCGTTTAAAAATTCATAAAAAAAAGCTGACCTCCCCTGGAGGTCCTTCCACTGGCTAAACCACCAGTACCATCTTCCTTGTTTTAATTTTAGATTTTAACTTGCAAAAGTCCATGGTGTTTTTAACCAAGCAGAAGAAAGACGAGGTAATTTACTTTTGGGTTTGTGTCTCTGAGGCCTCGGAGAAGGCAGTGATACCTCACTCCAGTACTCTTGCCTGGAAAATCCCAGAGATGGGGAGCCTGGTGGGCTGCAGTCCATGAGGTCGCTAAGAGTCGGACACGACTGAGCGACTTCACTTTCACTTTTCACTTTCATGCACTGGAGAAGGAAACGGCAACCCACTCCAGCGTTCTTGCCTGGAGAATCCGAGAGATGGGGGAGCCTGGTGGGCTGCCGTCTACGGGGTCATACAGAGTCAGACACGACTGAAGCGACTTAGCAGCAGCAGCTCTGAGGCCTCACAGGGAGAAGGACAGGCCCAGGCCAATTCGTCACTTGCAGGTGCTAGGCTGACACTTCAGAAGACTGATTTGGCTTTGAGTCTCACCAAGGCCATTTTACTAGCTGTGCGACCCTCTGTAGCTTGAGTAACCTCTCTGAGCCTCAGTTTCCTCATCTTTTTTTATGCTTTGTCTGCGCTGGGCCTTTGTTGCTGTGGGCGGGCTTTCTCTGGCTGCAGCGAGTGGAGGCTACTCTAGTTGTG
The DNA here is from genome assembly GCF_002263795.3 of Bos taurus. NCBI lineage: Eukaryota > Metazoa > Chordata > Mammalia > Artiodactyla > Bovidae > Bos > Bos taurus. Next base: position 12,321,016 of record NC_037334.1, on the reverse strand, counting down.
GTGTGCAGGCTTCTCATCACAGTGGTGGCTTCTCTCGTTGCGGAGCACAGGTATGGAGCGTTCGGGCTCAGTAGTCTTGGCACACGGGCTTAGTTGCTCCGCGGCATGTGGGATTTTCCAGGACCACGGATCGAGCCCGTGTCCCCTGCATTGGCAGGAGGATTCTTAACCACTGGACCACCAGGGAAGTTCCCCGTACCCATCTTTTGGACAAAGGGTCTTTGCAGATGTAATGAAGGATCTTGAGATCAACTGGGATGAGGGTGAACCCTAAATCTAATGGCAAGCGTCCTTAGAAGACAAGGGGAGAAACACACACAGAAGAGAGGGCAGTGTGAAGATGAAGTCAGACTGGAGTGATCCTTCTATCGGCCAAGGGATCGCAAACACCAAGGATTGCCAGCAGCCCTGGGAAACTGACACTGATCCCTGGACACTGAGCATCAGCTCTGATGGTGTGGATTAAATGAAATAAATCTTAAACCAATATTTCCTCAACCTCTTCCACAGCCCACAAAGAGGTTGCTAATGCTAATCCCCTCCCGGTACCTTTTTAGAAGTTGGACATCAGTCAAAAAGCTGGTTGGGGATATTTTCTCATTTTATATATTGTTTTAAGCAGAGCTCTACCCAAAAGTGGGCTCAGTGAAGTTATCATTTCAAAGAGAATCTGAATCCTTTGGTCACCACCCAGAGAGACTGTACTAAATAACACAGCAGCTGAGACCACAGCGTGCCTTTTGTTAAAGGGACAGCCTCACGCACGGACCGAGAGCCCCTTGTTCAGATGGAAGGGGATCTGAGGGTCTTTTGTTTTGCCTTGTTTTTGTTTCTTCTGTTGGCTCTGCTTGCCATGGAGTTTTAACAAGCTCAGCCTGCAGAGGCCTATATCAGTCTCCAGGATGTTTTATTTCGAAGTGTCTCCAAGGAGAACTCAAAAGGGGCAGAAACTTTGAAGTCAGGCCCCTTCCCCCTTCCCTCTTGGGGATCTGCCATCATCTGCTTGCAATAGGCAACTGATTGCATAACGCCCGCATCCCGTTGCCAGCTGATCACTTCAGCATCTGGTTGCTAAGGATTACGGACAGCTTGCCCAGGGCATGCTCCAGTCCCTAGGTCCAGAGGATGGGTGGGCCTGCTTCCTTGTGGTCCACCGTCCTTAGGAGTGCACCTATTCACTCATTGAGTCCCCACGACAGCCACTATCTGAGATGCTGCCATTAGGATTAGGCTCATTTTACAGATGAGGAAGATGAAGCCCAGAGAGGTAAAGGCATGGTGTCACCCCGCTGGGAAAAGGCTGAGCTGGACTCTGGTCCTACAGCTCTTAAGCTACAGCACCATTCAGTGAAGACCATGGGGGCAATGGATGACTTGGGGTGCATGGGATCGAGGTGCTGAGGAGACTGGCCAAAGCAAATTGAGGATACTATAAGAATCAGTATTAAAAGACGGAGCCCCTCCTTTCACCCCATCCCATGAAGGATCAACTGTGAGGCTCAGAAGTCCAGTCTCTCTCTTCTTGCTCCTTTTGGGAAGTAGGTTGTCATGGTGATGGGAGCAGGTGGAACTAGTGTGCCAATAGCTGAGATATTAATTCTCGGGTGGTACAGGTCTTGGCAAAACGTCCTCTGGCTCAGCCAAATCAAGCAGGAGGCACTGCCTGGTTATCAGGGAGTGGTGGATGCCCTGCAATGCACAGATTTTTGCAGCGATTCAGAGAAAGCTCCGTTTTCATTTTGGTGGGCCTGGGGTGACACTGGGCTCAGCTGCCTGGTATGAGGAATCAGGGGCCAGCAACTGTTTAATAATACAAAACAGAATGTGCTCCACTCACTTTCCACTGGGGGAAGCCAGTTAAAGTTTCAGAGGAGGGGGACAGTTAAAGCTGAAGAGGAAGAGATGAAAGTAGAAATGTGGGAGCGGGGGGAAGGCTGGGACTACAGGAAAACAATTACACTAATTGTCAATGCTCTAGAGAATCAAAAACACAGAGCGTGTCTGGGGAAAAACCTAAGGAATGACAAGAGCAGAAATGCATGAGGCAGGACTGTTGGGGTCACTGGCTTTGTCATAATATAGAACTGAAATGTCTTTTTAGTATGCTATGTCCTTGAATAAAATTTTATCTTCACCATTCTTATTTTTTTTGGTCGTGCCATGCGGCATGTGGGATAATATTAGCTAAGATCGTTGAGACCTTATTCTCTACCACGCATTGTTCCAAATGCTATATGTGGATTTTTTTTTTTGGCTGCACTGCATGGCATGTGGAGTCTGAGTTCCCCTGATCAGGGATGGAACCCGTGTCCCCTGTAGTGGAAGTGTGGAGTCTAAACCACTGGACCACCAGGGAAATCCCTCTTTTTTTTTTTTTCCAAGCAGACGAATGGCTTTTCTTTTTTTTTTTCTCTTTAAAAGTGTCTGAATCTTTATGAAGTTTTATTTCCAGTGAGCATTAGAACCTTTTTTATCAGCCAAATGAATAACGCCTCTCCTGGCCAGAGCATTTGACACATCTATTAATAAAGGAGTGAGCAGAGCCCTCCTGGTGTGGATTTGGGGGTAGAGGTGGGGAAGTACTTGGAGAGAAGGGGGAGCAAGGGCCACCTGTGGGATTCAGGAAAGCTGGGTTATCACACTTCTACTATCAGCTGGCTCTCCGCTTCAGGAACACCTTTCCCTCTCTGGGCCTGTTTCCCCATCTGTAAAAAGAGGCAGTTTAAGTGAACAATCTAAAGGCTATGGATTTAAAGTTGGTTTTTATGTCAATTGATACAAGCGTCTTAATAGTAATGATGATGTAACAATAGAAAGAGCTAAAACTTATTGAATGCTTATTACTAGTGCTACTACTAAAAACAGTTAACATTTGAGTATCGAATAATCATATTCATACTAATAAGAGCTAATATTTCCTGAACCCTGATTATAAGCCAGGCACTATTTAAAGCATTTTACAAGTATTAACTCATTTGAACTTTATACCTATGCTAGGAGGTAGGTACCATTTTTAAAATATAATTCGTTTACTCCACAAGGCATGTGGAACCTCAGTTCCCTGACCAGAGAACGAACTCTCACCCCATGCAGTGGAAGCACAGAGTCTTAACCACTGGAGCAGCAGGGAAGTCCTGGTAGGTACCGTTCTTATCCCCATTTTACAGATGAGGAAATGGAGGCCCAGAGAGGGGAAGTAACACGCTGAAAGTCACACAGCTAGCAAGCAATGGGGCAGCAGTGTGACCTCTTGGCTCCAGGACCCTTGCCCTTCACCACCAGGCTGTGTTCCCTTTCTATCCTTGTCATTCTGCCTCCTTCAATGATAGGAGGAGGTATAAATATGAGGATGATAACAACAGGAATATTAGTTATATTAACAGCACCAGTGACCCATTGGTTCTTAATTATGGTGTGTGTCTGCTCAGTTGTGCCTGACTCTTTGTGACCTCATGGACTGTAGCCCGCCAGGCTCCTCCGTCCATGGAATTTTCCGGGCAAGAATACTGGCCAGGGTGCCACTTTCTTCTCCAGGTCTTAGTCATGGAGTCCTATGCTAGACTTTATTCCACCTAAATCCCCCTCCAGTGGCCTCCCCTTTCCCGGGAAGGACTCAAGATTCTACTGACCTATTATCGTCCCTTCAATTTCTTCCACTCTTTCCTTACCTTCCAAACTGAAAACTCGCCTCCTTCTGGTCCATCTTGGGGATTTTGCATATGTTGTTCTTAGCCTAGAACACTATTCCCTTTGGGGAACAATGGTTTTTCAGAGGGCTGTTGTGGAGCTATGTGGAGAACTAATGCCATAATAACTAGGGGGCACTGTGAACATTTAGGAAATGGGAGGCAGGTGTATAAACATCCTACCATGTGAAGGCAGTCTCCCTGGGGAAGAATTATTCTTTTTCCTTCACGACTTTCTAACGTCCCTCACACAGGTGAAAGATCTGCTTGTAATGATCGGAACCTTTAAGTTTTCTTTATTCACTTGTTTATTTGGCTGCCAGGCCTTAGTTGAGGCACGTGGGATCTTTAGTTGTGGTATGTGAACTCTTAGTCGCAGCAAGTGGGATCGAGTTCCCCAACAAGGGAGCAAACCCAGGCCCCCTGCACTGGGAGCACAGAGTCTTAGCCACTGGACCCTGGACCACCAGGAGGTCCCTGAGCCTTGAGTTTTAACCTAACTCTGTTTTACAGATCAGCATAAAGTATTTTTTTTGGTCACACCGTGTGGCATGGGGGAATCTTAGTTCCCTGACCAGGGCTGGAACCTCTTCCCCCTGCAGTGAAAACTCAGGTTCTCAATCACTGAACTACCAGGGAAGTCCTGCTGCATGTTTTAAATACTCATTGCATCTTCCTGGAATGCAAGTATTAGACAAACTGAAGGAAGAGTAGACTAAGTCACGCGGAACTTCACCATTTTGGAACATCTCAACACTGATGGTAACTCCCTCATGTCATTTGAATTGTTGGCACCCTGAGGCAGCTAGCATTTGCACCTATCGCATTCATGGTGATTCTGTGCATAGGTGCCTGCATCAGAATTGCTTCACTCTGGGGGACTTCCCTGGCAGTCTAGTGGTTAAGAATCCACCTTGTAATGCAGGGGATGTGGGTTCCATCTCTGCTTGGGGAACTAAGATCCCACATGCCATGGGGCAACTAAGCCGGTGTGTGGCAACGACTGAACCCGAGCACTCTGGAGCCCGTGTGTCACAAGAGAAAAGCTGGCTAACTGCAACGGAAGATTCCCCCTCCACCATCACCCCTGCCCTGGCCACAGCCAAATAAATAAAAGGTGGTGGTTAAGTCATTAAGTCGAGTCCAGTTGTTTGGGAACCCATGGACTGTAGTCTGTCAGGGTTCTCTGTCCGTGGGATTTCCCAGGCAAGAATACTGGAGTGGGTTGCCATTTCCTTCTCCAGGGGATCTTCCTGACCCAGGGATCGAACTTGGGTCTCCCACATTGCAGGTGGATTCTTTACCATCTGAGCCACCAGGGAAGCCTAACACTTAAACCATGCTGCCTGGCAATTATATCTCAATAAAACCTGAGAAAAAGAATACCTAATGTCAAAAAAAGAAAACACGGAGACTTAGAAAAACTGTTTTTCTTTTTAAAAAAGAAACAACCAAGATGATGTCCTAGTGGCAGGTGATAGAAAAGAAGAGGATGCTAATTAATAAAAGATCATTGGCTGTTTCAGCATTTAAGTTTTTGGGTTCCTCAATATACAAACACTGTAGGATCTTCTAGGTAGTGTTACGGAATATTGTTATAAAAAAGAGAGTGCCATTTCTGATTGGGTGAGGTTCTGGCTTGGGAGATGCCTCCAAAAGCCTTGAACCTTGCTCATCCTTCAATTCTGACCCAGAGTGGCTTTTTCAACAACCGTTCCCTGCCCCCCCACCCCCCAGCAAAATAATGTAAGGTGAAAAAATGATTGACTCAGTAACAGCTAAAAGGATCTAAATTTCCCAAGCACTTACGTGTCGGTTGCTTTCAGGCCCTTTCCATCTACTACATCATTTAATTCCCGGAATGACTCAATCCCACTATCTCCATTTTACAGATTGAGAAAACTGAGGCCCAGAGACGTGGAGTCCCTTGGCCAAGGCGACCCGCAAGCACATGGAAGAGCCATACCATTCTGGGGGAGAGTTTTTGTAGTTTCCCTGATACAAGGGCGTGACAGTTTGCAGCTTCTGGAGCCAGATGACCTGGGTTCAAGGCTACTTATTAGATGTGTGACTTTGGGCAAGTCAGCTCTGTTTCCCCATCTGTGAAATGGGCTATGGCAATGCCATCTATCTTTGCGGGTTGGTAAGAGGAGGAAATTAGCGGCTAGGGAGAGTACCAGGTAGCTAGCTGATACTCCTTGGGTTTCATCGCTTCCACTTACTTCCTCCTGCGGTGCCTGCGCTCCTTGTCCTCCCTGCGCATGTCCGCGTCGTACGCTGGGGGAGGGCCATGCCGGTGCCGCCGCCTCCGCTCGCCGCCGCCGTCTGGGCCCTCGCTCTCGCCCTCGCCGCCCCGGGCCGGCCGGCTGCCCTCGCGGTGCCGGGACCTCCGATCGGCCTTGTCGTCCGGGGCCTCGTCGCCCGGCCTGCGGTGCGCCCGGTGCCGGCGGGGCTCTCCGTCGGCCCCGGTGCGCGGGGACCCGCTGCGGCTCTCGCGGCTGCCCGCCTGCCGGTGCGCGTGCCTCCGGTGCGGGTCGCCCGCCTTGCCCCGCTCCGCCTCGCCCTCCCAGAACCCCGGCTGCTCCAGGCCGCCCTCCCGGGCGTGGTGGTCCGACTCGCGACCGTAAGGCCCCTCCCGGCTCAGCTCGGCTTCCTGGCTGCCCGCCCAGGGCCTCCGGGTGTCCAGGCCCACGGAGCTGCTGGGGTCCCGGGCCCGGTCGTGGTAGCGGGCCTGTTTCCTGAGGAAGTCCTCGGCTCGCTGCTGCCCGAGGCGCTGGTCCACCGTGGGCTCGGCCGCCCGGCTCTTGTTGGTGTTGTTGTTACGGTTCTCCTGGGGGTCGACCACCAGCGGCCGGTCCAGGTGGGTCTTCATGTCGGGCCGCAGGTGGCGAGCGTAGGAGGCCTTCCAGCGCTCGTCTGGGTCCATCTCGTTGTAGAGTGCCTCCCGACTGGCCAGAAGATTCTGCTTCCTCATCTCGCTTGTCCGCTGCTCCCACACCGACTTGGCGGGCTTCTGGTTCTTCTGTTGCTCCTTCCTGTAAAGAAATCGTGCCGGGGTTATGGAACTGCTGGGCGTCGTGGCCTGCAGGGGCCACTCAGGCCAACAGGTGTGTGGGCCCCGGTGGAGATCTCAGCTCAGTTAGGTATTTCCACCTTGGTGGATGTCTTGCTCCAAGTGGGCATTTTCACCCAAATACCTATCTCAGTGGGCATCTTGACCTAGGTAGGCATTTCTGCTCAGGCAGGTACCTTGGCCCAGACAGACATCTTGACCCAAGTGGGCATCTCTGCCCAGGTGGGTATAACGACCCAGTGGGCATCTCCACCTGTATCGGTACCTTGGCCCAGAAAGGCATGTTGACCTGGGTAGGGGGAGGTCTCTTGGACCAGGTGGGATATCTTGACTTGGCTGGGTATCTCCACCCAACTAGGTGTTGTAACGTGTGTGGAAAACTCAACCTGGCTGGTCATCTCAGCCTTACAGGAGTCTCAGCCCAGGTGGGCATCTTGGGTATCCTGGCTTGGCTGGGCATTTCGTCTAATGGGGGTCTCAGTCAGGTGTATGTTCATCGACTGACCTCTCTATTCCTCTTCAAGTTGTAGTACAGGGCCCCTGGGGGCGGTCCTGATGTTCAGAATACTCTTAATCTCTGAGACAGCCAATCATAATGAACACTGACCTGCAGCAGGTTCTGGAAGCCCTCGCATAGGCACTTGGGAGTCTTGAGACAGTGTCTCTATGGAGATGGTGAAAAACACCAGTGGGATTGTTGCTGGGGGTGCCAACTGAAGCCCTCAAACATTCAGATTTTTCCAGGCATTCTGTGTGTATCTATATTTGTATACAGACCATCACCTCCTATGGGCTTCCATGTCTGAGCATGTATCTCCCTGTGTTCTCCTTTCACAGCCACCTCCTTGCTTTCTGGGAAAGAAAGCCCCCTCTACATTGTCCAGTGATGCACTGCCCCACAGTGTTGCAAAGTCCCGGGACTACCCAACAAAGGCACGATTCAGAATATCAGTGTATCAGTCTTCTTGCCTGGAGAATCCCAGGGATGGGGGAGCCTGTGGGCTGCCATCTATGGGGTCGCACAGAGTCGGACACGACTGAAGTGACTTAGCAGCAGCAGCAGTGTTAATGAATCTTTCTTTAATCAAAACACCTTAACTCTCACCACCTGACCACCTCTGATCCACTAGCAAATTCTGGTTCACTCTTACCTTCACGATCTGTCTACAATTCAGCTATACCCATCACCTGCTCTGGCACCACCCTGGTCCATTCCTTATTATCTCTTTTGCAGGGAACAGTGCAGTCCTTTCCAACCTGGTCTCTTGCCCTTGCTCCCCTGATAGTACCTAGAGGGCACCTGAGTCCCTGTTCCTCCTTAAGAACTGTCCATGTGTCTCCCCTGGCTCAGAACAAAATTCTCTGTCTTCCCCACTGCCCAAAAGGCCCTACAGGATCTGTTCATCACCTGTCTGCCTCTACCTCCTGCCACTTCTCCACCCCCACTCACTCTACTTTAGTTACATGGGCTTCTTTCTGGTACCCTAACCACACTGGCACGTTCCTGCCTCAGGGCCTTTGTACATGCTGTTCCCACTGCCTGAGATGAGCTCCTCCCTCACCTTCTTCAGGCTTTGTCACCTGAGACCACCCCTGACAATTTCACTTAAATCATAACGCTCATCACTCCTAGCCCTCCCTATACACCTCAACCTCTTTTTAATGCTGTATTTTCAGCAACAGTGTCTGGCACAGAGTATGTGTTTATTAACTATTTCTTGACTGAAAGTGGGTGGGAGGGCAGAAGTACTTTTTCCTAAGGCTCAACGCAGTTAGGGACTGCTCCCTGCCCCCAAATCCTTGACTGGGAGGGTGCAGAGGCTGAGGAGCCCAGAGAGCATCTCAGAGTTGGTGGCACTTACACAGCTATGGACATGTTGGCTGCAGACAGAGGACTCACTTCTGCCACCTCTTTGGCTTTCTGGAGGGCGAGTTTCTGGTTGGCAGCCTCTTCTTCTTCTTGTTCATCCTAAAAGGCACATAGGATCCCTGTTCACAAACTATGAACTGGGCCTTGGGGCTGCATCTCTGACCCTACTGTTAACCAGGGGCATCATTTGAGATATTTACAAACAGGTCTGGCTTGGGTATCAACCAATCAGAGCTGAGGCCCCCTAATCGGAATGTATACTCATTGGTTAAGTGTACTGCTATCCCCTTCATGTCCAGGCTTGATATCCAGCTCATTCTGAACCCTATTTTAACACACAGAAGAAAGGAAAAAGACTGCCTTCCTTTCCCACAATGGAGATTTTTCTGTAACTCTGTCTCAGTGAGCTGGAAATTAATGCAAAGATTTTCCTCTCATTCTACTTCCTGGGTCATTTAAGCTCTCTGAACCAAGACTTTAAATAAAACACCAATAAGCCCCCACGTGCAGAAAAATCTGGCACCCACAGCCCATCCCATGCACTGCCAACAGCCTCCAGAAGGGGAATCAGGAGAGGAACTTAGATTCTCAGCCGGTTAGGTTCAGAGAGGAGGAGGATGGGGGAAGATGTTTTATAAAATACATACAGAAAAAGACGTTTTGGGGCTTTAAATCCTTCTTCAGCCTTCATGCAGGGCCTCATTCGTAAAACAGAAAAGCCAACAAAGAAAAAGCAAAGAAAAAGCAACGAGAAAGAAATGGCCAGAGACAAACCCGCCAATAAGCAAGATCATGCAGTGGCAGGGCACCTCTCCCACTGCGCTGGGATCTCTGGGGCAAGAAGCAACCTTACCACCTCGGAAATGGTCAGATCAGGACACTCTGTGTCAGTGACAACACAGGGGTGGGACTCGACTGGCCACCCTGCTCTCCCAAGTCCACCCCTCTTTCTGGCATCACATCCAAGCATTTCTGAGAGCCGAGTCCCTGGACTACTTGCCTCGGATACACTGCAAATGCACAAATGCAGATTCCCAGGCCTCCTGAAGAACCTGGCCCGGGCCCCAGCACCTGCGTTTTCAACAAGCTCCCAGGTGAGTCTGAAACACGCTCGAGTTCAAGCCGTGCAGCATATGGTTAGAAGCACAAATTCTGGATCCGTCTGGATTCAAATAGCAGCTCCTCCACTTTCTGCTTACCTTGGACGAAGTCTTTCTTTGTACCTCACAGTCTTCCTCTAAAATTTCAACTCCTAGACTTCCCTACTTCATATTTCTCCTTAGCACTTATCACTAGCTGACAAGTTTCTTTCTCGTCTATCTCTTCTGCTAGAGTATCAATGAAGGCAGAGGTTTGTCTTGTTTTATTCCTGGCTATTTCCCTGGCCCCTAGACCAGGCCCTGTTCACAGCAGGTGCTCAATAAATGCTTTTCAATGAATAACAAAGTCTGTAAAATGGGGCTCAGAGAATTTGCCTATGAGGTTTTCTGTGAGGGCTAAATGAGATAAAAACCTGTCTAACAACAAGGTCCTATGATGTAGCACAGGGAACTATAGTTAAAACCTTCTAATAAACTATAATAAAAATATGAAAAATAATCTATGTTTGTAACTGAATCACTTTGCTGTACACCAGAAACGAACACATTATAAATCAAATATACCTCAATCAAAAAAATTAACCACATCAGGGGCTGAGTGGGGTCCCTGCCACATTTTAAATGCCCAAGAAATGCTTGTGGAATAAACGAAGGGAAGAATGAGGGTCTGGATGACATTTCACAGGCGATGAGCTTTCTCCCTCTCTTTTCCCACCCTCCTGGGGCACCCCCTCCCCGACGACAGCCCTTGAGGATGGGGTCTTGGAACCTAGATGAGCTCATGGTTAAAATCAGCCCCTAACAGTGACACCAGTCAGCCCCATGGTGGCCAGGACTGTGGCCGTATGCTAGGGGGTGGCAGAGATTTCCGTCTTTCCTCCAGTTAGGGCTGGGCCTGGGAAACTCTCTCTCCCTCCTGCCATGGCTGGCAGATGGACGGTTGGCAGTCTTCTCAGTTCAGTTCGGTTCCCTGAATATGGCCTGTGTACCTTAAGGCATGGGGGATGGGGCGGTGAAGCTGAGGCAGGCCCCAGGCCTGGCCCTCCTGAATGATTCTGCATATGTTCTCTTAATGTGATAGGGCTGCAGGTGAAAGACTTGGGCTAGACCACGACCACCTCCTAGCATGCCTTTGTTCCAGACAGCTTCCCCTCAAACTGCAAAAGGTGCTCGGCTTCCCTTGTGCGGTGCAGTACCCGTTCAACCCTTCCTAGCAGCCCTGCTCAGGGGCTATCCCGAGGGCATAAGCTGTGTTCCTGAAAGCAACGTTGCCTTCTCTGTGCCTAGCTGAGGTGGACCTGAATCCCAGGGAGTACAGGGCTGCCCTAAGGGCATTTGGCATAAGATTTTGCCCAAATAATCCAATACCACTGACCATGAATGAAAACTGGGCTGCTTCCTCACATGAACAGTTCATACCCCCACACCCCAAATTCCTTTCTGATTTCATTTACTGTGCTCTGCTCTTTGAGGGATCACACCTCTGCTCTTTCAGTTCCTAGCTATGTGGCAAGGTCCTGGCCTCTCTCGGCCTCAGTTTTCCCATCTGCAAAATGGGGATAACAGTTACTCCCTATCTCATGCTTTCTGGTGTCTGCCATACGAGAGGGGCCATCACGTTTCCTTTGGTGGTTGTTAATTTTTATTTTGATCGTTACCTGCTCAGCTGGGGCTCAAATGAAAGTTGGCAGGGTGTGTGGGTAAAGAACTCAGGCTCTGGAACTTGCCAAGTCTGGGTCTGAATCCTAGCCTTCCCTTTCCCAGCTCTGTAAAATGAAGAGCTGTAGCTCCGGATCTCTGGTCATGCGAAGTGACTTACAAAGGTTCCTGTTATTGATCACTTCCTGTATGCCCCAAATTATGCTGAGCTCCTGACATGTATAGCATGATGCTTTAAATAATAGCAGCTGTCATCATCCCATCTGGGGTCAGTGATTCTGCCTTTCTGAACCTCAGTCCCCTCTTCTGCCAAAGGGAAATGACAGTTACACCTGGAACCATGAGCATCATATAATTCTTTACTGCTGCTGCTCAGTGGTGAAGTCCGGCCAGTTCCCAAGCTCACGGGGACACACACTGAGCCTCAGAACCTTGTCTGGGCTACTCTCCATCTGTCCCCTCCTTCCGGGTTTAGGGTGCTGACAGTGCCTGCTCGCCTGGAGGCTGCCGCATTCCTTGGAAGCCCCTCGACACTGCCCACTCCCTATAAACGGGCACTCTGGTGGAGTTTGCCATCTGCTTCCTGCAGCAACCCTGCTGCCTTAACCACCCCCACCTCCGCCCTCCTTAGCTGAAGAAGCCACTTGATGAGGGACAGTCTATTTTGGGGGTGGGGGAGGAGGTGCCTTTCTCCCTGGCACAGTGAAGCCGGGACAAAGGCTCTGACCCCAGCTCCTGTCCCCCTACCCCACCCTACCCCCTGCCTGGCACGGTCCTGATCTGCCATGAGCAGGTGGTAACTTTGCACAGCAACATTCTCCCACCAACTCCACCTTGGTGAGCTCCTGGGCGTTAGCCAGATTATCCACCGCGATGGCCAAGAACACGTTCAGGAGGGTGTCTGCAAACGCTGGAGTTAGGGAAAGCATTGCCACATGAACCCTGATATCTGGGACTCCTGAACCCCTCCCTTATGCTTCCCCTGCTCTCCCTGAGGACCCGGGCTCATCCGCCCCCCCAGAGGATACAGTTCCCGAAGAGCGTCAGCACGATGAAGTAGATGGAGAACACCATGCCGCCTTGCACGCCCCCCTGAGACTTGATGCCGTCATACATGACCTCGTTCCAGTCTTCGCCCGTCAGGATCTGAAAGGGGAGGGAGAAACACACAGCCAACCCCCCCTCAACCTTGGGCCCCTCAGAGATGCAGCTGTGGAGCCGGAACCTGGCGTGTGGGCCCTTTCTCGGCCCGTGTCTCTGGGTGGGGATGGTCTTGGCCGTTTGCGAGAGGAAAGGGCTGTCCTTGCGTGGAGGAGCTCTCAGCCTGTTCTAGCAAAAAGTGACCCTGGAAGAGGAGTTTCAGATCTTTCTGGTTTTCTCTGATATGATAGGGAGATTTTGCTATAGGCTGAGTCGTATATGTTGAGGCTATAAACCCTCATGTGATGTTATTTGGAGATGGGAGGGAATTAGGATTAGCTGAAGACATGATGGTGGGGCCCTCATGAGGGGATTGTGTGCTCAGTCGTGTCCAACTCTTTGTGACCGCCATGGACGGGAGCCTGCCAGGTTCCTCTGTCCATGGGATTTTCCAGGCAAGAATACTGGAGTGGGTTGCCATGCCCTTCTCCAGGGGATCTTCCTGGCTCAGGGACAGAACATAGATCTCCTGCATTGGCAGGCGGGTTCTTTACCACAAGTGCCACAATGAGGGGATTAGTGCCTTTATAAGAAAAGACAGCAGAGAATTTGGTCTCTCTCTGCCTCTCTGTCTCCCTCCCTCCCCCTGCTGTGTGTGAGAGAAGTGACAAGGCGGTTGTCTACAAGCCAGAAGAGAGTCCTCACCTGGAATCAACCCTGGATGCACCCTGATCTACCTCCAGCCTTCAGAACTGTGAGACGTAAATTTCTCTTGCTATATATCCACAGGTACTTCTGGACTGCTGTATCTGGGGGTGGGGATGGTGGTGGTACAGGTGATCAGAGGAAGCCTCAGGTAAAGAGACGCAAGTGCTGGCAAACAGGCAAGATGCTGACGTGTATGGGAAGGGCTAAAGGGATGTGTATGCAGGATCTACACGGTTGTTAAAAAAATATCCAGCTTCCCTCCTTTGCATTATTTCCATGAAAGTGAAAAAAAGTGAGAGTGTTAGTTGCTCAGTCAAGTCCAGCGCTCTGTGACCTCATGGACTGTAGCCTGCCAGGTTCCTCTGTCCATGGAATTTTCCAGGCAAGAGTACTGGAGTGGGTTGCCATTCCCTTCTCCAGGGGATCTTCCTAACCCAGGGATCGAACCTGGGTCTCTCCTGCATTGCAGGCAGATTTTTTACCATCTGAGCCACAAGGGAAGCCCCATTATTTTCATGAGGATAAAGTAAATATGAAAGAACTCCAAAGATGTTAATCCATTAGGTAGGGTTTTGCAGTCTTGGCACTGCTGGCATTTGGGAACTTCCTCTTGTCCTGTGCACTGCAGGGTATTAAGCAGCATCCTTGGGCTCTACCCATTAGATGCCAGTAACACCCCCACACCCCACTTGCGACAACCCTAAAATGTTTCCAGATACTTCTAGGTGTCCTTGGGGGACAAATACCTCTTGGGCAACAAGCCCTGTGCTGAAGACATATGGGCGGTGATGACTACTATCGATAATCATTGATGTAAAGGCTCAGAATTTCATGGATGGTTTCCCTTTCCAAGCCCCTGTCTACAGGTCTCATTCAGAAGTTCCCCTTCCCCCAGGAGAAGAGAGGAGTGAAGTCACATTTTCCCATAAACTTTCTGTTCTCTAAAGAGACAGAACCCACATGGAACGGCTCTGGAAGTCCCAGCTTGGCCAGTTCTAAACCTTGGGGCATGTGCCTACATGGGTGCAGAAGTTGGTTTGGCGGGACCACCCACGGTCAATCTGTCTGCTTTGGAATACGGAATTGGGGTGTCTTCCAGTCACGGGGAAGATGGTGTATTATCGATGTCTATTATTTTCTATATTCTGATGCTTTGACATATGGGAGGGGTCTTACTGATCCTGGGGGGAGTCAGGACTAGCTAATTCTTAGAGTTAGTAAACAATTTGCCTGTGGGTGTGGTTTAAAAAATGAAAACCAACCAATTCAGAGCCCACACTCCAAACCATCTCCACTACTGGGCTCTTACACTTAGGCCAATATTCTACTGTTGGAATTAGCCCAGGGTCAGGTTCCATATAACTCAAGACAGCTCCAGGACTTGCCGAAATTATTCAAACTAGCCAATCCTAAGCCTGATTAACCTGCCTTACCCATTTCTTCCTGTGGAACAGCCACAATAAAGGCTCCTGCCCACATTTCCTGTCCCCCTCCTAATGAACCCTGGTGCTTCTCCATGGGGCCCTGCATTCATGGGACTGGGTGAAGGTTGTACCTGAAAAACTGTCATTATTGCTGCTGGAAAAGTGTCGAAGTTGGTAGGAGGAGTCCCTTCATCGAAATTAAACCTGTGGAGAGGGCACAAACATTTCACGTTGGTCCCACCCTAGGCGTGTGAGGGCTTGGCTCAGTATCTTGTTTCCAGGGCAACATCGCCAGCATCTCTGTTTCCCTTAGAAAGACATACTGAGTGGTACCCAGGGCCCTGCCCATCTGGGTGGGTGCACTGGGCATCATCCAGGCCATGAGGAAGGCAGACTGTGTGGTGCAGGTGGGCCTGGGTCTCTGGAGGCAGTGAGCAAGGTAAGGGTGGGAGGCCCTGGGCTGGACCCCAGGGAAGCAGAAGTCAAGAGAAGCTGCTGAGCACTTACTGGCCGCCAAAGAGTTGCATTCCCAGAAGGGCAAAGACGACGATGAATAGGAAAAGGAGGAACAACAGGCTGATGATGGATTTCATGGAGTTGAGAAGAGAGACGACCAGGTTCCTGAGAGATGCCCAGTACCTGCCAAGAGAGGCCAGGGTTGGGGTATGGGGGTCAGGCTGGGGCCAGGGTGGCAGCAGCTGAGCCCATCTTCCCAACATGGGAAGGAGGTGACCCCGCCCCAGCCCCCATCCCCACCTTGGGATGCCAGGGAACCCAAAGACTTACTTTGTGACTTTGAAAATACGCAATAACCTGAGGGCTCGTAACACACTGATTCCAAAGGATGTGCCGGGTTTTATGACAGCCCAGATGACCTCAAAGATACTCCCGATGATGACCTAGAACAGAGGATCCCGGTCTTGTGTCCATGCTCCTTGCAAATGTGCCTGGGTCTGGACCTTGCAGGAACCCAGTCCAACTCCCCCCACTCAAATGAAATCATAGCGAGTGTCTCACACGCCTCTTATCCCTTCTCTTTTTAAACTTATTAACATGAGTGCAAAGAATTCCTGAAACATAATTACAAAGTGAATGCCCATGCAACCACCATCTGCGTCGAGAAATAGAGCATGTCAGCACCCTGAAAGCCTCTGGGGAACCCTAGACATAGCCACCACCCTGAATTTTATAATAACTATTTCCTTGCATTAAAAAAATTGAGGTGAAATTCACACAACAGAAAATTAACCAGAATGGTTCATTTAAAATAATGCACGATTCAGTGGCATTTAGCATGTTCACAGTGTATAACCATCACCCTTCTCTACTTTTGAAACATTTCCATCGCTCCCAGAGGAAACCCTGGACCCATGAGCAGTTGCTCTCCAGCCCCCTCCTCCCAGCCCCTGGCAACCTCTAATCTACTTTCTGACTCTGGAGATTTGCCTGTTCTGGATATAAATGGAATTACGTAATACGTGACCTTTTATGTCTGGCTTCTTTGACTTATGTTTTCGAGGTCTTTGCCTTAAAGTGTTCAAGGATCCTCTGAAATCCATATAGCTTGGTCTTGTCCGTCTGAACTTTCATGAGCAGAATCATGCTATATGGACTAGTTCTGCCTCCTGTGCGATACCATGTGGCTGATGGGTGTGGCTACTGTTGGCTGCCTCTCGCTGGTGCAGAGAACTGCATTATTTATATACAACTTATTTATCCACCCTACTGCAAAGGGAGATTTGGGTCATTTGGCTTGGGACTAGTGAAGCCGCTCAAGGCATTGTTGTATATGTCTCTTAGGTGTCCGCATAAGTTTCTCTAGAGTGAATCCCCAGAAGTGGATTTGCCAGGTCATCCTTTACTTTCCAAAATGGGTCCGTAAATTTCCCCTTGCACTGGCAGTGGTTGGGGAGGGTTCTGGGAGCTCTGTATCTTCATCAAAGTTGGGGATTATCCTCTGATTCCTTTTGCACTCAGCAGGATCTGTCATACCCAGGCGTGACCCTACTTCTCTCTCTCCTGTGTCCCCAGGTATCAACCATTCTAAGCACATCAGCTGGGGAATGAACTCCTTAGAAACCAGAGCACTTACCCCACAATCAAAACAGTTGAAGGAAGAGTGGAAGTAAGGCCGCGTCCCAAGCCCGTACATTTTTATAAACATTTCGGACATAAAGAGTCCTAAGAAAATGAATTCTGCATAGTCTAGAAAGGGAGGGGGGAAAACAGAGAGGAGATTAGATTTGTGCTAGGTGGCTCTGACGTTCCTATTAAGTGAAACTTGGCTGGTGGGTTCCTGGGTGCTTACTATGGTTTTTTAAAAATTAATTAAGAAAATTTAAAATTGAAGTATACTTGTTTCAGGTATGGGCTTCCCAGGTCGCTCAGTGGTGAAGAATCTGCCTGCCAGTGTAGGAGATGCAAGTTCGATCCCTGGGTTGGGAAGATCCCCTGGAGAAGGAAATAGCAACCCACTCCAGTATTCTTGCCTGGAGAATCCTATGGACAGAGAAGCCTGGTGGAGTGTAGTCCATGGGGTTGCAAAGAGCTGGACACGACTGAGCAACTGTACACGCACGCTTATTCCAGGTATATATAATTGAATCAGAAAAGTGATACAGTTATACATACATACATATATGTGTGTGTGTGTGTAGATATTCTTTTCCATTATAGGATGCTACAAGGCATTGAATATAGTTTCTTATGCTATACAGTAGAGCCTCATTGTTTATTTTATACATTTTCCTATGTTTTTAAAATGAGCAAGCAATTATACTCCAATAAAAATTAATTAAAAGGAAACGAATGAATGAACTAACTGGCTAATAACTAACTCTATAACTAACAAAGTACTATTACTAAGAATTATGTAATAATACATAAGAATTATGACTCAACTGCTTTTATATGCTTGAGCTCCAAAGGACTGATAGAAATATTAATGGAAATCATAACAGTGTCCTATTTGTAATCCTCGTGTTAGGGACTTAGTTGGGAGTGCCAAAGGCAACCAATCTAAGGCATGGCTTTTCTCCCAACTAGGAAAACTCATTGGATATCCCCTAGAAATCCTGTCTTGCTAATGTCTAAAAGTCTTGATGTAAGACAAAGCCTTTTGTTTTTCAATGAGAATGCATAATGGTGAAAATTTTGCCTTGGGAAGAGGTAACTATGAGTATTTGTTTGCTCCAGCAAAGAAACGGTTAATAGCAATTCCTTTTCTAAGAGGGTTTTCTTGGTAGGGTAGGAAGATGAGTGGTCAGGAAGGGCGTGAGCAGTCACCTTTCAAAGGGGAAAGAGAGGTAAGGAGAGATTCTGAGAGGAAGAAAGCATATAGAAATCGAAGACAGAGGCCTCAAACTTCTAAGAATTCCATTCTGGTCACATAGCTAGCTCTGTTTGAAGGTGAAGAGTATTTGTTATATCACGCATATCACTCTCTTTTAAAATGGTATAAGACTTTTTTCTAGTTCTTTGTGATTTTATTCTGGCTGTGCCACGCAGCTTGTGGGACTTTAGTTCCCTGACCAGGGACTGAACCTGGGCCCTCAGCAGTGAAACTGCTGAGTTCTAACCACTGGACCACCGGGGAATTCCGTAGTATATCATTCTTAAATCAATTTTAACAAATTTATTTATTTATTGGGCTGTATTGGGACTTAGTTGTAGCACGTGGGATCTAGGTCCCTGACTGCCTGCACTGGGAGTGCTGAGTCTTAGCCATTGGATCACCAAGGAAGTCTCTATATCCTTCTTTTAAGAGGTGATTTGAACTGACTGTCAAGGTCTTTCCCACTCATTCATGATTACTGAACCTTCCCTTAGTTTTAGGACCCCAGGGAGCTTTCAGTGTCTGAGGGAAACTCTGGGGTCTCCAGAGCCCCCAAGACTGAAACGTCAGTGAGGAAATCTGTCTGTAACATCTGATGCATTCCAAAAGCCCCCAGAAGAAATTCGGGGAGGACGTAAGAATTTCCAAGATGCTTGTTTCCCAGTTACCATGGAATCATGAGAGTTGGTGACACACAAGACCTGAGAGAATTACTGATCTCTAAGCACTGGTGGATCTGGAAGAAGTTTCAGTGTCATCAAATCCAATTTCTCCCAAGTATAGAAGAGAAATGTGAGACCCAGAGAAACGACTACACTTCATTGATTACAACACATATTTTTGTTCATGTTTTGACATCTCCGAAACTGGGGTGTAATTTAAAACTAGCCTGCCCTAGTTTAGATGGCAGCATTGTTTCATTTCTTAGTGGCACATAAAATAAAAATAAAAGAGTGCCATATAATTGACGAGGTGGCTCAGTGGTAAAGAATCTGCCTGCCAAGCAGGAGACCTAAGTTCAATCCCTGGGTTTGGAAGATCTCCTGGAGAAGGAAATGGCAACCCAATCCATTGTTCTTTTTTTAAAAAAATCATTTATTTATTTGGCTGTGCTGGGTCTTAGTTATGATGTGTGGGGGCTTCTCTCTAGTTGTGGAGCATGGGCTTATTTGCCCTGTGGCACGTGGGATCTTAGATCCCTGACCAGTGATGGAACCCGTGTCCCTTGCATTGGAGGCGGATTCTTAACCACTGGACCACCAGGGAAGCCCCCACTGCGTTGTTCTTGCCTGGGAAATCCCATGGACTGAGGTACCTGGCGGGGTACAATCCACGGGGTCGCAAACAGTCGGACACATCTAGCAACTAAACGGCAGCAGCAATAACTGAAGATGTCTTCATTTGATGGATAATGGTAATAATTTGTCCAAGGTCACATGGAGAGTTGGGGGCAGAGCAGGCACTGAGAACCCAGGGTACCTGATGATCACGGCAGGGATGTACCATCAGATATAGCTTGGGTTCAAATCCTGGCTACATCATTAACTAGCTGTGTGACTCTGGGCAAGTTACTTAACCTCTCTGGGTCACAGTTTTCTCAACTGGAAATTGATAATTAAAGGACGTTTATAGACAGAAAGGCCCCAGGCAGGCAGGAAGTCTCAACCCCCTGTTCCCCAACCAGGACAGACAAAGCAAGGTGATTAGTGGGGACAATATGGGAGATTAAAAATAGGCTATCCGAGGAGGTTAAGACAAAAAGTAAATAGTTCTCATTTGTAAGAGACTCCAGGGGGACCAAATGCAATTACTAAGGTTGGAACTAGGTCAGGGCTCTCGGAAGGAGAACTGGCCCCTGGGGAGTGTCCTGGGGGGGTGGTCAGCCAACGTGACTGGGAACAATAAGGGTTACAAGGGGACAATGACCTGCACCAGACACCCAGGCCTCATGAGGCTGAAGACTTGATTTCTCCAGTGGTTGCGTGGGTTAATCTGAACCAGGTCAGAAGGGCAGAGAATCTACAGACCTAATTCAGACAAGCCAAAAGATGCAGGAGGAGGGCAACCAGCAGGCAAAAAGGTTTTGGGGAGTCCTCACTTGGGGCCCATACGCCAGAGCCAAGGCATCCAATTGCCTTCCTCACTTTCCAGCCACTACCCTTGTTGAATTCTCAGAGCTCTTTACTTTTTAAGCCCTGCTCATAGATCTTCCCTCCTTTCCTGCTTCTCCCCGAACGTGGTCAACAATTTTGATACTGCTGCTGCTGCTGCTAAGTCGCTCCAGTCGTGTCCGACTCTGTGCGACCCCATACATGGCAGCCCACCAGGCCCCCTGCCCCTGGGATTCTCCAGGCAAGAACACTGGAGTGGGTTGCCATTTCCTTCTCCAATGCATGAAGACAAAAAATGAAAGTGAAGTCGCTCAGTCGTGTCCGACTCTTTGAGACCCCATGGACTTCAGCCTACCAGGCTCCTCCGTCCATGGGATTTTCCAGGCAAGAGTACTGGAGTGGGTTGCCATTTTGATACTATCTCATGTTAATTCCTGAAATTTGGGGACAGGCCCAAAAGGGCAAAGTCTTGGAAATCCTGGTTTTCACTGCAGGAGCAAGATGTTCTCACAGTTGTTGGAGGCTATTGTCTAGGAATGAATCCGAGACATAAGGAAGTCAAAAAGAACAAGAGAGGAAAGGGGAAAGAAGCAGAAGATTTGAAAGAAAAGAGACGAAGCAGAGAGAAATGAGAAGAAAAGATGAGTACAACATACAGGTTACTTTTTTGTCTCTAATGCACCTTCATCTCTCAACCATAAATTTGATTCCCAGGGATGCACCTAGAAATCATATGTATGTTTCTGTATCTGGCTGTCTTGCAGTCTGACCCTCTCTGTCTTTATTTCAATGCACCTCTATGTGCCTTTCTTAGAAAGTGATCATGTGTCTGATGGCCCAAATTCCAGCTTCCAGCTCTCAGGCGCCCCCTCCCCCAAATTGGGCTCTGTCATTGAGGCAGCAGGAACTTCAGCCCTATCTCCAGTTATAAACGGGGCCCAAGTAAAAGGGGAAAGAGGGAACACATACTGCCAAAGAAAGAGAACTAGAGAAAGGGTGTGAGGAAGGGATCAGGGAGCCGGTGGGGATGGGGCCAGGCGGTACTCACAGAGGAAGTCGGAGAGCCACTCAGGCTGGTTGTAGTGAACGATAGCGACACACAGCGTGTTGAGGGCTACCAGACTGAGCACAGTCCAGTAGAAGGCCTGAGTTTTGACCATGCGGCGGATGTAGAAACGCATCCTCCTCTCCTTTTTGTGAAAAAAAGTTGAGTTCTCCAGCTTGGCACTTTTAATGCTGGCTCGGGCGAAGGGAGACCCTGCCAGGGAAAGGATGGAGAATGTCAGGGTGTTCCTGCAGAGGAAATTAACCGATGTGTGGCCCAGGCACGGATTTTGGCCAGGGAACCCATTAGCTTCCCAAGCAGGCAAGCGCCCGGGGAACCATTATGACTCAGGGGCTTAGCTTTCCAGAGATGGGACTTATGAGAAGGTAATGTCCCTGAAAATAACAGTGCTAGAAATAACCAGAGTGCTCAGGATGTGGTGGTAGGGGGCTTCCTTGGTCGTTCAGGAGTAAAGAAACTATCTGCAATGAAGGTAGATGTGGGTTCAATCCCCGGGTGGGAAGGGCATGGCAACCCACTCCAGTATTCTTGCCAGGAAAATGCCTTAGACAGAGAAGCCTGGTGGACTAGAACCCACGGGGCTGCAAAGAGTCAGAAATGACTGAAGTGACTGAGCATGGCATGGCATGGCTCAGAATGGGGAGGCTTATGGCTCTCCATTGCTGGAGTCATCGTTCTGTATCCCTCTCCTGGCACTGTCTGATCACTCTAGGGGTCATGCTACAGGGTGGGATGAGGCTGGAACCTCTGCTCAGGACTCCCAGTGCAGACGCAGGCGGCAGAGCTGAATACACTGTTCTTGGAAAGCCTCCAGGAGGAGGTATGGCTAGGATCCTAGTTTATCATGGACATTTCACTTTAAAAATAATCACCAAAGAATGAGCCAGCTGTGCCCTCTGCTCACATATATTTTTGCTCTTAAGCATTTATAAGGCACCTACTATGCCAGGCTCTGTCCCAGGTGTTCAGGATACATGTTATCAGAGTCCTGCACTCCTGGGATGGATACTCCAGTGTGGGAGCCAGAGAGCAAACATAATATACTAAGTAGGACTTCTCTGGTCGTCCAGTGGTTAAGAATCCGCCTGCCAGTGCAGGGGACTTGAGTTCAACACCTGGTCCGGGAATATTCCACATGCTGCATAGCAACTAAGCCCGTGTGCCACAACTACCGAAGCCCGTGTACCCTAGAGCCCACCTGCTGCAATTGCTGAAGCCTGTGCTCTGCAACAAGAGATGTCACCACAATGAGAAGCCCCCAAACCAAATGAAGAGTAGCCCCTGCTCGCCATAACTAGAGAAAGCCCACGTGCAACTCAAACATAAATAAATAAAAAATTAATAGTGTGATGGAAGGTGCAAAGTGCTTTGAAAAAAAAGAGAAAGCAGAGCCAAATAAGGGGACCTGGAGCCCTAGGAGGGACCACTGGGCAAGCTGCAGCATTGAACCAAGGCGTTAAGGTGAAGGGGTTGGCCTGAGTCACCTTAGTATCTTAGGCAGAGGAAAGAAACAGCAAGTGGAAAGGCCCTGAGGTGGGAATATGCCTGCCTGACGTATTTGGGGAACAGCATAAAGAAAACAGTATGGCTGGAGTGAAGTGGTTCAGGTGAGAAAGAGGAGGAGGTGAGGGCAGGGGGGTGGGGCTTGGCAGGTTCTGAAGGGCCTTGGGGGCTGCAGGGACAAACGGGGCTTTTGTTTTGAGTGAGGCGGGAGGTATGGAGGCAAGAGGAGCGTGACTTGACTTAGGGGTTCAGACGTCCTCTGGCTGCTGTGGCACGGAACAGACCGTGGAAGGCAAGGGAGGAGCCGAGAGGGGATGACTGCTCTAGTCCAGACAGATGATGACCAGGGCTGGACTCCATGGCAGCTGAGGAGGAGGCAGGCTGGGCCGATTTGGGGTGTATTATTATTTTCAATTTTCTCTATTATTGTTTATTTTTGGCTGTGCTGGGTCTTCACTGCCGCTCAGGCTTCCTCTAGCTGCAGTGAGTTGGGGGGTTACTCCTTGTTGTGGTGTGTGGGCTTCTCTTGCCGTGGAGCACTGGCTCATAGCTGTGGCACACAGGCTTTGTTGCTCCAAGGCATGAGGGATCTTCCTGGACCAGGGATCAAACCCATGTTCCTTGCATTGGCAGGTGGGCTCTTTAACCCACTGAGCCACCTGGGAAGCCCTGGGGTATTATTATTTAAGGTATATTTCAACATTTGTTGATGGATCAAGCGTGGGTAGAAGAGAGGGAGAAGCCAAAGTTTTTGGACTGAGAGCCCCAGGAGGGACAAAGCTGTCATCCACTGAGAATGGACAGGTTTGTGGGGGAGGTTCAGGGCTCAGCTTCACATAGATTGATTTTGTGTTCTAAAATATCTCCTCTTGAAAATCTTCCATTGCATTCATTAGTTTATTCTTCTTCATTGGAGGATTCATTCTTTCATTTATTCATCAGTGTGCTCATTCATTCACCCATTTGCTCACTCATGGGTATGCGTGTCACGCATTCATTCATTTATTCTTTTATCATTTATTCATTTCATTTATCATTATTCATTTATTAGTGCACTCATTCATTTCTGTGTGTTTTTTTTTAATTTATCTATTTATTTTTAAAATTTGCCATACATGTGGAATCTTAGTTCCCTGACCAGGAATCGAACCTGTGGCCTCTGCATTGGAAATGCAGAGTCTTAACCACTGTACCACCAGGGGAAGCTCCCATCCATTCATTTCTTCTTTCATCATTTATTCACACATCCGTCCATCCATCCATCCATTCATTTGTTCATTTGCACATTAATCCATGAAGCACTGTCCATCAACCTCACACCAGCCAAACCCAAAAAACATCTCTCAGAATGCCACTTCCTATTAGCAAAATTCTAAACACAGGTTGTGAGTTGGCATCCCAGGGGCCATACTGGTTCATCTGAGACTTGTGAAGGTTGAAAGTATTGGTCTGCATTTAAAAACTGGGAGATTTTCCATACAAATATGGATTTCAGCTTCTCATGAATGAAAATAACAGCTGACATTTATCGAACATTTAACAGGCACTGCGGGGGATGCAGTTTACACAGTAAGTGCCTCATCACAACCTTAGGAAGTAGGGACCATCACTAACCTCCTTTTACACCCCAAGGAAACAGAGGCTGAGGGGAGTCCAGTAATTGACTAAGAAGCTTCAGGTCAGTTCAGAGCCTGTTGCACTCTGGCCTGCAGCCACCACACTGCACTCACTCCTGGAACCTGTGGCCGTGAGCAAGCAACCACAGGCCTGCCCAGCAGCAGCTGGCCAGGCTTGGTAGCTGGACTCTCCCTTCATGTCCATCACTTGTCTGATCCCATGGGCATTGGGAACCCCAAGGTGGCTCTTCACAGCCCTTCCCAGTTGAGACATTTCTGGTTCTTTTGGCTCCCAAAGATGTGCACAGACCCACAGGCATCCACAAGGTTTGGCAATCACATGGAGCAGGAGGTCCCTGACCTTCTCCTGGAGCCACGTGAAAGCTCAGCTCCATCACCAACCACAGAGTGACCTCGGGCAGATGACCTTGGGCAAGTTACCATGCGTCTTGGGACTCCAGTGCCTCCCACCTCACCGGGCCATTGGGAAAGATCAGTGAGTTAATGCACGAAGATGCAGAAGCCCCAGATGCAGGAGCCTGGGTTTGATCCCTGGTCAGGGAACTAGATACCACACGCCACAACTGAGAGTTCACATGCCTCCTCTAAAAGATCCTGCACGGGGCACCTATGACCTGGTGCTGCCAAACGAACAGATAGGTAAATAAATATTTAAAAACTAACCCCAAGACAACGCTGCACGCATGCTCAGCCGCTAAGTCCTGTCCGACTCTTTGCGATCCCATGAACTATAGCCTGCCGGGCTCCTCTGTCCATGGAATTTCCCGGGCAAGAATACTGGAGTAGGTTGCTATTTTCTTCTCCAGGGGGTCTTTCTGACCCAGGGATTGACCTCACGTCTCCTGCTTGGCAGGAGGATTCTTTACCACTGAGCTACCTGGGAAGCCCCAGCATGATGCTGGCATATGCTTACTGGACATAAAGTCTTTTTCTACAACTGCAAGAGCGAAAATCAAGACTGTTCACATGCCAACTCATGGAGGAAGTCTCTCCTCATCACAGGGCCTGGAGACACATCCCATAATAGGCATCCCACGCATCAAGAAAGGAGAGGAAGGTGACTATCAATTGAACCCCTATTCTGTGCCAGGCCGTGTGCCAGCTCTGTGCTGTCTCCTCTATTTGCTGCATTTATACTCCCCCTGATCCATGCTCCCTTTGTCAATACTCCCCACCTTTTTTTTTTCTGGCCATACCTCGAAGCATGCAGAATCTTGGTTCCCTGACCAGGGATTGAACTTGTGCCCTGAGATGGAAGCATAGAGTCTTAACCACTGGACCACCAGAAAAGTCCCCTTTTCCTGTACACTCTTGTCTCTACTTTTCCTCCATGGTCTGAAAATTTGCAGGAAATCCTTAGTTTTTAAAAATAATTTTAATAAACTATTTTATGAAACACCATATATCTCAGATGTCAATTTCAATGTGGAATCAATAGAGAAATCTATTAAAAAGATATTTTACATTCTTTTTTTTTTGATACCAAGTATTCCAAATCTTTACATTGTTTACTCACTAAGTCGTGTCTAACTCTTTGCGATCTCATGGACTGCAGCACGCCAGGCTCCTCCGTCCTTAACTGTCTCTTGGAGTTTGCTCAGATTCATGTCCGTTGAGTTCAGTGATGCTATCTAACCATCTTATCCTCTGCCGCTCCCTTTTCTTTTTGCCTTCAATCTTTGCCAGCATCAGGGTCTTTTCCAATGAGTCAGCTCTTTGGATCAGGTGGCCAAAGTATTGGAGCTAAAGTATGTCAAATCTAATGTGTGAGTATGGAATACATTTCATTCAGATCAGCTGCATTCAAAGAGCCAAAAGTCAGAGGTGGCCAGTCTTAGTCTAGAAAGTTTCACAGTGAGGATAGCAGGAGGCCACCACTAAGGCTTAGTTTCAGGATTTTTGGCAATTTATATGCCCTTCAAATTCTTGGTGAATTGAAATAGGTGCTTCCCAAGTTGTGGGTTGAACTGTCCATTGATGAGATGTGTTGATGGCTTCCCTGATAGCTCAGACGGGAAGAATCCACCTGCCAGTGCTGGAGACACAGGTTTGGTCCTTGGTCTGGGAAGATCCTACATGCTGTGGAGCAACGGAGTCCATGTGGCACAACTGTTGAGCCTGTGCTCTGGAGTCCACGTGCCACGACTACTGAAGCCCTCATGCTCTAGAGCCTGTGCCCCACAATCAGAAGCCACTGCGTTGAGAAGCCCTCACACTGCAACTAGAGAGAAGCCCCCATTTGCCACAACAAGAGAATAGCCTCGCAGCAATGAAGACCCAGCACAGCTAAAAAACAAACGAGAGGGACCGAGTAAGGGTTGAAATCCGAACCCCCGGTAGGGTCTTTGGAGATGCCATCTAATTAAGATGAAGTCAGGTCTGTTTGGAATGGGCCTTAATCCAATGACTGGTATTCTTATAAGAGTAGAAGAGACATGGGGACAAGCAGGAAAGGACCACGTGATGACAGAATCAGAACCTGGAATGAGGTGAGTGAAAGCCAAAGGGAGCCCAGGACTGCCGACAACACCAGAAGCTAAGAGACCAGCATGGGGGCAGATTGTCCCCGAAGTCCTCAGAGGCAGCACAGCCCTTGCCAACATCTCGATCTCCGTTTGGACTTCTGGTCCCCAGAATTGTGAGAGAATACATTTCTGTTGTTTTAGGCCACCCAGCTTGTGATACTGCCCTAGCAAATGAACACAGCCCACGCGGAACTTCTGTCCTTAAAATCACCTAAAGGGAATCTGATTTTCCTAAAGTACTGGTGGCGTGATGGCCGATTCCATTTGTGGTTCAACTTTTCCTAGTGATGGCACTAGGTCCATATTTCCCGTTAGCTGATGAACTCTACATGAGATCTTTTTTTTTTTTTTTTTGGCCTGCACTTGGTTTTCATTGTGGCACACAGGCTTCTCTAGTTGCAGCACTCGGGTTAGTTGCCTGGTGGCGTTGGGATCTTAGTTCCCTGATCAGGGATTGAACCCGTGTCCCCTGCGTTGGAATGCAGATTCTTAACCCCTGGACCACCAGGGAAGTCCTTTATATGAGACCGTTTTGTGATATGTTTATCAACTGACAACATGGTAGAACCATCAATTACAAGAAATAGAGGAAAACAGAAGAATGGGAAAGACTAGAGATCTCGTCAAGAAAATGAGAGATACCAAGGGAATATTTCAAGCAAAGATGGGCACAAGAAAGGACAGAAACGGTATGGACCTAACAAAAGCAGAAGATATTAAGAAGAGGTGGCAAGAGTACACAGAACTATATAAAAAAAGATCTTAAAGACAGCATTTACTGGGAAAAATAATACAGGGCAAAATGCCACATGTTCCTGCCGACTTTGAAACACGTTATTATTTTACAGAGATAAATAAGGTGAAGGTGTCTCCTTGCCAGAACCCTGGAATTTCAGAGGTCTCTTTCAAGATTATTTACGAAGTCTCTGCCAGCATAGGAACCCCTTCCTGTGGGTTTTTGAGCTATACCAGGCAAGGGAGCTGGCTTTAGGTGGGTTTGCCTGTAGCAAACCTTGTCCTGGGAGACCAAGCCACTGGCCTGTGTTTTAAACCTATTGACAAAGTTGAAAGTCAACCTGCTTGCTTTCTTTCTTTTTTAAAAATAATTTATTTATTTATTTTTTGGCCATGCTGGGTCTTCGTTGCTGCGTGGGCTTCTCTATAGTTGCAGCGAGTGGGGCCTACCCTTCCTGGCAGGGCGTGGGCTTCTCATGGCAGTGGCTTGTCTTGTTGTGGAGCATGGGCTCTGGGGCACCCAAGCTTCAGTAGTAGTGGCATGTGGGCTCAGTAGCTGGGCTCCAGAGCACAGGCTCAATGGTTGTGGCACACAGGCTTAGTTTCTGCATGGCGTGCGGGATCTTCCTGCACCAAGGATTGAACCTGTGTCTCCTGCACTGGCAGGCAGATTCTTTACCACTGAGCCACCAGGGAAGCCCTCACCTGCTTTCTTAACAGAGGTGCCATGGGACAGTGTCGGTCCTTATTCAGTCTGACGGCTTTCTACTTTGGTTTATCTTCCTTTTATCACATGTTCATCGAATGCCAGCCTTGAACATGGGTTCTCCAAGTTTTCTTAGCTCAGCCACAAGACAGACCCTCTGTGAATCCATCGTGGCTTTCAGGGTCATTCTCACTATCCCCCCGTATCACCCCCTAAATTCATAGACTGAAGTTCTAACCACCTCCTGCCCCTCAGGTGTCTCTGAATTGCAACTGTCTTTGGAGATAGGGCTTTTCAAGAAGTAATTAAATTAGGACTTCCCTGACGGTCTAGTGGCAGCGAACAAGGGTTCGATCCTTGGTCTGGGAAGATTCCACATTCCATGGGGCAACTAAGCCCGTGAGCTGCAACCACCAAGGCCCGCATGCCTAGAGCCCGTGCAACAAGGGAAGTCACGGCAATGAGAAGCCTGCGCACCGCAACTAGAGAGCAGCCCCCACTCGCTGCAACTAGAGAAAGCCCTGGCACAGCAAACTAGAGAAAGACCCAGCACAGCCCAAAATAAATAAGTTCAAAAAGACATAATTCGATTAAAATGAGACCATCAGGGTGGGCCTTAATCCTCTATGACTGGTGTCCTTATAAGAAGAGACAATTAAGACACAACACACATGGAGGAAAGAGTGTGTGAAGACACAGCAAGATGACCATCTGCAAGCAGGAGACAGTCCACCCCAGAAACCAATCCTGAGAACACCCTGATCTTGGACTTCCAGCCTCCAGGACTAGCAGGAAGTTAAGCTTCTGTTTTTAAAGAATTAAATCACCCAGTCTGTGCTATTTTATTATGGTCACCCCAGTGAACTGAAAACACTCTCCCCATTCCATACAAAGCCCAGTTTTAAAAAACGTCTCTTTTCATGAATTTTTCTTTGCTTTCCCACCAGACAAATTCCTCCCTGCCTTGTACAGCCTTTAGACTCTTTATAATTAGACTCTGGGCTTCCCAGGTGGCGCTAGTGGTAAAGAACCTGCCTGCCAATTCAGGAGACTTAAGAGACACAGGTTCGATCCCTGGGTCGGAAAGATCCCCTGGAGGAGGGCATAGCAACTCACTCCAGCATTCTTGCCTGGAGAATCCCATGGACAGAGGAGCCTGGCGAGCTACAGTCCATAGGGTCCCAAAGAGTCAGACAAGGCTGAAGCAACTTAGCACGCATGTACAATTAAGACTCTGTTGCTTTTAAGTAACTTTAAATTTATCTAATAATTTTTTTCTGATTTCAAAAGTAATGCCTGGGGACTTCCCTGGGGCTCCAGTGGTTAAGAATCTGCCTTGCAATGCAGGGGACGGGAGTTTCATCCCTGGTCGGGGAACTAAGATCCCACATGCCGTAGAGCAACTACGCCCGCGTGCCATAACTAGAGAGTCTGTGTGCTGCACCGAAGGATTCTGCATGATGCAACGAAGATCCTGTGTACTGCAACGAAGGCCTGATATAAATAACAATTTAAAAAGTAATGCCTGTCACTAATCCATTCATTTCAGGAAAACGTCATGAAGAAAGTGAAAATCCTCTGCAGTCCCTTCAGTTTCCACATCTTTAAGTATCTCTCACATTTCTTAATATTGTTTTAAAAATGAGACCACATATTTTACATGGTGTTGCACAACTTGCTATTTTTTCACCAAAAAATACATTTCAGACATATTTCCATGCCATAACAGCTCCATTCTTTTTCCTGGCAGCAGAGTATTCGATGCTATATAAATGTTATATAATTTCTTTAACCATCTCCCTACTTTGAGGCACATGGGTTGTTTCTGGTTTCTACTTTTCTGAATACCAGAAACAGAAGGTTGGTACATAGATCTCTGGCATACATGAAGAAATCTTTGAAGCAGAAATTCTAGGTCAAAGAATATAAACATCAACAATTAAATAACGCCCAACCATACATCAGAAAACACTGCAAACTGCATTCCTGCCAACAGCATAAGGCTATGCCCATTTTTTCACATCTTTGCCAACATTGGGTAGTAATACTTCTTCATCTTTTCCAGAAGGACTGATGACAAATAGTATCTCCCTGTTAATTAAGAACAGGTGAGATGGTTGGATGGCATCACCGACTCCATGGACATGAGTCTGAGCAAACGCCCAGAGATAGTGAAGGACAGGGAAGCCTGGTGCACTGCAGTCTGTGGGGTCGCAGAGTCGGACACGACTTAGTGGCTAAACAACAACTCAGTCTCATCCATAAAGGAGAGTTTGACTTGGGTACCCCACGGTTTCAGTGCCTGGCATTTAATACATGTGGTATAGACAAAAATGTTTGCCTATCAAAATTTAACGTAACAGATTAGAAAATTGGGCAACTTAAATGGGAGATTTGTGGGACGGACATAACCAATCAAACGCACAGGGCGATGATGGAGCACCCTGATTCTTGAATTTTCTAGAAGGACAGAAACAGATGTATCCACAAGTGGAAGCAGGATTTGTTCATCATTATGAGGAAAAAGAGTGTTTTGGCTAGAAATTAAAAATGCAAATTAAAACAAGCTTTAAGGTATCATTACAAACTGATTTATCCAGAAAGGAAATGAAACACGTAATAGGCAATGGCCGGGGTGGGAGAGTCCATAAACGTCTGCATACTTGGCAGGTTTATAAATGGGTTCAATGTTTTTGAAACTCAGAACAGCTCTGTGAATAATGAGTTGAAAAGCTGTTAATATCTTTGATCCTATAATTATCCCCAAAGAAATCCTCCCAAAGGGTGGGAGGAGTCATTGTATGTAAATGCTCCCAGCAGTGCTCCTCGTAAAGGCAAAAACTGGAAACAACTCAGATACCATATAATAAAGCTAAGGCTGAGCAAGCCACAGTGTGGCCACCCTCTGGAGTGTGGGATGGCATGGAAATCATGTTGAAACTCAGCAGTAAGCTTATAAACTAGGGGGGAGTGAAGCAACCTGAGTATGAAGTAGTGGGTTCCTAGGGATTAGAAACACAAGTACCTTTTGATTTTTATTTTTGGCCGTGCTGTTCAGCTTGCGGGAACTTAGTTCCCCAGCCAGGGCCCAAACCTGTATCCTCTGCAATAGAAGTCTGGAGTCCTAACCACTGGACTGACAGGGAATTCCCCAAAACACGTGTAGATTTTGAATTCCCTCCCCCAGCATTGCCTCTATACTCCAGCCACACGATACCCATTCAGCCTTAATGTCTGCTCCTCTCAGAGTCTCCTGTTATTTTCTCTGCCTGGAAGCTCTCTCATCTACTCTTCATACTTAGACTTTAAAAAAAAGAAAACCATTTATTTATTTAGGCGTGCTGGGCCTTTGCTGCTGCACCGGCTTTCTCTAGTTGCAGTGAGTGGACTACTCTCGGGTTGCTGGCTCTTCACTGTGGTGGCTTCTCACTGCAGAGCACAGGCTCTAGGCTCACGGACTTCAAAAGTTGTGGTGCACGGGCTTAGCTGCTCCTCAGCATGTGGGATCTTCCTAGACCCGGGATCGAACTCATGTCTCCTGCATTGGCAGGTGGTTTCTTTACCACTGGGCCATGAGGGAGGCCCCGTAACTAGAATTTTTATTTTATTTTTTGGCCCCACCATGTGACTTGTCGGATCTTAGTTCCCCAATCGGGGACTGAACTTGCACCCTTGGCAGTGAAAGTGCAGAGTCCTGACCACCGGACCGCCAGGGAATCCCCTTCATAACTGGAATTTTTAGGAACCTATTTCAGGCACTTCCCTGATGGCTCTGCTGCTGCTGCTGCTAAGTTGCTTTAGTCGTGTCTGACTCTGTGCGACCCCAGAGACGGCAGCCCACCAGGCTCCCCCGTCCCTGGGATTCTCAAGGCAAGAACACTGGAGTGGGTTGCCATTTCCTTCTCCAATGCATGAAAGTGAAAAGTGAAAGTGAAGTCGCTCAGTCATGTCCGACTCTTCGCGACCCCATGGACTGCAGCCTACCAGGCTCCTCCGTCCATGGGATTTTCCAGGCAAGACTACTGGAGTGGGGTGCCATTGCCTTCTCCCCTGGTGGCTCAGTGCATAAAAATCTGCCTGTCAATGCAGGGACACAGGTTCGACCCTGGTCTGGGAGGATTGCACAGGCTCTAGAGCAATTAAGCCAGACAACCACAGCTACTAAGCCTGTGCCCTAGAGTCTGCAAGCCGCAACTACAGAGCCCATGCGCTGCAACTACTGAAGGCCAAGCACCCTAGAGCCTGTGCTCCACGAGAGAAGCCGCCACAAGGAGAAGCCCACACACCACAGTGCAGATTAGACCCCTACTTGCTGCAACTAGAGAAAGCCTGAGTGCAGCAATGAAGACTCAGTTTCAAAAAAATAACAGAATCTCCTTAGAGAAGGTCAAAGCAACCGTCTCACCCAAGAGGGGTAAAAAGGAAAGACAAATGTTCCCACCTCAAACTCTGTCCTTGGCAATAACCAATGACAATGGCCTGGGCACATCCTTCTGCCTGGTTCACTCTGCACCCACTGCTGTGGCAAACTCCTATCTTCCCTTCGGTTCTCAGAACAATGTCACCTCCTCCAAGAAGCCCTCTCTGACTACACTCCATCTTCCAGAGCAGCTGAGTGAGGAGCATCTCCTCTGCAGTGTCGTTATCATTACAAGCTTATTTCTGTAATTACCTGCTTAATATCTATTTTCTGCACTGGACTGTAAGTTCCACAAGGGTAGGGATTTGATCTTGGTCCTGTTCACAAATGGGCATTCAGTAACAGTAGCCTCCCGAGTAAGCATTAATGAATAATAACATTACTCATGAATAATATTAGCCAATATCATGGGGATCTTCTTTCCTGCCACATGGTGTTCTAAATGCTATATGTGTGTGGTTTTTTTTTTTTTTTTCGCTGCAGCAAAAGGCATATGGGATCTTAGTTCCTGACCAGGGATCGAACCTGTGCCCCCTGCAGTGGAAGCACAGAGTCTTAACTACTGGACCACCAGGGAAGTGCAGTCCAGTGGTTATTTAGTTTTACTTGACATAGATCCAGTTACTTCTACGTGTGTTATTTAATTTTACTTCTTGAAACAATACGAGAAGACAGGCGCTGTTGTTATTCCCATAATCATGTCATCTGCCCCAGGAAATACAGTTGAGAACGGGCAGAATTAAAACCCAATCCAGGCAGCTCCAAGCCCTCACCTTCATCTCCCAGGAAATAATAAACGATGGCCAGGCAGCAGCTGGGGGACTTACCCACAGAGGCGATGTCGGCCAGCTGATCCTCAGCCTCCTCGGGGTTGAGCAGGTCTGTCTTGCTCTTCTTTATAGTGGCTCTCCGCAGAGCTCCAACAATGGAAACACGGCAAGAGAAAAAGATGTTACCCTTTTTGCTATAACAATGACATTGACTGCGTGTGTCCCTGGGTGCCAGGCGCTCTATTAGGGACTTTCTCCATGTTGTTGGATTTCACCCACGTAGCAGCCTGGTTTCATGGGAAGTAACAGTATGCCCATTTTACAGATGTGGGGGCAGAAGCTTAGGGAGGTTACATGACCTTGCTTATGAGGTTAAGATGAGAACCAAGCTCCTGCTTAATCTAAGTCTGGGCTCTTGGTCAACATTTTCCCTCTAGGAGTCCTGGGATTGGACATGTAGACTCCTATGAAAACAGCCCACCCCCTTAACCTTTAGCGCACTTGCCAGGCTGGCTGGGACTGTGGGAGCCCTTCCTTAATATTTAGGTTCTACACTCCAAGAGCTCTCCAGGGGATAGTGAGTTCAGGCACATACTTCCAATAAAGTGATTTAGACACCCCCATTCCCTGGTAGCTCAGCTGATAAAGAATCCACCTGCAATGCAGGAGACCCTGGTTTGATTCCTGGGTCAGGAAGATCCACTGGAGAAGGGATAGGCTACCCATTCCATTATTCTTGGGCTTCCCTGGTGGCTCAGATGGCAAAGAATCTGCCTGCAATGCAGGAGACCTGGGTTTGACCCCTGGGTTGGGAAGATACCCTGGAGAAGTGAACAGCTATCCATTTCAGTATTCTGGCCTGGAGAATTCCATGAACAAAGGAGCCTGGCACGCTACAATTCATGGGGTTGCAAAGAGTCGGACACGACTGAATGACTTACACTTTCATTTATGGGTACTGTCTTTCTCTCCTCTCAAAGAGTAAAATCCATGTTACTCTTAGGATGGAGCCCCATCTCCTTTCCTTCCTTCTCACTCCTGGTTTCTTCAATCCACAGTCATTGCTCTGTCTAGTCAAATTTCTAATGTAAGACAACTGTCCTTAATAGTAAGCTGGATTATTGGTGAAATTACTTAATTTTTGGCCATAGTGCATGGCTTGTGGGATATTAGTTCTTCAACCAGGGATTGAACCTGGGCCACTGCAGTGAAAGTGTTGAGTTCTAACCACTGGACCAACCACCAGGGTACTTCCATTGCTGAAATTACTTAAAAAAAATTTTGGCTGCATCTTGTGGCATGTGGGATCACAGTCCCCCGACCCAGTATTGAACTTGTGGCCCTTGCATTGGAGACAGGGAGTCTCAACCACTGGACTGACAGGGAAGTCCCTGAAATTACTATTACTTATTTTGCTTATTATTATTTTACTTAGTGAACATAGATGGGGCTGACCCCAAGCCAGACACCGTCCTATGCATTCTATCTGCCATACTTAGTGTGACAGTCATAAACAATCAACTCAGGTAGGTATGGTAATTATCACGCCCATTTGACAGATAAGGAAAACGGAGGCACAAAGCAGAAGCTGGGCACGTGGTCAAAGCAGACAGGGCAGGCAGGAAACAGGAACCCTGTGACAAAGTCCTGAAATTCCTTGAGGAAACAGTCTCACCATTCTCCATATCTTCCTGAGCCCGGCCCAGTCTTGTGTTAGTTCTTGGCATCACTTGGGCCCTGAACATCCAACCCCTGGAGGCCCCTCAAAAAGAAGCAACCCATCCCCCCAGCTCTGGTTCCCCCTGTGTTCCCTGGGACCCATCCCAACCCCCAAGCCAGGTTCAGAGCAGTTACCATCAAAGGGATGTCTCTGCTCCCCATCAGTTTCATCTTCGGCGAGGATCACCTCTTCTGAAGAGCAAGAGCACATAGTTAATTTACGCTCCAGCATCTGGAGGACTCTCCTGGGGATGGGTTCCCTTGGATGGGAAAGGAGAAGAGTCCTCCCAGGCACTCCAGTCTTCCCTTGCTGAGTGACAACTCTATCAGCCAGAGATGTGCTTGCTAACTTGCTTTTGACTCCCAGCCCCACTTAAGCAACATTGTAATGCCAACATCATCCCTATCTGCTTCAAAATCAAAACCAACCTCCTAACCATAACTTACAAGATGTTGCCTGACCTGACCCCTGTCACCTCCCAGTCCTCCTTTCCTCTTGCTCTCCCCTCACTCTGCCCCAGCCCCACTGGCTTCCCTGCTGTGACTCCACTCTGCTCCTACCCCAGGGCCTTTGCACTTGCTGTTCCCTCTGGCGGGAAGGCCCCTCCCCGAGACATCCACAGGGCTTCCTTATTCACTTCCTCCAGGTCTCTGCTCAGAGGTCACCTCCTCAGAGAGACCCTCTCTGATCACCCTGCTGTCTCTCTTTCCTGCCTCCTACCCTGTTTTATTTTTCCTCTCAGCATTTAGCAACACCCAATATTATGTGTATTTGGTTATTTTCTGTCTCTCTCATTAGACTATCAGAGCCCTGCAGGCAGAGACCAAATCTCAGTGTCTAGAACACTGTCTGGCATACAGCAGGTTCCCCATAATTGTCTGAATTACCAAAGAAATAAACATGTACAATACCTACAGTATGTTAGGTACTGCTCTCTCTCTCTTTTTTTTTTTTTTTTTTGGCTGAGCCACTTGGCATGCAGGATCTTCCTTGACCAGGGATTGAACCCATGCTCCCTGCAGTGGGAGTGTGGAGTCTTAACCACTGGACAGCCAGGGAAGTTCAAGCACTTAGCTTAGATTACCTTAGGGACATCTCAACAGCTTTATGAGGTAGGTACTATCATGATCTCTGTTTAACAGGCTGGGAGACTGAGGCACAGGGCAGTGAGGAGCATTGCTAGGAGGTGGCAGAGTGGGGATCTAAACCAATGTCTGGTTTTAGAGCTCTTGAGTATAATGTTACGTCATGTCCTGGCTTCATCTCTCTGGATTCCTGTTGCTAAACATCGGGACTACCAGTTCAGATCCTCTGTCCCCTCCCCTCATCCATCTCCAAACTGCATGCGTGACTCTCACTGTGCTCCGTGACATGAGATTTCAGTTCTTGGGCCCCAGGATGAAAGGGCCTCACCTGCTTTTGAGATCCACTCCATGTACCCATTGAGCTCTCGTTCAATCTGCTGCTGCCGCCTCAGCTTCAGAAATGCCCGCCGGTTCTCCACCCGCTCCCTTTCTTTGGCAAACTCCCTGAAGAAGCGCAGGAGAGTCAGGTCTGGCTGCTTCAGAAATTTTAGGGAGTGTGCGCGTGTGTGTGTTTGGGGATTCAGAATCCCTGGAGGGCGGTGCATTTAAACAAGAGGAATCAGGTCTTCTGGGAGAAGATTAGAATACTATAGGAGTGGGCATTTCTGCCAGCTTCCCACATTTCCCACCAACTACACCCAGTTAGAGAAAAAAACCCCACAAAACCATAAACCATGTCATGCCAACCACTGCTGGCTGTAAACCCCATTCTCATTCTCTGTATTCTTGGCTAAAGAATAGTTTCATCCCTTTTTTAAGTTATGCCAGGGACACATAAGCTGAAGATTTCTGCAGCAATCTCACTTCCATGATATAGGACCCTTCGGGTTTCCCTTTTTCCTCTTCCTGTTTGGAGTGTGAGATGCCTATCTTGTGAGTATGAAGTAGCCATTTTGAGACCATAAAGAATCCCATGAGATTTAAATAATAAGGATGTCAGCATGGAAAGCTAGAAGAAGCTGGGGTCTATCACGACACCATGGAGCCAGCAAACCAATCCCCAGGCTTGTAGTAAGAAAAATTAAACTCATTTATGATGAAGCCAGATAAACAATCTTGGGGGTAGGGTACAATGTGTGTTATGAAAATGCATGTTTGATTGTAAGCTACAATTTTATATTTGGAAAATAAGGGACGGGGAAAACCCAACCTGTTATTTTTTTTAAATGTAAATTATAGAAATTAAAACTCTATAGAATTTTCTTGTGTTTTGTGTTGTGGGTCTGAAAAATTTGAGAAAACCTTCAAAAAAAAGCACTGAGCTACCTTTTGGAAGTAGCTCAGTGCCAGGGGTGAAGCTTAGTGAGTGAAGCCTGGGTTGGATTTCAGTTCCCATGAATCTCTTCACTGGGTGTCCCCAGAAGTACACAATTTGAGCATCTGTACATGGATTGCTGATAATGCACCAATAACCCAAAGCAAGAGAAGAGACCTATTCTGTGCCTGGAGAATGAAAACAAAGTTTTCATGGCATCTTCCTGGGGAAAAGATGGCGTTGGGGAGTGGGATGGGAGGAGCAGCAGAGACTTACCCAGAAAGCACACCCAGCACGAGGTTCAGCATAAAAAAGGAGCCGATGATGATGAGGGGGATGAAGTACAACCAGTTCCAAGTGTTCCCTGAGGCATCGTTGCTCTACGAGGGGTGAGGAAGGAAAGCAGGTGAGTACAGAGTGGGACTTAGGTATGACCTGAAAGGTGGAGGGGTAGCTCTGGTTCTCCAGGGGCTTTGTTCTCAAATGCCCTTGGCTTGTGGAGTCCTAGAGTCCTGGTAGCCCAGAGAGGGGAAGAGAGCACAAGAACAACCAGTGGGGGAAACTACAGAGGTACCACTGGAAGGACAAAGCTCCCTCCGACTCACAGGTTTTCAGGGGACCAGAAACCAGCATGAAACTCAGGAGGACTCCCCACACCAAACTCCAGTAGCAGGAGGGGAAAATCCCACTGAAGTGTAGAAATAAACCCTTAGTTCCCTCCCTCTCTCCCAGTCATACTGTCTCCCTTGAGAGGAGGTGCATGGTGGCAAGGTCTAAGAGTTAGGTTTAATCACCAAGCTAGACAGCAGGACCATGAACCTTTTCCTCAAGTGTCCTCCACTTCTATTGCCTGCAGCATCAATGTCAACCACAGAAAAATTGCCAGAAAAGCCTATCTAGTCAATTCTCAAGGGGGAGGATTGTCCACAAATAGAACATTCCTCTCTGGGAGAACAGGACACTATGCCAAGGAGGAAGTTAGGAGGGGAAGAAAATCAAGACTAAAGAAAGAAAGAAACATAAAATCCAGCACTTAGTACTTTTTTTGTTTGTGCCAGACACCCTTCTAAGCATATTACTGATGCTGGTTTATTTACTCATTTAATCCTCATGATGTCCCTATGTTATTGTCATGAATTGTGGAAAACGAGCCCCATGAAGTCAAAACTGAAGCCTGAGCTTGCAGAGCTAGACAGTGGTGGACACAGGATTTGAACCAGGTGGCCGGACCCCAGAGCCTATGGACTTAACCCCAGTCCTAGTGGGAAGCCTTCTGGTGCTTCATCAGCTCTGTGACATCCGCAGAATGTGGGGCCCCCAAATGTGGCTTTAAAAGCTCACCTTTAAACACACATTCAGTGCTACCGCTGCCCTGCAGAAAGGCTAAAATGCGAACGACTGACAATGCCAGGTGCTGGTGAGTCTGTGAAGGAACTAGAACACTCGCATGCTGTCAGTGGAGGGTAACATGGTGTATGAGTTTCCTGTGGCTGCTGTAACAAAGAACCACCAAATGAGTGGCTTTAAACAATGGAAATTTACTGGTCCTGGAGGCCAGAAACCCAAGATCAGGGTATCAGCATGGCTGGTTCCTTCTAGAGGCTCTGAGGGAGAATGTGTTCCATGCCTTTCCCCTGGTATCTGGGTTGCTACAACCTTTGGTGGTTCCTTGGCTTGTAGATGCATCACCCTGATTTCTGTCTTCATCAACACATGACTTTCTCTCGCTGTGCATGTCTGCCTCTGTGTCCAAATTTCCCCTTTCTATAGGGACACTAGTCACATTGGATTAGGGCCCATCCTAATGGTCTCATCTTTACCAATTATTCCTGCAATGACTCCATTCCCAAATAAAGTCATATTCTGAGGTACTAAGGGTTAGAGCTTCAACATGTGAATTTGGGAGGAGGCACAATTCAATCCATCACACATAGTCCAACCACTTTGAAATGGGATGGGAATTTCTACTAAAATTAATCATGGACCTTCACTATGACCTGAACATGGCAGCCCTGGGATATTATCCAGCAGAAATGTGAACCTGTCTATGCCAAAGATATATGTAAGAATGTTCATAGTGGTGATCTTCATAACAGCCCCACATTGGAAACAATCTGAATCCTTGTCAACAAGAGAGAAAATAAATAAATGGAATACTGTGCAATGAAGACCACCATTCATCACATGAAACCTTACAGACCTGGCCTCCAGCAAAAGCCAGACAGAAAAGAGCATGTATTAGGTTGGCCGAAAAGCTCATTCGGGTTTTTCCACCTGATGTTACAGAAAACCCAATAGAACTTTTTGGCCAGCCCAATATGTAAGATTCCATTCATGTAAAATACAAAAACAGGCAAACAAGCTGATGATATCTGAGGTCTAGATGGAGTATCCTTTGGAGAGAGTAGTGACTGAGGAGAGAGCAAGAGGAGAAGCTCTCGAGGCTGAGAATGCTCTGTTTCCTGATTCTGGGTGCTGGTTATACCCACGAGTCCAGTTTGTAAAAATTTATCAAGCTCCTTGCTTATGATTTGTGAAGTGTTCTGTATATTGATTTCACTTGAACCTCCCCCAAAGTTTTTTTTTCAAACAAAGTCAATTTTACCTTAAAAAAGCAAGGAGATTCTGACACATGCTGCAGTGTGGATGAATCCTGAGGACACTATACTAAGTGAAGTAAGCCAGACATGAAAGGATAAAAACTATATGATTGTACTCATATGAAGTTCCCACATTTGTCAAATTCAGAGTCAGAAAGTAGAACGGTGGGCAGGGTCTGGGGGAGGGGGACAGAGGGTTAGTGTTTAACGAGGACAGAGTTTCAGTTCTGCAAGGTGAGAAAGTTCTGGAGATGGACAGTGGTGACAATTTATATCAACATGAATGCACTTAATGCCAATGAAGTGGCCACCTAAACGGATTAGATGGTAAATTTTAGGTTATACTTATTTTGTCACAATAATTAAGAAAGAAAACAAACCAAAAAAGCCAACTTTTATCATCATGGACACAGACAGGTTCTGGGGACAATGAATGTGCCAGTCCCAGCTCACACTTGCGTTCTAACAGAGTTCTAATGCTTTGCTTCTGGAAGGTTCTGGAAGAAAGAAAAGGGTCAGCAGAAAGGACTGGACAGAAGGCAGAACTGGCTTTGTGTTTCCCCCTCCAGTGCTGCAGTGGCTGAGGCATTTTGTTCCCATTTCCTGGGGCTAAATATAGCCTAGAAGGGAAAGCCTGCACTGGCCAACAGATGAAAAAAGTCTGGGCTGTCTCAGGAGGCAGATTTGGCGTGGAGACAGAGTGGTGGGGGGTGGGCGGAGGAGGGCAGGCCTGAATGGGGGAGAAGTGGCTGAGGTCCCTTGGTCCCAAGCCAGCCCCTCCATCCTGGGATCTGCCTACACCCCAGCTCCCTGATGCCCTTAAAGCACCTGGCCCCGTGATGCTGCCTGGCATAAAAGACACTCACGATGCCAGGGCCTCAGCCTACCGGAGCCCATTTGATCCTCTCACAAAATGTGGTGTGTGATCCTTCCCATTTTCCTGGGTGAGGAAACTGAGGCAAATGGAGGTCAGGTCTCATGTCCGAGATCCCTGTTGTGGGCTACATTGTATCCTGTCAAAAGGTATGTTGAAATCCTAACCCCCAGGACCTGTCAATGAGACCCTACTTGGAAACAGGGTCTCTACAGCTGCCATCAAGTTAAGATGAAGTCATGGTCGTGGGCCCTAGTCCAATAGGACTGGTGTCCTCTTAAGAAGAGGAAAACAGGGATTTCCTTGGTGGTCCAGTGGTTAAGAATCCATCTGCCAATGCAGGGGACACAGGTTTGATCCCTGGTCTGGGAAGATTCCCCATGCCACAAGGGAACTAAACCCATGCACTGCAAGTACTGAAGCCTGTGCACCTGGAGCCCATGCTTCACAAGAGAAGCCACTGCTGTGAGAAGCCCACACATCCAACTACAGAAAGTCCATGCACAGCAAGGAAGGCCCAGTGCAGACAAAAATAAAGACATAAAATAAAAATAATATTCAGAAAAGAAGAGGAAAACAGCAGGTGAAGACAGGGACACACAGCCATGTTAACGATGGAGGCAGAGGCTGGAGGGATGCAGCTGTGAGTCAAAGAAGGCTAAGGGTTGATAGTCACCACAAGAAGTTCAGAAGAGGCAAGAAAGAATTCTACCCAGAGTCTCAGAGGTAGTGTAGCTCTGCTGGCATTGGAGAGGCAGGTGGGACAACCTCTCTCACTCTAGTAGAGCTTGTTTGAGCTGACAAAACACCCCTTGATTCCCACAGTCTCCACACCCAGTGGATGGGGGAAACCGAGGCTGTGGAAGATGCTATGATTTGCCTGGCTCACACACAGTGTGGATGGCATGGCTGTGACTAGACCCATCATCCTGGCTTGCATCCGACTGATTTTTTCTCTATCTCACTCATTCACTGCACTTACATAGTATTTTCTGTTTAGAAAAATTGGCCCAAGAGAGTCTTAAAGAAGAGGGAAAATACTGATTCATCTCAGCACTGTTGGTACCTAGCGAGGCGCCTGGTGCTTCGCAAGCACTCGATAAATACTCATCAAACAAATTAATGGCCGAGTCCCAGTAAAATCCTTAAGTGCCTTCTGGTTTATGGCTTATTTTCCTCTAATATTTTGGGCATGGTTCATTTAGAAAAAGTATAGAAGATGCAAAAATAAGCCCCCTCAAAACAACCAAACAACTCTCAGCCCAAAAGAACACCCAACTCCCCAGCATAAAGGAGAAGAATGGGGTGGTTTAGACAACAAATGTATGGTTACCAAGGGGAAAAGAGGGTGTGATGGATTGGGAGACTTGGGTTGACATATACACACTCTGCTGTATTGCTGTGCTCAGTCATATCCGACTGTTTGCCACCTCATGGACTGTAGTCTGCCAGGCTTCTCTGTCCATGGGATTTTCTAGGCAAGAATACTAGAGTGGGGCGCCATTTCCTACTCCAGGGGATCTTCCTGACTCAGGGGTTGAAACCACGTCCCTTGTGTCTCCTGCACTGGCAGGAGGATTCTTTACCCACTGAGCCACCTGTCAAGCCCATATATACACTACTATGTATAAAATGGACAACTAATGAGAACCTGTTGTATATGTTCTGAGCTCAGGGAACTCTGCTCAGTGCTCTGTGGTGACCTAAAGGGGAAGAACATCCAAAATAGAGGGAGTATATGTATACGTATAGCTGATGCACTTTGCTATATAGTAGAAATGAACACAACATTGTAAAGCAACTATATGCCAATAAAGAATAAAGAAGCCACACTTCACATGAAAAGATGCTGGTGGATCAGACAGTAAAGAATATGACTGCAGTGGAGGAGACCCGGGTTTGATTCCTGGGTTGAGAAGATCAACGGGAGAAGGAAACGGTTACCCACTCCAGTATTCCTGCCTGGAGAATTCCATGGACAGAGGAGCCTGGTGGGCTGCAGTCCATGGGATCACAATGAGTCGGTCACTAATTATGAGACAAATGGAAATCAACCCTAAATGTCCATCAACAGAGAAATGGACAAAGATGTGGGACAAAAGAATGGAGTGGATTTGACCATGAAAGACCCAGAGCCCCAAGGTGCCATGAGGGAGGTTCTATTTCTGTCCCAGTTTATGAAAAAGTGTTAGCTTCTCAGTCGTGTCTGACTGAGTGACCCCATGGACTGTAGTCTACTGGGCTCCTCTGTCCATGGGATTCTTCAGGCAAGAGTATCGGAATGGGTAGCCGTTCCGTTCTCCAGGGGATCTTCCCGACCCAAGGATCAAACCCAGGTCTCCTGCATTGCGGGCAGATTCTTTACTGCCTTGGGCCACCAGTGAAACCCCAGTTTATGCCTGTTATTAAATCATGCAATGCCTGCTAATTATTTTTTGAGCCCTCCTTTCCTCCATTCACCCTCAAAACGGTCTTTGTTTGGGTGGTAAATTATGTGGCCTTTCTGTCTCTGAGGTCTCCCATCACCTTTTCTGGCCTCTTCAGCTCCCTTGCTCCCCAATCCTTCACTTCCAGCCACATGGGCCACCTTGCTGCTCTTCACAAATGCCAGAAACACTGCTACCTCAGGGCCTTTGCACTGGCTGTCTTGTCCACCTGGGTCTCTCTTTCCTCACATCCCTGTATGGACCCTCCTCACTTCTTTCAGGTCTTATTGGAAGAGCTTCAACCTCTCACCTTGAGGGTCCACAACACTTCTACTGCTTTATTTGTCTCGGAGTCGGCAAACCGCTGCCCAAGGGCTAGTCACCTGTTTTTGTAAATTAAAGGTTTTTTGGCACACAGTCATGCCCATTCATTATGTATCTTC
Source organism: Bos taurus (assembly GCF_002263795.3). Lineage (NCBI taxonomy): Eukaryota > Metazoa > Chordata > Mammalia > Artiodactyla > Bovidae > Bos > Bos taurus. The sequence continues at coordinate 12,277,146 of NC_037334.1, read as the reverse complement.
TCTGTGGCTGCTTTTGTGCTATGAAAGCAGAATGAGTAGTTGTGACAGAGACTGCATGACCCACAAAGCCTAAAATATTTAAGATTCTGCCATATATATAAACATTTCTTAATTATCTTGTTGACAGCTTGCTTCTCCCCCCAAAATGTCAACTCCCCTCCAAAAAGGGATTTTTGTCTCTTCCTCTTGCTGCACAGAAAATTGCCTGTATGCAGTACACATCCAATGAGTGTTTGTTGTGTGAATGTATAATCCAAAGTGCCCCCTCCGCCCCCCTTGCCGAGATCTGATGCTTTGATATTGGCCAAGATGAATATCTATGAATTAACAAGGGCTGAGGTCAAGGATTAGTTTCTACCATTCGTGACTGGCATTTTAACTGTCGACTAAGCACAGCTTTGTCGCTTTCCTAATTGACACTGAGAGAGTAACAGAGAGTAAGAGCCACAAAGAAAAGTACAGAGAAGTGGGACGGAGAGAGAGAAATAAGTGAACAAAGGAAAGGGCGAGAGAGAAAGATGTAGAAAGAGACAGAGACCAAGAGTGAAGACAGACACAGACAGGGAAAAAGAAAAAGAGAAAGGGAGTTTTTAGAGAGACGGAGGGAGTGGCTCAGTGGTAAAGAATATGCCTGCAATGCAGGAGATGAGGGTTTGATCCCTGGGTCAGGAAGATCCCCTGGAGAAGGAAATGGCAACCCACTCTAATATTTTTGCTTGGGGAATCCCATGGACAGAGGAGCCTGGCGGGCTAGAGTCCATGGAGTTCAACAGAGTCAGACATGACTTACTGACTAAACACCACCACCAGGGGAGTGTAGTAGTTAATGCCCAGCGCTGGGTTTGAATCCTGATTACACCACTCTGACTAGGGGATCTTGACAGGTCCTTGCATCACTGTGGGCCTCAGTTTCCTCATCTGGAAGATGGACCTAAAAATATCTCCCCGCATGACTTTTTAAAAATATTCATTTGTTTATTTGACTACACTTGGTCTTAGATGCAGCAGGTGGGATCTAGTTCCCTGACCAGGGATCAAACCCAGGCATCTTGCATTGGCAGCACGGAGTCTTTCCTACTGGACACCAGGGAAGTCCCATGAGGCTGTTTTATGGATCAGTTGATGATAAAAGGAAGATGTAGGGATGGATGCTGTAGGCTCTCAGCAAATGGCAAAATGTTAACTTTAGATGTACTGGGTCTGCCAGGACCCCAGTCTTTTAGCTTCCTGCCCGGGTAGCAACCAAAAGAGGGCAGGTCCCATCACCCACACCGCACTCCCACTCTACTTTGGCCCAGATGATGAGGAACATGTTGGGGATGTCCTCTGCGTAGGGTGGGGTGATTTCTTTTCTTTTTTTTTTTGAGTCATGCAGGCACATATGGTGAGGGGGTCCCTGTGAAATGAGACTGCCTGTCGCTTAAGCAGCACACAATGCTCTAGCAAACGGCCCCAGTGCAGCCCTCCTGGGCTTCCCCCGGCCCACCCCCTTGAGCTCAGAGAGCCAGTCCTCCAGCCTGTTTGCTGTAGGAGGCGGCAAATGGCAGATTCCAAGGCAGCCAGTGCTGAGTCAGAGCTGGATTCCAACCTTAACTCCATATGTGTGGCTCTGGGCCTCAGTTTCCTCATCTGTAAAATGGGGATATTTAAGACTCTACCACAGGAGTCACAGGTGGTGCACAGAGAAACACCTAGAATAATGTGGCATAGATGAAATGGCTGATAATTCACTATTATTCCAGTATGTTGCTCAGATCCAGATTGGTCCCCAGGAAGGTCCAGCAATGAGGCTTGTCCAGTGGGCACTGGAGCCATGTGGGTCCTTCAGAGGCTTCGGGACAAGGGAGCTGGCTATGTTGACTGAGGTTCATTCTCTAGCAGTTAAAAATGACTTGGACTACACTTCTGGCACAGAATTTCAACATATACCTGCCTTTGCAGTCTTTGGGCTTCGATAAGCACATCAGATCAGTCACTCAGTCGTGTCCGACTCTTTGCGACCCCATGAATTGCAGCACGCTAGGCCTCCCTGTCCATCACCAACTCCCGGAGTTCACTCAGACTCACGTCCATCGAGTCAGTGATGCCATCCAGCCATCTCATCCTTTGTCGTCCCCTTCTCCTCCTGCCCCCAATCCCTCCCAGCATCAGAGTCTTTTCCAATGAGTCAATTCTTGGCATGAGGTGGCCAAAGTACTGCAGTTTCAGCTTCAGCATCATTCCTTCCAAAGAAATCCCAGGGCTGATCATCTTCCTACCTTACCACAAAATCCTAATGGAGATAGGTCCACCATGCTCAGGGATGCCCCAGTGGCCCATCTCCAAGGATCCCTGGTCCTCTAGAGCAGGGCTTCTCAACGTCAACACTCTTGACATTTTGGACTTGGTAACTTGTGGTGGGGGCTGAGCCAGACACAGACTGCAAGAACTTGAGTTACTTGCTAAACTATCACCTCCCTGGAGGGTTTTCCTAGCCACCGTAACCACAGAAGTCTCTGTGAGATTCTCTCAGTCTCAACTGGGGTGGGAATCCTTTGGGGTCTGAGAACAGAAACTAGGGAGTCTGAATTTACATTGAAAAAGTTAACCCTTCACTTTCCCAAGTAAAGAATCTGCCTGCAATGCAGGAGACCTGGGTTTGATTCCAGGATTGGGAAGATCCCCTGGAGAAAGGGATGGAATTCTTCTGTAAAGATGTGTCCCTTCTTTACTTATTCTGTTAATTTAATAATAAAGTAATAAGATGACTACTTATTACTGTTATGTGAATCAAGAAGTCATTTATTTATTTTTGTGTGTACTCTCTCTGAACAGGTAATGTAAATAAAAACACCCAGAATACAGTGGGCACCCAGAAAATGCTCTCTCTTGCCCTTTCTTCCCATCTTCTGGTCTATAAGTAACCAAAACATCTCTCTTCCCTCCTAAACACTTAGCAAGACAAATTTAAATATATTCCCTGATTATAAAAGTAAATTGTGAAACTATTATACACACAATTGATCAGCAACAAGGATTTATGGTATAGAACAGGGAATTATATTCAATATCTTATAATAGCCTAAAATAGAATACAATCTGCAAAAAATAATGGAATCACTATGCTGAACATCTGAAACTAATGCAATACTGTAAATCAACTATCCTTCAATAAAAAAGAGGATAAAAATCAATCATGTTCACACTGCTATATTTAAAATGGATAACTAACAAGGATCTACTGTATAGCACATGGAACTCTGCTCAATGTTATGTAGCAGCCTGGATAGGAGGGGAGTTTGGGGGAGAAAAGATACACATATATGTATGGCTGAGCCCCTTCTGTCAACCTGAAACTATTACAACACTGTTAATTGGCTATACTCCAATATAAAATAAAAAAGTTTTAAAAAGTCAGTTGTGCTCATTGTAGACAAATTTGTCAATATAGAGAAGTATCAAGAAAAAGATTCCCAAGTCCCACTACCTAGATGCCATCTTGGTACAGTGGATTCAGTCTTTTTTTCCCTTATATTTTCAAGATTATACACTTGAGATTATAAGGGTCTATGGACTGAACTATGTCACAATTCATAAGTTGAATCCCTGATGTAATGGCAGTTTTTAGATGGTGTCTTTGGGAGGTGACTAGGGTTATAGGAGGTCAGGAGAGTGGGACCCCTATGATGGGATTAGTGTCCTTGTAAAAAGAGATCCCAGAGAGCTTGTTCTCTCTCTCCCCACCCTCACCATGAGAGGGCACAGTGAGAAGGCAGCCATCCGCAAGCAGGAAGAGAGCCCTCGCCAGAACTGGACTATGCTGGCACCCTGATCTCGGACTTCTAGTTTCCAGAACTATGAGAAAGCACACTTTTGTTGTCTAAGCTGCCCTGTCTATGGTATTTTGCAATGTTAGCCTGAGCCCATCTGTCAGCACAGGAGACCTAAGAGACACTGGTTCGATCCCTGGGTCAGGAAGATCCCCTGAAGGAGGGCATGGCAACCTATTCCAGTATTCTTGCCTGGAGAATCCCATGGACAGAGGAGCCTGGTGCGTTACAGTCCATTGGGTCACAAAGAGTTGGACACAACTGAAGTGACTTAGCACAGCATGCACACCTTGGTTCTTTTTAGAAGAATCAGTTCCCCTTACTTGTCATTATATATGGTGAGCATTTCCCTGAATCCTTAAATATTCTCCAAACAGATGATTTTTAATGACGACATGATACTCCATCATATGGAGGGACCATACGGTATTTAACCAGTTGCCTCCAGTTTTGTTCTATTTTTACAGATAATGCTGGGGTGCACATCCTGATATAAATCTTCGACAGTGTTTCTGATTACTTAAGGTTAGGCTTTTTCTAAAAGCACTTTAACTGGGAAATCAAGTGGGAAAGAAAAGAGATAAACTGAAAAATAGAAAAACCTGGACGGGGCCCCAACATACCATGAGGTGAGCTGCTGTTCCCTCAGCCAAGAACGCTCTTCTCTACAACATCTGCCTGACTCTCTTCTCTGTGGAAACGTCCCCTCCTCTGAGAAGCCCTCCCTGATTGCCTGACCTAAACTGGCCCCTGCACCCCATCGCTTGTCCTCTCATGCTGCTGTGGTCCTCATGGGACAACGGGTCAAGTCACTATGTCCCACATTATACACTTGCTTAAGGTCTATCTTCCACATTCTGAGTAGTTTATTATTTACCAACGTTTATTGGTCACATCTATCTCCCCAACAAGGGTGGAGATTTTTGTCTCTCTTCTTCATTGTGCTATCCCTGATCACCTGATCATTTCCCTGGCACACACTGGACATTCAGTAAGTAATTATCGGATTTCTCTAGTGCTCTGTGGTTGAGAATCCCCCTGCCAATGCAGAGGACATGGGTTCAATCCCTGGTCCAGGAAGAGTCCACATGCCATGAACAGCTAAGCCCGTGAGCCACAGCTACTGAGCCTGCATGCCCTAGAGCCTATGCTCTGCAATGAGAGAAGCCACCGCAATAAGAAACCCAGTTACCACAACTAGGGAAAAGCTGCGTGCAGCAACAGAGACCCAATTTGGCTGAAAATAAAGTAGTTACATTTTAAAAATAATAATTAAAGATAAGTAATTATGGAATAAACAAATGGATTTCAATGTTGAGAAAAGAAAAGAGATGTTTGGCCTCCATGCCTGTGGATTCTAAAATGCTTGAAGCAGGTGCTTCCGGACTCTCCCATGGATGTCACCTGACAATGGCTGGTAAGGCCATGCCCACGGGCTTGGCTCCAGCACAAGATAAAGGACAAAGAGTCCAGACACTGCTCCTGCCTGTGGCTGGATGGAGCTAGGCGTGTCCTAGGGCAGGCCTGGCAGATGGCAGAGCACATGGGCAGGGCTCAGATGAGTCTGGAAAAGCAACAGCTCTGTCTTCACTAAGCAGAAACTCAAAGATCCCACCTTAGCTTCTGCCCTTAGCAATGAGTGATCCTAGTGGTTGTATTTTGGGTTGAGGAGTTGTCTTTTCTTTTTTTTGTTTACAAATTTACTTTCAATTGGAGTAAAATTGCTTTACAATGTTTGTTAGTTTCTGCTGTATGACAACATGAATCAGCTATAAGTATACATATATCCCTTTCTTCTTAAGCCTTCCTCCCATGGGAGGTGGACTGTCTTAATTTAGGAAGTCCCAGACAAGGGTTCTGGAGAAGGCAATGGCACCCCACTCCAGTACTCTTGCCTGGAAAATCCCATGGATGGAGGGGCCTGGTGGGCTGCAGTCCATGGGGTCGCTGAGGGTTGGACACAACTAAGCGACTTCACTTTCACTTTTCACTTTCCTGCATTGGAGAAGGAAATCGCAACCCACTCCAGCGTTCTTGCCTGGAGAATCCCAAGGACGGGGGAAGCCTGGTGGGCTGCCATCTATGGGGTCGCACAGAGTTGGACACGACTGAAGCGACTTAGCAGCAGCAGCAGACAAGGGTTCAAGTGCAAGTAGTTTATTTGGGAGATCTATGAACTGAATTATGCAATTCCCCCTCACCACTGCCCCACCCCCCCACCCCCCAGCCAAGATAAGTTGAAAATCTAACCTCTACGACCTCAGGATGTGACCTTATTTAGAAATAAGGTTGAACTTCCCTGGTGGTCCAGTGGTTAAGAATCTACCTTCCAATGCAGGGAACACAGGCTTGATCCCTGGTCCTGAAAGATTCCATATGCCATGGGGCAACTAGCCCACGCGCCACAATTACTGAAGCCCTCATGCCCTAGAGCCTGTGCTCCAGAACTAGAGAAGCCACTGCAATGAGAAGCCCCTGTGCTGCAACTAGGAAAAGCCTGCTCACAGCGGTGAAGACCCAGTGCAGCCAGCCAAAAAATCACATAAGAAAAAAATTTTTTTTTAAAGAAGAATAGGGTCATTACAGATGTAATTAGTTAAGATGACATTATACTGGAGTAGGGTGGGCCCTAGTCCAACACGATAAGTGTCCTTATAAGAAGATGGCCCTGTGCAGATGGGATATTCAAGAGGAGGACAGAGAATCAATAAGCCAAAGAATGCCAAGGATTGTTGGCAGCCACCGGAAGATGGGAGAGGCGAGGAAGAATTCTCCCTGAGAGCCTTTGGAGGGTGCCTGGCCCTGCTAACACCTTCTGGCCTCCATACTGTAAGGTAATAAATGTCTGTTGTTTTAAGCCACTCAGTGTGGTACTTTATTACTGCTCTTGGCTCACATCAGGCTCAAATTCCTGCTCGGGTTTCTACCAAAGCATGAAGGTAGGATATAACTGCATGGCAAGTTCTAGATGGCTACTCTGCGGCAGTTACCAGTGGGGTGAGAGCGGGTAACAAAGTGGGACCCAATGGCTCACCTCACTTCCTCAGTTGCTGCCAGAGTTTTCACAATGAAAAATTCATATATTTCTAAAAAGGAGCGCCTGTTGGGGTGTAAAATTTGGCTTATAGAGAGCTTACCTACAGCCATGGTTCTAAATGCTTCACATATATTCACTTTTACTGAGTCCTTGTGCCCTGTAGGTAGGATTGTGCTTTTCATTTTGTACATGTGGAAACGGAGACACAGAGAGTGCAAGTGACTTGCCCAAGGTTGCACAGCGTGGAAGTGGTGGGGTCGGGAAGGGAACCCAGGCAGCCTGATGCCTAACTCTGTTCTTTCAACTGTTTCCCCTGAGCTTGCGTCTCTCAAGGTGGTTCAGCTCGAAGCTTCCAGGGTAAGTATCTCCTCAGACAGTGGCTCTTCCGACTATAGAACCCTCTGGAAATTTGTTGTCCTGCTCACATTTCCTTACCCACCACTGAGCACATTCCCATTGTCTTCCTCTGAACCTCTTTCTGGATGTCCAACCCCGTGACACAACCTGACCCAAGAAAGCTCCTGACGATCTCCAAGTTGCTGTCTGTTCCTAGAGATGCTATGCTCAGGCCAGGTCTTTAGGCAAACTAGGCCACCATGGCTTTTCCCCACATCCTTTAGATTTGTCTAATGGACATATGGACATAATGGTAGAAATCTATGTGGTCTATAATATGAATGACACTCCCAAGATGCGGTTGTGCAGTGTGTGATGTACGTAACTGTCCAGGGATGGGGGACAGGGAACAGGGTAGAATGGGAGGCAGGGAGGCGTGCACATCCTTTCAGACCTGTCCTTAACATTTTCAAGACTGAGGACAAGAGAACCAACTGAGGCCCACATAATATGTGTGAATATTTAAAAACTACTAAATAAAACATGCTCTATGCTTCTGCACAAACATACCTTCATAAGCACTGGGAAGGTCAGTCTAGAATTGAGAGTCTGGATGACTGCACTGGGTTAAGGGGTGGGGACAGGATTCCCTGCCCCTTGACCATGGCCTCCACCTGGGGGCAGGGGAGGGAGGGCTCCACACACATGCCTGGACGTGCCAATCTGCATGTCCACATTCCAGCCGCATTTGTGCCAACAGCTACCCCAAGGACATTCTTAGACCTCAGGGGATACAAGGGTAAGGTAGTCAGAGAATAGACTCATGGAAGAATCCAAGTTCATGGAATCTAAGCTTGGGCAGGGAATGCTAGGATCTCAGATGACCCAAAATATGATCTAGCAAGTGGAGGGGTGGTGGCACCAGTTCCCATCAGCACCATAGGGAGGGGCACAGCTGGAGGAGAGTTAGCAAGAGCTCCAGCACAGAATCCCTTTGGACAGGTGTCCAAGACACGTCTCTGTCTTTCCTCTACGTTGGTTTTTAACTTCACGCCACCTTTACATGTTCAAAAATCTAAAATTATACTTAAAAACTTGTGCAATTAAAAATTATTCAGCATCTGTGTGCCCTCTAGATTCTCACCTCCCAAAGGTCCTTTCCTATTAAGAGTTCTGAGGACAAGACGCCCATATCATCAAAGGACGGAACCTTAGGCTGGCTCTCCTGGGGCCATACTGAGCTGTCCTTTGGCTGCCTCCCTGGTTCAGGGTCCCTCCACTCCAGCCTCAGGAGTTGGCTGGGCCTGGCTCTCCACCACCCCCATCACTTACGTTGTAGAGGAGGTCAGTCCACCCTTCCATGGTGATGCACTGGAAAACAGTCAGCACTGCAAACAGGATGTTGTCGAACTGAGTGATCCCATTGTTGGGTCCTTCCCAGTAGGGCTGACATTTGGTCCCATTGGGGCAGGTGCGGGCAGGTTCCTCTGTCCCACACGGTGCTGGAGACTCACCCTGAATGTCATCTAGGAAACGGAAGAGGAGCAAAGTCAGGGGAAAGGGCCAGCAAAACCAGCTCTGGGAAACAGGCCAGTGAACATTCAATGCTGTTGAATCTGCAGGAAAATGGCTCTTAGGATGGACTTATCAGTCTTTTTCTAAAAAGTCCAATGCTTGGCTTGGTTGATATATTCATTGTTTTCTATTTCATTAATTTCTTCTCTAAGTTGTGTTCCCTTTTTTGTTCTTTTCCTAGACTTTTGAGATAGATTAATGTTATTTAAGGCTATAAATTGCCCTTTAAGTGCAGCTTTAACTGCACCTCACAAATTCTGTCATGCATTATTATCATTATTGTTCAAGTAAAATATTCAGCAGTTTCCATTATTATTTATTCTCTGATTTGTGGATAACCAAGAAGCATCAAAATTTTGTCAGATATATACAAAAATAGAGTAATGTAATGAATTCCCATGTACCCATCACCAATTTCAACATTTATCAACTCAGGGCTAATTTTGTTTCATCCACATCCCCTCCGCACACTAAAATATTTTAAAAGCAAATCTCAGACATCTTAGCATTTCATCAACAAATAAGAAGCATGTCTCTTAATTTCCAAACACTTTTAGTGTTATCTATTTGTTACCAATTTCTAGCCTAATTGCACTGTGGTCAGAAGATATGTTTTGTATCATTCTGTCCTTTGAAATCTGTTGAGATAGACTTTAAGGTCCCTACAACAGTCAACTTTGGTAAATCTGCTGTGTGCATTTTTAAGTGGTTGGGGGCAGTGTTTTCCAGACTTCCATTAGCACAAATTCGTCAACTGTGTTGTATTATTCTTCTATAGCCTGACTGATTTTTTTTTTTCCTTGAGATGTACTGGGCTCAGGGAGCCGTTCTGGGGGCGAGGGAGGCCAGTACACGCAGTGCTCCACCTTAGGCACAGGAGCTAAGCTTTCTCCCCAGAGAGCAAGAGGCAGATTGTGAAAATGTCACAAGGAAAGAGACACATGTCAATGGGCACCCCTTTTGCTGGAAACCAAAGGCAGCTTCCTGGCAAACTCAGACTGAGTGATCAAGGTTGAGTCTGAATTCTAAGGTGTTGAAGGGGAGGGGGAGGAGATGCCTTCACGAGAACACGGACTCAGGGGAGTACAGAACATCCTGGGTGTGTACAGAGCATCCCGTTGGACCAGAGCCACAGATATGACAGGATCCTATTCAGCGAGTGAGACTTTTGAAGATTTTTAGAGAGTGATATTGTCCGATAAGAAATCAAACAGCTGAGTGTGTAAACTCCCCATGAAACAAAAATATATCTCAATGCACATGCCACATACAGGGTTTACAGACCATTCTTAACCTCCACTTAGCAAGAAACAGGGAGAAATAAGCCAACACAGAATGCATGAATCTTACTGGCCTTTGAGACTCCTGTTAAATAGAAACTCTAGGCCATGCAAAATGACATTTGCCATATCAGAAGGGATGCCTACAACTCAAGAAGCATTGACATCCCAATCGCTAGTTTAAGTTGTGGGAAATACTTTTCCCCTTCATGTCAGACTTGGTACAGGGGCTGATTTCATGAATACAGATTGGAAGGCAAAATCTTTTAAACATAAGACTCGGGGCACAAGGGAAAATTCCATGGGCTCCTATCATGAATGAGAACCACGGTTTGTTGGGAAGGTTGCCTCTGTCCCAAACCTTCTCCATTTTCACCTTCTGTCCAAGTCTGGCTCAATTCCCATCCACCAACACCCTCCCCTCTCTTGGATTAGGCCAGTCTACTGGTCCCTTCCTGCCCCTCCTCCCCACCTCAGGGCTACAATAGCTTCCAAATGTTCACATTTGGTGAGGAGATAAAAGCAGGCATTAACCTGCACTGCTACAGACTAGTTCCAGATGAGGAATCTTGTTTCCTCAAACTATTTTGGAAGCTCTTGGAAAACAGGAAGCTCTCCCACCTTTCCTTTCTCTGGGTGTTAGCACAGTGCTGGGCACACAGGAAATTGGTTCCTGATTATAAGGAGAACCTGTCTGCAGGAGAAATCTGACCACCTTCAGCAGCTATGCCCAGCGGTGTTCCTGATTATGACCTGCCAGCCCCCTCATCACGAAACACTCTGGGGGCTGCTTCTAGAAAAGCAACCATCCAGAGAGTCTGAGGAATTTGGTTATAAATATATTTTAAAATTAACCTGCTGCCTGGGTGTCTGTATATATCTGTCTCTTACTCACACGTTCTTATATTTTTAATTGTGAGCTTTTCAGTCATCTTCCCTAAATCAAGGCCTCCTACCCTCCAGTTGCCCCACCCACGTCTGTCCCCTTACAACCCTGATTTAGACTCAAGCCAGTCCTCTGTCCCCTTGGCTGGACAGAGAGAGAGAGAGAGAACCAACAAAAACAAAAAACCCAGGATCCAGGAGTCCTGGTTTCTCTGCTCTCGGCTGATGTTTCCAAGGGGCCCTGCCCTGCATCTCTCCCTCCAGCATTTCCGCCCAGGTGTCGAGGCCAGGAGCAGAAATAGCTCTGTCTCAATTAACACCTTCTTCATTGGGGAAAGAAATAATTAGGACATCCCATATTGAGCAAACTTCACAAGCCCAGGAGAGAAGGAGATGGGAGGAGCAAGAAAAAAGGAAGCAAAAAAAAAAAAGAGCATCTTGAATAAACCTTCCTTACTGGGTTTTCCTGCCCTCTGGGAGGTCTGGGGAGAGGGTTGGGTTACCTGGGGGTCACCAGGAAGAGAAGGTGGATGGGAAGCCACTCCAGGACAGAATTATCTTCCCAATAAGGCAGGCCTGAAACCTCCTTCCCTTCTCACACAGGCTCCCCTGTCTCCATTCGCAGTTTCCTTGACCCACGACTAACACTGTCATTCAGCCCGTCCACAGCAAGGAGGCCCATGGTCCAAGTACTGAAATACAAGCTTCCCTCTTATTTGATTTCATTTGGTTCTTTGGCTTCAGAGAGCAAGTAGCCAGGTTTGCATAGCAGGAGACGTAGTCAAAGATGAATGCAGAAGCTATTAGGTCCCTGAGTATACGGATAGCTAGGGACACCGACTCGATGGACGTGAGTCTGAGTGAACTCCGGGAGTCAGTGATGGACAGGGAGGCCTGGCGTGCTGCGATTCATGGGGTCGCAAAGAGTCGGACACGACTGAGCGACTGAACTGAACTGAACTAAGGGACACCCAGGCTGTTTCACTGCTGTTTCAGAGACTAAGTCTGTGACTTCCGGTCTTCCTGGTTTTTTTCCTGAGTCATCCTCCCTGATCCTTTCTTGTTTATTGTTTAGTCTCTAGGTCACGTCCGACTCTTGTGATCCCATGAACTGTAGTCTGTCAGCCTCTTCTGTCCATGGGATTTCCCAGGCAAGAACACTGGAGTGGGTTGCCATTTCCTTCTCCAGGGGATCTTACAGGACCAGGGAATCTTACAGGACCAGGGATTAAAACCATGTCTCTGTATTGGCAGGGGTCTTCTTTAACACTTGAGCCACCAGGGAAGCCGCTAAGCTAAGGGGTTGACTGTGGCACAGTGTGGGGAGGGGAGGAGCCAAGATCCTGTTTGTGCTTGATGCTGATTGGCTGGTGCCAGGACTCCCAGTGGGATGTTTTAAGGCATCTTCTTGGGGAGACTAGGACGAGTCACCCTTAACTCTCCCTTCCTTCAGGGTAAGGAGGTTTCAGGCTTCTCTGGTGGCTCAGTGGTAAAGAATCCACCTGCCAATGCAGGAGACGCAGGCTCGATTCCTGGGTCAAGAAGACCCTCTGGATAAAGAAATGGCAACCTACTCCAGTATTCTTGCCTGGTAAATCCCATGGACTGAGGGGCCTGGCAGGCTACAGTCCATGTTATCACCAAGAGTTGGACACGACTTGGTAACTAAACAACAACAAGGAGGTTCAGAACTCAGCACATGCTAGGGTCTCGGGTCGCTGCAGGATAGCTAGGCAGAGGCTGTAGGCACTGCATTTGTATTCTGCTGTCTTTTGCCCCTACATGTTCCCACTGAAAATATCTTTGATGCCTTTACCTGCCCAGCGTTTGGGGCAGCCAGCTATGCCAGGGCATTAATGCCCATAAGGGGCTCAATCCCCGCCAATGTCGGACAGAATTTGGTGGATAAATACCCAGCTCCCTTGCCCCTCATGTGGGATGGGTCTAAGGCATGCAACCTACCCTGTTTCCCCTAGGTGCCCGATGGAGCTGAGGTCTGGTGACCTTGCCCAAGATGGTAACCTACTTGATAACGTTCCTAGATGTTACTAGATCCCCCCCGTCTCACTTTCTCACTCACCTGAAGGTGTTTCCTGGGATCACTTCCCCAATAAACCACTTACCCTGGGACAGCTTCTCAGGTACCCCAGTGTAACATCCCAGCAACAACCAACATCTCTGGGGCGGTTTCATCCCCTGCCTGCCTTAGCTTTGGGAAGATGTTCTCCCAGCTTCCAGGAGAACGAAGCAAAGCCCTGCAGATCTTGTCCAGGAGCTTGTCCCCAAGGGAGAAAAGAAAGGGGAGGAAGGCTGGGAAAAAAAAAAATCTATGATGCTGCTCGGACCTACCTGTGCCCTCTTCAAAGCAGGTGGTATGAAATTTTCCCATATAAAATTCTAACCCTATGATTGCAAAAATAAGGATTGCAAAAAATAGGAGGAGGCCGATCTGCAGCAGGGGGATCATTGCCTTCATGATCGACTTCAGGACGACTTGTAAACCTGGGGAGACACAGAGAGAGAGAGGCCCCAGAGGCCTGTGAGAAGGTACCCTGAAACGCCACCCCCAAGATGCCTCCTGAGGAAACTCAGAACACGCAGGATGCGGGAGATGGGACGGGGCAATGGTGAGGGAAGATGGACGGAAGACATAGAGGCTGCTCACTTTAATAACAGGAACAATCCTTCCTTATATTTTAAGCACTTTTTTTTTTTTTTTTTGGTTTTCTTTTGGCTGCACCATTTGGTTTGCGGGATCTTAGCTCCCTGGCCAGGGACTGAACCCAGGAACATGGCAGTGAAATCAGAGTTCCAACCACTGGAAATTCCCCACCTCTATTTTAAAAATATTTTTTAAAGTACTGGGCATAGGCTGTCCTGTTTGATGACTTTTGAGGCAAGTAAGAAGTGGAAATTCATAGCTTTCTGAGCCCTATTCCTGGGTGTTGCACAATTTTCATGCAGATCAGGGTGCCTTTTTCTAACCTTTTTCCACCAAGAGGGGGAGTCTTTTTCCTAATTCATACAATGCCATATGCATCAGTTGCAGCTCTATCTGGGAAAGCAGTCAACATCCTAGTTCCAACCCAAACCCAGATATTATTTCATTGGCTTTTAGCAACAACCCCATGAGGCAGGTACACGTGTAAAATCATCCCCATTTTACAGAGGTGGGAAGCAAAGCTCAGAGGATGTCATGCTTAAAATGAGGATTCAGCCTCAAGGTGTGAGAAATAACGGGGCCAGGATTTGAACCCAGGTTGGACTTGATGTCAAATCCCATGTCTGTAACCAACCTTTAGGAAAGTCTGTGTTAAAATGCTCCCAAGTGGATCAACAGTAAAGAATCTGCCTGCCAATGCAGGAGACACAGGTTTGATCCCTGGTCACAAAAGAGCTGGACATGACTAAACAACAACAAATTATGTGGTTAAAATGAGGATTTCTTGTTTTATGTCCTTGGATACTCTTCAGTGTCTCCCAGTTTATAGTCTATGAGAACTTGAATAGAATTCGTATCCTACTGTTGGGTGAAAACTATATAAATCTTAATTATGTTGAATTGGTTTATAGTACTTTTTGGGTCTACTATATCCTTCTACTTTTCTATATATTCATTCTATTAATCTTTGAGAGTTTAATATTGAAACTCCAACTAAGAATCTTAATTTACCAGGCTCTTCATCTGTAAATGGGGATGAGACTTAGCACCTCCCTCTCAGTTAAATGAGAGGGTTCATACCTAGCAAAGCCCTTGGCATATCATAGATGGTCATTAAACAGAGATTCTTATTAGTATTAGCTTTGGGATGGAACTTGATTTAACATGATGTAGGCATCTCTGGTCTCTTGAAGAAAAGACTCTTGAGAGTCCCTTGCACAGCAAGAAAATCAAGCCAGTCAATCTTAAAGGAAATCAACCCTGAATATTCATTGGAATGACTGATGCTGAAGCTCCAATACTTTGGCCACCTGATGCAAAGAGCCAACACATTGGAAAAGATAATACACAAAAAGCTCTTTCTGCCATGCCTGGTATGCAGTAGGCACTCAATAAATGGTAACCATCATTGCCACCAATATTAATCAGGCTGTGGGGGCAGACTGGCTAACTCCTAACTCTTCCATTCTCAGCCACATGATTTTGCTCAAATTATTCAGCTGCCCTGAGCCTCAGTTTTCTCCTCTGTAAAATGGAGATTTTGGTCCTATCAACTTCACAGGGTTGTGATCAACTTCACAGGGTTGTGATTATAGAATGGGGTCCTGGGTGTGCTTAGCATGGCTCCTAATAGAGAAGTGCTCAGTTAATGGGTGCTGTGGTGATGGGTGAGGCTCCTGGCTGGCTTTTAGGAACTCACCCAGACCTGCAGCCACATTCCTAGGGGTGGAGGTCCCTGAAGGGGCTTCCCCAAAGATAAGGCTGCCCTGACCCAGGCTAGGGAAGCATCTGAGGGCACCTATGAGACCTTCTTGCAGAAGGGAAATGGAGGGCTCCCAGGACCCCTGAGCAGACCTCTTGCCAGGGTTAGAAACTCACGCACTTGGGATTCCAGACACCAGCTTGAGCGGCCGCAGCACTCGAACTGCCCTCAGCGTCCTTAGGTCAAACTCCGTCCCAACTGTTGCCAAGATGCTGGAAGAAAGAAGCCAGAACAGAAGGCAGACGCTGGGTTTCAGGGTCAGAGAGGTGGGTGGAGGGTTCAATGCTGTGGTTTCTTTAAAATTTTTTAATTAGAGGATAATTGCTTTACAGTGTTGTGTTCGTTTCTGCTGTGGAACAATTGAGAATCAGCCATAATTATACATAGACTCAATTATACATATACAATTGATTGATCAAATCAATCAATCCTAAAGGAAATCAGTCCTGAATATTCACTGGAAGGACTGATGCTGAAGCTGAAGCTCCAATACTTTGGCCATCTGATGCAAATAACTTACTCATTGGAAAAGACCCTGATGCTGGGAAAGACGGAAGGCGGGAGGAGAAGGGGATGACAGAGAATGAGATGGTTGGATGGCATCACTGACTCGATGGACATGAGTTTGAGCAAGCTTCAGGAGTTGGTGATGGACAGGGAAGCCTGGCGTGCTGCATTCCATGGGGTTGCAAAGAGTCGCACACGACTGAGCGACTGAACTGACTGACTGATACATATATACATATATATGCATATATCCCCTCTTGAGCCTCTCTCCCTGCTCCCATTCCACTCCTCTAGGTCGTCACAGAGCGCCAGGTTGGTTTCTTGGCAGGGTGACCACAGGCTGGGTCTCAGTTTTGTCATATGTAAAACAGTGTTAATAGTACCTGCTTCACAGGATAAAAGATGATTTACAAGGACCCCAAATAGGTCTTAATACTCAATAAATGCTTCCCTTGTATGGCTCAGCTGGTAAAGAATCTGCCTGCAATGTGGGAGACCTGGGTTCGATCCCTGGGTTGGGAAGATCCCCGGAAGAAGGGAAAGGCTACCCATTCCAGTATTCTGGCCTGGAGAATTCCATGGACTGTATAGTCCATAAGGTTGCAAAGAGTCAGACACAACTGAGTGACTTTCACTTCCTTTCACTCAATACATGTTGGGCTGAGAAGAGAAATTTTCCCCATGGCACATGGTTGGGGTGATACTCGGTGTATTTCACAACCCAAGATCAGGATGGATTGTGGGGAAGCTTGGAGGCACCAGGGGAGTGACAGACCCTTTGGGCTCAGGTCACTTTACCAACCGGCAAGAAAGTAGCTTAGTACTAAGACCTATGCCTGCATGGGTTCAAATTCCAGCTCTACCATTTCCCAGCTGGGTGACTGTGGGTAAGTCACTTTTCCACTTCATGCCTCAGTTCTCCCTTTTGGATAACAAGGATAACAACAGTACTGAACCCTCAAAGGGATGTGAGGATGAAACAAATTAATACATGTGAAGTGGTAGGTGTTGTGCCTGGCACACAGGAAGTGTGTTAAGCTATTGGGAAATAAATGGAAAAAAAAACCACCCCAAAACCTCAAATAATGGGTGTGGCCCTGCTGGGGTGGACTAGCTGGCATCAGCCCCAGAGAGGGCTACAGACCCAAAGCCTCAGGGCAAAAAGTCACTCTTATAAATGCAAGTAAGAGTCATGGCAATAGGTGAGATGAGCCTTCTGCAGAAAGCCCCCTTCCCTCACCCCTTACATAAAGACCCTATCCTAAGACCTCACTTGTAAAAGTGTTTCTGGTGAGACAAGGGAGACCAGGGGTTCCACAGCCCTTCCTCAGCCCAAGGAACCCCCTAGACCTGTTTCCTAAATAAGATACGTAGTAGGGATGACCATGGCACCATGGCACAGAAAAGGTTGTCACTGGAACCTCAGATGATGAGCAAGGAATGTGGAAAAACAGAGGATTCTGTGGTTAAGAACGGGCTTCCCAGGTGGCACAGTGGGAAAGAATCTGCCTGCCAATGCAGGAGACACAGGTTGGATCCCTGGGTCAGGAAGATCCCCTTGAGTAGGAAATCTGCTCTAGTATGCTTGCCTGGAAAATTTCATGGACAGAGGAGCCTGGCAGGCTACAATCCATGGGGTTGTGAACCGTCAGAGGCTACTGAGCATGTACTGTGATTAACAGGATGGAGACCACAGAAGTAATTTGGGGGGTATCTTCATTCTTGTCCAGGAGTCTGAGTCTTACAACTTTGGCCTGTGAATAACCAGTATCTACATCTGTCTTTATTTATTGGTTGCGCATGCAGAAGGTAGGATCTTAGTTCCCTGACTAGGGACTGACCCATGCTCCCTGCAGTGGAAGTGTGGAGTCTTAACCATTGGACCACCAGGGAAGTCCCTCTTTGTCTTTTTTTTTTAAATTTTTATTGTATATTGGAGTATAAATGATTTACAACTCTGTGTCAGTTTCAGGTGGACAGCAAAGTGATTCAGTTATACATACACATACAACCATTCTTTTTCAAATTCTTTTCCTATATAGATTACTTAACAAAATATTGAGAAGAGTTCTCTGTGCTATACGGTAGGTCCTTGTTGATGATTTATTTTATATATAAATATAAATATATTATTTTATATATAGTAATAGTACATCTCTTTGTCTTTGAGACCATCAGTATCTGCATCTATTAACAACCTGTATTGGCACCTGTATTAATAAACTGTATTGGCCCGCTTTTGTCTCAGGACTTTCTCTGAAGCTAAGACAGACCCAGGCAGTGAATTCCCCTGTGAGAGCAGCCCTCCACCAAAGATCGCTGGGAAGAGGTGGATGAATTCCTCAGGTCCCTCGCCCCCTCCTTCCAGATTGCTCTGAGGTGTGAGTTTCATACAGGCTCCCAGAGAGGTTGAGCCCAGCTGCCTCTCCAGGGTAACCTGCTCAACTCCTCATTCTTCCCTGTCTCCCCACCCTTGTCCCCCACCCATATTTCCTGGAGTCACTTCCCAGATGAACTACTTGGACCCAAATTCTTGTCTCAGGGTCAATGTGGGGGCACTCCAAACTAAGACAGGAGTATTCCCAGCTCTTTCCCAACTACTCCTAGGACAGAAAGTTAAAGTGCTAGTCGCACAGTTGTGTCGGACACTTTGTGACCCCACGGACTGTAGCCTATCAGGCTCCTCTGCCATGGGATTCTCCAGGCAAGAATACTAGAGTGGGGAGCCACCCGCCATTCCGTTCTCCAGGGGATCTTCCTGACGCAGGAATTGATCTCGGGTCTCCTGCACTAAGAGTAGCTCTTTACCACCAGAGACACCATTCCCAGGACAGAGATGCGTCTATTAGATTGGGCTAACCTCCTCTTCCACCATCATCAAATGTACATCTAAACACATCGTATGTCCTGGGCAAAGCAATACTTGAGGCGCTCCCTGCTTTGTAGGGCTGATGCAGGAGAAAAACAGTTTCATCAAAAAATGCACAGAAAGATTGAATCCATTGGGGGTGTGATGCATTCTTAGAGACAGCAGGTGAAAAAAACAGCTCTGAGGGTACACAGCAGGTAGTGTTAACTCATCTGGGACCCCGGGAGATTCCCGTTTCAAGCTGAGGATTCATGGATGAGCAGGTGGAATCTGATCAGTGGGGGAAGAACTTTCTAGGCTGAGGAAATGGCTGAGACAGACAGCCTGGGGTGGGAAGGCAAATTCAAGGAAGGAAATGGCGCATGGTGGGGATTTGGGTGATGCCATGAAGCTGAAGTGTAGGTGAGGGCCTTGCCAAGCAACCCCAAGGAAATTTTCATTCATTTAATTATATATTTTTTCTATTCCTCTCCCAATTTTCATTTGGATTTCTCAAACTCCATCCTGTAGATCACCAGTCTATTTTACTTTCTTCTTTCTCAGCAGGTAAAAGCCATTGTTAAGGGTGTGTGTGTGTGTGTGTGTGTGCGTGTGCGTGTGTGCTCATTCAGTCGTGTCCTACTCTTCGCGATCCCATGGACTGTAGCTGCCAGGTTCCTCTGTCCATGGGATTTTTCAGGCAAGAATACTAGAGTGGGTTGTTATTTCCTCCTCCAGGGGATCTTCCCCACCCACAGATCAAATCCATGTCTCCTGAGCTGGCAGGCGGATTCTTTACCACGGAGCCACCTGGACAAGCATTCCCTGAGTTTTCATTCACTGACTTCACAAACATTAACTGAGCATCTACAGTGTGCCAGGTCTTGGGGACACGAGTCATAGGAATCCCTATCTGTGTGTGGGAGGCTGAGAATAAACCCCGTAAATGTGCCAGATGTCAGGGCGATGAGTACAAGGAAGAAAAGCAGGGCAGGGAAGAGGGCGTGCTGGCAAAGTGGGGCAGGATGAGGGGAGCGATGACACCCATTTCAATTAGTAAAGGCCAACTGCTCTTTCCCGCCTGGCTGGGTAGTAGTTCAGTGTTAAAGGTGTTCAGACCAGCATCGCCCAGTAGAACTTCAAGAAGAGCTGTATGTTGGACATAGCGAACAGACTGGTGGTTGCCAAGGGGGGCATGTTGGGGGAAGGATGGAGTGGGAGGTTGGGGTTAGCACATGTAAGCTTTTATATATAGAATGAATAAACACTCTCTATATAGCATAGAGAACTCTTCAATATCCTATGGTAAACCGTAATGAAAAAGCACATAGAAAAGAGAATTATATATATGTATGACTAAATCACTTTGGTGTACAGCAGAAATTAACACAACATTGTAAATCAATTATACTTCAATAAGAAAAGAAAAAAGGAAAAAAAAGGAAGAACTATGTGTGAAATTTAAAATTTGCCAACAGCTACATTAAAAGCCCAAAGAAACAGATGACATTAATTTTAATAATATACTTTATTCAACCGGGTATATCTGAAGTATTGGGCTTCCCAGGTGGCTCAGTGGTAAAGATTTGCCTGCCAAGCAGAAGACATGGGTTCAATCCTGGGGTCAGGAAGATCCCCTGGCAAAGGAAATGGCAATCCAATCCAGTATTCTTGCCTGGGAAATCCCATGGACAGAGGAGCCTGGTGGGCTATATTCCATGGGGTCACAAAGAGTCGGACACGACTCAGTGACTAAATAACAACATCTGAAGTATTATGATTTAAATAGGCAATCACTATGAAAGATTACTCATAAGACATTTTGTATATTCTTTCCTTTAGACTTTAAGTCTTTGAAATCTGGTTAGCATATTCTACACATAGGGTACATCTCAACTCAGGTGTATGATGGCTACACGCGGCCAGTGCTGAGTGTACCTTGTAGGTCAGGTCCAGAGAAAGAGTCAGTGGGGAAGAGATGTGACGTGAGCTACAGGAATATGTTAGAGGAAAACTCTAGGCAGAAAGACAGCCAGTGCAAAGGTCCTGAGGCAGGACCACGCCTGGTACACTTGAGGAATGTCAAGGAGGCCACACAGCTGAGTGAACCAGGGTGTCAGCGGGAGGAAATGAGGGCAGGGAGGTGATGGGGCAGTGTGCAGGAGTCTGTGGGCCATGGTGAGGACTTGGACTTTTGTTCTGAGTAAAGCAGGAGCCAAGGAAGGTTCTGAGCATTGCAGAGACATGATCTGACTTACATACTAAAATAAGATCCCTCTGGGGGTCCAGACCAGAAACTGGGAGGTTGGAAGTGAGCGGAGATGACCACAGTGGTCCAGGTGAGAGATGATGGGTTTAGATCTAGTTGTGCTGGACACAAGGGTAACACTGAGATGAACTCAGCCTTGCCCTTAGATGACCACGCAAGTAAGTGGATGACAGAGTCAAGTACAAGTCCTTCTGGCCTCAGGGCTGTCGGAGGCAGGAAGGAGGAGGAAATGAATACAGACAGGAGGGCGGGGGACAGTGTGATTGTGGAGCCCAAGTCTGAAAATGCAGCAAAGCACAAGATCTTAACAAAACCTTAGACCTGGAGTTAAACCCTGACCCTGCTCCTCTCATTACCTAGCCTTTGCGCTAACTTCTCTGAGCCTCTGAAATGCAGCGAATCTGACTTCCCTCCTGCCCAGTGCTATCCTAGTGGGCACCCAAGATGGACTATCTCCTGTGCCCCTCCCTGGAAGGATGACAGGGAATTAGGAGCAGAATGGGAGGAGGGAGAGGCTTCTCAGACTGAGAATGCCCTATAGAGGCAGAAAACTTCCCTCAGGAAACATGATGGGAGGGGGGTGGGAAATCGGGGTGGGCTGGACCACTGGAGGCTGTGAACTGGAGGCGGAGGAGGTGGGTCCTGCTGTGTGGACAGTGGGAGTCATGTGAGGTTTCGGAGCAGGGAAGGGATGTGATTAGGGCTGGCGTCAGGAAGACAAGCCTGACAGCTGAAAGGACAGATTGGTGGTGATGGAGGCAGGAGTTAGAAGGCAGCCGCAAGAGCAGACCAGCGTAATGAGGACTAGAACTAGGACAAAGGCAGTGGGAGTACAAAGGAGGCCCCAATTTATATATAGCTGCCACAGATCACTGTGCACCAGGAAACTTGCCTGGGCTCACCAAGTGCTCCCTGCGTCCAAGCCATCATTAGGAGGAGTCCCATTTTACAGACGAGGAAACGGAAGCCCAGAGAAGTTACAAAGGCACAGAGGTCCATGCTGCCAAGAGAGAATGTGAACCCAGGACCCCAGGACGCCAGAACCCCAGTTTTCCACCTCACATGGCTTGTTGGATGGGGTGGGTGCAGTGGTGGGAAAGAAAAGGAAGGGAAGAATGGCTTTCTGGTTATAAATGGACCACCAAGTGATGATCATTCAATTATTCACAAGGCTTTGTGGAGTACCTGCTATGCACCAGCCACTCAGGGAGGAGGACCTCAGGATGCCACCATGAGCAGAGTGACAATGGATCACTTTGGGACAATGGGACGACACATGGCGTGTCGTGCTGCGGAAAACAGTATGGCGGCCACCAGTGCTCCCAATGGAAGGATGGAGTGTGTGGTGGCAAAGAGGAATTAAGACCGGGCCACCTGAAGGATGGAATTATCAACTGAGACGGGGAAGATGCAGGAAGGGGGAGGTTTGAAGGAAGATCAAAAGCTGGGTTGTGACATTGGGACTGACATATACACACTACTCGGTATAAAATAGATAACTATTGAGAAAGTCCTGTATAGCACAGAGAACTCTACTCAAGAGTTCCATGGTGACAAAGTGGGGAGATATATATAGAGAGAGCTGATTCACTTTGCTGTACAGCAGAAATTAACACAACATTGTACAGAAACTAAATTCCAATAAAAAGTGGGGAAAGAGCTGGATGGTGGACACACTGAGTTTGGGAAGCCAGATGTCTGTAATTCCCTCATTAAAATCTTCCAGTGGCTACCATCAGGCTTAGAATAAACCCAGGTTATACCATGACCACAAGACCTTGCCTGACTTGATTTCCCCTGACCACCATTTCTGTACTGCAGCCACTTTGGCTTTCTGTTCTTCCAACGGGAAAATCTCCTTTCTACCATGCAATCATATGACGGCCATCTCTTTTCCTGCTAACACTTGCCTTCAACTCTCTCCCTCCTTGTCTAGTTGGCCCTCTGCAAATCTTTCAGGCTGCAGTTCAAATTTTTCTTCTCAAAGAGGATTTTCATGTCCCCTTCTAGATAATGAGAACTCTCTGGGATTATATTGCTTATTAAATTGCATTTATTATTTTGGGCTTCCCAGGTAAAGGATCCACCTGCCAAGCAGGAGATGCAGTTTTGATCCCTGGGTCGGGAAGATCCCCTGGAGAGGGAAACAGCAACCCACTCCAGTATTCTTGCCCGGGAAATCCCATGAACAGAGGAGCCTGGTGGGCTATAGTCCATGGGGTCGCAAAAGAATTGGACACGACTTAGCACCTAAACAACAACATGTAAATGTTTGCTATCATCATCATTTAAATTTTTATTACTTGCCCCTAAGTCATACCAGAATTGACTGATGAAGGAACCAGCATTCATTAAGTTTATTCTCTTTGCCAGGTTATATGCTTGTGGCTTTAAATACTGAGGTCTCATTTTATGCCTCAGTATCTTTACCAGGTGGGTGTTCTGCTGCTGCTGCTGCTAAGTCGCTTCAGTCGTGTCCGACTCTGTGCAACCCGATAGACAGCAGCCCACCAGCCTCCCCCGTCCCTGGGATTCTCCAGGCAAGAACGGTGCAGTGGGTTGCCATTTCCTTCTCCAATGCATGAAAGTGAAAAGTGAAAGTGAAGTCACTCAGTCGTGTCTGACTCTTCACGACCCCATGGATTGCAGCCTACCAGGCTCCTCTGCCCATGGGATTTTCCAGCCAAGAGTACTAGAGTGGGGTGCCATCACCTTCTCGGAGGTGAGTGTTCTACACTTAGTTAATTGACAGGGGAACTGAGACTCTGAGGGGTTAAGTACTTGCCCACAATCACACAGCTAACATGTGGTACCTGTAACCCGAGTCTGGCTTGGCTGCCTCCACTGTGCTGCCCCTGGTTAATTCCCCCACCCCACTTACCCTCTCCCAGGATCTCAGCCAAGTTTATGTCTCTGTCAACCCAAGTATAGGAAGGATCTAGATTTTTCTCTAGCTCCCTGGAAGTCAGAATGTCAATAAATATTTGCAAAGGAGCAACTACTTTGTGCCAGGTGGGTGAGGAGGGGAACATGTGCAAAGGCCTTGGGGCTGGAGAGAATGTACGGAGAACAGCGGGGTTACCAGATGAGGGGCAGGGGCAGAGGACAGGAGAATACGAGAAGAAGATATTAGCGTGGCTAGAAAACAGGGGAGAGGATGGAGGCCTCATTGACCTCACCCACCCGACCTTATTCAGAGGAAGCACCTGCCCACACTATGCACAAGGGCCAAGACATAGAAGCAACCTTATTAAATGTCCATTGGCAGACGTATGGATAAAGGAGATGTGGTCCATATATACCATGGATTATTACTCAGTCATAAAAAAGAATGAAATGATTCCATTTACGGAAACACCGATGAACCTAGAGATTGTCATACTAAGTGAATTAAGCCGGAAAGACAAATATCATATATCGCTTATATGTGGAATCTAAAAAAATGATGCAAATGAACTTATTTACAAAACAAAAATCGACCCACCAACATAGAAAACAAACATGGTTACCAAAGGGGTCGGGGGGGAGGGATACATTAGGAATTTGAGATTAACATATACACACTACCATACATAGAACAGATAACCAACAAGGGCCTCCTGTGCAGCACAAAGGACTACACTCAGTGTTTTATGTGTGTGTGTTAGTGTCAGTCGCTCAGTCGTGCCTGATTCTTTGCGACCCCATGAACTGCAGCCCACCAGGCCCTGATGTCCATGAGATTTTCCAGGCCAAGGATACTGGAGTGGATTGCCATTAACCTCTAAATAAAAAGAATCTGAAAAAGAATATACATACATACATATATATGTATGACTGAATCACCTTGCTGTATACTTGAAACACAACATCATGAATCAATTATACTTTTATAATATTTTTAAAATCTTGACATACAGAACAAACATATGGATATCAAAGAAGGAAGTGAGGGTGGAATGGATTGGGAAATTGGGATTGACATGTATACACTGCTGCTGCTGCTGCTAAGTCGCTTCAGTCGTGTCCGACTCTGTGCGACCCCATAGACGGCAGCCCACCAGGCTCCCCTGTCCCTGGGATTCTCCAGGTAAGAACACTGGAGCAGGTTGCCATTTCCTTCTCCACATGTATACACTACTATGTATAAAATAGATAACTAATGTGAGTGTGTGCTAAGTCACTTCAGTTGTGTCTGACTTTGCAACCCTATGGACTGTGGCCCACCAGGCTCCTCTGTCCATGGGATTCTCCAGGCAAGAATACTGGGGTGGGTTGCCATGCCCTTCTCCAGGGGATTTTCCTGACCCAGGATTGAACCCACCTCTCTTAGGTCTCCCGCATTGGCAGGCGAGTTCTTTACTGCTAGAGCCACCTGGGAAGCCTAACTAATGAGAACCTACTGTATAGCACAGAACTCTACTCAATGCTATGTGGTGACCTAAATGAAAAGGAAATCCAGGGAAGACGGGAGATATGTATATGTATAGCTGATTCAAGGCTGTGGTTTTTCCAGTGGTCATGTATGGATGTGAGAGTTGGACTATAAAGAAGGCTGAGCGCAGAATTGATGCTTTTGAACTGTGGTGTTGGAGAAGACTTGAGAGTCCCTTGGACTGCAAGGAGATCCAGCCAGTCCATCCTAAAGGAGATCAGTCCTGGGTGTTCATTGGAAGGACTGATGTTGAAGCTGAAACTCCAATATTTTGGCCGCCTGATGCGAAGAGCTGACTCATTTGAAAAGACCCTGATGCTGGGAAAGATTGAGGGCAGGAGGAGAAGGGGACTATAGAGGATGTGATGGTTAGATGGCATCACTGACTCAATGGACATGGGTTTGGGTGGACTCCGGGAGTTGGTGATGGACAGGGAGGCCTGGCGTGCTGTGGTTCACGGGGTCACAAAGAGTCAGACACGACTGAGTGACCTAACTGAACTGAATAGCTGATTCACTCTGTTGGACAGCAGAAAATGACATTGCAAAGCAACTATACTCCAGTAAAAAAGAAAAACCCATGCAGATAAAAGAAAATATTAAAATAAACAGACTTCCTTTATGCAAAATAAAGAAGCATCTGCCCCGCAGATCCATTCCAATCCTTCTGAGATAAGTATTAGGAGCATAACTGCTTCCCCTGCGTCTATATTCTTGCTATTGGTAGATTTTGCAAATCTTCTTCAAGTTTATTCTTATATCACCTGGCTTTTAGCTTCTCTTGGAAAAACTATTCCTAAAATTCCTTTTCTAAACCCTCAAATGCAGAGTCAAGATTTGGTCTGTGCAATGCACCTTTCTCGTTCACTTGTTCATTCATTCATCCTTTTCATCCCCACATTTTACTTTCATTCCCCACCCCCCCAGAGAAAACTGATATGTTTAATCTGGTCTAATTGGAGTGCATTCTTGTAAAACATGCGCTTTATTTTGAACGCATGTATTTTAAGTTTACATCAATGGCAACTGTCAGGACTATTCTCTTGTTTTCTCTTTTCACCCAGAACAGCAGACGTGCAGTTTGGGGTTCTCGCTGGGCCCGGGAGCTGCCGAAGTGCACCCGTCACATCCCACCTGCCCGTCCCCCAGGCACAGCCACCAGGTGGTCTTCAGCTCATCCTCCACAGATGGTGCTGGAGCGAAAAACCTCATACCCACTCCTTATAAAACCAATAAAAGTCTCACGGAGACTTATGTGCCTGAGAGCATAACTGCCCCTGGGTCTGGACTTAAGTGGACCAACGACCGCTGATCATCCTCTGCAGTGGCCGCTCAGGCCACGCCCCCATGAGGGGGAGGAGCTTCCTCTGTCACCACAACAGGCTGACCCTTCCCTTAACCACCTTTCTAATTTTTTCCACTCAAAGAGCCATACAGAGACACTCACTGTTTTAATTTTCATCTTTCTGATTACAAGTGGTTTTGAATTCCATGTCATCTACTGATTAGCTTTTCAGACTTTTATTCCCTAAACTGATCACATTTTTTGCCTGCTTTCCTCTTGGGGTTGCTGTGCTATTTTTGTTTTTCGTTATTATTATTATTTGTATTTTTATTGAAGTTGCGTTGATTCACAATGTTGTCTTAATTTCTGCTGTAGACCAAAGTGATTCAGTTAAACATAAATATATACATTCTTTTTTGTATTCTTTTCCATTTTGGTTTTTTTACAGGATATTAAATATAGTTCCCTGTGCTATACAGTAGGACCTTGTCCTTTACCCACTCTATGTATAATAGTTTGCATCTTCTGGTCCCAAACTCCCAATCCAACCCTCCCCTGACTCCTCCTTAGCAGGCTTAGCAGGGCTGCTGTGTTATTGTGGTTGAAAATTCCCCCCATGGGCTTCCCAGGTGGCTCAGAGGTAAAGAATCTGCCTGCCAATGCAGGAGACTGGGTTGGATTCCTGGGTTGGGAAGATCCCCTGGAAAACAAATGGCAACCCACTCCAGTACTCTTGCCTGGGAAATCCCATGAACAGAGAAGCCTGATGGGCTAGAGTCCGTGGGGTCACAAAAGAGTCAGTCGTAACTTAGTGACTAAACAACATTTCCCTCCTATAGTGTTGATTGACACTGGCCAGTATGGTAGCCACTGGCTGCATGTGGCTATTGAGCTCTTGAAATGTGGCCATTATGACTAAGGAACTGAGTTTTAAATTGTATTTACTTTCAATTCATTTCCATTAAAAATAGTCACATGTCATAGAGAACAGATTTGTGACTGCCTCGTGAAAAAGTTGGCTTAAAGCTCAACATTCAGAAAACGAAGATCATGGCATCCGGTCCCATCACTTCGTGGCAAATAGATGGGGAAACAGGGGAAACAGTGTCAGACTTTTTTTGGGCTCCAAAAGCACTGTAGATGGTGACTGCAGCCATGAAATTAAAAGACGCTTACTCCTTGGAAGGAAAGTTATGACTAACCTAGATAGCATATTCAAAAGCAGAGACATTACTTTGCCAACAAAGGTCTGTTTAGTCAAGGCTATGGTTTTTCCTGTGGTCATGTATGGATGTGAGAGTTGGACTGTGAAGAAGGCTGAGTGCCGAAGAATTGATGCTTTTGAACTGTGGTGTTGGAGAAGACTCTTGAGAGTCCCTTGGACTGCAAGGAGATCCAACCAGTCCATTCTGAAGGACATCAGCCCTGGGATTTCTTTGGAAGGAATGATGCTAAAGCTGAAACTCCAGGACTTTGGCCACCTCATGCGAAGAGTTGACTCATTGGAAAAGACTCTGATGCTGGGAGGGATTGGGGGCAGGAGGAGAAGGGGACGACAGAGGATGAGATGGCTGGATGGCATCACTGACTCGATGGATGTGAGTGTGAGTGAACTCCAGGAGTTGGTGATGGACAGGGAGGCCTGGCATGCTGGGATTCATGGGGTCGCAAAGATTCGGACACGACTGAGTGACTGAACTGACTGACTGACTGAGGGCGAGTGGGGATAGGGAGGGATGGATAAGAAGTTTGGGACTAGCAAGTGCAAGCTATTGCATATAGAATGAATAAATGAGGTCCTGCTGTATAGCAAAGGGAACTATATTCACTATCCTGTAATAAACCATAATGGAAAAGAAAAAAATGTTTTAAGTAGTTGCATGTGCCTAGGGACTATCATACCAGACAGCTGTTAGCTATTAATTGCTGATCAGTTTTTTCCTATCATCGTATGCACTATTTACAAACACTACTTTAGTTCTTAACACATGTCAGGTTTTTTTTTTTTTTCCCTTGAGGGAGTAAGAGACTCAATTTTATTTTATTATTAAATTCATAAAACAAGCATTACATTTTATCAGATGTTTTCGGGGCAAAGCAGTATAAAATATATCACTGAGATAACCTTTATTCTGTAATCAATTACATGGACTGTTTTCTTAAGTCTTAACTGAACTTGTTACAATACTGCTTCTGTTTTATGGCCACAAGGGATGTGGGATCTTAGTTCCCTGACTAGGGATAAAACCCACACCCCCTGCATTGGAAGACTAAATCTCAGCCACTGGACCATCAGGGAAGTCCCTATTCTGTAATTATTTAAAAGTCTACAAAAATACTTTATTTAAATATGGCTCTGACAGAATCATCTTAAAACAACATAATTTTAAAAAACTGAGCATACACATTTAGGGTCAAAATAATGTTAATTACAATTTATTTGAAACAACCCAATCAAAAAGTGGGCAGGACCTAAACAGACATTTCTCCAAAGAAGAGACATAGATGGCTAGTAAACAGATGAAAAGATGCTCAATATCGCTCATTATTAGAGAAAAGCAAATCAAAACTACAATGAGGGATCATCTCACACGGGTCAGAATGGCCATCATCAAAAATTCTACAAACAATAAATGCTGGAGAGGGTGTGGAGAAAAGGGAACCCTCTTACATTGTTGATGGGAATGCAAACTGATACAACCACTATGGAGAACAGTGTGGAGATTCTTTCTAGGAATAAAACTACCATATGACCCAGCAATCCCACTACTGGGCATATACCCTGAGGAAATCAGAACTGAAAAAGACACATGTATCCCAGTGTTCACTGTAGCAGTATTCACAACAACTAGGACATGGAAGCAACCTAGATGTCCATTGGCAGATGAACAGATAAGGAAGTTGTGGTGCATATATACAATGGAATATTACTCAGCTATAAAAAGGAACACATTTGAATCAGTTCTAATGAGGTGGATGAACCTAGAGCCTATTATACAAAGTGAAGTAGGTCAGACAGAGAAAGACAAACACCATATATTAATGCATATACACAGAACTAGAAAGATGGTACTGATGATCCTACGTGCAGGGAAGCAAGGGAGACACAGACACAAAGAACAGACTTTTGGACACAGTGGGGGAAGGAGCGGGTGGGCTGATTTGAGAGAGGAGCACTGAAACATATACATCACCATATGTAAAGCAGATCGCCAGTGGGAGTTTGATGTGATGTGTGTGATTCAGGGAGCCCAAAGCCAGTGCTGTTGACAACCTGGAGGGATGGGGTGGGGAGGGAGGTGGGTTCAGCAGGGAGGGGACACATGTCTGCCTACGGCCAATTCATGCTGATGTATGCTAAAAACCATCACAATATTGTAAAGTGTCAGTCACTCAGTTGTGTCTGACTCTTTGTGACCCCAAGGACTAGCTCGCCAGGCTCATCTGTTCATGGAATTCTCCAGGCAGAAATACTGGAGTGGTTAGCCATTCTCTTCTCCAGGGGATCTTTCCAACTCAGGGATTGAACCTGGGTCTCCTGAATCGCAGGCAGATATTTTACTATCTGATTTATTTATTTATTTACTTTCCCACCAGGGAAGCCACCGTAAAGGAACTATCCTTCAATTAAAATAAATAAATTAATTAGTTAAAAATGTGTTTGATAAACAACAAGGATTTACTGTATAGGACAGGGAACTATACTCAAGATCTTGTAATAAACTGTAGTAGAAAATAATTGAAAAAAAGAATATAGATATATACCATATCAGTTCAGTTCAGTCGCTCAGTCGTGTCCGACTCTTTGTAACCAAATCACTATGTTGTACACCCCAAACCAACACAGCACTATAAATGAACTCCACCCCAACAAAAAATGTTTGCATTTATTTGTGACCTAAAGTAACATGTACACTGTCACTTAATCTTAAATGTTTAAGAATCCAAGAAAGAAGAAAACAGCACTGTCATTTCTCATTAATTCACTTAGCATTTAAGAACCTAGCAACATGGTTTACACCATGAGTCAAGAAATCCTTTTGGCAATAAATTAAATTATTACAAAAAGACAGCATACGGTTACTATATTTCAACTACACTTGAGTTCAGGTGTTATTTTAAATGATTGTAAGGGACTTCCCTGGTGATCCAGTGGTTAAGAATCTGCCTTCCAATGCGGGGGACACAGATTGGATCCCTGGCCAGGGAACTAAGATCTCACATGTTGTGGGGCAACTAAGCCCGTGCTCCACAAGACAAGCCCCTGCACCACAATGGAGACCCAGTACAGCCAAAATAAAAATAAAATAAAATTTACATAAAGAAATATGATTATAAATATTAATTTATTTCTGACTCCTAACACCCTGTTAGTTGATGCTATTCTTCCCGTTTTATTGATGAGAAAACTGAGGCACAGAGAGGTGAAGTAACTCGCTCAAGGATTCGCAGGACATGGTACAGCCAGGATCCGGATCTGGGAACCAAACCGCCCCCATCTCAGTTTTCATATAATCAAGTTTTTGTTCGTGGTGGTGGTGGTGGTTTGTTTTTGCCTTAGAGTTTTGGTTTTTAAATTTAAGAAGTCCTTCCCCCTCTCCTGGGGTTGCACAGATATCCTCCTGCCTTTTCTCCCTTCATGTGAAGTTCTTACCACTCATCCAAGGTCCTCTCAAGGGCCTTGACCTTTGCATGGAACAGTTCTTTCTCTTATTTGTCTTCTAAAGCAGAAGACGGCACAAAAGGACACGTTGCTATTTTGGGTGATTCCTGAAGCTGTATTAAAGTGCAGTGTTTTCTTAAATAAAAAGGAGAAGGTGCAGGTGGAAAAAAATCCCAGAAGGTGTGAGGTAAGTGATTTCTAGAAAAGACAAGACCCCTGAGAGGGCCGCATCTGTGGGGAACAAGAGAGAGATGGCCATTGAGTGAAGGTCGGCTTGAGGGGCATTACTGCATTACCTTGCTGATTGCAAGGCTGAAGGAAGCAATGGAAGGGAAATCTCTCCTTGAGAGACTGGGATAAGAAGACGTGGGAAGCTAGTGTGGTGACCACCTGAGGGGGGTGGAGACAGAGTATTCTTCTAAGTAGAGGAGATTTGTCCAAGTTTGCAAGAGAAGGGCATTGTGTCCCTGGAGAAGGAGAGCCTGAAGGTCCGAACGAGACATCTGATGGAGCAAAGCTCTTGAGAAAATGGATAACCACGTTTTCAATTGAATTCCCAGACATTCAGTGGGCACCTCCCACGGGAGAGGCACTCAAGGAGCAAAACAAAAACAAAAGCTAAGCTCTCGCCAGCAGCTTGTGGGAATTGCAACTGGTTCCACCACTTGGGAAAATTGTTAGGTGGTTTCTGCCCAAAGCTAAACAGATTCTGCCCCATGACCCAGAAATTCCACCCAGGAATACCTCCCAGAGAAATGGGAGCTGTGGTCACCAAATGACAAGCAGGAATGTCAACAGCACTTTTCTCTGTCACAGCCTCAAAGTGGAAAGTATCCAAACGCCCTTCACCAGTGCAGTAGACAAACATAGCCATGAGGATGAATGACTTACAACCTTACAACCACAAGTCACAACATGGATGGATCTCACACACACAAACAAGGTCAAGAGAAAGAAACCAATAAGAGCAAGATGCATAACCCTATGTATTTACAACACAAGAATAAGCAAGACTAGGGAATTCCCTGGTGGTCCAGTAGTTAGGACGCTGTGCTTCCACTGCAGGGAGCATGGGTTTTATCCCTGGTCAGAGAGCTAAGATCAAGAGCAAGCCATGTGGCACAGCTAAGCCCCAAACGCCCAAGACAACCAACCAACCAAACAAACAAAAAGAATAAGACTAATATATTCTGTTCCATGTCAGGAAGGGGTTTCTGGTGATTGGAGGTGAACAAGAGCGTTTCTAAAACCACTTGATGGGTGAATTCTGTCTCCTGTTGAGACCTTGACTGATAAATGGTGGGAATGGCTGACCTGAGAAGCCCGGAGTTTCTTTTTTTTAAATTTTATTTTATTTTTAAACTTTACAATGTTGTATTGGTTTTGCCAAATATCGAAATGAATCCGCCACAGGTATACCCGCGTTCCCCATCCTGAACCCTCCTCCCTCCTCCCTCCCCTACCCTCCCTCTGGGTCGTCCCAGTGCACCAGCCCCAAGCATCCAGTACCGTGCATCGAACCTGGACTGGCGACTCGTTTCATACATGATATTATACATGTTTCAATGCCATTCTCCCAAATCTCCCCACCCTCTCCCTCTCCCACAGAGTCCATAAGACTGATCTATACATCAGTGTCTCTTTTGCTGTCTCGTACACAGGGTTATTGTTACCATCTTTCTAAATGCCATATATATGCGTTAGTATACTGTATTGGTGTTTTTCTTTCTGGCTTACTTCACTCTGTATAATAGGTTCCAGTTTCATCCATCTCATTAGAACTGATTCAAATGTATTCTTTTTAATGGCTGAGTAATATACCATTGTGTATATGTACCACAGCTTTCTTATCCATTCATCTGCTGATGGGCATCTAGGTTGCTTCCATGTCCTGGCTATTATAAACAGTGCTGCGATGAACATTGGGGTACACGTGTCTCTTTCCCTTCTGGTTTCCTCAGTGTGTATGCCCAGCAGTGGGATTGCTGGATCATATTGGAAATAAAAGCAAAAATAAACAAATGGGACCTAATTAAACTTAAAAGCTTCTGCACAACAAAGGAAACTATTAGCAAGGTGAAAAGGCAGCCTTCAGAATGGGAGAAAATAATAGCAAATGAAGCAACGGACAAACAACTAATCTCAAAAATATACAAGCAACTCCTACAGCTCAACTCCAGAAAGCCCGGCGTTTCTAAGACCAAGTCTCTGGAGAAACAGGATCCAAGTCTACGTTCCTTTACCCCAGTGGGCAGAAATACTCAGCTGCCTTTTCCAAATAAGACTTCAGATTGGGGGAAAGACATTCTGCAAGGTTTCTGCCTCACCATGTTTAAGGCCAAGAACAATCCCTTACAGGAAGTCCAAGAAACAGAGGAGATTATTTGTATAAATTTTGCATTAGAATACAAAGGTAAATACTTTTAGTGAAAATTTGCAACTTTTTAATGTTTTGACATAGTTTTCTGTTTGTCTTTATCTCAGGCACCAAGATTATAAAATATCTAAGTAATATATTTTTGTTGTTCTTTTAGGGCTCAGGGGTTAATTCACCCTGAGTACATGACTAAAATAATAAAATTACTAGTTCAGGGAATTCAACTTGGTGTTCTGTGATGACTGGGAAGGCTAGGATGGGGGGTGTGTGGGAGGGAGGCTCACGAGGGAGGGGATATAGATACCCTTGTAGCTGATTCATGTTGTTGTAGAGCAGAAATTAACACAACATTGTAAAGCAATTACACTAAAATTAAATCAAAATAAATTGAAAAAATGTAAAAAAATAAAAAGATTACTGAAAAAAGAAACAGAGGAAGTTGGGTAGAAAAAGATAAGGGTGTTTCTTAAAGCTGTCCTAAGGTAGGACT
The DNA here is from genome assembly GCF_002263795.3 of Bos taurus. Classification (NCBI taxonomy): domain Eukaryota; kingdom Metazoa; phylum Chordata; class Mammalia; order Artiodactyla; family Bovidae; genus Bos; species Bos taurus. The sequence goes on along the minus strand of NC_037334.1, from coordinate 12,242,947 downwards.
TGTAAAGAGGTGACATGAATGGAGACGTGGAGCTTGATTGTTGCGAAGACCCAAAGCAGACTGCTTTTTATTTATTTTTTCTTCCCGAGCACTTAGATTACATTTCCTGTCTGCAGATATGGGTGGCCAGGTGGAAGGTGAGCAGAAGTGATGTGGCCTGGCCCAGAAATGTTTCCCAGGTTCCTTCCTCCATATTCTTTTCCCTTCTCTGGCTTCATGCCAAGGAGCCTGCCAAACCTTAGAAGCCTTGGGTTGAAGACAAGGAGCCACAATACAGAAGGAGTCCGGGCTTTTGCCTCTGTACTTGGAACAGAGATGCCCATACCTCAAGACTATTCACTTTGGATACTGTCTGTGCAAGAACTAAACTTTGATTGTGTTTGAGCCCTTACACTTTGGGGGTTTTTTGTTACAGCAATAAAGAGTATCTGGGCTTCTCTGATAGCTCAGTTGGTAAAGAATCCGCCTGCAATGCAAGAGACCCCAGTTCAATTCCTGGGTTGGGAAGTTCCCCTGGAGTAGGGATAGGCTACCCACTCCAGTATTCTTGGGCTTCCCTGGTGGCTCAGACGGTAAAGAATCTGCCTGCAATATAGGAGACCTGGATTCGATCCCTGGGTTGGGAAGATCCCCTGGAGGAGGAAATGGGAACCCACTCCACAATATAGAAGGAGTCTGGGCTTTTGCCTCTGTACTTGGAGTAGAGCTACCACCTGTCAGGACTATTCACTTTGAATTTTGTGTGTGCAAGAACAAAACTGTCCTTGTGTTTGAGCCCTTATACTTTGTTTTTTTTGTTGTTGTTGTTACAGCAATAAGGAGTATCTAAGACACCTCCTAGTATATATTTTTTTAGCTGTGCCAGGTAGCTTGTGGGATCTTAGTTCCCCAATCAGGGATCAAACCCAGGCCCATGGGAGTGAAAACGTGGAGTGGTAACCACTGTACCACCAGGAAATTTCCATACACTTCCTAGTATCCTAATACGCAGTGACTGATACACTTGTGCATCTCAAATGTCAGCTGCTAGGACTTCCCTGGCAGCCCAGTGGTTAAGACTTGGAGCTTCCACAGCAGGGGACATGGGTTCGATTCCTGGTCTGAGAAACTAAGATCCCACACGCCTCACGGCAAAAAAAAAAAAAAAGGTGCATGAAGTTATGCAGACTATCATCTGTCTCTTGTTCACTGATGGACCCCTAGTGCTCAATGCCTAAAACTCAGTGCCCACTGCTCAATGCCCAGTATACGCTGGGCCTCCGTAAGTATCTACTGAATGTGCCATAAGCTTCAGTGTTTTCTTCCAGCTGAGTGAAAGGCAGAAAGGTGTAGCAGATGTGAGTTCTGGCTCTCAGATGGGAAGGGGCTGGGTTTATGTCCTGCCCCATTATTTACTAATCTGTCCACACTGGGCAAATTTCCAAGCCTCAGTTTCCTCACGGGGACGGGGGCATGGAGAATTACATAAGAGCTTTTTGTGGACAGTGGGAGGATTAAATGTGACCATTCATGAAAAGTGCTGAGCACACTGCCTAATGCATAGTAAGCCCTCAGGAAGTAGCGGTCACGAGGATCTGAACTCTCATTCTCCGGGCAAACCAAAAGCTCAGACACTGCCCTGGCAATTGACTCTGACAAATTTCAGGCCCCAAGGTATCGGGAGTGAGGGGAGGGGAGAATCAGGGCTTGAGCTGGGATTAGAGCCAAAGACCAACTCAGGAAATGCTGTTACATTCCCATGATCCTTTTGACGTCCCAAGAGGGCTCCACACGCCGTTTCTCAGTTCTGACCTCAGACTAACTCTGCAGGAATTAGCCATGCTGCTTTGGGGCTCAGACCTGCTGTCTGTGAATCAGGAAGGTCCAGTGGGGACCCAGAATTTGGAGAGCCTAGTGGAGTTCTCATGACTAAGAGACAGAACGAGCTATAGTTTAATTAAGGGCATCCCACATTTTTTTGGTTGGAGGCGGGGATTCTTATTAATATATCCAGCCTGGAGGTATGGGTGATTGGACACATGCCTTAGACCTGATCGGGTTTTTCTCCTTCATTAATTAAAATGTGATTCACAGCTGAGTCACTGAAGAAAGAAAACGGTCAATGAACAACTCTGACTTCCTCCCTCCTTCCTTGCTCAGAGAGATGAGTCAGCAGAAGTCTGGATCCAAAAATGAGAAAGGAAAAAAAAAAAGCAGAAAAGATGCAGGGCTTGGAGAGCAAGCAGCAAAAAACCAAACCTGAGTCATTTTATTCTTTGTCTTAGAAGAATGTCCCCGAATTCCCATCTCAAGACCCATCAACCAAACCCTCTAGTGATTGTGCCTCTGTTTCTCATTTTTACACAGACCCACAGGCACCCCAAGTTCTACACAAGCCCTGACAATCTCCTTTCTTGTTTTCTCCAGGCAATGGGAAGCTCCTCACCATGCCAAGACAGAAAACAGCCCAGAGCAGAGCAGAGATGGGCCGGGAGAGAAGCCACAAGAGATCTCTTTTGTGTCCTTCAGCTCCTTCAGGTCAAAGGAACTAGTGTTGGCTTAGGTGTCGTCCAAGCCCAGCAAAGTATCCAGGCTGCAAAGCACATGAAGCGCTTGAGTGCTTTCCAGAAATGAGCTAATAAATCCCCAAGGATGGGTCACTGACAATGAACATGGCTATCCTAATAGAAATATGTGGAATTTCGAGAAAACTGGCGAAATGGCAGAGTGAGAGGCCCTTAGCAACAGTGATGATGATGAAATGATGATGAAGAAGATGAGGAGGAGGAGGAGGATAATGGTCTATAACATTTATTTGGCTTCAGGTGGTGCAGTGGTAAAGAATCCACCTGCCAAGCAGGAGATGCCTGTTCGGTCCCTGGGTTGGGAAGATCCCCTGGAATAGGAAATGGCAACCTACTCCAGTATTCTGGCCTGGAAAATCCCATGGACAGAGGAGCTTGGCAGGCTACAGTCCATGGGGTCACAAAGAGTCAGACACGACTGAGTGACTGAGCGTGGCACAAAATTCATCGAACACTTGCAGGGAGCCAGGAGCTGTTCTAAGTACATGGATTTTTTTTCAATGAATTACCTACACAATTCTAGGAAGTAGGACTATTATTATCTCCACTGAAGAGATGAAAGAAACAAATGAGGCTCAGACACGTTCAGGAATCTGCTCCTAGTCACACAGCACACAAGAGGCAGGGTGAGTTTGAACCTAGATGGTGTTCTGGTAACACAGTCTCCTCCTCCTCACAGTTATAATGATGTTCTATATATTTTACAACACCCTGAAGTTGGCTGCTATGGGCCTCACTTCACAGATGAGGATACTGAGGCACAGAGAGGCTGGCTGACTTGCCCAGGGTCACACAGCCATCAGGTGACAGAGTCTAGATTAACCCATGTTGCCTTTCTGTTTCAATGCCCACATCAGCACCACTGGCTGGATGTTCTAGCCTCAAGCCAGGCTTACACGTCCCACATTAGTGGGACAGCTACAGTTCAGGATTTGAGCAGGACAAGAAGCTGGTGCACTTGATACCCACTCCCTGACCTCAGAGTGGAGTTGCTCAGCTTCACTAGAAGCTCCCGTGTCTAGTCTGCTCTTAGATACTGTGCTGGATGGAAGGGAGGGCAAGCATCCTCATACCGAGGCGGGGGGAATCCTTCACGTCCACTTGTATCCTGGCCACGCACTCCAGAGTGATCTTTCTAAATAAAAATCTGATCATATCCACCCCTTTGTCTAAATTTTTACATGGCTCCCTCGTACCTTCAGGATAAATGTCCAAATCCTCAAAACATGGCCTGACCTTCTGCAGATTCCACTTTTTCCACTTTCCTCTCCCAGTACAAAAGCACAAGTGTGCACACACAGACACACACACACACACCTACATGCTCACAGACAACGTGCACACATAGTCACACACTAACGCCTGTGTGTGAGCTTTTCTGTGCACACATGTATGCACACGAACATATGCATGCACAGAGCTCCTGTTACACTCTTTTTCCTTTCTGCATAAATCCTGCATCCAGACTGTCTGGTTTGAATCCCAGCTCTGCCACTTGGGCACATTACTTAACGTACCTCATCTTCCTCATCAGTAAAATATTTTGCTCATCCACGTTTTTCTGGAATCTAGGAGCATCTGGCACATAATATGACTTACTAACTGCTATGGACTGAATGTTTTGTGCTCACACTCAGTCACTAAGTTGTGTCCAACTCTTTGTGACCCCATGGACTGTAGCCCACCAGTCTCCTCTTTCCATGGGATTTCCCATGCAAGAATACTGGAGTGGGTTGCTATTTCCTTCTCCAGGGGATCTTCCTGACCCAGGGATTGAACTGCATGCACTGGCAGGTAGATTCTTTACCACTGAGCCACCTGGGAAGCCCTGGACTGAATATTTGTCCCTTCAAAATTTGTATGTTAAATCCTAATGCCCAATGTGATGGTTTTTGGAAGTGGGGGCCTTTGGGAACTGATTAGGTCATGAAGGTGGGGCCCTCACGAATAGAATTAGTGCCCTTATGAGAGACCTCAGACAGCTCAATTGCCCTGTGTGAGGATATAGTGAAAAGACAGTCATCTATGTACCAGGAAATTGGTTCTCACCAGATACTGAATCTTCCCTCACCTTGATCTTGAATTTCCCAGTCTCTGGAACTATGAGAAATAAATGTTTATTGTTTCTAAGCCAACCAGTCTATGCATTTTGCTATAGCCTGAATGGACTAAGGGAATGGCCATTTTCCGTTAGGTTTTGTGGAATATAATATACATACGTGGTATGTGATTCAGAAAACATACAGCATTTTCTGTGAAAAGTAAGTTTTCTCTGGACACCCATTTCCAAGTCTCTCAGGGTCCCTCTACAGAGGCAAACACAATTATTAGTTTCTTATGGAATCTTCCAGAAATAGTCTGTGCATTTACGAGCAAATGGTACTGCTATATGTACAACGAAACTTGCTCTTCTCACTTGACGATATAACTTGGATATGGAAATTCCTGTTTCCTCATCTGTAAAATGGGAACATGCCAGGAACTACCTTACAAGCTTATTATAGGATTCATGAGTTAATAGTCACTTTACAACAATACTTAGAATGGTGCCTTTTATACGGTAGGTGCTTTGTAAGTGCTAAGCTCCTAACAGTACCCAAACATCTGTTTCTTCCTTTTTTAATGCCTTCATAGAATCTGTGAGATGGATGTACCATAAATTATGTAATAGTTCCCTACTGAGTTATTGGGGGCTTCCTAGGTGGCTCAGTGATAAAGACACCTCCTACCCATGCAGGAGACACAAGAGACGCAGGTTTAATCCCTGAGTTGGGAAGATCCCCTGGAGACACAAATGGCAACCCACTCCAGTATTTCCGCCTGGAGAATCCCACAGACAGAGTAGCCTGCTGGGCTATAGTCAGGGGGTCACAAAGAGTCCGACATACCACCTGAGCACACACACTGAGTTATTGGACACTTGAGTTACTTCTAGCTCTTTGCTATAACAATGCTTAATAAATATGGTTGAACAAGGAAAAGAACCAAAGAGTAAAGAGATATATGAAGAAATGCAATTTGAGTAGGACAGAAAGAACTTGGGTGAGTTTCAGAGATTCAAATAGCTCTTCAAAGATATCTTCCTAGGCAATGAATCCTGGGCTTTTACAAATTGCTTCCAAGTGGTACTAAGGGTGTATGTCCAGCACCATCAGTATGATTAGATAATACCACTGTACAGGGGGTATTATGTCAGTTTCTAGATAAGAGAACTGGTATACCCAGTGAGAGAATCCTTGTAGGTGTGAGCTGAGTTGATTCAGTTTCTCAACTGCTCTTGCCCCAAAGAACGTTGTTGCTGTTGTTTAGTCACTAAGTCATGTCTGACTCTTGTGATCCCATGGACTGTGGCCAACCAGGCTCCTCTGTCCATGGCAAGAATAGAAGAGTGTGTTGCCGCTTCCTTCTCCAGGGGATCTTCCCGACTCAGGGATTAAACCTGCATCTCCTGTACTGGCAGCCAGATTCTTTACCACTGAGCCATGAGGGAAGCCCCTAAAGAATGTAGTTAATGTCTTTCCCATCAGCTCATGACTTTTGAGGATACTGCTGTTTCCTAAAGGGAAGATAGTAGATCATCACAGGGGGACTAACTTGGCCCAGGAGAGGAAGTTACGTGGTGAAGGAACAGCCTCCACCTGGGGTGTCCTTGAGGGACTTGAAGGTCTTGAGACCTGACAAGCCTGGGTTGAGCTGTAGGACGAAGGGTGAAGAAGAGGAGGGAGTGGGGAGGAATGAGGTAGATCGTGAGCTTTATTAAAATGTATTTTTGTAACTCTGAGTTGAAAATAGGCACGCCAACTTCACGCTGACTGTTCCATCTCGATGACATATCCCTGCTAGTGGGGGCCTTTCCATTCAGCACATCTCCGTGGCAACAGACCACTTCTCATTCATGCTATCTCCAGGGTTACCTTGCTTGGCTCATTCATGATTGCTGCCATGGAGACAGGCCCATTGATACAATCTTGATTCTTTGGAACTTTGCTTTCCTGAAAGAGAGCGTTGGCCTTGGGGGAATGGATGGGACCATAGCAGGAAGTAGAGTCGAGAGGGTTCTGGGATGTGTTGGGAGAAGGCTAAAAGACTTAAAATCTAGCAAGATGAAGATGAGGTGGCGGGAGACAGGGGAGAGGTATTGACAGTGCTTTCCGATGCTGACACCTGAAATTGCTGGTCCTACACAGTCTCATGTGTGTCTGTCTGGTGTCTTCTACTGGACCAAAAGTAGAAATACAGTAGGCACTTAGTCGTGCCTTTGTGGGCAGCTATACCCCAACTCCCAGCACAGTGCATGATACAGGGTCAACATCCTACAAATAATTACTGAATATAGTTGAATTTGTTGCTCACAAGCCTGTCCTTGATAAAGCATGAGAAAATAAAAGCATTAGAAAAGAAATTCCACAAGCACCCACCACTACATTTACTCCCCAGCTCCCAGCCCATATAGTGCCTGCCCTTATATTTCTATAGATTGCTTGTATATGCTTCTATCTAAAACAAAACCTTCCACTTGTACAAATGTCACCCCTCTCCTGGAAGCTGAGAGATGTCCATCCTGCCAACTCTCTCCTTTTTCTCCGGCATCATCATGTTCTTCCTCCTCCTGGGTTATTCTCATCATCATAAACTCTGCTGTTAGCTCTCTGACCTTAAAGAAGAAATCTTTCAATTCCAATTTCCCCACCAGCTAACACCTTTTCTTTCCCCCTCCACCCTTCACAGCAAAACTCTTTAAAAGAACTAATAAGGATAAGGTCCTACTGTCTAGCACAAGGAGCTATATTTAATATCTTGTAGTAAACCATATGTGTAAGTAAGTGCTAGTCACTCAGTCATGTCCGACTATCTACGATCCCATGGACTGTAGCCCACCAGGCTCCTCTGTCCATGGAAGTTTCTAGTAAAAATACTGGAGAGGGTAGCCATTCCCTTCCTCACCCAGGGATCGAACCTGGGTCTCCCGCATTGGGAACAGATTCTTTACCATTTGAGCCACAGGGAGGAACTCTGGGCATTAAACCATAATGGAAAAGAATATGAAAAATAATTGTATATGTGTAACTGAATCACTTTGCTGTACACCAGACACTAACACAACATGCTAAATCAACTATATTTCAAAAAAGAGAACTGTTAGTAATCCTTCCAATAGCCTTTTGCTTCAACCTCTCTCCAAGCAACTGAGGCCAGGACCACCAAAGACCTCCATGCTGCTAAATCTAACAGTTAATTCTAATTTTTTTGGATAAAAAATTTTAAAACACATTTTTATTACTTATTTATTTATTCAACTGTGTCAGGTCTTTAGTTGCAGCATACGGGATCTAGTTCCCTGAGCAGGGATTGAACCTGGACCCTACATTGGGAGTGTGGAGTCTTAGCCACTGGACCACCCGGGAAGTCCTCATTTCTCTTTTGAGTAACCCACGGGCATCAGTTGACACCATCCATCATTCCCTCCTACAGTATGAAATGTCTATCCACTCAGCCTCTGGACCCACACTCCCCTCACTGGCTCCATCTCAGTCTCCTTTGCTAGATCCTCTTCACCTTCCCCACGTCTGTAATGATGGACAGCCAACCCCAGGCTCAGTCCTTGGTGCCCTTTTCCATCCCCTCCCTTATCCAGTTTCATGGCTATAAATAACCTGTGCAGGCTGATGACTCCCGCATTTGTACTTCCAGTCCTGTCTTTTCTTCTTAACTTCAGGCTCCACATACTCAGTGGCCAATACAACATCTCTACTTGGGCAGGGAAAACTTAGCAAGTCTGAAGCTGAGCTCCTAACCCACCCCCCAATGCCATCTCCTTCCCATCTTGCTGCTGCTGCTGCTAAGTTGCTTCAGTCGTGTCCGACTCTGTGCGACCCCATAGACGGCAGCCCACCAGGCTCCCCCATCCCTGGGATTCTCCAGGCAAGAACACTGGAGTGGGTTGCCATTGCCTTCTTCAATGCATGAAAGTGAAAAGTGAAAGTGGAGTTGCTCAGTTGTGTCCGACTCCTAGCGACCCCATGGACTGCAGCCCACCAAGCTCCTCTGTCCATGGGATTTTCGCATCTTAGTCAATGGTAAATTCATCCTTCTAGCCACCTCCCAAATAATGTCTCTGCTTCCACAAACCCTCTAGCCTATTCTTTTTTAATTGAAATATAGTTGACTTACAATGTTGTGCTAGTTTCAGGTGTATAAAAAGTGATTCAGCTGTACATACATATATATCTATTCTTTTTCAGATTCTTTTCCCTTATAAGTGATTACAAAATATTGAGTGTAAGTTCCCCCTTCAGTCACTTCAGGCCTGTCTGACTTTTTGTGACCCTATCACTCCTCTGTCCATGGAATTCTCTAGGCAAGGATACTGGACTGGGTTGTCATGCCCTCCTCCAAGCGATCTTCCCGACCCAAGGATTGAACCCACATCTCTTATGTCTCCTGCATTGGTAGGCAGATCCTTTCCACTAGCGCCACCTGAGAAAGCCATACATACATAAATATATCTATTCTTTTTCAGATAGATATGTATATCAGATAGAAATATATATATATATATTTCTCTTATAAGTTACTACAAAATAGTGAGTATATGTTCTGCCTTCAGTCTATTCTTGATACTTAAGCAGGCAGAATAATCCTTCTATTTCCTCAGTCAGGCTTTCCATGACTATCCTGTTTATTTTTTTGGCCATGCCACACAGCTTGTGGGATCTTAGTTTCCCAACCGGGGATCAAACCCGGGCCCTTGGTAGTGAATGCATGGAGTCCTAACCACTGGCCAATAAGGGAATTCCTGTGACCATCCTTTTAAAAATTGCACCTCGACCCCAGCTTCCCTGGTGGCTCAGTCAGTAAAAAAAATCTGCCTACAATTCAGGAGACCCGGGTTCGATCCCTGGGTCAGGAAGAGCCCCTGGAGAAAGAAATGGCTATCCACTATAGTATTCTTGCCTGGAGAATTCCATGGAAAGAGGAGCCTGGTGGGCTACAGTTCATGGGGTCGTGAAGAGTCAGAGGCGACTAAGTGACTCACTTCCCTGACCCCAGCATTCCCTCTGTTCTCTCCTGGCTCTATTTTTCTCTATAGCACTTATCACAAAAATGGACTGTAGCCCACCAGGCTCCTCTGTTCATGGGATTCTCCAGGCAAGAAAACTAGAGTGGGTTGCCATTTCCTTCTCCAGGGGATCTTCCTGACCCAGGGATCGAACCGGGTCTCCTGAATTGCAGGCAGATTCTTTACCACTGAGCCACCAAGGACCCTTATTTACTATATATTTTATTTATTAAGTTTATTGTCTGTGGTCTGCACCCCCTCTTCTAGACTATTGGCTTCATGGGTTTTGGAAATTAATCCGTATCCTGTTCCTGTCACCTAGAAAATCGCCTTGCACATAGTACATGCTCAATAAATGTTTGCTGACTGACTGAATGGAGAGAACAGTGCGAAGGAAGGCTAGCGAGCTGGACAAGGGCCAGAGAAGGTGGCCACAACAAAGAGTTTGTCTTGTGCCCTAAGGTTAGTGAGTTCAAACTGGGTTCCTCAGACTTGTCTCAGGAGTTAACTCATGGGCAAAGGGGAGGCGGGGTGGGGGCCGCCACGTGGAACTTTCTGGAAAGTCTTTTTCTGGTTCAAAGCTTCATTTTGATGGCTTTATACATTGGGATTCAAATAACATTACAGAAGTCTAGTTAATAGTAATGTACTAATATCTACTTCTTAGTTGCTTTATAATGTTGTGTTGCTTCTTCTGTACAGCAAAGTGAATCGGCTTTACGCACACACATAGCTCCTCATTTTTGAATTTCATTCTCATTTAGGTCACTGAAGAGCACCGAGTGGTGTTCCCTGTGCCATACTCAGGTTTTTTAAATGTTTTATTCATTTATTTTTGTCTGTGCTGGGTCTTTGTTGCCGCTCAGGCTTTTCTCTAGTTGCAGTGGGCCGGGGCTGCTCTCCAGCTGTGGTGCATGGGCTTCTCGTTGAGTTGGCCTCTCTTGTTACGGAGCACAGGCGCCAAGCGCTTGGACTTCAGTGGCTGTGTCTCCCGGGCTCTAGAGCATAGGCTCAGTAGTTACGGTTCATGAGCCTAGTTACTCTATGGCACGTGGAATCTTCCTGATCAACACGGGGTTGATCAAGGGATCAAATTCGTGTCTCCTGTACTTCCAAGTGCATTCTTTGCCACTGAGCCACCAGGGAAGCCCTATACTTAGTTTTGACTAGAGTACTGTGGTTATATAAGCTTGTAACATGAGGGGAAACTGGGAGAGGGGTATGTGGGAACTCTCTCTCTTACCCTTGCCACCTTGTTCTAAGTCTAAAATTATTCTCAAATCAAAAAGTTTATTTCAAGATAAGGCTGATTTGGCAGAAAGGGTTCCATTGCTTTCAAACTGTTTGAAGACAACTGTTTAGATGTTTAAAGTGGGATATGATACAATTTGACTTAAATATTAGATTAAATCTTAGAGGATGATTTAGTTAGAACTTTGGAAAGTGGGTTAGAAGGAGTGGATGCTGGAGGTAAAAGCCCAATGTGATGATGACCATAGGATCAGGTGGTCCAGAGGAAGGATGATAAACCCTGAATTGAGGAAAGACAGGGCATAGAGAAAAATATTGGGCTGGCCAAAAAGTTCATTCTTACAGGTAAAACTCAAGTGAACTTTTTAGCCAACCCCACAGAAGCATGGCTCCAAGAAACATTCAGGAGGTGGGCTCAACAGATGTAATGACTGTTGGGATAAAAGGAGGGAGGGATAGAAAGAAGGCAATGATGGCTTCCAGGTTCCTGGTTTGGGTGAGTGGGGCAGCCATGGTGTCATTGAGTAGGAGGGGAGGAGAAAAGGCTTGAGTTTTTGGTGATTTGGGCTTGCTTAGATATTTAGCTGCAGAGCTCCTAGAGAAAACTTGGGGGTGAGGGGCTCAGCACAGACTGGGCTTTTTCCAATGTCCATGCTCTTGTCTGACCAGGCACATGGCTAGATTACATTTCCCGGCACCCTTTGCATCAAAACAGGGTCAGGAGACTAAATCCGGCCAATGGGATGGGAGAGGAAACGACATAAGCCACTCCAGGGCCAGGTTCCTAAAACTTCCTGCAAGATCCTCCACGCTCATTCTCTTCTTCTGTCCAGCATCAAAGTGTAATTGGCCCAGTGGAGGACTTGAGGGTGGCAGAGCCACAGGAAGCATGGACCCTGGGTCCCTGCATGACCGTGTGAAACAGAGCCCAGCTGCCCCCTTCTAATTAGGCTGTGGCATGAGCAAGGAATAATCCTTCAAGCCACTGAGATTTGCAAGTGGTTTGTTACAGCAATTAGCCTATCCTCATACACCGTCCTCAGCACATAGGTGAGAGTTCGGTTTAGTTCAATTAACTGAGCACCTACTATGTGTCAGTCATTTTTCTCAGTCTCAGAGATACAGATAGAAATGTGACACCATCCCTTTCCTTTCCAGCAATAGCTAACACGATTATACATATCATTTCATTTACTCTTCCAAAGAACTTTATGAGGAAGCTGTTTGTATTTATTTCCATTCTACAGAGGAGGAAACTGAGAGCCAAAGGGGCTTGAAATGTGCCCAAAGGCACACGGGTAGTAAATGGCATAGCTGGGATTTGGACACAGGAAGTATACGGGTGCTTGTTTTAAAACAACGTTTAATTTTGTATTGGGGTATATCTGGGTTACCACTGTGGTTTGGTTTCAGGTGAACAGTGAAGGGACTCAGGCATATGTATCCATGCATCAGAGTATGGGCTCTTAACTTCTGTTCTGTGTATGTATGTTATCACTTGCTTTGGAAGCATGATGGAGGGAGCAGAGTGTAGCTTGGGGGAGTGCAGATGACTCTGAAATAAAGAAGTGGGAAGAGAGATTTAGGGGGCTGGCTCACTATGAGCAAAGGCTTCGAAGTATGAGAAGGCTTGCATGCACAGAGGTTCCAGTGGAGTTGGGATAACACAAGAAGTGAGCACTGGGAGAGCAGGTGAGGGTGGTTCTACGTGTCATGTTAAGGATTTTGAACAGTTGACAGCAATGCAAGGTTTAAAACCCTGGGGCTGTCAGAGATGGCTTGGGAATCATGTGTGGCATGAGAAGGGTACCCTTTCAGTGGGCAGAAGACACTCATAACCCCATCATGGGGACTGGGAAGGAGTAATTAGAAAAGAAGAAATGCAAGCCAAGAAGCATCAAGTTGAGAGGAGACACTGCCAACATGCCTTAGCATGTACAAGAGAGATGAGCTCTGGGATGCTTGAACAGGACAGCCTGATTACGCACTGGGGACTTCTCCCATTCCCAAAGTGATTTTTGGGGAAAGTGGGAATAGAGTCTGCTGAGGTGAGGAGAAAGAAAGTGGGTCACATTCTCAGGAATTTTGAGAGAGTCAGGGCACTGGCTAGAGAAGGAAGCAGGTATAATCCAGCCCTTGCAGGATTGAGGGCTTTGAAAATTCTATCTTTCTTTGAGACGGAGACAGGGTGTGTACATGTGTGCATGCGTGCGTGTGTGTGACAGGGCAGAGGTAGCTGGTGCAGACAGGGAAAAGTGCATAGGGAAAGGAGCTAGACACCATCCTTGATGGCCCTTGTGAGCTCACTACAAACCCTCAGCAACATACCAGTCTTTATCATACTCCAAGGAGAAGATGAGAGGTGCCCATATGTCAGAACTGGACAGACAAGATTCTTCTCTTTGTATCCAGAGCTGGGTGAGTGATAAAACACTGGGAACCAGATGCGGCCCCAAAAGTGACTGAAGCCAATCTCCTGATTGTGCCAATGAGGAAGAAGTTTCAGGGGGACTGAGAATGCTGTCTGAGGTCATCTAGCAAGTGAGCAACAGACCTGCAACTAGAAGATGAGTCTCTTATCAGCCTGGCTCATGTCTTTCTTTTTTGCTCTAAGAAATTATTTTATTTTAGTGTGATGAGATGCTTAGCATGAGATACAGCCTCTCACCGCATTTGTAAGTGTACAATTCTTGTCGATTATAGGTAGGATGTTGTATAGCCTATTGAGAGCTTATTCACCTTGAAAAAGATGTTGCGCAATATGCAATAACATGGATGAAACGAGGACATTCTAAGTGAGATATGCTGGATTAAAAAAGGAATATACTGTATGATTCCACTTACATGAGATCCCTAGAGTAGTAAAATTCACAGACACATAAAGTAGCATGGTGAGTGCCAGGGGCTCAGGAAGGTGACCTGGAGTAGATGTTTAATAGGGACAGAGTTTCAATTTGCGAAGATCAAAAAAGTTCTGGAAATGGATGGTGGTGATGGCTGCATAGTAATATGAATGCATTTAATGCCACTGAATTGTACACTTAAAAATGGTTAAAATGTTATGTCATGCATATTTTACTATAACTTGGAAAATAGCAAAAGAAAATTTTAATCTGCATATGGCTAGCAGAGACTGAATTGAACAAGTACAACCCTAATGTTTCCAAGGATGGCTTTGATGACCACCTCCAAGCTCACAGTCTTTCAGAAGAGACCACCACCCCCTCCTCCAGGAGGCAATCAGGTGCTCCAGGAGGGAACAGTCATGTGTCCAGGTCAGAAAGCAACTGGCAAGAACTTGCTGGACTGGCAGTCAGCCAGTTGCCAATCTGTCAGCTTGCATCCGGAGGGCTGGAGGAGAAGTGTTGCATTAACTGTGCGGCTCTCTGCCGCCGTACACGCTTGGTGTCCAGGTCCCGGGGGGTTTCCACTCCACTGGGCAGGAACAGGGAGAAAAAGCTGTCATGCCTGGGTTTCTGCATGCCCAGCAGCTGCGGCGACAGCAGGAGAGAGTGGCCAGGAGCTGAGAGTGGGAGTGTCTGGCTCCCCGAATGGAATAGTCCACCTGAGCACAATGTGGAGGGAAGAAGGCAGGTTTCAATCAGCCAGCAGCACTGTCTCTGCTCCTGTTCAGCTCTGCATGCAAATGCCTGGCTTTCTTGAGGTGAACTGGTGTGGTTTCTCCGATAAATTCAGCCTAAGAAGTTAAACAAGATCCAGGCCATCCTCGATCAAGGTGCAGAGACCCATCCCCAGGTCTGTCATGGGTTCTCCTGGCCGCCTGTTCTTTTTCTTCCTGGCACTTAGCACAGCGGAAGCTCAAAAAGTATTTGGGACACCACTTATTACATGGTTCAAGTACACATCTATAGTCAGATCACACAGGTTTGAATCTTGGCTTTGCCACTTACTGTGTGTTCTTGGGGGAGTTACTTAACCCCTCTGTGCCTTGATTTCTCTGTTTCTTCCACACAGAGTGAAATCAGTTGATGTATGCAAAATCTGTAGAACAGACTGGCATGTCACAAGTGGAATGAAGCCTCTGGGCTGGGGGGCAGGATGCCCCAGGTATTAAATGCAAGATGACCCTTGGAGGTCTGAAGTTGAATTCTAAAGTGCACTGTAGGTGTGCTGGGCTTAATGGTGATGTCCCACCCCCCAGCCCCCACCACCAAAGGTAAGTTCATAGCCTAATCCTGGGAACCTGTGAATTAACCTTATTTGGAAAAAGGGTCTTTTCAGGTGTAATTAAATTATGGATTTGAGTTGTTGTTTAGTTGCTAAGTTGTGTCATGTCTCACTCTTGCAATCCAAAGGACTGTAGCCCACCAGGCTCCTCTGTCCATAGGATTATCAAGGCAAGAATACTGGAGTGGGCTGCCACTTCCTTCTCCAGGGGAATCTTCCCGACCTAGGGATCGAATCTGCATCTCTTGACTGGCAGGTGGATTCTTTACCACTGAGCCAACTGGGAAGCCCTGATGATTTAAGAGGAAGGGCTTATTAGAAAACTATCTGGGTGGACCCTAAATGCAGTCATACGCATCCTTGTAAGAGGTAGGAAGAGGGAGTTCTGAGAGAGAAGAGGAGGAAGACATGTGACCCAGAGATAAAGACTGAACTGATGTGGTCACAAGCCAAGCAGCATTTATAGCTACCAGATGCTGGAAGAGACAAGGAATGGATTCTCCCCTAGAGCCTTCAGAGGAAGCACAGCCCTGCCAAAACCTTGGTTTCTCACAGCCTCCAGAACTGTGAGAAGATAAATGTTTGTTGTTTTAGGCCACTGAGTTTGTGGTACTTTGTAATACAGCCCTAAAGTAAAGTGGAGTTGCTCAGTCGTGTCTGACTCTTTGCGACCCCATGGACTGTAGCCCACCACACTCCTCTGTCCATGGGATTTTCCAGGCAAGAGTACTGGAGTGGGTTGCCATTTCCTTCTCCAGGGGATCTTCCTGACCCAGGGGTCAAACCCGGGTCTCCTGCATTGTAGGCAGACATTTTACTGTCTGAGCCACCAGGGAAGAATACAGCCCTAGGAAACCAATATAAGCAGAGAAAAATGAGGCCATATGCCCTCAATTCTATTCATTTACTTTGAAGTGTCTTCCTATCAGATAGATCCTGTTTGACAATTTGATCCAATAAATAGGGTGTTAACCATCAGATGCCCACCAAAATCCATCCTCCCCCTTGCTATCTTCACAGTAATGGAATTTTAGCTGGGCCCTTGGCTTCCCAGCAAAACTACATTTCCCAGCATCCTCAGCAGCTAGGTGTGATCACATGACTGTTTCCACCAATAGTGTGTAAGCACAAGTACCATCCTACTTCCTGGTCTAAGATTTAAGAGACCAGGATATCCTCTCTATTCCCTCTTCTGCCTTCATAAGGCCAGTTGGTTTTGATTGTCCAAATGATGCCAACCCCCTTGGCAGCAAGAAGGCATCCAGGAAACCTGGATCCCTGAATGACTTTTGGAACAGAGCTTCTCTGCCAACATGCAGAGCTCATCTTGAAGCCATTATGGGAGGGAGAAATAAAATTCTTTATTGTTTTCAGGCCCTGATTTTTTTTGAGGTCTCTTATTATAGCAACATAGCTTTACCACATAATATAACAAATATTGATTATACACTTAAGATGTTCCAGGCACTGGAGATGTGACAATGAACTTAACAGGAAAGGTTCTGCTCTCACGGACCTCACGGTATAGACAGACAGGGGAAAGTAGACTATGAAAATCTCAATGTTGATATAACAGAACAAGGGCACTCTCAGAGCACAGGGAAGTTTCTTAATCCAGACTTGGAGTTTCAGCAAAAGATTTTTGGAGGAAATGGTGCCTATTCTGAGATCTGAAGGCCAAGAGAGAAAGAACATTTCAAGAAAAAGGATAACCACTACTGAGGCTGCCCGGTGAGAGAAAGCACAGGTTGCTAGAGGATCTTAAAGAAGGTCAAGGACTTCCCTGGTGGCCCAGTGGTTAAGAATCTGCCTGCTAGGGCAGGGTACTCAAGTTTGATCCCTAGTCTGGGAAGATTCCACGTGCCTTGGAGCAACTAAGCCCAAGTACCACAACTATAGAGCCTATCCATTAGAGCCCGAGAGCCACAACTACTGAAGCCCGTGTGCCTAGAGCCCATGCTCCACAACAAGAGAAGCCACCACAATGGGAAGCCTGAGCACCGCAATGAAGAGTAGCCCCCGCTCACTGAAACTAGAGAAAGCCCGCATGCAGCAACGAAGACCCAGTGCAGCCAAAAAGAAAAAGAAATGTAGTTACAGAGGAGAGATGACCCAGGTGAGAAGGGCAAAGGCCAGATGACACTAGACCTCAAAGCCCTGCTAAGAACAATGGATCACCTTGGAAGGACTTTATGACGAGAATGACTTGGTTAGATTTCTATTTTGTCAAGTAAAGGGTTAACTCAGCGGGGTTGGGGATGTCTGAACCATGCATATTCCAAAGAAATGACTGCCTCTTGAATGGATCCTGGGAAATAATCTCTGGACCCCTGGAATATCCTGTTGCTAAGAGTATCATTTTATACCTGGGGTCTTGGTATAAATATAAATTTATTTATAAATCATAACAATGTGATTTATGGTGAATGCTTCTTCGTGTTCACCTGGATCCTGGGCTATGCCATGTATGATCTCTGGAACTGCTGGCAGCTAAGCAGTTAAAGTCAGTCACATGGGTGCTTCATGTCTATGTGACTGAATCCCAGTAGAACCTCTAGACACCAAGGACAGCACCATGCACTGTCCCTGGTTGGCAATACCTCATGCCTGTTGTCACACATTGATGATGGAAGAACTGAGCACTGTTTCATGATTCCACTGGGAGGGGAAAACTGGAAGCTTGTGTCTGGTCTCTCCTAGCTTCTGCCCTAAGCACCTTTTGCTTTGCAGATTTTCAGCTATAATAGACTTTCCTTTCCCTGTAATAAACTAACCATGAGTATCACAGCTTTTCTGGGTCCTGTGAACCCTTCTAACAAATCATCAAACCTGAAGGTGGTCTTGGGGACCCATCACACATGGTCTTATAATCTTAAGGATGCTTCAGAGCAATAAGATTCCTGTTCTAGTTGCATCTCGCGGGAAAGCAATGCCAGTTGACACATTTTAGAAGTTCTGCCTGTTTGCCTGGCACAGAGCTTTCGTGAATTCTAGAAATAGACCAAACTGGTCCCTGTCTACAAGTAGCTCAGAAGATAGAGGGCAAGATACAAAGGATGTGGAGTTCTTTCATGGCAGAGTATGTAATGGAAGGTGAGTGGGTTTGTTTTTTTTTTAACTTCTGGCCAGGAATGGGGACAAGGAGCAGCTCTCAGCTCATGCATTAAGTTGATGTGTGTGTGTGTGTGTGTATGTTGTATATCTCAGAGTGAGGAGGAGGTAAAATGGAGCAGCCAATGCTGCATGAGCCAGGATTGAACCCCAGAGAAAATTTTCCTTCAGAAACTTCAACTGGAACAATGCAGCATTTTGCATACTCAAAGCTACTCCAAGAAATAAATGAGGCTCTTGTCCAACGTTGGCTAAAATCGGAAATATCATCCAAGGGGATCTGTATCACACTCTCTGACTCTTCCACCCTACAGCCCCTCTCCTTGCCATCCAGGGAATGCCCCTAACCAAGACCTTACTATTCTTCATTCTTTTTCACACTATCCTCAGTAACAATACAAATAGCCAACACACATTAAGCACTGCACAAGATGCCCTGCTATTTTATATAATCCACACGACAGACCTCTGTTTCAGTAACACAGGAGCCTGGGTAATCGGATTGACCCTCCTGCCAAAAACAACCATGAATTCTGCATAAAATCCTAAGGCCCTCCTATTGAAGCACTCAAGTCTGGACAATTTAGTAGGTAATTACTTAGTAGGTAATTACTTAGTAGGTAATTATCAGTCCCACATTTAGTGAAATCAGAGACCTCCATGAGGTAGGCAGAGCATCAAAGCCACACTTGCTCTGAGGGCATCTGCTTAACTCAGAGAACTGCTGATTGAATTTTCATGGCTTCCTGGTGAACAGGGGAAGAAGGCAAAGCCCAGGACCCACCTAAGACAGCCCTTTGCAGGGCTTTCCAGGTGGCACTACTGGTAAAGAATCCATCTACCAATGCAGGAAGACACAGGAGACTCAGGTTCAATCCCTGGGTCAGCAAGATCCTCTGGAGGAGGGCATGGCAAACCACTCCAGTATTCTTGCCTGAGAAATCCCATGGACAAAGGAACTTGGTGGCCTACAACTTGTGGTCTA
The DNA here is from genome assembly GCF_002263795.3 of Bos taurus. Lineage (NCBI taxonomy): Eukaryota > Metazoa > Chordata > Mammalia > Artiodactyla > Bovidae > Bos > Bos taurus. The sequence continues at coordinate 12,223,788 of NC_037334.1, read as the reverse complement.
CAGTCCATGAGGCCACAAAGAATTGGAACAACTGAGCGACTGAATACACACAAAAGGAGCACCCCAAAATTAGGACAGGACCCCAAAGTGCTACCGTTTCAGGGTAAGAAATCTGGAGTAAATTTATTGCATCCTCCCATTCCAAAAGCATTTTAGGAAAGTTACTTTTTCACACTTAGCACAGAAGGAGAATAAAAGGTAAAGGTCTTTAAAAAAAATAACCATAAGCTGGCCTTTGCAAACACCAGCATCCTAAATTCTCAACACTTAGGTGGTCCAAAAGGTTAAGGTGACCCTGGAATGGGAGTGCCCCAGGCATCCGGATGAAATAAGTGCAAAATGTCCAGGAAAGATACACCTTCATCTCAGGCCTCAAAGAATTCCCTCCAACAACGTCCCAAAGAAAATGAGCATGTCACAGTCAAGAATAATAAAACACTCGGAAACTTCCCTGGTAGTGCAGTGGATAAGAATCTGCCTGTCAATGCAGGGGACATGGGTTCGATCTCTGGTCTGGGAAGACTGCGCATGCCACAAAGGAGCTAAGCCCATGTGCCACAGCTACTGAGGCCCGCATGCCTAGAGCTTGTGCTCTGCAACAAGGAAGCCATTGCAAAGAGAAGTCCGCACAGCACAATGAAACAAAGCGTAGCCCCCTGCTCTCCACAACTAGACAAAGCCCACACAAAATAAGAAAACCCAGCGCGGCCAAAAATAAATACAATTATGAAAAGAAAAGAATAATAAAACACTCAAGGAAGCAAGAGACAGCAGGAAAAGAGCCCAAAATAATTTAAATACTTACGTTATCAGTCACTGATGATAAGCTAATTCTTTGCATATTGTGTTTAAGGAAATAGAAGATGTGAGCTTGAAAGTACCTGTAGAGCGATTCTCAGGGGGCAATGAGAATTACCCTTCACGGGACATTTGGCAATATCTGAAGACATTTTTGGTTGTCACTACTGGGCTGGGGGCATCACTAGCATTTATTGGTGGGTAGATGAAAGGATCCCATGGACGGAGGAGCCTGGTGGGCTACAGTCCATGGGGTCGCTAAGAGTCAGACACGACTGAGCGACTTCACTTTCACTTTTCACTTTCATGCATTGGAGAAGGAAATGGCAACCCACTCCAGCGTTCTTGCCTGGAGAATCCCAGGGATGGGGGTGCCTGGTGGGCTGCCGTCTATGGGGTCGCACAGATTCGGACACGACTGAAGCGACTTAGCAGCAGCAGCAGCAGATAAAAGGATGCTGCTCAACACCTACAGCAACAGTCCCCAACCTTTTTGGCACCAGGGACTAGTTCCGTGGAAGGTAACTTTTCCACGGATCGGGGCAGGGAGATGGTTTCGGGATGACTCAAGTGCATTACATTTATTGTGCACTTTATCCTGGAAGTTGGGGACCCTGGGCAGTGCACATGGTGGCCCCTCAGAGTAAAGTACCATCGAGTCCAAAATATCAGTAGTGCCTAGGCTGAGAAACCCTGCCATAGGCAAATAAGTTTACTGTTAATTCAAAAGATGAAGTAGGTTGAAGAGGACCAGATGTAACTCACAGAAATGAACATTTTAATACACGGAATTAAAAGGAAAGGGCACGGTTAAAAGCAGACTAGATCCAGCTAGAGAGGGAATTGGTAAACCGGTGAGGAGCAGGTCCAGTTTTCCTGTTCACGGGACAAATAGGTAAACGGAGACACAAAGGAACCAGCATCTCGCTAGCAGCTGAAAAGTAGCTTCTCCCTAACTTGAGATCCACACTCTTAACTTCTCTGCTGTTTTATTTAAACCCAAGAGAATGGTTTCCTCTCCCTGCTTGTGTCTCTGAATTTCTTCCCTATTTGCTATTTTCTCTGGTAAAATATTTTGAGGCAAATAGAATTTGTCTAAAACGCCCGACAGAAAAAAGACACATTGTGTTGCTTTAGTGTGCCGGCAACAATGCCTAAGGAAAAAAGCACAGCGATTTCCATCTCTAAAGCATTTACCTTCCATTAAATAATTACGTCCCACAGTTTATGGTGAAGGGACTCTGGGTGTTTATCTTTGTACAGAGGCGGAGAAAATGGAATAAACGAACCTAGAAAAGCCTTCCCCCGGGAGCCACAGAAGCCTCAGATGCAGGGTCTAAGGCACACCTAACTTACAAATCCAGAGTTCTCAGCTGTAAGGTCTCAAGCAAATTACTCAACCTCTCTGTGCTTCGCTTTCCCTCTCTATAAAATGGGAATCCTTGAGAACCAGCTGCACTGGATTGCTGAGAGGGTCTAATGAGATGTGTGTGAAGCACACAGCACACAGCAACAGCTCAATGTGACTGAAGATTAACTCTATCAGAGGGGCAGGAAAATACAGTGGTAAAGAACCATGCTGCAACCACTCTCCTGGGTGTGGGTCACGAGCAGTGTGACCTTGGGCAAGTTACTTAACCTCTCTGGGCCCCACCTTCCTCACATATAAAATGTGGATAATAACAGCTCTTACTTTACAGAAACGTCGTGAAGATTAAGTGAGTTATTTTTATTTTTATTACTTTTTTTTTTAATAACTGGAGGATAGTTGCTTTACAATGTTGTGTTGGTTTCTGCCATACAACGCAAATCAGCCACAAATATACACATGTCCCCTCTCCCTTGAACCTCCCTCCCACCCCTCTATGTTGTCACAGAGGAAATGAGCTCATGTTGGAAAAGGGCTCAAAACAGTGCTTGGTTCATACTAAGTGCTAGTTGCTATTCTTACCACGATTAAAGAGAATCATTAGGTTGATGAGTGAGTGCAGTGTGGTTAGACTGAAGTTCCCCAGGGCAGGAGCAATGTCTGTCTTACTGACCACTGCATCCTCAGAGCCTGGCACATAGTAGGAACTAAGCGATTTTTGAATTAATAGAGGATTCTTCCTTTACCTGCTAGTATCATTCCCATGACTACCATTTACAGAGAATTTTGCCTGGGGCAGGCTCCCTGCTGGGCGTATTACATTCTCAGAACAACGCTGGGAAACAGGTGGCACCACCACATTTCACAGAAGAGAATCGAGGGTCAGAGAGATTCCCACAGCCAGTGAGTGGAAGAGCCAGAATTTCCACCACCTCCATCCTAAGTGCTCAGTCACCTCGAATTTTCCCTTCAATCTGACCATCCTTGGAGATTTCATAGCTAATTAGCATGCCGGGAGAGCCTGCTGGCTCGTGTGGTTTTGTCTCTCCCCTGACCCTGTACCTCCCCTCCTCCTCTTGGTCCATTCCCTGCTTTTTACGGAGGAAGTTATTTAGTCCAGTGCCTCAGTTTCCCTGATCACAAATTCAAGATAATAATGGTGTCTTTCTCACAGAATGACCATCATTCTTGGTGGTCCGGTGGCTAAGACTCTGTGCTCCCGATGCAGGGGGCCTTGGTTTGATCCCTGGTCAGGGAACTAGATCCCGCATGTCGCAACTAAGACCTAGTGTAACCAAATAAATACATAAATATTAAAAAAAAAAATGACCGTGAGGATAATGTGAGTGAAAAGCGCCTCATACGGCAGGTCTCCATAAATGCAATCGCCTCGATTCCACGTGTCCACGAACACCTCCCATCGCCATGATCCTGGGGTTCACACCTTGGGACTTCCTTACCACCCCCGTGTGCTGGGTCTTGGTCCCCTGTCAACTTCCGTTTCCCCAAGCTAACTTCTTCAGCAGCTCCTCCCCCACGAGGCCCCGGACACCGCGCGTGCGTGCCGTCTATGCGCGCGCGCACACAAGCCTTCTCTTCGCGCAGCCTCTTCAGCCCCTAAAATTAGCTCCATCTCCAGCCTGTGTCCCCAGCGTGTCTGTCCTGGTTTCTCTCTGGGCTCCCAGCCACTTTCGATATTGTGTCTCAGATGCCACACGCTGCCTTCCTGATGCCACCGCCATTTCCTAAAGCAGGGCGGGTATTTTGAGATACTGGAGCGGGTGAGGTGGGAGAGATTTCACAGGTCTTCCTCCTGGTCTATTTTAAAAAAAGCTAACACAAGAGATGCCGCTTCCCCTCCCCCAACACTGTACCCCTCACCCCATTTCTAGTTCCAATAGGTCGGAGGAAAGCTTTAGCTAATGAGACCTCTAGGGCCCCAGGGAGTAAAAAAATCTTGATTTTTTTTTTTTTTTTAATGGAAGAACAATGATCCAGCAATTTTACTTCTGGGTATATACCGAAAAGAACTGAAAGCAGGGACTTAAATAGATCCTTGCACAAGCAATGTGCATTGCAGCATTCTTTGCAATAGACAAGAGGGGGAAGCAACCCAAGTGTCCATTAATGGACGACAGGATAAGTAAAATGAGGTCCATCCACACAATGGGATATTATTCTGCCTTAAGAAGGAAAGCCTTTCTGACACATGCTGCAACATGGATGAACCTTGAGGACATTACCCTCAGTGAAATAAGCCAGTCAAAAAAATGGACAAATACTGTGTTATTCCACTCATATGAGGTCCCTAGAGGCATCAAATTCACAAGATAGAAAGTAGAATGGGGGTTGCCAGGGGCTGGGGGGAGGGGAACGGGGAGTTTGTGTTAATGGGGACAGAGCTTCAGTTTCGGAAAATGACAAAGTTCTGGGGATGGATGGTGGTGGTGGCTGCATGACAATGTGCATGTTCTTAATGCCACTGAACTTTAATGTACACTTAAAAATGGTTAAAATGAGATTATCATACTAAGCTTAGTAAGCCAGACAGAGAAAGACAAATACCAAATGATATTGCATATATGAGGAATATAAAACAGGAAGAGACTCACAGACATGGAAAACAAGCTTACGGTTACTAAAAGGGAAAAGGGGTTGGAAGGAGGTAAATTAGGAGGTTAGTATTAACATATATATAATACTATGTACAAAATAGGTAACCAGTGAGGACCCACTGTATAGCACAGGGAACTCTACTCAATATTTTGTAATAACCTATAAAAAGAACCTGAGAAAAGACTATAGATGTTGTTTAGTCACTACGTCATGTCTGACTCTTTTGAGACCCCATGGACTGTAGCCCACCAGGCTCCACTGTCCATGAGATTTCCAAGGCAAGTCTTCCCTTGTGGCTCAGCTGGTAAAGAATATTGTAGTACATTGCCATTTCCTACTCCAAGGGATCGTCCCGACCCAGGGATCGACCCCAAGTCTCTTGCCTCCTGCACTGGCCGGTGGATTCTTTACCACTACCTAGGAAGCCTACATAGAGAAGGCAATGGCATCCCACTCCAGTACTCTTGCCTGGAAAATCCTATGGATGGAGGAGCCTGGTAGGCTGCAGTCCATGGGGTCGCTGAGAGTCGGACATGACTGAGTGACTTCACTTTCACTTTTCACTTTCATGCATTGGAGAAGGAAATGGCAACCCACTCCAGTGTTCTTGCCTGGAGTATCCCAGGGACGGGGGAGCCTGGTGGGCTGCTGTCTATGGGGTCACACAGAGTCGGACACGACTGAAGTGACTTAGCAGTAGCAGGAAGCCTACACACACACACACATTCTGAATCCCCATGCTGTACACCTGAGACTAGTAAGATATTGTAAATTACCTATACATCAATAATTTTTTTTAAATGGTTACAATGGTAAATTTTGTTACATACTTTACTGTAATTAAAATTTTTAAAGAAAGGAAGAACAGTGAGGCAAGCTGGTCAGGAGGAGACGGAACAGGGTGTGCAGGAGGAGGAAGGCGAGTGCCTTGGAGTATCCGGCAGGATTGGGCACCTTGCCACCCAATTAGAGCAGTAAAATGGAGACGGCGGAGAGGGGTGGGGTGGCTACAGTGTCATAGGACATTTAAGCAAAGACCCAGAGCAAATGAGGAGTCATGTGGAGACCAGTGAGAGGCAACAGCCCACGCAAAGGCCCTGAGGCTAGATGATGACTGGTGTGTTTAAGGAACAGTGAAGAGGCCGAAGTGGCTGGATCTGGGTGAGTGAGTGAGCACAGCAGGGGGAGGTGAAGCTGGGCAAAGGATGCGGCAGAGGATGCAGATCCCTGTGGGTTATGACAATGACTTGGGCTTTTTCTCTGAGGAAGGTGGGAGCCACAGAGGGTTCTGAGCAGAGGAGGAACATGGACCGACTCAGGAACTCAGAGGCGCCCTCTGGCTTCTATGGTGGGTGGGAGAGGAATAGATCATGGGGGAAAGGGTGATTGGGGACATGAAGAGACCAGGATATGGCGGCACAACCAGAGTGGGGCTGTGAAGATGGTGAGAAGCAGGGGGATTTCTGGGTGGATGCTGAAGCAGAAGCCAACACGATTTGCTAATGGGCTTCCCCAATGGTTCAAATGGTAAAGGATCTGCCTGCCAATGCAGGAGACTCAGGTTCAATCCCTGGGTCAGGAAGATTCCCCTGGAGAAGGGAATGGCAACCCACTCCAGTATTGTTGCCTGGAGAATCCCATGGGCCGTGGAGCCCGGTGGGCTACAGTCCACGGGGTCACAGAGAGTTGGATGTGACTGAGCATGTGTGTCACAGGGGATTGGGAAAAAAGAGACAAGAGAAAGACCCCGAGGTTTGGGGCCCCAGCACTTGGAATGATGAAGCTGTCTTAACCAAGATGGAGAGGATGGCTGGTTTGGGCAACAATGACCAGAATTCTTCTGTCAGAGTCATACTCAGTTCAGTACATCCTGCATCAGCTGAGATGGACTCCTAGAGATGTGGAAACTAGCTTGTACCCAGAGCCTTGGATCGGGGCCTGAGTTGGGCTGAGATCAACCTTGGTCTGATTGAGGGGTGCAGGTCAGATCATTAACCTCATCCCTGGGGTCTCAGGCACAAATAGGGATACTAATGGCCCCAATTTCAGAATCACCACAAGGCACCTATGAGTGGATCTATGTAAAGGGTTTGGACAAGCCCCTGGCATGCAGAAAACACTGTGTATGCTAAGTCGCTTCAGCCGTGTCCAGCTCTTTGCAACCCTGTGGACCACAGCCCGCAAGGCTCCTCTGTCCACGGGATTCTCCAGGCAAGAATACTGGAGCTGGTTGCCGTTTCCTTCTTCAGGTTATGTTCCTGACCCAGAGACTGCATCTGAGTCTTCTATGTCTCCCGCACTGCAGGCAGATTCTTTCCCTGCTGAGCCATCATGGGAGACAATGGGATATTACTCAGTTATCCAAATTCACTACTTGTAGTGGAGTAGATGAACCTAGATTCTCTTATACAGAATGAAGTAAATCAGAAATAGAAAAACAAATAACATATTAACGTATATAATGGCAACCCCCTCCAGTATTCTTGCCTGGAGACTTCCATGGACAGAGGAGCCCAGTGGGCTACAGTCCATGGGTCCCAGAGAGCTGGACACGACTGAGTGACTAACTGATCAATGAAATGGAGAAAAATGGTCCTGATGAGCCCATTTGCAGGACAGGAATAAAGATACAGACACAGAGAATGGCTTGTGGACACAGTAGGGAATGGAGAGGGTGGGACAAATTGAGGAGCACCAACATATATACACTGCCCTGTGTAAAACAGGCAGCTAGAGGGAAGCAGCTCTACAGCACAGGGAGCCTGGTGCAGCGCTCTGTGATGACCTAGAGGGATGGGGTGGGGGTGGTGGCAGGGAGGCTTAAGAGGGAAGGGATATAGACACACTTGCAGCTGATTCATGTTGTACAGTAGAAACCAACAGAACATTGCAAAGCAAGTGTTCTCCAATTAAAAATAAATTTTTTTAAAGGTGTGGTTCTCTCTAACACCAGCTATAAACTCATTCATTCATTTATTCATTCATTCAATCACTTTTGCACTCAACAGGTGTTCACCAAGCTGCATTCTCAGGTTCTGTACTAGGTTCTAGGGTCTAGGGTCTAGGTTCTAGGTTTGTCCTCCAGAGGAAGAAGATAGGCGATTAACCCAGTAAACAACGGTGAGGGTTTTCACACAGATACCACCAGATGCCCGTGAAGAAGAGATCTGAACTGGCCTCATGGTGGCCGTTAGGTGGGGAGGCCAGGAAGGTTTGCTAAAGGAAGAGAAAATTTTTTTTTTTGGCGGGGGCTACACAGGTCCTTCGTTGTGGTATGCGGTCTTTCTCCAATGGTGGTACACGGGGGCTTCTCTAGCTGTGGCACGTGGGCTCTAGAGCACAGGAGCTCAGTAGCTATAGAATGCAGGTTTAGCTGCCCAGTGATATGTGGGATCTTAGTTCCCTGACCAGGGATTGAATCTGTGTCCCCTGGCATTGGAAGGCAGGTTCTAAACCACTGGATCACCAGGGGAAGTCCCAGGAAGAGACCATTTATATCATTAAATATGCACTTCCCTGAGCCCCGTGAGTGCTCCCCAGCATCTCAGCCCCTTTCTAAGTCTCCTGGAGCTTCCCATGATGCAGAAGACAAAAGGCCCACACTTGGCCCAAAAAGGGAGCCTCCCTCCTAACTGGTCAGGGCTCATGCCATCTGGATGTTACACACTTTATTTATTGGAGTATAATTGCTTTACAGTGTTGTGTTAGCCTCTGCTGTACAATGAAGTGAATCAGCTCTATGTATCCACACAGCCCCTTCCTCTTGAATCTCCCATTCCCCCGTCCCCCAAGCCCACCCCTCTAGGCCATCACAGAGCACCGAGCTGAGCTCCCTGTGCTATACAGCAGCTTCCCACTAGCAATCTATTTTAGACACGGTAGTGTATACATATATGTCAATCCCAATCTTCCAATTTGTCCCACCCTCCCCTTTGGAATATCATGTTTGAGTAAGAATTAATCAGACACAGAGAAGACAACATATTCCAGACACAGGCAATAGTGTGTGCGAAGATCCCGGGGTGACTGGGCAGGTACAGCTGGTAGAGGAGGCTGGCATTCCTTTCCTTATCTTCTCCCTCTAACTTGCAACAGTGGACAGCAAGAAGCCTAGCTCTACAATGGGGTGGATCTGCATTCAAAATCCTGGCTCTAGGACCTCCAATCTGTGTTACTTTGGACATGCGACTTTACCTCTCTTGAGTCTAGTTTTCCTCATCTGTGATAATACTTATGGAGTTGGAGGGAGGCTTGAAGGTGATAAGGTATGTAAAAGGCCTGGCACATAGCTGATGCTCAATTAATGCCAATTTCCTTTCTCTGAGTTTGATCTCCCCCACTGGCCTGGCTTCTCATAAAGCTAGAATTGCAAGAGGAAAGAGAGGTGGGGTAGTTACAAAAAAGAAGGCAGAAACCAAAAGAAAGCATTGGGATGGACAAAAAGGTCTCCAAGTAGACGCTCACCAGCCTGGCCTCTGTCCCTCTGAGCTGACAGAGTCAGAATAAGTTTTCCATCCAGCTATAATCAGCAGTGAGTGACATTTAAAAGGAAAAATGAAATCAAAAGCCCCCGTTAACATAGGGAGCTGGGCTGCATGACTGTGAACTATGTCGGGTCAACATGGCAGGCAAGAAATCTTTTATCTTGCTTTAGCCACCCACGAGGGCTCAGAACTCAGATACCAAGTTGAGATTTGATAAAAGCGGAAGGAATCTGAAGAGGCTTGTAATCTTTCCCACCTTTAATTCCCAGGTGATTGTATGACAGGCCCTGGACTCTGGGCACAGCCTTTGCTGGCATATTCTCTCCTTTACACTGCAAAGGAGACTGACATGGTAATAATAGTACATCATCCTCATTTCTCGCTAAGAGTCAGGAATGAAATGAAAGGGGGCAGAAGGCCTCACGGGACAGGAATTGGGGCCACAATGGCCCTAGTAAGTAAATTCTTGGATACATACCCTTTGTGATATTATGTATTATTTCTTCCCCCAACCTCCCCCTGCCCCCTACCCCTTGAATCTGGACTAGACTCGTTTGTTTTGGCCAACAGTGGCCAAATTGAGGGTGTCCATTCCTTAGACTAGCCCTCCAGAGACCCCATGTGCTTCCTCTTTCTCCTAGAACCCTGCTTCTTCCATGTGAACAAGCTCAAGCTAGCCTGTGGGAGGACCAGACCACGTGGAGCAGAGCACAGTGGTCCCAGGCAAGGTCGCCCTACAGCCAGCCAACACCTAAACAGGAGAGCCACCCAGGTGCCCCACAGTTGACCACAGAGGCTTGAATGAGCTCAACTGAGACCAGGTAAAGCACACAGCTAAGTCTCACCTAAACTGCCAGCCTGCTTCTTCCCTTGTCTTGAATGTGGACGTGATGCTAGGAGCTCTGGCAACCATTCTGCAACCACGAGGTAAAGGCCAGGCATATTAGAGATGCCAACCAGTACCCACCCAGACATTTTGCAAGGTAAGAATGAATATTGTTTGCTTTGTTTAAGCCTCCACGAGTTTTAATTTTCTGTTCCATGTCACTGAATGCACTCCTAACACAGCTTTCAAACGTGGCCCTGTTTCTAGGCCACAAAAGATGCCACTGGCACCCGACTCCAGTACTCCTGCCTGGAAAATCCCATGGACGGAGGAGCCTGGTAGGCTGCAGTCCATGGGGTCGCGAAGAGTCCGACACGACTGAGCGACTTCACTTTCACTTTTCACTTTCATGCATTGGAGAAGGAAATGGCAACCCACTCCAGTGTTCTTGCCTGGAGAATCCTAGGGACGGGGGAGCCTGGTGGGCTGCCGTCTATGGGGTCGCACAGAGTTGGACACGACTGAAGCGACTTAGCAGCAGCAGCAGCAGCAGCAGCAAGATGCCACAATAGGAACAGAGGACCCACACTTCTTCCTTTTTCAGGCATGAAGACACAGGTTGCTGTGCCATCCTTGGTGCAGAGGCTACCCTGCTGATGCAATTCTCACCTCCCAGTGAGAAAAGCCCAGTTTGCTCATTTCTCCCTTCCGGGGACAAATTCTTCTCATTATTGCCAGCCAAAGTCAGTAAAAAACACTGCTAACTCATCCCCAATCCTGGGTCCTGGATCCACCTGAATCCTGTTGGACTCTTCTGCTTTGAATTTCCATGCCTTTAATTCACGCTGGCCTCTGTTCTTCTCTGCACTGAAATCCTGTGACCCAGGCCAGGAAGGAGAGGGAGTGCTCTGTCTCAGGAATATGGATGGAGCCAAAACTCCCCAAAGAACAAGGGTCAGGCTTTCAGCCACCCCTTATTTCTCCCTTCCCTACAGAGCAGCACCTGTTTTCTCACTTTGTATTTGGGGCCAAACGGGTGAGGCTTACGGATGAATTGATTCTCCAACCGTTTCACCAGGAGACATAAGCAGTTGAGCAACAATTCACAGCAGGACGAAGAGAGTGTGGCCAGCAAGGCAGAAACCGTGGCTGCCATGCCTGTGTCCCACACTTCACTGTGAACAGCTACAACTTCCTGGCCACAGAAGCATGCTCAACCCAAGTGCGGAGTAAGCCCGGAGAACTAGAGAGCTCACACCCCAGAAGGCCTCCCACAGTCCAGTTCCCTCACTTCTCTGGTGGGCTGACTCTGTGGGGCATGTTCCACTTGGCCTCACAATGTTCTCCAGAGAGATTAAACAAGAGCTAGTTGCCCACGTGTGCAAGCTAAGTTGCTTCAGTCGTGTCCGACTCAGTGTGACCTTATGGACTGCAGCCCACTAGACTCCTCTGTCCATGGGACTCTCCAGGCAAGAATACTGGAGTGGATTGCCCTGCCCTCCTCCAGGGGATCTTTCTGACCCAGGGATCAAACCCATGTCTCCTGCATCTCCTACACTGCAGGCAGATTCTTCGCCACTGAGCCACTGGGGAAGCACTTTCTCCATTTTCACATTCCTGAGGGAGGAAGCTTGGGACTGGCTGAGGTTAACTCACACGCCTTGACTACCAAGGGATGGAGAGAGGAAGACATCCCCCTGCTTCAACCTTCAGCTTGTGAGTATGAGGCCCAGTGGTTCAGCAGGATGGCCCACAAAGTGGGGGCTTCTCCCCAGATTGGAAGAAGAGATTGGAATTTGGGTCCCCAACTAATAAGAGCAAATGTTCTCTACAGTTAACTTGCTAGTCTATCGAACTGTGCCTGGAGCAGTAGTAATAATTATTATCATCACTATAATTATAGTTATTAGTCTTATAATAGCTAATATTGAGCACTTACTCTCTGCCAGTTTCTAAGTGTTTTACAACTATTATCTCATTGAATCGTACCTGATAGGTAGGTACAATCATTATTCCCATTTCACAGATGAGGAAGCTGAGGTCCAAAGAAGCGTCATATCCCTTCCTCTTTCTTCAGACCTTCGACCGACCAACCATTGGTAAATATCATACATACACTCAATGCACAATGTGTCAGACAGTAACACATTAAACCTTTAGAAACAACTCTACATGGGAAGGGAGTATCATTACTCCTGTTTTTCATCTGAAGAAGCTAACATTCAGAGAGATATAGTCACTTGCCCAAGGCCACACAACTTGGATACAATAGGGCTGGGTTTTAAATCTGTTCCAATTCCAAAGCCCGTGGTCTTAGTCACCATGGTATAATATAACCAGAATTTTATTTATGAAGAGATATATAATAATATGGGCTTCCCAGGTGGTGCTAGTGGTAAAGAACCTGCCTGTCAATGCCAGAGACTTAAGAGTGGTGGATTCAGCCCCTGGGTCGGGAAGATCCCCTAAAGGAGGAGGCGGTAATCCACTCCAGTACTCTTGCCTGGAGAATCCCATGGACAGAGGAGCCTGGCGGGCTACCCCATGGGGTCGCAAAGAGTTGGATACGACTGAAGTGACTTAGCACAGCACACAATACATATGTGATGCTCATTTTCTTCATCTTTCTAAACATGCCTATGATCTAACACTTCTGATACAAAATTTTAAGGAGAGGAAAAAGGCCCAGGAAATTGAGCTATTCTCCAATGAGACCACCTAACCCATCATATCTTGGGCAGAGATGGTAGGAATGACCAAATGTTTTCTTTCTTCCTGTCTTTGACAAGCTTCCTGAATGAGTTAGACTTATTGCTTACTTTCCTTTTCAATCAGACATCTGCTGCCAAAATTTCATGCACCCCAAAATTCCCTATAAACAACCCTCTTTTTCTCTCATATTTAGGCATATATGTGTATGCTCGGTCCCTCAGGCATGTCTGACTCTTTGCGACGCTATGGAATGAGGCCTGTCAGGCACCCCACTCCATGGGATTTCCCAGGCAAGAATACTGGAGTGGGTTGTCAATTCCTTCTCCAGGGGATCTTCCTGACCCAAGGATTGAACCCATGTCTCCTGCATTGGCAGGCAGATTCTTTACTGCTGAGCTATAGAGGAAGCCCCTTTTCAGACATACTTCATTTTATTGTGCTTTGGAGACATTGCATTTTTTACAAATTGGAGGCTTGTAGGAACCCTGCATTGAGCAAATCTATTGCTATTTCTTCCAAAAGCATTTTCTCACGTCATGCCTCTGTGTCATATTTTGATAATTCTTACAGTATTTCAAACTTTTAATTATTAATAATAACACATACAATATTATTAACATAATATATTTGGCATGGGGATCTGTGATCAGGGCTTTTTGATGTTACTACTTGGATGGTCAGCATTTTTTAGCAATAAAATATTTTAAAATTAAGGTATGTACATTTTTAAAATAGAATGCTATTGCACTGACATATATTTACTACCATGTGTAAAATAGCTAGCTAGTGGGAAGTTGCTGTGCAGCACAGGGAACTCAGCTCGGTGCTCTGTGATGACCTAGAGGGGTAGGATGGGGAGAGTGGAGGGAGGCTCAAGGAGGAGGGGATATATGTATCCTTACAGCTGATTCACTTCGTTGTACAGCAGAAACTAACAGTGTAAAGCAATTATATTCCAATAAAGATTTAAAAAACTTAAAAAGCTCTGATACATTCAACAACATGGAAAAAAGATAGAATGCTAATGCACTCTTCATAGACCACCAGTATAGTGCGAAAATAATTTTCACATGTACTGGGAAACCAAAAAAGTCATGTGACTCACTTTACTGCACTATTTACTTTATTGTGGTGGCCTGGAACTGAACCCACAATATCTCCGAGGTATGTCAGTAGAAAGCCCCAAAGCCCGAGGGATTTTCTTGTCTCTTCTGCTGCAATCAACACAGCTGGTCTGTCTTCCTAACTACCTGTCTACCACGTCTGCTTCCTTCTCTGTTCCTCTTTCTCCCTCTGTTCCCTAGCTGTGGGTGCCCCTCTGACCCTGTGTTCCTGTCTGTGACACCATCACGCCTACAGGGCTCAGTCACTTTCAGCTTTAACCAACCTTTTCTGTGGATGACTCTCAAATCTGGACAGGCAGTCAGGCTTTAAACATATCCCCATCTGTCTGCAAAGCAATATTTCTGCTTTGATGTCTTGCAGGGACCTCAACATGACTGAAAGAAGTTCTTCTCACTAGAAGCATCCTGTACTCCTGCAATGGCAGCACCATCATACCAGTCAGAAGTCAGCTGAGGACTTCCCTGGTAGTCCAGCAGTAAAGAATCTGCCTGCCAATTCAGGGGACATGGGTTCCATCCCTGGTCCGGGAAGATCCCACATGCCATGGAGCGATTAAGCCAGTGCACCTCAACTACCGAGCCTGCACTCTAGAGTCCTCGAGCCGTAACTACTGAGCCCACACACCACAACTACTGAAGCCCATGTGCCCTAGAGCCCAAGCTCCACAACGAGAAGCCCCCACAATGAGAAGCCCACGCACTGCAAAGGGTCGCCCCCGCTCACTGCAACTAGAGGAAAGCCCGAGTGAAGGAATGAAGACCTAGCATAGCCCAAAATAAATAAAAATTCAACAGTCACAATACTGTAAATCAGCTATATTTCAACTGAAAAAATAAAAAAATAGTTGATAGTCATGTTCTGGAATGTTCTTTTTCCTGGTGAACTAGACCTTAAGTCCATCTTTTCCTTCCTATTGCCACTAAGTGAGTCCCAAATCATCCCAGACTTAGAATCATCTCAAGGGACTTAGTCCATCACAGTCAGGAACCTCCTCCTCTTCTGCCCTTTTCCCTTCTCTTCCTCCTCCCCCTTCTCCCTCTTCCTCTTGACTGTATTTTATTGAGACTCTATTATGGACTAAGAATTATCCCATCTAATCTTTACCAAGTCATGGACATGAATCTAAGCAAACTCCAGGAGATAGTGGAGGACAGAGGAGCCCAGCGTGCTATCTGTACGTGAGGTTGCAAAGAGCTGGACACAACTAAGCAACTGAACAACAACAAATCTTCACCTCAGCCCAAAGAGGTGTTAAGACGAGCCTCGCTTAACAAATAAGTAAAATAAGGACTAAGTGGAATAAGTCATTTCCCAGAGTCACGTATCTTAGTGGCAGAGTCAGGGTTTGAATCCACATCTCCAAACTGATATTTTGTCTTACGTGGGAGAGTTATGGTTCTGAAGTCAGTGCAGAAAGGAAAAATTGTATATACTTCAAAAATACATTTGAAAAACTCTTAAATGATCCACAAAGTACAGTTTTGTGTGGTTAAACCTGAGCAGTAATAAGTGTATATAATGTGCGATACAAAAGAATTAGAATAGCATGCCACATCGGACACTGCTGTCACAGCCATTTCCCTCTCCCATCTTTTCTACAGGCAGAGCCAGTCTCCCATAAAATAGCAAAAGTGCTAGGGATTCATGTTTCTGGTCTTTCCTGAAGCTAGAAATGGTCATGTGACCCAGTTATGACCAATAAGATGTAGGGGGAAGCCTGCTGGGAACTTCTGGGGAAGATTTCCTGGATTAAAAAGAGAAAAGCCTCCAATGGAGGTTTTCTCTTTCTACCATTATATTTCTAATTTTGGATGTAGCTGTGAGAGAAGGAGACATGACAGCCACTTTGCAACCTTGAGGCAAGAAAGCCTGAAGTAAAAATACGACACCCTGAAGAAGGTAGAACAACATCACTGGGCCATTCACTAGTCCTGGTCCACTGACTTGTGGATTTCCAAGTCAGGTGACAAAAGCCTCTAATGTGAAAGTTGTCTCTACTGTTACTTACAGAAAAAAAGCATTCCAAACTGATGTACTAGGATCTATGAATGGTTTCAGCTGACTCTTTGGAAAAAGTTCACTAAATGGAATGATTGGGAGAAATGACCTCACTATTCAATTACTATATTCTTCCGTTTTCTTTTTATATATGTGCTAATTACATATTGATGATTTTGTGAAAGTCAAATTTGCATAAGATGTGATTCTGCTACACATTTTGCAGTTTCTTCTTTGAAAACATCCAGGCTACTTCCTATCAGTATAAACTCCTCAGTTTAGTTTATGAAGACCTCCCAGTCTGATCCCTTCTGTCCGTTAAATCTTATTAATATCCTATAATCTCTAGAATACCAACATGAAGCAAAAGAAACAGCACCAGCCACATTTTCATGCCCAGAGCAAGACTTAAGAATCTTGGGTTTCCTTCCTGCCTCTGTCCCTGATGCCAGAGTTTCATGTCCTGAAATTCTGTGGGTGGTCCCCAAATGTGCCCGTGAGCAGTGAAAACAAAACAACCCACAGCCTATGTCCCTTCAATACCACCTAAAAAAACTTGACTTCTGAAATCAAAGCTTCATAAGGCTGAAGGCAGTCTTGGGAGCAAAGTATTCGATACTCGTTAGTCATGATGTCTCCAAAAGAGATTTACACATAGGTGAATTACACACTTAGAAAATGTACTCCTAAAAAAAATTTTTTTTAAATAAAATAAAAAGAAAGAAAATGTACTCCAGGACTTCCCTGGTGGTACAGTGGATAAGAATCCACCTGCCAATGCAGGGGACAGATTCAATCCCTGGTGTAGGAAGATCCCACAGGCTGCGGCGCAACTAAGCCTGAGTGTCACAACTACTAAACCTGTGCTCTGGGGCCCAAGAGCTGCAACTACTGAAGCCTGTGTGCAATCATCAATATGGAATTAGCACATACATAAAAAGAAAAAGGAAGAATATAACACTTGAATAGCGAGGTCAGTTCTTCCTATCGTTCCCTTTAGTGGTCTTCTTCTACATTGTAGAGAAGCCACTACAATGAGAAGCCCACACACCACAACGAAAGAGTAGCCCCCACTCACTCAAAAGCCCTCGCACAGCGAAAAAGACCCAGCCCAGCCAAAATAAATAAGAAATTTTTTTAAAAAAGAAAATGTACTCCAGCTGCCTGGTTCTGTGTAAAACCACACACAGTAAGCCTGAGAACACATCCTTGAGCAGGCTCTCCCCCTTCTGCACAAATCTGTTCATACTTATACCACTTTATTGATGCAAGGTAGCTAGTGAAGCTGATTTCAATGGAGTTTTAGTCCATTCAGAGCTATGACGCAAAAGATATGCCATAACTCCTGGAGTAGGACCACAACCAGGTGTAGGGGTATATTCCAGCCCCCAGTACATGCAGCAGTTAATTAAGTTGACACTCCTCAGTTCAGTTCAGTCACTCAGTCGTGTCCGAATCTTTGCAACCCCATGAATCACAGCACGCCAGGCCTCCCTGTCCATCACCAACTCCCGGAGTTCATTCAGACTCACTGAGTGAGTCTGACTCCATTGAGTCAGCGATGCCATCCAGCCATCTCATCCTCTGTTGTCCCCTTCTCCTCCTGCCCTCAATCCCTCCCAGCATCAGTCTTTTCCAATGAGTCAACTCTTCGCATGAGGTGGCCAAAGTACTGGAGTTTCAGCTTTAGCATCATTCCTTCCAAAGAAATCCCAGGGCTCATCTCCTTTAGAATGGACTGGTTGGATCTCCTTGCAGTCCAAGGGACTCTCAAGAGTCTTCTCCAACACCACAGTTCAAAAGCATCACAGTCCAACTCTCACATCCATACATGACCATAGGAAAAACCATAGCCTTGACTAGACGAAACTTTGTTGGCAAAGTAATGTCTCTGCTTTTGAATATGCTATCTAGGTTGGTCATAACTTTCCTTCCAAGGAGTAAATGTCTTTTAATTTCATGGCTACAGACCTCCAAAACTGCACCACTTCATCTAGACCAGCCAACATGCATGAGCATTCAGGTAGGGACTTCTCGACCTCTGGATCAGTTTATTTTTCAGTGAAACTTCCCTTAACAGTGGTAGGTCCTAAGTACCATTGATTGGTTCATTCATTCAGAAACATTTATTGAACACTTATTGTGCCAGGCACTACTCCAGGCACTGGGGAATACAACCTTGAGCAGAAGAAATGAAATCCCTGCCTCATGGTATTTGACCTAGTGAAGAAGATGGGCAAAAAATAAATAGGTAAAGTGTTCAACTTGTCAGAAAGTGCCAAGTATGTGGGAAAAAATCAATAAATGAAAGAGGACAGAAAGCGTTGGGAATGTTAAAATTGTAAGTAAGGGGTCAGAGAACCCTGGAGTAAAGTCTTGAAGATGAGGGAATGGATAGAGCAGATATTTGGGGAAAGAGCATACCAGGCAGAAGAACTAGAAGTGCAAAAGCCCTGAGTTTTCAAACTTGCCTTAAGTGTTCAAGGAACAGTAAGAACAGGAGCCTGGTGCAACTGAAGCCAAGTGAGTGAGAAGGAGAATAGGGAGTGATGAAGTTGCAAGGTGATGCAGGTAGGTCCTTGTGGGCCAGGCTGAGGGCTTTGGCTTCTCCAATGAGTGAACCACAGGAGGGATGGTTCACTCAGTGGAGAAGCCAAAGTAGAAAAGTGAGCAGAAAAGTGATTTGATCTAATTTAGGTGTTAAAAGGATCCTTCTGGCTGCTTGTGTTGATAACAGACTGTGGGGAAGGAGGGCAGAAGCAGAGAGCCCTGGGTAGACACTACTCTAACAACCCAGGCAAGAGATGATGATGGCCCAGCCCAGGGTGGAGACAGCAGAGGCGGAATAAGTATTGAATGCATGTTAAAGTTGGAACCTATAGAATTGGGGGCTTCCCTGGTGGCTCAGATGGTAAAGAATCTTCCTATGATGAAGGAGACTTGGGTTTGATCCCTGCGTCAGGAAGATGCCCCTACAGAAAGGAAAGGCAACCCATTCCAGTATTCTTACCTGAGAAATCCCATGGACAGAGGAGCATGGTGGGCTCCAGTCCATGGGGTCACAAAGAGTCAAACATTACTGCTATGTCCATGACAGGAGGCATCAAGATTGTTGGTCAGAGCTCCTGGAAGGACAGAGCTGCTGTTCACTGTCAGGGGAAGAGATGGAGGGACAATATTGGATGATCAGGAGCTTAGTTTTGGATGGTGAACTCCTCCTCCAAAGTGGGATTTTGAGAGAGGTCCAGGTTGGAGATGTAAGTTTGGGAAACAGCAACATAGAAGGAGTATGTATTTATTTATGTTAAAATACTTTAAAATTTTTATTTATTTGGATGTGCCAGATCTTAGTTGCAGCATGTGGGATCTAGTTCCCTGACTAGGGAACACAGAGTCTTAGCCACTGAACCACCAGGAACGTCCCTAGAAGGAGTATTTAAACTCTTAAAGTTGGATGAGATAGCCAAAGGGCTGAATATAACCAGAGAAGTCATAAAAATGGGTTCTTTGTTTTTCTTAAATGACCACCCCCCTCGATTTCTTCTACCCCCTCCCAAGTTCTTAGCTTCATCCTTCTACTACACAACCCCACTGAAGGTGACAGCCTTTTGTCTCTGGATCAGGCCCAGGTTTTTGGAGAGAGGAGAGGCTGTCCAGCTTCTACAACCTCTGTCACAACACAGCATCGTTAGGTCCCATAGTTCCTTCCGGCATAAATCAAAGCACAGTGTCTTTTCAGCTGGCAGCCTCCACCTTGGCCCCAGGCACCCACTTGCTTCCCGTTCCATTGAGATTTCCTCTGCCCGCAGGACAGCTGTCTCCCTGCCTTGGTGAGAAGAGAGCAGTCATCAGCCCTGAAAACTATAGAAGCAGTGACCAGATGCCTCTTCAGAGGCCGGCTGGCATTTGTCACAGCAATTCAAGAGGACAAGACCTCTATCAGCCCCCAAACCTGCAGAGATAGATGGCAAGGTCTTCTCCAGCCACACAGGGAAAATGGCCAAGAAGCTCAGCACAGAACAACGTCACCTGGCCATCTGGCCTTCTCTCAATCCTGCCCCACCCCAGGTGGGGGCAGAGCGATAAAGGAGGATGCTTTTAGACAAGCAAGTGTGCTGGGCGCTGTCCTGGGTGCTGAAATCTCTAACGCATTGGGTGTCTGGCTGTTACTCCTTGTGTTGATTTGAGATTCCCTGAAAGGAGATCCAAGACAAGGACTTTTGGGAGGCCACGGAATTACAAGACAGTGAAGCAAAAAGTTGGTAACATGTGTACCAATGAATAGGTTTCAATGTGAGCAACTGGAATTCAATCCTGCTAAGACTCTTTAAGAGGCTGTAGAACAAACCTCTGAGTTTTCTCACTGAACAATGGGAAAGCGAGGGTATTTATACATCAGCATCCTTGCTCATTGGTTGAGGGCTGCTCCTGGCTGGTGTTCAATGTCTGTCACATGGGCTGAACAAACTCCTATGATTCTGGAAAAGACTCTGCATCAGAGATGCAGAAAGATGAGAGTGCTGGAGGTGCAAAGAGGTGAGCTGCATAGGAACTGCCCATTACAGTTGCTGGTAAACCCAGAGGTGAGATGAACTAATGAAGAGGGACACGTGCAGCAACAACCACACTCCACCAAAAGAATCTGCTTTAACTTTCCCTTCAGTTCACCAACTCCCATTTATGAAGCACTCAAACACCTTCAGGGGCACAGGTCACAGTATGTGACACTTATTTTGCCTTCTCTATTCCCAGGTGACTCAGGGTTAAAGAATCTGCCTACTAAGCAGGAGGTGCAGGTTCCATTCCTGAGTTGGGAAGGTCCCCTGGAGGAGGAAATGATAATTCTTCCCAGTATTTTCACCTGGGGAAATCCCACAGACAGAGGAACCTGGCAGGCTACAGTCCGTGGAGTCACAAAAAAGTTGGACACAACTTAGTGACTAAACAACAATTCCCTACCACAGCTCTAAGAGGTAGACGCTCTCATTACTCATATTTTCCAGGTGAGAAAACCAAGGTTCAGAGAGATCAACTCACATTCTCAAGTTCATCAGTGGCAGACAGTCAGCCCCTGACTTTGAGACCCAGGTCTTAGCTATGTAGACTATGCCAATTTCCCATTTTTGGAAACCTACATTGCCCAGTTCTTTCCTGCCACCACAGAGCCCAAGATGAGGGAGAAAATGAAGGACTGCTTGCTGACTTCCCTGAAAAACTTGACTTTAGGGAAAATGGACTCAAGAAAAATGGATTCTAGATCCATATCTGCCTGAGTTCAAATCCTGGATGCAGTATTTTGAGGTAGGTGAATTTGGGCAAGTTATTGAAGTCCTTTGAGCCTCAGTTTGTTCATCTGTGAAGTGGGGATAACAGTGGTACTTAACTCAGAGGGTTGTAAGAATTAATTGAGCATATATTAATATATATACAGTATATCATGTTATAACTGCTTTGTAAGTTCTAGAGTGTTGATATTGTCACTGTTCTTAATAACAAGTATTATGTTCATAAGGATACTGGGCTGAATATAGCTCTTTGTCTGAACTTAATTTGACCCAGGGATATCCTAGACTTAGGGATGTGTCCTAGCAGGGCAGCTGAGATCCTAATCTGCCATTTACTAACTGTGGGACCCTTTGTAAGTAGCTTGATCTCTCTGAGCCTCAAATTCACCTCTAAAGAAAGGTCTTGTGAAAGTGAAAAGTGATAACAAACATGAAATTGTTAATATAGTGCTGGCACACAGTAAGTGCTCAATAAATGATGAGAATAAAAATCATGGCAGCCAGCATCTTTATCATCACTGTCGCTCCAAGATGGACAAACAAGCTCCTGCTGCTAGGAAGTGAAGCGATTCTTGATGGAACATGGTTCAGCAAATATCATGACAACCAAATGCTCTGAACACTAAAAAGATCGATGCGCTCTCAACGACAAAACTCTCTGAACGATAAAAAGCATTTGTGCCACAGTGGGGAATCTTTCTGGTACCAGGGGTGACTGACTGATCCTCTGCTGGGGGGTGGGGTGGGGATTAATGCAAAGAGACATTAAAATAAAATGCTGCTGGCATTTATAGGAGCCATTAGTTGGTCCTGTGAGTCAGAATGTTAGTTGTGCTTTATTGTTGTCTGGAATGCTGTTTTCATTTGCAAGCAATGCAGCAGAGGCTGAGGAACAACTACATGTGCTGTTCAATTAATCAAAAAAGCAAGAGAATGTGAGAGGTGTATGACTCTAGCCAAGTCACTTTGACCCTTCTGGTCCTCAGTTTCTTCAACTATTTAAGGAAAAAAATGGGAAATTGGAATTACTCTCTGAGGCTTCCTATATCTCTAGAAAGGGACCAGACGCTGGGCATTTGGGGAGACGAGGGAAAGAGAAGGCAAAGCTCTGATGGTGGAATCCAAGGAGTGGCATTAGTTATCTACACCACCCCCACTGACCTCCAAACTGGGACACCAAGCCTCCTTGACATGAACATACCTTCTGATTTTGGAAGACTTCTGATTACCCACCATCTCCACGTGACTTTGGGCAAATTACTTCTCCCCTCTGTGTCTTTACTCCCTGTGAGTAAAATAAAGGGGTTGGGCCTGCCAGAGTCCACTGAGTCCTAACATTCAATGATGCTATGAAAACAAAGTCAACATCCTTTCCTGCTGGTCTCCAAGTACTTGAGTCTTTTCCTCACTTCTGTCCTTAACACAAAACTGCCCAAAGCCTGGGGTGGTTCATAGGACCTTTCAAAAAAGGAACCTTTGTTTTTTTATAGTCACAAAATATGAGAGCAGGTAAAGACCTACTCAACTGCCCCTTGTCTGCCTTAGCTGATGTCAGGGTATCTGAACGGGGTATCTGGGTATCCGGGTATCTAGACTCCTAGACTGTTCAACTATTTATATCAAAGCAGTGGTCCCCATCTCCTTAAATAGCTTGGTAAATTTCCCAGAGGGCTTCTCAGGTGGCTTAGTGGTAAAGAATCCATCTGCCAATACAGGAGACATGGGTTCAATCCACGGGTCATGAAGATCTCTTGGAGAAACAAATGGCAACCTACTCCAGTATTCTTGCCTGGGAAACCCAATGGACAGAGGAGCCTGGTGGGGCTCAGTCCATGGGGTCACAAATGAGTTGGACATGACTTAGCAACTAAACAGCAAAAACAGATTTTTCCAGAACACTCTGATTATCAGAAATGTTACCACCTTCCAGCTTGGCAAAACATTTATTTTACTGGTCACCTATTATATGTCAGGTA
This sequence comes from Bos taurus, assembly GCF_002263795.3. Lineage (NCBI taxonomy): Eukaryota > Metazoa > Chordata > Mammalia > Artiodactyla > Bovidae > Bos > Bos taurus. Next base: position 12,200,599 of record NC_037334.1, on the reverse strand, counting down.
CAGCGCTAAGCTCATGAATTAAAAAAACAATCATCTTCGCTCTTACCCTGGCAGCATTTGCAATCTCTTTTCTTAACATGCACAAGTGTATTATTTGACTTCTTTGATGTATACATATATTTGAACATTACAGTATCTCTGTTATCTCAGAAATATAGCCAAGCTTCTCAAATCTTCCTCTTATACATTTTCAGTTTAATGATCAAATTTCAAATACAAGTGGAGGATGCTATAAATAGGGTTGATCAACTACAAAGTTAAAATGTCTCTGAGGCTTTGAGCTACACAGAGCACACAAAAGATCTTTTTCACCAAATGGCACACCAAAAGATGGCCAAAACATTGGTAATCCATGAGAAGTGAATGGTATTTTAATGCTGCAGATTGCTTTGAAATATGACAACACAATGCTTTAATCAGAAAGCGCACATTCAAGTCATCTTTGTTTCAATGTCAAATTGATACACTTGAGTCTCCTTCCCCCAAGAACACAAAATTAAGAGTTTATTGCATTTCCCCATCGCTGACATTGCACAGAAGTCTAGGCGTGCAGGGACACTAAAGTCTTCTCTGTCTGTTCCTGGCTTATAACCCAAGAGGAGACTCAACAGCCCCTTGGAATTTGAAGTAATAAAATTTGAGCTATGTGCCCGATCTGAAGGAGACAGAACCACCAGACAGTAAGAAAGAAGGGCTGATTACTGGAGAAGTAAGATGAAAGCAAGAGAAAGGAAAAAAGAAGACAAAGAAGGAAAGGAGAGGGGGTTAAGAAATGAATAGAATCCACAGCAGGGGGGCTCCTTGTAGCGTTCAAATCAGGACCCCACTGAGACTCTGATGAAAACTACAGACCAGGAAAATACACACACACACACACACACACACACACATACACAATTTTGGCATGAAATTTCAGATGGCTCATGGATCCCATTAATTCCAACTACGAGCTTGCATCCTTAGGATCAATCTGCCCCAGAGGAAGACTCTCTCCTCTAGAGGCTCATCAAATATCAGGAAGCTGAGAAAAAAAGATCACCTTGTTGTAACTGAGTAGTAGATAGAAACATCCTGGCAGCAGACTGACCTATCAAGGCTGCCTTTCAACTTGGGTGTGTGTGCGTGTCTCAGTCGCTTAGTCATGTCTGACTCTTGGCGACCCCATGGACTGTAGCCTGCCAGGCTCCTCTGCCCACGGAATTCTCCACACAAGAATACTGGAGCAGGGTGCCATTCCCTTCTCCAGAGGATGTTCCCGACTCAGGGACCAAACCTGGGTCTTCTGCATTGCAGGCAGTTTCCTGACTATGTGAGCCACCAAGGAAGCCCTGCCTTTCAACTTACTAATCACTTATTGAGACTTACTATATGCTCAACAGTGTATGAGCTTCCCTAGGTGTTTTAAGAACCATGTCACAGAAAACAGGGGTTTTGAAGGCTTCTTCCTGCCATCAAGGTCAAGCCAGCCTCTGGCAGCAGAAGTCAGCCCCCAGGGAGCATAAGTTAGTACAACCACTTTGCAGAGCAATTTGGCAGGATCTAGTGAAGCTGGGAATGCATAGAGCATACAACTCAGCAATTCCACTCCTGGGCATATGCCCTAGAGAAATGCACTCACAAGAACGAGGGGACAGCTTTGTTCAAAATAGCACAAAGCTGGAAACAACCCAAATGTATAAATACGTGGTAGAATGTTCATACCACAGAATACCATGAAGCAGCGAAAACGGATGGATGGGACCATTCTTGTCAAGCAGATTAAGCTCATACTTCTTACATGCTTATCTAATTAACTGTAACATAAGTATCACATATTTCTTATATTCTTATATAAAAGTGTAAATACATAAATGGAAATGATAAGCACAAAATTCAGGAAAGTGCTTCTGGATGGAGAGAAAAGAATGGGGCCAGGAAAGGGAATGCAGGGGCTTACGCCGTATTAAAACGGTTGCATTTTTAAGAAAAAAGTTATTATTGGAGTATAGTTGATTTACAATGCTGTGTTGGTTTCAGGTATAGAGCAAAGTGAATTAGCTTTGCATATACACACATCCACTCTTTTTAAATTCTTTTCCCACATGGGTCATTACAGAGTACTGAGTAGAGTTCTCTATGCTATACATAAAGGTTTTGCTTTTTTTGGTCACCAATATGTTTACTTTTATTGGTTGTATATTTTACTGCAACTTCCTGTGCTTTCAAGGACAGTTGAAATATACTGTTTTCTTAGTCAAAAAGAACCTTCAGTGAAATACGGATAAGATCTTTTTACTAGATCTTCCTAAAGTTACTGATTGAAGGAAAAAAGGAAAAGAAAAAAGAAAATCAAATGATGTATTGTTGAATCTGTGTAAAGGTTAATCTACTTGAACAAGTAGTCTTTAAATGGAATATCAAATTCTTAATCAGGTAAAGGTTTCATTTCAATGGCAGTTTGCCCCATCACCTCCCTGTGCTCACCTCCCCGACTTTTCCCCTCACCCACTCTGCTCCAGGCATGCTGGCCTCGTCACTGTTTATCAAACCCACCAGATGCAGCTCAACCTCCGGCCCTTGGCACTTGCTGCTCTCTCTGCCTGGCACTCTCCTCCTTCGGCTCATGGCTTATTCACTCACTTCCTCCAGGTTTTCATTCAAATACTACCTCCCCAATGCTAGTCTTCCCTGACTTCTAGCCCTCCTGCCCATAATATGACCCATCCCTTCTCTGCTTTATTTTTTCTCTAAAAATATCTCATCAACATCTAAGACACTAGATATTATATTCATTCATGCATCTTGTCTTTCTTCACCACTAGAATGTCAGCATTACAAGAGGAGGGATTTTTGTCTGTTTTGACCACTGCTGTGTTCGAGAGCGTATGGTAGTTGCCTAATAAATATTCACTGAATGAATATTGTTCATTCAATATTTGCATTCAATGAATGCAAATATTCATTCATTCATTCAACGAATATTTGTTATATGATTTGCTATATGATTTTCCACTTCTTTTAGAATTTGTTACACAGGCATTTGTTATATGATTCTCTACTTCTTTTAGAATTATTCTATTATACCTTTTAAGAAATGGTTATTTCTATCACATCTTTTTTTATAATACATTTTTAAACAACAACAACAAAGTCAACCACTGAGCTGTTGCACACACAAGTTTCCTAGTAAGCAAAGAGAAAAGTGCTCAATGCCATGATACATCCAAGGAACCTTCCAAGGTCATGAGGCAAAGGACCGTGGGCACAGCAGAGCCCCTGTCAGAAAACACTAGAGCTAGCCCTCATAAAAGACCACTCAAACCTGAAAGCCTCTACCAAAATAGCCCAACTGACACAGCTGCTTCTGTGAGAAGAAACGTTGCTTTGAAACAACAGATACATTTAAAACCTGAATTATGAGAGGCCAGCCAACACAGCATGGTCACTAAGACCCATGACGTCTGCCAAGAGAGAACGGACCTGGAGCAGCAACAAGGCCCAGAGGAGAAATAGAATCCCATGGAAGAAAACTTGGAGAAGGAAGTGGTAACCCACTCCAGTCTTCTTGCCTGGGAAATCCCATGGACAGAGGAGCCTGGCGGGCTACATTCCATGGGGTCACAAAGAGCTGGACATGACTTAGCGACTGAACAACAGAGAGAACTGTGATTCCCACACAGAAATGATCCCATCAGTTCAGTTCAGTTCAGTCGCTCAGTTGTGTCCGACTCTTTGCAACCCCATGAACCGCAGCACACCTGGCCTCCCTGTCCATCACCAACTCCCGGAGTTTATCCAAACCCATGTCCACTGTGTCGGTGATGCCATCCAGCCATCTCATCCTCTGTCGTCCCCTTCTCCTCCCACCTTCAATCTTCCCCAGCATCAGGGTCTTTTCAAATGAGTCACCTCTTCACATCAGGTGGCCAAAGTATTGGGAGTTTCAACTTCAACATCAGTCCTTCCAATGAACACTTAGGACTAATCTCCTTTAGGATGAACTGGTTGGATCTCCTTGCAGTCCAAGGGACTCTCAAGAGTCTTCTCCAACACCACGGTTCAAAAGCATCAATTCTTCGGCGCTCAGCTTTCTTTATAGTCCACCTCTCACACTCATACATGACCACTGGAAAAACCATAGCCTTAACTAGATGGACCTTTGTTGACAAAGTAATGTCTCTGCTTTTTAATATGCTGTCTAGGTTGGTAATAACTTTCTTTCCAAGGAGTAAGCATCTTTTAATTTCATGGCTGCAATCACCATCTGCAGTGATTTTGGAGCACCCCCCAAAAATGATCCCATAGAGGATTATAATCCCATAGAGGAAAACTGGGCTCTCATGTAGGAGAACTATGAGGAATATCTCTCAGTGAATAGGGCTCTTGGGAGAGAAGAAAAAGACTTAGCTTGGAGGGGAGGAATAAGTAAGCAAAGGAGTTCAAAATCATCACAAAATGGTGAAGTCTATACTGGGACTGGATAAAGGGCTTTGGGGTCAGTAACGGAGACTGGCTGACTATCCACCAAATCCATTTCCATTTCCTTCTAAGCACAGTGTGCTGTTTCCCAGCTTCCCTGAGCCATGTATGGGCATGTGCCTGAATTCGAGCAGAAGTCTGTATGAGTGAAAGAGGTTATGAGCCAGGTTCCAGCCAGGACTCTACAACCGCCTCCCTGCCCCAAGCATCACCATCCACGTTCATGTCTCTTCCATGATTTCCTGTAGACAAGCAGACCCAATCTGTGAGTCAACAATAGGGAACCACAATGTATATTGAGGGCCTCAGTCCCTCAATCACTGTGCAGAGGAGAGAAGCCTGCCAGTGAGAAACAACTGTTTTGATCTTTCAACGAGCAAGAACTAAAACTTCTGTTGTGTTTAAGTCATTACCTAGTTTTGGATTTTGTTGTTGCCGTTATAGTAGCTAGAGTTACCTTATACAAGGTGGACAGAGTATACACCTTCACCTTTTACCTTTTACCTCTGGCTCATTGTATCAGATCTGAAACCTCCTCAGAGGCACTGACTGCACCTTACTTCAGCTGGTTTTCTCCATAATCCCACCACAATCTCTTGCACCCTGAAGTCCTCAAAAAGCATTTACCAATTTAAAATAAAGGCAAGGTATTCGCCCAAGCAAAGCAAAAGGACTATGTGTGCGCAATAGTTACAAACTCGAGTTCCGGAATGATATCATCTCAGGTTCAAATCCCAGCTCCATCACTTACTAGCTGGGTGATCGCGAGCAAGTTCCTTCTATGCTTCAGATTCTTCAGCGCTCACATGGGAATATTAATGTTTCCTAATTCATTGGATTGTTGTGAGGATTAAATGAGAGAATGCACGTAAAGCACTTTGGAAGCAGTCAATTCTAAAAGCTATTTATTCTAATTGTAACAGAAAGCATCTGCCGTAATCTCCAGCCGAGATGAGGAGGTGAGGGGGGTTGGGTAAGAGGGCAGAAGCACATGGAAGAACATGGGGGCTCAGCATTTCTGAGCCCAGCCCGGATGCCGCCAATCCTTATGTTTCCAGAGTTCTCATCATTCAAGATACTTCTAAGAAACACACCACAGACCACTTACCCTGTTAGCACCACCACAAAGTCCATCACATTCCAGCCGTTCCTCAAGTAAGAGCCTTTATGGAAGGCAAATCCAAGGGCGATGATTTTAATTCCAGCCTCGAAACAAAAAATTCCAATGAAGTATGGTTCTGTGTCATCCTGGAAGGGGGAGAAGGTAAGATTAGTGTCTTTGGCTGGACAGAGGGCGGCATGAACAGGGAACCACCCACTCAGAATCTCTACCCACTTCCCCTCACCTCTCCAGACTTTCCAGCCCTCACCGCGCCTCACTGCATTCTGCCTGGAGTAACCTTGTCCAAAGGCTACTGCGAGAAAAACAGAAGCATGGAGAAGACGACTCCTTTCCATTTGGCCAACTTTACACACTACTTAGGCAGCCATGTGTGACTATTTAAATTGAAATGAAGGGATTTCCTGGTGGTTCAGTGGTTGGGAATCTGCCTGCCAATGCAGGGGACACGGGTTCGATCCTTGATTGGGGAAGATCCCCTATGCCATGGGGCAACTAAGCCTGAGTGCCACAACTATGATGTCTATGCACCTGGAGCCTTGCTCTACAAGAGAAGTCTCTGCTATGAAAAGCCTGTGCACTGCAATGAAGAGTAGCCCCCACTCACTGCCACTAGAGAAAGCCCAGGCAGAGCAACGAAGACCCAACACAGCCAAGAATAATAAATATATAATAAAAAATAAATTTAAGTGAAATAAAACGAAAGACTCAGTTCTGCTGTCACACTAGTCCCATTCCAGGCTAACATATTGGACGGTGCAGATGTTGGATATTTCCATCACTGTAGAAAGTTCCACAAGAAAGCGTTGGTTTAGAATGTTTACTTGTCACATACATCATCCAGGACCCTGGGGTTGGTCCCTGTGCACTGACCTCACCTCCAAGCCCCCAAATCTGACACTTGTGATGATTCTAAGCTGGTGTGCACCAGTAGAGCAGTTCAGGTTGAGAAAATATTGGAATGAATACTTCTGCACTGGCTGGTAAATGACTGATGTTCCAGCTCCCAGCTCCCCACCAGGCCTCCGGCCAGGCCTGGTTTCCAGCTGACACTCTATAGTATTAATACTTGGAATTAAGCTATAAGCTTTGTTCCCTCAGAGCCTCTCCATTGCTGTCTCCCTTATCTGTTAATGACAATGCTTCTCAAGCTTCAGCCATTTTCATTCTGCCTCTATGAGCTTTCCCATACCAGCTCACCATCGCTACTACTATTTGCTTACTATTCTTTAAACAAACGCTTTTTACTCAGCCTGATCTTAAGCAAAAACAAACAAAAAAGTTTTAAGTCATTGTTTTTCTGGACTAGTTATCTATTTTTAGGAAACACATTATAATACATAACTGCATGCATGTGTGCTGGGTTGTGTCTGACTCTTTGTGACCCCATGAACTGTAGCCCACCAGGCTCCTCTGTCCATGAGATTTCCCAGGCAAGAATACTGGTGTGGGTTGCCATTTCCTACTCCAGGGGATCTTCCCGACCCAGGAATCAAACCCGCATCTCCCGCACTGGCAGGCAGGCTCTTCTGCAGCACCACCTTGGAAGCCCAATACACAGCTATTAACATGTAAGAGCCTTGAGATCATCAATACTATGTGGATTAGGAAGGAATGACTTCTAAAATCTCTCTCTCCCTACACTTGAGTTTTGAAAGCTGGCTTTGAAATGGTGATGGGAAGGAGCGAGGTCTCCTTCTTGGGGTTGTCAGAATGCCAGGAGGCAAACCAGGGGGATGGGGGATGGCTTGGGATCAAAAGAACTTAGTGCTACTTTACAGCTCTGCAGAGTTCCACCAGATCAAACTGGATTTTGACTGGATTTTGACTCCAGAGCTGATATTCATGTGTAGTAAACCTGGGGAAAGAGAAACCAGCTAAATGATACCCTAAGCAAGCAATCCAGAGAAGGCAATGGCAAGCCACTCCAGTACTGTTGCCTAGAAAATCCCATGGATGGAGGAGCCTAGTAGGCTGCAGTCCATGGGGTTACTACGAGTCAGACACGACTGAGCAACTTGACTTTCACTTTTCACTTTCACACAATGGAGAAGGCAATGGCAACCCACTCCAGTGTTCTTGCCTGGAGAATCCCAGGGACAGCAGAGCCTGGTGGGCTGCCATCTATGGGGTCGCACAGAGTCGAACACGAATGAAGCGACTTAGCAGCAGCAGCAGCAGCAAGCAAGCAATCACGCAAAAGTCAGAATGTGGGACCTTCCTTAGGGCAACTGGACTGGTTTCTGCAGAGTCAATGGCAGGAGGGAAGATAACTGCCTTAGATTACAAGCCTTAACATCAAATCTAGACCATGTACGGATCTTGGTTCAAACAAAACAACCTGTAAGATGCCATTTCTGATGTAATTGTGGATATTTGATTACTGGCTGGGTTTTTGATGATTCCCAGGAACCATTGGCGTGCTGGATGTCAACATGTCACTGGGGTGATGTAAGAAAGCATCTTTTTTGGCCACTCTATGTGCCTTGCGGGATCTTAGTTCTTCAACCAGGGTTTGAACCCAGGCCATGGCATTGAAAACACTAAGTACTAACCACTGGACTGCCAGGAAGTCCCAGAAAGTGCCCATATTTTGAGCAATGCAGACTTAAGTATATGGCAGTGAACTGACGTATTGCCTGGGATTTGCCCTAACATACTTTGGCCAAGAAAAACAAACCAAGGAAATAAAAAACAAAAGGAAACATGAAGTGAGGCAAAATCTTGATATTTGTTGTCTCTGGATGAGGAGTTCATGAGAGGTTCATGGTACTGTTCTCCATGTATTTATGTATGGTTAATATTTTTCACAAGAATTTTTGTTTGTTTTTCTTTTTTAAAAACTTATTTATTTATTTAAATTTTTTTGGCTGTGCCACCAGACTTGCAGGATCTTAGTTCCCCATCCAGGGACTGAACCTGGGCCCTGATAGTGAAAGCATCAAGTCCTAACCACCCAATTGCCAGAGAATTCCCCCAAATTTTGTTCTGAATGTGACTCCTCATGGACAACGTAACCCCTCCATCCCTCTCCAGATTAACAAAAGGTCTGCTGGGGGGCAAGAGTGGAGGATAGGCAGCGAGGACTTCTTTCTCCCCAGATTATTGGTATTCATGAAATTTAGGTTCCCCAGGGCTTTCATGGTGGCTCAGTGGTAAAGAATCCTCCTGCAATGCAGAAGACACGGGTTTGATCCCTAGGTTGGGAAGACCCCCTGGAGAAGGAAATGGTAACCCACTCCAATATTCTGGCCTGGGAAATTCCATGGACAGAGAAGCCTGGTGGGTTCCAGTTTATGGGGTCACAAAAGAGTTGGACAGGACTTAGCAGCTAAACAACAACAGGCAGGGGGCCCAGGATCTGGTTCTTGGAGACAAGACTAAGAGCCCAGTCTGCTCTCAGATCCCACAGGCACATCAGTTTGCCCCCAAAACAGAGACCCCGGCGGGGAAACATCACTCACCAGTCGTTCAGACATCGGAGTCTTGTCATCATCAGGTAGGTGTTGCTCCAGGGCGAGGACGATGCAGTTTGCTATGATGGTGGCTAAAATCATATATTCAAAGGGAGTATCACAGAGTTAAGGAAAATCTTTTCAGCTTTGTTTAGATTCAAAGCACAACTGAGTGGAAGATACAGGGATTTCCCACATGTCCCCTGCCCCCACATAGGCACAGCCTGCCCTGTTATGAACGTCCCCACTGGAGTGGTGAATTTTGTCACCCGTGATGAACCTACACTGACATATCACTATTATCCAAAGTCCTTAGCTTACACTATGGTTCATGCTTGGTGTCGTACATTCTGTGAGTCTGAGCAAGCGTATGATGACATGGATCTACCAACATAGCTTCATACAGAGGAGTTTCACTGCCATGAAAACCCAGCAGATGACTCCATAAGGAAACTGTAGATGCTCTTCCTCCATCTCACCTCCAACCTTCATTGGACAAATATCAATTTAGCACCTATTGCGTGCCAGGTCCTGGGCACAGGGTCACAGCTGAGAGTAAAACTCACAGAAATTTCTGCCCTTGTAGAAGAGAGGCATACGGTACTGTACGGTGAATGCCACAGAGAGAAAAAGCAGGAGAGGAGGTTGGTGGTCGCAATTTAAAATACAGTGATCAGATCAGATAGCAAAATGTCCATCTTAAATGTCCATCCACAGAAGAATGGATAAAGATGTGGTACATACATACGATGGGCTATTACTGAGCCATAAAAAGGAATGAAATAATGCTATTTGTGGCAACATAGATGCAATTAAAGATTATCATATACAGTAAGTCAGATACATACAAATGCCATATGACATCACTTATATGTAGATTCTAAAGTATGATACAAATGAACTTATTCACAAGATAGAAACAGCCTCACAGACTCAGAAAACAAACTTATGGTTACCAAAGCGGAAAGTGGGGTTGGGAAGGGATAAATTAGGAGTTTGGGATTAACATATACACACTATTATATATAAAATAGATAATCAACAAGGACCTACTCTATAGCACAGAGAACTCTATTCAACATTCTGTAATAACCTATATGGGGAAAGAATCTGAAAAGGAATGAATATATATTCGTGTGTGTGTGTACATAACTGATTCACTTTGCTTACACCTGAAACGAACACAACACTGTAAATCAACTACATCCCAATTTAAAATAAAAATTAAATTAAAAATAAAATACAGTGATCAGGTTTGATATCAAAAGCATGATCAACAAAAGTAAAAATAGACAAATCAGACTTTGCCAAAATTTAGAACATTGGTGCATCAAAGGACATTGTCAAGAAAGTGAAAAAAAAACCAACAGAATGCAAGAAAATGTTTGCAAATCATATATCTGATAAGGGTCTAGTATCAGAATAAAGAACACTTACAACTAGACAATAAGAAGACAACCCAATTAAATAACAGGCAGAGTTTGAAAAGACATTTCTCCAAAGAAGATTAGAAAAATGCAAATCAAACACAATGAGATACCACTTCACATCCAGTAGGATGATAAGAATGAAAAAAACAGAAAACAGTCAAGTGTTGGTGGGCTTCCCTGGCGGCTTAGTGGTAAAGAATCAGCCTGCCAATGCAGGGGACATGGGTTTGATCCCTGGTCCAGGAAGATCCCACACCCTGCAGGACAAGTAAGCCTGGATACCATAGCTGCTGAGCCAATGAGCTGCAACTGGTGAAGCCCATGTCCCTAGAGCCCGTGCCTGGCAACAACGGAGGAGCCCCCACCCTCTGCAACTGGAGAAAGCCCACACACAGCAATAAAGGCCAGTGCAGCTATAAATAAATAAATCTTTAAAAAAAAGAACTGGGTTGATTTATTTAAAAAATAAAGTGTTGGTGAGAATGTGAGAAACTGGAACCACTGTACATTGCTAGTGAGAATGTAAAACAGTACAGCCACTGAGCAAAATAGTTTGATGACTCCTCAAAAAGTTAAGACATAGAATTACCATAAAAGCTAGCAATTCCACTCCTAGGTATACACCAAAAGCACTGGACAACCAGTACTCAGATACATGTTCACAGAAGCAATACTCACAATTAGCCAAAAGGTGGAAACAACCCAAATGTCCATCAGGGAATGAATAGTTAAACAATATATGATATATCCATAGAATGGAATATTATTCTGCCATAAAAATGAAGCACTAACACACTGCAGTGTGGAGGGGCCTCAAAAACATCATGCTGAGTCAAAGAAGCCAGATACAAAAGACCATGTATTGTATGAATTCCATTGATATGAAATGTTCAAAACAAGCCAAGTCCATAGTCCGAAAGCAGACTGGTGGTTGCCAAGGACTGAGGGGGCTGGGAGAGTGGGTAATGGTGAGTGGTTACTTAATGTTTTAGAACTAGATAAAGGTGATAGCTGAACACATTCCAAATGTACTGAATACCAAGGAATTAAAAATGGCTAGTACTGCTATGTGAATTTCACCTCAATAAAGAACAACATGGTAGTCAAGCCTCCAAAAATCAGCCCTTTCAAGATCCAAAGGAGGGAAGGTGTAGGTCATATGGCCATTTCTAGAGGCATATTCCCTCTCTCTCTGGGCACAAGCGCCTCCCTGAAACCTGGAACACTGCTCCAGCCACTAGACAGTCCCACTGGAGGGTTTGCCCTTGGGGAGGGTCTGTCCTGCTCACTTCATATCAGGACCTGATCTGCTGATCAGCGGGTGATCCACAATATCCCTGTTTCCCCGGCCAGATCTGCAGAAGCATCCTCAGGCCAACAGCCTTAATAAACAAAATTGGCAATTTCTTTTCTTTTTAATTTAATTTTTAAAATTTTATATTGGAAGAGAACAAAAGAGGAAGAGAAGAGAAAGGACCTAGGAAGACAAATTCAAAACAATTAACAAAATGGCCATAAGAACATACATATCAATAATTACTTTAAATAAAAAAGTCAGTAAAGAATCTGCCCGCAGTGCAGTAGACCCAGGTTCAATCCCTGGGTTGGGAAGATCCCCTGGAGAAGGAAATGGTGACCCACTCCAGTATCCTGGCCTGGAATATCTCATGGACAGGGGAGCCTGGTGGGCTACAGTCCATGGGGTCGCAAAGAGTCGGGCACGACTGAGCAACTAACACACTAACACAACAAAGCTGGAAATTTCTGAGAAGGAGGCTTAGGTGTGGAGAAATGGATGCCAGAGGGAGAAAGCCTGAGGGAATTGGTTACTCTGGAGCTGGGTCTCCCAACTCCCACACTACTGACATGATGAGGGGCTGACTGTGGGGCTGGAGAAGACTCTTGAGGGTCCCTTGAACAGCAAGGAGATCAAATCAGTCAATCCTAAAGGAAATTAATCCTGAAGATTCACTGCAAAGACTGACGCTGAAGCTCCAATACTTTGGCCATCTGATGCAAAGAGCCAACTCATTGGAAAAGACCTTGATGCTGGGAAAGACGGAAGGCAAAAGGAGAAGGGGGTGGCAGAGGAGAGATGGTTGGATGGTATCACCAACTCAATGGACATGAGTTCGAGCAAACCCCGGGAGATAGTGACGGACAGGGAAGCCTGGCATGAGGCAGTCTATGGGGTCACAGGGAGTCAGGCATGACTTAGCAACCGAACAACAATAACAATTCTCTATGGGTGGGGTTTCACGGGAGCTGTCCTGCATATTGTAGGGTGTTGACCAGCATCCCTGGCCTCTACCCACTAGATGCCAGTAGCATCCTCCTCTCCAGTTATGAGAATCAAAACTTATAACAACCAAAATTCATCTCCAGATATTGTCCAGTGTCCTCTGGGAACACTGAAATCCACTGTTGTGCAGAAGGATTAAATACCATATCTTGAACTTGGCCATGTTGATGAACTACTGCCCTCCTCCCAGCTTTCTCTCTTGGAAACTTAACTAGCCTCGGTATCCTGTTTGGCTCTAGAGTTACATTTAGTATCATGGACGTTTCATAAAAACCAAGGGATCTTACAGGCTGGAGGAGGAGGAGTTGGAATATATACCCACTTTCCAGGTGTGAAAATAAAGTCTGAAATAGGCAACCTGGGAATAAGAGTCTAAGAAAGGAAAAGAGGTCTTCTTTGTCACCCGCTTCAGCCTTTGCCTTCAGCTGAAAGCAGTCGAGCCATGCTCCATGCACACTTTGAAAAGCAAATCCAAGACTCAGGGCAATTTGGGGAGTCAACAAAAGCCATTCCTGCTGACGATCATCTCTGATTGGCTTCCTGCCTCCGAGCTGACGGTCATTAGAAGCACAGAGAACAAAGCTGGGCTGTGTTGCACAAATACTCCATTCTGCCTCACCCTGCAGCCCAGAAAATAAGAGACAATATTTGTACACAAAGAAGCAATGCCAAGCCCTTCCCCGGCCTCCCCTTGCCGAGGCTTCTGAAGCCATGATTTGAATCTGATGATTTCGCTTTCCTTCTCTGCCAACTAGCTCCCTGTGTGCTTCTGCACCAAGCTGCTGCCTCACTCTTGGGGCCCCCTGGCCTCCTGCCCCTAAATGGCTGGGATGTGACTTCCTTTGTATCTGATTCGAGCTGAGGTTCCAGGAAGAGTCCCACAAGACCAGCAGCAAGCTGCACTTTCATGGGCTGCATTATCGGGCTTTCAACTGCCGTGGTCACCTGGGTTTCAGACCCAGAGCTCTCCAGTATGACAATGAAGTCTCAGTCAGCATGCAAACCAACAGAAAGAGGCTGCCCATGCCCATCTTATTTCTTTTTCTTTTTCTTTTTGGTCAGGTATGGATACACTGGCTTCCCTGATGGCTTAGCAGTAAAGAATCTGTCTGCAATGCAGAAGACATGGGTTCAGTCCCTAGGCTGAGAAGATCCCCTAGAGGAGGGCATGGCAACTCATTCCAGTAGTCTTGACTGGAGAATGCCATGAACAGAGAAGCCTGGTGGGCTACAGTCCATGGGGTAGCAAAGAGTCAGACATGACTGAAGCCACTTAGCAGGCATGCATGCATAGATACACTAGCTATCAAATGTCACCTCCCTCTCTCTCTCCATGCACCCTGCCAGTGTCCAAAGACACACCCCAAATGGGAACCTGCAACACTGACCTTACACCCTTGTTACTTAAGGTGTGGTCCACACCCTTGCTACTTAACACGTGGTCCAGGAACCAAACAGCAGAGGCCAACACCCAGCAAAAAAAGCAGAGCATCAGGCCCCATGCTGACCTGCTGAGTCAGAACATACACTTCAGCAAGATCTCTAGGGGCTCTGTGCACACTGAAGTTTGGAAAGTGCTGCCTTAGATCTATTTCAGGGGGGAGGAGGAGCCCCGGTTACTGTGGCTTTGAGTCATCCAGAAAGAAGTGGGGGCTCGCCTTTCTGCTCCAAGCCTTCTCCTCCATGTTCTGACCCCAGAGAAGGAGAATTCAGGAGGCCTGGACCAGTCTTCTGCCTCCACTCAAGGTGAAACCCAAGACCTTCATGGATCAAGAGTGATGTTGGAATGAGATGAAGACGCAGCACAGAAAATTCTGGTTTACTGCACATGGAAACAGTCACAGCCCTCCCATGGCTACTACCTCACTCAGAAGAAAAGTCAAAGCCCTCCCAGCAGTCCTGCACGACCTGCCCCCATCTCCTCCATTCTCCCCCTGGTTCATTTACCTACAACCATACTGGCCTCTCCATCTTTCTCAAACACACAAGGCACCTTTTACTGCCAGGGCCTTTGCACCTGCTATTCTCTCTCCTAGAATGCTCTTTCCCCAGAGACCCACAAGATTCCCTCCCTCTCTTCTAGGTCTTTTCTCTTTTCTCATCCTCAGTGAGGCCCTTTACCCCATCTCCCTACTTAATTTTTTCCTTGGCCCTTGCCCCCAAACACCTGCTGTATTTTTCTCCTTTACCTGGTTTCTCTGTTTCTTTTGCCTAACAGACTATAAGCCCTGTACAAGCAAAACACTTTGTTTTGTTTGATGCTTTGTTCTCAGCACCTAAGAGGGCATCTGTTCCAGAGTAGGTGCTCAGTAAACACCTATGGAAGAAAGGAAGGGTGGGTGGGTCCTGCTGTCCACATCTCTCCCCTCACTTCGTCATGTGCCAAATCTCTGTAGGCACGTTAAGGACACAGATCAACTCCTTGAAATCTGCAGTGGTGTGCCTGGTGCACTGTACTGAGTTCTTGGCACAGGAGATTCTTTCCCCAGGTAGAGGTCAAAGGTTGTCCAGGCAGGGGGAGATGAGGCATTTTCAGCCCAACCCTGAGTTGTGCCTGATCCTCCCTATTTAGAAAGCCTGGGTTCTAACTCACAGCTGTGGTGAGCAATGCCTCTGTGAGCTGAGCTGAGCCTTCCTGCTCCCCGATTGGTTCACGGAGAAAACACCTGTGTCAGCGGGATCCAGACTAATCAGCCAGCCGAAGAGGCCAAAAGAAGAGGGAGGGAGATGAGGAGGAGAGACGCACCCCTGGTGGGAGGAAAAGCTGGCTCCTGAAATGGCTCATGGAAGTCAGACTAGCAAACAGCCCTATAGGCGAATACAGATACACAAAACTTCCCCCACAATAAGATAGATCAGGACCCCCAGTGGCCCCAGAGAGGGGCTGTGTGTGACACAGGAAATGACCCAGTGATTTCTTTACAGGGAACAAGGGCCGTGTCTGTGAATAGGAGCTGTTCTTGGGAGCCAGAGCATCAAGGAAAATCAATTTGTAAAGTGGGCATAGCTGATGATCCCAGCCCCTTAGCAAGACCTTGCAGAACGTCCAAATGATCCATCCTTCTCTTTGTGGTACCTTGCCCCATTCCCATCTCATTTCCAGCCTTCTGTAGTTAGTGTGAAAAATCAAGTCAGGTTTGTTAACCCATCAAAGTCTTGTCTCTACTACAGGGGCTGCCTGATGGATGTGTTCTGAGGAAACAGATACTTCAATGAGTCAATCAGGCAGTTGAGATTGTGGGGAGAAGCCAAGCAAGTCTTATTTTCATGTTACTTCCATGCTTTTCACCATTACCAGGAAAAGAGAAGGGGGTACCAAGGCCTTGGGTATAGGACATATTTCCTGCTCCACTAAACAGATGCCATGGTTTAATTTAGAAATATGATCAACTATTATGAGGCCATTAACAGATACAACAATCATAATTACAGCTGCAATTTATTGAGCACTTTGTTGGGCAGACACCAAGTTAACCACTATATACTCACTTTCAGTTAATTACTTGCAAAAATTCTACAAGGTAGGTTCTATTGCAAGCTCCACTTTCCAGATAAGAAAATTATGGCTCAGAGAGGCTAAACAGATTGCTCAAGGTCATATATATGCTACGGTTCACTTCAAAGTCATGCTGGTGGGGGTCCCCACAGACCACTCAACAGCTTACGCCTACTTGCTAGAAGGTGGATGTTTTGGCCTTTACTTAAAAACTGGAGTTGGGGTATACCTGGGATTTTAACCATGATGAGGCCAACTGGATCAGTCTTCACCTGAGTTCCAGCCACTGACACAATCTAATATAGTAATTATCAACCGCTGCATACTAGTCCACTTCTTCATAAGACCAGCCAGAATGGGTCATAACAATCAATATCAACTTCCAACAATCCAAAGGGTCTTTCTTGAAATCGCAGATATCTCGAACTCTCTCCACCAGCGGATCAGCTTGAGACCGATGGATGTGAAGCACTAACAAGGGCAACTCTGGCGATGCCCAGAATGTTTCAGCACCATGGCCAGTGGCATGAGGCGGGCTTTTAACTACACGGCAAGTCAAGTCTCGGAGACAACTGCAAAGACCTACTTTTAACATACACAGTACAGGCACATACACACAAAAGATCCTTTATGTCAGCAGGAAAATCTCAGAGAAAATTTAAATCCCAACACTAAAAGTTTTGGGGCTTCCCTGGCGGACCAGTGGTTAAGAATCCTTTTGTCATTGCAGGGGACACAGGTTCGATCCCTGGTCCAGGAAGACCTCGCATGCCGCAGGGGAACTAAGCTAGGTGCCACAGCTACTGAGCCTGCACTCTAGAGCCTGTGTCTGGCAAGTACGGAGCCTGTGCGCCTAGAGCTAGTGCTCCGCAATAAGAGAAGCCATTGCAACGAGAAGCCTGCACACAGCAACTAGGCAGTAACCCCCACTCGTTGCAACTAGAGAAAGTCTGTGTGCAGCAACGAAGACCCAGAACAGCCAAATAATAAATACAAATTTAAATAGATTTATGTGCTATTTACTTTTTAAAGTACACAGTGATTTCCAATTCTTTGGTTCTGAAAAGAGAAGTCTACCAGGGCAGTTAAATTGTGCTTTTGCTCAGAAAACTGGATATATCTGCATGAGAAATCATAGAGCAGGGCAGTTGAAAGGATTTCAGGGTCAGACATGGTTTTGGCCTGGGGCAAAGGAGTTTCCTTCTCCAAGCCTTGGTTTCCACACACACATATAATGTGAAATGTAGCACCTACCTCCTAGGGCTGACTGAGAATGTAATGAGTGGATACACTCAATAATACATGCAGACCAGGGCCTGGTACATAGTATTGGGTTGGCCAAAAAGTTCACTCAGGTTTTTCTGTAAGATGTTTCTGAAAACCCGAATGAATTTTTGGCCAACCCAGTATGTATTCAGTAAATCTGAGTATTTTGTTCTTGTTTACTCTGGTTCTTATGATGATCAGAAAACGTTCTATGCTTATGAAAGCATAACACGAGGTTCATCTCATTGTAATCATGCAATCAATGTTTATTGTTTTTATTTCAAATGCCACCACTAGTATTATTAACTTTTTCAATTTCTTTTTTAGTCATGTAGTCTCATTCCCCTCCCTTCACTGAAGAGTATAAACACCTACTCTCATCATGGCTGACCAGGTTGTCTTTCAAATCCGAAGTATTTTCAGGAACAAAACACAGTGAGTCCACTCCCTGAATATCAGGCTTAAAATAAATGTTGCAAAAACACCCATCAGATGTTTCATACAAACGGGATCCTATAATACACAAGCTTTTGTGTCTGGCTTCCTTCACATAGCATAATGTTCTTGGGTTTATCCACACTGTGGCATGTATCCATAATTTGCTTCTTCTTATGGCTGAAAAATATCCCATTGTATGGATACATCACAATTTATTTATCCATTTACCCACTTTGGGGTGGTTTCAATCTTCTGTTTACCTCAAGAATAGCGGGGAGGAAGAGGGGGAATGCATAATGGCTACAGTGTTTCCTTTTGGGGTGATGAAGATATTTGAGAACTAGATCAAGGTGGTGGTGGAGAACTACTAAATGCCACTCAACTGTCATTTTACTTTTTATGTTTTTTAATTAATTTTTATTGGAGTATAGTTGCTTTACAATGTTGTTGTCTCTACTGTACAGCAGAGTGAATCTGCCACGTACATATATCCCTCCTTATGGGACTTCCTTCCCATTCAGGCCACCACGGTGCATTAAGCAGAGTTCCCTGTGCTGTCAACAGTCATGTTCTCATTAGTTATCTATTTTATACATAGTATCAAGAGTGTGTATGTGTCAATCCCAGCCTCTCAATTCCTCCCCTTCTCAATTCTCTCCCCACTTCCCCCCTTGGTATCCATACATTTGTTCTCTACTTCTGTGTCTCTATTTCTGCTTTGCAAATAAGATCATCAATACCATTTTTCTAGATTCCACATATATGTGCTAATATACAATATTCAGTTTTCTCTTTCTGATTTACTTCACTGTGTGATACTCTCTAGGTCCATCCACATCTCTACAAATGACCCCATTTCCCTCCTATTCACGGCTGAGTAATATTCCATTGTATAAGTGCACCAAATTTTCTTTATCCATTCATCTGTTGATGGACATTTAGGTTGTGAAATATAGTTGATTTGCTGAACTGTTCACTTTAGTTATGTGAATCTTAATTAAAAAAAAAAAAACACCCTGTTCTTTATCTTTCTCCTTTCCCCCACCCCTTGATTTTCAGAGTTCCCCTCATACGCTTTTACTCACTGACCTTTGCAGATAACTTTTTCCTCAGACAGCCCTCAAGATCCCTTTTAGAAAACAAATGGTTTTAATTATAATAGGAATATGTGTTTATTGTATGTTTAGTTCTTAAAATGTATAATACGTCACTTGAAAAGTGAAAAGTCCTTACACCACTGCACTTCCCAGAGATAATCAGTGCTAGCAGTTTGGTGTTTCTCTTTCGGATTTTCCTCTACACACATGCTTCACACTGGCTGCTCTCTCTCACCTCCTTCAGGCTGTACTAAAACACCTCCTACACTGTTGGCGGGAGTGGAAACTGGTGCAGCCACTATGGGAAAACAGTATGGAGGCTCCTTAGAAAACAAAAACTAGAGCTACCATGTGATCCAGCAATCCCACTCCCCGGCACACCTCTGGGAAACATGAAAACTCTAATTTGAAAAGATCTATGCACCCCAATATTCATAGCAGCACTATTTAAAACGGCCAAGACATGGAAGCAACCTAAATGTC
Source organism: Bos taurus (assembly GCF_002263795.3). Lineage (NCBI taxonomy): Eukaryota > Metazoa > Chordata > Mammalia > Artiodactyla > Bovidae > Bos > Bos taurus. The sequence continues at coordinate 12,181,054 of NC_037334.1, read as the reverse complement.
CATCAACAGAGGAATGGATAAGCAAGATGTGGTGCCTATAAACAATGGAATATTACTCGGCCATAAAAAAGGAAGGAATGCCATTTGCAGCAACACAGATGAAGCTACAGATTATCATACTAACTGAAGCAAGTCAGAGAAAGACAAATACATGATATGGTTTATACGTGGGATCTAAAAAAAAAATGATACAAATGAACTTTTTACAAAAGAGAAACAGACTCAACAGATACAGAAAACAAATTTATGGTTACCAAAGGCGAAAGCGGGTGGGGGAATGAATAAATTAGGAGTACGGGATTAACAAATACACACCACAATATATAGACAGACAACAAGAATTTACTGTACAGCATGGGGAACTACATTCGATGTCTTGTAGTAATTAGAATGAAAAAGAATCTGAAAAAGATTATGTGTGTGTGTGTATATATATGTCTGAACCACCTTGCTGTACACCTGAAACTAACACCTCTGGCTGATTCATGTTGAGGTATGGCAAAAACCATCACAATATTGTAAAGTAATTAATTACTTTAAAAGTTATTGTAAACCAACTAGTGTTCAGGTAAAAAAAGTCTTCCCGTAAGGCCTTCCCTGGCTTCCAGGTCTAAAATCGCAACACTGTCAACCTTTCTGCCTCTCTGCTGTTTGTTTTTCACTTGTTAGTTTGTTGCAACTTTCCACATTAACAAATTACATCTTTTTTTTTTTTTAATCTTACTTACAGAGGTCTCCCTCACTGGAAGGTCAGCCCTAACTAAAGGGAGGTGTGGGGGGAGCCCTAAGGATCTAACTTGTTCTTGATTGTATGTTCAGCAAGGAGGACAATACTGACGCATAGTAGGTGCTCAGCACATACCATTAAATGCATGAAAACAAGCGTATCAAATTGCATTTTCCTTTTACACAACTGGGATCATGACACATAATGTCCCATGATTTGCTGTGCCCCTCACCACACTGGACGCGTTTTCTACATTGAATGTCCCTCTTATAAAAGGCTGCGCAGCATTACCATAAACGGATGCATCATCACTTATTTAATATTCCCCTAAATGACTCCAGTTTGTCGCTATTACAAGCAAAGCTGTGATGAATAATCTGACCATACAACCTTGTGCATTTGTCAGGATTTTTTTTTTCCTGCCAGCTAAATTCCAAGATGTGGAATTGCTGGGTTAGAGGGGGGAGTGCACACCTGTCACAGACACTACCAACTCAACCCTGGAGATTCACAGAGTTCTATTTTACACTGTTTTTAGAAAGTGAGGTGAGTGTGTGCATTCATTCTGAAATTAAATCCCTGATTTAAATGTAAAGGTTCCTCGGTAACGAAAAGTTCAGATGTGGAAGAATTAACACGACTCAGGGAAAACAGTGCAACAACACAACACACACACAACACAATGAAGTTCCCTTGATGAAAAAGAAAAAGGGAAAAAATATCAAGGCACGTCTGGAGCAGGAGGTGGTGGTTATTTTTAAATAGTATTAACTTTGGAGCCTCTTGGAATCTGAGGCTCCAAAGAACGACTGAGGACTTCTCTTTGTTTTTCTCTCTCTCTTTTGTCAGGACAGAAAAGTTCCCTGGAGACACCTGAATGATGTGAGAACTCTGGCTCCTGGTCCAATTTACAGCCGCGCTCCCCAGTATGTTCAGGCTACCGAAGGGAGATTGTTCTCCGATCTCGTTGTACTGTCATCCCTGTGCCGTGGTCAGCGAGATCCTCCATTCCCTTGGCATCTTCTCTATACATTCCATCTACCCTTTGGCTTAAATCCAAACCTGGAAATATCCTGAAAACAATTAACTCCGAGCACAGAGGGCCAGTGGTGGCTTCAAATTAGTTCCCCCAAATAAAAGGAAAATCCAAACCAGGGAGACATCTGCAATGATGACCCTAAGAAGAGCCGCAGGAGAGTCAAAGAAGGACCCTCCCAACCCAGGTGAGGTGAGAAAGGTATGCAAGAAGCCAGCTGAGGTGAAGAAGGCTCCCTCAAAACCAGGTGCAGCCAATGAGAAGGCCCTGAGAAGGCAGCAAGGTCAAGAGATCCCCTCCCCCAAACCAAACAAGGCACAAAGGTCCCTCCCAGGGCCACTGGGCTCAGCAGGAAGCCCAAGGTCAAAGCCTCTGCAGCCAGGATGCTGGGGTCCACAGGAAAACAAAAGCTAGGAGCAAATCTGGCTGTTGGTTAGTTGCTAAGTCGTGTCCAACTCTTTTGCGACATCTCTATCCATGTGATTTCCCAGGCAGGAATACTGAAGTGGGTTGCCACTTCTCCAGGGGATCTTCCTGACCCAGGTATGAAACCTGTGTCTCCTGCATTGGCAGGTGGATCTTTCACTGATGAGCCACCAAGGAAGTCCCAAGACTCTGGGAGAGCCTATAACTATGATCTTCGATTTCCATGTGGAGAGACCATTGTCCAAGCTCATCCCTTCTATCCCTGATCACTGGAGGACATCTTTACCTCCTCCTCAACAACCAATGTCAACTCCAAGCCACTTGAGCCATGCACACCCGCAAGCAACAAAATGCCAAATGCCCCTCCCATCATCTTTCTCTTTAACCACTCCTCCTCCCAGCTAACCAACTCGGAAGTCCTGCACTCCGCTGACTCCACCATTTTCCAGCACTCTCTCCTACCTTCATCACCTTCCTTGTCAGTCTCACATAGGATGGTTATATATCACTCCCAGGAAAAGTACACCTCTGGATGAACCCAACCAGTTGCTTTTCTGATTCTAAACCTTGTATGGCCATTCAAGATTTATAGCATCCTGGGGACTTGCCTGGTGGTCTGGTGGCTAAGACTCTGCGCTCCCAGTGCAGGGGGCCTGGGTTTGACTCCTGGTCAAGGAACCCGATCCCACATGCTGAAACTAAGAGTTCAAAGGCCAATTAAAGATCCTGCGCACTGCACGGAAAGATCGATGATCCCATGTGCCACAACTAAGTCCCTCTTCAAACTCTTCTAGCGAGGGTCGCCAAATTCCTCTAGATTGCCAAATCCCAGGGCCACATTTCTCCACTCAGGTGACTTGGTCATGCCCCCCTTTGATGTCTTCCTATTAACTTTCTTGTCACTATTTCTCTGTTTTCCCCTTCTCACGACCCCTTTTCTACTAAATCTCTCAATGTTGGTTCTCCTTGGGGCTCAGTTTTCTTCCATTTTTTACCTAGATCCACTTTCTAGGGGGCCTTATACATTTTGATGTGTTTTGTCGCCTCCTTCTGCCCTTTCCTCCCATCTATCTACTCATTGCTTTGCTCTGTGTCCTGGGAGAAGCAGGACTTCCTCTGGTAAATGGCATTATCCAGCCTTCCTCATCTCCTGCCTTCTGGGTGGGTTTGGCCAATGGGAAGCAAGAGACTGGAGGAAAAGATGGGGAGTTGGGGTATTTCTTCATCCTCCATTTCCTCCCTGATCCATAGTGAGGTTCTGGCAATGGTTGTGTCCTGTTGTACCTTCCCAGAGACATCTCAAACTTCATAGGTACATCTATATTCATTTTCTATGGCTCCTGTAATAAATTACCACAGACTGAGTGGCTTAAAACCCACCCATAAAAACCCATAAAAGAAATTTATTCCCTAGCAGTTATCCAGGCTAGGAATCCACAATTCAAGCGTCAGCAAGAAGTTCCCTCCAAAGGTTCTGGGGGAGGATCCTTTCTTGTTTCTCCTAGCTTCTGGTGACTCTGGGTGTTTCTTGGCTTTCAGGAGCATCACTCCAATCTCTGCCTCTGTCTTCACATGACCTTCTCCTGGATCTTCTCTCCTCCTCACCTCTTCTAAGAACACTTGTCACAGAATTCACTCACCATTACATCCTCAGCACCCATCCCAGTGCTGAGCACACAGCAAGACCGCAATAAATGTTGGTCTAACGAGTAAATGAATCCTCATCTATTTCATTTCTCTCTACATCTCAGCAGCGGTCCGTCTGCATCTTTCACGTTCTCTTCCAACTCTCCCAGCTGTTGCATTGGCAACCCAAGTTGAACAGATTTTCTGGAAAGCCCCAAGCCCCAGGTGACACCTCCTTCATTTGCTCCCCTATGCACGTCTTCAAATATCTGGGTCTTCCCGGCCTTTTTCTCTGCTGGCTCTGCCATCCATGAAGATGCTCCTTGAGGCTTTATCATTAAAAAATAAACCAATATATTCCCTGCCTCCAAAAGAAGCTTTTACTTTTGCAAACTCTATTGATTTAATCCTAGAGGCTGCTGGCAGCGGTCCCAGGAGCTTCATCAATATGACAACAGCCAGTGCAGCCGAAACAGCAAGAAGGCTTGGCCAAGATCTTCTGCTTGGGTCTTCAGTGATCCTGACGGATTCTCTCGCAATGATGAAGAAGGATTTACAGTAGCGGACAGGGGATTTGCAGTTGCTCCAGCATCCTGCTTAGGTGAGCAAAAGGAAATGTCTTCAAACTTGAGGTACCTCAGCGCTATTTGTTAATTTGCTACTACAGCTGATTCCCAGGGGGTGCTAAGCAAGCAAGAAATCAAAGATAGTGGAGGAACACTGTGGGTTCTAGAACCCGAGGATAAACTCCCTGGTGGGGTGAGCGGGAGTAGAGCAGGCAAAGGGGAGGTGGGGAAAAGGAAGCTGAAGATGGTAAGAGTTAAAAACTGAATGAGTTAAAACAGAGATTCCTTCACCCCTCCACAGTTACAAGGTGGTTAGGGAAGGAGAGAGAAAGAAGTCATAAGAAAAAGGAGGTTGAGGGTGACTGAATCAATGCCCAGGGGGTTAGAAACCATTCATCTCCCCCAAAGGAAAAGTCAACTCTTTGTCAATGTTTTTTTTCCAGATTGAAAAACAGGGACTTCCCTGGTGGTCCAGTGGTTAAAAATCTGCCTTGCAATGCAGGGGATGTGGGTTCTTCGATCCCTGATCGGGGAACTAAGACCTCACATGCTGCGGAACAACTAAGCCAATGCCACGACTGAGCCTGCACGCCGCAACTAGAGAGTCTGTGCACCCTCGTGCCGCAATTAAGACCCGACACAGCCAAATAACAAATAAATAATTTTTTAAAGACTGAAAAACAGAGACAGGAAGTGCAGCCCTCCCCACAGGAAGAAAGCAGAAGGGAAATAATCTTTGTTAGCTGGAAATTTAAATGTGAGTCTACATACCCCTCATGAGAATATTGGGCTTAGACATTAGCCCCAGTGAACAGATGATGAATATACATTCTGAATATTCTACATCATCCTACAGTAACAAAAACTCCAAACCTTAGTGACTGAAAACATCACAGGTCTATTTTCTTGCTCATGCTACATGTCCACTGCAGCTGGGCTGAGGACTCTGTTCTACACCATTCTCTCTCCAGCATCTAGACTGAGGAAGGCTCCCTCTCTGGGTGTGTCTGATGGTGGAGGCAGGAAAAAGGAAACGCAGTGAATCATATACTGCCTCTTAAAGCTTCTACCTGGAAGAGACACCTGTGATGTTCCTCTCATATTCTATGGGTTAAAGCAAGTTACATGGCCATGCCTGTCTTGAAGGAGGTAGGGGAAAAGACATCCCATTGTGTAATCAGAGAAGAACCAGAGAATCTTAGCTAAGCAAGGTGAATAAATTCCACTTAGGAAGATTAAATGCCTTGCTCAAAATCAAAACAACTTCAAAGGTGGCAGAAGTGGGATCAGAGTTCAGGACTCTATGGGGCCTGTTCTTTAAGCTCTACCATCCTGCACAGGACAAGAACTGGCAATAAAGTCTAGATAACAGGGAGGATAAATATCAGTGGAGGTAGGGGGAGAAGGGACAAAGGAGGATAATGCACTGAGTGAGGGAGAGATGGTGGGAGGCAGAAAGCTAAGAACAGAGCCCAAGCAAAGAGGTCTGTTTAGAAAGCACAACACATCACCAATATAAGGAAAGGGATGAAGAGTCTCACGACCTCCGTGGTGGCTCAGCAGTAAAGAATCCACCTGAGATGCAGGGGACTTGGGTTCAGTCCTTGGGTCAGGAAGATTCCCTGGAGAAGGAAATGGCAACTCACTCCAGTATTCTTGTCTGGGGAAATCCCACGAACAGAGGAGCCTAGCAGGCTACAGTCTATGGGGTTGCAAAAGAGTCAGACATGACTTTGTGACTAAACAACAATGACAATAACAAAGAGTCTTACACATCTTTCAGAGATGTCAGCAGCAACAGAGGATGGAGTAGGGATCTGTGTGAAACCATGTAAGGACATGGGGGCACAACCATGATGAGGACGAGTTTGCTTCTTGCTCTTGCGCTGAAAGCCACCATCTTGGTTGGAGAGCCAACAACCACTCGTTGGTATAACAGCAGCCTCAGGAAGCCAAGGCCACACTTGCCAGAACTCCCATCAGTGGCATTGTCCCTTCCCTGGACATTTTCCTGCACGGTTCTGGGAAATCAGGGCTGGAGTTGGATGGTGTTCCAGAACGAATGGTGCTGGCTTGGCTTTTCTCAGTACTCTTCCCCCACCCCTACCCAAGCCAGACTGGAAGTGCGAGAGATCCTGGCTCTACTGTACACTCAGCCAGCAAGCAAGAATTCTAATTAGATAGGGAGGCCAGTTTAGCATTAGAGCAAAGCTGTAGGAAAGCATTCTCCATCACCACCATTTCAGTTGAGAGCACCTAGTATGTGCTGCTACTGCTGCTGCTAAGTTGCTTCAGTCTTGTCCGACTCTGTGCGACCCCTGAGATGGCAGCCCACCAGGCTCCCCCATCCCTGGGATTCTCCAGGCAAGAACACTGGAGTGGGTTGCCATTTCCTTCTCCAATGCATGGAAGTGAAAAGTGAAAGTGAAGTTGCTCAGTCGCCTATGTATTTTCTGCACATTAATTCATTGAGCCCTCACCAACCATCCATCCAGAAATCCTACTGGTCAACCTTCAAATCAAATCTGGAACTGGTGGTTGCCAGGAACTGGGGAGGAAGGGAAGGAGAATAGGAAGTGACTAGCAACAAGTAGTAGAGAAGAAGTGGCAACCCACTCCAGTATACTTGCCTGGGAAATCCCAGGGACAGAGGAGACTGGTGGGCTATAGTCTGTGGGGTCTCAAAGAGTTGGACACGACTTAGCTAGACTGAGCACACAGTTACAGGTATAAGGTTTCCTACTGGGGTGATGAAGTGCTGTAAAATTAAAAGAGCTGATGGTTGTACAACATTGTGAATGTACCAAAGGCCACTACATTGTACACCTCAAAATAGTAAATATTATGTTATGTGTGTGTGCATGCTCAGCCTCGTCAGCTGTGTCTGACTCTTTGCAACCCAATGGACTGTGGCCTGCCAGGCTCCTTGGTCCCTGGGATTCTCCAGGCCAGAATACTGGAGTGGGTCGCCATGTCCTCCTCCAGGGCTCGAACCTCTGTTTCCTGTGTCTCCTGCATTGCAAGTGGATTCTTTACCCACTGAGCCACCTGGGAACCCATGTTATATGTATTTTACCACAATGAAACATTTAAAAAAGGTTACCCGAATCCAACCACTCATTATTTCCACAGCTAGTCCCGCCCCCTATTGGCCTGAACCAGTACTGTCGCTTCCTCCCCAATCTCCAGTTTCTACCCTCCCCCTGCCACAATTTGATTCCCCCTCCCCCACAGTCTTCAGAGGAACTTGTGCACCTCTGAATCAGATCACGTCTCTCCTCTGCTCAGAACCCTCCATGGCTCCCACCATTTTTTTTTTTTTTGCTCAGCTGCTAAGTCACATCCGACTCTTTGTGACCCTATGGACTGCAGCACACCAGGCTTCCCTGTCCTTCACCGTCTCCCAGAGTTTCCTCAAACTCATGTCCATTGAGTCGGTGATATCATCCAACCATCTAATCCTCTGCCTCCCTCTTCTCCTTTTGCCTTCAACCTTTCCCCACATCAAGGTCTTTTCTAATGAGTCAGCTCTCCATATCAGGTGGCCAAAGTACTGGAGCTTCAGCTTCAGCATCAGTCCTTCCAATGAATATTCAGGACTGATTTCCTCTAGAATTGACTGGTTTTATCTCCTGGCAGTCCAAGGGACTCTCAAGAGTCTTCTCCAGCACCACAGTTCAAAAGTATCCATTCTTTGATGCTCAGCCTTTTTTATGGTCCAAATCTCTCATCCATACATGACTACTGGAAAACTATAGATTCGACTATACGGATCTTTGTCGGCAAAGTGATTTCTCTGCTTTTTAATACACTGCCTAGGTCTGTCACAGCTTCTCTTCCAAGGAGCAAGTGTCTTAATTTCATAGCTGCCACAGTGATTCTGGAGCTCAAGAAAATAAAATCTGTCACTGTTTCCATTGCTTACCCATCTCTGATAAGCACTCTGAGGAATGCTAAGGAGAGACCTAATTTAGACTTGAAGGTGGTGGTGACTGGGCCAGGAAAAGGTCTCTAAGGAGGTACCATTTAATGGGAGATTTATAAGCATTTATAAGCCTTCTCCAAGTGAAGAGTTGGGGGAAGGTCAGAGAATTTCACAACGACTCTGTTTATAAGATAAATCAATAATAAAACCAATGTCCATCAACAGGATAAGCAGACTGTGATACCTCCATAGGATGGAATACTATTCAGCAATAAAAATGAATGAAGCTGTAGTACTCACTCATCCAACACATGTTTATTAGCCACCTACTATGAGTGTTCTAGAAGGTTCCAATTCACATTGGTGGACAAAACCAATAAAACCGCCTGCCATTGTGGAGGCCATAGTAAAGTGGGGAGACATATAACTAGACCGTGCCAAAGGGAGAAACAAAGCAGGGGACTGAGTGGGAAGTGCTGGGTGGGCAATTTAAAAATTGGGTGGGGACTTCCCTGGCAGTCCAGTGGCTAAGAATTGAACCCCAGGGAATGCAGGTTCAATCCCTTGTCCGGGAAGATCCCACATGCCTCGGAGCAACTGAGCCCCTGTGTCACAGCTACTGACCCAAGCATCGCAATGGAAGATCCCACATGGGACGCAGCTAAGACTTGACACAGCCAAATAAATAATTTTTTTTTTTTTAATCGGGTGGATGCTGAGAAGGTGGCCTTCTGGTAAAGACCTGGAGGAGATAAGAGAGAAGCCATGAGGTTGCTAGGAGGAAGGGAAGGAGGATCCGGGCAGAGGGAAGAGCCAGTGCTAAGATCCGGAGGTAGGAGCATAGCTGGTGTGTCTGAGGAAGCGACGGAGGCGCTACTCTTGCTCTGAGGAAGAGGAGAGAGGCCAGCATGGCAGAAGTGAGGGCTTTGGGGAGAGGAGCCTAGAAATCCTCCTGGGCTTCTCTGAGGCACAGAAGCCCAGTGACGGTTTAGGGGAACAGTGACTTCTACATTTCAGGAATGGGGGCGGGAAGAGCGGCCTGAGCTGAGTTCCCACCACCCTCAGCCTGCGTGTCTCTATCACACAAACAAGCCTGGTGTCAGGAGAGCAAGTACATTCCAGTGGCCTGACACGCTTCCTAAAAGACCAGAACAACGGAGAGAAAGGTTGGCCTGGCGAAAAAGGAAGGGAAAAGCAGGATCTAAACAGAGGAACACGGAAAAGAAACTGCTGATACATATTAATACTTACTATATCTGGTCTTGGCAAAGTATGGCCCTTTGTGGTGGGCGTGCCTGTGTGATAAGTCACTTCAGCAGTGTCCAACTCTTTGTGACCCCATGGAATGTAGCCCACCAGGCTCCCTTGTCCATGGGATTCTCCAGACAACGATACTGCAGTGGGTTTCCATGCCTCCTCCAGTGGATCTTCCCAACCCAGGGATCAAATCCATGCCTCTTATGTCTCCTGCACTGGCAGGTGGGTTCTTCATACTACTTGTGCCACCTGGAAGCTGATGTTCATGGTGTGCTTTTATAAATAAAGTTTTATTGAAAAACAGCCACACCCATTTCTTCACGTATTATCCATGGGTGCCTCTGCTAGAGCAGTGGAGCTGAGCGGCCCTGACAGAGATTTACAGCCCACAAAGCTTCAGATCTTTACTACCTGGCCCTTTGCAGAAAAAGTTACGCGGCCCCTGTAACCATAACAACAAGGTAGAACTACATATTAAAACGTGAAGTACTTACAGCATATGTTTATATATTAATATATAACTCTACAACATAAAATGAGGTAATTATGATTATAACTCACATCTACTGTAAGTACTCATCAGGTGCTGGGCACTGGATGAAGCTTTTTTTGCCTATGTCATCGCGTTAAATCTGTTCAACAGCTCATTAAATTAGGACGTTATCATTAATACTGTTGTTGATAAAGAACACAGACTCTGGAACCAGGGAGCCTGGGTTCAAACCCCACCGCTGTTGCTCCTGGCAAGCTCAGACAAGCTACTGAACCTCTCCCCATCCTGGTTTTCTCTTTTGTTACATGGGATGATGACAGTGGTGCCCACGCCTTAAGGCATCTAGAGGACGAACTTAATTGATTCAAGTGAGGTGCTTGTCCTATTGTCTCGAACTCCTGAGGTGGTTGCCCTATTGTCCCGAACTCCTGGAGTCATAGGAACTCCTGTTCCTATGACTGTCTTTGTTGACAGATGAGAAAACTGGAGCAGAGGGAAGGGAAGTCACTTGCCCATTGGTCCAGTGGTCCGGTTGAGATATGAACCTGTGCTGCCATTATGGTCAGAAGCAGGGATCCAGCAAAGTTGGGAAGAGGGTGATGAAAATCAGGAACCATGGAGCTCATGAGAGGCAGACCCCACACATCACCCTGGGGAACTTGGGTCTGACCACCTCTCTCCTCATTGTCCTCGATCTTGGAGTTGTTGCGGGGCGGGGGGTGGGAAGGGACCTGGCTGGTTGGCTGCCAGAGGCAATGAGGGGCTGCTCTTCCGCTCACCGCGAGGTGGGAAGAAGCCAGTTAAGCTTGAATGGAGGAAGTCAAGACAGTGCTGCCTTATCAACATGGAGTTTCGAGGGATTCAAAGAAATGGGCAAGGCTGGGAGGGAACAGACCATTGTTTCAGCCACTGGGCTGACCCCGGAGGAGGCTGGAGATGGGGGATCCACTGATAATACAGCTGCACTAGATTGGGGCAGGGAGGGCACGAGCCATTGTTAGCATCTCCGGGCTATAATTTCACCTGTGCACCTACTTCTGGCTGCCAAAGAGAAGGAGGAGCAGATGAGGGGTGTTGGGGAGCTGCTTCCTGCTTCCTGCCTGTAATCCACCTCCCTGGCTCAGCCTGAGGCACCTCCCTTAGGTTTCACCTCCAGCTAGATGATCAGTTTCTTTGGACAGGAAGCTTCCCTCTCTGACTCCATCCACGTACCTTCCTTCCCCCACCACAGCCTGAGATGACGCCAAGAGTCTTGCCAGGGGCACAGATTGCCTGCTGACAGCCAAACTATCATGTGTCTTAAGCAGAGGGCCCCGCACTCAAACCTGGCATAGAACTGAACACCTTTCAAGGACACCCAAAGATTTCCACTAAAAGAGAAAGAACTCTCAGAGCAAGGAAAGAGTGAAGGAGGTATAAGCATGTAGAGCAAAACAATAATCACCACCATCACCACTAATAATAGCAGAAAAGTAGATTTTTTTTTTTTTTTGGCCACCTGGGCTTATGTAATAGACAATGTAATATGCTCACCAAGCCTCCACCTCCTAGACGCATAGATGGACTAAACGTCCAGTTGTTCAGTTGCTAAGTCGGGTGTGACTTTTCTGCGACTTTGTGGACTGTAGCCCTCCAGGCTCCTCTGTCCATGGGATTTCCCAGGCAAGAATATGGGAGTGGGTATTCTTATACCCTATTAATTACCCTGAAGCACTCTAGTAGGAAATGGCTTGCAAAAGAGTATTTTGTGATCTTATATAAATGGGGTTGGGCCAGAAGTCAAAGTACTGAATTCCAATCCCCAAACCAACATTTTTTGGTGAGATTTCAAGCACGCCCTAATGCAAAATAAAACAGATAAAAACTCTTCCCCCTCTCCCTTACTTATCTCGTTAGCATTAGCTGGGGTGACACAGGATGCAATAGCTAATCAGTGTTTTGAAGAAAGAACTATCCACTCATTGTTCATAAATAACATACTGCTATTAATAGGTGGCCATTGTTGAATTAATTCCAGAAAACCCTGGGGTCCAGGGGCTGTCCAGTGACTCTCTTGGCTAGAATTCCAAAGACCATCTGTGGCAAATATATCCTCCAGAACACATACCTTTGGCAGGAACACAGCTTTTCTCACCCAGAAAACTCAACCAGAAAAGGAACAGCGATCGAGCAGAGAAGGAAAAATCATTGCTGCTGCTGTTTAATCACTCAATAGTGTCCAACTCTCTTGCGACCCCACAGACTGTAGCCCTCCAGGCTCCTCTGTCTATGGGATTTCCTTGGCAAGAATACTAGAGTGGGTCACCATTTCCTTCTCTAGAGGATCGTCCCAACCCAGGGATCAAACCGAGTCTCCTGCATTGCAGGTGGATTCTTTACCACTGAGCCACCTAGGAAGCCCCCAGGAAAAATCATGTTAGCCCAAAATTAACTTTTTTAAAATTTTGCCATATCAAGATTTTTTTTGAACCTTTCATATATATATATATATATATATATAATTTTAATTTAGTTTTTTAACACCAAAAACGTTTTGTATTGGGGTATAGCCAATTAACAATGCTGTGATAGTTTCAGGTGAATAGTCAAGGGACTCATATACATGGATCCATTCTCCCCCAAAACCCCTTCCCAACCAGGCTGGCACACGACTTTGAGTAGAGTTCCGTATGCTATACAAAAGGTTTTTGTTGGTTATCCATTTGAAATATTAGCTCAAAATACCTTTTAATCTGACCGATGATTGCCATCTCTGCAGCCATCATGCCAGTCTATGACACACCGTCTCTTCCTTTAAGGACTACAATAATTTCCTCACTGGTCTCAGGGCTTTCTTTCTTGCCCCCATAGAATTTATTCTCCACACAGCAGTTAGTGGGGCTGTTCACAGATATAATCTAATTGCATTGCTGCTCCAGTGACTGGACGGTGCCTTTAGGATAAATATCAAATTTTTAAGCATCTACCACAGGGCCTTTTCACATGCTGTTCCCTCTGGTTAGAACATATTTCCCACCATTCCTGCCATCTCTATATCAAAGTTCCACTAAAGACTCGCTTTATCACACTTCCTTGGGTACAAGCTGTTTTCTCTGTTCCTCTCAGAGCAAGATTTGTCCCTCCTAAGGCCTTATAGCATTTATAAGTGTAAATTAAGTGGCCGTAGCTATTCACCTGTCGTCCTTGCCATACTGTAAGCTCCATGGATGCACTGACTGCATCTGCCATGTTCATCATGGTAACCCAGTGCCTTGTACATGGTTGGCACTTAATACATAAGTGTGGTTTGACTTTCTGAGCATGAAAATACTCAAGACCAAAAGAGGTAAAAGTTAAACAGTGAGGGAGGTCGCCTTGCAAATCACTGAGGCAAGGATGGGCTTTTTGGAAAATGGTGCAGGGACAACTCTTATGGAATAAAAAGGAAATCGGACCCCTACCTCACACCATACACGAAAATCAATACCATGCTGATTAAAGCCATACAGTGAGCAAAACTGTAAACGTTTTCGAAATAATACAGCCTCAGGGTAGAAAAAATGTTATTAAATAAGATACAACATCCACACACCATAAAGGAGAGGAGTTCCAAATTCAACTATATTAAAATTAAGAACTGCTATTGATCAAAAGATGTCATAAAAAAAAGACGAAAAGACAAGCCAAGAGAAGATATTGCATGGCATATAATGATGAAGGACTAGTTTTCAGAATACATAAGGATCACCTACATATCAATAAAAGAAACCAAGCAACCCAACAAAAAAGACAGTGAACAGGGCATGAGGAGGCATTTCACAAAAGAAACTTGACCAGCCAATAAACGCATTAAAATACATTCATCCACCTTGTCATCGGGTAGCACAAACGCGGCTCACAAGCAAGAAATTGACACACATCTGCCAGAAAGGCTGCAGTTAAAAAAAGTCACCAAGTGTTGGTGAGGATGTGAAGCAACCTGAACGCTCAGCTCCTGCTGGAAGGAGTGTAAATTAGCACAAACGCTTTGTAAGAATGGTTTAGAGGTATTTAGTTAAATTAAAGACACACGCCTCTTAATATACAGCAATTTTGCAGAGGCATGTACCTCTGAGAGACTCCTGTACGTGTGCAACAAAACCCACAACAACTAGCAACGCCGTTTATCGTTAGCAACAAAAAGAACAAACTAACATGTTCATCACTGGCGAACAAATATGACCATGAAGGAGCCACAGTGACCACAGTAAAAATGGATCTTTCCAATGCAATCAGGAGTCAAAATATAAAACAATTCATATCACAGAATTTTAAATTTATAAAGTTAAAAACCATAAAACGTTTAACTATCACAAAGCTAGATGGTAAAACCATGAAGAAAAGCAAGCTAAAGGTCCTCATAAAATCCTCAATTGTGGTTCATCCAGGAGGGAAGGAGGGGTTGTGATGGAAGATATGGGAAAATCTGAGGAGATGGTGGTGTCCTGGCTCTTGATCTGGGCAAAAAACCCATGGCTGATTCATGTCAATGTATGGCAAAACCCACTATAATATTGTAAAATAATTAGCCTCCAATTAAAATAAATAAATTAATTTAAAAAATGTTTTAAATTGAAATATAGCTGGGCTTCCCTAGTGGCACAGTGGATAAGAATCCACCTGCCAATGCAGGGGACATGGGTTTGATCCCTAGTCCGAGAAGATTCCACATGCCATAGAGCAAGTAGGCCCATGCACCACAGCTTCTGAGCCTATGTTCTAGAGCCCACGAGCCATCACTACTTAAGCCTGTGTGCTCTGGAGCCCATGAGCCACAACTACTGCAGCCTGAGCACCCTAGAGCTGCACACCATGACGCCTGAGACTGAGCGCTAGGGACTGTGCTCTGAAACAAGAGAAGCCACTGCACTCCAATGACAAGCAGCCCCCACTCGCCGCAACTACAGAAAGCCCATGCACAGCAACAAAAACCCAATGCAACAACAACAAAAACTAATTAGTTGATTAAAAAAGGAAATAAAGTTGATTTACAATGTTGTGTTAGTTTTGGATGTACAGAAAAGTGATTCCATTATACGTATAAATATGTATCCATTCTTTTTCAGATTCTTTTCCACTATAGGTTATCGTACAATATGAAACATAGTTCCCTGTGCTATATACTTTGGACCTTGTTGCTTATCTCTTTTATATATAGCAGTGTGTATCTGTTAATCCCAAACTCCTAATTTATCCCTCCCTCCTTTGGTAATCATAAATTTGCTTTCTGTGTCTATAAGCCTTTTTCTGTTTTGTAAATATGTTCATTTATATCATGACATGAGTTTTAAAGGAAATCCGTCCTGACTATTCATTGGAAGGACTGATGCTGAAGCTGAAACTCCAATATTTTGGCCGCCTGATGCAAAGAGCTGACTCATTTGAAAAGACCCTGAGGCTGGGAAAGATTGAAGGCGGGAGGAGATGGGGACAACAGAGGATGAGATGGTTGGATGGCATCACCGACTCAGTGGACATGAGTTTGAGTGAACTCGAGGAGTTGGTGATGAACAGGGAAGCCTGGTGTACTGCAGTCCATGGGGTCGCAAAGAGTCGGACACAACTGAGCGACTGAACGGAAGTGAACTGATAGTTTTTAAAGTGCTAATCTATGTTCCAACATTCTCCGCTAAGTTTGTTTTCTCCCCGTCCCTTCCTCTCTCACACACACAGAGAGTCAGCCAAAGACTAAGAAAAAACAAGACACATATGCTGGTTTATGAAGAGAAAGAGAAAAGGGACAAACACTGAGACAGAAAATTAAAAGATAACGGAGACACAGGAAATGAAAAGGGATGAGGGACTGGCAAGAGGCATCAGTAAGGAAATGAAAAGTGGGGAGACAGAGCAAAATAAGGGGGGAAAGGGCTGTCAAGGATAATGAGGAGGGGAAAAGATACATGAAGTGATATTGTCTCTCTTCTTTCTGTTCTTTTTTCTTTGTATGAACTTTCCCTCTATTTCTCTCTTCCTCCATCTTTCTCCCTCTCCATCTCTCTCTGGGTCTCTTTCTCCCACCCCCATCATCGTCTTCCTTGCCTTCCTCCAGATCTTTTTCTTTCCCCTTCTGTCTCTCTCTCTTTCCATTTTTCTTTCTCCCTCCTTTTCCTTCCTTTCTCCACCTCTTCTAGAAACACACACACACATCACATACAATCTCTCTTTGTTGTTCAGTCGCTAAGTCATGTCTGACTCTTTGCAACCCCATGGACTGCAACAATGCCAGGCTCTCCTGTCCTTCATCATCTCCCAGAGTTTGCTCAAACTCATGTCCATTGAGCAGGTGATGCCATCCAACCATCTCCTCCTCTGCCGCTCTCTTCCTTTGCCTTCAATCTTTCCCAGCATCAAGGTCTTTTCCAATGAGTCGGCTGTTCACATCAGGTGGCCAAAGTATTGGAGCTTCAGGTTTGGCATCAGCCCTTCCAATGAATATTCAGGATTGATTACCTTTATGATTGACTGGTTTGATTTCCTTGCAGTCCAAGGGACTCTTCAAGAGTCTTCTCCAGCACCACAGTTCGAAGGCATCAATTCTTTGGCACTCAGCCTTCTTTATGATCCCTCACATGTGTACATGACTATTGGAAAAACCATTGCTTTGAATACACGGACCTTTATCGGCAAAGTAATATCTTTGCTTTTTAAGACACTGTCTCCTTAATACATATTTATTAACACATAATTTATATTTAACACATGATCTCTCTTTAACATATATTTATCACGTAGTTACTCTGTGCCAGACACAGTGCTAGGGAGTCAATAGCCAGGGGAACACAGGATGGCAGGGTCCATCGTGGTGGCCTCGATGTCTGCCCCCAGGGCACTTGTGGCCAGGCTCAGACATGGACGGACCTGTGGGCAGCCTGCGACTCTCTCCTCCTCATTAATTTCACTATCAAACACTCCCAGCATCACAAGTTGTAGGTCTTATTTATTAAATATTTAACTAGGAGGAACCCAGCTGAGATGAAACCTCTCATTTGTGGCAGCCCCAGGAGAGAAGAACACGGGGCCTGCTGCTGGGATTAAGTGCGGCTGACGGGTGAGACCCAGGGTGCCGGAGGGGGCCACAGGCGGGGACATCCCTCATCCGAGGCGGAAAGACCCAGAGATAAAGAGAGCTGGGCCTTTTCCCAGTCTCACACAGGATGCCAAGGGGTGATGGAGCCAGGGACAGGACACTTATAAAAGTCTACAGCCAGAATAGGTAAATTCATAAAGAAAGAATGCAGACTAGCAACCGGGGGAAGAAGTGGGGGTGGGGAGTGACTGCTTAATAGGTGTGGGGTTTCCTTTTGGGGGGATGAAAATGTCCTGGAACGAGACTGGTGTACAACACTGTGAGTGCACTAAATGCCACTGAACTGTACACTTTAAAATGGCTGATGATCTAAATGGAAAAATAATTTGAAAAAGAACAGTTATATGTATTAATAAAACTGAAACACCTTGTTGTACACCTGAAACTTAACACAACACTGTTAATCAACTATGTAATATACAAAATACAGATTAAAAAATAAAAAGGTTGATGGTTAATTATATGTGAATTTTACTACCATCTTTTAAAAAATGGAAAAATTACCCATTATAAAGAGTTCTGTTTCCTCTACTCCAACTATTAGCTCTAAGGCTGATGAACTAATTTCTTAAAAATTAACACATTTATGTACGAAGTGCTCACTACCCACATCCCTGGCCCCCTACTTAGCACAAGGAACCATCATATCATTTATGCTCACGGTCCTGGGAGGGAGATGCCAACAGGTCCTTGGTTTTACAGAGAGGTGAATCCACAGCTCAGAGAGGGTAAGTGCCTTGCCCTAGGTCACACAGCTCCAACTCCAGTCCACCTACTGTCTGAGTGTTCTTAACTACCCAGTGCTCTCTGCCAATCCCAGCTGAACTTTAGAATCACCTGGGGAGTTTTTTTAAATCCCCATGCCTAGGGATAGTCCTGGACCAATCTCATCACCATCTGTGGGGTGAGGCTCAGGGCATCAGCATCTTTAAAACTTTCAGGTAGACTGCAACTAGAGCCAACCTCACCTGGGGGATTTTGCTGAGATACAGTTTGGGATTGAGCAGGTCTGGGGTGAGGGACAGAGATTCTCATTTCCAACAAGCTCCCCTCCAGGAAGGTTCTGCAACAGCACATCCACAGAACTTGCCACGATGACGGAATGCTCTCATCTGTAAGGTCTGATACAATAGTTACTAGCCACACATGGCAACTAAGCACGTGACATTTGGCTGCTGCAACTAAGGGACTGACTTGTTTATTTTGTTTAATTGTAATGAATTTTTAAGTGGAAATAGCTCTGTGGGGCTAGTGGCTACCTTACTGGGCAGTGTAGGTCTAGACAAATTCCAAGGAAAGAAAGATGCAAGACATCCAACAGGTTAGAAAAAATTATATCCTCGAACTTGAATAAATAACGTAGAGTCTTGAAAATAACCCAGAGCTCATTCTCTTTGCCTGTGTCATTTTTCTTCTTAATTTTTGGCTGCACCACCCAGCATGCCGGATCTTAGTTCCCTGATGAGGAATCGAACCTGCACTCCCTGCAGCAGAAGTTGGGAGTCTTAAACACTAGATGGCTAGGGAAGTCCCTGACTACATCTTTAAGTGACCCAAGACCTGGCACAAAGGATGAGAAGACATCTTCAAGAGCCAAAAAGTTGATTCTTCTCCGTTCTTTTTTTTTTTTTTAAAGCATCTCTCACCTGCTCAGAAACCCTCGCCTGTTCCCTTCATCAGCCCTACCTTGGGTCTCCCCAACCTACCCCTTTCACCATCTAGACAGAATCCTCTAGGAAAGAGACCGCCAGCCTCACCACACCTGCTCCTCATCTTTCCTGCTCCCTGCTGCTGCTGCTAAGTCACGTCAGTCGTGTTCAACTCTGTGCGACCCCATAGACGGCAGCTCACCAGGTTCTTCTGTCCCTGGGATTCTCCAGGCAAGAACACTGGAGTGGGTTGCCATTTCCTTCTCCAATGCATGAGAGTGAAAAGTGAAAGTGAAGTCACTCAGTCATGTCCAACTCTTAGCGACCCCATGGACTGCAGCCTATCAGGCTCCTCCGTCCATGGGATTTTCCAGGCAAGAGTACTGGAGTGGGTCGCCAGTGCCTTCTCCGTTCCTGCTCCCTGCTGCTGCTACTGCCAAGTTGCTTCAGTTGTGTCTGACTCTGTGCGACCCCATAGACAGCAGCCCACCAGGCTCCCCCGTCCCTGGGATTCTCTAGGCAAGAACACTGGAGTGGGTTGCCATTTCCTTCTCCAATGCATGAAAGTGAAAAGTGAAAGTGAAGTCACTCAGTCGTGTCCGACTCTTCGAGACCCCATGGACTGCAGCCTACCAGGCTCCTCCGTCCATGGGATTTTCCAGGCAAGAGTACTGGAGTGGGGTGCCATCGCCTTCTCCGTCCTGCTCCCTAGAGCAACCCAAATCAAGCCCACACCTCTCCTCAGATCTCTTCTAGTTCAGGTGTCAGTACCAACACCCTCTGTCTTCACCACCCTGTTTTCTCTCCTGCTTTATTTCTGCACTGTAGCACTTAACCGCACGTCAACTGGAGCCTTTACGTGGTCCTTGGTCTGTCCCCCAGCTAGATGTTAGCCACATCAGGGCAGAGGTTTGGGTCTGTCTGTCTGTGTCTGTGTTCTAGTGCTTGTACTAAGGAGAAAGCAAAGAGCTTCAGCCACCTGTCAAGCATCTACACTGTGCCAAGCATGATATTTTTCACTCATCATATTGATTTCATCCTTAAAACATCCCTGGGCAGAAAATACTATTCCCATTGTGCGGATGAAGAAACTGAGGATCGCTGAAGTTCAGTATCTTTCCTCTCTGACAGTTGGCAACACCAACTGTCAGAGAGGGCCCCAGTCCTGGCTGACCTCAATGTCTCTTAACTATTCCCTTATACTATCTCTTCCTATAGGCATGCCAACCTCTCTGAAGCACACGTTTTCCCAGGCATAACCTGAGCATCTGCCCCATCTGGGCCTTTGTTCCTGCCATGCCATTAGCTGTCCCATGAGGTTTCCCCATTTGTTAGATTTGAGACCTTGGCAGAGCACTGGTGCAAGCCAGGAGTGGAGGAGACCACCTTCCAGAAAAAAAGAGTGGAGTTAAGATGCCCAAAGAAAGTAAAAGTTGTTTCCAGCAAGAACGAGTCCTTGTCCTTCAGAGCCAGGGATCGAGTTTAGTCTCTGAGCCTCAGTGCGAACATATGTTACATGGGGGCAAAAATAAACCCACCAAGCCCGCAGGACTGATGTAAAGATTAAATCAGTCAAAGAGCTTCCCATCCAGCCTGAGGACTCCTAAGCTCTCCATACAGAGACGCTACCAACTAGACTTGAAAAACACTTCCTCTTTATTGGAGCTCCAGTGAAATTCCAGGCACGAACAGGCATAAGGACTGAAGAGACGAAACCCATCATAAATGCGGCAAATGATCCAGTTGCTTTTGGGGGGACAGCAAGGCGCAGATCCTGTTTGGTTAGTTGGAAGAGCTGTGACTAACACTAAATGCTTGGACAGCTTGCTCTAAATCACGTGGTAGCTACCGCACCCTGAAATAAGAGGGTTTTCAGCACCAACATAAGCACACAATAATAAGGGCAAACTCTGATTCCACACCCACCATGTGCCAGGCATTAAGTGCTGTTTAAGCCTTATAACAACCCCACGAGACAGGAACTCATGTTATACCCATTTTACAGATGAGGAAATTGAGGTCCAGAAGGTGAAGTACTTGTCCAGCATTAAGAGGTTGGAAAGAAGCAGAGCTGGGATTTAACCCAGGTAGCCTGGTTCTACAGCCCTCCCTCTTAACCACTACACTGCTTCAAACCCGACGTAGAATCAAAGAACCCCTCAGTGTCTATAGAACCTGGTGCCACTTCCCCAAAAGCTATCTGTGACAGATGTCTCTAGAGAAAATGGAGCTAACGATGCGACCAGGGACATCACAAAGGAAACACAGATAGCCCGTATGGATCTGGAAAATGCTCTGCATCTTTGCAAACTGAAGAAACGTATATTGCATCACAAAGAGAGTCCATTTTTTTCACTTATCTGATTGGTTATGATGTAAAATCAAGGACAGCTAGCTGGGCCACATGATCAGGGAAACAGAACCTCAGAGTTTAAAAAGACACAGTCTAGCTGTTCCTGGCAACCTGGCCCCAAAGCCTGATAGATGACCCAGCCATGCCACCTCCAGCAATCTGTCCTAAGGAAATAGTGAGGTCCTTGTAGTGTGGCTGGTATTGGAGGAAAGACAGCAAAACACTGTGTACACACAAAAGACCCTATTTTCTGTGATGGAAAACAAAAGGTATACACGTGTCAGGTGGAAAACAGGAATGATGCTGCCATTCCCTTTGGAGTAAAAGTCTTCTCTGTGGTCCACACAATCTACCCTTGTCACCTGCCTCCCTGCACCTCCCCTCCCTTGCCTGACACATAGGAGGTGCTCAGTAAACATTTTTGAATGAATGAAATTTATCATGAACGCACTCTTCTCCCCCTTCACATCTCCAAGCTTATCTGTCTCAGGGGTGTCCTAGACATGCCCAAGGCCAGCCTTGGGTGTGGAGACTAAAGAAACAGAACCACTGTCTCCTCCAGCAGTACTCACCATGCCAGGAGCCCAAAGAAAGTGAGACACGATTTAAAAACTGGGCAACAGAAGGAGAAGGAGAGAGAAAGGAAGGTTGCAGCAGCTTTCATTCCAACATTTTCCAACTCCAGCTGAGACTTCCTTCTATATACTCATCTATATTTACATCAACGAATCTGTCAGTAGCAAGCCTGTTGCTGATAGTGTGGGATCTAAAGTTCAGAGAAAGCTGGCTCAGACACCCAGCTAGCAAGAGAAACTGTAAGTAAAATTTAAGTAACCCCCAAACCCTAAATCCACCCACTCAAGGAATCCGTGACATCTTTTACATCAAGATTTCTCAGTCTCTGCAATATTGACATCTAGGGTTGGATAGTTTTTCATGGATGGGAGCAGGAGTGTGCCGTCCTGTGCATTTTAGGATGCTCAGTACATCCCCAGCTTCTATCTGCTAAGTACCAGTGGCACCCCGCCCTCCACATTCGTGACAACCAAAAATATCTCCAGACATTGCCAAAAGTCCCCTGGAAGGCAAAATCACCCCCAGTTCAAAAGCACTGCTCCACATGCAGCCTAGGAAAAACTCCAAACCAATCAACTGTTCTTTCCATACTCCTCCTCGACTTCCCAAATTTCAAGTCACCTAGTCTCCAAATCTCTTTTCAGATTCAAGGAAAGAGGCGGCAACAGTTTTAAGACTTGAATGCAACCTCTAGACCAGATTATTTTCAGTCTGAAAATATTCAGCACTGTGGACACAGCTTTACGCACAAAGATGTTCATTGTGCTGTTGTTTATAAACAAAACAAATGACTGGGGTTGGTTACAAGAAGTATGGTATATCCATAAAGTGGAATGTCATCAGATATTAGCAACAGTCTTTTCTGGAGTTGATGCCAACCCATACAGCACCACTGTGTGGATTTAAATAAGACGCCCCTTTTGCAAGTTGTTAGGTCCATCTGTCAAAAGATTGTCATAATATCTTCATTTTGCTAGAACAAGATACTTAAGCTTTCATCATCTGAGAAACTAAAATAATAAATGCACAGTTATGATAGGAGATACAATACCCTTGTGCAGTGTGCAGTCTATACAGCTCTACACGGTAGTCCTGATGTTGCTGTCCAGGAATATCTAGTGGCATGCAAATGTGTTCATAAAAGCTTATATCCATAAGCAAAGATGGAATGAAATAGATTAAAATGTCACCAGAGATTCACTCTGGATAGGAGAGTATGCATGTATTTCATATTCTTTGTACTTCAGATATTCAACAAATGAAGAGGATAGGCCTCCTGGAGGAGGTTACTTTTGGGCTGAGACTTAAACGAAGAGGAGTCAGCCATTGGGAGACCTGGAGAAACAATGATGCAAGCGGCGGGAAGCGCCAGCACAGATGCCTCCAGATGCAAAAGCCGGATTTGAGCAAAAAGGGTCAGTGGGGCTGGGACAGAGTGGAAGGGGTAGAGAATGGAAGAAATGAGATCAAAGACAAAACAGGGACTTTTTAGATCATGAGGGGCCTTGTAGAACCTAGTACATCTATAATCTGCAATCTCTGACCAGTGAGGAAGCATCTGGGACATTTACCCAACCTACTTGGAAGAGAGATATTCCATTAGCCCACCACTATTAACCAAGGGAGCAAAATCCAAGGAATTCCACTTTTAGTCCCAGTACTGAAATTAAAAAAAAAAAATGGAAGTGCTGTTTCCAGAATTTTAATAATCTTTGTCAAGAACACTCTTAATTTTCCTCATCACTACTCAACAAACACTCGTGCATCATACAATGTGGGAACTGTTGGCGGATGTGAGAAAGGTACATCACTGTTCCCTGCCCTCAAGGAGCTTTCTAATGAGAGGTAAGACACAAGCATACCATCTTACTGCTTTTCACAAAGCAAGCAAGAGTCACTTAGCATTGAGGGTGGTAAGTGGAAGGATTCAATCTCCAAGCCAATAAGAACATCAAGTATCAGAGACCCAGACACGGACACCCACCCTTCCACACACCCTGAGATCTAACACCACCCATCCACCCACCCATCCATCCATTTCCATCCATCTATTCATCCATCCATTCATCTTTTTACTCTTCAGTCCAGTCACCTGCCATCTATTATCCACTCATATATTTGCCCATTCATCCTTTCTTTCCTTCATCACTCATTCATTCATCCATCTGTCCACCACCCATCTCCTTATCACCCATCAATCTACTTACCCACCCACTTATAACCCATCCATCCAGTATCATTCATCTTTTCTTTGTCTCATCAATCCATCCTGCCCTCCTTCATTCCATCTAACCCATTCACCTATTTGTCCATCTGTCCAACCCTCCACAAATCTATCCAACTATCTACTCATCTGCATAAGATACTTCTCCCCTCTAAATCACAAATATTCATCAATGATCCTAAACTTTAGACTCTGTTGTGATTAGGAACAGGCCAAATTGTTAAAATTCTACATTCTAACAACTCTTCCAAAAAATTTTGACTATTCTAATTTGTGCAAGACCCAAATGCTCCAAGTCCTTATAAGACCTGCACAGAAGCTGGCCTATTCTCACTAGTTTGAAGTCTTTGATGTCTTCAAAGATGGTACACTTAGAAAGCAGGGTATGGTTAGAAGAAGGGGAAGTTGTAAGCAGACTGGAAAGAGCCTGGCAGTGGGGTATAGGGAATGGGAGAGGAAGTTGATCAGGGATATAGACAAGGATTGCTGAGATGAGAAAAAATTTGCCTGGGCCTTGGAATCATGGAATTCTAGTATCTACAAATATTGATAACATGACCCCCCTGATTGTTTTCCCCTTGAATTCTACATTGGCGCAATGGTGGTTCAGTTGATAATCCAGGAAGATGGGGTCTCAAGATAGATACCAAAGAATAAGAGAGATCAAGGGGATTAAGAGCCTTGGCAAGCAAAGGCAGAATAATAACTAATACTATGCAGCACATAGGACTTTCCTGGTGGCTCAAGTGGTAACGAATCTGCCTGAAATGCAGGAAACCTAGGTTTGATCCCTGGGTTGGGAAAATCCCTTGGAGAAGAGAATGGCAACCCACTCCGGTATTCTTGCCTAGAGAATTCCATGGACAGAGGAGCCTGCCAGGCTACAGTTGATGGGGTTGCAAAGAGTCAGACACGACTGAGCGACGAACACTTTCACTTTCACATAGCACCTACTATGTGTCATGCACTATTCCAAGCATTGGGTCAGAAAGGCCACTCAAATAAGCCCATCCTTCCTTCTTCCCTCTCATCAATCCATTGTTGCATTCATCCATATATAAACACATATAGCGCTAAGTTCCAGGCACTATTTTCTAAGCGTAACATGTATTAACTAATTTGATCTTCCCAGATAGGTGCTATTAGAACCCCCTTTAGACAAACTGGGAAACTGAGGCATAGAATAACTTAAATGACTTGAGCAAGGTCACACAGCTAGTGACTAGCAAGAGTTAGTATTGGAACCCCATTCCCCTGGCTCCAGAGTCCATGCTCTCAAATCAGCCCTGATACTCCTCTACTAACAGCAATTGCCAATGCCTAAGACACAGGTTGACTTTCAGAAGACAAGGAAGAACAGAGGCTGTCTGGCTGACCCAGCCCTTAGAGAGAAGGATGGGTAGACTGTGAAATGGCTTAGCCAGTGCCTGTCAGATGGCTGGTGTTCCATAAATGCTGATGAATCTCAGCTGATTCTAGCTGAAGCGACATTCCCAAGTACACAGACTAAAATTAACACCTTGAATTCATTCATTCCAAAATTATTTATTCAGTACTGCAGCACTGTTCATAATAGCAAAAAAAAACAAGAAACCTGGAAACATCCCAAATGTCCATCATCCAGGAAGGTGGATAAATTGTTGTATCATCGCAGAATATAATATTATACAGAGAAAAATAAATGACCTCCAGCTACACTCAAATAAGAGAGATGAATCTTAGAAACATACAATTGAGTGAAAAAAGCAAGGGCAAGTTCCAGAAGGCTAAAAAGGCTCAGAAACCACGAAAGTAAAACATTAGAGTTAAGGCATATGTAAATGTGTGATAAAACATCTTTAAAAAGAAAGAAAGGGAATAAGACACACCCAATCCAGGGGCTTCCCTGGTGGCTCAGTGGTAAACAAGCCGCTCGCCAGTGCCAGAGACATGGGTTCGATCCCTGGTCTGGGAAGATTCCACACGTTGTGCAGAGCAACTAAGCCCACGCGTCTAACTACTGAGCTTGTGCTCCAGAGCCTGAGAACCAGAGCTACTGAAGCCCGCGTGCCCTAGAGCCCGAGCTCCAATGCAAGAGAAGCCACCACAATGAGGAGCCTGCACTCCACAACCAGAGCGCAGCCCCTGCTCCCTGAAACTAGAGAGAGCCCACGCAGTAACGAAGACCCACCACAGCCTAAGTAAATAAATGAATAAATAAATAAAATTACACACCCAATCCAAGAGAGAGTGTTGCCTTTGGGGGAGTGAGTGGGGGAGGGGCGGGAAGCCAAGGCAGGGTCAGAGGCTATAGGTAGAAGTAAATTACTGAGCATGTTCTAGTTCAGAGGGATCCCCAAACCAGCAGGATCAGCAGCTCCCGGGAACTTGCTAGAAATGAAAATTCTCGGGTTCCACCCGAAACCTTTTGAATCGGAAACTCTGGGGGCAAAGCCCAACCACCTGTGCTTCAACAGCCCCCCAGGACATAGTGGTGTGGGCCCAAGGGTAAGCATCTCGGCCCTGCAGCAGGTGCTGCTGACGCTGCAGGCCTGGGGACCACACTTTGGGAGCCACTGTTCTAGTTCTTTACTCAGGTAGCGGATCCATCAGTGTGTTTCCATATGGTATTAAAATAAATAAGGAAAAACAAACGAAAGGAGAGACAATATTCAGAATGTGTTGTGAACCCAGAACAGGATTAAAGCAAGTCACTGTTCAAATAAGGTGCAAGAAAACATCCCAGAGTCACGTATTCAGCTACTGTAGGTGCCAAGCACAGGGCCAGAGTGGTGACCACAACAGACCTAGCCCTGGCAATCATGGATCTACAGTATCCATTCTGATACTCTCCCCCATTCTGATGCTTTTTACAAAATAATCATATCCACCACATGCTTTCATGTATCTTTTAATCCTCTCATGATGTCCTGGTTGTAGGACTACTATGCCCATTTTACAGACGAAGAGACTGAGGCACAGCTACTGGGAGTTGGAGCTAAGATGTACAACCGGAGCCACCTATTCCCAAACCCTTTGCTTCACCTCCACCAGTATCACCTTCCCTCCCAACCTCTTCTCCTTTTAGCCTCCAACCCTGGTGCTTATTACTCAAACAAGCACATCCCTCCATGGACACCACAAACATTTCATAGCAGCAAGTGAGGATCAGCAGAGGTTCCCATGCCCATTATTACTAATAAAGGAAATAACAAAGGTTAATGGAACAAAAAAACACAACAGGTTCTCCAAACTTATGGTTGCTGGCAGGGGGCGGGGGAAGGATGGGGAGAAGGGACAGTTAGCGAGCTTGGGATGGACATGTACACACTGCTATATTTAAAATGGATAACCAACAAGGACCTATTTTATAAGACAGGGAAATATCCCAATACAAAATAAGAAGTCTTTTTAAAACAAACAAACAAACCAAGAGTGCCTCTTCAAATAAAGAAAATCCCCTTGCCAAAAAAAATTTTTGTTAATTAAAATTAAATGGATAACCAACAAGGACCTACTGTACAGCACAGGGCACTCTCTTCAAGGTTATGTGGCAGCCTGGATGGGAGAAGAGTTTAGGGGAGAATGGATACATGTATATGGATGGCTGAGCCCCTTTGCTGTTCTCCTGAAACTATCACAACATTGTTAATCAGCTATACTCCAGGATCAAATAAAAAGTTTAATTTTAAAAAAAAGTTTTAAAAAAGGATATAGCAAGTTCTGGAAGGTCAGAAACTGGGTAACCCCCTCACAGAACAAGTTCTAGGTCTGTACGCAAGTCTCGTTTAAGACGAATCTGTCGGTTTTATTCTTAAGATCAGACTTCGCCCTCCTGCAAACGCTTGTATAAAAATACTTTAAAATTGGTTTAAAATTATATAATACTTTACGCACAGACCTAAAATGAGAACAGAACTTAACAGCATGAATATTATTTACTGGCAGGTGGGCGATGAAATTGCGTTTTCCTTCATTGCTCCATGGAGGGGGCGGGGTGGGCCTCTTAAATAGTGTTGTTGGGGGAAGGGCTGCTAATACCCGAGTTCCAGGTCCAACCTGAGTAAAGAGCACCTTATAGGAAGACCCAAGAATGTTCCCAAGCTGAAAAGAAGATAAAGCCGCCTCTGACCCAAGAGAGACGACAAAACTTGATCCGTATTTAACTCTGGAATTTCGCGCTTCAGAGCTGGGATCTCTCTCGCATTAGCTGCCTTAAATAAGTAGCTTCCAAAAGCACAATTCATTCCAAGATAAAGTCTCAGCTTTTCAGAGGAAAAAAAGTTACTTATCTTCATCTTTCCTGGGCACTGGCACCATCTCTGGCTCCCTACATCCCTGGGGTGTTAAGAATTCACTAGTAGATCGATAGCGAGCCGGAAGCAGCTGAATAGCACAGGGAGCTCAGCTTGGTGCTCTTCGATGACCTAGAGGGCTGGGATGTGAGGGTGGGTGGGAGGCTCAGGAAGGAGGGGATATATGTATACCTATAGCTGATTCACATTGTTGTCCAGCAGAAACCAGCGCAACACTGCAATGCAATTATCCTCCAGTTAAAAAGAAAAACTCAACAGTAGGGCCACCAAAGTCCTTGTTAGCCCCAAACTGCTGGGCTTTTCAAGATGTTAAAACCAGGACAGGGCCAGGCAAACAGGGACATCTGGTCACCCTACCCAGACAAGGACTAACGCCCGGTGGTTTTTGAACACCTGGATTCCTCTCCTGGAATGTTCCTTGTCTTCCTCTATGCTCCCAGGAAGTGAGGGAGAAGGGAGAAAGAAGAAAGACAGAAACTGTTGGGGAAGGGAAGGGGATGTAATCTAACAGCAAAGCTGAGCAGGGGTCTACTGCTCAACTCTCAGGAGTCGCCCAGGACGGCCACAGCAACTGTCCTAGGCCTGCGGTCTCCATCCTGCGTCGGACCCTTTGGCTCAGAAGAAGGAGAAGGGGCGGGGCAGAGAAGCTAATTATACACTTTGAAACTCCCTCACCTTGTCACCCACAAAGGAAGGAACCAAGGGAGAGGAAGACAATTTTACCTCAGACCAAAGAGAATAGAAAAATAGGTCAAGTGGCCATGTATTTCTCCTCCCCGCCCACAACTTAAAGCTTCCAGAGAGAAAGGAGAACGCAAATGGGCTTCCAAAGGGGAAAGGGGGAGGGGAGGGATAAATTAAGGCTTTGGGATTGAGATAAACAGACCACTATATAAAAAATAGGCAAACAGCAAGGACCTGCTGTACAGCCCAGGGAACTGTATTCAATAGTTTATAATAATCTATAAGGGAAAAGACTCTGAAAAAAAATACATATGCATAACTGAATCTTAAAGCTTTAAGCTGTATATCTGAAACTAACAACACTGTAAATCAATTGTATTTCAATTTAAAAGAAAAGGGTGCACGCTCAGATTAATAAATCCAAACCAGCCAGTCAACAGAGGGGCCCTTCTCTCCCACTCCTACCCAGAGAGCCTGGTTTCTCGACAACGTTTCCAAAATAGAACGTAAGGAGAAGAAAGTACTCTCCAATGTGATGGTTCATGCATTTTGGAGCTTTCTCTGTAACAGGAAACTGGGCTGAGCATTTCTCATGCCTGATCCCCTGTGACCTCCTCGAGAGTCTGCCCAGGAACATGAACTCAGAAGCAATATCCTCATCAACTGCATGAGGAAACCGAGGCTCTGATGCTCAAGGCCGCTCGTGAGTCATCTGAACCCAGGCCTGGCTGACCTAAAGCTCACAGTGCTCTCCCTCACCTCTGTTATATTTCACGGTACCACCTGCATCCTTTTATGAGGAGCTGAGTTAGCATCCCTGGAAATGTATAAACTGGGGTTTCAGGATGAACGATAGACCCCATATCTCTGGACTGATTCCACCTTCCTAGCGGTGCCTTCCATTGTTGAAGGACTGCATGTGTGTGCTTGCTACTGGGCGAGCAATGGGGCGGGGTGTCCATAAGCTCCAGGTACCCAACAGATATCAAGCCTGAATATTCACTGGAAAGGGACTGATGCTGAAGCGACGATACTTTGGCCACCTGAAGTGAAGAGCCAACTCACTGGAAAAGACTCTGATGCTGGGAAAGATTGAGGGCAAGAGGAGAAGGGGGTGGCAGAGGATGAGATGGCTGGACGGCCTCACTGACTGAGTGGACATGAATTCGAGCAAACTCCGGGAGATAGTGCAGGACAGGGAAGTCTGGCGTGCTATACAGTCCATGGGGTCACAAAGAGTCAGACATGACTTAGCTACCGAACAACAACCCAACAGATGTCCCCTCAAAAGCCCCAGGGGAAGACTCCACTCTCAAGGGGCCACTGCTCCCCGATTTCTCTAGCACTAACACTTCAGAGATCTTCTTTGGTCTATTAACTTCATGTATACACATGCCTCCCATCATCCCACCATCCGAACCTAAAACCCACTGAAAACCTAAAACATGGGTACACAGGTGAATCAGATCCCTATAATTTGGAAAATGGGTAAAGAGGGACATTTTTGTCATTCATTGGACAAACATTTATGGAGTACCTACTTTGTGCCAAATGTGCTGGGGTGGCAGTGGGGAAAAGGGTGGTGGGCAAAGGTCTCACAGCCTCAGAGGTCGACTTTTTATTGCCGAGGCACCGAACCAAAGCACCCCTCTCCATCAGAGACCTTCTTCTGCCACACTGGAGATCCCACTCCATTGCTAGACTTCAAACCAGAGCAGGCACATAGCTTCATATGACATCCTCACCCCTTCTAATTTCTCTGACTGGCACTTACTGCTATCACTTCTGCTACTCTCCACACATCCACAACCCTTTATGCTAAACCCTTGAGGCCAGACGCACTTTGGAGCTTAGAACACGCTGCTTTTAAAGGGATCACAGGATGGGAATGCAAAATGGCACAACCACTTTGGAAAACAGTTTGGCATTCTCTTACAAAGCTAAACACATTCTTACCACATAACCCAGCAAACCTACTCCTGGGTACTTATCTGAGAAATAAAATGTACATTCCCAAATGTTCCCACTAAAACCCATCTACCAATGTTTGTAGCAGCTCTATTCATAATCGCCCAAACTGGAAACACCCAAAATGTCCTGGGAAATGGAAGAATGCACTCTGCTCCAACCATCCCATGGAATACGACTCAGCACTCAAAAGAATGAATAAATGATACACACAACAACATGAGTGAATCTCAAAGGCTGCGTCCTGTCTGATTCTATTTATATGACCTCCTAAAAAAGGCAAAACTGTAAGGATAGAAAGAGTCTTCTCAGATAGCTCAGTGGTAAAGAATCCGCCTGCCAATGCAGAAGCCTCGATCCCTGGATTGAGAAGATCCTCTGGAGAAGGAAATGGCAACCCACTCCAGTATACTTGCCTAGGAAATCCCATGGACAGAAGAACCTGGTGGTCTACAGTCCATGGGGTCGAAAAGAGTCGGACACAACTTTGTGACTAGACAACAGCAATAAGGATGGAAAAAAGATCAGGGCTTGCATAGTGGGATGCTGACTCAGAGAGGACCAGGGGATATTCCAGGTTGATGAAATTATTCCCTATTTTGATTCTGGTGTTGGCTACATGACTGCATGCATCTGTCAAAACTCAGAACTATATGCTTAAAAGGGTGAATTTCACTGGAAGTAATTTATATTGAATACTTCAATAAACCTGGTTTTTGAGAAAAAGAAAAAAAAAAAAAGGATGCATCTATGATGTGACCTGGATACTCCAACTATAACTTGTGGACAAACAGCATGGTCAATCCCTGGAGGCTTGTTAGAAAAGACCCCACCCCAGTGACTTCATGGTGCAATGGTAGCCTGTCTGACTCCAGCGTGCGTGCTAAGTTGCTACAGTTGTGTCTGACTCTGTGACCCCATGGACTGTAGCCCACCAGGCTCCTCCGTCCATGGGATTCTCCAGGTGAGAATACTGGAGTGGGTTGTCATGCCCTCCTCCAGGGGAATCTTCCTGACCCAGGGATGGAACCCACGTCTCTTATGTCTCCTGTACTGGCAGGTGAGTTCTTCACCATTGAGTCACCTGGGAAGCCCCATCTGACCTCAAACCCCACTCCAAACTTGCTGGACAAAACTCACCATTTTAACAAGGCAATCCTCACACTCAGTTAAGTCTAGAAAGTACTACAATGTATATAAATAACACTTGCAGTGGGATGGCTGGAGCAGCACCCCAGAATCAAGCATACCTACCATTTCTTCAGTAAAATATACCAAAATGCACACCACGCTAAGTCGCTTCAGTCATGTCCAACTCTTTTCAACCCTATGGACTGAAGCCTGCCAGGCTCCTCTGCCCATGGGATTCTCTAGGCAAGAATACTGGAGTGGGTTGCCATATCTTCCTCCAAGGGATCTTCCCAATCCAGGGAGTGAATCTGCACCTCCATGCCTCCTGCATTGGCAGGTGGGTTCTTTACCACTAGCACCATCTGGGAAGCCCAAAATGCACACCAAGTAGGATCAATGAAGACCGTAAATTAAGAGTAGACATTGGGGTCAGCTCCAGGTAGGTTTTTAACTCCTCAATGAGCTGATCTTTTATTTGTCAGCATTTGGGGATTGTGGAGGGGGAAAAAGAAATCCCAAGGGAAAAGTCACACTAATATCTACTCCACAGAGTTTTGCTCTTCTGGAAATATCTGCCACACTGATCTAGGAGAAGAATCAGATAGCCATTCTCCCTTGCCCTTCTAGCACAATCTACTTTTCTGAGTGGGCCAAGGCTCTGATAATATGCTCCAACATCTCCCAGGGCGTCGACGTCTGCTTCTGATACAGAACATTCCTCTTTAGAGAGTTTTTTATTAAAAAAAAAAAAGTGGGCATCTGATGTGAGGGCACTCTGGGTTTCTCACTGAGATTCCCGAAAATAAAGGGTGAAAACCTGGGATCCTGCATGTGCTTCAGGAGAAGGAGCAGGATAAGACAGAGACCAGAGTCTGCGGCT
Source organism: Bos taurus (assembly GCF_002263795.3). Lineage (NCBI taxonomy): Eukaryota > Metazoa > Chordata > Mammalia > Artiodactyla > Bovidae > Bos > Bos taurus. The sequence goes on along the minus strand of NC_037334.1, from coordinate 12,148,133 downwards.
CTTGCCATGGCCCACATTCCTACACAGTGCTCAGGGGACGATCTGCTGGCATCAGCAGGGCTGGAGGAAGATGACATTCACACTGGCGCCGGGAAGAGCGTCAGGAGTGAGTGGCATTAATTGGGGGCTTGAGGAAGGTTGACAGATGCACCTTATTGAGCTGACAGATTTGAGCTCTTTAGAAGTCATCATCAGAGCCCGTCACAGCCATATTTAAATCAGCCTTCCCATCCACGAGAACACGGAACCCAGGTGTGTGGTCCAGACAGCTCTGCTGACTGGACTCCTTCGAGAGTGAAGGAAACCAATGGAAACCCGAACATCAAAGATTTCCATGTGGGTTTTCTGACTTAGGAAGAGAAAAATGAAATTCCTGAGAATCTCTTTAAATCTGCTGGCTTCAAGCTGAAGCTGCCGAGGACAGTGGGGTGCGGAAATGGAGCTTGGGGCGGGGTGGTGGATCACAGTGGCAAAGTGCCCATGAGCATGGAGAATGCAAGGTTGCACCCTCCGCCAGCGTACCATGCTGGAATTTGCATGTGGAGGTAACGCTTAGGCCCTAGGAGCCCACAGCCAAGTTCATGGGATTCGTAATGACTCCTCCTTCACATGACAGTGAGAAATCTGCTTTGCCCACTCACCTGTGACCCTCAGTAAATGCTACTTCCAAGTACACGTCATCCGCTCTTAGGTACAAACTCAAAGAGAAACGCCTTCCCCACAAAGTTCCACCAAAGACACACACAAGAATGATCCCAGCACCACAGTCTGGAAATTACTCAAATGGCCCTCAACCATAGAACCGAGAGCTACACTGCAGAGAGTCAACAATAAAGTAGCACACAGTGTTGAGAAGGAAAACCAACAATGACCTGAAGTGACATGGATCCATCTCACAGACAGATTGTTGAGCGGGGAAAAAAAAAAAGCCAGACACAGAGGAACACAGCCTCTGACTCCATTTCCAGGAGGCTTAAAAGGAGTCCAAATGAACCCATGGGGTCAGAAGTCGGGGTAGCGGTAACCCTTGTAGGGGGATTAACTGGAAGGGGGCAGGAGGGGACTTTTGGGGAGCTGGTCACTTTCTTTTCCTTGGCCCAGATGCTAATGGCATGAATGTTCACTTACTAAGCTGGACTTGACTTGGGTACTTTCCTCTCTCTATATAAACACAGGAAAATATATACATATATGTAAGTCATTACTTTTAAAGTTCTAAATAAGTACTTAAACACATTTTTGAATGGCAGAAATATTTGGATACTCAAGTCAATGTTCTGCCCCGGTACCCTGACTCCTCATGTTTCCATACATCCCATCTCTTTGCACTGGCCCAGATTTCCTTACCCAGCCCCCATCTCTCTGTCCCCTCCCCTCTCATCCTCTCTCCTTCCCCCCGCTCCTCCCCAGAAAGCTCAGTCCTGGATGATTCTGCTTGGGGACAGATTAGGGGAGTGGAGAGCTCTCCCCTTTGACCCTTTGAGAGTGGGACTGTATAATGTGTTTGCTGCCTCGGGGAACAGAAACTGACAGCAAACAGCAAAATGCACAAACTCATCACGAAGCTCCTGAGAGCATGAAAGCCAGAGAAAACCTCTCAAGGACCGAATGCTCTCAGGTCACCTGCATCTCTCTTTTAAGATTCCTCCTTCCAAAGGACTGTTGCCATCCCCTCCCCAACAGTCCTCTGATCTGCAGGATTCAAGCTGGACTGGGGTGAGCTAAGGACACATTTGGACTCCCACCTTCTTCCTTTCCTCTTAGAAGACTCTAAATACAGGCTCCGGAAGGCAATCTAAAACCATTTTCAACCCGGAAACCTGTCAGCCCAGTGAATCCTTCCTGGGCACCTCCGACTTATCTGATCCTGCACACACTGACATCTTGCCATTCTCTGTGCCCTCCTACTCCTCCAGGGATTGAGAGGAGACAGGCAGAGTGAATACAAGACGCCGGACCATTTCAACAGATCATCACAAGGTTGAAACTTGGGAGGCAAAGACCTGGCTCCTGCCTGGGGCACCCATCAAAATGACATCATGATTAGTGGTACACCCCTCCCAAAAGACAGCCGCTGAACCTCTGAATTTTCACCACCCTCCAAGTAGACTGTTCACACACACTCCAAAAGCTCAGAGCCCTCTGTTGCAGTTTCGGCGCCCAGAAGCCCAAATCCTGCTCAAAGTGGATCCACCAGCCAACATGTTCCTCCAATAAGCAACCCCAGGACTACCCAGGGCTCAGCCTTGTAGGGTGTATAACAGTCAAAACCATATGCAAAGAGGATGGGGGGATCATCAGTGAAGCCCAGGGACCCAGCCAGTCCTGTTCCTGTTCATTTTTACACTGAGGGCAGCCAGTTGGAACTCAGCCGAGGAGCGGCACACTTGGGCACGGCACGGTGTCCGGCCAGCCTGGGGAGCAGGGTGCATTCCCCCGACTTGGAATCTGGGTCATGCTTAGATAACTGCTAGAAAGCCCGACTAATTACCCATCCTTGCCTGCCTACATCTCAACAGATGTTAAGCCCTCCTCAAGGTTTATTTCAAGCAGGCACGAATTTAAAGAAACACGGGGGGATCTGCATTTTAATAGCATCTCCACAGAGGGAAATCTGGACTCCACCTTCTTCCTCTGGAGCTTTAATTTAAAAAAAAAAAAAAAAAGGCATTTACCTGCCCGAGATGTCCACATGGAGGCTGACTCTCCTGGTGTCCCCTCCTGGGTCTCTAGGGTGGAAGAAGCCGATTCCAACCCAAGGCCTGACACGGCACCCCAGGAAGGACCTGGCACCTCATTTTCTCTTGTCCTGTCTTTCTTATGGAAGTGGCCCATCCTGGGTCTTTCAGGTCAGGGCCCCAGATGGGGCAAACTGGGATGTATCCTACACCCCGAAAGATGATGAGATCCCTAATCAGTGGCAGAAGGCAATGGAACCTGCAGACATGGGGGAGAATAAATGCCCCTCATCCCTTCCCAGCCAGCGGCCCACTAGGGAATATTCATTCTGGCCAGTGCTGGCCCCTCCGTATGAAGGCCATATGCTCTCATACTGGCTCTTGGCCCTGGGAGCCCCTAGGTCCCCTCCTTGAGAGGGCGGCCCCCAACCTCGGGGCCAGCAGAGGTGGAGAGGCCTGAGAGCTGAGACTGGGCCCGGCTCTAGAGATAACCGTGGACTCTGGTGAGGGGCGGCTAGGGAAACCCAGCCAAGGCCTTCCCCCGCCCCGGTCCTTCCCTTGCCCCGGCCAGAGCACCCAGGCCCTGGCCGGGTCCATGCTCATTCCGGAGAACTCTGACCCACCCGGAACTGGCTCTAAAGGCCCCTGTACGACCCCCAGGGCCCAGCCCTCCTTCCGAAATCGGTCCTTAGAAGGAATCCACTCCCCCTGGCACCCCCCAACCCCAAGCCTGCACAGTAGCTCAACCCAGATCGGGGTGGAGAGACGCTCCGCACTCCTCCCTGGTGCCCCCTCTCCCACCCCCTGGAAGACCCCCCCCACCACCACCTCCCATCAACCCCCGGGTCTCTCTCCCAGCCTGGAAGAGGGGAAGCGGAGGGAGGAGGGGGAGGCGCAGCTGCCGGGGGTTCGGGGCAAAGGATATGGCCATTCGGTGATCTTTTTGGCGTATTTTCTCACCACGTTGTCCTCGCTGAAGAGGAATAGAGACCGGTTGACCGTGAGGCAGTTCTGTCGGACGGGGATGGGGTTGTAGAGGGCCATGGTCCGCGCTCTCTGCGCCATTGACTGCTTGTACATCCTTTGCGCCCCGGGCTGCCCGCCCTGCCGGCTGCCCCCGGCTCCTCGCCCGCCTCCGGCGCCCACGACCACCCCGGCGGCTGCCCCGGAGCCTCCTCCCCCGTAGCGGGCCGGCATCTCGTCTCCGAAGCGGGCCATTCTGCAAAGAGCAAAGGGCTCCGGGTTACGCTGCGGCGAACGATGCGGAAGGCGCCGCCGCCGCCGCCGATGCTGTGAAGACGGCGGCCGGAGCTGCGACTGCGGAGACGCTCCACGGCCCAGCCCATCGGGCGGCGGCGGCTCGGCGCCTCGGGTCGGGGGCTCACAAGGCGGCTGCCCGGCCCCAGCCGGGGATAGCAGCAGCTCGGGACATCTTCCTGGCTGACCCCGGAGAAGGAGGGGCTGGAGGAGGGTGCGGGGGCGGGGCGCGGGGGCCGGGGAAGGGGGGAGGGGAGAGAGAAGCGAGGCAAAAAATAACCGAGGAAGGAATCCAGGCAATCCCCAATCCACCCACTCCGGAAAAAAAAAAAAGGGAGGGGGGGAAGGCAGTTTAAAAAAAAAAAAACGCACACCCCCTTTAAGACTCGAAGGATTTGCAAAGGACTCCCCCCGGGACGCAGTGGAAGCTTCAAATCCCCTCCGGGGTCCGGGTCAGGCTGGCATCTTGCAAAAGCAGTGCGCTCGGCCCATTAAAACAATTTTTATTAAAAAAAAAAAAAAAAAGCAAGTCTTTCCTGGGGGGAAGGGGAAAGGCAGCCCCCAAATTAAAAAAGAAAAAAAAAAAAGAAACAACCCTTTCTGTTTTGAGTTCCTAGACCTTAAAAATGCTGAAAGATCTGTAGCCAAAAAATTAAATTAAGAGTATTAAGGGGAAAGGAAAGAAGGGGAAGGGGGAGGGAAACACTCCGAAGAGGTCTTAAGGAGTCTTGAAGCCGCAGGGTCCCGGTGATTTTTTTTCCTTCCTGAATCACCAGCGGCTGCCTCTTCTGCCCAAGGAGGAGTGTGAATGTGCGTGTGCGCGCAGCGTTTCACTCAACCGTGCCTCATCTTGGGGTTAAATTGCAGCAATGAAATCCTGAAAATTCCCAACAAGAGGGGGAAAAAAAAAAAAAACGAGAGAGAGAGCGCGAGAGGGGGAGAGGGATGCGCGGTTCTCTTAGCCGCTCAATAGCTGCTCCGGATGCTGCAATGCCTAGTGTCCACCACCCCTCTCCCCGCCCCAATGCCTCCTCCTCCTTCTTCTCTAGATTTTGCTAAAATAAGACTGGTGTGGAAGGATGGCGGGGGGAAGAGGAAAGAAGTGGGGGAAACGGGCGCAAAGGTCTGAACCACTGGCCAGCGAAGCTCCAAAGAGGAGCGTTTGATGAGTTTAACCGGAGAAAGACCCACCCCAAGTGGGGGACACATGATGGCCTGCGACCAATCGCGGAGGCGCGAGGGGACCTGGCTCCGCGGAGTTTTGTGGGGGAGAGAGGGGACAGCCGGATGGTCGGGTGGCAAGGGGGAAGTTGGGACGAGAGATTTCTCCTCCCTTGGGAGGAAACCTTGTTTTCCAACGGGTTCCATTTCGGTTGCAGACAGCCGGACGCTCCCAGCATCTTGCAAGGAGAAGGAGGGAGGAAGAAACTTACAGACAGAGAAGGATGGAAATGCAAGTCTAGGGTCCTCTACCCAAATTTGCTCTATTTAGCAATACACCAATTTGAAAAACGGGGAGCATGGTTTGATGATACTTCTGCGAAAGTTTCAAATCACCCAGGCCCTGCAAACTGGAATGAAATATTGACCCCTGTCTTCGGAAAGACCCTCAGGGGTGTCAAATCTGAATGGCCAGGAGCAGATAACTAACCAGGTCCTGCTTGGCTGGATAAAGGTCTGGCTTATGTGTGTCCCATGGTGTTTGCTTCCCTCCAGAGCCACTACAGGGCCTTTTTTATATTGTGAAACTGAAAACACACAGAAAAATACCCAGAGCATAAATACACAGTTTAAGAATTTGCTGTGAAACAAACACACATGAAACCAACACCCAAGTTCAGATGGAAAGGGCACCTTGCTGCCTCTCTGGAAACAGACATATACCCATTCTCCTCAGCAATGTAACCACATCCTGACTGTATGGTATTAATAACTTTGCTATTCTTTATACTTTTACTACTTTACTGTGCATTCCTAAACAATACAGTTCCACTTTGCATCTCCTTAGATTTTCTATGAGTATGTGTGTGTGTGCTACATCATTTCGGTCTTGTCTGACTCTTTTGCAACCCTAAGGACTGTTGCCTGCCAGGCTTCTCTGTCCATGGGATTCCCCAGGCCAGAATACTGGAGTGGGTTGCCATTTCCTTCTCCAGGGGATCTTCCCAATCCAGGGATCGAACCTGAGTCTTTTATGTCTCCTGCATTGGCCTTCAGGTTCTTTACCACTTGTGCTAGCTGGGAAGCCCCTTATATGAATATAATCATCAGTATATGCTCTATGATGTCTGATTTCTTTGGTTCAACATTATGTCTTTGACATAGAGAAGACTGTAGTTGCCAAGGTGGGTAGAGGGTAGGTGGCAAAGGGGAGGACTGTGAGTTTGGGATAAGTGTATGCAAACTATTATATACAGAATGGATGAACAAGATCCTACTGTATAGCACAGAGAACTATACAGTTCATAAACCATAATGGAAGAGAATATGAAAAAGAATGTATGTGTTTATATATACACACACACACACACACACATATATATATAAAACTGAATCACTTTGCTGTATGGCAGAAATTAACACAACATTGTAAATCAACTGTAATTCAATGAAATAAGATTTTTTAATTGTCTTTAAGATTCATCTACTTTTGTCACATGTAACTGCAACTGATCGCATTTTCACTGCTGTATAGTATTTCCGTGAAAGAATAGCCAGTATCTGTTTACCCATTATCTTCTTGATACATATCTAAGTTGTTTCCAGTTGAGGCTCTTAAACAAATTCCTGCTTTGAGTAATCCTGGTTCCTATAAGTATACATTTCTATAGGAAGAGCCTTAAGCATGGAATTTCTGGGTCCCAAGTAGCATATCTTCAGATTTGTAATATGTCATTAAACTGTCTTCCAAAGTGGTTTCTTTCTACCAAGAAACCACTGAATTTTCACAAAAGCAATATATCAACTGGAAGGCAGGGGTGAGGGAGGAGAAAGGGAAGAGGATGAAGAAGATAAATATTTTTCCAAGCTTCAGCTGGTCGAATCCTAGTTAGTGCTCTCCCATCAGTATCTGTATCAGTATTGTATCAGATACTGTTTCAGTATCTCCAGGAGGAGAAGGGAACAGAGGATAAGATGGTTGGATGGCATCTCTGACTCGACAGACATGAGTTTGAGCAAGCTCCAGGAGTTGGTGTTAGACAGGGAAGCCTGGCACCCTGCAGTCCATGGGGTCAGAAAGAGTCAGATAGGACTGAGTGACTGAACTGAACTGAACATCAGTATTTGAGTTCATTTGAAACACACTAGAAAAGGTGACTTTACATAAATTCTCCATTCTGTGCCTGTGGGTAAGACTTTACAGGTTGCTTGTAGCACTTTCGAGATTTTCTGTCTTGTCAAGGTATGGACAAAATGATTAAACCAAGAGTGATCAGAGTTGCAAGGAAATGGGTTGTGTAGGATTCTCAGTAAGCATTGAAGATTTTTCTACTTAATGTTTCAGAATTCAAAGGCAAATAGTTAATATGCACTGAGAAGTAATCTCACATGCATGGATGTAAATAGCCAGTCATATAAGAAGGCTGCACTGCAAAGCGAACTTATGCACATAATTTGTTACGATGGACTTTTCTGAGAAGACAGTTGAGTTTCATAGCATAAGCATTACTACAGGGATTTCTAAAGATCCCAGAGCTTTTCAGAAAAGAGTTAACTCCTCACTGGGAAAGTCCTTACTAAGATGAAGCATCTACAAGTCTTCATAGAAGTCCCACTTTACAGATGGAAATACTGAGGCTAAGAGAGAATTTTAAAATATGCCCAGGTCACTAATGGGTCTGAAACTACTTCTGCCTCTATTGGGTGGAGAGAATTTGATAGAAACACTTTGGAAAACTGGCCATTTTTTCCAATGCTGAACATCTGAATACCCTGTGACCCAGGATTGGCACTCCTGGGTATATACGCAAGAGGAATGAGGATGTAAGTCCACTCCCTGGGATGTGAATAGCATCATTTTCATACTAGTTAAAGACTGGAAACTTCCCAAATGTCTACCAATAGCAGAATAGGTCAATGCACTGTGGAGTGTTTGCACAAGGAGCCCTCTGCAGCAATAATGACCAGTTGGCAGCCACACACAAGTGCTTGGATGAGTCTCACACACACCATTTTGTGCCAGAGGAGCCAAGAGTACAATAGAACATGGTGTGGAACCTCTGTTATATAAAGTTCAAAATGGGCACAATGAATCCATGCTGTTAGAAGTCAAAGTAGTAGTCACTCTGGAGGGCTGGGGAGAAACTGGCACAAGGGGTGCCTTCTGGAAGCTTCTTGATCTGAGTGGTAATGATATGGGTGTATTCACTTTGTAAATACTGTGCATTTGGTAAGATTTCATTAAGCTGCACCTATGAGTTGTATGGTTTTCTATGTGTCCTCCAGCTCAATAGAAAATGTTTGGAATGCTTCTGAATGTAGATTTCAGGGAGCACTACTCATTATAGTGATCTGTGATAGTTCTCCTTGTGGACTTGAACTACGAAGTCCTACAACAAACTTTGGCAGCCTTTTCAACCAGAAGACAAAGAGAAATCTTCCTAGATGCCCTGACCCAAGTCTAGACAGGAAACAAGCTGGCTGCTTGTCAGAACTGCCTGCAAAGTGTTGTAAAACTTTTGAGTCCTGGGCCTTCCTTCTGCCCTGACTTTCATTCAGCCAGTCTATAGGGGTACATCTAGGTTTGCTAATCACTGCTCTGGAACATACAAACTTACTATTCCTATCTTGCCATTATCTAGAGTTATCAAAGCAAAGAGGAACTAAAGAGCCTCTTGATGAAAGTGAAAGAGGAGAGTGAAAAAGCTGGCTTAAAACTCACTGTTCAAAAAACTAAGATCATGGTATCCAGTCCTATCACTTCATGGCAAATAGATGGGGAAAAAAGTAGAAACAGTGACAGACTTTATTTTCTTGGACTCCAAAATCACAGCAGATGATGACTGCAGCCATGAAATTAAAAGACACTTGCTCCTTGGAAGACAAGCTATGACAAACCTAGACATCATATTAAAAAGCAGAGACCATCACTTTGCTGACAAAAGTCTATATAGTCAAAGCTATGGTTTTTCCAGTAGTCATGCAGTGATGTGAGAATTGGACCATAAAGAAAGCTGAGCACCAAAGACTTGATGCTTTTGAACTGTGGTGTTGGAGAAGACTCTTGAGAGTCCCTTGGACTGCAAGGAGATCCAACCAGTCCATTCTAAAGGAGATCAGTCCTGGGTGTTCACTGGAAGGACTGATGCTGAAGATGAAACTCCGATACTTTGGTCACCTGATGTGAAGAGCTGACTCATTGGAAAAGACCCTGATGCTGGGAAAGATTGAGAGCAGGAGGAGAAGGGGGTGACCGAGGATGAGATGGTTAGATAGCATTACTGACTGAATGGACATGAATTTGAACAAACTCTGGGAGATGGTGAGGGACAGGAAAGCCTGGTGTGCAGCAGTTCATGGGGTTGCAAAGAGTCAGACATGGCTTAGTGATTGAACAATAAGAATTATCAATGGTGGCAATGCTGGCATTTTTGATGTAACAGTTTTTGGCATTCACGTGTCTGGTACATCCTGGGCTGTTCAGCACCCCTGGCATATGTCCAATGTAGGGTCAGTGGCATCCCAGTCTTGTGAAAAGCAAAAATACCCCCACTCATTTCCAAATCTACCCTCCCCCTGTCAAAGTGGCAGAAGAGTCTATGCTTTCATCTCACCAGATGGTATTCCCAAAGCTTGCTCAACTCTAAAGTTTGACATGGTGGAGTTCCTCTCTCTTTCCTCAGAAACTTCCAAAGTCTTTCAACCCTCTCAATTGCTCCATTTCCCTTTTCTGGAAAGAACTCAACTCACATACGCTAAAGTGTGACAGGGATCTAATGGGTTCACTTTTCAAAGACCAAAAATTTCTATATAGCCAAAGGAATGAATCTCTAATATTGGAATCTTACATACCATCCAGCAAATGGAAGTGAATGGGCAAGAAATCATCATAGACTCCTCAAATTAGTGCAGTAGGTAGTTCCTTGTCCTCTTTCCACCATTAATCCAAATTAGTAAACACTGACCCAGTAGAAAGATTTAGAAACTCATTAGCATTGCAGACAGAAGCAGTTTAATAGTGGGCCTCTAAAAATCAGTCTTAGCCACTGGTTCTAATCTTTAACACATTTGCAAGCTGGAGACTTAATTTATCAATCAGCAGCAGCACTACCAGACTGGCTTTGAGAATTATATTCAATTGAACAGTGCAGGCATCTCTGAAATAAATGCCCTAAATAAATAACTGCAAATTGCATTCATTTGGCTGCTAAAACAATTATCAACTAATCCAGTCATTTTGAGTTGCAAGAATGGATCAGCCAAAAGACATTTGGTCTCCAACTTCTGGTCTGGATACTCATTGGGAGTGAGTACCAAGATCTTTGGGAGTTGAAGGGTAAAAACACAAAACCCAAATCTGATAATCTAGACATTTCCAGGTCATGATATAGGCAGTCAAGAGTGAATCCAGAGATGAAATATGGCTGTCACTCCAGGCATAACATTGCATAGCAGTATTTCCAAAAACAAATGAGATAGAGTCAAATTCTGGATGCAGACTCAGGTAAAAATCATAGCTCTAACACTTCCTAGCTGTGAGCTCTTGGAAAAGTGCTTAACCTCTCTGAACCTCAGTTTCTTTGTGTAAAATGGAGACATGACACCTTGCACCACAGATTACTGTAAGGATTAATTAAGACCAAGCCAGTAAGCATGCACAATGACTAATATATAATAAGCAATCCAAGAATGATGGTAAATAGATTTTTTTTTTAATCACCAGAGTCTGGAGAGATTGTCCATGTTCATGGATAGGAAAACTCGACACTAATAAAAGACAGTTATCCAAAATACTAAAAGAATTCTTAAGACTCAACAGTAAGAACACAAACCTGATTTTTAAATGGGTCAAAGATCTCAAAGGACACCTTGCCAAAGAAGATATACAAATGGCAGATAAGCATGTGAAAAAATTCCCCACCTGGTATGTCATCATGGAAATGCAACCTAAAGCAACGAGACACTGCTACAGACTTATCAGAATGGCTAAAATCCAAAACCCTGACGGCACCAGACACTGGTGAGGATGTGGAGCGACAGGTACTTTCACTCACTGCTGGCAGGAATGCCAGTGGTCCAGCTACTTTGGTTTCTTAGAAAACTAAACTCACTCTTGTCATACAATCCAGCAACAGCCCTACTTGGTATTTACCCAAAGGAGTTGAAAACTATGTCCATACAAAAACCCGCACACAGTTGCTCATATCAGCTTTATTCATAATTGCCAAAACTTGGAAGAACCAAGACATCCATCAGTACATGAGTGGATAAACTGTGGTATATCCAGACAATGGAATGTTGCATGCATGCGTGTGTGGTCAGTCACTTCAGTCATGTCCAACTCTGCAATCCCGTGGACTATAGCCCACCAGACTCCTCCGTCCATGGGATTCTCCAGGCAAGAATACTGGAGTGGATTGCCACGCCCTCCTCCTCCAGGGAATCTTCCTGACCCAGGGATCAAACCCACATCTCCTGCATTGCTGGCAGATTCTTTACCCACTGAGCCACCTGGGAAGCCCCAATGTAATATCATTCAGTGTTAAAAGAAATGAGTTATCCAAGCCATGAAAAGATATGGTTGAAACTTAAATTCATATTACCAAGATAAGAGGCTGTGCATATTGTATGATTCTAACTATACAACATTCCGGAGAAGGCAATGGCACCCCACTCCAGTACTTCTTGCCTGGAAAATCCCATGGACGGAGGAGCCTGGTAGGCTGCAGTCCATGGGGTCGCTGAGGGTTGGACACGACTGAGCGACTTCACTTTCACTTTTCACTTTCATGCACTGGAGAAGGAAATGGCAACCCACTCCAGTGTTCTTGCCTGGAGAATCCCAGGGACGGGGGAGCCTGGTGGGCTGCCGTCTATGGGGTCGCACAGAGTTGGGCACGACTGAAGTGACTTAGCAGCATACAACATTCTGGAAAAGGCAAAGCTGTGGAGACAGTAAAAAGATCAGTGGTTGTCAGGGGTTAGGGTAGAGGGAGGGATGCATAGGTGGATCACAGAGGAATTTTAAGGCAGTAAATTACTCAGTATGAGACTATAGAGGTCCAAATCCATAAATGTACATACCAGAGTGAACCTTAACTATGGACTTTGGTTATAAAGTGTCCATACATTGTACATACATTTGTTATACCATGTACTACATTGACATGATGTGTTAACGATGTGTCAATGTAGGTTCATCAATTGTAACAAATTCACTGCTCTGAAAGGGATGTTGATAATGGGGAGGGTTGGGGCAGGTACATTTGTTACAACTTGTAAACCAACAGAGTGCAATTCTATTAACTAAACTGTACACCTTTTTTTTTTTTTTCTCCCAGATTTCCCTGGTTTTCCCATTAATATCCTTTTCTGTTTCAGGATCTCATCTAGGATACCACATTCTTTTGCATCATCTTTTCTCCATAGTCCCCTTCTGGCCTGTGACAGTTTCTTTTCTTGTTTCTCAAAACTTTGATCATTTTTAGGAGTACTAGTCAGGCAGTATTTAAAATGTTTCTCAATTTGGGTTTGCCAGTTGTTTTCTCATGATTAGAATATGATGATGGATTTGGGGGAATAAGTCTAGAGAGATGAAATGATGTCCTCATTGCATCCTATCAGTGAGTCATGATGTCCAGGTGACTTATTACTATGATGTTGACCTTGATCCCTTGGTTAAAATGATCTCTATCAGGTTTCTCCACTGTCGAGTTACTATTTTTCCCTTTACCTAACCTACTCTTTGGGAATGATCACTAACCCCAGCCCACACTGGTTAGGAGTGAAAGTCGCTCAGTTGTGTCTGACTCTTTGTAACCCCATGGAATACGGTCCATGGAATTCTCCAGGCCAGAATACTGGAGTGACTAGCCTTTCCCTTCTCCAGGGGATCTTCCCAACCCAGGGATCGAACCCGGGTGTCCCGTGTTGCAGGCAGATTCTTTACCAGCTGAACCACAAGGGAAGCCCAACTGGTTAGGAGAGGGGAGATTAAGCTCCATCTCCTGGAGGGAAGTGTATTTACATATATTCTTTTTTTTTTTTTTTTTCAATTGAAGTATAGTTGATTTATATTATTGTGTTGACTCATTGGAAAAGACTCTGATGCTGGGAGGGATTGGGAGCAAGAGGAGAAGGGGACGACAGAGGATGAGATGGCTGGATGGCATCACTGACTCGATGGACGTGAGTCTCAGTGAACTCCGGGAGTTGGTGATGAACAGGGAGGCCTGTCGTGCTGCGATTCATGGGGTCGCAAAGAGTCGGACACGACTGAGCGACTGATCTGATCTGATTGTGTTAGTTTCAGGTGTATGGCACAGCAATTCACTTCTATGTGTATATACATATATAACTGAATATATATACTTTGGGCTTCCCAGGTGACTCAGTGGTAAAGAATCTGCCTGCCAATGCAGCAGCCGCAGGAGACTCAGGTTCAGTTCCTGGGTCAGGAAGATCTCCTGTAGGAGGAAATGGCAACCCACCCCAGTATTCTGCCAGGATAATCCCACGGACTGAGGAGGTTGGCGGGCTACAGTCCGTGGGGTCATAAAAGAGTCAGATGCGACTGAGCAACTGAGCCTGTACACATGCATATACTTCAGATTCGTTTCCCTTACAGTTCATTACAAAATTTTGAGTATAGTTCCCTATGCTACACAGTAGATCCTTGCTGACTATCTATTTTATACACAGTAGTACGTATATGTTAATCCCAACCTCCTGATTTAACCCTCCTCCCTACCTCCTTTTCCCCTTTCGCAACCATTAGTTTGCTTTCTACGTCTGTGAATCTATTTCTGTTTGGAAATAAATCTATTTGTACCTTTTTTTTTAGATTCAACATGTAAGTGATATCAAATGATATCTGTCTTTCTCTATCTGATTTACTTAGTATGATAATCTCTAGTTTCATCCATGTTGCTGTAAATAGAATTATGTCATTCAATTCTATGGCTGAATAATATTCCATTGTATGTATGTACTACATCTTTATCCATTCATCTGTCAATGAACATTTAGGTGGCTTCCGTGTTTTTGGCTGTTGTAAATAGTGCTGCAATGAACACTGGGGTGCACGTATCTTTTTGAATTATGGTTTTCTTTGGATATATGACCAGGAGTGGGATTTCAGGATCACATGGTAGCTATATTCTTTAGAATTCTTTTGTAAAAAAAAATTTGTCTCTTCTCCCATATTCAGTTACCCACTTATTTAATCTTTTATTTATATCAGTACAGACTCATATATTTTTTTTTCTTTGGATTATCCAAACTATGTTATTTATTTTGTTCCTTGAAATATTCCCGTTGGCCACTGGGAGTTCCTTCAGACTGGTTCCTGTGTTCCTTTGATGTGCTCCCATTTTTTTTTTTAAAGCTTCCTTACTTTCTGGCATCACAAGGCTCCGGGATCATCCCTCACTGCCATGCACTAGAATCAGCCATTTCTCCAAGGATCCCTGGTTCCTTTCATTGAAGAATGATATTTAGTGATCTCAGAGCTGGGTGCAATGCTGCATTTTTAGTTTTTATTTTGGTGGAAATTGTATGTAGAGGCAACTTGGCAATCCCCACAAAACTTACAAGAACTATTATAGATGAAAGTTCAAGGAGTAACAGATTTATACAGTTACTCCCCACAGATGATGGTTCATTTTAATGGTAAAAGTAGTAACTGTATTGCGGAGTGCCTTGGCAGATAAGCAATCGTTCAAAGAGCCACACCAGTGAGGGGGCCAATTGACTTCAAGTGGGTCTTGGTATGATGTATCAAGAAGGCTACAACATGACTTCTGGGGATTTCCTGCCATGAGTGTATCATTTGAATAAACTGAATTCCATCATGTTCAAAATGAGGGGCCTTCTACAAAATAGCTTTTCTGTAGTCTTTGAAACTGTTAATGTCAGGAAGCTCAAATAAAGACTGAGGAACTTCTCCAGACTAAAGGAGGCATGAGGACTGAATCTAACAAGGGAGTCAGGATCTTCTTTTGCTATAAAGGGTATTGTTGGGACAGCTGAAAAAGGTCTGTAGATTAAATAGAGTATCAATGCCAATTTCCTGATTTTGATCATTGTGCTGTGTTACAGAAGCAACTGCCCTTCAGAATACACTGAAGTATATAAGGTTGAAGGGCCATCATACCTATAAATTTTCCTCAATGGCTCAAGAGGAGAGAGAGAAAGAGAGGGAATAAAGTGGAAGTGGTGTATGTCAACATTTGGGGAACCTGGATGAAGAATGTACAGGAATTCTCACTACTGTGCTTGCAACTCTTTGGTGAGTCTGAAATTCTGTCAAAATAAAAAGTCAAAATAAATAAACAAGTGGCTACAAAAAGTTACATGTGTACAAGTTCCATTCATTCCTTCATGCATTTTGTTGAGCACCTGTTATGTGCCAGGTGGTTTTTCCAAGTGCAGAACAAGACAGACAAAAACCCTACCGTTGTGGGACTGGGTGGAAACAGGGGCGGGAAATGGAATAAAGAAGGAAAGTCATAGTTTGTCAGATGGTATTGAGTGCTGAGTAGGGCAGGGACTTTGCTGGTGGTCCAGTGGTTAAAAAATATGCTCTCCAGTGCGTGGGATGTGGGTTCGATCCTTGGTCAGGGAACTAAGATCCCACTTCCACAGAGCAACTAAGTCTGCATAGCATGATTACTGAGACTGAGTGCCAGAACAAAGGATCCCACTTGCTGCAGCCAATAAACACATAAATAAATAAATATTTTTAAAAGGAGAAGAACACAGCAGGAAAGGGGAATAGAGAGTGCAGAAACTGGGAATTAGAATCAAAGAGGTCTTTGGGACACGTTATACAAAGCAGTGCAGACAATATATACTATCTGCTTCCCATAAGAATTTGTCAACTGAATATCACTTAAATTCGGATCTCTCAATGTAGAAGGCAGCTTCTGACAAGGCCTGTGATGATTCTTGCCTTTTGGTGTTCACACTCTTGTGCAACACCCTCCCCTTGAAAGTGGGACCTAGTAACTTTTTAAAAATTCTTTGCCTTTAAAATTTTTTTAAATATTTTTTTATACAAACAGGGCTTCCCTGGTGACTCAGATGGTAAAGAATCTGCCTGCAATTCGGGAGACTGGGTTCGATCCCTGGGTTGGGAAGATCTCCTGGAGCAGGGCATGGCAACCCACTCCAGTATTCTCGCCTGGAAAAATCCCCATAAACAGAGGAACCTGGTGGGCTACACTCCATGGGGTGGCAAAGAGTCAGACATGACTGAGCGACTAAGCACAGCACATACAACTTTTAAAGGTAACTTTCCATTTACAGATATTACAAAATATTGACTATTTCCCCCATTTTTTAAAATCATTTATTTATTTGGCTGCGCTGCGTCTTAACTGCAACACGCAGGGATTGAACCTGGGCCCCCTGCACTGTGAGTGTGGAGTCTTCAGCACTGGATCACCAGGGAAGTCCCTTCCCCTGTGGGGTACAATGCATCCTTGAGCCTGTCAGGGAGTCCCATTCCCCGACTCCTATGTTGCCCCTCCCCTCCCCCACTGATAACCACTAGTTCATTTTCCATATCTGTGAACCTAGTGACTCACTTTTAATGAATAAAAGATGAAAGCGTGATGGGACGGCACTTTTGAGATCAAGTTACAAAGCGACTGTGGTTTGCACATTACATGCCCTCTCTAGCTCTCTCTACTGCTTACTCTGAGGGAAGCCAGGTTCCATGCTGTGAGCTGCCTTATGGAGGGCCCCACATGGCCAAGAACCAAGAGCAGTGTCCAGAAAACATCTAGTGAGGAGCAGAGACCCTCAGTCTTGCAGCCCATGAGAAACTGAATTCTGTCAACTGTCACATGTTCATGCTGGGAAGGGAAGTCTTCCCCAGTTAAGCCTTCGGATGAAGATGAAGCCTCTACTGATACCTTGTTGGCAGCCTCATGAGAGACCCTGAAACAGAGGACCCTGGTTCCTGCCCCACAGAAACTGTAAGGTAATAAACGATTGCTCTTTTACTTTTTGTTTATTTCTGGCTGTGCTGGATCTTCCCTGCTGCAGGTACCTGTTAGTTGCAGTGAGTAGGGGCTACTCTCTAGCTGAAGCCCTTGGGCGTCTAACCGCAGTGGCTTCTCTTGTTGCAGAGCATGGGCTCTCGGGTGCACAGGCTTCAGTAATTCCAGTCCATGAGTTTAGTTGTCCATGGCACGTGGAATCTTCCTGGACTAGGGATCGAACCCATGTCCCCTGCATTGGCAGGTGGATTCTTAACCACCAGACCACCAGGGAAGTCCTAAATGATTGCTCTTTAAAGATGCTAAGTTTTGGATAATTGGTGACATAGCAAGAGAGAACTATCATATTGAAAGTGAAGTGAAAGTGTTAGTCTCTCAGTTGTGTCCAACTCTTTGTGACCCCATAGACTGCAGCCCACCAGGCTCCTCTGTCCATGGGATTTCCCAGGCAAGAATACTGGATCAGGTTGCCATTTCCTCCTCCAGGGGATCCCAACCCAGGGATGGAACCCGCATCTCCTGCATTGCAGGCAGATTCTTTACCGTCTGAGTCACCAGGGAAGTTTACCTTCTCATCCTAAAATTTAAAAAACTGTGTTTCTTCTTCAGGTTTCCAAAAAAAACTTATCCTCAGGCAGTGGCATTAGAGCTGTTCACCAGCTATATCCCTTTTTCCATATTCCAGCACATGATGAGATGGCATTCCTTGATCCCCTTGTGTTTGCTGAGGCCATGCAACTAGTTCTGGCTGTGAGCTCTTGGTGGGAAGGAAGTGGGTGGCTTCCAAGTTGGAGCATTTAGTGGCCAGTGTAAATCTCTCTGGTGCTGCAGTGACTAGCCTATTTTATGTGACTCTTATAATTAAACAAATGGAAAACCCAGCCCCCAGTTATACAAGCCACATTTCTAGAACTCAAAAACCACATGTGTCTCATTGCTGTTGTTAAGTTGCTAAATCGTGTCTGATTCCTTGTGACCCCACGGACTGCAGCATGCCAGACTTCCCTGTCCTTCACTGTCTCCCAGAGTTTGCTCAGATTCGTGTCCATTGAGTCCGTGATGCTATCTAACCATCTCCTCCTCTGCCTCTCCCTTCTCCTTGCACCTTCAAACTTTCCTAGCATCAGGGTCTTTTCCAAGGAGTTGACTCTTCGTACATGTGTCTAGCGGCCATCTCACGGGACAGCACAATCGAGAACGTTTCCGGCACCTGTCTACACAGTTGGTGGGAATATAAATTGGTGCAACCACTAAAGAAAACAGTATGGTGGTTCTTTAAAAAAAACTGAAAATAGAGCTACCATATGATCCAGCAATCCCACTCCTGGGCATATATCCAGAAAAGAAGAAAACTCTAATTTGAAACGACACACGCACACCAGTGCTCACAGCAGCAGCACCCGCCAACCCCGGGACTCTGTCTTTCTCCCAAACTGAAATTCTGTGCCCATTACATACTGACTCTCCATTTCCCACTCTCACTTCAGTGCCTGGCAACCACCACTCTACTTTGTCTCTATGAATCTGACCACTCCAGCTCCCTGCCATGGTGGCATCATATAATACTTGTCCTTTTGTAACCGACCTGTTTCCCTTAGCATAAGGTCTCTAACATTCATCCATGTGTCAGAATTTCTTTCCTTTTTAAGGCTGAATAATATTTTATTGTCTAGATGGACCACATTTTGTTTATCCAACCATCCATTAATACACATTTGGGTCGCATCCACCTTTGGACTATTCTGCCCCATGCTGCTATGAACATGGGTATACCAGTAGCTCTTTGAGTCCCTGCTTTCAATTCTTTGAGGTATAGACTCAGAATGGGGACTGGTGGATCAAACGGTAATTTAATACTTCTTTTTTTTTAAAAAAATTTGTTTATTTTGGGGGGCTTCCCAGGTAGCATTAGTGGTAAAGAATCCGCCTGTCAATGCAGGAGAGTCAAGAGATGTGGGTTCTATCCCTGGGTTGGGAAGATTCCCTGGAGGAGGAAATGGCAACCCAGTCCAGCCTTCTTTGCCTGGAGAATCCCATAGACAGAGGAGCCTGGCAGGCTACAGTCCATGGGGTCACAAAGAATCTGAGCAACTGAGCACCTCTTTATTTTTGGCTGCACTGAGTCTTTGTTGGTGCACTTGGGCTTTTTTGAGCTGTGGCAATCCAGGACTACTCTTCATTGTGGTGGGTGAGCTTCACATCACAGGGGCTTCTCCTGCTGTGGCATGAGGGCTTTAGAGTGTGCAGGCTTCAGCAGTTGAGGGGCATGGGCTTAACTGCCCGGTGGCATGTGGGTTCTTCCCAGACCGGGGCTGGAACCCATGTCCCCTACTTGGGCAGGCAGATTCTTAACCACTGGACCACCAGGGAAGTCCCTATGTTTCATTTTTTGAGGGATCCCAGTACCATTTTCCATAGTAGATGCAGAGTCCTTAGCTTTTAGAAGTACATATCAAAATATTTACAGATGAAATCACATGATGCCTGAGATTTGCTTTAACATGACCCAGGGTTATAGAGAAAATAAAAGGTTTGCTTTGATTTGCAGAGTAAGGTTATGCTAAAGGTTGTGATACAGTAACTAGATACGTCCTAAGCTGATAATTGTTGAAGACAGAAGATAGCACCGTGGAGGGCCATTATTCTATTCTCTCTTCTGTATATATCTGAGCTTTTCCAAAAGGAAAAAAAAGAGTTTCTTTTCATATAAAGTACTTGAAATAATCTTGATTCATATTGCAACAAGAACCTCACAATTATAGAAACAAAAGTACTAAGCTTACTATATTCTCAGGCAATTACAAATTATATTCAGCATCTAGCCCCTCTGGTAAGTCAGAAGCTTGATTAAATGCTTACTTATATATTCCTGTGTATCCTGAGAAGTTAGCAAGGGAAATTTAATCAAATGAACTACATCTGCTTATAGAAATTCCTGTCTCAGTTTTTCTTGAGAACTGAGCTGCTGCTGCTGCTGCTGCTAAGTCGCTTCAGTCGTGTCTGACTGTGCGACCCCATAGTCGGCAGCCCACCGGGCTCCCCCAGCCCTGGGATTCTCCAGGCAAGAACACTGGAGCAGGCTGCCATTTCCTTCTCCAAAGCATGAAAGTGAAAAGTGAAAGTGAAGTGGCTCAGTCGTGTCCAACTTTTCACGACCCCATGGACTGCAGCCCACCAGGCTCCTCTGTCCATGGGATTCTCCAGGCAAGAGTACTGGAGTGGGGTGCCATTGCCTTCTCCGTGAGAACTGAGCTAGATCCCCTCGATTTGCAAATTCATAAGTTTACCACACCCAGAGATAAAGTCACAGGTGGCAGAATAGAGCATGTCATTCCACCTGGAACACTTGAGAAAAATAATCAGCTTCATTTGCTCAGTTACTCATCCATTTGACAAATGAGTTTTTAAAAATATCTATTCTTTTTTAAAATTTTTATTGAAGTAGAGTTGATTTACAATGTTGTGTTAGTTTCAGGTGTACAGCAAAATTATTCAGATACATATGTGTGTATGTATGAATATACAGGAAAGTGAAATTGTCAGTCACTCAGTTGTGTCCAACTCTTTGTGATCCCATGAACTGTAGCTCACCAGGCTTGACTCCTCCGTCCATGGAGTTCTCCAAGCATAAATACTGAAGTGGGTTGCCATTTCCTTCTCCATGGGATCTTCCCGACCCAGGAATCAAACCTTGCTCTCCTGCACTGCAGGTGAATTCTTTACCGACTGAGCCACCAGGGATCCCCCTTGTGTGTGTGTGTGTATATATATGCATATATTATTTTTCAGATTCTTTTCCATTATATATTACTAGAAGATTTTGAGTATAGTTCCTTGTACGATACAGTAGGTCCTGTTGTTTATCTATTTTGTATATGATAGTGTGTATATTTCAATCCCCAACTCTTAATTTATCCCTCTCCCCCTTTCCCATTCTATGTCTGTGAGCCTTTGATAAATGTTTATTGAGCGCCTATGCTTACAATGAGGCCTCACCCCCAGGCCCTGAGGATAGACACAGCCATGAATAGAACAAATAAGAAACTCATGTTTTAGGTCAGAGAAACAAGGAATAAGAGAACTTGGATAGCTCTAGCATGTGTCAAGTAGAGATCATTTTTATAAGAAAAATAGGAGCAGGCATGGGTCCAGCTAGAAAGGGGAAGGGGAATTATGTGGGAAAGACCTCTCTGTGAAGGTGACACTGAAGCAGCGACTGGAGGAGAGAAAGGGACAAAGATGCAGATACAGGGGGAGGAGTTTGCAGGCCGAGGAAGCGTCAACAGCAAAAGCTTGTGAAGACAGTGACTGGGGTGTTCAAAACAGGAGGCTCACATGGCCAGAGTGAAGAGGTGAGAGGGGATGAGATAAGGGAGGTGGACGGAGCCCTATTGGGGCTTTATTGTTTAAAAACGTAGCTGTTATCATGTAGCTTTGTTTACAATGTAGCTCCAATACTTTGGCTACCTGATGCAAACAGTTGACTCATTGGAAAAGGCCCTGATGCTGAGACAGATGGAAGGCAGAAGGGGAAGAGGGTGACAAAGGATGAGATGGTTGGATGGCATCACCGATTCAATGGACATGAACTTGGGCAAACTCCAGAGATGGTGAGGGACGGGGAAGACTGGCGTGCTTCGGTCCATGGGGTTTCGAAGAGTCAGACATGACTTGGCGATGGAACAACAAAGTTTATTATTTTTCAGGTATGGTGAAGACTGAGCGACTAAGCACAACGTACAGCATGATGAGGCCAAAAGATCAAGAGTCAACTGCCATTGAGTAAATAGCTTGTTTTACTCCAAGACCCCAAGAGAGGACTGCCCTGGTGGCCCAGTGACTAAGGTTCCATGCTCCCAGTGCAGAGGGACTGCCCTGGAGGTCCGTGCTCCCAGTTCAGGGGGCCTGTCGAGTTCAATTTCTGGTTAGGGAACTAGTTGCATGCCACAACTGGAAAAGAAAAAAAAAAAGATCTCGCATGCCACAACGAAGATTGAAGGTCTGACATGCCACAACTAATACCTGGGGAAGCTAAATAAATAAATATTAAAAAAATATCCCAAAATGGAGGTCGGGGAAGCACCAGGGCCGGTCGGTCAGGAGGCAATGACAGCAGGATGAGAAAGTGGACCAGAGACTTCACTGTAGCTTCTGCAGAAAGGAAAAGGTAAGTCAGGCTACGCAGGCTTAGGATTGGCTGGTGTTAGTAATGTTAGCAGGCTATGGGGCATAGGGGCTCTTCCTAGTTGTCTAGTATTTGCCTTGGGGTGATAAGGGCAGTGGTCTTGAATATGAGAGTCCGATAGAGAGGTTGTTGGGGTGTAAGCTCTGGACTGGTGTGTTTGTATTTGAAATGCGTGCTTATGGCTGAATCCTTTCCTGTCTCAGAGGATAGGCTAACCCTGGAAGAAGCAGTCCCTGCAGAGTTACCCAGATGCCAAAGCACTACATCACACATGGTTAATACATTTATATTATGACATGTGCCCAGAAGACTTTTCCTCTTGTAAAGTCACTTCATGCCTCCTAAAGTGTTTTAAGTTCTGGAACCCCAAGGTCTTGCCTTTTATATAAAGTCTCCTCCAGTGGTTCAGTGGTAAAGAACCCACCTGCAATGCAGGAGATGTGACAGAAGCCACAGGTTTGATCCCTGGGTTGGGAAGATCCCCTGGAGAAGGAAACAGCAACCCACTCCAGTATTCTTGCCTGGAGAATTCCATGGACAGCCCATGGGGTTGCAAAAGAGTGGGACACGACTTAGCAACTAAACAACAAGGTCTTGCCTAACCTGTTCACTGCTACAGCCTCAGCAACTGAGAAAGGTCAAAATAAAAACACACTATCTTGGGACTTCCCTGGTGGTCCAGTGGCTGGGCTCCACACTCCCCACGTGTGTGTGTGTGTGGGGGGGTTAGGTTCCATCCCTGGTTGGGGAACTGGATCCCATATGTCCCAGCTATGGGATTCTGCATGCTGCAGCTAATGATCCCACATGCTCTAGCTAGAAGATTCCGAATGTCACAACTCTTAAAAAAAAGTTCCTGCATGCCAGATAAAGGATCCCGTGCCACAATTAGGACCCCCGTGCAGCCAAATAAACAAATAAATATTAAAACAAGAAAAAGGAACCCAGGCTCCCCTCGTGGCTCAGTGATAAAGAATCTGCCTGCCGATGCAGGAGACACAGTCTGCTGGTCCAGAAAGATCCCACATACCGAGGAGCAACTAAGCCCGTGTGCCGTAACTACTGAGCCTGTGCTCTAGAGCCCAGGAGCTGCAACTGCTGAGCTCACATGCCCTAACTACTGAAGCCCATGTGCTCTAGAGCCTGTGCTCAATGAGATAAGCCACTGCAGCGCAGAGCCTGCACACGGCAACTAGAGAGTAGCCCCGCTCTCCACAACTAGAGAAAAGCCCACACAGCAACGAAGACCCAGCACAGCCAAAAACTAAATAAATAATATTTTAAAAAAGAACCCCACTGTCTTGATCAATGAAAAGGGCAAGTTACAGAGAAGTAAGGAACGTGAGCAATCTTTATGAGATAGACAGAATGCATGGAAATATAAAAAGTGCTTGTTCATATTTTTTTTAAAAAGAAACAAGAGACCAATAAATGACTTCCCAAAAGGGAGAGGAAGGGAATGAAGGCAGAGCTGAGGGGAAGTCTAATCCTGACACCTGCTTAGAATCAAAGCAGAATTATTTCCCCAGAAAATGTGGACTTACTCCTTTTATTTTCTTGTGTTTTCCTCCGTGACTAAAAAAGAGCAGGAAACACACACACACACAACAAAGAAGGTGGTAAGAGTTAAGCTTAGTGACAACATGAATGGGAACACGTACACGTGTTCACGAGGTTACGTGTAAATATATGCATACATCTGTGATGTCCTTTCATAGCCGTTCTGCTTTTCTGTCACTGAGATGACAACAGCTAAATAATTTCATGTCCCATATGGCATTCCGACTGTCACCAAGTTAATGCACAAAGTTAAAGAGAGTTTGTGATGAAAAAGAAAACCTTTTGAATTATGAAAAGGTAGACGTGTCGTGGATGTTGCTGGCAATGTCCAGCTTAGATCTGGCCACCTCCGTGCATACAGGAGAGGCTTCCCACTACCAGCCCTCAGGGGAATTTCTCTGGGAGAGTCCTGCAACTTGTGATTGATGGAAGCTGGTGGATAAATACCTCAGCTCCCTGGGTCTTTTGTTGTTCAGTTGCTAAGTCTGACTCTTTTCGACCCCACAGACTATAGCACGCCTGCCAGACTACCCTGTTCTTCACTATCTCCCTCCCGGAGTTTGTTCAAACTCATGTCCATTGAGTCGATGATGCCATCCAACCATCTGATCCTCTGCCACTCTCTTCTCCTTTTGCCTTCAATTTTCCCCAGCATCAGGGTGTTTTCCAATGAGTCGGCTCTTCAAATCAGGCGGCCAGAGTATTGGAGCTTCAGCAACAGTCCTTCTAATGAATATTCAGAGTTTATTTCCTTTAGGATTGACTGTTTGATCTCTTTGCAGTCCAAGGGATTCTCAAGAATCTTCTCCAGCACCACAATTCAAAAGCATCAATTCTTTGGCATCAGTCCTTGGTCCTAGGATGTGGTAACTCTGAGCAAGGTGCTCTCTGCTGCCCCCCAGGGGTCTCCACCGGTACTGAGTCCCAGTGATTCGCTCAGTTCAGTTCAGTCGCTCAGTCGGTTCCGGCTCTTTGCAACCCCATGGACTGGAGCATGCTAGGCTTCTATGTCCATCACCAACTCCCGGAGCTTGCTGAAACTCATGTCCATCGAATCGGTGATGCCATCCAACCATCTCATCCTCTGTCGTCCCCTTCTCCTCCTGCCTTCAATCTTTCCCAGCATCAGGGTCTTTTCCAATGAGTTGGTTCTTTGCATCAGGTGGCCAAAGTACTGGAGCTTCAGCTTCAGCATCAGTCCTTCCAATGAATATTCAGGACTGATCTCCTTAGGATTGACTGGTTGATCTTTTTGCAGTCCAAGGGACTCTCAAGAGTCTTCTTCAACACCACAGTTCAAAAGTATCAATTCTTCGGTGCTCAGCTTTCTTTATAGTCTATCTCTCACATCCATACATGACTACTGGAAAAAACAGTAGTAACTGGCTACAGTATTCATACAGTATACAGAATACAGTAGTGATTTGCTGCAGTATTAATAACTTGCCTGAGGGCACATCCATTCATTACTCATTGGTTCTTCCTTTCCTGGCTTCTCTGCCAATGTGTCCTGTGACCTCACCACAAAACAAGTGAATCTTTGCTTCCAAAACTGCTTCTGGGGGGAATCCAAACGATGACAATGGAGTTGGACAGAGTCTGTTATTAGTTATTTCAAAATCTTTAGGCAACAGGAAAATCTTCCTTTCCCTTCTTCCTTCCTTTTTCCTTCCTTCCCCTCCTCTTCCTCTTCTCCCTTTCTCTCTCGCTCCCCTCCCCACCCCTGCCACTCTTCCTTCTTCAAAAAAGAGTCTGAAAGCCTTGTAGGATAAAAGTTGAATACAAATGTTTAGTTACCCCTCAATATATGTGCTATTCTGGCCTCACTGTGTCATAGAAAAAAAACACAGAACTACTTGTCAGAAGATTTGGACTCACCGTCTTCAAATGTAGCCACAAGCCTCAGGTGACCACTGAGTACTGGCAATGTGGCCCAAAATGAGATGTCTTAAAATACACCCCAGAGGGGAACTTCCCTGGCGGTTCATGGACCCCCAGTCGGGGAACTAAGATTCCACGTGCCAAGGAGCAACTAAGCTCACGCACCCCAACCACAGTCTTTGTGCCACAGTGAAAGATCCCATGTGACTTTAGGAAGAAGATGCTGCCTGCCACAACTAAAGCCCAAGGCAGTCAAATAAATAAATAATAGAATTCATTTAAAAATAGGTAAAAATAGAATAAAATACACACCAGGGGACTTCCCTAGTGCTCCAGGGGTTAAGACTCTGAGCTTCCAATGCAAGCAGCAAACAGTTCAATTGCTGGTCAGGGAACTAAGCCCTTACACATGTGTAATCCAAAAAAAAAAAAAACAATAAAGTAAAATACACACCAGATATTGAAAACTTGGTACAAGAAAAATATGTGAAACATTCAATAATTTTTATATTTATTATAGGTGGAAGCAATAGCATTTGCAATATGTTCGGTTATCTGAAATGTATTACTAAAACTAACTTTACCTGTTTCTTTGTACATCTTCGAATGTGGCTGCTTGAACATTTAAAATTGCATAGGTGACTATGCTGTATTTCTACAGGACAGCGCTGGTCTGGATGATTACCCAGCTCTGTACTTTGCAGCTCCATGACTTAGGCAAGACATTTAATCCAGGGCTTCCCTGGTGGCTCAGTAGTAAAGAATCCGCCTGCCAACGCAGGCCTCAGGGGTTCCATTCCTGGCCCCAGAAGAGCCCACATGCCTTGCTCGGAGCAATTAAGCCATACGCCACAACTTTTGACCTGGTGCTCTAGCGCCTGCAAGCTACAACTACTGGAGCCTGAGCAGCCTGGAGCCTTTGCTTTGCAACAAGCGAAGCTCTCACACCACAGTGGGAGAATAGTTCCTGCTTGCTACAACTAGAGAAAAGCCTGCACAGCAATGAAGATCCAGCACAGCTATAAATAAAAAAAATGAATAAATAAAATTATTTTTAAAGATATTTAATCCCATGAAGAGGGTTTCCTCATTTAGAAACAACACGGCAACAATAACAATGTAATAATACCACCTCTCCACACTAATGTCCAAGCTATGTTCTACTGTGGGCTTGACTCATCACTGAATCTCTCCAAGCCTCAGTCTCCTCATCGCAAAATGGGAATGAGGGCAGTATGCACCCTGTGTGATCAAGAAAGAGATAACACCCTGTATGTGATGGGCCGGGCACAGATTAGCAGAGAATGAATGTTGGCTGTGTTGATGATAGTATTTTCTGTGTGTGTAGGTGAAATTGCACCTTGGGTCAAAAGGAAGTATTCCCTGAAAGCATCTGATGCCTCAGAAACAAGATAGGCAAAACGCAGGGAAGGACCCACCAAAGTCACAGACAAAATAACAGGGAACAGAGCCCAACAAGTCATCAGAAGACAATAAAAGCGCCATCTAAGAATTACACTCAGAGAGAAACATGACTGTATTTGTGTTCAGGCTTCTGGAATATCTGTTGTCTCATAGAGACACGCTAAAGGGTTGACTTGAAAGTGAAAGTGAAGGTTGCCCAGTCGTGTCCAACTCTTTGCGACTCCATGGACATAGAACTTTCAGGCCAGAATACTGGAGTGCATAGCCTTTCCCTTCTCCAATGGATCTTCCCAACCCAGGGATCAAGCCCAGGTATCCCACATAGCAGGTGGATTCTTTACCAGCTGAGCCATAAGAGAAGCCCAAGAATACTGGAGTGGGTAGCCTATCCCTGGATTTGCCCGACCCAGGAATTGAACCAGCATCTCCTGCACCGCAGGCAGATTCTTTACCAACTGAGGGTTGACTTGACACAACATTAAACCTCTTTTCTAGGCCTTTTTTATTCCCTTCTCTGGCATCACCCATGTCTTTTGTTGTGGAAAATACTTTTATCCCATGCCAAGATAAATCACTTCACTCTCATGTATCTGAGACACTCACTTAAGGGCTGTGTCTCAAACTTGTCTCAAATCAAGAAAAAAAACCCAAGTCACTCTGTTGGGACCAGAAGCAAGGAAGTTTAACTGGGCTTACAGATTTCTTTCAAGGCAGTGTAATGTGTGATCCAACTGTGTGGCTTTGGACAAGTTGTCCAAATTCTCTGGCTTCAGCATATTCATTTGTAAAACAGGGAAATTACAGTGTTCATTCAGGGAGTTCCCTGATGGTCTAGTGGTTAGGATTTGGCACTTTCACAGTCACAGCCTGGGCTCAATCCCTGATCAGGGACTGAGATCCCACAAACTGCATGGCCCTCCCACCCGAGAAAACCCTGATAACAGTGTTCACTCAATTGCTGGTTGTGAGAATTAAATGAGATAATCCACAGATCATGCTAGACTCAGAACCTGGGTGTCTAACCGTTAAACTCAGAACCTACTTTTCCTTGCCTCCAACTTGGAGTCTTTTTTGGTTACCAAACAGATTTCCAAATAAGTGTGATGCTTTTTTTTTTAATTATAATTTGTTTTTAAATAGCTTTCAAAAGTCAAGTATTTTCACATTAAAAAAATTTTAGGCCTCTATCCCCAGACTACCCTTAACACAACAAACACAGTGGGAATTTTACTGCATTTCTGTCTAGTTTCTCTCTCACCCCCTGTGTTTTTATTTTACATATAGAGGTAATTACAGTGAAAAGATATTTTATATATAATAGTTGCTTATCATCTGAGTATTCATTATCTAGATACCCACATAGTTATGAGTTTAGGGAAGCAAACGTTGTCCTAACATAAAAATATTCACAAATAAACTTACAATTTCACAATGATTCATTCTGGACTAACAGAAACACCACTTTGAAGCCCCACCAATCAATGTATTTGCCAGTGTTTACCTCTGATTGTTGATGTTTGTTTGAGATTTTATAATACAATTCAAAATGATGGGAATCGATTGTAATATGAAAATTGGAAGTCTTTGCAAAAGACAGCAGGATTTCTGAAGTCAATGAAAGTGATGTGGGAGAAACATTTGCAATGCAGAGGACCCCACTGACAAATGAGGAACCTGTAAAGTCCCACCAATGGAAAGTCAGAAAACAAGAAACAGTGATGCTCCAGAGAGTGGTAACTGACCAGCAAATGATTTTAAAAGCCCTGTGGGAAAATGGATGAAAATCTCGCTTAAGTGTGCCAAAAATAAATAAATAAAGACTCCCTGTAGGAACACCTGATGCTGGGAAAGATTGAGAGCAGGAGAAGAAGGGGATGACAGAGGATGAGATGGTTGGATGTCATCACCAACTCAATGAACATGAATTTGAGCAAACTCCAGGAGATGATGAAGGACAGGGAAGCCTGGCGTGCTGCAATCCACGGGGTCACAAAGAGTCAAAGAGTCAGACTTTGACTGAAAAACAAAAGGAACACCTCCCAAAAGCCAAAGATGAAATGAGAGATGTTCCACTATCCGCCATACAAGTTTTCAATAGGAAATTATATACATGCAAAAATATCAACTTTTGACTCATTCTTTGTTAATTAATGAATTACAGCGTATTTGTGACTATTATTTAAATTTTGTTAAACAGGATCTAAAAATAAATTCAGCTTTATGAAGTTTGGATTCCTTGTACAGGACAAAGTCCCAATTGGATTCCTATTTTCACTGGGTTCACTCTAAAGAGATTTTTGTTCTAAAAAACAACAACAAACTTACTTGGCTTCGCCAGGTTTTAGTTGCAGCACAAGGACCTTTAGTTTCGTCTTGCTAACTCTTAGTTGTGGCATGTGGGATTTAGTTCCCTGACCAGGGGTTCAACCTGGGCCCCTGCACTGGGAGAGAGGAGTCTTAGCCGTTGGACCACCAAGGAAGTCTCCATGAAGCTTTTGCCAGTAGTAAGTATTCTGAAATGGAAGCTTCCTCTATCACTTTCTCACTGAATACCATAGTATAACTATCATTTTAAAGGTTACATTTACTTATTTCCATTTGGCTTTTAATAACGTCTCCAACTGGGTCCTTTTAGCTTCCCTTGTGGCTCAGCTAGTAAAGAATCTGCCTGCAATGTGGGAGACCTGGGTTCGAACCCTGGGTTGGGAAAATCCCCTGGAGAAGGGAAAGGCTAGCCACTCCAGTCTTCTGGCCTGGAGAATTCCTTGGGGTCACAAAGAGTCGGACACGACTGAGCAACTTTCACTTTCACTTTCAGGGGCTTTTAAATATAATAGGGCAACAAGTGATGTAGTTTCCTGGTGTTTTGAACACAAAGATATGTCCCTTCTGTGGAACCACTGCATTTGTAAAATCCTTGATACATATTTCCAGTGTTTCTCTAAACAGGCTGCACAGATGTACCTGGCCATCAGAAACATTCGAGATGATTCTGCTTCTTGTATATTAGACATATTTGTTGAGTCCCTACTGTGTGCCAGGAGCTGTTCTAGGCACCCGGGACACAACTCAGACAACAGAGCCTCAAATCTCAGCCATCATAGAACTGATATTTTAATTGGGGGAAGATAGACAATAAACACGCTTCCCTGGTGGCTCAGATGGTAAAGAATCTGCCTGCAATGCAGGAGACACAAGTGACGTGGGTTCAATTCCTGGGTCGGGAAGTACCCCTGGAGAAGGGAATGACAACTCACTACAGTATCCTTGCCTGGAGAATCTCAGGGACAGAGGAGCCTGGCAGGTTTACAGTCCATGGGGTCCCAAAGAGTAGGACACGACTGAGGAACTAACACTTTCACTTTCAGACAATAATCATTTAATATGGCAGATATGGTAGCAAAGCATGAACTAGGGCATGGCAGTAAAGGTAGGGTTGGGTGGAGAGACAATATTCAGAGAGCCTCCTTGGTAAGGTAACATTCTGGAAGAAACTTGAAGGAGGTGAGGAAGGGAGCCTCAAATGGTGTACATTATCTTATTTGCAAAGCAGAAATAGAGACACAGATAGAGAGAACAAATATATGGATGCTAAGGGGAAGGAGGAGTGGGAGGAATTGGGAGATTGGAATTGACACATGCACACTATTGATACAATGTATGAAATAGATAAGAAATGAGAACATGGGGGCTTCCCAGGTAGCTCAGCCGTAGGAGATGCAGCTTCAAGCCCTGGGTCAGGAAGATGCCCCTGGAGAAGGAAATGGCAACCTACTCCAGTATTCTTACCTGGAGAATTCCATGGACAGAGAAGCCAGGCAGGCTACACTCCAAGGGGGGTCACAAAGAGTCAGACAAGACTTAGTGACTAAATAACGAGAAAGCACCGTATAGCTCAAGGAACTCTACTTAATGCAGTAAAGGTGAGGGGGTGTATGTACATGCATGGCTGATTCATTTTGCTGTACAGTAGAAACCAATACAACATTGTAAAGCAACTCTACTCCAACACAAATTAATTAAAAAAAAATCTATGGGAAGGCTAAAAGTGAAAGTGTTAGTCGCTCAGTTGTGTCCTACTCTTTGCAACCCCATGGACTGTAGCCCATCAGGCTCCTCTGTCCATGGGATTCTCCAGGCAAGAATACTGGAGTGGGTAGCCATTCCCTTCTCCAGAGGATCTTCCCGACCCAGGGATCAAACCCAGGTCTTTCACACTGCAGGCAGATTCTTTACTGTCCATGCCACCAGGGAAGACGGTATGGGAAGGCTAAGGGAGCAGCAACTGCAAAGGTCCAGAGGCAGGCACGTGCTTCATGTATACAGATAAGTTGGTGAGGGTGCATTGTTCAGGGTCTTATGGATTGCAGTCAAGTCTTTGGGTTTGGGGAGCTATAGAGGGTTCTGAGCAGAGGAGAGACATGCCCTGAATCATGCATTCATGGTCTCCCTCTGACCAGGAAAGCAGAGGGAGAGGAAAGTAAAAACTGAGAGACTAGGGAAGAGGCAGCTGCACTGGTGCAGGTGGGAAATGATTGGAGCTGGAACCAGGTGTGTACCATAGAGAGTTATTTCTGCATTTATTATGAAGGCTAAGCAGACAGGTGTTGCTTATGGATTAGACGTGGGGAGGTGAGTGAAGGAGAGAAGCCAAGGACGCCTCGGGGACTTTAACATGAACAGCCTAAGGACACAGCTGCTATCGGCTAAGATGAAGACGGAGGGAGGGGGAGTGTCGGGAGGGATGAAGCAATTCACACTGACTTGCCACGTCCCCCTTGAATTACAGAATCACCCCACAGCAGCATTCATAAAGAATGAAAGTGCAAACATCTATTAATAATTATTTGCAAATGCTGCATATTAGGTAGTTTAGATAAACCCTTCTCTCTGGGAATTTTGCCAGAAGAATCCCAAACTAAGCTCTACAGCTATCAAAGCCAATAAAGTGCCATCAGGGAGAATATGGAGAAAAGCAGTCTCTGCCTCGTGTGAGAATCTTTTTTAATCTAACATTATCAGGACTTCCCTGGTGGTCCAGTGGTTAAGACTGTGTGCTTCCACTGCAGGGGGCGTGAGTTTGATCCCTAGTTGGGAAACTAAGATCCCAAAGGCTGCAAGGTGCAGTGCAGCCAAAAAAAGAAGAAAAAGAAAGAAATCTAACGTTATCATTCCTTCATCTACTCTTCTATAAGACCACAAATGGAGCTGAAGAGAATTAGAAAATATTTTCTGAAGGAAACAAGAAAATAATTGCAGGGATGGATATTTAGCAATTTAAGGACTGAGGAGATAAGGACTTCTCAACCTAGGAGAAAATGAAAGGAAATACTTCCTCCCACTGGCAGCCGCACTCTATCCCTCTTATCCTCTGCCAACACTGGATTAGAGTCCCCAGTTCTATTGCTATTATTTGTGTAACTATTATATAGTAATGGTCCTGCCATATTCTAGCTTGTTCATTTATTTATGTCTACTATGTTCCAGGCACTGCAATAGACACCAGAAATAAGATAATCTTATTGACAGCTGGTTGCCCACATTTTATCCACTCTTCTCTAGCTTTCAGTATCCAGCAATAAAAGAGAACTACATTCCCTAGACTCCTTTGCAGGGAGGTTTAGCCCTGTTAACAATGCTAGTCAATGAAACACACGGGCACTGGTCTCAAGTATTCTTTGCCATTTGACCTCTTTTCTGCCTGGAATGCAGATGTGATGTCTGGGGCTGCAGAAGCCACTCTGAGGCTGATCATGAGAGGAAGGTAAAGAGTACCTCAGCCATGACATTCGTGGGCTATTATATTACTTTATGAACAGACAAATACAATTTATGACTGATACACACAGACAGCTGAACAAGCTGTATTTTCACCTGTTCCTCTTCATAAGACTCCTTGAGTCCAGAAACTAATTTTACTTCGCTTTCTGAGCCCTCAAGAAATATCAAATGAAGCGACTTCCCTGGTGCTTCAGTGGTTAAAGCTCTGCCCTTCTGCTGCAGCACAGGCTCAATTCCTGGTCAGGGAACTAAGATCCCATGTGCTGTGTCCAGTGTCACCTAAAAATCATGTTGAATGAATTACTGAGTGAGCAAGGCAACTCTACTTTTACAATTAAAGAACAACGGGACAACTTTTAAATGACAAAATGCCCAGGGAGGCCATCTGAGACCTCCTACCCCGGTGAATTCCTACAGCCTGGGAAAAGCACATCTGTGAAATGAGAATAGCAGCAGTATCTACTGACGGACTTTCTGTGAGGGTCACATTAGTTACCCAAAGATCAAGAATGCTAACAGTTCTATTCTAAGTGCTGCTTAAATGTTGCCCTTGCTCTTATTCTTTCCCAATGTGCATGTATGTGTGTGCTTGTGTGCAGTCGTGTCTGACTCTTTGGGACCCCATGAACCCCCCCAGCCCTAGCAAAAGTAGATCTGACCTCCCACACTGGTACCCCATCATTGCTCTACATCTCAACACCTCGTTGGTTTCCCTCAGAGTCCTTGCAACAACTATTTTCATTTATTCACTTTATAAGCATCTTCACTTGAGAAGGTTGTTCTTCATTTGCCCACCCCACCCATGCCAGACCCATTCTCGGCTCTTTTCTACTCTGAGCATCATCTAATTTCTGGATCCTTTGGGATCTGTTGCTTTCAGCCAGTTGGAGGAACCAGGAGGAACTCAGAGCAGGGGAGGAGAAAGAGATCGCGGTATTTCTTCCCCATTGCCTCCTTGCTTTGGTGTCATGTGTCTGGTCAGTGGCTGGGTCCCTCCACAATGACTTCTCCTATGAAGCAGCTCCTCCTCCATCATTCCAATTCGGTTTTTTTTTTTAATTTTACTTACTTATTTATTTGGCTGCTTCAGGTCTTAGTTGAGGCATGCAGGATCTTTCCCTGCAGCACACAGGCTCTTCACTGTGGCTCACTTGCTCCAGAATGCCAGGGACTGAACATGCATCCCCCAGTATTGGAAAGCAGATGCTTAACCACTGGACCCCCAGGTAAGTCCCTCCATGATTCCAACTCTTAATGGCTCCAGCACTGCCATTTCTGCAATTCAAGGCTCTCTGCTATTGCTAGCAACTGGGTACTCCCCAATCCCTTGTGGGTCCCCTTTAACTCTGTCTACACCTCTTGAAGGGGCTTCCTAGGTGGCGCCAGAGGAAAAGAATCCACCTGCCAATGCAAGAGATGCAAGAGACTCTGGTTCCATCCCTGGATTGGGAAGATCCCCTGGAGAAGGAAATGGCAACCCACTCCATTATTCCTGCCTGGAAAATCCTATGGACAGAGGAGCCTGGTGCACTACAGTCCATGGGATCACAAAGAGTTAGACATGACTGAGTGGTTGAATAAACACACACACACACACACACACACACACACACACACACACCCCTCTTCAAGGAAACTCCTCCTTAAAGCTTCTTGACTTGAGCTGTGGTGTGAGGTTGGAGATGGGCAGGCAAGTGAATTGTTTCCTCTGTGAACCTTGAGAGAAACTCCTACCAGGCGGTAAATTCCATGAAAGTAGAGAATACACACCTGTTTTACTCACCAATTTCCCCAGTCCCAGAACACGGCCAGGCATGGAGAAGTTTAACAAACATTCGTGGAATAACTAAACTCACTTCCCATCAAACATATCAGAATTAGGAAATAATAAGGAGGGACTTTCCCCCAGCAGTCCAGTGGTTAAGACTCTCACTTCCAATTCAGGGGGCAAGGGTTCAATCCCTGGTTGGAGAACTTAGGTCCCACATGCTGCAGGGTTCAGCCAAAATGTTTTTTTAAAAAAATAATAAAATAAAACGAACCCAGGAATTAAAAAAATGTTTAGAAAGAAAAAATTATAAGGAGATATCTTTTTGTCTATTAAATTACCAAAAATATTTTAAGACATTAATACAGTTGACCCTTGAATAACATGGAAGTGGTTGGGGCGCCAACCCCCAGAAGTCAGAAATCCCTGGGTGACTTTGTAGTCCACACTGTTATTCGAGTTTCCAAGTCCAAGTTCATGGATTCAGCTAACCCTGGGTCCTGTAGTATTGCAGTACCTATTTACTGAAAGAATTCTCATACAAGTGAATCCCTGCCATTCAAACCTGCATTGTTCAGGGGCCAGCTGGGTACCTGAGTGCTGGTCAGTGTACACTTAGATCAGGAGAGTCAGGCATCAATAGTAGATATGTAATTTACAATGGCCTTTAGAGAAACCATTTGGCCATATGTATCAGAAATAATTTAAATAGGTTCTTTATTCTGACCCAGTACGACTGCTCCTAGAAATCTTACACAAAGGAAATAATCCAAAAGAAAGGAAAGGTATGTAGAAATTTTATTGTAGCATTTTTTTATAATGTCAAAGCATGCCCCCAAATAGCAGAATTGTTAGGTAGGTTCTAAGGAAAAGAAACTTACAGAGCCATTACAATGATAGTAGGAAAATTTGGTGCTGTCCCATTTATGGGTGGTTTTTGCCTTCTGTTTTCTGTGCTTTGAACAAAACAAAAATCAATTTCCAATAAATAATAAAAATGTTATCAGGAAAAATAAAATCATTTATGTCAAAAACCCTTCTATTGCTGCCAGATTCGTTTTTTCTCATCCTCAGATTTTCTTTGCTCTCCACGGTAGAGACGTTTCTTCTCCAATCATAATCTGTTCTACTTTACTACTAATAAAAGTTCCTTTACTGGTTTAATCATACATCAAGGGTAATGGAAGAATGGCGTGTGACGGAAGCGAAGTATGTAGAAGGAGGTATAGGAGAGAGGGGCTTCCTAGGTAGCACTAGAAAAGAACCCGCCTGCCTGTGCAGGAGACACAAGAAATACAGGTTCCATCCCCGGGGCGGGAAGATCCCCTGGAGGAGGGTGTGGCAACCCACTCCAGTATTCTGCCTGGAGAATCCCATGGACAGAGGATCCTAGAGGGCTACAGTCCATGGGGTCACAAAGAGTTGGACACGACTGAAGTGACTTAGCATGCATATGTACGCATAGGAGAGGGATGAAGATGGAGAAACAGAGAAATACACAGAGAGAGGCAGAGAGACAGAGACAGAGAGAGGTGTCAACAAGGTGAATTATATTTGGAGCTTTCTGAATGCTCTCTTCCACAGCTGAATAATAACAGTAATAGCCTAGTAATTAGTATACAACTGCTCAGTCTCTCTCTTGCCTGCGGCTGGCAAAGAAAATAATCAATTGTACTGGAGAAACGACCAAGGGCTTAAGGAGACATTTGAAAGGAAAATCAGCCTAGGAGCTAGGCATTGGCCAAAAAATATATATATATACTCTGAAGGCCCTGTCAAAATAAAGAGACCCTGAGGTCAGGAAGGAAGGTGGGTATTTAAAAAAGGAGAAGCTATTTCTAAAGTAGTTTCTGATATTCAGTAGGATCTTGGTAGGATGAAAAAGGCTTTTGACCCTAAAGTGCTATCCATCACCAACAAAGACTTGCTATATAGCACAGGGAACTATACTTAATATCCTGTGCATACCCAGTCACCTCCGACTCTTTGCCACCCCACAGACTGTAGCCCACCAGGCTCCTTTGTTTGTGGGATTTTCCAGGAAAGAATACTGGAGCGGGTTGTGATTTCCTCCTCCAGGTGATCTTCCCAACCCAGGGATCGAACACAGGTCTCCTGTGTCTCCTGCAATGGCAGGCAGGTTCTTTACCACTGAGCCACCTGGAGAATCCCTTGATATCTTTTAATAACCTATAATGGAAAAGAATCTGAGAAAAGAATAGATATATTTATATATGTGTAACTGAGTCACTTTACCATTCACCTGAAACAAATACACCATTGTAAATCAACTATATTTCATTTTTTAAAAAATGCTATCTATCTTCACAGTACATGTTCCTGACCCTTCACCACCAAGGGTATACCCTGGGTATGTACTCATTTTTCTCCAAGTTTAGTAAATTGTGGAGATGGATTTTTATTTATTCAACCACTCTCTCTTGCTAGTCTCATTTGTGGCGGAGAAAAAGCTGCACATCTGCCAAATCCTATTTCCTTTTTCTCCTGGGCATACAGCAAGGCTACATGTCCCAACTTTCACTGCAGTTAGTTAGGGCTCTGGAGCTGTGTTCTGGCCAATGATGTTGAAACAGAAGTAACATAAACCTCTTCCAAGCCTGGTCCCTAAGAAATGCCCAGCACAATCCCCCAGATTCTTCTTTCTCTTTACTCATCTGCCAGCCAAATACAAAAGCACCCACCAGGGAGTTCCAAAGCTCCACCTAGGAGAAAGCAGAAGCACAATATGGAGGACCCTGGATCCCTGAGTCACCACCTGGATAAAAGCTTCCCAAGAGAACCATCCACTGTTCCTTTTTTTCACTGGAGGATAATGGCTTTACAGCACTGTGTTGGTTGCTGCCATACACCAACACGAATCAGCCATAGTATACATACGTCTCCTCCTTCCCATTGCCCACCCCATCCCACCCCTCATTTGTCAAAGAGCACTGGACTGAGTGCCCTGTGTCACACAGAAGCTTCCCTCTGGCTATCTGGTTTACATACGAGAACCATCCACCTTGGATGATAGAGTGAGCAAGGACATTTCCACTATATCCAGCCACTGAGCATTCAGGGCTTATTTGTTACAGCAGCTGGCATTACTTATCATGACTGATACACCTTTTCAATAATGGTGCGGGTAGCCAACAGGTTTTGAGGAGAGTTGACATTCTCTTCAGTTCTGCCTCTCAACCTTTATTTTCCTCCCCATGAGGGAGAATCCATCCTCTTTCAAGACCCAGACCATCCTTGGAGCACCTGCACCTCTGTCTGTTAGGTATCCCCATCTCTGTCACAATCCCTCTAACCGGTTTCTCACCTCTGTGTCTTTGCCCCTGCGCGAGTCACCACCTGGAATACAAAAGAATATGGCAGGACCATGCATGTGCTTCCTGGTGGTTCAGACGGTCAAGACTCTGCCTGCGATGTGGGAGACCCAGGTTCAATCCCTAGATCAAAAAGATCCCCTGGAGAAGGGAATGGCAACCCACTCCAGTAATCTTTCCTGGAGAATTCTGTGGTCAGAGGAGCCCGGTGGGCTACAGTCCATGGGGTCACAAAGAGTCAGACACAACTGAGGGATTAACAATTTCACTTTGAAGCATGTGCTTCAAATGGGCAGAGATGCTGTCTACTGCTATAGTCCAGATTAAAAGCCAGTTGGAAACAACATATCCATGACTTTGGCCTTGGAGATACTGTTCTCTAGCCACTAAGCAAACCAAGCATGTACGCTTTTAAGATAATTCAGTTACTGAAATGAAGAGCTGGGGGTAAATATTTTTTTTAACTCTTCCCTCTTCCTTATCCCACTCTGTTCAGTCAGTTGCCAAGAGGTATTGATTCTATGTCCAAATATCTCTCAAATCCATCCATTTCTCTCCATCATCGTTTCCATCAAATTCCAGGCCACCATCATCTCTTAGCAAGAATTCCAATTCCATTAATGTGACCCTCTATGATCTGGCCCCTACCCCAGTCCCAGCCTCCTCTCTCTCATATGCTACATTCTATCAATAGCTGCCCTGGACTTCCTTCAATTCTTTAAATGCACCATCACTTTTTCTCATCTTTGTAATACCATCCTCATAGTCAGAAGCATTCTCCCCTACTTTCTCCCTTCCCCAACCAACTTCTGCTCACTCCAGGTTTCAGCTTGGGTGGCGATGGTTTAGTCTCTAGGTCGTGTGCGACCCCATGAGCTGTAACCTGCCAGGCTCCTCTGTCCATGGGATTCTCCAGGCAAGAATACTGGAGTGGGTTGCCAGTTCCTTCTCTAGGCAGTCTTCCCAACCCAGGGATCAAACCCAAGTCTCCAGCACTGCAGGAAGATTCTTTATCAACTGAATCACTGTTCCAAGAAGCCTTTTTTGGAATTATAATTTGACCCTGAAATTATAAACCTTGTCCTTCGTTCAGAGAACTCCAATTACCTGCTTGACTAGGATACTGGCTGGCAGGGACTCTGTCTGTACAGTTAATTATTGTGCTTGCAGGGTCTAGCATGGCACATGGCATTTAGCAGGTTTATTAATATGTTTTAATAAATATAGATGAATGGCTGGATGGATGACTGGAGGGAAAGTTGGATGGATGATTGGATGGATGGACAATTGGATGGAAGGATGTATAGACAGGTAGATGCTTGAATGGATGGATGAATGGATGGATGGATTTCTCCTCAAGATGCTGAGTTTGAACCTGTGAGACCAAAGGAAACCAGGGACAGCTGTCATTTTGACTACTCTAAAACCATGAAGGAGAAGGCAATGGCACTCCACTCCAGTACTCTTGCATGGAAAATCCCATGGACAGAGGAGCCTGTTAGGCTGCAATCCATGGGGTCGCTAAGAGTCGGACACAACTGAGCGACTTCACTTTCACTTTTCACTTTCATGCATTGGAGAAGGAAATGGCAACCCACTCCAGTGTTCTTGCCTGGAGAATCCCAGGGACGGGGGAGCCTGCTGGGCTGCCATCTATGGGGTCGCACAGAGTCGGACACGACTGAAGTGACTTAGCATAGCATAGCACAGCAAAACCATGAAAACTCATCTAAAACCATTTAGATGAGCACAACTCATCTAAAACCATTTTTGAAAACTCTAAAACCACATCCTCCTTCATCTTTGTTTTCATGGGGTTTGCATTCTCTTTGGGGGCGAGCAGATGAGGACGAGGGAGCAAGCAAAGACAATAGAAAACATACAAATGAACTGGGTGGCACCAGAAGATGACACACAAGACGTGTTCTGGGGAGGTGTCGTTTAATCCGAGACTTCAGGCACTTAAGCAGGTGAGAATGCCAATTCCATGCCAAAAACCAAGCCAAATGATAATCAGGGCTGCCACTGTTGACTGGCAGCAGAGGCTGGGATTTAAAAATAGACCAGTCAACCTATTATGCATGTCCTGCCTTTTGCTTTAGTAATCACTTTCCCCAGGTGCCCGAGGAAATACAAATGGCCCCGAAATAGACGACAAGGGGCCCATTTTCACTCATAATAAGACAAAAGCAATTAAAATTGCACTGAAGCCCTCCTTTTGGATAATAAGCCTTATTCTGGAGCTCCAGTTCATCCATCTCCACCAGTGTTAAAGGGCACAGGAAAGATCACCATCTGGAGGAAATAAAGCCAACGAGCAAAAAAAAAAAAAAAAAACGCAGCTGAGAGATGTAAAGAATTCATATCAGAATTGTGCATAGGGAAATATTGAAGAAAACAACCACAGTCCAAGGCTTACCCAGGTGGTGACTGGTACAGTGGGGCCAGAGCCCTGGCACAAGCATTTGCCAGAGATCAAGCCCTGAGCCTTTGGAGTGGGAGCATTGACTCCAAGACCCTAGACTACCAGAGAACTAACCCTAGGGAGGATCAAATAGTGAGAACTCACACAAAGGAAACCACTTGAATACAAGACCCGGCATCACCCAACCACCAGTAGCACCCTGTGCAGCACAACTCATCTAAACAACAAACAAAACAAAAATACGAACCAAATCATCAGCAGACAGGATCACCACCTCACTCAATGTTGCACATCAGAGGAAAAACATACAAACATACAAACAAAACTCAGCACAAATCTCACCCTATACAAAGTTTACGCAAACCACTGGACTAACTTTCAAAGTCAAAGTCAAAGTGAAGTCACTCAGTCGTGTCCGACTCTTTGCGACCCCATGGACACCAGTCTCCTCCGTCCATGGGATTTTCTAGGCGAGAGTACTGGAGTGGGTTGCCATTTCCTTCTCCTTAGGAGGGCAGAAACCAAAAGGAAGAAATAATTCAGCCCTGAAGCCTGGGAAAAGAGACCTCAAACACAATAAGTTTAAAAAAATAACAATGAAAAGGCAGAGAAATACTACACAAACAGAGAAATAAGCTAGAAACACCGAAGTCCAAATAAATGAAGAAGAAATAGGCAATCTACCTGAAAAAGAATTCAGAATAATGATAGTAAAGATGATCAAAAACCTTGAAAACAGAATGGAGAAAATGCAAGAATCAATTAACAAAGACCTAGAAGAATTAAAGAATAAACAGAGACAAACAACACAATTACTGAAATTAAAAATACTCTAGAAGGAATCAATAGCAGAATATCTGAAGCAGAAGAATCAATCAGTGAGCTGGAAGATAAAATGGTGGAAATGACTCCTGAAGAGCCGAATAGAGTAAAAAGAATGAAAAGAACTGAGGATAGTCTCTGAGACCTCTGGGACAATATCAAATGCACCAACATTCAAATTATAGGGGTCCCAGAAGAAGAAGAGAAACAAAGGGCATGAGAAAATTTTTGAAGAGATTATAGTTGAAAATTTCCCCAACATGGAAAAGGAAATAGTCAATCTAGTTCAAGAGGGACAAAGAGTCCCATACAGGATAAACCCAAGGAGAAACACACCAAGACACATACTAATCAAACTAACAAAGACTAAACA
Organism: Bos taurus; assembly: GCF_002263795.3. NCBI lineage: Eukaryota > Metazoa > Chordata > Mammalia > Artiodactyla > Bovidae > Bos > Bos taurus. The sequence continues at coordinate 12,106,480 of NC_037334.1, read as the reverse complement.
GAAAGAAAGAATATTAAAAGCAGTAAGGGAAAAGCAACAAGTAACATACAAGGAAAACCCCATATGTTTAACTGCTGATCTTTCAGCAGAAACTCTGCAGGCAAGAAGGAATGGCAGGATATATTTAAAGTACTGAAAAGGAAAAAACTGCAACTAAGATTACTGTACCTGGCAAGGATCTCATTCAAAATTGATGGAGGAATAAAAAGCTTTTCAGACAAGCAGAAGTTAAAAGAATTCAGTACCACCAAACCAGCTTTACAACAAATGTTAAAGGGACTTATGTAGTCAAGAAATACAAGAGAGGAAAAAGATATACAAAATCAACCCCAAACAAGAAAATGGCAATAGGAACACATACATCAATAACTACTTTAAATATAAATGGGCTAAATGCTCCAACCAAAAGATACAAACTGGCTGAATGGATATGAAAACAAGACCCATATATATGTTGTCTACAAGAAACCCACTTCAGACCTAAAGACACGTATAAACTGAAAGTGAGAGGATGGGAAAATATATTCCATGCAAATGGGAAGCAAAAGAAAGATGGAGTAGCAATCAGACAAAACAGACCTTAAAATAGATTACAAGAGATAAGGAAGGACACTACATAATGATCAAGGGATCAGTCCAAGAGGAAGACATAACAATTGTAAAATCTATGCACCCAACATAGGAGCACCTCAATACGTAAGACAAACACTAACAGACATAAAAGGAGAAACTGACAGTAACACAATAATAATAGGAGACTTTAACACCTGTCACACCAATGGACAGATCATCAAAGCAGAAAATTAATAAGGAAACACAAGTCTTAAACAATACATTAGATGAGATGGATCTCATTGATATCTTCAGGACATTCCATCCAAATGCAGAAGAATATACCTTCTTTTCAAGTGCACATGGACCATTCTCCAGGATAGACCACATCTTGGGCCACAAATCAAACCTCAGTAAATTTAAGAAAATTGAAATCATATCAAGCATCTTCTCTGACCACAACACTATGAGACTAGATATCAATTACAAGAAAAAAACTGCAAGAAACACAAACACATGGAGTTTAAACAACACGTTTCTAAATAACCAACAGGTTACTGAAGAAATCAAAAGGGAAATCAAAATATTTCTAGAAACAAATGACAATGAAATAACAATTCAAAACCTATGGGATGCAGCAAAAGCAGTTCTAAGAGGGAAATTTATAGCAATACAATCCTACCTCAAGAAACAAGAAAAACATCAAATAGACAACCTAACCTTATGCCTAAACAACTGGAAAAAGAAGAAGAAGAACAACAACAAAAATCTCCCAAAATTAGTAGAAGGAAAGAAATGATAAAGATCAGAGCAGAAAGAAATGAAAAAGAAATGAAAGAAACAGTAAAGATTAATAAAACTAAAAGCTGATTCTTTAAGATAAACAAAATTGACAAACCGTTAGCCAGATTCATCAAGAAAAAAAGAGAGAAGAATCAAGTTAGCAAAATTAGAAATGAAAAAGGAGAGGTTACAGCAGATAATGTAGAAATACAAAGGATTATAAGGGACTATTATGAACAACTATATGGTAATAAAATGGATAACCTGGAAGAAATGGACAGATTATTAGAAAAATTCAATCTTCCAAGATGGAATCAGGAGAAATAGAAATTATGAATAACCCAATTACAAGCACTGAAATTGAAGCTGTGGTCAAAAATCTCCCAAAAAAAACAAAAGCCCAGGACCATATCGCTTCACAGGAGAATTCTATCAAACATTTTAGAGAAGAGCTAATGCCTATCCTTCTAAAACTCTTTCCAAAAATTTCAGAGGAAGGAGCACTTCCAAACTCATTCTACAAGGCCGCCATCACCCTGATACCAAAATCAGACAAAGACAACACACACAAAATTACAGGCCAATATCACTAATGAACATAGATGCAAAAATCCTCAATACAATTTTAGCAAACAGAATTCAGCAACACATCAAAAAGGTCATATACCACGATCAACTTGGGTTTATTCCAGGGATGTAAGTATTCTTCAATATATGCAAATCAATCAATGTGATACACCATATTGACAAATTGAAAGATAAATACAATATAAGCTCAATAGATGCCGAAAAAGCCTTTGACAAAATTAAGCATCCATTTATGATTGAAACTCTTCAGAAAATGGGCATAGAAGTGAACTACCTCAACTAGTAAAGCCCATATATGATAAGCCTACTGCAAACATTATTCTCAATGGTGAAAAACTGAAAGCATTCCCCCTAAGATCAAGAACAAAACAAGGGTGTCCACTTTCACCACTATTATTCAACATAGTTCTGGAAGTCCCAGCTACAGCAATCAGAGAAGAAAAAGAAATAAAATAACTCCAGATCAGAAAAGAAGAAGTAAAACTCTCCCTGTCTGCAGATGACATGATACTGTACATAGAAAACCCTAAAGATAGTGTCAGAAAATTACTAGAGCTAATCAGTGAATTTAGCAAAGTTACAGGATACAAAATCAATACACAGAAATCACTTGCATTTCTATATACTAACAATGAAAAATCAGAAAGAGAAATTAAGGAATCAATCCCATTCACCATTGCATCAAAAAGGATTAAACATCTAGGAATAAACTTAGCTCAGGAGACAAAAGAACTGTACACAGAAAATTATAAGACACTAATGAAAGAAATCAAAGATGTCATAAACGGATGGAGAGATATTCCATGCTCCTGGGTAGGAAGAATCAATATTGTGAAAATGACTATACTACCAAATGCAATCTACAGATTCAATGAGACCCCTATCAAATTACCAATGACATTTTTCACAGAACTAGAACAAAAAATTTCACAATTCATATGAAAACACAAAAGACCCCAAATAGCCAAAGCAGTTTTGAGAAAGAAGAATGGAGCTGGAGGAATCAACCTTCCTGACTTCAGGTTATACTACAAAGCTACAGTCATCAGACAGTATGGTACTGGCACAAAAACAGAAATATAGACCAATATAACAAGATAGAAAGCCCAGAAATAAATCCATGCACCCATGGGCACCTTATTTTTGACAAAGAAGACAAGAATATACAATGGGGCAAAGACAGCCTCTTCAGTAAATGGTTCTGGGAAAACTGGACAGGTACATGTAAAAGAATGAAATTACAACACTTCCTAACATCAAACACAAAGATAAACTCAAAATGCATTAAAGACCTAAATGTAAGACCAGAAACTATAAAACTCTTAGAAGAAAACATAGGCAGAACTCTTGATGACATGCATCAAAGCAAGATCCTCCATGACCCCCCTCCTAGAGTAACAGAAATAAAAACAAAAGTAAACAAGTGGAACCTGATTAAACTTAAAAGGTTTTGCACAGAAAGGAAACTATAAGCAAGGTGAAAAGACAACCCTTGGAATGGGAGAAAATAATAGCAAATGAAGCAACTGACAAAGGATTAATTTCCAAAATATACAAGCAGCTCATACAACTCAATACCAGAAAAACAAACAACCCAATCAAAAAGTAGGAAAAAGACCTAAACAGACATTTCGCCAAAGAAGACATACAGATGGCTAACAAACACATGAAAAGATGCTCAGCATTGCTCATTATTAGAGAAATGCAAATCAAAACCACAATGAGATATCACCTCACACCAGTCAGAATGGCCATCATCAAAAAGTCTACAAACAATAAATGCTGGAGAGGATGTGGAGAAAAGGGAACGTTCTTGCACTATCGGTAGGAATGTAAATTGATACAGCCACTATGGAAGATGGTAAGGAGATTCCTTAAAAAACAAGGAATAAAACCACCATATGACCCAGCAGTCCCACTCCTAGGCATATACCCTGAGGAAACCAAAATTGAAAAAGACACATCTTTCCCATTGTTCATTGCAGCACCATTTACAATAGCTAGAACATGGAAGCAACCTAGACGTCCATCGACAGATGAATGGATAAAGAAGTTCTTGTATATATACACAAGAGAATATTGCTCAGCAATAAAAAGGAAGGAATGCATTTGAGTCAGTTCTACTAAGGTGGACAAATCTAGAACCTATTATACAGAGTGAAGTAAGTCAGAAAGAGAATGATACACACAGTATTCAAACACATGTATATGGAATCTAGAAAAATGATACTGAAGAACTTATTTACAGGACAGCAATGGAGAAACAGACATAGAGAATAAACTTATGGACATGGGGAGAGCGGAGGAGAATCTGAGATGTATGGGAAGAGTAACATGGAAACTTGCATTACCATATGTAAAACAGATAGCCAATGGGAATTTCCTGTATGGCTCAAGAAACTTAAACAGGGGCTCTATATCAATCTACAGGGGTGAGATGGGGAGGGAGATGAGAGGGAGGTTCAAAAGGAGGGGATATATGTATACCCATCACTGATTCATGTTGAGGTTTGACAGAAAACAACAAAATTCTGTAAAGGAATTATCCTTCAATTAAAAAAATAAATAAATTTAAAACAAAACAAAAATTGCACTGAGATGCCACTTCCCACCTAGCACATGGGCAGAAATCTGAAGGCATGATAATGGGCCCTGCCAGCTGGGCTGAGGGGCACCAGGGGGGCAGGAGGGAATGGAAATTGGTGTGGGCCTCATGGAAGGTCATTTGGCAGTGTCAGTCAAAATTACCCAGGCTTTTACTCTTTGACCAGCAATCCAATGTCTCCAAACGTATCTTTCCCATTGTCCATGTTACACTTGACATGCTTTTCAAAGCAGCAGAGGCACAGTGTTACTCATTGCAGCATTGGATAGAATGGTACGGTATTGGAAACAACCCCTGTATCCATCGGTGGTTTAATGCATTATGGACCACCACAAAAAATAATAATCATAGTTCAGATTCGTATCACCCACTTCATGCCAGGCACTATTCTAAATGCATTATATGGTCAGAACGGGCATCATCAAAAAGTCCACAAACAGTAAGTGCTGGCGAAGGTGTGGATAACAGGGAACCCTCCGACACTGCTGCTGGAGGTGTGAATGGTGCACTCACTACGCAGAACAGTGCGGAGGCTCCTCAGAAAGCTCAAAATAGAGTCACCGTAGGAACCAGTGATCCCACTCCGGAGCATATATACGGACATAAATTTAATTTGAAAAGACACATGCACCCCTAGGTTCATAACAGCACTATTTACAATAGCCAGCACGTGGAAAGAACCTAAGTGTTCATAGACAGATGAATGGATATATATACACTATACACACACACACACACACACATATAACAGAACATTGCTACTGCTACTGCTAAGTCGCTTCAGTCGTGTCCGACTCTGTGTGACCCCATAGACGGCAGCCCATCAGGCTCCCCAGTCCCGGGGATTCTCCAGGCAAGAACACTGGAGTGGGTTGCCATTTCCTTCTCCAATGCATGAAAGTGAAAAGTGAAAGTGAAGTCGCTCAGTCCTGTCCGACTCTTAGCGACCCCATGGACTGCAGCCCACCAGGCTCCTCCATCCATGGGATTTTCCAGGCAAGAGTCCTGGAGTGGGTGCCATCGCCAAGAATGAGGCAATGTCGTTTGCAGCAACACTGATGGACCTAGGGATTATCATACTAAGTGAAGTAAGGACAAACACACGGTATCACTTATACATGGAATCTTAAAAAATGTTACAAATGAACTTATTTACAAAACAGAAGTAGATTCACAGACACAGCAAACAAAGGTATGGTTACCAAAGGGGAAAGGGGAGGGAGGGATAAATTAGGAGTCTGGGATTAATATATACTTACTACACATAAAATAGACAATCAAAAACAACCTACGTATAGCATGTGGAATTATACTCAATATCTTGCAATAACCTATAAGGCAAAGAATCTTAAAAAGAAAAGATATATCAGTTCAGTTCATTTCAGTTGCTCAGTTGTGTCCTACTCTTTGTGACCCCATGGACTGCAGCATGCCAGGCTTCCCTATCCATCACCAACGCCCAGAGCTTGCTCAAACTCATATCCATTAAGTCAGTGATGCCATCCAACCATCTCATCCTCTGTCGTCCCCTTCTCCTCCTGCCTTCTATCTTTCTCAGCATCAGGGTGAATGAGTCAGTTTTTTGCATCCGGTAGCCAAAGTATCAGGACTGATTTCCTTTAGGATTGGCTGGTTTGATCTCCTTGCTGTCCTAGGGACTCTCCCAACACCACAATTCAAAAGCATCAATTCTTTGGCACTCAACTTTCTTTATGATCCAACTCTCACATCCATACATGACTGGAAAAACTGTAGCTTTGACTACATGGACCTTTGTCAGTAATGTCTCTGCTTTTTCATATGCTATCTAGGTTAGTCATAGCTTTTCTTCCAAGGAGCAAGTATCTTTTAATATCATGGCTGCAGTCACCATCTGCAGTGATTTTGGAGCCCCCCAAATTAAGTCTTTGACTGTTTTCATTGATTCCCCATCTATTTTCCATGAAGTGATGGGACCAGATGCCATGATCTTAGTTTTTTTGTTTTTTTTTTTTAAATTTTATTTTATTTTTAAACTTTACATAATTGTATTAGTTTTGCCAAATATCAAAATGAAATGATCTTAGTTTTTGAATGTTGAGTTTTAAGCCAGTGTTTTCACTTTTCTCTTTCACTTTCATCAAGAGGCTATTTAGTTCCTCTTCGCTTTCTGCCATAAGGGTGGTGTCATCTGCATATCTGAGGTTATTGATATTTCTCCTGGCAATCTTGATTCCAGTTTGTCCTTCATCCAGTCTAGCGTTTCTCATGATGCTCTGCATATTAGTTACATAAGCAAGGTGACAATATACAACCTTTAATGTACTCTTTTCCCAATTTGGAACCAGTCTAGTGCTCCATGTCCGGTTCTGTTGCTTCTTGACCTGCATACAGATTTCTCAGGAGGCAGGTAAGATATATACATAGGCATAACTGAAGCAGGATTTCCAGGTGACTCAGTGGTAAAGAATCTGCCTGCCAATGCACAAGACACAGGTTCAATCCCTGGGCTGGGAAGATCCTCTGGAGGAGGAAACAGCAACCCACACCAGTATTCTTGCCCGGACAATTCCATGGACAGAGGAGCCTGGAGGCTACAGAACTTAGGGCTGCAAAGAGTTGAACATGATTGAGTGACTGAGCGTGCTTAACTGAATCACTTTGCTGTACACCTGCAGTTAACACAACTTTGTAAACCAACTATATTTCAATCAAATTGGATGGCGTCACTGATTCAATGGACACAAACTTGGGCAAACTCTGGGAGATGGTGAGGGTCAGGGAAATCTGGCATTTCAGTCCATGGGGTCGCAAAGGTCAGACACAATCTGGCGACTGAACAACAACAATGTATTAACTCATTACAGCCATGTAGATATACCCTAACAGCCAACCCATCTCACAGGTGAAAAAACTGAGGTCCGGAGAGGGTCAGTAACTCGCCCAAATTACACAGCTGGGTAGCATTGCACCTGTGTGTGTAGTCAGGTCAGGGAGGAGGGGTGATGATGGGGCACCTGGGAACAGGCACAGTTATGTGTCTATAAAAAAGAGAGATTGGAGCACAGGAAAGACAAGTGATGGTGGGCAGGGGAGCAGGATGCCGTGACTGCCTTTGCATCACACTCAGGCACCGGGGAAGGGATTCATGGGTGAGACGGAGGAGGGAACTTCAACTTCTCCCTCTTCCTCAGCCATCCTCAATCGTGCCGCTGTAATACTGTCTTTCTGTGCTTGATCTAGGCACCAGTTCACAGGGCATCTGGAAGACAGAGGACCATGCTAAACCAACACTACAAAGGATGCCAGCTGGCGGCTAGTGGTAAAGAAACTGCCTACCAACGCAGGAGACATAGAGATGTGGGTTTGATCCCTGAGTCGGCAAGATCCCCTGGAGGAGGGCACGGCAACCCACTTCAGTATTCTTGCCTGGAGAATCTCATGAACAGAGGAGCCTGGCGGGCTACCGTCCATAGGGTTTCAGAGAGTCGGACACAACTGAAGTGACTTAGCACGCACGCAAATGATACAATCAGCAAGATTCAATGTGTGGAATGGTCTCCAGGACAAACGATCCAGTTCCTTCCATAAATAAATGACAATAAGACAAAAAGGCGGTTGAACAGTTACAGATTTCAAGAGACTTATGAGACGTATCAACCAACGAGGGTGGTGATGATAATAACCGGATATTTGATGATATTAAAGAACTGTAGCTGGGGCTTTCCTGGTGGCTCAGTGGTAAAGAATCTGCTGACCGATGCAGGAGACACAGGTTTGATCCCTGGTCTGGGAAGATCCTACATGACCCAGACAAACTAGGCCTGTGTGCCACACTCGTGAGCCTATGCTCTAGAGCCAGGCAGCTGCAGTCACTGAGCCATGTGCCACAGAGCACGTGCTCTGCAACAAGAGAAGCCACTGCAATGAGAAGCCCATGGACCAAAGCATATCCCCCTCTTACCACAGCTGGAAAAAGCCTGAGCAGCAACAAAGACCCAGCACCGTCAAACAATAAATAGAATTATTTTATAAAACTATTGTCATTTTTGAATTGGTAAAATCTGAATAAAACCTGTGGTTCAGTCAATAGGAATGTACCACTATAACGATCACACTAATGTAAAATGATAACATTAGCAGACACTGGGCAAGGGGCACACAGGAATTCCTCTTTATCTTTCCAACTTTTTGTAAATCTGAAATCATTTTTAAATGAAAAGTTTTAGGGAATTCCCTGGCAGTCCAGTGGTGAGGGTGCTGTGCTTTCACAGCAGGGGGCATGGGTTCAATCCCTGGTCAGGGAACTAAGATTCCCACATGTCACGTGGTGAAGCCGAAAATAATAATAATAAAAATTAAAAGTTTATTTTGAAAAAATGGTATTGTGTTTGCAATTAAAAATTGCAATTTTTAATGGACTCTTTTTTAAATCATGTGGGTTTATTTTTATTTATTTTCTTGAGGTATAGTTGATTTACAAGGTTTCAGGTGTGCAGCAAAGTGATTCAATCATATATATCTATAGCTATATATAGATATAAGGATCTATATCTTTTCAGAATATGTATATATATTCATTTCAGATTCTTTTCCATTATAGGTTATTATAAGATACTGAATATAGTTCCCTGTGTTATATAGTTTCCTGGGCTTCCCAATTGGCTCAGTGGTAAAGAATCTGTCAATTCATGAGAAGGAAATGACAACCCACTCCTGTATTCTTGCTTGGGAAACCCCATGGACAGAGGAGCCTGGCAGTCTACAGTCCATGTGGTCACAGACTTGGACACGACTTACCAACTGAACAACAGATAGAACTAAAGAGATTCAAGGCCTTCTTTACCATCACTGTTCAAATAATCAACCAGGCACTTGTCGAATGCCCCTCTAGCCCATCCTTTCCTCTTCATCCCCATTACCAGTCAGTTCAGGCCTCCGACATCAATTGCCTGGACCATTGAAGTATCGTCCCTATTAATTTCCTTCCATCATCTCTCACACTGCCCCTAGACGACTCTTTCTCACACTTCTGACCGAGGACTCTCTGGTTCAAAATTCTTTGGTGACTCTCTTTTTTGTTAAATTGTGGGAAAACACATATAACATAAAATTTACCATTTTAAGTACATTTGAGTGTATGGTGGTGCTAAAGAATCACCTGTCAATGCAGGAGAACGAAAGAGACTTGGGTTTGATCCCTGGGTCAGGAGGATCCCCTGGAGGAAGAAATGGCAACCCACTTCAGTATTCTCTTCTGGAGGGTTATAGTCCACGAAGTCACAAAGAATTGGACATGATTGAAGCGGGAGCCTGGTGGGCTGCCGTCTATGGGGTCGCACAGAGTCGGACACGACTGAAGCGACTTAGCAGCAGCAGCAGGAGCAGCACAGCACAGCAGAAATATACAGCTCAGTGGCGTTAAAGACAGTCTTACACTTTCTGCCTCTATGACTCTGACTAATTTAGAGATCTCATATAAGCGGAATCATACAGTATTAGTCCTTTTGTATTTATTTCACTCAGTGTAATATCCTCAAGATTCATCCATGTCATGGCATGTGTCAGAATTTCCTTCCCTTTTAAGGCTGAATTAATACTTTACTACATGTATGCATCACATTTTTAAATCCACTCACCCATCGGTAAACACTTAGGCTGCTTCTACCTTTTGATTATTGTGGATAGTGCTGCGAGGAACATGGTATACAAACATCTCTTCAAGACCCAGATTTCAATTCTTATGGGTATATACTCGTAAGCACCAAAGAATTGATGCTTCCAAAGTGTGGTGCTGGAGAAGACTCTTGAGAATCCCTTGGACAGGAAGGAGAACAAACCAGTCAATCCTAAAGGACATCAACCCTGAATATTCATTGGAAGGACTGAAGCTGAAGCTCCAATACTTTGGCCACCTGATGCAAAGAGCTGACTTACTGGAAAAGACCCCAATGCTGGGAAAGATTGAGGGCAGGAGAAGAAGGGGGCGACAGAAGATGAGATGGTTGGATGACATCATCAACTCTATGGACATGAATCAGGCAAACTCCAGGAGATGGGGGAACCTGGCATACTGCAGTCCATGGGGTTGCAAAGAGTCGGACATGACTGAGCAACTGAACAACACAGCAACCAATGGTAATTCATTTAATGACTCTTGCTTCTTGGTTAACTCCTTTGCTCTAGGTCTCTATGCCTCTCACTCAGCACCCACAGTTACCAGAGATTGCCCTCTGCCCACTGGATAAAGTCAAAAGCCTTGATTTTATTTCTGTGTACCTGATCATTATCTTGCTGCATCCTTCTTGAACCATAAATTCTAGCCCAGAGATGTTGGTTGCCCATTAGAGTCTCCAGAACCTACCTTCTGAGAGTCTGTTTCGTTAGGTCGGCAGCATGGTCCTGGCATTGGCATTTTATTTTTTAAGATCCCCAGAACTTCAGATGAGCAGGCTTCTTGGAGAAGCATAGGCAGCTGTGCTCAGCCACTTTCCATTCCTCTAGTACTTAAGATCTGGAGAAGAAAACGGCAACCCACTCCAGTAATCTTGCCTGGAAAATCCCAAGGACGGAGAAGCCTGGCAGGGCGACAGTCCATGGGGTTGTAGAGTTGGACACGCTGAGCACAGCACAGCCGCAGCAGTTCCAAAGATGTATCGTACCTCTAGGCCTTTGGGTACCAATTTCCCTTCACCCTGGAAACCCGCTCTCTCCCTGAGTGTCTGATATGCACCAACCCATATCAAGAATCACACACTGGGACTTCCCTGGTGGTCCAGGGGTTAAGAATCTGCCTGCCAATGCAGGGGACATGGGTTCAGTCCCTGGCCTGGGAAGACTCCATCTGCCATGAAGCAACTAAGGTTGGGTGCCACCGCTCCTGAAGCCCATGCAGCCTAAAGGCTGGGCTCTGCAATAAGAGAAGCTACCACAATGAGAAGCCCTCGAGCCGCAGGGAAGCACAGCCCCCACTGAGCCTAACTAGAGAAGGCCTGTGCACAGCAATGAAGACCCAGCTCAGCCAAAAATTAATGAATGAATGAATTTTAAAAAGAACCCCACACTTTATAAATTCTTTTCTAAGAGTTCTCAAAAGAACCAACCAGTCGCCCCTGGAGTCCCTGTGTATCCCTATCTCACCATGGCTGCTTGCTCCATCTAGAACGTAAGACTCCTGAGAGGACAGCTTGCGGCTTATCTTTTGCAGCCCCCTCCATCGAAACAGTTGCAGGCAAACAGGAGCCCCTCAGCCCAAAGTCACCCTATTAGCATACCAAAAGCACCCATCACTCTGAAGATCCCAGGGGTTTTAGAAGCTGTATTCTGGAACTGGGGACAAAGCCCAGATATTTTTTATTAATATGCCATGGGTTGAGGACCTCGTTCCAGCCCCAGAATGCAGCCATTCCTAAAATCCGACCTTATTTCAGTCCCTGGATACAAGCACTGAAGCCTTATTTTAAAGTTATCTGAATCAATAAAATTCACCAGTACCACCACTCTTTTTTTTTAACCTGAGTCAGTTTGCATTGTTTCCACCTCTTACAACTAAAAGAATGATATGCTGTTTAGTCACTCAGCTGTGTTTGACTCTTTGCGGCCCCATGGATTGTAGCCCACGAGAGCCCTCTGTCCATGGGGATTCCCTAAGTAAGAATACTGGAGTGGGTTCCCATGCCCTCCTCCAGGGAATTTTTCCGACCCAGGGATTGAACCCAGGTATCCCACATTGCGGGTGGATTCTTTACCATCTGAGCCACCAGGGATGCCCATGAATACTGGAGTGGGTAGCCTATTCCTTCTCCAGGGGATCTTCCCGACCCAGGAATCGAACCAGGGTCTGCTGCATTGCAGGCAGATTCTTTCCCAGCTGAGGTACCAGGGAAGCCCGAAAAAATGATAACTCTGGGTTTTCCTATCCATCTGGAATGCCCTCCCCAAGACCAACACATTTATCAGCCTAACAAACTTTAGCTGACCACTCAACGTTTCCTCCACTGGGTAAGCTTCCATGATTCCACAGAGCAAAGCTAGGGGGTTCCCACTGCACTCTGCATGTTCCCCACTGCAGCATTTGTCTGACACCGCGATGACTGTTGATCTGTGTTTCAGCCGCACTAGACTGCTCACTCTTGGCAAGAAAATATGAGGGCCTTTTTACGTTTATGTTCACAGTGCTGACCCCAGCGGCACCCAGTAAATAGCTGTTGTGTTGAATGAACAAGTAAATGAATGATTAACTAGTAAAAGTGTCACCTTCCTCTGACAATGGATTTTTTTTTATAAAGGGAAAGAAAAACAAAGGCCGGATGGTGGCTTCAGGGCTCAGGCTTGCATTCTCTCCCCCAATTAAATAGCAGGCAAGGTGTGTGGGAAGGGAACAGAGGGACTTCGGAGACAGGCAGATAAAGGAGTGGGTGGCTCTTGCCAGCAGCCGGCCTTTCTTTCATCTTCTGCTGTGTGTCCAGCCTTGGCCCCCCATGCCCACCTGCCAGGCTCAGCTCCTCTGGATCCCCAGAAACAATGAGAAATAATTTGTCTGAGGAGGGGGCGGGGGAGATCGGATGGAAAAAGGGAGGAAGATGTGTCTATTTCATTCCAGCTGGCTCCAACTCTCCACCACTGCTCCCTGAGCTAGCCAAATGCATCTTCTAATTTAGTTCATTCTTCTCTTCCCAGCCACTGGTAACAGACCCACACAGAATACTGTCGGAATTCAAGCACCCTTCCTCCCTATGAAAAGGAAAAGGGAGAAAGCACGCAAAAGAGAAATGGATGGAGGAAGAAAAGAAGGGAAAAGATAAAGGAGAAATGATCATGCTGCTGCTGCTGCTAAGTCGCTTCAGTCGTGTCCGACTCTGTGTGACCCCATAGACGGCAGCCCACCAGGCTCCCCCGTCCCTGGGATTCTCCAGGCAAGAACACTGGAATGGGTTGCCATTTCCTTCTCCAATGCATGAAAGTGAAAAGTGAAAGTGAAGTCGCTCAGTCGTGTCCGACTCTTAGGGACCCCATGGACTGCAGCCTACCAGGCTCCTCCATTCATGGGATTTTCCAGGCAAGAGTACTGGAGTGGGGTGCCATTGTCAGAGAACTAGATCTCACACTCTGCAACTAAAGAACCCGCATGCTGCAACAAAGACCCAGTACGGCCATATAAATAAAAATAGCTTTTTTAAAAAAGAATTGATATAAGCAAGGCACTCAGACCAGTGTCCAGCATACAGTAAGAACAACGAAAACACTTGCTATTATTGTCATAAGTCAATCAAATACAGGAAAGTTTCATAAAAATGTTTTTAGTTACAATTATAGCTGGGAAAATGACAATTGTCTATGGCAAAGAGTAAGAACACAGTGGGGGTTTCCATGTATTGAAGTTCAAAGATAGGTCAACTTAACCAATAGTAATAGAATAGAATAATGGGGGGCGCTGGGAAGGGGCATTGAGGAGGCTTGCAGGGGCAGGGTTGTTCTACATCTGGATCGGAGTATGTTGGCATTGTTATACACCTTGGTAAAGATTAGAAATATCATATATTAATGCACATATATGGAATCTACAAAACCGGTCCTGATGAACTTTGCAGGGCAGGAAGAAAGACAGACACAGAAGACAGACTTGTGGACACAACGGGGGAAGGAGAGGGTGGGACAAACGGAAAGAGTGGCGTTGGCATGTATACACTACCATGCGTGAAACAGCTCATGGGACGCTGCACAACGCAGGGGACTCAGCTCGGTACCCTGCGATGGCCAGAAGGGGTGGGGTGGGGGGAGAGTGGGCGGGGGGCCCAAGACGGAGGCACATATGTGTACATATGGCTGATTCACATTGTTATATGGCAGATACTAACAACACTGTAAAGCAACCATCCTCCAACTAAAAATAAAAAAGAATTCAAGAAGCTATGAAGTTAAAGTATATATGCTTTGCACATTTCATTTTTTAAAAGACTTGTTCAATGCAATGACTAACTAAACAAACAAGTAAGTAAATAATAAGTAAGGGTGACGCTCAAGCTGGTTGCGGGCTGCTACTGGGAATTATGAGGGGCTAAAGCCCTAGGTTCAACCATGGCCCCAGGTTGCTAGTCCCGAGGAGGAATGAGTTAGTGCATCTTTGTCAGCTCCTTTTGCCATGGCAACAGGATGGCAGAGCACTGAGAGACACTGGCCTCAGCACTTTTTAATCTGAGAGCTTTGAAGAAAGGCTCTGAGTCGGGGGAGGAAAAGGAGAGCATGGAAGAACTGGCTGGCAAGATGCTGGGGTGGTGGAAAAAAATGCTTCCAAGGCAAAAAGGATGAAGAACCAGCTTTTCTGGGCTCTGGATGCATTGCCTGGCAGGCTGGAGACATTCCCACCCATACCTGCTTCCTCTAGAGAAAAGAGTCAGGATGTTTAAGCTTCACCAGCAACTTCCCCTTCCCCCCACAGAAAATGATAATAGAGCTCACTTTAAAAAATATTTTTAAGCCCTCTAAAGAATATTTAGCCAGAAAGTGTTCCCAAGAAAACTGGGTACAAATACTAGGTCAACCTAACTAAAAAAATGCATGCGTATTTTGGGGCTCTGTGACTGTCTGGTTGGCAGCCTTGTATCAGGGCAGGTAATTTAGGGTCCAGACATCTAATCCTTAGATGTATCATCTAATCAGAAAAAAAAAAAAAGGCAGATTTCTCTACATTTCACTTTTCAGGTGCTGTTATACTAAGATTTCGGGCAGGTAACTTGTTTTGCTCTTGGAAATGAGTCAAAAAGAAAACTTTAGGTTAAGTTAGGGAGGAAGACGTGATTATGAACACGATGCTATCCACCAGCGAACTGTGCACTTTACAAAAAAAGGTTGTCACGTTTTCATTCTCCATCAGTCACCTTTGCAGAAGAGATTAGTCATATTCACCAATCTCCTAGCATGAAGATGGACTACATTTCCCAGCTACCCTTGTGATTCAGTGTGGTCAAATGACCAGTGAAATGCATTCTGGACCTTAAGGAAAAGGACATCTCTTCCCATTTAGCTGCCACCTTTGGTGAGCCAGCAAATGACAATACCTAGAGGATGATGCTATCTAGGCTTGGGTTCCCCAAAAGGAGACCCTGAGACAAGGTTTCAAATGTAAATATTTATTTGTGAAGTGATCCCAGAAAAAAATACAGCAAGGGAGTGGGAAAGTAAGGCAGAGTAGGGGAAGCAGCCAGTTATCACCATGGGTGCCTGAGATTCAATCCTGCTAGAGTGCTAGAAGGCAGAAGAGAACACACACTTCAAAGCCATCCCATGCAAGGGGGAGGGAGTTGTATTTATCCACCAAGCCTCAGTGGTCATTGGTGGGAGTTGCTCCCTGGAGAGGGGAAGTTCTCCAGCACTTTAAGCTTACCTTACTTGTATACCCAGTGAGCTCCAATTACCAGGAAAAGCTCTCAGACAAAGAGGTGCAGGTGCTGTCTGTTGAGAATGGTAATTGCAGGTGCAAAAGTGCCGGGGAGTTATGGGTGAAGCATCAGTTGCATCTACTCAATGGCAGAACCAGAGAACAGAAGGAACCTGGCCCCTGAATGATTGCCTGGAGCAGAGCCACACCACCAATCCAGTCTACAACAAAAGAGAGGATTAAACTCCTACCCTCTTTAAGTCACTGAATTAGTACTAGCAGCCTCACCTAACCTTATATTTGCCTTCTTTACATTGAGCTTGGGAGCTAAGAGATAAGATAAGAGCTTCAGAGATAAGAGCACCCAACGCTGAGGACCTGTGGTTTTCAGCAAATTTTAAAATTGTTTCAAAATTTTTGTTTGAAATTGTTTCAAAATTTTTGCATTGTTTCAGCAAATTTTCATAAGAACCCCAAGCCAGCTGCTATTGGACGTCCCACCCATGACATCACCCCTGGTGAGTTTTAAAAGAGGGAAGACAGACAAAAGTGCTGGGTGGCTAACATCCTGAGAAGTAATTAATGTCCTCAATCAACACCAGATGGGAACTGGTAGATAAATATGCTAGCTCTATCTCTACTTAAGCGGGATGAATCTGAAGAGCATGCTGTCTGCTGCCTCATGGAGGTCACTGTTGGAACAGAGCCCCAGTTCCCACAGTGGTAACTGGTTTGATAACACCACCCACCAGCTAGTTCCTCTCCCTGTTTCCCTCCCCCTTTCTCTCCTAGTGTTTCCTGGGATCACCTTCCACATAAGTATGTGCACTTAATTTTTTGCGATCTTTTTTTTAACCGACAAAGGTCCAGATAGTTAAAGCCATGGTTTTTCCAGTAGTCACTTATGGATGTGAGAGTTGGACCATAAAGAAGGCTGAGCACCACACAATTGATGCTTTCGAACTGTGGCATTAAAGAGGCTCTTGAGAGTCCCTGGGACTGCAAGGAGATCCAACCAGTCCATCCTAAAGGAAATCAACTCTGAATATTCATTGGAAGGACTGATGCTGAAGCTGAAGCTCTAATACTTTGGCCACCTGATGCGAAGAGCCAGCTCATTGGAAAAGACCCTGATGCTGGGAAAGATTGAAGGCAGGAGGAGAAGGGGACAACACAGGATGAGATGGTTGGATGGCATCACCGACTCAATGGACATGAGTTTGAGCAAACTCCGGGAGGTGGTGAAGGACAGGGAAGCCTGGCACGCTGTAGTCCATGGGGTGGCAGAGTCAGACACAACTGAGCAACTGACCGACAACATGCAACATGTGGAAACTTGTTTCCCCCACCAAGGATCGAACCTGCATCCCTTGCATTGGAAGCATGGAGTCTTAACCACTGGACCACCAGAGAAGTCCTGCACTTGAATTCTTATCTCGGGATATGCCTCCGGAGACCCCAAACTCAGCCAGAGGAGGAATTATTATCACCTCCAACTTGCAGACCTGGAAACATAAAAAGCTCAAGGCCATTCCAGGTGACAAAGTAAGGAGGTAACATGGATGAGCGCAAGATTCCACCTTTTAACCACATCACTGTCCAACAAGCTGCACCCCTCCAAAAGGGAGTACTCTTCTTGCAAGCTCATCGTGGGGGAAACCAGGCTCACCATCTTTTCCCCCCCACAAACTTGGTTACTTTCCAGGCTTTAAATTTCAATTGGACAAACGTTTGTTGAGCACTCACAAAATGGCCATGTATGCACCGAAGCCACTGATAACTGATTTGTGGATCGCTGCTCTTAAATAGCTCAAGGTCTAATTGGGAAGTTAGTGTTTAAAAGAAGAAATCTCCAACTGGGAGGATATAATCGCAATTGTTGTTCACCCTTTGGGCTGTTACAACTGTGAAATACTTTTATTCCAGTTGATATATAACTACTATTTCTAGTCTCCCTGAGGGCCTACCATCTGCTGTCTGGGAGCTTCCTCCAAGCCATCCTGGACCTCCCCTTACACCAGCATTTAAAGGGGTGATTTCGGTACTTAAAGGAGACCCAGGGCCCTACACTAGGGTTATGAACTCTGACTGACTGACCCCAGTGCCCAATCTGATTATCACAGAGATGAGTCCTTGGTGGGGAAACTCACGTGTCATCAGCTTTATGTGAGCTGGTCAGGTAAGACCTGAGCTAAGTCATTTTGGTTTTATGTTGAACCCAGAAGACAATAGCCTAGAATGCATATGGGATTCTTAGGGAGATGATGAAAATGTTCTGGAATTAGATGTTAGTGATGGTTGAACAACCTTATGAATATTCTAAAAAGGCACTGAATTAAACACTTTAAAGGGGTGGATTTTATGGATGTGAATTCAAGAAAGTTGTTATTTAAACTCAGACTGAGAAAAACAAATACTGTAGGATATCACTTGTATATGAAATCTAAAAAAATAATACAAATGAATGTATATGCAAAGCAGAAACAGACTCACAGATATAGAAAACAACTTGTGTTTACCAAAGGGGAGAGGTAAGAGGGAAAGGCAAAAGAGGTGCATGGGATTAACAGATACAAACTATTATGTATAAATATATACATAAACATATATGATATAGACATACATGTCTATAAACATATGATATATCTATATAAACAAATAGATAAACAACAAGGATATATTGCATAGCACAGGAATTAATAGCCATTATCTTGTCATAACTTATAATGGAATACAATCTGCAAAAATACTGAAACACTCTGCTGTACACCTGAAACTAATATAATATTGTAAATCACATTTTAAAAGCTGTTATTTAAAAGAAAGAAGGAGGGAGGAAGTTAGAAGGGAAGGGAGAGAATGAAGGAGGGAGGAAAGAAAGAAGTTAAGTGTTAGTCACTCAGTCACATCCAACTCTTTGTGACCCTATGGACTGTAGCCAGCTAAGCTCATCTGTCTGTGGAATTCTCCAGGCAAGAATAATGGAGTGGATTGCCATTGCCTTCTCTGGGGGATCTTCCCAACTCAGGGATCGAACCTGGGTCTCCTGCATTGCAGGCAGATTCTTGACTGTCTGAGCCACCAGGGCAGCCCTAAAAGGAAAAGTTGTTGTTGTTCAGTTGCTCAGTTGTGTCCAACTCTTTGCAAACCCATGGACACCCTGGCAACGCGCCAGGCCTCCCTGTCCCTCGTCGTCTCCCAGAGTTTGCCCAGGTTCATGTCCATTGCACTGGTGATGCCATCCAGCCATCTCATCCTCTGACACCCTCTTCTCCTTTTTCCGTCAATCTTTCCCAGCATCAGGGTCTTTTCCAGTGAGTCAATTGTTTGCATCAGATGACCAAAATGCTGGAACTTCAGCTTCAGCGTCAGTCCTTCCAATGAATATTCAGGGTTGATTTCCCTTAAGATTGATTGGTTTGGTCTCCTTTCTGTCCAAGGGACTCTCAGGAGTCTTCTCCAGCACCACAGTTCAAAGGCATCAATTCTTCAGTGCTCTGCCTTCTTTACGGTCCAGCTCTCACAACCATATGTGACCAGTGGGAAAACCAAAGCCTTGACAATACAGACTTTCGTCAGCAGAGTAATGTCTCTGCTTTTTAACATGTTATCTAGGTTTGTCATAGCTTCCCTGCCAAGAAGCAATCGTCTTCTGATTTCACGGCTGCAGTCACCATCCACAGTGATTTTAGAGCCCAAGAAGAGGAAATCTGCCACTACTTCCACCTTTTCCCCTTCTATTTGCCATGAAGTAATGGGGCCAGATGCCATGATGTTCATTTTTTTAATATTTAGTTTTAAGCCGGCTCTTTCATTCTCCTCCTTCACCCTCATCAAGAGGCTCTTTAGTTCCTCTTGGCTTTCTGCCTTTGGAGTGGTATTATCTGCTTATCTGAGGTTGTTGATGGCTCCCCTGGTGGCTCAGAGGATAAAGCATCTGCCTGCAATGCAGGAGGCCTGGGTTCGATCCCTGGGTTGGGAAGATCCCCTGGAGAAGGAAAATGGCAACCCACTCCAGTATTCTTGCCTGGAGAATCCCATGGACAGAGGAGCCTGGTGGGCTACAGTCCATGGGGTCGCAAAGAGTTGGACATGACTGAGCGACTTCACTTCACTTCACTTCACCTTGATTCCAGCTTGTAACTCATCCAGCCCGGCATTTCTTGTGATGTGCTCAGCGTATAGGTTAAATTAACAGGGTGACAGCAGACACATGCCCTAGAGCCTGTGCTCTTCAACAAGAGAAGCCACCGCAACGAGAAGCCTGTGCACCGCAACTACGCTACCTGCCGCAACTAGAGAAAAAAAGCCCATGAAGCAATGAAGACACAGTGACCAAAAACAAAATAAAACTTTAAAAAAACACTAAAAAAAATAAAATGGTGGTATTTTGTTCATGAAGGATTTTTGCATTGATTTTTATGTTTTCAAATATTGCATTAAAATATATATCTTGAAGACTGAGTTTTTGGGGTGCCTCTTAAATTCTGCATGCAAACCAAATGTCTTACTTGCCTCCCCTTGATCCAGGCAATCATTGTCTGGCATTTTCCATGATTTAAAGTTTGTGGCCAGTGGGTCCTCACCCACCTCTGCATATTCCTTCTCTGCCTTCCAAAGAGACATGTTCAGGCTGAGGAAGCTTAAAGAAACTGGTCTCTTTCTTATCTGCCCCTGCTGCCATCCTGGGGCTTCACCTCTCCCTTCCTCAAGGCTATTCTTTCTGCATCCCTCATTCCCCCTCAAAGATATTTCTTTTGAGAGAGAAGCAAAATGATTAGAGAGTGCAAATCAAAACTACAATGAAGTACCACCTCACGCCAGTCAGAACGGCCATCATTAAAAGTCTACAAATAAATGCTGGAGAGGGCGTGGAGAAAAGGGAACCCTCCTGCACTGTTGGCGAGAATGTAATGGGATGCAGCCGCTATGGAGAACAGTATGGAGGTTCCTCAAAAAAATAAAAATAGAGCTACCATATGATCCAGCAATTCCATTCTTTGGCCTATATCCAGACAAAACTCTATTTCAAAAAGATACATGCATCCCTTGTCCGCTGCAGCAGTATTCACAATACCCAAGACATGGAAGCAACCTAAATGTCTATTAATAGCTGAATAGATAAAGATGTGGTGCATGTACACAATGGAATATTACTTGGCCGTGAAAAAGAATGAAACAATGCCATCTGCAGCACCGCACCATGGATGGACCTAGAGATTATCATACCAGGTGAAGGAAGTCAGATACAGAAAGACAAATAGCATATGATATCACTTGCATGTGAGATCTAAAATACACACAAATATACACAAACGAACTTACCTTCAAAACAGACTCCCAGACACAGAGAACAGACTTGGTTGTCAAGGGGGAGGGGGTAGGAGAGAGATGGATTGGGAGTTTGAGGTTAGCAGATGCAAACTATCATATATAGGATGGATAAACAAGAGGGTCCTTACTGTGTAGCACAGGGAACTGAATTCAATATCTTCTGATAAACCATAAAAAAAGAAAGCAAGTGGCAAGACTGATGCTGTCTCTGTCATCTCTCAAGTTGACCCCCTTGGCAATTTCAGCTCTGCCTTGTTCATCTACTTCTTATGTTTGCTTCTGAGGTGTGAAAGCCACTCTGAAGAAAGCCTTTATCCTTGGTCATTAGTATGTGGGAACCATGGTACTGGCCGTCTTGAGATGCAATGCTTTGGTGACACTTCGACCATTTCAAGACACACCAAAATCCTCCTGGCACATCAACCGTGTGAATGCAAGCCTGCTGAAGGCTGCCTGGGCTGGATCTCTCTGACCTTTCCACTGACCTTCAGCATCTTCCTAAGAACTGGGAGTCCCTGGTGGCTCTGATGATAAAGACTCCACCTGTGATGCAGGAGACCTGGGTCCAATTCCTGGGTCAGGAAGATCCCCTGGAGAAGGAAATGGCAACCCTCTCCAGTATCCTTGCCTGGAGAACTCCACGGAAAGAGGAGACTGGTGGGCTACAGTCCATGGAGTCGCAAAGAGTCAGACACAACTGAGTGACTAACACATACGCAAGAACTGGGGGAAGGGACAGAAGTGCTGGAGAGGAAGAGAAGAGGGAAGCCACTCAGGGGTGTAGGCACCATCCAAAGAGGTTATTTTGGAAAGAGCTATTTTATTACCCATTTTTCTACACAAAGAAGAAATCTCAAATTACAGGGAAGGTTCAAACTTGACAGATCTAATAGTAGTGACAAGAATAGGAATATGAATAATTAGGGGGCTTCCCTGGTGGTTCAGTGGTAAAGAATCCACCTGCCAGTGCAGGAGACATGGGTTCGATCTCTGGTCCGGGAAGATCCCACATGCAGTGGAGCAATTAAGCCCATGCACCACCACTATTGAGCCTGTGCTCCAGAGCCCAGGAATCGCAACCACTGAAGCCCGCGTGCCCTAGAGCCTGTGCTCCACAAAAAGAGAAGGCACCGCAATGAGAAGTCCATGTACTGCAACTAGAGAGCAGCCCCTGCTTGCTGCAGCTACAGAAAAGCCTGCACAGCAATGAAGACCCAGCACAGCCAAAAATAAATCAATAAATAAAAATGTTTTAAAAGATTAAATAGGAAGTACTTTCCTAGTGTTACCTACATACCAGGCACTTTACACATATTAACTCACCTTAACAAGGCTGATGTGATCACCATCCCACCCTACAGATAAGGAAACCCAGGCCCAGAGAGGTGAAGTGACTTGCCCAAAGTCACACAGCTTGTAAGTGGCAGAAGCAGGACTCGAACCCAGACCATTTGGGCCAACTGTCCAGTCTCTGAACTGCTATGTTACAGCTGCCCCCTGACTATTGTGGCTATAACAGTCTTAATGATTACTCTAATGATAATAACATTAATCATCAGGAATATTCATTACTAATAATTATTAGTTGATTCTAATAGCAATGTAATGCTGCCTCATTTGGAGAGAGTTTATTTACTGCACACAAGACACCCAAGCCAGAGTCTTCCCTAGGGTTCTTCTAACAAAACTGGGAGAGAGACTCTCTTGTCCCCATTCTTCAGATGTGGCAATGGGTTCACAGAGGCCAGGGACCTTGCTCAAGACACACAGCCAACCGTCCACCCTGCAGCTGGGCTTGGAGCCACAAAACCCTTGGACCACATCACAATTGCCCACGAAACAAGAAAGATCACACACTATTTTTAATTCTCTGCTCTTCCACTGCACACAGCAGCCTCCCTCTCAGGACAGCTGACATTTCCCCTCCGATGGATGTAGCAGCTCTCATTAGAGTCTTAGCCTTGGTAAGGCACTGAATGAGCCAAGCTGACTCCTTTGGCCATATTTTTAGGCTTTTTTCCACTTGAAAATTCAGAATTTCTGGATCCCTTCAGGGTGGAATCCAGTGCACATTAATGAACTATCTGGGTCACTCAATCAAAACACCAGTCAGAGAGGCAACAAATGAGCACCTGCTGTATGCCAAATGTTGTTCTAGTCTGAGGATACAGCTGTGAACAAAATAAATATCCCTGCCCTCAATGAGCTGATGTTCTAATAAAGAGATAAGGGTTATTGATCAGGCCACAAGTGTGTAAAGATAACTTCAGATATATGTATACATTTATGGGACTTCCCTGGTAGTCCAGTGGTGAGGACTCCATGCTTCCAATTCAGGGTGTTTCAGGTTCGATCCCAGGTCTGGGAACTAAGATCCCACATAGGCACGGGGTGTGGCAAAAAAAAAAAAACACTTTTAAACTGGGATCTGAAGGAGATAGAGTGATTACAATTACCATGCCTCAGTTTCCTTATCTGTAAAATGGGACTGACAAGGCACAGTTGTGGGAAACATTGGTGATGGAGCGATGCAAAAGGTTTGGCCCAGTGACCAAAGGTATGACTACAATCCATGTTAAGGTCCTGGGAGCTCTACCCACTTCCTGCCCCAACACCGACTGGGCTCCAAGGCACTGGGATGCACTGGCTGCCTTTTTATTATTATCATTATTACTGGAGTACAATTGCTTTACAATGTTGTGTTAGTTTCTGCTACAACAAAGTGAATCAGCTATTTGTTGTTGTTCAGTTGCCAAGTCATGTCTGACTCTTTGCGACCTCACCGACTGCAGTATGCTAGGCTTCCCTGCCCTCACCACCTCCTGAAGATTGCCCAAGTTCATGTCCATTGAATTGATGATGCCATCCAACCATGTCATCCTCTGTCACCTTCTTCTCCTTCTGCCTTCAATCTTTCCCAGCACATATCCTCTCCCTCTTGAACCTCCCTCCCACCCCTTCATCCCACCCCTTTAGGTCATCACAGAGCACCGAGCTATCTTATGTGGTACTGCCTAGGTAGTCCCTCCTCCAGGCTCCTGCCCTGGCTCACCAGCTTTTTGGTTAGTTAAATTTAGCTCGGGTTACTCTGTGCTGAGTAAATTGCCTCACTGCAAAAAAAGTGGAAGACGACTAAACCTGTTTACAGTGTTTGAAACCCACTCAGTAAAATATTTGCAACCATCACAATAATGACTTGGATTTCCATCTTGGTTGTCTCTTGGGAGCTCAGGTTGGTGCAAACCGTCTGTGATACCTGGTACAGGGGTTAAGAGGCTGCACGCTTGCGTCAAGCAGACATGAGTTCGATCCCAGCTCCTGTAACTGACCTGCCCAGCACTAGGGCATTCTGTTTCAGTGCACCTGTAAATGGTACTGATGATTTGTGCCTCAATGATGAAATGCTGGGGGCTGAGCACAACGGCTGGCAGTACTGATGACCAAGGGGCTGCCCAAGTGGCTCAGTGGTAAAGAATCCGCCTGGAGACAGATGCAGGACACGCAGGAGACCCGGGTTCAACCCCTGGGTCAAGAAGATCCCCTGAAGGAGGGAATGGTAACCCACTGCAGTATTCTTGCCTGGGAAATCCCATGGACAGAGGAGCCTGGTGAGTTATACTCCATAGGGTCACAGAGTCGGACACGACTCGGAAACTGAGCACACATGCATAACTGGAGACCAACAGCTCAGTGGTTACAAGGAACAAGAACTGGAGGCAGGCTGCTTGGACTCAAGCGTCACATGAGCCCTGTGTGATCCAGGGCAAGTGACCTTACCTCTCTTTGCCTCAGAGTCCCCATGTGCAAAACGGGGCCAATGATACTACCTAACTCATGGAGTTGTCGTAAGATTTCTTTTTAAAGAAAACATCATTTATTTATTTTTGGCTGTGCTAGGTCTTCATAGCTGTGCGTAGGCTTCCTCTGCTTGCGGCAAGCGGGGGCTACTCTTTGTTGTGCGAAGGCTTCTCACTGCAGCGGCTTCTCCATAGGCTCTGGGCTCGGGGGCTCAGTAGTTGTGGCATGCGAATTCTAGGGTGCGTGCAATTCAGTAGTTGCGACACACAGACACACAGCTCACAGGCTCTAGAGCTCGGGCTCAGTAGCTGGGGCACAGGGCTTAGTTGCTCTGAGGCATGTGAAATCTTCCCAGACCAGAGATCAAACCTGTGTCCCCTGAATTGGCAGGCGGATTCTTGTCTGCTGCACCACCAGGGAAGTCCTAAGATCCTTAAAGTTAATCCTTAGAAAACCTTTTGGAAATTGGCCATGCTTTACAATTCCAGGGGGCACCACTGTGTATTTAGCTTGTGTAAAGGGTGATCCAGGACTTGTGCAAAGCAGCAGCACACAGCTGCTATTGCTAACGCCTTTATCTGCTAGGATGTTGGTTGTGGGAAAAACTGTCAGTGACTACACTGGGTGTTTTGTATCTGTCACTCACTTTATCCTCCTAGGAACTCTATGAACAGGTGTCATTATTGGTCTCCATTTCACAGATTAGGAAACTGAAGCTCAGAGAGGTTGAGTCATCGGTGAATAATCACACAGCTAGGAGTTGATGGATTAGGAATGCACACTCATGCTCATTTCAGGCAGTGGGTCAGAGCCCAGCCATCTAACTAGCTAATTTAGGTGGATTATGCAGTGGTTTAGTTGCTAAGTCATGTCCGACTCTTGAGACCCCATGGACTGTAGCCTGCAGGCTCCTCTGCCCAAGGGATTCTCCAGGCAAGAATACTGGAGTGGGTTGTCATTTCCTTCTCCAGGAGATCTTCCCAACCCAGGAATTCAATCAGGGTCTCCTTCACTGCAGTCAGATTCTTTACCGACTGAGCTATGAGCAAAGCCCTTAGGTGGATTATGGTCAACCATAATTTAAAAAGCTAAGATCATGGCATCCAGTCCCATCATTTCATGGCAAATAGAAGGGGGAAAAGTGGAAGCAATGACAGATTTTATTTTCTTAGGCTCCAAAATCTCTGCAGACGGTGACTGCAGCCATGAAATTAAAAGACGCTTGTTTTGCCAACAAAGGTCCGTACAGTCAAAGTCTGTATATGATTTTTCCAGTAGTCATATACTACTGGAAAGTACATGAGAGCCAGACCATAAAGAAGGCTGAGCACCAAAATATGATGCTTTCAAACTGTGCTGGAGAAGACTCTTGAGAGTCCCTTGGACTGCAAAGACATCAAACCAGTCAGTCCTAAAGGAAATCAACCCTATTCATTGGAAGAATTGATGCTGAAGCTGAAACTACAGTATCTTGGCCACCTAATGTGAAGAGCTGACTCACTGGAAAAGACCTGATGCTGGGAAAGATTGAGGGCAAAAGGAGAAAAGGGCGGCAGAGGATGAGATGCTTAGATAGCATCACTGACTCAATGGACATGAGTTTGAACAAACTCTGGAAGATAATGGAGGACAGAGAAACCTGGCATGCTATAGTCCATGGGGCTGCAAAGCATTGGACACAACTTAGTGACTGAATGACAACAACAATGGTCAACCATTGTTAGCAATTGGTTCATGGATGGATGGCAGGGGACAGCAAGGATCAAAATGATCCAAGGAAAGATTTACAGCACAGGAGGAGGCTCTGGTAAGGAAGCTTCTTGTTCTAAAGAGAGCATCCCAGGAAGCCAGTCTTTCCTTCTTCCTAGATGTAAGCAAGGGCCTTGTTACCTGGGATAACAACCATTGTGCAAACCTGAGAGTAGCCAGCCTGGAAACAAAACCAGCTCTCAGGGAAGGTGAATGCTGAAAGAATAGCAGACAGATAAAAACTGGATCCTTGATCAAACTCTGCCTGAAGCCCACATCCCACTAGACCTGTGGCTATGAGAATCAACAAAAGACAATAATAAATACGGGGTTTCCTTCTAGGGTGATGAAAATGTCTTGTGATCATTGCACAGCATTGTGAATGTACCAAATGCCACTGAATTGCATGTTTTTAAATGACTAGTGGTTCATTTTATATTATATGAATTATACTTCAATTTAAAAAAATGTGAGTTGAGTTTTCTGTTACTCACAGACAAAACTTCATAACCATGACCCCAAAACTGAGTTTTCCACTCTCCTACCCTGAATCCTATGGACATGATTTCCTGTGTCCATATTTCTCAGACTTGTTTGCATTACCAACCTTCAGACTCTGTCTTCCTTATCCTAGCCCATATTCATCTTGTCTTTTTTTTTTTCATCTTGTCTTTTATTAGCAAGTCTCTACCTAAAATTCCAGATAGAATTTTTTTTAATTTAAATTTATTTATTTTAATTGGAGGCTAATTACTTTACAATATTGTATTGGTTTTGCCATACATCAACATGAATCTGCCACGGGTGTACCCATGTTCCCCATCCTAAACCCCCCTCCTACCTCCCTCCCTGTACCATCCCTCTGGGTCATCCCAGTGCACCAGCCCCAAGCATCCTGTATCCTGCATCGAACCTGGACTGGCGATTCGTTTCTTATATGATATTATACATGTTTCAATGCCATTCTCCCAAATCATCCCACCCTCTCCCTCTCCCACAGAGTCCAAAAGACTGTTCTATACATCTGTGTCTCTTTTGCTGTCTCACATACAGGGTTATCATTACCATCTTTCTAAATTCCATATATATGCGTTAGTATACTGTATTGGTGTTTTTCTTTCTGGCTTACTTCAATCTTCAGAAAAATTTAAGAAGAAGGTAGGATGAACTGAGAGAGTAGCATTGATATATATACACTACCATGCGTGAAATAGACAGGTTGTGTGAACCTGCTGTGTAGCCCAGGGAGCTCAGCTGGATGCTCTCCGACAACCTAGAAGGGTGCAGTGTGGGAGGGAGACACAGAGGATGGGGGATGTATGTACACATATAGCTGATTCATGTTGTTGCATAGCAGAAACTAACCAACATCGTAAAGCAATTATGTGCTGTGCGCTGTGCTTAGTCGCTCAGTCATGTCTGACTCTTTGTGACCCCATGGACTACGGCCTGTCAGGCTCCCCTGTCCATGGGAATTCTCCAGGCAAGAATACTGGATTGAGTTGCCATGCCCTCCTCCAAAGGATCTTCCCAACCCAGGGATCAAACCCAGGTCTCCCGCATTGCAAGCAGATTCTTTACCATCTGAGCCAATTATACTCCAAATTAAAGAAAAAAAATTTAAGACCTACATTCCTGGGAAGAAGCTGTGATTTCACTCATTCAATCAGCCTGCTTTTATTATGCAACTACTATATACTTTGCACTGCCAAGGCAATATGAGGGATTCAAAAGAAGTTCCACAAAAGTTCTCATTCTTTATTCATCGATCTGCTCATTCATTCAGAGATAGTGCTGAATACCTACTGACTCCTGGCACGGTTCTAGATGCTGAGAGACAGCAAACAGATAAAAGTCCTACCTAGGGAGGGCCGATGTTCTGGAATGTAAGTGGAGAGAAATGAACAATAAGCAGGATAAATAAGTAAAGTGTATAATAGATTGGGCAAACTGTTCGAGATTTGGGGGACTTCCCTAGTGGTCCACTCCAGTACTGTTGCCTGGAAAATCCCATGGATGGAGGAGCCTGGTAGGCTGCAGTCCATGGGGTTGCTAAGAGTCAGACACGACTGAGTGACTTCACTTTCACTTTCCACTTTCATGCATTGGAGAAGGAAATGGCAACCCACTCCAGTGTTCTTGCCTGGAGAATCCCATGGACGGAGAAGCCTGGTAGGCTGCAGTCCATGTGGTCGCACAGAGTCGGACACGACTGAAGCGACTTAGCAGCAGCAGCGGCAGCTAGTGGTCCAGTGGCTAAGACTCTGTGTTCCCAAAGCCGAGGGCCCCAGATCAAACCCTGGTCAGAGAACTAGATCCCACGCCACATCTAAAGATTCCTCACACCGCAGCTAGAAGACGCCCCAAAGACGGTTGAAGATCCTGTGTGCCACAATTAAGAACCGGGGCAGCCAAATGAATAAATAAATTAATAAAAATAAATATTTTTAAAAAAGAACTCTTCTACCTAAAAAAAGAGAGAGAGGAAAGAAAAGATATTCAAAGGAATGGGGAATAGGGAAAGTGCGTGGGCTCCTATTACAGACAGAGTAGCCAGAAAGGCCTCACTAGAAAGGTGACATCTGAAGAAAGCCTTGAAGGTGAGGGAGGAGCCATGAGAATATCTAGGGGAAAAGCATTTCAAGAAGAGGGAATAGAAACTTCCAAGTCCCAACATTCAAGAAGTTCTTGGTCTCCATGGTAAATGTCTTTTAGAGCCACCATAACGGAGCGCCACAGACCGGGCAACTTACACAGCAGAACTGTATTTCCTTACGGCTCAGGAGGCTGGAAGCCTGAGATCAGTATGTCTGAGGCCTTTCTCCTTGGTTGGCTGCTGGCATCGTCTCCCTGTGTCTTCATGATCACCTTGCCTCGGGGCATGTCTGTCCTAGGCCCCTCTTCTTAAAAGGATCCCAGTCACGCTGGGGGAGGACCCACCCTAATGACTTCATTTTACATTAATTGCCTCTTTCAAGGCCCCATCTCCAAATTCAGCCACACTCTTAAGTTCTATGGGTTAGAAGTTCAGCATGTAAATTTGGGCAGGTGGGGGGGTGGGGAACATGATTCAGCCCCTAATAGTGAAATAAGACTAACCTATGAAACTGGCCAAAACTCCGCAGCAAACAACCAGCTGTTAAATAGTGATGGAGGGACTGTAAACGTTATGAGCATGAAAAGGAGGCTTCACCCAACCTAAATGTCCGTTGACAGAGGAATGGATAAAGAAGATGTGGTACATATATGCAATGGAATATTACTCAGCCATAAAAAAGAATGAAATGATGCCATCCGAAGAAACATGGATGGATCTAGAGATGATCATATCAAGCGAAGTAAGTCAGACAGGGAAAGACAAATACCATACGATATCACTTGTATGTGGAATCTAAAATCCGATACAAATGAGTTTATCTATGAAACAGAAACAGACGTAGAGAACAGAGTTATGTTTGTGGGGGCAGGGGGAGGGATAAACAGCAGATACACACTCCTGTATGTAAAACAGATAAACAGCAAGGTCCTACTGTATAGCACAGAGAACTACATTCAATGAAAGGGAAAGAAAAGTGAGTCACTCAGTCGTGTCTGACTCTTTGTGACCCCATGGAGTATACAGTCCATGGAATTCTCCAGCCCGGAATACTGGAGTGGGTAGCTGTTCCTTTCTCCAGTGGATCTTCCTGACCCAGGAATTGAACTGGGATCTCCTGCATTACAGGTGAATTCTTTACCAGCTGAGCTACCAGTTCAGTTCAGTTCACTTCACTTCAGTCGCTCAGTCGTGTCCAACTCTTCTCGACTCTATGGACTGCAGCACACCAGGCTTCCCTGTCCATCACCAACTCCTGGAGTTTACTCAAACTCATGTCCATTGAGTAGGTGCTGCCATCCAACCATCTCATCCTCTGTTATACCCTTCTCCTCCCGCCTTCAATCTTTCCCAGCATCAGGGTCTTTTCAAATGAGTCAGCTCTTTGCATCAGGTGGCCAAAGTATTGGAAGTTCAGCTTCAATATTCCAATGAATATTTAGGACTGATCTCCTTTAGGACGGACTGGTTGGATCTCCTTGCAGTCCAAGGGACTCTCAAGAGTCTTCTCCAACACCACAGTTCAAAAGCATCAATTCTTCAGTGCTCGGCTTTCTCTGTAGTCCAACTCTCACATCCATACATGACCACTGGAAAAACCATAGCCTTGACAAGATAGACCTTTGTTTGGAAAGTAATGTCTCTGCTTTTCAATATGATATCTAGGTTGGTCATAACTTTCCTTTCAAGGAGTAAGCGTCTTTTAATTTCATGGCTGCAGTCACCATCTGCAGTGATTTTGGAGCCCAAAAAAATAGTTTGACACTGTTTCCACTGTTTCCCCACCTATGTGCCATCAAGTGATGGGACCAGATGCCATGATCTTAGTTTTCTGAATGCTGAGCTTTAAGCCAACTTTTTCACTCTCCTCTTTCACTTTCATCAAGAGGCTCTTCACTTTCTGCCATAAGGGTGGTGTCATCTGCATATCTGAGGTTATTGATATCTCTCCTGGCAATCTTGATTCCAGCTTGTGCTTCATCCAGCCCAGCGTTTCTCATGATGCACTCTGCATAGAAGTTAATAAGCAGGGTGACAATATACAGCCTTAACGTACTCGTTTCCCTATTTGGAACCAGTCTGTTGTTCCTTGTCCAGTTCTAACTGTTGCTTACTGACCTGCATACAGATTTCTCAAGAGGCAGGTCAGGTGGTCTGGTATTCCCATCAGGGAAACCCTATATTCAATATCCTGTAATAAACCATAGTAGAAAAG
The DNA here is from genome assembly GCF_002263795.3 of Bos taurus. Classification (NCBI taxonomy): domain Eukaryota; kingdom Metazoa; phylum Chordata; class Mammalia; order Artiodactyla; family Bovidae; genus Bos; species Bos taurus. The sequence continues at coordinate 12,074,904 of NC_037334.1, read as the reverse complement.
AATATGAAAAAGAATATACATATATATATTTATAACTGAATCACTTTGCTGTATCAGAAACCAACACAACATTGTGAATCAACTATACTTCAATTTTCAAGAAAGAAGGCTTCACTGAAACTGTTTTTTAAACAGTGATAGGAAGGAAATGGCAACCCACTCCAGTGTTCTTGCCTGGAGAATCCCAGGGACAGAGGAGCCTAGTGGGCTACCGTCTATGGGGTCGCACAGAGTCGGACACGACTGAAGCGACTTAGCAGCAGCAGCAGGATTTGGAAAGGAATCAGAAGTGAAGGGAAGGGAAGGTCCGGTGGTAAAGATTTCACCTTCCAATGCAGGGAGTGGGGGTTCAATCCCTGGTCTGGAAGCTAAGATCCCACAGGCCTCCTGGCCAAAATACCAGAACATAAACAACAAAAGGAATATCACAACAGATTCAATAAAGACTTGAAAAATGATCCACATAAAACAAAAATCTTAAGAAGAAAAAGAAACAAAAGGAAGAATGTGGTCATAATAGTAAAGGAGAAACCAGCATGCAATATCTAGGTGATTCACAAATGCTATGACCAAAGGATTGCCCAATTTCACCACTATAACAAAGAATTCCAAGTCCCAGGGACTTAACAAAACAAATGTTTCATTTTTCCCCTGCTTCATTCCCAACAGAGGAGACAGGAGGTTATAACTTGGATCCAGGATGACAGAAGTTCCATCTCATCACGGCAGGAAAAAGGGAATGTGGCATGTCACACGCTGGCTTTTAAAACTCCCACCTAGAAATGACTCAAGTCACTTTCACTTACATCTTACTAACCAGAGCAAGTCATGTGGTCATATCTATCCTCCACATAGAAGAATCAGAGGATCAGAAATAGCACCAAGGATAATATTCAGTGAATATCACTAGTGATAAATATCACCAATAACTAGGTTCATCATCACTTCCCTAATTGCTCTTCCCATCAGACTGTAGACTGCTCATGAGTAAGAACCTCATTCAAGCTGACTTTGCAAAGTTAGGTGCTCAATAAATGGTAACAATGGCTATACTGAACCCCCATCCCAATGTCTGGAACAACATAGGAGCAGAGTAAATGTCTGATGATAAATCAAATGCGAAGGTTTGGCAGCAAATGAAAGTGCAGCACACTGAAAAAGTACAAATGATACATGGATGGAGGAGGCAGAAGTTTGAGAAAATAGTGAAGAGGTTGGTCCATTCACTGGCACAGAAGTTATGAAGAACAGAACTTGGTGTTGGAAGTGGGGTTCTTCAATACCCACCAAGGGTGGATGAGCAAGACATTTCAAAGCAAGAATGGAAAGTGCTCGATGACACACTGATTACCAAAACTGAAAGGAAGAGATGAGTCAAAACCTGACTCCTACATCCTGATGCTCAGTGATTAGGAAAAGAATGTACAGCTCACCCAAGTCCCTCTCCAGTCCCATGAGTCAACCATCTGGTTTTCAGCCATTGCTAACCTGGAAATCCCCCACGTGGCCAATACCTGACTCCTTCCCAGTCTCTCTACTTGTCTCTTTGTTGGATCTGACCCTGAGGACCGCATTCTCCTCAAAACAATACCTTCCCTTGCTTTTTGTGATCTGATTGTGATCTCTTTAGCTGGTTCTTCTAGGTAGCATCTATGATCTTTCTTGTTCTGTTCTGGAGTTGATTTCCTGATTTGGGTCTTGATTGTGGAGTCCTTGAGAAAGCTGTGACTAAAGAAGATGGGGTACCTATATACAATGAAATATTATTTAGCCATAAAAAAGGAAATGATGCCATTTGCAGCAATACTAGACCTCAAGATTATCATCCTGAGTGAAGTAAGTCAGAGAAACAAATACCATATGATATTGCTTATATGTGGAATCTTAAAAAAAAAAAAAGGGAAAAATGAGCTTATTTACAAAACATAAACAGAGTCACAGACATTGAAAACAATCTTATAGTTACTAGGGGTGAGGGGGAAGGATAAACTTGGGGATTGGGACTGACATATACACACTACAAAAAGAATAGGTAAATAATAAGGATCTATTGTATAGCACAGATAACTCTACTCAATACTCTGTAATGACCTATATGGAAAAAAATCTAAAAAAGAGTAGATATAGGTATATGTATAATGCATTCATCTTGCTGTACACCTGAAACTCACATAACATTGTAAATCAACTATACTCCTACAAAAATTTTTTAATAAAAATAAATTTAAAAAGCTGTGACTAATTTCTCGATTATACCTCTCTGAAAGCATTTACTTCACTGGAACAGTCACACAGTGTGTGACATAGCCAAAAAAAGAAAAAAGAATGCTTAAAAAAAAAGATCCTGTCCTGATCACATTTCACCCATCACCCTGTTTTATTGTCACTTATCACTTTCTAAAATTATTCCATTATCTATTTACTTACATATCATCTGTCTCCCCTTAGGGAATTTAAACCCCATCAAAGTAGGATCTTTGTCTGGTTTGTCCTCTATCTCAAAGTATCCAATGAATACGCGTTGAATGAGTGATTAATGAATAAACATCCACTTCCGTTCTTTTTAATAATAATGGCTATGTCTATAGAGTGCTTACTGGGGACTTCCCTAGTGGCTCAGTAGTAAAGAATACACCTGCCAATACAGGAGACACAGGAGATGCAAGTTTTATCCCTGGGTTGGGAAGATCCCGTGGAGGAAAAAATGGCAACCCACTCCAATATTCTTGCCTGAAGAATCCCATTGACAGAGGAGCCTGCTGGGCTACAGTCCACGGCATCACAAAAAGTCAGACACGACTGAGTGACTAAGCATGCATGTACAGTACTTATTATGTGCCAAGAATTTACAGTACTTGTTTGCCAAATGCTTTGCATGTATGAATTCACTCATTTGACGCTGTACTACCTCTAGAAGGTAGGTGGTACAATTATCACCCCATGTTACAGTTGGGTAAACTGAGGCACAAGAGGTTGAGCCAGTAGTGCATATACAAGCCCGTGGAGTCTAGATTTGGTACCAGAAGTGGAGTGCTGTTGAACACACTATGATTATAAAGCTGATAAGAAATTGGATCAGGATTTGAACCCAGGCACTCAGGCTCCCAAGCCCATGGGTTTAACCACTATGCTCTCTCCTGTAATTTCTGACAGGTTGCTGGGTAACTCCACCATGATCTTCCCCAGAGTTCCCTCTGAACCTACCTCTTCCTTCACTTCCAAGACGAAGTGGTACTGAACTTGTTTTTAATTCGAGGAGTCTGTGACTTTGGTTGGGGAAAAAAAAAGTCACATCTTAATTTTCACTACCTCTAGCAGAAACTATGAATGGGGTAACAAATCACAGTCGTATTAACAGTGTTAGCAGCACCTGTGACTTTGTCATAGACAGAAAGTGTCTGTTTATGTTGCATTACAATCACTGTAGGTGTCTTAAAGTATCATGGCTTCTCATCACTACTTGAAATTGTCGGGCCTGTCATCAGGTCTTATTTCTCATGGGTTATTAAAGAAGCACATTAGTTACGTATGCAAATCCACCACTTAAAGATATTTTGATAATGAATTTTCAATATAATTGGTCTTATTTGTGTTTGATTTTATGCATTTAAACACAATTCTGGGGACTTCCCTGATGGTCCAGTGGTTAAGACTCTGCGCTTCCAAATGCATGGGGTCAAGGGATTGATCCCTGGTTGGGGAACCAAGATCCTGGATGCTGCATGGCATGGCCAAAAAAAAAAAAAAAAAAACCGCAAATTCTGGGAAAGGGTTCCTGGACTTCGTTGGACTCCAAAGGGCTCCATCGTGTCCGACTCTTTGCGACCCCTTGGACTATACAGTCCATGGAACTCTCCAGGCCAGAATACTGGAGTGGGTAGCCTTTCCCTTCTCCAGGGGATTTTCCCAACCCGGGGATAGAACCCAGGTCTCCCACATTGCAGGTGGATTCTTTACCAGCTGATCCACAAGGGAAGCCCCCATAGGGCTCCATGACTCAGCAAATGTGAAGGATCTCTGCCCTAGTCAATGATACTGATCCTCCATCTGAAATGTTTCTGGGTCTTTCCAATCTTTGCTCTCCACACTACTGTCCCAGTACAGATCCACCTTATCTTCACTGTCACAAGGCATCTCCTCCTTCTAGGTCTCCCTCTGGCTCACCTTGCCTTCCAGTTTTACGAACCCTTGGGAAATTAATAACTAGTATCTAGAGTACTAGGTTTTATGGCAGATGTAAAGAGAGCTCACAAAAACATCCTTGGTCTACCTACATCTTAAGATATAAATACAAGGACAAATCAGGAGATTACACATAAAGATGGAATTTTTGCCTCTTCTCATAAAATCAGTAGGTTTAGCCACACTGAGCCATATCCCCATCTGGCATCAACCAGCTTCTATCAAATGACGACCGTATCCTTGGGGAGGGGGAGAGGGGGCAGGGCTGGAGCTTTCCAACTGGCCACAGGCCTCACCATTCCCTGTTGTCTGGGATGGAAGCTGAGAATTCACTGAAACGTCTCACCTTAAATCAAGCCTGCTCCAATCCTTTGTTACTTGACAACTAAGTCTGGCAATGCTGGTTTACAAAATGTTCTACAAATACTTCCTTATTTGATCCTTATAAAAGCCCCATAGGGCTTCCCAAGTGGTGCTAGTGGTAAAGAACCTGCCTGTCAATGTAGAAGATGTTGAAATGCAGGTTCAATCCCTGAGTCGGGAAGATCCCCTGGAGGACAAAATGGCAACCCACTCCAGTATTCTGGCCTGGAAAATTCCATGAACAAAGGAACCTGGCAGGCTACAGTCTATGGGGCCACAAAGAGTTGGACACGACTGAACACATTACATTAAAATCCCCACAGGATGGAGAGAGTAGCATGGAAACATATACACTTAACATATGTAAGATAGATGGCCAGTGGAAATTCGCTGTATGACTCTCTTCCCACATGGAACATCTTTCTGTTACAGAAAGCTGTGGTCTCCTGCCTCAGAAGAGACAAAAAAGCTTTGAAGTCAACACCTTCCTTGTCTCTTAGGAAATCCTGAACTCACTGAGGAACTTACATTAGCTGTGCCCAAAGGTCCCCAGATGCCTTGAAGGGTCAGCAAGTAGAAGACCTGGAGGTTGGGGGATTCCCCATGAGCAAAATGTTCCCAAAGAGCAGAAGGATGCATGGAGTATCCAGGGTGGCTAGGCCCTCATGAAAAGTTCTAGGCAACCCCAAAGATTCCTAGGTCCCCAACTTGTCTCAGAAGCCAATGAATCTCCAACTTGAAGGAGTCCTGCATTCTGGGACGTGGGAAGGTCTCAAAGGTAACCAGTGAGGACTGATGATTCAAGGGGCTTCTGGATGCTTTGATACTGCCCCAAGATACCCATGCCCCAAGAGGGAAAAATGATGACTGAGGTTACAGTGTGTGTGTGTGTGTGTGTGTGTGTGTGTGTGTGTTAGTTGCTCAGTTGTGTCTGACTCTTTGTGACCCCATGGACTGTAGGCTGTCAGGCTCCTCTGTCCATGAAATTCTCCAGGCAAGAATACTGGAGTGGGTTGCCATTCCCTTCTCCAGCAGATGTTCCTGACCCAGGGACTGAATCTGAATCTCCTTCATTGTAGGCAGATTCTTTACCATCTGAGCCACCAAGGAAGGCCAAGGTTATATTACCTATATCCAAAAATGAAAAAAAAAAATACTGCAGAAGGCAGCTTCTAAGACAGCACCAATGGACTCCACCTGCTTGTTCTCACGGCTCTGCAGAGTTCTCTTTCCTGAAGAGGTTGTTTCTGACCAGTGGAATATCTCAGCATTGAGACGATGTCACTTTACTGAAGTTGAGCTGATTTACATTATTGTGCCATCTGCTGTACAGCAAAGTGACTCAGTTTTACACGTGTAGACTGAGCGACTAACACACACTTTATACATTCTTTAATATTCTCTTCCATTATGCTTTATCCCAGGAGACTGGATATAATTCCCTGTACTATACAGCAGGACTTTGTCGTTTATCCATGCTCAATGTAATAGCTTGCATCTACCAACCCCAATTCTAAAGCTGAAACTCCAGTACTTTGGCCACCTCATGCAAAGAGTTGACTCATTGGAAAAGACCCTAACGCTGGGAGGGATTGGGGGCAGGAGGAGAAGGGGACGATAGAGGATGAGATGGCTGGATGGCATCACCGACTCGGTGGACGTGAGTTTGAGTGAACTCCGGGAGTTGGCGATAGACAGGGAGGCCTGGCGTGCTGCAATTCATGGAGCTGCAAAGAGTTGGACACGACTGAGTGACCAAACTGAACTGAACTGAACTGAACCAACCCCAAATTCCCAGTCCATCCTTCTCCCTACCCCATCCCCTTGGCAACCACACATTTGACCTCTACGTCTGTGAGTCTGTTTCTGCTTTGTAGATAAGTTCATTTCTGCCATATTTTAGATTCCACATATAAGTGATATCATATGGTATTTGTCTTTCTCTGTCTGACTTACTTCACTTAGTATGATAATATCTAATTGCATCTGTGTTCCTGCAAATGGCATTATTTTGGTTTTTTTGTGGCTGAGCAGTATTCCATTGTGTGCTTCCCTAGTGGTTCAGACAGTAAAAGAATCTGCCTGCAATGAGGAGACCTGGGTTCAATCCCTGGGTCAGGAAGATCCTCTGGAGAAGGAAATGGCAACCCACTCCAGTATCCCCTGCCTGGAGAATTCCATGGACAGAGGAGCCTAGCAGGCTCCAGTCCATGGGGTCACAAAGAGTCTGAGACAACTGGAGTGATAAACACAAGACAACAACAGTATTCCATTGTATCCATGTATCAAAAAGATGTTACTTTTGTAATTAGGCTGCAAAACATTCCAGCTTGTCTTGCTAGCAGACTCTCTATATTGACTTTGACAAAGCAAGCTGCCATATTGGGGATGAGCTGAGGGTGGCCTCTGTCCAACAATTAGGAACTGAGGCCTTTAGTTCAACAGTTTGCAAGGACTGAACATTGCCAACAACCAGGTGTGGCTTAAAGGCAGATCCTTCCCCAGTCGAGCCTTTGAATGAGACCCAACTCTGTCCAACACTCTGCTTATAGCCTTGTGAGTGATCCAAAAGCAGAGGGTCCAGTGAGGTAACATGGAGATCCCTGATCCATAATAACTGTGAGATAATAAACATGTGTTATTTAAAGCCACTACAGGGACTTTCCTGGTGGTCCAATGGTTAAGACTCTGCACTTCCAGGGCACAGGGCACAGGTTCAATCTCTGGTCAGGGAACTAAGATCTTGCATGCCACATGGCGTGGCCACACACACACACACAAAAAGGTCACTAAGTTTGTGGGAATTTGTTACATGGTTTATGACCATTTGTTACCCAGCACTAGATAACTAATACAAACACAAGCACTTCAGTTCAGTTCAGTTCAGTCGCTCAGTCGCGTCCGACTCTTTGCGACCCCATGAATCGCAGCACGCCAGGCCTCCCTGTCCATCACCAACTCCCGGAGTTCACTCAAACTCATGTCCATTGAGTCAGTGATGCCATCCAGCCATCTCATCCTCTATCGTCCCCTTCTCCTCCTGCCCCCAATCCCTCCCAGCATCAGAGTCTTTTCCAATGAGTCAACTCTTCACATGAGGTAGCCAAAGTATTGGAGTTTCAGCTTCAGCATCAGTCCTTCCAATGAACGCCCAGGACTGATCTCCTTTAAGATGGACTGGTTGGATCTCCTTGCAGTCCAAGGGACTCTCAAGAGTCTTCTCCAACACCACAGTTCAAAAGCATCAATTCTTCGGCACTCAGCTTTCTTCACAGTCCAACTCTTACATCCATACATGACCACTGGAAAAACCATAGCCTTGACTAGACGGACCTTTGTTGGCAAAGCAATGTCTCTGCTTTTCAATATGCTATCTAGGTTGGTCATAACTTCCTTCCAAGGAGTAAGCATCTTTTAATTTCATGGCTGCAATCACCATCTGCAGTGATTTTGGAGCCCAAAAAAATAAAGTCTGACACTGTTTCCACTGTTTCCCCATCTATTTGCCATGAAGTGATGGGACCAGATGCCATGATCTTAGTTTTCTGAATGTTGAGCTTTAAGCCAACTTTTTCACTCTCCTCTTTCACTTTCATCAAGAGGCTCTTTAGTTCCTCTTCACTTTCTGCCATAAGGGTGGTGTCATCTGCATATCTGAGGTTATTGATATTTCTCCCGGCAATCTTGATTCTAGCTTGTGCTTCTTCCAGCCCAGCATTTCTCATGATGTACTCTGCATATAAGTTAAATAAGCAGGGTGACAATATACAGCCTTGACGTACTCCTTTCCCTATTTGGAACCAGTCTGTTGTTCCATGTCCAGTTCTAACTGTTGTTTCCTGACCTGCATATAGGTTTCACAAGAGGCAGGTCAGGTGGTCTGGTATTCCCATCTCTTTCCGAATTTTCCACAGTTAATTGTGATCCACACAGTTAAAGGCTTTGGCATAATCAATAAAGCAGAAATAGCTAGCACTTAAATGATAACTACAGAGCAGGTCCCATTCTAAGACCTGTCCATGCATTAATTCATTTGAGCTTCACCCAAACCATAGAGGGAAACTGAAGCACAGAGAGGTTAGAGGACTTCCCCAGCAGGTCAAGATCACAGCCAGGACTGGAATCAGCACCACCCCCTCTCCAAACATAAAGGCACTTTCATGCATTCCTGAGTTTGCAAACCCACCTTCTACCTATTCCAGATACCCCTTTGCTCAGACAAAAAAAAAAAAAAAAAAAACAGCTAAAAATATAGAGATGGGCAAACAGGTCAAATGCACTGTGTAGAAATTCAGAATACTTAATGACCAGCAAGAGGTACCACCCTTGGAATGTAGGTTACCAGGAGGCATAGGAGAACCCAGGAAGGGACGTGACTGGAGGTGGAACTGACTCGGGGGCTCCAGACAATAGCTACTAACCAGTATGGTTTTTCCAGTGGTCATGTATGGATGTGAGAATTAGACTATGAAGAAAGCTGAGTGCCGAAAAATTGATGCTTTTGAAGTGTGGTGTTGGAGAAGACTCTTGAGAGTCCCTTGGACTGCAAGGAGATCCAACCAGTCCATTCTAGAGGAGATCGGTCCTGGGTGTTCTTTGGAAGGACTGATGCTGAAGCTGAAACTCCAGTACTTTGGCCACCTCATGCAAAGAGTTGACTCATTGGAAAAGACCCTGATGCTGGGAGGGATTGAGGCCAGGAGGAAAAGGGGACAACAGAGGATGAGATGACTGGATGGCATCACAGACTTGATGGACGTGAGTTTGAGTGAACTCCGGGAGTTGGTGATGGACAGGGAGCCCTGGTGTGCTGCAATTCATAGGGTCACAAAGAGTCGGACACGACTGAGCGACTGACTGAACTGAACCAGTATGGAACTATGCTAGTATTTGAACATTCAGCTATACCGATGTTTCCCAGCTGAACATCTCTACTGAATACACAAAGAGGAGATCACTGAAGCCAAAAGAGTAAGAATCCAAGCCACGAATCAGAGGAGAATAACTCCACATTGAGGAATGGATTAGTACACCAGGATTTTTTTTTTTAATCCCCCCAGCAGATTTTTAATTTGCTAGTTGTGTGTAAACCTGGGAGCTTCCTGTGAGTGTATCATGAGCAAAGTGAAGAGTGACGACCCACCCTTTGGTTCTCAAGCGTAATAGCCAATGAGAATCACCTGGAAACTTTCAAAGTGCCCATGCTTGGACTCCACCCCAGAGAGAGATTTAATGGGGGTACCACCTGGGTGTTGAGAATTTTTAAAAACATTTCAGGTAACCTTTTTTAAAAGATATTTTTTTATTTAGGGCTTCCCAAGGGGATTTCCCAACTGGCTCAGTGGTGAAAAATTTGCCTGCCAAGTCAGGAGACATGGGTTCTATCACTGGTTCGGATAGATTCCCTTGGAGAAGGGAAAGGAAACCCACTCCAGCATTCTTGCCACGGACAGAGGAGCCCGGTGGGCTACAGTACATGGGGTTGTAAAGAGTCAGACACGATTTAGTGACTGAATGACAACAACAACATTCATTTATTTATTTGACTGTGCCGGATCCTGCTTGCAGCACACAAGATCTTTTTTAAATTTTTTTTTTAGTTGCAGTATGCAATCTCTTAGTTGTGGCATGTGGGATCTAGTTCCCTCACCAGGGATTGAACCCCTGCATTGGGAGTGTGGAGTCTTAGCTGCTGGACACCAGGCAAGTCCCTTCCCCGGTGATCTTCATGTGCATTTAAGTTGGAAACTACTTAATGAAATACATGCTTCTCAAAATGTGCTCCCTGGACCAGCAGTAGCATCACCTGGAAACTTGTAAGAAGTACAGATGCTCAGGCCCCCGAACTGCTGAATCAAAACCTCCAAGTGGGCCCTGCAATACCTGTGGTCTGTTTGTTTGTTTTAATTTATTTATTTGGCTGTGCTGGGTCTTTGTTGCTGTGCATAGGCTTTCTCTGGTTGTGGCGTGCAGGGACTACTCTAGCTGTGATGTGAGGGCTTTTCCTTGCAGTGGCTTCTCCTCTTGCAGAGCATGAGCTGTAGGCCTGAAGGCTCAGTACTTGTGAAACGCACGAGCTTAGTTGCTCCATGGCATGTGGGATCTTCTCGGACCAGGGATGGAACCTGTGTCCCCTGCATTTGCAGGCAGATTCTTAACCACTGGACCACCGGGGAAGCCCCATACCTGAGTTTTTTTCACAGTCCCTCTAAAGGGTATGGATGTGAGAGTTGTACCATAAAGAAGGCTAAGTGCTGAAGAATTGATGCTTTCGAATGCTGGTGCTGGAGGAAACTCTTGAGAGTCCCTTGGACAGCAAGGAGATCAAACCAGTCAATCCTAAAGGAAAGAAACCCTGAATATTCATTGGAGGAACTGATGCTGAGGCTGAAGCTCCAATACTTTGGCCATCTAATGCAAAGAGTCGACTCATTGGAAAAGACCCTGATGCTGGGAAAGATTGAAGGCAGGACGAGAAGGGGATGACAGAGGACGAGATGGTTGGATGGCATCACCGACTCAATGGACATGAGTTTGAGCAGACTCCGGGAGATGGTGAAGGACAGCGAAGCCTGGCATGCTGCAGTCCATGGGGTCGAAAAGAGTTGGACACGACTTACTGACTGAACAACAACAAAAGGGTGCTTAGAGCTGTGAAGGCTGCCAGAATTAAAACATTTCTACTGATTATCCTGCAGGACAGCCAAAGCCACACGGATGCACTGTCACCAAAAACTCTTTTCCACCACAAAGAAATCCAAGACTTGCCATGCTGCTAACCTGCTGAGATCAGCTGGAGTCCAGTACACATACCCAACTCAGGACCGGAGATTTCAGACACAGATCTAAAGAGCTGGCAGCACTTACAGGAACTAATTCATGGCTAAGAAACCAAATCAGCTCTCCAGTATGGCCTCATTTGATGAAACCTCTTTTAAATGGGGACTTCTTATTCAGAAGCAAGAACTGAAGAGTTCCAGAATGTTCCAATAGGCCGATCAATAGGCCCAATGCACAGGCAGGCTCCACACCAATTTGTAAGGAATTTCAACCACACAGCTGCAGAAAAACTCAACACATTCAGGGACTTCCCTGGTGGTGTAGTGCCTGAGACTCCGTGCTCCCAACGCTCAGAGAGGTGGGGTCACTTGTCCAAGGTCACACAGCAAATAGGAGAACCAGAGCATATATCCAGCCAGGCTAACTCCAGAACCCCTAAGCTGTGTGGGTCTCTTATTCAGCACCCCTTGAGCCAAGATGCAAACTGGAGGAGCTACATGGTGGTCCACAGACTAGAAAGGGGGAAAGACGAGAGTGAACTTTCCTCCCTGTGATCTGAGCCCCGCCTCATCAATGCACTCCCCGAGACCAGGAACTTTTGTAACCTCCCCCAGCACTCAGAGAGGCTGTGGCATTTGCTCAGGATCACCCAGCTCTAATGGGATGGTCTCAGATTGGAAGGCAGCTCCTTTTGCTTTCCAATCTCTTCTTTGTCCCACATTTGGGGCCCTCCAGAAAAGCAGTACTATTATTGCTCTCATTTTTGGCCAAGGCTCACTAGACACTTTGCTGTTCTTGGTATTTGCACGTGCTTGCTCACCCCAGGACCTTTGCACTGGTTCTTCCCAGACCTGCAGTGGTTTTGTCATGGCTGGCCTAAACTTGCCGTCCAATCTCAGCACAGATGTTACCTCATACAGAGCACACACCCACACCCACCGCCCCAAGGATCATATCTCTCTGGTTATTATCTACAGGTAGGTATTTTCTCCTATGTTAAGACTGCCAGCAACTTGAAGACAGGATTTCTTTTGGTCTTTCTTGTCCACTACTGTGTCCCCAGTGCTATGCCCAGTGCATAGAAGGCAACAATGTTTGTTGTGCTCAGTCGCTCAGTTGTGTCCAACTCTTTGTGACCCCATGAACTGTAGCCTGCCATGGTCCTCTATCCATGGGATTTTCCAGGCAAGAATACTGGAGTGGGTTGCCATTTCCGTCTCCAGGGAATGTTCGTTGAGTGAATAACTAGGCAATCCCGGGGAACCTGAATATCTGTACTGATGCTCTTTCTATGTCTCTGGCTTAGAGAGCTGACCTGAAAATCGCTTAAGATAAGTGAACTCCATTTTCTCTTTAGTTCTCTGCCCAGGGCATTCTCTGGTTCCAAGTCCTGTGTGATTTACTTCAGAGGGTCTGCCTGGAGGAGTCCAGAAAACCTTTAAACAGGCAAGAACAGCCTTCTTGGAAGCCCACAGAACACATTGGCTTTGCAAAGTGGCATTTCAAGGAGATGGTGGAATTATTTTTGAACTGCACTGTTGTTGATCTGCTCTGTGGCTCTGGGCTCATCTGAGGGTTATAAGGCCCTGCCCCTATCCAAAGGAGCTTTGAAACATTGGAAATGTTAGAAGGTAAGAAGTTATATCATTTTATCCCAATTTGGCCTTCATCAGGCTCATTCTAGTGGCCAGGATTTACAGAATGAGTCATGCCTTCAGGATTTTATAGATTTCATTCTGAAACCATCTCAGACTTGACACAATCAAGTTCAACAGATATTGTGTGCCTTCTACCCACAAGCTCTGTGCCAACAATTCCAAAGATTCAAGGATCAATAGAGAAAGGCTTTGCCTCTGTGGATTTGAATACCTAAAATGCAGGGGGAAACTTAATGATTATACTTCATTCATGCATTCCACTGTGTGCCAAGTGTTTCCAAATTCATGATCATGTAAGGAGAGAAATCAAGAACCTGGGTTCTGGACTTGAACAGATCTGGTTCCAAGGTTGGTTCTGCCCTACTGGATTCATTATTTTTCTTTCTGTGCCTCAGTTGCCTCCTCTGTGAAATGGGTGCTGGGGGAAGGACGTCTTGAGCCCATACCTTAAGCCCCTCAGCCCAAGGCTGGCCTTTTGGCAGTTGTGGGATAAACAGAGACTGGTCCCAGTGTACTGGAGACTGTGGGCAATCACTAGTCTGCTTGTCTGTCTCCTCTTCCAGGCAGACCCCCTTGAGTAGAGCATGCAGAACTTGGAACCAGAGGATGCCCCGGGCAGAGAACTAAAAAAAGAAAATTGGGTTCACTTGTTTTAAGGGGCTTTTGGGTTTCTAAGCCAGAGACATAGAAAGATCATCAATACAGATGTTCAGGTTCCCAAGGACTGATTGGCTATTCACTCAACAAACACCTAATGCAAAGAGCCGACTCATCGGAAAAGACCCTGATGCTGGGAAAGATTGAGGGCAGGAGGAGGAGAAGCGGGTAACAGAGGATGAGATGGTTGGATGGCATCACCAAATCAATGGACAAGAGTTTGAGCAAGCTCCAAGAGATAGTGAAGGACAAGGAAGCCTGATGTGCTGCAGTCCATGGGGTCTCAAAGAGTCAGACACGACTTAGCGACTGAGCAACAACAAACACTGGCCCCTTCTATGCTCTGGGCACTTTCCCAAGCCCTGGGGACACAGTAGTGGACAAGAAAGATCAAAAGAAAACCTGCCCTCAAGTTGCTGGCAGTCTAATAATGTAAGAGAAAATACCTAACTGTAATGAACAGAGTGATGTGATCCCTGGGAGGGGGAGGGGGCAGCTTTACTTGAGGTGACATCTGTGCTGAGATTGGAAGGCAAGCTGGAGCCAGCCATGGCAAAAGCACTGCAGGTCAGGGAAGAGCCAGTGCAAAGGTCCTGAGGTGAGCAGCACTTGCAAACACAGAGAACAGCAAAGTGTCTAGTGAGCCCTGGCCAAAAGTGAGAATAATAATAGTAAAAGCGTAGGCAGAGATGAAGCCGATAGAGCCCCCTGGGTGGAAGCAGTTGCGAGAGCCTGGAGCGAAAGTGCACAGACACCATCAAAAGAGCCTTGCAGGGTTTTAAGGACAGACTTTCGGAGTGATGGTGGCAGAATAAAAGATGGCGGCAGCGGTAAGCAGGATGGTGACTCTGGGAGGATCGCACCAGCTGCTTGGGTTCCAAAGACCCACGTGGAAAATCTGATAGATCAAAAAGGACGCCATCTCTGGGGGGCAGGGTGGCTTCCCCAGGCCCTCCACCGCTAGCTGCAGCCAAAGCTGCTAATTCAAAGGACAAAAGGAGGGTCTTTCTGCACTAAAACCAGACAGCAGCACTGAAAAAGAAGCTCCCTGGGACCAGACCTATTTCTTTTTTTTAATATCAACTAGGCTAGAATTGTCCAACTGCCTCCCTGAAAAGAGAAGGAAAAAAAAAAATGTGCTCTGATTCTCAAGCAGGTCTTCTTTAAAGGCCAGGTTTCAGTTTTGATGTCTTCACAACCTGCTATTCTTTCTTCTTTGTAACTGTGTGTTAACTTAGGCTTCCAGAAGCTTAAAGGCCTACCCTTCTCCAGTCCATAGCAAATGGTTATCAAGGCTTACTATACACCTGCACTGTTCTAAACGCTTGCTATCTAATAATGCATTGAATTTCATCTTTGTCAGAAGCCCAAAAGCGGGTGTTACCGTTGTCCCCATTTTACAGATGAGGAAACTGAGGCAAAGCAGAGAATAATCCCAGAGTCAGGGAGAGCCAGAGCTGCAATTTGAACCCCTGCTATCTGGCTCCTCGGAGAAGGCAATGGCAACCCACTCCAGTACTCTTGCCTGGAAAATCCCATGGACGGAGAGGAGCCTGGTAGGCTGCGGTCCATGGGGTCGCTAGGAGTCGGAGACGACTGAGCGACTTCACTTTCACTTTTCACTTTCATGCATTGGAGAAGGAAATGGAAACCCACTCCAGTGTTCTTGCCTGGAGAATTCCAGGGACGGGGGAGCCTGGTGGGCTGCCGTCTATGGGATCGCACAGAGTCGGACACGACTGAAGTGACTTAGCAGTATCTGGCTCCTAGTCCAGGAATTCAACCACAACCCAGAACAAAGACAGCTGGGCCCCACACTTGACCCCAGGACCCACCTGAAACCTTTTAGCGCTTCTGGAAGCTAATCAAGCCCTGAGTCCTCTCAATGCGTCTTTACCAAGCACTTTGTGTATGGAAAAGAAATCGCCATATATGGAACGATTGAGTACTAGCTGATGAAAACTGGATTCTTGATTTGGGGCTGTCTTCTCTATGGGGTCGCACAGAGTCGGACACGACTGAAGCGACTTAGCAGCAGCAGCAGTCCATTTCTCAGACCACCGAGAGCAGGAAGGATGAAGCCAGGAAATAGGTACTGTGGAAGGTTCGCGGACCGCTTCCAGCACCTCGCTTCTGTTCTGTGCTCTCCAGACGCGGAAGCCACAGCGCCACCTGGTGGCAGCCGCAAGTGAAAAGGGGTGAACCCAGGGGAGAGTAGGGTCCCCCAGCCTCCTTCTCCCCACGCAATGACCAAAGCTGGTTGCTTACAGAACACTTATTCTGTGCCAGGCGCTGTTCCAGCCCAGTCGTGTTCAATTCTTTGCGACCCCCACGGACTCCTGCCAGTCTCCTCTGTCCATGGGACTATCTAGGCAAGAATACTGGAGTGGGTTATCATTCCCTTCTCCAGGGCATCTTTCTGACCCTGGGGATAAAACTGGGCCTCCTGCATTGCAGAAGGATTCTTTATCATCTGAGCCACCAGGGAAGCCCCACAACGAAGATCAAAGAACAGCCAAAATAATAATAATAAATTCACAATAAAAAAATAATAACAGCAAAAATGCCTGCCCTGGCTGCTTCATGAGACTGTTATGTGCTTGCAGTCAGATATGAAACTTAGAAATGCTTAGGAAAACAATAGCATGCTGCCCAATCTTATTTATAACAATGGGGATGAGGACTAAATGAGTTAATATAAAGGGCTCGGAACTGTGCCCTGCAGATATTAAGTCCTCCACAAATATTTGTTATCATCGTTATCATCACAGCACGAGTATTATTCACGATACTCTTTGCAGTTTGCTTAGCTCTTCTCTCCCTGCCCTCCATTCTCCCACCCACATCCTCTGTTTGATGATAATGATAATGATGGCTCAGAATTGGCTACTCAGACTACTGTCCACAGTCAACAGCACTGATTCCAGCTGGGAGACTCTTAGAAAGAAACACAGAGTCTCAGGCCCTGGCCCAGATCTGCTGAGTCAGAATCTGCATTTAACAAGACCCTCCAGTTCAGTTCAGTTCAGTTCAGTCGCTCAGTCGTGTCCGACTCTTTGCAACCCCATGAATCGCAGCATGCCAGGCCTCCCTGTCCATCACCAACTCCTGGAGTTCACCCAGACTCACGTCCATTGAGTCAGTGATGCCATCCAGCCATCTCATCCTCTGTCGTCCCCTTCTCCTCCTGCCCCCAATCCCTCCCAGCATCAGAGTCTTTTCCAATGAGTCAACTCTTTGCATGAGGTAGCCAAAGTACTGGAGTTTCAGCTTTAGCATCATTCCTTCCAAAAAAATCCCTCTATAGAGGTTCAAAAGTGTAGTCAAGTGTGAGAGGAACTAGCCTGGAAATTTCTTCCTGGGGACACTCCCCAGGCCCCCCCCAGACTCTTATACAGCCCCTTTCTGGGCACTCTTACTGCTTGTCACCATTTGCTTCATGCTGGATTTTCCTGCTGACTGCAGAGTGTCATTCTGGAAAGAGCTGACTGTTGACTGATGCATCCCCAAAGCCCCTCACTGAGCTGAGCATGGTGGTATCCTAAATACTGGTGGAGGGAGAGAGGGGAGGAAGGCAGGGAGAGGTGAAGGGGTGAGGAAAGGAGATGGGGTGAGTGGAGGGGAGAGGGGAGGAGGGAGGAGGGGAGAGAAGGGAGGAGGGCTGGGATGGAGAGGAGAGGGGAGGAGGGAGGGGTGGAGAGAAGGGAGGAGGGAGGGTGTAGAGAGGAGAAGGGAGGAGGGGATGGATAGGAGGGAGGCAGAGAGAGGGTGCTGTAGTAAAGAAGGACGAAGAGATGTGGGGCTGAGAAAAAGAGATGGAGTGGTAGAGGGAAGAAGGGAGGGAGGAGCCAGCGAGACGAAAGGAGGGAGCAATGAAGGAGAGAAGGGAAAACACAGAGGGAGAGGAGGAGGGGGAGTGAGCCTCTTTGCAATCAACTCTGGGTCTAAGAACCTCCAGAGTGGATCAGGGCCACCCCAGAGAGGACATCTGTGAACATGTAGAACCAAATATTCAAACTTCCATGTCTGCTATTGTTTCATCTGAAACAAAGCGTTGCACTTTCTTAATCCTGCGTGTATGGTGGACCAAATCCACATGTCTGAGCTCAACCCCCGCTCACTCATTCTTATCTGGTGCTTTCACTCAACAGATATTTCCTGAGCACCTGTGAGTGCCAGCCTCAGTCTCAGGTACTGAGGACCCAGACAACCATCCCTTCCGTGGACATTCTATTGCGCAAGACAGACTAGAAACAAGATAAATAACTGTTGTGGCGATACACTTCATTCTCTTTTGTGCTCTTGTGCTCAAAGAGCCATGTCTGACTCTTTGTGACCCTATGGACTGTAGCCTGCCAGGCTCCTCTGTCCATGGGATTTTTCAGGCAAGAGTACTAGAGTGCGTTGCTGTGCCTTCCTCCGGGGGACCTTCCTGACCCAGTGATAGAACCCACGTCTCTTACGTCTCCTGCATTGACAAGCAGGTTCTTTACCACTAGCGCCCCCTGGGAAGCCCATAGAATTATATCATCCAGCAATTCCCATTCTGTGTACAACAGACCCAGAGGAGCTGAAAGTAGAGTCTCAAAGATACAAATATAGGGGACTTCCCTGGTGGCCCAGTGGTTAAGAATCCACCTTAGAGTGCAGGGGACTCGGATTTGATTCCTGGTCAAGAAACTGGCATTCTACATGCCTCAGGGCAGCTGGGCCTGTGTGCTGCAGTTAGGGAAGCCCATATGCCACAACACATGCCTCAACTAAGCCAGATGCAGTCAAATAAATAAACGTTTGAAAAAAAAAGTCTATAGCATTACCATGAGTGTGTGCTCAGTCACTCAGTTGTGTCTGACTCTTCTGAGACCCCATGGACTGTAACCCACCAGGTTCCTCTGTCCATCGGAACTTTCCAGGCAAGAATACTGGAGTCAGGTGCCATTTCCTCTTCCAGGGAATCTTCCCACCTCAGGGATCGAACCTGCCTCTCCTGTAGCTCCTGCACTGGCTGGCATTCTTTACCACTGAGCCACCTAGGAAGCCCATATGATTCAGAATTACCATATGATCCAGCAATTCCCTCCCATTCTGTGTACCAGACCCAGTGGAGCTGAAAGCAGGGTCTCAAAGATAGATATAGATATATACGTATTTTCACAGCAGCATTGTTCATAATCACCAAAAGGCAGAAAGAACCCAAGTGTCCATCAGTGGACGAATGGATAAACAAAATGCAGTTCATTCACACAGTGGAATAGTATTCAGCCTCAAAAAAGAACTAAGTTCTGACACGTGTGACATGGATGAACCTTGAGGACATTATGCTAAAAGGCAAATGCTGTATGATTCCACATATGAGGTCCCCAGAACAGCCACATTCATAGAGACAGAAAGTAGAATGGTGGTTGCCGAAAGAAGGGGGAGAGGGATGGGAGCTAGTACTTAATGGGGACAGAGTTTCAGTTTTGCAAAATGAAAAGAGTTCTAGAGATGAATGGCGGTGGTGGCTGCATAAAAATATGAATGTACTGAACGTCACCATTTCAGAGTGGTGAAAATGGCAAATTTTATGTCTATTTCACTACAATTTGTAAAAAGAGATATGACTACCAAATGTAAGAGACAGACTTTCTCAGTTCAAAGAAACTGACTGTAAAAAGACAAGCAGGAAAATCCGAATGTGGACTGTAAATTAGATGACATTTAAAAATCATTGTTAATTTTGTCAGTGTGATAGCAGTAAGAAAATACGTATGTGCTTTTAAGAGATGTAGACGGAAGACTGTAAAATCATATGAGGTCTGGAATTTGCTTTAAATAAAAATAAAGAGAAAAATGGACTTATAAGTCTAAATGCTGATAATTATATTTGGGTAATGGGTATGTGGGTTTCTCTCTACTCTTAGTGTATTTGAATATTTTCAGAATAAGCTCGTGCGTGCGTGCTCAGTCATGCCCGACTCTTTTCCACCCTGTGAACTGCAGCATTCCAGGCTCCTTTGTCCATGGGATTCTCTAGACAAGAACACTGGAGTGGCGTGCCATTTCCTCCTCCCAGAGATTGAGCTCCATGTTCTGTGTCTCCCGTATTGTTAGGCAGATTCTTTACCACTGTGACACCTGGGAAGCCCTTAAAAGCTCTTACAAAACACAGGATAACTTTCAAAAATTAAAGCCACTTAAAAATGTTTATCTCTTTTAACATTTTGATTTTTGTAGATTTTATAGTGCATATAATAATTTTAGTGGAATATTTATATAAACACATAAATAAAAATATGTTAATGGAAAGATGTTCAAAATCAGTAATTATTAGTGAAATACAAATCAAAACTACAATGAAGTATCACCCCACACTGGTCAGAAATGACCATTATTAAAAAGTCTACAAATAAGAAGTGCCGTAGAGGGTGTGGAGAAAGGGGAACCCTCCCACACTGTTGATGGGAATGTGAGGAAGAGCCACTATGGAGAACCATACGGAGGTTCCTCAGTGAACCAGAAACAGAGTTGCCATGTGCTCCAGCAGTGCCACTCCTGGGCGTTTATCTGGGCAAACCCAATTTGAAAAGATACATGCACCCCACGGTTCACAGCAGCACTGTCCACCACAGCCGGAACGCGGGACCACCCTCAAACGTCCATCAACAGGGGACTAGATAAAGAAGACATGGTGCACAAATACAGCGGAAGGGCACTCAGCTAGAAAAAGAAAAAGACACTGCCATTTGCAGCAACACTGGTAAACCCAGAGATTGTCATACTGAGTGAAGTAAGTCAAACAAAGACAAATCTAAGATATTGCTTATATGTGGAATCTAAGAAAGGGTACAGATGAACTTATCTACAAAGCAAACAGAGTTACAGATGTAGAGAACAAACTCATGGTTACCAGGGGTAAGGGGGCAAATGATAAATTGGGAGATAGGGATTGACATATATACAATACTATATACATATATATATTAAATAGATAACTAATAAATATCCACTGTATAGCATAAGGAACTCTACTCAACACGCTGTAATGGCCTATACAAGAAAAGAATCTAAAAAAGAGTGGATATATGTATATGCATAACTGATTCACTTTGCCTTACAGCAGAAACTAACACAACACTGCAACTCAACTATACTCCAAGAAAGCTGTGGTACATATACACAATGGAGTATTACTCAGCCATTAAAAAGAATACATTTGAATCAGTTCTAATGAGGTGGATGAAACTGGAGCCTATTATACAGAGTGAAGTAAGCCAGAAAGAAAAACACCAATACAGTATACTAACGCATATATATGGAATTTAGAAAGATGGTAACAATAACCCTGTGTACGAGACAGCAAAAGAGACACTGATGTATAGAACAGTCTTATGGACTCTGTGGGAGAGGGAGAGGGTGGGAAGATTTGGGAGAATGGCATTGAAACATGTATAATACCATGTATGAAACTAGTCGCCAGTCCAGGTTCGATGCACGATACTGGATGCTTGGGGCTGGTGCACTGGGATGACCCAGAGGGATAGTATGGGGAGGGAGGAGGGAGGAGGGTTCAGGATGGGGAACACAGGTATACCTGTGGCGGATTCATTTCGATATTTGGCAAAACTAATACAATATTGTAAAGTTTAAAAATAAAATAAAATTTAAAAAAATTTTTTTTAAATACAAAAATCCTATAGTTTAAAAAGAAAAGAAAAGATATACGCACCCCTATGTTTATATCAGCACTATTCACGATGGCCAGGACATGGAGACAACCTACACGTCCATTGACCACTGAATGAATAAACATGTACACATATACAATGGAATATTACTCAGTCGTGAAAAGTGAAATAATGCCAGCACTTGCAGCCACATGAATAGACCTAGAGATGATCACACTAAGTGAATCAACTCAGAAAGAGAAAGACAAATACAATATGATATCACTTACACGTGGGATCTAAAAAAAGACACAAATGAACTTACAAAACAGAAACACACTCAAAGACATAAAGAACAGACCTATGGTTGCCGAGCTGGAGGGGAGGTGAAGAGGGAAGGACTGGGAGTTTGGGATTAGCAGAAGCAAGCTACTGTACACAGAACAGATAAACGACACGGTTCTACTACATGGCACAGGGAACTATGTTCAATATCCTATAATAAACCCTAATGGAAAAGAAAAATAGGCAATAAACAACAAAAATAAAGCTGAAAAAATATGTACACGCGCTGAAAATGTGTTGGCTTTGCTGGCAGAGGTAGGCGTTCAGAAGTTTGGAGATTATGGCTAGAAAGATTCTCCAGGACTATTTTATGGTCCCAGAAAGAGACTGGGGGAAAGCGATGGCAAGCTAAGGCAGAAGTTAACCATCCAGTGAGGCTGTGGTAGACGAGACACCTAATCCCGTGGTTCTTCTGTCTTTCTCCCTGATGTGATTGACTTTCTTTGTTTTCTGAGTTAGCGGAAAGCAAATCTTTGCCACTTACTATTTGGCAAGTAAAAACTCTTTGGCCAAATGATAAAGAGCTTGAGTTTCAGAGTCTGACAGGCCGGAGTTCGAATCTCAGTTCTGCCACTTTCTAGCAAGTTACTTTGCCTATCCCACCCTCTCTGGTTTCATCTGTAATGTACAGATAATGCAGAATCTACAGCGGACAGAGGTATGACAAGAAGTATCAAGCAGGGCTTCCCTGGTAGCTCAGTGGCAAAGAATCTGCCTGCCAATGCAGGAGACACGGGTTCAATCCTTGATCCGGGGAGATCCCACGGCCGCGGAGCAACTAAGCCTACGCGCCACCACTATTGAGCCTGTGCTCTGGCGCCTGGGCACCACAATGACTCAAGCCCATGCACCCTAGAGCCTGTGCTCTGCAACAAGAAAGCCACAGGAATGAGAAGCCCAAGCACCACGACTCAAGAGTAGCCCTCGCTCACCACAACTAGAGAAAAGCCCACGCAGCAACGAAGACCCAGCACAGCCATAAATAAACATTTTTTTAAAAAGTGTCTGGCATACAGTAGGTGGCCAATAAACATTAGCTGTCATTATTGTTAGAAATTATAGTTATCATTTCCCTTGAGCAACGGGTTTTTTAATTCTTTAATTCACTGACACTTTTCCTTATCCCCAAAATCTCTTTTCTGCAGGTCATCTGATATAACTCATTCTAACCCCTTAAAGAAGCTTTGCTGTTTCTTTGAGAGTTAATCAAATTTCTTTTTCAATAAAAAATAAAACAAGAGGAGAATGGAAATAAATGGGAAAAGAGAGGAGAGAGCAGGTGAATCCTAGAGAGGGGATAATGAAAGTGAAAAAGTGAAAGTTGCTCAGTCATGTCTGACTCTTTGCAAACCCATGGACTATACAATCCATGAAATTCTCTGGGCCAGAATATTGGAGTGGGTAGCTGTTCCCTTCTCCAGGGCATCTTCCCAACCCAGGGATCGAACCCAGGTCTCTGGCATTGCAATCAAATTCTTCATCATCTGAGCCACCAGGGAAGCCCAGAGAGGGGATAATAGAGGAGCGGTATTTAGCGTTGCAGCTGCATTTATTAGATGCACCATTTCCTTGCTGGATCAGACAGTAAAGAATCTGCTTGCAATGCAGGAGACGTGGGTTCAATCCCTGGGTCAGGAAGATCCCCTGGAGAAAGGAATGGCTACCCACTCCAGTATTCTTGCCTGGAGAATTCCTTGGGCAGAGGAACCTGGTGGGCTACAGTGCATGGGATTGCAAAGAGTCAGAAACAACTGAGCAACAAACACTTTAGGGCTTCCCTGGTGGCTCAGTAGGTAAAGAATCCACCTGCAATGCAGATGTGGGTTCAGTGCCTGAGTCAGGAAGATTCCCTGGAGAAGGAAATGGCAACCCACTCCAGTATGTTTGCCTGGGAAATCCCATGGACAGAAGAGCCTGGTGGGCTATACAGTCCATGGGGTCGCAAGAGTCAGACAGGACTTAGCGACTAAAACACCGGTTATTTATGAAATATGAAATGATAGGTGGGTGGATGGATGGATGAATATATTGAGGAATAGAAGGATGGGTAGAGAGATGGAAGACTAGACAGAGATATAGATCAGTGGGTATATGAATGGCATACGGATGGATGGGTGAACAAATGGAAGATGGATGGGTGGGTGGGAGGTTGGATGAATAGAAACAGGGAAGGCCAATGGATGAATGAATGGATGGGAGGAAAGACAGGGAGATGATGAATTGATAGACGCATAAAAAAGATGGGTGAGTAAATGGATGGATGGATGGATAGAAATATGTGTAGGTAAAGGGAGGGAGGGGTGGGGAGATGGATGAATGAATAGATGGATAGGAAGATTGCTGAGTGGATGGATGGATGGGTGGATGGATGAACAGATGATGGACGGTCCAGTAGGAAGGTGGGTGGGCGGGTGGCTAGATGTATGGATGGAGAGGAGCGAATGTCAAAAGGAAGACAGCATGGGCAAAAAAAAATAGTTTGGTTACACCATTTCCTATTATATGTGATGCCCAAACATGCCACCAGATGTCAGTCTAACCTCAGGAAACCATGTCAGAGTCCACATTGGAGCCACCTTTTTCACTTTACCTGAAGCCCTCTGATTCAAAACAAACACTGGCTCATTTGGATAATAATCAAACCAGTCAATCCTAAAGAAAATCAACCCTGAATACTCAATGGAAGGACTGATGCTTCAGCCAAAGCTCCATAACTTTGGCCACATGATGAGAAGATCCGACTCACTGGAAAAGACCCTGATGTTGGGAAAGACTGAAGGCAGGAGGAGAAGGAGACGACAGAGAATGAGATGGTTGGATGGCATCACTGATTCAATGGACGGGAGTTTGAGCAAGCTCCGGGAGATAGTGAAGGACAGGGAAGCCTGGTGTGCTGCAGTGCATGGGGTCAAAAAGAGTCGGACACAACTGAGTGACTGAACATTTTGATAATACAGTTTTCATTGCATTCTGTAATTATACTTCCCTCATCACTACAGCCAGAACCCAACTGGCACTATAACCCAGTTCCCTCTTCAAGCAGACAGAAAATGGGGATGAGGGGCACGAGGTGGGGGAGGCCGGAGCCTAAGCCTAGTGATGAAGTTGCTAGTTTCCAAGAGGTCAGACCTGGCAGGTATGAGGTGGGTGGGAGAAGGGATTTCTGGGGCTACAAGAGTGATTAGCAACCCTGACAGCCTCAGCTCCAATAGCCTTGAATTCGTATTCACATCCCACTTGCCTGCTGTCTGCCCAAGAATGCCCCCAGCTCTAAGCCTTGGCCAAAGAAGCTCTTGAGAAAAAGAGAAAGAAAAAAAGCACCGGCTCTCCCTCCATATGGGGGACTGAACCTTCTTCACACAAACCGCTTCTAATCTTAAACAGCCTGGAAAGATGTCACGGTGGAGAGCGAGCCCCCGGAGCCATTTCTAACCCCACTCGTCCATCCAATGATGGCTCCCAGGAAAAGACCCACTTTCAGGGTCACTGGCCAAGAGAAAGGGAACCCGGGATCAGAATCACCACATCCTCCCAAACCCCCACCCCCACTCCCACACCACTTTTCAGGTTTAGACTGAAGCCTTGAGGTAACAGTGTGATTTCCTCTTTCCACCCCTCACCTGCCCACCCCATCCCCCCACCCCACCCCCACCCCCACCCCCACCCCCGAGAAAGGAGCATTTCTCAGCCTGGTTCGGGAATGTCCATCCCATGGGAAATATTTGCCGACCCCTCTGAGTGGACACTCACAGAGCAGGATCCTGAGCACGCCCTGCCACGCCCACAATTAACCCCTTTGCTGCTGCACCGTGTGTGCCCCGGGGGTTCACCGAAGGGACTCAAGGCAGCGGCTACGCGATCAACTGGTAGGAAAGGAATTGGAGACTTCAGCAACCAGCCATACGAATGGCCCCCCCTCCCCCGCCCCAGAAGCTTGTCAGAAATAGGCGTTTCCTGACCCCAAGAGACCCCGGTTTACTGCTGCTCCCCATCCCGGGATGCTGGGGGTCGGTCGCCCACCCCGTGCATACTCACTCCCATTCTTTCCTTCTGGCCTGCGGAGTGCTGTGGATTTTGTGCGCCTGGTGGGCCAAGATGACATCGCGGTGGTCGACCACGCCGCCCCGTCGCTTCAGAGGGGGCCCCTCGCAGCTGCCGCCGCTCATCAGGTGGGACCGCGCGTCCGGCGGGACGCGGGCTGTGCCCGCGGGGGCGCCGTCCGGACCTGAGGGGCCCAAGCCGCGGTCGTACAGGGCATCATAGTAACTGCGGGGCGAGAACATGGGGTCCAGGACCCGGGAGGACTTCGACATCCATGGGCCTCACTCAGAAATCCCAGGGTCTTCTGCCTCCAGCCCGGGAGGAAACTAGAGGAGGAGACAGGAGAGAGCAAGAAAGAGGAAAGGTGAGGGAGATGCAGAGAGAAGGGCGCTCAGGGGACCAGGACCGCACAGGCGACCAGCCTCCTTCACAGGAAGTCAAAAAACACCCCAGGACCGGCCCAACGGGAATTAGTATTTCCTTGGCAACTCAGGCCTGGGAAGCCAGTTCTTAGGAGCTGCCCGGCAACCAAGGCAGCACCGTGGCGCAAAAGACCGCGGAGGCTGTGTCGCAGGACACTCGCTCCACTTCCCAGGTGCCGGCCACCGAGGGCGGTTCTGGTGATTTCTCAGCATCTCAGCGTTCTCTGCAAAATGGGCCGCCAGGAGCCTACTTGTTCACTCTCCTCTGGTCCCTGGATCCTCTGAGCTCCAGAGAGTCACTTAGAAAACTAAAAGGGGGACTTTATGGGTTGGCTTTAAAACCCACACAGGATATGGCCATCTGTGAGTGAGCCCTGCCCTTTGCCACCTTGGCTGGTTTTTTAAAAAGAGAAAATGGGGACTTCCCTGGGGTGGACACTTCCACTGCAGGGGATGTGGGTTCGATCCCTGGTCTGGGAACTCAGATCCCACATGCTGTGAGGCATAGCCAAAAAAATAAATTTAAAAAATTTTAATAAAAGAGAAAAGGGACAGAGTTCTTGTCCTTTATGAATGCATCAGGTGGTTAAACCCCAGAGGGTCTGAGAGCCGGGAAAAAGCTTTGTCTCCATGTCATTCACTTATTCACTCAACAAACGCCGAGTGAGCCGCCGCTGCATCCAGGTCTTGCGCTGGCTGCCGGGGACACAGTGTGGATGAGACAAACAAATGTCACCCTTATGCTGGAATGGAGGTTCTAGAGGGGGAGGCAGCCTGTGGAGAAAATAAATACCTCATGTGGAGCCTGGGAGTTGAAAAGTGCTGTGGAGGGACTTCCCTGGTGGCCCAGCGGATATGAATCTGCCCTTGAATGTGGGGGGACACCTGTTCGATCCCTGGTCTGGGAAGACTCCACATGCAGCGGAGCCACTAAGCCCATGTGCCACAACTACTGAACCTGTGCTCTAGAGCCCGGGAGCTGCAAATACCGAGCCCAGTGTCTGCAGCTATGGAGACCCACACACCCAGAGCTCAAGCTCCAAAGCAAGAGAAGCCTCAAACGGCGTGAAGCCCAAGCGCCACAACTAAAGAGTAGCCCCCTGCTTGCCGCAACCAGAGAAAAGCCCAAGCAGCGACGGAGACCCAGCACAGCCATATGAATAAATAAAAATTGTTCAAAGTGCCATGGAGGGCAATTCAGCAGGAGAGGTATATTCATTTGCTGGAGTTGCCGTAACAAAGTACCACATGCAGGGTGCCTTAAACAACAGCAATCTATTTCCTCCCAGTTCTGAAGGCTACAGTTGGAGATCAAGGGGGTCAGCAAGGCTGGTTTCTTCGGAGGCCTCTCTCCTTGGCTCGTAGACTGCCGTCTTCTCCCTGTGTCTTCTCATGGTCTCCCCTCGGGGTATGTGTGTGTCTTAATGTCCTTCTAATTTTACTTTGTATGCATGCCTGCTAAACTGCTTCAGTCATGCCCGACTTCTTGCAACCCTATGGACTGTAGCCCACCAGGCTGCTCTGTCCATGGGATCCCCCAAGCAATACTGGAGTGGGTTGTCATGCACTCCTCCAGGGAATCTTCCCAACCCAGGGGTCAAACCCGAGTCTCTTACATTTCCTGTATTGGCAGCCGGGTTCTTTACCACTAGCATCACCTGGGAAGCCCCTAATTGCCTCTTTTTTCTTCTCTCATTTTTTTTCTTTTTTCTTTCCCACTCCAAATGATAGGAGAACTTAATTTTAATTTAAAAAAAAATCCTCTTTTTAACCTGGTCCTTTGCCCCACCACTAGAAAGCAGGGTTATTGCTAAAAACAATTCATTTATTTGAGCATATTCTTTTTAGGCAATTTTTACTTTTTCCACCGTCGTAGCACCACTCGGTATTTCTGTCAGTCTTCTCTTCAAACACTTTTTTTTTTCCAGGAGAATCTGCATCACCATCTCTATTTCTGCTTATTTATCCTCTCCCATTAGAAGAGCCAGTGTATCTCCCACTTTCAACCTTCTTCTCGTCTTCCATAATTTTTCCCCTATTCAGCCTGAGTCCACCTTTGAAGCGTTCACTTCTTTCTTCCACTATCTGGGTCTGGCTTCAGGATAACATCCTATGGAAAAGACTACACCACTTTCACCTAATAAAGATTGTCTCTGACCACCCTGGATTTGTCCTCAGGCTTCTCTTCTTGCTCACTCATCTCATTTATGGTCACACTCTTCATCAGAGTCCCCTTCATCTTCTGATTTTTTTCATCATCTTTTTAGTAGATTTCTTAGAGTTTATATGACTTTTGAGTCTTTCGGAAAGTGGGAATATAGATTCTGAAGATATTAAAAGCCTTGGGGGAACTTCCCTGGTGGTCTAGTGGTTAAGACTGTCTTCCAAGGTAGGAGGTGTGGGTTCAATCCCTAGTCAGTGAGTTAAGATCCCACATGCTTCGCAACCAAAAATTAAAATAAAATAGTACAGAAGCAATACTGTAACAAATTCAATAAAGACTTTTAAAAAAACATGGTCCACATCAAAAAAAAATTCTTAAAAAAACTAAAAAAAAAGTGAACATAAAAGCCCTGGAGATCTCAGTGAGATGATGTTATAAAAGAGTATTTTATGGGAATTCCCTGGTGGTCCAGTGGTTAGAAATCCACACTTCCTGTACTTACACTGCAGGAGGCCTGGTTTCCATCCCTGGTTGGGGAACCAAGATCCTGCAAGCTTTGACATGTGGCAAAAAAGAAAAAAAAGTTTTATAATATTATGCATTTAACTTGATGCTAGAAAAATAGAAGTATCAGTTACAGGAAAGCACAGTGTCTGTGTGAAGGTGTCTGCAGTCTCCAATCCAGGCATCTGGCTTTCTTAAAATACTGCTGGGCAATCTGACACTAGTCATACCCGTGGTGCATATGACCTTCCCAGGTCCTCAAAGTCAAGAGAAACTGAACACCAGCATCCTTGGGCTTTTGATCTGGATCTCCAGCCAGCAGGAGCAGCCAGGCAGTCCAGGGGGCAGACAGCCTCAGCCCACCAGGTTCCTACGGCCCTACAGCACCCACCTCCAGGGTCTACAGGGCATCCCAAGCTGATCAGGCCAAGGCAGGACACGAGGGATTCATGTGGAGGCCTAGCAGGAATGCAGCCAGGGGAGAGGAGCCTTAATTATGTCTGTAAAGGCTCTATCTCCAAATATGGTCCCATGCTGGGACTTCCCTGGCAGTCTTACTGGTTAAGACTTTGCCTTCCAACGCAGGGCGGGGCGGGTTCCATCCCTGGTCAGGGAGCTAAGATCCCACATACTGTGGGGCCAAAAAACCAAAACATAAAACAGAAGCAATATTGTAACAAATTCAATAAAGACTTTAAAAATGGCCCATGTCAAAAGAAAAAAAAAATCTTTAAGAAAAAATACAGTCACATGCTACTGTGGGTTAGAACTGTACCACATGAATTTGGGGGCAGGAGACACAATTTTGCTCACCACAGGATGACAGGAAGTGGTGGGTGGGCTATTGTATTAAATAGGGGGTCGGAGATGGCCTCTCTGAGGAAGTGACATCTGAACCTTGAAGCAGTAGCCATGCTGGGTATGAGAGAAGAGCATTCCAGGCAGAGAACAGCATGTGCAAAGGTCCTGAGGCAGGGCTGTGTGTGATTTGCTCAAGGAACAATGAGGAGGCCTGAGTGGCTGTGAGAGTAGAAGCGTAATAGGGTTGAGGGTGGGGAGGTAATGGAGCAGATCACACAGGACCTTGTGAGCCATGGGAAGAAAATTTTTCTTGTTCCTTCTAGGAGTGAGATGGCCCATGGTGTTCAGATCCACAGCTTACCCAACAACATATTTTCAACCCAAACTGAGTTTTTCCACCTTACAGCCCCCCATCACTAGCCTCCCAGTGTCTGTCCAAGAAAAGGAAATCCACAGGAAGGCCAGCCTAAATGACACAGAATTAGGAGCCTAAATCCCATGCATAAACATTGCAAGAGTCACCTCAACACCCAGAGGTGTAAGAAGATGGTGCAAAGAAACGGGAGTGGGAGTGGAGGCTTATCTCCCTGCTGACTATTTCTTCTTGCTCTGCTTGAAGGCTTCCAAGAAGTAAGAACGTTCCCTCTCCTAAGTAAGCCTCTCCTAAGTAGATCAACTCAATATCAGTTTAATGAACGCTGTTTCCCTCTGGGGAGGTTTCTTTTTTCAAATTTTGTAACTAATGGAGTTTAATAGGCCTATCTTCATGACGCCTTTAAGGTTCAATTTACTCCCATGAAAACTTACTCTTAATCGCCTACAATCGTGAATTTATAAAGCCTTTTGTGTTTTTCTAAATACATTCCCTTCGCATTGAAAAAAAAAAAAAAGCCTTTTATTCCTTTTATAAGCACTTATGCCTCAAAGGCATTTTCCTTCCCATTTTATAGAAATAAAACTGAAGACTGGGACTTCCCAGGTGGTCCAGTGGCTAAGACTCCCCGCTCCCAATGCAAGGGGCCTGGGTTTGATCCCTGGTCAGGGAACTAGATCCCACATGCCAGATCTGAAAAAGAAGAGTTTGCATGCTGCAACTAAAAAAGATCCTGCATGTTTCAACTAAGACCTGGTGCAGCCAAAATAAATATATGTGTGTGTACACACACACACACTTTTAAAAAACTGAGGATAAAAGGAAGGTTCAAGTGTCTTGCTACCTGTTCCATTTCTACTTCCTGGAGTCGCCCCTCCCATTCCCCAAAATGTGCTTACTGTGTCAATATTAAAGAAAGAATTCACCACAGGGAACTATATTCAATATTTTTGTGATAACCTATAAGAGAAAAGAATCTGGAAAGGAATAGATATATACACAGATTATAAAACTGAATCACTGGGCTGTATACCTGAAACTGAGGTAGAAATTGCTAGGCAGTCAGTGTGAGACTGAGACCTCAGTCTCTTTTTCAGTAAACATCTCACTCTACTAACCTAAAGCTATATCCTTTGTTCCAGTTTCCTGACTTTCAGAGGAATGCATCCTTGGTCTGGTAGATCATCAACACCCAGATGCAGGACAGGACAACCATTAACTCCTGGCCCTCTTATCTAAAAGAAAAGCAACAGGTAGACCATCAACTTTTGGCCCATATCTGATCCTCTGTGAAATGGCCAGGGCTCGTAAGACAGGGTCACACGATGGTGACTGAAAGTGTGAGACTTAGAAACTGGGGATCAAAAGAAGCCATAAAGATGCCAAGTTAAACACTGTAACCTTTAAACTGATTGGCTAGAAATGACATACGTTAAGGACAAGAGCCAACCAAAAAAGTACAGATCGATACTAGAAAGGATATAATGCTGTTAAGTGCTGTAAGCATTTTAATTATAAATGCTGTAAGTCCCACATTTGGGGGCACTTCAGTGTCTCTCAGTGTCTACGCTGAGAGCTTTGTTCTTTTCGTCTCTTTAAAATAAATCCTATGTGCTTGCTACTGTGATTGATTGCATGTTTGTTAAGTTCATTCTTCAGCTCTGTGAACATGAATTCAGATTCCTGTTTCAATACTAACACAACATTGAAAATCAATCATACTTTAAAATTTTTGAAAAATGAAAAGAACCTAGCTTACAACTTGGATGTTCCGTGTAGTATCCCCAATGCAACTAAAACCCCAGAGCCAAGGCGTGATGGAAAAAGCTTCAGGCACCTAGAGAAGGGAGGTTTGTACCTGGGAAGATGGGAGACGGAGTGGGAAAGACAAAACCTAAGGCACAGGCCCAAGTGCCATCTTTTGAGACATCCACCTGCTGGTCCCACAGGCTCAAGACAGAAACCTCCCTTCCCTGCTCCTTCTCTACAGCCCTTTGCTCCCAATATCCCCCATCTCATCACAGGCCTCCCAATTTAACTTGGTGCCCAAATCACATGGTTCTCCCTTTCCCTTCACTCTCTGATTGAAAGCCATCAGCTGGTGCCATCCATTGACCTCCAAAATAGATCCCATATGCAATCACTTTCCTCCATGGCAAAGCCTCCCTCGCTGCGGGCCTGGACTTGGGCAGTTGCCTCTCCTGGGCCAGCTGGCTTTCTCACTCCCCACGTCCAGCCTGCATTCTGCTCTGCAGTCAGTGGGGAAGCTTCTGAAAAGAGCCAGTCACTCTTTTGCTCTTAGAGAAATAAAAGCCACTCCCTACAGGCTGCCCCAACCCCTCCCCTTCCCCCTCTTGCCTCTAAGCTCCAGAGTCACTGGCCTGGCCACTCCTGGTCTCTGCCAAGCTCATTCCATCTTTGCAATTGCTGTTCCCTCTTCCCAGTGGAGCAGCGCTAAACAATTTGCCTGCCAGTGCAGAAGACACAAGAGCTGCAAGAGACACGGGTTCGAACCCTGGGTCTGGAAGACCCCCTGGAGTAGGAAACGGCAACCCACTCTAGTATATCTTGTGTGGAAAATCCCACGGACAGAGGAGACTGGTGGGCTAGAGTCCATGGGGTCACAAAGAGTCGGACATGACTGAGCAAGCATGCAGACAGGCCACTTCCTAGAATGCTCTTCCCCTCGTCTGTGACGGGTCGGCTCCCTCTCATTATTCAGGCTGCGGTCGGATGTAGGCACTCCTCATCACATCCTCCAATGAGGGCTTCCTCGTGGCCTTTTGGTGTCCCCTGTAGGATGTCAGTGTTATGCATACAAGGATCTTGATCTATGTTGCTTGCCACTGGGTCCCTGACAACTTGGGCTTCCCAGGTGGCTCGATGGTAAAGGATCTATGTGCCAACTTGGGTGATGCTGGTTCCATTCCTAGGTCGGGAAGATCTGTAGCCCACCAGTCCATAAGGTTGCAAAGAGTCAGACACAACTGAGCGACTGAGCCTGCATGCATTCTGAATGGATGAATGATCTTAAGGATGAGTCTACCCAAGAAAACATCACCAAACACATAGAACACTGCTCCCTGGGGTCTAGGGCAGGGAAGGGATAAATTGTGGTGGGAAAGATTTATTCCAGAGCCAGGCCCATCAGACTCCAGCACACAATCAACTAGCTGTGTGTTCCCCAACATTATTTAATCCTCTGAGTCTCTTTCTCCTGCACAAGGTGGGGATAAGGATAAGTAGTACAGGGAGCCATAGTGAAGGGTCAGTGGGCGCCTGTCAGAGCTCTGATCACAACGCCAGGCCATGGAAAGCGCTTGGTCAACACTGGCTCTCAGGTTGACATTGTGGCAGGTGGGTGGAGCCTGGAAGCTGGATGGGTTGGGGCAGGGTAGGGGGCGATGGGGACGGCTGCTCAAGCAACACCACGGAGCTCACTCTGCAGAGCCATCACGCGCGCTTCCAACAACAGAGCCCCAGCTGCCCTGTGTGTACACACAAGAAGCAAACACATCCCCAGCCAACGGGCGCTTCCAGCCGGGGGTCCGTTCCTGGCGCCTGCGGGGCCTTGTGACCAGGTGTGCTGCTCCCTCTCTGTTTGCTCAACCACAGCACAGAGGAAATGGCAAAGCGCGTGGGGTTTGCATCCCTTAGAAAGCGGCCAGGTTTCACGAACAGACGGTGCAAAGAGATGACAATGGAGGTAAAGCAAATAGAAGAAAAGAAGCGGCATTAAGCCTGAGACCACAAAAAAAATCTTACTGTTAATGTAATCAGAACAGGACTTCCTCAAAGCACCAGGTATCGTGTGTATCTATTTCCCTGAATCCAAATTGGAACTGCAGCCGAGATGGGGGTTGACCCCCACTGCCAAGCCTGGACCAGCCTGAGTTGCCATAGCAACCAGATGGCACCTGGAGATGCTCCTGATGAATATAGCTGGTTGAGGAGCTATGGGAGGGAGGCAGGGACTGCAAGGCAGTCTGCGTGGCTTCTGTGCACCACCCCCACTTGGACAGGGACAGTTACATGGCTGTGCTGGGCACCAGGATTCACCATCCATGGGTTAAACAAGTACCAATAACTCCTGAAGCAGCCTTCTCTCTCCTAAAAATCAGTAAAAGATATGGCCCCTAAAATTAGAGGACTTAAGGCTACCAAAGGGGAAACGTAGAGGGGAGGGGAGGGATAAATTAGGAGTTTGAGAGTAACATACAACACCAGATAAACAACAGGAACCTACTGTATAGAACAGGGATCTATACTCAGTATTTTGTAATAACCTATACAGGAAAAGAATCTGAAAAGGTATTTGGCCACCATACAAAGAGCCGATTCACTGAAAATAGAGCCTGAAGCTGGGAAAGATTGAGGGCAGGAGGAGAAGGGGGGCGACAGAGGACAGATGGTTGGATAGCATCACCGACTCAATAGACGTGAGTTTGAACAAACTCCGGGACATGGTGAAGGACAGAGAAGCCCAGAGTACCACAGGGTCTAAAGAGTCAGACACAGCTTAGTGACTGAAGGACATGTTCCTGAATCACTGTGAAACTAACACTTTTCCGCATACCTGAAACTAACATAACATTGTAAATCAATTATACTTCAATTACAAAATTGAAAATAAAATTAAAAGTAGAGAAAAAACATTCTCTAAAGCTTCACAGGCTCCTTAGACCCATTAGAGAAGATGGAAACTCAAAATGCTCACAAGGTCCTTCATTCAGGAAATAAAAATAAGACCAGGCTGGGGGCTGGAATGTAACCTACAAGACTTCAATTTATTCACTGGTGTGGGAGGATGTCTTTTTCTCCCATCTGGGAGGAAAATTTTTAAACTAAAAATGGCCAGTAGTTTCGCTCCTAAGTGCATCTAGCCACTGAAAGTCAGGTTCACAAAGCTCTATTTTTAGTAGGTTAAAACTAGAAGCAACCCAAAGGTCTATTAACAAGAAAATACAAAGATTGTGGTGTATCCGTATAGTGGAACACTACACATCAATGAAAAAGAAAGCATCACAGGCACCAGCGTGGATGAATCTCACAGAACAACACAGAGGAGGACCCACTGTGTGATTCTACTGATAGGAAGTTCAAAATCTATTCACTGTTTATCTGAAATTCAAATTTAACTACGTGTTCTCTATATTTTTTAATTTGTTTAAACTGACAGCCCACTGAGGGTTAGAAATTCCTTAACTCTTTACGTGGTTCCTGGTAGGAACATAGTATATCAGATCAGATCAGATCAGTCGCTCAGTCATGTCCGACTCTTTGCGACCCCATGAATCGCAGCACGCCAGGCCTCCCTGTCCATCACCAACTCACGGAGTTCACTCAGACTCACGTCCATCGAGTCGATGATGCCATCCAGCCATCTCATCCTCTGTCGTCCCCTTCTCCTCCTGCCCCCAATCCCTTCCAGCATCAGAGTCTTTTCCAATGAGTCAACTCTTCACATGAGGTGGCCAAAGTACTGGAGTTTCAGCTTTAGCATCATTCCTTCCAAAGAAATCCCAGGGCTGATCTCCTTCAGAATGGACTGGTTTGATCTCCTTGCAGTCCAAGGGACTCTCAAGAGTCTTCTCCAACACCACAGTTCAAAAGCATCAATTCTTCGGCGCTCAGCCTTCTTCACAGTCCAACTCTCACATCCATACATGACCACAGGAAAAACCATAGCCTTGACTAGACGGACCTTTGTTGGCAAAGTAATGTCTCTGCTTTTGAATATGCTATCCAGGTTGGTCATAACTTTCTTTCCAAGGAGTAAGCGTCTTTTAATTTCATGGCTGCAGTCACCATCTGTAGTGATTTTGGAGCCCAGAAAAATAAAGTCTGACACTCTGTGTAAAAATTCATTTGTGCATTTTTCGGCATGTTTGTTGAAATTAAAAGACGCTTGCTCCTTGGAAGAAAAGCTATGACAAACCTAGACGGTGTATTAAAAAGCAGAGATATCCGTGTAGTTAGAGCTATGGTTTTTCCAGTAGTCGTGTACGGATGTGAGAGTTGGACCATAAAGAGGGCTGCTGCTAAGTCGCTTCAGTCATGTCCAACTCTGTGCGACCCCATACACGGCAGCCCACCAGGCTGCCCCGTCCCTGGGATTCTCCAGGCAAGAACACTGGAGTGGGTTGATGCGAAGAGCCAACTCATTGGAAAAGACCCTGATGCTGGGAAAGATTGAGGGCAGGAGGAAAAGGGGCAAAAGAGAATAAGATGATTTGATGGCATCGCTGAATCAATGGACATGAGTTTAAGCAAACTCCGGGAGATAGTGAAGGACAGGGAAGCCTGGTGTGCAGCAGTCCATAGGGGTCACAAAGAGTCAGACAGGAAGTGACTGAACAACAATACCAACAAATATTTTTAAAGGCAAAATAATCATATTAAATTCACTAAGAGCAAGTAGATATGCCCTTCCTCCCTACAATCAAGCTTTGATTTGGGCAGAAAAAGGGATATTAGCCAAATCTCCCCACCCAAACACAAGCCCCAGAGGAAGTGGGAAATCTACTCCCTTGTGTTACAGATAAGACTGAGGTTCAGAGGTGCAACCACTCACCAAAGGTCCCACGGCATGGAACAAACAGGCCAGGGATACAAATCTAGGTTTCTCGGGGTTCCTAACACCTCTCTCTGAGGTCCAACCCAGAGTCTGACACTAAGCCTTTTTCTTACCAAGAACACTTCTCCCGAAACATAATCTGTAGTAGGCAAGAGTGTGTCCCCCATGATCTTGGCACCTGAGTATGTTATATTACATGGTGCAAGAAACTGGTCCTAGGTTACACACTTTAAAATAGGGAGGATATCCTGGGTTATTCCCGTG
The DNA here is from genome assembly GCF_002263795.3 of Bos taurus. Lineage (NCBI taxonomy): Eukaryota > Metazoa > Chordata > Mammalia > Artiodactyla > Bovidae > Bos > Bos taurus. The sequence goes on along the minus strand of NC_037334.1, from coordinate 12,038,127 downwards.
GGCCCAAGCTCATCACACAGGTCTTTAAAAGAAGAGGCAGGACGTCCCTGGTGGCCTAGGGGTTAAGAATCCACCTGCCAATGCAGGGGACACAGGTTTGTTCCCTGGTCCAGGAAGATTCAGCATACCGAGGGGGAACTGAGCCTGTGAGCCATAACTACTGAGGCTGCACTCTAGAGCCCACGCTCCCCAACAGGAGAAACCGCCACAGTGAGAAGCCCAAGCATTGCAACCAGAGAGTAGCCCCCCACTCGCCACAACTCAAACAAAAGCAGCAATGAAGATCCAGCTGAAAATAAATTAAATTTTTTTAAAAAGTAAAAGAGGTCAGAGTTTCAGAAGTAGCAGAGAAGCTCCCTCGCTGCGATGTATTGAAAGTCAGCCCTCAACACCAGGCTGAAAATAAACCGAAAAAAAAAAAGAGAGAGAGACAGAGAAAAGGGAAAAAAAAGAAAAGAAAAAAAGTAAGAGGGAGGCAGAAGAATAGGCCAGCAATGCAACAGAAGATGAGGCAGGAGAGATTTGAAGCATGGGAGAGAGAGGGACTTGACCCTGGGTCATTACTTCTGAGATGAAGGAGCCACAGGCCAAGGAATGCTGGTACTCTCAAGAAGCTAAGAACAACGTCCAGCTGCCAGCCAGCAAGGAAACAGAACCCCAGGTCAGTTGCAAGAGCTTGAAACCAACTTCTGCCAACAGCCTGAATGAACAAGGAAACAGACTCTCCCTAGTGTCCAGAAAAGCACGCAGCCCACCAACACCTTGACTGCAACCCAGTCAAGCCTATCAGACCTCCAACCCATGCTGTTGGTAAGCCACTCAATTTGTGGTAATTAGATATGGCAGCATAGAAAAAATACTACACAATCCCATATGTGTACAAAAAGAACTGTACAAGCATTTGTTAAAAAAAAAAAAAAATGAGATTTTTAAAAAAAAGGAAATTCCCTGCCAGTCCACTGGTTAGGACTCCATGCTTCCACTGCAGGGGCCAAGGTTCAATCCCTGGTCAGGGAACTAAGATCCCCCATGCCACGTGGCTTAGCCCAAAAAAAGTGAAATTATACATATATATATACACATATATGGGTGCTCCCCAGGTGGTACAATGGTAAAGAATCCACCTGCCAATGCAGAAGACATAGAGACTCTGGTTCAATCACTGAGACAGGAAGATCCCCTGGAGGAGGGCATGCCAACCCACTCCAGTGTTCTTGCCTGGAGAATGCCATGGATGGAGGAGCCCGGTGGGTCAGCTACAGTCCATGGGGTCACAAAGAGTCAGGCCCAACTGACCACACATATACATATATATACATATATTCACATATACACATAGTTGTCTATATAGACACATACATATATGTTTTATGTGTGTGTATATACATAAAAGTCTGAATTTTTTTGCACTTAATATTATATCTTAAACAACATTCTACACCAGTTCCTATAGTTTTCCACGAACCCATAGAATTTATCTAGTGTGGACATCTGAATCTTTTCATTTTTTCTATTCCTCAAAATGTTGTAGCCATCATTTTATATATAAATCCCCATGAAGCTGCTGCAAGTATTTCTTTTATTAACTTCTTTACTTTTCTTATTTGTTTTTATTTCTTGGCCATGTCATGCAGCATGCAGGACCCAGTTCCCTGACCAGGGATTGAACCCGTGCCCCCTGCATTGGAAGTGCAGAGTCTTAACCATTGGACCATCAGGGAAGTCCATGCTACAAGTATTTCTGTAGAATGAATTCTAGAAGAAGCATTGCTGTTTCAAAGATTGTGTGCATTTTAAATTTTGACAGAAGGGCTTCCCTGGTGGTTCAGTGATAAAGAATTTGCCTGCCAATACAGGAGACGCAGGTTCCATCCCTGATCCAGGAAGATCCCTCGTGGTACAGAGCAACTAAGCCCGTGCACGACAGCTATTGTGCCTGTGCCCCAGAGTCCGTGAGCCACAGCTACTGAAGCCTGGGAGACCCAAGCTTGTGTTCTGCAGAAAAGAAGCCACTGCAGTGAGAAGCCCGTGTACCTCAACTAGAGAGTAGCCACCACTTGCCACAACCGGAGAGCCAGCATGCACCAATGAAGACCCAGTGCAGCCAAAAATCAATCAACCAATCAAATGGTAAAAGAAAAGAAAATTTGACAGATATTGCAACCAAAATCGAGGCACCACCCTGGGGAATAAACAGTGGCCAAGGACTACGTTCCCAGCTCCTCTTAAATTGGTATGGCCATGTGACTCATCTTCACCCATGGAATGTGAGCAGCAGTGAAAAGTGTCACCCTGGGTTGAAGCTTTAAGGAGCAGGCACGCCCTCAACAAGTTCCTTTTCTCCTCTGCTGGCTAGACATGGGAGACAGTAAGGGCCCTGTGCGTGCTGGAGCCATGAAAAGGTGGGGACCTGGGTCCTTGAGTCACCATGTGGAGGAGGAGAGTCATCCACTGACCAGAAACAACCTTCCAGGGTAATCAGGTGAGTTAGAAACAAACTTCTTCCTTTAACTTTCCACCCAATTGGGGGCCTATTTGTTACTGTAGGATTCCTGTCTTAGCTTGGCTGCTATAATAAAATACCGTAGACTGAGTGGCTTAAATAACAAACGTTTATTTTCTCGCAGTTTGGGAAGCTGGAAGTCCAAGACCAGGTCAGTTCCTGAGGAGGGTTTTCTTACTGGTGTATAGATGACCACCTTCTCTCTGTGTCCTTACATGGAGGAGAAAGAAAGAGACTGCGTGCTCTGGTGTCTCTTCTTATATGGGAAATAATTCCTGGAGAAGGAAATGGCAACCTACTCAAGTACTCTTGCTGGGAAAATCCCATGGACAGAGGACCCTGGTTGGCTACAGTCCATAGGGTCACAGAGTCAGACACGACTTAGCAACTGAACAGCAACAATCCCATCACGAGGGCCCCAACCTCCTGATCTCACTTAAACCTCATGACCTCCCATCTCCAAATAGCATCCCATTGGAAGTTAGAGACTTCAAGATATGAATTTAGGGGGACATAAGCCAGTACATAGCATTTCCCTAATGGTAAAGAATCTGCCTGCAATATAGGAGACCTGGGTCAAGAAGATCCCCTGGAGAAGGAAATGGCAACCCACTCCAATATTCTTACCCGGAGAATTCCATGGACAGAAGAGCCTGGTAGGCTACAGTCAATGGGGTCACAAAGAGCCAGACACGACTGAGTGACTAACACACACAACTGATACACTACTTCATAGAAGCAACACTGGTTTAATTCAATGAATGTTTTTCTCATGCCTTGAAAGCTTTGCATTCAAGGAGAATTCACACAGGTGTGGAGTCCTGTTGAGAACACCAAAGTGTTCATTAAAAAGACAGCTAAAGATAGCATCTCTGCACAAAACCATTTGCTCTCACCTCTTCCCTCTTGTCCTCTCTCTCAGCCTTCATTCTCTCTCTTCCACTTGCTGTTTGAGCTCTCTTAGGTAGTTTCATGCCTTCCTGTATTGCTCTGTGTGCTAAGATCTCTGTTAATAAGGCATCTTAACTAGCCCCAGGCTAAACAAGTGTTGCTAAGACCTATGGAAAAAATGGTATCTCTTCCTGAGTTCTAGGCTGAAGAGTATGAAAGTCAACAGACTGTGGATTCTAACAGCCAGGACGAAGCTAATTCAAATGTCATTTTCAACCGCCCTTCAAATGCATTCATCGCTTGCTAGATGTTTTACTTGGCTGATAGTAAAAGTGATTTCTTGGAAGGCAATGGCAACCCACTCCAGTACTCTTGCCTGGAAAATCCCATGGACAGAGGAGCCTGGTAGGCTGCAGTCCATGGGGTCGCTAAGAGTCGGACACGACTGAGCAACTTCACTTTCACTTTTCACTTTCATGCACTGGAGAAGGAAACGGCAACCCACTCCACTGTTCTTGCCTGGAGAATCCCAGGGACGGGGGAGCCTGGTGGGCTGTGGTCTATGGGGTCGCACAGAGTCAGACACGACTGAAGCAACTTAGCAGCAGCAAAAGTGACTTCTGGATCCTAAACAATCTCTGGAACAGGTAAGGGACAAGTGCAGGGTTCTACCCAGAAGTAAAAACTTGTAACAAAAAAAAGGACTTCCCTGGCAGTCCAGTGGTTAAGACTCCACACTTCCAATGCAGAGGGCATGGGTTTGAAGCCTGGTCAGGAAAGATCCCACATGCCACGAGGTGAGGCCAAAAAAAAAAAAAAAGATGAAGGAGGTTCAAGGGGTAGGGGACATATGTATACCTAGGGCTGATTCATGTTGATGTATGGCACAAACCAACACAATATTGTAAAGCAATTATCCTTCAATTAAAACTTTTTTATAATGGGAAGAAAAAAAGACTTAAAAATAATTCTTCAAATTAAAAAAAATAGGGAGTAACAAAAACAAAAATCGATAAGTGGGACTGCATCAAACTAAAAAGATTTTGTACAGCAAAAGGACCATCAACAAAACAAAAGGGCAGTCTACAGAATGGGAGCAGATACTTGCAAGTTAGCATCGGATGTGAGTGCTAAGTCGCTTCAGTTGTGTCCAACTCTGCGAGACCCTAAGGACTGTAGCCCACCAGGTGCCTCTGTCCACGGGATTCTCCAGGCAAGAATACTGGAGTGAGTTGCCATTTCCTTTTCCAGGGGCTCGTCTGGACCCAGGGATGGAACCTGGGTCTCTAAAATCTACCTGCATTGGTAGGTGGATTTTTTACCACCAGCACCACTTGGGGGAAGCCCCATATATCAGATACAGGGTTGGTATCCAAAATCTGTAAAGAACTCATACAACTCAGTAGCTTAAAAAAAAAAAAAAAAAACTGATTGTCTGGCTGAGTCCCTTTGCTGTCTACCTGAAACTATCACAACACTGTTCATCAGCCATACTCCAATACAAAATAAAAATTTTAATTAAAAAACTTGGCAGAGGGGATTTCTCTGGTGGTCCGGTGATTAAGACTTCAACATTCCACTGCGGGGAGCATGGGTTTGATCCCTGGTTAGGGAATGAAGATGCCCCATGCTTTGCAGTGCAGTCAAAACATAGTTTAAAAAAAAATAAATGGAGGCACTAAATAGACATTTTTCTAAAAGAGACATCCAAATGGCCAATAGTCAAATGAAAATGTGCTCAACATCACCAATTCTCAGGGAGATGCAAATCAAAACCACAATGAGATACTGTTTCACGCTGTTTAGAATCACTACCATCAAAAAGACAAGAGGGCTTCCCAGGCAGCTCAGTGGTAAAGAATCCTTCTACCAACGCAGGAGACATGGGTGGGACCCTTGATACAGGACGATACCGCCTGCCGACAGGCAACTAACCCCATATGCCACAACTACTGAGCCTGTGCTGCAGAGCCTGGGACTCGCACCTACTAAGCCCATGTGCCTCTGCTACTGAAACTCTCCCGCCCTTGAGCCCATGCTCCACAATGAAAAGCCACCACAAGGAGAAGTCTGCACCACTAGAGAATAGCCCCTGCTCGCCCCAACTAGAGAAAAGCCTGAGCAGCCACGAAGACCCAGCACAACCAGTAAATAAATAAATAAAATTATTTTAAAAGGATAAAAGATGACAAGTGATGGCAAGGATACAGAGAAAAGCGAACCTTCGTGCATGTTGGTGGAAGAGCTGAAAGGTAACAGGGAAATAATCCAAGTGTCCATCGATAGATGAAGACAAACGAAATATCCAATGGCATGTTTTTTGGCTTTGAGAAGGAAGGAAATCCAGTCACATGCTACAATATGAATGCACCTTGAGAGTATTATGCTCAATGAAAGAGACTAGTTACAAGAGGACAGTGCTGTATGATTCCACTTCAGTTCAGTTCAGTTCAGTTGCTCAGTCGTGTCCGAGTCTTTGCGACCCCATGAATCGCAGCACGCCAGGCCTCCCTGTCCATCACCAACTCCCAGAGTTCACCTAACTCACGTCCATCGAATCAGTGATGTCATCAAGCCATCTCACCCTCTGTCATCCCCTTCTCCTGCCCCCAATCACTCCCAGCATCAGAGTCTTTTCCAATGAGTCAACCCTTTGTATGAGGTGGCCAAAGTATTGGAGTTTCAGCCTCAGCATCAATCCTTCCAATGGACACCCAGGACTGGTCTCCTTTAGGATGGACTAGTTAGGTCTCCTTGCAGTCCAAGGGACTCTCAAGAGTCTTCTCCAACACCACAGTTCAAAAGCATCAATTCTTCGGCACTCAGCTTTCTTCACAGTCCAACTCTCACATCCATACATGACCGCTGGAAAAACCATAGCCTTGACTAGATGGACCTTTGTTGGCAAAGTAATGTCTCTGCTTTTTAATATGCTATCTAGATTGGTCATAACTTTCCTTCCAAGGAGTAAGGGTCTTTTAATTTCATGGCTGCAATCACCATCTGCAGTGATTTTGGAGCCCCCAAAAATAAAGTCTGACACTGTTTCCACTGTTTCCCCATCTATTTCCCATGAAGTGATGGGGTCAGATGTCATGATCTTAGTTTTCTGAATGTTGAGCTTTAAGCCAACTTTTTCACTCTCCTCTTTCACTTTCATCAAGAGACTTTTGAGTTCCTCTTCACTTTCTGCCATAAGGGTGGTGTCATCTGCATATCTGAGGTTATTGATATTTCTCCCAGCAATCTTGATTCCAGCTTGTGCTTCTTCCAGCCCAGCGTTTCTCATGATGTACTCTGCATAGAAGTTAAATAAGCAGGGTGACAATATACAGCCGTGATGTACTCCTTTTCCTATTTGGAACCAGTCTGTTGTTCCATGTCCAGTTCTAATTGTTGCTTCCTGACCTGCATATAGGTTTCTCAAGAGGCAGGTCAGGTGGTCTGGTATTCCCATCTCTTTCAGAATTTTCCACAGTTTATTGTGATTCCACTTATATGAGGCCAAATTATAGAGACGGAAAGTAGAATGGTGGGTTGCCAGGGGCTGGGAGGAGGACAAATGGGATTTAATGTTTAATGGGGACAGAGTTTCCACTTGAGAAGATGAAGAAGAGTCCTGGAGATGAATAGCGATGATGCAAAATATTATGAATGTACATAATTCCCTGATAGCTCAGTTGGTAAAAAATCCACCTGCAATGCAGTAGACCCTGGTTCGATTCCTGGGTAGGGAAGATCTGCTGGAGAAGGCATAGGCTACCCACTCCAGTATTCCTGGGCTTCCCTTGTGGCTCAGCTGATAAAGAATCTGCCTGCAATGCGGGATACCTGGGTTCGATCCTTGGGCTGGGAAGATCCCCTGGAGAAGGGAAAGGGTACCCACTCCAGTACTCTGGCCTGGAGAATTCCATGGACTGTATAGTCTATGGGGTGGCAAAGAGCTGGACATGACTGAGTGACTTTCACTTTCACATAAGACCACCGAAAAATTGTTAAACTGGTAAATGATATGTTATGTCTATCTTACTCCCAAAAAAAGTATAGGAAAAAACTCTTTAACAGGTGATCAAAAAACATCCACTCATCTTCTTGGAGGTACTTAACAATTCACAGTTGCCCCAGCATTTCAACCTTCTTGTCTTGTCAAATGCCCACTTATGGGACTTACCTGTGGTCCAGTGGTTAAGAATCTGGCTGCTGGTGCAGGGGACCCGGGTTCAAACCCTGGTCCAGGAGAATCCCACACGTGCCACAACTATTGAGCCAGCACTCTAGAGCCCTTGAGTTGCAACCGCTGAGTCTGCATGCTGCAATTACTGAAGCCAGCCTGCCTAGAGCCAGTGCTCCGAAACAAGAGAAGCAACCACAGAGAGAAGCCGCCCATCGCTGCAACTGGAGAAAGTCTGAGCACAGCAACAAAGACCCAGCACAATCAAAAATAAATAAATTTTTAAAAATACCCTGTTTTTTAAACTTTTTCTTTTATATTGGAGTATAGCTGATTAACAATGTGTTGGTTTCAGGTGTACAGCAAAGTCATTTAGTTATACATATACATATGTCTCTTCTTTTTCAAACTCTTTCCTCATTTAGGTTGTTACATAGTAAGGAGCGGAGTGAGCTGAGTTCCCTGTGTTCTACAGTAGGTACTTGCTGGTTATCCATTTTAAATATAGCAGTGCAGACATCCACTTATTGAGGGCACCAATAAGTAGATCTAGACATAGATCAGAGCTTTCATGCTAATTCAGACAACCCAAAGCCACTCTGTCTAAGGCAGAGTGAATTCACCCCATACCCCACCTACGCCAAGAGAAGCTAAGAGACAGGTGAAATGAAAAAAACCAGGGCCAATAAGAGCTCTTGTCACTTGGGGCCAAACTCCAGAATTGCCCCACATACACGAGAACAGAGCTACAGAAAATGCCAAGCCAGATGGCAAAGGCTGAAGGCTAGGCTGAGACCAGCACGCCAGCATAGCCCTGAGTACAGCTGCAAAGGTCCCTCCCCTGGTGAGAAGAAACTATGTCGCAGCTGGGCTTGGTTTTCACCTGCTTGCTCAGTTGCCTATCACAGTGCAGGGAGACACACACTCCCTCCCACCAGGATGAACAGATTCCCTGGGATTGCTGGATGATTTTTCACAGCAGCCTCTGGACACTGATTGGGCTTTAGGAAGGAGAAAGGAGGGGAAACCCTTGCGGTGCAGGCTTCTGGGCAACATCCAGGTGAACCACTGATATTTATTTATTTATGGCTGCATCAGGTCGTACTTTCAGGGCATGGGCTTCCCTCCAGTTGTGGTGCTCGGACTCCAGAGTGCACAGCCTCCGTAGTTGCAGCAAGCAGCCTCTCTAGCTGAGGCTGGCAGGCTTAGCTGCCCCGCAGCACGTGGGATCTTAATTCCCCAATCAGGGATCGAACCCACATCCCCTGCAATGGGAGGTGGATTCTTAACCACTTGACCACCAGGGAAATACCGCAAGCTGAATTCTTCCTCCCAATTATAGTTTCATGGCTCCATTATCCTTTCCATCATTCATTCATTCATCTAGCCAGTGATATTTATTGAGCACCTACTATGTGTCTATCGTAGGGGACCCAGCAGTAATCAAAGGAGAATATGTAAACAAAAGGGAGTATGGATTCCCTGCCCTCATGGAACTGACATTCTAGTAAGCGAGACAGACAAGAAGCAAGATAAACAAGTAAAAGTATGCAGACAGAGGAAAGAAAACAGAAGAGGAGGAAAAGGAAGGGGAAGCGGAATGTCATTTACAGAAGGTAGGATTTCCCGGGTGGTCCAGCAGTTAAGAATCCGCTTTCCAATGCAGGGGAAGCGGGTTCCATCTATGGTTAGGGAATTAAGATCCCACATTGCTGTGGGGCAACTCAGTCTGCCTGTCGCAATTATTGAGCCAGAGACCATGTTCCACAATTAGAGAAGCCCACATGTAGCAAAAAAAGACCTTGCACAGCCAAAATAAAAAAAATAATAATAATTTAAAAAAGAAGAAGAAGGTAGTCAGAAAGGACCCTTGTGGGAAAGATCCATTTGAGCAAAGATCTCAAGGAGGTAAGGGAGGAGCCATGAGGGTGGGGGGAGGAGAGGGAGAGAGGGGTCCAGGCAGAGGGAACAGCCCGTGCAAAGGCCCCATGGCTGGAGCGTGCCTGATGAGTTCAAGGAAAAACAAGGAGGCCCGTGTGGCTGGAGTAGAGTGAGCGAGTGAGCTGAGAGAGGAAGGTGACAGGGATAGATGGTAGAGAGCCTTCTGGATTACAGAGAGGACATAGGATTTTGCTGTTGCTGTTTTTGTTGTTTTTTATGAAAAGGAAAGAGGAGAGTGAAAAAGTTGGCTTAAAACTCAACATTCAAAGAACTAAGATCATGGCATTCAGTCCCATCACTTCATGTCAAATAGTAGGGAAACAATGGAAACAGTGACAGACTTTATTTTGGGGAGTTCCAAAATCACTGCAGATGGTGTCTGTAGCCATGAAATTAAAAGACGCTTACTCCTTGGAAGAAAAGTTATGACCAACTTAGACAGCATATTAAAAAGCAGAGACATTACTTTGCCAACAAAGGTCCGTCTAGTCAAGGCTATGGTTTTTCCAGTAGTCATGTATGAATGTGAGAGTTGGACTACAAAGAAAGCTGAGCACCGAAGAACTGATGCTTTTGAACTGTTGAAGAAGACTCTTGAGAGTCCCCTTGGACTGCAAGGAGATCCAACCAGTCCATCCTAAAGGAAATCAGTCCTGAATATTCACTGGAAGGACTGATGGTGAAGCTGAAACTCCAACACTTTGGCCAGCTGATGTAAAGAACTGACTCATTGGAAAAGACCCTGATGCTGGGAAAGATTGAAGGTGGGAAGAGAAAGGGATGACAGAGGATGAGATGGTTGGATGGCATCACCAATTCAAAGGACATGAGTTTGAGTAAACTCCAGGAGTGGGTGATGGACAGAGGCCTGGTGTGCTGCAGTCCATGGGGTCACAAAGAGTTGGACACGATTGAGCGACTGAACTGATTTGACTGAAGATGAGAGCCATGGAAGATTCTAAGCAGAGGAGGGACATGACCTGACTCAGGTGTTCTCAGGTGTTCCCTGGAGGTCAGATTTGTAAGAAACCCAAAAAGTCGTAGAAGTGATCACCCAACCATTGTGGGGCTCCCTCTCTCCCTGCTTCACCCCACATTCTACTCATCATCAGGGCTACTAACTCTGCCTCATACTTCACTTTCACTTGCCAAGGTTCAGATCCTCATTCGATCCATGCTGAGGGACTGTAATCTTTTCCTCTGTGTTCTGAGCCCTAACTCTCCCTTCAATTCATCATAGCCTATCAGGTTATCTGTTGGCCAATCCCCAAAAGACTTCCCACTGCCAGTCCTGAACACATCCTAACTTCCACACCTCTTTGCCTCCATCCTGAATATCCTTCTATCTCCCCACCTCCAAAGTCCAGCTCAAAAGATGTTTCTGCGGATCTTTCCTGGCAGTCCAGTGGTAAGATTGCACGCTTCCAGTGCTAGAGGACATAGGTTTGATCCCTGGTCAAGGAACTAAGATCTTCCATGCCCCTGGGCACAGCCAAAATAAATAAATAAAAGGGGAATTGTAGTTGTTTTTTTTTTTTTTTAAGATGTTTCTGGGGCTTCCCTGGTGGTCTAGTGGTTAATGAGTGGCAATTGAGGGCAGGAGGAGAAGAGGCCAACAAAGGATGAAATGGTTGGATGGCATCATCAACTCAATGGACATGAGTTTGAGCAAACTCCAGGGGATAGTGAAGGACAGGGAAGCCTGGCGTGCTGCAGTCCATGGGGTTGCAGAGTCAGACACAACTGAACAACAATGACAAATTGTGGTTAAGAAAACACCAGCCCATGCAGGGGACACACATTTGATCCCTGGTCCGGGAGAATCCCACATGCCTCAGAGAGACAAAGCCTTTGGGCCACAACCACTGAAGCCTGCGAACTGAGAACCTGTGCTCTGCAACAGGAGAAACCACTGCAGTGAGAAGCCCGAGCATCGCAACAAAGTGTAGCCCCTGATTACCACAACTCAAGAAAGCCTTCAGGCAGAAATGAAGACCCAGAACAGCCAAAAATAAATGAATCTTAAAAAAAAAAAAAGATTATTCTGCTATGAAGCCTCCACGAGAATTTATCAGCGCCCAAATCCTTCACCTGCTCACGTGTCCATGGCTCTCTACCTCCAGCACCTGCCACTCCCTGCATGGGGCTAGCTCTGGCTGCAGGATCGAAGGACAGGCCAGAGGTTCTGCGAAGTTAATACCCTTGGAATATTCCTCAACTAATGATTGATGAGAGTTGGTGGAGAAATGCCCCCAGCTTTGCAACCAGCCTGCTTGGTTCCTGGATCAGTCCCTTCCTGCTGTGTGACCTTGGGCAGGCCACTTCACCTCTCTGAGCTAGTTTCCCCATCTGTAGAATGAGGATGATGAGAGCACAGACTTCATCAAGCTCTTGTGAAGATGAAATCATTTCATTCTACGTAATGTGCTTGCAACAGTGACCCACACATGGTAATTTCCTACATGTGAGGAGTGCACGCATGCTCAGTTGTGTCTGGACTGTAGTCCGCCAGGCTCCTCTGTCCGTGGGATTTCCCAGCCAAGAATACTGGAGTGGGTTGCCATTTCCTTTTCCAGGGGATATTCTCAACCCAAGATTTGAACCTGGGTCTCCTGCATTGTAGGCAGGTTCTTTACCGTCTGAGCCACCAGGGAAACCCAAGATCCCACAAGTTGTGTGGCAAAAAAAAACAAGGCAGATCCTCTTGTGCAGAGCAATATCACAACTGGAGTCATGCTCCAGACGACTGACTCCACTTGTCATCCTTTATTGTCGCTTTCTCTCTTAAACTTACTTGAATCCATTGGAACCGGAAGGTTAAATGGAAAAAAAAATAGACTGCCAGGAAAAAATAAAATAGAACTCCTCCCAGGAGAGAATGAGGCTCTAATGTTGTTCCCTTAAACTAAACATTTAAGGGACATTTGCTGTCCTCTGTGTTCTCAGGGTTAGGGGCACAGTTTTGCCTACAAACTGCATCTTTGGAATCCTTTGCCTTCAATACATGGGTTTTATTCATTTATTTGCTTGCACAGGGGCTTAGCTGCAGCACACAGAATGTTTAGTTGCAGCATTCAAACTCTTAGTTGCAGCATGCAGGATTTAGTTCCCTGACCAGGGATGGAACCCAGGCCCCCTGTATTAGGAGCACGGAGTCTTAGCCACTGGAGCTCCAGGGAAGTCCCCAGTACATGTGTTTTTGACTTGGCATTTAGCATTAATAGGAACTTCATGATCTCCCTCATTCATTCTGCCCCTTTGACCAGCCAGCGGCTGTGGATGGTTATCAACATATTACTACGTGAAGACATGAATCCATTATGACAGTAATCGTCAGTGCTGACATACATCGTTTGTTCAGCAAATATTTACTGAGTACCAACTCTGTGGCACTGTGACTCAATTATTCCACACCTTGAGAGCTTAAAACTCTCAAGATATCATCTAGAAACAGCCTCCCCATTGGAGCCGAAAGAAATTGTAGTGATGGTTTTGGCTGGAGGGAAAGAGCTGGATACCAAAATCGGAATCACTTTTAGAAAAAGAAAAAGTGAGTTGTCTGGGTGTCCAGTCCTGAAAAAAGAATATTTGAAGACTGAGCCTCCCTACATTGTTCTTGCTCACTAAGAATGAACGTGGGACTGTTGGTGGGAATGTAAATTGGTGCATCCACTATGGAGAACAGGACGGAGGTTCTTTAAGGAAACCAAAACTAGAACTACTATATGACCCTGCAATCTCACTCCAGGGCATATATCCAGAGAAAAACATGATCCGAAGGGATATGTGCACTCCAACGTTCTTTCAGAACTATTTACAACAGCCAAGGCATGGAAGCAACCTAAATGTCCATTGAGAGAGGAATAGATGAAGAAGATGTGGATACACGATGGAATATCATTCAGCCATTAAAAGAATGAAATAATGCCATTCATGGCAACACGGATGTACCTAGAGAGTGTCATATTGAGTGAAGCAATTCAGACAGAGAATAAGAAATAGCGTATGATATCTATTATTTGTGGAATCTAAAAGGAAATGATACAAATGAACTTACTTACAAAATAGAAAGAGACTCACAGACTTAGAAAACAGACTTACGGTTGCTGGGGCAGGGGAGGAAGGGATAGAGAGTTTGAGACAGTCATGTACACACTGTTGTATTTAAAATGGATAATCAACAAGAACTTATTGTATAGCACAGGGAACTCTGCTCAATGTGGTGTGGCAGCCTGGATGGGAAGGGATTTGGGAAGAATGGATACATGTATGTGTATGGCTGAGTCCCTTCATTGCTCACCGGAAACTATCACAACATTAATCGGCTCTACGCCAATTTTAAAAAAAAGTTCAAAATAAAAAAGAATGAATGTGTGAAATAATAGGGTTTAGGATATGTTTCCAATACTCATCTGACCTGCATGCCCTAAGGGAGGGGTGGGTGGGACACGTGAAAGAAAGGGAAAGTTGAAGTCTGAGCTACAAAAGAAATCAGAAGTGAAAAGAAGCCAGACACATTTCTATGAAGTACGGAGAAGAGGGAAATCCATAAAGAGAGAAAGCCGGTAGGTGGTTGCCAGGTGCCAGGGGATTGAGGAATGAGAGCAACTGTTTCATGGTAGAGAGTTTCCCTTTGAAATGAACAGAAAATTCTGGAACTATTAATAAATAGAGTTAATGGTGGCACAACATTACAAATATACTAATATTGCTTAACTGGTGAAATTAAAATGGTAAAAACAGTAAACTTTATGTTGGGTGTATTTTAAATTAGAAAAGAAACTGGATACACATCCTTGCTCTGGAGAGAAATTTAAAAGTAGCCAAAATTAGCACAGAGAACTGTGATCAATATCTTGTAATAACCTATAGTGGAAAAGAATCTGAGAAAGAAAATATATACATACATATGCTGTGCTGTGTTTAGTCACTCAGTCGTGTCTGACTCTTTGAGACCCCCTGGACTATAACCTACCCGGCTCCTCTGTCCATGGGGATTCTCCAGGCAAGAATACTAGAATGGGATGCCATGACCTCCTCCAGGGATCTTCCCAACTCAGGGATCAAACCCAGGTCTCCCACATTGAAGGTGGATAATTACCAGCTGAGCCATTAGGGAAGCCCAAGAATACTGGAGTGGGTAGCCTATCACTTCTCCAGGGAATCTTCCCGACCCCAGAATTCAAACCAGGGTCTCCTGCATTGTGTGTGTGTATATATAAATTACTTTGCTGTACGCCTAAAACTAACACAACATTAAATTAACAACACTGTAAAATAACTATACTTCAATTTTTTAATGATTAGAAAGGTAATAAATAAGTTTGTGCTAAGTCGTTCATTCTGGCTCTGAGTAAGAGACTACATCCTTGTGTTATCTGGGTCATTAAGATCTTTTTTGTACAGCCAGACATTCTGGAGTGTGAAGTCAAGTGGGCCTTAGGAAGCACTGCTGCCAATAAAGCTATTGGAGGTGCCGGAATTCCAGCAGAGCTATTTAAAATCCTAAAAGATCATGCTATTAAAGTGCTGCACTCAATATGTCTGCAAATCGGAAAACCCAGCAGTGGCCATAGGACTGGAAAAGTTCAGACCGCATCCCAGTTCCCAAGAAGGGCAGTATCAAAGAATGTTCACACCATCGGACAATTGTACTCATCTCCCATGCTAGAAAGGTCATACTCAATATCCTGCATGTTACACTTCAGCATTATGTGCACCAAGAGCGTCCATATGTCCAAGCTGGGTTTAGAAAAGACACAGGAACCAGAGATCAAATTGCCAACATTTGCTGGATCATAGAGAAACCAGGGGAATTCTAGAAAAACATCGACTTCTGTTTCATTGACTACACTAAAGCCTTTGATTGTGTGGATCATAACAAACTGTGGAAAATTCTTAAAGAGACGGGAATACCAGACCATATTACCTGTCTTCCTAGAAACCTGTATGCGGGCCAAGAAGCAACAGTTAGAATTCTATACGGAACTGACTGGTTCAGGATTGAGAAAGGAGTACGACAAGGCTGTTTATTGTCACCCTGTTTATTTAACTTATATGCAGAGAACATCATGGGAAATGCCGAGCTGGATGAGTTACAAGCTGGAATCAAGACTGCCGGGAGAAATGTCAACAACCTCAGATACATGGATTATACCACTCTAATGGCAGAAAATGAAGAGGAACTAAAGAGCCTCTTGATAAGGGTGAAGGAGGAGAGTGAAAAATCCGGCTTAAAACTCCATATTAAACTAAGATCATGGCATCCAGTCCCATCACTTCATGGCAAATAGAAGGGGAAAAGGTGTAAGCAATGATAGATTTCCTGTTCTTGAGTTCTAAAATCACTGTAGATGGTGCATACGGCCATGAAATTAGAAGACGGTTGCTTATTGGCAGGAAAGCTATCACAAACCTAGACAGTGTGCTCAAAAGCAAAGACATCACTTTGCTGACAAATGTCCACATAGTCAAGGCTATGGTCTTTTCACAGTCTTGTACGGATGTGAGAGCTGGACAATAAAGAAGGTAGAGCATTGAAGAACCGATGCCTTTGAACTGTGGTGCTAGAGAAGACTCTTGAGAGTCCCTTGAAAAGCAAGGATATCAAACCAGTCAATCCAAAAGGAAGTCAACCCTGAATACTCTTTGGAAGGATTAATGCTGAAGCTGCAATACTTTGGCTACCTGAGGAGAACAGCTAACTCACTGGAAAAGACCCTGATGCTGGGTAGATTGAAGGCAGAAGGAGAAGAGGGTGATGGACGATGAGATGGTTGGATGGCATCACCAATTCAATGGACATGAACTTGGGCAAACTCTGGGAGATGGTGAGGGACAGGGAAGCCTGGGGTGCTGCAGTCCATGGGGTAGTGAAGAATCGAACACAACTTCGCAACTGAACAACAAGTCGGTCATTCAGTAGTGTCCAACTCTTTGTGACTCCATGGACTGTAGCCCACCGGGCTCTGCAGTCCATGGGATTTCCCAGGCAAGAATATTGGAGTGGGTTGCCATTTCCTCCTCCAGGGGATCTTCCTGATCCACAGATTGAAACTGCATCTCCTACATCTCCTGCATTGGCAGACAGATTCTTTCACTGAGCCACCTAGGAAGCCCATAATAAATGAAACTTTACAAAACCACATTACATTCATTAATCAATTCTTGCAAGAATATCAACAACAAACAAGTAGCCAAGATTTAGTGAGCACTTACTGTGTGCCCAGCACTGAGCATCACCTGGCCTGGTCTCCCAGGACCTCTACTATTGGGATGCCACAATTGGCCTGTCAACTAGGAACACTGATGAACAGACTTATGCCCCCAGTTTCTAAGAAACTGATTCTGCCCTGGAAACCAGCTGAAATGCAGATTCTAACTCAATAGGCCTGGGTGGGGCCTGAGACTCTGCATTCGCAGAGTATGCTGTCAGTCCAGGGTCTGCACTTTGAGATGAAGGTCTGAGGATTCTGACCAGCTCCCCTCCCCTCCTCCGCTCAGTTAAGTCAGTCTCGCTGACCGCCATCAGACAGGCTTGGCCTTGCCGGGAGGGGGTTAGGAGAGCATGCCAAGAGCCCTTGCCTGTCACTGTGAAGACAGTTGGCTTGAAAGATCCTGGAATAAGATTTTCTCTCACTTGCCCTCGGCCACTAAGGGCCCTCTTGTCCTGGGGGCTAGCATTTTGAAAAGAATAAGAAAACAAGTAAGTCAAACCTTCTACTGGTGCTATGATGTTCAAGAGCTGCACTTGGCATTACTTTGCAGGTCATTTACCCAGTAATTTGTTCAATGTCAAATCCACCCTTGGGGGACTTCCCTGGTGGTCCAGTGGTTAAGACTCTACACGTCCATTGCAGGGGGCACGGGTTTGATCCCTGCTGGGAGAACTAAGATCCCATATGCCAGTGCTGCCCACCTCCCCCGACTCCACCCCACCCCAAAAAACACACGTTAAGAAAAAAAATCTGCCCTTTGCCTCCAAAACCTTAGTTCTGATCTTTCCACTTACTTTGGGGGAGCAAGAGGGGCAGCACTGAAGTAACCTAGTCTTATCTAGAGGGATGATGGCATTTGCCTCAATATCTTTATGTGCTCAATGACTTGGTCATTTCTGACTCTTTGCAACCCCAAGGACTATATAGCCCGCCAGGCTTCTCTGTCCATGGAATTCTCCAGTCAAGAATACTGGAGTGGGTTTCCATTTCCTTCTACAAAAAGCAGAGTTAGGCACCATACATTGGGTGGAATACCTTTATGCGTGCCTGTATATCCCAGTGTTTTAGAGGAAAACACCAATGGGATAGTCAGCTACTAAGACCTCTGGAGCTGGGAGCTTTCCTGCAACCCCGGGCTTGGGTTTCGAAAGTCTAGAAGCCAAGTTGGGGGTGAAGGGCCAGAGTCAGCCATAGACACAGGAGACTGCCTTTCTCCCCACCTCCCCACCGCCCCCGCATCCCTCCTCCATCCCCCAGAGACCTAAGACTGTCCCTGAAAGACCCCGCAGGGGAAATGGCAGGTCAGACTCTGAACAGGAAACTCAGGATGGAGCCGGAATACCTAGTGGAGATCCCTACCCCACTCCCACCCCCGCACCTAGGAGCTAAGGAATGAGGCGGCAGCCCAGGGAAGAGCGCCCCCTCTTGTCTGTTCACCACGGCGGAGGCCACTGCCTCTTGGAAGCTATTTGGTCCTCCTGTTTACATTTCCTTTTGATTCCTTCTTCCAGCTCAGTCCCTCAGGAACCCTCAAAGCCCGAGCCCCGGGAAAAGGCAGAGAAGCCCAGCCCGCCGGGTGCTTCCCCCTCCCGCCCCCACCAGCCACGTGTTCTCAGAAGCTGTCAGCGGGCGAGAGCCAGAAAGGAGAGTGATTTCTCTCATTTCTTGAGAAATAAAAGCCACCCGGAGAGTCAGCTCTGTCCAAACATTTCCTAAAGGGAGGGGTTGGTCTAGAGGGGTGCCAAGCACTGTCTCTGCTTTTCATTTGGAGCAAGGGAGGGCAGAATATTAAATATTAAACAGAACAAGAGGTTGCCTAAGACGGCGTAATTATCCTCAACAGCCATCTGCCATCTCCCTTTTTCCAAACGCATTCACGCTGCTTAGAGCACAGCAAACAAGGACCGGCGACACGGGCGATGTGAACTTTTGTTTCCGGGACCACCACCCCGTCCCCCCACCCCACAACAAAGTCGTAGGCGATGGGGGAGGGGAAGGCGCGCAAGATTCTAAGCTTGTCACTTAGTCCAGCCTGCCTGGATCTTAAAGCAAAAAGAGACTAATTTAGACTTGAGTGATGGCCGGGGGCGGGGTGGAGGACAGGAGACGGGGTTGGGGGAGACATTAAAAAAAAAGTAGAATTAGACTTAGCTTAGAAACTATCAATATTGGGGAAATGTCACAGGCCCAGAACAGGTGGCAGAGACATCAAGTACTACACGAGGGCTAAGGGCAGTCGAGAGAAAATGAATATTTCAGCAAGAAGTAAAAGCTGGAAATCAGGGTGTCTGCCCCCAGCAAGAGAAACTGCGGAGAGAAATAAACTGCCCACCCCCAAAGAAAAGCTATTCAGAGGAAAGAGGGAGTCATTGGGTTCTTACCTTTGCCTATACAGGTAAGGTTGCAAAAAGGAAATAAAGATTAGACTCCCTGCAAAACTCTGCCCCCCAGATTTTATCGCTCACTCACCTGTGTGGCATGGGCTCTGGCGCTAGGCTGTTTGGTTAGTAGGCAGTGCAGCGAGTCCTCTGGCTGTCCCGAGGGTCCCACCTTGTCAGCGCCCAGGGGTCCAAGCCAGCAGATGCCCACGCATCCATTGCCTGCCCAATGGAAAGGAAAAGGGGGCCCCGGAGAAAGGAGAGAGAAAGGGGATGCCAAGAGCAGCCAAGCTCGGAGCTGAGGGCTCCCCACAAAGGCAGGTGCCAAATGGGGCTTCTGTGCCAGCTGACAGGGGGGAAAGGGAGAAGGAAGAGGAGGAGGTTTCCCTAATGTTGGGAGGAGACAGGGGAGGACTAACGTGTCATCAGCCCCTGATCATCTCCAGCAAAGTACTTAGTCGGGAACCCAGCACAAGGAGACTATCCAGCCTCCCATCCACAGTGCTCCTCAGGGGAAAATAAAAGGGAATTCTTACTCTCCTCTCTCTGCCCCTTAACACTGGACCGCGACCTCCCAGCACGGGGCAGGACTCTCTGGAAGGATGCTGTGTATCACCCCTCTACCTTCTTCCAGAGCAGCTTCTTTTAAGGAGCCAGAAAAGGCTCTGTCTCTCCTACTTAGTGGGTTTGCGGAAGGGGCGTGTGTAGCAGGCGGGAAGCAGCATGGATGTGGAATCACACTTATAATTTAACCATCTCCCCTCCGCCAGATTACCTAAATTATTGATGCCCTTACAAAAACACTAATTAGAGGACAGCTGCTAACCCCACCCCACCCCCAGCCTCTTCTGTTCTCTGGCGAAATAGCTTTTCTTTGAGCTCCCTCCCACCCCCTTAAGGCAAAGGCAGTTGTATGATTTGAATACAAAGGCAGCAAGAAGAAAATTTGAGTCTTTGGATGCAAAAAGGCAATTGATGGCAAGCTTCACAGGTTTGTTTGCTGCATGCGTAGACTTAGGTTTCCAAAACTGGGGTGACCCCCTTTCTCCTTTTAAAGGAAGCTCCTTTTAAAGATGAGCTGTATGTCTTATAAGAGGCATCTAGGGCAGAGAGAAGCCTCATGTTTTTCGTAAGGTGAAATCAAAATGGGAGGATTTACCTCGCTGGGGAAAGAAGCATTGTTTAGACAGGAGCAATTAAACCTGGGCTGGGTGTTAAGGAATATTAAAGCATTAGTGTTCTTTTTGTAAAGTTTCTTAGTAGTATTTTGATTGTGCTCAGTCCTGTCTGACTCTTCGCTGCCCCATGGACTGTAGCCCGCCAGGCTCATCTGACCATGGGATTTTCCAGGCAAGAATACTGTACTGGGTTGCCACTTCCTACTCCAGGGGATCTTCCCTACCCAGGGATCAAACTCATATCCCTTGTGTCTCCTGCATTGGCAGGTGGATTCTTTACCACTGTTACCACAAGGGAATCCCAGTATTTTGATTATGTTGTTTTTTAAAGTCTTTATGTATTAGGGATGCATATTGAAGTATTTATGCTTAAGGTGATAGGTCGTTTCCAGGAGTAATGAATGCATAAACAAAATTTCAGATCCTCTGTAACAGGGGAGAAGAAATGTGACTCCATATTGAATCTTTTACTTTAACCTTTGTAGTCTATTGCTTTTGCTACAATAATGTTGCCTATAGCCTGAAATATACTGGATAGCCCATTTTCAAGCCTCTGACCTTTAAAGGTATAACACTTTACCATTCACATAGAAATAACAAGTTGCAGAATGTGGAGAAGGAAATGGCAACCCTCTCCAGCATTGTTGCCTGGGAAGTTCCATTCATAGAGGAGCCTGGTGGGTTACAGCCCATAGGGTTGCAAAGAGTAGAACAGGGCTTAGTGACTAAACAACAATTGCAACAAGATGGGTTGACGTTGCTGATGGGAATCACAGGATGTGCAGATTTGGCTTCTTGAAAATGCTGATTCCTCCTGCCTTCCTACAATTTCCTCTTTTTGTGGGGGGAGAGCAAATTAGCCAAGATGGCGTGGTCAGGCTCTCTTGCCCCACAGCCTCTCGCTCTTGCCCCCTGTTTTATAAATGATTATGTAACAGCTGTTTCAGAGGGCAGCTGGCACATTCTGCTGAATATGTGCTTGGGTTCCTCCGACTGAACTTGCTTGGTTTGGATACACATACCAGCTCGCCCTGACCGGTGTCAGTACTGGGTACGCTTCTAGCCATTGGTTCTCATGCTCTGCTGGAAAGACCCCCTGTTGAGTGCCTGCCCCAAACAGTGTACTCTGGCCAAACGTCCATGGATTTCCCCCCTTGTAGCCACAGATGTACTGTGTTTACCAATGTTTGCTGTTTAAATGTTTTTTTCTAATTCCACGTGTTTTCCAATCTCTTTTTATAAGCCCTAGACTACAATAACGGAGAAGGCCATGGCACCCCACTCCAGTACTCCTGCCTGGAAAATCCCATGGGTGGAGGAGCCTGGTAGGCTGCAGTCCATGGGGTCGCTAAGGGTCAGGCATGACTGAGCGACTTCACTTTCACTTTTCACTTTCATGCATTGGAGAAGGAAATGGCAACCCACTCCAGTGTTCTTGCCTGGAGAATCCCAGGGCTGGGGGAGCCTGGTGGGCTGCCGTCTATGGGGTCACACAGAGTCGGACACGACTGAAGTGACTTAGCAGCAGACTACAATAAACACAGTTTGCACCCCCCGCAAAGTTGCAGAACAGAGAATGACATTTGTCTTGCTGGAGGTTTACTTGAACATGGTGACCTGACCTACCCAGACAGCTGCACGAACAAAGGATTCTTGACATCAAGAAGTTTGCAGCAACCAACCACACCTCCTCCCCTTTCAGTATCAAAGAAGCCTGAATTCTAACTCAGGGAAGATGGTTCTTTGGAATATTAGCCCACCATCTTCTCAGTTTGCTGGCTTTCCAAATAAAGTCGATATTGCTTACCCCACAACTTGTTTCTTGATTTATTGGCCTGTTGTGCAGCAAGCAGTAGGAGCTTGGATTCAGTAACACCTCTGTACAGTGGAATATTGTTCAGTCATTAAAAATAATGGTTCCCTGATTGGTGATGGACAGGGAGGCCTGGCGTGCTGCGATTCATGGGGTAGCAAAGAGTTGGACACGACTGAGCGACTGATCTGACTTGATCTGATATGATGGCTCAGACTGTAAAAAATCTGCTTGAAATGTGGGAGAATCAGGTTCAATCCCTGGTCAGAAAGATCTGATGGAGAAGGGAATGGCAACCCACTCCACTATCCTTGCCTGGGGAATTCCATGGACAGAGGAGCCTGGAGGGGTACAGTCCATGGGATCGCAAAGAGTCAGACATGACTGAATGATTAACGCACACACATTAAAGGTAAAGAAGCACTGAGACATACTACAACATGGCTGAACCTCGAAAACATGATGCTGAGTGAAAGAAGCCAGACACAAAATGTCATGTGGTGTATGATTCCCTTTATATGAAATATCCAAAATAGGCAAATCCACGGAGACAGAAAGTAGATTGGCAGTTGCCAGGAGCAGGGGGATGGGGAGATAGGGGGTGCCTGCTAGTGGGTATAGGGTTGCATTTTGAGGTGATGGAAATGTTCTAAAATGAGATAGAAAAGTGGCATGATACTGTGAATGTACTAAATGCTCTGAATTGTTCTCTTTGAAAGGGTTAGAGACTTCCCTGGTGGTCCAGTGGTTAAAACTTTGCCTTCCAGGGCAGGAGGTTCAAACCAGCCAGGTTCAATCCCTGGCTGGTCAAGGAGCCAAAAAACAAACAGAAACCCCCATAAAACAGAAGCAATATTGTAACAAACTCAATAAAGACTTTAAAAATGATCCACATCAAAAAAATCTTTAGGAACTTCCCTGGTGGGCCAGCGGCTAAGGCTCCAGGGTCCCAGTGGAGAGGGCCTCAAGTTCAATCCCTGGTCAGGGAATTGGATGCCACATGCCACAACTAAGACCTGGCACAGCCAGAAAAAAAAAAAATTGTAAATAAATAAAAAGGTTAATTTCATGTGAAAGGAATTTCCCACCAATTTTTTTTTAATGCAGTGCAAAAGGGAGGGGAAAATAAACATGACCAACACAACATTGCTCACTGAAGAAGCTGGCTTCTGGGGACAAGGGAGTCCACTGTTATTTTCATTGTGTTCTCTTTGCTTTGTGCTTAAAATGTTCTTTTTTTAAAGAGATGGAGGTAAACATTAATTAGGAAAAATGCAGCCCTTGAAGGTGGGTTTGGACCAACATTAGTGGGGTAGAGGGGGATTCTCTGTGGGAGACTGGAACCTCAGTTCAGCAACTAGGTGAACCCCCAGGCTTCAAAGTAACTCAAAGAAAAGCCAGAGTGTGGAGGACAGAGCTGAACTGTGGCAAGCTGTGTGACCCTGAGCAAGTCACTTAAGCCTCCATCACCTCCTGTTCAAAACTAGGATAATAACACTTGAGGAGGACTGTTTTGGGTATAAAATGAGACATATGATATGAAAAGGCATTGTGTGCTGTAAAATGCTCTGCAATGTAAGATGTTATTATTGTTATGCCAGAAGCCAGAAGTCTATGCAATTAGCATTGAATTTTCCTATTTTTAAATCACATGACTTGTATGAGTCACTTGATGATGAACATAAATAGCCATCCTGGTTTCTTTAAAAGTCCTTTGAAAATGTCAAAAAGTTCTGCTTTTTCCTTTATGCAAATGAGGCCATCCTGAGTCAACCAACTTTTAAACTCTTGTGCCTTTTGCAAGAGTTGGTGAATAATAGGTTGGCCTCAATTATTCACTCCTTCCTGTATCCCTCTTCGTCACAGCTTATTGTGAGTGTCATGTATTTCCTCAACCCTTGACTTTGGACTTGCTTTGATCAACAGCATGTGGGCGGAAGTGGCAATAAGCCAGTTCCAAGCCTGGGTCTAAAGAGACCTCCCATGCCCCACCTGCCCTCTTGCTTCTCAAAAGAGTTGTCAGCATGAGCACAACTATCCCAGAATAAAGATAAAAGACCAATGGAGCTGAGTCAACCAGTCGAGCCCTATCCAGATTGGCCAACCCAGCAGACTCAGAGGTGCATGGGTATATATGTCTATTGCTTTAAGCCACTGAGCTTTAGGCTTCCCTGGTGGCTCAGATGGTAAAGAATCCACTGGCAATGTGGGAGACCCAGATTCAATCCCTGGGTCAGGAAGATCCCCTGGAGAAGAGAATGACTACTACTCTAGTATTCTTGCCTGGAGAATCCCATGGACAGAGTCACCTGGCAGGCTACATTCCATGTGGTCAAAGAGTCGGACATGGCTGAGCAACAAACACTTCACTTCTCTTCACTTCACTTCACTGAGCTTTGGGGCAGTTTGTAATGCAGCACAATTGCAACAATCTCTTGAGAGTCCCATGGACTGCAAGATCAAACCAGTCAATCCTAAAGGAAATTAACCCTGAATAGTCACTGGGAGGACTGCTGCTGAAGCTGAAGCTCCAATACTTTGGCCACCTGATACAAAGAGCTGACTCATTGAAAAAGACCCTGATGCTGGGAAAGATGGAGGGCAGGAGGAGGATGAGATGGTTGGCATTGAGTTGGCAACACCAACTCAATGGACATGAGTTGAAGGAACTCCAGGAGAAGGTGTAGGACAGGGAAGCCTGGCATGCTGCAGTCCATAGGGTCGCAAAGAGTCAGGCATGACTGAGCAACTGAACAACAACATCTGATCCACTGGCCCAGAGAAGAAGCCCAAAGCCTGTGAAATTCAAGCACAATGAGACTGAATTAAAAATACTTCTGGTGCCCCACTTCTGCATTGTCCCTTCTAATGCTCTGTAGAACTTGCTTTTGTCCCAAATCCCTTGTAAAGAGGGCTGTGCTGCTTGTTATCCCAATCCATGGATTGTTGTCTCTTTAATGAAGGATGTAAAAGCAATGACTATATTTTTGGCAACAAAGTGAGACCCACAGAAAGTTGCTGAATCCTGTGAAGACAGCTCCTAGACATAGGATCTGTGGGTAAAAGAATTTAATGAAGATAGACTTTCACTGTATTTCAGCTTTAGCCTTTCAGATTTGCTCCTCCCTCTGAATCTTATAGGCTTCCTGGTGACTCAGACAGTAAAGCATCTGCCTGCAGTGCGGGGGACCCGGGTTCCATCCCTGGGTTGGGAAGATCCCCTGGAGAAGGAAATGGCAACCCACTCCAGTGCTCTTGCCTGGAAAATTCCATGGACTGAGAGGCTATTCAGAGCCTGGTAGGCTACAGCCCATGTGGTCGCAAAGAGTTGGACACAACTGAGTGACTTCACTTCACTTCACTGAGTCTTAAGACCAGAGATCAAGCCTTGAGCCTTTTGAATGGGAGCACTGACTCCAAGACCCTAGACTACCAGAGAACTAACCCTAGGGAGGATCAAATAGTGAGAACTCACACAAAGGAAACCACTTGAATACAAGACCTGGCATCACCCAACTACCAGTAGCACCCTGTGCAGCACACCTCATCTAAACAACAAACAAAACAAAAATACAAGCCAAATCATCAGCAGACAGGATCACCACCTCACTCAATGCTGCACATCAGAGGAAAACAAACAAACAAACAAAACCTCAGCACAAATCTCACCCTATATAAAACTTACACAAACCACAAGACCAAGCTTCAGTTCAGTTCAGTCGCTCAGTCGTGTCCGACTCTTTGCAACCCCATGAATCGCAGCACACCAGGCCTCCCTGTCCATCACCAACTCCCAGAGTTCACTCAGACTCACGTCCATCAAGTCGATGATGCCATCCAGCCATCTCATCCTCTGTCGTCCCCTTCTCCTCCTGCCCCCAATCCCTCCCAGTATCAGAGTCTTTTCCAGTGAGTCAACTCTTCGCATGAGGTGGCCAAAGTATTGGAGTTTCAGCTTTAGCATCATTCCTTCCAAAGAAATCCTGGGGCTGATCTCCTTCAGAATGGACTGGTTGGATCTCCTTGCAGTTCAAGGGACTCTCAAGAGTCTTCTCCAACACCACAGTTCAAAAGCATCAATTCTTCGGCACTCAGCTTTCTTCACAGTCCAACTCTCACATCCATACATGACCACAGGAAAAACCATAGCCTTGACTAGACGGACCTTTGTTGGCAAAGTAATGTCTCTGCTTTTGAATATGCTATATAGGTTGGACATAACTTTCCTTCCAAGGAGTAAGCGTCTTTTAATTTCATGGCTGTAGTCACCATCTGTAGTGATTTTGGAGCCCCCCAAAATAAAGTGTGACACTGTTTCCACTGTTTCCCCATCTATTTCCCATGAAGTGATGGGACCGGATGCCATGATCTTCGTTTTCTGAATGTTGAGCTTTAAGCCAACTTTTTCACTCTCCACTTTCACTTTCATCAAGAGGCTTTTTAGTTCCTCTTCACTTTCTGCCATAAGGGTGGTGTCATCTGCATATCTGAGGTTATTGATATTTCTCCTGGCAATCTTGATTCCAGGAAAATTGTGTTTCTTCCAGCCCAGCGTTTCTCATGATGTACTCTGCATATAAGTTAAATAAGCAGGGTGACAATATACAGCCTTGGCGTACTCCTTTTCCTATTTGGAGCCAGTCTGTTGTTCCATGTCGAAGCTTAGAAGGGCAGAAACCAAAAGGAATAAAGAATTCAAATTTGAAGCCTGGGAAAAGGAGACTGCAAACACAGTAAGTTTAAAAAAATAACAATGAAAAGGAACAAACTAGAAACACATAAGTCCAAATAAATGAAGAGTAAATAGGCAAACTACCTGAAAAAGAATTCAGAATAATGATAGTAAAGATGATCAAAAACCTTGAAAACAGAATGGAGAAAATGCAAGAATCAATTAACAAAGACCTAGAAGAATTAAAGAATAAACATACAGAGACAAACAACACAATTACTGAAATTAAAAATACTCTAGAAGGAATCAATAACAGAATATCTGAAGCAGAAGAATGAGTCAGTGGGCTGGAAGATAAAATGCTGGAAATAACTTCTGAAGAGCAGAATAGAGTAGAAAGAATGAAAAGAACTGAGGATAGTCTCCAAGACCTCTGGGATATTATCAAATGCACCAACATTTGAATTATAGAAGTTTCAGAAAAAGAAGAGAAAAATAAAGGGTATAGGAAAATTTTTAAGAGATTATAGTTGAAAATTTCCGCAACATGGAAATGGAAATAGTCAATCAAGTCCAAGAGGAACAGAGTCCCATACAGGATAAACCCAAGGAGAAACACACCAAGACACTAATCAAACTAATAAAGACTAAACACAAAGAAAGAATATTAAAAGTAGCAAGGGAAAAGCAACAAGTAACGTACAAGAGAAACCCCAAAGATTTAACAGCTGATCCTTCAGCAGAAATTCTGCAGGCCAGAAGGGAATGGCAGGATATATTTAAAGTACTGAAAGGGAAAAACCTACAACTAAGATTACTGTACCCGGGAAGGATCTCATTCAAAATTGATGGAGGAATAAAAAGCTTTTCAGACAAGCAGAAGTTAAGAGAATTCAGTATCACCAAACCAGCTTTACAACAAATGTTAAATGGGCTTATATAGACAAGAAATACAAGAGAAGAAAAAAGTTCTACAAAATCAATCTCAAACAATTAAAAAATGGCAATAGGAATATACATATCAATAATTACTTTAAATATAAATGGATTAAATGTTCCAACCAAAGGACACTGACTGGCTGAATGGTTACAAAAACAAGACCCATGTATATGCTGTCTACAAGAAACCCACTTCAGGCTTAAAGACACATATAGACTGAAAGTGAGAGGATGGGAAAATATATTCCATGCAAATGGGAAGCAAAAGAAAGCTGGAGAAGAATACCTCATATCAGACAAAATAGACCTTAAAATAAAGAAGATTACAAGAGATAAGGAAGGACACTACATAATGATCAAAGGATCAATCCAAGAGGAAGACATAACAATTGTAAATATCTATGCACCCAACATAGGAGCACCTCAATACATAAGACAAACACTAACAGACATATAAGGAGAAACTGACAGTAACACAATAATAGTAGGAGACTTTAACACCTGTCACACCAATGGACAGATCATCAAAACAGAAAATTAATAAGGAAACACAAGTCTTAAATGATACACAAGTCTTAGATGAAATGGATTCTCATTGATATCTTCAGGACATTCCATCCAAATGCAGAAGAATACACCTTCTTCTCAAGTGCACGTGGAACGTTTTCCAGAATAGACCACATCTTAGGTCACAAACCAAACCTCAGTAAATTAAAGAAAATTGAAATCACATCAAGCATCTTCTCCAACCACAATGCTATGAGACTAGATATCAATTACAAGAAAAAATTGTAAGAAACACAAACACATGGAGATTAAACAATACATTTCTAAATAACGAATAGGTTACTGGAGAAATCAAAGGTAAGTAAAAAAAATTCTAGAAACTAATGACAATGAAAACATGACAACTCAAAAACCTATGCTGCTGCTGCTGCTAAGTCACTTCAGTCATGTCCGACTCTGTGCACCCCCAGAGACAGCAGCCCACCAGGCTTCCCTGTCCCTGGGATTCTCCAGGCAAGAACACTGGAGTGGGTTGCCATTTCCTTCTCCAATGCATGAAAGTGAAAAGTGAAAGTGAAGTCGCTCAGTTGTGTCCGACTCTTCACGACCCCATGGACTGCAGCCTACCAGGCTCTTCCATCCATGGGATTTTCCAGGCAAGAGTACTAGAGTGGGGTGCCACATTCCAAGAGGGAAGTTTATAGTAATACAATCCTACCTCAAGAAACAAGAAAAACATCGAACAGACAACCTAACTTTATACCTAAAACAACTGGAAAAAGAACCAAACACACACCCACACACCAAAATTAGTAGAAGGAAAGAAATAATACAGATCAGAGCAGAAATAAATGAAAAAGAAATGAAAGAAACAATAGTAAACATTAATAAAATTGAAAGCTGGTTATTTGAGAAAATAAACAAAATTGACAAACCTTTAGCCAGACACATCAAGAAAAAAAGAGAGAAGAATCAAATCAACAAAATTAGAAATGAAAAAGGAGAGATTAAAACAGACAATGAAGAAATACAAAGGATTATAGAGACTATTATGAACAACTATATGGCAATAAAATGGATAAACTGAAAAAAGTGGACAGATTCTTAGAAAAATTCAATCTTCCAAGACTGAACCAGGAAGAAATAGAAGTTATGGACAACCCAATTATAAGTACTAAAATTGAAGCTGTGATCAAAATTCTCCCAAAAAACAAAAGCCCAGGACCAGATGGCTTCAAGGGAGAATTCTATCAAACATTTAGAGAAGAGCCAATGCCTATCCTTCTAAAATTCTTTCAAAAAATTGCAGAGGAAGGAGCACTTCCAAACTCATTCTACAAGGCCACCATTCATCCTGATATCAAAACCAGACAAAGACAACACACAAAAAAGAAAACTACAGGCCAACATCACTGATGAGCATAGATGCAAAAATCCTCAACACAATTTTTGCAAACAGAATTCAGCAACACATGAAAAAGCTCATACACCATGATCAACTTGGATTTGTTCCAGGGATGCAAGGATTCCTAAATGTATGCAAGTCAATCAATGTGATACACCATATTAATAAATTGAAAGATAAAAATCATATGATAATCTCAATAGATGCAGAAGAAGCCTTTGACAAAATTTAGCACCCATTTATGGTTGAAACTCTTCAAAAAATGGGCATAAAAGGAACCTACCTCAACATAGTAAAACCCATATATGATAAGCCTACAGCAAACATTATTCTCAATGGTGAAAAACTGAAAGCATTCCCCCTAAGATCAGGAACAAGACAAGGGTGTCCACTTTCTCCACTATTATTCAATATAATTCCGGAAGTCCCAGCTACAGCAATCAGAGAAGAAAAAAAATAAAAGGATTCCAGATCAGAAAAGAAGTAAGCCTCTCTCTCTTTGCAGATGACATGATACTGTATATAGAAAACCCTAAAGATAGTGTCAGAAAATTACTAGAGCTAATCAGTGAATTTAGCAAAGTTACAGGATACAAAATCAATACACAGAAATCACTTGCATTTCTATATACTAACAATGAAAAATCAGAAAGAGAAATTAAGGAATCATTCCCATTCACCATTGCAACAAAAAGAATTAAATATCTAGAATAAACTTACCTCAGGAGACAAAAGAACTGTACACAGAAAATTATAAGACACTAATGAAAGAAATCAAAGATGACACAAACAGATGGAGAGATATTCCATGCTCCTGGGTAGGAAGAATCAATATTGTGAAAATGACTATACTACCAAATGCAATCTACAGATTCAATGAGATACCTATCAAATTACCAATGACATTTTTCACAGAACTAGAACAAAAAATTTCACAATTCACATGGAAACACAAATGATCCCAAATAGCCAAAGCGATCTGGAAAAAGAAGAATGGAGCTGGAGGAATCAACCTTCCTGACTTCAGATTATACTATAAAGCTACAGTCAACGAGACAGTATGGTGCTGTCACAAAAACAGAAATATTGACCAACAGAACAAGATAGAAAGCCCAGAAATAAATCCACGCACCTATGAGTATCTTTTTTTTTTTAACTTTTAAGGACAAACTTTATTTAAATCTTGTGTCATATTAGTATACTTCTAAATTCAGAGTATTAGTCAAACTGGAACAGCAAAGCTTCAGAAACAAAACAAAAATTTTGTAGGAGTTACTGCTAACAAAGCCATCCCCCCAAGTAGTATCATATAATATGCTTGTCAGAAACCTATAATTTTCTATCTTAAACACTATTATTCAGAAGAAACCAAAATACCCTTTTTTTTTTTTTTTTGCAATGTGAGTAATGTGTTAGCAAACTGTTTAGCAAAATAAATCCTCCCAACTGATTAGAAAGACGACATATTTAAAGGGAGAGGAAACATCTCACCTCCACATATACAGAAACAGCACTATGAATACACCACACAGGCAGTCTAAGATCTGTTTTGTTTTCAACACAAAGTTTTCAAAAATGACAATTTCTCGTGTCTACACCTCTCAATTTTTTCAAATATTTTTGTTGGTCTGGTAAAGATGGCACTTATTGCAGAGCAGCTTTGGACTGACTGATCACACGTACAGATCCACAGTTAAATCTCTGTCATCTCCAGGCCTCTTTTCTCAGATGGACTCTAATCCAATTTGGGTATACCGTTCCAGACATCTCAGTGTTCACCACCTCCTCTATGCCATTTGAAAGGTCCAAAACCTTTGTGCCCTCTTCAGTTATTTCCAAAATCTCACATTTAGACCACATGTTTCTGAGACTTGACCACACAACACATTTGGATCTGACAGTAAATCCATTCAGAGTGTACATGTTCTCTGGTTGAGCCATCCGCGCTAACTGGTAAGACCTGTCGGCTGGGCCAACCACTCAGGGTTGCTCCGCTGTGCAGGCATTTGCAGCGCAAGGTGCCCTCATGGGTACCTTATTGTTGACAAAGGAGACAAGTATACGCAATGGGGCAAAGACAGCCTCTTCAATAAACGGTGCTAGGAACTGGACAGCTACATGTAAAAGAAAGAAATTACAACACTTCCTAACATCAAACACAAAGATAAACTCAAAATGCATTAAAGACCTAAATGTAAGACCCAAAACTATAAAACTCTCAGAGGAAAACACAGGCAGAACACTGGATGACATGAATCAAAGCAAGATCCTCCATGACCCCCCTCCTAGAGTAACGGAAATAAAAACAAAAGTAAACAAGTGGGACATGATTAAACTTAAAAGCTTTTGCACAGCAAAGGAAACTACAAGCAAGGTGAAAAGACAACCCTCGGAATGGGAGAAAATAATAGCAAATGAAACAGCTGACAAAGGATTGATTTCCAAAATATACAAGCAGCTCATACAACTCAATACCAGAAAAACAAACAACCCAATCAAAAAGTAGGAAAAAGACCTAAACAGACATTTTGCCAAAGAAGACATACAGATGGCTAACAAACACATGAAAAGATACTCAACATCACTCATTATTAGAGAAATGCAAATCAAAACCACAATGAGATATCACCTCACACCAGTCAGAATGGCCATCATCAAAACGTTTACAAACAATAAATGCCGGAGAGGGTGTGGAGAAAAGGGAAAGCTCTTGCACTGTCAGTGGGAATGTAAATTGATACAGCCACTATGGGAGATGGTATGGAGAGTCCTTAAAAAAATAGGAATAAAACCACCATATGACCCAGCAGTCCCACTCCTAGGCATATACTCTGAGGGAACCAAAATTGAAAAAGACACATGTATCCCATTGTTCATTGCAGCACTATTTACAATAGCTAGAACATGGAAGCAACCTAGATGTCCATCAACAGGTGAATGGATAAAGAAGTTGTGGTACATATACACAATGGAAAATTACTCAGCCATAAAAAGGAATGCATTTGAGTCAGTTCTGATGAGGTGGATGGACCTGGAACCTATTATACAGAGTGAAGTAAGTCAGAAAGAGAAAGATAAATATCGTATTCTAATGCATACATATAGAATCTATAAAAATGGTACTGAAGAATTTATTTACAGGGCAGCAGTGGAGAAACAGACATAGAGAACAGACTTATGGACATGGGGAGAGGGGTGGAGAGGGTGAGATGTATGGAAAGAGTAACATGGAAACTCATATTAGCATGTGTAAAATATATAGCCAACAGGAATTTGCTGTATAGCTCAGGAAACTCAAACAGGGCTTCTGTATCAATCTAGAGAGGTGGGATGGGGAGGGACATGGGAGGGAGGTTCAAAAAGGAGGGGATATATGTGTACCTATGGCTGATTCATGTTGTTGTATGGCAGAAACCCACACAAAATTGTAAAAATTTTACAAACAAAAAAATAATTAATTAAATAAATTTACTTCTTCAGAAAAAAAATTACTTTTAATTTTCTTTTTACTGCTTACAAGTAAAAAGAAAGATGCTTCCCATTGATTTGTTGTGACAGTTTCTCCATGCTATGAGCAGTTATATGCATGCGGTAAAACAATGTACATTGAGATGGAGTAACCATTTCATCTCTTTCGCACAGTCTAGATATTGCTTCCATGTCTAAACATTCTATATAAGCAGCGTATAATCAAGGCACCTAGAGTGAATTTTTACGTGGACTTATTAAAGTATTGATGAGTCAGTTGAACTGAGGTGGATTAACCTAGAGCCTGTTATACAGAGTGAAGTAAGTTATAAAGAGAAAAACAAATATCGTATATTAATGCACACACATACACATATATATACAGAATCTAGAAAAATGGTGCTGATGAAACTATCTGCAGGGCAGGAATAGAGATGCAGATGCAGAAAATGGACTTGAGAACACAGCAGGGAAAGGAGAAAGTGGGACTAATTGAGGCAGTAGCATTGACATATATACACTACTATGTGTAAAATAGGGCTTCCCTAGTGGCTCAGACGGTAAAGCATCTGTCTGCAATGCAGGAGACCTGGGTTCGATCCCTGGGTTAGGAAGATCCCCTGGAGAAGGAAATGGCAGCCCACTCCAGTATTCTTGCCTGGAAAATCCCATAGACCGAGGAGCCTGGTAGGCTACCGTCCATGGGGTCGCAAAGATTCGGACACGACTGAGCGACTTCACTCACTCATGTGTAAAATAGATAAGTAGTGGGAAGCTGCTATATAACACAGGGAGCCCAGTCTGGCACTCTGTGACCACCTAGAGGGGTAGGATGGGGGTGGGGTGGGAGGGATTCGAGAGGGAGGGGATATATATTCTTATGGCTGATTTGCATTGTTGTACAGCAGAAACCAACACAACACTGTAAAACAATTATCCTCCAATTAAAAAGTTTAAAACAGAATTTCAAAGGAATAAAGATGAAAGTCACTCAGTTTTATCCAACTCTTTGCGACCCCATGGACTATACAGGCCAGGGAATTCTCCAGGCCAGAATATTGGAGTGGGTAGCCATTCCCTTCTCCAGCAGATATTCCCAATCCAGGAATTGAACTGGGTCTCCTGCATTGGAGGCAGATTCTTTACCAACTGAGCTATCAAGGAAGCCCAAAGAAAGATGAAGTTGGCCCAACAGATAAAGTCTGGGTACCTTCTCAACAATTTCCACTGCTTTTCCAATTCTGCCCACAAAAATGATGACTGAAGACGTTTTAGAAGGCAGTGTAACGTGCTGAGCCAATCAGAAGACTGGGAGGATAATGGTCAGCCAGTTCAGACATATCCAGGATGGTACTTCATTTAATTCCCACTTAAATCAGCTGCACCCACTGCAAGAAAGGCTGGAGAATGTATTCTAGCTGCATCCCTGAGAAGAAGAGGGGGTGGATTTTGGTAAATGCTCAGCAGTCATTGCTGGAATGATTTAATGTGTGGTGAGATCACTTAATAAACTTTCTGCGAGATGCTAAGGTGTTCAATAAACGTGTTCTCCCCACTGAACATTTAGCCAAAAAACTAGGCCTCAGGGGCTTCATACCAGCTGTTCCCTCTGCCTAAAATTCCCTTGTCTCAGGGAACCCACAAGCTCACCCCATCACTTGTT
Source organism: Bos taurus (assembly GCF_002263795.3). Classification (NCBI taxonomy): domain Eukaryota; kingdom Metazoa; phylum Chordata; class Mammalia; order Artiodactyla; family Bovidae; genus Bos; species Bos taurus. Next base: position 12,003,381 of record NC_037334.1, on the reverse strand, counting down.
CAGGTCTCTGATATAATACTGTAATGGAGTGGGACCCTATGGTCCTTCCCACCATGTCCTCCACCTGCCTTTTGTGAAAAAACTTTACCCACAGAGTAAGTTTAATCAGAGAAGCAAGAAAACGCAGAAACAAAGACAAGCAGTCAAACAAGACTACACAACAATAGTTTAGTCAGTAACCAAAGTCCAGGCCCTTTAGTTCCTTCCCAAGGGCTACAGATAATATTCTGAGCCACATTCTGTGAGCTGTCTGGTAGATACTGAAACCCCCACCAGGTGGAAGAAGTTAACGACATGATGACCAAACTTTAGCCGTGACATAAGCTTCCACAGTTCCAAGAACTGGCCTCAAGGAAATGGGGACAAACTGACCCTGGAACTGAAGATTAACTCGACTAAAAACAATCAAGATGGGGGAATTCCTTAGTGGTCCAGTGGTTAGGATGCTGCGCTTTCTCTCCTGGGGTCCCAAGTTCAATCACTGGGCAGGGAACTAAGATCCCACAAGCTGTGAGGCAGGGCCAAAAAAAAAATCAAGATGACATTTGTCAGACTGCATGAGCAATTTCAAGATGATTGTCAGAGCTGACTGTGCTTTTTCTGCATGTATTCCCCTCCCTCCATCTATAAAAGCTCTTGCCCGCTGATTGTCAGTGGCCTTCCCAGGGCGGGGACTGTGTGAGAGGGGAAAAGCGGGGCTCAGGTGGAAAGTGGTGGAGTGCAGAAGGGGGAGGTCAGCCTTTGGACCCACCTCCCCGACCCACTTCAGTTGCCAACATCCCAGATAAAGTAAACTTTCCCTTCCACCGACTTTGCCCCTTTATGCACTTGTGAGCAGTGAGCAGCTGGACCCCCACTTTCATTAACAATATCACTCACTCAGAGAGGTCATTTCTGTACCTAACCTGAAAACCAGCGTCTTTTAATTTAATGGCTACAGTCACCATCCACAGTGATTTTGGAGCCCAAGAAAATAAAATCTGTCACTGTTTCCACTTTTTCCCCTTCTATTTGCCATGAAGTGATGGGACTGGATGCCATGATCTTAGTTTTTCAAACATTGACTTTTAAGCCAGCTTTTTCACTCTCCTGTTTCACCCTCGTCAAGAGGCTCTTTAATCAAGCCATGGTTTTTCCAGTAGTCATGTATGGACTATAAAGAAGGCTCAGTGCCGAAGAATTGATGCTTTCAAACTGTGGTGCTGGAGAAGACTCCAGAGTCCCTTGGACTGCAAGGAGATCAAACCCGTCAAAGGAAATCAGTCCTGAATATTCATTGGAAGGATTGATGCTGCAGCTAAAGCTCCAATACTTTGACCACCTGATGTGAAGAGCCAACTCAACTGGAAAAGATCCTGATGCTGGGGAAAACTGGGGGCAAGAGGAGAAGGGGGTGACAGAGGATGAGATGGTTGGATGGCATCACGGACTCAATGGACATGAGTTTGAGCAAACTCCAGGAGATAGTGAAGGACAGGAAAGCCTGGCATGCTGCAGTCCATGGGGTTGCAAAGAATCGGACATGGCTTAGCGACTGAACAACAACCACATTGGTTGTTACTCAGGAGAACACTCACCAGTACGCCAGGAGACAATAAAACCCAGTGATGTCATTCTTACTGGTTAGCCTCCAACGGCACAGAACAAGGTGGAAAACAGGAGAGAGTGGAACTGGATGGCAAATGGAGTTTTAACGAGTTTTTTGTTGCCAGAGCACCATCAGTTACTTTCTGAATCCCTGTGATTCAGGTCATTTTTCTTAGCAGTGTGCTTGACCTGATTTTTTTTTCTCTTCGCTGGCTACCAAAGGGAACAGATACAAAAGGGAAAATACATTCTCCAAGGAATCCCCAGTAAACCATTTTTATTGCCATGTAGTTGCTCTGCAATGTTGTGTTCATTTCCGTTACACAGCAAAGTGAAGCCACAAGTGTCTATATATATCCCCTCTTCCTTGGATTTCCTTTCCATTTAGGTCCCCACAGAGCACTGAGTAGAGTTCCCTGTGCTATACAGTAGGTTCCATTAATTATCTATTTTATATATAGCAGTGTATATATATCAATCCCAATCTCCTAATCCATCCCACTCACCCCCAATAAATCTTAAGAACTGTTCCACATACACATTTACATCTATAGTGATCTCTCTCGTTAAGCCAGCTCTCCCAAAGGAAGAGGGTCATTACTCTGTTTATGTTCTCCCAATCATGTTTCCTTTGGCCGAAAGAGCAGGCAGCTGGCCAAACATATCATGCCCTCCAGCATGGTGGAGGTCACTCTCTGAGTCCCATAGCTGAAACTGCACACACGGAGCTGCTGGGAAATACGACACTCTGACACCATCCACCGCCCGCACGGCGAATGTCTTTGCCAGCCACCCAGGCTGGAGAATTGCTGCTTATAAATCCCGAGCAAAGTCCAATCTCTCTGTAAAGTGAGGGGGAGGCAATCAGGAGAGAGGAAAGCAAGAGATCAAAATGCTAGATGAAATGCCCCCGTCCCTTACTCGTGTGAGCCAATCATTTAACCAAGAAAGGACACAGTGAAAGCGATCAAACTCTGGAATTGAATCTGTGGTCAGACCCCCAGCTTTGGCACATCCTATCTTAATAATTTATATATATATATACACACACATATATATATACATGTATATATATATACATGTACATATGTGTGTGTGAGTATGTATGTGGTATAATTAATTTTATTGGATATAGTTGATTTACAATGATGTGTTGGTTTCTGCTGTATAACAAAGTGAACCCTAAGTTGCTGTTTTAGTTTTCTAGGTCAGCCAGGATGAACTACAATTGGCCCTCGGCATATGTGGGTTCTAGGGATTCCAGGGATTCAACCAATCCTCAGATCTGGGGACCCATGAATTCATAAATCCAACTGTAAGGGATTTGAACATCCCTGAGTTTTGGTACCCGTGGGGGTGCTGAAAAGAATGCCCCACAGATACTGAAGGAAGACTGGGACATTTAAACAATCAAACTGTTCACTCGTGGTGCTGGAGACTAAAAGTCCAAACTCAAGCCGGCAACGGCACTGGTCCTTTCTGAGAGCTGTGAGGGAAGAGTCCGCTCCCGCCTCTCTCCTTGGCTTCTAGATGGCTGTCTTCATGCTCACATGGCATTCTCCCTATAGGCATGGCTGTGACTGTGCTTCCCATTTTTTACAAGGACATCAGTCATATTGGATTAGAGTCCACTCTAATGACCTCATTTTAACCAGTTACATCTGCAATGACCCTATTTCCAAATACGGTCAGGTTCCCATGTTCTGGGAGATAGGGCTTCAAGGTAAGACTTTCAAGTATGCTATGGACTGAATGTATTCCTCCAAAAGTCATATGTTGAAATCCTAACCCCAATGTGATGGAATTGCCGGTAGGGGATCTTTGGGTGGCAATCAGGCTATCAAGGTGGAGCCTTCTAGAGTGGGATTCAGATTCATGTCCTTTTTTGTTGTAGATTTATTTATTTATTGGCTGTATTGGGTGTTCATTCCTACATGTTAGCTTTCTTCAGTTCAGCAAGCAAGGGCACTATTCATAGCCACGCGCAGCCTTCTCACTGCAACGGCTTCTCTTGTTGTGCAGCGTGAGCTCTAGGGTACGCAGGCTTCAGTAGCTGTAGTACATGGGCTCAGTGGTTGCAGCTTCCAAGCTCTAGAGTGCTGGCTCAGTAGCTGTGGCACATGGGCTTAGTTGCTCTGCAACATGTGGGATCTTAGTTCCTGGGCCAGAGGTTGAACCAGTGTCCCTTGCATTGCAAGGTGGATTCTTAACCACTGGACCACCAGGGAAGTCCTGATTCATGTCCTTTTAAGAAGAGACCCTAGAGGGCTCCCTCATCCCTTCTGCCACCTGAGAACACAAGGAGAAGTTGGCCATCTAGGAAGCAGGCGCTCGACAGGTACTGAATCTATAAGTGCCTTGATCTTGAACTTCCCAACCTCCACAACTGGGAGAAATAAATTCTGTTGTTTTTAAGCCATCCAGACTATCATATTCTGTTATAGCAGCCTGAAGGGTCTAAGACTGTGGGGAAAAATTATTCAATCCATAACAGTTACTATGAAGCCTTATAAAATTAAAAATCTTGAATGGATAATCATGATGAAGGGATTATTAAATAAGAAAGCACTTTATGGGGCTTGCCTGGTGGCTCAGTGATAAAGAATTTGCCTGCCAATGCAGGAGACACAGGTTCCATCCCTGATCCGGGAAGATCCCACATGCTGCAGAGCAACTAAGCCTGTTGGCCACACCTATCTAGCCTGTGCTCGAGAACCCAGAAATCGCAACTATTGAAGCCCACACACCTAGAGCCCATATTCTGCAACAAGAGTTGTCACTGCGATGAGAAGCCTGCACATCACAACCAGAGAGCAACCCCACATCACAACCAGAGAGCAACCCCAGCTGGCCTCAACTAGAAAGTCCATGCACAGCAATGAAGACCCAGCACAGCCAAAAATAAATAAATAAATACAATTATTTTTAAAAAGACATCACTTTACTGTCCCCCACAAAGTGGGTCCTTAAAAACGGTTGGTCTGGCAAAAGATATGCTGAAGACCTCCAGGTGGAGTCTGATGGAAAAAACACTGACAATATATTGAGTCCTTACCAGATAACACAGAACACACTGTAATCAATGTTATGGAGATAGAAATTGCCTACAATACAATGCATCCATCTGATGTATACAGTTTGATGCGTTTTTACTAGCGCACACCACCTGTAATCACCACCAACACCATCAACATTCAGAACATTTCCATCACCCCAAAAGTTCCCTCTTGCCCCTTTATTATCAACACCCCTTTATTATCAAACAAATTATTGCCTCCAAGTCACCACCAATCTGTTCTCTGTCACTGTAGAGTAAACTCATCTATTCTATAATTTTACACAAATGAACTCCTCTTTTGTGTCCGGCTCCTTTCACGAAACATAATGCTTTTGAGATTCATCCACATTGGTCTGTGTACCAGTTTCTGTTCCTTTGTATTATATGCCATTGTATGGCTGGACCACGGTTTGTCTGCTCACCTGTTGATAGACATTTGGCTTGCTGCTAATGTTTGCCTATTACAAACAGAGCTGCTGTGAACGATCACATACAAGCTCTGGTGTGGACATGTGTTTTCATTTATCCTGGGTAAGTACTCAGCTTCAGAAATACCATCTGGTGAGCATACATTTAACTCCATAAAAAAGCTTTTACCATACTGCTTTCCATTGGCAGTGGGCACGATACTCCCCAGCCTTGCCAGCAATTGGCATCATCCATCCTTTGGATGATAGTCATTCTGGTGAGTGTGTAGTCAAATCTTGCTGGGGTTCTCATTTGCATTTCCCTAATGTTCAGTGATGCCATACAAATAGACACGTGTGTGTCTCTGCATTCGTGTTCAGTCATATCTGACTCTGTGACCCTATGGACTATAGCCCACCAGGCTCCTCTGTCCGTGGAATTATCCAGGCGTGGATTGTCATTTCCTCCTCTAGGGGATCTTCCCGACCCAGGGATTGAACCAGAGTCTCCTGTGGCTCCTGCATTGGCAGGCAGATTCTTTACCACTGAGCCACCTGGGAAGCCCCATACATGCACAAGTGAGCTTTAAAGTAATAAAAGAGACATCCCTGGTGGTCCAGCGGTTGAGAATTCACCTGCCAGTACAGGAGACATGGGTTCGATTCCTGGTCTGGGAAGATCCCACATGCCAAGGGGCAACTAAATCCATGTGCCACAGCTACTGAAGCCTGCATGCTCTAGAGGCCATGCTCCACCACGAGAGAAGCTGCCATGATGAGAAGCCCTCGCACCGCGACTAGAGAGTAGCCCACCTCGCCGCAACTAGAGAAAGCCCTTTCACAGCAACAGAGGCCCGGTGCAGCCAAAAATAAACAATAAACAAAACTTTTAAAAGAAATAAAAGGTTTCCCAGAAGTCAGAAAAGAGACAGCTGAGAGTCAGGAGGTAAGCATGCAACATGGCACCAAGAAAGCTTGTAGAGCATAATATAGAGGAAGTATTAGGGGCTTTACTGACTCTGCAAGGCAAGAGATGGGGCCTCATGTCCTGAGTGAACAGATAAATAGCAATTGACATTTTCCACATAGAGCTGGAACTCCGGTGGGACTAGGTAGTACCCTAGGGAATGGGTACCAGGAGAACTTTATCTACCAGCCCGGAGAAAATAAAAGGAAGCTTGTCTCTTCCCTGTACATTAAAAAAAAAAAACTGAAGGACTTCCCTGGTGGTCCAGTGGCTAAGACTCCACGCTCCCAATGCAGGGGGCCCAGGGTTAGATCCCTGGTCAGGGAACTAAGATCCTGGACACTGCAACTAAAGATCTTGCATGCTGCAACTGAGACCTAGCACAGTCAAATTAATAAATAAATATTTTTTTAAACAAAAAGTAAATTAAAAAAATTTTTAATTGGTAATATCTAGTGTGGGCTAGGATGTGGAAAGACAGACATTAATTTATGCTGTTGTGGGAGTAAACATTGTTATAAACTGTTGGGAGGGCAAGGTTATATTAATATTATTTATTACATTTATATTACAGAAATATTATTTAAAACCTAAATATGCATCTTATGTTTATTTATTTTTTAGAAGTTCTTAGCATAAGCTAAATAAAGGTAGCTTAAGCAAAATTATGATTATGCTGATAATGATGTTAAAAGGGAAGGACATGCCTTACCGCATATAATGCAGAACAAATTTTCTTCTCACAGGAACTAGGACCTGTCCTAAAAAATCATCACAACATAGTAGGTCTTCAATACCTGCACGTTAGCTTCAGTCTTCTCACTCTGCACCATCCCTATTGCTGTTGCTCAGTCGCTAAGTCATGTCCAACTCTTTGTGACCCCAGGGACTACAGCACACCAGGCTCCCCTGTTCTTCACTATTTCCCAAAGTTGGCTCAAACTCACGTGCATTGAGTCGGTGATGAAGTGTGGTCCACGGGAGAAGGGAATGGCAAACCACTCCAGTATTCTTGCCTCAAGAACCCCATGAACAGTATGAAAAGGCAAAAAAGATACGACACCGGAAGATGAGCCCCCCAGGTGGGTAGATGTCCATATGCCAATGGGGAAGAGCGGAGAAATAGCTCCAGAAAGAGTGAAGAGGCTGGGCAAAAACAGAAACAATGCCCAGTTGTGGATGTGTCTGGTGGTGAAAGTAAAGTCTGATGCTGTAAATAACAATACTGCATGGGAACCTGGAATATTAGGTCCATGAATCAAAGTAAACTGGATGTGATCAGGCAAGAGATGGCAAGAGTGAATACTGATATTTTAGGAATCAGTTGAACTAAAATGGACAGAAAGGAAAAATTTAATTCAGATGACCTACTATTGTGGTCAAGAATCCCTCAGAAGAAATGGAGTAGCCCACATAGTCAACAAAAGAATTCGAAATGCAGTACTTGGGTGCAACCTCACAAACGACAGAATGATCTTGGTTTGTTTCCAAGGCAAACCATTCAGCATCATAGTAATCCAAGTCTATGCCCCAATCACTAATGCCAAAGAAGCTGAAGTTGAACAATTCTATGCAGACCTACAGGACCTGCTAGAATTAACACCAAAAAAGATTCCATCCCTTCATTCATGTTCAAATGTTTATTGACCACTTGCCACATGCTGGCAGAATACACGGCACTGTGGTTGGCTATGTGAAAGGCAGATCTGTCTCTGCTTCTTTCTGACACGTGCTCTTGGGCAAAGTATTTAATCTAAGTCTCAGTTTTCTCATCTGTAAATTGGGAATGACCGTGGGACTTGAATAATAGGGCTAGTGTGAGAAAATTAGATAATAAACGCAGAATGACTGGAACCCAGTAATCACTCCCTGTGGTTGGTGATTCTTTTCTTACATGCAGTATGTTGGGAATGAAATAAAAATAATCCCCTTTCCATGGTGCTTTCCAATCAATGGACAAGCGTACATTAAACCAAAAATTCTTTTAGTCCCAATTACAAAGGAGAGTTAAGGCTTTAAAACAGTTTGGGTGAGATACACTTCCAAATCTAATCAACTGTGTCTGGAATTTAGGAGGAAAGAGCAATCACATTGCACCAACATGGCTTCCTGAACCATTCCTTTGGATGGGAGAATGATTCCCAGAGAGAGGGGGTGGAGGTTAGAGGATTGTGGACAAGTAGATACTCCAAAAGGTATCCACTATGATATCCAATTTCTTAACATTTCACTTCTGACATTAACCCTAACCCAGAGAGATAATTGTAAAAATGTTCAGAACAACCTTGTATCAGTTACCTATTTCTATGATAATATTGTGTAACAAATAAACACAAAATATCAGTGGCATCAGTTCAGTCGTTCAGTCGTGTGCGACTCTGCAACCCCATGGACTGCAGCACGCCAGGCTTCCCTGTCCATCACCAACTCCTGGAGCTTGCTCAAACTCATGTCCATAGAGTCAGTGATGCCATCCAACCATTTCATCCTCTGTCATCCCCTTCTCCTCATGCCTTCAATCTTTCCCAGCATCAGGGTCTTTTCCAGTGAGTCAGTTCTTCACATCAGCTGGCCAAAGTATTGAAGCTTCACCTTCAACATTAGTCCTTCCAATGAATATTCAAGACTGATTTCCTTTAGGATTGACTGGTTTGCTCTCCTTGCAGTCTAAGGGACTCTCAAGAGTCTTCTCCAACACCACAGTTCAATTCTTTGGTGCTCAGCTTTCTTTATGGTCCAACTTTCACATCCATTTATGACTACTGGAAAAACCATAGCTTTGACTAGATGGACCTTTGTTGGCAAAGTAACATCTCTGCTTTTTAATATCCTGTCTAGGTTTGTCATAGCTTTTCTTCCAAGGAACAAGTTCCTTTTAATTTCAAGGCTGCAATCACCATCTGTAGTGATTTTGGAGTCCAAGGAAATAAAGTCTGTCACTGTTTCCATTGTTTCCCCATCTATTTGCCATGAAGTGATGGTGCCATATGCCATGACCTTTGATTTTTTGAATGTTGAGTTCATATATATATATATATTTGGCTGCATCAGGTCCTAGGTGCAGCATATGCGATCTAGTTCCCTGACCAGGGATCAAACCCAGGCCCCCTGCACTGGGAGCTTGGAGTCTTCACCACTGGACCATCAGGGAAGTCCCTGAATGTTGAGTTTTAAGCCAGCTTTTTCACTCTTCTCTTTCACTTTCATCAAGAGGCTCTTTATTACTCTTGGCTTTCTCCTATAAGGGTGGTATCATCTGCATATCTGAGGTTATTGATATTTCTCCCAGCAATCTTGATTTCAGCTTTGCTTCATCCAGCCTGGCATTTCGTATGATGTACTCTGCATATAAGTTAAAAAAGCAGGGTGGCAGTATACAGCCTTGATGTATTCCTTTCCTCCATGTCCGATTCTTTTTTTTTTTTTCCCCATGTCCGATTCTAACTGTTGCTTCTTGACCTGCATACAGATTTCTCAGGAGGCAGGTAAGGTGGTCTGGTATTCCCATCTCTTGCAGAATTTTCCACTGTTTGTTGTGATCCACGCAGTGAAGGCTTTGGCATAGTCAGTGAAGCAAAAGCAGATGTTTTTCTCGAACTCTTGCTTTTCTATGATCCAATGGATGTAGGCAATTTGATCTCTGGTTCCTCTGCCTTTTCTAAATCGAGCTTGATCATCTGGAAGTTCAAGGTATACATACTGTTGAAAACTCACTTGGAGAATTGTGAGCATTACTTTGCTAGTGTGTGAGATGAGTGCAATTGTGCAGTAGTTTGAGCATTCTTTGGCATTGCCCTTCTTTGGGACTGGAATGAAAACTGACCTTTTCCAATCCTGTGACCACTGCTGAGTTTTCCAAATTTGCTGACATATTGAGTGCAGCATTTTAACAGCATCATCTTTTAGGATTTGAAATAGCTCATCTGGAATTCCATCACTCCACTAGTTTTGTTTGTAGTGATGCTTCCTAAGGCCCACTTGACTTCACACTCCAGGATGTCTGGCTCTAGGTGAATGATCACATTATTGTGGTTATCTTGGTCATTAAGATCTTTTTTGTATAGTTTTTATGTGTATTCTTTCCACCTTTTCTTAATATCTTCTGCTTCTGTTAGTCCATACCATTTCTGTCCTTTATTGTGCCCATCTTTGCATGAAATGTTCCCTTGGTATCTCTAATTTTCTTGAAGAGTCTTTCCCATTCTATTGTTTTCCTCTATTTCTTTTCATTGATCACTTAGGAAGGTTTTCTCATCTCTCCTTGCTATTCTTTGGAACTCTGCATTCAGATGGGTATATCTTTCCTTTTCTCCTTTGCCTCTTCCAACAACACAAGAGATGACTCTACACATGGACATCACAAGATGGTCAATACAGAAATCAGGTTGATTATAATCTTTGCAGCCGAAGATGGAGAAGCTCTATACAGTCAGCAAAAACAAGACCTGGTGCAGACTGTGGCTCTGATCATGAACTCCTTATTGCAAAAGTCAGAATTAAATTGAAGAAAGCAGGGAAAACTACTAGACCATTCAGGTTTGACCTAAATCAAATCCCTTACAATTATACAGCGGAAGTGACAAATAGATTCAAGGGATTAGGTCTGATGGAGTGCCTGAAGAACTCTGGACAGAGGTTTGTGACATTGTACAGGAGGCAGTGATCAAGATCATCCCCAAGAAAAAGAAATGCAAAAAGGCAAAATGGTTGTCTGAGGAGGCCTTACAAAATAGCTGAGAAAAGAGAAGCTAAAGGCAAAGGAGAAAAGGAAAGGTTTACCTATCTGAATGCAGAGTTCCTAAGAATAGCAAGGAGAGATAAGAAAGTCTGCGTCGTGATCAATGGCATACGACAGTAAATTTGTTGCACATATGTCTGGCGTCAGTGGAGGATCAAATGGCTTTGCTGATCTTAGCTCTTTTTGCTCACATGACTGATGGTTAGCTGGCTGACCGTGGAGTGACAAGAGCAACTTGGCTCTGTGCCGCACGTCTCTCACTCTCCTGAAGGCTATCCCCAGTGTGTCCTCGTGGTGATGTCAGTGGTGCAAGAGTTAGCCTAGTCACATAGGGACCTTTCAAGCATGTTCCTACCAACATGCCATTGACCCAAAGCAAGTCATAGTAAACCCACAGTAAAAGCAGTAGGATGCTAGGACTTGTCTGGTAGTCTAGTGATTGAGAATCCACCTGCCAAAGCAGGGAAAACAGGTTTGATCCCTGGTCTGGGAACTTTCCACGTGCCTCAGAGCAACTGAGACCATGTGCCACAACTACTGAGCCCAAGCTCTAAAGCCAGCAAACCACTGAGCAGCTCACATTCCCAGGGCTTTCCCCAACAAGAGAAGCCGCTGCGATGGGAAGCTCCTGAACCACAACAGAGAGCAGCCCCCACTCACCACAACTAGAGAAAGCCCTTGTGCAGCAACGAAGAGTCAGTGCAACCGAAAATAAATTAATAAATAATTTTTAATTAAAATTCAAAAATAATAAAATGCTACAAAGTGACTGGCAAAAGAGAAGCGTGAAGAATTGATACCATTTTGGCAATCTACCATGTGCATCATTTGTAATTGCCAAAGAAACAAAAACAAACAAACACGGGCTGATTCGTGTTGAGGTTTGACAGAAAACAGCAAAATTCTGTAAAACAATTATCCTTCTAAACAAACAAACCACAAAATAAAATAACCTTTTCTAAGTAACCTAAATGACATCAGTAGGAAATTGGTTAGATAAATTAAGCCACAACATGGAACAGCATCTGTATTAGTTTCTTCTCACTGCTCTAACAAACATGCATTAACTCAGTTGCTTAAAATAGCACAACTGTATTGTCTGAAATGGGTTCCACTGTTGTTGCTGTTCAGTTGCTCAGTCGTGTCTGACTCTTTGCGACCCCACGCACTGCATCACCCCGAGCTTACCTGTCCTTCACTATCTCCCAGAGTATGCTCAAACTCATGTCCATTGAGTTGATCCTACCATCCAACCATCCTCTGCCCGCCCCTTCTCCTCCTGCCCTCCATCTTTCCCAGCATCAGGGTCTTTTGCACAGAGTCACTCTTTGCATCAGGTGGCCAAAGTAATGGAGCTTCAGCTTCAGCACCAGTACTTCCAATGAACATTCAGGGTTGATTTCCTTTAGGATTGGCTAACTTGATCTCCTTGCTGTCCAAAGGACTTTCAAGAGTATTTTCCCACACCATAGTTTAAAAGCATTAATTCTTCAGTGCTCATTCTTCTTTATGGTCCAGCTCTCACATCCATACATGACCAGTGGAAAATCCATAGCTTTAACTACATGGACCTTTGTTGGTAAAGTGATGTCTCTGCTTTTTAATATGCTGTCTAGGTTCATCATAATTTTTCTTCCAAGGAGCAAGCATCTTTTAACTTCACAGCTGGGTTCCACTGACCTGAAACCAAAGTGTTGGTAGGCCTGTGCTTGATGTCTCTGGAAGCTCTAGAAGAGAACATACTTCCTCGACTTTTCCAGGTTCTAGAGATGCATTTCTTGTATCCCTTGATTCGTCCCCTTCCTCCATCTTCAAAGGCAGCAGTGTAGTATCTTCAGGTACCTTTCTCCCCCACCTTCCATCATCACATTGCCTCTGATCTCCTGCCCCTTGTTAATATAAAGACACCTGTGATTACATTGGACTTCCCTAGTGACTCAGCAATAAAGAATCTGCCTGCAATGCAGGAGACCCAGATTTGATCCCTGGATTGGGAAGATCCCCTGGAGGAGGGCATGACACCCACTCCAGTATTGCCTGGAGAATCCCATGGACAGAGGAGCCTGGTGCGCTACAGTTCATGGGATTGCAAAGAGTTGGACACGACTAAAGCAATGGAGCATGCACGTGATTACATTTGGAACCACTTGGATAATCCAGGATGTCTCTTTGTGGTGGCGGGTAGGGCAGGGCTGTCTTGTTCTCTGTAAGATGTTTCCATCTAATAGCATATTCAGCCTCCACCCCCAAGATACCATGGACACGACCACCCTCAAATGTTATAACCAAATGTCCCTTGGGGGACAACTCTCCCCCATTGAGAAACACTGACCAGAGGCAAAAATTAAAAGACATCCTGTCTCTGGACTTCCCTGGTGGTGCAGTGGATAAGAATCCACCTGTCAGTGCAGAGGACACAGGTTTGATCCCTGGTCTGGGAGGATTGCGCATGCCAAGAAGCAGCTGGGCCCTTGAGCACCACAGCTCCTGAGCTTGCTCTCTAGAGCCCATGAGCCGCAACTACTGAGCCCACGAGCTGTAACTACTGAAACCTGCACACCTAGAGCCTGTTTCCTCAACAAGAGAAGCCACTGCAATGAGAAGCCCACGCACCGCAACAAAGAGTAGCCCCTGCTCCCAACTACTAGAGAAAGCCCACGTGCAACGAGAATCCAGAGCAACCAAAAATATGCAATTAATTAATCAATTACCAAATCACTAGACAGCCAATATATCTTATCAAGTAAATAAATCAGATAGAACAGAATGTACAACATGTTCTGACTTTGAAAATTGGCATTTTTAATAAATGTTTGAGAGGATTAATTGCAAATCACTAATATGGTTTTTCCAGTAGTCATGAACAGATGTGAGAGTTGGACCATAAAGAAGGCTGAGCGCTGAAGAATTGATGCTTTCTAATTGTAGTGCTGGAGAAGACTCTTGACAGTCCCATGGACAGCAAGGAGATCAAGCCAGTCAATCCTAAAGGGAATCAACCCTGAATATTCACAGGAAGAACTGGTGCTGTGGAGAAGGCAATGGCACCCCACTCCAGTACTCTTGCCTGGAAAATCCCACGGACGGAGGAGCCTGGTAGGCTGCAGTCCATGCTAAGGGTTGGACATGACTGAGCGACTTTACTTTCACTTTTCACTTTCATGCATTGGAGAAGGAAATGGCAACCCACTCCAGTACTCTTGCCTGGAGAATCCCAGGGACGGGGGAGACTGGTGGGCTGCCGTCTATGGGGTCGCATAGAGTAGGACACGACTGAAGCGACTTAGCAGCAGCAGCAACAGCAGAACTGGTGCTGAAGCTGAAGCTTCAATACTTTGGCCACCTGATGCAAAGAACTGACTCATTGGAAAAGACTCTGACACTGGGAAAGATTGAAGGCAAAAGGAGAAGGGGGTGGCAGAGGATGAGATGGTTGGATGGTATCACCAACTCAATGGACATGGGTTTGAGCAAACCCTGGGAGATAGTGACAGACAGGGGACACTGTCGTGCTGTAGTACATGGGGTTACAAAGAGTCGGACGTGACTTAGCCACTGAACAACAGCTACAAATATGGGTGAGCTCTCGATGAGAGATTAATGGAGGTCATCAGTTTCCAGTTTTTGCATTTTTGAAGTGTATAGCTTTTACAGCTATACAAATTCAAAAGAAGATGAAATAGTGCTCTTTTAATCAGCTTTATTCAGGACAGTGTTGTCTTTAGCCAGTTGAGGTCAAGATTATGAACCTTTGCTATTCTCAACAAGACAGGAGATAACAAGTATTGGCAATGATGTAGAGAAAAGCAACGCTTGTGCACTGTTGGAGGAAATACAAATTGGTGCAGCCATCACAGAAAACAGTATGGAGGTTTCTCAAGAAATTAAAAATAGAACTACCCTGTGAGACAGCAATCCCACTTCAGGGTGTATATCCAAAGAAAAAGAAATCTGGGTCTTGATGAGATATCTGAGGCTCACATGTTCATTGCAGTATTATTCACAATGACCAAGATATGAAAACAAGCTAAATGTCCATCAATAAATAAACAGATAAAGAAAATGTGAAGTGAAGTAAGTGGCCCGAAACCTAGTGACAGCAGCCCTGAGCTGTGAGTCAAAGCTTCCCTGATTTAATGTCTTTTTGGAGACTGCAAAATCAACTGACGAAAATTACACTGGAAATCCAGGTACGCAGGAAGGAAGGGGATAAGATGCAAACCAGATTTGGCAGTCATGAGTATCTAAGAGCTATCTGGTGCCAAAAGGCTGGATGTGCTCCCCTAGGGAGGTGGGGAGGAGAGGAAAAGCAGGTGAATGGGGAGGGATGGGGTAAAGAAGAAACTGAGGACAGTCAAAGGCAGAGCAGGAAAGAGCAGCATTGAGAAAGCTGCAGGCTGGAGGAGACAGAGCTGTGGTGTGAGCATCTGGGATGCCAAGTGGGAAAGAAAGAATGAAAGACAGTGAGAGAGAGAGAGGGAGGGAAAGAGAGAATGAAAGAGAGAGAAAAAGAAAGAAGGAGGGACTTCCCTGGTGGTCCAATGCCTAAAACTCCCTGATCCCAATACAGGAGGACTGGGCTTGACCCTCGGGCAGGGAACAAGATCCCACATGCCGCAACTAAGAGTCTGTGTGCCCCAACAAAAGATTCTGTGTGCTGCGGCTAAAATACCTCACCTGCTGTAACTAGGACCCAGTGTAGCCAAATAAATAAATAAATAACCTTGACCCTGAGGGATGGGATGGGGAAGGAGGTGGGAAGGAGGGTCAGGATGGGGAACACATGTACACCCATGGCTGATTCATGTGAATGTATGGCAACAATCACCACAATATTGTAATTAGCCTCCAATTAAAATTTTTAAAAAACATTTTTAAAAATTGAGATTGTTTCTTGAAAAAAATTAAAAAAGAAAGGAAAGAAGGGGAGGGAGGGAGGAGCGAAAGGAAGGAAGAAAGGAAGAAAGAAAAAAGGTCAAGGAAGTGAGAGCTGAAAATTAACCACGGGCTTGAGCAAATATGCGGTCACTAATGACCTCGACAAGAACAATTTGAGAGGACTGGTGGGCTAGAAAGCAATCAGTAGCAGGTTTAGAAGGACGCGGCATTGCAAAGTGCAGATAGGCTCAAAACAGTTGGCTGAAAAAATGAATAATCATGCCTGATTGTTGCCGGGTTGTCATGACAACCAGCTAAGACAATGATGATGAACGCTCTTTCTTTAAGTGACCTTTTCTATTAAGGCTTAATTTACATCCAGCCAAATTCACCCTTGATTAGTGTACAGTCCTAAGAGTTTTGAAAAATGCACGCAGCTGTGGAACCATCTCCAAAATCAAGATATAGAACAGTTTCATCAACCCCAAGCAGTTCCCTCAAGACCCTTTGTAATTAACTCCTCCCGGCATCTTCAGCCCATAGCAATCTGTCCCTACAGTTTTGTCATTACCGGGAGATCATATAAATGGAAGTACAGTGTATGTCCCCTTCATGGATTACAGCCTTGTCATGGCGAAGGGGCTTGTGGAACTCAATGAAGCTATGAGCCATGCTGTGCAGGGCCACCCAAGATGGGCGGGTCATGGTGGAGAGCTCTAACAAAATATAGTCCACTGGAGGAGGGAATGGCAAACCCCTCTAGTATTCTTGCCGCAAGAACCCAATGAACAGCATAAAAAAGCAAAAAGTCGCCAGTCCAGGTTCAATGCACGGTACTGGATGCTTGGGGCTGGTGCACTGGGACGACCCAGAGGGAGGGTAGGGGAGGGAGGAGGGAGGAGGGTTCAGGATGGGGAATGCGGGTATACCTGTGGCGGATTCATTTCGATATTTGGCAAAACTAATACAATATTGTAAAGTTTAAAAATAAAATAAAAGTTAAAAAAAAAAGCAAAAAGATATGACACCGAAAAGTGAGCCCCCCGTGTTGGAAAATGTCCAATATGCTACCAGCGAAGAGTGGAGGGCAATTACTAATAGCCCCAGAAAGAATGAAGCGGATGGGCCAAAGTGGAAATGACAGTTGTGGATGTATCTGGTGATGAAAGTAAAGTTCAATGCTGTGAAGAAGAATATCACGTAGGTACCTGGAATGTTAGGTCCATAAATCAAGGTAAATTGAATGTGATCAAGCAGGAGATGGCAAGAGTGAACACTGACATCTTAGGAATCAGTGAACTAAAATGAATGGGAATGGGTGAATTTAATTCAGACGACCGTTATATCTACTGCTGTGGGCAAGGATCCCTTAGAAGAAAGGGAGTAGCCCTCAAAGTCAACAAAAGAGTCCAAAGTGCAAGTAAATGCAAGTTTTGCATTTACTTGCAAAACCCAATGCATGATACTTGGGTGCAATCTCCAAAACAACAGAATGATCTTGGTTTGTTTCCAAGGCAAACCATTCAATATCACAGTACTCCAAATCTATGCCCCAACCACTGATGCCAAAGAAGCTGAAGCTGGCCAGTTCTATGAAGACCTACAAGATCTTCCAGAACTAACACACACACAAAAAAGATGTCCTTTTCATCATAGGGCACTGGAATGCAAAAGCAAGAAGTCAAGAGACACTTGGCTACTACTGCTAAGTTGCTTCAGTCGTGTTCAACTCTGTGCGATCCCATAGATGGCAGCCCACCAGGCTCCCCCATCCATGGGATTTTCCAGGCAAGAGTACTGGAGTGGGTTGCCATTGCCTTCTCCAATGCGTGAAAGTGAAAAGTGAAAGTGAAGTTGCTCAGTCGTGTCCGACTCCTATCGACCCCATGGACTGCAGCCCACCAGGCCCCTCCGTCCATGGGATTTTCCAGGCAAGAGTACTGAAGTGGGTTGCCATTGCCTTCTCTGAGAGACACTTGGAGTAACAGGAAAATTTGGCCTTGGTGTACAAAATGAAGCAGAGCAAAAGCTAATAGAATTTTGCCAACAGAACACACTGGTCATAGCAAACACCCTTTTCCAACAACACAAGAGATGGCTCTACACATGAGCATCACCAAACGGTCAATATCGAAATCAGATTGATCATGTTTTTGCAGCTGAAGATGGAGAAGCTCTAAGTTGTTTTGTGGTCATCAAAAACAACACTGGAAGCTGACTGTGGTTCAGATCATCAGCTCCTTATTGCAAAATTCAGGTTTAAATTGAAGAAAGTAGGGAAAACCAGTAGGCCATTCAGGAGTGACCTGAATCAAATCCCTATGATTATACAGTGGAAGTGACAAATAGATTCAAGGGATTAGATATGATAGAGTGCCTGAAGAACTATGGATGGAGGATCGTAACATTGTAAAGGAGGCAGTGACCAAAACCATCCCCACAAAAAAGAAATGCAAGAGGGCAAAGTGATTGTCTGGTAAGGCTTTACTAATAGCCAAGGAAAGAAGAGAAGTGAAAAGCAAGAGAGAATGGGAAAGATACACCCATCTGAATGCAGAGTTCCAGAAAATAGCAAGGAGCGAGAAGAAAGCCTTCTTAAGTGAACAGTCCAAAGAAATAGAGGAAAACAACAGAATTGGAAAGACTAGAGATCCCTTCAAGAAAATTAGAGATACCAAGGGAACATTTCATGCAAGGATGAAGCAAGCACAATAAAGAACAAAAATGGTAAGGACCTAACAGAAGCAGAAGAAATTAAAAGGAAAAGGTGGTGGCAAGAATACACAGAACTGTACAAAAAAAGATCTTAATGACCAGGATGCTCATGACAGTCTAATCACTCACCTAGAGCCAGACATCCTGGAGTGTGAAGTCAAGTTTGCCTTAGGAAGCACCACTACAAACAAAGCTAGTGGAGGGGATGGAATCCAGCTGAGCTATTTCAAATCCTAAAAGATGATGCTGTTCAAGTGCTTCACTCAATGTCAGCAAATTTGGAAAACTCAGCAGTGGCCACCAGACTGGAAAAGGTCAGTTTTCATTTCAATGCCAACCACTTTAAAAGTGGTTCCAGGCAACCTTGATGGCTTTCCCCATTGGCTCAGCAGGTAAAGAATCTGATTCCAATGCAGGAGACACAAGAGATGCAGGTTCAATCCCTGGGTCAGGAAGATCCCCTGGAGAAGGAAATGGCACCCCACTCCAGTATTCTTGCCTGGAAAATCCCACGGGCAGAGGAACTTGGCTGGCTACAGTCCATGGGGCCCCAAAGAGTCAGACACGACTGAGTGACTGAGCACAGCTCAGCAGAGCTGGCCTTTGGAAGTTGGGCCAGGGTGTAATGACTGACAGTGAGAAGGAAAAAACTGGGCATTGACAGCACCTACAACAGAGCAGATCAACAGTCAGATCCTGAACTATCTTCTCTTAATTTTCATCTCTTTCTTGAGCTGTAAATATCAAATATTTTTATAGCAACCCAAGATGCTTTGCATGAAGACCTTCTAAATCATCTTTACATTCTCTAATTGGGCTTGTCACTCACAGCTAATATTGCTCTATTTATAATTACTCTTCCCATTTAGGGTCTGAAGGTTTATTTTTGTATTTCTGAGACAGGCATGCATATCCCAAGTATGCATGCTCCTATCACTATTTATCTATCTCTTTAGAAAAACAGGGTTATCATTTCTCTCTTTTTTCCTCACCTTGCTGTGCCTACCTCTGACCCTTGGTCTGGCAGCCTTCTTGTTTATTTGCTTATTTTTCTGACCCAAACACGAAGCATGCAGGATCCCAGTTCCAGACTACGGATTGGATGCACAGCCCCTGCATTGGAAGCATGAATTCTTAACCACTGGACTGCCAGGGAAGTCCTCCAACCTTCTTGTTAATTTTAACTAATATCTTCCATGAACTTTATATTATTCCAGATATTCACAAATTTATTGTTTCACTTAATCTCCGTGGTGGATGATGACAAGGACCTCCTGCTTTTAAACATTCTGCAGATGAGAAAACTGAGGCTCAGACTTACTAAAAATCACTTAAGTTTCCACTGCATTGTTTAGGATACTTCTGGTTGTGACTAAAATCTCAAACTGAATTGGACATAGCATTAGCTGCCATGGACCAAATTGCATCCTTTTAAAATTCATATGCTAAAGCCCTAACCCCCAACTTGACTGTATTTGGATTAGGGCTTTTAGGAGGCAATTATGGTAAAGAATATGCCTGCAAAGGAAGAGGCCTGATTTCGATCTCTAGGTTGGGAACATCCCCTAGAGAAAGAGAATGACTATCTAGTCCAGTATTCTTCTGTTCCATGTATTCTATGTATAGAATTCTAAGTATTCTATGACTTCTAGTCCAATATTGGACTCTCTATTCCAGAATTCTGGAGAATTCCATGGACAGAGGAGCCTGATGGGCTGCAAGTTTGTGGGTGGCAAAGAGTTGGATGTGACTGAATGACTAACATTTTTCACTTCCAAGGCTAAATAAGGCCATAAAGGTGGGGCCTAATTCAGTAAAGCTGCAGTCCTGATACAAAGAGAGGGACTTCTCTGGTGGTCTAGTGATTAAGAATCTGCCTGCCAATGCAGTGCAGGGGACAAAGATTCAATCCCTGGTCCAGGAAGATCCCACTTGCCATACAGCAACTAAGCCTGTATGCTGCAATTCTGGAACCCGTGTTCCCTAGAGCCCACGCTCCACAATGAGAGAAGCCACCACAATAAGAAGCCCACACACCTCAGCTAGGGAGTAGCCCCCACTCACCACAAGCAGAGAAAGCCTGTGCAGCAATGAAGACCCAGCACAGACAAAAATAATAAATAAATAAAACATTTTTAAAAGAGGAAGAGAGAGAAATCACACTGTCTCTATGTTCTTGAAAAGACCCTGATGCTGGGAAAGATTGAAGGCAGGAGGAGAAGAGGGCAATAGAAAATGAGATGGTTGGATGGCAACATTGACTCAATGGATCTGAGTTTGAGCAAACTCCGGGAGATGGTGAAGGATAGGGAAGCCTGTCATGCTGCAGTCTATAGAGTTGCAAAGAGTGGGACATGACAGAGTGACCGAACAACCATGTTCCTGAACCAAGGAAAGGCCATGTGCGGATATAGCAAGAAGGAGGCCATCGGAAAATCAAAAACAGAGCTCTCACTAGAAACCTGATTGACTGGAACACTGATGTTGGTTTCTTAGCCTCCAGAACTGTAAGAATTAAATGTCTGTTATTTAAGTCACCCAGTGGATGATACACCCAAGCAGACATCATAAATGAAAAAGTAAGATGTGTTTTTAAGAACGACTTGGTATTCTGGCTCAGTGATGTGATCAATAATTTAGTTTCTTCCCGTCTCTCTGCTGTGCCCTTCACGATGTTGGCTTCAAACTATGGTTGGCCAACCCTATGGTCAAAAGCTCTCTGCCAGTAGCCCTGAAGCTTCAAACTTCAGGGAAGGAGATAGAAATTCTTTGTTCTGAGATGCACTCTGATTGGTCCAGCCTTTATCACATGACCACCTCTGAGCAAATCACAGTAGACAGATAGTAGATACCTTAAGGCCCGCAGTTGGTTGAGTGCTTAAGAGTTGAATTGGCCAGTTTTCCATGAACTATAATTTGTTGGAAAAAACTGACGAGTCTATGAGGTTTCAACTTGGGTTCTGGCAGAAATTTTCTCAAAAATGAATGAAATGAACTTGCTGGTTCAAGGAAAACAACTGACAGTGTTTGTTGCCAGTGGTAAAATGTGAGCTTCAAGGGAAAATTTTAATTTTGGAAGACACGTGTTTGTCACCATGTTTGACAATGTTCCAACGCTGAAAGACTTTTCTGAGATTGGTGGTGATATTAACAAATGGAGTTTTTAAAATATTATGTAATGAAATGCGTCGATGTTTGGAAGATCTGTATGACTTAGTGAAGTAATATTATTCAAAAGACCAATGAACGAGTCATAAAAAGTGCAAGGTAGGACTTGTCCTATCAGTCTAGTGATTAAGACACTGTGCTTCCAATGCAGGAGGCATGGATTTGATCCCTGGTCAGGGAATTAAGATCCCACATGTCTATGATATTGAGAAAAAAAAAGAAATACATGAAAAGTGCAACGTAGACAAATGGATTTTAATAAAATAGAACTCACTGAAATGGAGAGTCCCCACTACAACTAACCTTGACTAAATTACCAGTTTTTCAAGTTTTAGTATAGCATTAAAGAAGAATTCAGCCATGAAATTAAAAGACGCTTACTCCTTGGAAGGAAAGTTATGACCAACCTAGATAGCATATTCAAAAGCAGAGACATTACTTTGCCAACAAAGGTTCATCTAGTCAAGGCTATGGTTTTTCCTGTGGTCATGTATGGATGTGAGAGTTGGACTGTGAAGAAGGCTGAGCGCCGAAGAATTGATGCTTTTGAACTGTGGTGTTGGAGAAGACTCTTGAGAGTCCCTTGGACTGCAAGAAGATCCAACCAGTCCATTCTGAAGGACATCAGCCCTGGGATTTCTTTGGAAGGAATGATGCTGAAGCTGAAACTCCAGTACTTTGGCCACCTCATGCCAAGAGTTGACTCATTGGAAAAGACTCTGATGCTGGGAGGGATTGGGGGCAGGAGGAGAAGGGGACGACAGAGGATGAGATGGCTGGATGGCATCACTGACTCGATGGACGTGAGTCTGAGTGAACTCTGGGAGTTGGTGTTGGACAGGGAGGCCTGGCATGCTGCGATTCATGGGGTTGCAAAGAGTCGGACACGATTGAGCGACTGGTCTGATCTGATCTGAAAGAAGAATTCTTGAGTTCCTGAGAAGTCTATTGAAATACTTTTTTCAGCTAGATGCTTGTAGGTTTTCTTCATAGACTTGGACTAAAATGACATTTCACAACAGAGTAATAAGGTAGTCTCACAAATGAGAATACAACTGTCTTCTAGGAGATTTGCAAATATGTAAAGCAATGCTATTCTTCTAACTAACTAAATTTTTTGGTTTGGAAAATATAATAAAATATGTTGTTCATGTTACCATTCAATGGGTTTTATTGTTATTTTAAGTAAATTTTAAATGCACATTGTAAATTTTCTCAATTTTAATGTTTAAACAGTAAGTATTGATAGCTACAACTTACATTTAAGAAAGCTAAGTAGGGTCCTCAGTAACTTTAAGAGTGAAGAGGGGGGCCTGAGACCAAAAAGTTTAAGAATTAGTGCTCTAATAATAATGTTTTTTTCTTTTCTTTAATTGAAGTATAGTTGACTTACAATATCATTTTAGTTTAAGGTGTACAGCACAGTGATTCAGTCACACATATATTGGAGTAAGAAATGGAAACCCACTCCAGGTCTTGCCTGGAAAATTCCATGGACAGAGGAACCTGGCAGGCTCCAGTCCTTGGGGTCACAAAGAGTCGGGCATGGCTGAGCGCACATGGCAGATACATACATATATATATATATATATATATATATATATATATATATATATCAGTAATCTGATAAAAGAACACACACACACATATATGTATGTATGCTTGTGTGTGTGTGTGCGTGTGTGTGTGTTTTCAGCTGCTCATTCACGTCTGACTCTTTGCAACTCCATGGACTGTAGGCTGCCAGACTTCTCTGTCCATGGGATTTTCCCGGGCAGAAATACTGGAGTGGGGTGCCATTTCCTACTCCAGGGGATCCTCCCAACCTAAGGATTGAACCCACGTCTCCTGCATCTCCTTCACTGGCAGGTGGATTCTTTACCACTGCACCACTTGGGAAGCCCCATATATAAGTGATATCATATGGCTTTTGTTTTTCTTTCTGGCTTCACTTCAGCTAGCCATTCTGAACATTAAATTTCTTCCTGATACCCTTCACTCTCTCCTAACTCTATGAGGACAGCTTTCTCCTAACTCTAGGAACTGATCATCTCTTCTGCCTGAAGTGCTCCCATGACAACCACAGAGTATCTCTCAGAATCCCACGGCTGAGTGTCTTTCCAGCAGCAGAACATCACAGAATTTCAGCATCACATGTACTAAGAAATTGAACAGCCTTAGACACTAGTGATCAGCCCAGGCACACATGGTACCTCTGAAAGTGAAAGTCACTCAGTTGTGTCCAACTCTTTGAGACCGCATGGACTGTAGCCTGCCAGCCTCCTCTGTCCATGGAATTCTCCAGGCCAGAATACTGGAATGGGTAGCTGTTCCCTTCTCCAGGGCATCTTCCCAACCCAGGAATCGAACCCAGGTCTCCCACATTGCAGGTGGATTCTTTACCATCTGAGCCACCAGAGATGCCAATCCAAACATCTAGTCTCAATTTAGGAAGCCAGTTGGCTACAGCTGGGAACTTTTGCTCCCATCTGGATCATGGGATTTTCCAAGTGACACATTGCCCGCAAGGACATAGACCTGAAGGATACATAAGCAAGGTGGAGTTCTTTTTTTAATAGTAATTCTTCCATTATAGAAACTGTCTTAGTCTGTTTGGGCTGCTATAACAGAATATCTCAGATTGGCTGACTCTAAAAAATTTTATTGTGGCAGTATATGCTATATAGTAAAAGTGATTCAGTTACACACATATTTCTGTTATGGTTTATCACAGAATATCGAATATTGTTCCCTGTGCTATAGTGTTATTTGCTCGGTCGGGTCTGACTTTGTGGCCCTGTGGAGTACAGCCCACCAGGGCTGTAGCCCTCCAGGCTCTTCTGCCCATGGAATTCTCCAGGCAAGAATACTGGAGTGGGTAGCCATTCCCTTCTCCAGGGCGTCTTCCCAGCCCAGGGATCGAACCCAGGTTTCCCACACTGCAGGTGGATTCTTCACCATCTGAGCCCCCAGGGCAGCCTGTCATCTTGGGGCTAATTAGTTTTAATCAGTTTTTGTTGTATCCTCAGTGATTACATCATTCTTTTAAAGGCTGTGTCTGCCCCCTTCCCTCCTGTCTCATTTCCACTAGATGTTAAGGCAGATTTTAAGCACTGAAGCACATTGCTTCAGGGAAATATTTTTGAGAATTTATTATGGAGCAACAGAAAAGAAAGGTAGAAATGTTTCCCTCAGGGGCATTATTCAAAATCTGTGTTGTACACATATCAGTATAAGGCGTTTGGTGTTTTGTTTTTCTCATGTCCTGGACAATTAAACTGCCAATGAAGTGACATGAAATCAGAGAGAACTTTAACCTCGCTGCCATGGAGACCACGTTTCTCACTCATGGGGGGAAAGAGAGTTTACACAAGGATTTCCTAAGGTGATAAGGCAGCTGGCCATCGACAATTCCAGATACTTTATGGACAGGCAGAAAATCATGGGAATTTCCTGGGATTGACAAGTCAAGAAAGGGAAGCTTGAGATCTGTGATATTGTGATTTATAATAAGAAATACATATATTTGCGACTTCCCTGATGGTCCAGTGGTTAAGAATCTGCCTGCCAATGCAGGGGACATGGGTTCAATCCCTGGTCCAGGAAGATCCACATGGTTTGGAGCAACTAAGCCCATGTGCCACAGCTACTGAGCCCACTCTCTAGGGCCCTGCTCCCCAGCAAGAGAAGTCACCACAGTGAGAAGCCCGCGCACTGCAACCAGAGAGTAGCCCCCACTCTCCGCAACTAGAGAAAGCCCAAGCACAGCAACGAAGACCCAGCACATCAAAACTAAAATAAAGAAATAAAAAGAAATATATATATTTGGTCTTCATCCTTGTTTCTATCATACAGCTCTTAAAACCTTGGAATTTCTGTGATAAGAGTGATAAACGTGTCTTGTTATGCTAGGGAAAGCACACAGAGACGTGGGTGGGTTGCCATTGGAACCAGCTTTGTCATTAGAGGGTTGAAAATTTCACTCCTACTTCCCAACCTCTGGGGTGATTGAGTTCAATCACCAGTGATCAAGGACTTAATCAATCATGTCTATGTAATGAAGCTTCCATAAAAACTCAAAGATTGGGGTCCAGAGAACTTCTAGGTTGGTGAACCAGAACACTTTCAGAAGTTCCTTTGTTCAGGATCTTGCCTGTGTATCTCTCTGCATCTGGCTGTTGAGTCTCACTGTAATAAACAAATGATCTAGTGAGTAAACTCTAGTATTCTGAGTTCAGTGAGCCACTGTAGGAAATTAATCAAACCCAAGAAGGGGGTCACGGTGATCTCAGGTGGCCTCGTCCTGCAGTGCCTTGAAGCAGGGTTTCAGTTCCCCGCCAGAGACTGGGATTGGGTCATAACGGTGAGAGCACCAAATCCTAGCCGCTAGACCAGAGGCCAGTGACAAGACCCCGGCTCTTCAACTTTGCAGAAAAAGAATTCCCACAAAGACAGAAGTAGTGAAACAAGTGGGGCTTCCCTGGTGGCTCAGCAGGTAAAGAATTCACCCGCGATGCAGGAGACCCGAGTTCCATCCCTGGGTCAGGAAGATGCCCTGAAGAAGAGTATGGCAACCCACTCCAGTATTCTTGCCTGGAGGATTCCACGGACAGAGGAGCCTGGCGGACTACAGTCTAAGGGGTTACAAAGAGCCAGACATGACTGAAGCAACTTAGCACAGCACACAGCGAAACAAGTGTTTACTAGGAGGAAGAAAAGAGTATAGTACATGTGGATGGTCTCGTGGGCAGACTCAGAGAGAGAGTCACCCCTTTCTGGTAGTCAATTACTTTTAAGGGGCATTCGTTTCGGGGTTTCCTTTGGCCAATCATTTTGATTCACCTGCTTCTGAGTCTATATGTGGTATATCTCAGGATCCCCCTATGTGTGTATGAACATCTGTCAGTCAAGATATATTCTACCGAAGAGGCCAAGAGGGTGTGTGACACCCCCTCCATTTTTTTACCTCCAAGGAGCTTTCTAATCAAGAGAGTTTCCTTGACTTCGAGAATGGGAAATATGTGGTGCTTTTATCTTCGATCTGGGCAGGGCTTAGCCTCCTCCCTCAACTGTCCTACTATTTTCTTCTTAGAGAATCGGTCCACAGAGAACCAACTCTAACTGTTTCCTCCGGGGGCTCATCCATCTCCTGACTCAATGGGAACCTCTGATTTATACCCAGTTGGTCAGAAACACAGGTAACAACCTGGAACTGTGCTTGGCATCTGCAGTGGGGGCAGTCATATGGCACCGAGTCCTTAACCTGTGGACCCTGATGCTATCTGCAGGTTGTGTCAAAACTGAGTGGAAATGCAAGACACCCAGTACGTTGGAAAATTGCTTGGTGGTATAGGGGGGAGAAGGGGAAGCTACACATTGGAATTAGTATCAGAATCATCAGAATCAAAATTCCTCTTTGGAGAGAGGCTTACTTTATCTCCTCATTCTAAACCAGGTCCTCTGATTCTATTCCATCATTGCTCTATTTTTTTTTTTTGGCTGCACCTCACAACATGTAAGACCTTAGTTCCCCTGCCAGGGATTGAACTCATGTCCCCTGCAGTGGAAACTTGGGAGTCCTAACCACTGGACTGACAGGGAATTCCCAGAAATATAATTAATTTACAATGTTGTGTTAGTTTCAAGTGTATAGCAAACTGATATGTATGGGTTCGAACAAATCTTTCTGAGGGGTCTCCGTGTGGATTCTGGGAGGAGTTTGGCTTCCTTTGTTGGGGAGGAAGATGAGGGGAAAGAGAAAGAGTCCTTTATAATGAATGGATGAAAATTTAGGTGGTGTCCATTCCCTGGGACAGTGATCTGCTGACTTTCCTTAAAGGGCCAAGTGGTCAGTATCATTAGTTTGGGGGCCAGACCGTCTCCGTCTTGAACTCTGTCTTTTTTGTGTCTGTGTCCTTTTTTTTTCTTTTCTTTTTTTTTTTTTTCTAGTCAGCAGAACGAGGAGTTCGATCTGTAACTGACTGTGAACAATCAATTGAGATAACTCACTACCTTCAGACCAGCCTTGAACTCTGTCTTGTACTCTGTCTTGGTAGCTTGAAAGGGGCCATAGACAAAATGGAAACAAATGGGAGTAGCTGTGGTTCAGAAAAACTTTGTAGACACTGAATTTTCAGATTTATATCATTCTCACCATGGACTATTCTTCACTTAACTTTTTAAAATGATTTTAAAAAGTAAAAATCATTCTTAGTTCACAGGCTATATAAAGAGGCAGGGAGCCATACTTGGGAAGCCCCACCTTCCATCGGGCGTAGTTTTTCAACCCTTACCTAGATGTATTTGTCCAGGCAAGTCTGTCTTTAAAAAGCTACACAAGGCAATCTAGAAAAACGGTACAGTTGAACTTATTTGCAAAGCTGAAATAGAGTCACAGATTTAGAGGACAAACTGAGGGTTACCATGGGGGAAGAGGAGATGGGATGAATTGGGAGATTGGGATCGACATATATATACCACTATGTATAAAATAGATAACAAATGAAAACTTACCGTATAGCACAGGGAACTCTACTCAGTGCTCTGTGGTGACCTAAATGGGAAGGAATTCTTAAAAAACAGAGTGGATACGCGTATGCGTATAACTGATTCACTTTGTTGCACAGCAGAAACTAAGACAGCACTGTAAAGCAACTGTACTCCAATCAAAATTAATAAAACCAAAAGGTCTCCACAAGAAAAGAGGCACTGATATCTGGTACAGTGTGGATGAGCCTCAAAAACATTTTGCTGAGTGAAAGTAGCCGCTCAGAAAAGGTCACATATTGAGTGATTCCATGTATTGAAACATTCAGGATAAATCCATAGGGACAGAAAGCTGATGAGTGGTTGACAGGGATGGGGGGAGGGAAGGACTGGGGAGGGAGTGCTAAATCGTATGGAGCTTCCTTTGTGGTGATGAAAATGTTTTGGAACTAGATGGAGGTGAGAGCTGCAGAACACCATGAAACTAGTAAATGCCACTGCATTGTATGCACTTTAAAATGGTATATGACACGTAGTTGACTACAACTTAATGTGTTTAATTTAAAAAAATATGTGAGCCTTTTGCCTCATTGCAGTCAAGAAAGCAACGTGGGTCACCAGCAGCTCTACTGGGGCCATTTGAGAAAATTCAGCGAAGGTTCTCGCTCTTGCCGGGTCTGCTCAAACAGGCACGGTCTGATCCGGAAACACTGCCTCAATATGGGCCACCAGTACATGAAGGACATTGGCTTTGTTAAATCAGACTAACTGAAGTTCCTTGAATAGATCATTCAGCACATCTACCTTATGTGGAAACAATATTAGCTCTTTGCATAGAAAATGAAAGTTTAAAAACTACCCCCCCCCCAAAAAAAATCCATGAGTGGTTTGGATGCACAGACAAGAGAGGACTTCCTGTCACCTGAGGTTATATTCCTGGCTGTTGGAGGGGCATTCCTGAATGAGCCAAGGTCCTTGGGGAGAGGATCCTCCTACCCATTTGGGGAGACATACACTGACATTTGAGGGCTTCCCTGGTGGCTCAGCTGGTAAAGAATCAGCCTGCAGTGCAGGAGACCTGGGTTCGATCCCTGGGTTGGGAAGATCCCCTGGAGGAGGGCTAGGCAACCCACTCCAGTATTCTTGACTGAAGAATCCCCATCCACAGAGGAACCTAGTGGCTACAGTCCATGCGGTTGCAAAGAGTCAGACACAATGGAGCAACTAACCCCACTGATGAAAGCAGGACAAGGCTTTCCAGGGAGGTAAACATGGGAGGCTGGAGAAACCAATGGGTGAGAGAGTCCAGCTCTACAAAACCCCTCAAATGTGTCCCTGAGAGCACAGCTATACTGAAGACTTTATAAAATGAGATGGAGAATTCTGGGTTGAATTGTGTCCCCCTGCCAAAAAAAAAAAAAAAGGCAAATTAGCAGACTTCCATTTTGGTCCATTGGTTAAAACTGTGCTCCCAATGCAGGGAACCTGGGTTTGGTCCCTGGTCAGGGAATTAGATCCTTCATGCCGCAACTAAAGAGACTGCAAGCTGCAAGGAAGACTCCCCACGTGGCAATGAAGACCCTGAGTGCCGTAACTTAAGACTTGGAGCATCCAAATGAAAAATAAACGAACTTTTTAAATTTAAAAAAAAAAAAAGATATGCTGGAGTCCTAACCCCCAATACTTCAGAATGGGAACTTGTTTGGAAATAGGGTCACAGCAGATTTGATTAAAGTCCTACTGGACTAGTGTGTTAATCGCTCAGTCGTGTCCAACTCTTTGCGTCCCCATGGACTGTGGTCTGCCAGACTCCTCTGTTCATGGGATTCTCCAGGCAAGAATACTGGAGTGGGTTGCCATTTCCTGCTCCAGGGGATCTTCCTGACCCAGGGATCGAAGCCGTGTCACTTTCACCTCCTGCACTGCAAGCAGATTCTTTACTGTTTGAGCCACCAGGGAAGCCCCCATACTGAACTAGGGTGGGCTCCTAATCCAATATGACCAGTGTCCTTAGAAAAGGGAGAAATTTGGACAGACACACACACCCATACAAACACACTCAAGAGGAACACCATTATGAAGATGAAGGCAGAGATTGGGGAGATGCTTCTACAAGTCAAGGAACACCAAAGATTGCTAGCCAGTCACTAAAAGTAAGGCGAGAGACATGAGACAGATTCTCCTTCATGACCTGCAGGAAGAATCAGCGCTGGGCTTGCCTGATTAGCTCAGTAGTAAAGAATCTGCCTGTCAATGCAGAAGACACCCATTCCATCCCTGGCCCAGGAAGATCCCATATGCCTGGGAGTAACTAATTCTGCGCCACAACTACTGAGTCTGTGCTCTAGAGCCTGGAAACCGCAACTCCTGAAGCCCATGAGCCCTAGAGCCACCGCAAAGAAAAGCCCCTGCCACGAGAGAGTAACCCCACTTGCTGCAACTAGAGAAAAAAAAGTGCCCAGAAATGAAGACCCACCACAGCCAAAACTAAAGAAATAAAATTATTAGAAAGAAAAAAGAACCCGCTGACACCTTGATCCCAGATTTCAGCCTCCAGAACTATGAGACGATAAATCCCTGCTGTTAAGCCCCTGAGCTTATGGCACTTTGTTACGGCAATCCTAGCAAACAAACACAACCACACAGGAAATTTGAAGCACATGTTTGCCAAGCCTTGTCTAACATCTGTAATGAACATTTTGGAACAACTGGAAAAATAACTGTCAAGTGACCTCTCAAAACACAGTCACTCCACTCTCATCTTCTCTCTCCATTTCTCTTTTTCTCTGGGTGATTTGCTTTCATCATTTATCATCATATCCTGAAGCCTAAAGTTTTGAGCTCATATCACATCAGAGAACCGGCTTACAGGAGGAGGTATGCTTATTTTTCCCTCATAATCTCTGGGAAGAAGAAATGCTCTTGAATTTCACTCAGCAACCAATAGCAAACATTAAAAAAAAAAAAATCCCATCTGGGGTTTATTTTTCCAACACATATCCTCAGTTATAAAATGTGACTTAGGGACCTCCCTGGTGGTCCAGTGGTTAGGACTTTAAGCTCCCAATGTGGGGGCCCGGGGCCCACAACTAAGCCCATGTACCACAACCAAAGATTCCATATGCTGCAACTATGACTCCGCATGGCCACATAAATTTAAAAAAATAAAATATGACTTTATTGGCATTGCTGCCGAAACTTGGCCTCTGTTCACAGGTGCCGAACAGAAACACACAGAGGGAGTTTGGGGTGAAGTAGCAAAGAGCAGCTTTTATTCCTTTGCCAGGCACAGGGGGCCACAGTGGGCTGCTGCTGCTGCTGCTGCTAAGTCGCTTCAGTCGTGTCCGACTCTGTGCGACCCCACAGACAGCAGCCCACCAGGCTCCCCCGTCCCTGGGATTCTCCAGGCAAGAATACTGGAGTGGGTTTCCATTTCCTCCTCCAATGCATGAAAGTGAAAAGTGAAAGTGAAGTCGCTCAGTGGTGTCCGACTCTTCACGACCCCATGGACTGCAGCCCACCAGGCTCCTCCGTCCATGGGATTTTCCAGGCAAGAGTACTGGAGTGGGGTGCCATTGCCTTCTCCACAGTGGGCCAATGCCCTCAAGATCATGTGACCCACCTTGGAGGGGGTAACAAGGAGTTTTATAGTGTTCAAAGAGCAGGGGCATGATAAGCTCATGGACAGTTCTTGGATTGGTTGGCATCAAGGTGAAGTTTCAAGCCTCATCAACCTTCTGGTTTCATCCAGTCTGGGGTCTGTGTTCTTGTGGTAAGCAGTTTTCATCTGGTCTGCTTCCTGTAAAAACAACTTAGGACTGTGTGCCAGGCCTTTATCTGTATCTTTCAGGGAACTGGGAATTCAGTGATTCTGCTATGCAGCGGAATTATTGTCTAAATTGTTACCAGTTCCCTAGCCCAACAGTTATTCTTTGTTTCTACACCTTCACATTTCCCACTCATTCGCTCTTGAGTCAGCATTTTACTTCAAAAGACAAAGACACAGGGGCTTGTACAAGGTTTCAGCATGTGCAGGTTAGAATTTCTTTCAGAGTATGGTCTTGAGACACCTGTGCTATGCTGTGCTTAGTTGCTCAGTCATGTCCGACTCTTCCGTGGGAATGCTCCAGGCAAGAGTACTGGAGTGGATTGCCCCAAGGGATCTTCCCAACCCAGGGATTGAACCTAGGTCTCCCACATTGCAGGAGGATTCTTTACCAGCTGAGCTACCAGGGAAGCCCCTTGAGACACCTCAGTCAGTTCAGTTCAGTCACTCAGTCATGTCCGACTCTGTGACCCCATGAATAGCAGCACGCCAGGCCTCCCTGTCCATCACCAACTCCCGGAGTTCACTCAGACTCAACAGCCATCGAGTCAGTGATGCCATCCAGTCATCTCATCCTCTGTCGTCCCCTTCTCCTCCTGCCCCCAATCCCTCCCAGCATCAGAGTCTTTTCCAATGAGTCAACTCTTGGCATGAGGTGGCCAAAGTACTGGAGTTTCAGCTTTAGCATCATTCCTTCCAAAAGTACAAATCCCTTGATTCTTAAGGGAGACTTCACCTAAGGCTTCAGGCTTGGCTGGATGCATGTGTTCAAACAGTGTCAGGAATCTGTTTGTCCATTCCCAGCCCTGCTTCCCTTTCTGTTGTCTCCATTAGCTGTCTGGTTCTCCCTGCTGTAGGCAGTTTCATTCTCCAAGCTTAGCAACTATGGCAGAAATCCTGGAAGCAAGTCTCATCACCTTGAGATATGTGCTCATGGCTGAACTATGAGCAAAGAGATGTCATACACTGAATGGCCAGTCTTGGTTCTAGGCCCAGTTCTAAAGCTGGCCCTTCTCAAGTCACATGGATAAGAATGGGACAGTGGGGACTTCCCTGGTGGCCCAGTGGTTAAGACTCCACATTCACAATGCAGAGGAGCCTGGGTTCGACCCCTGGTCAGGGAACTAAGATCCCACATGCTGCAATTAAGAGCCTGCATGCCACAACAGAAGATCCTCATGGCGAAGCAAAGATCCTGCATGTGCCAACAAAGATTCCCTGTGCCACAGCTAAGACCTGGTGCAGACAAATAAATTAAAAAAAAAAATAGAATGAGACAATGATTCCCCAAAAGAAAATCAGAAGAAACATATTAACAGAAGAAAGAGAAATGTATGTTGGACAGGCAAACCCAACAGATATCCATTATGCCTATATATGCTAAGTGAGTCATTGAGGTTTACTAAAACATAGTGTTCATAAATTTAAAATAGCAAGTCACTACAGCTAACTGAGCATTTTTATTTGGTATTCCACCTAGAAGTCTGGCTGCCAAGTAATAACCCACAGTATCACACACACACATGTATACACCAATAGTAGGAATTTCCATAATTCCCTGAAGGAACATTTTGCCTTTGTATTCTCTTGAGTTGGCCATGGTTTTTGAATGCTGTTCTTTTTGCTTAGCTAATGATAAATTACTGTGGGCTTAGCTTGTTATTATCAGTTTAATTTGTCGTGGGTTGTTTGGCAAATCCTACAGTATTTAATAACACTCATTTGCATCAGTAGTACTTTTGGCCTATAATTTTTCAATAAGTAGACTTTAAGTCATATATGTATGGAATGAAAAGAGGAGCTCTGCTCTTACTGCTAAAGCATATGTACACACTATTACCCAAGTTTTAGGATGTGTTCAGGATGACGTGTCTTCTTAACCATCCAACTGTCATCCACTGGATGGTGGGAAGAGGTGGGGTCTTGATTCTCTCCTGGGGGACAAAAAATTTTTAGAGATAATGGATTTAAAGGGCTTTATGCTGCCTGCCAAGTCGCTTCAGTCGTGTCCGACTCTGTGCGACCCCATGGACTGCAGCCTAACAGGCTTCTCTGTCCCTGGGATTCTCCAGGCAAGAACACTGGAGTGGGTTGCCATTTCCCTCTCCAATGCATGAAAGTGGAAAGTGAAAGTGAAGTCACTCAGTCATGTCTGACTCTTCGAGACCCCATGGACTGCAGCCCACCAGGCTCCTCCACCCATGGGATTTTCCAGGCAACAGTACTGGAGTGGGGTGCCATTGCCTTCTCCAAAGGGCTTTATGGATATCATTTATTTTTAATTTTTCAGTTGAAGCATAGTTGATTTAAATGTCTTAATTTATGATATACAGCAAAGTGATTGAGTTATACATACATATATTCCTTTTTAATATCCATTATGGTTTATCACCGGCTTCCCTGATGGCTCAGATGTTAAAAAAATCTGCCTGCAATGCAGGAGACCCAGGTTCGATCCCTGAGTTGAGAAGATCCCCTGGGGAAGGGAATGGCTCCCCACTCCAGTATTCTTGTTGCTGTTGTTGTTCAGTCACTCAGTCGTGTCCGACTCTTTGTGACCCGATGCACTGCAGCACAGAGAAGGAAATGGCAACCCACTCCAGTGTTCTTTCCTGGAGAATCCCAGGGATGGGCTGCCGTCTATGGGGTCGCACAGAGTCGGACAAGACTGAAGCGACTTAGCAGCAGCAGCAGCAGCACTGCAGCACACCAGGCTTCCCTCTCCTTCACCATCTCCCGGAGCTAGCTCAAACTCATGTCCATTGAGTCAGTGATGCTGTCCAACCATCTTGTCCTCTGTTATCCCCTTCTCCTCCTGTCTTCAATCTTTCCCAGCATCAGGTTCTTTTCTAATGACAATGATTCCCCAAAAAGAAAATCAGAAGAACTATATTAACAGAAGAAAGAGAAATGTATGTTGGACAGGCTCCTTACGTCAGGTGGACAAAGGATTGGAGCTTCAGCTTCAGCATCAGTCCTTTTAATAAATATTCAGGATTGATTTCTTTTAGGGTTGACTGGTTTGATCTCCTTGCAGTTCAAGGGACTCTCAAGAGTCTTCTCCAACACCACAGTCCAAAAGCATCAAGTCTTCAGCACTCAGCCTTCTTTATGGTCCAGCTCTCACATCCATACATGACTCCTGGAAAAACCATAACTTTGACTAGATGGATCTTTGTTGGCAAAGCAATGTCTCTGCTTTTTAATACACTGTCTAGGTTTGTCATAGCTTTTCCTCCAAGGAGCAAGTATCTTTTAATTTTGTGGCTGCAGTCATCATCTGCTGTGATTTTGGAACCCAAGAAAGTAAAGTCTATCACTGTTTCCATTGTTTTCCCATCTATTTGCCATGAAGTGATGGGACCAGATGCCATGATCTTTGTTGTTTGAATGTTGAGCTTTAAGCCAGCCTTTTCACTCTCCTCTTTCACTTTCATCAAGTGGCTCTTCAGTTCCTTTTCACTTTCTGCCATAAGGGTAGTGTCATCAGCGTATTTGAGGTTATTGATATTTCTCCCAGAAATCTTGATTCCAGCTTGTGCTTCTTCCAGCCCAGCATTTCTCATGATGTGCTCTGCATATAAGTTAAATAAGCAAGGTGACAATATGCATCCTTGACATACTCCTTTCCCAATTTTGAACCAGTGTGTTCTGTGTCCAGTTCTAACTGTTGCTTCTTGACCTGCATACAGGTTTCACAGGAACCTGGTGAATTCCATGGACAGAGAAGCCTGGTAGGCTACAGTCCATGGGGTGGCAGAGTCAGACATAACTGGCTAACACAAGGCCTTCTTACCATTTATCACAGCATATTGAATATGGTTCCCTGTACTATATAGTAGGACCTTGTTGTTTATCCATTCTGTGTATAATAGTTTGCATCGGTTAAC
Source organism: Bos taurus (assembly GCF_002263795.3). NCBI lineage: Eukaryota > Metazoa > Chordata > Mammalia > Artiodactyla > Bovidae > Bos > Bos taurus. Next base: position 11,967,661 of record NC_037334.1, on the reverse strand, counting down.
CCAAACTCCCAGTGCTCCTTCCTCCACCCTCTTCTCCCTGGCAACCACAAATCTGATCTCTGTATCTGTGGGGCTGTTTCTGTTTCAAAGATAAATCCATTTGTGTCATATTTTAGATTCCATTACTTATGGAATGGATATCTAAAATACGATATGTAAGTGTGATATCACTTACATAGTGATATCACATGATATTTGTCTTTCTCCCTCTGACTTACTTCGCTTAGTATGATAATCTCTAGTCCCATCTGTGTTGCTGACAATGACACTATTTTATTCTTTTCTATAGCTGAGTAGTATTCTGTCATATACATGCTCCACATCTTCTCTATCCAGTCACCTGTCAGTGGACATTGAGGTTGCTTCCATGTCTTGCCACTTGTGAATAGTGCTGCTCTGAACATAGGAAGTACCTATGTTGCAGATACTAGTTTTAATATATTGGAAAGTTTAGGTGGAAGAGTACTGGAGTATATGTTTGAAAAACTGGTCTTAAATTGTAGAGGATCTGAAAGCTTGATCCAGACTGGGGTTGGCAAACTCCTGTAAAGGACCAGATGATAAATATTCTGGGCTTTGCAAATTGTACAGTCTCTATCGAGGTGACTTAAATCTAACTTTTTAGCATTAAAAACAGCCATAGGTAACTTCCCTGGTGACCCAGTGGTTAAGAATCCACCTGCCAATACAGGAGACATGGGTTTGATCCATGGTCCAGGAAGATCCCGCATGACTTGGGGAGACTAACCCCCTGTGTCACTGCTTAACCTGTGCTCTAGAGCCCACACGCTGCCACTACTGAAGTCCACACACCCCAGAGTCCATGCTGTGCAGCCAGAGAAGCCACCACAATAAGAAGCCTGCACACCGCAACTAGGGAAAGCCCACGCGCAGCAACAAAGACGAAACACAGCCATAAATAAATAAATGTTAACTGTTATTTTAAAAAACAGCCATAAACAGTAGGTATATGAATGGGTGTGGCTGTGTGTCAGTAAAACTTTATTTACGAAAATAGGTAGCCGGCAAATTTGGCTGGTGAGCCGTAGTTTGCCAACACCTGATCTGGGAGTTTGTTAACACTTCGTTCTGTTGAACCCTTGAGGATGTGTCTTATGTCAATTTCAGTGCCCAATTTACATACCTGAGAGATGTTAATTGTTTTTTGGTAACAATTTGGTGGCTCAGATGGTAAAGAATGTGTTCAATCCCTGGGTCAGGAAGATCCCCTGGAGAAGGGAATGGCAGTCAATTCCAGTATTCTTGCCTGAAAAATCTCATGGACAGAGGAGCCTATGGGTTACAGACCATGGAATCACAACACACGACTAAGCAACTAGCACTTTTACTTTCATGACTAGTTCCAACCCTTATTCTGTGCAATGGGAAACTTCATCTCAGACAATTTAGGGTTCTCTTCTGCTTGGTGGGCTGCTTTTTCTTGGTGCCATAATGCTGCATCTTAATTTTTTGGGCCTCACATGGTGCCTAGGATGGGCATGAGGCACAGAGAAAGGAAGGATAAGTTGCTAAGTCACTGTCTCTCTGTGATGGCCACATTGAAAGGTGCCTTATCATTTTCGTTCTTGATTCCTGGCTGCTATGAATTGAATTGTGATCCTCAACAACAACAACAAAATGTTTAAGTCTTAAACTGTTGGGAGCCACGTTAGGCATTACTGACAAAATGGAGGCATGGCCCCAGCCTCCTCTCCTCATTCCGCAGGCACGGACCCGGGACAAAGGAGTTAGGCCTTGTAATTCTGACTTGTTTTTTCCTCTCCTCGTCTGAGTTGACTGAAAAGGAATATTAAGGTGCTTATTGCTCTTGAGAGGAGCATGAGAAGGCACAAAGCCTATTCTTCTGCAGCTGTGCTCAGAGAATACTTCATAAAGTTAATCATTGATATTTGTTTAAGGACTTTTACAAAAGAGTGTTCCAGGATGAGCACATAGGCCTCAGCTTGAGGCCATGGGAGGGATTGCTATCTGAAGCCTATTTGTGAGGAAAATGTTTATGGCAAAGGAGTTTACTGAATTTAGGGGTTGCTGCTGCTGCTAAGTCACTTCAGTCATGTCCGACTCTGTGCGACCCCATAGACGGCAGCCCACCAGGCTCCCCCATCCCTGGGATTCTCCAGGCAAGAACACTGGAGCGGGTTGCCATTTTCTTCTCCAATCCATGAAAGTGAAATGTGAAAATGAAGTCGCTCAGTCAAGTCTGACTCTTGGCGACCCCGTGGACTGCAGCCCACCAGGCTCCTCCATCCATGGGACTTGCCAGGCAAGAGTACTGGAGTGGGGTGCCATTGCCTTCTCCGGAATTTAGGGGTTAAAAATAATTAAAATAGTTAGAAGTTAAAGATTTAAGGAATGTTGTAAAGTTAGCATATTTTACTATAGCTTATAGAAATTAGGAATTTTTAGAAACACTATAGCTAGAAGCCTTTTTAAGAGATAGTGAGCTCAGGATGTTAGGGGCAAACAGGATTTAGGAAGATAAGTAGTAAACTGAGGAATGTAGCATGAGTTACAAAGTAACCACAAGTTAACTATAGGACACATTAGAGGAAGTAGGTAATAGACGGTAAGGCTGATCCTGAGAGAATCACTGAAGCAGGAACTCTGTTTGAAGAGCAACAGTGATTTATGGACATAATAAATCTGGATGAGGGGGAACTGAAAATGTCAAACCTCTGACCTAATGCTTTTGTAAAAGTATAAAAGAGAATCTTAAAGTTGAAATAAATAGGCAGTCCAAGAAAACTGAGAGGCTGTCTCATTGCTGACACCGTTCATCTCTTCAGGTTGAATCCCTGGCTGCTAGAGCTGAACTCCGGCACTAAACCTCAGTACCTCAAATTATGACCTTATTAGGATCATTGTAGATATGACTCTTGCCCATTTTTAAAGATTTTTTTTAATGTGGACCATTGTTTAAGTCTTTATTGAATCTGTTACAATATTGCTTCTGTTTTATGTTTTGTTTTTTTGTCCTCTAGGCATGTGGGATCTTAGTTCCGCAACCAGGGATTGAAACCATACTCCCTGCCTTGGAAGGCAAAGTCTTGACCACAGGACCACCAGGGAAGTCCCTGGTGTCCTTCTAAAAAGAGAAGAGGATGGGGCTCCCCTGGTAAAGAATCCGCCTGCCAATGCAAGAGACTCAGATTTGATCCCTGGTCTGGGAAGATTCCACATGCCACTGAGCAGTTAAGCCTGAGCACTACAAGTATCTAGCCAATGCTCTAGAGCCTGGGAAGCACAACTACTGGGCCCTTATGCAACAGCTGCTCAAGCCTGCATGCCCTAGAGCTTGCGCTCCACAACAAGAGGAGCCACCACAGTGAGAAGCCCACACACTGAAGCCCACACACACACAAAAACAAAACATAAAACAGAAGCAATATTGTAACAGATTCAATAAAGACTTTAACAATGGTCCACATTAAAAAAAAATCTTAAAAAATGGGAGAGTAGCCATTAGAGAGTAGCCCCTGCTCTCCCCAGCTTGAGAAAAGCCCAAGCAGCAGTGAACACTCAGCTCAGGCAAAACATAAATAAATGTAACCATATGAAAAAGAATAGGATTGCCAAGTGTTTACAAAAAATAAATAAAAAGAGGAGAGAGAAGACACTGAGACACAAGAACATCACATAGCAAGGAGGCAGAGATTGAAGTGGTATAGCTGCAAGTCAAGGAATGCCAAGGTTTATTGCAGACAAACCACTGAAAGCTGGGAAAAGACAGTTTCTCCCCTACAAGTTTTAGAGGGATTGTGGCCCCACCAACATCTTAATTTTAGACTTCTAGCCACCAGAACTAGGAGGAAATACATTTTATTGTTTTAAGTGACCCAATTTGTGGCAAGCTTTGGAAATTAATACATTGGCCAGTGCCAGTCACTGCCAGAGCCAGCTCTACAAGCCCACTTGTTTTCTGAACCCCATCCTTTGTCCCAAATCCTCTTCTTCCAAAGCAACAGAATGGTAGCCAGGGACTTCCCAGGTGGCGCAGTGGATGGGAATCTGCCTGCCAATGCAGGGGACTTGGGTTCCATCCCAGGTCCCAGAAGATTCCATGCCACAGAGCAGCTAAGCCAGTTGGCCACAACTACTGAGCCTGTGCTCTACAGCCTGGGAGCCATGACTACTAAGCCCACATGCCGCGAGTCTGTGCTCCACAACTAGAGAAGCCACCATAATGAGAAGCCCAAGCATGGCAACAAAGAGTGGCCCCCCACTCACTGCAACTAGAGAAAGCCTGTGCAAAGCAGCAAAGACCCAGGACAGCCAAAAAATAAATAAATAAAATTATTTTAAAAAAATAAATAAAGAATGGTAGCCAGGAACATAACTGCCCAGTTAGACATTTCCCAGCCTCCCTTGCAGCTAGGTGAGGCCATGTGACTGAGTTCCCACCAATGGGGCATGAGAGGAAGTGACATATTTCACTCCCTGGCTTGAATCTTATGGATAACTCACACATTTCCTGTGTGCTTTCTTTCTCCTTCCTACTGGCTGGAACTGAGATGTAATGGTGACCTGGTGTTGATCAGAGGAATACACCAGTGCTACAGGACAGTGGGTCATAAACACGGCTATACATTAAATCTCCTGGGGAGCTTTAAAAAAAACCTATGCCCAGATCCCACTGCAGACCAACTAATTCAGATCTCTAATGGCAGGGTCAGGGATCCATATATTTTTATACCTAACCCTAAGCTTAACCCTAACTGTGAACATCAAAGACTGAGGGAAGATCTTGAAAGCAGCCAGAGAAAAAGTACCTTCCAGGTGATTTCAGTGTGTGGTCAGGATGGGAACTAATGCCTTAGGGAGGATGAAGCAAGAAGAGGAACCTGGGAACCTGAGTGATCACTGGGAACTGCCTTGCCAACCTGAACCATTCCATTGGGTGAGGGACTCTGATTTCTGCATGAAACATCACTCATATGGCATTGATATCATTCACCTTCGAAACCAGAGTAATTTTGATAAATCTAAAGACTTCATGTTAGTTTATGAGTAACTGAGACAGGGGAGCTATCTGATGTAGCAGGGCTTTACTTCAGGGCACTGGAAGAGCTCTCACTCCTTTCCCCAACCATCCTTTCCTCTTGCATTTCCCAGTTTCTCTGTCCTGCTACCTCTGTTCCATTTTCAAACATGTAACCCAATTTTCACTCCTTTGAATAATATCATTGCATTCTTAGCATAATAGATGTAATCCTCAGTGATACGAACATCATTATCCCTACATTTACAGATGGGGAAACTTAAGCCCAGAGGTGCAATGCTGCCAAGTTCCATTTGGGGCATAGACTGTGCCTTTAGTTATATTATCCTTTATTCCTTGTGAATTTTATTAACAAATTTTGTTAGCAAAATGTCACACTTACATGCTCATATGCCTGCAGAAATATTACAAGCCATACATATTAAATATGGAAACCAATGAATTTTAAACTTGAAAGGACTGTACAGCCAATTTGTTTAACTTAACTCCTTTATTTTAAGGTGAGAAAACCAAGACTGCATTCATCCACTTATCATTCATTCAATAAATGAGTATTGGTATAAACAAAGTGTCACCCTAATGAGGACTAAGTATGTGTCAGGCACTGTTGTAAACCCTTTGCAGTTATCAACTCATGAAACTCAGAAACACCCTTATGAGATACCCCTACTCACCCCATTTTTGGATAGGGAGCCGAGACACAGAAAAGTAGCATTCACAATGCTAGCAGGTGGCAAAGAAATGATTCAGTCCCAGGAGTCTTATACACAGGCACAGCACTAGATGAGTAATTTTAAATTCATACTTTTAATTTCAAAATTTTAAAAAGTCCAAAGCCATGAGAAACCGCTCTGCCCAAAAGATTGGAGAAATAATCAGCAACAGACTTGAACCCCTTTCCAAGACCCTCAGATACTGGAATTGTCAGGTACAAAGGCAACAACAGGTGAAATAGTAAAAATAAAATTAAGGATGCAGTAACAAAGATCAAACAACAAGAAAGTTGAGGGGGAAATGGAGTTTTTTAAATAAAATCTGTAAAAATAAAAAAATATAAAACTCAACTAATTAAAAGCAGCTTAAACACAACCCAAGAGAAAATGAGTGAACTGGGAGAATAGCTGAGGAAATAAACTGGACTGTAACACACACAAAAAGATAAGATATAGAATAAGAATAAGAGAAACGAAGAATAAAATGATTAAACCCAAGGCACATCTAATCAAAGACCCAGGAGGGTCAAAAACAGAAAATGGAGGAAAGGCAACACTTAATGAGATCAAGAACTACAAATTTTCTAAAACGTATAAAAAATTAATCCTCTGATTCAAGAAGCATAACATAGCCCAAACAGAATAAATAAAAAGAAATATATAGCTAAGCTTATCTTGGTGAAACTGGAGACACCAAAGACAGTGCCTGCCATGGAAGGAAGGGGATGAGAGCATGCTGGGATTTACTTACATTTGTCTTTACTAACAGTAATAATATAGCTAATATTTACATATGCTATGCCAGGCACCATTCTGAGTATTGGGTTGGCCAAAAAATTCTTTTGAGTTTCCACAAGATGTTATGGGAAAATCCAAACTAACTTTTTGACCAACCCAATATTTTATTTGTATTAATTCATTTAATCTTCAACTCTATGAAGTAGTTACTATTGTTAATCTCATTTTATAAACAAAAAAATAAAGGTCTAGAAAGACTAAGTGATGGGACCAGTGACCCACAGCCGGTAAGTAGCATAGCTGAAGTTTTAAAACTCTAGCTGAAAATCTTAAGAAAATCCATTTCCAAACATTACTTTGTGTTTATCTGCAAAGTAATTCTTTGGGGGACTAGTAAGGACATTCCTAAGACTGTGAACAAGAAAGCTAGCAAAGCAACGAGTTGCAGTTTAGTACTAAGAAGCCAAACTCTTATTGAATATAGAGGGGGAAAAAAATTTCCCTGGTTCATCTCTAGAGGCAAATGCTTTGAGAGAACATAATCCATTTGCCGCTGGGATGAAGTCAGAGCAGTTTCAATCTCAGGGTTTAATCTTTTCACCAAATGTGGGCTCTATTACAAATTTCCTTGGATAGAAATTTTCAGGATCCGGAGAACACGCCTTCCTGGTCCCTAACATACAGATGCAGAGAGCAAATATTTGTCTCCTGGGAACCTTGGCAGGGAAAAATCCAGAGAACAGCTTTTCTGCCACCAAGCCACTTGGGGAATTAAGATCATTAAACGCTAATAGCAGCTGTTAGGTGCTTGGCAAATATAGCTAATCAGCCACCCACACATGGGGAAGTATCCTAAATCCACCAAGGCTGCTAAATCCCCTGGTGACTTCAGGACTATTCATCTCCCTTCTGACCAGGTAATTAGAAAGAACTGGATAATTGCCTCCTCCAAATAGCAGAGGCAGTGATATATCACAACCTGTGATGTTACCACAGTCGTGTGGCAGGATCAAAGGTCCAAAGTGCTTCTCAGCTCAGAAACATCACAGTAAAAAAAAATAATGCAACAGCAGAGGCTGAAATTCATCCAGCTAGACTCTGTGGGAAGACTCTGATGCAGGTGCTGTGGAGGTGTCTAGAGAGGGCTCAGGGGTGCTCAGATTGAAGACTACATTTCTCTGCCTCCCCTGGAGCTGGGTGTGGCCATATGAGTAAGATCTTGCCAATGAAATGTGAGCCAAAGTGATGAGTGGCTTGTCCAAGAACTGGAATGTAGATGCGCCTATAATCCAGTCTGAATCTATCCGATGAAGACAATGCCATAAGGAATGGCAGAGCAACAAGAAGGGGAAGAAGCAGGATCCTGGAAATGATGGTGTGTGGAACAGGTCTGCCCTGACAAGACGGCTCATGAGAGACTGCCATGGGAAAGACAAACCCTGGTCTGTGCTCTCTTAAGCTACTGTACTGGGGGATCCTTGTTGTTATAGCATCTTAACCTTTACCGTAATCCAATAGGCTAGTTCATTTAATCCTCACAACCATCCAGTGAGTTGGCTACTTTTATCAGTCCCATGTTGCAGATAAAGAAAATGACACTCAGGACTTCCACTGGTCCAGTGGTTAAGAATCTGCCTGCCCATGGACCTCGCAGTTTGCTGTAAAAGGAACAGGCTTTGGTATCATCAAGCAAACACAGATTCACATCCCAGTTTTGTCTGTTACTGGCTATGTGACTTTGGGCTAGCTATTTGATTCTCTGTGTACTTTGGTTTATTCATCTGTAAAATGGGAATAATAATAATAATAATGTGAGAATTAAGGATTTAAAAAAGAAGAAGAAGAAGAATCTGCCTGCCAGTGCAGAGGACATGTGTTCAATGCATGGTCCGGGAACTAAGATTCAGCATGCCACAGGGCAACTAAGCCCGTGTGCCACAACTACTGAGTCCACGCTCTACAGACCATGCTGCAAAACAAGAGAAGCCACCGCAAGCAGAAGCCCACTCACTGCAACTAGAGAAAGCCCTTGAGCTGCAACAAAGACCCAGGCCAGCCAAAATTAATTTTTTTAATAATAATAACTAAATATATAATTTGCCCCAACTCCTGAGATCAATAAGTGGTGCAAACAGAATTGGAAGCCAGGATTATCATGCTCCGAAAGCCCATGCAGAAGGTTCTGATTTCATAAGTCCGGGGCAAAGGTGGAGTTTTCAAGTTTCTAGAAAGTTACCAGGTGGTACTGATGCTGCTAAGCCATGAATCACAATTTGTGGAGCAAGGATTTCAACCACTCCACTCCTCTGCCTCCCCTAGGATTTAGGAGCTAAACTTCCAGATCCCAGAATTCTAGTCTCAGATCTCCAAATGATAATGAAGAGCATCCTAAAAAAAATGTTTCCCTTTCTGTGCTGTTCTCCACTCCTGGATATTAGTTAGATTCATCAATTCAGGTTATTTTAATAGGCAAATTTTCTTTCGAGCATCAGATTTCTCGTAGGAAGTTGTCATGCTTCACAGAGCACGCGTGCATGGTAAGTCACTTTGGTCACGTCCAACTCTTTGCGACCCCATGGACTATAGCCTGCCAGGCTCCTCTGTCCGTGGTATTCTCCAGGCAAGCATACTGGAGTGGGTTGCCATGCCTTCTTTCAGGGCACTGTGAAGTGAAATATGATGCCACTTTCTGGAGATCTTGTGACAGCTGTCTTACCTTCTGTCTTTTCTTACTTTAGCTCTCTAACTCAAAATAACATTCATCGAGGCTGTTGGAAAAGGTGGCACAAGTCGTTATGTGCTCATTTCCCCAGGAAACATCGACTACATGAAGGTAGAAACACCCTCAGCCTGGAGGGATGTTATAATCAACAGCAAAAACCATTTCAACACCCAAAACACTTGGGAACTGTCTCCCTATGCAAATCCAGCTCCAGCTTGAAAAATCAGCACATTGCCAAAGTAAGCTAAATTCAGTTCACAAAAGAGAAATATAAATGGCCACTCCTTGTGTGGAGACATTCAATACTACTGGTAAATAAATGAAGTTTAAACCAGGTATACCATTCTTCACTGGAAAATTGGAAAAAACTAAAAAGAAATATTAACACCCAGTGCTGTTGTTGTTGTCTAGGTGGGCTTCCCAGGAGGCGCTAGTGATAAAGAACCCACCTGCCAATGAAGGAGACATAAGAGATGCAGGTTCGGTCCCTGGGTCTGGAAGATCCCCTGGTGGAGGGCTCCACTCCAGTATTCTTGCCTAGAGAATCCCACGGACAGAGAAGCCTGGGGGGCTAGAGTCCATAGGTCACAGAGAATCAGACACTACTGAAGCCACTTAGCATGCATGCTGTAGTTGGTAAGAAGAAATGAGCACTCTAATTTACTGTAAAGAGAGTACCTACCTACTGGGAATCATGTGGTTGCAGGTGACAAGATCCTGATTCAAAACTGTTTAATCGGGGACTTCCCTGGTGGTCCAATGGTTAAGACTTCACCTTTCTATGCAGAGGGTGCAGGTTCGATTCCTGATCAGAGAACTAAAAGCCCCACATGCCTCACAGCTAAAAAAAAAAAAACAAAACACAAGAGTCAGTATTGTAACCAATTTCATAAAGATTTTTAAAATGGTCCATATCAAAAAAATCTTTTTAAAAAATCATTTAATCAAAATGGGAATTGGGAGTCCAGGATTTCTTGCGGCCCCACAGGTCCCTCATGCAGGAAAGAGGTGTTTGCTGTCTCTGGGGTTCACCCCAAGCGTGGTGGACCTACACCACCTCAGCCAGGGTCAAGGGTGAGGGGTGAGGTCAGGACCCACTTGCCAAGAAGCGACACCAGGACACTGCAGACTCCAGAGGAAGCTGCCTGCGTGGAGCTCATGCCTGGCCTATCACCAGGCTCCCTCTCTAGCCACTCACGATACCGATGGGAAAACCCCCAGCAAAGGACGGCAGGACTCAGACAGAACGACGCACCACAGTCAGGAGCACGTGCTGAGGAGGATGGCCACTCCCACAGCCTGGTGCTGTACAGACCAAAGCCCTTGTTTTAGGGGAACTAGGTCCTGGGGCATAGAAGCAGCCTGCAGGGTTGTGTGCAAACACACATCTACGACCAAGGGGAAGGAAAAGTGAGTTGGAGCGTCTGCAAAACAAGGTCAGAATCAGGAGTCAGTCGAGGCCATGAGGGCTGCTGGCCAGAGGGGAGCCAGAGGGAGCTTTACTGGAATACAATATTCCACCATCATGTGGTTACTTCATCCACTATTTGCTTGCTAACCAAGAGCCATCCTGTCTGGAAGGAAAAAAATCTTCTTTTCTGCTTCTGTTTTTGGCCTCTGGTCAGATAGCAGTCCACATTCTTGTTTGTTTTCCCCAGAGCATCTGAATAAAAGGATTCCATAAAACCTGAAAGAATTCCCTACCTCAATGTGTGACTCACCGTCTAATCTGGATGATAACAGCTAGTCTTCATGTACGTGAGTTCTAGCTTCTTTACCAAATAAATGGCGAGATATTCTTTCAGGATGTTAAGATATAGAATTATTGGGTTTTCTTTCCTTTTAAATAAATTGTACTTCTTGATCACCCTTTAAAAAAGGGTGGTGGGGGGGTGGGGGAAGTGCAGAATTTTCTGGCAGTCTAGTAGTTAGGACTCCGGCTCTCACTGCTGAAAATCTGAGTTCAGACCCTGGACAGGGAACTAAGATCCCACAAGTCGCGTGGCATGGCCAAAAAATAGGGAAGGGGGGAAGTGGCAGGGATGGTTATTTATTGGTGACTCTGGGAAGTCCAAAGACGTATCAGGCTCCCAGCATGACTAGGACCAGCATTGTCAAAGTTGTCATCAGAACTCACTTTTTCTCTCAAATCTGCTGCCCACTGGAGAAGTACCACCCTCCCTCCCTCCCATAATCTAACCACGACAGCTCTGGGTAGGTGTGATGAATTTCTAGAAATGCAACGCATCTAGACCCTTTGCATGTAAAAATGCAACGTCCTGCCTCATAGGTAGAATGTATTTCCCTATTACATTGATATTGGGCTTGACCATATGACCTGCTTTGGCCAATGGAATGTTAGCAGATGTGAACAAAGGATTTAAATGTGTCTGCGTGATTTAGTGTAGCTCTTGTTATTTTGTTAGGGGAATAGCATGCACCAGAAGTTGCTTCCCTTTTCTCCTGGGTCACAGAGTGTGTGTGTGTGTGTGTGTGTGTGTGTGTGTGTGTGTGTGTGTGCATAGCAAAGTTTTATTAAAGTATAAAACTTTAGAGTGTAAAAAGTTTTATTAAAGTATAAAAGAGATAGTGAAAGCTTCTGACATAGACATCAGAAGGAGACAGAAAGAGTGCCCCTTGCTAGTTTTTAGCAAGGAGTCATTTACCTATAAGCAAGCTGCTAACTGGAGAAGGAAATGACAACCCACTCCGGTATTCTTGCCTGGAGAATCTAGGCAAGAGGAGTCTGGTGGGCTACTGTTCATAGCATCACAAAGAGTTGGACATGACTAAGTGACTAACCACAAGCTGCTAATTAGAGCAAGGAAATGCCTCAAAACTGAGAGAGTTGCACCAGGCCCCTCACCCACAACACACATTTTGAGATAGCATTGTGGACCACAGATTTGACAAATGCGGATCAGAGTAAAGACAACCCTCCCCATCTGAGCCCAACCAATCCACAACTTGAAGCAAGGTCAGCCAGCCACGCCTTGAACAGATCAATTCTGAACCAATCTTTACATGCAGACACATAAGCATAAGAATAAAAGTTTGTTTCAGAGAATGAAATAATGCCATTTGCAGAACATGCATGAACTTAGAGATTGTCATACTAAGTGAAATCAAGAGAAAGATATCATATGATATCACTTATACGTGGAATATAAAATTTGACACAAATGAAGTTATACACAAAACTGAAACAGACATATGGATGCAGTGGGGGAGGAATAGACTGGGAGTTTGGGATTAGCAGATAGAAATTTATATGCAGAATGGATAAACAACGAAGTCTTACTATTTAGCACAGGGAACTATATTCAATATCCTATGATAGATTACAATGGAAAAGAATATGAAAAAAAATACATGTATATTTAGGTATATCTGAACCACTGAGCTATATAGCAGTGTATGTGTGTTAGTCACTCGGTCGTGTCCAACTCTATGTGACCCCACAGAATGTAGGCCAACAGGCTCCTCTGTTCATGGGATTCTCCAGGCAAGAATACCAGAGTGGGTAGCCATTCCCATCTACAGGGGATCTTCCTGACTCAGGGATCAAACCTGGATCTCCTGCATTGCCAGGCAGATTCTTTACCATCTGAGTCACCAGGGAAGCTCGCTATACAGCAGAAATTAACACAATGGTGTCCATCAACTATACTTCAATAAAAGACATTCTTTAAAAAAATAATGAACACTTACTTGGAATAAGCCACTAAGTTTTGGGCAGCTTGTTATATTGCATCATGGTACTAATAGCTGATTGATACAAAAAGTATGGCTTCAGCATCCAGGAGCCACATGGCAACTGAGTCATTATCCACAACCACCTACCTTTCAATTGCAAGAGTATTATTCATCATCTGCACCCACAGCTGATACCAGCAAAAGAAACAAAACCTCATTTTTAAATGCACCAAAAGAGAAAGTAAAAAGTATATGGCTACACTTATCAACAGTACCCCAGAGTTCACTTTGCAAATTTAGGAACTAATTCATTGTTGCAGCCTACTGCCTGTAATTCAGTGGTTTATAATTTCTGGAGTCACAGTTCCTTTGGAAATCTGAGAGCTATGATTCCTTCCTTTCAAAAGGTACATCTTTTCACATAAACATTCTTTATTTTAATGCAATGGAAACTAATTTCCTTCATGGTATAAAAAAAGAACAGTATAACACCATAAGTCTTTCTCATCTACTTTTACAGGCAAATATTTTTTATTAAAGAATAGTTGATTTACAATGTTGTGCTACTCTCCAATGTACAGCAAAGTGATTCAGTTATACACATATATATTCTTTTAAAGATTATTTTCCATTATAGGTTATTACAAGATATTAAATATAGTTCCCTGTGCTAATATAGTAGGACCTGTTGGTTATCTATTTTATATAAAGTAATGTGTATCTGTTAATCCCAAACTCCTAATTTTTCCTCCCCACCCCCCACTTTCTCCTTTGGTAACCATAAATTTATTTTCTGTGTCTGTGTTCACAGGCAAGTATTAATGAATGCTTCCTAAAATGTTTTGAAATTAATTCCAAACTGAGCAGTACAGTGACTATATAACCACTAAAGAATTACTTTTTCACACAGAACCTCACTATCTTTATCCATAAAATGCCAATTGTTAATAGCACCTACCTTGCAGGTTTGTCGTGAGTGATAAATGAATTAATAACAAGTAAAGTGCTTATCGCAGTACCAGGACATATGTTCTTTATTGCAACTCTTTTGAGTCAGAATTTTCAGTACTCATTACTCTCAAATTAAAAGTTGGAATGGAACAATGGATAACCAACAAGGACCTACTGTATAGCACTGGGAACTCTACTCAATATTCTGTGATGAACTTAATGAGAAAAGAATCCAAAAAAGAATGGAGATATGTATATATCTATAGATAGATAGACAGATAGATAGATATGTATATGCATAGCTGAATCATTTTGCTTTTCACCTGAAACTAACACAACATTGTAAAGCAAATATACTCCAAAAAATATATTTTAAAAAACATAAAAATAAATAAAATTGGAGTGGGGACTTCCCTGGTGGTCCAGTGATTAAGAATCTGCCTCGCATTTCAGGGGAGACAGGTTCGATCCCTTATCAGAGAACTAAGGTCCCGCTTGCTACAGAACAACTAAGCCTGCACACCCTGGAGCTCATGTGCCACAATTACCGGAGCCCACAGGCTCTGGAGTCTGCTTCTCTGTCCCTGGGATTTTCCAGGCAAGAATACTGGAGTGGGTTGCCATTTCCTCCTCCAGGGGATCTTTCCAACCCATGAATCAAACCCACATCTCCTGTATCTCCTGCATTGCAAGAGGATCCTTTACCCTCTGAGCCATCAGGGAAGCCCAAAGACCAGGAATCAAACCCAGATCCCTGCAGTGACAGCCCAGAGTGCCAACCAATGGACCACCAGGGAATTCCCCAAGTTTCACTCTCTTAATAGGGTCTTTTGATGAAGAGAATTTCTTAATCTTAATGAAGTCTAATTTGTCAGTATTTTCTTTGATGTTTAGTGTCTTTGGGGTCTAATTCAGCTTTTTATTCAAACCAAATAATAAACCTTCTCATTGAAATTTACAAAAACACATTCAAATTTTAATTTTATTAGCGAAATTTCAGAAGCTTCAGAAGCATTTATTGACTTTTGCCTGAAATGTGAGGGAGACATTTTCTGTCATTAATTATTTCTCTGTAATGAAAATAAGAATCTGCAACTCATGTTGATGACACCTTCCTAAAAGATTTTCAAAGGCAATTTGGGTCATATGTGATGTTTAATTTTTTTACTGCCTTCAGAACCTGTGCTGTGCTCAGTCACTCGTCATGTCCAGCACTTTTCGATCTTATGGACTGTAGCCAACTGTAGGCTCCTCTGTCCAGGGAATTTTACAGGCAAGAATACTGGAGTGGCCGTTCCCTACTCCAAGGGATATTCCTGACCAAGGGATCAAAACTGTGCTTCTCATGTCTCTTGCATTGACAGGCAGATTTTTTTTTAATACCAGTGCCACCTGAGAAGCCCTTCAGAACCTAAGCCCTGTATAAGGTGCAACTCCACGGTAAGAACAAACTGTGGTTCCCCACATATCCCATGTGCTTTTCTACATTTCCCAACATCCCTTGCAGTTTGACTAGGGTCATGTGACTAGTTTTGGCCAATGGACTGTGAGCAGAAATGATGCAAGTCATTTTCAGACTGAAGCAGTTAAGAACTGGTGTTTCTCCTCTGACAGCCTTGGAAGCCATATGTTCCATTGGAAGCCATTTGGTGCAGCTACAAGATGGAAGAGAGTTGCTTAACGTACTTCAACAGCACAAAAGTGAGAAATAAACATTTACTGTGTTAAGCCACGGAGACTTCAGGGCTTGCCTATTGTAGCAGCTGCATTGCTTAATCTAACTAATACCTAAGGAGAATTAGAATTCCCATTAATAGAAACTACCAAAGCTCTGCAAGTTTGTCCCAGCAGTTTCTGTGTCATCAACTCAGAATTGGGCTTCCCTTTGGCAAAGTTCTGCATCACTGATTTCTTAGGTCAGATTTTCCCAGAAGCAAAACCTGAAACAAAGATTCAGGTTGGGTCTTCTCCAGCAGTTAAGACTCTGCACTCCCAATGCAGGGGGCCTGGGTTCAGTCCCTGGTCAGGGAACTAGATCCCGTGTCTGTAACTAAGCCTTGATGCAGCCAAATTACCCAATAAATAAACATTCAGGTGCAAGTGACTTATTACAAATCACTCACAGGATAACCATTAAGGGAGTATGAGAAGTAAAACAGTGGAAGGAAGAAGCCACCTGAGTTTGATGTCAGGTGAAGTCCCAAATTCAGACTTGTCAAGCAGGGAGTTCTAGGACATAAATTATACTCCCAGGCAAAGGAGCCTGAGTTTGGGGTTTTGTTGTTAATTTTTGTTTATTTATTTTTTGGCTGTGCTGGGTCTTCGTTGTTGTGCAAGGGTTTTCTCTAGTTGTGGCAAGTGGGTGGGGGCTACTCTCTAGGTGTGCAGTGCACGGCCTCTCATTGCAATGGCTTCCCTTGTACAGCAGAGGCTCTAGGGTGCTCAGGCTTCAGCAGTTGCAGCTTACAGATGCCAAAGCTCGGGCTCAGTAGTTGTGGCACATGGGCTTAGTTATTCCTCAGCATATGGAATACTCGTGGACCAGGGATTGAGCCTGCATCCCCTGCATTGGCAGATGGATTCTTAACCACTGGACCACCAGAGAAGTCCAGGAGCCTGTTTTTTCAACCCTTTAGTACCACAGACTGAGTGGCTTAAACAAAAGAAATTTCTTTCTCACAATTTTGGAGGCGGGAAGTCCAAGATCAAGGTGCCAAGAGTTGTCCAGTTGCTCATCTGTGTCCAACTCTTTGTGACCCCATGAACTGCAGCACACCAGGCTTCCCTGTCCTTCACTGTCTCCCTGAATTTGCTCAAATTCATGTCCACTGAGTCGGTTATGCCATCCAACCATCTCATTCTCTTTCACTCCCTTCACCTCCAGCCCTTGATCTTTTCCAGCATCAGAGTCTTTTTCCAATGAGCCGGCTCTTTGTATCAGGTGGCCAAAGTATTAGCGCTTTAGCTTCAGCATCAGTCCTTCCAATGAATAGTTAGGGTCGATTTCCTTTAGGATTGACTGGTTTGATGTCCTTGCTGTCCAAGGGACTCACAAGAATCCTCTCCAAAGCCACAATTTGAAAGCATCAATTCTTCAGCCCTCAGCCCTCCTTTATGGTCAACCCTAACTTCTGTACTTGACTACTGAAAAAAACCATAGCTTTGACTATATGGACCTTTGTCAGCAAAGTGATGCCTCTGCTTTTTAAGATGCTGTCTAGGTTTGTCATTGCTTTTCTTCAAAGGAACAAGTGTCTTTTAGTTTCATGACTGCAGTCACCGTCTGCAGTGATTTTTGAGCCCAAGAATATAAAGGGTGTCACTGTTTCCATTTTTCCCCATCTATTTGCCATGAAGTGATGGAACTGGATGCCATGATCTTCGTCTTTTGAATGTTGAGTTTTAAGCCCGCTTTTTCACTCTCCTCTTTCACCCTCAGTGGATGTCACAGAATGGTTGCAAATAGCCACCTTCTCACTGTGTACTCATGTGGCCTTTCCTCAGTGCATGTGTGAAGAGCAAGCTATCTGATACCACCTCCTCTTCTTTTTAAAAAGTATTTATTTATTTGTTTGCACTGGGTCTTAGTTGGGGCATTTGGTATTTTTAGTTTTAGTATGTGCGATCTAGTTCCCTGACCAGAGATAGAACCTGGGCCCCCTGCATTGGAAGCATGGAGTCTTAGCCACTGACCACCAAGGAAGACCCTCCTCCTCTTCCTATAATGACGCAAATCCTATCTGATCAGGGCCCCACCATTAATACTACATTTAACCTTAATTTCCTCATAAGGTCTCCATCTCCAAATGTATTCATATTGGGGGTTACGGCTTCAATATATAAATTCAGGGATGGAGAGGGTACAAACTTTTGGTCCCACAACAGACTCCTAAACCATCAGTAGCTGGACACCAGGATGGGGAAGTGAGATAAACTCTCAGGCACTTATGGTCCTCCAGTATGAGCAGGGTGGCTCCAGAGCTAACAAGCAACCCTCTGAAGGCCACAGGTGTGAGCAAGTAGCAGGTAAGCTTGAAGAAGCTGGGTGATGTGTACACAGAGCTGGAGTCTGGGTCTGGTTGTCAAAAACACTTCAAGATACTCCACTGCTGTATCAGTAAGAGATGACGTGCATCTGTTTTAATGGAGGAATTGAATTATAATTGTATATCTGCAGATTTCTGACCCTGCACACCAGGCTGAAGAAGTCTTCTGCTAGACTTGGAAATTTCCACAGAGTTAGCCTCCAATCTCCTCTCACAGCCTGGCAGTTTGATCAAAAGACTTCCTGGGTTTTTCACAAAATCCATAATGGTAAACACAGGGCTTTGATTTCCTCCTTGTTCAGATGATTCCAAACTATTGCTGAGCCCTGGTTGATTTCCCTGTCAGTGAGATCACTGATCTGACAGTGAGAAGAAAAAAAACAGAAACTTCCATCCAGAGCCCAATCAAGCATCTGTCTTAAAAGCATTTGCCTTGAAATCCAGCCAACTTTAGTGCAGTAAAAAAAGAATCCATTTTCTGCTTCTATTTCTTGACCAACTCCTAGCAGAGGCAGTGACTCAAGTCCTGGGCTCTGTGGACGTCAGTGGTTGGCACGGGAGCAATGATGTGCTTATCAGCGGGTTGGCAGTGCCTACAGAGAGGCTGTGAATCAGGAGGGCACGAGCCACTCCATAATCTCCAAAGCAGCCAAGCCAGGTGTGCTGTCAAGCATCACAGATGCTCCTGAGCTAGAAGACTGAGAGATTGCTTCCAGTCGGAGTTTATGTTTGTTAGGAAAATTGTTCAACCTTTCACAGATATCGAAGGCCTTGTCAATTCCAAAGTGGGGTCAGAAAATGGAAATTCTTCTTGGATGGGGTCCATGAGCACATATCTGTGCATTTTCTCTTTGCACTCAGAAATGTCTGTGGTTCCATCCAGTTGCACACAGAAGAGAGATGGGAAGCTGTCCGCTCCTCCATAACCTGCTTCAAAAACATTAAAAGAATGATTAGCAGTCCTGGGCTGATGGCAAACACAATTCTTTGGTTTTCTTCCCCTGCGTCAAATCACAAAGCAATTCAGCTCTTTCTAGGAGGCATGGCTTTACTGGAGTCCTGGTCCATGTGCCATAGGAGATGTCAAGACAATGTCTTTATTGGGGCAATGCCAACTCCTTGTAAAGTTTTGTTTTTCAAAATTGTGCTTTTGGGACTTCCTTGTTGGTTCAGGGGTTAAGAATCTGCCTTGCAGGCCAGGGAACAAAGGTTCGATCCCTGGTCGGGGAAGATCCTACATGTTGCAGAGCAACTAAGCCTGCACACCACAACTACTGAGCCCGCAGGCCACAACAAGGGAGTCCTCACACCACAGCCAAAGATCCCGCAAGAAGCAACGAATATCCTTTGTGCCACAATTAATACTGAGGCATCCAAATTAATTAATTAATTTAAAAATGCTAAAAAATAAAATGTGCTTTCTACACACACACACACACACAAGTGCAAGTTGGATAGACTTAATATATTCAATCTACTTGGAAAGCATCTTAATTTTAATTGCCCCAGAAGCTGAGACAAAGATTTGAGAATAAATCCACTGTTTAGAAAGTAGTTCCAGAAAGTATCAGTAGATTATAGAGATGAAAGACAAGATTGACAGTAAATGATGTATTGGTGAGAGAGTTACTGCCGTGAGTTACTAGAGCTTAATCCCTCTGGAAGTCTGGCAGCCAGGGTAGAATTGAAGGGTGAAAGAGCTGGGGTATTGACCCACCAACTCCTGTCAGTCATTTGTAGAAGGCTGCTCTCAGTGGGGACTTTGCTAAGCACTTCTGGCTGCCACTGTGAAGACAAAACGGACTCTGTTTGCAAGAGAAAGCTGCTGATCAAAGAGATACCAGTCCTGGTAGCTGGAAATGGAGACAGTGTTCACTAGAGTGTCAGGGAAGGGGGGAAACCCTCAAGCTTCAGGGGGTGAGAATCTAGCCACATAAGCAACACTAAGCTTTTGTGACCCATCACTTGAATGATGAATAGAAAGCCAAAATGGGCCCGGCGTGGTTAACTTATAGGAGGAGAAAAAAAGCCCTTCTTTTTTCAGTTGTGGTTCAAAATGCATAACATAAGAATTACCATCATAACCATTTTTAGGTGAGCATCTTAGTGGGCTGCCCTGGTGGCTCAGACAGGAAAGAATCTGCCTGCAATGCAGGAGACCTGGGTTCCATCCCTGGGTCAGGAAGATCCCCCAGAGAAGGGAAAGGCTGCCCACTCCAGTATTCTGGCCTGGAGAATTCCATGGACAAAGGAGTCTGGTGGGCTACAGTCCATGGAGTCACAAAGAGTCAAACACAATTTAGAGACTAACACTCTCAGTGCATTAAATACATTCAGACTTTGTGTAACCACCATCCATCCCCAGAATACTTTTCATCTTATAAAACTGAAACTCTATACCCATTAAACACTGACTTCTCAGCCTCTGGCATCCAGCATTCTATTTTATGTCTCTGTGAATTTGACTTCTCTAGGGACCTCAAGTAAGTGGAATGATATGGTACTTATCCTTTTGTGACTGGCTCACTTGAAGTATAATGTCCTCAAGAGTCATCCATGCTGTAGCACACCTTTCAAGACTTCATTTCTTCTTAAGGCTGAATAATATCCCATCGTATGGACAATACTGGACTTCTCAGGTGACGCTAGTGGTAAAGCATCTGCCTGCCAATGCAGGAGATGTAAGAGACTGGATTCGATTCCTGGATCAGAAAAATGCCCTGGAGAAGGAAATGGCAACCCACTCCAGTATTTTCGCCTGAGAAATTCCATGGACAGAGGAGTCTAGCAGGCTACAGTCCACGGGGCTGCAAAGAGTCGGACACGACTGAGCATCTGAGCTCATGGATATGCTACATATTGTTTACTCATTCCTCCGATGAGGGACACTTGGGCTGCTTCCACCTCATGGCAATTGTGAAGAATCCTGCTATGAATATCTAGCACACGTTTTGTGGAGGAAGAACACCAGCAGGATTCTGAAATCCAGCACTACATCGATGCTGAGGCCATACTTCCCACAGGCTGCCCCCACCAGGGACTGAGCAGGGCAAGGACACTGAGGCAGGCCATGTCCCGGGGGACTAGAACTCCTTTGGAATAAGCAAATGAGCCCAGTGACCGGGTCAGATCCCTCAGAGCTACCCTGCAGTCTAATCCGATTCCATATCGGGACTTCCCTGGTGGTCCAGTCGTTAAGACTCGGCTCTTGCACTGCAAGGGGTGTGAGTTTGATTCCTGGTGAAGAAACTAAGATCCCATATGCTGCATGTTGGTCAGTCGATCGACTCTTTGCAACCCCGAGGACGCAGTACGCCAGGCCTCCCTGTCCCTCACCATCTCTTGGAGTTTGCCCAAGTTCATGTGCTTTGCATTGGTGATGCCATCCAGCCACCTCATCCTCTGATGCCCTCTTTTACTGCTCCCAGTCTCTCCCAGTATCAGGGTCTTTTCCAATGAGTCAGCTCTTCACATCAGAGGACCAAAATACTGGAGCTTCAGCTTCAGCATCAGTCCTTCCAGTGAATATTCAGGGTGGATCTCCCTTAAGATTGACTGGTTTGATCTCCTTGCAATCCAAGGGACTTTCAAGAGTCTTCTCCAGCATCACAGTTTGAAGGCATTAATTCTTTGGCAGTCAACCTTGTTAACAGTCCAACTCTCACAACCATATGTGACCACTGGGAAGACCATAGCTTTGACTGTACCAACCATTGTCAGCAGAGTAATGCCTCTGTTTTCAACACACTGTCTGGGCTTGTCATACTGTATGGTACAGCCTAAAATAATTTTTAAAAAAAAGAAAGAAGATAACCCAGAGAGACACATATAGAGAAGAAGACCACACGATAATAGAAGATTGGAATGATGCAGCTAAAGGCCAAGAAATGCCAAGGACTGCTGGAAACTGCCGGAATCTGGGAGAGGCAAGATGTGGATTCTCCCTCAGAGCCTCCAGAAGAAACCAGCGCCACCGATACCTTGATTTTGGACCCCTAGCCTCCAGAACTTACAGCTTTCTGGTTTTGAAGCCCCTATGGTCACTTGTTGGGCTGCCCTGGTGGCTCAGACTGTAAAGAATCTGCCTGAAGTGCAGGAGACCCAGCTTTGACCCCTAGGTCAGAAAGATCCCCTGGAGAAGAAATGGCAACCCCCTCCAATATTCTTGCCTAGAGAATACCAAGGACAGAGAAGCCTGGTGGGGTACAGTCCATGGGGTCACAAAAGAGTCAGACATGACTGAGCAAAGGAGCATACACGGTCAATTGTTATGGCCGCCTTAGGGAACCAAAACAGTCAGAGTTGAAGGCAGTGGTTGGTATAAAAGGGAACTGATTCCAAGTGACCTTCAAGGCAGTAGGCGCACCATCAGCATCTGCTATGGTAGAATCTTTTTATCTCTGGAAATGTCTTGCAAATGCAACCAAGAAATTATGAGGGTTGGGACTTTCCTGGTGGCTCAGTGGTTAAGAATCCACCTGCCAATGAAGGGGATGCAGGTTCGATCCCTAGTCTGAGAAGAATCCACATGCCTCAGAGCAACAAAGCCTGTGCACCACAAATGTCAGTGCCCATGCGCTCTAGAGCCCGAGCTCCACAGCAGAAGCCAGCACAACGAGAAGCCCAAGCTCTGCAACTAAGAGTAGCCCCTCCTCGCCGCCAATAGAGAAAGCCCACGCACAGCAAGGAAGACCCAGTGCAGCCCAAAATTAAATAAATAAATAATTTTTTAAAAAAAATTAGGAAGGCGACAGCACCTCCTTCCCTTGGGGAGCTGACGTTGGCTATACTTCTGGCTACCTCTCATTTAACCTGCCATCTTCCTATGATCATCTTGCTCTCCCTTTCAGGGGGAAGTTCCCCACTGAGAATAAATAGTCTTAACATAAGGACTGTTCCAACACTAGCCTCCCCATCCGGGACAGGCATGGGAGCGGAGCCATGCTTGGCCAACCTAAGTCTCATTGTTTTGACTTCTGAGTGAATGGTCCAGGGTGATTTGAAGTGTCTGAGGACAGGGCAGGGGTAGTACATGGCCAGAGCTGCCCACCAGCTCTGTGACCTTGGCTCTGAATCCTCTTGCCGGCCCCTAAGAAGGAAGGCTCATCTAAGACAGATATGCTGAGGGTGAACTTCCCTGTGAACTTTCTCTTCAGCATGAAAGTTCACAGATGTCCTGTAATAACACAAGAGTGATCAGGAGAAGGAATGTCCTGAGCCCCACCAGGATTTCTCCTCTCCCCACAACATGAAAGTATTAGCTGGGTGTGTGCGTGCTAAGTTACTTCAGTCATGTCTGACTCTTCGACACCCTATGGACTGTAGCCCACCAGCCTCCTCTGTCCATGGGATTCTCCAGGCAAATAGTGGAGTGAGTTGCCATGCCCTCCTCCGGGGGATCTTCCTGACCCAGATATTAAACTCACATCTCATGTCTCCTGCATTGGCAGGCGGGTTCTTTACCACTGGGAAGCGCTACTTGGGAAGGCCATTAGCTGGTTAGAAAGAAGAAATCTGGATAGAGCTGTGCTCGCAGAGCTGGGCAAAGCTGCTGCACACTGTCTCTGGGGCCACAGTCTCCAGGTGACTGGGAGATTCTAAGGAAACTTCAAGATACCAATATTAGCATTTCTCAGCCCTTCACTCTCCACCTGGGTTCTAAATTCCTTCTGCCATGGAAAGTAATTGTCTTTGCTCAGGCTCCCCCAGAAGCACATACTGACCCCAAGTCTCCTGCATGAGTCATTTGTTTGGGAGGTGACCCCAGGAAACACCAGTAGGGGTTTAGGGATGTGATAAAGACAAGGGAGGGTGCCCCATACTGGTGCTACAGATAACCAGGTTTTCCTCTATGGCCCCAAATGGCTAGGGAACTCTAGGAGACTGCATAGGACATGCCCCTCAGAGTCGTCCCACCTGAGGGCAGGGGAGCTGGGGTATTGATCCACGAGTTCCCATCAGTTGTTGGCTGATTGCTGCTGGTCGTGGCAGGGGTGGGGATATAGCTGTTCGATGTCCATTCCCAGGCACTTCTAACCTACTGTGCAGGCTTTGGCAACTTTAGAGAAGCCTGTTGAGCAAAAAGATGCAAACAGCAGCAGCTGGGAGTATCTACCAAAGGTTACAGTTGTGCAACATTAGCATTAGCAATTCACAACCCTCATGGTGCCCACTAGACCCCCCAGAGGTCCCTCAGTTTCTCCCCTTTCTCCAAGAATATTTCTACAACTTTCAGTCCATTCTCTGAGCCTCTGATACTATTTCCACAAAACTCATCTTTTAAATGTGTTAACAATATGAACAGAATCTGTTTCTTTTGCATGCCTGCAGACAAAAACCCTGACTGAGGGACTTCCCTGGTGGTCCAGTGGCTAAGAGTCTGTGCTCCCAATGCAGGGGCCCTGAGTTCAATTCCTGGTCAGGGAAATAGAGCCCACATGTCATAACTAAGAGTTCTCATGCTGTAACTAAAGATATCGCATGCTGCAACAAAGATGGAAGATCCCACATGCCACAATTAAGACCCAGTGCAACCAATAAATAAAATTTTAAAAAAAATTTCAGCTGTGACTGTTCCCCTTTACTACATTGTTTTTCTCCATATCAATTAACAAAACTGGAGTAGTTTATGGATTTGCCTGGTGCTTTCCTCATTAAGACTCCACCCTTCAAATGCAAGAGATATAGTTTCAATCCCTGGTCGGGGAACTAAGATCCCATATGCCATATGGTGTGGCCAAAAAAATATTGTAAAAACTATATAGTTTCCTTTTTTACTTTATTGACTGACTCCCAGACGAGGTCTAGTCCCATGAAGGCAGGAACTTTGATCGATTTCAGTAGTTGCTGCTGTAACACCAGTACCTAGCACAGCACCTGCTACAGAATTGAATGAATGAACTGATTCGTATGTTTCATGAATTATGGAATATTTACTCTTCAGCAGTTGATAGTGAAAGCCTAGAGCCTATGCAGAGTCTTAAAGGTTTCTCTGATTTGACCCTGAAGCGCTGCATTTCTTTGCATCCCCAGCAGAGTGAGAAATCTGCCTAGCATTCACCATCCAGTATTGGGGAAAACCGTATCTCGTGACCCTCTACTTCTCAGATTTGAAACATTCACAGGACTGAACATCTCCAGGCAGGGGTCACACCCCTAGTTTTGAGCCACCAGAAAGGAATGCTCCTCCCTGGAGGTGACTCTTGGTCACATTTTTCCTTCACCCTCTCCTCTGTCCTAAAAATAATCAAGATGCTGGAAGCTGTTGAGTCTGCATTGAGCTATTTTTAACCTTGGGATCTAGGCTGTGATCAGGCTAGACTTAGCTGCAGTGAAAACATATCGATGGGTATGTCTCACCTCAGAAATGATTTTGAACATCTTTATAATGTGCAAGTAATAATGCCTGACTTAGCAGAGGTTATAAACTGAGAGTTATTGAGGAAACAGCAGAAGAATGAGTAAAATGCAAGAATTCATTCATTCAGCGCCAGTTCTTTTCTGGGTAATGGGGATACAGAAAGGAACAAAGCAGACAATCTGTGCCTTGGATATAAACAAGGTGAGCTTAGACTATCTACTTGGGTCAGAAAGCAAGGAAGGGGCATTTAAAGACAAAGTTTTGTCAAAAAATACACAAACTAGCTTGAAGGACCTCCCACTGGTCAAAACTGGGATAAGATCTTACTCTGTCAGCCAAAAATCCCATGTTATAAAAACCTTGCTTACAGACGTTCAGTGCAATTTCTTACAGCTCTGACCAGAGCAATTAAATAAACAGACTGTCTGGAGGTTTCACACAACGAGAATAAATAGCCAAGCACCAAGGATTTTTGAAAAGCAATATGGTACATTATTTCCTCTAAGATAGTCACATTGAGCCACAGATTAATCAAACACAGAGCATAGTACCCTAAAAAGTATTCTGCTGTCAGGAAGTGTCACTTCTGATTGACTTTTCCTACTTTGGAATAGTAAGTAGGGACTGTCCATTTCTAGATCCTTTCTGAGTCACTGTTCTGTGTGCTTCAGGTCCATTATTTCACAGGATCCCAGCCAGTACCCAACAAGTCAGGTTCTGATTACCAGTGTTTCCTAGAAGAGGCAACTGGACATCCAGGCCCTTTGTAGCACATTTTAGTAAAAGAGGAGGAGAAGGAGGAAGTCAGTAGTAAACTTTTTCCCTTTCAGTATGTGAATAAGTCCATCTATCAGTTAGAATTCAATTCTGCTGCACAGACCAGAAAATTGAAATAATAGTGGGTTAAACAAGAAAAAGATATTTTTTTTCTCTCATGTAGGTGTACAAAGGTAGGAATTCACAGTTTTAGGGCAGTTGCTCAGTTATCAGGGACCTAAGGGTCTTTTAACTTTTTGCTTTTTCATCCTTGGCTTCCAACCTCATGGCCACAAAATGGGTGCTACATCTCCAGCCATCATATCCATACTCCATGCAATGTTAAGAGGCAAAGGGCTGGGGAATATGTGCCAAATGAGTCATCATCGTTTAAGAGTTTACTAGAAGCTCTCCCCTCAATAACCTTCATTTGTATTTCATGAGGTCACTGCTACCTGCATTAAAGGTGAGGAAATGTGTTTTTAGCTGAGCACATTGTCATTCTCTATGAAAATGGGGAGCTCTGTTAGAACAAAGAATAGAGGATTTTTACTGAGGATGTAACAAGCAAGCAATCTCTGCCACAATAAGCAGGCTCCATTTCCCTTCTGATTTTTATTTCTTACACAGGATTTCTGGCCCATGCCCTCTTGCCTTTACCCTTCAGTGCATAGTAGCCTATCTTCCAACTGCCAGAATATGGAGGCTTTTGTTTGTTGCTGAATCTTGTTTTGCCATGCACAAACCGCAGAATTAATACCCTGGGGAGCAGCCCTCAACCAGTACCTGACAGGAGTTGGTGGGTAAATACCTCTGCTCTCTCGCCCTTCAGTGGGACACTTCTGAAAGGCTCATGCCTTCAGCTATCTCCCAGAGGTCCCCAGCAGAATTAAACTCCAGTTGCTGCAGCAGGAAAATACATGAAACACACCCTTCACTGTCTTCCTTACCGTCCTCTCCCCTCCACTGATGTTTCTGGAGGTCACCTCCCAGAAACTATTTGACCTCAAATCGTTGTCTCAGGATCTGCTTTGAGAGGAACTCAAACTAGAAAAAAAAAAAAAGACAGGAAGGAAGGAAGGAAGGGAAAGGGAAGGTGGGGCAGGGAAGGAAGAAGGAAGGGGGAAAGGAAGAAAGAAGATGGAATGAAAGAAAAGAAAAGAAATGGGGAAAGACTAATATCCTTAATCCCATCACACTAATATTACAACTCCTTTTGGGCAGACTTCCTAGCAGATGGCTGTGCTTGGTTTGCGGCATTCTTCCATGTGCTTCGTTTGTGTGTTTGCTTGTTTCCCTGGTGGTGGTAAAGATGAGGATCTTGTGATTAAATCCTTGCAGAAGAGGACAAGCTCTAAAACCCAGTTGTGTTTAATCTTTTAATGTTGAAATAATTCTAGATGGCCAGGAAGTTGTAAAGAAATGTACAAGGAGTTTCCACACACTCTTCACTCTCCTCCCATAAGGCTAATATCTTGCATACCTATAACGCAATATCAAAATAAGAAATTGATGATGGTACAAGTCACAGAGCTTATTCAGATTTCATCAGTGACCTGTGCATTCATGAATATGTGTGTGCGTGTGTCTGTCTTTGTACGTGTGTAGCTGTATGTAAAACTACCATGCATAGCTTTGTGTAACCACCAGCCACAGCTAAGAAAGTCTACTGTACCATCACCACAAGACTCTCTTTCTGCCCTTTTACAGCCACTAATCTGTTCTCCATATCTGTAATTACGCTATTTCATTAATGTTATATTAATGGAATCACACAAAATGTATCCTCTGAAGCTGACTTTTTTCATTCACATAATTTCCTTGGAGTTCATCCGAGTTGCCGCATGCACCAATAGTTCATATTTTTTATTGTCGAGTAGTATTTCATAGTATGAGTGTCCCGTAATTTGTTTATCCATTCACCCACCAAAAGACCTCTGGGTAGTTTTTGGTCTTTGATTATTACAAATAAAGATGCTGTGAACATTCATGTGCAAGTTTCTGCATGAAAGTTAAGTTTTCGTTTCTCTTAGGTATATGCCCACAAGCATAATTGCTGGGCTATATGCTAAGTCTACTTTTAGTTTTAAAAGGAACTGCCAAACCTTCTCCAGAGTTGTCTTATCATTTTATGTTCCCTCCAGAGATGAATGAGAGATTCCATTCCTCCACAGCCTCTGACCACCTACATTTGACTCTTAGATCTGCAATTTCAGCTTATAGGTGGAATCTAAAAAATAAAGCTAACTAGTTCAGTTCAGGTCAGTCGCTCAGTTGTGCCCGACTCTTTGCGATCCCATGAATCGCAGCACGCCAGGCCTCCCTGTCCATCACCAACTCCTGGAGTTCACTCAAACTCACGTCCATCAAGTCGGTGATGCCATCCAGCCATCTCATCCTCTGTCATCCCCTTCTCCTCCTGCCCCCAATCCCTCCCAGGATCAGAGTCTTTTCCAGTGAGTCAACTCTTCGCATGAGGTGGCCAAAATACTGGAGTTTCAGCTTTAGCATCATTCCTTCCAAAGAATACCCAGGGCTGATCTCCTTCAGAATGGACTGGTTGGATCTCCTTGCAGTCCAAGGGACTCTCAAGAGTCTTCTCCAACAGCACAGTTCAAAAGCATCAATTCTTCGGTGCTCAGCCTTCTTCACAGTCCAGGGGCTACCACAAAAAAGAAACAGTCTCACAGCTATAGAAAGCAAACTAGCTGTTACCAGTGGGAAGAGGAAAGTGGTGATAGGGAAGACAGGACTAGAGAATAAAGAGGGACACACTATTATGTATGAAATACATAAGCTATAAGGATATAAAATGCAACACAGAGAACATAGCCAATACTTAATAATAAGTATAAATAAACTATAACTTATAAAAGTTGTGAATCACTATACTGTACACCTGAAACATATAATATTATACATCAACTATACAGACAGTAACGGAGAAGGCAGTGGCATCCCACTCCAGTACTCTTGCGTGGAAAATCCCATGGATGGAGGAGCCTGGTAGGCTGCAGTCCATGGGGTCGCTACGAGTCAGACATGACTGAGAGACTTCACTTTCACTTTTAACTTTCATGCTTTGGAGAAGGAAATGGAGACCCACTCCAGTGTTCTTGCCTGGAGGATCCCAGGGATGGGGGAGCCTGGTGGGCTGCCATCTATGGGGTCGCACAGATTCGGACACGACTGAAGTGACTTAGCAGCATACAGACAGTAAAGCATATCTGCCTGCAGTGAGAGAGACCCGGGTTCGATCCCTGGGTCGATCCCCTGGAGAAGGAATGGCAACCCACTCCAGTACTCTTGCCTGGAAAATTCCATGGATGGAGGAGCCTGGTAGACTATAGTCCATGGGGTCGCAAAGAGTCGGACACGACTGAGCAACTTCACTTTCACATACTGCAATTATTAATGTTTTCCATTGTGTATCTTTTCGATATTTATTTATTTGGCAGTACCAGGTCTTAGTTGCTGCACCCAGGATCTTCAATTGCAGCATGTGAACTCTTAGTGGCAGCGTGTGGAATCTCGTTCCCTGATGAGAAATCAAACCCAGCCTCCTGTAATGGGAGCGCAGAGTCTTAGCCACTGGACCACCACCAGGTCCCTCTACTGCAGTTTTAAAACTGAAATTAAAAGATCAGAGGCATGTCTACCTGTCTGCTTCAAAAGGGAAAAGTGTTTTGGCTCCTTTTATTACTCTGGTAGTATCCAAACAATTCTGTTGCCATATTCAAGATACTGAAAGGCAAGTCTGTCTCTTTTCTCTAACGGAAATAATCAGCAGTGTAGGGTGTTCACCCAGATGTTGTCCTACATTTCCCAGACTCCCTCACAGTTAGAGCAGACCCGTGCGATTCATTCTAGCCAATGGATTATCACTACCCGGCGGAGGCAGTTAAGAGCTGGTACGGCCACCTCATGCGAAGAGTTGACTCACTGGAAAAGACTCCGATGCTGGGAGGGATTGGGGGCAGGAGGAGAAGGGGACGACAGAGGATGGGATGTCTGGATGGCATCACCAACTCGATGGATGTGAGTCTGAGTGAACTCCGGGAGTTGGTGATGGACAGAGAGGCCTGGCATGCTGCGATTAATGGGGTCACAAAGAGTCGGACACGACTGAGCGACTGAACTGAACTGAACTGAACACTCCCTCTATCCTTCTCTTCTCCTCCCAGGGTAGCTTTGGAAGCCATGTGAGAGATGGTGCTCCTGCTCAATGGAGGAAGGTTGGGTCTCTGAGTCACTGCTTGGACGAGAGCCCTGCTAGCCAGCTTCACGGGAACAAGAAACAAATTTGAGTGGGGTGCAGCCATTAAAGTTTCCGGTTTCTTTGTTATCACCATTGAACAGAGCCTTATACTGACCAACAAGCCTGCTTTCTGGACAAAGGGAGAATTCTCAGGCAAGTTTTGCAGACATTACATGTCATTTTTCCCCAACTACAATTTGCATAACTCATTTTCTAAATTATTATTTCACAAAACTTAGTGAAGAATTAAGATCAGTATGCAGCAGTTCGCTGATGACCTTTGTTTTCATGAGAGAGGAGAAATCATTTATTACATAATGAATGCCACCAAGTCTCTTTAAAGGGACTATAGCCAAGAGCCTCTCCTAGAAGGAGTGCACGTCACTTCGCCAATATGGCCCTCAGTTTCCCCATTTGGAAGGACAGCTAGGAAAGTCTCTGCAATCCATTCTTTCATTTAAAAATGTCCTTGATTTTAGGGCTTCCCTGGTGGTCTAGTGGTTAAGAGTTCCTCCTGCCAATTTAGGGAACTCTAGTTCAATCCCTGATCTGGGAAGATCCCGCATGCATTGAAGCAGCTAAGCCGAGGTACCACAACTACTGAGTCTGAGCTCCAGAGCCAGGGAGCCACAACTATTGAGCCCGTGTGCTGCAACTGTTGAAGCCTACACGCCTCGAGCCCATGTTCCACGAGAGAAACCACCACGATGAGAAGCCTGAGCACCACAACCAAGAGCAACAACTGCTCAACCCAACTAGAGAAAGCCCGCTTGCAGCAGTGAAGACCCAGCGCAGCCAAAAATAAAATAAGTAAAAATTCTTTTAATGTCTGTCTGAGTAACCCAGGGAAGGGGAGAAGAGAGGAAAAGAGGAAATTTGGAAATAATTCCCCTCCATGTAGCAACCCCCTGAAGATCACCAAAAAAAATTTAAAAAAAGGTTATAGTCAAAATTGGAGCAAGAATTCTAAAACTTCTCTACTCCTGAGGAACCTGCTGTCCTAAATTTAAACTTGGCAGAGACTTCGGCAACACCCTCAAGCCTCTTTCTGCCAAGAAACTCACTGAAATTAACAAATGGCTTGTTTGCTTATGTTTGGTCTGCCTCAGTGCCGTAACAGTTTTCCACGCATGTAACTGATTGCACCCAAATTTACTTCCAGTTTTTCCTCTCCTTTCTGCTGTTATGTTGTGTCCTCAGCTTCAAAGGTCACGTTCATCAAATTAGAATATGACAGGTTGGCACGCAGACATTTCATGTAAATGCCTGAATGCCTGAGGCAGGATCAGGCAGAAGAAAACTTTTGCAGAAGAAAAATAATTATAATAACAGCTTGGGCACAGTCCTCGAGTTGTACATATATTAAATTTAGCAACACTGGACTTTTTTAACCACCTGAGCTCCTTTGCAGTACATACTTTCTTTTGCCCAGACCATTCCAATAAATTTGTAACACGTAATAAGGCAGCTATCATACAAAAATGCAAAAGGTGAAAAATAATGATCTAAAATAACACAAATTGGGACTTACCTGGTGGTCCAGTGGTTACGATTTCACACTTCCACTGCTGGGGGTGTGGGTTTGAGCCCTGGTTGGGGAACTAGGATCCCACATGCCATGGGCACAGCCTTAAAAATTAAAAAAAAATAAAATAACACAAATCGTTAACACCCTAGTCTGAGCCTCCATCATTTTCTTTTTTTTTTTAATTAATTTTATTTTATTTTTAAACTTTACATAATTGTATTAGTTTTGCCAAATATCAAAATGAATCCGCCACAGGTATACATGTGTTCCCCATCCTGAACCCTCCTCCCTCCTCCCTCCCCATACCATCCCTCTGGGTCATCCCAGTGCACCAGCCCCAAGCATCCAGTATCGTGCATCGAACCTGGACTGGCATCTCATTTCATACATGATATTTTACATGTTTCAATGCCATTCTCCCAAATCTTCCCACCCTCTCCCTCTCCCACAGAGTCCATAAGACTGATCTATACATCAGTGTCTCTTTTGCTGTCTCGTACACAGGGTTATTGTTACCATCTTTCTAAATTCCATATATATGCGTTAGTATACTGTATTGGTGTTTTTCCTTCTGGCTTACTTCACTCTGTATAATAGGCTCCAGTTTCATCCACCTCATTAGAATTGATTCAAATGTATTCTTTTTAATGGCTGAGTAATACTCCATTGTGTATATGTACCACAGCTTTCTTATCCATTCATCTGCTGATGGACATCTAGGTTGCTTCCATGTCCTGGCTATTATAAACAGTGCTGCGATGAACATTGGGGTACACATGTCTCTTTCCCTTCTGGTTTCCTCAGTGTGTATGCCCAGCAGTGGGATTGCTGGATCATAAGGCAGTTCTATTTCCAGTTTTTTAAGGAATCTCCACACTGTTCTCCATAGTGGCTGTACTAGTTTGCATTCCCACCAACATTGTAAGAGGGTTCCCTTTTCTCCACACCCTCTCCAGCATTTATTATTTGTAGACTTTTGGATCGCAGCCATTCTGACTGGTGTGAAATGGTACCTCATAGTGGTTTTGATTTGCATTTCTCTGATAATGAGTGATGTTGAGCATCTTTTCATGTGTTTGTTAGCCATCTGTATGTCTTCTTTGGAGAAATGTCTATTTAGATCTTTGGCCCATTTTTTGATTGGGTCATTTATTTTTCTGGAGTTGAGCTGTAGGAGTTGCTTGTATATTTTTGAGATTAGTTGTTTGTCAGTTGCTTCATTTGCTATTATTTTCTCCCATTCTGAAGGCTGTCTTTTCACCTTGCTAATAGTTTCCTTTGATGTGCAGAAGCTTTTAAGGTTAATTAGGTCCCATTTGTTTATTTTTGCTTTTATTTCCAATATTCTGGGAGGTGGGTCATAGAGGATCCTGCTGTGATGAATGTCAGAGAGTGTTTTGCCTATGTTCTCCTCTAGGAGTTTTATAGTTCTGGTCTTATGTTGAGATCTTTAATCCATTTTGAGTTTATTTTTGTGTATGGTGTTAGAAAGTGTTCTAGTTTCATTCTTTTACAAGTGGTTGACCAGATTTCCCAGCACCACTTGTTAAAGAGATTGTCTTTAATCCATTGTATATTCTTGCCTCCTTTGTCAAAGATAAGGTGTCCATAGGTGCGTGGATTTATCTCTGGGCTTTCTATTTTGTTCCATTGATCTATATTTCTGTCTTTGTGCCAGTACCATACTGTCTTGATAACTGTGGCTTTGTAGTAGAGCCTGAAGTCAGGTAGGTTGATTCCTCCAGTTCCATTCTTCTTTCTCAAGATCGCTTTGGCTATTCGAGGTTTTTTGTATTTCCATACAGATTGTGAAATTATTTGTTCTAGCTCTGTGAAGAATACTGTTGGTAGCTTGATAGGGATTGCATTGAATCTATAAATTGCTTTGGGTAGTATACTCATTTTCACTATATTGATTCTTCCAATCCATGAACATGGTATATTTCTCCATCTATTAGTGTCCTCTTTGATTTCTTTCACCAGTGTTTTATAGTTTTCTATATATAGGTCTTTAGTTTTTTTAGGTAGATATATTCCTAAGTATTTTATTCTTTCCGTTGCAATGGTGAATGGAATTGTTTCCTTAATTTCTCTTTCTGTTTTCTCATTATTAGTGTATAGGAATGCAAGGGATTTCTGTGTGTTGATTTTATATCCTGCAACTTTACTATAATCGTTGATTAGTTCTAGTAATTTTCTGGTGGAGTCTTTAGGGTTTTCTATGTAGAGGATCATGTCATCTGCAAATAGTGAGAGTTTTACTTCTTCTTTTCAAATTTGGATTCCTTTTATTTCTTTTTCTGCTCTGATTGCTGTGGCCAAAACTTCCAAAACTATGTTGAATAGTAATGGTGAAAGTGGGCACCCTTGTCTTGTTCCTGACTTTAGAGGAAATGCTTTCAATTTTTCACCATTGAGGATAATGTTTGCTGTGGGTTTGTCATATATAGCTTTTATTATGTTGAGGTATGTTCCTTCTATTCCTGCTTTCTGGAGAGTTTTTATCATAAATGGGTGTTGAATTTTGTCAAAGGCTTTCTCTGCATTTATTGAGATAATCATATGGTTTTTATTTTTCAATTTGTTAATGTGGTGTATTACATTGATTGATTTGCAGATATTGAAGAATCCTTGCATGCCTGGGATAAAGCCCACTTGGTCATGGTGTATGATCTTTTTAATGTGTTGTTGGATTCTGATTGCTAGAATTTTGTTTAGGATTTTTGCATCTATGTTCATCAGTGATATTTGCCTGTAGTTTTCTTTTCTTGTGGGATCTTTGTCAGGTTTTGGTATTAGGGTGATGGTGGCCTCATAGAATGAGTTTGGAAGTTTACCTTCCTCTGCAATTTTCTGGAAGAGTTTGAGCAGGATAGGTGTTAGCTCTTCTCTAAATTTTTGGTAGAATTCAGCTGTGAAGCCGTCTGGACCTGGGCTTTTGTTTGCTGGAAGATTTTGGATTACAGTTTCAATTTCCGTGCTTGTGATGGGTCTGTTAAGATTTTCTATTTCTTCCTGGTCGAGTTTTGGAAAGTTGTACTTTTCTAAGAATTTGTCCATTTCTTCCTCGTTGTCCATTTTATTGGCATATAATTGTTGATAGTAGTCTCTTATGATCCTTTGTATTTCTGTGTTGTCTGTTGTGATCTCTCCATTTTCGTTTCTAATTTTATTGATTTGATTTTTCTCCCTTTGTTTCTTGATGAGTCTGGCTAATGGTTTGTCAATTTTATTTATCCTTTCAAACAACCAGCTTTTGGCTTTGTTGATTTTTGCTATGGTCTCTTTTGTTTCTTTTGCATTTATTTCTGCTCTAATTTTTAAGATTTCTTTCCTTCTACTAACCCTGGGGTTCTTCATTTCTTCCTTTTCTAGTTGCTTTAGGTGTAGAGTTAGGTTATTTATTTGACTTTTTTCTTGTTTCTTGGGGTGTGCCTGTATTGCTATGAACTTTCCCCTTAGGACTGCTTTTACCGTGTCCCACAGGTTTTGGGTTGTTGTGTTTTCATTTTCATTCATTTCTATGCAAATTTTGATTTCTTTTTTGATTTCTTCTGTGATTTGTTGGTTATTCAGCAGCGTGTTGTTCAGCCTCCATATGTTGGAATTTTTAATAGTTTTTCTCCTGTAATTGAGATCTAATCTTACTGCATTGTGGTCAGAAAAGATGCTTGGAATGATTTCTATTTTTTTGAATTTACCAAGGCTAGCTTTATGGCCCAGGATGTGATCTATCCTGGAGAAGGTTCCATGTGCGCTTGAGACAAAGGTGAAATTCATTGTTTTGGGATGAAATGTCCTATAGATATCAATTAGGTCTAACTGGTCTATTGTATCATTTAAAGTTTGTGTTTCCTTGTTAATTTTCTGTTTAGTTGATCTATCCATAGGTGTGAGTGGGGTATTAAAGTCTCCCACTATTATTGTGTTATTGTTAATTTCTCCTTTCATACTTGTTAGCATTTGTCTTACATACTGCAGTGCTCCTGTGTTGGGTGCATATATATTTATAATTGTTATATCTTCTTCTTGGATTGATCCTTTGGTCATTATGTGGTGACCTTCTTTGTCTCTTTTCACAGCCTTTGTTTTAAAGTCTATTTTATCTGATATGAGTATTGCTACTCCTGCTTTCTTTTGGTCCCTATTTGCATGGAAAATCTTTTTCCAGCCCTTCACTTTCAGTCTGTATGTGTCCCCTGTTTTGAGGTGGGTCTCCTGTAGACAACATATGTAGCGGTCTTGTTTTTGTATCCATTCAGCCAGTCTTTGTCTTTTGGTTGGGGCATTCAACCCATTTACGTTTAAGGTAATTACTGATAAGTATGATCCCGTT
Source organism: Bos taurus (assembly GCF_002263795.3). Classification (NCBI taxonomy): domain Eukaryota; kingdom Metazoa; phylum Chordata; class Mammalia; order Artiodactyla; family Bovidae; genus Bos; species Bos taurus. The sequence continues at coordinate 11,931,537 of NC_037334.1, read as the reverse complement.
GCCATTTACTTTATTGTTTGGGTTTCGAATTTATACACCATTTTTGTGTTTCCTGTCTAGAGAATATCCTTTAGTATTTGTTGGAGAGCTGGTTTGGTGGTGCAGAATTCTCTCAGCTTTTGCTTGTCTGAGAAGCTTTTGATTTCTCCTTCATACTTGAATGAAATCCTTGCTGGGTACAATAATCTGGGCTGTAGGTTATTTTCTTTCATCATTTTAAGTATGTCTTGCCATTCCCTCCTGGCTTGAAGAGTTTCTATTGAAAGATCAGCTGTTATCCTTATGGGAATTCCCTTGTGTGTTATTTGTTGTTTTTCCCTTGCTGCTTTTAATATTTGTTCTTTGTGTTTGATCTTTGTTAATTTGATTAATATGTGTCTTGGGGTGTTTCGCCTTGGGTTTATCCTGTTTGGGACTCTCTGGGTTTCTTGGACTTGGGTGATTATTTCCTTACCCAGTTTAGGGAAGTTTTCAACTATTATCTCCTCAAGTATTTTCTCATGGTCTTTCTTTTTGTCTTCTTCTTCTGGAACCCCTATGGTTCGAATGTTGTAGCATTTAATATTGTCCTGGAGGTCTCTGAGATTGTCCTCATTTCTTTTAATTTGTTTTTCTTTTATTCTCTCTGATTCATTTATTTCTACCATTCTATCTTCTAATTCACTAATCCTATCTTCTGCCTCTGTTATTCTACTATTTGTTGCCTCCAGAGTGTTTTTAATTTCATTTATTGCATTATTCATTATATATTGACTCTTTTTTATTTCTTCTAGGTCCTTGTTAAACCTTTCTTGCATCTTCTCAATCCTTGTCTCCAAGCTATTTATCTGTGATTCCATTTTAATTTCAAGATTTTGGATCAATTTCACTATCATTATTCGGAATTCTTTATCAGGTAGATTCCCTATCTCTTCCTCTTTTGTTTGGTTTGGTGGGCATTTATCCTGTTCCTTTATCTGCTGGGTATTCCTCTGTCTCTTCATCTTGTTTAAATTGCTGAGTTTTGGGTGTCCTTTCTGTATTCTGGCAGTTTGTGGAGTTCTCTTTATTGTGGCTTTTCCTCGCTGTGTGTGGGTTTGTATAGGTGGCTTGTCAAGGTTTCCTGGTTAGGGAAGCTTGTGTCGGTGTTCTGATGGGTGGAGCTGTATTTCTTCTCTCTCCTTTCGAAGAGTTGGGTTGCTTTTCTGGGTGCCTGATGTCCTCTGCCGGCATTCAGAAGTTGTTTTGTGGAATTTACTCAGCGTTTAAATGTTCTTTTGATGAATTTGTGGGGGAGAAAGTGTTCTCCCCGTCCTACTCCTCCACCATCTTGGCTCCTCCTCGCCTCCGTCATTTTCTACCTGGACCAGTGGTATTATTTCTGCCCAGGTCTCCCAGCTCCGGCCCTCAAACATGATGGTCTGTTCCCTTTGCAACAGCCAGAGGGCACCAGTGAGCACCTGAGTCGGGTCATGCCTCCCCTGCTCAGAACTTTGCACAGCTCCCCTTTCACTGGGGTAAAAGACAAAGTCCTTCCCACTCCCCCCAAGGCCTCGCACAATCTGTCCCCAACACCTGCCTGCCTCACCTCCTCCACTCTCCCCCGCAGTCATTCTCTCCAATCACAGTGGCTTCCTTGCTGTTGCTCAGACCGCACTAGGCAAAATCCCACCTCGGGGCCTTTGCACTTGCTGTTCCCGTGACCGAGAAAGCCCCTCCTCCCAGCTTCCTCCTTCGCCTGCATCAAGTTTACTCAGTTCTCACATTCTTGATGAAGCTGGCTTCTGACTACTAGAAACTGCAACTCACTTCCTAGCACCCCCAATCCACGTACCTTATTCTATATTTTTTCCCATAGTATTTACTACCTTTTAACATACTTTAACTGTGGAAAATTCTGAAAGAGATGGGAATACTGGACCACCTGACCTGCCTCTTGAGAAACCTATATGCAGGTCAGGAAGCAACAGTTAGAACTGGACGTGGAACAGCAGACTGGTTCCAAATAGGAAAAGGAATACATCAAGTTTGTATATTGTCACCCTGCTTATTTAACTTCTATGCAGAGTACATCATGAGAAATGCTGGGCTGGAGGAAGCACAAGCTGGAATCAAGATTGCCGGGAGAAATATCAATAACCTCAGATATGCAAGTGACACCACCCTTACGGCAGAAAGTGAAGAGGAACTCTTAAGCCTCTTGATGAAAGTGAAAGAGGAGAGTGAAAAAGTTGGCTTAAAGCTCAACATTCAGAAAACTAAGATCATGGCATCTGGTCCCATCACTTCATGGGAAATAGATGGGGAAACAGTGGCTGATTTTTGGGGAGGGGGCCCCAAAATCACTGAAGATGTTGATTGCAGCCATGAAATTAAGATGCTTACTCTTTGGAAGGAAAGTTATGACCAACCTAGATAGCATATTCAAAAGCAGAGACATTACTTTGCCAACAAAGGTCCATCTAGTCAAGGTTTTTCTTTTCCAGTGGTCATGTATGGATGTGAGAGTTGGACTGTGAAGAAAGCTGAGCACCAAAGAATTGATGCTTTTGAATTGTGGTGTTGGAGAAGACTCTTGAGAGTCCCTTGCACTGCAAGGAGATCCAACCAGTTCTTCCTAAAGGAGATCAGTCCTGGGTATTCATTGGAAGGACTGATGCTGAGGCTGAAACTCCAATACTTTGGCCACCTCATGCGATGAGTTGACTCATTGGAAAAGACTCTGATGCTGGGAGGGATTGGGGGCAGGAGGAGAAGGGGACGATAGAGGATGAGATGGCTGGATGGCATCACCGACTTGATGGACATGAGTTTGGGTCAACTCTGGGAGTTGGTGATAGACAGGGAGGCCTGGCGTGCTGCAATTCATGGGGTCGCAAAGAGTCGGACACAACTGAGTGACTGAACTGAACTGAACTGAACATACTTTATTGGAGAAGGCAATGGCAACCCACTCCAGTACTCTTGCCTGGAGAATCCCATGGACGGAGGAGCCTGGTGGGCTGAAGTCCGTGGGGTCGCTAAGAGTCAGACACAGCTGATCGACTTCACTTTCACTTTTCACTTTCATGCACTGGAGAAGGAAACAGCAACCCACTCCAGTGTTCTTGCCTGGAGAATCCCAGGGACCGGGGAGCCTGGTGGGCTGCCGTCTATGGGGTCTCACAGAGTCGGACACGACTGAAGCAACATAGCAGCAGTAGCAACACACTTTATGGGCTTCCCAGGTGGCTCTAGTGGTAAAGAACCCGCCTGCCAATTCAGGAGATATAAGGGATGCAGTTTCCATCCCTAGGTCAGGAAGTCCCCCTGGAGGACAGCCAGCAACCGACTCCAATATTCTTGCCTGGAGAATCCCACGGATTGAGAAGCCTGGCAGGCTGCACTCCATAGGGTCACACAGAGTCAGACACGACTAAAGTGACTTAGCACGCATGCAACATACTTTATGTCTCATATTTATTATCTACCACCACCCCCTACTTGAATTGAAGTCCCATGAAGATAGCTTTGTTTAGTCACTCCTGTAGCTCAGACATCTAGAAAGTACTTCACCCATAGTACATACACAACACACATTGTTGAAGGAATGGATGGATGGATAAATGAATGACTTGCTATACAATACCTGGCTTATGGAATTTTTAGAATATCTAACTTTGGAATATCTCAGTGTTGACTTTTTAATAGGTTTTCATTTCCTCCCTATAGTATCCTGTTTGAGTTCAAATCCCATCCTTGGTCCCCTAGAATTCTCTCCATCCGCAGACATCACAGTGCCTGAAGTGCAGGAGACAAGGTTTGATCCCTGGGTCAGGAAGATCCCCTGGAGAAGGGAATGGCTACCCACTCTAATGTTCTCGCCTGGAGAATTCCATGGACAGAGGAACCTGGTGGGCTACAGTCCACGGGGTCGCAGAGTCCAACACAACTGAGCAACGATAACATTTTCAACACAGATATACAACCCAACATTCCCACAAAAATGACTCTTTTAGTTAAAAACAACAGTACTAGTCCAGGTGGGAGATGATGGAGGCTCAGACCAGAATGTTAACAATTTGTGCAATTTTCCACTTCTAAGGCTATGCCTCACGGCATTAATAAGGAGGAAACACCAGACAAACCCAAACTGAGGGGCATTCTACAAAGTACTCAGCCTGCACTGTTCAAAAGAATCAAGGTCATGGAAGAAAAGGAATGAGTAGGAGGCTGTCCCAGCTTGAAAGAGACTGTAGGGATCCAGCGACTAAATGCAACAATTGATGACCCTGAACGGGACCCTTTTGACCTAAAGCAGCATCCCCAACATTTTTGGCGATAGGGATGGGTTTCGTGGAAGACAGTTTTTCCATGGACAAGGGTGAGGGGATGGTTTCAGGATGATTCTCACAAGGAGCATGAAACCTAGATCCCTCGAATGTTCAGTTCAGAGTAGGGTTCACGCTCCCATGAAAATCTAATGCCACTAAAGATCTGACAGGAAGTGGAGCTCGAGGCTATAAATACAGATGAAGTTCTGCTTGTGCGCCTGCTTGCTGGCCGCTCACCTCCTGCTATGCGACCTGGTCTCTAGCAGGGGCTTAGGGACCCCTGCCCTAAAGGACATCGTTGGGGCCCATGGTACACTAGTACTATTAGTGGGACTAGTACACAGAACATGGACAGGCCAGAGGGCATTGTGCTAAGTGGAGTAAGTCAGACAGAGAAAGACAAAGACTGTATGATTTCATTTATATGTGGAATCTAAAAAAAAAAAGAGAGAGAGGCCATAGACACAGAGAACAGATTGATGGCTGCTAGAGGCAGGAAGAGGGATGGGTGAAAGGATGGAGGTGATCGAAAGTTATACAGTTCCATTTGTAATAAGTTCTGGGGATGTTATGTACCACATGGTGATTAAAGCGCTGTATCATATATTTGAAAGTAAGAGCTAAGGGAGTAAATCTTAAAAGTTCTCTTCAAAAGAAAAAGATTTCAAAATATATGAGATGATGGATGTTAGCTAAACTTACTCTGGTAATCATTTCACAACATATATCAACCAACAGGGGTCTACTATCTACAGAGGGAATTGTACTAGATATTTTGTAGTAACCTATAAAGGAAACGGAGAAGGCAATGGCACCCCACTCCAGTACTCTTGCCTGGAAAATCCATGGACAGAGGAGCCGGGTAGGCTGCAGTCCATGGGGTAGCTAAGAGTCGGACACGACTGAGCGACTTCACTTTCACTTTTCTCTTTCATGCATTGGAGGAGGAAATGGCAACCCACTCCATTGTTCTTGCCTGGAGAATCCCAGGGATGGGGGAGCCTGGTGGGCTGCCGTCTATGGGGTCGCACAGAGTCGGACACGACTGAAGTGACTTAGCAGCAGCAGCAGCAGCATAAAGGAAAAGAACCTGAAAAGAATTTATATATATGTGTGTGTATATATATATATATATACACACACACATATATGATTGCATGTGTGCTAAGTCACTTCAGTTGTGTGTGATTCTTTTGAGACCCTGTAGACTGTGGCCTGCCAGACTCCCCTGTCCATGGGATTCTCCAAGCAAGAATACTGGAGTGGGTTGCCATGCCGTCCTCCAGGGGATCTTCCCAACCCAGGATAGAACCACATTGCCTGTTCTTTACCACTAGCACCACCTAGGAAGCCCCATATATATGATTTTTATATATATATATATATATATATATATATATATATATACACCTATATAACTATATTATGTGCTTTGCTTAGTCACTCTGTCGTGTCCAACTCTTTGCAACCCCATGGACTATATAGCCCGCCAGGCTCCTCTGTCCATGGGATTCTCCATGCAAGGATACTGGAGTGGGTTCCCTTCTCCAGGGATTGAACTTGTATCTCTTGCATTGGCAGGCAGATTCTTTACCACTGAGCCATCAGGGAAGTCCTTAAATATATATATATATATATATAATTTTTTTGTACACCTGAAACTTATACAGTGTTATATGTCAATGAAACTGTAAAAAATAAGTGTGTCCTGAGGAAATCAGAATTGAAAGAGACACATGTACCCCAATGTTCATTGCAGCACTGTTTACAGTAGCTAGGACATGGAAGCAACCTAGATGTACACTGGCAGATTAATGGATAAGAAAGTCATGGTACATATACACAATGGAATATTCAGTACAGTTCAGTTCAGTCACTCAGTCCTGTCCAACTCTTTGAGACCCCATGAATTGCAGCCCGCCAGGCCTCCCTGTCCATCACCAACTCCCGGAGTTCATTCAGACTCATGTCCATCGAGTCGGTGATGCCATCCAGCCATCTCATCCTGTCATCCCCTTCTCCTCCTGACCCCAGTCCCTCCCAGCATCAGAATCTTTTCCAATGAGTCAACTCTTCACATGAGGTGGCCAAAGTATTGGAGTTTCAGCCTCAGCATCAGTCCTTCCAAAGAACACCCAGGACTGATCTCCTTTAGGAAGAACTGGTTGGATCTCGTTGCAGCCCAAGGGACTCTCAAGAATCTTCTCCCACACCACAGTTCAAAATCATCAATTCTTCGGTGCTCAGCTTTCTTTACAGTCCAACTCTCACATCCATACATGACCACTGGAAAAACCATAGCCTTGACTAGACAGACCTTTGTTGGCAAAGTAATGTCTCTGCTTTTTAATATGCTATCTAGGTTGGTCATAATTTTTCTTCCAAGGAGTAAGCGTCTTTTAATTTCATGGCTGCAATCACCATCTGCAGTGATTTTGGAGCCCCAAAAAATAAAATCTGACACTGTTTCCACTGTTTCCCCATCTATTTCCCATGAAGTGATGGGACCAGATGCCATGATCTTCGTTTTCTGAATGTTGAGCTTTAAGCCAACTTTTTCACTCTCCTCTTTTACTTTCATCAAGAGGCTTTTTCAGCTACAAAAAAGAACACATCTGAGTCAGTTCTAACGAGGTGGATGAAACTGGGGCCTATTATACAGAGTGAAGTCAGTCAGAAAGAAAAACACCAATACAGTATCTTAACACATATATGACACATGTACACCCGTGGCTGATTCATGTCAATGTATGGCAAAAACGACCACAATTTTGTAAAGTAATTAGCCTCCAATTAAAATAAATAAATTAATTTACAACAAACAAACTCATAGAAAAAAACAAGTGTGTGTACATGTATATACATACACATACATAGAAAGACACAGAGGTACAGACGAAAGCAGTACAGAAATGGCGATAACTAGGGGGTATGGGTGAAGGGTTTGTGGATGTCCATTGTACCGTTCTTATAATTTTTCTGTATTTGAAAATTTGTGAACATTTCAAACAAAAGGTCTGAACGTTTTCAAAATAAAATGTTGGGAAAACAAGTCACCTAATCTATTGCCAGAGTTTTAAATTTTTATTTACTTGTTTATTTTTGGCTGCGCTGGGTCCTTGTTGCTGCGTGTGGGCTTTTCTAGTTGCAGCGAGTGGGGGCTACTCTCTAGCGGTGCTGTGCAGGCTTCTCACTGTGATGGCTTCTCTTGTTGTGGATCACAGGCTCTAGGGCGCATGGACTCGGTAGTTGTGGCTCACAGGTTTTAGAGTGTGGGTTCTGTATGGTGGCACATAGGCTTAGTTGCCTAGTAGCATGTGGAATCTTCCCAAACCTGGGATTGAACTCATGTCCTCTTCATTGGCAGGTGGATTTTCAACCACTGGACCACCGGGGAAGCCCTATTGCCAGAATTTTAACTAATTCCAGTAAGGGATTTATGTTTCAAAATGCTCCCTTAATTAGAGCTTTATAAAGTAAACAGAGGAAGGACATTGGAGATTTTCAGAAAATATTTGGTTATTGCTACACATTTGCCATGGATAATCTACATTTTTCCATCTATATCTACAAGCATTTATTCAACAATATTGTGTGGTCCCATTTAGAGAGCCATTTTCCTCCTCTGAAAGTCAGAATGCCTTCAAGATTTGCATAATCCATTTCATGGCCAGGGAACAGTAGGATAGATGCGAATCTTGGAGTGTGGGTTGTTAGACTATTTTGAAGCTGGTGAGAAAAACACACACACACAAAATATCTGCAAGACAAAATAGGTATCTGCAACGCCCGGTCAACAGACTGCACAAGAAGAAATGTCTCTGCCCTGGTGGGAACAGATTGAGTGGAGGGAGTTGATGGGTGGGAAGGCAACGCTGTCAAAATCCTGAAATAAAGATGTTCAAAACGCCCTTTCACAGCATCTCAGGCAAATGTCACATGGGGACCTCGACAGCCCAGAGTGATTGAATGTCAAGCGGAGATTTTGAGAAAATGAGAGAGGGTGGAAATGATGCATGAAAACATACCCTTTTTCTCTCTTTTCAAATCTGGCTCAAAAAGCCCAGCTGTGAAACCAGGACACTTTCTCAGCTGTCTAAGGAGCAATATTACCTTGTCCAAGACTAACAGGGTACCAGAATAGTCAGGCTTCCTATGATTAATTGATTTGTTTGATTTGCATTTATGTTCTAGGTGCTATGCTAAGCTTTGGAAAACAGAGGATTCTGCCAGTTCCTGCCCCTGAAGGCTTGTAGTCCAATGAGAGCAAGGGAAGTAGTAACAAGTGTGGTGGATTGAACTACTGGTCTCATTCCTTTGTTCTTTCTCTCTCTCTTTCCTTGTATGACTACTCCGGGTCTTAGCTGTGGCATGCGCAGTCTCCCATCTTCAATCTTTGTTGCAGCACGCAGGATCTTTAGTTACAGCATGCAAAATCTTAGTTGCAGCCTGTAGGATCTAGTTCCCTGACCAGGGATCGAACCCAGGCCCCCTGCATTGGGAGTGGGGAGTCTTAGTGAGAAGGTGTTAGTTGCTCAGTCATGTCTGACTCTGTGCTCCCATGGACTGCAGCCCACCAGACTCCTCTGTCCATGGGACTTTCCAGGCAAGAATACTGGAGGGGGTAGCCATTTCCTCCTCCAGGGGATCTTCCCAACTCAGAGATCAAACCCAGATCTCCTGCATTCCAGGCAGATTCTTTATCATCTGAGCCACTGGACCACCAGGGAAATGCCCTGGTCTCATTTATTCACTCCTCCCCAACCCATACCCTGCACCATGGAACTTTACTGTCAAACTCACTAGAGGCAGAGTTTTTGCCCCTTGAGTTTTAAAATATAGTGTGTTGCAGAAAGCTTGGCATATAGTAAGGCCGACAGATCTAAAAGTGATTTCCATTGACAGAATAGCTTATCTCCCAAAGTTCCCAGGAGGAAGGGGTTCACGCCAAGCCATGCTTCCTTTGGAGGAAGCAAGTGAAGCAGAGTAAACAGACTTCAGATTGACTGCTGCTAAGTCACTTCAGTCGTGTTCAACTCTGTGCGACCTCATAGACGGCAGCCCACCAGGCTCCCCCGTCCCTGGGATTCTCCAGGCAAGAACAATGGAGTGGGTTGCCATTTCCTTCTCCAATGCATGAAAGTAAAAAGTGAAAGTGAAGTCGCTCAGTCGTGTCTGACCCTCAGCGACCCCATGGACTGCAGCCTACCAGGCTCCTCCGTCCATGGGATTTTCCAGGCAAGAGTACTGGAGTGGGGTGCCATTGCCTTAGCTGGAGTAATTTCAGCAGTCTCTGGGCATAAGTGCTGCCCCTAGCTGTCCAATACCTACACCTAGGTTGACTACGACAGATGGATAGTGGCCCTGAGTGCTAGAGCCCAATAAAAGAGGCGGTTGGACTTCCCTCGTGGTCTAATGGTTAAGAGTCCGTCTGCCAACGCAGGGGACATGGGTTCAATCCCTGGTCTGGGAAGACACCACATGCTGTGGGACAGTTAAACCCATATACCACAGCTACTGAAGCCCACGTGGCCTAGAGCTTGGACACACCACAAGAGAATCTAGCTCAATGAGAAGGCCTCGAACCACGACTAGGGAGTAGCCCCTGCTCCTTGCAACTAGAGAAAAGCCCGAACACAGCAACAGAGGTGCAGAGCAGCCAAATAAATAATTTGTTTAAAAAAGAAGTAAAGGGGAAGTAAAAGACCTGTTTTTAAAATGTATTAATTTGTTTTCTTTTTGGCTTCGTTAGGCCTTTGTTGTTGCACAGGGGCTATTCTTTGTTGATGTGCACAGGCTTCTCATCGCAGTGGCTTCTGCTGTTGCAGAGCACGGGCTCTAGGCAGGTGGGCTCAGTAGTTATCACTGGCTGGCTCTAGAGCGCAGGCTCCGTAGTCATGGCGCACAGGCTTAGTTGCTCCACAGCATGTCGGATCTTCCCAAATCAGGGATTGAACCTGTGTCCCATGCGTTGGCAGTCGGATTCCATTTTTCTTTTTCTCCAAACTTATTTATAGGAACATTGCTTCGCCATTTGGCCTAGTCAGCCATACATATACATGTGTCCACTCCCTTTTTAACCTCCCTCCCACTCCTTCCGACCCCTCTAGGTTATTACAAAGCTCCGGTTGAGTTCCTTGAGTCATATAGCAAATCCCCACTGGCTATCTATTTCACACATGGTAGTGTATATGCTTCCGTGTTACTCTCTCCATTCATCCCACCCACCCTCTCCTTCCCCCGCCACCTCCAAGCTGGCCTGTGTCCATAAGTCTTCTCTCTATGTCTAAATCTCTACTGTTGGCAGGAGGATTCTCAACCGCTGGACAACCAAGGAATTTCAAAAACTCTTTCTAAGACTACGTCTAGTATCTGGGTGTAGTGACAGATTTGCTGCGCCTTCCTGTGGGTGTGCTGCACCACAGTAGCAATGCATTTCAAAGATGAACTGCACAGGGGCTCTGTGTTTCGCACACGGGGAACATCCAAGCGTCTGCTGTTGGAATACCAGGCAGCGGTGAGGCGGGCGAGCTGGAAAGACACAGCAGGAGAGAGCAAATGAAAAGCTGCATGAAGCGACTCAGAACACAGTGCCCTTTACACCAAAGATGTGAGCCTCTTAGAGGCTGGAAATGTCCTATCTCTGGGTCCTGGTAGTGGTTACTTTGTTGTTGTTTAGTAGCTCAGTTGTGTCTGACTTTTTGCGACCCCCATGGACTGTAGCCCACCAGGCTCCCCTGTCCATGGAATTCTCCAGGCAAGAATACTGGAGTGGGTTGTCATGTCCTTCTCCAAGTGGTTAGTTGCTGCTGCTAAGTCACATCAGTCGTGTCCGACTCTGTGCGACCCCATAGACGGCAGCCCACCAGGCTCCCCCGTCCATGGGATTCTCCAGGCAAGAATACTGGAGTGGGTTGCCATTTCCTTCTCCAGTGCATGAAAGTGAAAAGTGAAACTGAAGTCAGTCGCTCAGTCGTGTCCGACTCTTTGTGACCCCATGGACTGTAGCCTACAAGGCTCCTCTGTCCATGGGATTTCCTAGGCAAGAGTACTGGAGTGGGTTGCCATTACCTTCTCCAAGTGGTTACTTAGGTGCATATAAATGTAAAAATTCATCAAGCTGTATGCTTAAGATTTATTCATTTATGGACCTGAGTCTTATCACCAGCAAGCCTCTTATTTTTAACAGAATTCTTTTCTTAAGTTATTTATTTGGCTGCACCAGGTCTTAACTGAGGCACATGGGAATCCTCTATCTTCATTGCAGCATTCGAGATCTTTAGTGGCAGCATTGTTCCTTGTGGCATGTGGGATCTCATTCCCAGACCGGGAATTGAACCTGCGTCCCCTCTATCGCAAGCATGGAGTCTTTGCCACTGGACCACCAGAGAAGTCCCACCAGCAAGCCTTTTTTTTAACCCCTGCAACCCTTCTCACCCCCAACTAACTGCCCTTCCTCAGTTTCCAAGGCTCTCTATCCACATTTTAAATCTGCCTTAATTATATATACCAAGGGTTGGCAAACCCAAAGGACCAGAAAGTAAATATTTTTAGCTTTTCAGGTCAGATGGTCTCTTTCTAAATGACTCAGCTCTGCCCTTGTAGCATGAAAGTAACCACAGAAAATCAGTAAACAAATGGGTGTCTGTGTTCCAATAAAACTTTATTTACAAACGCAGGTGGTGGGCCAGATTTGGCCTTGGGGCCATAGTCTGCCAGCCTCTGATATTTACCGCGTTTGAATTGCTTCATCTCCTCCATCAAGTACAACTACCTTGAGGCAAGGGCAAGTTTTTCCATCCCTGTAGTTTCACCATCTGGTCCAGCACCTGACGCAAAATAAATGATTGTCCTCAAACAAATCAATGAGTGATTTAGTTAATTGTCTACTCAGCTCACACCTAAATGAGAAGAGGAAGAAAAGCAAAGCTGAGTAATACAAGGGTATGACAAAGGATGCAGCCCACCTACGAGGCATAAAAAAACCTTCCAAGTAGCCCCCACACTGTGGAAGTTCTGGCCATTGCATTCAATTTTTCGTACAGAGTTTCCTTTTGGGTGATGAAAACGTTCTGGAATTAGATAGAGGTGATGGTTGTGCAACCCCAAAACTGGGTGCCTCTTGGTGGGTGTTGAGTCAAAGGACACAATCAAGTCAAAGACTGGAAGAAGGAACCTTGGATGTATTTTCTGCAGCAAGTAAAGAGAACACTGGGATCTTTCCCAAAGAACAAAACTGAGGAAGTTTTAAGCTAAGGGTACATGCATATTCATGAAGTGACTTGAGCAGAGAAGAACTCAACATGGAATTGGAGCAAAGGTCAACAAAGTTCAAGCCTTGTGATTGAAGTCACGAGGGTCAATGTCATCACGCCATCCTCTACCTGGAGGGGGGCGCTTAGTTCCTACTGAACTCAAAGACATGTATCAGACTGTTATGTATAATATATCCCTACAGGTGGAACTAGGACTCTGTTTTGTTGCTAACCTATTGTTTCTTGACTGCTTTGCCTGTGTTCCTGCATTCTCTCACTCATAACTGAGACCTGGTCAAAGTAAGCATTGCGACCAAGCTTAGATCCCCAAATGGCTTAGGCTAGAAAAGGCTTCACTTATGTCAAGAAAGCCATTCCCGGGGACTCCCCTAGTGATCCAGTGGTTAAGAATCCTCCTTGCAATCCCTGGTAGGGGAACTAAGATCCCTCATGCCACAGGGCAACTATGGAGCCACTGGGCTCTCGAGCCCTCATGCCGCAACTAAGATCCAAAAAGATCAAATAAATAAATTTGAAAGAAAGAAGGATGTCTGGTCCTTTTTCTCCAGGGACTCCCTACCCTATCTGCTTGCAATTACACAACCCTGTGAATGTACTAAATGCCACTGAATTGTTCATTTTTACATGGTTGACTTTATGTTTTGTGAATTTCAATCTTTAAAAGCAAAAAAAAAAAAAAAAAAAGATATACAAATGTGAAACTTGGCTAAAAAGGAAAAACAAAGGCTCCCTCTGGCTGCTGAGTAGAGAATAGACTTACTACAAGGCTGGAGCAGAAGTTGAAGTTACCTAAGTTCTTCAGCTTTAGTCATTTTACTTTCATTGGTTCTATTATTTCAGAAATATTTCTTGAGGGACACAAAATGTTTGGTCTCAGTGCTATTAAAACTATTTAACTTCTTCTCGGTCTTCGGAAATGCCAAGAAATAAAGATGCTGGGACTTCCCTGGTGGCCCAGTGGGTAAGACTCTGTGCTCCCTATGCAAGGGGCTCAGGTTCAATCCCTAGTCAGGGAATGAGATCCCACATGCCACAACAAAGATCCAGGACAGCCAAATAAATTTTAAAAATAAAAAGAAAGGAAGATGTTGCCCCTGAGCAAACTGGTGGGGTGCACAGTTTGATGGTCTCAGACAGATACTGCCCCAGTGTTAGCGTCTTGGAGCAGTAGCTAACACCCTTGGAGATCTTGCTATGTACAAAGTACAATATTAATCTCTTTACTTTTGAGTATATGCTTGTGAGCTGATGCGCTGTTTTATCACCCTTTCTGCAATAAATCCGTGAGTGCTGCACATTCCTTTCCTTCAGCCTTTATGCTTTTAGCCTCCGGAGGCTGCAAGCTTCAAGTCACCTTCTGCTGACTGTCCCATCTCTAGACTATACCACACATCATTTCACTTTCTGCAGCCTTCTCCAACCCTGCAGGTTGGAGAAGAGTGTGGAGTTAAAGATCACTGGGGTGCAGTTGGTCATGATTAACATCGACACATCATATCACACGTTCCCTAGCAGGATATACTTAAAAGGGCTGCTGTAAACTGAAAGTTTGTGTCCTTCCAAATTTCATGTGTTAAGACTCTAAGCCCCTGTTAATCAGCTATACCCCAATATAAAATAAAAAGTTTAAAAATTTCTTTTTGAAAAGAATATATACGATGAAATATTTTGTCGGTGTTAAAAAAAACAATAAATCAGATATTTTTAAAACAAACAAAAAAAACAAACAAAAAATCTAAGCCCCATAGAGAACAAGTGTATGGACACCAAGGGTAGAAAGGGGGAAGAGAGTGGGATGGATTGGGAGATTGGGATTGACATATATACACTATTACGTATAAAATAGATAACTAATGCGAACCTACTGTATAGCACAGGGAACTCCGCTCAGTGCTCTGTGATGACAAAGAGGGGAAACGTGTATACCTAAAGCTGATTTACGTTGCACTGCAGCAGAAACTGACACACCACAGTAAAGCAACTAAGCTCCAATTTAAGAAAAAAAGTTAACCCACAACATGATGATATTGGGAGGTGGGGCCTTTGGGAAGTGATTAGGTCATGAGGGTGGAGCTTTCATGAATAGAATTAGTGCCCTTACATTCAGGGAAGCTGGGTTAAGTGTGTAAGAACTCTCTGTACTATTTTTGTAACTTTCCTATACATCTAAAATCATTTCAAAATACAACTAAAAAGCTTAAAAAGAAAGATTTCAGGTTTTGACCTTCAACTGATGGAAAACATGATCCAGCAGATAAATGTTCCTACCTCTAGCTTTCAGACAGACATTGTTGGGAGAAATCTTTATTCTATGGCCCACAGCAGTGACCACAAAAACTCACCTCATCTTGGCTTTTCCCCCTTCTCCATTGTGTTTTCCTAGCTCTTTCACTCCTCATCCCTGGGGTCACCTCTGACAAGGACCCCTCTTTTTGACCAAACTTTACTCAGGCTCCTCTGAACTCTCTTGTCCTTGTCCTACTGAATCCAGTTGAACAAGAATCTCCCCAGGCTTGACACATAACCCAGTTCGTAACTTAGTAACTGATTCCCTCACCACACCCATTGGCTATAAACTACCAGCTCTCCTCGCTGTATTAGGAGTTGAGGTCAATCTCTCTCCTCTATTGCCATAGCTTGAATAAAGTCTTCCTTGCCTGTTTAACACTGTCTGGTGCAATTTTTCTTTGACATCTTCCAGATAAACAACTTGAGCCCGAGTCCTTGTCTCAAGGGGTCCTGAACTAAGATAATCCCACTAACAGATGAGGAAAATTAGGCACATTGAAGTTAAGGTGTAATCTCAAGGTTTAACAGCCAGGAAATGGTAGAGATAAGATGTAACAGACAGGCCAACATCAGAGTCTGTCCTCTTGATGACCACACCATACTGCCTCTAAGAATTAAAGGATTTTCTGGGACATTCCTGATGGTCCGGTGGCTAAGACTCCATGCCCTCAATGAAGGAGGCCTGGGTTCAATCCCTGCTGGTCAGGAAACTAGATTCCGCATGCTGCAACTAAAGATCCTGCATGCTGAAACTAAGACCTGGGGCAGCCAAATAAGTAAATTAATTTTAAAAAAGAATTAAAGACTTTCTGTTTAAAACTTCACTAATTTAAACCCAGGTTTGTGTCCCCATGATTCCCCAACACAAACCCAGATGCTGTTCTTCTGCCAACTTATTCCAATAATGTGTGTAAGGCAGAGAAATGTGACAGCTTGAAACTACTCTAATTTTACTTACAAATAATTGGGTTGATTCATGCTGTTTTCTCCAAAACCTACCCCCAAAAAACTGGTAATCTGATTGGTGTTACAGAGTGCCAAATTTGTCACATACATCTCTTACAACTTTTATAATTCTCCTTCAAAGGCAACACGCAAAAGCAGTCAGTCACAAAACTAGAGTAGTAAACAAGAGATATTCCAAGATGGGAGAAAGTTAGTTTTTCAAAAGAGGTGAAATGAGAAGAAAAAAAGGCAAGAGGGAGGAAAATCAAAGAGCAGCTTCTGGAAGAAAGAAACCTCAGTGTTCCATGATGTAAAGATCATTAATACGGGTGGGATAGGGTGGGAGGTGGGAGGGAGACTCAAGAGAAATTGTGTCAGTCGCTCAATCATGACTCTTTGTGACCCCATGGACTGTAGCCCACCAGTCTTCTCTGTCCATGGGATTCTCCAGGTAAGAATACTGGAATGGATAGCCATTCCCTTCTCCAGTGGATCTGCCCAACCCAGGGATTGAACCCAGGTCTCCTGCATTGCAGGTGGATTCTTTACTGTCTGAGCCACAAGGGAAGCCCTGTAAAGATCATTAATAGGGTAAAAAAAAAATTTAAATTGCTATAACAGGTACTCAAAAATGTACCAGTTAAAAGAATGTAGAAGTATGGATCTTACTCAGGTAAGTGTCCTCAGATAAGTGGTCCAGCTGTACATGCAGATGCTCTCTATTTGATCACTAGGGACACAGGTAATTTCCACTTCCTTTCTCTGTTATTGCATTAGTTACCTGCTTGTGTGCTCAGGTGCTCAGTCATGTCGGAGTCTTTGCAACCCCATGGACTATATAGCCCACCAGGCTCCTCTGCCGATGGGATTTTCCAGGCAAGAATACTGGAGTGGGTTGCCATTTCCTCCACAGGATCTTCCCAGGGATCAAACCCCATGTCGCCTGTGTCTCCTTCATTAGCAGACAGATTCTTTACCACTGAGCTACCTGGGAAGCCCCATTAATTTTCCAGGTCTTCTTTAACAAAGTGCCACAAATTGGGTGGCTTAAAACATCGTTTACTCTCTGGTGGCCAAGAGTCCAAAATCAAGGTGTTGGCAGGGCCATACTTCCTCGGTCTGTGGTGAAGTCAAGTGAAGTATTATTCATGTCTGACTCTGCAACCCCATGGACTGTGGCCTGCCAGGCTCCTCTGTCCATGGGATTTTCCAGGCAAGAATACTGAAGTGGGTTGCCATTTTCTTCTCCAAGGGATCTTCCTGATCCAGTGATCAAACCCAAGTCTCCCATATTGCAGGCAGGTTCTTTACTGTCTGAGCCACCAGGACCTGTGATAGTGTAGCCAAAAGTGGGGTCCGGTTGCTCACTGCTCAAAAGCCATTAAAGAGGCCAAGTCAGTGGAAAGGCAAGTTTGCCTTATTTTGGATGCCAGCAACTGGGGCAGAGGGTGGAGCCCAAAGGCTGACTCCCCCACCCTGAAAATCAGGAAGCAAGAGCTTTCATAGATGAAAGGAAGGGGCTACAATGCAGAAACTCTGCATTCAACTCTGCATACAACGCAGTCAGCTCGAAATTGGTCTTTGGCATCTGACCAGGGTCATCTTAATTGTTTTAGGTACAGAAAACCATTCCATGGTCTGTTTGTTCTCATTTCCTTGAGGCCAGTTCTCAGAATTGTGGCAACTTATGTCATGGCTACCCTGGAAAAGGAAATGGCAACCCACTCCAGTATTGTTGCCTGCAGAATCCCAAGGACAGAGGAGCCTGGTGGGCTACAGTCCATGGGGTCCCAAAGAGTTGGCCATGACCAAGCATACACACACATGTCATGGTTATAGTCAGGTCATCATACAGGTAACTTCTTCCACCTCATGGGGGTTTCAAAACCTGTAAAACAGTTCACAGGATATGGCTCAGAATATTATCTATAGCCCTTGAGAAGGAGCTAAAGGTCCTTGACTATGCTTAATGACTAAATGACTAAAATTTGGTCTTCTCTGACTGTTTTTCTTTGTTTCTGCATTTTCTCACTTCTCTGATTAAGTTTATTCTTAAGATTTTTCCATAGACAAAAGGTTGGCAGAGGGCAAGGGACAAGGGACAGAGGGCAAAGGGACAAGAATCATAGGGTCTTGTTCTATTTCAATAGCATCACTTCAGTCTCTGCCCCTGTCTTCACAGAGTCTTCTTCCATCAATTTCTCTCTGTAGTATCCTCTTCTCATAAGAACACCAGTCATTAGAATAGACCCCCCCTTAATGATCTCTTCTTAATGCAAAGACCGTATTTCCAAATAAGGTCACTACTGAGATGTTTTTACTCACACTTTTGACACCAAATGCCTGCATTTTTTCCACATCAATAACCTATTTTCCAATTGGGACCTCAATTGGGTGTCCAAAAATTCAATTCAATAATGATGCTAACTACCCAAAGTTCATGCCAGACCTCAAAGGTTAAGGGCTCAATTCTACAAGACTCTCCACCACTTCATATGCCAATTACAAATCCTGGGCGTCCTGTACTTATGACCAACTATCTATAAAGGGCTACCATGATCACCTCCCTGGGTTCAGTAATTTGCTAAATCAGTTCACATAAGAAAGAAAAGTGAAAGTGAAGTCACTCAGTCATGTCCGACCCTTTGCGACTCCATGGACTGTGGCCCACCAGGCTCCTCCGTCCATGGGATTTTCCAGGCAAGAGTACTGGAGTGGGTTGCCAATGCCTTCTCCAGGGGATCTTCCCACCCCAAGGATTGAACCTGGGTCTCCAACTCAAGTAAAATAGTTTAGTTACTAGTTGTTGTTTAGTCACTAAGTCCTGTTTGACTCTTTTGCTTCCCTATGGACTGCAGCCCACCAGGCTCCTCTGTCCATGGGATTTCCCAGGCAAGAATACTGGAGTGGGTTGCCATTTTCTCCTTCAGGGGATCTTCCTGACCCAGGGATCAAACCCAGGTCTCCTGCATTAGCAGGTGGATTCTTTACCACTGAGCCACCAGAAAAGCCTCTAGTTACTATTACTGGTTTATTACAGAGGATATTATAAAGGATACTTTATATACTTAGAATAACTGAGGTTAGATGATGATATAATTTGGTCAGGATCATACAGTCAGCAAATGGCACAGGGAAGATTGGAACCCCTATTTCTCCCCTATGCAATGCTGTTGATCAAATATAACAGTACCCTTTCTCATCAACCAAAAATAAAACACCATATGTCTGCTTGTTTATTCAAAACACTTGATGAGCTAGTCCTTACCCTCAAGAGGTTTACAACTTATTAAAAAAAAAAAAAACAGAATCTACTACACTCTCTATTACTTTCAGTTCAGTTCAGTCGCTCAGTCATGTCTGACTCTTTGCAACCCCATGGACTGCAGCACACCAGGCTTCCCTGTCCATCACCAACTCCTGGAGTTTATTCAAACTCATGGCCATTGAGTCGGTGATGCCATCCAACCATCTCATCCTGGGTCATCCCCTTCTCCTCACGCTTTCAACCTTTCCCAGCATCAAGGTCTTTTCAAATGAGTCAGTTCTTCGCATCAGACAGCCAAAGTATTGGAGTTTCAACTTCAACATCAGTCTTTCCAATGAATATTCGGGACTGATTTCCTTTAGGATGGACTGGTTGGATCTCCTTGCAGCCCAAGAGACTCTCAAGAGTCCTCTCCAGCACATTTCAAAAGCATCAGTTCTTTGGCGCTCAGCTTTCTTTATAGTGCAACTCTCGCATCCATACATTACTACTGGAAAAACCATAGCTTTGACTAGATGGAACTTTGTCAGCAAAGTAATGTCTCTGCTTTTTAACATGCTGTATAGGTTGGTGATAACTTTTCTTCCAAGGAGCAAGTGTCTTTTAATTTCATGGCTGCAGTCACCATCTGCAGTGATTTTGGAGCCCCAAAAAATAAAGTCTGACACTGTTTCCATTGTTTCCCCATCTCTTTGCCATGAAGTGATGGGACCGGATGCCATGATCTTAGTTTTCTGAATGTTGAGCTTTAAGCCAACTTTTTCACTCTCCTCTTTCACTTTCATCAAGAGGCTCTTTAGTTTTTCTTTGCTTTCTGCCATAAGGGTGGTGTCATCTGCATATCTGAGGTTATTGATATTTCTCTCAGCAATCTTGATTCCATCTTGTGCTTCATCCAGCCCAGCATTTTGCATGATGTACTCTGCATAGAAGTTAAATAAGCAGGGTGACAATATACAATTTTGACATACTCCTTTCCCTATTTGGAACCAGTCTGTTGTTCCATGTCCAGTTATAACTGCTGCTTCTTGACCTGCATACAAATTTCTCAGGAGGCAGGTCAAGATGATATTCCCATCTCTTTAAGAATTTTCCAGTTTGCTGTGATCCACGCAGTCAAAGGCTTTGGCATAGTCAATAAAATAGAAGTAGATGTTTTTCCTTTAAGTAATAAAATCTCCTGAATTGGAGGGGGGGGTCACATGACCCCCACCTAGAAACTACATTTCCCAGAAGAACTTGCTGCCAGGTGTGGCCATGTGACCATGTTGAATCCCAGTGGGATTTAAGCAGTCCTCAAAGCAATTTGGGAATCATCTCCTTAAAAACAAAACTACTCACCTAGACCTCCTCCTCCTTCTGCTGGGAACTAGGCTATAGAGGCAAGCCAGCTCCTACTGCGTATCTGAGGACAGACCCTAGGAGATGGAGAAGAAACAAGACAGAAGGAATCTGGGTTCCTGGATGACCTAAGGGAGCACAGAAAAGAATTAATATTCAACCCTATGTGACCTTATTTGCCCGTGCTTAATTTTAATCAAAGACTTGAGTCCACACAGAGTATATAGCAAGAATGAAACAGAATGACTTACTATAAAAGCTTGTTATAAACATTCCATAAGGCTCAAAGCCATGCAACTAATTACAGTAAAATTATATGTGCATGAAGATTGTTGTCGTTTAGTCACTAAATGGCATCCAACTCTGCTACCCCATGGACTATAGCCCACCAGGCTCCTCTGTCCACAGGATTTCCCAGACAAGAATAATGGAGTGGGTTGCCATTTCCTTCTTCAGGGGATCTTTCTGACCCAGGGATCAAACCCTCATCTCCTGCATTGGCACATGGATTCTTTACCACTGAGCAAACTGCAGGAAGGTAACTGGCACATATGGAAACTTCAGGCAAATAGAAAAAGACATCTACTCTAATAGAATTAGAATAGGGTCCAGGATCCTTCAACTTGGGGAAGACAGTCTAGGCAGGATTTCAGCCCCCTTTCCAGCCTCTCAGCCAGTCACAGCATGAACATACACAGCAGTTCATATTTTCTGCATATCTATATGCAGAAAAACGAGGTGGGATCTTGTATCTAAATGAATTTTCTATAAAGTGAATCGTTTTCAGTGCACTGGGGAAGTTTTTCTATTTAAAGAAATCCTCCTGCGAATTCTTTGACAGAGAACGCTTTCCTAATGGAGTTAGTCACCAGTGAGTCATCTCTACAAAATTCAGATTCGTGATTTGGTCTTAGCCGGATTTGGCCAGAGACGTCAGATAAATTATAGATGGCGTTAATGAATTATAGAGTATTCAAAAGCAAAAGAGGAAAGAGAAAGTGGCACGTGAATGTGAACCTATGGACACCAGGAGGCAGATCTTTAAAGTGGTCCCCGCGCGTGCTTGCTTAGTTGCTCAGTCTTGCCCCCTTCTTTGCTACACTTTGGACTGTAGCCCACCAGGCTCTTCTGTCCATGGGATTCTCCAGGCAATAATACTGTAGTGGTTGCCTTACCCTCCTCTTCCCGACCCGGGGATCGAACCCGCATCTCTTGCATTGCGGGTTCTCTACTACCAGCGCCACCCAGCACCTTATCCTAGCCAAGATCCTACGCTATCCATAATTTTTTAATTAACAAATGGTCCTGGGGACAGAAAAATCAGCTTCTGTCCAATTGGAAAGTGAACGAACGAAGGGAAAAGAAAGAGCAACTGGGAAAAGAGTCACCAAGATGAGGTAAAAAGCTGTGGACGAACAAAAGAAGCCACCGCAAATTCTTGCAGCCCCCCCCACCCTCCCGGGCCCGGCTGCCATGACAACCGAGCGGGCGTCAAGGCAGAGCCTGGAGCACTCCGCAGGCGTCCCGCAGGCCCCGGCGCTGGTTGACGCTCGCGCAGACGCCCCAGAACCAAAGTCGCGCCGCGGAGGTTGCACCTTTTGAGCCCTATGCTTGACCTCTGCTCCTCGCTGGATCCTTGCCGCCCGGGGAAGCAGGATCGCAGGGACCCAGCAAGAATAAGCAGCTCGTCTGGATGCCCCTTTAGTGCTGAGAGCCCTCTGGAGGACTCTGGAGAAGATCCCCGCCTTCCAAGTCGGCACC
Source organism: Bos taurus (assembly GCF_002263795.3). NCBI lineage: Eukaryota > Metazoa > Chordata > Mammalia > Artiodactyla > Bovidae > Bos > Bos taurus. The sequence continues at coordinate 11,909,365 of NC_037334.1, read as the reverse complement.
TTCCTTCAACGCTATGTGAGACTGCGCTTCGGGTCCGTGTGTCTAGCCTCAGTCTCCCCATCTGTAGTGTGCGGGTTCACAGCTCCTACCCTGGAGGCCAAAGAATATTCATAAAACTGCAAACAGGGCGGGCTCCGTTGGAGGAGTGATGGGGTGAAGGCAGCCCTTCAGCGGCCCGAGGAGGTGGGCATATTATTCTCATTTTACATAAGAAACTGAACCCAGAAAAGTAAAGTGAGACCCACTCATGAGGCTCAGCTAGTGCCTGGCAGGAGGAAGAGGGGAAGGTGCCCACCCTGGGGTAAACCCCACTGGAGGATCGGGGGACGCAATGAACCTTGTGCCTTGGCAGGAGTGACAGTGAAAGTGACGTCACTCAGTCACGTCCAACTCTTTGCATCCCAATGGACTATACAGTCCACAGAATTCTCCAGGCGAGAATACTGGAGTGGGTAGTGGGTCCCTTCTCCAAGGGATCTTCCCAACCCAGGGATGGAACCCAGGTCTCCCGCATTGCAGAACCCAGCTCTTCTGATTTCCACGGCCAGACGAGGTGGGCATATTATTTACATTTTACAGAGAAAGAAACAGCCCAGAAAAGTAGTGAGCCACCAGGGAGGAATGAGAGGGTTGTGTTTCAATGTTGGGGGTGGGGAGATGGAGTGAAGGCAAGAAATAACAACCCAGAGTGCCCCAAACACCATCTGGACTGTAAACAGGATGGGAAAAGTGTTGAATTTAGGAGCCCATATATGCTTACCTTTTGAAACAGTACCTTTGTTGGCAAATTCTTAGCCCACTTGGCATCTCCACCAGGGTCCAAATTCTAATCTGAGTTCGCATTTTGGTTCCTGTGCCTCTGGGTTTCTCAACATCAGCAATTCTGACATTTGGGACTGGGTCATACTTTGGGAGGTGGGCTGTCCTGTTCGCTGTAAGATGTTTCATCTAGCAGCATACCCAGCCCCTACCCTCTAGTTGCCATGAATATGACTACCTCCAAATGTCACAACCAAATGTCGTCTGGGGGACAACTCTCCCCCATTGAGAACCACTGACCAGAGCCAAAACTTAAGACATTCTGTCTCTGGACTTCCCTGATGGCACAGTGGATAAGAATCCACCTGCCAATGCAGGGGACACAGGTTCCATCCCTAGTCCAGGAAGATTCCACATGCTGCAGGGCAGCTAAGCCCAGTACACTGCAACTGCTGAACCCAGTGGGCCTAGAGCCTGTGCTCCACAACAAAAGAAGCCACAGCAATTAGAAGCCCATGCACCACTACGAAGAATAGCCCCCACTCACCATAACGAGAAAGCCCACACAAGACAATGAAGATCCAGTGCAGTCAAAAATAAATAAATAAATACTTTTTAAAAGACAGATAAATCTACTCATTGTCACTAAATAAATGTTTAAATTCTTGGATCATGCTCTATGCCCCAAAGTGGTGGTGGTGGTGTTGCTGTTCAGTTGCCAAGTCGTGTCTGACTCTTTGCAACAGGGTGGACTGTAGCATGCCGGCTCTGTCCTCCACTACCTCCCGTAGTTTGCTCAAATTCTTGTCCATTGAGTCGGTGATGCTATCTAACCATCTCATCCTCTGCTGTCCCCCTCGCCTTTGGCCTTCAGTCTTTCCCAGCATCATTCATTCCAGTGAGTCAACTCTTCACATCATCAAGTGGCCAAAGTATTGGAGCTTCAGTTTCAGCAACAGTCCTTCTAATGAATATTCAGGGTTGATTTCCTGCCCCAAACTATGTATCATATTAATTCTCTCTCTCTCTCTCTCGAGATCCTTAAAATAGCCTAACTTTCTGGAAACTGGTTATCACAGTTGGATTATATGGAACACAATGGATGATTGTAATGGATAGGTCAACTGTGGAGTAAGCACTGGCTAAGAATCAGGAGAGCTGGGTTCTGTGCCAAGCTCTGCCATTACAAACTCTGTGGCCTTGTTACTTAGGCTCTCTGGACTGATTTTCCCATCTGTCAAATGAGGATAGTGAGATGATTTCTAAGGACTTGGAAACGCTCAGATTCTAACAAGATAACTCTCCCCACCTTGAAGTTATTTAAGCCACCCAGCCCCCATCCCAGCGCCCTCTTCACCCCCAAATGTCTTTCATTTAACATTTTTCAGCCTCCTGGCCTGTCCCTTTAAATATATCTTACAGAGTCAGTTCTTCCAGGCTCCTGTTACCACTCAGACAAACTCATTATTTTTCCTGATTCTAACAAGTAAATTATGGTGGCGTTTAACACAGCAGTGGCAGGGGCTTGTTTGTAGGAAATTACGGTGTTTAAGCACAAACACACCCTGATATTTGCATGAGGAAAAATAAAACTAAAAGTGGTCTTTTAAAATGCCCCCATGATGTGCTGCTTAAATTACAGGAATGTCTCAAGCATCCACATAAACTATGCTGACCTGTTTGGTCTTCACACAAAAAGCCGTGTTGTTGTTTAGTCACTCAGTCAGTTGCTCAGACTCTTTGCGACCCCACGAGCTGTAGCCTGCCAGGCTCCTCTGTCCATGGGATTTTCCAGGCAAGAATACTGGAATGGGTTGTCATTTCCTTCTCCAGGGGATCTTCCCAATCCAGGAATTGAACCCATGTTTCCTGCTTTGGTAGGCAGGTTCTTTGCCCCTAAGACACCTGGGAAACCCACAGAAAGCCATAGATCATCCATGTAATTAATTCTCTTCAGCACCCACCTGCCTTTCCACATACTCTGCTGTTGCCAGATTGGGGTAATGGGTCAGAAGATTCTACGTCCTGTCTTCAAAGAGCAGGAACTCGAAGTAAGGAATGAGGTGTTCTGCTCACAGAGAACAGTCTGCCCAGGATAATCCAACCTGAACCCACCAGAATGTAAGCTCAGGAGGGCAAAGATTATCCATTTTATTTATCGCTGCATCTCCCATGCTTGGAAAAATTCTAGACACCTAGTTGTGCGTGCATGCTTAGTGGTGTCCAACTCTTTGCAACCTGATGGACTGCAGCCCACCAGGCTCCTCTGTCCATGGGATTTCCCAGGCAAGAATACTGGAGTGGGTTGCCATTTCCCCCTCCAGGGGATCTTCCTGACCCAGGGATTGAACCCGCATCTCCTGTGTCTCTTGCATTGGTAGGTGGAGTCTTTACCACTGAGCCTCGTGGGAAGCCCCAGACACCTAGAAGTACTCAATAAATGAGTCAAATGAATGACTGGACAAGATATAGTTTGGTAAGTCATAAATAAAGTCAATCTAAATATTTTGCCTGAGGTTTAAGGTTGTGTTGCAACCCCCCAGGAAGTTTTGGCGTAGTAGACAACATTTCCGTCTTTTCCCTCCTTCCTTTTTTCTGTTACCCTCATCAGTTCTCTCACTGACAAAGCATCTCCTCCCTCATCTGGGTCAGTTCTGTGTAGTCAGCACCCTTTTGGAGGGCAGCGTTCAGGTGCATTCCTTGTCACAGGAGGAGAAAGAATTTATTACCTAGGATGCATGCTGGGAGGAAGAGGCAGGCACTTCTGTGTTCCCCAAGGATGATCCCTATGCCCCTGGTGTTATCCCCAAAGCTGGTTCCATACGCTTCTGGTTTGCTGTTTGAAAATGTCATCTTTAGGCAGATGAATCAGATGGTGAATGCCACCTCCCTGGTGGTCCAGTGGTTAAGAATCCACCTTCCAGTGCAGGGGACACGGGTTGTATCCCTGGTCAAGGAACTAACATCCCACATGCTGTAGCTAAGAGTCTGCATGCCGAAGCTAAAGATCCTGCATGCCACAACTAAGACCCAGCACAGCCAAATTAAAAAAAAAAAAAAAAATTGTTTAAGAATATTTAAAAAAAGAGAGAGAACAGGAAATGCCTTCTTGTTGGTACCATTAATCATTCCTGGCCTCTTCCTTGCAGCCATACACCAAAATGCACCGAGTTATTCCTTCAAAGGCTTTTAGAAAGCCAGAAATGCTGGGAGTGTCTCCATTTCTCTGGTTCTTTGCTCTCTTCCTAAATTTCAAGAACAATCGGTTCCAAGAGATTGTCAAACCCTTCCTATGGCACACCAGGCTGACTAAAATAGCAAGCAGCAGAGCCAAGAATAGAACCCAAGAATCCAGTTTTCCTAAACCCATAAAAGGCCCAGGCCTCCTTTAAAAGTCCTTTGAACTTGGTGCAATAAAAGCAGCACCTCAATCAAGCATGTTATTCTTCTTGTGGAGGTAATTCACAGATGGCATTGAGCTCGTCAAGGTCCAGACCTCCTTCTTATACTCTCTTGCAGATTAAAGAGCCACAATGCATGATGCGCCCTCGTGGCTTCAAGGTGCCCTTCCACCACTGGGAAGGGAGGCTCCCTGTCTCATTTAATCCAGTCCTACCTTCTTCCTTTTTAGAGACACAGTTCAGTTAAAGAGCTCTCTTTACCCTGAAAAGCCCCTTGCATCGCTACACTCCTCTTGCCACACACAAAACATTTCTATGGCTCAGTGGTAAAAGAATCCAACTGCCAATACAGGAGATGCAGGAGACACAGGTTCGATCCCTGGATCAGGAAGATCCCCTGGGGAAGAAAATGACAACCCATTCTAGTATTCTTGCCCGAGAAATCTCATGGACAGAGGAGCATGGCAGGCTACAGTTCATGGGGTCGCAAAGAATTGGACACAACTGAGCATGCACACATAGTTGATTTGCAATGCTGTGTTAATTTGCTGCTGTCAGCAAAGTGATTCAATTACACACATATATACATCCTGTTTTAGATTCATTTCCATTATGGTTTATCCCACAATGTTGAATACAGTTCCCTGTGCTAGACAGTAGGACCTTGCTGTTTATCCATCAGATGTTCTTTTTCAAGATTTTTGTTTTCCCCAAAGACTTTAGCCTCAGGGACTTACCTGAAAGCTCAGTGGTTAAGAACTTGCCTGCCAGTGCAGGGGACTTGGGTTTGAACCATGGTCAGGGAACTAGGATCCCACATGCTGCGGAGCAGCTCAGCCTACACACCACATTGAGCCCACATGGTCCAGAGCCATGTGCTGCAACTAGAGAGCCCATGCGCTGCAGCTACTGAGCCTGTGCACCTCAAAGAAAGATCCCAAAGGGTGCAACAGAGATCGCGGTGCCACAACTAAGACCCGACACAGCCAAATAAATAGATAATTTTAAAAAGTATGTCATCTCTGAATAAGAACAGTTGTTCTTTCTTAAAAAAAAAAAAAAAAAGACTTTAGCTGCAGAATAAAGCAGGTGCAGCAGCTAACCAGTGGAGGTATGGCACTGAACTTTCTAGCTCTAGAGGTCCTCTCTTGCCCCCTCCTCTGGAGTTCATGGCGAGAGCATGAAGGCTCCCTGGGTGCCCCGTGTGCTCAGAGCCTGGCCACTGGAGGAGTGACTCATGCCAGAGCTGGTCCTGTCCTTTCTGCCTTCCACCAGGAAGAGGATTTTCTAGAATCCGATGAGACACTTGAATGTTGTCCTGATCACACCAGGATCTTACAGAGGCGAATGTATAGGCATTGAGGTTTCTGTTTTGTCTAAAGTTGATTTGAAAACATGTCCAGCTGCATTTTCTGGAGTTCTTGATTCGACCTTTCATTTTCTCTCTGGACTCAGACCTCAACCACCAAATCATGAGCTCTGATACTGCTGGAAAATGGGTTAAGTAACCAGGAAGGACAACTTCACATTGAGAGATCCCTCATCCATTCTTTTCAAATCCCGTTACCTTGTTTTCCATAATCAGAGAGCTTGCACCATTGGCCAGCTTCAGTGCTCACCTGCAAAAGATGATTAACTTGGTTTTTCTGGTTTGCACTTTATTTTTACTGTTCTGTAGTTATTTCATATTTTGCAGTTCTACCTATAAAGTGAATTGTTTAAGGCTCCCCAGTCTTGGGGTTGGTCCTCACAGAAAATGAAGTGAATCTGAAGTTTGTAAATTCCGTGTGTAAATTTCATGTCTTAGGCACTTACACAGTTACAGTACTTTTGCTTGCAAGAAAGAGAAACTTGTTCAAATTAGCTTAGACAAAGAGGAGAGTTTGTTACAGGGATAAAATACAGGGATATATCAAGGCACTTAAGAACTGAAAGGTCTCCAAAGATAAGGAAAGTTTCTCTGTCTCTTTCTATCTCCTGCTGTTTTTCAAATTTTATATTTTTTATTTTTGGCTGTGGCAGGTCTTCATTGATGTGCACAGGCTTTCTCTAGTGGTGGTGCCCAGTGTATCACTGCAGTGGCTTCTCTTGTTGTAAAGCATGGGTTCTAGGGCACACGGGCTTCAGTAGTTGGGGCGCGTGGGCATGGACTTAGTTGTTCCGAGGTACATGGAATCTTCCTGGACCAGGGATTGAACCCGTGTCCCCTGCAATGGCAGTGGATTCCGAACCACTGGACTACTACGGAAGTCCTCCCCGCCCCCCGCCCCTTTCTCTCTCTCTCTTTCTCACCACATGATTGCTTATCTCTGCTCCTCTCTCCTCATGGCTAAAGATGGCTTCCCACGAAGTCCTAAAGTTCTATGTCCTCAGATCTAGCCACCAGCAGATTTCTGAGCCTCGCTGGATCCCAAGTCTAAATTCCCGGGAGCAAATCCCATTGGCCCCGCTTGAGTTAAATCCATACCCCTGATCCAATCAGCTGTGGCGAAGGATGGGCCATAAATGTTAGAAATGCTGCAGCGCCCTCTGGAGGTTGGATGTTCTCACACAGGGAGAGGTGGGGGCCGCGCAGGCACCCCAACTAAGCAACTAAGCCCCTGTGCCACAACTGCTGAGCCCAGGCACCTACAGCCTGTGGTCCCCAACAAGATAAGCCACTGCAATGAGACACCCGTGCACTGCAACAAAGAGTGGCCCCTGCTCACTGCAACTAGAGAAAGCCCACGCGTAGCAACAAAGACCCAATGCGGCCAAAAAGAAAGAAATTTTTTAAAATAAATACATAAAATGTCTAATCTATTGGGCCTGCTTTCTGAGCTGGGCTGGGCTGGGCTGAGCTGAGCTGTGACTGGGGGTGAAGACAGGTAGGCTCCAACCACAGACTCTTAGAAGTGGGAAGGGGCTGGAGGACTGGCATGTGGAAGACAGGTCAGTCCTCTGCGACCCTCGAAGGCAGGAATAGAGCCACATAGTCGGTGCCAATAGCAGGAAAGTTTGATGTAAAGAACTTCCTGGTGCTTAGAGGTCTCCTTCTCATTCTGCTCCAGTCCCCCAAAGCCACACCAAGAGGAATGCCCTCCTCAGCCCACTGATTTCTTTCTTCCTATTCAAACTGTTTTACAATTACATTTGTAGACATCTATTGCGTTTGTTCCCATGGGCAGGCTGAGCTGTCCCACTTTACAGATGAGTAAACAGAGATGAGGTGACTTGGTCAGGGTCCCCCTCCAGAGCTAGAATTCAGGTCCCTTCCTGTCACCCTGCCCAGCCTGGCTAACTGTCTTCATCTCCCTGAATGGGTTCCCTAGCCCCACAGGAACTGGCCTGCCCTTGGCATCTTTAGAGACAGTCTCTTGATATCTCAGGCTGATGTTTGCTTCTATCACCTGCCCTGTGTGGAAGTAATGAGTGAGGATCTACATGTCCCTTGAAAGCCAATGGTTCCCACACTCCTCTTTCCCAAGAGTACTCACAAGGGGGTTTTTTGTGACTTTTTAGTCTTCTTTCAGGTGCAAGACAAGGATTTAAACAAAATCCAGAGGTAATAATAAGCAAGATTACTGAGGTTGAGAGAGGCTCCATCTTGTTCCTCAGGATCTGGGAGCCTCCCTCTGCCCTGCCTACCCTCACAACTCGATTTTGTTTTGTTGTTGGTTTGGGGTGGCATGGTTTGGCCGCACCATGCAATATGCATGATCTTAGTTCCTTGACCAAGGATCAAACCTGGACCTCCAGCAAAAGAAGTGCAGAGTCTTAACCACGGGACTGCCAGGGAACTCCTTGCCTTGCTCCTCTTTATCTGGCTCAGGTGTTAGCCCTCACAGGGGTCTCGCTGATCCTCACTCATGCCCACTCCCAAACACCTTACCCTTGTTAAAGGTTCCTGCTGGTTCCCACAGCCCTTATGTTTAATGCATACAAACCAAGGCAGTATAACTGAGGTTAAGGGAACAAAGTTTAGCTCAACAGATGGAGGTCACATCTTCCACTCCTCACTAGCTGTGCAACCTTGGGGTAGTTACTTGACCTCTCTGGGCCTGTCTCCTCATTCATAAAATGAAAATGGCAGAGTATCCATCTCCTGGAATCAGCATTCCCAGGTGATATATGTGACAAGTGAGCACTGGTGAATGATGTCTGGTGAGTAGTGAGCACTCCCTTTACAGCACTATGATTATAGGAGATCTGACTTATGAGGGCTTTAGAACAGGGCCTGGCACCAAATAACAGTGTAATAATAGCAATCATAGTAGTAGTGTGCTTAGTTGCTCAGTCATGTCCAACTCTTTGGACTGTAGCCTGTCAGGCTCCTCTGTCTATGCCATTCTCCAGGCAAGAATACTGGAGCAGGTAGCCATTCCCTTCTCCAGGGGATCTTCCAGACCCAAGGATCAAACCTGGGTCTTCTGAATCGCAGGTGGATTCTTTACTGTCTGAGCCACCATTACAGGAGATTTGACTTATGAGAGCTTTAGAACAGAGCCTGGCACCAAATAACACAGTCATAGTAGCAATTGTAGTAGTAGCGTCATTTTTCACACTGTCCTTGATAAATTGTCAGTTGGCATGTTTGCATCAGTGTGAAATAGGTGTGTCCTTTGCTTTCAAATTCCCATGGCCTGACAAACAGCACCTAATAAACAGCTATTGAATGAACAAATGAACAGATTCTGTTAGGCTCTACAAGGCACAAAAGTACATTCAAAAGTCATTGTCCCATACAGAAGGCAAAATTAAGCTGGTCCGAAGGCTCTGAGACAAGGGCCAGATAAGTACATTTTCAGGTTCCATGGGCCACAGGAGTTCTGTGGCAACCATTCAACTCTGCCGTTGTCATGCGAAAGCAGCTACAGACAACAGGTAAATGAATAGGCATAGCTGTACTCCAATAAAGTTTTATATATGGACACTAAAATTTGAACTTCATGAGGTCATAAGGTGTTATCCTTTTGATTTCTCTCCACCCCCCCGCCCCCCGCCATCAACTACTTAAAAAAATGGAAAAACAATTCTTATCTCGCTAGGCATTAAAAAATAAGGGGCTGTGGAGAAGGAAATGGCAACCCATTCCAGTATTCTTGCCTGGAAAAGTCCATGGACAGAGGAGCCTAGCGGGTTTCAGTCCATGGGGTTACATGACTGAGCACTCGTGCATGAGGGTGGAGGTAGATGGGTTGGTAGCAATAAACTGGTAAAACTTTAAAAAAAAAAAAAAAAATATATATATATATATATATATATATATAAATATAAAATGGGCTAGTTCGATTCGGCCCGGGATATGACAACCCACTCCAGTACTCTTGCCTGGAAAATCCCATGGACGGAGGACCCTGGTAGGCTACAGTCCATGGGATCGCAAAGAGTCGGACACGACTGAGCGACTTCACTTTATGAAGAGGCCCACCTTCGCCCCACCGATTAGGCGAGCTGGATCTGGCTCTGGGGAGCGCGCGATCAGAAAGGCGGGATTTGGAATGGGTCAGGCAAATGGGCAGGGCGAGGGTGGGGCATCGTGTCGTGCGTGCAGTTGGGAAGGGCAGGCCCGATTGGTCTACTCCTGCGGCGGAGAGACAGAGGCGTATTCGACATCCAGCCCATCAGCGCGGCGCTGCCGCCTCGCCCCGCCTCGCGCAGGCGTCTCAGTCATGCGGAGAGTGCGCCACGCCCCCTTGCGCGCCCGGAAGGGACTTCCGGGAAGGGCTCGCCGTGACGTCAGGAGGGCAGGTAAGTGCGGGAGGGCAGAGGGGCGGGCAGGCCCGGTTTGGCAAGGGGTCTGTCCACTTCCTCACCAGGCCTGTGAGCCGCCCGAAGGGGGATAAAGTGCCGGGTCCGCGGAGCTCTGCGGACGTGGGCCTGGTGCTCAAAGCCGCTCGCGACCCAGCTTTAACCCCGGACCCCGGCCCATATCCGATACCTCTTCAGGTTTTCCTTAGGGACAGTAAGCCCCTACCTCGCTGCGTCGTCGTGAAGATTTTGTAAAATGACGCTTGTAAAATGGTTTGTCGTGAGAAATAATCAAAACGATCATCGTTTAACTTGACATCAGGCGCTGTTCTAGATCCTTATTTAACTCAACGAGTCTTGATAGCAGCCTTATCAGGTTGATACTTTTATAAACCCCATTTTACAAGTAAGAAAACTGAGGCCCAGAGAAAGAAGGAATTTGCTTATACTGCTAGAAAGCAGCAGAGTCGGGATCCAAGCCCCAGCATTAGCCCTGAGCCAATGGGATTTATCATTATTCTTGACACCAAAAACCAGAGATTTCTATACATCCCCCCTATGGTCCAACCTGTGCCACTCGCTGGGGTGATAAAACCACTGAAAGACCCCAATTCTTGTAAATGGAGTGCTTACTCTGTGCAGGCATTACCCAGCATGTTATTTCATTTACAGCAACCACAGAAAGTCTTCCTTGCTGTCATCCACTCTTTACAGATGAGGAACTGTACGCTCAGGGAGGCTCAGACATTGGCCAAGGTTCCCCAGCTAGTGAGGAATGGAGCTGGAGTTCCAGCCCAGGGAACTGTGTGTCCCTAAAACTTGGGTCTTGAGAGTCCCTTAGACTGCAAGGAGATCCAACCAGTCCATCCTAAAGGAAATCAGTCCTGAATATTCATCGGAAGGACTGATGCTGAAGCTGAAACCAGTACTTTGGCCACCTGATGTGAAGAACTGACTCACTGGAAAAGACCCTGATGCTGGGAAAGATTGAAGGCGGAAGTTGAAGGAGACGACAGTGCATGAGATGGTTGGATGGCATCACCAACTTGATGGGCATGAGTTTGACTCAGCTCTGGGAGTTGGTGATGGACAGGGAAGCCAGGCATGCGGCAGTCCAGGGGGCCGCAAAGAGTCGGACACGACTGAGTGACTGAATTGAACTGAAAGCTTGGGTGGGCACTTGCTGTTTTGTTAGTATTTTTAGTTTGGAGGTGACTTTAGGAGACTCTGGTCCAGGGGTATGCATTACAGATGGAGGATCTGAGGTGTAGAGGGGCTCAGGATGGGATGGTGGAAGACTCTCTATCTGGGGCTTTTCACCCTGGCTCTGCCTTCTTGGCGGCCTCTGAGCTCGGGCAAGTTATTTAAGCTCCCACGTGCTCGTTTGTCAGCTGGAAATAGTACTAACATCAGTGGAGCGTGTGACACACAGTAACTATCAGCACACAGCTAAGTTGGCGGAATATTCGAGACTTTCTGACTCCAGCACCGGGAGCCAGCAAACTCCACTCACAGGCCAAAATCAGACCACCGCCTGATTTCGTATAGCCCACCGGCACAAGGTGGTTTTAGCTTCTTAAATGGTTGGGGAAAAAAACAAAAGAAGAATAATATTTTGTGACAGGTGACAGTCCTGCGAAATTGAAATTTCAGCGTCCATAAATAAAGTTTTGCTAGGATGCAGCTACACCCATACGTTAACATGCTATCGGCTACTTTCTGGCTGAGGTGGCTCAGTTGATGAGTCTTTGGGACAGAAATGATTGCCCTCAATGGAGGAAATTTGCCAGTCCCCATTCTGGACTACACTTTAGTCCCTCATAATGTCTATTCTCTCTCTCTTTTTTTTAATTTCTTTTAGTTTTTTTTAACTTAAATACAGTTGATTATAATGTTAATTTCTGCTGTACAACAATGTGATTCAGTTACACATCATATATATATACACATTCTTCTTTAAATATTTTTTCCCGTTGCGGTTTATCATAGAATACTGAATAGAGTTCCCTGTGCTATACAGTGGGACCTTGTTGTCCATCCAATCTATAATAGTTTGCTTCTGCTAATGCATTCCCATAGCGTTTCTCTTTAGCATCAAGTTGAACTTCCTTCTGTTTGACTGGAAAGTCTCGCCTCTGAACAAGCAAGGGGAGGGAAGTCTCCCCATCCCACGTTAAAGGAGCCCGGCATTTAACACCTGTGTCATTGACACTGGTTCTTCAGTTCAGTTTAGTCACTCAGTCATGTCCGACTCTTTGCGACCCCACGAATTGCAGCACGCCAGGCCTCCCTGTCCATCACCATCTCCCGGAGTTCACTCAGACTCAAGTCCATCGAGTCGGTGATGCCATCCATCCTCTGTCGTCCCCTTCTCCTCCTGCCCCCACTCCCTCCCAGCATCAGGGTTTTTTCCAAGGTTCTTATGGAACCTCAATCAATTATCAGAGGTTCACACAGCATTTATCAGGACCTGTCCTGGGTGCCAGAGACGTAGCACAGTGTGACCTGGCAGAGGAGACAGACTGTAAACGAGCAAACAGACACAGGGTGACACGATAGAAAGTCCAGGGAGGAAGTGACTTGAGATCATGTCGTCAGGTGAGGCCTCTCACTGAGGTGATGTCTGAGCTGAGATCCGTGACAAAGGACGGACTGCTGGTAGAAGAGCACCTGAGGCAGTGGGCCTGCACCCACTGAGCCTCCTAAGGCAGGAAGCCAGTGTGACTGGAACAGAGAGAGAGGGCTTGGGGAGGCAAGCAGGGGCCCCGCAGGCCATGGAAAGGGACTCGAGTTGATTCTCAAAGCCATGGGAATCCCTGGAGGGTTGGGTTTGTTTGTCTGTTTGTTTGTTTTTTATTGTGCTGGGTCTTTGTTGCTGCATGAGGTTTTCTCTGGTTACGGTGAGTGGGGGCTACTTTAGTTGCAGTACGCCAGCTTCTTATTGCGGTGGCTTCTCTTGTTGCAGAGTACAAGTTCTAGGGCACTCAGGCTTCAGTAGTTGTGGCCCGTGGGCTCAATAGTTGCCGCTCCTGGGCTCCAGAGAGCAGGCTCAATAGTTGTGGCACAGGGGCCTAATTGCTCTGTGGCCCATGGGATCTTCCCAGACCAGGGATCAAACCCAAGTCTCCTGTATTGGCAGGTGAATTCTTTACCCCTGAGCCACCAGGGAAGGGTTTTAAGCCCCCTGGAGGCTTTTAAGCAGGAGAGCTGTAGTTTAGATTTATATTTGAAGAGATCCTTCTGGCCCTTATGAGGAGAACAGACTGTGAGAGTCAAGGCCAGAGCCAGGAGCTTAGCGAGATGACGGTACTCCTCCAGGTGAGCGATGATGGGGGCCATGGTGGGGTGAGAAGTGTCAGCTGGGAAACAGATGTTGGATGGAGAGTGGACAGGACACTCCCTTTCCAAACAGCCAAACCACTCCTCGGATGCCTCCTACACCTAGGGGGAGGACTACCACACACAGCCCCCGCATCTTCACAGGGAATCTGGACTGCTGAGCTGTCCAGAAGGGCAGCACTGGGCAGTGCGTCCACAAAGCAGTGTCTCATTGTCTTTTCAGATTGGCCACGTGGAGGGCGAGGACCTGTAGGCAGCTACCAAGATGGTAAGTAGACGGGCTGTGCTCACTGGGTTTCTCTTGTGGTCTTTGATACGGGGAAGGGGCCCCCTAAGTAGCCTCCTCTCCCTGCTAAAAGTCTCCTTCCCCATCCCTACCCCTGACCCAAAGCTCTAAGGTATTTTTAAACTCTGCATCATGGTCTTCTCAGTGGAGTGGTTTTCAAACTTTGTGCATGCGTGCATGCTAAGTCGCTTCAATCATGTCTGACTCTGCGTGACCCTCTGGACTGTAGCCTGCCAGGTCTGTCCATGGGGATTCTCCAGGCAAGAATACTGGAGTAGGTTGTCATGCCCTCCTCCAGGGCATCTTCCCACCGCAGGGATCGAACCCACCACATCTCTTATGTCTCCTGCATTGGCAGGCAGGTTCTTTACCACCAGAGCCCACCTGGGAAGCCCAGACTTTTGTGCGTGCTAAAATCACCCCAGGAGCTTTTGCTTTTTTTTCCTTTTTTTAAAAAATGAGGTGAAATTCACATAACATAACATGAACATTTTAAAGCTGTGATTCAGCAGCATTTAGTATATTCACAATATTTTGCAACAACCACCTCTCTCTAGTTCCAAAACATTTCCATCACCCGCAGAAGGAAACATTATACCCAATGGCAGTCACTCTCATCCCATCCACCCACACTCCCAGTCCCTGGCACCCGAATTCGGCTTCCTGTCTCTGTGGATTTGTCTCTTCAGGACCTTCCATGTCAATGGAATTGTGTACTATGTGTTCTTTTGTATCCAGTTTCTTTCACTTAGCAGGATGTTTTCAAGGTTTATCTGTTAAAACATTGTAGCAGGTATTAGAGCTTCCTTCCTTTTTATGGCTCAGTAATATCCCATCACATGGTTGGACTACAGTTTGTTTATCCATTCATCCATTAATGGACACCTGGGTTGCTTCCACCATTTGGTTATTGCAAACAAACATGTATGCACAAGGATGTGTAGAAACATGTTTTCCAGGTTGCTTTTGAAAAGCCTTGTGTCCTGTGACTTCCCTGGTCAGGGAACAAGATCCTAAGTGCTGCCTCTTAAGACCCAGTACAGCAAATAAATAAATAAAATTTTTTTTTTTCAAATGGGCTTCCCTGATGACTCAGTGGTAAAAAATTCTCCTGCCAATGCAGGAGAGGCAAGTTCAATCCCTGGGTCGGGAAGATCCCCTGGAGAAGAAAATGACAACCCACTCTAGTATTTTCCCCTGGAGAATCCCATGAACAGAGGAGCCTGGTGGGCTACAGCCCGTGGGGCCGCAAAGAGTCGGACATGACTTAGCGACTAAACAACAACCACCACCACACCAAAAAACAAAGAGAAAGGAAAAGCCCCGTCTCCGGGCGCCAGAGCAGGTGCTATGTCAGGTATCCGTGGTTTAGAAACTCTTCGGGACTTCCCTGGTGGTCCCATGGCTAAGATATTCCGCTTCCAATGCAGGAGGCCCAGGTTCGATCCCTGGTCAGGGAACTAGATCCCCCCTGCTGCAAATAAGACCTGGCACAGCCAAATAAATATTAAAAAATATATAAATGTATGGTTATAACGTGCAGCCAGGTTTGAGACCCACTGCTTTGGTAGATCATTCAGTCAATTCAGCAGGTGGCTGCTAGCAGTTAAAAGAGAGACTGTCACAGCTGGATGAACATTCTTTCCTGAAACCCGTGCTTCGACTGTATTACGTGTGTTTGTGGTGTTAAATATGTCTTATTTTAAGTCACAGTCCCAAAATAACCGTGAAAGCCATTGTTCTAGGAGAGAGTGACCCTCGTGGAATTTTCCACAGCAATGGCGGTGGAGCATGTTTTGTTTTGTTTTGTTCTTTTGGCGGAGCCGTGGAGCTTACGGGATCTTAGTTCCCTGACCAGGGATTGAACCTGGGCCGCGGCAGTGAAAGCGCCAAGTCCTAAACACTGGACTGCCAGGGAAGTCCTGACAGTGGGGTTTTTTCTCGCTAAGTCTCCAGTTCTCAGCCACACATCTTCCAGGAAGTCCCTGTCTCCCAGCTACACAGGTAGGTCTCCTGCAGGACCCACCCTAAGTCATGTCTCTCTTCTGCTTTCCAGGGTGAAAGGAAAGGCGTAAACAAGTACTACCCTCCGGATTTCAACCCTGAGAAGGTAAGGGGCAACTTTCCTTCTCCGTGTCCATGATAGAAAGCAACCCCTGGGCAGGAGCCCACACACATCGTCCCCTCCTGGAGTCAGACATCATGGCCTCCTGGAGTCAGAACCACGGCTGCAGAAGCCCAGGCAGCCTGAGAAGTCTCCCTGCCTTAGGCTCATCACCTGGGTCTCAGGGCAGCCTTCCCTCCTGGGTGGTCAGTATGGTCCTCAGCGGACCCAGCATTGGGTGTGGCATGTTTCCAGAGGAGCCAGGATGAGATCCCTTCGCCCTTCCGGCTCCAGCTCCTCAGGCCTCCTCGTTGTTCCCTCTGCCGGGAACCTCTGCCTTATTTTGACCCACAAGGCTGCTTTCCTTCCTTTAGGTCTCTCCTCACAGAGGGCCTCCCTGACCACCGCCTCGTGTTCTGTCTCATGACTGAGTGCTTTATTTCTCTCATAGCTCTCACAACTCCCTGACACATAGTTTATTTCTCTGCATGTTGTCCATCTCTCCACCTGGAATGTCTGCTGCTCAAGGCCAGGGACACGCATCTGTCTCGTTCAGGCTGTGTCCCCATGCTGGGTGCTTAGTATGGGCCTTTGAATGAATCAGAGCATCCTGGCTGCTGGTCCCTGCTGACTCGGCTTTTCTATGCCACAGTCTCCCTGTACGTAGGTCCAAAGGGGAAGCAAAATGACCTGGGCTCCTAGAAACATGGAGGGATTAAAATGAGACGAGGCACATAAAGTGCCTGGCAGCCGTTTGCCGATCTTGTCGCCTATCCCAGTCCTCCCCACGACACCCGAGGTGTGTTATGATCCTTGTTGCCAGTTGATTTGGAAAACCAGGCTCAGAAAGGCAAAAAGATGAGGTCACTGCCCAGGGTTGCACAGCTTATTTAGCTCTGCCTGCTTCACCAAAGCCTCTGTGCCTCCTGTTTGCTGTTAACGCTCCCAGCAGAGCATAAGAATGAGGCCTCTCTCAGCCTGTGGGAGAGGGCCTGAGCTCCCCCTACTCAGCAGTGCTAATCCGCTCCCTCTTCCTTACCACACAGCATGGCTCGCTCAACAGATACCACAACAGCCACCCCCTTCGGGAGCGGGCTCGGAAGCTGTCCCAGGGCATCCTCATCATCAGGTAAGGCCCTGATTGTCACCACGCCCTTTGCAGCATAACTGCAGCCAGAGTCTCAGGCATGGAGACCCAGGGAGAACCCATGCGGACAAGGACAAATGAGCTGTTCTCTGTTTGTGTAGGTTTGAGATGCCCTATAACATCTGGTGTGACGGCTGCAAGAACCACATCGGCATGGGTGAGCTGCCTGCTCCCCACCCCGCCCCCAACTATTCAGCCCCACCGCCAGCGAGCCCCGTAACTTGCTAAGCGCTGTGAGAGAGCATCTCACTGATGCCCCAGTCAAGAGTCAAGGAGAAGATAGACCCCCCCTCTTCACTGCCCCCAATAATTGGTGGGCTGTGGCCACTTGATGGCAGAGCAGTTAGGAGGCTCTGGGTTCAGATCCCGTCCCTGCCACTCCCTAAGCTGGGTAACCCTTAGCAGGCAACAGAGCTTCCATGCACCTCGGTTTACCCATCTCTGAATTCACATGATATGAGTGCCCGCCTGCATGGCATACAAAGTGCTTAGTGCAGAGAAAGAAAGAAGCGTGGGCTTTTATTATTTTTCTAGAGAATATCCAGGTTTGGGGGGGGTTTCTTTTTCACTAATTAGATGATATATTCTGGGCTCTGATCTTGCTTACTAAGTGAAAAATGCTTAAACTACAAAAACAGAACTTGGGGTGGTGGATAGTGTGGCCCTGGGAGGCTGGGGGCTGCTCTGGTTCATGGCCTCGAGGGTCAAGCTGAGCCCTGCTCTTGGTGCCCTGAGAGCCTCTTGGCCTTTGGAGCAGGTGTCCCTGGCTGGGTCTGATCAGGGGGATGCGTTAGAGGGGTCAGTCAGCCTCAGCAGTGGGGTGACCTGGCCCCTCCTTCTTGCTCTCGTCCCTCCCTCTGAAAGCCACCAGCTCCTGTTTATAGAGCAGGCTCTCCCCTGGGCTGGGTGCTATGGGATGGGCTGGGGATGTCTGCACTGCAGAGAAGGAAACGCAAGCCAGGAAGGCCGAGTTACCCACCGCAGGCCTCAGACCCCTGTCTCTGCATCCATCTGCGCCTGTGGGCACAGTCGGGTTCGAATCCTAAAGGCAACAGTAAGGGCAGGGGCGGCGGCAGGTCAAGCCTACAAGCCCTCACGTGCGCCACGTGTTGTCCACTAAGCACTGTATTCATTTATTTATTTTTGGCCACACTGTGTGGCTTGAGGGGTCTTAGTTCCCCCACCAGGGATTTGAATCCACACCCCCTGCAGTGGAATCGAGGAGTCCCAACCACTGGACTGCCAGGGAAGTCCCCAAAACCAGCCCTTTTGGGATGATCACTGGCACCCAGCCCTGTGTTAAGTGCTCCATGTGTGTTAACTAGCTTCTGCAGCTTGCACAGCAGCCCTGTGTGGTGGCCGTCAAAGTCATCTCTGTCCAATCCGGGCAGCTGGACTAAGGTCTTGCAGCTGGTAGGGCAGAGCCAGGATTTGAACCCAGGCCCTCTGGCCACAACCCACCACCCTCTGTGGCTTGAGCACCCATCCCGAAGCCCCGACGGCTCTTTTCCGCTTGAATCTCTGGAGGTGTCTCCCCTGCAGGCCCGTGGAATGCCACCACTCCTGTCTGCCCCCTACCACCCCAGGAAACGACGCTGAGGGTGCGCCCTAGCCTCATTCTTTCCCTCTCCTCCCAGGTGTTCGTTACAATGCAGAGAAGAAGAAGGTTGGCAATTACTACACAACCCCGATCTACAGGTAGAGGCAATCTGGTGGGCAGAGGGGTGAGGGGCTACACAGAACTCGGAGTGGGAGGGAGGCTTGTACCGTCTGCCTGAGGGTCACCCCCTGCTGGTCTCTCCTGGAAACCAGCATGGTGTGTCAGTCCGGGTGCATCCTGCCTAGACCCCTCCATGGCTCCCTCCTTCCTCGGACTAAAAATCTCAGGTCTCCCCATGGCCCACAGAGACCCCTCCCTGCCTTCACTTCCTCCCACCCTCCCCGTCACTCACTCTCCTCCAACCACACAGCCTCCTCGCTGCCCCTCATAAAAACTCTCTCTGGTGCCCTCTGCCTGGAACGTCTTCCCCAGACATCTGCAAGGCCCCCTTTTCCTCCTTGGATTTCTGCTCCAAAGTCGCCTTTCAGAGAGGCCTTTTCTAAAGCAGTGCTTTCCTCCCAGCGCTGTGGTTGTTTGAGCATTCCCTGCCCACTCAGCTGCCACTAGAACATCAGCCCCGCTGAGAGCAAGTTGGCTTCCTTCACCGCTGTGTCCCCAGCAGCTGGCACCAAGCCTGCCCCAGAGCAGCCTGGCTTTGGAGGGTTTGTTGAATGAATGAGTGAACAGATGAACAAACGAATGAATGCAGGGATGAATACATAAACTCCAGACAGATGGTCAGTACCAGGGTGATGGGCCCCTGCGTGTCACCCATGGCTGTGCCTCAGACACGGAGAGCAGCATGCAGCAGGTTCTCTGCAAATGCTAGTTGATGACGTAACGCACACAGATGGAGGGAAGCAGGCAGGGGTCGCAAGGTGTCCCAGGGTGGCCACAGTGTCCAGATTCCCGCCTGCCACCCTCCACCCGCCCAGGTTCAGGATGAAATGCCACCTCTGTGTCAACTACATCGAGATGCAGACGGACCCCGCCAACTGTGACTACGTGATTGTGAGCGGCGCCCAGCGCAAGGAGGAGCGCTGGGACATGGAGGACAACGAACAGGTGCTGACCACAGGTGAGCGCTGTGGGTGGGTTTGGACCCCAACCCTGATCCTGAGCCGGGGCCCCGAAAGTCCAACCCCATTCTCACCCTTGCAGAGCATGAGAAGAAGCAGAAGCTGGAGATGGACGCCATGTTCCGCCTGGAGCATGGCGAGGCTGACCGGAGCACGCTCAAGAAGGCCCTCCCCACCCTGAGCCACATCCAGGAGGCCCAGAGCGCCTGGAAGGACGACTTCGCCCTCAACAGCATGCTTCGGAAAAGGTTCCGGGTGAGTGGGGCTCCCAGCCTAGGGTCGGGTCCACAGGCAGTGAGGCATCAGCAACAGTGGAGCAAAGAAAATGAAAGTTAGTCACTCAGTCATGTCTTACTCTTTGTGACCCCATGGACTGTAGCCCACCAGGCTCCTCTGTCCATGGAATTCTCCAGGCAAGAATACTAGAGTGGGTAGCCAATTGCCTTCTCCAGGGGATCTGCCTGACCCAGGGATTGAACCTGGGTCTCCTGCACTGCAAGCAAATTCTTTACCGTCTGAGCCACCAAGGGGGTCCTAACAGTGGGGCAGGGAGAACGCAAAGTGGGCCGAGACCCAGGTCCAGCCTGCACCCCATCACTTCCTGACTATAGGCGGTCCTTTTACCCTCAGTTTCCCCATCCGCCACTCGGGGACCACCTCCCTACATCGCAGTGCCTGGGGGAGGCAGCTGGCCCAGCAGCTTTTTTTTTTTTTAATAATCTTTCTTTCTTTTTGTCTGTGCTGGGTCTTCATTGCTGTGCTGGCTTTTCTCTGGTTGCAGTGTGCAAGCTTCTCATTGCTGTGGCTTCTCCTGTTGCAGAGCACAGGCTCCAGGCACTCGGGCTTCAGTAGTTGGAGCACACAGGCTCAGTAGTGGTGGCACACTGGCTTAGTTGCTCTGTGGCTTGTGGGATCTCTTCCCAGACCAGGGATCAAACCCACGTCCCCTGCATTGGCTCTTCTCTTAACCACTGGAGCATCACAGAAGCCCAAGGGTTTTCTTACTAATTATTTGTTACTAAAAGTGTGTCCCTCTGGCCAGGCCTATAGCCTGAGTTGTGTGTCCCCTGCCTTCTGGGCATCCCTGAGTGGCGTCTGAGGGCCCCCAAACATAAAATGCCAGGGAAACCCCATCAGTCCCTAACTTGCCCTGCCTGCATCCTCCCTTTCTCGGTAATAGAAGCATCTTTGTTCTTCCAGGCACTCAGCCTTGCTCCTCTTGTTATAACCACCATTATTTCCCCACCTCTGCATCCATCAGCAAATTCTGGCAGGCTCTGACAACATCTGCAGTCTCCATCGTCTCCTGCTTGGACTAGCACAATCTCTCCACGCTGGACCCCAGTGGCTCCTAGCTTCGTGTCCCAGAGCCTGTTCCCCTCACAGCCATCAGAGGGCACCCGTGAGCACCTGAGCCGGATCACATCCCTACTATGCTCAGAGCCCTCCATGGTTCCCACTTCCTTTATGCAGAAACCAAAGTCCTCCCCATGGCCCACCAGGCCCAAACAATCTGCCCTTTACCCTTCTACCCCCATCTCCACCTTCCCCTTGCTCATTCTGCTCCAGCCACACTGGCCACCTCACTGGCAAGTGCAGTTCTGCCTCAGGGCCTTTGCACAGGCTGTTCCCTCCCCTTTGGAACACTTTTCCACCTAATATCCACATGACTCCCTCACTTAGACATCTTTTCTTGAACATGATCTTCTCAGGGAGACTGCCCCTGCCCCTCCGCTCCACCGCGTGCCATATGTAAAGTTGAATCCCCTGCCAACCCTCACCCCCTTCCCAGCATTCTTTTTCTCCTCATCATTTTGTCTCACTCACCCACTAGTACGTCAGCTTCACCAGGGCAAGGGTTTTTTTCTGCTCATGGCTGTGTCCCTAGTGTCTAGAACAAGGCCTGACACCAGAAAGATATTCTGCAAATATTTGTGGAAAGAATGAATGACTGGGAACTTCCTTGGCAGTCTAGTTGTTAGGACTCCATACTTCCACTGCAGGAGGCGAGGGTTTGACCCCTGGTCAGAGAGCTAAAATCCTGCCTTCTTTGAGTCGCAGCCAAAAAAAAAAAAAAATGAGTGAAGGACCCAATGGCACGCACAGTAATAACAGTCATGTCTCCTGCTTGTTGAACAAGTTCTGTGTCCCAAGCACTGCATGAGGCCCTTTCCTCACATAAACTTAAAGAGGAGGAAATGGGAGGAGAGCTAGAGGGGATGCCCATGCCAGCTCCCAGCTCAGAGGGCATGGAAGAGGCATGACTCTGGCACCCACCATCCCTCCCCATGGCTGCTCTATAGAGCTCAGTGGTAAAGAATCTGCCTGCCAGTGCAGGATACACAGGAAACCAGAGTTCGATCCCTGGGCTGAGAAGCTCCCCGGAGGAGGAAATGTCAACTCACTCCAGGATCCTTGCCTGCCTGGTAGGCTACAGTCAATAGGGTCGCAAAGACTCGGACACAACTGAGTGGCTGAGCGCTGTCCCTCTCCACCCACTTCCACCCCGACACAGGAAAAGAAAAAAGCCATGCAGGAGGAGGAGGAGAGGGACCAGGCACTGCAGGCCAAGGCCAGCCTGGCCATCCCACTGGTGCCGGAGACAGAGGATGACCGCAGACTGGCCGCCCTGCTGAAGTTCCACACCCTAGACTGTGCGTGGGGGCCAGTGAGCGTGGGGAGTCGGGTGGGGGGAGACGGGGGGTAGGCGCTCAGGCAGAGGGCGGCTCTGGACCTCCTTCTCCCCCCCAGCATACGAGGACAAGCAGAAGCTCAAGCGGACAGAGATCATCAGCCGCTCCTGGTTCCCCTCCACTCCGGGAGCCAGCGCCAGCAGCAGCAGCAGCAGCAAAACCAACAGTGTCCTGAAGAAACTGGCCCAGAACCGCAGAGCCACTCCCACCAGCTCCCCTGTCACCATGGGGCACCTGGGCATCGTGCGACGGCGGTCCCGGGAGGTCCCAGAGAGCCCCCAGCACGTGGCCGAAACCTTCAAGTCTGGGGAGCCACAGTTGCCAGAGGGGACCAACCAGAACAGGCCCGTGTCCCCCCAGGACTGCTCTCTGGAGACAGCCGAGACCCCCAAGAACAGCAGCGCACTGGGGCAGGAGGAGAGCTGTCAGGACAGGCCCCAGCCCCCGCCAGACACCTCCCCTGAGGCACCCAACCCCCAGGACACACCACAGCCCTGCAGCCTCGGCTCCTCCCTCGTGGCTGACTACTCCGGTTCCGAGAGTGAGTGATTCCATGGTCCAGATTCACTCACTCCAGAGGCCAAGACTCACCCAGGAGGCCCCTCCCAGGCTGCAGCCCCGCTGGCCCACCAGCTCTTGGAGAGCTCAGTCCCCACCCTTGTGCACACCTCACTTTCTCGCGGTGATGGAGTTGTTATTTGTTCCTGGAGAGGGTGTCTGTGCCTTGTGCGACCCAAGACCTCCCAACATTAAAGCCCTGCTTCTTTGCCCCTGCCTCAGATTACTAAATGGGCCCAGGAGCTCTACCCCCACCCACCCAATGAAGGTTGCCCAGCATCTCATCACCCAGTGCAGATCCCCTGCTCACAGCCTTGGTCCCCACCCAGCTTGATGAGGGTTTAAATGTAGTAGCCCAGACTGGCCTGAAATCAGGGCTGACTTCCTGGAGGTGGTGGAACAACAGGCTGAGTTTGTGAGGGATGGAAAGGGGACTGGACAACAGGGCAGGCACATAGGGTGCTCAGCATCCTGGCCCAAAGCAGCAAAGGATGGAGCGCACAGGTGAGGGCTGTTCATTAATCCCCTGCCCATGGGGACACCTTGGAAGGGTATACTTCTTTTGAAGGAAACTAGTAAAATGAGTAGAAAACAGCCTCCAAACAGCAGAGCACCCACAAGGAGGCTCATGGCCCACCGCCTTCCCCTAAACTCTGGAGAAGGATCATTGCTCAAACATTGACGGAGCCCTTGCAGTGCACCAGGCACCATCCAAGCCGTTGGAGATACCAGCGTGCACAAATCAGACACCTCTCAGAGCTGAGGTTCCGACTTAATCTCTCGGAACTTGTAACGTGCCGGTCCGGAGAGGTGGTAGCCCCCAGCCCACTGGACTTTCCTCCCCGCGGGGATGGGACGGTCTCAGGGCAGCAGTAAGGATCGTTCAATCTTGGGACCCCCAACTGGGGCCTTGCTCTACATAAGACCACAGGCAGTACGCGCTCCTGAGGGTGCCCACCAGGAACTTGGGGGTCGTGCTATATGGCTTGAGGTCGTTGCTCCCAAAATAGTGGCAGGGGGCACTAACAGTGGAGGGGGCTGCTAACTGGGCTCGGCTGGGAAGGTGGGGCAGGATCCGACTTAAGGACGGCGACTTCCGGGAACTTGCGGGGTTACTGTGCGCATGCGCCTCCTTCCGGGGAGGCCCCGCCCCCTCCGCGTATTCCGGCTCCGCCCCCGGTGCGAGCGGGCCCCGGGAGCCCGGAGAAAAGCGGTGAGCGCGACTGTTGACAGCATGACTTTGGAGGCGATCCGCTACTCGCGGGGCTCACTGCAGATCCTCGACCAGCTGCTGCTGCCCCAGCAGAGCCGCTATGAAGCGGTGGGCTCGGTGCGCCAGGCCTGGGAAGCCATCCGTGCTATGAAGGTGGAGCCGCGTGGTGGAGCTCAGGTTAGGGTGGGAGTGGTTGCCCTGACTGCTGTCCCTGACGCCCCCAACTCCCCCTCCAGGTGCGTGGCGCCCCAGCCATTGCCCTCGTGGGCTGTCTTAGCCTCGCCGTGGAGCTGCAGGCGGGCGCCGGGGGACCTGGCCTTGCCGCACTCGTGGCCTTCGTCCAGGACGCGCTGAGCTTCCTTGTTACCGCCCGGCCCACCGCCGTCAACATGGCCCGCGCCGCACGGGACCTGGCAGACCTCGCGGCCCAGGAGGCGGAGCGGGAGGGCGCAACGGAGGAGGCGGTCCGAGAGAGGTAGAGGAGCCACGTGCCCGGCACTGTTCAAACCCGAGGCTGTTCATTCGTTCACTGCTGGTGGTGGTGGTGGTGGTGCACAGCTGCCAGTTTTACAGATGGGGAAACTGAGGCAGGGTGCGCTTAATCCAGGGCGACACAGGCAGGCCTGGGACTCAACACCGAGCCGCCTGGCCCCCAGGTCCTTGAACTTAATCCCCTGACTGTCTTCCCTGAACGTCCCCAGCCCTATCTGCCCTTAGAGGTCCTTTTAAGTGCCACCTGGTTTACCTGGTTTTTGCTTTTGAGAAATTTTGTTTCCAGCCCTGGTCCTCGCCCTGCTCTCTTCCAACTCTTTCCCTCCACATCTGCTACACAGATATTCTCCGTTAACCCCACCAGACTTGCTCCTGCCTCAGGGCCTTTGCACACTCAGTGTTTGCAAGCCAGATATCCGCCTAGCTAATCTCCTCCCCCTCAGGTCTCAGGTTTCTGCCTTCCCCATCCCCCATATAATACAATTCATCCCCTACCCTCTGTCTCCTGACTGCTGCCTTTTCCCTCCCTTTATTGTCTGCTAATCATTTGCCTACCCAACCCCAGTGTCAACTCCCTATTAGAGGAGATTATTGTCTTATTCACTGCTATGTCTCCCAGTGCCTGACACACAGGAGATGCCTGGTACAATGTTTTGCGAGAGCGAGTGGAGTTACAGATAGGTGGTTGTAGAAGGGACCAGACCCATGCTGAGAGAGGCTTTCAGCAAGAGAATGCTAGTAGGGCAGTGTTGGGCCATGAGGAGGGGCTGGGGTGGGCCCTGAAGCCTGGCGGCTGGTGCTCAGAGCCCTTTGTCGGCCTTAGAGTGATCTGCTGGGCCGAGGACATGCTGGACAAAGACCTCCGGGACAATCGGAGCATTGGGGACCTGGGAGCCCACCATCTCCTAAAGCGGGCAGCACCCCAGGGTGGCAAGGTGACCGTGCTGACCCACTGCAACACTGGTGCGCTGGCCACCGCTGGCTATGGCACAGCCCTAGGTGAGTGGGCATCCACAGGAATGGGGGAGGTCCCTTTTTGGATGAAAGAGAAAGAAACCCAAACCACTTAATGCATCCCCCAGAAAGGTGACTTTATTAGTTGTTGCACAGAAACACACTCAAGGGGTTGGCTTCAGGTATGGCTGGATCTGGGGACTCAGTAGCATCAGGATCTTTCTATGCCCATCCCTAAGGTCTGCCCTCCTCCAGAGTGGCATCATCCTATCACTCGACTGGTTGGCCAGGATTCAGATCTTGAGGAAAAGAGCCAAGGATCTCTTATTTCGACAGTGTCAAAAAAGTCATGTATCTTGGGGGCCATGATGGAGTCACCTACCTACCCATCTAGGATCAATCACTTAATAGGCCTCATCTGAGCCATGTGCCTAGAAAGTGGGTGGAATCTGGGCTCTAAGAGGACTGAAAGGAAGGGCATAGCCCCCTAAAGAAAAATTAGAGTAGCTGTGACCAGGACTTGGGGGCTGGGTCCTGGCACTCAAGGCAACAGAGTCCACCTGATTCTTAATTCTCCTGGATGTTTCTCTGCCTGCCTCAGTCCCACCTTTGTGCCTGGATACTGAGGCAATGAATTCATTCATTTACTCGTGCTTAGGGATTTCCCTGGTGGTTCAGTGGCTAAGACTCGACGCTTCCGATGCAGGGGGCCCAGGTTCCATCCTTGTTCAGGGAGCTAGATCCCACATGCCACAACTAAGAGTTCAGATGCTACAACTAAAGATTCTACATGCCTCAACTAAGACCTGACGCAACCAAGTAAATATTTTAAAAAATAATACTTATACTTAATAAATGCTTATCTACTGTGTTCCTCATTATTCATCCATGCATCCATTCCTTCAATCACTCAACATTTATTGAGCACCTACTGTGTGTGCCATCATTCACACGTGTGTGCATTCCTTCATTCATTCGACAAACATTTATTAAGCACCTACTATTTGCCAAGCACCATTCTAGCAGTTAGGGACCCAGCAGTGGAGAAAATAGAAGGAATAGACAAAGGCAAGTTAACAGATACCTATGATTCATTTCAAGGTGGTACATACTAAAGAGAAAGCAGGGGATGGCAGTGTGGGGGTTGCTATGTAAGATGGAGTAATCCTGGAAGGCCTCACAGAGAAGGCTTTCTCTAAGCACATGTGTACCAGGCAGAAGGGAACAGCCACTGCAAGGGCCTGGGGGCGGACTGCATGGTTTGGAGTTCCATGCTGCTAGCCAAAGGGTCACCGTGCCCATCTATCCCTTGCTGTCTTATCCTCGCCTCTTCTGGTGGGCTGGGCCCCACAGGTGTGATCCGCTCACTGCATAACCTGGGCCGTCTCGAGCACGCCTTCTGCACAGAGACCCGGCCCTACAACCAGGGAGCCCGGCTGACAGCCTTTGAGCTGGTCTACGAGCAGATCCCCGCCACCCTCATCGCCGACAGCATGGCAGCAGCCGCCATGGCCCACCAAGGCGTGTCAGGTCAGCAGGCAGGGGCACCAGTGGGCAGGGCTCCAGCATCCAGGGCCGGGTGGATCCTGACTCCCAGCGTCTCATTCCCCAGCTGTTGTCGTGGGAGCGGACCGCGTGGTTGCCAATGGCGACACAGCCAACAAGGTGGGCACCTACCAGCTAGCCATCGCAGCCAAGCACCATGGCATCCCCTTCTATGTGGCTGCCCCTAGCTCCTCGTGTGACCTCCGCCTGGAGACAGGCCGGGAGATCGTCATTGAGGAGCGTCCCGACCAGGAGCTGACCGACGTCAATGGGGTCAGGATAGCGGCACCAGGTAAGCCTTCCACTCAGAGAGGGCTGCACCACAGTGCCTGGGAACCTCTGTGTAGGCACCCTGACTGTCACGCGGCAGGTGGCATCTGGGTTATCATCAGCCTTCTAAGACAGGCAGTTCCTTCAAGCCATGTTATTAGAGCAGACATGTCTTGGAGGTCAGATGCACTGGTGTGCGTGTGTGCTCAGTAGTATCTGACTCTTTGCAACCCCGTGGACTGTAGCCTGCCAGGCTCCTCTGTGGGATTCTCCAGGCAAGAAGACCGGAGTGGGTAGCCATTCCCTTCTCCAGCGGATCTTTACCACTGTGCCACCTGGGAAGCCCCCTTCCATGGTCAGAAGGTAGAGTAATAAGTCAGGAGACTTTGAGCAAATTGTCTTCTTATCCACCTCTGTTTTCTCACTTGGATAAGAAGAATACCACCTGGTCAAGTGCTTTTGAAGAGACAGATATTTCTCAGCCTCCCCACACTTCCTGACTGTAGCCAGGTGCCTAAAATTCATCCATAAGGGCCCTATGAGGTATTGTTATGACCTACCTCATACACCCAGGATGTTCAACAAGTTAACCCAGGTGACATTGAGAACAGTGCCTGGCCCTTAGTTAGTGCTCATTAAATAGAAACAGGTTACGATTGAAAACTTTTATTAAAAAAAGGACCAGTTAGGGATAGTTAGGGAGTTTGGGATTGACATGTACACAGTGGTATATTTATTTATTTTTATATCTATATCCATTCCCAATGGCTTGGAGGTAAAGAACCCACCTGCAATGCAGGAGACGTGAGTTCCATTCCCTAGGTCGGGAAGATCCCCTGGAGGAGATGGCAACCCACTTCTGTCTTCTTGCCTAGAAAATTCCACGGACAGAGGAGCCGGGTGGACTACAGTCCATGGGGCCGCAAAGAGTCAGACATCATAGAACACATGATGGATGGGTGTCAAGTTATTCAATTTAACTCACGTTTCAGTTCAAAGATTTATGTACACTGCTATATTTAAAATGGATAACCAACAAGGACCTACCGTATAGCACAGGGAATGCTGCTCAATATTATGTAAAAACCTAAACGGAAAAAGAATTAAAAAAAGACCAGTTAAAACTCCTAAGCACTGAAAATACAATGAGGCCAGCGTCCCTTACTCCAAATATGGAATGAGTGTAAAACAATACAGCTAAGCGGAGGGAAGTCCTAATATTCTATTGTTTTCTGCTGCGATTCCTTATAGCTTTCTAAAAATAGGACACATTAGCAAACTATTATATATACAATGGGTTAACAACAACTATATTCAACACCCTGTGATAAACCATAATGGAAAAGACTATGAAAAGTAAATAAAAATAGATACATTAATTCTGAAAAAATTTTTCTCAGTGCTTTTTGATGTCCCTGCCTTCCTAGGGGCTTAATTATTTAGCACTGGTCAAAATCCACAAGACCATGGAAAGCGGAACTGACAACCCAGCCTGCTTTTCCCTCCAGGAAAGCTGGGTAACACAGACTAGGTGCAATCCAGCGACCCCAGTCTCTGCTGTCACAGGAATGCAGGCCCCAGGGTAATCGGTCTGATTTTTCCAAGAGAAGCCTTAACATTTGTTATAGGGATAAAATCTCCCACATTTTGAAAACTGAAAGTGTTAGTTGCTCAGTCATATCCAACTCTTCGACGTCATGAACTGTAGCCCACCAGGCTCCTCTGGCCATGATTTTCCAGGCAAGAATACTGGAGTGGGTAGCCAGTCCCTTCTCCAGGGGATTTTTTGAAATCTGACTGCTAATTCAGTGGTCTTAAAAAAATAACTGAGCCAGAGAAACCAGTTTGCAGCCTCTTGTGTAAGAGGTTGTTATTCATTCACCAGATAAATTTTTAAGTACCTGATCAATGCCAGCTGCCATGCTAGGGGCCAGGGATACAGGAGTGAAAAAAGTTAAAAGTGGGACTTCCCTGGCAGTCCAGTGGCTAAGACACGATGCTTCCGTAGCAGAGGGCTTGGGTTTGATCCCCGGTCTGGGAACTGAGATCCCTCATGCCTCTTGGCACAACGGAGGAAAAAAAAAGACAAGTCCCTACTCTCGGGGGGCTGACAGTCCAGTGGGGGGACAAACGACAGACGAGACAAAGAGTAAAATTCCAATGTGTTTTCAGAAGGGGATAAATGAACGAGGCACAGAAGGATACAGGAAGTGTCTCTTCAGGGAGTGGGTTACAGGATGATTAGCAAAGTTCTCACTGAGAAGGTGACATTTGAGCAAAGACCTGAAAGGAAATGAAACATTAAATCATATGCATATCTGAGGGAAAGCATCCAGGCAGAGGGCACAGTCCATGCAAAGGCCCCGGGGTAAACTCTTGGAGGTTCCTAAAGAGATTTTTTGGAGAAGGCAATGGCACCCCACTCCAGTACTCTTGCCTGGAAAATCCCATGGATGGAGGAGCCTGGTAGGCTGCAGTCCATGGGGTCGCTAAGAGTCAGGCACGACTGAGCAACTTCACTTTCACTTTTTACTTTCATGCATTGGAGAAGGAAATGGCAACCCACTCCAGTATTCTTGCCTGGAGAATCCCAGGGACAGAGGAGCCTGGTGGGCTGCCGTCTGTGGGGTCGCACAGAGTCGGACATGTCTGAAGAGATTCTTGGAGCAGGCACAAGTTGGGTAGACGTGTATAAGTCTTTGAAGCCTTCTTAGCAACAATCCGGGAATGTCAGGGTGTCTAAACTTGTTACTGGGTGTCAAAACCCATGCATTTGTGTATTTTGGGGGTCAGGATCCCCAGATTCTCAAGGATTCCGCAACCCCAAGAACCACCATGAGGGAGACATGTGACAATAGCTTAAGTACATCCACTGACCAAATACCTGCCTTCTTGCTTCTCCTCCCTGCAGGAATTGGGGTTTGGAATCCTGCCTTTGATGTCACCCCCCACGACCTCATCACTGGCGGCATCATCACAGAGCTGGGTGTCTTTGCCCCCGAGGAGCTCCAGGCAGCCCTTAGTGCCACCATCTCCTGAGTGGAACACCCTAGATGGACCCCAGAAGTAACCAACCTAGCTCTCCATAGCTTCCATATGCCCTCCATATCCCCATTATTTTTATAATAAACTTATTGAATGTTCTGCACAACCGCTGACCTTCTTCCCATAACCACAGTACTTCCCAGAGCAGGGCATCAGGTAGAATACGGGAAGAGCCTGTGTGTGGCTTGAGAGGCCAGCATCTGGAGCCCAGCTGCCTGAGTTCATACCCCAGCTCCACCTCTTTTTCTGCAGTGTGATCTTGGCCACATCACTTCATCTCTCCCATACTTTCTTTTCCTCATTTATAAAATGCAGATAATACTGGTACCTCCCTCTTAAATTGCTCTCAGGGCTGAAATGAAGGTGACACCTTAGGTGCAGAATTTTAAAGGATGTCATAAGAAGCTCAGTAATCAAGATAAATGGGCTTCCCTGATAGCTCAGTTGGTAAAGAATCCACCTGCAATGCAGGAGACCCCAGTTCAATTCTTGGGTCAGGAGATCCCGTGGAGAAGGGATAGGCTACCCACTCCAGTTTTCTTGGGCTTCCCTTGTGGCTCAGCTGGTAAAGAATCTGCCCGAAATGCAGGAGACCTGGGTTCAATCCCTGGGTTGGGAAGATACCCAGGAGAAGGGAAAGGCTACCCATTCCTGTATTCTGGCCTAGAGAATTCCATGGACTGTATAGTTCATGGGGTCACAAAGAGTCAGACACAACTGAGTGACTTTCACTTTCAATCAAGATAAATAACAGCTTCCTGCATGTTTTTTTTTTGAAAAATCAAAATTAATGCAGGGAATTTCCTGGTGGTCCAGTGGTTAGAACTCTGCACTTCTGCTGCAGCAGGCATAGCTGGGGAACTAAGATCCGGCATCCCAGTGGCACAAACAAAAAAAAATGGGACTTCCCACTCGTGGCTCAGTGGTTAGGATTCTGCCCTTCCAATACAGAGGACACAGGTTCTGTCCCTGGTCAGGGAACTAAAATCCCATGTGCCTCATAGTGTGCCCCCTCCCCCAAAAAAAGAACAGAAAAGAAAGAAAAATTAATGCAAAAAAAAAAAGACCTCCACGATGAACAAAATATCAAGATATTCAATAGAATGAAACCCTGACCTTGCCTATCCTGACTTTCCCTAAGTTTTGATAACCAGCGCTCATACCAGTAACATTTAATCAGACAGCCAGTCCACAGGCTGTAGTGGGCAATTTGATTTTTTTAATATTAAAATATTATTTTTGAATGTTGAAAATATTTTTATCTTGGTTACTGAAGTTTGGTGTGCTTAGTCACTCAGTCGTGTCTGACTCTTTGCCATCCCATGGACTAGCCCACCAGGCTCCTCTGTCCATGGGATTCTCCAGACAAGAATACTGGAGTGGGTTGCCATTCCCTTCTCCAGGGGATCTTCCCAACTCAGGGATCGAACCCAGGTCTCCCACATTGTAGGTGGATTCTTTATCCTGTGAGCCATCAGGGAAGCCCACTGAAGTGTGGGGCACCATTATTTTTTTTTTTTTTTGAGGTAAACTGAATTTTACTAACAAAAAGCATAAGACAATGTAAGTTTTACAAAACAAGTGACCAATAAATGTTAGGCTATCATTATAACCCTTACTTCGAAATTTTTGCCAAACGCTGGCTATGATCAACTACCATTGTGAGTAGCTCGTCCCTTTAACTTTGCCACGTTGTATCCCGTGAGTCATTGCGCCCTTCAGCCCCACTGTATCCCATCGTGCCCTGCGCCTTCCTTCTGCGACTTTCCCCTCTTCCGATGCGTGGATGACAATGGCGCAGGGGCAGCGCAAGTTCCAGGCGCAGAAGCCAGCGAAGAGCAAGGCGGCGGCGGCGGCGGCCTCGGCTCGGAACCGGGGCCCGAGGAAGGGCGGTGAGAAGCGGGCCGGGGGCTCGAGGGTGAGGTGGGCCCAATGTTCTCCAGCCTCACGAGAGCACGTTTCTCCCCAGGTCGCGTTATCGCACCCAAGAAGGCACGCATCGTGCAGCAGCAGCAGCTCAAGAAGGTGAGTGCGGGCGTGCAGCAGGTCGGGGATGGAGAAGTCCCAGTGCTGTGAGCCTCAGTTTCCTCCTTTGTGCGGTGGGTACGGAAACATTATCTAGCAACCCACGGGTCTCCTAAAGCAGGGATTGGCGCGCAGTAAAGTGTTCACATTGTTAGCTGCTTTCGCGAAATTGTCCTCGTTAAATCAGTCAGTTCAGTTCAATTCAGTCGCTCAGTCGTGTCCGACTCTGCGACCCCATGAATCGCAGCACGCCAGGCCTCCCTGTCTATCACCAACTCCCCGAGTTCACTCAAACTCATGTCCATCGAGTCGGTGATGCCATCCAACCATCTCACCCTCTGTCGTCCCCTTCTCCTGCCCCCAATCCCTCCCAGCATCAGGGTCTTTTCCAATGAGTCAGCTCTTCGCATGAGGTGCCCAGAGTATTGCAGTTTCAGCTTCAACATCAGTCCTTCCAATGAACACTCAGGACTGATCTCCTTTAGGATGGACTGGTTGGATCTCCTTGCAGTCCAAGGGACTCTCAAGAGTCTTCTCCAACACCACAGTTCAAAAGCATCGATTCTATGGCACTCAGCTTTCTTCACAGTCCAACTTTCACATCCATTGATGACCGCTGGAAAAACCATAGCCTTGACTAGACGGACCTTTGTTGGCAAAGTAATATTTCTGCTTTTCAATATGCTATCTAGGTTGTCATAACTTCCAAGGAGTAAGCGTCTTTTAATTTCATGGCTGCAGTCACCATCTGCAGTGATTTTGGAGCCCCCAAAAATAAAGTCGGACACTGTTTCCACTGTTTCCCCATCTATTTCCCATGAAGTGATGGGACCAGATGCCATGATCTTCGTTTTCTGAATGTTGAGCTTTAAGCCAACTTTTTCACTCTCCTTTTTCACTTTCATCAAGAGGCTTTTTAGTTCCTCTTCACTTTCTGCCATAGGGTGGTGTCATCTGCATATCAGGTTATTGGTATTTCTCCCAGCAGTCTTGAATCCAGCTTGTGCTTCTTCCAGCCCAGCGTTTCTCATGATGTACTCTGCATAT
The DNA here is from genome assembly GCF_002263795.3 of Bos taurus. Classification (NCBI taxonomy): domain Eukaryota; kingdom Metazoa; phylum Chordata; class Mammalia; order Artiodactyla; family Bovidae; genus Bos; species Bos taurus. The sequence continues at coordinate 11,876,078 of NC_037334.1, read as the reverse complement.
AAGTTAAATAAGCAGGGTGACAATATACAGCCTTGATGTACTCCTTTTCCTATTTGGAACCAATCTGTTGTTCCATGTCCAGTTCTAACTGTTGCTTCCTGACCTGCATATAGATTTCTCAAGAGGCAGGTCAGGTGATCTGGTGTTCCCATCTCTTGAAGAATTTTCCACAGTTTATTGTGATCCACACAGTCAAAGGCTTTGGCATAGTCAATAAAGCAGAAGTAGATGTTTTTCTGGAACTCTTGCTTTTTCGATGATCCAGTGGATGTTGGCAATTTGATCTCTGGTTCCTCTGCCTTTTCTAAAACCAGCTTGAACATGTGGAATTTCACAGTTCACGTACTGCTGAAGCCTGGCTTGGAGAATTTTGAGCATTACTTTACTAGCATGTGAGATGAGTGCAATTGTGCGGTAGTTTGAGCATTCTTTGGCATTGCCTTTCTTTAGAATTGCAATGAAAACTGACCTTTTCCAGTCCTGTGGCCACTGCTGAGTTTTCCAAATTTGCTGGCATATTGAGTGCAGCACTTTCACAGCATATCTTTCAGGATTTGAAATAGCTCAACTGGAATTCCATCACCTCCACTAGCTTTGTTCGTAGTGATGCTTTCTAAGCCCCACTTGACTTCACATTCCAGGATGTCTGGCTCTAGGTGGGTGATCACACCATCGTGATTATCTGGGTCGTGAAGCTCTTTTTTGTACAGTTCTTCTGTGTATTCTTGCCACCTCTTTTTAATATCTTCTGCTTCTGTTAGGTCCATACCATTTCTGTCCTTTATTGAGCCCATCTTTGCATGAAATGTGCCCTTGGTATCTCTAATTTTCTTGAAGAGATCTCTAGTCTTTCCCATTCTGTTGTCCTCGTTAATAGACATCAAAAAAACAGGCAGCCTGGGAAAGGAGTTAAAAACCCCAGCCTTGCAAGAAGGATGTGCTGGATGCAAAACGCAGTCCTGTTGACAGCTAGGTCTTAACTGAAATGGTCCTAATGATAGCACTTCTGTCCTAGAAATGTCAGGATTCAGGGCCATAGGAGTGCTTGTAGGGGAACAGGGTTAAATTTATAAAGAAGTTGCGGAAAGACTTATTAAGATTGCAGAGAAGTTTCAGAGAGATCTGGTGGAGTCAGATCTGAATTTGAATTGCACTCTGCACAGTAACTCGCCCTTTGTTGTTGTTCAGTCGCTAAGTTATGTCAGACTCTCTGTGACCCTGTGGACTGCAGCACGCCAGGCTTTCCTGTCCTTCACTATCTCCCAGAGTTGCTCAAACTCATGTCCATTGAGTCGGTGATGCCATCCAACCATCTCTTCACCTGTCGCTCCTTCTCCTGCCTTCAGTCTTTCCCAGCATCCAGGTCTTTTCCAGTGAGTCAGTTCCTCGCATCAGGAAGCCAAAGTATTGGAGCTTCAACTTCAGTGTCAGTCCTTCCAATGAATATTCAGGGTTGATCTCCTTTAGGATTGACAGGTTTGATCTCTTTGCAGTCCAAGGGACTCTCAAGAGTCTTTTCCAACACCACAGTTCAAAAGCATCGATTGTTCAGTCCTTCGCCCTACAATCTTGAGCATATTGTTCAGAGCCTCAGTTTTTTGTCTTTTTGTTTTGGCTACAGCATGCAGCTTGCATGCTGCAGCTTGCAGGATCTAGGTGCCCCAAACAAGGGATTGAACCCTTGCCCTCTGCAGTGGAAGCACAGTCTTAACTCCAGGATGTGAGAGCCTCAGTTTTCTTAGCCTTGGGTACCGTGCTTACCTCCACCTGGCAGCTGGAGGAGGGAAGTGTCTCTTGGGCAGCTCAAGCTCAGTATATCCAAAACCAGGCTCTCCCACTCTGCTCCATCAGCCTACCATGATCCTACCAGTCTCTCCTTCCAGATATTCAGGATTCCCCCTTTCTCTCTCATCCAGGTTGGATCTCATCCTTTTTGCCTTCAGGATTTTTTTTTTTTTTTAATATTTATTGGGCTGTGCTGGGTCTCAGTTGTGGCAGATGGACTGTTAGTTGTGGCATGTGGGATCTAAATTCCCTGACCAGGGATCAAACCTGAGCCCCCGGCATTGGGAGAGCAGAGTCTTAGCCACTGGACCACCAGGGAAGTCCCTGCCTTCAGGATTAATCTAGAATGCACTCACTTTTCACCTCCTTGATCCCCCTCCCACCTGGCCCCATCCCATCATCTAAAAACACCTGAACTAGAGCAGTCACATCTTCCCAGATCTCCTTCCCCTGCTCCTCCAGTAATAGCCACGGGGCGCCGTTGAGCATCTGAGAGCTCCTGAACCAGGGAAGCTCTGCTCAGAACCCTGCATGACTCCACCTTGCTCAGGAAGAGCCTAAGTTCTCCCCATGGGGCCTGGCACTTTTTAGCCCTGTCTTTGCCCTGCCCTCACCCGCTCCCTCTCTTTCCTCCTGGCTCACTCCCTCTAGCCTAACTGGCCCCTTAACTGCCCCTTGACCCACCTGGGAACGTTGGCACTACTTGTTTCCTCCACCTGGATTCTTTCCCAGAAGTCCACACTGCTTCCTTCCTCCAGGTCAAGGCTGGCAGCCAGCGTTGCTTCTGAGCAGCCATCCCTGATGGTAACCTCACCACCACACCTCTCGCTCATTATCCTTTCTCTTTTCTCCACAACAGCACTTATTATCCGCCATCATTCAACAGTTTACCAGAGTGTCATTGAAGGTTACACACACACACACACACACACACATGTGCGTGCGCGGTCTCTCTCTCTCTCTCTGAATGTCAGCTCCGTGAAGGCAGAAGGTTTTCTGTGTCTTTGCTATTGTGTCCCCTGCGCCCAGGTGTGTGGTGACACCCTTGGTACCATGGTCATTGGAACTCATAGAGCAAGGAAGCAGTTTAGGTCATAGGATTAAACTGTCAGTTTTGGACCCAAACACTTGGGCTCTGATTGCTATGCCTTTATTTGTTCCACCTCATATCTCTCAGAGCCCCAGTTCACCATTTGCCAAGCAGAGATGATGGGACAAGAAGGGGCTGGAGTTTTAAGCCAGAGAGTCTGGGCGGGCTGGGTTCCAGTTTCCCATCGCTCAGATAGTTTGGGAGCCCTGGCCAAGTGCCTCCTCCCTGCAGGTGCCTCTGTTTCTCCATCCATAAAATGGGAATGAGCAGAAGTTTAGAAGCTGAGGTCCAGAGATGAGAAGGGATGTTCTGTGTGTGTACAGTGTTCTCAGAGGGTGGGAGCGCCAGCCACCAGACTCTAAGGTGCTTTTTCAGCGAGAGGGTTGCTGATCTAGCCCCTGGTGAGCTCACAGAACAAAAGGCAGCAGGCCAGGCCCTCCCTCCCACCTCAGGTCCCAGTCTGATTGCTCCATACTTGCTCCCCCCAGAACCTGGAGGTTGGGATCCGGAAGAAGATTGAGCATGATGTGGTGATGAAAGCCAGCACCAGCCTGCCCAAAAAGCTGGCGCTTTTGAAGGCCAGCACCAAGAAGAAGGAGGCCTCCTCCTCCACCAAGATGCCTGCCTAAGGATGCGCCCCAGCAGTGATCACCACTGCAGCCCCCTCCTCTGTGCTCAGACCTGTGCAGGTAACCCCATGGGAAAGAGGAACTGTGCTCTCCAAAGACTTGAATTGCACCTCGAACTTGACTGGGCCCTGGCCCATGAGCCAGTGAGTAGCAGGTCAGAAGCACACTGACGGACTGGCTTTGCAGGTGCCGAGGTCTCCGCACAGGCCAAGGCCAGGGGGATCTTTTCACCGACTTCCTGTGTCCCCACTACCCCCTCCCACATCCTGTCTGGATAACTTGGAGCAAGACACCTGACTTTGTCATTCCTCCCATGGTCACATGCTCCTGTGAGGAGGCTGTGCTGGGGCCTCGGGCCAGGTGCCTGGACCGCCCGGCCAGCCCCAGTTTACACACGAGCCACATGTCCAGGGAAGGGTGGACAAGCTTCCGCACCTCCAGCCTGGGGGCTGGGGGAGAGTCTTTTCTTTCTTCCTACCTTGGGTGACTCACCTGCTTGCCCTCTACAAATATCCCTGTGTCTTCCTGTCTGCCAGGGACAGGCCAGACAGCCTAGGGAGCCACTTTCCCATTCTCGGGGCAGACACTGATACCACCTTGTAGAGTCAAAGTGCTGATTAAACCAGAAGCGTTTTTGAACTTCTCTGTGCCATCTTTATCGTTATAAAAAGTCATAACAGTGAGTATGTAGCCGTGCCTGTGGCCCAGACGCGGTTCAGGTGCTTCCCACACGTCTCATCTCAATCCTCACGATGCCCAGGTCAGGTCACGTCATTCATGGTCCCGAGCAAGGACTTGAACCCGCCACTGGCAGAATCGCAGTGCAGTCTCTCAGCTGCCAAACCACTGCCTCCCTTCACAGACCCACGTTTCTGACCTGTTCCATCCTGGGCTCCCCTCCTCTAAATCTGCCGTCTTGAAGACCAACCACTTATGGTTTTGAGATTAATGTGGCCAATTCTGATGAAACTGGTAGAAAATCCTACTTAAAGAGTGGTGTTGTCATATCCTAGTGGCTTGCCCAGTGGCTGGGTGGGTAAAGAATCCGCCTGCAATGCACGAGACACTGGGGTGCAGGTTTGATCAAGGACCTGGGGAGCAGGGACCAGGGCAGGCTATAGTCTGGGGGATGCTAAGCTGCTGTCTTTGGAGGGAGGTGGGCATGTGGTGGCTGATCGTCCCAGGCGAGTGACTAATTCCCTGGTGGCCCAGCCTTTCCCAGCCAGTCTCACCCACCCCACATGGGTTTCCTTTGTCCCACATAGTAGTGGTCAACATTTTTTGAACACCCAACATTTTTCTAAAAAGAGGGAACAGGGACTTCGCTGGCAATCCAGTGGTTAAAACTCCACACTCCCAGTGCAGGGGGCACGGGCAGTCCCTGGTCTGGACGATGTCACATGGCTCAGCCAAGTAACAAAAAGCAGGGAACAACCACTGTGGAAAACAGTCCGGTGGCTCCTCACTAAGTTTAGCCCGGAGTTGCCACCACGTGACCCGGCCCTTCTCCCAGGCACACACCTTAAGGGACTGAACTCAGACAGCATCTCACACACTACATTCACAGCAGCACTGGTCACAGTCACCCAAAGGTGGCAGCAACCAAATGCCCAGCAGATAACTGGATAAACAAAATGTAGATTATCCATACAATGGAGTATTTATTATTTGGCCATATAAAACAATGGCCTCTGGTGGCTCATTGGTAAAGAATCCGCCTATAATGCAGGAGACTGGGGTTTGATCCCTGGGGTCAGGAAGATCCCCTGGAGGAGGAAATGGCAACTCTGTCCAGTATTCTTGCCTGGAGAGTCCCCGTGGACAGAGGAGCCTGCTGGGCTACAGTCCATGGGGTTGCAGAGCCGGACAGGACTAAGTGACTAAGCTATCAGTCACCATAAGACAGAACGATACAGACTACACCATGGGTGAACCTCAAAAACATTCTGAAAGCAGACAGACACAAAAGGCCACGTAATACGTGATTCCGTATATGTGAAATGTCCAGAAGAGGCAAATCCACAGAGACTGGAATGCACTCTGGGGTGCCAGGAAATGGGGAGTGTCAGCTAATGGGTATGGCTTCAGCTTTGGAAGGCAGTGATAAGATTTTGCAGCTTGATAGAGGTTGCAAACATTGTGGAGGTGCTAAATGCCACTGAATTATACCCTTCTAAATGATAAATGTTCCTTGTGGGTTTTAACCACTGGAAAAAAAAGGCAGGAAGGGAAATTTCACACCCCCTCCCCCAAAAAAATCTTAATTTACATCTCAAAAAAACGAGTTGTGGCAGCAGAGCCCTAATTTGATAGAGACTTCACAGTTGGGAGTTACCTGGAGTCCAGGGCTCAGGATTTCTGTTGGGGAGGATGGAGCTGGTGAATGGCTCACAGACCCTTAACTAGAGGGCAGGACCGCTGCTGGGCTCTGTGACACCCCCAGGGCACACCCTTCTTTGAACCCCACCTAGGGGCCTGGACCTCCTGCCATCTGCCCACCTCACAGCAGTTTTCTACCCTAAGCAGGAAGCAAGTGACTTGTGCCCTTGAAATGGGATTGCTTTGAAATCCCATTGGATTTTTCCTCAATGGGGATTTTTCCTCAAATTATTCATTTATGGCTGTGTTGAGTCTTTGTTACTGTGCTCAGGCTTTCTCTAGTTGCAGCAAGCAGGGCCTACTGTTTATTACAGTGTGCGGGCTTCTCATTGCGGTGACTTCACAGGCTCTAGGGCAAACGGGCTCAGTAGTTGCGGCACACTGGCTCTGTTGCTCTGAGCTTGTGGGATCTTCCCTGATCTGGGATCAAATCTGTGTCTCCTGCATTGGCAAGTGGATTCTTAACCAGTGGACTGCCAGCGAAGTCCATGATGGGCATTCATTGTGCGCCTACTGCATACCAACCTCTGCGCTAAGGGAGAACTGAGAGCTGACATTTTAGTGGGGAGAACAGGAAACAGGAAGTCCCAGGCCACCCCCTCCAGACCCCACCCTCCTCCCTGAGCTGCCTCCTGGCCTTTTTCAGCCCCTATTGCTCCTCCGCTCCCAGGTGTCCCCGCAGAGAGCCTCCTCTGTCCCCCGCCCCAGGAGGTGGTCCCTGTGCCACTCTCCTCCGTTTTCTGTTCTGCATCTTTGTTATGTCTTGAGCACGTGGAACAATGGACAGCAGTTGCTCCACGAACAAGTGTTTGTTGAATGAAGGAAGGAAGGAACATTTTGCGTCTCAGTGAATCTTTCTGACCATTCAAAGCACCGTCTCCATACAACACGTGCTTGCCTTCCGGGTTAGCTGATTCATAACAGCCTCTTCGAACTTCACAGCTCCTTGAATTGTCAGCAACTGATAGCAATTCAAAACCACTGTTACCTGCTCCTTCCGGCTCATCCAGCCGAGGTCCCATTGACAAGCCTCCTCCCCTGTGGAAAAACCAATTGGCCTCCATTCGGACATGTATTTACTCGAATAGTCTGAATAGTCTGATATGTCCTTAAGAGGGCCTGTTTTTCTGGACTCTTGAACCTCGTGGAACATCTGCCTGGTTCCCATAGGAGTTCAATAGAAAAAAAAAAATCTTAATACGTGTCCTTTATTTGTCAGTGAGAGCCATGATTACACCCGCTTTTGAAAATTATCTTTTAAACTTTCTATGTGGAATCTCAAAAGGGCGAGGGCTGGGACTCTCTGGGCTCTGGGTGCCATCTGGCGCGTCCCTCAGCCACAAGGGGGCGCCTCAGACCCTGGGCCAAGCCCATGAGGCAGGGCAGGTGGAGGACTCTTGTAAACTGGCTCCCTTTGTCCCTCTGATGCCAGCCCCTTGGAGGGGGACCCCAGGGGTGAGGAAGGGCATTCAGGTGTGACAGATATGGAATCTGGACTGTCAACCCATCTGTTTTGTCTTCCCCGACCCTCCACCCTGTCACTGTCCCGAGTGACTCCTCTCCTTCCTAGCACGTGGGTCCTGCCCGCAAATCCCCTTTTAGTGTCGCAGCCGAGAGCCCCAAACTTGGGCAAATCCCCATACCTCCTGTTCTTTTCAGTCCCTCTCTGAGCCTCAGTTTCCGCACCTGTTAAATGGAGACCCTAACACCTCGTCCTGAGTGTGGAGAATTCGCTGAACCTTAAGGCTGTGACAGCTGCCTTTGTGTCCTGGGTGGGGTGGGAAGCCCAGTTCCAGCCACTCAGCCTGTCTTCTTTCCCTGCTTCCCCCACCCTCGCCACTCTGCCCACCCCCTACCCCTCCCCGCAGTCATTAAATGTAGCTTTTTCAGACAATTATTCCTGCAGGAGCCTTTTTCTCTCTTGCCTCCACCTTCCCCCTCTGCCTGGAATGCCCATTTTTCCTGGCAGGGCCCTGACTCTCTGCCCATGAGTTTGTGTTCCAAAAGGGAAGAAAAGAAATGTAAGAAGCAGATCTTGCCAGCTGGGCAGGCCAGAGGGGCTGTGTCCAGACCAGGAAGCGAAACTGCCCTGGCTGGTTTCCTGCCTGAGTCTTCAGGAGCCTTGGAGTGCCTGGGTGGGTGGGTAGGTGGGGGCCATGTGGGGGTGTGCTGGCAGAGGGAGGGACCCTTGGAAAGTTAGAATGGGGTGGCCAGAGTTGTGGGGCGCAGCCCCCCTCATGTGAGACTGCAGGGTTGCCCCGTTTCTCATGGGTCTCAAGGACATGTGGGTTTGGGGTCTGGAGTTGTGGATGCCTAGACAGTGAGCTCACAGCAGGGCGGGCAGGATAAACGTGCTTCCATTCCCTGAAGCCCAAACTCACTGTCTACCCTGAGAGGACTTGCCCGTGGCTGGAACCCAACCCCCCAATCTTCTTTTCTAAAAGTGTTGCTGGGTTTGAAATAGGCTTGGAGACGGCATCCCGGAGGTGTGACACATTTCCTAGGTGTCTTTCTGATTTCTCACATTCTGGGGTTGCTATGTGGCCTTGGACAACTTTCTTACCCTTTCTGGGCCTCATTCCCCTCATCAGGGATCAGAATGGAATGCTAGTGTGTCCCAAACGGTGCATTTGATCCCCATCCAATGTGATAAGACCAGCCCACTCGTCAAGGTAGGGCTTGAATGCTGGCCCTACCCTTTCCTGCTGTGGATCTTGATTAAGTCACCTGACCTGTCTGTGCCTCAGTTTTCTCATCCAGGAGATGGGGATGGTGGCACTATTAGTATCTCTTATTAATAAGAGAATAAAATAAACCTCCTCACCTTTTGATGCCCCGTTCTCTGTTCCTCTACACATCCTATTCCATGGGCTTGGAGTGCCTTCTCTGGTTCAGCATCTTGGGGCACCCACTGAAGCATCGTCAGAAGGACCAGCCACATACTAGATGCTGAAGGGAGCCGCTTGGAACAGCCGGACCGTGGGTCCTGTTTGCCAGGGGAGCAGCTGAAAGACTTGTTTTGGTGAAGTTCTGTCTGCTTCTCTCCTCACCCATTACCCCTTCCCCATACATCTGTCTCTGCCTCAAATCCTTGCAAGAAAGACACGCTTTACTAAGTCTAGGGCTTCCCAGGCAGGCAAAGACCACCCCTCTAAGCCTCAGTTTCCCCATCTGAGCAATGGAGATAACATCCCCATTTTGCAGCACTGTCAGAAAGCTTAAACTTGATCATGTGTCTGAACAGCTACAGTACACCATAAACAATCAGTACAGTATTATTATTATTGTTTCTTTTGTTGTCATCGTGGTCAGCTGTGGTTTCTCAAGACCCACAGAAATTACAATGGAGTGCTGTCCCATAGAAACGACCATGCAAGTTGCATACATAACTTGACATGCCCTGAGACCCCATAGAATAAAATGAATACACAATGAAACCGGTGGAGTTAATTTTAATAATGTATTTTACTTAACACAAACTTATCTAAGATAGCATCATTTCAACATGTAATCAATATAAAAAAGTTCTTAAGTTATTTTGCCTTTTTTCTTACTAAGTCTCTGAAATCCAGTGTGCTTACATTGACATGCTTAGTCACTCGGTCATGTTCAACTCTTTGTAGCCCCATGGACTGTAGCCCACCAGGCTCCTCTGCCCATGGGATTCTCCAGGCAAGAATACTGGAGTGAGTAGCCATTCTCTTCTCCAGGGGATCTTCTTGACCCAACAATCAAAACTATGTCTCCTGCATTGTAGGCAGATTCTTTACTGTCTGAGCCACGAGGTAAGTCCACAGCACAGGCTAATTCAGGCTGACCCCATTTCAAGGACTCCAAAGCCCACTTGTGGCCAGTGGTGACCATATTGGACAGTGCAGGTCAGAGAGAGTTTGCTGAATGGTGGGTTGGGGACTGGCCAGAACGTGCAGCTGTGAAACTGGAAATTCCTGGAAGGAAAAAGCCAGAGTTTCCATATGAGGAGGGGCAGGGGGCAGCCATTAGACCAATTAAGAGCCAGCTTGAGTTTTTCCTGCTCTGTACATCATTTCAGTGGAATGGGAACAGGCATGAGTTGGTTTAGTCAACAAGTTATATATAGATTGAGCCACTGCTGTATGTCCTGAGGTGTTCAGGTGCTGGCCTTAAAGCAGTGCATCAGCTGGACAAACTACTGCCTCTTGGAGCTCGCCATGGAGCAGGGAGAGACAGAAGGTGAACAACTGCTGAAATGATAAAGAAACGTAATGCTGACGGAGAGAAGTGTGGCAAAGGGGAAATGCAGGGTTCTCTGAGGACATGGAGCTGGCAGGGGCCACGGTGGGCAGAAGCCGGGGGTGTGGGTTGGGCTGGGGAACTGCAATGAGCACCACCGACAGCTTCAAGGTCAGAGATGTGGCCCAGATAAGTTGAATCAGAAAAAATAATTCAGAAGTGGTCAGATTTAACATCTATTACATTGAACTTTATGAGACTGTCATTTAGTGTATCAAAAATGATTGAAAATCAATAATTTCATATGACTCAACATAATATATGGAGAAGGAAATGACAACCCACTCCAGTATTCCTGTCTGAGAAATCCCATGGACAGAGGAGCCTGGCGGGCTACAGTCCATGGGGTCACAAAGAGTCGGACACTACTTAGTAACTAAAAGACAACAACAATATATGAGGCATAGAATGGATTGGGGGTACTTATCTTGGGGCTCAAGGATGGATTTGAATTTGGCTCTATTTCTAGAGAGGGTGCCTGCAGCCCCCATAAGCTCTACCAAGCGACCTGTGATCCCTCCATTCCGCAAAGCATCAAAACTTGACCTGGAGCCCAGAGAGGCTGTTTCTCACGCCACACAGCCCAGAGGGAGGATGGGCTGAGAGGTTGCCCGGGGATCCCGCCGCTCTGTCTCGCTCCCGGGCCGAGCAGTGTTGATTGTCCCCTCGCGGCGCCCGGAAGCGACCCTCAGTAAACAAAGCTGTGTGTGGGCACAGCCCCAGCAGCCCTGGGAGCGCTGTCCAGCCCGAGGGGGGCGGGGGAGGAATGTTGTGAATGAACCCAAGACCCGCCCCGAAACTCCGCTTAAGGCCGGCGCTGCGGGGTCTCCTCCCACTGTGATTGGTCTTCGGCTCTTCGTGATTGACAGCCCAGCTCGCTGAGCGTCCTGATTGAGTAGTCCCGAAAAGACGGGCAGTGCACGTAACGAATGAACAGCGTCGACTTGGATACGGATCTGGTGGTGCAGCCAACGGCGGAGGAGGGCCTCGGAGGCCGAAGGGGGGGCCAATAGGGATGGGCGGCGGGGGCGGGACAACGGTGTAGGATAAAGCGGCGGCCGAGGCAGCTTCATTGTTGTGAAGCGTCTTAAAGGGGCCGCATCACCGTGGTGGCCCAGGGGTGGGTGCGGCGCGAGTCCCGGGGCGACCGAGCACAGACCAAGGTCAGGAAGGTGGGCAGGAGTCGTGGGAGCCGGCGAGGGGGAGCGGGCTTCGGGCAGAACCCCCTCAACAGGCCCCGCCCCGGCCCCGGCTCCGGCCGGGCCGGATGGACCCCCCCGCGGCCAAGCGGAGCCGGGGCTGCCCGGCAGGACCGGAGGAGCGCAACGCCGGGGCCGGGGCCGTGCGCGGCCGGGGCCGGCCCGAAGCTCTGCTGGACCTCAGCGCCAAGCGAGTAGCCGAGAACTGGGCCTTTGAGCAGGTGAGCGAGAGGCGGGGTGGGGAGGAACCCACTCCTAGCCTCTTCCTAGACGTATCTTTTCCTCTCCCTGCCCAGACCCCAGCCTCCGGACCTGTCCCCATCGAAGACACCTCCAGAGATCTCCAAAATCCTTAATTCTACCCAAGACATCCCCTCATCCTCCCATTTCACTCCTTCCACCCCCATCCCTTCCTGGGACAACTCTGCTCTTCAGCCCACAAGACCCAGGAATACCTGAGTGCCCCAGATCCAACTCGGGACCCATTTTCTCCTCCTGACCCGTGGTCCTCTTAGGACACCGCATACCTCTCTTGTCCCACCTTATCCTCATCCCCAGTTAGGGCACCCCATTCAATCCTCAGTCCTCTCTCCTCCTCTTACGACCGCCCCAACTTGGGAACAGAGCAGATCTCAGGACCTAGAGACCCAACATTTCTGACCTACACCCCTTTAGAGGACTCTCCCATATATATAGATCCCAGGCCCAAGACACGCCTTTCTGTCTCCGATCCCTGCCTCCAGCCTCCACAACCCACTTATCCCATGGGGACATCTTCTCTTGGGAATCCTTCACTCAGGCCCTAATACACAACCCCCTGTCATTCTGGGACCACCTCCCACCTGGGGCTGCCCCTCCTGACTGGCTGCAAAGATTACTCCATTGTCAGAGTCCTCCCTCCCCATTACCTCATGCCTACCCTCCCCTTTTCCCCACCCCACACCCTCAACCATCCCAGTCTTTCCAGAGTTTGGCAGCAAGTGCGGGGCCAGGGTCTTGCTACCTGGACAGGTGCACCTGGAACCCTGCCCCTATGGTTTCTGGGGGCCCTGCCAGGATGGCCCCAGGGCGGAAGCTATTAGAGTCAACTTTCCCAGCCTCAGTGGAGTTGTGGCTAGGACCTGACCAAGCCTTCCTCAGCCCTGACAGGCTCTGTCCTCTCTTTGGCTTTGGGTGGCTTTCTTTGCTCCCTGGCCTCAAAAGAATTAGGGAGTCTGCCTCGACCAATGGGTCTGGGCCAAGTGTGGATGGGGCGGGCTCTGATTCATGGCCTGGAAAATCCCTCCTTAGTCATCTGCCAACTGTCCCCGAGGCCCTGGGCGAATCACTGGTCCTCCCACTTCCCTTTGAAATCCAGGACTGGGGACTCTGAAGGGTTCCTGCTCCTTTACTGTGTGTGAGACCCCCAGGACAATCTTAAAACCTTCTCCAAGGCTCCCATGTACCTGCCTCAGGCAGGTCTGGCCCTAGTAAAGGTCTTACCACGCAGAAGCAGCTCTTTGGAAGTTGGTCTCCTTACTTTGAAGAAACAAGGGCACAGAGAGGTTGAGAAACTTGCCCAAGGACACCCAGCCAGTGAGTAGCAAGCCTGGACTGGAATGTAGGCTCAACCAGCTCAGTTCATTGCCCAGAGCCCCCAGGGGTGGGCAGGACGTTCGTCCCTTCCTGGGGACCCTTAGAAGCTGGAACAGAGAGCCTGTCTTGGAACCTGGAGCTCATCAGCTGTGGGATCCTGAACAAATGAATTCACCTTATTTCTGAGTTTAGAATCCCCAGGCTGCCAAAATATTGGATTGTTGCTGGTAGAATTAAGGGTATTTAATATACATAAAACATTTAGCACAATGTGGGCTAAGACTGTGTAGGCCCGATCACTCGTCTTCTGATCACTTTTGTCTTCTTTCCTCCTGCCCCACCCCAACCCCACAAGCCTGAGGGGTGAGACTACCTTCCATTAGGATCCTGGGACCTGACATTCAAGAGGGAAGTGACAGAAAGTTCTAGAATACTAACAATGGGCCAGGTGTTATTATAAGTGCTATACATATTAATGCATATGTAATACTCATGACACCCAAAAGGCGGGTGCTCTTAACATCTTCTTCTTACACTTGAGAAAAACTGAAGCTCAAAGAGGCAAAGTGACTTGTCCAAGGTCATGCTACTTGTTTTATTTGGTTATTTTGGTAGGTCTTAGCTGTGGCAGGTAGGATCTTCACTGTGGCATCTTTTGTTGTGGTGGGTGGGTTTAGTTGCCCCACAGCGTGTGGGGTCCTAGTTCCTGGACCAGGGCTTGAACCCACATCCCCTGCACTGGAAGGCAGATTCCCAGCCACTGGGCTGCGGAGGAAGTCCCCAGGGTCATGGTACTTGTAAGCAGCAAAGTCAGGGTTCCAGCACCCGGGTCTCTAACACAGCAGCTCTTTCCACAGGTTGAGGAGCGGTTCTCCCGTGTGCCGGAGCCAGTCCAGAAGCGCATTGTGTTCTGGTCATTTCCACGCAGCGAGCGGGAGATATGTATGTACTCATCACTGGGGTACCAGCCCCCAGAGGGCGAGCACGACGCCCGGGTGCCCTTCACCCGTGGGCTGCACCTGCTGCAGAGTGGGGCCGTAGATCGTGTGCTACAAGTAGGTGAGTGCCTGTCCCTCCAGCCCTGCCAGTGAGGCCAAGGGTCCAGAGCATGTGTGGAGGAGCAGGGAGCTGGAAGATTCCAAAAGGCAGGCTTTGATGCCCACAGAGGGTTGTACAAAATATTCTGAGCTCAGGATCAGGGATCTGCCTCGACTTGAGTCAGCTTAGTTGGGGGTGAAGGTAGAAGTGTGAGACAGGGAGGAGGCAGTGGTTTTGAGGAGCGATTATAAACCGGAAGTGAGGGGAGGTTCCAGACCTCAGGCACTGGGGCCCAGGAGTCCTCTGGGCCCAGGGTTTAGAGCCAGAGGTAAGAATGATCCTAGACTTCAGGCAGCAGGGTCCTTGGTAAGAGTTGGAGGCAAAGTTTTTTTGTTTATTTTTTTAATATTTATCTTTTGTTGGGGCGTGTGGACTTCTCTCTGGTTGTGGCACACGAGCTTAGCTGCCCACACGAGGCAGGTGGGATCTTAGTTCCCCGACACCAGAGATCGAACCCATGTCCCATACACTGACTGGAAGGAGGATTCGTAACCACTGGACCAGGGAAGTGGCGCAGTTTTAGAGCCAGTGGTGAGAGACAGACTTAGACCTCAGGCAGAGAGATTCAGGTGGAGGTGGGGTTCATAGGTTTAGGGATGGTCTTGGACCTAAGGCAACGAGGATTTGGTGGGGTCTGGGGTGAAAGTTCACCAGCTCAGGGAGATGGTGAAGGATAGGGAAGCCTGGTGTGCTGCTGTCCATGGGATTGCAAAGAGTCAGACACGACTGAGCAACTGAACAAAGGGTGAAAGCTGAGGATCATCAGTAAGGAGTGCTCTTAAAGCGCAGACAGCAGGGTCCAGGTGAAGGGAGCGGGTGGAAGTGTAGCTGGAGATGAAGGATGAATCTCGACCTCAGGAAGCAGGGCTCAGATGGGAACCAGTGGAGACTGAGCCAGAAGGCAGATGAGCCTTGGAATACCACACTTCACATGGTGGCAGGTCACGTCATCTCCCAGCTGGAGGCAGGGACTCAGCCAAGATGACCGTCTCTGAACCATGTCAGCCTGGGGGCCCCCTTGCCTGGACATGACCCAGCCAGCCACAGGCTCGGCCACCTCCAACTGGTATGAGGAAGCTGCTGTGTCCCTGCATGACACAGACAGGGCCGGCTGGAGCCTGAGCTGCCCAACCAGTCGGATGAGCCTGGCATCTGGGCTCCCCAGGGGCCAGGGAGGGGCAGGGGGTTGATGGGGTGACCTGGCCCCTAGCTGGCCCCCAAGATTCAACCCTTTGCCCCCAAGATTCTTTGGTATCTTCCCAGGAAATTCCAGGGTGCCTGGAGCCTGGGCAGTATCCATAATGATTCAAGGGCTTATGGTAATATTATTCAGAATTAGAATAAGAACAAGCATTTATTTAGCACTTACTGTCTGCAAACAGTGTTCTACATTAACCCATTTCATCCTCTTTACAAACGCATGAGGAGGATGCTACCTCCACATTTATTCATTAATATTCCCATTTCACAGATGCAGACACTGAGACCCAGCAAGGTTAGGTTACTAGTGCTAAGTTACTCAGCTGGAATTTGCACCTGGTCTTGCTGTGCGTCGTTGTCAAGCACAACCCATCTCTGGGGTGATGCAGCAGTGACAGCTTGGTTTTGGTCTTAGGGTTCCACCTGAGTGGAAACGTCCGGGAGCCAGGGGGCCCCGGAGAGCCCGAGCGGCTTTACCACGTCTCCATCAGCTTTGACCGCTGCAAGATCACATCTGTGACCTGCGGCTGTGACAACCGCGATCTCTTCTACTGTGCCCACGTGGTGGCCCTGTCGCTGCACCGCATTCGGCACGCCCACCAGGTGGAGTTGAGACTGCCCATCTCTGAGACACTCTCCCAGATGAACCGGGACCAGCTGCAGAAGTTTGTGCAGTACCTCATCAGCGCCCACCACACCGAGGTGCTGCCCACCGCCCAGCGCTTGGCAGACGAGATCCTCCTCCTGGGCTCTGAGATCAACCTGGTGCATGGTAAGGGTGCCCCAAGGTCTAATGGGAGAGGTGAAGCCCCAGCTCAAAGCCACCTTGCTTGCTATGTGGCAGGCATGTGTCACAGCATCCAAAGATAGCCTTGATCTAGGAATGAGGGTGGAGCACCACCACCTGAGGCCAAGGTCACACACCTAGGAAGTGGCAGAACCTGGATTTGATCTGGCCCTGGGTAGACGAATGGTCAGAAATCAGCCAATGGGAAGATCCAGCCCCAGGGTAGGGGTGTCCCAAGATCGCAGGAGCAGGCCTGGGATCATGGATGGGTGGAGGTCAGGAGGAGTATGTGTGGACCTTAGTGGGTATGAGAGGTGGGATATGGTTAGGAGATACACTCGGAGGTGTTATGAATTCTGGGGTGGTTTGGAGCTACAAGTGTTGCTTAACTATAATGGTGGGAGGATGGAGTAAGATGGAGAGTGAATAGATGGATGAGTAGCAGGTGGAGGCATGAATGGATGTTTGAGAGTAGTGATGGGTGGCCAGAAATTGTTCATGATGGAGTGTTGGGGTGAACTGATGGTGTGGGAAAATGAATGGAATGAGTGGATGGGTGATTTACTGGGACAGTAGGTGAATGGGGAGTTGGTGGTACTCGGCAGTGGAGTTGGATGGCATGTGCTTTGCTTGCGGAATTTGAGGTAGTGGACAGATGGGGTTGGTGGAAGATTGGAAGGACCAAGGGGTACATGGATTGAGGGTGAGTTGATGGGTGCATGAATGTTGTTATATATAGACTGACATAGTGGATGGATCAAGGATATGGGATGGATGGATGGACTAATGGATTGGTGGGTGTTTGGAGAGATACAAATGAATGGATGGTTGGTGGGGAAAAAATAGATGGAGAGTTTGGGTAACTGGATGCATGGATAGCATGGTTGTGTGGGTCAGTGGATGAATAGGTCAGTAGTGTTTTGAGTGTTTGGTACAGATGAGTTGGAAAGACAAATAGGGTTAGGTAGGTGGATGGATGGATGGATGGACTGATGGGATAGGTGTGTAGATCAGTGAACAGATAGGAGTTATGGGTAGGGTGGATGATGGACTAATGCGGTAGGTAGGTGTGCTAAGGGTTATGATGTGTGGATGGAAAGATGCATGGCATGACATGGGGGTGTGGATAGACCGGTGAGTGGTTTGAATGGATGGGTAGGTGATGCTTTGGGTAGGATGAGGATGGATAGGTGGGTGAGTGGGTTTTCAGGTGGGATGGATGGAATTTGGGGATGGATTGGGTGATTTGGAGGACTGGTTGACATATTCCTTTCCCCAGCGCACACTTGTTTTCCCTCCCTCCCCACAGGTGCCCCAGACCCCACAGCAGGCGCAGGCATCGAGGATGCCAACTGCTGGCACCTGGACGAGGAGCAGATCCAGGAGCAGGTGAAACAGCTGCTGTCCAATGGCGGCTACTACGGCGCCAGCCAGCAGCTGCGCTCCATGTTCTGCAAGGTGCTGCGTGGGCAAGCACGGGGGGCGGGGCTAGGCTCCGGAGTCAGAGCCCCGCCCCTTCTCACCACCAGGTCTTGGCACAGGTGCGAGAGATGCTGCGGATGCGTGACTCCAATGGGGCGCGCATGCTGATCCTCATGACTGAGCAGTTCCTGCAGGACCCGCGCCTGGCCCTGTGGCGGCAGCAGGGCGCTGGCATGACGGACAAGTGCCGCCAGCTGTGGGACGAGCTGGGTGAGTCCCAGACCCCAAAAGCGGAAGCACGGCAAGCTCCTGGGCTCGACCACCTTGAATCCGTCCTCATTCAGTAGCACCGCCAATATACAAGGGCTGTACTGAGCGCTGGGGCTACCACAGGCAACAAAAGAGATTAAATACCTGCCCTCAGGGCTTCCCTGATAGCTCAGTTGGTAAAGAATCCGCCTGCAATGCAGGAGACCCCGGTCTGATTCCTGGGTCTGCAAGATCCGCTAGAGAAAGAATAGGCTACCCACACCAGTATTCTGGCCTGGAGAATTCCGTGGACTGTATAGTCCATGAGGTCACAAAGAGTCGGACTCTGAACGACTGAGCGACTTTGATTTCTTCTTCTCAGAGACCTGACACCTAGTAGGGCAGACAGAGAGGAGAAAATCCCACAAGCCCATTAGGCCAGGGGTCAACACACATTTTCCATAGGGCCAGACAGTTAATAGTTTTGGCTTTTCAGGCTATTTGGGTTTTGTCCCAACTATTCAATTTTATCTGTTGTAGCAAAAAAGCAACCACAAACACATAACAAAGTAGGCATGGTAGCATTCCAATAAACTGTATTTATGGGCACTATTTATTTATTTGAATTTCATATCATTTTCACAAATCACAAAATATTTTTATTTATTCTTCACCCCCTCCACCATTTAAAAATGTAAAAATGACTCTTAGCTCAAAGGCCATTCAAAAACAGGTGGTGGGGGACTTTCCTGGTGGTCCAGTGCTTCCAAGGCAGGGGTGCAGGTTTGATCTCTGGTTGGGGAACTAAGATCCCACATGCAGTGCAGCTTCCAAACAACAACAAAAAAAAGGCAGGTTTTATTTTCTCCACAGGTGGTAGTTCGCTGACCCCTGTGATTGATAGTGATAAGTGGTATAGAGAAAAAAAAAATTGCAAGAGGAGTCTGGTAGCCAGGGTTTGAGTCCTGACTTCTGTCTTCCCAGCTGTGTGACTTTGAGCAAGTGACTTTACCTCTCTGAGCCATAAAGTGAAGAGAGGATGAATTGCAGCCTCAGAGGCCCAAGGTGAGAGTTAAGCAGTGCCCAGCACACAGCAGGCACTCCATAAGTGTGTGCTGCCCCTGCTGGCATGAGTGCTGAGCCTCCTCCATGCCCACATTGGCTACCCTCCCTCCCCAGGGGCCCTGTGGGTGTGCGTCATCTTGAGTCCCCACTGCAGACCAGAGGAGCGGACGAGCTGGCTCCAGCTGCTTAGCAAGTGGGACAAGCTGGACGTGTGCCCACTGGAGGAGGGCAATTACTCTTTTGATGGGCCCAGCCTGCAGCCCACTGCAGCCCTCATCCCAGGTAGGAGAGGGGTCCCTGCCATTCCCCGCAACAACCCATCCCTATTGCCTGTGGCCTAGTCTCCCCATCATGGTGCTCTGGGGGAAAATGGAGGCAGGGCGGAGGGGACGAGCCCTTACCTGCCTCCTAGCCAGGAGACAGTGAGTGTCCAGGGCAGGGGCAGCAGGCAGCCTGAGGGACAGTGATGTGAAATATTTAAGATACCTGTAGTTCTGGGCTGACTCAGTCTCCTCCTGGCCATGGAGGCAGAAATCGGGTGGGGGGAAGGGGAAACAGAAAGAAAAGGAAACAGGTATTAAGAAGAGAAAGACAAGTAAAGACAGGCAGAGAGGAAGAAATTGAGTATGGAGGGAGAAAGATGGACAGACCCAGTTGTTCATTTGTGGTGGCTCAGACAGTAAAGAATCCACCGCAAAGCAGAGACCTAGGTTCAATCCCTGAGTCAGAAAGATCCCCTGGAGAAGGGAATGGCTACCCACTCCAGTATTCCTGCCTGGAGAATTCCATGGACAGAGGAGCCTGGCGGGCTATAGTCCATGGGGTCACAAAGAATCAGACACGACTTTTTCATGTCGGACACTTTCACTTTCATGAAGGACTATGATAGCTCCCCTGACACACACACAACTTTAAGTCTTCTGAAAAAATTGGGGGCAATGATGGCACACTCATCACTGTATCCAGAGTCTAGGCCCAAGCTGGCATTTGGTGGGATAGAACTGTCCATTGCCTAACTGCTAGGGCCCCCCTCATGAAGCCACATTTGGGCACCTCTCCCACAGGCCCAGAGGAGGAGGTGATGGCGATGGCTGCAGGTTCCCGCCACACCGTGTTTGGCCGCGCCCTGCAGGCTGGGTCACTGCATTGGAGTGATGACCATCTGCAGAGGATCCTGGCCAGTGACTCCTACAGCCCCAACCTCACAGGCAACGGGGGCAGTGACAAACCAACCTTCGACCCCCAGGGCCGCCCGCTCTGGCTGGGCGAGCCCTTCCCCACTACCTGTGCTCGTGTGGACACCCTGAGGGCCCATGGATACCCCCGCCAGGCCCTGCGGCTGGCAAGTGCCATAGTCAACACCCTCCGGCTGCAGCAGCGACATCAGCTACAGATTTACAAGCAGCAGAAAAAAGGTGGGCACCAATCTTATCATCGTGTCCTGGGGCTGAAGACACAAATGCCAACTGCTGGGGGCTGTGGCAACCTGGAGGGTCTGTGGGTACAACAGGAAAACAGACCACTCAAGGTGTGTTGAGCAGAAAGGACTTTAATACAGGGGATTGAGGGCTCACAGAACCAGTGAAAGGGATGCCATATTGAAAGGCAGGGAAGCCACTGCCTGGGTTCACAAACTTGAACTCCAGAAGCACAGAGAGTTCAGCTGGCTGTAGCCCTCACTGGGGGGTGGGGGCAGTTCCCAAGAGGACAACCCAGAACCTGCTGGCAAATCTTACATCTGTGCCCCAGACAGCCACACACACACCTACTCACAGCTGCTGCAGAAGAGTAATGGGCTCATTTTCTCCCACCTTTCACACCTCACACAAAGGGGTCTGGGAAATGTAGTTTCTATGCATCCATCCACTTGCCTTTCAAGAACATGGACCCAGCATGCCAGATCAGATTTTTCCAAGAGAGGTCAGAAATCTGGATTCTTTGATGTGTAATTTCCTGTTTTGTTTTTTTTTCCCCCAATATGGGCAACAAATTCAAAATTGTATTCCATGTTGTATGACCCAAAAAAGAACATGTTTATAGACTAGATATGGGGAGCAGGAGGGAGCCACCAGTTGCATACTCTGGGTGATGAGGCTGGGTTGATAGGTTAGTTACCAGGAAATGGAACACAGGGTTTAATGAGGGAAGATGGGGGCTTTGGTATCTGAGCAGAACTCTAAACTAGCCTGGAAGCATAGGGAAAGCTCCTACCCTTCCCCAGGACCAGAGGAGGTGAGAGCTAAGCTTAGATCCTAAGGATGTACATGAGGTTCCCAGGAAAAAGAGAGGGAGCAACTATATTCCAGGTAGAAGAAACAGCGTGGTCTGGAGCCCAGAGGCAAGGGAGAGCTCAGCTTGTGTGAGAGGATGAGAGGATGTGCTTCCAGATGGGGTGGGTGCGTGACAGTCATGGGGAAGCGTTCAGATCCGTCCTTGAGAGTGCTGAAAGCTGGTTGAGCCTGAGAGAAGTGAGAAGGATTAAGGGTTCTATGGAGAGGAATGAGACTGGTTGGATGTTTTAAAAGCACCCAGTTTAGCCACGCCTGAGCCTGGGTGTGGGATAGGAGGCCAGGGAGGTGAGAGCTACTGCAGAGCTCAAGGGGGCAGAGATGAAGGTGCTGGATGGGCATCTGGAGGCTGGGCTCGGGGTTTGGGAAGAGGAGGCCCTCCTGGAGGGTTGGTAGAGGGGTGGGCCTTGAGCCTTTTTTTCTACCTTCAGAGCTACTGCAGAAAGGTTCCACCTGCATCACTAACATGGAAGGATGGGTGGGCCATCCCCTGGACCCCATTGGCTGCCTCTGCAGGGCACTCTTGGAGGCCTGTCGTCTAGAGGAGGAGACCCTCGCCATTTACCCAGGTATCCACACTGGGGACCCCTGGAGGAGGTGGGAGAATCACCACCCCTTGGCCATACTCCTTTGCCTAGTATTCCTATTACTTGGCCACGCCCCTAC
Source organism: Bos taurus (assembly GCF_002263795.3). NCBI lineage: Eukaryota > Metazoa > Chordata > Mammalia > Artiodactyla > Bovidae > Bos > Bos taurus. The sequence goes on along the minus strand of NC_037334.1, from coordinate 11,854,374 downwards.
ACTTGGCCTGCCCTTTGGCCAGTACCAGGTGCCAAGAGGCTTAGCTTCTGAAAGTGAGGCCACTATAGGCCTACCTGCTGTTGGAAGGTGGGCGCTACCTCCTGGTGTGTGCAGAAACAGCTGGCTCTCCATAAATCTCCCCCACCCCTACAGTATCCATGTTTAAGGTCAGGGACCACTGGAGTCCCAGGAAAATGGGTTCCTCCCCGGTAGCCTTGGTGCCCTTCTCCCACAGACTCGGGCCCTGAGAAGCGGAAGGTGGCCTACCAGCACGTCCCCGTGCCGGGGAGCCCTGGGGAGTCCTATTTGGCAATGGCGCTAGAGGTGGCCCTGCTGGGCCTGGGACAGCAGCGGGCCCTGCCCGAGGGGCTGTATGCCCAGGACAAGGTGGTACGCAATGAGGAGCAGCTGCTGGCCCTGCTGGAGGAAGTGGAGCTGGACGAGCGGTTGGTGCAGGTGCTGCGCAAGCAGGCAGGACAGCTGCTGGAAGGTAAGGCCACACTTCTAAGCCGGGTTGTTCCTGAAACGTAGGGTCGAGTCCACTGCAGTGGTCTGGTTGCTGCTGGGTTGGGAGACCCAGCCTCTACCTTCCGGTACTTATTGTCTTACATACCTTATTGGTCAGTCGCAAAGTCGTGTCCTACTCTTTGTGACCTCATAACTGCAGCATGCCAGGCTTCCTGGTTCTTCACTATCTCCCTGAGTTTGCTCAAACTCATGTCCACTGAGTCAGTGATAACCATCCCATCATTACATACCTTGGCAGTTCCCTAAAGGGGAGGTCCAAATTTTGGCCCCGCCCCCAGAAAGCCTGCCAGCCAATAACGGCTGCTATTGATGAGGCCTCCCCCCTCTCAACCCTATCCTTGTGAGGCCCCGTCCCTACCACTTAGGGAAGCTGGTTTGGCCGCGCCCCCAGAACAAGTGCAGCCCTGCCTTCTCTCTGGCAACAGCCTGCGTTTGAGTCCTACCCCTACCCAGAGGTCCCAAGGGTCTCTTTCTTTTGGATTTTCCAGTACGTGTCTTAGTTTCAGCCCTGCTTCCCCACCCCTGGGACCTCTCTAGCCCCAACCACTCTATCTTGGGGCGGCCCATACCCCACTGGAATGTGGGGACCCCTGGGGAGAGGCGATACACACCCATACCTGGGGGTTGAGCTTGGGTTGCCCCCGCAGGGGGTCCTTTCAGTGGCTTCGGAGAAGTGCTGTTCCGGGAGAGCGTACCCATGCACACCTGTGCCCGCTACCTGTTTACCGCACTGCTGCCTCACGACCCAGACCTGGCCTACCGCCTCGCACTGCGAGCCATGAGGTGAGAAAATGCAGCGGGGGACTCCCCCCGGGGCGGGAAGGATTAGGGGATGGGAGGCTACTGGGAGCCCCATCCTTCCGCCTGCTCTCGCAACTTAGTTCCTGCAGTCTCCTTGATGCTGGCATTCCAGGCCGCTCGGTGCTCTTGCTGACTAAACATAAATATGTCATATTATTTTGAATTTGAGAAATCTCCACATGACACAGAATTCAGAGTCCTTTTCTAGGTTTACCCCAACCTACCTAAAGCTCTGGAGGCAAGCAGTGTTACCACTTTCATACCTACACTACAAGAGTCCGGATTTCTGCAAACTCGTAATCTGAAAATTAAAACTTGGTTCTCCTTTACACCCATGATACATCCTGTTGTTGTTTAGTCGCTAAGTCACGTCTGACTCTTTTTGTGACCCCATGAACTGTAGCCTACCAGGCTCCTCTGTCCATGGGATTTCCCAGGCAAGAATACTGGAGTGGGTTGCCATTTCCTTCTCCAGGGGATCCTCCTGACCCAGGGATCAAACCTCAGTCTCATGCACTGGCAGGCAGATTCTTTACCACTGAGCCACCAGGGAAGCCCCATACCTCTGGTACCTATTCTTTTTTTTTTTTAATAACCTAATGGTTTCTTATGATGGTAAATCTTTTTAAATATTTATTTATTTAGCTGCACGCAATCTTAGTTGCCATACTCAGTTTCTTTAGTTGAGGCACGAGGAATCCTTAATTGCGACACGCAGGATCTTTTAGCTGTGGCATGTGGGATCTAGTTCCCTGACTAGGGATGGAACCCAGGCCCCCTGCATTGGGAGCACAAAGTCTTAGCCACTGGACCACCAAAGAAGTCTCCTGTACCTATTCTTTGCACCTTGTTTTCACTGAACTTTTGCATCTTAAAGGCTCTATCCTGTCACATAACAGGTGAACCACTGTAGGGTGGTACCATGAAAAACCCAGTGTGAAACTGATAGACATTTAGATGTTGCAGTGAATGACCAGGTTACCATTTCCCATGGGCACCAGCAGATCACAGAATCAGAATAGTAAAAGGCCCCGTCCATAGTAAACCATGCCCAACCAATTAAGTGAAATCCACCTCCCACCCTCTGATCCTATCATCCAGCTGCTGCTGCTGCTAAGTCACTTCAGTCGTGTCCCACTCTGTGCGACCCCATAGACAGCAGCCCACCAGGCTCCCCCGTCCCTGGGATTCTCCAGGCAAGAACACTGGAGTGGGTTGCCATTGCCTTCTCCAATGCAGGAAAGTGAAAAGTAAAAGTGAAGTCGCTCAGTCGTGTCCGACTCTTAGCAAACCCATGGACTGCAGCCTACCAGGCTCCTCCGTCCATGGGATTTTCCAGGCAAGAGTACTGGAGTGGGGTGCCATTGCCTTCTCTGTATCCTCCAGAGATACCTATTAACAATTTGAGAGCTTCCCTGGCTGTCCAGTGGTTAAGACTCTGCTTCCAATACAGGGAGATCGGGTTCAATCCCTGCTTGGGGAACTAGGATCCCACATGCCACATGGCCTGGCAAAAAAAAAAAAAGTTTGAGGTGCATTTTCCGGAATATTTGAAAAGAATAATCTGTTAAGAGCCATGATTTAGAGAACACTCTTTTATGTGTCGGACTTTTTTCCTAAACCAGTGCTAGCAAATTACAACCCACGGGCCAACTTTGGCCAGCTGCCTGCTTTTGTGCAGCCCCTGAGATAAGAATGGTTTGTATATTTTTAGATGGTTGGGAAGAAAAAAAAAAAAATTCTGTGACACATGAAAAACACGTGAAACTCAAATCTCAGTTTCTAGAAATTAAGTTTTATTGGCCCAGAGCACCACTCACTCGCTTGTGTATTGTCTGTGTCTGCTTTTACACAACAATGATGGTTGTGACACAGACTAAATGGCCTACAAAGCTGAAAATACTGGCTGTCCAACCAGTGCAGAAGAAAAGGTGCCAACTTCTGATCTAAATCTGACTCACATTATCCCATATAATCTTATAAACACCCCAGCGAAATAAGTATATTTACACCCATTTTACACAAAGACACGCTGAAGCTGTGTCCCAAGTCATGTAGCAAAGTCATTTATTTATTCTTTAAATTTTTATTTATTTATTTTTGGCGGTGTTAGGTGTTCATTGCTGCCTGCAGGCTTTCTGTAGTTGCAGAGAGTGGGGCCTACTCTTCGTGGCTCTGCTCAGACTTCGAACTGTGGTGACTTCTTTTTCACGGAGCAGGGGCTCTCTAGTGCTCAGGCTTCGGTAGCTGTGGGCTTAGCTACTTGGTGGGGCATGTGGGATCTTCACAGGCCAGGGATTGAACCCATGTCTCCTGCATTGGCAGGTGGAGTATTAACCACTAGACCACCAGGGAAGTCCAGCAAAGTCATTTTAGATATTTGGAACCAGAATAGTCTTGACTCCTTTTGCATGCTCTGATTACATTTAACAGCTTTGTAGAACTTTCTTAACACAAAATGTATGTAAACAGTGAGCTGAGTATCAAAATATCTTACGGGGGCCCCTCATTGAGTCATTCAGGAAACACGTGTTGTTTACCTGTTGTATGACAGGCATTGTTCTGGTGCTGGAGATGCAATGGTGACCCAAACAGTCAAAAATTCCTGCCCTCATGGAGCTGACATTGTAGTGAGGGAGTGACAGGATGCACATTTATAGGTAAACTATGTTGTATGGCAGATGGTGACATGCAAGAGACGGGTAGAAGGGGTTGGGAGGGGAAGTTGCACTTGCCCATGTGTAGGGCATGTCAGCAAAGAGCTCACTGAAAACACTTTTTAAATCATTTTATTGATTGATTTATTTTTGGCTGTGCTGGGTCTTCACTGCTGCACGGGCTTTTCTCTAGTTGCTATATGTGGGCCTCTCGTTGCAGCAGCTTGTCTTGTTGTAGAGCACAGGCTCTAGGCAAGCTGGCTTCAGTAGTGGTGGCACGAAAGCTGAGTAGTTGCAGCTCACAGACCCCAGAGCACAGGCGCAGTAGTTACGAGCAACTAAGCACGCGAGCTTAGTTGCTCTACACCATGTGGAATCTTCCTTGACCAGAAATCGAACCCGTGTCCCCTTCGTTGGCAGGTGGATTCTTACCCACTGCGCCACCAGGGAAACCCTGATGAGAGTTTTAACAGTGGGTCAAAAATATGGTCTCTGACTAGATCAGGATATGAGCAGGGGGTCACAGATCCTTCATCTCAGGTGGTCGGGTCTTCTAATCTTGGTGAGTTTCTCCAGCCCCTTTAATCTTGCTTCAGGTGGTATCTTGGCTGTTCCTCCCTTGATTAGCAACTGTTGGAGTCCATCCATTGGAATGCAGGGAAGTTCTGGAGACTGGAGTCCTTACTTCAAGAAATGCCAGACAGAAAGGCCTCTGTGCCTGGGATTCCCACAAGGCCCTGATCAGTTTCAACTGCAGTGAACATCTTTGTCTTTTTAATTTTTACTGCAGTATAGTTGATTTACAATGTTGTGTTACTTTCAGGTGTACACCAAAGTGGATTAATTATACATATACCTATGTGTGGGGCTTCCCTGGTGCCACTAGTGGTGAAGACCCGCCTGCCAATGCAGGAGACATAAGAGACATGTTTCGATCCCTGGGTCGGGAAGATCCCCTGGAGGAGAGCATGGCAAGCCACTCCAGTATTCCTGCCTGGAGAATCCTACAGACCAGAGGAGCCTGGCAGGCTACAGTCATTGGGGTTGCAAAGAGGTGAAGATAACTGAAGGGACTCAGCAGCAACAGCAGCATCCCTCTGTGCCTGTGTGTTAAGTCGCTTCAGTCGTGTCTGACTCTGTGACCCCATGGACTGCAGCCCACCAGGCTCCTCTGTGCATGGGATTTCCCAGGCAAGAGTACTGGAGTGGGTGGCCATGCCCCCCTCCAGGGGATCTTCCCGACCCAGTGATTGAACCCACATCTCTTCTGTCTCCCACATTAACAAGCAGGTTCTTTACCACTGGTGCCACCTGGGAAGGCCCACATATACATATACCCACTCTTTTTGAGATTCTTTCCCCATATAGGTCATTGCAGAGTACTGAGTAGAGTTCCCTGTGCTATACTGTATGTATTTTATGCATGCGTGCATGCTGAGTTGCTTCAGTCATGTCCATCTCTATGCAGCCCTATGGACTATAGCCCGCCAGGCTCCTCTGTCCATGGGATTCTCCAGGCAAGAATACTGGAGTGGGTTGCCATGCCTTCCTCCAAGGGATCTTCCCGACCCAGGGATTGAACCCGGGTCTCATGTCTCCTGCATTGGCAGGCAGGTTCTTTATCACTAGCCCCACCTAGGAAGCCCCATGTATTTTATACATGCAGTAAACATCTTCAACACACATCTTCCATCTTCCTGGGTGCCCAGGGCTTTGCTGACTCTGGAAGGTAGGTTCTGGCTGAGGTAGGAGGCATCTCCTAGAGAGGATGGAGAGTCTAGGCTTGTCTCACAGCAGGCTTGCTTCTCTTCTCACCCCAGGCTGCCCGTCCTGGAGACAGCGTTTCCAGCTGGAGAACCTCCCAGCAACCCGCTGGACTCCATCATGAGCAACCGCTTCCCCCGCTGGTTCATCCTCGGCCACCTGGAGACCCGCCAGTGTGAGCTGGCCTCTGCCATGCTGACTGCTGCCAAGGGTGAGGACCGTGGCTGCCCCCCGCCCCATCCCCCTGCCCTTTACATTACTCCTCTCCCTCCTTACCCTCATTCCATTCCCCCCATTTACTTTTACTTATCCCACAGTTTTCCTTGGGGCTTCCCAGATGGTGCTAGTGATAAAGAACCTGTCTGCCAATGCAAGAGACATAAGAGATGTGGGTTCTACCCTTGGGTCGGGAAGATCCCCTGGAGGAGAGCATGGCAACCCACTCTAGTATTCTTGCCTGGAGAATCCCACAGACAGAGCAGCCTGGGGAGCTACAGTCCATGGGGTTACAAAGAGTTGAAAGCAACTTAGCGTGCACCTATGCAGTTTTCCTTGAGCACATTCTTTTTTTCTTTTGACCTGCGGGATCTTAGTTCCCCGACCAGGGGTCAAACCCACACCCCCTGCAGAGGAAGTGTGGATTCTTAATCACTGGACCACCAGGGAAGTCCCTTCTTGAGCACTTTCTGTATATACCAGGCACAGTCCCAGATGCTGAGCCCCAGTAGCAAACAAAACTGTCCCAAATCCCATGCTCTGTGGTGTTATTCCTAGGGAGGGCAGACGGACAATAAATAAGGGAAAGAAGATAGTTATGCAGTGAGAGGTAATAAGTGCTATGAAGGGGCATACAGCAAGTTGACATTTAAGCCACAACATGAAGGCAAAGGTGGAGTAATGCCAGTATCTGGTGTCTTAGCTCAGCTGCCGTAACAAACTACCATCGATGCGGTGGTTTAAACAACAGAAAGTTATTTTCTTACAGTTCTGGAGGCTGGAAGTTCAAGATCCGGGAGCCAGGACAGTCAGCTCCTGGTGCGGGCTCTCTTCCTGGCTTACAGACGACTGCCTTCTCACCGTCTCCTCACATGACAGAGAAACAGAGATCTCTGGTTTCCCCCTGTCCATATAAGGACTCTGATCTCATCCTGGGGCACTAGCCTCATGACTTCATCTAAACCAAATTACCTCCCAAAGGTCTGCCTCTAAAGACAGTCACTCTAGAGAGTTAGGGCTTCAGTGTATGAATTTTGGGAGGCACAGTTCAGTTCCCAGCATATGGGAAGAGTATTCCAGGCAGAAGGAACAGCCAGCACAGAGTGCCTGGTTATATTTAAGAAGCAGAGAGGAAGCTGGTGTGGCTGGAGCTGAGTAACAGAATTCTAGGATCTAGGTGAACAATAATAACAGTAATAAAAGTTCACATATGTGCATGTGTTTGCATGCTCAGTGGATCAATCATGTCAGGCTCTTTGTGACCTCATGGACTACCTCGCCAGGCTCCTCTGTCCATGGGATTATCCCAGCAACAATACTGGAGTGGGTTGCCATTTCCTCCTCCAAGGGATTTTCCTGACCCATGGATTGAACCCATGTCCCCTGCAGCTCCAGCATGGGCGTGTGGATTCTTTACCACTGAGCCACCTGGAAGCCACTCACATATATAGGTCTTGCCATATTAAGGCCTTTACAAGTATGGGCTCACCGCAGCCCTGTGTGACATGTACCGTGGCATTAGTATTATCCATTGTACAAATGGGGCAGCCAAGGCACGGAGAGGTGAAGTGACTTGCTCAAGATCACACAGCTTGTGTGATTTGAACCCTGGCATCTGGCATCTGCTGGGTCCAGAATTGGTGCCCTTGACAGGGGTCCAGTGGCTTCCTCCCACAGAAAGGAAAGGGGCAGAGGAGAGATAAAGGGGAGTGCCAAGAGTGGTCTAGGTCTTCATGGAACCATCGCCAGGTGATCACCATCCACATTCACACATTTGCACATGTGTGGAAGAAACTGTGTGAGCAGGTCCGGCAGCATCCAGCTGGTGCAGGGTATGCCCGTGATATCCTCTGTCCCTCCCCCAACTCTAGGAGACCCCAAGTGGCTGCACGCAGTACTGGGCTCCATCCAGCAGAACATCCACTCTCCAGCCTTGCTTTTCAAGCTGGCTCAGGATGCCTGCAAGACTGCCACCCCGGCCAGCGCCCCACCGGACACCACGCTGCTGGGCATTGCGCTGGAGCTGGGCCTTCAGGTGCGAGCCACGGGAGCGAGCATGAGGGCAGGCCGGGTGGGCATGAGGGTGGGGCAAGGGCCCATTTGGGGGCGGGGCCTGAGTTCAAGGTCTTTCTGGAGGAGGGACCTAAGGGTAAACCTCGCATCCTTTAGGGGCGGGGCCTGGATGTGAATGGCATCTCTGGGCGGGGCTACAGAGGAACAAGGTCAGGGAGAGGAGTCCTGAGAGAGAGGGCCTGAAGTCACCAGTGAGGGTGGGACCTATGAATGAGTGACTCAGTTGCAGAACCTGAAGGTGAGAATCTACTTCTGGAGGTGTGGCTGAGGACACGGAAGGGGATCACGGAGCATGCAGGTGGCCACAAGAGGGAGCAGAACCTGCGTGTGTTGGCCTGGGGTTGATGTGCCATAAGGACCATGAGTGGGCGGGGCTGAAACTGAAGAGCCTGCCTGCTGCTGCTGCTGCTGCTGCTAAGTCGCTTCAGTCGTGTCCGACTCTGTGCGACCCCATAGACGGCAGCCCACCAGGCTCCGCCGTCCCTGGGATTCTCCAGGCAAGAACACTGGAGTGGGTTGCCATTTCCTCCTCCAATGCATGAAAGTGAAAAGTGAAAGTGAAGTCGCTCAGTCGTGTCCGACTCTGTGCGACCCCATGGACTGCGGCCTACCAGGCTCCTCCGTCCATGGGATTTTCCAGGCAAGAGTACTGGAGTGGGGTGCCATTGCCTTATCCAGAGCCTGCCTACTAGGAGCTTTCTTGGGGAAAGGGCCTGCAGGAGACTGCCGTGAGAAGGAGGCGTCTCTACTGAGGGGCGGGGCTTAGGGAGGGTCCTGTGAGTGAAGAGCCACCTCTGGGGATGGGGTCTGTGGTTGAAAGTCGTGGAGGTAGAAGACCTGCAGGTGAGTGTCCAGGTCCTCCTCAGGGACCCGGACGAGGGACAGTGCTGTAAGGGCAGGGCAGAGGCATGGGCGCAGCTTGAGGGCATAGACAGGTATGGGGCTCATGGGGGCAGGGTCTCAGTGGCAAAAGTAAAATTAGAGAATAAGGTACAGATTCAGGTGACATCTTCCCAGTGTAGAACTGGCCAGCAAAGGGCACACAAGTGGCAGAATTGGCCTCTGAACAACGCCATGAAGAGGGCGGAGCTATTGTGGGGGAATACGGGGGTTGGGATAAAGGCGGTGCTTTGGGGGGTTTTTTGGCTGTGTCAGGTCCTAGTCATAGCACACAGGATCTTCGATCTTTGTTGCTCCATGCAGGACCTTTAGTTGCAGCATGCAGGATTTTTTTTTTTTTAATTAAAGCATGTGGGATCTAGTTCCCTGACCAGGAATCGAACCTGGGCCCCGTGCACTGGGAGCATGGAGTCTTGGGGACCATCAGGGAAGTCCCCAAGGGTGGTGCTGTAGGGTGGTGACCCCACTATTTAGGAGCTTCTAGGTAGGACCTGGGGTTGGAGCCTCAGGAGAAAGGCCAGCAAGGATGGTGCTTATTGGGGGTGGGACCTGTAATGGCAGGTGCTTGTGTGGGGCCTCAGGAGGAAATCTGACAGGAAGCACAGAACTTTCCAGAGAAAAGTGACAGGTTGGTTAGTTGTCCCAGATAGAATCCATGGGACCTTAGAATAACACCAACAGTAATGGCTGGGCACATTAAAGCGGTAGGCACTGTACAAAAAGCCTTACTTACTGCACACTCTCGCTTGATTCTCACAACTGGGTGAGGTAGATACTATTTTTATCTCCATTTTACAGATGAGGAAGCTGAGGTCCAGACAGGTGAAACCCCTTGCCCACACTGTACGGCTTTGATTCAGTCCTTAGCTTCTGAGTTTCCTGGGGTCCCTCAGAGTCTTCCGCCCCCTTCCGTAGGCCTCCCTTGGGTGACCCCCTTCTCTCCCTGTGTCCCGGCTGCAGGTGATGCGGATGACCCTGAACACCATGACCTGGCGTCGGAGGGAGATGGTGCGCTGGCTGGTCAGCTGTGCCACAGAAATCGGTGAGAGCCCCAAAGGGGACTCACGGCTCACCTCCATGCAGAACCAGGCAGGCAGGAGGGAGAAGCAGAGCCACTTCCCGGACCCCAGCCCATGGTCTGGGCTGGGCCAGGAGGGAATGATGGGCATGGGGGAGGGCAGGGTGTGTCCAGCTGAGCCTGGAGGCTGGCCAAGCTAAAGAGGCTTGGAGAACGGACAATCCTTCCAGTGCTTAGCACCCACCTTCCCAGTTCCTACCCAGCCCAGCTGCCCTCTGCTCCCTTAGAAAAGTAAAGTTTCTATCAAGCCTAGAGTGGAGGTAGAGGGGATACAGCTTTATTCTTGCCTGGTGGGAACTCTAGGTCAGGGTAAACTTATACACATAGGTACACCCATGCACAGGTGAATCCCTGCCCCGTGCCCAGCCAGTGTCACCCTCTCGTTTCCCGCAGGCCCGCAAGCCCTGATGAACATCATGCAGAACTGGTACTCCTTATTCACCCCGGTGGAGGCGGCCACCATCGTGGCAGTAACAGGCACCACCCATGCCACGCTGTTGCGGCTGCAGCTGGATGCAGCCCGGCGGGAGGAGCTCTGGGCCTGCGCCCGCACCCTGGCCTTGCAGTGCGCCATGAAAGACCCGCAGAACTGCGCCCTGCCTGCCCTCACCCTGTGCGAGAAGAACCAGGCGGCCTTCGAGGCGGCCTACCAGATCGTGCTGGATGCGGCCGCTGGCGGCCTGGGCCACGCCCACCTCTTCACCGTGGCGCGCTACATGGAGCACCGCGGCCTGCCACTGCGGGCCTACAAGCTGGCGACGCTGGCCCTGGCGCAGCTCAGCATCGCCTTCAACCAGGACAGCCACCCGGCAGTCAATGACGTTCTCTGGGCCTGCTCGCTCAGCCACTCCCTGGGCCGGCACGAGCTCTCGGCCATCGTCCCCCTTATCATCCGCAGCATCCACTGCGCCCCCATGCTCTCCGACATCCTGCGCCGCTGGACCCTCTCGGCACCCGGCCTGGGGCCCCTTGGGGCTCGCCGGGCTGCCAAGCCTCTGGGCGCCGACCGGGCACCGCTTTGCCAGCTGCTGGACGCGGCTGTGGCAGCCTACATCACCACCAGCCACTCGCGCCTGACGCACATCAGCCCGCGTCACTACAGCGACTTCATCGAGTTCTTGGGCAAAGCTCGCGAGACTTTCCTGCTGGCGCCCGATGGGCACCTGCAGTTCGCCCAGTTTCTGGAGAACCTCAAACAGACCTACAAGGGCAAGAAGAAGCTCATGCTCCTGGTGCGGGAGCGTTTTGGCTGAGGGGCAAGAGGCAGACGGTGGGGGCATCCTCCCTTCGCCCCTGCCCCTGTGGCACCCGCTCTCCATCAGGGGCCTCGACGCTGAAGGCCCGTGTGGCGTTTCAGTATTAAGTCAGGGAAGGAGCCCGGCTGAAGCTGGGTGGTCTTGCCTGCCATCCCCCACCCCCCAAGCCCAAAAGGAGGTGGGAGGCAGGAGGTGGCATCCTGCCACGTGCGTGCCTAGGAGCGTGCAAGCGAGTGTGCGAGACGCGAGGATCAGAAGCCATACCAGCACCCAGAGGCCTGGAAGGGGGTGTGTGCTTGTGCAGCTGGTATGACCCCATTGTGAGCACCCCAGAAGCAATAGTCAAGCTCTCTGTCTGGTGCTGAGGGGGCAGCGGGGAGTGCTGGGAAGCAGGACTCTCCAGACACTGGTTTTCGAAGTCAAAGTAGCAGACAGACCCTCCCTGTGCCCAACTGTGGGTGGGTGGAGGGCTTGTGTTAGGGCATCTAAACTCCTTTTGTAATACCCCCTCACCCCCACCCCCGCCTCAGGGGCCCCACGGGCAGCCCCTACACCCCCCAGGCTGCCAAACGGGAATCAATGGTTCACCCCCACTGAAGGATTTGAAGAGGCTTCAGGCCTCGGCCACATACCTCACCCTCTCATCCTGCCAGGATTCCGTTGGGTGCCAGGGTCCCAGGGCAGGCTGGGGGGGTCATTATTGCCCCTCCCCCTACCTACTAGTCACTGGACATACAACTCAGGAACCGAGCCAGACTCACACTGTCCTCCGAACCTGGTGTGGGGGGAGACAAGCCCAGGCAAGCCAGAGACCCCCCCAAACCCCCCAATCTAGAAAGGAAAGGAGCTAACATCTTCGCATTTTTTGGCTGGCTGTGTGTCTCTCCTTTTCTCCTCCTCTGCCTCCCGGCTCTGTCCTTCATCTTATTCCCTCTTCCCATATTTCCATCTAGCCTTTCTATTTGCATTCCCAGCTGTTGTCTCTCTGGCCTCCCTCTCCCCACCTTGGCCTAGGGAGAAGAAGAAAGAGTCCCGCTCCCAATCATCCACCTCTGTCTTTTCTCCTCTTGTAATTAAGGACAAAGATCACCGAATTTTGTAACTTTTTTTTCTATTTATTGAGCCACATATTGTATTTACTTTTTTTTTTTTTTTAAGATTGAACACAGCTTGTTCTTTTAAATTTTAGTTTGAGACTAAAGTGTGTTCTCCTCCCCCAGTGTGGCCCCTGCCAGGGCCCCCTTTCCCCCCCGTAGAAAATCTCCAGCCTCTTCTCTGGGAATAGTTTCAAGCGACGGGTGCAATGGGAGCCACTGTTGGTTACATCCAGTGGGAAGAGTATGGATGACAGTGGACAGGATGGAGAGCTCACTGTGAGCAAGCCTAGTGTTTATATCTGTGCTTTACACCTGTCATCTGTTACGACACCTGTCTGAGAAGAAAGCTGAGGCTCCAAAGTTTAAGGAAAGGGCATGGAATTTTAGAACGTGATAGCTCTAGATTTAGTTCCTTGCTGGGCTGGGGACACTGCTCACCCCAAGCTGCTTGGTCCATGCAGTGATGGGAGTGGCCACTAGAGGGTGCCCTGGCTCCAGACACTCACTATTGAAGTTCCCTGTGTGCGTTCTCGGTTGCTCAGTCCTGTCTGACTCTGCGACCCCATGGACTAGCCGTCAGGGCTCCTCTGTCCATGGGATTTCCTGGCAAGAATACTGGATTGGGTTGCCAATTCTTACTCTAGAGGACTTTCCTCAACTAGGATCGAACCCAAGTCTCCTGCATTGGCAGGTGGATTTTTTACCACCTGGGAAGCCTCGCTATTGGGGTGATTTGCAGACACGACTGAGCGACTGAACTGAACTGAAGCACGTGGCAGGGGTGGGAGGGTGCCTGTCAGGTGCTGGGTGCAGCTGGGTGGGGAAGACACAGCCCCCAAAAGTGGAACGCGGTTTAGATTAGGCCTTGGTGGGCGAGGTTCTTGCCGAGATGACGTGGGCATGGTCAATGCCGGGCGCGCCTAGGGCGTGTCTGGGCTCCTACCCCGCGGATGAGGGACCTGGGTGATGGCGAGAAGGCCTTTAGTTGCCTTTACTGGTTTCCTGCCTTTAGAGACTGACGGACAGAGGGACTCACTGACTGGGTCAGCGTCAGGGCCGGGGCAGGCGAGGACAGGCTTCCCGGAGAGGCGGGGTTCAGAGCGAGGCTGGGCGGGGCCAGCAGCTGGAGGACACCAAGGGCCTGCGCGCAGGCGTGGGCGGGCCTTCCCTGGCGCTGGGCAAGGCGATTGGCTCTTGGCACCGCCCTGCGCTGGAGGGAACCAGTTGGAGATGACCCCACCTTCTGCCCCGCCTCACACATTCCTGCAGGTATGTGAGGGGAGACCCCAGCGGACCCACAAGCTCCTTAGCGCCGCCTGGAGGCCTGGCAGGGTAGAGGCGGCAGTCCTGAGGGCCCTATCTCAGCTTTGGCCCTTGGGGTTCCCGGCTGCCTTCAAATGTTCTCAGACTTTGGGGCACCCCTTACTGTGCCCCTCGGCTCTCCAAATCATCTGCAGATATCCCCACACACCTAGGGTGCCACTCAGGTCCCAGTCACAGCCAAATGTCCCCCTTGGGCCCACACACATAATTTCCCCACCACGGTTCTCAGATACCAGACATCTCAAATCTTAACCCCAATCCAAGTTGTCCCTTATGTCTAAGTCACCCGTAAATGTCATTAGATCAACACCTTCCGGTACCTTCAAATGTCCAGTGTTTTCTTCCGGGTCACCCTCAACCACCAGCTTAGATTGGGTCCCATTCCCTTCCACCTCACCCCTGGACATGGGGCATTCCTTATCATCCTCCCGTCTAGGTTCCAGTTCTTGTTACCACACCAACCCTGAATGTCTGTCCCTCTAACCCACCCCTGAACCCCAGGGCACACTCTTCAAGTTCACCTTTCCATGATAAGGGCACCCTTTATGACTAAAGGGCACCCAAATGACTAAATTTTCATCGTCTCCAGAGTGGGCAGGGTAGGGCTCGGGATCCTGTGAGGTCAGGAGCCCAGGAGGCCAGGAAAATAAATTCAGACCCATCAACCCTCCCCAGACAAAAAGCCAGGACTCCAGGGTTGCAGACTAGAATAGAATACATCACAACCAGCAGACCAGGCATAAGGCAGGGGGAAGCTTTTATTTAACTGGACAGCAGGCTCAAGACACAGCAGAGACTTCCCCAAGCTGATGTCTGCTGCTGCTTCGATGGAGGAGGGGTACACTGAGCCAACTCTTGACAGCTTGGGGGGCTTCACTCTACATACCTAGTTTCACGCCTAGAAGAGCCCTATTCCATCTGATGATGGATACAGTCTTAACTCTTCCATGCCCTGGACCCACCCAAGAACTGAGCAGGCCTGCTTGCGTCCTCTGGGCCCACAGGGACCTCATTCCCCACCCCATGTGCCAGGAGGGTGCCATGGCCCCTCCCCCCAAGTTAGGAAGCCACAGGGCCCAGGGAGAAGGGGCCAGGCAGGTTCAGGTCAGGCCAGCCTGGTTCCGGAAGCCCGGAGTTGGCATTTAACGGTCTGGGGGGCCCAAGGCAGCTTCCTCTTTGGTAACTGGCTGCTGGGAAGATGCAGGCCAGCCAAGCCCCCACCAAGCTTGGACGAGGAGGGGCCGAGGGTCGGCCAGGCAAGGACACATCTGGCTTCCTTTCTTCATGGAAAGGCCAGCCAGCCAGCCACCTGCCTGTCTGCTCATCCTCCCTGGGAGCACAGCCCAGTCTTGAGTTGGGACTGGGGGGCACGGGGGCAGTCCCCAAGTGCAGAAATTGGAGGAGGGGGCCTGCAGCAAACAGCTGGGTTCACCCACCCCATTCCAGGCTCCACCCATCCCCAGGTTCCTCCTCCGGACCCAGGTCCCAGGCCAGCAGGGTCCTCATTTCTTCCCCCGGGCAGCGACTGGCCCACCCAAGGAGGGCAGGGGCCACAGCAGACTCCAAGGGGGCTTGACTCCTGTTCCTGCTGAACTGAGCCAGTGTGCACAAATCAACTGTGTTTCAGCTCAGTAGGCACGGGAGGCAGAGCCCAGGGAGGCCCCGAGGTTGGCCAGGCAGCAGAGGGGGAGAGGTGGCAGGGCCAGAGGCAGCGGCAGGGCCCTTGGGGGGGCGGAACTTAGCCACTGTGAACACGATTTGATGTGGACCTGCTCACAAGCAGCTAAGCCCTGCTCCCCAGGCCAGATGTGAGCAGTGGGGGCCTCGCTGCCACCCCATCCCCATCCCCAGGGTCAGCGTCCTCAGCAGTGGCAGTGACAATGGCGGCCCCGGAGACAGGGCTCAGGGTCGGTTGGAAATCCCTGGCAATGTGATTTGTGACAGGCAGCAAATCCCATCCCCAGGAACCCCAGCCGGCCATGGCACCAGGGTCAAGGGGCAGGGCGCCGGGCAGGGCCAGCAGCTGGCACCTAGGAGAGACGAAAGGAGGTCGTGAGATTTGAGGACACCTGCCCTCCATGTCCCCCCTTGCCGCCATCCTTTGAGGTCTAGCAGAGAAGCCATTTTCCCCACGTGCGTCTATGCTGTCGCTTCAGTGGTGCCTGACTCTTGTGACCCCATGGACTGTAGTCCGTCAGGCTCCCCTGTTCTTGGGATTCTCCAGGCAAGAATACTGTAGTGGGTTGCCATGCCCTCCTCCAGGGGATCTTCGCCACCCAGGGATCGAACCCTCGTTCTCTTGTCTCCTGCATTGGCAGGCGGGTTCTTTACCACTAGCGCCACCTGGGAAGCCCTTCTGCAAGTGCTGCTGCTGCTAAGTCGCTTCAGTCGTGTCCGACTCTGTGCGACCCCATAGACGGCAGCCCACCGGGCTCCCTCGTCCCTGGGTGCGGCAGCAGCTAAAGATACCACCAGGCTGGACACCCCCAGCCATGCTTCCCAGACCCAGAGAGGTAGAGATACCCAGAGGGTCACTTTCGGCCAAGGAGGCTGTAGGAACTCCCAGAGTGAGCCTCCCCTCCTTTCCTTGGCCGAGCCCCCACCCCCCCACCCCCGCCCGCAACACGGAGCCCTGGGCAGGCTAAATGGGGCCATGGGGAGAGGAAGCTGAGGGGGTGGCGGGCAGGCGGCTGAGGAAGTGATCTCACCCCAGCTGGCGCCACTTCCTAGAAGCCTGAAGGGCAGGAGGAAACCACTAGGGCCTCCCCCCATGGCCCTGTCTCCTCAGCGGCCAGGCCTCAGCCTGCGCCCCACCAGAGCGGATGCCGACAGCGGGCGCCCCGCTCTTCCCCCAGGCACGCACCCACCCAGAGCACCAGACCCAGGCTCCAGGTGCAAATCCCAGCTCCATGGTTTCCAAGATACCATCCAAGCCTCAGTCTCTCCATCTGTACAGTGGCACCAAGAGCCTCTACCACGTAACACAGTGAGGTTTCACCAACAGTATGTAGCAACTACCCAGCACCAGGACTCCCTACAGAATTTATGGGACTCAGTGCAAAATGAATACTCAGGTGGGGAAAAAAAAAATGAAATCTCGGGGTCCTTCTCAGTGGGGAAACACCCTGTGAACCGCACAGGTCACCAGCCGGTGAAGCCAGCCCTGTGTTCAGTAAACAGAGACCTCCCGGAGGATGAGAGCCCTGTGGCTAGGAGCCCTGAACTCTGGAGCCAGTCCAGTTGCATTTGAACCCTGGCTTTGCAGCGCACCAGCTGGGCGACACCGGGCAGGGAACTCAACCTCTCTGGGCCTCCGTTTCCCCATTGGCAAAGCAGGGGCAATGCTGTGGTGAGGAACTCGTTGAGTGCTGTGTATAATTGGGACGGGGCTACGCTGTCATCATTCCCCAGGCAGAAACAGGAAGGAGGATGGCATTCAGGAACTGCACATGGGTAGGACCTCGGCACCCAGATATGATAGGGGGTGGCCACCCCCGGGAGACAGGTGGAGGGAGGTGTCCTGTTCTGCGCCGACCCCGCCATACACACATTACATACGCTGGCCACCCACTTTACGGCGGGGCCCCAGCCCAGCCCTGACTCCTCAAGGTCTAGGGGCACCAACTGGGAGCAGACGAGGCCCCGCAGGGCAGCCAGCCTCCCTGGGCCGCCTCCGGAAGTGAGACAGCACATTCGTGTCCCAGGGACGAAACGGGAAGGGCGGCCATTTGGCCAGGCCCGTTTCCTGTGGGGTTTCCCCTGCACAGAGCCCCAGGCCGGGGCCAAGGCCACTCCCCAATCCCTGCAGGCACAAAAGATCTGGGTCTCCAGTGGAGGGGGCACTACCAGGCAGGTGCCCAGGAGCAGGATGACCCCCATTACCGTAGGCGTGCCCCTCAGGCTCAGGGGAGACAGTGTCCAGGGAGGACAAGCTCCTGGCAGCTGGAGGCATCTGCGGGGGGCTTGGGGGGGGGGGCGGGCGGAGGGCCCTTGGGCCAGGGGAGTAGGGCAGGCCCCAGGTCACACCATGGACGGATGGATAGATGGGTGTCTAAGTCTGCTCTGCAGACAGGGCGTGGACTTGAGAGACATGCTCCGCAAGCCTACCCACCCCCCCCAAACCCCATGCTCCAAGAATGAATCAGGGGCAGCTTCCGCCGGGGGCGCCACCACCACCGCCGCCGCCGCCCCCAAGCCTGGTCCCCAAATACTTTCCACCCTCTCAGAGCAGCTGGGATCG
This sequence comes from Bos taurus, assembly GCF_002263795.3. NCBI lineage: Eukaryota > Metazoa > Chordata > Mammalia > Artiodactyla > Bovidae > Bos > Bos taurus. Next base: position 11,836,441 of record NC_037334.1, on the reverse strand, counting down.
GAAAATACCAAGGGCCGCTGGCCCCGCCCTCCCAGCCTGTCACTAACGCTTTGCCTAATGGGCCCAGACTCTCCGCAGAGGCTCCCTGGGCCAGGCCCTGAGCCAGCCGCTAACCTGGGCCTTCCAGCCAAGTGCCGCCTGACCACCAGGGCCACCCGCCCCCTCACCCGTCACCCCCATCCCAACGAGGCCACCATCACCACCAGCCCAACTGACAGGGCAGCCCTCGGAGGTCGGCACCCAGCTGAAGGAAGGCAGGCCACTGGCAAGTGGGTGGGCCCCCACTGCCCATCCAGGGCTGAGGGAGTGGGGCAGGCTCAGGAAGGGGTGAGTAAGTGAGGAGTGAATCACTTGTTATAAATAGGGGAACCGTGCAAGTCACATCTCAGCCCCCATGGTGCCCAGCCACACCACGCTCCAGCCCCTGCCTTCAACTCTGATGACCCTCAGTCCGATCACAGAATTCCCAGGGGACCCCTAACGTCCACACGGTGAGCCCTTCACTGAGGGGTACATGCTAGACCACATTCACTTCTGCCTTATCCCCAAACAGGTCCCTGTCCCAGCCATCTGGCCTGCATTTTGGGGGCCGCTGGCCTCGAGGATAGTCGCTGGCTTCCAGGCCCTGTCCCCCTCCTACGGCACCCTGACAATTCCCAGGCCCAAAGCTCTAGGTTCCTGGGCTCCCCAAACCATTCCCAAGGTGTGGGTGACCACGGTCCTGGACGCTGACACCAGACCAAGGACAGGAGGAGGCTGAGGGGCTTAGCATCGCCCAAGTCGGTTCCCTGGCCCAACCCAGGACCCCAACCCAGACCACCCAGGCCTGCTCTGCCCAGGGCCACAGCTTGGTGACCACACCCAGGGTGGCGCCAGCTCCAGCACCCTGGGGCAAGGCGCCGCTAGAGCATGACTCAGCCGTGCCCAGTATGGCGGCGTCCTTCTCTGCCCAAGGATTCTCACACGCCCACACCCATTGGCTTCCGAGTACGTCCTTCCCAGGGGACCAGTCTTCCCCAGACACACCTCCATGATCACCCAGGACACCGGATGGCAGGAGGGAAGGTGGTCAGAGGGCCGCCCCCTAAAGGGATCTGAAGGCGAGGGCCTTGGACAGGGAGGGGAAGCGGACATATCTCTCCGCTCGCTTTCCCAATGCTTCCCATATACAGATGGAGAAGCTGAGACCCAGAGGATTCAGAGCCAGGCCCAAGGTCCTGCGAGAAGTCTAAGGAAAAGCCAAGGCCTGATCCTGGCTTCAAGTGCATGCAGAGCGGGAAAGGGCTGGCCAGCCAGCCCAGAGAGGGGCCGGAAGGAATTTTCTCCGGACCGCCCAGGGTTCCTGGCAGCGTCCTTCGCTTCGAACTGACTCCCCCACCCAGCTTCCCAAGGTAAAGGGCAAACGCTGAAAAATCTTACGGTATATCAAAGAATCACCTAGGCCCTTGGTGAGCAGATCCTCCCACTGTACTCTTTGGGCCAGTGTTCCTCAGACTTCCAGGGGGCCAGGGGTCTTCCCCGCAGCTGCGGCCCGCATACATCTGGCCTTCACTTGCAACAGGTAGGGGTTGGTGGGGGGGTCCCGCGGAGGACCCTTGGAGCATCCGTCCCTGTTGTTTCTTTCCACTGAGCAAGGGTCTGCGGAGAGTCAGAGGCCGGGCCGGCACAGACAGGCCCGACCCCCCTGGACACGCCCTGTCACGCATGTGCTCCGCGTGCCAACCCAGAGCCAGGTCAGCAGCTACGTTAGGGGCCCCCTCCAGATCCACAGAGACAAGACTTGCCCACTGGGGTCTTGAGGGAGCTCCCAGAGGACATCCTGCAAGGACAGAGGGCAGTGGGTGCCCCTGGGGCGCTAGAAGAGAGCTGGCACGGAGCCCTAGGGCCCGTGCCTTCCCAGGACGGCGGCATGTGAACACATGCGCATGGGCTGGCCCAGGCACAGTGCGTGGGTGAGCGGACAGGGTGTGCCCTCCATCACCTCGCCTCTAAGCTCGGGCACCTGTTGGGGACTGCCCTCCGGCTCGGGCTGGCATCAGCAGGGCTGCCAGAGGACACCCTTATGCCAAGGGTCCCAGCTTCCCCCTCAAAGACCACCCACCAGGAGCAGGCAGTTGGTTGGGGCTGGGGCAGAAAGGATAGGTGACACAGCCAACCGCACCTCCAAGACATTCAGGAAGCCACTGGGTCTGGGCCTGGCTGGCTTGCACCCGACAGGCAGTGTAGGGCTGAGGGGCTTTGGTAGCCGTGGAGCCCAGCACTGGGGGCAGAGGTCAGTCTGGCGCTAGGATGAAGGGGGTCCAGGTTCAGTCTGAGCCCTTTCACCCTCTTTTTGCACCCCAAGGGCACGGGAACCCCAAGCTACACAGGGCAGAGGAGTCAGCCCTCCAGGAATCTCCCAGATGTGGGCCCCCTTTCTATGAATGAGTCTTCTTAGTTGGGCCAGAAGGAGTGAGAAGGGAGGAGAGGGGTCCCCCTAGTCCTCTTTTAAACCCAGGTTGGACTGCTGGGTCCCCACTTCTCTCCTCTGGAGGGCCTCCCCACCCCCACACTGGCTGACATGTCAAGAACTTGAAGCACTGTCCTCCACCCGCATCCACAGAACTCTGGGAGATCCTCACTTACACAGTCCAGACAGGCACCTACCTTCCCACTCCAGGGGCCAAGACACCATGTCCATTCCCTCCACCCCGAGGGGGGCGCATACTCTCCCACCCTGCGCCCAACTCCGACCCACCTTGACCTGCCCCGATTCGCGTTGGGACCCGCCCTCCCCAGCACGCTCTCACGAATCTCCTGGGTCGGGGGAGTGGCTGGGGAGGCCGCGGAGGGCCCTTGGGGACGGGGTAGAGGTGGGCCGCCCTTTCCCAGCTCCGCAGGGGGCGCCGCGGGACTCCGCGGCCGCCACCATCAGACCGGCCCCGCCGTCCCCTCAACCACCGGCGGCGGGGCGGCGCCCTCCCCCTCGCCCAGGGGTGGGGGACCCGCCAGGCGCACCCCCCACTCCGCCCACGAGTCCAGCGCGGAAAAGTTGTCGCCGCCACCACGGCGCCGCAGTCTCCCTCCCGGTTGCTTCCCCGACTCACCCGCGGGGGAGGGGAGCCGGCACTCGGGGCTCCGGCCGCCGCCCCGGCCCGGCCGGCCGACACCCGGCCGGGCAGGCGGGCGGCGGGCCCGAGAGGGCCGGGGGCGGTCGCCGGCCGCGCTCCATCCCACTCACTGGCCGGCCCGCCGCGGGGCCGAATCGCTTTTAAAACCTCCTCGTCTCCTCCCCTCCCGGGCCGGGCAGGGGGCGGGGGCGGGCGCGGGGCGGGGCGGGCGCCGCCGTCATGTGCCCCCGGAGCCGGTCCGCCCCCACTTTCTCTCTCAGGTCCCCCAACTCGGTCCCGTCCCCAACTCAGCCCTAACTTTTCCCTCCCTTGTCCCAACTCTTCCTGAGCCTGAGACTTAGCTCAACTTCCCCCTCTGGGTCCTGGGCTCGGGGATCCAGCCCCAGTTCTTCAACGAACGCCCTTCCTGCTGAGATGTTGGCGGGGCGCGGGGGGGGGGGGGGGGGGGGCGGCGGTGGTTCCTAATCCATATCGCACCCGAAACCCCTCTTGGCCTAAGTTCTGCTCCCCTGCGCCCGGAGAGAAACCCAGGAGGCCATGGACAAGGACAGGGTAGATGGCGGGGGCACAGTGCCACACTGCCACTGTAGACCCCTCCCTGCCCTGGGGGGCATGGGCCCGGGGAATTCTGGGGTTCGGCCAATTACGAATCCCCACTCTATGCATTTACACGTGCGTTCTTTAGCCTCAGGAAGTCCCTCCTTTTATCCCACCCAACCCTCTCCTGCTGCCATTGAAGACCTGCTGACCCCAGTCCAGGTGGTCCCTGGTCTAGGTCCCCTCCCCCCGCCCCTCCCCGCCAGGCTTCCCGGCATCCCCACCCCCCATCTACCCAGGGCCTCTGGGAAACTCCCAGCTCCTGGAGTATCCCTGAGAGAGAGCCCCTCCCTGCATCCCTCCCGCCTTCCCTGCGAGCCTGTCTGTCCCACCTCATCCTCCGCGGACCTCCCCTCAACCGGGAGGAGGAACACGGAGGCATTGTTCACCAGTACGGGGCCCTGCCTTGGGGCCTGGCCCCGTGCCCAGGTGGGGGGCCGGGAACAAAACTCAGCGAAGGAGGGGCGGGGTGCCCTGTGCCGCCAAGCCAGCCTCCTTGGGCAGGCCCGGATGCCACTTTGCCCTCTCCAAGATGGGATGGGAGTCAGTGGCCCGCAGACCACCATCACCACCACCATGATGCCGCAGCAAGGTTCTATGGCTTGAGGACCCTTCCCAGACCTGTGTGGGCACTGCTTTGGGAGACAGGTTTCCTCCCATCCACCTCCAATATTTCCAAAGTCATATAATTGGGGCTTGGTGGGGGGGGGGGGCGGTGCTCAGATTCTTCATAACCCACCTCCTGGGCAGTAAGACTAAAGCTGGGATAGAAGGGTACCCAGCAGGAGGGCCCAGGCAGAAGACTGGAAGGGCTGGTTGGATGCCTTGTGGGTCACCTCGCTCCCCCAGAATTCTTCCAGGCTCCCTCATTTCCCCCGTTCAGCTCAACAGGTTCCCCACTTTGGATCTCAGTGGGATTGGGGAGAGAGGGGCAGAAGCCACACCTAGCTACTATCCCATGGGGCCCAGCCCTGGGGGCTCCCGGGTCTGTCTTCTCTGTGGGGCCCAAGGGGCAGGCTGGCCCAGGCTGCAGGATCTGGCAGGTTGGGGCAGGAGGGGGCAGAGCTGCCTGTGGGGCCCCAGGGGAAGATTTGGGGTGGCACAGAATTCCCCAACTCAGGGCGGGGCCCTGAGGGGGTGGGGCACTCACCACAGGACCTCCTGAGCAGCTACAAACAGGGGAATGGAGTTCCCAGGGTCCAGGGTCTTACTGTGGACACATTCGTGCATGTGCGTGCTTGCACACACACACACACAACCCATTCTAGAAGTATAAAGTGACCAAATTACAATAGGGCACCTCCTCCACACCACCTCTCCAGAACACTCCCTTTATGCCCTGGGACAAGGTCTCCATCGAGAACCATCCTCCTATTCTTATTAATCCAATCAGGCATACATGTGGGGGAAATGCCTGCTCCAGGCTGGCCTCCAGGGATAACTATGCCAACTGTGCCTTCTGCCATTACCCTGCATGTAGTTTGGGCCACAGCAGCTCAGCATCCCTCAGCCCAAACTTGGGAGGGTCTTCCCAGTGTCCTCAGCCCTCCATCTGGATTCTGAACATTTGCCCCCACCAACCCCCTCCACCCTGGTCCTAAGCTGGCCAATTTACCCAGGGACAGCAGCCAAGAGGGATCAGAGCTCTCCAAACCGGCCAACTGATTCTTTGTAATGACGGGGACGGGTGAGAGGACAGGGCCAGGGTGAGACCAGGCCAAGCGGTCAAGTGGCACAGGGCACACACACACCCATTTGTTCATTCTTCAAACATTCATTGAGTGCCTGCTGGGTGCCAGGTGCTCTTCTGGGCACTGGGGACATAGCAGAGAACAAGCCACAAAAAAAACCCTGCCCTCATGGAGTCCACATCAATGGGGGAAATACAGGCAGTAAACAGACAGGTATAAAGATATAGAATGTGTTGGGTGGTATGTATTAGGGGAGACTAGAAGGAGGCTAAGAAGATGAGGGGAAGGGGCTTCCCAGGTGCACTAATAGTAAAGAACCTGCCTGCCAATGCAGGAGATATAAGAGACGCAGGTTGGATCCGTGTGTTGCAAAGATCCCCTGGAGGAGAAAATGGCAACCCATTCCAGTATTCTTGCCTGGAGAACCCCATGAACAGAGGAGGCTGGTAGGCTACAGTCCATAGGTCGCAGAGTCTGACACAATTGAAACGACTTAGTATGCAGTGAGATGAGGAGTGAGGGGTTGGGGGCCAGATCAAGAAAGGCTACCCTGAGAAGGAGGAGGTGACAATTGAACAAAGATTATAAGAGGTGGGGAGAAGCCACGCAGACAGCTAGAGGAACAGAGTTTCGGTAGAGAGGGAACAGCCAGTACAAAGGCCCTGAGGCAGGAAGTTCCTGGTGTATTTGAGAAACAGCAAGGAACCAGTGTGGTAGAGTGGGGAGGGGAGCAGAGTGGCAGAACTGAGTTTCCAATTCTTGCTCCCCAATTCCTAGCTGAATAACTTTTGCTAAGTGATCACACCTCTCTGAGCTTCAGTTTCTTCATTCGTGGAATGGACCTGAAAATGTAATTTTTAGGGTTGTTAAGAGACTCTGAGATGAGCTGCACTTTGTCCCAGCCCAGGGCTTGAGGCAGGGTAAAAGCTGGACAAGCATTAAGGACATAGGTACACCACTTTACGTAGCCATTCAGACCTGGGATGGGGAGGATGGGTCAAGGGACCCTGACAGACTCAGTGGCCCTGTAGGTCACCCTGGCTCATATGCAGGGCCGCCTGCCGGGCCCCATGGCAACGCAGCACACAGAGACATCAAACAAGCCCTGCCGAGGAAGTCCCACGTCACTGTGGTTAGAGTGGCTCCTCCCAGCCCAGCCTCCGGCTGGCGCTGCGCTCCTCCTTGCCAGTCAGGGCCCCTGCCTCCTGTCACCCTGGTGACAGGCTGTGTTATGGACTGAGCTGGGATCCCACCACCTGCCCCCTCACTAGGGCACTAGTCACTCCCCACATCCGGAGGACATTATGCAGTGGACCCAGTTCCCTGCCACTAACCCTTTCATTCAACTGCCCCAAATTGGCATTGGGAGCAGCAGGAAAGCTCTGGTCTATCCACCAGTTCAGAGGGCCAGAGAGGCCCCCGGGACCTATGGGGTCCCCCAGCCGGGGGCCTGAAATCCCCAGGGCAGGGTCCATCAGGATACCTGCCAGCTCCTGGGGCAGGGGAGGGGTGAGTCAGATAGGAATAGCCCCCCAGGCTTAGCCCAGCCCCCACCCGGGAACTGATTCACCACCTACCCAGCACCAGATGACATCAGGGTCTGGCGGGCCACCCTGTCTTGGCACCGGGCCAGAATGGGGGTGCCCCAGAAGTGTCACAGAAGGCTGCCTTCTCCCCTCTGACTGGGGCCCGGCAGGCGCAGGGTTAAGGAGGGGCCCTCCTGGGGGTCTCCCCCCATCCCACCCCCCCCCTTTTTCCCGGGGATTTCGGGCCCCAGCCCCTCTGACGTCACTGGGGGTTGCTATGGCAACTGCCCGAAGTTCCCAAATAAAATTACCGCGGGCGGGTTAAGTTTCCTAGGAGGCAGCAGACGGGTAAACAATGGCGGTGGCAGGCGGGGCCGGAGAGGGGCTGTCTCCCCCTCCCACTCCTCATTCTGCTGGGACCAGGGGGGGGTCCCCAGGGCGAGGAGGAGGGTCCCCTCCCCGACCGGGTCCCGAGAGCCCACGAGCACCCGGGGCACTGGTGCACAGACGAGGGACAGCGGGGTCACCGCCGAGATGAGGAGGGGGGACCTCAGAAGGGAGGCTGGGGCGGCGGGGGAACAAAGGAGGGACCTGAGGCCTGCGCTCCGCCCTCTGCACACCCTGCCTCCCGCCCCACCAACCCCCAGCCGGCGGCCAGTCCAGCTGTGGCTGCTCCCAGCTGCCTGGCTCCCCACATCTGGCGGGCTGCGCGCTCACTTCCTGTCGCCCTGGCTGCCTGGAGGGAGGTAAAAATAACCCTCCCCCTCCTCCTGCCGGCGGGCACAGACGGCGGATCCTCCTGGCTTGGAGGAGGCCGAGGCCCAGCCGCAGCGGGGGAGAGGAGCCCCCCTGAGGCCGACTCCCGTCCCTCCCACTGCCTCGGTGTCCTGGGAGGAGGGGCGCAAAGGAGGTGGCACAGATCCCAGGATGCAAGAGGGCTGAGGAGTCTATTGCCTTAAGAAGGCCCTCACCTGGACCACCAAGAAACAGAAGAAACTCTGGCCTGAGTCCCATCCCCTACCCCATTACAGGTCACCACTATTCCGCCGCAGAACTGTAAGCAACATCTTAGGTTCCAACTGGGGGTCACCCACTTATTAACTGTATAGATATGTTCAGTTCAGTTCAGTCCAGTTGCTCAGTCGTGTCTGACTCTTTGCAACCCCATGAACTGCAGCACACCAGGCTTCCCTGTCCATCACCAACTCCAGGAGTTTACTCAAACTCATGTCAGTGATGCTACCCAACCATACAGGGAGAGGGGAAAAAAAACAAAAAACCAAAAACCTCTGGGCCTCGGTTTACCTGTCTGTAGAGCAGGGATGATAGTAGTACCTACTTCAAAGGGTATTTGCTCCATCTTTGTTATATTATTTCCCCATGCCCAGAGTCCCCTAAGACCCTCAAGTACTCTTGCCAGATAAAATACAGGACACCCAATTAAATCTGATTTTATTTAAATCATTTCATATCAGTATGTCCTATGCAATAGTTAGTTGGGCCATCTTTCTATTAAAAAAATTTTTTTTTACTTGCTCTATAACTGAAAATCAAATCCAACTGGATCTCCTGTATTTTTATTTGCTAAATCTGGCAACTGTATTTCTGAGCCATCATCATCTCTGGCATGAAACCACTCCAACTCTGGTCTCCCTTGTCTCCTTGCTTCCAGCCTTACTTACTCCATCCATTCTCCAGAGAGAGCCAATTAAATCCAATCACATTTCCCTACCATCCACTGCAAAAGTTCCTCTGTGGTCCCCCTTGTCACCTACAAGACCTTGCTTGTCAGGTTCCCACCTTCTTTCCAACCTGCCTTTCACACCCACCTGTCAACTGCCAACTTGTTTAGATCCTAGGCCACCACCTCCTCCAGGAACCCTTCCTCACCTCCTGCCATGACCCTCTGACTTTATACTCTGACTCTAAACACTTCTGTCTCCCCACTCAACCATTTGAATGATATAGTCAAGAAAATAAAGGTAACTGGGGTTGGGGGTGGGGGATGTACCTGTCCACCTGACCTCAGTGTTGTTACCTACTCTCTTCCCCACCCCATGGGATCCAGGCCCTAGGAAACCCCTCAAGCAGCCCCCTTAGGGGTCCTGTGGGCAGCTGGATGGCGGCTAGTATGGGTCCTGGGCGCCTAGAGTTAAGTGATGCTGGCTCTTGGGGGACTCTCTCCTGCCCTCAAGTAGCCTGGAAGCCTGGGAGGGCACCTGGCACAGCCTTGCATCAACAGCCCCAAGGAGCCTACCTGGCCCATCTAAGCTCCAATGTGGATTCATAGCCTTGCTGGAAACTCCCACAGATAGGACCGCCCCCAAGAGGAGGCATGCACCCCCCTGAGAGGAGCGTAGGAGGCCAAGTCACCCTGCCTGGTTTCAAGTTTGGTGTCCTGCCTCCTCTGGCGAAGGATTGTGCCTCTCTGTGACTCAGTTTCCCCGTGTGTCAAATGGGAATACCAGTGGACTGTCAGAGGGCCATTGTGAACATTAGGTAATGTCCATAGTGGTAAAGAACCTACCTGCCAATGCAGGAGATGCAAGAGACACCAGTTCCATCCCTGGGTCAGGAAGATACCCTGGAGGAAGAAATGGCAATCTACTCCAGTATCCTTGCTTGGAAAATTCCATGGACAGAGGAGCCTGGAGGGCTATAGTCCATGGAATCACAAAAAGTCAGACACCACTGAACGACTGAGCACGCGAGTAGAACACAGCTTGGAACATAGAACGTGCTCACTGTTAGCTACTCGGTGGGGGGCGGGGGGCGGATGGTGAAAAGTCAGAAGCCATGATCACAGCCCTCCTGACCCCCCACACCCAGATCGGCTCCCCAAATCCCTATAGGAAAATGGCTTCGACCTCTTGACAGTAGCTCTAACCTAACTTCTCAGGGTTCGTCTCACCCCACAGAGAGTCCCTAGTGCCATCCCCTGGCTCTGGTATCGGCCTCCTGAGAACCAGAGACAGGTCTGTTTGAGGACCCTCTGTTCTCCCCCATCCCCAATCCCGCTGCCAGTGAACCACCAACTCCTTCGCCCTCATCTCTGTGTCAACCAGGACTGTAGACCTGATCTGAATCCCTAGTCTGAATAAAGCCACCGGGTCCCGGAGCCTCTCACAGCTCCCACCCGGCTAGAGGCTCGAACCCGTGTCCTCGAGCGCAGACCCGGGGCGGAACCGGCGGCAGTTGCCGGGTAACGCGCTGTTTGTTGGCGCGGGGGGCGGGGCCGGCGCGCGGGGTGACTCACAGCGGCGTGATGCTGGCGGGCGCGGCGCCCGGCAGCCTGGCGGGCGGCCCGGCCCAGGCTGGCCCCGGCGGCTGGAGGGGCCGGGCGGCGGGGGCGCCCCAGCCTCCAAGTGGGTGCCCAAGGCCGGCTGGGAAGTGGCAGAACAAGCCCCGGCTGCCGACATCGGTTCGAATTTCTGCCCAGCCTCTCACTCTCGGGTGTGACTTAGGCACTCCTTGCCTCAGTTTGGTCATCAGTAAAATGGACGCCACATTACAGGCTGCAGTAACCCATTACTGGGCTACAAAGCAGCTGGGGTCATTACATATTTACACTGTCGGGCATCACTTTGTGCTCTGACTCGGTTTGATCTTGTATCTTTGAGCAAACTTCATAATCTCACCGAGACTCAGTTTCCCCATCTGTTAAAGTAGCAAGGACGTCTCACCTCTCAGGTGGTTTGGAGATTCCACGAATCAGTAGTGAGACAATAGCTGGCGTATCTTAGTACCAGGGGTCTGCCCTCCGCCCCACCAAGGACCAGAGGGACTGTGGGAAGTTTTCTTCGTGGTCCGAACCATGTAGAGAGGGGAGGGTAGGCGCCCCTGGAAATAAATGAGTGTGAATCACAGGCCCAGGGTAGGGTGCCATGAACCTGGCTGCTGGGGCCCCAATCCTGAAGTTGGCGCTGGCAGCACCTGCTGCAAGGGGGCAGGAGGGAGGCCTGAGCGTGAGTCACTGCCCAGCAATGAGGAGTGACTCACGCAGGGCGTGGTCCCCCGGCAGCCCCCCCACCCCAGCGTCCCAGCCGCTCCCACAAAGGCCCTTTGAGAAAGTTCCCCACCCCCCTCCCCCAGACTCTGGGCCCTCTGGGGGAGACTGTGCTGTGGGGCCAAGGCCCTAGTGGGCTGCCCCCAGGACCCCCGCCTAGGCCGGGGAGGCGCCAGCTTGCTTCTGCAATGTCTGTGAAGAGTCACCGTGGGCAGCAGAGCGTTCCCAGAGAGGGGGCTTTTAGGTTGCCTGAGTCACTAGGGGGACAGTGGAGGGTCACACGCATACAGTGGGTAAAGTTGAGTCAGGCTGTCTGGTTGGGCGTGTAGGCCAGGGCCCTTGGAATCAGGCTTTGAAGGCATCATTCTTCCCACCCCGGGAGAGCCTGCAACTCAGGAAGCCCATGACTTTGGTAGGAAACAAGGGTACTGGCGAAACGTCTCAGCATATCTCCCTGACTTTGCTAGCCCTCCACCTAGGCATCCTCTCCTTGCAGTCCCTCTGTGTTTTTTTTTGGGGGGGGGGGTGTGGTAGGGGGTGGGAGGGTGGGGTTTGGCCACATAGTGTAGCATCCAGGGTCTTAGTTTCCAGACCAGGGATTGAACCTGCCCCTCCTGCAGAGCAAGTGCAAAGTCTTAACCACTGAATGGCCAGGGAAGTCCCAGTTGTCCTTCTTAAGCTTGGTGTGGGAAGGACAGCAGGGCCTGGACTAGGCTGAGAGCAGAGATCCACTGAGGGCAAAATTTATGGGGACACCAAAACTTTACTCAGTGTGTGGGTGCTCAGTTGCTCAGTCGTGTCCGACTCTTTGCCACCCCTTGGACTGTAGTCTGGCAGGCTCCTCTGTCCATGGAGATTCTCCAGGCAAGAATACTGGAGTGGGTTGCTGTGCCCTCCTCCAGAGGATCTTCCCAACCCAGGGACTGAACACACATCTCTTATGTCTCCTGCACTGGCAAGCAGGTTCTTTACCAGTAATGCCACCTACTTACTAAAACATCAAGATTAAATATTTTTTATAACAACTTTATTGATATAAAATTCATGTATCATAAATTAACCTTTTTTATGTACAATTTTTATTATTTTTTTGGCCACAATGTTTGGTTTGCAGGATCTTTGTTCCCCAATCAGAGATTGAACCCACACCCCCTGCAGTGGAAGCATGGAGTCTCAAACCACTGATCTGCCAGAGCAGTCCCCAACGAACCTATTTAAAGTAAATAATTCAATGTTTTTAGTATATTCATAGAATTGTGTAACTTTCACATTTTCATTAACCCCCCAAAGAAACTCAGTACCCATACGCGATCACTCCCCAGGTGCCCCCATCTCCCCCACCCACTGTACCCCTACACTCCTTTCTGTCTCTATATACGAATGGACTCATACAATGTGACTTAATGACTAGCTTCATTCACTTTTCAAGATGTGCTCAAGTTGTGGCATGTATCGCAACTTCATTCCTATTGATTGCTAAATCATATGTGGTATAGATACACCACATTTTTTAAAATCCATTCATCAGTTAATGGACATTTGGGTGTTTTTCACTTTTTAGCAAACAAGAATAATGTTGCTATGAACATTCATGTACACACTTTTGTGTGGGAAATCAAATAATAGACAGGGTTTGATAGGGTGGGGATTAGGGAAATGTGAGTGAGGTGAGTCATCAGAGGGCAAAATTGAGTCCTGTCTAGATTTGTGCTTTACCAGTGAGGTTGCCACTTGTCACTTGGCTACTGGGCAGCTGAAACCTGGCTATTCCAGACTGAGATATGTTGTAAATATAAAGCTTGTTTTCAAGAATGTGAAATATCTCAAGAATTTTTTAAAAAAATCTTGATTACATGTTGAAACCATGCTATTTTGCATATGTCAGGTTAAATTGCATATATTATCAACATTCATTTCACCTGTTTCTTTTACTTTTTGTAATGAGGCTACTAGGGGACTTTTCTGGTGGTCTAGCAGCTAAGATTCTGAGCTTCCACTGCAGGGGATACTGGTTCGATACCAGGATGGGGAACTAAGATGCCACATGCCACTCACTGTGGCCATAAGACGCCCCCCCCAAACAAAAACAAGCAAACCGGTAATGGGGCTACTAAAAATTGTTTTATTACACACGTGGCAGGTCACATTTGTGGCTCTGTTGTTATTGTTTAGTGGCTCAGTCGTGTCTGACTCCTTTGCAACCCCATAGACAGTAGCCCACCAGGCTCTTCTGTCATTGGGATTTCCCAGGCTCAAGAGTACTGGAGTGGGTTGCCATTTCCTCCTCCAGGGGATCTTCCCAAGGATCTTCCCAAGGTCTGACCCAGGGATCAAACCCAAATCTCCTGCATTGGCAGGTGGCTTCTTTATTGCTGAACCACCAGGGAAGCCCATTCGTGGCTTTAAAAGTATACAGCACTTTTCTTGGAGAGTGGTGGGCTTGTTGCCTGTTTCTTTCTCTTCCTTACTTCTCAAGGGGGTGCCTGATCACACTAAGTGGTGAGTCAGGCCAATGCTCCCAGTCACCTCTGTCCTCGACCTCTGTACAGAATCTGTCAACTTTGGGGAGCTCCCTTGCAGTTCAGGGGTCAGGACTCCATGCTTCCACCGCAGGGGGCAAGGGTTGGATCCCTGGTCAGAGCACTAATATCCCACATGACGCACGGTGTGGCAAAAAAACCCACAAAAGAATCTGTTACCTTTGCCTACTTCCTCCTTGACCGCAGGACACTACATTCTCCTGGTGGCCTTTCTCCTCCTCCTGCTCCTCCTCAGTCTTTTGAAATGCCTCTCAAACGCTCTCCTCCCCAGGCAGAGCTTTGGTCACTACGTGCTGATGACCTTCCTCTCCAATCATCTCCTCGAGGGGGCCCTCAGGTGTCTCCGACTCTGTCTGCTCATCCTTCCTCCGTGGTTCCTTGGCCCCCACACTTGGTCCACCCCTGAGACCCGTCTGCCTCCTGAAGCTGCCTGTTTCCACCTGTTCCCCGGGGCCTCCGTCCTAATTCAAGCTGGTGGACAGCCAGCCACATGGGTCTCCTCGTTGGCCCTCTGCTTCCGCTCATGTCCTGGTTGCTGTGTGCTTGCCCTGGTGGACCTGCTGATCACCTCCCACTAAATCTGCTACATCGTGATTTCAGACAATGGTTACACAACTTGTATCATATGTCAAAACTCAAAGAACCATGTAAAGGCAGAATTTTACTCTGTGTAAATAATAACTCAATATATTTAACTAAAAATAGAAACCCAGGCTTCCCTGGTGATTCAAAGATAAAGAATCTGCCTGCAAATGCAGGGGACACGAGTTCAGTCCCTGATCGGGGAGTAAGTATTCCACATGCTGCAGGGCAACTAAGCCCATGTGCCGAAACCACTGAAGACCACGTGTCCTAGAGCCTGGGCTCTGTAACAAGAGAAGCCACTGAGATGAGAAGCTCGAGCACTGCAACTGGGGAGTAGCCCCCACTCACCACAGCTGCAGAAAGTCCACGCACAGCAATGAAGACCCAGCACAGCCATAAAAAACTAAATTAAAACAAATAAAACTTTCCAAATCTTCCCACCCTATACTTATATCCAAACCCCTCATTGACCACCAAGGCCCTGCATGACCTCACCCACTCCAGAAGCCTTCCCTGATTGCACCTCATCCTCCAGACTGGCCCCACGCCTCCCCAGTACTCCCTTATGCTTCTGGCTTTCAGCTCTGGAAACTCTTGGCTAGCTACGTGACTGCCTCACCTGCCAGTGGCAGGCAGGCAGGTGCCACGTCATTTTGTTCTTCAACACGTCAGAAATGTAGTGATCATCAATACGTCCAGACAACAGTCTGAGACTCTGCTCTCGGTGCTCCAACATATAATGTTCAAAGGTGATAGGGTGGACTTCCCTGGTAGTACAGTGGCTAAGAATCCGCCTTGCAATGCAAGAGACATGGCTTTGATCCTGGGAAGATGCCACATGCTATGCGGCAACTAAGCCCATGTGCCACAACTAATGAGCCTGAGCTCCAGTAGCCCTTGAGACCACGTGCTGCAACTACCGGAGCCTGTGCTCCGCAACAAGAGAAGCCACTGCAATGAGAGGCCTGCACACCACCCACCACAAAGAGTAGCCCCTGCTTGCCGCATCTAGTGAAAGCCTGCGCATAGCAAAGAAGACACAGCGCAACCAAAAAATAAAAAAAAATAGAGTTATGAAAAAAAGAACAAGCAAAGCAAGGGGGTGGGATTTTAACTAGGGGCATCTGGGAAGGTCTCACTGAGGACATGATATTTAAGTAGAGACTTGAAGGAAGTGAGGGAGGCAGCCTTGTGGGTACCTGGGGGAAGAGAGTCCTGAGCAGAGGGAATGGCCAGTGCAAAGGTCCTGAGGCCGGACAATACCCTGTGTGTTTGTGGAACAGTGAGGAGGCCCATGTGGCTGGCGCAGAGGGAATGAGGGAAGGAGGAAAGGAGGTGAGGCAGGGAGGGGACAAGATAGATATAGTGTGCAGGGCTGTGGGGAGGACTTGGGCTTTTGGTATGAATGAAATGGGAACCATGGAAAGTTTTGAGCAGGGAAGGGACTAAGGCATTCACTGGTGCTGTTGGGCCATGGTAGAACAGACTGTGTGAGGTTGGAGCACAGGGAGAAGGAGGTGGCAATTGCGTAGGTCCAGGGGAGAGATTATGGTGGGGTGGCCCTGGGTGGGAACTCTGGAGAGGGGAGGATGCCTTTAGAAGAGACAGTAACTGAACTTGTTAATGGATTGCATTTGTTAAGAAGGGTTTTGGCTGAAGCAGCTGGAAGAATGGAGCTGCCATTTCCGGAGACAGGGAACATGGCTGGAGAAGCTGGTTTGTGGTTGAGTGAACTAGCTCCCAGCCCAGGCCTCACATGGACTTGGAGAGTTGCTGCCCGGACTCCAGTGGGATGTGGAGGAAGGTGTGTTCACAGCCTGAGCCTTGCCTAGGCACACATTTGGGCACATACGGACACCGCCCAAGACCCCCACAGCCTGGCACACCCAGTCATGGCCACAACCTTGCAGGGGGGTCCTTGGGGACTGGGGCTCGGGGACTGATGGGAGTTGAGAAGACCCTTCTGGTTGACACACCCACGAGGGCTACATCTGGGTCCCTAAGGCGACCCCCCCAGGGGACAGGAGGTGATATGGGGTGGAAAATCTCTCAGGGAGAGGTTCAGGAAGGACCGCTGGCTGAGTCACAGCCGTGGGTCCCCTATGAGTCAGCACTGGCAGGGGCCCCAGAACTAGGGTCTGGGGTGGGGCAGGCAGTTCCCACGCCAGAAGGAACCAGGCAGCTTGGGCACTGGGGCTTCCCTCTCTGCCCCTCCCATCCTGCAATGGGCTCCGAGGGATATTCAGAGGACTTTGGGGTAGGGGGTGGGACTAACCACTGGGCCAGGATCCAGGAGTCCTCTCTCCTGATCTGACCCAGCTCAGGAATGCTGAGGCTGCCCACCCAGCTTGTGTTGCAGCAAGAAGGAGCAGAGCTAGACCTTAAGAGGGACCACGTGCGGCGGGACGGGGAGTGGGGGTTGGGGGGAGGTTGTCTATGCAGAGTCCTCAGCGGCTAGGAGGAAGAGGGAATTGAGAGCCAGCGCACTCCGGCAGCCCGAGGGCTCTGGAGTCTGCTGCCCCCTGCTGCTGGCTGTGGGAAGTTTAGCGGGCCTGAGTGCTTCTTCAAAAGGATCCTGGGAGATGGGGAAAGACCTTGCACAGAATCCCAGCTCTGCAGCCTACGGCTGTGCCTCACTGGGCAAACAGCAGTCCCTTTCTGGTCCTCAGTTGCCTGTATGTAAAAATCACAATATGCGCTTCATTGGCTTGCTGGGAAGAGTCTGCGATAGCTGGGATTGAATGAAGACATCATTTCAATGCAATCTTTTTCAGTTAGAATGGGGAGGGTGCATAAGGGACATCCACAAAGCTGTCTCCAACTGCTGAGGCCCAATTACTGTTTACTCACATCCTCTTCCTTCTCCTCCAAGGAATTAGCCCCTATTTGCAGGGAAGTCAGGTACAGAGTAGGGCTGAACCCCAAAGGCCTCTGGGGGACTCCCAAGGGAATATCCACCCTCCTGGGCCTGCTGGAGCTTGGCTTTCTGGGCTGAGACCTGAGGAAAGAAGGAAGGTGTGGGAAAAGGAGACTTATCAAGGAGAAACTGAGGCAGGACATTGAGGGGGATGAAGGGGAGGGCTGTTGCCTGGTGGAGCAGGGCTCTGATCCCAAAAGGGTTAAGGCCTGGGTTTTGGGGAGGTGAGGGGCTCGAAGGTTTCCTTTACCCCGGCTTAGACTGGAGCAGGGAAGAAATACACAAAATGAGAAATTGGTCAGCTCAGTCCTGGGCCATGAAGTTCAGCTGGCACCACAGACTGCCCTGAGGTGACTTCTTTCTGCCAGTCGAGGTGGCCACGGCAGGCCAGCATTGTGTGTATTGATGGGAAGTATAAGGGGGGACCTGTGCAAATTCCTGGAGGAATCCTCCAGCGGTGTACTGTTGCTGCTGTGTGTGCCACGTACCTGGTGTGTGTGTGTGTGACCACGGGGGCTCCATGTAAGCATCTCGGGGGGATCAGGGGAGCCCCACCCCATGCACAACTTCTGAGTCCATCTCCTGTATGTGATCTCTGTACCTGGCCTGTCTGTGTATTTACACTGGATGGTCCCAGGTACACATGGCCCCAAGCATCCCTGTATCTTGTGTGTCTTTATGGACCCTTTGGGCTTCCCGGGTGGCACTAGTGGTAAAGAACTCGCCTGCCAACGCAGAGATAAAAGAGCTGCAGGTGTGATCCCATGGTTGGGAAGATCCTCTGGAGGAGAGCATGGCAACCCACTCCAGTATTCTTGCC
Organism: Bos taurus; assembly: GCF_002263795.3. Lineage (NCBI taxonomy): Eukaryota > Metazoa > Chordata > Mammalia > Artiodactyla > Bovidae > Bos > Bos taurus. Next base: position 11,818,649 of record NC_037334.1, on the reverse strand, counting down.
TGGAGAATCCCAAGGACGGTGGAGACTGGCAGGCTATGGTCCATAGGGTCACGCTTCAGTCACACACGACTGAAGCGACTTAGCACGCACACGTGGACCCTGTAACCCTAGGACCTGCCGGGGGAAGGGGGGACTTTGTGTGTCTGTGTGTACCCCTGAGATTGTGTACCTGACATGTCTTATGGGTGTATTTCTGTTCTGTGTATATAACCGCGTCCTGTGTCTGTGTATCCATCCACGTGTGCTGAACTGTTGTGTGTCAGGGTGTTCCCATGGCTGTGCACTTGATGAGTGGGGAGGTGTGCTGGTTCTATGTTTACACCGGTATGTCTGTGTACCTTGTGTGAGACCCTGGGCGTGTGTGTACGTGTTTTGGGGCCATTCCTGCGAGTCTGTCTGTTTCTGTGCCAGGATTTTCTGTGTATGCCCCTGGGATGCTCTGTGTACTCTGTTTCAGTTCTGAAGACATTCTTCTTGTCGCTGGATGTGGTGCGTGTCTGTATCTTGCATGTGTCTGTGTGGCCCCAGGTGCCCCTACGTGTGTAGTGGGTTTTATGAACAAGGTTGTGTGGCGGGTGCCCCGTGTCCTACCATTCCCTCGGCTGGGTTTGTGTCTGGAAGTCCCTCGCACACCCTTCCCTGTGTTTGTGGTCCGCGTGCCTTTGTGCGCGTCTGCTCCCCGTGCGCCTTTGAGGTCTGCGTGCATCTGGGCTCCAGCGTGTGCCCGCTCGCGCCCCCGTGTCCCCGTGTCCCCTGCGCGGAGGCCGGGAGCTGCGTCCTGGAGTCCCGTGGGCATCCCCGCTTGCATCCTGGTGCGCCTGGCGGGAGGCCTCGGGGCACACACGGCCGCGGCTGGACCCACCGCCCGGCAGGAGCCGGGAGGTGGGAGGGGGCGGTGGCGGCGGGGAGCGCGGGCACGTCACCGAGACAGACAGGCGGGCGGGTGGGAGGCGGCGGCCGCGGGTTCGAGCCGGCGCCGGAGCCCCGCGGTCCCCTCCCCCTGCCCGCGGCCTGGGGAGCCCCCGCCCAGCCCCGGAGCCGCCAAAATGCAATTTCCCGTGCCGGCGCCTCGCGGCTCGGGGGGCTTTTCCGGGCGGGTTTTGGACAGAAGAGGGGGAAACAAGGCGGCGGCCCCAAAACGAGGTGAGCGCGGGCGCCGGGCGGGCCCGGGGCGCGAGCGGGGCGGGGGCCGCCCGCGGGGAGGGGGCGCGGCGGGGCGGGGCGGCAGCGGGACCCGCCGCAGCCCCCTCGCGCACCTGCTCGCGGCCGGGGGGCGGGCGCCCCGGCCTCTGCAGCCCGGCCCTCCATTGTTGCGGCGGCTGGGGAAGGGGGGCGGGGAGGCCCTGGCGGCTTCTCTGTGTCTCGCTTTCCCCGAGAGGGGCCCCCGGAGGACCAGACCCCCACTCCAGAGGGGACAGACCCAGAAGTCCCAGGCCGGCTGGGGGCCGCCGGGGGGAGGGCGGGCCGAGATGCCCCTGTGGGGAGGGGACGCAGGCTGAGGGTCGGAGGGGCATGGGTGCCGGGCCTCCTGACACCTGACCGTAGGAGGCCCTGGAGCCGGGCGGCGGCCAGCTTTGTTCTTGGGGGAGCAGGGCGGATGGGGGCCTCGGATATCCCGGACCGGGAGAGGCTCTGAGCCGGCGCGCGCGTTCGAGTAGGCGCTCCCGGCCAAGTTCACGGGCGTGCAGGCCTGTGCGGGCCCTGCGGAGACGGATCCCGGCGGGGGCTTCCCGCTCGGGCCTGGCTGCGGCGGCGGGCCAGGGGCGACAGCGGCGCCGCCTGCCGGAGCCCCGGGGCCCTCCGCAGCCAGCCCCCCGCCGCTGCCCCCGCTTGTCATTACCGCCGGATGCAGAGTATTTACCCGGGCCAAGGTTTGCTAACAGGAACACGCCCTCAAAAAGAGGCCGTAAAAAGGAAAAATTGGCCGGGAATCCCACTACTGGGGAACCCTTTTAAAGCGACAAGGCGCCTTTCACAGGGACCTCGCCCTGGAGGACATGCATTGGGGGCGGGGGGAGGGGACGGAGAAGACCCCTCATTGGCTGATGGGATCTGAGATACACCCTGCATCCCACTACATTTCAGTTCCCCCATCTCCTTTCCCACCGATTCTCCACCTCCCTGGACTGCTCACAGATACACTTACAGAGTCACAATTAGATGAAGACCCCAAATCTACACTCTATACTCCCGCATAAATCATCCCCATTGTTACTCACATCACCTGCCAGAACGCTGATGTACACACACAGTCACCCATCATAACACTGCCACGTGGGCACACATCACCCACAATGACAAGAACACCCAGGGCTGACACCTGGGAAAACATTGCCACAGAGAAACGAAGCTGCCACCAACCGTGGTAGACATATCCTTGCACATAACACTGACACACACACATAGTTTTCTGTTGCACACACAGACACTTCTATGCTCACTGTCCCATGGGCACCCACAGGCTGTCATCAGAGTAATCTGACAACCGAAGCTAGGTAAATGTCCCAACACAGGGACACATGGACACCATTATTCTCAAGAACTTGGACATGCACACATAGATCTCTGTGTGCCTGCCCAGGCAAGGACACACCCAGTCACCCAGGCAAACTGACACACACACACACAGACGGTAAAGGCCTGCACAGATGACTGAGATTTTGACATCAGGTTATAGTAATCTTAATCTACACATATACAGTTAAACTGACCCTCCTAGACAACCATTACATCACTGTCACCCACAGACAGATATGAACAGTCCAATAGTACCAACACCCATAGTCACCCACCCTGACACTTGATTATACCCTTAGACACCCCTGGGACTTCCCTGGTGCTCCCTCGGCTAAGAATCCATGCTCCCAATGCAGGGGGACCTGGGTTCAATCCCTGGTCAGGGAAATAGATCCCACACGCTAAAATGAAAGATCCCGCATGCTGCAACAAAGACTGAAAATCCCACATGTCACAACTAAGATCCAGTGCAGCAAAAAAACAAAACACTGATCTACAGACACAGTAACACATTTGTAGTGAAAATGACATACAGGAAAAGGACATAGAGACATGTAGAAATCCATAGTCACCTGAATGCCCACAAATCCAGCCCTTGTTTATTGAGCATCTGTTAGGTACCAGGGACTGTTCTCTACTGGGGTTATAAGAGATGAAGATCCCTATCCTCCTGGAGCTGAATTTTTAGTGAGGAGGGGTCAGGGGGGCACCATCATCAGATGACAGACCACAGTCACCCACAGTGACATTGACAGACGCCAGACACCCATGTACACCGGCTCACACATGGACCTGCAATTACCCACAATTAGCCTGACACATACCCACAGTCACACTGACATCCACACACAAACAGAAGCCCATGGGAGTGCCAACACAGACAACTGGCGTAGAGACAGCCAGCCACCCATTATGGCACATGCCTACCTTAACTAACGGACACCCACAGACCCCCTAAAATAGCCCACCAAAGTAGCTTTTGGACCCTCAAGCCCATCACAGCCTCCAAGTAACAGGCCCATAGGCAGTTGCTGCCTACATTTTTGCAGATGGGGCCCATCCTGACCCAGACCTAGGGTCACTCTGCGCTACAAGCCTTGGTAGAAGTGTCTGAATTTCTCATCAGCCTCTCCCAGGCCCCTCCACGGCCCCCAACCCCAACTCCAGGGAGGCTTCTTGCCTCCCCCAGCCCTGGCCCCACATCTGGTGGGCTTGAGAAGGAAACTCAGGTTCCTGGCTGAACTGGCTGCCCTCAGGGTCCTGAGCAGGACAGACAAGCCCCTTGTCTGAGGACGTGGAGTCAAAAGCCTGAGCAGCCAGCAAGTGGAGAGGAAGCCTGGGGAGGGCGGGGTGGCAACCTGAGAGGCCATGTAGGTATCATGGAAATGAGGGGCCTGCTGCCTGCCAGTCTAGACAGCCTGGGCCATCAACGAGACCCCACATGGGGACTCCTGTGTACACTGCCACTGCACATTCCATAATGGGCTCTTTGTCTGCCAGGCCCTGAGTACCTCCTCCTCCGCGTGTTCCCCGCCCCCAGGTCCTGTGCACACACACACAAGGGCACAGACACAGGGACATATGCACATTGGGACACAGGAGGGGCACACAAGCCAATAGATACCCCGGAAGCCCTGCATCTCGAACCTCGTGCTCCTCCCCGCTCCCACCTCCACACCAGCACCTTGTTCTTCAACTTGACAGCAGAGCTGCCTCCACCCATTGCCTGCCCATCTGGCTCCACTGGAACCTCTCACCTCTGACCCCTGACCCCCAGACCCCATGCCAGCTGCTCTGCCTTCCTGAGCTTAGGATGAGGGTGGGGGTGGGGATAGGCTCTGGGTCAGCCTGGCTGCGGAAAGGCTGCCCCCCACCCAGTCATTCCCAGCCCAGACAGGCCCTCCCAGCTGTAGTGTGGGGTCCCAGGGATAAGGAGGAGAAAGAGGCAGGGCCCCAGATTGGGGGTGGGAGGAGACGGCTCCCTGCCTCCCACCCTGCTGGGCTTCAAAGTCGGACTGGAGGCCCCTTCATCCCCGGAGAAGGCCTCAGGACACTTGGCGGGAGAAACACTCAGCCACCTGCTGAAGGGCCCCAGGTGCAGACAGAGAGAAGGGAGACAGATCCAAGGCCGCCTTTCATCAAAGGGCAGCTCCAGACATGGAGGGAACAGGCGGACGGATATAGGGGAGATCAGGTGGCAAGGGCCAGACACGGATGACCCCAGACAGCCAGGGAGGGGCGCACACAGCAAGGCTGGGGACCCAGACTGATACCAGCCTTTGAGGGGCACAGTCAGACCCAGACAGGAGGACCCAAACACACAGCAGGGTGGGAAGCCTATACCCACCACGACAGACAAAGGGAGAGAGTCAGACCCCAGGTTATGTCCGGACAGCCCTTCCCCCATAGTGGGGTGCTGGGGGCTGCGGGCCTGGGGCACCTCTCTTTGATCCCAAGGCCCATCCTTTGGCCCCAGCCCTGCCTTCCTGAGTTGGGGAGACCCCTTACTAGGACCTACCTGAGGTAGGTCAAAGTCAAAGCCCTCGGGGAAAGGAGCAGTGGTCCCCGGAAGACCCCTCTCCCACCCCCAGCGCACTGTGGCCACGGTGCCTCTCCATGACCTGGCATTCTAACCTCTTGGTTGTTAAGAACCGCTGAGAGAGTTCTGGTCCAAACTCTCAGAACCTCACCTTCCTCATTGATAAAACCTCACCTTCCTCAGTGTATCCTAATAACAGGGTGATTATGTAAAGCATCATTATTAGAATTACTGTCATTGTTGTTAATACCCCTGCCCTCCTAACCTACCCTCCTCTCCCAGCATTCTGCTTGTTAGGACCGCTGTCCTCCCTGCAGGTGATCGCCTCTCCCAACACGCGCCCTAAGAAAGGCCTGGATACACTGTGCCTGAATGGGGGAGGGCTCTGCAGGGCGGGTGGATGGTCCTTGGGAGAGGAGTCTCCGCGCGGAGCTCCAGACAGGGGTGGGAACCGGACTGGTCCCGGGTGGGCGAGAGGGCGGGCTCTGGGGAACGCAATCCGGGGAGGGAGGGGCGGGTCTTACGGGAGTCGGGCTCCGAGGGGGTCCCCGGCGGACCTTCGCGGAGTTGAGATCCCTGGGAACGACCTTGGGGACGCGTAGGGACGAGGTCTCTGGGGGTCTGGGCAGGAGGATTTGAGAGGCCCTAGCGGGGGCTCCCGGAGACAGCTGTAGATGGGAGGCCAGCGGAGGTGAGCTCAGAGAGCGAGGCCCCGGGGCGGGCCTTAGAGGAGCTGGGTGGGCTCTTGGAGGACCGGCTTAGAAGGCGTGTTTTATGGAGATTGAGTTTGGGGGCGGGCTACATGGGAGTCTATCTGGGCGGGCTCTAGAGGGAGGGTCCTAGGGATGTGCAATTTGTGGGTGGGCTTCGAGGGGGCGGGCCTTGAGGGGTCGGACTGGAGTCGGTGGCTTGCGAGGGGCAGGTCTCTGGAGGCTGGCTCTAGGTGGGGATTTCGAGGGTGGGGCTCCGAGCGCCGTGCTTCCTCTGGCCGCCTCCGCGGAAGGTCATTTTTGGGTTCACTCAAGCTCAGCACACCTGGGGGATCTGATTTGCCTTAAGTGTTACGGCAAGCGGTTTATCCTTTGGGGCTCGATATTGCCCTCAGTGAAATGGAAGGGGACTGGAAATTTGAAGTCTAGGCCATTCTCTTGGGGGGAGGGGGTCCCAGACCTCCCAGACCCAAGGAGGTGGGGAGCAGCCTTCTCTGAGACTGTGCGTGGGGGCACCCGAGGGGGAGGGCGGCTAACTCTACAGCCGCCCCTGGAGGGAGGGACTGGGGACCGGGTTTGAGGGTGAAGAAATGGGGAAGAGCATTAACGGGGTAAGCCTCGTGTAGTTATGCGCTTGGGCCCCCGTCTGATCCGACAAGGGCCCGAGTTTGGAAGCCCGGGACCCTCTGCGATCCTCTAGCTTCGCCCTTGTCCAACCGGCAGGTGGACCCACAAGGCGGGCTAGGCAGCGGCCCCACCTCGGGGCTCGAATTTGCAAAGTGCAGACTCAGACAACCCTCCCCCCAACCACCTTGGGTTGTTGTGATTCATAAACCATTGTGTCCGGAACACGGTGAAGCTCACTTAGGTATTACATTGTATTAAAATGACTTGTTTATCTCTCCGTTGCATCCATGCCCCCGGGGCCAGAACCACTTGGCCTCCAGACCTCTTGGGGCCTCTCGGAATCCCTCCTCTGCCTCTGCCTCTAGCTAAGGGTGCCCTCTGTTCTGGCCTGTCTCCCAAACTGATAATTGGAAGAAATATGCACCGTTGAGGGCCCTTTTGAGAATGCTTTGACTAAATGGGTTAGAAGCCCAGCGCCCGCTGCTGCTATATTTGCATAGCAAAGGTGACAGAAGTATCTGCTGATATTATTACTTAGATTTATCTCCTTTTTCCCTGTCCTGGAGCAGAGTTGGCTCCTTCCTGCTATCTGTTCCCTGACTTAATAGATTCTCTAAGTCTCTCATTCCCTTCCCCTCCCTCACCCTACCCGGTTCCTTGACCCACCCCGCCCCCCAGCCTCCACTCCCTGCCCCCCAAGGAGTTGCCAAGGGTTTGGGGGAACATTCAACCTGTCGGTGAGTTTGGGCAGCTCAGGCAAACCATCGACCGTTGAGTGGACCCCGAGGCCTGGAACTGCCGTCCACCCACCCACCCATCACGACCCCCAACTTTCAGATCTGGGGCAGGGGCAGGGGATCCCGAACACATCCCCTCCCTTAGGCCACAGCGAAGGTCACAATCAACATTCATTGTTGTCGGTGGGTTGTGACAGAGACCAGACCCACCGAGGGATGAATGTCACTGTGGCTGGGCCAGACACAATCCTGGACTCCCCCCCTCCCGCCCCCCAAAACTGCTCAGCCAGAACCTGACCCTGACCCTGGCCTTTCACCCCTCGAGGAGGGCTGGTGTCTGGGGTACTTAAAGACACAGGCTAGATTTGGGGGCATCAATCCTGGAGGGCTGTGGACAGGAATTACAAGTTTAGGACTGGGCAGCTGAAAAACCTTTCTGAAAGGGATTAGGGGGCCCTGCTTCCAGAAGGCTCAGTGAAGCTTTCTTGAATGAATGAATGAATGAGGTGTGTAGGCGGCACGTCACCTCTTCTCTGAGTTCCAGTCTTGGGCCCTGCTTTCTCACCCTTCTTACCTGGTACCTGCAGACCCCTCCTTTACCTTCAGTTGCCCACCTAGCACCTGATGCCCGTTGATCACCTGCCAGTCTGTGTCCCACCTGGGTGACTCGGGGGCACACCGCATCCTCCTGAGATGGAGCGCAGGTCTCATTTGAGAGGGCAATCAAGGTCCTGGCCAATCTAGGGGTCTCCCCTCTGCCCCGTTAGCCCCACCTGTGCCTGTGCTCTCTTCCCCATAATCCTCAGTCTCAAACCCTTTTCCACCCCAGGACCTGGAGAGACTGACTCCACAACACCTAAGGCTCCTGTAACTGGTGGGGGAGGCAGGCTTTGTTGCCTTCGTGAATAACCCCAGGGCAGGTGACTTCAAACCCGTTTGTTCATCAGCTAAAAGGAGGTTCCACTGACAAGGGGTGTGAAAGCTCCCTGAGGGTGACCAGAGGTAGGGGCCTTGGTCCTTGTCCCCCCCCACCATAAGACAGGCCCTTCCTCCTTCCAAAGTCAGCTGGAAGGTCAGTGGCTCCCCCTCCCCCCTCCCCCAGTCCTGGAGAAGGAAGAAAGAAGTTACTAAGTTACTGACTACAGCACTGCTAGTCTTTGGGGTGGGGCTTCCAATGCCCCCACCTGCATCACTCTGGTTCTCCTGGAGGAGTAGACAAGGGCAGCCCTCTCAGTGCCCTCTGGGTGGGGTGTGTGGCTGCTTATTGCTGGTACCCCCTGCAGCCTGTGTCTTGTCACGCCCCCTCACCCTTAGCCTACCCAGAGGCCATGCAGCCCCGTGGCAGGTGCATTTCTGGGGGGAGCTGCAGCAAGCCCCCTGTGGCAATAGGGAACCTCCTACAGCCTGCTCCTCCCTCTTCACACCCCCTTGGAGTATAAGGAGGGAACTGACAGCCCAGACTCCTCGGCTCCAGAGAGGGGAAGGGAAGGGAGATTAGGCAGAAGTAGAGAGACCAGCTTGGGGGCGGCTGCGTTTCTCCTGTCTTCTGCCCCTCCACCTGGCACACGGGGCCCAGCCATGGGGACCTTCAACCTGTGGACAGACTACTTGGGTTTGGCACGCCTGGTTGGGGCTCAGCGTGAAGAAGAGGAGCCGGAGACCAGGCTGGATCGCCAGCCAGAAGCAGTGCCCGAACCGGGGGGTCAGCGACCCAGCCCTGAATCCTCACCAGCTCCCGAGCGCCTGTGTTCTTTCTGCAAACACAACGGCGAGTCCCGGGCCATCTACCAGTCCCACGTGCTCAAGGATGAAGCGGGCCGGGTGCTGTGCCCCATCCTCCGCGACTACGTGTGCCCCCAGTGCGGGGCCACCCGCGAGCGCGCCCACACCCGCCGCTTCTGCCCGCTCACCGGCCAGGGCTACACCTCCGTCTACAGCTACACCACCCGGAACTCGGCCGGCAAGAAGCTGGTCCGCTCGGACAAGGCGAGGACGCAGGACCCTGGACACGGACCGCGCCGAGGAGGAGGTGCCTGTGCAGGTGGCTGGGGGGACTCGCTGCAGAGGGGGGTCTGCCCTGGGCTGACTTAGAGCCTCTGAGAAGTGGGTTAACCCCTGGGCTGACCCACTTCAGAGGGTTGGGTGGGGGAGAGAATCCATACACAATAGAAGGCTTAGAACCATGTTCTAGAACTGTTGCCCTAGTGGGTAAGCTGGGGCTGGGGTTCCCTGTGTGACCTTGGGCAAGACACTCTCCTTCTCTGGGCCCATAGAGGGTATATTGTTTTCAGGCGCAGGGTGAGCTAGCAGGGAGGCCGTGGGGACTAGTGATGGGGTCTGGCAACAGGTACAGCAGGGGCTGCAATCTTGTGCGGAATGCAGGTGCCACGTGACCAGAGGGAAACAGCCTCACTTGTCCACTCATTCGCCAGGTGGTTTGTGAGGCTTGTCCTGTGCCAAGCACTGGGCTGGGCTTGGCCTTCAGTGGTAGATGGGACAGTGACAGTTATAACAGAAACGGGGGAGTCTAAAGGGAGCACTCAAGCTAGACAAAGAGGTCCAGGAGGGCTTCCTGGAGGAAGTGACTCCTGGAAACCTCATTCAGTTTGGTGAAATGCTGAAGGGGGTCTGGGCACTGGGGCTCACTAGGGAACTTGGTTAAATTCCGTGCGTCTGGGATGGGAGTATGCGTGCATGAAGGATGGAGGGGAAGGTGTCAGAAATTTCGGGGAAGGGCTGCTTGCTGATCGCCTTGAAGAGTTTGGACTTGAGTACTAGGGAGCTGAGAAGGGGACACGAGTAGGTCTGTGTATTAAGGGTGTGTTAGACTGTGCGTGTGTTAGACTGTGGCTAATGGGTTGGGCTGTGGGGGTGGATTTGAGGGGGTTGGAAGAAGTTGGTCCTCCAGGCAGGTGTTGGAGTTGGCATCAGTTTGGAGGGAAAGAACCATGAGTTTGCTGTGTGTGGGTCACCCCCCGGGAGGGTGGCTGGAGGCTCCCTAAGGTCTGCACAGCCACAGAGGGTTCCCTCCATCTTGCTCATCAAATTCGGAGTCCAGTTTTGCAGGCCTGAGTGAGGCCAGAGCATCTGTACTTCTAACTAGATCCCCTTGACCTCCGTAGCCGGCAGGCTTCGAGTAGCTAGGCTTACGTATCAGCAGTTACTATTACAGACTCGAAACACCTCCGCTTCTGCAGGTTTATAAGAGAAATCCGTTTTAGCAACTTTGGGGAAGTCAGCCAACAGAGGGACCGGTTTGACGGGGCGGTACCCCATTACTGCCTCTCTCAGACTGGGGGCCCCTCGGGAAGTCACCAGAAGGGAGGACCCCTTCCCATCCCGGCGGCTGTGCGGAGAACACGTTAGAAGGGTTGTGAGACTGCCTGCGGGAGAGGATAGTATTCCTGTGAGGTCTGACAAGGTCCAACTGGGAGAGGGAGGAAGCGGAAGCGACACAGAGACGATGGTCTCAGAATCTTCTTTTTTCCCCTAGGGAACAGGAAAACTTGACTCAGGGGTGGGGTGGGGTCGGGGAGCCCTCACTACGATATTGGCACGGAAAGGCTGCCTGAGGCTGTCCTCCCAGGAAACTTTCTGAGTGTAACAAATCCGGGGTTCCCGGAGCCCTGCGGCCGCGAGGGGGCAGTACGGCAGGACAGAGTTGGGAGTTTCCGTTGCTTTGTGTCTGGCTCTGGGTCCCACCTGGGACTGCCCGGGGCTGCGAATAGCACAGGGGTGCTAGTCCGGAAGGAGCCTGCAGGTGGAGCCAGAGCCCCGGCAGCTCTGCAGGTTGAGTCGGAACTTCCGGATCATCGAATCATCCTTATTACTAAATGCTTTTCCCCTCCCCCCAACTCTGCTTTTAAAATCTAGGTTCCAAAGGTGCCAGGAAGTCTTCTGGAACTCCTCCCTCTTCCTGCTGCCCCTCAACTTCTGCCTAAGGAGACTGGCGTGGGCAGGATGACGCCTTCACCTGGGGATGGGGACCCAGGCTCAGTGGAGGCTGGGTTTCAGGGAAGACCCACCCTCCGAGGATCCGCCCCCTAGACGGTGCCTCCAGCCTGGGGGCTTGGCAAAGGAGCCCGGTCTGGGACCACCGCCCAAAGCGCGCCCGCCCCTGTCACTGAAGGGGGTGGTCCTCAGGCACCCCTGCCCTTCTTCCCCAACGCTGAGCAACCAGTCAGCGCTCAATAAATGTTTATGAATGGATCAGCGTCATACGAAGCCCGGTCTTGGGACAAGGTATCGTGAACTGCGCCGCTGGGGCTGTCGCGTCCCTCAGCCTCCATATGTTACTCTGATCTCCGGTTTCCTCAACTGCTATTTGGATTTCTTTTCGCCCTGGGGCGCTGGGGTGAGGTGCTTTGGGCTGAGAAATGGCAGCTGGGGGGTCGCCCCAGCCCGGCACTTCTGAGCAGACATTTGCAGTGGAGTTAGTGCCATGAATCTTGTTTCTGTGACTTTTGTGTTTGCAGACTTTTCTGGCCACCTCTTGCATATTGACATGTCAGATGGGTAGATCCAGCACACTGGAGGCGGGGGCCTGATTTGAGGGGGCAATGGAGAAACAATTAGAGGTTCCCCCATCGTTGTCCTCACCTCAGAAGCCCTCAGTGAATGTTTAGGTTACCATCGATGCCCCAGAAACTGGGGGCCAGAGTCACATGCCAGGCCCTTCAGAACAAGGGAAGGACTTCTGGGTTGGGGCAGGGTGAGGGTTGGGGGCCATAAGGAATGGGAATATGTCCTGGTCAGTTGTGCCAGACAACAGCTTGGGCAAGGGGCACTGTGGAGGCTGTACTTCTTCAGGAGTGGGAGGGGACAGAGGTCCATCCCCACCCTGGTAGTGTGATCTGGTTCTCCTGGGGGGCTTGGCTTGGGGGGATCCCCACCCCATGTCTCCACCCCCAGATCTTGTTCCACCAGCCTTGAGGGGGCAGCAGGTAAGAAGTGCCAGTCCACATTCCTTCTCCAGTCCGAGGGCTGGCCTGAGCCTGGTCTCCACCCCCAGCCTACAAGGTCTCCTGGGGTTGAGTCAGGGCAGAATTTGGGCTTCCCAGAATTTGCCCTTGGCTTTGCCATTTGATCTGGGACCTGAGGCCACCTGAGGAGGGCTGCGGTGAGCCAGGGATCAGAAACGGCCCTTGAAGACAGCCTACTGCCCAGGCTTGGAGAGAAAAGGGAAGGAGGAGAAAGAAGACATGAGGGAGGCCTCCTCAGCAGTGCCAAGGGTTTCACATGGAGTCAGGGGACACAGTACCCCAGCCACTCTCAGCTACGTACAAATGCTAATTATATAAGCCAGAGCCACTGGGGCTTGAGACCCAGGGAACAGGGTGACTGGGCACATTCTGGTGGGTTCAAGGAAGGGGCTGTACATTCTGCAGGGTAAAAAGGCTGGGGGACTCTGAGCCACCTGAATGGGATGTCCCAGGTATAAGAAGGTGGTGGCAGGAGGGCCCTCCCTGCCTTGGCCCTAGGAGTTAGGGTGCAGGGGCGACAGGCAGAGCAACAAATTAGTCTTGGGTCTGGTCCACCTAGTGGTGACCTATTTAACAGAAGCAATGTCTTCTGCAAAACGGGTTTGACAGCAGCACTTGGGACTGCTAGTGACCATGTGACCTCACTGGGGCTGTGGTGAGGCTTGGTGGGGCAGGGTGTGCGCACGCTTGCCCTCGGCACCCTCCAGGCATTAGCTGTGTCTGCATCAGTTATAATTCCCACCCAGGGTTGCCTCCTAGACCAGGGCTTCTCAGCAGCTTGTCCCACAGAGGAGAGGCAAGGCCAACTCAGCACTGAACTCCAGCTTGGACAGTCAAGATGTCTCAGTGGGCTGATTGGTCCACAGATACTTGTGTGCTGGAATTTGTACACATGCACATCTCTGCACATACCCACCTGCTCCAGGAGAGTCTGACACTTGCTAAAGCATGGGGACCCCTAGACTCCATCTGGGAGTGGGGGCCCCCGGCAGTACACCAACTTGTCTTCACAAAGAGCATGAGAAACAGAAGGAGAACAAGGTGGTATTAGGGAGGTTTGTGGGCAGGCCATCAAGGAACTGAAAACACCTCCAACCGCAAACAGGTCGGTCACACGGTCTGAGGTCTGGCTAAGGCATCATTTATTAATGGGCTTCCCAGAAGAAATGGAAATCCAGTGAAAAACAAGGGTATGACCAACAAAGCAAGCCCTTTTCTCCTCCAGGAAAGAAACAAATTCTGAACCTTCAGTAACCTCAGCTAAGGAGCTGAAATTTGCAAACTCAGATAACCATCTGGGTGGCCCCGCGCCCCTGGCTCAGAAGCAGCTGGCTTCCTGGGGCCCCAGAAGGCCTGCCACAGGGAGGAGCAGGTTCCCCGCCCCACGCAGCTCCCAGGGGAGGCCGATGACAGAGGCAGGGCCTCTCGTGTTTCCCGTGGGAAGCTGACTTCCCCGTCAGTTGAGGGACGGTTTCTGGGGCCCCCAGGACCGGCACGTGAGAAGGTCAAGATAGCAGGGTGGGGGGAGCGAGCACACAGGGTCTGCAGAGGGATTGTTCCCCACTGTTGGGCAGGACATTTCTGGGAGCCAGTGAGCTTGCAGGAACACACACCACAACCCCAGGCAGTTTGGAACCAGCTACAGATCCCTCCAGGACTGCTCCCCTCGGGGGAGGGTTCCTGCCCCCTTTGCGGTGTAGGGTGTGGGGGCCTTCCCGGCCGGCTTTGCTTTCCGGTAGTAGTTGAGGCGCTTGAAGGTCTCCAGGTCCCGGTGGGTGCTCATAATCAGCCGGCTGGGTGGAAACAGGCCTGGGCTGTGCCCCACCTCACACTCGGGCACACTGGGCTGCTCACATCGGCTCACTCGCTCATGGGTACTCGGGTCACACCCGCATAAGCACAGGCGTGTGCACAGTCCGCATCAGCCTGCTGCAGGCAGGCTGTGACCCTTCTAGCCCCTCCTTAGAGCCTGACAACTCTGTGAAGGAGAAGCTTCCCAGAGGCCCCTCACGGGGGGGGGCTGGGCCCAGCCTGGCTCCCCCAGATCACTGGTACACTGGGGCCTCCATCACCCACCCCCGGCTCCATTCCCTCTGCCTGTCCCAGGGACTGTGGGTCCACGGTGCCAGCCCAGCCCTTACTTCAGGTTGGAGAGCTCCATGACCAGGCCCCTCACGGTGTCCGTCGCGTCCTCTATGCTGGCGGCCTCGTAAGTCTTGATCCCCACTCGTGTCCTGGCGGGAAGGGAGGCAGGAGGAGAGCTCACTGGAGAGCCCCACCAGCCTCCACTGGGGGCGCTCTGCTGAGCCTTGAGCCATCTCTCCAGAGATGAACACCTTTGACAGCCATGACGCCCCCTCCCACCAGGCAGGGTCCTGATGGCCAGCCCCATGGCTCTACCGCTTAAAATACACCCAGAATCTAGCCCCTTCCCCCACCAGGTGGCTCCTGTGGGGCAGTTGCCACACCCTCCTCGGCCCCCACCTCCTGCCCTTATATCCTGTCCCCTCAAGTGGCTTGGTGGGGGGGGCTGTGGAAATGGAAACCCAGCCCAAATCTCTCCCCGCAGCCCTACACCATCCGCCGTGCCTCCAGACCCACCCACTCCCTCTTGTCCCTCTTCCCCCTGTTGCAGCCACACTGAATTCCTGGCCATTCCCGTAGCACTTCTTAGGGCTCTGAAATGTTCTTTCCAGAATGTCTCCTCCGTGGGGGTGGGGGAGGGAGAAGCTGGGAGGGGGACCCTCCCTCTCCCTCCCCATCCACCACAGGTTAAAATCTTAACCCCTTCCCTGCTATCTTTTTCTCCCCACCACTCTGCCATCTGACCAGCTAATAATTTGTCTGTTGCTCACCACCACCCCCCAAGCTCCCACCCAACTAGGGAGAAGCTGTGTTTCTCCCCAGTGCCCAGAGCAGGTCCTGGAAGACCTGGCATTGGAGGGCATCAGTGCCTATAGAAGGGGTAGACAGGCGGGGCACCACTGTATCTAATAGGTATAGCCTGTGGGGAGGGAGCAGAGGGTCATACAGCTTAGCAGATTCCTGGGCTGTCACTAGAGGAACTGTGGTTCTGCTCCCCCTGCTTTAGTCACCCTGAGATGACTGGTCAGCCTGGGCCTCAGTTTCTTGCCTTTTCTCTCTTGGCCAAGGGCCATAGAAGCAGACCCCAGGACCCACCTGGGGGCTTCCAGCCATCCACGTGGGGTTGCATTGAGGCCGTCAAGAGATTCACACGCCAATCTCCCTCCTTTTTGCTTAAGCAATAGTAGGGGCCTTCTCTGGTGGTTCAGAGGCTAAGAGTCCGCCTGCCAGTGCAGGGGACATGGGTTTGATCCCTGGTCTGGGAAGATTCGACATGCTGCGGAGCCACTAAGCCCATGCTTTAGAGCCTATGCTCTGCAGTCAGAGAAGCCGCCACAGTGAGAAGCCTGTGCACTGCAACAAAGAGGAGCCCGTGCTCTCTGCAACTGGAGAAAATCTGTGAGCAGCAACAAGGACCCAGCACAACAAAAATAAATGTTAAAAAAAACAACAGTGGGGCCACGTTGATTAAACTGCCTCTGGTCCCCAGGCAGGGAGCGGGTGTGTGTGTCTGTCAGGGGAAGCAACATGTGGTACCACAGGTACTATACACAGATGTGTGCAAGGGCAGGGGGTGGGAGGCCCCCCTCTTCCCTGAGGAGGAGGAGCAGGAGGAAGAGAAAGGAGACAAATTCCGCCAAGGGTTGCATGCCTCATCTCTCCTCCACACCTGCCAGAGAGAAACAGAAACTTGGCCATAAATAATCAATCGGCCACCGCTCTGCAGTTTAAGTACAAGGTAACAGGAGAGGACTGTCGCCCTGTGCTGGTGGTCAGCAAGGCTGGGAGAAAGGACATGAACAGAGGTGATGGACTGGGAGAGGGAAGCTCTGGGGTGGGGGGAGAGGACCCTCCCAACACACACCTCCATGGGCTGGAGGAGCACACCGGGTGCCTATAGGAGGGAGAGAAGGTGGCTGCCTTGGGGAACAGAACCAAGCAGGAAAGAAGACGGGACAGACTGGGGACTCTGGAAGGCCCGAGGGTGCCAGAGCAGGGGTGGCCCCGAGGTCACGCAGGCCAGTGGCTCCGAGCTCTGACTGGGTCCCTACTCCCTCCATGGAGATTCAAGGAAAGCTCTGGGCTGTCTCTCCAATAAAACGCACAACATGCATTCAAACCACCACAGAGCTGGGGGCACCATCCCAAGGGACCTAGGGAGAGATGCCAGCTTGGGTGCAGGGTGCTGACTGGGAGTTCTCCACTCCCAGGGAGCAGGGGGCATGGGAAGTTTGCAAGTGGGAGTGGGAACCTTCCTGGTGGTCCAGTGATTAAGACTGCATTGCAACGCAGGGGACCTGGTTTCAAACCCTGGTGGGGACTAGGATCCCATGCCAAGTGGCATGGCCGAAAAGCGAAAATGAAAAAATCTGGGGACTTCCCTAGTGGCCCAATGGTTAAGACTCTGTGCTCCCAGTGCAGGGGGCCTGGATTTGATCCCTGCTCAGGGAACTAGATCCAGCATGTTGCAACTACAACCCCGCGCAGCCACATAAGTAAGAAATTCAGGGCTTAGCAACCTTATTAGACAGAGAAAAGTGAGGCCCCTCGAGGGAGAGCCAGGGTCACCTCCATCACCCTCATTCACAAAGTGGGAGCTCAAAAGGCAGGGGTGGGGGAGAGGTGGGGGCTGGAGCCCCAGCAAAGCAGCCACGCTCCCCCTTCGAGAGACAAGAGGAGGACTCCGGCCAAGGCAAGGTCCCACGGTGCCTCCCACTCTGCCTACCTCGGCTGGGCCTCAGCACGGGGGCCTCTGTCTGCACACGGGCCGGTGCCAGGCTGGCAGGGGTCCAGCTCGCCTCCTGCAGGAAACAACTGGAAAAGGAGAGTGCGCACACATGTGAGTGACCCGGCTGGGAGAAGGAGAGGAGCCACGCAGGTCTGGCTTCTCCTCCACCACACTCGGAAGGCTGAGGCGTGCTTTCCTCCTGCAGAGGAGGAAAAGTGGTGTGGGGGACAGATGCCGTGACAGCCAGACCTGCAGGCCACCAGTCCGGCTGCTCTCACCCTCCCTCCTCGATACTAGGCCTGACCCTGGCGTCCTCTCCTGGGCCCCAGTCTTCGGACAAGCTGATCTGAGCCACCGGCGGGTGGTTCCATCCCATATTCTCTGTCCCTGACCCCTGAGGCCTGGTGTGGTCTCAGGCCTGTCCTGCGGTATCTAGGAGGGGTCAGAGAGGACCCCGGGGGTGCTGACTGTGGTGAGGCGGGCGGCTGGCATGGAGGGGCAGAGTCGGCCAGATAAGCCCCGAGTTTCATGTCAAGGAAAAGATTTTGCAAATATATTTTGAAGGGAACATTCATAATTAACGGGGGCGAGAGAGCCAGATAACCCTGAGAAGCTTAAATTTCTAAAGGTCAACGGTGGTTTAATTTTCATGGAAAATGTCAGGCTCAGTGGCTCAGTGGCGCAGGTGACGGCTCTTTGCCTCTTTGGAGCCGCTGGCCCAGGGCTGTCTGTTCTTCTGAGGAGACACAAGTCCTAGGTGGGGGATGCCGTGAAGGGTTTGAGCACAACCTGCCAAGGGTCCTGGGATACAAAGGAATGGACATGAAGAACTGTCTGCAGTCCAGCAGCTTTCACTCAGGGATGACTCCAGCCCCAAGACACATCATAGTGTCTGCAAACATTTTGGGTTGTCACGCCTTTGCAAGAAGGTGCTCCTCGTGTTCAGAGGGTGGGGGCTGGAGGCCAGGGATGCTGTTCAACCCCCTTCCATGTACAGGATGGCGGCCAGGCCCCCAACGCCAGCAGTGCCAAGGTTGGCACGACTGTTCTAGGCAGTGGTTTCTCCCATGCACACAGCCGACTCTCACGGAGGCAACTCTGTGACTTAAAGTACAATTCAGGGACTTCCCTCGTGGTCCAGAGGTTAAGACTCTTCGCTCCCAATGCAGGGGGTCCCGGGTCCGATCCCTGATCAGGGAACTAGATTCTGCATGGCGCAACTAAGACCCAGCACAGCCAAATTAAAAAAAAAAACTCGATGCCATGGATTCACTTAAGTTTGGTCATAAGAAATGTTCTCCTTCCCAACAGGGACCACGGCTCCTACAAGGGCTGTGTAGGAGTTTGTCATGACAAAGGTAGTGCTTGTCCTGAAGGGACAGTAGTGCACCGTCCCCCTTTGGAG
Organism: Bos taurus; assembly: GCF_002263795.3. Classification (NCBI taxonomy): domain Eukaryota; kingdom Metazoa; phylum Chordata; class Mammalia; order Artiodactyla; family Bovidae; genus Bos; species Bos taurus. The sequence continues at coordinate 11,800,319 of NC_037334.1, read as the reverse complement.
GCCACCCACTGGGGCCATGAGAGGGACGTGGGAGTCAGGGTTTTAAATGAGGCCCTCCTTACAAGTAGAGGGGGCTCCACTGGCCCTGGGGTGAGCATCATGTCCCCAGGGAGCCACGATAAGAGGGCAGCTGGGTGTGCAGCCAGCCTGTCACTGCTGCGAGTCCCCAGGGCCCCCCCTCAGCAGTGGAGCTCACAGCTGAGCACGCTGAGGTCGCAGGCCGAGACGCCACCCACCGGCACTCTGTTCCCACAGGGCCTTCCTGCCAGGGAGGGTTCCTGCCTTCTGGAACCTCCCCACGGGAACCTGTGCTCGGGTTGCCCCAACTTGTTCAGGAAGGCCCGGCGTCAAAACAGAGCGTGCCTGGGCATCTGCGGCCCTGCCAGGGCAGTGCCTCCTGCAGCGGGCCCGTCCACCCTGGGCGCTGCTGGGTTCCTGGTGCTCCCGGCTCGGTGGTGATTTGAGCGTGCTCGCTGGCGGCACATTCAGCAGGGCTCTCCTTGGCCTGCTAGACGCGCCCAAGGTTCCAGCTGCTTCCCCAGCCCTCTCCCTCAGCCACGGCCCAAGAGGGCAGAGACTGGGAATGACCAAGCTCTTCTTTCCAAGAGAGGGGTGTGCATTTTTCAAGGGCTGGGGCTTTAATTACAACGTTTCAGCTCTGTCCAGAACCTGAGTGCCTACTTCTCCCGGGCGTCTGTGTTTAAAGGCTACGATCTAGCCACACTGTGACTCGCCTTCTGTAATCTTGATTGTCTGGTGATCACAGCAACGTGCGATGCACAGTACAAAGAATTGGAGCCAGGGCAGGGAGGCCCGTGTCACAAACGACCCCTGGCCATCCCTTGGGAAGGCAGCACCTGAGACCCACATTTCCTCGACCCAGACATGGTTTCCCTCCACGGCTGGAACAGCTGGCTTCCTCCAGCTGGGCACCAGATGACGTCCTTTGCTTGTTTGGGGGCTGCATCTTAGGAAGAGACTTTTTAAGGGCAGAAATGACAGGGTACAAAATGCTCACTCTGGGAGAGGCAGATGGAATGGCGCTACTGAAAACCTCATGGGGGCAGAGACCATCCAGATCTGTTCACTCCTGCCACAGAGCAGGCTCTCAAACCTCAAAAACATTTTCAAACAGGGGACTTGCCTGGCGGTCTGGCGGATAAGACTCCACGCTTCCAATGCAGGGGGCCCAGGTTCGATCCCTGGTCGGGGAACTAAGATCCCACATGCTGCAACTAAGCCTGAGCACCCCAACTAGAGAGCCCGCATGCCACAACAAAGACCCAGAGCAACCAAAATAAAGAATAAATTAATAAAAGTTGAAAAAAAATTTTTTTCAAACACCCCAAAAATAAAGTTTTAAAACAAGGATGGCCAGAGATGGAGGCCACGTTTGTGAAGTGACATGGGCTCTGTGTTGGTTCCAGGTCAGAACGGTTGAGGCACAGCCGTAGAATCAGGCCACCTGGGCGTGATTCCCTCCCGGCTGCCTCATGGCGGGCAGGTGCCCCACCTTCCTCAGCCTTTCAGCCGCACCCCGTGTGTGGAAAGAGAACCGCCCACCTCTGAGTGTGAGGCCACAAAACACTGAGGCTCAGGTGGGCAGATCCCCGAAGGGAAGCCCTTGCAAATGCCAGCAGACAGGACCTCCCTGGTAGATAAGAATCTGCCTGCCAATGCAGGGGACATGGGTTCAATCCCTGGTCCAGGAAGACCCCACATGCCCCGGGGCAGCTGAGGCCCTGCTCCACAACTACTGAAGCCCTCAAGCCCTAGAGCCCATGCTCCGCAACAAGAGAAGTTACCGCAGTGAGAAGCCCTCACACTGCAACAGCGAAAGAGTAGCCCCCACTCACTGAGAAGGAGAGAAAGGCCGTGCAAAAGCAGCGAAAACCCAGCACAGCAAAATATATAAATAAATAAAAAGATGCTAACCATCATCTGACAGCAGAGTTGCCCCAAATCTTCAATTTGTAAAATAAAAAACAAAAAACAAACTGCAAAGCACAGTAAGTGAAAAACAAACAAAAACTCCAGCAGACAAACGAAAGTCCATGTGTATGTTTGAAAAAGAATGGTATCAGGCGACCCTAAAGATGGACAGAGGTTCTTCCCAGCAGGGGGGTGAGGTCCCCTCCCATGGGCCCAGTTCTGAGGTCCCTCGATTCTTCAGGTAGCCCCTTGTGGTCTGGCGCCCTCTAGACACCCAAGGAATCTCCATGCAGAGCCGGGCACTGAGGTGTGCAGGACGCAGGTACACCGGGGGCGCTGCCTGGGCCGACAAAACGTGTGTGTATCACGCCCTGGGGCTCCTCAGCTCCCAGACGGACAGGCCCCTCAGAGAAAGGCAGGTTAACCTTCCCAGGACATCACTGGCTCCACACCCACTGAAGCTGTGACTCAGACCCCAGGACTCATCTGCTGTATAAACAGGTCACCACGTGCCCCTTTTCCCCCAACTATTGGACGCTTTGGGAGGGCTCGTGGCCGTCTGGCGCCTGCCCTGGGGCATGTGGCTGTAAATCAGGGAAGTTCTTACCTGCTCCGGTGGGGCTTCAAAGCCAGGGGCTTCCAGGGCATCCTGTATTTCACTGTCTGGCAGGAAGTCGAGTTCCAAGGCTGGTGACCCCTCCCAGATGGCCTGCTTGGAAGAGTCAGCGGGGCGCCAGGGCTGGCCTACAGGGCCTGTGGGGGTGTCTGGGCTGCTCTGGCCTGCCCCAGCATCCTGGGGAGGGCCGCCCACTGCTTCTTGGTACATCAGTATAGCAGAGGCTCTGAGGGACAAACCGAGCCCCTGGAGGTCTTGTTTGCGGCTCGGGCTCCCTAGCTCAGCTGCCTTTTCAGCTGCAGGTTGTGACAGCCCAGGCTGCGAGCACACACCTCCCAACCCTTCCTGATCCGGGCCTGGCACCTGGGTCTGACCAACATCTGGGCCCGTTTCTAAGGCTGAAGGGCTGGGATCCCCAGCTCCTAGTGTGGGTTCTTGGGTCTCATGAGGCAGAGGCAGGGAGGCTGCAAAGCACCCCAGGATGTCACCAGGGGGCTCGTCTTCCCACTGTGCCTCCCCTCTGCTTCCACTGGTCACCCCAGTGAGAGGCGTGCAGCTGAGCAGTGCCCCGCTGCAGCCTGCGTCGGGAGCCTTCCCACTGGGAGAGGCGGGCACCCTGGTGCTGACCTCCCTGTCTGGCCCAGCCACCCTCAGAGCCCTGTGTTCTGGCTCAGCGGGGTCTGTGTTCACATCTGCGATAACAATGGCCCCAAGTGGTGGGCACCGAGGGCCGCTCCAGCTCCATTCTGCTTCCCTGCCAAGGGTTTGCAGGGGGAGAGGAGGGCCCAGGGCTGCAGATGGGGGCTCTGGGCCCAGGAGGCTACCTCCTTCTTCCCGGAGCCCCTCAAGTTGGTCAGCACCTGCTAGTCCTTGGGCACCTCCCTGCTGGGGGGCTCCTCGCTCTGGCCCCATCTCTCCAGAGTCACTGCCTGGCAGGGGCCCTTTCTGGCCCTGATTGCCTGGAGCCCAACCCTCCTCCGTGCTTCCACTCTTGGGCACATTGGTCCCAGGCTCTGACAGGTAGTCCTGGCCAGCTCTCTCTGAGGCCGAGGGCACCGTCCCCGACTCTGGGGAGGCGTTGGTGGAGAAGGAGGGCTGAGGATCTGCATCACTGGGCCCAGGGGTCATGGGGCTTAGGCCACTGGGCTCGGTGCAGGTGCCATCTGCCTGGGTCTGGTGTCCTGGGTCCCTGGCCTCCAGGAGGGCAAGTCCTGGGGACTCTTTCTGAGGCTGGCTACTGGTCTGCTGTGCACTGGGTTCTGGCAGTGTTCCCTGTAGAGAGAGAAAGACTCAGCCTTGGGCCTTTAATAATCAACTGCTCTGAAGACTTTTCTAGCCATCACTGCCCCTGTATGAAGCCTCAGATGCCACGAGGCTGACAGTGCCCCCAAACAGGGATCTGTGTGGATCCTGGGTGGGTTTCCCTGGTGGCTCAGCGGTAGAGAATCTGCCTGCCAACGCAGGAGACCTGAGTTCAAGGTGAATAATACTGCAGTGAACATGGATACACAAATATCTGTTCTGTTTATGGATGTTACCCATGTTTTGTTTAATTCATTCATCCATCAACAGACACTTGTGGCCATATGGTTTTTACACCTTCCTCTGAGTCTACTTAATGCCCTGGAAATCCATCCAAGTGGTTATGTGTATCACACTAGTTTGCTCCTTTTTTTGGAAATTGTGTTCTGTGGTGTCAATGAAGCACGATTTGTTCAACCATTCACCCGCTGAAAGATACGTGGAGTGTTTCTGGTCTGGGGAAATTACAAACACAGCTGCTGGGAACGCCTACCAATCACTTTTTAGGGGAGTGTGTTCCAGAGACAGCGAACGTGACCCCTGGAGCTCACAGGGGTAAGGACAAGACAGCATGCTGTAAAAGCCCCCTCGGCTCATGCAAAAGCTTCTGAGAGGCAAAGGGGTTTAGGGACAGAAATTCAGGCTGCCTTTCTTAATTCATTTTTAATTGGAGGATAATTACTTTATAATATTGTGTTGGTTTCTGCCATACAACAATGTGAATCAGCTGTAATTTTATCTATATACATATATAAAATCCCTTCCCTCCTACCTCGTCCCCCACCCCAGCCCTCTAGGTCATCACAGAACCCTGAGGTGAGCTCCCTGTGCTATGCCCGGGCTGCCTTTCTGAGTTTCGCTACTTTCACCCAATTTGGGGCACAGAGCTCTGGCCTCCACAGTTTCAGTGCAGGCACGCTGCCCCGAGCGCCTCTCACAGGCCTGCAGGCTGCTGACACAGCCCCTGCTGTCCACAGATGCCTTTAGTGCTAAATATGATGGTGGTGGGGCTGTGGAGAGGTGCAGGGCTGTGTGCATGCTCAATCGTGTCTGATTCTTTGCGACCCCATGGACTGTAGCCCGCCGGGCTCCTCCATCCGTAGGATTTCCCAGGCAAGAATACTGGAGTGGGTTGCCATTTCCTTCTCCAGGAGATCTTCCTGACCCAGGAATCAAACACGTGTCTCCTGCATCTCCTGCACTGGCAGGCAGGTTCTTTACCACTGAGCCACCTGGGAAGCCTAGTCATTGTCAAAGGAAACCAAGGTTGAACTTGGCTGCTGAGGTGGGGCCAAGAGGTGGTACACCTACAGAGCTCAGCCTGGCTGATGGTAGGACCTTACCGAGCTGAACACCCCCATCCTGAGGCCCTCTTCCCTCCTCTCTGCTTGTCTCGTCACTGTCTTCCTGGGTTTTGCAAACTGGGGGACAAACTTCCCCACTGAGTTCTGTGAAGCAGATAACAACAAGAACAAAACAGCAGTAAAGATAAAGGAGGAATGAGGTCTTGGAAATCAAGCGCGAAAATCCCCAAACCGGTTTCTGTCTTGCAGTCTGTGCCTTCCAGCCCCAGTGCACACTCCCACCAGCAGCTGCTGCTGCTGGACACAGACCAGCTCCCCAGCATCTTCTGTGCCTATGTGAGGCTACAGAGCAGGCTCACCTGGGAAGGAGGAAGGGGAACTGGCTCCCTTTCTGGCTGCCCAAGGAGCCCGGAGGGAGCGTCTGCTTCATTATCAGGAGAGCTGGAAGGAGAAAGACAAAACAGGGGAGGTTCTCAAGTCCTCCTACCCCGCCGTTAACTTGTGTAGCGAGACAAACAATGGAATCCAAAGGCAGAGGAGTGCTCAGAGTCTCCAAAGAGGGCGGCCCTGGAGCACCTGCTGAGAAAGGGCGGGGTGGAGAAGGGACGCATGACTGCCAAGAAGCCGTTCAGAGTCCCATGCCTAGAAGCCAAGCTGCCTTCTCTGGCAGCACTTTACTCTTCTAATCCCAGTAACTGGCTCCTGGAATAAGAACAGGGATTCTCATTTGGACTGACATCCCAGCCCCCAATTCTACAAATGCTAAAAAGTTGCAGATACAAAAAAAAAAAAAAAAACAAAAAAAAAAACACAGTGTCTAAAAACACGGGTGTATTCATAATTGCCAAAATGTGGAAGCAATTGAGAGGCCCTCAGCGGGTGACTGGATAACTAAACTGTGGTAGGCCTTTCCTGATGGTCCAGTGGTAAAGAATCTGCCTGCCAGTGCAGGGGACACTGGTTCAAGTTCTGGTCTGGGAAGATCCCACATACCGAAGGGGACAAGAAGCCCATGTGCCATAGCTACTGAGCCCCTGATTTAAAGCCTGATTACTGAGCCCACATGTTGCAAGTACTGAAGCCCATGGGTCCTAGAGCCTGTGATCCGCAACATGAGAAGCCACAGCAATGAGAAGCCCACACCACAACCAGAGAGGAGGCCCTGCTCTCCACAACCAGAGAAAGCCTACACACAGTAACAAAGACCCAATCCAGCATGGCCAAAGATAGATAAATAAATAAAATAATTTTCAAAATAAATAAACTCTGGTACATGAAGTGGGACAGCATGCAGTGCTAAGAAGAAACAAGCTCTCCTCTACTCAGTGCTCTGTAATGGCCTATATGGGAAAAGAACCTAAAAAAGAGTACACGTGTGTACAACTGATTCACTTTGCTGTACACCTGAAACTAACACAACACTGTAAATCAATTAGACTCCAATAAAAAAATTTGAATTAATTTTTGACCACACCCCAAGGAATGCAGAACTTCCTAAACTAAGGATCGAACTGGTATTCCCTGCACTGGAAGGGTGGAGTCTTAACCACTGGATCACCAGATAAGTCCAAACTTTTTAAAAATAAACAAACAAAATTATGCTATCTGCTTTTTAAAATAAAATTTAAAAAAATAAACGAGCTCTCAAGCCATGAAGACACGTGGAGATACCTTAAATGCATGTTACCATGTGAAAGAAGCTGATCTGAAAAGGCTATGTATCGTATGATCCCAATTATACGATATTCTGGAAAGGGCAAACTATGAAGACAATGAAAAAGACCAGTGGTTACCCAGGGTGTGGTGAAGGGAAGATGAGTAGACTAGGATTTTTATGGCTGTGAAAGAACTATGCATGACGTTGTACTGATACATGTTATTATTCCTCTAGTCAAACCCACAGAGTGTGCAACACACGGAACGTAAACTTTGGGGCTTCTCTGCTGGTCCAATGGATAAGAATCCACTTGCCAATGCAGGAGACCCGGGATCAGGCCCTGGTCCAGGAAGATCCCACATGCTGCGTGGCAACTTAGTGTGAGTGCCGCAGCTTCTGAGCCTGTGCTCTAGAGCCGGGGAGCTGCAACTACAGAAGCCCTCATGCCTTAGAGAACACGCTCTGCAACAAGAGAAGCCACTGCAATGAGAAGCCCATGCACCGCAACTACAGAGGAGCCTCTACTTGCCACAACTAGCAAAAAGCCAGTGCAGCAACAAAGACCCAGCACAACCAAAATTAAACAATAAAAAAAAAAAATCTGAAGTAAACAATGGACTGTGGGTGATTAACATGTGTCAGTGTAGGTTCAGTTCAGTCATTCAGTCGTGTCTAACTCTTTGCGACCCCGTGGACTGCAACACGCCAGGCTTCCCTGTCCACATGCTACAAGCCACATTACTGTGGCTTCATCCTTGGTAAAAAAAATGTACCATTCTGGTGAGTGATGGCGGTCACGAGGGATGTGGGAGGGCAGAGGGTATATCAGAAATCACTGTATCTTCCTCTCAATTTTATTGTAAACCTAAAACTGCTCTAAAAAAATAAAGTCTTTTTTAAAAACTGGTGAGACTTACGGTTATATCCAAACAAATGTGGATATATATATTGTAAAAAAAAAAAATCAGAATCTGGAACTGAAACTTCATGATTTCAACTTTAGAAGTAGAGCAGGATAAAGCACGAAGCTACGCTAATGGGCTTGGATCGTGCCAAGGGAGGTTATGGAGACAGAATAAGTCTAGATACTGAGAGCAACCGTCTGCTCAAAATTTTTTAATTGGGATGGGTTGTTTGGGCGGCTTCTGGGGTACTGGCAAGGTTTCATTTCTCAACATAAATGTGCTAGGCTGATTGATTCATGTTGCTTTTTTTCTGCTACATTTCCGCACAGGCGGTATTTCTTAATAAAACATTAAAAAAACAGAAACAAAAGGACTGGAACCCACTTCTGCAGGTTCTGATTATTCTTTTGGACTCAGACAGCAGGGTGGGCAGCAGCCATGACCCCATCAGACCTGATGGCCTCTCTGGGGTGAGGGACATGGTGACACCATCGTGTGTGTCTGGGAGAGTGGCTTAGCTGTGACATGTGGCCCCTCTCTTCCTATCACACATGCAGCTTTAGCCCTAAGACTGCCAAGTCCTGAGATCAGACATGCACCCCAGAAAATGGTCCTGTCAGCCTGACCGCATGCCTTACTTTTTCATGCAGAAAACGTGCTATACCAATCCACAGTGCTTTCTCTGAAGACTTCGGAAAGCAGGAACTTTCCTTCTCCCAACTCCTAATAACCCTTTCTACTTTGCTGCAGTTACATATGGCTTACCCCCATGGAGACTAAATGGTTCGCCAGAGATTTCCTTTCTTCCCACCGTGTTTAATTACATATTTCTTGAAAATATATGGGAACTGGGAAGCCATAGTAGTGAAGGCACAGGAACCAGACGAAGCCAGAACCGCAGCCCACCCTGTATGAGCTTAGTGGCCCTGGGTAAGTCATTTGATTGCTTGAACCCTCAGAGTCTTCATCAGTCAAATGGAGTTAAAAACCTGTGTCACAGTGCCATGAGGATTAAATAAATGGATGTGTGTAAAGTATTTATTATTAGCACACTTCCTGGAACATAAAGATGCTTAATCCTCTCCTATAGGTTATTATTTCACAGACCCACAACTCCTTCAGTCCCATTAAGAAGGAATATGGGAGGACTTCCCTGGTGGCACACTGGATAAGAATTTGCCTGCCAATGCAGGGGACAGAGGTTCAACCTTTGGTCCAGGAAGATTTCACCTGCCATGGGGCAACTAAGCTTGTGCACCACGACTACTGAGCCTGTGTGCTACAACTACTTATGCCCACATGCCTAGAGCCTGTGCTCCACAACAAAAGGCGCTGCAATGAAAAGCCTATGTACTGCAACGAAGGGTAGCTTCCGCTGTCTGCAACTGGAGAAAGCCCATACGCAGCAACAAAGACTCAATTCAGCCAAAAATAAATAAGTAAACAAGAAATAAATAAAATTTAATTAAAAAAAAATATATATATACTTTTCTCACTAGAGAGGAGTCTCTAAAGCAAAACTTCAAGAACCTCAATCCAAGGGCCCTGACCCCTGTCGGGGAGGCATAGCACTGGCTGGGTCATCTTGGCTGGTTCCCCGTCCTTTGCATCCTGTCCACTAGGTCACTGTGCTGTGCCCACCATCAGCGGAGAGGCTTGCTGGATGTTCTGAGCCACCTACCTGGAGGCTGCCTGTCCTGGTTCCTCCCTACTCTGCTCTGCAGAAGGAGTGAGTCCTGATCCACCTTCTGATTCTTCAGGGTGATGCCAAGAGTCTAACAGGGAACTCTGGCTGGTGGCCCCATCAGAGTCTTCTATCCTTGGGTTCTTTGGAAGTTTCGGAAGATGGAGTCCTTCCCTTCCTGGTTTGGAGACAAAAGAAGATTAAGGAGGCTTCCCTTCATGGTGGTCCAGTGGTTAAGAATCTGCCTGCTAATGAGGGGGGACACAGGTTCAATCCCTGCTTTGGGAAGATCCTACGTGTCACGTGGCCACTACTGACAGAATTAGGATAAATTACAGGAAAGTCAGTGTTGTCTAGTGGAACCCAACAAGAGAAGCCACCACAATGACAAGCCTGTGCCCCGCGATGAAGAGCAGACACTGCTCGCTGCAACTAGACCAAAGCCCTCACTCAGCAGTGAAGCCCCAGCACAGCCAAAAATAAACAAATGAAAAGAAAAAAAAAAAAGAATTGAAGGGGTGGGGGACAGTGGGAGCACACACTGCCATGACCAACAACCAAACACATCTGGGTCGCCGATGCAACATGAGCAGGCTTGTGCAAAGGGCAGGAAATTCCTGCTCTGATGCTTGCTTGGAGAGTGAGAGATGGGATGGACTGTCATCCAGGTGGGACCCATGAACTTATGGGGCCATGGGATTCAAAGGCTTTTAACTTGTGGTCTAGTCATGACAGATGCTGAATCCTGAGGTGACCTGGCCTGGCTCAGAATCACAAGACAACCTGTCCAGCTGACTGTTTCTCTGGGGAAGTGGTGAGAGGTGTGTGCTGGTTCCCTTGGATCTCAGCTCAAATTGTCCCTACAGAGGGGCCATTTTTTTTTTTTTTTGGTGAGAGGGCATGTGGGATCTTAGTTCCCCAACCAGGGCTCAAACCTGTGCCCCCTGTGGAAACACAAGAGTCTTAACTACTGGACCACCAGAGACATCCCTGGAGGAGCCATTCTTGCCCTTTCTATAGAGCAACTCCTCTAGAACCCATGCTCTGTCATATTCACTTTACATCTTTTCTGCAAGCGTCCGAGGTACTAGGTCATTTACTGTCTCCTCCACTACAACATGTCCATGCAAAGAGGAGCCTCATTTATTAGTGGCTAGATGAGCACCTAATAAACTGTTGGTGCTCAATAAATGGGGCTTCCCTGACAGATCAGTTGGTAAAGAATCCGCCTGCAATACAGGAGACCCTGGTTTCATTCCTGGGTCGAGAACCGCTCAATAAATACTTGGAAGATGACTGAGTAAACGCATGAGAAAATCCAGATCACCTCCCAGAAAATGCGGATGACATTAAATTTTATGTACCACTCTGGTTTTCCATGACACTTGCAGAATATCCAACCTGGGAAAACTGGGACCCAGAGTCATCGAGCGGTAAGGAGCTGACTTCTCAGCTCGGTTGCCTCTTGGTCCCTGCTACATTCCTAAAAATACCTTTCCCATCACTGAAAGCAATTCAGAGCCTAAAGGTGCTTATTAACTTCTATTTGTTTAATGAAGGGAATTCCCTTATATAGAAATTGCCAATAGTGGCTGACTTGGCAGAATGCTCCAAAATCTGGCCCCAAATGAACCATTTATTCAATGAACAAATAATAAGGGTTGACTCTAGTTCAGTTCCATGCCAGACACTGTCCTGAGGAGTCAGGTATGTTATGACAAAACTTCGAGGTAGAGTCTTCATGTTATGGCCATGTTACGGATGAGCAAGCTGAGGCCTGGAGAGATCAAAGACTCTGAAATGGGATTCACGCAGTCCAGCTCCAGAGCCTTCACACTTAAGTGTACCCAAACACTTACTGAACACTTACTATATACTGCATCTCCTCTGACCAGGCAGTGAGAACAAAAAGATAAACCAAACTCAGGTATGATTTTTCTGGAGGTTGTCACAAAGACCTTTCCAAACTCAGCTCCTTATATTGTTGTTCAGTTGTGTCCGACTCTTTGTGACCCCCGTGGCCTGGAGCATGCCAGGTTTCCTTGTCCTTCACCATCTCCTGGAGCTTGCTCAAACCCATGTCCATTGAGTCAGTCACCCATCCAATCATCTCGTCCTCTGTTGTCCCCTTATCCTCCTTATATATCTTGAAGTAAACCCACTGAGAGTTTCCCAGGTAGCTCAGTGGTAAAGAATCCGCCTGCCAATGCAGGAGACCCTGGTTTGATCTCTGGGTCAGGAAGATCGCCTAGAGAAGGAAATGGCAACCCACTCAAGTACTTCTTGCCTGGGAAATCTCATGGACAGAAGCGCCTGGAGGGCTATAGTCCATGAGGTTGCAGAGTCAGACACAAGTAAGACAACAAATCCATTGAATGAGCTCCTTTCCTCCAACACTGAATGCTAGGGGCCTCCTCAGCGTCCATTTGGCTTTTTGGGTTCCACTAGACCACAGTGACTTTCCTGTAATTTCTCCTAATTCTGTCCGTTACAGTTCACACAGGCCAATTTAGAACTCTACCCCACTGCTGTGTATTTGATTAGCTCCCTTGGTCAGAAGCATTTTTCCTTTACCCTTGACTAGACTTTGAAGGTATCAACTGCAGGATCTAAATCTCATCTTGATCTCATCTTCACCGTGCTTCCCACTCCTGCCCACCTTACGGACCCACCCTGGCACTGCACCCAGAGCAAAGCTCCAATGAATGCTTCTTATACAAACACATTTCCATTTTGTGGTCTGCCAGGAAATGCAAAAATATAGCCGCTTCATTTGTTTAGTTTCTTAAGAAGTCCAAACACTAGCTTGCTTTGCTCATCCAATGGACATTTATTAGTACCAAATAAAAAGCAAAAATACCAACAGGAGTGAAGAGGCTCCCATTTTCTTCCTGTGATCCATCCCCACAGGATTAATTTAAGAAAAACGAAAGCAGAACCTTGTGTTCAACACTAAAGGCCAAAGACATCAGGAGGGAAAGGGTTTTTTCACCACCTGCCAGAATCGTTTTTCTTTTTCCCCACCCATCCAGGACACACAGAAAGAACTTTCCTGGGCCAGCCCAGGGTCCGCTGAGCTGAGGAGTCCACTGCCAAGAGAGGCCGCAAATGACCTGCTGTGGGTGGGCCTGGCTGGCCCCAGCTTCCTCCTCCAGTGTCACAGAAATTCCTGTGCCTCCAAGCAGCTTGTTACTCATCTCTGCACAAACATCTTTTTTTTTTTTTTTTAATAATTCTATTTATTTATTTTTGGCTGTGCTGGGTCTTTGTCCCAGCTCAAGCTTTTTTCTAGCTGTGGTATGAAAGCTTCTCACTGCAGTGGCTTCCCTTTTTGCGAAGCACAAGCTCTAGGGCACACAGGCTTCAGTAGTTTGGGCTCCGAGGCTCTAGAGTGCAGGCTCAGTAGTTCTGGTGCAGGGGCTTACTTGCTCCATGGCATGTGGGATCTTCCCAGACCAGGGCTCGAACCCCTGTCTCTTGCACTGACAGGTGGATTCTTTACCACTGAGCCACCAGGGAAGCCCTTACACCAAACATCTTTGATCTGTTGATTTCTTTCCTGCCCTACATCCTACTCTTGAAGTTCATTAGCCACTAGGTGAAGGGATCATTCTTAAATTTTTAAGAAATTTAAATTCCTTAGCCAATGACAGCGGAATGGAGCTATACCACATAATACTGGATGTTTTCCTTCTGAACGAGGCAATTCTCTATGTGTACTGAGACGTAAAGATGATCTTCAAAACCCATGAAGCTGAAAATCAGAGGTTGCAGATCAGTATGTTGATGATTATATTCACCCAGTAAAAACACTGTATTTGTGTATATAAAGAAAAATCTGGAAGTAGGGTACTGAGATTTATTTCCTGTTTTTTATGCTACACGATGTGGTTGATCCAGGCTTCCTTAGTGGCTCAGTGGTAAAGAATCCGAGTGCCAATGCACAAGACACGGGTTTGATCCCTGGGTCAGGAAGATACCCTGGAAAAGGAAATGGCAACCCACTCCAGCATTCTTGCCTGAGAAATCCCATGGACAGAAGAGCCTGGGGGGGCTACAGTCCATGGGGTCGCAAAAGAGTTGGACACAACTGAGTGACTGAACAACAACGTGGTTGACCATCATCCTATGGTTATGGGCGGCTTTAACATTAGCGGAAGGTGAGGAAAGGGTAGACTGAACTCTGAAATATTTTTACAACCTTTCTGTAAGCTCAAAATTGTTTCAAAATGAAAAAAATAATAATCTGAAAGGACAATCGTAACAGCAGCATATATTTGTGTCCCGCCATGCATCTACTTTCAGTGCTTTACAAATACTAATCCACATGTGAGCTCTAGGGCAAAGTTCTCAGCTTTGGTACTATTGACATTTGGGGTACTACTGGCATTTGGGGCCAGGTCATTCTGGGCTGGGGGGGCTGTCCTCTGCATGCTATGATTTTGAGCAGCATCTCTGCTCTCGACCCATGAAATGCCAGTACCTCTCACCCACCCAAACACACCAGTTGTAAAACCCCACAGTGTCTCTAGGGACTTCCTTGGTGGTCCAGTGGTTAAGACTCCTGCTCCCAATGCAGGGGGTTCAATCTCTGGTCAGAGAACTAGATCCCACCGGCCACAACTGAAAGATTCCACATGCCACAATTAGGACTTGGCATAGCCAAATAAATGAATCAATACTTTAAAAAAAATGTCTCTAGATATTGCCAAATGTCCTCTGGAATCAAACTGCTCCCCGCAACAGGATGAGAATCACTGTTCTAAAGGACAAGGTAGGGAGGTGGGAGGGAGGTTCTAGAGGGAGGGGACATACTAATACTTATGGCTGACTCATGTTGATATGTGGCAGAAACTAACACAATATTGTAAAGCAATTATCCTCCAATTAAAGATAAATTTTAAAATATTTTAAAAAGAAAATGGTATGTGCTCTTTATTATCCCCTACTTACAGGAGGAAAGTGAGACAAAGAGTAAGTTATCTGCCATCACACAGGGAGATGAATCTAGGTTTTTTGCTCAAGCCACATACCAGCACATCAAGCTCTATTCACAGGTCATCTCTGAGAGTGGACCTGTATAGAAGCTGTACCCCTCCCTGAAGCCTGCAGGCCTCCCCTAGGCTGTGGGATCCCACTACAGGCTGGAGGAAGCTCCATAAAGCTTTCACTTTTTACTATAAGCACTTCTCCATAACTTACACTTGCACTAAGTCATCATGTGTATTAAATCATTGTTGTTATTTTAAGGAGCTTGGTGTGGTCACCTTAGCATTTCTGCAATAAGCCCACATTCCTCCTAACAGCAGAAGCAGCAATAAAAATGTGTCAATTTGATCATCCAAATACCTGAGGTCCGAAGCTTCTTCCTCTTACTCATTTTCTCTCTCCCTAGAGAAATCTGAAAACAAGGAGCAAACCTCATCATTACAAGCAGTTCCTATCTCTGGGTTACAGGACCCAGTGGCCTTGGCTGAGGCCACCTCTCCTCCACCTAGACCTATCTGGCTGCCCCAGGGGTCAACAGAGCCCCAGTAGGGCAGAGGATGGGAATCATAGCTACCTTAGGCTATCTCGGGGTGAGAATTTAAACCTCTCCACGCTGCAGAGAGGGAACTGCCTATTTTCTGCCCAGGATCTGAGAGCACCTGGGCCGGGGTATGGCCCCTCTAGTCTCTAAGATGGGGCAGCCTATGTGAAGCTCCCTTCCTCCAGGCTGGGGTACTTGGGACCCTTCCAGGGACACCCCAGGATTTTCGAGGTGACACATGGGGCCTGCAAGGTAATCTGAAGGCTTTAGAGGGGACACTTGGGGACCTTTCAAGGGATGGGAAGGCCCTTTGGAGGATGCCTGGGGCCTTGGGGGAGGCCGGAGTCGCCACCACAGGTCCATTCCTTCCAGCCTAGGAGCCAGACAAGCCCAAACTGACCTGGGCCAGAGAAGGTGTTGAGGTCCCTCTGTCGTTACCAGGAACTGGGAAGGTCTACCTGGACCTGCTGGGGGATAATTCGGTTATTTCTGTAAGGTTTTGGTTTTTTTTTAAACAATTAAAGGCAAAGTTGTCCCTCACGGAGGCCGGGCACCTCGAGTTCTGAGGCCCGAGTGCTGCGGACCTGGCTTCTGGTGACCAGGCCCATCCTAACCCTACTCTGGGCGCCGAAAGTGAGAACTGCCTAAACCAGGAAAGACCAGAGCTCGCAGGTGAACCGGCCACACCGTGAACCCAGAGGCCGCCACCACCCCTCACACCTGCAATCGCTCCGCCTCTTTCCCGCGCACTACGAGGCCCTGCCGCGCACGCGCTATGGCGGAACCTCACTTCTCCACTTGCGCACGCTCCGCCTCTTTCCCGCGCAACCTGCCGGCACCGCCCATCGCCGGCAACGCGCCTGCGCACTCGCGCACTGCCTGCCGGGAATTGTAGTTTCTGTGTTGTGGGCCCGGCAAGTCCAGGGGCTGAGCTCCGGTACCGCGGCGCCCGAGGGCCAAGGCGGAAGTGGGGCAGCCACCTGGGGGCCGAGGGCGTGGGGTCGGCGGTCTCCGGGCACCGACAAGGGGCGTGGGACTCAGGAAGGGCGTGTGCGCTGCCATAGGCCCCGGGGTAGGAGGCAGGGCAAGGCCAGGCCAGGGGTCCAGTGGTCCGAGTAGCCAGCCTGGAAGATGCACAAGAAGAAGGGACCCCCGGGACCCCCGGGTCGAGGCGCCGCCACCGCCCGCCAGGTGAGTCTGTATCCCATGGCCCCGCCGAGGTATCCCATCCCACCCTTGTCACACGTTCGAGGGAGGGCCCCACCCCCCGGGGGAACCGGCTCTCCACTCCCAGGTGAGCCCACGTCCCTGCCCCCTAGGTTAGGTTCGACCCCCACAGTAAGGCCTGTTGGCCCGGGCTCCCCAGCTCCTGGCGCCCCGCCCAGGGCTTAGGGCCACCTGTTGCAGTAGCAGCTCCAGTCCGGGAGGAGAAGGCCTCGAACCTGGGATAAGAAAGACAGTTATGGCTTTCCTGGACTGAGCACTCGTGGAACCCTGGCGTCAGCTTGGCCAGATCATACTTTTTTATCCCCATTGTACAGATGAGGACACTGAGGCCCAGAGAGGCGAAGACACCTGTCCAAGGTCATAGGGATCAACTGCTTGGCCAGAGCTAAGGGCAAATCCGGACTGCCTGCCGTGAGCCCACAGAATTGTGGTTGGGCCCCGTCTCCCTCCCTCATTACCTTTTTCCTAGGCACTGGGAGAGTTTGATTTTTCTTTGATGGAAGGAGCTCAGGCCAAAACTTAGTGCCCAGGTATTAGTCTGGCTGACCTGAAGTTCCCTCCGGGCTTCTGCATATTGGATACTTGGCTTCACACCTCTAAGCCTCAGTCTTCTCACCTCTAAGCCTCAGTCTTCTCATCTGTACAATGGAGACCTTAAGAGTGTATGTCACAGGATAGTTGTGAAAATTCACAACACTCTTAATTCACAACTATCTGTGATAGTTTACAGAGGGTGCTAGAACATAGCGCTCAATAAATGGTGTCATCATCATTACCATTAGATGGAGCGCATATGATTGCTGATACTTGGCCATTTTTGACCCAAAGAAAGGGGGGTAATTTGTGTACTTCAGCCTAATATTATCACATCATGGTTGGTCATTAATAAGGATAGGATAAGAAGACAGGTATTTCACACAGCCAAGACCTTACTTCCAACTTCAGCGCTGTCTGTGCTTCCTTTTACTCTTGACACCTCCAGTCTTCCTGCACAGCTCCCTCTGCTGAAGATGCTGGAATGGAAAAACCCAGTTGTGCAGAGTGACTTTGCTTTGGGGCAGGGTGTAGGGCCTTATTTCACCACTGAACTTGGCTAGCAACACATCACGGGTGTGGGCTCAGAGCAGGCAGTTGGGTCTCTCTCTACCTGCCCTTTGCCCCATGTTGATCTGTGCCAGAGGAGTGACTTGGCCCATCTTGGGACACCTGTTGTGTCTGGGGCCTGTTCCAGCTGACTGGCTTTCCCCAGGAGCCCTGGGTTCCTCCCCAGGGGATTCCAGGTCCATCATAGCTGCCTCCAGCTAGCCAGGGTGCATCCCATGGTATGACTGAACCCCCATTGTTCCCACAGCTGGGCCTGCTAGTTGACCTCTCCCCAGATGGCCTGATGATCCCCGAAGATGGAGTTAACGATGAGGAACTGGAGGCTGAGTTCTTGGCCTTGGTGGGAGGCCAGCCCCAAGCCTTGGAGAAGCTTAAAGGCAAAGGTGAGACTCTCAGTACACCCCTGAACATTTTCTGAGCTCCTGTTTGAAGCTGGGCACTGAGGTGATGAGAATATGGAGACAGAGAAGGTCCCTGTCCGCCTGGCAGCCTAATTCTGGGGAAGAGTTAAGCGATCGGCTCTGGCCCCAAATGAGGATTCAAGTCCCACTTCTTTAACTAACTGGCTGTGTGACTTGTGACTTGCTGAGTTTCAGCAACTATATGGGGCTCAGTTTCCCTGTCTGTAAAATGGCAATAATCACCAATAATGGATGTGGCATGTCTTCCAACCCATGGTTCTGTGATCAGGGCTGGGATCAGGGGAGACGTGTGAGCTGGACTGGGATTCCAGGAGGAGGCACCTGCAATGGGGAGGGCCAGGTGAAGAGTGGGGGAGGGGGTGAATCACAGTTTGTGCACAGGCCCTGGAAGAGGTGGCAGGGGACTCAAGTGGGGCTGGAGCTCGGGCACATGGAACCTTTACACTTTATAGCTAATGCAGTTGATCCTTGTTAGCTACAGAGTCCAAATTTGTAAATTCATCTATTGGTTTAAATTTATTTGTAACCTCCAAATCAGTTGCTTGTCGCGCTTTTGCAGTCATTCACAGACATGCATGGAGCTGCCAAAAGTTTGAGTCACCCAGTGTGCCTGTTCCCTGCCGAGGCGACACTCTGCCTTCTTGTCTCAGCGCACAAATAGTGACTTTTCTTGGTCTGTTGAATGTCACGCTTTTCTCATGTTTGTGCTTTTTGTTGATTTTGCGGATCCACACGGTCCCCAAGCGTAGTGCCAGAGTGCTGTCTCCTATTCCTTAGCATGAGAAGACTAGGATGTACCTTGTAGATAAGCTTCGTTCAGGCATCAGTTATAGTGCTGTTGGCCTCGAGTTCCGTGTTAATGAATCAACAATATATATTAAAGAAGGTGTCTTTAAGTAGAAACACACATAAAACAAGGATATATATTGCCTGTTTGACAATAGTGTTGTGCCCAGAGGCTCATGGGAACCTAATGCTGTATTTCCTTCAGGGCCAGTTGGTTCATTATTCACTAATTCCAACTTTATAGAACATGGGTGCCGTGAATAACAAGAGTTACATGAACAACAAAATGCTGACAGTGTGCTGTTCTAAGAGCTGCATTTACCTTTAGTCCCTGCAGTCTATGGTGAGGGAGAAACTGTTATTGTCCCCATCTAACAGATGGGAAGACTAAGGCCCAGGGAGGTGAAGCGACTTGCTCAAGGTCCCACAGTGAGAAAGTTGCAGATCTGGGGTTCCAACTCAGGCTTGTCGAGGAAGAGATGAGGCCAGGGAGATCGACAGGGAGTAGGATCGTGCCTGCTGGCCCAAGGACACTGGGGTGCCATGGAAGACCCAGGAGAGGGAGACATACTGACCACTGCCTGCTACCCTAATTTTCACGGCCATGGGTGAATGGGACAAGAGGCTGGGGATTCTTGAAGGATCCTGGTTCAACTGGGGCCTCCCGTTGCCTCCAGGTCCCCTACCCATGGAAGCCATTGAGAAGATGGCCAGCTTATGCATGAGAGACCCAGATGAGGATGAAGAGGAGGGAACAGACGAAGAGGACGTGGAGGCTGATGATGACCTGCTGGTGAGCACCCGGGGCGGAGCAGGAGACTTCCCTCCCGTTGGTGTCCACCCAGCAGGCCCTCACGACTGGCCCCCGGCCGTGTGTCCCTGCAGGCGGAACTGAATGAGGTCCTTGGGGAGGAGCAGAAGGCTTCAGAGTCCCACCCTCCTGTGGCCCAGGTATACCCCTGACAACACTGGTCTGTGCAGCCCAGGGTTCAAGGGCTCCCTCCTCCCCTCTCAACCACAGAACCTCGCACAGGTGGTAGGGTGCCTCTGATCCCTAGTTCTCCACCCTGGGAGATGGGTGATGATTTCTGCCCCTTTGGGGTTAGAGGGGGCAACACACCTGGTATACAGTAGGTACTCAACCCAGGAAGAGAGGGGTCACCACCCAGACTGTGCACCTGGCCCCTCCCGCAGCCAAAGGCCACAACCCCCAGCCCAGGGCTGGAGGCCACCTTGCAGGAGAGGCTGGCCCTCTACCAGACCGCGATCGAAAGCGCTAGGCAAGCCGGAGACAGTGCCAAGATGCGGCGCTACGACCGGGGGCTTAAGGTGAGTGGGCAGACAAGAGGGTGACCAGGTCCTCACCACTGCCCCCTGCACCCAGCTCCAGGCTCCTCCCAAACCTACGTTCACACCTTCTCCCAGACACTTGAAAACCTGCTGGCCTCGGTCCGGAAGGGCAAAGCCATCGACGAAGGGGACATCCCGCCGCCTGTGGCTGTGGGGAAGGGTCCAGTGGCCACACCCAGCCACACACCTGCCCCCACCCAGCCAGCCCCTCTGAACCCACTGGCCCCAGATCCCCGGGTCATCGTGGAGAGTCCTCCTTCCGCTGCTCCATCCTCGTCCCTGGCCTCAGCTAAGCCCCAGCTGCCGCCAGGTAGGCCACAGGCAGGGCTGGCTGATGTGGGCTGATGAGGGGGTATTCATTTAGTGGCTGCCCCTTTGGTGGGGGGGTACAGGGCCTGCCCTGATTTTTAGATATTTGTTAACACCTTTCCCTCCCCAGATCCTACTTTCCAAGGGAAACACAGGCTCACAGGAGAGGTTTTCTGTCTGTAGTAGCTGTAAAATATATTTAACAAAACATTCGCCATTTAACTATTTTTCAACATGCAATTGAGTGATATTTGTCACTCTCACAATATTGTGCAACACCACCTCTATCAGTTTCCAAAACTTTTTCATCTCCCCTATTCAGCATTAACTCCCCATTCTCCATTGCCCAGTCCCTAGGAACCTCTGTTCTATTTTCTGTCTCTGGATTTGCCTCTTATAGATATTTTACCGGAATAGAATCATCCAGTGTTTGTCCTCCTGTGTCTGGCTTCCTTCACTTAGCAAAATGCTGCAGCATGTGTCAGAACGCCATTCCTTTTTAGAACTGAACAGCATTATGGTTTTTTGGTTTTGTTTTGGTTTGGGTGTGCCAGGTGGCTTGCAGAATCTTAGTTTCCTGACCAGAGACTGAACCCAGGTCCCGGCAGTGAAAGTGCAAAGTCCTAACCACTGGACCACCAGGGAATTCCCCATAGAGTTTTTTCTTTTTTTAAGATTTGTTTATTTTTATTCATTTATGGCTGTGTTGGGTCTTCATTGCTGCTTGCGGGCTTTCTCTAGTTGCGTCGAGGGCTACTCTTCATTGTGGTGCACAGACTTCTTATTGTGGTGGCTTCTTTTGTTGCAGAGGATGGGCTCTGAGTGCACAGGCTCAGTAGTTGCGCCTCGAGGACTCTAAAACACAGTCTCCATATTTGTGGCTCACATGCGTAGTTGCTCCATGGCATGTGGGATCTTCCCGAGACCAGGGATCGACCCCA
Organism: Bos taurus; assembly: GCF_002263795.3. Lineage (NCBI taxonomy): Eukaryota > Metazoa > Chordata > Mammalia > Artiodactyla > Bovidae > Bos > Bos taurus. Next base: position 11,779,250 of record NC_037334.1, on the reverse strand, counting down.
TGTCTCCTGCACTGGCAGGCAGATTCTTGACCACCGGACGACCAGGGAAGGCCCCCACCCATAGAGTGTTAAGTGAGTAGTTCCCAAGTCATCAGCTTGTCCATCGTTCCTAAAACTCACTTGCTGGAGAACACACCTCCCAAGAAGTTTTCTTTCCCCTAACCTCCCCTTCCCCCACCTTAAGAAAAGAAAATGGGGCAAACCAAAGGAGATACTCCAAATGCTGCCCTGAGGTTCAGAAAGTGAACCCCTAGTCTCTGAGTGCTTCAGCCAAGCTGGTTTCTAAGCTTTTGTTTTTAATAAAGCTCAAGGATGACTATTGGAAGTCGTAACCTGAGATTCTCAGCTGAAATCACCAACAGTTTTTCATAATGGGGTTTTTTGTATATAGCTGTGCAGGGACCCTGAGAATCATGTGACATCTGTAAGACTCTGTCTCTTCTCATCTATTTGATGATGTGAAGCAGGTTTCTTTGCACATTAAAGACAAAAAAGGAAAGTAGGAAAAGAATGAACAAGGAAACAGGAGCTACGTGCTAGTGGGTGGACCCGGCCCCCACCTTGTCAACAAGAGCTGCCTCGCCAGTACAGTTTTACTCTTACTATATCAAAATTATTTATCAAAAAAGCTCAATATAGTTAAGCTTTGCTCAGTTTTGTGCAAAAAATAATTCCAACAGTAATTCTGCCCCAAAATAAAAAAATTTTAACACTAAGAGGGACTTTCAGTGGCAGGAGATAAAGCCAATGAAATGTCAGGGTGTTACAGGACTTCCCTGGTGGTCCAGTGGTTAAGACTTTGCCTTCCAATGCAGGGGGTGCAGGTTCAATCTCAGCTCGGGGATCTAAGATCCCACATACCTCGGGACCAAAAAAGTAGAACGTAAAACAGAAGCAATATTGTAACAAGTTCAATAAAGACTTTAAAAATGGTCCACATTAAGAAATGTCAAGATATTGGGCTGCTGCTGCTGCTGCTAAGTCGCTTCAGTCGTGTCCGACTCTGTGCCACCCCATAGACGGCAGTCCACCAGGCTTCCCCGTCCCTGGGATTCTCCAGGCAAGAACACTGGAGTGGGTTGCCATTTCCTTCTCCAATGCATAAAAGTGAAAAGTGAAAGTGAAGTCGCTCAGTCGTGTCCGACTCTTAGCGACCCCATGGACTGCAGCCCACCAGGCTCCTCCGTCCATGGGATTTTCCAGGCAAGAGTACTGGAGTGGGGTGCCATTGCCTTCTCCGATATTGGGCAGGGGGAGATAAATTAGGAGTTTGGGATTAACAGATACACCTTATTATATTTTAAATAGTTCCAGAAAAACCAAGTATCTACTGTATAGCCCAGGGAACTTATGCTATAGAGTAGATATATACATTATATACATAGTTCCAAAAAAACCAAGTATCTACTGTATAGCCCAGGGAACTTATGCTATACAGTGGATTTATATATTTTACGTATATATAATGGAAAAGAACCTGAGAAAGAACACTTAGTTATATATTGAGAAAGAACACTTATTTATATATATACATAAATGAATCAGGTTTCTGTACACCTGAAATTAACACATTGTAAATTAATTATACCTCAATTAAAAAAAAAAATGTCAAGTTGTTTTGCTTCAAGTTGCACACCTTCTCAGGCAAGTCCACCAAAACAAAGCAGTGAGTCCAGTTATCAGTCTGAAAAAGTACAACAGGTACTTTGTACTGTTTTCCAGGTGTTTCTAGGATGTATATCTGGGTGGTGGGTGGTGTATCTATTGTATTTTATTTTTAATACCAACAATTGTACTTATTGATTTCAATTTAAGAACACTTCTCCTAAGAACATATTAGGTATATTATTTGAATCTGTATCTAATATAGTGTTTTAAAAGCCATTTAATCCTGTTTCCCAACTTTGCTGATACACCGCAGAAAGGTACATTTAAATGTACAGTAAGGTGTTAAAGACTCTTGAGTACCCAAATGCATCATGTTACGATACAATTCTGCCGGAAACGTGTATGTAAATAAGGGAAGATCTGAAGTTCCCAATTGCTCGCTGTGAACCCTGGCATATATTTAAAAAGTAGGACTTCATGGTCCTGTGGTTGGAAATCCGTTGGCCAATGCAGAGGACACGTGTTCAATCCCTGGTCGATCCCAGAAGCTTCCACGTGTCCAGTTTCTGTTGACAGATAAAGCACACCTGGATTTCTTCAGCTTTGCTTTATTGCAATTCACAGATTACTGTGATTTTTTTTTTTTTTTTTACAAATCAGTTTGTGATAACTGTACTCTGAGCAAGTCTGTTGGCACCATTTTTCCAATAGCATTTGCTCACTTTGTGTCTGTCTGTCACATTTTGGCAATTCTCGAAGGATTCCAAGGGTTTTCATTATTGCTATACTTGTTATGGGGATCTGTGATCCGTGATTCTCGGTTTTACTGCTAGTTTGCTGAAGGCTCAGGTGGTAGTTAGCGTTTTTTAACAATACATTTTTTTAAATCCAATGAGTTGTTTATCTTTGGCTGCCTTCGCTGCTACACGCGGGCTTTCCCTAGTTGCGGTGAGCAGGCTTCTCGTTGCGGTGAGCAGGTTTCTCGTCGCAGTGGCGACTCTTGTTGCAGAGCATGGGCTGTAGGGTGTTCAGGCTCCGTAGTTGCAGTGCGTGGGCTTAGTTACCCTGTGGAACAATGACATTTTCTTATGTTAAAGTATGTACATTGTTTTAGTCATAATGGTATTGCATGCTTCACAGACTACAGTATAGTATAGTAACTTTTGTATGTACCGGGACACCAAAAAACTGAGTGACTCACTTCATTACAATGTTTGCTTTATTGAGGTGATCTGGAACCAGACCTACACTGTCTAATTTATGCCTGTAAATGGATAAACAAATGTGGTCCATCCATATAATGGAATATTATTCACCCTGAAAAGGGAAGGAAATTCTGACACATGCTACAGCACGGATGAACCTTGAAGACATTATGCTGCGTGAAATAAGCCAGTCACAAAAGGAGAAATACTGTATGATTTCACTTATAGGGGGTCCCTAGGGGAGGCAGATTCCCAGAGACAAAAAGTAGACCAGTGGGTGCCAGGGGCTGGGGGAAGGGGATGGGGAGTTAGTGTTTAATGAGGACAGAGTTTCAGTTGGGAAAGACGGAAAGAGTGCTGGAGTTGGATGGTGGTGATGGTTGTACAACAATGTGAATGTTCTTAATGCCATTGAACTGTATTCTTAAAAAGGGTTAAGATGGTAAATTTTATCTTGTGTGTATTTTACCACAATCTGAAAAAATAAAAGGGAAATATTGGTGAGTTTCAGATCACCATGGTAGTTAGGATACATTTGATTTAAAAGAGTAGTGTGATGATTTTCTTTATCAAATGTCAGTGTTTGAAGACACTAGGGACAACAGCCATTGCCACTGTCTCAACTCAAAATGAAGTTTTAGATGTCGACTTAAAAATGTGTTAGAGTACAGAAAGTTTTCCAGAATTCTCTTGGGGGCAAAATAGCATTGGCTGTAGAGACTGACAGTCATAGGGTTGAGTCCTCACTATGCCTTCAGGCTGTGTGGTTTGGGGAAACAGCATCCCCTCTTTGAGCCTCAGTTCTCAAATCTCTAAGGTGGGCCTTTGTTGTGAGAATTAAGTAGAAATAGTTTGTGCACCATTCCCTCTCGCAGGTCCTTGCAGCCCTGGCCCCCTGGCTCAGTTGCAGAGCCGCCAGCGTGAATACAAGCTGGCTGCCCTCCACGCCAAGCAGCAGGGAGACACCGCCGCTGCTGCCAAGCACTTTCGTGTGGCCAAGGTGCGTCCAGAGGGGTCAGGGTTGGAGGTAGAGGACAGGATGCTTCTAACATTGTGTGATAGCAAAGAACAGGGGCTCTGGAGTTAAGACAGACCCAGATTTGAATCCTGGTCACTCCGTGACTATAGTTTCCTGCACCTCCTGAAGCCTCAGTTTACCCTCTCTGTGAAATGGGCATAAATGTTTGGAGGAGGCTTGAGCAAAATACTGCAAAGGGACTTCCATGGTGGTCCAGAGACTGACCACCAGGTCAGTCTGCACTTCCACTGCAAGGGGAGCAGGTTCAATCCCTGGTCACAGAACAGCCAAAAATAAAAATTTTAAAAAGATGCTTGCTGCAAAGGAAGGGACACAGTGGGGAGTCATCTGCCATGTGGCAGGTCGTGGAGGCTCCTCATGGGGTCCTAGCCTGCAGCTGCAGCCTCCTCCCCTGATCTTCCTTCTCCCAGAGCTTTGATGCTGTCTTGGAGGCCCTGAGTCGGGGGGAGCCCGTGGACCTGTCGCGCCTGCCTCCTCCACCTGGTGAGGACCCACCCTGCCCATCCTCCAGGACTGCTGGAGGTCTCCAGGACGTTCTTGCTGATGCTGCCACCCCTTTGGTCAGGGGGACCCCAGGGACCCCAGCCTCAGGCCAGACTAGCCTGGTCGGGGGAAGGGCAGCCGCAAGTAAGCCCCACACTGGACTGGACCTCTCTGCCCATAGACCAGCTGCCCCAGGGCCCACCATCACCACCTGTGCAGCCTCCAACTCCTGCTGTGGTGCCCTCCACACCAGGTAGGCTCCTGGGACCCTGTGGGGTGGGCCGGCCAGAGCAAGACAATCTCCCCTCACCAAGACCCTTAACTCTACTGTCTGGTCTGGCCCAGAGGCTCCTCCACCCCCAAAGACTCTCCTGGAGGCACTAGAGCAGCGGATGGAGCGGTACCACGTGGCTGCGGCTCAAGCCAAGACCAAGGGGGACCAGCGGAAGGCTCGCATGCATGAGCGCATCGTCAAGGTGCGTGGAGACCCAAGTAGGCGGGTCGGCCACCCCTAGAGACCTTGCCCAGGAAGCCCTGACACCTGTGTTCCCTGCAGCAATACCAAGATGCCATTCGAGCCCACAAGGCTGGCCGAGCGGTGGACGTGGCGGAGCTGCCTGTGCCTCCAGGTAGGCCCTGCCCCCAGCCCCACTCCACCAGTGGGCTCCACTCAGAGGCTCCACCTCTGAGCCTTCACAGGTGCTGTTCCCTCCAGCTCTCCAGTCCCAGGGAGCTGATGGCTGCACCTTCAGAAATTCTGTAAGCTTGTTAGACAATGGGTACCCTAAAATCATTTACCACGGGAATGTTTACACCACAGAAATTGGCAAACACTAAAAATTAGGAGGTTTTTATCTGAAGATTCTGTTCACCATCCCACCACTGTCTGGTCATTTATTTATTTTAAAACATTATATGTTTATTTTTGAGTGTGCTGGGTCTTTATTGCTGCATAGGCTTTTCTCTAGTTGCAGCAAGCAGGGGCTACCCTCTAGTTGTGGTACACAGGCCTCATTGCGGTCACTTCTCCTGTTGCAGAGCACAGACTCTAAGGCACGTGGGCTTCAGTAGTGCAGCTTGAACTCTAGAACCCAGGCTCAGACGCTGTGGCTCTGGGGCTGAGTTTCTTCGCAGCATGTGGCATCTTCCTGGATCAGGGATCAAACCCATGTCTTTTCCTTTGGCAGACAGATTCTTTACCACTGAGTCACCAGGGAAGCCCCTGGTCATTTCTTCTTTGACTCACTCCTTCCTAGTCATCAGCTCTCAGTTTTACAGAGATCTTCCCAGCCTCCCATCACCCCTGCCAATGGGTTGGAGGTGTCTTCTGGGATCTCAGAGTCGCCTGTCTGTCCACCACGAGAGCAATTACAGTTCTGCACGTTGGTCCCCTGGGAGTCCCTCCAGGCCCAGGGCCACCTCTTATGCCCAGCACGCCACCTCACATGGTGCTTGCTTGATGGAGTCTGGCCAAGACCCAGCCAGGGTCAGGCAAGAGGAGCCAAGAGCAAAGAGGGAGGTTAGAATGGTCTGACATCTCCACCAAACCAGCGGCAGCTCCTTCCTTGCATTCAAAATAGATTCAGGGACTTCCCTGGCAGTCCAGTGGTTAAGGCTCCGTGCTTCCACTACAGGGGGCGTGGGTTCGATCCCTGGTTGGGGAAGTAAGATCCCACATGCCTTGCGGTGCAGCCCACCCTGCCCTTCTACAAAAAAAAGAAAGAACCAAGAAAACGCAAAGTATTGTGTTGGCCAAAAAGTTTGTTCAGGGTTTAAAAATCAGAACAGACTTTTTGGCCAACCCACATAGATTCAAAGGCCTGAAGCTCCTTAGCAGGGGAAGACCCTGTGTCTCAACCATTATAGTGTGGGCCTCACCCTCCTGACCGGGTCCCAACTGGCCACCTAGGCTTCCCCCCGATCCAGGGCCTGGAGGCCACCGAGCCCACCCAGCAGAGCCTGGTGGGGGTCCTGGAGACCGCCATGAAGCTGGCCAATCAGGATGAAGGCCCTGAGGACGAAGAGGACGAGGAGCCTAAAAAGGTGTGAAGGGCCAGGGCCTTGGGGTGAGGCAGGGGAGTGGCATGGCAGCAAAGCCAAGCCCCAGTAGTCCTGGCCGTGAGCCAGGAAAAACCGGCTGCACATCCGGGCCTGCTACTTCCTGGCCATGAGGCCATGGGCAAGTCATCTTGCCCTCTGAACTTCGGGCTCCTCTGTACAGTGAGCACAGTACTAGTCCCTACCTCCAGGGGCTGTTGCCAAGGGTTAGTGTGAACAAGATCACATGTGTTCAGTGCTGAGGAAATAGAAACTGAGATGGTCAGTGTTGTCGCTGTCAGGCCTCGACCCTGTGGGCAGCAGACTCATCACAGGTGCTGGGAAAGCTCTGACTTGCTCTCCATCCTTCTGCAGCTTAGCAGCCCTGCAGCCCCCACAGCCCAGCCCAAAGCCCCACCTTCAAAGGCACCCCCATCAGGATCCGCCCCCATAGCCAAAGCAGCCCCCAAAGGCACATCCACCAGAGGTAGGTACAGCCCTCCCCACCTGGGCAGCCAATTGCCTGGCTGTGGGTGGGGCAGCACCCGCAGACACCCCTGTACCCACAGCCCAGCAGCAGCTGGCCTTCCTGGAGGGCCGCAAGAAGCAGCTCCTGCAGGCTGCACTGCGAGCCAAGCAGAAGAATGACGTGGAGGGCGCCAAGATGCACCTGCGCCAGGCCAAGGGGCTGGAGCCCATGCTGGAGGCCTCACGCAACGGGCTACCTGTGGACATCACCAAGGTGAACCCTCTAGGCCTTCTGGACCTTCCCAGGCACTCACCCTTCAGACCTCTGCCACTTAGCAGTCACATGACTTAGAATGTATTCATCAGGGTCCAGGTTAAACTGCTGTAACAAACTCCTCTTCCCAGCCCAAGACAGTGGCTGAAATAAGACAGACATTTATGTTTCCTGTATTGTAACACTTAGGGCATTCTGGTCTCTAAAAGAGACCTCTAAAAAAGCCCTTCAGGGCCCAGATTCTTTCCATCTTGCTACTCTGTGACACCTTAGGAGGTCATTCTTGTCCTTGTGGTCAAAGTGGATTGACCTTTGACCAGATAAGTGATGCCTTATCTTCATCCGGGCTATGGGGCAGTGATGTGGAGTTACCATCACTTCTACTTGCCTCCCATTGGCCAGAATTGAGTCATGTGGCCACACTTAGCTGCAGGGGAGGCTGGGACATGTAGTCTCTTGCTGGGCTGCTGTGTGTCCAGCCAGAACTCCATTACTAGAGAAGAGGAGTTGGAGATCAGGGTAACAAATTGTGCCATGTGGGACAGACCATCCACTTCTCTTTGAGGATTACTTTTCTCCTTGGGAAAGAAGAACAGGGCCTGCGGATGAAGCTGTAGTCAGGGAAGGCCTCTTGAAGGAGGTGTGATGTTTCCACAGAGCCCTGGGAGGGTCTGCTCATGGTTGTCCAGCAGGCCCCTCCCTCACAAGCCTTGTCCTCCCCAGGTGCCGCCTGCCCCCGTCAACAAGGATGATTTTGCCCTGGTCCAGCGTCCTGGCCCGGGTCTGTCTCAGGAGTCTGCCCGACGCTATGGCGAACTCACCAAACTCATAAGGCAGCAGCACGAGGTGAAGGGGGCTTCCCTGCCCAGGTCATCACCAGGCACACGGTGCCCCTCCAACCCTCCCCTCACTCTCTTCTGCTCCCCCAGATGTGCCTGAACCACTCTAACCAGTTTACTCAGCTAGGCAACATCGCTGAAACCAGCAAGTAAGAAGCCCAGCCCCCATGCCCCACTAACTTCTGCACCCCGCAGCCTGCCCCTGGGACCAGGGACCTGAGCAGGGCCCTCTCGCTGGCAGATTTGAGAAGCTGGCGGAGGACTGTAAGCGGAGCATGGAGATTCTGAAGCAGGCCTTTGCCCGGGGTCTCCCCACACCCACTGCTCGCTTTGAACAGAGAACCTTCAGCGTCATCAAGTAAGGCCCCCTATACCCTGCCACTGGCCCTTTTGGAGAGAGGGGTTCACACTCCCCAGAAGCCAGCAGAGGACTTGCTTCTGGAGGAGAGTTTGGGTGGTCTGGTGGGAGCAGAGCATGTGCAAGTGTCCTGAGGCAGACGTGCCATGTAAGTAAAGGATGGCAATGGAGTGTTGACAGTGACACATTTGGAAATGGGGACAGTCTAGTGAATGCAAAGGCCTGGGCAAGCTCATGGAGTGGTGAGGTGGGTCCTGCTCCTGTTGCATCATCTCACACTCTAGGGAGTTGGGATCATTTTTCCCACTTGTACACGAGGTTAGGGGTGGCCACTGGGGTAACCTAACATCACCACTTAGGATAACCTGCACCCCTCACCCTGGCTCCCCGACATCTCCAGAGCCTGGCTCCCTGTCACCCCCTCATCTCCTCTCACTGACCCCACTTCTCTCACCCCCAGCCACACAGACTTCTTTTTGGTCAATCAGACACATCAGCCGTGTTCCCACTCAGGACCTTTGCATCGGCTGTCTCCTCTGCTTAGACCCTCTTAAGCAGATTACCATGTAGCAGCCTCTTCTTTTTCTTTTTTAAAAGTTTTTTTTTGCTGCACTGCATGGCCTGTAGGATCCTAATTCCGTGACCAGGGATCAAGCCCATGCCCCCTGCAGTGGAAACTCGAAGTCTTAACCACTGGGGAAGTCCCTGTAGCAGCCTCTTCTTGACACTGAGTCACCTATGATGTTACTTCTCCCGAGAAGCCCTCCTTGATGGCTCTGTCTAGAGCAGCACCTCCCAAGCACACTCCCATGTTTTAATCCTCTGCAGAGTTGTTTTTGTTTTGTTTGTTTATATATTCAGGGGTCATCTGTTCACTCAGCTAGCCAGGGCTCCCTGAACACAGGCATGGTCTGCCTCATTTACCTCTGTATTTTCAGCAGTGAGGACACTGGCTGGCATATAGTAGATGCTCAAAAAACCTTGTCAGAGAAAGAGAAGGTCCCACAGCAGCTAGGGCACTTGGTGAATTCTAGAAGATTCCAGAAAATTCTAGAAGGTTCCAGAAATCTTATTCAAGGGAAGAGGTCCCACAGACGTGAGGCCACTGACTGGTGCAGAGCTGGTTCCAAATAAATATGTGCATATTTATGAAAGGACTAAACAAGTAGCCAGTGGCAGACCTCAATAGAGAATTGTAGTCTGTCTGGTTCTAAAACTCAAGCCTAGGACCTGAGACACCCTCAAGAGACTGGGGGGAGGGCCGAGAAGGCGGGCAGGGTGGTGGCACTGAGGTGCCTGTCTCCCGCCCTCCCTCCCGGAAGGATCTTCCCTGACCTCAGCAGCAACGACATGCTCCTATTCATCGTGAAGGGCATCAGCTTGCCCACACCGCCAGGTGAGGGGGCACCAGGCAAGGGGCAGGGCTGTGGGGTCCACCCGTCTGCCCAACTCTGACCCTTGTCTTCCCACAGGGCTGTCTCCTGGTGACCTGGATGTCTTTGTTCGGTTCGACTTCCCCTATCCCAACGTGGTACATGGGGAGCTGAGGGGGGATGGGCTCCAGCCCCCTCAGGCCTGGAGGGTGTGGTTCCGGCAGGGGTTCAAGGGCAGGCCCCAGCCCTGAGCTTTTTCACCTCCTGTCTGGTCACAGGAAGAAGCTCAGAAAGACAAGACCAGCGTGATCAAAAACACAGACTCCCCTGGTGAGCCCTGGCAGGAAGCAGTCCCCCGCCTCCCCTCCCCGCAGAAAGCCCATGAGACCATAAGCTGACCCTGCGCCTCCTCTCTCCCTCCTTCCCCTGGCAGAGTTCAAGGAGCAGTTCAAGCTTTGCATCAACCGCAGCCACCGTGGCTTCCGAAGGGCCATCCAGACCAAAGGCATCAAGTTCGAAGTGGTCCACAAGGGGTGAGCTGGGGCCACAGGTGCTGTCTGGGCCTCCAGAGGAGGGGGAGCTGCCCAGGGCCAACCGTCCTGTCCCCTCTCACACACACAGGGGGCTCTTTAAGACCGACCGGGTCCTGGGCACAGCCCAGCTGAAACTGGATGCCCTGGAGACGGCATGTGAGGTCCGAGAGGTCCTTGAGGTGAGAGGTGGACATTGGTCTGAACACTTGGGTATAGCCATGCCACTCACGAACATCAACCAGATGCTCCCTGCCCTGAGCCTCCCAAAGGTCCTCTCTGCTGGCACAGCCCCTCCCTGGAAATACCAGGCTTCCCCACTACCCAGCCCTAAGTACCCTCTGCACCCTGCTCCATTAAGAGCAGCTGGTGTCTCAGCCATACCCAGGGGCTCATATTTTGGAAATTTCCCTGGTTGTCCTGGAGCCCAGCCCTGAGCCTCCAGCCACAGCCTGCTGCTGCTTTTATTTATTTCTTTATTTTGGTAATTTTATTTATTTTGGCTGTGCTGGGTCTTCGTTGCTGCAGAGGCTTTCCTCGAGTTGTGGCAAACGGGGGCCACTCTCTAGTTGTGGTACGCAGGTTTCCCGTTGCGGGAGCTTCTTTTGTTGTGAGCACGGGCTCTAGGGTCCACAGGCTTCAGTGGTTTCGGCACGGGGGCTCAGTACTTGCAGCTCCCGGGCTCTAGAGCACAGACTCTATAGTTGTGGCACGTGGGCTCAGTTGCTCAGCAGCATGTGGGATCTTCCCACACCAGGGATCGAACCCACGTCTCCTGCATTGGCAGGTGGATTCTTTACCACTGAGCCACCAGGGAATCCCCACTGCCTGCTTCTTAACAGCCTCCCCTCACTCCCCCCAGGTCCTGGATGGTCGCAGGCCCACAGGGGGGCGGCTGGAGGTGATGGTTCGGATTCGCGAGCCACTGACGGCCCAGCAGCTGGAGACCACGACTGAGAGGTGGCTGGTCATCGACCCCGTGCCAGCATCTGTGCCCACAGTGAGACCCCTGCCTGCCAGCAGCCCCGGGGGGAAGGTGGGGCTTGTGTCAAGGTGGCCGAGACTCACAAGACTAGTTCTGTTCTCTGAAGCAGGTTGTTGGGCCCAAAGGGAAGGCTCCTCCCATACCTGCTCCTACGAGGGAGCCAGGGAACAGGTAGGTGACTGGGCCCAGCTGTGCTGGAGAGAATGCCCCTCTTATCTCAGCCTCTCCTGGACGACTTATCATCAAGCACAAATTAAAGCATGTCTCTCACCTGCTTCAAAACCTTTCCTGGCTCCTCTTCTCCTAGAGCATCTGGTTTAAACTCCTCAGCTTGATCTTTAAGACCTTTTGTGATCAAACCACTGTCAATAATCCAGCCTTTTTTTCCCTACTTCTTCCTGTTGGTTCATGGCTACATTTAGTTTTTACGAGCCTCTTGGCTACTCTGTGTTATAATACCCTGAGCACCCCTATCGCCACACTTGCTCCTTGCTCCTCTGCCCAACTCTGACTCCTTTGATTCCCAGCTTGGCCGTCACCTCCTCCAGGAAGCCCTCCCTGACACCTGGCATCACAGTTGCCTGGGTGTACACCCCTTGTCCCTGTCAGGTCGTGGATTCAGCAATACAGGGGTGGGCCTGGCTTGATTCCCACTGTTCCCCGGGGCCCAGTATGTTTGTTGAATTAACAGGGTTGGGAATGGGAGTTCCCTGCAGCCCCTCACCCCTCCCCAACCCCATAGATCAGCACGGCCCCTGCATAGTCTCAGTGTGCTGGCCTTCGACCAAGAGCGTCTGGAGCGGAAGGTGGGTACTGCCCTGCGAGGCTCAGTGGGGCAGGACTGGGGGGTCCGCAGGTCCCTCACAGCTCCCTCTGCATCCTCTCCCCCCACCTCAGATCCTGGGCCTCAGGCAGGCGCGGCGGCCAGTGCCCCCCGAGGTGGCGCAGCAGTACCAGGACATCATGCAGCGCAGCCAGTGGCAGCGGGCGCAGCTGGAGCAGGGAGGCCCGGGCATGCGGCGGGGTAGGAGCTCAGGGATGGGTGTCAGGGGAGGGGTGGGGGCTGCAGGCCCCATCCTGATGCCCCTCGCCACCTCCATCCCTCAGAGTACATGGCCCAGCTGGAGCGCCAGCTACAGTTCTACACGGAGGCCGCCCGGCGTCTGGGCAATGATGGCAGCAGGGTGAGCCGGGCGGGCGTGGGGGCATGGCCAGGGCCACCAGGGGCTGCCTGCTGACTCCTTCTTCACCCCCTAGGAGGCCGCCAAGGAGGCACTGTATAGACGGAACCTGGTCGAGAGTGAGGTGAGCAGCTTAGGCATTGAGAGCCAGGTGGGCAAGTGTGGTCGTGTCCCCCATCCTGACCCAGGCCGTTTCTCCCCGCAGCTGCAGCGGCTCCGCCGGTGAGGGGCAAAGGGACAGGCGGCCCCCGGAGAGCTGGGAGCGGGCCTGCGGCCCCAATACTACCACAACCTCAGACCAGACAAGCAGACAATCAGTGGACAGTCAACTCTGGACGGACACATCCCCCACTGGGCCCACCTGGCCCGGCTGGAGCCTCCCCTGGCAGGGGGCGTCGGCAGGGCCTGCCAGCCTGTGTGTGCCCCTCACCCAGGCGCAGCTGGGTGGGCCCCAGAAAGTCCGTTTGCACAGCCCAGGGGTGCACAGCCCCTTGCCGGCCTCCAAAGCGGGAGGGTGGCTGGGACCAAGCCCCCAGGGCCCTTGCAAGCACTTTACTTCCTGTCCCTCCCCAGCCTTAACCCTGATGCCCACCCACACCCCAAAGAAGCCGCTGAGGCGAGCCAGGGTCAGCCAGGCTCCCCAGAGGGTTGCTCTGGCCCAGCTGGGCCCCCAGGGCAGACATGGAATAAACAGCCAGGGCCGCACCTGGCTCACTCTGTCCTGCCCTTGTTTCTTGTTCCTGCCCCCCGTGCCTGGGCTGGGCTGCCCCACCCCAGGGGGCTGATGAAGAGGTGCCTGCAAGAGGAGCAGGCTGGCAGGGAGCGTGCCCGTGAAGGACATGGTCTGTGCACACACTCTTTGCAGGGATGTGTGTGAAGGCCCGTGCGTGTGTCCTTGGGGTCTGCAGTGCACCTGAGGGCATCTGCGTGCGTCTCTCCAGCTGGTGGCCTTGGGCGTATCTGGGTTTACACACAAGGTCAGGTCATACGTGGTGGTGCTTGGTGACCCATGTGCGTCTCAGGGCCTTGCAAGGCAGCCCTGCCGCTCGGGGGCCCCAGGACCTGGACTAGACTGCCGGACGCACTTAGCGTCCCAGAGCTTCAGCTTCCGCTGCTGGATACGATACAATGAGAGCCCCTGCCACAAGCGGAAGGGCACCTGGTCTGCAGTGAGCACTTGAAAGGGCTAGGGGTGTTTTTCTGTTTGTTTTTTGGTCACGCTGCAAGGCATGCAGGATCTTAGTTCCCCAACCAAGCATTGAACCCACACCTCCTGCAGTGGAAGTGTGGAATCTTGACCACTGGACCACCAGGGAAGGCCGGGTCTAGGCTTTATTGTTGTCTCCATCTGCACAGGCAGTTGGGGAGCATCCAGCAGGGCCCGGGTTGCCTGTACGCCCAGTGTGCGCTTGGCTGCTCCAGTCTCCTGGGCTCCCTGGGTGTCTGGGTAGTGGCCCGTCCCAGTATCCCCGCCAGCACAGGATGGGCAGGCCCAGCCCTCCAGGCCCAGGAGAGCCAGGTCAAGACCCCAGGTGGGCACTGTCTCCTTAGTCCATAGCTCTACCGGGCTCCTCTGGGCTCAGGGGCCTGCCGCCCGTGGCTGACGTGGGGCTGTGGGCGGCAGGCGGACCAAGACTGGCTCGGGGTTCCCCGTCGTGTCCACTACGCGTAGGTGCAGGAGGCCCAGGAAGGCCTCAGGTGCAATGCTGGTCATGTGAAGCCTGTTGGCCCTGGACCAGAAGATGGGTGTGAGGGCATGTTCCAGGGGACAGGCCCACCTAGGCCCTCTCACAGCCCACAGCCCTGCCCTGTCTACCTGGAGTTGCCTAACCCGGCCACCTGCAGGGTACCTGAGGAAGAGGGCACGCAGGCGTGGTGTGCTGAGAAAGGCTTCAGGGCCCACGTGGCCGATGCGGTTGCCCTGCAGGTGCAGCTCCTCCAGGGCCTCGGGTAGGTCAGGGGGCACGAAGGACAGCTCATTGTGGCTAAGGTCCAGCACCTGGGCAGGCAAGCAGAGATGGCGCCGTGGTGGCCCCAGGCCCTGGGCCACCTGTTCAGCCAAGCCCCAACCTGCTCCCCTCCCAGGCCCTCCTGTATACCCAACCTGGTTCTTCTGCCCCCTCCCCCCACCTACTTCATGGCTGCCAAGTCCTGCCCTCCACAGAGGTAAACTGAGTCCCTTCTGGGGCAGGCCTCATTCTAGGTGATGGGGGCCCAGATAGGGTCCCTGCCATGGGAGCCACTGATGCAGCTGATCACTCACAAAGACAGTATTGGGTTGACCCAAAAGTTCTTTCAGGTTTTGCCGTAACATCTTACGGAAAAGCCTAATGAACTTTGGGGCCAACCCCATTCTTCCCTGGTGGCTCTGATGGTAAGAATCTGCCTGCAGTGCAGGAGACCCGGGTTCCATCCCTGGGTCAGAGATCTCCTGGAGGAGGGCGTGGCATCCCAGGGCTAGCCTACATACAGTGGGGGCTCTCTAGCATTTCAAGGCTTTCCAGGGGAGGAGCTGGGCAAGCAGACAGAGGGGTGAAGGAGCTGCCCTGTGGATAGTATGGCCAACTAGCCTGCCCCTGACCTGCAGGGCTTGCAGCTCATGCCAGGTGCCAGGCCCAATGCCACCCACACGCAGTCGGTTATGTGCCAGACTGAGCTCCTGAAGCTGGTGCAGGCCAGCCAGCGGCTCCGGCTCGAGGGTCCGCAGCTGGTTGCGCTGTAGCCGAAGGGTGTGCAGGCCAGCGGGCAGGCCGGAGGGCAGCTGGGTCAGCTGGTTGCCAGCCAGGTCGAGGCTGCGCAGGGCCCGCAGCCGGCGGAAGGCCCGGAGGTGCACGCGGGCGCTGGCCAGGCAGTTGTAGGCCAGGTTGAGCTCGGCCAGTCGGGGCGTGGAGGTCAGGTCACGGGCGCCCAGCGCGGCCACACGGTTGTGGGGCAGCACCAGGGCCCGCAGGCGGCGGGGCAGCGCCTGGGGCACTCGGTCCAGCCTGTTGCCGTAGAGGTGCAGCGTGTGTAGGCCCCGCAGTGGCCGCAGTGCTCCGGCTGGCAGCCCCGTGGCCCCCAGTTGGTTGTGCTGCAGTAGCAGGTAGCGCAGGCCCCGCAGGCCGCCCAGCCGGGCTGCCTCCACCCAGCGGATGCGATTGCGGCCCAAATGCAGCACAGCCAGGGTGCGAGGCAGGCCAGCGGGCACCGCAGCCAGCTGGTTGTGGGACAGGTCCAGGTACTCCAGGCGGTGCAACTTGCTGACAGGAGAGAGAGAGGTGGCGTCGGGCTGGGCATCCAGAGTGGAGGCCCCTGATGGATACTGCAGGGCAGGTTGGGGTGGGACAGTTGAGGAGCTGTCCTGAGAAATGTCTGGGCTTTCCAGGGAGCTCAGTGATCAAGAACCTGCCTGCCAGGGGAGGAAGAGATGGAGGTTCAATCTCTGGATCAGGAAGATCCCCTGGAGAAGGAAATGGCAACCTACTCTAGTATTCTTGTCTGGGAGATCCCATGGACAAAGGAGCCTGGTGAGCTATAGTCCACAGGGTTGCAAAGAATCAGACATGACCGAGCATGCAAGCACACACCTGAGAAATGTAAGGTGGAGATTTCAATTTAGGGGTGACGAGCTGAGAGATCTGGGCAGGAAGTAAGTCTGGGGTGACTAGGTCAGAGTTCTGGGTCTGAGATCTTCATGTGGCATCTTGATGTTGGGTAATAAGACCAAGGCACCAGCTGGTTGGAGGCCAGGTGCTTGGCCACGCCTGGTACACGACAGGCACACACCAAATGAGGCTTTGAATTGGCCATAAAGGGGGGTGGTGAAATGGAAGGCTGGGGCTCCCAGATTCTAAGTCCTCAGACCCTACTGCCAGCATGAGCCTACACCCCACCAAAGCCCTGTTCCAGGCCCCACCTGAACGTGGTAGCATCCAGGCCACTGTCTGTCAGCTGGTTGTGCTGAAGGTAAAGCTCACGGAGGTGGGTCTGGCGGCTCAGGGCTCCTCGGGGCACCTTGGAGATGAGGTTGTTCTGGGAAGGGAGGAGAGAATGAGACTGCAGGTCCAGGGCAGAGGGCAATAGGGAGCCACAGGGGGCTCCTGAGTAAGGGACAAGGTGTTCTTTTGAGCAAGGCTGCTCAGAGAGAGCCTGTGAGCTACCCATGCCGGAGGAAAGGACCCAAAGACACTTTTGACTGCTGGGATGACAAGGGGTCCCCCAGGACCGAGGTGCAGGGCCCTGAGGGGAGTGGGGACGTGGGGGTGGTCGGGCGGAGAGGGGCACCTGTAGGTGGAGCCGCTCCAGCGAAGGCGGCAGGCTGGGGGGCACGTAGCTGAGTTGGTTGCTGGAGAGACTGAGGGTGGCCACTGCCTCAGAGCCGCGGAAGGCATCAGGGGGCAGGCCGGCGTTGCTCAGCTGGTTGTTGTGGAGGTACACGGACCTGAGGGGAGCCAGGCTCCTGCCACCAGCCCGGCCCCAGCCTCCCCGCCACCCCATGCCCGAGCTCAGGGCAGGCTTCAGAGTGTGTGTGTGTGTGTGTGTGTGTGTGTGTGTGTGCATGTCAGAGTGTGTGTGGGAGTGGTGTGGGTGTGATTTGTATGGGTGGGTGGGTGTGGCTGTGAGTGTGTGTTGAGTGTGTGTGTGAGTTTGAGTGTGAGTATGTGAATGTGTGAGTGTGTTGAGTGTATGGTGTGTGTGAGTGGGTGGGTGGGTTGAGTGAACGTGTGTGAATGAGTGTGTGTGTGAATGCCTGTGCGAATGTGTGGGTGTATGTATGTGAGTGTGTATGTGTGTGGAGTGTATGTGTGAGTGTGTGCACCCTCCTCCAGTCTGAAATTCTCCAGACAGAGCATCCGGGGCCCTGTCTCCCCCGCCACCCAGAGCTTCCCAGGGTTGGCTCATGACCCCGGTCAGAACCCAGGGTGCAGAGTGACCCCAGGCCTACACAAGACCCAGCAGGGCCTGGGCTGGGCCAGGGGCTATACCTGAGCGCTGGCTTCTCTCCAAACGTG
Source organism: Bos taurus (assembly GCF_002263795.3). Lineage (NCBI taxonomy): Eukaryota > Metazoa > Chordata > Mammalia > Artiodactyla > Bovidae > Bos > Bos taurus. The sequence goes on along the minus strand of NC_037334.1, from coordinate 11,761,879 downwards.
AGCGGGAAGATCTCAGTCACTTCGTTGGCAGCCAGATCAGCCACCCGGAGGGAGCGGGGCAGAAACTGGGGGGCCACAGAGAGCTGCGGGAGCACAGCCGCAGTGGTCCCGGTGGCACGCCCATCCTGCCCCTCCCGCCTGCCGCCCACCTCCACTCAGCGCTGTGTGACCCCAGCTGGCTGCACCCTTGCTGAGCCCGGCCTGGGGCGGGGGTGGGGGCACGGTGGGGTGCTCACCTTGTTGTGGGCCACATAGATGTGCTGCAGCTGTGTGAGCGACTCGAAGGCCTCGTCGGGCAGGCCTGTGCATGAGGTGGGCAGTGAGGGGACCCTCCTGGCGGGTGGCGAGGGCAGGGGGCAGCCTGTGTTCCCATCCAGCCTGGAGGCTGGCAGAGGCTCCTCCAGGCCCCGCCCCCGCTGTGTCCTCAAAAGCCACAGCCCCCGCCCCCCATCCCCTGAGTTTCCATCCTGCTCAGCAAAGGGCAGTTCTGGGAACTGCCACAGAGCTGCCCACAGACCCAGCTGGGGAGGGAGAGGGCAGCGGGGACCGGGCTGTGGACGGGCCTCCTCCTGTTGTTCCCCCAACTCACCCTCAGAGGAGATGAGGTTGTTGTGGAGGTTGAGGGTCCGCAGCCCGCTGAGACGTGACAGCTCGTTGTAGGGGAGCTCCTGGAGCTGGTTGTTCTGCAGGGCAGGCCGGGGTGGGGGCCGACATTCACACCCTGACCCCCGCGGCCCTGGGCCCTCAACAGATGGCCCCAAGCCCTGCTTCTCAGCTTCCTGTCAGCCTAAGCAGGAAGCCCCGACACCCTTTCACCCTGTTGTTTGTTGTTGAGTCGCTCAGTCATATCCGACTTTTTTCTGACCCCATGGGCTGTAGCCCACCACGTTTCTCTGTCCATGGGCTTCTCCAGGCAAGAATACTGAAGTGGGTTGCCATGCCCTCCTCCAGGGGATCTTCCTGACCCAGGGATTGAACTCCCGTCTCCTGCTTGGCAGGAGGGTTCTTTACCACTGAACCTTCACCCTGTACTTGATCCCAAAGGCATTACTTTGTAACAAACCTGTAACAAAAAGACACTGACCCCCAACGCTCCATCCACCCCCACAATTGACCCCGGATGCCTCGTTACACTTGACCTCAAGCAACCCCGTAATCAGCAGACATTGACCCCTCCAACACCCCTTAGCCCCTCCCACTTTCAGCATCTGTGCCCCCCACCTCCTCTCACCTGAGTCCTGCACAGACCCCTGTGTGCTCATCAAGACCAACACGACCCACACGCTCAGCTCCTCACCCCTGCACGGGGACCCTGCACCCCCAACCCCGGCACTCTGCAGGCTCCCCCGTCCACCCTGGGAGCCTCCCTGCACCCAGACGCCGGCCCCACCTGCAGGGAGAGGTGCTGAGCAGCCCTGGTGATGTTGTCCGGGAACACCCGGAGGTCCAGGCCGTCGCAGTCCACCGTGTCGGGCCGGGGGCAGGAGCAGCGTGGGGGGCAGGCCCGGGGTGGGGGCTGGGAGCTCTCCCCCAGGTGGGGGAAGGAAGCGTCATCCTCCATGCCAAGGGCGGGTTGGGGGCCAGGCAGCAGCAGGAGCAGCAGCAATAGGCTCAGTCGCTGGGAGTTGAGGGACAGGTCAGGGTGTCCCCAGACTGGGCACCGGGTCACCATGGCAACGGAAGCATCCCCGCCTGGTGGGGGGTGTGCAGCAGGCGGGCAGGCCCCACCCTCAGACCCACCCCTGCCCCACCTTACCATAGCCAGCCGTGCTCTGCCGTCTCGCCCGAACTGCTGACCAGAGTTCCTTAATGGAAACCAGGCGGTCACCTCTGGAGGTTGTGCTGTGGCCGCCACCGCCCCCCATCTCACACAAACCTCCCTCCTCCCCCCCCCAGCCCGTTCCCCCAGGGGCTCAGGGGAGCTGGCCCACCCTTTCCCCGCCCTGCGGAGGGCGGGCAGGCGCCGGATGGGGTGGTGAGGACCGGCCAGCCCATCCCCTTGGTCCCACCCGCCTCCCCCAACCACCCCAGCTCCGCTTGCGTAACCTCGGCCAGCCTGGGCCGGGCCACAGGAGCGAGGAATGCTTGGGGGAAAGCTGAGATTCGCCCTGTCTGGTATTTGGGCCGACCGCAGGAGTAGGGGTGGGGGCAGAAGAGTGGAGGACACTTCAGGGCACAGGAGGGTCCCCAAGGAGCCGGGGCTGGGAGCAAGTGCCAGGGCAGGCCCAGACTCAGCCTGCCGGTCCAGACACCAGCCTGGGGCGCTCCCAGTCAGGCCTGCCATCTGGGCCCCTCCTCCCCTCTGCCAGCTGGACTCACTGGCAGCTAGACTCCCCCTGTACCCAAATGGCCACGGCCGCCTCAGCCAAGAGGAAATTACAAGTATTGAGGCACCAGCCATGTGGTTAAGGATGTGTGCTCAGGGGCAGCCTGCCTGGGCTTGAACCTGGGCTCTGCCACCTCTCCTGGCCTTGGTTTCCCACTCTGCAAAGTGGGGGAGTGATTGTCTTGCCCTCCTGAGTGGGGTAAGGATTAAATGAGATAATGCATAAGAAGGACGTGAGAGAGGTGACTTCCCTGGTGGTCCAGCGGCTAAGACTCTGTGCTGTCAACGCAGGGAGCGGGCTGGATTACCGGTCAGGGAACTGGATCCCATGTGCCGCAACTGAGACCCAGCTCAGCCAAACAAATGCTTGAATGTGTTCGCGTGCTTGGTCGCTCGGGCATGTCCGACTCTTTGTGACTCTACGAACTGGAGCCCGCCAGGCTCCTCTGTCCATGGGGTTCTCCAGGCAAGAATACTGGGGATCTTCCCAACCCAGGGATCGAACCTGCATCTCCTGCATTGGCAGGCGGGTTCTTTGCCACTGAGCCACCAGGGAAATCCAAATGCATGAATTTAAAAAAAAAAAGACAAAGGTAAGATAGCACCTAGCACATACCAGGCCATCAACAGCAGAGTGGCAGTGTGTGCCGAGGGGTGAGGAAGCCCATCTCTGCCCCAGGTCCCATCCCCCGAGACGTGCCACTTAACGGCAAGACTTCAGACAAGTCATTTCCCTGCCCAAACCTCTGCTTTCCCACACATAACATGAAGATGACAGAAGATCCTTTTTCAAAAGACTGTCACCAGACAGGGACTTCCCTAGCGGTCCAGCGTCTGAGACTCTGAGCTCCCAATGCGCAGGGCCCACATTTGCTTCCTGATCGGGAAACGGTCCCATGTGCCGCAACCGAGAGTTCACACGCCACAACTAAGACCTGGAGCAGCCACATAAATTAAATTTATTTATTTATTTATTTTTAAGAAAAGAGGCTGTCACAAGACGAAAACCAGATAGTGGGAAGAAAAAAACTAAGCAACTGCCCCAAAAGTGCTCAGCTTGGGTGGGAGTGGCTGATGGGCCGCTTAAAGGGCATGATGGAGGTTGGGGTCTCTCCAAAACAGACGGAGATGAAGATTTAGTGCCATTGCCTCAGAGATAGCAGCTGTAGGGGAGCAGGGATGTGGCAGAAGGAAGGAAGGGAGCAGTCAGTAATTGATGAGATATCACTGGAGTAAGCAACTTGCCCTGGAACTTGTCAACTTTAGCTCTCAAAATCCTGCATCCCAGGAACACTCAGTCCTGGGCACACTGGGATGGTTGGTCATTCCCATAATCAAGCAAATTTTCACTGCAGGCAGCTGGAGCTCAGTCCTGCAACGGAGCCCTGGGAGATCAGAGTCATCCCACACCAGGGGTGAGAGAGCTGAGGTATTGATCCTCCAACTCCCTCCATTGGTCACTGGTTGAGGGCTACCCCCAAGGGACCTGAATTCCCTGGCGGTTTGGGTAGAGCATGTTCCACTCCTAAAGATATATTAGGGACTTCCCTAATATCTGATCTGGTGGTTAAGAATCCGCCTTGCAATGCAGGGGACACAGGTTCGATCCCTGGTCAGGGTACTAAGATCCCACATGCCACGGGGCAGCAAAGCCAATGAGCCAGAACTACTGAGCACAAGCACTCTAGGGCCATGAGGAGAGATCCCACATGACACAGTGAAACTCCCTTGTGGGGCAACAAGATCCAGAGCAGCCAAATATAAATAAATAAATAAATAAATAAACATTTTTTAAAATAAAGAGATATGAGATGTTTGCTGGTGTGGCCCGAGGAGGGCATGGTAAGCCCCAGACAGAACCAACTACGGAGGGTTTGGGGGGAGGGGTCGTCAAGCCATGGGGTGATGGAAGTGAAGTGCATCAGGTCAGTGGGAAGAAAGGACCACGATGTGGAAGAATGATGGATAGAGAGAGGGTGTCTGTATGTATTAATCCCTCTTTTACAGAAGAAGAAACTTGGACCCAAAGAGGTAGTCATTTAACCATGTTTCCTAGAACTGTGTGACCTCCGGAAATGGGACGCTCAGGGCTAGAAGACAGGACTTAGCTTCGACCAGAAGAGAACAACAGGCCTCCAAGTTCTCCATGTGGGACTGACAAGCACTAGCTTGGACATTGTGTAGCAGCTTCTTAGTCTCTGTAACAGAGTAATTAGAGAGTAATAGAGTAAATAAAGCCCCAGGGAGTTGAAGAACTACTGAACTGATCCTAGCCACAAGGACGTGACAATGAGGCCCAAACTATTAATATGTGAGCTTCTGGCAAGAAACTTAAAAGATGCAAAGGAGTAAGAGAATCAAGCCAAACTGACGAATACAAACCAGGGTATTTATTAGCTCATGAACAGAAATGTTGAAGGGGTGTCCTTCAGGCATAGCTGGGTCCAGGTGTTAGGGGTAGCACACTGATTGAAACCGCCCACCCTGGCCAGGCACCATAGTAACCATTTGCTTGAGTTGTTTTATGACAGGAGATCCTGATAAGGGATAGGGAACTAATAAGCCACCACCAACCAGAAGAGTTCGGGAAAGGTCAAAAGGAGACACCGCATGTCTGTCCACTTCCCAGAATCCCTCTCACTAGCATCCATGTTGGCTGAGCGATGCGTGGGCCACCAGGAAAGACCCTGAATTAGAATGATTGGCCAAAGACCACCCAGAAACTAATCCCATCACCATAAAACCCAAGACTGCGAGCCACGTGGCAGAGCTGTTCTCCTGGGTTCCCTTACCCTAGTGCTCTCCACCCGGGTGCCCTTTCCAATAAAATCTCTTGCTTTGTCAGCACGTGTCTCCTCGGACAATTCTTTTCCAAGTGTTAGACAAGAGCCCACTCTTGGGACCCTGTAAGGGGGTGGGGGCCTCCCCCTTTCTACAACAACTGGCAACCACGAAGGGACACCCCCATTTTTACTGGGGTTGACATCCAGACCACTCGGGGTACCCCAGGACCAGCTCGCCTGCCGAGGGATCTGACCCAGCAGCCACAATTGGGACTCGTTTGTCCCTGGTCTCCTCCTGACGTGGACAACTGGCCAGGGTGCCCTGACCAGGTAAGGAACAACAGATTTTGTTGACCCCTTTTATCTCACCTCTCCTTTCAACCTATCCTATCCCATCCTATTTTTCCTGTCCCCCGGTCCTGGATGCAAGAATCTGGTCAAAGGGCCTCAGCCTGAGCTGAGGATTGGAGACTGATCACCTCCTCTTGGCAGAGAACTCGAATTTTGGTTCTGGTAGGGCCAAGTTCCAGTCCTCCCTTCTCTGGAGGCCCAGGGAAAAGTCCCATAATGCCTGGGTATCTGCAGGTGGCAGGAGACGTCTGTAAGTCCACCCCTTTTTTTTCTTCTTTCTCTCCCTGACTCTTAGACATTTTGTCTCTTCCCACTCCTTCTCTCTCAACCTGGCCTCTTTTCCTCTCTTTGAAGACCCAAGTTATTTCCATTTACTCTGTCAATGCTTGGACCTGAAGTTCTGGGTCTTTGCAAGAGACTTTCTGAGAGGCTATGCTCTCTGCTCCCCATCAATTGTGCTTTCTGTTCTTGGGGAGACAATCTGGCATTAGAAGCCCTCCATCAGGTGCTGTTTCTCTAAATTCAGCCATTTAATTGAGCATTTGGCTGAGTGCGTCTACGTGGAATTGATTGATGGGGTTCAGTATAGTCGCACCTGGTTTTGGGTGAAAATTAACACCCTAGACACATCCTTAGGGGTTAATTCTTTGGGCCCAGTCCTACAGCCCCTTGATTGTGCTTACTACTGAACATTTCCTTTGGCGCATATACAATCAGCCAATTTGAGACCAGGAGAGAGCTTACAATCTCTCTAGGGTTAGATATAGGGGCATCCACCCCAATACTGGTCCCCTGGGAACGAGATATAAACTATACCATCGCTAAAATGGGAAATAAGCCTAGCTTCCCTTTAGACACCCCGCTGGGTTATCTTTTGGCCCACTGGGAGGGATACCAACTGGAAGGGCTAAAAAAGAAAAAACTTATCAAATACTGTACTAAATACTGGCCTAATTACTCCCTGGGAGGAGGGGGAAAATGGCCCCAGTCGGGATCACTTGGATACAACACGATTCAGTCTATACCGCAAACGCGAGGGTAAATACAAGGAGGTTCCCTACGTCCAGGCCTTTATGGCCCTCTACCAGGATTCCGAAAAAAAAGGAAAATATAAGCTTGAGGACTTTGATAAATGCTCTTCCAAAATCCTTTTAGCAAAATCTGAAACAAATCTCCTTGACCATCTCTTAACCTCCTCTGCTTCAGCAGAGAGGTCACGGGAAAGGAGGGTCAGACACGCCCGGAAGTCTCGAGCCTGGACCCGGAAGTAAGGAGGTTAGACCCAGAAGTCACGAGGCTGGGCCCGGAAGTTATGAGATCTGAAGGGAAGTCACTCACAATCGCCTCGGCTCCTCCTCCATATACCCCCTCCCCCATGGGGTTACAATCAGGAAGTAAGCTTTGTCCTCCACAGAAGGAAAGGTCATCCTCAGACAAAATCTGCCCTCTAAGAGAGACATCGGATGGGGAGGGGGGAACCATGCACGTTCATGTTCCGTTCTCTATGCAAGACATTACTCAGTGCAAGGAACAATTGGGGTCATATTCTGAGAACCCCCCAAAATTTAAGGATTAATTTGAGCGTCTTAGTCTTAACTTCTCCCTCATCTGGAGGGATATAATGGTCATCCTCACCTGGTGTTGTAATGATGAAGAAAAAGCTCGAATCCTAGATTAGGCTAGAAAAGTGGCTGATGAAAGACAGCGGGTAGATGTCAGTTTGGCCTCTGCCAAAGAGGCAATCCCCTCTACAGAGCCAGACTGGGATCCTAATACAAGGGCAGGAAAGGAATCCTTAAGACACCTCATTACTTGCCTACTACAGGGAATGACCCAGGGTGTCCAAAAGGTTGTTAATTATAATAAGATAAAAGAGGTTACACAGGAAGAAAATGAAAATCCAGCTCTTTTTTTGGGCAGACTCACAGAAGCCTTTAAAAACTTTACCAAGACAGATCTAAAAAGTATGGAAGGAAGAGTCCTGTTGGCCCATTCCTTCATAACCCAGGCAGCCCCAGACAGGAGAAAATTACAAAAACTAGGAAAAGGACCAGAGACCCCAGTTTCCGATTTGGTGGAGGAGGAAAATAGGGTGTTTTTGAACAGGGACTGGGAGGAGGAAGCAAAAAGGGAGCAAAAGGAAGCCCGAAAAGATAGGAGAATAGAGAGGCAGACTCAGGCCTTGGCCCAACAACAACAGGCTAAAATCCTGGCCTTGATTCATCCTGCCACTGTGCGAAAGTTCCGGGAAGAGCAAAGAAAAAAGGATCTTAACAATCCACTGCGGCTGAGACGCACCCAATGTACCTAGTGCAAAGAGGGTGGGCATTGGAAAAGGGAGTGCCCACATCGCCCTAAGTGAAGGCGTATGGAGACCCCTACACTTGCTCCCTCTGTGTTAGTCCTGAGCGACCGGGACTGATGGTGCCCAACGGCTCGAGAAACCCCCGCAAATGGTGAGGTCCAGATCACTCCTCTCGACCGCTGGGTGACTGTACAAACAGAAGGTAAGGATGTGAACTTTCTTTTAGACACGGAGGCTGCCTTCTCTGTTCTTCCTTCCCAGTTAGGACCTTTAGACTCCCAGGCTAAAACGGTGATGGGGTAGATGGAAAACCCCAAAGCTGAAATTTTACTAAGCCCCTCCATTGTAAGGTGGGCAATTGGCAAGGAACCCAGCCCTTCTTATACATCCCTGGTTGCCCTGCTCCCCTACTGGGGAGAGACCTTCTTTGCCCCCTCCAGACCAGAGTGACTTGGGGAAAGCTAGAAGTAGATAATTTCCTTTGCCTAGTGTCTGAATGTTTACAGTCAGATGTAGAAAAGGAGGAGTCTGTCCCTTTCTTAGATGATGTCAATTCCCAGGTGTGGGATGTCTTCAGCCCTGGTCTCGCCATAAATGTTCCACCGGTAAAGATTCTTCTGAGGCCAAATGCTCCTACTCCTGGAAAAGACAATATCCCTTAAAACCAGAAGCTCTTTGAGGGTCTTAGACCATTAATTAACAAATACCGAGATACTGGAATTCCAATTACCTGTGAGTCTCCCTGCAATACTCCAATCTTGCCTGTTAAAAAAACAGATGGATCTTATCAATTCGTCCAGGATCTAAGAGCCGTTCTCCTGGGTTCCCTTACCCTACTGCTCTCCACCCGGGTGCCCTTTCCAATAAAATCTCTTGCTTTGTCAGGACGTGTCTCCTCGGACAATTCTTTTCCGAGTGTTAGACAAGAGCCCACTCTTGGGGCCCTGTAGGGGGGCCTCCCCCTTCCCACAACACAGGGGCTCAAATGACATCTTCAGTATGGAAACTCTCTCTACCTCTCAGCTCTACCAGCAGGCTTCTCTGTGTGGTGCCAAGATATCCCCAGCTTTAGTCCAGCTGAAAGCCCCAAGGTTACACGTCATTGGCCTAGCATTGGTCACATGTCCATCTGGAATCAGTCCCTGTGGCTAGACAGATGGAATGTGATGATTGGTGGGGAACATAACCACCACTCTTGTAAATGACCTACAGGCCTTATCTTCCTGCAACAAACCCCCTTCTCTGCACTGTGCTATGCCCAGCCCGGTTCAGCCCATCCCAGCTCTGCCCTGCCCAAGAGGAAGTTCTACAGGGGTGGTAAAGAAGTATGGTCTACCAATGTGGAGCCTGGCAGAATCAAAATGCATGTAGGATTGTGTCTGTATGTGTGGGGATGTTTGCATGAGGAGGGGGTGTTGGTGTCTCTTGGTTTTCCTGGGGCTGTGATCTCAGAGTAAGAAGGACTGTGGAATCAGGGGGACAAAAGATAGCTACAGGAACACCATGGGAGCTAGGGCAGCAATCTGATCTCATTTTGTTTTTCAACATTTTTTTTAATTAAAAAATTATTTATTTATTATTTGGCTGTGCCAGGTCTCAGGGGCAGTACTCAAGATCTCTAGCTGCAGCATACAGGATCCTTTAGTCGTGGCATGTGGGATTGAGTTCCCCAGCCAGGGATTGAACCCTGGCCCCCTGCCCTGGGAGCATAGAATCTTAGGCACTGGACCACCAGGAAAGTCTTGATCTGGTGTCATTTTGGGTTGGGGGGAAGAAGGGGCAGGGTTGATGTGGGAGGGAGAAAGAAACTGAGGGAAAATGTAGTTCCCAATGAGAAGAGAAAAAGGAGGGGTCTTAACTCAGTACCAGTTAATGATCCCAAGGCATACCTTGGGCCTGCCCCTCCTCATCCTCTAATGGCATCCAGTCTTAACTCACAGGCTAAGCCCAAACTCCTCAATCAGCCTTCATCTGATTGATAAGCCCCTCAGGATCTGGACCCAATCCATAAAACGAACTGGTACTTAACCAGGCCTTATGGCTGCCTGGAATAAAATACTACATTTCCCAGGCTCCCTTGCAGGTAGACAAGGCCTTGCTGTCGTACTGTACTCAGTCGCGTCTGACTTTGCGACCCCATGGACTGCAGTCAGCCAGGCTCCTCTGCCCATGGGATTTTCCAGGCAAGAATACTGGAGTGGGTTGCCATTTCCTCCTCCACGGGATCTTCCCAACCAGGGATCGAACCCGTGTCTCTTGCATCTCCTGCATTGGCAGGTGGATTATTAACCACTGCCACCTGGAAAGCCCTAGATATGGCCATATGACTATGTAAGCAGAAGTGATATGTATAACTTTGAGGAAAGGAGGGTGCCTTATTTTCTGATGGAACATAGACGTGATGGCTGGAATGCCATCAGCTATCTTGGGCCATGACACTGCCTTGGGACTAGAAGCCTCGAATGGTGGAGCAACAAGATATTGTAGAAGGAAACTGAATCTCACATACCATGGAAGACTGTGCTGTCCATGAATTGACCAATGTTTTAATCCCCTCCTATTGGCCCTGTTGCAGAAAGAGGGATCACATGCCCTAAATAGTGCAAAGACATGAGAGCCCAACACATGATACCCAACAGGATAGATGAGGTCATCCTCAGTTAATTGGTCACACGCACTCACGGGCCGGAAGTGGAGGAAGACACTGAGCCACCAGGTGGGAGTGCTCTCAGGAGCAGAGTCAAGAAGCAGGGGCTGCAAGGAGGCAACCTCGGTAGTGACAGAAGAGTGGGCTAACCTCTGGTTCTCTTTCGAGGGTGTGATTGGCTTGTCTGAATAATTTCTGACTTCCGGAGAGGTAAAACGCCTTAGGTCAAGGACCAGATCGGGGACGGCTGCTCTGGCTGATAGAGAAACGAGTCAGGTGGTTGGGGTGGGGGTGCATATCTGACAAAAGTGGAGAAATTTACACTGAAGTCTTAGAGGGGGCCCTGTGAGGGTCAAGGAGGTCAAAACAGCCCATGGAATTTCAGGCCTTTCCACATAAGCAACACCAGTTATCTTGACCAGGAGAGAAAAATAGATATCGCTCTTGGTTAGCCATTTTTATTTTGGATTTTAAATTTTCTTTATATTTCTAATTTTTATTTTTTCTCCCTCCCAACCCCCCACCCCTTTTGGCAGGGAGGAAGGGATGCAACCTGCGATTTGCAGCATCTTAGGTCTCCGACCAGGGATGGAGTCTGTGCTACCTGCGGTGGAAGTGCAGAGTCCTAACCACTGGACCACCAGGGTCTAACATTTCCTCTGAGGTTCTACGTTGGTTGCATTTCACAAGTTGTTTTTTTTTTTTTTTTTTCCCTACAATATATTATTTTATTTTTTATTTTTATTTTTTTTTCTTTTTTTATTTTATTTTTAAACTTTATATAATTGTATTAGTTTTGCCAAATATCAAAATGAATCCGCCACAGGTATACATGTGTTCCCCATCCTGAACCCTCCTCCCTCCTCCCTCCCCATACCATCCCTCTGGGTCGTCCCAGTGCACTAGCCCCAAGCATCCAGTATCGTGCATCGAACCTGGACTGGCATCTCGTTTCTTACATGATATTTTACGTGTTTCAATGTCATTCTCCCAAATCTTCCCACCCTCTCCCTCTCCCACAGAGTCCATAAGACTGTTCTATACATCAGTGTCTCTTTTGCTGTCTCGTACACCGGGCTATTGTTACCATCTTTCTAAATTCCATATATATGCATTAGTATACTGTATTGATGTTTTTCCTTCTGGCTTACTTCACTCTGTATAATAGGCTCCAGTTTCATCCACCTCATTAGAACTGATTCAAATGTATTCTTTTTAATGGCTGAGTAATACTCCATTGTGTATATGTACCACAGCTTTCTTATCCATTCATCTGCTGATGGGCATCTAGGTTGCTTCCATGTCCTGGCTATTATAAACAGTGCTGCGATGAACATTGGGGGTACACATGTCTCTTTCCCTTCTGGTTTCCTCAGTGTGTATGCCCAGCAGTGGGATTGCTGGATCATAAGGCAGTTCTATTTCCAGTTTTTTAAGGAATCTCCACACTGTTCTCCATAGTGGCTGTACTAGTTTGCATTCCCACCAACAGTGTAAGAGGGTTCCCTTTTCTCCACACCCTCTCCAGCATTTATTACTTGTAGACTTTTGGATCGCAGCCATTCTGACTGGTGTGAAATGGTACCTCATAGTGGTTTTGATTTGCATTTCTCTGATAATGAGTGATGTTGAGCATCTTTTCATGTGTTTGTTAGCCATCTGTATGTCTTCTTTGGAGAAATGTCTATTTAGTTCTTTGGCCCATTTTTTTGATTGGGTCATTTATTTTTCTGGAGTTGAGCTCACAAGTTTTTATATGTAATGTTTTTATCATCATTTAGCTTTGTGTTCTTGAAATTCCATATATATATGTGTGTGTGTATATATATATATATATATTTGTTTGTTTGTTTGTTTCACAGGTGACTTAGAATTGTGTCCCCTACCCACATACCCATCCTTTTTTTAAAAAAAAATATTTATTTATTTGGCTGAACGGCATGTGGAACCTTAATTCCCAACCGGGACTTGAACTTGCACCCCTGCATTGGAAGTACAGCATCTTAACCACTGGACTGCCAGGGAAGTCCCCCCACCCACACTTTTACTAACTGAACCGAATCCTAGTGGACACAGGAGATATCCACAGAGGTGAGAATTGGAGACATAGCATGGATGCTGTTCGCCAAGAACACATAGAAGGAGAAGAGAAGGGAGTCAAAGGGAGGACCTTGAAGGATGCTTAGGTTTGAGGTGTGGGTGAAAGAGAAGCCCTCGACGGCCATAGAGAAGGAGGGTCAGAAAGGAACCTGAAAGTACCTGGTAAAACGGAAGATGTTGGACTTCCCTGATGGTCCAGTGATAAAAGAATCTGCCTGCCAATGCAGGGGACATGGGTTCGATCCCTGGTCCAGGAAGATCCCACTTGCTGTGGGGTAATTAAGCCTGTGCTCTAGAGCCCGAGAGCCACAATTACTGCACCGACGTGCCACAACTACTGAAGCCTGTGCGCCCTAAAGCCCATGCTCTCCAACAAGAGGAGCCCCCACAGTGAGAAGCCCATGAAATGTAACTAGAGAAAGCCTGAGTGCAGCAATGAAGACCCAGCACAAAGATAAATAATGTAATTAATAATAAAAAAAAAAAAACCTGAAGATGTTCCTGCTGTGTACTGGTTGGTGATGGTTCATTGTATGTGTCAAATATAAAATCACATGATAACATTTTATTGGGTCACGGGACACCCAGATTAAATATTCTTCCTGTGCACATCTGTGAGGGTGTTTCCAGAGGAGATTAGTGTTGGAATCAGTGGACTCAGTAAACCTGATGACCCTCCTCACTGTGCCTGGGCATCATTCAATCTACAGCATCCCTGAGCAGAACAAAAGATGGAGGAAGGAGACAATCACGCCTTTTCTCTCATCCTGCCTGCTTGAGCTAGGACATTGGTCTTCTCTTGCCCCAGGACTGGGAGGTGCGCAATCAGCTTCCCTAGTCCTCAGGACTCAAGCTGGAATAACGCCACCAGCTTTCCTGGGTCCTCAGCTTCCGGACCACAGCCTGGGGGCTTCTCATCCTCCATAATCACATAAGTCAACTCCTCATGCTAAATCTCCTCTTATTTATATAGATTTTACATACAGAAAATGATATGCATATAGGTATATATGAAAAAATATATATAGTAACTATTATATATACACAAGTACTATATATATACATATGAACACATACAATATTTTATATACACAAAATATTATATATACACATTATATATAATATATATATACACATATACATATATATGGGCTTCCCTGGTAGCTCAGCTGGTGAAGAATCTACCTGCAATGCAGGAGACCCCAGTTCAATTCCTGGGTTGGGAAGATCCCCTGGAGAAGGGATAGGCTACCCACTCCAGTATTGTTGGGCTTCCCTGGTGGCTCAGTTCGTAAAGAATCCATCTGCAGTGCGGGAGACCTGGGTTCAATCCCTGGGTTGGGAAGATCCCCTGGAGAAGGGCATGGCAACCCACTCCAGTACTCTTGCCTGGACAATCCCCATGAACCGAGGAGCTTGGTGGGCTGCAGTCCAGGGGGTCGCAAAGGGTTAGACATGACTAAGCAACTGAGCACAATGCACAATACATACATTATATGTGTCTGCGTGCTGTGCTTAGTCCCTCAGGCATGTCCAACTCTTTGTGACCCCATGGACTGCAGCACGCCAGGCTTCCTTGTCCTTCACCATCTCCCAGAGCTTGCTCAAACTGATGTCCATTGAGTTGGTGATGCCATCCAACCATCTCATCCTCTGTCACCCTCTTCTCCCCCTGCCTTCAATCTTTCCCAGCATCAGGATCTTTTCCAGTGAGTCCACTGTTCACATCAGGTGGCCAAAGTATTGGAGATTCAGCTTCAGCATCAGTCCTTCCAATGAATCGTGTCCAACTCTTTGCAACCCCATGGACTATACAGTCCATGGAATTCTCCAGGCCAGAATACTGGAGTGGGCAGCCTATCCCTTCTCCAGCGGATCTTCCCAACTCAGGAATTGAACCGGGATCTCCTGCACTGCAGGTGGGTTCTTTATCAACCGAGCTATCAGGGAAACCCTTCCAATGAATATTCAGGACTGATTTCCTTTAGTATTGACTGGTTTGATCTCCTTGCAGTCCAAGAGACTTTCAGTCTTCTCCAACACCACAGTTTGAAAGCATCAGTTCTTTGGCACTCAGCCTTCTTTATGGTCCAGCTCTCACATCCACACGTGACTACTGGAAAAAACATAGCTTTTACAGACCTTTGTTGGCAAAGTAATGTCTTTGCTTTTTAATACACTGTCTAGGTTTATCATAACTTTTCTTCCAAAGAGCAAGCGTCTTTTAATTTCATGGCTGCAGTCACCATCAGTAGTGATTTGGGAGCCCAAGAAAATAGTCTGTTATTGTTTCCATTGTTTCCCCATCTATTTGCCATGAAGTAATGGGACTGGATGACATGATCTTTGTTTTTTTTAATATTGAGTTTTAAGCCAGTTTTTTTCACTCTCTTGTTTCCCTTTCATCAAGAGGCTCTTTAGTTCTTCTTCACTTTCTGCCATAAGGGTGGTGTCCTCTGAATATCTGAGGTTATGGATATTTCTCCAGGCAATCTTGATTCCAGCTTGTACTTCCTCCAGTTCAGCATTTTGCATGATGTACTCTGCATATAAGTTAAACTGGGTGACGGTATACAGCCTTGATGTACTCCTTTCCCAATTTGGAACCGACTCTAACTGTTGCTTCTTGACCTGCATACAGGTTTCTTTACATATATACACACACACATTATATATATTATGTGTGTTTATGTAAAATATGGAGAAGGCAATGGCACCCCCACTCCAGTACTCTTGCCTGGAAAATCCCATGGACAGAGGAGCCTGGTAGGCTGCAGTCCATGGGGTCGATAGGAGTCGGACATAACTGAGCGACTTCACTTTCACTTTCATGCATTGGAGAAGGAAATGGCAACCCACTCCAGTGTTCTTGCCTGGAGAATCCCAGGGACGGGGGAGCCTGTTGGGCTGCCGTCTTTCGGGTCGCACAGAGTCGGACACGACTGAAGTGACTTAGCATAGCATAGCATAGCATGTAAAATATGGAGAAGGCAATGGCAACCCACTCCAGTACTCTTGCCTGGAAAATCCCATGGATGGAGGAGTCTGGTAGGCTTCAGTCCATGGGGTCGCTGAGTCGGACATGACTGAGCGACTTCACTTTCACTTTTCACTTTCATGCACTGGAGAAGGAAATGGCAACCCACTCCAGTGTTCTTGCCTGGAGAATTCCAGGGACAGCGGACCCTGGTAGGCTGCCGTCTATGGGGTCGCACAGAGTCGGACACGACTGATGTGACTTAGCAGCAGCAGCAGCATGTAAAATATTGTGTGTGTGTGTGTATATATATATATATATATATTTATACATACATACACACACATGTATTTCCTTGAACATGGCTCCACTTATATGTGGATTTTTTTTCACTGAATTTCTTCAACAGTGTCACACCATGATGGGCTAAATCTGCAGATCCAGAACCTCAAATTTGAAGGGTCAACTGTAAACTTACACACGGATTTTTGACTCTGTAGAGGTATGGCCTCCAACCCCCACAGTATTCAAGGGTCATATATATATAGAGAGAGAGAGGGGCGGGGGTGGGGGCAGGCAAGACCATTCTACATAACAAATGACTGCAAAGATCAATGACTAAACCCCAGTCTCAACAGATCAGCAGCAGGGTGTCAGAGCCATAGTCATGCTGGGATCCAGTCCAACAGAGGCTGCACAGACCTGAACAGCAGTCTGTGCACGGCTGGAACAGTTGAAGAGAGAGACTCCCTATCACTTTTTCAGTGCCTTCACTCAGAAGGACCATCTACCCTCCCGCTCCTGTCTCACTGGTGAGGATTCATTACCTGGTCTTGCCTGAATGCAAGGAAGGGAGAAATGGGGTGAGGAGGTGGGGGTGGGTGGGTAATCAGGTGGAGGGAGAGGAGCAAGTGGAATATTTGCAGTATTATCCTCTCCGTGACACATAAGGACCAGCCATCTCTTCTTCTTACACAGCCCCCAACATGTCCGCACAAAGACTGTTGTCTGCAGAGTCATTAAACAGAGGAAAAACTCTCTGTCGCCCTTCATCCCACAAAGCTAGCAATTTCACATCACTTCCTCAGAGAACCCCCTCACCAAATCCCCTGATGAGAGCAGGTTTGCTTTTTTTTCTTCCACTGTTTCTTCTTCCTTGCCTCATTTTTCTTCCTGGCATTTCTCACATCCTGATTTATATATTTGCCCACTGTCCATCTCCCCCACCTGAGTGTCAGCTCTACGGAGGTGGGCACTTGGCCATAGTCACTGCTGTGTCCCCAGACCGAGAACAGGGCCTCTCACATACCAGGTGATGAGTGAGAAAAATCTGGCTAAGAGGGAAATAGTAGGACTTTCTTGCGGTCCAGTAGTTGAGAGTCTGCCTGCCAATGCAGGGTACATAAGTTCCAGAGGACTTCACATGCCTAAGGGCAACTAAGTCGGTGAGCCACAAACGCTGAGACCCAGCTCTAGAGCCTGCGCTCCGCAACAAGAGTATGTGTGTGCTCAGTCACTCAGCTGTGTCCGGCGCTTTGCGACCCCATGGACTGTAGCCTCTCAGGCTCTTTTGTCCATGAGATTTCCCAGGCAAAACTACTGGAGTGGGTTGCCATTTCCTTCTCCAGGGGGTCTTCCTGACCCAGGAATCAAACCTGTGTCTCCAGTGTCTCCTGTATCAGTAGGCGGATTCTTTACCACGGCACCATGTGAAGCCCGAACACCACATCTAGAGAGTAGTGCCCCTGCTTGCCACAACCAGAGACAGCATCAAAGACCCAGCACAGCCATAAATGAATAAATAGAAAAGAAGAGGGGAGTAGATAAATAGACCCAAAAAAAAATGTGTCCTGTTGAGGGCAAACAGATCTTGGATCCACCGCGGACTTTATCTACACATACTTTATTCATTTCTCCCTAGGGCTGTTGTAACCAAGGATCACAAACTGGATGGCTTTAAACAGCAGCAATGGATTCATTTCAGAAGTCCAAATTATTTATTTGGACTTGTGGAGGCTAGAAGTCTGAAGTCAAGGTGTTGGCAGACTTGGTTCGTTTTCGAAATTACTTGTTTGTCTCTCTCCCAGTTTCTAGTGGTTTCTGGCAATCTTTGCCATTGCCGGTGTTTCTAGCTCTGTCTCCCAAGTCCCTGCCTTGGTTTCCACGTGGCCTTTTCCTCTCTATTTGTGTGTGTCTGTCTATGCTTCTCCTCTTCTGTCGCTTTTAAGGACACTGGTCACTGGATTTAGAGCTAATCCAGGATAATCTCAAGATCCTTAATTTAATTACATCTCTCTTTCTCTTTTTTTTTTTTTTCCAGAATAAAGTCATGCTCACATGTTCTGGGGTTAGGATGTCAGCACATCTGTTTGTGGATCACCATTCAAACCACTACATGGATTAGAGTGAGGAGAGTTAACATGAAGACAAAAAAGTTGCAGAGTGAGGCTAACAATCACAATCATTTTCATAAACTAAAATTTTCATGAGTTGGTTGTCTCAGAGGGGAGAACTGGGTGGCTGGGGCTGAGAGGAGACGTGGGCCTTGCCACGTTACATACTCGTGTATCTGTTGAATAAAAAATTTGACTGAAGGCTTCCCTGGTGGCTCAGTGATAAAGAATCTGCCTTCCAATGCAGGAGACATGGGTTCAATCCCTGGTCCAGGAAGATCCCACATGCTGCTGAGCAACTAAGCCCTGCACAACTACTGAGCCAGTGCTCTAGAGCCCAGGAGCTGCAACTATTGAAGCCCATGAGCCTAGAGCCTGTGCCAACAAGAAGAGAAGCCACAGCAATGAGAAGCCCATGCACGGCACCTAGAGAGTAGCTCTGCTTGCCACAACTAGAAAAAAGCCCATGCAGCAATGAAGACCCAGCGCAGCCAAAAGTAAATAATAAAGTCATGCTAAGTCTCTTCAGTTGTATCTGACTCTTTGCGAATCCATGGACTGTAGTCCGCCAGGCTCCTCTGACCATAGGATTCTCCAAGCAAGAATACTGGAGTATTTTCTTCTCCAAATAAAGTCAATACATCTTAAAAATTTGATTGAGGTATGTGTGGCAAATAATAAAAGTGAAAATATGGAAAACATATGAATCAGAACTCATTTCTGAAACTGGAGATTATTATACTAAGTGAAATAAGTCAGAAAGAAAAAGACAAATACCATAGGATATCACCTAAATGTGGAGTCTAAAATATGACGCAAATAAACTAAAATATGACGCAAATAAACCTATCTATGAAACAGAATGTCTATGTGACCATTTAATATCACAGTAATCCAAGTCTATGCCCCCAACCAGTAATGCTGGAGAAGACTGGAAAAGCTTAACGTGAACGGTTCTGTAACGACCTACAAGACCTTCTAGAACTAACACCCAAAAAAGATGTCCTTCTCATGATAGGGGACTGGAATGCAAACGTAGGAGGTCAAGAGATACCTGGAGTAACAAACAAATTTGGCCTTGGAGTACAAAATGAGGCAGGGCAAAGGCTAACAGAGTTTTGCCAAGAGAACACACTGGTCATTGCAAACACCCTCTTCCAACAACACAAGACTCTACACATGGAAATCACCAGATGGTCAATACAGAAATCAGATTGATTATCTTTGCAGCCAAAGATGGAGAAGCTCTATACAGTCAGCAAAAACAAGACCAGGAGCTGACTGTGGCTCAGATCATGAACTCCTTATTGCCAAATTCAGACTTAAATTGAAGAAAGTAGGGAAAACCACTAGATCATTCAGCTGTGACCTAAATCAAATCCCTTACAATTATACAGTGGAAGTGACAAGTAGATTCAAGGGATTAGATCTGAGAGAGTGCCTGAAGAACTAGATGGAGGGTCGTGACATTGTACAGGAGACAGGGATCAAGATCATCCCCAAGAAAAAGAAATGCAAAAAGGCAAAATGGTTGTCTGAGGATGTCTTACAAATAGCTGAGAAAGAAGAGAAGCTAAAGGCAAAGGAGAAAAGGAAAGATATACACATTTGAATGCAGAATTCCAAAGAATAGCAAGGAGAGATAAGAAAGCCTTCCTCAGTGATCAGTGCAAAGAAATAGAGGAAAACAATAGAATGGGAAAGACTAGAGATCTCTTCAAGAAAATCAGAAATACCAAGGGAACATTTCATGCAAAGATGGGCACAATAAAGGATGGAAATGTATGGACCTAACAGAAGCAGGCCTTAGGAATTATCACTACAAACAAAGCTAGTGGAGATGATGGAATTCCAGTTAAGCTATTTCAAATCCTAAAAGATGATGCTGTGGAAGTGCTGCACTCAATATGCCAGCAAATTTGGAAAACTCAGCAGTGGCCACAGGACTGGAAAATGTCAGTTTTCATTCCAATCCCTAAGAAAGGCAATGCCAAAGAATGATCAAACTACCGCACAATTGCCCTCATCTCACACACTAGTAAAGTAATGCTCAAAATTCTCCAAGCCAGGCTTCAGCAATACGTGAACCGTGAACTTCCAGATGTTCAAGCTGGTTTTAGAAAAGGCAGAGGAACCAAAGATCAAATTGCCAACATCTGCTGGATCATTGAAAAAGCAAGAGAGTTCCAGAAAAACATCTATTTCTGCTTTATGGACTATGCCAAAGCCTTTGACTGTGTGGATCATAATAAACTGTGGAAAATTCTGAAAGAGATGGGAATACCAGACCACCTGACCTGCCTCTTGAGAAATTTGTATGAAGGTCAGGAAGCAACAGTTAGAACTGGACATGGAACAACAGACTGGTTCCAAATAGGAAAAGGAGTACGTCAAGACTGTATATCATCACCCTGCTTATTTAACTTAAATGAAGAGTACATCATGAAAAATGCTGGGCTGGAAGAAGCACAAGCTGGAATCAAGATTGCTGGGAGAAACATCAGTAACCTCAGATATGCAGATGACACCACCCTTATGGCAGAAAGTGAAGAAGAACTAAAGAGCCTCTTGATGAAAGAGGAGAGTGAAAAAGTTGGCTTAAAGCTCAACATTCAAAAAACTAAGATCATGGAATCCAGTCCCATCACTTCATGGCAAATAGATGTGGAAACAGTGAGAGACTTTATTTTTTTAGGCTCCCAAACCACTGCAGATGCTGATTGCAGCCATGAAATTAAAAGACGCTTACTCCTTGGAAGGAAAGTTATGACCAACCTAGACAGAATATTAAAAAGCAGAGACATTACTTTGCCAACAAAGGTCTGTCTCATCAAGGCTATGGTTTTTCCCATGGTCATGTATGGATGTGAGAGTTGGACCATAAAGAAAGCTGAGCACTGAAGAACCGATGCTTTTGAACTGTGGTGTTGGAGAAGACTCTTGAGAGTTTCTTGGACTGCAAGGAGATCCAACCAGTCCATCCTAAAGGAGATCAATCCCGAGTGTTCATTGGAAGGACTGATGCTGAAGCTGAAACTCCAGTACTTTGGCCACCTGATGCAAAGAGCTGACTCATCTGAAAAGACCCTGATGCTGGGCAAGATTGAGGGCAGGAGGAGAAGGGGATGACAGAGGAGGAGATGGTTGGATGGCACCATCAACTCAAGGGAAATGAGTTTGAGTAAACTCTGGGAGTTGGTGATGGACAGGGAGACCTGGCGTGCTGTGGTCCATGGTGTCGTGAAGAGTTGGACACAACTGAGTGACTGAACTGAACTGTATAGCATATGCACACAAATTGTTCATATTTATTAAAAATAAACTATATTAGTTTATATACAGGTTTGGTCAGAGTAAATTATAGTGACTTCTTTCAAGGTGGGAGGCTGCACTGGGTCTTCACTGTGGCACACAGGCTTTCTCTAGTTGCAGTGTGAGGGGGCTTCTCTGGCTGTGCAGCACGGGCTCTAGAGTGAGCACACTCAGCAGTCGTAGCATGTGGGCTTAGCTGCTCAGTGGCATGTGGACTCTTAGTTCCCTGATCAGGAGTTGAACCCGAGTCCCCTGTATTAGAAGGTGGTTCTTAACCACTGGACCACCAGGGAATTCCCAACAGTGGCTTCTTAAGGTCATCTTGTATCCTTTCAATCCCATGCTGTCTCTTGCCCCAACAGATGGACCCCTACTCAGAACCTACCACATCTTTCTGTGGGTCTACATATACAGTAGAATCTACATATCTTAAACGTGTGTCAACCACAAGTCCTTGGAAGCTGTAACACTGCCGTGTTGGGAGAAGGAGACCCAGAGAGGGCACCAAACTTTGGGCAGGAGGCTTCCCAGGGAAGGTTGCATCTTTTTTTTTTTTTTTTAACTAGAATATGGATACCTTTCTTGACGGGGGTGCTCCCAGCAGGGATGAATGACACCAGACTGCTGTGTTATTACCTGGTAAAGGACACATGTGAAGCAGTCTGACAATGTCAAGTGTTGCTAAGGACGTGGAGCAACTGGAATGCTCACACATTGTTGTTACGGGTGTAGATGGATACAACCACTTTGGAAAAACAATTTGACACATACCAGCAATTCCACTCCAACGTATGACCTCAGAGAAACTCTTGCACAGGTCTTCTGGGAGATATGTACAAGAGGGCTCAGAGAAGCACTCATCATGCTCTGATGATCAAGCATTGATCATTGATGATGTTTCCTCAAACTGGAAACAGCTGCACTTTCTACGGACAGGACAGTAGAGAATTATGGTGCATTCACGATATGGTAGTGAAAATAAGGGCTTCCCAAGCGGCTGGTGCTAATGGTGAAGAACCCGCCTGCCAACGCAGGAGACATAAGCGACAAAGG
Organism: Bos taurus; assembly: GCF_002263795.3. NCBI lineage: Eukaryota > Metazoa > Chordata > Mammalia > Artiodactyla > Bovidae > Bos > Bos taurus. The sequence continues at coordinate 11,739,632 of NC_037334.1, read as the reverse complement.
TTTGATCCCTGGGTTAGGAAGATCCTCTGGAGAAGGAAATGGCACCCCACTCCAGTATTCTTTCCTGGAGACTCCCATAGACAGAGAAGCCCGGTGGGCTATAGTCTATGGGGTCACAAAGAGTCAGACATGACTGAAGCAACTTAGCACAGTGAAAACAAACACACCCCCAACTACACACAATATGGATGAATCATAGAAGCATATCGTTGAGTGAAAAAAGCAAATCATAAGGGAGTCCCACCATTATGAATTCATTTGTATAAAAGTACAAAGCAGGCAAAATAAACACTATGTTCTTTAGGAATATAAACATAATGAGAATGGTAGGACAAAATCCTGCTGCTGCTGCTGCTGCTGCTAAGTCGCTTCAGTCATGTCCGACTCTGTGCGACCCCATGGACGGAAGCCCACCAGGCTCCGTCATCCCTGGGATTATCCAGGCAAGAATACTGGAGTGGGTTGCCATTTCCTTCTCCAATGCATGAAAGAGAAAAGTGAAAGTGAAGTCGCTCAGTCATGTCCGACTCTTAGTGACCCCATGGACTGCAGCCCACCAGGCTCCTCCATCCATGGATTTTCCAGGCAAGAGTACTGAAGTGGGGTGCCATTGCCTTCTCCGAGGACAAAATCCTAGGATGTTGTTACCTTGACAGGAAATAAAGATAAGGGGATCGTCAATGATACTGACAATGTTTTTATTCTTATACAAAGCATATGTGTGTGCTAAGTCCACATGTATGTGCTAAGTTGACTCCAACCTTAGCACATCATCTGAATGGAATGCATGAAAGAATTCAAGTGAGAACTGCCCAGCTGAATCCAGCCAACTCTTAGGATTCTAAGAGATAGTAATACTAAATGACTAGGACTTCCCTGGTGGTCTAGTAGCTAAGACTCTGCCATGTAATGCAGGAGACACGGTTCCATCCCTGGCCTGGGAGGATCCCATGGGCCTTGGAGCCACCAAGCTTGTGCACCACAATTATTGAGTCAGTGCTCTAGATCCCAAGAACTGCAACTACTAAGCTCTCACGCCGCAACTACTGAAGCCCTCTCACCTTAGAACCTGTGCTCAACAACAAGAGAAGCCACCGTGATGAGAAGCCCGTGCACTGCAACTAGAGAGTAGCTCCCACTTGCCACAACTACAGAAAGCCAGCACATGAACAGAGAGATGTATATATGAGTCCACCTTGCAATGCAAGGGACGCGAGTTCAATGCCTGGTTAGGGAACTAAGATCCCACATTCTGTGGAGCAACTAAGGCTGCGTGCCACAACTACTGAAGCCCACGTGCTCTGGAGCTCACATGCCACAACTAGAGAGTCCGTATGCTGCCAAGAAAGACCCTGCATGATGTAGCGATGAAAAGGCTGAAAGCCACAACTAAGACCTGACCCAGTCAAATAAATGCATAAATATATAAAAAATGATTAAACAATTATTGTAATTTTACACCACTGGGTTTGGTGTTGTTTATTATACAGCAATGGATAACTGATACAGATCTCTTCCACTGGGGTAGGTGGGGCTCTGGAAAGGGGATGAGGGGGACTCTTGTCTGGTTTCCTTCATCCTGCTGAAGGAGGTCACTGTCTTCCTTTCTTGCCTCCATCCCAATACCCAAGCCATGAGCATCACCCATCACCTTTGCATATGATCACTTTTCTCTTTCTACTGCTATTATCTGAATTCCAGGCACCATCACCTCCCTCTCTAGCCTCTCTGAGGCCATTCTTGCACTTAATCCCCTAAACTATCCTCTACACAGCAACCATAATGACTTGCCCCCCAATTCTTTAAAAACTTTTTATTTTGGAATACTTTTTGATTTACAGACGACTTGTCCTACAGGCTGTGCTTGGGTCCCCCTGAAATTCAAAGGTTGAAGCCCTAAACCCAAGTTTGATGGTATTAGGAGAGGGGGGTCTTTGGGAAATAATTAGGTCAGGCAGGTGGAACCTTTATGAATGGGATTAGTGCCCTTATATGTAAAGAACCTGCTTGACAATACAGGAGATGTAAGAGATATGAGTTTGATCCCTGGTTCAGGAAAATTCTCTGGAGGAGGGCATGGCAACCACCTCCAGTATTCTTCCCTGGAGAATGCCACGGACAGAGGCGCCTGGCGGACTAGAGTCCGTAGGGTAGCAAAGAGTCGCACACAAGTGAAGCAACTTAGTACTGCACGGCACATAGTGCCCTTATAAGGGAACTTTTGCGCTCTGTGCCTCTCTCTCTTCCTCCCTCCTTCCCTATCTCTGTTTCTATCTCTGTGTCTCTCTCTCTGCCATATGAAGGTACAGCAAGGAGATGCTGTCCACAATAAAGGACTGTGAGAAATAAATGTTTGTTGCAAACCCACTCAGTCTGTAGCATTTTTGCTATAGCAGCTTGACCAGACTATAATTTGCAAAGGTGGTTGGTACAAAGAATTCTTGTCTACCCTCTGCCCAACTGCCCCGAATGTTAATATATTGCCTAACCGGGCATATTTGTCACAACTAAGAGATTAACTAATGTTGATATAACACTATTTACTAAACTACAGACATAATGTCAGTTTCCCCAGGTTTTACTCTGATGTCCTTTTGTGGTTCAGGATCACATCTAACATTTCATTTGGTTATCATGTCATCTTCTTAGATTCCTTTAAACTGTGCCAGTTTCTTGGTCATGCTTTCTCATGACCTTGACACTTTTGAAGTATATACCGGTTAGGACTTTTGTAGAAAGTCCTGTCCCTTCGTTTGGGACAATCACCTGATGTTTTCTCATTAGATGGAGGTTATGGGTTTTGGAGAGAATACCAGACAAGTGCAAGTGTCCTCACGTCACATCAAGTGCCCATGACATGCACACTACTTATCACTATAATGATAAACTTGATCACTTGATTGAGGTGTTATCTGCCAAGTTTCTTCACTGCCAGACTACATTTTCCCTTTCCATTCTTTTTTCTAAAAATGAGTCACTAGGGACTTCCTTGGTGGTCCAGAGGTTAAGAATCTGCCTTGCAATGCAGGGGACACTGGTTTGATCTCTGGTGGGGGAACTAAGATCCCACATGCCATGAGGCATCTAAGCCCACCAGTGGCAACTACTGAGCCCGTGCACTCCGGAGTCTACGCACCACAACTAGAGAGTCTGTGTGCTGCAATCAACAAAAGATCTCCCATGATGGAACTAAGACCTGAAACAGCCACATAAATAAATAAGCCCTGTCTTATTCACTGAACATAGTAGGTGCTCAGTAAGTATTTATTGAATAAATGAAGACAGAGGTTGGAAGAATATGAAAGCCAGATCCATTCTATTCTTCTCTAATTATGGTCACAACACTCATGCATCTGAGGTGTATATATATACATGTGCCAGGTGTTCAGGAGCAGTACACTGTAAGCCTCAGTTTCACCACGTTTAAAAATGAAGATAATTAAAGGATCCATCTGGAAAACGGCTTTGAAAGTTAAATAAGCTAAAGCACAGGAAGATGATACTCATATCTGACATTAAACAACTGTTATTACTCTTATCTATAAAATGGGCATAACAGTGATCTACTACATAGGATTCTAAGTGCAGAACTGTTTCTTGTAAGTATAAAGTACTATATAAGTGATTAATGTTGTTGTTATTACCATCATCATGATCTGGTCAGGCCGCCCGCCAGTCCATCTGAATTTTTTTTTTCTCACGCCCCTCTGCACCGTGCGATCTTAGTCCCTGGACTAGGGATGGAACCCATACCTCCTGCAGTTGAAGCCATGAGGAAGTCCTGAAACCTCTGGACTGCCAGGGAAGTCCTGAAAGATGTTTTAATCAATTTCATCTTTTTATTTTGTAAATCCCTTTCCTCAGCCCGGCCGGTGGCCCCAGTATGTTTGCCAGGCCTTCGCTGTACCCAGACTGGGCGCGGATATCCTTGTGCTGGGGATTATGACCCTTCTGGACCACAGGCGCTCATCGCCCCGCCCATAGGCCAGGACCGCCTGCATCTCCATGGAAACCCACCAGCCACAAGGGGGCGTGACGCCCTGGAGACGGATAGGCTCCTCTGCCTATTGGGTCAAAGTCATCTCCGCGAGGGGCGCAAATGGGGCCTCTGACGGGTGCGTCCTTGCGGGAAGGCGGGAATACGGCGACGGGCAGCCGGGACTGTACAGTCTCTACCAATCAAGGGTCGAGGTGGCAGTGATGGACAGGCGTAGCGGGAAAAAGCCCAGAGTGCGGGCTTTCGCCCAACCGGCGGGCCGCAGTGTCGAGCAACGGCCAATGAAGAGGCGGCGGGGGTGGGGCGAAGAGGCCGGTTGCTCCGGAAGTGGAGGGAGGGGGTGAAAATGGCGCCCAGCTCGAAATCGGAGCGGAACAGCGGGGCCGGGAGCGGCGGCGGCGGCCCCGGGGGCGCCGGAGGAAAGCGGGCAGCGGGGCGGCGGCGGGAGCACGTCCTCAAGCAGCTGGAGCGGGTCAAGGTGAGGCCTGGAGTCTCGGAGGAGCGCGTCGGAGGGAAGGGAGGAGGGACGAGGGAGGCGGCGGGGAGGGAGGGCGTTCGCGGGGTGAGGGGTTGGGGGCGGAGCCCCGGGGGAGGGGGCTTGGAGGAGGGGGGTTGGGCGGGGCCCCAGGGAGAGAGCTTAGATTGGGGGTGCTGCGGCGGGAGTTTGGATGGAGGGAGTTGGGGGCGGGGTCCCTGAGAGGGGGCTTGGATGGAGGGGCTGGGGGCGGGGTCCTGAGGACGGGCTTGGATGAAGGGGGCCTTAGAGGCCGCTGGAGGAGTGAAGAGAAAGGGGGCGACGCAGGGTCAGACTCGTTTTTCAAAACCCTGCTCCCCTGGCCCTTCCGTTATGGAGCCTTACCGCCCCCTTGGCACAGACTCTGCTACCGGCTTTGGGATTCCTCCGCCTGGAGTTCCTCTCTCTGTCCAGCTCTGACCACAGGAGAGCTGGGAGTTCCTGTAACTGCCTCCCACATTGAATGGGAGGGAGCTCCCTGGAGAGGGCCTGATCTTGAGCTACCTGAGCAAGGCTCTGTCTCCCCATGAAACTAAACTCTCAGCGTGCTGGAATCTTTTTCCCCATCGGGTTGCCAGCTCTGGGAGGGCAAGCGTGTAAATCTGCTGTCAGGTCAGCAGCAAGTGGGGCAGGTCTGTGTCTCCGTGGATCGGGAGTCGTGCGGTCTTCTCCATCAGTCTGGGAACTCTGTGAGGGCAGGGCTGTGTCTTCTCCTTTTGACTAGAACTCCTGGAGCAGAGACAGTCCCCACCCTCAGCCTGATTTGCTCCCTGGGTTGGGCTGTGGCTCCGCCCTTAGCTTGGAAGCTCCATGGCGGGGGACTGTGTCTCCCAGTCAGCCTGGGCCTCGCTGACAGGGTTATTCCACTCTGGGATCTCCTCGAGGGCTGGGCTGCATCTCCCCCATTAGACTGGGTAGCAGGATCCGAGGTGCTCTGATTCCTCAATGCTCAACTTGGGCCTGCTCCCCACCCAAAACCTTCCTTGAAGTTTTGGGATGCGGGAGTCAGTTGGAGGGCAGCTGTTAATTGAGAAGGGGGAGTTGGGCAGGAGTTGGACAGTCACTAGTCAGGTTTACCCTTCTGTCTGCCTCAACAGACAGCCCCCCAGGGACCTAAGCGCCCTGTGTATAGGCTGGTGGGTTGGGAACAGGTGAGTGGAGTTGGTCAAGTCCCCATCTCAGCCTCCTTAGTGATCCTCGATGTCAGCAGCTTACTGTGCCTTCAAGTAGCCTTCAGGAAGACAGACAGGTGGCCCAGTGTGGGCCAGGGGTGACTGGGGGAAGCAATGCCAGTGATAGTCCTCATAGCCTTGGAAGAGGAACGTGTGAAAATGTCAGTCACTGAGTCGTGTCCAACTCTTTGTGACTCCATGGACTGTAGCCTGCCAGCCTCCTCTGTCCATGGAATTCTCCAGGCAAGAATACTGGAATGGGTTGCCGTTCCCTTCTCCAAGGGATCTTCCTGACCCAGGGATCGAACCATGTCTCTTACGTCTCCTGCATTTGCAGGCAGGTTCTTTATCATCTGAGCCACCAGGGAAACCTCAGGCAAGAGGAGCCCTTAGGCTGTGGAGTTGGGAGGGTGGCATGGGGCCCTGGTGGAGAGACAGGCGCAAGCCATTCACACCTTCCAGAGCTTGGACCACCCTGGACCGTTATGGTTGGTAGGAAGTAGGCCTGTGTGGCTGGGTTGGACCCCAAAGGTGTTGTTCTGCCTTGTGTGAGGGGAATGGGGGAGCTGCAGGCCGCTTCTTCCACGTGGTGTCTCAAGAGCCCTGGCTGCCCCTTCCCCAGATCAGTGGGCAGCTCTCTCCTCGCCTCTTCCGGAAGCTGCCACCCAGGGTCTGCGTCTCTCTCAAGAACATTGTGGATGAAGACTTCCTCTACGCAGGGTGAGGCAGGGGCCAGGCAGGGGTTGGTGGGGTGGGATGGCCGGCCAGCCTTGACGTGGCCATTGGCCCCTCCCTGCCATCCCCACAGACACATCTTCCTGGGCTTTTCCAAGTGCGGCCGTTATGTTCTCTCCTACACGAGCAGCAGTGGGGACGACGACTTCTCTTTCTACATCTACCACCTGTACTGGTGGGAGTTCAATGTGCACAGCAAGCTCAAGCTGGTAGGGCCAGGCCACCTCCCTTTCTGACCGCATGACCCCACTCTGAGCCTCAAGTTCCATGGCCACAAATTGAAGATAGTGTACTCTCAGGGCCGTTGTCAGGACTCCAAGTGTTAGGTCGAACTGTAGGAAATTGCCATCTTCAGAGCCGAAAGTGGGTAAATGGCAGGATTTCCTATGGTCTGACAGCTCAAGGCAGGAGGGACCCATTAGGTCTGTTAGAACCAAGCAGGCTGCCATGCCTGGTTTAGCCCTGACCTTGACTCTTCAAATGTCCCACCCTGGGAGGTGAGTGCCGTTACCCCAGTTTCCACGTGAGTTCAGAGAGGTGAACCGGTCTTAGGGTGGGTTGGGCTTGGAACCGATGGGTCTGGCTGCGTCCTATCCTAGGCCTGGCCTCCCTGTGTCCCCGACCTGTGGGGAAATTCTTATGAGCCTCCTCAGCGTGTTCTCAGGATGGCCGAGCGGGGTGTGGGGTGAAGGCCGCTTGGGGCTCCCTGGCCTGAGACTGCCGGCAGGTGCAGCCTCAGGTTGGCCCCGGCCCGCTTGGACCCCACCCCCATGAGAACCTGCTGCTCAGGTCCGCCAGGTGCGGCTCTTCCAGGACGAGGAGATCTACAGTGACCTATACCTGACCGTGTGCGAGTGGCCCAGTGACGCCTCCAAGGTCATTGTCTTCGGCTTCAAGTGAGACTTGGGATAGGGTGGTGGGGAGTGGGTGGGGGCGGGCGCCCAGGCCAGGCTCTGAGGCTCCGCCGGCCCCCAGCACCCGCTCAGCCAACGGCATGCTCATGAACATGATGGTGATGAGTGACGAGAACCACCGGGACATCTACATCAGCACCGTGGCCGTGCCGCCGCCGGGCCGCTGCGCCGCCTGCCGGGATGCCAGCCGCGCCCACCCAGGTGAGGGGCTGGGGGCCTGGGGCACCGGGCGGCCTGCTTCCCTGCCCCACGGCCACAGCTGAGCCCGCGTGGCCTGTGTCGCTGCAGGTGACCCGAGTGCGCAGTGCCTGCGGCATGGCTTCATGCTGCACACCAAGTACCAGGTGGTCTACCCCTTCCCCACTTTCCAGCCCGCCTTCCAGCTCAAGAAGGACCAGGTGGTGCTGCTCAACACCAGCTACTCTCTAGTGGCCTGCGCCGTCTCGGTGCACTCGGCAGGTAGGCTCCTGGGTCTGCCGACGGGCCCTGCGTGCGCGCTCCCAGCCATGGGGCCCTGTGACCCGATGACTTGGCCAAGCAGCCCCTTGACATCGGTGCCATCCCTACCCTGCATCACAGATGAGGTGACTGAGACCCTGGAGAGGTGAAGTCGCTTGTTCAGGAAGTGGCAATGTGGGTTCCAAACCCAGCCACCCTGCCCCCCCACCCCCGCCCCAGCATTGCCTACTGGAACTTTCCATGGGGCTAAGAGGGTCCATGTTTGGGGTATCTGCTACAGCTGCCACCAGTAGCCACTTGACAGTGGCTCATGTGACCAAGGAACTGAGTTGTTAAATTTAATTTTAGTGATGTCAAGTTCAAATAGTCCCATGTCCACCATGCAGTGCGTCCTTCTATTCAAAAAGAGAAAGACTGATTAAAAACTTAAGGGAGTGGTTAGGGGATAGAGGGCTGTCTCATGGTTTTGGCTGTTGCTGACATGGGGCTGGGGGCAGGGGGCTCCTGCTCTCCCAGGGCCTTATGGCAACAGAGGATGCTTGTGGCCCAGCAGCAGCCCTGCGCCCAAGTGTGTCCGAGGCTTTAGTGGCAGAAGCTGGGGCCCGCCTGGCATTTGGGAAGGTAGGACTGGGTGGTTACCTCCCCCGATCAGCAGGGAGTGCCCCAGCATGCCTATCTGTGGAGAGTGTGCGTTAAAGACATGTTCATGTGCAAAAGAAACACAAGGAGATCTGTAACCTGTTACTGATGCCGTTTATATATGAGTTTAGAATGTGTTCCAGTTATGCCAGAATCCAGTCCAATAAAGATGACCCCTGGGACTTCCCCAGGGGTCCAGTGGTTAGGAGTCCACATTTTCAGTGCGAGGGCCCAGGTTCAGTCCCTGGTTGGGGAGGACCTAAGATCCTGCAGACTGAGTAGCATGGCCAAAAAAAGATATCAACTACCTGCGTTTAAAATGATTGCCCCTTGGGGAGGGAGGGGAATGGACATGAGAAGAGGATCCTATATATACGCTTGTGTGTGTGCCTAGTTGCTTAAGTCACGTACAACTATGACCCCATGGACTGTAGCCTGCCAGGCTCCTCTCTCCATGGGGATTCTCCAGGCAAGGATACTGGAGTGGGTTGCCATTTCCTCCTCGAGGGGATCTTCCCAACCCAGGGATTGAACCTGGGTCTCCTGCATTGGCAGGTGGATTCTTTGCCTTTGAGTCACTGGGGAAGCCATGGATGTGTTATATATGTATATATAACTGAGCCCACAGACCAGCAAGGGGCAGTGTGCCTTGTCCTCGAGCTCTTCCAGGGGCCTCCCACCCCTGCCCTGGCCACCTGTACCAGTGTGGGCAAGGCTCTGCTTCTCGCCAAACCGTGATCCCCCAACAAGCTATGCCTGGATGGGGCGGCTGCCCCCACCCTGCTAGCAATGGCTGCACAGGACAGGATGCGGCCGTGTGCTCGGCCCAGGCGGGGGGCACTGTCGGCGGTGTCGACACTCCTCTCACCCTGTTGCTGCTGCTGCTGCTGCTAAGTTGCGTCAGTCGTGTCCGACTCCGTGCGACCCCATAGACGGCAGCCCACCAGGCTCCCCCGTCCCTGGGATTCTCCAGGCAAGAACACTGGAGTGGGTTGCCATTTCCTTCTCCAATGCATGAAAGTGAAAATGAAGTCGCTCAGTCGTGTCTGACTCCTAGCTACCCCATGGACTGCAGCCCACCAGGCTCTTCTGTCTATGGGATTTTCCAGGCAAGAGTACTGGAGTGGGGTGCCATTGCCTTCTCCCCTCTCACCCTAGGAGGGTATTTACACAGAGGTGGGGTTTAACGCAAACATTTTCCACTTGTCTGCCTCCTCTCCGGAAGAAGTGCCACTGCCCTGGCAGACATGAGTGTGTTGGCATACTTGTATTATCTCTCAGTGTGAGCTTGGACAAGTTTCTCTGAGCCTTGGCCCCGAGTCTCTGAACTGAGAGGAGAGCTCCCCTCTACAAGGGCTGCTTACAGGGGGGGCCCAGTGCCTGGTGGTGGTGCTGCTTGGCGGATGCGTTGGGTTCTTCACACTGAGATTCTCCACAGGGAGATCTGGCCCCCAGTCAGGTTAGGGTTAGGGTTAGGTGGAGCCACAGAGAGGCCTGGGATCCAGCCAGGCTGTGCCTGTGCTGGTCTGTTTCAAGTTGAAAAGGACAGAAGACAGTGTGGTAAACCGTCAGGCCTCTGTGGCTTATTTATTTGACTGTGCTGGGTCTCACTGCTATGCAGGCTTCTCTCTAGTTGCAGAGAGCGGGCACTGCTCTCTAGTTGTGGTGCGTGGGCTTCTCATTGGGTGGCTTCTCTTGTTGTAGAGCAGAGCCTCCAGTTGTGCGGGCTTCAGCAGTTGTGGCTCAAGAGCACAGATTCAGTCGTGGCGCGCAGCCTTAGTCACTCCTGGGCATGTGGGATCGTCTCAGATCAGAGATCGAACCCATGTCTCCTGCATTGGCAGGCGGATTCTTTACCACTAAGCCACCACGGGAGCCCTTATGTAGCTTTTATCTTCTGTCATCATAACTCAGCTCCCCGATTCAGTTCAGTTCAGTTGTTCAATCATGTCTTACTCTTTGTGACTCCATGGACTGCAGCACGCCAGGCTTCCCTGTCCATCACCACCTCCCAGAGTTTGCTCAAACTCATGTCTGTCGAGTCGGTGATGCCGTCCAACCATCTCATTCTCTGTCATTCTCTTCTTTTTCTGCCTTCAGTCTTTCCCAGCATCAGGGTCTTTTCTAATGAGTCAGTTTTTCGAATCAGGTGGCCACAGTATTGGAGTTTCAGCTTCAGCGTCAGTCCTTCCAATGAATATTCAGGACTGATTTCCTTTAGGATTGACTGGTTTGATCTCCTTGCAGTCCAAGGGACTCTTAAGAGTCTTCTCTAGCACCACAGATCAAAATCTTCAATTTTTCGGCGTTTAGCTTTCTTTATGGTCCAACTCTCACATCCATACATGACTGCTGTTATCCATACATGTCAGCTCCCAAGGGCAGGGAATTTTGTCTTGTTCACTCCTATGTCCTCAGTATGGGGCATACAGCAGATGCTTAAGAGGAAGGTTTGAATGAACATGTGTGTGTGTGAGGCCTTTTTCTGTTTTGGTTGGTTTGGACTGATCTCAGCATATGTAAGTCTTCCAGGAGGGCCTCCTCTTGGATTTCTAAGATCCACGCCACCACCCCTCCCACCACCCAGGGTAATGAGGGAGGTCAGGAAAGCGTTGACTTAAACTCACCTATTGACCTCTTCTATCTCCTTCACTTTTTATTTGTGTGTTCCAGGAGATAGCAGCTTCTGCCAGATCCTGTACGACCACACCACCTACCCCCCAGCCCCTCCCAGCCCCCCTGGACCCCAGAGCCCAGAGCTGCCCCCTGTTCTCCCCAGCCTCTGCCCTGAAGCGGCCCCAGCCTGGCCCTCTGGGCCCCCCGATCCCTCGCCTGCCATTGCCAAAGCCAAGGAGTTTGTGGCTGACATCTTCCGCCGGGCCAAAGAGGCCAAGGGTGGGACCTCGGAGGAAGTCCGGCCACCTCCCTGCCCAGGGCCCTCAGGCAGCCGCTGCCGCCTGCCCTCTGAGCCTCTTGGCCCAGGTGGGGAGGCGGTGCCCCGGGACAGCCCCCCTGCAGCAGAGGCGCCCGCCCCAGAGCCTGGATACGTCAACTACACCAAGCTCTATTACGTGCTGGGGTCCGGTGAGGGGACGGAGCCAGAGGATGGTGAGTGGGGAGCCCCTCTGTTGGGCAGGGCCCCAAGCATGGGAGGCTGGCCTTGAGAGCCTCCAGGCCTCCCACCGCCATCCCTACCACCTTGTCCTGCCCCCTTAGAGTTCGAGGATGACAAGATCTCCCTGCCCTTCGTGGTGACCGATCTCCGCGGTCGCAACCTGCGGCCCATGCGGGAGCAGGCCGTTGTCCAGGTGGGTGTGGGTGGTGGGGAGGCCAAGGGGCAGCTCCTGGGGCACCTCCTGGGATGGCGGTGGGCACAGTTCTCCCCCTGCCCTTGTCCACAGGGTCAGTACCTGACAGTTGAGCAGCTTACACTGGACTTCGAGTATGTCATCAACGAGGTGATCCGCCACGACGCCACTTGGGGTCACCAGTTCTGTTCCTTTAGCGACTATGACATTGTCATCCTGGAGGTGGGTCCAGGTGTCAGGCAGGGCGGTCCAGGGCCTCCCTGGTCTTGGTGGCACTCTCAGTAGCTGTCACTGTCCACCCTCCGCTCCCCAGGTCTGCCCAGAGACCAACCAGGTCCTCATCAACATTGGCTTGCTGCTCCTGGCGTTCCCATCCCCCACCGAGGAAGGCCAGCTCCGGTGAGTGGGCAAGGACCCACCTTCACCCTTGCCCAGCAGGGCTTGCGCTCATGATAGCTCAGTGCGGGCAGGTAGCATATGATAAAACTCCCCTTGGCTCCCCAAAGCTTGGATAGGCTATTCCATTATTGCTCCAAAGATAAAAGCGCCTTGGGGTAGCCTGGGTTCCAGCTCAGGCACCCTGTAGTCCCCCACTTTCTCTTGTGCTCACCAGCTTTCCCTCCCATAGACCAAAGACCTACCACACCAGTCTCAAGGTGGCATGGGACCTCAACACGGGCATCTTTGTGACAGTCAGCGTGGGCGACCTCACTGAGGTCAAAGGGCAGACCAGGTGAGGCAGGATCGAGGCGGGGCAGGGCTGGGTTGGGCCCAGGGCTGGGAGTTGCTCATACCCTCTTCCTCAGCGGCAGCGTCTGGAGCTCGTATCGCAAGAGCTGTGTGGACATGGTTATGAAGTGGTTGGTGCCTGAGAGCAGCGGCCGATACGTCAACAGGATGACCAACGAGGCTCTGCACAAAGGTGGGGCACTGACCTGACGACAGTTCGGGACTGGGGTCCTGATCCTGGGGCTGGGCGGAGCCTGGAGCGGGCGCTAATTGCTAAATGTTGCTGAATGAAGGAGCTCGTTGGCTGAGCAGTGGCATGTGGGGTGAAGGTGAGGACAGCCCAGGCCAGAGCCAGGGGGCCAGCTCAGATGTGGCACCTGACGGCCCCCCAACCATTCATTCATTCAGCAGACATTAATTGAATGGCTGCAGGCCCGAGGCAGAGATAACTTGCACCTGCCTTGCTAGAGCCTTCTGGGCCGCCATCAGGTCAGGTAAAGAGAGAAGCCTCTCCTGCAGACTGGGCCGGCTAGAGGTTCCAAGGCCTTGTCCCCACATTCCACTGCAGGGTGCTCACTGAAAGTTCTGGCAGACAGCGAGCGATACACGTGGATTGTGCTGTGAGAGCCCGGCCGCCCTGGACACTGACTCCAACTACCTCCGTGGCCTGGGAGCTGGCTGCCTTCCTGGTAGCCGCCGGCCGGCCGGCCGACCAACCAACCGACCAACCGATGACCGGCACTAGTGTTAGGCTCCGGGAAGGGGGCTGGGCCGGGCAGCCCCTGGTGGCCTGAGAGTCTGGACGCTTCTTATTTATGCCTATTTAAGTGGGGAGGGGCAGAGGGAAGAGAGCCCCCTGCCCCACCTGCCTTGAGCACCCGCCTTCACCCTAAGCTGGGCGCGGGCCCTCGTTCCTCGAGAGTTCGCCCCTTTCCTCAGCTACAGGTGTGGACAAGGCCCCCCACACAGCCCAGGGAGGCCAGATGGATCCCAGACCCCTGCCCCGACCACCCTCCGTTGCCCCTACCTGAGGTGGAGAACCTAGTGGCCGTCACACCGCCCCCTTCCGGCCCTGTTGTTCCTCTTCACATAATAAATGTTTTATTTCTGAACCTCACCAGTTCCCTTCACTGCTTGCTACTCATGAGCTTGGGGCCCAGCTGGCCCCCCTCCAGCCCCCAGGCTCCCACCAAAGCCCGGCAAGTCAGCAGTAGCCAAATATGACAGTGGAATTTATTGTGTTTTAAGAAAGACTACAAAAAGATAGAAAACAGCTCGGCACACTAGACTACCACACGCGTGGACACTTTCACCGCCAGGAGAAGGGAGGCCCAGAGGAGTGGGAGAGGGAGTGGGCAAACCACTCCCAAAAGCTGTAGCACGCGGAGCACACAAAATAGTGATTTTTATACAATAGGTCAGGTTCTTTTTTTTTTTTTCTTTTTTCGCTTTTTGCCATAAACATCTATCTCACAGGTTGAAAACACTGAGAAAACCGGAACAGATAAGGCCATGATGGTTGGAAAAAAACCCAACAAGTTACCGACTCCGCTCACAAATCGCACAATAGTCATGTGGGGGTTGGGAGGGGGCAGAGGTCCCACACACGGAGGAGAAGCACGGTCTCCAGGAGCGGAGGTGGGGGTCGAGTAGGAGCGTGGAGATTCCATTACAAACCAGCGGCAAGGGTGCCTGGGGGCTTGGGTACGAGCAGGCGGAGCACCCAGCCCCGGCTGGGGCAGGCGTGGCACTTCCGGGCCCGCTGCCTGCAGCAGGCCCCTCCGGGCTCATCGCCCGGCCCAGCCTGCTGCTCTTTGGAAGCCAGAGATGGTGCCCCTTCTGCCCTCCCCCTCTGTCCAGGCTGGGCACTGCCCCCCTCTGGGGCTGTGGGGCACGGGAGGGTCCAGCACTGGAGAAGATGCGACACCCACGGCTTTAATTGCACTTATACCAAGGAGGGGGAAGCAGTGGGGTTACTGAGGGAGGGGTCCCGGGGCTGCTGCTGCCGACAGTGGTGGGTCCCCAGGTGATGCCCACCTGCGCCCACCCGGGGCTCAGGGCTGGGCCCAGGACAGGCTGTGCAAAGCCAGCGAGCTGAATAAGTTAACAGTTCTGCAAGGTAGGGGGCCTGCCTGCCTGCCCCCTGGGGTGGTGGGGGTGGGGCTGGGGGAGGGAGGGAGATGATGCAGCCTTTGGGGCCAAGGGGCCAAGCTGGCTGCCCCAGGGGGCACCTGGGCACTGCGGCGGGTTCCTTAAGGCACGTCTTTTGTGTCAGAGTTTGCAGCTGCGGCTCCGCCCGGCCCTGTGATTGTGCGGGCCCCATGGTGGGGGGTGGGTACCCCCTAGCCTTCCCTGTCTTGGAGGCCCCTCCTGGCCCTGGCCAAAGCTGGAGCGGTGACAGCGAAGCCACAGAAGCTGTGAGGGACCCTGGCGAGGAGGGGCAGCGGGGGAGGGCGGGTGGGGCGGGGAAGGCCGCGGGCTTAGCTGGAGGGCAGTGCCTGCACGAAGAGGCCGCGCGCGTCTGTCCGCGCCAGCTTGGCCGGTGGCTCCAGAGCCTCGGGGCCCAGCGCAGGCGACTCGCCGCCAGCCGCGAGCGAGATGTCCTGCGGCAGCTCATCCTCGCTGTCCTCTTCTTCCTCCTCCTCCTCGTCTGGAGTACACGGACCGGGGCCTGGCTCAGCGCGGGGCGGCCGCGCCACCAGGCCCCTACGCGGTGCCCCAACTGGCGCCTCCTCCATCCCAGCCCCCCTGTACCGACCTCCAAACTCAGGTCCTGGCTTTACCTACCTTTGTCCGGGTCCAGGGGGTTCAGAGAGGTGGCCAGATTGGCGAACTGGAAGGTGGGGAGAGAAAAGGGGTGAGGGTCCTGCCCAGGGGCGCCCCGCCCCGTGCCCTCAGCGTCCCGCTGCGCGCACCTCGCCCATGACGGCGATGGGGGTCTCGCCCTTAGCCTGGGCCACACGATGTTCGATCAGGTAGTACATGTACTCATCGTAGAGCAGCCTGATGAGATGGAAGGAGCCGAAGCTGGCGGCGCTGCGCAGGGTCAGGTCCCGGATCACCATGGAGCTGGAGGCGGCGACAGACAGGAGACCCTCAGGCCCAGACCCACCTCTCGCCCCACTTCCCTGCCATGAGAACCAGGCTTGAGCAAACGCAGCTACCACCACCCAGCCCCGTACAAGTTTCCCCGGGGTGTCCATCAGAGAAGGGCAGGGCCCTAGACCCATCCACCACCAGCAGAGTCCTGCTACTGCTAAGTCACTTCAGTCGTGTTCGACCCTGTGCGACCCCATAGACGGCAACCCACCAGGCTCCCCCGTCCCTGGGATTCTCCAGGCAAGAACACTGGAGTGGGTTGCCATTTCCTTCTCCAATGCATGAAAGTGAAAGGTGAAAGTGAAGGCGCTCAGTCGTGTCCGACTCTTAGCGACCCCATGGACTGCAGCCTACCAGGCTCCTCCGTCCATGGGATTCTCCAGGCAAGAGTACTGGAGTGGGGTGCCATTCCCTTCTCCTGGCCTTCTTAAAAGGTATCCAGTCCCTCAGGGAGGCGGGACTTTCTCTGGCCGCACTCTGAAGGAGATGGTCCTCGTCTAGCCCCACCCTCCTCGAAGAGGCGGGGCCTTTTCTTGCCCCCTTTTGCCCTGCTGCAAAGCGAGCGCCTCCCGCCCAGCTGGGGCGCACCTGTAGAACGACCACTTGAGGAGGAAGAGCTTGGCGGCTTTGGGGAAGCCGGTGCTGCCCTGGTAGGGCTTGAGCACCTGGCTCACGACGCCATCCAGCCAGGCCGCCCACTGCTCCAGTGAGTTCTGCTGCTGCAGCGTCACTTTGAAGTCCTGCTCCAGCCGCTGCACCACGCGGTCCTCGCAGCGGCACACCCATGAGGCCTGCTCCTGGGACAGAGCAGGAAGGCGGGCGCCCGCGACTCAGCTGCCGCCCCGGGGGCCCGCCCCGCCGGGCTACCCCAAGTTCGTCACCTGCCCTACCGGCGCTCACCTGCACGTTGGCGAAGTCCACGCGGTTGAGATCGCTCAACATCTGGTTGATCTGCGCAGTGTTCTGCAGCACAGCGCGTGCCGCCTGTGCCAAGTGGTTGAGCGATGTGTAGCGACGCAGGGTCTGCGCGAAGGCGCCGGCCGCTGCCACCTGTGGGGCCCCGGGCTTGTGGCTTTCTTGGAATTCACCCTTGCCCCCGCCCACTCAGGTCCCTTCCCCCACCCACTGTGACCTCTCTGAGCCTTTTTCTTTCTCCGAAAAGGGAGAAAAAACCTTGTTGCTTTTGTTGGGAGATTAAAGGGTCAGGATTTGTAAACTTTGGGTCATCAGCCACACAAATAATGTGTCCAAAAAAAAAAAATTAATGTATCTGAACACTATTATTTTTAATCAAAGCATATAAGAAGATCTGGGAGGGCACAGCCCAGAAAGGGCGCCGCTTCCATAACCTTCTGCTTCATTCTGTTTGATTATTCCCTTGAATGTCAACTCCGGGAGGGCTGGAGTTTTGTCCATCTTGGTCACTGCTGTGCTCCCAGAACTTAGAACCAGGCCGAGCACACAGCAGGTGCTCAATAAATGTGTGTATAATAAATGAATGAATACATAAGTCTTGCCAGTTCCGAAGGACTCCCCCTGGATCCAGTTTCTAGTTTCTCCACAGACCAAGCCCAGCTCTCTGGTCCAGCAGACCCCGGGGGTCATTCTTCTGACATCCAGTCTTGTGAGCATTTTCAGGACTTTAACAACTTTTTTTTCTTTCTTTTTTCCTTTTGCTCAAGAGCAAGCCCATTCCATCTATTTCCAAATATCTTGGTAGTTAGTGGATGTGTGGCACTGATGGAGAGGGCCATTATTCTGTTTCCTTATAGGTATCTTTTTTTTTTTAACATTTTATCTCTTTCTGAACATCTAAAGCACTTTCTGCTGAAGCTCTCTGAAGAGAACTACCTCAAGTTTGCGTTTGGTTTTTATTTTAAGATGATGTGTTGCATACAGAAATACCACAAGTGGGTTGTGTCAGAAGTGGGCACCTGAGGAAGCTGGCTCATGAAGACAACACCCACAGCTCACTCTGAGGGGACAAACACGGGGACGCATCTTATTGCCTTGGACAGGCAGAGGAGGCCGAGGCCCCCAGCGCCCCCAACCCGGAGGGAGGACCCAAAGCTGTGGGCCCGAGCTGGCCCCTCCGCCCCCACCTCACACCCTCACCTTCACCCGCAGCATCTCCTCAGGGATGTTCACCATGGCGTGGGTGAGCCAGCTCTCCAGGCTCTTGGCAAAGTTCCGGATCGCTTGGGTCAAGGCACCTGGGGGCGGCAGGGGGCTGGTGGGGACTCGGCGGGGGAGTGGGGCACGGGGAGTGGGGGCGGGGCGGGGCAGGCACTCACTGGGGATGGGCCGCAGCACGTCGGGGATGAGGATTTCCACCAGGCCCTGGTACAGCACGTTGTCACAGTGCTTGGTCCACTGCAGCACGGGCTCGAACTTGGAGAGGAGCACCAGGCTGGCCTTAGGCAGCCGCTTCTCAGCCTCATCGTGCCTGTGGGCACCCACCCGGCCCGCGGCGTTACGAGGCTGTTCCACAGTCCTGCACCCAGGGTCAGAAGGGCACAGCACCCTCACCCACCCTGGGCTCGGGCAGGTACCCTCTGCATCCTGAAGACCCCCGGGGTCAGGCTGATACAGGCCTCACTGCCCCCAGGGTCAGAGAGGGATCTCAACATCTTGTACATGGGGACCCAGGCACCTAGCCACTGCAGGGAGGAAATGGCTCGGTGGGGCCCGCCATCCCACACACAGAGCATCAGATTGGTCCCCAGGCACACTCTGGAGGCGGGTTCAGAAGGCCACAGGGGCCCCACAAACTGTGGGGATCAGAGAGGAGCCCCCCGCCCCTGCATGGTCTGGCCACCCCAGCCTTGAGGTCAGACTCGCAGGTGTACAACTTCCTCCCTTCCTCCCCCCCGGGGCACTCACACAGCCAGCGGAGGCGCCTCGCTGGGCTGGCTCAGGTTGTACCTCCAGAAGGTTTTCCAGAGCGTTTCCACCAGTGTGAACTGCAGGTTCACCATGACATCGACGATGGCCTGTTGGGGAGGCCAGATGCTCGAGGGGGTCGGGGGGCAGCATGGTGCCCCTCACCCCTGCCCACTGCCCAGGTGCCCTACCTCACAGTGTTCCCGGTATAGGACCTGGAAGGCCTTGATGTCCCCAGGTCCGATGCCCTCGGGCAGCACTTTGCCCTGGAGATCCAGCTCTGAGAAGTCAGGGAGGCTTCTTGAGGCATCTGGAGGGCAGAGAAGAAACCGTGAGCCCCTTCCAGTCCCACCTACCCACCCCTTTCAGCCTCATCCTGGGATCCTGTTAAGTTGGCACCACTTGGCTACCAAGCTCCCCCATGACCAGTTGGGGTGATGAGGTTCAGGGAGGGCAAGTGAACCATCTGCTGGCTCTCTGGGGGCTGCACAGCCTGCCCTGGGCCCCACCCCAGTCCAGGGAGCCCTCACCCAGAAACTGCTGGTACTGCTGGACCTGGGCGCTGATGTCCGAGAGCCCAGTGGCCTGCTGTGGCCCCACGGCCACGCCGTTGGTCATGCCCTCCATCTTCTGGATGGGTTTCAGCCTGGAGAAGGGATGGGTGGGCAATGGGATGGGCAGTTAGGCCGCCACGTCCTTCCCTGCCTGCCAGCACCCAGCCAGCCCCGCCTTCCTACCTCTGTTTTTGGGAGAAGGGTTGGCCCCGCATGGCCATGTGCTGCTGGTCCTCCATCAGCCGCAGCAGGGGCGAGCTGGCCTTGATGCGCAGGCCATAGTAGTGGTACTTGGAGTTGCCCCTGGGAGGGAGGCAGAGGGTGAGGGCTGGGCTGGGGGTAGCCCCTGATTATCCACTGGGAACTTTACATCGAACCCACCTCCTCTCTGCTAGGGGGCCAAACAGAGCCCCGGGGGTAAGACCCATGTTCCACAGAGCTGGGGGTGCTGGGCTGGGGAAGCCATGGGGCCTATGGGGGCCAGGAGAGGCCCCCACCCGCAGACTGAGCTCTGTGAAGATAGGACCAAAGTCGGGGGCAGGCACTTAGCAAGTCTTTGCTGACTACTAGTCATAACAATTTGCCAGGCACTGTTCTGAGCACTGAGCACATGCGAAGGCACGTGTTTCTCATCTCTACCCTATGAAGGGTACTCCTAGCATCCTAGCCTGATAGCTGAGGAAACGGAGGCACAGAGAGACGAGGGACTCTGCCCAAGATTCTACATGCATGCCTGCCTGAATGAGGTGACACTCAGGCCTGAACTGGGAGCTGGAACCAAGAGAAGAGCAGGGCTTAGCCCAGAAAGGTGTGGGGGATCACAAAGGAGAGGCAGAGAAGGGTGGGCTCACGGGAGGGCTCCTTGCTCCTTCCTCTGTGAATTCACTGACTCACAGGCCGTGATTAAGCAATGACTGTGTGCAGCCCCCACACTCTCAAGGGGTGTGCATTTCAGCATCAGAAGACAGATCAGAAATGAGAAGTAACATGAAAGGCATCCTGGATGGGTGCTCAGGAGAAAAACTAGGTGAGATGGATGCCAAGGAGGTAGGGGAAAGCTGAAGTTTTAGTTAGGAGGGCCAGGGGATATTTGAGTCAGCAGACGGAGAAAGGCACAGAGTGCCAAGGCCCTGGGGCAGGAGCATGTGAGCGTCAGAGGAACTGAGACGAGGCCATTGGGGCTGGAGAGGAGTGAAGGGACAAGGGGAGCAGAGGACCTTGAAACTTAGGGTGAGGGCGGGCCTTACAGCCACTGGGGGCTGTCAGGGGCAGGTGGCCCCACCTGGTGCCCAGCCTGCGGGTACGCAGGCCCATGAAGACAGAGCGGATGAGCTTGCCGAAGGACGCGGCGTTGACGGGCTCCAGCTTCTGTTCCTGGCAGTGCAGCAGGTAGTGGCAGTACAGGGTGCTCCGCGGCAGGCTCACGCCCTCGGCCGTCTCATAGTTTTCCAGGAGCCACTGGACCTGGGGCCCGAGGGCCACGGAAGAATCAGAAGAATGCTAAGAATGGCTTCCATTTCTCAAGTGCTCGTCGCTAAGCGCTCTATTTATTTCCCATTGTGATCTTGACAACCATGCTGGCGAGGGTGTCATGTCACCCTTGCCCATGGGAACTAAATCCAGCAGAACTCTCTAGAACTGCGCTGTCCCAGGCCATCACCACTAGCTGCGGAGAGCTGTTACATGAATGTAGGCGGAATGGAAAATGCCAGTGTCAAAAGGTCACGTCAAGTATGAGTCCATCCACAGAACATTCTCGAAATGACAGTGTTAGAGAAATGGGGAACAGATTCATGATGGCCAGGGGTCAGGAATGCTGGAAGGGAGGAGGGTAAGGGAGACTTTAAAAGGGTAGCACCAGGGAGATCTTTGCGGGGACAGGACAGTTCTGCATTCTGAGTTTGATGGTGGTTTCCCAAATCTACCCATGTTATAAAAAGACACAGAAGTAGATACCCCCATATAAGACCAATTGTCAGTTTCCGAGTTAGATACTGTACTACAGATACATAAATTGTAACGAGTGGGGTAACTTAGGTGGGGGGTCCACAGGGATCTCTGCAGCTTCTGTGACCATAATTCTTTCAAGATCATTTTTTCTAAAAAACAACTCAGCGACTTCCCTGGAGTCCAATGGTTAAGGATCCACCTGCCAATGCAGGGGACACGGGTCCGATCCCTGTTCTGGGAAGATCCCATGTGCCATGAGGCAACCAAGCCCGTGCACCACAACTACTGAAGCCCGCACGCTCTAGAGTTCATGCTCCGCAACAAGAGAAGCCAGCGAGGTCAGAAGTCTGTGCCCCGCAACGACACAGACTGGGCACAAGTCCAAGCACAGTAACGAAGACCCAGTACAGCCAAAAGTAAATCATTTTTTAAAATTCTAAAATAAAAAAATAACAACAATTCTGTTTCTAGGACTATGAAACTCACATTTCCAGCACTCAATAGCCTCATGTGTCCCGAGGCCTGTACACTAGGCAGCAAGCAAAGAACATATCCATCACTGGAGGATGTTCTATCAGACAGCATGGGTCTAGGGGAACACATTTTCAGAACCCACTCGGGAGTCATGAAGTCAGTTATGGGGGTCATGACCAGCATTAAAAAATTCAGACTAGAAGCCAGGCTTCCTGGGTGCATGAGGGATGTTCTGTCTTCTGAGAAAGCTTCGGTCTTGGTAATGATGTCCACAATGGGTGGCCGTGGGAGAGGGCGGGAGTTAAACATGACGGGAAGCCATCGCTCAGACCTCAAGCTCCTGGAGGACAAGGACCATGCCGGGACACCCCACCACAGTCACAGAGCTGATGACAAGCCCCATCAGGATTAGGCCCTAGGGCTGTTCCACAGAGCTGCTCTGGGCACAGGAAGGTTATCTCACTGCCTTTCTGGACAGACACAGATCCTTGCTTCGGGTAGCTCCTGGCATGGTGGTGCCTGCATTTCTCACCCCATGCTATCTATCTGCCATCGCCAGACTATCAGATTCGATGACACTTCCTTGGGTAATAGCTCCAAGAGCTTCAGGCGTATT
The DNA here is from genome assembly GCF_002263795.3 of Bos taurus. Classification (NCBI taxonomy): domain Eukaryota; kingdom Metazoa; phylum Chordata; class Mammalia; order Artiodactyla; family Bovidae; genus Bos; species Bos taurus. The sequence goes on along the minus strand of NC_037334.1, from coordinate 11,717,589 downwards.
AGCTGAGGCCCAGAGAGGCTGAGGAGGTTCCCTGAGGCCACAGAGTGAGGAGTCAACCCCAGGACCTCTTCACCTGAGTGCCCTGGCACCAGGCTACCCAGACTCCTGGGGACGGTGGCTGGCACCCATCGCCTGCTGCCCCTGCCCAGAGCCCCCCCGCAACCCCTGTCTCCTTTGGGGCTGGGTGGGCACTTACGGTGGCTGGTGAGGCACGGGTGGTGTGTGAGTAGGACTGACTGGCACCGCCCAGCATGTAGCCGCCTTGGATCACGTAGGTGCCTGCTCCGCCGCCGCTGCCGCCGCCGCCGCCACCACCCCCACCCCCACCACCCCCGCCGCTGCTGCTGCTGCCGCTGCCGCTGCCGCTGCTGCTGCTGGCTCCACTCCCACTGCTGGTGGAGCTGGCGACAACCTGGCTTCCAGACACGTACATGGGCACGGAGCCGCTGCTGGCCACCGCCTGGGAAGTGGCCGGGGTGCTGACCTGGGCAGCCGTGCCCGCGGCCTCGTAGTAGCTGGTGCCTGCCGTCTGCGGGTACAGTGGCGTCTCAGAGTAGGAGTAGGTGCTGGAGCGGCTACAAAAGAAGTAGAGGGCAGGAGACAGGGGATAAGAGCTGGGTGGCCCAGGGGCATAATGAGGGGGGCCCTGCAGTGGAGGGGGGAAGGGGGAGCAGGGCAGCAACAGCCCCATGCACTGCACACCCCCCAGTGCCTGATGGGCAATTCTTCACTGAATCCTCAAAACAGTCCTGTGACTTGGGAGTCCCCGCTTCAGCCGTGAGGAACTGAGACTGGAAGAGCTGAGTAACTTGCAACGGGCTAAACACTTCAGTCACTCAGAAAACAAACTATTGAGAGAATTCCCTGGCAGTCTAGGGGTTAGGACTCCTCGCTCCCACTGCTGGGGGGCCTGGTCGGGGAACTCAAATTGCTCAAGCCTGGTGGTGCAGCCAAAAAAAAAGACCAACAACTACTGAAGGCCTGCTTGGGCAGTGTTCTAGGTACGCTGGACCCAACAGTGGACACGAGAGAAAAGGCCCCACCCTGGGGTCTGGGGGAGGTTAACGTCCTAGCAAGGGAGCCAGAGGAGAAGCCAAGTGCAAAGGTAAATTGAGGGCACTTTGGAAGGTGGCACATGTCAAGGGACACGAGGTGCAGGAAGTGGGTGGGGAAAAGTGAGAGCTCTACTTCTAAATCCATTGGCTGCCACCATGAGGGGCTGGTCAGCGACGACTATTAAGGCGCACATATGTTTCGCTTTGACCCAGCGACCCATCCCGCCCTGGAGAGGTCTCCAACTATTCGGTCACATGAACTCAAGGCTGCAAATCGTAGCAAGAATAACATGGATGGTTGGGGGTGGGGGGTGGGGTCTATCTTTACTGGGATGTCAAGTTAAAAGCTGATGATTTCCTATGTGGGGGTGAGAGAGGAGGAGGAAGGTCTTGAGGTCCCACCAAAGAACAAGGTCCAGTATGTTCCATTAGGTGAACAAAAGAGGCAGGGAGGGGTATGGATGATACTTCGGGAAGAAGGGAGAGATCGCATGGCATTTCATTATCTGTATCTGCTATTCGTTGGGGTGAAGGGTGTGTGGACAGGGGCAGCCACTTCACTAAACATGGTTGGGTACAGGTTTGATTTTTGAGCCCTCTCAATCCCCTGGAGAAGGAAATGGCAACCCACTCCAGCATTTTTGCCTGGAGAATCCCATAGACAGAGGAGCCTGGTGAGCTACAGTCTGCGAGGTCGCAATAAGACAGATACAACTGAAGCAACTTGGCTCACACGCACAATGTATTAGGCGTTTGAAAACATAAGCTGGGCTTCCCTGGTGGCTCAGTGTGTCAAGAATCTGCCTGCCAATACAGGAGACATGGGTTTGATGCCTGGTCTGGGAAGATCCCACACGCTGTGGAGCAACTAAGCCCATGTACCACAACTACTGAGCCTGTGCCCTGGAGCTCAGGAGCTCCAACTACTGAAGGCTGGGAGCTCTAAAGTCCGTGCTCCACAACGAGAGAAGCCACTGCAATGAGAAGCCTGTGCATCGCAACTAGAGTAGCCCCCGCGTGGCACAGCTAGAGTAAGCCCACGCAGCACTGAAGACCCAGCGCAACCAAAAATAAAGAAATAAAATAAAAGTAATTATAAAAAACATAAGCTAAAATGTTAAAATCCAGAAAGGAGGGAGGCCCGTCAGGAGTGTCCTTGGCCCAGAAGGTGCTGAAGGATGCCGGGGAGCGGAGTCCTACGGGCCTCCCAGAGCAGCAAGGAGAGCAACTGGGGTGGTGGTGGGAGTGTGGTCACTCCTGGTGTACAGCATCATCCATCAGACCCCAGGATGCAGCTCTTGTTCACTGTGTCCTGGTTCACACACCTACATAGTCCACATCATGGCACGAGTGACTCCAGAAGTGTGTGACCTGAGCCAGTACTGCTAAGTGCCCCTGCCACCCCCTTTGGCAGGAACCAAAACCAGCCCAGCACCCTACCTGCAACACTGTGCTCTCAGAAAATGTTGCTATGGCAACTGTTTGCCAAATGACTACCAGAATGAATGTGTGTATCTACCTCGACCACCTGATACAAAGAGCCAACTCACTGGAAAAAAAACCCTGATGCTGGGAAAGATTGAGGGCAGGAGGATAAGGGGATAACAGAGATTAAGATGGTTAGATAGCATCACTGACTCAGTGGACATGAGTTTGAGCAAACTCCGTAAGACAGTGAAGGACAGGGAAGCCTGATGTGCTGCAGTTCATGGGTTCACAAAGAGTCAGACACGACTTAGCGACTGAACGACAACAACTGGACACAGGCTAAACAAGGCCATGGATAGAAGCCCAGGGGGTGTGGCTTTAGTCAGAGCAGGAATCCAGACCAGCAAAGGGCTGGAAAGGTGGAAATGACCCACTGTGAGGGAGAGATAGAAGATATGGTGCCCTCAAGAAAGTCATACAGCAGAAGAATCTGATGGTAACAGCGGAGTTACTGTGTGATCACTCACACACTATAGTCACGGAGGGAAGAATTGAAACAGAAGCCAATGACAGACCAGGGAGAGGCAGAAGAGCCCTTGGGGGCCCTCGGGAGCTAGGCTCCTCTCTGGAATGTCCTCGGTGGCCCCCGCCAGCACTGGTCACCTGCACAGATGAGAGCCAGGCAGTGCGGGAAATAAATCAACAGAACCATGAGGTCGCTGGATGCTGTAGACCATGACTCAGGGGCCGGGGCCCCACACCCACAGGATCAGGACCCAGGGATCAAGTCATTCCATGAGCTAATCCACCCCCAGTGTCATGCCCACAGGGATAGGTGGTTGGGACGTGAGAAAGACATCAGGCAAATGCAAAGAAAGTCAGTGAAACTTCTCAAAACTCAAATAATTCATGTGTCCATGGGATTCTCCAGGCAAGAATACTGGAGTGGATTGTCATGCCCTTCTCCAGCAGATCTTCCCAACCCGGGGATCAAACCCGCGTCTCCTGCCTTGGCAGGCAGGTTCTTTAGCACTAGCGCCCCCTGGGAAGCTGAACGGACAACTAGAATAACTCTAAGTCCTGGAATTATTACTGTGAAGAAGGGGAGACAGAAGGTGGTGGTGTGTGGAGGATCCCCAGCAAGGAGCCAGAGCCGAGGTTAGGGCAGGCCTGGGGCTGACATATGCCTGATATGGCAGGTACTAAGGCAGAGCCATGTACAGCAGCAGAGAGTGGAAGTCGTCTACGTGCTAGCTGGGGGTGACTGGCCATATGACATTCATGCTGTGACTGAGCAGTGGAGTTACACACGGTGATTAAAGAGAATAACTGAGACCCACATGGAGAGCTCCAAGCTATGTGGCAGGGGAAGAAACAGGGGACAGAACACACTGCCTCTATTTCTCAACACACAAAGCAGGTAATTTCTATTCTCAGAGTTTCTCAGGGAGGAAACAAAGAAATGGGGCGCAGCATCTCCTCTGGGGCAGGCTTGGGGATCAGGAGTAAAGATTTCTTCTTCACTGTTTAACGTTCCCTACTCATTAAAAATTTTATCTTGTAAAATTAAACTTTTTTTCCTTTTTTGCAATTTCTTTTCGGACCATGTCTTGTGACGTGTCAGATCTTAGTTCCCTGATCAGGGATCGAACCTGCGCCCCTGGCATCGGAAGCGCAGTCTCAACCACTGGACTGCCAGGGAAGTCCATGTTTTTTTGTTTTTTTGCAAAGAACCAGAGCCCCCTCCCTGACTCCAAAGCCTGACGCAATGCTGGAACGCCTTTCCCAACATGCCAGGGTCCCTTCTGCTTCACTGTTATCACCTGTTTTCACCTTGAAGGCTAGCTGGTCTGCTGGAGACTGGGGCTTCAAGTTCTGGGAAGGGATCCTGAGCAGACCCATGCTCCTCCTCCTGTCCCTTCCCCCACCCCCGCCCCACTCACATGGCACTCGCCGTGTAGCTGGCATCGCCACCCTCCACGTACTGCACTTGGCTGGGGTACACGTGTGAGACCGGCACCTGCTGGAGCTGCTGCACCTGGCATGGGAGGAAGGGGACACAGAGGGTCAGGGGTGGGCTGGCTCCCCACCTCCCTGCTTCTCAAAGTCTGGCAGCTGGCCAAGCTCACGGGGACTCCCAGATCCCCGGCTGGGAGGCTGCACTTAGGGGCTCTCTGAACACCCTGGACAGGGCCAGGGCTGGGAATGAGGCACAGCGGCGTCAGGAAAAGCCAGGCCTCTCTGCTTGAACTGGAGACAGCAAGGGTAGGGTTGAGATGAGGTGGGTGGAGGGGACCCCAGACAGGGTCCTACTGCGGGCATGAAAGCTGAACCCCAGCGGCAGAGCCAAGTTCTGGTACAAGCCTGACGGTTAAGCCGGCCGGAGCCGGGAACTAGCCATGGCTGTAGGAGAGGCGCCTGCATCAGGGAGGGACCCCTGCCTATGGGGGCGGGGCCTAGGTGCACAGGATGCGACGGGCGGAGCCGGGACCAGGGCTGGGGCCCCACTGGTGGGCCAGAATCTGGAACTACTGACAAAGCGGGGCAGGGGCGGGGCCTGAGTTCCCCACCCATCCCCCATCCCAGTCTGTAGGGGCAGAGCCTGGGACCAGGAGCCCGCTTTGGTAGGGCGGGGGGGCGGGTAATCAGAGATGGGTCCCCAGGCTGTTTGGGTGGAGGTGGGGTCTAAAGGGCCTGCGGGGCCGGGCGCGGGCCGGGGCCGGCGGATCCCGCCCCCGCCCGCCCCTCGCACCCCCGCCCGTGCGTCCGCCACCTACTTTGAGGGCCGTGGCGGCCGTGCCGAACACTAGCACCTGGGGGACTCTCTGGATCCTGACCCTCTGGTCGGGGCTGGCTCGGGCCGGCAGCCCGGGTAGTGGCTCGAGGACCACTTTCTGCTGCGGCAGGAGCAGGTGCGGGGGCAGGAAGCCCACCAGCTCCACCCACTGCTCGGCGCCCGGCTCGTAATGGGGCGGCAGCGGCTCGGGGCTGCCTAGCTGCGCGGCCTCCCCGCGGCAAGCTGGCGGTTCCGGGGCCAGCGCACCCGGCCCGGGCCCAGGCGTGGGCGGCCGGGGCGGCGGCGGCTCCGGTGGCGGCGTGGGCCAGGGCTCTTGCTGCTCTGCCTTCCTAGCGGGAAACTGACTGCCTGAGCTCTGGAGGACAAACAGAGATACTGAGGGGTCACCGGGGCCGGCAGCGGGCGGCTGTCCAGGCCTCCACCGCCCACCGGGCTGCTGACACTAGGCAGCAACCCGACCAGAAGACCCCACCCGGTGTCAGGGAAGGGGCAATCCAGAGCTCTCTCTTAGCAAAGCCTGGACCCTGAACTGCCCGGTGCTGGCAAAGAGGAAGGCTTGAGGCCCATGGTTGGAATTGGGAGTCCAGGGTGGGGCTGGGTTTCTCAAAGTTCCAGCTACCACCCTCCACCCAGACCCCCCCAGGGGGGCTGCATTCCCTCCCTGCGGCCTGAGGGGCCTGCACCTTCCCCGCCCCCGCTCCCCCCCCTCCAACCTCCGGGACTGAGCCCCAGTTTGCCCAGAGGCATGTGGGTGAGACACACACCTCTTGAGCCACATGGACCGGCTGGAGTCCTTGCACGGTGAGCTGCTGCACGGGGCCAGCTTTGGGCACCTGTGGAGTGGCCTGAACCACCGACCTCTGCGGGGAGGGAAAGGCAAGTCAGACTGCGATAGCCATGGCCAGGATGGCTGCCCGCCTGTCCTCAAGCGCCACCCCTGTCCCCAGCACTGGCAGCCTTTCTCCAGCTTTTCACTACTGGCCCCACATCATGTGGCTTCCAGGTTCCTTAGCAGGTTGACTCTGGGTGCCATGGTGAACCCGGGCTCTACCAGGTGAGGCTGACAGGAAGTAGGACTGAAAGCTGAACTTGGAGCTGACCGAGGAGGGGTCCCTGCTCCCCACCCCAACTGCCTACATGGTCATCCCGCACCTCGGCATCCAGCAAGTCCTCACTTCCATGCTATGGCGGGGACGCCGGCATTACCCTCAGAACAGAGTGAGGGACAGAGGCTGGGAGGCGGGGAGCAGCTGAGTGATGAACTCAGGGCTAGATTCCGAGGGGCTGTGGTGTCTGGCTGGAGAATATCTGTTGAGTCCTTCAGGGTGGAGTTTCTGCTTTCCTCCAGGGAGAGCATCTATGGCTTTCATCTGGTTTTCTGAGGGGGTGGAAACCACCCCCCAACCTGACTGGTAATGACCAAATGACAGACAACCCTTGCCTTATAACCTGCTCTGGCCACGGTGGCTGGCAGCTCAGAGTGAGGCCTCCTCTGGAAGATGGGGCATGGACTTAACAGGCTGAGGCCTCTCCCTGAGCCCCTTGGGGGCGAGCCAGGACTTGGCTCCAGGCAAATGGGCCTGGAGATGCCAAGGTTGCTTCTCGAAGCTGTTCCCAGTGCCTATTCAGTCTGAGGTGCTTTCCACAGCAGCCCCAACCACCTAGCTCCCTGGCCCTCAGTATTTAGATGAGAACGTAGAGTCTGGAGAGAAGCAGAGCTGCTTGCCGCAGGCCCCGGTGGCCAGCTGGGGCTGGACCCCCACCGGCTTCCCCACCACCACCCCGACAAACAGCTTTAGGAGGATGCAGAGGCCACTGGGCTGGCACCCCTTGCCCCTGCCACCGCCCGCCTTGGCCTGGCACCTCTTGGGTGACGGGGACACTCTGCTGGACGCCATGGACTTGCAGCTGCTGTGGCACCGTGCCCGTGGGGGCTCCGGCCGTCTTGCCGGAGGAGCTGTTGGCCTGCACGGGTGACCGCTGCAAGGGAAGGAGGCGCAGAGAGTGTGTGGGGCAGCCGGGCCCTGACAAACCCTGTCCCAAGAGTTATTCGGGGAGGACAACGGCTGGGGGGGACGTCTCCCAGCCACCTAAGCTGATAACTGTCCCGGGCGTCCAGACGCCTGGTCCCTCCCGCAGCCCCAGGGATCCCAGGGCAAGGCTCAGAGTTCAGCCCAGAGATGCTGGGGAGGCCCGTCTTCCCCAGTGAGGAGGATGAGGACTTTGGCCTCCACTCAGCGGCCCCCAGCTGCCTCCATCAGCAGCTGGACTGCAGCCCTGAGGTGAGAAAGGCTAGGTCTGGGGGTCCCCACTTTCCAGACGAGTTGTGAAGGCGCAGATGGGAAGGGACGTGTGTAGGGCCACACAGCTGTGAGTGGTGGCACCAAGTGCTGACCCTGGGTGGGCTGGCTGCAGAGCCCCCATCAGCTCTGTGTCATGGGAAGTAGATGAGGGGTGGGTATCATTACTTGTTTCATGCTTCGAAAACTCTAGGCTCAGAAGGCTCTGAGGACCTGTCCAGAGACCCCCAGAACTGAATGTCTCAGCCTGGGACCTCAAAGTCTGACTGCTGACACCCATCCTCCCAGCCATCCACGGCTCGCCTGCCTCCACATCCTCATGGGAATTAGGGGTCCTCAGTATTCACACTATGGTTGGAAGACGGCCACTTTTGCTTCCTGGGATGCAGGGCCCAGAGCTGGAACTTTGAGATTCATCCTGGCCCAGGAGAGAAGGTGCCTCCTCCTGGAGCCAAACTCAGCTCAGAGCCAGCAGAGCAGAGCCAGCAGAGCAGAATCCAGCGGCCGAGCCTCCCACACCCAGGCTCAACAGGGACTTCAAAGGAGGGAGTCCTCACTCCTTTGGGGAGAGGGGCGGGGAGGATGGCTGAAGGGGCCACCACCTACCTCGGGGGGTGAGTGCACTTGCTGGGTGCCATGCACCGTCAGGGAGACCTGGCCGCCCTTGCCGCCCGGGGCTGTGCTCTGCACTACCAGACGCTGCGTGGGAAGAGCCTGGAGCGAGAAGGGAGAAGGACCACAGTTCACTGACAATGACCTGTGTGCGTGTAGGTTTTTCTTTTTTGCCCTCCTCAAGGCATGTGGGATCTCAGTTCCCGGACCAGGGATCGAGTTCCCTGCATTAGAAGTGCAGAGTCTTAACCACTGGACCACCAAGGAAATCCCCTGGCCTGTGTGTTTTTAATGTGCACCTGTGCTGTGCCAGGGGCTTCCCTGGTGGCTCAGTGGTAAAGAACCCACCTGCCAATGCAGGAGATGTGGGTTCGTTCAATCCCTGGGTCGGGAAGATCCCCTGAAGAAGGAAATGGCAACTCACTACACTATTCTTGCCTGGGAAATCCCATGGACAGAGGAGCCTAGTGGGCTACAGTCCATGGGGTCGCAAAAGAGGGGGACACGACTGAGTGACTCAACAGCAATGTGCTGAGCCAGGTGCTATCTTAGCGCTTCCTGCCTGCGGGCTCCCGGAATTGCCCACACAGTCCCGATGCGTGGTGGCTCCTGAATTTCAGAGGGTGACAGCGAGGCTTAGGGCAGCAGAAGCAATTGCCCAAGGTCCTGGAGCCCATACTCAGCAGAGCTGAAGTTTTTTCCCAGGGCACCTGGCTCCATGGGCCTCAAAATGTGCTCCCACCCTGAAAACTGGGCAGGACTTTGTCCCAGTTCATGCCAGACCCCAGCGGCCGCTGTGCAGCCTTGCAGCCCACAGATCACTGTGCACTTGCTCCCGGTGCTGGGCTCTTGGTTCCTAACAGGCTTTGGGTTCTCTGCTCTGGAATATCAGGGTTGGACAGGAACACCAGGGTTGGACAGGACGTGTTCCTGTCAATCCTCAGGTCTCTCTGTTAAGATGACTCCTGCAGCTCCTTCTTGCCTGATGGGCCCTGCCTGACACGGCCTCACTGGCCACCCCAGGGTAGGCCCCACATCCTCGAGACTGGTGCGGGCAGATCCGAGCAGGCTCCAGGGGTTGGTTGTACACCCTGGGAGGGCTCTGAGAGTGGGGTGTGGGGGCCAGAGGCGGGGCGCTTACCTGCTGGGACACCGGGATGTTGGTGAGCTGGAGGGGTGACACGTGGCCCGGCTTGGCCTGCACACTTGTCTGGACCAGTAGCCGCTGTGGGGAAAGGAAGAAGGGCCTGAACCGGGCTGGTTTCCCCAGGGAGGCCTGGCCGGGGTGGGGGAAAGGCGGGGTGGAGGGGTAGGGATTTTTTTTTTAGCAGTGAGCATCTTGATAAGAACAGGTGAGCAGATGGCTCCAGCAGCAGGACTGGGGGTGGGGGAAGCAAGGTCACTATAGCCATAGCCCCACTGCCCGCGCGGCGTGCTCTCTGTCCACCCTGGGGGCGGGGCGTGTCCTACCTGCTGGGTGCCCTGCACCTGCTGAACCACCTGAGTGGGGACTCCGGTCTGGCTAGCCGTGGAGCCCGGGCTGGCCTCTGACACAGTCTCGCTGGCCCGCATGGCACCCTCTGTGGGGAAAGGTCACCAGGTCAGCTCTGCCTGCTGCCTCCACCCCCACCCTGAGCCTGAGGCCGTCTAGATAGATGCTTCTGCCTGAAGCCAGCTCTAGATGAGGCTAGGCCTCTCCAGGAATCCTGTCTGGCCCCTGTCCAGCCGCAAGACTGCCCATTGGAGTGGGCTAGGGGCCACAAGGACCTATAATCCTTAACACCCATTAGCAGCCACCCCCGCCCCCTCGACCTCATTGTCCTGAAGTCAGTGTCCAGAGGGTTGACTGACAAGCCAAGATGCAGTGGAGGCTTGGGGAGATGAACTCCTTTGCCCAGCAGGCAGGACTGTGGACCGTGACCGACCCCATCAACCCCACCTCCCAGGGGTCCCGCAGCCCTGGAAAGCATCAGGACCACCTGCCTTGAGGTGACCCCTGGCTTCCCAGGATCGGAAGCTGGTCAGAGGAGTGACCCCAGAAAGTTTCACCAGCCTGCTGTCAAACACCCCCTCCTCCCTTGCCACTGTCAGAGCCTCCCTGTCCTCGGTGGGGGTGGGGGGCAGGAGCTGGGCAGGTGGGTACTCACGCTGATAGGCAGCCGAGAAGAGGCAGTCATAGAACATGGTGCCCCCCTTCCGCCCCAGTCCCTGCCCATCAGTCCCCAGGAGCCTGCCCGGCACTCCTTGGTCCTTGCCCACCTCTCCAGAACAGCAGGGTGCGCGGGCGGCTTTATACCTGCAACCTTGGGGAGCTAATCCCCCCAGCGCTCCTGGCAGTCCTCTTGGGATAAACATACTTCCCTCCCAGCCCGAGCGGGGCCTTTGAAGGGCTGGGGCTACACTCTGGGGTCAAGAGGGAGGCTGGTACCCAGAGATGCTTTCAGGAAGGTGCAGGTCAGGTTTCATGCACATCTTGCTAAGTGATTAGCAGGACAGCTGAGAGGGAGGAGCATGGGGCGAGTGTCCCCAGAGGCACTGGTTGGGAGACCCTCATCCCAGCTGGGACACCAGCCACCCCACCCCCTTTATCTCCTGGTTACTCCCAGCAGTTTCAGAGGTGGGGTGGGGCTGGGACCAGAGTCACAGGCCAGGCCTAGGCTGAGGCCCCAAAGGCAGGGAGATGCAGACTCAGGCATGTGGGTAAGGAGGCATGTGTCTGAGCCGAGGGCCTGTGGGGGACACAAAAGGCTCGGAGCGTCCTTTTGGGTCTCAGCCTCTAAAGTGGGGAGCTAGGCCTTGGCTGTTGCAGGGAGACATGGAGAAGGGACTGGCTAGAACAGAAAGGTGGCCGCATGCAGGTAGAAGCAAAGACCTCAGGGGCCAAGTCTGAAGCACAGCACATGACTGTGTATGCTAGGTGTGGGCCAGACGTGGGGGAGGCCCTGGGACAACTCTGCAGCTCGTTCGAGGAGACACTGATTCCTCTGTTTTGCTAGAATCACCCCTCACAACCACTCAGGCTTCCCTGTCATCATCAAAGAGGAGGCCCTCACTGAGCCGGCCCGCAGGGAGAAACCCGAGAAAGCACCCAGTCCCGTGAGGGCCCCGGCACACCTGGGTGTCCATGGCTCAAGGGACAGTGCCTGACCCAGGAGGCCCGTGGCAGGTTCAGCCTGGCTCAGGGTGGGCAGCGAGTTGGGGGCTTCTCCCATCCCCTCCAACACCCTGGTACTCTGATGAAAAGGGCAAGGTTGGTCCTTGAGTGGGGACCCGGAGCAGCTGGAGGCCTGGGGACTTGCTGGGATCCAGCATCACCTGGGATAAGGAAGATCCAGGAGACAGTCTTGCCCATCTCCTGCTTCAGGGGTGGCCCTTAAGGCTGGAACCCCCATCCTGGCCAGGCTGCATCCCGAGGATGAGCAGGTGAGATTCTATAGTCTACTCTTTAGACGAGGGGCTTCCTGTGGCCAAGGTAGGACTCCTGCCACAGTGTCTCGCCCTGGCTCTGCGTGTGCACATGTCTGCGTGAGGGACCCTGAGTCCGTGAGCATCAGCATCTGTCTGCAAGCTCCACTTTGCACATGCGCACAGGCCAGAGAGGGCCCCGCCGTCTCAAATCTCTAGCCAGGAAGCGGCAGCTGATTTCCTGTCCCTCGATCTGATGAGCTTCTCTTCCTCCCTGGCCCCTGCACTTACTTTCTCACTGAGACCTACTCTGGCCTCACAGGCCACTTTGAGCTACTTGGGAGAGGACAGAGGGAAGCCTGAGAGGCTGGACTCCAAGACGGGACCCAGGTCACCACAGACCACACATGGGGCCGTCTGTTCCTCTTCCTCCTGATCCTTCGCTCCCGTCCTGCCAATGATTTCAGTCAACAGCTCATTGGGAGGGGAGCCTGTGGATTCCTGATGCCCCCAGGGCCCTGGGTCCCTTGTCTGTCCTGACCTCAGTTTCCCCATCTATGCTTGGGGACACTGATAAACACCTTCCGGGTCCCTCATCTTGACACAAGTCTTGGACTTCCAGGGGCTCCAAGTGAGACAGAAGCAGGGAAGAGAGGCTGGACATGATCCCTTCTTCAGTCCAGCCCTATCCCCTTCCACCGGCTTGGTCTCATCTTTCTAGGGATGGCCGGCAGGACTCACAAGGTCTTCCTTCCACTTGGGTTTTGGGTGATAGCCTGGTGGCCTCTGAGGACGGGGTATTATGGATCTAGAGGAGTGTTCCTAAGCTGGAAATTTGAGCTTCCTTCCCATCACCTCCAAAGTCACCTTAGGGCAGAGCTCCTGAGGACTGGGCGAGAGGAGCTGCTTCTACGGCAGCGCTCCTGGCTGGCTTCCAGTCTGGGCTCCATGTCTGGCTCCTGGGCCCCGCCCTGCCTCCTGCCTGCAACTCCCTGGGTCCCTGCTCAGCTCACATTGCTTCTGGCTCCGGAGGAGCCCCAGGCACCTTGCTGCAGCCTTTGCTGGTGTTAGTTACACCCCCACCTCCACCTCCAGGACCGGCTCACGTGGCCCAGAGGCCACCCTTAGATAAAAGGGACACTAAGGGTTACAAAGGAACCCTCAGAAATCACTGCCAGGGGTGGGGGAGGGGTCAACGAAGCCACAGGAGTCCTTATAGAACAAATCAAGGAAGCAGTGTCTGGTAACCATTCCGGGGACAGGCCTGCTGCTGGCAGAACCAGGAGCAGAAGGGACAGGCAGTTCCCCAGGACCACTGTGAAAGATAATGAGGCCACTGACCAAAGAAAGGAGGCTGAGATTCACATCCACAACCGGTCACATCAACACCGCAACCCACCCACACTGAGTGCCCCACAGCATGATGGGGGCCAGGAGAGGGGGGTACCGAAGGCTTTGACCAGTAGGTACCAGGGCCTCCCTGAGGGTGGAGGAGGGGGGTGGTGGGAGGAGCTGGAGAAGACAAGGGAAGAGAGGAGACGGGCTGGGACTTGGGGGATGCTGGGGTCTACAGTCGTGCGTCCATTCCAGACCCTTGTTCTGGGGACCCCAGACACAGCAAGCAACAAAAGCCAGCACTCAGGAGGTCCAGGGCCAATAAGTGGAGGCTATGAGAAGTCCTCTAGCAGCGACAGGCAAGCCCTCCTGCCTGCTCTCCGCTGCCCAGAGGCCCCGAGATGGGATGGGAGCGCTGAGCTGGGTCAGGTCAGCATTCATGAGGGATAAGCCACCAGAGGGTCTGGGATGGGAGAGCTCCAGGCAGAGGGCAACGAGAGTGCCAAGGCCCAGAGACGAATTGAGCCTGGAAGGTTTGCGGAGCCACAGGAAAGCCAGTGGGGCTGAAGCAGGAATGTAGGCGGGAAGGTTGATACCAGATGGGGCTGGGTGGCCAGCAGGCCTGGATGGCCAGAGTCAGGAGGTTGGACTTTTGTCAGTAGCGGCGCAGGGAGTGTGGAGCTGGTCCCTATCACAGGGATCCAGATCTCCTAGAGGCAAGAAAGGCCAGGCCAGGCTTTCTCAGAGAGTGCCCCCAGGGCCACCTGCTTTGGAATAATCCGGGTTGAGCTGGGAATGGAATCGAATCAACAGTTATCAAGAGGCTCCCTCTGGTTGCTGTTGGGGAGGACTGTGAAGGGTCTGAACAGAGGCTGGACCAGGGTAGGGGACAGGGAGGTGGGAGAGGTGGTGGGTTCTGGTTGGATTTAGGACATGGAGCCCAGACAGCTTGCTTGCTCAAGGATGGGTAAGACAGGGGACCTCCCTGGTGGTCCAGTGGTTACGACTCTGTACTCCCACTGCAGGGGTGGCATGGTTTCGATTCCTGGTTGGGGAACTAGCATTCTGCATGCCACGCCATGCAGCCAGGAAAAAAAAAAAGGATGGGTAAGACAGGAGTCAAGGCTGACCCTGGCCTGGGGTGGGGGGGAGAGAGGATGATATTTACTAGGACAAGGAAGTCTCAAAGGAGGCCAGATTTGAAGAAGGAAAGAAATTCCAGATTGCCATCAGGCCATGCTGGTTTGAGAGGTCTGTGGAACCACGTGGATGGGTCACAGGTGGCGAGGACTCAGGGCCGACAACGTGGGCATTGTCGTACAGAGGTGGCATCAGAGGCTAAGGGACAGGACAAGGCCCTGGAGCAGAGAGGAGGCCTCAGCTGATGAGGTCATGGTGCACAAGGTAAGGGACATGAGGAGGAAGGAGCAAGGGGGAACCGAGATGGGGAGGCAGGGAGGTGGGCAGAGACCAGAGCGGGAGGGCATCTCTGGGGGGATGGGGGGAGGGGAGAAACTGTCATGTGCTGCCCAGAGGCCAGGGGAGAGGAGAATAGAGGGTGACCAGTGGGTTGACAAGATGGGGGCCATGGGTGATCCTGCCTGGGACTCTGGGATTGAGGAGACAGAGCTCTGAGTGAAGGGGCAGAGACTAAGGAAGGGAGGATGAATCCTTTGAGGAATTCTGACTCAAAGGGAGGGCTTCCCAGGTGGCTCAGTGGTAAAGAATCCGCCTGCCAATGCAGGAGATGCAGAAGACATGAGTTCCATCCCTGGGTTGGGAAGATCCCTTGGAAAAGGAAATGGCAACCCATTTCCGTTTTCTTCCCTGGAGAATGCCATGGACAGAGGAGCCTGGTGGGCTATAGTCCTTGGGGTCGTAAAGAATCAGACATGAATTAGTAACTAAATAACAACTAAGGGAAGAAAACTGGACGACTGCGGTAGCGGGTGCAGGGCCTGGGGGCCCTGGTTAAAATGGGAGCTGCTGTATTTTTACAAGCAGGTAGAAAAGATCTACCAGAGAGGGACTAAGTAATGAGGCTGGGACGGCAGAAGTCCTGGAGGGGGCAGCCTGGAACTGCCATGGGGCCACTTCACCCTTCCAGCAACAGGAAAGCAGAGCTGGTGGGTGCAGATGGACCCTGGGTGCTGGGAGGCTGGGTGGGTGGGAGATGGGGCCCTTCTTGTCACATGACAATGCCTTGTCCACAGTGAGGTCAGGAGCAGGGTGCGGGGTTAAGGACACAGAATGAGAGGGAGGTGCTGGAGGTGAGGGGGCAGCCGGGGGCCTGGGTTTTTCAGAGAGCAGGGAGGATGCTGGTGAGGATACTGGGCTAAGAACGCCCTGGAGATGTGGCCTGGTGACCCCGGCCACATCCTGCGCCTGGCCTCGCTCTGTACTCAGCTGACTCTCCCATGCCAGCTGAGACCCTCCTCCACACCAGTCTGTGTCGCAAAGAGTCATTGTCCCGAGCCCCTGCGTGCCCCTGCCCTCCCTGGCGACCCTGACACTGCGGGAGCCTCCTTGACACTACCGGGGCCCAACTGCTTCCTTTGTGGTCCCACGGGGCCGTGTCAGTTGCCACCAGTTTTGACTCTTCATTGTCCTAGGGTCAAGTTAATTGACCTGCACTTTCCACAGCCTCCCAAGATGCCCTTAGGATCCCCACCACTTCCTTTTCCATTGCGGAAAGACTGGGGCCAGCCTCCCCTCTACACAGGGAACACCAGAAACCATTAAAGATGCCCAGTCCTGTCCTGAGCGCCACCTGTTTTTTTTTGGCCGCACCATGCAGCGTGTGGGATGTTAGGATCTTAGTTCCTCAGCTAAGGATGGAAGCTATGTTCCCTGTAGTAGAAGCGCAGAGTCCTAACCACTGGACCGCCAGGGAAGTTCATCTGAGCTCCACCATCTCCCTCCGGGGAATGACCACCTATCCTGACTCTCTGCTTCCACTTCCCTCTGCTCAGCCCGTCCCCATTCTAGAGGAAGCGGGCATAGGGAAGATGCTCTGAGGCAGGAACCATGGGTGCCACAGCCCAAGCCTCCTGGTCATTTGCTCCACAGCCTCAGGGGGGCGGCTGCAGTGACAAACAGGATCCCCTGGCCACATCACACACTCACGAACTCATCCAACCAAGAGCCCTGCTTGGCCCAAGTCTTGTCAAAAATGAAACAGAAGGGAGGGGGAGCAACCCCTCCAGACCTCCCAGTGGACCTCCCTGAACTGCAGCTGGGAGCATCTCACAGGCAGCCCCTGAGCTCAAAACTGTTACTTTTTGTTTTTAAAAATTTTGACTGGGTTGGGTCTTGGTTGTACCAGCTGGGCAGGCTCCAGAGCGCTCAGGCTTAGCTGCCCTGCCACCTGTGGGATCTCAGTTCCCCAACCAGGGCTCGAACCTGGGTTCCCTGCATTGGAAGGTGGATTCTTAACCACTGGACCACCAGGGAAGTCACTTGAAGTTGTTACAGTCCCTTTATGGATGATGGCCGAATGCTTCCCCTCCAGTTCTGGCAGGCGTTTGCAAATTAACTCTACTACCCAAGCCTTTCATTGAGTGACATCTTACTTGAGGACAGAGACAGAACCAGCTCAAAGAGCTGCCCTGGCGGGGAGGATTCTGGGGGGCACAGAGTCCTCCCTGCTTGGTCTGACTACTTCTTCCCCAGAAAGTGAAAAAAGTCAAAGTGTTAGTCGCTTAGTCGTGTCTGACTCTTTTGCGACCCCATGGACTGTAGCCCGCCAGGCTCCCCCGTCCCTGGGATTCTCACGGCAAGAGGACTGGAGTGGGTGGCCATGCCCTCCTCCAGGTCTTCCGACCCAGGGATCAAACCCAGGTCTCCCACACTGCAGGTAGATCGTTTACTGTCTTAAGCCACCAGGGAAGCCTTCCCCAGAGATGTACCGCAAATCCCACCTGTGGACCTGAGACAGTTAAAAAGCTGCCCTCCGGGTGATAGGCACAATAAGTGATGACGGGAGGGCTCTGGGATGCCCCCACATCCATAAGGCTAGGCTCCCCCAAACTCTTGCTGGAGTTGTTCACAGGGTGCCCTGGCTCCGAGCACGCGTCCACTTACCGGAGACGGTGACCACGATGTACTGCTGGGACGCCGGGGACGGGGTGGGTGCGCCGGCCGGCTGCGAGGGCGTGGGGGCAGCCGGGAGCTCTGTCACATACGGCTTCTGGCTGCCCGGTGGCTGTGCCTGGGGCTGCGGATTCTGCAGCTCGGTGACATACTGGGGCTGGGGGGTGGCGGCGGTGGCGGGGGGCTGGGGGGGCTGGGGTGCCGCAGAGGGCGGCGGTGGCGGCTGGGCTTGCGGCGGAGCCTGTGGTGGCTGGGATGGTTGCGGGGCCGCCTGTAACTCAGTAACGTACGCCTGTGTTGCCATGCCAACAGTGGGGAAAATGATAATAAATAAGGCTTTTTTTTTTTTTTTTTTGCTTGCTTGGGAAGAAGGAGGGAGGGGGGAGAGAGAAGAGGAAGGAGAAAAATAAGGAAAAACAAGAATTAATCTACAGGCAGAGGAAACCAGGGACAGCTCCTGGCTCCCCAGAGACACGTTTGGGTTCATCAGCAACTTAATTACATTCCGAGGCTGGTGGCAAGATCTAACCAACCCGCTGCTGCACAGCAACTGAGGATGGACCAGGGCTGGTCTGCACCTCTTCCACTCACCCTGACCCAGGATTCCTGCCGTCTTCCTTCGCAGGCTCCAGCGCCTGGGGGACCCCTGGGCTGGGAGACCTCCGACTTTTGCCCAGAAACAAATTATACAGTTCTCCTGAGAGTGCCTGCAGGCACTGTCCTGCGTACTTTCTTTACAATTAACTTTAATTTTTTAATTTTTTGGCCATGCTGGATGACATGTGAGATCTTAGTTCCCCGGCCAGGGATCAAACCCCTACTCCAGGTAGTGGAAGCACACAGAATCTAGTCTCTGCTGCTGCTGCTGCTAAGTCGCTTCAGTCATGTTTGACTCTGTGCGACCCCATAGACGGCAGTCCACCAGGCTCCTCCGTCCCTGGGATTCTCCAGGCAAGAACACTGGAGTGGGTTGCCATTTTCTTCTCCAATGCATGAAAGTGAAAAGTGAAAGTGAAGTTGCTCAGTTGTGTCCGACTCCTAGCGACCCCATGGACTGCAGCCTACCAGGCTCCTCCGTCCATGGGATTTTCCAGGCAAGAGTACTGGAGTGGGGTGCCATTGCCTTCTCCGAGTCTCTACATTACTTTATTTAAAACTCTGCAACAATTGCATCCATGCTTGAGACTCAGAGAGGTTAAGGAGCTTGCCCCAGGTCACACAGCAGGGAAGAGGTGGGACTGAGTCTGAACCCTGGGCACTCTGAGCACTGGACTACTGGGCTAACTGCTGGGAAGGAAGGTCATGGGGAAAGCTGTCCCCCAGCCAGCCTCTTCCAGTCCCCTCCTTGCCTGCCATCTAGGCTTGGATTCTTGGCTGAGTGTCATTCCCTGAGGCGGGGGTGGTGGGGGGGGGTGCGGAATGCCAGCCACGGGGAAGGTGTTTTGAGTCCAAAAAGCCCCCTGAGCTGCTTGCGGCCATAGAAATGAGAGCATTTGTAGGTGGCGACGCCAGATGTGAGCTCCTCCCTGAACAGTGGCCTTCTAGGGCCTGGGGCGACTGGGCTGGGAGCAGGCCCTGGCCACAGAGCAGGCCTGGTAGGCCCTGCTGACTTCAGAATGGGGCCCACCTGACCATGCAGAGGCAGCTTTTCTGGCTGCTAACTGTCTGTGGTGCCTCTCTCAGGCGCTCGCTGTGAGGCAAGTACTGTGAGTGAGGCAAATCGTCAGTATAAGCCCTGCCCCTCGCTGAGCCCCGCCTCAGCAGGGAGTGGGCCACCGGTTTCCTGACTCCTTCACTAAGGAGCTTCTAGGGACAGTGGAACAAATGCAGGAGTGGTTAAGAGAAGCTCCACCCCTCACAGTTACGTGGTCCCTGATGGCCCTAGACGTATCTCAGTGTTAGAGCTTTGCCTGCGGGGTCGCGGTGACCTGTGGCCTTCAGCAGCGTGACACTGCAGGGCTGAGCCAGAGGCTCTTCTGCAATAATCCTCGAGCACCTGTGTGCCATGGCCAGCCAGCTGCAGGGGGACTAAAAAAGATCTTCAAGGGAAAGAGAAAAATAACTGCTACTTGGTGATCAGAAACCCCAGGTAATCACTGTGATTACCTCCTCACAGCAGGCTGGCAAGGGAGGAGCCACTGTGCCCATTTCACACATGAACAAAACAAGGCTCAGGAGTGACCTGCACACAGGCCTGCGGCGGCAACCAGCAAGAAAAAGGATTTGAAGCCAGGTCTCTCTGACCCCCAGATATGTGCTGTTAGCCCACAGCCCTACTCAGGGAGCCAGGCCCAGGGCTCATAGTCGGTAGATGGCATCTTTCCTGTTTTTCAGATGGAGACACCTAAGGCCCACCCACAGAGGTAATGCCACCTACCCAAGGCCTGGTTGGAGCAGCAGAACTCAGGGGCGGGGAGCCCACCAGAGCAGCCCAAGGGAGACAGCAGGCCAGCCAGCACCGTGGTGCCTGTGTTCTTCGCACCTCCCTGTATCTCGCTCTCTGGGGATCTGGACTCTGCTCTTGGATGCCAAACCCAAGAGGAATCCAGGTCAGCAGGGGGCAAGGCAGGTGAGTCACAAACCCTGGATGGGCCTGTGCACGACTTGAAATTGACTACCTCCCCGCTGTGTGACTTGCGAGGAGGGTGTCCACTCCCTGGGCCTCAACTGCCCCATCTGTGCAATGGGAGGGTAGCAGGCCTACGGTGCAAGGCTGCTGCAGAGCTCCGTCTGATGGTGTGGGCAGTGTTTGGCCAAGCTCCTGGTGCAGCCTGAGCACTTAAGAAATGGCTCTGGTTCCCCTCATTGCCCGGGGCCCTTGAACAAGGCTCTAGGCAAGACTACAAGCCTCCAGGCCCTGCCTCCCTGCTTTGGGCTGCTAAGTACAAAGGAAACAAGGGCTGCTGTCTGCACTCGGGTGGGCTTGGTAGGCTTGGGTATGCCAGGCTCCGATGGCTGGTGTGAACAGAGCTGGCAGAGCCCTGAGGCCACCCTCCCTGCCAAGCCTGGTCATTACAGAGAGAGGGACAGTGACAAGGGCCCTGGTCCAGGTCTGAGGGAGTGGTTCTGGACTTGCCCACTGTGCAGGATGGAAAGGTGGCCTGCCAGGGACTCAGGTAGCAGGGAGAACTTGCTCACCTGGAGAGGGAGAGGCTACTGCCTGCCAAGCACACAGGGAAAACATCTCCCACCAGCCCCTGCCCTCCCCAAACTCTTTCCTGCCAGTATTAGAGGGGCCCACCTCCTCAGACCTCCTCGCAGTACTGGGTTCAAACCCTGGTCCAGATCGGATGCTCAAGTCACTGCTGCTGATCAGTGCCTGTCTACCAGTATCAGACTCACTTCCACTTGAACCCTGGCCTGTCTCTTAATTCATGTCTCTTAAAACATGTAACTGATTGTCCTCTGGGCCTCAGTTTCCCCATCTTTCGTGTGGGGATGATAACACCTGATTCATAGGGCTGTTGCAAAGATCCAATGTGATCAGCAGAGCACCAAATAAGCACTGAGAAGTAGAAGTTGCTATTATCATTATTCACTCAACAAGCATCCATGGGGTTGGAGGGGAAAGGAGAGAGACGCAATCCTCAAGCTCTTAGAAACAGGCACCAAGCAGAGATTCTGACTCTGGTGTTCATCAGCCTCACCTGGGGAGTCAGTTAAATGCAGACTCCTAGGCCCACTGACAGAGTCTGGGATGACCCTGGAGTCTGCCGTTTGAGCTAGTCGCCAGGATAATTCTGGGGCAGGTTGTACAGGGCACTGAGAAGCCCTGGCCTGGACTTTCCCAGCCTTAGGAAGGTGGCCCCTTGTGGCCCCTCCCACCATAAAAGGGCTTTAAAACCTCCACGCTTGCCGGTGCTTTCTCCCCTTCAAGGTGCAAACCCTGTAGGCCTCCTTGTCTCCACTCGAGGACAGGGGGAGGTGGCATGGACACAACTGAGCTCAAAATGGGGAAGGGGAGATGGGTAAAACAGCTAAGCCAGCTTCTCTACTGGAGACCTTCTCAGCATTGTCATTGTTAGTCTCCAGGAAGAATGATACAGAATGCCAAATTTCCCATAATTATTTCACCGGGGAACCTCCCTTTTTATTTTTTCCAATTGTGGAAGGCTAGGTTGAGCAGAGTTCAGTAGGGTGTTCCCTGGAGAGGAATAAGTCACAAATATCTATACAGGATGAGGTGTGTTCTCCATCTATTTGAGCATGACTCAGCAAATCTGTTCCTTAGCAATGAAACTGCCAAAAAATGCACCAGTGGCTGCACCTATCTTCAAAGCCAACACCTGTTTTTTGGAGAATGTTTGAATCCATTCTTTAGGACGGGGCTGGCATATTTCTGTGAAGGGCCAGCCAGAAGTCAAGATTTTTGACTCCAAGGACAGACAAGTCTATTCCAGTGACTCAGCTCTGCCACTGGACTGTGAAAACAGCCGTGACAATATGTAAACAAGCAGTTGCGTGGCTGTGTGCCAATAAAAGTTTATTTCTAGACACTGAGATTTGAATTTTACATAATTTTCACATATCACGATATATTATTCATGTCACAAAATGTCCTTAAAAATGTAAAAACATTCTCAGATCACAGACAGTAAAAAACAGGTGAAGGTTTAGCTGTAATGGTTTACATCTGGGACAAGACCCTCCCAAGGAAATGAAAAGAAAACCTCACTTTCCTCACCTGTAGACTGGCTTCAAAAAAGAACTTTTGGGGGAATGGGGAAATTAAATATAACAGTGTGAGTTTCCCTCATCCTCTATATCCAGTTTGGGTTGTTTTTTTTTTTTTTTTTGGTGTGGTGGGGGGGTGTTTTTATTTGTTTGTTTGCCACACCACGTGGCTTGCAGGATCTTAGTTCCCCAGCCAGGGGTTGAACCTGGGCCCCAGCAGTGAAAGCAGAGTCCTAACCACCAGACATTCATTTATTTATTTGGCTGTGCGGGTCTTAGTTGCAGCACACAGGATTGGCAGCATGTGGGACCTAGTTCCCTGACCAGGGATCAAATCTGGGCCCCCTGCATTGGGAGCACAGAGTCTTGGCCACTTGACCACCAGAGAAGTCCCACCAGTTAGTTTTTAAGACTTATCAATTTTGGGGGGCTCCGAAATCACTGCAGATGGTGACTGCAGCCATGAAATTAAAAGACGCTTACTCCTTGGAAGAAAAGTTATGACCAACCTAGATAGCATATTGAAAAGCAGAGACATTACTTTGCCAACAAAGGTCCGTTTTAGTCAAGGTTATGGTTTTCCCAGTGGTCATGTATGGATGTGAGAGTTGGACTGTGAAGAAAGCTGAGTGCCGAAGAATTGATGCTTTTGAACTGTGGTGTTGGAGAAGACTCTTGAGAGTCCCTTGGACTGCAAGGAGATCCAACCAGTCCATCCTAAAGGAGATCACTCCTGGGTGTTCATTGGAAGAACTGATGTTGAAGCTGAAACTCCAATACTTTGGCCACCTCATGCGAAGAGTTGACTCATTGGAAAAGACTCTGATGCTGGGAGGGATTGGGGGCAGGAGGAGAAGGGGATGACAGAGGATGACATGGCTGGATGGCATCACGGACTCGAAGGACGTGAGTCTGAGTGAACTCCGGGAGTTGGTGATGGACAGGGAGGCCTGGAGTGCTGCGATTCATGGGGTCACAAAGTGTTGGACACGACTGAGCGACTGAACTGAACTGAACTGACTGAATAATTCCTCCAGAACAGATCCTAAGGCTGGGCTTTTCCCTCCATCTTTACCAATACCATGCTAGTATTGATGGTTACCGTCATCTCTTGCCTGGACCCACTCATCACTGGCTCCTGGCTTCACTCTTGCCTTTATAAGAGTCTTTGAAACGCAAACCCTATTGTGTCGCTCCTCTGTTGAAAAGGTTCCAATGTTTTCCATAACAGAGAATAAATAAAAACCAGAGCCCCTCCCATGACCTACAGGGCCTCATGGGATCTGGCCCCTTCCAGGCCCGTTTCTCACTCTGAATGTTCTAGCCACAATCTCTCTCCTTCCCAAACGCTCCAGGCCTCCCCCTGCCTCAGGACTTTTGCCCCAGCTCTTCCATCTACTGGCATGCTCTCCTCACCTCCGCCTGTTGGCTCCTTATCACTCATATCTCAGCTCATAGGTCACCTTGTCAGGTCTCAAGCTCCCCCTTTACAAGCCCTCTGGAGCACATACTCCTGTTTCATTTTTTCCCCTGGCCCTGTATCCTGTTTGGTTATTTTCTTCTTCCCTCCACAAGGTAAGGGCACCCATCACTCTATTCCCAGCTACGAGAACACTTTCAAGCACACAGCTGGGACTCCGCTCCACTTTCACTGCCAAATAAGTGTCCACAATGCTGGGAACAACACACTGCTAGTGAATGTCAAAGACGGTTGAAATCTACCAACTGGTGAGAGAGGCTTGCAGAAAAGTTACTGCCTCCTGCAGCTGTGCTACAGGGGCAGGTGATGCCTCCAAATCCAGAACAGACCCCTTAGGCCAGGAAGACTGTGCAGCAAGCAGTTGCTCTCTGGAGGTGGTATCCCTGGCAGGTGGAGGAGTGGGGAAGAGTCCTGTCTAGCCCAACCCTTGTTTTCAGCCCCAAGATGCTGGAGTGTGTGGCAGGAGGGGAGGGTGAGCCGCTTAGCCCCAGGGACACCTTTCTCAGATCCCCACTTTTCCCATGACACCCAGTGCCCCAGCTTATCCAGCTGCTTCCCAGAAGGCTGCGTCTGAGTCTGGGCCCAGGGACAAACTTTCTCTCTGGGTCCTCTCCTAAGGCTGGAGAAGGGCCTTAGGAGAGTGACACCTTCCCACTAAAAACTGGAGTCCTAGGACCCGGCTTCCCAGGATCCCTGTCATCGGCCCACACGGACCAGCAAGTGAGTCAAGCTTTAAACCCACTAGGCTGTCACCCGATTTGAGATGATAAAAATAAATGTGAGTGGTATAATTCCAAGGGCTGAGCAGGAAGTGATAATCGTCATAATAACAGTAGCAGTCAACATAGTCTGAGCAATTACTATGTATCTGATGCTCAACATGTATTCTTTTATGGGATCCACAGTACCGTAACATGAGATTAAAATCGTGACCGATGATCACTGCCCCTAGTTTAGATGAGAGGAAACTAAGGCCCAGAGAAGTTAACTTACTTGCCCAGGACCACACAGCTAGAGAGCAGTTGATTGTTTCAAAGGCAAGCAACCAAAGCCAGTATTCCCTTCTGGAGTCTAATAACTGCTCTGGGCTTGGGCCTTTCAAACGCCTAAGATATGGGGGGTGGGGTGGGGAAGGGGGGTCACAGAGAGTGGAAGAAGCAGTCAATGAGACTAGATCATCAGTAACACTGCTTTCTGCATCAGAATTCGCCTAACAGGTGCTGATGATCTGACAACCTGGCTATTTCTAGATTTTTACTGAAAAATTAAATCTCTCCTTTTCTTAAATTTCAAGAGGTTCTACCACCCCTGACCTGGGAAAAGTCCCTGGAGAAGTGACATCCCTTCTCCCAGCCTTATCTCAAACTTCTGGGGGAAAGCTTTAGGAGAACCTGGAACATTTGTTCTCCTTGAAGTTTATTGATTGATTTTAAAAGAAAATGGCTGCAGTCTGCCCTCAGCCCTGCCGATGCCAAGCTCCAAAGCAAAACGGAGAATAAGCACAGTGGACTTGGCTTGGCTGGCTATTTAAAAAAATCTTCCCCAAGCTGGCAGATCTTGTTGCCCAGCAAAGCAGTCACTCAGATTCTCCTCTAACAAAGTAGAGCACTTCCCCTTGTCTCTGACCTCAGTGTCCCCGCTCCCTCCCCACGTGGCTCTGGAGGCTGGTACCTCTTCAGTGACATGTGATCCAGCTGACACCAACTTGATTGACACAAAAACATGTGTCTGACCAAGAGAAGCCGCTTCAGAAACTTCCTCAGGAGCCATTTACTCCCCATGCCCAGAGAGGAAGCCCAGGATAGGCTGAAAAGCTAGGAATGGCCCCATCTCCAGGAATAAGCCTCCTGCCCAGGGACAACAGGAAGGAGATCTTAGAGCTGCCCACAGAGAAGCAATCAAGTTTCGGTTCCTCTAACTCAGCCACCCAAGATCATGTCTCTCAGCCAAGGCCTTCGCTCTCTGCAAACCAAATCATCCAGACTAAAGTCATTACCCCTAGCCTGCAGCTTCAAAAAACTCTCCACCCTCACCTCCTCTCAAAGAGAAGGTAGATTTAGGAGGGAACAGCAACGTTGACATCAAGACCAACAGTTAATCTATAAAACACTTTCAGAAACAGTAGATAGGAGTAAAAAATTCAAGGATGAGCCCTAGAGAAATGTCTGAAAGGAATTAGGAGGCCTGAAATGCAAAAAATGAGGAGAGATGGCAATGACTGAACCCACTTTACAGGATGGAAAACTGAGGCCTAGATGTGGCAGGCACTGAGTACTGGCAGGTTCTAAAATGACGAGGCACAGGTGGCCTCCAGTGCTTCAGGGAGCAGGAAGGCCTAGGCGGCAGCTGCCCCACCCCGTTCCTGGGGCACCGGCCGGCCCCCAACCACACCTTACGGCCTGGCCCCGCCCATCCACCTAGATCCCGCCTCGCCCCTCCCTCACTCCCATTGGCCCAACCCTCCAAGTCCCGCCCCCTTGTACCTCCCGACATATAAAAGCCCCCCGCCCGGGCCGGCCGACCTCCACTCGCCGCCGGCTTGCGAACTCCCGCCCCTCGCGGGGGCCGGGCCGCTGGGCCCGGGGGCGGGTGGTGTCGCCCCAGCCGGGACCCAGCCCCCTCCCCCACGGCCCCGACGGTCGCCGCCGCCATTTTGACCGCCCGCCCCTTCCCCCAAGACTCTGACCACAGCGACACCCGCCGCCCGGGCCCCGCCGCCCTCCCCGGCCCGGCCTGCCACCCTGGGGCCGCCCGGGTTACCTCGGCTTCTTCCCACTTCTTTCTGCGGAAGGGCTTTCCAGAGGTCTCGGAGGCGATGTTGGGAGGGGGACAGAACGTGCCGGGGTCCCCGGGCCGGGCCGGGGGGGTGGGGGTGGGGGTCGGCCGGGCGGTTGTTGTTGTTGACTCGCGTTGCCGGGTTGCTTGGTCGCCACGACTACCGTGGCTATGGCGCCTCCGTTTCCCTCACCGGGGCAACTGTTGCTACCCACCCTACTTACGTCACGCTCGGGGGGCGGGGTCCAGGGTGATTGGCGACACCGGGAAAAGTGATTGGACGGCGCCAGGCCCTGCCGCTAACCTATTGGCCCCAAGGCACGCTTTTCAACACCCTCTTGACTTCCCGGCGCTCTGATTCACCGGTGTTAATGTCCATCAAAGGAAACTGAGCCCTCAAAGGCAGTGGAGCCCGTCACTCCCCCAAGGAAGCGTCGGGCTAAGAATAAAGGGGTGGGGTCTGTGAGGTCGGGATTGGTTTGCTGCCTTAAAGCCTGTCTTCTGGTTAGACTAAAGGGATGTCAATCTAACCCAAAGGTTTGCCGCGCTCTCTAGCTGGCGCCTATACGCATGCGCGCCACGCAAAGCCCCCCTGGGAGTGGTAGTCCGTTCCTGCGTACTTTAAACGCCTTACCAAATGCAAAGAGCGAGAAAGGAAAGATCTCTTTCTTCAGACTTCTCCCTTTCCCTGTGGGCCAGTTCTTGGTCTCGCGCGCTGACGTCAGGGAAGGAATACGGTGACGCAGCGCTGTTTGTCTGTGACGTTGGTGGCGGAGGCCGGGCTCCGGGTTCGATGACGTCACCAGGCGCTGTTTTCCTCCCCCCACGCGGTTGCCCTACGGCGGTGGGATGCAGGTGGGGATGCGAGACCAGGGTTCGATCCCGGGGCCCAGCCCCAGAGCGACACCCGCCACCACTTCCGCTTAGGCTCGTCCGGCTCTCTCCCGCCTCCCCGCCGCCTCGGGCCGGGAAAGGTCACGGCTGCCGGGGCGACCGCGGCTATCTCGGCCCCGCAGGAGGTGCGGGCCGCCCTGCGAAAGGTCTCCCACAGGCGGGGGACTTAATTAGCTGCTTCCACCGTGAGCGATAAGCAAAGGTCAGCGTCCAGCCCTTCCCGGGGCAGCTCGGATTGCTCAACCAGGCTCCACACGGCTCTCCCATCCCTCCCCCGTTCCTGCCCCACTCCCGCCCTCCTACGTGCCTCAGTTTTTCTAGGGGAGGAGAAGAGACAGAAGCGGGATCTGTATTAGATTGAGCGTCTTTGGTACAAAAATTCGACCATCAAGATGGATACTATTCTAATGCAATATTGCAGTATGTTTAAAATATCAAATTTAATGGGGGGGAATAAATCCATAGTGAACAAAATAGCAAAATTTTAAACACAGAATCCGTCAGGACTGGGATTAGGGAGAAGTGAAATCATGCAAGTATAGGGTAGAATCTTACCTTTTACTCTTTTTTTCTGGCATGAGTTTTGACCTTCAAAAATATCCTGATGACAGTTTTTTAACACTTTAAATTTTGTGCTCCAACTCCCACCAGAGACCAAGGAGAAAGGAAAAAGAAAGCAGAGACTCAGAACTTGACGTTCTAATTCAGATTCTGCTGTGTGACACTGAGAAAGTGGCTTCACCTCTCTGAGCTGCTGTTTCCTAGTTCTGCCAACATTACACTTTGTTCTGCAAGGCCCTGGTAGTAAAAGTGAAAAAAGAAGACAAATCCCTAGAGTCTGTGGTCTACCACAAATAAGGGACTTAATAAGAGAATTACCTGGTGGTCCAGTGGTTAGGACTCTGAACTCCCACTGCCTGGGGCCTATCTCTGCAAAGGGCACTAAAATAACTTCCTGCAGGGTGTGGAGTGCAGTCCCCCTTCCCTACTAAATGACACAGTAAGCAGTGACATTAACACTTAAGAGTCTAGGATGGGACTTCCCTGGTGTTCCAATGGATAGGTCTTTGCCTTCCAATGCAGGGGGTGCAGACTCCATCCCTGGTCAAGATCCCACTTGCCTCTGGCAAAAAACCCAAAACACAAGATAGAAACGATATTGTAACCAATTCAATAAAGACTTTAAAAATGGTCCGCATTAAAAAAAATCTTAAAAAAAGGTTCATAAGAGCTGTGAGGTGCTACTAACCATAAAATAGATAATCAGCAAGGACTGATTATCTAACACAGGAACTATATTCAACATTTTGTAGCAACCTATAAGGGGAAATAATCTGAGAAAGAATATGTAGGTGACTGAGTAGTAGTGAATCTGCCTGCTAATGCAGGAGACACAAGTTCAATCCCTCGGTCAGGAAAATCTACTGAACGAGGAACTGGCAACCCACTCTGATATTCTTGCCTGGAAAAATCCCACGGACAGAGAAGCCTGGCAGGCTACAGTCCATGGGGTCGCAAAGAGTCACACATGACTGAGCAACTGGGCGTGCATACACACACATAAATTATATATATATAGAGAGAGAGATCTAAAATATATATAGATATATCTGAATCACTCTGTTGTACACCTGAAACTAATACATTGTCAATCAACTATACTTTAAAAAACAGCAACAGAGACTCTTAAGAAAAAATGAAAAGCTGTGAGAGCAACATTAGACTATGTGTGATAAAAGTGATGCTGGAACCCATGTAACCTGAGGACTTACATGGGTTACATTTGAACCGAGCCTGAGTGGTAAGAAGAAGCAAGCAAGCCCCCAAAAAACAGAGATTAAGGGAACTGCAGGAGCAGACATCTGAGGACAGGATCACACATCTGGCTGGAGTGGGATGAGCAGAGAGGAAAGCGCCGGGAGGTGAGTTCAGAAACGTAAAGGTAGTTAGATTCTGTGGAAATCCTCCCAAGAACCCAGCAAAGTGGAATATTCCCCCCACTTGCCAGGTGAGCAAACAAAGGCTCAGGAGGGAAAGGAGAATCCTCTGGGGTCATGTAACAGAAGGCAGCAGCACCCAGACAGGCTGTCTCCTTTTCTGGGACTTCCCAGCGTGCTTTGCTGCCCCTGGGTGTGACCCTAGATGGAAGACAAGAAGCAGCAGTCTGCTTGGAAATGCTCACTGAGCCCCAAGAATTAATGAGACTTCCAGGAAGGAGTGCCCAGAATAAGTCCTGGTTGGCAATGCAAGTCACTCAACCCGTTCAGCTAATTCTGTGAGACAGTTTTGGGTGTCGAGCCAGCCATGTTGAGTGGTGGGGTGCAAGAAGCCCTATTTTTACTTCCCACCTGTTTCCCCATCTTCCTGAAGTCCTTGAACCCCAAGTTGGGTCCAACCAAACCTGGAAATCATTTCTTCAATCAAAACTACTCTATATAACTGAATGGGAGTGGGCAGGGGTTGGGGTGGGGGGGCTTCCCTGTGGCTCAGTGGTAAAGAATCCACCTCCTGGTGCAGGAGACATGGGTTCAGTCCTTGATCCAGGAAGATCTCACATGCGAGGGAGCGACTAAGCCTGTGCGTCACAACTACTGAGCCCACGTGCTACAACTACTGAAGCCCATGCACCTAGAGCCTGTGCTCCACAAGTAGTGGAGCCACCACAAGAAGCATGCACATTGCAACTAGAGTAGCCGCTACTTGCTGCAACGACAGAAAGGCTGCTCACAGCAGCGAAGACCCAGCACAACAACGAGAAAAAAAAATTGGCAAATATCCTTCAATTAAAAAAAAAACTGGCAAGAAAGGCAGTGTGGGATTAGAAATGCTCTATATTTTTATCTGGTGGCAGTTGCACAGGTATATAGATGTCAAAATTCCCTGAGCTCTCTATTTAAGATCTGTGCACTTTGGGGATTCCCTGGCAGTCCAGTGGTTAGGACTCAACACTTTCACCGCCAGGCTGAGTTCAATCCCCGGTCAGGAAACTAAGATCCTGCTGCTGGGCCAAAAAAAGAAAAAAGTCTGAGCACTTCACTTTGGAAGTTAAAACAGACACACATTAACCCTTTGGAAGTAGCTCTTAACTAACTCCTTTCTGGAAACGTTACTTATGAAAAGTAAGGAATTAGCATGATCGGGCCTTCCCAGTAGTAGCTTTCCTTGATCACCAAAGAGCCCAAGAATGCCAGCTAAAAAATGTGGAAGGAAGGAGAGAATTGGAGAAAAAAAAAAATCACCATTTTTCAAAAGCCAATGCAGTAATTAATTTAGAGGGTAATCATCAATGGGTATTACCAAATATCAGGTGAGGACTTTCCTGGTGGCACAGTGGATTACAATCTGCCTACCTGGTGCAGGGAACAAGGGTTTGATCCCTGGTCCAGGAAGATCCACATGCCCTTGGAGCAGCTGAGACTGCACATCAAAACTACTGAGCTCATGCTCTAGGGACCTATGAGCCGCAACTACTGAGCCCACATGCTGCAGCTACTGGAGCCCATGAACCTTAGAGCCTGTGCTCCTCGCAAGAGAAGTCACTGCAATGAGAAGCCCGCTCACTGCAAGGAAGAGTAGAAAGTGGAGAAAGCACCACCCCGCCCTCCATCGCAACACACATACACACAAGCAGTGAAGACCCAGGCACAGGCAAAAGAAAAAATTAATTTTAAAAAGCCTCAGGTGAGAAGATGATGGAGCGAGAGATATGCACAGGGTTTCAGAAGGTTCACTAGGTGTGTGGGTGCAGACTTCATCACGGAGGCCAGACTATCAACAGCATTAGCTGCAGTAAAGCTCACAGGAGAGGGACCCTCAGGCCTCCTGGGCCTCCTGATTCGATACCAAAGGAAGTTTATAGCTTCTCCCAGGACACCCCTTGTCAAAACATTAAACTTGACTCTGATCAAATCTCTCCACCCAACATCCAGTTTGCAGGAAATAGGAAGAATAGAGGAACAAGCTAAACGACATTAGGAAACAGCTGAGTGGAGTGTGCTGCAGGACAACCGTCTCAGTCTCTTCCACGTGTCAGTCATGACAAAACGGAGTGGGGACTATTCTAGGGCGGGTGACGTCATTTATATTTGAAGCCAAATTGTTCTTTGTCCCCCGGAGTACATTCTGTGCACTGTGGAGAACTGAGCAGCATTCCTGGCCACCACTCACTACTGCCAGTAGTACACAACCCTTCTCCAGGTGTGACAACCAAAGATAGACGTCTCCGGGTGTGCGTGCATGCGTTCATGCATGCTAAGTCACTTCAGTTGTGTCCAACTCTTTTCGACCCTTTGGATCATAGCCCACTAGGCGCCTCTGTCCATGGGATTCTCCAGGCAAGAATACTGGAGTGGGTTGCCATTTCCTTCTCCAGGGGATCCTCCCGATCCAGGGATTGCACCCATGTCTCTTACATCTCCTGCACTGGCAGACAGGGTCTTTACCACTAGCGCCACCTGGGAAGCCCCAAAGGTGTCTCCAGACACAGGCAAGTGTCCTTGAAGAGACAGCCCTAGAGGATGGTGGAGCAACTGACCAAAGGACCCAGGATGGCTAGACTGTCTGCCAGCAGAGACAAACAGTCTCTTCGTTTAAACTAGCTGTTGTATCCCTGTTAAACTGAGAGAACTACAACTTGGCTAATTCTGTTCCAAGTTTTATTTTATTTTATTTTTGGCTCTGCAGGGTTTTTCTCTAGTTGCGGTGAGCGGGGGCTACTCTCTTGTTGCAGTGCACAGGCTTCTCGTTGCAGAGCACAGGCTCTAGGGCACGTGGGTTTCAGAAGTTGCTGCACAGGGGCTTAGCAGTTGTGACTCCTGGGCTCTAGAGCACAGGCTCAGTAGTTGTGGTGCACAGGCTTAGTTGCTTTCCCAATGTGGGATCTTCCTGGACCAGGGATTGAACCCATGTCTCCTGAATTGGCAGGCGGGTTCTTTACCACTGAGCCACCAGGAAAGCTCAGTGGTAAAGAAACTGTTCCAAGTTTTTATATTCACTGAGTTTTGCACCAGAAAAGAATGCACATTGAAATAGGAAGTTGGAAGCAATGAAGGTGTCTGTCCCTAGGGGACCAGAAAGATGAAATAAGAACTGCAAGATACAGAATACTAAGCCAACACTGAAAGCAATGAAGTAGCTCTCTAAAATTGTGGTGCTGATGGGGTGAAACCCAGACACTACAGCATTTTAAAATAAAGCAACACCTGACCCACGTGGCAAGAGTGAGAAGTCTCCATCGAATTTTGCTAAAAAAGAGATAGAGGAAAAAAAAATAAAGAGCCAGCCACTAAAGTGCCAACAATAATGAAATAAGAATCTGCCACTTGGTACATTGAAATACAAACAAGGTGTCCTTCTGTTACACTGGAAATTCATCTCAAAAAGCATGTGCATTTCTGCTTGTTAAACATGAGGTGTAGTGAATGATTAGCAAGCTGGTTCTTCTAATTTTTCAAACTATGTACACAATAGGTATGTGTATATATATATAGGAGAAGGCGATGGCACCCCACTCCAGTACTCTTGCCTGGAAAATCCCAGGGACGGCGGAGCCTGGTGGGCTGCCGTCTATGGGGTTGCACAGAGTCGGACACGACTGAAGCGACTTAGCAGCAGCAGCATATATATATATATATATATTTGATATGTAAACACTGTGCAGACATGTGCATGAATACAATGGAGTCTAATGTCAGGAACAGTGAACAGTGAAAGTTGCTCAGTCGTGTCCGACTCTTTTCGATCCCATAGACTATTAGCCTGTCAGGCTCCTCAATCCATGGAATTCTCCAGGCAAGAATACTGGAGTAGGTTGCCGTTTCCTTCTCCAGGGGATCTTCCCAACCTGGGATCAAACCCAGGTCTCCCGCATTGCAGGCAGATTCTTGACTGTCTGAGTCACCAGGGAAGCCCAATGTCAGGAACATGCACTTAATCAGGTTTGGGGAAACATATTGGAAGCAGGATTTTGATACACGAAGACAATCTTGTGACTCTACTCCTGGAGGCACTAAAAGGAAGGAAGACCTGTGAAATGGACTGAGATTTGAAAATAAGAAGTTAGATCTAAGAGACGATGCCCTAAATCTGCATGAGCCAGTGTCAACCTATCCCCACCCCTCCGCACTCCCACTCCCAGCAGAAATACATCTTCTTGTGGGGAGGAAGCTGAAGGAAAGAAGTTAATAAAAAATGCTTTCTATGTGCTTTAAAAAAAAGAGAGACAAAACAAAATAAACAAAAAAATACCACAGTGGAAAAAAAAAAAAAACCACAGTGTATCACTGAAAAAGATACAGATGGAGATCTAGGACACAGCTTCACTGTGCAAATTACAACACACTTGTATAAACATGCAAAATAAACTGTAGAAACATACAAACTGATACATCCTATTAATTTAAGAATATTTACCAGTTCAGGAACATGTAGCAAATGCCTTAGAGATGCTGGCAATGGTTTGGAAAGGACAAGGAACTGGGGATCTGGGGTGGAAGTGAAAGTTGCTCAGTCGTGTCAGACTCTTTGCAACCATGGACTGTACAGTCCATGGGATTCTCCAGGCCAGAATACTGGAGTGGGTAGCCTTTCCCTTCTCCAGGGGATCTTCCCAACCCAGCGATCGAACCCAGATCTCCCTCATTGCAGACAGAGTCTTTACCAGCTGAGCCACAGGGGAAGCCCTCTGGGATGGAGGAGGCAGAAATAAAACTAGTCAGAGCTTTGCGTGATGAAGGTATGACAGAGTTTAGGAAGAGGCAGAGACGGCTGAGACCTGGGTTCAGTGACATTTGTAGGGGCGGGGGCACAGCTGTCACACTGCAAAATGCTGAGGGCTAAATGGGAGGGGAGGAATGGAGACAGTGCATACAGCTGAGATATATTTGGGTGAGGAAGTCAGATTCTAAACCTGCATCATCTCACATGGTAGTTGCTAGTCCTATGTGGCTATTTTTACAGGGAGGGAATGCCTATTATTTCTTTTTTCCTGCTTAATTGCTCTGGCTAGGGCTTTCAGTGCTATATTGAATAAAAGCAGTAAGAATGGGCCCCCTTGTCTTGCTCCTAATCTTAGAGGAAAAGTTTTCAGTGTTGAATATATTATCTGTGGGTTGGTCACATATGGCCTTTGTTACCTCAAGTGCATTTCCTCTAAGTAGCAGTTTGTTGAGAGTTTTTTTTTTTTCATCATGAAAGGATGTTGAAATTTGTCAGATGTTTTTTTCTGCATCTGTTGATCTTTTATTCCGGGTTTCAGTGTTTTAATCAAAGTTAGCAAGGTTTTGGGGTGGGGTGGGATTACAAAAACAAAGTTAGCATTTTCTGTAGACCATCAAGGGCAGGGTTTCAAGGTTCTTGATTTTTCATCATGATTGGAAGATTGTTTTGATATGATTTTTGTCCATCATTTTATTAATGTGGTATATCAAATTGATTAATTCACAGATGTTGAACTTGCTTGCATCCTTAGACTAAATCCCACTTGATCACGGTGTGTGATCCTTTTAACTCCTTGTTGAGTTTGATTTGCTAATTTTTTTTTGACTGTGCCACAGTGCATGTAGGATCTTAGTTCCCCAGGCAGGGATCAAACCCAAGCCGCCTGCAGTGGAAAGGCAGAGTCTTAACCACAAAGTCCCTGATTTGTAATATTTTGTTTACATTTCACATTTAACTTCATCTGGGATATTGGCCTGTAATTTTCCAAGTAGCTATTAAAACTTAAAGAAACTAAAATAAAATACAATGAAGAATTCTGTTCCTCAGTCTCACCGGACACATTTTTTTTTTTTTTTGGCTGTGCTGGGTCTTCGTTGCTGTGCATGGGCGTTCACTCGTTGCAGAGAGCAGGGGCTACTCTGTAGTTGTGTGAGGGCTTCTTGTTGCAGTGGCTTCTCCGGTTGCTGTATGGCATGTGGGCTTCAGCAGTTGTGACATGTAGGCTCAGGGGCTTAGTTGCCCGCAGCATGTGGGATCTTCCCAGACCCAGGGTTGAATCAGCGTTCGCTGCCTTGCAAGGCAGATTCTTAACCACTGGACCACCAGGGAAGCCCTCACTGGACACATTTAAAGCACTCAACAGCCAAATGTATTAATAACTAGAGGCTACTGTGTTGCAAAACACATTCTTATCAGAGAAAGTTCAATTGGCCATCATTGCTCTAAAGTATCTCTAAAAAGACATTTCAGAGACTTGGGGAAATCTTGATATTTGCTCTGGTGTTAGATGATACTGACAAATGATCGAATATTTTGCTAGGTGTGAAAATTTTCAGAACTTTGTGTTGTAGTATTTAGAGATGAAAAACAGTGGTAGTAAGATTGAAAAGAGATGATGTGGGGACTCACGTGGTGGTCCCTAGGCTAGGACTTTACACTCCCAATGCAGGGGGCCTGGGTTCAAACTCTGGTCAGGGAACTAGCTCCCACGTGCCATGAATAAGACCTGATGCGGCCAAATGAATAAATATTTTTTAAAAAGGAAAGAAAAAAAGGGAGATAGTGTCTTTAAAGTATGTAAGACAAAACCAGACTTACAGCAAATCCTCAATAAATGTTAGTGGTCAGTAATTTAAAAGTTTGGAGGAAGGACAAACTGGGAAAAAATATTTACTACACATTTCATAACCATATGGTAAGCTTCCTTAGTATATAAAGAGCTCCTAGGGGAGTTCCCAGATGGTCCAGTGGTTAGTGTTGAGTCCTGCCCCCAAGGCCACAGGTACAAGGCCTTGCGCCAAGGCCGTAGAAACGGAGCCCAGAACAGAGGTCACCTTTGAAGCTGATTGAGCCACTTTGTAACCATTGCCAAAAGCCCCCCGATATCACTAACAAGCTGATACCAGTTAGGCAAAGATGCCCACTGCAGTTAACACCCTATAGCACCCTGGACAGTCATCTAACGCCACCCTTCCAGCAGGAATTTTCTTTGCCTTGAGTCTATTAACTCATGAAAGCTGTCAACTCTCCCTGGTCTGTCAGGAGGTTGGCCCCCTGTGCTCGCAGTGCCCACGTTTTCTCTGCTCTTTGTTCTTAATAAAAGCTCACTCCCTTCTGAAATGCTCTGTGTCTGGAAATTCTTTTCCAACCCGCGCTCGGACTGCCTCAACAGTTGGGATTCTGAGCCTTCACTGTCACGGCTCCGGTTCAGTCCCTGAGAAGGGACTCAGATCCTGCAAGCCATGTGGAGCAGCCAAAAATACATTTTTAAATGAACAGCACAACAACAATTAAAAAAAAAAAACAAACCCTCCTAGAAATCAGGAAGGAAAAGATCAACAAAGAATAACGGGCGAGGAAGGTGACCAGAATGGCAAAAGAAAACTATAAATAGCTCTTAACTACATGGAACTATGAAAATATGTTCTGCCTGGCTTGTGGTAAGGGAAATGCAAATTTTCTCTGTTCTGAGATAACA
This sequence comes from Bos taurus, assembly GCF_002263795.3. Taxonomy (NCBI): domain Eukaryota; kingdom Metazoa; phylum Chordata; class Mammalia; order Artiodactyla; family Bovidae; genus Bos; species Bos taurus. The sequence continues at coordinate 11,681,327 of NC_037334.1, read as the reverse complement.
TTCTTCGCTGGTCCTATTGGCAAACATCCAAGGTTTGATGATACTTTCTTGGTAAAGCTGAAGGGAAACAGGACTCTTACCTGTGGCTGGAGGGAGTATGAGTTAACCTAACCCTCAAAGGGGGAAATTTGGTAATATCTGTGAAAATTACAAATGCACATAATCTTCGAGCCAGAAATCTCGCTTGGCGGAATTTATCTACAGCTACACTCGCGTGTGTGTGAAATGATGTTTGTATAAGAGTCTTCCCTTTCAGTGTTAACCTCAGAACAAACGGATGAAAATATGTTTGTCTCCAGCCGTGAAATTAACTATGGGCCATCTAAGTGGCAGAATACTTTGTGGTTACAGAAAATGACGAGTGCATCAGGACAGCTTTGGAAAGGAGAGATGGCCAGCATTTGTTGTTAAGTGTGTGGGGAGGTGGGGCAGGAAGAACCTGTCGAAGAATATGTAAAACCTGCTACCTTCAACTGAAATTCTGACACATTCTACCACATGGATGAACCTTGAACTATTATGCTAAATGCAGGAAGCTACACACAAAAGGGCAAATACTGTTTGGTTTTAATTTGTAAAGTACGTAGAATAAGTAAATTCACAGAGACAAAAAGTAGAATGGTGGTGACCAGAAACCGGGAGATGGGGGGCAGGGAATCGCTGTTCAATTGGGTACAGAGGGTCTGCTGGGGAAAGTGAAAAAGTTCTGGAGTTGGATGATGGTGATAGTTACACGACAATGTAAACGTGCTTAATGTCGCTGAACTGTACACTTAAAAATGGCTAAAATGGTAAATTTTTATGTTTTATATGTATCAGATAGATCAGATCAGTCACTCAGTCATGTCCGACTCTTTGCGACCCCATGAACCACAGCACGCCAGGCCTCCCTGTCCATCACCAACTCCCAGAGTTCACTCAGACTCACGTCCATCGAGTCAGTGATGCCATCCAGCCATCTCATCCTCTGTCGGCCCCTTCTCCTCCTGCCCCCAATCCCTCCCAGCATCAGAGTCTTTTCCAATGAGTCAACTCTTTGCGTGAGGGGGCCAAAGTACTGGAGTTTCAGCTTTAGCATCATTCCTTCCAAAGAAATCCCAGGGCCGATCTCCTTCAGAATGGACTGGTTGGATCTCCTATATATATGTGTGTGTATGTATATAACCACAATAAAAAGAAACTTTTTAATGCTACCTTTAACATAAAAGCAGATGTGTGGGAGGGCCTTCCCTGGTGGTCCTGTGGCTAAGACTCTGCGTTTCCAATGCAAAGGGCCTGGGTTCCATTCCTGGTCGAGGAACTAGATTCTACATGCCTGCTGCAACTAAAGACCCCACTTTGCAACAAAGATCAAAGATTCTGAGTGCCTCTACTAAGACCTGGAGCAACCAAATAAATAAATAAAAGCAGGTGTGTGTGAGTGGGTGGGGGGATAAGGACTCAAATTTGGATTTCTTTTTATATGTGCCCAGAAATTCTGGAAAGATACTCAGGAAATCAAGAGCAGTGAGTTACCTGTGGGGGAAGGGAGGGTAACTAAGGCTTATCCTGCAACATAACCTTACACTCTTTGCTTGTTGAAGCATGAGAATGTGTTTACTGTTCAAAAATAAAATTAGTTTACAAATCTGGAGAATGGTTCTATTTAGGATTGGTAAGATTTTGTTTTATTTTTAAAAAGTTTTGAATTTGTTATAATAGTTTTCTTTTTTTTTTAAATTTTTTTGGCTACGAGGCATGTGGGGTCTTAGCTCCCTGTTGTTGTTCAGTGACTCAGTTGTGTGCGACTCTGCGACCCCTGGCCAGCAGCACACCAGGCTTTCATGTCCTTCACTATCTCCCTGTTCAGGTATCCACTGCTTTGGAAGGCTAAATCTTATCCAGTGGACCGCCAGGGCACTCCCTGTTTTACTTTATTAATTTGTTTTTTACTTCACATCCTCATGGCATGTGAGATCTTAGTATTCTGACCAGGGATTGAACCCTTGACCCCTGCACTGGAAGTGTGGAGTCTTAGCCACCAGACCACTAGGGAAGGCCCCAGGATTGGAAAGATTTGAGTGCATTTTTATGCTGACCATGATAATGATGATGGTGATAACAATAATGATATTGGTGTGTGCATGCTCAGTCTCTCAGTCGTGTCCAACTCTTTTGCGACCCCATGCACCATAGCCCACCAGCCTCCTCTGTCCTTGGGATTTTCCAGGCAAGAATCCTGGAGCGGGTTGCCCTTTCCTACTCCAGGGGATCTTCCCAACCCAGGGATCAAACCCACATCTCCTGGGTCTCCCACATTGCAGGCAGATTCTTTACTGTTGAGCCACCAGGGAAGCCCACAGTGAGATTGGTAGCAGATTACCTTTTGAAATTCTTCTATAGTTTCCTATGGCTGCTGTAACTGTTCATCATAATCGGATGCCTCCAATGATGCAGATTTATTCCCTCACAGCTCTGGAGGCCAGAAGTCCAACATCAGCAAGGTGTCAGCAGAGCCGTGGCTCCCTCCAAAGCCTCTTTCGTTGGCCGTTTTAGTCACTGAGTTGTGTCTGACTCTTTCCGGGATTTCGAAGGCAAGAATACTGGAGTGGGTTGCCATGTCCTTCTCCAGGGGATCTTCCCGACTCACAGGTCGACCCTGGGTTTCCTGCACTGGTAGGTGAGTTCTTTACCGATAAGCCACCAGGGAAGCCCAAAGGGCCCAGGGAGGACCTTTCCTTGTCTCTTCCAGCTTCTGTGGCTCCTGGCATGACTTGGGCCTCTTTTGACTACATCACTCCAATCTCTGCCTCTAGCTCCACTTGGCCTAATCTCTTCTGTCTGTGTCTTTAACACTTGGCATCAGATTTAGGGCCCACACAGATAATTCAGGATGATGTCATTTCAAAGTCCTTTACATCTGTAAAGACCCTTTTTTTCCTGGGACATCCCCCAGTGGCTAAGACTCTGAGCTCCCAGTGCAGGGAGCACCAATTCCATCCCTGATCAGGGAACCAGATTCCACAAGCCACAGCTAAGAGTACAAATGCTGCAACTGAAGATCCTGAGTGCTGCAAGATGACTGAAGGTCTTGTGTAACGCAACTGAGCTTCCCAGGTGGCGATAGTGGTAAAGAACCCGCCTGCCAATTCAGGAGACATAAAACTGTGAGAAACCTAGACAGCGTGTTAAAAAGCAGAGACATCACTTTGCCAACAAAGGTCGGTGTAGTCAAAGCTATGGTTTTTCCAGTAGTCATGTATGGATGTGAGAGTTGGACCATAAAGAAGGCTGAGCGCCGAAGAATTGATGCTTTGGAACTGTGGTGTTGAAGAGGAGATCAAACCAGTCAATCCTAAAGGAAATCAGTCCTGAATATTCATTGGAGGACTGGTGCTAAAACTGAAGCTCCAATACTTTGGCCACCTGATGGAAGGAGCTGACTCATGGGTAAAGACCCTGATGCTCAGAAAGATCGAAGGCAAGAAGAGAAGGGGCAGCAAAGGATGAGTTGGTTGGATGGCATCACTGACTCGATGGGCAGGAGTGTGAGCAAATTCTGGGAGACAGTGAAGGACTGGGAAGCCTGGTGTGCTGCAGTTTGTGGTGTCACAGAGTTAGACACAACTGACTGATTGAACAACAACAACAAAGAGGCGAGGGTTCGATCCCTGGGTCAGGAAGATCCCCTGGAGGAGCGCATGGCAGCCCATTCCAGTATTCCTGCCTGGAGAATTCTATGGACAGAGAAGCCTGGCATGCTACGACTGACTTAGCATGCACGCACGTACTGCAACCTGGTACAGCCAAATAAATAATACTTTTTAAAAGACCCCTTTTTCCCCAGATAAGATCACGTTCCAAGTCCTGGGGGTTAGGACGTGGATATATCTTTCTGCAGTTCTGCATTCAACCTGCTTCCCTTACTGGTTGCTATGCCCAGTGGTAAGCATTTTACATCACTTCACCCAAGTCCTCAAACAGCCCCATAAAGTAACATACGCTTATTATCTCCATCTTCCCAATGAACTCAGAGAGGCGCCGTACCTTGCTCATGGGATATGGGATTTGAACCCAGGAAAAGGAGTACGTCAAGGCTGTGTATTGTCACCCTGCTTATTTAACTTATATGCAGAGTACATCATGAGAAACACTGGGCTGGAAGAAGCACAAGCTGGAATCAAGATTGCCGGGAGAAATATCAATAACCTCAGATATGCAGATGACACCACCCTTATGGCAGAAAGTGAAGAGGAACTAAAAAGCCTCTTGATGAAAGTGAAAGTGGAGAGTGAAAAAGTTGGCTTAAAGCTCAACATTCAGAAAACGAAGATCATGGCATCTGGTCCCATCACTTCATGGGAAATAGATGGGGAAACAGTGGAAACAGTGTCAGACTTTATTTTTGGGGGCTCCAAAATCACTACAGATGGTGACTGCAGCCATGAAATTAAAAGACACTTACTCCTTGGAAGAAAAGTTATGACCAACCTAGATAGCATATTGAAAAGCAGAGACATTACTTTGCCAACAAAGGTCCGTCTAGTCAAGGCTATGGTTTTTCCAGTGGTCATGTATGGATGTGAGAGTTGGACTATGAAGAAAGCTGAGCGCTGAAGAATTGATGCTTTTGAACTGTGGTGTTTGAGAAGACTCTTGAGAGTCCCTTGGTCTGCAAAGAGATCCAACCAGTCCATTCTGAAGGAGATCAGTCCTGAGATTTCTTTGGAAGGAATGATGCTAAAGCTGAAACTCCAGTACTTTGGCCACCTCATGTGAAGAGTTGACTCATTGGAAAAGACTCTGATGCTGGGAGGGATTGGGGGCAGGAGGAGAAGGGGCCGACAGAGGATGAGATGGCTGGATGGCATCACTGACTCGATGGACGTGAGTCTGAGTGAACTCTGGGAGTTGGTGATGGACAGGGAGGCCTGGCGTGCTGTGGTTCATGGGGTCGCAAAGAGTTGGACACTACTGAGCAACTGAACTGAACTGAACTGTTGGGCTCAAAACTCTGATTCTGTGTGAGGCACAGAAAGAGACTTCTGGTCTTGGGACAGTCCATTAAAGGCAAACAGTCAGAGAGCAAATATTTTCTGGTGTGTTTGTTCATCAGCAACCCCTGGGCCAAGATCAAGGATATGGAGAAAAGGGCAGAAGGGTGTGGCCGTGGAGAGTAGCCAGGAAAAGAAGAGGCAGAGGAGGGGTGAGGATTATTCATCAGGCCTTTGGAAGCAGTACCATCAGCTCTGACTCCTGCCTTCTGGAGTGTTGCCCTTGGCTTTGGGGGCAACTGAGGCCAGAAGTTTGTCATGAAGAAAGGACAAAGGAATAAAGTTAGAATCCAAAGGGGATGTGTCAAGTAGAAATAACATTTAATTAAGCAGCACTTACTGTGTGCCACAGACTTTTTCAAGAATCTGACGCACTCACTGAATCCTCCTCGTTTTGCCGATGAGGAAACTGAGGCCCAGAGAGGTTAAGTGACTTGTCAAAGGTCACACAGCAGGACCTAGGCAGAGATGGGATTTGAACTTAGCTCTGCCCATCACCAGAGCCCCTATGGATGATTTTTTTTAAGTAGAGGTGAAATTAAAAATAAATAAATTGAGGTGAAACTGCCATAATATAAAATTAACAGTGTTAAAGGGAACAATTCAGTGGTGTTTAGTAGAATCCTAATGTTGTGAAACTATCACCTCTGTCTAGTTCCAAAATGGTTTCATCATCCTAGGATATACCTGGTAACAGTTACTCTCGATTCCTGCCTCCTCCCAACCTTCAGCAACCACAGTCTGCCTTCTGCCTCTGTGGGTGTGCCTCTTCTGGACATTTTCTATCCATGGAAGCATACGCGATGTGACCTCTGATATCTGTCTTCTTTCACGCAGCATTATGTTCTCAAGGTTCAGCCACATCGTAGTGTGTGTCATTGCTTCATTCCTTGTTATGACTCTGTGATATTCCATTGCTTGGGATGGACCACATTTTGTTTATCCATTCATCTCGTGATGGGAACCTGGGTTGTTTTCACTCTTTGGCTGTTGTGACTAGTGAGACTCTGAACATGTGTGTACATGTGACACTAAAATGGTCAATGTGGGGCCTTCCTTAGTGGTCCAGTGGCTAAGACTCCATACTCCCACTTCAGGGGGCCTGGGTTCAATCCCTGGTCAGGGAACTAGACACCACGTGTGGCAACTAAAGACCCCAGATGCCGTGACAAAGATCAAAGATCTCAAATGCTCCAACTAAGACTCAGTGCAGCCAAATAAATATTTTTTGTGAAAGGTGGTCCATTTTATTTCATAGGAATTGTACCTCAGTGCCTATTTATTTTTGGCTATGCTGGGTCCTCACTGCTGGGTGGGCTTTGTCCCTTTGTGAGGAGTGGGGGCTACTTTCTAGTTTCTGTGTGTGGGCTTCTCTCATTGCGGGCTCTAGGGCATGTGGGCTTCAGTAGTTACAGCTCCCGGGCTCTAGAGCACAGGCTCAGTACTTGTGGCACACGGATTTAGTTGTCCCATGGCATGCGCAATCTTCCAGGACCAAGGATTAAATCTGTGGCCCCTGACTGGCAGGTGAATTCTTAACCACTAGACCACCTAGGAAGTCCAATATTTCCTTTTTTTTTTTTTAAGTAATGCTATCAGCTGAGAGGGCCCAGAAGCAGTAACGTCAACCTCTACCCCCAGTAGCCACAAGCAGACTCAATATCCCGATCTTGACTTCTCAATCTTGCCACCACTCTCCAGTAAAGGAAACTCAGGAAAGGAATTCCCAAATCTTCGGGAAAATGGCTGATTCTGGGACTGGGGCAGGGAAAATGTAAGATGAGCCTGGAACATCGTGTGATGCCAGAAAGTAAGGAAGTACTCAAAAAGAAATATGGAGTCATGTCAAAAGACCAGGGCCGGAGAGAAAATGCTCAGAGCAGGGGCCAACTGAAAGAGCTCCCGGCCAAAGCTGGAACAATTTGGGTGGAGAAATAAACAATAATAGTACTTGATTTTCACCCAAAGAATAAAAAGACTCTTCGAGAGTCCTTATGGGTATAAATAAATGATGGTGCAAGTAAATAAATGGAGATGAATCAGCTCTTCCTTACAGAAGAATTCCAAAGAATAAATAATAACAAATGCAGAAGGAGAGAGGTAAATGGAAACTTACTAGTAAACAAATAGCACAGTAATAATTTCTGCACACACAATCCACCAACGAAGGCTAAACTCAGTGGATGGAATGGGAAACAGGATCTTTGCATCACCTCAGAGCGTCTCACTCAAAATATTTATTGGCCAGTATGGTTTTGACATTGTAGATGTTCAGTCACTAAGTCATGTCCGACTCCTTGTGACCCCATGGACTGTAGCACGCCAGGCTCTGCTGTCCATCCTCTCCCAAAGTTTGCTCGAATTCATGTCCATTGAGTCAGTGATGCTATCTAGCCATTAACATATGTCCACAAATTCTACCATACTCCTCCTCGAGACAGTGGAGCTTAACCCCCCACTCTGGGTGAAGACTGGGAATTTCTGTTTCTGGACCTGAGTAATGGATGCAGAAGTATGTTCTGTTTGTGAAAATCCTTCCGATATCCACTGATGGTCTGGACACTTTTCTGTATGCATGTCATACTTTGATAGAAAGTGCAACTTGCTTGAATGGAGGGGGAAAAAAAGGGAAAAAAAAAGAAACAGATTCAGTTTTGATTCAGAGATTCAGTTATCTTTTTCAGAGATGCCCTATTGGTATAAAAACTAATGAAAACCAGGACTTCCCTGTGGTCCAGGGGTTAAAAATCCTCCTGCCAATGTAGGGGACACAGGTTAGATCCCTCGTCCTGGAGGATTCTACATGCTGAGGGCAACTAAGCCCATGGGCTACAACCACTGAGCCCCTGTTCCGCAACAAGAAAAGCTACCACAATGAGAAGCCGTGCACTGCAACTAGAGAGTGGCCCCCACTTGCTGCAACTAGAGAAAGCCCAAGAGCAGCAACGGTAACTCAGCATGGCCAAAAATAAAAAAATAAACTAATGAAAAGCAGGGAATTCCCTGGCAGGCCAGTGGTTAGTACTCTCACTGCCAGGGGTCTGGGTTCAGTCCCTGGTCGGGGATTGAAAATTCCACAAGCCAGCAGCCAGGGGAAAACAAAACAAATGGAAAGCAGAGAAATGATGACAGCTGAAGCCAGGATGATGGTTTACCTGGGCATGGAAGAAGGACTTGTGATGGGGGGTGGGGGGGGACATCAGTGGTGCTGGCACTGTTCTCCTGATCTGGGTAATGACGACATGAGTGTTAAAAAATTATTACTTAAAATAATATATTCATTTATTTGGTTGTGCAAGGTCTTAGTCATAGCATGCGGAATCTTTCAGTTTCAGCATGCGACCTCTTAGTTGCAACAGCTGGGATCTCTTTCCCTGACCGGGGATCGAACCCAGGCCCTCTGCATCCGGAGCCTGGAGTCCTAGCCACTGGACCACCAGGAAAGTCTTTGAATCATTATTATTTTTTTAATTGCACAAATTGAGATTTCTTTTTCATATTTTGGTGGTGTCCTAGAGCTGGTTTATACTGCCATGAGAACTGATTAATAACTTCTCAGGAAATTGGCTATATCACTCTAATATCATACTGGTAGCTTGAAACTGGCCAGAAACCTGTAACTGCTACAAATCAGGACCTTTTTGTTTCTGGAGAGTCCCTTGAGTTGTTTTTTCCTTTTTTTTTTTTTTGCCTTGTTTTTTCGTATTTTAAAAATTGAACTATAATTGATGTACAGTGTTGTGTTCGTTTCAGGGGTACAGACATATATATACACATATGCGTACACATATGTGTGCTGTTCTTAGTTGCTCAGTCATGGGTTGCCGTGCCCTCTTCCGGGGAATCTGCCTGACCCAGGGATCGAACCCAGATCGCCAGCATTGGAAGCGGATTCTTTACCATCTAAGCCACCAGGGAAGCCCATATATATATACATTCTTTTTCAGATTCTTTTCCCTTGTAGGTTATTACAAAATTTTTTTTTTGGTTATTACAAAATATTGAGCATAATTCCCTATATATAGTGGGTCCTTGGTTGGTTATCTATTTTACGTACAGTGCATTGGAGAAGGAAATGGCAACCCACTCCAGTGTTCTTGCCTGGAGAATCCCATGGATGGAGAAGCCTGGTAGGCTGCAGTCCACGGGGTCGCACAGAGTTGGACACGACTGAAGTGACTTAGCAGCAGCAGCAGCAGCAGTGTATATATGTTCCCCTGGAAGAGGGCATGGCAACCCTCTCCAGTATTCCTGCCTAGAGAATCCCATGGACCGAGGAGCCTGGTGGGCCACAGTCCATGGGGTCGCAAAGAGTCGGACATGACTGAAGTGACTTAGCATGCATGCATTCGGGCTGTATACATTAATCCCAACCTCCTAATTTATCTCTCCCCTACTCCTTGGATGACCATAAGTTTGTCTTCTATTTCTGTGTGTCTATTTCCATTTTGTAAATAAGTTCCTTTGTATCTGGAGAGCCCACTGCTAAACATTGCCCCACACATGACAGTTCGTCTCTGAATGGAGTGGGTAGTCTTTCCCTTCTCCAGGGTATCTTCCTGACCCATGGTTCAAATCTGGGTCTCCTGTGTTGCAGGCAGATTCTTTACCATCTGAGCCCCGAGGGAAGCCCATATATGATATTAGTTAAACATATAAAAATTATTTTTTAAATGGGGTCACGAAGAGTCAGACACAACTAAGTGACTTCACTTTCACTTTTCACTTCCATGCATTGGAGAAGGAAATGGCAACCCACTCCAGTGTTCTTGCCTGGAGAATCCCAGGGACAGCGGAGCCTGGTGGGCTGCTGTCTATGGGGTTGCACAGAGTCAGACACGACTGAAGTGACTTAGCAGCAACCTACACATAACATGAAATGTATCATAGTAACCATTTTAAGTGTCCAGTTCAATGAACAGTTCATTCACATAGCTGTGTAAGCATCACCACCATCCATCTTCAGAACTCTTCATCCTGTGAAACTGAAACTCTGTCCCCACTATTTTTTAAAAATTCTTTAAAAATTTTCCTTGGAGGGAGAGATAAACTAGGAGGTTGGGATTGACATAAACACACTGCCCTAAATAAAAGAGATAACTAATAAGAACCTGCTGTATTAGTAGAGCACAGGGAACTCTACTCAATGCTCTGTAGTGACCTATATGAGGAAAGAATCCCAAAAAAGCAGTGGATATATACGTGTGTATAACCGAGTCACTTTGCTGTACATCTGAAACTAACAAACCATTGTAAATCAACTACACTCCAAGAAAGACTTTATTTTTTTTCAAGAAAGACTTTTTTTTTTTTTAATTGTATTAGTTTTGCCAAATATCAAAATGAACCCACCACAGGTATACATGTGTTCCCCATCCTGAACCCTCCTCCCTCCTCCCTCCCCATACCATCCCTCTGGGTCGTCCCAGTGCACTAGCCCCAAGCATCCAGTATCGTGCATTGAACCTGGACTGGTGACTCGTTTCATACATGATATTTTACATGTTTCAATGCTATTCTCCCAAATCTTCCCACCCTCTCCTTCTCCCTCTTTTCCTTTTGGAAAGCATGGGCTCTGGAGCCAAAGGCTCTGTTTAAACTTCAATCTCCACTTTCACCTACTAGCTAACCTTGGACACCTTATGTCACTGTTGTTTCCTCATCTGTAACATAATCTTAGTCCTGATCTCATAGGCCAGTGGTTCTCTGAGGTGTGGTTTCTGGAGACTTCCCTGGTGATCCAGGGGATAAAACTCCACACTCACAAGGCAGGGGTCCCAGGTTCAATCCCTGGTCAGGGAACTAGACCCCATATTCACAAGTAAGAGTTCAGAGGCCACAACTATTAGTAAAAAGATCCCTCATGCTGCAGCTAAGACCCAGGGCAGCCATATAAATAAACTTTTTAAAATAGTGTGCTTTCTGGACCAGCAGCATCTGCATGGCCTAGAAATGTATTGCCAATACAGATTTTCAATGGGGCTTCCCAAGTGGCTCAGTGGTAAATAACCCATCTGCCAGTGCAGGACAGGCAGGACACGTGAGTTCAATTCCTTGGTTTGGGAAGATCCCCTGGAGGAGGAGGTGGCAACCCACTCTGAAGGAAAGCTACACGACTCAAAATAGCCTGGAGTTAAAACTTCCCTCCAGGTCCCCCCCACCATTCTATACAGAATAAAGAACTTTCTCCCCCAAAGAAAGGAATAGACATTAATATTGATTACGTTCAGCTCCCAGCTGATCCCAGTCTCCGGCCTGTCTCAGGAATTCCTTTCCCCAGTTGTTTAAAGCTAACTAATCAAAAATAATCATGAGGAAAAACAGACCCCCTCAAAATGATGCATCTCTGCATATATATGTTTTCTATATATATGTTTTCTGTATGTATATATCTATTCTCTTCTCCACTTAGTGCAGTTCAGTTCAGTTGCTCAGTCGTGTCCAACTCTTTGCGACCCCATGAACCGCAGCATGCCAGGCCTCCCTGTCCATCACCAACTCCTGGAGTTCACTCAAACTCATGGGCATCGAGGTGGTGATGCCATCCAGCCATGTCATCCTGTGTCATCCCCTTCTCCTCCTGCCCCCAATCCCTCCCAGCATCAGTCTTTTCCAATGAGTCAACTCTTCGCATGAGGTGGCCAAAGTATTGGAGTTTCAGCTTTAGCATCAGTTCTTCCAAAGAACACCCAGGACTGATCTCCTTCAGAATGGACTGGTTGGATCTCCTTGCAGTTCAAGGGACTCTCAAGAGTCTTCTCCCACACCACAGTTCAAAAGCATCAGTTCTTCGGTGCTCAGCTTTCTTCACAGTCCAACTCTCACATTCATACATGACCACTGGAAAAACCATAGCCTAGACTAGACGGACCTTTGTTGGCAAAGTAATGTTCCTGCTTTTTAATATGCTATCTAGGTTGGTCATAACTTTCCTTCCAAGGAGTAATCGTCTTTTAATTTCATGGCTGCAATCACCATCTGCAGTGATTTTGGAGCCCACTTATTCCAGGAGCCCACTAATCTGACTGCTGCCCCTTCTCGCCTCATTAAAGGTGATCTGTTCCTGTAAAGTGCAGTCTTGTTTTTTTTTTTCTCGAACCTCACCTTCTCTAACTCCCTTTCCTTACACACTCCAGTATTCTTGCCTGGAGAATCCCATGGACAGAGAAACCTGGCCGGCTACAGTCCATGGGGTCGCACAAGAGTCAGACACAACTGAGCACGCGTTCACACACAGATTCTCAGATGCTCTGCAAGTGGTGCCCAGCGATCTGTATTTTAACAAGCCCTCCAGATTCTGAGGCTGGCTCAGATTTTGAGAACCATTATCATAGGTTATGGAGAGGATTAAATTGATTAAACAATATCTGAAATATTTAGAGCAGTGCCTGGCCCCATAGCCCACACAGTGTAAGCACTCACTATTGTTATTACAGAAGAGGCCCAGGACCCTAGCAGTAGGGTGGTAATGAGGAGCTGGTCGTGCCCTCCCTCCCAGTCTGGTGGGGGTCTGGGTTCCTGCTGATAGCTTACGGTGAACGGTGTCGTATTCATGATCTCCGAAGAAGATTTAGCTTCAGGACCAGGTACCAGCTTGATCACTAACAGCTGTTGCATAGCAGAGTTTTATTAAAGTGAAAAAGAGAAAGCTTCTGACATAGACATTAGGAGGGGGACAGACAGTGCCCCACTTGCTAGTCTTAGCAAGGAGCTATATACTTTTTAGTTGGTTATTAACAATAAATCAAAAGAACGTCTCAAGGTTGTAAAGATCTTTTCAGACCCACTCCCACAATATACATTTTATAAAGTGATAGGATTAGTCAGAAGGTTCTCAGGAAGGAGAAACATGTCCTCAAGCAGGATACATTGTTGTTATATAGTCGTTGGTACAGAATTTAAGGAAAAACATATCCTTGAGCAAGATGAGTTGTTTTGCTGTGTAATCATCAGCTCAGGAAATGGCAACCCATTCCAGTATTCTTGCCTGGAGAATCCCGTGGACAGAGGAGCCTGGTGGGCTACTGTCTATGGAGTTGCACAGAGTCAAACATGACTGAAGCGACTTAGCATGCATGCATGCATTGGAGAAGGAAATGGCAACCCACTCCAGTATTCTTGCCTGGAGAATACCAGGGCCAGAGGAGCCTGGTTGGCTGCCTTCTATGGGGTCGCACAGAGTCGGACACAACTGAAGCGACTTAGCAGCAGCAACAACAGCAGCTCAGGGCTTAAAGACAAAAAGTTTGTCTTTTTCTCCTCCTTGAGAACTCCAGACCCCTATCTCACCCTTAAGAACTCCTAGACCCCTTTCTCCTCCTTAGGGACCCCGGACTTCTTATCAACCTACCTAAGAATTGACTCCCTCACTGGTCTCTGCTGAGCGGAGGCCTTCTCACCTCTCTCTGTTGAAGATGACAGCTGGTGATGACAGCTGGGCCACGTCACCCTATTCCTTCGAAAGGTTATCACTTGGTCCAGGAAACGGGAAAGGTCAGGGTTGGGGGGTGGGCATGCCCACCTCCCCTCTGCTGATGGAGATAAAGGAGGTCACTCAGCTCCTACAGGACAGGAGGGGGAAGCTAGGATGTATAAATGAGGGGCCAGGAGGCAGTAGAGGCACCAATCACCAGGAAGCTGCCTTGCCGTGCCCATTCTCGCCTCTCAGGCAGCCCCGTCCAGCATGGTCAGACACCTGGTCCTGCTGCTGCTGGCCCTGGGGGTGCTGACTGGGGAGCTCTTGCCAAGGACCGAGGCCCGGGCAACAGCCTATGGAGTGAAACTCTGCGGCCGTGAATTCATCCGAGCGGTCATCTTCACCTGTGGGGGCTCCCGGTGGAGACGTGCCCACGACGCTGTGGGTAAGGCTGAGGAGGTAGTATGTGTGGCCGCGGGATTGATGGGCATGAGGTGGGTCCCAGAAACCAGAGACAGAAGTGAGATGAGGGGCTGGGGCAGGAAGGTCCTCCCTTCACCACATGCAGCTGGGGAGATGGGCCAGGCCCTTGAAGCTGTGCCAAGGCTGAGGGAGCCGGTTGGCAGAGCTGCAGAGCTGAGATGGGGGTGGCGGGGGGGTGAGCGGCAAACCATTTGAACCAGCTAGAAGTCTGGGACACTTGCTATGTGTGAGCCCTGTGTTACGCAAGGCTGCTGTTTGCCCAACCCTGGTCAGTGCCATTCAGAAGCCAAAACTAAAGTGTTTTCCAAGCCTCAGGGAAGGGAATAAGAGGAGTGTGGTGAGGACAAGGCTAGATTTACCACCTAATAGGTGAGTCTCCTACCAAGTTGCTTTTCTTCCCTGATCAGCTTTATCTGCAAATAGGAGGCACAGTTCCTGTATCTTGCACGTTTGTTAAGTGGCAAAATTGAGTCTAAACTGATTAGGACAAAACTGAGTGCTTACCCTATATCAGATGCTATTTAAAGTTGTTTTTTTTTTTTCTTAATGCATATTAGTTAAGTCATCTACTCTGTATAAAACTCTACAAAGTAGAAGCTTTTAAAAATTTTTTGATGTGGACCATTTTTAAAGTCTTTATTGAATTTGTTACAATACTGCTTCTGTTTCAAGAAGCATGTGGGATCTTAGCTTTCCAACCAGGGATCAAACCTGGATTCCCCGCATTGGAAGGCAACGCCTTACCACTGGACCGCCAGGGAAGTCCCAGGAGTTATTATCCCCACTTTGCAGGCAAGGGAGCTGAAGCTCAAGGATGATAACTGGACTAGGGCTCAGTCAGTTCAGCTCCCAGACATGTGTTTTTCACCATCAGGTCCTCAATAACTAAGTAGGAGGGGAAAAGCTGGGCTTCCCAAGGTGGCGCTAGTGGTATCCAAACCTGCCTGACAAGATGCAGGTTTGATCCCTGGGTTCCATCCTTGGGTCGTGAATGTCCTCTGGAGGAGGGCATGGTAACCCACTCCAGTATTCTTGCCTGAGGAATTCCATGGACTGAGGAGCCTGGTGGGCTATGGTCCATAAGTTTGAAAAGAGTCGGACACAACTGAAATGACTTGGCACGCAGGGCAAAACCTATGACAGAAGAGGAAAGCCAAGCTCAGTGGGGTTAAGTTGCTCATCAAAGAAGGAACCCACGTCTGAGCAGAATCAAAGTCTATACTCACGAGGCTTATTCACACTCAAGAACAGAGAAGTAGCTGGGCCAGCCCAGAGCTGGGACTCTGGGTGTGACACAGTCCCGAGCACTAACTCTTCTCATCTTTTGCAGAAGATACCTTCCCAGAGGTGGACACTGACTCGGAGAGTGAGCTTGATGAGGCAGTGGCCTCCAGCGAGTGGCTGGCCCTGACCAAGTCCCCTCAGGCCTTCTATGGGGGCCGACAGGACTGGCAGGGAACCCCAGGGTCTCTGAGGGGCAGACGCGACGTCCTGGCTGGCCTGTCGAGCAGCTGCTGCAAGCGGGGCTGCAGCAAGAGCGAAATCGGCAGACTCTGCTAGAAGCGAAACTGGGCGGCGGGGGGTGGGGGGGGCACCGGGGTCAATACCCCAGCCCTGCCATCCACCTGACCGGTGTCCGGCTGGGCACTTGTTTCGGGTCCCTCAGGCGTTCATTCATCAGCAAGTCACAGAGGTCCGGCACTCTGGGCTCAGACTGCCCCCACCCAACCCTGATCTTTGAGCAGTCCATCCCACCCCTGAGCAAGCTATGCCGCAACCTGGCCAGATGCGGACCCTGACGTCTCAGCAGCCCATACGATGCCTTTCCTGGCCTGTTCTGTCTCCTTCTGTTTCTATTTACCCAAACTGGCCACACTCAGACTTTGCCCAAGCTGCGACTCTCCCCTGTCCCAACTGTGACTCTCTCCTGTCCCACCTGTGGCCATTCGCCAGCCCAAATTATGCCCCCATCCCATTCCAGCCTTCCTGCCTGCCAGCCCCTCTGCCTATCAGCCCCTCTCCCTCCAACCCCGCCCGCTGTGGGGGGAGGTTCTAAAGCTGTAGACCCCAGGGTTGGTGGAAGGACTCCTGGGTTTTCTTCGTATCCTGGGGTGGGAAGCTCAGTGTGTGTGTGGTGGGAACGGATCAGAACCTTCTTCAGCCCCTCAAAATAAAAAGTTGCAAAAGACTTGGCAGTGTGTGATGTCTGGGAAGGGAAGGGGCAGGTGTCAAGGGAGCTTCGGCCACGCCCTCAGCGCAGCCCCCACCCCCTCCCAAGTCTCCCCCCCCCCCGCCCCCCCAGCCCCTGCGAGTTCTGCCGGGAACTTTCCGGTGCAGATAAGGGGCGGGGACCCACAGCGCAAGGTGCGGAGGCGGCCGGGAGGGGTGGCTCTGCTTCCCGTCGCCGCTCAGGCGTTGGTCCCCGAGAGCGAGGCGGGCGGCGCGGCCGCGCTGGGCCAGGCAAGGCCGGGCCGGACTGGGGGGCCGCGGGAGTGCCATGCGGGGGACCCCGGCCGCCCCCTTCCCACCGCGGCCGAAGCCGATGCTGCTGCTGCTTCTATTGTTGCTGTTCAGCCGGACTCGGCCCCAGGGTGAGTTCTGGAGCGAGCTCGTGTCTCATGCTCGCGAACGCGCCCATCACCCTCCAGGGTGACCCTCAAGTTTGCGGAATGAATGGCAGAGGTCCAGAAGCCACTTTGCTCTCCCCGGCCCGGTGGCAGGGGCCGGGCGATGCGAGGGTTTGGGGAATGGGCGGTAGCGAGGTGGGAACTTGAGGCCGGGGTTGGGGGGGCGGCGGTAGGGTAAGGGCTTTTGTCGGGGAGTGGGGGGGTAGTTAACAGGATGTGGCTGGTGGGAGGGGAGGAGTTATGCCCAAAGCCTGGGGAGCGGTGGCCAGCGCCCCCTTCCTGCTGCTCGCTTCAGTAAGGGACCCTGGATCGCCCTCCACAGTTGTCAGAAGTTCTGGGGTGTGCCCGAGGCTGGGGGAACTGACCCCCTTCCTTGGAACCCTCCTGCCTCCCTCTCCAGGCAGCCCGGGGCCACTGCAGTGCTATGGAGTTGGACCCTTGGGGGACCTGAACTGCTCCTGGGAGCCTCATGGGGACCTGGGAGCCCCCTCCATGCTGTATGTCCAAAGCCAGAAATAGTGAGTACAGTGGGGTAATTTGGGGACACTGAAGCCACTCAGGTTCTAGCCTTCTCAGAGGACCCATTCGCCCTGCCCACCCTCACCTCCCAGCCCGACCCCACTCTCTAGCCCTTCAGTTCCACATTCCCTCATTTCCTTGCTGTGTTACCATGAACCAGTCACTTTCCCTCTCTGAACCTCTGTTTCTTCCTCTATCAAATGCTGATAATAATGGAACCTGGTTCCCAGCATTGGTTCTGAGAATTCAGTGAGTTTAGGCACTTGGGAAAGAGAAAATGCTTAATGATTAGAAGTTGTTTTTTATTGCTGTGTGACCTTAGGCAAGTAGCTTAACCTCTCTGAGAACAGGAAAAGATCATTTGATCTGGTGCTGGGGATGCAACAGTGAAAGAGACACAGAAAGCCTCATGGAGCCCACAGTCTGAGGGGGTGACTGATATTGCTTCATGATGAATCACACTTGGAAACTCAACTTCATTTCAAATTTGGCTGTGAGAGGAGAGGAAAAGGAGCATTTGAAGATGGGAACTGGCATGGAAGGTTGGTTTGTTTTTTTTTTAATGGTGGTAA
Source organism: Bos taurus (assembly GCF_002263795.3). Taxonomy (NCBI): domain Eukaryota; kingdom Metazoa; phylum Chordata; class Mammalia; order Artiodactyla; family Bovidae; genus Bos; species Bos taurus. The sequence goes on along the minus strand of NC_037334.1, from coordinate 11,663,677 downwards.
AGTACACATAAAATTTACCCCTTTTTTCCTCAATCTTTTTCTTTTGGCTGTGCTGGATTTTCTTCGCAGCTCCAACTCTCTAGTTGCGGCTTGAAGGATTCTCACTAGTTACGGTGCATGGGCTTAGTTGCCTCTAGGGCATGTGGGATCCCAGTTCCTTGACCAGGAATCCATCCCGCATCCCCTGCTCTGACAGGCAGATTCTTAACCACTGGACCACCAGGGAAGTCCCCTCAATCTTTTTAAAGTGTCCAGTTCAGTGGCATTAAGTACAGTCACACTGTTGTGCAGCCATCACCACCATCCATGTCCAGAAGGGTTTTAATTTGTAGAGAACGAGAAAGTAAGAGGGCTTCCCAGGTGGCACTGATGGTAAAGAACCCCCATGCCAATGCAGGAGATGTAAGAGACATGGGTTCCATCCCTGGGTTGGGGTGATCCCATGGAGGAGGGCACAGCAACCCACTCCAGTATTCTTTCATTCCTGTATTCTTGCCTGGAGGGTCCCAGGAACAGAAGAGCCTGGCGGGCTGCAGTACAGAGGGCTGCAAATCAACTTAGCATGCATGCTTGCACGAGGGAATAAAAGAAAGTCTCTTTTTTTTTGTTTGTTTTGTTTTTGAAGAATAAACAGTCAATTTTATTGGGCTAAGACTAGGAATCCATGAGTCTTGAGGACCTCTGTGAATTTGTCAGTTTTCTTCTCGATGTTCTTTTCTGCGTGCTTTGGTAGCCTCATAAGCAGCTGCTTTTTCCAATAGTGGATCTGGGCTTTCTCCTTTCTCTTCTCGTCCAGGGTGGCGGTTACTGCCTGGTCCGTCCAGCCAATCTCATGAGCCAGGCGCCCTAGGTAGGCAAACTTGCGAGTAGGCTTCAGACGCACAACCTTGAGGGCAGCGGGTACCACCATTCGCTTTCTTTTGTTATAGGTTGGTGGGATCCCATCAAACACCTCGAGGTGCTCCAGAGCAGCCTGACCTCACTTGGTCTTGTGGGGCAACATGTCTCACCCTGTCCGCCAGAAGATGCCGCTGGGGGCTCGGAGGTGGTAGGGGTCACGGGAGGGGTTGGTGTTCATCCGCTTGCGGAAAAAGGCCAGGTACTTCAACTTATTTCTGTAGAAATTGCCAGAAATGTTGATGCCCTCACAGCGCACGACCACACCCTTCCGGCCCAGAAGCATCTGCTTGGCCACGATGGCCTCCAGGCGGCCCAGGAGATGGCCTTGGCCGTCAAGCACCAGGACCTGCCCCTCGGAAAGCTTTTTTTTTTTTTTTAATGAGGTGAAATTCACATAAGGTGAAATTAACCATTTGCAAGTGAACAGTTCAGTAGCTGTTAGTACTTCACACTGTTGTCCAACCAGTGCCTCTATTTCATTCCAGAACATGCCCATTACCCCCAAAAGGAAGTTTCATCCCTAACAGCAGTCAATCCCTGTCTCCTGACAACTACTGATCTACTTTCCATCCCTTGGATTTGCCTGTCCTGGGCCTTTCTCATAAGTGGAATCATACCTTATGTGGTCTTCGATATCTATATACATTCACTTAGCATGTTTTCCAGGTTCATTATGTTGTAGCATGAACCGGAACTTCATTCCATTTTTTGTAGCTGAACAGTATTCTACTGTAACGGATATACTGCGTTCATCTACTTATCTGTTTCCACCGTTGAGCAATTGCCGTGGGTGGTTGTGACTAGCGCTACTGAAAATTGAGTCCTTCTTTTCAGTTCTTTGGGGGTATATGCCTAGGAGTGAAACTGCTGGGTCATACGGCAATTCTGTTTAACTTTTTGAGGAACCAACTGTTTTCTGCAACAGCTGCACCGTTTTATGTTTCTACCAGCAATGTAAGAGGGCCCCAGTTTCTCCACATCTTTGCCAGCATATGTGTTTTTGTCTTTGTTTTAATGAAGGCCTTGATTTGAACCTTTGAAATCCAGTCCTTTGGGACATCCTCGACTCCTCTCTCTCTAACCCACATTTGATCCATCAGCAGGCCTTGCCAACATTATCTAGAATCTGGCACTCCTTACTTCCTGAGCACCCCCTCCATGATCCTGTCCCCATTATCGCTGGCCTGGACCCCACAGTCACCTCCTCCCAGGACTCAGGTTTCCATCCTCAGCCCCACAGTCTCTTCTCTACCATGGCATCCAGTGGGCGCCTGTGAACTTCTGCATCAGAGCACTTCCCTCCCCTGTGCACAGCACTGCAGGGCTCCCTGCTCACTCAGGGTAAAAGCCAGAATCCTTCCTGCTGTCATGTGAACAATCTGCTGTGGCCTCCCTGTCCTTGCCTCCTCCCACCTCCACCTTACTCACTCTATTCCAGGGTGCAAGCCTCCTCCTCAGTTTCTCAGAAAACACCAGGCACAGGGGCTTCCCTGGGGTCGTTGTTCAGTCGCTAAGTCGTGTCCAGCTCTTTGTGACCCCATGGACTGCAGCACGCCAGGCTTCCCTGTCCTTCGCTATCTCCCAGAGTTTGCTCAAACTTATGTCCATTGAGTCAGGAGTGGGTGATGTTATCTAACCATCTCTTCCCTGGTGGCTCAGTGCTAAAGAATCCACCTGCCAGTGCAGGAGACTCGGGTTCGATCCCTGGTCTGGGAAGATCCCACATGCCACAAAGCTGCTAGGCCTGTGTGCCACAACTATTGAGCCTGTGCTCGCGTGTGCTAAGTTGCTTCAGTCGTGTCCGACTCTTTGCAACCGCATGGACGGTAGCCCGCCAGGCTCCTCTGTCCTTGGGATTCTCCAGGCAAGAATACTGGAGTGGGTTGCCATGCCCTTCTCCAGAGGATCTGCTCAACCCAGGGATCAAACCTGCATCTCTTATGTCTCCTGCATTAGCAGGCAGGTTCTTTACCATTAGCGCCACCTGGGAAGCCCCACTGAGCCTGTGCTCTGGAGCAACTACTGAGCCCACATACCACAGCTACTGAAGCCGGCGCCCCTAGAGCTCATGCTCCACAAGAGGAGCCACGAGAATGAGAAACCCGCACACCGCAACTCGAGAGCAGCCCCCACTTGCTGCAATTGGAGAAGAGCCTGTGTGCAGCAACAAAGACCCAGCACAGCCAAAAATAAATAAATAAAATGATAAAAGAAAAAAAAGAAAAAGCACCAGGCACAGTTTGGCCTCGGGACCCTTGCCTTGGCTGCTGTTCCTTCTTAAAGTGCTCTTCATTTAAGAAGATCCTTCACAAACTGTGCACCCGCCTCCTTCAGGCTGTTATTCACATGTCTCACCAGAGAGCTTTCCTGACCACGTTTACTAAAATACCACTGTCACTCTTCATCTCAGCATGCCTCATCTTCCTCATCCTGCTTGATCTTTTTTTAAAATAATTATTTCTGGATTTTGGGCCTCACTGGGAGGCTTGTGGGATCTTAGTTCCCCTATCAGGGATTGAACCCCGTGCCCCCTGCAATGGAAATATGGAGTCCTAACCGCTGGACAGCCAGGAACTCCCTTGATTGTTCTTTATATTGCTTTTACCACCATCAATTATATATTTATGTGTTTCATCTGCCTCCTCCACTGAAATACCAGCTCTGGAGAGGGGATCCTTGCCTGCTTTGGTCACAGTCCTATTCTCAGCTTCTACAGCAGGGCCTGGCCCACAATATGTATTAGCTGACCAAATAGTTGTTTTTATTGTTGTTCAGTCACTAAGATGTGTTCGAATCTTGTTGACCCCATGGACGCCAGGCTCCTCTGTCTTCCACTACCTCCTGGAGTTTGCTCAGATTCATGTCTATTGAGTAGGTGATGCTATCTAACCATCTCATACTCTGCTGCCTTCTTCTTCTCTTGCCCTCAGTTTTTCCCAGCACCAGGGTCTTTTCCAATGAGTTGTCTCTTTGCATCAGGTGGCCAGAATATTGTGGCTTCAGCTTCAGCACCAGTCCTTCCAATGGGTATTTAGGGTTGATTTCCTTTAGGATTGACTGGTTTGATCTCCTTGCTGTCCAGAGGACTCTGAAGAGTCTTCTTCACCACCACAATTTGAAAGGATCAGTTCTTTGGCACTCCGTCATCTTTATGGTCCAACACTCACAGCTGCACATGTTAATACTGGAAAAACTGTAGCTTTGACTGTAGGAACCTTTGTTGGCAAAGTGATGTCTGCTTTTTAAACACTGTCTAGGTTTATCATAGCTATCATTCTTTCCTTCCGAAAAGCAAGCATCTTTTAATTTCATAGCTGCAGTCACTGCAGTGATTTTGGAGCCCAAGAAAATATAGAAGTAAATGTGGATATATATAATAGGTGCTCAATAAATAAAATAACCAATGCTTTCATATCATGTATATGCTCCTGATGCTTGCTATTATTTTCTTTAATGTTTTAATTTGGTTGCACGGACTCTCTAGTTGTGGCACGAGAGCTCAATTGTTGCTGCACTCAGGCTGAGTTGCTCCACAGCACTTGGGATCTTAGTTCCCCATCCAGGGATGGAGCCTACATCCCTTGCATTGCAAGGTGGATTTTTAATCACTGGACCAGAAGAAGGGCTTCCCAGGTGGCTCAGTGGTAAAGAATTCACCTGCCAGTGCAGAAGACGCGGGAGACTCAGGTTTGATCCCTGGGTCGGGAAGTTCCTCTGGAGGAAGAAATGGCAAGCCACTCCTGTCTTCTTGCTCAGAAAATCCCATGGACAGAGCAGCCTGGCAGGCTACAGTCCACGGGGTCGCAGAGTCAGACAGGACTGAGTGACTGAGCACGCGTGCATGGACCATCGGGGAAGTGCTGCTGGCTGTTCTAAATGCATTTCATATCTCATCGCATTGATTCCCCTCACTATTCACCCCTTTTCGCAGGTGCTTTTATCACCCTCATTTTGTAGGTCAAGAAACTGAGGCGCAGAGAAGTGAAGTTGCTTGCTCAAGGTCACACAGCTCTTAAGCAGAACTAGGACTTGAACCCAGGCAGAACAGATGTTATCATTACGACTCGGGGCCCGGCCTGTTGTCTATCGCCTCTTATTTCCCCATCTCTCCTCACAGCCATTCCAACAAAACCTGGACCGTGGCGGTGCCCACTGGACAGAACTGGGTGACCATCCCACGGGAACAGCTCACCATGTCTGACGAACTCCTTGTCTGGGCGGCCAAGGCCGGCCAGCTTCTCTGGTCCCCAGTCTTTGTGAACCTCGAAACCCGAAGTAATGGGCGGGAGTGTTGGGGATGCGCTGTGTGTGGGGTGGGTGGTCCTGGAGGCCCCTGCTCAATGCATTTCTCCTTCTTCAGTGAAGCCGGATGCCCCCCACCTATACCCTGACGTGGACTTCTCAGATGACCACCCCCTGGAGGCCGTTGTCCAGTGGGCCCCTCCTACGTGGCCACCCCATAAGGTCTTGGTCTGCCGGTTTTACTATCGAAGGTGCCGGATGCCCTGGGTGATGGTGAGTGTCAGGGAACCTTTCCCCCCACCCTACTCTGGTGGGGCCTGAGACATCATTCCCAAATCAGCAACCTAGCCCAGAACTCGTTCCTCACCTGCCCCTGGAGTCTGTCCACATCCCTCACGAAAGGTCTGTACGTGCATTTTGTTCAGCTAAAAAATGTACCCCCACCAAGATAATCTACAAATTCCATACAGTCCCACTTGGAATTTTTTTTTTTTTCTTGTTTGGCCATGCCATGCATGTTGCAGGATCTTAGTTCCCTGAACAGGGATTGAACCCCGGCTGTCAGCAGTGAAGGCATGGAGTCCTAACCATTGGACAGCTGGGGAATTAATTCCCTTTACTTGGAATTCTTGAGAAATTCAGTAAACTTCCTCAAACACTTTCATTTAATGAATTGTTGTTGTTCAATCACTGAGTTGTATCCAACGCTTTTCGACTCCATGGACTGCAGCGCCCCAGGTTTCCCTGTCCTTCACTATCTCCCAGAGTTTGCTCAAACTCATATCCATTGACTTGATGATGCCAACCAACAATCTCATCCTCTGTCATTCCCTTCTCCTCCTGCCTTCAGTCTTTGCCAGCATCAGGGTCTTTTCCAATGAGTTGGCTCTTCACATCAGGTGGCCCAAGTACTGGAGCTTCAGCTTCAGCATCAGCCCTTCCAGTGGGTATTCAGGGTTGATTTCCTTGAGGATTGACTGGTTTGATCTCCTTGCTGTCTCCTCAGATAACTTACATGAACCTTAAAGGAAGAGGTTAACAGCAGGGGACTTCCTTGGTGGTCCAATGGCTAAGATTCCATGCTCCCGATGCAGTGTTCAATCTCTGGGCGGGGAATTAGATCCCACATGTTGCAACTAAGACACAGTGCAGCCAAATAAATAAATGAACACTAAAAAAAAAAAAAAAGGTTTATAGCAGATACTACTTAGCACCTGCTGTGTGCCACACACTGTTGGAGGCTCTTTATCAAATCCTTACAAGAACTCTTTGAGGTAGATGTGTTTTGTGCCTACCCATTTTACAGATGAGGAACAGAGCCTGGTTTTCAATAAATACTTAAAAGTGTTAATAATAAAAGAAGCTCATATTTCCAAGCACCAGCCATGCATCAGGTACCAAGCTAAGCAATCTGCATGGATGATCTCAATGAGGACTGTACTCCTGACTTCCCTAATATAGGTTATTTTATGATCTCTGTTTCGTAGTTGGGGAAACTGAATCTCAGAGAGGTTAAGCAACTTTCCCAAGCTCACACACAGTGAAAAAAAAGGACGAAAGCTCCAGAGCAATGGGACCCCAGGAGTTGGGGAGCCTGCCCAAACACTTTAAGAGCACAGCCCCAAAGTTGCATGTATCTTTCATCTCATATCTCATTGGTCAAAATGTAGTCACATGGTCTCACCTGATTGCAAGGGAGACTGGGAAATGTGGTCTTTGTTCTTGATACACATGGTCCTGACAGATACTCAGGGTTTCCAAAAGAAGCAGCCGAGAATGGGTACTGGAGATAACCAACGATCTCAGTCACAGCTTGGGGTGCCAAGCACCACAAGGTAGGGTAGACTTGTTTTCACTGGGAATATTCATGCAGTTCAGAACAGTGCTAAGATACAGACGTTGAAATCCTACTGCCTGGGAATGAATCTCAGCTGTAGTACTCACCAGCTCTGTGACCTTGGGTATGTCACTTTCCCTCACATGACCTTAGTTTTCCTCATCTGTAAAATGAGAACAATAATAGAATTTCCCACCTACTGCTATACCTGGCACAGAGGATAATCAAATTGTCTCTTTTTGCCAGGGATTGTCCCAATTTTAAAACTGAAAGCCCTGTGTCTTGAGAACCCACTCTGTCTCCCAGGCAAAGCAAGATAGTACTGGTCATCCTGTTGGCAGCTAAGGGCTTCCCAGCTGGCTCAGTGGTAAAGAATGTGCATGTAATGCAGGAGATGCAAGAGACATGGGTTCTATCCCTAGGTCAGGAAGATTCCCTGGAGAAGGGCATGGCAATCCACTCCAGTATTCTTGCCAGAAAAATCACATGGACAGAGGAACCTGGTGGGCTACAGTCCAGGGGATCCCAAAGAGTTGGACTGGACTAAAGTGACTGAGCACACACATCGACATATAAAAGGTCAACTTTCAATTCAGCCTTCAGCTTCATCACTCACATGTCACTCCCCCAGCTGGAACCGGAAGTGAAGTCTATACCTCTGATGCCCATTGAGATCCAGGACCTGGAACTGGCCACTGGCTACGAGATGTTCGGCCGCTGCCAAGTGGACAAAGAGGAGGATCTGTGGGGCGAGTGGAGCCCCATTCTGCCCTTCCAGACACCACCCTCTGGTGAGGATCTCTGGGCTTCCCATCTTTTCCTCTCCTGGAAGTCAGGCCATCATGCCATTCCCATTTGTCTCTTCTTTTTCCATCCTCACCAGCTCCAAAAGATGTGTGGATCATGGGGAACATCTGTGGGGCACCAGGTGGACAGGAACCCCTGCTTCTGTGGAAGGTGAGTTGTGAAAACCCATTTCTCTGCCCATGTCAGGAAACCCTGGATAACAATGATGCAGGGACTTACTTGGTGGTCCAGCGGTTAGGACTCCGAGCTTTCACTCCCAAGGTCGTGGGTTCAATCCCTGGTCAGGGAACTAAGAGCCTACAAGCTGCCCACTGCTGCAAAATCAAAAACACCCCCAAACCAAAAACCAATGACGTAAACAAAACAGAGGCTACTCTGCTGCCCTCTTGAGGCTGCTTCAGGGTTTCAAGGAGGGGGATCATCAGGGAGATCCTGGCATGGCGCTGGGCTCAGAGCAAGACTCCACCAGTGTTGACTGAAAGTAGGGATCTGAGCTGAGACTTGAAGATGGGTACGAGTGTTCCAGGCAGTGGGGGGGACGTTGGGTGCAAAGATTTAGAAGCAATACAAGGCTCAGCTCCACAAAATATAGCCGGGTATGCTAAGGGCTTTGATGTTAGTATCAAAAGGGCATTGTTTTGGGACTTCTCTCATGATCCAGTGGCTAAGAATCTATCTGTCAATGCAGGGGACACGAGTTCAGTCCCTGGGCTGGGAAGGTCCCACATACCCTGGGGCAGCTAAGCCCAGGTGTCACAACTACTGAAGCCCTCATGCCCTTGATCCCATTCTCTGCAATAAGAGAAGCCACCACAGTGAGGAACCCGAGCACCACAACTAGAGTAGTCCCCACTCGCAGCAACTAGAAAAAGCCAGAGTCCAGGAACAAAGATCCAGAACAGCCAAGAATAAAATAAATAAATAATTTTAAAAGGTCGGGGGAGGGGGCATTGTAGGGATTTCCTGGTGGTCCAGTGGCTAAGACTCTGAGCTCCCAATGCAAGGCACCTGGGTTCGATCCTTGGTCAGGGAACTAGATTCTGTATGCTAAAAGACCCCACTTACTGCAATGAAAATTGAAGATTCCGTGTGCCTCAACTAAGACCTGGTGCAGCCAAATAAATAAATAAATATTTAAAAAAACAAAACAAAACAAAAACAGGGCTTGTGAGATGACAGACAAGAATGAAACAGTTCTCACTGACCCAAGTCTGTTAAGCACCTAGTCGGTTCCATGCATTGCAAGGCCCTGACTCACAGTAAACATGGCGAGAAACCAAATAACAGGGCTCTCACTTTCTTGGGCCACACGATCTAATAACATCACTGACTTTAACCATGCGTAATATTTCTAGAGTTCTCACTGTGTGCCCGGTCCTCGCCTACACACTTATTTATATTGACAAACTTTACAGATGAGAAAATGGGACGCAGAGAGGTTGCCCCAAACCACACAACTGGTACACGGCAGAGCTGATGTTTATTGGCTTTCAAAGCATAATTCACAGTTTCGCTACCTTTATTTTATTTATTTAAATATTTTTTTTTCACTTTTTTTGGCCATGCTCCAGGGCCTGTGGGGTCTTAGTTCCCTGACCAAGGATCAACCCTGTGCTTCCTTGCATTGGAAACATGGAGTCAATCACTGGACTACCAGCGAAGTCCCTCAGTGCCTCTGTTTGATGACACATACCTTGTAAGGCCCCTTTACTATACTGAAATGAAGTACATAGCTCAGGGCTTCCCTGGTGGCTCAGTGGTAAAGAATCTGCCTGCCAGTGCAGGAGAAAGGGATTCAGTCTCCCATCCGGGAAGATCCCACATGCAACTGAGCAATTAAGCCTGTGGGCCACAACCGTTTAGCCTGTACTCTAGAGCTCGGGAGCCACAACTGAGCCCATGTGCCGCAGGTACTGAAGCCCGTGTGTCTAGAGCCTGTGCTCCACAAGAGAAGCCACCGCAGTGAGAAGCCCAAGTACCACAACTGGTAGCCCCCACTCTCTGCGACTAGAGAAAAGCCCGTGAAGCAATGAAGCTCCATTACAGCCCCAAATAGATAATACATAAGTAAAATTATAAAAAAGAAATATAGTTCTTATAACCCATATATATATATATATATTAAAACGTATAAATACAGTGTATTGTGTTGTAACATACAGTGTACAGTATATTGTAACATTCAACAGAAAATAAATGGGAAATAAGGCTACTGCATAACGGCAAGGTATTCAGTTCACCAGTGTGACATGAGTACTAAATCTGTACCTCCCTGACAGGGTTGTGTTAGTCTCTTAGTGGTATCCGACTCTTGGTGGGCCCATGGACTGTAGCCCACCAGGCTTCTCTGTCCATGGTATTCTCCAGGCAAGAATACTGAAACGGGTTGCCATGCCCTCCTCTGGGGAATCTTCTCACCCAAGGATAGAATCCGGGTCTCCTGCATTGCAGGCAGATTCTTTACCGTCTGAGCCACCAGGGAAGCTCCATGTACCTCATAACATAGCTTTAAAATACATAAAGTAAAAGTTGGCAGAACTACAAGGAGAACTCTATGAATTCATAACCATTGTGGGAGATTTTTAACATGCTCCTCTAAGTAATTCCATAACAAGCAGATGGAAAACAAGTCAAGATCTAGAAGATCTGAACATGTGAGTAGCAGACACCCAAGTGGACTCACATAGGAAACATCTGAACATGCATTCTTTCCATACCAAACAGGACATTTACCAGAGTCGTCCACATGCCAGGCTATTGAGCCAGTTTCCCAGGACTTCAAAGGGATGAGACAATGCAAGACATGTTGAGAAATTCTCTGATCAGAACACAGATCGTGCTGGAAATCGATGATCACAACTGCCTGGAAAGTCCCTATATGTTCAGAATATTTTAACATTCAGTGAATATTAAAACCAGGTCCCCAAAGGTTTTGTATTTATACAGCAAATGGTGTTTGGTCTTAGGATCAGCTAAAATTGCTAGATTTTTTTTATCTACAGAAGTTTCCAGTTGGGATGACAGTCTAAAGTCACAACGGAGGTGGGACAACTTTTTGTTTCTAGGAGAGGGTAGTGTCCCTGGCTCTTGAGCATCAAATACCAATCATTGAGGCAACCAGATATTCTCACAAGTTTCCCCAAAAAACTCTGGAAGGTACCATCCTCTTTGCTACACATAACCACTCCTCTGTACAACAGTGGGAGTTTTGCAGTCCCTAAGAACCACACAGCACAGAATGGGGTAAGCTGAGTGAAGCAGGGTTATATAAGTGCGTGGCCAGATTTTGTCTTTACTTAAAATATTTTTTTAGAAATCACTTTATTTCCTCTTGTTTTTTAAAAATTTATTTTTGGCTGCACTGGGTCTTCGTTGCTGCATGTGGGCTTTGTCTAGATGCAGAGAGCAAGGGCTGCCCTCTAGTTGCGGTGCATGAGCATCTCACTGCAGTGGCTTCTCTTCTGGTGGTGCACAGGCTATAGACAGCTTGAGTAGCTGCAGCTCGTGAGCTCAGCAGCTGGCAGCTTGCTGGCTCTAGGGTGAGCAGGCTTCAGTAGTTTTGGCCCATGGGTTTAGTTGCTTCGCAGCATGTGGAATTATCCCAGACTAGGAATCGAATCCATGTTCCCCCTATTGGCAGGCGGATTCTTATTCACTCCACCACCAGGGAAGTCCCTTAAAATCTTGATAATTTGTTTGTCATGGTTTTTTTGTTTTTGGCTTTTTTGCATTAGTTTTGATTGATTAAAATACTATATTACAACAAGGTCCTACTGTAGAACAGAGAACTATATTCAATATCCCGTGATAAACCATTATGAAAAAGAGTATGAAAAAGAATGTGTGTATATATATATATATATATATGTATGTATGGGGGGTCACTTTGCTTACAGCAGCGATTAACACAGCTTCATAAATCAACTATACTTCAGTAAAAATAAATTTTAAAAATATTGCATTAAAATAATTTATCTTGATTGGATTTTGGGTATGCTTTCTTGCTTTACACCCTAGTTCTGGCTCACTAGCTGTATTCTAATCTCACTTCTGCTGTTGAGCCCCTCTGAGGCTTGGTTTCCTCACCTGTACCGTGAAACCAGGGCTTCCCTGGTGACTTAGCAGTAAAGAATCCACCTGCCAGTGCAGGAGATGCAGGTTCGATCCCTGGGTCAGGAGGATTGGCCTGGAGAAGCAAATGGCAACCCACTCCAGTATTTTTGCCTGGAAAAATCCCATGGACAGAGGAACCTGGCGGGCTACACTCCATGGGGTCACAAAAGAATTGGACACGACTTCGGGACTAAACAACAGAGAAACCAACAAAAATGTTTCACTGATGCGTTTATCCAGTGACCTCACTGAGATGCACAGTATGTGCCTGATAAGGAGAGAGATTCACCCCTCCTTCCCCTCATCCTTTAGGCTTCAGGGCTCTGCATGCAGGTGACCTACAGAGTCTGGATCCAGGTTAAGGATCAGGAGGTGATCCAGGAGGAGACCCCCTACTGCAACTTCTCCATCCCCACCCAAGCAGAGTGGGTGGGGGTGTCTGCTGTGAATGCCACAAGCTGGGAGCTTCCTACCAACCTCTCTTTGACCTGCTTGGGTAAGAGGCTGTGAACTTCCTTTGTGAGATTCCTTGGAGGCGCAAGTGGAGACTTCCCAAGTTTACAGCTGAGATTTCTCCTCCCCATCCTCTAGGTCCAGACTCTGCCCCCCATGGCGTGGTGGTCAGGAGCATCTCTGGAAACACAGAGCTGCTGGTGACTTGGCAACAGGAGCCTGGGGAGCTGCAGGAGCATGTGGTGGACTGGATTCGAGACGGCGACCCCGTGGAGGACCTCAACTGGGTCCGGCTTCCTCCTGGGAACCTCAGTGCAGTGTTGCCAGGTGAGGCCGAAGAGCACCAGGGTTCCCATTTCAGCTGTTGGAGAACAGAGGAGAGGCTGGATTTGCAGAGGAGTGGTCAAGTATTATTAATTCATGCAAGAAATATTCGTTGACTACCCACTGTGTGCCAAGCCCTGTTCTAGAGACTGGTACACAATGATGGGCTTCCCCGGTGGCTCAGCAGTAAAGAATCCACCTGCAGTGCAGGAGAGGCAGTGCAATGCAGTGCAATGGCTACCCACTCCAATATTCTTGCCTGGGAAATCCCCTGGACAGAGGAGCCTGGAGAGCTACAGTCCGTGGGGTCACAAGAGTTGGACATGACTTAGCAACTAAACAACAAACACGGTGATGGCAGCTAATGTGTACTGGCCTTTCCATCAGCGTGAAACCATTCAATCTTCCTTATAAAGCAGGTTTCTGCTATTATCATGAAGATAAAGAAAAAGGCTCAGAGAGGTTAAGCAACTCCCCTGAGGCCATACAGCAAGTATGTGGTGGAACCAAGATTTGAACCACTTAGTCAGGTTCCTTGGAGAAGGAAATGGCAACCCACTCCAGTGTTCTTGCCTGGAGAATCGAGCCTTGTGGGCTGCCGTCTATGGGGTCGCACAGAGTCGGACACAACTGAAGCGACTTAGCAGCAGCAGCAGCAGCAGCAGTCAAGTTCCTAAAGCCAAACCCTGAACTATCACTACTTTCCTCTCAACAGCATCCCTACTCTCATCCCCACCAACATCTCCATCCTCATCTTGTAGGGCCAGCAACCAGTGGAACAAAAACCAAATACCTCTGTGATGCAATTTATTGTTTAGTTGCTAAGTTGTGTCCGACTATGCCAGGCTCCTCTGTCGACAGGATTTTCCAGGCCAGAATACTGGCGTGGGAGCCATTTCCTTCTCTAGGGGATCTTCCTGACGCAGGGATCAAACTTGCGTCTCCTGCATTGCAGAAGGGTTCTTTATCGCTGAGCCACCAGGGAAACCCCTGTAATGTAATTGGGGCAAAGTAAAGGGGGAGGAGGGAAGATATTTATTTTAGGGAAAAAAAAGAAAAAGTCTCTCTGGGAAAGTGGCATTTAAACTAAGACCTGAAGGATCCATGGTCTAAGGGAAAAACAAGAGGAGACAACCAGTGCAAAGGCTCTGAGGCAGAAATGTGCCTTATGTGTTAGAGTGACAGCGGGGAGGCCGGTGTGGCTGGAATAGAATGAGCAAAGGGGAAAGTGGGAGGAGGTAAGGGCAGGGAGAGGACGGGGCAGAATGTGCAAAGCCTCGTGGCTCATGGAGAAGACTTTGATTTTTTCTGCCGGTGAGGCGGGAGCCACCCAGGGTTCTAAGCAGAGGAAGGGTGTGTCCTGACTCAGTTGCTCACAGGTGCCCCCTGTCTGCAGTGGGAGGAACAGACTGGGAGGGTGAGGGCTGAAATTGAGAAACCCAGGACTGTGGGCTTCCCTGGTGGCTTAGACAGTGAAGAATCTGCCTGCAGTGCAGGAGACCTGGCTTTAGTCTCTGGGTCTGGAAGATTCCCTGGAGAAGGGAATGCCGACCCACTCCAGTATTCTACCCTGGAGAAGTCCATGGACAGAGAAGCCTGGTGGGTTACAGTCCATGGGGTTGCAAAGAGTCGGACACGACTGAGGGAGTAACACTTTCTCTCTCAGAAAGGACTGTGTTTGCTCCTTCTGGGAGGGAACAAAGGAAGGGAGAGAAGCAAGCAGGTTCTTGTTGGGGAGTCTTACAGCAGAATTTGGGGGACCTATTTGGATTTGTTGTACCTGACATGCTCCTCCAAGTGGGATTGTCCATGGGACTGTCAGATACTCAAGTCTCAAATCTAGCAATACGTTCTAGGCTGAGATTTAACACTGGGGAGTCTGTCCTTGGTATAAAGAATTTGGGATAGCCTGAGAAGGTGTCAAGTGAGAGATTTAGGATAAAGTCCCAACACCATAAGTATATATGGACAGAAGAAGAGGAGCCCCAGTTTTAGGAAGTTCCCGGTTGAGGAAGGCTATATGGCACCACAGGTTTTGAGAAGGGATTTCAGGAGCTTTATTTACTATGATGGATGATGTCAGGGCCCCACTCAGAGCCCGGAGTTTATCTCCCAGTCTCTGGCACCTGCATTCCTGGCCTGAGGGCTTTCTCTGGCCTGAAGCATCTTGCCTGCCTAGACAGCCGAAGTGCCTGGGAATCAAGGCCCCTCAGATGCAGCCCTTCACCAATGACTGATAATGGTCGATGGATAAATACCCCAACTCCCTCCCTCCTTGGGTGGGATGGAGTTCAGGATTGTCAGCTCTTCTGCCACCCAGAGGGCACCGGTGGGACTAAGCCTTGGTTGGTCATATTGGGAACTTGTTCTCTAACGCACAGTTGCCTGGGTTTCTTTCCTTCCCCGCTTCATTTCCCCACTGCCCTGTTCGTGTTTTCTATGGTTACCTCCCAGATAAATTACTTTCCCTCAAAACCCTTGTAGCAGAGTGTCCCTCTGGAGACACAAATGAAGATTCCTTACAAAATAAGAAACGCGTTGGGGAGGGGAGCCAGCTCTAACTGGTCTTTGTTCCTGCCCTACTCAGTGGATTTCAAGGAAGGGGTCCCCTACCGAATCACGGTGACCGCGATCTCTCCGTGGGGCTTGGCCCCGGCCCCCTCCGTCTGGAAGTTCAGAGAGGAGCTAGGTAAGTGGTGGGCTTGGAGGATGGAGGGTTCTGAAACCGTGGCAGAACTTGACCCGCTGACTTTCTCTCGCCAGTACCGTTATCGGGGCCAGTGGTTTGGCGAATCCAGGATGCCCCCTCAGGGACCCCTGCTGTAGCATGGGGAGAGGTCCCAAGGCAGCAACTCCGGGGCCATCTCACCCACTACACCCTGTGTACACAGAGTGGAACCAGGCCTTCTGTCTGCAAGAACGGTGAGCTCCACTGCCTCTGCCCCAGCCCCTATCAGTCCACCCCTCCTCTTGCCCCCAAGGAACCTTTTGGCTCCCTCTCAGCCCCTACGAGAAAACCTGATATCCTGGGTTCCCTAGTGGGTAATAACCCTGGTGGCTATCAGTGTAACAGACTGTCATGTGGCCATTTAAAATGAAGAGTCCGATCTATATTTATTGACATTGAAAGATGCCTGTCATATTTTATTAAGTGAAAAAAGATAAAAGGATTATAAAACTTTGCGGGATGGTTCCACTTTTATACAATAAACCCAGCACTGAGCAAAGCAGAGACACAACTATGAAAAGAAATTCCTCCACAGCATCAATAGGGATTTTAGAATTACATATGATTTTTATTTCTTTTTTTATACCTTTGGATATAGACTAAATTTTTACTCTGAGCACAAATTCCTTTTAAAAGTACCTTTCTTATTTTTGGCTACGCTGGGTCTCCGTCGCTGCTTGCTAGCTTTCTCTAGTTGCGGCAGTTCACGGGCTTCTCATCACAGTGGCTCCTTTTGTTGTGAAGCACGGGCTGTAAGGTGCTCAGGCTTCAGTTGTTATGGTGCATGGACTTAGTCGCTCTGCAGCATGTGGCATCTTCCTGGACCAGGGATCAAACATGTGTCCCCTGCTTTGGCAGACAGATTCTTAACCACTGGACCACCAGGGAAGTCCCTAAATTGTCTTTATTACCCTTTCCCCCACAGTCACGTTGAGATATAATTGACAAGCACACTGTGTATGTTTAAGGTGTACATTGTAATGGTTTGACTTACAAATATTGTGAAATAATTCCCCATATAAATTTCGTTAACATCCATCATCTCACATACATACCACGCTGCTGCTGCTAAGTCACTTCAGTCGTGTCTGACTCTGTGTGACCCCATAGAGGGCAGCCCACCAGGCTCCCCCTCCCTGGGATTCTCCAGGCAAGAACACTGGAGTGGCTTGCCATTTCCTTCTCCAGTGCATGAAAGTGAAAAGTGAAAGTGAAGTCCCTCAGTCGTGTCCGACTCTTTGCAACCCCATGGACTGCAGCCTACCAGGCTCCTCCGTCCATGGGATTTTCCAGGCAAGAGTACTGGAGTGGGGTGCCATTGCCTTCTCCAATACATACCATAAAAAGTTTAAAAAGTAATAAAAATTCAAAATATTCTTTTCTTCTGATTACAAAAGTTATCTGTTCTTGTTTTAAAAACTGACACACTGGGGCTTCCCTAGTGGCTCAGTGGTGAAGAATCCACCTGCCAGTGCAGGAGGCAAGGGTTTGGTCCCTGATCCGGGAAGATCCCACATGCCTCGGGGCATCGCAGTCTTCGTGCCACAACTATGAGCCTGTCCTCTAAAACCAGAGAACCTCAGCTACTGAGCCCACGTACTGCAACTACTGAAGCCCGATTACCTCCGCAACAAGAGAAGCCACCACAATGAGAAGTCTGTGCCCCATAACTAGAGAGTAGCCCCTGCTCGCCACAACTAGAGAAAACCCGCTCAGCAACAAAGACCCAGCACAGCCAAAAATAAAAAAATGAAAGTATTTTAAAAACCGACACATTAAAGTTCAGTTCAGTTCAGTCGCTCAGTCGCGTCCGACTCTTTGTGACCCCGTGAACCGCAGCACACCAGGCCTCCCTGTCCATCACCAACTCCCGGAGTTCACTCAGACTCACGTCCATTGAGTCAGTGATGCCATCCAGCCATCTTATCCTCTGTCGTCCCCTTCTCCTCCTGCCCCCAATCCCTCCCAGCATCAGACTCTTTTCCAATGAGTCAACTCTTTGCATGAGGTGGCCAAAGTACTGGAGTTTCAGCTTTAGCATCATTCCTTCCAAAGAAATCCCAGGGCTGGTCTCCTTCAGAATGGACTGGTAATATATGAGCGTTCTCATCACTTCAGTGATACTGATCATGCAGCTTCCATATTTTGCCCTGTGTACATTAACACAAAGATGGGAGTTGTGTTTTTTTGTATTGTTTTTGAGTTGTGGTGTTTGAAAATTTTAAACATTTTTACTATAGACAATTTCAAGTGAAAGTAGGAAAAACTGTAGCAAACCCTTGTGTATCCACCATCCGGTTTCAATAGTTAACTGCATTTAATCATTCTTGTTCAGTGTATCCCCCATGCTTTTTACCTAGTGTGTCTTTGGTGTCATTTCACCCTTAAATAATTTGGTATTTCTGCCTTTGTCTCTAACTGATAAAGCCTATTTTTTTTAAACATAGTTACTTTGCCATAACTGCACTTTGCATGAGTACATAGATATCACTGGGTTAAAAATCATATATATTTATGTGTTGTTCAGTTACTAAATGGAGAAGGCAATGGCACCCCACTCCAGTACTCTTGCCTGGAAAATCCCATGGACGGAGGAGCCTGGTGGGCTGCAGTCCATGGAGTCTCTGGGAGTCGGACACGACTGAGCAACTTCCCTTTCACTTTTCACTTTCATGCATTGGAGAAGGAAATGGCAACCCACTCCAGTGTTCTTGCCTGGAGAATCCCAGGGACGGGGAAGCCTGGTGGGCTGCCGTCTATGGGGTCGCACAGAGTCGGACACGACTGAAGCAACTTAGCAGCAGCAGCAGTTGCTAAATTATGTCTGATTCTTTGCGACCCCATGGACTGCAGCATGCCAGGCTCCCCTGTCCTTCACATTTCCTGGAGTTTGTGCAGATTCATGTCTGTTGAGTGGGTGATGCCATCTAACCGTGTCATCCTCTGCTCCCCTTTCTCCTTTTATGAGTACATGTACCTATTATTATTATTAAAAGAGAACCATGTTATAGGCCCCTAAAGCTTATGACTGATGTTTTGCAGCTCTCTTTTCTACTCGATGTTTTAGCTTAGATAGCTTTATGTGGCATATTCAGTTAAAAACACACACCGCCAGGGAATTCCCTGGCGGTCCAGTGGAAGGGACTTTAGAGAAGAATTTGGGGGACCCATTTGGATTTGTTGCATGTGACATGCTCATCCAAGTGGGATTGTCCATGAGATGGTCAGGTACTCAAGTTTCAGATCTAGCAATAAATTCCAGGGTGAGATTTAACACTGCAGTCTGTCTTGGTGTAAAGAGCTTGAGACAGCCTGAGAAGGGCATCGAGTGAGAGATTAAGGATGGAGTCCCAAGACCATAAGTAATATAGACAAAAGGAGAGGAGCCCCAATTCTGGAAAATTCACAGTTGGGGAAGGCTATATGGCACCACAGATTTTGAGAAAGGATTTCAGGAGCCTTATTTTCTGTGATGGGTGGCATCAGGGCCCCACTCAGAGCCCAGAATTTATTTCCCAGTCTCTGGCACCTGCATTCCTGGCCTGAGGGCTTTTTCTGGTCTGAAACATTTTGCCTGCCTCAACAGCTAGAAGTGCTGGGGAATCAAGGCCCTTCAGTTGCAGCCCTTTATCAATAACTGATAATAGTTGATGGACAGGTGGTTAGGACTCTTACAGCTGAAGGTCTGGGTTCAATCCCCGGTAGGGGAACGAAAATCCCACAACTGTAAGGCACGGTCAAAGAAGTAAACAAAAACAGTTCTGGGAGGTGCAGATGTCTTCCCCTGGTCTGAAGCAAATTTCCCTTCACTGGATCCTGTGCATCCTGAGGGATATGATATTCATGCCTTCTTTTATTTGTTCCAATACACACTTGACCCTTGAACAACATAGTTTTGAACTGTGCAGGTCTAGTTATACATGACTTTTTTCCATAGTAAATTTTAACAGTACTATCTATGGTTGGTTGAATCTGCTGATGTGGAACTAGGAATTACAGTGTGTGTGTTAGTTGCTCAGTTGCGTCTGACTCTTTGCGACCCTGGACTGTAGCCCACCAGGCTTCTCTGTCCATGGAATTCTCCAGGGAAGAATACTGGAGTGGGTAGCTATTCCCTTCTCTAGGGGATCTTCCCCACCCAGAGACCAAATCCAGGTCTCCTGCATTGCAAGCAGATTCTTTACCATCTGAGCCACCAGGGAAGCCCCTATTGAGCAACCACAGATAAGGAGGGCATCCCTGGTGACTCAGTGGTAAAGAACCTGCCTGTCAGTGCAAGGGATGCAGGAGGTTCAAGTTCAATCTGTGGGTCGGGAAGATCCCCTGGAGGAGGAAATGGCTACCCACTCCAGTATTCTTGCCTGGAGAATTCCATGGACAGAGGAACCAGGTGGGCTACAGTCCATGCGGTCGCAAAGATTCGGACTTGACTCAGCAGCAGCAGTAGCACAGATAAGGAGGGCAGACTATAAATTATACTGTACTTGGATTTTTAACAGAGTTAAGAGTCAACACCCCTAACCCCTGCCTTGTTCAAAGGTCAACTGTATATCATTTTTTAGTGCTTTCTATGTGCCAGGCACTGACTAAAGTTGGACACGACTCTAGGAATATGGCCCTCGTGGCCCTAACTTCTCATGGGGGACATGCAGGCATAGATAAAGTAAATACTACCTATGCATTGTGTCAGATGATGGTAAGTGCTGGGTAGAGGAATAAAGCAAGGAAGATGAATGGAGAAGCCAGTGCTGTTTTAATTGGTTGGGGTTGGGGGGGCAGTCAGGACAGTTCTCACTGAATAGGTGACCTGTGAGCAAAGAGCTGAAGGAGGGGAGGAGGGAACCATGGGGATATCTGGGAGAGAGTGTTGCAGACAGCATGGCATGTGCAAAGGTCCTGAGGCAGGACTTGACTGCCTCCCTCACCTCTCTGGGTATGTCCTTCAGTGACTGGCAGCACCCGAACCATCACCCTGCCTGACCTTCACTGGGGTCCCTGCAAGCTGTGGATGACTGCCTCTACCATCGCAGGACAGGGCCCACCTGGTCCAAGCCTCCAGTTTCACCTACCAGGTAGAGGTCTGGGGTGGGACTGCTATGTGAAGGGGCCCTGTTCCACTGGAAGGGGTTACATAATCCTTACTGAACTTCATTGGGTAGACAACCTTTTGACTTGGGGATGTCGATGATGCATTTTGATGCTGCTAAATACTGCTGTGGATTAACAGGCAATGCGTGTCTTTGACCCTTTCACCCATCCCTGACCTTGACCTTCTCACAAGTCCCACTCCCACTCTGAGACTCCCCCTACCGATTCATGTGTGCATGCTCAGTCGCTGAGTCATGTCTGACTCTTCGTGACCCCATGGACTGTAGCCCACCAGGCTCCTCTGTCTGTGGGATTCTCCAACAAGAATACTGGAGTGGGTTGTCATTTCCTTCTCCAGGGGATCTTCTCAATCCAGGGATTGAAACCGAGTCTTCTGCATCTCCTGCATTGGCAGGCAGATTCTTTACTACTGGGCCACTTGAGAAGCCCTCACCCATTCATGAGCCCTGCCCATTTATCCGCTTCCTTACCTGTGCCCTGCCCCACCCATGAGCCTTCCCTGAGCCCTCCCGGCCTTCTTGGTGTCCAAATGCTCTTCTGCCCCTCCCCCTTGCCCTCCAGATAACACCCTGAATTGGAAAGTTCTGTCAGTTGTCTTTCTGCTGTGGGGTTTGCTCCTGACCGGCTGTGGTGTGAGCCTGGCCACCTGTGGAAGGTGAGGCTGTCAGACACACAGGTCTCTGCCCAGGTGGGGAGGGCAGCTGGGCATCACTGAGCTTGGCTTGGCAGGGGGGCAGGGGCTTTGGGGATAAGGGGATGATGCTTCAGAGCTCTGTGACATCCTGGACCTTGCCATCTGGGCATGGGTATCTCGCCACCTGGCTTCCCTGCCCTGACTCTTAACCTGCTTGCCAGGTGTGTCCACCTGCAGCACAAGGTACTGCCCCACTGGGTCTGGGAGAAGATTCCTGACCCTGCCAATAGCAACTTCAGCCTGCCACACATGAAGGTGAGTGAAAAGCCTGGCTTCTTGGGGCCCTCTAGGGGGTTGGGGAAAGCTGGACAGTGGGGGATAGTTGAGAATTAGGGTGGGGGGTATGAGGGGAAGGGGCTTCCCAGGATTTAGTGGTAAAGAATCCATCTGCCAATGCAGGAGACGTGGGTTTGATCCCTGGGTTGGGAAGATCCCTGGAGGAGGGCATGGCAACCCACTCCAGTATTCTTGCCTGGAGAATCCCATGGACAGAGGAGCCTGGCGGTCCATAGGGTTGCAGAGTCGGACACGACTGAAGCAACTTAGCACGCACACTCACAGGTACAAGGGGAACAATCTCGGTCTCTTCTCTCCCCAGGAGGTGCCCCAGGCCCAGCCCCCTGGTGACTCACCCATCCTGGAAGTGGAGGAAATAGAGCAGGTTCCAGTTAAGGAGCCCCCCCAGCCCTTGGCACCACTGGACTCTGGGTATGAGAAACACTTCCTGCCCACGCCTGAGGAGCTGGGCCTTCTGAGCCCCACTGCAGGCTCCAGGCTACGGCCTGAACTGACCTCAGGAGGGGAGAGGGGAGCTCCTTTGACAGATGAAGACATAGAGGCTCAGAGCTGAGTCACTTGCCTGAGGACACCCAGCCAAGGAAGAGCTGAGACTAAAGGACCCCTACAGAGAAGGGCCTGGCCCTGCAGGGAAAATGTGGATGGATGAGGGAGCAAAGAAAAAATACGTGATATCCAGAGTGGCAGCTACTCCCCATATCTGTCCTGCTGCTATAATAGAACTGTAGTCGGATGCACTCCCAGCCTCCCTTGCAGCTAGGTGTAACCATGGACTGAGTTCTCACTGGTGAAACATAAGCAGAGGTGACATGTGCCAACGCTGGGCCTGGGTGGGGGCTCTTCCACATTCCCTTCCCTTTCCCATGAGCTGGAGCATTGGTATGCCCTGTGATGCAGCTTTGACCACACCCAAGGTGAAGGCAGCGCAAGAAACAGAAAGAAAACAAGAGTTTCCAAGTGATCCCATAGAAGTGTCCAAAGAAATAAAATTTTTTCTTTTGATAGCTACTCTAGCTTGAGATCTTTTTGTTACAGCAGCCACATCTATTTAACTCTCACTGACTCAATCTGCTTCTAGCAGAGTCAAGCCCTCCACTTCCCACCAGCAGACAGTGAGGTGGTTGTGGGCCGGCAACACACACATTCACACTGTCCGAATGCTTAACTTTTATTTTCAAGTATAAAAGGCTTTGTCACAGAAGAGGGCCAGGGTCACAGGCAGCGGGTGAGGGGTCCAGAAGCCCAGGTGGAGGTGGACGTGTAGACCAACTGGCTCCCAGGTGCCATGGTCAGTCCCTTGGTGCCCCGTCTGCGCCTGGGACTGCCTGCTGGATGCCAAGAGGCCGAGGTAGCTGTGAGAGGAGCTGGGAGTTGGGTGGAGGGCACGGGCTCACATAACCGCACAACACTGGCACGTCTTCTGCTTAGGGCCGCTTGCCTCTTCACCTTCTGGAGGGGCAGATGGCTCCGGCTGCCGGGCAGGCGCATAGGTGGGCATGGGGTGGGCACTGGGGTTGGCCCTGGGCCCCTCCATCTGCAGCAGTGGCTGGCACTCAGCGGGCTGATCCTGAGCTGACATCTCTGCCAGGAGTGGGGTGGCATCTCCAGTGGGGTCCTGGCCCTCAGCAGGAGTTTGGGGCTTCACTGCTTCTGCTTCTGGGGAGCCTTCCTGCTTCTCCTGGGGCTGCTGTCTTTCATCTTCTGGCCTTGGCGCCTCCTTGGCTTCTGGGGGAGCCCCTGCCTCACTCACATCCTCTGCCTGACATTCCTTTTCTTCTTCTGACTCTCTCTGCTCTTCCTCGACGCTGCGAGTCTTCTCTGTCTGCAATGGCTCTTCACCTCCCATTCTCTCTACCTTCAGTGAGTCCTCGTCTTCATTTTTCTCTACCTCTGATGGCTCCTCACCTCCGGTTCTCTCTACCTTCTGTGGTTTCTCATCTCTTGTCTTCTCTGCCTCCAGTAGCTCTTCACCTCCTGTTCCCTCTACCTTCTGTGGTTTCTCGTCTCCTGTTTTCTCTGCCTCCAAGGGCTCCTCATCTCCCATTCTCTCTACCCTCTGTGATTTATCATCTCCTTTTTCCTTTTCCTCCAATGGCTTCTCACTTCCTATTCTCTCTGCCGCCAGTGACTCCTCCCCTTCTTCTCTCTCTGCTGCCAATGGTTCTTGGATTGCCTCTAGCTTTTCCTCACCTCCTTTCTGCTCTACTCCCAATGGCTTTTCATCTCTTCCCCTCTCTGCCCCTAGAGGTCCCTCAACTTCTTTTCTTTCGGCTGACAATGGTTCGTTACCTCCTGCCATCTCTGTTTCCACGCGTTCCTCACCTCTTCTCTCTGGCTCCATGGAGTCTGGGCTTCCTTTCCTCTCAAGCGCCAGTGACATCTCTGCTCCTTCTGGCTCCGTGCCTGCCTTCCCCTCACTGCCTCTCTTCTCTGCACCTTCAGGTCCCTCCACCCGCCTCCTCTCCGCCTCCCACGTTTCCTCCTCGCCTCTGCCCTCCGCCCCCAATGGACTCTCATCCTCTTCCTCCCTTCCCAGTGCCTTTGGCCCTTCCAACCCCTCCACCTCCAGCTCCTCCCATTCCTCACTGAGGGTCACTCTTTCCACCCAGATGAAGGACCCCTCCTCTCCAAAGACCCCCTGCCCATCACCATCAGGGCTGCTCCTGGGGGCACCTTGTCCAGGAGCTGTTCCCCCTGATCCCTCCCGGAGCCCCAGGGAGCTGGTCTGCACGGCCTCTGGGCCCCTGCCTGCCTCCGCCATGGCCTCCAAGTCACTGCCCTCTGTGCCCCCCATCCCCTCCCAGACCACCTCCGTGATGGCCCTGTCCTCCTTGACCCATGAGGGGAGCTCTGGACGGCTGGCTTCCTGTCTGTCCCCGATGGCCTCCAGCACCATCTCCTCCACCTTAGCCTCCAGCTCCAGGCCTGTGGCCCCGATGGCACAGTCCTCTGTGGGCCTCAGCCCCTCCCACACCACCTTCACCATGCCTCCTCCTTTGGCCTCATTCACTGCCCCCTCAGGTGTTAGCACCCCCTGACTCGGCTCCTGCTCCAGAGGGGGGCTGGATCCAGGGCAGGGGCCATTGGCTTCTGAGGAGGTCCCTGCTGCCCCAGGGACCCGCCTCGGGGCTGCTGGAACCCCGGCAGCCTCAGTTCTGGGCTCGGAGGGGGACTCCGGGTATGCGCCCACCGGTCCGGCTGGTAAGGAGGCTCTCTTGTTTAGATCGGTCTTGCCTGGGGGAGTCAGGGAAGAGGAGAGATGGGGCAACAGAGTAAGATTCAGGCCCTTCCTCTTGCAATCCCCAGACCTCAAAACACCCACCTGCAGGACCTGACTCCACGTTGGGCTGGGAGAGAGGACGGTGACCCTGCAGGGATGGCAGAAACAAGGTCAGGGCAGCCCACATCTCACTTCCAGCCTCCAGCATGCCAGCACCCCTACTCTGCTCAAACTCCCCTGATGGCTCCCCATTACTTCCAGACCAAACCATGAGTCTTCCTCACCTGTCTTATCTCCCTCTGCTGCACTGCCTTGCACATCGTATGTACCCAGTCAATCCTATGTCCATGCAGCCACTCCCTCTATTGGGGATCTACTCTGCTAGCTACTGAGGTTACTTAAGGGACATGCATGCGTGCTCAGTCATGTCTGACTCTTTGCGACCCCGTGAACTGCAGCCTGCCAGGCTCCTCTGCCCGTGGAATTTTCCAGGCAAGAATATGAGATCGGGTTGCCATTTCCTACTCCAGGGGATCTTCCCAACCCAGGGATCAAACACATCTCCTGCACCAGCAGGCGGATTCTTTACAACTGAGTCACCTAGGAAATCCCACTTAAGGGATACTTAAGACTTTTGCTATTAGAACTTAAATTCCAGTGGAAGGAAGCAGGTAATAAACATAAAATACAAATCTGTAATTCAGGAAGTGAGAAGGGCTGTAATAGCAGGGGGAAAAGGCTAAGAAATGCCTGGGAGGTGATGGGGTGCCTCCTGTAGGTATAAAATGCAGGAGGGGGACTTCCCTGGTGGTCCAGTGGCTAAGACTCCATGCTCCCAACGCAGGGGCACCGGTTCGACCCCTGGTCAGGGAACTAGATCCCACATGCTGCAACTAAGATCTGATGCAGCCAAATAAGTATTAAAAAAAAAAAAAAAAAATTGATGCAGGAGGGCCTCTTGGAGGTGGTGACACTGAACCCAAAAGGCCTGAAAGGTGAGAAGAGCCAGCCTTGAGTCAAGAGGTGGGAAAGGGCATTCCAGGAAGAGGGGAAAGGCGAGTGCAAAGCCCTGAGGCTATAATGAATTAGGCAAGTTCAAGGGATACAAAAGGGTCAAGGGTGGCTGGAGTGGAGTGAGGAAGGGATGGAGGGAAAGATGAGCTCAGGGAGGGGAGCTGGGGACCTGGCCATGCAACCACCTTAACCAAACCCCACAGATCTCCTCATAGGTCTCAATCCTACCCTCCTCTGTCCAAAGGTCTCCTCTCCCCTTCTGTCCTGAGACAGGCACCTGGGAGCCAAAGTAAGGCATCAAGGAGAGATG
This sequence comes from Bos taurus, assembly GCF_002263795.3. Taxonomy (NCBI): domain Eukaryota; kingdom Metazoa; phylum Chordata; class Mammalia; order Artiodactyla; family Bovidae; genus Bos; species Bos taurus. The sequence continues at coordinate 11,637,629 of NC_037334.1, read as the reverse complement.
GGGGCTGTGGAAAACCCACAGCTTACTGTGGCCAGGTGCATCAGTTACTGGATCTATGGATACTGGATAATGTTCCTGGATCTATGGTATGGACTTCAAGGACAACCCAGAGAGCCAGATTTTAAGTAAAGTCATCTTAGTTTTCAAAGACCCATATGTTGTACGGCATGTAGATTATATCTTAATAGAGGCATTACCAAAACAAAATCCCAAACCCCTCAAATCATGGAGATGCCTCAAATTATTAGACCATCTCGTGGGGATACTTTTCCCATTTTTGGGGCTGAATTCTGAGAACACATCCCCACATTTTCTTATCTTTTTTTTTTTTTGGCCAAACTGTGCGGCTTGTGGGATCATTTTAGTAATCCCAACCAGGGATTGAACCCAGACCACTATAGTGAAAGCACCAAGTCCTAACCGCCAGGGAACTCCCAGCCCCAGCCCCCCAGCCCCAACCCTGCCCCACAACATTTTCTGACTACTTTCCTCATTTAGGTCATATTGGCAATCAAATATCAAAATAGGGCTTCCCTAGTGCTCAGATGATAAAAAATCTGCCTGCAATGCAGGAGATGCCAGTTCAATCCCTGGATCAGGAAGATCCCCTGGAGAAGGAAATAGCAACTCTAGTATTCTTGCCTGGAGAATTCCATGAACAGAGGAGCTTGGCAGGCTACAGTCCATGGGGTCGCAATGAGTCGAACACGACTGAGCGATTAACACAACACGACAACATATCAAAACATTCCATTGTGCCTGCTTCCGGTACCAAGCTATGATCTCATTGACCTTCTCTCACGCCTCTTCCAGCGGTGTGCTATTGTTATATATCCCCATTTTAGAGATGGGGAAACTGAGGCTTAGGCATGGAAAGCAATTTGCCCAAGACCACAAGAGGACCCAGGATCTAAACTGTGCTTGGGTACTTCTCTGGTGGTCCAGTGGTTAAGTACCTGCATTTCCACTGCAGGAAGCACAGGTTTGATCCCTGGTCAGGGAATTAAGACAGCCACATGGCAGGGTCACAAAAAAACACAACAACTGTGCTTGGAGAGGTACTGCTTTGAGCTCTGCTGGTCACATCCCCTAGTTCCTCACCTGTCGTCGCCAGGTGGGCCTGCCTGAGGGCTTGTGCTGGGCACCTGTGGACGCACTCTGCAGCAGCTGCAGCTGGGATTGGAGTCTGGGGAAGAGAAGGGGCTGCTGGGAGCCTGGACCCCAGGCTCAATGGGCTACCCCCAACCGGAAGTCTCAGCGAAGTAGGCAGAGGAGACTGGCCTAGTCAGAGAGGCAAAGCCACCAGGCAGGGGGCCCTACTCACGTGAACAAGCTGTCTTCCAGGTTCCGGATGCGGGCCTGAGCTTGGTCTTCAGGCGACTGGGGGTCCTGTGAGGTGGGATCCTGGGGCCGCTCTGGCTCCTCAGCTGCCCCGTCCATTAGCCAGCGTTCCCGGAGAGACTTCCTCTGGCCATGAGAAGGGGCATGTGGATGGACAGACATTACTGCCTCAGGCTGGGATACGTGCCCTAATAATGCCAGGTGGGAAGCCACCCCGTTCCCAGCCGACAGCTTTCCCACGCTGGAAGAAACACCCATCAATCTCCCCAACTTTTCCAGAATGGGACAGACACCCCCAAAGGGGAAATAAACGTCCCTCTTAGCCCCTCTCTACCCCAAAGCGGAACAAACACGTTCCCAAGATCTTCCCAAAGGTGGAACAAACGTCCCCCATTACCACCAACCACTCTTTCCAAGCTGGGGAAGACGCCCATCCCCGAAGCTGGAACCAACTCCCCCAACCCCATGTCTAAAGAGAGGCTCCTTTGGTTCCCAGAACTGACTCTCATAGACACCCTCACTTCATTGCCCGGGCTAAGCAGGCGCCCCCGCCCGCCCCCAACCTTGAGCCGCTCCACGCGGAGTTTCTCTTCCTCCAGCTCGCGGCGCGCCGCGCGTATCTCCTCTTGTAGCCGCCGCTTCTCCTGCGCACAGAGGACCCTGAGCTGCCCGCTGGCCGGGTGGGGCCGGGCGGGGCCGCCGCCTCCCCTTCCACCCTCCCTCCTCCGCCGGGTTAGCCGGGGCTCCCGGGGGCTCCCGGGACTCCCAGGGCTGCAAGTCGCACCGTGTAGCGGAACACACGTCGGGGCCCCAGGCGGGAAAAAGGTTGGGGGGCGGAGGCGCTGAGTCAGCAGCGGGTAGGGGCGGGGCCGGCCGCGCCCCAGATGCTGCGGAGGTCTCGCCCCGGCGGAAGGGGGGCGGGGTCTGTGGATGGGGAGGGCCCCGGGAATGGGAATCCAGAGGGGGAGGGGTCTGAGATAAGTGATTAAGAGGGATGCGATTCAGAGAGATGGGGGTCCAGATATGAGGATCCAATGGAGGGGGCTAGTGAGGTGGGGAGTCGGAAATGGAGGTGCAGTCGTGAGGATCCAGCGAGACTAGGATGTAGAGATGGTCCAGAGAGATGAGGATTAGTGAGATGGGGATTCAGAGATGGAGGTTCAGAGAGATGAGGTCCAGATATGGGGGTCTGAGAGAGGGGGCTTCAGACATGGTGTGTTTGGGAGACAGGGTTCAAGAATGAAACAGATGCTGCCGATTTGAGAGTGCGGAGTCCGCAGAGCTCCATTCTGGGGATGTTGATGATCATACAGAAGAACTGAGGAGCAGAGGGGCCTGAGGATTTTGGTGGGGCGCTCCAGGCACGGCTGGAGCTGAGGGTGCTCCCCCCACGTTCAGAGCGCTAGGCCTGCTCCCTGTGATAGGAAAGAGGTGAGGAAGAGGCCTGGGTATGGCGAGGGGTGCCCAGGGCTCAGGGCGCAGCGCACTGGTAGGGCGTCACTTACCGCGATGACCTCTAGTCGCTGCCGATAGAGGGAGCTCTCCGCCATGGGCCTGCAGGAAGACGGCGGGGGTTGAGGGGGAGCGGGGTTGAGGGGCGGCCGGCTTGGGCTGCGAAAGGAGCCTCCCGGGGGCCCAACCCTCAGCAGACCCATCTCTTGAACACCCATCTTTGAGCCAAGATCCCTGAACTGCTTGGAAATCAACCAAACCCAGTACTTTCCTCTATTTCTCCTTTGCACCTGGGAGGAGTCGGGGCAGAGGACAGGGGTCCTGTGAGGGGGAGAGAGCCCAGGCTGTGACAGGCTGAGCTAAATCCCTTCTGAGGCTTGACATCACCCCTCTGAGCCTCAGTTTCCCCATCTGTAAAATGGACCAGAATAGCTTGACCCTTCCTCACCTTGCAGAGAGAGATTCCCTTGCAGGGAAATATCTATCCATGCAGGAAAAACCTTAGGACATCGTGCCCCCCAAACAGTAGCATGGTTTATATTAATAATAATTTTAGGGAATTCCCTGATGGTCCAGTGGTTAGGACTGGGCTCTTACTGCTGAGGGCAGAGACTCAATCCCTGATCGGGAAACTAAGATCTCACAAGTCAAAAAGAAAAATAATGATAATTTAAATAATTCCCATGACTAATAATGTTTTAAATTAATTATAATAACCATTCCCAGAAGCTCAGATCCCACCAGGCCAGAACATGCTCTGTATTTTTTCCCAAACCCACACCCTCTCTGGACCTTGGCTGTTACCCAGCATCCCTTATGTACGGGTTGAGAGAGGGGGTGAGAGTCTGGGAGAGAAGTGTCCATCTCGCTGTGGACACATGCCATTGCCATGGTAACTCCAGAGCTGCCTATTCCACTTGCAAACCACCCTCCCAGGGGGCAAGGATCACCAGGTCACATTGCCTAGTGCTGGACTCCGAAATGGGGGGAGGGGGACTTGCCGTTTAAGGTTTAACCTGCAATTCTCCCATCGTTGTCCTCCTCAAAGCACCCTAGGATCCCCAATTCTCAGCCTCCGGGGCACCCCTAGTCCATTTGGGCTGTCCCTGGAAGCTGGAGACTGGTTGGTACTGCAGTGCACGTCGGGGACAGTCATCGTCACAACAACTTACCATCACAGAGATGCACTGAGTGCCAGCTACATGGAGGTGCTTCCAATATCTAAAAGGATATATCTATCTGCCTGTTGGCCCTGATACGTAGCCCAGGGTGGGCACAGAGCAAGCCCTCAAACATTTATTAATTTGAGCACTATCCTATCAGATGAGCTTAAACCTCATTGCCCAGACTCTGGTGGGGCCTCTCGGATCTTCTCTGGCTTCACCATGAAGGCATAATAGTGAGCTCGCATTTAGCACTTACTATATATAGCTCTCTAAGTGCTCTTCGGGGCTTCCGCTAGGCTCCCGCAGCCATCTTCGCCTCCTCCTCCCTGCCCTAATCTTGAGACACTGTAGTCAACTTTTTGCTGAGTTGACATTCCAACTGAGAAGAAAATCAGCCAACCATTAGCCAGTGCACACCATGTGCTGGGCACTGTTAAATGCTTTACTCCTAGTAACTCATTTGGGGCTTCCCTGATGGCTCAGATGGTAAAGAATCCACCTGCAGCGCGGGAGATCTGGGTTCGATACCTGGGTTGGGAAGATCCGCTGGAGAAGACAACAGTTACCCACTCCAGGATTCTTGCCTGGAAAATTCCATGGAGAGAGGAGCCTGGCAGGCTATAGTCCATAGGGTCGCAAAGAGTCAGACATGACTGAGCACCTTTCACTTTCAAAAAACTTTAGTAACATTTAACCCTCTCGACCATCCTAAAAGGTAAGTAGTACTACTGTCCCCATTTTACAGAAAAAGAAACTGAGGCTCTGAGAAGTGGCAGAAGACTTGTCTAAGGTGATTGAGTCAGGATTGGAACTCAAGGCTCTTAGAGCCCAAATACTGGGAACACTGTGGAGAAATGGAAGTTCAGGCATCTTCATCTTGACAGCCAGGGGACCAGAGATCAGCCTGGGGAGGTGGGTCTTAGTTCCAATTAGGGCAGGATGCTGAAGTTCATGCTTTACAGGGTGTCCCAAAGGAAGCTCAGACCCCCTGCTAATAGGTTTGCCCTGGGGGAGGCTAAAGTACCCCCTCAGTTCTCCCAGGCCCAAGATGTAATCACCCTGCCTCTTCCTTGCTGGGGGGGTGGGGGGAGATCAGATTCCCATTGCTAGGCAACCAGGTTTGTAGTTGGTGAATAATGCAACGGGGAACCCAAAAGAGTGAGGGACCCAACTGGGGTCCCTGGAGGGAGCCCCTTTTCCAGAAGTCTCTACAAACCTCTGGAACCCCCTCCATCCTCTGACTTTCAAAGGCCTTCACATCTCAAATATTAAACAATCTGCACACTTTGTTCAATGTTGCTTGTTTCTAAATCTTCAGCTTTTTGCCCTGCCAGGGACAGTTGGTGGTCATTTCATTAAGCAGGTAATCATTTCCCTGTTGAAATCCTCTTTTCCAGTTTGGGAACTGTTAACCTTTTTTCCTTTTGGATCTCAAGCATTTCTTCTCACCACAGACACCAAAGGATGAATTTAGAGGCAAAATATGAGAGTGAGAGACCCTGACATTCCCCATCCCCCATTCAAGTCATAGCCCCACCCCGCCTCTGGCTGGACTTTGGGCTTGAAGCCTGCCAGTGGAAAATCCCAAAAAAACAAGGGGGTGAGAATTCACATCTCCCACCTGACTTTCTGGGGAGGGGGACGTTGAAGAGGCTGCAGGGTTGGCTGCCAGCCGCCCTTCACTCTTCCTGGCCCCCTTAGGAGAGGCTAGCTGGAGCTCTAACCAGCGACAACCCCCACCCCGCCGTCCCCCCATAGGAAGGCCAGCGTCTTCCATGAGCCCCTCCCAGGCCCTGCCCACTGGCCCCCCTGACCCCCGACACTTACATGGGTGTGGCCAGAGACCACACATGGCTCTGCAGGGCCATCTCTGCCCAGAAGCCCACGTTCTGATTTCCAAATTCCAGACCTACCACCCCGGGTGCTTGCCGAAAGGTGCCCCGGAGGCTGTGACTTGGCTGTCGGGAGTTGGGGGTTGGGGGCAGCAAGCGGGCACTGGGAGAGCTGGTCCAGCTGGTTTGGGCCAGGAGGCGGGAGACGCCTGGGCCGGGCTGAGGGGGGCTGGGGGCTGGCGGGCAGTTCTGGGGAGGTACTATCAGCTGTCCTGATCAATTATTTACCAGCCACTGGCCTCCTTGCTGCACTCGGCTGCCTCCCGGCAAACGCACTTTCACATGCCTGGTCAAGCCTGTGGACTAGGGCTGGGACTCCCTAACCCCCTCAGACAAGGGCACCTTTACTTGGCACCCTAGACATTTCAAGTCCGGCTGCCCACCAAGGGTAACCTGCCTTCGAATACTGCTGCTTTTACATACTACTGCCCTCCCTTCTTGGACCCTGATCTCTGGGGTGAGGAGGAAGGGCTGATTCCACCAGAAGATTCTGGAGACCAGAGCCAGTGCCTCATGAGAACCAGAAGGCTTGAGCTCTGGACAACTCAGGGCAACTTCCCTTTCTGGACCTCAGTTTCCCCTTTCGGAAAATGAGAGATTTCGATCAAATAGCCTCCAGGACACTGGACGCCCCTTAGATGTGATAATTATTGGGGGAGTGTGGTGATGAGAAATGTCTAGAGAACTTCTTACCCAAGTCTTGAAGGTCCCTATTCAATCCTCCCACCATCCCTTTCTTAAAGGAGCAGCGCCCTTTTTCTCAGCTGATCATGTGTTTTATCCAACCATCCTCGTGGGGAAATCATCTCCTACTCTCCAGGCTGGTCTGCTGCAGCCCCCAGCACTCTTGTGGTCAAGCTGTACAGCATGCAGGGTCTTAGTTCACCCCACCCGACCTGGGATCGCACCCATGGCCCCTGCAGCCTTAACCACTGGACCGCCAGGGAAGTCCCCTAGGCCCCTTCCTTGCTTCAGAGGGTCTGTTCCCCATGGAACAAAGGGAATGTGCCCAACTAAATCCTTCCTCCCTGCTCTAGATCCTACTCAGGATGGCCAAAAAGTGGCCGAGGAGCGAGGAAAGAGCTTGGGTACATGGGACAGGGTCCCTAGGTACATGTACAGGGCCCCTTGTTGTGTAGGACAGACTTGGGGTGGGAAATAAACGGGGCCAGACTGAGGCCTGGGGTTTTCCTATGCCAAGTACAAAGCTCCTAGGGATTCAAAATATTTTCAGTTGAACCTGGTCTTCTATTGGGCTGGTCAAAATGTTCCTTTGCGACTTTATTTTTTCATAACAACAACCCGAAGATGGTATGGCAAAACCCAAGTGAACTTTTTGGCGAACCCAATAGATCCTCCTAAAAGCATATCTGGGGGACTTCCATGGTGGTTCAGTGGTTAAGAACCCCCTGCATTGCCATGACGGGGACATGAGTTTGATTCCTGGCCTGGAAACTAAGATTTCACATGCTGTGGGGCAACTAAGCCCACACGCCACAACGAAAGATCCCACGTGAGGCACGAAGATCTCTTGTGCCACAACTAAGACCCAAGTCAGCCAAATTTTTTTTTTTTTAATAAAAGCTTATTTGCCATAATAGACATTAGAGAACACATTTTTAAAAATTAGCTTTTAGTTGTAGTAAAATACACAAAACAAAATTTACCATTGGTAGCATTTAGTACATTCACAATGTTGTACAACTGGCCACTGTCTAGGTCCAGAACCTTTTCATTACCCCAAGAGGAAATTCTGTACCCATTAAACAGACACGCCTTCCCTAAGACCCTGGCAACCACTGATCTGCATCTGTCTCTATAGATTTACCTATTCTGGACATTTTTTTAAATCAGTGAAATAATACAATAAATAATACAATATGTGGCCTGTTCTGTCTGGCTTCTTTCACTGAGCATAATTTTTTCAAAAGAGAAAGTGTGAGTTGCTGAGTAGGGTCTGACTCTTCGTGACCCTATGTACTGTAGCCCACTAGGCTCCTCTGTACATGGGGTTTCCCAGGCAAGAATACTGGGTGGGTTTTCTTCTCCATAACGTTTTCAAGGTTCATCCATATGTTAGCCTGAATCAGTGCTTCATTCCTTTTTCATGGCTGAATAATATTCCATTGTATGAATGGATCACATTTTGCTTATCTATTCATTTGTTGATGGACATTTGGGTTGTTCCCAGAAGGAAATGGCAACCCACTCCACTATTCTTGCCTGGAGAATCCCAGGGACAGAGGAGCCTAGTGAGCTGCCGTCTATGGGGTCACACAGAGTCGGACACGACTGAAGCGACTTAGCAGCAGCAGCACCTTTTGGAGGAGAGTTTGTATTTTACTTCATTGCTTGTAGCTTGATTTTATAACTGTTAGCTATTTATTACTACTACTACTAAGTCGCTTCAGTCGTGTCCGACTCTGTGCGACCCCATAGACAGGAGCCCACCAGGCTCCCCCGTCCCTGGGATTCTCCAGGTAAGAACACTGGAGTGGGTTGCCATTGCCTTCTCCAATGCATGAAAGTGAAAAGTGAAAGTGAAGTCGCTCAGTCGTGTCTGACCCTCAGTGACCCCATGGACTTCAGCCTACCAGGCTCCTCCGTCCATGGGATTTTCCAGGCAAGAGTACTGGAGTGGGGTGCCATTGCCTTCTCCGGTTAGCTATTTAGATCAACACTTATATAGGCTTCTCTTTATACTCTTGTCCTGGGTTCCACCTTGAGGCAAGATTGTTCTGTTTATAATTGTGTCTGTCTCCTAAACTCAATGGCAACTTCCAAGTCTATTTCTTTGTTCCCAATTTTGGGAACATTCTTTGGTAAGTGTTATGTGTTAGGCACTGTTCTAGGCGTGAGAGAGCTGGGTGAACACGACAGACAGAAAATGCTGTTAATACAACTCACTCTCCAGCTGAGGTCGGGGGCAGGCAGAGATAGATAATATACAAATAAAGAAACAAAGGTAAATGATGATAACTAGAGTATTGTGAAAGTGTTAGTCGCTCAGTCGTGTCCAACTCTTTGTGATCCCATGGACTGTAGCACACCAGGCTCCTTTGTCCATGGCATTCTCCAGGCAAGAATACTGGAGTAGGTAGCCATTCCCTTTTCCCGAGGATCTTCCCAACTCATGGATCAAACCTGGTTCTCCTGCATTGTAGGCAGATTCTCTACCGTCTGAGCCACAAGGGAAGCCCAACTGTAGTACTGGGTGAATTACAAAAAATAAAAAAGGCAGGGATAGAGTTACAGAGAAGAGCTGTGTTTGAGGTAGGCTGGGTGATCAGAGACCACTTCTCTGAAGCAGTGACATCTGAATCAAGTGACATCTGAATAGCAGAACCCAGCCATATGCTGAGTCATTCCAAGCAGACAGAAAGGCCAGTACAAAGGCCCTGGGGTGGGAATGCAATCGCAGAGTTTGAGGAAAGCATAAAGGTTCAAATGGAGGAGGGATCAAGGGAGAGGGTGTCAGGAGATGAGATCTGAGAAGTGGGAAGGGGTTTTGAGCCAGGGTAGGAAATTTGGATTTTTCTCCTAAGTTTGGTGGAGAGATATCGGAGGGCAATGAATGGCTGGGAACAGGGTGGAGAGAAGTGGATGACTTCAGAATATGTGTTGGAGGCAGAGCAAACAGCAATCCAATATATGAATGAACTGGGGTTGGGTAGGGAAAAAAAAGAAATTGAGGCTGAGTTCTACATTTTGGGACATAAAAAACAGAATGTGTGAGTTGCTGTATGTAGTAAAGAGAAGTAGAGTTGGTGGGGAGACCAAGAATTCAGTTTTGAAAGTGTTCAGTTTGACCTATATATTAGACTGGGGACAGTTGGATATGAGTTAAAACTCAGAGGAGAAATTAGAGCTAGAGATATAAATTTGGGAGACATCTGCATAGAGATGGTGTTTAAAGTGTGAAATTGGAGTTTGTCAAGGTCTGAGTGTTGGCAGGAAAGAGATTGTATACTTAAACTGAGTAATTGATCAGAACTCAATAGAAGGAAATAAACAAGGCATAGTGCACTTGCTGGGTTAGCATCAGCTGGGAGCTCTTACCACCCCATAGCCCTGGAGAGAGAGCTGTTTGGAGCTGCTGCCGGCAGTGGAGGGACACAGCCAACAAAGCTTGGAGGAAGAACATATGGGTTAAACATCCTGATCTCTCATTCTCCTCTCTCCCATCAGCCAAACCCAATGGAAGCCAGAGGGGAAAGAACCCCACTGATGCAGGTGAACCAGAAGTCTGAAAAGAGGCACCTGGGAGGTTAGAGGATAAACCATAAGTGGGTACCATTCTCCAAGACTAAGGAGCTAGTGGTAAGGAACTCAGGGAAAAGCCAGTGACCAGGTCTGGTAAATGGAGGTCAAGGAGGTCCTTGGACAGAGAAGGGTCAGTGGTGTGGTGGAACCAAGAGCACAGTATGCTTGGCTAGGAGAGAGATGCACATACTCATGTGAAGTCGTTTTTGACTCTGTGACTCTTTGGACGCTATCCCGCCAGGCTCCTCTGTCCATGGGTATTTTTCAGGCAAGAATACTGGGGTGGGTTGCTATTTGCTCCTCCAGGAGATCTTCCTGACCCAAGGGTTGAACCCGTGTCTCCTGCATTGCAGGCGGATTCTTTACCACTGAGCCATCAGGGAAGAAGAGGAACAGGAGGTGATGAGTGGAGAGTCCACTGTAGAGACAACTCATTCCAGAGGTAGAGTTTTCATCATCATCACCTCCCAAAGGGGTAAGTACTGCCATCCCCATTTTACAGATAAAGAAACTGAGTCTTGGAGAAGGCTGACACTTAGCTCAGGTTCTCAGTGGGATGGAACCCAGGTGGGCCCAATTCTAATTGGGCCAATAGAGTCAGAGGGAGGAGGGTAGCTGCTTGAGATTGGGATCCAGGAGAGAGGGGAGTGAGAGGGTGGATGGAAAAGGGAGTCACCAGAGTAGGCAGAGAGTTGGGGGATTATCGGCACTCCTGAGACTGTGTAGCCGCCCCCTCCTTTCTTCAGGTAACTATCTTTTTCACTGGTCATCCCAAAATGGAGGGGGAGGGGTGGAGGCAGGTTTTGGCGAAAGCCAGTGGAAGAGAGTGGAAAATGATGTCCCTGGGAGTAGGTCGCCTGTTCCTGGCATCAATCCTGGCCAAGAACACCACAATCTGGCCCCAGCTGGAGGGAGCTACTTCCCCCACAAGCCTGGATACTTCTCTGGGTCTCCCAGTCGCCTGGTCCCAAGGTGACCGCCTTTCCAACCTCAGCCGCACTTCTGGGTCCTGGGCGCGCTGTGTGTGCCTGCCTGCCTCGTCCCTCGGTCTGGGAGTGCGCTTGGCAGCGGCCGGCTCGCGAACTTTTCCGGGTGGGGTGAGGGGAAGCGCCCTTATGGGCCTGGCGCTCGGCTCGGAAGTGTGAGCCGAGGCATTGGGAGACAGACTGGGGCGGGCGGAGAGGCGGTTCCTGGCGCCCCCTCCAGCCCGAACTGTGCGCTGCAGGGGTGGAACTTCAAAGGACAGCCGGAGCCCTTTGGTGTGGCTGCCAGCCGGCTGACACAGGATTGGCGGGCCAGGCCAGGCCCCGGAAAGATGGTTTCGGAGGACACCCCACCAGAAGACAGTGGTTCAGAGGTTCAGCCAGGCGTGCAGCTGGGTGGGAACCAAGCCCCCTGGTAATGCCGGGGACGTGAGCCCGAAAAGGTACCAAGGTGGCGCCCACTGAGTGAACACTGCATCTAGACTGGCGCCCCCAGGTAGCAGGCTAGGTCTAGGGAAGCTCTCTTCTAAAACATCCAATGCCCCGAGCTGACAGGCGCGTCAGTGGACCAAACCCAGTGCCCAGCTGAGGCGCCCCCCTCTCGGGGGCGGGGCTAGGGCGGGGCCCCGAGTCCGGCCGGCAGGTGCAGGGGGCGGGGCCCGGCCCTGCCCCCGAGGGCAGTTCTTGGAGGCCAGGGGCGGGTCAGAGAAGTGGCCCGTGCGGGCGACGCCTTGGAACCCGCGGACGGCAATTGCAACCACAGGTGCTGCGCAGGGCAGGGTGTCCCAGCTCTGGGCATCAAAACTCCAGCGCTGGGAGCTAAGGCTCCCGAGCTGCTCCCAACCCTGGACACCTAGGCCCTGGGCGGCAGAACGGAGCCCTGGGGTCGTCCGAAGCGCGTGGGCCTGAACCCCCCGGCTTAGATAGCGAAATTCCCAAGCCCGCCGCAGAGCTGAATACCGACGTCCCCGTGCCCTCCCCAGACCAGGGAGCGGAGACCCCCGAGCAAGAGAAGGAAGTCCTCGGACCATCAGCGAGGCAGGTTGCAGAACGTCCTGGGCCGGACCGTAGCTGGGGGCTTTGAGAGTCCTGGGCAAGGAAGCGACGACCCTGAACCGTCTGAAGCGCCAGGCACGGGGCTCCTGGAGCAGTGTCTCTCTCAAGGTCCGGAAACCTTCTTTGAGTCGAACTCGGAAGCCCTCCAGTTGCGTTCGGAGACCCCACAACATCCCTTAGAGGAGCCACTCATGGAGACGCCCATCGAGCGCGAAATTCGCCGCAGCTGCGAACGCGAGGAAAGCTTGCGCCGGAGCCGGGGCCTGAGCCCAGGTCGCGCGGGCAGTGAACTCGTCGAACTGCGCGTGCGGCCGGTGCTCAGCCTGCCGGGCCCTAGCCCCGCGCTCCCGCGCGCTTTGGAGCGCGCTCGGGCGGGCGCTCAGATGCAGCGAGACATCGAGCGGGAGGCCTATCGGCAGGCGGCGCTGGCGCGCCCCGAGGTCCCGAAGCAGAGAACCCGGCCGCCGCCGCAGCCGCTGGGCGAGCTCAAGCGCTTCTTCGAGGCTGCTGGCGGGTGCTCCTCCTCACCCGCGGCGGAGGGCAGCGCAGACGCGCAGCGGCTGCCCGAGCCCGGAGGCCGGCCGCATTCAGTCGTACAGGGCCGGTGTCCGGTGCTGCCTCGCGCCCCGCCGCCCATCGCACAGTCGCTGCTGGAGCAGGAGGTGCGCGAGGTGAATGAGCGCGAGCGGGAGCTGCAGCGCCAGCGGCTGAGCCTCTACGGCACCGCCGAGTTCAAGGAGCCCGCGCCCAGCCTAACGGGTAAGCCACCGGCGTCCCAGCGCTGGGGATTCCCAGGGCTCCAGCCACTTTCACCGACTCCCCAACTCCAATGGTCCTCTAATCCTCAGGGTCCCCCTTCCTGGCTCCCAAACTCCCCGGACACCCCTCTCGACTCTCCTCTCTCTGCCCACCCTTTCTGGACTGACCTTCCCCTATGCTCCACCCCCACCTTCGTCGGAGTCCCAGACACACCCCACCTAGGCTTGTGGTGGGGGAAGGGAGCAGGATCTTAGATGTCTTTGTCGGGTTCCCAGGGACCCTCCCTGCGTTCTGGCACACCTGGATCTCCCCCTCTGAATTTTCTGATTCCTCCCTCCTCACTCTGAGTTTGTTCGCCTTCCCCATCCCTGGGGTTCCTCCCTCCTCCCTCGGGACGGAGGCCTCCGTGGGGAGGAGGGGAGTGAACGCCTGTGTGTGTTTAAGGGGCGCGGCCGCTCTCCTTCGTCCTGACTGCCTCCTGCTGCTAAGGCGTGGAGGTGGGGGGGCAATCCCAGCTGAGCGCCCCTTCTTCCGCAGTGAGCAGGGGCGACGGAAAGCTGGCGGTGATCTGGCCTCCTCGCAGAAAGGCTTCGGAGAATGGTCTGGAACAGGTGGGAACCCCTTTCCCCTCCTGCCCTTACCCCAGCCCTCTGCATGGGAGAAAACTGGGCTAGCGAAAGGGCTCCCGGGGAAGTCATCGGGCTAGGACCCAAAGTCCCGGGAGTGGCCCGCGGGTGAGAAGGAGGCGGTGGTCGTGGGGCCCATACTGCCCCATCCGGCGCCTGGGTGTCCCCATTTGCGGTGCGTGCGCCGCTAAGATTTGCCTTTGGTCTGGCCCTTCCCCCTGGCAGGAGGAGCCTTGAGGTTCCGGCCCTTTGGGGTCCCCAGAGGAAAGTAACATGCCCGGCAGACCCTCAGGCCCGGGCGCCCAGGAGTGCCCTCCGGATCCGCGGAAGGCCTGGAGAAGGGCCACAGGTCTGTGCCGGGGAAGACGCAATCGATCAGCATCCTTGAACATGACTTTGTGAAACTGACCAGAATCTTCTATAAAACTGTTAGTCCCCATTGGGAAACACCGCCGCCACCACCCTGCTAGTAAAACTGCCCAGCCCTTCTGCGCCTTAGCCTCTCCTTCTGGCCTTGTCTGTTAGAGGACAGGGATCCTCGGCTGGGCCTACTCCCCAATAAAGCCCTTTCTTTCTGGACAGTGCAGGCTGTTTTCTTCTGGGTTCTCTTCTCCTGGGGTGGGGCAGGAGCGCGGCGAGACGAGGTAGGCCTGAGACACACGGGAGACGCCAGCCGGAATGCAGAATGTCCCCTTGTCGCCGGGTTCCGTGGCCTCTGGTCTCCCCCGGCCCTGCCGGGGTCCTAGTGCCCCCTAGCGATGCGGGTGCGAACTGCGGCTTTGGGACAAACGAACTCATGCCCTCCCTTTCTAGATTTCGTCAACTTTTATTGGTGCCAAACAACGTGCCCCGCGCATGGTGCTGGCTAGACAGAAGTGATAAGAGGTGGTTCCCGTCCTGGGCATATAAACAATAGCTATCAAAAAAAAAAAAAAAAAAGTGGTGTTGGTAGTTCAAGCTCCTTAGCAGGGCATGTAAGGCCATTTATAATCTGCCTAGCAACTGTAAACCTCACACGCTTACAGACCCCAGCGTATGTGTGTTAGCTGCTCAGTCGTTTCTGACTCTTTGAGATCCCATGAACTGTAGCTCGCCAGGCTCCTCAGTCCATGTAATTCTCCAGGCAAGAATACTGAGTCAGTTGCCTCCCAACCCAGGGACGGAACCCAGGTCTCCAAAATTGCACGCAGATTCTTTACTGTCTTAGCCACCAGGGAAGCCCTTACAGACCCCAGACAGATATTAAAAGAGAGAAGGTGTGCTGTAAAACAAAGACCTTGTTTCAGCAGGAAGGAGGTAGGGGTTCCTCTGTATCACCAATGCTTTGAGTGAGTGAGCTCAAAGTGTGAGTGGTGTCAAGTCTCTGGTTTCCAAAAGCAACTGGAGGGAATTCCCTGGCAGTCCTTGGTTAGGACTTCATGATTTCACTGCGGAAGGAAGGCCCTCATTCAATCCCAGGTTTGGGAACTAAGATCCCACAACCCCTGTGGTGCAGCCAAAAAATCTAAAAACAATACAAAACAAAACAAAAAAACCCAAAAAGCCCCAAAGTAACTGGAAATCATCTTTAAAAGAGAAATCTACTGAACTTTAAATAATTGTGACTATTTAGAAAACTTTAATTGGTGGGAGGTAGGAGCAGACACAGAGAAGGCAATGGCACCCCACTCCAGTACTCTTGCCTGGAAAATCCCATGGACAGAAGAGCCTGGTAGGCTGCAGTCCATGGGGTCTCTAGGAGTTGGACACGACTGAGCGACTTCACTTTCACTTTTCACTTTCATGCATTGGAGAAGGAAATGGCAACCCACTCCAGTGTTCTTGCCTGGAGAATCCCAGGGGTGGGGGAGCCTGGTGGGCTGCCATCTATGGGGTCGCACAGAGTCGGACACGACTGAAGCGACTTAGCAGCAGCAGCAGGAGCAGACAGCAAACAATACCTGTTGCAATAGGATGTGTGGCTCAGTTGGCAAGCCCTCCTTAACTTCCCTTGGTCCTAAGACAAGGGGTCCAAGGCCCCCCTGATTGGGTTCAAGATAAGCTGTAAAGCTGCATCAGTGCAGTATATTCTGCAGTTTTAATGTATCAAATTCTTAGAGGTGCGCTGAAATCCAGAAAAGACTGTTTTAGAATCATTGTTTAAACTCCTGGATTTATGCCTGGGTCTAGCTCACACAGCATTGCACCCCAACAGTAGCTCAGCCCAAAGACCCACCCCCGACCCCATCATCAGCACACTGACCACATGCTTGACCATGACTCTGGGAGGAATGGAGAGAAAGGCAAGAAGGAGCCAGCATTTGTTGTTCAGTTGCTCAATCATCTCTGACTCTTTGCAACCCCATGGACTGCAGCACACCAGGCTTCCCTGTCCTTCACCATCTCCTTGAGCTTGCTCAAACTCATGTCCATTGAGTTGGTGATGCCATCCAATCATCTCGTCCTCTCTTGTCCCCTTCTCCTGCCTTCAATCTTTCCCAGCATCGGAATCTTTTCTAATGAGGCAGCTCTTTGCATCAGGGGGCTAAGGATTGGAGCATCAGTCCTTCCAATGAATATTCAGGATTGATTTCCTTTAGGATTGACTAGTTTGATCTCTTTGCAGTTTGAGGAACTCTCAAGCCTTCCACACCACAGTTCAGAGCCAGCACTGCCAAGGTGGAAAATGGAAACACCAAGAGCCTGTTCTTAATCCCCTGCAGAGGAGCTAAGAGCTAAGTATGTCGAGTTGACAGAACTTAAGTATAGACCTGGATTCATGAACTTTTTTGCATATTAAAGTTACCTGAGGCATGCTTATGTCAAATAAATCAGATTCTGATAGAGGCTTTGCCATCAATAAAGCTCCTCAGGTGTTTCTAACATGGAGCCAAGTTTGAGAGCCACCAGGTCAATGTAGGCTTGATATAGGTTGAAACAGGCTCAAAGTGTGGTGTCTGGACAAGCAACATCAGCATCACTTGGGATCTTGTAAGAAAAAAGTTCCATCCCAGACTTAGTGATCAAACCCTCCAGTGATTCTAAAGTTAGAGAATCATGGGTGTAGACAGTTCCTGAGCAACTACTGGTTGCTTAGTCGCTAAGTTGTGCCCGACTTTTTTACAACCCTATGGACTATACATCCCACCAGGCTCATCTGTCCATGGGATTTTCTCAGGCAAGACTACTGGAGTGGGTTGCCATTTCCTTTTCCAGAAGATATTCCCCACTCAGGGATGGAAACCCCACCCCCCCATTTCCTGCACTGGCAGGCAGGTTCTTTATCACTGAGCCACCAGGGCTTCCCTCCTCACCAATAGGACCCAGGAAATCAAACCTGTTTCCTTCTCCCAGTACTGCCACCACCCACCAGAAATCTAGTTTTAAGTGGCCTGTGGATTTGTCTTAAGGGAAGACAAATTAAAGCTGCATGTGGCTAGTCCAAATTGAGATGTGTTATAAGTGCAAAATATACAGATTTCAAAAACCTAGTGCAAAAAAAGGGGGATACCTCAATTTCTTACATTGATATTGCAAAAATATTTTGGATATCTGGGGTTAAATAAAAATATCACTAAAAGTCTGACCTCTTTATTCTTTTAATATAGCTCTTAAAAATTTGCAATTACATAGGTGACTCGCATCTGTGGCTCAAATTTCTATTGGACTGGACTAGTCTAAACAGTTTTCCAGTAGTCACGTATGGATGTGAGAGTTGGACTATAAAGAAAGCTGAGCGCCGAAGAATTGATGCTTTTGAACTGTGGTGTTGGAGAAGACTCTTGAGAGTCCCTTGGACTGCAAGGAGATCCAACCAGTCCATCCTAAAGGAGATCACTCCTGGGTGTTCATTGGAAGGACTGATGTTGAAGCTGAAACTCCAATACTTTGGCCACCTGATGCGAAGAGCTGACTCATTTGAAAAGACCCTGATCCTGGGAAAGATTGAGGGCAGGAGAAGGGGATGACAGAGGATGAGATGGTTGGATGGCATCACCGACTCAGTGGACATGAGTTTGGGTAGGCTACATGAGTTGGTGATGGACAGGGAGGCCTGCTGCTGCTGCATCGATTCAGTCGTGTCCGACTCTGTGCGACCCCACGGACTGCAGCCCACCAGGCTCCCCTGTCCATGGGACTCTCCAGGCAAGAACACTGGAGTGGGTTGCCATTTCCTTCTCCAATGCATGAAAGTGGAAGGTGAAAGTGAGGTCGCTCAGTCGTGTCTGACTCTTAGCGACCCCATGGACTGCAGCCTACCAGGCTTCTCCGTCCATGGGATTTTCGAGGCAACAGTACTGGAGTGGGGTGCCATTGCCTTCTCCAACAGGGAGGCCTGGTGTGCTGCAATTCATGGGGTCGCAAAGAGTTGGACATGACTGAGTGACTGAACTGAACGGAGTCTAAACAGTGGTGGTGGTGAACTCAGAAGGGCCTTGACTCAGTATTAGGGAACTTCAGAACCCGTTTGAGCTCATTCAAACTCCTGGGTTGTGGACTAAAAAATCCTTGGTGCAGTCAGAAATTGTCACCAGAAGCCTCTACTCCCACTCCAAAAAGACAAGGGTTTTGGTTAATCATGATTCACTTCACGTTTCTATTTTTATAATTTGTAAACTGGGATAATCATAACACATGATAATACTATGTGTCGGGGACTATTAGGTAAGCAGGGCTCCAAGTCTGTTCTCCAACTCTGAAAATGCTAGAGGGAATCAAAAGGTGTCCGGTAGCTTAAGGGGAGAGGGGTGGGTAACTCGCAGCTGAGTGACAGCCGAAAGAAATACACTCCTCCCCTGGCCAGTGACCAGTTGCTATCAGGTCCAGGTTCCACCACTTGGTCTCTGAAGCTCTAGGTAGGCGGGTTCACCTCTCAACCCGTTTTCCTTTTCAGTCCAAGGCTAAGGTGAAGCTTAGAGTTCCCAAGTTGGAGTGCCTCACAGCTCTCCCACCAGCCCGCGCCCCGGACACCTCAGGAGGGTACAGCGACCTGCCCAAGCCGTGACCCAAAAGCTGGAAGAGAAAGATATAACCTCGGCGCTTAGGAAACTGATCGCTGGCCCTTTCCTGGGGCACGTCGGGAAATATAGTCTTTTTTGGTACAGGGAAATAATTTCCGGGTCAAAACATGCGAGTGGGCGTAGCCCTGCGTTCCTTCTCACAGTGGGCGTTGAATTTCCTCGCTACCCAAAACTTGCGGTTATCTGGGTTCCGGTTGTTGACAGGAGCCGCTACTTCCCTTTTTGCTTCGTACCAGCCCCCTACGCATGCTCTGAGCTCCTGTTGGCCAGTCGGCGGACCACAGTTTTGTTTCCATAAGACTACATTACCCAGAAGGCCACAGCGAGTGGGCGGGGCCTCCTCTCCCCGGGAGGGAGGGGAGCGGCGCACCGAGCGGACGCTGAGCCTGTGACCTCTTTCTTTCTTTTATTTAACACAAAACTGGTGTGTTCATAAGCAGGGCTCCGCGGCCGGGCCGGATCCAGTGCGGACGGGCCAGCTCGGCCTGGCCCCTTGGAAGGCAGGCCGAGCCGCACTAGAAGAACGAGTGAGCCCCTCCCCTACCCCCTCTTCTGGAGTTTGGAACTGTCAAGCTCCAGCTCCCACCCTCTCTCCAGGTTCAAGACTCCTGCGCGGCCCACGCCGCGGGCCCGGCGGCGCTCGGGGGCCGAGACACGCCCGCCTGGCCCGTGAGGATCTGCACCAGCAGGTCGGTGGCCAGCATGTGCGACGGCTCCTCGAAGCCGATGGTCAGCAGCTGCTGGTAGTCCCCGGGCGGCTGCGGGCACAAAATCCTGGGGGCCAGGGACAGACAGGCCAGGACGTGAGCGTCCCCTGCCACTCGGGAGCCCCTCCCCTTGAGCGAAAGGCTGTGGCTGAAAGAGGCTTTGTTTCAGCTGGGGGTGGGAAAGTGGTTTCCTTGTTGATGAGAAACCTAGAGGGTAAGGCTCTGGGAGGCTGAGCAATTTTATCCCTGACCTGGCTGACTGCTCAACGAGCTGTGTGTCCTTCGGCAGGTAACTTAACCTCTCTGAACACCTGTTTCCTTTGTAAAATGGGGCTAGTAGTATAGACCTCAGTGGGTTGTTACATGAGTCTGCATAAACGCTTTTCAGGGCACAATAAAATTAATTATTATCAATGGTAACAGTGTTGAGGAAGGCAGATGGTCTCTGGTTGGTTTCTGTCCCTCCCTCCGATCCCACCCACCTTACCATTGCCCTTGCTCCTACCATGAATAAAGGTCATCCTCGGCTGGTCCTAGGGGCATCCATCGGCCGATGGACCACAGCTTCTGAATCTGGGGGCAGGAATTGGCGGGACTCTTGCCTGTGTCTTCCCATGTATCTCTATAGCATAGGAAGTAGCTGGGAGGGGAAGGGGCAGCAATGAAAAGTGAGCAGTGAGTAGTTTCTTGTTCTTCTGTTTGAGGGCTTAAATTTTAGAGGTAAAGTGGAAACTCATTAAAAGGTGCCTTCAGGTTCTCAGGTAGGCATGTGACAATACTGAGGCCTTTTCTCCCTGTCAGCCTACTTTTTTAAGATAAGTACTTCTATTTTGATGGGGGCATCTATATATGTATGTATATTTAAGGTGAGGATGACCTTGCAAAGATTCTTGAATTCCTGCTTGGCTTTCCACTTTGGTGGTGGTTCAGTGGCCCAAACTGGCATTCTCCCATAGCGAGGGGGAGGACTTGGATTCTGATAAGGGGACTCACTAATCCACGTGGGAATCTTGCTCCCGGCTGCTGGGCTCTGGGGTGGTTTCCAGGTTCCAGCGCATCTTCTTATAGAGGTATCGGGGGAAGCGGCTGGCGGTGTAGGCGGCAGGGGCACAGTATCTGAAGATGGACACCTCGTGGGAAGGACTGATGGTGAACCTCCCGCAGAAGAAACAAGAGATGCTGGCAGGAGATTCAAGAGTAGGGAATGAGGCTATGCTCTGGGCTCCTCCACCCCTGACCCCAAGCCAAATCTCTTATGCTTTTACCTTAGGGGGTCAGTCTCCTCCAAGTTCACGAACCCAAATGAGGCATACATTAGGACCAGCTGTTCCAGGCGAAGAGTGAGTTGTTGGGAGATCTCCAGCAGCTGTATGGAAGAGGGGGCATAATGAGATTAGTTGGCCTTCCAGGAGCATCCTCCCCATCCCCCAGGCCTGAGGGATGTGAAAGGGACATCAGGGTCTGGGAAATCTGCTCCACACACACCCCCTTTCGGATCAGCTCCTGCAGGGCTCCATAGACGGGGGGCACGCTCCGAGCAGCTGCCTCCAGGTACAGGAAGTAGGGCTCACACATCTGCAAGAAGGTGGGCATGGCCTTTGCCAACTGTTCCTTCTGCACTCGGTCCCTGCTGAAGGGAGAAGCGGGCCTTTGCCTGAGTCCTTGGCTCCCCCACCAATTTCTCCTATTCTACTCACCCCTCCCACCTGTATCCCTGGCCTGGATTCCCACTATGAACAAACTCCTGCAGTGTCAGGCCTTTCTCAGAGGACCTTTCAGGACCACCATCATCAAAGACATGTGAAACACTTGTTAAAATGCAGACACCTGAGTCCCACGTCTGACTTTGACCTACTCCTGTTCCCTGGGTGAAGCTCAGAAATCTAGGATTTAAACATCCTCCCAGGGGATTCCAATGGACATTGATCCGTGAGCATCACAGTCCCCCTTCCCTTGGTCTGGGAATCATATTATCCTCTGAGGTCTCAAACTGGTAGCCAGCAGGCCAAATCTGGCCCAGATAGGTTTTGTTTAGCCTGCCCAAGGTTCGAAACTTAAGCCAACAGTTAAAAAATGGGAGAAAAGTTCTAGCAGTTTGGCAACCTCAAGAGCCCACATAATAGTCCGCCCTCCCTAACCCCAAATTTCTACACAGTTCTCATAACTCTGAACTTCGGTTGCTAATCAGCTAGTGTCATTTACTTCGTTTAGCTCCCAATGCAAACCTAGTGTATTTCGCCCATTTTGTTAAACCCTCCTCTTTCTCATCCATGGTAGAATCTAGGATTCCGTCGAGCATCACCTGTAGAGCAAGTAGCTCTGGAAATCATCTGCCTTCTTAAGCAGGTAGCAGAGCTGTTCGGTGATGGGGCTGAACATGGTGTCCAACGGCAGGCGAGGAGGGGTGGGCCGGGGGCCTGGGGCCAGACGCTCCGGTGAAGGCGTAGAGGTGGAGACCTCGGGCAGCTGTCCCTGAACACCGTTCTCGGGCTCCGCCTCGGGTGGGTTCCCAGGTCCGCCAGGGGGAGGCGACCACGAGGGGTCTTCGCAGGGCTGTGCCCCAGATTCCAAGTCGCCCAGGGGCGGCGTTTCCCCAGAGCCCGCGGGGAGCGGCCCCACGAACCACTGTTCTGTTGCCATCGTGCGGCAAGAGGCGGGGACCACCGGAGCTCTTTAAGCCTCCGCTGCTCACATTGGCCGCGGGTTCGACCCCGCCCAGGGTACCTCAGACCTGCCTGGCCTGGGAGCGCGTCCCTCCTCCAGTTCAGCCCAGCCTCGACCTCCCTGCCGGCGCCGCGTGGAAGGAGTTCGCCTCATTTGAATTTCAACACGCCGGAGGGGCGCGCCGCTCTTGCCCGCGCTGCGCGGCAGCGGCGCCCCGCGCACACGCGCGCTCCCGGAACCTGACCGTGGGGTGCGCCTCCGGGGGAGGTGACCTGGGCTGCTGCTGGCGCGGCGGTATCCTGGGGGCGCGGCCTGGGGCCAGCGCATTTCACTCTCGGAGGTGGTTTCCTAGGGAGGAGGGATCTTCACCGCGCGTCAAACCCCCGGGGTTGCAAGTATAGAAATCAAGGAAGGCCCCGCCCCGCTCGCTGACTCTGACCCCCAGGCCCTGGAATCTGTATTAACAACAAAACCTCATGGAATTGAGAAACTGCATTAAAATTTACTAGGCTCTTGTGATGTAGTAGTTGTCACTAACAATAAAAATCTTCACTTGGAAAAGATTTTCCCATCTCATGATCTCATCTGATGGCCCAGTCCCTCCTGTCCCTTTTATGAAAAAGACCTTGAGGACTGGAGACCCTACCATGGGCCCAGAACAGGCTTCTGCCCCGCAAGTTGTAGGCTGGATTCTTTGTTAACATGCAAAGGTTATCAGATACAGAGGTCTGAAGCCAAATACATTAATTATACTTAAAGACGCTGGGTAAAGAATGACAGGTGTCCGACCCCACCCTGTGTGACACTGAGCCAGCATCTTTGCAGTGATGAGCCAGTTGCCAGGTCTATAAAGTGGTTTTTTTTTTTTTTTTTTAATAAGCTTTGTCTCATGGGGCTCTGGTGAGAACCAAGAGAATGCTCATAAAACCTAGAGTTAACTGCTAGTCACTTAACAAATATTTGAGCACCTACTGTGTGCCCAGGGACTATTCTGGGAAAGGAAAGATGGCAGAAGAAACAAATAATCCTGTTCTCCTGGAACAGTTACTGTCAAAATTACAGCCAGCTCTGAGGCAGCACCACTCACTACCTAGTCTCCCTCCTCATACACCTTTGTCCTAAACCAAAGACTCCTAGGGGGCCGGGGTGGCTCTTCTCCTCCCCAGACTACTTTCATGAAATGGACTCCATGCCATTTTCTTCTTCTCTCTTTTTTTAAAATTTTATTTAAAAAACCTTCGGTGCAATATTAAAAAGCAATACGGCCAGCTGGAGCGACAATGAACAGAAAGAAAAGGGGAGGACGGATAGGGAAGATCCAGGGACCCCTTTCCCAGCTGCTACCAGGGGCTGGAGGCCAGGGCCAGACTGGGGAGGGGCCTGGGTGGTGGGGGAGAGAGGAAAGGCCACCCACCAAAATGAACAGGCAGAATAAAACACTGATATAGGAAATATCTGGCTGAACTGAAGAGGATCTAGGGAAGATGGGAAGCCCCCATTTTCTTCCCCCAAAATGTCCTAGACTGGGTTGGCCGGGGCAGGGAGGGGTTGGCCTCCTGGGGTGAAAGGAATAAGCCCTGTTCCACCCCATACTCCTTTGTCAGGGAGTACAGGATGTGCCCGGGGGGCCAGAGGCGTGTATATTGGGGGAAAGGTGAGTAGGAATGCCCCCTCATTAGAATCTGTTACGAGGCCTGAGGGCGTTCCTGGTCCAGCTCCCAGACTCTTGGGGGTCTTGGGTGAGATGGAGACTGGAGTGGGTCGGGGCAGGGGTGTGAGGCTGGGCGCTCAGCCTAGAAAGCCGTCGGGATCGTCCTCCTCAAAGTGGCCTTGCTGCAGCACCTTGATGTGGTGCTCGTAGATTTTCAGGGCTGGGCCGAGGCGGATGGACAGGCCTGTCAGCACGTCTGTGCGTTGCATGAGCAGCAAAGACTTGCCATCGATTTCCTGGGTGGGACAGAGGAGAAAGGTAGAGAGAGAGCAGGGTCAGAATACACCCCCACTGAGACCCTGAAACCCTGGGGCTAAGTTGAGGGGGCGAAACCCACCTGTTCTTGGAAAGCTGTGGCCTGCTCTGGGAAGCCAGCCTCGGTGAAGTACTCTACCACATCTGTCACCGTCCACTCCACAGGATCAGCCGGCTTCTCCTTGCGCCCGGAACTGCGTTGGAACAGAGGAAACCAGTTGAGTATTGACGCTCCCGTGGCTCTGTCACACATACCTGGGCAGCACCCCCACCCCCCACCCCGCGTCTCAAACATTGTAACTTACGGACAGCCAAAGGGGGTCCCATCAGCCCCAGGCAGGGCTGGTTTTCCTGGGGGCAAAGGCACGGGGGATGGGGAGTCTGGCCCAGTGGCAGCAGAGGCTGGGAAATAAAAAACAGATGCCTGTGGTTTTGTCTTGGGGCTCGGTTCGTTCCCACCAGCCACTCCCCACCCCCAGAGGGGTCCTTACCTGATCCCCCTTCCTTATTCATGGCGGCCATGGAGAACACTTGACGGGTGCCACTGCCTGGCGCTGGCCCGCGTCCTTCATCCTGGCCCTGGTGGGGTCCACAGGGCGTCCACTCCTTGACCCTCTCCTTGGCACTCTGAGGGCCGCGCTCGCCATTAAGCTGGTGGTGTTGGGGACCTGCAGGACGGTCTCCCTCGGGCACCTCGGAGCCCTCAGACACTTCATCTTCATCATCTTCATCTTCGTCATCTTCATCCTCCTCTTCCTTCTCAAGCACTCGCTCTTCTCCACCCCTCTGGTGCAAGAGAAGGAGGCCCGTAAGGGCAGTAGCTGTTCTAGCCCTGGGCCCGACCCGGGGATCCAGGACCAAGCGGACTGCCTCACCACCACCTTTAATACCAACACGGACTAACTTTTACACATCCACTCCGTGCCAGGCTCTGTGTTAATAAAGCTCTCAGTAGCCAAATCTCACTAAACTCGCTCAACAACCCCAAGAGGTCGCTACTGTTATTAAGTCGCGTTTTACAGCGGAGGAAACTGAGGCTGGCGAAGATCAAGTCACTTGCCAAGGTCACCACCCGCCGAGCCCGCAGGGAAGAAGCGCAAAGCCCCGGCCGCCCGCGGCCCGCTTCCTCCTGGGACTCTCGCCCCGCCACCAACTTCGCCAGCACCTGCCCATCGCACGGCGCCCCCCTCCGTGGCGCGCTCACCTTGCTCCGCGACGCGCGGGCGCTGGCGGCCGGGGGCACCCGCCCGGGCCTGTCCCCGCGGGGCAGCGCGAGCGCTCCGAGACGAGTGCGCTCCAGGCGGCCCCGAGCCGCCGCCTCCTCTTCTAGCAAACCCTGCACGCGGCCGCGGGTCAGGCGGCCGCCGGCGCCGCCGCTACCCCCGAGGTAGCGCACGACTTCCCGCAGGCTCACGGGCCGAGCCGGGCCGCCGGCCCGCGCCGCGCCCCCCTCCGGCGGCTGCTGTGGCTGCGGCGGCGGCGGCGGCGGCTGCTGCTGTGGCTGTGGCGCCGGCGGCAGCGGCGGCTCCCGGGCGGCGACGGCGGGCGGGGGGGCGCGGCGCGGGCCGGCCGGGGGCGCCACTGCCGGAGGAGCGGCAGGCGCGGGCGGCGGCGCGGCCAGGGGCGCGGCCCGCTGCGCGCGGGGGCCCGGTTGCGCGGGGCCGGGCGAGGGGGGCGCTGTGGCGGCAGCAGCGGCGGCCGCGCGGGGCGCCCGGGCCGGGGCGGCGGCGGCGGCGACGGGCGCGGGCGGTGGCGGCGGGGCGGGCGTGGGCGGCGGCGCGGCGGCGGCAGCGGGGCCCCCGCGGGGGGCGCGCGGCGGGGCCGGCGGGGTGGCTCCGCGCCGGGGCGGCTGGACGCGCGCCGCGTTGCGGTACGAGATGCTCCCCTTGTAGCTGACCCGGAGCACGGCGCGTTGCTGGATCAGTTTCTCTAGCTCGGCGCGCGTGCGCTCCGGCTCCGGGCCGTGCCGCCGCCGCACCATCCGGCAGATGCGCTCCAGGTCCGGCCGCGCCTTGCGCGAGCGCAGCGAGTCGATGGTGTCCAGGATCCACTCTTGGTAGTGCGGGGAAGCGGCGGACGACGAGGCAGCGGCCGCCGTGGTGGCGGCCGCCGCCGTCTCCGGCGGGGGTAGGGCCGGGGGCCCCGCCATGCCTCCCGCCCGGCCCGGCTGCACCGTGCGCGCTGCCTCCCTCCCAGCGCGGCGCCCCCCTCCCCGGCACCCCTCCCTCCGCCGCTGCCCGCCTCCTCCGCCTCCCCCCCCGGGGGGCGCAGCGCCTCAGCGGAGCGGCGGCGGCGCTGCTGTTTCTTTGCAAAAAAAAAAAAAAAAAAAGAACGAGAGAGAGAGAGAGGGAGCGAGAGAGAGAGAGAAAAAACAGTGAGAGAGAAAGAAAAGAGAGAAAAAATATGCACACACTCACTCACTCGCACGCACGCACACACAGACCCGCTTCTGCTGGGCGCGCGCGGGGCCGGGGATGCGAGGAGGGAGGAGGGGAGCGCGGCGCGGCCGGCCCCTC
Source organism: Bos taurus (assembly GCF_002263795.3). Lineage (NCBI taxonomy): Eukaryota > Metazoa > Chordata > Mammalia > Artiodactyla > Bovidae > Bos > Bos taurus. The sequence goes on along the minus strand of NC_037334.1, from coordinate 11,611,238 downwards.
CCCGCCGCCGCCGCCGCCGCCGCACGCGCGCCCTGCGCCCGGGACACTCCGGCCCCCCTTCCTTCCCTCCCTCCCTCCTCCCCGCCGCCCGCCTTCCTCCCTCCCACCCCCACGCGCCCGCTTTTAAGGTGGAGCCCGGGCCCCCCGCCCGCCCCCTTAACCCTGCGCTCTCGCTCACTCCGGCTCGCCCCGGCCCCCCCTTACAACTCCCGCGCGCTTTTTAAGGAGGCGCCGCGGAGTTGGCGCCGGGGCGGGGGCGGGGGAAAGCGGCGGGCGGGGGAGGGGGAGGGGAGCGCCGGGGGGAGGGGAGAGGGGGCGGGCGGGGCGGGCGGGGCGGGCGGGCGGTGCTCGGCCGCCCTCCAGCCATTGGGCGCGGGACCCAGACGTCCCCGGCGCCCAGCCCCCCTCTCCACGCCTCCCCGGCGCGCTCCGCTCTCGGGACCGCACTTACCGGGAACTCGCCGCCCGCGGGCCGGGCCACTGCACTAACCCGGCGCCGCAGGGACCTTCGGACCACCGCCGCCTCCGCGCCCCTTGGGCGTGCTTGGCCCTGCGCGGGGAGGGGGGCGCGCACGGTCTCCACCACCCCATACCCCCCCTGCCAGGGCCGCCCCCGCCGCCGCTCGGCTTCCCGGCGCGCCGGCCCCAGCGTCTCCCTAGAGCTCCCGCCCTTTCGGCCTCTCGTTGGACGCAGAGGGGGTGCGCTTCAGAATGTGGGGACCCCTAATCTTGGGTCAGAGGGCAGTTTGGCGCCCCCTTCTCCAGCAGGGCGGAGGGGAGTGGCGGAATTCCAGCTAAACCCAGCTTTACAAGGACTCCAGGCCAGGTGCTGATCAGCTTGGACGCTGGGGTCCGAAATTCTCTTTCCAACCCCCTGGGGGTGCGTGGGTGGGTGACCGAAGTCAGGAACACTAGCGACACTTTTTTTTAAACAAAACTTTATTGATAATAGTTTTCAAATATGTTTACAACAGCACACTGTTCAAGAGGAAGTTGCGTCCTTCGCAGCACACAGGTTGAATCACCCCCGCGCCCACCCGGGGTCCCACCCCAGGCCTGAGAGCTCCTCCTAGGATGGGGAGAAATGATGAGTGGAACAAATGTGGGGATGAATGGGGTGACTCCCGACTTTTCTATTCAGAGAGAAAAAACCACAAATGGGTGGTGGCAGTGGTGGTGGGGGGGGGAGAACCGGTGATTGACAGCTGACAGCTAAGCAGAGGAGGAGCGCCCAAGATGGGGGGTGGAGGGCGGAGGCTGCTGGGTGAATAAAATAAGCAGTCCCTCGCAGGAACCCTGGCCTTGAACCCGGGGGAGGGGGCGCTCTACCTCCTTCTGCGGTGATTGCCTTCCCAAATGACAGGAAGCTGGACATTAAAATCTAGCTGAGAATAAAATCAAGGAGTTTGGGGAGAGTGTTACTGGGAGGGACGACCCTCGGCTCGGGGCTTCCCCTCTTGTCTTTTCAGGGGACGACTCCTCTTTGGCAGGGAGAGGGGCAGCTGCTTTGTCTGGGTCCCGAAGCCCAAGAGTGAAGACAGGTCTGTTGGGAGCAGAACAGAGTAGGGGCTTCCTAAAGGGGCTGAGACCCTTCCAGGCTTGGCAGGGGATCCTGGGGAAGGGATGGGGGGAGGAGGCAGGAGAGATTAGCAGCTTGGGGGAGAGGTTCGAACCCCAGCTCCTTCCTTTACAGTCAGTCTGCTTCCCAGTTTTTGTTAAAAAAAAAAAAAAAAAAAGATTTGAAGAGGAGGGGCATGGGAAAGGGTGGGAGAGGAAGGACGGAGGGCGGCATTGGTGGAACTTAAATAAGATTGTAAATTGTATTTTTAAAAAAAATTATACCAAGTGGCCCACTGAACATGTCACTAAAATCTCTCCTTCCCTGGCAGGATTATTCTGAAGGCAAGGTTGGCTTTTCATTCATTCGCCATTACAGAGTGGTGCCTGTCGGGTTTTTTGGGGGGGGAGGGGGAGGGGTGGCTGTAGTTAAGTTTGGGCCCCTCTTGCCACACCCTGTCCCTGAAACCAGGGAGACCTGGTCTGACCTGAAGAAGGGAAGAACTGAGAAACTCATTTAAAACAGGCAGAAGTGGGCTGGGGTGGGGGGCTGTGGAAGGAAGGCAAAAGCAGTGGGTGGGGAGGCAGGAGGGCAAAGGGGGTGAGGGGGAGCAGCTGGTGTTTTGACCCAAATACCTGGACTTCCTGCTCCCCCTACCGTGGAGGGTGGGGCTGGGCGGGTTAAATTAGATGCAAGGAACTCTGGGGCCCTCTGGCTGTTCAATCCAACCCTCCCACCCCCCCACCAAAAAAAAAAAAGGAAAGAAAGAAAACCCATGGGGGCACAGGCACACCCCTAGAACTCAGAAAACTCCTTGCCACACTTCTCATTGATAGAGACTCGGATCTCTTCCTCCTCATAGTCGTCAAAGTTACTTGTGTCCCCAGGGCCTTTAAACTTTGGTATGAAGGGAGCTTCCACCTGGAGAGGGGTCAAGAACCACTCAGACCTCAGCAGTCAACATAATCATCATTACAACAATAAATGTGAATGGGTTAACACTCATAACATAACTTACTTTGACCCAGGCCTGAGCTTAGCATTAGTGTGGACTCATCTTAAAAATCTTATAGAGACTTCCCTAGTGGTCCCGTGGCTACAACTCTGTGCTCCCAAGGCAAGGGGTCCAGGTTTGATCCCTAGTCGAGGAACTAGAGCCCACATGCTGCAACTAACAGTTCACATGCTGCAACTAAAGGCCCAGTGCAGATGAATAAATTAAAAAAAATAATTTTATAGCCAACACATTGATGGGCAAATTATTAATACTTTCCAGAGAGAGTAGTCTCCTGCCCAAGGTCACAGAGTGGCCAAATGACTCTGCAACTCTGTTTCTAGACCCCAACTGCTCTAAGTTGCCACATCTAGATTCACCCAGAGCCTGAAGGCTATTTTTAGATTCCCCTTCCCTGTTCATCTCTCCATTGGTAATACTCCTCCCTTCTCCCCAACCCCCCAGAGCACCTGAGGAAGGAAGGGGGTGCCCTACCTTCCTCTGGTAGATGGCAATCCAGTCAGTTGTGGCAAACCACTTGTGGTTCTTGATATCATTGACCCCATTCTTGAGGTTCCCAAAGCGCTTGGTGAGGTCCACTTGTAGGAGGTTGCGCAGCAGATCCTTCAAGTCAGAGCTGAAGTGGGATGGAAACCGCACCTGGAGAGTGGATAACACAGAAAGACTGAGAAACTCCTCTGGAGTTTGGGGAGCCCAGCACACTGCCTTCCTCACCCAACAGTCTTATTGGGTGGAAGACCCCAAACTGGATTGTGTGTTGGAATCCCATTTAAAACAGCTTGTTGGGCCCACTGGAGTTTCTGATTCAGGAGATCTGGGTAGGGCCTGAGAGCTTATATTTCTAGCCAGTGCCTGGGCTATGCTGATGCTGCTGGAAAGGGGACCACTTTGAGAACTGCTGCAGCAAGGTAAGAGCTATGATGTTCCCATTTGATTTTTTATTTTTCTGGCCTCACTGTGAGGCTTGTGGGATCTTAGTTCCCTGACCAGGGACTGAACCTGGATCCTTGGCAGTGAAAGCAGAGACTACCTACTGGACTGCTAGGGAATTCCCGAGGTTCCCATTTTACAGAAGAGGAAACTGAGGCTTGGCAGGGTTAAACAGCTTCCCTAAGGTCACACTGAGGAGCAGGACAGGTTGGTTCCATATGTGGGGTCTGATGGACTCCAAAATGTGCATCCTTAGCCACAGCTTCTTAAGGCAGCTCTGCTGGGGTTAGGGTACTTCAGAAATATTCATGTTTCAGAGAGAAATAATTGTTTTTCTATTTCTCTCTCTCTGCATAGCTAAGGCTCTTCCATTCTTTAAGGCTCAGTGTAACTCTTCCAGAAACTTCCCCCAAATGCTTTGAGGCTACAGCCTTGTATATAAGTAGTCAGTGGATTTACAGCTGCAAGAACTGACTTCAGCACCGCTCTGCTTCTTACATGCTGTGTGACCTTGGCCACCACCTTAACCTCTCTGGGCCTGTGCCTGCCTCTCTGGCACGGGGCAGATATCCCAAGGCTGCATGAGGGAGATAATCCCACTGCGGGTGCGTGGGAACTGTAAAATGCTACAAAGAAGGGAGTCAAGCTCAGCTTCTCCTCTCCCCCTCAGAAACTTCTTTGACTTTTTTTCTCCCCACTCTGGGCCATTTTCTTGGCAACCTCTATTCTGCCTTGTGGCAGACACCTCATCTTTCCCTTTTTTAACGACTCCACTTTGTAGTTGGTGACTCTCTTAAACCTCCCTGAGAGCCAAGTGGCTTGATTCCCCAGTTCTGAGATGGATGAGACTCAGAGAAGCACAGATATTGGCTTGAGGTTTCAAAGTTGATGGATGGCAGAGCTGGGACTTAGAACCAGGTCTGCCCACCGAGGCTGAGCTGGGAGCCACTTCCACCACTTTCTGAGCCAGGTGGAGGGATGGCTGGTCCTCCAGGGGAGGTGGGTGAACCGAAGGCAGACTTGGGGTTCCCAGCCTCTTTCGGGACAACGGTGCTGTGTAATCCTGAACCAGACATGTCCAATCTCTGGGCCTCAGCTTCCTTCTCCCTCACAGTGCTGTACGACTCAGGGGGTGCACGGGGCAGTAGGTACTTAATGCACTCTAGGGCTCTAACAGTTCAGCCACCCCTTACCCACATCCTCCAACCTAGAAAGTCTGCATTTGGGAAACGAGGTGGGGCTATATGTCCTGGGTGACTCCCTGTAGGGCTCTAGGGTAGTGCTTGGGAACTAAACACCCTTGCTTTTCTGATGTCAAACTTATGGAAACTCAGGCTAAGAGGGTCACACAGAGGTGAGATGAGCCTCATGTCAGGCAGGGCAGGAGTTTGAGTGAAGCCTGGGGTTTTGGAAACCCGTGGAGTTTCGGCACTGAAGGTCCAGAGATGAGTGAGGCTGTGTGAAGTGGTGGCCTCAGTGTGGTGGGTGTGTCTGGTATCACCACCTGGCCCGACTTCATCAACTTCTAGATTGTTCTTTTGGTTTTTCTTTGGTTGCCCCTTGAGGTATGCGGGACTTAGTTCCCCAACCCAGGGATCAAACCCAAGCCCCCTGCAGTGGAAGCAAGCGCGGAGTCCTAAACGCTGGGCCATCAAGGAATTCCCGAGATTGTTCTGACAGTGATGAGCAGGGCTCCACAGTGGGCAGGATGGTCTTAGGGCTGAGCCCCCTACATCCGGGCCTCACCTTCCCAGAGACAATCTTCTCGTAGATCTGGATGGGCTGGTCGGCAAAGAAGGGCGGGTAGCCTGCGGCCATTTCGTAGATGAGGACCCCCAGGGCCCACCAGTCCACAGCTTTGTTGTAGCCCTGGAGGGAGAAGGGTGAGGTGCAGGTGTGAGGAGGAGGGTTAGGAGGGGCGCGGGCGGAACAGGCCTCCGGGTGGTGGGAGGGCTTGGGAGGTGCCTACTTTACTCAGGATGATCTCGGGGGCCAAGTACTCGGGGGTCCCACACAAGGTCCAGGTGCGGCCTTTCACACGCTTGGCGAAACCAAAGTCTGTCACCTGCGGGCACAGGATGGGCGGTTGGCTGGGAGGGCGGGAGGGTTCAGGCCGGGGCCGTCTGGGGCTGCCCCCTCGCCCGGCCCAGTGGGCACCTGAATGTAGCCCTGCTGGTCGATGAGGAGGTTCTCTGGCTTCAGGTCCCGGTAAATGAGATCAAGCGAGTGCAGGTACTCAAAGGTCAGGACAATCTGGGCGGCGTAGAAGCGTGCGTGGGGCTCACTGATGGAGATAACAGAGGAGGGGATGGGTGAGTGGGAGTGGCCATACCCACGGCACCTGCCCACCCTAGAGCAGTCCAGCAGGTGGGCCTGTGGAGCTGCCTCCAGCCTAGGTGATCATGATGCATCAGCAGATGGAGAAGGGGAATGACAACACACTCCAATATTCTTGCCTGGGAAATCCCATGGACAGAGGAGCCTGGCAGGGCTACAGTCCATGGGGTTGCAAAGAGTCAGACACGACCGAAGCGACTAAACAACAAGGAGGTGGATTTGTCAGTTTCTCTTGTGTGAGTACTCTAAGAAGCTAAATAATGAAAAGCCTTATTTTGTGATTAAAAAAAAAAAAGCACCCACAGAGCAACCTTCTTCATCTACAGCCCCAGACTGGAGACAGCCCATGTGTCCATCAGCAGAGGAATGGAATCACAGGTTGCAACAGATTCATACAATGGGATCGGACCCAACACCACCACCAGGACAAATGAGGAATATACCCAACAATGTGGCTGGGTCTCAAAATGATTATGTGAAGCAAGAGAAGAAAGGGACAAAAGAATATGAACGGTGTGAGTCCATTTATATCAAGTCCAGACCCAGACCAAACGCACTTATGGTGTTTGAAAGCCAGAAACGACGTTGGCCTTTGTTGGGCCGGTGATTTGCCTGGAAAGGAATTCGAGGGAATTTTCCAGGATGATGGCTACACACATATGTGCAGCTGTCAAAACTCATGGAACCGGGTTTTGAAAACCTGTGCATTTTATTGTACATAAAATGTATTGCTAAATAAATAAGTAAAATAAAACGAGAGCATAAATTTAAAGGACATAACATCACCCACTCACGGGGTGACACCTAAGTTACTGTGTTTGTTTTGTTTCATGGTAGTTGAGATACTGTAGATTCAGATTCCTCAGCTCAGGGGGAACGAGAACCCACCGGAACCCCGAGAGACCACTTCCAAGGATGATGCCCATGGACAGCCCCAAGGTGGTGGGGTGGGGCGTCGGGCTCACCTGAACCTCCCGATCCGTCGCAGGTGTGAGAACATCTCCCCACCGGGCACGTACTCCATGACCATGTATAAATTTGAGTTGTCCTGCGGGAAGCAGCAAGTGATCAGGGCTCTGCTCCCCAAGCTCCGGGCCCCATCTGCAGGCCTAGTGCCCTGGCCCGGCAGGTGTTCAGAAAGTGACAACCACCATCCTGGCTCCCAGGCGGAGCGCGTCCCACGTGCCAGGCGCTGTGCTCACCAGTTACCTGTCTCATTTCCTTCTGCCCGAGAGAAACTAGGGGCAGCCGTCATCCTGCTCACGGGGGCCCAAAGTGAGGGCCGGTTAGGGGTACATGAGGGAACTGGCCGGCATCGGGGCTGCAGTCAGAACTCCATGGTGGCTCATGTCTGTGACTGTCCTGAGCAAGGCTCTTGGGGCCACGGTTTTATCATCTGTCAACTGGGACCAGGATGGGCTACAGAATTTGTGGGGCCCCCCAAATAAAAGTGTGAGGCCCCTTGTTAAAAAACTTGATTACAAATTTCAAGAAGGTGGCAGCAGAGGCTTCAACTAAGTGCAGGGCCCTTGTGACTGCAGGGGTCACAGACCCTGAGTGGCCTTTCCCAGCTCTCGCAGTCAAGGCTTAGGATGATGCCCAAAACAGCTCACACAGGGCGCTCATGCTGTGCTTTGAATTGTTATGGCAGCCCCAAGTGGGGACTGCCACGATACCCATTATACAGATGAAGAAACCAAGGCTCAGGGGAGTAAAGTCCCTGGCCAGGGTCACACGGCCAGGAAGAACAGGGCTGGCACTGGAACCCAGGCTGAGTGGCATGGCTTGTGGCCATGTGTCAGGTTCTTGCTATAAACGGAGTGATGATTTTGAGGGACGTTATCCAGACTGAGGGACTAGCCCCAGGGTATCAAGCTAGAGGCTGGCAGGCCCAGTTGAACTTGGGGCTATCAGAGCCCCAGGCTGATTTTCACGCCCCCGCCCCATCAGTGGACAGCCACTGGTGGTGATCAGCCTGGCTCCGGCTCTGGGAACCCAGAGGCTGCACTGCCTGGCAGCGGCCCCGGTCTGCCGCCACTGGAACCCCACCTTGAAGGAGAACTCGAGTTTGACAAGGAACGGAAAGTTGACCGCCTGCAGGATGCGCTTCTCATTCAGGGTGTGCTCAATCTGTTTCAGCTTCACCACCTGCAGGAGTGGGAGGGGAGAGTGGAGAAGACGGGGTGTGAGCGAGTCCTTTCCCTCCTGACCACCCAAAAAAAAGGAGAGGTGCCAGGGCCGGGCCAGGTCCTTCATCTAGAATTGTATGAGTGGGGACTTCCCTGGTGCTCAAGTGGTGAAGAATCCGCCTGCCAATGCAGGGGACACGGGTTTGATCCCTGGTCTGGGACAATGCCACATGCCATGGGGCAGCTAAACCCATGCATCACAACAAGTGAGCCTGTGAGTCCCAACTACTGAAGCTCACATGCCCTAGAGCCCATGCTCCGCAACAAGAGAAGCCATGGCAATGAGAAGCCCGTACACCACATAGCAACTAGAGAGAACTCCCACTCGCCGCAACTGGAGAAAGCCTGTGTGCACTGCACAACAAAGACCCAGTGCAGTCATAAATAAATAAATAAGCTTTGACCTAAAACACACACACACACACACACACACACACACACACGCTGTTTTAGTGCCTGGGGACTGTCAAGCCCTGGGCCAGGTGCCTGTCCCCACATGGCATGCAGTCATGCAATTCAGGGCAAGAACACATGAGTCACCAGGCCACAGGGGTCAGAGCCGTGGTGGGGGAAGCTGGGGGCCTGTGGATGCCCAGATAAGGCACCCGGTGAAGTCTGAGGAGTCAGAGAAGACTTCTTGGAGGAAGGGGCAGCTGAGCTGAAACAGAACATACAAGCAGAAGGGGCACCCAAGGGGTGGGGGGTTTAGAAATACCTTCCTTGCAACTAGAGCGCACCCCTCCCCACAATCCACCTGAACCCAGGGCTAATTCCTCCTCCGCCCTCAGCCATCCCCAGCAGCCGCCTCACACACTGACAGGAATCCTGAGGAGGATGCACTGGGAACATGCATGTCTGGAAGTCCAGATGCAGAGAAGGGAAGTGTGGTGCCCAAGGTCACATGCAGCTAGTCAACCTCAGACCAGCTTGTCACACGCACGCAATCTGGCCCCTCGGTCAGCTCTGAGCCCCACTGCAATGGGGCTTCTTCTGCTTTGTTCACGACATCCTCTGGGTCTATACCTGCACTGTCCAGGACAGTCCACGCTAGCCACGTATGACTGCTGAGTACTTGAAACCTGGCTGGTTGACTGACAGATGGAGTTTAAAATGCAAAGTATCTTGGGGCTTCCCTGGTGGCTCAGTGGTAAAGAATATGCCTGCCAATGTCGGAGATGTAGGTTTGATCCCTGATCCGGGAAGATCTCACCTGCCTCAGAGCAACTAAGCTCACGTGCCACAACTACTGAGCCTGTGCTCCACAACGAGAGAAGCCCCTGCAATGAGAAGCCTGTGCACCACAACTGGAGTAGCCCCCGCTTGCGACAACCAGAGAAAAGCCTGAGCAGCCACAGAGACTCAGCAGAGCCCAAAAAAGATGTTTTAAACAATAAAAGTCAAAGTATTTAAAATGAAAATTTAAAAACTGATACTCAGTGCAGTTACTGGGCAACTTTCAAGCCTGCTTGGAACAACTTGGGCTATGTGAACCTGCTTTTTCAACTTGTCTTTTTCTTTTCTTTCTAGTGAAAATGAACCTCCAAACGAAGATGTGTTCTAAGTGTAAAGTACACTCTGGATTTCTAAGACTTAGTATGGCAAAAAGAATGTAAAGTGTCTCATTAATGATATTTATACACTGGATACATATGTTGAAATGATAATATTGGAGATATACTGACTTAATTACAACACATTGTTAAAATGAATTCCACTTGTATTTTTTTAAAGCTCTTAAAATGAGGGTTCTAGGGAATTCCCTAGTGGTCCAGTGGTTAAGACTCCATGCTCTTATGGCTGAGGGTCTGGGTTCGATCCCTGGTCAGGGAACTAAAATCCCATAAGCCACTTGGGCAAATAAATAAAAATAAAACGAGGAGTCTAGAAAATGTACAACCATTTGTGATATATTTCCTGGACAGTGCTGCTGTAGAGCATTTTGTCTGGCAAAAATATTTACAGAAAGGAGGTCTGTGTAGACATCACTCCCCTCATGCTGGAAAATGCTTGGCTTTCTCGAGACAGGCTAGGTGTCTGATGCCGCATCCATGCTGGGATTGACACTGGTGGCTCCCGGGGAGGGGAAGCTTTCTGAAGGCAGCATGGTACCCTTCCTGCCCCCAGGTCTGGCACGTTATGGAGGTGCTCCAGGCGATGACCACTGCCCAGGCAGAGCCCTGGTAGCCGGGACCCGGGCCGTGTCGCAGGGCCAGACTCACCTTCTGTTTGTCGAGGATCTTCATGGCGTAGTGGTTCCCGGTCTCCATGTGCTTCACCAGCATCACCCGCCCGAAGGAGCCCGTACCCAGGGTCTTGATTCGTTCAAACTGATCCAAGTGGGCTGTGTTCTGCAGGCAGAGGGCTCTGGAGGGTCAGGGACCACCCCAACCCCTGCAGCTTGCGCGGCCCAAGTTTGGAGTGTCCCCTCTGCCACCAGCAGAGGGGGCCATGGGCACCGGGTGGAGCAAAGCTGGTAAGGACGGGGGCGGAAAAACAAGATGGCAGAGGGCGCATTCCTTAAGGCTGGTGGCAGGGTCCGGATCCAGCCCTGGCCAGGGGCCCAGGAGCTGCTGGCAGCTGCCTGGGGGGGCAGGGGCCACCCGTTGGAAGGGGGTGGTGGGGTGGAGGAGCCTGGCAATGTGTGATCCGGTGCCCCCATGAGCATCGATGGGGTTAATGAGGGCAGGTGAGGTGCCTCTACAGGGCCCCAAAATCCTAGCCATGTCACCTGGATGTGGTTGGGGGTGAGGGGGCCGTCAGTCACACCTCCCGGGACTCTGTACCCAGGGGGCTTACCTGAGCAGGATTTTCCCATTTTTTAAGAAAATCTTCTTTGGCTTTGGCTAAGAACTCTTTCACTGAAACAAAGAGAGGAAGACAGTGAGGTGAAGACCCCATGTTGCTGGCATGGGCCCAGGCTATTCCTGGGGAGATGCTGATTTGTGCTAAGTGGGGTGCAGTCGCCTTAACCTAGAGCCTGACCTTCTCCCTGTGCCTTTGGGTGTCCTGGCTGAGTCTGAGGGTAATCCTGGGTGGGTGGCGGGGCCTGATCTGGGCTGGGGTATGGGGCCTCTTTACTACAGACAGCTGGGGTCCAGTCTCAACTCTGTCTACAATGGGGGACAGGGCGACTTGGGGGGTTACTCTTGGTGGGGGGACAGAGAACAGTGCCCGGGCCAGCCCACCCCCACTCGCCCCAGTTTTGACCGACATTCCAGGGCCAGGGACGACGCCAGCCGAGGTATTTATAGCCTCTGGATTTGGCGGCTCCTCTGGTCCCTTCTCTGGGGAGGCCGGCCCGGGTGGAGGCCTCTGGGGCTCGGGTAGCAGGCGCCCTTGGGGGGTTCAGCTGTTGCCTTGGCCCCCAGCTGGCTCCATTCCCGCCTTTGCCAATGGAGGGCCCCTGGCTCCTGAGCCGCTTCAGAGAAAGCCTCGCCTGATGCCTGCCCGCTACAGGCCCCTCAGCAGCCCCAGGTGAACGCTACCATCCAGCTAGCATTGAAGATTTCCCTGTGGACCCTGGGCTTGCTACTTTGTGTCCACTCTCTCCTTTGGTTCACTTGCCCCCCACATTCCTTTTATGGGTTCTTCCCATTCACCACCCCCCTGAACTGAAGCCTGAAAACAGGCATTCCCACCAGTGTGGAGCAGCACCCCGGCAAAGTAGGTAGGGGCCAGGACTCTGGGATAAGATCAAGTTCAGCTCCTGACCTGGTCCCTAAGGAGCTGTGTGACTGACCTCTGGGCCTCAGTTTTCCTTATCCGTAAACTGGGGATAATAATCGTAATGCTCCAGTAGGGTAGTTGTAGGGACTAAAGGAGTTAATCTTGGCAAAGGGGGTTTGGATGGTGGCTGGCACAGGGTGTAAGTGCTATGTAAATGTCAGCTATTAATCTTGCTGTGAAGTATTTTTTAAGTTTTTGGGGCCTCATGGCATGGCAGGCAGAACTTCCCTGATGAAGGATGGGACTCGCGCCCCCTACCTGCAGTGGAAGCGTGGAGTCTTCAGGGAGGTTCAAGTGTATTTTAAAATAGAGGTATAAAATACAGGTAGAGCACTGAATGCTCAGATCTTGAATGCATGGCCTGATGGACTCTAGCAGTATGGACCTGTCCTTGCAACGGCCCACCTGGGGCCAGCCGTGCTGCTGTTCGGGACCCTCTCTGTGTGTCAGCTCTGTGACACACTCAATGCTTTCCACGCTTAACTCCTACACTGATGGCTCAGAGCTGCTATTACTCTTATTGGACAGATGAGAAGACTGGCCTCTGACCACTTTCCAGACAGTCCCTCACACCCACGAGATTAAGTGCTTTGTTTCTGACGGGTCCCAGGGCACCAGGGTGGCCCACGGACAGAGCTATCCTCAACCCTGATGTCCCTGGGACGGTTGCCACCCTGAGAGGGTCCTGCACACTTGTACTTTGGCTTTGCCTGTTATTTGCCTATCTCACCCGTAGGCAGTGCCAGGAATGCCCACAGCCTTGTGGGTAGCCACACCCCTCCCCCCATCAATCCTAAGACTCTCCCTCAGTGTTCCAAGAGAAGAGCCTTCTGTGGGGGGCCACAAGAGTGGCAGATGGAGGACAGATAGTTGGCTAGGAAAGCCCTATGAAGAATGACTGGGCAGAGAGGGGGCAGTCAGGAATGGCCGAGGGTCCTCGCTTGGTATGCCTGGCTGAGCCACCAACTTGTCTGAGAACTCTCCGAGCCTGGGGGCTGCACGGCTTGCAAGGGTTTCACTAGCGGAATCTTTCTTGACATACGACACCTTCCTTGGAAACCTCCAAACGTACACGCTGAATGCTGGATGAAGGTGGGCAGGGGGGCAGGGGGGTGAAGTACCCTCTTGGGACTCTACCGTCATCCACCCAAGAAGGCAGAGAGGAGTGCATTTGAGAGGACTCCAGGAGAAAAGCAGGTCCTGCTTCTTCTTTTCCTCTCAGTTGTCCCTGAGAAATGCCACATCCTGTTTTTTCCCAACGTGGTGGGTCAGCGTCTCTGTCTGTTGGTACCCCACTAAGAGGCTCCACAAGGACACCTTGATCCTGACACAGCCTTGCTCCGACCTTTCCAAAGTGCGGGAGGGACCAGGCTATGTGCGCTCTCATCAGCTTGCCAGATTTGGGGGTGAGGGACAGGGTGTGGCAGTGGCAGGAAGAGAGGGCAGATAAAGAGGAATAATGATGGGGGGAAAACCCAGCCAGGAGTCCCCATACTCACCTCTGCTTCCTGCCTCTTCCAGCAGAGGGTACAAGGGCGGGGAGTGGAGTGGGATGGGGTGATCGGGGGCCCGTCTGCCCGTGGCCAGGGAGGCTCAAGGTGCTGGTTGCGGCTTAGGTGCCCAGAGGGTATGGCGCAGGTAGCCCAGGAGGCGGACAATCAGATGGCCCCAGAGAAGCAGCTGCAGCCACAGCTGGAAGGTGGTCTCTGAGTCCCCATCCCAGCCTCTGCCTGACCCCGGATCCATCCCAGGCCGCCCTGACTCTCCCAGGAACAGGGAAACCAGGAATACAGCAGAGTCTCTGAGCTGAGTTCCTTGGGAGGGCCTGGGGGTGGGGGTGGACAGGGGAGGAGGAGCTGGTTGCTAGGGAAGCGTTTAAAGGTACCTGCTCCCAGCTGGCCAAGGTTGGTAAAGGCCCTCCTTGGCAGCAGGTGGTGGGAAGAGTCTCCTGAGGGTGTCCCTCCTGGCTAGCCTGCCTGCCCTGGGGGCGGGGTGCTAAAGCTAACTTCCTGTTCCAAGGACTTCACTGCTCCCTGCTGCCAGGCCCTGCCTTTCTCAGTGGGTGCTAGACTGCCCAGAGGATGGCATCCAATGTGCCCAGGGCAGTGCCCACTGGGGAGCGGAAGGAGTTAAGGCTCAGGCCCAGGCAGCAGCCGGGGCCTCCCTGGGGGTCAAGGAGGCCCCAGAACTCCATTAATTAGCTGAAAGAGCAGCTGGAGAGAAAGGCGGAGGTGGGGGGGGGGGCAGTTACAAACACCCTATCTCCTCCCGCAAGTGCTCTTTGAAGCTAGAGCCCTCAAATTTGGCTACTTTGAGAGAGAAATGGGTAACACTAACTCAGCCCTGCTCCTGTGCAGGGGCGGAGAGGGGCATGGCATCCCGGGATGTCCTTGGCCTCTGTCAAACCTTGCCCTGTGCTTGGCTCTGCTCTCAGCCCAGAAAGTCCAAACCGGAAACGAAACGCTAAACCCAGGGGTGGGGGAGGGGGAGGCAGCTTTGACTATCTTCCTCCTTCTTTCCAGATCCCCAAAAGAAGTGCAGGGTCAGTGGCAGCTACTTATTCCCGGGAGTGCCCGGCAACCTCGGCCCCTGCTGACAACAGGAAGTGCCAGAGAAGGGAAACCCAGCTAGCTGCTGTCTTTGGAGACTGTAGGCCTGGCCTGCTCCTGTTTCCCACAGGAGGGGTACCAGCTTCCACCCTGGTCTGGATTCCATTTGGGCTCACAGGGAAAACAGCCCTCAAAAAGCCAGGGCCCCAGCAGGAGGCAGGATCCCAGCCTCAGATCTCCTCCCCCCTCCAAAAAAAAAATCTCAGGACCCTCTTTTCCTTGAAACCTGCTCGTCCTGGAGAGTCTGCGGCAGGAAAGCCAAGCCGTAGGCTAGGCCACCCCCTTGTCTGAGTTGGACCTCAACACTGGACTGGACCACTGCCTAGTACCACCTGGACTCCATCACTGAGCTGGACCAACCCCTACTCTGAGCTGAACCCTATCACTGAGCTGGTCTAACCCACGGCCTGGTCTGGGTCAGATCCCCACTCTGGGTGGATCATCCACCCCACCCCCCACCCCCTTGTCTGAACTAAACCACCCATCTCCACTCAGGGTTGTTTGGAAGGGTTTCCAGGGCCAGTCAGGGGTCCACAGCCTTTTCCTCTCCACTTGCTCCCTAAACTCTACTGTAATCCCTCCTTGATTTGAGGGTCAGAGAGTGCCTGGGAAGTTGCTATAGCAACAGGGCTCAGCCTCACCATCGTTAGGGTTGGAAGCCATCACTCAGTCTTCCTCTCAAAGCACCGGGACTACGGTGGCTGGGAAGGCTCATGAGACCTGCTGCACCAGCTTAGCTACTCATCACCAGAACCCTGCCTATAGGGGGAGCCAGGGAGTAGTGGGGTGGTGGCAGGAAGAGAAACCCAACCTGGGAGCCAGCGGGTGCAGGGGAGGGGCAGAGAGGACCCTCAAGCTTCTTTAAGCCCAGGTGGACGTAAAGGAAACGTGTCTTGGCAGGACCCTCTTGGGCACCTGTACAACTGCCAACACACAGACGGTGTTTGGCCCTCTCAGGCTTCTGTAGTATGTTACGAGGGCCACAAGTCTTCCCATCTATGGACCTCTTGGGGGCAATTCTCATTCTCAGCACGTGAATATTCTGGTCTCTGGGAGCTGGGGTAGGGGTTGGGGGAGGTCTGGAGGGCTTCCTTTTACCAGTCCTGTACCTTCTTCCATGGACTAGCTCTTAGGGGTACCTTTTTGGGCAGGGCAGCCAAGGCTGGAGCCCCAGTTGGCACCCGTCCCCAGGGCCTCTTGGGACTACTGCCCTCTCTCAATTCCTCTAGCTTGTTCAGAGCCCTGAGCTTGATCTTGTTTTTCCTCTGCCCTCTTAGCATCTTACCCAGGCTACCACCAGTGGCTTTGGCATCTTTGGGTACAGATTTCCCCCTTCCTTGGTGGCGCAGACGATAAAGAATCTGCCTGCAATGCAGGAGACCCGGGTTTGATCCCTGGGTCGGGAAGATCCCCTGGAGAAGGGAATGGCTACCCACTCCGGTATTCTTGCCTGGAGAATCCCATGGACAGAGGAACCTGGCGGGCTACAGTCCATGGGGTGGCAGAGTCTGACATGAGTGACTAACACTTTCCCCCACCCCATTCCCGGGCTGGTTCTGAATCCCTGCTTTCTTGAGAGGAGGCCAAGGCTGTCCTGCCCCAGCATGGAGACAGCAGCACAGGGGGCTGCAGGATGCCAAATGGTGCCTACTAAGGTTTGGCACGTTCCTTACTCTAGTTGAGCTGATGTCTGGCAGATAAAAGTCAGGTGCCCCCTGAAGGCTGGCCTGGCTACTTATCCCCACTCCCACCCCATCCTAGTTGTGGGAGAGGGCAAATTTTGTCTAACTCCAACCTCTCAGAATCAGAGCTTTGAAGCAAAGAGGGGCTTCTTTCCTCATCCTCTTCTTCTCCAAGAGCCCCTGCAAATCGCTGGAAGGAAGTACAGCTTAGGGTGTTTCCCAAAGTGTGACCAGGTCCCACTGGCTGGGGACGAACTGATGTTAAGGATATTTTGCCTTTCTAGTTACATTGTATTTTAAGGTGTACCAGAGAGAATATAACTGGTATAGCAATCCCATGATTTCATTTATATTTCTCAGGACGGATCGAAACTTACATCTGAACAAAAGTGAGTCAAAATTTTTATTTCAGTTAACAAAATAGAAGTGAATATAGTGAAAAATCAGGGGGCAGCTTGGAAATGTTTGAGTTGGGAAATTCTGGGGTCCAGGAATTTGGCTGGTAGATGGAAATGGATGTGAATCCTGCTTCTGTGGCATCATCTATGTCAAACTCAGAGAGCTCATTTGTAAAATTCAGGTAACAGCCTGTTATGAAAAATCACTCGAGCAGATAGATCTATGGAGACCATTTAGCCTGGCACATCCTAGCTGCCCAGTAAATAGTGGCTCTATTTTATCCTGATAGTCCCTTCCTGGGTGTCCAGCCTGTACTCTGAATTACCGGTTCCTTCCAGAGCTTCTGATCTTTTTCTTGGGAATCCTTTTCCCTGTGTGGCTTTGCCACCCCACCTCTCTCCACTGCATGTGTTTGATACGCCTTGAAAGTTTTCCAGGACTATGTCATCTCCCCAACTTTCAACTGAGTCACTGAAATATACAACTGCCTGCCTCTACCTTCCACCTCCGGGCCGGCCTCACCTGCTGGGGGCCCGGCCCCTCCCCCTCTGTCTAGTCCCCTCCAAGCTCATGCCCAGACCATTTTTGGTCACTACCCACCTGCTCCTCTGTCATCAAGCGCTCAGCTACAGGCACTTGCCTCCCTGTCCCCCGCCCATCGGTGACATGTCAGGCTTCTCCATGGCTGCTCAGCAGCTATAAGTTCTGCTATTTGAATCTGGGTGGAAATAAAGTTCCCTGGCTTCCATGCTTGGGTCTTTCTGGGAGGGAGCATTCAGGGAACTCAGACACTGGGATCTGAGACAAATAACTGGGAAAGGCATATTTGGATGTGGCCATTCCTTTTCAACTCTATTTCTGGGTAACTGGAAGGGGATCCTAGTTGAGGCCCAACTTTAGGGCTGGAGTGATGACAATTTGAGAGCCAGATGACTTGAGGAAGGAACTCAAGACCATTTCTGAAGGCATTTCCAGATACAGAATCTCTTTCCCTGGCTGGCTGGAAAAGGCCAATATGATTTGGGGGCTGAGGGTGGAAACAGGGCCCCCTCTGGGTGAACCTTGGGGATGATCACAATCTGTCTCTTGGCAAAGCAAGTCATTAGATGTCACCCACTACTCTTCCCAACTGTCATCCCTTGAGTCCTCTTTCTCACCATCCCAGCTCTAGCTGAATGAGCCCTGGTAAACTCACTCTTAATCCCCCACTTTTCATCCCAAGCAGGTAAAGAAGCCTGAGGGACTGGGTGAATGATCAAGCCTCAGTTGTGACACAACCATTTATTGAGGGGCCCGCCAAAGAGCCTAGAGCTCACTGCACAGCAGGAGATGGGAAGGGGCTCTCTGCTTAAACCCCTCACCCCCAAAGCCAAGGAAGAGGACGCATGGAATTCCAGCACGATTGGCTCAAACCTGGCTTTGCAAGCACAGAAGCAGTTCTCTAGGTTCACAAACAGTGTGAGACCCCAGCCGGGGACAGACGCTTGCTTGGAGAAGGAAGCACAAGCAGAGAAGCAGTGACTGACAGGATGAGAGAGGGGCAGAGGGACCCAGAAAGATCCTGTCCCCCATGCCAAGTGACACAGAAGGGAAAAACAATGCTGGAGGTGGCTCTGGGAAATGCTCAAGGGTGGGTTTGAAGGGGGGCTGTGATAAGGTGAAGAGGGGAAGGGCAGGAGAAAGATGGCGGGGGCTGGAGGGGGGAGGGGTGTGGTCACCAAGTGGCCAAGGTGCCTGTCGGGTGGAGGCAGACCCCAGAGCACTCCCAGGCCGGCAGAAGCCTGGGTCGGGGTTCGGCAGTGGGTCTCATCTGTGGAAGAGGTGAGTGAGGAAGTGGGGGATTAGAATCTGCGGAGAGGGACCAGGAAAGTAGGGAGTTGGGTGGTGATACGGCCCCATGTGGGGGCCCAGCGGTCATACGTGCCATGGGGTGGCAGTGACAGCTGAGGGGGGAGCACAGTCTTTGCAGTGGAGGGGAGGTCTTTGGCAACGGGGTTCCTACGAGGTTTTCTGCGGGCCCTGGGCCCCAACCTTGGACAGGCACGGGGAAGGGGCGCCTGGGGGTAAGCAGAGAGAAATGGGGGGGCGTGGGGGGAGGGGCCAAGCAGTGATGGACAGGGAGGAGGCTGGCAGCGCGAGGCCGGGATCGGGGTCACGGCCCGGGCACTCACCGCTTTCTTGCTCGCTGCCCTTCTTGGCGGCGGCGGCGTTGCCCATCGCGGCGGCGGCGGCGGCCGGGGCCGGTCCCGGAGCTGCGGCGCGGCGGGTGCTGGAGGCGGCCCGCGGCCCCAGAGCACGCTGGGCGGCGGCAGCGGCGGCCCCTCGGGTTGGCTGCGCTGGTTGAGGCGCCGCGACCCCCGCCCAGCCCCTGCTTCCCGCGTCTCTCCGCGCCCTCCCGCCCGGGAACCTCAGCCCAAGTCCGCTGCTGCTGTCCGTGACGCCCCCGCAGCTCGCAGCTCATTGGCCTAGGCCGCCCTGACTGACGGCGCTACGCTGCCATTCATTGGCCCTTCGCGACCCTCCCGCGCTGCCATAGGCTCTCGGCCTCATGACGCGCTCCTAGGACGCTTGGCCACTCGAGCGCTTGCGAGACCCTAACCGGGCGGGCCAACACGTCTGATTGGTGGAGGCTTCCGACAGGGCCCGGGGTCCGCCCAGCGAGGCTGCCAATTCGTGGAGGCGCGCTGTCCCGCAAGCCCCGGCAGAACGTTCAGTGTCAATCCCTGGGTGAGAGGGCGGGGCGGAGGCGCAGTCTGCTGCCCCGGCGCGCCGGCGGACGCTGGCTGGCGGCCGCGCAGCGCTCTGAGGCCCAGGAGGCGGTCCAGGCAGGCGTTCGCCCGGCCCCGTGCGCGCCGCAGTCCCCCGCCCCCGTTCAGTGCGGCAGCGGCTGCGGGCCAGCCAAGGTTGGCGCCTCGGCCCCCCCCCGAACCCCAACCCCGGCGCAGCCGCTGTCCACCTGCCAAGCGGGGGAGGGGCGCGGCAGGCGCCGCGGGTCATAGGTCGCCGGGCCGCCGGCCGTCGTCATTCATAAGGCCTGGCGCAGGATAGCAGCACCAGGGTCGGGTCCAGGATGGGACCCTGCTAGAGGAGCTTCAGGAGGATGCTGGGCTCTGGGAGTGGGGCACTCAGTAGACACCTCTTTGCTGGGTGCCTACCCTGGCCTCATACCAGTAAGAGCTGGCACTTGTTAAATACATTACTTTGCACCACACTCCTTTCAAGTGGGTACTGTTATCATCACTCCCATTTTACAGATGAGCAATCTGGGGCACAGCCAGATTGAGGATTCCCTCTGGGCAATGCAAAAGGAACCTCATCTCCTGGAACAGAGTAGCAAGATGCCCCTTCCTTCAGCGTGCGTGTGTGCATGATTAGTCGTGTCCAACTTTGTGACCCCATGGAATGTAGCCCACCAGGCTCCTCTGTTCATGGGATTATCCAGGTAAGAATACTGGAGTGGGTTGCCATTTCCTCTGCCAGGGGAATCTTCCCAACCCAGGGATTGAACCTGCGTCTTTTGTGTGTCCTCCAGAGGTAGGCAGATCCTTTACCACCTGGAAAGCCCCTCTTCCTTCAGGGTCCCCTTTAAATACAGACAGCGTGAGGACGGTCAGTTTCCCACCGCCACGTTTGTGACATTCGGGTCTGGCTCAGTCTATGCTGGGCTGGGGGTGGGGCGCTGCCTTGTACATTGTAGTGTTCAGCAGTATCCGCCCCCCCCCCCCCCCATGCCAGTAGAGCCTCATTTTCCTCTGCTACCTGTGACAGCTAAAACCATCTCTGCCATCCTGAGTCGCTTCAGTCGTGTCCAACTCTGTGCAACCCCATCGACTGGAGCCCTTCAGGCTCCTCTGTCCATGGGATCCTCCAGGCAAGAATATTGGAGTGGGTTGCCATCTCCTTCTCCAGGGGATCTTCCAAAGGGAGAGATTGAACCCTCATCTCTTAAGTCTCCTGCATCGGCAGGCGGGTTCTTTTACCACTAGTGCCACCTGCCACCAAAACCATCTCTAGACATTGTTAAATTGCCCTGGTTGGGGGCAAAACTGCTGCCCAGTTGAAACCACTGAGGTAGAGGAAAGCCCAAACAGGAGGTGATGCCAGGGGCAGGGGACTGGATGAGCTAGCCACCCCCTCAGTGTGGGGAGGCTGACTGGTCTCAGGTCTACAAGCCAACTGGCTGCTCTGAGCCTGGACTGGTATGACCTGTACACTCCACCCAGCAGCCATCTAGACCCATGTTCCTAAGTTCACCATAGTTTCAGGGAGAGAAGTCTGGGTTTTCCTGTGAATTATGGGGAAATGGCTCACCACTTCACCTGGGGATATGGAGTTACAAAGTTTAAGTAAAATTTAATACAAGTATTGATATGTGGGTCCTCAGAGAGCAACGATAATTTCTTCTGGTGGGTCAAGGTCATGACAAGTCTGAAAAATCACTGGTTATGCTCTATCTCGGAGAAGGCAATGGCACCCCACTCCAGTACTCTTGCCTGGAAAATCCCATGGGCAGAGGAGCCTGGTAGGCTGCAGTCCATGGGGTCGTGAAGAGTCGGACACGACTGAGCAACTTCACTTTCACTTTCATGCATTGGAGAAGGAAATGGCAACCCACTCCAGTGTTCTTGCCTGGAGAATCCCAGGGATGGGGGAGCCTGGTTGGCTGCTGTCTATGGGGTTGCACAGAGTCAGACACGACTGAAGCAACTTAGTATGCTCTATCTACAGAACAGCTGGGTTGCCTACGTTTTGACAAAAGAATCTTCCTGGACCTCAGTCTGGAATACAACTATGACAAGACAATAAAAAGAAGTGAGTAAGGGAGAAAGGGTCAGTCAACCTACTGTTGAGGCAAGAGGGCCCCCCCCCCCCCACTGCCCCCATCATGAGAAGAAAGAGACAAAACTGCCTCAGCCTAGTGGAGACAAAAGCAGAAAGAGTCTAGATGAAGTGCTTTTTATTTTCAGACCAACCAAATATTTAATATAAAAACCCTTTAATACACAAACTGCAATCACAACAGCATCCACGTAGCAGCAAGGGAACAGGGGTGAAGTGAGGAGTATGGCAGGGGAAGGAAGGTTTTCAGGGTCTCTACTGCTTCCCTGGTCTGCACTGTGGCCTGAGAACATGAGGTCTTGGCAGAGTGCAGATCAAGGTAGCCAGAAGCAGAGGGGTCCTGACACCAGTATTGAGACAGACTGAGAACAGCAGACCCCTCCAACATGCCATTGTCTCCAAGGGGCAGCCTCCAGGGAAAGCCAGATTCAGTTGGAAGGCAAGAGGAAGGTGGCTGTGACCCAAAGGAGAGTCAACCATCTTACCTCAGCATCCTGCTGGTCACCTTTTTGGGAACAGAGTTTTCCAGAGGGCTGTTGAATTGAAAAGTCTTAAAAAAATCATCCTTGCAAAAGGACAGAAACTGTGTCCGAGTCTATCTTCTACCAAGACTCCTGGCCTGGGACTCCAGGCAGCTGGGTGGCTCTGCTTAGATGGTTGCGAAGGGAAATGAATGGCAGAACCTTTGGCCCAACAGGGTTGGAGCCTTGCCAGGCACTGACCAAGAAAGCCTCAAGGCAGGCCAGGGAGGTCTGTGGGAAAAGTTGTGGGTCAGTGGCACTCCTTGGACGACAGTGGCACAATGGCCCGCAGGTGGAGTATATAGTATGTGTAGAAGAGAGAAAGGACACAAGACAGAAAGAATTAAGAACTGAAGTACCAGGTTCTTTCAGGCCTGGGCAGTAGAGGGGAGATGACCCTCTGGGCCAGGGCTAGGAAAGACCAGAAGCCCCTTCCTTCCTGGGGGCTGAGTTTGACTGGCCTGGATATAGCTGATGGCCCCAAAGTCCTCCATGTGGCCTTCCCGACATTCTCCAGGAGACCTGGCCGCCCCTTCCAGATGTGTCAGGAGAGACTGGCCGTGGTCCCAGCTGGGCCCAAGTAGGGCCTGGAGTCCCACAGTTAAATGCAGTCCATGGAGTTCTCAGGGAGGAGGCCCGGGATGCAGCTGGGGAGACCCAAGCCCTTGATGGGGGTGCAGCTGAGGGGGAGACCGCAGCCCAGGGAGGAGTCCTGGTTCTCTATGGCCTCCAGCCTGTCCATGTTGTTGTCCCAGTTGATGTGGAAGCGGGTCACCCGGGGGTTTGAGGCCAAGATGTTCCGCTGGAGCTGGGGCAGAAAAAGCAACACCAACCCTCGTTAGCATGCCCTCGTGTTCCTCCCACAGAACAGTGCACTCTCAAACCCCCTCCCGAAGCCCAGGAAGAGCCGACTTTGCTTATTCCATTACCATCAACATGTGTACAATTCCAGGGAAGGCCTGTGTGCCATGACTTAGGGCTGGGGCCTATCTAATTTTATCATTATTATTTTTTTATTAATATATATATTTTATTGAAGTATAGTTGACTTACAATGTTTCAGGTGCACAGCAAGGTGATTGTTACACACATATTAGTTTTCAGATTATTTTCCATTATAGGTTATTGTAAGATATTGATTATAGTTCCCTGTGCTATATATTCAGTAAACCTTTGTTGTTTGTAGCATATCTATTTTTCCACTAAATTGGAAATCTAGTATCCTATTCATACTAAGTCAAACAAGTGGAATCAAAATGTCATAAATTTTTTAGTTAGGCAAAAATTCATAAGTTTTCTAAAATATACACATTACATATATTATACAGAGAAGGCAATGGCACCCCACTCCAGTACTCTTGCCTGGAAAATCCCATGGGCGGAGGAGCTGGTAGGCTGCAGTCTGTAGGATCGCGAAGAGTCAGACACGACCAAGTGACCTGACTTTCACGCATTGGGGAAGGAAATGGCAACCCACTCCAGTGTTCTTGCCTGGAGAATCCCAGGGACAGGGGAGCCTGTTGGGCTGCCGTCTATGGGGTCGCACAGAGTTGGACATGACTGAAGTGACTTAGCAGCAGTAGCAGCATATATTATATACAAAAAAAGCTTTTGTGTGTGTATATACACACAAAAGCTTTTCTACTACATTTGATAACGGCTTGAGAAAGAATATATTATTGTTTTTATTTTGGCCATACTGCGTGGCTTGCAGGATCTTAGCTCCCCAACTAGGGATCAAACCCATGGCCCCTGCATTGGAAGTACAGAGTCTTAACCACTGGTTGGACCATCAGGGAAGTCTGGGGCCTATCTAATCTTGATTCTGTGAGGCAAAGTTCTGAGAAACAAAGACCTTTCTCTCTCTTGTTCCAGCCCAGTGCTGTGAGAGCTGAGCACCACTTGAAAACCTTAATAAATGACTTTGGCTCCTAATTCCAGGGACTCAGCTACCCCCAGGGGCAAAGGAGCCAGCCTGTCTGAAGCAGAAGTGTGGAGAAGAGCCCCACCTGAGAGAAGTCTGGTTTCAGGGGCGGGTTCTCGCGCAGCTCGGGGCTGAGGTACTCATTGTTGACATAGTAGCCGACTCGGATGAACTCCTGTCCATGGTAGGTGCAGGTGATGAGGACCACGGTCACTCCCACGGCATCGGTCTCCGGGATGAGGGATGGGTTGGGGGCATCCGCCTGGGGAAACACATGCTGGGCTTGAATACTGACAGTCTCATCTTACCCAGTAATATGATTCTCAAGCAATGTGTATTTACAGATTCAAAAGGGTGGTCCCTGCTCTGAGGAGTTTTCAGTTGAGGGAGGAAGACAGAATCCATCATACCCATGCCCGCAAAGTGCCGAATGGGGCAGATGCCACCAAGGAGACGTACATGGCACCGAGGAGGAACGTAATAAGCAAGAGGGTGGTTGTTGTTTAGGTACTTAGTTGTGTCCGACTCTTCTGCGCCCCCCTGGCTCCTCTGTCCATGGGATTTCCCAGGCAAGAATGCTGGAGTGGAATGCTGTTTCCTTCTCCAGGGGATCTTCCCAACCCAAGGATCAAACTCGAGTCTCCTGCATTGGTAGAGGGATTCTTTACCACTGAACCACCTGAGAAGCAAGGTGGAGAGCGGGATCAAATGAGGCTGAAGAGGTGAGCAAGGAGGTATCAGTGAGTTAAAGGCTTGGGAAAGGTTGAGGATGTTTAGCAGGAGATAGGTG
Organism: Bos taurus; assembly: GCF_002263795.3. Lineage (NCBI taxonomy): Eukaryota > Metazoa > Chordata > Mammalia > Artiodactyla > Bovidae > Bos > Bos taurus. Next base: position 11,586,719 of record NC_037334.1, on the reverse strand, counting down.
TGGCATTGCTCATTCCATCTGAAAATTCAACTCCGGAGGTCAGTGCAGCTGCAATAGGAAAAGAGCTAAGTGGGAGTCGGGAGACCAGGCAGGGGGCTACAGAAGTCATCCTGGAGAGAGGGCAGTGGCTTAGAACAGGCCTTAGAGAAGGACAGAAGTGGACAGATTTCGGGGGGTGTTGCTAAGGACAGGACCGCTATACAACTGGTGCAAAAGGAGACTAACACAACATCAAACCGTGGGGCCTCGGGTTCAAAAATTAGTTACGTTTCAGCCAGTGATGGCAGAACATTATAGCAAGTGTGGGGCCCTGTGTGACTGTATGGGTTGCATGCCCCTGTTGTGGGGTAGAGTAGATGGGACTGGCCAGTGGATGGGGTAGAGGTAGGCAAGGAGTTTGGTGATGGGATGAGGTTGCTGAGATTGGGGCAGGAATGGCCAGGATTAGGTAAATGAATGGATTTGAGCCCTGGCTTTTAAACTTTACTGTGTCTAAGAATGGAGAAAGCAATGGCACCCCACTCCAGTACTCTTGCCTGGAAAATCCCATGGGCGGAGGAGCCTGGTAGGCTGCCGTCCATGGGGTCTCGAAGAGTCGGACACGACTGAGCGACTTCACTTTCACTTTTCACTTTCATGCATTGGAGAAGGAAATGGCAACCCACTCCAGTGTTCTTGCCTGGAGAATCCCAGGGACAGGGGAGCCTGTTGGGCTGCCGTCTATGGGGTCGCACAGAGTTGGACACGACTGAAGTGACTTAGCAGCAGCATTGTCTAAGAATCACAGGAAATCTCCATTTCTGACAACCCCTGTGATGCTGGATTGTTGTTTAGTTTCTAAGTTGTATCTGACTCTTTTGTGACCCCACGGACTGTAGCCTGCCAGGCTGCTCTGTCCATGGGATTTCCCAGGCAGGATTACTGAGTGGGCTGCTGTTTCCTGCTCCAGGGGATCTTTCCCACCAGAGATCTTTCCCAGGGATCAAACCTGCGTCTCCTGCACTGCAGGTGGGTTCTTTACCCCTGAGCCACCAGGGAAGCCCGTGATGCTGGAGTGGAGCCACTTACAAGCTACACTGGATCCTCATTATTCACACACTGCATATATTTGAAAATTCGACTATTTGCTCAAATTTATTTGCAACCCCCAAATCAACATCTGGGGGCTTTCACAGTCATTGAAGGACATGGACAGACAGAGCACAGGTGGGATCTGAGTAGCTCAGTGTGCATGTTCCTACTTGAGGCAGAACGAGGCAATCTCAGACTAAACGTGTCTTTTTTTTGCCATCTCTAGACCACAGTTTCTGCGTTTTTGTTGGTAATTTTGCTGTTTAAAAGGGCCCTAAACGTGGTGCTGAGTGAGGGCTGCCGTGTTCCTAAAAGCAAGAAGGGATGTACCTTGTAGAGAAAACACATATGTTAGGTAAGCTCTGCTCAGGCATGAGTTATAGTCCTGTGGGCACTGTGAATAAATCGAAAATAAGGTGTCTTCAAACAGAAAAACACATAAAACAAGATTATGCATTGACCGGTTGACAAAAATGTTGACTTGCAGAAACTTAACACTGTATTTCCTCTAGGGCAGGGATTCCCACCCTCCCGGATCTGATGCCTGATGGTATCTGAGGTGGAGCTGATAATAGAAATAAAGGGCGCAATAAATGTAACGTGCTTGAATCATCCTGAAACCATCCCCCCACCCCTCTGGGTCCGTGGAAAAATCGTCTTCCCGGAAATCAGTGCCTGGTGCCAAAAAGGTTGGCGACAGCTGCTCTAGGGGCAATGGTTTGGGATTCATTAATTCAGTGTCCACAGCAACTTTACAGAACTCCCATAACAAGAATCAGCTGTAAATTGGTGGCTCATGGTAACAGCTATGATGTAATAGAGATGGGAGATGTCTGAACTACCTTTGAGAGGTCAGACAGTGCTTGAGAGTGGAGCCAGGATCTGAACCTGAACTCGGACCAATGAACCATCTGTGTGCTTTTGGGTCAGAGAGGATGTTTCTATCTTTTCTTTCTTTCTTTTTTTTTTTTTTTTAGAGAGGATGTTTCTAGGTGTCAAGGACCAAGGCCGAGTCTTTCTTACCTGGAAGACGAACATGTGTCTTCCTGCTGGGACAGGGCCAACCAGTACTGAGTCTAGGATTTGATCAAACTCCTCGCTCTCAGCTGAGCCAACGTAAATGATCTTCCACTCCAGGTCTGCAAGGATACGGGTGTTAGGAACAGAAATAATTTAACAGCAAGAAAGCTGGGAAAGGGCCTTCTCGTGGTAGTTTTGCATCAGTCCTTAATACATTGGTAGATTTTAATTCTCAAGGACATCTGACATCTACTGCAGGTAACCTGCCAAGGTCTGAATCCCCGCTTCTGTCCTGTGACCTTGAGAAATTCTTTAACCTCGCCATGCCTCAATTTCTGCATCTGTAAAATGGGGAAAACCTGGGAGGGTTGCTGTGAATAATAAAATCTATTAAAATTTTTTTTTTAATTTTAATAAAGAACACCCGACATCCACTGGGCACCCAGGGCCAGGCACTGTGTTGCTGGTCACCAGGGCAGGCACGAAGCTCTATTTCCAGTGGGGAAAGTTCTCCTGTGGGCCTAACTTGGCCAGGTGACCTTGACTATGCACCTCCAGGGCAACTCAGGCCCCTCAGAGCCTGAGGGTGAACCGTATGGCAGAGGCTGAATTAATGGCCACGTGATGGAGGCTCAGAGACATGCTGAGGAGGGAAGAGCAGGGAGCTGGGACAGGAGGCAGCATCCTCTTTCACACACAGGGACTGGTGCCACTGAACTGAGTAGATCCCTCGACAACTGGGGCAGGACGGCGGGTTGCAATCTGGTCGGAGAGCCAGCCGGCAGGAGGGGGAGATGAGGTCGCTGGGGGAGCTGGCCAGTCCCCGGGTCCTCCAGATCCAACACCAAGTCACACCTGCTCTCGGACCTTCGGGTGACAGCGACTCAGTCCACAAACGTGGCACCCTAAGGCCATCCTGAACCCCAACTCTCTGGCATCCCCTCCAGTTGGGAGACCCCCATTCCTGGCTCTCTTCTGGCCAGATAAAAGGAAAAGTGCTCCGTGAGACCCCGCCTATCAAACACAGGAAATTCCCAGTGACTGAGGGCTCTGGCAGGAGGGCCAAGTATATCAGGGGCAAGGTCACGCTAGTACAGGGAAATCTGGCCAGAGACCTGAAACTTATTTTAGGTTCTTTGAAATTACACAACCTACGGGCTGCAGGAGCCGGGGCAGAAGTTTCCCAAGCTGTGATTTTCACAGGAAGCACACTGTCTTATACATTGCCCTGCTCCTTGGTCTAGTGTCCCACAAGAGCACCCAACTTTGGTGCCTTTTTAAGAAAATATTTATTTATTTGGCTGTACCGGGTCTTAGTTGTGGCCTGTGAACTCTTTGTTGTGGCATGTGGGATCTAGTTCCCTCACCAGGGATCGAACCTGGGCCCCCTGCATTGGGAGCTCGGAGTCTTAGCCACTGGACCACCAGGGAAGTCCTTCTAAAATCACCTGGCCCTTCAGGCAGTATGGACATCACATGCCTCTAAGAGGGCTCATCCTAGGAAATGAATTGGAGTACATGTTGCCAAAGGAACATATGTCTTCCTGAGACAGTTCCTGACTGAAACATTACTGTTTCTGCTTTTAAAATGCACAGAGGTGAATTAGAAACACCTGTCATTTGAATTGACCATTTACTCTGAGGCAAAGGGCAGTGAATGAGGGTAGGGCTGAGAATGGATAAGGTCACCCCCATGTCCATAAGTGGTGCTACTGGTAAAGAATCTGTCTGCCAGTGCAGGAGACCCAAGAGACCTGGGTCAGGAATATCCCCTGGAGAAGGAAATGACACCCCACTCCAGGATTCTTGCCTGAAAATTCCATGGGCAGAGAAGCCTGGAGGGCTACAGTCTGTGGGGCTGCAAAGAGTCGGACATGACTGAGCGATTGAGCACATGTCTAGAAGGGCCTGAGAAGTCTCCCCCTGACTGTTATTTCAATATTCCCTGAAGTGTTTGTGAGGACCGGGGGGAATGGCCTCTCATAATCCTTAGACCCCTGTTCCTTATTAATCTTAGCATGTCCTAAATCTAATTAAAACCTGTGGCAGTTTCTTTTTTTAAATTTTATTTTATTTTTGGCTTTGCCACACAGCACATGGGATCTTAGTTCCCCAACCAAGGATTGAACCCTGAGCCCCCCGCATTGGAAGCTTGGCATCTTAGCCACTGGACCACCAGGGAAGTCCCAGAGCACCCAACTTCGGAAGCACAGCAATGCTGGGCCATGACTATGGAGGTCTGAAACCTGAGCTCCACGCCCTTCCTTGATACACTGGTTTCCTGTCCCGTCACAGCTGACACCCGGCCTTCTACTCAGGGACCCTAGCAGGCCTACAGGATGTGGGTGGCCATTGGACTGAACTGGGCTTCAGTCAAACCCCATTCTCTTATTTGCAGGAAGGAGTTAAGCTTACTGATTTATTTTTGCTACAAGTAGTGACACAACCGGAAATAACATGTTTTTGGATGAACAGAAAACAAGCTAGCCTTGTTCTCACCTTTCTGACACAGTTCTATCATTTGGTATCTTTCCTTCTGGCTGCCTTCCCCATCATCAGTGGAGTCACATACGTGTTGCATATGTGCTCAGTGGCTAAGCTGTGTCCGACTCTTGTGACCCCATGGACTGTAGCCCTCCAGGCTCCTCTGTCCATGGAATTCTCCAGGCAAGAATATTGGAGTGGGTTGTCATTTCCTCTTCCGGGAGATGTTCCCAACCAAGGATCAAACCCGAGTCTCCTGCATTGGCAGGCAGATTCTTTACCACTGAGCCACCTGGGAAACCTAACTAATGTGCTGAAGGTGGATACAAAAGAGAGATTTTAATAGAATAGGACCTGATGTATACCACACCACTCAGCTTTCAACGTTGTTGGCAATGGAGTTCCCTGGTTGCCTGGTGGTTAGGATTCCCGTCTTCCACTGCTGTGGCCTGTTTGTCAGGGAACTGAGATCCCAAATTTGGCATGGAATGGCCAAAACCCAAAAACACCTGTCGGCAAAACCTAAACAAGCCTGTGTGGGTGCAGACTGGAAGAGAGAAACGCAGGTGGTCAGGTGACTGGGTTGAAGTGGCTCCCAGTAGTCAGGTCAGAAAGAAACCAGAGAATTAACCAAGGACGACAATACTCACTCAGGAATTAAGGAGCTGAGGGACTTCCCTGGTGGTCCAGTGGCTAAGACTCCGAGCTCCCAATGCAGCTAGGCCCAGGTTCAATCCCTGCTTGGGGAACTAGATCCCACATGCTGCTAATAAGAGTTTGCATGTCACAACTGAAGAGATTCCGCATGCTGTGACTAAGACCCAGGGCAGTCAAATAAATAAATAAATATTAAAAAATAATAAGAGTTAAAGAGTTTATAAAATCATCTATGGAAGACAGAAGATGATTGAAACAAGGACCTACAAATTGGAATTGACTCTTAAGCAGAGGCATCCTGAAGTGACTTCACTTTTTTGAATGAGATGTGGGGACGTCAGTCACAAACAGCACAAATTCATTCCTACTGAATATGAGCTAAGGTCGCACACGTGTAACATATGCCTAGCCTAAGTAATTCCAAGGGTAAATGGATTCCATTGTTTTGTCTTTATGCCGTGACTTCATCATCTAACCACTGCACAAAATGCTCCTCCACTATGTATGAAATCAAAATCCAGACCAACGATATGATGAAAAACATAAAAAATTACGGTAGTTTAACTTGCTGGAGAATCTGTTTCCTGCCCCCAAAAAATCACAACAGGACTACCCTGGTGGCACAGTAGATAAGAATCCACCTGCAATGCAGGAGACACAGGTTCCATCCCCGGTCCAGGATGATCCCAACAGGTCTCAGAGTAACTAACTCCATGCGTCGCAACTACCGAGCCCATGTGCCACAGCTACTGAAGTCTGCTCATCCCAGGGCCCAGGCTCCACAACAAGAGAAGCCTCCCGCAATGAGACACCCAAGCACCACAATGAAGAGCAGCTCCTGAGAAAGCCCAAGTGCAGCAATGAAGACCCATTGTAGCCAAACACAAACACACACACACACACAAACCCCCAATCAAAAAAACCCCAAACAACCCCAACCCCAACAACTTATCTAGTAGGCCTTTTTCTGTTTATCACTTTCCCTTTGTTCATAATACAGCTGAACCTTGGCCTGACCACAGCGTGTTAGGTGTGGGTCAGAAAATCTGGCTCTAAGGCTTGTTCAGGCAGTATCTCATGAATCTCTCCACTAAACTGGGGGAAAACACACCCAATGTATTGAATATAGACCCAGGCCTTGGATGCATCTGTTTCCACATGCTGCTGAGGAGGAGAGAGAGAGAGTAAAAGAGGTTCAGAGCCCTTGAGAAATGGCTTAGACTGGGGGCTGGGTGTTCAGATCTTCAGTTGCCAGGTAATAAGGCTGACTGAGACTTTCTCCAGAATCTAAGAGACTTCTAAAGCCAGGCCTAGTCCGTTTGTTTGGGAGGCAGGAGACAAATCCTCTCTGCTCTGTGGGAAGAGGCAGAAAGCAAGTTGACAGGTCAGAGTGAAGCACAGCCCTAGAGGTACAACCAGAGAGTCTAGACTTCCAGTCCAGAGTTGGCTTTCCAACTAGAATTCTTCTGAGCAAAAGCTTTATTGTCCAGGTATAATTAATAATAGGACCCTGTTGCCCTCTTCTGTCCTGTTTATGTCCCACTTCTAAAATAATGGGTGCACTCTTTTCCAGTTTATAGCAAAGATAAAGAACCCTGACTCAGAACTCAGAGACAAGACCTAGTGTTAATAATTCTACACACCAGCTGTGTGACCTTGGAGAAATCATTTTGTTTCCATTAAAAAAATAATGACCTTGGGGAAAAAAAGAACTGTCTTTAGGGATTTCCCTGGTGGTCCAGTGGTTAAGAATCCACCTGCCAAAGCAGGGGACATGGGTTTGATCCCAGGTCCGGGAAGATCTTACATGCTGTGGAGCAACTACTCCCGAGTGCTACAACTACTGAAGCCTGCTCACCTAGCGCCTGTGCCCCTCAACCAGAGAAGCCACCGCAGCAAGAAGTCCAATGCACCACAACGAAGAGTAGTCACTGCTCACCCCAACTAGAGAAAGCCTGAGCAAAGCACCGAAGATCCAGCTCAGCCAAAAATAAATAAATCTTAAATAAAATAGAACACAAATAAAAAACAATGACCAGCAGGTTGACTTTAGGTTCTCCTGATTCTATGAACAGATTAGTGAAGTAACAGGGCAGTAGCTTTGCAGGAATGAAAGTACTAGATAATGACCATGCAACCATTTTTAAATGCCAGGAGCTCAAACAGGCTGATTGAAACCCGATCTCCTGCCATCTGGGAACTATGAATCCCTTGAACTATTAGCTCCTTACATCTCCTGGCTTTAAAATTAAGTCTTATTCCACAAGGTCATTCTACACTTTATTTATTTATTTACACCCTGCCTTGTTCCAGAAAGGATTTAACTGGGCATATTCTATAGTTAGTTATAAGTAGAATGACTCCTTGATTTAAAAAGGAGAGAAAGCAGGGAGTGATCCAATGGCCCCACCCAAGCACACAGACATCAAAACTCTTCAACCCCATGCTAGTTGGAGAAGCCCATTTGCAGGCAAACGACCCACCGACCACTGAAAAGTGCTAGTTTAGCACACCCTGGCCTTCCAGATCTCTACCTCCTTAGAGGCTGCCTCTTCTCTTTTAACCACCAAGTGGAGAAGAGGTCTAATGGAAGTACTTGCTCCTGAAAGTGGTGCCAAGACTCGCTGAACGACCTTAGCTTTTCTGGTTTTTATAGACCTTTAACTTGAAAGGTCTTTTACTCTCTGTCTCCTGCCTTCTCATCTGTGAGATGAGAGCCATGTCCGCCTTTTGTCACAGGGATGAATAAGCACATCTGTGAAAGCACATTGGAAAAGATGCACAAAAGGCTGTGACCTCCCAGACTGAAGCCAAACATCACCATGGCTCGTCCTGGCACACCCAACCCACACCGCACAAGTCGAGGTCAGGCCATCAAAAGTGTTGCGAGCTTTGCTGCAGTGGGTCAGCAGGAATCCAGCAGGCCAACGGTAGGAACCAGCTAACGTGTGCCTGGCCATGCCACTCCTCAGATCTGAGTGTGTTCATTGAAGCCCACAGTCAGGGAGGAGGAAGGAAGAGGAGCTGGGGAGACCAGATCATCCTCAAACACTGGAGCAGGAAGCCAGGTCATGCCTCTCTTGAGGAAGTAGAGGGTTGGGGCCAGACTAAGGAGGGAAGCCAGGTTCTAGGGTATGTGCTTTGAGATAGAAAACAAGCAGAAGGGGGGTGGGGTGGGGTTAAGTATCAGCAGGTAGGGGATATTATGGGGAGACAAATGGGGAGATAAAGATGTGTGAGGTCTTGCCAGAGGGGTAAGATCTTCACAGGGACAATGGGGGAGGAGGCTGCGGTTTTTATATGGGACATGGGAGGGGGCTAGAGCTTAGATCTCTAGCTCTAAGAGATCTTAGATCTCTTAAGCTCTCACAGGAAAAGAGTGAGGTAGAAGTGTCTCACCACAGGGGAGAGGGGATTGGTAGCGGAGAGGGGATTGGTGGGGGAGGCTGGGTGGCTGGAATGGTAGTCTGCCCATACAGAAATAGAAGATGGGGGGTTTCTTAAGGAAGATGGGGAGGCTGAGGGTCTCTGCAAGTTAAAGAACTGAGGCTGAGGTCTCTACACAGAAAACAGGTGCTCAGGAGGAACGGCCCAGGAGAAAGATGGGGATGAAGTGGTCTCCATTAGGGAAAAAGAGGAATAACCATGGGGGTGGGGTGGGATGGGGGTAGTCTCCAAGGGGGGGGGGGGGCGGTTGGGGCTGGCGGGCGGGCTTTGGTTCAAGGGAGATCGCGGTTGGGGGAGGGGGAGAGGGAGTGTTTTTGGCAGGGTTGGCCTCGGGGCTGTCTGCAAAGGGAGGTCGAGGTTAGCTCAGGGGAGTGGGGTCTCCACAAGGGCCCAATCTCACCGTCTGCAAGGGCCTCATTGCACTCAAAGCTGATCTCGAACCGGAAAGGGCTGTGGAAAGGGCTCGGATTCTCCAGCACCGCCACGTTCAATACTGACACTTTAGCCATCGCCTCGTCGGGTCGCGGCTGAGGCCAGAGCTGGGGCCGAGCCCGCGGCTGGGTCCTGTCGGGTCAGCGGAGAAGCTCTGCCCAAATCCGCTCCCGCCTCCTCTGACCGCGATCTGAAGTGCGTATCTAGTCCGCGCGCCTCCTTCAAATAGCCGGCTCTCACCCTACGGCCAATCACCGTCAACGCTCCACGACTGCGCAAGCGCTTCCTCAGCCAATCCTGGAGCGCCGGTCGGCGCGCGCCGAGACACCCGGGACCAATCCCTGGAGCTCCATCTTAGGGGATGAGCAAGGGAGGCGGGACCGTCTCTAGGCTTCTTTGGTGTCCGCAGGGAACCAATCCCCAGAGCCTCCGACTCGGTTGTCCAGGAAGGGGTGGGCGGGGTCAGAGCGCCGGGCTCTTCTTGGCCAATCCCGAGGGTCCCCGCACCAGCGAGGTCCGCGATTAGCCCCGCCTTTCCGGGAGAGACTTCCAGCTGGGGGCCGCGCAGTCAACCGCCGAGTGGTGGCGCACAGCGCTCGCTTAAGCGGGAAGGAAGGGAGGTGCTGGACTTGCAGTGATTGGCAGGCAGAAATGGGGCGTAGATAAAGCAGGTTTTCTGAGAGATGATTGGCTGAATTGGCTCGGGGGCGGGAGAAGAGAAGACTCGGCCGGGGATTCGTGGAAGTAGAGCGGAAGTCGGCAGCTGACGCGGTTGAGCCGAGTGTGAAGAGAAGGGAGCAGCGTTTGCGGCATCGGCGTCTGTCAGCAGGTGAGCGTTGCCGGAAGTTTCTCTAAGGGGCTCCTGGCCCCGCAGGCCCAGCAGCCTGGGAGTCCGTTGTGAACGTTGTGAACGTTTAACTCACCCTTGAGCGGAGACGGTGCCGCGGTAACGCGGCGCTCTGGAGCCCGGGACCCAGTAGTCGGGCCTGGTTCGAATCAGGTTCTTACTTGAGAGCCTCTGGGGAGGTTTCAGGTGGACGGCGCTGAATGGGATTTCGAATCCGGCCTCTGCCACGCACCACCCGAGGCCTCATTTCCCGGCTCGTTGAAAGGGGGCATGAAAATTTACTGGCCTGATTTATGACTACATAATACATCTAGAAATTTCTTTCCACTCCCAGGCGTAGGCGGGACCACCGTCGCCCCCTGTCTGGAAGACTCGAGGGGCCTCCGCACTCCCGTCAGTCCAGCGGCAACAAACCTAATCTTACACTGTTCTGTAGAAACCACTTTAAATATATATATATTAAATGTAATGTACTATAGCCACAATATCATTTCAACATGTGATCGGTATTAAAAAAAAACACGAACCTGAGGTATCTTTTGTTACCTAGTACTAACGGTTTGAAAACCTGTGTGTTTTACACGTTACACCACATCTGTAATCCGGACGCTAGGTTTTCACCGGAAATAGTTGAGGTTTCACAAAAATTTACAGTTGAAATGGAGATTCACATGCCCAAATGTTTCCCAACATACGTTAAAATTTCCCATGAACTCAATCTCATGTCGGTGATAAATGGAAATATTAATTGATGAAAGTTAAGCGACGTGGAATGTTCTGTTTCACAGTGGCACTAGCCACATTCAGGTGCTTGTCATCCCCTGTGGCTTCCGATATTGGATAGCCAATACCAACTTCAGCCAAACTGACCTTTTTTTTTTTTTTCCATAAAATCCGACGTGACAGCCCCAACCTCTTTTCTGGTGCCTCCTTGTTATTCAAGTCTTTTCTCAGATGTCTTCTTCGGAAAATCCAAGAGCCCCCCGAACAACATTCAAATTCGTAGAACATAAGCCTGAACGGTATATTTCAAGCCACTGGCCTTTCTTATCGGAGAAGTCAATGGCACCCCACTCCAGTACTCTTGCCTGGAAAATCCCATGGATGAGGGGAGCCTGGTAGGCTGCAGTCCATGGGGTCGCTAAGAGTTGGACACAACTGAGCGTCTTCACTTTCGCTTTTCAGTTTCATGCATTGGAGAAGGAAATGGCAACTCACTCCAGTGTTCTTGCCTGGAGAATCCCAGGGACGGGGGAGCCTGGTGGGCTGCGGTTTATGGGGTCGCACAGAGTCGGACACGACTGAAGCGACGCAGCAGCAGCAGCCTTTCTTAAACATCCTCCTCTTTGGCCTCGTGATGCTCAGAATATTTTCTCTCTCTTTTTTTTTTTTGTATCTCCATCTCAAATAAAGTAGGATTGAAAGGCTTTTTCCCCTCATTGAAACGATTTGGCTGCAAGAAAATTCCCATTATGATTGGCTCTGGGTTCTTGGCAGTCATTGGGCATCCTTAGGAATTTCTGTGATTTGAGAAGGTCAAATTTTCAAATTATTTCCAAATGTAATTCAATTGCTTATGCATATGAACTTTGATGAAGTTGTTATGTTTTGTTTTCTAGATATTAAACATTTTATTCATTACAACTTTGTAGTTTTCTTTCTGCATTGTGGAACTTTTTTTCCTTTATTCTCAGCCCCAGCCTTTTCATAGCCCCTGAAAAGTTCATCAGTCAGAAGTATTATGTCTCTGTCTATAATGCCTTCTCCCTACAGCTGGCTGAATAATCTTCAGTTGTAAACCAGTTCATATCATTACTCTGGTTAAAACCTTCAAAGGCTTATCATACTTAGGATGAAACTTAAGATCTTCACTGTGGCTTAGGAGGCCCTGCACAGTGGCCTCAACTGACCTCATCTGCCAGTCTCCCTCTTGTCACCACTCCCAAGCCCTGCTGGCTTTATTTCCTGTCTTTCAACACACCAAACTTTATTCCTGCTGCATGGCTTTGGACTTGCTGTTCCCTCTGCCTGGAATGTGCTTCCTTTAGATAATTGCTGGGCTGTCTCATTCTCATTTATGGTTCACCTCAGATGTCTCTCTAGAAGAAGTCTTCTTGGACCACCCTAGTTAAAGTAGACCTTCATTAATCACAAAAGCCTGCTTATTAGGAGCACTTATCAGAATCTGTAGATTTTTTTTTTTTTTTTTTTGGCTCCACTGCATGGCTTGCGGGATCTCAGTTCCCTGACTGGGGATTGAACCTGGGCCACAGCAGTGAAAGCCCCAAATGCTAACTGCTAGACCACCAGGGAACTCTTGTCCCTCAGTAGACTGAAAGCTGGTTGAGGACAGTGATTCCACCTGTCTCATACAGACCTCTCAGTGTATTTCCAGAGCTTAGCACAGGACCTCACATGTAGAAAGTTTTCAGTAGATTGTTTTTAAAAAATAATAAATCCATATAAAGGGCTTACATGGTACCTGGAATGTGAAAACTACTTCATAAATAAGAAACATTAGCAGTTCATAGTCATCATTTAACTTACGTAGTATTTCAGGTGTACTCACTCAAAAGAGAAGAAGAAATGCTATAACAAAGTACATTTTTACTCCTTACCCAGCTTAAGAAGTAAAACATTAGTGATGCAATTGAAAGGCCTTATATATCCCTGCCTCAGACCTATTCCTCCCCTTTTTACAGATGTAACTACAATCTTGGATTTAGTGTTTATCTTTCTGTACATGCTTGTACATCTTTAATAGGTGTCTTCAAACTATATATAGTATTGTATGTCACAACCTTATGGAAATGATACTGCTGCAAAGTCTGGAGAAAACCAGGCACAAGCTTCCACAAGTCCTTTCCTGGTGAAGTCACAAAGGACTCCCTGAGTTCCTACAGCAGAGTTGTGACAACACGTGTGAAATATCTACCAGGAAAGCTCAGTACCCAGGGTAGTTGGGGCAGGAGGGGGCTGATCAAGTTTCAAACTTCCAGACTCCAGAAGGAAAGCAGGTGTTGAACCCAAACCACATTGTTCGTACAGTTTAGGCACCACTAGCCTACTTGTATCATTTAGGGAATGGTGGGAACTCCATTCACTTCAGTCACCTCAATCGTGTCCGACTCTTTGCGACCCTATGGACTGTAGCCCGCCAGGCTCCTCTGTCCACGGGATTCCCAGGCAAGAATATTAGAGTGGGTTGCTGTGCCTGCCTCCAAGGGATCTTCCTGACCCAGGGATCAAACCTGCGTCTCCTGCATTGGCAGGCAGGGTTCTTTACCACTAGCACCACCTGGGAAGCCCTGCAGAAGTGATAGCTGTGCACAAAAGAGTTAACTGTATTTAGAAAGCCCTATTTGCAAGGTTGGCCCTGGCTGGTGTATAGGAACTTGGATTTCAGGAGAGTTCCCACCATTCCCTAAATGATACAAGTGACTGGTGGGGCCTAAACTATACAAACAATGTGATTTCGGTCCAACACCTGCTTTCCTTCTGGAGTCTGGAAGTTTGAAACTTGATCAGCCCCCTCCTGCCCCAGGTACCCTGGGTACTGAGCTTTCCTGGTAGACATTTCACACGTGTTGTCGCAATTCTGCTGTAGGAACTCAGGAAGTCCCATGTGACTTCACCAGGAAAGAACTTGTGGAAGCTTGTGCCTGGTTTTCTCCAGACCTTGCCCCATGCACCTTTTCTCTTGGCTGATTTTGCTTTGTGTCCTTTCACAGTAAGAAATCATACCCTGGGAAATTCTGGCAGTCCAGTCGTTAGGACTCCATGGTTCCATGGCAGAGGGCATGGTTTCAGTTCCTGGTGAGGGAACAAAGATCCCACATGCTTCATGGTGCAGCCAAAAGCAAAAACCCAAACAAAATCATACCTTGAGTAAGCTAGATGCTAAATTCTATGAATCCTCCTCATGAATCATAGAAGCTAGTGTTCTTGCCTGGAGAATCCCAGGGACGGGGGAGCCTGGTGGGCTGCCGTCTCTGGGATCGCACAGAGTCGGACACGACTGAAGCAACTTAGGAGCAGCAGCAGCAGGGGTTATCTTGGACCCCCAACGCAGTGTCATACCAGACATACCCCATCAGGGCTGGCATTAAGGAGAGACATACCCTCCAAGTCACACAAGTGCCAACCTGTACTTGTATGACTCTGAAGGCAAGTGCCTCCTACAATTTTGTCTAGACACCTAGCTTGCCTCTGGTGCCAGCCCTACCTTCTGAAACTTGCATTTTTTTGGTCAAGTGTAATACTTTTAAAATGTATTTGTGACACATGTATAGCTGTAGTCATTTATTTTCCCTGCTGTATAGCTGTGCTGTATGATGCAGTAGCCATTAGCCACGTGTGGCTATTTTTTTTTCCAGTTAATCCAAATTAAATGAAAAATTTAACTCCCTGGTTACTTAGCCACACTTCATATGTTTAATAGACACCATGGCTTGTGGCTGTCACATTAGACAACTCCAATAAAGAATGCTTGCGTGATCACAGCAAGTTTTGTTGGACAGAATTTACTTATCCATCCACCTCTTGCTTGTTATTTGTTTCCACTTTTCTATTTTTTCCCTAAATTAAAAAAATTTACTTATGTTTGGCTGTGCTGGGTCACATTGCTGTGCTGGCTTTTTTCTAGCTGTAACAAGCAGGGGCTACCCTCTAGTTTCGATGCATGGGCTTTTTACCACAGTGGCTTCTCTTATTGCAGAACACAGGCTCTAGGGTTCACAGACTTCAGTAGTTTTGGCTCCTGGGCTCTAAAGCACAGGCTCAATATTTGTGGCACACGGACTTAGTTGGTCCTCATCATGTGGGATCTTCCCGGACCAGGGATCTAACCTATGTCTCCTACATTGGCAGGTGGATTCTTTACCATAGAGCCACCAGGGAAGCCCAGTTTCCAGTCTTCTACTCTTAGAAACAGCACTGTAGTGTTCATTGTTGTGCATGGCTCTTGGTGTACACGTGCAGGAGTTTCCCTGGGATGCATACTTAGGTGATGATTTGCTGAGGTTTGGGAATATTTACCTTGACTAGATATTGCTAGTGTGTTCTTCAAAATGATGGATCCAGTTCTCACTCCTGCCAACAAAGTTGCTGTTGCTGTGTCCTTATTACACTTGCTGTTGTCAGACTTCTACATACTTGTCCTTATGATGGGTGTGAATTACTGGTTTCAGTTTGCATTACCCTGATTAACAAGGGAAATTGAACTTTTTTCATGTTTGTTTGACCATTTGCTTTTGTGAATTGCCTGTTCATATCTTTGTCCATTTTCCTGCTGGATTGTCCTCATTTTACTGAGTGCAGGACTTATAAGTGAGGTGTGCCTTTTTGTTTGTATGGTGTCTTTTTCATTTTTTAAAAAAATGTTTATTTGGCTGCACTGGATCTTAGTTCTCTCTAGTTGTGGCGTGTAGGCTTAGTTGCTCTGAGGCATGTGGAATATTAGTTCCCCAGTAGTGAGTGAAGTCTCTCAGTTGTGTCCGACTCTTTGTGACCCCATGGACTGTAGCCTACCAGGCTCCTCAGTCCATGGAATTTTCCAGGCAAGAGTACTGTAGTGGGTTGCCATTTCCTTCTCCAATTAGTTCCCCAACTGGGGATCAAACCCAAATCCCCTGCATTGCAAGGCAGATTCTTAACCCCTGGACTGCCAGAGAAGTTGCACTGTGATGTCTACTGATGTTCAGAATTTATTATTATTACTGTCACCATCATCATTATTTTAATGTCATCGGAATTATAAATCTACTTAGGGTTTGTGTTTTTTGTGTCTTGCTTAAGAAATCTTACACTGAAGTCAATAAGATATCTTACTGTATTTCTTCTGGAAGTTCTATTTTTCATATTTAGCTTAAAAAAATCAAACTGGAATTTATTTTTGTTTATGATGTGAGGTAGGTTTAATTTTTTTCAGATGGATAACCAGTTGTTCCAGCTTCAGCTCCGTTTATTGAGCAGTCCAGTGGTTCTCAAAATATAGTCCCTTGGGGATCCCTAAGAACCTTTTAGGGAATCCATGAGATAAACTGTTTTCATAATTTTCTAAAGCATTATTTGCCTTTTTCATTTGTGCTCTGTTGTCTGTGTACTGTTGGTACAAAAGCAACAGTTAGTAAAACTGCTGGTCACTTCCAGCAATCAGTGCAGTGTCACTGTATTATGTAGTGGTCGTCGTGTATTCCTCACCACCTCACACACTCAGTGTTGAAACAGTGTCACTGAAGAATGTCCTTGAAGGAGCAGTGAAAGTAGTAATTGTGTTAAAGCTTAGCCCTGCAGCAGGTCTTCCTAATGTTCTGGGTGGTGAAATGGGACCTTTGCATAGAGCACTTGTGTTGCATGCTGGAGAATGACGGTAAGGAGGTAATGCACCTGTCCAGTTTGAGTGGAGGTGGAACAGCCTACTTTTTTCATGAACACCATTTTTACTGAATAATCGCTAATTATTAATTATTCAGATTAGGATATTGGCCATGTATTTTCTCAGAAATGAATGAAGTGAGTTGTCACTAGGAGGAAGATTGACAGTGTGTTGTCAGTGATAATATTTGAGCTTTTAAGCAAAACAGACATTTGGGAAGCTTTTATTCATCACCATGAGCCTGATAACATATATATATATGGCTGCTCAGGCTCTTAGTTAGTTGGGGCACATGGGATATTCAGTCTTCATTGTGGCATGTAGGATCTTCAGTTGCGGCATGTGGGATCTAGTTCCCTGACCAGAGATTGAACCCAAGCTCTCTATTTGGAGCACCAGGGAAGTCCCCAACTTTTCAATATTTGAAGGCTTTCCTGATGAGATCAGTGGTGATACAATTACCATATATTTTTAAAAATACTATATAGTGAAATATAATAACTCAGCATATTAATGTTTTCTAAAGACCAATGCATGATGTTACAAAATCAGTCATAAAAGATAAAAATTTGTAAAATAGACCAATGAGTTCCAGTGTAACTATGAAAAGTTTATTGATAGAGTTTCATACTCTACATTGTAACTAACTTAATACACTACCACTTGTTGAGTTTTGGTATAGTAACCAAGTAAAATATCCCAAATTAATTGAAAAGTCTATAACACTCCTCCCTTTTCCAACTATATGTCTTTGTTAGTCTGGCTTTTCTTCATATACTTCAACCAAAACAGCATACTGCAATGGATTGATTGTAGAAACCTATGTCAGAATCCAGCTCTTCGATTACGCTAGAGGGTAGGAGCTTTACAAAAATGTAAAACAATGCCATTCTTCTCACTACCTGTTTTTTAAAAATACAGTTATTTTTAATAGGTTATTTTAACATTTAAAAGATTTATTACCTAATTTAAATATTTTAAATTTTTCTCAGTTTTAATTTCCAATTTAGTAAATATAAATAGATATAATCTCTAGTCCCATAAAGAACAGCTCATTAGGGTCCTCATTAATTTTTTTAAAATTAATTTTTTAGAGCAGTTTTAGGTTCATGACAGATTTCTCACATCCCCTTCTGCCTCCCACTTGCATAGTATCCCCCACTGTTAACATCCACCACCGAAGTGCTGAATTTGTGATGAACCTATACTGACACATCATTATCACCTAAAATCCGCAACTTACAGAAAGGTTCACCCTTGGTGTACATTCTATAGACTTCAACAAATGTGTGACATATATTCATCATTATAGTATCATACAGAGTATCTTTACTGCCCTAAAAATCCGCTGTGCTCCTCCCAGACAGCCCCTTCCCTACCATTATTTTTAAAATAAGTTTTTAAAAGAGTGAAGGGAGCTCAAGACCAGAAAATATCAGATCCTCTGGATTAACCCATCCTTTTCCTGCTGCTGCTGCTGCTGCTAAGTCGCTTCAGTCGTGTCCCACTCTGTGCGACCCCATAGACGGCAGCCCACCAGGCTCCCCCATCCCTGGGATTCTCCAGGCAAGAGTACTGGAGTGGGTTGCCATTGCCTTCTCCAATGCATGAAAGTGAAAAGCGAAAGTGAAGTCGCTCAGTGGTGTCCCACACGTCACGACCCCATGGACTGCAGCCCACTAGGCTCCTCCATCCATGGGATCTTCCAGGCAAGAGTACTGGAGTGGGGTGCCATTGCCTTCTTCGATCCTTTTCCTAGTGATTTGTAATCTCTGCCTAGAGCAAGTTCCCATCTAGCCACAGGTCTCTTCCCTCAGACTTTTCATCTCTTCCCCTGCCAACACCCCATTGTGTGAAATATTAACACACTATAACCAGTCTTGGTAAGGCTAATTCCCCACCTTGTTCTTTCTTCTTCCATTTGTGTTGGTTATCCTTGGCCTTTTGTTCCTCCATAGAAAGTAGGACACACAAATACTTTTTCCTGTTGCAAAAGTAAAAATGTGTAATGCAAACAATTTTTAAAATACAGAGTTTCAAGAAAGTTAATGTTACCCCTGTTAATATTCTGATGTTTAGCTTTATATTCTGCATATATTTTATATTTATACACACACATACAGTTTCATGTTTGTATATACACACTTTTTGTATATACATGCCATCACAACAAAAGTAAAGTCATACTTTACCTTGTTTTTATATATAGGTTTTTACCCTTAGGATTATTATGAATATATTTTCACATTATTTAGTGTTCTTCTACATTGTCATTTTGAGTGGCTGCATATGGGTGTGCATTATTCACATAACAGTTCTCTGTGCTGAAATTTTAGATTAGTGTTTCACTCTTAGAAGCCTTGTTACAGTGAACCTTCTTGTTGCAGTCTTCATGCACATGGGTGTTTCCTTAGGATCAATTCCCAGGAGAGGACTGGTTGGCTTAAAATGAGGGCTTCACTTGTGAGAAGATGGGATCACTTGGACAGAGGCAAAGGGTGGTGGAAAACAGTGGCCAGGACAGATAGAAGAGTCGTGGTTACAAGGGTTTTCATCAAGGAGAGGCCCAGAGACGTAGGAAGGGATGCAGGTGGGAGCGGGTCTTGTCATCGCAGCTTGTTGCCATGACTGAGATGTTTGAAAAGGTGAGAGGAGCAGAATAAGCCTGAGGAGGGACTTCTCTGGTGACCCTGCTGTTAAGAACCCACCTGCCAATGAACAGGACACAGGTTTAGTATCCGGTCCGGGAAGATCCCACATGCCACAGGGCAGCTAAGCCCAGGCATTGCAACTACTGAAGCCCATGTGCTCTAGAGCCCATGCTCCACAATAGGAGAAGCCACAAGAAATCCTGTGTACCGCAGCTTGAGCACAGCCCCCACTCACCGCAACTAGAGAAGGCCCATGTGCAGTAACCCATGTCCAGTACAGCCAAAAATAAGAAAGAATACTGTATCTCAGGGAACTCAAACAGGGGCTCTGTATCAACCTAGAGGGGGAAGATGGGAGGGAGGTTCAAGAGGGAGGGGACATATGTATACCTATGGCTGATTCCCTATAGCTCAAATAGTAAAGAATGGCTGCAATGCAGGAGACCAGGATTCGATCCCTGGGTCTGGGAGATCCTCTGGAGAAGGGAACGGCAATCCACTCCAGTATTCTTGCCTAGAGAATCTCATGGACAGAGAAGCCTGCAGGCTACAGTCTATGGGGTTGCAAAGAGTCAGACACGGCTGAGCGACTAACACACACATAGCTGATTCATGTTGAGGTTTGACAGAAAACAACAAAATTCTGTAAAGTGTTTAGCCTTCAATTGCCAAATAAATTTAAAAAAAAAAAGGATATTGTGGGGATAAAGGGGTAGCCTCAACCTAGCACCTCTAGACCTTCCCAAGAGTTCATGGGAGAGAGGAGGTTTTCTCAACAGCAGAGGCTCCAGTGTTTTCAGCCCTTTGGGTATCTGAGAGAATCCACCATTGCTCTGCATCAGGGCTTTCCCTCTAGCTTAACTCACATGAGTCCACTCTGGATAGTCCTCTAACATACTAGCTACGTGGGGACCATCAGGGTGTGGCACAGTTTGTGGGCATCTCTGATGTGGGGAGCCCATATAGTCAGCCCCCCTTAGTGTGATCTGATAGATAGAGTGCCTGATGAGCTATGGAATGAGGTTCGTGACATTGTACAGGAGACAGGGATCAAGACCATCCCCATGGAAAAGAAATGCAAAAAAGCAAAATGGCTGTCTGGGGAGGCCTTACAAATAGCTGTGAAAAGAAGAGAAGCGAAAAGCAAAGGAGAAAAGGAAAGATAAACATCTGAATGCAGAGTTCCAAAGAATAGCAAGAAGAGATAAGAAAGCCTTCTTCAGCGATCAATGCAAAGAAATAGAGGAAAACAACAGAATGGGAAAGACTAGAGATCTCTTCAAGAAAATCAGAGATACCAGAGGAACATTTCATGCAAAGATGGGCTCGATAAAGGACAGAAATGGTATGGACCTAATAGAAGCAGAAGATATTAAGAAGAGATAGCAAGAATACACAGAAGAACTGTACAAAAAAGATCTTCACGACCCAGATAATCACGATGGTGTGATCACTGACCTAGAGCCAGACATCCTGGAATGTGAAGTCAAGTGGGCCTTAGAAAGCATCACTACGAACAAAGCTAGTGGAGGTGATAGAATTCCAGTTGAGCTATTCCAAATCCTGAAAGATGATGCTGTGAAAGTGCTGCACTCAATATGCCAGCAAATTTGGAAAACTCAGCAGTGGCCACAGGACTGGAAAAGGTCAGTTTTCATTCCAATCCCAAAGAAAGGCAATGCCAAAGAATGCTCAAACTACCTCACAATTGCACTCATCTCACACGCTAGTAAAGTAATGCTTAAAATTCTCCAAGCCAGGCTTCAGCAATATGTGAACCGTGAACTTCCTGATGTCCAAGCTGGTTTTAGAAAAGGCAGAGGAACCAGAGATCTAATTGCCAACATCCGCTGGATCATGGAAAAAGCAAGAGAGTTCCAGAAAAACATCTATTTCTGCTTTATTGACTATGCCAAAGCCTTTGACTGTGTGGATCACAATAAACTGTGAAAAATTCTTCAAGAGATGGGAATACCAGACCACCTGATCTGCCTCTTGAGAAATTTGTATGCAGGTCAGAAAGCAACAGTTAGAACTGGACATGGGATAACAGACTGGTTCCAGATAGGAAAAGGAGTACGTCAAGGCTGTATATTGTCACCCTGTTTATTTAACTTCTATGCAGAGTACATCATGAGAAACGCTGGACTGGAAGAAACACAAGCTGGAATCAAGATTGCCGGGAGAAATATCAATAACCTCAGATATGCAGATGACACCACCCTTATGGCAGAAAGTGAAGAGGAACTCAAAAGCCTCTTGATGAAAGTGAAAGAGGAGAGTGAAAAAGTTGGCTTAAAGCTCAACATTCAGAAAACGAAGATCATGGCATCTGGTCCCATCACTTCATGGGAAATAGATGGGGAAACAGTGGAAACAGTGTCAGACTTTATTTTTCTGGGCTCCAAAATCACTGCAGATGGTGACTGCAGCCATGAAATTAAAAGACGCTTACTCCTTGGAGGGAAAGTTATGACCAACCTAGATAGCATATTAAAAAGCAGCGACATTACTTTGCCAACAAAGGTTCGTCTAGTCAAGGCTATGGTTTTTCCTGTGGTCATGTATGGATGTGAGAGTTGGACTGTGAAGAAGGCAGAGCGCCGAAGAATTGAAGCTTTTGAACTGTGGTGTTGGAGAAGACTCTTGAGAGTCCCTTGGACTGCAAGGAGATCCAACCAGTCCGTTCTAAAGGAGATCAGCCCTGGGATTTCTTTGGAAGGAATGATGCTAAAGCTGAAAGTCCAGTACTTTGGCCACCTCATGCGAAGAGTTGACTCATTGGAAAAGACTCTGATGCTGGGAGCAGTTGGGGGCAAGAGGAGAAGGGGATGACAGAGGATGAGATGGCTGGACGGCATCACTGACTCGATGGACGTGAGTCTGAGTGAACTCCGGGAGTTGGTGATGGACAGGGAGGCCTGGCGTGCTGCAATTCATGGGGTCGCAAAGAGTCGGACACGACTGAGCGACTGATCTGATCTGATCTGATCTGAGTGGGCTTGGCAGGAAGGGGGATGGTGCTGGGAAACCACAGCTGAGTGCAGACAACCCTAGATGCAGCCCCTGGGGTCAGAAGACCAAGATGGAGGCCTGGTCCAACTTTCTCTTTTTAGCCAGGTGAACGTCGGTGTGTTTCAGCTTCTGCACGTGTAAAATGGAACTAAGTAAAACCTGTCTCATTGGGTGGTTGGAAGGATTAAATTGGACAGTATACGTAAGGTATCTACAGGGTGTGGGCACTTTGAACTGCTTAGTAATCTTACTTGAGTAAGTCATTTAATTATTCTTAACTTCAGTTTCCTCATCTGATATGGGGATAATAATATATATCTTATGATAATTAAGATGAAATGTAGCAAAGAGCTTTGAAAGGAGTCTCAACTTAAGTGTTACTGTTCCTGGGCACGTGCATATGGTTGCCCCCAGTGTGGACAGGTGCCCCAGTAACAAGCCCTGAGGGTCACAGGTTGTCAGGCACAGCAGGTTTCACTGTATGTGCGGAGGAAGGAGTCGTGTGTACAGTGCTGGGCAAAAAGGTGGAAGAACTGGCCTTGTTGTAGAATTTCATCTTACGCCAGGATTAAATTTCAAAGAGCATGAGGTCAGAATCATATACAATTAAGTTTAACTATGCTTAGATCTCCCAAATTTGCTCACAGAGCATCTCTCAGTAAGTCCAGTAGAACTAGTTCCTCATCAGCATAGGATATCGTTGGGCATTAGCTAAACTGTTGAACTTAGGTTTCAGGACCTTGCTGAGCTAACATCAGCATCATACAAAACAGTGTGTGGGAGCTGAGAGCTGCTGAGGGAAGGGTTTTAACTCATCTCAGGCATCCTC
The DNA here is from genome assembly GCF_002263795.3 of Bos taurus. Lineage (NCBI taxonomy): Eukaryota > Metazoa > Chordata > Mammalia > Artiodactyla > Bovidae > Bos > Bos taurus. The sequence continues at coordinate 11,563,890 of NC_037334.1, read as the reverse complement.
TGGGTCTGATGCTCAGTTCAGCTTTATGTCTTTTAACAAATATTCACTGATCACCTACAGTGTGTCAGACACTGTGCTAAACAGTAGGAAACAGCAGTGAAAAGAAAAAGACCCTTATGCATTATATTCTTGGGCTTATCTTGTGGCTCAGTTGGTAAAGAATCCGCCTGCAATCTTCCCTGGGTTGGGAAGATCCCTGGAGAAGGGAAAGGCTACCAAGTCCAGTATTCTGGCCTGGAGAATTCCATGGACTGTATAGTCCTTGGGGTCACAAAGAGTTGGACGTGACTTGTGCATTATATTCTAGTTTGGGAGGCAGACAATAAACAAGCAAAAAAGATAGTTTGTGAGATGGGAGACAAAGCAAGACAGGGGTTGGGAAATTCTGGAGCAGCAATTGCCGTTTAAATGGAGTAGCCTGGTAAGGCCTGCTGGGAAGCTCTGATTTTCATATGCCCTGCAAGGAGAATAGGTGAACCCTAGGAACAGCCAGTGCAAAGGTCCTGAGGCAGACAGGAGAGTGCCTGCATGTTTGTGGATGGTGAGGACCCCAGTGTGACTGGAGTGGAGGGAAGGAGGAGAGCCATGGGGATGAGATCTGATGCTGGAGAGCCTTGTGGGCCATTTTGTTGTCCTGGCCCTTTTGTCTGGGCCAGGAGGAGGCCTTCTGGGCTTTAAGCCGAGGAGGGACGAAAGTATGCTTATTGAGATCACTTTGGTTTCTGTGTTGAGAAAAGCCTGAAGAGGAACAAGGGCGCTAGTTCATGGACTGTTACCATGGTCCTGGTAAGAGACAGTGGGGGCTTGAACCAAGGTAGTAAGAACTAGTTAATTGGGTATTTTAAAGTTAGAGCCACCATTGCCTCTGCTTCAGATTAGATGTGGGGTATGAAACAGCGAGTGAGTTCAAGGGAGGCTCCAAGGGTCTTATCTTGAATCTCAGGATGGACTTGCTGTTAATCAAGGTGAAGCCGGTAGGAGGAACTGGAGCAGGTGTGTGTGTGTGTATCTGTGTGTATAGCTGGGTTCAGGACACATTACATTAGGAGGAACTGGAGCAGGTGTGTGTAGCTGGGTTCAGGACACATTACATTTGAGATCTTACCAGACACCCAGGGGAAGATGTGGAGTGGTTCATCAGATGTAAATGAATCTAGAGCTCGAGATAGAAGTTCAGGCTGGAGCTCTACATTTGGAAGTCATCAGTAGAATAGATGGTACAGCTGACCTTGAGCAATGCAGGAGTTTGGGATGCTGACCCTTGGCAATCAAAAATCCATGTGTAACTTTTTTTTTTCTGACTGCACTACACAGCATGTTCCCCAACCAGGGGTTGAACCCGTGTCCCCTGCAGTGGAAACACAGAGTCTTAACCACTGGACTGCTGGGGAAGTCCCTCCATGTATAACTTTTGTCTCCCCCAGAACTTAACTACTAATAGCCTACTGTTGACTGGAAGCCTTACCAATAACATAAAGTAAATTAAAACATATTTGTATGTTATATGTATTATATCCTGTATTCTTACAGTAAAATAAGCTATAGAAAAGAAACTATTAAGAAAATCATAAGGAAGAGAAAATACATTTAAGTTTACCTTCTCTGTCTACAAGATGAATTGTCTCTCAGTATCTACATCAATGTTTTCTTATATGATACAAAAAACACTGTAGATGTTACACATATTCCTAACAGTGGACATCAAAAATGAAATTAGATAACTGAAAAAGAAATTCATTTTTATTTACAGGTATAATGTTTCACACATTGGTAATGAAGAAGCACCAATGATTGCTTTATGGGAGCCTTGTGTGGTCAGTGGCGCCATGTATGGTCTGTAAGTCCAAAAGCTTTGATAAGTTTTGACTTCAGCTTTTTATAATCGATATGTATATATTTTATGATTGTTGTTTAGTCGCTAAATCATGTCCGGCTCTTTTGTGACCCCACAACTGTAGCCCGCCAGGCTCCTCTGTCCAGGCAATTTCCCAGGCAAGAACACTCGAGTGGGTTACCATTTCCTCTTCCAGGGGATCTTCCCAACCCAGGGATCGACCCAGGGTCTCCTGCATTGGCAGATGGTTTCTTTACTACTGAGCCACCTGGAAAACCCACATTTTATAGTAGTAAATGATAAAATAGTATCTATATATATTTTATGCATTCATGACATACCTTTCTTAATTTTTTTTAGTATTTCTAGTCTATACCTGAGTTTTTACCAATTGTTGCAAATCTCCAAAAATGATTCCAATATACTTATTGAAAAAAAAATCCTCATCTGAGTGGACCTGTGTGGTGGTGTGTTGCTCAAGGGTCAACTTTATTTAAAACCATGAAATGGGATGAGATCTTCCAGGGAGTGAGTGTAGGTAAAGGTCCAAGGCTGAACCCTTGGGCCTGTCAACATTAAGAGGTCAGGAGATGAGAGGGAACCAGCATGGAGACTGGGAAGGAGTAGCTGGGGAGAGGAATGGCGGAGGGTGGTACCCCAGATGCCTGTGTTGAGGGCAGACGGGCATGGAGAGAGGTTCTTGCACTGTTTGGTCATTCCTCTCTCTCTCTGAACACTGGCTGCTATATTTGAGAAAGTGAAATACACGTGATGCCATTCCACTGTGCTGTCACGATCAAAAATGCACCACTCCAATAACATGTGGGAGTCCAGGAATGGCAGTTGGAATCATACAAGGTGCAGCGTATGGTCCCTGGGCTTAGCTCTCAACATAGCCTGTGGACAGCTGTCTGGGCCAAGAAGGGCTTGGCTGAGACACTATGTGGCACAGTGGCCTAGCCCAGAGACTGGGATGTGCATCCAGGTGCTACAGGCCTGTTTCCCCACTTGTCAAATGGAGCGCAAGCACCCTCCACCCAAAGCATTCATGAGGCTTGAGAGAAATTGCACCTGAATTGTCCAGCTAGGCCCTTGAGCCCACCAAGTGTTGTGAACACTGGCTGACTCACCAGACCTCTGCCATGGGTTCTGAACGGCAGTGCAGGCTCCTGTGTCACAGCCTCACAGGAATGCTCTGCAAAGAGCCGCTCACTCACCACACACCCCCAACCGCACCCCCCACCTCAATGAGTCATGCCACTCTTGTCATTCCAAGAAATCTTAATTTCTTTATTGATTTTTGACTCAACAATTTTTTTTAACTTTTTGTTTTTTTCTGAAACGTTCTTGTTGTTATGAGCCTTTTGTTTTGTTCTCGTTAAATGCACTCGACCCAAAATTGGTTTGGCATATCGAAAAGGAGACCAAGGAGGGACTGGGGTCATGGGAGAAGAGGGGAGGAGGCCCGAATGGACAGAGAGAAACTGAGGGTGAGAGAAGAGGAACACAGAGACTGAGACACAGGGGAAGAGGTGGAGACACTGAGAAAGGAAGGCAAGGAAAACCAAACCCCCCCCCCAAAAAAAAAAAACAAAAACCAAAAACACCAAACCCAGAGAAAAACAACAAGATTTCAAAGCAAATGAATTCAGGAGCCCAAGGAAGGGAGTAGGAGAGGAAACCAAGACCCTTCCTTCTCTACACTGTCCCAGCTGGGGTGGGGGCGTCAAGGCACCAGGTCTGGCGGGGGTGGGGGGACACCTGGGCGCTCAGGGTAGCCTCGTGCTGGACTGCGGCATGTCCAGACCTACCGACCAGGGGGCCCTGCCACACAGCTCTGAGGCCTGGGAGCCCACCTTGGGGATTCTGGCTGGAGTGGGAGCCCCGGGACCCACTGCACCCTCTCTCTCCCCTTGATTGTCGGAGACTGGAGAGAGAAAAGGACTGGGCAGGGAAGAGGAAGCGGGGCGCCTTGCTTGCCTCCAGTCCTCCGGACCTCTCCCCCCACTGCCCCCAGCTCTTCCAGACCTCTCTGCTGGTGCCAGAGGCGGCCTGACTCTATGGCCTGGCTGATGCCTGGGCCAGGCCCACCGTTCCACCTACCCTTGTCTCCCAGCAGCTCTCTAGTCCCCAGAGAGGAGTTCTGGCCTAATGAAGTTGAGGAAAGCAGTGGAGCTGCCCCATACCTTCCTCACGGAGCCACCTGGGAGAGACCATTCCCATCCTTCCTTCCCCTCCCCGCTCAGACCTGCCCATGATCTGGTGAAAGGGGTTAACCCTCCCTTCCAGAAAACAGATGGAACCCAGCCTTACCTTCTCCCCACTCCTGTCCCCCGGCATGGGACAAACCAGCTTCTTTGGTCTGGCCCCTTCTCCCCTAACTGATGGGGACCAGCCAGCCCCAGCTCCTCAGGAGAAGGGAGGGGCTTTCTAGCAGCAAAAAGGGTCCCTCCAGCCACCCCTCTGCCCCTTTCCCCAGTTCCTCCCTAGAGTCCCTCCCCCTGAACCCGAAGAAGTTCATGGCAGCAGCAGGCTGAGACCCGAAGATGTTTGAAAACTCATGGCACTTGTGAGAAAAGAGGGACAAAAGAGATGAGGGGTCAGAGCAAAGGTGGAGGGCTACCCCTGGGGAAATGGCAATGACAGGGCTGGGCTATGGCAATGGGACTACACTACCCCCGAAGAGGTAAGGGGGGAGGGTTGCTGGGAAGGCCAGGGAGACAGACTGGAGAGGGGGCAGGGAGAGGTCCTCAGGAGACACCCCAACCAGGCCCTACCAGGTACTACCTGGCTTTGACTCTCCTGCGGGAGGGTGGAGGGGAGGCAAGGCGACCTCTCAGCTTCGGCCTCCCCACCCGGTGTAAGACCATCTCACCACTCCCATTCCTTCCTTCCCAGTCCTACCTGCCTCCAGCAAACACCGCTGCCCTCATTTTCCTTCCCAACAACGTCTCTAGGCAGGAAATCAGCCCCTTCTTCCCAGGCCCTGAGTCCCAGAAGCAATATACAAGAAGCAGGAACTCAAAGGGACAGCGCAGCCATCTCGGCAGAAGCATCTTTGGGCGTGAGGGTGCCTCCCCGGGCCACGGGGAGGGGCAGGGGAGACAGGCCGAGCCCTGGGGCAGACAGTGAGGTACACGCCCCAGGAGGGCTGACTGATGCCAGGGAGAGGCGAACCAGGAGGGTCGGGGGGGGCGACAGAACCAGGTGCTGGGGGAAGGAAACGGTTCTTTGTTTCGATGTTGCTTCTAGATTTTGTTGTCTCTGGATTGTAAAAAGCTGCTCTGGTGGCCCGCCCACCCCGGCTGGGGGATGCACACATACATGGAGAAGTCCTGGCTGCCAGGGCCCAGCGGCGCAGCTCTGCTCCGGAAAAATCCCGGGCTGGCCGGGCCGCAGGCTCCCGGTGGCTTCAAGTGATGAGATTTTCTTTCTTTTTTTTTGTCTTTTTTTTTCTTTTCCATTTCATTGAAATATTTACAGCAATGGGGGAAGAGGAGGAGGAGAAAGAGAGAGGAGGGGGTAAGAGGGCCCCCTAGGGAAAGATCCAAGCCCAGGACCCACTCCCCAGGGAGCTCCAGACCCAAAATCTGCTCCCCAGATAGCCGAGCCCACAGGACTGGGAACTGCTCAAATACGGCCACCCCTGTGGGCTGGGGGCCCTGCGGGGAGTTGTGCTTCATCAGGAGTCGCCCCAAGGGAGGGGGTCATTGGGTGCACTCAGGGAGGGCTGAGGGGGCAGGCTTGCCGGGGAAAGCAGGGACGAAGAGCAGAGAGAAGGAGCTTCAGAGAAAGTTCCACCTGTAAACCACCAGCCACAACCGCCCGTTCCTCTCACCCTGGGGCTTTCTCCCCCCGAGGGCGCTCTCCCAGGCCAGTGGCCCCAGTCTCCAAGGAGGAGCAGGGAACTGGAGTGCAGAGGAACCTGTCCATCTGTCCTGCGCCCACTGCTCCATCTGGGTGCAGCCGGGAGCACTTCCGGCTGCACTTCCGGCTGCAAAGAGAGGAGCAGCTGACAGGCTTCATCCAGCAGGGCCTTTGGCCCAGGGCAAGCAGAACCCTCATTTCCCTCCAGGGAGCAGGAAGGGTAGGGGGGCGGGGGAAGTCAAGGGTGGGCTGCACCCTTCCAATGTCTCCTTCCTCACTCCCCTGGGGGCCTCTTGGCTCCTCACTGCACTTCCCCCGAATTGAGCTGGTGCACATGGCTGGTGGGAAACCCTGTCTGTGAACCCTGCACCTCGGGCCCCCACAGCGCAGCCCCCAAGGGGCCTGGAGGGCCCACGGCCAAGGGGCGCCTGGAGAGAGTGGCCCATCGGCCACGGTCTCCATCCGTCTCCCTCTCCCACGAGCCCCGCCCAGGGGCCCCTCCCTGGCCCGGGCCACCAGCCCCCGGTCCGTGAGGTCCCTCAGAGACTGGTAACCAGTTGCATCTGCCCATCCCCGTCGGGCCCTGGCCCTTCAAGGCCCGGGGCCGCCAGGTAGCCCTCGTGGCTGGGCCGCCGGACCTGGTAGTAGCCCTGCAGGGGGTTCCGGGCCACCAGGGCTGGCGGGCGCGAGGTGTAGTAGATTTCGGGGGGGCCAGGGGGTGCGGGTGGGGGTGGGGGCAGGGCCTCACTGGGCCCCTCGGGGCTGCTGTCCGGGTAGGAGGGCGAGTCCCGCAGGTTGGCCCCGCTGGCGTAGAGGGAGTCCCGGCCTGGAGGCGAGGAGAGGGGCCGGCTGGTGGCTCCATCCTCCGCCGTGCAGCTCTCCGACTCGTCCAGATCGCTCTGGTACAGCACCGACTGGGCCCGGGGCAGCAGCAGTGGCTCCTCCAGGGCCTTGTAGAGAAGTTCGATCTCTGCCCGGTCAGCCCCGGGCCCGCCAGCCTCTTCCTCCCCGCTGCCCCCTGGCACTGGAGGCACAGGGGGCTCCGGCGGTGGAGGACCCTTGGCTCCGCTGCTGCCCCCGCGCAGGTTGTTGTGCACCAGCTCCGAGATGATCATCTTCTCGAAGGCAGCGGCGTCGGCCAGGTTCCGGCCTCGAGGGGGCTCAGGGGCCCCGTCCCCAGGAGGGAAATCCCCGCTTCGCAAGGAGTAGCTGTTGTTGAAGTTGCCGTTGAGGGGTAGCGTGTCCATGCCGCAGGCTTCCCGGCCTCCCAAGGGGTGCTCTGCAGGCAGAAGGGAGCAGCTCAGGAGGAGAGCTGGGCAGTGGAAGGGATGTGGGCCACATGGGAGGTGGGTGTCTGCCTTCACCTGGCTTTCCCTGGGTTCACCTTGTCCCTGGGGTCTGGGGTCTTCTATTCCCTCTCTTCCTCACTGGCAGTGGGGAACCAGCTCAGCAGACGGTTAGTGGGGGTGGGGACCAATTTCCCCAGGGTCCCCTCCCATCTGGGGGCTTGGAGTCTCAGCAGTATGAGGAGCCTGGGTGGCCAGGTCCCTTTCCCGTGATCTCCATCACCATGACTCCCCACCTAATGCAACATCATCCAGCCGGCTGCCAAGCCAGAGACTCCTGTCTGTGTGTGGGGGGCACCCCAGTTCTCTCTAAGGTGTGGTCACCTGAGGGGGCCGCTGTCGCATTCCCCTCTTGTCCCCACCCTTGGAAACATCAACAGGAAACAGTCACACTTACTGGGTTCCCGGTAGCTCCCTGCAGGTGCCGGCCAGGAGGGAAGAGAGAGAAGGTGAGAGCAGGCTCAGAATGCTGGGTCTAGGCTCCGACCAGTTCAGGAGGCACGAGGGTGCCCCCCGTAGAGACTCTCCCCACCCCGAGACCTGGCACCCTCTCTGGCACCAGCGTGCCCTCACCTGGGGAGTTGAAGACTGGGGGCGAGGAGGGGTTGAAGCCCACTGACTCAGCAATGAGGGTGTTGTAGGGGCTGGTGCCCCCACGGGGCTGCAGCACAGGGTTGGTCAGCAGGTGGTTCCCCATGGTACCTGCCCAGGAGGGAGGATGTCACGAGGCAGCTGGGAGAACCTCAAAGGGAGCGCAGGCGGGGCTCAGGAGTGCCCCCTCACCTCGGTTCAGGGTAGGGGTGCTGTTGATGTCGCCCGCCATGAAGGAGGATTCCGTCTGCTTCCTCACGGTGTCGTTCCACATCCTCCGGATTCGGCTCTGGGGACGTAACCCAGACATGAGGGCTCTCGGGCCGCCCATTCTCCCCATGCCCGATGGGTACCACCAGGGACTGGGCGGAGAAGTGCCCTGCGCCTGGGGCGCTGGGTCCGGCCCTCAGCCCGGGGCGCGGATCCTGCCTGTACCTGGGTCCCTGTGTAGTAGCGGGCATTGCTCCGCATGGCTGAGGTCTTGAGTGAGCCGTGCGCACCCCCGGGTGGGGAGCGGATGCAGCAGTAGGAGTGCCGCAGGCACTTGCTGTACTCCTTATGCACCTGCGGGTGGGCAAGGAGGGCAGGCAGTTGGCAGACCCGAGACCAAGCTGCTGGTGGGCACCAGAAACCCTGCCATCCCCTCCTGCCTCCAGCGGTCAGCCCAGCAGGCTCTCTTCTCACTCAGGCCCATCTTCCTTTCTCCACCTTCACCATTAAGTTCTCATCTGTTCATTTGCTCAGCAGACCTTCAGGGAGCATCTTCTATGTGCCAAGTGTGGTTTAGGCCCCAAGGACAGATGCAAATCAGAAACAGAGCCCTCCTTCTCAGAGCTGGTATCTTCCAGCAGACAGAGACTGAACACATCTACAGCAGCAGTGCGTTATGTGGGCTGTCTGCCCAGAGAACCATGGCCGGGGGTTAGGCAGGGCTGGTGGCGGGAGTGGGTGGTGATTTCCAATAGACGGGGGAGCGGGGGGACTCACTAAGGAGACGTTTGGCAAAGACTTGAAAGCAACAAGGCAGTGGGCCCCGCAGAGATCTGGGGAGGGGTAGGGGACAAGCCCCGAGGAAGGCCCATGCCTGAGTGTCTGCAGACAGAAGACAGAGCGTGGCTGGAGGAACGGGGAGAAAAGGGGGGCCCAGGGCGGACCCCGCGGGCCGGTGGGGGAGCCCTGTAAGGATGCCACTGTCACTGTGCGTCCAGTGTGGACCTGTCATCAGAACGGGAACACAGCTGACCTTGCAGCCAAGACCAGTGACCCCTGCCTTCTTCACTCCCTGTGCAGCCATCACCCACCTTACTGTCCTCTGAGACCAACAACGGCCTGACTGGGGCTCCCCACTGCCTTCAAGACGAAGTCTAACACTCCTTGGCTCCGTTTCCCTGGCTTCCGTCTTGAGTCTACAGCCTGTACACTCTTCTCTACATTCCTCTGCTTCTGTTACCTCTTTATTTTTAAGATTCAGACTTTAACACCCTTTATTTAAAAAGGAAACTTCCTGTCACCACAAAACTCATGGTTTACCCCGCGACTATTAAAGTAGGAAATGTTCTGTCTGGGTGGCACCCGGAGCTGTATTCCTCCACACGCTTGATCTACACCCCAAGCCATGTCCCTGCCCTGAGCTCTTCCCACTCCCCACATCTGTCTTGCTTTCTCATTCCTCTGGGCTCCTGTGTCTTGCTCTCTTCCAGAACCCTCCTCACCACGGGCTAGAATCTGCCTGAGCCTGTGCTTCCCTCCAGGCAGACACAGGTCCCGCTGCAGAAGACAGGCCCCTGGCCCTCTTCCCCAGAACTCACCTTCTTCTGTAAGGCGCAGTGAAAGACAAAGATGAAGACCCCCTGGAAGGCGTTGAAGGTGGTGAAGAGATAGGCCATGACCACGGACTCCTTGTTGATAAAGAGGAGGCCGAAAGCCCACGTGAGGCCCAGCAGGAAGAGCAGCGCAATGGCTCCCAGGGCCCAGGATCTGGGGGGGTGGTGGGGAGGAGACAGGACGTCAGAGTCCCCGCCGTCAGGGACACCACCCCCAGGGCCCTGCTGCATGTCCCTATTTCAGCAAGTCTGGGCAGTGCCCTGGGGTGAGCGGGCCTGCCCAGCGACACTCATCAGCCCAGCTAGGCCTGGGGGGCATGTGGAGGTCGGGGGGTCAGAGTTCTCTGAATAGCCAGTCATTCTCCTGTATCCTTCATCCTCTTGGCTACACTTCCAAACCTTTAATCTATCTTTTGCTGCCTATGTGTCTTTAAGTTACCCTAAAATGGACTCGCGTATTTTTTTCGGCCACCTTGCACAGCTTGCGGGATCTTTAGTTCCTCAGCCAGGGACTGAACCCACACCCTTGGCAGTGAAAGCACCGAATCCTGACCACCAGACCTCCAGGGGACTCGCTGTGCTTGCTTTGTGAACTCTCTCACCCTAAGCGGTGATGTGCTTGAAACCTTCATTGGATGTGCTAACACCGTGTTGTCTAATACTCGTTAAACAGACACACAAAGAACATAGTAAAACACCACCTTCGTCCTTAAAAAGCAACACAAGAGGTGAGAACACCACCTTTCGGGAAAGCCTGGGAGAGGCTGGGCTCAGCTCAGAGGTGCCAGGGCAGAGGTGCAGGGAGGGGTGCTCACTTAATGTTGTCGAGGCGACTGGAGTCAGGCTTGAGCACGGATGAGCTCCGGACCATCTTGTGCAGAGTCACCATGAGGAACACCAGGTTCACCTGCGGGCGGGTGAGGGGAGGGCTGGCCCGAGGCCCCTCTGCCTCCAGGCAGCGGCTTCTGACCAAATCCCAGCTGCCACCCCCGCCTCAGGGTCCCCTCTGCTGGTATGTGTGCTCGGCCGCGTCCAACTTTTTTGCAGCCCCATGGACTATACCCCCCGGGCTCCTCTATCCATGGGATTTCCCAAGAAAGAATACTGTAGTGGGTTGCCATTTCCTGCCCCTAGGTGCCTGTTAATGTGGCTCTCGGGGCTGGGGGGACAGGGCTCGGGGGCCTGACATAGAGCAGGAGCTCACACCACAGCTCCTAGACAGACCGACCTCAGTGCTGGAGCTTTACAGACACAAGCTGCTCTTTTTTGCCTCAGTTGGCTGCTCAGTTTTCAAGGGCTTGGGGAAAATGGGGGTCTGGGGGTCAGAGCTGGTCTGGATGAAGGACAGACTCAATGCTAGGGATACTGCCTTCCAACTCACCACAATAACAAAGGAGACGGGCCCAATGAAGCTCCAGATGAAGTAATTGTCCACTCGGAGCCAACACCTGTAAAGGAAGCAGGGCCGGGAAGAGAGATGTGGCGGTGCAGGGGAAGAGAAGTGAGGGGGGCAGGGGAGAGGGGGTGCGCTCTTCCCTCCCTCTGACCCCCAGGGCCCAGGGACTCTAATGGCTCAGGCCCCAGAGCTCAGGAGAAGGGAGGCCAGTGCCCTGAGGGTCCTGGCTCAAGGGAAGCTGCTGAGCAGGGAACCACAAGGAGGAGAGACTAGGTGGAGGGGGCACTCACGCCTTCTCGGTGCCATAGCTGCGGTAGTCGATGGCGGCCGCAATGCCCACCACCAGGGCAGGGAAGCAGTACCCGCCCAGGTAGTAGTACTTGGTGCGGGAGTACTCGCTCTCAAACACCTCCACCAGCAGCAGGTAGAGATGCACACCCTCCAGGCACAGCCAGGAGAAGGCGGCCAGGAAGAAATAGTGCAGCAAGCCCGCGAAGATGGGGCAGGCGATCTGGGGACAGGGGTGGGGAAGCAACGCAGGTAAGGAGCTGCCCTGGCCGCCGACCTGCCAGTGGGCATCACAATCTCCTCCCCGCCCCTTCCGCTCCTGCCCCAGAGTCCCGCCCACCTCATACTGAGTCTTGTCTATCCCGACAAGGAAGAGCAGCTCCGCCAAGAAGAGGTTGATGCAGAGGTTCTTGTGGATGGTGTTCCGGTCGGTCTGTAGCCCCCGCAGGAAGCAGAAGGTGGAGATACAGATGGCCAGGCAGACCAGGGAGATGACGATGCCCACCCAAGTGATGACCGACAGCAGCAGCTCATTGATGCGGCCCTGGTACTGGGGAAGGAGCAGGGGGCATGCTGAGCCTTGCACACACACATGGGCCAGGCCCGGGGCCACGAGCTGCAGCCCACTGGGCCTTCTGCCACCTACCTGGCCTTCTGCCCCACCCCAGTCTACTAGCCAGGCCCCCACCCCTCTACAGGTGGCACGCTCACTTCCCATGCTCTGGCAGGCTTGTGGAGACATGACAAAGGTTGACACCAACTTGCTTCTCCAGCGGGCCTTGGGAAAAGGTGGAACTCGGACTAGGGAGAGCCAGACATGTGGCCTCCTGCCCTGGGCAAGACTCAGGGCCCCCCATGCCCATGAAGGTGGCCTTCCCTGGCACCACCCAAGAGGCCATGCAAGGCTGAGCCAGGAAGCAGGCCCGCCAGGAGGGGTGGGGCGCCGGTCAGCTTACGATCTCGCGATGCGCCATGAGCACAGCAAAGTTGGTGAGGTGGCTGCAGGCACATGTGGTATGGGTCTTATTGGACTCCACCAGGCGGCAGCCCTGGGTTGACCAGTAGCCCAGCATGGAGCGCTCTGAGTAGTTCCAGAAGGAGCAGTTAGCGTTGAAGTGGTTCTTGGCCTGTTGTGGGGTGGAGGCCAGGGAGTCAGAGCTGGGAGTCCAGCCCCAGCCCCAACACCCCACCATGGGGACAAGCAGGAGACATGCCTGGGGCTTCCAGCTCCAGGTCACAGCCTGAGATCTCCGGGGACAGATGGCCCGAGATGCTAAGGTGGGGGCTGGGAGGCTGCTTCTCCAGGGAGGGGTTGTAACTTGCTCTCGGGGTGGGTGAACACACAGTGCGGGGTATGGATCTGCAGCCTGGGAAAGCGGAGGGTGCTGGGACACTCACGGAAGGAGTGGACATCTCAGCTCACCTCCAGGTGGGCCACAGTGAAGATGACAGGGTCCATCAGGAAGACTCGGCTGGACTCCTTGTTGATGGACGCTGCGATGACCTGCGAGTTCACCACCAGGGAGGCGCCCCCTGGGCCCCCCGAGCCTGCTTCACCCGCCAGCTTCACCGTGGCGTTCTCGGTGGACAGGAAGAGGCCCAGGTTGTTGTAGAGAATGAAGACAACCTTGACCACTCCTAGGTAGGACAGGCCCAGCAGGCGTGTGTCAGCCCCTGGCTGGTGCCGCCCTCCAGTAACACTGGCTGCTGGGATCTTTGAAGTCAGGCTGCCGCCCAGGCAAGGGGGCTCTAGGAGCCCTTCCGTGGGACCGCTGCTCAGTTGCAGGCAGTTCCCAATGGCAGGGTAGTGATCCAGGACACACCTCACCCACCTCTCACTTTCTGTGTGACCTTGAGCAATTCCCTAACCTCTCCGGGCCTTAAATCTCAAATGGCACAACCTGCCCTAAACTCTGAGGATCATGCTGCTATCGCACAGGAGTGAGCCCTCCAAACTGTCTGAGGTTCTGTGGGGCTTTCTGGGGTCCCCCTGAATCCCTTGAAAAGTTACACTAGCTTGCATGAAGGACACCTCTGTGTGTTGCTATGGGCTCCAACCTCTCATCAGAGTCTTCAGCCTGATCAGAGTTAAGAACTTCCCCATGAGAAGAGCTGGGGTACCGGCTCAGGGTTCAGACACTGACCGTTGCGGCTGTTCTGCTTGATGGTGTTGGCAGACAGCTGGATTGAGTTCTCGCTCGGGTACTCCTGGGGGAACACCAGCTCCTGCACTTGGCCCTCAGTGTTCAGGACTGTGACCTCGAGGACTGTGGGGACGGGGTGGCAGGGCACACAAGGTTGGGGTCTGTCCACAGTCCAGAGGCTCAGGCAAGGTTGAGGGCCAGGGTAGCCCTGGGTTGTCCAGGAGGAACAGGGACCCCCCCACCCTGTTCAAGTTCTGCACCCCGACTTGCCCCCCGACCTGACAGCAGCACTCACCCACGTTCTGCTTGGCGGCCAGGAAGCGGGCCGGCTCCCTGACATTGTCTGCCAGTAGGAAGGCGCCCTCTTCCAGGACGTCTAGCAGCATGGTGGCCGTGTGCGCCTGCTCGGTGGCGTTCATGTCTTTCCAGGACTCGAGGGCCTCCGGCCGCAGCAGGTTGTCCACTGTCTCCACCACAGCCTGCAAGTGTGGCGGGGCAACGCTGCGACTCCCGCTCTGTCCCTCAGTCCCTCCAGCTGGGCTCCGCACCCCCTTCTCGGAACCTCTATCTCCTGGTGCCTCCTGGGGCCAGCCCCACTCACTCAGGAGACAGGAGCTCCTGGGCCTCACCTTGATGTAGTCCTTGCAAGTTCTCTCCCGCTTGTGCATCTGGGGAAAGAAGGAGGTGGGGTGAAGGCTGGTCTCCCAGCCCCTCTCCTTGAACCCTGACACTCACGTCTGGGCACCAGAGAGATTCCTCTTCTGTCTCTGCCACTGACCTGGGGCTAGCCCACGAGCAAGAGCCATTGCTAAGGGAGCCCCCACACCCCCAGGACCATCCAGGAGGGAGTCCCTGCCGGCCTGGGCTCTGTCTTGCCTTCTCCTCTCCTGGCCGTGGATGGCCGCCTGGCTTTGCAGTGCCAGGCTGGGTGTCTCCCAAGTTCCTAGGGCGGTGCCCCTGCCCCACGGCCCCCGCCGCCGGGCCCACCTTGTTGTAGTTCTTGCCGGCCGACTCGCGCTCAATGGGCCGCAGCGCCTGCAGCTGGGCATCCAGAATGTCCAGCAATTGCTCCATCAGCTTCACAGAGGAGGACACATCACCCGCATAGATGGAGCCCCGGGTGTGGCGGGCCAGCTCGCTGGCAATGTTGGCTGCGTTCTCCCCACTCTTGATCTGCAGGAGGGAGGAGGGGGAGCCCCCGGTCTCGTCAGGGACCATCCTGCTTCTCTCTCCACACACCCAGCCTGCTCAGCCCCTCTCATCCCTCTCTGCGGTCCCTTCTCCCTGCCTGCCCTGGCCCTCCCCATCTGTCTGTCCCCTCTGGAGACTAGGGGTGGACCCCAGCCTGTCTCCCCAGGAGTTCCGCCGCCCCCCGCTGTGCCCTGTGCCTGGGCACCCAGGGCCAGCAGGGTAAGCATGTGTGCCTATCTGGGGGTGGGGTGGCTGCTGGTACCTTCTGGGCCACCTGGTTGACCCAGGGGGAGGTGCAGTTGCTGAGGTCAGGGCCCCGGGGATTCCAGAGCCCCAGGGCTGGTAGACACTGGAAGGAGGCAATTCCTGTAGGGACAGACACACAGGAACAGAGAAGGGAGCCACGGGGAGGGAGAGGGGAATGGGCCAGAGCAGGAAAAAGGAGATGGCAGAGAGAGGGGGACGAGCAGGTGAGGGAAGAGGTGAGGGGGCACGGAAGACCAGACATGAAACAGGCCAGACAGTCAAAGAGAGGTGTCACTCTGAAATGACATGAACCGCCCACTTCCCCTAAACCCTCCCTCTCGGCTCCTCTTCCAGCTTGGCCTACCACAGTCAGAGCCTTCCGGTCAAGCCTACCTTGGAAGCCCCACCACGCCTCTCGCAAAGCCTCTCTGACCCTTCCCTCGGATCCCTGGAGCCTGTGGTCCCGGCCCTGCCTTCTCTGGTGCGTCAGCTGCTGTGTCCTGACCCCCAGCTGCTCCTGGGCCTGTGTCCATTTCGGTCCGAGGCCAGGACTCAGGTTAACTCCCAGGGGCTCCCTGCAGGGTCCATCCAGGGCTTTGCATGGCAGGTGCTTAGAATTGCAGGAGGGGACAGGGGTGGAGCAAGGGGCACTAACTGAGCTGTGACTGTGCCCTGGGGACACAGCTGCAGACATGAAGCATGACCCTTGCATACAGCCCACTTTGGCAGGGAAGGTGGACAGGTAAGTGCATCCAAGCTGAGTTAGGGGCATGTCCCCTGTCCCTTTCCTGGCCAGGCCAGCAGTGGTCATTCCCCAAGCCAGCTGCAGCAAAGGTCACCTAGGCTCGGCACTCACCTCGAGTCCCCTTGGGGCAGGGCCTCTCCACCAGCATGCCCTGCTGGGTGGCCGGCCATTGGACCCGCCGCACCTCTCGAGGTTCACAAAAGAGTTCTGGGGACACGTGCAGATTGGGGGCAGGGGGCCGCCGGGTGCTGGGGGCCGGGGCAGTGGCTGGAGGTAGGTCAGGTCCCAGCTGGTTGATGGCACCCACGGGGTGCGTGGTGAGGGGTGCTCGGCGGAGCGGGGTGGTGGCTGCTGGCGAGGCTGTGCTCGTCAGGGGTGTGGGCCGGGCTGTGGTGGTTGTGCTGAGGGGTGGGGAAGTGGCTGGGCCTGAAAGGGAGAGGGGACACAAGATGCGGTTACCCCCAGGGTTGGTCTCCCACTAGGTCTGAGAGATCTCCCCTAGCCCCTCTCTGCCCAGAGGCCCCATGCACCCCTGGGACTATACAGCATCAGAAGGTGGCAGAAATCCACTCATTTGTCCTCTGAGGTCTGAGAGCAACTGCAGAGGACAAGCCAGGAAGGCAGTGTTGCAGGCTCCCACCCTCATGCTCCTCTTACTCTGGGCTCTCTGGCCTGGCCACGTCCCTTCCCTCTGGGGACCTCAGTTCCCCCTTTTTTATTCGAGGGGACTCTTCTTGAGCTGTGGGGCTGCACAGAGCTGGTTTAGGGTGGCTGAGGGGTTAGAATGAGACTGCCGAGAGGTTCCCAATCCTAGTCAATATCAGCAGTTCAGCTTTGCTGTTTTACTGGTACTCCCACCCAAGACTGGGGTTGAAGGGGTTCCAGGGCTCAAAACGGCCTTAGGAGAGTGCAGCTTGGCTAAAAGCCCAGAGTCCTTGGTCTAGTTTCTCAAATAAGCAAGCTAGCTAATCTCACATCCACCCAGTGCTTGTGTATATGAAAATCGCTCAGTTGTGTCCAGCTCTCTGAGACCCCCATGGACTGTAGCCTGCCAGGCTCCTCTGTTCATGGAATTCTCCAGGCCAGGATATTGGAGTGGGTAACCATTCCCTTCTCCAGGGGACCTTCCTGACCCAGGGATCGAACCCAGGTCTCCCACATTGCAGGCGGATTCTTTACCATCTGAGCCAGCAGGGAAGCCCACCCAGTGCTTGGGTTTCCTCATCTGTAAATGAGGCAACAGTAAGCCCTGGCTCTCAGACTGCAAGGATCAGAGGAGTTAATTGGAAAGTGCTGAAAACAGCCTGTCCCGTTGCTACCTCTGTGACCTCCAGGGTTCCCTTGAACGCACCTCCAGGTCCTCTAGGAGCTCAGAGTGCACCCCCCTCCGCTTGAGACCCAGGGGCAGGGGCTGTTGGGGAGTGAACTCGAGCTGTCCTCACCCGCACTAGGGTCGGGCGGCCCAAACTCCAGGCTATAGCGCACCACAAAGTAGTTGTTCCAGACATAGAGCTGGTTGTCGCGAGGGTTATAGTCGACAGAGGAGACGAACTGGTAGGGGTTGGGAAAGGCCAGGCTCACAGGCTCCTCACGGTTGGCGTTGGTGTTGAAGGCGTAGTCCACGCGGTTGCCGGCTGCCTCGCTGTCGTCGTCCACGTACACGGAGCGCAGCACGTACAGGACGCCGCACACCATGAAGGCGTTGGACGCGGAGCGCTTGTCGTAGCCGGTCTCCCACGTGCCCTCGAAGCGCAGCGTGTAGGGGTTGAGTTGGCTCACCACCAGCCGCCCGTTGTTGCCCTCAGTAGCATAGATGACCCACAGCCCGTTCTCATCCACTGCCAGGTCGATGTCGGTCTTGCCCCCCCAGCGGTAGGGCGAGGTGTCGTGGTAATTGGCTGTGTTGATGACCGTCTCCCCGCTCTTGATGCGCGTGCGCAAGTCGTACTTGACGATGTTGCGCGTGCGCTCCTTGTTGTAGAAGACGGCGCCGTCGTAGACCACGAAGCCCGTGCCGTCTACGCGGTTGGGCAGGCGATAGGTGGTGGTGTGGCGCGCTGCCACGTAGTCCTCCCACGAGGCGTACTCGGTCAGCGTGTCCGTGCGGTAGGGGATCCACGGCATGACGTAGATGCGGTCACCTGCCTGCAGCGGGTCCTTGCACCATGCACCAGACTGGTGCTCCGACTCGTGGGTTGAGGTGGGCTCCAGCACCTTCTGCAGGGTCCCTGGGCACACGAAGACTGGGTCGGGCGGGGAGGGGCAGGGAGGACACAGGGAGAGGAGGAGGAGCGGGGGGCGGGGTGGGGGGGACGGGGGTGGCAAGGGAGAGGGAGAGAGAGAGGCGAGTTGGTCACGTGGCCAGCGGGGGGAGCCAGGCTGTCCCCTCCTGCTGCTGCAGTCACGGTTGCTTGGTAGGGCTGGTGATGGGAAGGGGGTTTCTGGGCTGGGACCCCTGCCCTGCCCAGCTGCCCCTCTCCCTGGAGATGTCAACCCTGGAGGCCATTAAGAGCAGGGTTAGTGGTGAGGGAGTAGGGAGGAGGTGCCCCTCTTTCCTTCCCTGGCTGCTAGAGACCCCACAGGCTGGGGATAAGGGGTTTGGCAAGAGCCATCCGAGAGTCAGTCTCATGTGCCTTTAGTGGGGGATGGAGAGATTTCCTCATTGGAGCCACTGGTGGCTTTGAGGTGCCAGGGACTCAGGGCCCTGTCCCTTTGCCATCATTTGCGCCCCTATGGAAGAGCTAGGGTCAAGGGTCCCATCTTTCACCAACCACACCAGGACACAGATATATATATATATATATATATATATATATATATATATATACGTTTTTTTAAAAAAACTCCATTTTCTTCCTCCTGCAAAAACTGCAAGGTAGAGTGATGTTTCCGTACCCACTGTGGGTGGGTGTCAGGAGCGCACTCCTATTCCAGGGTGAGAGAGGCACCCAAGGTTCCTGACGCAGCCTGTGACAACCCCCCACCCAGCACCCAGGAAATCAGGAGCTGGGGAAGAGTTTTCGGAAAAGTCCAGCCCCTCCTGAGGGGTGCCCAGCCCTGCCCCCAGCCGGCAGGGTCTCTCATGGGGTTTATCGAGCAGCAGACACTGATACTGGTGCACAGGGGTGGTGGGGCGAGGGCAGAGAGGGAGGGGACTCCTGGGAGAGTTGGGTAGTGGGGAGGAGAGCTGTGTGGAGGGAAGAGAGACAAGTGGTGGTGTGGGGGCGCTCGGCGAGGTCCTGGCTCCAAGGGAGGCACGCCGGAGAGCACCTGGGAAGAAAGAGTTAGTGCTGGCGAGGAGAGAGGGGGGTGAGCAGAGAATTCACTCCAAGGCCCAGGCCCGACTGAGGGTCCCTTGGGGGGGCAGTCCCAGGTCCAGCTCAGAGGGGGCCAGGGAGGGAACCAGGTGCTAGGATAAAGACCCAGCCCGCCCCCGACAGGCCCCCCACCTCCCCTTCCCCGACCCGATTTACCTGCAACCATCCCCGGCTCGGGAGGAGGGACCAAGGCAGCGCTGATGTCAGAAAGGTGGGGGGCCCCGCCCCACCCCCCCATTCCCTGAAAAGGAGGAAAACCTCAACTGCATCTCGTTGGCCACCAACGGCCTGCCCACCCTTGCCCAGTCACGACCCAGCGCCACCGACTCCTGGACTCCCCCTACTGGCCCGGTGGCAGTCTGGGCTTGCACAAACAGTGTGGCCAGGCTCCCCTCCTTCTCCCACAGTGGCGAGGTCCCTCCAACCAGGATGGCTGGGGGCCTCCCTCTCGGCGCCGCCCGACTAGCAGAACCTGAGGACCGGCCGGGGTGAGAGTTTGTAGTGAATTCTCTGCTCCTGCTTGGCCTGTCACCAAAGCAGCCGGCCCGAGGGGACAAGAGAGGGCTGGGACTTGGTGCTGGCTTGGGGAGGGGCGTGGCCCCAGTGGCTAGAGGGCCTTGGCCAGGAACCATTCCTCATTCCAATTCCAGCCCCATTCTTCAGCAGGGTTAGGTGGGTGGCTGGGGATTCCAGCCCGCCCGCCACAGTGTCAGGGACTTTCTGATCCAGGGGTCTTGGGTCACAAAGCAGCCAGGTGCATGCCCTGCTTTAGGAAGGGGAGGGAAGCCTGGGGCTCTAGCGCTGTGTTCCCAGTGCCCTGAGGGGTTAGCCTGCACCTTCTGTCCAGCCCACTGGCCTCTGCCCTTTTCTCCTGTGCCTGGGTCTTCCCTCTCCCCAAGCCAGGCCCCCCAGCCACCTTTGTGACGCCTGACAGATGTGTTTGTATGTGTGTGTGTGTGTGTGTAGGGGGGGTGGGCAGTGGGAGGTCTCAGAGCCCGGCCTGGTGGGCAGGGCATGGAGAAGGAAAACGTGGTTAGAGGTTACCCTGGGGGAAGGGGGAGAAGATGAGGAAGGGCCTGCTCGGGGCCTTTGCCAGCAAGGACCCTGCCCCAGCGCCAAGCTCCCAAAGCCTTCTCTGCCCTCCAGCCTCCTCCCACCCGTCCCTTGAAGAGAAAAGATCCCAGGCTGCGTGTCCGACCACCACCGGGCCTGCAAGAAGAGTGTCTGGTGCTGGGCGGAGAGACTCCAGGAAAGAGAGAGGGAGAGAGTGGTGGGGTGCAGTGAGGGGCAGGGCGGTGGGCTGGTGGCCCAGGCCTCTATGAGATGGGGGGAGGGACAAGGGGGAGGGGAGCAGCTCGGAGGGACCCCGCCCTGCCTCCCTCAAAGGGGACGCTCCACTGACCACCGTAATTTCAAGGCCAATGTGATCCCAAAAGGTCATCTCTCCCATCCCCGCCTCAGCGCTGTCCATTTCCCACGACTTCCAGGGGAGGCGGTGGCCCTCCACGACAGCCAAGTCCAGCCCAGCCGCCCTCCCTACCGCCGTGGAAATTACGGTGCTCACGGAAGCCCCCAGACCCAGCCTGTGCCTCCCCCGCCCCCCTCTCTCTGGTCCTCTAACCACAACAGCCCAGAAGAAACCCTGACTGCAGCTTCGCAAGTATTTCAGAACCAAAAAAAAAAAAAACAAACAAACGCTCCCCCGCCCCTCGCTCCCCCAACCGTGAGGCCCACCCCCGCCCCCTCGGGCCCCCCAGTGATCTGGCAGGCGCCCTCCCCGGGCTGGGGGCAACTCACACCCCTCTCCCCAGGGGCTGCCCCCCACCACCCCCCGCTGGTGGAGGATGGGGTGGGGGTGGGGAAAACTGGTGCTCCGTGCTCCGAAACAGCTCTGGGCCTTGGAAACGCCAAACCAGAAGGAACTTAAACCACCAGGAGCCAGAGAGAGAGAGAGAGAGAGAGAGAGAGAGAGAAATAGAGAGAGAGGAGGAGGAGAAGGAGGAGGTAATCTGCTCCCCAAAAGGAAAACAAAGGTGTGCCCTCCCTCCCGCCTCCCCTGAACCAGACACAAAAGTTGGGGCAGGAAGAAAAGAGAAGACAGCCGGCTCCCCGGTGCCCTCCGCCCCTAGTCGGGAGCCAGGGAAGAGGGTCCCTCTCTCCCCACCCACCCTGGATGCTTATAGACTTCTCCTGAAGGAGGCAAAAGAAGTATGAGAGAAGGTCAGGTTCCCCCCCCACCCCTGCAGGGGCCAGGGACTAGAAAGGAGGGACAGGGAGAGACAGACAGAGTGAGAGGAGAGAGAGACAGAGGTAGAGAGAGCAGAAGGTCCTGCCCGAGCTCAGAGAAGCTCCCTTGGGTGTCTGGAGGGTGGAGTTGCCTGGTCGCACCAGGGCTGGCCCCACCAGTGGGGGGACACCGGGGTGGGGTGGGGAGCGACTGGACCAAGTTGGGGGGTGGGGGGTAGAAGAAGGGGCTGGAGGGGAGGGCAGGTCACATAAGTGTGGTACAGGTAAAACAAAGTCTGAGTTAGGGGTTAGCATTGGTAACAGTGCGTTTACCTTTCTGCTCCACTTCTACTTTAAGCATCGGAAGAGAGAGAGAAAACAAATTGAAAAAAAAAATGTGCAAGAAAAAAAGAGAAAAAAAAAAGATTAAATTGCTTTCGTTTCTTTTCTGGCAACACGCCCCCTTTTCCTTTCTTTTCCTCACTCCTGGTTCCCCAACCCCGAAGGTAGAGCAGCCCCCGCCCCCATGTCCTTTCCTCCTAGGGAGGATGTCGGGAAGACAGTCACAGGGAGGAGGGAGACACACGGGAGGACAGAGACCGAGAGAGACACGGGTTGGGGGCAGGGAGAGGGGGCATACAGGTAGGCAGACGGACAGAGCCCTCAGCCCGGAGGGGGCACCCCCAGTGCAGCAAGGCTGGGGAGGGGAAGCCCCAGCCGGTAGGCAGCTCCGCTCCAGGGGCCACCAGGAAGGGATGGTGGGGGTGGAGGAACCCCTTGGTCCCCTCCAGCCCTGCCTGCTGCCCTTGTGCTAGAACCGGGGGCCCAGGAGGGGATTCAGTGCCACCCTCAGCCTGGGAGCACCACAGAGAAGACACGCAGGATGCCCTCCTCTTCTGTGCTGGCCTTAAAAAGAGTCCAGCTGCGTTTCCCCAAACCCTCGGAACCCCACCCCCACCCGGAAGCCAACACAGAGAGAGGGTGGCAGGTCGGACACAGAACGATGGAGAGGCAGACAGGCGGAGCCCGGGGCCTCCAAGAGCCCCATCGGGGAGACGAGGCAGAGAGGGAAGAGGCTGGGCTGGGGGCGACATCACAGACGGGCAGGACAGCAGGAGGGGCCACAGACACGCTCCCCCGCTCCCCCGGGGGCAAGCCCGAGGCTCAGTCTCTCTGCCCAGCTCCCCCCTGGGGGCCCAGGAGCTGGGAGCTCCCCAGCCCACAGCTGGGATGGGCAGGCGGGCAGCACCTGGGGAGGAAGGGGGCACGGGTTAAACTGTGCTCAGCTGCAAGGCAAATCCAGCGTTAGTCGGGCCTGTCAGGTCCGTGTGCCAGGGGAGGTGGGGGGTGCCCCACACACCCACTGCTCCATTCCCATGGTAGCCCCGCACCCACCCCCGACCAGCACTGGGGTCACCCCAGCCTCTGAAGCCCATGGCAAGAGGGGCTGCCCAGGCTGTGCCCCCTCCAGGCTCTGGGCCCCCTGGCCCCTTAGGAACCTCTGACCTGGGCCTCGCTCTCCTGCCACCTGTCTGCCGGGAAGGGCAGTGTCTGACTCCCTTCCCAGCGCCTCTCCCAGAGCCTGGTACACAGGAGGTGCTCAGAGTCTGGGGCTAAGTGAGTGCCAGGCCTCCCTGTTTGGTGGCCTGGCTTCCATCACCCTTGGAATGCCAGCCCTCTTCTTCTGGGACCAGGAGTTAGCCCAGCCCCCCAGATACATCCTCCGTGTTAGTGAGTGTGAGAATGTGTGTGTGTGCATGCGCACCCAAGCGCGTGTGCCACTGCCTCTCCCAGGGCTCAAGGTAGCTCTCTCCCATCAGACTGGGGGCTGCCCATTCCCTGAGCCCTCCTGGTCTCTGTGGGTCATGCCCTCCCACCCACACTCGGAGGTTCAGCTCTAGGAAGTCTCTACACCTCTTCCCTACTTCTGTACCTGCATAGTATCCACTCATTTGTTTTTGTTTTTTTTTCCCACTTGCTTTTGCACGCCACTTGGACCAAGAGATTTTCCCCCCCCCTGCTTTTTATCTGCCTGGTCTCAGGAGAAACTGGGCTTGTCAGCTGGTGTTAGTTTTATTTTTGATTACCAATAGCAATAATAATTGGTAAAAGTCATGGTGAGTGGTCAAAAGAAAAGCAACGACTACTAAGTGCTCAGCGCTTATTAGGCGCCAGGAAGCGAGCTAAGCACCCCTCTGGCAGCGTTTCGAGAATCCTGTCTATAAATGAGGAAACAGGTTCAATGAAGTGAAGCAACACGACTTCAATGAAGTGAAGTAAACAGAACGGGTGCAGTTTCCTTCACATCTCCCGCTGGGGGTGCACAGAGAGCTCTTTACCCACGTTCTCCGGAGTCCTGGCAGCATCTCAGAGGTGTTTGATCCCCTCCCAGCGTCACAGAGGGAGGTGTAGGCTCAGCTGGATTGAAAGGGCACCCAAACCATTACTGAGCACATCCCGAACCAGGCTTGGGTCTGGGCGCTGGGGAGGGGGTTGAAGATGAGGTCTCTGCCCTGTGGGGGGAGTTTACATCCAGCACTTTGCCACCACGACTGGGCTCTGTGGCGGGCCCTGGGCTGGGCGCCTTGCACACATGACCTCCCAGACTCTTGCCTTCTTCTGCAGCGGCCCAGAGAAATTTAAGTCATTTGCTCCAGTTTCCGAGCCAGAAAACCCAAGGGCCGGGGCTGAACCTCGAACCCAGTCTAGATTTTTCCACTGTGCTGTGCTCCCCAACTCCTGTCCCCCTTCCCCTGCTGCCCCAGCCCACAGGGGGTGGGCAGTGTCCCCAGTGCTGTGGGGAGGCTTCAAGGATCAGATGGGCGTCCCCCTCAGGCGGTGACTGGAGGCCTCGGTCGCTGAAAGGAAAGGGTAAGGAGTAAAAGAAGAAAGCTATGGAAGCACATGAGGCTCTTATCTCCCCCAGCACATCTGCGGTCACCTGCGAGGAGAAATCAAAGGTTGGGGGGAAGGCTGGGGTGGGAGGGGAGAGGAGAGAGAGTCACAGGGCCTCCTGCTCCCCCGCCCCTGCCCCCCACACTCAAGACACCCTGGTGGCCCTGCCTCCTCCCCCCTCTGCCCAGAGGGCCCTACCTTCAGGTTGGCTACATGAAGCTGGGGGTGGAGAGGAGGGAATGGATGATGAGGAAGGGTTGGGGGAGCATGAGGGCTGGAAAGAAGGGCCATGTTAAGGGTGGGGTGCTGAGGAGGAGAGACCCTGTTGATGGTTTGCTTCCTTTAGTTGGGTGCAAGAATGGAAGGCCCCTGGCTCCCCAGATCACCTTCCTCAGGATGCCTGGGTACCACCCTCAGTCCAACATGGCAGCACTTCCTGTGCAGAAAGGAAGTACTGGCATGCTAACAGGCAAACCAACCAAGAGTTAAGAATCTGTGGAAGCTGCCCCTAGCCCTTCACATGAGATCTGCTGCCAGGCCTCAGAGGATGACCTGCTTGTCTATGGGTAGCTTCCAGGATTGGGAAGGGGCAAGAGTGGGGGCCTGTGAGGAGTGAGAAGGATAAGAAAAAGGAGAGGGAGCTGAGAGGAAGTGGGGTTAGAGGGAAGAGCATGTGTGTAAGAGGTGGTCAGGAAGGGAAGGGATGTGGGAAGAGCAGGGGAGGAGGAATTAGACGGCAGTGAGGTCAAGGTCCGGGGAGAGGAGAGATAATAAGTGTGCCAAGTGGAGTATTTGGGTGCGGCCTTGAAGTGTATAAATAAGCCAAGGGCAGGTGAAGAAGCAGGGTGAGCAGGCCAGAGTAACAGGAGCTGGAGAAGGTGCCCAGTGGATGGGGACAGAGTCAAGGGTGGGGGTGGGGGTGGGGCAGACAGCGGTGTGGACAAGGGAGTCAGAGCAAAGAGAATCTGTGAGGGGGGGAGCGGGTCCAGCCATCCCTGTGTTCCTGGCCCAGCTGGGCCTTGTGTGTGTGTGTGTGTGTGTGTGTGAGTGTGTGTGTGTGTGTGTTCAAGGTGTCTCCTCCTCACTTGCTTCTGGGAGGGGGAAGGGCCCATGTCGCGTGAGGAACAAGATGACTCACTGTAGGGGACACAGTCGTACTGCACCTCCAGGTACTTGTAGGTCCCAGGGCAGGGGTCCGGAAAGGCGTCGGAGCCAGCGACCACCACACACTGGGTGCGGTTGTTACACCTGTGGAGGAGAGATGGGGGGTTGGGAAAAGACGAGCCTGGAACTGGGCGGGGGAGGCCCAGGCTCAGGAGAGGAAGGGACATCTCCACTTGGGGAAGGAACCACGGTGACCATGCCAGGGGCCGTATGTGGATGTTGTTTTCTGCCTCCTGTCTGCTCTCTCCTTCCAGATAGGAGTCTTCTATTCTCAGGCCTGGCACAGCAGGAAGCTCAAGGCTATGCCAGAGGGTCACTCCATAAAATGTTTTTCCAGTCACCCTTCATCACTTTCCTCCTGAGTGTCACCTGTGCCATTACGTCTCTTTTTTTCCCATAAATTGACCATAAAACCTGTCCTTTGTTCAATAAGATGTGAAGCCATACATACAAGGTGGTATCTTTGTGAACACTGATGAAATGCTCAGTGCTTGCCACCTCATACCACGTCTTGACATGTCCCACCTTTTGGACAGAGCTGCCGCAAGGCTCTGCAACCAGAGAGGGGCAGAGTCGTCCCTTCATGCTGAAACCATCCTCGGTTCCCCATGCGGAACTCCCCCAAGTCCCTGTCAACTTCTCAGGAGTCTGGCTACCACGCGATGGGAAGTCTACTTAGCAACAACAAAAAGATGTTTCTTCTCTGCTGTCTATACCCACGGTCAAGGTCTCTGTTTCCTGGAGCAGCTGAGTCTTGGCTGCGCAGGACAGCACCTTGACTGTAGGTGTGAAAGAAGTGGTTTGGTTGTGGGGGGGCTTCCTGACAGGTATGAGGCAGAGGGGGCTCCTGCGTCTTCACTTCAATCCTGCTCTTAACCAATGAGTGCTTAACTCATGAGCATCTGCTCATACCCACACTCCTCACCTCCCCTTTTCAAAAATATAACACTGATGGGAGGTGGGAGGGAGGTTCAAGAGGGAGAGGACATATGTATACGTATGGCTGATGCATGTCGATGTATGGCAGAACCAACACAATATTGTAAAGCAATTATCCTTCAATTAAAAATATATAAATTTAAAAATATATATAACACTGAGCTCAGATGGTTAAACAGAGACTTTGTTACCTATGACCCAAAGAACTGAAAGCAGGTCCGTTCATCTCCTGCAACACTGAAGGTGTATTTGTGTACAACTGCTTGTATATGAATGTTCACAGCAGCATCATTCACACAATCACCAAAAGGTAGAGACAACCCACGGGCGAATGAGTGGATAAATGGAGCACAGCTTACCCACACAGTGGAGCATTATTCGGCCATAAAAAGGAAGGAAGCGCTAATACTACACCATGGATGAGCCCTGAAAACATCATGCTCAGTGAGAGAAGCCAGCCTGAGGCCACGTGTTTCACAGTTCTATTTATATGAAATGTCCAAAACAGGCAAATCCAGAGACAGAAAGTAGATTAGTGGTTGCCAGGGACTCAGGGGAGGGGAGGGGGGTGGGGAGTGACTGCTCAGGGTGATGGAGTTTCCTTTTGAGGTGATGAAAATGTTCTGGAACTTGACAGAGGCAGAGATTGCACAATATCGTGAATGTAATTAATGCCACTGAACTGTTCACTTTAAAATGGTGCATCTTTTGTTATGTGGATTTCGCCTCTATGAAAACAAAAAGAAAAACACAGAAATGCTGGCCTTCCTGGAAAAACCACATGTCCAGCCTCCCCTGCTGGGAAGTGCCTGTGACTTGAGTTCTAACCCAGAAGGTGAGAGTGGGTATGATGTAGCCTTTAAGGGAGTGGCCCTGGGGTGGAAGTAGGGGGCGGGGTTTCAGTACTCAGATAGAAGCAGGTGCTGAAGGTCTTTTCAGTTCTGATCCTGTTTGTGAGCTAAGTCCCTTTAGTTGTGTTTGACTGTTTACAATCCTATGGACTGTAACCCACCAGGCTCCCCTGTCCATGGGACTCTCCAGGCAAGAATACGGGAGTGGGTAGCCATGCCCTCCTCCAGGGGGTTTTCCCAACCCAGGGACAGACCCTGTCTCTCTTACATCTCCTGCATTGGCAGGCAGGTTCATTACCACTAGCCTCACCTAGGAAGCTGATCCTGTTTAGGCCACTGTACTTACCCTGGGGTGTCTCTGTCAGAGTCACAGAGCTGGACCCTGAACTAACGTAGAGTCTCCACATGTGACGACAGTGGGGGCAGTGGCCTCATCACGTTCGCTCGGCCCCAGTGACCGCACTACTGTGTCCCCCACCCCTCTGCCCCAGAATTGAGACCCCATGGGCGTCGGAAACTAGGCGAGTTTCTGTGCAAGCAACTTGGGGAGATGGCGAAAACCACCATAGACCCTGAGGCTGGTCCGAGTAAAGTGGGCAGGGAGGATCTGGAGAGGCAGTGGGTAGGAGAAAAGGGAGGCTGGACTGGGATGGTCCATGCAGGGGTGTTGGGAGATGGAAATTAGGGAAGAGGGAGAAGATTGCTTCAGGGAAATAGTTTTTTGTTTTCTGTGTGTTTTGCCACACCACTGGACCTTATTTCTCTGTGCTAAGTTGCTTCGGTTGTGTCTTACTCTATGTGACCCTATGGACTATAACCCACCAGGCTCCTCTGTCCATGGGGATTCTCCAGGCAATAATACTGGAGTGGGTTGCCATTCCCCTCTCCAGGGATCTTCCCGACCCAGAGACTGAACCCAGGTCTCCTGCATTGCAGGCAGATTCTTTACCGTCTGAGCTACCAGGGAAGTCCCCAAAGAATACTGGAGTGGGTTGCCGTGCCCTCCTCCAGGGGATCTTCCCAACCCAGGGATCGAACCCATGTCTCTTATGTCTCCTGCATTGGCTGGTGGGTTCTTTACCACTAGCACCACCTGGGAAGCCCCTGACCAGGCATCAAACCCATGCCCACTGCAGTGGAAGCTCAGAGCCTTAACCACTGGACCACCAGGGAAGTCCTGAGAGTAGATGTTTGAGAAAGAAATGGTGGAAGTGAGAGGGTGATGTGGTTCCAGCCCGGCCCACCTACCTGAGCCACTTGACCATGCCCATTCCCTGCCCCAAGCTCTCAGAAGGCTTCTGGAAGCCCCATCCAGTGAGGGATTCTAGAATCCCTGAGGAGCTGTGGAGCTGGCCCCAGGCCTCCCCTTTTCCAGTTTTCTGCTCAGGGTCCTGGAGTGAACCCTGCTCTCTCTCTCAGGCATTTGGCAAAAATTCAGTGAGCGCCTGTGGGGTAGCTGGCTGCGGACATGGTGGAGACAGACAGCACTCTGTGGGGCTGACAGCCCAGGGAGGGAAGACGTAAAAGAGACATGATAAAGAGGCAATACAGCCAATGAACTGTGGGCAGAAGTCAAGACTAGGAGAGAGAGAGACAGAGAAGGGGCTGGGAAGTGGGGCGGGGGCACTGTGATTTTAGAGTGTGGTCAGGTAGACCTCATTAAGAGGCTAGTCAGGCCAAAAAAAAAAAATCCCTGAATGGGGGACTTCTCTGGCAGTCCAGTGGTTAAGACTCTGTGCTTTTAATGCAGTGCGGCGGGCGTGGGTTCAATTCCTGGTCAAGGAAATAAGATCCCACGTCCTAGTAGCGGGGTGCAGCAAAAAACCATAATTCAAATGAAAGAACCTGAGTAAGGGGAGGGAGGAGTCACGTGGGTTTTGGGGAAGAGGATTCCAGACAGGGCGAACAGCCAGCACAAAGGTCCTGAGGGAGCCCCTAGCAGGAGGTGGGTGATGAGTCTAAGGAGTGGCCAGGTAACTGAAATCCAGTGAGGAGGAGCATGGAGAAGGTGAGGACTAGAGAGGACGCTGCAGAGTGTCCAGGGCCTTGTGGACCTGAGGAGGACTTAGGCCTTTTGCTCTGAGTGAGGTGGGCACCAAGGAGGGATCTGATAGGAGGGCAGAACCTGACTCAAGTGCTCACAAGCGCTCTCTGGCTGCTATGGCGGGAACAGACTATAGCAGGCAGGCAAGAGAAGGCAAGGAGAGGGGGCAGAGCATGCTGTAAGCAGCCGTGGGGGGTTTGGCGTGGAAACAGCAGCAATCAATCTGGGTTAAAAAAAATTTTTTTTTTTAATCTGGCTGCACTGGGTCTTCACTGCTGTGTGCTAGCTTTCTCTAGTTGCGGCGACAGTGCTACTCTCTAGCTGTGGGGCTCGGGCTTCTCACTGCGGTGGCTTCTCTTGTTCCAGAGCACCGGCTCTAGGTGCACGGGCTTCAGCAGTTGTAGCACATGGGTTCAGCAGTTGTAGCACATGGGCTCAGCAGTTGTGGCACACAGCATCAGTTGCCCTGTGGCATGTAGGATCTTCCCGGACCAGGGATTGAACCCATGTCCCCTGCATTGGCAGGCGTACTCTTAACCACTGGACCACCAGGGAAGTCCTAAATCTGGGTAAAATCTGAAGGAAGGGCTGACGAGCTGTAGGTGGTCTGGCTTGAGTGTGTAGCTTTGTACACCTCCCACCCCCAACTCAAACACACACTTACAGAAAGGAACAGTCTTCACACTCCCTCACTCCCTCACATTCTCACACACCTCTCTCTGACACAAGCACATAACCTTCTGCCGTCCATGTTTAATGTCACCTCCTCAGGGAAGCCCTCTGGGCTGTCCCTCAGCTCCTCTGACACAGCCCCCTGTCCTGCCCTGGCCCTTACCCTGCAAGCCCCCGCTAATCTTAGGATGAGCGTCTGGAGGCAACGGGCTTTTGGCGAAGGGTACGGCTTGGGGAGGTGACAGGCTGGCAGGGGGTGGGCTGGGTCTTACTGGCTGTTTGCGTGGCACCTAGCCCCTAGTAGCTGCTCAGGAAATATGTGTCGAATGCCCACAAGGAAGGGTGAAGGGGAACAGGGTGTGCTGGCCATGGGGCGCGCAGAGGACAGGCACCTTATTTGGGGCCCCTCGGGACTGCTGTCACCCCTTCCTCCTGGAGCCCCTCACCTCTGGGACATGATCTTGAAGGCATCCGGCAGGTAGCACTGCACGTTCTCCATCTGGAAAGGGTCGGCGTCGCAGATCTTGTCATCTGTGCGCCCATAGTTGGCATTCTCCACCATGATAACGTCGCTGCCCGGGCACCGCAGCTCGATGGGGTAGCCTTCACATGCCAGCTCCCGGCGCATCAGCCCAAATGGGAGCCCAGCCCGGCTCAGGCCTGCAGGGAGAAGAGAGAGGGAGTCGGTCACCACCAGGCCCAGGAGGGGTGGGACAGAACCCCACTGAAGAGGCTCCACCTCCAGCTTGACTGTATCGGCCTGCAGGCTGTATGAACCTCAGTTTACTCATCTGTGAAATGGGCTTCTCGGTGTGCCCACTTGTGTAGTAAGGCCATTAGCCCAGCCCAAGAAGAGTCTGGCTCCTGGGACGTGTCCTATGAGCCCTTCTAGTGTCCTTTGTGAGAAGAGTGTCTTTACTTGGGGGCCTGGAGCCATGCCAGGATAGCCTGTGTGAACTGTTAATGGGTTAAATCAGGTCTTCCCCCCTCCACCAATTCAGATGCTGAAATCAAGCCCTAAGCCCCAGTATCTTAGAACAGCGGTCCCCAACCTTTTTGGTACCAGGGACTGGTTTCATGGAAGACAATTTTTTCCATGGACGGGGTATGGGGACGATTGTTTTCGGATGTTTCTCATAAGCAGCGCGCAATCTAGACCCCTTGAATGCACAGTTCACAGTAGCGTTCACGCTCCTATGAGAATATTAATGCCACCGCTGATCTGATAGGAGGTGGAGCTCAGGCGGTAATGCAAATGATGCAGAGCAGCTGTAAATACAGATAAAGCTTCATTTGCTGGCCCACCACTCACCTCCTGCTCTGCAGCCTGATTCCGAATAGACCATGGATCACTACTGGTCTGCAGCCCAGGAAAGGGACCCCTGCCTTAGAATACGAGCAGATTTAGAGATAGCATCTTTACCGAGGTACTCAAGTTAAAATGAGGCCACTAAGGTGGGCCCTAATCCAATATGAGTGCCGAGGAATTGAAGCTTTCAAACTGGTGTTGGAGAAGACTCTCGTGAGTTCCTGGGACAGCAAGGAGATCAAACCAGTCAATCCTAAAGGAAATCAACCCTGAATGCTCATTGGAAGGACTGAGGTTGAAGCTGCAGCTCCAATACTTTGGCCACCTGATGCGAAGAACTGACTCACTGGAAAAGACCCTGACACTGGGAAAGATTGAAGGCAGGAGGAGAAGGGGTTGACAGAGGATGCCATGGTTGGATGGCATCACCAACTCGATGGACATGAGTTTGAGCAAACTCCGGGAGATGGTGAAGGATAGGGAAGCCCGGTGTGCTTCAATCCATAGGGTTGCAAATAGTCGGATGTGACTGAACGACTGAACAACAACAACAAATCCAATATGAATGGTGTTCTTATAAAAAGAGGAAATTTGGACCCAGAGGCACACAAAGAAGGAAGATGATGTGGAGATGCAGGGAGGAAGATGATGACCACCTATGAGCCAAGGAGAAGGGCCTGGAATAGACTCTTCCCCAGTGGCCTTCAGAAGGAACCAATCTTGCTGACACCTTGATCTTGGACGTCTGGCCTCTAGAACTGGGAGGGAATACCTTTCTGTGGCTTCAGCCCCTCAGTCTGTGGCACTTGGTCACGACGGTCCTAGCAAACTATTAAATATAGTTCACTAACAATGCGGTTTCAGGTAGGCGTTTTGGGTGATGTATCAGCTGACCTCTTGAGGGGCTGGAGATTGAGGCCAGCCATGTCTATGTGACTGAGCCTCAGTAAAGACTCTGGACACCAAAGCTCAGAAGAGCTTCCCTGGTTAGCAGTATAACATGCGTGGTGTGGCTCATCGTTGCCTAGAGAGTTCCCGCTGTCTGAGACTGCACTGGGAGGGAACCACCTGCACAGAACCTTCCCGAAGTTGCCCCATGCCCCTCCTCTCCTGGCTGATTTTCATCTGTATCAGTTCACTGTAGTCAACGATGTTGTTGTTTAGTCACTACGTCATGTCTAAATCTTTTGTGACCCCATGGACTGTAGCCTGCCAAACTCCTGTTTGTGGGATTTCCCAGCCAAGAATCCTGGAGTGGGCTGCCATTTCCTTCTGCAGGGGATCTTCCCAACCACGGAATCGAACCTGGGTCTCCTGCATTGGCAGGAGGAATCTTTACCATCTGAGCCACCAGTAATCAACTATAACCGCAAGGGATGGTCTTCCCTTGTGGCTCAGCGGCAAAGTCTGGTGGGCTACAGTCCATGGGGTCCCCAAAGAGCCAGACACGACTGATCGAGTAAACAACAATAATGGTGCTTGTGAATTTCATGAATCCTTCAGGCAAATCATCAAAGCTGAGAGTGGCCTGGGGCACTTCTCTAACTTCACACCACCCCCACGCACAGAGCAGGGAGGGTGTATTAGGGAATGTCCTCATGTTCTGGAAGAAACCACAGAGCCTGACTTTGCTACTTCCCAGCTGACAGGCCAGGTGGGTCCTTTGGGCCAGGGTTCCTCCCAGTGTGGCCCTGGGCATATCCACACTGTGTTCAGAGTGCAGATTCTGAGTGCCCCTAGACCCAGGCCTGCTGATCCCGAATCTCGGGGGTGAAACCAGGAGCCCCCAAATGGGTACACCCACCCGTGATTCCCATGCACACTCTCGTCTGGACAGCTGCTGCTGGTGCCTCACCAGGCCTGTTTCTGGATCTGTAAAATGGGCAAACCACAGCCCAGGGATGTACTGGGAGGCTTCTGTGCTAGAAGATGTTCTGGAAGGAGGTGCTGTGGACAGTGAGGGCATCCCAGGGAGGGGGCCCTGGCTTTCACTTGGGAAACTTCCTAGGGTTGCCATGACAATGGAAGAACTTGCCATGGGAGTGCCTGGCTCTTGGAGGGGCTACATTGTCACATGTCAGCTCCCTTCCTGTGCCTTTCAGGGACTGCAAGCTGGGACTCAGGAGCCCAGTGGTTAGGGTTTAAATCCCAGTGCAGCCACTCCCTGGCTGGTGGCTTCACGTAGTCACTGACCACCCCAGTGCCCTTACTTCCTATTCTAGGGAGCCAACAACGCCTACCTCACGGGCCTCTGCTGAGGGGTGCAGAACTGGTCCGCAGTGAGCAGACAGGCCCCTGATTACTACTGTCAGGAGGATGATTAAGGCAGCTCGTCTCTGGGGGACAGAGCGGGCTCAGCACCATCCACGCCTGCCGGGGCAGCCACCTTCTTGCACACTGGTCCCAGCCAGGCCTATGCCAGGGGTCCGAGGGAAGCAGGGATACACAGCAGGGTCCCAAGCCACCAACATGGAGACTGTCACTGGTGGATGGAGAGAAAGTCCCAGTGTGCGTTGGCAGCAGAGACAGACGGACCCCCTGTGTTGCGATCTAGTCCCTCTGATGCCAGCTGGGGGCCCAACAGGGTTGGCAGCCAGGCCCTCGGGGTTTTTTGGGGTGAGTTGAGTCCCACTTGGGGAAAAGTTTTACATGTGTTCCTCCAGCGCCATCTGCTCCCACATCTAATTTTAGTCCTTCCTGGGTCTGGGAAGGAGGCTGGGGGTGGAGGGCTGGCTCAGATGGGTCTGGGGGTGGAAGCAGCCCCACCCGGCCCCACTGGGGCTGTAGGGCAGGACCTGGACGGGCAGAGAACACGGGTGCTGTGGGATTGGAGGGTGCCAGCTGGCCGGAGCAGTGCCAAGGCCTGGTGGCATGGCTGAATGACGCCCCCTCTACCTTTGAGGCTCTCTGTGAGAGGGAGCGCTGGTGAGCAGGGCTCACCACCAGCAGCCTCCAGACAGGGCTGGGAAGAGTGGGGCAGGGGGCACCCCCAGGGCGAGGGTGAAGCCGGCAGGCCTCCTCTCTCTGCTTCTCATCCCGCGCTGCCCTTGCCCCCGCCTGGGCCCACCGTAGGGACAGTAATTGAGTAATCGGGCGAGGGTGGGCGGGTAGGCTCCGGGCACTAATTGTGGCGTGTGCGGGATCCAGGGCCAGCATAGGGCCGAGCCGGATAATTAGTTGTTTTTAAATAAACGTCAGCGGGCATGCTTTAATTAAGCCTTCTTCCCAGCGAGAGCCTCGGAGATGTAATCACAGAGAGACACACACACACAGGAGACAGAAGAGCCTCACCAGGAAGGCCTGTCCTGGTCCTGGAGGCCACAGCCCAAATCCCAGGCCCTAGGACCCCTGGCGGGACAAGCCCTGGAGCTCTGGGTTGGGGGTGAGGGGCTGATTTGGGGACCCCTTGAATCAGGGTATCTGATCACCAAGTCTTTCTCTGCTCCGGGTCTGCCAGACTTAGGCTGGGTGGGGGCCTGATTCTCTTAACAAGGGATCAGGAGATTGTGGTGGTTGAGTCACTAAGTCATGTCCGACTCTTTTGCGACCCTCCGGACCGTAGCCTACCAGGCTCCTCTGTCTATGGGATTCTCCAGGCAAAAAGTGGGTTCCCATGCCCTCCTCCAGGGGAATCTTCCCAATCCGGGGATTGAACCCAGGTCTCCTGCACTGGCAGGCAGGTTCTTTACCGCTGAGCCACCAGGGGAGCCCTGGTCGGGGGTATTTTGGGGTTTCATCCCCTCTACCCTGCCTCGGCCCCCTCAACACCTACCTTGGGTGGCTGAGGTGACGAGGATGGCTGTGACGCAGAGACTCCAGAGCACGGCGGCCAGGCGGGCCATGGCGGCGGCCAGGGGTGCGTTCTCAGCTCAGTGGGCTGTGCAGGGGGCCTCGCCCTGCATCACCAGGTGGGCACCACGGCCTGGTCCACCAGCCTGTGGAGGACAGGGAGAGTGAGGCGGGGGGCAGGGCGGGCTGAGGAGGAGGGCAGATTCCCTCTCTTTCTGCAGGTGCCCGAGGGCCTCTAGCCCGCTGCCCCGAGAGGGGTGGACCAAGCCGGCCGTATCTGACAGAAGCGGCACCCCTGGGCGAGGCTGACCCCTCCAAGGCCTCTGGCTCACATTGCAACCCCCCCACCCCAACAGGTGGACCCACCCATTTGGGCACCTTGAATCTCCCAGAAGCACCTCCTGGGGTCTGCCAGTGCCCCCTTCCCCAGGTGGCTGGGGTAATTCTTCAGGCAGTATCAGTTAAGAAGGGCCCACCTGCACCCAGGCAGGCCCCAGACCCTCCATCCCAGAGGAGAACCCTCTGGAAGCCTCTTGAAATTGAGACCCTGCCAGTTCGTCTCCCCTACCCCAGCTTCCTCATCCAGCACGGCGTCCAGGGTGGGGGACCCAGGCGTCTTGGCCCCGGCCTGCAGCCTCGCGGGCTTGGGCAGGAGTCCAGGGCCCCACCCCCAGCCCCTTGGCTTCCTGTCTCTCTGGCTCTGGAAGCTAATTAGAATCCAGCTGGCTGGCGCCACAGATCAGGGACCAGGGACAACTAAGTCCCCTCTTTCCTCTCGGGGGGACCCTCAGGGTGAGCTGGAGATGGGCAGGCGGGGTGAGGGGTGGGTGCAGCCCCTGGAGGGGCTGGGGAGGCTGGAGGAGGGGTGGGAGCTGTATGCCCTCCCAGGCTAGCCCCCTCTTCCCCAGTCTGTCCTTCCCGGGCACAGCGGCTTCGAGGGCACAGAGCCGGGTTCTGACCACTTTTTCTCCCTCCTAGCCTCTCCTCTTCTCACTGCTTCTGTCTCCCCTGCGATACTCCTAAGATGGGACACCCAGATCTCCACCCTTGGTCTTTTGCTCCATCTACACCCCGGTTCTTCAAGTATGACCCTGGCCCAGGGGCACCAGCCTGGACAGCAACTTGCTAGAAATGTACCTTCTCTGAGGAGGGTCAGCACCCATGTTTCTTTTTTAAAAAACAGTTTCTCTTTTACTTATTTGGCTGAGTTCTTAGTCGTGGTTCACCAGCTCAGTAGTTGTGTGGCATGGGTGTAGTTGCTTTGTGGCATGCGGGATCTTAGTTCCCTGGCCAGGGATCGAATCTGCACCCCCTGAATTGCAAGGCTGATTATTAATCACTAGACCACCAGGCAAGTTCCAGCACCCCATGTTTTATCTGGCTCTCATTCCCTGATAGCTCAGTTGGTAAAGAATCCGCCTACAATGTGGGAGACCTAGGTTTGATCCCTGGGTTGGGAAGATCCGCTGGAGAAGGGAAAGACTACCCACTCCAGTATTCTGGCCTGGAGAATTCCATGGACTGCAGAGTCCATGGGGTCGCAAAGAGTGGGACACAACTGAGTGACTCTCACTTCACTTCTAGTGTGCAAACCCTTGGTCTGTCCTCTACTCGCATCCCCCACGTCTGTCCTATGGTCTCAACACCAGGGACAAGCTCATACTTTCCAAGCCTCTTATTTACAGTTT
This sequence comes from Bos taurus, assembly GCF_002263795.3. Lineage (NCBI taxonomy): Eukaryota > Metazoa > Chordata > Mammalia > Artiodactyla > Bovidae > Bos > Bos taurus. The sequence continues at coordinate 11,527,525 of NC_037334.1, read as the reverse complement.
GGAATCTCACAAAAGAGCCCTGACGACTGGTTGTTTTTCCCCCCACAGTTGAAAGCCTATCAACCAGCCCGGTAAGCTCCCTGACCCCACTCTTGCCTCCTGCTCTTCTTCAAGCAGCCCAGACCCTGCCCCAGGGCCTCGGCACTTGTCACTTCCTCTGGGTGAATCTTCTGCCTGCCAGTTATTCACACGGCCTCTTCCTCTGCTCCCTGGCCTCCTTCAAACCTTGGTTCAAATGTGACTATTTCTCTTTTTTAACGGATGTGCCCCTCCACAGGCAGGGATCATTGCATTGTTTTGGTCCTGCTTCCACAACAGGCCTGAATGTTTGTTGAACAGCTGTTGTTCAGTTGCTCAGTCACGTCCAACTCCTTTGCGACCCCATGGACTTCAGCCTGCCAGGCTCCTCTGTCCATGGGATTTCCCAGGCAAGAATACTGGAGTAGATAGCCATTTCCTTCTCCACGCTGAATCAGTCTCAGAACCCGAACCTAGAAATCCTCCTCAATTACCAACTTCTCTGCTCCCCTCTCCTTCATAAGCTCCTCCAGCAAGTCCCATGGGCTCTGCCTCCCTCCAAAGTACCCTGTCAATCTGCCCACTCCCCAGGGCCACCACCAGGCCCAAGCCGCCACCCTGCTGCCCCCAGAGGCTTGTCCTGGTCTCCTCCTCTTCCCAGCCTCGCTGCCTCCACTCAGTGCTAAGGCCAGCATTCAGTGATGTAAATTTGAGCGTTAACCTCCCCCTCTGCTCTCCCCTGGGGTCTCCGTTCCTCACCAGGACCCAGAGGCTGCTGGTTGGGCTGGTGTCACCACGTTCTCCAACGCAACCCTCCTCGCAGTCCTTGGAGCTCCAGCTTCCTTCCGGCCTGAGCCCTTGCCTGGGCTGCCCCTCTGCTGAACAGCCTCCCAGTACCCCCATTGCCTGCTGCAGCTTCTCAGCACTCAGGGCTCAACCCCAAGGTCACCCCAGCAGAGCAACCTGCCCTGACCACCCCCAGCACTCCTGTATCCTCGCTCGCCATCCTTTAGCCCTGTTTTTATTTTATTTTAACTTATTTTGGTCACACTGTGCAGCTTGTGGGATCTTAGTTCCCTGACCAGGGGCCGAACAGTGGAAGCGCACAGTCTTAACCACTGAACCGCCAGGGGAGTCCCCAGCCCCATGTTTAATTCACAGCACCTGAAATCACCTTCTTTTTTCTTTTAAACATTTTGCCTTTTTAAAGAAATTATTTATCTGGCTGCACTAACTCTTAGTTTCAGCATGTGGAATCTAGTTCCCTCACCAGGGATAGAACCTGGGCCCCCTGCATTGGGAGCCCAGAGTCTTAACCACTGGACCACCAGGGAAGGCCCTGAAATCACCTTCTTGTATAAGCAGGTCTATTGTCAGCCTTCCCCACTAGATCATGAGCCAGTTGAGGGCAGGGACTCAGCACAGCTTCTCAGGGAATAAAGATTTGGGCTGCTCACTCATGGGGCAGGACGTCCCTCCAGGGCTGTCTCCTCTCATGAGAAATAGAAAGTAATTTCCCGGCGCAGCTCCCCCACCCCGACCCCCAGGACCTTCCCCAGCTCCCAGCCTTCAGCAAACTCTCCCCTCTACTTCCTCAGCCCACAACCATCTCTCTCATCCCACAACCCTGTCCAGATGCGGCCTTGGATGGTTTCCTTTCATTCTGAAGCATTCTACAATTTTACATGGTCTGGGGCGGGGTGCGGTGGGGGGCATCACCTCATTCCCACCCGCATCTACTTTCCAGACTCGAGGTGGAGCGGGGAACTGGCGCTAGGCTGCTGGATGCTCCCCTCCCTGGCTCTTCCCTAGGGAGTGTAGCTGGTTAGCATTCTCCCTCTGGCTCCCTTAGGGAGTTAAACCGGTTAGCACCTGGTTAATGCTGAAGAGGCTGCCAGATGCCAGGCTCTGGGTGTGGCCGGCCAACATGGGTCTGGGGTCCAACTCGGTCATTTCATGCCCCAAGGCCCTGAGTGGGTCCCCCCACCCCCAGTTCCCTTGACACCTTGTTTCTGCAGGGTTCTCATAAGGACCGCAGCCTACATGCACAGTAAGCCAGCACAGGATGCTGTCCCAGAGTAAGGAGGGTCAGGACCCAGGAAGCATCCATGAAGGAGCTAGCTCTTCTCCTCTGGGCTGGCCCCGCTCCCCGGAACCCCAGGACCCCAGCCCTCTTCCTGTCCACACCCCACTCAGGGATTCCACCGGCCTCATGGCTTTAGACACCATCTGTACCCATGACAGCTGCCGCCTCTGAGTCCCAGCCCCGTTTCTGTCCTCACATCTACACTTCTGTCTGGATCTCCAAAGCACCTTGACCCTGACCAGACCTGACCAAACTCCCGGTTTCAGGGCATGGTCCCCCCCTGGCACCATCCTCCCAGGACCTTGGGTCAGAATTCAAGGAGTCAAAATCTGGGATTTCCCTCTTCCCTCACCCCCACAGCCAGTTCAGGATTAAGTCCGGGGTCTGCACCTCCAGAACAGCCCAGCGTCTCTCTGTCCATTCTCAGCATCTGTCCTCCAGACCTGGGCATTCCCATCTTCACCAAAGAGCTCTGATCCCTTCCCCGCTGCCCTCCAGCACCTCCACTCCTACATCCCAGGCTTCCCCTGGCGGCCAGAGGGGCTTTTTAAAAGGTTGTGGTATCACACACACACACACACACACACACACACACACCGTTGTTTAGTTGCTAAGTTGTGTCCAACTCTTTGCGACTCCATGGATAGTAGCCCACCAGGCTCCTCCATCCATGGGATTCTCCAGGCAAGAATACTGGAGTGAGTTGCCATTCCCTTCTCCAGGGGATCTTCCCCACCCAGGGATCAAACTTGCATCTCCTGCCTTGGCAAGCGGGTTCTTTACCAGGGAAGCCCTATATATATATATATATATGTGTGTGTATATATATACATATATGATGTAAAACTTGTGATTTTAATCATTTTTAAGTATACAATTCAGTGGCATTAATTACATTCTCAATGCTGTGCCACCAGCACCTCTATTTCCAAAACTTTTCTATCGCCCCGAAGAGAAACTTGTGTGTGTGTTAGTCGCTCAGTTGTATCCGACTCTCTTTGTGACCTCACAGACTATAGTCCACCAGGCTCCTCCGTCCATGGGATTCTCCAGGCAACAATACTAGAGTGAGTTGCCATTCCCTTCTCCAGGAGATCTTCCTGACCCAGGGATTGAACCTGGGTCTCCTGCACTGCAGGCAGATTCTTTCCCATCTGAGCCACCAGAAACTTGGTACCTGCTGATCAAGAACTCTTGTCTCCCCGCTCCCCTCAGGTCCTGGCAACCACTCATCTGCTTTCTGTGTCAATGGATCTGCCTGTTTCTAGCATCGCACACACGTGGAATCAGATAATCAGTGGCCTTTTGCGTCTGGTTTGTTTCACTCAGCAAGATGTTTCTGAGGTTCACCCATGTGGAAGAGTGTGTCAGTTGGGTTCCTCTTCCTGGCTGAGTAATATTCATTGTACGAATGAACCACATTTCTTCATCCATTTGGATAAAAAAATTTAATTGGAATATAGATGATTTACAAGGTTATGTTAGTTTTGGGTATACAGCAAAGTGAATCCATTATACATATACATATATCCACTTTCTAAAAAGATTATTTTCATGTATACACCGCTACAGAGTACTGATAGAGTTTCCTGTGCTATATAGTAGGTCCTTATTAGTTATGTATTTTAACAGAGTAGTCTGTATGTGTTAATTTATTTTTGTTTGTTTTTGGCCATGCCATGTGCCTCGCAGCATCTTAGTTCTCTGACCAGGGACTGAACCCGCTCCCTAGGCAGTGAATGGAGAAGGGACTGGCAACCCATTGCAGTATTCTTGCCTGGGAAATCCCATGAACAGAGGACCCTGGTGGGTTACAGCCCATAGGATGGCAAACAGTTGGACAAGACTGAGCAGCTAATAACACCTAGGCAGTGAAAATGTGAAGTCCTAACCACTGGATGACCAGGGAATTTCCTATCCATTCATCACTGACGGATACTTAGGCTGTTTCCACAGAGAGGACCTTTTCTTTCAATTTATTTATTTTTAATTGAAAAGTAATTGCTTTATAATACTGTGTTGGTTTCTGCCAGACATCAACACGGATCAGCCATAGGTATACATACATCCCCTCCCACTTCAGCCTCCCTCCCACCTCTCTCGCCATCCCACCCCTCTAGGTTGTCGAGGAGCGCCGACCTGAGCCCCGAGTCATGTAGCGAATCCCCACTGGCTGTCTAGTTTACATACAGCAGTGTATATGTTTCTATGCTCCTGTCTTCATTCATCCCACCCTCTCCTTCCACCCCTCCCGCCCCCACGTCTGTAAGTCTCTTCCACAGAGGGGACTTTCTAAAGACAATCTTGGGACCTCCCTGGCGGTCCAGTGGTTAGGGCTTGGTGCTGTCACTGCCGTGACCCGGGTTCAACCCCTGGTTGGGGAACCAGGCCTCACAAGATATGTGGCAGAGCCAAAAAAAAAAAAAGAATCTGAACACACTGCGCCCCTGCTTAAATCCCTGCCAGAGCTCCCACTTTACATCCTGTGAGACCACACACGTCCGGCTCCTGCCCCTTCCCCGCTCCTCCGGCCACGCAGTCCTGGCCGGTGCCCCTTAGATCTCCGCTCATGTCCCCCCCTCAGAGATGCGGTGGGCCTCCACCACCCTGCACCATAGCCGCTGGCAGCCAGTGCCCGCCTGGCCCATTCCCACCGTCCTGTAACCTCCCACGGCTGTTTTTCTCTCAGTAAAATGGGGCTGCTGCTTAGGGTAGCTGCACAGCATGATGAATTCACACCCAGGGAACATACAGGGCCCTGCCTGGTGTGCAGTGAGTTCAAGGTGTCCCCTGCTGCGCTGTCATCCCTGCACCCACCGGTCACGCCACTGCCACGTGACTTGACTTGTCCACTGGTGGATTTCCTTCGTACTCCTCCCCCGCCCCCAAGAAGGGAAGTTCCCGAGGCTGTCCCCTGGCACTTAGATGTGCAGTACTAGCTGTCGTTCAGTTGCTCAGTTGTGCACGATTCTTTTCGACCCCATGGACTGCAGCCTGCCAGGCTCCTCTGTCCATGGGATTCTCCAGGCAAGAATTCTGGAGCGGGTTGCCATTTCCTTCTCCAGGGGATCTTCCTGGACCAGGGATCGAACCTGAATCTCCTGCACTGGTAGGCGGAGTCTTTACCACTGAACTATCAGGGAAGCCCAGATGTATAATAGGTTCACAAACAAATATTTACCAAATGAACACACGAATAGTGGTGGGGATGGCTGGGCGGGGCATCTGCCCTGTGACCTAGGGGCCAAGCCTGACCCACACAGGCTGGGCACCATTGCCTCAGGGGCACAGAAAGTGTTCCCAATGGGCTGCTGCTGCTCCCGGAAGCCCCATCCCTGGAGCAGCTCCCCCACGAAGCCCCAGGCATCCCCAGGGCTGTCCCCACCTCGGGGTTGGAGTTGGGGGAGCTGGGCACAGCAGCTCTGTCCCCTCTCTTCCTGGCCTGACTGCACACCCACTAGGCCCTGGGGAGTTTCTCCTGGCACCTGGTGCTCACTGAAGTGAGGAGGTGAGGTCAGACGTGGTGAGGTGGGAACCACCTGGGAGATCCAGGCCTGACCAGCCCTGAGGCCTTGGGGTGGATGGAACTATATTCCCCCCAGAAAAGATACGATGGCACCCTATCCCCCGGCACTTCAGAATAGGACCTTATTTGGAGATAAAGATGTAATTAAGTTAAAATGAGTGAGGTCATCAGGGTGGGGTGTGTGTGTGTTTGTGTGTCTGCACGCACTCAGTCATGTCTGACTCTTTGCGACCCCATGGGCTGCAGCACGCCAGGTTCCTCTGTCCATGGAACTTCCCAGGCAAGAATACTGGAGTGGGTTGTCATTTCCTTCTCCAGGGGATCTTTCCAGACCAGGGCTCAAACTCTCATCTCTTGCTTTTCCTGCTGTGGCAGGTGGATTCTTTACCACTGAGCCACCTAGGAAGCCCCAGTACGGTGGACCCTGATCCAATCAGACTGCTGTCCTTATAAAAAGGACACGGACCCAGACCCACACACCCCCAAGGAGAACACCCCATGAAGACGAGGCAGAGATTGGTGTGACGCGCCTTCAAGCTAGGGATTGCTGGCCAACCTCCAGAAGCTGGGGCAGAGGTTCCTTCTCTGTGCCCCTGGAAGGAACCAACCCAATGCTTCCATCTTGGGCTTCTGGTGTCTATAACTGGGAGACAATACATTTCTGTTAAAGCCACCCAGCCTGGCTTTAACAGCAGCCCCAGTGAACTCACACAGGGGGTCAGGGCAGACAGGGCAGGAGGGGTGGTGGTATATAGGCAGAGATGGGAGATGGGCCTTGAGCCTCACAACTTCAGGAAAACCTTTCTGCTCCAGGGGTGTGGGGGGTCAGCTGGGACCTCCCATTTGCCAGAACCACCCACGACGGCCAGGGGCAGCAGCTGACAGCGCTGTGCCCCATTCCGAGCACTGTACGCCTGTATCTCAGGTAATCCTCATAAGGACTTAGTAAGGATGGGGGGTGCATACCCACATTTTATAGGAGAGGAAAGTGAGATCCCAAGGGCACCCAAGTGGCAAGGGGGCCTGGAACCCCAGGCTGATCACGGCAAGCTGGGGAGACCTGGGGGCCCTCAAGAGGCCGCTCTTCTGGGCCCAGACTGCTTCTGTAAGCCTGAGTGGCCTCCAAAGTGGGCATGCCCACAGGGGTCAGGTGAGCGCACACCTGTGTCTGTCCCCACTTTGAGCCTCAGGGAACTGGAGTGTTTGGGAAACTTGTTTCCCAATTTAACCCATGGGAAACAGGGCTCGCCACCCTCACGTTGAGAAGGGAGACTGGGCCCCAGGTGTGTTAGACCCCCAGGTCATGCAGGCTGCCCACTGACCCCACACCTGCCTCTGTTTTTGCCTGAGCCCCACCTCAGTCTCAAGTCAAGGGGCAAAAGCATGTCCTGGGGGCGGGTGATGCGGCCCAAGCTCTGTCCTCAGGTGCCCTGGGATGGGGCAGAGGAGGGCGACAGGAGGAAAACCGGCTGCTGGCGGAGAGGGGGAGCCGCGAGCTTGCCCTAGAGTGTGGTTGCCGTGGCAACCCTCTGTGCTCGAGTGGGTGGGAGTCTGAATATCTGGAGGTGGGGGACACCACCAGCAGGATTCCGGGCCCCTGAGAACAAGTCTCCTTCCTCTTGCTCCCTCCTCAGCAGCCTGAGTCCTCCCCAAACCCAGCAGCCAGAGAGCCCAGCTCCATGGGCCCGCCTCCTCCAGGGAACCCTCAGGCGTGGCCGAATGGGTAAGCGGCAGGCCTGGGCTAAGGCCAGGGACTTGGCTCCTGGGTCTGAACCTGCTGTGTGCTATTTGCTCTCAGGCCAGACTCCTGGCCTCTCTGAGCCCATCTCCCCATCCCAACTCTAGGACTGACAGACTGCCGTCACAGAGGTGGAGCAAGTGCCAGAGAGTGTCCAGCACATAACCTCCTTCAGGAAGGGGGCTGTGGGCTCTGGGGGTGGGGTCAGGCCAGGGTCCCCACTGAACCCTTAGCTCCACCCCTTCATCTTCCAACATCTCAGCAGAAAGCAGCCCGAGTCCTCCGAGGTGCTCAAGAACCTCTCCTCCTCCCATCCCCGCAGCGGCTCCTTCGTCTCCTCCTTCGGCATCTGCTCACTGTCTCCTCAGGCCTTGGTCCCCTCCCTGGTCCAGCCCTGCCGCCTCCTCCCTTTTCTCCGGCTCTCCACCCTCGCAGCCCAGCCTATTCCCCCTACAGCTGCCAGAGGGCGCCGGTGAGCACCTGAGTCCCCACACTGTCCCATTCTGGCTCAGAACCCTCCACGGCTCCCACCACACTAGGAGCAAAGGTCAAAGCCCTTCTTCGGCCCACAAGGCCCTGTGCACTCAGCCCCATCCCGTCCTTACCCTCACCTCCTTCCACCTTTTCCTCCTCACTCACTAACACCAGGCAAGTATCCTCTCAGGGCCTTTGCACAGGCTGTTCCCTCCTCCCCAGACCTGCAAAGCTCCTCCCTTGCCTTCTTCAAGTCTTTACACAGATGCTGCCAGCTCTGGGAGGTCCTGCTAGCCCCAACATTCTTGCATCCTGCTTTCCCCGGCACTCATCCCTATCATGCCTGCCATGCTGCTGCTGCTGCTGCTAAGTCGCTTCAGTCGTGTCCGACTCTATGCGACCCCACAGACTGGACTATGCAGCCCACCAGGCTCCCCCGTCCCTGAGATTCTCCAGGCAAGAACACTGGAGTGGGTTGCCATTTCCTTCTCCAATACATCAAAGTGAAAAGTGAAAGTGAAGTTGCTCAGTCGTGTCCAACTCTTAACGACCCCATGGACTGCAGCGCACCAGGCTCCTCCGTCCATGAGATTTTCCAGGCAAGAGTACTGGAGTGGGGTGCCATTGCCTTCTCCATGCGTTTTACTTATTTGCTTATTATCTCTCTCCCACTAGATGTCGGCGCCACAGGGTGGGGTTTGTCTGCCTATAAATTTTAAAAGGTCACTCTGGCAGCCAAGTGGCAGGGGTGGGACCATTCAAAGCCTCCCCTTCTCCACGGATGCCTCCTCCCTGGTCTCCTCCACATCTATCTGCCACTCCCACCCCTTCTGATCTCTATCCTGCACCCAGAGTGCTCTTGGCAAAATGAAAACTCCACATCACTGCCTGCCTACAACCCTCCATGGCTCCCTATTGCCTCAGAGGCTGCGACTTGGTATTTCAGGCCTGGATTTCCTGCTTTTTTCATCACCTTCTCTGCTCCGGCCTATTCTTTCCTCACCCCCCACATCTCTCACCCACATACCCAGAAGACTCCTGCCCTCTGTGCCCTCTTCCTCCAAAAGGCTCTGTCCCCCAGGACTGCATTGGAACCCACACTAGCAGTACACTGGGCCTCCACATTTTGCTCCCCTCACTGGACTTGGGCTCTGCGGTTGAAAGTCTATCTATCCCATCAGGGAACATTCCATCGTGGGTTGGCCTGGTTCTCTGTTGCATGCCCAGTTCTGGTGAGGAGAGCGTTCTTGTTAATTCGTTTAATGAACAACGATGAAACAGACCCTTGGAAGAGGTCGTCCATTCAGGGGGTAGTTACCTAGTTCCCACCTGGTCACAAGTACTTTGGAGGAAAATAGACTCGAGGCAGAGAAAGAATGGGGGTGGGGTGGGGAATATGTGTCAATGCAAACATAGATGGGGTGGTCAGGGAACGCCTGGCTAAGTAGGTAACAATTTAGCAAAGGTCACAAGGAGGTGAGCCACCGAGGTACTGGAGAAAGAGTATCCAGGCCATGGGAAGAACACACACAAAAGCCCTGAGGTAGGTAGGAATGTGCTAGAGCGTGGCTCTGGTTCAGAGAGAAAGGGGAGAGTGGGAAGGGGTGAGGGCAGGTGTAGAGGGCAGAGCGAGCAGGGCCTGCGGGAGTGAGCCGGGAGCAGTGGAGCTTCTTTTTTTTAATATTTATTTATTTGGCTAGGCCAGGTCTTAGTTGCGGCACGTGGGATCTTTAGTTGAGAATATGAACGTTGAGTTGTGGCATATGGGGTCTAGTTCCCTGATGAGGGATTCAACCCAGGCCTCCAGCATTGGGAGTGTAGAGTTCTAGCCACTGGACCACCAGGGAAGGCCCACCCTGAGACTGAGTGGGGACAAGATGTGCCCTGACTCGGGCGAGGGGAGATGAGACTCTACGTGTGGGGGGTGATGATGAGAGCGGAAGGTGCTCCCTGGCCCCACCCTCTTCGTTTCTCTAGGTCCACCCTGCTGTCTGAACCAGAAGCCTGCAGTTTCCCCGTCCCCCTCCTTTCCTTCTGCCTTCCAATTGGTCACCCACTGAATCATGTCAACTCTGTCTCGAAAGCCCCGCACGGGTCCCTCTCTAAGGTCTCAAGGCCCCCGCCCAAGCCTTCATGTTGACAGCTGTGGTGGCCTCCGACCCACACTGGCCTCGCCCCCACCTCCCCCCTGGCCTGGGCTCCCTTCCCGCCTGCCCTCCACAGTTCCCGCCTATGAAGCAGCCAGAAGGAGCGCATACTAAACATTCTAACCCTGTTTCATGGCCTTGACCCCTTCCCAGGCCTCCTCAGCCCTGTGCACAAGTAGAAACACAAATCCAAAGCAGTCCTTCGGGCCCCAGGACCCGCGTCCTGTCTCCCTGCCTGGCCAGGGAATGTCTCTCCTTTCCCGTCTGAGCTGCCCACTTCTTTCTGACCTCAGGGCGGGTCCCTTCCTTTCACTAACTCTCCCTGACTCCCCTCCACTTTACCCCTCCTTCCCTTCCAGGCCTCGGCTGGGAAGCCCTCTCCGCCAGGAAGCTCTCCCTTACAGGCCATCCGGCCACCTCTTCGATGCTCCTCTCCACAGCAGGTTGGAACCACAGGCAGCCCGAGACCCATTTCCACCCCAAGGTGCTCCCTGACCGATCACACGCCTCACATACACTCCAGGTCCTGTAGCTGCTATCTAGTCACTCAGCTGTGCCTAAGTCTTTGCAACCCCATGGACTGTAGCCCGCCAGGCTCCTCTGTTCCTGGAATTCTTCAGGCCAGAATCCTGGACTGGGTTGTCATGCCCTCCTGCAGGGCATCTTCCCAGCCTGGGGATCAAACCCTGGTCCCCTGCATTGCAGGCGGATTCTTCACTGCTGAGCCACCTGGGAACCCCCCAGGTACTGCAGAGCAGTGCTGAAAATGGTCACGGGAGCCAGGGCCTCTGGCAGAAGACATGGAAGAAAGCTCTGGGGCCCTCTGCTACCACCAAGCTGGCAGTAAAGGGGCAGAGACCAGAGGGTGGGGGAGATGGTGCTCAGCGGGGCAACAGGGAAGAGGCCCCAGGTCTCAGGGTCCTAGGTTTAAATCCCAGCTGTGCCCACTTTAGGCTGTGTGACGATGCAACTCCCCCTGCCCCCACCACGGTCCCTCCTCTGCCTTCTGTCTCTTCCCTGGGGAAATGGGACGAAAGTCTCACAATGGTGGTTGTGGGGCTTAGAAATAATATTCAGCGATTCTACATGACTCTTTATCTTATTTATTTGCCACACCTGCATAGCCTGTGAGACCGTAGTTTCCCCGACCAGGGATCGAATCTGGGAACAAGGCAGTGGAAGCCTGAATCTTAACCACTGGACCACAAGGGAAGTACCCACACGTCTCTTTTAGGGCACCAACTGTGTGTGAGGCACTGACCGAGGTGTGGAGAGACAGCTGTGAATGAGCCAGACATAAAGAACACTAAAAAAAGTCAGTCCTGTGATGTACTAGTGGTTGGTATGTGTGTGTGTGTGTGTGTGTGTGTGTGTTGGGCAATGTTAAATACAGTGATGGAGAAAGGCCAGACATGTCATAAAGCTCTGGGAAGGTGAGGAAGAAGCCACAGAGGTGCCCAGGGAGGAGAAGAGCATTCCAGGGAGCAAGCACAGCTTGTGCAAAGGCCCTGGGGCTGTTCGGCGGAGGCAGGGGCTGTGTGTTTGACAACCAGTGAGAGAGTGGGCACAGGGGAACAGCAGGGGGTGTGGGCAGGGAGGTGAAAGGGACAAACACCACCAGACTTGCCCCTCTGCTGATGAGGGTGCATTCAAGGGCACCCTGACCTCGTCACCAGGGGCAAAAAAGGGTGGGTGGGTCTGCCAGGGTGGGAGTTGACTACCTATGGACTGGGCACTGCCCCCAGCCAATAAGCTTGGCCGCTTTCAAAGGATTAAGAAGAAGAGGCGGAGGAAGTTTATGCAACAGAGCTGCTAACCCCGCCAATGTCTCCAACACTTGTTGTCTGGGTCTTCACAGAGGGAATCTGCAGACCCTCGATCTAGAGCAGTGGTACTCACCTGGGAGGGCCCATGATTTTGCCCCACCTGCCCCAGGCTGTTTGGCAAAATCTGGAGGCCTTTTTAGGTGTCATAACTCAGGGGTGGGGGGATTGCTCCTGGTATCTAGAGCATGGAGGCAAAGGATGCTGAAAAGTTCAGGCCTCCTCCCAAAAAATGAACAACACAGCCCCAATGTCAGGAACGCCATGGCTGGGAGACCCTGCCCTGGGCCCCTTGCCTGTCTGTCTCACCTCCCTGACACCAGATAGGAGCACCCACCTGGCTTCCTGGTCTGCCTGGTATTTTTAGCCTCGGAGGGAAGAGCCCTGGCTATTTTTAGTTTTGGGGAGAGGGGGAACAAGGGTATTTTTAGCCTGAGCATCTAATTATTGCAATTTTTATCTTCCCCAAATTTTGGATTTGGGGGAGGATGGTGTGGGAGGGGGTGGTGCAGTAGTAAAGAACCTGGCTGCCTGTGCAGGAGACGCAAGAGACGTGGGTTCGATTCCTGGGTCGGGAAGATCCCCTGGAGGAGGGCCTGACAACCCTCTCCAGTATCCCTGCCTGGAAAATCCCATGGACAGAGGAGCCTGGCGGGCTACAGTCCATGGTCGCAAAGAGTCAGATGTGACTGAGCGCTGAGCTGAGCTGAGGTGGGGGGCGGGGGAGCTTTTGCTTGGCTGATTTCCTAGGATCTGAAACAAGGGTAGAGTGGGGTCCCATCATCCTATGAGAGTCTGAGTCAGTGTCCCCCTGGATCAAAGCTGCTCAGGCCTTGACCATGACATTCCTATCCCCAGCAAAGGCGGGGGCCCCCACGTGACCCTCTGGGCTCTAAACCCTATATGCACACTACCCCACGCCTGCCCACAGGGACACCCTCACACACTGGAGCACCCATGAGGCCCTCTCAGGGAGCTGCCTCACAAGAGTGTGCATGGGACAGGTGCCGAGCTGGCCTGGTCTGGCCCCTGGTGGGTAGCCCTGGCTCCCCTAAGAGGACCAGGGTCCACAGGGACCCCTCAATGTGCAAAGCCAGGGAGAGGGAGTCCCTTGGGGTCTCCGTCCTTTGAGAGGCTCCCCCCGCCTCCATTCACTCAGCTAAGAGTTCTCAAGCGCCTACTGTGGGCCCGGCCTGAGTCTAGGCACCTGGCGTCCAAAAGCAAACCAGGGAACAAATTCCCCAAGAGCTCGGGTCCTGATCGGGGAAGACATACAATAAACAAACAGGTACCATAAATCAGTAAATTACAGAATGTGCGCAAAGTCATCCTTGCTAGGGAAAGTCAGAAGGCAGGTGGGAGGCTGAAATTTTAAACAGGCTACATGGGGTAGATAAAGGTTACTGAGGAGGGGACAACCCTCATCCCTGGGTGAGGGAGCAAAAGCTTTGCACGTGTCAGGGGGAGGGGCCCGGGCGAAGGAGCCGCCAGTGCAAAGGGCCTGTGGTCGAACTGCGTGCTTAGGAGCAGTGAGGAGAGAGGGGGCGAGGTGGAAGGGGTGACAGGGAAGATCATGAAGGTCTGGACTCTGGGACACCCCATGCTTGGGGTGCCAAGATGAAGGGGCTGCCCCACCCCAGCTGGAGCTCTGGCCGCTCTGGAGGGGAGATATATGCCTTCTTCCCAACTCCTATGATAGGAGCCCCTTGACTGAAATTGCTCGTGTCACTAGACTGTGAGCTCCCTGAGGACAGGACTGGGGTACTGTCCCCCTGGCGTCCCCAGCACAGCGCTGAGTGGAAAAGACACTTGGCAAATATTCACAGGTTTCATGAAGAGGTCTGCTCAGCCTTGCTCCCAGGAGCCACACGTGCACACACAGCAGGTGCACACAAGACGCAGACAGCTCCTGACACGTGGAAACACACACACATCCCCTCTGCAAAACTCACAGACACTAGCACCCAGGAGAACCTTATGAACACAGGACCAGCCTGTCGGACACGTGGCCACACACAGGCTCGTCCAGGTTACCATCCTAATCACAGCACACGTACCCACAGGTCACAGCAGCCTGGATTCTCAGGGCGGTGGGACCCGCTCCCAGGCCTCTGTTCTGCAGCCCCCCTGCCACCTGGGACCCCGCTTCCTCTTTCATCAGGGTGGCTGAGCCCAGGGCTGGGAGGGGCACTGGTGCAGTCAGGTACCTGGGGAACCCCCATCTCAGGAGCATCACCCCCCTCCTCACCTCCCTGGAGGGTCTGGAAGAGGGGAACTGTCTGGCGTCTGGAAATTGAATCCTCGAGAGGAGCCCACACAGAAACCAGAGCCTTCTGTGTGTCCTTGGTCACACGTCTGGGTCTGGCTGGAGAGGTAGGAGGGGGCAGTGACTGACAACTTCAGCTCCCTGTGGCCAGCAGGGGCTGGGACGGGGACAGCAGGCAGGGGGAACTGCTCCTCCTGTTCTCCATCGGGGCATCCCCTCTGGGGCCAGGCAGCACAGCCTCCTGGGGTTGGCACCCCCACCCCCTGATGCCCAGGCTGGGGCTGAAGCACCATGCTCTCTCCTGTCAGCCCCCCACATGGCGGTGGTGCCCAAGCCAGGACCAGACTGCTTGAATGCAGACAGACTCCAGAGGGGCCAGGGCCCCCGGAGCTCCTCCCCTATGGCCCGCCTCCCAGGAGAAGGGGCTCCCCAGGGCAGGCTGGGAATAAAACCAGGCTTCGAGTCTCCTGCCTTCCACCTCCTCCCTGCAGGCCTCACGGCACCCAGGTGCGGCTGGTCCCCAGCTCCCTGCCCTCCCTCAACCCTGGGCATCCTCTCCACGCCCAAGGGCAGCAATCAGCATGGATCAGCCAGCTCCCCAGGAGAGGGGGTTGGAGTGGGCACCCCATGCAGAGCAGGAGTGACAAACGTGGGGTGAGTTGAGGCCCCAAGGGAGTTCCCTGAGGGAGAGGAGGAAGAAGGTGGCAATGCCAGTGGGAAGGCCAGGCACTCACATGTGAGCACACACATATGTGGCTTGGTGCATGGGGGCCCTTGCTGCCAGCCAGGGATCGAATTAGTTCCCTTTTCCGCTTTCCAGATGATTTTTCATCTCTGTAATTAATGGGCAAGTCAGTTCTGAACAGCATGGCAGGCAAATTACTAGTTAGGAAAATCACGGATAATTTTCTCGATATGATAATGAAGGTTGTATTCCTTCTCTTATTCTCCCTGTTTTCATCCTACTTTTAAGTAATAAAATCGGCATTAGAATTTGGGGGTGGGGGAATGGGGAGGAAGGAGAAGTCACCTGCCCCCACAGCTGGGGCCTGACCCATCAGCGGGGAGTGCTCAGTCCCTGGCCATCAGGCAGATGGAGAGAATGAGAGACAGGGACCCTCAGTGGGACACCCTGATGACCCATTCAGGGTGCCAGGCCTAGGAGACCAGGTGGAGGGCGGGCAGCTCCCAGGCTGTTAGGCCCGGGGGTGAAGGAGTTGGGGTCTGGGGTCAGGTTACAGGTTCCCGCCCGGCCTTTGGGTGCTTGGAGAGGGGAGCAGGGATCACCCGCCTCTCCCCAAGCAGAATTGAGATCCACCAGCCCTGAGCAGACATCTACTCTCATGTGTCCCCCATATCTGTCCCTCAGACTGTCCAAACCCCTCTCATCGGTGACTCCTGTAGCAGCGAAGAGAACAGGGCAAGCCGAGAGAGGGAGAGAGAAGCAGAGAAAGAGAGAGAGGCGGAAAGGCAACCAGCCATCTTGGCAGCCATCTTGAACCCCTCCCCCTGCTCCCCCAGCTCACCACATGTTTGGATGTGGGCAGAGGAACCCAGGCCCCGGGTACTGCAGGAACCAGGAGGAAAGGGGGCCCTGTCTCAAGGCTGCCATGGAGGGACACCCACTCAGCTGCCATGACTGTGTGCGCGCGGGGGGCGGGGGAGGGGGGGGGTGGAGAGGCAGGGGAGGGAGGAGCGGAGCGCGAGGAAGGTCCAGTGAGGGGCCGGGCAGCGATGGGGCTGGGTGCTGACCGAGCCTGGAAGGTTAGGGCCAGGGATGTGTATGAGGGCTGTGTGCAGGCGGGGGGCGGTGTGCCTGTGGGGCCACTTTGGCCACGGCGGGAGCACACACACAGCGCTGCCCAGGCTCTTCTGGCACGGACTCCCGTCCCAGGCAGATAGAAAGATGACAATTGAAACCCCAAGCTCTACTCGGCGAACACCTGGGAGAGTGGGAGGGCTGGACCTCAAAGCCCGAATCCGGATGGATGAAACCCAACAGCTTCCCAGGCTTAACGCGGTACCGCGGAGGGAAGATGCTGTCGACGGCTACAGCCGACCAGACACCCAGACAGACCCCTCCCCATCCCCCGCGCCTCTGCCTCCCAGAGAAAAACAACCCCCAGCCCGGCTTCGTGGGGTGCCAGCCCCCGACACGGCTCCTCCGGGGGCTGGGGCCGGCGCGCGGCGCGCACACGCACCCTCTCCGCTCACACCCAGACACCTACACAAACAGGGCGCCAAGCACCCGCGCGCACACGCACCGGGGACACGCAGGCACTGCCGCGCCGCTTCCCCACAAAGGCTGGCGCGCGCGCGGGCACACGCAGCCACGCGCGGGCACACTCGCGGTCCCCTCCCCCCACGGGCACCCCGCGGCCGCGCATCCGCACCCCCGACAGTCTACGGGGGCTGCCCCTCCCGGCCCCCTCACCGGTGGGGTGAGGTGCAGGCCGCCCTCCATCCCCCTCGCGCTCAGGTGCTGTGACCCGCGGTTCCAGCATCCCCTCCCCCTTCCTGGCCCGGACAGGCCCGGGCTCCCATCCTCCCTACCTCGGCCCCCACACCTGGCCCAGGTACGGCGTCTCCCTCGCCCGGGGTCCTCAGACACTCACCTGTCCAGCGCCGCTCCGGGGTCGGCCTTGCGCGTCTCTCCTGCGGCTCCGCGAACCCAGGACCCCTGCCCGGCACATCTCCCGGAACCGGGACAGGGGGGAAATCGGGCGAGGGGTGGCGGGGCCCAGAACCGCTGTCACCAACCAAAAATTAAAAAAAAAAAAAAGAAGAAGAAGCGGATTACACAGCTCCAAAGGCGGCCCCCTCGCGGCGGCAGAGACTCGGGGCTGGGGGCGAGCGTCCGCGCCCCTCCCGGGGAGGGAGGCGGCGGAGGCGGCGGGGCGGGGGCGGTGTCAGAGCTCCGGGGGCTGGGGCGAGGCGGAGCCCCCCGAGGCGGCGCCAACAGCTGCCCGCATCTTCCCCGCAGCTCCGCGGCCCCGACGGAGGCGGCACGTGTGCGCCCAGGCGACTTCCCAGCCCCCTCCGACGGCGGCAGCCGAGGGGTTAACCGAGCAGCTAGGGAGCCCCTGCAGCCCCCCGCCGCCCGGCGGCGCCGCTCCGGGGCCCACGCGGCCCCATTCGCCGGGGCCTCCTCAGCAGACGGCGGGGCGGGGGCGCCGCAGAGCCGACAACTCCCGCGCCGACGGGTCGGGCTCCCCGCAGTGGCCACGGGGGGCTCGGGTAGGGGGCGGGCGGCGCGGAGCTTGTTGGGGGGGGGTCGCGGTTGTAGGCGGGCGCGGCGGCGTCGCGCCCCCGGGGTGGCCGGATGGGGGGGGCGCCGGGCCGGGCCCGTGGGCACCGCAGGACGCGCGGACCGAGCGGGCGCCGGGCACCAGCAATGACAAGCCGCCTGCTCGCCCCTCTCCCCGGCGCACCCGCTCCGGGAGGGGGGCGGCGGGCACGCGCAAAACCCGGCCCGGAGCCGCCGCCCGGGACCGGCCGCCGCAACCTGCCCAAGCGCACCGGAGGCCGGTCCGAAAACCCGGAATGGACTTTCCTCCCCTTCGCCCCGCTCTTGTCCCTATGGAAAAACCGGGAGAGGGAAGGAGTTGTGCTGGATCCCGGCTTTGGAACGGGAAGTGGGGGAGGGGAGACAGGCTCGAGGAAGACCCGGAACGGATTTTGCAGGTAGTGGAGTAAAGGCGCTTTGCCCGGTGAGGGGAGAAATGGGAGCGATCTGGAAGGGGTCTGCAAAACCCGGGTTGGATTAGACAGAGATGGGAGGAACGAAGGCAGCTGCGACAGGGCCAAATGCACCCCGGGCACGCAAATTTCGGGCCGGATTCTTCCTCGGGAGACGGAGTAATGCGTCATGCCTAATGCAGTGGGAATAAGCAAGACCTGGCCTAGAGCTCCCAGACCTGGGCTCGCAGGGGTCTCCGGGAAGGGGCTATTTAGTGGCTGAGGCGGCGTGGGCTGCCCTCGTCTTCCTGGCAGCGACGTGCAAGAAGGAGGGGCAAAAGGAGGGCTGGACTCGGGCACGAAAGGATCTGGAGCGCTGGCTGCACCGAAGCAGGCAGGTAAAATCGGTTTCAGGATCCAGGGGCGATGCGAAGGGAATGCAATGAGGAGGCCGCTACCCTGGGAGACCAGACCTACAATATAAGGCAAGGGAAGACCGCAAAGCCAGGACTGGAGTATGCGGGATGGGACAAGACCCTAGCTAAAGATCTGTGGCAACTGGTCAAGGCCTGGGAACTGACCAGGTCGCAGGAGCGGAGAGGGTGGGTATTTGGGGGAGGTTAGTATCTATAAACGCCTCAAAGGTCTTGCTTTGGGTGGGGGTGGGGGGGCCGAGAGAAAAAATTGCATTTTAGGTTTTCGGCAAGTGCAAAAACTCGGTATGGATTTCCGCAGCCCAGCAATTATACTGCAGCTGGTGGACTTGAAGTAGGACAAGGAACCAGCGGGTTCCTAGGCATCTGGCCGAGTGAGGCCTGGGGCTGGCTTCATGCTGCAGCTGCAGAAGGGAGCCCCGCACCCCATCTCCCTGGTTGGGGAAGGCAGTCCGACTTGGCGTGGATTCCCAGAGCCAGAGCTGTGACTGCCAAGACCCACAGTGGGGGCTATAAAACCGGGCCCCAGGCCAAAAATAGGCACTTTGGCAGAATAGACAGATCAGTGCAGGGTGGGGGCTGAGGAAAAACTAGAGGGCGGCGGGTACTAGAAGGTCCTGAGAGGTAAGATCCGGTGAGGATCTCGGGAGAGCGGACCTGGAAGCCTGGCGTTTTATGAAGGATGGGTGCAAGGGGAAGACTGATGGATGGGAAGGAGCAAATCCCTGGTTTGGATCCTTAGGGAAGGGAATCATCCAGTGGAGGTCTAATTAGCACACGGGCCAGAGCATACAAAGTCGGGGCTGAATCTCAGGTAGACACAGAGCAGGCAATAGTGGGGAGAGTGGGGCAGACAAGTCCGGACCTGGATTATAGAGGAAGGGGATGTGCTGAGGACGAGGAAGATGGCAAACCCTGGTCTCTGTCTCCAGGGAAGAGAATGCATTGCCATTCCAACTTGGCTCTGCAGAATGGGTGAGGAATTGAGAAACAGCGTGGAAGTAGCAATGGAAAGGGTTGGGGTGACAAATAGACAAAACTTGGGGCAGGCTTAGAGGGGAGCTATAAAAATCTAAGAAACCCTAAAAGGAACATCTGCAAGTGAATAAACCCGTCCTCTAAAAATCCCTTCCCAGAAGCTTGAATTTAGGGAAAAGCAGAGACTCCCCAGGTGGTACAGAGGTAAAGAATCCACCTGCCAGTGCAGGAGATGCTAGAGATGTGAGTTGGACCCCTGGCTCGGGAAGATACCCTGGAGAAGGGAATGACAACCCACTCCAGTATTCTTGCCTGGAAAATTCCACGGACACAGTCTACAGTCCATGGGGTTGCAAAGAGTCGAACAGGACTGAGTGACTGAGCACGCACAGAGACGCCAGACTTCCAGGCTGACCGGGTAACCGGGGTTTACCTCTATGGCACCCACCACCCTCCACCTGCTTCTGTGGGCAACCATCATTTCAGGACTGGGCAGGGATTCTCATAGCCTGGAACTGGGGCCAAATCCAGCCCTAGACTTCAGGGGTGGAGACAGTAGGCGGGCTAACTTCATTCCTCCTTCACACCCAGGGTTCCGTGGCTGTAGACCTTGGGCCTTAAATACGGATGGTCAGGCCCATCGGCTGGATCTAAGGGACCAAATATGTATGAAGTGGAGGTTTGTGGCTGCGGAGGGGGTTCTATCCATCTATGGTTGGTGCAGTACCAGGATGGGAGAATGGGGGAGGTTCGGCTTCTCCACACGTCAGTTTCCCACTTTGAAATATCTCCGCAGCACCTGGTAGGATCCATGAAAGGCTTTGGCGGTACCGCAGGGGGCAACCAGGAACCCTCCCCCCACATCCACACAGCCAGCTTTCTATAAACCTGGAAGGATTGAAAGGGGGAAGAACGTGCAGCTCAAGGAAGGCTGAGCATCTCCAGAGCCCCCTGGCTCCTAGTCCTCCCACCACCCTGCCGTCCAGCCCTGAGTAGCCCACCCACCTGCTCTATGGAGGGACCCTCGGAACCAATGAATGTGCCTGGGGGACGGTACTAACTTGCGTTCTTCAGTTGCTGCGAGAAGCGGTGTCTTTAATTTATACGAGGGAAAGGAGTGCCATGCTTTAAGGAACCCCCGGCTCAGTTTGGAAAAATCCTGGCTAGGACTCCCTTCCCCCAAACCCTCCTCTTTTTTCCCCAAAGCCCGTGGTCAGCAGAGCGCCCCGTGTTGTGGCCGGGATCGGTTTCACTAGCCTCCATTCTATCGCGGTTTTTAGGCCTCGCGGGCGAGGGGCTCAAGAGGAGAAGGATGAGTAGAGGCTGGGGGCGCAAAAGAGCCCCAGCGCTTCTCCCCGAAGACCCCCGGCTGCGCAGCCGCAGTGGATGCCGCGCCAGCAGCCGGGCTCCTGAAACTAACGCGTCCGCGCGCGCGCAGTCTCGCCCCAGCTCCCGGCGCCCAGCACCGCGCGTGTCCGTACCCGCGCCCAGGACGCCCTACTCCCAAGGCGCTTCTCTCTTTGCGCATCCTACCTATGCCTCGGATTCTCACGCTCAGCGTGACCCGCGTCTTGGATACCCAACGTCCTGTCCATCCGGCGCCTGGACATCCACTTTTCTCTTTACCCTATGCCAGAAAACCCTCACACCCAGGTGGCCCGCGCCTAGGACACCCCACGTACGGATCCCCCGGCGTCTTGGAGACCCTACATTCTGTGCATCTAGCATTTGGCGCACCCTGACCTCAGACGTGGATAGCTCTACTCACCTGTGCCCTCTGCCCTCCTCCTGTGTCCACGTGTGTTGAGCTCCAGTGCTGACCGACCTGGGTGCTGGTTTCCTCCACCTTCCTCTGTCCCCGATCTTCTGAGTCCTCTACCTCAGGGCTGGCGCCCTCAGTCGTGGGTGTCCTGTTTCTTCGTATTCCTTAGGTCCGTGTGCCGGAGGTGCGAGAACCCATGCGAGGGCGGCGCAGGGGTTGGGGTTGGTAATGAAACACGTTCCTGGTCTCAGGAAAAATGCTCAGCCCTCCACTGCCCACCAGGCACCCCCAGCACAGATACACCTAGAGCCCACTCGGCCAGCATTTTTGACCCTGAGGGGCTTCTCATTCAGTGTATTAATTCCTTCCATGTATTCCTCAAACACGGAGGACCCCTTACAGCATTTAGTGGCTGGGGGCCAGATGTTGAGAATGCCCTAGTGTCTTGCCAGTAAGACTGGAGTTCCTCTCTGGGGCATCCCTGTTCAGTGGGTAAGGCAGGCACAGAAAGCATGATGGAAATAGCCCTGGAAAGTAAGCAGGGTGCTAAGGGGAGTGGATGGTGAACTGTCCAAGCCTTGAAGAGTGGGTGGGGTGGAGTTCTGTGTGCCCCTGCCTCTCCTGGAGGCTTCCTATACCCCCACCTTGGGCACTGCTGGAGCCCCATCCTGTCCTTTATACCTCGGCTCAAGTGAAAAGGCAGGTAAAGGGGTCTCAGAATTGAGCTGGGAGGATATTGTGTGGGTGGGGATTAATTCCAACTGCTGTCATTGGCAGGGGCAAGGCAATGCATTCAGTTAACAAGCATGTGTTGAGCACCTACTGTGCACCTGGCATTGTGCTAGCTGCTGGGAACACAGCAGTGAATAAGGCAGACAAGCTTCTCTGTTCTTGGGGCTGACATTCCAATCAGAAAGACAGATGAGAAATCAGACAATTAAAAGGTACAGGATGTTAGAGGATGATCAGTGCTATGGAAGAAAATTAAGGAAGACAGAACATGGTGACCGGAGAAGGCAATGGCACCCCACTCCAATACTCTTGCCTGGACAATCCCATGGACGGAGGAGCCTGGTGGGCTGCAGTCCATGGGGTCGCTAAGAGTCGGACAGGACTGAGCAACTTCACTTTCACTTTTCACTTTCCTGCATTGGAGAAGGAAATGGCAACCCACTCCAGTGTTCTTGCCTGGAGAATCCCAGGGACGGGGGAGCCTGGTGGGCTGCCGTCTATGGGGTCGCACAGAGTGGGACACGACTGAAGCGACTTAGCAGCAGCAGCAGCAGCAGAACATGGTGATGGCTGCAGTTTTAGATAGAGGAGGTCAGGGAAGAGCTCACTAAGAAGGTGGTATTTGGATAAAGACTTAAAAGGAGTCCTGGGGAGATCGGCGGTGGGGGGGAGGGGGTTCCAGGCAGAGAGAACAGCCAGCGTAAAGGTCCTGAGGTGGAAACATGCTGGGTGTTCAAAGGATCAATGAGCGGGCCTGTGTGGCTGGAGGGAGGGGGTGAGGGCAAAAAGAGAGGAAGGTGAGGGTAGGGAGGTAATGGGCTAGACCATCCTGGCCTGATGTGCTTCGGGGAGAATTGGTTTTTAATCGGAGTCACCTGGGAGCAATGGAAGGTTCTAGGCAGAGGAGGGTTTTCCCCTGACTTATATGTTCACAGGAACCTTCTGGCCCTGGTAAGATTTGAGAAGGAGCCAGGAGACTGGGGAGATGGATTCCACAGTCAATCCAGCTGAGAGGTGATGGAGGCCTGGAACAGGGTGCTGGGGAGAAAGGGCCAGATTTGAGGCACAGCCTAGGGACAGAGCCAATAGGACACGTTAGTCTTTGAATCCCCCTTCCCCAGCAGAACTTCTCAAATGTCACCTCTGGATCACAGTGCGGACGCTGCACCTTCCTCACTCCCAAGAAACAAGAGTCCAGGAAGCCACCCAGGTCCAGTCTGAGCAACAGCTGGCAGGCAGCAATGGTGGTCCATTCCCGGTAAGGCACCAACTGGGAGGGGAGGCCAGTTGGGTTGCACTTCCCACCCCGACCGCTAGGGGCCGCTGCCCCGCTGCTCTGCGGCCGCCAGGTGAGGAGGAGGCCCCGCCTCTTCCCCAGCAGGTGCTCTGGTTGGTCGAGAGGGCAGGGGACTGGAGTAAAGAGAGCAGGGCTGGGGGAGGAGTTGGGGGAACGAAATGGGGGTGAAGGGAGAGAGCTGAGCGAGTCCCACGTAGAGGATGCTGAAAGAGGTGAGGTTGGAGGAGGCAGGTGAGGAGCCAGAGATGGTTGACTGAGTGCTTGCGAGAAAGCAGGGGAGAGGAGGGGGAGTTGAGGTGTCTGGAGGAGAGAGGAGTTGGGGAGGGGGGGAAACTGAGGGTATAGAGCAAAGTTAAGGGAAGGAAGACGGGTGAGCAGGTGAGGAGTCAGGGATGGCCCTGGAGGTGAGGTGGACGTGACTGGGGGACATTTGGACAGTGCGTGGGGACTGCTGGGATGGTTGAGGGCTGGGCCTGGTCTGTGGGAAATGAGGGACCCCAGAGAAGGCACCTGGCACTTTGCCAGTCGTGGCTGGTACGGACAGTGGGGGCGGGGGGGAGGATAGTTTCTCAGATCTTGACCCCATGCGTCAGACATGGGGGGAAAGCTTCTGAGGAGTGAGGTGTGCAGGCCAGGCTCCACGCAGGAGCCCAGTTTGCTTCTGCAATCTGGCACTGGGGCTCTCCTTCATACCCTGTACCCCCATGGCTGGGATTCACGGTGCATTGAGCTGGGTGGTAAGCAGATGAATGAGACAGAGGCAGTCCCAGTTGGTTGGAAACCAGCAAGATGTCCACGGATGTGTGGGATGGAAGACAGGGTCTGTGGGAGACCAGAGGCCCTCCCCAGCCAGGGGGCTCAGAGAAGGTTGCCCTGGGGAAGTGACTTGTAAGCAGACAGCAAGAATCCATCAGCTGAACATAGAAGACCCTGATGGTCTGGACAGAGAGGAGATTCTGAGGACATTGACAAGAAAAATGCCAGCAGAGACTAGGCTGCAGTAGAGCCATAAAAAGGGGGAAAAAGTGATGCCTGACCTTGCACGGGCCAGGGCCAGGGCCCTCAATGCCAGATGCTGACACGGGAACAAGAAACAGAAATGGGGCAGGGGTGAGGCAGTAAGGAGGGACAGTGACAGCTGTGGGGAGCTGGAGATGCACTCCCTTTTAAGCCAGCAGCCGCTTGCTATTCCTCAGCTTCAGCTGAGAGCTACCACGTGGGAAGCCAGGCTCTTGGAATTGCTGGTACGGATTCTTCAAGAGAAGCTAGAAGTCAGGTGTTTTGTGTAAAATTCCCTGAGCTTTAATTCTCTCAGACTGATCTACTAATTGCTATCAATTGCTGTAACCCAGCAATTCAATTCCCTGGTTTATTCCCAATGGGAATGGGAGTTTCTGCCACCAAAAGACATACATACATACATGGATGTTCACAGCAGCTTCATTCACCATCGCCAGATACTGGCCACTGGCCATGTGACCGTCGACTGGCAAATGGGAAATTAATTGGAGTATATTTGTTTAGAATATATATTGATGGCTCAGACGGTAAAGCGTCTGTCTACAATGTGGGAGACCAGGGTTCCATCCCTGGGTCGGGAAGATCCGCTGGAGAAGGAAATGGCAATCCACTTTAGTACTCTTGCCTGGAAAACCCCATGGACAGAGGAGCCTGGTAGGCTGCAGTCTATGGGGTCGCAAAGAGTCGGACACGACTGAGCAACTTCACTTCACTTTCACTTTGGACTAAATTCAATGGAGTACAATACAGTGATGAAAAAGAACAATGCATGAACACATACACAGCCCTGTGCGTGTTGCCCACAGGACACAAATGGGATGCAATGCATGATGACATTCCTATCACTCAAGGACAGATAGAAGTAATCTGTGGAGCTAGGGAGCCCAGGGCTTCCTAACCATGGACCACGGACATTTGGGGCTGGCTGATTCTTTGCTGCATGGGACCTATCCTGTGCATTGGAGGGTGTGGAAAAAGTATCCCCGTCCTCTCCCCCACCATATGCCAATAGCATTTGCCTAGTTGTGCCCTCCCTTGTTGAGGGGGCACAGTCAGCTTCAGGTGAGGATCACTGGGAAAGTGACATATTTTTTAAAGATTTATTTATTTTATCTGTTGGCTGTGGTGGGTCTTCACTGCTGCTCGTGAGCTTTCTCTAGTTGTGGTGGGAGCAGCAGCTACTCTTTGTTGCCATGTGCGGGCTTCTCACTGCAGAGGCTTCTCCTGTGGTGGAGCATGAGCTCTAGGCATGCAGGCTTCAGCAGCCACGGCGAGTGGGCTCAGTAGTTGCGGCGCACGGGCTTAGTGGCTCCTAAGCATGTGGGATCTTCCCAGCCCAGAGACCGAACCAGTGTCCTTTGCATTGCAAGGCAGATTCTTAACCACTGGACCACCAGGGAAGCCTGGGAAAGTGATCTTTTGAGGTAAGACAATGATTAGAAATTGGCCTTGGAGAGCTCCCAAGGGACTGGAACATTCTCTATCTTGAACTATGGTGATGATCAAGGTGGAGCATATTTTTAAAATACACAGTGCTGTATTTTAGGAAGCATGTGCTTCACGATAAAAGAGTGAACCCTACGACATGGATGACCCTCAAAACATGATGCTGAGTGAGAGAAAGTGATCTTTTGAGGTAAGACAATGATTAGAAATTGGCCTTGGAGAGCTCCCAAGGGACTGGAACATTCTCTATCTTGAACTATGGTGATGATCAAGGTGGAGCATATTTTTAAAATACACAGTGCTGTATTTTAGGAAGCATGTGCTTCACGATAAAAGAGTGAACCCTACGACATGGATGACCCTCAAAACAGATGCTGAGTGAGAGAAGCCAGACACAAAAGGCCACAGGTTACATGACTCCATTTATCCAAAAAGTCCAGAAGAAGCAAATCCAGAGAGACAGAAGGAGATGAGCGGTTGCTGGGGGCAGGGGGTGAAGGGAGTGGGTAAGGAAGAGTGGCTGCTAATGGGTCAGGGGTTTCCTTTGGGGTGATGGGAATGTTCTGGAATTAGTCGTATAACACTATACAATAATACACTTAATTGTTCACTTGAAAATGGTTTATCTTGTGTGAATTTTACCTTAAAAACAAATTATTTTTTAAAAAAGGTTTTTGATGTGGACCATTTTTAAAGTCTTTATTGAATTGGTTACAACTTTGTTTCTGTTTTATGTTTTGGTTTTTTGGCCCCAAGGCATGTGGGATCTTAACTCCCCAACCAGGGATCGAACCCACACCCCCTACATTGGAAGGTGAAGTCTTAACCACTGGACCGCCAAAGAAGTCCCAGAATTTTTTTTTTTTAATAGAGTCAACTCAAACAAGCTGAACAGGACCGGGGCCTGGGCCAGCTTGGCCACTTTGCAATGGAGGGAGGGGATGGTGGGAAAGTGAGGTGATAGACAGCCTCTGTCCAGAGAAAGTGTGAAGCAAAGCGGGAACTGTGGGCCTTCTTGGAAAAGGGAGGGCTGAAGCAAAAAGTATGTCTTGGCTCAGGGGAACGCTCTCTCTTAACCCAACCTGTCAGCCCTGGAAAGAAATCGCAGGCAGGTCAGAGGCTAGCCTGCGAGCTGTTGAAGGGAATACAGAGTTCTGACGGGTAGAAGAGAAATGACAACCATTCAGCCCAGCCTGACGCCACCGAGGGGTGATCAACACCCCCGCAGTGCTTGCAGGGGGGTCGTGGGGATGTTCTCTGAGAGCTGAAAGGGGGCAATGGGGGCTCACAGAGGAGCAGGCTTCCTGAGAGCTTGGCCTACACTGGAAACACAAACCCATGGGGCACACTGGACCTATTGATTCCCTCCCACCCACCCCCTGCTGTGTGGGGGGATGGGAAGGGGAGAACCACCCACTGTGAGCAGCCAGAGACCAGGGGCCAGGGGCCAGGGGATGGGCTTCCAGGATCTTGAGTCTCCACTGGACTTCCCTGGTGGTCCAGTGCCTAAGAGTCCATGCTCCCAATGCAGGGGGCCAGGGTTCACACCCTGCTCAGGGAACTAGATCCCACATGCCACAACTAAAGAGTTCGTATGCCTCAACTAAGACCCAAAGCAGCCAAATAAATAAATAAAAATAAATATTAAAAAAAATTTTGAACGAGTGAAGAGAGAAAGCAAGCTACGGGCTCCAGGAAGCTGGGGGTCCTGGCTGGTAGGGGCCAATGGTGACTCCCACAAAATATGAACACCTGGAACCTGGAGCTGTCACCTTATTTGGAAACAGTGCCCTTGCAGATGTAATTAAGACTCTTTCGATGGATGAGATCATCCTGGATTAGGGTGAGTCCTAAATGCAATGACAAGTGTCCTTAGAAGAGAAGAGAAGGGGTGAAGACAGAGGAGAAGGTGGCCATGTGAAAACAGAGGCAGAGATTGGAGTGATGTGGCCACAAGCCCAGAGCCACCAGAAGCTGAAAGAGGCCAGGAAGGATCCCCCCTTAGAACATTTAGAGGGAGCACCACCCAGCTGACACCTTGATGTCAACTTTGGACTTCAGAACGGTGAGGGAATAAATCCCTTGTTTTAAGTCACCCAGTTTATGGTCCTTTGTTATAGCAGCCTTGCTGCTAAGTCGCTTCAGTCGTGTCCGACTCTGTGCGACCCCATAGATGGCAGCCCACCAGGCTCCCCGGTCCCTGGGATTCTCCAGGCAAGAATACTGGAGTGGGTTGCCATTTCCTTCTCCAGATAGCAGCCCTAGGGAACTATAATAATAGAGGCCCTGATAGTCAATTCTCTGAATATTTACAAAGCCCCTGGAAAGGATCATGGTACAGTGGAGAAAGCAAACACATGAATGGATCACTTCTGTATATATATAAGGGTTTCCCCAACTCAATGGACATAAGTTTGAGCAAACTCCAGGAGACGGTAAAGGACAGGGAAGGCTAAAGGACAGTCCATAGGGTCGCAAAGAGTCGGACACGACTGAGTGACTGAACAATAGGGCTTTGCAGATGGCGCAGTGGTAAAGGATCTGCCTGCCAATGCAGGAGATGCTGGTTCTATCTCTGGGTCAGGAAGACCCCCTGGAGAAGGAAATGGCAACTCAGTCCAGTATTCTTACCTAGAAAATTCCATGGATAAGAGGAGCCTGGTGGGCTCTAGTCCACGGAGTCACAAAGAGATGGACATGACTGACTGAGCACATATGCGTAGATAGATAGATGGATAGATGGGTAAAGGTACAGGGCCATGCCATGAGGCTTTCCGGATCTTACTGCCCTGACCACGGAGTGAATCTGGGCTATGGCAGTAGCCACTGAACTAAATCCTAACCACTGGACTGCCAGCGAATTCCTGGGGTCAGTGTGGAAGGATGGACATCCCGTGGGGTGGAGGACTGCCTAGGAACTCTATAGCAGGGATGACATCACACAGCTGCTGACAACACACGCCACTACTTATCGTGGACAGCAGGTAATACAGACACTTTGAGCAGTCAAGAAGGCGTCTGCATGAGTAATGGCACAGGTGACCTTCACTTCAGTGTCAAGGAGCAATAAGGAGTGGTGACTGTGACACAGAATAATGATAACTGCTAACGTTGATTAGCACTTGCTAAGTTCTTTCCTTGCACAGTATTAACTCATTTATTTTCTCATAACTCTACAGTCAGGTGTTATCCCCATTTACCAGAGAGCTTAACTGAGGCATAGAGGCTGTAGGGCTGGAAACTGATGGTACATTTCAAACTGGGTAATCTGAGCAGAGCTAAATGATGGGACAATATTACACAGCATGGACAGATGTACCACAGGAACCACAAGGAATAACGCCACGCCTTGGACTAGGACAAGTGGGAGCTATTAGCACCCCTAGGTCTGAGGGGCAAGGGGAGTGGGCAGTTGCTATGAACTGGAGACACTACCGGTGGGAGCTCAGACCCCTAGGTCTGAGTGGGCAGTTGCTATGAACTGGAGACACTACAGGCTGTGTGTGGATGGGGGAGACCTGTGACCTCCAACAGGGATGCGAGCGGCCCTCAGAAGCCACAGGGGCTGAACTGGGGAACAAATATCTCCCTCACTTCCTCTCCCCTCACTGGCTGAATCCAACCTGAGCCGGAGGACCCAGGAGCCCGGCAGTGTGGTCCACACAGCCCAGACTCCCGAGACACTAAGCTAGGTGGAGAAGCCAGGAGAATTGTTCTGAGAGAGGAAAGCGGAAGATTCCCTAACAGTGACTCTGCCTGGGTCCAGTTCCCTTGAACTACTCACCATGTGAGAACTGGCAGACCTGCGCTGTCTCCTGGGGGTGGGGTCCAGTCTTACTGAGCACTGCCTCTGAGATTCATAGAGGCTGTGTCTTTTGATGGAAAGCCAGGAATACAGATTTTTATGCAACAATCACCAGGTATTTAAGAGCTGGTACCTTATTACCATTTTACAAACCCTGCATGGGCAAAACAAATCGCAGGTGGGGGCTGGATTGGGCTATGGGTGTCAAGCCCCTGGTTCAGAAGGTGAAAGCGGACCGCGCAGCATACCCAACTGTGGAAACTGGGAGGTTCAGAGAGGCAGCCGCGCAAAGCATCATGGGTGAGATGGGGACCGCGGATCAGCCCGCTGGTTTGACTAGAAAGGGCCTGGGGCCCAGGGCAGGTGCGCAGGTGCGGGACGTTAGGATGAAACTGAATAGGTGTTTTGGGCGTCTAGATTGGGAGGGGCCATTGGAGTCACACTAACAGGTGTCAGCTTTGAAGAAGTGAAGCCACGGATGGCTTTTAAACAGCCGAATGACTCAGTCAGCCTTGTGTCCCTCCACCCCGAGGCTGGCTGTGGATCAGGCTGTCTTTGCGGGTGGAAGGACCGTGGCTCCATAGATGAGCGAAAGAAATGAAAGAGCCCCCTCCTTTGAGTGCGCTTACAGCTTGGCAAGGAGGGCAGATGCGTAAATAATAACCTCAGAACATGATGCGCGGGGGTAATGAGTTAGCCCACGTCTGTGGATATTTGATCAACTGCTGTGTGTTCCGCGCCGGGGATGAAGGGACAGGATGTGCTACTGCCTTCGAAGAAAGGGGCAGTGGATGAGGGAAGAAATAAAGGGAAAGGAAAATTTCAGGTGGTGATAAGAAAATGTAAAACAGCAGAAGGTGATCAGGGGAGGCAGCCCACCAGCCCAGATGGCAGGGCAGGCAGTGGGCAGGGAGACAGGGCATCCTGGGTGGGTCCCCTGGGGCCCAGCAGCCTGGCCGCCTCCTCCCAGAGTTGCCGCCATCACACCTGAGAACAAACCCAGGGCTGACGTGGATTCCTGACTTGGAGCCCGAACAGGCGGAGAGAGGGGAGAAAAAACACCCATCTGTTCCTCCTCTGATGGAACGTGATTCTTCACCCAGTGCTTAAAACCCCGTGCTTCTCCCATTTCCTCTCGGCAGCCACGTGATGTGATATAAATCGCTGAAAATGGGTTTTCCCAGCCGGTTGCCCTGTTGTTTTAATAATGGTTCATTTTCTGCCCTGGGGGAAAAAATATTCCGTGGAGAAATTGGGAGCTGGGGGCTCATTTTGTCTGTGTGTGTGTGTGTGTGTGTTTGTGCGTGCACAGACACGCACACACTTGTGCCTAGCGTCCCCTTATCTCAGAGAAGATTCCAGAATATCATTGAGACACCAAGTCACCTGTCTAGTTGGGTGATTCCCAGCACATCCCCCTCACCTGGACAAAGGAATTCCTTCAGAAACCTGGGCACATTTACTGATCACCTGCTGTATGTGCGCTATACCTGAGCTAGATGCAAGGGTCACAGTGGTCTCCCAGGCCTGGCCTCCCTAGGTCAGCATTCTGGAAGGGGGGAGATTGACATTTAAAAATAATTGTAAATTATTGTGAAAAATTATAATAATTTAAAATAATTGGACTTCTCTGGTGGCACAGTGGATAAGAATCCGCCTGCCAATGCAGGGAATTGGGTTTGATCCCTGGTCCAGGAAGATCCCACATGCAAAGCAACTAAGCCCAAACGCAGCAGCTGTCGAGCCTGTGCTTCCCTGGTGTGGTGGCTCAGACAGTAAAGAATCCGCCTGCAATGCAGGAGACCCAGGTTCGATCCCTGGGTGGGGAGATTCCCTGGAGAAGGGAATGGCAAGCCACTCCAGTATTCTTGCCTGGAGAATCCCATGGACAGAGGAGCCTGGTGGGCTACAGTCTATGGTGTTGCAAAGAGTTGGACACGACTGAGCGACTAACGCCCACACACATACTAGAGCCCGGGAGCCACAACCACTGAAGTTGGCACACCCTAGACCTCATGCTCTGCAACAAGAGAAGCCACCGCAGTGAGAAGCCTGCGCAACTGGAGGGTAGCCCTGGCTTGGCATAACTAGGAAAAGCCGGAGCACAGCAATGAAGACCCAGCACAGCCAAAAATAAATAAAACATAATAATTGTGGAAAACTATGGAATTACAATCATGGAAACCCTTCAGGAGAGAGTCTGTGGTGTGCTGGAGTGGACAGCATCCACTATAGGGACTTTGGGCATCACTACAACCCCATCCATGAAGCAAGAGACCCTTAAGCTGAAACTTGGAGGATAGACAGAGTTGCAAGAGGGAATGCCATCCAGGTCGGGGGAGACCCCTGGGCAAACATCTTAAAGCTTGAAAGAATATGGTGCAGGCTCAGATCCAGGAGAAAAGTCATGGGTCCAGTGTAGGCATAAGTGGGTTACATAAGTGGGTTACGAGGAGTGGTGTGTATCAGTGGACAGAGACTTGGGGACTTTCTCCCTGTTTCTGGGTAGAGAGGGTTTCTCCATGAGATAAAGCCATGACAGTCTTGTGCATATTCAACCTTTAGTCTCAAAACCAGTCCTTGTTTTGCCTATTTGGAAAGAGCAGCTCTGGGAGGCCATGTGGATTGTCAAGGTCACTGCCTCATCTTCCCCATCCCCAACCCTGTTCCTTTCCTCCCTGTAGTGGGTTGAATGGTGGCCCCTCTCCTAAAGATATGTCC
This sequence comes from Bos taurus, assembly GCF_002263795.3. NCBI lineage: Eukaryota > Metazoa > Chordata > Mammalia > Artiodactyla > Bovidae > Bos > Bos taurus. The sequence goes on along the minus strand of NC_037334.1, from coordinate 11,495,574 downwards.
ACATTCCTACTGCCAGAACCTGTAGATGTGACCTTATTTGGAAAGAGAGTCATTGCGGATATCACTAAATTAAGAATCTTGACTTCTCCAGGGGATCTTCCCAACCCGGGGATCAGACCAGGGTCTCCTGCATTGCAGGTGGATTCTCTGCTATCTGACCCACCAGGGAAGCCTATCTAAGTGAAGAGAAAGACAAATATCATATGATATCACTTATATGCAGAGTCAAAAAAATTACACAAATGAATTTATTTACAAAAGAGACTCATAGGCTTAGAGAACAAACTATGGTTATCAGAGGAGAAGAGGGCAGGGAGAGAGGGAATACATTGGGAATTTGGGAGGTTATCAGAGGAGAAGAAGGCAGGGAGAGAGGGAATAGATTGGGAATTTGGGATTGACATGTACACACTGCTATATCTAAAATAGATAAACAACAAGGACCGACTGTATGGCAAAAAAAAAAAAAAAATCTTGAGATCAAACTGGATTAGAATGAGCTCTAACTCTATTGACCAGAGTCCTTACATTTTGTTTGTTTGTTTCCTTTTTTGACCGCACCTCACAGCATGCAGAACTTCCCTGAACCCATGTCCCCTGCATCAGAAACATGGAGCCTTAACCACCAGAACACCAGGGAATTCCTGACCAGCATCCTTAGAAGAGAAGAGGAAAGGACAGTGGAAAAGGCCACATGAAGATGGCGGCAGAAGTTGGAGTGATGCAGTCACACAGCAAGGCACACCTGGAAACGCCAGACGCTGGGTGAGGCCAAGAGTGGACTCTCTCCAAGGGCTACCTTGACTTTGGCCTGATGATACTGCTTATGAACTTCTAACCTCTAGAACTGTGAGAAAACACATTTCTATAGGTTTTCTGGTTTGGTTTTGCTCTGTTTTATTTATTTAGCTGCATCAGGTCTCAGCTGTGGGTCACAGGACCCTCACTGTGTCATGCAGGATCTTTCATTGCAGGGCACATATTCTCTCGCTGTGGCATGTGGGCTCAGCAGTTAAAGCGTTTGGGCTTCAGCAGTTGCAGCACACAGGCTTAGCTGCCCCGCAGCATGTGGGATCTTAGTACCCCAACTGGGGATTGAACTCCCATCCATCCCCTGCATTGCAAGGCAGATTCTTAACCACTGGGCCATCAGGAAGCCCTGGTTTTGCTTTGTTTTTGTTTTCTGTGGTATTTAAGCCTCCCAGATCATGACTATTTGTTACAGCAGCCACCAGAAGCAAACACTTCTCTGTCCATGGGATTCTGCAGGCAAGAATATAGGAGTGGGTTGCCATGCCCTCCTCCACGGGATCTTCCAAACCCAGGGATCAAACCTGCATCTCTTATGTCTCCTGTATTGGCAGGTGGATGCTTTACCGCTAATGCCGCCTGGGAAGCCCAAATACATTCAATGTCCCCAGCAAATCATTCCAAGAGCCGTCTCTCCTCCCCAGCTCCGGATCCTCCCCCTCTAATCCCCTCTCCTTCCTGCTCCAGTTGACTTTTTGCCCCTGCCCAACTGAGGAAAGGGCTTCATCCTGCTGAATTCAAGGGTGTTTTCTCAGCCTCCAAGATGCTATGCTTCCCGAGTCCTGCTTCCACCTCCCTGGCTGCCTCTGCTCATTGTCTTCTGCTGATTCCTCCTCATCCCTTGTCCTTAATGTTGGAGAGAGAGCCATGGGGCTTGCCCTCTTTATTCCTGTGTCTACTTCTGGTCAGCTCCCTGGGGATCTTGACCAGCCTTGAGGAGTTAAATGCCACTTATATCTAACAATGGTATCTTCCAATGACACCTCCAGCCTGAGCCTCTCCACTGACCTTCAGCTGCCTCCCTGGGTGTCTGCACTTGGAAACCTGATGGGTATGCCCAGGTATAATGTCTGAAACTGAGCTCATTTTAGAAAAATTATTATTTATTTGTGTGTTTTGGGCCACTCTGGGCCTTTGTTGCTGCACATGGGCTAATCTCTAGTTGTGGTGCATGGGCTTCGGTAGTTGTGGCTCCCTGGCTCTAGAGCAAGGGCTCAGCAGTTGTGGGGCATGGGCTTAGTTGCTCCACAGCATGTGTAATCTTCCCGGACCAGTAATCGAACCCATGTCCTCTGCATTCGAAAGTGGATTCTTAACCACTGACCACCAGCAAAGTCCCGAAATAGAACTCTTGATCCCTCCACTCACCCCAAACCTGCACCTCTCCTATCTTCCCCATCTCAGTTAATGGCAGCATCACTGTTCTCCATTATGTAATGGGTGGAATAACACCCCCCAATAATGTGCTGAAGAATTGATGCTTTTGAATTATGGTGCTGGAGAAAACTCTTGAGGGTCCCTTGGACAGCAAGGAGATCAAACCAGTCAATCCTAAAGGAAATCAACCCTGGATATTCACTGGAAGGACTGATGCTGAAGCTCCAATACTTTGGCCACCTGACGTGAAGAGTCAACTCATTGGAAAAGGCCCTGATGCTGGGAAAGATTGAGGGCAGAGCAAGAAGGGGGTGACAGAGGGTGCCATGGTTGGATGGTATCACTGAATCAATGGACAGGAGTTTGAGCAAACTCCAGGAGATGGTGAAGGACAGGGAAGTCTGATGTGCTGCAGTCCATGGGGTCGCCAAGAGTTGGATGTGACTTAGTGACTGAACAACAATGCCTCCCAATTCACGTTCAGCTGGAACCTCAGAATGTTACCTTACTTGGAAATAAGGTCTTTGCATATGTCGTTAGCCAAAGATCTTGAGGTGGTATGTACTGGACCTAGTGAAAGTGTTAGATACTATTGTGCCTGACTCTTTTCAACCCCATAGACTGTAGCCCACCAGGCTCCTCTGTCCATGGAATTCTCTAGGCTAGAATACTGGAGTGGGTAACCATTCCCTACTCCAGGGGATCTTCCCAATCCAGGGATCGAACCCAGGTCTCCTGCCTTGGGGGCAGATTTTCTACTGTCTGAGCCACCTAGGGTGGGCTCTAAATCCAATGATGAGGCATCATTCTAAGAGGAGGCAAAGACACACAGAAAAAAAGATGGAGGTAGAGACTGGGGTGATACAGCTGCAAGCCCAGGAAAGCCAAGGATGGCTGGCAGCCACCAAAAGCCAGGAAATAGGCAAGGAAGGATTCTCCCCTAGAGCCTTCAGAGGGATAACAATCCTCCTCACACCTTGAACTCGGATTTCTAGCCTCCAGAACTATAAGACAATACAATCCTGTTGTCTTAAGCCACCAAGTTTGTGGTTATTTATTACAGCAGCCCTAGGAAGCAAACATAGCTGTGTTCTCCACAACAAGCTCTGAGACACCTTGATTTGAGTACAGGTGATTTACCTGGAAGGCGACTGCAGGAAGCACTGGCAGGGGAGGTGGGGGAAGATAGGGGAGGGAGGGCACCCAGCAAAGAGTGTATTGATGGGGACTTCCCTGGTAGCCCAGTGGTTAAGAATCAGCCTTCCAATGCAGGGCATGTGGGTTTGATCCCTGGTTGGGGAATTAAGATCCCGCCTACCAAAGGGCAACTAAGCTTGCATGCTGCAACTAAGACCCCACACAATCATTTTAACTAAATAAATGTTTGTTTGTTTGTTTTAAAGAGTGTGGGGCTTCCCAGGTGGCCCAGTGGTTAAGAATCTGCCTTGTAATGCAGCAGACACCAGGTTCCTTCCTGGTCTGGGAAGACCCCATATGCTGAGGGGCAGCTAAGACGGTGTGCCGCAACCAATGAGCCCACGTGCAGCAACTACTGAAGGCTGTGTGTCTTAGAGCCTGTGCTCCACAAGAGAAGCCACCACAATGAGAAGCCCACGCACTGCAACGAGAGAGTACCCTTGTTGGCTGCAACTAGAAAAAGCCCTCGAGCAGCAATGAAGACCCCGTGCAGTCAAAAACAACTAAAAAATTTTAATTAATTAATTAATTATTTTATTGAAGGATAATTGCCTTATAGAATTTTGCTATTTCTGTCAAACCTGAACATGAATCAGCCATAGGTATACATATATCCCCCTCCCTTTTGAAGCTCCCTCCCATCTCCCTCCCCATCCCACGCCTAAAAATAAATAAAATTTTAAAAAGAGCACATTCATGAGCAGGTTATACTGGAACACCTAGGGCTTAATTCTCCTCCGTCTCCGGAGACCTGTGGCACCTGCACTTCAGAGTCATCTCATTGAGGGTTGAGGGAGCTGGGGTGTGTTCTTTGGTTGAAGGATGCTCACAGGGCAATGGATTCTCCGGAAGGTCTGGTTACTCCCAGGCAGGTCTGAGCTGCCTCTGCAGCCAGAAGGAGCTGCCAAGCAGAGTTGCAGGTGCTGGTGATATGGAGCCGTTGGACCGACGTGCACAGTGCAATCTCTAAATGCCTCCCATCAACCCGCACTCTTGTGTGACTCCTTCTCCTTGAGTGTGGATGAGGCTCTATGACTTGTTTTTAACCAACAGAATGTGACAAGGGCGGGAATTCCCTGGTGGTCCAGTGGTTAAGACTTTGCCTCCCAATGTACGGAGTGCAGGTTCGATCCCTGATTGGGGACCTAAGATCCCACATCCCTTGCAGCCAAAATCAAAACATAAAACAGGAGGAATATTGTAACCAATTCAATAAAGACTTGAAAAATGGTACACATTTTTTTAAAAATCTTAAAATAAAAAAGAATGTGGCAAAGGTGATGGGATATCCCTTCCACGTCTAGGTTACAAAAACTCAGGGACTTCCGTTTGGGGTTCCTTCTCACTCTCTCTTGCTCATTCTGAGGAAAGCCAGCTATCATGTTGTGAGCTGCTCCATGGAGAGGAGCTGAAGGAGGCCTCTGACCAATAGCCAGTGAGGGACTGAATCCTGCCAACAAAGAGTGAACTTGGACGTGGATCCTCCCCAGTCAGTCCTTCAGACGAGACCATGGCCACAGCCACCATCTTAGTTGCATCTGTGCGAGAGACTCAGAGCAACCCAACTAAGCCACACCTGGATTCCTGAGCCGCATAAACTGTCAAATAATAAGTGCATGCTGTTTTAGGCCACTAGGTTTGGGGATAATTTGTTATGTGGTAATGCTGAGTGCCACAGGGACGTAGGGGAAGGCACATAAACAGTGACTGGTGGGCCTTCCCTGGTGGTCCAGTGGTTAAGACCTGGAGTTCCCAAAGCAACCCCTAGTTGGGGAACTAGATCCCACATGCTGCAACTAAAGAGCATGCTGCTGCTGCTGCTAAGTCACCTCAGTCGTGTCCAATTCTGTGTGACCCCATAGACGGCAGCCCAGCAGGCTGCCCCGTCCCTGGGATTCTCCAGGCAAGAACACTGGAGTGGGTTGCCATTTCCTTCTCCAATGCATGAAAGTCAAAAGTGAAAGTGAAGTCACTCAGTCATGTCCAATTCTTAGCGGCCCCATGGACTGCAGCCTACCAGGCTCCTCCGTCCATGGGATTTTCCAGGCAAGAGTACTGGAGTGGGGTGCAGCAACAAAGATCCTGTATGTTGCAACTAAGATCTGGCACAGCCAAATAAATATTTTTTCTAAGATAGAAAAAGCATCATTAAAAAAAAAAAAAAAAAAAAACAGGGCTCCCTGGGTGACTCAGTAGTAAAGAACCCATCTGCCAATGCAGGAGACATGGGTTTGATCCCTGATCTGGGAAGATCCCACACGCTGCAGAGCAATTAAGCCTGTGCGCCACAACTATTGAGGCTGTGCTCTAGAGCCTTGGAGCCACAACTACTGAAGTCCATGTGCCCTAGAGCCCATACTCCACAACGAGAAACCACCGCAAGGAGAAGCTCACACACTGTAACTAGAGAAAAACCCCATGCAACAACAAAGACCCAGCAGAGTCAAAAACAAATAAATATTTAAAAAACAAAACAGTAACTGGTAAACCATCCACTTGATCACTCTAGACTTCCCCTTCTCTCACATCTTATATCCAGTCCATTCGCAAGCCCTGTCAGTTCAAACTCCAAAATCTGTCTTGAATCCATATACATTTCCCCACTTGCACTGCCACTAGCTCATGTCAAGCTAGCCTTGTCTCTGACTTTAATCAAAGCAGGAGTCCCTCCTCCCCATCAGTCTCCATCCAGCTGATTCTCTCCTGCTAAGAGGCTTTTGTATCATAAATCATACCCTGGCATACAGTAGGTGCTCAGTAATGATGAAGTAAAGTGTCAAGTCAGGCTAGATTGGATCTCGAATCACCCCCAGTCAGCCCCTTTCTCTTCCTGTACCTGCATAAGGAAGAAAATGATATAAGGGAAGAGTTCTTAGTCCACTGGTGCTGACCGTATGGCCCCTGGGGGGCAGCTTGCTGGCCTCACATCTTTCTCCATGCACACACTCTGCCAGTGCTGCCCACTCATGTGTGGAACCAACACTCATTACGTACTTACTGTGCATCTAACTTCTGAGTATGGTATGATCTCATTTAATCCTTGAAGGGAGCAAGAACAAAGCCGGAGGCATCAAACATCTTGTTTTCACACTGTATTACAAAGCAATAGTAATCAAAACAGTATAGTATTGGCACTAAAAAAAAGACACATAGACCAGTAGGATGGAATCAAGAGGCCTGGAAGTAAACCCATACATATTTGGTCAACTAATATTTGACAAAGGACCCAAGAAGATTCAATAGAGAAAAGGTGAAAGTGAAAGTGAAGTCGCTCAGTCGTGTCCGACTCTTTTCGACCCCATGGACTGTAGCCTATCAGGCTCCTCCGTCCATGAGATTTTCCAGGCAAGAGTGCTGGAGTGGATTGCCATTTCCTTCTGCAGGGGATCTTCCCAACCCAGGAATCAAACCCGGGTCTCCTGCATTGCAGGCAGATGTTTTACCGTCTGAGCCACCAGGGAAGTCTGGTTCTGGGAAAACTGGATATTCACATGTGAAAGAATGAAACCAGATCCCTTTCTTATATCACTGGTGAAATGAACTCAAATGGATTAAAGGTTTAATCCTTCATATACACAGTACTGTATATCAAACAGATAAATAATAAGGACCTACTGTATACACAGGGAACTACTTGATACTCTGTAATAACCTGTATGGGAAAAGAATCTAAAACAGAGTGGATATATGCGTATGTATAACTGACTCACTTTGCTACATACCTGAAACTAACACAGAATTGTAAAACAGTTATGTGTGTGTGTGCTGTGCTCAGTCACTGAGTTATGTTGACTTTTTGCAACCCTATGAACTATAGCCCACCAGGTTCCTCTTGTCCTTGGAATTTTCTAGGCAAGAATACTGGAGTGGGTTGTCATGCTCTCCTCCAGGGGGATCTTCCCAACCCAGGAATTGAACCCACATCTTTTGCATTGCTGGTGGATTCTTTGCCACTGAGCCACCAGGGAAGCCCTAAAGCAATTATACTTCAACTTAAAAAAAAACATAATCCTTGAAATGATCCAACCAGGTAGGATTGCCACTATTCCCCATTTTACAGTCAGAGAAACTGAGGTACAGAGCAACAAAGTCACTCACTTACAACTGATTCAGCCAGTCCTAGGTTGGACTGGGATTTGAACCCAGGCCGTTTTAACAGCAGCACTGGGGTCTTCACTGAGATTCAGCTTGTGTCACACATGTAAATTCTCTTGCTTTTGACCAGATGGACATTACTGACTGCCTGTGCACCTAAAGGGAGTTACACCCCTTTGTTTTACCAGAAGATAGTTCTGTCACACTGGGCTGCATCAATGAAAGGCCATTTCTTGCTCTCAGGGAGGTTCTTGACTTGCTGGAGAAACAAGGACATCAATAGCCTTAAATTCTCAGTAATGACAGCAGCCACCTAACCCTGCACTGAGGCACTTGGAATGCATTAATTCTGCCTGGGGAGATTCTGGAAGGCTGGAAGGGCTTCGCAGTATGTGAAGTGATGCCATGTCCATGGGACAGAGGACCCGTTGTCCACGTTTATGCCTTGGGACTGCAGAGAGTGCTAAGCATACAAAAGCCAGGAGTGGGCAAAAGATTTGCTCCAAGTCATTGAGCTGAAAGGCTTCACTGGTGGCTCAGACAGTAAAGAATCTGCCCGAAATGCAGGAGACCCTGGTTTGATTCCTGGGTCAGGAAGACCCCCTGGAGAAGGGCATTGCTACCCACTCCAGTATTCTTGCCTGGAGAATTCCATGGACATAGGAGGCTGAAGGGCTACAGTTCATGGGGTCACAAAGAGTCGGACATGACTGAGCCACTAACACTTTCACGGAGCTGAAGCCACCACAATGAGAAGCTTGTGTACTGCAACAGAGTAGCTCCCACTCGCCACAACTAGAGAAAACGCACGTGCAGCCACGAAGACCCAGTACAGCCATAAATAAATAAATAGCAAAAAAAAATTTAAAAAAGGAATATATCATCTCACAGTTCTGGACATCAGAACTCTGAAATCAAGGTGTCAGCAGGGCCCCGCTCTCCCGGAGGTCTCTAGGGGATGCTCTCTCCATGCCTCTCCCAGCTTCTCGTGGTTGTCAGCCATCCTTGGCATTCCTTGGCTTGCAGACACATCACTCCAGGCTGTCTCCATCACCATGTAGCATTCTCCCGTTGTGTGTCTGTCTCTTTCCTTAGAAGAAATGTATAATATAATTCAGTCATATTGGATTAAGGTCCCACCCTACTCCAGCATGACATCATTTTAACTACACACATCTGCAACAACCTTCTTTCCAAATCAGGTTACATTCAGAGGTACTGGGAGTTAGGACTTTAACATGTATTTTTTTTGGAGGGGGGGACACAATTTACCTTGTAACTCTCTCCTTCCCTTATAGACTGTTTCTTATCACCTCTTCCTGGGCTGCACAGGGGCCCAGTTAAATGCACACACTTCTCCATTTTTTTTCTTTTTTTAATGTTGCAGTGCCTGAGTCTCAATCTATATTTTGTTAACATAAAAATGTTAATAAACAGCTACCCTATCCCTGGTGGCTCAGTGGTAAAGAATCTGCCTGCCAATGCAGGAGACTGAGTTCAATCCCTAGGTTGGGAAGATCCCCTGGAGGAGGAAATGGCAACCCACTCCAGTATTCTTGCCTGGAAAACCCCATGGACAGAGGAGCCTGGCAGGCTACAGTCCATGGGGTTGCAAAGAGTTAGATATGACTTAGTGACTAAACAACAAAACCCTATCCTGAGTATTTTTGGAGATCCAGAAAAATTCAGTGTCATTATATGGGAATACATTGGGCTGCAAATATAAAAATACCTGAACAGCAGTGGCTTAAACAAAAAGTTGCCTTTTTGTCACCAGACAATCTGGAGTTTGGTGCTGCTGGAAACCAACGGCTAACACCACTTAGATTCCCATGGTCACCTAGATCCCTCTAGATCAGTTGTGTGATCTTCACCCCAGCTCGTTGCTGTTGTTAATCCCCATTTTATATATAAGGCAATGGCTGCTGCTGCTGCTAAGTCGCTTCAGTCCTGTCCGACTCTTAGCGACCCAATAGACGGCAGCCCACCAGGCTCCCCCATCCTTGGGATTCTCCAGGCAAGAACACTGGACTGGGTTGCCATTTCCTTCTCCAATGCATCAAAGTGAAAAGTGAAAATGAAGTCACTCAGTCATATCCGACTCTTAGCGACCCCATGGACAGCAGCCTACCCGCTCCTCCATCCATGGGATTCTCCAGGCAAGAGTACTGGAGTGGGTTGCCATTACCTTTTCCGATAAGGCAATGGAGGCTCATATAATAGGCTCATCCTCCCCTGAACCCCTCAGCCAACTTTGGCTTGGGTTTCATTGGCTAGAAATGTGTCACTCAGCCACACTTATGGCCAATGAGAAGCAAGGGAGGCTGGGCGGGAAGCAGAGGACAGGGAATCTGCCAACTAATCAGAGCAAATACTCTGTTAGCAAAGGAAGAAACCAAGAGTGTTGGAGGCAGTAAAAGGTATCTCTCATAATTCTCCCTGCTTCTAGATCTAGAATTATATATTATATACAATATTATATGATATACAATTACATATATAATACACAATTACATTGTGTACTAAGTATTAATACTAGGTATTATGTTTGTAGACTCACTGAATTACTGCAAAAAATAGTTAATAGCGCTTATTTCATGGAATCCTCAACATCTGTGAAGTACATGCTATTATCATCCCATTTTACAGATGAGAAAACTGAGACTCGGACAGGTCCAGTAGAACCTCTTTTATTCATTTAACAAACAACTATTGAGCATCTATTAGATACCAGGTCATTTGAGTACTGAGAATAGAGCAGTGAATAAAACAAAGACTGCCCCCTGAAGTATTAGCCCTCAGGAGGGCATACATTCTAGTTGGGGGTGGGGCTGGGAGGGAAGGAGAGAGGGTACTCAAAAATAAGAGAAACAAAATTAGTTTTGGGAATACCACCTAGTGTGGGCCACGCACTGTTCTGAAGGTGTTCCATCTGCTAAGTCACTTATTCACCCAACAGTTGTATGAGACCAGTTTATTACTATCCCCATTTTAAAAATGAGGGGATTGAAGTTCAGAGAAGTTAAGTAACATGCCCAAGGTCACACAGCCAATAACTGTGAAGCCAGGGCCCTTGGGTTGCGGAGCCTAAGCTCGGGTAAGTAATATAATGCCAGGTGGTGACAAACGAGTGATGGCAAACAGCCTGGCGATGGCTTGGGAGGGTCCTTCTGAGGAGGCGGCACACTAGCACAGATGTGAGTAAAGGGAGGAGGGAGCCGTGGGGACATCTGGAAGGAACATCCAGTGGGAAGCCTAGAGGTAGGAGCATGCCGGGTGTGTTTGGGGTTTAGTGAGGGGCCAGTATAAGGTCTTCCCAAGTGACGCTAGTGGTAAAGGACCTGCCTGCCAATGTAGGAGATGTCAGAGACTTGAGTTTGATCCCTGGGTCAGGAAGATCCTCTGGAGGAGGACATGGCAACCCACTCCTGTATTCTTGCCTGCAGAATCCCCATGGACAGAGAAGCCTGGTGGGCTACAGTCCACGGGTTCACAAAGGATCGGACACCACTGAAGCAGCTTGGCACACGTGAGGAGCCGGTGTGGCTCTAGCAACAGGCCTAGGGTTCTTCTACCCAGTTTGCACATATGACCTTTCAGCATCATCAAAGTCTCATGCCATAGGTTTTCAAAGCTACCCTCGTTTGACAGATGGGGACACTGAGGCTCTGAATGGTTAACCAAGCTGCCGGGGGCGAGGGTGGGGGGGAATACAGGCAGAAAGAGGTGAGGCCTGGATCTGAACCTAGGCAGCCAGATCCCACTGCCCAACCCCATGGGAAACAGTAGGGAGCAAGTGCCAGCAGGCTGGGAGGGCTGGCTGGAGGAGTGGATGTCACCAGGACCTAGAGGGGCTTGAGGAGTAGGAAGTGGGGTAGGGAAGGTGCTACGTGGAGCATAGCACTGGAATCCATCCCTGGGGGCAGTTCTTCAAGGGCAGATTTCCATCGTGGACCCAGACTCCAGTTCCCCCAGGCAGGATCTGCTTAAAGAAAAGGCAGGGATGTGAGCTTCATTAGTGCTTCGGAAACCCCAGGAGCCCCCGGGGGGAGGGGAGGGGGACAGAGGGGGAGAGGGGGATGAAAAGGGCCCGAGAAGGGAGCCATTCTAATTTTGGCACACCTGGCAGGGGGCACAGGGCCACTGAAAAGGAAGCAGCTGGGGCTGGCTGGGCAGGCCCCCGTCATTGTTCCAGCTGGATCCTCTGTCTGGGCTTCAAATGCAAAACCAGAGTAAGGGGGGGTGGGAGGGGGCGCCCGTGGCCTTTGCTCCTCCTTTAGCAGACCAAAGGACCCTGGCGGCTTAGCTCTTTTTCCTAATTTAAAGATATTTTCAGGCGTTTGGGAGCTCCCCTATGGTGAAGCAGGAAGGTTGGAAGAGGGGGAGGGGGCCTTGAAACTCACCGTGGTTGCCACGGAGGATGGGGAGTAGGCCAGGAGCCGGGTGGTGGGGGTACTGGGGGGCATTAAGGGTGGGACACTTGGGAGGGGTGAGGCGGTCCATACTGTGACTTTGGCTCTCTTCTGCCGCAGTTTCCCCTCTCTGGAACCTCCGCATGCCTCTCCAGAAGGTAGGATGGATGTAGATGTACCCAAACCTCCTTCCCGCTAAGGGGGCTCTTTGGGGTCAACCCTGGAGGCCTTGAGTTGGGGGACACTGCGGGTATTGCCCCATGCCAGTCCCTGGGCAGGGCAGGATGCCCAGAGAGAGACGGATGGAGGAGGTTGTTCCCTCTTCGTTTGCCACCCCTGGTGCCAGGACAAGAGGGTTAGGAGACAGGCCAATGGGGTGCAGCCACCTCCTTGAAGGGGGGGCTCCTAGGCTGGAGTCTTGGGGTGGGGACAGTGCATAGGAACCAGCAATGAGCCGGCGGGAGGCCTGGGCTGGAGGGCGGGGAGGAGCCCCGCGACAGCTTGGGGTGGGGTGGGGTGGCCCTTCCCTCCGGTCCAGGCGCCGCTCTGCCTCCTGCTCCCATTTTCTTTCACTGCCTCCTTCCCTCGCCCCGCCCACTCCAGCTCACCTCCCTTCCCGGCCCCCGCCCTCCCCGCTCCTCACCTCCCCAGCCTGTCTCCCACCCCCAGCTCCGGCGTGCTCTCCTGTCACTCTCGGCGCCACCTCCTCGGGCGGCCTCTCTTTTCCCTCCTTCCGGTTCCCAGCCATCCTCGCCCCCCTCAGTACCGCCCTCCCCGCCACCCGTCCCCAGCCCGCCGGCCCTGCTCCCGCCTCCCCTTCGTTCTCCCAGCCCCTTCCCTCCCTCCCTCTCTCTCTCCTCCCTTCCTCCATCTCTGCCCACTTTCCCCAGCTGGAGAGAGGGCCGCACTCCCCGCTCCTGCCACCCCCTCTCCCTGGGCCGGCGGGCTCGGCTCCGCGCCCTCCCCTCCGCCGGGGCCGCCGCCATCTTGCAGGATGCCGGAGAGGAGCGCGTGCGGTCGAAACAATACATCTTTTATGAAGCGCCTCCTGCCCCCGGCCTGGAAATCTTACATTAACGCGGCATTGATTTCCCTCGGAATGGAGGGGCCTTGGGCCCCCTCCCCGACCACCACCCGGAGGCTTGGGCTCTTAAGGGGCAGCCCCCGCGGGCTCGCTCGGCCGTGGGGGGCGCCGGGGACCCGGCAGCCAGCCTTAGGCGTTGATTCCTAGAAGAAGGGGTTTCGGGCTTCTGGTTTTCTAGTAACTCCTGAACTGAAGGAGCCCCTCGTCGGCATTGGCCGGAAAAGGCTCTGGAGATCCTGGGTTGCCCCTGGGACCCGCTTTCTGCTGCCACGCCGTCTGGGACACGCCCGCTCCCAGAACCCGCTGTGCCTCCTCCTCCCCTCCCGGCCCAGTTTCCTTCCCCTCTTCTCTTCCATCTTGCTACCTCACTCCCTTCCTTTCCGTTTGCTGCCTCCCTCCTCCTCTCTTGTCTTCTCCCCGTACCCACCTCCTCGTGCTGACTGCTCCCTCCTCCCACACCCCCTTCCCTGCGTGCTAATGACCGCGAAGCCGGCAGCTCCCCGGCTGTTTCCGGGGGAGTCTAGTTTGCAGCCAGGGGAGATGCTAGAGCTATTGGGGGTTGGAGTGGGGGGAGAAAAATTATACACATAAATCTAGGATAATGACGTTGGTGCTAATGGGGCTGGCAGCCGCAGCGCCCAACCTCCTCCTCCCCACAAGGATCGGGCGGGACTTCCAGGGTCTCTGACGACCCATGGCCCCTGTCATCTCTAAATGGTCTACACTGGCTGTACGGGGTCCAGACTAGTTTGGGTCACCTCTCATACGTCTGGTCACTGGGTCTCCGTTCAATTTGTAGCTTGCTGCTTACCAGCCCTGCAGTCCAGGGACAAGCAGGGTCCAACTTAAGGACAGGTAGATTTTCTGGGTCTGAGGCCCCCTCCCGTACCCCACCAGCACCCTGGATCCCCACCTCTGGGTCTCCTGAGGTCACTCCGCCCAGAACCTGACATCTTTCATATAATTGACAAGTCAGGCTTGAATTTTCTTCCCTGTTCCCCATTTCTGAGCTGTGTGACCTTGGGCAAGTCACTTGACCTCTCTGAGATTCTGTTCCCTCCAAATTGTGGATGATAATGTGCATGCATGCTAAGTCGCTTCAGTTGTATCTGACTTTTTGCGACCCTATGGCCGGTAGCCTGCCAGGCTCCTCTGTCCATAATAACTGGCTTCAAATAGAGCCTGAATTCACTTACTTCTTCCCATTTCTGTGTCCCACACCCTTGTCCTGTCCCTGTCAGGATTACTTGGCTTATCACAGTTGCCTCTGCCTTGAACTCCCTGCTTCAACCCTCTCTGCTGTCAGGACTGAGTATTCAGGACGCTGTAGTCCATCCCCACGGCTCTTAGATTCAATCTAAATCCTTCACTCAGCCTCTTCTGGATCGCTCTCCCATTTCTTACTCCACTTCGGCCCCACTGAGCCTTTGTGCTAGCTGTTTCCCCACCTCTGGAGGCGCTGTTCCCCCTAGATTTTACATAGCTGGTTTGACTTTCATCTTCAAGCCCCAGCTCCATCTCACCTCCATGGGATCTTCCCCACCACCCCAGTTGCTCTCCATCCACCACTTTTCCAGCACCCTCCGCCCTCTGATCCTGCCTTGGTTTTGTATTTTCATGTGTACAGTATGCCTCACCACTTGCCACTGGAACACAGTCTCTTTTTAGACCCTGACTCCTGTTCTCATTGTGTCCAACAATTTCTGGCGCCTGTTCGATTTTCAGATATGTGTTGAATAAGTAAGTTAAATAAATAAGAATGTTGTGACTATTTAAGGGTATGACTGATGTAAATAGGAGATCCTGGGTTCGTATCCCAGCAGGACCTGTTGATTTTGAGCTTCCCTGGTGGCTCAGATGGTAAAGAATCTGCCTGCAGTGTAGGGGACCCAGGTTCTATTCCTGGGTAAGGAAGATCCCCTGAGGAAGGAAATGGCAACCCACTCTAGTATTCTTGCCTGGAGAATTCCATAAACAGGGAAGCCTGGAGGGTTTCAGTCCATGGGGTCCCAAAGAGTTGGACACAACTGAGCAACCAACACTTTCACTTTTCACTTCACTGATGTAAAGTCCTTGACATATCACAGATATTCAATAAAGCAGGGCACCTGCTTTCTTCATGATGATGGAACTAGGAAAGGATAATCTTGTTCTTGTGGTCACTCCCAGCCCAATATCTGGGGAGAAAATTCGGAGTAGGACATGTTCTTCCAGAAGGAAGAAATTTGCAGGAGGAGGAAGGGACGACAGAGGATGAGATAGTTGCATGGCATCACCGACTTGATGGACTTGAGTTTGAGCAAGCTCTGGGAGTTGGTGTTGGACAGGGAACCCTGGTGTGCTGCAGTCCGTGGGGTCACAAAGAGTTTGACACTGAGCGACTGAACTGAACTGAACTGATATCTGACAAAGGACTCATATTCGGAATATATAAAGAGTATCTACAAATCAAGAAAACCAAACTGATAGCAGAGTTGAAATGACAGTTATCAAAATGGCCAATAAGCTTTTGGGAAAATGCTTAGTGTCATTGGTCATCACAGAAATGTAAATAAAACCACAATGAAATA
The DNA here is from genome assembly GCF_002263795.3 of Bos taurus. NCBI lineage: Eukaryota > Metazoa > Chordata > Mammalia > Artiodactyla > Bovidae > Bos > Bos taurus. The sequence goes on along the minus strand of NC_037334.1, from coordinate 11,480,029 downwards.
TCAGACTCACCAGAATGGCTAGAATGAAAAACTGCTAATGCTAAGTGTTGTTGACAATCGCTTCTCGGCCTTTTGGCTAAGATCAAGTGTAGTATCTAAGTGTTGTTGACAGAATGTGGAGAAGCTGGAATCTTGATGCACTCTTGGTGGGAACGTGAAACGCTATAACCACTTTGGAAAACTAGCACTATCTCCTAAGACTACACGTAACACCTGCCTTACTACCCACCAGTTCTACTCCTGGGTACTTACCCAACAGACATGTGAACTTGTGTTTCCCAAAAGACACATATAAGAATGTTCATAGCAGCTTTAGTCACAGTAACCAATTATTGCAAACAATTCAAATATCCATCAACAGTAGAGCAAGGAAACAGTAATTCTTACAACAAAATACAACAACAAAAAAGAACAGGCTAATAACACCAGAGGTTGAACATAACATGAAAGACACAAGATACAGAAGAGGACACACGGTTCCACTTACATGAAGTTCAAGCACAAGTAAAACTAACCCGTGATGATAGAGTCAGATTGGGGAATACTGAGTTTCAGGAAAGGGCGTAAGGGAACTTTCTGGAAGAATGGACCTGACCTCTCCTGAGCTGGGTGGTATAGACACACAAAAATTCATCAAGCTGAAACAACATCTGATCACTTTACCTTATGCAAATTATACCTCATTCAAAGGGAAGAAAAGGAAAAGTGCAAAACAAAAGAAAAAGTCCCCTAGAGCTATAAGTGACCTATATGCTGAGTGAATCCTGCCTGACACTTCCCTCCTCAGATGTTTCACAACAGTCTTTGGTGCAGACAAAAGTTGGAAAATTTAAGCAGCTGCCCCAGATTCAGGAGTGGGGGCCGAGGGTGGGAGTGCCTCTCCCCCGTGTCCTGGGACTTGGACTTCTAGTCTCCACTGGCCCTGAAGAGTAAGTGGTCCAGTCTCAGAGCAAAAGAAAGCTCTTAAAGTTTCTTTTCTACCCCTCAACTTCTCCAGCCCAAGCTGTGGGTCCAAGCAATGTTTCTGTACCAGAAACTGCTAGTGAATCTGGTTGCTATGGCAATGGGGCCACAAGGCCCCCAGGAACCATTGCTTCATCTCATCGCATGGCCGGGGTGCTTTTCCCCGATAAAAGTGAAATGAGAATCAGGAGAGGGGAAGCCCCCTTCCTCTGATCTTGAAAAAGATGCTTCCCCCTACCAGTTTTGCCCCAAACCCCTCCCTGATTTGGCAAGAAAGGTCTGAGTGGAACTCAATGGTTAAGAAGGGAGAGGAAGGGGACTTCCCTGTTGGTCCAATGGCTAAGATTCCAAGCTCCCAATGCAAGGGGCCTGGTTTGATTCCTGGTCAGGGAACTAGGTCCCACATGACTCAACCAAATGTCCCGTATGCTGCAAGTAAGACCCAGTGCAGCCAAATAAATAAACACTTTTTTTTTTTTTAAGGAGAGGGATGGGTACACGTGGTCCCTGGGTTATTATACTAGCCACCCACCGCCACCCGCCACCAGCTCCAAGAAAAGCCCAAGAAAATATAGTCTTTCTCCAGCTCTGACATTCTTCCATTTGTTCACCTGTTCTTTTCCATGGGAGTTATGGGGTTGTGGGTAGAAAAAGCACTGCATTTGGTAAAGGAAGGTCAAGGGTCCAGCAGCCTCACTGTGGGGCCTCAGCTCATTCTTTAACCTTCCTATTTCCACTTTCACAAAACTGAATCTCTAAATCCTACTTTATAGTGTTATTGTGAGACTTAAGTGGATTAACACGGGAAAAGCGATTAAACAACTTGTAGCACACAACTGTCACTCAATACGTCTATTACCGTTTTTATGGTCCCGGTCCTTTTATGTGTAATGATGTAGCGAACTCTCACAGTGACTTTGTGGCATAGCCATGGTTATACCCATTTCATGGATTAGGGAACTGAGGTTTGAGCACTCTTGGAAATGAGAGCATTCCCCAGACTCTTAGTAATCCTGGACCCTTGAACCACCCAAGCTGACAGCTCTAAAATGGACCCATGGCCCCCCACTGAGGGTACAGAGAAGGGCTGCCTGCCCTCTGCCTCCTTCTCACTTCCTGTATGTTAAGAGTCACAGCTGCTTCAGGACTTGTGTCTGGATGGCTTCCTGATCCTGTCCCTTGCTCATTTACATTCCAGAGGGGATATGTGAAAGTGAAGTCACTCAGTCGGGTCCGACTCTTTGCGACCCCATGGACTGCAGCCTACCAGGCTCCTCCGTCTGTGGGATTCTCCAGGCAAGAATATTGGAGTGGGTTGCCATTTGCTTCTCCAGGAGACCTTCCCGACCCAGGGATTGAACCTGGATCTCCCGCATTGTAGGCAGACGCTTTACCGTCTGAGCCACCAGAGTTGACTCTTAAACAACCAGGGGATATGAGGTAGGATAAATTAGTTCCCATGTGGCCTTCAAGACCCACTTTCAGGACTCCCCTGGTGGTCCAGTGGATAAGACTTCAGGCTCACAATGCAGAGGGCTTGGGTTCGATCCCTGGTCAGGGAACTATATCCCACATGGCTTTACTAATTCATATGACACAGCTAAAAGATCCTGCATGCCTCAACTAAAGATGCCATGTGCTGCAACTAAGACCCGGCACAACCAAATTGAAAAAAAAAAGACCCACTTTCATTCCCCTCCATCCAGCCTGGGATGCTGGAGTGGATTGGAGTCTCCCTGGTCCTCTGGCTTCCAGTGGATTCAGGAGGTACCCAGTAGGTGATGGTGGATGGGAGAGGCGGGGGGATAGCTCTAAGCCTGTCCTGCAAACTGGTCACTCCCCTGACCAGAAACCACTGCTCCCAGGGGTGGTAATGGTTCCCCAACCTCACCGGGCCCCAGGTTGCATGAAGGAACTTTTCCTACAGCTTCCTTAAACTTTTTTTTTTTTTTAGCTACACCATGAGGCCTACAGGATCTTAGTTTCCCAACCAGGAATTGAACCCGTGCCCCCTGCAGTGGAAGCTTGGAGCCCTAACCACTGGACATCCAGGAAGGGCCTTTCCTGAATCTTTATAACAGACCTTAAGTCTCATCCCTAAATTTCAGAGTCTGCTTTCCATGCGGTTGTTCAGCCGCTAAGTCATGTCCGACTCTTTTCGACCCCATGGACTGCAGGACGCCAGGCTTTCCTGTCCTTCCCGTGGGGACCCTAACCAAAAAGTCTTCTTCCTCTTGAACTTTCCTCTTACCTATATTTAGGGAGAATTTTTTTAATATTTGGCTTTTTTCTTATTACAGTCAGGAAACATACTCCGTGTATACCAGAAGACAATAAATTCTGCCCAAACTTCTGGCCTTGAGGAAATCACTGTTGATCTTCAGGTGTTTATCCTTTTAATCTTTCTCAGGGCAGGATTTGGGGTCAGACAGAGCTGGGACTTGTCCCAGCCTGACCACTGTATGCTGGGCGACTTTGGGGAAGTTTTTCCCTTTTCTGAGCTTCCATTTCCTTCTCTATAAATGGCATTATTACAGTACCCATTTCATTCAATTGCAGGGAGGTACAAATGCCCTGGAGCTGATAGATGTCAGCTCTTGTTACTTATATCAATGTTATAGGTAGTTTTTCAAATCCCCATTAGGCTTTCTGTAAATAACAGGATCTTAGTCCTGCTTTTTGTGGCGGAAACAAGTTCTGTTCTTGTTCAATAGCTCTCCTCAAACCTCATAAGGTTGTTCCTAGGCTGCCATGCTTTTTGAGATTTTGTGTCTGTTTTCGTAGTTTTCACACTGGCCTCCTCAAAAATTCAAGTTAATATTTAAGTGACAAGCACCATGCTAGACACTTGAAAGATACACCTTTCAGTAACCCTTATGATAACCCATTTTACAAAAGAAGGAATCCAGACTCAGGCAAGATTTCCTCCCATCTCTTGCCTTCATCACTGTTGGTTTGTCCACCTTGATTAGTTCCCTTCGCTCATTTAACATAACCAACTATTATGGTAGTTATTATTATGTCTAAACTATGAGTAAATGTGACTTCCCTGGTAGCTCAGATGGTAAAGCGTCTGCCTACAACGCAGGAGACCCGGGTTCGATCCCTGGGCTGGGAAGATCCCCTGGAGAAGCAAATGGCAACCCACTCCAGTACTCTTGCCTGGAAAATCCCATGGACGGAGGAGCCTGGTTGGCTACTGTCCATGGGGTCGCAAAGAGTCGGACACGACTGAGTGACTTCACTATCACTGCTGCTGCTGCTGCTAAGTCGCTTCAGTCGTGTCCGACTCTGTGTGACCCCAGAGACAGCAGCCCACCAGGCTCTGCCGTCCCTGGGATTCTCCAGGCAAGAACACTGGAGTGGGTTGCCATTCTATGAGTACATAGGCTATATGTCAGGGCCACAACCATGAGTCCGATTCATCTCCACTAAAAGATACTGACCACTCACCCCATGCTGGTCTTTATGCTTCTCAAGGTAAGATTAATGGGATCCCCATCTTCCTGGAGCTTATAGACCTTCTGGGCTATGTGCTTTGGCTGGTAGTACGTGCTTCATTGCCTAGCTACTTTTTCCTTTCATCTGGATGCTCAGTTGACTTCTAAGTGGTTAAAGGTGCCATAAAAATGACTGGGGACGATATGGTGGTGTTATTGGTGTTACCTTGTCTAGCAGTCTGAGCAGGTCAGGGGATGCAGAGAAAGTAAAAGAAACTGTAGTTCACAAGGGTGGGGGCCCAAGCTTTGGTTCCCAAGGGCCTGGATTTGAATCCCAGATTCATCACTTTTTTTTTAAATTAATTATTTTTATTTTTGGTTGCACAGGTGTTTGTTGCTTTGTGGGCTTTCTCTAGTTGCCTCGAGTGGGGGCCGCTCTCTGTTGTGGTGCCCTGGCTTCTCGTTGCGGCAGTTTCCTTTGTTGTGGAGCACAGGCTCTAGGCGCATGGACTTCAGTAGCTGCAGCGTTCAGGCGCAGTAGTTCCGGTTCAAGGGCTCTAGAGCGCAGGCTCAGAAGTTGTGGTGCGCCGGCTTAGTTGCCCTGCGGGGTATGGGGTCTTCCCGGGCCAAGGATAGAACCCGTGTCCCCTGCATTGACAGATGGATTCTTAATCACTGGACCACCAGGGAGTTCAGTTCAGTCGCTCAGCCCTGTCCAACTCTTTGCGACCCCACGGACTGCAGCACGCCAGGCTTCCCTGTCCATCACCAACTCCTGGAGCTTACTCAAACTCATGTCCACCGAGTCGGTGATGCCATCCAACCATCTCATCCTCTGACCACGGAAGTCTTCATCATTTACTGGTGATGTGACCTTGGACAAGCTCCTCCACTTTTCTGTGCCCCGTCTGAAAAGTAGATATTGTGTTAGTGACTGCTCCCAGATTGTGGTCAGAACTGTGTGACAGGTAGCGGCACACAGCAAGCACCCAATAAACGATAGTGACTATTCGCATGATTCCCTCCAGACTACCCCAGGAGCATACCTGGATGAGACCCAGATTCCGAACCGAGGGCTGGTGTGGAGGAGTAAGAAGGGAGCCGGGACTCCAGCCCTCGATTTGGGGGCTGCTTGAGTACTTGGGTGGGGGTGGGGTGGTACTCCCGCCCAACCCCTGCAAGCCTGTTAATTACCTCTCAGGGTCACGGGTCTTAACGAGCCCCTCCAGGGGATCTTGGCCCAGCTCTCTGTATATTGATCTCATCTAATCTCTCAGCAGGTGGGCGGGTCTCTAAATCCTCCTTAACTCTCCTTTCCTGCCCTTTCTGGGCAGGGAGGCCCCAGGCAGGGTTTAGCTTGCAGGAATCAAACCTGGGAAGCCTGGGAAGCTTTGAGGTAGGGGGAGCTTCTCGGCCCCCTGTAACAGAGGAGGGGCAGTGTGGTGTCTCTCTCTCTCTCTCTCACACACACACACACACACACGTGTGTGTGTGTGTGTGTGTGTGTATGTATGTGTGTATGTATGTGTGTATATATATATATATATATATATATATATATATATATATATGAATCCCCCTGGGAAGGGCAGGCAGGCACTTCTTTCCCTGTGCCTGCTAGCATGCCAGGACACTGCCTGTTCCTCTCCCCATCTGGGAATCCACCGATGTGGCTACAAAGCCCAGGTAAAGGGCCCCTCCTGGTCAGGCTGGCCGAGGCCTCCCACCGTTCCCACAGGGGCTGGATGAGGATTTCAGAACTGGCAAGCTGCACTTCTCTGGTGCCTCCTTGAAGCCGAAGCTGCTGGAGGAAGCCTCCTGGCCCAGGAGCTGCCTGGCTGGGCCCTGTTGGTGTAATTAGGCTGCATCTGTGGAGGGCGCCTGGACTTTCACCAGAGTTGCCAGTGCTTTTCGAGCCCTTGGGTGATGGTGACCTTTTGGGGGGGCTACCTGGATGCCTAGGAGGCCTCAGTTCCCACTTTGGAAGGGAGCTCTGGTTGGATGATGGTAAAACCAGTACCTCTGCATGATTGCTGCTCTCAGGGGCTGGGTTGAGGGGGAAGGTTGTGGAAAGCTGGTGGGACACTTTGGGGGCTAGTGGGGGACGCAGGGGCAGCCTCAGAGAGGCAGGCTGGTGACATTTTTAGAATATTAATTAATTAATTTTATTTTCTGGCTGCGCTGAGTCTTCGTTACACAGACTTTCTCTAGTTATGGTGAGTGGGGCTGCTCTCTAGCTGTAGCTCTCGGCTTTCTCATGGCTGTGGCTTCTCGTTACAGAGCTTGGGCTCTAGGGCACCTGGGCTCCAGTAATTGGAGCTCGAGGGCTTACTTGCTCCTCGGCACATGGGATTTTCCCGGAGCAGGGATCATATTCGTGTCCCCTACATTGGCAGGTGGATTCTTAACCACTGGACCACTAGGGAAGTCCCTGGAGACATTTTTTTTTTTTTTCCTGGAGACATTTTTTCAAGCTCCGTAGACAGAGCAGCCTGGATTTGAATTCTGCCTCCATCCCTTTCTGCTGGCAGACACTGAGTGGGTGACTTTGCCTCTGACAGCCTGTTTCCTTACCTGTGATCTGTCACTTCCTCTATTTGGGTTGAGAACTGAGTGAGTGAAAGGACTCGGTTCCAAGTGAATCAAGAGAAAAGGATGTCAGTCGGCAGATACATGAAGGACAATGCGGGGTATGGCAGACTCCTAACTCTCCCAAAGGTTCAGGGCTGCCGACAGGAGCACTTGCCCTTGCCCAGGGAGCATGGATGGTGTGGGGTGGGGTGCGTCTCTGTAGGGTTGGGGGGTGCCTGTTGGCCCAGGGCAGGCTCCAGCTCACCTTTCCCAGCCCAGAATACATGATGGAACTCTATGGTCTTGTCCAGGTTCAGGATCAGGCACAAGTATGCCCTGGCCTGGACCTCAGTGATTGGACATCCCTGGGATACACCTGGTGCATACCTGGAGCGTACCTTCCAGGCTTCCGGCCACTAGTCCATCTTGATCCTGCTCAACCAGTGTCAGAAGGACAACAGGCATCTGAATGGAATCACTTTTCCTGCTGAAACACAAAATTGGGAACACGCACGGGGTGCTCACTACAGGCCAGGCCTGATCCTCAGCACTTCACACTCATTATGGACTCACAACCGCCAGTGCTGCTGGCCAAGAATGGTGCTTCCTGCCCATCCTGTGGGTGAGGTCATGTGACTAGTTCTAACCAAAGAGCTGTGAGTGAAACTGACACATATTATTCCCATGCTAGAGCTTAGGGACCCCATGGACTGCAGCCTACCAGGCTCCTCCATCCATGGGATTTTCCAGGCAAGAGTACTGGAGTGGGGTGCCATTGCCTTCTCCAAATTGCCTGTGCAGGAACTTCCAAAGCTCTTATTTCCTTCTGGTGTGACAGCCAGAAATGTTCCAGAATGTGAATGCTCCACTAATGACTATGATGTGCAAAGCCTCCCCTCAATGACCCAAAATAGACATAAAACATGAGTGAGAAATAAACTTTGTGATTTTCAGCCACTGAGACATTGGGTTTTTTTGTTTCTGCAGCTGGGCCTAGTCTTGCCTAATGGTTTGAAATTATACCCCCATTTTACAGGTAAGAAAACTGAGGCAAAGTTTAAGTCACTTGCCCTCAGTCACACAGCTGGTAAGAGACACTGTCAGAGACAGTGTCTTGGCAACCTGACTCCAGGGACTCTGCTCTGATTTCTAAACTGTCTCTCTGGGTGAGATGCAGTCATCCTGGGGACCAGGAATGTATGGAAAGTTCATAAACCACAGTGGATTCTGGGTGGGGTTGTTTCCTCCTATCCTGTTTCCTCTGATTGTTTGGGGATTTTCATTTCTTTCTCTCATGAGCACTAGCTCTCCTGGAAGGTTTGGCTCTATCACATCCTCTGGGGGAGACACAGGAAGCTGGGTAAAAGGACAGGGAGCTTTCTCCTCCCCAGTCCTCACTCAGAAAGTTTAATTCATTTGGCATAAACTTGACCATCTGGGGGCCCAATCCTTCCAGTCCTAGCAGACCTCCACTGCCTTCCCCACCTCCTACACCTTCATGTGGGATCCCCAACCCTTCCTCTATTGCTGCCTGTACGAGCTGGTGATCAAGTATTACAGGGGAGAAAATTCCCAAGGCCAGAGAGCAGAGCTCTGAGCTGAGGTTTTAGAAATGTCCTTTCACCTCTTCACCCAGCCTGCTTCCCTTCCTCTTCCAGGGCCTGCGAGGTCCTCCTGAAGCCCCCAGAGAACCAGAACCATGCCCCCACCTGCCCTCAGAGATTCCCAGGGATACCTAGCCGGGCAGGGCTCAGGACACCTCCATGCAAACCTCAGTAACTCCTGCCCTGACCAGTTAACTCAGTACTTACTCTACATTAAATACCAATTGGGCCAATTTACTGCTGTAATTAAAACCTCAGCAGATGTGTTCCCTGCTCATCAGTGATGAGTTTATTAACGTCCAGCTCTGAAGGAATGTGGGGCAGGGAGAAAAACAGAATGGGGCTTGCTCTGGGACTGGGAGAGTGGATGCTGGGAGAGGTTGAGTTTGAAACTGTTCAGTCTCCTTGTTTGGCTCCAGGCAGGGGGCAGGCAGCCACGTTTATGAAAGTGTCTGCATCTCTGGGTTTTCTGTTTCTACCGTGGAAACTCGGAAATATCTGCCCTGCCCCTCTTATCTGCTGCAAACCTGGGCCTGCTGTATATAACGGATCCTTTTTTGAAAATCACATTTTCTTGACTACTGACAAACAGTGTGTCTGGAACCTATAAACACAGCCCCTTATAGCTCAGCAATCTGGGCTTGTTTGTTATGTAGCATAACCTAGGCTGTCCTGACTACTACATATTATAGCTCCACTTACAGACAGTGAAACTAAGGTCCAGTTTGCTTACTAATATAGGAGAGACCAAGATAGTTCTTGCCAAGGGAGCCTGGAGACAGACCTCTGAGTTGGATAAGAGAAGCAGGCCAGGCTAGTCCTCAGCTCTGCTCAAGGTGAGTAGTTCATGACTGCTGGTGGGTTGGAAGCTCACTGCTTAGTACACTCATGGCAGCTCAAGCAATCGGCTCCTTCTGATCATCAGAGAACACCTGCACAGTGGAGCATGATTCAGCCCCAAGAAGTCACTCTACTTTTTTTTTTTGTAATTAGGAGATTTTATTTTTTAGAGCAGTTTTACATTTATAGGACAACTGGATGAATAGTGCAGACAGTTTGCATATCTCTCCTGCCAATTTCTCCTATTATTAACATCTTGCATTGCTGTGGTACATTTGTTGCAATTGATGAACCAATATTGATTACTAACTAAAGTCCACAGTTCACATTAGGCTTCACTCTTGCAAGATGTCACAGATCCACCATGAAAGTTTCATACAGAATAGTTTCACTGCCCTGAAAACCCTCCTGTGCTCCACCTATTCATTCCTCCCAGCTCCACCAGAACTCCCAGCAACAAGTTTCTCTGGACTGCCTCTATAGTTTTGCTTTTTCCAGAATATCATATAGTTGGAATCAGAGTCTGCAGCCTCTTTAGACTGGCTCCTTTCACTCAGTAATACGTTTAAGTTTCCTCCATGTCCTCTAGTAGGTCATTTCTTTTGACCAATGAATATGGCTCCATTCTTTACTTTTAAACATCTCCTTCATCACCAGGGCTCTACTTTGTTGCCCAATGTTTGTTGCTTTTGTAGGGAAGACCCCAATGTAAGAGACACCTGGGGAGGAAAAACCTCACGGAATAAGGAGGCTGTCTTGGACATTTGGAGTGGGGTCCGATCCCCACCATGGCTCAGGATCACTTCCAACTTCTTGCTCTGAATCCTCATCACCATCTCCATGTTTCACCTTTTTAGGGTATGCTGGGGTGTCTGCTAGCAACTCTGCACCTCTGGGAACTACACATCTAAAACTCCACTGTCAGCAGGGTTAGAGAATGCAGTCTACAATTAAGAGGCATTCACGAAAGATTGGTGAGACAGGAGAGAAACAGGAGCCATCCCTGCTCTGGTTGGAGATGCTCTGAGCAGTAACTCAGGGCTTGCAAATGACAGTTGTGAGGTTTCTTCTGGGCATCATCCTGCAAACACCCGCTTTGATGTTGAGGCTGGGAGTTGAAAAAGCTGGCTTGAAACTCGACATTCAAAAAACTAAGATCATGGCAGCCGGTCCCATCACTTCATGGCAAATAGAAGGGGAAAAAGTGGAAACAGTGACAGAATTTATTTTCTTGGGCTCCAAAAACACTGCAGACAGTGGCTGCAGCCATGAAATTAAAAGACGCTTGCTCTTTGGAAGAAAAGCTATGACAAACCTAGACAGCATATGAAAAAGCAGAGAGATCACTTTGTCGACAAAGATTTGTATAGTCAAAACTATGGTTTTTCCAGAAGTCATGCACAGATGTGAGAGTTGGACCATAAAGAAGGCTGAGTGCTGAAGAATGGACGCTTTTGAATTGTGGTGCTGGAGAAGACTCTTGAGAGTCGCTTGGACTGCTAGATCAAACCTGTCAACCCTCAAGGAAACCAACCCTGAATATTCATTGGAATGGCTGTCACTGAGGCTGAAGTTCCAATATTTTGGCCACCTGATGTGAAGAGACAAATCATTGGAAAAGACCCTGACGCTGGGAAAGATTGAAGACAGGAGGAGAAGGGGGCAACAGAGGATGAGATGTTTAGAGATGAGATGTTTAGCATCACCAACTCAATGGACATGAATTTGAGCAAACTCTGGGAGATAGCGGAGGACAGAGGAGCCTGGCGTGCTGCGGTCCATGTAGTTGCAAAGAGTCGGACATGGCTTAGCAACTGAACAACAACGATTCTCCCTGGTTCCTATAGGCTCTGCCTTCTTGGATGCTGGCAGGTCTTCTTCTAACCCTTCTAGTTGTTTTGCAGGCTGATTTCCAGCATTAAATCCCTTCCTGTTGTAATACCTAGAGGGGATTCTGTCTTCCTAGCCTGAGCCTATCCAATGCAGTGGGATCCTGGGGAGGATGGACTATTGGGCCACTGTAGGGAAGATCTCCAGCCTGGCCATTCACGTGCTCTCATCACTCAGTTCCTGGCCCTTTTTTGGGTCACCTTTCCTCTGCCTGTAGCAGCCATCAGAACAACGCACAGAAAAGTCTCAGAGCCCACCTCATCCCTACCTTTATAACCTCCTTTACAGGGTCCTTATCCACCCAGTCACTAAATGTTGGGTTTGGGGTTCTCCCTGTCTCTACAGACCACCCTTCCATGCTGTGTGTTTAAGTCATGACTGCTGTTCTCCAAATATTTCCAGTTCTCCCCATTACAGGCAGAATCACATTTCCTGGCCCCCTTGTAATTAACTGGGTCCACATGATGAGTTCTGGCCAATAAATTTTGAGCAGAACCAACGTGTGTCACTTCTGGGTTGGATCATGTCCTTACCTGCCTCCCTTTCTCTTCTTTTATAAGAATATTTGTCATTGGATTCAGAGACTGCCTAGATAATCCAAGATAATGACCTCATCTCGAATCCTTAACTTAATACATCTGCAGAGTTCCCTTTTCTTTTCTTATTTTTGGCTGTGCCATGAGGCATGTTGGATCTTAGTTCCTCGCAGGGATAGATCCCATGCCCACTGCAGTGGAAGCACCGAGTCCTAACTACAGGACCACCAGGGAATTCTCTGCAAAGATCCTTTTTCAAAATATGATCACTTCATAGAGTCCAGGCATTAGCATATGGGTGTGTCTTTTGGGGGTCACCATTCAACATACTATTATTATCTCCATTTTATAGGTGAGGAAACGGAGATGGACAGAGCCCAGGCATCTGGCTGAACATCATACAGCCTGCAAGAAGGGAGGGAAGTACGCAAACTCAGGCAGTCAGTTCCAAAACCTGGGCTCACAGCCACCATTCTTGTCAAAGAGAAAGCAGAACTAAACTCCTGCTTTAACGGATTTTCAGTTCTGGTGGAGAAGGTGAAAACAAATAAGCAGATAAGTGGATATATAACACAGCTTCAGGGAGAGCTGTGAAGAGAAATCAAGCAGAGTAAAGAGCATGAGAAAGAGGCTCTCTTTTGAGCTTCTGTGGTCAGGAAAGCCTTCCTGGAGGAGGTGGCAAGAGAGAAAACCTGAATGAAGCATCAGAGGATGCCACACAGATATGTGGGTGGAAGGTGATCCAGAGAGACAAAAAAGCAATGAATGAATCCAGAATGGGCCTGTCTCCATCTTCTCTGTGCCCTCAGCACCAACAGCAGGGTCTGGCACTCAGAGAGCAGTGGGCAAAATGTTTGTTGTTTGAATAAATCAAAGTATAAAGGCCTTTCCACAGACCCAAATATCATTTCTTCAACTACTATTAATAGAAAACACATGCATGCATGCTCAGTCATGTCTATTTTATAGAATAGAGATGTGTGGGGAGGTGAGGAAGCAAAGTAAAAAGCCCATTGTGTGTGTGCTCAGTCATCTCTGACTCTTCTGTGACCCCCTGGACTGTAGCCCGCCAGTCTCCTCTGTCCACGGGATTTCCCGGGCAGGCATACTGGAGTGGGTTGCCATTGCCTCCTCTAGGGGATCTTCCTGACCCAGGGATTGAAGCCCCACCTCCTGCATCTCCTGCATTGGCAGGCAGATTCTTTACCACTGAGCTACCAGAGAAGCCCCTGATCTAGAGACAGAAACTCTGGAGCAGCACTGTGCAATAGAACTTTCTGTGATGATAGAAATGGTCCCTTTTGGGCTATCTAAGAGTACCCCCCATGCATGGCCACACGCAGCCTTTGAGTTCCGTTCTTACCAAGTTTATTTATTTCTTTGACCACGCTGGGTCTTCATTGCTACATGAGACTTTCTGCAGTTGCAGCGAGTGGAGGCTTCTCTTGTTGCACAGGCTCTAGAGCGCCGGCTCAGTAATTGTGCCGCACTGGCTTGTTTGCCCTGAGGCATGCGGAATCTTCCCAGACTAGGGATTGAATCTGTGTCCCCTGACTTGGCAGGCAGATTCTTTACCACTGAGCCACGAGGGAAGTCCAGCCATTGGGCACTTGAATCATGGTTAGCATGATTGAGGGATTGAATGTTTAATTTTGTTTACTTCAGATGAATTTAAGTATAAGTAGCCACAGGTGGCTAGTGGCTACCATCTTGGACAGTACAGCACTTGACCAGAGGTTTGCAAGTTAAGGCCCCAGGCCAAATCCAGTGGGCCACTTGGTTTTGTTTTATTTATTTTTTTGGCCACGTCCAGTGGCACGTAGGATTTTAGCTCCCTGACAAGGGATTGAACCTGTGTTCCTCACAGTGGAAGCATGGTGCCCTAACCACTGGACTGCCAGGGAAGCTCCCCACTTGACTTTGTAAATAAAGCTTTATTGATACACAGAGATGCCCATTCCTTTACTTGTTGTCTATGGCACCATAAAAGGGCAGAGTTGAGTCTTTGCTATAGAGATTATGTAGCCTCCAAAGCTGAAAATGTTTACTCTGATCCTTTACAGAAAAAACTTCCCCACCCCTGTTCTAGATTCTCATTTAGTCATTGAGTGAGTCAGCTCTATGATTGAGCAAAGGCTTCCTTCTCTGAGCCTCAGTATTCTCATCAGTAAAGTGGGTGAGTGGTTCCTCCCTATTACACCAACTTGAGCAGTTAAAACTGGATGCTGGACTTCCCTGGTGGTCCAGTGCTTAATACTTTGTACTTCCAATGCAGGGGGACAGGTTTGATCCCTGGTCGAGGAACTAAGACCCCACATGCCAGGCAGCCAAAATAATAATAATACTAATAAAGTTTTAAAAAAATTGGATGCTGTGACCAAAGGGGCTTTGAGAGAGATCTGTGTGTGTGCCCACTTGTGTCTGACTCCTGTGACCCCACAGACTGTAGCCCGCCAGGCTCCTCTATCCATGGAATTTTCCAGGCAAGAATACTGAATCTTTTTACTGAAAAAAAATACTGACTTTTTTTTTTTACTGAAAATACTTAAGAATTTTCCGGGTAAGGCCATTTCCTTCTCCAGGGGATCTTCCTGACCCAGGGATTCAACCTCCTGTGTCTCCTGCATTGCAGGCGGATTCTCTACCTGCTGAGCCATTGAGAGAGATGCAGCCCGATTAGGTGCCCCAGGCTGGGGTTGCGGCATCCAGACCTTCTCGCTCTCTCTCTCTAGCCTCTAATTTTTTTTTTTCTCCTCCACTGCTCCACACGACATGTGGGATCTTAGTTCTCTGACTAGGGATCAAGCCCACACCCCCTACAGTGGGAGTGTGGAACATTAACCACTGGGCTGCCAGGGAAATCCCTAGCCTCTCTCTCTCCTTCTGTTCTTTCTTCTCTCACTCGCCTCTCCCCTCCTCTCTGCCACTTTCTCGCCTCAGACACGGGGATGTGAGAAAGTTCCGGCAGAAATTGCAATCTCCTCTCCTCTCATGTGGCTCCTAGATAAGACAGTAAAAATCCGATTTTCAGCAATTTGCTTCATTTGTGAGCTCTCCCGCGTCTCCCTTTCTCCCCCTGACACCAGCTTAGCAAAATTGCCTGGGCGGAGTGGATATTTTTAACCACTTAGTAGTCAAGGGAGGTTCATAAAAAGTTTTGTGAGAAACTGGCCCTCATCTGTGCAGCTGGCTGCTGGCCGTGAGCTTACAGCTTTGGTGGAGGGGAATTCAAGGAAGGAATAAGGGCAGGATGAAAGGAAATAATCAGGCAAGAAGGAGTACCGGGAGGGAACAGCATTATTAGAAGAAGAGAGAGGAGAGTGAATGAGCTGTGGGGAGGGGGCCTGCCAGAGGGGAGCTGTGGCTGGAGAGGAAGCCAGTCTGGGGACCAGTCTTTTTGTCTCAAAACAAGAGATACCAAAGCATCTTCCCCAGAAGTTTGAGAAGGAACATCTCTTTCCCTAAACCAGAGGTGATGATGGTGGGGGAAAACCAATGACCATTTACTGAGCACCTACTGTGTGCCTGGCACACAGTGCTGTGCGTGTATTCCCTCGTTGAATCCTTGTAATACTCAATAAAGGAAGCAGTCCATTTTGTGAGTGAGTGTTAGTTAAGGCAAATGTTAGGCTGCTATAACAACAAGGCCCCCAAACGCAGGTACCCTTCACTGCCCAGAAGTCTGCTATTTGGAAAATGCAATCTCCATCACTGTCTGACCTGGCCATCCAGACTCTTGCCATCTGAACTCAGAAGCTGAATGGACATGGAGAGCAAGGGCAATGTTGTTGTTCTTTAGTCAATAAGTCCTATCTGACTCTTTGCAACCCCATGGACTGTAAAGTCTGGCAGTCTCCTCTGTCCATGGGATTTCCCAGGCAAGAATGCTAGAGTGGGTTGTCATTTCCTTCTCCAGGGGATCTTCTCAATCCAGAGATCAAACCAATGTCTCCTGCATTGGCAGGTGAATTCTTTACTGCTGAGCAGCCAGGGAAGCCTGAGGACAACATTATCATGGCTTCAAGGACATACAAGTTTATTTCTGACTCACATAATAGTCATAACTGGTGCATGGTTTGTGTTGGAAAGACAACCACTCTCCCTAGAGCTACAGGCTGTCTTCAAGGATAGGACAGATGGAAGGTGTCTTAGTCTGTTTGGGCAGCTATAACAGAATCCTACAGACCAGGTGGCTTATAAACAACAGACATTTATTTATCCCAGTTGAAAGTCCAAGATCAAGGTCCCGGCAGATTTGGTGTCTGGTGAGGGCCTGCTTCATAGATGGCTGTTTTCTTCCCATGTCCTCACTTGGTGGAAGAGGCCAGGAGCTCTCCAGGGTTTTCTTCATAAGGGCACTAATCCCATTCACAAGGGCTCCACCCTCATGAGTTAATCACCTCCCAAAAGCCCCCACCTCCTAATACCATCACATTGGTGATTTGGTTTCAATCTCTCAATTGGAGGGGCTCATACATTCTGTCTATAGCAGTAGGCTTCCTAAATGTTTTGTCCCTGCATAACAGAGGCCATGCATTTCCTCGCCTGTCATATCTCAGTCATCACCAGTTGCCCACTTGCCAAGGAAATTCCACATAGTTTAGATTCTACTACCAAATTCTGTATTAGTTACAATATCATTTTGGGTACTTCCTTGATGGCCCAGTGGCTAAGACCATCCCCTACTCCCAATGCAGTGGGCCTGGGTTTGACCCCTGGTCAGGAAACTAGATTCCACATGCCACAGTTAAGAGATCCCGCATGCTGCAACAAAGACTGATGATTCCACGTGCCAAAGCTAAGACTGAGTGCAGTCAAATAAATATATTTTTAAAAACAAACAAAAACATATCTTGGCTACTAGAACAGAAACCCAAGGTTACAGTGGCTTAAATAAGAAATAGGTCTGTTAAGCATTCACTTATTAAGCTAGGTATAAATGGTCCAGGGCTGGAATAGTTGGTAACATTGTGGTAGCCACACAGGCTCTTTCTGCTTTCTGTTCTACTACCTCTAAAGTGGGACAAGATGATCCCTCATCACATCCAGCCAACGGGACAGGGAAAGGTCAGGAGGAGGCTCCACGCCTCCCCTTCAAGGGCATTGCCCAGAGGCTGCACTCATTGCCAGTTGCTCACGTGCTATTGGTCAGAATGAAGTCACATTGCTGTAGCTTCAAGGAGGCTGGGAAATGTAGTCTTTTTCTTGGATGGCTGTGCAGCTAGCTTAAAAAATGGGATTGTTCTATTAATGCAAAGACAGGGTCTTCCCTGATGGTCCAGTAGCTAAGAACCCACCTGCCAATGCAGAGGACACAGGCTCACTCCCCGGCCTGGGAATATTCCACACGCCCGAGCACCACAACTACTGAAGCCCAAGTGCCTAGAGCCCATGCTCTGCAACAAGAGAAGCCAGCTCAGAGAGGCATCCGTGCACTGCAACGCAGAGTAGTCCCCGCTCAGGGCAACCAGAGAAAGCCTGAGTGCAGCAACAAAGACCCAGCACAGGGACTTCCCTGGTGGTCCAGTGGCTAAGAAACCATGCTTCCAGTGCTGGGGGGGTTGGGTTTGATTCCTGGTCAGGGAACTAGATCCCACATGCTGCAACTAAAGATCTCACAATCAAGATGTAGTGCAGCCAAATAAAAAACAAAACACAAAAAAAGGAAAAAATAAAAAACAAAACACAAAAAAAGGAAAATGGAGGGGGGATGGGGAGTGACTGAATAATGAGCATGGATGGAGTTTCCACTGAGAGTGATGACAAAGTTCTGGAACTAGACAATAGTGATGGTTGTATACACCATTGCGAATATACTTCATGTACTAAACTTTTTCTATGGGTATTTTATCACAATGAAAAATAATTGCTTACCAAAAAAAATAAGGAAAAAGGAATTTTAGGAAACAGTCTATGCCTGAAGCTGAAACCTGAATGAAGAGAGAGCAAGCCCTGCAAATGCCAGCAAAAGCATGTGCAAAGGCCCTGAGGCTCGCACTCACTGGATGTGTTTGAGAAACATCAAGGGGGCTGGAGTGAAGTCAGGGAGGATAGTGGCAAGAGATGAGAGCAGGGAGGGGACAGGGGCTTATTGGTCATGGGGAGGAGCCCATAACTTTTTCTAAGAGTGATGAGAAGCCAATGGAGGGTTTTGCACAAAAGAATGACCAGGTCCAATTTAGGGTTTAAAGCAACAACGCACACTGCAAAACCTTAGGGTGGTCTTGGCCCCAAGTGGGCTCAGGTTTCCCCAACTCCTGGCTCCTTGGGCAGAGATCAGGGCATTCTCTTGGCTCTCTGATCTGTTCTGTCTTCCCTCTGCAAGCTTTCTGCTTCTCCATCCTCTATAAGAATCAGTGGGTAGGAGCTTGGGCTTGAATCTCAGCTCCAGCACTCAGTAGATCTGTAATCCTGTGTTATGGACTGAATGTGCTTTCTCCACCATTCATATGTTAAAGCAGTGTTCCCCAACCCCTGGCCATGGATCAGTACTTCCCCTGGTGAGCTGATATCCTCTGATAGGTGGGAGAGACAGACAAGAGACAAGGCAAACAACAAGTAAACATCTTTGGCTGTATCTCAAGGTGGTGAGTGTGATACAGAAAAAACAAAGCTGTGATAGGGGTTGGTAATGGTTGCAAATCAGTGGAAGGGGAGTTGTGTGTAACAGGGAAGACTGCCCTGGGGAGGGGACAGGTGAGGGGACACTTGGAGGAGGTGAGGGAGAAGGCAGGCAGATATCTGTGAGAGGCTGATCCGGGCAGAGGGAACAGCCTGTGCAGAGGCCCTGAGGCAGGAATGTGCCTGATGAGTTGGAGAACAGTGGAGTGGGCCCCTGTGACGGGAGGGAGGGAGAGAGGGGAGGAGGTGAAGGGAAATGAGGGCAGGGAGGCAATGGGGGCAGAGTGTGCAGGATCTCATGGCCTTGGTGAGGATCTGGAGTTTCACTCTGAGAGAGGAGCTTGGTAGACAAAATAATGGCCCTCAAAAGATGTCCTAATCACTGGGCCCTGTGAATGTGTTACTTTGTCTGGTAAAAGGAACTTTGTAATTAAGGATCTTCAGACAAAGTTATCCTCACTATAGGGCAGGCCCAATCTAACCACACAAGTCCTTAAGTATGGCAGAAGGAAGCAGACAGATGGCCAAGAAACACATGAAAAGATGCACAGCATCACTAATTATTAGATAAATACACATCAAAACTACAATGAGGTATCACCTCAAGCTGGTCAGATGGCCACCATCAAAAATTCTACAAACAGGAAATGCCAGAGAGGGTGTGGAGAAAAGAGAACCCTCTCCCATTGTTGGTGGGGATGTAAATTGGTAAAACTCCTCTTAGTATTATGCTAAGTCGCTTCAGCTGTGTCTGACTCTTTGCGACCCCATGAACTGTAGCCCACCAGGCTCCTCTGTCCATGGGGATTCTCCAAGCAAGAATACTGGAGTGGGTTGCCATGCCCTCCTCCAGAGGATCTTTCTGACCCAGGGATCAAACTCGCATCTCATGTCTCTTGCAGTGGCAAGCATGTTCTTTACCACTAGTACCACCTGGGAAGCCTGGAGAGCAGTATGGAGCTTCCTTGAAAAACTAAAATAGGGCTCCCATACAACCCAGAAATAACACTTCTAGGCATATATCCAGAGAAACCATAATTCACAAGGCAGCATGCACCCTGATGTTCATTGCAGCACTATTTACAATAGCCGGGACATGGAAGCAACCTAGATGTCCATCAACAGAGGAATGGATAAAGAAGATGAGGTACGTATATACAATGGAATATTACTCAGCCATACAAAGGAATGAAATAGTGCCATTTGCAGAGACACAACAGACCTAGAGATTGTTGTCATTACAATCACATTGTAATGTGATTTGTGATTGTAATGTATGTTGTTAAACAATCACACTGACTTACAGCGTGAAGTAAGTCAGAAAAAGAAAAACAAATATCGAATAATATCGCTTGTATGTGGGGTCTAGAAAAATGGTAGAGATGAACTTACTTGCATGGCAGAAACAGAGACACAGATGTAGAGAACAAACTTATGGTTACCAAGGGGGTGGGGAAGGGGAGAGTGGGTCAACTGGGAGACTGGGACTTATATACATATACTGCTGCTGCTGCTGCTAAGTCGCTTCAGTCGTGTCCAACTCTGTGCAACCCCAGAGATGGCAGCCCACCAGGCTTCCCCCGTCCCAGGGGTTCTCCAGGCAAGAACACTGGAGTGGATTGGCATTTCCTTCTCCAATGCATGAAAGTGAAAAGTGAAAGTGAAGTCGCTCAGTTGTGTCCGACTCCTAGCGGCCCCATGGACTGCAGCCTACCAGGCTCCTCCGTCCATGGGATTTGCCAGGCAAGAGTACTGGATGGGTTGCCATTGCCTTCTCTGACATACATATACTACTATGTATGAAATAGATGACTAACGAGTACCTACATATAGCACAGGGAACTCAGTGCTGTGTGGTGACCTCAGTGGGAAGGCAATACAAACAGGGGGGATGTATGTATACACATAGCCGATACCCTTTGCTGTACAGCAGAAACTAACACAACATTGTAAAGCAACTGCTGCTGCTGCTGCTAAATCGCTTCAGTCGTGTCCGACTCTGTGTGACCCCATAGACGGCAGCCCACCAGGCTCCCCCACCCCTGGGATTCTCCAGGCAAGAACACTGGAGTGGGTTGCCATTTCCTTCTGCAATGCATGAAAGTGAAAAGTGAAAGTGAAGTCGCTCAGTCGTGTCCGACTCTTCGAGACCCCATGGACTGCAGCCTACCAGGCTCCTCCGTCCATAGGATTTTCCAGGCAAGACTACTGAAGTGGGGTGCCATTGCCTTCTCTGTGTAAAGCAACTACACTCCAGTAAAAATTAATTTTTAAGAAAAATGAGGCAGAAGGGGGGATCAGAGAGATGCCGTATGAAAAAGACTCCCCTTTGCTGTTTTTGAAGATGGATGGAAGGGCCGTCAGCCAGTGAGTAACAGGCTACCACTTCAGCTGACAACCAGCAAGCAAGCAGAGACCTCTGTCCTACAACCCTGAGGAACTGAATTCTGCCAATACCTGAAAGGGCAGTTAACAGGATCCTTCCCTAGATCACCCACAGTCACCCACACCTGGATCTTAACCCACTGAGACCTGAACCAAACTTCTAACCTCCAGAGCGTGAGATGATACATGTGTGTGTTGTTTAAGCTGCTACATTTATGGGGATTAGAATGGCTGCAACAGGAAACTCAAACCAGGTGGGAACCAGATAGGTTCCAAGCAGGAGATGGATGCGACCCGGCTCAGGTGTTCACTGGCGCCCCCTGGGGGCTGCGGGAGAAGTAGACGTCAGAGCGAGGGCAGGAGCCTGGGACCAGGGCAGAGAGGCTGCGCTGTCAAGGTTAGGGAAGCTGGGCTGGACCAGGTCGCGGCCATGGAGGTGGGGAGACGTGAAGTCCAAGATTTGGATGTGAGTGGACAGAGAGAGAGGGGCTTTCCTGGTGGCTCAGATGGTAAAGAATCTGCCTGTAATACAGGAGACCTGGGTTCGATCCTGGGTCAGGAAGATCCCCTGCAGCAAGGAATCAAGTCAACGCTGACTGGAGGCTTCTGACCTGAGAGTCTGGAACCCCCAGCTCCCTCCTGTTCCCAGCTCCACCAGCACCCGACTCCCCTCCTTGTCCCCCCAGCCTTGATTTAGCCTTTTCAAGTGGAGGCCATATTCTGCCTTCTCCTCTGGGCCTTTGATCCTGTCTCAAGGCCTCTCACTCATCACATCCGCTCTCTTCAAGACCGGAAGTCAGATGAAGGTGGCAGAGGGACGGGGTTGGGGGAGGGCGCGTGGGGGGGGGGGCGGCCTGGGAGACTCCATCCCCCAAAAGGATCGGGGACCTGCCTCCTCCCTCTCTTGTGAGCCCAGCCAAACCAGTTCCCAGCTCGCTCCTGGTGTGCACGCTTCTCTCTCTCTCTGGAATTTTCGTTCTCTTTTCCGTAACTGAATTATCCCATCGCTGCCTCTCTGAGGGGCCCGGGTCGCAGCGTGAGATATTAAACCATCAATCACCCGCCCACGCTAACTCCCTCGCGCTGGGGACCCTCTGCCGAGCTTGGCCCATCTGTGAGCCCCAGGACCCAGAGGCAGCTCCAAAGCAAGACTGGAGGCCTGGGGACCCCATCAAGGTCCGGCCTTAGAAGAAACGCACAGACCTCACCCATCTGGATCTGCAGACAGGAGTCTTGGGTTCGAATCCAGAGCTCTTGTCAGCTTGGGTGAGACAATTCATCTCTCAGTTTCAAGTCCATTTCCGCACTTCAAAAACGGAGATAACATTTTTGACGTCACTGAAGTTCCCTGTGAAGGTTAAGTGAGTAAATACAGAGGCAGATAGGACAGTACGTCTTACCTATGATTTGCTGCTGTGACTTTTGTTCTGGTCCTGGCATAGACGTGGGTCATCCGCTGGGGGTAGAAATGCAAGGCTTTTGGCTTTCCAGGAGATTTGATGGCGGTCATGCCTGTGCCATCTCCCTGCTGGTGCCTCATCCAAGTCAGAATTGAACATTTTTTGAACTTCCCTGGTGGTCCCATGGTTGGGAATCTGCCTGCCAGTGCAGGAGGCATGGGTTCGACCCCTGGTCTGGGAAGATTCCACGTGCCTCGGGGCAACTAAGTCTGTGCACCGCAAGAACTGAAGTCCATGCACCTGGAGCCTGTGCTCCATAACAAGAGAAGCTACTGCAATGAGAAGCTGCGCACTGCAACTGGAGAGCATCCCCCTGCTCGCCGCGACTAGAGAAAGCGTGTGCACAGCAATGAAGACCCAGAGCAGCCAAAAATAAATAAATGACTTAATTAACTTTAAAAATTGGATAAAAAATTTTAAAGTCCTAATGGAACCTCAATTATGATTAAATAACCCACATTTGTTGTTTGTTGTTTAGTTGCTAAGTCGGGTCTGACTCTTTTGAGACCCCATGGATGGTAGCCTGCCAGGCTCTTCTGTCCATGGGATTTTCCAGGTAAGAATACTGGAGTGGGTTGCCATTTTCTTCTCCAGGGGATCTTCCTGACCCAGGGTCTCCTGCATTGGCAGATGGATTTCACTGAGCCACCAAGGAAGCCCAACTCACATTTCGAGGCGCTTATTTCAGGTAACAATGTTCAGTGCTTTGCACGGGCTGTTCCCTCTGCCTGGAATGCTCTTCCCTCACATAGTCATGTGACTGACTCTTTTTAGCCCACTTTGGGTGCTCAAATGCCACCTCCTCAGTGAGTTCAGCCAGTTAAAGCTGCAGGCAGTACCCCTGCCTGCTTATACCCCTGCAGCTTTTATTGGGTTGGCCTAAAAGGTCATTTGCATTTTTCCATGAGATGTTATGGAATATTTCTCTCTACAGCAATATTTTTCTTTATAGTACACACCACCACTACAGGTACTGTAGGCTGTGTTTGTTGGGTCTGTCTGTCTGCCCCACTGGAGGATCAGCCCCAGGGCACAGGTTTATTCATTCACCACCCAGCATAGCACCTGGCATGAAATAATTCAGTAAATATCTGTGGAGTGAATGAATGAATGAATTCCACTTAGCTATTCCCAGAGGGCCCCCAAGGCTGCTTGGGCCTGTCAGCAATCCTGGGTTTTCTAGGGGTGAGGGGTGGGTGTGATCAGCCATATGTCCTCCATCTTTGCATGGATATTTCTTTTTTTTTTTTTGGCTGGGGGCAGGTGGTGAAATTCACCTAACGTAAAATCAACCATTTTATTATTTTCTTAAGCTTTATCATCCTTACAACTGTTTTAAAAACAGAATTAAAAAAAAAATATTCATTTGGCTGCACTGGGTCTTAGTTACAGCATGTGGAATCTTAGTTCTCTGACCAGGGATCGAACCTGGGCCCCCTGCATTGGGAGTGCAGAGTCTTAACCATTGGACTATACAACTACACAACTCAGTGACATTTAGTACCTTCACAATGTTGTGAAACCATTACCTCTACCTACTTCCAGAATTTTTCATCACCGCTAAAGGAAACTTGTATCCATGAAAGCAGTCACTCCCCAATCTTCCCCTCCCCCATTCCCAGTCCCAGGCAACCAGCAGTCTGCTTTCTGTCTCCATGGATTTACTTATTCTGGACATTGCATACAAATGGAATCAAATAACATTCAATCTTCTATGCCTGGCTCTTTTCCCTCAGCATGATGTTTTCAAGTTTTACCCACATTGTAGCATGTGTTGGTACATCATTCCTTTTTTATGGCTGAATAATATTCTACTGTCTGGATGGACCACATGAACTTATCAGTTCATCTGTTAATGGATGTTTGGGTTATTTCCACCTTTATTGTGTGGATCTTAAAAGGCACCCCTTTCTCTGGGGACATAAGGGGAATAGATGGTATCAGCCCTTGCTCAGGCTTCTGTCAGACACTCTTTAAAAAAAAATGATCTATTTGGTTGTGCTAGATCTTAGTTGTGGTAAATGGGATAGTTGGTCTTCTTTGCAGCATCCGGGATCTTTAATTGCAGCATGTGGAATCTAGTTTTCTGACCAGGGATTGAACCCTGGGCCCCTGCATTGGGAGCATGGAGTCTTAGCCATTGGACCACCAGGGAAGTCCCTATCAGGCACTCTTGTGCAGTGCACAAACTACACAGCTGTTCATGGCAACCCTGTCTGTGTGGTGCCTCATCTGAACGGTGGGGGAGGTAAGGGGCACTGTGAAGACCAAGAAATCAGGAGCAGTACCCCCTCGCCTAGGCTTTCAGATGACCAATCCCCAATCTCTGTGCCCAGCTAGCCCCTGGGGAAAATCTGTCAGGGAACTGGGCCACGCTGGGTGGTGCCCCAAACTCTCCTTTCCTGTTGCCTTCAGCTATACCTTCCTTGCCCCTCCAGACTCTGGGGCCCCTCATTGTCCCCAGCCTCTCATTCCCTCTCCCCTCTGCCTGCATCTCCACCTAGCCTGGAGTCCCACACCTGCCTACTCCTTCCAACCCTCTCTTGTCTCTCCAGCACAGTGGCTATTTTTATTTTTCCTTCTTATTAAATTTCCAACTTCTGCAAACACCAAGGCCCCTGCCTCGCTGCCCCCCTCTGCCTTTCCCTCGAAGCTGATTTGATTCACTTGCGTTTTATTAACAGATTAAAAAAAAAAAAAAAAACCCCACAGCTGCCACCACACTGTTTTCTTGGAGGTTTAGGGAAACTAGAAGAAGGGAGAAGTAGGCTGCAGGTTCCCTCTGGGGGTTTAAAAATTCTCCCTCCTCCCTACATCCGAGGATGTCTGGACCTTTCCATCGTAACCTGAAGGGGGAGAGGAGGGGCTGGGGAGAGACGTTGGGGCCCCTTGCCGGATTTGGGGGAATTTGATGGATATCAGGCTTGTGCAGTCCCCTAGTCAGTACCCTATCCCAAGGCGGAATTGCAAATTAAAAAAGAAAGAAATCTGTATGGAGGTCCCGCCCTTGCCCCGTTCCCGCTCCCGGGTAGAGGCGTGTATTATAGAAGGCTTAGGGTGGGGAGCTTGCGGCTGCCCTGGTGAGCCTCGGAAGTGAGAGCTTAAATTCAAAAACCTCCACGCCAGAGCCGAAGCAGCCCCGGGCCCTCTGTCCCTTGGGTGGCTGGTGGCGGAGGCCACGGAACGTTCCAGGCTTCTTCTGGACACCACGTACCCTGGTCCGGCTTTCTCTCACCGCTGTTTTCCTCCTGAAGAAATGCTGATCCTTATTCCCCACCAATCCCCTGCCTCCCAGAGCCGAGAGCAAATTGCTTCTTCATGCCCCCGGGGTGTTTTCCCCCCCAAATTCTTTGTGTCAGTCTCCATGGCAACCAAGAACCCAGCTGCACTTTATTTCCTTGGGATACAGGATGGGGTGGGGGCGTGGGGAATGGGAAACAGACGAGGTTCCTCTTAGCTGGGACCTTTCTACCCTACTCCTTCCTCCCCTTGGTCCCCCGCCCCTCCCCCAAGGGCTTGAGCCAGCCTTGTTCCATGGAGGCCAGGCAGCCTATCTGGATGGGTTGCTGGGTTGTGGTACCCCCGGAGTCCCTCGTGGTCCCTCGTGAGTTTGAGGAAGGTCCTTTATTTGGCCAGAGGGCTAAAGTTAAATAGTGCCCCAGTTTCCCAGTGGAATTTCCTTTCCCTTCTTCTTCTTTTCTCTTTACCTCCTCAATCCCCTAATCAGGTGGGTTGGTATGGTTGTGCAGGTTGCGTGTGTGAGCTCAAGCCATGCTACGAGTGCCCATTTCTCTTTTGCTCGGGAGCACCCTATGAACTAACCTCTGCCCTGTCCTAGGTGACACCGACTCTAGAGTTTACTATTAAGACAGCCAACTATGTCAATAAAAAATTCCGGGCTTCCCTGACAGTCCAGTGGCTAAGATTCCATGCTCCCAATGCAGGGGGCCAGGGTTCAATCCCTGGTCAGGGAACTAGATCGCACATACTGCAACTAAGATGCGGCACAGCCAAATAAATAAATAAAATTTTTAAAAAATCCGTTTCTGGTCACACCCCAAAACTGAGGAGGAAGAGAAGACTTGACAGCATTGGGGTTTTGAACGACACAAGCTACAGATCCTTCAGGATCTTAGCGAGCAAACACGTGCAGGAGTAACTTCTAAAAGGGACAAGGTTGGCGTCAAGGACTGTAGACTGACTTAGGCTGAAGAAGGAAGGACAGGGAGTGAATATTAAAAGCCCCCAGAGACAAAACAGAGCTGGCGTGGATTGACAGCTAAATGCACCCAGTTCTAAACTCTCAACGTCGTTGCTCTCTGCCTCCTCATTGGGTAGCTCCTCCCATCGGGAGGAGTCTATCTCCACCCTGGAATCTGAGCTGGTCTTGTGACCCGCTTTGACCAATCATATGCCACAGAAGTATGAGGGCGGTCCTGAATCTGGGTCTCAAGTGATGCTGCGTGTTTCTACTAGCTGCTTAGAAACCAACCAACCAAACAAAAATGTTGCCTCTGCCGCATGAGCAAAGCTGGAGTTAGCTTGCTGGTGGAGGAGGGACAGGGGGGAGAAACCTGTTACACCAGCTGAGCCATTCTAGACCAGCCAAACCCCAAACATGTGGAGAGCCCAACACGGGTAAACAGAATGTGCCTCCCTGGCTCACAGCTGACCCAAGACTCACGAAGGAGCCCAGCCAAGACCAGAGAAATGGTCCAGCTCACCCGTGGGCTGTGGAACTGTAATTACTGTTGATTGTCTAAGCCACCGAATTTGGGGGTTGTTTGTTACACAGCACAGTGGCCAATAGGGAACTGACAGGTTCATTGGGCACAACTTGTCCCTCCTCAGGAAAGCGCTGGACTCACATCCTGGGGAACTCTTGTTTTGGTTGCCATTATCTGCATATCCGCTAGGAATTCTTCCCGCTTCTTTCATTACTTGACATCTCTCTGATTGCATCCCCTCCCTCTCTCACTTCCATTCAGACACATCAACCTTCTCACACTTGCCAAACTTGTTTCCACCCCAAGGGCCTTTGCACCTGCTGCTTCCCTGCCTGGAACCCTCTTTCTTCAGAGTTTCACATGGGTCCCTCCTCTGTCCACTCCACTGAGAGAACCTTCCTCACTCAGAAAAGTATGCTGTATTCTGATCCTCCCCCAGTTCTTTCCTTTAAAAAAAAAAAAAATCATTTGGCTGCCCTGGGTCTTAGTTGCAGCACATGAGATCTTCCATCTTTGTTGCAGCATGCAGGATCAGGATCTTAATTTGTAGCAGGCAGGATCTTTTAGTTGTGACGTACAGAGTTAAGTTCCCCTGACCAGGGATCGAACCCAGAACCCCTGCATTGGGAGCATCTTAGCCACTGAACCACCAAGGAAATTCCACCCTCTCCTTTAATTTTTGTTTTGACACCACTTAACACTGAGTGTGTGTATGTGCTATTGCTTCAGTTGCATCCGACTCTTTGTGACCCCATGAACTATAGCCCTCCAGGTTCCTCTGTCCATAGGATTCTCCAGGAAGGAATACTGGAGTAAGTTGCCATGCCCTCCTGCAGGGGATCTTCCCAACCCAGGGATCGAACCCATGTCTCTTATGTCTCCTGCATTGGCAGGCGGGTTCTTTACCACTAGCACCACCTGAGAAGTCCAGAACTTAACACTACCTGAAATTATTTCCTTCCCCTTCCTGTCTCACTTCACCATGCACTTTCTGGTCAATTCCTAAACAAAATACTTGCCCTCAAATCCTTGTCTCAAAGTTATCCTAACCAATCCAAGACAGCTAAAGAAGATTCTAGATTTGGGTCAAGGACACCCAGTAGTCCTGGGTACCATCTGTTGATCCTACTGGAAGCCAGTTCACCTCCAGTCATATCATACTTAGGGATGCTAAGGTCAACCCCGGGCTTCCCATGGGGGCAAAAGAGCCCACCAGGAATATGTTCTTCATCTGCCTTTCCCCAGTGATGTCACCATCCATGGATGATCATGTCCCAGACCCATGATTTCATTTTCAGTTGCAAAACTGCTATTTCCAGTCTATCGGTGCATTTCCCCATTGATGCATCTGTCTTCTTCATTAGGCTGGAAACCTCACATTGCCAGAGATGGAGCCACCAGATACCAAGGAAACATTGGCTGAAAGAATTTGAATTCAGAAGATGGAGCCCATTGGGAAAAAAAAAAATCAAATAGATATTCATTGTTTAAGGCAAAGAAACGTGGTGCCACTCCTGCTTCTGGGATCCAAGGCTACCCAACTCTAGCCTCCTCTGAACTCCAGGCTTGGCCCAAAGTCCCAGGACACAGCCTCGGGAACTGAAGGGGGATTTTGGGAGAAAAAATATCGTCTGTCTATAGGTATCAACATTGTGTGTGTTCATGCTCAGTCGCTTGGTCGTGTCCAACTCTTTGTGACCCTATGGACTGTAGCCCACCAGGCTTCTCTGTCCATGACATTTTCCAGGCAAGAATACTGGAGTGAGTTGCTATTTCCTACTCCAGGGGATCTTCCCAACCCCGGGACTGAAACCTAGTCTCCCATGTCTCCAGCATTGGCAGATGGATTCTTTAGCACTGTGCCACCTGGGAAGCCCAGGTATCAACATTGCTTTCCTTTAAACATTTAAAAAAAATGTCTAAACCTCCCCACAATTCAAATGTTTCTCTTATTATCTTCTGCCGAGGGAAAAAATTAATAACACAGCACAATATAAAATACTAAATTAAAGGCATTTTGGAACCAGCAATTATTTCATAAGCTTCTCTTTTATTGCTGTGCTAATGTGCCTAATTGCTGTCTTAATGAGGACATTAATTTCTTGCTAATGTGATGTTATTATAGAAATTGCAGTCAATCTCTTAAAAGGGGGAAAGTGCTGGAAAGCTGTCCCACGAGGCAGGGGTTCTGGTCACCCCGAGGCTGAGGGGCAAATGAGAGGGGAAGAGATGGTGTTGGAACCTAGGCTGGGGACAGGGGTGCCCAGGAGCCAAGGAAGGAGGGAGGCAGGGGAGTCTGGGAGTGGGCAGTCTGGGGAGGCCCTGGTGAGCGAACCAGCTGTTGCCATGCCTGGGGACCTGGGAGATGAGACTGAATAGGGGAAATGTTAGAATGATAGTAAAACCTAAAATATCAGTGGCAGGCACTGTTGGGGCATTTTATATCTTAATCCTTGCAACAACCTGTGAAACAGAAGACATCATCATCTCCATTTCCAAAACAAGCACAGAGAGGCTGAGCAACTTACTCAAGGTCACACAGCTAGCAAATGATGGAGATGGGATTTGAATCCAGTTCCTCCGGCTTAAGCACTGAGTTACCCGGTCAATGCCCTGCCACTGTCAATGATATTAATAATCTCAGATACTTATTGAGAGTTTATTGTTCACCAGCACTGCACGAGGCCCCCACCCACATCAGATCAAGGTGGGTTCCTTTTAGAAGAGCAGGTCAAAGCACCTTTGCACATTGATACAACAGGAAGGACAAGGCTGGAGGCTAGGGCTGCACCCCTACAGAAACAGGACATCCACTGTAAGGGGAGAGACTGCAGGGACCAGGGAAGAGAAATTTCTTTGTTCTGAGTTGTACCGTCTGGTTACTGTGATGGGTCAGTGAGTCCAGGTTAGAATTCTAGCTTTCGCACCTCCTGTATGACCTCAAGTATATAGCTGACCTTCTCTGGGCCTCAATTTCTTGTCTGTTGGCCAGGGATTACCGTGGCATTTACCTTGGAGGGCTGTTTTGAGGATTAAGCAAGTTCAAATATGGCATTAGTCAGAATAAGTACACCCCAGTGGCTGTAACAAGTAATCTCCAAATCCCAGCCACTTACACTCCAGGCTTATTTCTCACTCACGTGGCAGGTGACTCTGTCCACTTGCAAACCTCGCCTTCCTGTGGACTGTGGTACCACCTCCTTCTTACACCTCAGAACCTTCCATGTGGGGACTTCCCTGGCAGTCCAGTGGATAGGATCCTGTACTTCTAATGCAGGGGGTGTGGGTTTGATCCCTGGTCAGGGAACCAAGATCCCATATGCTTTGAAGTGTGATAAAAACAACAACAACCTTCCATGTGACCTTTTCTGTACAGCCTGGAGGTAACAAAGGAAAAGAGAACATGCGGAGAGAGGAAGGGGTGGGAAATTTTGGAAGCCTGAATGCAAAGCATTTAAAGGCTATGTCCACCCACACTGGACAGAAATAGATTGGGATAAAGAGCAGGAGTAGGTGTGAGGTTAAAGTAGCCCAGGTGGGCACCCCAGCGTCCCCCAAAGTTCAGCCACTCACCTCCACTTTCTGCACACCATCTTGTCAAGCACCCAACGGGCACAACCTGATGGATTCACCTGGTAAAAACACAAGAAGTCATTTTAAAATTCTGTTCTTATTGTTTACATGAATGGTGAAAGGAGGAGAAGTCCCCTGATAGCCCGTCCCACACTCCAGAATAAAAGAAGTAAGAATGAAACAGAAGGCTGATTCACTGAGATTCAAGCCTTTGCTGGCGTGGTCTGTGGAAATATGTGCAAAGTCACCCACACGCCATGGTGGAGACACGCTGCTTTTTATGTGTCAGTGTGGTTGGGCCATGGTGCTCAGATATTTTGTCAAACATTATTGGGGATGCTTCTGGGAGGGTGCATCTTGAACCAGGTTAACATTTATTTAAATTGGTGGACTTTGAGGAAAGAGGTTTACCCTTCATAATGTGAGTGGGCCTTATCCAATCAGTTGAAGGCCTTAAGCAAACAGAGATGATGTTTCCTGGGCAAGAAGGAATGCCTCTTCACATTTTTTAAATTTTATTTACAAAATCGACTTTACTGTGTTTTAAGTTTAAACTAATTCACTCATGAAAGGAACTTTCAGGGCCATGAATAGAAAACCACCATGGCGACTTCCCTGGTGGTCCAAGGGTTGAGAATCTGCCTTGCAATACAGGGGACAGCTGTTTGATCCCTGGTCCAAAAGATCCCACATGTCACAGGACGACTAAGCCTGTGTGCCACCACTACTGCATCTGCATGCCCTAGAGCCTGTGCTCTGCAACAAGAAAAGCCACTGCAATGATAAGCCCACGCACTGCAACTAGAGAGTAGCTCCCACTCTCCACAGCTAGAGAAAGCATACGTGTAGCAGTGAAGACCTAGCACAGTCAAAAATAAATAAATATTTTTTTTTAAAAAGAAAGAACCACCATGAGTGGTCATGAATATATTAAAAGTGTAAAATAGATATAATGAAAGCTAGAATGTTGTCAAACTCTTCCTAGGGACAGACAGTGTCTCTGGAAGCCTTGAGCAATCATTCCCTTCTATGGGCCTCAATTTTGTCATCCATAAAGTAGGGGTAGTGGGTAGATGTAGACCAGAGAGACAATTTATAAAGTTCCGCTACAGTATGGTTCCGCAGAGAAACAGAATCAACAGGATGTGTGTGTGTGTGTGTGTGTGTGTGTGTGTGTGTGTGTGTGTAGAGAGGTTGATTTGAAGAAACTGGCTCACGCAATTGTGGAGGCTGTCAAGTCCAAACTCCCTAGGGTAGGCCAGTAGGCTGGAGATGCAGGGAGAGCTGCAGCTCAAGTCCAAAGGCAGCATGCTGGCAGAATTCCTTCTTGTTCAGGGAACATCAGTCTTTGGTCTGTTAAGATCTTCAACTGATTGGACAAGGCCCACCCACATTATGGTGGGTAATTTGATTTCCACAAAGTCCACTGATTTAAATGTTAATCAGTGTATTAAAAAGCAGAGGCATTACTTCGCCCACAAAAGTCCATATAATCAAAGGTATGGTTTTTCCAGTAGTCATGTATGGATGTAAGAGTTGGACCATAAAGAAGGCTGAGCACCAAAGAGTTGATGCTCTCGAACTGCAGTGTTGGAGAGGACTCTAAAGAGTCCCTTGGAGTGAAAGGAGATCAAATCAGTCAGTCCTAAAGGAAATCAACCCTGAATATTCATTGGAACCAGAGATCAAATTGTCAACATCTGCTGGATCATTGAAAAAGCAAGAAAGTTCCAGAAAAACATCTATTTCTGTTTTATTGACTACGCCAAAGTCTTTGACTGTGTGGGTCACAATAAACTGTGGAAAATTCTGAAAGAAATGGGAATACCAGACCACCTGACCTGTCTCTTGAGAAATCTGTATGCAGGTCAGGAAGCAACAGTTAGAACTGGACATGGAACAACAGACTGGTTCCAAATAGGAAAAGGAGTATGTCAAGGCTGTATATTGTCACCCTGCTTATTTAACTTTTATGCAGAGTACATCATGAGAAATGCTGGGCTGAATGAAGCACAAGCTGGAATCAAGATTGCCAGGAGAAATATCAACAACCTCAGATATGCAGATGACACCACCCTTATGGCAGAAAGTGAAGAGGAATTAAAAAGCCTCTTGATGAAAGTGAAAGAGGAGAGAGAAAAAGTTGGCTTAAAACTCAACATTCAGAAAACTAAGATCATGGCATCCGGTCCCATCACTTCATGGGAAATAGATGGGGAAACAGTGGAAACAAGTGTCAGACTTTAGTGTTTGGGGCTCCAAAATCACTGCAGATGGTGACTGCAGCCATGTTAAAAGACGTTTACTCCTTGGAAGGAAAGTTATGACCAACCTAGACAGCATATTAAAAAGCAGAGACATTACTTTGCCAACAAAGGTCCATCTAGTCCAGGCTATGGTTTTTCCAGTAGTCATGTATGGATGTGAGAGTTGGACTATAAAGAAAGCTGAGCGTTGAAGAATTGATGCTTTTGAACTGTGGTGTTGGAGAAGACTCTTGAGAATCCCTTGGACTGCAAGGAGACCCAACCAGTCCATCTTAAAGGAGATCAGCCCTGGGTGTTCATTGGAAGGACTGATGTTGAAGCTGAAACTCCAATACTTTGGCAACCTGATGTGAAGAGCTAACTCATTTGAAAAGACCTTGATGCTGGGAAAGATTGAAGGCAGGAGGAGAAGGGGACGACAGAGGATGAGACAGTTGGATGGCATCGCTGACTCAATGGACATGAGTTTGGGTAAACTCCGGGAGTGGGTGATGGACAGGGAGGCCTGGCATGCTGCAGTCCACGGGGTCGCAAAGAGTCAGACACGACTGAGCAACTGAACTGAACTGATTCATTGGAAGGACTGATGCTGAAGCTCCAATACTTTGGCCACCTGATGCAAAGAGCCAACTCATCAGAAAAGATCCTGATGCTGGGAAAGATTGAAGACAGAAGAAGGGGATGACAGAGGACAAAATGGTTGGATGGCATCACCGACTCAGTGGACATGAGTTTGAGCAAGCTCCGGGAGATGGTGAAGGACAGGGAAGCCTGGTGTGCTGCAGTCCATGGGGTCACAAAGACTCAGACGCGACTGAGCAACTGAACAACAACTCATTCTAATAAACACCCTCATAGAAACATCCCAAATAATGTTTGATGAAATATCTGGGCATCATGGCCCAGCCAAGTTGACACATAAAATTAACCTCACATCTCCTCAGCTACTAACTTTATTTTCTATTACTGTGCGTTTCTCTGCCTGAGAGTTTTTATGGGTCTTGCAGGCAGGAAGTGCTTGGAGCTGTCATTCACAGATATGTTACTAACAAGAGACAGAATTTTGGAGGATAAATACCTCAGTTTCTTCGCCTACAGGTGGGATGTCTTCGCAGTATGTGCTCTCCGCTGCCTCCCAGAGGTCCTCGGTGGAACTGCATCCGCTCAACAACATACCCTGTACTGGCTGCCTTCCCTTCCCCTCTCCTAACGGCGTTGTTTCTTGGAATCACCTTGCAGATTAAACTTCTTGCACCTCAGTGGCTGCCTCAGGGTTTGCCTTAGGGGAACTTAGCCTAAGACCTACGGGATTCCCACTATAACCTCTTTCCTACCCTTGTAGCAACAAAGCATAAGTGAGAGAATGAACAGAATTTTTCTCAGAAAGGCAATACACGCTCATGATAAAACGAAAAGGTACTCGATTCCGATTGAATTAAGGGGGCGTGCTGAGTCTGCCTCTATGCCGCTCCCTTCACCTTGATATAGCCCTGCTAAGTCCCGCCCGTTGTAT
Source organism: Bos taurus (assembly GCF_002263795.3). NCBI lineage: Eukaryota > Metazoa > Chordata > Mammalia > Artiodactyla > Bovidae > Bos > Bos taurus. The sequence continues at coordinate 11,445,639 of NC_037334.1, read as the reverse complement.
CCACTCAGACGTCTTGTATTCACACGCCAGCATCTGTATGAAAATATTCTTTTCCTTTCACAAATGGGGATCGTTGCAGATGCACTGTTCCTCACTTGCTTTTTCTCCAGTTAATTACATACCTTGGACACCCTCCCCAAATTAGCACATCCAAACCCGCCTCATTCTGCTTAATGGCTGCAGAGCATTGGAAGATGTGCTTAAAAAGAAGTACTAGAAGAAAAAAGACTTTTCTGGAATGTTCCGCCTGGAAGTCCCAGACCTGAACTAATGAGATGGGAGACCACACTCCAATTCCTCTTGTTTCCAGTTCCTGGAAACCTGCATGGTCTTTGGCCAGTCTGACCACAGCGGGGACAAACAGGTTGTATCTAAGTCAGAGTGAGAGGATTTCAGGCTCCTGCTCCAGCCGCTGACAGTCCATAGAGAAAAAAAGCCAAACCAAATCCCAGAGCCAAGTGCCGGCTCTGTGGACATGATCATTACCATGGGCAGTTGGTTTCTTTCCCCGGCCTTGCACACCCAGCACAACCTAGGGAGGTGTGGGAGGTCGATCCATTTCCGTTTTGAGTAGTCAGGTGATTTAGAGGGGGCTTCCCTCATAGCTCAGTTGGTAAAGAATCCGCCTGCAATGCAGGAGACCCCGGTTCAATTCCTGGGTAGGGAAGATTCCTGGTCGGGGAGAAGGGATAGGCTACCTACTCCAGTATGCTTGGGCTTCCCTAGTGGCTCAGCTGGTAAAGAATCAGACCGCAATGTGGGAAACCTGGGTTCGATCCCTGGGTTGGGAAGATCCCCTGGAGAAGGGAAAGGCTACCCACTCCAGTATTCTGGCCTGGAGAATTCCATGGACTATACAACCCATGGGGTCGCCAAGAGTCGGACACGACTGATTTAAGGGCTGGTCCTGATTGGTACAGATCCATCCCGCGTTCTCTCGCCTTGGCTGATGATTGGTCAGGCACAGCAGCAGGAGCTGTAGACTCCACTCCGCACTGTTCTAGCACAAGGCTGGGCAAAGTATCCTCTTTGCAAATAAAGTTTTATTGGCACTCATGTGTGCAAAACATGTTTCAAACATGAACATATGTTCATTTTTAAATTGTCTATGGTTGCTTTTGCCCTATCTGTTACAACTACATAGCAGAGTTGAATAGTTGCAACAGAGGCTGTCCAACCCTAGAAGAGCTGAAAATCTTTACTGTCTGGACCTTTACAGAGTTTGTTCACCGCTGGGCAAGTTTATGCTGACAGCATTCTTTTAAAATTTTTATTTATTTATGTATTTATTTGGCCTCATCGGATCTTCGTTGCAGTGTGAAGAATCTTCCTCACATCATGTGTATCTTTTGGCTGCGGTGCACAGACTCTAGTTTGGTGCTTGGGTTAACTTGCTGTGAGGAATGTGGAATGATAGTTTCCTGACCAGAGATCAGACCCGTGTTCCCTGCATTACAAGGCAGAGTCTTAACCGCTAGACCACCAGGGGAAGTCTCCATGACGGGATTTTTAATTACCTGTAACTCTCCACCTGGGAGCATTCTTCTGCCTCACAGGTGGGATAGGTCGGAAATGGCCCTTTTGTTTATAATGGATGGGAACAGAAGGACACATTCCCCAGCTCCCTCTCCACTTGGGTGGAACACTCCTGAGCTGTGTGTCCTACCTGTTCTCTGCAGCATACCCCAGAGGGACTGAGCCATCGTTGCCCTCAGCAGTATATCCACATTTACACTTTGCATTCATTGGCCTCCCTCTTTCATCTCACTTCCCATCTGGAGGTTAGTGTTTCCTGGAGTCACTTCCCAGATAAACTGCTTGCACTCAAATTCATACCTCCAAGTGTACTTCTGGAGGACTCCAAACTCAGACAGAATGTGGCAAATTTCAGGCTAGAGAGAACCAGGAAAGGGTCCCTTGAAAAAAGCCATATGTAAGACATGATCTCTTCTTCCACTGGAATCTGTTATTTCTGCACGTGTTGCCTGGAGTTTGGGAAGCTGTCTTGGCACCATCAGGAGAGCCAACCTTAGGACAAAGTTGAGATGAAGAGAAGGTAGAAAGAACCTGAGTTGATAATGTCGTCAGGTGACTGAACAACCAACCCAGGAACTGCCCTGACTCTGAATTTGTTGTTCAACTAGATAGTGACTATTATTGTTTATGTTGGCTTGAGCAGTGGGTTTTCTTCTTCCTTTCTGATAGAGGGTGAGGTCTGGAGTGGGAGGGGCATGATGACTCTACTGGGGTAAACAATGGGCTATCACCCTTCTGGTTAGGCGAGGTTCGAGGAGAAATCTTTTCAGTAGCCAAAAGTGCAGTTTGCACATGACAGAACCCTTAATTGTCATAATTAATTTTAAAAGGAGAAGGCATTGTTGGGTCATACAGCTGAAAAGCACAACAGTAGTATGACTTCAGGCATGGCTGGATCCAGGTGCTTAGATGATGTCACCAGGAGTCCAGTTCTGTCCATCTCTTAACTCAGATTTCCCATGTTAGACTCTCTCTCAGACAAGCTCTCAACAAGTGGTGGCAGGATAGTCCCCCTTGTCCTGACTAGAGACTGTAACTTGCAAACCTTAGCAGACAGAAAACATCTCCTTCCCAACAGTTGCAGTAAAAAGTGTGAGGGCTGACTCTCATCCACCCTTCTTGGGTCACAGGCCCATCCTTGAACCAATCAAGAGGGAGAGAATGTTACGACTGACCCATCTTGGACCACACATTTGCTAATAGAAGTGAAGGGAATCCAACGCTGCCATGGTGTTCCACGTTGACCAAAAGTGATTTTAGAGGTGGTTCATCAAAGGAAACTTGTAGAAAAAGAATGAGATGCCAGAGAAGCAAAAGCATCAGACTTCTATGAGCCTAGATTCAGTGTAGGTTGGTAATTGAAACTGAAAGTTGCAATCAGCCCAGAGCATTATGACCTTGAACAAATGAAGTCTAGACATAACCTCTCTGTCTGACTGTTGTCTCTTACGTAATGATATTTACACAGAACATGGTCTAGGAAGATTTGTGCATTATTGTTCAGGACATCAGAGTCAGAGAGAGGGAGTTAGATACTGTGGGGCTAGGACTCTAGGAGCTAGGACTCTAGGAGCTTGGTCAGGGCCCAAGGGACTAGCCTGGAGGGGAGGACTGATGTCACATTAGTCTGGCACAAGCCGAGATGCTGTAACAAAGAGGCCCCAAAATTCAGTGACTACAACAAGATAAAAGTTTCTTTAAGAAAAAAATTGTTGGACTATAGTTGATTTACACTATTGTGTTATTTTCTATTGTACAGCAAAGTGAATCAGTTATACATGTATCTACTCTTTTTTAGATCTTTCCCCTATAGGTCATTACAGAGTATTGAGAAGTGTTCCCTGTGCTGTACAGCAGGTCCTTCTTAGTTATCTATGTTAGCTATAGTAGTATGTATATGTCAATCCCAATCTCCCAATTTATCCTTCCCATTACTCGCTGCTTTCCCCCTGGTAACCATAAGTTTGCTTGCTACATCTGTGACTCAATTTCTGTTTTGTAAATGTAGAAAAAGTCCCTGAGAATACAGTGTTTGAGAGTTTATTTCTTACTCATGTAGGTGTTAGGCGTTGTGGGACAGCTTTGCCACTCACATCCCAGAGGAACCAGGAAAAAGGAAGTGGAGGGCAAAGCTTCCTTTGAAGGACATACCTGGAAGCGGCACAAATCACTTATGCTCACACCCCATAAGCTAGAACTTAATCACATGACCAAATCTAGCTATAAGGGAGACTTGGAAATCCAGTCTCTAGGAAGGAAGCCATGTGCCCAGTTAAAACTCAGAACACTCTAATACTAAAAGGAAAGAGGAGAATGAATGCTGGGGGCAACTATGAACAGTATTCACCTTGCTGGGTGGATCTCTTCCATCCGGGACTGGGATCTGCCATATGGGACCACTGGCCCCATGTAGAGGGACGAGATCATCCCCAGTCCATAACCCCCGATTCTCCACTCCACACATGCAAATTATATAATTACTTTATTATAATTTATTTCAAAATTTACTTATGTTTTTATTTTTAAATGACTTATTATTATGGATTTGCTTATTTGTCCCTTTATTTATTCATGTATTGACCATCACTGAGCAGGATATCATGGATAAGATGCCTGGCGCTTAATAGGTTCTCATGAAATATGGCAGCCACAAAATCATGGTCTCACCAAACCTGTCTCCTCTTCCTGTACACATAGGGAGACTATATTTCCCAACTTCCTTTGTGGCTAAGCAGGTCATATGGCTGAGTTCTGGTCAACAAGATACAGAGAAAGTGACTGCTCTGTGTCTAGGATAGGACCCTCTCATCATGAGTTAGCCAATCAGATGTGAAGGATGCAGGAGAGGACACTGAGCCTCTGAGGTTGGGAAGAAGATACTCTCTCTGTACCTCTATATCCTTATCTATGAAATAGGATAATAGACTCTACTTCATAAGACTATTTCAAAGATCCAGTGAAATGAATTAATACTTGAAAATTGAAATTAATTCATTCATCTCACTAATAATTAAAAAGTGAAATGAATTCACCTAAACTAAAGGACTTCATATTTGAAACTGATTAGATTAACAGAGAGTTAAGGGCGATATATGTGTTCAACATATTTTAAAATGTATAACTTGATAGACAAGCACTTACATACCTGCAACCCTGGTTAAGAAATAGAACATGACTGATAACTAGACATTGATGGAATAAATACCTAAATTATACAAATTTGTCACTACTCAGTTGTGATAAATGCCTCAGAGCAAAAGGACAGGGAGCTAGGAGAATAGCCCAAGGGGCTAATTTAGATTGGGAGGGAAGTTGGGAATGTCTTCAATACTTTGCATTGGAGCTGAGTGAAGGGGAGGTAGAAGTTAGCTGGTGAAGAACGGAGGGTGTAAGGGCTTCCTTGCTGGCTCAGTGGTAAAGAATCTGCCTGCCAATGCAGGAGACATGGATTTGATCCCTGGTCCAGGAAGATCCCACGTGCTGTGGAGCAACAAGTAAGCCCGTGAGCCACAACTACTGAGCCTGTGCTCTAGAACCTGGGGGCTGCAATTCCTGAGCCCATGTGCTGCGAGAGTAGCCCTCACTCGCTGAAAGTAGAGAAAAAGCCCACGTAGCAAGGAAGATCCAGCACAGCCAAAAATAAATAAATAAATAAAATCATTTTAAAAACACAGAATGGAGGGTGTAGCCTTCAAGGGAGAGACATTGAGTAGAAGGCCTGGAGGTGGGCTAATGTGAAAAGGGCCCGAGACCCGTGAGCAAGGGAGAGTGGCCAGAGCGGAGATGGGAAAGGCCAACAGAGGCCAACAGGCATGCTGGTTTGGACTTTATTCTAAAAGCCCCAGGGAGTCATAAAGGCCTTTGGTTCAATTTACACTTTAAGATGCCTCTTCCACTCGTATCACAGAGATGGTCACCACAGAGCTCATACATTGTTGGGGGAAAGAGACAAATAAATCTCCTCAGCAAAATAAAATACTCAATACAAGTCCCAGAAGAGTTCTTGCTTTGGGTAATTTCTATTTTAAAAAATAAATGATTTATTTATTTGTTTGTTTGTTTTATTTTTGGTTGTGCTGGGTGTTCGTCGCTGCCCAGGCTTTCTCTGGCTGTGGCGAGTGGTGATCTCTCTCTGGTTGCGGTGTGCAGGCTTCCCCCTGTGGCTGCCCCCTTGCTGCAGAACATGGGCTCTAGGGCGCACAGGCTTCAGCAGGCATGGCACGAGGACTCAGTAGTCCAAGGACTCCCCTGGGCTCCAGAGCACAGGCTCAAGAGCTGTGGCACAGGGGCTTAGCTGCTCTGAGGCATGTGGGATCCTCCTGGACCAGGGATCAAACCGGTGACTCCTGGATTGGCAGGCAGACTCTTCATCACTGAGCCACCGGGGACGCCCTGGGTAATTTCTGAGTAGAGTTTTGCAGGATGAATAGGGGTTTACTGTGAGAGTAGGAAGGCAGACCAGGCAGAGGGAACAGCACATATAAAGACTTGGAGTTTTTAAAGGGTATGGCAGGTTTCCGAACTGTAAAATAGGTTTAGTGTAGAGGATGTGAACTGGTCAAAACCAGCCCATGGATGTTCTTTGTTTTAAGAAACACATTGATTGCCAAGATCTAAACATTTAATGATTTTGTATAAAAATCTAGATTCCTGGTTTTTCTACAAAAATCAGAAAATCTGGTAACTCTGGGCCTTCATTCCCACAAGGCGTGATGAAAATGCGTTTTCCAATTTCCCACAGTCCCCACCAGTCCTTTGCCTCCCAACACGGTGGTGAAGGCCCCATTACCATGTTACCATCTTATTCACAGCACTGGCTGCCTTCCCTAGAGCAAGACTAGCCATACTCGTGTCTCCATGTAAAAACGGAGGGCTTCCCTGGTGGTTCAGTGGCTAAGAGTCCGCCTGCCAATGCAGGGGACACAGGTTCGATCCCTTGTCTGGGAAGATTCCACATGCCATGGGGCAACTGAGTACGTGAGCCATGACTAATGAAGCCTGCATGCCTAGAGCCTGTGCTCTGCAACCAGAGAAGCCACTGCAACGCGAAGCCTGCACACAGCAATTAGAGAACGTAACAAAGACCCAGCACAGCCTAAATAAACATACAAATTTAAAAGGGAAGATTTTTTAAAATCCAGGAGAACTACATGTTTCTCAGGAAATGACAACCCACTCCAGTATTCTGGCCCGGAGTATTCCTCGGACAGAGGAGCCTGGAGGGCTACAGTCCCTAGGGTCACAAAGAATCAGACACCACTGAGCAACTAGCACATGTGCTTCTCACCCTCAACTGGCTTTATCCTTTGTCTTTCCTGCCTAGTGGCTTCTGCAGATGTTTGAGTTTGCCATACCTGATGTAGCATTGGGACATAAAGCTGGGTCACAGTGGCTTTATGTGCCAGCTCAGAAGTGTGGATTTTGTCCTTTAGGCTATGGGGAACAATTGAGAAATTTTTATTCAGTTATTCAACTAATAGTTTGTAGCACAAGCTATTGATGCCCAATTCACATCCCTCTGGCCTCACCATTTCGACAGGCTCCTGCTGTGGTCCAGCTGCCGCTGTCGGCAGCAGCTTTTGGCCGGAGGGCTCTCTCCAAAGCTTTTGAAGACTTCTCTGCCCTGAGCACGGCAGGCTGAAAGCGCCAGGCGGGGATCTCCCTACCCCAGGAGTGCCTCTCCATAGGATGGGAGTAGGCGGTCAAATGGACCACCGCGCTCCGCTCCGGGCAGTGTCCTTCACTACCTCCCGGAGGGCTCTGTCACAGCGGTAACTGGCTTGAGGACACACCCATCACCAGCTCCTTCCTTCCTTTCTCCCCGACGGATGTTTCCTGGGGTCACCGCCTAGATAAACTACTTGCCTCTGAACCACTATCTTAGACTCTGCTCTGAGAAATCTGGATTAAAACCTGGTTATTAAGCAGGTGTTCTGTGCTGGAGAACAAAGAGGACAGTTTCTGTTCTTGGGGACCTTACATTGCAGCTGCAGATGAGATAGCCACAAATAAGGAAATGAGTGTTAGCTAGCCAGCTAGCTATCATCTAGCTATCTTTATGTATGTATGTGTATATATAAAATTTTATATATAGGCAAAATTTTAGGTGTCTATATGGAAAGAGAATTAAAATACAATAGGATGTGGTGGGCTTTTTGTATTTTTTTTTTTTAAGGAGTACCATGTGGCTCATGCGATTTTAGTTCCCTGACCTAGATCAAACCTAGGCCATCGGCGGTGAGAGCACAGGGTCCTAATCACTGAACTACCAACAAATTCCTGGGTGTGGGGTTTTGCTTTTTTAAAAAATATTCATTTGTCTCTTTGTCTGCATCAGGCCTCAGTTGCAGTGCTCAGGATCTTTCATTGTGGCGCACAGGCTCTCTAGCTGGGGTGTACCTTCTTAGTACTGTGGAGCACGGGCTTAACTGCTCCGAGGCATGAGGAATCTTAGTTCCCTAACCGGGGATTGAACCCCCATCCCCTGCATTGAAAGACATTCTTAAACACTGGATCACCAGGAAAGTCCTGGTGGGTTTTTTGGAGTTTTTGTATTTTTTTTAATTTATTTGTTTTAATTGAGGGATAATTACAATATTGTGTTGGTTTCTGCCATACATCAACATGAATCAACCATAGACATACATTATGTCCCCTCCCTCTTGAGTCTCCCTCTCACCTCCTACCTCCCACCCCTCTAGGTTGTCACAGAGCCCCAGTTTGAGTTCCCTGAGTCACACAGCAAATTCCTACTGGCGATCTATTTTGCATATGTTAGTGTATATGCTTCCATGCTACTCTCTTCATTCATCCCACTCTTTCCTTCCTACCCTACCCCCTTGTCCAGAAGTCTGTTCTCTACGTCTGTGTCTAAAATATGTCCCCCTACTTCCATTTCACCCATGAGTGAAGGTAGTCAGAGGTATAAACTTCTAGTTATAATATAAATAAGGCCCAAGGATAGAGTGTGCAACGTGGTGACCATAGTCAGCAATCACATACCGTATATCTGCAAGTTGCTGAGAGTAGATTCTAGAAGTTTCCCCTCACACATAAACACAAAATTGTAACTTGTGTGGTAATGGATGTTAACTAAGTTACTGTTGTGATCATTTTGTAGAATATACATATATCAAATCATTAAGTTGTACATATCAGTCAGTTCAGTCACTCGGTCGTGTCCGACCCTTTTCGACCCTATGGACTGCAGCACACCAGGCTTCCCTGTCCATCACCAACTCCCGGGGCTTGCTCAAACTCATGCCATTGAGTCGGTGATGCCACCCAGCCATCTCAACCTCTGTCATCCCCTTCTCCTCCTGTCTTCAGTCTTTCCCAGCATCAGGGTCTTTTCCAATGAGTTGGTTCTTTGAATCAGGTGACCAAAGTATTGGAGTTTCAGCTTCAACATCAGTTCTTCCAATAAATATTCAGGACTGGTTTCCTTTAGGATTGACTGGTTGGATCTCCTTGCAGTCCAAGGGACTCTCAAGAGTCTTCTCCAACACCACAGTTCAAAAGCATCAATTCTTCAGTGCTGAGCTTTCTTTATGGTCCAACTCTCACATCCATACATGGCTACTGGAAAAAAGTTGTATGTACACCCGAAGCTATTATAATGTTATATGTCAATTATATATTAATTAAAAAACAGTTAAAACAAATAAGTAAATAAAATATACCCACAAATTCTCTGATACTCTTCCTTTCAAAAACTGGAGCCCCTGGGAATTCCCTGTTGGGCCAGTGGTTAGGACTTGGCATTTTCACTGCCATGGGCCTGGGTTCAACTTCTGGGAGGAGAACTAAGATTCTTCAAGTCACAGGGAGAAGCCAAAATGACAAAACAACAACAGGACTTCCTTGATGGTCTAGTGGTTAAGAATCTGCATGCCATTGCAGGGGACATGGGTTCAATCCCTGGTCCAGGAAGATCCCATATGCCAATAGGCAACTAAGCCTGTGTGCCACAAATACTGAATGCCTGTGAGCTTAGATCCTGTGCTCAGAAACAAGAGGAGCCACTGCTGTGAGAAGCCCGCTCACCTCAATGAAGAACAGCCACAGCAACTAAAGAGAGCCTGAGCACAGCCATGAAGACTCGGAGCAGTCAAAAATTAACTAATTAATCAAACAAATAAACCAATGAAACCTCATCCAAGCCCTCCAATCCCGTCTTGAGTATTGGCTGGACTGAGTGACCATCTTCTAATGAATAGAGTGACACGTGACAGTTTCAGCCTCTCTCTTGGATCACTAGGGAAAGCCACTGGCCATGCTGTGATGACACTCAAGCAGCCCTTTGGAGATGCCCACATGGTGAGGAACGGAGGCCTCCTACCAACAGCCATGTGGGTGTGCCATCTTGGAAAAGGACCCTCCAACTTCACTCCAGCCTTCAGATGACTAGTCCCCACCACATCCTGACAGCAACCTCATGAGAAACCCGGAGCTAAGTCACTCTCACATCCCTGGTCCTCAGAGACTGTGAGATAATAACTGTTTGTTTTAAGCTGCTATGTTTGGCGGTAATTCATCCCTGTAGTATTAGACAGTGATGTGTGAATTTGATGGAGGGACACATACATACGGTCCAGACCAAAGCACCTGCCTAGAAGCAGATCCTGAATGGGGACTCAGACACCTGTAATTCTGTGGGGGAAGGACTCTCAGGAGAGAGAGAGAGAGGGTGAGAGAGGCAGGAAGGATGTGGTCCAGCTCCATGGGGTGGAGGGACAGCCTGGTGTGAACTGCCCCATAGAGTTGGTTCAACTTGAGGCAAGGGCACTGGCCCTTAGCACCCCTCAGTCAGACAGCCAGTGGTGGTGGTGTGGGTTGCACCGCATCTCTAGAGAAGGGGGCTTTCACAAGCACAAGATAGTCCCCATAAAAGGGCCGGGTGACAGCCATTCGCAGCCAGCACCAAAGCAGGAAGGAGAGGGGTGTGCTGACCCAGAAAAGGGAATCTAGTTTGGGTGGGGACACCAGCAATGTCTCCGGAAATGGCTGTCAGCCATTTATAGCCAGCAGAGGGAGTGAGCAGCTTAGCCCCATCATTTATCTCATTTTCATTTATCAAATACTTATCTCTCATCTTTTAGCATGCCAGGCACCGATCTAAGATCTGTACACATTTAAATCTTCACAGCAACTTACAAAACAAGCACTGTTTTCACCACCACTCAAGACCGCAGTCTCAGGGACCCTCTCCTCACCACCTGGGGCCCACTGAGCCCCCCCACTCCCACCGCTGCCAGTCACCCCCATCCATCTTGCGGCCCAGAGCCCCCAGCTCTCACCACCCACCTCCGCCTGGCAAATCCTCCTTCCCGCTCTTAATTGATTCTTAATCTGCAGCCTTGGGGCAGCGCTGCTGAGAAGGCAGGTGGAAATCATTTCCTTCAGTGCCAGCCGGCGCTAAGGGCATCTGAGGGGGAGCCCCCACCCCCCGTTTCTCGCAGTGCTGGGCCCACAGCCCCTGCCAAGCCGGGTCCTGCTTATTCTCTGTTCACTCACTTACTCTCCTGACCCAGGGGCTTTGAGGGAGGATGTGGCAAGAAGAATCCTGTCCCCCCCAACTTTTCCCCCCTCCCCCCATCCCCACACCAAGCAAGGACCAGAGTTTTCTGGGGGTACTGTGTTTGGGCACCATCCAAGACCCTCCTGTCCCCCCAACCCAGAGGGGCTCACAGGGGTCAATTCTGCCCCTCTGGGGACAACTTGGCCATGTCTGGAGCCCTATTTGGTTGTCACAACTCAAGGAGGAGGGTGTTGCTACCCCACAGCTAGTGGGTGGAGGCCAAGATGCTGCTAAACACGTTCCAGGGCAAGGGATCCCAGCAAAGAATGATCTGGTCCCAACTGTCAGCAGTTCCCAGAGTGAGACTCTACTCCCAGACTCAGGGTGCAGCCTTCCCACTGGGGCACAGCCGGGTGGAGGGCCAACACTACACCAGCGACATTTCAAAAGCCCCCCTGATGCTGCTAATGTGCAGCCAAGAACCACGTGGGGAGGGTTGGTTTTCAGGCCTCTCTCCCTCTTTCCTCTACAGGGCTCTCAAGTCTGTTAGCAAAGGGCCAGGAAGAATCTGTGTGGAGAAACAGCCCCACACAGATGCTGGCCTGGGCCAGGGTCTCCTTCCACCTCCCTGGTCCCCAGACTTCCTTGGGTACAGGGGTCTGGCCTCCTGACCCTCCTGAGGTGCATGGAGGTGGCAGACAGGGGAGACAAACTCTAAGTGTGAAGTGTGGGTGCTGAAATTATAAGACGGGAATAGAGGCTGAGGGGACGGAGGAACTAAGCCCCAAGGAGAAAGGGATGGATGTGATGAGAGAGGGGTGGAAATGGAGTGAGCCCTGTGGGTCTGTCCAGGGAGGCCCAGGCCCAGTGTCCATGTGCGTCCAGGGCAAGCAGATCACCTTGCCCCTCAAACACACACACTCCACCACCACCCAGTCACGTGCTCACACCTTCACACCCCCTCCTTCAAGTTCCCATACAGCCCCACACACTTACACATTGCACCCTCAATGACACACCCTCCCACACCTCAAATTCTCATAAGTCACACATGACCAGTGATACACTCACACACATCCACACACACACACTCACACAGATTCACTCACAGCCACACACATTCACACACACAAACCCTCACACACTCACACAGGTTCATCTCCTCACACCCTCACAAGCTCATAGTCACTCTCACAGTTATTTACTCACATTCACACAGACACATGCTCATGTAAATTCTCACACACATAATCACCCTCTCAAATTCTCATACACTGTCACACGTCCACACACATCTTCACACATACTCACACACATTCCCATACACACTCTCACACCTCGAATTCTCACACAGATTCTTATTTACTCACACACATTCACACACACATACTCTTACACAATCCCACTCACACAGTCCTCTTATGTCAACTTCACACACAGACACACACGCATGCACGCACGCACAATTGTATGGTTCGTGTCTGTCTCCAGGACATCAACCCAATGCAAGCAGAATGTTCACTTATTTATTTTTGGCTGCACTGGTTCTTTGTTGCTGCAAATAGTCTTCCTCTAGTTGTGGCGAGCTGGGGCTACTCTTTGCTGCGGTGTGCAGGCTTCTCGCTGCAGTTATTTCTCTTGTTGCGGGGCACAGGCTCTAGGCATGCAAGCTTCATAGTTGCGGTGCATCGGCTTAGTTGCCACGTAGCATGCGGGATCTTCCCAGATCAGGAATCGAACCTGTTGTCCCCCGCATTGGCAGGTGGACTCCTATCCACTGCGCCACCAGCAAAACCCCAGACAGGGATTTATCTTGTTCAGTCTAGTCCCCAGAACTGGGTCAGATACACAGGAAGTGCTCAGCCAAATATGCAAAAGCTCACACACCCTCAAATTCTCACACCTCCTGTTCATGCAACCACCCGCAGTCACAGCAGTTGCACACACTCACACATCCTCACAGGCTTGTGTGTATACACACACACACACACACACACACACAGGCTCTACAAACACTTGTGGTTTCCCCTGCCTGAGCCCCCCTCCCCTCCACCAAAGCCACCCTAAGACTCTGTAAATGTCACCGGCTGTGATGCTCTGGCCCAGGCAGGCTGGGGGGAGGCCAGGGTGGGAGGCGAATAGTGAGCTGAGTCCTGATGCCCTCAGCTCCCCACCAGACCCCTCTGCTTAAGGACTGGGCAGATTTAGAGAGAGAGAGAGAGCCACCTTTCTGTAACCAGAACTGGCCAATCCCGGTACCTCACGGGCCTCAGGCTATGGCTGGAAGAAGGATCAGCCCCATGGGCTGGAGGGCGTCGGGCCACGAAGAGGACGACTGAGCTCCTTTGTCATTGTTCCTTCCCGGATTCACTTTGCATATTTGATTGAGCGTCTCCTCTGTCTGACCCTGCGCTGTGCTCTGGGGGCACCCGGGTGAACAAGATAAAAATCCCTGCCTGACTGGGGCCGACGTCCCGGAGAGGTAGACACTAAACAAACACGTGTGTGTGTGAGGTCGCGATAAGGCATATTAGAGGAAAATAAAGCTGGAATGGACCGTGGTGGAGGGAAGGCCAGATCTGTAGGCTGAGATTTGAGTGAGGAGGGCCAGGGAGGAGCAGAGGAAGCGGCACAGGCAAAGGCCAAGAGGAGGGGGTCCAAGTGGCCAGCAGGGAAACCCACCTGTCTGGAGCTGAGGAGGCAGAAGGCAGAAGCCACCTGCTTCGGGATGGGTAGGGGACCCACTGCTGGGGGTCAGCGTTTAATTCCAAGCGATCTGGGTCTGTGGAGGGCTTTAGGGTTCTAGCTGGGTTTTTATGGCCTGTGGCTGCTGTAACAAATGACCACAAACTATGTGGTTTACAACAACGGAAATGTATCCTCTCACAGTTCTGAAAGGCGGAAGTCCAAGTTCAAGGTGTGGGCAGGGCCATGCTCCCTCTGAAGGTTCCAGGGGAGGGTCCTTCCTGGCCTCTTTCAGCTTCCAGTGGCTGCAGATGCCTTCGGTTCGTGGCCCCATCCTTCAAGTCCCTGTCTGGGCCTCACACGGCCTCCTCTCTGTGTCTCTCTACGTCCAAATACTCCTCTCATTTCTCTAAATACACCTGTCACTGGAATTAGGGCCCATTGCTCAAGAATGGATCATCTCTAGATCCTTGGCTGATTTTATCTGCAAAAACCCTGTTTCTGGGACTTCCCTGGCAATCCAGTGGTTAAGAATCTGCCTTCCAGGGACTTCCCTGGTGGTCCAGTGGCTAAGACTCCACTCTCCCAATGCAGAGGGCACAGGTTCAATCCCTGGTCAGGGAACTAGATCCCACATGCTGCACAGTTAAGAGTTCCCATGCTACAACTAAAGATCCTGCATGCCAGAACTAAGACCTGGCACAGCCAAATAAATGAATAAAAACATTTTAAATAACAAAACAAAAAAAGAATCTGCCTTTCACTGCAGGGAACGTGGGTTCAATCCCTCGTCAGGGAACTAAGTTCCCCTACGTGGTGGAGCAACTAAGCCTGAGCACAGCAACTACTGAGCCTCCTGGCTGAACGAAGACCAAAGGCAGCCAAAAAAAAAGACCCTATTTCCAAATAAAACCACATTTGTTTCTTTTTTTTTATTTTAAAATTTTATTTATTTATTTTGGGCTGTACTGGATCTTCGTTGCTGTGTGGGCTTTTCTCTAATTGTGGTGAGCAGGGACTACTCTCTAGTTGTGTGCAGGCTTCTCATGGCGGGAGCTTCTTGTTGCAGAGCACAGGTTCTAGGCGCTTGGGCTTCTGTAGCTTCGGCTCCTGGGCTCTAGAGCACAGGTTCAGTAGCTGTGACGTACCGGCTTCGCTGTTCTGCGGCATGTGGGATCTTCCTGGATCAGGGATCGAACCTGAGTCTCTGGCATTGGCAGGTGGATTCTTTACCATTGAGCCAACAAGGAAGCCCCCAAATAAGGTCGCATTCTGAGGTTCCTTTTGGACGGGAATTTGGGCAGGAGAGAAACCAGATTCAATCTGATACCCTGGAGTTTAACAGTGGGGTCCCTCGGCCTCTCAGGCTAGATGCACCCCTGGGTGATCTCCCTCTCTGACAATCTCCTTTCCTTTTGCACCCAATCTGGCCTCCGCCCCACCCTTGGGACTCCTGTCCCCTGAGGCCCCAACTCAAACCACTTCCAGCCTGGTGGGATCCAGCACCTTGATCTTTCTTCCTTTCGGCCCTGATGCCTTCCGAGTGGGTTACACTCCATCCCTTGGCCCCCTGGGCATTTCCACCCCATTCTCCACTCCCAGAGACTTTGCTGGAAAACAGCTAATTATGTCTGTACCCTGAAGCCAGTCTCCTGGGGCTAGGCTGGCACTGGGTGACTGTGCCCTGCGTCCACGGCTGGCGGCCTGCGAGCCAACACATAGAGATTTCTATATGTTTTTAATTCCACAGCAATACTTTGATTAGAGAGCTGATGTGTTGTGTACGACCTCAGGGACCTCATTATTTTTCTAACTCAAATAAATACAGCGTTTGGAAGGCCGGGAGGGGCAGAGTGGGGGGAGGAGGAAAGGAAAGGCGCAGGAAACCTCATCTATAAAAAGAATTCAGGCCTTAATGAGCTTTTAAAACTTGCCAGCACCCCCTCCCCCCTCACTGATCTATAAACAGGAGATCTGGCTTCAGCTGCGAGATTTTGGGGGTTCAGGGTGGGCACAGCCAGAGAAGGGGGCTCAGCTGGGCTTCTAAGATTTTGGAGGATTCCCAGCTGCTGGGAAGATGGGAGCAGTCGGGTCAAAGCTCAGCAGGAATTGCCACCATTTGGGTGCCCAGATTGATAACAGTGGATCTGAGAAAGACCCAGAATTCCCTAATTCAGGAATTCTCTGGTGGTCCAGTGGTTAAGACTCCATGCTCTCACTGCCAAGGGCTGGGGTTCAATCTGTGGTCAGGGAACTAAGATTCTGCAAGTCAAAGGGTATAAGGAAAAAAAAACCCTAAACATACAATTCTCTGATCCCCTAGGCCGTCTTGAGAGGCCCACACTGTCATGAGGAGGAACAGTGGAGAGGTGGTATTGCCTTATCCTTGTGTGTCTGGGAATCCTTCTGCAAAGCCTCCTCCCGGAGAGGCTGGGATGAGCAGATTGGTAACAGGCTGGGAAAGGCAAGGAAGCCAGTATCATAGAGTGTGTACTTGATGCTCTCCCTAAACTACTCTCATTCACAAATCATCCTTGAGTCTGCCCAGTGGTTGTTGGAAAAAGGGGGCTACCACCAGTTTAAGGAGCCCCTTTAGTGGCTATGATGTTGGTGATGGAGTAAGGCAATGACCACGTAGCTTGCAAAAGAGCAGAGTGACCCTCTCATCACTGCCATGTTCGTCCATTCAAATAGGAGCAAAGAGCCTTCCCAGAACAGGCAGCAAAGCCAATTTCGAGTGAAGATGAGTTCTTTGGGCAGAAATGGGCTTGGACCTGACAAATTTCTGTGTGATGAATATTCCAGGGAGCAGGACAGACTCAGGGCATCTGGGTAAGGGCTTTAAGAAGGACCCAGGATGGGGAGAGGGTGGAAGGGCTAAAAGGAAAGATTCAGGGCATGCAAAGTCATGTGTGGTACCCAAGTGGCTGATGGAGGAGGGGTGGGTGCTGGAAGATGCGAGACTGAGAGGTGGGGGAGCTACATAAAGGGCAAAGATAGTGCTTAGTCACTCAATCCTGTCTGACTCTTTGCTACCCCATAGACTGTAGCCCACTAGGCTCCTCTGCCATGAGGATTCTCCAGGCAATAAATACTGGAGTGGGTTGCCATGCCCTCCTCCAGGGGATCTTCCCAACCCAGGGATCCAACCCAGGTATCCCGCACTGCGGGCAGATTTTTACCATCTGAGCCACCGGGGAAGCCCAAGAATACTGGAATGGGTAGCCTATCCCTTCTCCAGGAGATCTTCCCAATCCAGGAATCAAACCAGGGTCTCCTGCATTGCAGGTGGATTCTTTACCAGCTGAGCTACCAGAGAAGCCTAAAGAGGGCAGAGAAGGGTGCCCAATCTAAAACAGCAGCCCCTGGGACCTCCCTGGTGGTCCAATGGTTAAGACTCCAGGCTCCTAACACAGAAGGCACAGGTTCCATCCCTGGTCAGGGGATACGATCCTGCATGCTACATGGGCAGGAAAAAAAACAACAACACAGCAGCTCCTGTCCCTCACTTTCTCTCTACCCATCATAGTTGAATTCATGTCCTTTCTTCTGTCACTCTCTGACATGATACTTATGTGTCATCTGCTCCCTTCACCAGGCTGGCCTCCTACCTTGCCCCACATGAGAGTAAGGGGTTTTGCCTGTCTTGAAAGGTGGGTGGGAAGGTATTAGCTAGGGCAGTTGTCCTCAGGATGTAAGCAATGGTGTACTAGTAAACCAGTTGGGATTTATAATGTTTGCCAATTTCCAGGATGTAGATTTTCCCACCTCTGTCAATTTCAAGCTGTGAAAGTGCTGTCTCTGAGGAGAAGAAGGAGGTGCTATTCACTTCAGTTTAGTCACTCAGTCATGTCCAACTCTTTGTGAACCCATGGACTGCACCATGCCAGGCTTCCCTGTCCATCACCAACTCCCGGAGCTTGCTCAAACTCATGTCCATCGAGTTGGTGATGCCATCCAGCCATCTCATCCTCTGTCGTCTCCTTCTCCTCCCGCCTTCAATTTTTCCCAGCATCAGGATCTTTTCCAATGAGTTGGTTCTTTGCATCAGGTGGCCAACGTATTGGAGCTTCAGCTTCAGCATCAGTCCTTCCAATGAATATTCAGGACTGATTTCTTTTAGGATGAGTAGTTTGATCGCCTTGCAGTCCAGGGGCCTCTCAAGAGTCTTCTCACACCACAGTTCAAAAGCATCAATTCTTTGGCACTCAGCTTTCTGAGTCCAACTCTCACATCCATACATGACTACTGGAAAAACCATAGCTTTGACTAGATGGACCTGACTGTTTATTACCCCCCCAAATTCACATGTTGAGAGATTTCCCTGGCAGTCCAGCGGTTAAGACTTCACCTTTCAATGCAGGGGGTGTGAGTTCAATCCCTGGTTGGGGAATTAAGGTCCCAACAGGATGTGGTCAAAAACTGAAAAAAAAAAACCAACAACAATATTTCACATATTGAAATCTTAATCCCCAAGTTGATCATATTTGGAGGTAAGATCTTTGGGAAGGTATGGGGCCATGAGGGCAGAGTTCCCATGAATGGGATTAGTGCCCTTATCAAAGAGATCCAGAGAGTTATCCCTTCCACCATGTAAGGACACAGTAAGAAAATGCCATTTATGAAACAGAAGAGAGCTCTCACCAGACATGAATCTGCCCGGGTCTTGATCTTGGACTTTCAGCCTCCAGAATTGTAGGAAATCAGTTTTTATTGTTTATAAGCCACCCAGTCTATGGCATTTTGTTATAACAGCCCCAGTGGACTCAGACAGGAAGTATGAGGGGGTCGCTAGGTGGGCATAAGCTACAGTGTGCTTGTAAACCAGCTGGGGGGAAGGCACATGCCTTATAGTGTTTGCCCATGGCCAAACTTGGCAGATTTCAAGCTGTGAATATGATATCCCTGAGCCACGAGCTGGGAAAAGACAGACGCAAATGTCTCTTGTGAGCCAGTTTGATCCAACCGGGCTACATCACTGGGTGTCATCTCCTGCCCTGGAATTAGCCCTTTTGCAATTTTGGCTCAAGGAAAAGGAGGAAGGTGAAGCAGGTACCCTGCCTTCCTTCCATCCCAGGGCCATTGCACTCACTGTTCCCTGGCCTGGCATGATTTTTCTCCAAATAGTAACTGAGTCCTCCCTACCATAACTTCCCCAGAGTCAAAGGTGTGTTTTTCCTGTGATCATGTACAGATGTGAGAGTTGCACCATAATGAAAGCTGAGTGCTTTCGAATTGTGGTGCTAGAGAAGACTCTTGAGAGTCCCTTGGACTGCAAGGAGGTCAAACCAGTCAATGCTAAGGGAAATCAACCCTGAATATTCATTGGAACGACTGATGCTGAAACTGAAACGCCAATACTTTGGCCACCTGATGCAAAGAACTGACTCATTGGAGCAGCCCCTGATGCTGGGAAAGATTGAAGGCAAAAGGAGAAGGAGGCGACAGAAGATGTGATAGTTAGATAGCATCACCAAGAAGGGAATGGCAACCTATTCTAGTATTCTTGCTGGGAAAATCCCATGGATGGAGGAGCCTGGCGGGCTACAGTCAATAGGGTCGCAAAGAGTCAGACACGACTGAGTGACTTCACTTCACTTCACTTCACCAACTCAGCGGACATGAATTTGAGCGATTCCGGGAGATAGTGGAGAACTGAGGAGCCTGGCGTGCTGCAGTCTGTGGGGTCACAAAGAGTTAGACATGACTTAATGACTGAACAACAACTTCACTCTGAGCAAACCCCATCCCATCCTCCTGACAGCCCTGCCCTCTAAGCAGTCCAGTACCTTCTGAGCCCCCTGCGGTGGCTAACCATGCAGATGTCATTACTGCCACATCTGTATTTGATGAGTGGGATCTCTGAGACACTGGGAGGTAAAGCACTGAGCTGGAGGCACAGAACCAGAGAGTAATAGACTGGCTGCTGAATCTGTTCACGCAACCATTGGGCTTTATTACTGCCCAGCTTAATCTCCTCTGCAGTACCTTGTGGGCATGTTTTCCTGCTTTGTCTGCTAGAGGCCAGTGTGAGCACCAGCTCTGCTCTCTGAGCATGGCCAAGTCACTTCCTCTTTCTGAGCCTGATTTCCCTTCTGCAAAATGGGTATATAATAGAACTTACCCCCGACGTGGTCTCATGAACCTTCATGAAGGGAATACTTGAGTGGTTTCCCTGGTAGTCCAGTGGTTAAGAATCCTCCCTGCAATGCACCAGGGGACATCGCTTCAATCCCTGGTCCAGGAAGATCCCACATGAGCAACTAAGATCCCACAGAGCAACTAAGCCCATCCACCACAACCACTAAACCAGCACTCTAGAACCCTCGAGCTGAATCCACTGAAGCCTGCACAGCTAGAGCCTGTGGGCTGCAACCAGAGAAGTCACTGCAGTGAGAAGCCTGCACACCACATTGAAGAATAGCCCCCACGTGCTGCAACTAGAGGAAGCCTGCGTGCAGCAGCAAAGGCCTGTGCACGCATGCGTGCTTAGTCCCTCAGTTGTGTCCGACTCTTTGCAACCCCATGGACTGTAGCCCGCCAGGCTCCTCTGTCCATAGGATTTTCCAGGCAAGAATACTGGAGTGGGTTGCCATTCTCTTCTCCAGGGGATCATCCTGATCCAGGAATTAAATCTAGATCTCCTGCTTTGCAGGCAGATTCTTTACCGTCTGAGCCACCAAAGAAGCCAACGAAGACCCACCACAGTCAATAAATAAATAAACAAATCTTTTTTAAAAAAGAGGAAGAATACTTGGCTCATGGACTTCTAAAGCAGGGTTTCTGGACTTTGGCAATACCGATGTTTAGCAGCATTCCCAACCTCTACCCGCTAGAAGTTGGTAGCACCCACCCCCTAAGTGGGGCTTCCCAGGGGGCACTCATAGTAAAGAAAGAAAGTGAAGTTGCTCAGTTGTGTCCAACGCTTTGCAAACCCCATGGACTGCAGCCCACCAGGCTCCCCCGTTCATGTGATTTTCCAGGCAAGAGTTCTGGAGTGTGTTGCCCTTTCCTTCTCCAAGGGATCTTCCTGACCCAGAGATTAAACCCAGGTCTCCCGCATTGCAAGCAGACGCTTTACTGTCTGAGCCACCAGGGAAGCTGCAGCATAGTAAAGAACCCGCTTCCCAATGCAGGAAATGTAAAAGACGCAGGTTCGATGCCTGGGTCGGGAAGCAGGGCATGACAACCCACTTCAGTATTCCTGCCTGGAGAATCCCGTGGACAGAGTAGACTGGCAGGCTACAGTCCATAGGGTCACACAGAGTCGGACATGACTGAAGCAACTTAGCATGCATACACACACACAGGTACACCCTAAGTGTGACAACCAAAAATGTTTCCAGATATTGCCAAATGCCTCCTGGTGTCAGGCATGGGCAGAATCCCCTCTGGTTGAGAAACTCTGTTCTAGGTCAGCGATTTCTTCACCCTGTCTGCATATTAGATTCACCTAAGAGTCTGAACTCTTGCCTGGAAAATCCCATAGATGGAGCTGGTAGGCTGTAGTCCATGGGGTCGTACAGAGTTGGACACGACTGAAGCGACTTAGCAGCAGCAAGAGTCTGAAAGCTTCCTAAAGCCAGCCGCACCTAATTGCCTTACAGTCTCCGAGGGTGAGGTCACAGGTCAACATTGTTCATTCTGTTTGTTTGGGTTTTTTGTTGATGTTGCTTTAATTATTTTTTTTATTTTTGGCTGCATCAGGTCTCAGTTGTGGCAGGAGGGATATTTTGTGGACTCACTCAGGCTTCTCTCTGGTCTCGGCATGTGGGTTTTGTAGCTGCCAGTTGTGCTGGCTTCGTTGCCCCTCAGCATGTGGGGTCTTAGTTCCACAAGCAGGGATCAAACTTGTGGCCTCTGCATTGGAGGTCAGACACTTAACCAATGGACCACCTGGGGAGTCCCATGAGCATTGTTAAACTCCACAGGTGAACCCAGTGGGCGTCTAAGGTTGAGACCAGCAGCAGGAGACAGGTGATGCACCCAAAATGGGCCATGGAGGAGGTCTCAGTGAAGGTGTGGGCCACATCCAGGGAAATCAACAGGAGGTGGTGATGTACCCAGGGCTGCCAGGAGCTGGGAGCTGTTGTTACCCTGTCTTAGGCTCAGGCTGCTATAACACAGAGCAGATTGCTTAAGTGACAGACATTTATTTTCTCAGTTCTGGAGGCTGAAAGTCCAAGATCAAGGTGCCAGCATGGTTGGTTTCTTTTTCTTTCTTTCTTTTTTTCAATATTTTTTAACTTATTTATCTGGCTGTGTCAGGCTTTCAAACTGTGGTGCTAGAGAAGACTTTTAAGAGTCCCTTGGACTGCGAAGAGATCAAACCAGTCAATCCTAAAGGAAATCAACTCTGAATATTCATTGGAAGAACTGATGCTGAAGCTGAAGCTCCAATACTTTGGCCACCTGATGCGAAGAACTGACTCATTGGAAAAGACCCTGATGCTGGGAAAGATTGAAGGCAGGAGGAGAAGGGGATGAGATGGTAGGATGGCATCACCAACTCAGTGGACATGAGTTTGAGCAAGTTCTGGGAGATAGTGAAGGGCAGGGGAGCCTGGTGGGCTACAGTCCATGGGGTCACAGAGTTAGAAACTGAGTTACTGAACAACAAAGGTCTTGGTTGTGGCTTATGGATCTTCATTTGCAATATGCACAGTCTTTAGTTGCGGCATGGGGATCTTGTTCCCTGACCAGAGGTTGAACCCAGGCCCCCTGCATTGGGCATGCAGAATCTTAGCCACTGGACCACCAGCGAAGTCCCAGGGCTGGTTTCTGATGAGGCCTCTCTTCCTGGCTTGCAGACAGCTGCATTCTCACTGTGTCCTCGTGTGGCCTTTCCTCTGTGTGTGCGTTGAGAGAGAAAGGTCTCTGCAGCCTCTTCTTCTTATAAGGACACCAGTCATATCAGATCATCAGGCTTCACCCTTGTGACCTCGAGTAATCTTGCCTGGAAAATTCCATGGACAGAGGAGGGGGAGGTGCCTGGTGGGCTATATAGTCCATGGTGTCCCAAAGAGTTGAACATGACTGAGTGACTAAACAACAACTATGACCTTATTTAACCTTTTTTTTTTTTTTTGCCACACTGCACAACTTGTGGGATCTGTTTCCTGATCAGGGATTGAACCCAGGGCCTTGGCAGTGAAAGCACCAAATCCTTAGACCACCAGGAAACTCCCTCCTTTAAAATTATGCTGCTGTTGTTGTTTTTAGGTGCCAAGTCATGTCCAACTCTTCACAATCCCATGAACTGTAGCCCGCCAGGCTCCTCTGTCCATGGGATTTCCCAGGTGGAGTGGATAACCATTTCCTTTACCAGGGCTTCTTCCTGACCCAGGGATGAAACCCGCGCTTCCAGCAAGGACAGGCAGATTCTTTACCACTGAGCCACTGGGGAAACCCTTATTTAACTTCAATTACCTCCTTAAAGGCTCTGTCTCCTCATCCAGTCACAGTGGGGGGATAGGGCTCCAACATATTAATTTGGGAGGGACATAATCCAGTCCATAAGAAGATAAATGGAGGAGTATCCAGCATGGAGCCAGACTCTGAGCTCCCAGAGATTTCGGTGCTGGGCTTGCAGCCACTCTGTGAATCTGGGCTGTTGATAAAGAGCAGGAAGACTGAGTGGGGCTCACTGGGCCCTGCAGTGGCTGATGCATCCACAGATGGGGCATGAGGGGAGGCTGTCAAAGCCCCCTCCAAAGTGTGATCCATGCAGGACAGTGTCCCCAGAGCTGATGACCCCACACATGCACACACACACGGGTTCTCAGACCCCTCTGCTCATCAAGGCTGGTCGGAGGCAGCTGCAGAGCGGACAAAACATGGGGCCCAAGCCAAGGTCTCCAGCTTTCCAAGTTCACATTCAGTAGACATAGATGGATGCTTTCTGGTTCTATATTTGGGCAGGAAGGGGATTTCCCATCCCTAAAACATTCCAGAGAACCTGGGAAGACATAAAAGGCATGCAGAGCTGATGGGAGGCAGGAAAGACACACACACTGCTCAGCTCAACAGAGGGAGGAGGGGAGACCCAGGACCCCAACCTGTGACACCTGACTATAAAACTTGAAGCTGGAAACCAAGCCCCACCCCCAGGGGGACAGAATGTATAAGTGTATCTGTGTGTGTGTGTGCACGCTCAGTTGTGTCCAACACTTTGCAACCCCATGGACGCTAGCCCGCCAGGCTCCTCTGTCCATGGAATTTTCCAGGCAAGAATACTGGAGTGGGTTGTCATTTCCTTCTCCAGCAGACCTTCCTGACCCAGGGATTGCACCTGGGTCTCCTGCATCTCCTGCATTGGCAGGCAGGTTGTTTACCCGGCACCACCTGGGAAGCCTGTGTGTATGCGTGTTAAGATACATGTAACATAGCATGTACCAGGTTTTTTGGCCGTGTTGCAAAGCATGTGGGATCTTAGTTCCCCAACCATGGAATCCTCCCACACCCCCTACATTAGAAGCATGGAGTCTTAATCACTGAACCACCAGGGAAGTCCTACACTTCCCATTTTTAATCTTAACTGTTTTTAAGCATACAGTTCAGTGGTATGAAGTACATTCACACTCTGGTACAACCATCACCACCATCCATCCCCATAAGTCTTTTTATCTTGTAAATCTGAAATTGTACACCCATTAAATAATAAATCCCCACTCCCTCTTTCCCAGACCTTGGCAACCAGCACTCTACCGTCTGTCTTTCTGATGTTGACTAATCAAAGATCCTCACCTAAGTGGAATCATACAATATTTGTGTGGCTGGATTATCCCTGAGCATAATGTCCTCAAGTTTTATCCATGTTGTAGCATACTGCAAAGCTTCCTTTTTAAGGCCAAATAAAATCTCATTGTATGAATACATCACATTTGGTATATTTATCCATTCATCACTTGATGGCACTTGGGTTGCTTTCATGGTTTAGCTACTACGGTTTCCCTAGTGGCTCAGATGGTAAAGAATCTGCCTGCAACGTAGGAGACCCAGGTTAGATCCCTGGGTCAGGAAGATCCCCTCATCCCCTGGAGAAAGGAATGGCTGCCCACTCCAGTATTCTTGCCTGATAAATTCCATAGACAGAGAAGCCTGGTGGGCTACAGTCCATGGGGTCACAAAGAGTCAGATATGACTGATGGGTTAACACTTTTACTATGAATAATGCTGCTAGGAACATGTGTACACAAATATCTCTTTGGGCTGCTTTCTATTCTTCTGGGTATACACCCAGAAGTGGGTTTGCTGGGTCAGTAGTAAGTATGTCTTTAGATCCAGCAAGACCTACTATGTGCCCAGCAGTATTCGAGGACTGGAGATGCAGCAATGAACAAAACAAATAGAGGCCCTTGTCCTCCCAGAGTCCATGTTCCAACAGAGAGGGAGGCAATGAATTAGTTAAATAAAATAGAAGGTGATGGGACTTCCCTGGCAGTCCAGTGGCTAAGACTCCATGCTTCCAATTCAGGGAGCCCAGGTTCATTTCCTGGTCAGGGAACTGGATCCCACATGCTGCAACTAAGAACTCATATGTGGAAACTAAAGATCTCGCATGCTGCAACAAAGATCAAAGATCCTGCGTGCCACAACTAAGACTCAGTACAGCCAAATAAGTAAATAAATATTTTTAAAAATACAGAAGGTGATACGTTCTGGAAGGAAAGTAAAGCAGAAAAGAGGAATGAGGAGTGCCAGGAATGGGTTACGATTTTAATCAGGTGGCCAGGGAAGATCTCATGGAGAAGTTGACTTTTGAGCAAAGAGTTGAAGGAGGTGAGAGAGCCATTTAAGTTATATAGTGCTACATAACAAATAGTGGAGGTGATGGAATTCCAGTTGAGCTATTTCAAATCCTGAAAGATGATGCTGTGAAAGTGCTGCACTCAATATGCCAGCAAATTTGGAAAACTCAGCAGTGGCCACAGGACTGGAAAAGGTCAGTTTTCATTCCAATCCCAAAGAAAGGCAATGCCAAAGAATGCTCAAACTACCGCACAACTGTACTCATCTCACACGCTAGTAAAGTAATGCTCAAAATTCTCCAAGCCAGGCTTCAGCAATACGTGAACCGTGAACTTCCAGATATTCAAGCTGGTTTTAGAATAGGCAGAAGAACCAGAGATCAAATTGCCAACATCCGCTGGATCATTGAGAAAGGGAGAGAGTTCCAGAAAAACATCTATTTCTGCTTTATTTACTATGCCAAAGCCTTTGACTGTGTGGATCACAATAAACTGTGGAAAATTCTGAAAGAGATGGGAATACCAGACCACCTGACCTGCCTCTTGAGAAACCTATATGCAGGTCAGGAAGGAACAGTTAGAACTGGACATGGAACAACAGACTTATTCCAAATAGGAAAAGGAGTACATCAAGGCTGTATATTGTCACCCTGCTTATTTAACTTATATGCAGAGTACATCATGAGAAATGTTGTGCTGGATGAAGCACAAGCTAGAATCAAGATTCTAATAACCTCAGATATGCAGATGACACCACCCTTATGGCAGAAAGTGAAGAAGAACTAAAGAGCCTCTTGATGAAAGTGAAAGCGGAGAGTGAAAGAGTTGGCTTAAAGCTCAACATTCAGAAAACTAAGATCATGGCATCTGGTCCCATCACTTCATGGGAAATAGTTGGGGAAACAGTGGAAACAGTGGCTGACTTTATTTTTCTGGGCTCCAAAATCACTGCAGATGGTGACTGCAGCCATGAAATTAAAAAACGCTTACTCCTTGGAAGAAAAGTTATGACCAACCTAGACAACATATTAAAAAGTAGAGACATTACTTGATCATTACAACAAAGGTCAATACAACAAAGGTCCGTCTAGTCAAGGCTACGGTTTTTCCTGTGGTCATGTATGGATGTGAGAGTTGGACTATAAAGAAAGCTGAGTGCCGAAGAATTGATGCTTTTGAACTGTGGTGTTGGAGAAGACTCTTGAGAGTCCCTTGCACTGCAAGGAAATCCAACCAGCCCATCCTAAAGGAGATCAGTCCTGGGTGTTCATTGGAGGGACTGATGTTGAAGCTGAATCTCCAATACTTTGGCTACTTGAAGTGGAGAGCTGACTCATTTGAAAAGACACTGATGGTGGGAAAGATTGAAGGCAGGAGGAAGAGGGGAGGATAGAGGATGAGCTGGCTGGATGGCATCACCCACACAATGGACATGGGTTTGGGTGGACTCTGGGAGTTGGTGATGGACAGGGAGGCCTGGCGTGCTGCGGCTCATGGGGTGGCAAAGTGTCAGACACGACTGAGTGACTGAACTGAACTGATCTGATCTGAACAAATCACTCCAAAATCTAACGGCTCTGGACAACATAGGACTTCCCTCGTGGTCCAGGGGTTACGAATCTGCCTGCCAATGCAGGGGATGTGGTTTCAATCCCTGGGTCAGGAAGATTCCACATCCTGCCAGACAACTAAGCTGAGTGCCACAACTGCTGAGCCCATGGGCCCTAGAGCCCGTGCCCTGCAACAAGAGAAGCCACCACAATGAGAAGTCTGTGCACTGCTACTTAGTAGCCTCCGACCACTGCAGCGAGAGAAAACCTGTATGTAGCGACAAAGACTCAGTGCAACCAAAAAAAAAAAAAAATACTGCATTCAAGCATTTAAAAATAAACAACAACAACAACAACATGGATGACTGTGATTTGGGAGTCGGGAATCTGGGTACCACTTAGATGGTCCTCTGGCTCATGAGGCTGCAGTCAAGGCAGCCACTGATGTTATATGGTCATCTCAAGGTTCAAATGGGGAAAAGCACACACAAGACTGTTGGCAGAGTTCAATTCCTCACCAGTGATTGGTTGAAGGCTACTCTCCATCCAGCAGATCTCTCCATAGGATGGCACACATCCTGGTTATTGGTTTCATCAGAGAGAGAGAAGAGTGCTAGCAAGAGGGGGAGTCAGCCTTAAAACCTAATCATGGATGTAACACTCCGTCACTTTGGCCATCTTCTACTGATTAGAAGTGAGCAGTTCAGTAGACACTAAAGATGAAAAAAATTATGGAAGGGCAGGGACCATGGAAGACCATCTCATTGACACTGCCTACTATAGGATTCATGTGGATATCTGGGAATAATATACAAGGCAGAAGGAACAGCATGTGCAGAAGTCCTGAGGCAGGAACAAGCTTGGACTGTGGTTGGGAGAAAAAGGACAATGTGCCTGGAGCAGGGACTAAGTAAGGGGAAAGGACCCAGCATGAAGGCAGAGAGGCCAGCAGCCATCCTGAGGGCCATGAGAAGAAATCGGAAATTTTTTTCTGAAAGCATTGAGAAACCACCAGCCAATTCCAAGGCAAGACATGGGTCATCTAATTCATAGTTTGAGGCGATTCCTATGATACTTGTGGAAGTAATATGGTACCTGGGATTTGCTTTAAAGTACTCCCTTAATTAGCAGATGCAAATTGGTATACAGAAACTGGATAAACAACAAGGTCTTACTGTGTAGCACAGGGAACTATATTCAATATCCAGTGGTAAACCAAACTGGAAAAGAAAATGAAAAAGAATGTATACATATATGTATAAACTGAATCACTTAGCTATACAGCGGTAATTAACACAACATTGTAAATCAGCTGCACTTCAGTTTTAAAAAAGAGATTTTAAAAGACTCCCTTAAAAACACATTGGGGTGGGGGGTGAGAGATGAAACAAGATGGGCAAAATGTGGATTATCATAAAAGTCAGGGACAGGACCATATGGGCTCTTCATACTCTTCTCTCTACTTTAGCACATGTGTGAAATTTTTCTATAATAAAAAGGGAAATATTAACAACAGACCATGTATCAGGTTTCTGAGGGGTCAACAAACTGTGGGAGGGTGGGGGGAGAAGCAGAGGTTTGAGACAGAGGTGACTGCAATGGTCCAAGCTACAAGCCATCAACACGTTGGCCAATATTAGAGGCTGATGATACCGAGTGTTGATAAGACGGGGAGGAACTGGAACGCTCATCCTCAGCCAGCGTGTCAGAGCAGATGCCAGGTTTGTTTTTGTTTGTTTATAAAGTTACACAGTTACCATCCAGCCCAGAAATTCAATTCTTAGGTATTTACCCAACAGAAGTGAAAACATACGTTGGTGTAAAGATCTGTTGGCAAATGTTCACAGCAGCTTTTTTTGTTATTGCCAAAAAACTGGAAACAACCCAAATGTCTAGGACAAGAGAATGGATAAACAAATTGAGGTCTGGGGACTTTCCTGGTGCTCCAGGGACCAAGACTCTGAGATCCCAGTACAGGGGGTGTGGGTTCCCTGATTGAGGAACTAGATCCCACATGCCACAACTGAGAGTTTGCATGCCACAACTAAAAAGATACTGCATGTTGCAACTAAGAGCTGGTGCAGCCAAATAAATAAATACAAAGTAAAATGTAAGAAAAACAAAACCAAATTGAGGTCCATTCATAGCATGGAATGTCATTGTTGTTTAGTTGTTAAGTTGTGAATGATTCTTTTGGGACCCCATGGACTATAGCCCGCCAGATTCCTCTGTCCATGGGATTTCCCAGGGAAGAATACTGGAGTGCATTGCCACTTCCCCCTCCAGGGGATCTTCCCAACCCAAGAATGGAACCCATGTCTCCTGCATTGCAAGTGGATTCTTTACCACCAAGCCACCTGGGAAGCCCACCATGGAATACCCTGCTGCAATAAAAAGGAACAAACTACTTATAATTTGTAAGGGAAGTGGATAAAGATCTCAGGATGTTAGATACTGAGGAGAAGCAACCAGACAAAAGAGGCCTCCCCGTGTGGTTCCATTTGTATGAAATTCTCCAAAAGGCTAGGTTAACTCATGTTGACAGAAAGGAGAATAGTGATTAGGACTGTGGATGAGGGGGATGTGAAAATTGTGGGACCATCTGGATGAGAATGTTCCATACTTCCATGCAGTGGGGGCCCAGGGGCCAGAGGCACGAGAGATGCAGGTCATCCGACCTTACAGGATGTACATAATCTCTCGATAAAGGGCAGGGGGTAGGAGGGGAGGGAGGGGTGGGTGGGGAATAATTGCAACCCTGGTGTGATAACAATGGGGTGAGAAGCAAATGGGATTTCCTACTCAGTTCCAAGGCAAGGCCTGCAAGCCTTGCTGGTGGGCAGGATCTGGGGCCCTTGAGGAGATGGGGAAGCCCAGGCTTCCCTTCCCCCACCTTACCCCCCCTTCCCGGGTGGGATGCGCTGGCGGGTCTAAAAGCTTCTCTGCAGAGGCCCAGGCGGTCGATAGCAGACACCCCGGCTCCTTCCCGCCTGCCTGGCAGCCCAACCCCTTCCCGCCAGCCCAGCTCCGGGGAAGGGACCTGGGCTGGGGTGGAGCCTGCTCCGCCCAGCCCCACGTCTGACTCAGGTCCCCCTCCTCACACGCCCCTCCTCCTCTAGCCCCAGAAGTCCCAGCCACGGTGACTTGATCTCGTCCAGTTACTGGAGAGGGTCACCCAGGCAGCCACCCTTGCGGGCTGCACTGCAATGAGCCTGCCTGCGCCCCTACGCCTAATCCCCGCTCCACTCACTAGAGGCACAGAGAGCCCGGGTGGCCCCGTGAAAGGTGAAAGGTAAGGTCTTCCTTATGGGAGCCGCCAATCAATCTTGACGTAGACCCACCTATTTTATGTCATTCAGGCTCCTGTTCTTTCCTTCGCGCATGCATGCATTCATTCATTCAACAAGTACTGACTGAGTGTCTAAGAACTCTAAAGATCAAAACCAGCATCACCTCCTCTCCTGGAGCCCACAACGGGAATCAGTTCAGTTGCTCAGTCGTGTCCAACTCTTTGCGACCCGACGGACTGCAGCATGCCAGGCTTCCCCGTCCATCATCAACTCCCGGAGCTTGCCGGAATAGCAAATGATGAAGCCACAAATGAGGAGGACACATAGGTAATTTAAAATTTTCCAGTAGCCACATTCTTTAAAAAGTCAACAAGAAATAGATGAAATGAATTGTCATCATATATCTTATTTAACCCAATACAGCCAAAATATTATTCCAACATATAATCAATATTAAAATCATGAGGTATTTTACATCCTTTCCCCAGTACTAAGTACTTTGAAATCCTGTACGTTTTCAGTTATAGCATACCTCAATTTGAAATGGTTTTGTTTGTTCGTTTGCTTTTGCTGTTCCTCACTGGCATTCTTGGTTCCCCAACCAAAAAGTGAACCCGAGCCCTGGCGGTGAAAGTGCCGAATCCTAACCAGGGACCTCCATGGAATTCCCAGGGACTTTTTTTTTTAAAAATACAATTGATGTACACTATTATATAACTTAAAGGTGTACAGTATAGTGAAGGGCTTCCCTGGTGGCTCAGCTGGTAAAGAATCCACCTGCAATGCAGGAGATCCTGGTTTAATTCCTGGGTCGGGAAGATCCCCTGGAGAAGGCTAGCCACTCCAGGATTCTTACCTGGAGAATCTCATGGAGTATAGTCACAAAGAGTTGGACACGACTGAGCGATTAAGCACAGTAAAGCACAGTATGGTGATTCTCAATTTGTAAAGGTTACACTCCTTTATAGTTATTATAAAATGTTGGCTATATTCCATTTGTTGTACAATATATCCTTGTGAATTATTTCCTGCGTAATAGTTTGTACCTCTTAATCCTTTACCCCTGTATTGCCCCTCCCCTTCCCTTTTCCCACTGATAATTTGTAGTTTGTTCTCTATATCTGTGAATTTTTTTTTTAGGTATATTCACTAGTTTGTTGTATTTTTTGATCCCACGTATAAGTGATATCATACAGTATTTGTCTTTCTCTGACACATTTCACTTAGCCTAATACCCTTCAAGTCCACCCATGTCCAAATAGCAAGATTTCATTCTTTTTATGGCTGAGTAGTATTCCGTGGTGTATAAGGCTCAGTGAAACAATCCTCCTGCCAATGAAGGAGACGCGGGTTTGATCCCTGGGTCAGGAAGATCCCCTGGAGGAGGAAATGGCAACCCACTTCAGTATTGCTGCCTGGGAAATCCCACGAACAGAGGAGCCTGGCAGGCTACAGTCCATGGGGTCACAAAGAGTAAGACACGACTTGGCACCCGAACAACAATGTATGTGTATACCACATCTTCTTTATCCGTTCACCTGTTGATGCGCACTTAGGTTGTATCAGTCATTTTCAAAGGCTGAGGAAGCATATGTGGCTAATGGTGACCATGTGGGCTGATGTAGCACGAGAGGATGGTGGGGACCAGGCGAAAGGGATAAGGGGACCCTGGGAGCACAGGGAGTCGTGCAGGTTTCACTCAAGTGAGACGAGGACCCCAGGAAGATTTTGAACAGGACAGGTACTTGATTTGTTACAAGATCGCTTTGGGTGCTGTGCTAAAATGAATGGGGAGGACGCAGGGTCTTACCTTGAAATGCATTACAAAGTGAGGTAGATAGTCTTCAGTAGATGGATGGGCAAATAAATTATGGTGCATCCACAACATGGAATATTATTCAGTGCTAGAAAGAAATGAGCTAGCAAGCCATGAAGAGACATCGAGAAAACGTAAATGCATATTACTAAGTAACATAAGGCAATATGTGATGACTACAAACATTATAATTCCAACTCTATGACTTTCTGGGAGAAGCAAAACTATGGAGACAGTAAAAAGATGAGGGGCAGGGAGGAACGAGTAGGTGGAGCACGGGGAATTTTTAGGGCAAGGAAACGATTCTGCATGAGACTGTAATGGTGGATTCACATTATTATACATTTGTCCAAACCCACAGAATGTATAGCACCGAGAGGTGGTTCATCAGTTGTAACAATTGCACCATGCTGGTGGGGATGCTGAAAGTAGAGCAGGCTATGCATGCTGGGGACGGGGGCGGGAAGTATATGAGAAACCTCTGTACCTTCCCCACAATGTTGCTGTGAACCTAAAATCCCTCTAAAAAAATAAATTATTAATTAGAAAAAAAAAAATTCACAGAGGTGGTTGAAGTCAGAAAGACAAATAGCGTATGGTATCACTTATATATGGAATCTAAATCATGACGCAAGTGAAATTATTTATAAAAACAGAAACAGACTCCCAGACATAGAAAACAAATTTGTGGTTACCAAAGTGGAAAGGGGGTGGGGGGTAGATGAATTAGGAGTTTGAAATTAACAGATACAAACTACTGTGTACAAAACAGATAAGCAACAATATGTATACCTACTGCATAGCGCAGGGAACTATATTCAATGTTCTGTAACAAACTGAAATGGAAAAGAAAAAAAGGTGGGTGGATAGATGGATAGAAAGACAGACCATGACAAATGGAGCCAGATGTCCCTTGTAGACTCTAGGTGGTGGGTATGTATTCACTGGACAAGTCTTTCAAGTTGTCTTTACATTTGACAACATTTAAGCTAAAATATAGAAAAATTGATGTTATTTGTTTCCTATGGCTGCTATGACAAATGACCACAAACTGGGGCGACTTAAACAACAGGAGTTTGTTCTCTCATAGAACTAGAGTTTGTATCCTGAAACTAAAGATCCCACGTGACCCAACTACGAGCTGGGGCAGCGAAATAAATAGTTTTTAAAAAGAACCCACTGCATAGAGAAAGGACAAACAGTACTTCATAAACTTTTCCTGTCAGTTCTGAATCTGGGTAGATGACATTGCAAAGTGACAAATTAATTCCTTGACCCCTGATCAAAAAAGCCACCTTCCTAGGGGGCGCTAGTATAAAGAACCCTTCTGTCAATGCAGGAGATGTAAGAGAGGTTTAATCCCTGGGTGGGGGAGATTCCCTGGAGAAGGAAATAGCAACCCATTCCGGTATTCTTGCCTGGAGAAGCCCACGGACAGAAGAGTCTGCTGCCAACAGTCCATAGGGTCACACAGAGCTGGACATGACTGAAGTGACTTAGCACAGCACACACAACATGTGATACCTGTTTTCTTGTTCAGTGAATATATTGCAGTGGTCATGTGGTGCCAATAAATATAGGTTTGATCATTTTCATTTTCTACCATGTACTGGGTTGACCAAAAACTTCATTTGGGTTTTCCCATAACATCATCAGTTCAGTTCAGTCACTCAGTCGTGTCCGACTCTTTGCGACCCCATGAATTACAGCATGCCAGGCCTCCCTGTCCATCACCAACTTCCGGAGTTCACTCAGACTCATGTCCATAGAGTCGGTGATGCCATCCAGCCATCTCATCCTCTGTCGTCCCCTTCTCCTCCTGCCCCCAATCCCTCCCAGCATCAATGAGTCAACTCTTCACATGAGGTGGCCAAAGTATTGGAGTTTCAGCTTCAGCATCAGTCCTTCCAATGAACACCCAAGACTGATCTCCTTTAGGATTGACTGTTTTGATCTCCTTGCAGTCCAAAGGACTCTCAAGAGTCTTCTCCAACACCACAGTTCAAAAGCATCAATTCTTTGGTACTCAGCTTTCTTCATAGTCCAACTCTCACATCCATACATGACCTCTGGAAAAACCATAGCCTTGACTAGACGGACCTTTGTTGGCAAAGTAATATCTCTGCTTTTCAAGATACTATCTAGGTTGGTCATAACTTTCCTTCTAAGGAGTAAGCCTCTTTTAATTTCATGGCTGCAATCACCATCTGCAGTGATTTTGGAGCCCAAAAAAATAAAGTCTGACACTGTTTCCACTGTTTTCCCATCTATTTCCCATGAAGTGATGGGACCAGATGCCATGATCTTAGTTTTCTGAATGTTGAGCTTTAAGCCAACTTTTTCACTCTCCTCATTCACTTTTATCAAGAGGCTTTTTAGTTCCTCTTCACTTTCTGCCATAAGGGTGGTGTCATCTGCATATCTGAGGTTATTGATATTTCTCCCAG
Source organism: Bos taurus (assembly GCF_002263795.3). Taxonomy (NCBI): domain Eukaryota; kingdom Metazoa; phylum Chordata; class Mammalia; order Artiodactyla; family Bovidae; genus Bos; species Bos taurus. The sequence continues at coordinate 11,411,045 of NC_037334.1, read as the reverse complement.
CAATCTTGATTCCAGCTTGTGCTTCTTCCAGCCCAGCATTTCTCATGATGTATTCTGCATATAAGTTAAATAAGCAGGGTGACAATATACAGCCTTGATGTACTCCTTTTCCTATTTGGAATAAGTCTGTTGTTCCATGTCCAGTTCTAACTGTTCCTTCCTGACCTGCATATAGGTTTCTCAAGAGGCAGGTCAGGTGGTCTGGTATTCCCATCTCTTTCAGAATTTTCCACAGTTTATTGTGATCCACACAGTCAAAGGCTTTGGCATAGTAAATAAAGCAGAAAAAGATGTTTTTCTGGAACTCTCTCCCTTTTTCGATGATCCAGCGGATGTTGGCAATTTGATCTCTGGTTCTTCTGCCTTTTCCAAAACCAGCTTGAATATCTGGAAGTTCACGGTTCACGTATTGCTGAAGCCTGGCTTGGAGAATTTTGAGCATTACTTTACTAGCATGTGAGATGAGTGCAATTGTGTGGTAGTTTGAGCATTTTTTGGCATTGCCTTTCTTTGGGATTGGAATGAAAACTGACCTTTTCCAGTCCTGTGGCCACTGCTGAGTTTTCCAAATTTGCTGGCATATTGAGTGCAGCACTTTCACAGCATCATCTTTCAGGATTTGAAATAGCTCAACTGGAATTCCATCACCTCCACTAGCTTTATTCATAGTGATGCTTTCTAAGGCCCACTTGACCTCACATTCCAGGATGTCTGGCTCTAGGTGAGTGATCATACCATTGTGATTATCTGGGTCGTGAAGCTCTTTTTTGTACAGTTCTTCTGTGTATTCTTGCCACCTCTTCTTAATATCTTCTGCTTCTGTTAAGTCCATACCATTTCTGTCCTTTATCAAGCCTATCTTTGCATGAAATGTCCCCTTGGTATCTCTAATTTTCTTGAAGAGATCTCTAGTCTTTCCCATTCCCATACATTATAGAAAATCTCAAATTTTTTGGCCAACCCAATATGTGGGCAACTTTCTAGGCACAGACTCTTCCACAGTTTAATAGCTTTGCTTAAAGGTTTTGCAATAATGATAATAATAGCAAGCACCTATCATGTGCTTAGTAGGAGAATTTTGCACACATTACCTCATGGAATCTTCATGATATGCTCTGTGACATCAAGTCATTTGCCTGAGGTCACATAGCTTGTAGGTTGAGGAACCAGGAATGGAACAATGGCCATCTGACTCTGGGGCACTTAACCACTCTGCATTCCTCTTTATGGATCTTGGCATATCCCTAGACATGGACTTCCTGGGTCAGAGAGTTTTACAGACTTAAATGTTTACCACAAATATCTGCACTGGCCTCCAGTGTATCACTTTACACTCCCGTGAGAGTGCACCAGTGTGTCTTCTCAAAATTTCACACATGCTGGTAAGCTTGACAAGTAAAAGAGATCCTTTAACTGATAAATGATCAGGTGACACATCTTTACAGAGGTTTATTGAATTTTTTTCATTCCTTTGTGAGCCCTATGCCAATATCATATCTGGGACATTTGTCTTTTTCTTATTGAACCATAAGGATTCTTTATATATTAAGGCTGTTAATGCTTTGTCTGCCATACATGTGGTCAAAAACCTAATTTCCCTTGACCTGGGATGATTTTGAAAAGCCACACAAGTCTGTTTGTATTGCACTTCTGGCCTCAATAAATGTTTCTGTTTTTACTTTATTTATTTTTGGCTGTGCTGGGTCTTCATTGCTACTCGGTCTTTACTTGTGGTAAATAAGGGCTACTCTCTAGTTGCAGTGAGCAGAACCTACTCTCTAGTTGCCATGCAGGGGCTTCTCATTGCGGTGGCCTCTCCTGTTGCAGAGCACAGGCTTCAGGGCTCCCAGACTCCAGAGCACAGGCTCAACAGCTGTGGCGCATGAGGGGCCTAGCTGCTACGTGGCATGTATGAGCCTCTTGGATCAAGGATCGAACCCGTGTCTCCTGCACTGGCAGGGGGATTCTTCACCACTGAGCCACCAGCGAAGCTCCAAGGTTTCTTTCCAACAAGACCTCATAAAAGGCAGTACTCTACTGGTGATGTCTTCAGAAGCAAAAGTGGGGACCAGTGAGATCTTACAAACCTCAGTCTTTATTCAGACCAACATTTGAAAAACCTCTTGGCTTTTTTCGTGGCAAGAAAGTTCAGGCCTCGGAGTCAGGACCCCCAGCTTTTTGTCCAGATTCTACAGTGCAATTTTCAGCTTCTGCTTCTTCCGAGTTTGGAAAGTAGGAACATCAAAGTGTTAGTCCCTGAATCATGTCTGACTCTTTGTGACCCCATGGACTGTAGCCCACCAGTCTCCACTGTCGATGGAATTCTCCAGGCAAATATACTGGAGTGGGTTGCCATTTCCTTCTCCAAGGGATCTTCCCGACCCAGGGATCAAATCCGTGCCTCCTGCATTGCAGGCAAATGGAGAAGGCAACAGCACCCCACTCCAGCACTCTTGACTGGAAAATCCCATGGATGGAGGAGCCTGGTAGGCTGCAGTCCATGGGGTCGCTAAGAGTCAGACACGACTGAGCGACTTCACTTTCACTTTTCACTTTCATGTATTGGAGAAGGAAATGGCAACCCACTCCAGTGTTCTTGCCTGGAGAATCCCAGGGATGCGGGAGCCTGGTGGGCTGCCAGAGTGGGGTCGCACAGAGTCGGACACGACTGAAGTGACGCAGCAGCAGCAGCAGCAGCAGCAGCAGCAGCAGCAGCAGTTTTACCCTCTGGGCTCCCAGTGATTGGTAAATCCAGCCACACCCACCTCTCCACCAAGCCACGCCCATTGAACACAAAGTCTCCCTCTTCAGCCGCGTCCATCTCCTCTAGTAGAGTCGAAGCAGCAGATAAACAGAAATGGGTGCTAGGTCTGCGACCCCATGGAATATAGCCCACCAGGCTCCTCTGTCCATGGGATTCTCCAGGCAAGAATACTGGAGTGGGTGTCCATGCCCTCCTCCAGGGGATCTTCCCCACCCAGGGTTTGAATCCACATCTCTTAAGTCTCCTGTACTGGGAGTCAGCTTCTTTACCACTAGCACCACCTGGGAAGCCCCAAAATAGAAATGGCTGTCCCTCAAACATAGTTACGGAAAAACTGTACAAGGAAGGAGGCAGGCAGGACGGGTCCCTTGACCCTGATGGCAGTCAATCCCTTGGCGCCCCCAGCAAACATCTGGTTAAGGAAGAAAGAATGGCCTTGGCTGCTTGAACCGACCACTCTTCAGTATATTCTTATATGTGCCTCTTTTGTTTTGTTTTGATTTTTTTTAATATTTATTTGGCTGCACCAGGTCTTAGCTGCATCAGGTCTTAGCTGCATCATGCGGGTCTGTCATTGTGGCATACCCTGCGGAGTGTGGGATCCTAGTTACCTGACCAGGGATCAAACCCGCCTCCCCTTCCTTGCAAGACAGGTTCTTAAACACTGGACCACCAGGGAAGTCCCTTTCTGTGCCTCAGTATTGCCATCTGTAAAATGGAGAGAATTTTAAGGATCCTATGAGTCGGCATCTGTAAAGGGATTGGAACGGTGCATGGCACGTAGTAGGTCTTCAATAAACAACATCACTGTTTCTCAGTTCCACTGTGTTACCACTGAGGATAGTGTTAAAGTGTTAGTCGCTCAGTCGTGTCCGACTCTTTGTGACTCCATGGACTGGAGCCCTCCAGGCTCCTCTGTCCGTGGAATTTTCCAGGCAAGAATACTGGAGTGCGTTGCTATTTCCTTCTCCAGAGGATATTCCCGACCCAGGGATCGAACCCTGGTCTCTGGCGCTGCAGGGAGATTCTTTACTGTCTAGCCACCAGGGAAGCCCACCACTGAGGATAAGGGGCTAGATGGAAAAGCAGGGCCCAGGGCACCTGGAACCAGCCCCGGGGGCAGGTAGGGCTCTGCATGGTGTCTTTATCTGGTGTCACCTGGGAGGACCCTCTGGGAGTGGGGATGGGGTCCCAACTACACCCCTCCGCAGCCCCGAGCCCCCTCATCCACATCTCTGTCTTCAGAGGCCCAGAAAGGGCCCCCTGGGAAAGTGGCACCGTGGGGACTACAGTGCTGCCCAGCACAATTACCGTTTTCATCCTCATTAAACCACATTTTCATTCTAATTAGAGTTTCACCGCCTCCCAGAGAGAAGGGCCGATTACTTTTCACATCATTACCAGCCTCTCCCTCCCTCCCTTCCCACCCTGCCCAGGTGCCTATTCCACACCAGCTTCTCTCCCTCACCCTTTCCCCTCTCTCTCCATCTCCACGGACTAGACAGAATCACAGAACATTTATTAGTCACCAATGGGATGCCAGGAGTTGGTGATGGACAAGGAAGCCTGGCATGCTGCAGTCCGTGGGGTTGCAAGAGTCAGACATGACTGAGCGACTGCACTGAACTGATGGGAGGCCGAGCTCGGAGTCAGTAACTTACACCCACAGCATCCTTGACTTCGGTTTGCTCTACCTCATTGCACTCTCCCCCCTTTTAAATTGTAGTTATTTATCTTTGGCTGTGCTGGGTCTTCATTGCTGCGCCTGGGCTTTCTCTGGTTGTGTCGAGTCGGGGCTACTCTCTAATTGCAGTGCAGGCTTCTCATTGCAGTGGCTTCTCTTGTTGCAGAGCATGGGCCCTAGGGCGCAGGCTCGGTAGTTGTGGCGCATGGGTTTAGTGGCTCCATGGCATGTGGAATCTTCCCGGACCAGTGATCAAACCTGTGTCCCCTGCGTTGGCAGGCAAGTTCTTAAACACTGGACCATCAGGGAAGTCCTCATTGCCCCTCTTCTCTCCAGCTCATACCCCTCCAAGCATGCCCTGACATTTACTTGTTCTGTTTATTGTTTCTCTCTGTTCCCTTGGAACATCAGCGCCCATCTGTATCCCCAACGGACTCCACTTCTGGGCACACTGACCCCACAGCTTCCGACAACCCACCCCCGGCTGCTGCACTATTGCCAGGCTGGGCAGAAGGTGATGGAGAGCAAGCACACTGCTGGACCAGTCCCTGCCCAGTGATGGGGGAAGAGTGGGGGGCAAATACCCCAGCTCCCACGGCCCCGGGTGGGGAAACTCTGAGAGGTGTGTTCTACTTGGTGTCTCAGCATTTCCTGGCAGGACTGAGCGGAAGTTGCCCGCAGTGGAGATTCGGTTGCGAAGACACTTTCATCCAATGCCTTCCCTCCCTTATTCGGCCTCTCCCCTAACCTTGGTTCCTGGGGTCACCTTCCAGATCAACCACAACCTGGATCTCCCAGCCTCCTTAGGATCCAGGGAAACCAGATCCCTGAGAGAATCACTTCAGTCCTCAGCACCCAGGGGATGGGTGAAGAAAGCTTCGGCAGCTCTCCCTGACACAGAAGCTCTGTTTCCACTAGAATGTGGCATCACTAGGCTGTTTTAGTTTAGTTTAGTTTGCTTTGGTTTTGTTTTTGGTATGGGCTTCCCTAGTGGCACAGTGGTAGAGAATCCACCTGCCAATGCAGGAGATGCAGGTTCAATCCTTGGGTCGGGAAGATTCCCTGGAGGAGGAAATGACAACCCACTCCAGAATTCTTGCCTGGAAGAATCCCCATGGACAGAGGAGCCTGGTGGGCTACAGTCCATGGGGTCGCAAAAGAGTCAAACATGACTTAGTGACTCAACAACAACTTGGAGCATCTTGGGACGGGCAGCCCTTTCCCACCCCAGACTTAGAGCACCCATACCAGGGACCCAAGTCAACCTCTAGGTGTCTCAGAGCTTGGGCATCCACAGGCACCACCCTCACCCCACAAGGGGTAATTAATTAATGCTAAGTAATATCTGTGTTCACAGAGCCATCCAGGCCTCTGGGCCTGGAGCATCCAAGGAAGAGAAGTATGAGAAAGCTGGCACCTTTTCTAGAAATGGGGATTATTCAGCCTGCCAAGGGCAGGCAGGCAGGGAAGGGTTCATGGTGACCAGCAGGGAAACAGAGACGCAGGTGAAGAGCAAGCAGCCCTGGACAGCTTCAGAAGGGATTTGCCATTTGTTTTGTTTTCTCTTTTATTTTTTGTCTGCATCCCGTGGTACATGGGATCTTAGTTCCCCCACCAGGAATCAAACCCGCACACCCCTGCATTGGAAGGCAGAGTCTTAACCATTGGACCACCGAGGAAGTCCCTTCATTTGAAAGAACACAACCAGCCTTGGCAAGAGGCCAAGAGCCTCTGGCTTCATGTGAGCTCTGGGTCCCATCTCTTGAGCTTCAGTTTTCTCATCTGTGCATGCGTGCTAAGTCACTTCAGTCATGTTCGATTGTTTGTGACCCCATGGACTATAGCCCACCAGGCTTCTCTGTCCATGGGATTCTCCCAGCAAGAACACTGGAGTGGGTTGCCATTTCCTTCTCCATTTATCATCTGTAAATGGGGCCAATAGTCTTTTTTCCTTCTACATGCAAGGAGTATGCATGTTGGACTTCTCTGGTGGTAAAGTGAATGAGAATCTGCCTGCCAATGCAGAGGACACAGGTTCGATCCCTAGTCCAGGAATATTCTACGTGCTCCAGAGCAACGAAGCTCCTGCGAGCCACAACTATTGAAGCCCAACCGCCTACAGCCTGTGCTTTAGACTAAAAGAAGCCACAGTAACAAGAAGCTAACCAAGGGCAAGGAAGAGTAGCCTCCACTTGTTGCAACCAGAGAAAGCCTGTGCCACAGCAAGGAAGACAATGCAGCCAAAAATAAATAAATTAATTTAAAAAAGGAGATTTTATGCCTGTAAAATGGTTTGCCTGCAAACTTCCTTTCCTTGGATGCCTAGGGAGAGGATTTCTGCAGCCACGTGCCTCAGTTTCCCCTCTTCTGCACACAAAGAGCAGGGAAGATTCCCCTCTGCTGCCCCTCCCTTTAGAAGGCTCCCAGGGTAGGGTCCCACTTCACCTAAGACTCAGAAAGATCGCTTCCAATCGGCCTTAAATTAATATCGCCATCACAAACGTGGCGACGATATGGTTCCCTGGCCCCTGATTAAAAACAGAAGTCTCCCCCACGTTCGCGGAGATGGAGCAGAAGGGAAAACAAAGACGTCGCACACTCGCCGCCAGATAAATACAGACGCAAACACATGCACGGCAGATAAACACACACTGGCACACCAAATATACACACAGCCGGCTGCCGAACTCGGGGTGGGCTGGCACAGCCCGGCTCCAGTCAGCCCGCAGCCCACACCCTCCCCCAGGAACGGCCACACGGGAAGGTAAAGAAACCCCACCCCCCACCCCCACGCAGATGCTGCCAAGCCTGGCCCACTTCCAGGCCCCTGACCAGTGCAGTGCTTGTGGCCAGGAGCCAGACGTGCGCCGATGCGCGCCCCCAGCAACCAGGCCTTAGTCCAAGCGGGAAGGGAGCTAGCGGATAAATACCTCTGCTCCCTCTCCTCGCAGCTACATGGTCCATGGGCCTCCAGGCGCCCCTGGAGCATCTGCAAGGCCTGTCTCCCCACCCCTCCGCGCTCTATCCACCCCCTCAAGTTTTTCCCCTCATCTCCTGTCTTCATCTGTTCTGGCTGCTCTAACAAAAATACCTAGACTGGGTGGCTTGTAACAGCAGAAATTTCCTTCTCACAGTTTTCGAAACTGGATGACCGAGATTATGGTGGAGTTCTGGTGAGAGCTCCCTTTGAGGTTCAAACAAGGCCAACTTCATGCTCTGTCCTCCCGTGGCAGAAAGAGGAAGAGGGTCCTCTCTGGGTGCCTTTTAAAAAACTTTTTATTTTGTATTGGTGTCTAGCCGATGAACAATATTTTGATAGTTTCAGGTGGACAGCAAAGGGACTCAGTCATGCATATACATGTCTCCATTCTCCCCCAAACTCCCCTCCCATCCAGGCTGCCCCATAACACTGAGCAGAGTTCCATGTGCTATACGATAGGTCTTTGTTGGTTATCCATTTTAAATATAGCAGTGTGCTCATGTCCATTCTGAGTCCCTTTTATATGATGGCTCCACCCTCATGACTTAATCTCTCCCAAAGGCCACACCTCCTAATACCATCACATTCAGTGTTAGGATTTCAACATAGAAATTTGGCAGAAAGACAAGCATCCATTTTATCTCCCAAACAAGCCCTGTGCCTTCCCCCTCTTGTGTCACAGTCTGCTTTTGAGGGAAGCCAGCCCAAGGCACTCACAGAGAAGCAGAAATGCACATCTGTACACTGACTGGGTGGGTACCTACCAGAAGGGTATACAGCTGTAGGTCTCAATGGGGGTGGTTGCGCCCCTCAGGGGATGTTCAGCAGAGCCTGCAGACATTTTCGGTTGTCACAACTGAGGAGGTGCTACTGGCATCTAGTGGGTCAAGGCACATGAAGCCGCTTACCCTACAGTGCATGGGACAGCCCCTCCCCCACAGCGAAGCAGGATCCAGCCCCTGTGTCAAGAGTGCTGAGATTGAGAAATTCTAGTCCATGGGAACCCAACTGCCTTGCATACCTTAGCATCCACGTAGAACTGACCTCCATGTAGAAGCAGCTGAATGCACACATATCCAATGCAGACAGCACTGGGGTTCACAGGCAGCCTCAGACCACAGAGATGCACTAGGCACCAGGCCCTCATAGTAGGCAAATAGCAGGAACATTCAAGAATGATGAGTTAGGCAACAGGACGCACAGGTCCCCTGTGCATCGCCAAAGGGGACCTGCACAGTCTGGACGCAGCCCACGTGCCAAGCACTGCTCTGAGAGCTTTTCATGGGAATAATCCACTGGACACTCACAGCCATCTGGGGAGATAGGTCAGTGACCATTTAAGCTGGGACTTCCCTGATGTTCAGTGTTTAAGAATCCATCTTCCAGTGCAGGGGACTCAGGTTCAATCCCTGGTCAGGGAACTAAGATCTCACATGCCACAGGGCAACCAAGCTGATGCACTGCGATGAAGACACAGCTCAGCAAAAAAAAAAAAAGAAAGTAAAATAACCCCCCCCCCCGACACACACACAAAAACAACACAAAACCCTGACAATTAAGCCCATTTTACAGGTGAGGATACTGAGGTCCTGAGAGAGGAGTTTATGCCCGGGGCCCCAGCTAGAAATATAGGGGCCCCCGGTGGTATGTGTAGGCACCTGTGAGGACAGAAAACAAGGTGGGAGGGAACCTTCCCCATCACCATCTGGGGCTTGAGATGAGGTTCAGGGAAGATTTCGACTTTCTAAAGGGATTCCTGTATCCCTGTGGGTAACTAACAAATCCATTCTTTAATTTTTTTTTTTTGACCATCTGATGCTGGAGTTTGGACACATGACTGAGCGACTTCACTTTCACTTTTCACTTTCCTGCATTGGAGAAGGAAACAGCAACCGACTCCAGTGTTCTTGCCTGGAGAATCCCAGGGACAGGGGAGCCTGGTGGGTTGCCGTCCGTGGGGTCGCACAGAGTCGGACACGACTAAAGCAACTTAGCAGCAGCAGCAGGGCTCTAACCTCAGCCTCACCATTTTCCAACTCTGTGAACCTGGGCCTCCTGGAGCCTCAGTTTTTCCTTCTGTAAAGTGGGGATCCCTCCATTCAGTATTCAACAAGTAGGCTCTGAGGACCCACCAAGGCCAAGCACGGAACCCAGATCCAGTTTATAAAGGGTTAAGACAGGACATGCGCAGAGCAAGCACTTCCCCTACCCTCAAGGTACCCTTCCTCAGGCATGAGGCTGCTTAACTCGTTATGCGTGAGCAAGAGCAAACGTGGGGCGGAGCCCTCAGCTCCTCTCAGCCCCACCGTCCCCGTGCCTCCGACACCCCCAGAAGTTGAGACCCCTGGTGGCGTCCAAATTGCGGCCAGGGGCTGACCCCAGGAAGATAGGGGCGGGGATTAAATCAGCAGGTGCCTCTTCAGCCACCAAAAGCTCAGGTTTTCCCACCTGTGCTTCCCGCCGCTAAAAGTGCGCGGAGCGAGCGCCACCTGTGGGCCACCGAAGGGAGGTGCGTCCGACTACCCGGAAAGTGGGTCGCCCCTCCCATCTCTCCCCACCCAGGACTTGTGGGGTGGGAGGCCGCTCAACAGTTTTGGATGCAGCCCCTGCCGTCCGTCTACAAAATTCTCCTCCACGTTCCGCTTTTCCCAGCCGCTGTTTCCACATTGTAATCTTGTCGCCCATTTACTTCCCATCACCAGCAGTTATCAGCACTTACCTGTACCGGACTCTGTTCTGGGTTCAGAGGACACAGAAGGAACATAATAGGTAAAACTCCCTGCTATTCTGAAACATTCGGTCTGGGGGAACACAGATGAGGAAGGGGAGAGCCACCCAGGAGCCCATTCCTGGTTGGGATGAGTGTTCTGAAGGTGAAAGTGAACAGAAGGATGTAAGAGGACAGGAAGCTTGCTCTGAACAAGCGGAGTAGCGGGGGCTCTCGGAGGCGGCAACGTTTGCACTGAGGCCTGAGAGGGATATGGGCTTCTCAGGTGGCTGGCGCTAGTGGTAAAGAACCCACCTGCCAACGCGGGAGACATAAGAGACCTGGTTTCAATCCCTGGGTCTTGAAGATCCCCTGGAGGAGGGCATGACAACCCAGTTGAGTATTCTCATGGACAGAGGAGTCTGGCAGGCTACAGCTCATAGGGTCCCAAAGAGTCAGACAGGACCAAAGCAACTAAGCACGCACTGAGAGGGATAAAGCCCCAGCCACCCCAAGACCGGGGCAAGGCATCTGTGGAGGACATAGCTGGTGCAAAGGTCCTGGGGCAGAGAGAAAGGAGCTTGAGGTACTGGACAAGAAAGGATCAGGGTGGCCAGAGCTGAGCAGTGGAGGGAGAGGTCTGGTGGGATGTCAGATACTCTTTTGGAGACAAATCCCACCCTACACTCCCTATCCCATAGGTCTCCCTGCTTCCGTGCCCCTCCTTGAGGTGTCGTCTCCTAAGAGCTGGAGAAGAAAAGAATAAACCTCAGACTGAGCTGAAAGCCCTCTATCACCACTCAGCTCCACGTAGATACCATCCTCCCAACCCACCATGAACACCTGTGAGCAAGTGCCCCTCCACCTCCCCACACACACCAGAGAAAAAACCCCAGACCATGTGACCTGCCTCTCTCTCCCAGGCGTTTGCCTCTGAGGATAATGACTCCAGTTATACCACCAAAGGGCATGTGTAGTGGAGAGGAATGGGACTCTACGCGGGGACCTAGAGTTGGCCTCGGAAAGCTTGCTGAGGGGGACTTCCCTGGTGGTCCAGTGGCTAAGACTCCGTGCTTCCAATGCAGGGGTCCTGAGTTCAATCACTATCAGGGAACCAAGATCCTGCAAGCTGCAATGATCAAAGTTCCTGCATGCCACATCTAAGACCCAAGACAGCTTAAATTCATAATTATTTTTAAAAAGAAGTCTCCTTGGTGGATGCCGGGGGCTAGATAGATGGGGCAGGGGCAAAGCAGGGGGTCTCTGTGGACCTGCGTGTCCCAGGGGTCATTGTGCACCAGTTGCCCCACACCAGGAACTCTGCATCTCTGCTCCTCGTCTCCTGGCCACCTCCCTGGGAGACCCGGAGAGCACACAGTCAGCCTGACTCCTGAGGCCAATGCCTCTTGGCTGTGGTGAGCGGGCATCTCCTGTCCTCACTGAGCCCCCTAAGACTGCCCCCATCCTCCCTGTGGCCAGCCCGTGTCCATGGGGTCCTCACCCACTTTGATTTGGGATCTCTGCTTCGCTCCCCTTGGCCAGAGAGAAAAACCCTTAAGGGTTATTGCCAGCCCCACACCCCAGGCCCCTTGCCCAGCCTTATCTCCCTGACTTCATGCCCCACAAAAGCAAAGTCTCCTTGTGTAGCCTGACAACCCCAAAAGGAAAATGCCTGGGTTCCATGGGCGCTGGTCCCTGCATCCCTGCTTTGGGATGGGATGGGATGGGGTGGTGCTGAGGGAGGCTGGGAGGCTGTGAGTACCCCTCAACCCTGCCAGGGAAAGAGAGCCCTGCCCCCAGTCCCAGCTGGCCTCAGCACTGGGGATTGTCTGCCTCTTGGGGAGGGGAGCGGAGCCTCTTGGAGCTCCTAATTACGGTTTCAGAGGCACAGACTTAATTACTGCCTTGCGAAGGGTTAATTACCCCTAATCGGTTGGGAATCAGGCAATTCTCATGCCTTCGGAGAATCCAAATATTTCCCCTCCCAGAAGCCCCCCCTCTACTTCGAATCTTCTCAATTTCGTTGCATGGAGATGCGGGGCAGGCTGGGCAGATCAGAGCGGTGGGACAGGGAGGGTCTGAAACCACCAGTCTGCTGGCAGAGAATCCACTTTCTGGGCAAAAAAGAGACCCAGTGGGCCCAGAGGGGGCTCCATCAGTGGGGGCTCACTCAGCACCTGGGGCCGCTCTGTTCCTCCCAGAGCCCTCTGCTGGGCTCGGGAGATGAAGAACTGCCCCCCTCCCTGCTTTTCTCCTGATGCCCTCCCAGGCCCCTAGACACACCCACTGCTTCCCACTTCAGGCCCTGGCAGGTCCCTCTACCTGGCTTCCTTTCCCCCGCCCCCCACCATGATGCTGTGTCTGGGAAGTTCTGACCCCAAAATGTCATCTCTTCCAGGAAACCCTCCCTGACCCCTGTCTCCCCAGGCACCGCTCCTTTCCCTGGAGTTCTCCAGGCTAGCATGCTTTACTCCTCTGAGAAACTGCCTTGTTTATACGCAGGCTGGGTGACCCGGGGCTCCGTTTCCTCATCTGTAAAGTAGGGATGACGTCAGCAGTCCCATCAGAGTCTTGGACCATGACTGTGGTGACCCCCAGGGCTCAGGGTGATTTGGGACATCCTTCTGCAGGGTCCCAGGAGATGAAGATTCTGAGCAATGCTCAAGGGTAGTGAGTTGAGGGCAGGCGAAGTGAAGTTCGGGTGAGCAGTTAGAAGAAGTTAGGAAGGAGGCAGACCTGAGAACGATGATCAGGCTGTTTTCACCTGTTTTACAGGTGGGGAAACTGGTGCTTAAGGAGGTGGAAGTTACCCAGGGCACAAAGCCCTCTAGTGGGAGAGCTGGATTTCAGACCCACATTTGGCAGAGTCCCATAGGGATTTCCCTGGTGGTTCAGATGGTAAAGAATCTGCCTGTAATGAGAGAGACCCAGGTTCGATCCCTGGATCAGGAACATCCCCTGGATAAGGGAATAGCTACCCACTCCAGTATTCTTGCCTGGAGAATTCCATTAACCGAGGAGCCTGGTGGAGTACAGACAGTCTGTGGGGTTGCAAAGAACTGGACACGGCTGAGTGACTAACACACAGGCACTGAATTAGGGAGGGGTGAGGCTGGGGAGGCGGTGATGGGAGGAGGGGTGTTAGGAGGGAAGGTAAAAAGTGCAGTTTGACTCAGTTGTGTCAGCTGCGTTGCGGGAGGGGTGGCAAGAATGATGGTTTAGACCAGAATGGGGTAAGGATTAAATTAGGGATAGGAGGGAAGAAGGGAAAAAGGGAAGGAGGGAGAAAGAAAGAGATGGAGGGAGAGAGAGAAAGATGAAGAAGGGAAGGGACAAAAAAGAGAAAAAAGGAAGTGGAGAGGAAAGGAATGGAAAGAGGGAGCAGGGAGAAGGAACTGGTCAGAACTATTTCAGTGGCAAGTGAAAATTCAAACCCAGATTGACTTAAGGACAAAAAATATTAATAATTTAATGGTTCATACAGCTGAAAAGTCTAAGGTATGTTGGCTTCAGGCACAACTGGATCCAGGGGCTTAAGCAAAGTAATGTTCCCCTCTCAAATGTGTGTGTGTGTGTTAGTTGCTCAGTCATGTCCAACTCTTTGCGACCCCATGGACCCTGTCCATGGAATTCTCCAGGCAAGTATACTGGAGTGGGTTGCCGTTGCCTTCTCCAGAGGATCTTCCCAAACCAGGGACTGAACACCGGTCTCCCACATTGCAGGCAGATTCTTAACTGTCTGAGCCACCAGGGAAGCCCTTCTCTCAAATGAGCTGTCCTTTAGTGAGCTTCACACTCAGACAGCCATTTTCCATGGGGTTTAAATGGCCTCACAATCCCTGGTTTATATCTTATCAGCCCTGAAACTCTAGGGAAGACAGCTACTTACAATAGCTCTGGCAAAAGTCCTGGGGCTGCCTGTCCTTGGACAGACTGGGATCCGTGTCATTTAGGAATCAATCACAGTAGCCAGAAAAAAGTGGAGTGTGTCCACGAACCAGGTCTGATCTTGTGCTCGCTCCTGGTGATGGGGGTGGGCCTGGCCCCACCAGGCCTAAGTGGACAAAGCGTGAATAAGAAAGAGACAACGTACTCAATGAATTTATTGAGCACCTACTGTATGCCTGGTTGTGCTTTAGGTGCTGGAAATATACCAGAAACACCCCTCGCGCTCATGGAGTTACTACTCCAGGTAAAGACGTGAATTATAATGACAGTAGAAGGTGTGGTACAGAGGGACTTCCCTGGTGGTCCAGTGGTTAAGAATCCACTTCCAAGGCAGAGGACGTGGGTTTGATCTCTGGTCGGGCAACTAAAATCCCACATGCCACAGCTAGAGAGCCCGTGCACCACAACAAAGACCCAACACAGCCAAAATAATAAATTCCCGAGTCTGGTCAGGTCCCGCCTCTCCTCTGCTCAGAACCCTCTGTGGACCCCATCACACTCAGGCCAAAATCCAAAGTCCTAGTGGCCCACAAGGCCCTGAACAATTGGCCCCAATGCCTCCCACCCTCCTCCTCACGCATTTCCTCCAGCCACACAGGCCTCCTCACTGTTCCTCACCCGACTGGTAGTGCTCCAGGGGCTAAGACTCCCCGTTCCCAATGCAAGGGGCTGGGGTTTGATCCCTGGTCAGGGAGCTAGGTCCCAAGTGCCCCAGCTAAGGATTCACATGCCTCCACTAAAATCTGGTGCAGGCAAATAAATAAATAAATAAATATTAAAAAATAAAAAGAACTCAGTTCCCTTTCCTCAAATGTCTCTATCCTTTCCCCCTGCTTTAATTTTCTCTATACCACACCTTATTTTTCTTTATTAAACTATACACTAATGTATAGTTAGTATACACCAGATTTTATTTGAGGCATGTGAATCCTTAGTTGGGGCACTTGGGACCTAGTTCCCTGGTCAGGGATCAAACCCCAGCCCCTTGCATTGGGAACGGGGAGTCTTAGCCACTGGAGCACCAGAGAAGTCCTAAGGAGCTGAGATCTTTTTAAACAGGAGATGGTATGTGAACAAAGACTTGAAGCAAAAGGAGTAAAAATATTTGGGAAAGGCAGAAGGAACGGCCTGTGCAAAGGCCCTGAGGCTGGACTGTGTCTGGGTGTGTTTGAGGAACGGTGAGGAGGCCTGTGTGGCTGGAGGAAATGTGTGAGGAGGAGGGTAGGAGGCATTGGGGCCAATTGTTCAGGGCCTTGTGGGCCACGAGGACTTTGGATTTTGGCCTGAGTGCGATGGGGTCCACAGAGGGTTCTGAACAGAGGAGAGATGGGACCTGACCAGACTCACGGAAAGAATAGATGGTCAGACCCACAAAGCAGCTGTCATAGACACACACAGAGAGGCTGGGTCTCTACCCACTGTGATCCCCACTAATCTGCCCACTACCATCCTCTCCCCGTGTTTCCCTGAGGTTCTGAAACAGGAGGGAAGAAGGCAAGGCAGAACGCTGAAAAGAACGATGTAGCCCAAGACCTCAACATAAACCGACTGGAACCAAATGGGTCCAAGATGGCAGACAAGTGGACTTCCACTAGACCTTAAACTTCAGTATATGCTCATTGTAACACATCAGCAAGCTAAGTGACACACCCACAGGTGCCATGGCACTTCCAAGGCTGACCTTCAAAGACCCAAGAGTTGGGGGTGGCCCAATTCTTGGAAGTCGCCACCCCTTCCTCAAAATAGATGAATAATCCTCCCGCCAGGTGCCTATAGTAAAGAATCTGCCTGCCGAGAGACTCGGGTTCAATCCCTGAGTCAGGAAGATTCCCTGGGGGAGGAAATGGCAACCCACTCCAGTATTCTTGCCTGGGAAATCTCATGGACAGAGGAGCCTGGCGAGCTAAAGTTCATGGGGTTTAAAAAAGTCAGACATGACTGAACAGCTGAGTGCACAGTCTTCCCACTCATTAGCCTGTGAAATTACCACATTTCGAGGCTGCACTTGCCCTCTGTGACATTCCACATTCTGTGGAGCATGTTTCATTCTAAATAAATCAACTTCTTACCTATCACTTTGTCTCTCACTGAATTCTTTCTACAATGAGACATCAAGAACCTGAGTTCCATTAGGTCCCAAAACCAGCTGTGTGATCTCAACTGAAAGACTGTGGATTTTGGCCAGGTTTGAGCCCCGGCCATGTGGGTTCAGGTCCCAATCAGAGGTGACTGGTTTCAGTTGGGTTTGTGACCTTCTCCCATGACCCACAGGGGGAGGTACGGGTGGGGTGAAGGGCTGGGAGGACAATATAATACCTCGGGCTTCTCATTCCCGGAAGCCCCCAGCCCCACCCTGATCCAGGGCACTTGGGCAAGGCTTCTGGGAAAGTGTTTGCTTTCTGCCTTCTGCAGGTTGGTGGGAACAGGAGTGGCTCGGGGAACAAGGGCACATGACCTAGCTTGACTGGAGCAGGGCAAGAGGGAAGGAAGCTGATCACTGAGAAGCCAACATAACCCAGGAAGTCCTACGGACACAGGGTCTGCCCCCTCGGAGAAGGCACAGGGGTCCGGAGGTTATTTCAGGCTTTGCTGGCACCAGGCTCTGTTTGGATCTCAAGCCAGGGGCTGTAGGAAGGTGGCAAGCCCTGTGGTGTGGCTCGAGTAGAGCTGTTGATGGAAGGGCTGATAAGGACCCTTGAGCTGGATTTCAGCCCTGAGAGGTTGGGCAACATCCTGTTTGGGCATCCTGTCTATGGTTTTCTCTCCTGCAGTCCTGCCCTGACCCTGGTGGGAGAATTACAGACAAGCAAGCAGGAGCCAAGTACCCACTCAACCAGAAACCAAAATAACCCCCATTTGAATTGTCCAAAGAATAGGATATACACATGCAAAAGGAAGAGGAAGGAGAAGAAGAGTGGATGGGGGGAAGCTCTTACACTCTATTTCCTGTTCTACACAAAAAGTCATTCTAAATAGACCAGAGCATGCATGTGCGCTCCGTCATGTCCAACTCTTTGCGACCCCATGGACCGTAGCCCGCCAGGCTCCTCTATGCAGGGGATTTTTCAGGCAAGAATACTGGAATGGGTTGCCATTTCCTCTCTAGGGCATCTTCCCACCCAGGGATCAAACCCAGGTCTCCTGCATCTCCTGCATTGTCAGGCAGGTTCTTTACCACTGAGCCACCTGAGAAGTAAACCATAGACCTAAATATAAAACCTAAAACTCTAGGGAATTCCTTGGAGATCTAGTAGGTTAGGATGTTCAGTGCTTTCACTGCTGGGCCTGATTGGGGAACTAAGATCCCACAAGCCGCACAGTGCAACCAGAACAAACAAACAAAAATTTTAAAAAATCCAAAAGAAAACAAAAACAAAAATTCCCCTTAAACTATAAAAGTTCTGGGAGAAAATAAACGGGGCAATCTTTGTGACCTTGGCTTAGGCAAAAAAATTTTAGCGCTATTTCTCCAAAAGCATGTTTTGTAAAAGAAAATATGAATAACTTGGACCTCATTTAAGTGAAATGTTTGGAAAATGAAAAGACAAGTCACAGACCAGGAGGAAGTATGTGCAAATCACATATGTGATAAAAGACTTGTATCCATAATATGTAAAAAGCTCTCAAAACTCAATAATAAGTCTCAATGTCCATTCATGTTTAAGGCTCTAAACAAGGTAAAAATAAACGAGATTTTCTAAACTCTGATATAAGTTACCTACCAAAACCTCACAGCAAATATCAAACTTGGTTGTGAAATAGTGAAAGATTTCCCTCTGAGATTAGAACAAGAAAAAATGGCCCCTATCACCACTCGTCTTCAACATTGCAATAGGGGACCTAGCCAAGGTAATAAAGAAAGAATATAGAAGATTTAAAGATTGAAAAGTGAAAGTGTCAGTTGTGTGTGATTCTTTGCAAAGCCAGGGACTGTAGCCTGCCAGGCTCCTCTGTCCACGGGATTCTCCAGATAAGAATACCGGAGTGGGTAGCCATTCTGTCCTCCAGGGGATCTTCTTGACCCAGGGATCGAACTTGGGTCTCCTGCATTAGCAGGCAGATTCTTTATCATCTGAGCCACCAGCGAAGTCCATAAAGATTGAAATGCAGTAACTAAAACCTTCACTGTTAGTGAATGACACTATTATGTACATTGCATATATAATAAAATCTACTGCTAGGGACTTCCCTGGTCCAGTTGCTAAGACTCTGCACTCCCAATGCAGGGGGTCCAGGTTCACTCCCTGGTCAGGGAACTAGATCCCACATGTCACCCTGGCACCGTGATTAGAGAAGCCTGCATGCTGCAACAGAGACTCAGCACAGCCCAAAAAAAGTAAAATAAAAATGCCTAAAAAAAAAAAATCTACTGCTAAACTAATAGAACAGTGACTTTAACAAAATCCCTGGATACAAGGTCAATTTTTTTAATAACTAATTTTTATTGGAATAAAGGTCAATACTTTAAAATAAATTCTATTTCTATATATCAGCAACAAGGTATTGAAAAATAACTTTTTAAAAAACTAAATAATAAGATACTGTACAACATGGGGAATAGAGGCAAGATTTTATAATAACTATAATGTAGTATAACCTTAAAATTATAAATCACTACATAGTATACCTCTAACAAATAATATTGTACAGAAACTATACTTCAATAAAAAACAAAAACAGGGAACTTCCCCGTGATCCAGTGATTAGAACTCAGCACTTTCACAGCTGCAGCTTGGGTTCAATCCCTGGTTGGAGAACTAAGATTCCACGAACTGTGGAGCATGGCCAAAAAACAAAAACCACAACAAAACCTCTCCATACACAAAAAAAGCTCAATAAAAGATTTAAAAACTCAATTAAGGAACTTCTCTGGTGGTTCAGTGGTTGGGACTCCAAGCTTCCAATGCAGAAGATGTGGGTTCAATTCCTGGTCAGGGAACTGGGATCCTACATGCGCTGCAGCACAGTCAGAAAAGAAAAAAAAAACAGAAGTTGCAGCTCCGGGAAACTACTGGATGGTGACTAAGAGTAAAAAGGAGAAGAGGGCGACAGAGGATAAGATGGCTGGGTGACATCACTGATGCAATGAACATGAACTTGGGCAAACTCTAGGAGATGGTGAGGGACAGGGAAGCCTGGCGTGCTGCAGTCATGGGCTCATGAAGAGTCAGACACGACTGGGCAACTGAACAACAACAGGTGCTCCAATGGCTAAGACTCCGTGCTCCCAATGCAGAGAGCCCCCGGTCCGATCCTTGGTCAGGGAACTAGATCCCACATCCTGCAACTAAGAGTTCACATGCCTCAACTAAAGATCTCGAGTGCTGCAGCTAAAATATGTTGCACGCCACAATAAAGGTAGAAGATCCTGTGTGCTGTGACCAAGACCTGGTGCAGCCAAATACATAAATGTTTTTTAAAACAATTTTTAATGGTTTTAAACAGACAATTCAGCAAAGAGGATATTTGGATGGCAAATAAAAATAGAAGATACTCAAGATCATTAGTGGTTAGAGAAGTGCAAATTAAAACCACCATGATGAGATACCACCACACACACCATTTGGGAAAGGTAAAATAAAAAAGACTGATAATGCCTAGTATTAGGATATGGAGGTACTGGAACCCTCCATTGCTTCTGGTGTTGAAGTAAAATAGTACCATCGCTTTGGAAAATCATCTGGCAGTGTCTTAAAAAGTTAAACATTTGTGTCCCATATGATCCAGAAATGAAAGCAGACTCTGCACAAAACTTGCATACGAGTCTCCAGAGCAGCCTTATCTGTAATAGCCCAACGGTGGCAATGACCGAAATGTCTATGAGCTTTTGGTAGGCACCTCGTGTCAGGGTTTAGAAGTTCCCGTCTATTTTTTACCTTGCTTAGAGTTTTAAATATGAGTGGATATTGAGACATTATTGAGTTTTGAGAGCTTTTTATATATTATGGATACAAGACTTTTATCAGATATACAGTCTGATAATGAATAAAAAGAATGTGGTAGATCCATACAATGGAATACTACTCGGCAATGAAAAAGAACAAAGAATTGATAAGCACACTGACATGGATGGATCCCCAACAATATTACCCCAAGTGACAGAAGCCAGATACAAAATACTACATTTTGTATGATTCCATTTTTGAGAAATTTCTAGAAGAGGCAAAGCTTAAAAGACTGAACACAGACCAGTGGTTGCCTAAACCAGGGGCAGTGGAGACAAGACTATAAAGGGGAATGAGAGAGGGGCCTTTCCTGGTGGTCCAGTGGCTAAGATTTTGCACTCCCAATGCACGGGGCCCAGGTTCAATCCCTGGTCTGGGAACTAAGATTTCACATGCTGCAACTAAGACCAGGCGTGTGGCCAAATAGATAAAATTTAAGAAAACAAAACAAAACAAACCCAAAAGGGAAGGAGAGAACTTTTGAACTGTCGAAAGTGTTCCCAAACACCAGATTGTGGTGGTGGTTGCATAACACCCTGAACTTACTAAAAATCACCTGACTGCAGATACCAGGTGAATTAAACAAAATATAAATTAGACTTCAAGAAAGTTAGGAAAAAAAATTGCCCCAACCATCTTCAGATGGGATTGTCATCATTCAGTCAGATCAACAAGTAGCTACTCTTCACACTGGGAGCACAGTGGGGAAGAAAACAAACCAAAAAAACAAAACAACCCTGCCTGTGTGAAACTGATGTTCTCACGAGGAGACAGGAAGCAAGATCAGAAATGAAAATCTACAGAGTTGTCAGATGCTGATGTGTTACGAAAAATTATGCGATTTTAAGTGGGGGGTCAGGGAAGGCTCTCTGAGGAGGTGATGTTTGAGGAAAGACCTGAAGGAGGTGAAGAGAAAGTCGTGCAGAAATCTAGGGTAGAAAGGTACTAGGCAGTGGGAATGGCAGGTGCAGAGGCCCTGTGGTGGGAGCATGCCAGGATCAGTGAAGAAACCAGTGGGGGGCAGAAGGAATAGCCAGGGGGAGAGTGGAGGAGGTGAGGGCAGGGAGGGGACAGGGCAGAGTGTGCAGAGCCTGGTGGTCCTGGGGAAGACTTTGGCTTTTGCTCTGAGTGAAGTGGGAGCCAGGCAGAGTTCTTGAGCAGGGGAGGGTGTCCTCTGGCCACTGTTGGGGGAGCAGCCTGTAGAGAGGTGAGAGTCTGAGTTGGAAGATCCAGGCAGAGGTGGTAGCACTGGTCCAAGTGGGAGATGACTGAGGCTGGGAAGGAGGTGAAAGGTGATTGAATTATGCATAATTGGGAGTTGGTGGTCAGCAACCCCTGGACCACTGGGTTTGCTGATGCAGGAGAGAGAGAGAGAAGGGGGAGAAGGGGAAAGGAGGAAGAAGGTGGAGGGGTGGCGGGGGGTGGGGGGGGGGGTGCGGTGCGTGGAGCAAGAAGAAGAAAAAAGAGAAGAAGATGAAAATAGCCCAGAGAGATATGGATGACTTCCAAAATTTTGACCTGAGCCTCTGGGCCACTAAGAAGAAAACTGAGGCTCAGAGAGGTAGGGGATGGGGCAGGTTGCACAAGGGTCCAGGGCGGACCTCATCCCCAGGTGAGGCTGATTTGAGAGCCCTGGGGGTGTGTGTATCACTGCGGGCAGAGCCAGGCACCTTCCCCTGCTTCCTCCCAGGTCCCCATCCTAGCACCCCTTCAGGCTCTACTCTCTTCATTTCAGTCTTCTTTCCAGAATTTCTCCTCCCTGGGGAATCCAGTCCGTGTGCTTCTGATTCCTTTGTCCTGAACTCATATGGTGTGAGCACCCCGCCCCGCCCACCGCCCCCCGAAAGCCTTATGTGGAAGAGTGTAGAGGCAGTGGCAGGGGAGGGGGCACATTCCTCCCGGGGAGTGGGGGATGGTCAGGGCTGTGTCCAGCAGCCCAGAGGCATCTCCCGGGCGTCCAGCAGTAAAGGAGGCATCTTCCCAGGCTGGGCCAGACCGACTGCCGCCCAGCACATGCTTTCTTTGGGGACTGGCCCACAGCCCTGGCTCCAATTGCCCAGATCTTCCCCCCATGCCTCCCACGTATTTCCTCCTAAGAGCCATGACTATGGGATTTGGTTCCCCCACCCTCTCTGTCTCTACGCAGCTCTGCCACTTCCTTATGCTGCCTCCCTGGTGGCCACAGTGGGCCTGGCTCCCCAAGCAGCCCCAAATAGCTGTGGCAGGGCCATTATGTGGCCAGAGCCACAAGGCAGGGATCACACCCTCCCCCATCTTCTGACCTCTGTGTTCTCTTCTCCTCCCCACCACTTGGGGATCTCTGGTCCCCTCCTCCCTCTCCATGTCAAAGGCTTTGGAGAGGTCGCTTTAATTCATTGCCCCTTTGCTGACCACTAAGCCGCCAAACTGAGCTCTTATAATGGGGGAGACAGACTGGCCGACGCTTAGAAGCTAATACTTGTAAAGAGGCCTTTCTGGCCATTATTAGATCAGCCCATCCATCTCCCGACAACTCTAAGAAGGAGCAAGATGGGTTCCTGTTCCCGTTTACATGCAGGGAGGAGATGTTGCTTGCCCAGGGTCACAGTGCCACAAAGTGGCTGAGCTGGGACGATCTCTTGACCACAAATGAGGTCTTGACCTTCCAGGAGCTCTCAGTCCAGGCGAGAGAGACAGGAAATAGCAAGTGAGCAAGAATATCCTTCAGTGACAAGGGTGATGAAGATCTCAAAGAGGACAGCTGGTTGGGGAATGGAGGCTTGGGTTGGAGATTCCCCCAAGACCACCCTCGGGGGAACTTCCCTGGTGGTCAAGTGGTTAAGAATCCACCTCTTGGGCTTCCCTGGTGGCTCAGTGGTAAAGAATCTGCCTGCCAGTTCAGGAGACACTGTTAATTGATTCCTGATCCAGGAGGATCTCATATGCTGCTGAACAACTAAGCCCATGTGCCACCACGATGGAGCTAACACTCTAGAGCCCAGGAGCCTCAACTACTGAGCCCAGGCGTCTTAGAGCCCCTGGAAGTGGAAGTGGAAGTGAAGTCGTTCAGTCGTGTCCCACTCTTTGGGACCCCATGGACTGTAGCCCACCAGGCTCCTCCGTCCATGGGATTCTCCAGGCAAGAATATTGGAGTGGGTTGCCATTTCCTTCTCCAAGGGATCTTCCCGACCCAGGGATCGAACCCAGGTCTCCTTCATTGCAGGCAGACGCTTTAACCTCTGAGCCACCAGGGAAGCCCCCTAGGGCCCCTGTTCCGCAGCAAAAGAAGCCACTGCAGTGAGAAGTCTGTGTGCCACAACTAGAGAAAGCCCGCACAGCAACGAAGACCTAGCACAGCCAAAAAATAAATAAATTTCTTTTCAAAAAGAATCCGCCTTGCAATGCAAGGGATGTGAGTTTGATCCCTGGTCAGGGAACTAAGATCCCACATGCCATGGAGCAACTAAGCCCCCGGGCCTTGACTAGAGAATTCACATGCTTCAACAAAAGATTCCGCATGACACAATGAAGATACTGTGTGTGGTAACTAAAACCCAATGCAGCCGAATAAATAAATATTAAACAAAAACACAAAACAGACCTCTCTTGGAGTAAGTGATTCAGGAGGACTCACAGAGCTCAGAAAAGTTGTTACACTCGAAGTTGCAGTTTATTGCAGGAAAAAAAGATCCAGATTAACATCAGCAAGAAACAGCGGTGCATGGGTCAGTGTCTCGAGAGACTAGACACAAGTTTCCAGTTGTCCCTTCTGGGTCATGCTGACAGCTCTCGGTTCTGCCAGTAAGGATGTGGGACAACATGCATGGAGTATTGCCAACCAGGGAAACTCACCCCAGCCTCGGTGTCAGATTCATTGGAAAAGACCGTGGAGCTGGGAAAGATTGAGGGCAGGAGGAGAAGAGGGTGACAGAGGATGAGATGGTTGGATGGCATCACTGACTCCATGGACATGAGTTTGAGCAAGCTCCGCGAGTTGATGATGAACAGGGAAGCCTGGCATGCTGCAGTCCATGGGTTCGCAAAGAGTCGGACACGACTGAGCAACGGAAAAACAAGCAACTGATTCTGCCAGAAGTTAGGAGGGGAACCAGGAATTATAGTGCTTGCCATGTTGGAAAAAATTATCACTGGCCTCTCCCAGTTGCAGAGCCTGAGACAAAGAGTTGAGTGCAGGTGCTTCGTTAGAAGGGGATCCTGGAGAGCATGAGTGGAGAAAAAGGGAAGTGAGATACGGAGGGGCGGACAGGAAATGCTGAAAGTCTGAATGAGCACATTTTTGCTCTGTACACCTGGGACTCAGTCCCTGTGGGGCATCTCTGACAGAGTGTGTAGAACACACACTTTAGTTATCCCATATGAGGGGTGAGGGAGCTGGTGTACCGATCCACCCAAAGTGATGAAGGATTATTCCCAGGCATGTTAACGTCCTCTCAGTCCAGACCCGTGGTCCATGGAGAAACCTGTGGAGAAAGCTCCCAGGCAGAGCATCCTGGGTGTTTATCAGGGCTGGGACTAGAGTAAGGTGAGTGAGGTGCACAGGTTGATTTTCCCCTCTTCCTCTTCTCTGGTGGCTTGCCTGGTGGCTCAGTGATAAAGAATCCACCTGCCAATGCAGGGGATTCTGGTTTGATCCCTGGGTTGGGAAGATCCCCTGGAGAAGGAAATGGCAACCCACTTCAGTATTCTTGCCTGGGAAATCCCACGGACAGAGGAGCCTGGTGCGCTATAGTCCATGGGATTGCAAAAGATTTAGACATGACTTAACAACTAACCAACAACGATAAGCTTCAATATGTCTTGGCGTATCACTTGGACAGATCCCATCTTCATTTAAAATTTTACCTTTTTATTCATCATAAATGTTTTGCATTCATTTCAATTATTCAGAACATTGCATTGAAGTAATATTCACCTTGGGACTTCCCTGGTGGTCCAGCGGTTAAGACTCCATGGAGAGGGCCTGGGTTTGATCCCTGGTTAATGCATGCTGCATGGTGCAGCCAAAAGAAAAAATGATAATAATAAAAATAAAGTTTTAAAAAATATTCATCTTGACAATAGAGTTCTTTGTCATCCCCTTACATTTTGCTATCTGTGGTGAAAGCCTCACTTCTCACCCTAGTTCCAGCCCTGGGGTTCATGGTCCAAGGCCATCAGCACACAGAGGAGATGACTCAAATGCCAGTCGCTGTGTCAGTCAGGGCAACCTCAGTTCTGCTGCAGTAACATGTGAGCCCCACATCTCAGGGATTTAAGACATCACAGATCTTGCTTCGCACTTGGCCACCATCTGGCACATTGCAGGCTTCCCATTGCAGAAGCAAAGGAAACACAGCAGGGCCAGCCCCAGCTCTTAAAGCTTCCACCATGAAATGACACGTGTCATAACTGCTCACTGTTCATTGGGCAAACCAAGTCATATGACTACATGAGTGGGCAGGGCAGCTCCTTCTTCCCTTCTACCTGGAAGTAGAGAAGCTGGAATGGTAGTGACAGACCCCAGTGGCCACTGTAGCAGCCCCAGGCGAGATTGAGGAGGAGCTGGGTGTTTGAATCTAGGTTGGAAGGTCCACATGGGAACAGAAACACATGAGGCTTCAGGATATAATTGGTATCGACTTCATAGGGGGTCCATCATCTGTCCAACAGCCTCATGGGCTGGCGGGTCCAGTCTTAGTCCCATCTTAACCTCCCACCCTGAGTTTTTAACTAATGTGACAAAATACACATAACAAAATTTACCATTTTAACCATCTTTGGTGACCAGTTCAGTGGCATGACGTACATTCACAGTGTTGTACAACCATGACCACTATCCATCTCCAGAAACCTTTGCCTCATCCCAAACTGATTTGGTCCCCATTAATAACTCCCTATTCTTCACTCCCCGAGCCCCTGGCACCCACCTTTCTTCTTTCTGCAAGATTTTGACTCTTCCATATTGCTATGTGCTTCTAGCTGCTTCAGGGAGTGTGGAATCCTCTTGGACCAGAGAGCGAACCCGTGGAATCATACAGTATTTGTCTTTTTGTGCTAGGCTTATTTCACTTGGCATAATGTCCTCAAGTTTCATCCAAACTGTACTATGTGTTTAAATATATTTCCTTTTTTAAAAAATTTTAAGTGTTAAAAACAAATAACATAAAATTTACCATTGTAACCATTTTGTGTACAGCTCAGCAGTGTTAAGTATTCATTCAGTGAATGTTAAGTAACCCTCACTGGGGTACAATCAGCCACTAGAACTTTTACATCTTGCAAAAGTGACACTCTGTACCCACTAAACAACTCCCCTCCTCCTGCCCTCAGCCCTCAGCAAGCAGTGACGTTCTTCTACAAATCTGACCACTTCATGTGAGTAGAATCATGGGATTTTTGTCCTTTTGTGACTAGCTTATTTCACTTAGTGTTATGTCTTCACCCGTGTATTATAATTTCCTTCCTCTTAAAAGCTGGATCATATTCCATTGCGTGGATGAAGCATGTTTTGTTTAAGCATTCGTCCACTTATAGAAACTGGGTTGCTTCCCCTTTGGGACTATTATGAATAACGCTGTTATGAAAATGGATGTACAGATATCTTTTTGAGACCTTGCTTTCAGTTTGGGGAAGTTATACACCCAGAAGTGGTATGCTAATTCTGTTTAATTTTTAAAGGAACTGCCATACTGTTTTCCACAGCATCTGTGCAATTTTACGTTCCCACTAATGGTACATGAGGGTTCCAATTTCCCCACATCCTTGCTAACACTTGTTATTTTCTGTTTTGATAGTAGTCATCCTAATGGGTGGGAGGTGGTATCTCACTGTGGTTTTGATTCACATTTCCTTGATGATTAGTGATCCTGAGCATCTTTTAATGGTCATTTACCCCACGAGAGATTTTCTTTTTTTTTGGTTGCACTGGGTCTTCATTGCTGTGCTTGGGCTTTCTCTAGTGGAGAGCGGAGGCTGCTCTCTAACTTCAGTGCGCCGGTTTCTCATGGTGGTGGCATCTCTTGTTTTGAAGCACAGGCTCTAGGCGTGGAGGCTTACGCAGCTGCAGCACGTGGGCTCAGTACTAGTAGCATACGGACTTAATTGCTCTGAGGCATGATCCTCCCCGACCAGGGATGGAACTGGTGTGCCCCGCATTGGCAGGTGGATTCTTATCCACTGTGCCACCAGGGAAGTCTCCCACCAGGGATTTTAATGAGTCAGTTTCAAAGAAAGCTCAGGGCATGGGTGCCAGTCTCCTTGTCAATGCCAGAGCTTCCGGGTCTCATGGGCATCAGGCAGCCTGTGGGGTGCCCAGGGCTGGCTCCTTGAGCCAGACAGAAATTAGGGGCAAGAGGCAGACATTGTGGTGGCATAGCCACAAAGGAAGTCCTGCTGAACTTTGTCACTTGGCACCCTGGAAATCCCAGGGACACCCTTGGCCCCAGACACGGGGATGCCAACAGGAAATTATCTCAGAAAAGTCATTTCTCCGACCACTCAGAAAAGTATGTTGTCTGCCCACAGGGGGCCCTCTGCCCCTCTCTCACCCTGTCTCAGAGTTGCATCACCTACAAGACACTTTTGGCCGAGGCAACATCACTCCTGCGCACGGGATCCAGGTCTGCTGCCCTACCCTCACCTCCTGCAGCATGGAGTTGATTGACAGCTCCCAAACACCATTCATTCCTCTCTCCATTGCCCACAGAGTCTTCCTTCAAGCAATTTTTCCTTTTTTTAATCCTTTTTAAAAGATATTTTTCAAATTAATTTTTGTTTGTTTGTTTATTTGGCAGCGTCGGCTCTTAGTTGTGGCGTGTGGGACCCAGTTTCCTGAACAGGGATGGAACCCAGGCCCCCTGCATTGGGAGCTCAGAGTCTTAGCCATTGGACCACCTTTTTTTAATTCTTGAGTGAATTTATCTTGAAAGGAAACTTTTGCTGTATAGAAGAAACTAACACAACATTGTAAGTCAACTATACTCCAATAAAAAATAATTTTAAAGAAAAAGAACCTTGATGCCACTGCCACTAAAGGAAAATAAGGCCATTTTCATAGTGGAGGACAGTAGAAAAAAGAACAACATTGGTAGGGACAGCGGAGAGGCCATATTAAATCAGCTAATGCCACTGCCTTCTTAAGACTCAGAGCTGGGAATAGGGTGAGGAGAGTGAGGCACTCAGGAGCAAAATTTAAAAGGCTGCTGGCTCTCAGAGCTAGGCCTCACTCCCAGGGGCCTGAGAGCCTTGACCTCATCCTACAGTCCAGCCATGAATCAAAGACTGTTTCCTTTCTTTAAAAAAAAAAAAAAAGACAATAAAAGAAAATGGAAAGAGGTTACTGAGGTGTTGAAAGATGTCAAAAACAGCTCATGCATCTCAAAATCAAAGAACCAAACAACTCAATCAAAAAATGGGTAGAAGATCAATAGACATTTCTCCAAAGAAGACGTAGAGACGGCCCACAGACATGAAAGGATGCTCAGCATCACTAATTAGGGAAATGCAAATCAAGACAGCAGTGAGGTACCACCTCATAATAGTCGGAATGGTCATCGCCATCCAAAGCATACAAACAATACATTCTGGAGAGGGTGTGGGGGAAACGGAGCCTTCCTACACTGTTGGTGGGAATGTAGAGTGGAGCAATCACTATAGAGAATAGAACGGAGGTGCCTCAAAAAGCTAAAAATAGAGTTACCATATGATACAGCTATCCCATTTCTGGGCATATACCTGGAGAAAACCATAATTCAAAAGGATACATGCACCCCAGTGTTTACTGCAGCATTATTTACAATAGCCAAGACATGGAACAACTCAAATATCCATTGACAGATGAATGAGTAAAGAAGATGTGGTGTTTAAATACAGACAGTGGACTATTACTTGGCCATAAAAAAAGAAATAGTGCTATTTGCAACAACAGGGATGGACCTAGAGATGATCACATTAAGAGAAATAAGCCAGACAGAGAAAAACAAATATCACGTGATATCACTTAATTAAAAATTATACAAATGAGCTTTTTTACAAAACAAAAACAGATCCACAGACATAGAAAAACAAAATTATAGTTACCTGAGGAGAAAGGGGGAGGCAGAGGGATAAATTAGGAGTTTGGGATTAACATATACACACTGCTGCTGCTGCTACTGCTGCTAAGTCTCGTCAGTCGTGTCCGACTCTGTGCGACCCCATAGATGGCAGCCCACCAGGCTCCCCTGTCCGTGGGATTCTCCAGGCAAGAACACTGGAGTGGGTTGCCATTTCCTTCTCCAATGCATGAAAGTGAAAAGTGAAAGTGAAGTCACTCAGTCGTGTCTGACTCTTTGTGACCCCACAGACTGTAGCCTACCAGGCTCCTCTGTCCATGGGATTTCCCAGGCAAGAGCACTGGAGTGGGGTGCCATTGCCTTCTCCGATATACACACTGCTGCTGCTGCTGCTAAGTCACTTCAGTCATGTCCAATGTTACTATATATAAAACTGGTAAACAACAAGCACCTACTGTATAGCACAGAGAACAATACTCACCATTTTATAAGAACCTACAATGGAAAAAAATCTGAAAAAGAATACATACATACGTATGTATGTATAACTGACTCACTTCACTGTATCCCTGAAACTAACACAATATTGTAAATCAAATACACTTCAATTTTTAAGAAAGAAAGGGGGAAAAGTGTCAAGATACAGCCACAATAAATTCAGACATACACCTTCATCCTGGCAGCCATTACTGAGCACAGCCATGGAGCACGCGCTCTGTGAGATACAGGGACATGGCCTTGACCGCAGCACGTGTGCTGGAGGGACGTGGACAGTGCATGATGGATACAACCCATGGAGGATTCTGGTGCCCCCAGGCCCTCAGAGATAAGGGGAACAGGAGAGCACCCACATGGGGCTAACTCTGTTCTCACTAGCTGGCCTCCACACTTGTTAGGTGTTAAAACGTAGTATTTTAAATGTCACCTCTGACTTTCTAGCGGCTGCACACAATCTCATCCCACGCTTTCTCTCTGGCCTTCTCTCCTGCTTCTCTCCCCACTGTTCACTCGGCTTCAGCCACACAGGCCTCCTTGCTCTTCCACACCAGCCTCAGGGCCTTTGCACAGGCTGTTCCCTCTGCCTGGAAGGTTCTTCCCCAGATCTCCCCATAGTTCCGCCCTCCTCACCTCCTTCAAGTCTCTTCTCAAATAACTTCTCTCAAGGGCCTTCCCTGACTGCCCTGTTCAGTTTAGCAACCTCCCCACCACCCATCTCCCTCTCTTTCATTGTTGTTCACTTGCTAAGTCATGTCAGACTCTTTGTGACCCCATGGACTGCAGCACACCAGGCTTCCCTGTCCTTCACCATCTCCCCAAGTTCCTCAAACTCATACTCACTGAGTCAGTGATGCCATCCAACCATCTCATCCTCTGTCACCCTCTTCTCCTCCCACCTTCAATCTTTCCCAGCATCAGGATCTTTTCCAATGAGTCGGTTCTTCACATCAGTTGGCCAAAGTATTGGAGTTTCAGCTTCAGCATCAGTCCTTCCAATGAATATTCAGGGTTGATTTCCTTTAGGATTGACTGGTTTGATCTCCTTGCTGTCCAAGGGATTCTTAAGAGTCTTCTCCAGTACCTACAGTTTGAAAGCATCAACTCTTTGGTGCTCAGCTTTCTTTATGGTCCAACTCTCACATCCGTACATGACTACTGGAAAAACTATAGCTTTGACTGTATGGACCTTTGTCAGGAAAGTAATGTCTCTGCTTTTTAATATGCTGTCTAGGTTGGTCATAGCCTTTCTTCCCAGGAGCAAGCATCTTTTAATTTCATGGCTGCGGTCACCATCCACAGTGATTTTGGAGCTCAAGAAAATAAAATCTGTCGCTATTTCCATTCCCCCCACCCCATCTATTTGCCATGAAGCGATGGGACCTCTTTCATTAACTTGCTTAATATTCCCATTCTTAACATTCTCTGCAATGTTCTTATTTATCATATTCACAGGGTTCACCTGCCATGAAATATCAGCCTCATAAGACAGACAGTCCAGCTTGTTCACATCTCCACCACCACCACGACCTGGCTCCCCAGTGTTAGAACAGTGACTGGCATGCTGTGTTTTCTTTTTAATTAATTAATTAATTATGTCTCGCCACTCGGCTTATGGAATCTTAGTTCCCTGACCAGGGATTGAACCCAGGCCCTCGGCACTGAAAGCATGGAGTCTTAACCACTGGACCACTGGGGAATTCCTGGCATGCTATGTTTGTTGAGTGAATGTATGACTGTCAAATACATAAAAGGAAGAAGACAATGCCTAACTCATCTCAGGGCAGTGGAAAGATGAAGTAAGGAGAGACCTATGAGCCCCAAAGGAAAGTGAAAGGAGAGATGACCACAGTTGGGTTGGGGGACACTGCTGTGACCCACTCAGAATTTTTTAAAATTGGAGTGAGATTCACATGATATAAAGTTAATTATTTGCAAACGATGCTGAAGCTGAAGCTCCAACACTTTGGCCACATGATGCGAAGAATCGACTCAATGGAAGAGACCCTGATGCTGGGGGAAACTGAGGACAAGTGAAGAAGGGGGCAAGAGAGGATGAGATGGTTGGACGGCATCACAGATTCAATGGACGTGAGTTTGAGCAAGTGAAGATAGTGAAGACAGTGAAGGACTGGGAAGCCTGGCTTGCTGCAGTCCATGGGGTCGCAGAGTCTGACATGACTTAGAGACTGAAGGACAACAACAATTTGCAAATGAATAACCCAGTGTCATGTAGTACATTCAACAATGCTGTTCGATCACCACCTCCAGTCGTGTTGTAGACATCTCAGAAATACATTCTCCTTTATGGCTGAATGATATTCCAGCACGCTGATGGACACTTCGTTTATCCATTCATCTGTCCATGGACACCTGGGTAGTTTCCACCTCTTGGCAGTTTCTAATCACATTGTTATGAATGTGGGTGTCCAAGTGTGTGTTGGAGTTTCTGCTTTCCATTTTTTTGTGTGTATCGACCTAAAAGAAGAATTGTTTGTTCATAACACAGCTCTATACTTAACTTTTTGAGGAACTGCCAGACTATTTTCCACAACTGTGGAAAGCAGACCCATAGGTGATAGAATGGGCTTCCCTGGTGGTTCAGTGGTAAAGAACTCTGCCAATCCTGGAAACGTGGGCTCGATCCCTGGGTTGGAAGATCCCCTGGAGATGGGAATGGCAACCCACTCTAGTACTCTTGCCTGGGAAATCCCATGGACAGAGGAGCCTGGCGGGCTACAGTCCATGGGGTCCCAAAGAGTCAGAGATGACTTAGCGACTAAGTCTGATAGAGTCCTGGAGATGGGTTTGTTTCTCCCAAAGCCCCTGGCCCAGAATACAGCACTTCTTTCTAGCACTGGTCATGATCATCAGCAGCACCATGGCCTGACTACCCAGGACCCTGGAAACCTGTCATGCGGGCGCCCAGATAGGGAAACTGAGGCTGGGGGAGAGATGGACGAGGGCCCTCAGCCTAAACCCCTTTCCTTCCCCTCCCCCGCCCCACATTCTGGGACCCCCTTGCAGAGCCCCTGGAAGGCTGGTGTCCACCCTCACTGGGCATTGTCAGCCCCCAGCTTGGGGCTCCCAGAGCCCTCGCAGAATGGGGAAGAAGCTGAGAGCTGAGAGCAAGAGGCAGAAACACCAGCAGGAGTTAAGCGGTGTTCCCAGCTCTAGACTGCAGAGCTTCCGCTTGGCGGCTACCAGTTCCCCTTCCCCGACCACCACCCCCCACCTCCAGCTGTGCCCCTTTCCCAGTTGGGTCTCCCCACCTCTGGCCACCTCTGGTCGTCTCTCTTTTCTTTGCTTCTTCTAACTGCTTCTCGTGAAATCCTTTAAATATTTTTCAATTTCATAAAACTGTTGATGGGGACGAGTTCACAGAAGTGATGAAATGTCATTCTCATGATCACGGGTCTATCCATGACCGGTTTTACTTTACTTTATTCATTAATTTAAAAAATTTTTTTGCTAGGTATACCCACAAACCCCCAATAAGAAGTAGGAGATGGCCCTGTTCCCTCCCTCCACCATTCCGAATTCTGTTTCTTACTCTCTCACTCCTCCTTTATTTTTTTTGTTTTCTTACACATCTGAAAACTTGTTTCATTTTCTGTCTGAGCTCTATGATGCGAGTGGTTTCTGTATAGGCTTTGGGGACTTCTTTTTTGCTCAAGATTCAGTTCAGCTCAGTTCAGTCGCTCAGTCGTGTCGACTCTTTGCGACCCCATGGACTGCAGCACACCAGGCCTCCCTGTCGATCACCAGCTCCCGGAGTTCACCCAAACCCATGTCCATCGAGTCTGTGATGCCATCCAACCATCTCATCCACTGTCGTCCCCTTCTCCTCCTACCTTCAATCTTCCCCAGCATCAGGGTCTTTTTAATGAGTCAACTCTTCGCATGAGGTGGCCAAAGTATTGGAGTTTCAGCTTCAGCATCAGTCCTTCCAGGGAATATTCAGGACTGATTTCCTTTAGGATTGACTGGTTAGATTTCCTTGCAATCCAAGGGACTCTCAAGAGTCTTCTCCAACACCACGGTTCAAAAGCATCAATTTTTTGGCGCTCAGCTTTCTTTATAGTCCAACTCTCACATCCATACATGACCACTGGAAAAACCATAGCCCTAACTAGACGGACCTTTGTTGGCAAAGTAATGTCTCTGCTTTTTAATATGCATTCGACATTGGTGACAGCTTTTCTTCCGAGCTGAAGATTCGGCTAGGATCAAATCATCCAGTCATAGGCTTTAAATATATTACAGTTTTGTCAGTCATACCTCAATAAAGCTGGGGTGGGGGCAGAGATTAAAGATTCTACTATGAAATCTGCCCAGCTGCAAGTTAAGATCTACACTGCACTCAGATCCCTGGAGAGGGGCATGGCAACCCACTCCAGTATTCTTGCCTGGAGAATCCCCATGGACAGAGGAGCGTGGCGGGATACAGTCCACGGGACAGCAAAGAGTCAGACACGACTGAGCAACTAAGCGCAGCACACACAGCATGGCACACTGCACTCAATTTTTAAGAAGGAAAGAATGTGTTGCCAAGACCCAGCCACTGGCAGCAACCCTTCTGGGGCTCTTTGTCACAGCTGTGTAATATTCCACTGTTTTTCCAGTTGCTGCCGAGTAAGCATTAATGTTCCATTACAGTATTTTATTTCTTTTATTTATTTATTTATTTATTTTGGTCACTCTGCGAGGCATATGGGATTTCAGTTCCCTGATTGGGGATCGAAATGGTGCCTCCTGCTGTGGAATCTCTTAAAAGCCATTGTGATAATGGGCTGCCTTTAACGAACCACTGGCGTTGTTCAAGCAGCTCACCCCTCTGTTCCTTCTTCTTCCCCAAATCTTGGGGATTGCTGGCTGCTGGGGGTAGGGGGGTGACATAGGAGACACTTTGGGGTCTAGCTACCCTGAAGAGCGCTCCTGGATCCATGGCCAACCCCTGCCCTGATGTCCCTGCAGCTGCTTATAAATCAGCTATTTATAGCCCCACCTCCCCCAGCCCACGTCACCAGCCCCTGCCACCCTGGGGCCACCAGTGAGCTCAGTGCTAATGGGGAAGGGGAAGAGGTTGCTAAGCTCTGGGGTTTGTTTGGGGTTTGAATGTGCCCCTGCAGTTTCCTGTAGACATTCATTTCCTAGAAGCTGAGAACACTGAAGCAACAGCTCAACCCACTTTTTGGTTTGGGGTGAGAGAGGAGGTGGAACAGGGCTCTGGGAACCCCATACCCGCTCCTGAGCCCCTGATGGGCCTCTCTGAGGCATCACAGCCCCTCGCTTCACCCCTCTTTGGCTTGGAGCTCCTCCACCACATCTCTCTCTGACCCCCACTCAAATGGGACACAACAGAGACCCCTGAGACCCCGCCCCCATACCCCAGTCCTAGGAGACTGAGAGGCCTGGGCAGTCCTGGGGGTCCAGGCTAAAAAGGCACACGTGCCGTGGCCCCCCCGCCCAACTCTGCCCCAGGGCCGTGGCCCCAAATAGCTCAGCTTCTATATTTAGGGGTTTGCTTAGCAGTGCCAGGGAACTATAAATACAGCCCAGCTCAGCTGCTAGCTCCCAACACCATGGGCTAGGCCGGGTGGGGGCCAGGGGTTAGGAAGATGCCAGCTGGGGCTGGCTAGGGTCTGTGCCAGGAATCCCTGGTCAGGTGGATTCTGGAGGGCTGGCCTCAAGGGAACCCAGGTGTCCAGCCTGCAGGAGGAGACAATGGACCCATCGTTGGGCCTTTCTTTCCCCTGGGTCGAGGGTCAGGGTTGGCCCTCAGCCTTCAGCCTCCCACCCCCTTCCCTTGCTCCCTGGGGTTTCCTGGTGCAGGGACAGCTGTCTGGCCTCACAATAGCTGTGCCGCCCTCCTGGAGCCGGCAGCTGGGCTCATCTGTGTGGGGGCTGGCCCGCCCCTTCCTCTGCCATTGTCTCCCTAACAGGGGGCTTCCTGTTATGCCCCTCTCCGCCCAAAGACCCCATCTGACCCCCTGCCTGAGCCCAGGCTTGCAAGTGTGGCTGGGCATGGGCTGGTGACGCCAAAAGCCAGGGGGCAGGATATTGGGGTCCCCCCTGCCTCCCCACCCCAGACAGTACCAAAGAGAAGGGAATCATCCTAACAGCTCCTGATGTACTCACTAACTGTATAACCTCAGCTGCTGCTGCTGCCTCTGTTTAGCCACTAAGTCGTGTCCGACTCTTTGCAACCCCATGGACTGTAGCTGGCCAGGCTCTTTTGTCCATGGGATTCTCCGGGCAAGAATACTGGAGTGGGTTTCCATACCCTCCCCCAGGGGATCTTCCCAACCCAGGATTGGAACCCTTATCTCCTGCGTTGATAGACAGGTTCTTTACCACTGAGCCACCTGGGAAGTCCCTACTGTCAGCTACATCCCTACAATTCACTCACTCCGTTATGATTCCCATCAGCCCTGCTGCGAGATTCCGACCATTTCATAGATGGGGAAACTGAGGCCCAGAATGGCCACATCACCCACCCGAGACCACACAGTTGAAAAGCGGAAGAGACTGGGTTTGCCCCGGACCTCCGATAGAAGATTGGGGTGCCCTGTGACTGTGCCCATCATTTTCCTCCTCTGTCTGTGGGATTTCCCAGGCAAGAATACTAGAGTAGGTTGTCATTTCCAACCCCAGGGGATCTTCCTGACCTAGGGATAGAACCCGCATCTCCTGCATTGGCAGGCAGGTTCTGTACCACTGAGCCCCACCTGGGAAGCCCAATGACGTGTTTCATGGCAGCTACAATACTAAAAATATAATATATTCAGCTATCATTCTGATTGGTTGACTAGTCCTGGATCAGTTACTTCCTAGCTGAGGAATCGCAGGCCAGTGGCCCGATCACACCCCACCCCACCTCACCCACATGCTGGTTTTCCAGCTGATCAACAGGGACCCATGTTCCCTCCTTGCCCCACACAGTTGTGGACCAGAGGTCATGAGATTGTCCAGGGGCACTGGGGCTGGGACTTCAGGGCAGAGGGTGGGGGAGAAACACCGGGACACCTCAGCAGGGGCCCGATCAGGAAGGCTGCAGGGGACTTCCTTCAGTGGAGCCCTGCTGGGTGCAGGCTCTGCTCTGTATCTTGTTTAGTTGTTAAGTTGACCCCATGGACTGTAACCCACCAGGCTCCTCTATCCATAGGATTTCCCAGGCAAGAATATTGGAGTGGGTTGCCATTTCTTTCTCGAGGGGATCTTCCCCACCCAGGGATCAAACCTGTATCTCCTGCATTGGCAGGTGGATTCTTTACCCTAGAAGCTCTGCTTCTGAAGAAAGGCAAATGAACCAAAGCTCTGCCCTCCAGGCTGACAGTCTAGTGGGGGGTGGGGGTGGAGGTCTGACAGTAGACAAATTAAGAAGGTAGATTTTATGATGGGGGGATGGTGAACTGTGACAGACTCAGAAAGCAGGGAGTATCCAGAGAATTATATTTATGACATGGAGGCCTGGGTGGAGGTTAGATCAGGGAATGTTTGGGCAAGGAGGGAGAGGAGACAGAGGTTATCTGGTTCTCTGGGTAAGAGTGCTCCAGGCAGAGACAACTGCCTGTGTAAAGGCCCTGCAGTCACTCCCAGTGTTTTCCAAAAGAAAAACTGTAGCCAAGTGAGAGTGGGAGGAGGTGAGGGCAGGGAGGTGGCCCAGCAGAGCAGGCAGGGTCTTATGGGCTGAAAGAGGACGTGCAGATTTACTCCGAGGAAAGAGGGAGCCATGGAGTGCTCTTGAGCAGAGGAGAGATGAGACCTGACTCAGGCATCCTTGGGCCTCTCGGAGGGGAAAGGAGTGGGGGTTGGTGGGGCAGAAGCTGGAACACAGACCCAGGAGATAACATGGCTGGACCAGGGTGGGGTCCAATAAGAAGGAGAAGTAGAAAGAGTCTGGGTCTATCTCAAGGCAGAGCTGTAGGACTTGCTGATTATGCCAGATTATGGAGGGGGTGGCGGGGGAGGAGCCAGGGTCGGGGTGGGGAGTGTAATGTCCCCCTTCATGCCTTCCCCAAGCCTTCTCTCTCATATCACTCAATCTGCTCTGTGAAGCCAGTAGACAGGCATTATAGTCCCATTCTCCAGAAAGGAAAATTGAGTCCTGAGCTGGTTACACCTACTCCAAGGGCCCAAGACACAGCCCTGGGTTGGGGGGAGGGCAGTGGCTCCCTAGGCTGCAACCCCCACCCCCACCCACCCCCAGCTTTTGTAAGCACCAGCTGTCAGACCTGTTGGGGAGGGGAGGATGTCCAGCCCTGGCGTTTCCAGTTTTAAGGGAAAAAAGCCAAAAATCCACTTTGGGCCTGGTCTGGCCCTCTCCCCTCCCAGTCTCCTCTCATATCCACTCCCCTCCCCCTGAGGAAACTGAGGTCCAGAAAGGCCCCAGTTTCCCTGATGGGGCCCCCTTCCCATACCCTGTCCAGATCAAAAGGACAGCAAGGGCAGGAATGGGTTAAGTTTACAACTTGGGGCGCTCCACCACCCCTGGGATAATGTTTGTCTGTCTTTGGCCGAGGGTGACCTTTTTTTTCCATGACTACAATCCTACCCTTTTAGACTATTATGCACTTAATGTTTTATTTAATTGTCTATGCTACTGCATTCTTGAATCCATTCCTTTAAAAGAATCTTTTATTTTGATGTCCTAATTAAAAAACCCTTCTCATTGCCTCAGATAGTCTGTAAGCTTAACAAATATATAATAACACAAGGAACATAAAGCTATGGATTCTAGCTGGAAAAACTTCAGGGCTACCAGGGTGTTAAGGACACATTAGCACCCAACTGAGACTTTCTGCTGGAGCTTGGGCTCCTTGCAGACACTTGGGGACCCTGCTGCCTGCCTGTGGATCTCTGTTTAGCTACTTGTAAATTGTGCCTCAACTTTCCTCTTCTGCAAAATGGGGATCATAGCAACATCTGCCTCAAAGGTATTTTGAGGAGTCAGTGAATTAAAATAGATAACTCTAGTTGAATCTTCTAGAGGGCTTCCATGATGGCTCGGACGGTAAAGAACCTTCCTGCAATGCAGGAGACCTGGGTTCAATCCCTGGGTCGGGAAGATCCCCTGGAGAAGGGAATGGGCACTCCAGCATTCTTGCCTGGAGAATTCCATGGACAGAGGAGCCTGGCGGGCTATAGCTACACAACTGAGCGACTAACACTTTCTTTCACTTTCTCTAGGTGAATCTGGCCTGGCTCAGATTAAGTGCTTTACAAATAATAGTGTGGTTTTTTTGTTTGTTTGTTTTAAATGATGAGATGGTTTCAGAGACAAGTCAGTCACATGATTAATTAGAAAAGGAAACAACTCTCCTATGATATGATTTCTCTATTGATTAACGCAGTGTCCATGAATCCCTGAAATATGTTTCCCACCAGGTGAAACGCTGGCCCAGAAAAGGCCAGCTCCTGGACCTCGGACCTCCACGGCCCTGGGGCCCCGCAGTTCCGCTTTCTTGGCGCCAGCCAGCCTGGCTTCCACGAAGGGCTCCTTTGTGCCCCACCCCCCGCACAGCTCTCATGTGGACTCTGGCCTCTCTGGGCCTCAGTTTCCTCATCTGGAAAACAAAAGAGGAAGTTTCTGTTAGCGCGGGAAACTGGCGTTGGAGATTCAGCAAGACAAGGCAGCCAACACAGGGTGGTCCCCGCAACGTGGGAGCCCCGAGTTATTTCTGAACGCGGCCCCTCCCCAGCCTACACGCCTCCGGCCAAACAAGGCAAGCAGGTCCTGGCAAGACTCTTCCCCGTCCCCTAGCCCCTGGGATCCGCCAGCCGTTTTACACAGGGGCCACAAAGTGCAGACACCCAAAGGGCAGGTTGTACCTTAAAGTGTGTGTGTGCGCGCCCGCGGGTGCGGCGCCCCTGGGTCTGTGTTTTCGCTCCACTTTCCTGTTGGTTTCCAGTTGCCCCGCCAGTTCCGGGGAGGGCCCTGGGCCCGCGGCTGCTCCCCCGCCCCCCTTTATAAAGGCCAGGCGGGCCTTGGGAAAGCTTGCACAGCTGCCCAGCTCGGCGGCAGAAACAGCCCTGCCCCATCTTCTGCTTCCCCTGCGGCAGCTCGGACCATGGGAGGCCCCCACGGCGGCCCCTTTCTTCTCTTTCACGGTGAGCGCTCTGGGGCCCTGAGGGGTCGGGGCAAGCGGCCAGGGAGCCCCCGGCAGCACCATGTGGTGCCCCCGCGCCCTCTTTTCCCTGGAGAAATGCGAGGTGCAGCTGGCAGCTATGGGGCCAGCCTGGAAGGGAGTCACATGGCCGGGCGTGGGGGCGGGTGCTGAGGGGGCCTGGGGCCAGGGGCCAGGCACCCCTACACGGTGGCAGGATCCCCCGGCATTTTCTAGAGCCTGTCCCTGTCTCCCAGAGAAATCTCTGAGCTTTCTGAACTGCTCCCAAAGTGGGAGACAGGTTTGGGGAAGGAGGAGGGGCAAAAAGGAGCGCTGAGACCCTCTCTATCTCTGTCTCTCTCTCTCTCACACACACACAGGTGGCGGCTCTTAACACAGGTTGTAGGGAGATCCTAGGGGGCTGGAGGACTGGGGGGCGGGACCTCTTCACTGCCAGGTGGGGGTACCCCCAACATGTCCCACACTGTCTCAGTGGCAAAATCAGCCCCAGAGACCCTCGTTCTCGCTCCCCCGGATCCAGCTGGGATTCAGCTGCAGGTGGGTGGAAAAGGTTTTACCGGCGCTGGTGGCAGGTTTGAACTTTTGCTGTGACTTCCCCAGGGCCTCCCTTCCCGCCCCACCCAGGGTGGCTCTAACGGTTATCTGGGCAGCTGGTTGCCTAAGCAACCAAGCAACAAAGAGAATGAAGAAATGGCCCTTGGGGTACCAACCCGGGCTTCCCAGGTCGCCCTGGGACGGGATTCCCCGTGCTGGCCCAGGTTGGCAGGCATAAGCTCAGTGGCTCCCGGGCGGGGAAGCTAGAAAGAGGAGTCTGTGTGGGGCACACCTGATGGAGGGGAAAGCGGTGTGTCACTGGAGCTGAATCTCACTGCCTCTGAGCCTCACTTTGCACATCTGTAAAATGGGGTAAGACCGATCTTCACCTTATTGGGCTGTGTTAAGTGAGTTCCAAAGCAAACTATTCCTAGTTTACAGAAAGAATTAAGTAAACAATATTTTTATTGGCTCAGCGGTAAAGATTCCACCTGCGATGCAGGAGATGTGGGTTGGATCCCTGGGTCTGGAAGATTCCCTGCAGGAGGGCATGGTAACCCACTCCAGTACTCTTGCCTGGAGAATCCCATGGACAGAGGAGCCCGGTGGGCTGCAGTCTATAGGGTTCAGACACTACTGAAACGACTGAGCACACGCACGTTATTATTTCACTGGCTGGTCTGGGGGGAGACTGGAGGGTCTGAGGAGGAGCAAAGAGAGGCTGCCTGTCCTGCCCCCACCCTAGGAATGTAACCGCTCAGGGCTCGCCAGGGGGAATGCAAACCAGATGGGACTGGGCACAGATGACCAGCAGCGCCTCTCCCAGCTCCTGTTTGGGCGACCTCCAAGGACCCAGATGGAGAAATTGTGGCCTGGGAGCCTCTGTGGTGGGGGAGCAGAGCCCAACCCCGCCCTGGCGGAGGGCACGGGGCTCAGAAGAGCTGTCCCACCCCCATGCAGGGTCTGGGAAACTTGACCCCATTCCACCTTTTCTGTTTAAGTGTTGTCACTTTTTGTTTTTTATTTATTTTTGGCTCTGCTGGGTCCTCACTGCTGCGAGGACTTTTGTCTAGCTGCTGTCAGCCGGGGCTACTCTCTCGTCGCGGTGCACGGGCTTCTCATTGCAGTGGCTGCTCTTCGAGGCACGCGGGCTCAGTAATTGTACCTCCCGGGCTCTAGGGCACAAGCTCAGAGGTTGTGGCGCACTTAGTTGCTCCTCGTCATGTGGGATCTTCCCAGTTCAGGATCAAAACCATGTCTCCTGCACTGG
Source organism: Bos taurus (assembly GCF_002263795.3). Lineage (NCBI taxonomy): Eukaryota > Metazoa > Chordata > Mammalia > Artiodactyla > Bovidae > Bos > Bos taurus. The sequence continues at coordinate 11,369,555 of NC_037334.1, read as the reverse complement.
CAGGTGTATTCTTTATCACTGAACCACCAGGAAAGCCCCAGTCCCACCTTTCCCAAGCTCCTCTGTTCACCAGATTCTTCCTGAGCCTTTTCTGGGCTCCAGGCCTCAATCTGTCCATCTGCAGAATGGACACAAACAGGGCAGTTGTGAGCAGGAAGTTGGGAAATGGGGGCAAATCAGCCCAGGCTGCATAATCCTGCTGCGGTGGGGAAGGGGAGGGGCGGTGCGGCAATAATTTTGGGTCTGTCCTGCAAAGAGGAACTGAGTCCCAGCAGAGGGGGGAGCTAGCCAAGCCCTGTGACCTGAGAGGAGGACGAGAGAAATCCTCAAACGAGGAAGGGGAAGGGCATCCCAACCTCAGTTTACCCTTGCTGAGAGGGCTTCTGGGAGGGACTCCATGCCCACCGCCAACCTAAGGGTATCAAGTTTGGACCTAGGGACTGAGTGGCCAGGGGACCCTCCAGTCTGCTGACCCCTCACAGCCCTTCAAGCCGGGCTCACAATGACAGACCCCAGAATTCCCCTGGAAGCTCGCTCCAGGGGCAACGAACTGTGTGTGAGTCATGCTTTCCCTTGGCCCAGGAAGTGACTCATTCCTGCCCTTCCTCCTGCCCTATCCGTCCGCCCACTGCCCTCTTCTGGGTCTCCCTGGATTGTTGGGGTCTGTGTTGCCTCCTACAGCATTCTCAGGTGGGCAGGGACTGGGGTGCCTCCCCCAAGCCCTCCATGCTTCCCCCTGCGGCTGAACTGTCCTCCCCCTCCCTCCCCCTTTGTTTCCATCCCCGCCTCCTAATTGTTTCCCTATCTCCCTCTCAGTCTCCACATCTCTGTGTTTCTTTGTCCAATCTCAGCCACGTCTGTTTCTCTCTTGCGGAGTTCCCTATTTCTCTGTCCATCTCTCTGTTGTTGCACAGTCACTAAGTCGTGTCCCACGCTTTGTGACCCCATGAACTATAGCACGCCAGGCTCCTCTGTCCTCTAGAGTCTCCCGGAGTTTGCTCAAATCTATGTTCATTGAGTTGGTGATGCTATCTTACCATCTCATCCTCTGTCACCCTCTTCTCCTGCACTCAGTCTGTCCCAACATCAGAGTCTTTTCCAATGAGTCGGCTCTTCCCCTCAAGTGGCCAAAGTTCCTGGAGCTTCAGTTTCAGTCCTTCCAATGAGTAGGCAAGGTTGACTTCCTTTAGGATTGACCATCTCTCTCTATCACTGCCTGAACTTCTGCCTTTGTGTTTCTCTCCATTTGTCTCTCCTCTTCTGTCTCCATCTCTCTCTTTCTCCCTCTCTCTCATCTCTATTTTTTCTCCATGTCTTCTTGTCTGTCTCTCTTTGGTGAATCGTAAGGAGATCCCCATCTCTAAAGGCCCTGATGACTTGAAGAGGCCCTGAGAATGGGGTGCCCCTGGGTGGTAAGTACAGCCAGAGAGGACCCCCTTCCAGCAACACCCCCAGTGTGAACCCACAGCATCTTCCTGTGCACTGGGGTGGGGGCAGGGGCAGCCCAGGGTTAAATGTCACCACTGGGTCCCAAGAAAGCCATCAGGACTGACCGACACGGGTGTGGGGTGGGTGAACCTGTGTCCCTGAGGAAGGGTATGGGAGCTGGAGGATCTTAGATTCAGTGTTGGGGGTGGAATCTGAGAAAACTGCCTGATCCAGCCCTCTCCTTACATAAAGAAACGTTATCCAGGGAACTGTACTCAACATTCTGTGATAACCTCTATGGGAAAAGAATCTGAAAAAGAATGAATATATGTACACGTATAACTGAATCACTTTGCTGTTCACCTGCAATTAACCCAACACTATAAATCAACTGTACTCCAATATGACTTAAAGAAAAGAAACGTTGATGACAGTACACTTTGGTGCACCAGGCGATATCTGCAGGCTTAATTCTCACAGTATTCTAGGAAATGGGTCCTGTCATCATCCCCACTCCACAGAAAGGGAAGCTGAGGCTCTGAGAGATGAGGTCGCCTGACCACAGTCTGAGACCTGGGGCTGCCTGGCTCCAGTCTGATTACTGAGCTGCTGCCCACACCGGTCCCCGGGAGCTGGGACCCCCTGGTGCTTGGAACTCTTCCTCATCCCTCAGTTTCTTTCTCTTTGGCTGTGCTTCGTCTGTGTTGCTGGGCACAGGCTTTCCCTAGTGGTGGCTCACGGGAACTGCTCTCTAGCTGTGGTTTGTGGGCTTCTCATGGTGGCGGCTTCTCTTGTGGAGCACAGGCTCTAGAGTTCTCGGGCTTCCGTAGTTGTGGCACATGGGCTCAGTTGCTGCGTGGCATATGGGTTCTTCCCAGACCAGGGATTGAACCCATGTCTCCAGCATTGGCAGGTGGATTCTTTATCACTGAGCTACGAGGGAAGCCTGCCATCCCTCAGTTTCTGAAACCCACCTCCAGGTGACAGGTGGCAGATCCCCTGGCCATGGGTGTTCATTCGCAGGCAGATGCCACGTACCCACTTTCTCCTTGAGCAACAGACAGAGACACAGAGCCCAAGCCTGGGAGGGGCTGAGAGCCCTCTCTTCCTCGTTTGCGTTACTCTGGGGACTGCATCTGCCCTTCCCTGCCGGTGGCCCCTCTGACGCCCCGCCCTCTCTGTTCCAGTGTTGTGCTTCTTGCTGACTCTGTCGGAAGTTGGATCCCAGAACAGCAAGGGTGAGTCTGCTGGGAGCAACGTGGTCCACAGCTGGAGCCTGGGGAAGGGGCCCTAGACTTCCACCCGCACCGCTCAGCCCAAGCAGGAGACAAACCCGTTACAGGGGGAAGGCCAGGGTCACGCCTCCCCAACACCCCGTCTCCTGGAGTTGATCCTGTCCCCGTCCCCAGCCCCTGGCTCTGCCCTCACCTTCTGACCAAGGTCTCCATCCCCACAGCCTGCGCTCTGCCGTGCCCTCCAAACTCCTCATGTGTCAATGGCACTGCCTGCCGCTGCGCTCCAGGATTCATTTCTTTTTCTGGGGAGATCTTCACCGACCCCTTGGAGAGTTGTGACGGTATGGCAGCTTGGGGGTGATGGTGTGACATGCAGAGATTGTGGGGTACAGTCCAGTGTTTCTGGGGGACATGGGTGTTGCTTGGGGGCCTCAGCCTTTGTCCTCAGGTCCATCATCAAGGACAGAAAAAAAGAGAAAGGAAAAGATATGGAGATGGACAGACGAGACATGAATACACATGGCTTCCTAAAGAGAGCACAGCTGGGTCTCCAGGAGTCTGGAGTCTGTGCCTCAGTTTGTCCTTTCAGGACTGAGGAGGGGGACACAGGGCTTCTACCCACACCCCAGTTCAGCACTTCCCACTGTGTCTCAATCCGGGGTGACAGCCAGAGGGCCAAGAAGAACAGAGCTGATTGCACAAGCTTTAGGAATGGCTTGCTCCAGCCACAGCCCAGTCTCAGCAGTATGGCCTAAGAGAGTCTAATTCTTTCTAAAAGTATACTGATTAAACTTGAGGCCCAAAGCTGGGGAGTCAGGTAGGGGTTGGGAATCTCTGCACTGACCAAACTCGTGTCTTTGGGAGGTGACCCCTTGCCCTGTTGTGTTCCAGACATCAACGAGTGTGGCCCACCCTCACCAGTGGACTGTGGAAGTTCAGCAGACTGCCAGAACACGGAAGGGGGCTACTACTGCACATGCAGCCCAGGCTATGAGCCTGTTTCTGGGGCAATGATCTTCCGGAATGAGAGTGAGAACACATGTCGAGGTAAGAATGAGACTGCGCTTCCCGCCTCTCATTCTTGAGGTTTGGGGCCTCAAATGCTGAGTCCTTCCTGCAGCATCCTGGTTACAGGTGTGGCACCCAGGTCTGCGTTAGGAAAGGTGTACCTATGCCTGTGCCACTTGCACGGAGAGGCGGGGTGGCATGATGAACCAGGGGCCCAGGTCCTGGCTTTGCCCCCTGATCGCTCTGTGTGTGACACTAGCCAGGATACTGATTCAGAAATCACTGTTTGGGACTTCCCTGGTGGTTCAGTGGTTAAGAATCCACCTTGCAATACACAGGACGTGGGTTCAATCCTTGGCCAGGGAACTAAGATCCCCTATGCTGCACAGCTCAGCCAAAAAAAAAAAAAAAGAGGAGTCATTAACATGTGAGATGTGATAATGTAATTGTGAGTTTATGCTTTAAACAAACAAACAAAAAGAGTGTCTTTTACAGATAACAACAAAAGTAGCTTTGCCTTTTACTAACTGTGTGATCTTGGACAAGTTACTTCACTGCCCTGTCCCTCAGTTTACCCATCTGTAAAAAGGGGGTGACAGTGGTGTTTACCTCATAGAGTTGCTGGGGTATAAATAATAATAATAAGAATAACAAGGCACAAAACAGTGAGGGCCGTTGGCATTTTAAATTATGGTCATCATGATCTAACTCACCCTCTCCAGGATGGGCATCCCTGGGGGCTGTGCCCCAGGGTGGGTGCTCAGGAGCAGCTGTCCTGTCCACTCCCTCACCAGGGACCCAGGAGGAGCCTGGCCTCCATACATCACTAGGCTTTGCCCCCTTTCCAGTGGGAGAAGATAGGCAGGGGAAGGGGCAGAGGAGACCAGCAGTGGGCAGACAGGACTCCAGAGAGGGCTCCATGAAGATGGTTAGACCTGAATACAGAGGATGGGGAGGGGAGGAAAGGGAAGGTGGGAGGTGAGAAGGGGCTGAGCCCAGGATCCAGAGGACTCTGAGGAGGGTCCTTTGACCCACTCTGCTGCACAGAGAAGAGCCCGCAACCTTGGTCCCAGCCCCTTCCCTCCTGCCCTGCAGATAGAGGGAGGCACAGCCTCACAGGGAAGAGGGGTCCTGCATCTGTGGGGTCTCTGCTGGTTCACAGGGTCCTCTGTGGGTGGATGTTGTGCTTGAAACATGTGGCCTGGCCAGAGCCTTCACACGAATAGGGAAAAGTTCCCTGTCATCCCATTGAACCGTGTGTTTGGGGAATGGAGTGTGAGCTGGTTTTCACCTGCCTCCTTGGCTGGATACCCTTGTGCAGTGACCAGCCTGCACAACAGTACGTGGTGGTCGTGGATCCCACTCAGTATCTGGACTGGGTGTGCCGCCCACCCACTGTTGTGAGTTCCTCTAGAGACAGGCATGAACAAGAGCGAGTTGGGAGAGGGACCTCCAAGGGCCTCAAGGAGGGTGCCAGGCAGAGAGCAGCCTACTGACTGGGACTAAAGCCTGCCGCCTGAAGACCTAGCTCTCTGGTGGGCTCAGCTGGACTGTCTGTGCAACCCCGTCTCAGCATTCCAGCCTTTGCTGCACCTAAGCACGTGTCATCCGTGTCCAGGCCGTGGGGTCTGCTATGGGCAGAAGACCGGGGCTGCTCCCTGGCTTCCTCATCCCACTTTCTCTGGCATCAGAGGGCCATCCTGTGCATCTACCTGGTCTCCCAGCCCTCTATGAACCCCAAGGCTCAGAACCTCTGCAGAGGGGCTCTTCTCAATGTTCAGAACATCCACCCCACTGCCATGGGGGTGACATTCAAGGTACTCAGTGCGGTCACAGCACCATGTGTCCCAGAACCGTATCTGTCCTCTTCGCCATTGTTAATGACTGCTGGAAGGACACCTGCCCCCACTGGGGCCTCTGACCCAGGGTGAGTCCACCCTGGGTTGTGGTGGACTCTGGGGACCTGTCTAGAAATGCTGAAGGAGGAGATTCAAGGAACAGTCCACTGTCCCCGGCTGGCCACGCCCCTGGCCCAGCAACCTGCCTGGAGAAGACGCCTTCTGTCACCCTGACCCTACATCTCAGCTTCTCAGCCTCCATCTATTTCCCCGCCCCACCCAAGGCTCCACCCTGACCCTCCCCAGTAATTGCGGTTCACAGACCTGAGGCAGTTCTGATGACCGAAGCCCGGGAGGATGTTGTGTCAGGGGTGTCCCAGGGTGACATCAACCCCCAACCCACTGCAAGAGTCAGTCGAACAAAGAGGCTTCCATCTGGACCAGATGATGAGACGTCGTCAAAGACCACTGCCCCTGGCCTGACCCTTTACTGAGGAGACCAATCCAGGCCCCACAGTGACCCAGACCATGTCGGGAGAGAAGGTGGAGGCTGAGCCCCACCCAGCAGGATGCACAGGCCTACGTCTCTAGTGGGAGGCCAAGTGCCAAGATAGCAGAAACACCTGCCACCCTTCACCCAAGGGCACCTGCTCCCTGCTCCAGCCATCCAGCCTTTGCTCATTGTGAACTTTGCTCAGATATGGATTCTTACCACTTCCTGCCAGTCTGGGGGAAGCCTTCATGGGAATCAGAAAAAGGTACCTTCGTAGCCCCAAGGCTGCCTGGCCAGACATCAGCCCCACTGTCGAACACGGCCTGGTGCCCACTGCCCGGGTGGCCCTGACCTTTTTCTGTCATCCTCATTTTCCATGCCACTGCCCCAAAACATTGTCATTGAGCAGCCTGACTCAGGGGTGGATCTTGGTCCATCTTCATGGAGCTGGAGCCTCAGAGTTAGCACGGACAGGAGAGTGCTGTCCTGCCGGAGTCAGCAGGATCTAAGGAGAACTCTGATGGCAGCACTCGCCCTGGGGGAGTCAGGACAAAGTCCATCACTAGAAGCCAAGATGGGCCCTGCTGAGGGAACACAGCTGTGCTTGGCTTCCAGGAAGACCCACCCAGTCCTTCGTCCAAATCCTCAGACTGGGACACAGGCAGCTGTGATGTTCCCATCCAAGCTGGGAGCTTCCCAGGGAGCCTAAGGGAGCCAGAGCTGGCAGACGGGTAGGACTTGGGCCACTTCTGGCCACATCTGGACAACAGAACATGTGGGCCACCATGCTCACCATAGGATGCCTCCGTGTGAATGAGGAAAGGCCCCCACTCACCAGGGGAGAGAGAGTGGGCCCTTCTGGATTCTTCTATACCAGAAAACGTGGCCAAACTCCATGCTCGAAGGCTGTCCACAGCAGCAGGTATCCATCACGCTGTCCTTCCCCTTGCAGACGTGGACGAATGTCAGCACAGACCCCGAGTCTGTAAAGGCCGCAGCGTCTGCATCAACACTGAAGGCAGCTACACCTGCCAGTGCCCACCTGGCTTGGAGTTCAGCCCAGAGGACCCGAGGCATTGCACAGGTAGAGACCCCAGGAAGAAAGAGTGAGGCAGGCCTGGAGCTGGGGAAGGAGCCGAGGCAGTTCCCAGAGCCCAAGCAGCAGAGAGAAGAGACTCGGGTTCCTGTGATGACAAGGGTCTGCCAGGGCCCTGCCTGCGGATCGCCTCCCCGAATGGTCCCACCACAGACCAGGGAGACAGCAGAGACTTCGGGCCCCAAACTTGGCTCTGTGAACATCTCCCAGACCTCACCCCTTCCACATCTGCCACATTCGAGCAGAGGAAGCTCTCACTTCCGGTTCCTAGAAGGGGAACCTTGGTCCAGGGCCCCAGAGGCAAGAATCCTTGGTCTGGAAGTCCAGCCCCTGTGACTCAGTTTCACTCCTAGTTTTTCTGCCTATAAACTGAGGACCATGGCCCCTACCACGCCCATCTTACAGGTGTTTTAAGAGTCAAGTTGCAGGTCACCAGGTGCTGACACGTGCAGTCACAGTGGGGTCCTTGGTACTGGGCAGTGAGAAGCGGAAGTGGCGGTGGCGCTGACCTTCTGGCTTTGTCCTCAGATGTGAATGAATGCACCTCAGGGAAAAAGCCATGCCACAGCTCCACCCACTGCCTCAACTCCGTGGGCAGCTATGAATGCCGCTGCCGCCCCGGCTGGAAGCCTATTGCTGGATCCCCCAATGGCCCAAACAACACTGTCTGTGAAGGTTCGGAGCTCAGATGCTACACTCTTGGAGTGTGTGTGCATGCTCAATTCGTCTTGTCCGACTCTTTGCGACCCCATGGACTATAGTCCATGGCATTATCCCAGCAAGAATACTGGAATGGGTTACCATTTGCTCTTCCAGGGGATCTTCCCGACCCAGGGATTAAACCCACATCTCCTGGGGCTCCTGAACTGGCAGACAGAGCCTTTACCACTGAGCCACCTAGGAAGCCCACACTCTTGGAGACCCACACTCAAAACATCCAATCACATATTCAGTGGCACCCGCACAAACCAAACAGAATGAATGCTGGAGGTGTCCTGCTATGCCAGGCACTAATTCTTGTTAATTAAATGTGATTAATGTGTTAATTAAATGTGAGATCTGGGGGGTCCTGGAGAAGGAGCTGGGGTACGAAGGGGAAGGCTCCCAGGGACTCTGGGCAGCAACTAATTGTTGTTCAGTTGCTAAGTCCTGTCGGACTCTTTGCCAACTCATGGACTGCAGCACGCCAGGCTTCTCTGTCCTTCACTATCACCCGGAGTTTGCTCAAACTCATGTCCATTGAGTAGGTGATGTCATCCTCTGTCGTCCGCTTCTCCTCTTGCCAGCATCAGGGTCTTTTCTAATCACGAGAAAAGATACTTCAGTATTTTCACAACTTGCCTATCTGTGGGGCTCATCTGCTGTGTGTCAGAACTCCGCACACTTCCCATAAATAACCTTAGTGTCCACCACTCGATGTGCGGACACCGGGTGGTGTCACCTCCTGGGGGACTAATATGGGAAAAAAGTGGGGCACAAGGAGGACAGGGGCCTCACAGGGCTGGGGCAGAGCCTGACCTCCTCCTTCTTGTCCCCAGATGTGGATGAGTGCAGCTCTGGGCAGCATCAGTGTCACAACTCCACCGTCTGCTTCAACACTGTGGGTTCATACACATGCCACTGCCGCGAAGGCTGGGAGCCTAAACATGGACTCAAGAATAAGCAAAAGGACACCATCTGTAAAGGTACCTGTCCTGCCCTGACCCCAGGCCCCGCCCACAGCAAACACAGACACTGCCACAGCTAATGAACTGCTGTCCTGTCCCCTGCAGAGATCTCCTTCCCCGCCTGGACTGCTCCCCCTGGAATCAAAAGCCGGGTAAGTGGCCCCAGTGGGGACCAGCGACAAAAAATCCCTCCAACCAGCTCACCCTGATCACTCATTTTCCCCGAAGCTCCCCCACCCAGGATGAAACTCTCTGACTTCCCCACCTTTCCCCTCTCTCCAGAGTCTCTCTGCCTTCTTTGAAAGAGTCCAGAAAATGAGCAGAGACTTCAAACCAGCCATGGCCAAGAAATCCATGCAGGTAAGGGCAGGACAGTGTGGGATGGCTGGAGGATGTTTCAGTGTGAATGGAGATGCCCAAGCAGAGGCCTCTGGTCAAACGCATACATCTGTATACAAAAGTCACGGATTGCTATTATTTAGTTGCTCAGTCCCTCTAGGCTCCTCTGTCCATGGAATTCTCTAGGCAAGAAGACTGGAGTTGGTTGCCATTTCCTTCTCCAGGGGATCTTCCTGACCCAAGCTGTGTCTTCTGCATTGGCAGGTGGATTCTTTACCACTGATCCACCAGGGAAGCCCACACACACACACACACACACACACACACACACACACACAAACACACATGTTTGAGAGGAATATAATGTCAATGAAATGGAGCAGTTGAGAATTCACCTTTGGAGCAAGGCCACAGAGTTCAAATACCCCTCATCCCACCCACTGCCAGTTCTTGCTGTGTGACCTCAGGCAAGTGACTCCCCCTCTCTGAACCTCAGTTCAGTTGGGAAAGCTTTAAATGAACTGATAGGAGTGAGTCTCAAAGAAAAGTGCCTGGCATACAATATAAATACTATATGTCATATGTGCTTGGCCTGGTAGAAATATTGAGCCTCTAAAAAGATTATAATAATAAACTTTTTAAAAGAGAAATATGTGAGCCCTTTATGTCATTTGGATTTTTCCAATAGCTGCATTTTTAAAATATAAAGGTTAAGAATAAATTTAAAGAGTAGAAGTATAAATGCTGGAGAGGGTGTGGAGAAAAGGGAACCCTCTTGCACTGTTGGTGGGAATGTAAATTGATCCAGCCACTATGGAAGATGGTATGGAGATTCCTTAAAAAACTAGGAATAAAACCACCATATGACCCAGCAATTCCACCCCTAGACATATACCTTGAGGAAACCAAAACTGAAAAAGACACATGTATCCCATTGTTCACTGCAGCACTATTTACAATAGCTAGAACATGGAAGCAACCTAGATGTCCGTCGGCAGATGAATGGATAAGTTGTGGTACATATACACAATGGAATATTACTCAGCCCTAAGAAGGGGCGCATTTGAGTCAGTTCTAATGAGGTGGATGAAACTAAAGCCTATTATACAGAATAAAGTAAGTCAGAAGGAGAAAGATACATATCACATACTAACCTGCGTGGAATCTAGAAAAACGGTAGGGCAGCAATGGAGAAGCAGACATAGAGAAACTCAAACAGGGGCTCCGTATCAACCTAGAGGGGTGGGATGTGTAGGGAGATAGGAGGGAGGTTCAAAAGTGAGGGGATATATGTATGCCTACAGCTGATTCAGTGTGAGGTTTGCTAGAAAACAACAAAATTCTATAAAGCAATTACCCTTCAATTAAAAAATTAATTTTTTAAAAAAAGAAGTAAGTGAAATTAAGGTGAAAATTGCATTTAACCCCATAGATTAAAACTATTATCATTTCAACGTGGAGCCATATTTCAAGTGACATCTGGGGCTCAGGGCAGCTGTTTCGGGCAGTGCAGACTTAGAAAGTGCCTGCATGCATGCTCAGTCGCTCAGTCATGTCCGACTCTTTGCGACCCGTGGACTGTAGCCTGCCAGGCTCCTCTGTCTGTGGGATTCTCCAGGCAAGAATACTGACGTGGGTAGCCATTGCCTTCTCTGGGGGATCTTCCTGACCCAGGGATTGAACCTGCGTCTCCTGCATTGGCAGGTGGGTTCTTTACCACTGAGCCACCAGAAAAGCCGCAGACTTTCTATGTCAGAACAGGGCCTGACATAATGCCAGTGCGTGATAAATGTTAAGCACTGTTGCTGTTATAATACGTGCACACAGGCACATGCTCAACCCCCTTACTCATCTTCTGGCTACTGCCCTGTCTTGATGATTCCCCTGGTTCTGTCCCCTAGGCAACCCAGGTGGTTCTCCAGTGTGTACCCCAGTTGTGGGGGTGGGGTGAGGGGATGTGAGATAGCAGGGTCCTTCGGGCCGCCCTTGTGGTACAGTAACCCAGGAGCTGTCACTCGTTACCCACAGGACCTTGTCGGGTCAGTGGATGACCTGTTGAAAAACTCAGGAGACCTGGAGTCACTGGATCAGTCTTCCAAGCACGTCACAGTCACTCACCTGCTCTCAGGCCTTGAACAGATCCTGAGGACACTGGCCAAAGCCATGCCTAAAGGCTCCTTCACCTACCGTTCGCTTGACAACACAGGTGAGACCACGTCCTCCCCAGCCCAGCCCCCCAGGACCCCCTCCCACACCCGGAGCCCCCGATCACTGCCCCCTCTCTTCTCAGAGCTGTCCCTGGTGGTCCAGGAGCAGGGGAAAGGAAACGTCACCGTGGGCCAGAGCCACGCACGGATGCTGCTGGACTGGGCCGTGGCAGCTGCAGCTGAGGAGTCGGGTAATGGCAGGCGCCCAGAGCGGGCACTCCAGGGAAAGGGAGGGAGAAGCTAGGATATGGCTAGGATACAGGAAGGATTGAGGGAAAGAGGAAAGGGGGCGACAGAGGATGAGATGGTTGAATGGCATCACTGACTCAATGGGTGTGAGTCTGAGCAAGCTCCGGGGGATGGTGAAAGACGGGGAAGCCTGGCGTGCTGCAGTCCATGGGGTTGCAAAGAGTCGGACAGGACTGAGGGACTGAACAACAGCAACACAGCTTCAGAATGTGCAGCCACAGGAAACCGAGCCTTGGGGCGGGACTCTGGGCATCATGGCAGACTAGCGAGCTTGAAGTAGACATCTTCAGAGGAAGGATGGGGCACGGAAGCAAGCAGAGCAGAAGGTAGCCAGCATGTCTGTCCCCCAGGCCCCACCGTGGTGGGCATCCTCTCCAGTCAGAACATGAAAAAATTGCTGGCCAATGCCTCTTTGAAACTGGACTCCGAGAAGCTGAAAGAGACCTACAAGAGTCCTGTCCGAGGTGCCAAGGTCACGCTTCTCTCAGCGGTCAGCTCTGTCTTTCTGAGCAACACGAACACTGAGAAACTCGACTCCAATGTCTCCTTTGCCTTCGCCCTCCATGTGAGTCCTGGGGTGGGGAGGGCAATCAGCCATACTGCTCACCCCATAGCCAAGGTCCCTGTGGTCTCTTAGCAGCCTTCGTTCCCCCACGCCATCCACTGTGCTGCTTCCTCACACGTGCCTCAGGGCCTTGACACGTGCCCTCTGCCTGGGGCACCTTTCCGCCACGATTCAGTCCTTTACCTGTCAACTTGTTCACATGTCACCTACTTGTCTAGGCCTTCCTGGACCTGCTTGTTTAAATTACAATCTAATCACACCCCACCTTTCCCCTTTGCTCTTTTCTTTCGCATTCAGCACCTGCTAACACACTATCTAGTTTACTTATTAGGTGTATTATTTTCTATCTGTCTCCCCCACTAGAATGTCAGCCCAGAAGGACAGGGATTTCTGTCTCCCCAGTTCACTCCCGGGTCCCCTGGCCTGGCACACACAATCGGTGCTCAGTAGACAAGTGTCAAAGGAGAAGCAGCCCTCTTTGGGGTCCACCCAAGCCCAGTACCCACGAGAGGGTTCCAGGCTAACTTCTATGACCGCCTCTCCCTAGGAACAGCCGGAGCTCAAGCCTCGGCAGGAGCTGATCTGTGCCTTCTGGAAGAAAGACAGCAATGGGAACGGGTCCTGGGCCACCACAGGCTGCTGGAAGATGGGCAGGGGCAATGGAAGCATCACTTGCCAGTGCAGCCACCTAAGCAGCTTTGCTATCCTCATGGCCCACTACGACGTGGAGGTGAGCAGACGGGGCCATCCTCAGAAACCCACTGTGGCATGGCTGGCTCAGGCAGAACAGACAGCTGGTTTCAGTGGAATGGTCCAAGAGGTTCCACATGGTTGCACAGACCAGATGCAGCCCCTTGCTTGGGAGCCCTAGACCTCCACATGACTCAGCAACTGAACAGAGTGGCCTGGCACTGCGGGCCTTACTTCAGCCAGTGCCCCTCTGATGGCCCACCCCTAACAAGTTGTTCAGTCATTAAGTCGTGTCCAACTCTTTCAGGACCCCACAGACTGTAGACCGCCAGGCTCCTCTATCCATGAGATTCTCCTGGCAAGAATACTACCATTTCCTCTTCCAGGGGATCTTCCTGACCCAGAGATAAAATCAGCATCTCCTAGTGGATTGGCAGGTGGAATCTTTACCACTGAGCCACTGGGGAAGCTCCATCAAGTTGTTAAATATCGCTAACAGCTCCTGAGGGATCCATAGATACACTAGGCCATGTGAATACCTGGAATGGGTCAGGCAGAGTAGGGGAGGCTGGTGGTCCAGGCCCAAGGCCCAGGAAGGACACAAATGTGGGTTTTGATGAGCTCATAGTTGTAGCGAGGTGTTGGAGAGGCAAGAGATGAGATGAAGATGAGGGTCAGAGAGGTGGGCTCATCAGTGTAGGGAAAGAAGGTTGCAGCCATTGAGGATACACGGGGGACCTTCTAAGAACTGTCTGGGTGTGTGGTGGGGCACTCATCCAGAAGAATTGGGGATACCTGCTGCACCCATGGGTGCAGGGGTGGTGGTGTTTAGGGTGAGAGAGACATAGTAAGTTTATTCAGATGTTGATGGTAGAGGAGGTGGAGGGAGATGAGCCACCTGATCAGAGTCCTGCAGGCCAGGTCCCAGGTGGGTGTGGGTGGTGGGGCCCACAAGGAGGGCAGGAAGGCCTCAGGGTACTGATGGAGTCCCACCCGCCCCATCCTGCATCTAGGACCCGAAGCTGGCCTTGATCACCAAGGTGGGACTGGCGCTGTCGCTGGCCTGCCTGCTGCTGTGCATCCTCACCTTCCTGCTGGTGCGGCCCATCCAGGGCTCGCGCACCACGGTGCACCTGCACCTCTGCATCTGCCTCTTCGTGGGCTCTGCCATCTTCCTGGCGGGCATCGAGAATGAAGGCGGCGAGGTGAGGCCCCGCCCCGTGGAGCGCCCCACTCTCACCTGGGCGCTAGACCTGCGAGGGCCTGGAGTGGAATAGCTGCGCCTACTCCCAGCTGGGTAGGGTGGTCGGCCTCCCCTCAGCGGAAGCATACGGCCCCGCCCATTCACTGCTTCTGAGTCCAGTCCCGGGCCCGCCCACCGCTGACGTCACCGCCCCGTCCCTCCGCCCTTGCCCCCGCAGGTGGGGACGCGCTGCCGCCTGGTGGCCGTGCTGCTGCACTACTGCTTCCTGGCCGCCTTCTGCTGGATGAGCCTCGAGGGCGTGGAGCTCTACTTCCTCGTGGTGCGCGTGTTCCAGGGCCAAGGCCTGAGAAAGCTCTGGCTCTGCCTGATCGGTTACGGCGTGCCTCTGATCATCGTGGGCATCTCAGCAGGCGCCTACAGCAAGGGCTATGGCCGCGAGAAATTGTGAGCGCGAGGTGGTGGGAGGGCCAGGGCTTGGGGGTTGCATGGAGCCCTTGCTCCCCTCTGGGCTTACTGGGTGCTGACCAGACCCTCCCTTCTTGCCCAGCTGCTGGTTGAATTTCGAGGGTGGCTTCCTCTGGAGTTTTGTGGGACCTGTGACCTTCATCGTTTTGGTAACTGTCTCACCTCGCCCCACCCCACACCCTTGAAAATCTGAAGCACTCGGCTCCACATTGAGCCCCTGTACCAGCTTTCTCCCTGCAAGTTCCAAGGATACCCCCTAATCTGAATTCTGTGCTCCCTGCCCAGGGCAATGCTATCATCTTTGTGATTACTGTCTGGAAACTCACTCAGAAGTTTTCTGAAATCAACCCTGACATAAAGAAATTAAAGAAAGCCAGGTGAGCAGACAGACAGGAGGGCTGACAGAAGAGGTGGGTGTGTGAGGTGGGGCCCCCAGCTGCAACTGGCTGCCTCTCTGCAGGGTGTTGACTATCACGGCCATCGCCCAGCTCTTCGTGTTGGGCTGCACCTGGGTCTTCGGCCTGCTCCTCTTCGACCCGGAGAGCTGGGTGCTGTCCTACATCTTCAGCATCCTCAACTGCCTGCAGGGCTTCTTCCTCTTCGTGCTGTACTGCCTCCTTAACAAGAAGGTGGGCTGCAGGCCAGGCTGCGGGCGGAGCTGGGCCCCTCCTCCTGTCCTGGGGCCTGTCCTCCCCTGACCTGGCCCCTGTGCCCCACAGGTGAGAGAGGAGTACCGCAAGTGGGCCTGCATGGTTGCTGGGAACAAGTACTCCGAGTTTGCCACAACCACCTCTGGGTCTGGCTCTAGCCACAATCAGACTCAGGTAAGGGCTGAGCCTGGGGTCAGGGGTGCAGGACAGAAGGCCCCCAGGTCTCTGGGCTCCGTTCTCACGCTGTGCTCCTTTCTCTCCAGGCCCTCAGGCCCTCAGAGTCTGGCATGTGAAGGCGCAGATCTGGCCAACCAGCATCTCCTGTGGCCTCAGCAGCTTTTGCACACACAGATGACCTCCTCTCCTCCCTCTATGCTCTGCTCCCTCCTGCCTCGGGCCCCACACGCACCACGGAGAGGAGGGTGACAGCCACCGTCTGGTACCGAACCCCTGAACACCCAGCAAGGGTGGAGGGTCGGACCTACTTCCTGCTGCCTCTCAGCTCCACCCCAGTCAGCACCCAGGGTAGGGGCAGCCCCCTCAAGTACACCAGGCCGGGACAGAATGAGGACTCGTGCCCAGCCTGGCCCTTTCCCGTCATCTGTCTTTGCTACAGAACAAGAGGCCAAGGTGCTGAGACTTTGCTTTTAGGTTAAGCTAAGACTGAGGCTGGGTGGGAGAGGGGCAGGGCCCTTCTCAGCTCCTTGCCGAAGAAAGCTCGTGGTACTAAGGCCCATCTGCCCCAGGGCAGAGGGTTCAAAAGATGTGAAGGCTGTGGACATTGCCTGTTTTTTTAAAATCTGTATAAACCTTTCAGTGTTGACACTTCAAGAATTAAATCTCATGTTGACACAGAAGGTGGCATGTCTTGCTGGCCAGAGGCTCACTGACCAGGCCATGGGCCCCTGGTGTCCATGAAATGCAGTGAGCTGACAGAAACAGACACTGTGGGAGCCAGACTTCCATAATACAAACTTATTCTTGCACAAATCTACAGCTTTTAAACAGTAAAATGAAAGGCCCAGTGTCGCCTAGAAAGAGGACTTGAAGCAGCACGTGGGAAGTAGAGTGGCTCTGGTCGTCAGGGCATGCGGTTACCGGCTCTGCTCAACTGTAAGACACACACGGGGGACGGGGGAAGCCAGTGAGGAGGGGGCGTGGGGACAGAAGGCCCCACCACTGTCCCCCACCTCCCCCGGCACCCCAGCCCTGTCTGAGCCACTTACTGTATGTGGAGATGTCAATTTCTTCTGGAAGCTCTGCCACATTCACTTCAAACCGGTCCTGGACATCATTGAGGATTTTGGCATCGTTCTCGTCAGACACGAAAGTAACGGCCAGGCCTTTGGTACCGAAGCGACCCGCACGGGCCACCTGCAGGGAGACAGGAGCAAGGGTCAGGCTGAGAACAGACAGAGGTCCCCATCCAACACCAACCCTGAGAAAGGGGCAGGAGGGGAAGGGACACCCCCATGGGCCACTCACACGGTGGAGGTAAGTGTCCGAGTCCTCAGGCATGTCATAATTGAAGACGATGTTGACGCGCTCAATGTCCATGCCTCGGCCGAACAGATTGGTGGCGACAAGGATCCGCCGCTGGAAGTCCTTGAACTGCTGATAGCGCGACAGGCTAGGTGCGAGAAGAACAAGGGGTGGCCATCAGATACGGGGACCCTGGGTGGCATCCCCTCCACGGGGCCTGCCAGGGGCTGAGGGCGGCCCACACTCACCGCTCTTCCTGGGCCATGCCCCTGTGGATGGCAATAGCTGGGAAGTTCTGTTCTACCAGGAGCTGGGCCAAGGCCATGCAGCGCTGCACTGACTTCACAAAGATCACAACCTGCGAGGGAGGGAGGGGCAGACCTGGGTCAGGGCCAGAGTCCCTCCCCGAGGCGGGGAACCCCAGCACAGGCCACAGGAGTGCAGAAGCATCACCTGGTTAAACTCCAACACATCCAGGAGGTCGAAGAGCTTGCGGTTCTTCTCACTGTCCTTGAGTTTCACATAGTACTGCTGTAGCCCGTGCAGCGTGAGCTTGGTCTCGTCGTCCACAAACACCTCCATGGGCTGTGCAGGGAGGAGAGCAGGAAGAGCCAGGCGGGGCTTACTTCTGGGCCTTCTGCCTGCCCAGAACCTTCCAAAAGTGACTCCGTGGCTGCAATACTTCAAAGAGGCCTCTGTACCCCCAATACTTGTCTCCCAATAGCTGGATCTAAGGTCCGGCCCGGTTCAGGTGTAGACCAAGCTCTCAGCTCCCAGTTTGACAAGAGAGGAAGAGGCTCCGCCGGCCTTCCAGCATGCTTGTGCCATGAGGGCAGCGTGGATGTTGGCGAGCGGCAAGAGCCTGCACCCTCGGAGGCTGAAGCTACCGCACTGAGCTCTCCGCCATTACTCACATCTTGCATGAACTTCCTGCACACAGGTCGGATCTCCTTGCTCAAGGTGGCGCTGAACATCATGCACTGCTTCTCGTGGGGGGTCAGGCGGAAGATTTCCTGCACGTCCCGCCGCATATCTGGCAAGAAATGGGGCGTGAGCGCCTGCCAGACCATGACGCCCACCCAAGACTGGATCCAGTCCCTCCCAACCTGTGCCAGGGAGCCGCTGGCCCCATGACAAGGGCGGTGTGAGTGCAGACTGGCCGGAGGGGGGGAGCCCCAGGTGCCTGAGGGCCCGGACTTAGGGTAATAAGCACAGGCGCGGGAGGAGCGGCAATCCACTTACACGCTGCCAGAGCGGAGCAGCCGTGCCAGCGCACCTCCAGCCACGCTTCAGGGTGGGGAGCCTGAGGCAGAGATAGCCGCTGGAGTGAGAGCTGCAGCCGCTTCCCAGGCACAAGCCCCAGTTCCCACCAGCCCTGTCAGGGCTCCCTGAGCGCAGGCGGGGGCCTAGAGCTAAACCAGCAGGTGGCAAGGCCACAGTCCTCGGCTAACATGGACATGTGCCCAGACACGGCTTATCTTGGGCCATGTGGTCCCACTCCAAGATCTAGCTCTGAAGCCGCAGTTCACTCTGCCAAATGCCAGGATTTGCCCGCAAATCTGTTTCCAGGAGACCTGACTGCTGGCCACCCACACGACCCCACTCTGGGGAAACCTCTGGCCTGCCCTGTCAGGGCCTGGCTCTGAAGTCTGGGGGATGCTGCGAGGGGCCTCCACAGCCCGCAGACCCGGCGCAGACACTCACCCAGCTGCTCCAGCATCTTGTCGCACTCATCCAACACGAAGTGCTTCACATTCCTCAGGTTGAGGCTCCTATTGCGCACAAGTGCCAGGATCCGGCCCGGTGTCCCCACCACCACGTGGGGACAGTTTCTCTTCAACACCTCCTCATCTTTCTTGATGGACAGGCCCCCAAAGAACACAGACACCTATGTGGGCAGAAAGCTGCCGTCAACCATCTGGTGGCCAAAAGCTCACACCCAACTCCAGTGACTGCGGCCACGCAGTTCATGACCCTGCAAAGCCCCCACCGACACGCCAGACCTGGTGCCTGGGGACAGGAGAGGCCTCAGAGCCTGGCCCCAGCTCCACTGAAAAGCAGCCCCAGGACTGAGACTGGCACAGGCCTCTGGGGGCCATTCATAATTCATCAGGCTTTTAAGGAGTGTAAACCACCACAGACCTCAAAGGCAGCCACTGCAGCCAAGCCTGGTTAATGCCGGCTGGGCCAGCACCACGGCCAGCAAGGCTACAGAGGGTCACGTGACGCCCCACTCGGTCTGGGGACTCACCTTGACGCTGGGCATGTATTTGGAGAAGCGCTCATACTCCTTGCTGATCTGGAAGGCCAGCTCTCGAGTGTGGCACATCACTAGGACTGTCACCTGTGGGGCAGGTGGGGCACAGACCCTTAAGGCAATGTCCGAAGTCCTCCCCTGGCCAGAGCCCACCCTGGTGCTGGTCCCCTGGAAGGTCCAGTCCACGTGGCCCCAGCTTCTCCCAGTCTATCAGCTGCTGCTCACTCCCTGTATATTCTTATTTTTTCCCTAGCAGGTAATAAGGCTTACTGTTGTTTTTGTTTAGTCCCTCAGTCATGTCTGACTCTTTGACCCAATGGACTGTAGCCCATCAGGCTCCTCTGTCCATGGTTGCCATTTCCTCCTCTAAGGGATCTTCCTAACCCAGGGACTCAACCTGCATCTCCTGCACTGGAGCCACCAGGAAAGCCCTCCCTACGTCTCCTTATAGCTACTCAGGTGTGTCCCCCTAGGCCAGGGAGACCCCTAGCTGGTGACACCCTCCACGCTAACAGCTTCCCGAGCCTGCCCTCTGGCTGGCCTATGACCACCAGGGGAAGGCTACCACACCTTCCTGGCCCACAATGCCAAGGACTGAGACAACACCATGGCCTCCCATGAAACCTTCCCTCCGAGACCACCCATCCTAAGGTCAGTAACAAGGGCTCATGCACCCACACACCACCCAGGGAGGTGTGCCCCAGCATGTCAAGAACAGAACACCTGCAAGGACCGCAATTATCCCCTCCAAGTAGTGAACTACAACATTCAAGGCATGAGAAGACAATTGTGTTCTGTCGGCAATAAAAGCAGTAACAAAACCGTGTTCGGTGTAAGACCACCTTCCTAAAAAAAAAAAAAAAAAAAAGACCACCTTCCTGTATGTGAACGATCCAGAAAAGCACATTGGAAATAACAGCCATCTTGCCGGGTGGTCAGAATGGGCACTTTTCAGTTTTTCCTCTTGGCTTATCATTTTGGGGGTGATACTGGTAACAACTAAGTGTGTGTGTGCTAAGTTGCTCACTTGCATCTGACTCTTTGTGACGCCATGGACTGTAGCCTGTGAGGTTCCTCTGTTCATGAGATTTTCCAAGCAAGAATACTAGAGTGGGTTGCCATCTCCTACTCCAGTAGAACTAATTACCGTAGTTAATTTTAAAAGTCCACAAAGAGGATGCAGGAACAAGGATTTTTAACAAGACGACCCATGATTCCTGCTGCATCAGGAAGCTGGGGCCTAGCAGGGAGGGTGTCCACCCACCTGTCCGTTGACGGGCTCGATCTGCTGCAGAGTGGCCAACACAAAAACTGCTGTCTTGCCCATCCCTGACTTGGCCTGGCACAAGATGTCCATGCCCAGGATGGCTTGTGGAATACACTCGTGCTGGACTGAGGGAAGAGAGCACATGAGCTATCAGAAACTGGACGGACGTTCCCTCTGTGCAGGCCCCTCACCTGAGGGGACCACGCTGAAGCAGTGAGGAGAGCCGAGGAAGGGAGGACCCAGGGATGCGTACCCTCTGATGGATGCTCAAAGCCACAGTCCACTATGGCCCTCAGGAGCTCCGGCTTCAACAGAAAGTCCCGGAAGCCAGAGCTGTGGATGGAAACATAGGAACCCTTAACGTCTTTCTTGGGGGGAGGTGGAGCGCTCTCTGGAGGTGCCTGGGGCTCTTCATCTTCCTCATAATCCAGAAGCTCGTTTTCCACATCCTGTTCCGCCATGCTGCTGCGAACAGAGGAGGGGGAACAGGGCTCAGAGAAGCAATAATGGTGACTGACGCAGGCGGGAAAATTCCCAGAGTGAGGGGGAAGAGGGAGCCGGCTGCACAGAAGCTGTGAGCTGCAGACACAAGTCCAAGGTGGGTGAGGTCCTGGGGTCAGGTCTGGCCGCCCAGCCACTGAAGCCAAGACTGGACATCATTCTCTGATTTCTCTTTAACTCACCTCCACCACTGACTCCAACAGCAGGTCCCACTACTCTACCTGTGTAGCACTTCCCAGCTTCCACCTGTTGTTCCCACATCTCCACCACCCTCCATCAAGCTGCCTCACCTCTACTGGGACCCTTCAGGCCACAACCACAGGTGCACCAAGTGAAACCCCAATTCCTTTCCAATTGCAACCTCCCTCTCTGGCCCCTGCTCACCCCATTCCATGCCACCCCCAGCCTCATTTGGCTGCTGATACTCACTGAGCCTCTACCCCAGCCCCACAGGCATGGCTCTGCTGCATTACTTCTGGTCTCTGAACAAATAAATGCCTCCTTCTCAGCTTCAAAGTCTCAGCTCTACTGAATAGCCTCAGACCACCTAGTCTCAAGGACTCCCCTCCCCCTTCACTCCCCAAGGACCCCACCCTGAGCCTGGAGATGCAACTGCCAGGATGCTGGAGAGATGGGAGCTTGTGAGCTCGCCAGTGTCTACCCAGCCCCAGCTGCTCCTGCTATTTGTGGTTTGCACAAGGGAATAATTAAGTGCTCTCATGAAAAGACCTCCCATTGGGCCTGGAGCCAGTAAGAATACAGCCAAGATGGTAAAAAGAATTAATACAAAGTGCGATCACTTCCTGGCTTCATTTAATTCCGACACACAGAGCACCTAGTGGGTGCAGGCTACAAGGGACCCAAACATGAGAATACTGTCTTTTGTCCTCCCTGTTGCACCCCAGCCTCCAGTCAAGGGGGTGGTTGTTGCTGTCATTTAGTTGCTAAGTCGTTTCCCTTTGTAACCACATGAACTGTAGCCGGCCAGGTTCCTCTGTCCATGGGATTTCCCAGGCAAGAATACTAGAGTGGGTTGCCAAGCCCTCTACTAGGGGATCTTCCCGACACAGGGACTGAACCCACGTCTCCCGCATTGGGAGGCGGGTTCTTTACCATTCAGCCATAAGGGAAGCCCAGTGTAGGGGGTGGAAGTGCTAAAAACAGTCCCTCTTCCTGAGATGGATTTTGATGGTCCCAGGCCCAGTTTGTGGCCCTTTTGCCACTCATCCTCTGTGAGTATGCAGCCCCAGGGCCTTAACCACCTCTGTGCAGCCTCTCTATGGACAACCTCTCCCCTCAACCCGCATCTGAGAAAAGGCAACTCCATTCTCTGAACTGTTCTGTCTTTTCTCTTTTCCTGTCCCTCCAGCCAATAAAGTCAAGCAGGTCAATCAGGCCACTTCTCACCCCTGCTACGTCACTGGTTCTCAGGCTGTCATCACCTTTCTTTTTAGATTAGAGCAGCTTTATGGACACATTCACATGTCATACAAGGCACTGTTTAAAAGGTACATTTTATTGGTTTCTTGTGCAGTCACAAATACTTTCAACTGCTGCCACAATCATCTTTAGCACACATTTCCTCATGTCAATAAGATTGAATCCTTTAGGCTACCATTCTGTGTCCCCCAACTCCCTTTGGCAATCACTAATCTACTTTCTTTTTATGAATTTGCCTATTTGGAACATTTCATATAATGGAATCATACAACATGTGACAGTCTGACGTCTTTTACTCACGTTATTTTTCAAGGTTCTTCTACATTGTGGCCGTGTATCAGTACACCATTCCTTTTTGTGGCTGATAAATATTCCTTTTTACTGGAATACTACAGTTTGTTTTAGCCATTGTCAACTGATAGGCACTTGGGCACTGTCACCTCTTGCCTGGATTATGTCAAAAGCCACCTTGTTGGGCTCCTTGCTTTCCATCTCCCACTCCCCCTTCAATGCCGCTCAGCTGCTGAAGGGAGCCTAAAAAAGCTAAGTCAGAGAAAGCCACTCCTCTGCTCAACACCGGTCCACAGGATCCCACTGTGTTCAGAGTAAACCAGAGTCCTCACCACAGCCTATCAAGCCCGGCACAACCTGACTCCCTCTACATGCAGTGTGTCACCCCCGTCACCCTCACACACAGGCCTTGCTGCTGAGCCTCAAACATGCCTCAGCACCTTTCAACTTGTTTTCCCCACTTTTTTCAGACCTCTGTTGTTTCAAAAAGGCATTTCCCATTGTTTAGTCACCTTGTCGTTTCCAACTCTTATTGACACCATGGACTGTAGCCCACCAGGCTCCTCTGTCCATGGGATTTTTCAGGCAAAAATACTGGAGTGAATTGCCATTTTCTCCTCCAGGGTATGTTCCTGACCCATGGATCAAACCCCCATCTCTGTGTCTCCTGCACTGCAGGCAGATTCTTTACCCACTGAACATCAGGGAAGCTGTTCTGTTGTTCCAAAAAGGCATATTCTAAAGTTGGGTCCAACTAAAAAAACACCCCCTCCAGTCATGCCAGCCCAGCACCCAGAACAGGACCTAGTACATAACAGGTAAGCACTCAAGAGCAAATGGCTGAATGAATGGAATCAGAATCGGGGCCTCAAGGCAGAGTTTAGGGGCTAAGCAAGTATCCTTATTGGATTCTTGAAAGAGGCAATCCAAGTACTGAGGATTCCTACTGGTGAAAACAAGAAGGCTCACTTCAAGCATCAAAGAGGAAAAAAGGTGCCAGCAAAGGGCAGTCCAGAAACCACTAGTCCAAACCCTTTCAGGGGTTGGAAAGAACTGGCTGCTTGAAGCAAGAGGCAGAAAACCAAGATGGTTAGGCCCAGAGCATTCATACTTAATTCGCTGAACAATAAGAAATCGCTGATTAGGTTTTTAGTTGTGACTCAATCAGGATTTGCTCAAGACCGAGTTACTCCAGAGAAGATGGACTAAGTTAAGGGACCAGCAGCAGGGAAAACCAGACACCAAATGAAAGGGGGTTAACCACGGTGGGAGTGTTGTTAAAGAGAGAAAAGAGGATGGATCACCCTACAGAGGAGGACCAACCCTTGGGGGAGCCTTGGACATAAAAACAGGCAGCGTTGTCTACTCTGGGCTTCAAATCCGGAAAGAGATGTGCATTCCAAAAATTAGGAGAAGAGTTCGAAGAAACTCTTTTTGTTTTAATGGGGAGACAAATTTAATGACAGACTAGGCTTGACACACAAAAATTTCTAGGGACTGGCTAGGGAGAACCTAAAAATCAAAACAAATTAGATCAGGAAAGGATTTGGCGCTGTTTGCTCCACCCAGAGGTGGTGGCAGAGGCCCCAGGAGCTGATCAACTTGAAAGCTTACAGATGACTAAGTAACAACTCAGACCCTTTCGCGTACCCTTTTCACCCTGAAGTGCCCCCAAAGAGAATTTTCATTTAAGACTTTGTTCCTTACTGGAACATCATTTTTTTGCCCTAAATCTCTGGAACTACGAATCCACCCCCTGAAACGCAAAGCAAGAACGGAGGAAGAGTCTTTCGATCTTGAAGATCGTCACGTCTACAAGCTCCGGCTTCGCGCTCCGCGGCCCCAGACCCCCGGGTCGCCTCCTGACCCTTCCCCAAATCGCCTCGGGCTTCCAAGAACAGGCAGACTCTGCCCCAAGGTGGGGTTCAGCCTGCAGGCGGCCATGACAGCCCCTCCCGGAAGCGGACTCGTACCCGCGTTCCAACGGCCGGTCTACCCCTCGCGCATGCGCCCTAACGCCCAACGGCCGCCAACGCGCGCTCGGGACACCCCAACCGCCCCGCCTCCCCTTGTCTCGCGCCCGGACTCCTTCCCTCAACCCCTGGCGTCTCTTATCTCCCGCTCGCCCGCAGATCCGACGTCTCCGCACCGCGGCCCCGCGCCTGGGCCAGCTGCTCACCTGATTCCTCGTTCGCTTCCCCGTGCTGCGAAGAGAGCCACCCGACTCCGGTTACCGTTCTCGAGCCCCGACACGCGCTGTTGCGCTTCCTGTCTCCTGCGTCCGACTGAGGCTCAGCTCACTGGACCGCTCGCTTTTCATTCAAGAGAGGCGGAAGCGATTATTGGATTTTGCGGAAGGTGTCTGGAGGCTATTGGTGGAGAGGGGAAAGGGGCGTGCCTCATACGTCCGATTCATTGGTCAATCTAAAAGTAGGCGCCGGAGTGGGCTGACCGAAGCGGGCGTCTGCGAGCGTACCGTCACGTGGTCGAGGTTGTAACCGGCTCGTGTGCCACCATATTTAGTACGGGCAATCGAAGCCGTGATGTGGGTCTAGGGTGAGTGTCTCGCCCTTATGAAATATGGCCTCTACGCCGAAGAAAGTTTTTGAAGTGGTCCTGCAACGTAGAGGTTCTGAAAAGGCTAGGGAGCTTGGAATGATGCCAGCGTGGAGGGACATTTTGCACCTTCAGTAGAGAAGGGGCCCCTCAGGGCATGGGAGTGAGAGAAATGGTCCTAAGCCACAATTCCTGTTTGCTGAAAGTCGAGTCAGACACGGCGAGTGGCCATGTAGGTTCAGGCCGAAAAAACCAAAACCACGATGTTTTCGTTATAAAACTTTTGTTGTTGTTGTTACTTTTAGTTTTTCTTTGTATGAAAATTTCCTAGCCTTTTTATCCCGCTAGTGCTTTACCGAGTTGAGCGTTCCCATGAGTTCTGATGATTGATACCCGAGTGACAATTGCCTGGTGCAGTTATAGAACATTTCCATCACCACAGAAAGTTCTGTTGTGTCCCTCTCAAGTCAGCCACACCCCTTTCCTCCCTCCTGCCCCAACCAGGCAACCACTATGTTTATTTCTATCACTATAATCTTGTCTGTTCTTGAATTTAATATAAACAGAATCATGCAGTAGATTGTCTTTTGTGTCTGGCTTCTGCTCAACAAAATGTTTTGAGATTTTCCACATTGCTGTACATAGCAATATGTACAGCATATTGCTTTTTTACTCCTGAGTAGTATTCCACTGTGTGGCTATTCCACAATATAGCCAATGTAGTTTCTCCATTCACCTATAGATAGACATTTTTTCTCCAATATTTGGCCATTATTAATAAATCATATACAAGTATTTTTGTGAAAACGAATTTACTTCTCTAGGGCAAATACCTGGGAGTGAAATGGTGAGTGGAAGGTCATGTGAGTGTTCAGCTTTAGTAGATCCTGGCAGTTTTCTAAGTGGTTGTTCCACTTTACATTGTCACTAGCACCCTGTGAAAGTTCCAGTGATTCTTAATTCTTGCCATACCTGGTACTGTCAGTCTTTTCTCAGCTATGGGAGATTTGGGGGGTGGGAAGGAGGAAGGAAAGTAAGTAGGGCAAACTCCATAAGCCTGCTCCAGCTTTCCAGTCTCCCTAAGCCCTTGACACAATTAAATCTTTCTCCACAGTTTTCCAAAGAGGTTCAGGCATTTCAGTTTTCATTTAGTATAAGGCTACCGCAGGGTCCATGTCTGAGACAAATTCAGAGCTAAAGTCATCACAGGTATAACTTCAGTCAAAAAGCCCAATGAAGAGAAACCAGTCAATCCAGAGGGAGGCTTTACATGACATAAGGTAGATATTGTGTGTAATAATTACATCAGAACACTTATAGAGCACTTCCTCTATACCCGGAAGTGGGGAAGCGGGGACAGAATGAGGGTGACGCATGCAAACTTAAAGGGGGGCACCAAACACCAAACCAAACAAAGCAAAAGACTCCTGAGACTTCCCTGGTGGTTCAGTGGTTAAGAATCTGCCTTGCAATATGTACGGGACGTGGGTTCCATCCCTGTTCCGGGAAGATCCCACATTCAGTGCAGCAACTAAGCCCGAGAGCCACAGCTACTGAGGCCAAGTGCTGCAACTACTGAACCCCGTGCACCTGGAGCCTGTGCTCCACAAGAGAAGCCACTGCAATGAGAAACACGCACAACGGTGAGTAGTGCTCTCCGCAACTAGAGAGAGCCCACTCATAGCAACGAAGACCCAGCAGAGCCAAAAATAAAAAAATAATTTTTTTAATCTTAAAAAACTGAGTCATCAAGATAAATAATATTTGAATGCAGTATTTTAAAGAAATTAATGTTTAAAATCTCGCTAAAATATCTGATGAGCAAAATATCAAAATTTTAAGTAAAGACAGGGTCAGTAACAGTGCTGCTGCTGCTGCTGCTAAGTCACTTCAGTCGTGTCCGACTCTGTGCGACCCCATAGATGGCAGTCCACCAGGCTCCCACGTCCTTGGGATTCTCCAGGCAAGAACACTGGAGTGGGTTGCCATAACAGTGCCACGTCAAGCCATATTGGCACCTGCAAAAGGAAACGTTCAGAACTACTGATCCTGTCTTTTTAAAAAAATAATAATGATTTTATTTACTTGTTTATTATTGACTGTGCTGGGTCTACTTTGCTGTGTGGGCAACGTAGTCGTGGCAAGCGGGGACTGCTCTCTAGTAGTGATGAGAGGGCTTCTCATTTCGTTGGATTCTCTTGCTGCAGAGCACAGGCGCTGGGGCTTGCGGGCTTCAGTAGTTGCAGCATGTAGGCTCAGTAGTTGTGGCTCTGGGGCTCCAGAGCACAGGCTCAACAGTCATGGCACTCAGGCTTAGTTGCTCTGAGGTATGCGGGATCTTTGCAGATTAGGGATTGAACCTGTGTCTCCTGCAATGAAAGGTGGATACTTTACCACTGAGCCAGCAGGGAAGCCCTGATCCTGTCTTTATTTGGATTTTTGTTTTTGCATTACTTTTGATTTTTTAAAAATTGCACATGCTGCTGCTGCTGCTAAGTCGCTTCAGTCGTGTCCCACTCTGTGCGACCCCAGAGACAGCAGCCCACCAGGCTCCCCTGTCCCTGGGATTCTCCAGGCAAAAACACTGGAGTGGGTTGCCATTTCCTTCTCCAATGCATGAAAGTGAAAAGTGAAAGGGAAGTCACTCAGTCGTGTCCGACTCTAGCGACCCCATGGACTGCAGCCTACCAGGCTCCTCCGTCCATGGGATTTTCCAGGCAAGAGTACTGGAGTGGGGTGCCATTGCCTTCTCCGAAAATTACACGTAAAAAACACATAAAACATGTTTATATTTAATTTGGGGGCACCCCCTTAAATGCTGTGTTGGAGGCAAGTGCCTCCCCTACTTTTCACCCCATTGTCCTGGTGCTCAGCCTTGTTCTGAGAAATCTAAATATAGCAACAGATTAACTCTCACCTGGAATAGATGAGCTGTGTGTATTAGCACATCCATCGTTCATATCTATTGTCAGGTGGTTGACCTGAGCTCCAGAGAGAGTTAATCTCGGTCCCAAAGTCACACTGCTGGCAGGAATTCAAGACAAAGCCAGCTCTCTTTATTAGCCAAAACCTCTATCTCACAAAGAGTTGGGCACACCTTAGCAATGGAACAACAGAACGTCTATAGGTTGAGATAGAGGCCAAAGCCAGGTAAGTTGGAAAGCTGGAGAAAACCAGTTCCTGGGGAAAGAAGAGGAGCTCCAGGAAAGCAGGTGAAAGGTGACCTTGGAGGAATTAGATTATCTGAGATGATGCCGGAGAAGGAGGAGACTGGAGCCAGTTGAGTCCAGTAAAGAAGTCTTGGAAAACAAGGGGGAAGAAAAGAAAAAAACGGCATTCACCATCTATGCAGCCAGGGGGAGCTTCTACTATTCAAAACAAGCAACAAGAAAGCCACAAGAAACAAACAAAAATCCCACAAACTTTAAATCCAGAAAAGATTAGAGCCAGCTAAAGTATATCCACCACCCAAGATGAAAAAATGTTCACATTTGTCATATTGGCCTGATTCAGTTCAGAATTATTTTAAGATAGGAAAGATTTTTAAACACCCACCCAAATAGCTAAAAAGGAAAAGACTTACAGTACCGAGGTTGGAGGAGGGGCTGTGGAGGAACCAGAAATGAGAAGACCACTTTGGAAAATGATTTGGCAGTTTGTAATAAGGTTAACTAGGGAACCTCAAGCCCAACACTCTTGACATCTGAGCCAGATCCTTCTTTGCAGTGGGAGCCATCCCGTGCCTTGTAGGATGTTTAGGAGCATTCTTGGCCTCTCGATGCCAGTAACACCCATGCCTCAATGTCTCCAAACCAGAAATGCCTCCAGACATTGCTAATGTCCACCCCCACCCCCCGAAGACAGAAAAAATCATTTCCAATCAGACCCATTGCATTGAACAGGCACCTATGTCATGACTAAGCTGTCCTCATACCAATCAATGAAACATTGAAAAAATTTTTTTGACATATACACACTTATTATTTTTTCAATTTTTGGCTGCACAGGATCTTCATTGCTGCACGCAGACTTTCTCTAGTTGCGGCAAGTGGGGGCTACTCTCTAGTTGCTGTGTGCAGGCTTCTCATTGCGGTGGTTTCTCTTGTTTCCGAGCACAGGCTCTAGGTGTTCAGGCTTCAGTAGCTGCAGCACAGGAGCGACTGATTAGTAGATCATTAGTTGTGTCTTGCGGGTCTTAGAGCGTGCAGGTTTCAGTAACTGTGGCTCGTGGGCTCTAGAGCATGGGCTCAGTAGTTAAGGCGCACAGACACAGTTGCTGCTTGACATGTGGAATCTTCCCAGACCAGAGGTTGAACCCGTGTCCCCTGCATTGGCAAGTGAATTCTTATCCATTGCACCACCAGAGAAGTCCAAGGAAACTTTTTTTGTGTCCACAAAAAGATATGAACGGGACTTCCCCGGTGGTTCAGCGCAATCCCTGGTAGCTCAGATGGTAAAGCGTCTGCCTACAATGCCAGAGACCCGGGTTTGATCCCTGAGTCAGGAAGATCCCCTGGAGAAGGAAATGGCACCCCACTCCAATATTCTGGCCTGGAAAATCCCACGGACTGAGGAGCCTGGTAGGTTATAGTCCATGGGGTCCCAAAGAGTTGGACATGACTGAACGACTTCACTTTTACTCTTTCACTTTCCCTAGTGGTTCAGTGGGTAAGACTCCATGCTTCCAATGCAGGGGTGTGGGCTTGATCCCTGGTCCAGGAACTAAGTTCCCACACGCTCCACGGTGTGGTCAAAAAGTTATCTTTATACATAACAGATCCAGACTGGAAACAACCAAATGTCCATCAACAAATGAATGAAGAAAGAAACTGTGGTCCATTCACACCATGGAATACCCCTAGAAATAAAAAGGAATGAATGATTGCTATCCACAACATGACGGATAAATATTAAAAACATCATGTTCTTTGCAAACATACACTGTACAGTGTACAATCTAGTGTATGTTGGATTGTACACTTTAAAAGGGTGAATTTTACATTAATAGAAAACAAAATACATATTAAGGGAAAGAATCCAGACATTTGGGGACTCCCCTGGTGATCCAGTGGTTAAGACTTCACCTTCCAATGCAGGGAGTGTGGGTTCAATCCCTGCTTTGGGAGCTAAGATCCCACATGCTTGTGGCCAAAAAGCCAAAACATAAAACAGAAACAATATTGTAACAAATTCAATAAAGACTTTAAAAATAGTCCGTATTTAAAAAAAAAAAAACTTAAAGAGAAAAGAAGTCTAGCCATTTAAAAAAATCATAAAATGATTCCATGAAGTATGAAGCTCAAGAACAGGTAAAGTTAATTTACGTAGAATCTACATGAGGAGCTTGCCAGGGAAAGAGCACAAGTAAAACTTATGCAACAGGGGAGTGGGGGCCACAGGGGTAGGTGCATATATACACATTCATGTTGCTACACGCCAAAAGATCTGTGTACTTTACCATATGTAAGTTGCACCTCAATCAAAATAATCAATAATTTAAAGTAAAAGACATAACATTATTGTTAAAGTGAAAGTCATTTCTATTTACACCCCCAACTCCATTCCCCTCCCCCACTACAGAAACAGCCTCAGTAAAAATAAGTGAACAATGACTGCAGCCCTATTCCTTGCTTTTGGAGTAGGAAATGACAACCCACTCCAGTATTCTTGCCTGAAAAACCCCATGAACAGAGAAGCCTGGTGGACTACAGTCCATGGAGATGCCAAGAGTTGGACACGACTCAGCAGCTGAGCATGCACACACATGCTAAGCTTTATGAGAATTAATTCATTTAAACTTCCCAGCAACCCTATGAGGGAGATGGCACTATGATCATCCCTTTTTACAGATGAAGAAACTGAGGCACGGAGCAGTGAAGAAACTTTCCCAGGGACTTCCCTGGTGGCTGAGTGGCTAGGACTCCATGCTCCCAAGGCCGGGTGCCTGGGCTCGATCCCTGGTCAGGGAACTAAGATCCCATATGCCACAACTAAGACCTGGTACAGCCAAATAAATTCATTCAATAAATAAAAATAATTAAAAAAAAAAAAAAGAAAGAAACTTGCCCAGGGTCTCACCGTCCCTGTGCAGTGGTGCCAGAATTTGGACCCAGATGGCTTCCCAGGTGGCACCAGTGCTAAAGAATACGCCTGCCAGTGCAGGAGACATGAGAGATGTGAGTTCGTCCTTGGGTAGGGAAGATCCCCTGGAGAAGTGAATAGCAACCCACTCCAGTATTCTGGCCTGGAGAATCCCATGGACAGAGGAGCCTGGCGGGCTACAGTCCACAGGGTCACAAAAACTCGGATGCAACTGAAGCAACTTAGCACGCATGCAGCCTGGCAAACCTCAGCCAGGATGCCAGGCATACTGCCCACTACTCTGAACTGCTCCACAAACTTGATACATAATATCCCTTTCTGGATTTTTTTGTAATTTATATAAATAATAGCAAACTATCATTTTTTAACCTTGCTTCTTTATCCCCTCCTTCCACATGATGTTTTTGAGTTTAGCCTTGTTGATACATGTAGTTCTTCTGGTGGCAAATGAATCTACTCCCATTTCTTTTCTCAGGCCCCATACACTCCCCCGCTGGTGAAGACCTGCTTTGCAAAGAGCCTTATCTTTTGAGAAATAATCCTTATTCAGTTCTTCCCCTGCTAAGAATCTACCAGTGGTTCCCACAGTCCTCAGGGTCAGGTCTGAATTCCACTCCCACTCTGGGCAACATCTGGAGTGTTTTCTCTACTCCAGGTTCATCAGCAAAAAAAAAAAAAAACAAACAACCCAACTCCAGCCATGTTTTCATGATACCTGGTTTGTTCATCTTTTCATCCAGCAGCTGTTTTTTGAGTACCTTCTGTGTGCTAATCCCTGTTCTAGGAGCAAGAGTAGTCATGTACAGATGTGAAAGTTGGACCATAAAGAAGGCTGAGTGCCAAAGAATTGATGCTTTTGAATCGTGGGGCTGGAGAAGACTCTTGAAAGTCCCTTGGACAGCAAGGAGATCAAACCAGTCAATTCTAAAGGAAATCAACCCTGATATTCATTGGAAGGACTGATGCTGAAGCTGAAGCTCCAATACTTTGGCCACCTGATGGGAAGAGCCGTCTCACTGGAAAAGATCCTGATGCTGGGAAAGATGGAAGGCAGGAGGAGAAGGGGACAACAGAGAATGAAATGATTGGATGGCATCAGTAACTCAATGGACATGAGTTTAAACAAACTCCAGGAGATGATGAAGGACAAGGAAGCCTGAGGTGCTGCAGTGCATGGGGTCACAAAGAGTCAGTCACCACTTAGGGACTGAACAACAACAAGGAGCCAGAGACCCAGCAGTGAACAGGACAAAAATCCCTATCCTATTTTGTCGTTGTTTAGTCTCTAGGTTGTGTCCAACTCTTTGTGACTCCGTGGACTGCAGCTGCCAGGCTCCCCTGTTCATGGGATTCTCAAGTCAAGAATACTGGAGTGGGTTGCCATTTCCTCTTCCAGAGGATCTTCCCGACCCAGGGATCGAACCCATGTCTCCTGCTTGGCAGGTGGATTCTTTATCACTGAGCCACTAGGGAAGCCCCTCCTGCCCTCTGGGAACTGACATCTTTCTGGTAAAGTCTGACAAGAAAGAATATAGTCGTCAAATTTATTAAAATTTTTCAAGGATAAAAAAAGTATGTGAGGGTTGGAGTTTGGTAGTGATGGGGTGGGCCTTGTTCTGGGTGGAGATGCAGTCAGGGAAGACTTCCTTAAGAAGGTGACATTTAGACAAAAATGGGCATGAAGTGAGAAAGAGAGAATGCCAAGATGAGAAGGAAAAGCATTGCAGGCAGTGAGAACAGCTAGTGCAAAGGCCCTGAGGTAAGAATCAGCATGGGTGAGGAGGCTATGCAGCCAGAGTGGAATGAGTGATGGGATGTGGGTGGGAGACGAGGGCAGAGGAAGAAGGATATACCAGGTTCTACCTCACCCACCTCTGGGCCTTTTTGCTTCTGCTGTTCCTTCCACCACACACCCTTTTCTTCTCTATCTATTTGGCAATTTCCTAATTTGTCCCTTAGTGCCAGCCCTTCTGCCTCCTCTTGGGCAGCTGTCCTCCCAAGGCATTCACTGGCTGGGTTACCTTTCTCCTGACAGCTCACACTCAGTGCATTTACTCCTTCCACAAAGACTGAGTGAGCTTAGGCCAGTTACTGGAAAATTTCAGAGACAAGTGATATTTAAAAGAAAGAAAACAGGCTTCCCTGGCGGTTCAGCAGTTAAGACTTCATCTTCCAACACAGCAGGTTGTGGGTATGATCCGGCAGCTAACATCCCATATGCCTGGTGGCCAAAAAACAAAACATAAAACGGAAGCAGTATTGTAACAAATTCAACAAAGACTTTAAAAATGGTCCACATTAAAAAAAAAAAAATCTTAAAAAAAAAAAAAATGCAGAGCCATGGGCCAGAGATGACAGGATATGGAGGTGCTCTGGGAAGATTTCTCAGAGGAGATGACATACGAACAGAGACCTAAATGATCAGAAGAGGCCAGCCTTGGGGAGATGTGAGGGAAGGGCATTACAGACTGGGGACAGCCAGTGCAAAGGCCCTGTGGTTGGAAGTAAGGTGAGAATATCTGAGGAACGGAGAGAAGGCCAGTTTTGTTAGATGGGGGTGAGGGAAGTGGAGGGGGCTGTGGCTGGATGGGTGGGCAGAGGCTGGACTGGACTACCTTGCAGGCCAGGCGAGGAGTGGTGTTTTTCCTAAGAGCTCCAGACTGCCAGAAACAGGTTTTCCAGCAGGCAGTGGTGGGTTATGTTGGGGGTGATTTCGGGCTTCTAAGGCCCTGGAGAGGACTGGAAAGAGGCCAGAGGAGGCACAGGGAGGTGTTGGTGCAGTTATCATATTTGGCTGAGTTTATACAATAAGTCCTTGGTGTTTCAAGCCCAGAGTGAAATTTTGTTTCCAGTGCTACCGAAGTCCCCAGTGGGTGCCGATAAATATTCACTGAGTAAATGAATGCCAGGAGGTTGGAGTGAGACTTTGGCAGGGTTCCCCAGCTCTATCCAGGGAAGCAGCCTGGAGACCTGTCAGGCAGCAGAGGGCCCTTCCCTGGATAAGATGGTAGACTGGCTCTCAGCCTTGCTTGGCCCCATCATCCCCATCTGTAAAATGGGTGGGCTGGAGAATTAGAGGAAGACGCAGCAAGGACCATAAATCTTGACTTTATAATTGGTGCTAAGTCGCTTCAGTCATGTCTGATTCTTCATGACCTTGTGGACTGTAGTCCCCTCTCCCAACTCCTCTGTCCCTGGGATTCTCCAGGCAAGGATACCGGAATGGGTGGCCATGCCCTCCTCCAGGGGATCTTTCCGACCCAGGCATGGAGCCTGCGTCTCTTGAGTCTCCTGCATTGACAGTCGGGTTCTTTCCCACTAGCACCACCTGGGAAGCTCATTGAGGGTGAGGGGCCTGAGTTTCCTCATATTTAAATTAAAAGCAAAAGAGCTGGCTCAAAGGTTTCTTTAATTCAATGGATAAATATTTGAGGAACCACCAGGAAACAGGTGTGGCTGCAAAGAGTGAGCAAGGTGAAGAGGTGGGAGAAGAGGAGAGAAGGAAGGTGAAGGGCCTTGTGGGTTTCTGGTAGGACTTTGTCTTTTCCTCTGGGGAAGTTGGGAGTCAAAGAGGGATCTAGGCAGAGGTGGGACATTACCTGACTTAGACATTCCTAGGCATCCCTGGGTTGTTGTGGGGAAAAGAGACTATGGGGTCAAGGGAGGAACCCAGGGACCTGACAGGAGGCGATTGCACTGGTCCAGGTGAACGATGATGAAGATGGACTTGGTGGAGACAGTGGAGGGGAGGGAGAAGTGGGCAGATTGTAGATTGGTATAATTTCTCTTCTTCCTCTTCCTCTTTCTCTGTTCACCACCACCACCACCACTACCCAGCCCCAAAGAGTCGCCCAAAGGGAAAGAGAAAACACCCCGCCCCGATCTCTGGGACCGTGTATACCATGCAAAGCTGCGGGTAACCAAGGTAGCCTCCCGCGCTCTGGAGGGTCCCAGGAGGGCGCCAAGGCGGAGGAGCGCTCTCTGCCCCGCGCCCAAGGGACCGCAGCTTGGTTCAGTCACTGGGTTTGAAAAGTAGTGCCCGGTCTGCCACGAGCCAGGCTGCATGCTCCAGGCACTCCGGAGACCCTGGAGAAGCTCCTCAGATGTCTCCACCTTCTGCCTCCGACCCAGCACGAGTCTGCACCGTGGAGCGCCACCTGCACGCAGCAGCCCCGAAGAAGAGGCGTGTCCCCATCTTACAGAGGCGAAAACTGAGGATTAGACGCTACAGGGCCCACAGCGAGTCCGTGACGGATTTAGGGGTCAAATCTCTTTACATAACGGCAAAAACACTAAAAATCACAGCAGCTAACCTTTGTCCAGCGCTTACTGCGTTCACTGCACTTGGCATGCATTGTCTCATTTCATTTGTCAACACCTCCAAGGGTGGGTAGGTCAATCCTTCTTCTTCTTTTTCTTTTCTTTTTTTTTTTACAAATAAGGGGCTGTTAGGTTTGGGGGACTCCCCCAAGGCATAGGGTGCTGGAATTTGAACACAAGTCTGCTCAGAGCTTGTCTCAAGGTGCCCTTGAATGACAGACTGTTCCAAGAAAGCCTGAACTTGCAAACACAGGGAGAAAATGAGTTGTTTTTGTTTTTTTGAGAGGAGGTCCCGGGAGGTCCAAAGGCCTCCACAGCTCTCCGCTTTAACGTGGCTCCCTCTTTTCCTTTGGATTCCCGCGCGCTCAATCGGGTGACCCGTGGGAAAAGGGAGAAATCCGAAAGAAGGAAAGGCGAGCGAAACAGACCCGGCAGCTTCCGCTCCGGAGCGGGGCGCACGGCGGCCAGGACCCCGCAGCCCCGGGGGCCGTCGGGAGCCCCGCCCCTCGGCCCCGCCCCCTCCCCGGGCGCCGACCTCGGTGGTCACGTGACCGGGCCCGGCGGCCGCTGGGGCCGGAGGGCGCGGCGCGCGGACTCGGCGGCCAGGCCAGGCGCGGCCCGAGCCGAGCAGGCCGGAGCCGGCCCTGCGCCTTGTGGGGGGCGTCGCGCCGCGCCCGCCCCCCGCCCCGCCCCGTGCGGGGCGCACGCGCGCTCCTCTCAGCGCCCCTCCCTCCGCGCGGGGACCCCTGGCGGGCTGCGTGTGGACATGGCCAGCGACGCTGTGCAGGTAGGCGCACCTGCGTTTGCAGCCGCCCAGCGGCCAGCCGGCGCTGGGGACCCCCTCCCGCGCACCGCCGGAGCTCCCGGGATCGGGGCGGCCAGGGCGGGTCCCCACCTCCCCCGAGCGCTAGGCGCCCCCTCCCTGGGCCGGCACTGTGGAGCCAGCGCAGTCTCCTCGGCAGGTGGAGGTACGCGCGGGGGAGGGTGTGGGAGCGAGGAGGGTCCTACAGCATTCCCAGCTCCGCCCTTCTCTGAGAATTAGAGAGGGCTCAGCGAAGGCTCGACTTCGGGTGTCTGTGGCTAGCTGGGCATCCCGGTGCCAGTCGACCCTGCCGCTCGCTCCCTCTCCTCAGCGTTCGGTTCTCCGGCAGGTGCCGCTCCACCTGAGCAGGTGCCTGGCGCGATGCCCCAGGAAGGGCGCAGGCCACTCGCCCCGTTTCCCCCACCCTCCCCCACGCACAACAAAGCTCCGGCGGCACCCCCACCTCCGGACTGAGCTTTACGATGGTCGCGACGCTGCAGATTGGCACCTGTTGGCGGAAGTGCCAGAGTCACCTCTTTAGGTCTGGGGACCAGGGACCCACACAGCCAGCCACTCGGCTGCCAGGTGGAACCTTATCCCAGGATTCCAGATGGGGAGTGTCCATGTCAATGAACTGGGGATTCTCTTTTACCTGGAATCCTGCCTGGACCGGGTCACCCAACAACCCACACATCAACACACACAGAGGCACAGGTGACTGACACCGAAGTGCCACCCACCCAGGTTCTCCTTGTGCCATCTTGTGGACATCACAGCCTGGAACTCACCTTCCCTGCCTGTGGTGAGCAGGGCCGGAGTGACTGCTGAAACCTCTTTGGGTCAGTGACCCAAATCTGAGACATGTCCTGTACCTCCGGTGCCCCCACAGTGCCTCATCAGCTCTCCGTCGTCCTGTGGTTGCTGTGTAACTGGGTTCTCATCTCCTTCTGCACCTGCCCCCACATCCCCTTTGTGTCTCCCCGGTGACCCCCTGTCCCCCGCCCCAGTCCTGCTGATGGCCTGCCAGCCTTGCCGAGGAGCTGGGCGTATCTGGTGTTGCCGATCACATAAGGTCAGACCTTGGGGGCTGGGGAGGGCCTGGGTCCCTGCCTCTACCCCATCAGCCCTGGGAGGACAGTGTAGGACTCCCCTGGCACATGCATGCGTTTGGCATGTAGCAGACATGGCCTGGACGGAGACTGTGATTCCTGGAACGAGGCTGGACCTGCGCCCTGGTCCCCTTTCGCGTCTTCTGCCTGCTCTCTTCTCCCTACCCCACCCCCACCCCCACCCTGTCCTGGTCATTCCTCTCTCGTGGCTGCTTGGATCTGCTACCCCTGTCCCTCTGTCTGTCCCAGTGTGTGTGCCTGTCTGTTCTGTGTCCGGCAAACGGATGTCCTGTCCGGATTCCAGAAACGCCCAACGCATTGAAATCTCCGGACATGGGGTCTAGATCCCTGGTCACTCTAGGAAGAGGGAATTTCTGGGAAGTGGACCCTCTGGACCTGGGGCGGGGGAGGCGTTTTCTGCTTCTTGGAGGGTGTTGGGGATTCCCCAAGGCCAGGCCAGGCTCCTGATTCATGGGTTCATCTTGTTGGCCCTCAGGTGACCTCTGCCCTGGATAACAGTGAGTCACCCAAGGAAGGAGAACCAGGGAGGCCCAGCCTCCCTCTCTCCCTCTGCATATTCTCAGCCCTCAGCTGCTGGAGGAGGTGGGGCTGAGGGATCCTGCTCCTCCCCCCGACCCGGACTCCCCTCATTCGAGCTGGCCCTGCTCCTGGCTGCACCAATGCTCTGCCTGCTGGGGACAGGGTGGGGCTGGGTGGCTGGTGGGACCTGGTTGATAGCAGGTGGTAGGAGGTGACCCTGGGTGTAAATTCCAGAGCTGTCACTTCCTCACGGTGTGTCCTAGGCCCAGCGCCATTCCTTCTTTGAGCCTTGGTTTTTGCCGTCAAAATTGAAAAAAAAAATGTAGCTCAGAGGGTTTTCACGGTGAGGAAGGATGTAGACCAGGTCAGCCCCTTGCAGGTGGGGCTGCTGTGAAATCCTTACCAGTGGTCATGGTCAGCAGTTCAGGGTGTGAGTCTGTGTCCTTTAATCCAGGGTTTCTAAAGCTCAGCACTATTGACATTTGGGGCTGAATCGTTCTTGGAGGTGGAGACTCTCGTGTTTACAGTGGAATGTCAAGCAGTTTCCATGAACTCAACCCCATAGAGCCTAGTAGCAGCCCCAGTTATGACATCCAACCCAGAATGGCTCTGGATATTGCCAACTGCCCCTAGAAGTGAGGTGGGAGTGTTGGCAGTCCCCTCTGCCGTCGAGAACTGCTGCTGCCATCCCTCTGAGCCTCAGTCTCCTCACCTGTAAAGTGGGAGGGGAAATATGGCAGCTGCTCAGGATAAAATTGAGGGGTCAGTAGGATCATGGGAGTGATACTTTAGGCCTGAAGTAAATCTTCCCTGGGGGCAGCTGCCCTTGAAGTTGATCGAGAGCAAACCCTGACTTTCCTCATCTCTAAAATCGGGTCTCACCGTGGCGGCAAATAATATACGTGGGGCTCTTCCTGCCTGGCTGACAACTAGCTCCGATTCTGGGCACTCTTGTAGGAAATCTCAGTTCTGTCTCCTGTTGGCTGTGGGACTTTGGGCAAGTTGGGTCACCGCCCCAGGTCTCGGTTTCCTCATCTGGGAAACGGAGTGATAACAGCACCTCCTGGAATGGCATTAGTTGACCTGGCATGCAGCTTGTAGTAACCACCATGGTTCTTAATAATCATATTTGAGCTTGAGTGGAGACACTCGCACCCCAGCCCTGCAGAGCTGTCTCCTCATGATGTAGGCCTCAGGGAGGTACCGCAGGGCCGGCCGGGCCCCCAGGCCTCCAAGCTGTGGTCAGCAGCAGCAGGTAACGGAGCTGAGAAGAAGCCGGAAGTTGGGACAGGAAGGGGGCTGGGCCGCCCATGTAAGCACTTGTGGGTGTTGGTGTTTATAAGTATATACAGGGGGTGGGGGGTGGGCACACACTGGCCAGCCTGTGATACCTGCACATGCCTGTAGGTGTATAAGAGTGTGTTGTAGGGAAGCTGTATATGTGGGGAAGGGTGCTCTTCATGTCCACACTAGCGGGCCCGTGTGTGTGTGCCTGCTGTGTACACCTTGGGCATCCTCAGGACAGGGAGCAGAGGGGCCACCCCTGGGATGACCCCAGAGAAGCAGGCTCAGCCCTCGAGTCGGGGCTGAGAGGAAGGTCCTCTTGATGCCCCAGAGCCCCAGAGCTGGCCTTCGCAGGGGTTGCTGGGAGCCAGCAGGAAAGAGGAAGTAGCAGGCGAGAGGCCCTGGCAGGGCTGAGGTTCAGGAAGAGGGCGGGGCCCTCAGCCGGGACCCAGGATGGCGGAGGCTGATCCCCCTTTGGACCGGGAGCTGGAGGTGGGGGCTGGGGTCCTTGTGGGGGAGGGGCAGCAGAAGAGGACCCCAAGTGGCACAGGACAGAGGGGCCCTGCCCTTGGGACCTCTCGGTTTTGGACTGAGGGGAGGAGGTGGGGTGCTGGCTTTGGAGTTTTCTGTTTGAAAGATGAAACTGTTTGGGGCCCTTTGGGCTTCCAGATTGGGGAAATAGAGGAGGAAGGGAACAGTGCTCTTTTCTTTAGGGTCCCAGTTGTAGACAACAAAAGGAGGGGAGATGGCGCTTGGCTCCAGGATCTCCAAGTTTGGGGGTATAGCAGGGAATAGACAAAACCTGTCTCCAGGCCCTCCTAGTTTGGGGTTACAGCAGGGAATAGACGAGGCCTGTCCCTGGATCCTCCTAGTTTGGGGTTACAGTAGGGAATAGATGAGACCTGTCTCTGGGTCTTCTTAGTTTGGAGGTACAGCAGGGAATAGACAAAGCTTTTCTCCACACCCTCCTACTTTTGGGGTACAGCAGGGAATAGATGAGGCCTGTCGCTGGGTCCTCCTAGTTTGAGGGTGCAGCAGGAAATAGACAAGGCCTGTCCCTGGGTCCTCCTGGTTCAAGGGTACAGCCATGAGGAGAAGGAACCTGCTCTTGGAACCCCAACCTTGTGGTTTGGGGGGCATCACAGGCCTGCCCTTGATACTTCCTCATTTGGGGAGCAGCAGAAGGAAAGCTGCCCTCAGGCCCTCCTAATGTGGGGCATAAGGGAGCGGAGATGGGGCGTGCCTTTGGGACCTCCTAGTTTAGGGGGGCAGCAGAGGGGAGAGGGGGTCTCCCCTCAGGACCTGGTCATTTGCGGGCAACAAAGGGAGACAAAGCCTGTTCTTGGGCCCCCCTAATTTGGGAGGACAGTGGAAGGAGAGATAGGGCCTGACCTTGGGGACCCCGAGCGGTGGGGACCCAGTGATGGGGCAGTGCAATCTGCCCTGCAGGATCCCACTGCATGAGGACAGGGGGCGAGACTGAACTGTACCTATGGTCTTCTTGTCTGAGGGGACGGCAAGGAGAAGGCCCTGCCCTTGAGACCTCACAGTTTGGAGGTGTCAGGAAGCAGGCACAGGGCCTTGTCTCACCTCCCAGTTTTGGGGGACCGTCGGAGGCCATGGACCAGGCCCTGTGTCAGGAGTGCCCCCCAGGAGGAGGCCGGGCCAGGCCGGCTGAACGTGATCTGCACCCCCAGAGCCGCCCTGGCCCCACTGACCCTGCTTTGTCCCCCGCAGAGTGAGCCGCGCAGCTGGTCCCTGCTGGAGCAGCTGGGCCTGGCGGGTGCCGACCTGGCAGCCCCTGGGGTACAGCAGCAGCTGGAGCTGGAGCGGGAGCGTCTGCGGCGGGAGATCCGCAAGGAGCTGAAGCTGAAAGAGGGTGCAGAGAACCTGCGGCGAGCCACCACCGACCTGGGCCGTAACCTGGGCCCTGTGGAGCTGGTGCTGCG
The DNA here is from genome assembly GCF_002263795.3 of Bos taurus. NCBI lineage: Eukaryota > Metazoa > Chordata > Mammalia > Artiodactyla > Bovidae > Bos > Bos taurus. Next base: position 11,328,521 of record NC_037334.1, on the reverse strand, counting down.
AGGCTCCTCACGCAGGCTTGCCCTGCTGCACCAGCAGCTGCAGGAGCTGCATGCCCACGTGGTGCTGCCCGACCCTGCGGTGGGCGTGCACGGTAAGCCAGGCTTCCCTGGGGTAGGGGGTGGGGGATGCGGGATTGGGGGCCTCCACTGCCCAGGGCTCACCCACTGTGTCCCAGAGTGAGGCCAGCCAGCCCATTGCCACTGACCCTCAGGGAAACACACTCGGTCACGGCAGCTTCCAACCTGAAAATGCAGGCGGCTGCTATTACTGCTGCAAGTGCTCAGTTGTGTCCAACTCTGTGTGACCCCATGGACTGTAGCCGGCCAGGCTCCTCTGTCCAGTGGAATTCCCCAGGCAAGAATACTGGAGTGGATTGCCATTTCCTTCTCCAGGGGATCTTCACGACCCAGGGATTGAACCTGCATCTCTTGCGTCTGCTGCATTGGCAGGCGGATTCTTTACAGTGGTGCCACCTGGGAGGCCCAAATACAGGCAGACCAAAGGCCAAAACCAACACCCAGAGAAGGGTACACATACTCACACCCACACCCGGACAACACCAAAGGGCTTACATGGTATCACACAAATATCCAGACTCACAGTCACACCCACACCCAGACAACACCAAAGGGCTTACATGGTATCACACAAATATCCAGACTCACAGTCACACCCACACCTGGACAACACCTAAAGGCTCCAGCTGATTTAAAAAAATGTTTAATTGTGATTAAAAAACACATAACAGCACCTGAAAGTATAACAGTGTTGTTAGCTGGCTATTGTTATTGCTTCTGTTTAGACCCCATGTTTGTGACCCCATGGACTGCAGCCTGCTAGGCCCCTCTGTCCATGGGATTTTTCAGCAAGAATAGTGGAATAGGTTGCCATTTCTTTCTCCAGTGTATCTTCCCAACCCAGGGATTGAACCTGCATCTCCTGCTTAAGAGGCATATTCTTTACCACTGAGCCATCAGGGAAGTCCCTTAATCACCTATATTCCAATATAAAATAAAATGTTTTGGAAAAAAACATGTTACAGAAAACTTATCATTTTTGAGCATACAGCTCAGTGGTATTGAGTATTTTCACATTTTTGTGCAAGGAATCTGCAGAACTTTTCATCTTACAACTAAAAACAAAGATGTAACACACATCACATCAGTAGCCAGAGACCCTCACACACAGTTGCGCCAGCACCCAGACAACTCTAAGGGCCTACCCTGTGGCTCAGCGGTAAAGAATCTGCCTGCAGTGCAGGAGATGTGGGTTCGATCCCTGAGTTGAGAAGATCCCTTGGAGAAGGGAATGGCAACCCACTCCAGTATTCTTGGCCTGGGAAATCTCATGGACAGAGGAGCCTTGGCCGTCTACACTCCATGGGTTGCTAAAGAGTCAGACATGACTGAGTGACTAAATAGCAGCATTATTCTGTGAATACCCAGAGACTTCCATGCTGCCAACCAGGACCCAGTTAAATGCACACTCCATCACACCAACACATACACAAAACCTAAGGACTTGCACATGCTCACACCAACCCCCAGATATTCAGACACACAGAGCTGCTGTCACAGGTGTTTACCAACCCATAAACAGCCTGAGACTTACACACACAACTGGACAAGACCTGAGACTCAGCACCACTTAGCCCAACACCCACACACCTCTTTGTTGTGTCAATAGCTGGAGGCTAACAGACGGAGAAGGCAATGGCACCCCACTTCAGTACTCTTGCCTGGAAAATCCCATGGACGGAGGAGCCTGGTGGGCTGCAGTCCATGGGGTCTCGAAGAGTTGGACACGACTTCACTTTTCACTTTTCACTTTCTACTTTCATGCATTGGAGAAGGAAATGGCAACCCACTCCAGTGTTCTTGCCTGGAGAATCCCAGGGACAGGGAAGCCTGGTGGGCTGCCATCTGTGGGGTCGCACAGAGTTGGACACGACTGAAGTGACTTAGCAGCAGCAGCAGCAGCAGCAACACTATCAGATCAACACTTGCAGATGATGAAAAAGAGTTCAGCCAATGCTCAAAAACCTCGTCCCGTCACAGCTGTACCTAGAGTCCCTCTGATGGTCATACCACTCTCTGGAGATTCACACAGAGCTGTGCCAACCTCCAGAGACACACATGTCCAGCTGTTCCAACACTCGGACGCTGTCACACCAGTGCCAGGAGATCTGATTGCACAGTTGTGCTGACAGTCGCAAACATGTGCACAGAGTCATCCCCATCACCCAGAATCTCACAAAGTCATTCTAACACCTCACATCTCGCAGTTAAACTAGCACCTGGGGAGACACACACTCAGTTATGCCAACACCCTGAAGGTCACAGACTTAACCACAGCCACACCTGCTGACGCCTACACAACCGTGTACATCGTTGGGGTGTATATACCTTCTCTACAAAGGTATATACGGTCACACCAAGGACTCACATACACCTGTGTTCATTCACACTGGTCCCGCCCCAGCCCTGAAAGGGTTTCCCTATGAGGGCTGGTGGGGAGTGGGCCCTGTGGCCCCTGGCCCCCAGCTCTTCCTCCTCCCAGGCCCAGGGGTGGATCCTCTCAGCTGGCGCAAAAGCACCTGGGCAGTTGGAGAGGAGGGCTGTGGTGACTGTGCCCCATCTACCCCTCCAGATGCCCCCCAGTCCCCTGGCACAGGCGACTCTGCCTGCTCAGCCACCAACCTGAGCCGCGTGGCCGGTCTGGAGAAGCAGCTGGCCATCGAGCTGAAGGTGAAGCAGGGGGCAGAGAACATGATCCAGACATACAGCAACGGCAGCACCAAGGTGGGAGCAGCGTGTGTGCACACCCCCCCGTGTGCATGTACACCTGTGGGCGCATCACAGGCTGGAGCCTGCGGTGGGGCCAGGGTGGTACCTCCATCTGCCTCCCAGGAGGCTGGGGTGCTCTGGGTTGGGGACAGAGGGCTGTTGAGTGACTCTGCAGCAGGATTGGAGTGTGGGCAGCTTGGGTGGGGGCAGAGAGGAAACTGGATGACTGTGGGTGATGTCAGGTCGACACATGGCAGAGATTCCCCCCCATACTCAGTTACCCCCAGAGACGGGGCAACATGCAGCCTCTCACTCCTGGTGGCATCTCTGCCATGTACACACAGATCAACGCCTAGATGCACACGTGACTGTTTAGTGGCTCAGTCGTGTCCGACTCTTTGCACCCCTGTGGACTGTAGCCCACCAGGCTCCTCTGTCCATAGGGTTTTTTAGGCAAGAATACTGGAGTGGGTTGTCATTTCCTCCTCCAGGGGATCTTCCCAACCCAGGGATTGAACTCATGTCTCCTGCATTGATAGGCAGGTTCTTTACCACTGAGCCACCAGAGAAGCCCAGATGTATATAGTATCATCATAATATCTAGAGACACACCCATGGTCATAACAGCATCTAGAGACACACAGTGGCATGTCACCACTGTGACACACACATATACCGTCATAACATCTAGATTCACAGCAGTAACAACTCTCAGAAGCACGTGGACAAAAACACAACAGTCACCTCTAGACACACAGAGACACATACCATCATAGAACACCCAGGACACACAGCTCAGGCCAACAGGACACCTAGACGCACAGACACACACATCATCAGTTTTTCACACCCAGAGATCAGAGTTGTCACACAGACATACCCCCCGTTGTACCAACATCAAGTACACAGTAACACCCAGAGACAGTTATACCCACGGGCAGAGTTAGACCTACAGCTAGAGACCCAGAGAGCATCCATGCCTGTGAGTGCACACACAAACGTGAATATTGCACAGGAGGACACAGACCGTGCAGCATTTTTCTTAACCTTTTATTGAGGTGTAACAGATGGACGTCAAGTGCAGAAAACCTAAGTGTACAGCCAGTGAATCTTTATCTAGGTACCCACCGCCCTTACTGAACCTTTCCTGTCACCCAGAAGTGCCCTCCTGCCCCCTTCAGTCAATACCCAGTCTTCTTTCATCACAGATTGGCAGTGCCTGGCTTTTTAAAAATTTATTTTATTTATTTTTATTTTTGGCTGCTCTGGGATTTCATTGCTGTGCTCAGGCTTTCTGTAGTTGTGGAGTGTAGGGGGCCACTCTCTAGTTGCAGGGCATGGGCTTCTCTTGTCATGGAGCACAGGCTCTAGGGTGCACATGCTCAGTAGTTGTGGCACATGGGCTTAGTTGCCCTGCTGCACGTGGAATCTTCCCGGACCAGGGATCGAACCTGTGTCCCTTGCATTGGCAGGTGGATTCTTAACCACTGGACCACTAGGGAAGTCTGTCAGTGCCTGGTTTTGAACATAGCACCAAGTCAATGGAAAAATCCACTACCAGTTCCTGGCACTTGTACCCACATAGGGTCCTTGGCTATGTCCAGTCAACCCTGTAGCTTGAATTGCACACACCACCATCAGGATCCTGCAACTGTCTACAACTGTCTCACACCCAGTCACCCCTGGACTCACCCATGTGGCTACAGGCAAGGCTATGCCCACCATGGGGAACACACACACATACGCCATTCTAACAGCTGACACAAATAGAGTGCCTGCTGGTGCCAGGTACAGTTGTGAGCCCTACACACAGATTACCTCCTTTAATCCTCAGCCCAGTGGTGGTTGGTGCTGTTAGTACACTCCCCTTCCCTCAGATGAGCAGACAGACCCAGAGCGGTTGAGCAGCTTGTCCAAAGTCACACAGCTGTTAGGTGGCAGCTGTCAGGATTCACATGCCAAGGCTCCGTCTCCCTTCAACACCCAGGAACACAGTCTTTCACACCCACACATGAATGCTCTGTCACCCAGAGCCTGCCTGGGGTAGACACCAGGACGGGTGGTCAGGCCCCCACCTGCCCAGTTTTCCTCTCACGGCCTGTCTCTGCCATCAGGACCGGAAGCTGCTGCTGACAGCCCAGCAGATGCTGCAAGACAGTAAGACCAAGATAGATATCATCCGCATGCAACTGCACCGGGCACTGCAGGCCTGCCAGCTGGAGAGCCAGGCGGCCCCAGACGAGGCTCAAGGTGAGTCCATCACCCTGAGACAGCCTGCCCTGCATTCCACCTTGCAGAGTTCAGCTCCCAGCCCCACAAGGGGTCCCTTTCTAAGGCAGGGAGGTGGGTGCTGTGACTCACCATGCTAGAATGCGTTCCTGACCCTCTCTGGGCCCCAGTTTCCCATTCTGTCCCGCTCGAGATTTGCACGTGATCAGTTATTGGCAAACTACAGCTCTTGGACCAAATCTGCTACTGCCTCTTTTTGTTTGTTTTGGAAATACTGAAGACCCAGCCATGCCTGTTCGTTTACTGTCGCCTACGACTGCTTGTGCACTGTGACAGTGGGGCCAAGTAGTGGCAACAGAGCTTGTGGTCCACAAAGACAAAAATATTTACCCTTTGGCTCTTTAAAAAAATAGGTAATTCAGTTTTGGCTGTGCTGGGTCTTCGTTGTTGTGTGAAGGCCTCTCATTGCAGTGGCTCCTTTTATTGTCGAGCATGGGCTCTTGGGCTTCGGTAGCTGCAGCTCACGGGCTCTGGGTCGCAGGCTCAGTAGTTGTGCAGCAGGCGTGTAGTTTGCCCTGCGGCATATGGATTCTCCCTGGACCAGGGTTGAATCCACGTCCCCTGTATTGGCAGGCAGCCTCTTAACCACTAGACCACCAGGGAGGTCCTACCCTTTGGCTCTTGATGGAGAAAATGTGTGGACCCCTGGGCTCGGCAGTTGCCTTGTTGTGTTGGCCCCTGTAATATGAAACTGTGGGTGTCCACAGTGTGTGTGTGTGTTTCCTATGTATCTCAGTGTCTGAATGCCTGAGGCCGTCTCAACCCAATTGTCATCCTGAATTTGAGACGGACTGTACTGTAGGCATCAGCTCTCCAGGTTTCACCTGCAGGGGTGACTGCACTAGTGACGTTCACCAGTGTTAAGGTGGTATTTGCCCTGGGGACCAGAGTTTGTACACATGCCCCATAACTATGAGAGTTCCTGTATCACCATGAGAGTGTGTCAGCTGTTGGTGGGTGTTAGTGTGTTCGGGCTGCTCCACCACAGTACCACGGACTGGGGATGAGGGGGCATGTAAACAACAGACATTTATCTCTCACTGTGCTGGGGGCTGAAAGTCCAAGATCAAGGCGCTGGCGGATACAGCGTCTGGTGAGAGCCCTCTTCCAGATTCATAGATGGCTGCCTCCTTACTGTGTCCTCGCATTGTAACTTTTGGTGACAGCCTAATCTTGCCCCTGTAAGTGTAAAAGTCTTGACAACCACCTGGGCACATGTGACAAAAGTCTTGGTGGGTGCCGTACAGCTGTGGGCGAGTGTGACTGTAGGAATGCTTGAGTGTGAGTCTAGGTCATCATGTGGGACCGCAAGACTGTCCTTGAAATCTGCAGCCGTGGATAAGCACGACTGTGACCTTGTGCCTGTGGGTGACAGGTTTCCTGCACCTAGGTGACAGTGTGTCCTTGCGCCTACTCCCTGTTCCATTGGGCGACTGTGGCTGTGTCCTCTGTTGGGCTGTGGCTGCATCCCTGGGACTTCATTCTGAGTGTGAAGCCAGCCTGTTTCCCTGTGACATTGGGTCTGTGTGTCTATGATTATTGCTCATGCTGCCCTGACTGTATGACATCATGACAGCATTTCTTTTAAAGATTTGTTTTCAATGTGGACCATTTTTTTTGTTCTTCAAAAAAAAAATATTTTTAATTGGAGGATACTTGCTTTACAATATTGTGTTGGTTTCTGCCATACATCAGCATGAATCAGCCATAAGTATATACATATGTCTTCTCCCTCTTGAACCTTCTCTCCTACCCCATCCCACCCCTCTAGGTTGTCATAGAGCACTGGTTTGAGCTGCCTGCGCCATACAGCAAATTCCCACTGGCTGTCTGTGCTACACGTGCTGGTGTATATATGTCAGTGCTACTCTCTCTATCCGTCCCACCCTTTCTTTCCCCCACTGTGTCCACAAGTCCTCACTGAATTTGCTACCACACTGCCTCCATTCCATGCCTTGATTCCCCGGCTGTGAGGCATGTGGGAACTTCACCCCCCAACCAGGGATCAAATCTGTACTGCCTGCACCGGAAGGCGAAGTCCTAACCACTGGACTGCCAGACAAGTCCCGTGCTGGCATTTCTTTGCCTGTCCCTGTGCCTTATCTGTGTGGCAGTGTGCCTGTATTGCCGTGATCCTCCCTGGGCTGGAGTTAGAGCCCTGGGAGTTTTGCCATTGTGTGACTCTGTCCCGACTCAGTGGACATGAGTTTGGGTGAACTCCAGGAGTTGGTGATGGACAGGGAGGCCTGGCACGCTGCGGTTCATGAGGTCGCAAAGAGTCGGACACGACTGAGTGACTGAACTGACTGATTCTGTCCCATTAGGGTGTTTATGTTTTGTGACTTTCCCTCTGTCCCTGTGACACTGTCCTTTTGCTGGGAGTTGACAAGGTGTATAGGGCTTCCCGGAGAAGGCAGGGGCACCCCACTCCAGTACTCTTGGCTGAAAAATCCCATGGATGGAGGAGCCTGGTAGGCTGCAGTCCATGGGGTCACTAAGAGTCGGACACGACTGAGTGACTTCACTTTTCACTTTCATGCATTGGAGAAGGAAATGGCAACCCACTCAAGTGTTCTTGCCTGGAGAATCCCAGGGACGGGGGAGTCTGGCTGCTGTCTATGGGGTCTCACAGAGTTGGACACAACTGAAGCGACTTAGCAGCAGCAGCAGCAGCATAGGGCTTCCCAGGTGGCGCTAGTGGTAAAGAACCCACCTGCCAGTGCGGGAGACATAAGAACTACAGGTTCGATTCCTAGGTTGGGAAGATCCCCTGGAGAAGGGAATGGCACCCCACTCTAGTATTCTTGCCTGGAGAATCCCATGGACAGAGGAACCTGGTGGGCTACAGTCCATGGGGTTGCAAAGAGTCAGACACGACTGAAATGGTACCACGTAGCACAGCACAGACAAGGTGTATATCTGTGTCTGTAATATCGGTCTTACCCATGTGTGGCAGTGTGATGGCATCTTTGTTAGAGTGTGTGGGTATGTGTGTGCTTAGGCCTACACTAGTGACAAAGTGACAATGCCATTGTCACCCTCTGAGTGACAGTCTGATGACATCTATCTGACACCATTCCTGTTCCTCCAACTACGTTATATTTCACGGTGTGGGTGGTCACCATTCATTTACTCAGACCCCTACTAGAGGAAATGAGGTATCTTCCAATCTTTTGCTCTTAAAAAAAAAGGCTATGAATAACCACGTATAATACATGTATCAAGGGAAATTTCCTGGCAGTCCAGTGGTTAGGATGCTGTACTTCCACTGCAGGGGAGAGAGGGTGCAATTCAATTCCTAGTCAGGGAGCTAAGATCCCACATGCTGCATGGTATGGCCAAACAAAAACAAAAACAACATATATCAAGTGCAAAGTTGTTTCTATGGGATAAAGTACCTGAACTGGGATTGCTAAATCAAAAGGTAGATACATTTATAATTCTGACAGAAATCGCCAAACTGCCTCCATTGGAAAGCAAGTTGTGTTCCCATCAGCAACGTATCTGTTCTTAAGTGTGTGTTTTATTTTTATTTATTTGGCTGCATCGAGTCTTAGTTGTGGCACCCAGGATCTTCATTGCATCATGCGGGATCTTTCCTTGCGGTGCACAGACTCTCCAGTTGTGGTGCGCAGGCTTGGTAGTTGCAGGGACGTGGGCTTAGTTGCTCCGGAGCATGTGGGATCTTAGTTCCCTCACCAGGGATCGAACCTTCATCCACTGCAGTGGAAGGCAGATTCTTAACTGCTGGGCCACCAGGGAAGTTCCCTAAGTATGTGTTAATTGTGTGTCTGTATATAAGTCTGCCTCTGGGTGGCAGCTTAACTACATCCCTGGGACTGGCTCTGTGGGTGATGGTGTCTGGATGAAAGAGTGACAGTATCCGGGTCCATGTGCGGCTGTCTGCCCGTGGGTGACAGTGTGACTGTCCCCATGACCCCCTACCTTGGGAGGGAGTGATGCTTGTTGACGGCTATCTGTCCCTGGCCAGTGCCTGTTTCCTACAGATGGGTGCATGTCTCTAGAACCAGGATGGTTGGAGCCGGGGCTCAAGCTGGCCTCACTGCCTCGTGTCTCACGCCCACAGGGAGTCCGGACTTGGGGGCAGTGGAGCTGCGCATCGAGGAGCTGCGTCACCACTTCCGAGTGGAGCACGCGGTGGCCGAGGGCGCCAAGAATGTGCTGCGCCTGCTCAGCGCCGCTAAGGCTCCGGACCGCAAAGCGGTCAGCGAGGTGAGGGGCGGGGCATCGACCCGGAGAGGTGGGGCTTCAGCATGGGATGGGGACTCATGTGTCAAGTCGGACCCAGATGATTTGAGGGCTCGGGCTTCTGGGGAGGAGCTCCAGGTGGGACTTAGCCAGCCTGGGGGAGGGGCGTGCCGGATCCCGCCCCCAGCCCGGCCAGGCTTCTCCCACCTCAGGCCCAGGAAAAGCTGACCGAGTCCAACCAGAAGCTGGGGCTGCTTCGGGAGGCGCTGGAGCGGCGGCTTGGGGAGCTCCCTGCTGACCACCCGAAGGGGCGGCTGCTGCGCGAAGAGCTCGCCGCGGCTTCGTCCGCAGCCTTTAGCGCCCGCCTGGCCGGGCCGTTCCCCGCCACGCACTACAGCACCCTGAGCAAGCCTGCACCACTCACAGGTGGGTCCCGACACCTCCCCTGTCCTCCCCTGCTTCCGCCCCAAATCAGGACCCCACCCTCCTGGCTCTAGACTCCTGCCCCTCTGAGCCCCCAAGCCCCAAACCTGCAACTGGGATCTTCATTCTCCCCAGTCCTGGACTCCCATCCCACTGTCCTCTCCCTTTTCCATTCACCCCAACCCTGTAGCCCTGCGCCCCATTTCCCCACGCCAGACAGACCCATGGACCCTAGACTTCCCACCCCACCTTGCCCTCCCAGAGACTCGTGCCCTCATCTCCCCATCCTTGATCCCTGGGTGGGGAAGATTCCCTGGAGATGGAAATGGCAACCCACTCTAGTATTCTTGCCTGGGAAATTCCATGGACAGAGGAGCCTGGTAGTCTGTAGTCCATGAGGTCGCAAAAGAGTCAGACACAACTGAGAGACTAAACAACAGCAGCAACAACAGTCCCATCCTCACTTTCCCCACCCCTCCCTGAAGGGCCCTGTCTTCTCTCTCCAGCCAGAGTCCCCGATTTCAGTCTCATAGTCCCTCACTCTCAGAATCCTCAGTCCTGAACCTCTGACCCCCCACCCCTAGACTAGCCAGCCCCTCCCTTCTTAGATTCGTCAGCCACTACCTCCCCAGACCAGTCCTACCATAGACCGCAGCTCCAGTGTCAGACCTCAGACTAGCCTACCGAATCCTACCCTGGACCCCCCCAGTCCTACCTGGCTCACCCCCGCCTGGACCTCCGGCCTGCACTCTGAACTGCTCTTCTGTCACTGAACCTCAGCATCTAGAGCCCTTCCCCAGACTGCCCCACCCTTCCACCTTGTCCCCTGTTTCTCTCTTCTGGGCACAGCCATCTCTGCAGCAGACCCCCTGCCTCACCCCGATTGTCCCTCACCAACTCCCATTTGCACGCTGGCGACTTCTGCACATGCCCACTTCACCTGCAGCCCTTGTCCTGCCCCAGATGTAACCCACCCCATGAGCCTGACCCTCTCTCAGGGACCCTGGAGGTGCGTGTGGTGGGCTGCAGAGACCTTCCAGAGACCATCCCTTGGAACCCTTCACCTTCGGTGGGGGGACCTGGGACCCCTGACAGCCGCACCCCCTTCCTGAGCCGCCCAGCCCGAGGTCTTTACAGCCGAACCGGAAGTCTCAGTGGCAGGAGCAGCCTCAAAGCGGAAGCTGAGAACACCAGTGAGTGGCACTAATGTCCGGGAGGAATGAGGTGGGGTAGGCTGGGGGTGGTCCCTGATTTCCCACATTGGTAACATTCTGAAAAAGTCGTTCATCACACTCATTAGGATGGATACTGTAAAATAGAACAAGATAAACTTAACAGGTGTTAGGGAGGATGTGGAGAAGCTGGAAGGCTTCTGCACTGTTGGTGGGAATGTAAAATTGTGTGGCCACCATGGAAAGCAGCATGGCAGGTCCTCAAATAATGAAACATAGAACTACCATAGATCCAGTGTCCTGCTTCTGGATGAATACTCAAAAGAGTTGGAAGCCGGATCTCAAAGAAATTTTGGTATACACCCATGTTCATAGCAGCGTTATTCACAGTGGTCAAAAGGCAGAAGCAGCCCAGTGTCTGTTGATGGATGAAAGGATTAAAAAATTGTGGTCCATCCACACAGTGGATTCCAGAGAAGTCTATTCTATAGAAATGGATTCTATTCTGTACAAATACATCTATAACGAGGGTAAATTTTATGTTACGAGTTTTACCACAATGTGAAAAGAAGCGAATACACACGTTTAAAAGTATGAGTAGAAGAAGAATAACACTAAAGTAACTGCCTATGTTACCACCACCAAGGTCAAGAAATAGAATTCTCTGGATTTTTCAGCCTTAAAAAAGGACATTCTGAAACATGCTACAACATGGATGAACTTGAGTACCTGAGTGAAATAAACCAGTTGTAAAATGACAGGTGGGCTTCCCTGGTGGCTCAGTGGTAGAGAATCCACCTGCCAGTGCAGGAGACACGAGTTTGATCCCGGAGTCGGGAAGATTCCCCTGAGAAGAAAATGACAACCCACTCCAGTATCCTTGGCTGGGAAATCCCATGGACAGAGAAGCCTGGTGGGCTACAGTCCATGGGGTCACAAAAGAGTCAGATATGACTTAGCAGCTGAACATGAGGAATACTTCTTGTCTTTTTGTTGTTTAGTCACTAAGTTGTGTCCGACTCTTTTGTGACCCCATGAACTGTAACCCTCCAGACTCCTTTCTTCCCAGGCAAGAAAACTGGAGCGAGTTGCCATTTCCTTCTCCGAGGGATCTTCCCCACCCAGGGATTGAATCCCTGTGTTCAACCGATGTGCCTGCGCCTCCTGCATTGGCCGGCAAATCCTTTACCACTGAGCCACCTGGGAAGCCAACAAGTAGTATAGGATTCTACTTATACGAAGTATCTACGTTGGTTACATTCATAGAGATGGAAAGAATAGTGGTTGCTAGTGGTTGGGGGGGCGGATGGAAATGGAGAGTTATTGTTTACCTGGGGGGACAGAGTTTCAGTTGGGAAAGATGAAGAGTTCTGGAGATGATGGTGGTGATGATTACACAACAGTATCAACGTACGTGGTACCACTGAGCTGTATACTTGAAAATTATAATGATGGTAAATTTTATGTGAGTTTTACCACAATGTGAAAAGAAACGAATGCACACGTATAAAAGTATGGATACAAGAAGAATATGACAATAGAGTAACCGCTTATGTTACCACCACCCAGGTCAAGAAATAGAATTCTCTGGAAGCCCTCTCATGCCCCCTCCTCAATTCCAGCCCCTTCCTCTGTCCTAGAGGTAGCTACTCTCCTCACTCTTACCGCTATCATTTCCTTGCTTTTCTTTGTAGTTTTAGCGCCCATGTACCATCTCAAAGCAATGCAGTTTAATTTGCCTGTGTTTGAACTGCACATATGTGGAATCATACAGAATGTATTCCATGGTAACGGCTTCTTTTCTTCAACATTGTGTGGGAGATTTATTCATACCGTTGCATGAAATTATACTTCATTCATTTTTAGCCTGGTTTAATTGTCTTAGACTGAGCCATATCAAATTGCTGTCTTTTTTTTTTTTAGATAAAAAATAGTTGACTATAAGAGATTTCATGGTTTAGCTAATAACCCTATATTACCATGTATATGTTAATTCATAGGCAGATGTTTCTAGTTTCGAGCTGTTACGTAAGCATTATATTTATGCATCTCCCAATGTATACTTTCTGGCATTTTTTTAGATTGAATACTTAGGAATATATTGCTAGAATTTATATATATATAGAATAAAAGTGAATTTGGATCCCTGCCTCACACCACACACCAAAATCAACTGGAGATGGATTGAAGGGCTTAATGTGAAAGGCAGGACTGTAGAGCTTGGTCAGATAGCATAGCAGAATATTATAGGGGAAGAGAAGATTTCTTTATTAATAAGATATAAGAGATTACCCTCCTCCCCAGAATCTCCTGACACCCTCCCTCCACCCCTGTTCCAGATGAGGTGAGCACTGTTCTCAAGCTGGATAACACAGTGGTGGGACAGACATCCTGGAAGCCGTGTGGCCCCAACGCCTGGGACCAGAGCTTTACCCTGGAACTGGAGAGGGTGAGTTAGGTGGGCGAGTGAGAGGGCTGGGAGGAGGAGGGGCCTGGGGCCTCAGGCACCCCAAGTGACAGCCCTCTTCTTCCCTGAGGCACGGGAATTGGAGTTGGCTGTGTTCTGGCGGGACCAGCGGGGCCTGTGTGCCCTCAAATTCCTGAAGTTGGAGGATTTCTTGGACAACGAGAGGCATGAGGTGCAGCTGGACATGGAACCTCAGGGCTGCCTGGTGGCTGAGGTACATACAGCCTGACCCCCACCCTGAGAAAGTGCTTTTTTTTTTTTTGGATGTGCCCGGTCTTCGTTGCTGCTCAGGCTAGTCTTGCGTTGCGGCACGTGTGGATTTCTAATTGCGTTGGCTTTTCTTGTGGAACACGGGTTCTAGGGTGCATGGGCTTCAGTAATTGCAGGATATGGGCTCAATAGTTATAGCTCCTGGGCTCCAGAGCTCAGGCTTAGCAGTTGTGGCACATGGGCTTAGTTGCTCTGCAGCACGTGGGATCTTCCCGGACCAGGGATCAAACAAACACCTGTCTCCTGCCTTGGCAGGAGGATTCTTCACCGCCAAGCCACCAGGAAAGCCCAGAAAAATGCTTTTTGTGTCTCTTTCTCCTGGTTTTCTAGAAGGGGAAGATGTGTTTTCCCCTTAGTCTCTGAACCTTGATAGGAAAGTACATTTAATTAGTCCCATGATGTATGACTAAAGTTGGGATTGGTTTCATTCTAAAACAAGATATTAAAAAAAGAAGAAGAAATAGCAAAATGTTGTCAAGCCAGAAAAGAAAAGCAAAACCAAGCAACATATTATGGGGATTGCTATGAGAGCCACAGTTGAGCAGAGAGATTCCTTCCCCAGTGCTGTCGGGTGAGGGTCCTCATCAGGGGAGCCCACCCACGACCCTCGGCACTATGGACATTTGGGCTGGGCAAGTCTTGGTTGCAGGACTGTTCTATGTACTGTAGGGTGCTGAGTCACATCCCTGGCCCCCACCCACGGGATGCCAGTAGCAACCCCGCACCAGTTATGACAACTAAAAATGCCTCCAGACATGGCCAGCGGCCCCTGATTGAGAGCCCATAGTCTAAATGACATTCCTAGCTGACCCCTTGTCGCATGGCCAAGCCCTGTCCAAAGTGCTCTGCTGGCACTGACTTATAAATCCTCACAAGAACCCATGCAAGAGGGACCGTTACTAGTTACGTTTGACAGAGGAGGAAACTGAGACACAGAGAAAGTCACTGGCCCCCTCGTTTAGCCAGAATTATTCTCAGAAATTCTTTAAATTTGCCCCTAAAATACTAATGTACCCTGTTTTATGTATTGGGCTGAACAGGAAGTTCGTTTGGGTTTTGTCATAAGATCTTATAGAAACTCATAAAAACTTTTTGGCCAATCCAATACACATACACACACACACGTATATAAATTGCTTCCCTGGTAGCTCTGATGGTAAAGAATCCGCCTGCAATGCAGGAGACCTGGGTTCAATCCCTGGGTTGGAAAGATCCCCTGGGGGAAAAAATGGCAACCCATTCCAGTATTCTTGCCTGGAGAGTTCTATGGGCAGAGGAGCCTTGTGGGTTACAGTCCATGGGGTCACAAAGAGTCAGACACAACTGAGTGACTAACAGTTTCATTTCACATGTGTGTGTGTGTATACATATATGTATGTATGTATGTGTAGATATATCTCCCCATGTCCTTAACCCTAGGGGAAAATTCTTTTTTTTCATTTTGCTACTTGCTTAGATTTCTTTTTTTTAATTTATTATTTATTTTGGCTGTGCTGGGTCTTCATTGCAGCTCTCGGGCTTCTCTAGTTGTGACGCCTGGGCTCTAGAGTGCTTGGGTTCAGTTGTAATTTGTAGACTTGATTGCTGTATGTGGGATCTTTGTTTCCTGACCAGGGCTCAAACCTGGGCCCCCTGCATTGAGAGTGTGGAGTCTTATCCACTGACCACCAGGAAAGTCCCCACCACTTGCTTAGATTTTTAAATACCAGTTTTCTTTGCAAAAAGATCAGACCATGTGAAAAAGATCAGAAATGTGAAAAAGAAACAGAATTCCCAGTGTATGCATGCTAAGTCACTTCAATCATATCCTACTCTTTGCAATGCTATGGACTCTAGCCCACCAGACTCCTCTGTCCATTGGATTCTCCAGGCAAGAATATTGGAGTGTATTGCCATGCCCTCCTCCAGAGAATCTTCCTGACCCAGGGATCAAACCTGCATCTCTTATGTCTCTGGCATTGGCAGACGGGTTCTTTACCACTAGCTCAACCTGGGAAACCCTAGTATAAAAAATTCCCAGTGCACAGTATTAAAAAAAAAAACAGCTGTATAATTAACTCTGCTTTCAGGAATGGGATAAATATCAAGAGAGTCATTGGGTTAAAGTGAGTTTAAAGATTAACCTGAAAGAAGCTTTTCCTTGGCCGTGAAAGTTGTTCACTTGTGTCTCTCTGCGACCCCATGGACTATGCAGTCCATGGAATTCTCCAGGCCAGAATACTGGAGTGGGTAGCCTATCCCTTCTCCAGTGAATCTTCCCCACCCAAGGTCTCCTGCATTACAGGTGGATTCTTTAGCAGCTGAGCTACCAGGGAAGCCTATAGAGACCAAAAATCTATATTCCTCTTAAGTTTTCACTAGAAAATGCTTTCAGAATTTCACAACATTAGTCACTTTTCACTAATTTCTAACTAATTTACTAATTCCTAAAAATATCTAGAAAAATTCTTGAAATAGTCAAGGGCTATCTTACTATCTGGGTAAAAATTCTTACATGATCTCGTAATCCAGGACCACAGAAGGAAAGGAGCAGAGAAGAGCTGACTTCACACGGCAGGGCCATGAAATTATTCTTCTGTTAGGAAGACTGTCCAAAACCCAAGTGGACAGTAGTGGTGGGTGGCCAGGGGTGAGAGTACTGAGGCAGTCCTGCTTGTCTTCAAGATTTACTTACTATTTTTTTTTAAGAAAGATTGTTTCTTTTTAAAAAAATGTTACTTATTTTTATTTTTGTCTTGGCTGAGTCTTTGTTGCTGCTGGGGCTCTTCTCTAGTTGTGGTGGGCGGGCTTCTCATTGCTGTGGCTTCTCTAGTGATTGAGCACGGGCTCTGGAGCACAGGCTCAGAAGTTGTGGCTCACGGGCTTAGCTGCTCGGCGGCATGTGGGATCTGCCTGGATCAGCTGTGTCTCCGGCATTGGCAGGCGGACTCTTTACCACCAGAGAAGCCCCCAGGGTTTACTTATAACATTCTATTTTGTTCTCCCCAAAGCACCATCCTGTAGAACCTTCTGCAGTTCTGTTGTCGATGAACCTACAATAGTTGAGTTCTATCGTAGATGGAATTGTTCAGTGTCTGCGTCCTCCTATATAGTAGCCGCTAGCCACTTGAAGTCTGGCTAGTGTGACTGGGGGACTGATGTTTTCAGTCAGCTTACATTTTACTTCATTTCAGTAGCCACACGTGGCTAGAGGTGACCAGATCGGGGACACCCATAAAGTCACACAGTTCTATGACTTCAGCACCTTCCAGAAGATGTGATGCAGTTGGGAGAATTCCACGAAACCAGTGGTTTCCCCACATGAGTGGATACCAGCATCATCACCTGGAAGGCTTGCTGGAACACACACTGCTGGGCTCCACCCCCAGGGTTTCTGATTTAGTGGGTCCGGGGTGGGTGGAGGTGCTGAGAATCTCCCTTTCCAGCAGGTTCCCAGGTGATGCTGGTGATGCTGGTCTGTGAGCACAGGTGGGGAGGCAGGACACCAGAGGAAGGGTAGTTCCCATTTGTTGGAGTCGTCCGTAGGTCTTGTTGGATCAGAGCTGCTCCCCACCCCTAGAAGAGGGCCTGCTTGCCTGCCTGCTTCTTGCTTTTCCAGGGTGGCTTTCAAGAGGTGGTCCTGTCAAAGGATGGATTGGCTTTGTGACCCCTTAATACGCTGCATGGTACTCTGTGGTTGGATGCGATGCCACAGTGACTGGAACCCTGGAAATGTACGGGTGTGCACACTATGACCCTGAGGCTTCCCCCAGCAAGATGCTAGAGGAGGGCCAGGGTCCTCACGCCAGCCCCTCCCCTCAGGTCACCTTCCGCAACCCTGTCATTGAGAGGATCCCCCGGCTCCGACGACAGAAGAAGATCTTCTCCAAGCAGCAAGGTGAGGAGGTGAACCGGGGCAGGGCAGAGACCAGGGGTGCCGCGCGTGTCATGGAGGCTAATGTCCACCCCCTCCCTCGCCCCTCCCCAGGGAAGGCATTTCAGCGCGCTAGGCAGATGAACATCGACGTCGCCACCTGGGTACGGCTGCTCCGCAGGCTCATCCCCAACGCCACAGCCACTGGTACCTTCAGCCCAGGGGCTTCACCAGGACCTGAGGCTCGGTCCACAGGGTAAGCGGGGGGCAGGGCCCTGGGAGGCCCGCTGCCCCTGGCTGCTTTCCCGGGTGCCAGGTCTTAGATGCGCCCTCCTTCCTTGTGCCGCAGTGACATATCTGTGGAGAAGCTGAACCTTGGGACTGAAACAGACAGCTCACCCCAGAAGAGCCCTCTGGGTCCTCCTTCCAGCCCATCCAGTCTGGTGAGCACCCCACCTTGGCCCAGCTCAAGTTCCAAGCTCTCACCAGGAACTTCCTTGGTCACACAGCTCATCTCTGCCAGAGCTGGGGTCTCATTTTCTATCCCAGACAAACACATGAGCTCGGGAGCCAGGCCACTTGGGCCCCACTCCTGCTCTGTTGCCTATCTGTGTGACCCACGCCAAGCCGCTTCACCTCTTGGCGGTTAGCACACCACCCTGTAAAATGATCAAGTTTAAAACTCATGTTGATGACAGGAGTCAAGTTAGTGGTTTCCTCCAGGCAGTTTATTGACAGGAGGGTGGACTCAGGAGAGCCTGCCAGCATGATGAAAATGTTCTGAAGCTTGATCTAGGTCAGAGGGCAAGTACACTTTTTCTGGAAAGGACCATATCGTCAGTATCTTCAGCTTTGTGGGTCAGACGGGTCACAGTGATGTCTCGTCAATACCACTCTCATAGAAAGCAACAAAATGTGATATAGACACGAAGGGGTGTGGCTATGCACTGGGAAAGCCTTACTGAGTATCACATCCCTTTCAGGAATCATAAACTATTTTTCTTCTTTTGATTTTTCTCCTCAACCCTTTAAAAACATAAAAATGATTCTTGGCTTACAGACTGTACAAAATACGGAGTTTACCAACCCCTGGTATAGCTTACAGGCATCTGGGTAGACACATATGTAAGAGCTGGTCCCATTACCCACCCCACTGAATGCATTTTATACCTTATTTTCTAAAAAATGGCAGCAATAATATTATATGCTTCATGGCATTAAATGAGATCATTAAATAGATGAATTTGGCAAAAAAAAAAAAAAAAATCCAGAAGTTGAATAACACTGAATGCTGGAGAGGATGCGGGAGAACAGGCAGGCAGTCAGTGGGAGGCATGTGAATCACTACATCTTCTTGGGAGGGCAAGCTGGTTGAGATAAAAATGGGTGTTATCTTGACCTAGATGTTCCACTCCTGGACATCTGTGATGGCCGTGCACACACACGCACACAAAAATGCTTGAATGAGTATAAAATACATCTAGAAAGGTACTCACGATATCATTAACAGCAGCTGGCTCTGGGGAGAGCAGCTGGGGCAGGAAAAACTGTATTTCCTATTGTTTACCTGTTTGCACTGGTTGAGCTTTTAAAACTATCTCTATAGTGGGAATGATGGACTAGTAGGTAAATTTTCTCCAACTTAAATTTTTAATTTTGATTCTTCATTATATATTCATATGATGTAAAGAATTAGGTTGTTCCATAAGGCTGTTACCAATAAAGGCAATAGGTTAGAAGTATTAGAGCTTCAGCAACAGTCCTCCCAATGACTGTTCAGGGTTGGTTTCCTTTAGGATTGACTGGTTTGATCTCCTTGCTGTCCAAGGGACTCTCAAGAGTCTTTTCTAGCACCACAATTCAAAGGCATCAGTTATTCAGCGCTCAGCCTTCCTTATGGTCCAGCTCTCACATCTGTACATGACTCTTGGAAAACACATAGCTTTGACTTTACGGAGATGAGAGGTCAGACTGGAGATGGGTCATATCCATTGTGGTTATGGGTTATTGTACTCTGACCTCCTGTCTCTGTCACAGAGTTCTCCGATCCAGGCAACTACTACCACTCCCGAGCTGCCTTCGGAGACCCAGGAGACACCAGGCCCCACGCTGTGCAGGTGACACCCCTCCCTTGGCCACCACCCACCACCCCTGCCCACTGTCCCTTCCCCACCAGTCCTGTCTTTCTGCAGCCCTCTGAGGAAGTCACCCCTGACCCTCGAGGATTTCAAGTTCCTGGCAGTGCTGGGCCGGGGTCACTTTGGGAAGGTGAGGTATGGGGTGGGGTAAGGAGTTGGGGGGCTGGGGGTCCACACCTCAGGTCCTTAGACTGGCCACTAAGGCCACCCCTGTGACCACTGTGGTTTCAGGTGCTGCTCTCTGAATTCCGGCCCAGTGGGGAGCTGTTCGCCATCAAGGCTTTGAAGAAAGGGGACATTGTGGCCCGAGACGAGGTGGAGAGGTGGGGAGCCTGCTCATGCCCTCTGAGAACGTCAGTCTTCTCTTCTGGGAAGTGGGAGACAGAGCACCCCCTTCCTGGGAGTTCTGTGAGAATGATTCATAACAATCATTCCTACTTACTAAGCTAGTTGTCATTGAGTTGCTAAGTTGTATCTGACTCTTTTGCAACCCCGTGTAGCCCACCAGGCTCCTCTGTCCATGGGATTTCCCAGGCAAGAATACTGGAGTGGGTTGCCACTTCCTTCTCCAGGGGATCTTCCCGACCCAGGGATCGAACCCGGGTCTCCTGCATTGCAGGTAGTCTCTTGCATTGCAGGCATATTCTTTTACCGACTGAGCCACCAGTATTTAATGACTCTTAGCAAGCACCCATCATGTCCTTTACATTCAGTAACTCCTTCCTCACAACAGCTCTAAGAGGTCAACACTGTTATGGTCCCAGTTCTGATGGCACAGAGAAATTGAGCCAGTTGCCCAAGGTCACATAGCCAGTAAGCAGTAGGTCTGGGATTTGAACTTAGGGACTTGGGTTCTGAAGCCTGTGCTATTAATGGTGCCATGTACTGACTCTGCTTTGGGGTCAGGACCCTGAGCTCAAATCCTGCCTCTGCTACAGATGTGCATAGAAACCTTAGAGTGTTCACTTTACCCTCTGAACCTCAGCCTCCCCATCTATAAAAGGGGAGTAATCCTTTCTTGCAGGGTTGCTGGGTGGATTGAATGGGAGGATGCCTCTAGATCATTCTGCAGAGTGCCTTGCGCCCTGTAAATGCCCAGTAGAGGCACTGAGATAGTCCCAGTCTTCTTGACATCCCTTTATTAACCAGGAATCCAACTTAGACAGGCTTAAGCAAATAGAGGAATTTATTGCTCTGGATCAGAAAAGTCCAGGGGTGGACTACCTTCAGGCATGGCTGTATCCAGGTGCTCAGTTGACGTCTCTCACTTCTGCTTTTATCTGTGTGGGCTTTGCTTGTACTCCCCTCATAGGGTCAGAGATACCTCCTGCTTTAGCACTTTAGGGCTCATCTGCCAGCTTTGGCTCTTCTCCCTTATTCATTCCAGCAGAAATCTTGAGTTTGAACCCATTGGCTTGGCTTGCCCATTCATGAACCAATTCCTGGCCTGGGAGATGGGGTGCTCTGAAGGGAAGTAACAGTTCCCCTGGTGGTTTCCCAAAAGGAAGTTAGGGGACTGTTACTAGGACAATGGATGGATTCTGGGTGCCTCTTGAGCAGGTTCAGACGCATTAAGCAACTTGCCCAAGTGTGCACAGCCATTCAAGGCCCTTGAGCAAACATCTGATGATTGAAGACTAGGGAATGACGGGAGTCAGGGGTAGTGAGCTGCTGTGTTCTCTGACCCCCATCCCCCTCCCTCCTGCCCTGCCCAGCCTGATGTGTGAGAAGCGGATCTTGGCAGCTGTGACCAATGCGGGACACCCCTTTCTGGTGAACCTGTTTGGCTGTTTCCAGACACCAGAGCATGTATGCTTCGTGATGGAGTACTCAGCTGGTGGGGACCTGATGCTGCACATCCACAGTGATGTGTTCTCGGAGCCCCGTGCTGTGTGAGCCTGGCACCCTGCCTCCCCACACCTCCTGGAGTTACGGGGGACTGCGGGGGGCTTTTGACGATGTGGGAGCCTTCTGTGACCCTCCTACCTTGCCTGGAGACCCGGCTCCCTCATACCAGCCTCTCTCTGCAGCTTTTATTCGGCCTGTGTGGTGCTGGGGCTGCAGTTTCTCCACGAACACAAGATTGTCTACAGGTGTGTGTGCGTGTGCAGGTTCACGCCTGTGGGCTCGTGCATACATGCACATACCCGCTTTGCCCACTGGGGGGCCCTCAGGCTTCAGGCAGAACCCACTTCCCCACTCATCCCTCTTTACATTCTTCCACCCCCTCTCACAGGGACCTGAAGTTGGACAATTTGCTTCTGGACACTGAGGGCTATGTCAAGATTGCAGACTTTGGCCTCTGCAAGGAGGGTGAGGGGCGGGGTTTGGATCTGCGGGGCTGACTTCTGGGGTTCAGACAGAGTGGGGAGGTAATGGAGCCCCCCAGCCCCACCTGGCTTACCTTACTGGGTTCCTAGGGCTGGCTGTCTAGACCACCCCATGCTGGGCTGGGCTAGAGCTGTGACCTCCCCCATAACCTCATGTGGCCTTGCCACCCCCCCAGGGATGGGCTATGGAGACCGGACCAGCACTTTCTGTGGGACCCCAGAGTTCCTGGCACCTGAGGTGCTGACGGACACGTCGTACACTCGTGCGGTGGACTGGTGGGGACTGGGCGTGTTGCTCTATGAAATGCTGGTTGGTGAGGTGAGATCCCATGCGCTCCACCCTGCCTGTCCCTGGTAACCTGCGTGTGTGCTGGTGAGGTGGGAGGGTTGTTTAATCACTAAGTCATGCCCAACTCTGTGACACTGTGGACTGTACCCTGCCAAGCTCCTCTGCCCATGGGATTTTCCAGGCAAGAACACCGGAGTGGGTTGCCATTTCCTTCTCCAGGGAATCTTCTGACCTAGAGATCAAAAACTTGCATCTCCTGCATTGGCAGGCGGGTTCTTTGCTGCTGATCCAGCAGGGGGGCCAGTAGGAGGAGGGTGTCAGATTCACCCTCCACTATGGGCTAGCTGATTGAGGACAAGTAGCTCTGCCTCCTTGGCCTCAGTTTCTGCATCCGTAAATTGGGGTCCTTCCCCTCTCAAGTGAGCCATGTCAAAGTACAGCTGGACCCCTGGGTGAATGGAACCAGGTGTGGTATGGTCAGAGGGGCCTAATTCATCCAAGCTCTCCTTGTCCCAGTCCCCATTCCCAGGGGATGATGAGGAGGAGGTATTTGACAGCATCGTCAACGATGAGGTTCGCTACCCCCGCTTCCTGTCAGCTGAAGCCATTGGCATCATGCGCAGGGTAAGGACCCCCGCCCAACTTGGGGTGAGCCAGGGGAAGTGACCCTGGGGCTGGGAAGGGAAACACTGACATGGAACTCCCTCCACCCAGCTCCTGCGGAGGAATCCAGAGCGGAGGTTGGGATCCAGCGAGAGGGATGCTGAGGATGTGAAAAAACAGCCTTTCTTCAGGGTGAAGTCTCCCACCCCCAGGACCCATTCCCCCATGCCCAAGACCTAGTGGCTTCACTTCCAGCCTTGTTACCTCCCCTCAACACCCACCTGCCTTTGCTTCCTCCCATTTACCTCCACTGACCTTCCTACACCCACCCAAGTTAACTGCAGGCTGGCCTGTTGGGAGCACTGCTGTGTAGGAGCCCAGCTGCCGGCCCTCCCCATTCACTCATGCTGTAACCCTTCCTGAGCTCCCAGCATGCCCCCACGCTCCCACCTCTGTCGTGTGACTCTATGTTGATTCTCAAAGACCCAGACTTAGGTCGCAAGGAGCAGACCCTCCTGTGGTCTGCCCCGAGCCTCCCCTGGTGACCTTTCCCCCTCCTCGCCCCGCAGACCCTGGGCTGGGATGCCCTGCTGGCCCGGCGCCTGCCGCCGCCTTTCGTACCCACGCTGGCCGGCCGCACTGATGTCAGCAACTTTGACGAGGAATTCACAGGGGAGGCCCCCACGCTGAGCCCACCCCGCGACGCACGGCCCCTCACAGCCACCGAACAGGCGGCCTTCCGGGACTTCGACTTTGTGGCTGGGAGCTGCTAGCCCCCTCCCCCACCCCTGCCCGCACCGAGCTGTTAGTAGTTTTTAAAAAGGCCTTTGGGGTTTGCCCCATCCATGCATCCTGTTTTTTTTTTTGTGCACAGTGATGATGGGGGCGGGGAGGAATGCTTGGCGGTGGGAAGAGTTGGGAAGGGAAGCAATGGGTGGCTGGCGGTGTAGGGAGTGATGGGGAGATGCACTGGTGGGGGGTCATATGAAGAGGGGTCAAGGGATGGTGGAGATTCAGGCCTGTAACTGGTGGAGAGCCTAGGTGGGCTGCGATGGGAGAAGCTTCAGAGTTGTGTAGAGAGTCCCGTGATGGGGCGTGGCTTGTGGCTAGGGACTTGGGGTTGTGTTGGGGGACCTCAGGGCTACGATGAGCGAATGGTTGTGGGAGTCATTCCTGATGGCGACAGGGGCGACTAGCGTCCCCAGACCCTCTTGCTCTGCTCCCAGCGGAGCTCCCCCCAGGACTGCGACCATGGCGTTTCGCGCATGCTCCCGCGACTCCCGCTCTGCATCTCTATGCCCCCGCGTGGCAAGTTCAAGAACTGCACACCCCGGAGACGTACACAGCGCCTCTGCCGCCTCCGCGCGGCCACCAGGGTGCTGCAGCCCAGACAGGACCCACCGCCCTGGGCTTGTCGGCAAAAAGATTTCATTCCCCGAAGTCTTTGCCCTGCGGACCTGAGACCGGTCCCGGATGGTCTGGCTTAGACGCCGGGTGTGCCTAAAAAGAACTGAGGCCACTGTGCCGAGAACTGCGCAGCGAGCTGGCCTCCCAAGTGCTCTTGTTTAGGCCTAGCCCTCCATGGCTGCCCTTGGCGCCTGCCCTTGAAGGCAGCAGGCGAAGCAGTTGGCGAAGCACTGCTTGGCGCAGCAAGATGTACACCCAGGGGTCCAGAATCTGGTTCCACGAGGCGAGGCGCACGGCCAAAAACAGCGGCCGCTGCAGGGAGCTGGAGCCCCAGCCTGCGACAGCCAGCACCACCACCACCTGCGGGAAAAGGTGGTGTGAGCGGTGGGGCGGTGTAAGAAAAGGGGTCTGGGGAAGGGTAGGGTTGGGATGGGTGGGAGTGTGCCTGGGAAGTAAGGGGGCTGTGAGGAGGGACGCAATGTAAAAGTAAGTGGGAGTCGAATTGGGAAGGAGCTGTGGAGAGCGGGGGTGGGGGCAAGCAGGGCCTTACAGAGCATGGCAGAAGCAAAGGCCTTCATTGGGTGTGCGCTCAGGCGAGAAAGAAGTCCCAGATACCCCAAAGGACAGAGGATGGAAGAAAAGGCTTCCCTGGTGCCTCAGTGGTAAAGAATCTGCTTGCCAATGCAGGAGACACGGGTTCAATCCCTGGTCTGGAAAGATTTCCCACATGCCAGCTGGGAGGCTAAGCCAGAGCACCACAACCCCTGAGCCTGTGCTCTGGAGCCTGGAAGCTGCAACTGTTGAGCCCACATGCCTCTTCTACTGAAGCCCATGCATCCTAGAGCCCGCACCAGGCAATAAGACACTGGGCAAAAGAGAAGCCCGCGCACCACGAGAGAAAAAGCCCGAGAAGCAGCTAACAGCCAGCACGGCCAAAAATAAAATAGGGGAAAAAAAGGAAAGAGGTGGTGATGCTAGAAGGGAGCTAGGGAATGAAGGCACTTAGGAGGGTGGGGTTGGAAGGGGAGGCTTGCCTGGATCTGGTGACCTATACAGACCCCAGGAAGGAGAAAGACAAGGGGCCTGGAAAGAGTGGGACGTCAGAGGGAGAGAGCAAAGGGTGGACTCTGGCAGGTGGGGGCAAAAGGGCAGAGCCCTGGCTGGGTCAGGGAGAAAGGACACAGAATGGAAAAGGGTGGGAGGGGTCACGGAGGGCGTGGGAAGGAGCAGGGTTGGAGTGGACCTGTGCGCCCCTCACCAGCAAGGGACTCCAGCAGATACACGACACCACCATGATGCCTACGAGCTGGCCGACCATTTCCACGTCGTGGGCGCGGGCTTTGCGTGAGGAGCCACGGCTCGGAGAGCCGCCCGGGGCGGCGGAGGCCGAAGCGACGGACGAGGCGGACGAAGCGGAGGCCGAGCGGGGTCCACGCCCTCCCCAGTGACGGCGGCTGTCGGGGCCTCCTCCGGCTGGGAAGTGTCGTCGAGAGCGGCGGCGCCGCCAACGGGCGCGCAGCAGGGCCAGGCCGCTGAGCGTGTTGCACAGGAGCGCGGCGAGCAACGAAGCCAAGCCAAGGCCGGCGAAGAGGCCGGCGAGCAGCGCCTGGCGCCAGCCTCCCGCCGGGCCCAGTCCGATGAAGCACCACGTGCCGGGGTACTGCAGCTCATAGCGGCCTACGCGCGCCAGCGGCAGCAGCGCCACGGCCAAGGCCACGGCGGCCAGCGCTGCCAGAGCCAGCCGCGCACGGGCCACCGAAACGCGGGCTGCGTGCAACAGCGGCCGCGTGACGCCCACGCAGCGCTCCACGGCCATGCCGCAGCCCAGCAGCAGCGGGCACAGGCCGAAGAAGACCATGCAGCCGCCCAGGAAGTGGCAGGCGCCGCCGGCAGGCGCGCGCCCCGCCGCGTACAGGCGCAGCACCAGCGCACCCGGGATCACGTGGCCCGCCAGGTCGGTGGCCAGCAGGCTGGCGACGAACAGCAGGAAGGTGGCTGCTGAGCGGCGGCGCCGCAGACGGCCCGCGGCCTGCGCCAGAAGCCCCAGCGCCAGCACGTTGGACACGGCGCCCAGCGTCATGGAGAAGATGGGCAGCGCGGGCGATGCGCCCGCCAGGCCCAACGGTGGTCCGGCGGACGTGTTGGGGGCCCCGGGTGCCGTGCACGTGGTCGCCTCGCCCGCCAGGCTCAGGTTGAGGGGCCCGCAAGGGCTCATGTCAGGTGCTGGGGGTGGGGCTGGGAAGAGGAGAGGAGAAGGTGAAGTCCTGCCGTTGGCCTGGACCAGCTGGTTTTCCCCTCCCAGATCATCCCGACCCATTTGACTTTATAAGAGTTCTCTTAGGGACCCTGTACCCATGGCAACTCTAAATGACTCTGGCTGCCCCACGCCTGATCCAGTTCTCCTCCGCTGCCCCGAATCGGCCGATCTCTCGCTCCCGGCCCCAGTCGGCCCCCACTGCACCCCTTCTCTGATCATCAGGGCTCACCTGGCTTCAATCCACCTGTCTCCAACCCCACTTCTGAGCCTTACCCACACACCTGACACCCACCTTCCATTCTGACACCACCACAAATTCCTGGGACCCCAGCCCTCTCTGGTAACCATTAACCCATTTCTGAACCCAGGGCCCCACCTGACCTCACTGCCCCATCTCTGACCATCACCCTTTACTCTGGCCCCACCCTACATGCTCACAGCCCACCTCTCCCACCATGGGCACATCACTTCCCCCCACACTTCCCCCCGGGCCAATTCCCTGTCCCTTCAGCCCCCATCTTTGTCCCCATCGCTCCATCTCTGTCCTCAAGGCCCCATCTCTGTGCCCACAGACCTGCCCCTTCGGCACCTCTGGCCTGTCCTCAGAGCCCCAGCCCTGCGCCCCACACTCCCACCTCTGAGCTCCCCTGCTGTCTCCCACCCAGGCCCTACCTCTGACCACTGCTGCCACCCCTTGGCTGCCCAGTTTCCTCCTGCTGGCTCCCCACCCCCTGCCCCAGAGGCCTCAAGGCTGACCCATCACCATCCCTTCCTTGATACCCCCTGGTGAG
Organism: Bos taurus; assembly: GCF_002263795.3. NCBI lineage: Eukaryota > Metazoa > Chordata > Mammalia > Artiodactyla > Bovidae > Bos > Bos taurus. The sequence goes on along the minus strand of NC_037334.1, from coordinate 11,301,236 downwards.
GGCTGAGAGGGCAGAACTGCTAGGTCTTCTGGAAAGAGAGGCCGGACAGAGGATAAGATCAACTGGGACAGACAGATGGGCTGAGAGTCAAAGAACACAGGAAGCACAGGCTGGGGGTACCCCATCCTTCCATGCCTGCCTCCCCCACTAACAGTCCTCAGGCCCAAGCCTTCTTACCCAGTGCTGCCTCGGACGCAGGGTCCCCATCGCCTGCCGTTTGGCCCCTGCTGCCCCGCTGCTCTGCTGCCCAGCTGCACCCCAGCCTGCTGCGCCCGAGCTCTCCGGCAGGCCGCTCCCTCCCCCCTCCCTCCCTCCTGGGGCGGCTCCTCCGCTCCCTGCCTCCTCCCGCTACCCACTCCAGCCTCCAGGGGCCGTTCCACTCGGTGTATGCCTTCAGGGGACCTGGGTTGGCAGGGACCACCACCCCCCCGCACTCCTGGCAATGGTCAGGGACCACTCCCAGACCTTAGCTCCCCTCCTGAGGAAGTGGGGGCCTCCAGGAAGTTGGCCTGTCCTCCCTGCCCTGTGACCCTCTTCCCCTGGTGGGACGGGAGCAGCCCCCTTCCCCGCCCCCCAGGCGTGGGCCTCTTGCCTGCCTCATTAATAAAGCGGATAAAATCTAAACACTGGAAAATGTGAGTGTCGCCCAGGGCAGGCGGGAGCGGCTTAGAGGGGCTGCCGCTACCCCCAGCAGGGCTGTGAGGTGGGAGAGCGAGCCCTGAGTGGGGCCAGTGGCAGCCCCTTGCCCTGCCAGAGCCTTCCTGGATGCTGGGTGGGTGGTGGTGGGCAGAGCCTTGGGTGGACCAGTTTGGATCAGGTCCAGCCAGCCTAGGAGATCCGCCCATTATTTACACAGGGGCTTAAAGCCCAGGCGTGCAGCCAGTCATCCCCCAGGAAGGGAGAGGGAGGAGGAGGCCAAAGCGGGGCAGGGGGACCAGGAGGTGTGGTGACTGGTAGGCGGTCTCCTAGATCCTGCTCTAGGACGTGGTCCCAAGTCACACACAGCCACACCTGTGGGCACACAGCTGCATCCTCACCTCCTGCCCCAAGAATTAGAATCACATCCTGCAGGGGCATGTGTGTGCATGCATGCGCGCGCGCACACACAATGGTCTCACACTCAAACGTACACAATTGTATCCCTTAACATTCCAAGACCCCGCCACCATCATGGCCTGTTTCCAGCCCAGCAGCAGCCACATTCCTCAGACCCTTGGCGTCAGCCTCTGTCACCCTGAGACAGTGTCACCCCCAACACCAGATACACCCATAGTTACAGACTCCCAACAGCCTGAAATACAGGCCCCTGAGAAAGGGACCATTACACCCCTTGTTCCTGAGTCACTAAGTTGTGTCTGACTCTTTTGCAACCCTATGGACTGTAGCCCTCCAGGCTCCTCTGTCCATGGGATTTCCCAGGCAAGAATACTAGAGTGGGTTGCCATTTCTTTCTCCATGGCATCTTCTGGACCCAGGGATCAAACCCCCGACTCCTATATTGGAGGTGGTTTCTTTACTGAGCCACCTGGGAAGTCCAAGTCTGACCCAGCACCTTGAGCAGTGCTCACAACCGCTAACACTGACAGAGCCCCTCAGCCACACCCCAAATCATCCAGAGATGCCCCCTAACAGTCCAAGACAGGCCCCACAGGTTACACACTGTATATGCCTGAGACATAAGGATGGTAACCGCCTAGATACTCCGAGATCTAGCCGGTCACACCCCTAGTAACAGCAACACCCAGAGAAGCCTGCTTACGGCACTGGACACCCCAAGATGCAGTCACAAAGCCACACTCCACACACAAGCCCTGCCAGTTACAAACACCCTGGAACGTAAAGACAGCTGTCACACCCTATTCCCTCAACACAGTACAAACCACCACCACCGAGAGACAGTCCTACCCCTCTCAACACCCAGACTCAGAGCCTCACCCTTTCACAACCTGAGCAATTAACACAGACATGCAAAGTGCGCACAGGTGCCCGGGGAATCCTGGAGTAACCTCTGTCCCCGTGCCCCCCTCCCAGGACCCATTGCCTGCATGTTGGAAGTGGGGAGCAGGCAGGCTCACACCTTGCCTCTCAGCTCGCCTCCAGACATTCCTGTGGGGACCTCTGGCTGGGTTCCCTTTGCTTCAATCCTTGCTCTTCCCTCCAGGTCTGGTGAGGGTCCCACCCACCCCTGCCCTGGTCCCCCCTCAATCCTCAAGGATGAAGTGGGTTGTCAAAACAAGCACTCCAGGTTTATTACATCCAGCACAGAAGTATGGTGTGCCCTGGACGCTGGCAGACCCCACACATCCAGTCAGCCTAGGCGGAGCAGGGGGCGTGGGGTGAGTGAGGGTGCATCGTGACTGCTACCCCCCAACGCCGAGCCTTGGGGTGGGCTCCTCCCCATCAGCACTGACTGGGGCAGGCTGAGACCCCATCTGAAGCCCACCTCATCTTTCTTTCTCCATACCTTCTGGCCCACACAGCAAAGAATCTGCCTGCAATGCAGAAGACTGGGGTTCGATCCCTGGGTCGGCAACCCACTCCAGTATTCCTGCCCGGGGAATTCCATGGACAGAGGAGTCTGGCGGGCTATACAGTCCACGGGGTCACAATGAGTCGGACAGGACTGAGCGAGTAACACTTTCACTTTCTGGCCTGGGGGCTCTCCAGGCCACTGGGTCGGAACAGACAAGGGCCCACTGCCTCTTGCCCACTGTTTACATCAGGCCAGAGGGTGGCGGGAAGCTTTGTTCAAAAGGGAGCAAGATTTGCACCCTGAGTAGGAGAAGAAGCTCCGGCCTTGCCTGGAAGCCTGGTGGCTTGCAGCCAAGAGCCTCATCAGGCGGAACGGGTGGGAGGGGGTGGGTGGCTGGGGCCAGCTCTTAATTCAATTTGGAGCCCGAAGAAGATGGATTTCAGCTGCTACATTCTTTCCCAGCCCCGACCCACCCTCCTCTCCCACCCCGAAGCCACCACACAGATCCAACAGCAGATAGATTCTTTATGTTCCAGACAGCAAATTCAGGTACAAAAGCCCACCACCATCATCCCTCCCTCCTGCCCCTTCAGTCTGGGGCTGAGCTGAGGGAGACATGAGGTGGGCTGGGGAGGGAGGGAGTTTGGGGGGGTTTCACAGCAGACTAGTGTTTCAAATGCGGAGGTAACAGACTCCACAGTGAGGGGGCTCCTCTGGGGAGATGGGGGTGGGGGGTGGGGAGTGGAAGAGGAGGGTATTATTGCATTTGCTGAGGGGAGACACACCCCCTCCTGCATTCCCTGCATCAGGAAACTAGGGAGGTCATGACCCCCAAACAGAACCCGAGGCCCCAGGGAGATAGGAGGGACCAGTTTGGCAGCTGAGGCGGAAAGTATTGGGGGCGGGGAGGTGGGGGTGGCCACCCAATCTGGCTGGTCCCTCTCCGCCGCTGTGCCTGACCCTGGCTGAGGTAGGTGGGGAGAAGGGCGGGGGCAGAGGGCTGGGCGCCCCAGCCAGGCTGGGAACTGACGAGGGGGTGGTACCGATTGGAGGAGAGGCAGAGGCCCGGCCCCACCTCCGCTCCGCATCATCTCCGGGCTACTGAGCTGGGCCCGAGCCAGACGCTGGGGTCCAGGCTATGGTGTCTCCGCCCCAGAGGCTCCCACCGGGCCTGGCCCACTGGCCCAAGTCATCTTGAGGTCCAGCGGAAGGCCTAGTAGCGGCCAACCTTGGCGTCCCCGATGGCCCCCCAGACGTCAAAGACAAACTCATCCGGGAAGGCGAAGTCACCCAGCCGTTCATCCAGGGCCTCAGCCAGCTCATCCGGGTTCCTTTTGTCCTTTCCAAGCTCCACCATGGTGGCCGCTGGAGGGGGAAGGACGGGGGAGCAGAATGGAGGCACAGATGACAGAGGGGCTCAGGGCAGACTCGGCCCCACAGGACCTACAAGCCCCTTTCTCCCACACTCCCACCCATCCCCAGACCCTGATGACCCCCTCCTCACTTACCCAACTCTGTGTCCCTGATGCCCATGTAACTCTCCAACAGGTCATCCACCTTCTCAATGGCCTTCTCCTCAAAGGCTGAAGGCTGGGGGTGGGAAGAGGGACGATGACATTATGATAATGTGAATATACCTGTAATTATACTGAGCGCTGGGCGCAGTTTTTTTTTTTAATACCACTTTTGGTATAGAAACCCATGGTTCTTCCTCATGACAAACCCAAAAGTGGCAGTATAATTAGCCCCATTTCACAGATTAGGAAACTGAGGTCCACTTGCTCAAGAAAGGTCCCAGAGCTGGGAGGTGGCAGAGGTGGACGGACATCCAGTGCCCAGAGGCCCTCAGCTAAGAGTGATGCTGCCACCTATTTCACAGGAAAGTGGTGGTTGCGGGGGGGAGTGGGGAGGGACTCAGGCTCAGCTCGAACACTCACCAGATCCTCTACTGTGGCTGGACCCCGGGATCGGAGCCGGAGGGTCCCTCGGCCGGTGCCCAGCTGGGGACCGGAGCCAGGGCGGCCACCCCCTGAACGCACACTGATCATGTCTGTGGGAGATAGGGGGAAGGGGTGAGGACTGGAGGAGCCCAGTTCCAGCATGTTCTGGGCAGAAACCCAGACATCCCGGCCTCAGACCGCCCTCCACCTTCTCCAAGCTTCTGTAGGCTTTGGGGGCACTGGGGACTGAGGTGACCCCAGGAGGCAGGTCTCCTGACTCTGGCTTGGCCGGGGTGTAGGAGGCACAGCTAGGAGCTAGGAATGGAAAAGGGCTGGGAGGCTGGAGGGGACCACTCCTGTCCCCGGGGCCGGAGGGACGGGAAGGGAATGGGTCCTGCGTCTCTAGCTACTTTCCCCAAGGCCAAGGGGGTTTAGCTGCTGGGCAGCAGACCAACCCCATCTGCCTGGGGAAGTGTTTTAGAGTCCCCCACCCCCACGCCAGGGACCTTGAGCCCATTCCTGAGAGTTAATGAAGCTGGACAGAAAAGTAGAGGGGCAGGCATAGGGCAGCCAAGCCTGGCTTCTTGGGGCTAAGGGGTTGGCCAGGTTGGGGGCGCTTGGCTAGGCTAATGGCTCCTGGAAGCTGGGTGTGGGGGCAACTTCCTCCTTGCCTCCATCCTCCTCCTGAGCTGGGCAGAAAGCCAACACCCTCTCCCTGTCTCCCCGCAGAAAGGGTGGGGCTGCCCCACCCCCTTTCTCACGGTTACCACCAGCTGGGCTTTGGGCACCACCTGCTGGTGGCCTTTGGTACTGCATGCGGGAGCAGGCGTGGGGTGGTGGGTGGCGGCTGGCAAGGGGGTAGGCAGCAGCCCCTCACCAAAGGCTTTTCGAGGCTCTGTGAGCTTCAATGTGAAGGTGCGGCCTCGGGGTAGCTCCTTGAGCAGCCGGGCCACCTCGTAGTGCCGGCAGCCCAGCAGGCTCTGTCCGTTGATGGCCTCGATCATGTCACCCACACTGATGAGCTGGATGTGGTCGATCACGCTGCCCTCCTTAATGCGCTGTGGGGAAGGGAGCTGTCAGCCCCTGTGGCGCCACCCTTGGGTCCTACCATCATAGGCTAGGCCTTACCCTCCAGACTCTGGGTGCCCCACCCCCAGGTACCTTGATGAAGGCATAGCCAGCCCCATTGTCTGTGATGGTGAGCCCCAAGGCCTCCTCCGACTTGAACACCTCCACTTCCTTGCGCTGCCCCTTGACGTGGGCAAAGATGAAGTCCTCCAGCCCGATCTGACCCCCCAGGAGCTTGTCCATGTCCACTTTGTGGGTGTTGAGGGTGCAGAACATCACCTGCAGGAGTGGGAAACGTTAAACCCTCACCTTTCTCCCATGCCCTTTGCCAACTGCTACCTGAGGGGGAAGGAAGGGGTGCTGAGAAGGGCTTGGAGGTATCCCCCCAGTGCCTGACCACCCCGAGCTCAGTGAAGGTCCCCACTAGGATGTCAGCTCTGCTAGGGCTGGGTTTCTGTCCTAGAAAAAACTCCCTACTGGTTCCAGGGCATAGAGCCTGGCATGCAGTGGGTGATCAGAAAATGCTTTTGGAATGAATGAAGGGGCACAGATACCCATCCTGCCTACTGAGACCCCTGCATCTACTTCCTGCAAGATCTCACTGTCACCTTCCTTGCTTCCTCCATTCCTTTGGCCCCTGAAATCCTTAGGGTCGGACCTCCCGAAGAATCACAGCAGGGTGATCTTGCATCTGACCTCCAGCTCCCACAATCCGCTGAGCTACAAACCCCTCAATGTAAGATGGGAATGTAGCATCCACCCCTGGCTGTCCATTCCCACAATCCACTGGGGCTGAGGCCTCCCAGTGCTGACAGGAACTCAGCACCCAGTTCTGGTCTCCAGTTACCCACAATACATTGGGCTGCAGGTCTCCTAATGCATGCCTGACTGGAACTCAGTATCCAGCTGTGGCTACCAGCCCCCATAATCCACTGGGGCACAGGCCTCCCAATGCCTGATGAACCTCAGCATCCAGCCCTGCCTCCAGTTCCCCATAATTCACTGGGGTAAAGCCTCAGTATTTGCAGCTTCAGCACCTAAGCCACAGCTCACAAACAGGATGCACATTCCGGCCTCTCTCTAGCTCACCATCAGGGAACCCCAGTGCCCAGCTCCCCAGTAGGTACCTCAGCAGCTGGCAGCCGGAAGGCTTCAGCAATCTTGCCATACAACTCCTTGACGTTGGTGAATCCCTCGATGCGGCCAGTGGGACTGCCATGGGCCAGCTGGGTGTGGAAAACGAGGCGGGGCCGCAGGGCGGGGGGAGGGGGGGGCAAGCCCATTTGGGGGCCCCCTGCCCCACCTCCGCCCAGGGGCCCCGGCTCCCCCACGCCCAGCCCACCACGGCCTGGCTCAGCCTCCTCATTTTCCACCAGAGGTGGCGCCTTTTTCCGCCGCCCCAGTCCTAGTGGCATGAGCAGTGAGAGGAGGGGGCGCGCCCAGGAAATCTGCAGGACAGGAAAAGGTGTTCAGGGCCTGCGTTGAAGCCTCACGCCGCCTTGCCCCTACAGGCCCAATGAAATTAATCAGAGAACAGGCTGGCCTCAGTTCAAAATCGGGTGCCAGCTCAGAGCCAGGCAATCACCCAGCCAGATGACTGGCCAAAGGGAACCTGGGAAAAATGCCTCATATAAGTGATTCAAACTACCACGAGGGCATGACACTCTAAGTCCCTCATGTGTGCCTATTCACACTCTTTTCCCTCCTAATAAACACTTTGTTTCACTTAAAAAAAAAAAACACAAAAAACCTGGTCCTAGCACTTACACAACTGCACAGAAATAATATCAGCTAATATCTACCATAACTGCTAACTGCTCTGTGATCTTACTTTATCCCTACATCAATCATGGGGACCATATTATTGTCCTGATGTGATTACATGATGTACCATAATATGTGATTATGCCCATTTAATAGATGAGAAAATGGAGGCTCACGGCCTACGTTTCTCTATTTTTCTATTGGTTGCAATCATTAGTGCTGTGCACAAAAAAATTTCTGACTCTTCCCTTTCCAAGCATGTAAGCAGATGGCATTCCTGGCCTCTTTATGACTGGGTAAGCATACGACCAGTTCTGGACAATGAGTTGTGAGAGGAAGTGACACGTGACATTTCTGGGCTGAAGCATTTAATTACTGGAGCAAGAACCTCCACAGATCTAATTTTCCCGGTAGGGTGACCAGCCACATTTGATGTGGTGGCAGCCCCACCAGGCCAGGCTCTGAGTGACTACAATGAATGAAACCCCCCTGCTAAGCTGCACTGGACATGTAGCAGGAACAAAAAATAAACCATTGTAGATTATGACTGCTAAGATTCTGGGGGATGCTTGTTACTGCAGCAAAACTTATCCTGACTGATACACGTTTTTTCTTTCCTCTCCCTCCACTCTATTTTTCTATCTCTCTCTTCCTCCCTCCCTCCCTTCAAACAAATATGTTTTGGGCACTAACTATATTCCATGCACCACTGTAGATATTGCCTTCAATAAGATAAGCAAGGTCCCACATTTCCTGACCCAGAGTAAATAAGGAGCCTGTGATGAAGGGTTAATGGATGAAGAAAACAATCTTATATGGGTAAATTCTAAAAGTTTACAAATACACACACATATGTATGTGTGTGTGTGTGTGTATACACCATGGGTGTATGTGTTTAAGTGGATACATGCATGTGTGTGTGTGTGTGTGTGTGTATGTTTTTAAAAGCTTTAGTTAGGGAATTCCCTGGCAGTCCAGTGGTTAAGACCCAGCATGGGTTCAATCCCTGGTTGGGTAACTAAGATCCCACAAGCATGTGGTGCAGTCAAAAAAAAAATGCTTTATTTAATAATTCAAAGCTGTAATTAATAATTTCATAAAAGTTTGCTAAACAGTATACCTGTGAAGGTAAGAGAAAATCTCTGTGAATGACTCAAGCACATTACTGAACCACTGAGCAAAATGTATGCTGCAAATATTAAAATAACTTCAATTCTTTAAAAAAAAAAAAAAGACAAGCAGTAAGGTCCCTGACTAGGGCCATCATGAGCAGTTACACAGGTTGTTCACTGTGCCAAAGCACCAGACCCGGGGTTGCATTTTTCGAATTCACTCCTAGTTGCTGCAGAGGTGAGCTAGCTGGGGCTCCGTCCATGCTGTCCAGAAGCATACAGTTCAGAGAAGCTGTACAGTGAGCAAGCAAATGTGTAAATATTCAATATAATTTCTAAGAGTGCTATAAAGACAATAAAACAAGTTTTACAGACAAGGTCACAGAGGACCTGCCTCTCTGGGCAGGCGAAGCTGAGACTTGAAAGACAGCAGGAAATATCCATAGGAGGATATGAGGCAAGAACATCAGGCAGTGAGAACAGCTAGCGCAAAGGCCCTGAGGTGGGGATTTCCTTGACATGTTTGAGGATCAGCAAGGAGGCCTGTGTGGTTGGATCCCCAAGTAAGAGGGACAGTGGGAAAAGGTGAGGGCAGAGATGTAAAAAGAAAAGACATTACTTTGCTGACAAAGGTCCGTCTAGTCAAAGCTATGGTTTTTCCAGTAGTCATGTACGGATGTGAGAGTTGGATCATAAAGAAAGCTGAGCACCAAAAAACTGATGCTTTTGAACTGTGGTGTTGGTGAAGACTCTTGAGAGTCCGTTGGACTGCAAGGAGATCAAACCGGTCAATCCTAAAGGGAATCAGTCCTGAATATTCACTGGAAGGACTGATGCTTAAGCTGAAACTCCAATACTTTGGCCACCTGATGCAAAGAAATGACTCACTGGAAAAGACCCTGTTGCTGGGAAAGACTGAAGGCAGGGGAAGAAGGGGACGACAGAGGATGAGATGGTTAGATGGCATCACTGACTCGATGGACATGCGTTTCAGTAAGCTCTGGGAGCTGGTGATGGACAGGGAAGCCTGGCATGCTGCAGTCCATGGGGTTGCAAAGAGTCAGATACAACTGAGCGACTGAACTGAACTGAACTGAGAGAGGTAACAGGCAGACTGTGCAGGACCCTGTTGGCCAGAGGCTGAACTTGGGCTTTTTATCTGAGTGAAATGGCAGTCATGGGAGATTCTGAGCAGATTCACAATTAAGCGAGCGACCAGTGTGGCTAGAGTGGAGTGAGCAATGGAAGAACACGAAGAGGGCAGGTAAAAGAGGTGATGAAGAGGGACTTCCCTGGTGGTCCAGTGGCTAAGACTTCACGCTCCCAATGCAGGGGGCCCAGGTTCGATCCCCAGTCAGGCAAATAGATCCCACAGGCTGCAACTAAGAGTTTGCATGCCCAACTAAGACCTGGTGCAGCCAAATGAATAAATATTAAAAAAGAAAAAAAAAAAAGAAGAAGCAATGGAGGTCAACTGTATAGGCCTTTATAGACAAGCAAAGAGTTCATGTTTAAGTCCAAAGTCACAGAAACTGGCCCCAACCCTCAGGTCTGACTCCCAAGCCCAAGTTCATCACAGTGATGCTGTCCCCTAGATGATTCAGTCTCCCTGGGCCTCAGATGCCTCACCTGTAAATGGGGACATTCCATCCACCTGGCCAGGTTGTGGTAAGGATCAGATTATGCCAAATTATATTTTTCTATGTAAGGGGGACTTCTTGCTCCCTCCTTTCAGATCACCTCTTCTCTAGGGCTTTCCTGGATTCAGTAGAGCCCCTGAGCTGTACCCATTTTCATTCATCCATCTGTTCTCCAACACCTCCTCTAACATCACCTGGTCCAGTCCTATCAACACTCACCTAGAGCTTCTCAGGTGGCTCAGTGGTAAAGAAGTCCCCTGCCAATGCAGGATACATGGGTTTGATCCCTGGGCTCAGAAGATCCCACATGCCATGGAGCAACTCAGCCCATGCGTCACAACTACCGAAGCCCAAATGTCCTAGAGCCCATGCTCCACAACAGAAAACATTGCGATGAGAAGCCTGTACACTACAACTAGAGAAGGCCCCAGTGCAGCAACGAAGACCCAGAGCAACCATAAATAAATAAATCTTAAAAGCAAAAACAACTCACCTAGACCACTGCAGCTGCCTTCTCTGAGTCTCCCAGCTTCTGCCCTTGCCCTCAATGGTCTCTCAAGACAGCAGCCAGAGTGATCCTGTAAAACATAAGTCAGGTCACATTTGTCCTCGCTCCAACCCCTCCCAGGGCTTCTACCTCACTTGGAATAAAAGTCAATGTCCTCCCCTTGGCCTATGGGCCCCAAATGACCAGCCCACATCAGCCATATGCCCTCACTCCCTGCCTCTGTCCCCCCTTGCTCATTCCCTGCAGACACAAGGGCCTCCTCCCTGGTCTTTCAACACACTGGATGAAGTTCAACCTCAGGGCCTTTGCACTGGCTGTGCCCTCTGGTAGCCACCCAACTCACTCTCTTACCTCTTTCAGGTGGAAGCCATACTTCATTCATTTAGCTTGTTCATTGTCTGTTTTCCAAAAAGGGCAGGGAACTTTGCCTGTCTTACTCATTCCTCTATTAGCTCAGAGAACACAGGGCCTGGCACAGGGCAGCTGCTTACTAAATACTTGGGGAATTAATCAGTGGATGGATTAATGAATCTAATAGTCACCAGCCCACCGGTCTCTATGCCCAGTTCTGGGGAGACAAAAAAGCACAGGCCGTAGCATCTGCCCTCAGTAGGATCTTGTCTCCCCAGCAACAGTATAAGTCCTACCTCTGGGGTCCCTTATTCCTTGCTTCCCAGCATAATTCTGGACACAAAGTAGGTGCTTCATCTAACCATGAAGACAGTGAGATTTTGTTTTTTACTCCCCTTCTAATCAGTGATACTAAACAACCTTTAAAACATTTGAAACCATTTGGATTTGCCCTTTTGTAAACTACTTAAGTCTTTGCCCATTTTTAAAAACCACAATTTTTTTTCTTGCTATGCCATGTGGCTCATGGGATCTTAGTTCCCTGACCAGAGATTGAATCCTGGCCCTCAACAGTCAATGAGCAGAGTCCTAATCACTGAACCACCAGGGAATTCTCTAAAACTGCATAGTCTGTTTTTAATTGCAATGCCTAGTCTTTTTCCTTATTGATTTGTGGGAACTCTTTATATATTCTAGATACTAGAAATAAAATACATTCTGAATGAATAAACTGGTACTGCTCTGTCAAGTTATTTCACTTGACTCCCTTAATGATGCTACCAAAAACAACAAAACCCCCCACATCATCACCTCCCCTGGCTCCCCTCCTACCACTCCCTGTACATCTTAGCAGAATGCAAAGAACATAAATATTAAACCTGGATTCGCCACTTATTAGTTGTGCAACCTTGAGCAAATGTCTTAACCTTTCTGAGTTCCAAAGAAATCATACATGTGTTTGGAACAGTTCCTGGGACTCAGTAAGAGTTCCACAAATGCTGGTGACAATTACTACTATTTCTGTCTGTATCATCTTTAGTCAGCTGCCAAGATTCAAACTCCCTCTTTTTCTAGGGCCCCTACATCCTGCTCACCAACTCCCAACTTCCTTACTCTGCCTACAGTTGATGCCCTGGTTCAGGCTGGCTTCATGTCTTACCCAGGACAGGGAAATAATGGTGGTAAGTGGGTGGTTTATGAATTTGTTTTCCAGGCCAGAAGAGGCAGAGTGGCCTGGGTTCAAATCCCACCCGTCACTTACCAGCTGAGTGGCTGTGGGCAAGTCACTTCACTTGATGGGGCTTCAGTTTCCTCATCTGAAAAATGGGCAGAATTACTGTCTCTCAGAGTGCTTATGGGAATCCAAAGAGTTTATGCAAGTAACTCAATTAGCACTTTGCCTGAAATTTGATTTAAGAAAATTATTACTCTCACTGTTATTACTGCCTCTTCCCTTGCCCTGCCCAGGAACATCCCAGTCCTCTCTGCCTGTCAAGGCTTACTCCTGGCCACCTCCTCCAAGCAGCCTCCTCCGCTTGTCCCTGCCTGTTACAACCACCCCTGTGGTCCAGACAACTCAGGACCATGGACTTAATTACATGCTGTTCTGGCAGAATTCTTGTCTTCCAGTCTTAGGCTGTTATTTAAATTCATGTCTCTATTTTAAAACATAAACCAGATTGTGTTGCTCCCCAGCCTCAAGTCTTACATCGGTTTCCCACATGATAGAAGAAAAGCTCTAAACTCCTTAATGTGACCCACAGATCCCCACAGAATCACATTCTGGGTTCTCTCCTGCCCCAGACATACCATGCCAAGCTTGGCCCAGCCTCAGAGCCTTTGCCTTGGCTGTGCCCCCTACCTGATCCTTAGAAAGCTGGCTTCTTTTTGTCATTTAGATCTTGGCTCCAAAGTTACCTCTTCTGAGATCCCCCTTTCTTACAGATTCTACCATGCCACTCCCTCATATTTTATTCATAGCATTTATCAACCTCTGTAAGTGTTTTCTTTATTTACTTGTTATTAACAATGCCAAAGAATGCTCAAACTACCGCACAATTGCACTCATCTCACATGCTAGTAAAGTAATGCTCAAAATTCTTCAAGCCAGGCTTCAGCAATATGTGAACCGTGAACTTCCTGATGTTCAAGCTGGTTTTAGAAAAGGCAGAGGAACCAGAGATCAAATTGCCAACATCTACTGGATCCTGGAAAAAGCAAGAGAGTTCCAAAAAAACATCTATTTCTGCTTTATTGACTATGCCAAAGCCTTTGACTGTGTAGATCACAATAAACTGTGGAAAATTCTGAAAGAGATGGGAATACCAAACCACCTGACCTGCCTCTTGAGAAATTTGTATGCAGGTCAGGAAGCAACAGTTAGAACTGGACATGGAGCAACAGACTAGCTCCAAATAGGAAAAGGAGTACGTCAAGGCTGTATATTGTCACCCTGCTTATTTAACTTCTATGCAGAGTACATCATGAGAAATGCTGGACTGGAAGAAACACAAGCTGGAATCAAGATTGCCGGGAGAAATATCAATAACCTCAGATATGCAGATGACACCACCCTTATGACAGAAAGTGAAGAGGAACTAAAAAGCCTCTTGATGAAAGTGAAAGTGCAGAGTGAAAAAGTTGGCTTAAAGCTCAATACTCAGAAAACGAAGATCATGATATCTGGTCCCATCACTTCATGGGAAATAGATGGGGAAACAGTGTCAGACTTTATTTTTTGGGGCTCCAAAATCACTGCAGTTGGTGACTGCAGCCATGAAATTAAAAGACGCTTACTCCTTGGAAGGAAAGTTATGACCAACCTAGATAGCATATTCAAAAGCAGAGACATTACTTTGCCAACAAAGGTCCGTCTAGTCAAGGCTATGGTTTTTCCTGTGGTCATGTATGGATGTGAGAGTTGGACTGTGAAGAAGGCTGAGCACCAAAGAATTGATGCTTTTGAACTGCAGTGCTGGAGAAGACTCTTGAGAGTCCCTTGGACTGCAAGGAGATCCAACCAGTCCATTCTGAAGGAGATCAGCCCTGGGATTTCTTTGGAGGGAATGATGCTGAAGCTGAAACTCCAGTACTTTGGCCACCTCATACTCATTGGAAAAGACTCTGATGCTAGGAGGGATTGGGGGCAGGAGGAGAAGAGGACGACAGAGGATGAGATGGCTGGATGGCATCACTGACTCGATGGACTTGAGTCTGAGTGAACTCCAGGAGTTTGTGATGGACAGGGAGGCCTGGTGGGCTGCGATTCATGGGGTCAGAAAGAGTCGGACACGACTGAGCGACTGAACTGAACTGAACTGAACAACTTGTTTGTTGCCTGTTCACCCCCCAATAGAATGGCAGCTGCCCAAGAGCAGGGATTTCTCTTGTGGTCACTACTGTACCCTCTATGCCAGGAACAGTACCTGGCCTGTGGTGGTGGTGGTGGTGGTTTAGTTGCTAAGTTGTGTCCAACTCTTGCGACGGCCACCAGGCTCCTCTGTCCATGGGATTTCCAGGCAAGAATACTGGAGTGGGTTGCCATTTCCTTCTCCAGGGGATCTTCTCGACCCAGGGATCAAACCTGTGTCTCCTGCACTGGCGGGAGGATTCTTTACCACTGAACCACCAGGGAAGCCCACCTGGCACATAGTAGATACTTAATAAATATGTACAGAACGAATGAATAATGTGTTTTATGCCCTCATTCTGACTACTCTCCGAGCCCCCCTATCCTCAGAACATGCCTACTGTACAGTTTCAAACTGCCACCTCCCTACCACACTCCCAGTCTCCTCTTAAACTTGAACATAGGTATGGAGGAAATGAGCTTCAAGTCAGCTAGTGGCACTGAGCAGGTTGGCTGGAATCCCACATCCCTACCCTCTCTTCACTGGGAAGGGCCTGGAACTTAACAAGCCTACAGCCACACAGAGTTGCAATGGGAGGAGCAGGAAATGGGGAAGGGGGTTCCTGAGAGCTCACGCAAGATAGGGAAGGGGACACCACGCCCATGCTCCCCTTTTCGGCAGTGTATTGCTTGGAAGAGGAGGGCGGGAGGCCTCTGAATCAGTCTTGAAAAACCGGCTCATGGGTGTTTCCAGGGAGAACGCCTACTGTCCGGGGCCCAGGCCTCCCCAGGGGCCCAGCAGCCACAGGACCCCAGTGGTCCCCACCACCCACCTATCTCTCCCACAGATGTCACTCTCTTCTCAGGACCCAGTATTCTGGTCTTGCTTTTCCAGCTTTGGGGAAAAGGGACATGGGGGCAGCTTCCTGTCTGAGCAGCTGGTGAAAGCAAAGACCAGCAGGTGTGCCCCAGATGGCTGTCTGGTTGGAGGGAATGGAGTGGGAGGAGCTGGTCAGAAACACCTGAGCCCTGAAGCCACTGGATACCTAGTCTAGTGGCGGAGATTCCAGTTCTGGACTCCGAGGCATGGGTTTGAGTCCCAGATCTGCCACTTACTCGCTGTGTGACCTTAGGCAAGACACTCCACCTCTCTGGGTCTGCTGCTTCACCTCTGAAAGAAGTAACAGCAACTTCCATGAGGGGTGATTCAATGATCCGCATGGTAAATACCTGACACGGAAGTGTTCAATGAATGCTAGCCCGGGTGATTTTTTTCATTATTACAATCGGGACCTCGATCCTCCCAAGGCGCACCCCACCCCCTCCCCAGGCCCTGGACGACTGGGACAAGGCCAGCTTCTGGGACAAGGCCAGCTTCGGGGACTTGCCCGAAATACCGACTCTGCGCCTGTCCCCACCGGGACGGGTACTCTCCAGAGGTGCAGGGGGCTGGGGTGCCGCTGGAGACGCCATCCCGGCGCCGGGAGGCGTTCACCCCTGACCCTAGAGGGAAGGCAGGCGGCCCTCCCGGAATGGGACTCGGACGTTTCCCCGCGTCCCGCCCCTCCACCGCACTCAGCCTAGACCTCCAGCTGCGTCCATGGGGCCGACCCCACCCCGCAGGATAGGCCGAATCCCCGCGGGTCCGCGATCTCGCGGGTCTGCTCCGGGGTCCCCGCGAGCGGCCGCGATGGACTCTCCTCCCCGCCGCCTTGCAGGGTATACTCACCTGAGCTTCCTTAGCCGCCGCCCAGCTCGCCCAGCTCTTCTCTCCGCAAACTCTGGCCCGGGCCTCTCCCGCAGCCACCGCCAGCGGGCGGGGCTGGCGCCCACATCTGGCCAATCAGAAGCGGCCGCCCGGCGCTCGCGGCCAATCCACTCCACGCCGCCCCCCTTCGGGTGGAACCCGAAGGAAACATTCCAGAGGGATCCCTGCGCTTCACTCGATTCTTCATGACACCTCCCCCGCGCCGCGAAGCGTTGGACCTTCCCGCCCCTCCTAAGCCGCGGCGGGCTGTACCACCGCGAGGCTGCGGAAGGGGGAGCTGAGGCCGAGCCCGAGCCAATCTCTGGGAGGAAGGAGGCCAGCGGCCAATGGGAAGCTGGGGGCCCCGGACCACGTGTTCTTGGCTAAGTGTCCGTGTAGGGTGCTGTGGGTGCTAAGAGGCGGGGGACCAGTCGTGGAAGTCAGGTGACCGATACTGAGTTTGGGGGTGGGCGGGGGGGGGGGGTGGGAAGGATACAAACTTCCAAAGTCCAGAAAATGGAACCCTTTCGGATACCCGGAGGAAGCCAAGGGCTGTCCCTAATCCAGTCCTCCACTCGGCCTGCCCATGCCCCAGCTCGGCCATCCTCAGGGCGGATAAAAAGATGTATTCATTCTGGGCGGGAGGGCGGGGGACTGAGATGAATAGGGAGGGTCCCGCGTGTCCGGCGTCCTGGATGGACAATGGACAAGGACATTCATTCATTCATTCATTTACTCATCAACTATTTAAGGCGCTCCTGCTCCGTGCCAGGCTCTGTCCTATCTCAACAGATACGTCTACCAGTAAGCTGAATGAATGTGCTCTTGGTAAAGGAAACAGGGCATGCAAAGGCTTGGAGGGCGGACAGAGAGATACAGCACACTTTAGAAGAGGGCAATAGCGAAGGAGCTTGCAAAGCAGCTACCAAAGCATCTTTAGGTTGCAGTGGTACGAAAGACAAGGGCAAAACGGTCTGTTCGCTTGCTGGTTGACCAGCGAATATTTATTGAGCACATATTTTGTGCTAGATTGCAAAGGATAGCCAGCCAACCCAAGTCTCAGCCCTCAGGGAGCTGACATTCACGAGTCTGTCTCCTTCATCTCTGTTGGCCCTCCGTCCCCCACCCTCCAGTCCTGAGAATGGCACAGAGCGGGATTTCCGTATACATACGTGGATGAAAGAACTAGGTAATCTCACCATCTCCAGGTTTGGCTTGTAACTGGAATTTCTTAGGCAGAAGCAGGTACAAGAAACAAAGACACAAATGCACCCTTCCCAGGCCAGGACAAACCTAGACAGCATATTTAAAAAAAGCAAGGACATCACTTTGCCAACAAAGGTCTGTATAGTCAAAGCTGTGATTTTTCCAGTTGTCATGTAGAGATGTGAAAGTTGGGCCATAAAGAAGGCTGAGCACCGAATAAGTGATGCTTTCGAACTGTGGTCCTGGAGAAGACTCTTGAAAGTCCGTTGGACAGCAAGGAGATTGAACCAGTCAATTCTAAAGGAAATCAACCCTGAATACTCATTGCAAGGACTGATACTGAAGCTCCACCTTTGGCCACCTGATGCAAACAGCCGATTCACTGGAAAAGACCCTGACGCTGGGGAAGACTGAGGGCATGAGGAGAAGGGAGCGACAGAACATGAGATGGTTAGATGGCATCACCAACTCAGTGGACATGATTTTGAGCAAATCATGATTTTGATTATCTCACTATTGGGAGAGAGTGAAGGACAGGGAAGCCTGGCGTGCTGCAGTTCATGGGGTTGCAAGGAGTCAGCTACTATTTAGTGACTGAACAACAATAGGCCAGGACTGTCAGTTCCCAGGACAGATGACATTTCCTTGTTCTAGGAACAACAGCCACTCGGACAGCTGGGGCCAGATCAAGGATTCACTGTGTGTTCTGGGAGTTGTAGTTCTTGGAGACTTTAACTGTTCAAGCCTCATGGAATGAGTCTTTGCAGTTCCCTGGGTGAGCTGCTGCACATTCCAGCTGGGCTAGGGCCTGCAGAGTGGTAAAGTGAAGGGGAGAGTGGGCCCTGGGCTGTTGCTGAGGGCTGCCTGGCCAGCCCCACCCAGCTGGCAAATACTGAAACTGCTGTGGCAGCGGGCACAGCTATTGTCCTTCTCTTCCTGTTCTGCTGACCTCTGCCACCCCCACTGAGCTATCAATTGCCTCTGGCTAGGCCAGTGCCCTCTGTGGGACTGTCTCCATTGTGCTGCTTGTGCCTGACATCTGAGCTGCTTCCTTCTACACATCTGGAGAGACGGTATGTGAGACATGGGGATAACAGAGTCCTGAGCAGAATCCACCTGAAGCCACCTGTTGACTGATGAGGAAGTGCCCAGGGAGGGGTGAGCAGGTTGCCCAAGGGCACAGAGCAATACTGGGTATCTCCTTCCTTCTTGATTTTATAGCTCAAGAGGTTGGGAGGCCCAGCTGGCGAGGAGCTCAGATTTTTTTTTTTAATATTTATTTTTAAATTGGAAGATAATTGCTTTACAATGTTGTGTTGGTTTCTGCTGTCCAACAATCAGCTGTAAGTATACATATATTATCCCCCTCTGAGCCTCCCTCCCACCCACCCCCATCCCACCCATCGAGGTCATCACAGAGCACTGAGCTGAGCTCCCTGTACTATATAGCTGCTTCCCACTGGCCATCTGTTTTACACATGATACTGTAAATGTTTCCGTGTTTCTCTCTCAATTCGTCCCCCACGCCCTTGTCAGGAGCTCAGATTTGAATGCTACCTCTACCCTTGTGTGTGGGGAGTTGGGGGTGGAGTTCTGGAATGCCAACTAATAGATGCAGAAGGAAAGATCAGGTTAGAAAAACACCATTTTTCATCTACCAGAGGAATGATTGATTCAGACAGTTCTTTGTTAAATGGGGCAGTAGATATTCACTGTCAAAGAACCAGCCCGCATATCACTTGTTAATTTCAGCGGTGAAAAAGTTACCTTGGAAAAGGTGCAGTGGAGAAAGCTGGCAGTCACCACTGTAACCAAGTGATAAAAAGATATGACCTCTGATAGAATAGGCTGTCTCACTATTACTGCTGTGATGTATTACTCAGAAAGACACATCACCTTCGAAGAACTTGGTCCTGCCCAAAGTGTTTAACCTGAATCTGATTGTTGTTGTTCAGTCACTCAGTTGTGTCCGACTCTTTGCAACTCCCTGGATTGCAGCATGCCAGGCTTCCCTGTCCTTCACCTTCTCCCGGAGTTTGCTCAAATTAATTACTAGGGAAAAAAACAACAACAACAGACACAACCTGATGGAGGGACATTCTTTAAAAAACAAAAACAAAATGGTCTGGACTCTTCAAACAGATTCATGTCATGAAAGGCAAAATCAATCCATTAATTAAATGAATAAATGACTGGTAAATGGTTCTAGATTGAAGGAGATAAAAGATAGAAGACAACAAAAATCAGTCTTTGATTCTTGATTGGATCCTTGATAAGAATTTCAAAGAATGGTAAAAGAGTTATGATGGATATTCTTGGGATAATCCAGGATATTTGAATGTTGCCTGAATATTAGACAATAATACCATATCCACGTTAAATTTCCTAAGTGTGAGTGTTGTGTTGTGGTTGCACAAGCTGCTGCTGCTGCTAAGTCGCGTCAGTTGTGTCCGACTCTGTGCGACCCCATAGACGGCAGCCCACCAGGCTCCGCCATCCTTGGGATTCTCCAGGCAAGAACACTGGAGTGGGTTGCCATTTCCTTCTCCAATGCATGAAAGTGAAAAGTGAAAGTGAAGTTGCTCAGTCATGTCCGACTCTTAGTGACCACATGGACTGCAGCCCACCAGGCTCCTCCATCCATGGGATTTTCCAGGCAAGAGTACTGGAGTGGGGTCCCATTGCCTTCTCTGGGTTACACAAGAGAATATTCTTACTCAGGACATACACACTGATTTGCTTGTGTGCTAAGTCGCTTCAGTCGTGTCCAACTCTTTGCAACCCCATGAACTGTGGCCCGCCAGGCTGCTCTGTCCATGGGATTCTCCAGGCAAGAATAGTAGAGTGAATTTCCGTGCCCTCCTCCAGGGGATCTTCCCAACCCAGGGATTGAAACTGGGACTCTTACATCTCCTTCATCGGCAGGCAGATTTTGTACTGCTAGCACCACCTGGGAAGTCCAAACACTGAATTACTAAGTGTTAAAGTCACGATGCCCGCAACTGTCACGTGGTTCAGAAAAAATTATACACGTATAAAACATTTTATATACCATATTATAATATTGTATACATCCCTATGAACATATAGGGAGATAGAGAAAACAAATGTAACAAAATAATAACAATTGCTGCTGAATCCAGGAGAGTGGAATATGGGTATCACTTTACTATTCCTGTAAGTTTTCTAAGCTTTGAAATTAAAAAAAAAAAAAAATATATATATATATATATATATATTTATTTTTGGCTGCACTGGGTCTTGTTGCTGTGCACGGGCTTTCTCTAGTTGTGGCAAGTGGGGGCTACTCTATTTGTGATACTCAGGGTTCAGTCCATGGGGTTGCAAAGAGTCAGACACGACTGAGTGAATAAGCACAGCACAGGCTTCTCATTGCAGTGGCCTCTCTTGTTGCGGAGCATCGGCTGTAGGGCACGTGGGCTTCAGTAGTTGTGGCTCGAGGGCTCTAGAGTGCAGGCTTAGTAGTTATGGTCCACGAGCTTAGTTTCCCGTCAGCATTTGGGATCTTCCTGGATCAGGGATCAAACTGTGTCATCCCTTGCGTTGCAAGGCAGATTCTTAACCACTAGACCACTGGGAAGCCCTAGCTTTGAAATTTTAAAAATAAATACCTGAAACGAATACTTCTACTCCCCTCCCATCCCCAAAGGCAAACTTCCAATGGGTTTATAAATAAATAAATATTTTAGAAATAAACGACAACTCCTAAAACAGTAGGGCTACTTTCTGGAGGGACAATGAGCAGGTCTCCTTTCAAAATACATATTCAGTCACTACCCATCTCTTCCTTGACCCCCACCTGGTCCAGCCCCAACCAATTTCTCCCTGATCTCCCAGCTCCACCCTGGATTACCGCCGCCCTGCCCCCCGCCCCCCGCCCCAATCTATTCCCCCCACTGGCAGCCAGGGGGCACCTGTGAGCACCCAAGTCTGCTCCCATTCTTTCGCTGCTAATGACCCCCACACCAAGAGGCCATGTGCCCTTGAAATACTTCAGTGAAATATTTCATCTGGAGTCAGGCCCAGCCACACTGATGTCCAGCATTATTTTCCCAAGGAAAGTTGGGCCCGCATTGAGACAAACCACCCAGACCTCAACTCAAATTTCTGGGTAAAAGCAGATCATGTCATGTCCCTCCTGACTCAAACTCTTTCAACTGGCTTCTCTTCTGCCTCAGGCATGTGGGCCTGTCTCAGCAGGGCCCTGACTCTGGGCCTGTCTCATTCCTGGGCACACCCCACGTTACTCTCTTCTGCTGTCTCTGCTCCACCCACACCAGGCCTCCAGGGCCTCATGTTCTTCAGCTCAGAACTGCTTTATGCATGCCCCTGGTCTTCCTTGGAGCTTTATCCATGGGGCTGCTGCTCCAATGGCCTGTCTCTGAGCCCTGACAAGTTCCTGTACCTTGGATGGTATGCCCAGGACCTGCCACGTATGCGTCCTCTCTCCAAGCTCTCTGGTGATGGGAAGTACCATACTTTGCCCACTACAGGTTGCATAGTGGACCCTTAGAAGACATGCCCGTGTGCCTGAATCTGCGACTATAACCTTATTTGGCATCAGGGTCTTGCAGAAGTAATTAAATAAATTGAGCATCTCAAGATGAGATCATCCTGGATTTAAATGGGCCCTGAATGCAATGTGTCCTTTTAAAGAGACAGAAAAGAAGATACAGAGGACTTTCCTGGTGGTCCAGTGGTTAGGAGTCTGCCTGCCAATGCAGGGGACACGGGTTCGATCCCTCGTTTGGGAAGATTCCACATACCGAGGAGCAACTAAGCCTGCATGTCCCAAAGTTTGAGCTCCACAACAAGAGAAGCCACTGCAATGGAAAGCCCATGCTTGCTGCAACTAGAGAGTAGCCCCCTCTTGCTGCAACTAGAGAAAGCCAATGAGCAGCAATGAAGACTCAGAGCAGCCATAAATAAATAAATAAAATTAAAAAAAAAAAACAAAACACAGAGACAGGAAGGGGAGATGGCTTCTTGTGAAGACAGAGGCAGAGATTGGAGTGAGGTAGCTACAAGCTAAGGAAGGCCAAGGATTGTTGGCAGCCCCCAGAAACTGGGAGAGGTGTGTGGAACTCACTTTAGGCTCCTTCAGAGCCTAAAGCAGAAGCCAACCCTACTGAGACCTTAGTTTTGGCCCTGTGGTTGCCTGAACTGCAAGAGAATAAATCCTGTTGATTTAGGCCTCCCAGTTCGTTGTACTTTGTCACAGCAGCCGCAGGAAACTAAAACAGAAGTCTCTGTTTCCTGGCAGACTATGAGCTCCACGAGTTCCTCCCCAACTGCTTTGTTTGCCTCTAGCTGGATCTCCTGGGGCTAGTGAGCTGGCCCTCAGGAACTGTGCCCAATGACTGATGCATGAATTGTGTTGTAGGAACAGAATCCTAGGAAAGAGGGCCTTTCCTGGAGCCAGACAGAATATCCATTTCTCCCAGGTGGGAGTTGGAGGCAGTGGGGTGTGGGGGACCCCTTTCTTGGGGGAACCACCAGCAGACCTCAAGGCTGGGTTGTTCTTCCTTGGCACACTCCCTGACATGAGC
This sequence comes from Bos taurus, assembly GCF_002263795.3. Lineage (NCBI taxonomy): Eukaryota > Metazoa > Chordata > Mammalia > Artiodactyla > Bovidae > Bos > Bos taurus. Next base: position 11,278,508 of record NC_037334.1, on the reverse strand, counting down.
GGTGACAGGGCAAATGTTGCAGGTCCTCTTGTCTGAATCACTTTGTCACTCAATTACTCTTTCAACAAACATTCAGAGGGGCAGCTCTGGGTCAAGTGTTACCCTGGATACCAGTGATGCGAAATTATTAGGGCATGGTAGGTGACCTTGGACTCTCCAGGTGGCTCAGTGGTAAAGAATCCACCTGTAAATGCAGGAGACATGGGTTCCATCCCTGCGTAGGGATGATGTTCTGGAGAAGGAAATGGCAACCCACTTCAGTATTCTTTCCTAGAAAACCCCTAGAGGAGCCTGGCAGTCACAAAGAGTGACCTCTTTGGGGTCACAAAGAGTCAGACCCAGTAACCTCAAGGAAACTGGGGTTGCTCAGGAGGAGAATCTTCTGAAGTGTTCCTGAGGCTCTCTCCTCTCTTCATGACAAAGAGGAAATCATCTGAGTAATCAAGAGAGTTTCAGAACTCAGAAGAAATCAGACACCACCACACTCCTCTCCGCCACCAAGCATGGAATCAGCAGACTGTGAAAGAATTCTCAGGTTGTGTGGGGGGAACATGTACTTTAAGGAGTAGATTTTAATAGAAAATAGATGCTTATTGCTTGTGTTATGCTAGTTGGAAATAGGTTGGTGCATTGAAATTTCAAGAGACTGATCATATATATAGCTCAGGTACTTTTAGTTGTTATATAATCAAATGACTCTCTCCCCTTCCCACCCCCACCTCCGGAAGGAATATTAAGACAGAACAAAACCCCAAATCTTTGCAAGCTCCTGCCTCACTCAGGAAAAGTCAAAAGTCTCCAGTGGCCCATGGGCCCTGTACTGTCTGCCTTTGCCTCCCACTTGAAGGCAATGGCACCCCACTCCAGTACTCTTGCCTGGAAAATCCCGTGGACAGAGGAGTCTGGTGGGCTTCAGTCCATGGGATTGCAAAGAGTCAGACTTGACTGAGCGACTTCCCTTTCACTTTTCACTTTTTACTTTCATGCATTGGAGAAGGAAATGGCAACCCACTCCAGTCTTCTTGCCTGGAGAATCCCAGGGACGGGGGAGCCTGGTGGGCTGCCATCTATGGGGTCACACAGAGTCGGACACGACTGAAGTGACTTAGCAGCAGCAGCAGCACCCCTCATTTACTCTGGTCCAGCCTCATTGGACTCCCAGCTGTTCCTTAAAAAAAAATTATTTGGCTGTGCAGGATCTTAGTTGCAGCATGTGGGATCTTTTGTTGTTGTTATCGTGGTATGTGGGATCTAATTCCCTCACCAGGGATGGAACCCAGACCCCCTGCATTAGAAGTCCCCTGGCTGTTCCTTAAACTCAGGCTCCTGCTTCAGCGCCTTTGCACAGGCTGTTTCCTCTGCCTGAAAAGTCCTTCCCTCAGTATTCACGTGGCTCTCCTCTTATTTCCTTCAACTCTTTGTTCAAATGTTGCCTTCAGGGTGAGGCATTCACTGACCGTGTCACTTAAAACTGCACCCAACACCCATGGACAGAGGAGCCTAGTGGGCTGCAGTCTATGGGGTCACAAAGAGTCGGACACAACTGAGCAACTAAGCACACAGCACAACACTCTCTACCTACTTGTTCCATATTTCTCCATCACTCTCTGCCGCCGCTGCTGCTGCTCAGTCATGTCCAACTCTTCGCGACCCCATGGATAGCCCACTAGGCTCCTCTGTCCATGGGATTACCCAGGCAAGAATACTGGAGTATGTTGCCATTTCCTCCTAGAGGGGATCTTCCTGACCCAGTGATCGAACCCCGGTCTCCCACACTGCAGGCACATTCTTTACTGTCTGAGCCACCAGGGAAGCCCTCTTTACCACTAGCACCACCATTTATTTTTGGTTTTATTCTTTCTCACCCCACATGACTGTCAGCTCTGCAAAGGCAGGAATTTTTGCCAGTTTTGTCTAATACTGTCTCCTCAGCATCAGGAGCAGTACTGAACAGGGGACTTCCCTAAGTGGTCCAGTGGTTGGGAATCCACCTCCCATTTCAGGGGGTGCAGGTTCAATCCCCAGTCGGGGTAATAAGGTCCCACATGCCTCAGGGTATGGCCAAAAAAGAAAAAAATAATAAAAAAAGAACAGGACTGGACACACTGGAGGCATTCAATAAATGTTTATTGAATGGACAATGCTTATTACGTATCAGGCATTATACTGTGTTTTTCAATAATTAACAGCTAATGAGAATAACCAATATTGAAGGAGACCTGGGGCAAATTTTTCCCCAAGTTCCTTAGTATTTCTTTCCTCATGTTAATTCACAATTGTCCTGTGCTGGGCCTGTGTCAAATTCTCAGGCAGGGGTTAGCTTTCTGAGTTGTGGCCCTGGGGTTGTGAGAAGGTGGGAGTGGCTATGCTTAATCTTGTTTCACATAAGAGGAAACAGTGGCTGAGAGGTTTCTCATTTGTCCAAGGGAATGCAGTGAGCAGAACTTGAACTCAGCACGGTCACTGTTCAGAAGCCAAGTTCTTTGTTTAAATATTTGTCTGCACCTGGTCTTGTCACATATGGGATCTAGTTCCCTGACCAGGGATGGAACCCAGGCCCCCTCAGTTGGGAGTTCAGAGTCTTAGCCACTGGACTACCAGGAAGTCTTGGGAAACCAAGTTCTTAATGCCATGTTCTTTTGCCTCCCCAGTGCCCTACCTTGCCCAGTTTTCACAATACCTCTATGAAGTCTGTAACTTCAGTCCCCCTGTTTTCAAAGGTGGCCACTGAGACTCACAGAAGCGAAGTCACTTGCCTGAGAACACACACAGCAGCTGAGTGACAGAGCTGGGACTCAAACCCAGGCTGCTCAGTCCTAGGGCCTGTTGTTCCACTGCTGGTGTCAAGTGAGCAGGTTGTGACCAAACAGTATGGGAGTGAGCCTGCTTTTTCTTTTTGGCTGCATTGCATGGCTTGTGGGATTTTAGTTCCGACCAGGTATTGAACCCAGGTCCTTGGCAGTGAGAGCACAGAGCCCAAACCACTGGACCAGCAGAGAATTCCCGGAGTGAGCCTTCTCAAATGGGGTGAAGGCCAGGGTGGAGTTGTGGGTCTCAGGGGCTTGCCTGGGGGTTTGGTTCCTGGAGCTTAGCCAGGAACACAGACCCGAAAGACCGTGGACACAACTCAGAGGTTTCTTTGGAGTGGGCTGAGGGGTGTTTTCACATTAGGGTACAGTAACTGACACACAGCACTTGTTCTGTGTCAGGCTCTGCTGTGTGCCTCCATGTATCTATACCTGAAAATCCTCACGACCGTAGAAGTACAATTTTTGTGCTTATTCTACAGTTGAAAAAACTGAGGTACAGATTAGTCAAGTCACTTGCTCAAGATCACACAGCTACAAAGTGGTTGAGATTCAAACCTGGAAGCAGGAGCAATGATAGAGGAGAGATAGAAGCCACCAAACATGAAACTAGATTTTCACATCCACCTGCACGTGTCTGGTAGAATCAACATATGGAAAAACAGAAGAGAAGAAGCTATTTCCATATGTGAGAAGAGAAAAAGGGGGCGGGCAGAGCATACAGTATGTACCACTTGTGTAAAAAAAGAAAAATGTCTTCATGCAACATCGCAGAAGGAAAGGCACAGGAGAAAACTGGGAAAATTTTCCTGGCGGTGGACCCAAAAGCAGCATGGGAAGGAGAATTTTTAACTCTATATGCCCTTACAAATTCAGTACTGTGATTATATAGCCAAAAATCGAAACTGAAAATTTAGAAATTATGTTTATGCTTATATAAGCAGATTGTCTCTAGGAGGCTGCACAAAAAAACATTTTTAAAAGAGGAAAAAAAAATTTCTAATGCCATGGCTTGTCTACAGTGGTCCTGAGGAAACTACTCACCACAGGCTGAATGTGAATTTTTGTTTTCTATTGTTTGAATCAGGGAAAAATGCAGCGCTCCTGGTGTGATGGATAAAGATACTGTGCTTAGTTGCTCAGTCGTGTCCAACTCTTTGCGACCCTATGAGGTGGGTGCAAAACAGAGGCAGCTCCCCTCACACTGTTGTGGAAGGAGCAAACTACGAAATGTGGTCAGATAGGCATCGTGGGAAAATAAATCCATTAAAAGGGGAGCTAAGGGAGTGAGGGGAGAAGCCAGCTTGCAGACAAACCAAACACGTGACACCCATGTGCAGCAAAGTTGTGTCGGCAAAGGCTGTGCATCCGAGGGACAGGCCTGTTTACTAGGGTCCTTGTCATTTTCCTCAAGAGTGACACTGTCCCATCCACCACCACAGGAAGGTTATTTCTCCAACTTACCAGGATTGCGTGTGACACACTGAAGCTTTGTGCTCATCTGTGCCCACAGCCCTTGGGTAAGAACCCCATACAGACCAGCTATGTTAATGAGGGAGGCTGGGGCAGGCGGATGGCAGCTCAAGGCGGTCTGTGACCCCAGTTGAGGCCAGGGCCAATTCTGCAGTAAATATCATTCCTCATCCTGGAAGTGGTGATAGGGTTCCTTTTGGCTCTAATACTCCAGGGGTCACCTCCGAACGAGGATGGCCTCTCTGGGCTTGAAGCAGCTACTCCTCTAAGAGACCCATGGCTTAGGTTTGGGTGAAAAGCCGTCTAAGATCTGTGCTGTCCAATAGTCACTGCTAGCCACCAGGGGTGGGTGCTGAGCACTTGAAATGTGCCTGTAGCTACTAAGCAACTTGTGTTCTGTTGAATCTTAAAGAATTTGTTTTAAGAAGAACATTTCCATCCCTGAAGAAGGTTCTCTGGGACAGCACTGGACTTAGATTGCTTCCAGTGGTTAAACTGTTTCAGTGGGAAGGGAAAGCCCTCCAAGGTTATGTTAAATATAGTTATTTAAGTTTCTACACCCAGATTATCTTGTAGCAAAATAGCAATGCGGTTTTTGGCCTGTGTAATTACTTACCTTATAATAAAACCAGTTCCTTAAAAAAAAGTTACAAAGTAAAAGCAGTTTCAGTGGCCTGTAAATAAAGGGAGGGCAGGAAATAGGTCCTAACCAGGGTGGGGTGGCCCTGGGCTGGAATCCTAATCTGGTTTGGCCAGGGCCTGCCTGACACCAGCTTGTTCTAGCAAGAAAGCAGGGGTTGGGGGGTGGGTGGAGATTAAGAGAGTAGGGCACACACATCTCCTTGGCCCTAGCAACCAGATCTTACAAGACTGGGAAGGGATCTGTTTAACTTTGGCCCCAACCTTCACCAAAAAACAAGCTCTGAATCCACTGGGCTCTTCTGATGCCCAGATCCAGTCCGGCGGGTTTCTCTTGTTCACCCCACATTTAGCTCAGGAGGGCAACTTCTCTTTCCATTGCAGAGGACTCCTACCTCCTGCCTGCCCCTCCCTCCCACCCACCCTGGCAGCCTCTGGAGGGCTGCCCGGACCCCACCCCATCCCGTCAGCAGAACCCTCAAACAGAGTCGCAGGACTGCTCCCCTGAGGTTTAGCATCAGTCTTTAATGCTGTCACGCTGCACATTGACAAGTCACACACTTTGGTCTTGTGTTGGCAGTGGCAACTTACAATGAGTCTAAAAGTCTGAGCACCAGACTAACCTGCAAGGAACAAACACTTGTTCCAACATCCCCCCCACCCCCCCGCCCCCAGGTTCTTTCTCAGTTCCATCATGGCCCTATACAGAGAGCAGCAGCTGCTGTGGACCGGTTTCGTCTGACTGCACACCAACTTTACACAGAATTATAAAAACATATTTACAGACGTTCCACAGTGCTCCTGTAATCAGAAGCAAAGACCCTTTTATCAAAAGGGATTATAGCTAGGGCTGTGCAAAATTCAAAAGGATCAGATCCTTTTGAGAGTCCAGAGTCCGTTGAACAAAAAAAAAATGACCTGGGTCATGGGGAAATCCCAGGTGTGCCAAAAGATTGCCTCACAGCAAAGGAAGGCGAAGATCTCTGTCTGGGAGCCCAGGGTCAGGACTCCAGCCAAGGTCCCCGACCCTTGAGGGAGAGGCAGTTGCACAAGTTACTCACTCAGTGAAGGCCGGCTCCCTTGGTCCTGCTGGAACAAGGGAGGTATTGCTTGTGGGAGCTGGCCAGGCAGTTCAGCAACCAGAGTTGAGATTCTCAATTTGAGATGGCAAAAGAGAAGATAGGGTTTCTTAGAAGAAGGGCAAGATGGGGGAGACAAATACAAAATAAAACACAAACTGATCACACAATAGAAACTGAGGAGTGTACAGGGTCTGGTAACCATGAAGGCAGGTCCACACCACAGGACGTCTACAAGCGGAGGAACTACAACACGGGGATCAAGTCCAACTGTGGGTCTGCGGTCTGCCTCTCCCTCTGGGCAGGGCCTGGAGAGGGAGGAGGCGGGTGCTGCCCACCCAGGAGGGCTGCAAGGACCCAGTGGGGCAGACTGCATTGCCTTTGCTTGCTGTCCCCACCACCTGCCGCCCTACCGCTCGAAAAACAACTTTAGTCTAGTGCACGACTTTGAAAGATTGTAATATATTCTCTGGAAAACATTCAGCAGTATGAAAGCCCTCCCTGGGCCCTCCCGCCCTCTCGCGGGTCCACAGTTGGTGGAACGGTCCGGAAATCCTTGAGCTCTGGAAAGGTCCCTGGTCAGTCCTTGGGGAACACGGGTTGACTATATCGGAAGAACCTGCTCAAGAACGGTTCTTGACGTCTGGGGAATCCTTTCAGGGAAGATCACTTCAAACTCAATAATGAGGTCCCCGCGTTTCTCGGGTGTTTTGGGGAGAGGAAGGCCTTCTCCAGGAACTTTTCGCCGCATGCCAGGCCTGATGACATCTTTGAACACAACGGGTATGGTCCTGCCGTCCAGAGTGGGGACATTCACTGTACAGCCACACAGAGCCTTGGAAAGCAAAGGGACAGCATTAGAAAGAGTAGCTTAGGAAGCTCACATCTTGCCCAGAGGCTGCTGACTGGAGGGTAAGCGCCATCAGGCCTCTGCAGCTAAGACCCTGCCTTAAGATCTACCCAGGTCACCAGCACAGAAGCTCCGTAAAAACAGAGCCCTGGACGGTCTTGTCGCCATTGCACTGTCCAAGCCTGGCCGCACCAAATGCCCAGAAACATCTGTCAAGCAAACACTGAACGGCATCACAAAACAGCTTCTCCCTCCCCAGACGCTGCCCTGCCTAGTGCCTTACCTCCCGAAGGCTGATCCTGGCTGGATAAATGACATCAGAGCCATCTCTCTTAAAGATATTGTGTGGCTTGTCCTTTAAAACAAAGACAATATCGGCTGGAATGTTGTTGGAAGTCTGGTCTCCTTCCTTGGGGAAGGTGATTTTGGTCCCTTCTTTCCACCCCCGCTTCACTTCGATGGTCAAGATTTTGTCTTCATTGCGAATGCTCTTTCCGTCGGGGTTCAGCCGCTTATGAGAGATTTTCATCTTCTTGGTACAGCCGCTGTAGATCTCTTCAAGTGAGACCCTAAGGTCATGGGTGACGGGGGGATCTTGTTTCTTTCGGGTGGGCTCTTGGGCAGGGCGGGAGCGGCCAAAGTTCATGTTGGTGAAGCCACCCATGCCCATGGGGAAGCCAGAAAACGGGTCATCGATGTCCATGCCTTCCTCCCCGTTGCGCTGCCCAAAAAAGTTGTCAAAGGGATTTCGGCCACCGAAGAACTCAGCAAACATGGCATGAGGGTCTCCATGGAATGTGTAGCTGAAGGAGGTACCGTTAGTACCGCCGCTGCTCCCACCGCTGGGGCCACTGCCCTTCAGGCCTGAGGAGCAAAAGCAGAAGAAATCAGATGGCGGGCTGGGAACTTAACTCTCCAGGAACTTTCCTTCAAGGAAAAAAGCTTAGGAGCCATTGGGGGAGAAATTTTTTTTAGCCTGTCAGGGAAGAACAAGGAAGAACTCCAAGCTTTTACCTTCCACTTGCAGCAGCAGAAACAGAACCCCCAGCCACTTATGGCAGGTAGTCCACTGTGGCAAGACAGCGGTGAAGGGTTCAAGCTCTGAGACAGGCATCTCTTGGGGCCACTCAGGTCCTCACATCTGAGTAACTCATTCCCCTTGCACTGTTACAATGAGTACGAAAAACTCACTAAGAGATCCAATGAAAAAAATGCTTAACCCCCGATCAGTTTTCACTAAATGCTTACTCTTAAATCCCCTACTGCTAGAGACGTGTGGGAGAGTAAAAGGAACGTTAAACTGCAAAATGCAGCCTTTCAAATTCTCGCACCCTGGCACTAACTGCCCCCTTTCTCATATAATAAGCCGCTTCTTCCTGAGGACTAAGCCCAGCAACCTGCCTGAGTCATCAATGGGAGACAGGACAAGAAAGCTTCTTTCTTTTACCCTGAAGAGGGCTGGCCCCACTGTTCCTTGCACCTTGACGGCCGACTAGGTAAGCACTTTACAAGGATTACCTCACTCCACCCTCGGAGAGGCGCGGAAGGTCGCTCGGCGCTAATTGGCACCTCATTTGTAGGCTCACTACTCGCAGCCTGTGCCCAGGGTTCAGCCAGAGGCCCTGCCCTGAACCCCGGGGTGGCAGAGCCTCCCACCTCGCCCAGGTGAGCCCAGGCCCGCAACGCCAGCAGCCAAGCTAGGCCTCCGAATCCTCTCCTTCCGCACCCGCACCCCCGGACCGATCTCGGACGTGGGTGGAGGCGAGCGCCCAGGGAGGGGCAGCCCCAGACATACTAGAAGCTTCTGAACAAGCAGCGCGGCCAGGGCCCCTCCTCCCATCGGGCGGCCGCCAATCCGAGGGCGGAGGCCCTTGTGGCCAGAGGACAGGGGCTGCTTCAACCCCTGCGTCCGAAACGCCCCCCGGAGATGCTGCAGCGAGGCCGCCCTGCCTCGGTTTCTCCGCCTGTCAAACGGCGAGGGCGCGCCCCCGGCTGCGCGCGCGCACGCACCTTCCTCCCCGTAGCGGTCGAAGATCTCGCGCTTGCGCGGGTCGCTGAGCACGTCGTAGGCCTCGGCGATCTCCTTGAACTTCTCCTCAGCGCCGGGCTCCTTGTTCTTGTCCGGGTGGTAACGCAGCGCCTGACGGCGGTAGGCCCTCTTGATCTCCTCGTCCGACGCACCGCGGGCCAGGCCCAGCGTCTGGTAATAGTCCTTTCCCATTGCCCCCGCCTGCGGCCCGCCACCCAGCTGTCGCCGTCCCCCGGCTCCGCCACCGCCCCGTCCCGGACTCTATATACCCGTCCGGCGGAAGCTTCCAGAGCCCGCCAGCCCCCTCCAGAACCTTCCGCCCCGCCCCCCACGCGGCTTTGGCCAATCCCCGTCGTCCAGGCTGCGACGCGCGACATCCGGGGCGGGGTCGTGCCGCCAACGGCCGCCTGCGCGCGGCCCCGCCCCCTCCCGGGCAACGCTTCTCAGCGGCGCGGACCCCGGGCGACGGAGGCCCCGCCCACCCTCAGCGGGCACCAATAGCGACCATGTTTTATTGCTTCCTGCAACCAGGCCGGCCTTGCGGCCCGCCTCCTGTTTGGGTCAATAGGTTACGACGCGCTACTCCAGGAAGGGGCGGGTCTGGGGAAGACACCGCCCCTTCACTGTTCAGTTCAGCCGCTCATTCGTGTCCCATTCTGTGCGACCTCACTGCAGCGCGCCAGGCTTCCCTGTCCATCACCAACTCCCGAAGCTTGCTCTGACTCATGTCCCATCGAGTGGTTGATGCCATCCAACCATCTCATTCTCCGTTGTCCCCTTCTCCTCCTGCCTTCAATCGTTCCCAGCATCAGGGTCTTTTCCAGTGGTCAGTTCTTCGCATCAGGTGGCCAAAGTATTGGAGCCTCAGCTTCAGCATCAGTCCTTCCAATGAATATTCAGGACCAATTTTCTTTAGGATTGACTGGTTTGATCTTCTTGCAGTCCAAGGGACTCTCGAGTTTTCTCCAACACGACAGTTCAAAAGCATCAGTTCTTCCGTGCTCAACTTCTTTATGGTCCAACTCTCACATCCATACATGACTACTGGAAAAACCATAGTTTTGACTAGATGCACGTTTGTGTGCAAAGTAATGTGTCTGCTTTTTAATGTGCTGTCTAGGTAGGTAATAGCTTTTCTTCCAAGGAGCAAGCATCTTTTAATTTCATGGCTGCAGTCACCATTTGTAGTGATTTTTAGAGCCCAAGAAAATAAAGTCTCTCACTGTTTCCATTGTTTCCCCATCTATTAGCCCCTTCACTAGCAGATGCAAATATGCCCGCCCCTATCTCACAGGGCCAGGAATGAGTTATTGCCAGGTGTCTCCAGGAGTTGCCTAATTTTCCCCAGCCCCAGATACCCGCTTCCTTCTGGAAATAAAAATAGTCACCCGCCCTGTTCTACCAGCTGTGTGTGTATGCTCAGTCATATCCAACTCTTTGCGAGCAGAATGCAGGTGGGAGCTCCAGTATTATCTGCGTCCTCAGTCATAAAGGACCCTGCAAAGTGAGGTGAGCACCGGGAGCCAAAGCTCACCTCCCTGCAGAGGTCTTCTCAGTCCAGCCCTTCAAGCCTCTCACTTTACCGTTTTCTCAAGAACACCTGCCACTGAAATCTGAAATTGTTCCTTGGTTTTCATGTTAAATGTCTCCCCCACTCCTAGCCTGGAATCACCATAAGGTCAGGGACTGGGTCCTGTCACTGCTGAGTCTCCAGTGCCAGGAAGTGTCTGGAACCAAAGCTTCATAAATATTCCTGGCTGTTTTTATTTTTTTTCAAATGTATGGTTAGTGTTTTATTCTTTGAAGAATGGTTCTGAAACATCAGACTAAGTCAGGTTGAAAGGAAAAGTTTAAAATAGTTTTATAAGGTATAACATCGGAGAAGGCAATGGCACCCCACTCCAGTACTCTTGCTTGGAAAATCCCATGGACGGAGGAGCCTGTTAGGCTGAAATCCATGGGGTCGCTAAGAGTCAGTCACGACTGAGCGACTTCACTTTCACTTTTCACTTTCATGCATTGAAGAAGGAAATGGCAACCCACTCCAGTGATCTTGCCTGGAGAGTCCCAGGGATGGGGGAGCCTGGTGGGCTGCCGTCTATGGGGTCGCACAGAGTCGGACACGACTGAAGTGACTTAGCATAGCAAGTACTGACTGTTCACTCTACAAAATCTTGATCATAGAGCTTATGATACAACTAGTTTGCAGTAGCACCCAGGTTTTCCACATAGTCATTATTTCTCTCTTGTTTGCATAGACTCTTATCATTGGCTGCCTTCTGCTTTTCTTGCATGATCTCAGAGTCCCGCTGCTTCCTCTGAGAGGTAGTCAGGCTATCCTCTTTTCTTTTTCCCTTACTAATTTCCTGGGATTTCTTCATGTTTTTCTGGCGGGCAAGTTCTCGTTGATTTCCACCTGCCCGACCTTTCAGGCCAGGCCAGACTCAATTGCTCCTCTCCCTCCGCAGACTAAAAAGTCCTGGCTGTTTTTAATGCACCTGGTTCTTTACCCCCGCCCCACTACGTTCATGATATGGGGGAGACATGGGCATGCAATACACCTCTCAGGGCCTCAGTATCTTCATCTCTGGGCAACATGATCCCTTTTGGCTCCTATAGTCTGGTGTGTCTGTGGTCAAGGACAGGGCTGACGTGGAAAGGAGGCTCAGAAAGAGGTACCACCTGAGAAGGGAAGAGGGGAGTAGGTGGTGGCGGCCTACAGTGGGGAAAGGTTCTTGGAAGAACTGCTTGGGAAGTCTGGGCGGTGTGACACTGGTGCTGGAGCCAAATAGTCACGTTTCATTCTTGGTTCTAGCACTTTGTGGCTGTGTGATCTTGGGCTGGTTACTGAGCCTTCTAGGGCCTTTAGCGTCCTCATCTGTACAATGGGGGTAGTAGTTGTACCAGCCTCATAGGGCTTTGAAGTTGGCATTGAGTCAACATTTGTAAAGTGCCTGGGACAGACCTAGCTTAGAGGAAGTTCTGTCAAAGGGGTGACTAACCATCCAGTTGAATGGTGGGCTGCTGAGGATCCCCCTTCCTGGCAGGACACAACAAAACATTTCTGGTAACCACTGTCCTTGTGCAAACTGGAACTCTTGAGAAAGACGCCATGGCCTTCCGGCCATCCCTGGCCACTCCCTGACCCCAGTGTAACCGTGTCAGGAAGGGATTCCGTGGTAGCTCAGTTGGAAAGAATCTGCCTGCAGTGTAGGAGAACCAGGTTCGATCCTTGGGTCAGGAAGATCTCCTGGAGAAGGGAATGGCAACCCACTCCAGTACTCTTGCCTGGAAAATCCTATGGACAGAGGATCCTGGTGGGCTACAGTCCATGGGGTCAAAAAGAGTCAGACAGAACTTAGTGACTAAACCACCACCATCAAAGGACTCTGGACTAAGCCACACACACCAGCCAACCTGGGAGGATGAGTCTAGGCTGGATACCCAGGGGCACAGCACTGCAGGGGTCCTGAACTAATCATGGAGGGGAGGGAGTTTGATTTTTTTTTTTTATATAAAGTTACATAAAGAGATAGTGGGGGAGTCATAATGGGGGAAAAAACCCAGAGCTTGTGGATTTCTTCACACTTATAAATTTAAGGGTTACAGATGTGGGGACTTCCTTGGCAGTCCAGTGGTTAGGATTCTGCTTCTAATGCAGGGGGTATGGGTTCAGTACTTGGTCAGGGAACTAAGATCCCACATGCTGTGTGGCCAAAAATTAAAAAAAAAAAAAAAAAGGGAGTTACAGATGTGGGGACTTTTCTGGTGGTCCAGTGGTTAAGGCTCCCTGCTTCCACTTCAGGGGGCGTGGGTTTGATCCCTAGTCGGGGAACTAAGATCCCACATGCCACTAATAAACCCACCCTAAAAAAAAAAGTTAACAGATGTGGAGGCCTCTAAAGGTCTTCACATAGCTCTGGTGGACCAAAAACATCATGCAAGGGGTGTCCTTGTATTTGGGGGCAACCTTAGGGCTGGGAAATCTCTCTTCCTTGAGTAAGCCTGGATCATACTCAGAAGTTTTAATTGTTTAACCCCCAACCCCCACCAAAAAAAAAAAAAAAAAAAGAGCCCAAACTCAACTTCTCTTATTATGCTCTTTGACCTGGACACATACTCACTGGGCACTGTTGTTTTATTTTTTCCAGCCAGGCTGAGTGGCTTGTGGAATCTTAGTTCCCTGACCAGGGATTGTGCCTGAGCAATGGAAGTGCAGAGTCCTAGCCACTGGACTTCCAGGGAATTCCCTCACCAGGCACGTTGGAATGTTACTGGAAAAGTGACTTTCACAGAAACTTGGCAGAGGTTTGAGCTATCAACTCAGAGAAGAGGAGACGATGTGATGGGTAGTTGTATGCACAGACTTGGCTAGGCAATAGTACCCAGTTATTCAATTAAACACTAATCTAACTGCTGCTGTGAAGGTGTTTTGCAGATGTGGTTAGGTTAACATCTATAATCAGTTGGGTTTAAGTACAGGAGATGACCCTTGATTTTGTGGGTAGACCTCATTCAGTCACTTGAAAGGCTTTAAAAGCAAACACTGAAAGACCTTAAAAGCAAATATGGAGGTCTGCCTGAGAATGAAGCATTAGTTCCTGGCCAAGACCTGCTGGTCTGCCCTACAGATTTCACACTTGTCTTGCCAGCCCTCACAACTGTGAGAGCCAATGCCTGAAACAAGTCTCTTAATACACAGACACACTCACAAACACATATATCCTATTGCTTCCGTTTCATTGGTAGAACTAAGAACTAAGAATATAAGAATATAAGAACTAAGCAGGTCAGTCTGGAGTCAGTCAGCCTTAGTTGAAAACCTGGACCTGCTGTTTGCTTATTTACTGCCCATGTGCTCTTGCACAACTTGTTCTCTGTAATTGCTAAGTATGTCTTCCATAAAATTGGGATAAGAGTAGATCTTACCTCCCAGGGTTGCTATGTGAATTTGAGAGGGCCCAGGCAATAAACCTTATAATAATAGCTAACACTGACAATGTCCTACTCTGTGTCAAATCGGTTCCAGACATTCAATGTGTATGAACTCATTTAATCCTGACAATAATCCTGTGACGGGCTTCACTGGTAGTCCAGTGGTTAAGAATCTGCTTGCCAGTGCAGGGAATATGGGTTCCATCCCTGGTCCGGGAAGATCTCACGTGTGTGGGGCAACTAAGCCCGAGAGCCATAACTACTGAAGCCTTTGTGCCTAAAGCCCATGCTCTGCAACAAGAAAAGCCACCACAATGAGAAGCCAAAGCTCTGCAACTAGAGACAGCCCAAGTGCAGCAATGAAGACCCAGCATAGCCAAAAAGAACTTCATTTAAAAAAATAATCCTATGAGGTTGGCCTGTCATTACCTCGTTTTACAGGTAGGGAAACCAAGGCTCTGAGAGGTTATGTGACTTGCCTGAGGCCACTTAGTGAATAAAATGCTGAGGTGTAAACTGTTTAGCATATTGAGTGTTTATGGTAATCTTGTGTAAGATGTGATTCAGATGATGATAAAGCCTTAATTTTTTTTTTTTTAAAGCATCACCACTCTTTTCAACTCTTCTTCTCTTCATCAAAAAGAACTTCAAAAGCATTACAGTCATATAAGCTAACAATCTGCCCTGGTAGAATGCCCATGTGAAATAAAAACCTATGTTCACATAAAAACCAGTGAGCAAATACTTATCAAGGCTTTATTTGTCATTACCAACAGCCATTAAAACCTGAATGTCCCTCCATGGGTGAAATGTAAACAAACTGAATACTATTCAGTCATAAAAAAGGATTGAGCTATTGACATAGGAAGCAATACAGAGGAACCTCAAATGCATTATATTAAGAAGCCAGTTTCAAAAGTCTGTGCACTGTGTGATTCCATTTTAAGGTACTTCTGGGAAAGGTAAAAGTATTGATGCAGAAACTGGATCAGTGGTTGCCAGGGGCTGGGATCTTTGACAAAGGGAGACAGGGGAATTTGGGGGGATGATAGAAATGTTCCATATCTTGACTGCGATGCTGGTTACATGTCTGTATTTATTCAGAATTGTATAGCAGAAAAGGTGATTTTTACTGGATGTAAACTATATCTTAATAAAAAGAAAGAAAATCCATCCCATGAATTTAAAAATTCAAAAGGCAGAAAGGTTGGGAAACTTCTCTCCGGGGCTCCTGACACAGGGGAAAGTTGCAAATCAGCCCTGGCTTGTCTACTGTAGGCTCTACCTTCCCTCACACAGCTCTGAACCAGTTTGATCACAAACCCCAAAACAAGCCAAGCCAGGTTTCTGGAAGAATCAAGATCCTATCTTACTTGCACCTGGGAAATAGAAAAAGAGCTTGTCTTGGTGCTCTGTGATGACTTAGAAGGCTGGGATGGGGGTTATGGGGAAGGTTCAAGAGGGAGGAGATATATGTATACTTTTAGCTGATTCACATTGTTGTACAGTAGAAACCTGCACAACATTGTAAAGCAGTTACTCTGGAATTAAAAAAAAGAAAAAGAATTTGTGAGACTGACACAACCAAACACACCAGATCTTCCAGCTCCAAACGATCATGGGTTCGCCTGAATCTGAGACCTAAGGAGGCCCTGCTCACTCTTCAACAGTGCCACAGCATAAGACCTTTCTGGAATTCCCCCTTTGGAAACTGCTTTAAGGGGCCTGTTACATTTGGCTCAGCAAATACCAAACGTATTTACTTGTCACCATTAGGAATCAGCCAGTGTGCTGGGGAAACTAGCTGTCCCTATCAACAGGTACAGACAGAGCCATGGTATGGTGTCAACAAAGTGGTCAGGCTTTGTTCCGAGGATGAATTCTGTTCGTGCTGGCAGCCTGATTACTGGAAGCCAGATGAGGCCAACAAGGGGTCCTCACACTTGTGTGTGTTCAGGAACTCAGTCATGTCTGACTCTTTATGACGCCATGGACTGTAGCCCACCAGGCTCCTCTGTCCATGGGATTTCCCAGGTAAGAATACTGGAGTGGGTTGCAATTTCCTCCTCTGGGGATTTTCCCAACCCAAGGATTGAACCTGAGTCTCCTACGTCTCCTGCACTGACAGGCAGATTCTTTACCACTGAGCCACCTGGGAAATCCACCCCTCCACCTGTAATACCCATCAAAACCAAAGAGGACTTCCCCTCTGCAGGCTGGATCATGCCTTTCTATCAGTTTCTTGTAGGTGAGGAGGCGGGTGGAAACTATTCATATGCCCCAGCTGGCACACAGTTCACAAAATTATTTGGTGCCTGTTGAGTGAGTTCAGGGCTCAGGAAAGCAGCCTCCAAAGGGAAATTCCAGAATGTCCCAAGCCTGTAGGAATGTGTGTGGAATCTCCAAAAATGACATCCTTTTGGACACCATATGCCTTACCTAGCTGGAACCCAGCCGTAGGGAAGACATACCTACTCAGACCACACTGGAGAACCTGGAAATTGCTAGCAAAACGTGGCTAGATTTTAGGGGTTCAACCCTCCCCCCTCAACATCTCAGAAGTAGATGCTTCAAGTAACTCAACCTGGTAGGATTTTAACTTGTGGCTTGTTCTTTTTTTTTTTTTTTAACATTTATTTATTTGGCTTCACTGGGCCTCAGTTGCAGTATGTAAGATCTAGTTCCCTGACCAGGGATTGGAACCCAGGTCCCCTGCATTGGAAGCATGGAGTCTTAGCCACTGGACCACCAGGGAAGTCGCTAAACTTGTGGCTTCTGAGTGAGTAATCTCCTACCCTTCTCCATGAAGCCAGGAAACAAGGCCTGTTGGTACACAAAGGCTCTCCTGATACTATGAGCTCCACAATTGCCAACAGGGAAAGATCTGTGCTTTGGAAAGTACAGGTATAAAACACTTCCCGCAGTGGATAAGAATCCAACTGCCAATGCAGGGGACACGGGTTTGATCCCTGATCAGGGAAGATCCTACATGCTTCAGGGCAACTAAGTCCGTGCATCACCACTACTGAGCCTGTGTGCCACAACTACTGAAGCCCATGCACCTAGAGCCCATGCCCCACAACAAGAGAAGCCATCACAGTGAGAAGCCTGAGCACTACAACAAAGAGTAGCCCCGACTCACTGCAACTGGAGAGAGCCCGCACAAAGCAACGAAGACCCACGCAGCCAAGACAAAAAAAAATCCTGTTTTGCCCAGATAGGCCCGAGGAAAAAGGTAATTAATTTCTTGGGGTCTTATTTCAGTAACCAGGGATTGAACCCTGGGCCTGCTGCAGTGGAAGCAGAGTGTCTTAATTACTGGACCACCAAGGAAGTCCAGAAAAAGGTAATGACCTAGCTTCCTTTATTCTGAGACAGGGGTCCCCAAAAGTTGTAGCTTTAGAAATTTCTAGAGCCTAACCTGGATGAGTAAGTGCTGAGCACTGACTCACCTTCTCCCCGCCCTGCTCTCCTGTGAACCAACAATCTGTCTTTGAGGACTTCTCACCATGTCTCTGATGCCAGGCCTCTGAGTTCTGGAGCGCTCAACAGTTGAAGAAGGCTCAGGGGTGGGGTCTGGAACCAGGAGAAAGGAGATAAGGTAAGGAGGGGTGCCAAGTCCTGTTTTAAGTGTCTGCTTGAGTCTGTATGTGTGTGTAGTGGCAACCAACCTCCCCAGCCTGCTTATAACAATCAATGGAACAAAAGCATGACATGACCCCAAACCAGCACTGTCCAGTGTGAGACACACAACTGCCAGGCCAGCCACATCCAAGCTGTGTCTGATTTTAAATGTTCCAATAGGCATATCAAAGAAGTAAAAAGAAACAGGAATTTAATTTTAATAATGTATTTTTACCTAATATATGCAAAATAATATTTCAGCATACCATTAGTTACATAACTAATAATATTATTGTTGATAATATCATCAGTAATAATAGCACTAATCAACATAAAAGTTGATTAATGAGGTTTTTTTTTTTTACATCTTCCTTTTTATATTAAGTCTCTGTGTGTTTCACCTTTACAGCACATCTCAATTTTGATCAGCCACGTTTCAAGGACTCAGTAGCCACATGTGGCCAGAGGTGACCATACCGGGCAGTACAGGTAGAGACAAAAGTGGGCTCCCTGCCTATGGGGTCTAGCAAGGTGGGCCGGGGGCGTGCATTAGAAAGGGCAGTGAAGACACCCCCAGAATAATGAGAGAGCTCAGGTTACATGTAAGTCGCGGGGTGTGTGCCTGAGAGCTTTCCCCACCTCTTTCCCCTTTACTTTCCTCCCATTCGTGACAGGGGTTCCCTCGCCGGAGCAGCCTCTCCATCCAGGTGCCCCAGCCCATGCCCCCAACCCCTTGCTATCTCCCGTTGCTCCCCGGTACTCCCCGGGGGCCGCCCACCTCCGAATTCACCCAGTCGAGCTGCGGGCCCTGTTGATGTTGCCTTCCCTGTCACTCAACTGCTAGCTCCCTCCCCCAGTCTTGCAATAACCGTCGCTTCCCTTGGTTTCCACAGAGACGCCACTAAGGGGCGGGGCAACGGGCTCGTGCGACCGGAGGCCCTCTTTGATTGGTGGATAGCCAAGACCCTTCTTTTTCCTCCATCCTCCTCCCTCTTGCCCGTGCTCCGCCCCCAACGGTGGGTCCCGGAAGCTGATTGGCTAGCCCCGTGGCGAGAGCGGCTAGTTCCTGCGCAGACCGGCTCTGCGGGGCGGGGACGAAGGTGGGCGCCTTGCGCACTGATTGGCTGGAGGGGCGCGAGCGGCAGGGAGGGGCGGGGCGGATGCGGGTCCGCGGTTAGTCTCGCGCGGCGGTCGTCCCCGCGTGAGGTACTCTGTGGTGTAGCGTGCGCAGGTAGCAGGAGAAGCAGCTGCCGTGCGGGGGAGCCATGAAGCACTATGAGGTAAGAAAAGAGAAAACGGGGATTGAGCGACTGCCGCAGACCTTATTTTTCGATTTCGTGAGACAATCGGCTCCCCGTTTTACGTCCTGTGCCCAGAAAAGGAGCCGGACGGCGCAGGCGCAGTAGGCACGCGTTGTGCCCAGGACCACTCGTAAATTTCAGTGCGCATGTGCGGGGGAGGTATTTATAATTCTGCAACCCTGGCTGTTTTGGGGGTGCCTTTTCTTGGGGTCTCTGCAGGACCTGGGAAGCTTGCAGGTTCCTCGCAGCTCCCCACGCAGGATGAATTGTAGGTAGGGGAGGAACGAGGGTGTGGAACCCTTGCTCTCACTCTTGAGGGTGTCTTGCACAAACCTTGCACCGTGCCTTCGCCTCGGGCTTAGAAAGGGGCTTTGCAGTCTGTCCTCTCTGGCATGACCTTTGGACCCCTTCCCTCGCCCGGGACGGCTCCCTGAGCGGCTTAGGCGGTGAAGGAGGTGTAGCTGCAATGCTGGCTCCTGCTGAACAGCAAAGCTGATCTTTGCTTTCTGTTAATCTAAGAGATCATCTCCGTCAAGTCCTGCGTGTCACCGAGGAGGAATCTCACACCCACAGCCACTTTTGAGGTTCAGGGCTTCTGACTCCTAACTGGGGCCTCTTTTACCCTTAAAACGAAGTGTTCTGATGAACTTATCAACCTAGCTGATAATATAATATTAATAATTTCATTATTGCTGGCTTATAAGTAGCATTAAATGATTAATTTATTATTAAAGTTCATAATAATAATTTAGAGAGTGTTACGTTTCTGCCAGTGAGTGTCTGTTACCTTGTTTTCTTAGCCTCACAGCCTTGTGAGATAGGAGACTTATTATTGTTTCTGTATATGAAGAAACAGTCTCAGAGATGTCAAATGACTTGCTCAAAGGTCCCCAGCTAGTTAGTAAATGCAGGACAGAGAAAAACTCAGGACTCCAGAGTGTCAGTTGCTAACCACTTTGCCATACTGGTCCCCAAATGAAAATTAGCCAGGTGAGAAACTTTTTTTTCCCCTTCCCGGGTTTAAAAAAGTGTGTTAAAATACACATAAAATTTACCGTCTTAATCATTTTAAAGGGTGCAGTTCAATGGCATTAAGTACATTCACACTGTTGTGCCACCATAACCACCATCCACATCCACCTCCAGAACTCTGTTGTTTTCATCTTGCGTAACAGAAATCCTACCCATTAAACACTAACCCCCTTCTCTCCTCTGCCCAGCCCCTGGCAACTGTCATCCTACTTTCTGTCTCTTTGAATTTAATCATGTTAGGTGGTTCATATAAGTGTAAGGAGACAGTCTGATTTTTGTTTGCTAGTGAAATACCACTGCTTCTGCCCACTCCCTTTACTACTGCTACTATTACTGTTATTACTTTCTGTGGTAATTTACCCAGAATCTTTTGAAACCTTTAACCCAGAAGTTGTTAATGATTTTTTGACGTGGCACAAAAATGAGGAGGTAGAATTTAGTAATCTCTTATGCCTCTTTCAACTTTATGATTGTAGAGTGAAATTCTTCTAATACAGTTCTTCTAATACAGTTTTACCTTTCAAAGCCTCTCTGTAACCCTGGAGAAAAAACCACATTCAGTTTGAAAGACGGAGGATGGGAGATACATGTGGCCTTTGACAAAATGGAGTTAGTTTTAGTAGTTGGCAGGCAGATAAGGTAGGCCCCTAAGGATCCTTGGGGTGGACACTTTTGTTCTGCAAGCTTGTCACAGCCTTAGGGTCATGGCTTGATCAGGAGGACACTCAAACCCTGCCCCTCCTGGAAGTAGAAGCTTCAAACCCACTGTTCAAAGTGACCTTGGAGGAAAAAAATAAAGTTGTTATATTTCCATGTTCTGTGTTATCATTCTCTGCTGACATTTGACACATAAGCACTGAGGTGGTAGCTCCAGGGTTGCTGTACAAGGGTAAAATATCTCTCAGCCCAGTTTGCACAGCAGGCTGATCAACTCTATTACAGGTGTTTGTTGCAGATCAATAAAAATAGCAGAGATTCTTTCCTTCACATTTAACACCTTGAGAAAGACTGTATTTCTATTTGGGACTAAGTGTGTTCTTCCACATCCCTCCACCTGCCCAACGCCCCCCCCCCCCGCCCCAACAAAGCAACCCCTAAACCACTGGGTGATTAACACCCACCAGAAAGACCTTTTTGACTGGGATAGAGCCCTTGGAGACTATGGAGTGTAATTTACAAGAGAGAGAGTTGATGCTCAGAAAGGTTCGGGACTCGCTCAGTGACACAGTGAAGTGAATGAGGGTTGATATCTGATGTTTGAGGCAGCTAGGATTCCGGCTGGAGGGGCGATTTTTGCCACTCACTAAATAACTAGCCTAGGGCAGATTACTTAATCTCTCTGAGCTCCTCGGAGCAAAATAATTGTGACAGAAAAGGCCAATAATAACATTATGAAATTGCTGGAACTATATCATAAGGGGTGTTTATAAAAGAGGAGTGCTGCACACAGCACTGGTTCATTTATTTTAACTGTTGTGCATGATTTCTTCACATGAAAAGCAATTTAGTTTGATTTACTTGGTCCTTTAAGCTTCCCTGATGGCTCAGATGGTAAAGTGCCTGCCTGCAATGTGGGAGACCTGGGTTCTATCCCTGGGTTGGGAAGATCTCCTGGAGAAGGAAATGGCAACCCACTCCAGTACTCCTGCCTGGAGAATCCCACGGACTCAGGAGCCTGGTGGGCCACAGTCCATGGGGTCGCAAAGAGTCGGACACTACTGAGCGACTTCACTTCACTTTTAATAAATCTCCAGACATCATGTTGAGTAGAAAAAAGCAAATAGCAAAAGGTTTTTTAAATTTAAAAAAACATACCAAATGAGATTTATATGTGTTTTTTTTGTGGATAGACACCTAATTAAAGGATAAATTGTAATATGAGGTTAGAAATGTATGGGAATTACACAGTAAGAGGAACCATTGCTTGGGGAGGGATGGAACGGGAGGAAAAGGCATAGTGAGGGCTTCAGATATGTCTTTTTCTTTTTTTAAGGAATTTGTTGTAATAAATAGAGTGAAATATAAATCTGTTTAACCTGGGAGGTGGGATCTTAAGTGTCTGCTGTCTCATGTACTTTTTTCCTTCTGAATCCTTGGGTCCCTTTGAAGTAGAAGGTGAGGGATAATTTGGGTTTTTGTAGCCATCAAGCGCTGTGTTAACATGCAGGTTTCTGACTTCTGCACATTAAATTTGGTGCCTGTTTGTAGGAAGGTATTGTGTTTTGACGGAGAAGGCAGTGGCGACCCACTCCAGTACTCTTGCCTGGAGAATCCCACGGACGGAGGAGCCTGGTGGGCTGCCGTCTATGGGACACGACTGAAGCGACTTAGCAGCAGCAGCAGCAGCATTGTGTTCTGAGATGGGGCCTGCTTGATCTCTTCACTCACACCCTGCTGTGTGCTGCATCCAGCAGGCCTTCTGAAAACGCTTTTGGGATTGATTGTTTAATTACAGACGGGGGGGGGGGGGGGGGGAGCCTGGTTATGATCCGCCTCTTTCTGGGTCACTTTTTTTTTCCTTTTTATTTGGCTGTGCTGGGTCTTCATTGCTGCTCACAGACTTTCTCAAGTTGTGGCACACAGGCTTCTCATTGCAGTGGCTTCTCTTGTGGCAGACCAGAGGCTCTGCCTGTGCTTAAGTAGTTGCAGCATGCAGGCTCAATGGGTGCTCCAGCGCATGTGAAATCTTCGCAGATCAGGGATCAAACTTGTGTTCCCTGCGTTGGCAGGTGGATTCTTTACCACGGAGCCACCAGGGAAGCCCCTGGGCTCCTTTTTGTTGCCGGATACCAGGGGCAGGTCACATTTCTTGTGTCCTTGCAAAACCCCTGAGAGTTGGATACTCCTCCTTCCTCCGTTTTGTGGATAAAGAACCTGAGGCTTGGAAAGGTGAAGGAGCTTGTCCAAGGTCACATCGTGGTGGAGACAGGATCCAGACCTAGGTTTGTCTGTAGAAGAGCCAGAGCCATGGTAATGTTGGGGATGCTGGCAGTGCTGGTAGTAAGAGCCACCGGTGGTTGCTGAGGCCTGTGAGCACCTGATCAGGTGGGCATTAGTGTTACTTCTACTTAACAGGGAAGGAAACTGAGGTCCAGAGAAGTCAGTTAAGTTGCTCAAGGTCACGGAACCAGCAAGCAGTGGTGCTGGGCCTTGGTCTCTTGTTTGCCTGGCTCCAGTTTCTGTCCCTGTGATGATTCCCTGCTGATGCTAGTTGGGTTGGTGGCTGTGCAGTGCTGTTCTGAGTACCCAGCATCCCTGGAGGGAGGATGGGAGGGCCCCTGTGGGGTCCTCTGACAGACAGAGCCCCTCTGCCCTCACGTTGGATGGGCTGCCCCTTGGAGTTCCAGAGGTGAATTAGATGGGATGGGGTAGCTTCAGATCATGGTGAGCTTTTGGGACCTTTCTTGTGTTAGCGTGTGTCAGACCAGGAGCCTGTGGGGTTGGGGTGGTTTTTAGGCTTTTCTATGCCCTGCAGGCTCTGAGCAGGTGGAGGCTTACACTGGCGATTCTCCTGGTGAGCCCCTTTCTCTGACCATTAGAATTGTGGCTCTACACTTCAGCTACTCACCCCCTTGCTTCTTGGAATCTCATTGCCCCCAGGCCTCAGTGAGTTCTAGAACTCTCAGATAAGGGGTGCTTCCCCAGAGCCACACAGGGTGGGGTGGTATCCTCCCTGGGAAGACAGAAAAGCCTACCAAGCTTTGGGTCAGGGCTAGGTTCAGATCCATAACTGCCCGGCACGAAGTATGGAGCCCGTAGGTTCTGTAGCCTCTCGAGCCAATTTTCTCATCTATAAAATGGGGATCCTGGTGGTGGTGTGCCCTCGGTGGCTGACTTTGGCTCCATTCTTCCCAACCTTGCCTTCAGGGACATCAGGTTGCTAAGCTTGAAATCAGCAGAGGGCGTGGGTAGGGGTTGTATTTACACCATGGACTGAGGCAGATGCTACAGGCAGACCCTCCCTCTTCTCCAGTCCCAAGTTACTCATGACCTGCACACCGCTGGGCACCATGGGCCCTACCTCACAGGTTATCCCTTCAAGGAATTACTGCTCTGGTGAGCATTAGATGGGTGCAGCACAGCAGCTAACATTTAACTAGTTCTACTGAACTACACCGGAGAAGGCAATGGCACCCCACTCGCAGTACTCTTGTCTGGAAAATCCCATGGATGGAGGAGCCTAGTAGGCTGCAGTCCATGGAGTTGCTAAGAGTCGGACAGGACTGAGCGACTTCACTTTCACTTTTCACTTTCGTGCATTGGAGAAGGAAATGGCAACCTGCTCCAGTGTTCTTGCCTGGAGAATCCCAGGGACGGGGAAGCCTGGTGGGCTGCTGTCTATGGGGTCGCACAGAGTCAGACATGACTGAAGCAACTTAGCAGCAGCTGAACTACACCGTGGTCCTAAGGCCTGAGAGAGGGAGAGGAGGCGCGGCCTGGGGGAAGGAGGCGGGGCCTGGGGGAGGAGGCGGGGCTGAGGTGAGGAGGTGGGTGGGAAGAACCAAAGTGGTAAGGGTGGCAGTACGGGTGGCGGGTGGTGGTGGGTGGGCAGCTGGGCGCAGGGTGGGACAGCTGTTGGAGAGAATGGTGAGGGGCTCGAGTGGGGATGGGGAACCCTGAGCCTGGCAGAGCCTCTTGAGTAACTGGTTCCTGAGCAGTGAGAAAGGTGGAGAGTTGACAGCTGTGCGTGTGGTAACATTGTTAATGCAATTGAGTTTGGTGGGGAGCCCTGTACTTTGATTGACAGGCTTGGCCAGATGAGAAAGGCCCGGAGACCTTGGGCTGGTTGGTCAAGTTCAAGCTAGATCTTAACACCCTCCTGCTGATATTGACAGTGGCAGCTGAGAATGTTTTAATACCTGGCCACAGCCAGAGCATTGTGAGGAAAGTCACTACTGATACAGTGCTTACTCTAAGTGCTTTTTATCTATCGACTCCTCAAAATGAACCTGTGAAGCTGGTACTCTTACCCTTATTTGAGAGATGGGGAAACTGGGACCCAGAGTAGGGAAGCAGTGTGAATTCACAGCTGGTGAATGGCAGGGCCTGGATTCTACTAGACCCAAAGTGGGCTTTGCTGTGGGTGGGCCCAAGCGACCACGCGTTGCGGAAGGAATGAAGTGTGGCTCAGTGGCCGTGCCCTTTAAAGGCAGGCCACCAGCTCTACCCTCAGGACAGTTACTTGACTGTCTTGGAACATTTCAGTTGTCTCATCCGTGAAGCCAGGGTAAAGACACCTGTCTTGGGACATCCCTGGTGGTCCAGTGGGTAAGACTCTATGCTTCCAATGCAGGGGGCCCGGGTTCCATCCCTGGTCTGGAACTAGATCCTACCTGCTATAACCAAAGATCCTGCATGCCGCAACAAAGATCATCAATCCCGTGTACTGCAGCTAAGACCCAGAATGGCTAAATAAATAAATATTTTTTTTCCCCCACTAAAAAGACACCTGTCTCATGGAGCCCCTGGGCCATCTGAAGTGTCAGCACACTGGTCCGGGGTCAAGGTCCAGATCATTAGGTGGTCAAGGACAGAGCTGTATCAGTGAGGCTACCTGGAATACTTTCTGCATGCGTTCTTTCTAGAACATCTCCAGATGTGTTAATGAACAAGACCCAGCGGGCTCCTGGAGATGGAGTTGTGCCAAACAGTATGCCCAGAGATGGAGGAAGAAGCCCAGAAGCCCATGATGGTTCTGATGTCACACACCTTGAAGCCACGTTTTGGAATGAGCTGTTCTGTCCTTCTCTGTGGGAGGACTGTCAGTGAAGTCACAGCACAGTCAGAACCCACTTTCTAACATCGAGAGAAAGAACCATTCCAGGAAACAGGTGCCCAGAGTGGGCCTGGTCCCCTCTGATGCCTGTCACAACCTCCTTCCTTACAGGCGCACCACTGTGTCTGTTCTTGGCCCTCGCCCAGCAGCAGCCAGAGGGTCTCTGGGGCAGGGAGGATCGTAGCACTCTGCACCTCAGAACACCACCCTCAGAGCTTCTTGTCCTCTGCCCTCTGCTGACCTCACTCATTGCTGGGCTGGTTTCATCTTGAACATATACCGCCACATTCCTGCCTTGCACATAAGCCCTTCTCCCGGCCAGAAATGCTCTTCCCTCTGTTTTTCCTGTGCCTGCTTTCTTCTCATTGAGAGCTTACCTTCATTGTCATCATAGAGGCCTTCCTTGACTGTCCTGCTGGAGAGGGACCGCTGCAGCCTGTTCCTCTCCTCTGGCCCTCCCTGGGCTGTGGTTGTGGTTTCATTTGGGAACTTGATGGCCTTCCTACCTGGACAGAGTGAGCTCCGTGAGGGGAGGGGCTGTTGGTGTCTTGTTCCTGCAGCTTCCCTGGCACCTGGACGATTGAGGGAGGTTTGTGAACGGGTGGGTGAATGTATCTTCTGCCTGGGGTCAGGCCCACCGGGTGTAGAAGGGCGAGTGGGTTCTTGCTGCACTGGATGAGTCCAGTGTTGCGTGTATTGGGCTGAGGTGGCCCCGTGTGACCCATTCTTAATGGTTCCTACCAAGGGAAGTTGGCTTTACAGGTGGTTTTAAGCCCTGGGTCCACCCTGGCCACTGTTTCCTGTTGTCCCCCTCCTCCTGGAACCTGGGCATGACGAGCCCAGGACCTGCCAAGCCGGCCTGTGGGCCTGCTCCTCGTCTTGGCACAGGTTGCTAGCAGCTCCTGCTGGTCTGGACACTTTGCCGTGCAGGCTCCAATCACCTGTTCTCCAGCCCATCTCCCTTTTCTTTCCCCCTTGGCTGTCCTGGGTCTTTGTTGTGTCACCCGGGCTCTGTAGATGCAGTGAGTGGGCTTGGTTGCCCCGAGCCATGTGGGGTCTTATTTTCTGAACCCAGGTCCCGGGCATTGGAAAGTGGATTCTTAACCACTGGACCACAAGAGAAGTCCTCCATTGTCTATTTACTAGTTCATTCCTTCTGACATTTTTTTTTTTTTTTCTTCTCTGTACCTATTGTATGCCAGGAAAGTGGACTCTACCTTCAGGGTCTCTTCGTCTAAGCCGAAGCCTGAAAGAAGTCTTCCGGGAAGGGAGGAGCTCAGCTTGGGCAGAGGTCTGGAGGCCAGGCTAAGTGGTTGTATGATGAGTGATGGGGCTGATCAGGCCAGGCTTTGCAACGATATCTGTGGACTCACTGGCGATGGAGGTCCTTTTTCCTGTTGATGTTGCCCAAAAGCTTAACTTTCAGAGAGCAGTTTATTGAGTCCTTGGAGAGTGCTCCCACTGTGGTGTGTGTTATATAAACATGTGAGAGTAGTTGTTCCTTATTACTGACAACTGTGTTGTGGGTGGTATTCAGCACTCCCTGCTCCCACCCCCAGTCCAGTGGTTAGAGATGGGCCACGAGCCTCTCAGTCCTCTGGGGGATAAAGGGCCTCTCAGTAGCCTGTGGTGACTGGCAGGCTGGCATAGCCCTCTCCCTGCCCTGTCCCTGCTCGAACCAGTCTCTTATGTAAGCAGAGCTCATGGGCCATTCAGGTACCCCGGGAGACTGCAGAGTTCTTGGTCTCAGGGCCTTCTGAATTCTTGTTTTCCTCTTTAAAAGGACCAGGGAGCAATGGCTGGGGACCATGCCCATTGTGTGAGGGGCCTGAGGGAACGTTACCTGGCCTTTGGGTGTGAGTGGGCCTTTCAAGCTGGTGGGGAGGGCAGTGGTAAACAATCTGCTTGCCAATCACACGGGAGACGCAGATTTGATCCCTGAATCGGGAAGATCTCCTGGAGGAGGAAATGGCAACCCCCTCTGGTGTTCTTGCCTGGAAAATCTCATGGACTGAGGAGCCTGGCAGGCTGCAGTCCATGGGGTTGAAGAGTCAGACTGAGCACACACACAGTTTAACACTAGCAGCTGGGGCTTCATAGAGTAACCGGAGGCAGGCTGAACTGGAGTGGGTCCGAGAGCTGTAGCTTCTGGTCTTCTTGTTAGGAGAAGCTGTCTCCCAGGACACCTCAGGAAGCTAATCTAGAAGAAGAGGGGTGGGTTGGGGGAGTTGCCGAATTGATGCTTCTCAGGAGGTGCGGTTGGCAGAGCGTGTCTCTGGTGGGGGGTGGTGAGGGTAACAGCAGAATTCTCGGGAAGATACGTATAGCCTGGAACAGTGTGTTGTTGAGTCCACTCTGGAGAATGAGATCTCCTGCAGTCTCCTGGCTGGAGGTGGCATCCACAGAGGGACAGGCTGGGGTTGAGCCGGGAAATCCCAGTGCTGGGCCAGATTCCAGAGAGGTAGCTCTGCTCGTCCCATCCTCACATCCCATCATTCAGGTCTCAACTTGAATGTCACTTCCTCCGAAAGGCTCCCTCTGAGCCACCCAGGCCACACTTGTCACCTTCTCGCCGCTCCTGTTTTGGTTCTCCGAGTGGCACTTAGCAGCTTCAGAGAGCTGTTAGTGTGAGGCTGTCCTCTGTCACACCCGCTGTGGATCAAGTGATTGTGTCCCTGCCTGTTAGAGACCCACGGGAACAGGCCGGGCGGGCTCAGGCAGTTAGCTGCATCGTCCATGCCTCCCCCCAAACTGTCCCACGTCCAGCGATCAGGAGGACCCTCCGGCTTGCGGGGTGCCTGGCAGTTCCCTGGAACTGGTGGATTTAACTGGGGGCACTTGTAGCTCTGGTGCGTTAGTGTGGGCGCCTGCTTATCTTTTGGTACTTTGGAACTTGGCCATTTCTGCCCCCCTGTTTTTGACTCTAAGTTGCTTGAACTCTGAATGTTCATGTAGGGATGACATGGAAATTCTACAGGAAGCACTAACCGTGACGGGCAGGCCCCAGTAATGTTTCCTGCCAGGCTCCTCCAGGCGCCATCTGAGAAGTGGGCCCCGCGACTACGCATTCTGAGCACTGCATCCGGGCTCCCCGGGGGCCTCGGTAGATGGCAGCATTTCCCGTCTCTCCAGCTGGGCCTGCGAACCTGCACCATCTGGGGAGAAAGCGTGGGGAGCGGTGTCTGAAGACTCCGGGGCTCATTTCCTCTTGCTTCATTTCACTCTCTCTGCTGGAGCCGAGCTGGCCGAGCCCTGTGGGGTTGGGGGAGGCTCTGAGGGTCTTGACCTGTGAAGCTGCTCAGAGGCAGCACTGGACGGGGGCAGGCAACCAAGGGCAGCTTCCAGCGCCCCTCCTGCAATAGCTGTAGCTGAGTATTTTCTGTTAAACTACCTTTCCCTTTATGGACGTGGCTAGGCCTGTTCAGTATTCCAGAAACCCTGCCCTCCTCCGTCAGAGTCTTCTTTCACTTGGTAGTTACTCTCCTCTCTTTGTTCCACGATGTACATCTTTCCCCTCAGCATTTTCATGTTCCTGAAGTTGGGATGCATCTTATGATTTGTATCTGTCCACCCATTTATCTAATGTTGGCATATGTGTCCCCCCTCAAAAAAAAAAAAAAAAAAAAAGAGCAGCTTGTTTTGAGTCAGTGACACTTAAGGATCCAGGAATTAGGGCGTTTTTCTCAGTGCTTGCCACCTTCATGCTCTCATCAAAGCCGCCAGGGTCTCTGGCCTGGGCTGTCTGCAAGACGGTCACTGCTTCCACGCTTGTCCCGAGCAGCAAGAGGGTTCCTTCTCAAACCAAACCGGGTTGTGGCACTTGAGCCACTGCCGCTCCCGGGACTCACACTTGGAGGACTCGTCTCGGCCTCCACTCCAAGGCTGCTCCGCAGCTGCGTGCCTTTGAGCACACTGGGCTGCATCCAGTCTTTGGATGTTCCCGAGCCTTGCCGACCTGTGTGCTGCCCCAGGGCCTTTGCAGTTTCCTCCGGGAGCCTCATGCTGGCCATCACTTTGGCTCAAGTCTCACATCCTTAGAGAAGCCTTTCCTGACCGCCTCCTGTGGTCCTCTGGGCTCCCTGCCCAGCTCTTTTCTTCCCAGCAGCTGGTTCATCCTGACCTCGTGTTATGTAATAGATTCTTTGCCCATATTCCCCTTGAGCCTGAGCAGACCCAGTGGGCTGGGGCGGGGGGTGAGGGGGCACTTGGCCATGGTATCCGAGCATCTGGGCCAGTGCCTGGCATGCTGCACACAGGTCTTTCTGTTCATCATCGAGCTTAGCACCCTGCACAGGCCTGGCGCAGTGAGGGTCTCAGTCAGTGTTGCCTGAGCAGATGAAGAACGGGAACTTCTCAGCCAGCAGAAGGGGTTCTTGGGGGTTTGAGATGCCCTCCATATGTGGCTGAGCCCTTCGCAGGTCTCTGTGTAGGAACCCCTTCCTGCTCTGCTTGGGCACTGGACACAGGGTCCAGGGCTCTGTGGGCTCCCTGGCCTGGGCCAGGCGTCTGCAAGGAGCACAGGGAGCGGGATCGCTGTGGGGCAGAGCCCTCTGGCTTATGTATGGGAAGGTTTGATGGGCTTGCTCGGAGCTCCTCTGGGCCACGTGTTGCCTGGGAGCTGGGCAGCTCCTGGGGCTGAGACTGGACTGGGATACGGACTCTTTCTTTCACACCCTGACTGGGCAGTGGCTGCCGTACTGTGTGTTCTTGGGGACCTGCGCGGGGCTGAGAAAGTGAGCAACGCCAGGCCCTGGGACCGGGTCACGAGTCACTGCTTTCAGAAAAACAGTGGAGTGGTGCCTAACGGTAGCTGGAAGACCTTACAGATATTTCTGAGACTAGGTCACCGTGAGACTTTGGGCCAGTAACTCAGAAGGAGTTCACAGAATTGGGGACTTTTTTGCTTTAACAAGACCCTGTCTATACTCATCTGCTTGTTTATGTGAATATGGCTTCTTAGTGTTTACTTGAATAAAGAAATGTCAGAATAAAAGCTCTATCTCATTCTAGCAATAAGAAATAGTCACCTTGGCTACATGACCTGATTGGGAAAATGGTACATCCATGCCATCTAGAGATGCAGTGCTGATAACCTGCTGTTTATGGTTAATGTTTAGTGATGGTTGTTGATTCATAGTTTATGTTTAGCTGATAATGTAATGATAACTCATCCTGAAGGATTTTCTCTTTACACTTAGAACCTTAGGTCATGAAAATGTTCGTAAGAAATTTCAATTTGAGCAGTAGATATGATGCTCAGTAATAACCTTCAATCAGGGACTTCCCTGGTGGTCCAGTGGTTAAGAATCAGCCTGCCATGCAGGGGACACAGATTCCATCGCTGGTCTGGGAATATCCCACATGCCTTGGGGGCAAGGAAGCGCATGTGCTGCAACTCCTGAAGCCCACGTACTTGAGAGCCCGTGCTCCGAAACAGGAGAAGCCGCTGCAGTGAGAAGCCCGAGCACCACGAAGCGTAGCTGCTGTGCTCTGCAACTGGAGATAACTAGTGAGTCACAATGAAGACCCAGCACAGCCAAAAAAAAACACCCCACAAACCTTCAATCACGATCCTGTATTTGAATAAAATTCAATGCAGGAGGGTAGCGAATAGAATTCAACTTCAAGGCAAAAAAGGAGCAAATATTAAGGAGCTTGTTTATAGCCTTTTTTTTTTAAGTGGAATGATGGTAGATAGGAAGCTACTTAGGTATTTAGACCCTGGTGAGATTTAACAGAGCCCCATAAATTTTATATAGAATTTGCAATATCTGCAGTAGGCCAGAAATGACATCTTTTGCAACTGTTCAAGCTCAGGTGAAAAAGTATTGTCAACTTAAAAATGTGTTGGGGGATACATTCAATCAGCAAAATTATTTTAGGGATATGTGTGCGTGCTCATTTACTCAGTCATAGTCTCTTTTTCGACCCCATGAACTGTAGCCTGCCAGGCTCCTCTGTCCATGAAATTTTCCCAGGCAAGAATACTGGAATGGGTTGCCATTTCCTCCTTCAGGGGATCTTCCTAACCCAGTGATTCACCCACGTCTCCTGGGACTCCTGCATTGGCAGGCGGGTTCCTTACCACTGAGCCACCTGGGAAGCCACATACATGACCCGTGTTCATAGAGCACCCAGATTGCTCACAGATGCTTCCATGTGATTACAGGAAGGAGGAGTGGTGTTTCTCAGTGAGCTGAATCTCTTTGGGGTGTTCAGTCAGCATTTCAGACTTAACATGTCCAAAACTGAGCCTGGATTCCCCCCCACCCCCCACCCCAACCTCAGCCTGCATGATCTGCGTGACTCCCACTTCCCCACACCCACGCCTGCCAGTTAATGGCAGTTCCAGTCTTCTCATCACCAGGCCCCAGGCTGTTTGACTCACCTCTTTCCCTCACGCCTCATGTCCCGGAATTGGCAAATAATGTACCTCTGCCTTGGGAATACCTGTGGAATATAACTGCTTCTCATCAACCCTGCTGCCATCATGAGGCCCAGGCCAGGGATTGGCAGACTCTACCTGGGAAGGGCCAGATGGTAAAGCCCAAGGCTTTTCTGGCCATACAGCCTCTTGACGGCTTCTCAACCCTGCGGCTGTCACAGAAGCAGCCCTGGACGATCTGTCAACCCGGGAGCATGGCTGCGTTCCAGTGAACTTTGTGGATACTGAAATTTGAATTTCATATAATTCCCATGTGCCATGCAATAGGCTTCTGATTTTTTTCTTAACCACTTAAAAGTGTAGAAATCATCTTAGCTTGTACAAAAACAGGTGGTGGGCCAGAATTAACCTGTGGGCCATAGTTTGCTGGCCTCTTGGTTTAAGCCATCCTTTATCTTGATAACTTCTTTTTTTTTTTTTATCTTGATAACTTCTTATTGGTCTTCCGGGTTCCATCCTTATTCTCCCATATATAGTTCAGAGGGGTCCTTTAAGAACTTGTCATGTCACATCCCTCTGGTGCCCAGAACCCCCATGGCTCCCACTTCAGTCAGAGTAGAAGCCATAGTCCTCACCGGGCTTGGGAGACCCTGCATGACCCATCAGCTCCCTGTCCTCACCTCCTCTCCTCCCCCCACTACCCTGATCCCCAGCCACAGAAGCCTTGGCTCTGTTGCTTAAGCACACCGAGCAGGCGGCACCTCAGGACCCTTGCACAGGGCATTCCTCTGCGTGGACGCTCTCCTCCGATCTCTCAACTGCCCTTTCCTTAATCACCTTCAGGGCTTGGCTCAACATCCTTTCGGGGGAGATCTTTCTTGACCACTTTATGTGAAACTGCCGGCTCCCTTCACCTGCCACTCCCTGTCCCGTTTTATTTATTTATTGACATGCTACAGAGCATGTAGGATCTTAGTTCCCTTGCTGCTGCTGCTGCTAAGTCACGTCAGTCGTGTCCGACTCTGTGCGACCCCATAGACAGCAGCCCACCAGGCTCCCCCATCCCTGGGATTCTCCAGGCAAGAACACTGGAGTGGGTTGCCCTTTCCTTCTCCAATGCATGAGAGTGAAAAGTGAAAGTGAAGTTGCTCTGTCATGTCTGACTCCCAGTGACCCCGTGGGCTGCGGCCCACCACGCTCCTCCGTCCATGGGATTTTCCAGGCAAGAGTACTGGAGTGGGATGCCATTGCCTTACCAGGGATCAAGCCCATGTCTCCTACAGTGTATGCATGGAGTCTAAACCTCTGGAGGTCAAGGAAGTCCCTATAACTATTTTATGGTCTGTGTTCCCTGCTAAAGTGGCAGTTCCACACGGGCAAGGATTCCGGGCTGTCCTTCCAGGGCTGAACTCCCCAGAGTCCCTAACAGTGCCTGGTGTGTAGTAGGTATTTAGTCACTATTCAGTCACTGCTTTTACAGTGGAATGAGTCTCAGTGTCCTCACCTGGAAGAGGGGAGTAATAGTAAAGGAGATAATTTGTGTCAGGACCTGCCTCCCCGCCTGCACGTTGGGAGTATACAGGAGGTGTTAGCTGTTGTTGCTGCTGTGGGCATTAAGGCCGGCCACATGGGTCTCAGACTGGGCTGTCGCGCGCAAAACTGACCTTCCTGCTGCACGTGGAGCTGGGCGTGCTGTGCGCGGGTCGGGAGTCAGCCTGGACGAGCGCCCCCTGCTGGTCAGCCTGTTGTCAGCGTGTTGTCAGCCTGTGTCCACAGGGCTCCAGCGTCCCTTCTTCCAGCTCCCTGGCCCGACAGCGCTTTCCTGCCAGAGATGCAGAGAGACCAGATGTGATCACCAACCTTGACCTGGCCAGGGTGTGCAGGGTTGCAGGTCTGGGCTGTCCTCCCAGAGTCTGGGGTCAGGGACGGTTCTGGAGGACGAGCATTCAGTTCTACGGAGCAAAAACAGGTGGGGCCCTGCCCCTGGAGCCTGTGACTCCTGAGCCTCCGCTGCCTTGTTTGTAAAGTGGGGTGACAAGGCCAGCTCGAGCTGGTGGAGGCTGGGTGCTGGCACCCTGCTTGACGGCTGAGGGAGGGGGCAGGGACTGGGTAGGGAGCGACTGGGGCAGGGGGGTTGGCTGAGAGTTTCACCGAGGGCATGTCAGTCAGTCAGGCAGTCTGTCTGTCATGATAAGGATTTGGAGCATTGTCCAAAGGGCAAGAGCCTATTTGAGGACGGCAGCCCAGGGTGAGTTGGCCACCTCCATCTGTCGCTGGGAACTTCGAAGCTGTGGGTGCCTGACTCCATCAGAGGTCCCTATTTTCTCATCTGCATTGTCCAGGTCAGGGCTCTTGAGGTGGGCTTTGTAGGTGGGCAGGATTCAGGGTCATTGGGCGGGGCCCTTTGCCACACCTCCCACGGGGATGCGCTCTGTCAGGCCCTCTTGCGAGCATTCCCGTGTCAGGGCGCGGGCAGGAACAGAGGCTGGTCTGGCTGTGGTCTCTGCAGCTCTCTGCCCCCATGGCACTGGTTTTCCAAGCTCATTGGTGGCTTTAGCCTGTGGCAGAAAACAGCAAAACAGCTGCTGACCCTGCCTGCGCCCCTCTGGGTGGTGTTGGGGTGACAGGCCCTTTGCCCTTGGCATGGCCTGGTTCAACGGGGGCCCGGAGTTGAACAGATAAGCCTCCCAAGGACACTCCCTGGGGAGGTGACTTGTTATGCAGAATCCAAACCTCTGGAACTTAACATCAGCAAGGAGCTGGGTGCTTTCCAGATAATCAGGGCCAGGCTTTGTTCCCCCTTTCTTTATTTAGCGTTTAGTCCTGTTCTCCAGAATGCAAGTGGTTTTTGTGTGTGTGTGTGTGAGGGTGGGCAGTGGGATTCTTTCGGCCCAAGTTGGCTGGCTCTGACCTAGTTCTGTGCCTCAGGCAAGAGCAACCTCTTTTCCCAGCCCTGGTTTTCTGGGCTGCTTAGCTGGGGTTGCAGTCTTTAGTGTACAGGCCCAGGTGATTGTGCAGGTAAAGATCTCAGCACAACGTAAGCATGCATTTGATAAACCATACTAGAGGCGGCACTGCCAATGAAATGGGCCTTCACGGTGCAGCTGTGTCCAGGACAGCGCCCTCTGGAGGCCCCGGAGGCCTGTAACTGCCCAGGGAGGGGTCTGAGCCATGGGAACCAGTGGGCTGCTGGTCAAAGAGTGTGGTGGCCCTCTTGGGCCCCAGACCCAGAGTCTTGCTGTGTTGCTCCAGCTCCTTCATCTTGGGCCTTCCGTGGTCATAGCAACCAGCCAGGGCACCTGGGTGCCCAGAGAATGCCCTGCAAGGCTGGCTACTACTGGCCTGTGGCGGGGCTCCACCAGCTTCTGGCCTTGGATCCCAGAGCCCAGGGACATTGGCATTCAGACCCTGCCATTAATCGTCTGGCCAGCAGGGGTGGGACGTCTGGCCGCTTGAGGCCCTAGGAGTGGGTGGTCAGTCTCTGCCTTTCCTACCCTGGGTGACATTCCCCGCCTCCCCACTGCAGCACTTCAGGGAGGCTGTGCAGTGCCCCCAGGCACCTTGGAGAAATGGGGTCAAGAGCTGAAGCCACCGGGGAAGGAGGTATTTCTGGCCCAGCAGGTGCGGCCTGTGCTGGCTTCCTGGCAGCTGAGCCCAAGGTTTTCTCAGCTGCCCTGGCAGGAGTAGTGTGACTTCGACATTTCTGGAAAGTGGAAGGGAGAGGGAGCCGAAAGCGCTGAGCTGCCGAGTCTAGATGAACGTGCTGAAGACTCTGCATTAGTGAATGGGGTGAGCCGGTTGGGCCCACACTGCTCAGGGCCAGGCCTCCATCCATCCTGTGAGTGTGGCTGCCCTTGTGCCCTGTGTGGGGCCTGTAGGGGCCGGGAGAGCCCAGGTCAGTGGCTGAGGGACCCATGGGGCCCTCTGCCCCTTTATCCGGAGTTGAGGTTGCACTGAGCAGGGCTTGCGCCCACCACAGGCCTCTTGCACCCCAGCCTCAGGAGCCCTCCACCGCCAACCCCGACAGTCCTGCCTGGTGCAGGCACTGGCACCGGCTGCGATGTGCCAGGCTGCCCAGCACAAGGCAGCCTGGTCGAAGGGCCCTTCTCTGGCAGGCAGCCCCTGTGGGGTCCCCGAGAGCCTGCTCTAGACAGGGGGCCTGTGCCATTGCTGCCTGGGGGTCTCCCCAGGGCATGTGCCTGCTGGGGGCACAGCTCTAGAAGTCTGTGTGGTGGGCAGTCTGGGGTCAGTTTACTGCTGCATGAGCTGGGAGCACCCCTCGGAACTCGGCTTCCCCATCTGTGAGATGGAGTTAATGGCGCCTGCTCCCTCGGCCGCCTTGGGGACTATAAAGGGGGGTGAGGAGAGGTGTCTGGGTAACAGCTGCAGTTCTTACCCTCTCCTGTTGGGAGGGTTCCCTTGTAGGACACACAGAACTGGGTGGTGATAAAGGTGACCTGGAGTCCACGCTGACTCTCAGGCCTGGGCCTGGGATGTAGACTGCCCTGGGGCCCCTGGGTCTTGTTTACATCCAGGAGGGGCCAGAGGGACACTGGGCCCGGCTGTGTGAGTGAAAATGGGGAAATGGAAGCTGGAGTGGGGTCTGGCTTCTGGCTCGGGAGCCCTCCTGGGAACTGGCGCCTGGGCCCTGTGTGGCAGCTCCCACGGGGTAAAGCAGCAGTTGCAGACTCGTCCAGCCCGGGCTTAGGTGGTGCCTCCCCTTCCTGCCACCCTCCTGCTTGGTGCTTCTCCCTTCTGAGGCCCAGGTCAGAACCTCAGAGTCCCTCCCTTCTCACCTCCACATCCAGACCCTCAGCACATCTGGTCACTTCCGTCTTCGCAGTCTGTCCACTTCTTACTCCATGGTCACCTCCCTGCTCCTGCCCCCACTGGTGCCTCTGCCCTGGTCTTTCACTTTGCAGGGGGTGCCTCTGAACAACTGAATCAGGTCACACCCCTCCCCTGCTCAAGAACCCTCCGTGGCTCCCACCTGCATCAGTAATAGCCAGAGTCCCTCCTGTGGCACACAGTGCCTGCGCCTTCCCTCCCCCGCTGTGATCAGCCCCCTCACTCCCCATTTGTGCCTTCCTGCTCTCCCCCTCCACACACTGCTTCTGCCACACCGGGTCTGCTGCTTGCATTATATTGGTCAGGGACATATTAATATGGCTTTTGTTGCCTGTTATTGATCAGAGACAGATGAGTATCACTTACATAACAGGTCACCAGCCACAGGCGTTAGTTTCTGCAAAACCCCCTCGGTCAGCAATGAGTTAAACATGCTGGTGCAGTCTCAGGGCCTTTGCACTTGCTGCTCCCGCTGCCTGGAACGCTTGTCTACGTGGCCATGTGCATGGTGTGTTCCCACTTCCACTGGCCGGCCTCCTGACAACTCTGAAGTGGCCATCCTCCCCGCTCCTGACTCCCCCACCCCGCCTCCTTTCTGTTTTTCTCCACAACTCTTGGTTTAAAACATGCCACTATTGACCATCTGTCTCCCTGTCCCCTGCCCTCGCCAGAACGCATGCAGGTCATGGCAGTGCCCGCGGGAAGTGGGGAGGCGGGAAAGGATACGCGAATGAAGGAATGAGCGTGAGATAGTGGCTCCCCAAGGCCGCCTGGCTGGTGAGTGGGAGAACAGTTAGTGCACATTCTCCTGATCTCATCCTGCCGTGGACGGAGGTACGCTGGTCATTCACCTGGAGCGCCGGCCGCTGTGCGCACCCTTCGGGCCGTGGCCGCAAGGGGGCAGTGGAGAGCGCGGCAGCGTCCGCGGCTGCTGACTCGAGCGCTGGTGCTGAGCTAGAGCAGGGACGCTTGGTGCCGCCCCGCCTCCGCCATCAGCACGTGTCTTGCTATTGTTAGGGTTCGGGCTCAATGTCACCAGCTCCTCGCACCACCCCTCTGACCTTGGTGTGGTCGGGCCCCTTCAGGGTCATCGTCAGGTTTTGCAGGAAAGAGACCTGGCACCCCGTGTGTCTGCCACTTGTATTTTGGTAGTATCGGTCTGATAACATTTACTTTTCTGTGAGAGTTATTCTAGACCGGACATGTTTGTGTGCTTTCTCAGGGAGGCCTTCCCTGACCGCTCTGTCTAAAATGGCTGTCCTCCCCACTCCTGATCCCCGGTTCTCTGTTTTCCCCTTATCTCTTGTTATAAACTTTGCCACTGTTGTCTGTCCCCCCCGCCCCGCCCCTCACCGCCCCCCCACAAGCACATACAGACTAGAATGGTGGTGCTGATTATCTGTAAGTCTTAAAGTAATCCTGTGAGATAGCAGGTGAGGGCGGCCCACTTGGTAGCTGAGAAAATGGAGGCTCAGAGAGGTTGGGTAACTTGCCCAGCGCCACACAGCCCGAAAATAGGTGAGTCTTTTTGACCTCAGCGCCTCCTTGTCAGGGGCTGCTGGGCCTGTGGTGCTGCCTGCAGGCAGGGTGTGTGGAGCCTGTCAGCGGGGAACCCCTTCTGTGTTGGGGGTGCTGGTGAAGGAAAATAGAGGGTTCCCTTGGAGCCAAAGCAGGCTCATTGCTGACCCTTTGCTTCAGTCAGTGGTGCCCCAGGGCCTGGGAGGAGGGTCTGGCGGCCAGAATGCTGGGCCCCGCAGGGTCGCCGGAGCTGGGCCGTGGCCTGCAGGCCTCACAGAGGCCTCCTTGGAACGAGGCTGGGGAAAGCTCCCCGCAGCAGCTCCTGCTCTGGGGTCTGGCGTGGTGGGCAGGCCCCCCAGCCCCCCAGTATGGTGACGGAGGGGTGAGGGAAAGGCCTTGGCTCAGAGGCTGGTGGGGAAGGGGCTTTATGCCCCAGCTCCGTGGCCTTGGGCAGGGGGCCTCCCGCAGGTGTTTCTGGAGCACGGCTCTTCCCGGGCTGTGTTCTAGGTGCCAGGGAAGGGCCGAGGACAGGACAGTCTCCGCCCCCTGGAGCTGACCATCCAGTGGGAGGCAGACGGTAAATGTCTGCGTTGCTATTTTAAGGTGATGGTCAGGAGGGACCTTGCTGAGGTGGCGAGGGAGAGCCCTGTGGGGTCTGGGGGAGAGCAGCGCCGGTACTGAGAGCTGCATGTGCAAAGGCCCCGAGTCTGTCCTGCTCTCAAGCCCGGTTCCCTCATCTGCCACGTGGGGATCACCCCGGGAGCCTTGCCTCCCTGAGGCTATGGTCCTCGAGCTAGCTTGAAACAGGTGCTCAAGGAGTGGGTGCCCCTTTCTACAATGGAGCCTTGATCAGCGGCATCTGCCCATTTCCACGAAGGCGGGGAAAATGGCGGGCCCCACTGCCTGGCAGTGTCTCTGGGTACTCCCCTGGGGTGGGGCAAGTCTGCAGCCCGCCCCCCCCACCCCTCCTGCAGGGTGGGCAGCACCCTGCCCCTTGTCCGACCCTGCCCTCCCACCAGCCCTGACCTTGTGCTCCCATGAGTCGCTGTTGGCTGGAGCCCAGAGCCTGGGGCCTCCGAGCGAGAAATCCTCCTGGGCTGGGTGACGCCATCGCTGAGCTGTCCCCTGTGCCCCAGGCCAGACTCCTGCCCTGCCCTTGTCCTCTGCCTGGCCATGGTGCCCGAGGCTTTGGGGCCACACCCTCCGCCTCACCAGTGCCCAGACTTCAGGTCAGCCTGATGGGCTTTGTTTCATTCATCCTCCAAGCTCTTGCCCTGCTCCACGTCCCCCCAGTCCCTTCCCTCCATGGGGGACAGAAGGAGACGCCACCCCTTCAGGAACTTCTGCCACTCACTCCTCCCTGTCCCTAGCCTGCCTTCTCCCTTGGCGGGGAGCGTCCTGAGCCTGCAGCCTTCTCTTCCGTGCTCAGGATCTCTGCTCGGCAGCCGCCCGGGTCACCTCACCCCAGTCCTGGGCCCCCACCCAGGCTGGCTTCAGGCCCGGGCACTGGGGTGTGTATGTGACAAGCATGGGGGTGAGTGCGTGCTTGGCACAGAGCAGAGGGTGGGGAGGGGTGCAGTGGGGGGTAACTCAGGGGCTGAAGATTGGAAGTGCATGGTGGGGTTCACCACATTTAGGCCCTCAGTCTGGGTGAGGCGGGGTCGTGGGGAGCCTTTGCTGCTCCTTGTCTCTTACCTTTTCTTTTTCTGGGTAATTAGAACTGGTTTATACACCCACCCCCCAAAAAAACCCTACTTTATTGAGGTGAATTTCGCATAATATGCAGTAAACCATTAAAAAGTAAGTGGTTTGGCAGCATTCAGTACATTCACAGTGTTGGGCAGCCTCTGTCTCATTCCACAGCTTTCTCGTCACCCCAGAAAGAGACAGGTCCCCATCAGCTGACGTTCCCCTCCCCCTCCCACCGTTCTGTTGTGTGTCTGCTTCCGTTTACCTGTTCTGGACATTTCACAGGACAGGCGACCCCTTTGTATCTGGCTTTTTTCACCTGGCGTGTGTGTGTGTGTATTCTACCTGGCACACGTGTGTGTGCGTGTGTGTGTGCGCATGCGTGTGTGTGTGTGTCTGTATTCTACCTGGCATACGTGTGTGTGCATGTGTGTGTGTGTGTATTCTCCTACCTGGCTTTTAAACTTTAAAAATTTACCTTTCTTGAAGTAATTGCAGAGGCACAGACAGTTGCAAAATAGGTACCCACCCCTCCAGCCCCCGCCCACCCTCCCAGAGCCTTGCAGACCTCTCTGGGGTGGAGGTTTGGGGACAGGACATGAGAAAGGAGGACACAACCAGCCACAGTGGCCCTGAGCTGGGGCCGCCCCCTCCCCAGCAGGCCAGGGGCCTTGCTTGCTGCCCCCCCGCCACCCCCCGCCCCGGGCGGGCTTACCTCCGCGAGGGCGCCGCTGCTCCTTGCAGCCCGGGTGCGGTCGCTGCGGTGGCAGTGGTGGCGGCAGCTGCAGCGGCGGCCGCTGGGAGGGGTGGCCCCTGTCCCCGCTGCCCCCTCCTGCTGCCCTGCTTCCTTTCCCAGCAGCCAGTTGGGGCTTCTACAGCCCACTGTCTCCTCCTGGGTCCTGGTCTGGTGCCCGGGTTTGGGGAGAGGGTAGGATTTCAGCCCTCCCCCAGCAGCTGGCCGGCCGGGAGAGGGGCTGGTTGTATTTTAAGCTGTTGAGTGGTTCAGCAGGAACTTGGAGGCCTGCTCTCCAAGGAGACGTGGTGCAGCCGTCCTGCAGACCACACGGGTCCCGAAGACATGTGGGTGTTGCCCGCCGGGGACCCGGCAACTATTAATATGTCTGCAGCCCCGGGGCTGCGGGCCCTCTGCCCGCCCGGGGACCTGCTGTCAGTGCCCTTTCTGGCACATTTCGCCTGTGCCCCTCCCCTTTGCCGGGAGTCCCCTGGGTGGGGCTAGATGCTTGGGGGGCACAACCAGCCCCCTCCTCCTGGCCCTTCTGTCTGATTGTGTCATCTGTGTGACTCCAAGGCATTCAGTAACGTGCCCCAGGTGATGGCAGGCTCCTGCTCTAGCATGGTAAC
Source organism: Bos taurus (assembly GCF_002263795.3). Lineage (NCBI taxonomy): Eukaryota > Metazoa > Chordata > Mammalia > Artiodactyla > Bovidae > Bos > Bos taurus. The sequence goes on along the minus strand of NC_037334.1, from coordinate 11,237,161 downwards.
AAGAATGTTGGCCAGCACTTCTTGGGCTCTGGACTCTCCTGCCCTGGCTCCGTGACGAGGGACAGGTGGAGCATGGATGGCTCACAGGCCTACAGCCACCCCTGGCTGGCACAGGGAGCTGGGACCTGAACCCAGGCCCATCCCCTTTCCCTCTTTGCAGGCCCTCAGGGTCTCCTCACGTCCTGAGGTTTTGGGGTATGTCTGGTCTGTCAGGCACCATGCCAGCCCCTCAAGGCACACACCTTCCTACCAGCCCCCAGGCTGGGACCGAGAGAGAAGCCTGGGATCAGCCCTGTGTGCCGCCTGCTGTGCCCCCTGCCTCTCCTACTGGCAGTGGGGGGTGTCAGAGAGAAACCCTTTCCCTGGGTGGGGGTCTCTGGGTGGGTGGGTGTGCCCTCAGAGAGCCTCGTCCAGGGCCCTGCCCTGGGTTCCACGTCCTACTCCTTTTCTCCATGCTGCCTCCGACGAGGGCCTACCAGGTGGGAAGGGCTGACGGGGTCAGACCCAGTCCTGCCTGCCGCATCCGGTGCCTGATGAAGATCCGCACCAAGCCCTGCCCTGGGGCCCTCAGACCTTTCATGACGGGCTGGGGCCACTAGGCCTCACTCCAGCTCCCCCAAGTTTGCACCCTTCACTGCTGGCTGGCATGCCTTCTCCTGCCTGCCTGCTTAGGGTGGCTGGGTCAGACCCCCTCGGAGCCCTGCCTCTCCCAGCATTGCCCCCGTGCACCCCTGCCTGGGGCTCAGAGACTGGGGGGTGCCTGGGATGTCTGCTCTGGGCTCTGGGGGCTCAGAGCCTGGACAAAGATGCCGTGTTGGGCTGGCATGGTGGAAGGACTGCCCTGGTGGTGGCTTTGAATGAGGCCTGGGTGGACCTAATGAGAAGTAGGTGGAGAGGGGGGCCAGGGAGGTGGGGGTCAAGGTCTCAGTATTGGCTGGGGGTGCTTGCTGGAAGCTTCTGCATTTCCAGACCCTTGCCACACTTAGAGCGAGGCTCTCTGCACCGGGAACCCTGGAATCTGTCACCTTCCCTGGGAACACGAACGCACGAGGAAACTAATCCATAGTGTCCCTTGCAGCTCAGAAGGGGAAATGGATGATCTATCTCACAGATTCTCAGAATAGCTGGGATTTCTCCAAGCCCAGGGAGCGCTGAGGGCTGTGCTGGGCCCTGGGCTGCCCGCTGACCTCTCCCCCTCCTCCTGGTGGACTGGCCCTTGCTCTGCACTGGGCTGGGACCCGCCTCGGTGCCCATCCTGGGCATCTCCCCACCGTGCTGTTGGGGGTCCATGTCCACTGGAAAGTCTTACAGTTGGAGCCCCCCAGGCCTGGGGGGGGTGCTGCTCCCAGGTCCCTCCTCCCCAGGAGGTCTGCGGCGTGGCTCCTGGGGGACTCCGTGTGGGGCAGTTTTATATTTAGCTGGGCCGTGGCTGCTGGGCCACTCAGGTTACATCTGCACAGAAGCTGGCAGTGCCAGGGCAGGCACGGGCTTCCTTCCAGCACCGCGGCAGAATTTGATCGCGCTGGCCCGGCCCAGAGCGCCTCGCGTGGGGAGGTCTGTGGTGGGGGCTGACGGCCGGCAGCTGGGGACTCTGGCTGCTGCGGGCAGAGCGGGGCAGCATGGACCTGAGCGTGAGCCTGGCGGCCAGGGACAGCAGCCAGGGCCTCAGCCCCGGCTTTGGCCTCAACGGCCTCCCCCGGCCTGCGCCCCCCAAAGCGACCAAGAAACCTAAAAAGGCCGTTCTCTTCTTTGAGGTGGAGATTCTGGACGCCAAGACCCGGGAGAAGCTGTGCTTCCTGGACAAGGTAGGACCAGCCATGGCGCCAGCTTCGTGGGCCCGAGGGTGCTGGGCCTGGGACCCCTCCTTTCCTGAGCTCTTGGCCCCCAGGGAGATGCATATGCCCCTCCATCTGTGTCCTGACACCCACCCCCTGCCCTTCAGGGTGTGCAGGACGGGTGTGTCCCTGTGCCTGGGCCTGCCCCTGCCGCCTGGCCCTTGGGGGCAGAGCGCCCTGTTCCCTGGGTGTGGTCTGGAGCTCATGGTGCATGAGGAGGCCGTGCAGCTTCAGTGGACCCTGCAGGGCTCTGGGGCCTGGGAAGGAGGTGGGGTCCTGAGACCTGCCCCTTTCTGAGGCCAGGCCAGGGGAGGGGGGTGGTCCCATCCCAGGGAGGGCTGGAACAGACTGAGGGCCTTCACTCTGGGAGGAGCTGTGGGTGGGGTGGAGAGGAGGGGCAAAGCAGGCTTGGCTTCCATGCTCACACCATCCCCCAGCTGGTCCAGAGGCGTCCTGGCTGCCTGGTTAAAATGGCCTTCCGGCCCATGGCTGTGGTGTCGGCTGGATGGGTTGGGGGGCCTGGTCTCCAACCCTCCCCCTCCCATAGCAGTTGCCTAGGACCCCAGTCCATCCCACCTCACCAAGAGAGATCCTGGGCCCCTGGCCCTCCAAACTCCCTGCCACAGCTGACTTGTCTCCGGCCTGTGCTTCCCCCAGGTGGAGCCCCAAGCCACCATTGCCGAGATCAAGAACCTTTTCACCAAGACCCGTAAGTCCAGGGCCCAGACACACGGCCCCCTGTGACCCCTCTGGGCAGGGGCCTCCAGGTGGGACCCCATCCTGCCTGCCTCTCCCTCAAGGCCCTGCAGAGATGCCCCTGGTGTGGCCCAAGCCTCTCGGGGCTGGCCTGGGGCCGCCGCCCCCCTGTGGCCACCCGCAGGAACGCCCTTGCAGGGCTTCCGGAAGGACAACATCCCGCTATTCCTGCGCTTCCGGTCCGTGTCCCGGGGCCCAGAGGAGCCCCACCAGGCTGTGTGCCATGACACCCCACTCTCCCTACAGACCCACAGTGGTACCCCGCCCGCCAGTCCCTCCGCCTGGACCCCAGTGAGTACAGCTGTCTGCTGGGCTGCCCCCGGGCTCCAGGGTGGCTGTGGGCGAAGGCCCAGCAGCCCCTGAGCCCTGGCCCAACTCTCCTCAGAGGGCAAGTCCCTGAAGGATGAGGATGTCCTGCAGAAGCTGCCCGTGGGCACCACGGCCACACTCTACTTCCGGGACCTGGGGGCCCAGATCAGCTGGGTGACGGTGAGTGCCGAGCCCTCCTCCCCTGCAGTCTTGCCTCCCGGTGCCCCGCGGGTGACTCGCCCTCCCCTCCCCAGGTCTTCCTGACAGAGTACGCCGGGCCCCTCTTTATCTACCTGCTCTTCTACTTCCGGGTGCCCTTCATCTACGGCCGCAAATACGACTTCACGTCCAGTCGGCACACGGTGGTGCAGTGAGTGGGGCCGGTGGGAGGAGGTGTGGGGTGGGGGGCCCGCCGGACCCGCCTGCGCTGAGCTGGCTCCCCGCCCCCAGCCTCGCCTGCATCTGCCACTCATTCCACTACATCAAGCGCCTGCTGGAGACGCTCTTCGTGCACCGCTTCTCCCACGGCACCATGCCCTTGCGAAACATCTTCAAGGTGAGCCCCCAGCTGCACATCGGCCCAGGCCCTTCCGCCCCGCCCTCCCTGGTGCCCCTCGCCTGGGTCCTGCCCTCCACGGGGCCTCCATCCCGCCCCACTTTTTCAGAACTGCACCTACTACTGGGGCTTCGCTGCGTGGATGGCCTATTACATCAACCACCCTCTCTACACACCCCCCAGTAAGTGGCCGGGGACCCTGCTCCCGCTGTGAACACCGCCCCCCCCCCCCCCACACTCCCCCCCAGGCTCTCCCCTCACGGGCCTCTCCTCTCGGCTTCCTCTTCAGCGTACGGAGCTCAGCAGGTTAAACTGGCGCTCGCCATCTTTGTGGTAAGTAGGCCAGGATGGACAGCGGGGTTGGGGGGAGTCGCGGGGCAGGGGGGCAGGGTGGGGGGGTGCTCTGAGCTGACCCGGTCTCTCTCTCAGATCTGCCAGCTTGGCAACTTCTCCATCCACATGGCTCTGCGGGACCTTCGACCGGCTGGTGAGTGGCCGACGCGGGCAGGGGTGTGGCCGCCGGAGTAGGCCCTCGGGGGCTCATTGCTCCTGCCTTGTCTTCCCAGGGTCTAAGACCAGGAAGATCCCGTACCCCACCAGGAACCCCTTCACCTGGCTCTTCCTGCTGGTGTCCTGCCCCAACTACACCTATGAGGTGAGGGTCTGTGCTGGGCTTGGGGTTCCCTGGGGAGGGCTACCTTTGGTGGGGGGCGTGCTGCCTGGCTCTGTAGCTGCTTTTGCAGTTTGAACTTTAACATTTGGCGAGGGAGACTGTGGCCTTTTGGGGCCTAGGGTGGGCGGTTGTCAGGCTGGGCAGCTTCACCGTGCAGCCCCCACTTCACTGCTGGCTGCTCCAGCACTGGAGGTCGGTTGCCATCCCCAGTGGCCCCGAGGGTGGGCGAGGCCTCAACAGAACACCCCTGCCCGCCCTCACCTGGCCGTTCTGCCCACAGGTGGGGTCCTGGATTGGCTTTGCTATCATGACCCAGTGTCTCCCAGGTGAGCCCCTGGCCCCGTCCTTCTCTGGGGTCCCCCTGGTCCCTTCCGTGTGCAGCCCGCTCTTCCTGACTTCCCGGTTCCGCCCCACAGTGGCCCTCTTCTCCCTGGTGGGCTTCACCCAGATGACCATCTGGGCTAAAGGCAAGCACCGCAGCTACCTGAAGGAGTTCCGGGACTACCCGCCCCTGCGCATGCCCATTATCCCCTTCCTGCTCTGAACAGCGGCTCCCCACACCTGGGCCCAGCCAGGTCCGGCTCCCGTCCCACCCCCCACTCCTGGAGGAAGAGTGGGGACCACTGCTCTCCAGGGTCTGGAATAAAAGCTGCCTGCCCGGCTGGACTCGGACTCGGCCGTGTTTCTTTGGGGGGTTGGTTCAGGGACCAGCACACCACAGGCAGGCGGAACTTGGGCCGAGGGGCCTGGAGGCTTTTATTTCTTGACTGGTCCACAGAGTGGTGGGCAGGTTCGCTACAGGGCCACCTCGGGGGCCACCTCGCCGGGCCCCAGGCCTTTGGCCATGTCCGCCTCCCTCTGCTCCCGTCTCTTCTTCCGCTGGAGCAGCCGCCGCTCGCGCTCAAACTCCTTCATGCGCTTCACATAGCTGCAGGCACAGCAACAAGGAGGGATGTCAGGACACAACCGTCCTGTGGTCCGGGAGCTGATGGGCCTGGGGGGGGGGGACTCTCCCCAAGTAGGGAAGACCCATGTGCCTGCGGTTTAGGTCTGGGGTTCACCCCCCACCTTGACACCACTGAGCCAAGAGCAAGGACTGGGCTCCCACCTGGAACCGGGCTGGGCCACTCCTCCAGGCCCGCCCACCCAACAGCCCCCTCGGCCTCCTCTTTCTACTAAGGGGGGCATGGCTAGAAACTCAGTGTGAGCTCATGGTCCTCTGCCTCCGGAGTCGTGGGCCCAGGGCCCCGCCGGGTGGGGGTGTGGGGCGGGCTGGGGCTCACTCGAGGTGCTCGCAGTAGTCCCAGTCGTGCCGCTCGTGCTTGCAGGCCAGGAAGTTGGGGAAGCTGTCGCGCTTGCACTTGAGAAACCGGATGAGGTAGTGGGCGCAGTAGTCGCGTTGCTGGAGCACCAGCTGGGCGTCGTTCATCTCCTGCTGAGTGGCCACCATCTCTGCGGGTGGAGGGGGAACCAGGGAGGCTCAGCCAGGGTGGGAGGATCCTTCTGATGTACACAAAAGCAACAAGGGCAGAGTCCCTCTCCTGCCCTCAACACCCACACGAGATTCTTGCCGCTCCACCCCCAGGGTCACTCTGCAGACAGTCCTACCAGCAAAGCCTGCACTCCCCTCTGCTGGGCACAACCCGGTGTGTGTGGGGAGGGTGGCGGGCAGGCTGCCTGTGGGACTTGAATCCCAGCTCCGCCCTTGTTGGAGCTGTAACTTCTCAGAGCCTCAGCTTCTTCCCCTACTGCATAGACTTGGCTCCGAAGTGAGCTGAGTAACTACATGTAAAGTGCTGAAGTGCCCGCCTCTTGGAGAGCTGAACTAATAACCCTCAGGTCCTGCTGCCCCACCCACCCGGAAAACCTGACCTGGATGAAATAAACCTTCATTCAACTGGGGCTGGTTTGGGCCCTAAGAAACAGTAGGCGCACACCCCTGCCTGTGCCCGCTGTGCGGGTGATCCCGAGCTGCGCCCTCTGGCAGGGGGCGCTCAGGACCAGCCTTCCTGCATCAAGGGAACCACTCTCCCAGCTTACACCAGCATCTTTGTTGTCTCAGAAGGTCTCCTCACAAGTAGCATCACTACAAGCAGTAGTGTCCACTGCTTACCTGCAATCCACTTCCACTGGCTCCTCTCCCCTCTGCTTCCCAGCCGAGTTTCTGTCTCACTCTGGCCCAGAGTCTGTAACCCACCAGCGTCCACACTCTACCCCAGCAATGCCCACACGCTGGTTCTTTCCAGAGCCACTCGGGACCCCAGGGCACCATGCTTCCTCAGCCTCTTGCTTCTTTCTCGAACATTCTTTTCCCGTGGCCCTCATCTCCACCATATTCTCCCCAGGTTTCCTCCCATCTCTATGGCTGTCCATACATTTTATGCCCAAACCTGAAGCGATGGCTTCTGGTGGTTCCTGCTAAGATCTCTCTGCTCATTCTAATTCATGGCTTTGGTCTCCAATCTGTAACCTAGACCCCATCTTGGGCCCTCCACCCTCAACTTGTCTGAGCCCCAGGCCTCGTGTCCATCTGCAGCCCTGGATGGTTTCCACGTCAGTGTGCTGGCACTCATACCAGATGCTTCGGCATAATCGGTCAGCAGCCAGAATTTCTGGGGCACCCACTGGGTGCTAGGTGCTGGGGACCCACAGGGGAACATGCTATGCAAGAATGGATCCTGCTCTGGGAGGGAGACACTGAACAAACAGGTAGAAATGCTGTAAGATGCTTGGCAATGCTCAGTACTGCACGTGGGCATGCATGCTCAGCTGTGCCTGACTGTGACCCCAAGGACTCCTCTGTCCGTGGGATTCTCCACGCAAGAACACCAGATTCGGCTGCCATGCCCTCTTCCAGGGGATCTTCCCAGGGATTGGGAATAACCCATTTCTCATGTCTCCTGCGTCGGCAGGCAGGTTCTTTACCACCAGTGCCACCTGGGTAGCCTGGACATATGTACGCTTATGGCTGATTCACGTTGTACAGCAGAAACCAACACTGTACAGCAATTATCCTCCAATTAAAAACAAAGCAAAAACTCCAGCCCTCACAAAAGCCCTTTGAAACCAGGGGATGAGCAGAGACCCCCAGGGAGGGGTGAGAGTGAGTGGAGACAGAAGGCAGTGTGGATTTATATTGGGCATTTACAAGGCAGGGAGTTGGGACGGAGTTGTTGGGTCTTGGAACCATGTGAAGAGAGCCCCCAGGAAGGGCTGTGTCTGCTGCCGCTGTAATGGAGTTAAAACTAAGAATCTGACAATGGGTTTTGGCAATACAGTAGAGTGGTGGTGGGGAGGAAGCCTGACCAGAGCCCGGTCATTGAAGTGGGGGGAGACAGCTGGATGGGGAGGCGGGGCAGGAGAATATTTTAAAAACAGCAGAAATAACAGTGTATTTGCATGCTGATGGGAAAACCAATGTCCAACGAGGAGAGACTGGTTGGGACAGTGCTTGGGTGGGTGAGAGGATGGGATGAAGGGCATCAGAGTTCAACTGGAGCAGAGGTTTAGCTGAAGCTGGGGCAGACTGAGTAACGGGAGAGAAGGTGGAGTCCAGCAGGAAGCAGAGATGAAGGGAGCCCAAGAGAGTTTTGGCTGCATCTGTTTTCTTAAAATTTTTAGATCCCCAAGCAGGGATTGAACCTTCGTTCCCTGCATTAGAAGTGCAGAGTCTTAACTGCTGGCATGTCAGAGAAGTCCCTGCATCTGTTTTCTTAAGAGGATGCCAAGTGAGAAGCTGAAAGGAGATGCTGGAGTCTGAGAGAGACGGCCTGACACTGTGGTCGAGGGGGGAGCAAGAGAGAACAGAGGCCAGGGAATGTGACAAGAAAACCAGTAGCATTAGGGAACAAGTAGGGGAGCAATCAGGAGACGTCAGGGAGGCTGAGTGTTTTTCTCCTGTGATGTTCAGCTGCAGAGGGACAGGAGCCAAGGAGGAGAGCTGGCCTTAACCAGGGCTCTTGTTAAGCCAGAGAGAGCAGAGTGGGGGTGGCTCTGGGTGTCTGCAAAACATCAAGGGAAAGAAGGGTGTATGGAGCAGTGGGAAAGACTGACATGGAGGTGGGCGTACTGATGGACTACAGGTTCTGGTGGGGCTGAAGGGACTACCAGGAATCGAGAGGAGTGTACCCTTCAACGTTGTCCTAAATCCCAACTTCTCTGCACCACGCACGTTCCCTTAGGGGTCTCCCTGTCTCCAAGTCATCATCGCCCACCAGGCAGCCAACAACGTGACCTTTTGACAAAACAAATCAGGTCGCATGGCTCCTCAGCTTAGAAGCACGAAGCACTAAGGGGAGAGCCCCTCTCCTTAGTCTCGGTGTGGTCAGCTCTTTTGCAACTCCCTCACGTCTAGCTTCCAGTTATAGCTCCCCACCCTGGAAGCCCGCCATGATACTCCCAGGCACCATCATGAAGACCCCCCAGGTTCCACGGTCTCCCCTACAGGACAGTGAGTTCTCTTCAGTCAGTGCCTGCTGTGTCTTCTGTGCCCAAACTGGCTTGGTCCAGGATTGGCGCCCGATATGTCTGTGATATTAACTCATTAAAAAAAGCAAAGTGCAGGACAGCTTGTGCGACCTGAGTACCCCCGCCGGTCGCCCGCCACCCCCCTTCTGTTTTCCCGGGCATACCTAAAAAGAGCAGTGACATCTACCCAGAGGTACAGTGAGCACATCTCTTCCGTGTTAAATTCTCCCATGGCTCCCCACTCACTCCAGGACTAAGCCCAGGTTCGATCGCCTCATTAGCCCCGTATCTCTGCTCTCTTGCTCCCTAGGCTTTTTGTTCAAACAACAAGCCCCCTCTGCTTGCAATGCCTCCACACTCCGGCAAGGTCACGAACGTCCTCTGAATTTCTCCGGGCCGAAGTCAGGGCTGAACCCAGACACAGCGCACGATGCTCGAGCCCAGCAGTGGAGACTCCGAGTTTCAGGGGTTCCCGCACCCGTGCCCCACTCCCGCCGGCCGCTCCTGCGCACTGGGCCTCACCGCGTTCCTTGCGCTCGGGGAAGCCGTAGTCGGGCGGGAAAGTGGGCATCCGCAGGGGATCGGGCTCCACCGATGCATCGCCCAGGTATCTCCGGGCCAGGTGAGCCCCCATGGCTGCTGTCACCGCAGGTTCCAGCGGCAGCCGGGGTCACCTAATTCCTACCCGGAAGCATTCCCCCTAGGCCAGCTACGGCTTCCGGGTTGCTTGCGCCGCCGCAGGGATAATAGAGATGAATGACTCCAGAGGGGTTCATGTAACTCTGACGCCGCCTAGCGGCCAGGAGAGGACAGCAAGGCGCGTACCCCCTACTCTGGCTACCGCCAGAGGGAGCCTCCCTGCCTCGGAAAATATATCTTGGCTCGGGAAGGGTGGACGACAGGAGCCTGGGGTCTCCTCTCACCCTCCCTGGGCTCCACTGGTCTACTGAAGCTAGAGTACGAAGGAAAAATATATTTTATATCATAATTTTAAAAAGTTTTATTCTAAAACATTCAAAGTTTTCATAAGCGCTTGCACAGTTGCTGATATTAGTGAATATAAAAGGTTTAAATAAAATTACTTAAATATTTTAATTTAAATAAGCAAATAAAAGTTATTTATCAATACACTATTTATAAACTGAGTTTTTTTTTTTAATACTTTTATTTATTTGGCTGTGCCAGGTCCTAATTGCAGCATGTGGGATCTAGTTCCCTGACCAGGGAACAAACCCAGGGCCCCTGCATTGGGAACACAGAATCTTAGCCACTGGACCATCAGGGAAGTTCCTATTAAACTGAGCTTTTAAATAAATCCTACTGAATACTTTGTAAAAATGAAGCAAGTTGTGATTCTAGTATTCCTCTACTTGCCACTGTAAAGAATTGGTATTACATTTCACATCTGTTAGGTTAGCACATATAGAAGTGTTAACCTAACAGATTAAAAGTATTTTAAATATACAAACATATATTTTTTGTATATATATATATATATATATATATATATGCTGCTGCTGCTAAGTCGCTTCAGTCGTGTCCGACTCTGTGCGACCCCAGAGACGGCAGCCCACCAGGCTTCCCCGTCCCTGGGATTCTCCAGGCAAGAACACTGGAGTGGGTTGCCATTTCCTTCTCCAATATACACACACACATATATATTGCTTAATACTTCTCGGCCAAATCCTGCCTCCATGTGCAGCAGTAACAAATGCAAATGATGTGTTAATTTGTTACTATCTCTGGAATCTCAGCACAGGATTGGAACACAAAAGAAAAAATTTTCACTGGATGCTTGTCAGTGTTGGGAAATGATACTTGGCTGTGCAAGATTAGATTTCATTTGACAAGGTGCTGTGGGTTGAACTATCTTCCACCCTCTGATCCCCCACCTCCTGTCAAATACACGTTGAAGTCTTAACCACCAAGAAGCTGCGAATGTGATCTTACTTGAAAACAGGGTTTTGCAGATGTAATCAAGTTAAGATGTGGTCATGGCAGACTCGGGTGGGTCCCAATCTAATGACTGTTGCCCTTCTTATAAGAGGGAAATGTTTTAAATTGTAATTTTGTGTATTTATTTCTGGCTGTGCAGGGTCTTCCTTGCTGTGGGCTTTTTCTCTAGTTGCAGCAGTTGTGGCGCACCGACTTCTCATTGCAGCGGCTTCTCTTGTTTCAGAGCACAGGCTGTAGGGGGCACGGGCTTCAATAGTTGCAGCCCTAAGCCTCTAGAGCACAGGTTCAGTAGTTGTGGCATATGGGCTTAGTTGTTCCTCAGCATGTGGGATCTTCCTGGACCAGGGATCGAACCCACGTCTCCTGCTTGACACGGGGATTCTTTACTACTGAGCCACCAGGGAAGCCCTGAGAGTGAAATGTGGAAGCAGACATACACCCAGAACATCATGTGATGCTGGAGGCAGAGGCTGGAGTGATGCATCTACAAGCCTAGGACACCAAGGATCCCACGCCAGGAAGGCTCTTCCCCCAGAGCCTTGGGAGTGAGCACGGCCCTGCTCACACCTTGTTTTGGACTTTCAGCCTCCAGAACTGTGAGACTGTAATTTTTTCTTGTTTTAAGTCACCTGCTTTGTGGTACCCTGTTATGGCAGCCTTAGAACATGGAGACACACAATCATTTGTCTTTTCTCTTACCTAAACTTGGTTTGTTGGTTTAGTTGCTAAATCATATCTGACTCTTGCGACCCCATGGACTGTAGCCCACCAGGTGCCTCTGGTCCTGGGATTCTCCAGGCAAGAATACTAGAGTGGGTTGCCATTTCCTTCGCCAGGGGATCTTCCTGACCTGGGGATCGAACCCACGGCTCTTGCATTGCAGGCAGATTCTCTACCAACTGAGCCATCAGAGAAACTTAACACCTAAACTTGTCTAGTGCCTAAATCCTCCTCACATTCCTAAGCAGCCTGTTTCCAGCATTGGCAGATGCAGAACCACACTCACACCCAGGAGGGCCCTCCTGGGGCCTGAGTGACATTGATACCAAGACACGTCATGTGTTTTTTATTTGTTTGTTTTGTTTTTTGGCCACACCGAGGCATGCAGGGTCTTAGTTCCCTGACCAGGGATCAAACCTGTGTCCCATGCAGTGGAAGCACAGAGTCTTAACTACTGGACCATCAGGGAATTCCCATAGATGTCATGTTTAGACTTATGGTTGTTCTATGCAGGTTCCTTTGCAAGATCTCAGGTGACAGCAGCATCATGCATCCTTCAGTAAGTTTACTTTGTGTTTGTAATATGTGTGGTTCTCTAACGCAAGCCAGATCCCTCCACTTGGCCAAGGGGCTTTCCTCTATTTGAGAAAACAGGTGTCCTGGATTAGAATGCTAGTTGTGTGGCCTGGTTGAGTTTATTTAGCTTTTTTGTAAGATGAAATATCAATTTTTATGTTGCAACATTGAATGTTAATTATGTGAAGTACTTACAGCAGTTCTTGGCATGTTGTTTAGTCGCTCAGTTGTGTCCGACTCTTTTTCAATCCCGCGGACTGTAGCCTGCCAGACTCCTCTGTCCATGGGATTTCCCAGGCAAGAATACTGGAGTGGGTTGCCTTTCCTTCTCCAGGGGATCTTCCCCTCCCAGGGATCAAACCTGTGTCTCCTGCATTGGCAGGCAGATTCTTTACCATTGAGCCATGAGGGAAGCCCAGTTCTTGGCAAAGCATTAGATAAGTGTTACTTATTACTACTACATCTTTCTTTTATGAACAGCTGCATCAGACCTTGAGGACACAGAGGTGAACAAGAAGATCAGAGTGGGGCTGGATGGCGTCTATCTCCACGCACACTCAGTCCTATGTGGGGCTTTAAATACGACCTTCAGCAGGTTGAATCATGGTGCCCCAAAAGGTATGTCCATACCCTAATCTTGGAAACCTGTGAATGTGATCTTATTTGGAAAACATTCCTTTGCAAATGTAATTAAGGATCTTGAGATGAGATTGTCTTGGATTAATTTAATTTAATTCTTTGGCTCCAGGGACTTCCCTGGTGGTCCAGTGGCTAAGAGTCTGTGCTCCCAATGCAGGGGGCCTGGGTTCCATCTCTGGTCAAGCAACTAGATCCCACATGCCACAGGTAAGGATTCACATGGTCTCAACTAAGACCAAGTGCAACCAAATAAATAAATAAATATGAAAAAAATCTCAGATCCCTTTTCCCTCGCTCCCCAAGCCTCAGCTGTTTCTTATAAATATCCTGAGCCCCTCACCTTCAGGGAGGTGGGTTTGAGATTTGCTCCCCCTTCTCCTTGCTTAGCTGCCTTGTGAGCAAACCCTTTCTCTGCTACAAATCTTGGTGTTTCAGGCTTGGCTTGCTGTGTGTCAGGCCGACAAACCTAGTACAGAACACAAACTATAGAGGACAGTCCAATGGGTGACTGAGACTTCCTTTCCAGGGCCACCTGTGCCCTGTCTCCAGAACATGGCATAGATTTGTGATTCCGTGCACTTCCTGACGCCAGGGGGCAGCATTCCCACTCCGGTCTTCGTGAATGGCACTCCTGGAGTTGTGCAGTGCACAGCCTCCACAGCTGTACCAGGCCGTCCGGTTCCATGTGTCTCCTCTGACTCCCTTTCTCTGCTCATTCAGCGGCCAGAGCAGGAAGGAGACCCAGAGGGGCAAATCACATGCCCAGCTCACTCTCCCTGTGTGATCTTGGGAAGTGACTTCCCTTTCAAAGATGCAGTTTACTCTCCTGAAAAATGGGTCCCTACTAAACAGCTCCTCCCCACTTCATGATTATTTTCCTTGTTAGCACTTAGCACCCTCTAACCTGAGATCCATTTGATTTATTTATCTCGTTTCCTGTTGTTCTCTTCTCTTGAATATCGGCTCTGAGGAGCAGGGAATTTCATCTGATTTGTTCACTGCTATATTCCTGGAACACAGGAATGGAACAGACACACAGTAGGTGCTTAGTAAGTAGTTGTCAAAACCAACACAGGAATACATGAACAGGGTCGTATGGAGGAGTCAGTTTGATGGCCGTTTGGAAAGTTTCCTGTCAGGCATCTAGGATGTGCCCCAAACACGCTCACTACTATTATCTATCAAAGTGTTTATTAACTTTTTCTATTTAAAACATTTTTTTTTTTTGGTTGTTCTAAGCGCACTCCCCGCCTCCCCGCGTTGGAAGTGCGGAGTCTTAACCACTGGACCTCCAGGGAAGTTCTATCATTCTTATTATTTTAATTTGGCGCTCACTCTCTAACTAAGCCACTAGGCTTCCCTGGTGGCTCAGAGGTTAAAGCGTCTGCCTGCAATGCGGGAGACCCGGGTTTGATCCCTGAATCGGGACGATCCCCTGGAGAAGGAAATGGCAACCCATTCCAGTACTCTTGCCTGGAGAATCCCATGGACGGGGGAGCCTGGTAGGCTACAGTCCACGGAGTCGCAAAGAATCGGACACGACTGAGAGACTTCACTTCACACGACCCGTCGTCTCACTAGAGAATGAGGAGGTCCTAGTGAGGCGGTGGGGGAGGTGGGGGGCGGTGACTCTGGACCATTCTGTCCTGCAGGCCCAGGACTCAAATGTTTCAGCCCGGTTTGTCTATACGCAGAGTTGGAGACCTGGGGGGGATCATATTAGAGTGACTGCGGTATTAAGGGGTGAGGGAGGGGCCGGGCCTCAGTCACCCGTGCCCCACAGCCTTCCTGTTATTTTTTCTCTACCAGCCATCTGACGAGGAGAGTTTCCGGTGTTCCTCGCCCGTGTTCCCTGCATCAGAGCGCACAGCTTCCCCGCCCCTCCTGCCTCCTCATCGGCGGCGCTAGCCACCCCGCCCACTCGGCACCAGGCAGGGCTGTATTAGAACTGTGGGCAGGTCGGCCTCAGAGGCCCCAGGTGGGGCCAAGAATGGGGAGAAAATTCTGGGTGGAGTCTGAGCCTCGCCTCGGTCCGCTGGATGGGAGTTCGGAAGCTCTGGGTAATTCAGTTCCGGAGGAGGAGGCGAAATAAGTCAGCGTGTCCCAGACAGTCCCTGGGGAAGACCTCGCCTCAGTTTGATGGGTGCGTGAAAAGCGCTTCCTGCCAGGCACCGAGGAGACGCCCAAGACCGACCAGATGGGCGCCTGTAATTGTAGCCAAATAAGGGCAGAGCATCCGGTCCCATCGCTCCCCATCACTTCATGGCAAATAGACGGGGGAAAAGTGGAAACAGTGACAGATTTTACTTTCTTGGGCTCCAAAATCACTGTGGATGGTGACTGCAACCACAAAATTAAAAGACACTTGCTCCTTGTAAGAAAAGCTATGACAAACCTAGACAGCGTATTTAATGCAGAGACATCACTTTGTTGACAAAAATCCGTGTAGTCAAAGCTATTGTTTTTCCAGTAGTCATGTATGGATGTGAGAATTGGACAATAAAGAAGGCTGAATGCTGAAAAATTGATGCTTTCGAACTGTGGTGCTGGAGAAGACTCTTGAGGGTAACTTGGACAGCAAGGAAATCCAACCAGCCAGTCCTAAAGGAAATTAACCCTGAATATTCATTGGAAGGACTCATGCTGAAGCTGAAACTCCAATACTTAGGCCACCTGATTAGAAGAGCCAACTCAGTGGAAAAGACCCTGATGCTGGGAAAGATTGAGGGAAGGAGGAGAAGAGGGCGATGGAGGATGAGATGGTTGGATGGCATCACTGACTCAATGAGCATGGGTTTGAGCAAACTCCGTAAGACAGTGGAGGGACAGAGGAACCTGGCGTGCTACAGTGCATGGGATTGCAAAGAGTCAGACCCGACTTAGGGACTGAACATCAACAACAGTTGTAGCATGAGCTGCCCTGGAATTCTGTCGCCTACGTGGAAGGAGGCTGGCTGGTAGTGGAGGAATCAGTGAGCCCGGAGGGGCCTGACTTTAGTCAGGGTTTGGTAGGCTGGACAGTCACTCATTCATTCAACAGTCATCTTATTGGACACCTAATGTGTGACAAGATGGTGATACCTGTTGAGGAAAAACATAATGAGTGGAGTGTATGGAAAAGGGAAGTCTTGCAACTTGAGTTTTATAAAGTCTCACTGAGAGGGAGACATTGGATCTCAGACTTCCAGTTTCTGCAGGACACCAGAAGCTTGCTGTCCTCAGGGCCTTTGCACAGACTTGAATGCTTTTTCTCCACATATTTACAGGGCCTTCCCCCCACCTCCTTCTGTGGATTTCAATTGTCAGGTGTTTCCTGATCAGCTTCTCTTCCCCTCCTTCTCACCACTTCCTCCTCCTCTTTCTCCTCCCCCTCCTCCCTTCTTCTTCTTTATAAACTGAGATATAATTGACATGGGCTTCCCAGGTGGTGAAGTGGTGAAGAATCTGCCCGCCATTGCTGGAGACACAGGAGACAGGGATTTGATCCCTGGCTTGGGAAGCTCACCTATAGAAGGAAATGGCAACCCACTCCAGTATTCTTGCCTGGGATAATCCCATGGACAGAGGAGCCTGGTGGGCTATAGTCCGTAGGGTCTTAAAGAGCCCAACACAAATGAGCGATTGAGCATGCACATGTAATTGACATATGATAGTATATTAGTTTTTTGTATAAACATAATGATGTGATATATGTATATACTGTGAAATGATCACTGCATAAAGTCTAATTAACATCCATCCATAACAGCACATAGCTACACTTCTTATTTTCTTGTAATGAGAACTTTCTTGTTCTCAATACTGTACATTTCTTGTAATAAGAACTGCTTACTCAATGAAAGTGATATTATTTCAAGGCATGGATGTGCTATACTGTAATACACATATAGACACGTAAAAAATGTGGTTCTAAGAGTGCTAATTGTTCAGCAAGATTAGAAGGGCATTACATCAGTAAATGATGTGCTGACCATTTTTTATTGCATGGAGAAATACAGTGAAAAAAAAAAGTCACTCATCATGCCTGACTCTTTGAGACCCCATGGACTGTAGCCCACCAGGCTCCTCTGTCCATGGAATTTTCCAGACAAGAATACTGGAGTGGGTAGCCATTCCCTTCTGCAGTGGATCTTCCTGTCACAGGAATCAAACCCAGGTCTCCTGCATTGCAGATGGATTCTTTATCTTCTGAGCCACCAGGGAAGCCCATTGCTTGTAGAAGTATATTTAAAAACTCATGTATAAAAATGTATTTGGGGGGGACTTTCCTGGTGGACCAGTGGTTAAGACTGCAAACTTCCAATGCGGGAGGCACAAGTTCGATCCCTGGTGAGGGAACTAAGATCCCACATGCCATATGGTGTGTCCAAAAACAAAGAATCAAAAACCATGTTTTTTTGAGTGTTCCTTGCTCATCCAGTTGTGAACAGTTTTACTTTAGTGAATGGATATGTAGATAATTCTGTAACGCATGTAGAGAAATGTCTAGAAATGCAGGTGAAAAAAAAAGATGTTCCTATGAGTGTTACTTGAGGAAAAAAAGAAAAGAAAAAACATCTACTCTTTTACCAACTTTCAGATATACCCAGTCACCACCTTCTGCTTCTTTCTTCTTCTCCTTTTTTCTGTGCCATGCACCTTGTGGGATCTTTGTTCCCTGACCAGAGATTGAACTTCGGCCATGGCAGTTGGAGTCCTAACCACTGGACTGCCAGGGAACGCCCCTGATTAAGAAGGAACACCTTAAACGTGTATAATTCCCTACCTTTCCCTTAGCACTGCTTTAGTTACACCCCACATATTTTTGTATGGTATATTTTCACTTTTATTTAATTAAAGATATTTTCAAGTTTTGACTTTCTGTTTGACTCTGTGGGTGAGATTTAATTTCCACCTACTTGTGGATTTTCCAGTTCTTGTTCTGTGATTTCTAGTGTAGTTTGGTTGTGGTCCAAGACCATGTTTTGTGTGATCTATATTCTGTGATCTTCCTTACTATTGCCATGCACCCCACCACTATGCACACTCGATTCCTCTTGCCTGCTTTATTTTTTTTCTTTTTTCTGCTTATGCCTATCTAACAACATTTCTAAGATATATTTTTTATTGAAGTATAGATGGTTCACAATATTATACTAACTTCAAGTGTGCAACATAGTGACTCAACATTTTTATAGATTATACTCCATTTAAAGTTATAACAGAACTTCCCTGGTGGTCCAGTGGCCAAGAATTCGCCTACCAATGCCGGGGACATAGGTTCGATCCCTGGTCTGGTAAGATCCCACATGTCTCGGGGCCACTAAGCCCGTGTGCCACACTACTGAGCCTGAGCTCTAGAGCCCTTGAGCTGCCGCTCCTGAGCCCAGGCTCCGCAACTACTGAAGTCCGTGCGCCTAGAGCCTGTGCGTCACAAGAGAAGTCACCGCAATGAGAAGCCTGCGAACCACAAGGAAGAGTAGCCCCTGCTCGCTGTCATTAGAGAAAAGTTCAAGCAACAACAAAGATTCAGTGCAGCCAAAAAAAAAAAAAAAAAAAGACAAAATACTGGCTATATTTCCTGTTGCTGTACAATATATACTTGTTGCTTATTTATTTTATTCATAGTAGTTTCTATTTCTTAATCGCCTATCCCTATCTTGACCCTCTTCTCTTCCTTCTCCCTGCTGGTGACCACTAGTTTGTTCTTGATACAAGATATCTTATTAATTTATTTTATTCATTATCTCTACTCCCAAGACTCTTGAGAGTCCCTTGGACTGCAAGGAGATCAAACCAATCAGTCCCCTAAGAAATCAACCCTGAATATTCATTGGAAGGACTGATGCTGAAGCTGAAACTCCAATACTTTGGCCACATGATTCGAAGAGATGACTCACTGATTTATGACTCCCAGCTTAAGTCAGTGAGCTGACTCACTGACATGCTGGGAAAGGTTGAAGGCAGGAAGAGAAGGGGGTGGCAGAGGATGAGATGGTTGGATGGCATCACTGAAGGGAAGTTACATGGCTCGAAATAGCCTGGAGCTGAAACTCCCCTCCAGGTCCTCCCCACCATTCTAAGCAAAACAAAGACCTCTCTCACCCGAAGGAAGAAAAAAAAAAAAGGACTTTAAGGTTGATTACACCCAGCTCCCAGCCAGTCCAGCCTCTGGCCGATGTCCAGAATTCCTTGCCCCAGCCCTTTAAGAGATAACTACTCCGAACAACCTTGGAGAAGAACAGGCTCCCTTAAGACAGTAGCTTTCCACGTATATGCCTATATATACTTACTCTTTTCTTGGGTTAGTGCAACAGCTCACTAATCTGACTGCTGCCCCTTCTCGCCTCATTAAAGGTGATCTGTTCCTGTAAAGTGCCGGTCTCGTTCTTTTTCCGAACTTTGTCTTCTCTAACTCCCTTACCCTACATTTACCAATTCAATGGACATGAGTTTGAGCAAACTCTGGGAGATAGAGAAGGACAGGGAAGCCTGGCGTCCCACAGTCCATGGGGTCACAAAGAGTCAGAACAACAACAACTACTCCCAAAGGTAGGGATTTTTGTTGTTATTGTTGTTCACCAATGTCTCCCTAGTTCCTAGAACAGAGCCTAACATATAGTAGGTGGTCAATACACATCTGTTGAACGGATAAATGAATGGATAAACGTTGAATGGATAAATGTTCCCAATTTCCATTGGACATATCAGGAGACCTTTGCTCAGAGATGTTGTTCTACTCCCCTGAAGTCACACAGCAAGAGGGACAGAGCTGGGTCAGCCTGAGCCCATGGCTTTACATTATACCCAGTTGATAGGACTGGATTTCACTACCAGTTCCTGCATATCTGCTGTGTGTCAAGTCTCAAGGCAGGACCTTGGCTGTGTGGACATCACCCTCGCATAGTGAGACCATCTGGCCTTCACCTTATTTACCTTCCCCAGGCTCACACTCCTTAAAGGATGCTCTTGATGGCCAGAGATCCTCGCTGTCCTCTTGGCTGGTGCCTCCAGCCCATCCCTTCCTTACCCCTCCACCCTGACCCCCCATATCCATCTGGAATCTGATACTCATTGCTCAGTGGGTATTTGCTGGGCAGACAGGGTCTTCCTTCTCATGTGAACCTCCATTTCCCCATCCATAGAATGGGAACAGCCCACCTACACCTCAGGTAGATGGGAGAGGTTCTGTGTGTGACATCATGGAAACAGGGGAAAGTCCAGCCCCTGGGGTGAGCTTTCTTTGGAGAGGGGGTCCGGTCGGCTGCCGCCTTCCCACCTCAAGTAGGGCTGGGGCCATCCCCCTGGGCATGTGCCGGTGAAGAGTTTCCGCTGGCGGAGACTGTGAATTGCTTATTCTGAGACCGTGAGGTGAGAAGTAAATTCCACCTCATTTAAGTCACCTTTTTGTTCTGAATCTTTGTTATGACCACCCAGCCCAATATCCTAACATGTACAAGGATGTGACCGACGGGGTTTCCTTATTGTTTAAGCCAATCTGAGTTGCATTTCCTTTAACTTTTAGTGGAAAGCCCCTCAAAAGAGGAATTGGGGTCTTGCCCTCTGGGGTATGTAATATGCTATGCCTACTGAAACAAATCATCACAAATGTAGTGGTTTAAAACAATGAAAATGAATTCTTTTATAGTTCTGGAGGTCAGAAGTTCAAAATTGGTTCATATGGCTGAGACCAAGGGGTCAGCAGGACCACTGTCTGTCTGAGGCTTCAGTGGGGACATCTTTTTCTTTTTTTTTTTTTTTGCTTTTCAAAAAAAATTATTTATTTTTGGCTGTGTTGGGTCTTCATTGCTGAGCTGGGCTTTCTCTAGTTGTGGCAAATGGGGGGTACCCTAGTTGCTGTTTAAGGGTTTCTCTTGTTGCGGAGCATGGGCTCTAGGGCATGCGGGCTCAGTAGCTGTGGTACACGGGCTTAGTTGCTCCCCATCATGTAGGATCTTCTCAGACCAGGGATCGAACCTGTGTCTCCTGCATTGGCAGGTGGATTCCACTGAGTCACCAGGGAAGCCCAGTCATGAAGTTTTGGGGTTATGTCTTTTGTAGCAATAGGGAGCCTAGAACTTCACTGTGGAATGTGGGAGTACTTAGCACCGATCACTTTAACATCTTGTTGCAAATGTCACTGCTTCCGGGAGGCCTTCCCTGATCACCTCTCTACTTTAGCCCCCATCCCATCCCTTGACCCTATTTTATCTTATGTTAAAATAATACTTTATTACTACTGGAAATAAAATGAAAAAACAAACTGTATCGCTTATTTCTGTATTTCTTTACAGGTGTATCGTCTTTCCTGTCTCAACTGATGGTTCCATGTAGAAAGGAGCTTCTCCATCTTTTTCACCCAGGGCTTGGTGCTCTGTGGGAACTCAAATGCAGGGGCTGTTGTCATTGTTACTTCTATGCATGAATTCAAACTGGGGGGAAATACAAGTGTGTGTGTGTGTGTGTGTGTGTGTGTGGTCTGGGGTGTTTCCCTCCAGATGGATTTGCATGTTCTTGACTATTAAAGAAAAAGAAAAAAGGAACTGAGAAAAGCCCCAGACACCTGATCTGGGGACACAAGGAGCAGAAGCTGTCAGGCTTTGCCTGCTCCGTCAGGCTCCTGGCGCTAGCTGCAGCCATGTGCGCCCTGTATACTAACGCCGGGTGCCGGGACCTGCCGGGTAGGGCCCTGGCCAGGCGTGGAGTGGGGGCCGGGGGTGGTCAGGACACAGGTTGCAGTGTCCCCACCTTGGGGCTGGAGACCAGGGTGTGAGGGACAGAGGGGAGGGTGGGCTGGGCTCTCACATGCCTTTCCTCTAGAAGGGTCCAGGGAAGAAGATGATGACGATGACTATGAGAACATGACGCCACCCTACAAGGACCTTCCTCCCAAGCCAGGTAAGAGGACCTCTCTGAGGCCGGCTGAAGAGATGTGCAGCCTGAGGGATGAAGCGCGGGGATCAGACTCCCCAGGGGAAGTTAGCTGGGCATAGCAGACACACACAGTCAGCCTGTTCACGCTGGGCACCGCAATGGTGGGAGCGTCCATGCCTCCATCTTGAGGGTCTCTCAGTCTGACAGGGGAGGCAGTTCTGTGCACAGGGGTCTCCCTGGTGGCTCAGATGGTAAAGAATCTGGCTGCAGTGCGGGAGACCTGGGTTCTATCCCTGGGCGAGGAAGATCCCCTGAAGAAGGGAATGGCAACCCTCTCCAGTATTCTTGCCTGGAGAATTCCATGGACAGAGGAGCCTGGTGGGCTACAGTCCATGGGGTCGCTGAGAGTCAGACACGACTTAGCAACTAACACACACACACTCAGTTCTGTGTACAGTCTTCGGTGAGCAAGTCAGAGAGGGGAGGGAGTAGGAAATTGGGGAAATCCTGAGGGTAACTGAGGGCTCTGCCTGCATTAGTGGGAGGATTGGGGGTCAGACGAGGGTCATTGGAGTGAGACTTGAGGAGTGAATAGGAGTTTGTTAAGGAAAGAAGCTCCCAAAAGAACTGGTGGATGCAAAGCCCTGAGACATGAGTGCCAGGGTTTTAGAAGCTGTGCAGGGACCAGTATTTTTCCAATCTCTTTGCATTCACACCCAGGACCCAAATTAGACTTGAGTGATCCACACCCGGCTGGGGATTCAACAAGAGTCTGATAAGTGTATATAAAAGTGGAGGCTTTAGGCCCTGGCAGTGTGGTGGTAAGGACTTGGTGCTTTGGCCTGGGTTCAATTCCTGGTTGGGAAACTAAGATCCTGAAAGCTACGCGTACGTGTGCTCAGTCGCTTAGTCGTGTCTGACTCTGTGTGACCCCACAGACTGTAGCCTGCCAGGCTCCTCTGTCCATGTATTTTCCCAGGCAAGAATACTGAGGAGGGTTGCCATTTCCTTCTCTAAGGTATCTTCTCAACTCAGGGATTGAACCTGCATCTCCTGCATTGACAGATGAATTCTTTACCGATGAGCCACCAGGGAAGCCCTGAAGGCTACGTGGTGCAGTCAAAAAAAAAAAAAAAAAATGAAGTGGAGGCTTTGAGGTTTCCCTGAAGCAACTCCCACCAGGGCCCCTGAATGTCCTTGGATGGGGTGGGGGTCGGCTGGCATTCCAGGTGGATCCACGTCCCCTACTTATGAGTCCAGAGGGCAGTCAGCCTGGGAGGTCCCAGAGCACCATGGGCTCAGTAGGAGTTGGGAGGTGCCCTGGGCTTGGCTCTTTACTGTCCGTCTTCAACTCCAGCCTGGTCCCAAGATGATCTCCAAGCCCAACTCCATGCCCCCCAACCCATACCTGTCTTTTTTTTAATTAAAAAATGCATTTATTTGTTTTGGCTGTGCCATGTGGCAGAGGGGGGTCTTAGTTCCCTGACCAGGGATTGAACCCTCACCCCCTGCAGTGGAAGTGCAGAATCACAGTCAATGGACTGCCAGGGAAGTCCCCCATCCTTGTCTTCAGGGTCACCTCTTCCCCAGATTTAGACCCCATCATCTCCAAAATCAGGCCTGGCTCCGTCCCATCTCTATGTCCAGATCCAAAGCTGTCACCAGGCCCCACACAACTACAAACCAGCTTCAGCTTCTCCCCTACCCAAATGCAGCTACAACTGCATTCTTCCCCCCAACCACATCCTGAATCATCATCACCTTACTCCCATGAGCTTTCTTTCAGCCCCATCCTCATTTCAATCCAAACCCTCATCTCAATCCTAACCTTTTTTTTTTTTAAATTAATTTATTTGGCCAAGTTGGGTCTTAGTTGAGGCATGCGGGTCTCTTCCTTGTGGTGCTCAGGCTCTAGAGTCTGTGGGCTTAGCTGCCCCATGTGGGATCTCAGTTCCCTGACCAGGGATCTAACCTGTATCCCCTGCATTGGGAGGCAGATTCTCAACCACTGGACCTCCAGGGAAGTCCCCTAACCTTAAAAAAAAAAAATTATTTATCTATTTGGCTGCAGTAGGTCTTAGTTGCAGCACATGGGATCTTTAGTTCCGGCATGTGACAGTTAGCTGTGGCATGCAGGGTCTAGTTCCCGGACCAGGGATTGAACCTTGGCCCCCTGCATTGGCAGCATGGAGTCTTAGCTGTTGGACCACCAAGGAAGACCCCCAACCTTAACCTTACTCTATTCCCATATTCAACCTCACCTGTGTCTTTAACTTAGAGTAATCAACTGTCCCAGTTTATCCAGGGATGAAAGATTTCCTGGAATCTGGGACTTCCAGCTTTAAAATTAGGAACATCCTAGTAATTCAGAATGGCTGGTCATTGTATCTTTTTCTTTTTTTTTGGCTCCACCAGGTGTTAATTGTGGCACAGGGGATCTTTCTTTAGTTTCATCAAGCCAAATCTTTGTGGGTTCCCCTGGTGCCTCAGACAGTAAAGAATTCTCCTTCAATGTAGGAGACTCGAGTTCAGTCCCTTGGTCAGGAAGATCCCCTGGGGAAGGGGATGGCTACCCACTCCAGTATTCTTGCCTGGAGAATTCCATGGACAGAAGAGCCTGGTGGGCTACAGTCCATGGGGTCTCAAGAGTCAGACATGACTGATCAACTAACACTTTCACCTTTTTCTTTCTTTTATGGGATCTAGTTTCCTGACCAGGAATCAAACCCGGGCCCCCTGCATTGGGAGAACCACAAAGGAAGTCCCTGGTCACTGCATCTTAACCCTGTCCCCATCCCTAAGTCCAGAGCCATTCTCATGCACAACCCCATCCCTAACCCTCCACTGCAATCTCACTCCTGTTTGCATCACTGACTTCCACCCCATTCCCATCCTTGGACCAGCCCTGACTCTGAGCTTCTCTTCTCCAGGTTGGATGGCTCCACCAAGACCTCCCAGGGCAGGTGAGCTGGGGCTGGGGGTATCAGAGACCCAGTGCTGGCTTGGTCCTGCTCTGAGCCTGAGCAACCGTTCCTCCCTCCTCAGGAAAGAAATCGGAGAGACCCCCACTTCCCTGTAAGCTCCCGAAGAACACGGGTGAGGATCCAGGGCCGGGAGCATCCTGTTCCCTTGGCTGAGGTCCTGATATGCCTGACTGCTGTCTTTCTGATCCCTTCCAGGCCTGAACGTCACCCCTGTCACCAGCTTGACTCCTCATCTGGGTAAGCCATAGGAATACCCATTACGATGTCCTAGAGGGGCACTTGGAAGTCCTTACTCCAGCCCCCAATTCTGACCAGAGAACAGATCAGAGGGCTTGGGGGGGAGGCTGTTGATCTTGGAAGACAAAGTCTTTCAGCTGGGTCTTCTTTGCTGCCCAGGCTTTTCTCTAGTTGTGGCGAGCGGGCGCTACTCTCTAGTTGAGATGGGTGGGCTTCCCTTGTTGCCCTGGAGCATGGGCTCCAGGGTGCGTGGGCTTCAGGAGCTGGCACACTCGGACTCAATAGTTGTGGCTCCTGGGCTCTAGAGATGGGCTCAGTAGTTGTGGTGCACGGGCTTAGTTGTTCCGAGGCATGTGGGATCTTCCCAGACCAGGGATAGAACCGATGTCCCCTGCTTTGGCAGCCGGATTCTCAACCACTGTGGGGATCTTCCCAGACCAGGGATAGAACCGATGTCCCCTGCGTTGGCAGCCGGATTCTCAACCACTGTGCCACCAGGGAAGTCCCCTCCATTCCCCAATTCTAACCAAAGAGCAAATCAGAGGGCTTGGGGGAGGTTGTTAATCTTGGAAGACAAAGTCTTTCAGTAACTTCTGAATAAACGTCTCTTGCCTTTCTCCTAGGCACTGATCTGATGCATCCTGCATCCCAGCCGCCCGTAGCCAGTAAGTCCTTTGGGTGTGCCTCTGTCTCCCCTCCCACGGTGGCCAGTGTGTGTGAGCTCTGGAGTTAGACCCTGGGAGAGAAACATTTCCTCTCTGAAGCTCCGCCTTTTTAAGTCTAGACCAGACCCATAGGGACCCAGGATGGCTACCAGTTACTCCTCGAGCCCTACCTCCTGTTTGCATGTAAGTTAGGGGATGCAAGTGTCCATAGTTTGGGCCCCTGCAGAGCAACTTGGGTGGGGGGCTGCTGGAGCATAAAAGACGATACATCCTAAATGTTAAAGAGAAGAGCTGGGTACTATTTACAATAGCCAGGACATGGAAGCAACCTAAATGTCCATCAACAGATGAATGGATAATGCAGGTGTGGTACATATATATCCTGGAATATTACTTAGCCATAAAAAGGAATGAAACTGGGTCATCTGTAGTGATGTGGGTGGAGCTAGGGTCTGTCATACAGAGTGAAGTAAATCAGAAAGAGAAGGACAAATACTGCATATTAACACATATACATGGAATCTAGAAAAATGGTACAGATATATGCAGGGCAGGAATAAAGACGCAGGCGTAGAAGATGGACACGTGGACACAGTGGAGGAAGGAGAGGGTGGGATGAATTGAGCGATAGCACTGCCGTGTATACACTACCCTGTGTAAATAGACAGCTAGTGGGAAGCTGCTGTATAGCACTGGGATCTCGGCCGGTGCTCTGTGATGACCTAGAGGGGTGGGGATGGGGGGTGGGGGGTGCTCAAGAGAAGGGAGATGTATATACTGTACATATACTGATCTGTGTGTATAGCTGATTCACTTCACTGTACAGCAGAAAACTAACACAACATTGTAAAGCAGTTATACCCCAATTTAAAAAAAGGATGAAAAAGAGAACTGGGTCCAGGTTATGCACAACCTCTCTAAGCCTTCAGTTTACTGGGAGCAATTAAAGCTCTGTCATAAGGGTGAGGATTCAAGAAGATAGTAAGGGTGTGACAGAATGCTGGGCCCATAGAATGTATTCCACAAACGTTCCGGGCTTCTTCAGGGTTTGCTGTGTTTGACATTCTCTTGCTGACCCCACCTGATGATATAGTCACGACCCTAATCTTTTGCCCCCTTCCACCCCATCCCCACTCTTGGAGAAAAGTTCAAGGGTCCTTTCCTCACTGAAGTATCAGCGTCAGTGTCCCTGTCCCCGTCTCCACCCCACAGCAACTCCAGTGCCCTGGATCAGTCAGAAGTTCGGAGGTCTTAGGTGTTACCAGGAGAGACTGATGGTGTGCCTGTGTCTGCTGGTGGTGGTGTCACTGCTCATGGGCTGCACCGGTCTGGTTGTGACCCTGATCAAGTGTGAGTAAGGCGAGAAAGGGGCTTGCAGAGAAACCGGGAAAGGGGTATGGGAGGACCTGGGGGCTACAGTCCATGGGGTCGCAAAAGAGTCGGACATGATTTAGTGACTAAACAAGAACAACAACAACAAACGGGAGGATATGTAGTCCAACTTGGGCTCAAGCTGGACTCCTTCTCATAGACCAGGAGGTGGTGGAAGAGCTGAGGATGTTGACCTTTCAGCAGATGGCATGGCGAGCGAATGGTGAGTGGTGTCAATCATCCCTTCAAGCCACGTTGAGCACCAACATGACTGTCAAATCCAGCTTCATCACCAACCCCAACCCCATGTTTGCCAGGCACTGTGCTAGGTCCCAGGGTGGGGGATGGGTACATAGGGGGGTGAACACAACAGACAGAGTCCCTGTCCCTGTGGAGTGTGTGTGTGTGCGTGTACATGCGTGTATCTAGACCTCCACTGTTTTCCAATATGGTGGCCAGGAGTCACTGTGGTTGTCAAGTGCTGGAAATGTGGTCATTTTTCTGGGGGGTGGTTGCAAAGAAACTTGGATTTTATTTCCTCCCAGCGTTGTCACTTATAGTCCCAGCAAATCTACAAGGAAGGAATTCAGAACAGCTCAGCATGGTACATCCACTCTTTGTGGGGTGAGCTGGGGTCACTGGGTAGCTGGGCTGGGCTGGAAGGTCCCAGAAAGCTTAACTCATGTGGCTGGTGCCTGGGTGCACCTCTACCCACATGTGTAACTTGAGCTTCCTCATAGCATGGTGGTGTTAGGGCTCAGCTTCAGAAATTACACAGCCACAGGTCCACTGCACTCTGTTGGTCAGAATTAGTCACAGGACCAGCCTAGATTCAGAAGGAGGGTAGGTAATCCTGTCACTCCTTGGGGGAAGGGCCAAGAATTTGCAGCCGTCTTTAACCTACCATAGCGAGGGCAGCCTTTCCACACCTGCAGTTGAGGCTCAGACCCTGTTAGGGTCTCTCCTTGCCTCTTGAATTTCTGTTTCATGACATTTATCATAAATCAGTTATGTGATGAACTGTCTGCTTCATCAGGAACCTTATGGCCAATGAGGGCAGGGAATGCAGTGAATCCGTTAGACTCAGGAAATATGGAATTAACTAGGTAAGGAGTTGAGAATCTCAGGCATATGCAGGGGTCCTGTAGTAGGAGGCAACATTTAAGTACAGGGAGGAGGATGGGTAGTTGAGAGAGAATGGTTGCTTAGCTGAGGATTGTGGTTGTGGGGTTGAAGAGAAGTAGGTAGCGTAGAAAGGTTTAGGAGGTAAAATTGACTGACCCTGGGGATGGGTGAGTGGGAATGGTGGTGGGTGCGAGGAAAGAGTGTCAAGGATAACATACATGTTATCTGTCTGTCTACTATTATCTATCTGTCAATCATCTATCTATTATCTATTTATCAATTGTCTATCATCTACTTATCTAGTTTTCTATCGTCAATTATCTATTTCTTCATCAATCATCTATCTATTGATGATGAAGAAATAGATAATTGATGATAGAAAACTAGATAGGTAGATGATAGACAATTGATAAATAGATAATAGATAGATGATTGACAGATAGATTATTGGAGAAGGAAATGGCACCGCACTCCAGTGTTCCTGCCTGGAGAATCCCAGGGACGGGGAAGCCTGGTGGGCTGCCGTCTATTGGGTCGCACAGAGTCGGACACGACTGAAGCGACTTAGCAGCAGCAGCATCTATCTATTACCTATCTATCAATCATCTATAGATCATCTATCTACCTACCTATTGAGTTATCTATCTAATATTTCTATTTTGTCTAATTGAAGCATCATCTGTTGATGGCCCTGGGGAGTATTGGCGGAGGGCCAATTTGTTGAGAGTAGTGGGAACACAGTAGTTGTAGAAGAGGCCTTCACTATGATTGGTGATGTCTGAAAATTGCTCCATTCCACACTCCCTCACCCCACACTTCAGACCAAGCCACTCTTACACTCAGAAACCATCAGCTTCTCACTGCCCAGAGTCCAGTGCAAAACTTTTGGCTTGGCATTCAAGGACCCAGATGCCAGACCTCGTTGCACTTGGAGCTCAAGCTCCTGTGAGATTCTCCTTGACTTTTACTGTACGAGCCTTTCTCAACATGCTTGCCTCTGGATCTTTGCTTCCAAGGTGGCAAGGTGACCCCTGACTATTGAGCCTCCTCACTAATACAGAACCACCATTTCCCTTTAAAACCCATCTGCTCCAGGAAGTCCACCATCTCTACTCTCCCTCAAGCCTCAGGAATTAATCTCTCCTCTGAGTAACTCTAGGACTCCTCTTGGGCACTGACCATGTTGTTTTTGAGTTTCACCCACTAGAACATGGGTGTGGTGGGGAGCACAACTCTTGCCTCTGTCTGGTGTGTCTGCAGTCAGTGATTGGTAGGTGGGTAGATGGGGGTTTGGGTCTCTAACCGTTCAGCCCGTTCCTGCTAACAGTGACTGGCATGATGGGGTTAGCTGGCCTGAAGAAGGACATTGAGCGTATAAGAGCTGACACCAACCAGTCCCTGCTAGAACTTCGGGGCTTATTAGGTAAGTGGGACTTGGGGAACTTCCCTGAGTTGGGGTGGGGAGCATGGTGGAGCCGGTACAGAGCACAAATCCTTGGGAGTGATTCTCAGTGCAATCTATGTGAATGGTTCCTTCCCAACCCCCGCTAGAGTTGAGCAGTGCCCAGCCTGAACACCTGTACATGGCATACCATGTACATTACTCTGGTTCTGGGGCCACTCTGACAGAATCCTATCCTGTCCCCAGACTGTACCAGGGTCACCTGTCCTGAAGGCTGGCTCCCTTTTCAGGGTAAGTGTTACTACTTCTCTCCAAGCACCAAGTCATGGGATGAAGCCCGGAAGTTCTGCCAGGAGAATTACTCTCACTTGGTCATCATCAGTAACTCTGATGAACAGGTGAGCTGTCCCCTCCACACCCTTGAGAACCAGCAGGGCCAGCCTGCCTCTCTCCTAGGATTTACACATCCTTCCCTGGCCTGAATGTAAAGAAACTGGAATTGCTTTTGAATCACTAGAACTTTTAGTATTGAGGTTACTGCTTGAGTTCAAATCCCGATTGTGTTGACTTATCCAATCTGAGCCTCAGTTTCCTCTCTTACATGGAGGTATAATAATGGCTATCTCTTTGGTAGCACTTTCTGTTCTCTAGGCTGTATTCCAGATATTTTACACGCATTAACATAATTCTAACAACAGACCTATAAATTAGGTGAGGGTCAGGAGAGGCTATGTTACGTTAAAATGACAGCCAGTCCCTATAGCTCAATGGTGGAAGTGTATGAGGCAAAATTTCTACCTACATGCACTCACAAAGAAAGTCAGATGGGCACTGTTATGTTTTAAAGTTATAGAAAGAGACAGTTTCATCTGTGTGTATGTACGAGGAGAATTGAAATAAGTGTAGATAACTTTAATGACTTAATACTACCAAAGCTGTGCATATCATTACCTATCAGCACTTCACAGAGAACAAAGCTGAGGCTTGTTTCACTCAAGCAGCTTGCTTGTTACAACTAGTAAATGTCAGAGCTGGGGTTGGAGCCCAGGAAGCTAGTTTTGTTCTTGACCATAAAACTCACAGCACTATTTGATTATTAGTGTTTGCCAGGTTTATTTTCCCCTATCCTTTTAATTTCAACCTATGTCATTATTTTAAGATTTCTTGTTGACAGCATATAGTGGGGTCTTATTTTTTTTTTAATTCAATCTTTGAATCTCTGGCTTTTAATTGGTATTATAAGATCATTTACAGATATTTAAAAATTTGTTAATTAGAAGATAATTGCCTTACAATGTTGTGTTGGTTCTGTAGGGATTGAACCCAGGTCTCCCGCATTGCAGGCGTATTCTTTACCGACTGAGCTATCAGGGCAGCCCAGATCAGTCATAACTATATGAATATATCCCTCCCTCTTGGGCCTCGCTCTCCCTTCCCATCCTACCCCTCTCGGTTGTCACAGAGCTCTAGGTTGGGCTCCCTGTGTTACACAGCAACTTCTCACTGTCTTACGTGCGATAGTGTATATATGTCAATGCTACCTTCTCTGTTTGTCCTACCCTCTGCTCCCCAGCTGTGTCCACAGTCCATTCTCTACATTTATGTCTCCATTCCTTCCTTGCAAATACGTTCATCAGTACCATTTTTCTAGAGTCCATATATATGCATTAATATATGATATTTGTTTTTCTCTTTCTGACTTACTTCACTCTTTGTTCATCCACCTCACTGCAACTGACTCAAATTCATTCTTTTTATGGCTGAGTAATATTCTATTGTACATATGTACCACATTGTCTTTATCCATTTATCTACAATATTGATGCGAGTGTAAACTGATACAACCACTATGGAGAATAGTATGGCAATTCCCAGGTGGCTCAGTGGGAATTTTAAATTAAAATTTAAATTAAATTTAAATTAAAAAAAAAAAATCCACCTGCCAATGCAGGAGGCATAGGAGACGCAGGTTTGATCCATGGGTCGGGAAGATCCCCTGGAGTAGGAAACGGCAACCTGTTCCAATATTCTTGCGTGGGAAATCCCATGGGCAGAGGAGCCTGGCAGTCTATAGTCCATGGGGTTGCAAAGAGTTGGACATGCCTGAGCATTCACACACGTGGCAAGTCCTTAAAAAACTAGGACTAAAACTACCATATGGGAACTTCTACCCACTCCAGTATTCTTGGGCTTCCCAGGTGGCTCAGCTGGTAAAGAATCTGACTGCAAAGAGGGAGACCTGGGTTTGATCTCTGGGTTGGGAAGATCCCCTGGAGAAGGGAAAGGCTACCACTCCAGTATTCTGGCCTGGAGAATTCCACGGACTGTATAGTCCATGGGGTCGCAAAGAGTCAGACATGACTGAGTGACTTTCACTTTCCTGGTGGTACCTCCATGCTATCAATGCAACGGGCCTGGGTTCAAGCCCTGGTTTGGGAACTGAATCCTACATGCTGCAACTGGAGATTCCCACATGCCACAACTGTGATCTGGCACAGCCAAATAAATAAATAAAAATATTAAATATTAAAAAAAGAGAAAAAAAGGAAAAACTGCCATCAGTCAGTTCAGTTCAGTCGCTCAGTCGTGTCCGACTCTTTGTGACCCCATGAATCGCAGCATGCCAGGCCTACCTGTCCATCACCAACTCTTGGAGTTCACTCAGACTCACGTCCATGGAGTCACTGATGCCATCCAGCCATCTCATCCTCTGTCATCCCCTTCTCCTCCTACCCCCAATCCCTCCCAGTATCAGAGTCTTTTCCAATGAGTCAACTCTTCGCATGAGGTGGCCAAAGTACTGGAGCTTCAGCTTTAGCATCATTCCTTCCAAAGAAATCCCAGGGCTGATATTCAGAATGGACTGGTTGGATCTCCTTGCAGTCCAAGGGACTCTCAAGAGTCTTCTCCAACAGCACAGTTCAAAAGCATCAATTCTTCGGCACTCAGCCTTCTTCACAGTCCAACTCTCTATGACCCAGCAAAAGATCATTTACATTTAATGTAATTATTGATTTGGTTGGATTTAGGCTACCATCTTATTTTTTCCCTCTGTATCTTCTCTGTTTTAAAAAAATCCTTCTGTTTCATAGCATCATTTGTATTGAATAAATACAGGGTTTTTTTTTTGGAGATTAGATTAGATGATGTGAATGGGGCAGGTGTAAGTCATATTCCAACTAAACAACAACTAAACTCAGGTAGTTAAGAAATATAACTTTGCTTTAAATAACTCATTTCCTTCCTCTTTGAGCTCCTATTATACCAAGGTGGTGGAGATTTCATCTCAATCAGTTGGGATTATCTGTTTTTCTTCTGAGTAGGGATGGCTTATATGGGGTCAAGGTGGAGGGGAGTGCATATCTGGTCCTCAACATCTTTGTTCCAAGCTGGTATCCACTGGGACATCCACTGGGTGAATGATCCTGGACAAATTACTTAACTGCTCTGTGCCTCAATTTTCCCATCTGTAAAATGGGGTTAACAATCCTTGCTTCAGTGGGTTACCATGAAGATCAAATGAGATGACCTGTACAAAGTGTGTAGCTCATTTTTTAGTCATTAAGTCATGTCCGACTCTTTTGTGACCCCATGGATTGTAGCCCACCAGGTTCCTTTGTCTATGGGATTTTCCAGGCAAGAATACTGGAGAGAGTTGCCATTTCCTTTTCCAGGATATCTTCTTGACTTAGGGATTGAATCTGTGTTTCCTGCATTTGCAGGTGGATTCTTTACTGCTGAGCCACCTGGGGAGCCTGTGTAGGTCACTTATTAACTTGTTATTTCAATCAACATTTCTTGAACACCTCCTATGTGCTAGTTGTCGTTGTTATCTTGTCACTAAGTCACATCCGACTCTTTGTGACCTCATGGACTGCAGCATGCCAGGCTCCTCTGTCCTCCACTACCTCCCGGAGTTTACTCAAACTCATGTCCATTGAGTCAGTGATGCCATCCAACCATCTCATCTCCTGCTGCCTGCTTCTCCCCTTGCCCTCAATCCTTCCCAGCATCAGGGTCTTTTTCAAAGAGCTGGCTCTTCACATCAGGTGGCCAAAGTATTGGAATTTCAGCTTCAGGGCACTATGATGATTTGATGGGCTGAGCAGCACTTTGCTCTTTCTGATTTCCTGATACTTCTCTGGGGTTTTACCCAAGAAACAAGGTCCAGAGTCCCTCTACTTTTTAGAGTTTTCATATCCATCTGGGGTTTTGGCCATCACCTCGGGCTCTACTAGAGAATGAAATGCAGAGCCTTCTTCCTGGCACCCACCACTCCTACATCTCCATAGCTTCTTTCCCATTGCCATCTTTTGTCTTTACCTTTTAGGAAATCTTGGTCTTGAATAAGATTGAGTGAGTGAGATATGATTTGCATGGAGTAAAATGCACAGATCTTAAGTGTACATTCACTGAGTTTTGGCATATGTAGGCATCTGTGTAACTGTCAACCCAGCCAAGATTTAGAATGTTTCCACAGCCCAGGGAGTTCTCTCATGCCATCTTCCAGTCACCCCCGCCTATCCCAGGAAACTACACATCTGGTTTCCTTACCATAGATCAGTTTGCCTGGAGAGGAGTTGCTTTATTTTTCAACTTTTATTTATTTATTTTTGGCTATGTTGGTTCTCTTCAAAAAATTTATGGATTTATTTCAAACTTTTAATTTTTTATTTTGTATTGGGGTATAACCGATTAGCAATGGCATGATAATTTCAGGTGCAAGGAACAGTGAGAGGACTCAGCCATACGTATACATGTGTCCATTCTCCCCCAAGCCCCTCTTCCATCCAGGCTGGCACATGACATCGAGTAGAGTTCCCTGTGCTATACAGTAGGTCCTTGTTGATTACCACTTTAAATATAGCAGGGTATACATCACCTTCCCAAACTCCTGAACTGTCACTTCCCTTTGGCAACCATAAGTTCCTTTTCTAAGTCTGTGAGTCTCTAGTTTTGTAAGTTCATTTGTATCATTTCTTTACGGATTCCATGTATAAGAGATGTCATACGATCTTGCTCCTTTTCTGTCTGACTTCACTCAGTATGACACTCTCTAGGTCCATTCACGTTCCTGCAAATGGCAGCATGTGGGGTTTCTCTGGTTTCAGCGAGCAGGGGCCACTCTTCATTGTGACGTTTGGGCTTCTCATCGCGGGAGCTTCTCTTGTTGTGGAGCACGGGCTCTGTGTGCGCGGGTTTCTGTAGTTGCAGTATGCAGGCTCAGTAGTTGTGGCACATGGACTTTAGCTGCTCTGCGGCAGGTGGGGGTCCTCCTGGACCGGGGATCGAACTATGTCCCTTATGTTGGCAGGCGGGTTCTTACCCACTGTACCATCAGGGAACTCCAGGAGTTGCTTTAAATCATGATGTTTTCTTCTCGTCTTTGATCCAAGTCCTTTCTTTCTTCCCAAAGGCCTGGGCTTGTGAAATGCAAAAGCTGGGAATCTCCTATTTCTCCCCTCCTCCACGTTCTTTTTTTGAAGCAATGAATTCCTTTTCTGCCTGGATGTCGCTTAGGACTGCAGGGGTTGGGAGTGTGAAAGTACCAGGAAATCCAAGATATCAGTTATTATTATTAGAATTGTTCCTTAAATATATGTTAAATGTTAAGATGTTGCAGTACTGTATGGAATACAGAAAAATAGTAGTGACAAACCTATTTGCAGGGCAAGAATAGAGATGCAGACATAGAGAACGGACTTGCGGTCACAGGGTGGGGAGGAGAGGGTGCAATGAACTGAGAACGTAGCATTGACATATATACACCCCCGTGTGTAAGACAGCTAGCTAGTGGGAAGCTGCTGTACAGCACAGGGAGCCCAGGGGGCTCAGCTCACTGCTCTGTGAAGGGTGGGATGGAGGTGGTGGGAGGGAGGCTCAAGAGGGAAGGGATATATGTATACGTATAGCTGATTCACTGTTGTACAGGAGAAACTAACACAACGTTGAAAATCTACTATACTCCCATGAAATAAGATGTCACAGGACTTGCAGCATGTCAGACACTGTTTTGAATTCTTTATGCATATTAATCCATTCAATCCTCTCAATAACTCTATAAGGAGGTAGCTACTATTATCCCATTTTACCGAGGCGGAAACTGAGGCACAGAGTGGCTCATAGGTTTTTCGAGAAAGCAGCATGACTATTCCCACTGCAGGTGCTCAAGTGGGAGGAAGGTTTTGATCTTGTTCTGTATGCCATGGGGATTTGGGATGGGTACTGGGGTGGCATTCACAAGCCCTGAATATATGTGAGACAAGCAGGGTGTATGTAGAAGAACTGACGGCTGAATGATATTTGTACTTGCAGGACTTTGTAGCCAAGGCTCACGGATCTCCACGGGTGTACTGGCTGGGGCTGAATGACAGAAATGTCGAAGGGGACTGGAGGTGGCTGGATGGGTCACCTGTCACACTGAGGCAAGTATCCAGGGCTTATTGGGTCTCTCTTCCTTGTAGGTCTTTGTGAAGTCTAAACCAGCAGATTCTTTAGAATCCCAGGTTGAATAAAAAGGAACGAAATTGGGTCATTTGTAGAGATGTGGATGGACCTAGAGACTGTCATACAGAGTGAAGTAAATCAGAAAGAGAAAAACAAATTCATATGTTAACGCATTTATGTGGAATCTGAAAAACTTAATATAGATGATCTTATTTTACAGAGCAGAAATAGAGACACAAATGTAGAGAACAAATGTACAGATACCAAGGGGGAAAGGGGTCGTGGGATGAACTGGGAGATTGGAATTGATATTATGTATAACATCGATAACTAATGAGAACCTACTTCATAGTACAGGGAACTCAGTGCTCTGTGGTGACCTCATGGGAAAGAAATCCAAAAAAGTGGGGATATATGTATATGTATAGCTGATGTATTTTGCTGTACAGTAGAAATTAACACATTGTAAAGTAACTACACTCAATAAAAATTGTGGTACATATACACAGTGGAATATTACTCAGCCATAAGAAAGGACACATCTGAGCCAGTCCTAATGAGGTGGATGAACCTAGAGTCTGTTATACCTAGTGAAGTAAGTCAGAAAGAGAAAACCAAATTTCATGTATCAATGCATATATATGGAATCTAGAGAGATGGAACTGATGAACCTATCTGCAGGGCGGCAATGGAGATGCAGACATAGGGAACAGACTTGAGGAGGCAGTGGGGGATGGAGAGGGTGGGATGAACTGAGAAAGCAGTGTAGAAACATATACATTACCGTATGTAAGATAGCTAGCCAGTGGGAATTTGCTCTGTGACTCAGGGAACTCAGACCTGGTGCCCTGTGACAACCTAGAGGAGTGGGATGGGGCGGGAGGTGGGAGGGAGGTTCAAGAGGGAGGGGACATATGTATGCCTGTGGCTTATTCATGCTGATATATGGCAGAGACCAACACAATATTGTAAAGCAATTATCCTCCAATTAAAAATAAATTTAAAAATTAAAACAGTAAACAAAAGCAATCACACACACACACACACACACATCCCAGGCACAGCTGGACAAGGGAAGCACAAGGGTGCTTTTTTTCTGGTAGGGTTTCTGGTGCCTGAACATTTTTTTCCTCCTTAAAACATCTCAGCCTTTTAGCACAACTGCTCAAACATATCGAGTCCCCAGACCAATGGTTGAGGGGAAAAAAAGAGAGAAAACATGCCATGGCTATAGGACAAGAGGAAGAGGAAGATTATTTTTTTTAAAGATGCATGCTTTTTAATTTTATTTTAAAGATCTTTCATTTATTTATTTTTGGCTATGCCACATGGCATTTGGAGTCTTAGTTCCCTGGCCAAGGACCAAACCCGTGCTCCCTGCAGTGGAAGCTCAGAGTCTTGACCACTGGAGAAGTCCCAAGAGGAAGATTTTTGATTTGCCAAAAGAATGAGCAGGATCTCATTTGTGGAAGCATTCTTTATATTAACTGATTTATTTAATTTTCTTAGTAATTCTATAAGGAAAGTACTGTTATCCTCTCCATTTAAAGACATGGAAACAGAGGCACAGACAGGTTACGTGATCGTCCCAAGGTCAGACACCTGGCAGGTGGTAGTGCCACGCACCCGGGCTTCAGAGTCCATGCTGTCAGCCATCATGCTTTATCTTCTTAAGGAGAATATGTATTTGTACTTAATTTTATTTATTAAAATAATTTAATTGATTAACAAATTAATTTTTGGCTGTGCTGGGTCTTTGTTGCTGCCTGCGGGATTTCTCTAGTTGTGGCAAGTGGGGGCTATTCTCTAGTTGCAGTCCGCCTGCTTCTTATTGTACTGGCTTCTTTCGTTTCGGAGCACAGGCTCTGGGGGTGAGGGCTTCAGTAGTTGTGGCTCCTGGGCTCTAGAACACAGGCTCAGTAGGCGTGGTGCACGGGCTTAGCTGCTCCCCAACATATGGGATCTTTCTAGACCAGGGACCGAACCCATGTGTCCTTCACTGGCAAGCAGATTCTTTACCACTGAGCCACCAGGGAAAATTTGTATTTATTTATACTGTATGTATTAAATTTGTATTTATTTAAAATATAAATACAGCCATGTCTGTATTTGTATTTTAAGTAAATATTAACAAATTGTCCCCCATATGATTATACCAATTTATTCTCTCACCAGCTGGACTTACATTTTTTTTTTTTCCCCACACGCTCATCAAACTTTTGGAATTTTGTTGTTTTAATCATAGGTGAAAAATGGAATACTAATGCAGTATTTTTTAAAATTAATTTTTATTGGAGTATAGTTGATTTACAATGTTGTGTTAGTTTCTGCTGTACAGCAAGTGAATCAGTTATACATTTATGTATATTAACTCTTTTTAAGATTCTTTTCCCATATTGGTCATTACAGGGTACTGAGAGGCCAATGTAGTATTAATTTGCATTTCTGTTATGCTTGAGGTTGAGTGTCTTTTCATATGTTTGATAGCCATATGTATTACCTTTTCTGTGAATTATCTATTCATATCTTTTGTGTATTTTAAATAAATATTTATTTATTGGTCTTTGTTGAGTCTTAGTTGTGGCACATGGGATCTTTCCTTGCAGCACATGGAAAGATTTTTGTGTGTTTTTTATATTGGAGTTTTGGTCTTTTTCTTATTGATTTCGGGGAACTCTTTATATATTAGAGATATTAGTGTTTTGTCTGTGGGTTTTATTTTTTTATTGAAGATTCCTGGAGCGGGGTAGAATTCTGTAAATAGAGATGGCATGGGATGGTGTGTCACTGCAGGTCCTCAGCTCAGATCCCTTTTGGGGGCTGGTGCAGGCACCCCCCAGCAGGGGGCATTGGCTGCTAAAGGCTCACAGTTACACTTTCTCCAGAGAGGTGACCTCAGCTGAATGGAAGCCTGTTCAGCTAGAAGGTTACTCCACTCCCACTGAAGTCATGCCACAGACAATGACAGGCTAAGAGCTGCCTGGACCCCTTGTTTCAAGTTGGAAAACCTCTGTTGTGCTATTTAAATTCCAGAGCTCCCTGTGGGTTCAGGCGGAGTCTAGACCAGGCTAAACCCATACCCTTGCTCACTTCTATCCCCTGCCTCATCCTTCTTCTTTCCATCCCCCTCTCCTGAGAACACCCTTTAATAAATCCCATGCACCTGAATTGCCAAATTTGGCTCTGTGGACACAGTGGTGGTTGAGGGGAAGGGGAGGGTGGAACAAATTGTGAGATAAAAGCAGAACAAAACAAACCAAACAAATGACATGTATACACTGGCACGTGTAAAACAGATAGCTAGTGGGAACTTGCTATAAAGCACAGGAAGCTCTGCTGTGTGCCCTCTGATGACCTGAACGAGTGGGACGGGGGATAGCGTGGGAGGAAGGTCCAAGAGGGAGGGGATATATGTGTACATATAACTGATTGACTTCACTGTACAGCAGAAACAACACAGCACTGTAAAGCAATCATACTCCAATTAAAAAAAAAAAGGGAACATGACCTAAAACACTACATTACTTGGAAGGTTGAGAGGGACGTGGTTTAACAAAAATGTTTTTTGGAAGAGAACAGAAACTGACCAGATGCAGGAAACTGATTCAGGAACCTGGAGAATTCCTGGTGAACAGGAAGATGGGGCTGAGTTAGCACAGACAAGCTGCTGGGGTTACGGGGACAGCACAGCATTTTCATGTAATTCTGAAAGGCTGAAGGAATGATTCGGTGGAAGAAAGAGCCCTGAGCCATTAAGGCTTTTCTTGTTCTTTTTTCTGATATATTTTTTTAAATTAATAGACTTTATGTTTCCTTTTATCGCTATTTTTAAGTTGAAGTATAGTTGATAAACAGTATTATATGTCACAGGCGTACAACATAGTGATTTGCAATTATTAAAGTTATACTCCATTTAAAGTTATAAAATCTTGGATATATTCCCTATGTTGTACAATATATCCTTAAAGCTATTTTTAAATTTTATTATTTTAAAAATTGTTTACTTTTAAAAAGTAATTTTTATTTAATTTTAAAGATTTTTTTTTTTTTTTTGGTGTGGATCATTTTTGAAGTCTTTATTGAACTTGTTACAATATTGCTTCTGATTTGTGTTTTGGCCACTGAGGCATGTGGTGTCTTAGCTTCCTGACCAGGGATCGAACCCACACTCCCTGAATTGGAAGTTGAAGTCTTAACCACTGGACTGCCAGGGAAGTCCCCAATAACTTTTATTTTATATTGGAGTATAGTTGCTTTATATTTGCTTTCCAGGTGTATCACAAAGTGGTTCAGTTATACATATAAGTATACCTATTCTTTTTTAAATTCTTTTCTCATTTAGATTATTACAGAATATTGAGGAGAGGTCCCTGTGCTACCAACAAGGACCTTGTACCTTATTTTATACTTAATACTTTCCACCACTTTCTCGCCTAATCCTATATCGCCCCTCTCTCCCTTCCTCTCCCCACTGGTAACCGCTAGTTTGTGCTCTACAGCTGTGAGTCTGCCTCTTTGTTGCTGTAGTCACTATTTTGTTGTATTTTTCAGATTCCACATTAAATGATATCGTATAGTCTTTGTCTTTCTCTGACTTACTTCACTTAGCATAATATCCTCCAAGTCCACCTGTGTGGTTGCAAATGGCAAAATTTCATTCTTTTTATGGCTGAGTAGTGCGTTATTTTTTAGAAAAATTGAGCAGAAGGTGCAGAGCGCTGTTTCCCACATCCCTTTTCTCCTGCACACATTTTCCCCCCATTATTAACATCTTGCATTAGCATAGTTTTGTTACAATTGATGAACCAATATAGACACATTATTATGAACCTAAGTCCATAGGTCAGATTAAGGTTCACACTTAGTGCTGTAAAATACTATGCTTGCTTAGTAGTGTCCGACTCTTTGGAACCCTCTGGACTGTAGCCCACCAGTCTCCTCTGTCCATGGCATTTTTCAGGCAAGAATACTGGAGTGGGTTGCCCATACCCCTCCAAGGAATTTTCCTGACTCAGGGATCGAACCCATGTCTCCTGCAGCTCCTGCACTGCCGGTGGATTCTTTACCTGCTGAGCCATCGGACCTTCCCAAAATTCTATGGGTTTTGACAAACTCATGATGTCATGTATCTACCATCACAGTATTATATAGAACTGTAGTTTCACTGCCTTGAAAAATCCGCTGTGCTCCATTTATTCACCTCACCCTATATCCACTTTCTCCTTTATCCAGCTTTTGGGACCCACAGGAACCCAACAACCTCTATAATAATGAGAACTGTGCCAGCATGAACAAAGGTGGCACCTGGAATGACCTCTCCTGTGACAAAACCACGTATTGGATTTGTGAGCGGAAATGTTCCTGTTGAACCCCAGAGTTGAGGCTGGGTGGAGGTCCATCCGTACCCCATGCCCCTCGGCTCTTGGAGGTGAGAACCTCCTGCCCTTCTGATGCGAACAGTGGGAACTGACAGCACCAAAGGTGGAATCAGCAGCCTGGATGCAGCAAGGTCTCTGGGGTGCAAGTCAGATCATTTCTGGGGTGAGGACTTGGGGGCGTGTTCAGTTGCATTGTGTTAGTCTGTTCAGGCTGCTGTTACAAAATATTGTACACTGGAGGGCTTATACATAACAGACATTTTTTTTTCTCAAAGTTTTGGAAGCTGACAAGCCCAGGATCAAGGCTCAGGGAGATACAGTGTTTAGTGATGACCTGCTTCCTGGCTCATGGATGTCATCTTCTCACTGTGTCCTCACATGCTGGGAGGGGTGAGAACTCTCTGGGGTCCATTTTTATTTTTTAAAGACTTTTTACTTTGTATTGGGGTATAGCCGATTAACAATGCTGTGATAGTTTCAGGTGAACAGCGAAGGGACTCAGCCATACATACACTTGTATCCATTCTCCCCCAAACTCCCCTCCCATCCAGGCTGCCACATAACATTGAGCAGAGTTCCCTGTGCTCTACAGTAGGTCCTTGTTGGTTATCCATTTTAAATAGAGCAGAGTGTACACGTCCATCCCAAACTCCCTAACTCTCCCTCCCCTGCATCCTTCTCCCAGGCAGCCTTAAGGTCATTCTCTAAGTCTGTGAGTCTCTTCCTGTTCTGTAAGTTCATTTGCATCATTTCTTATTAGATTCTGCATACAAGGGCTGTCATAATCATATTGAGGTCCCTTTTTTAAAGACACTAATCCCTTTCATGAAGGCTCCACCTACCCCAAGACCTAATCACCCCTAAGGCCCTACCTCCTAATAGCATCACATTGGGGTTTGGGATTTAACATGGAAGTTTTTTTTTGGGGGGGGCGGGGTTGGTGGGACACAACTCCGTCCAGAGTAGATGAGCAGGAGCGACACCAGGTCTTAGTAATGGTCTCTCAGTTCTGGGGTCTGGAGGGAACTCACTGGGTCCCTGATCATGGCTCTTAGGAAACCGTATGGACTTCAGGAGCTCCAGGTCTGACATTATTTGAGCTGGGACTGAAAGCACTATGGCTCCTTTGGACCATGATCATAATGTGATGGGACTCGGACCCTTTGCTGTCTACCTGATGTGAACCAACTTCTGGGAAGCTGTGCCATGCTCAATGCTCAGTCGTGTCTGACTCTGCAGAATCCCCTGTCCATGGGATTCTCCAGGCAAGAGTACTGGACTGGTTTACCATTTCCCTCTAGGAAGCATAAGGGCAATAATTCCTG
The DNA here is from genome assembly GCF_002263795.3 of Bos taurus. NCBI lineage: Eukaryota > Metazoa > Chordata > Mammalia > Artiodactyla > Bovidae > Bos > Bos taurus. The sequence goes on along the minus strand of NC_037334.1, from coordinate 11,194,887 downwards.
ACATGCAGCTGTTTCCATGTCCTGAGTGAGGTTTGCCCAACCTAGTTGGTGGAATCAGACCTCTGCCAAGACTTGAGCTGTGGAACTTCTAGAAAGGCAGACCAGCTGAAAGTCAAAATTCCTCACCCAGGCCAGGCCATGACTTTGTGAGATCCTCAGGACAATAATGGAGACATCTTCCTACCCTCTTGTGCCTTTAGGTGGTTTGTGAAGCTCTTTGATGAAGTAATTCATTTTACTATGGATGGATCTTCTTGGACTATTATCTCTTTAAAAAAATTATTTATTTTTAATTGAAGGATAATTGCTTTATAATATTGTATTGGTTTCTGCCATATATCAGCATGAATCAGCCATAGGCATATATATTTCCCCTCCTTCATGGCCCTCCCTCCCACCTCCTACCTCATCCCACCCCTCTGTTGTCACAGAGCACCAGCATCATACAGCAAATTCCCGCTGACATATTTTACATATGGGAATATATATGTTTCCATGCTACTGTCTCCAATAGCTCTTGCAATGTTTTTGTTTAGTTGCTAAGTCATCTCTGACTCTTTGTGACCCTATGGATTGTAGGCCGCCGGGCTCCTCTGTCCATGGGATTTCCCAAGAAATACTGGAGTGGGTTGCCATTTCCTTCTCCAGGGAACCTTCCCTATCCAGGGATTGAACCCGAATCTTCTGCATTGGCAGGTGGATTCTTTCCCATTGAGTCACCAGGGAAGCCCTCTTGCAGTGTTAGATCTTTTCAAACTATCGGTTCATTGTGAGGTCCTTGCCTACTGTGTCAGTTTGCTGGGACTGTCATAATAAAGTGTCATAAACTGACTTAAACAACAGAAATGTATTTTTATTTTTAAAAATCTTTGGCTGCACTGGGTCTTCGTTGCTGAACGTGGGCATCTCTCTTGTTGCAATGTACCAGCTCTAGAGTGTACAGGCTCTGTAGCTGCAGTCAGACTTAGTAGCCCAGAGGCACGTGGGATCTTAGTTCCCTGACCAGGGATTGAACCCGAGTCTCCTGCATTGGAAGGTGGATTCTTAACCACTGGACCACCAGGGAAGTTCCACGGTTGTGGAGGCTGGAAGTCTGAGATCAAGGTGTTGGCATGGTTGATTTCTGGTGAGCCCTCTCTCCATGGCTGGTCTGTGGCTGTCTTTTATGTCTTCAGGAGGTCTTCCCTTTATAAATTCTGTGTCATAATCTCTTCTTCCTTTAAGGACCCCAGTCATACTGGATTAGAACACACCCTGATGACTTCTTTTAATTTAATTATCTCTTTGAACACTATCTCCAATGTTTTAACATTCTGAGATGTCGGGGGTTGGGACTTTAACAAGTGAATTCGGGGTGACCCAATTCAGCTTGTGACACCCATTAAATTCCAGAGGTGCCCCTCCTAGTCACTGTGGCAATCAGCCCCCCTCCCCCAGAGAGCTGGTACTACCCCTAGCTGAGCACAGCTCAATACATCAATCTCTTCAGATAGTCCCTGTATCGGGGTGGGTATAAACCAATCAATGTATTGGTCAACAAGTGCCCTGAGTTAGCACAATCATTCCTGTTATGACTAAGAGCAAGTGATTAAGGCAAGCAGATTCTGAGCAGGGGAAGTAGCGGGTAGGGGACTGGCATTCACTTCACTTCCTATTCCCTCTGTACTTGTCTCCTCCCATTTTCACACCTGCCCCTAGCTCATCAGTATCAAAATTAATGCTCTACACAGCCCTTAGAGTTGGACCATTAAAAAGGCTGAGCGCCAAAGAATTGATACTTTCGAACTCTGATGCTGGAGAAGACTCTTGAGAGTCCCTTGGACTGCAAGGAGATCAAACCAGTCAATCCTAAAGGAATATTCATTGGAAGGACTGTTGCTGAAGCTGAAGCTCCAATACGTTGGCCACCTGATTCGAAAAGTGACTTATTGGAAAAGACCCCGATGTAGGGAAAGACTGAAGACAAAAGGAAAAGAGGGCGGGAGGGGATGAGATGGTTAGATAGCATCACCAACTCAGTGGACATGAACTTGAACTCCAGGAGACAGTGGAGGACAGGGAAAGCTGGCGTGCTGTAGTCCATGGGGTTGTAAAGAGTCGGACACACCTTAGCGACTGAACAACAACAGCCCAGGACTTCAGAGTGGGTGGGCATCCTGTTCTAAGCTCTCCACCCAGGGGACCATTGGCCCAAGCAACTGTTTACCTGGGGTCAGGGAAAGTTCGCCCATCTCAGAAGAGGAAGGTCCAGTTTCTTCCAAAACGTGTGTTGAGAAATGGGGAAACAAGGGGGCTGTGGTCACTTTTCTGAGTCACACTCTTGGGGAGTGGTTCACAGTGGAACTATCTCCCTTCTGCATCTCTCACCATTGTCCAATTTCAGGTAGTGAGGACAACATGAAGGAGGTCTTCTTTAACACTTTGGGTCCAGGGGACCAAAGGTTGGGCATTCTTGGTGGTTAAAAAAAAGCCACAATTAAAATAAAATTATTTATTTTAAAATTGAAGGATAATTGCTTTACAGAATTTTGTTGTTTTCTGCCAAACATCAACATGAATAAGCCATAGGTTTTAATTGGAGGCAAATTGCTTCATAGTATTGTGTTGGTTTCTGCCACACAAAAATGCAAACCAGCCATAAAAAAGCAAACCAGCCATAAAAAAGCCATGATTTATCAAGCATATATTGTGCACTAGATAGATGGAGTAGCTTTCATTTAATCTTCATGATGGTTCTTTGAGTTTGGAATAATCACCAGCCCTATTTTATAGCTGGGAAAACTGAGGCTCAGAGGGGGCTCATGGCTTGTCAATCGTCATTTAGTGGATAAGGAGCAGAGCTGGGATTTGGATTCTGCATTTCTTGTTGTTGTTCAGTCACTCAGTCATGTCCGACTCTTTACAACCCCATATACTGCAGCATGCCAGGCTTTCTGTCCTTCAACTATCTCCCAGAGTTTGATCAAATTCATGTTCATTGAGTCTGTGATGCCATCTAACCGTCTCATCCTCTGTTGTCTCCTTCTCCTCCCGCCTTCAATCTTTCCCAGCATCAGGGTCTTTTCCAGTGAGTCAGATCTTCGAATCAGGTGGCCAAAGTATTGGAGCTTCAGCTTCAGCGTCAGTCCTTCCAATGAATATCCAGGGTTGATTTCTTTTAGGATTGACTGGTTTGATCTCCGTGTAGTCAAAGAGACTCTCATGAGTCTTCTCTAGCACCACAGTTCGAAAGCATCAATTTTTCAGTGCTTAGCTTTCTTTATGGTCCAACTCTCATATCCATACATGACTACTGGAAAAACTATAGCTTTGACTAGACGGACCTTTGTTGGCAAAGCAATGTGCCTTGCATGGTTGATTTTTTTCTATATCACTTTCTGCCTTTCAAAGGGCTGTCTACAAACCTGAATTATCCCTGAAAACTCTAACCTTGTAGCTCTTGCCTCAGACTGCAGTTCTAGGAAAGGAACAATGTGATGTGGTAGAACAGACATCCTGGATTGGGGTAGGAGAAAAGGAACTGGGCTCTGGCTCTGTTGATGGTCCTCTGTGGCCCTCCTGGGGCTGTTATAATAATGCGGGTGAGGGGTGATGGGGACCCGGGAGCTAATGGCAAAAGCAGGAAGAACTCTACATCTGAAGATACAGCTAGTGGGATTGCTGATGAACTGTACGCTCGGTGTGAGAGAAAGAGCAGGGTGAAGAATGACTCCAAGGTTTTCCGCTCAAATCATGGAAAAGAAGGAGTTACTGTTACTAGAGATGGGGAAGAAAAAATGCTCATGCAAACAACACATTTACATTTAGGTGGTTTGTGAACTTCTGCCAGATTCTAAGAACCTCTCTTGGGTCAAGGGTAGAATCTTAAAAAATTTTTTTTTATTTAGATATTTATTTCTGTGGCTGTGCTGGATCTTTGTTGCTGTGAGGGCTCTTCTCTAGTTGCAGAGAGCAGGGGTTACTCTCTAACTGTCGTGTGCTTTTCTCATGGTGGTGTTTCTTGTTGTGGAGCATGGACTTTAGGGGGCTCAGGCTTCAGTAGTTGTGGCACATGGGCTCTGCAGTTTCAGCTCCCTGGATCTAGAGCACAGGCTGAGCTGCTCCAGGGCTTGTGGGACCTTCGGGGACCAGGGATGGAGCCTACATCTCCTGCATCAGTGGGGGGATTCTCTACCACTGAGACACCAGGGAAACCCCAAGGATACAATCCTGTGTGTAGCAGGTGTGGTCACATCCAACTTACATCCTTGGTCCTCACATTTTCAGTGACTTCCGATGGCCAGCAGCTGCCACTGGAGTCCTTATTTGGCAGATGGCAGGTGAGAAGTGTTGGGGGAAAACGCTTCCTGGAACAACCCTCAACCAAAACCTTGAACTTGGTGTACACATGTCCCAGCTCCCTCACCTCTCAGGTGAGATGACTCTGAGATCCTTGTCCCAGTTATTGCCCAGCGGTCCCTGCTGGGATTAAGCCCCCACCTTGTACCTGCTGTCTTTTTCCCCCTGATCCACTTCTTTGCACCCCTGCTGGTATTTCCCAGGATCACCTCCAAAATAAATTACTTGCACTCGAATCCTCGTCTCAGAGTTTTCTCTTGGGAGAGCCCAAACTAAGACACCATGGGAAAGGAGAAAGATGAGTTTGCAACATGTTTCTGGTTTTCCTGGAACTGAGTGCTTCGTGGGATGCAGGACTTTCTGTGCCAGAGGTGGCGAAGTCCTGGGCAAGCTGGGATAGGTTGACCACCGTCGTGTTTGGGAAGCCAAGAGAAGAGAGTGCTTCCAGAAGGAAAGGGGGGACTTCCCTGGTGGTCCAGTGGTCAGGAATCTGCCTGCCAATGCAGGGGACATGGGTTTGATCCCTGGTCTGGGAAGTAGGATCCCACAAGCTGTGGGGCAACTAAATTGGTGTGTCACAACTACTCAGCCCAAGCTCTACAGCTCAAGAGGCACAATTAATTACTGAAGCCTGTGCACCTAGAGCCTGTGACCTGTACCAAGGGAAGCCACTGAAATGAGAAGCTCATGCACCGCAACGAGAGAGTAGCCCACACTCTTTGCAACTAGAGAAAGCCTGTGGGCAGCAACAACAATCCGGCACAGCCACAAACAAAAGCAAAAACAAAAAACAAAAAAAAAAAGGGGGATAATGCATATATAGATAAAACATCATATTGTACATCTTAAATATATACAAATTTTATTTGTTAAGTAAATCTCAATAAAGCTGGAAAAAACCCCTAAAATATTTGGTTGTCAAAAAAGAAAGTAGAAATGAGGGTGAACAGAGTGAGATGTGACCCAAAGGTCAAGTTAGAAAAATTGAGAAGCAGTCAGTGGACTTGGTACTGAAGGAGCATTTGGGACATTGAGCCATTCTTGGATGTATTGGGGACAGAAATCCGACTACAGTGGGCTGAGCAGTGAGGGGGTAGGAGGAAGTGGGGACAGCAGTGTGTAAACAGTTTTTCTACAATTTTGGCTAGGAAGAGAACTAGAATGTTATTGTAGCAGAGAGAACTTCTGGGGTAGAAGAGACCTGAACATGGGTGCTCCATACTCTTCCAGCCCCTACCCCCACTTATTCCCGTAGCAGATCTCCTGGGTCTTCAAGGCTGATTTTTTCCCTTCATGGTTTTCATCTTTTGGAATTGTGCTCTGTTTTTTTTTTGAAATGCTTCTTCCACATGGTCTTTTAACTCATTAATTTGTCTCTTAACAGTGATCATCTTCTTTGATTCATCCAGTAAAATGACTCTTTTTATTTATTCTATTTATTTCCATAGAACATTTGGTGCTGAACTCGAATCTCTTTGCATCCTTCTTTTTTATCATTCTTTAAAAAAAATTTTGATTCACTTACATATTTTATTTTTGCCTGTGCTGGGTCTTTGTTGCTGCTCAGACTTTTCTCTAGTTGTGGGGAGTGGGGGCTTCTCTCCAGTTGTGGTGTATGGGCTTCCATTGCAGAGGCTTCTCCTCTGTGGAGTATGGGCCTAGGCTCTAGGGCACAGGCTCAGGAGTTGTGGTGCTCCGGCTTAGTTGCTCTGCGGCACATGGGCCTCCCGGGTCAGGTATCAAACCTGTGTCTCCCTAATTGGCAGGTGGATTCTTTACCACTGAACTACTGCTGCTGCTAAGTCACTTCAGTCGTGTCCGACTCTGTGTGACCCCATAGACGGCAGCCCACCAGGCTCCCCCATTCCTGGGATTCTCCAGGCAAGAACACTGGAGTGGGTTGCCATTTCCTTCTCCAATGCATGAAAGTGAAAAGTCAAAGTGAAGTCGCTCAGTCGTGTCTGACCCTCAGCGACCCCATGGACTGCAGCCTTCCAGGCTCCTCCATCCATGGGATTTTCCAGGCAAGAGTACTGGAGTGGGGTGCCATTGCCTTCTCCACTGAACTACTAGGGAAGCCCTATTATTATTTTTTAAAGTTGTTGTCTGTCTACTCCAGCAGCTCAACTTTGCTGGGTGACAATTATGTTGACCATACTCTTTCCACCTGTTGAGTCTTTTCAAGGGCTGTCATTTTTCTTAGGGACTCAGACTTGGGAATTGAGAACTCTGAGTGGTGACAGTTTCCCAAGTGATGAAAGAAGATGGATTCTTCACCCAAGGGGGTCCATATGTATACTAGGCAGGTGTGCAGAGGCACCTCCATGCTCCCCAATCTCCTTGCTTGCTTCTAGATTCAGGAGCAGAGCTCCTCTTGAAGTTCTTGGGATCCAGATGGATCAGAGATACACACACACACACACACGAATGATGCTGACCTTATCCAGGAGGTTCATGGACCCTGAGGAGTCAAACTCTTCATAGGATGAACTATGTCTAATTTTCACCCAGAGTTCTCTTCAGTTTATCTTGAAACTTTCCACCTGGTGCATGGGGAAGACATTTCAACCCCAGATTTCCCTTTGGGGCTTCCCCCCGAGATATCTCTCTCATGCCCACCCATCTGCTATGGGTCCCAGCAGATTTTGGGTTCAAAGAGGCAGATATATTAAGGTAGAGAGTGAAGGGGAACTGAGACAGGTGCAGGTGGCCATTTTCCTATAATTTGCCATCTTTCTCTCTTTATCATGGGGTCCAGCAAGCTATAGCCTGGGAAAGTGTGAAAGTGAAAACATTCATCACTCAGTCATGTCTGATTCTTTGTGACCCCATGGACTGTAGCCTCTGTCCATGGGATTCTCCAGGCAAGAGTACTGAAATTGGTTGCCATTCCCTTCTCCAGCAGAGAAGGCGATGGCACCCCACTCCAGTACTCTTGCCTGGAAAATCCCATGGATGGAGAAGCCTGGTAGGCTGAGGTCCATGAGGTCACTAAGAGTCAGGCACGACTGAAGTGACTTAGCAGCAGCAGCCCTTCTTCAGGGATCTTTCTGACTCAGGGATTGAACCCAGGTCTCCTGCATTTCAGGCAGATTCTTTACCGTCTGAGCCACCAGGGAAGCCCATAGCTTGGGATGGGGCTGTCAAATCCTTCCCGCAACCTGTTTTTATATGGTCATTGAGCTAGAGAAAGTCTTTGCGTTTCTAAAGAGATGTACACATATAACCCTTTATACATACATCACACAAATGGATCTGTGACTGTCTATGCTATCCTCTGGGATCCCCCAGTGGCTCAGTGGTAAAGAACTCGCCTGCAATGCAGGAGATGCAAGAGACACAGGTCTCTTCCCTGGGTCGAGAAGATCTCCTGGAGGAGGGCATGGCAACCCTCTCCAGTATTCTTGTCTAGAAAATTCCATGGACAGAGGAGCCTGGCGGGCTACAGTCCATAGGGTTGCAAAGAGTCAGACAAGACTGAAGCAACAGAGCACAAGTATATCATCTATCTATCACTGGATTTAGCCTGAAAAATCTAGAAAAAGTTTGCTCATCCATCTTTAGCATGAGCAAAGAGCATCTTTCCTCACCCGAGGAAGGTGAGGATGTGAGAAAGGTGAAAGACTCAGGAGAGGGGGGAGATAATCGGTGGAGAGAGGTTCCCAAAGAGGCATCAGGGGAACAAGATCCAAAGCACAGAGGGGGAGGTTAGTTTTAAACAAGAGGAGGGACCCCTCTGCCATTGTGGAAGAAGAGAGGAGATGATGAGCATCAATGGGGGAAGGAATCAAAGATGAGTATGGATGTAGGTATGTCTGTAAGAGATGTCAGAAGGCTGAGGGAATTTCCATCAGCTGTTGTTTATTTTCTCTGAGAAGTAGGAAATGAGGTCTCTAACCTTATATAGAGAAAGGGGATGCAGATTGAAGAAAGAACTGAAAAACTGGAACTCCACACATGGGGAAGTTGACGAGGGATAGGAAGAGTGAGTTCCAGGTAGCCTGAGAGGTCTCGTTTAGCCCAGAAAGCACACATTTGTAATGGCTCCTAGATGAATGATTCTGGGATCTCACTGCTTTGATGGAGAGTGGAGAAGAAAAATGGTTGGTTCATAAGGAAAAATGCTTTAGGCTACAAGTAACAGATTACCTGACCCAAAGTGACTTAACAAAAGGAGTTCATTTGTCTTACATATTGAAAAGTTCAAGGGTTGGTTACAGTCATAACCTAACAACATCATAAGGCCCAACTTAATTCTGACTTTCCACTCTTCCATCCTTAGGATTTCCATGCTATCTCCTTTGTAAGCATCATATTATTATATGATAGCAGCTAAAACTAGGTAGTAATTGGCAAGCTCTCCTTGAATTTGTCTTTTTTTTTTGTAAACTCTGGCAGGGTTGTTATTTCATGACTGGAGAACGAGGAGACAACATTTGGTGACAAAGTTATAAAGGTAGTTGTTGGGGAAGGTGGTGGATGGGAAGGGAGGGCACAGCAGGTGCTCCTGGGGAGACTCAGCAGTCGGTGGTGACGGTGGCCGAGAGCTCCTGGATCTGCCAGGCAGTGCAGGTCTTGCACAAGATGTGCCCATCCAGTGGGTAGCAGCCCTGACACTCACCCTCAGAGGACAGCAGCAGCCCACCCTCCTCACACTTGTAACAGCCAATGTGAAAACTGAGATCCAGAGCTACGATTCGCAGGGTCTCCTCCTGACCTGGCTCAGGCATGATGGCCCCACCACATACTGAGCATCTTGGGGCAAACTTCCTGTGGAAGTCCTCGATGCAGTGGATCTGGCTCGTGGCATCCACAGTGAAAGGAATGCCGTCCAAGCCGCGGTGTCACACCACACAGGTGAAGCAGCCCGGGTGGTAGGCCTTCCCCATAGCCTGCAGAATCTGGTCCAGGATGGGCTGGGAGCACGTGGAGCACTTCTCCAGGGTGGCCACATAGCAGCTCTCACAATACGCCCTCCTCTCCACGGCGTAGAAATGCTGGCCCCGGAGCTGGGCCCCGCACGCAGAACACACAAAGCAGCCCACGTGGAAGACGCGATCCAGGGCCACGGCCCCGACCCCGTCCCCGACCACGTCTTCTCCGCAGCCACCACAGCGGCCGAAGTACTCCCAGCTGGGCGGGTGGTTCATGTCGTGCACCAGCTTCTTGGTCAGCCTTTCAAGCTCCTTCTCGGGAGGCTGGCTCAGAGGGACCTGGGACCCATACCCGCCTCCTCTTTCGCCTGCAGGGCCGGAGACCCCCGGGGCCTCCTCCTTAACCCCCCGCCCTGGCTCGCGGTGGCTCCTGTAGCCAGCCCCCCAGACTTCACCTCGGCCTGGGAGAGGAAAATGGGGGCCCAGGGAGGGCCCGGAGGCCTGAGAGGCCCCCCGCCTGGGACGGCCGCAGCCTCTCAGGGGTTGTGCCACTTTGACTTGCACAGGGAAGGCAGGGCCGGCGGGGGTGCTGGCCGTAGCATAGGAGGCCGGAGTGGGGCCCCCATAGGGGGACCCTGGGAGCGGCGGGGGAGGAAGCGCCCCTCCATTCGGCCTCAAGGGGCCTGACCCTGAGCGGTAGGCAGGGGGCTCAGGGGGCTCGTAAGCCTGCCGTTCAGGCTGCCGCGGGCGTGACCTCGACCCCCGTCCAACTCAGCCAGCATGCTGGTCAGGGAGTCTATCTCAGCATCCAGACTTCCGGGCGCAAGCCTCCCCTGTCTGGGAGGAGGCCCTGCGAGTGCTGGGGTGCTCCGTGGCACCCCAGCCAAGCTAGCCCCCGGTCCTCCGGTCCCCCGGGGGTCTGGTAACACTGCTCAGATGGGAGGGGGCAAAAACTGACCCAGGGGTGGGGCTGGAGCGCTGCTCGGTGGGCGGGGGAGGCCCCTCGGCCCCTCGAGGGAGCGCTCTCCCAGAGGGGCTCGAGCTGGGGAGCGCTCTCCCAGAGGGGCTCGAGCTGGCTCCGGCTGCTTCGGGGGGAGCCAGGTGGGCCCGGACATGGTCTGGAAAGGGGGACTCCAGACAGCGGGTCGGGCCCCACGGAGCCCCGGGGCTCTGACTTGGATCCCTTCTTCCTTCCCACACCTTGCTTGGGACTCCAGGAAAGTGTCTGTTTTTTATCAAGGAGAAAAAGTATGTTCCAGTAGGTGTCTCTTACATTTCAGTGGCTAGAACTGGTCCAAATGGTCCTAAACCAATTTCTAGCAAATGGAAAGGACATCACTATGGCTAGTTTATACTAGGGTTTCTCAACCTCATCACTACTGATATTTAGGGATGGATAACTCTGCTGTGTATGTGAGTGCTGTCTAGCAGCTGTTTAGCAGCATCCCTGACATCTATTGCTTAGATGCCGGTATCATCCCCCCTTGCCCAAGTTACTGCAATCAAAAATGTCTCCAGACATTGCCATATGTCACTAATGGTGGGGATAAATCATCTCCAGTTCAGAATCACTGGGCTGAAATCAATCTCTACTGACCCTTGGGACCAGGTATGTTGCTGTCCTAAATATTAAAATAATCAAGGTTCTATTAAAAAGGAACATGTAATGATGGCAATAATCCACAGTGCCTCCTATGATTGGATCAGTCCTGGGTGCAGATGACAGCATCCTTATGGCAGAAAGTGAAGAGAAAATTGTCTCTTGATGAGGGTGAAAGAGGAGAGTGAAAAAGCTGACTTGAAACTCAACACTAAAAAACTAAGATCATAGCATCTGGTCCCATTACTTCATGGCAAATAGAAGGGAAAAAAGTGGCAGTAGTGACAGATTTTATTTTCTTGTGCTCCAAAATCACTGCAGATGGTGACTGCACCCACGAAATTAAAAGATGTTTGCTCCTTGGAAGGAAAGCTATGACAAAACTAGTTGTTGTTTAGTTGCCAAGGCGTATCCAACTCTTTGTGACCCCACGGACTGCAGCACACCAGGCCTCCCTGTCCCTCACTATCTCCCAGAGTTTGCCCAAGTTCATGTCCATTGAATCGGTGATGCCATCCAACCATCTCACCCTCTGTTGCTCTCTTCTCCTTCTGCCTTCAACCTTTCCCAGCTTCAGGGTCTTTTATAATGAGTTGACTGTTCGCATCGGGTAGCCAAAGTATTAGGGTTTCAGCTTCAGCGACAGTCCTTTGAAAAAGTATTCAGGGTTGATTTCCTTTTAGATGGACAGGTTTGATCTTGCTGTCCAAGGAGCTCTCAATAGTTTTCTCCAGCACCACAGTTTGAAAACATCAATTCTTCAGTACTCGGCCTCCTTTATGGTCCAACTCTCACATCCGTACATGACTACTGGAAAGACCATAGACTTGACTATGTGGACCTTTGTCGGTAAGGTGAAGTCTTTGCTTTTTAGCACAGTCTAGGTTTGTCATAGCTTTCCTTCCAAGAAGCAATTGTCTTCTAATTTCAAGGCTGTAGTCACTATCTGCAGTGATTTTAGAGCCCCAGAAGAGGAAATCTGTCACTTCCACCTTTCCCCCTTCTATTTGCCATGAAGTTATGGGACAGGATGCCATGATCTAAGTTTTTAATATTGAGTTTTAAGTCAGCTTTCTCACTCTCCTTTTTCATCCTCATCAAGAGGCTTTTTAGTTCCTCTTTGCTTTCCACCGTTAGTGTGGTATCATCTGCATATCTAAGGTTGTTGATATTTATCCTGGCAATCTTGATTCCAGCTTGTAGCTCATCCAGCCTAGCATTTTGCATGATGTGTTCCTTGTATAAGTTTAAATAAACAAAATGACAGCATACAGCCTTGTCATACTCCTTTCTCAATTTTGAACCAGTCAGTTGTCCCATATAAGATTCTAACTGTTGCTTCTTGTCTAGCATACAGGTTTCTCAGGAGACAGGTAAGATGGTCTGGTATTCCCATCTCTTTAACAGTTTTCCACAGTTTATTATAAGCCACACAGTCAAAGGCTTTTGCACAGAGGTAGATGTTTTTCTGGAATTCCCTTGCTTTCTCTATGATTCAGCAAATATTGGTAATTTGGTTACTCTGCCTTTTCTAAACCCAGCTTTTATATCTGAAAGTTCTTGGTTCATCTACTGCTGAGACCTAGCTAGAAGGATTTTGACCATAACTTTACCATCATGGGAAGTGAGTGCAATTGTCTGGTAGTTTGAACATTCTTTAGACAGTGTGTTAAAAAGCAGAGACATCACTTTACTGACAAAGGTACATATAGTCAAAGCTATGGTTTTTCCAGTAGTCATGTATGGATATGAGAGTTGGACCATAAAGAAAGCTGAGTGCTGAAAAATTGGTGCTTTCGAACTATGGTGCTAGAGAAGACTCATGAGAGTCTCTTCGACTACATGGAGATCGAACCAGTCAATCCTAAAAGAAATAAACCCTGGATATTCATTGTAAGGACTGATGATGAAGCTCCAATACTTTGGCCACTTGATGTGAAGAGCTGACTCATTGGAAAAGACCCTGGTGCTGGGAAAGATTGAAGACAAATGGAGAAGGGGGTGACAGAGAATGAGATGGTTCAATAGCATCACCAACTCAATGGACATGAATTTGAGCAAACTCCAGGAGACAGTGGAGGACAGAGGAGCCTGGAGTGCTGCAGTCATGGGGTTGCAAAAAGTCAGACACCACTTGGGGACTGAATAGCAAAACTAAGTAAGGAATCAGAATGAGGAAGCAAAGGTGTTGAAAGTATGAGGGAGAATCATTCGACTTGGGTGATCGTGAGATTTAGCCTGGATAAGAAAGGAGGTACAGGTGATGGTTCGGAAGAAGCTGATGGTTTGAGTTTAAAAAGCACGTTTAGGATAAGAGAAAGAACTTGAGAAAAAGGCCTTGACAAGGGCTCCCTCATTCACAAAAAGTCCATGGAGTATTTGCAATGGTCATGATTTGGGTATCCAGGAATAAGCATTGATTGAAAACAGTAGTGAAGAGAAATCCAATTGAATGCACATTTATTGAGATTCCATTATGCAGAACAAACACTTCAGGAAGTAAAGGTCAAACTTTTCCTCTCCAGGAATGACATGTATAATGATTCTCCTTGTCTGCACCTTCATTCTTCATGATACCAACCAGATCCACATGCATGACGTGTAGAGCTGAATGTTCTACTTATAGTATTTTCTCTTCACTTGGCCTAGAAAACATCCCACCCCAAAGATGTTTAGATTAAAGCTAGGTGTCAGGATAAAAAACAAAGAAATGAACAACAAAACAGACAGGAACAGTTGGAGTGGGTTAAAGCCAGAAAGCTCCATTCAGCAGGCAAGGATGGCTTGAAATCCTAGCATTTTGCACGTCTTTAGATTACAGTGGGAGGACTTCTCAAAAATCCAGGGTGAAGAATTCTTTTTTAAAATCTTTTACCTCCACCCGGCCCGGCTGGCGGCGAGGGCGGCTGCGGCCTAGGGCGCCGGGCGGCCGCGAGCCTCCTACCCCTCCCGGAAGCGCGGGGCGGGGTCCCCGGCCGGGCCGCGGGGGCGGGCGCGGGGGCCGGCCGGGGCTAAAAAAAAAACAAAAACAAAAACTTTTACCCAGATTCACTTACTATTTTTTTTTTTAATTTTAACTTTTCATTTTGTATTGGGGTATAGCTGATTAAAAATGTTGTGATAGTTTCCAGAGAACAGTGAAGAGATTCAGCCACACATATACATGTATCCATTCTCCCCTAGATTCCCCTTCTACAGGATGAAGAATTCTTTTTTTGGAAAAAAAAGTGTGGCTATAGTATCCCACTCTAGAATTTCAACCCCTGGGATGTTGGTTTTTTTGTCCATAAAGAAGGGCTAGACTCTAAGTTCCTTGAAGGCAGCTACTGTGTTGGTATTGTTGAATTTTGTATGTTCCTGGCTTACCATCAGATCAGATCAGTCGCTCAGTCGTGTCCGACTCTTTGCGACCCCATGAATCACAGCACGCCAGGCCTCCCTGTCCATCACCAACTCCCGGAGTTCACTCAGACTCAGGTCCATCGAGTCAATGATGCCATCCAGCCATCTCATCCTCTGTCATCCTCTTCTCCTCTTGCCCCCAATCCCTCCCAGCATCAGAGTCTTTTCCAATGAGTCAACTCTTCGCATGAGGTGGCCAGAGTACTGGAGTTTCAGCTTTAGCATCATTCCTTCCAAAGAAATCCCAGGGCTGATCTCCTTCAGAATGGACTGGTTGGATCTCCTTGCAGTCCAAGGGACTCTCAAGAGTCTTCTCCAACACCACAGTTCAAAAGCATCAATTCTTCGGTGCTCAGCCTTCTTCACAGTCCAACTCTCACATCCATACATGACCACAGGAAAAACCATAGCCTTGACTAGATGAACCTTTGTTGGCAAAGTAATGTCTCTGCTTTTCAATATGCTATCTAGGTTGGTTATAACTTTCCTTCCAAGGAGTAAGCGTCTTTTAATTTCATGGCTGCAGTCACTATCTGCAGTGATTTTAGAGCCCAAAAAAATAAAGTCTGACACTGTTTCCCCATCTATTTCCCATGAAGTGATGGGACCGGATGCCATGATCTTCATTTTCTGAATGTTGAGCTTTAAGCCAACTTGTTCACTCTCCACTTTCACTTTCATCAAGAGACTTTTTAGTTCCTCTTCACTTTCTGCCATAAGGGTGGTGTCATCTGCATATCTGAGGTTATTGATATTTCTCCTGGCAATCTTGATTCCAGCTTATGTTTCTTCCAGTCCAGCGTTTCTCATGATGTACTCTGCATATAAGTTAAATAAACAGGGTGACAATATACATCCTTGACGAACTCCTTTTCCTATTTGGAACCAGTCTGTTGCTCCATGTCCAGTTCTAACTGTTGCTTCCTGACCTGCATACAAATTTCTCAAGAGGCAGATCAGGTGGTCTGGTATTCCCATCTCTTTCAGAATTTTCCACAGTTTATTGTGATCCACATAGTCAAAGGCTTTGGCTTAGTTAATAAAGCAGAAATAGATGTTTTTCTGGAACTCTCTTGCTTTTTCGATGATTCAGCGGATGTTGGCAATTTGATCTCTGGTTCCTCTGCCTTTTCTAAAACCAACTTGAACATCAGGTAGTTCACAGTTCACATATTGCTGAAGCCTGGCTTGGAGAATTTTAAGCATTACTTTACTAGCGTGTGAGATGAGTGCAATTGTACGGTAGTTTGAGCATTCTTTGGCATTGCCTTTCTTTGGGATTGGAATGAAAACTGACCTTTTCCAGTCCTGTGGCTACTGCTGAGTTTTCCAAATTTGCTGGCATATTCACAGCATCATCTTTCAGGATTTGGAATAGCTCAACTGGACTTCTGTCATCTCCACTAGCTTTGTTCATAGTGATGCTTTCTAAGGCCCACTTGACTTCACATTCCAGGATGTCTGGCTTTAGGTCAGTGATCACACCATCGTGATTATCTGGGTCGTGAAGATCTTTTTTGTACAGTTCTTCTGTGTATTCTTGCCATCTCTTCTTAATATCTTCTGCTTCTGTCAGGTCCATACCATTTCTGTCCTTTATCGAGCCCATCTTTGCATGAAATGTTCCTTTGGTATATCTGATTTTCTTGAAGAGATCTCTAGTCTTTCCCATTCTGTTGTTTTCCTCTATTTCTTTGCATTGATCGCTGAAGAAGGCTTTCTTATCTCTTCTTGCTGTTCTTTGGAACTCTGCATTCAGATGCTTATATCTTTCCTTTTCTCCTTTACTGTTGGACATATTCTAGAACTCAATAAATATTCTCTTTGCCGCCTACAAGTTGTAGCTTGGTTTAGAAGTTTCAGGCTCCACAGAGGAACAAGTATCTCCCTACAGCTGCCCACGAAGATAGGATTCCTGATTGTTATTACAGGAAGTCCAAAGCTATGCCTTCCCTCCTGGTATTTATTGTTCATTTGCAGAATTTCTTGTGCTTGAGCAAGACTTTCCCATAAGCAGTATTCCCTGGTTATACAACCGGCCTTCCAATGTTATCAAGTTTGTGGGGAGCAGAGCTAGAAAGTTAACCCAAGATCAAGTTTGTCTATAAAGGACAAAGGGTTTTGTTAGCTTTTTACTCATACTCTCTGCATAAAAAAAGGAAAAACTTCAGAAATTCTTCTAATTAAAGCAATTATATTTCTTAAATGTAGCTACATATAAAATATATCATAAATATATAATATGTAAATATATCATGTATCCTTTCTTTTTTAAAGATACACTCATTCAATTTCCATAGTGTTAAGCAATAATAATAATAATAACAACGTATCCTTATTCATTGTGGGAAACTAGTAGTTGGAGTGCTGGCAGCTTTGGGAATTCTTTTGGGTTATCTGGGAAACATTTCAAAGGTCACAGCCAGTGGTTAGCAGCTATAACAATTTTACTCTTATTGAGAATATTAAACTTAATATTTTTTCTTATGACTTGATTGGCTCTATTCTCTGTAAGCTTAATATTTATAAAAAATTTTTCCAAAAAGAAATGTTCTGATCATTTGACATGCCTGCCCTAACACTTTTTCCTGGTTCCATTTTCTTCTTGGTCCTTTTGGAAAGGTTTAGAATGAATTCCCCTTCCCTTCCCCCAAGAAAGAATTTGGAGGTCACTGTTTCTTCAGTGACCTCAATATTTCCACTGCTGAAGAAAATTCCATATTTTCTCAAGAAATGTAGAAACAGTGTTTCAGAAATTTCTCAATTTTGGTTCGCTTAAAAGTAACACATTCTAAGGCTTTTTGGTTAGCAGATGTGGTAGGCATGTACATGGAAGACATAAAGCCAAATAAGATTGGGAGAATTTTTATGGATTAGAATCTTTGGAGCCTGTCTAGTGACATACCTTCTTACAAGTATGTCCTCTCATTTCTATAAAAGATCAGTTAGGGGACAACTGTGGAGAGAAGTCTCAGGTAGTACTTGGAGCGCATTCCTTGATGCCATCAATCCTGAGTTAGCTCAATGAAAGAACAAACAAAACCAACAACCAAGTTCCAGACAGGTTCTCTTTCTAACAGGACCATTTCCTCTCCCAGGAAGGTCCCATTATTACATGCACTCCTCCTCTATAATTATGTAGAACATTTGGGGTGGGCTTCCTCTTCTGGATCCCTTTCTGTAGTATCCACTACCTCCATGGGGCTCAAGTCCACCTCTTTTTGAAACAGCCATATTTCGAGGGACGATGACCACTCTGCTATGTCTGTGATTGTAAGTCTCCCCCTAAAGGAGTCTACTTTAGATGGTAGTGGTGCTGGTGATATGTTTTACCCATACTTTAAAAAAAATTAATTTTTATTGGACTATAGTTCATTTACAATGTTGTGTTTATTTCTCCTGTTCAGCATATCCACTTAAAAAAAAAAATTTGGCCATGCCATGCGGCATGCAGGATCTTAGTTCTTTGACCAGGGATCGAATCTATGGCCCCTGCATTGGAAACATGGAGTCTTAACCACTGGACCGCCAGGGAAGTCCCTGTATCCACTGTTTTAGATGCTATTCCCATAAATCATTACAGAGTATTGGGTAGAGTTCCTTGTGCTATACAGCAGGTTCTTATTAGTTATCTATTTTATTTATTTTTTAAAAAGCTTTTATTTTTATATTGGGGCTTCCCAGGCAGCTCAGTGGTAAAGAATTCACCTGCCAAGCAGGAGACACAGGTTCAATCCTTGGGTTGGGAAGATCAACTGGAGAAGGAAAGGGCAATCCACTCCAGTATTCTTGCCTAGGAAATCCCATGGACAGGGGAGCCTGGCAGTCTAGAGTTCAAGGGGCCACAAAGGGTCAGACATGACTTAGCCCCTAAACCACCACCACTACCATAGTTGATTGGCAATGCTGTGTTAGTTTCGGGGGCACAGCAAAGTGATTCAGTTACATATATGAATGTATCTATTCTTTTTCAAATCATTTTCCCATTTAGGTTATTACATACCATCGATCAGAGTTCCCTGTATAATAAGTAGATCCTTGTTAGTTATCCATTTTAAATACAGCAGTGTGTACATGTCAGTCTCAAATTCCCTAACTATCCCCTACTTGGAATGATGAGAATATATATTAATACAACAGCCAGGTTAGGCACTATTAGTGAGCAAGAAAGAAACAGTGAGAAACAATATGATGGGAATGAGGAATGCAAACCAAGTCATCAGGAAAAGGACTCCTCCCCACACTCGGCATGAAAAGGAGCTTGTTCTAAGACAAGGGAAAGGAAGTTTGGTGTGTCAAGGCGTGGCACATTAGAATAAACCCCAAGTCTTACCTCACTGGGTTTTGAGTCAGCACCAAACCTGCTGGAAAGTGTGTAAGCCTCAGACTCAGATTTAGATTTGATGATCTCACCAAACCACTTTTGGACCTGGAACATCGAAGAAAATACCAGGATTATTTTTGTTAATGTTGGAGAAGAGAAAAGTCAGTGAGTTAGGAAGAGGATGGGAACATTATGAAAAACCTTTTCCTACAAAATGTGATATATGCATACAATGGAATGTAATTTAGCCTTAAAAAGGAATAAAATTCTGAAACAGGCTACAACATGGATAAACCTTGGAGACATTACACTGAGTGAAATATATGTGTTAAAAAAACTGTTAGTCACTCAGTTGTGTCTGACTCTTTGAGACCGCATGGACTGTAGCTTGCCAGTCTCCTCTGTCCACGGGATTTTCCAGGCAAGAATACTGGAGTAGGTAGCCATTTCCTTCTCCAGGGGATCTTCCCAACTCACGGGTTGAACCCAGGTCTTCTGCACTGAGGGCAGATTCTTTATCATTTGAGCCATCAGGAAATATATAAGCCAGACACCAAAGGACAACTACTGTATGATTCCACATGTTGAGAACCTGTAATAGTCAAATTAACTGGGACAGAAAGTAGAGTAGTGGTTACCAGGAGCTTGGCAGGGGAGAATACAGCATTATTGTTTAAGGGATACGAGGTTTCAGTTTGGGATGATCAAAAAGTTCTAGAATGGATGGTGGTGATGGTTGCATGACAATGTCAATGTACCTAATGCTACTGATCTGTACAATTAACAAGGTTAAAATGACAAATTTTGTTATGTATAATTTACCACAATAATTTTTTTCATATTACAGGATACACATTTGTCATAGAAAATTAACAAAATGTGCATATGCAAAGGAATAAGATAGAAGAAAATTGAGGAAGAAAATTCCTCAATCTAGCTCTCAGGGCTTCTCAGATGGCACTAGTGGTAAAGAATCTACCTGCCGATGCAGGAGACACTAGAGTCACGGGTTTGATTCCTGGATTGGGAAGATCCCCTGGAGTAGGAAATGGCAACGTGCTCTAGTATTCTTGCCTGGAAAATCCTATGGACAGAAGAGCCTGGTAGGCTACAGTCCATAGGGTTCCAAAGAGTCAGACACAGCTGAACAACTGAACATGAACACGAACACCCAGAGGAGCTTCCCAGGTGGCTAAGTGGTAAAGAATCCACCTGTCAATGCAGGTTTGATACCTGGGTTGGGAGATCTGCTGGAGGAGTAGATAGCAACCCACTCCAGTATTCTTGCTGGGATAATCCCATGGACAGAGGAACTTGGTGGGCTACTGTCCATGGGGTTGCAAAGAGTCAGACACAACTGAACAACTGAGCACACAGGTACACCCAAGAAACACCAGTAGATCTGTGCAAAAGTGAGACAGGGAAAGAAAGAGAGCTAATAAAAGATGTATAACCCTTCATTCTGTGTTTCCACTGTGGACAGCTGGGGTTCAGTGTCACGGGGGGGTGGGGTTCTGGAGAGAGCATAGGACATACTTCAGGGTTATTCACCTCAGAGACAAGGGAGCTGGGGCATCCGTCTACTAGCACCCATCAGTCATTGGTTGAGGCTGCTTTCAAGGGTCACTATTCTCTGAAAATACCAGTTTTCCCTGCACATGAACCAGGCATGTCTTGTGGGCAGTAAGAAGCCCACTGGCACTGGCACAGGTGTTTATAATAAACAATCATGGGCATGTAGAATAGAATGCCAAAGGGCTATGAGGGGGCCATCAGCAGCATCTGCTGGACTTCCCTGGTGGTACAGTGGATGGGAATCCACCTGCCCATACAGGGGACATCAGTTCAATTCCTGGTCTGGGAAGATTCCACGTGCCATGGAGCGACTGAGCCGACGTACTGCAACTACTGAAGCCCGAGCACCCTAGAGCCTGTGCTCCACAATGAGAGACGCCACTGTGATGAGGAACTCCTCCAGTGTAGAGTGTGCCCAGCTCTCTGCAACTAGAGAAAGCCCGCACACACCCATACACACAAAGCAGTGAAGACCCAATGCAGCCAAAAATAAATAGACTTAGAAAAATGAACAGACAGAACTAATTTATATATATACAAAGAAAGAGGCCACTGTTTACCTGCTGGCTGAGGAGGCAGTACACCAGGAAGATGAAGACGCCCTGCAGGCTGTTGATGATGGTGAAGAGGTAAGCCATGACGCGGGCAGCCGGTCCCACCTGCAGGAGTCCCAGAAACCACGTGCATCCCAAGATGAAGAGCTGAGCTGTGGCTTTGAGTGTCAGCATCCTGGGTAGGAATAATTGATAATGTAAAGAAACCTGATAATGGTTGTGACCATTCCTACAGCATAGTTGTTAATGGTGAGCAACTCTGGAGCTAAAATGCCTGTGTTTTAAATCCAAGCCAGCACTAACTAACTTTGTGACCTTGGGAAAGTTACTTTCTGGCTTTCTTTCCACCCCTCCCACCTTTTTTTGGGCCATATCATGCAGCTTGGGAGATCTTAGTTCCCTGATCAGGGGTCAAAGCTGGGCCATCGCAGTGAAAGCGATGAATCCTAATCCCTGCACTGCGGGGGAATTTTCCTACTTTCCTGTAACTCAGTTCTCTAATATTTGTAATAGTCCTATTTCATAGGGTTGCTGAAAATATTGAGACTTAACATATGGGACATATTTAGGACAGCACGTAGAACAAAATTGTGCATGCAAAGTTGCTTCAGTCATGTCCGACTCTTTGTAACCCCATGGACTGTAGCCCATCAGGCTCCTCTGTCCATGGGATTCTCTAGGCAAGAATATTGGAGTGGGTTACCATTTCCTATTCCAGGGGATCTTCCTGACACAGG
The DNA here is from genome assembly GCF_002263795.3 of Bos taurus. Lineage (NCBI taxonomy): Eukaryota > Metazoa > Chordata > Mammalia > Artiodactyla > Bovidae > Bos > Bos taurus. The sequence continues at coordinate 11,173,483 of NC_037334.1, read as the reverse complement.
GATCGAATCCGCATCACCTGTGTCTCCTGCATTGGCAGGTGGGTTCTTTACCACTAGCGCCACCCAAATTAGTACCATACACATGCAGAACATTCTAAAACTATAAAGTTCTTTGTCTCATTCTGTCTATATCACTTATAGATGGGGAGGTCTTATAGTTTGTTATTCAAGCAGGAAGGCTTTTGAGATCAAAAGGAGTGCAATTCAGGGGAACTATATTCATTATCTTGTAACAAGCTATAATAGAAAAGAATCTGAAAAAGAATATATAATATATATGTGTGTGTGTGTAACCAAATCATTTTGTGGTACACATGAAACTAACAGAACATTGTAAATTAACTATGCTTCAATAAAAAAGGGATGTTATTAAAACATAATGCATCAGCAAACATAAACTGGGACCATTCCAGGAAAACTGAGATGCAAGGTCACCTTATTTATATATCTATATATCTCTAATTTTAAAATATAGTATGTAACTGAGAAAAGCTAGTTGAGGAACAATTTGTGTAGTGTGATGCTATTGTATGTATGCTCTGTTCTATAGAAAATGCACAGAAAAAGGCCTGGGAAAATATCAGATACATCATATCATACAGTTTCTTACCTCTGGATTTCCTGGTAGGTAAAGTAGTAGGAAAACTGGGAGCAAGGGGCTGTCACTTTTAACTTTATATATTTTGAAAACTTTTGACAAATAATAAACAAGTAACAAATGTGCTGTTTTTGTGATTACAATGAAAACCTCAGCAAACTACAAGTTCAAATTAAGACGGATGGTGCACACTAATTACAATAGCCAGGACATGGAAGCAACCTGTTGACAGATGGATAGATAAACAATTTGTGGTACATACATAACAAAGGTACAATGAAATATTACTCAGCAAGAAAAAGGAACAAATGAGAGTCAGCTGAACTGAAGTGGATGAACCTAGAGCCTGTTATACAGAGTGAAGTAAGTCAGAAAGGGAAAAACAAATAAATAAATAAATATCATATATTAAGGCATATATATAGAATCTAGAAAAATGGTGCTGATGAACCTATTTGCTAGGCAGGAATAGAGACAGAGACATAGAGAATAGATCTGTGGACACAGCAGGGGAAGGAGAGAGAGGGTGGGACAAATGAGAGAGTAGCATTGAAACATATACATTACCATGGGTAAGATAGTTAATGGGAAGCTGTTGTATAGCACAGGGAGATCAGCTCAATGTGATGACCTAGAGAGGTGGGATGCGGGGGGTTGAGGGAGGTTCAAGAGGGAGGGATATATGTATATTCATGGCTGATTCACATTGTTGTATGGAAGAAAGCAACACAACACTGAAGAGCAATTGTCTCCACTTAAAAATAAATTAAAAAAAAGATGGATGCTGCAAAATAAAAAAAATACTCATAGTCCCCAATTTTTGGAAACAGTATTATACAAAATATATTTTAACCTAAATCTTTCCTGAACTATTGCCTCTTGTGTTTTGCAGCAGGGAAGTCCCTCCTCTTGTTTTTAGTGTTAGATCTCTTTCCTTTCTGAGATTCATCAAGGACACATGCATGCCCAGTTAGGAACTACATTTCCCAGCCTCCTTTGCAGCTAGGTGTCACCACATGACCAAAGTCTAACCAATGGGGTATGAGTAAATATGGAACTTGGCAAATTGCATGTCACTTCCTTCCCATGGATGGGATATAACATCCTACGGGCTGGCGGAGCAACAAAAATAGAAAGAGCTTGAGTCCTGGATCGCTCTGTGGAGCTCTGTTCTGTGGCATGAGAGTAATATAAACTTCTATCTCACTTTTTTTTTTAATTAATTTTTTTTAAATTTTATAACATGTATAATATCTATCTCACTTTCTTTTTTTGAGTCCCGGTAATTGAATATAGCTTCTCATTGTGGCAGTGGAAGGCGGCAGTGATCTTGCTAGTTCCTAGAGGCTGACTGTGCATCTATGTCTCTGTGGATATGTAGGAGGGACCAGTAAGAAGTGAGTAGAAGAAAAGGGGGTTAGAAAATACCATTTTATTTAGAAAATACCTTAACTTACTTTACGTTCCGGATGGTTGACACTTCACTGTTGAGAGAGGAAAGTTTTCTTTTCAAAATCCAAAAAACCATGACAAAAAATACAAAATTCACCTGCAAGAGTGACACAGACCATGGAGAATACAAGTTAAAATGTACTGTGTCTATTCAATTTGTGGTAACATACTGTAGAGCACAATGTGGTCTTCTAAATGGGAGGGAAACCCAAAATGGAAGGGACATATATACATATATGTATGGCTGATTCCTTTTGCTGTACAGTAGAAGTTAACAAAACATTGTAAAACAACTATACTGAAAAAAAATTGAAAAGCCATTAAACAAAATGTACCATGTCTGCTATAGATTGCACACGACCCCTACCTCCCAGCACATGGATTTGAATTGGTAGCAGGTGGAAAAATCAAACCATATAATTGAGAAAATGCGTGTCCCTGTTCTATTCTGCACCCAGCATGTCTGGTGCTTCTGCTTAGGTCAGGAACACTGGAGCCACGTATTCACTCACACAGATAATGGCACAGACAGGTCCAAGGAAAGCCCAGATGAATTTCTGGTCCAGGTGAAGCCAGCATCTGGGAACAATGGGAAAAGGAACACGAAGGGAGATAAAAGAAAGCACATGAAATGGACACGAAATGACATCTTTTTATAACAGAGAACTTTACCAATGTTTCTTGAAAATGTCAGCTGATGACAATGCAGGCTTTGATTGTTTGCTTCCATGTGTTACTGCTACATGAAACAGTTTACAAGCACAGACCTGTTGAATTTTAATACCAGTATTTCGAGGGTGGTGAACCATGGAGATGACTATTATCCCCGTTTCAGTAACGAGGGCACTGAGACTCGAGGGGGCTTTCCAGGTGGCCCAGGGGTAAAGAATCCGCCTGCAATGCAGGATACACGGCAGAAACCATGGGTTTGATCCCTGGGTTGGGAAGATCCCCTGAAGGAGAAAATGCCAACCCACTCCAGTATTGCTGCTTGGGAAATGCCATGGACAGAGGAGCCTGGCAGGCTACAGTTCATGGGATCACAGAGTTGGACATGACTTAGCAACTGAGCATGAGACTTGAGGACTTGAGGTCACAAATTATGGGAAGGATAAAGCTGGGACCTAACTGCAAAATTTTCCACATCATCTTTCCCTGCCTCACTGGGAAAGAAGTTAGAGCCCTTACACTCAAAGGGAAAGTAGAGTGCATTTGTTGTGTTTATCCGAATCATTGCCAATAACACTGCCCTCAAATCTGTCCATGGCAGAGGGTGAGAGTCAATCTTACCGATCAGGTGTTCCATAAAGATGAGGCCTGGAGGCTGCAGAAATGGCCACAATCACAGCTGGGACTCCATAGCCCACTGGGAACATAAGCCACTTCATGAGTCTGTTGATACTGGAGTAGTTGACCACCGTCAGGTTGCGTGCAGTGAGGAAGAGGTGCAGACCCTCCAGCAGCATCCAGGTGAAGGAGGCCAGGTAGAGATAGTGTAAGGCACCTGCGATGATGGCGCACAGCACCTGGGGGAGGAGGAAGGTGTCACCAGGAGGGTCTGTTAGGGTGGAGAATGGCCCCAGGACCTCTCCTTAATACTGGCATTGAGTTCAGAAGCACTGCTATTAGATCATGGTCGTTGAAAGTAAAGATGGTTGATAATGCCAGCACTGCTCACCTCACCATGCATCCTCCATCTAGGACCCTAGGCTATTTTATTGAGGGGTCCGAGGCAGCATGGCCCCATGAATTCAGGATCCCCTGAGGCAGGCACATTCTGGGACAGTATAAGTACCTTGTTCTCAGTTCTGTCGATGGCTGTGAGGAAGAGCAGGTGGGCCAGGAAGAGGCAGAGCGAGAGCTGCAGGTGGAGCGAGGTGCTGGTGTTCTGGATGGCTTTGCACAGCAGGAAGGTGAGGGCCGCCAGGAGGAGGCAGAGCAGGGAGAGGCTCAGCCCCACGTAGGTGATCACAGTCAGTGCGGGATCCTCCTCCTGGGACCCAGCAGAGAGGGGACCACAGTCATGCTTTCCTGCCCTGGGATTATATTCTCCCACCCCTTGGAATTTGGCATCCCAAAATAGGCAGACCACCTATATCTCTGCAATGAGGGGAGGGGTGCAGACTTCCTGTGTGCTGTCACCCAGCCGATGTCATCAATAAGTCCTCTGAACCCACCTTTAGGATATATATATATATAGGTGACCTTTTCCCACCAACTCTGCAGCTGCCATCCAAATCCTGAGCACCATCATCTCTCTGCCGGGCTACTTCTGCTGCACTGCTGACCATTCTTGACTCAGGAGCCAGAGATACTTTCTAATAACATAAATCTGTAGCATCCCTGATGCACATCCTCTATTGTCTCTCCACTGCAATTTGAATGAAATCTAAACTCCTGACTATGGCATTTGTGGTCTGACACTTTTCCTCTGCTCCCTTCTCTCCAAACCTGACTTTTCCCACTTCCCTCTCATTCACTCTATTCTTTCTAGAACCCACTGGGTTTGTGTGCTCTGTCTCATGGATTTGCCTATTCCAAACATTTATTTTTAAAGTTTATTTTATATTTGGCTGTGCTGGGTCTTCATTGCTGCTTGTGGGCTTTCTCTAGTTGTGGCGGGTGGGGGCGACTCTCTTGTTGCTGTGTGAGGGCTTCTTACTGTGGCTGCTTCCCTTATTGCAGAGCACAGGCTCTAGGGCGAGTCGGCTTTAGTACTCGTGGCACGTGGGCTCAGTAGTTGTGGCTAGTAGGCTCCAGAGCACAAGCTCAGTTGCTCCTCAGCATGTGGGATCCTCCCAGACCAGGGATCAAACCCTGTGTAAGAATGTCTTATACCCAAGGGTGTCCCTTGTATAAGGCAGATCCTTAACCACTGACCACCAGGGAAGGCCAGATTTGCCTATCCTAGACATTTCATGTAAGTGGAACGCTACAGTATATGGTCCTTTGTGTCTAACATCTTTCACTCAGCGTGGTATTTTTGAGATTCATCCACGTTGTAACACTGCTGACTTAATATTCAGATTTCAGCTTGAATAGCTCATTCTCCTCCGATCACTCTATCTAAAGCAGTATGCTTCTCCTATCACTCCAGACTTGATCTGTTAAACTTTTCTTTATAGCAGTGATGGCCACCCAGTAGTGTAGTAGTGTGAGTTGCTCAGCTGTGTCTGACTCTTTGTGATCCTGTGGACTGTAGCCCACCAGGCTCCTCTGTCCATAGGGTTTTCCAGGCAAGAATTGGAGTGGGTTGCCATTTCCTTCTCTAGGGGATCTTCCCAACCCAGGGATCAAACCCACGTCTGTTACATCTCCTGCACTGGCAGGCAGGTTCTTTACCATAGGGCCACCTAGCAGGGCCTCAAAAGGGGTTAGCTAGAGGAATTCAATAGTTACATCCTACCTGGCCATGCAAGGCCATGAGAACAGCGAAACTGGACAGGTGAGTGGAGCTGCATATCGTGTGAGTCTTGTTCGCTTGTCTCAGAGCACAGCCATCCTTGGACCAGCGGCCGCCCTCCTTTGTGTCTTTCCAGTAGACGCAGAAGATCTTCTTGACCCCGGGCTTCACCTGAAAATAGAACAGGCTCCTCATGTCGTTCCTTGGGACGGACAACTCTACATGTCAGCCTTGGCTGGTGACACCATGGGTTAAAGAGGATCAGCTGATTTCTATTTTAAGTGAAGAAGATGACCACCATATACCTGCCCCCAGAATCCCAGGGATTCCACATAACAGAAAACAAGCTCATCTCTCTCTCTGGGAGTCAGAATTTTGCAAGATGTTACTGGTTTCAGGACTTTGTCCTCCACCATGGGGGTCAAATAGAAAAAAGAGTATAAGACCCACACAAATAGGAAAAGGAGTTCATCAAGGCTGTATATTGTCACCCTGCTTATTTAACTTATATGCAGAGTACATCATGAGAAATGCTGGGCTGGAAGAAGCACAAGCTGGAATCAAGATTGCTGGGAGAAATATCAATAACCTCAGATATGCAGATGACACCACCCTTATGGCAGAAAGTGAAGAGGAACTAAAAAGCCTCTAGATGAAAGTGAAAGTGGAGAGTGAACAAGTTGGCTTAAAGCTCAACATTCAGAAAACGAAGATCATGGCATCCGGTCCCATCACTTCATGGGAAATAGATGGGGAAACAGTGGAAACAGTGTCAGACTTTATTTTTTGGGGCTCTAAAATCACTGCAGATGGTGACTGCAGCCATGAAATTAAAAGACGCTTACTCCTTGGAAGGAAAGTTATGACCAACCTAGATAGCATATTCAAAAGCAGAGACATTACTTTGCCAACAAAGGTTCGTCTAGTCAAGGCTATGGTTTTTCCTGTGGTCATGTATGGATGTGAGAGTTGGACTGTGAAGAAGGCTGAGCGCCAAAGAATTGATGCTTTTGAACTGTGGTGTTGGAGAAGACTCTTGAGAGTCCCTTGGACTGAAAGGAGATCCAATCAGTCCATCCTAAAGGTGATCAGTACTGGGTGTTCATTGGAGGGACTGATGTTAAAGCTGATACTCCAGTACTTTGGCCACCTCATGTGAAGAGTTGACTCACTGGAAAAGACTCTGATGCTGGGAGGGATTGGGGGCAGGAGGAGAAGGGGACAACAGAGGACGAGATGGCTGGATGGCATCACTGACTCGATGGACGTGAGTCTGAGTGAACTCCGGGAGTTGGTGATGGACAGGGAGGCCTGGTGTGCTGCGATTCATGGGGTCGCAAAGAGTCGGACACGACTGAGCGACTGAACTGAACTGAACTGAATGTGTCAGAACTAAAGAGCCTCTTGATGAAAGTGAAAGAGGAGAGTGAAAAAGTTGGCTTAAAGCTCAACATTCAGAAAACTAAGATCATGGCATCTGGTCCCATCAATTCATGGCAAATAGATGGGGAAACAGTGGAAACAGTGTCAGACTTTATTTTTGGGGGCTCCAAAATCACTGCAGATGGTGACTGCAGCCATGAAATTAAAAGATGCTTACTCCTTGGAAGCAAAGTTATGACCAACCTAGACAGCATATTAAAAAGCAGAAACATTACTTTGCCAACAAAGGTCCGTCTAGGCAGTGGTTTTTCCAGTGGTCATGTATGGATGTGAGAGTTGGACTATAAAGAAAGCTGAGCGCCGAAAAATTGATGCTTTTGAACTGTGGTGTTGGAGAAGACTCTTGAGAGTCCCTTGGACTGCAAAGAGACCCAACCAATCCATTCTTAAGGAGATCAGCCCTGGGATTTCTTTGGAAGGAATGATGCTAAAGCTGAAACTCCAGTACTTTGGCCACCTCATGTGAAGAGTTGACTCATTGGAAAAGACTCTGATGCTGGGAGGGATTGGGGGCAGGAGGAGAAGGGGACGACAGAGGATGAGATGGCTGGATGGCATCACTGACTCAATGGACGTGAGTCTGAGTGAACTCCGGGAGTTGGTGATGGACAGGGAGGCCTGGCGTACTGCGATTCATAGGGTTGCAAAGAGTCGGACATGACTGAGCGGCTGAACTGAACTGAACTGAAAGTTTTCTTCCAAGTACTCTCTAAGTCAAATTTCCTTGATTTCTATATCAATTCTGCCTTGACCTCTTACAACACAGTAATTGCTCTTGCGATGACAGGGCTAGTGTAGGGAAGAGACATCACCAGGAGAGAGAAGAAAGTCAGCCTTAAGTTTCTCTCTCTCTTTTTTTGGTCTCAAGGATGTCCAGAGCATCATTTAATTGGGCCAAGGAGATGAGCTAGATGTTCTCCTGTTTGGGGGCCATATCTCCTTTGATAATCCGCCAGACCATCCCTAGATATCTCACTCCATGCCTGCTGTCCCATGCCCTACATCAAAAATTTCATACCTAGATTTCATGCATCAGATGGAGAAAACCTATGTTTCTTCATCTTCCCTCACTTCATTCTTGTTTTCTTAAAATGTAAAAAATATTATTTTTTCTAGTTTTATTGTGATTTGGTATATAGCATTGTATAAGTTTAAGGTATACAATGTAATGATTGATATATGTATCTACTGCAAAATAATTATTGCAATAAGGTAGTTAATGTCCATCACTTCACATAATTACAATTTGCATTTTGTGGTGAGAACTTTTAAAAGCTACTCTGTCAGCAACTTTCAAATATACAATACAGTATTGTTAAATTGGAGTCATCCTTCTCTCCATCACATCCCCAGAACTCATTCATCTATAACTGGAAGCTGTAACCTTTGATCATTTTTACCTGTTTCTCCCACCTGCCATCCCTGGCAACCACCAATCTGTCCTTTGTTTCTGTGAGCTTGGTTTTCTCAGATTCCACATATAGATGAGATCATTTGATATTTCTTTCTGTGTCTGACTTACTTCACTTAGCCATAATGCCCTCAAGGTTCATCTATGTTGTGAAACAATGGCAGGATTTCTTGCAACTCTTACTTTCTAAATGGAGGTGGCTATGTCTGGCTATTAACCCTCCTGCCTTTAAGAGTTTGGGCAGGGAATGCAAGAAGGCAATGGATTATATAAAAATTTTCCTTCTAATTGAATTATGTAGTCTTAGTAATTAATTCCATGTGTCTATGCAAGAATAAACACTATGTCTCAATTCAGATTTCACAGATGTAGGAGGTACCTGCAACTAAAATAATTCCATGTACTAAAATGACACTGCACAAGAAAAATATCATGTAAATCACTTATGTATTAATAACTTGAAAATTTCTACCACATTAAAAAAGGAAAAGAAACAGATCAAATCAATTTTAGGAACCTATTTTATTTAGCCCCCTATATTCAAAATAGGGCTTTCCAGGTTTCACTAGTGGTAAAGAACCTGCCTGCCAATGCAGGAGACAAAAGAGACATAGGTTCGATCCCTGGGTCGGGAAGATCCCCTGAAGGAGGGCATGGCAACCCACTCCAGTACACTTGCCTGGAGAATCCCATTGACAGAGGAGCCTGGAGGGATACAGTCCATAGTGTCACAAACAGTCAGACATGACTGAAGTGACTTAGCATGCATGTATGCATATTCAAAATAATATCATTTAGGAAGCAACAGTTAGAACTGGACATGGAAAAACATGGTTCCAAATGGGAAAAGGAGTACGTCAAAGCTGTATATTGTCACCCTGCTTATTTAACTTATATGCAGAGTACATCATGAGAAATGCTGGACTGGAAGAAACACAAGCTGGAATCAAGATTGCTGGGAGAAATATCAGTAACCTCAGATATGCAGATGATAGCACCCTTATGGCAGAAAGTGAAGAGGAACTAAAAAGCCTCTAGATGAAAGTGAAAGTGGAGAGTGAACAAGTTGGCTTAAAGCTCAACATTCAGAAAACGAAGATCATGGCATCCGGTCCCATCACTTCATGGGAAATAGATGGGGAAACAGTGGAAACAGTGTCAGACTTTATTTTTTGGGGCTCTAAAATCACTGCAGATGGTGACTGCAGCCATGAAATTAAAAGACGCTTACTCCTTGGAAGGAAAGTTATGACCAACCTAGATAGCATATTCAAAAGCAGAGACATTACTTTGCCAACAAAGGTTCGTCTAGTCAAGGCTATGGTTTTTCCTGTGGTCATGTATGGATGTGAGAGTTGGACTGTGAAGAAGGCTGAGCGCCAAAGAATTGATGCTTTTGAACTGTGGTGTTGGAGAAGACTCTTGAGAGTCCCTTGGACTGAAAGGAGATCCAATCAGTCCATCCTAAAGGTGATCAGTACTGGGTGTTCATTGGAGGGACTGATGTTAAAGCTGATACTCCAGTACTTTGGCCACCTCATGTGAAGAGTTGACTCACTGGAAAAGACTCTGATGCTGGGAGGGATTGGGGGCAGGAGGAGAAGGGGACAACAGAGGACGAGATGGCTGGATGGCATCACTGACTCGATGGACGTGAGTCTGAGTGAACTCCGGGAGTTGGTGATGGACAGGGAGGCCTGGTGTGCTGCGATTCATGGGGTCGCAAAGAGTCGGACACGACTGAGCGACTGAACTGAACTGAACTGAATGTGTCAGAACTAAAGAGCCTCTTGATGAAAGTGAAAGAGGAGAGTGAAAAAGTTGGCTTAAAGCTCAACATTCAGAAAACTAAGATCATGGCATCTGGTCCCATCAATTCATGGCAAATAGATGGGGAAACAGTGGAAACAGTGTCAGACTTTATTTTTGGGGGCTCCAAAATCACTGCAGATGGTGACTGCAGCCATGAAATTAAAAGATGCTTACTCCTTGGAAGCAAAGTTATGACCAACCTAGACAGCATATTAAAAAGCAGAAACATTACTTTGCCAACAAAGGTCCGTCTAGTCAGTGGTTTTTCCAGTGGTCATGTATGGATGTGAGAGTTGGACTATAAAGAAAGCTGAGCGCCGAAAAATTGATGCTTTTGAACTGTGGTGTTGGAGAAGACTCTTGAGAGTCCCTTGGACTGAAAGGAGATCCAACCAGTCCATCCTAAAGGTGATCAGTCCTGGGTGTTCATTGGAAGGACTGATGTTGAAGCTGATACTCCAATACTTCTGCCACCTGATGCAAAGAGCTGACTCATTTGAAAAGACCCTGATGCTGGGAAAGATTGAGGGCAGGAGGAGAAGGGGACAACAGAGGATGAGATGGTTGGATGGCATCACTGACTCAATGGACATGGGTTTGGGTGGACTCCAGGAGTTAGTGATGGACAGGGAGGCCCGAGTGCTGCGGTTAATGGGGTCGTAAAGAGTCGGACACAACTGAGCGACTGAACTGAACTGAATGTGTCAATATAAATCAATATATGTAATCACTATAAAATTATTGAGATGCTTAACACATTGTTTTTCTTACAAAGTCTTCAAAGTCTGGAAATACTAATTCTAAATCTGGAAATGCTAACCCTTCAAAAATCTCAATTCAGACTCACATACTTCAAATGCTCAATAAATCTGGTTGGCTCCTGGTTATGACACTGGACAGTGCAGGTCCAGAACCATCGACAGGGAGTATATGCAATTGTTTGGCCTAACATCCATGAAACCCAAGCAAGTACAAATTGCAGCTTTGACTCACCTTCATGTGCTGAAAATTTAGAATCACAGGCTGGGAGAGAGATGTGTTCTTTTTGGGTTCAATAGCAGCACTTACTACTTGTGAGTTCAGGTAAACTTGATCTTTCTCATTCATCTCTTCAAAAAAACTTGCATTTATGATGTTTCCAAGAGAAGAGTATGAAACGAAGGCAACTGCACTAGTACCTGAGGAAACAGAATAATGGAGATTGGGATTGACATATACACACTCGTGGTGCAGGCTCAGTCGCTCATCTGTGTCTGATTCTTTGTGACCCCATGGACTGTAGCCCACCAGGCTCCTCTGTCCATGGGATTTTCCAGGCAAGAATACTGGAGTGGGTTGCCATTTCCTTCTCCAGGGGATCTTCCTGACCTAGGGATTGAACCTGTGTCTCCTGCATTATAGGCAGGTTCTTTACCACTGAGCCACCAGGGAAGCCCTTAGTCATATTAATACATATATATTTAGTTTGTTGAATTCAATTAATGTGATGTCGAGCATCACATTATATGTTATGCTGAATAGGAAAAGTTAAATTTTGACGTAACCTCCTGCTCCTTCTGCCTCTGTAACTCAGCTTGCCCCTTGCAAAGTCTAGGTCACGTAGGTCACATAGTCTCAGAAAGTGGGGACTGGTAATACTAGGAGCTGAAGTTTGTCTCACTCACCCTTGTCCTGCTCTTTGCAGTTGCCCAGCCCCTGCAAACCTGCTTAATCATGCCTGTCCAGGTCAGGCATCCCCCTCCCCATCGTGACCAATGTTCCTGAGTACACAAAACCCCTTGGTTTAAACCAGCCTATTAACAGCTAATGTTTCCCACTATAGTCTGTCTATAAAAACTCTGTAATCCCTTTGTTCGGGGCTCAGAGCTTGGAGTGTTAACTCCTCTGGGCCCGCCAGCGTAATAAACCTGAGCTCTCCAACTCTCTGAGTGTGGTGCTTGGTTTCTCGAGTACTGGTTTCTGCAACAATGCCACAATTTATTTCTTGGAAACATAAATGATGCAATTTTGATGAGAAAAGGACAAAAAAGAAAGTGAAATTTTAATAAAAATACACACCTAGAGGTAACTGCTGTTTAAGTTATGGATTTTTTTTCTAGGTATATATATATTGCATCCAAATACACCTCATGTCCAAGATTTGTTAATGGACAAAATGTTGCAAGGAAGAGCCCATTCTGACTCCAGGTTGGATCTGTTACTTTAACCTTTGCTTCCTGTTGCTTTTGTTCACTGCTTGTACATAATGGCCTGCCACAGGGAACCCTGCCCTACTGCCTGAATATTAAACTAAAGTGTCCTTTGTTCAAGACCTTGTCCACCTGTGGATGGCTACAGACATCCTCCAGGAGATATTTGTCAGAGTAATGGACTTTGTAGGGCTTCCCTGATGGCTCAGTGGTAAAAGACTCTGCCTGCATTGCAGGAGACATTGCTTCGATGCCTGGGTTGCGAAGATCCCCTGAAGGAGGAAATGGCAACCCACTCTGGTGTTCTTGCCTGGGAAATCCCATGGATAGAGGAGCCTGCACTGAGCAGACACACACGCAATGGGCTTTCTTCTTTGCTTCCTTACCCCCATCCGACATCTTTATTCTATAAAGGAACCTGGAATCTAGACCCTGATAGTTATTTTGAGACATCAGTGTGCCATTTTCTCAATAAACCAGCTTTCAAATAAAGTGATTTTCCTTGTCTCAACACCTCATCTCTCAAATTTATTGGCTGGTTGTGTGGTAAGCAGAGCGAGCCTGGACTCAGTAACAATGTGACCGAGTTTCCTTTTATGGAGAGCTGAGTATCAAGGATTATCTGATTCTATGGGGCGTTGCGATTCACCTTTTATGGACTTTCTATTGCCAAGCAATTTCACAACTCTGTAGGCATAGAAGATAACATGAAGAAACTTGATAGTAGTGGAAATGGCTCTTTCCCTAGACAAAGATGCATTTTGTCTGGTAGACATGTAGTTTTCTGTTATAGAAAATATAATTCTGAACATTGCATTGTAGTATCGCCCTATAGAATATTAACCAGCTTTTGCATGAGTTAGCATATCATTTCAGAATTTGTGACTGATTTATATAGCAATATGTTTGTATACATGTGTATCTGCTCTTTGAATTCCCTCTGAGCATGTCTTAACATTTCATAGATTCCCTCATCAATTAATGAGCTGATGGAATTTTTTTCATGACTTTGAAAAAGTCTTTATTGAATTTGTTACAACATTGTTTCTGTTTTTTATGTTTTGGTCTTTTGGCCATCCCAAGGCATGTGGGATCTCAGCTCACAGACCAGGGATGGAATCTGCAGCCCCTGCATTGGAAGGCGAAGTCTTAACCGCTGGACCACCAGGGATGTCCTAGGAGTTCATATGATCTTTGATGTACCTTCATTTATATTTGAAAATGGTATTTACCTTTTCATTATGTATCTCTTTGAAAATGGTATAGATGTATACACATACACACACAAAAACACAAACGTATATACACGCACATAGGCACGCTTACTCGCATATATGAGGGTCAAAATAAAAGATTTCAGTGTCTCCTCTCATATTCTGAGGCATACAAAGTATTTCTGGACCTGAATCCTTTGTTGTATTGAATAGGGTAAGACTAGAGAGACAAGAGAAACTGGAAAAACTAAGAGAGGCTAAACTGATTTACATAAGAAGGGATATAAATCTACCCTTAGGAGAAAAAGATATAAAGGCTGGGCTGTCTATGGCTGATTCCTGTTGATATTTGGTAGAAACCAATGCAATACTGTAAAGCAATTATACTTAAATAAAAAAAAATTGTGTTATTGTTGTTTTTCAGCCGCTAAGTGCTGTTTGACTCTCTGCGACCCCATGGACTACAGCACTCCAGGCTCCTCTGTCCTCCACTATCTCCACTATCGGGAGGAGGAAATGGCAATCCACTCCAGTATTCCTGCCTGGGGAACTCCATGAACAGTATAACAATTGGGAGGGAGGGGCAGAGAAGAGGCAGGTGGAATTTGGAAGGAGAGGAAAGAGACTGGGTCAGCCATAAAGAGGAAAAGGAAAGTAAAGTTAACCGTCTATATCTGCAGGTTCTGTATCCACAGATTCTATGAACCTTGGATTGAAAATATTTTTAAAAATCCCAGGGACTTCCCAGGGAATCCCAGGGTGCTTCAGTTGCTAAGACTCTGCGTTCTCAAGGCAGGGGGCCCAGGTTCAATCCCTGGTCAGGGAACTAGATCCCACGTGCCGCAACTAAGACCCAGTGCAGCCAAATAAATAAATAAACATAAAAAATTCGAGAAAGTCTCAGAAAGCAAAACTTGAATTTGCTTTGCATCCGCAACTATTTTCTTAGCTTTTGCATTGTATTAGGTATTATAAATAATCTAGAGATGATTTAAAATATAAGGGAGCATGTGCATAAGGTTATATGCACATCTATGTCAAATACTATTGATAAACCATTTTATATAGGGACTTGAGCGTTCATGGATTTTCATGTCTGGAGGGTCCAGGAACCAATCCCTCTTGGAGACTAAAGGACAGCTATAAAAAGAAATTGGGTAAGTCTTGTGTGATATCATTCCACTTCCTCTGCTGTCTCTTGAAGACTTCAGTAATGACTAACTTGTTTTGCAAGACCTTTAGAACTGGTTTTGTGTTTCTTTTGTATGAAACAAAATGTTGAGACTGGACCCAAGGAAATCCATTTGTAGTTGGTACAAGTATTTCAATCTCTTTAGATAGAAATCTAATTATTTCTTTTCCATATATATTATATATATAATAAAGTTATAAGAGGAGAAGGGGACGGCAGAGAATGAGATGGTTGGATGGCATCATTGACTCAATGGACATGAATTTGAGCAAGCTCTGGGAGTTAGTGATGGATGGGGAAGCCTGGCATGCTCTGCAGTCCATGGGGTTTCAAAGAGTTGGACATGACTGAGCGACTGAACTGAACTGGTATATATTATATAGTATAAACCAGATATAGATAACATATACGGAAATCATTACCTATGTGCTTACTCGCTCTGTTGTGTCCAACTCTTGGCGACCCTATGGACTGTAACCCTCCAGGCTGCTCTGTCCATGGGATTTCCCAGGCAAGAATACTGGAGTGGGTTGCCATTTCCTCCTACAGGGGCTCTTCCCCACCCTGGGATTGAACCTGTGTCCCCTGCATTGCAGGCAGATTCTTTACCTGCTGAGCCATCAGGGAAGCCCTCTATCTATCTATTTATCTACCTATCCATCTTTTTCTAGTGCCTACTGTGTCCAGACATTATTCTGGGGATACAGTGGGGGACAAAATAGCCTGAATTTCTCTTCTTATTGATCTTACTTTCTGGTGCAGGAAACAAACATAAATAAGCAAATAAAGGTGTTAGATAATCGTCAACTGAAGCTGCCCACCTTGGCCAGGCATGATGATAACCACTTGGGTGAGTTGTCTCACAACAGGAGGTCCCAATGAGGAACTTGGTACTACCACCTGAAAACTAACCGGGAGAATTTGGGAGGGGCCAAAAGAGGGAGGAGACAACCATCCTCCCAGAATCCTTTGCACTGGAATCCGTCTTGGCTGAGAGATGCTCGGGCCACCAGGAAGGACCCTGACTCAGACTATGGGCCAAGGGTGATGACTGACCAGAGACAACCTGGAAACTAATCGCATTACCATAAAACCTGAGACAGTGAGCCATGTGGCAAAGCACTTTTCCTGCTGCTCTCTGCCTGGGGACCACTTTCCAATAAAGTCTCTTGCTGTCCAAGCACAGGTCTCCTTGGACAATTCATTTCCAAGTGTTGGGAGCCCACTCAACAAAGGTATATATCAAAGACACCTTGCTCTGATATAGGATTAGTGCTCAATTCTATGGAGAAAATTAAGTAAAGTAGGGGACAGTGGGGCTTCCCAGGTGGCCCTAGTGGTAAAGAAGCTGCCTGCCAGTGCAGGAGATGTGGGTTTGATCCCTGGGTCAGGAAGATCCCCTGGAGGAGGACATGGCAATCTGCTCCATTATTCTTGCCTGGAAAATCCCATGAACAGAGGAGCCTGGTGGGCTACAGTCTATGGGGTTGCAAAGAGTCAGACACGATTGAAGCGACTTAGCACTCATGCTAGGGGACAGCAAGAGGTGGAGGATGCTATTTTAGACAGTTTTCTGGCAGCAGGGTGAAAGGAAGGAGGATATCTGAGAGGAGAGTGCTCTAGGAAGAGAAAATAGCAGAGGAAACCCCCCCAGAGACATGACTGTGCCCATCAGCAAGGAGGCCAGTATGGCTGAAGCAGAGTGAGTGAGGGGGCAGTGGGAGGAAGTGAGGGCATGGTGGGGGTTGACCTTGTAGGGCCTGGGGGAGAATTTTGCTTTTATTTTAAGCCAGTGGGAAAACTGTTGGAGGGTTTTAAGCAAGGGAATGGCATAATTTAACAGTTTGATAGGCTAAAAATATATATGCACATGATATGTTTATATTATACATTTATAATTTTATTACATATTAAGGCATGCACATAACTTACAGTAAGTCCCCTACATATAAACAAGTTCTGTTCGGAGAGCATGTTTGCAAGCCCGATTTGTTCCTAAGTCCAACAAGATTAGCCTAGCTACCCAACTAACACGATCAGCTGCGTCATACTGTAATAAGTTTCTAATACTTTTCACATGAATAATATATAAAAAACAAACAGAAAATAAAAGAAACATTTTAAATCTTACAGTATAGTACCTCGAAAAGTAGAGTAGCACAAGACAATAGCTGACATGCAGGGGCTGGCATCGAGTGAACAGGCAAGAAGAGTTACTGACTGGAGGAGGGAGAGGAAGTGAGATGATGGAGCTGAAGGATCTTCAGCAATAGGAGCTGGAGAACGAGCTGCAGTTTCACTCCTGCCTGATGCTGGTGGAATGCAGGTTCCCACCTTGAAGATTTATATGTAGCAGACATTTTCTATATCAATAGTGTTATGGGCTGAATTGTGTTCCTCCCCAAAATTCGTATGTTGAAGTCTTAATGGTACTTCCCAGTGTGACTGTATTCGAAGATAGGGCTTTCAAAGAGGTGATGAAGTTAAAATGAGAATGTTAGGGTGGGCCTTATCCAGCCTCCCTGGTGTCCATATAAGAGGAAATTTGGACGCATGAAAAGAGACTAGGGACCCATGCACACAGAGGAAAGGCCGTATGAGGACATAGTGTGAAGATGGCCATGTTCAAGCCAAGGAGAGAGGCCTCTGGAGAGACCAATCTGGCCAACATCTTCATCTTGTATCTCTAGCCTCTATAACTGTGGGAAAATAAATTTCTATTGTTTAAGCCACCAGTCTGGTATTTTATGACAGCCTAGCATATAACATGGGCTTCCCTGGTAGCTTAGCTGGTAAAGAATCCACCTGCAATGCAGGAGACCTGGGTTTGATCCCTGGGTTGGGAAGATTCCCTGGAGGAGGGCATGGCAACTCAGTCCAGTATTCTTGCTTGGAGTATTCCCATGGACAGAGGAGTCTGGAGGGCTACAGTCCATGGGGGTCACAAAGAGCACAATTTAGCGACTGAACAACAATAAGAAACAAGCTGTGTGGTTCATCCTACTGGAATAAATCCCCTAGCAGGTGTCTCTAACCAGGTTTTTCTGGCTTCTCTCAAGGGATGAGAAGTAGGAGATTCACTTCTGCTTCTCTGAGTTGATGGCAGTTTCTGTTCATCAGAAAGAAACAAAGGTGGGTGGTTGGAAGGCATCAGCAGGTGATCAGCCTACCTGATCTGATGCTTGGAAATTGCTTGTTTTTGAGCTGAAATATTCTGGTGTAAGAGCAAATCACAAGTAGAAAAGAAAAGAATGGTTATTGAGGTTTCCAAGGTTGACCTCTGTGGCCAGGGTTTGCTCTCTGAGATAGTTTATAGGGAGAGGAATCATGTGATTCTATGTCTTGGGTTACCTGTGACAGTCCCAGTTCACACCTGGTGTCATGGTGTAACTTAATAGGATCCCTTCTGGTATTAAAATTATCCACCTTTTGGAGATAAATTATAAGGTTGCTTTAGACCAGAGGTTCTCAACTGCAGGCTATCCTGCTCTCTCACCTCAGCTGACACTGGGTGGTGTCCGGAGGAAGTTTTGGTTGTCACAACTGGGGAACTGCTATAGACGTCTAGTCTAAGGCCAGGGATGTTCAACATCCTACTGGGCACAGGATGACTCCCTACAATGAAGAATGATCCAGTCCAAGACAGAACCTGAGGGACACAAAAATGTCCCTTTATGAGTTCGTCATGAATCCATCAATGCGTTCTTTTCTTTCTTTAGGAACGTTCAGTCCTCAACCTAGATGTGGATTTAATTCGATGACCATTTCTGTTCTCCAATTCTCTGCTGGTAAAGTACTAATTTACCTCCCTGGCGGGGAGGCGGGGTGGGGGAGGGGACATGTCGATGAACAGATGTTAACACATTAGATACCAGGATACGGTAAGTTCAAAGTGCTGGAGGAGCACAGGAGAGGGAAAGCCTGACTCTAGTGCTGTGATGGAAATAG
Organism: Bos taurus; assembly: GCF_002263795.3. NCBI lineage: Eukaryota > Metazoa > Chordata > Mammalia > Artiodactyla > Bovidae > Bos > Bos taurus. The sequence goes on along the minus strand of NC_037334.1, from coordinate 11,154,821 downwards.
GCGGTCCTGGGAGGCTTCATGGAGGAGGAAAAAGTTGAGCTGTGTTGAAAGAATAAAAGTCCACCCTGTGGAGTGTTGGTTAACATTACTGGCAGAGGGACAGCCAGTGCAATGCTTCAAGATGAAACCGCAAGGGTCATTAGGAAAGATAAATAGTCTGCTGCTGGGCATGTCTATGGTGCTTCCCTGGTGGCTCAGTGGTAAAGAATCTGCCTGCCAACGCAGGAGACGCAGATTTTAACCCTGGGCCTGGAAGATCCCCTGGAGGAGGAAATGGCAACCCACTCCAGTATTCTTGCCTAGGAAATTCCATGGACAGAGGAGGCTTGTGGGTTATAGGGTCACAGAGTCAGACACCACTGAGCATGCACGAATGCACGGGCATGTCTATGCCAAGTGCTCCCCGAGACACATGCATTTACATTATGAGGTGTGCAGTTCCTGTAGACAATTCAGCCTAGACAGTTGTTATGGACTGAGTTCTGTTCTCCTCAAATTCATATGTTCAGTTATGGTTTTCTCAGTGTGTATGTCCAGTCATGGAATTGCTGGGTCAGATGGCAGTTCTACGTTTAGTTTTTTTAAGGAACCCCCATACTGTTCTCCAGAGTGTCTGTACCAATGTACATTACCACAAACAGTGTAAGAGAGTTCCCTTTTCTCCACACCCTCTCCAGCATCTGTTGTTTGCAGATTTTTTGATTATGGCCATTCTGGCCCGCATGAGGTCATACCTCTTTGTAGATGAAACTAGAGCCTGTCATACAGAGTGAGGCAAGTCAGAAAAAGAAAAACAGATATTGCATATTAAAGCATATATATGAAGTCTAGAAAAATGGTACAGATGAACCGTTTTGCAGGGCAGGAATAGAGGCACAGAAATAGAGAAGAGATGTGTGAACACAGAGTGAAGGAGAGGATGGGACAAATTGAGAGAATAGCACTGAAGCATATACATCACCATATGTGTAAGTAGTGGGAAGCTGCTGTATAGCACAGGGAGCTCAGCTCAGTGCTCTGTGATGACCAAGACGGGTGGGATGCGGGGTGGTGGGTGGGAGGCTTCAGAGGGAGGAGGCATATGTATACAGCTGGTTCATGATGTTGTACAGCAGAGACTAACACAACATTGTAAAGCAATTACATCCTGATAAAAAAATAAAAAAAAAATGTTGACTTCCTAATCCCTAGTACCCCAGAATGTGACCAAGGAACAAACTGGACTGCAGATATGTTTGGAAGCTTGCAGGCTCCCTCTCCACACTGTGAGTAATGGGGGAACCTGGTGAGCACGCAAGCATGAAATCACAGGGTTGGAATTTGGCTTCCATCCTCCTCCTGGCCCATCCTCCAGTGAAGGCAGATTCAAGTTCTCATCTTGGGGGAGGAGAGGAAGTGAGAAACTAATTGCCACATGAGACTTTCTCAGTTCAGCATGTGCTTAGTTGCCTGCATTTTATCATCTTTTCTTTGGAACTTTGGGTGATAGCACAGACCAGCTGTCTGTACAGACCCCACATTCATGTAATTGGATTTTAAGGCCCTCATTTATTGTGCTACAGCAATTGTAACATATGGCAGTTATAACAGAAGTCTTCCTGCCAAATGAAAAAAAATATTGGAGGTGTTCATGCAGGCAACCCAAAGTTTGGTTTCTCTTGAAAAATCAGACAGTCTGGCAATGCTGGGATAGTTAATAGTAACAATTTCTCTTTCTACACAGGCTGTAGCAGATGCTGTAGGCAGCATAGCTTTATTCCTTTGGCACTTCTGTTTTTTTTTTTTTTTTTAACATGCTGATGGATTCTACTGCAAGCAGCTGCGACTCTCTGTCTGGGAGCTTTCCCTGGAGTGAACATGTTTGATCTGTACACAGGGCAGGCTGTAAAAGCTTAGACGTTCACTTCTGCCTGCAACTCCCAGAAGGGCTCTTAACCAGTGATGGATCAGAGCAGGTGGATAAAGAGCTCAGCTCAGCTCCCTCTCCCTGTTATTATTATTTTAGTTTTGGAATTCAGGATCTTCACTGCAGCATGTGAGATCTAGTTCCCTGACTAGGTATTGAACCCAGGTCTCCTGTATTAGTAGTGCAGAGTCATAGCCACTGGGCCACAAGGGAAGCCCCCTTTATTATAAAAAAAATTTTTTTTGAACCATGTCAAGTGGCATGTGGGATCTTAGTTCCCTGACCAGGGACTGAACCCCTGCCCCCTGCATTGGAAGTGCAGAATCTTAACCACTGGACCGCCAGGGAAGTCCTCTGGCTACTTCTCTTTGAATGGGGTAACTTAGTGGGATTGAACCCCAGTCACCACCAGCAGTAACCTGCTCACTAACATAATAATCCCTGTATGGGCTGCCCTCTCTTCCTTGTCTCACTTCCTGTTTTCCCTGTTGGGATGATTAATTTTATGTGTCAACTTGGATAGGCTTTAGGACCCAGATATTTGGTCAAAGACCAGTCTGGATATTGCTGTGAGGATATTTTTAGATGAGATTAAATTTAAATCAGTAGATTTTGAATAAAGCAGATTACAGTTCCTAATGTTGGTGGGCCTCATCTAATGAGTGGAAGGTGTTAAGAAAAAGACTGAGCTCCCCCTGAGGAAGAGACTGCCTTTGGACTCAGGCAGCAACAGCTTTTCCCTGGGTCTTTCAGCTTGCTGGCTAGATTTTAGATTTGCTGCCCTCCACAATCGCATGAGCAAAATTCTTCTTAAATCTCTCTCTGTCCCTGCCCATCTCTCTCTATCTCTGTTTCTCTTTCTCTACATATACACAGCCTATTGGTTCTGTTTCTCTGGAGAATCCCTATTAATACGCTTACTGATTCTTTCTGGGATCATCTCCCATATAAAATCATCACTCTTGTTCCCCTTACACTTATCCATGCACTACTTCTAAGGGAACCCAAACTGAGAACCAGATAGAACAACCCCTAAATTACAAAGAAGTCTCTCTTTCATGCTGAAGAACAAAAAACCTCCATTTTAGGTAGGAATATGTCTTTTTTGTAATTAAAAAAAATTTTTTTTTTTTTTTAAGGAAAGACTCAAATGGCACAGTCTTAGTGAAATGGAGCAGAACCCTATAGTTCTTGTTTCCCAAGTCCTCAGCCCACCTTTTTTGTCTGTGGGAAAACTTTAGCCAAAAGTTAGTTCAATCAGAGAAGTGAGAACATAAAGAAACAAAGGAATATAGTTAAAGGAGATCAAATGATAATAGTTTAGTCAGTAAGCAAAGTCAAGGACCTTTAGTTCCTTCTCAGAATAGGTAATATTCTGAGCCATATCCTTTGAGCTGTCTTATAGATAGAGACCCCCACCAGGTGGAAAAATTAACTACATGATTACCAGACTGTAGCCATGACGTAAACTGTCGCAGTTCCAAGAACTGGCCTCAAGGAAATGGGAACAAACCAACCCTGGAACCAAGACTAACTGTGCTTAGAACTGACCACCAGTGACCAATTTCAAGATGACTGTCTGAGCTACTGTGCTGTTTCTGCATGTAGCCCTCTCTCTCTGTCTATAAAAGCTCTAGCCCCCGGGTTGTTGCGGTGGGGGCTGTTGGCCTTTGGACAGGTTTGGATGCTAGTGACCCTCCTCCCTGGTCACTAGCATCCAAAATAAAGCCAACTTTCCTTTCCACTAACCTAGCCTCTTTAATGACTTTTGAGCAGCGAGTAGCTGGACCTGGGTTCAGTAACATTAGGGTAACAGACCCATTAGAGAGAAGCCTACTGGGGGACATTTTCCTCACTACTCACACAGTGATGCTGCTCTGCATGTCTTAGGGATTCTGAAAGCAGCCACCCCACGTACCTTTTATGTTTCTCTGGATGACATCACTGCAATGGATTTTCATGGAGTTCACTTGGGCGTTCAAGCTTAAGATGACTCTCTTGGAGCAGTTGTCTGTAACAACTTGAGTTTCAACAGCTGGTAAGAAAAACAAAGGGCAAACTTGCCATTATTATAAGTTTTAAAAATGTGCGTAGTTACATGAACAGCTTAACTTTACTGAGGGTCTAGAATGTGCCAGGCACTGGGCTAAGAGCCTTACATTGATACATTGCCATCTTATAGCAGCCTCATGTAACACAATGAAGGACCTGTCAGAAAAGCAAACTGAAATTCAGAATTTAAGTAGGACTCTAACTCCTGTATACTTGCTGAGAAAATCTCATGACAGAGGAGCCTGGCAGGCTCCATGGGGGTGGCAAAGAGTAGGAACTTACTGAACTCTGTGTTCTTTTTTTAAAGACTTCTTTTTTACTGTGGACCATTTTAAAATTCTTTATTGAATTTATTACAATATTGATTCTGTTTTTTATGTTTTTGTTTTTTGGCTGAGAGGCATGTGATATCTTAGTTTCCTGACCAGGGATTGAACCCACAGCCCCTGCATTGGAAGGTGAAGTCTTAACCACTGGACTGCCAAGAACATCCCCTGAAACCGTATTCTTAACTAACATTCTTTAGCACATTGTCTTTGAAGCCACGATTCTGTTTCTAGGAATTTATTCTTGGAAAACAATAATGACTAAGAGGGCAGAATTGGCTACGAGAAAGTCCATGGCAGTAAAGATGATAAAGGTGAAGTGACCTAAAGTTTAAGAAGAAATTGGTTAAATGACTTATGGTTTATCTCTATAATGGGGAACCGTGCTTCCAGTAAAAATGAAGTCACAGAATAACAAACAATAAGTTCATGAAAATATTTATCTTAAAAATCAGAAGATATGAGACTGGTCATGAGTTGGAAATTATTGAAGGTAGGTGAGGGGTGCAGTAGTCTTATTATGTCTCCTTTTGAGTGTGTTAAAAAAATTAAAGAAAGCAGTTATAAAGAGCAGAAAGTTATGACAATTACCAGCCTTGGTTCTAAGTGCGTTGAGTGCAGCATTACGATCTCGTTTTACAGGTGAGGTGATGAAAGCTCACTGAAGAAAGGGTACTTTATATCATTGATTAAACAATGAGGGGGACTTCCCTGGTAGTCCAGTGGTTAAGACTGTGCCCTTCCAATGCAGGGGCTGCAGGTTTGACCCCTGGTCAGGGAACTAACATCCCACATGACTCCTGGCTTGGCCAAAAACCAAACCAAACCAAACCAAAAAATCAATTAGGAATTGGCCAAATCAGAAAATATAAGAATTACTTGTAATGTGGTTTAATTTTAAATAAAAGTGTCCAGATTCTGGTTTCCTGAGAAGTTTAGGCACTGGATTTTATCTTATTAAAGACTATAAAAAATGATTATTTTTATGAAGTATTTTATCATGAAAGTTGGTAAAATGAAATGATTAGTTAGGCACACACAAATACATTAGCATCTCTGAGCTGAATACTAATAAAAAGCACAGTAAACAGCATTTCTGGAGGCCAAAATAGTGATATGTATCAAAAGTTCATAGAATGCTTTCTTCCTTTTGATCTAACAATTCCTCTTCTATGAATTTATCCTAAGAAAACATTTAACGAATAGATACAGATAAAACTTTAATGGTCTTTGTCACAGGGTTGTTTTGTAACTACCCACATTTCTCAGAATAGGGAAATAAATTATCGTGTAAATAAATTATATGTACAAGGCAACTATATAAACCATTGAAGACAATAACATAGCTGATGATATATATGACGTACATGAAAGATGTTAGTCACGTAATGAGTGAGAAAGCAATTTGGCATGCATATATAAGTGTAACATACATAACAAATATGTGTTTCTTCATCAGACATGTACCTACATGGGTATGGGATTGGAGCACTGAATTGTGGGCAGATTTTGCTGGACTCAGTTTAGTTTTGTGTATGTGTTTTTTCCTAATTAAAAATTTAATACTTGGCTTTGCTATGGCATTTTATTTTTTATTTTCAAAAACAAAAAGTAAATATATTTAAGGTGTCCAATATGAAGACTTGACACATGTGTGCATGTGTGTGTGTGCTCAGTTGCTCAGTTGTGTCTGAAACACATATACATAGTTAAGTGATTACTGCAGTCAAGCTAACTGACATATCTGCAGCACACGGATATATAATGACTATATATGACAGGTATAATAAAATTTTTTGGGGGGGATGGCTATGCCACGTGGCTTGTGAGATCTTAGTTCCCCAACCAGGAACTGAACCCAGACCCAAGGCAGTGAAAGTGCTGAGCATCAACCACTGGACAGCTAGGGGATTCCTTAATAAAATTATTTCTGTTTTAGAAAGAATTCAGCACGTTTGTTTCACTGTTGCCAGAGCTCTGCTAGCAAAAGTGAAAGTCACTCAGTCATGTCCAACTATTTGTGACCCCACAGCCTATAGTTCCCCAGGGTCCTCTGTCCATGGAATTCTCCACGCAAGAATGCTGAAATGGGTTGCCATTCCCTTCTCCATGGGGTCTTCTGGACCTAGGAATTGAACCTGAGTCTCGGGCAGATTCTTTACTATCTGAATCACCAGAGAGTTGAGCAGCAAATTGAGGCCATGAGTCCAAATGACCATGACCCGAAGAAGTCTTTAAATAAAAGTTTGCTTTCAGTTCCTTAAAAAAAAGTATTTCTACTTAAAAAATATGTAGTAAGATGTTCCTTCTGGGGTGGTTTAAGTCACATCACCGTAACATGTGCTGTTAGGTTCCGTGAGCACTGAATCATTTAAAAAAAAAGAAAAAAATAAAACTACCTTTAAGCCAGAATCCTAGACTCAGGATTAGAAACCATTGACAATTTTTGTTTATTCATGTATTTATTTGGGCTTTCCAGGTGGCACTGGTGGTAAAGAACCCACCTGCCATGAGAGATGTGGATTTGATCCCTGGGTTGGGAAATTCCCCTGGAGGAGGGCATGGCAACCCACTCCAGTATTCTTGCCTGGAGAATCCCATGGACAGAGAAGCCTGGAGGGCTCCAGTCCATAGGGTGACAAAGAGTCAGACATGACTGAAGTGACTTAGCATGCAGGTATTTATTTAATTCTAAATATTATCACAACAAACTGTGGAAAACTCTCCAAGAGTTGGGAATACCAGACCACCTGACCTGCCCCCTGAGAAACCTGTATGCAGGTCAAGAAGCAACGGTTAGAACTGGACATGGAACAACTGACTGGTTCCAAATTGGGAAAGGAGTATGACAAGGCTGTATATTGTCACCCTGCTTATATAACTTTTATGCAGAGTACCTCATGAGAAATGCTGGGCTGGGTGAAGCACAAACTGGAATCATGATTGCCAGGAGAAATATCAATAACCTCAGATATGCAGATGACACCACCCTTATGGCAAAAAGTGAAGAGGAACTAAAGAGCCTCTTGATGAAAGTGAAAGAGGAGAGTGAAAACACTGGCTTAAAACTCAGCATTCAAAAAACTAAGATCATGGCATCCAGTCCCATCAGTTCAGTTCAGTTCAGTTGCTCAATTGTGTCTGACTCTTTGCGACCCCATGGATTGCAGCATGCCAGTTCCATCCCCTCATGGTAAATAGATGGGGAAACAATAGAAACAGTGACAGACTAATTTTCTTGGGCTCCCAAATCACTGCAGATGGTGACTTCACCCATGAAATTAGAAGACGCTTGCTCCTTGGAAGAAAAGCTATGACAAATCTAGACAGCATATTAAAAAGCAGAGACATTATTTTGCCAACAAAGGTCCACCTAGTCAAAGCTATGGCTTTTCCAGTAGTCATGTATAGATGTGAGTGTGGACCTTAAAGAAAGTTGATTGCCGAAGAACTGATGCTTTTGAACTGTGGTGTTGGAGAAGACTCTCGAGAGTCCCTTAGACTGCAAGAAGATCAAACCAATAAGTCCTAAAGGAAATCAATCCTGAATATTCATTGGAAGGACTGATGCTGAAGCTGAAGCTCAAACATTTTGGTCACCTGATTAAAAAAGCTGACTCATAAGAAAAGACCCAGAGACTGGAAAAGATTTGAAGGCAGGAGGAGAAGGGGATGACAGAGGATGAGATGGTTCAATGGATTTCATTACTGACTCAATGGACATGAGTTTGAGCAAGCTCTGGGAGATGGTGAAGGACAGGGAAGCCTGGCATGCTGCTGTCCATGGGGTTGCAAAGAGTGGGACATGACTGAGTGACTGAACAACAACAAAACATCATTTTTATTAAAAAAATTTTTTTGGTCACACCAGGAGGCTTGTGGAATATTATCAGTTCCCGGACACGCTCAGACCTCAGCAGTGAAAATGCCAAGTCCTAACCACTGGACCACTAGGGAATTCCCCCATTGGCAATTTTTAAAAATAGCTCTATGCAGGTGTAATTGAGGTACAGCAAATCTCACATATTAAAGTGTACAACTGGATAGGTTTCATCGCGTGTGTACCTCTGTAAAACCACCATCACAGTCAAGGTAGACAACATTTCTGTCACCACCACCAATTTATCCAGATTTTCTCACATCCCCTTTCCATCCCTTCACTGACTCTACCCTCTGTGTCACTAGAAATTAGTTTGCATTTTCTAGAATTTTATATAAATGGATGTGTTCATGTGCGTTCAGTCATTTCGGTCATGTCTGACTCTTGGTGATCCTAAGGACTGTAGCCCCCCAGGCTCCTCTATCCATGGGGATTCTCCAGGCAAGAATATTGGAGTGGGTTGCCATACCCGCCTCCAGGGGGTCTTCTCGACTCAGGGATTGAACCCACGTCTCTTATGTCTCCTGCATTGGCAGGCGGGTTCTTTACCACTAGTGCCACCTGGGAAGCCCTATAAATGGGACAAACACAGTCCTTATTTACTTCTCTCATTGCTTCACGTGGACCCCAGTTAGTAACCACCCCACTGTGTGTCTCAGGTTTTACTGTCTTCTTACCCACAGTGCTGTATTGGACTTTCTGGATTTTCTGGTCTGGGGCTTTCAAGGCAGTTTTTAGAACATCTGATTCCACTTTCTGGAGAAAGGCTGTGACCGTGGATGTGAAGTTTCTCTCCACTCCCAATACAGTCTTACCGGTGAGATGAGATTCGATATCCTCAACAACCTGTTGCATCTTTGAAGAGAGAAAGAATTAAGAAAAAATCCAATCAATAGGTCCCACATCCCAAGGGTCAGAAGAAAACCCAAGAAAGAAGGCGGTGGGGTCAGACGACTGGTTCAAATACTGACTCCACCTCTCACTGGCTGAGCAACCTTGGGAAAGTCAGTCAGTCACTCTGTGCTTCAGGTTCTCCATTTAGGATGAGGATGGTACTAAGACCCCATAAAGTTTGGGGGAAGATTAAATGAATGAAGAGACATTTTATTTTTAGAACAGTGTTAGCCTGGTAAACACCACAGAAACGTTAGTCGCTCAGTTGTGTCTGACTCTTTGCGACCCATGAACTGTAGCCCACAAGGATCCTCTGTCCATGGGATTCTCCAAGCAAGAATACTGGAGTGGGTTGCCATTTCCTTCTTCAGGGGATCTTCCTGACCCAGGGATTGAACCTGGGTCTCTTGCATTGCAGGCAGATTCTTTACCACTGAGCCACCAGGGAAGCTCAAACATCATATAAGTGTTAGTTACTGTGAGCATCTTTTACCAACAGGAAAGTAGTAAGATTTCTAGAAATAGACCAGTGGTTCTCAGCTGGGGGCAATTTTCGTTCCCCAGATGGGAAGACATTTGGATTGTCACCACTGTGGATTGCTATTTCTACTGATAATTAGGCCAGATATGTTACTCAACATCGTATAATGCATGTGACAGCCCCCACAGCAGAGAATGACACAGTCTCAAATGTCAATAGGGCCAAAGTTGAGAAATCATTTAGTAGTATCATAGCTCAGAAGGAACTCTAACTGGCCTTTTTGTATCAAGAAATGTATGTTTTTTTAAATGCTATATTAAACTCATTTTATCTATCTATCCATCTTACCGATTTACTGAAGTATAGTTGATTTACAATACTATGTTAGTTTCAGCCATACAATATAGTGGTTCTATGAAAAATAGCAAAAAAGATGGGCCAGTGGCTGAAGAAGACTGAAGGGTCAAGGTGAAGTTTTAAAACTGTTGTTATAGAAAACAAATTCATGGTTACCATAGAGAGAAAGGGCAAGGAGGGATTAATTAGAAATATGGGATTAACAGATGCACATTACTATATATAAAATAGGTAAACAACAGAGACCTACGGTATAGCACAGGAATGTATATTCCCATATCTTGTAATAAACTATAATGGAAAAATCTGAAAAAGATTATACATAACTGAATCACTTTGCTGTACACCTGAAACAGTAAAATAACTGTACGTCAAATTGCGAGAGTATCACTGACATATATACACTACCCCGTGTAAAATAGATGGCTAGTGGGAAGCTGCTGTGTAGCACAGGTAGCTCAGCTTGGTGCCCCGTGATGACCTAGAGGGGTTGGATGGGGGCGGTATGAGGGAAGAAGCGGTAAGAGGGAGGGGGTATACGTATACTCATAGCTGATTCACGCTGTTGTACAGCAGAAACTAACACAACATTGTAAAGCAATTACACTCTAATTAAAAAAAACTATGCTTCAATAAAAACTGTAGTATATGTGATTTGAAAAATTATTATTTTGATCTCTACATGCTTTTACTCAAAGTATAGTCCTCAGACAAGAAGTATCAGCATCACATGGGAGCTTATTAGGAATTCAGACTCTTAGGTCCCGGTCCACATATTCTGAATCCAAACCTGCACTTTAACAAGCTTCTAAGGGATTTGTGGTATGTTAAAGTACTAGGGTGGAGAAGGCAATGGCACCCACTCCAGTACTCTTGCCTGGAAAATCCCATGGATGGAGGAGCCTGGAGGGCTGCAGTCCATGGGGTCGCTAGGAGTCGGACATGACCGAGCGACTTCACTTTCAATTTTCCCTTTCATGCATTAGAGAAGGAAATGGCAACCCACTCCAGTGTTCTTGCCTTGAGAATCCCAGGGATGGGGGAGCCTGGTGGGCTGCCATCTATGGGGTCGCACAGAGTCGGACATGACTGAAGTGACTTAGCAGCAGCAGCAGCAAAGTACTAGGGGGCTTTCCTGGTAGCTCAGGTGGTAAAGAATCTGCCTGCAATGCAGGAGACCCCAATTTGATTCCTGGGTGGGGAAGATCCCCTTGAGAAGATTGACTACCCTTTCCTGTATTCATAGGCTTCCCTAGTGGTTCAGACGGTAAACAATCTGCCTGTAATGTGGGAGACCTGGGTTTGATCCCTGGGTTGGGAAGATCCCCTGGAGGAGGGCATGGCAACCCACTCCAGTATTCTTGCCTGGAGAATCCCCATGGACTGAGGAGCCTGGCAGGCCACAGTCCATGGGGTTGCGAAGAGTCAGACACGACTGAATGACTAAGCACAGCACACAAAGTACTAGACAGTAAGTCCCATTGGGATAGGAGTTTTGTCTTCACGGCTATTTCCTAGCACCTAGAACAGTCCTTGATGAATAGTGCTATGTGGCTTCAGTCGTTTCTGACTCTTTGCGACTCTATGGACTACAGTCCACCAGGCTCCTCTGTCCATGGGATTCTCCAGGCAAGAATATTACAGTGGGTTGCCATGCCCTCCTCCAGGGGATTTTCCTGACCCAGGGATTGAACCAGCATCTCCTGTCTCTCCTGCATTGCAGGCGGATTCTTTACCACTGTGCCACCTGGGAAGCCCCTTTGGTGAATAGCAGGGGCTCAGTAAGTGTTCATGGGTTAAATGGATGTTTTTAATAGGAAAATATCATGCTAAAGAGTTATAAGCAGAGTAATATGCAAAGAAGGATTGGAGGGACTTTCAGAATCAGGTTCAAATAAGCCTTTTTAATGGTCTACTCTTTCAGTCTAACCAGTGTTAGTGGAAATTCTGAGCTGAGTTTTCTAGTGAAAGGGCAGCTCCCTCCTCAGCCACACCTGATGTAAAACGCCTCTCTCTCTTCTAAATGGCAGCAGAAGTCTTCTTGGTTTAAACTCATTTGTACAGAGCAGGTGCCAGAGTATTGGGTCGTCAGAATTGCTGTTTTAGTGTCTGATCTAACGTGATGACTTTGTACCTGTCTTTCTTTGGCAATGCATTTTGTTTTTTTGAAGTGAAATTCAGGTAAAATAAAATACATCCTTTTTTTAAAGTAGTTTTTTTTTTTTTTTTGGGCCACATAGGATGTGGGATCTTAGTTCTCCAACCAGGGATCAAACCCACACCCCCTGCAGTTGGAAGCATGGAGTCCTAACCTCAGGGAAGTTCCTCATCCTTTTAAAGTATACAAGTCAGTAATAATTTAGAATGTCCATAATGTTGTATAACATTTCCATCATTTCCAAATAAAACCCATTAAACAGTTACTTCCCATTCTCCACTCCCCCAGCCTCTGGAAAGCACAAATCTGCTTTCTGTTTCCCTGGATTTGCCTGTTTTGGACATTTTATGTAAGTGGAATCATATACAGTGTAATCTTTTGTGTCTGACTTCTTTCACCGAGCATAATGTTTTTGAGGTTCATCCATATTGTACTGGAAATCAGAACTTCATTTTTTATGGCTGAATAATATTCCACTGTATAGGTATACCACATTTTATTCATCCTGTCATCAATTAGTGGACATTTGGGCTGTTTCTGTCTTTTGGCTATTGTGAATAGGACTGCCAAGAGCACAGTTGTACAAGTATATATTTGGGTCCCTGCTCTCTCTCTCTTTTTTTAAAAATTTATTTTATTGAAGTAGAGTTGAGTTACAGTGTTGTATTAATTTCTGCTGTACAGCAAAGTGATTCAGTTTTATATACACATTTTCATATTTTTTTCATCATCACAGGATATTGAATGTAACTTCCTGTGCTATAAGTAGGACCTTGTTGTTTATCTGGTCTACATATAATAGTTCACATCTGCTAATCCCAAACTCCCAATCCAATCCTCCCTGACCCCTGACCCCTTGGCAATTACAAGTCTGTTCTCTACGTCTGTGAGCCTGTTTCTGTTTTGTAACTAAGTTCACTTGTGTCATATTTTAGATTTCACATACACAACATCATATGGCACGTGTCTTTCACTTTCTGACTTACTTCACTTAGTATGATAATCTCGAGCTTCATCCATGTTGCTGCAAATGACATTATTTCAACATTTTTTATGCCTGAATAATATCTCATTGGGCTTCCCAGGTGGTGCTAGTGGTAAAGAACCTGCTTACTAATGCAGGAGACATGAAAAACGAGGGTTCAGTCCCTGGGTTGGGAAGATCCCCTGGAGGAAGGCATGGCAACCAACTCCAGTATTCTTGCCTGGAGAATCCCATGGACAGAGGAGCCTGGCAGGCTACAATCCACTGAGTCACACAGAGTCGGACACAACTAAAGTGACTTAGTAATAGTCCATCATATACACGTACCACATCTTCTTTATCTATTCATCTGTCAATGGACATTTAGGTTGTTACCATGTCTTGGCTATTGTGAACAGTTCTGCTATGAATATAGGGATGCATGCATCTTTTTGAATTCTACTTTTGTCCAGGTATATGTTTGGGTCCCTGCTTTCAATTCACTTGGGTTTATTCCTAGAAGTAGAATTGTAGAAAGTGAAAGAAAGTGAAGTCACTCAGTCGTGTCCGACTCTATGCGACCCCATGGACTGTAGCCCACCAGGTTCCTCCGTCCATGGGGTTTTTCAGGTAAGACTACTGGAGTGGGCTGCCGTTTCCTTCTCCAGGGGATCTTCATAACCCAGGGATGGAAGCCGGGTCTCCTGTATTGCAGATAGACGCTTTACCGTCTGAGCCACCAGGGAAGCTCAGATAATTGTAGAGTCACCTGATAATTTTATGTTTAATTTTTTGAGAAACCTGACAGTGACTTTTATAATGAAATAAATGTTCCTTTTGATAGCACGATTATTTGTTCATTACTGCAATGAACAGATGTTGAACTCCCAAGGCTGGCTTGGTCTGATTCCCCTCCTCAAGAAGCTCCCTGTCTAGTGAGTGACAGCACACCACTTAAATGTCATCAGTCTGGGGGAGATAACAATAGATAACATGGATGGAATGTGTACTCTGGACTCAGCACTGTGCTGAATATATACATGTATTATCTCATTTAACCTGCTCATTATCCAAGGGTGTCATCACCACCCTCATCTTAAAGATGAGTAAATTGTTCTTAAAAAGTGTGATGGTTAATTTTATGTGTCAGCTAGACTGAGTCATGGGTTACCTAGATGTTTGGCCAAGCGTCATTCTGGGTCTGACATAAAATTAACATCTGAATGGATGGAGGAAGTAAAGCGGCTTTGCCCTTCCTGATGTGGTTGGGGCTTATCCAGTCAGTTTGGGGGTCTGATTAGAACAAGAAGTCTGAGTAAGGGGGAATTTCCTCCTGCCTGATTGCCTGTGCCAGCCTTGAGCTGGGACACTGCTTTTTAGCTTTATTTTTAAAAAAATTATTTATTTTAATTGGACATTGTTTTTAAATTTTATTGGAGTGTGATTGCTTTACAATGTTGTTAGTTGCTGCTGTGCAATGAAGTGAATCAGCTATTTCTAACATATATCCTTTCCCTCTTGAACCTCCCTCTGCCCATCCAGCCTACCTGTAGGTTATCACAGAGCACCAAGCTGAGCTCCCTGTGCTGTATAGCAACTTCCCACTAGCTATCTATTTTACACATGGTAGTGTATTTATGTCAAACCTAATCTCCCAATTCATCCCACCCACCCCTTACCCCACTATGTCTGAACGTCTGTTCTCTACATTTATGTCTCTATTCCTGCCCTGCAAATAGATTCATCGGTATCATTTTTTTTTTTAAGATTCCACATATAATACATGAATATTTGTTTTGCTCTTTCTGACTTACTTCACTCTGTATGACTCTTTAAGTCCATCTGCATCTCTACAAACGACCCAATTTTGGGACATTCTTGTTTTCCTTCAAACTCACACTGAAACATCAGCTCTTCCTGGGTTGGTCTCAGATCTCTGGATTCAAATTGGAACTATATCGTCAACTGTTCTGGGTCTCCAGCCTGTTGACTGCAGATTTTGGGACTTGTCAGCCAATTCTTTATAACAGCTCTCTTTATAGCTTATCTCCTATTGGTTCTGTTTCTCTGGAGAACCCTAATGCTGTGAGGTCATCATCTTGCCCAAGTCACTTGCCACTGCGGTATTAGGATTTGAAATCCCTACCATAAGAGCATAGTCTGGTGGGGACTTCCCTGGTGGTCCAGTGGCTAAGACTCTGCTCACCCAGTGCAGGGGGTCTGGGTTTGATCCTTGATTAGGGAACTAGATCGCACACGCTGCAACCAAGAGTTCTCCCAACTAAGACTTCACACACCACCACTAAAGATCCCAGCGACCGCAACTAAGACCCGGTGTGTGTGTGCTCAGCTGCTCAGTTGTGTCTGACCCTTTGTGACCCCATGAACTGGCCCATTAGCCTCCTCTGTCCATGGAATTTTCCAGGCAAGAATACTGGAGTGGGTTGCCATTTCTTGCCAGTGCAGCCAAATAAATAAATAAATAAGAACATATTGGGGGAATATTAACTCAGATGGAGGGAGTGATGGAGGCCATCCAGAAGGAGGTGACACCTGAACTGGGTCTTGAGTAAAGAAGAGTGGAAGGAGGCAGCCAGGTGAGGAACTGGAAAGAGGAGTTTTAGGTAGAGAGAATGGTGTGTATCTGAGACGTGGAGCTTGGGAGGGCAAGGCATGAAGAGTCCCTTGGGAGTAGAGAAGGGTGAAGTTGGGGAGTGGCCAGAGGGAGGGATGAGTTCATTCTGTTAGACAATAGATCCTGAGAGACATGTATCATTCTCTTTGCTAAAGTTCAGAGTCAATTTACAGACACTAATGATTACTACCTATAATCATTTTCTTGGTCTCTCTTAATTATCCTACAATATCCATTTTCCCTTCCTGTGCTTTTTTTTTTTTTTTTTTTTTTGCTATACTAGGTCTTCATTGCTGACCTGGGTTTTCTCTAGTTGTAGCAAGTGGGGGGCTACACTCTAGTTTCAGTGTGCGGGCTTCTCATTGGGGGTCACTTCTCTTGCTGCTGAGAACGGGCTCTAAGGCATGCAAGCTTAGTTGTCCCACAGCATGTGGAATCTCCCCAGACCAGGGATAGAAGCCATGTTTCCTACATTGGCAGGTAGACTCTTAACCACTGGACCACCAGGGAAGTTCTGTCCTCCTATTTTTAATAATTGAATAAATTTCTCAAATTTTATCTGGGCTGTGCCACCCAATCATAGATAGTATTGTCCCAGCTTCCTTTGCAGCTAGATTTTACTGTGATATATGCAACTTCTGGATTGTCACCGTAAGACATGTTTCCAAAGAAGTTCTCCTGACCTTATTAGCACTTTGTATAGTGAGTAGATGAGGAGAGAGGCCCTCTCTCCACTCTCCCCCTTCACCTTGTACAACAGAGAGCTTGCCCTGGATTCCCCCTCCCTTCTACCCACCAGTATGAATACAGCATGCAGCAACCCAGCTTTGACTATGCAGTTGAGGACAAGATGCCAGGGGATGCTGGAGCAGCAGTATGGAAAGAACGTGGGTACCCGAATGACCTTATGGAGCAGAATTCCTTCACCAGCCTGGATTGCTCACCTCTGGACTAATAACTCAGAAAGTAATAAATATCCATATTTTTAAAGCCATTGGATATTTGGGTCTCTTTGTTGCAGCAGCTCAGCGAATCCAATACAGTCTTACTTAGTCTCTTTCTTGGTCTGGGATAGATCCTGTCTTCAGGGGGTAGTACACACACACACACACACACACACACTCACACACACACCCACAATCATACACACACCCCCATATATACATACACACTGTATTGATCTATCATTTATCTCTATAGTGAGATATATAGTGATAAACATAATGATATATATATATATATCACAGTTATACAATACATATTATATATCAAAATATAATAGTTTAATACCTGGTGGCTCAGACGGTAAATTGTCTGCCTGCAATGCGGGAGACCCGGGTTTGATCCCTGGGTCAGGAAGATCCTCTGGAGAAGGAAATGGCAACCCACTCCAGTATTCTTGCCTGGAAAATCTCATGGATGGAGCCTGGTAGGCTACAGTCCATGGGGTCGCAAAGAGTCGGACACGACTGAGCGACTTCACTTCACTTCACTTCACTTCACAATATTTGTCATAATCATATCAAGTATTTTATATTATCAAGCATATGATATAAGACATATAGCACACATATATAGTATTCACCTCCATTTGCTAGCTTTGAGATTTGTAAATATTTGTTACCTGTCTAGGTTCCAGGACTCAGCTTCCACTCACCTCTTTTGTGCTGTTGGTTGTCTTTGAGGGGGTGATTTCTGAAAAAGACATAAAGAGAAGTTATTGTTGGAACCAAGAATGAAAGTGTAGAGAAGTCGGCAGGTAAGGTGGGTAACTTTGCATCTAGAAGGTCTGAAATCATACACTTCATGTTCTCTGATGAGTTCATTTGCTCTTTAGGGGGATCAGAGTCCAAATTCCTTGTTGTCATGGAGAGCAGTGTTTATCGACTTAGGGTGGTTTTGCCTCCTGGGGACACTGGCAATGGCTGGAGACATTTCTGGAGGTCACTCATGGCCTTGAGTGGGGATGCTACTGGGATCTAGTGGGTGGATGCTGCTCAATGCCTTTAATGCAGAGGACAGCTTCTGACCACAAATAATTTTGGGACCCCAAGTGTCAATATTGCTGTGATAGAGATACCATGGCATAGAAGAAGCAGAAAATTGTAAGCTCCAAGCTCTTTCATTCAGATCTGGCTCTGGCTGGGCATTATAACTGAAATGGCTGAGCAAACAGAAGACTAGATACTTTAGGTTTTAAAATTCAGTCTGGCTGGGAATTATAACTGAGACAGGAATGTCAGTTTATAACCATCAGCTGTTTTTTAAAATAAGTATTTATTTATGTATTTGGCTGCACTAGATCTTAGTTGTGGCATGCAGGATCTTCGAAATTCCTTGCAGCATGTGGAATCTTTTTAGTTGCAGCATGAGAACTTGTGGTTGTTGCACGTGGGATCTTAGTTCCCCAACCAGGGATTGAACCCATGTCCCCTGCATTGGCAGGAAGATTCTTAACCACTGGACTACCACGGAAGTCCACCTGGAAAGTATTCTTAACCATTCTGCTCTATTGTCTCTTGAAGATGTGGCTGCATCTGGCAGAAAAATGCACCATGCACAAAAATCACAGCTACCACTTGCTGAATGCCTCCTCATATGCATCATTTCATTTAATCCTTGAAATAATTCCATGAGTCAGGTTCTGTTATTTAAGCAGGTGAGGAAATAGGCACAGGTTGTTAAGGAAATGTCTGTAGTCATGAGGGGGTAAGCAGTAGAGCCCAGATTTAAATCCATACTTGTCTAAGTGCAAGGCTCATTGTGGTGGCTGTTTTTTAGTTGCTAAGTTGTGTCCGACTCTTTGTGGTTCCATGGACTATAGTCCGCCAGGTTCCTCAGTCCATGGAATTCTCCAGGCAAGAATATGGAGTGCGTTGCCATTTCCTTCTCCAGGGGATCTTCCCGACCCAGGGATCAAATCTGCATTTCTTTCATTGCAGGTGGATTTTTAATGCTGAGGCAAGGGGGAAGCAAAGCTTGTACCACTTCACATGTGCAGAGACTGCACACACAAGAATCGGAAGGAGGTGTAAGCAAGTTCAGTCATTCACAGGCACCCTTGATGAAGACGGCCTGTGGCCCCTTCGCTACCTAAGAACCCTGATGTGGAATAGCCAAGCCTCTGTAATTCAGTGCTGGTCTCTGGAAAAGTCATCTCTGTACCTGTGGGGGCCTTTGTACCACCGTTCCTTTCCAGTTTGATCTTGGAATCATGTTTTAATCTTTTTAAAGGGAGTTTGGGTCTTAGGTCCCTGAATAGTCCTGCTCCCCTTTTTAAAGAATTAATTAATTTATTTATTAGTGTTTGTCTGCGCCGGGTCTTTGTTGTTGCACGGGGGCTTTCTCTAGTCACGGCAGAGCGCAGTCTTCTCGTGGTGCTTCTCTTGTTGCGGAGCACAGGCTCTAGGGCGAGTGGGCTTCGGCAGTTGTAGCTTGCTTCCCTTTGGCATAATTGTTCCTTTTTGTTCTGAGACTCAGTTTTGTGGAAGGATCGTGGGGTCCCGGACCCTCCCATTGGAAGGAATCTCAGAACTGACCTGGTATGAATCCTATTGGTATAAAGATGACCTGATAATTCTGATATGAGATTTCCTGATATCAAAGCTGAAGGCTTGTGCTTCTCATGACCCCGAGCTCCTTAGGGGATCTTGCGGGGTGAGTGGGATACAATGACCCTTGTTAGTCTTCCACTAAGCTCCTTCTACTGTGGAGTCTGCAACCTCATGGCTTTAATGCTGGATGGGCAGGAGCACAAGTTACTTAAATCTTGGGTGCTTCGGTTTCTTTATCTGTAATAACAGTGCTTACCTCATGCAATTATTGTAAATGGAATAAAGAATGTAAAGTACTTAGTGCAGTACCTGGTACATATGTGTTTGTGCTCAGTTGTGTCTGACCCTTTGTGATCCCACGGACTGTAGCCCGTCAGGCTCTTCCGTTCTGGCACATCGTACAGTTGAAATAAATATTGTCTATCAGTATTATTTGGAGAAGGCAATGGCACCCCACTCCAGTACTCGTGCTTGGAGAATCCCACGGACGGAGGAGCCTGGTAGGCTGCAGTCCATGGGGTCGCTAAGAGTTGGACACGACTGAGCAACTTCACTTTCACCTTTCACTTTCATGCCTCAGAGCAGAAAATGGCAACCCACTCCACTGTTCTTGTCTGGAGAATCTCAGGGACGGGGGAGCCTGGTAGGCTGCCCTCTATGGGGTCGCACAGAGTCGGACATGATGAAGTGACTTAGCAGCAGCATCAGTATTATTGCTTGGTGGATCAGTGGTAAAGAATTTGCCTGCAATGCAGGAGGCACAAGAGAGGCGGGTTCAATCCCTGGGTCAGAAAGATCCCCTGGAGTAGGAAATGGCAACTCACTCCAGTATTATTGGCTAGAAAATTCCAGGTACAGAGGAGCATGGTGGGCTATAGTCTATGGGGTTGCAAAGAGTCAGACACGCCTAAGCACCCATGTACGAGTGTATATATATATATACATGTCAATCAGCATTATTGTTTCTCCATGAATCAGTTTCCTAGCATTCAGATTTAGAGACTCTCTCTCTTACGACTTCAACTGTAGCCAGTACCTCATGGATACTCTGCCAAGTCCTGTATTTCTTATGTATAGACTTTCTCTACCTATATGATTTCTATGACAGTTACCATGCTTATCCAAGATCACAGATCCAAGGGTGGGCATATGATTCAAACTGTGTCAATTTTTACATTTCCAAAGAATATGCAATTATATTTAAGAGAGAGAATCAGTTACCATTTTTTTGAGGGTTGGATCAGTAGCAATGGTAAGGTTTGGATCTGTTGGTGGCCATATTTCCTATTCTGTGGACTAGGAAGCAGAGAAACCAGTTTGCAAGGGGAAGAGAAGAAGCGGATTCAGAGTATGAGAGATGGGGGTGCCGTGACAGTGTTGGGTCCCCAACTTCAGTTCATTCCAGTACCCAGCTGTATTCTTACCCAAGACATATCCATGCATCTCATCACATGTGTGTGTGCGTGCTCAGTGGTCTGTCACGTCCAACTTTTTGTGACACCCATGGACTGTAGTCTGTCAGGCTCCTCTGTCCATGGAATTCTCCAGGCAAGAATACTGGAGTGGGTTGCCATTTCCTCCTCCAGACGATCTTCCCGACCCAAGGACTGAACCCGTGTCTCCTGCACTGGCAGATGGATTCTTTACCACTGAGCCATTAGGAAAGCCCCTGAATCTTATCATAAACTCATATTTTCCCTTAAGTTAACCTGAGTGGGTTTCTCTATTTTGCAATTCAAAGAATCCTTTCTCAACCATCATCCTGTGACCTGTGACATCACCTCCAAAGTTCACTTGCATTCTTAACCCCATCATTTATCTAAATTTCCTACTTTTCTTTTTACCTCCTCTTTACATCATCCATTTCCTTCCAGAGAATAGATATTCACTGGCCCCACCACAAATATATATTTTCGGACTTCCCAGGTGGTACACTGGTAAAAAAAAAAAATCCGGCTGCCAATGCAGGAAATGCAAAAGACTCGGGTTCGATCTCTGGGTTGGGAAGATCCCCTGGAGGAGGAAGTGGCAACTGTCTCTAGTATTCTTGCCTGGAAAATTCGATGGACAGAGGAGCCTGGTGGGCTATAATCCATGGGGTCACAAAAAATTAGAAATGACTGAGCACACACATGCTCGTGTTAGACTCACTTAAAAATTAGGAGGGGAGATAAGAAAACAAAAATTTTTCTTACTCTGACAAGTGTTCTCATTGGAATTGTTGAATTGTGCTTTCCCAGAGAGGAGTTTATATCCATCAATACAGTGACAGTAGAAACTTCCAATGATGTTCTGACACTCAGCATTCACTCCACAATATACACTAATGGGTGGTTTACATTCATCAACATCTGGAACACATAGGAGAAAGCTGGTAATTTGTTTGATAAAGATTTATTGAGCATCTAATATGTGTCAGAAGCTGTATCCTTTCCACCAGTCTATCCTGGCTTTTCAAAACAACTTGGTTAAGGTAATGCTTGTCTTTGTTCTTTCCTTTCTTTGCTGACTTTGGTTGGGTTCTCCAGGAAGTGGACTTTGAGACAAGGATTCTAGTGCAAGTATTTTATTTAGGAAATGATCCTAGAAATCACTGGAAGGGAAATGGTGAAATGAAACAGAGAGGGGAAGGCAGAAAATAAAGGGGGTATTATCTAGCAAATTTCTACTGTGGACAACTGAGGCTCAATTCCTCTGGGAACCTCTGGGAGGCAATGTAGAGCAGGCACTTCAAGTGACACCGAGAGGTGAGGGAGTTAAGTTCAGTTCAGTTCAGTCGCTCAGTTGTGTCCGACTCTTTGTGACCCCATGAATCGCAGCACACCAGGCCTCCTTCTCCATCACCAACTCCCAGAGTTCACTCAGACTCACGTCCATCGAGTCAGTGATGCCATTCAGCCATCTCATCCTCTGTCGTCCCCTTCTCCTCCTGCCCCCAATCCCTCCCAGCATCAGAGTCTTTTCCAATGAGTCAACTCTTCACATGAGGTGGCCAAAGTACTGGAGTTTCAACTTTATCATCATTCCTTCCAAAGAAATCCCAGGGCTGCTCTCCTTCAGAATGAAAGAGAGGTGAGGGAACCGGGGTATTTATCCACTTAATTTTATCATGTGTTGGTGGAGGAATGTTTACAGGTGGTATAAACTCCCCATTACTTCTATTTGTCCTGAGTGTGGACTGAGTGGTCTCCAGGAGCCAGAGAAAGCCTCAGACTTCGTGTACAAAGGAATGGAAAATGCCAAGGACATTAAATGGGATACTGACTGTGTTTGCACCACCCAGCAGCCTGCCCTGGCCAGTTCATATGCTGAAGCCCTAACTCCAACTGTGGCTGTATTTGGACATGGGGCCTCTTGGGAGGACATGGAAACACAGAGGAATGGATAAAAAATGTGGTACATACATATAATGGAATATTAGTCATAAAAAAGAACAAAATAATGCCACTTGCAGAAACATGGATGGACCTAGAGATTGTCATACTGAGTTGAAGTAAATCAGACACAGAAAGACAAGTACCATATGATATTGTTTATATGTGGAATCTAAAAAATGGTATTTAAAATCTAAAAAAAATGTATTCTTATCTACAAAACAGAAGTAGAGTCATGAATGTAGAAAACAAGCTTATGGTTACCAGAGGATAGGGAGGGGAGGGGTAAATTGGGAGACTGGGATTGATATGTACGCATTCAGTTCAGTTCAGTTCAGTTCAGTCACTCAGTCGTGTCTGACTCTTTGCGACCCCATGAATCGCAGCACGCCAGGCCTCCCTGTACATCACCAACTCCCGGAGTTCACTCAGACTCACGTCCATCGAGTCAGTGATGCCATCCAGCCATCTCATCCTCTGTCGTCCCCTTCTCCTCCTGCCCGCAATCCCTCCCAGCATTAGAGTCTTTTCCAATGAGTCAACTCTTCGCCTGAGGTGGCCAAAATATTGGAGTTTCAGCTTTAGCATCAGTCCTTCCCAAGAAATCCCAGGACTGATCTCCTTCAGAATGGACTGGTTGGATCTCCTTGCAGTCCAAGGGACTCTCAAGAGTCTTCTTCAACACCACAGTTCAAAAGCATCAATTCTTTGGTGCTCAGCTTTCTTCACAGTCCAACTCTCACATCCATACATAACCACTGGAAAAACCATAGCCTTGACCAGATGGACCTTTGTTGGCAAAGTAATGTCTCTGCTTTTCAATATGCTATCTAGGTTGGTCATAATTTTTCTTCCAAGGAGTAAGCGTCTTTTAATACACAGCAGGTTTTTATTAGTTATCTAATTACTAGATATAAAGTAGATAACTAATAAATACCTGCTGTGTAGCACAGGGACCTCTACTCAGTACTCTGTAATGACCTATATGGGAAAAGAATATAGAAAAGAGTGGCTATATGTATATGCGAGACTGATTCACTTTGCTGTACAACAGAAAGTAACACAACATTGTATCTTTTTGTGATACAACATTGTAAGTCAATAAAAATAAAAATTTTAAAATTAAGAATACATAATTAAAACATGTATGAAAAGTCTTAACTGTTTGGAAATTAGGAAGCACCTCCCATATAATTCTTGGAGTGACAAAACATCAAAAGGAAATTACAAACTGTTCACAGATTAATAAAAATAATATTTCTTCCTGTAGAATATATCTGAACCTGTACCACAGGAAAAGTTATGGTCTTAAATGTCTTTATTTTGAAGAAAGATGAAAAATAAAGTGCCTAGGTATTTATTTTAAGAGCTTGGAAAAAAGAAATTAGGGAGATACTAGAGCTGAAATCAATAAAATAGAAAACAAGGGCTTTCCTGATGGCTCAGTGGTAAAAAAGCTGGGTGCAGGTTTGATCTCTGGTTGGGGAACTAATATCCCACATGCTGTGCTGGGCAGCCAAGAAAATATTTTAAAAATTGCACAAAAAATTGAACTGTGCTTTGTAATTCATGAAGTATGGTCACATTAAGTACCTTATTCAATTCCCCTTCCACCCTCATGAGGTCAGCATTATTATCCACACAATATGGAGGAAAAAAGTGAGACCTAGTTAAACTGTGGAAGGGGGCTTCTCTGGTGGCTCAGCAGTAAAGAATCCGCCTGCAATGCAGGAGCTACAGGAGACGCAGGTTTGATCCCTGGGTCAAGAGTATTCCCTGGAGGAAGAAATGGCAACTCACTCCAGTATTCTTGCTGGAAAATCCCGTGGACAAAGGAGCCTGGCAGGCTATAGTCCTTGAGGTCACAAAGAGTCAGACACATGCAAGTTCTGGAAAAGCCCACTTTTGACACCATGAAAGCATTTTTCTTGGTGAAGGTTGAGTTGGCAGAGTTTTCAGCATTGCGTATTATAGTTACTTTCTCACAGCCTTTATGCTTCCACATCCACCTCTGGATGATTTGAAAATTACCCTTGGGGTTCCCTGGTAGTCCAGTGACTAAGACTCTGAGCTCCCAGTGCAGGAGGTCTGGGTTTGACCCCTGGTCAGGGAACTAAGAGTTTGCATTCTGCAACTAAAAAGTTCTGCCTGTTGCAATTAAGGCCCAGCACAGCCAAAAAACAAACAAACAAAAAACAACAAAGAAAAGAAAATTACTCCTTTACCTTCACATCTCTCAAAGCGGTAGCTGAAGTATTTCTCCTTGGATTCAGAACGGTATCCATGGTTGCAGGTACAGTGAGTAGCATTGACACAGAAAGCATTCTGGGGGCAATGGGTACAGGTCCCTGCAAGGAAAAGAGAGTTAGGTCAGATGTCATTTGAGTCAAATCTGATGCTGGGAAAGATTGAAGGCAGGAGGAGAAGGAGACAACAGAGGATGAGATGGTTGGATGGCATCACCAACTTGATGGACATGAGTTTGAGCAAGCTCTGGAAGTTGGTGATGGACAGGGAGGCCTGGAGTGCTACAATCCATGGGGTCGCAAAAGAGTTAGACATGACTGAGCAACTGAACTATGTTTTGAGTCAAAACCCCTCCTGTTATTATTTGGTTTTTTATTTGAGCCAGGGCCTCTCAAGGGCGAGGAAGCTGCACCCTTTTCCTTTTGTGAAATGCTAGTACATTAAAGAATGAAAGACACCAAACGCAAACTATGCACATGTGATTCTTGTGCATGATAAAGGACTGGGGTTGGCATTAAACCAGTTAATTTTTGACACAAACGTTTCAGTGCAATATGACTATGCTATTCTCAAGATCATTGCAGAATATAGAAAAGGGAGATGAGCTGGTTAAGAGCTTGGACAATGGATTTGATTCTGGCTCCACCTCTTCCTACCTGTGTGTCTTTGCACAAGTGTCCTAACCTCTCTGTGCCTCAATTTCCTCATCTGTAAAATGGGTTATTATGGGGATTAATCCATATAAAATGTTTTGGGCAGTGCCTGGCACATGACCGGTGTCAGCTGTGATTACAAACATTTGAATTTGTAGGGTACCACAGAAGGTATATTCTGATAAGTTATATTTGTAACGCTATGTATAACTTCATTTAGATGGAGATGGCTAAGGATCTTATTTGTGGCCCATTGAAAATGAGTGGAGGGGGCTTTCCTAGTGGCTCAGTGGTAAAGAATCCACCTGTCAATGCAGGAGATACGGGTTCAATCCCTGGTCTGGGAAGATCCCATATGCTGAGGAGCGACTAAGTCCTGTGACACAACTACTGAGCCTGGGCCCTAGAGCCTGTGAGCCACAACCACTGAAGGACTTAGAGCCCGTGCTCTGCAACAAGAGAAGCCACTGCAACGAGAAGCCCACGTACCTACAACTTGACAGTAATCCCCACTGGCCGTAACTAGAGAAAAGCGTGTGCAGCAACAAAGACCCAGCACAGCCAAAAATGAATACAATAATTATTTTTAAAAAAGAAAAAGATCTTAAAAAAAGAAAATGAATGGGAATAATGGAGCTGAGGAAGCTGTAGGTCTAGTGGAGAAATCTTGGAGCTTGCCAGGGTTCATGGGGAGTGGAGGCTGGGAATATGACAGAGGACAACATGCAGAGTCTTTGCTCAGAATGCATCCTCTGTCTTTTGGCTAGAAATGCAGAATCTCAGGACCCACCCTAGACTTGGTGACTCAGAATCTAGGGAGTCGGCCTAGGGATTAAAGTTAACCCGAAACGACCTTGCTCATTTTTTGTTGACTTGCTTATGAATGGGATGAAATGATTATCATCATGCTCTGTCTCTCCCCACCAGAATGTTCACTTCATGAGACTTGTGTGTTTGATTCACTGTTCTACTTCTACCTTGGGCACATAGTAGTAAAATAAAAAAGGTAACTGAGGACTTCCCTGGTGGTTTAGTGGTTAAGAATCCACTTGTCAACGCAGGGGACCCGGGTTTGATCCCTGGTCTGGGAAGCTTCCACATGCTACAGAGCAACGAAGCCCACGTACTACAACTACTCTAGAGCTCAGGAGCCACATCTGCTGAAGCTCGTGCTCTGCGACAAGAGAAGCCACTACAATGAGAAGCCCACGCATCACAACTAGAGAGCAGCTCCTGCTCACCACGACTTGAGAAAGCTCTTGGGCAGCAATGAAGACCCAGTGCAGCCAAAAAAAGATACCTAAGTTTGATGAAATGTTGAATTAAAAAGAGTTACAGGAGTGAGCCTCCCAGTTCTGTTCCCAGAAGCAGCCCCCTTTCTCTATCCTGATGGAAGATGTGAGTGGCCTCGGGTGCATCATTGGTATGCACACTCAGTGGTCTCTGGCTATGGAAAAGTAAGACTTCGAGCACTCACCTTTGGTTTTCTGAGCCACGACTCCTGAAAGGCTTAGCAGAAAGCAGAGTCCTGGAACAGTGAAACAGAAGGGAGACACGTGAAATGGTTGAGGAAAGATTCCAGGATATTCCCCAAGGGCTGGGTATCAGTTATCGATTGCTGAATAATGATAATTATTTCTTTAAAAAACAACATTCTCATCATCCAAAAACTATGAACATTAAATAATGGAGAGGATGTGGAGAAAGGGAACACTTTTGCACTGTTGGTGGTAATGTAAATGGATATAGTCAGTATGGAGAACAGTAGGGAGATTCCTTAGAAAACTAGGAATAAATTTACTGTATGACCCAGAAACCCCACCCTGAGCAAAACCATAATTCAAAAAGTCACATGTACATCAATGTTCATTGCAGTAGTGTTTACAAAAGCCAGGGCATGGAATTAACCTAGAAGTCCATCAACAAATGAATGGATAAAGAAGTTGTGGTACATATATACAATGGAATATTACTCATCCATAAAAAGGAATGAAATTGGGTCTTTTGTAGTGATGTGGATGAACCTAGAGTCTGTTATACAGAGTGAAGTAAGACAAAAAGAGAAAAATATTGTATATTAACACATATATATGGAATCTTAAAAAATGGTACTGATGAACCTGTTTGCAGGGCAGGAATAGAGGTGCTGACTGACAGAATGGACTTGTGGACACAGCAGGGGAAAGAAAAGGGAGGATAAACTGAGAAAGTAGCATTGATATATATACACTACCATGTGTAAAATAGATAGCGTGTGGGAAGATGCTGTGTACACAGAGAGCTCAGCTGGTGCTCCGTGATGACCTAGGAGGGTCAAATGCAAGGACTGAGAGGGAGGCTCAAGAGGGAAGGGATATATGTATACATATAGCTGATTGAGGTCTTCTCGAATGGCTTAGTGGTAAAGAATCTGCCTGCAATGCAGGGGCCATGCGTTCCATCTTTGGGTCAGGAAGATCCCCTGGAGGAGGGCATTGAAATTCCCTCTATTATTCTTGCCTGGAGAATCTCATGGACATAGGAACCTGGAGGGCTATAGTCCAAGGGTTGCAAAGAGTCGGACGTAACTGAAGCAACTTAGCATGCTTGCATAGTTGAGTCACATTATTGTATGGCAGAAACTAACACAATAGGACAGTAAAGCAACTGTCCTCCAATTAAAAAAAATATCCTATGATAAACCATAATGGCAAAGAATATTAAGCAAAGAATGTATATAAAAGGCAACATTTATTCTATTATCTCTCATGATTTCTGTGATTTGGGAATCTGGGAAAGACTCAGCTGAGCGTTTGTAGCTTGAGGTTTTTTAGGCAGTTGCTGCTAGACTGTGAATGGGTTGAAGCAGCTGGGAACTGGCAGAGGATTGCTGTCCCTTCTTGTAATCTCAGGGCCTGGGATAGTTGGGCTTCCTCCCATTGTGGCAGCGTTGGTTGGGCAGCTCCCATGGTGCTTCAGCGCTCTAAGCATGAGAGCTCATATCCTCTCAAGATTCAGTCCAGAAAGTCATGCAGCTCCATTCCACCATATTCTCTTGGTTACAAGCAAGCCATATGCCCACCCAGATTCCTGTGGACCAGAATCAGAGTCTTCCTTTTGATGGAGGATTGGCAAGATTCCAGAACTGTATCTTGAAAGGGAAGTGTTGTTTCTGCCTGTTTGGAAAACAAAGGCTGCTTCTATGTGAAGTCTGCTTCTACTGTGGCTGCTAAAGTGCAGTTTTTTCTTCCCCAAACCTTCCCAGCATCTGGTGGTGTCATCAGTCATGTTCCTGCTTCTGCAAAGACCTGAAGGAACTGGATGGCTAGGCGGGTTTTTTCTTCCTTTCTTAATAAATCTTACACCATTCTCATCGTTAGTTCTCCCCTTACCTCCTTTTCATTCTCTTATCATATACTAATGTCTAGAATAATTTTCCATTTGCAAGTACAATATATTTAACAACTGGTATGACTGGAAAAGGTAAGTTTTCATTTCAATACCAAACAAAGGCAATGCCAAAGAATGTTCAAACTACCATTCAATTGCTCTCATTTCATATGCTAGCAAAGCAGTACTCAAAATCCTTCAAGCTGGGCTTCAGTAGTATGTGAACCAAGAACTTCAAGATGTACAAGCTGGATATAGAAAAGGTAGAGATACCAGAGATCAAATTGTCAACATTTGTTAGATCATAGAAAAAGCAAGGGAATTCTAGAAAAGCATCTACTTCTGGTTCATTGACTATGCAAAAACCCTGGACTGTGTGGATCACAAAGAACTGTGGAAAATTCTTAAAGGGATGGGAATACCAGACCACCTTACCTGTCTCCTAAGAAACCTGTGTGCAGGTCAAGAAACAGCAGTTAGAAATGGACATGGAAAAAAAAAAACTTACTGTTTTTTTTTTTTAACTGGGAATACATCAAGGCTTTATATTGTCACCTGCTTATTTAACTTACATGCAGAGTACATCATGCAAAATGCCAGGCTGGATGAATCACAAGTTGGAATAAAGATTGCCAGGAGAAATATCAACCTCAGATATGCAGATGATACCACTCTAATGGCAGAAATTAAAGAAGAACTAAAAACCCCTTTGATAAAGGTAAAAGAGGAGAGTGAAAAAACAGGCTTAAAACTCAACATTCAAAAAACTAAGATCATGGGATCCAGTCCCATCACTTCATGGCAAATAGAAGGGGGAAAAGTAGAAACAGTGACAGATTTTATTTTCTTAGTCTCCAAAATCACTGTGGACAGTGACTGTAGCCATGAAATTAAAAAATGCTTGCTCCTTGGAAGAAAAGCTGTGGCAAACCTAGACAGAATATTAAAAAGCAGAGACATCACTTTGCTGACAAAGGTCCGTATAGTCAAAGCTATGATTTTCCCCATAGTCATGTATGGATGTGAGAATTGGATCATAAAGAAGGCTGAGCACCGAAGAATTGATGCTTTTGAATTGTGGTGTTGGAGAAAACTCTTGAGAGTCCCTTGAATTTCAAGGAGATCAAACCAGTCAATCCTAAAAGAAATCAACCCTGAATTGGAAGGACTGATGCTGAAGCTGAAGCTCCCATAGTCTGGCTATCTGGTGGGAAGAGGTGACTCATTGGAAAGGACCCTCATGTTGAAAAAGATTGAGGGCAGGAGGAGAAGGGGATGACAGAGGATGAGATGGCTGGATGGTATTACCTACACAATGGACATGAGTTTGAGCAAACTCTGGGAGATAGTGATGGACAGGGAAGCCTGATGTGCTGCAGTCCATGGGATTGCAAAGACTTAGTGACTAAACAAAAATAACAACGGTTCAGAAACCAACCAAGTAGAATGGACATTGGAGACTCTCTCTGAGACAGCAGGTGTCAATCTTTCAGCTGCTGAACTATGAGGCATTTGATGGGTTCCCAGGGCATGTTCGGAGAGGACAATGGCACCCCACTCCAGTACTCTTGCCTGGAAAATCCCATGGATGGAGGAGCCTGGTAGGCTGCAGTCCATGGGGTCGCTGGGAGTCGGGCACGACTGAGCGACTTCACTTTCACTTTCATGCACTGGAGAAGGAAATGGCAACCCACTCCAGTGTTCTTGCCTGGAGAATCCCAGGGACTGGGGAGCCTGGCGGGCTACCGTCTATGGGGTCGCACAGAGTCGAACACGACTGAAGCGACTTAGCAGCAGCAGCAGCAGGGTATGTTCTGGGCTGATAAGAGTGTCCTGGGAGTTGGTCTGGGGACATGATTATTTATAAATGATGTGGAGACATTTCAATATGAACAACCAGTGTGGCTCTTCTAGTGTGCACTTGCTAAAATTCAAGTCCCAGGACTTCCCTGGTGGTCTAAAAGTTAAGACTTCACTTTCCGATGCAGGAGGTGTAGGTTTGATCCTTGGTTGTGGAGCTAGGATCCCATACGCCTCATGACCAAGAAAACAAAAAAATAAAGCAGCAGCAATATTGCAACAAATTCAATAAAGACTTTAAAAATGGTTCACTTAAAAATTTTTAAATAATAATAATAAAACAATTCAGGTCCAGTGACTAGTAACTTTATTGGCAACTTTAGTTATCCCCTAAGAAAGTGGGTCCTGCAGATTAATGGATAAAAGATGGTAAACACACACACAAACACGCATATATATACACATACATGATATGCACACACACTGGAATGTTATTCAACCTTAAAAATAAGGCAGTCCTGCCATTTGCCACAACATAGATGAACCTAGAAGATATCATGCTAAGTGAAATTAAGCATAATACATACTGTGTGATTTCACTTATATGAAGTATCTGAAGTAGTCAAATTCACAGAAGCAGATGATATAAAGGTGGTTATCAGGGAATTGTTTTTCTATAGGTACACTGCTTTTGCTATACAAGATGAACACGTTCTAGAGATATGCTGTAAAACATAACATTCCCAGTTTTGTACATTTTAAAATTCAGTGTGGTACACAGAATAACATATTTAAAATATGCTAAAAGGATAGATCTCATGTTAATCATTCTTAAAAAAAAGAAAGAAGAAAAGAAAAACATTTCCACCAAAGAACATAATGAACGTTTTAGGACTTCCTTGGTGGTTCAGTGGTTAAGAATCTGCCTGCCAATGCTGGGGACACAGGTTCGATCCCTGGTCTGGGAAGATCCCACATGCCGCAGAGCAACGAAGCCCATGCACCACAACTAGGAACTCATGCTCTGGAGCCCGTGAGCCGCAGCTACTGAAGCTCGCGTGCCTAGAGCCTGTGCTCTGCCACAAGAGAAGCCACCAGCAGTGAGAAGCCTGTGCGCTGTAACTAGAGAGTAGCTCCCATTCACAACAACAACACTAACGTCACATCTGCCCCGGTGGTGACTATAGCTTGCAGAGGCAGCTAGTCAAACATGTGGCTGGACAGTATTTCCTGGTTCCTCAAACGCAGGCAGTCTGGGCACCATCAAGTTTCCTCAAGACTAGTCTTCAAGGGTCTCCTTTCAGCCCCCGCCCACAGTCCTATGCTCAATAATATGCACATGAGACTTAGAGTTCTCAAAGAGCTGTTAGCATGTCAGAATCCCAGAATTCTAGGAGACTTTAGAAATCTTCAGCTGACTCTTTCTGTTCATGAAGAAACAGGTCCCCTAGGGGTCAAGTACTTCTGACACCAGTTGTGCAAATTTGAGCAAGTTGTTTAACTTCTCTAAGATTCCATATATGGAACAGGGTGACAGTGTTGCCTGTCTCTTGGGCTTGGGGTGAGGACATAAATGAGGGAATGTGTAAAGCTCAATGTTTGGCTGAAATCACTCCATAAAGGCTAGCTGCCTCCATTGCCATTTTATTTGCAATAGATTTCTATTTCTGACCTTTTTATTTTATATAGGAGCAGAGTTGATTAACAACATTGTGACAGTTTCAGGTGGACAGCAAAGGGACTCAGCCAAACATATACATGTGTCCATTCTCCCCCAAACTCCGCTCCCATCCAGGCTGCCACATAACACTGAGCAGAGTTTCCTGTGCTGTACAGTAGGACCCTGTTATAACAGTGTGTACATGTCCATTCCAAACTCCCTAACTACCCAATTCCCCCCATCCTTCCCCCTGGTAACTGTAAATGCAGAATTCTATTTTAATTCTTCACTTGCTGCTCATTCTATTACCCTGCCTGTTTCATCAAAGGATGAGGGCAGAGAGTTCATGGATAACTGACATTCACAAATGATCCATCTCAGGAGTTTCCAGAACTCTGCCTGCAGTTGCTGCAAAGCAGGAAACACCTTGTTTGAACTTCTCTCATTAAAATAACTTTTAAACTTTTCTAGGCATAATTGATGGGCTTCCCAGGTGGTGCTAGTGGTAAAGGATCCTTCTGAAATACAAGAGCCTTAGGAGACTCGAGTTTGATATGTGGATTGGGATGAGCGCCTGGAGGAGGAAATGGCAACCCACTCTAGTATTCTTGTCTGGAGAATGCCATGAACAGAGGAGGTTCGCTGGCTACAGTCCATGGGGCCGCCAAGAGTCGGACGTGACTGAAACAACTTAGGAAGCATGCATGCAGGCATAATTGATATATACAAAGCTGCACACTCTTTCACTTAAATTTGACTCCACAGATATATACCAGATACCTCTTACATGGAAGATGGTGCAGAAGGGGCTGCAAGGGTAAGGAGGCCTGACATTTCCCTTCAAGTGGCTTATATTAATATTATACTATTTTGATAGACTCTATGGTCTGTTACCTGCCTCCGCAACTAAATAACTGAGATTTTGAGCAACCTCCCCGTGGTGCCACTTTGTATGTATAATATGGAGGTCCTGTCTGATAATGAATATAGAACAATGGTAGCCTGATACCAGCCTAAAGTAGGTGCTCAAATATATGTTAGTTTGGGCTGATATTGCAGCTATTGATATTTTTATTTGAAGTTGGAGAACCATCTGCAGAGGTGAAGTCAAGGAGTATTGAGATACCTCTAGAGAGAAGGAGTAGAAAACGAGAGAGAGAAAAAAAACAACCAAAGGCATAATAACAAAATCTGGAGTGAGGTGGCTTGGGTTCAAAACCTAGTTCTGTCATTTACAAGCTGTGTGACATTGGACAATTACCATAACCTCTCTGTGCTCCAGTTTTCTTATCCACACGATGGAAATAATATTAGTATTCACCTAATAAGCCCATTAGGGGGGTTAATGGGTACATAGTGAGTACTTGAAAATGTTGGTTATTATTGTTAATATTCAGGAAAAGGGAAAAGGAGGAGGGAAAAAGAATACCAGGAGAGGCAGAGGAAATGTCAGGGCAGTGCTGGGTCACAGAAATTATCACGGAGGTGGTGGTTGCTGTTGTTTAGTTGCTAAGTCACATCCAACTCTTTTGCAACCTCATGGACTATAGCCTGCCAGGCTCCTCTGTCCATGGGATTTCCCAGACAAGAATACTAGAGTGGGTTGTCATTTCCTGCTCCAGGGAATCTTCCTGGCCCAGGGATTGAACTTGGGTCTCCTGCATTGGCAGGAGGATTCTTTCCAATGAACCACCTGGAATGCCCTATCAAGGAGGCTATTGTTGTTCAGTTGCTCAGTTGTGTCCGACTCTTTGTGACCCCATGGACTGCAGCATGCCAGGCTTTCTTGTCCTTCACCATCCTCCAGAGTTCTCCAAAAGTAGGAAGTCAAGAGATACCTGGAGTAACAGGCAAGTTTGACCTTGGAGTACAAAATGAAGCAGGGCAAAGGCTAACAGAGTTTTGCCAAGAGAACACACTGGTCATAGGAAACACCATTTTCCAGCAATACAAGAGACAACTCTATACATGAACATCACCAGATGGTCAATACCGAAATCAAATTGATTATTTTCTTTGCAGCCAAAGGTGGAGAAGCTCTATACAGTCAGCAAAAACAAGACCAGGAGCTGACTGTGGCTCAGATCATGAACTTCTTGTTGCCAAATTCAGACTTAAATTGAAGAAAGTAAGGAAAACTACTAGGCCTTTCAGATATGACCTAAATCAAATCCCTTACAATTATACAGTGCAAGTGACAAATAGATTCACGGGATTAGATCTGATAGAGTGCCTGAAGAACTATGGATGGAGGTTCGTGACATTGTACAGGGGGTGGTGATCAAAACCATCTCCAAGAAAAAGATGCAAAAAGACAAAATGGCTGTCTGGAGAGGCATTACAAATAGCTGAGAAAAGAAGAGAAGCAAAAGGCAAAGGAGAAAAGGAAAGATATACCCATTTGAATGCAGAGTTCCAAAGAATAGCAGGGAGAGATAAGAAAGCCTTCCTCAGTGGTCATTGCAAAGAAATAGAGGAAAACAATAGAATGGGAAAGACTAGAGATCTCTTCAAGAAAATTAGAGATACCAAGGGAACATTTCATACAAAGATGGGCACAATAAAGGACAAAAATGGTATGGACTTAACAGAAGCAGAAGATATTAAGAAGAGGTGGCAAGAATACACAAAAGAACTACACACAAAAAGATTTTAAATGACCAGGATAACCACAATGGTGTGATCACTCACCTAGAGCCAGACATCCTAGAGTGTGAAGTCAAGTGGACCTTAGAACGCATCACTACGAACAAAGCTAGTGGAGGTGATGGAATTCCAGTTGAGCTATTTCAAATCCTGAAAGATGATGCTGTGAAAATGCTGCACTCAATATGCCAGCAAATTTGGAAAACTCAGCAGTGGCCACAGGACTGGAAGAGGTCAGTTTTCTTTCAATCCCAAAGAAAGGCAATGCCAAAGAATGTTCAAACTACTGCACAATTGCACTCATTTCACATGCTAGTAAGGTCACGTTGAATCCTTCAAACTAGATTTCAATAGTATGGGAACAGAGAACTTCCAGATGTACAAGCTGGATTTAGAAAAAGCAGAGGAACCAAGGATCAAATTGCCAGAATTCACTGGATCATAGAGAAAGCAAGAGAATTCCAGAAAAGCATCTACTTCTGCTTCATTGACTATACTAAAGCCTTTGACTGTGTGGATCACAAAAAACTGTGGAAAATTCTTAAAGAGATGGAAATACTAGACCACCTTACCTGCCTCCTGAGAAACCTCTATGCAGGTCAGGAAGCAACAGTTAGAACTGGACATGGAACAAGGGACTGGTTCCAAATTAGGAAAGCAGCATGTCAAGGCTGTATATTGTCACCTGTTTATTTAACTTATGAAGGAGGAGAGGATATCAGTTAGAAAGTAAGACGCATGAAGAGGAAGATGAGCAATTCACTGGACTGGACCATAAGGAAAATTTTAGGGATATTTGAGAGTATAGTTTGAATAGGGTGGTGAAGAAGAAAACCATAATCTAAGGGGGAAAGAAGAGTGTTCAAAGAGAACAGAAGATAAAGGAGAAGGAAAAGACAACTAATTATTCTACTAAAGAGCCCCTGATATGGGGCAGGTTAAGGTACGGTCATTGTCAAGGTTACATATACCTGGAAGAAGCGATGACCCTCGCATTCCTGTGTGCAGGTAACCCTCACCACGGCTCTCGAAGTTCCCTACTGGGCTCTCGAAGTTCCCTACTGGGCTCTCGATACTTTTCCTATTTCAAGGAAATTTCATGAGTCTTGACACATATCTCATGTCAGCTGACTTAGGAAACCACTATCAGAAAAGTGAACTTCTTCTGTCTTTCACCATCAGACTCATGGTTCTGCTTTTCATCTGTTTATTTTATATACCTTTTCTTCACCTTTATATACATTTTCATATGCTCTCTGTGTAGTAGTTTTTCCTAGCTATTGTTAATCATCTTTGGGATTACAGAATCAACTGACTCTAGGAAAGGAATGCCCTTTAGTTACAGAGCATCATCTGAGGAGCAGGAAGTGACTTTGATGTCAAAATAAACTTTAAATAACCCTGTGGTTTTGAGCTGGATAAACCAGAATTTAGAGTGTCTCTATTGTTATCTGAAGTTTCTGAGTCATTTTTTCCTAGCTTAATGCAGCTAAAGTGTATTTCTTTTTTTTTTTTTTAATTTAAGTTGGAGGAATTGCTTTACAGTGTTGTCTTGGTTTCTGCTGTATAACAATGTGAAATCAGCCATAAGTATACATATATCTCCTCCTTGTTAAACTTCCCTCCCATCCCCCGATCCCACCCTTCTGTTGCTGCTGCTGCTAAGTTGCTTCAGTTGTGTCCTACTCTGTGCGACCTCATAGACAGCAGCCCACCAGGCTCCCCCGTCCCTGGGATTCTCCAGGCAAGAACACTGGAGTGGGTTGCCATTTCCTTCTCCAATGCATGAAGGTGAAAAGTGAAAGTGAAGCTGCTCAGTTGTGTCCTACTCTTAGTCACCCCATGGATTGCAGCCTACCAGGCTCCTCCGTCCATGGGATTTTCCAGGCAAGAGTACTGGAGTGGTCCCACACCTCTAGGTCATCACAAAGCACCAGGTTGAGGTCCCTGTGTTACATAGTAACTCCCCACTGGCTATCTATTTTACATATGGTAGTGTGTATGTTTGCACGCTACTCTCTCAGTTTGTCCCACCTCTTCTTCCCCCGTTGTGTCCACAACTCTGTTCTCTCTCTGTATCTTTACTCCTGCCCTGCAAATAGGTTCATCAGTACCATTTTTCTAGATTTCATATATATTTATGTATGCACATTAATATACCATATTTGTTGTTCTATTTCTGACTTACTTCATTCTGTATAATAGGCTCTAGGTTCATCTACTTCAGTTTAACTGACTCAGATTTGTTCCTTTTATGGTCGAGTAATATTTCATTGTATATATGTATCACAAATTCTTTGTCCATTCATCTGTTGATGGACAACTAGGTTGCATTGTAAGTAGTGCTGCGATGAGCATTGGGGTACATGTGTCTTTTTGAATTATGGTTAACTCAGGGTATATACCCAATAGTGGGATTGCTGGGTCATATGGTATTTTTATTCCTAGATTTTTAAGGAATCTCCAAGAACATCACCATGTTCTTGATAGTGGTTGTATCAATATGCAATCCCACCAATAGTGCAAGAGGGTTTTCTTTTTTTTCTACACCCTCTCCAGCACTAATTGTTTGCAGATGTTTCCATTTATTTACTTTTTATTGAATTTGTTAATGACAGAATTTGCACTGCCAAACCATGCCTAAGAATTCAAAGAAATAGTACAATGGACAGCCTCATCCACCCATCATACAGCACCTTGAAACTTGATTCGTATGCATTTTGATAATTCTACACTCTTTAAAAAAGTTATAACAAGGGTTGGAATTTTTAAGTCTCCTGCAGGTCTTCAGATTTTTATGCCATTAAATAACATATTCATCTCAGTTCTTTAATGAAATAATCCCTGACAAAATTTTGCTGGAAAAGAAATGCACTTTTCAGGGGAAATATGTGGCTCAAGATCCAAGAGATTATTTGTTAAAAGAGTTCTGGTTTCCAAATTAAGTCTTTAGATTAACCAAGAATCCTTTGTTTCTCAATCATCTGACTTCTCCTTGGCTTGACACGCTCTACTACTCACCCAAGCACATCAGAACGTAGACATCTGCCCGCCACCTCAAATAACCCCAACATTGTTGCTCAGATACAGTTTGCAGGTCCCATCAGGTGATTCCGTAAGCCTCCCAGGAGTAGGATTCCTGCATTGACACTTTTATCAAGACTCAACTCCTAGAGGGAGATACTCCCACATCAGGATAGTTTTACTCACCCATCTGCTTCATGCTTGCTAGTAGCCAGTTGGCAACTCCTACGTTTAGCAAAGGGTTTCTTTAGAGAAACCCAGACTCTGCATCAAGTGGTCACATGCCAGTTTGAAATGTTTCTACTGAACTGAAGATATGAAACCAGGAAATTACCAGATAGAAAGACTTTTCAGTAATCCTGGGCAGTGTCCTGGTGTCCCTTTTCAGGACTAAAAATTACTGGATAGTTGAAGCTGTGATTATTAAAGACAGAAGTGCTACATCACCTGCCTTTCACCCCTGATTCTCCAAATGAACTATGTAAAGACACCCCAGAAAGTTGATAACAAAGCTAGTCTGGGACAACCACTGCATCTACAGAATACCTAATACCGTAAATGTTTGGGTATAAATGCATCCGGAATTCTTGTCAAAGATCATTCAAGATCTGTGAAACTTAAGTGTGTTTTAAGTTGAGGTTCTGCTCTCACTGTTTTGAATTTGAACAAAGGTCAGTGTGTTCCTTTGGCCTGAGCAGAAGCTATACAAACTCTTTGCACCAGTTTCCTATGCAGTTTAGACCTGATTAGGGGAGATTTAGCAGCACCTGAACTAGAGCCCCCTTCATTTACTGCCCTTTATGTTAAAGCCATTTGGTTCCTCTCTGCTGCTGCTGCTGCTGCTGCTGCTGCTATATCGCTTCAGTCGTGTCCGACTCTGTGCAACCCCATAGACAGCAGCCCACCAGGCTCTGCCGTCCCTGGGGTTCTCCAGGCGAGAACACTGGAGTGGGCTGCCACTTCCTCTCTAGGGATCTGCAAATTCATGAGACATTTCATAATTCCAATGCATACTTCAGGTTATTTAGCTAAGCGATATGCTCTGTCAAAGAACTATTCCAAGTGACAGCCAAAACAAACAAACAAACAAAAAAACACACACAAAAACAAAACACTTTAATATGGAACACAGAAGAAGCACTACCCAAATAAAATATTACTAAAAGAAATAAGATTATTCCCTCCTATGCCTTTCGCCACTTGATGACCCCAGTTTGGTTGAATTCAATTTGTGGTTACCTCAGGATACAACTCAAAGTTTAAATTATAAGTCGGAACCCTCCACAGATTATCCAAGCACATCAGTTCTTTTGAGAGTGGAATGTTCCAGGAAGCCTAATCCAGCCACAACCTACTACAGAGAATTTCTTATGGATGGGGCACAGGACAGGTTAATTACGGTCACTTAAATCTTCATCTTTTATAGCAGATCAGAACCCAAATGGCATACTTTCTGCAAGATTTCTGATAGGAATTCAATAGAGCTCATTTCTAGTTTCACATTGACACTTAATATCTGCAATCTTTTTATCCAGAAGTTGTGATCCACATGAAACCCACGAGTGCAGCAAATCTGAGGTAGTCAGCCCTTACGAAGTCTCGGTATTTTCTGCTTTCTACATGCCTGGCAGTGGACTGCAGGGATGGGAACGCTGTATCCCTGTAGATTTCTGGTGGGCCTTGTGGTGCTTTCCTTGCTGTGGTCAACCTGGCCCCAGGAGGCCTAGACACACCACTAGTCATTGTCCACTCCGTTTGCAGATGGTGGCTGTTCTGACTGCTGTGTCACGTTACTTCATTGTAGTTTTAATTTGCATTTCTCTAACAATCACTGATGTTTAGCATCTCTTCTTATATTTACTAGCCATCTGTATGTTTTCTTTGGAGAAATGTCTGTTTAGGTGTTCTGCCCATTTTTTGATTGGGTCTTTGTTTTTCTGATACTGAGCTGCATGAACTGCTTGTATATTTTGGAGATGAATCCTTTGTCAGTTACTTAGTTTGCAGTTGTTTTCTTCCATTCTGAGGGTTGTCTTTTCCTCTTGTTTTAGTTTCCTTTTGCACCGTGAAAGCTTTTAAGCTTAATTAGGTCTCATTTGTCTATTTTTGTTTTTACTTCCATTAAAACAAATGACCCAGGAAGTAGATCAAAGAGGATCTTACTGTGATTTAGGTCCAAAATGTT
Source organism: Bos taurus (assembly GCF_002263795.3). Taxonomy (NCBI): domain Eukaryota; kingdom Metazoa; phylum Chordata; class Mammalia; order Artiodactyla; family Bovidae; genus Bos; species Bos taurus. The sequence continues at coordinate 11,114,656 of NC_037334.1, read as the reverse complement.
CTACCTTTGTTTTCCTCTAAGAATTTTTATAGTTTCTGGTCTTATATTTAGGTCTTTAATCCATTTGAACTTATCTATAAACATGATGTTAGAAAGTGTTCTAAATTCATTTTTTTACATGTAGCTGTCCAGATTTCCCAGCACCACTTACTGAAGAGGCTGTCTTTTCTCCATTGTATATTCTTTTCTCCTTTGTCAAAGATAAGGTGCCCAAAGGTGTGTGGGTTTATCTTTGTGCTTTCTGTCTTGTTCCACTGATCTATATTTCTATTTTTGTGCCAGTATTGTACTTGATTACTGTAGCTTTGCAGTATAGTCTTAAGTCAGGAAGGTTGATTCTTCCAGCTACATTCTTCTTTCTCAAGATTACTTTAGCTATTTGGCATCTTTTGGGTTTCAATACAAATTGTAAAATTCTTTGTTCTAGTTTTGTGAAAAATGTCTTTGGTAATTTTATAGAAACTGATTGAATCTGTAGATTGGGTAGTATAGTCATTTTCATAATACTGATTTGGAAGAGTCATTTTTAAATTTTTTAATTATTAAAAAAAACTTTATATTGGAGTATAGCTGATTAACAGTGTTGTGATACTTTCATGTGGACAGCAAATGGACTCAGCAATACATGTACATGTATCCATTTCCTCTCAGCCTCCCCTTCCATCCAGGCTGCGACATAACACACAACAGAGTAGAACAGTATTTTTAAATGATGAAAGAAGAGACTGTCAACTCAGAATTTTATATCTGGTGAAAATATCATTGAGGAATGAAGGTTAAACAAAGATGTATCCTTATAAAGAAAAACTAAAATTAGTTGATCACAGAGATCCATAAAAAAAAATTAAAGAAGGAAGTTTCTTAGACAGACGTGAAATTGTGCCAGAGGGAAATCTGGTGGAAGAGTCTTTTTTTTTTTTTTCTTTACAAATCTGAGGATTCCCCTTCTCCCTCAGATGACAGCACTCATCAGATCTGGCTGGAGTCTCAAAGTATAGTAGAAGGTGATGAATTATTTAGTCTTTTGGGGCTGTCTAGACCAATGTAGGATTTGGGAATCATTCCCTCTCTCAGCAAATGTTTATTAAGATGAATATTTTTATTATTTTTTATTTGTTTGTCTGCGCCGGGTCTTAGATCTTTAGTTGGGGCCTGGAGAATCTAGTTCCCTGATTAGGCATTGAACCCTGGCTCCCTGCAGGGAGAGAGTGGAGTCTTAGCCACTGGACCACCAAGGAAATGCCTAAGATGAATATTATTGAATGTCAGGATCTGTGCTACTTTCTAGGGATATAGCAGTGAACAAAATTAGCACAATAATTTCTATATAGAACTATAGAGAAAGGATACATTTGAGGAAAAGCAGGTTTGGGGGGAGAGGTAGAATTGAGCTTTGGATAAGTTGATTTTGAGGTGTTGTGATTTCAATATACATTGTATATGTAGTCTAGATCACAAAATGGAGAGTTTTCCCCTTCCACTCCTGGCCAATAGATAGTAATTATAACCATGAAAGTGAAAGTGTTAGTCGCTCAGTTGTGTCGGACTCTTTGCCACCTTATGGACTGTAGCCCTCCAGGCTCCTCTGTCCATGGATTCTCCAGGCAAGAATATTGAAGTGGTTTGCCCGGCTCTCCTCCAGGGGATCTTCCCAACCCAGGGATTGAACCCAGGTCTCCCACATTGCAGGCAGATTCTTTATTGACTGAGCCACCAGGGAAGCCCAATTATAGCCATGATAATAGATTAAATCATTGAGAGAGTGACTGTAGACTGAGAATAGAGTCCTGAGCATTTTAAAAATCAAGGAGTGAAGGGACTTCTCAGGTGGTTCAGTGGTTAAGAATCTGCCTGCCAAAGCAGGGGACCCAGGTTCAATCTTTGGCCGGGGAGGATCCCACATGCTGTAGAGCAACTAAGGCAATGTGTTTTAAGTACTGAAGCCCTTGTGCTCTGGAGGCTGTGCTCCATAACAAGAAAAGCCACCGCAGTGAGAACCCTGGGTGCTGAAATGAAGAATAGCCACTGCTCTCTGCAACTAGAGAAAGTCTGCAAGCAGTGATGAAGATCCAGCTCAGCCACAGCCCCCTCCCCAAAAATCAGGGAGTGGAGGAGCTGTTAATAGAGAAAACAGGGCAAGAATGGCCAGATAGATGGGGAGAGATGAGTAGAGTACAGTTTCATGGAGGACCAAAGAAAGAGACCAAAGTGAATTGACTGAAAGCATTCACAGCACAGAGCAGTAAGGAGGCTGTTCTATTCTTGGGAAGAGCAGCTCCGGTGGTGAGGATGATAGTGGTGACGAGGATACTGGTGGAGAAAGATAGTACAGGTGGTGGCGGAGGTGATGGTGGCAGCGGGGACAGTTGTATTGGTGGTGCTGGTGGTGATAATGTTACTGAAAGGAGTGTGTGGGTCCGGCTGCTCGCTGCTCAAAAGCCAATAAACAGGCCAGGTTGGTGGAAAGGGAAGTTTGCTTTATTTCAGATGCTGGCCACTTGGGCCGGGGGGAGGATGGCCGACATCTCTCCAAAGGCCTGTCCCACCCATGCTGAGAAGCAGGGAGTGAGAGCATTATAGTGTCCAGGGGTGGTGGTGGGTGGTGGCGGGGCCTTCATGCAGAAACAGCATAGTAACCTCTAACAGTTATCTTTAAATTGGTCATCAATTGGTCTGACCAGCATCATCTTGGTTGTTTTAGATATAGTTATCTTCAGTTCCAGGGTACTTTGCAGTCAGTTCTCAGAATTGTGGCAGCTGAAGTTCTGGGTACAGTCTGGTCATCATGTAGTTAACTTCTCCACCTCGTGTTTCAGTATCTATAAGACACTGATATCGCTCACAGGATATTGCTCAGAATATTATCTACAGCCCTTGAGAAAGAACAAAAGGTCATTGACTGTACTTAATGACTACATTATTATTATTTAGCCTCCTTTGACTGTTTTCCTTTGTTTCCACATTTCTCACTTCTCTAATTAAACATATTCTTTGACTAAAGTTTATCACAGACAAAAGGCAGGGAGAGGACATGTTGGGGGGAGGGTAAGGACCATGGGGTCCTGCTTCATTTCAATAAAGGTGGTGGTTGTGATGGTGATGGTACTGATAACAGTGGAGGTTGGTGGCAGACATCATGGTGATGGAGATGATGATGGAGGCCAGAATGGAGTAGATTGAGGAAAAAATGGAAGGTGAAGAAGTGGAGACACCAAGTACAGTCAACATTAACTCTAGAGAGAGTTGGAGACTAGTGTGTGAATGAGAGAAGATGAAGAGGGACTTCCTTGGGTGGTTGGAGCTTGGTGGAATTAGCCAGCTCTTGGGGTTGACTTCCCTGGTGGCTCGGATAATAAAGAATCTGCCTGCAATGCAGGAGACCTGGGTTCGATCCCTGGGTCAGGAAGATCCCCTGGAGAAGGGAAGGGCTACTGACTCCAGTATTCTTGCCTGAAGAATCCCATGGATGGAGGAGCCTGGCTGGTGGCAGTCCCTGGAGTGATAAAGAGTTGGACATGACTGAGTGACTAACACTTTCACTTTTTCACTTGGGGTCGACAAGGCCGTGAATCTTGCACAGTAAGACTGTTGGGTTCTCAATGTCTCACTGGCCCAGCAGCCATGAGGTGGGCCTTCTTGATCTTTCTCCTAGTGGCCCTCTGGAGGTGGAGAGAGAGTTGGAGGCAAGAGTTGATCAAGAAGGACAGACAGCGCCACCTAATGGTCAGACCAATGTTGTTGCAGAGTGGTAGTTCTAGAGTCAGACTGTCTAGTTTCAAATCTTGGCTTGGCCAGTTACTAGCTATGTGACTTCGGGAAAATTACTCCATTTTTCTGTCCCTCAGACATCTCTGATCTGGAATAACTTTAACAGTCTTCAGAATGGTTGTTCTTTCATCCCATTCTTTGTCCTGCAGCTGAGAGAGCTTTCAGAAACATGAATCTGAGCCCATCACAACCCTGCCTCACAGCCCCACAGATACTTTGAAGGCTAAATGTGCATCATAGGCATGTAAGTCCCACTTATTCTGGCCCAAGTTCACCTCTCCAGCCTCATTTCCCAGTCTTCTCCCTCAGGCTGCCCACCTTTCCTGAGCAACTTTGCTTAGGCACCCTCTGCACACACGTTCGTGGTCCAGCCTCCGTGTGGTCACCCCCATCTGGAATTTCCCTTTTTCCTCCACTGCTCTGCCCATGGCCACAACTTCCATGTGTGCATTTTTTTTTATATATCCTTCCTTGACTCCCAAAGTAGATCCCCCAGAGCTCTACTCTGCCCTCTTCCCTACTCTAAGGTAGAGTTAACATTTCCCCTCTCTATGCATTCTATAGGTAAGCAAACCCAAAGCATTATCAACTTTAAGGGGCACCATTATTTTGTCGTTCGGTCACTAAGTCATGTCAGACTCTTTGTGACCCCATGGACTGTAGCCCACCACGCTCCTCTGTTCATAGAATTCTCCAGGCAAGAATACTGGAGTGGGTTGCCATTCCCTTCTCCAGGGGATCTTCCTGACTCAGGGATCGAACCCAGGTTTCTAGCATTGCAGGTGTATTCTTTACCATCTGAACCACCAGGGAAGCCACCATTATTTTACATACCACCAAACGTAATATTTAAACTATGACATGATGCCTTTCTCATTCTTTATAGTTTTCATTTTATTCTTACTGAACAAGCTATTATAGATTTATTCAGAAATAAGGTTTTATAATATATCACTTTTGCATATATGAAAAGGAACCCAAGTCTCCCGCTTTACAGGTGGATTCTTTACCAGCTGAGCCACAAGGGAAGCCCAACAATACTGGAGTGAGTAGCCTATCCCTTCTCTAGCAGATCTTCCTGACCCAGGAATTGAACTGGGGTCTCCTGCATTGCAAGTGGATTCTTTACCGACTGAGCTATCAGGAAAGCCTAATATACAGAGCAATCTGCTTATTTACTTTATTTATTTATGAATGAATAAGTAAATATTTATTTATTTGGCTGTGCCAGGTCTTAAGTTGTGGCATGTGGGATATTCAGTTGCAGCATGCAAACTCTTAATTGCTGCAAGTGGGATATAGTTCCCTGACCAGGAATCAAGCCTGGGCTCCCTTCATTGGGAATGAAGAATCTTAGCCACTGGACCACCAGGGAAGTTTCTTACTTGATTTATTTTGTTTATTGTCTCTCTCCACTACTGGAATGCCAATTCCACAGTGCAAGGGTTTTTGTTTAGCTTATGCATTGCTATAATCTTTGCACCTCCCATGGGGTCTAGCACACAGTAGGTGTTCAATAAATATTTATTTAAATGAATGCATGAACATAAAGATTTGCAGAAAGTAGTTATCAGCTGCTTCAGAGAAGTCTAGCTCCTGAGAGGTCTCCTGGTGGTAGGGGCCAGTAACTCCCAACAATGTGGATCTCTGGGCATCTACATATCGTATAGTCTAGGCTCAACCTCCAGCCTCACCCTAGAGGACACTCTCCATTCTCAGGTCCAAGGGATAAAACTGAACAGACAAAGTCCCCCATTCTCATGGAGTCTTTTTGTATATGATATTCCCACTATCTGAAATTCCGTTTCTCTCTCTTCCAACTCCCCTTCCAACTCTCAGACCCAGGAAAGATATTTCCTCTCAGGAAGCCTTCGTAATAGCTCCCAAAGTAGCCTCTGCTAATTGGTAGAAATCCTTTCATAAGGTGGTCATCTTAGGCCAGTTGCCTTTCAGCAGATCTTGATACAGGAATTAAGAGGCCCATGCTTTGTTGGGGGAGGGAGGTTAAGAGCTCAGATGTACATAATTTGTCAGAGGTGCTAGGGTTGTGATCACATGACTTGTTGGGGTAGTAAGGGTTAGGACGACATAATTTGTTGGATGGTTAAGTGTTGGCATACAAATGATCTTTTTTTGTTGTTTTTGAGTAAGGATTAGAATGCATATGCTGTGTTGAGGGGAGTAATGGTTAGCATGCAAATAATTTGTTGAGGGTATTTTGGGATATATATGGTTTGTTCGGGGGAAGAGGGGTTGGGATGTACATTTTTTTTTTAGGGACGCTAGAGGTCACCGCAGCTAATTCTGTGGGGGAGCTCTGGAGTATGTACTGAATACCATGGAGATGATCTGTCTTGAGGTGGGGCCTTTTTATCCCCCTGTGTCAGTCATTGACCGTGGACTGCCCCTGGGGTGGGGTGGGGACATAACCTGACAGGGAAAGTGATGGATGGGATCTGGGCAGAGCATCAAGGGTGTCCACTACTCTGATCAAACCTTTGTCTGGTTATGTTTGCCCACTGCCTCAAAAGTTGCTACACAGAATATGAATGTCATTTCCCCTTTCATTACATTTAAATTAAAAAATTTTTTTGAAAAAATTGGTCTGTGTATTCATTTATTTATTTTTAGCTGTGCTCAGTCTCCATTGCTGTGCACAGGCTTTCTCTAATTGTGGTGTGCAGGCTTCTCACTGCAGTGACTTCTCTTGTGCAGAGCACAGGCTCAGTAGTTGTGGGTGCTCCGGCTTAGTTGCTCCACAGCATGTGGTATCTTCCAAGAAGAGGGATCAAATTTGTGTCTCCTGCGTTGACAGGTGGATTCTTTATCACCGAGCCACCAGGGAAGCCACAGGGTGATTTTGACTCTGGCTGAACCTACATCTTTGCTCCATTCCTTCATCCTGTTTTCCTTCTCTCCGTCTCCTGGTAGCATTCCCAACAAATCCCAACCACTCAGCCCCCCACTACAGGAACCTGACCTAATACAATCTCTCCCTTATTTGGTTATGTCATCAAAGCAGGAAAAGAGAATTCAAAGTTTCCAGCTCTTTCTGGTTTTATTCTGAAACAAGATTTAGAAATACTGTACAGTGAGATCGCCTCCCTGGTGGAAGCCCAGTGGAGGCGGTGAGGACCAGCCTGCAGCCAGGAAGGACACATGGATGTGGATCAAAGATCCTGCATGCCACTGCAGGAGACATAAGAGACCTGGGTTCGATCCCTGGTTCTGAAGATCTCCTGGAGAAGGGCATGGCAACCCACTCTAGCATTCATGCCTGGAGAATCTCCTGGACAAAGGAAACTGGCAGGCTATGATCCATAGGGTTGCAAACAGTCAGAAACGACTGAAGTGACTTGGCACGCATGCACAAGGTCATTGAACGCGGTTTGGGGCTGCTACTGAGGGCGGCCTGGGGGCTCCGGGGAGGGGCACCCACCTTGCAGGCTCTGGGGACCCGTGGGATTCCATGCTCCACCGATGGCCTTTGCCTCCCACCCTCCTCATCCCTCTCCTGACCACAGCTTTCAGGTGCCAGGAGCAGGCCCAGGCTACTGACTGGAGGGCTACCTTGCAGACTAACTAGAAGGGAATTCACAAGACAGACAAACGTCTGAACGCCATCTTGAACTTCCTGGGAGGTGAGCACCAGCTTTCCAAGTATAAATGAGGGGATGGATCTAAGCCTTTCCCGTGTTATGATGATAAATCCTCCCCGCGAAATGGGTTTGGCTCTTCACTGTTTGGTGTCCATCTGAATATTAGCTTTCCTTCCCGGACAAAGTGCTGCAGCCAATGTGGCAGGTGCTATGGGATTTGTGGCAAAATTAAAAAGGACTGTGATGAGGAGTACCAGTATTTTTCCTTCAAGATCTGTTGAGATGTGCAGACAACACTGGGACCAACTCAGCATGTGAATGAAACCACAGTTGACCTCTTCACTGTCAGTGTTATACATTTAGGCTGCAAAGCATACCTGGATAGCCAAGGAGCCTCCATGTAGCTCTCCATACAAAAGAAAAAAAGATCTTTAAAGAAGATGCTAGGGACTTCCCTGGTGGTTCAGTGGCTAAGACTCCTGGTGCTGGGGGCCTGGCTTTGATCCCTGGTAGGGGAACTCAATCCCACATGCTGCAACTAAGAGTTCACATGTGGGGGAAAAAAAAACCCAAAAAACCCAAAACCCTATGTGCTGCAATTAAGACCAAGGTGGTCAAATAAATAAATAAATACATAAAAATTAAAGATGATGCTGACAGGTGGTGACAGCAGAACATACATGAAAACAGATGAACATAATCTTTGACAAAGAACTAATGTTTTTACAGCATAAACCTACCTTATTTTTTGTGAAAGGGTTATTTTAAGACTTTATTTTGACATTAAAACTTCAAACTCAAGAAAAAAAAAGGTTATCTTTCTGAATATTGCTGTCGTAATGTGTCTAATTGTCTTGACAAGCTTCAGAAAAGGTGCATGTTAAGGGAGGAATTTTTTTTTTTTTTTAAGACTGTAACTCAATTTTCACAACTGTTGTTACAAAAAAAATAAGGTCAAATGTGAAATTCATTATAAGGTATCTTCAACATTATCTTATTTTGGAAGTATGGGGGAACCTTCACTTAGAAGTATGTGACTTCACTTAGAAGTCCCAACAGGGGACTTCCCTGGTGGACCAGTGGAGACTCCATGCTTCCAATGCAGGGGGTGCAAGTTTGATCCTTGGTTGGGGAACTGAGATCCCACATGCCATGTAGCAAGGCCAAAAAAAAAAAAAAAGAAAAAGAAAAAAAGATCAAATAAAATAGAATTTAGTGAAAGTCACTCAGTTGTGTCCCACTCTTTGTGACCCCATGGACTATCAGTTCAGTTCAGTTCAGTCGCTCAGTAGTGTCTGACTCTTTGTGACCCCATGAATCGCAGCACACCAGGCCTCCCTGTCCATCACCAACTCCCGGAGTTCACCCAAACTCATGTCCATTGAGTCGGTGATGCCATCCAGCCATCTCGTCCTCTGTTGTCCCCTTCTCCTCCTGCCCCCAATCCCTCCCAGCATCAGAGTCTTTCCCAATGAGTCAACTCTTCGCATGAGGTGACCAAAGTACTGGAGTTTCAGCTTTAGCATCATTCCTTCCAAAGAAATCCCAGGACTGATCTCCTTTAGAATGGACTGGTTGGAACACCACAGTTCAAAAGCATCAATTCTTCAGCTCTCAGCTTTCTTCACAGTCCAACTCTCACATTCATACATGACCACAGGAAAAACCATAGCCTTGACTAGACGGACCTTTGTTGGCAAAGTAATGTCTCTGCTTTTGAAAATGCTATCTAGGTTGGTCATAACTTTCCATGGACTATACAATCCATGGAATTCTCCAGGCCAGAATACTGGAGAGGGTAGCCTTTCCCTTCTCCAGGAAATCTTCCCAACCCTGGGATTGAACCCAGGTCTCCCACATTGCAGGCGGATTCTTTACCAGCTGAGCCACAAGGGAAGCCCAAGAACACTGGAGTGGGTAGCCTATCGCTTCTCCAGGGGATCTTCCTGACCCAGGAATCGAACTGGAGTCTCCTGCATTGCAGGTGGATTCCTTACCAAATGAGCTATCAGGGAACTCCAAAAATAGAATTTGACTGCCTTCCAAAAAAGGAAGTCAGTTTATTTACTGTAAAAATTTTAATATACATTTATGCCTGGAAAAAAGAAATACTGTACTTGGATTACGGCAGGGTGCAAATAATATCCCTTGTTATCTGTGTATGTGTTCAGTCGCTAAGTCATATCAGACTCTTTGCCACCACCATGGAGTCTGCCAGGCTCCTCTGTCTGTGGGATTTTCCAGGCAAGAATACTGGAGTGGGTTGCCATTTCCTCCTCTAAGGGATCTTCCCAACCCAGGGGTTGAACCCATGTCTCTTGCATTGGCAGACAGATTATTTACCACTGAGCCACCTGGGAAAACCCTCCCTTGTTATTAATATTATTTTATTGATAAGAATGATGGTTGAATCCTATTGGGACATTAATACTTAAGATTCTTTAGTCTGAGCCACTAGAGAAGCCCACTTAGTCTTTACACCCTGCTGCCATCTTCTGGGGAAACTAAGGAATAAGAAATTCAAAGCAGCTGGGTTTATGAAGCAGGATTGAGGTATGAAAGATCTAAATCTTGGGGTATAAGGAACTGAAGAAAATCCTACAGATATATTAACTGGTTCCTTTGGGTTTCCCTGGTAGCTCAGATGGCAAAGAATGCTCCTGCAATGCGGGAGACCTGGGTTCAATCCTTGGATTGGGAAGATCCCTTGGCGAAGGAAATGGCTACCAACTCCAGTATTTTGGCCTGGAGAATCCCAAGGACAGAGGAGCCTGGTGGGCTACAGTCCTTGGGGCTGTAAAGAGTCAGATACGACTGAGCGACTTTCACATCATTTAAAATCTGCTAATATATTCTTATTGCCCTTGAAAATCCAGGTCTAAGGATACTCATTAATAAGCTAATTTTTTTAACAAGTGCATTAAAATGGGATTTAGGAACCTGGTCATCACATTAATTTATCCCTCCACCTATCCACTCATCATCCATCCATCCATCCATCTATCCATGCATCATCCACTCATCCATAACCCACCCACCTATCTGTCCATGCATCATTTACCCACCCGCCCATTCATTCACCCATCTTCTTCTTATCCATCCAACAAATGGTTAAGAAAAACCTTCTCTGTGCTCAGTGATTTTATGTCAAGGTGGTTGATTTTATTCACTCTCAATTTTTTCACATTTCAAGTGAGGTTAATCTTGCCAAATCATTTATTCCTTAGGGGAAAGAAATATGTTTATGGCACTAACAAAATTTGATTTTGTTAAAAAATATTTTTTTCATGCAAATAATTCTAGGCAATAAAATCAGATGGTGCAGATTAAATTTGGGAATAGATAAACACCAGGGGATTAAAATAAAGATGTTGTTGTGTAGTTAACTCATAACACTGACATATTTTGAGTAGCTATTGTAAACTATATACCACTTAAACGTTAATGACTTCACCACATTGCACTGTATGGAATTATTTATTCAATGTGCAATAACATGAACAAAGATTACAAACATGATGTTGAGCCAAGAAATCAAAGAAAAAAGAATTCATACAGTGTGAGTTTATTTATATAAAATATTAAAATAGACAAAGCCAACCTATAGTAGTAGAAATCAGGATAGTGATTTTCCTTTGAGGAAGCAGACAGTAAATGAAACAGACATGAGGGAACTTTCTGAGTGTGTTCACTTTGTGAAAATTCTTTGAGCTATGTCGATTTCTGTATATTCCTGTATGTTTCTGTATGTACACTGCAAAGCAATTTTCTATATGTATGTTACAGATCAATAAAAAGGTTAAAAAAACTAAAAGAATTGAAGTTAAGAAAAACAATAAATGATTTTTGCTAGTAAGCCAAAATTGCTTTGGAAGAAATGATACAATTCAAAACAGGTATTAAGTGATTATAATACATAGTTTGGGTTTTTTTTCACAAGTTTTTTTTTTCAGTTAGTCTGTTTTTCTTTTGTAATGTGGAGGAAAAAAAAAGGCAAATATATGTTTCATTTAGATACCAAATTCTAGTGATGAGACTCAATAAAACTTGCTCAACTAAAAAACAAATATGTGTTTGTGCTTCTGTATCAAAGGAATATTTGCTTCATTGGTTGATAACCTTGGAGGAAATAATGAGACGTGTACACATAATATTAACTGTGCTGCTACTGCTGCTAAGTCGCTTCAGTCCTGTCTGACTCTGTGCGACCCCATAGAGGGCAGCCCATCAGGCTCCACCGTCCCTGGTATTCTCCGGGCAAGAACACTGGAGCGGGTTGCCATTTCCTTTTCCAATGCATGAAAGTGAAAAGTGAAAGTGAAGTCGCTCAGTCGTGTCCGACTCTTAGCGACCCCATGGACTGCAGCCTACCAGGCTCTTCGGTCCATGGGATTTTCCAGGCAAGAGTACTGGAGAGGGGTGCCACTGCCTTCTCCTATATTAACTGTGAGTTACACACAATAGTTGACTTCAAAATGCTTGTTCTGTATATTTTATTTTGAACATGGTGTTAAGTTTCTTATGATTTGTCATACTGGTTAATGTGAAAGCGTGTCATTATAAAGTTCCCTTTTCCTTTGAGACATATTAAGAAATGTTTTTGATTTTACAGGCTAATGTTGCAACTGACTAGTTTGTAAAATATATCATTCCTGTGTATAAGGCATCAAAACATAAAAAAACCCAACCCCAAACAATTGGCTACTATCCAGCGAAAAAGGTCGGCTCTCCCTTCTTACATCCTCTCCTGGTCTAAAAAACTCTATTCTCTTCTAAAAAAGCCAAAAAGAAAACAACAACCGCCCCCCGTCGAACCCCTAAACCCAACCAAAAACAAAGGAGAAAGGCAGGGCGGGGCAGGCGAGGGGTGGGGGGCGGAAGGAAAGAGGAGAGGAAAGTCAAACACTGAGCATCCCAAAGTGCCAGCGAAGCGCCGCCCCACCCACCAAGTCTAGGTCCCGCCCCAATCCCCACTCCACAGGCTTAAGTTCATCCGAGAACAGACATTGGAAGGACTGTTGTTGAAGCGTCAATACTTGGGCCACCGGATGCGAAGAGCCGACTCAGTGGAAAAAGACCCCGATGCTGGAAAAGACTGAGGGCAAAAGAAGAAGGAAGGCCGGCAGAGGATGAAATGGTTAGATAGCATCACCGACTCAATGGAAGTGGATTTGTGCAAACTCTGGAAAATAGCGAAGGACAGGAAACCTGGCGCGCTGCAGTCCATGGGGTCACAGAGTCGGATACGACTTAGCAACTGAACAAACAATAACTAGCCCGGACCATGTGGCATACGCCCCGCCCCTAACTCCACCCTCTAGGTCCGGTCAGACCCCACCCCAGACCTTAACCTTACCCCCAACCGGGGGAAAGAACCTAGAATTTCTCCTCCAAAGTCATATAAAGAGGAGTTAGCCTTTTCGTCACAGTCCGCAGCTCCTTCGGCCCTGAAAGCCAGTGTCTCGGCCACTTCCGCTGCTGGGGTCCCTGACACCGGAAGCGGAAGTGCGCCGCGGCCGCGGACGGAGGTGGCTGTGCTGGACCGCGCGGCGCCTTGCGGTGGGAGTGTCTCCGGCCAGTCTGCAGGTGCGGCCCATCCCCTCGGGAATGCTCGGCGGGAGCGGGGAGGGGTCTGAGGGCCTAGAATGGATTAGCTGGCCAAGGGACTTCCTCCCCGCTGTCCGCCTGGGTCTGGGGCGGCTACCGCACAGCTTGGCTGTGCAGCTGAGCTCCCCCTCTCCAGTCTGTCGCGCTCAGGTACTCCTTGTTTGGGGAGACAGGACTGTCATCCACTTATTGAGCGGGAAATCACGAAGTATAGTCCAGGTCCCGCAGCGAAGGAGTGGTGCACCAGCTGGCTCCAGCATTCACTTGTCCTTCCGGATTTGTAGGCCTACTGTATCTCTTTTATGCAGGATAATTTTTTTATTAATAAATCACGTTTTGTTGCATATTGCGTTTCAGATTATCCAGCTCTGCTCAAGGAAATTTAGGGCTGAGTCTACGTGTGCAGATTCGTTTGAGTGACTTGGCATGTGGATTTGAAAAATGGAATGTACTTTCTATCGAGGGATGAATTAGATGATTTTTTTTTTTTTTTGCAACTGACAATTTGCAGTTCCTTAGCTTAGGACCTGTTAGTTTTCCTTTCCCTTTGGTTTTCTTTCTCCTTCTTCCTTCTTTCCTTTCTTTCCTTAAAAAGCGCTTTAAATTTGTGACTTACTTTGTATCAATTTTACTTACTGCAAGGGAAGCCAGTCTTAATAAAAGCTATTTTTCACTTATGTCACAAGTCTTACTAACGTCAATGAAAAGTAAGGTTATTTAGTTCTTTTCAAGTTGGCTCCAGCCTGTAAATCACCAGAAGGCTTCAAAACTTGCGACTCCAGGAAAAAGAACATAAGTTTGTTAGTACTGGGAACTGAAGTTGAGTTGGCAGTAAATTGAATGTCTTTTTAAAATAATAGGGTTAAGACTCACTTCTTTTTTTTTTTTTTATTAATTTATTTTAACTGGAGGCTAATTACAATATTGTGGTGGTTTTTGCCATACATTGACATGAATCAGCCACAGGTGTACATGTTTTCCCTGTCCCACCCCCCACCCCCCCACCTCCCTCTCCATCCCATCCCTCTGGGTTGTCCCAGTGCACCAGTTTTAAGCGCCCTGTTTCATGCATTGAACTTGAACTGGTCATCTGTTTCACATATGGTAATATACATGTTTCAATGCCATTCTCTCAAATCATCCCACCCTCGTCTTCTCCCACAGAGTCCTAAAGTCTGTTTTTTTATATCCGTGTCTCTTTTGCTGTCTTGCACATGGGATCATCGCTATCATCTTTCTAAATTCCATATATATGTGTTAATATACTGTATTGGTGTATTTCTTTCTGATTTACTTCACTCTGTATAATAGGCTGTAGTTTCATCCACTTCATTAGAACTGACTCAAATGTGCTCTTTTTAATGGCTAATCCATTGTGCATATGTACCACAGCTTTCTTATCCATTTATCTGCCGATGGACATCTAGGTTGCTTCCATGTCCTGGCTATTGTAAACAGTGCTGGGATGAACATTGGGGTACATGTGTCTGTTTCATTCTGGTTTCCTTGGTGTGTATGCCCAGCAGTGGGATTGCTGGGTTGTATGGCAGTTCTGTTTTCAGTTTTTTAGAGAATCCATGCTGTTCTCCATACTGGCTGTACTAGTTTGCATTCCCACCAACAGTGTAAGAGGGTTCCCTTTTCTTCACACCCTCTCCAGCATTTGTTTGTAGACTTTTGTTTGTAGATGGCAGCCGTTCTGACCTGCGTGAGATGGTACCTCATTGTGGTTTTGATTTGCATTTAAGACTCACTTCTAATAAGAAATGAGGAAGAAACTAATACTGGAGGAAAGTTAAATGTCAGATTTTGATTTAATGAATGAGGTATTTCTTTTCAGAGAATTCATGTCCCACTGTGTCTTTTTAGAAAGAATCAATGTTTCTTAAAGATACCTGAAATCTGGTGTTGTGGTTTTATATCAGACATTTAAAATTATTTTTATTTTTGACTTTTGTGGTGGTGGTGGTGTTATGTGTGTGTGTGTGTGTGTGTGTGTGTGTATGTATTTATGTAGGCATGTGCCTTTTTAATCTAGCTGTGCTGATTTATTCTTGAGTTGATTTTTTGGGCACATTTTCATTGGAGGGGGGCCGATGTTTAATGAACTGGACCTGAACAGGGGAAACAATGTGACTAAAATAGATGTAGCGCTTGCCTCTGTGGAGGTTTTAGTCTAGCTGGGAAGACAGATTTTAAATTAACAATAAGGGTGATATGTGTGGCAACTTAAAAATATTGCACAATGTGAAAAATTGCACAACTTGAGAGTTGTGCATTGTTTTATTTGGGGCAAAATGAGGACCGCAGCCCAGGAGACAGCACCTCAGATAGTTCTGAGAAACTGTTCCCAAGAGGTAGGGGAGGAAGGTCAATATATAAGATTTTGGTGAAGGGGGAGTTCAATGCAACCAGGTACTTACTTTACAGAAAGTTGTCTGCTAGTCATGAGAAGCTGATGTCACCATGAAGGGAGTTAGTGCTTTTCTAGATATGAGGAGATGAAAAGATTGGGTTCATAAAACCAGTTCCTAAAAATATCTATCTGAAGACCTGTTCCACCAGTTTCCCTGAGGCATATTTCCTCATTCGTATTCTCCACCCTGAACTCTCTTCAGGGCCCGTCAAAGGTCAGTGGCAGCCCCAGCAGCATCACAGGATACAGTCCCAGGAGAGGCAGATGGCTGATGCCCTTGACAAGTGCCAGTTGTAGTTGACACACCTGTAAGATGTCACACAAAATTCCATTTGAACTTTTTGGCCAAACCAATAGAAAACACAGAGGGGGAGAACGTAAGAAAGTCAGGAAAAGTATCTTAAAAGGGACAAACGTTTGAACCTGAAAGATGCGTTGTATATAGCTAGACAAAGAGTCAGGCTATGGAATCGGAGTAGGGAGGAGATTTGAAAGAACCATAGAAGCATAATCTCTTAGGCAGTACAAAGCCTGGTGTGTTCCAGGAGCTGAGAAAAGATGGGGATAGTTAAAACAGAAAACCAAGTGTGGAGTGAAAGAGTTGGGTGGAGAGGAGGGAGGGCATGGAAGATCATGGTAAGCTTTGGACCTTGTTCTAAGGCCATTTGGAAGCCATTGAATCAGAGTTTTAAATACAGAGTAATATGATTTTGTTGATGATTTAAACAAAACACTAGCTTCTGGATTCAGCATGGAGTTTAGGATGAATAAAAATGAATGCAGAGTCCACACATGTAGAAGTTTGGGTAAGTTCAGAACTCAGATGATTTTGGAGCTGAAAAAGTTGGGGTTTGGTGATGATGGTGAAATTGGAAAAGCTTGGATGTTTAAGATGTGTAGGAGGTAGAATTAGAGTATTTGGTGTTTGGTGTATTCTCTCTACCACATGATGTAGAGTAAGTGTATAAGTTAGTTGCTCAGTCGTGTCTGACTCTTTGTGACCCATGGACTGGAGCCCGCCAGGCTCCTCTGTCCATGGAATTCTTCAGGCAAGAATACTGGAATGGGTTGCCATTCCCTTCTCCAGGGGATCTTGCCAACTCAGGTTTTGAACCTGGGTCTCCCGCATTGCAGGCAGATTCTTTACTATCTGAACCACGAGGGAAGCCCATGATACAGAGTAGGGATTGGCAAACTGTGACCTGTGAGCCAAAACTGCTCCAGTGCTAGTTTCTATTAATAAAGTTTTATTTGAACAGGATAAAACACAATATTCTTGCCTGGAGAATTCTGTGGACAGAGGAGCCTGGCAAGCTACAGTCCACGGGGTCACAAAGAGTTGGACACGACTGAGTGACTCACTCATTCACTCATTGGAACAATGTGTTTATATGCTCCCTATGGCTGTTTCTGTGCTACAATCACAATTAAATAGTTGCCATACATGTGGCTCACAGACTTTTTCCCCTCAATTTCCTGATTTCATTATTTATTTATTATTTTTAACTGTGCTGGGTCTTTGTTGCTGCACAGACTTTCCTCTAGTTGTGGCAAGTAGGGGCTACTCTCTAGTTGCGGTGCACGGGCTTCTCATTGTGGTGGCTTCTCTTGTTGCAGAGCACAGGCTCTAGGCATGTGAGCTTCAGAGTTGTAGCACGTGGGCTTAGTAGTTGCAGTTCCCAGGCTCTAGAGCATAGGCTCAGTAGTTGTGGTGCACAGGCTTAGTTGCTGTGAGCCAAGTGGGACCTTCCCTGATCACGGATCGAATCTGTGTCTCCTGCATTGGCAGGTGTATTCTTTACCATGAGCCCCCAGGGAAGCCCACCAGGTGAACTCTTAGTTGTGGCATGTAGGATATAGTTCCCTGACCAGGATCAGACCTGGGCCCCCTGCATTGGGAGTGCAGAGTCTTAGCCACTGGACCACCAGGGAAGTCCTGTGGCCCACAAATCCTAAGCTATTTACTATCTAGCTGTCTATACAAAAAGTTTGCCAACCTCTAACACATAAAGTACACATCAAGTGCCTTGCTGGTGGCAGGATTTGGAGTCCTGAAGAAAGTGGTTGTTGATCAGTCGCTAAGTCATGACCGACTCTTTGTGACCCTATGCACTGCAGCACCCCAGGCTTCCCTGTCGTTCACCGTATCCTGGAGTTTGTTCAAACTCATGTCCATTGATTGAGTCAGTGATGCCATCCAGTCATCTCATTCTCTGTCACCCCCTTCTCCTCCTGCCCTCAATCTTTCCCAGGATCAGGGTCTTTTCCAGTGAGGCAGCTCTTCACATCAGGTGGCCAAAGTATTAGAGAATCAGCTTCAGTATCAGTCCTTCCAATGATTATTCAGAGTTGAATTTTTTTAGGATTGACTGGTTTGATCTCTTTGCTGTCCAAGGGACTCTCAGTAGTCTTCTACAACACCACAGCTCGAAAGCATCAATTCTTCAGTGCGCAGCCTTCCTTATGGTCCCGCTCTCACATCTGTACATGACTACTGGAAAAACCGTAGCTTTGACTGCACGGGCCTTTGTCAGCAAAGTGATGTCTGTGCTTTTTAGGTCACTGTCTAGGTTTGTAACAGCTTTTCTTTCAAGGAGCAAGTGTCTTTTAATTTTAGGGACACAGTTCTTTTTTTTTTTAATTTAATTTTATTTTTAAACTTTACAATATTGTATTGGTTTTGCCAAATATCGAAATGAATCTGCCACAGGTATACATATGTTCCCCATCCTGAACCCTCCTCCCTCCTCCCTCCCCATACCATCCCTCTGGGTCGTCCCAGTGCACCAGCCCCAAGCATCCAGTATTGTGCATCGAACCTGGTCTGGCGACTCGTTCCATATATGATATTATACGTATTTCAATGCCATTCTCCCAAATCTTCCCACCCTCTCCCTCTCCCACAGAGTCCGAAAGACTGTTCTATACATCAGTGTCTCTTTTGCTGTCTCGTATACAGGGTTATTGTTACCATCTTTCTAAATTCCATATATATGCCTTAGTATACTGTATTGGTGTTTTTCTTTCTGGCTTACTTCACTCTGTATAATAGGCTCCAGTTTCATCCACCTCATTAGAACGGATTCAAATGTATTCTTTTTAATGGCTGAGTAATACTCCATTGTGTGTATGTACCACAGCTTTCTTATCCATTCATCTGTTGATGGACATCTAGGTTGCTTCCATGTCCTGGCTATTATAAACAGTGCTGCGATGAACATTGGGGTACACGTGTCTCTTTCAATTCTGGTTTCCTCAGTATGTATGCCCAGCAGTGGGATTGCTGGATCATAAGGCAGTTCTATTTCCAGTTTTTTAAGGGATCTCCACATTGTTCTCCATAGTGGCTGTACTAGTTTGCATTCCCACCAACAGTATAAGAGGGTTCCCTTTTCTCCACACCCTCTCCAGCATTTATTGCTTGTAGACTTATGGATCGCAGCCATTCTGACTGGCGTGAAATGGTACCTCATAGTGGTTTTGATTTGCATTTCTCTGATAATGAGTGATGTTGAGCATCTTTTCATGTGTTTGTTAGCCATCTGTATGTCTTCTTTGGAGAAATGTCTATTTAGTTTTTTGGCCCATTTTTTTGATTGGGTCATTTATTTTTCTGGAATTGAGCTGTAGGAGTTGCTTGTATATTTTTGAGATTAGTTGTTTGTCAGTTGCTTCATTTGCTATTATTTTCTCCCATTCTGAAGGCTGTCTTTTCACCTTGCTTATAGTTTCCTTTGTTGTGCAGAAGCTTTTAAGTTTAATTAGGTCCCATTTGTTTATTTTTGCTTTTATTTCCAGTATTCTGGGAGGTGGGTCATAGAGGATCCTGCTGTGATGTATGTCGGAGAGTGTTTTGCCTGTTCTTCTCTAGGAGTTTTATAGTTTCTGGTCTTACGTTTAGATCTTTAATCCATTTTGAGTTTATTTTTGTGTATGGTGTTAGAAAGTGTTCTAGTTTCATTCTTTTACAAGTGGTTGACCAGTTTTCCCAGCACCACTTGTTAAAGAGATTGTCTTTTCTCCACTGTATATTCTTGCCTCCTTTGTCAAAGATAAGGTGAGGGACACAGTTCTGTACTTGGAGGGTTTACGTCGTGGTTGGAGAGAGAGAGGCAAACTCACCTAAACAAATGCATATAAAAATCCCAACTTGATAAAAGTAATGGAGGAAAAGTAGAAAGTGTTAGAGGTTTTTTTGTTTAAAAAATTTTGTTGTTGTTGTTGATGTGGACTTTTTATAATCATTTAATCTGTTACAATGATGTTTCTGTTTTGTTTTGGTTTCTTGGCCATGAGGCATGTGGGATCTTAGCTGCCTGACCAGAGATAGAACTCAAACCCCCTGCATTGAAGGGCGAAGTCTTAATTACCAGACTGCCAGGGAAGTCCCTTGTGTTTTAAGGGAGCTTCCTAGGTGGCTCAGTGGTAAAGAATCTGCCTGTTAATGCAGGAGACTCAAGTTTGAAGGAAATGGTAACCCATTCCAGTGTTCTTGCCTGGGAAATCCCATGGACAAGAGGAGCCTGGTGGGCCACAGTCCATGGTGTCACAGAGTCGGACATAACTTAGTGACCGCACAACAACAACAACAAAGAGGAGATGTGGTCCTTTTATTACGTGAGAGGAGTCAGTGGAAATGGTCAGGCCTGTGGTGTGAAAGACGATGAGGAGCCCAGTATGTTGCGTATTGAAGTAAATTTCTGAGTAATTTGGCTGTTTGGATTGGCGCCCTGCTCATGGTCCACAGAAATGGAATTAATTACCCAGGCCAAACCCCGGCTTGGTGTTCTGCTTCCACTCTCGTTTCTCCTCTTACCTCCGTCTTTCTTATTGCAGGAAGGACACACACTGAAACTTTAAACCCTGGCGCTGGTATCATGGTGAGGGGGAAGACTGAGTCTGGATGGTTGTGGGGGTGGGATAATCTTGTACTCGGGACCCTGTCTGCTCTCTCGGAAACAGGAGGGAAGTGTGGAGCATCTTTAGCCCCGTCCCTGGTACTTTTTAGCCTCTTTCAGTGCATGACCTACAGTTCTGGAGGGAACTGGCTTGGATGGAGGGTTCCCAAAGCAACCCTGGGGTTTGGTACCTAATTCCGGAGTCTAATGGCAGTGAGGGGGCTCAGATTGAGCCGGCAGCCACAGAACTCCTCCACGGCCATCCCTGCCATCGCTTGTGAGACCTACCGAAAACACACGTGGCTCTAAAAATTAAGGTTAATTAAAATCCAACAAAATTTAAACCTCAGCTTCTCAGTTACCAAACCACATTTCTCAAGTGCTCAGGAGCCACACGTGCTGGTGGCTGCCTTTTTTTGGAAAGTGCAGGCATAGAACATTCCATTCATGACAGAGAGCTTTACCAGTCAGTGCTGTTCTAGAGAATTCCGAGATTAAAAGGCCATCACGTTTCTCAGATGCAGTGGAAGTCCAGTTTTAACAGGCATAAAACAATGACTCATCCTAGGGACTTCATGAAAATGAAAAGAGCAAGCTCAAACTTCTGATGCCTTGAATAAGGAGTTCAGGAAAAACTCAGTAAAGCTGAGAACAGTCTCTGTCATCACTGGATACTGGAGCAGCAGAGAGCCAATGCTTATACTTTCAGATTTGTTCAAATGTTAAAAGAAAGTAATTATTTTTGGTTGGGTACGCCATATGAGCTCTGTCCCAGCAACTCTTCAGTTCTGCCCTAGTAGCACAGTGACAACCACAGAGATGAACAGATGGGTGTGGCCATGTGCCAATAAAACTTTATTTAGACAAACAGGAGGCAGGCCAGGTTTGCTGAGCCCAGCTTTGCAGAGAACACTGAATATTCTCGCACTGGGTCTGCCTTCCCCAAGGGATAAACCCTCATTCTGTAGAATGGTGGGGGTGGTCCTTGCTGAGCCGCAATACATGCACTGCCTTAGGAATCAGTCACCTTAGAGGATGTGGCGATGGAGCTCATCCAGGAGTGGACGTTGCTGGACGATGCTGGGAGGAACCTGTGCAGACACGTGCTGCAGGACAACTGCAGGACCCCAGCGCCCAGGGGTAAGGCTTTTGCTACTCTGGTTCTTCCTGTATGCAGATGCTCTTTTTTTCTTTTTTTTAAATTACTTATTTATTTATTTATGGCTGTGCTGGGTCTTTCTTTACTTGGGGCGAGGGGGACCTACTCTCTGGTTGCGGTGCGCGGGTTTCTCACTGCAGCGACTTCTCTTGTTATGGAGTACAAGCTCTGGGATGCGCAGGCTTCAGTAGTTGTGGCTCCCTGGCTCTAGAGCACTGGCTCGGTGGTTGTGGTGCATGGGCTTAGTGGCCCCACAGCATGAGTGATCTTCCTGGACCGGAGATTGAACCCACCACGTCTCCTGCATTGGTAGGTGGGGAAGCCCTGCAAATGCCCTTTAAGTGCTTGCCACATGGCCACAGTGATGCAGTGTGGGTTTCAGAAGGTTTGTCATTCATGGGCTTTCATAGGATAACAGCTGCATGCATTGAGTGGACTTCATTCTCTATATAGTCAGGGCTTCCCTGGTGGCTCAGATGGTAAAGAATCGGCCTGCATTGTGGGAGACTCAGGGTCAGTCACTGGGTCAGGAAGATCCTCTGGAGGAGGGAATGGCTACCCACTCAGTATTCTTGCCTGGAGAATTCCATGGACATAGAAACTACAGGGGAGCCTAGCGGGCTACAGTTCATAGAGGTTGCAAAGAGTTGGACACGACTGAGTGACTAATACTTTCTCCATGGTCAGGACCTGCATAGGTCTCCTTGAGTTTGGCCTTGGAACTTAGAGAACCTCAGTTCAGAAGGACAGAGAGGAGAGTGTTTGTGGTTTGGGCCCTTGTAAAGGAACCTCATTGAATTCATTAAAAAAAAAATTGAATGTGATTGCTTAGGTCCCCGCCTACTTGCTTGGCTTCAGGAGCTAAGGCCCAGGTGGAGAGTGGGCAGGCTGGGGAAGCATTTATTTTCCTCTGCAAGCCCTTCCTCCCTCAGCCCATATGTCCTTCTCCAGCAGCAGGGACTCCACCATGCAAAGCCAGTCTCGTCTCCCAGGTGGAGCCAAGAGAAGAGCTGAAAGCAGCAGAGCACGGTGTTCTCTGTGCCACGGGTGTGGGTAAGTACCCGGGGACAGAGGGTGTCGTGACCCACGCAGACTGACGTTGAGGGGTGGGTGCTGCTGGGAAGTGTCCATTTGAGAGTATTTGTAAGATTCTGTATTCTGAGGGGAAATAAGACTGTTTGGGGTGAGTTCCTTTAACTTCTCTTTTTCACTTTCTAACTCTCCTCTAATTGTTGGTTTCAGATTCACGTTGATGTATGGCAGAAACCAGCACAACATTGTAAAGCCGTTATCCTCCAATTAAAAATAAATTAAAAAAATTAAAAAAAGATCTGTTTCAGTTCCTTTTTTTTAAGGTTTTTTTTTTTTTTAAAGTGTATACTGTTTTTAAAATTGGAGGATAATCGCTTTAGTGTTGTGTTGGCTTCTGCTCTTCCACAAATGAATCAGCCACAAGTATACACACACCTGCTCTCTCTTGAAGCTCCCTCCCACCCCCCGACCCCATCCCACCACTCTAGGTTGTCGCAGAGCACTGGTTGAGCTCCCTGTGTTACACAGAACTTCCCAGTAGCTATCTGTTTTACATACGGTAGTGTATATGTTTCAGTGCTCCTCTCTCAATTCATCCCACCTTCTCCTTCCCCTGCTGTGTACACAAGTCTGTTCTCTATATCTGTGTCTCTATTCCTGCCCTGCAAATCAACTTGTCTTTTTTTTTTTTAATTGAGATATTCACACACTGTAAACTTCACCCTTTTAAAGTGTACAGTTCACCGGTTTTTAGTATGTTCACAAAGTTGTGCAACCATCACCACTATCCAGCTCTGGAACACTTCCATCACCTCAAAAAGAAACCCTGTACTGATTAGCGGTCACTTCCCATCCCTCCTCCCGCAGCCCCCAGCAACCGCTGATCCACCTTCTGTCTCTGTGGATTTGCCTGTCCTGGACATTTCATACAGATGGACTCATACATCCGTATCTGTCTTCTTTCACTCAGCATCGTGTTTTTTGAGGCTCCTTCATGTCATAGCATGAGAGGCTTCATTGCATTTTAAGGCCGAATGGCCGTCCGCCTTGTGGAAGGACCACATTCTGTTGATCCATTCATCAGGTGGTGGGTGTTTGTTTTTACTTTTGGTGACTGTGAGTAGTGCTACTCTGAACATTTGTGTGCAAGAAGTTTTGTGGATGTGTTTTCGTTTGCCTTGAGTGTGACAATTCCACTTAGGTGTGGAATTGCTGGGTCATTTTGTTAAACTTTCTGAAGAACTGCCAAATTGCTTTAAAAAATTTATTTTTTCTTTTTAATTTATTTTTTTATTGAAGGATAATTGCTTTACAGAATTTTGTTGTTTTCTGTCAAACCTCAGCATGAATCAGCCATAGGTATACATGTATCCCCTCCCTTTTGAACCTCCCTCCCATCTCCCTCCCCAACCCACCCCTCTAGGTTGATACAGAGCCCCTGTTTGAGTTTCCTGAGCCATACAGCAAATTCCTGTTGGCTATCTATTTTACATATGGTAATGTAAGTTTCCATGTTACTCTTTCCATGCATCTCACCCGCTCCTTCCCTCTCCCCATGTCCATAAGATTGTTCTCTATGTCTGTTTCTCCATTGCTGCCCTGTAAATAAATTATTCAGTACCATTTTCTAGATTGCATATATGTGCATTAGAATATGATATTTATCTTTCTCTTTCTGACCTACTTCACTCTGTATAATAGATTCTAGGTCCATCCACCTCATCAGAACTGACTCAAATGAGTTCCTTTTTATGGCTGAATAATTTTCCATTGTGTATATGTACCACAAGTTCTTTATCCATTCATCTGTCGATGGACATCTAGGTTGCTTCATGTTCTAGCTATTGTAAATAGTGCTGCAATGAACAGTGGGATACATGTGTCTTTTTCGATTTTGGTTTCCACAGGGTATATGCCTAAGAGTGGGATTGCTGGATCATATGGTGGTTTTATTCCTAGTTTTTTAAGGAATCTCCTTACCATCTTTCATAGAGGCTGTATCAATTTACATTCCCACCAGCAGTCCAGAGTGTTCCCTTTTCTCCACACCTTCTCCAGCATTTATTGTTTGTAGACTTTTTGATGGCCATTCTGACTGGTGTGAGGTGATATCTCATTGTGGTTTGGTTTGCATTTCTCTAATAATGAGTGATGTTGAGCATCTTTTCATGTGTTTGTTAGCCATCTGTATGTCTTCTTTGGAGAAATGTCTGTTTAGGTATTTTTCCCACTTTTTGATTGGATTGTTTGTTTTTCTGGTATTGAGTTGTATGAGCTGCTTATATATTTTGGAAATTAATCCTTTGTCAGTTCTTTCATTTGCTATTATTTTCCCCATTCTGAGGGTTGTCTTTTCACCTTGCTTATAAGTTCTTTTGCTGTGCAAAAGCTTTTAAGTTTAATCAAGTCCTACTTGTTTACTCTTGTTTTTATTTCCGTTACTCTCGGAGGTGGGTCATGGAGGATCTTACTTTATGTCAGAGAGTGTTCTGCCTATGTTTTCCTCTAAGGGTTTTATACTTTCTGGTCTTACTTAGGTCTTTCATCCATTTTGAGTTTATCTTTGTGTGTGGTGTTAGGAAGTGTTCTAATTTCATTCTTTTACATGTAGCTGTCCAGTTTTCCCAGCACTGTTTATTGAAGAGGCTATCTTTGCCCCATTGTATATTCTTGCCTCCTTTGTCAAAAATAAGGTACCAGTAGGTGCATGGGTTTATTTTTGGGCTTTCTATCTCATTCCATTGGTCTATATTTCTATTTTTGTGCCAGTAGCACACTGTCTTGATGACTGTAGCTTTATAGAATAATCTGAAGTCAGGAAGGTTGATTTCTCCAGCTCCATTCTTCTTTCTCAAGACTGCTTTGGCTGTTTGGTGTCTTTTGTGTTTCCATATGAATTGTGAAATTTTTTGTTCTAGTTCTGTGAAAAAGGCCATTGGTAGTTTGATAGGGATCACATTGAATCTGTAGATTGCATGTGGTAATAGAGTCATTTTCACAATATTGATTCTTCCTACCCAGGAACATAGAATATCTCTCCATCTGTTTATGTTGTCTTTGATTTCTTTCATCAGTGTCTTATAATTTTCTGTGTACAGTTCTTTTGTTTCCTTAGGTAAGTTTATTCCTAGATTTTTAATTCTTCTTGTTGCAATGGTAAATGGGATTGATTCCTTAATTTCTCTGATTTTTCATTGTTAGTATATAGAAATGCAAGTGATTTCTGTACATTGATTTTGTATCCTCCAACTTTGCTAAATTCACTGATTAGCTCTAGTAATTTTCTGATACTATCTTTAGGGTTTTCTGCGTACAGTATCATGTCATCTGCAAACAGTGAGAGCTTTACTTCTTCTTTTCTGATCTGGATTCCTCTTATTTCTTTTTCTTTTCTGATTGCTGTAGCTGGGACTTCCAGAACTATGTTGAATAATAGTGGTGAAAGTGGACACCCTTGTTTTGTTCCTGATCTTAGAGTAAATGCTTTCAGTTTTTCACCATGGAGAATAATGTTTGCTGTAGGCTTATCATATATGACCTTTACTATGTTGAAGTAGGTTCCTTCTGTGTCCATTTTTTGAAGAGTTTTAATCATAAATGGGTGCTGAATTTTGTCAAAGGCTTTTTCTGCATCTATTGAGATGATCATATGGTTTTATCTTTCAATTTGTTAATATGGTATATCACATTGATTGATTTGCATATATTGAAGAATCCTTGCATTCTTGGAATAAACCCAACTTGACCAGGGGAGTCACAAATTTGTCTTTTTGATGTGTTGCTGAATTCCGTTTGCTAAAATTTTGTTGAGGATTTTTGCATCTATGTTCATCAGTGACATTGGCCTGTAGTTTTCTTTTTTTTATGTTGTCTTTGTCTAGTTTTGGTATCAGGGTGATGGTGGCCTCGTAGAATGAGTTTGGAAATGTTCTTTCCTCTGTAGTTTTATGAAAGAGTTTTAGAAGGACAGCCATTATCTCTTCTCTAAATGTTTGATAGAATTCTGTGAAGCCATCTGGTCATGGGCTTTTGTTTTTTGGGAGATTTTTGATCACAGCTTCAATTTCAGTCAAACTGCTTTTGAGATTTGTTGTTCTTGTTTAGTCGCCAAGTCATGTCCGACTCTTTGTGACCCCGTGGACTGTAGCATGCCAGGCTTCTCTGTCCTTCACCATCTCCCAGAGTTTGCCCAAGTCCATGTCTGTGGTTTTGGTGATGCCATCCAACTGTCTGATCCTCTGTTGCCCTCTTTTGAGATTAAGGACACTAATTTACCTTTCCCCCAGTCGTGGGTGAGGATTCTGATTTCTCCGTGTCATATACACACTTTTTGTTTAGTTTTTTTTTTTTTAATTTGAAAATATTTATTTATTTATTTGGTTGTGGCAGGTCTTAGTTGCAGCACAAAGGGTCTTTACTTGCAGTGGTGTATGGGATCTTAGTTCCTTCACCAGGGATTGAACCCGGGTCCCTTGCATTGGGTGTGTGGAGCCTTAACCACTGGACCACCAGGGAAGTCACAAGTTTGTCTTTTTTTTTTTCTCTTCTTCAAACTTTTTATTTTGTATTGGGGTATAACCAAGTTAATCTTTATACTGAACATTTCTATGTATATTTCTTGTTTGATTGCTTGTTTCTCTGATAACACACTTTTTGGCAATATCAGTCTAAATCTCCATGGAGGGGACTTCCAGTGGTTAAGAATCCACCTTCCAGTGCATGAGACGCGGGCTCCATACATGGTCAGGGACCTGAGATCCCACATAGCTAGGGCAGCTAAGCCCCAGTGCCGTAACTGGAGAGCCCTTGAGCTGCAACTACAGAGCCCATGTGCCTGTGGACCACAACTAGAGAGGCGCACACACTGCAGCGAAAGATCCCGCATGCCGCAGTGAAGACCCAGCACAGCCAAAAATAAATAAATATTAAAAGAAGTCTCCATGAATTCTTTTACCAGGAAAGGCCTCTGGTTTCTACCTCATCCCATCACTGCCCAACTCTACACACAGCCCTAATCTTTAGAATCTCCCTTTGCTCACTGCAGTGGTAAAGAATCCGCCTGCCAATGCAGGAGACACAAGAGACTCTCAAGGATCGGGAAGATCCCCTGGAGGAGGAAATGGCAACCCACTCCAGTATTCTTGCCTGAGGAATCCCATGGACAGAGCAACCTGGCGGGTCCATGGGGTCACAAAGAGTTGGACATGACTGAGCACACAGCACATTGATACCTTGCTCATTGATACCTTCTACCTTTCAGTATTGTCCCAAGTTTAGGGTCAGTATTAAAAAAAAAAAAGGTGTGTGTCAGTTTCATACTATGACTTCTTTCTGAAATAAGGTAATTTTTTTTTTCCCCATTCATTTTAGACTGGGAATCTCAATTTACACCCAAAGAGCCTACTTCTCTGCAGGATATTTCAGAAGAAAACTCATCCTATAATTTGCAGATGGTAAGATTCATGTGGGACGATTCTTCATTCCCTTTCATAGGAGAAGGTGAGGAGTAGCTGAGTTGGATGCACACACCAGGGCCAGGCAGACACTTGAGCCAAGGTGTTTCCTCCAGGACATGAAGTATCTAGAGGGAGCACCCATTTTGGGTGATTTAGGGTGGGGGGAGTATTGGCTTGGTGTGTGAGAACTCCATAAAGGAGGCGGTTCAGAGTGTGGGCTGTGGGTCACGGGAGATGTGGATAACTAACTGTGGCCCTGTGATTGACAGATACCAGGTAGGCAGATACAGAACCTAGGAAAACACAGAACAGTGTGTTCATATTCAGAACTAAATGCTCCCAACTTTTCTATAAAAACCTTTTTAGGGACTCCCCTGGCAGGCTAGTGGTTAGGACTCTGCAGTTTCACTGCCAGGGTCTCAAGTTTAATCCCTGGTCGGATTAAGAAGATCTCACAAGCTGTGCAGTGCTGCCTGGAACAAAGCAAAAACCTTTCTAGTAAAATATCTCGCAGTGCCTCTGAGGGTTGGTGGTCTACCCTCCAGCCACGGGCCCCCCAGAACCAGAAAAGGGTCAGGTGTGTGCGTCCAAGTCCCTGGTTCAGTCGGTCCTCAGAGACCCTTGGTAGTTGGTGCCCACAGTGAAGTAGGAGAGTTTCCAGGTCTGAAACTGCCAGACCCGCATTGCCCAAATTCTTTTCTTAATTAATTAATTTGGCTGGGTCTTAGTTGTGACATGGGCTTCCCTGTCGCTCAGACAGTAAAGAATCTGCCTGCAATGTGGGACCGACCTAGGTTCAATTCCTGGGTCAGGAAGATCCCCCTGGAGCAGAGAATGGCAACCCATTTCAGCGTTCTTGCCTAGAGAATCACGGGTAGAGGAACCTGGCGTACTACAGTCCGTGGGGTCTCAAAGAGTCAGACATGACTGAGCAATTAACACTTTAGTTGTGACAAGTGGGATCTAGTTCCCTGACCAGGGATAGAACCCAGGCCTACTGCATTGGGAGTGCAGAGTCTTAGCCACTGGACCGCCAAGGAAGTCCCACGGACCCCAAATTCTGATGGTACTACCCCCAAACTTTGGGTCTCTTAGGGTGAGGACAGCCTCCATACCACCTCTTCCTGCTTAGCACCCTCTACTCCTTTTCCCAGGGGCCAGAGCTGGACCTGAAGATAGAGATCAAGTCTGAGATGGAAGAGGAGGTGATGCCTCCAGCTCCAGAGGACTGGTCAGCTCTCCAGCAGTCTTCTGAATATGCGGTAGGCCTGGAAAGTGGTCTGCCAGGAGGGCCCCAGCCCCTGCCAAGAAGGCCCAAGGTTCAGGATATGTCTGTAAGTGGGGAGCCAGGAGGGAGGGAGGAATGGAAGGCCAACTAGATAGGAAATTGGGAACATGCTGGAGACCCAAGCTTAGCTCCTGGTGAGAACTACTGAACAGGCCTTGGTGTTTCTGCACTGAGTGTAAATATCCCCAGCGTGATGTCATGCCCAGGGCAGTCCTGGGGGAGGGGGTGGCACCCAGGATCCAGGTCTTGCCTCTCTGGGTCCAGATTTCCTTCTTCAATCCTTCCATCCTTTCCATGGCCAGGAAACCTGCAGGAATGAGCAGGTCCTGTGACCCAAGGGCTGTGTGGAGAGTGTTCAGGCTGGTAATCATGCTCTGGGCTCAGGGCCTTATGTTTTGGTTCTGAGGTGGAGAGAGTTACAGAGAAGGATACTTTAAGGTGTGCTTGGAGCCCTGCCCTGAGGAGAAGGGGCCTATTCTCCCCTGTCTCCCACCCATCACCTGCCCTGAGGAACCAGCCACATTTGCTTCCCAACCTTCACCAAATCCTGCCAGCTTTTCCTCCAAAATATAAACTTGCCTCTGACTGCTCCTCCTGGCCCTGGTGCCACCACCTTACCCAGAGCCACTGTTAGTTCTCCTCGACCCAGCCTTCTGCTGGACATGGAGGCCAGAGACATCCTATAGAAAGCAAGTCAGGGGCTTTCCTGGTGGCCCAGTGGTTTAAGAATCCACTTGCCAGTGCAGGGCACACGGGTTCGATCGCTGGTCCAGAAAGATTCCATGTGCCACGGGGCAACTAAGACCGTGTACCACAACTATTGGGCCCGAGCTCTAGAGCCTAAGAGCCACAACTATTGAGCCTGTTTTCTGCAAAAAGAGAAGCCACCATAGTGAGAATCCCCTCACCACAACTAGAGAGTGCTGCACACCAGAACTAGAGAAAGCCCAGGCGCAGCAATGAAGACCCAGCACAGCTAAACATAAATAGAAATTAAAAAAAAATATATACAAGTTGGTTCAAACACCTTTCCCGAGGGAGTGGCCGTTGGTATAGGAGGGTTCCCGTCCCTTCTCCCACAGCAGGGATTTTCCCCTTGGGAATAGTTTACTAACACCCCCTCATTTGCAGGGCTCCACCCATGCCTCCTGCCTCACCCCTCAGTCTACTGGCCATCTACTGCTTCTCTGTGCCCCAGAATCAACCCCCGACCCTGCCCAGAGGCTGCTTAGATGCGGCCTTCCCTACCTGGGCCCCCTCTGTCTGTCCTGTCTTGGACTTGAAATTCCATGACACTGATTAGCTTTGTGTTGAGGAGTTGTAAACCTGGACGTGGTGAACGAGCCTTGTCCCTCCTCTTAGCATGTTTCCCAAAGCAGGGCCAGTCACACCAGTTCAGTCTGGGTGAACAGGTGTGAGCGGATCCCACCCACGCTGTGACTCTACAATCTGTTCCTGTCACTTTGTCCAGGGGCTGAAGGTGGCTGTGCAGATGCAGAGGGTGGCCACGCCGGAGCCTGCGCTGGGCCTCCCCAGACTGTGGAGGGCTGGGGGTGCTGGTGAGTAAGAGCCTGGTGGAATTACAGCCCGAGGGCCCTCCTGTGTTGTGTTCTGTTGTGTCTGGGAACTTGGATCCACCTTCCTTTCTTCTGACTGCAGTCGTTGTCTTAGGGAGAGAATATATAAAGTCATCTTATTTTTTATGGGCTCCCCAGGTGGCACTTGTGGTAAAGAACCTGCCTGCTAATGCAGGAGACAAAAGAGATGTGGGTTTGATCCCTGGATTGGGAAGATCCCCTGGAGGAGGGCATGACAACCCACTCCAGTATTCTAGCCTAGAGTATCCCATGGACAGAGGAGCCTGGCATGCCACAGGCTGTGGAGTTGCAAAAGTTGGACACGTCTGGAAATGTAGCACAAACAGTGTTCCATCGTACATATGTCTTCTTTATCCGTTTCTCTCTCAATGGACATTTAGGTTGGTTCGGTATCCTGGCTATTGTAAATAAGTGCTGCAGTGAACGTTGGAGTGCATGTATCTTTTTGAATTATGATTTTCTCCATGTATATGTCCAGGAGAGGGATTGCTGAGCCATATGGTAGTTCTATTTTTAGTTTCTTAAGGCACCTCCATACTGTTCTCCATAGTGACTGTATCAATTTGCGTTCCCACCAACAGTGAAGGAGGGTCCCCTTTTCTCCACACCCTGTCCAGCATTTATTGTTTGTAGATTTTTTGATGATGGCCATTCTGACAGGTACAAGGTGATAACTTCACTGTAGTTTTGATCTGCATGTCTCTAATGACCAGCGATGCTGAGCATCTTTTTACGTGCTTTTTGGCCATCTGTGCTATAAAGTACTCGTGGAGTACTTGGAGTACTCTTTGCTCTTAAATTACCCTGGAAGGGCTCTAGACTGTCATCCTGTGGTGAGAAGGACACTGGGAAGCAATTGCAGACAAACCCCTGACACCTTCCCCCTGGGGCCTTGCAGTCTGGGGAGTGAGTATGGGGTAGGCGTGTCAGGGGTCCCTAAGGCCACGCCCCAAACTCAGCTTACAGTTGTACTCATGGCTCTGATTTAGTCCAGTGAAGGAATGCAAAGCAAAACCAGCAAAGGGAAAAGGCTTTTGGGGTGATGCCTGGAGGAACCCAGGCACAAGCTTTCGGAGTCCTCTCCCAGTGGAGTCACACAGGACACGCTTAATTCCTTCAGCAGCAAGTTGTGACAACACGTGCACAGTGAAATTTACACCGAGGTTCATTATAGACTCAGAGCCCAGGGTTTTCCCTGGGGGCTGGTCATGTAGGCACCATCTGCCCAGCACATATCTAAACTCCAGGCTTCTGGAAAGAAAGCAGGCATCCAACATGGACTGCGTTATTTGTACAGACAGTTTAAGCAGAGTGAGCCCCTCTTATCAGTTAGGGTCAGGGGAACTGTCTCGAAATCCAAGTTCTGGGACTTCCCTGGTGGTCCAGTGGTTAAGACCCCATGCTTCCAATGTAGGGGGCATGGGTTCGATCCCTGGTTGGGGAACTAAGATCCCACATGCTGTGCGGCCAGCTAAGGGCCAGCCTTGCCAGCTGGCTTTGCTAAGGAGAGCAGTCAGGAGGGCTATGTTAACTTTTGTCTGCACAGTAGGGAAGCATGGAACTATGTAAAATGTATTCAGGAGGTCAAGTTGAGATAGTTTGGTGGGTTATGTATACATTCATTTACCAATTTGGGGCACTTATGGGAGGGGAACTGGGGGCTTCCCTGGTGGCTCAGCATTAAAGAACCCACCTGCCAATGCAGGAGAAGCATGCTGGCATCCCTATGGGACACCAGCAAGTGATGGGGCAGGAACTTGAACAGGAGTGGAGTAGGAGGCTGGGAGTTAGGTGCCGAAGCCTGGCAAAGTGGAAGTGTTTAGTTACTCATTCAGGTCCGACTCTTTGTGACCCCAGGGACTGTAGCCTGCCAGGCTCTGTACATGGGATTTTTCAGGCAAGAATACTAGAGTGGGTTGCCATTTTCTTCTCCAGGGAGATCTTCCTGACTCAGGTCTCCCCCATTGCAGGCATATTCTTTACCAATTGAGCCACCAGGGAAGCCCTCCGAAGCCCGGGGTGGTGGGTTTTAAGATAGAGGGATTGGATGACTGAACATTTCTACTAGATCCTCCCTGTAGATGGAGGTCACAGGGGACCCTAGTGAGGTGCTGGTTGTTGAATGGTAGTGTTTTGGAACTGAATACAAGGTGAGGGAATGAGTACAAAGATTGCCCATGATGGGGAACAAAGAGATAAAACAGTAGCCAGAGGGAAAGGTGGAGTATTAGAGCTGTATTGTGGGCCCCCCTCCCACCAGACTATATTGAAGTTCTAACCCTTGTTACCTGTGAACGTGACCTTGTTTGGAAATAGGGTCTTTGCAGATGACATCAGGTTAAGATGAGGTCGTGACCCTAATCCCATATGAATTGTGCCATTTTAAGAAGGGGAAGATGCCTTGTGAAAACAGAGACACGTGGGGGAGAAGGTCACATGATAACAGAGGCAGTGATTTGAGGGACACAGTTATAAGCCCAGGATTGACCTTCACTACCAGAAGCCAAAGTTTTTCCAGTGGTCATGTATGGATGTGAGAGTTGGACCATAAAGAAAGTTGAGTGCCAAAGAATTGATGCTTTTGAATTGTGGTGCTGGAGGAGACTCTTGAGAGTCCCTTCAACTGCACGGAGATCAAACCAGTCAACCCTAAAGGAAATCAGTCCTGAATATTCACTGGAAGGACTGATGCTGAAGCTGTTGCTCCAATACTTTGGCCACCTGATGCAAAGAGCTGACTCACTGGAAAAGACCCTGATGCCGGGAACGATTGAGAGCAGGAGGAGAAGGGGATGACAGAAGATGAGATGGTTGGATGGCATCACCAACTCAATGGACATGAGTCTGAGCAAACTCCGGGAGGTAGTGAAGGACAGGGGAACTTGGTATGCTGCAGTCCATGGGGTTGCAAAGAGTCAGATACGACTTAAGGATAACGACAACAACCTTAAGCCAAGAAAAGGCAAGGAATGACTCAGCCGGAGTTTCAGAGGGAGTTTGGCCCTGCTGACGGCTCGATCCTGGACTTCTGGCTGCCAGAACCCTGAGAGAATACAATTCTGTTGTTCTAAGCCACCCAGTTGTGGTATTATTATTATTTTTTTAATAGCTGCCCTGGGAAACTGATAACATGGGATCAGGATTGGACATGGTTCAGATTTAATGACTGAGGGAAAAGTCCCACTGAGAGAGGAGGTGGGGGTATAGGGAGATGGGATGGCGGGCATCACTTCTCCTCTGTGGCAGGCCAGAGTGAGGAGCCTGGTGTGGGGGAGGAATGTTATCGATCTGAAGACAGGAAGGGAAGGACACTTCCTTCTCAGGCAGGCTCCCAGGGAAGTGGTGGTTTCTCTGTGCTCGGCTTGTGGTAAGTCCTGGGCGGTACCAACCCTGCAGAGTCAGGACAGAGGAAGGGGCCCTGCAGTCAGGGAGGAACGGCTGACCCAGGGCTGAGTCAAGGGGGAGAAAGGAGCGCTTTAGAAACTTCAGAGTCTGTTGGTGAATCGAGACTGTGGCTTCAGAAATTTGGAATGGAGGAAATGTGTGTGTGTTTCTTTTCTTTTTTTTAAAGTACTCGTTAACGTTAAAAACGTTTTAGTTTTTATTGGGGTATAGACAGTTAATGATGTTGTGATAGTTTCAGGTGAACAGTGAAGCTGAGTCATATACATATAGGACTCAGCCATACGTATACATGTATCTATTCTCCCCCAAACTCCCCTCCCATCTGGGCTGCCACATAACATTGAACAGAGTTCCATGCGGGAGCATTTGATGACATTTAATGAATTTCCCACCATGTGGCTTCAAGCTGGTGTGGTGGTGTTCAGTTGCTAAGTCATGTCCAACCCCTTTTGACCTTATGGACTGTAGCCCGCCAGGCTCCTCTGTCCCTGGGATTTCCCAGGCAAGAATACTAAAGTGAGTTGCCATTTCCTTCTCTGCAAGCCCCTCCCACACCCATAGTCTTCTTCTCAGCTCTTCTGCTGTAGAATTTGGCCTTCATGATGACAGGCTGCTTTGGGAGTTTTTTTTCCCCCAGATCTTTCTGATCACACCACATCAGTGATAGGGACAGCTTCAGTCTTGTTCTCAACAGTACTTATCTGGATCTTCTCACCGACCAAGGTTAACAGTTTATCAAGTTTGACAGTTGGACAGAGGCTCTAGTTCCTCTTTAAGTGGTAATGCCTTGTACCGACTTTCCCAAAGTCTCCTGCATGATATTCATCCAAGTCGATCCTGTGGTGAAGCAGGCCACCAGTGTTAGCTCAGCTTCCTGGGTGTTTCCCATGATGCGGGCGTGGCTCATGTGGCCCCTAAGTTTTCGGGTCTTCCTTAGTCTGGATGGCATATTGGTGTCTGAGATGAAAGAGCTGTGTGTGTTTCTGTATATTTCTGTGTGTTTGTATGTGTGCTTGTGTATGTGTGGTGCGTCTCTGTGTATGTGTCTCTGCACGTAGTGTATGCATGTGTGTGTACTGGTGTGGGTGAGTGTGCCCACGTGCCCAAGTAGCTGTGGGTGTTTGCAAGCGTATGTGCATGCTTGTCTCAGTGTACAGTACGTGTGTGTGTTTGTCCAAGGGAGTGTGTGCACCTGTGGTCACTCACAGTCAAGGTGGGCAGCCTCAGCCCTGCTGCTGAGACCCTCATGGCTCTCCTATTCTCCTGCAGCTCTGTCCGCTCAAGGCCCTGCCTGGCTCCAGAAGGGGAGCATAGAAGAAGAAGCCATGACTCCTGGGGGACTGACCACCTATCCACAGGTAAGCAAGAAGTCCTTGCTCTTCTTGCTGCTTTGCCTCCTTGTCCCCTCCCCGTGTCTGGGAGCTTCTCAACCCCACAGGGCTGGTGTCTAGGCTTCCAGGCACTGGGCCTCTAGTGGTGGGTGAGCAGTGACTTCACTTGCTGGACCCTGGGGTTAGGGGCAAGGATTTCCAGGCTAGTTGTTGTTTTATTTTAAATCATTTATTTATTTTTGCCTGCACTGGGTCTTTGTAGCTGCGCTCAGGCTTTCTCTAGTTGCAGCGAGCAAGGGCCACTCTTCGTTGCAGTGCACGGGCTTCTCATTGCACTGGCTTCTCTTCTTGTGGCGCATGGGCTCTGGGTGCACGGGCTTCAGTAGTTGTGGCACGTGGGCTTAGTCTGTGGCATGTGGGATCTTCTCGGACCAGGAATTGACCCTGTGTCCCCTGCATTGGCAGGCAGATTTTTACCCACTATGCCACCAGGGAAGTCCTGGCTAGTTGTTAGTAGCTAAGTCATGTCATGAAGTTGAGGTCCTTGGCTGCCACACTTCGGGATGCTCTCATTTTTGGAGGGAAGAATAGATGGAGAAAAGTTCCAGTTCTGAGGCCTGAGCTGAGGGACCTTAGAACCATATCTGAACATCCTGTGTGTGGGAGTCTCCCTTCCCCAGGCCTGCAAGCCCCTCACTGTCCTCTCGAGTCCTGGGGGCGCTGGCCTCTGGCTGAACCCCTGGCCTCTGGCTGAACCCCTGGATGTACATTTTAGGAGCCAGTCACCTTCGCGGATGTGGCTGTGCTGTTCACACCGGAAGAATGGCTGTTTCTAGACTCTGCCCAGAAAAGCCTCTACAGAGACGTGATGCTGGAGAACTACAGGAACCTGGCCTCTGTGGGTAAGGCCAGCCTTGCTGCTTCATGCACACATTCTTGCAGCCACTGGGGGTTCCCAGAACTGTGCTGGTCTGGGGAATCCAGAGGTGAAGAGACATACGGGTGAAGAGATAGCACCTCATGGTGCTCATTATGGTCTTGTGGCTTCCTTATGGAAATGAAGGCCTGTCTGCTCTCCCTGGGCTCCTTAAGTGCCTCCTTGAGCCAGGCCCTGGGTTGTGGGGATTAGAGAGCCCTACTGTTCTTCGGGACCCAGTGAGGGAGCTTGCACTTTAGTTCCTTTGTGAAGGAAGCCTACATCAGAATGTAGGCGTGCCCTTTTTGCTGTTCCCATCTGCATTGACCCTGAAGACTTTAGAGTATCAGCCCCAGTTGCGTGGCAGGCACAGTCTGCTCACACCCTGTATCTTTTCCCATGAGCAGGTGATCAACTCTGTAAAACCAGGATGTCTTCCCATTTGGAGCAAAGAGAAGAGCTGTGCGTCACCGAGAGAGGGATCTTCCCAGGAGCCCACTTAGGTGAGCACCAGGCAGGCGAGGGGAGCACCTGCTCTGGTCGCTAAGATGAGTGTGTTAGATTTAGAAACACTTTCAGAATCCTTGATGGGGAAGGCTGTTGGGTTGAGCTTCCTCAGTAAATTTCACTTTCTTTCCTCTTTCCCTTGCCTTTTTACCTCTAATACTTTACTCTGGTTTCATAGAACATAGTAAATTATCCTACCTCCTATTTACATTTAGCACTTTCATGTGTATATTTCATCCAGTTCCTCCCCACTCTGTTTTTAACTAAGACTTTCTCTCAACATCAGGCTCAGTCTTCATGGAATCTTTTCTTAGAAAATTATCTACGATTTCCACTCCTTGTTCCTGTGATTACTTCTTAACTCTTCACATAGCCAAACACCTTAAAAATTGTTTTTGCTCCTTAATATTTTCCTTTTTTTAAAAAAAAATATTTTTATTTTTTGGCTACATCATGTGGCATGTGAGATCTTAGTTCCCCAACCAGAGATCAAACCTGGACCCCTTGCATTGGAAGTGTGGTGTCTTAACCACTGGACCAGGGAAGTCCTGATATGTTCCTCTTATTCAGTTTCTTCACATATTTAGGATTAATATTTTAAAAAAATGTGCATGTATCTAGCTTACTGGTCCTTTTTATCCCAGAGTTTCCTTCCCTGTGCACTTGATATTTCCTCCCCCTTAATTCATTCCAGGTCCTCACTTTCAACACCAAGACTCAATTCCTAATCAAGATATTTTGGCGGCAATTCCATCCATTGGCATGAAAAGGGTAAGGCATAAAGGGATTATTCTTGGTCCTCTACAGTAGGAAAAGCCTGGGATTGCTGGAGGCTAGAAACTCAAGAAGCTCAGAGAGAGACTCAAGGCCAGTGGTACTCACCTAGGAGAAAGCAGTTTGTTGGGAGAGAGTCTATGAATGTCATGAATTGGGGGAAAAAACTCTAAATGTAGATCAAGATGTATCTTAACAGAGTCCCCAAAGCTAGCCGTTTTTAAAACCTTTGTATGTTGTGTTGGGGTATAGCCGGTTAACAGTATTGTGTTTCAGGAGAATGTTCAGTTTCAGGTGAACAGTGAAGGGACTCAGCCATACATATGCATGTCTCCATTCTCTCCCACACTCCCCTCCCATCCAGGCTGCCACATAACATTGAGCAGAGTTTCCTGTGCTATACAGTAGGTCTGTATATCCATTTTAGATATAGCAGTGTGTACATGTCCATCATGTCCATCGCAACCCAAATTCCCTACTCCCTAACTGTCCCTTTCTGTCCCCACCCCCTGCTTCCTCCCCCTCCGCCCCCCCCACCCCCACCTCCCCCCACCCCGGGCCAGCAACCATCCAAAGTTTGTACTGTTAAGTCTGTGAGTCTGTTTCTGTTTTGCAAGTGAGGTCATTTATATCATTTCTTTTTAGATTCCATGTACAATGGACGTCATACGATAGTTCTCCTTCTCTGACCCAGATGTGACCATCTCTAGGTCCATCCGTGTTGCTGCAAATGGCATTATTTCATTCTTTTTAATGGCTGAGTAGTAGTCCATTACTTTATCTAATTTATCCATCCCTCTGTCGATGTACATTTAGGTTGCTTCCATGTCTTGGCTGTTGTAAACAGTGCAAAGTTTACCATTTTTGTAAATCTGACATAGATGTAGAACATTCAAGACTTAATTTAGCCTTTAACAATTAAAAAAAAAATCTTCTTCTAAGAAGTCCCATGAAGGTAATGAAAATGATGGCTCTTTGTGGCAGAGTATCCTCTTGAAGGAACTCAGGGTAGCAATGGCAGAGATACACTAGGTCGGTAAAAGTTTGAGCTATAGGACTGCCTCTCTCCTACACACAGTTTGCTTGTGGGAGAATACCTGTGACTGCAGTAAAGCCTCTGGTCTTCCCATTTTCCTCAATTGACAGGAGCCACCTCAGGTCGGAGAAAACCTCTATAAATACGATGAGCTTGGGAAGCCCTTTGACAGCATCAAACCGCTTTTTCAGTACCCGG
Organism: Bos taurus; assembly: GCF_002263795.3. Lineage (NCBI taxonomy): Eukaryota > Metazoa > Chordata > Mammalia > Artiodactyla > Bovidae > Bos > Bos taurus. Next base: position 11,075,668 of record NC_037334.1, on the reverse strand, counting down.
GATTTCCTACTGAAGGAAACCCCTTTGAAGGCCGAGAGAGCCGAAAATCCTTCCTCCGGACCACCCGCCTCATCGTGCCCGAGAAAGTCCCCAGCGGGGATAAAACCTACACGTGCGACAAATGTGCAAGATCCTTCAGGTACAGCTCCGAGCTCATCCGTCACGAGAAGACGCACACCGCGGAGAAGTGCTTCGAGTGTCAGGAGTGCCGGCAGGCCTTCAAGTACTTCTCCAACTTGCGGCGCCACCTGAAGACCCACGGCGGCGAGAAGCCCTTCGAGTGCAGCCAGTGCGGGAAGACCTTCACGAGGAACTTCAACCTGATCCTGCACCAGAGGAACCACATGGGTGAGAAGCCCTACTCATGCAAGGACTGTGGGAAGGCTTTCACCCAGCCATCCTCCCTGAGGAGCCACATGAGGACCCACACCGGAGAGAAGCCCTTCGAATGCGGCCACTGTGGGAAGACCTTCCGGGAGCATTCGTCGCTGAAGACGCACGTGCGCACCCACACCAGAGAGAAGCCCTACCAGTGCAACCACTGCGGGAAGCCCTTCCGCACGAGCACCAACCTGAACGTGCACAAGAGGATCCACACTGGTGAGAAGCTGTACGAGTGCGCCACCTGCGGGCAGGTCCTGAGTCGGCTCTCCACCCTCAAGAGTCACATGCGGATCCACACCGGAGAGAAGCCCTACCCGTGCCCAGAGTGCGGACGAGCCTTCGGGGAGCCCTCATCCCTCAGGAAACACGCGAGGACCCACACCGGCAAGAAGCCCTACGTCTGTCCGCAGTGCGGGCGAGCCTTCGGCCAGTCCTCGCACCTCATCGTCCATGTGAGAACCCACACCACGGGGAGACCCTACGAATGCACTCAGTGTGACAAAGCCTTCCGACACAGCTCTTCACTCAGCGTGCACAAGAGGATTCACGCCAGGGGAGAAAACGTCAGGACTGACAACCTTCCTTTATCTGTGTCTCTTCCCATGGAAGGGCCCCTTGCTGATGAACTTCCTGTTTCTACAGACTAAACATCTGGGGCCGTAATCATCTCCCATAGTACTCCTTTAGTGACATCCTATATGGTGGCTCAGTGGTGAAGAATCGCCTGCCAATGTAGGAGAGGAGGGGTGTATCCCTGGGTTGGGAAGATCCCCTGGAGAAGGAAATGGCAACCCACTTCAGTATTCTTGCCTGGGAAATCCCATGGATCCTGGTAGGCTGCAGTCCCTGGGGTCACAAAGACTCAGACACCACTGAGCATGTGTACACACACACATAACACACCACAAGCAGAGTGTGTGATCTTTATGTTGTTGAATGTTAAGTATTTGTGGAGATTTGCTTTTAGGGCTAGGGCTTCCCTGATGGCTCAGGCGGTAAAGTGTCTGCCTGCAATGCGGGAGACCTGGGTTTGATCCCTGGGTTGGGAAGATCCCCTGGAGAACGAAAAAGCAACCCACTCCAGTACTCTTGCCTGGAAAATGGCATGTCTCGGTAGTTGCCTGCCAAAACTGCCCCTTCTTACTTGCAAAAGCACCTAGGTTTTATTTGTTCAGTTTGAGACTATGCAATGTATATATATATATTTTGTGGCTTAAAGCAAGAGAATTTTATTCTCTCACACTTGTGGAGGGCACAAGTTGAATCAAGGTGTCTGCAGGGCCACGTCCCCTCTAAAGTCTCTAGGAGAGGAGGCTTCTTTGCCTCTTGCCACTTTTGGTGGCCGCAGGTGTGCCTTGCCTTGTAGCAGCGTCGTCCCCGTCGCTGCCTCCATCTTCATACGGCCTTCTCCTCTGTGTGTCAGTGTCCTCTCCTGTGTCTCCTAAGTGTCTCTTATAAGGACACATCATCGGATTTAGGGTCTACCCAGATACCCAGGATGGCCTCATCTCAAGATCTTTAATTTAATGACATCTACAAAGACTCTTTTCCAACTGAGTTCACCACCAGAGTTTCTGGGTGGGCATGTCTTTTGGTGATGGTGGTGGTCGGGGCCACATTCAAACCACTACACCATCAGGGAATGTGCATGACTAAAATACTTCCACCTCCCTGTGCTTCTTGCTGGCAGGGGAGGCCACTTCTCCAGTCCTGGCCAGCAGGAGACATCATTGAGTGTGAGTCCTGGGGAAGATGTCACAAAGGAATGGTTTCATTTAGCCAGATCCCCCTCCTCCTTTCCTGGTGGCTCGGACGGTGAAAAATCTGCCCACAATGCGGGAGACCCAGCTTCAATCCCTGGGTCAGGAAGATCCCCTGGAGAAGGGTGGCTACCTACTCCAGTATTCTTGCCTGGAGAATTCCATGAACAGAGGAGTCTGGCGGACTACAGTCCATGGGGTCACAAAGAGTCTTCAGACACGACTGAGCGACTAACGCTTTCACTTTCTCTCCTTCTTGCCTTTTGTACAAGCGGGCACCATATCTGGTGCTAGAGGAGGCATCCTGTGACCACGAGGGCGAAAGCCACAGTCTAGAGTGTGGGGGACTTCCCTAGTGGTCCAGTGGTTAGGACTTTGAGCTTCCAATACAGGGCTGAGGGTTTGACCCTGGTCAGGGAACTAAGATCCCACAACTGTATGGTGCTGCCAAATTAAACATATAAAAATAATAGATTAAAAAATAATAGATTGTGGCCAGAGCTACAACCATCCTGGTTCCCCGGTTGGTACCCTCGTGAGGGTGTACCAGCCCTGGGTTGTTTGTTTCTGGACATCTTGTTTACACGAAAAAGATGCACTTCTTACTGGTACATGACATTGTCTTTTTTGGGGGGAGGGGAATCTGGGGGAGGGCAGGGATGGGTTTATTGTGGCTGAATGCAGTCTCTAACTGATGCACTTAATATATGATTCATTTTTAGAAATGCTTCTTGAACAGTGGAAGTCAATGTATTGTATCCTACAGATGTCCACTAGATGGAGCATGCTCTTTGTGTATAAAAGTCTTTTACACATTTTAAAATACTGGTTTCTGTCTTAGCTCAGGCTGCTATAACAAAAATACTGGGTGGCTTACAAACAACAGAAATTTATTTCTCACAGTTCCTAGAGATAGGAAGTCCAAGATCACGGCTGGCAGATTTGATGTCTGGGGAGGCCCCACTTCCTGGTTCATAAATGGCCATCTTCCTGCCATGTCTCACATGGCAGGAGAGCAAGAGAGCTCCCTGGGGTCTCTTTTGTAAGGGCACTGATCCCATTCATGAGGGCTCCATCCCTATGACCTAATCACCTCCCAAGGGCCTCACCTCCTAACACCATCCCCTTGGGAGTTAGGCTTCAGCATGTCAACTCCTGGGAGCACCAACATTTAGTCCTTAGCAGTTTCCAGTCTGTCATTTACTGAGAAGGTTAAACTCTCCCACCATACATATGAATTGCTGAGTGAGTCTTTTAATTCTGTTCATTTTAAATTTCATATATTTTGAAGCAATGGAATTAAAAGATTTTTGACATCTTGTAAGCTTTCAGTTAATTGTTCCTTTTATTCTTATAGTGGCCATCTTTCTCCCTAGCAATGAATATTTAGCCATTCGTCATCATAATAGCAAATGATTATTTGTGCTTACTATTGCTAGATAGTATTATAGCTACTACCCTAAACTTTGTATCTTTTAAGTTATTTAGTCCTTACAATGACACTTTGAGGAAGGTACTGTTATTATACCCAATTCACAGATGAGGAAACTGAGGCCTGATGAGTTAACTGAGGTCCTGCAGGTGGTAAGTGACAGTTTGGCTGTCTCTACAGAACTTCACTGCAGGGAGCTGTTCTCCATTTTCCCCTGTACTCAAAGTTCTGTTTTTGTGTTTCAAAGTTTTTTTTTTTTTTCCCCCACACTGAAAGGCTTTGTGGGATCTCAGTTCCCTGACAAAGGATTGAACCCACACCCTTGGCAGTGAAAGTGCAGAGTCCTAACCACTGGACTGCCAGGGAATTCCCTTAAAGTTCTTTAATTGAGACATAACTTATGTAAAAGTCCATAAGTCTCAGTGTTCACCTCAGTGAATTTTATATCTATATCTATACCACTCTAGAGAAGGGAGTGGCTACCCACTGCAGTATTCTTGCCTGGAGAAGTCCATGGACAGAGAGCCTGGTAGCCTACAGTTCATAGGGTCACAAAGTTGGACACGATTGAGTGACACTTTCATACCACCCACATCAAAAAGAAAATATTCTATCTTTCCAGAAAGTCCTCTTGGGCCCAGCCCAGGTCGATAAGCCCCATCTCCAGAGTTAACCAGTATTCTGACTTCTAGCACCATAGATTTGTTTTTCTTGTTCAGAAAAATAGAACCACACAGTACGCCTTCTTGTGTCTGATGTTTTCACTTAATATAGTGCCTATGAACTTTCTTTGTCACATTATCAGTAGAGCTCTTTTAAAATTGCTGTGTAATATTCCATTGTCTGAATACACTACAGTTAAAAAATTTCACTCTGTTCATGGACATCTGGGTTCTTTCCCAATGCTGTTATGAATAAAGCTGCTATGAGTATTCTTGTGTACATCTTATTGTGAACATATCTTCTTATTTCTCTTGGGTATAAAACCTAGACGTGGAATTTCTGGGTCATTGCATAGGCATATTTTTAGCTTCAGTAGATATTGCTAAACAGTTTTCCAGAGTGGTTGAAACAGTTCGTACTTCCATCAACAATTGGGAATCCCTGGTGACTCAGTGGTTAAATGGTAAAGGAGCAAACCACCTTCAATGGGAAAGAGAAAGAAAGAAAGAAAAAGAAAGAAAGAAAGTGAAGTCGCTCAGTCATGTCTGACTCTTTGCAACCCCGTGGACTGTAGCCTACCAGGCTTCTCCGTCCATGGGATTCTCCAGGCAAGAACACTGGAGTGGGTTGCCATTTCCTTCTCCAGGGGATCTTCCCCACCCAGAGATCAAACCCGGGTCTCCCGCATTGGAGGCAGACGCTTTAACCTCTGAGCCACCAGGAGGAGATGGCAGTTCAGTTCCTGGGCTGGGAAGATCCCCTGGTGAAGGGAATGGCAACTCACTCCAGTATTCTTGCCTGGGAGATCCCATAGACAGAGGAGTCTGGCAGGGTACAGTCCGTGGGGTTGAGAAAGTGTTGGATATGACTCAGCAAGTAACCAACCACCACATCAGTAAAGTTTCATTTGCTTCATATCCTGGACAGCACATGCTACTGTCAATTTGCTTATAGCTGTATTAGTGGGTGAGTAATTTCTTATGTTTTGTCTTGCTTTATTTTGTGTGTGTGAATAGCGATGTTGTAGATTGCTACATGGTAATTTCATCCATTCTCTTATGCACACCTCTCTTCAGTGTGACTTTGATGCTCCTTGTGTCAAGAGGTGGAGTTTATTTCTCTACCCTTTGAAGATGAACTTGATCACATGACTTTCTTTGGTCAGTGAAACGTTATCAAACATGATAGAAATAGAAACTAGAAAAACACATTGGGGGACTTCCCTGGTGGTCCAATGGTTGAGAATCCACCTGCCAGTGTAGGGGACACTGGTTTGATCCCTGGTCCAGAAAGATCCCACAGGCCATGGGGCAACTCTGTGAGCTACAACTATTGAGTCTGTGCTCTAGAGCCTGGGAGCTGCAGTTAACTGAAAACTGCCCATCCTATAGAGCCTGTGCTCTGCAACAAAGAGAACCCACTGCAATGAGAAGCCTGTGCACCGCACTAGAGAGGAGCCTCTGCTTACTGCAATGAGAGTAAGCAACGAAGACCCAGTGCAGCCAAATGTAAATGATTAAAAAAAGAAGAAAAACACATTAGCCTTTGCCATCTTTTAGCTCAAGATTAGATTCTTGGCAGCATGATGAAGCCTGGGCCAGCCTCCTCTAGGAGTAGACTCCACATAGAGAGAGAGGATTTGCTGATGGTCAGCAACAATCCTCAGACAGGTGAGTGAGGCCTTCTTAGACCATCTGACTCCAGACAAGCCATCAGGTGACTTAAGTCTCATGAATGACCCTGGGTATCAGAACTGCCCAGCTGAGTTCATCTCAAATGCTGACTCAAAGAATTGTGAGCATATAAGCTGGTTAGGCAGCAATACATAACTGACGCAGACGTTTGTATCAGAAATAGGATGTGGCTGAAACAAAAGCTTAAAGTGTGGCATTGACTTTAGAACTTTGCAGCAAGTAAGCAGATGAGAAGGGTGAGGAAACTTAATGGCTATAAATATGGTGAGAAAACTGCCGCTAGAGGTTAGGAAAAGGTTTTGTGGTTATGTGGTAGGGAAACCACTGGTGGTAATGTTGTCTGTAGTAACTTAGAAGATAGAACATGTCCTAGTGATTCTGTGGATCTGGCTGAGGAGGGACACTTTCTCCCCATCTCTGGCCCTCTCCATAATCTTCCTTATGAGTGCCTGGTGGTGCAAGAAGAATCTTGAGTGGGTTAGAACTTGCCTTGTGTGTGAAGCTTCCAGAGTCTCTATCAGACACATGTCTGGCATTTAGCACTTGATTACAAATTCTAGCACGCATCTTACTCTCTTGTCTTCATCCTGTGCTATGGGTGAGCCAGTGGTCATATCCATATCTCTGTCCATATCTCATCCCCTAGATTTCAGGTTAGTTGGTTACACTTTCTGGGTTCAAGAAAGTTATGTGAGTTTTTTTTTTTTTTTTTGTGTGTGTGTTTCTTTTTATATTTTATTTACACTTAATTTTATATTGGGGTATAGAAAATGAACAATATTGTGATAGTTTCAGGTGAACAGGGAAGGGACTCAGCCATATGTATACGTGTATCCATTCTCCCTCTAACTCTCCTCCCATCCAGGCTGCCACATAACATTGAGCAGAGTTCCCTGTGCTATACAGTAGGTCCTTGGTTATCCACCTCATTTTTAATTTATTCTAATAAAATTTTTATTTAGTTTTGGCTGAGGCAGTTCTTTGTTGCTGCATGTGGGCTTTCTCTAATTGCGATGAGCAGGGGCACGGGCGTCGCATTGTGGTGGCTTCTCTTGTTGCAGAGCACTGGCTTTAGAGCGCAGGCTCAGTAGTTGTGGCTCATGGTCTTAGTTGCCCCGTGACGTGTGGACTCTTCCTGGACCAGGGATTGAACCCATGTTCCCTATGTTGGCAGGCAGATTCTTAACCCATGGACCACCAGGGAAGTCCTATCCATTTAAAATATAGCAATGTGTACATGTCCGTCCTAAACTCCCTAACAATCCCTTCCCTCCAAGAAATTTATGTTTCTGCCAATTATTCAGGCTTTTCTTGTTGCTGTGGTAGCAGCAAAGTGTACCAGTTTTCTCTATCCACGATGGAAGCCAGAAACGAGGTTCTTTACTTCCTAAATCACACTGCTTTTGGGAATTGTTTACTGGACTTTATCTTCCTCTTTTCTGTAAGGTCCCTGAGATTAGAGATCACGTGGAGCCTGTTCAGTATCACTTCCTTTAAGTCTAGCACCGTGCCTGACAGAAAATAAACTTTAAACATACTCATTAAGTCTACATGCATTCACATGGACAAATGCTCCTAAATGGAGGATGTATGTGCAATGCTGTGACTCCTTGGAAGAGGGCAAGTAGAGACTGTGTTTCTCCTACATCAGCTTGCTGCTTGACAACTGTACCTAGTAACTGGAGAGATGCAAATGATGCTGTCATGACCACCCCAATGTTGGTAGCTTAACAAAGAAGCCCCCCCTTTTTTGGCATTTGGGTGCCTGTTTGATTTCTATGTAGGAATAGACTTGCCTAGGGAGTTTCCTAATTTAGGGTGAATGCCAACTAGACTTTTGTACTTCATCCTAGAGCATTCTGGTGCTTGTGCTGACTCCAACTGACTGTCCCACTGCTTCCCATAGATTCTGGGCTTTCAAACATCTGTCCCCTAAGATTCTTTTATAGATCTCTACTGCTCTCAGAAAGAGGTTCACATTTCCTAGCCTAGCCCTGAAGAATCGTAGTTCCATGATCCCAGTTACTTATCTGGAAAACAATCCACCCCTGAGATGCTCCATCCTGTTATCCCTCAGCCTGCAGTGCCTACTGCCTATCCACCCCTCAGGCCTCATTTACAAATAATGCCGTAAAGCTCACATGTGATGACCATTCCTGTGCATTGCCAGGCACCAAGCTAGGTTTTCTATCCCAGCCGTTTTCATTTTCATTTTTTTGTTTTTCTTTGCATCTACTCCAGTTATGTTAGTTAGACAAGAGAGCAATTTAGTAGAAAGAGCACAAGCTTTGCCATTAAACAGAATCTGATGCTTGGCCCTGCCAGTCACTAGTTTTGTGATATCAGACCTGTCTCCTCATTGAATGACCAGTAGATTGATGCCAGTTTCAGAGTTGAGGGAATCCTTTAGTGAGATATTCACAAAACTTTCTTTTGCGGGTGAGCTGGAGGCAGTTGCATCCTTAGCTCCCTTATTAGTAGGAAACTTGAACCACCACCAAGTAGGCAGGCTGTACTTTTGCTGGTAATACCAGGAATAAAAAAAGCAGAACTGTGGGTCTCATAATAAACCATGAGGAAGAAAGCATGTATGCTAGATATTTCCTGTCAGTTCATCTACGGACACATACATGTAAATTCTCATGTGATTTATTTTAATAAGAAGTATTTTTATCACTTAAAATCAAAAGCAGAAATTTCTCCACAGCTGAGCTTGAGAGCTCGTGCACCGTGCTGCTGCTGCTAAGTCACGTCAGTCGTGTCCGACTCTGTGCGACTCCATAGACGGCAGCCCACCAGGCTCCCCCGTCCCTGGAATTCTCCAGGCAAGAACACTGGAGTGGGTTGCCATTTCCTTCTCCAATTCATGCACCCTAAGGAGTGGCTATTTACCATTTCTCCCAGGAAGCTTGGGCCTCCCTGCTAGATCAGCTGGTAAAGAATCCGTAGGATTATAATCACATGTATGGTCCATTTCAAACTACTTGGGAATGTTTAAGAACAGGAAAAAGTAATCAATGGTGAGAGTGAAACAATTTACCTCAGATTGGGACTTGAAACTGTGTGTTGGGACTCAAACCCAGCCAAAATGCTGTTTGGGACTCTTACCCACGTGGCTGGGATTCAAACCCAGCTAAAACCCATGGTCTTCCAACTGAGATCACAGACCTAGTTTAAGTTCAGGCTCTTTTTTTTTTTTTCCAATTTTGATTTTTATTTCTTTTAAAAAAAATATTTATTTATTTTAATTAGAGGCTAATTACTTTACAATATTGTAGTGGTTTTTGTCATACATTGATATGAATCTGCCATGGGTGTACATGTGTTCCCCACCCTGAATCCCCCTTCCATCTCCCTCCCCATCCCATCCCTCAGGGTCATCCCAGTGCACCAGCCCTGAGCACCCTGTCTCACGCATCGAACCTGGACTGGTGATTTGTTTCACATATGGTAATATTCATGTCTCAGTGCTATTCTCTCAAATCATCCCACCCTTGCCTGCTCCCACAGAGTCCGAAAGTCTGTTCTTTACATCTGTGTCTCTTTTGCTGTCTTGCATATAGGGTCATCATTACCATCTTTCTAAATTCCATATATATGCGTTAATATATTTGCCACTTCATGGCAAATAGATGGGGAAACAGTGGAAACAGTGGCTGACTTTATTTTTTTTTTTTTGGGCTCCAAGATCACTGCAGATGGTGACTGCAGCCATGAAATTAAAAGACGTTTACTCCTTGGAAGGAAAGTTATGACCAACCTAGATAGCATATTGAAAAGCAGAGACATTACTTTGTCAACAAAAGTCCATCTAGTCAAGGCTATGGTTTTTCCAGTGGTCATGTACGGATGTGAGAGTTGGACTATAAAGAAAGCTGAGCGCTGAAGAATTGATGCTTTTGAACTGTGGTGTTGGAGAAGACTCTTGAGAGTCCCTGGGACTGCAAGGAGATCCAACCAGTCCATCCTAAAGGAGATCAGTCCTGGGTGTTCATTGGAAGGACTGATGTTGAAGCTGAAACTCCAATATTTTGGCCACCTGATGCAAAGAGCTGACTCATTTGAAAAGACCCTGATGCTGGGGAAGATTGAGGGCAAGGGGAGAAAGTGATGACAGAGGATGAGATGGTTGGATGGCATCACCGACTCAATGGACATGGGTTTGGGTAGACTCTGGTAGTTGGTGATGGACAGGGAGGCCTGGTGTGCTGCGGTTCATGGGGTTACAAAGAGTTGGATACAACTGAGCGACTGAACTGAACTGAACTGACTGACATGTAGGCTTTGGTTAGAAAGGATTTTTTTTTGTTGTTGTTGTTGTTCAATGCAAAGCATATTTCTATCATTGAGTTATGAACTCCAAAAATAGAGGCTTGTCATGGAAGTGCAGACAGATACCTCACTGCAGCTGAGGTCCTGGGCACCACTATGTTCATCAGTTAAAAAAAATTAAAAAAATCAGATTCACTTTGCTGTATACCGAAACGAACATAACATTGTAAGTCAACTATTGTTGTTGTTTATTCACTTAGTCATGTCTGACTACTTCATGACCCCTTGCACTGTAGCCCACCTGGCTCTTTCTATTCATGGGATTTCCCAGGCAAGAATACTGGCTGCTGCTGCTGCTGCTGCTAAGTTGCTTCAGTCATGTCCAACTCTATGCGACCCCATAGACAGCAGCCCACCAGGCTCCTCTGTCCTTGGGATTTTCCAGGCAAGAATACTGGAGTGGGTTGCCATTTCCTTCTCCAATGCATGCATGCATGCTAAGTTGCTTCAGTCATGTCTGACTCTGTGCGACCCTATGGACAGCAGCCCACCAGGCTCCTCTGTCCATGGGATTCTCTAGGAAAGAATACTGGAGTGAGTTGCTATTTCCTTCTCAAGGGGATCTTCCTGACACAGGGATCAAACCCACATCTCCTACACTGACAAGTGGGGTTCTTTTTTTTTAACCTCTGAGCCACCAGGGAAACACAATCAACTATAACCCCAAAAAAATTATAAAAGATAAAAACCAAACTTAACAAATGTACCCAAGGGGAAACATGGGGAGAAGTAATAAATTAGGAGATTTGGATTGACATATACACTACTATACATAAAATAGATAGCTAATAAGGACATAGTGTTTAGCACAGGAATTCTACTCAATATTCTGTAGTAACCTATATGGGAGAATAATCTGAAAAAGAATGAATATATATCTATATTTATACACATAACTGAATAACTGATTCACTTTGCCTTACACCTGAAACTAACACAGCATTATAAATCTATTCAATCCATAAGTCTATATAATTTTTAATTCATAAAAATGTAAAACATTTAATACAATTTTAAAGGTTACAGTCCATTTACAGTTATTACAGAATATTAGCTATATTACCTATTTGTACAATACATAGAAAGGATCATTTCTTAGATGGAGTTGGAGGCTCCTTGAGACAGGAACAGTGTAAGATAAAACCTGGCCTTCCAACATTCAGGTGTCAGAGGAGCACTGTCTAGTGTGGAGGGGAAGATAAGGCTGAGAAGATAATGTCAAGCCTCATCAAGGAGAATTCTCTTATGGGGTGTATTAGTTTTTAATGGCTTTATCACAAATTACCCCCCAAACTTACCAGCTTAAGACAACACAAATTTATTATATGACTTTCTCTGTGTCAGGGATCTGGTAAGCTGGCTTAGCTGGGTTGGAAAAAAAGGTGGAAACAGTGACAGATTTTATTTTCTTGGGCTCCAAAGTCACTGTGAATGGTGACTGCAACCATGAAATTAAAAGACGTTGCTCGTTGGAGGAAAAGCTATGACAAAACTAGACAGTGTATTAAAAAGCAGAGACATTACTTTGCCAACAAAGGTCTGTATAGTTAAAGCTATCATTTTTCCAGTAGTCATGTCCAGATGTGAGAGTTGGACCATAAAGAAAGCTGAGTGCCAAAGAATTGATACTTTTGAATTGTGGTGCTGGAGAAGACTCTTGAGAGTCCCTTGGACTGCAAGGAGAGCAAGCCAGTCAATCCTAAAGGAGGTCAACCCTGAATAGTCATTGGAAGGACTGAAGCTGAAGCTCCAGTATTTTGGCCACCTGATGTAAAGAGCTGACTCACTGGAAAAGGCTGTGATGCTGGGAAAGACTGAAGGCAGGAGAAGAAGGGGGCGACAGAGAATAAGATGGTTAGATAACACCACCAACTCAATGGACATGAGTTTGAGCAGACTCTGGGAGATAGTGAAGGAAGGGAAGCCAGGCATGCTGCAGTCCATGGGGTTGCAAAGAGCAGAATGTGACTTAGTGAATGAACAACAAATATGTGTGTGTGTGTGTGTGTATAAAACATTTATATTATATATATAATATCCATATTTTAGAAAACTTACAAATTTTTGCTTAGTTAAAAAATATGACATTTTGGCTTCACGCTTTGACTAAATATGAATAGAATGCTAGTTTTCTAACTTATATTCATCCAAAACTTTGCATAGTTCCATTTGTTCTGGCATCTAGTATTACTGCTAAAAATCTAGAAAGCTTATTATTTTAGTGATTTTTTAAAAATAAATTTGATGAGGCTTGCAATTTCTGATCCACTTCTGAGAATATAAAGAGAAGCTAGGCTGTAAAAAAAAAACCCCAGGATACTAACATGTGAAACAGTATTATTGACTAAAGTACAAATTTTGATCAAATTTCACAGTATTTTTTGCTAGTGTTGCATCCATTATTTGTTTTCATACCTTATTCAAGATTTTCATATTGTATTGTGTTGCACTGAGTAACTTCAGTTCAGTTCAGTTTAGTTCAGTCGCTCAGTTGTGTCCGACTCTTTGTGACCCCATGAATTGCAGCATGCCTGGCCTCCCTGACCATCACCAACTCCCAGAGTTTACCCAAACTCATGTCCAACAATTGGTGATGCCATCCAGCCATCTCATCCTCTGTCGTCCCCTTCTCCTCCTGCCCCCAATCCCTCCCAGTATCAGAGTCTTTTCCAATGAGTCAACTATGCCCATGAGGTGGCCAAAGTATTGGAGTTTCAGCTTCAGCATCATTCCTTCCAATGAACACCTAGGACTGATCTCCTTTAGGATGAACTGGTTGGCTCTGCTTGCAGTCCAAGGGACTCTCAAGAGTCTTCTCCAACACCACAGTTCAAAAGCATTAATTCTTCAGCGCTCAGCTTTCTTTATAGTCCCACTCTCACATCCATACATAACCACAGGTAAAACCATAGCCCTGACTAGATGGACCTTTGTTGGCAAAGTAATGTCTCAGCTTTTCAATATGCTATCTAGGTTGGTTATAACTTTCCTTCCAAGGAGTAAGCGTCTTTTAATTTCATGGCTGCAATTACCATCTGCAATGATTTTGGAGCCCCCCAAAATAAAGTCTGACACTGTTTCCACTGTTTCCCCATCTATTTGCCATGAAGTGATGGGATCAGATGCCATGATCTTCGTTTTCTGAATGTTGAATTTAAGCCAACTTTTTAACTCTCCACTTTCACTTTCATCAAGAGGCTTTTTAGTTTCTATTCACTTTCTTCCATAAGGGTGGTATCATCTGCATATCTGAGGTTATTGATATTTCTTCTGGCAATCTTGATTCCAGCTTGTGCTTCTTCCAGCCCAGTGTTTCTCATGATGTACTCTGCATATAAGTTAAATAAGCAGGGTGACAATGTACAACCTTGACGTACTCCTTTTCCTATTTGGAACCACTCTGTCGTTCCATGTCCAGTTCTAACTGTTGCTTCCTGACCTGCATATAGGTTTCTCAAGAGGCAGGTCAGGTGGTCTGGTATTCCTATCTCTTTCAGAATTTTCCACAGGTTATTGTGATCCACACAGTCAAAGGCTTTGGCATAGTCAATAAAGCAGAAATAGATGTTTTTCTGGAACTCTCTTGCTTTTTCCATGATCCAGCGGATGTTGGCAATTTGATCTCTGGTTCCTCTGCCTTTTCTAAAAGCAGCTTGAACATCTGGAAGTACATGGTTCACGTATTGCTGAAGCCTGGCTCGGAGAATTTTGAGCATTACTTTACTAGCATGTGAGATGAGTGCAATTGTGCAGTAGTGTGAGCATTCTTTGGCATTGCCTTTCTTTGGGATTGGAATGAAAACTGACCTTTTCCAGTCCTGTGGCCACTGCTGAGTTTTCCAAATTTGCTGGCATATTGAGTGCAGCACTTTCACAGCATCATCTTTTAGGATTTGAAATAGCTCAACTGGAATTCTATCACCTCCACTAGCTTTGTTCGTAGTGATGCTTCCTAAAGCCCTCTTGACTTCACATTCCAGGATGTCTGGCTCTAGGTGAGTGATCACACCATCGTGATTATCTTGGTCATAAAGATCTTTTTCGTTCAGTTCTTCTGTGTATTCTTGCCACCTCTTCTTAATATCTTCTGCTTCTCTTAGGTCCATACCATTTCTGTCCTTATCGAGTCCATCTTTGCATGAAATGTTCCCTTGGTAGCTCTAATTTTCTTGAAGAGATCTCTAGTCTTTCCTATTCTGTTGTTTTCCTTCATTTCTTTGCATTGATCGCTGAAGAAGGCTTTCTTATCTCTCCTTGCTATTCTTTGGAAGTCTGCATTCAGATGCTTATATCTTTCTTTTTCTCCTTTGCTTTTTACTTCCATTCTTTCACAGCTGTTTGTAAGGCCTCCTCAGACAGCCATTTTGCTTTTTTTCATTTCTTTTCCATGGGGATGGTCTTGATCTCTGTTTCCTGTACAATGTCATGAACCTCCTTCCATAGTTCATCAGGCACTCTGTCTATCAGATCTAGTCCCTTAAATCTATTTCTCACTTCCATTGTATAATCATAAAGGATTTGATTTAGGTCATACCGGAATGGTCTAGTGGTTTTCCCCACTTTCTTCAATTGAAGTCTATATTCTTTTCATTTTTATTCTGTTATAAATATTTTCTAATTTTCCTTGTTATGGCTTCTTAGATATACCTATCATTTAAAAGTGGACATTTAATTTCCAAATACATGTGGTTTTTAAAGTAGCTGTGATATTAATTTCTCATTTATATACTTTCTTCTCTGCAATCATCCTCGTTTTTTTTTTCAGTCTTTTAACTTTATTGAGGGTATCAATCATTAAAATCAAATTCAAATTCAAATAAAATATCTCTCTTGGTAAATGTCACATAGCACTTGAAAATATGTGCATTATTTTCAAATAGATTTTGATATTGATTTCTAACATTATTCCTGTGATAAAAGAACAGACTCTGTATGATTTTAATACCTTTGGACCATGAAAATTTTACACCTTGTTTTATGTCCCTGGAAATGTTCTATTGTCTACTGGCTTATAGTCTATGGGAACTTGAATAGAATTTGTATCCTGCTGTTGTGTGAAAATTGTATAAATATTAATTATGTTGAATTGGCTCATAGTGGTAAAAATTTAATTTATCTACTTAAAAAACAATTGTAATATATAGTGGAACTATATGTATGTTTGTTCTGTATTTTCCAAATCTCCTGTAAATGTGTTTTCATAATTTCAAAAATTGAAGAAGTAAAAAAAGAGTGGCAAAAAGGGCATTTTCTCCCTTGAGGACTCTTAATAATTGCTTGGACTTCAAGGAGATCCAACCAGTCCATCCTAAAGGAGATCAGTCCTGGGTGTTCATTGGAAGGACTGATGTTGAAGCTGAAACTCCAACACTTTGGCCACCTGATGCAAAGAGCTGACTCATTTGAAAAGACCCTGATGCTGGGGGAGATTGAGGGCAGGAGGAGAAGGGGATGACAGAGGATGAGATGGTTGGATGGCATCACCGACTCAATGGACATGGATTTGGGTGGACTTCGGGGGTTGGTGATGGACAAGGAGGCCTGGTGTGCTGCAGGTCATGGTGTTGCAGACTCGGACATGACTGAGCGACTGAACTGAACTGAACTGAATAATTGCTTAATATACTTTGGTGCTCCTTTATTAGGTCTGTAAATATTAATATTAATAACAATCATTTCTTCTTGATGAATTGTCCTTTTTATCATTATATTCTGTCTGTATTTACCTCCTGTTACTTTTTGGCTTGAAGTATATTTTGTGTGATATAAGTATAGCTACACACATTTTTTTGGCTATCATTTGCTTGAAGTATCATCTCCTGTCCCTTGACTTTGAGCCTATATTGTCCTTTGGAACTGAAGTGAGTCTCCCACAGGCAGCATATAGTTGGGTCTTGTTTTTATTTTTTTATTATAAATTAATTTATTTTAATTGGAGGCTAATTACTTTACAATATTGTAGTGGTTTTGCCATACATTGACATGGATCCACCATGGGTGTACATGTGTTCCCCATCCTGACCCCCCTCCCACCTCCCATCCCATCCCATCCCTCTGGGTCATCCCAGTGCACCAGCCCCAAGCACCCTGTATCATGCATCAAACCTGGACTGGCGATCCGTTTCACATATGATAATATACATGTTTCAATGCCATTCTCCGAAATCATCCCACCTTCGCCCTTTCCCACAGAGTCCAAAAGACTGTTCTATACATCTGTGTCTCTTTTGCTGTCTTGCATGTAGCGTTATTGTTACCATCTTTCTAAATTCCATATATATGCATTAGTATACTGTATTGGTGTTTTTCTTTCTGGCTTACTTCACTCTGTATAATAGGCTCTAGTTTCATCCACCTCATTAGAACTGATTCAAATGTTTTCTTTTTAATGGCTGAGTAACATTCCATTGTGTACATGTACCACAGCTTTCTTATCCATTTGTCTGCTGATGGACATCTAGGTTGCTTCCATGTCCTGGCTATTGTAAACAGTGCTGTGATGAACATTGGGGTACATGTGTCTCTTTCAATTCTGGTTTCCTCAGTGCGTATGCCCAGCAGTGGGATTGCTGGGTCATATGGCATTTCTATTTCTAGTTTTTAAAGGAATCTCCACATTGTTCTCCATAGTGGAGAATGTTCTCCATACATTCCCACCAACAGTGTAAGAGGGTTCCCTTTCCTCCACACCCTCTCCAGCATTTATTGCTTGTAGACTTTCGGATCGCAGCCATTCTGACTGGCGTGAAATGGTACCTCATTGTGGTTTTGATTTGCATTTCTCTGATAATGAGTGATGTTGAGCGTCTTTTCATGTGTTTGTTAGCCATCTGTATGTCTTCTTTGGAGAAATGTCTATTTAGTTCTTTGGCCCATTTTTTCACTGGGTCATTTATTTTTCTGGAATTGAGCTGCAGGAGTTGCTTGTATATTTTTGAGATTAATTCTTTCTCAGAAAGAATAATTAATTATTTTCTCCCATTCTGAAGGCTATCTTTTCACCTTGCTTATAATTTCCTTTGTTGTGCAAAAGCTTTTAAGTTTAATTAGGTCCCATTTGTTTATTTTTGCTTTTATTTCCAATAATCTGGGAGGTGGGTCATAGAGGATCCTGCTGTGATGTATGTCGGAGAGTGTTTTGCCTATGTTTTCCTCTAGGAGTTTTATATTTTCTGGTCTTACATTTAGATCTTTAATCCATTTTGAGTTTATTTTTGTGTATGGTGTTAGAAAGTGTTCTAGTTTCATTCTTTTACAAGTGGTTGACCAGTTTTCCCAGCACCACTTGTGAAAGAGATTGTCTTTTCTCCATTGTGTATTTTTGCCTCCTTTGTTGAAGATAAGTTGTCCATAGGTGTGTGGATTTATCTCTGGGCTTTCTATTTTGTTCCATTGATCTATATTTCTGTGTTTGTGCCAGTACCATACTTTCTTGATGACTGTAGCTTTGTATTAGAGCCTGAAGTCAGGCAGGTTGATTGCTCCAGTTCCATTCTTCTTTCTCAAGATTGCTTTGGCTATTCGAGGTTTTTTTGTATTTCCATACAAATTGTGAAATTATTTGTTCTAGTTCTGTGGAAAATACCATTGGTAGCTTGATAGGGTTTGCATTGAATCTAGATTGCTTTGGGTAGTATACTCATTTTCACTATATTGATTCTTCCGATCCATGAACATGCTATATTTCTCCATCTATTAGTGTCCTCTTTGATTTCTTTCACCAGTGTTTTATAGTTTTCTATACATAGGTCTTTTGTTTCTTTAGGTAAATATATTCCTAAGTATTTTATTGTTTTCGTTGCAATGGTGAATGGAAGTGTTTCCTTAATTTCTCTTTCTGTTTTCTCATTGGTAGTGTATAGGAATGCAAGGGATTTCTCGGTGTTAATTTTATATCCTGCAACTTTACTATATTCATTGATTAGCTCTAGTAATTTTATGGTGGAGTCTTTAGGGTTTTCTATGTAGAGGATCATGTCATCTGTGAACAGTGAGAGTTTTACTTCTTCTTTTCCAATCTGGATTCCTTTTATTTCTTTTTCTGCTCTGATTGCTGTGGCCAAAACTTCCAAAACTATGTTGAATAGTAGTGGTGAGAGTGGGCACCCTTGTCGTGTTCCTGACTTCAGGGGAAATGCTTTCCATTTTTCACCCTTGAGGATAATGTTTGTTGTGGGTTTGTCATATATAGCTTTTATTATGTTGAGGTATGTTCCTTATATTCCTGCTTTCTGGAGGTTTTTTTTTTTTTTTAATCATAAATGGATGTTGAATTTTGTCAAAGGCTTTCTCTGCATCTATTGAGATAATCATATGGTTTTTATCTTTCAATTTGTTAATGTGGTATATAGCATCAATTGATTTGCAGATATTGAAGAATCCTTGCATCCCTGTGATAAAGTCCACTTGGTTATGATGTATGATCTTTTAAATATGTTGTTGGATTCTGTTTGCTAGAATTTGGTTAAGGATTTTTGCATCTATGTTCATCAGTGATATTGGCCTGTAGTTTTGTTTTTTTTTGTGGCATCTTTGTCAGGTTTTGGTATTAGGGTCATGGTGGCCTCATAGAGTGAGTTTGGAAGTTTACCTTCCTCTGCAATTTTTTGGAAGAGTTTGAGTAGGATAGGTGTTAGCTTTTCTCTAAATTTTTGGTAGAATTCAGCTGTGAAGCCATCTGGTCCTGGGTTTTTGTTTGCTGGAAGATTTCTGATTACAGTTTCAATTTCCCTGCTTGTGATGGGTCTGTTAAGATTTTCTATTTCTTCCTGGTTCAGTTTGGAAAGTTGTACTATTCTAAGAATTTGTCCATTTCTTCCAAGTTGTCCATTTTATTGGCATATAGTTGCTGACAGTAGTCTCTTATGATCCTTTGTATTTCTATGTTGTCTGTTGTGATTTTTCCATTTTCATTTCTAATTTTGTTGATTTGGTTCTTCTCCCTTTGTTTCTTGATGAGCCTGGCTAATGGTTTCTCAATTTTATTTATCTTCTCAAAGAACCAGCTTTGGCTTTGCTGATTTTTGCTATGGTCTCTTTTGTTTCTTTTACATTTATTTCTGCCCTAATTTTTAAGATTTCTTTCCTTCTACTAACCCTGGGGTTCTTCATTTATTCCTTTTCTAGTTGCTTTAGGTGTAGAGTTAGGTTATTTATTTGACTTTTTTCTTGTTTCTTGAGGTAAGCCTGTATTGCTATGAACCTTCCCCTTAGCACTGCTTTTACAGTGTCCCATAGGTTTTGCAGGTCAGGAAGCAACAGTTAGAACTGGACATGGAACAACAGACTGGTTCCAAATAGAAAAAGGAGTTCGTCAAGGCTGTATATTGTCACCCTGTTTATTTAACTTATATGCAGAGTACATCATGAGAAACGCTGGACTGGAAGAAACACAAACTGGAATCAAGATCGCTGGGAGAAGTATCAATAACCTCAGATATGCAGATGACACCACCCTTATGGCAGAAAGTGAAGAGGAACTAAAAAGACTCTTGATGAAAGTGAAAGTGGAGAGTGAAAAAGTTGGCTTAAAGCTCAACACTCAGAAAACGAAGATCATGGCATCCGGTCCCACCACTTCATGGGAAATAGATGGGGAAACAGTGGAAACAGTGTCAGACTTTATTTTTTTGGGCTCCAAAATCACTGCAGATGGTGACTGCAGCCATGAAATTAAAAGACGCTTACTCCTTGGGAGGAAAGTTATAACCAACCTAGATAGCATATTCAAAAGCAGAGACATTACTTTGCCAACAAAGGTTCATCTAGTCAAGGCTATGGTTTTTCCTGTGGTCATGTATGGATGTGAGAGTTGGACTGTGAAGAAAGCTGAGCACCGAAGAATTGATGCTCTTGAACTGTGGTGTTGGAGAAGACTCTTGAGAGTCCCTTGGACTGCAAGGAGATCCAACCAGTCCATTCTGAAGGAGATCAGCCCTGGGATATCTTTGGAAGGAATGATGCTAAAGCTGAAAGTCCAGTACTTTGGCCACCTCATGTGAAGAGTTGACTCATTGGAAAAGACTCTGATGCTGGGAGGGATTGGGGCAGGAGGAGAAGGGGACGACAAAGGATGAGATGGCTGGATGGCATCACTGACTCGATGGACGTGAGTCTCAGTGAACTCCGGAAGTTGGTGTTGGACAGGGAGGCCTGGTGTGCTGCGATTCATGGGGTCGCAAAAAGTCGGACACGACTGAACGACTGATCTGATCTGATTTGATAGGTTTTGGGTTGTTGTGTTTTCATTTTCATTCATTTCTATGCATATTTTGATTTCTTCTGTGATTTGTTGGTTATTCAGCAGTGTGTTGTTAAGCCTCCATATTTTGGAATTTTTAATAGTTTTTCCCCTGTAATTGACATCTAATCTTACTGCATTGTGATCAGAAAAGATTCTTGGAGTGATTTCAATTTTTTTGAATTTACCAAGTGTAAGTTTATGGCCCAGGATGTCATCTGTCCTGGAGAAGGTTCCATGTGCACTTGAGAAAAAGGTGAAATTCATTGTTTTGGGGTGAAATGTCCTATAGACATCAATTAGGTCTAACAGGTCTACTGTATCATTTAAAGTTTGTGTTTCCTTGTCAGTTTTCTGTTTAGTTGATCTATCTATAGGTGTGAGTGGGGTATTAAAGTCTCCCACTATTATTATGTTATTGTTAATTTCCGCTTTCATACTTGTTAGCATTTGCCTTACATATCGCGGTGCTCCTATGTTGAGTGCATATATATTTATAATTGTTATATCTTCTTCTTGGATTGATCCTTTGATCATTATGTAGTGTCCTTCTTTGTCTCTTTTCACAGCCTTTATTTTAAAGTCTATTTTATCTGATATGAGTATTGCTACTCCTGCTTTCTTTTGGTCTCTATTTGTGTGGAATACCTTTCCCCAGTCCTTCACTTTCTTCAGTATGTGTCCCTTGTTTCAAGGTGGGTCTTTTGTAGACAACATATGTAGGGGTCTTGTTTTTGTATCCATCCAGCCAGTCTTTGTCTTTTGGTTGGGGCATTCAACCCATTTACATTTAAAATAATTATTGATAAATATGATCCCATTGCCATTTACTTTGTTGTTTTGGGTTCGAGTTTATACACCCTTTCTGTGTTTCCTGTCTAGAGAAGATCCTTTAGCATTCATTGGAGAGCTGGTTTGGTGGTGCTGAATTCTCTCAGCTTTTACTTTTCTGTTAAGCTTTTAATTTCTCCTCCATATTTGAATGAGATCCTTGCTGGGTACAGTAATCTGGGTTGTAGTTTTTTCTTTATCATCACTTTAAGTATGTCCTGCCATTCCCTTCTGGTGTGAAGGGTTTCTATTGAAAGATCAGCTGTTATCCTTATGGGAATCTCATTGCCTGTTATTTGTTGTTTTTCCCTTGCTGCTTTTAATATTTGTTCTTTGTGTTTGATCTTTGTTAATTTGATTAATATGTGTCTTGGGGTGTTTCGCCTTGGGTTTATCCTGTTTGGGATTCTCTGGGTTTCTTGGACTTGGGTGACTATTTCCTTCCCCATTTTAGGGAAATTTTCAATTATTATCTCCTCCAGTATTTTCTCATGGTCTTTCTTTCTGTCTTCATCTTCTGGGACTCCTATGATTCGAATGTTGGGGCATTTAACATCATCCCAATGGCACCCCACTCCAGTACTCTTGCCTGGAAAATCCCATGGACGGAGGAGCCTGGTAGGCTGCAGTCCGTGGGGTCGCGAAGAGTCAGACACGACTGAGAGACTTGACTTTCACTTTTCACTTTCATGCATTGGCGAAGGAAATGGCAACCCACTCCAGCGTTCTTGCCTGGAAAATCCCAGGGACGGGGGAGCCTGGTGGGCTGCCATCTATGGGGTCGCACAGAGTCGGACATGACTGAAGTGACTTAGCAACAGCAGCAGCAGTGGTCTCTAAGGTTGTCCTCATTTCTTTTAATTCTTTTTTCTTTTTTCCTCTCTACTTCATTTATTTTTACCATTCTATCTTCTGCCTCACTTATCCTATCTGCTGCCTCTATTATTCTACTGTTGATTCCCCCCAGAGTGTTCCTAATCTCATTTATTGCATTATTCATTATATATTGACTCTTCTAAAATTTCTTCTAGATCCTTTTAAAACATTTGCTGCATCTTCTCAATCCTTGTTTCCAGGCTATTTATCTGTAACTCCATTTTGTTTTCAAGCTTTTGGATAATTTTTACTATCATTATTCTGAATTCTTTATCAGGTAGATACCCTATCTCTTCCTCTTTTGTTTGGTTTGATGGTTAATTATTGTGTTTCTTTACCTGCTGAATATTTCTCTGCCTTTTTGTCTTGCTTATATTGCTGTGTTTGGGGTGACCTTTCCATATTCTGGCAGTTTGTGGAGTTCTCTTTATTGTGGAGGTTCCTTGCTGTGGGTGGGGTTGGACGAGTGGCTTGTCTAGGTTTTCTGGTTAGGGAAGCTTGCGTCGGTGTTCTGGTGGGTGGAGCTGGATTTCTTCTCCTTGGAGTGCAATGAAGTGTCCAGTAGTGAGTTTTGAGATGTCAGTGGGTTTAGTGTGACTTTGGGCAGCCTGTATATTCAAACTCAGGACTATGTCCCTGTGTTGCTGGAGAGTTTGTGTGGTATGTCTTGCTCTGGAGCTGGTTGGCTTTTGGGTGGTTCTTGGTTTCAGTGTAGGTATGGAGGCTTTTGATGAGCTCTTACCGATTAATGTTCCCTGGAGTCAGGAGTTCTCTGGTGTTCTCAGGTTTTGGACTTAAGCCGCCTGCCTCTGGTTTTCAGTCTTATTCTTACAGTAGCCTCAAGACTTCTCCATCTATACAGCACCGATGATCAAACATCTAGGTTAATAATGAAAAGTTTCTCCACAGTGAGGGACACCTGGAGAGGTTCACAGAGTTACATGGAGAAGAGAAGAGGGAGGAGGGAGATAGAGGTGACCAGGAGGAGAAGAGGGGAATCAAAAGGAGAGAGACAGATCCAGCCAGTAATGACTTCCCTAAGTGCTATCCACAGTCTGGAACAGACAAAGAGATTCAGAGTTGGGTAGAGAAGAAAAGGGGGAGAGGGGAGATGGAAGCGACCTGGTGGAGAAAAAGGAGAATCAAAAGGGGGAGAGAGCAGTCAAGCCAGTAATCTCACTCCCAAGTAAAAATGGGTACTGAAGATTGGGTTCTTAAAGGTACAAAATTGATAAATACCAAAAAGCAAAGATTAAAAATCTAGAGTAGAGGTTAGATTCTCAAAAATACAATATTCAAAAAACAAAACAAAGTCACAAAAATTATAAAAAATATATATGAAGTTTGCTTTAAAATGGGGTCTTTTTTTTTTTTTTTGCAAGGTAATAGTAGGTTATACAAATGAAAATTAAAGGAGTAATAGAGGACTTAAAAATAAAAATAAATTTTTTTTTTAAAATTTAAAGAATGATAATAGTAAATATATATCTAAGACTTTCTCTGGTGTTTTTGTGGACAGTGTGGGGTCAGTTCATTTTCAGATAGTTCCTTGATCTGGCTTATACCTCTCAAGATCTATAGGTCCCTTCCTATGTAGTCGGTGCTAACTACAGGGTTTTAATCTATTGCACCTGTCATTTCCAAAGCGGTTCCCTGTGTTTATTTTAGCTTCTTCTGTTTGCTGGTCTTTTTGGTGTCTAATTTCTGCCCTGACACAAGGGGGCGATGGTGGTCACTTTTTTTAGGCTCACTTGTTCAGTCGTGCTATGGGGAGCGAGGAACACTGCAAACAAATATCAGTGGCGTGTGTGGGGAGTGCTCACAGTGTTTCAGCCGCACTGGGTTTGCCCCCGCTCGGTGTGTGTGCTTTCACAGTCTACACTTCTCAGGCTCTAGGTTACTCTGCTGGGAACTGTCTGAGGCGGGCCCTGGGTTGCATGCACTTCCCAGGTCTAAGCCGCTCAGGTTCAGGTTCTTGGGTACTCTACAAAGGCGCAGACTTGGTTGGGCCTGCGTTTTGTGCCCTTCCCAGGTCCAAGCAGCTCAGGTGACCAGGTGCTTGGCGAGTGTAGTCACCTGCAGTTGGGGGGTACGTCTTATTGCCTCCCCCATCCCAGGCACTTGGTTTTCTGGGTGTACAATGGGCATGCCTTCTCAGGTGTGCCGTGTGTCCCTTCTGGGGAGCTGATCTCTGGCTGCGACCCTCCCGGCGGATGTCAACCGTTCAGAATCCCAAGAAGTCTTGATTAGCAAGGAAGTGTCCTTGCAGTTTGGTAGATGATGCCTCTCTGGGGCCGTGATTGCCCCCTTCTGGCTTTCCCTGCCCTCGCATGCCTGTCTCCGGTGGGGGATGGGCCGGTCCGCAGCTGGCTAGCTCTGCTCAGTCCTTTGTTCTGTGAGTGGGCCGGGTGGTGTCTTAGGTTAGGGCTTTTCGCAGGATAGTTTCCTCTCTCTCTCTCTTTTTTTTCCTCTTTCTGTGCTATCCCCCAGTCTGGGTTGATATCTCATGTTAGTTCACTCAGATTGTCCTTGGGCATTCAGGCCTGGTCCTTACCCTAAGCAATGCGGCCTTTGCCTCCCTGTCCAGCCCCTGCTTGCTGGTGGCAAAAGCGAGTGTCTGCACTGCTTCTCTGCTGGGAGTTGCTGTTAGGCACGTAATCTGTAGGTTTTATTTATTTATTTATCTTTCCTCCCGGTTATGTTGTCCTCTGAGATTCCAAGACTCACCACAGACCCTCTGGTGAGAGTGTTTCCTGGTGTTTGGAAACTTTTCTCTTTTTTAAGACTCCCTTCCCAGGACAGATCTCCATCCCTACCTCTTTTGCCTCTCTTTTTATCTTTTATATTTTTGAAGACAATGGGCTGCCTTTCTGGGTGCCTGATGTCCTCTGCCAGGATTCAGAAGTTGTTTTGTGGAATTTGCTCAGAGTTAAAATGTTCTTTTGAAGAATTTGTGGGGGAGAAAGTCGTCTCCCCGTCCTATTCCTCCGCCATCTTAGGACCATGCCCCACCCCCTACCCCCCCACCGCCCCACCGCCTCTTGTTTCTAATCAATCTAGCTACTCTCCGTTTTTTGGATGAATTCAATCTGTTTACATTTAGGATGATTATTGGTAGATAAAAGAATTAGTAGTGCCATTTTATCTTTTGTTTTCTGGTTGTTCTATATATTCATTGTTCCTTTTTCCAAGTATTTTTGTCTGCCAATTTTGGTTTGGTGGTTTTCTTAGATGTTTTTCTCAGTTTCCTCTTTTTTTAATGTTTTGCTTCTCTGACTTAGATTTATGTTTTGTGGTTGCCATGAGGTTTGTATACAGTGTCTCAGATTAAATAGTCCTTTTTTTCTGTTGATAACATCTTATCTACACCTACCTACATGGATTCCATCTTTTTTATTTTGTGTTCTGGTTGTCTCAAATTATCTGATTTTATATTGTGAATTTGTTACCAAGTTGAGGTAACTATAGTTATTTTCCTGCTTTATTTCCCCCTTTAGCCTTTATGCTGTATTAAATTGTTATAAACCTATGCTGATAAAGAGTTGCAGTTCCCTGATTCTGTGTTTATCACCTTGCTCAATCTCCAATGCTGTCTAGTGCATTCTTTACCTTGTTTATTGAATTCCTAAGCTCCAAAATTTATGTTTGGTTCTTTTTTAGAGGTTCAATCTTTTTTTTTTTGAAGTATTCCTTTTGTTCATTAATTTTATTTCTGAGCTCATTAAACTACCTCTCTGAATTTTCTCATAGTTGGTTGAGTTTCTTCGTGGCAGCTGTTTGAATCCTCTGTCAGTTCAGTCTCTATACTCTGTGACTTTAAGCTTGGTTTCTAGAGGATTATAATTTTCTTTCTGTGATAACATTATTCTGGTTCTTCATAGTGCTTGATGAGTTGTCGGTTCAGTTCAGTTCAGTCTCTTGGTTGTGTCCAACTCTTTGTGACCCCATGAACCACAGCATGCCAGGCCTCCCTGTCCATCACCAACTCCCGGAGTCCACCCAAATCCACGTCCATTGAGTCGGTGATGCCATCCAGCCATCTCACCCTCTGTCATCCCCTTTTCCTCCTGCCCTCAAATTTTCCCAGCATCAGGGTCTTTTCAAATGAGTCAGCTCTTTGCATCAGGTGGCCAAAGTATTGGAGTTTCAGCTTCAATATCAGTCCTTCCAATGAACACCCAGGACTGATCTCCTTTAGGATGAACTGGTTGGATCTCCTTGCAGTCCCAGGGACTCTCAAGAGTCTTCTCCAACACCACAGTTCAAAAGCATCAATTCTTCAGCGCTCAGCTTTCTTTATAGTCCAACTCTCACATCCATACATGACCACTGGAAAAACCATAGCCTTGACTAAACGGACCTTTGTTGACAAAGTAATGTCTTTGCTTTTGAATATGCTATCTAGATTGGTCATAACTTTCCTTCCAAGGAGTAAGTGTCTTTTAATTTCATGGCTGCAATCACCATCTGCAATGATTTTGGAGCCCAGAAAAATAAAGTCTGACACTGCTTCCACTGTTTCCCCATCTATTTCCCATGAAGTGATGGGGACCGGATGCCATGATCTTCATATTCTGAATGTTGAGCTTTAAGCCAACTTTTTCACTCTCCACTTTCATTTTCATCAAGAGTCTTTTTAGTTCCTCTTCACTTTCTGCCATAAGGGTGGTGATGAGTTGTACTTCTGCACATTTGAAGTATGAAACACCTTTCTGTTTGTTTCTAATGATTCAATGCATCAGACTTTGAAGACCTCTCTTTTGTTTCCAGTAGGTGGCAATATAGCATTTTGTTTGTTTATTTCTTTTACCTGAGCTGCCTGTTTGAGAAACTGCACTTTCCATCCTGCACTGCTTCTGTCAAGGAGTTAGATGGATTAAAAATAAGACCCAACTATATGCTGCCTGCAAGGTGTGGCTCTGTGCCTTCATTATCATTTGTTGTGTCTCTGAGGTTGCTGGTGCCTTGCTGCTACCATTTATTGCTGCCTGGTTCACGCTGATGTTGAGTTCGTCCTTCATATCCAGGATGGCATGATTTGCAGGTACTACTACCCCAGGGGAGCTGGGGTCATGCAGGTGCCCTTGCTGTGCCTAGTGTTTTAAGGTTCATGAGCTCCACTGTTGCAAGGTGGGGATGGGGGTCCACAGTCATGGCCACCTCACTGGTTGGAAGAACAGGATCCAAGGGCCCACTGCCACTGTTACTCAGTTATCAATGGCCACAAGTGTCCTTGTGGCTGGGAGGCCAGAGTCTTGTGTTCCTCGTCCCCTAAATCCTACCAGGTTCTCTGGGGCTGCAGGTTCAGCTATCACAGACAGGTACTTGGGTTGCAGGCAGTGCCTCCATCATTCCCTCAGTTTCACCTCCTCTATATATTTCAGTCTATCCACCTCTAGATGTACAGATGCATGTAATAATCCAGCATCTTGGTATGCTGGAGCACGTTTGCTGAACTGTGTTTGTTTTGCTGGTTGTAGATTGATGGGGAAAGACAAAGGCAGCTTTTCACTCCACCATGTTGCTGACATCACTCTCTGCCTTATCTGTCTATTGAATTAGCACAGTACAGAAGAGAATCAATACCTCTGCACCTTACAAGCACTTGATAGTAGAACAAATTTATGAAATACTTCTGGTAACAGACTGTTGATTTTCCTTGCCTGAAACTTGAACTGGGAACTGAAGCATTTCAAATCCTGAGTTCAATATTTCCTTCTCCAAGTTCTCCTGTGCCTTTAGAAGCAACCCACCAACCCAATGCACTTCTTTCACTAAAAAGCTGTAAGACAGAAAATACTTGGGTACTCAGTGCTTTGCTTTCTACAGGCATTTATCTGTAGTTATCTACAGAGACATTACTTTGCCAACAAAGGTCCATCTAGTCAAGGCTATGGTTTTCCCAGTGGTGATGTATGGATGTGAAAGTTGGACTTTGAAGAAAGCTGAGCGCCGAAGAGTTGATGCTTTTTTAAAAAATTTTATCTTATTTTTTAACTTTACAATATTGTATTGGTTTTGCCATATATCAAAATGAATCCGCCACAGGTATACATGTGTTCCCCATCCTGAACCCTCGTCCCTCTTCCCTCCCCATACCATCCCTCTGGGTCGTTCCAGTGCACCAGCCCCAAGCATCCAGTATTGTGCATCGAACCTGGACTGGTGACTTGTTTCATATATGATATTATACACGTTTCAATGCCATTCTTCCAAACCATCCCACCCTCTCCCTCTCCCACAGAGTCCAAAAGACTGTTCTATACATCAGTGTCTCTTTTGCTGTCTCCTATACAAGGTTATTGTTACCATCTTTCTAAATTCCATATATATGCGTTAGTATACTGTATTGGTGTTTTTCTTTCTGGCTTACTTCACTCTGTATAATAGGCTCCAGTTTCATCCACCTCATTAGAACGGGTTCAAATGTATTCTTTTTAATGGCTGAGTAATACTCCATTGTGTATATGTACCACTGCTTTCTTATCCATTCATCTGCTGATGGACATCTAGGTTGCTTCCTTATCCTGGCTATTATAAACAGTGCTGCGATGAACATTGGGGTACACGTGTCTCTTTCAATTCTGGTTTCCTCAGTGTGTATGCCCAGCAGTGGGATTGCTGGATCATAAGGCAGTTCTATTTCCAGTTTTTTAAGGAATCTCCACACTGTTCTCCTTAGTGGCTGTACTAGTTTTTGTTCCCACCAACAGTGTAAGAGGATTCCCTTTTCTCCACACCCTGTCCAGCATTTATTGCTTGGAGACTTTTGGATAGCAGCCATTCTGACTGGCGTGAAATGGTACCTCATAGTGGTTTTGATTTGCATTTCTCTGATAATGAGTGATGTTGAGCATCTTTTCATGTGTTCATTAGCCATCTGTATGTCTTCTTTGGAGAAATGTCTATTTAGTTCCTTGGCCCATTTTTTGATTGGGTCATTTATTTTTCTGGAATTGAGCTGTAGGAGTTGCTTGTATATTTTTGAGATTAGTTGTTTGTCAGTTGCTTCATTTGCTATTATTTTCTCCCATTCTGAAGGCTATCTTTTCACCTTGCTTATAGTTTCCTTTGTTGTGCAGAAGCTTTAAAGTTTAATTAGGTCCCATTTGTTTATTTTTGCTTTTATTTCCAATATTCTGGGAGGTGGGTCATAGAGGATACTGCTGTGATGTATGTCGGAGAGTGTTTTGCCTGTGTTCTTCTCTAGGAGTTCTATAGTTTCTGGTCTTACGTTTAGATCTTTAATCCATTTTGAGTTTATTTTTGTGTATGGTGTTAGAAAGTCTTCTAGTTTCATTCTTTTACAAGTGGTTGACCAGTTTTCCCAGCACCACTTGTGAAAGAGATTGTCTTTAATCCATTGTATATTCTTGCCTCCTTTGTCAAAGATAAGGTGTTCATATGTGCATGGATTTATCTCTGGGCTTTCTATTTTGTTCCATTGATCTATATTTCTGTCTTTGTGCCAGTAGCATCCTGTCTTAATGACTGTGGCTTTGTAGTAGAGCCTGAAGTCAGGCAGGTTGATTCCTCCAGTTCCATTCTTCTTTCTCAAGATCGCTTTGGCTATTCGAGGTTTTTTGTATTTCCATACAAACTGTGAAGTTTGTTCTAGTTTTGTTCTATTTGTTCTAGTTCTGTGGAAAATACCATTGGTAGCTTGATAGGGATTGCATAGAATATATAGATTGCTTTGGGTAGTATACTCATTTTCACTATATTAATTCTTCCGATCCATAAACATGGTATATTTCTCCATCTATTAGTGTCCTCTTTGATTTCTTTCACCAGTGTTTTATAGTTTTCCATGTATAGGTCTTTAGTTTCTTTAGGTAGATACATTCCTAAGTATTTTATTCTTTTTGATGCAATGGTGAATGGAATTGTTTCCTTAATTTCTCTTTCTATTTTCTCATTATTAGTGTATAGGAATGCAAGGGATTTCTGTGTGTTGATTTTATATCCTGCAACTTTACTATATTCATTGATTAGTTCTAACAATTTTCTGGTGGAGTCTTTAGGGTCCTCTATGTAGAGGATCATGTCATCTGCAAACAGTGAGAGTTTTACTTCTTCTTTTCCAACTTGGATTCCTGTTATTTCTTTTTCTGCTCTGATTACTGTGGCCAAAACTTCCAAAACTATGTCGAATAGTAATGGTGAAAGTGGGCACCCTTGTCTTGTTCCTGACTTTAGAGGAAATGCTTTCAACTTTTCACCCTTGAGGATAATGTTTGCTGTGGGTTTGTCATATAGAGCTTTTATTATGTTGAGGTATATTTCTTCTATTCCTGCTTTATGGAGAGTTTTTATCATAAATGGATGTTGAATTTTGTCAAAGGCTTTCTCTGCATCTATTGAGATAATCATATGGTTTTTATTTTTCAATTTGTTAATGTGGTGTGTTGTTTGATTTGCGGATATTGAAGAATCCTTGCATCCTTGGGATAAAGCCCACTTGGTCATGGTGTATGATCTTTTTAATGTGTTGTTGGATTCTGATTGCTAGAATTTTGTTAAGGATTTTTGCATCTATGTTCATCAGTGATATTGGCCTGTAGTTTTCTTTTTTTGTGGCATCTTTGTCAGGTTTTGGTATTAGGGTGATGGTGGCCTCATAGAATGAGTTTGGAAGTTTACCTTCCTCTGCAATTTTCTGGAAGAGTTTAAGTAGGATAGGTGTTAGCTCTTCTCTAAATTTTTGGTAGAATTCAACTGTGAAGCCGTCTGGACCTGGGCTTTTGTTTGCTGGAAGATTTCTGATTACAGTTTCAATTTCCGTGCTCGTGATGGGTCTGTTAAGATTTTCTATTTCTTCCTGGCCCAGTTTTGGAAAGTTGTACTTTTCTAAGAATTTGTCCATTTCTTCCACGTTGTCCATTTTATTGGCATATAGTTGCTGACGGTAGTCTCTTATGATCCTTTGCATTTCTGACCTGCATACAGATTTCTCAAGAGGCAGGTCAGGTGGTCTGGTATTCCTATCTCTTTCAGAATTTTCCACAGTTTATTGTGATCCACACAGTCAAAGGCTTTATAGTCAATAAAGCAGAAATATATGTTTTTCTGGAACTCTCTTGCTTTTTCGATGATCCAGCAGATGTTGGCAATTTGATCTCTGGTTCCTCTGCCTTTTCTAAAAGCAGCTTGAACATCAGGAAGTTCATGGTTCATGTATTGCTGAAGCAATTGTGCGGTAGTTTGAGCATTCTTTTTTTATTGCCTTTCTTTGGGATTGGAATGAAAACTGACCTTTTCCAGTCCTGTGGCCACTGCTGAGTTTTCCAAATTTGCTGGCATATTGAGTGCAGCACTTTCACAGCATCATCTTTCAGGATTTGAAATAGCTCAACTGGAAATCCATCACCTCCACTAGCTTTGTTCATAGTGATGCTTTCTAAGGCCCACTTGACTTCACATTCCAGGATGTCTGGTTCTAGGTCAGTGATCACACCATCGTGATTATCTGGGTTGTGAAGATCTTTTTTGTACAGTTCTCCTGTGTATTCTTGCCATCTCTTCTTAATATCTTCTGCTTGTATTAGTTCCATACCATTTCTGTCCTTTATCGAGCCCATCTTTGCATGAAATGTTCCCTTGGTATCTCTAATTTTTCTTGAAGAGATCTCTAGTCTTTCCCATTCTGTTGTTTTCCTCTATTTCCTTGCATTGATTGCTGAGGAAGGCTTTCTTATCTCTCCTTGCTATTCTTTGGAATTCTGCATTCAGATGCTTATATCTTTCCTTTTCTCCTTTGCTTTTCACTTCTCGTCTTTTCACAGCTATTTGTAAGGCCTCCTCGGACAGCCATTTTGCTTTTTTGCATTTCTTTTCCATGGGGATGGTCTTGATCCCTGTCTCCTGTACAATGTCACGAACCTCATTCCATAGTTCATCAGGCAGTCTATCTATCAGATTTAGGCACTTAAATCTATTTCTCACTTCCACTGTATAATCATAAGGGACTTGATTTAGGTCATACCTGAATGGTCTAGTGGTTTTCCCTACTTTCTTCAATTTAAGTCTGAATTTGGTAGGAGTTCATGATCTGAGCCACAGTCAGCTCCTGGTCTTGTTTTTGTTGACTTTATAGAGCTTCTCCATCTTTGGCTGCAAAGAATATAATCAATCTGATTTCGGTGTTGACCATCTGGTGATGTCCATGTATAGAGTCTTGTCTTGTGTTGTTGGAAGAGGGTGTTTGCTATGACCAGTGCATTTTCTTAGCAAAACTCCTGAGAAATCTGTATGCAGGTCAGGAAGCAACAGTTAGAACTGGACATGGAACAACAGACTGGTTATTTAACTTGTGTGTCTTTCCCCTGTGTTTCATGTGTACTGAAAGTCTGGTCTCAAAGAACAGGTACCAGAAAGGTTTTTCTAGAAAGGGCCAGATAGTAAACAATTTTGGCTTTGTGGTCTTTCAGACTGTTTCACAAGCACTCAACTTCACACTGTAGCCTGAAAGCACAATAAACCAGTGAACAGTGTGGTTCTGAATCAGTAAGAGTTTATTTGCAAGACAGGCAGCTTCCTGGATTTGCTAAGCCTCGGTCTAAAGGTTAGATTAGATATAGGTTAAATTGATTGGGCTTCTCCGATGGCATAGTGGGTAAAGAATCAGCCCGCAATGCAGACTGTTTCACAAACACTCAAGACAGGCAGCTTCCTGGATTTGCTAAGCCTCGGTCTAAAGGTTAGATTATGTTAGGTAGGTAGAATAGGGAAAAGGAGTCCAAAATGGCGGTGGCTAAAAGACAAGGACGGTCAAAGGAAGGTCTGAGGACCAGAGTGAAAACTTCAGGCAGAACAAACAGCACTCCTGTCTAAGCCCAATTTGCATAGGGCAGGCCCAGGTGGAGGAAAAAAACATATAAAAGGAGGAGCCAAAGAGCTTTCTCAAGGACTCTCTCTCCCGCGTGCATGCGCACGCTCTCTCTCTCTCTCTTTCTCTCTCTCTCTTTCTCCCTCCCCACGCACTCCTCCACTCCCTTCTCTTTGAGTCTTGGATTCTCCTGCTATCTTCTAAATAAAATGGAGCTGTAACACTGATTTGCCTAAGAGCTGTAACACGGTTTGCCCAAGACCCAAGAGCTGTGATGCGCCGAGGGCTTTAATGTCCATTGCTCCAAATCTTTGTTGTGACGAGACAAAGAACCGAGGAACATACACTGGCGTGACAATTAGATATAGGTTAAATTGACTGGGCTTCCCCAATGGCTTAGTGGGTAAAGAATCTGCCTGCAATGCAGGAAGACACAGGCGGATGAGGGTTCTATCCCTCAATCAGAAAGATGCCCTGGAAGAGATCAATACTAGAGGCAACCCACTCTGTATTCTTGCCTGGAGAGGGGCCTGGAGGGCTGGACATGACTGAAGCGACAGCACACACACACACACACACACACACACACACACACACACACTTATGATATGGACACAAACCTTTATTTAGCACAAATGGGATGTTTTAATTCATGTCTTATCAGGAAATATATAACATCAGACTGATATTATTGATGTTAAGATTGATCATTAAGTTCATTTGGTGCCTATCTGATCTAACATTACAAAAATACACTTTGGGCCTTGTAATAAATCAATAATCACTTAAGAGAATTCTTTAGCATTGTGAGATTGGCCAGTTTTTCAACAAGATTTCCCCCAGTGCTTTTAGTGGTGATTTACTGGATACTGAAAAATTGTCATTATCTACTTCTGTCATATCTTCTACACTTATTTTCAAATATGTTAAGTATCATTATGTACTCATGGATATTTTAAATTTAACACGTTATGATCATTTAAAGTCATTTTCCATTTGGTTTAAATTGATACAAATCTGGTCAGTGGATGTCCATGGGACATTTCTATGTCCCACTGGTCTTGGATCTTGCCAAGATCTCATTCTGAGAATGAAATAGTTTGTTATACATGTAAGTAAAACTTAAAAAATGTGCAGTAGCAATATACTCTTTCTAACCCAGCACATCTTACAATTGTAAGGATGTAGAGATTTTATTTATTTACAGGATTCTGATTTCATTCTTAACAAAGCCTTTTCTTTAACATGTAAGCTCTGTGAAATTAGAAACTAGATCTCTTAATTTAGTGCAGTACATGGTGTGTACTGAGCTTCCATGGGGGCTCAGATGGTAAAGAATCTGCCTGCAATGCAGGAGGCCTGACATCAATCCGTGGGTCAGGAAGATCCCCTGAAGAAAGGAATAGCTATCCACTCCAGTATTCTTGCCTGGAGAATTCCATGGGCAGAAGAGCCTGGTGGGCTATGGACTATGGGGTCACAAAGAGTCAGACACTATGGAGCGACTTACAAACACCCACACATATGGTGAGTAGTAAAATATATTTTTCTCATGCATAAGTTTGAGGGTGAAGAAGTTGAAGCATGTATGTATTGAAACCAACTGTCCTGCTTGCTTGTAACTCAAGTGTTTTTAGGACATAATCCAGGAAAAATTTGGGACACCATAGCAATTGTTTACCCTCCATGTATGTATTTGAATCTTACTTTCCTGTGTTATGGTATTTTAAGTCAGTTTTCTGAAGCTCATTTTCCTTGTCATATACCTTCAAATATCTTCATATACCTACAAACTTGGGGAACTTTGTAGAAAAAGGTTGAAGCAGGTGATTTAATCTAAGGCAACTGGGGAATTACATCAGAGCCCTTTGACTATGCCAAGAGTGAGGTGAGCATACCATATGGAGTAGAAAAGCAAAATTCTCCCAGCAATCTAAATATCAACAATTCCCATCATACTTCCTTACACAATGGTTCTGTGAAGAGTTCCTGTAACAAACATGAAAACATATTTTAAAAGTTTTGCCCAAAGATGACGGTTCAGAATTTTCCTTGCCGAACAGGATACAAGATCATCTGATTTAGCCGTTAATTTAAGTCTCCTGAGAAGGAATATGTAAAAATGACACTTTGTTAGAAACTGCAAAACTTTTACACCGAAAACTAAAGAAGATTGTCAAAAGAAGTCAAAGAAGACCCAAAGAAATGGATCAACATGCCACATTCATGGATCAGAAGACAATACTGTTAAAATGGTAGCATTGCAGCAAATTGACCTATAGATTCAATGCAATCCTTATCAACATCTCAGTAACCTTATGATGTTGAATAAATATCCCCAGTTTCAATCAACTGATATTACTGTGGATGTTTTGTGCACATGGCTTTGTGCTGACCCTGTGCATTAAAAATAACACAGGCAAGATTTCTGATTTCACAAACCTTACCATCTAGTGGGAAGACAAATACAAATGGTCAATTATATTTGTGAAACGGGAGGTCCCTCTGGCCTGGTCCCTCCAATGATGTCCCTATCTTTTTGCTCTCCATGAAATGACCTAGAGCATTCTCTGTCCAGATGATTCTCTCTGTGTTAATGAAAAGAAAACAAAGGACCTCCCTGGCTTCTTAAAAGATGTGATAAGTGGAAATCAGTGAACCTGAAATCAGTGAACCTGATTTCACCAGGTACAGTAGTGTGGATGAGGGTAGTGGGAAGTTCATGAATAAAGATATGGGCATGAATTGGTATGCTGGGTCCTAGGTTAGGTATGACATTTATCAGTAAAATGTCAAATAAATAACAAGCCCTCCAGATGATTTTGATGTACTGTAAGACTTGAGAGTCTTTAGTTTCACCAACAGCATATCTAAAGAGTGTCCCCCAACCCATAAGAAAAGTACTACAAGCTAATAGAAAAATATACCAAGGATATGAACAAATTGTTTCCAGAGATTGAAATATTACTGACTCATAAAGAAAGATGTTCCCTTTCACTGAATAATAAAAAGGATACAAAGATACACATCTTTCCCTAGATATGCTATTTTCCTCTCAGATGGGTAAAAGTACAAAATTGGATAAGAACCTTGTGGTGAGGCTGTAGGGAAACATGTGGCTCAGGATAAAAAATCTGCCTGCCAGTGCAAGAAATGCAAGAGATGTGAGTTTGACCCCTAGGTTGGCAAGATCCTGGAAGTGGACATGGCAAAGCACTCTAGTATTCTTGCCCAGAAAATCCCATGGATAGAGGAGCTTGCAGGCTACAGTACATGGAATCACAACAGAGTTCACCAAAATTGAGCACACACACACATACTACTGTTGTCAGGGTCGATGGAATGACCTCAAGATGTTGAAATATGGAAGTATCTACAAACATGCAGTTGTGAATTTGACGCAGTATCCAACCTAACTGCAAAATCAAAAATGAGATCAATGAAGTAAGTGTAAACAGTTGCAACATTGTTTGTATTAGCAAATGATCTAACAAAAACACTCACTATAAGAGCCTTGATATGTAATTTATCCAACAGAACACTACATGGTCAAAAAATAATGGAGAATCTCATTGTAGAGTCAAGAGAATAAACAGATGTGTGAAAAAAGAAGGATCAAATAAGAAATACACAGATTGTATTTACTGTGTAAAACATCTATTGACATGTGCAGGAGAAGCCAAATTTGGTTTTTGGACCAAGAGGAATTCAGTGTCTGGGGTTCGAAGTGAGATGGAGATGGTTCCTTTCTTATTGTCTTGGCCTTCAAAGCCCCAATATTTTAACTCTTCAACAAGTGTAAAATTGTGTATTAAGTATGGATATTTTGACATCTAGTCACATGGCTGTAGGAAACATGGCCCTGGATTGTTGTTCAGACTTCTGGGGGCTCCTGTGATTCTTAAGCATTTTGTGCTACAGTCATTTCATGCTTACTTTCATGTGAGTGCCATTTGTATTTCAGTAAATTCCCCATTGTTTCAGGTTGCCAGAGAGTGTTGGTTTTGATGAACCAGAGAAAGTAAGCAGCTCACTTGGTCAGGTGAAGAGGCAAAGATTGCTCCTGACTCACCTGTACTCACTGGTTCCTCTGGTCCCCTCTGACCTCTGCCATCATCAAATCTTTCTTTCTACAGCCCTTGTGCACTCAATTCCAGAAGACCCTCATGTTATTGAGAATTCTATTGACAACCATATCACTGTCCCCTGTGGTATACATAACCACTTCCAGGTTTGAAGTCAAATGCGAATCTGGGTGGGCTTCCAAGGTGGTGATAAAGAATGCAGTAAAGAACACAGGAGACATGAGACACAGGTTTCATCCCAGGGTTGGGAAGATCCCATGGAGAAGAGAATGGCTACCCACTCCAGTATTCTTTTCTGGGAAAGTCCATGGAAAAGCAGTCTTGGGGGCTACAGCCTACTGGGTTGCAAGAGTTGGAGATGACTTAGAGACTAAACCACCATGGCTGATTCACATTGTTTTATCACTGAAACCAAAACAACATTGTAAAGCAATTATCCTCCAGTTTGAGAAAAACAAACAAACAAACAAACAAAAAAAGAACTTCCTCTACAAAAAAAAGCAAAAACACAAACTGAGCTTTCTTTGTTTTTGGAGAAAACATTCAAAGTTTAGAGAGTTTTCATGTAAGGGAGCTTCTCCTGGTGGCTTCCAGATAGAGACACTGTGAGAGGGTCCAGGAGAGGCCACCTGAGAAGGAACACATATAGGCCCTGAGAGCTATACCAGCTCCCTTGCTGACAGATAGGAAGACAATGAGACCTCAGTCCAACAACCACAAGGAACTGAACCTTGCCAGAAGTCAGAGGGTTGGATGAGGATTCCGAGCCTCAATAAGAATGCAGTCCAGGTGGACAGAATGATTTCAGCATTGTAAAAATCTGAGCATCCATCCCAGTTGTACCATGCAAGATTTAATTTTTTTCTTGTTTTACATGGGTGGGAATTTGTTACCCAGCAGCACACATTGAATGTAGCCACTCTGAGGGTTCTCCTCTGCACATCATAGTGGGCCATGAGGACAGCAAAGCTGCTGAGGTGGGTGCACTGGCAGGTGGTTCCCACCATCTTGCAGCCTCTGGTGGCCTGGTGACCACTTACATTCTGGCCACACTCCCAGAAGATGCAGTACGCCTTCTTCTTTGGCCCAAGGATCACTGACTATAGGGACAGGAAGTAGGTGTGAGCTGGTGGGTCTATTGCTCAGAAATGCTGACCCAGAGCTAGCTTATGCTGGGCTTTCCTGGGGATATGATGCACTTGTGGGGGAGCCCTCTGAAACCCAAGGCTCTGCCAAGGACTCAGGACTCTTCCACATCCACAGTTCCATCCCAGCAGGACTCACATGTTGGAAGACCAAGGTGACAGGGGAGCTGAGGTTCTGGGTGTTATTGTTGCTGATAAAGGTGGATATACCATCTGACATCAGGATGGGGGAGACTTTCCACAGCAAACCCCTGTGTGTCTCATGTGCAATTGCCTGTTCCTCAGTATCCAGGACCAGGGGGACTTTATCCAGCAACTTTCCCATCCCAGGTGTGGAGATAAGCCCTACTACCATAGGACCTGCAGGACAAGGACAAGATTGACATCTGGGAGTACCCAACATGACCCCTCTTTTAGATGGACTTTCTTTGTAGCCCCATCATAACCTGCAATTCCTTTTAAACTTTAATTTTGTTTCATGGTTAGTGGCCACAAGAGGCTGCTCTTAGTGGGGCAAGGTTTCTCTAATAATTAGATACAGCAAGGTGACTCAGTTATGCACATATATACATTCTTTTTATATTATTTTCCATTATGATTTGTCTTAGGTGTTTACAGTTTTTTTGAATGCACTGTTCAGTTCAGTTCAGTTGCTCAGTCGTGTCCGACTCTTTGTGACCTCATGAACTGCAGTACGCCAGGCCTCCTTGTCCATCTCCAACTCCCGGAGTCCACCTAAACCCATGTCCACTGAGTCGGTGATGCCATCCAACTATCGTATCCTCGGTCGTCCCCTTCTTCTCCTGCTCTCAATCTTTCCCAGAATCAGGGTCTTTTCAAATGAGTAAGCTCTTCGCATCAGGTGCCCAAAGTATTGGAGTTTCAGCTTCAACATCAGTCCTTGGGACACAGTAAAATTCCGGATTTGCAGGAATTGAGTAACCAATAAGTCCACCACCATGACTTCTTTCACACTGATGACATGATGAATTTCTTGAAACACACACAACTAAGTATCTTTTGTTCTCACTTAATGGCTCAAAGAATAACACTTCAGGTTTTCCATGCAATAAGAAGATACAGTCCAAATGATTTTTTTTCTTCCACTCTGCACAGCTTGAGGGATCTTAATTTCCTGAGCAGGGACTGAAGCTGGGCGCAGAGCAGTGAAAGTGCCAAATCTTAACCACTGGACTGCCAGGGAATCCCTCCAAAGATCTTTTTAAAATTAATTAATTCATTTTAATTGGAGGCTAATCACTTTACAGTATTGGGGTGGCTTTTGCCATACATTAACATGAATCAGCCATGGGTGTACATAGGTCCCCCCATCCTGAACCCCACTCCCATCTCTCTCCCTTCCACATCCCTCTGGGTTGTCCCAGAGCACTGGTTCTGAGTGCCCTGTTTCATGCATCAGACTTGCACTGGTCATCTATTTTACATATGTAGTATACATGTTTCAATGCTAGTCTCTCAAATCATCCCACTTTCACCTTCTCCCACATAGTCCAAAAGTCTGTTCTTTACCTCTGCCTCTCTTTAGCTGTCTTGCAAATAGGGTCATCATTACCATCTTTCTACATTCTATATATATGCATTAATATCCTGTATTGGTGTTTCTCTTTCTGACTTATTTCACTCTATATAATAGGCTCAAGCTTCATCCCCCTCATTAGAACTGACACAAATGCATTCTTTTTTATAGCTGAGTAATTTTCCATTCAGTATATGTACCACAACTTCCTTATCCATTCATCTGCCGATGGACATCTAGGTTATTTCTATGCCCTAGCTATTGTAAACGGTGCAGCAATGAATACTGGGGTACACGTGTTTTTTTCAATTCTGGTTTCTTTGGTGTGTATGCCCAGCAGTGGGATGCTGGGTCATATGGCAGTTCTATTTCCAGCTTTTTAAGGAATCTCCACACTGTTCTCCATAGAGAACAGTGGCCATACTAGTTTGCATTTCCACCAACAGTATAAGAGGGTTCCCTTTTCTTCACACCCTCTCCAGCACTTAGTGTTTGTAGACTTTCTGATGGCAGCCATGCTGAAAGGTGTGAGATGGTATCTCATTGAGGTTTTGATTAGCATTTTCTGATAATGAGCAATATTGAGTATCTTTTCCTGTGTTTGTTAACCATCTATAGGTCTTCTTTGGAGAAATGTCTGTTTAGTTCTTTGGCCCAGTTTTTGATTGGGTCATTTGTTTTTCTGGTATTGAGCTGCATGAGCTGTTTGTATATTTTGGAGTTCAATTCTTTGTTGTCAGTTGCTTCATTTGCTATTATTTTCTCCCATTCTGAAGGCTGCCTTTTCACCCTGTTTATAGTTTCCTTCATTGTGCGAAAGCTTTTAAGTTTAATTAGGCCCAATTTGTTTATTTTGTTTTTATTTCCTTTACTCTGGGAGGTGGGTCATAGAGGATCCTGCTGTGATTTATGTCAGAGACTGTTCTACCTATGTTTTCTTCTAAGAGTTTTATAGTTTCTGGTCTTATGTTTAGATCTTTAATCCATTTTGAGTTTATTTTTGTGCACGGTGTTAGAAAGTGCTCTAGTTTCATTCTTGTATGGGTGGTCAGCCAGTTTTCCCAACACCACTTGTTAAAGAGATTGTCTTTTCTCCATTATATATTTTTGCCTCCTTAGTCAAAGATAAGGTGTCCATAGGTGAATGGATTTATGTCTGGGCTTTCTATTTTATTCCATTGATCTATATTTCTGTCTTTGTGCCAGTACCATACTGTCTTGATGACTGTAGCTTTGTAGCATAGTCTGAAGTCAGGAAGGTTGATGCCTCCAGTTCCATTCTTCTTTCTCAAGATTATTTTGGCTACTCAAAGTTTTTTATGTTTCCATACAAATTGTGTAATTATTTGTCCTAGCTCT
The DNA here is from genome assembly GCF_002263795.3 of Bos taurus. Classification (NCBI taxonomy): domain Eukaryota; kingdom Metazoa; phylum Chordata; class Mammalia; order Artiodactyla; family Bovidae; genus Bos; species Bos taurus. The sequence continues at coordinate 11,034,502 of NC_037334.1, read as the reverse complement.
GTGAAAAATCAAAGATCTTTTAAAGTAACTTGGAAAGGTAATATTTTAGAAACGATACATGAGACCATAGAAAGATAAATATTTTCTTTGAAAAAAAGAAAAGAAATTTAAGAAGCCTTTAGTTAAAAAAAATCTCCTTGTCAGATGGACTTGTCAGGATAAGATCAAAATACCTATCAGACTGGATGAAATTTGGTTGAGCCTGGTCTTTCTCAGAAGTCCCATCTCCCTACGTTTCCTAACCCTGAAGTTATAGAATATAATAACAGTTAAATGTCCTTCAAAAAAAAAATCTATCTGTTTCTAAATGTATGTCTTGATTCCTCCAATCAGAGTTTAGGAAATGTTTTCTTCATGGAGTCACAAAATGGCAGTTTGAAAGTTGATAAAAATCTAGAAATGTTGTCTGTTGTTAATTGCCTGAGATGTAAAGGAAAAATCACTGAAGTCCTTTTGGACAATCCTTACCATCCCCAGTATGAGTTATTTATTCCTAGGTCTATAGAAAGCTCAGGGTAATTTCTGGTGTTTGGGATGGGCAACTTTACTCAAGAAGGTTTCAAATATTGTGCTCCAGGAAATTATGCACAATGGAACACAGATAAATTATGTTTTTCTTGAACAAGATGACAGGAAGCCATAGAAGAAAATTCCAGGATGAAAGAAAGATATCCCTAACTGTTAAGCACTGCTGCTACTGCTAAGTCACTTCAGTCGTGTCCGACTCTGTGCGACCCCATAGATGGCAGCCCACCAGGCTCCCCCATCCCTGGGATTCTCCAGGCAAGAACACTGGAGTGGGTTGCCATTTCCTTCTCCAATGCATGAAAGTGAAAAAATAAAGTGAAGTCACTCAGTCATGTCCGACTCCTACCGACCCCAGGGACTTCAGCCCACCAGGCCCCTCCGTCCATGGGATTTTCCAGGCAAGAGTACTGGAGTGGGTTGCCATTGCCTTGTCCACTTTTAAGCACAAGAGACACCAAATTTTAGGAGAAAGTAGAAGATGTAATTTCATTAAGCCATGGATTTGTTTGGTCCTTTGCCCATAGATAGTAGAAATAGCTGACCAGATTACTTGAAGTTTAGAATCCTTCAATGGCTATCTGATGCCATTACTGTGTTTCTCTATAGAGAAAATAAATTTCGTTTCTTCACTATGTATAACATCTCTGCAGGAAGTAGGGGGCAGTGGCAAATATTTATTCATATATATATATATATATATATATATATAATATGAAAAAGATTTCAGTATTTCTTGTATAAATCATGAGATTAAAAGATGCTTACTCCTTGGAAGGAAAGTTACAACCAACCTACACAGCATATTAAAAAGCAGAGACATTACTTTGCCAACAAAGGTCCGTGTAGTCAAAGCTATGGTTTTTGCAGTAGTCATGTATGCATGTGAGAGTTGGACTATAAAGAAAGCTGAGCGCCAAAGAATTGATGCTTTTGAACTGTGGTGTTGGAGAAGACTCTTGAGAGTCCCTTGGACAGCAAGGAGATCCAACTAGTCCATCCTAAAGGAGATCAGTCCTAAGTGTTCATCTGAGGGACTGATGTTGAAGCCAAAACTCCAGTACTTTGGCCACCTAATGCGAGGAGCTGACTCATTGGAAAAGACCCTGATGCTGGGAAAGATTGAAGACAGGAGGAGAAGGGGATGACAGAGGATGAGATGGTTGGATGGCATCACTGACTCAATGGAGATGAGTTTGAGTAAACTCCAGGAGTTGGTGATGGACAGGGAGGCCTGGCGTGCTGCAGTCCATGGGGCTGCAAAGAGCTGGACATGACTGAGCAACTGAACTGAACTACAAATCAAACCCAATGTACAATAGATGTGCTAGCAGAATAATGGTCCCACAAAGATGTCAACATCTTAACTCTGGAAGCTGCAAATATATGAGCTTACATGGAAAAATGAATTTTTATGATCTTTAGGTGGAAAATTTATCCTGGATTACCCTGATGAGCCAATGTACTGATCTGGGTCTTCATAAAGGAGAGAGGGAAGTAAGAGAGTAAGACGTGGGAAAAGATATAATGTTGGAGGTGAGAAAGAGAGAGAGAGAGAGATGAAAGAGGAGGGAAGAAGAAGGGAAAGAAGGATGAGGAGGATAGAGGTGAGCTGACTGATCTGAAAAGCTACACTAAACAGACTTTGAAGATTGAGTGAATTACGAGGCCACTAACCATGGAATGCAGGCAGCACCAAGAAGTTACAAAAAGGTGAAGAAATGTGTATTTCCCTAAAGTCTCCAGAAGGGATACAGACATTTTGATTTTAGTTCCATAAGATCCATTTTGAACTTTTGACCTCTAGATCTGTAGGATGAATTTGTTTGTTTTTAGCAGCAAGTGTGTGGTAACCTGTTACAGCAACGGTAGGAAACTACACTATGGAAGTGTAAGTTTTCTTGGATTCTAAAGTGAGGGAAGCTCAGATTCTGTTCTGTGTCTCCCAGGGACAGGGTAATGTCCTTGCTGAGGCTGAGTTGACTCAAGAACATGGAGAGTCACACACCGTTAGCATTCCCTTAAGCAGAGACTCATGAGTTATTTGTTCTATTCTCTCTGAATGAGTGTAATCCATGAGTGGGACAGGGCTGTGGTAGAGCAAGTCATTGAATCTCTTAGATCTGTGGGGTCCTCCCCATGTGGACAGCATCAATTGTATGAGGGAAGCCACATTAACTCCCGCTAGGTTACACTCTGCAACCTTGGCTGAATCAGAATTTAGTGTGAGGAGGAAGTTCAGCCCCTCCCACCAAGACTTGACCCACTTAGAGTCTGCAAAGGGAAGCATGTGGTTAGTTCTGATTGAGTTAATCTAAGAAAATGGTCTTAATTTGGAGGGAGGAGACAAATGAGGCAACTGAGAGTTTAAATGTTTCACAATTTTGAAACAATTTGAAAAGCAATTTGACCTAGCTCACACAGCAAACACTTGGTTGAGCTAATATTTCATTCCAGATTTGTTTCAGCCTGGGAACTAGGATCTACACAATGCTCTGGGATCATAAGGAAATACTTGGGTTTAATTGGTAGGCAGGATGGTTAATAATAAAAAAAATATAGTAGGAGAGAGATTACCTTGATATTTCCAAAGGAAAGAGGCACCATAAAATAATCAATAATTTTGTCTGATATTTTACCCCCTTAATGATCAGTTATTCATTCATTCATTTTTGTTTAGTAAGTAATTTCTGATCATTTGGAAAATGTTAAACACTGGAGAGAGAGATTGATGAATAATACAGTTTCTGCCCCTTCTTTCAGGTGCAGATTATTCACTCATTAATTTAACCAATCATGTAGCAATTATGCATTGAGTAGTTCTACATGTCTGGCACTGTGTGAAATATTGAAGATATAACAGACAGGAAAAGCAAAATGGTGCCTGCAGATGGTAAATCTAGAAGGAGACAGATATTAATCAAATAGAGAAAATCAAGAGCAAATTGACTGACAAAACTCTCTAGGGGCTATTGGAGAGAAACATGGAAGAATATGATCTAATCTGAGCAGGTACAGGCTTCATGGAGCAATTGACATATAGAGATATGTCTGAAGGCGTACACAGTTTTGAGTCAAGGAATAAAAAAGTGTTTTAAAGAGAAGGAATATGTGCAAAGCCTTTGTCCCAAAGAGGCACACTGAATTTTCAAAACTGAAAGAAATTTGATGTGGCTGGAATAATGGTGAGTACATGGTATATGAAGCTGGAGAGGAAAGCAGGAGATGAATCAAACAAATTCTCACTGATGTATGGCTCTTGGTTTTGACCCTATATGTACTGTTTTTACCAAAGAGTGCAATGATTTTATTTGTGTTTTGAAAAGATCTTTCTGATTTCTGGGTAAAGGATGTATTGGGAGGTGACAAGGATGGAAAGAATAATCAGTGAGGTGAGCATAGCAGGTGTTTAGGCAAGCTGGCAGCCTGGCTAAGGAGGAGGTGATGGAAGTTGAGATAGCAGGAGAGATTGTGGACATATTGAAAAGATAAGAACAAAAAGATCAAAGGTGGTATGTTGTGATGGTAATAAGATAGCTGTTGAGAGTAACTTTCAGGATCCAAACTTGTGCCAAAGGATGAATGTGGTATCATGAAGATTGAGAAGGACACCATGAGAAAGAACTGGATTAGGGTAAAGATTGCAAGCCTTAAATTGGAAAGCTGAGTTGATGAAGACTTTGAGATACCAAGAATGTCAAATACTCCATACTCCTTTAGATTTAAGAGGAGAAGTAAGAGATAAAGAAACTAATGGTCACCGTTTGCAGCTATTGTGACTGAATCTAAGGAATAAATGTTGTCTAGGAGAAAAGAATAAAACAGGAATTAAAGTTGTTCTGGAACCAATCCCTTGTATGGAACTACAAAGGAGACAGAGATTAGCAAGAGAGAATGGAAGAAAGACAAAGAGGAATGTGTAAGTAGAATCTAGTGAGGATAAGGATGGAGTGTTTTATGAGAAAACAGCAGAGAATGATCAGAAATTGTGAAAGACTTTCTTGGAGATGGAGATCATTGTAAATCTAAGAGATATTTGTTTTGGTGAACTATAGGGGAAAGAAACTTTAATTTGCATGGGAGCCAGCATGGGAGTTCCCACCCATGACAAAGGTCATGCGGAGAGGACCTGACATTCAAAGGCGAATCAGGACTCGAGAGGCCGCCTGGACCTGCCTGAGCATCTACCCCAAAACCAAAATCTGTCTGTTTTACTATTTCACGACTTTCACCAACTTTTCTGGCATTAATGGGGGGCTATCCCCGACCACCTTTCTTTGAAGAAAATCAACTTAGAGCTCTAGTTAATAAGTCTCCAAGGTATAATAGGTGTGTTCCAATTCAAACCCCTCTGATGACTTTTTAGCTTGCCTGACAGGTTTGTTCAGATTCCTGCAGCTACACATGTGATTGTTCACAGCCTCCCAACCATGAGAGGCACAGGAAGCTTAAGATAGTCTAACAACGCAGAGCTTCTTGAAGAGTTAAGAAATTATTAGAATAGCACTGGTGGAGGGTTTTATTGTTAAGCCAATACTTGCTGCCAAGTTTCCACATCCCCTGTATTGTGTCCTTGGGAGTATATTAATTGATATAGTTGGTATACAGGGAAAATAAGTAGTAACCTTGGAGTTAATAACCTTGGACCCTTGAGTTAATTCTTTTATTATTATAGCCCACCACACTTTTGCCCTATAGGAATGCAACTTTATCTAATGCTTTTGGAGGGTGGTGCCTGACTTTAGAATAATCACCTTTAGAGAAAATAAGTTTTCTGATTGACTAACCATTATTCAGAAGAAAGGGTCATAAAATGTTAACAGGCCTCCTGGCCAGAAGATGATGTAAATCACCTAAAGCCTTTGCATGTGATAAGTTTGCAGAAAGAAAGCCTGGCTTCGATAAGGGTCAAGGACTGCTGACCTTGCATGACTCTCTACCCCCTATTATCCTCTATGCACAACTTAAGGTATAAAAGCTACTTTGGAAAATAAAGTTGTGGGCCTTGCTCATCAGGCTTGGTCTCCCTGTGTCATCTTTCTCGTTTCCTTTTCTCTCGTTTTCTTCTCTGTTCTTCCTTCAGGATGACTAACTTGGAGCGTGGGGGCCCTCTGAGACCACTTATTTGCCCGGGCTTCTAAGACCCACTCGAGAAGGTGCCTAGAGGTGGGGCACTTTCCACGATTTGAGAGGGCGCCTGTGGCCTCCGTGGTCAGTGCAAACCTGATGTCACAGGTTTTATTGGCTTTCTGGGTAAACCAGTTAGATCAAGCCTTTGTCTCTCCCCTTTTGCTATTCTTTTGCCAACGCTGTCCTCCCGAGGGAATCCCTGGATCCAACCAGGGCTGGGACCCCGGTAGGCTGAAGGCATGAGTTTAAGGCAGGGAAATAAAGACAGAAATGTCAACTCTTGGCTGGTAGCTAGAAGATGGCCAAGTAGTACATGTTTGTAAGACAGAAGAGAACCAAACATATATCCATGGCTATGGGGAAAATACTGTTGAAAATGAGAGGAAAGAGTGAGGGAAGAAGGGTAAGGGGAAGAGAGAATGAGAGAATATGTGTGAAAAAGAGTATAAGGGAAATTGATAAGCATTAATAATGGTATTCAAAGCAGAGGTGGAATAATTGTCTTCAGAGAGGAGAAGGTTCATTGTCTCAATGATACAAGAGGATGCACACTGATAGTTTTTATGGCATAGAGTTCACAAAGTATCATCACGACAAGGTTGATTTTCTTTGTGAAATAAGTGCTGAGAACATTTGTTGAGAAAGGGCAAAGTGGTAGAAGATTCAATGGTGGAATCAGTGCTTATGGAAGTTGGGGGGACAGGTAATGTGAGAAATGCAGAAGGGCTTCCAGGCAAATAGTAGTTTCCTTTCAGTGAGATGGAAGATTGAAGGCATTAAATAGAAGATGGAAGAGGTCAGAAAATATAAGGAAAATAAGTTTGTAAGTCTAAACCAGTAAGTGTTGTTTCTTGGTCATCACTCTCATGAATTATCTTGTGTCACTACTGCTTATCTTTTTCGGTTCTGTGGTGGGTAGAGGGAACCAAGGGGCTTTCCCAGTGTCTCAGGGGTAAAGAATCTGTCTGCAGTGCAGGAGACCTGCATTTGATCCCTGGATTGGGAAGATCCCCCGGAGGAGTGCATGACAACCCACTCCAGTATTCTTGCTGGAGAATCCCATGGACAGAGGATCCTGGCGTGCTGTAGTCCATAGGAAAGCACGGAATCAGACACGACTGAAGCGATGGAGCACAGCACAGCACAGCACAGCACACAGCACAGCATAGCACAGAGAGTGCCCCAATATCAGGCAATCTTGTTAAGAAAGTCTAAAATTCCAGCTAACACCTTTCTCTTTGGTGCACAGATAAGTACATAATCTCCCCCCATTTTCTGCATTTTTGAGGGGTGCTGCTGAGTGTTACATAGAGACAGGTGTACAGCAAAATGGTAGGATAATGGGACTCTGAATAGAATGTACCTCACCATTTCAGATCATTGATAGTTGCTTATTTAGTTGACCATGCATGGCACATAGTAAGTTTTCAATAAGAATACTGATATGAGTCAAGATGGACACAGTTCCCCGAAGGAATACAAGTGAAATACATTTTGTAAACAAACTGAGACCACTGCTAATGGTTAGTGTGTGTTGTGTGTGTGTGCGCCGTGCACATGCGTGCATGCTCAGTAGTGTCCGATTGTGTGCAACCCAATGGACTGTACCTGCCAGGCTCCTTTGTGCATGGAATTTTCCGGGCAAGAATACTGGAGTTCATTGCCATTTTCTACCTAGGGGATCTTCCTGACTCAGGGTTCAAACCCAGGTATCTGGCATCTTCCTGCATTGACAGGCAGATTTTTTACCACCAATGCCACTTGAGAATGAGTCAAACAGTAAACAAAGGGTAAGCCATCCTAAGATAGCAACAGCTCATACGCAGCTGTCCAGTGTGCTAGGCATGTGCTGATCAATGAATTGGTTAGTGAAGTGCTCTGGGGGCAGTGCATGATCTTACCTCACTGTGTTTGCAACCATCAGACATGGTCCTGCTGGAGAGCGTGTACTTCTCAGACTCGGCTTTGCTTTTCCTGATTCTTTTCAACCACTTCCTGTATTGCTCACGGACCTGCAAAGCATGCTCTGAGTCAGCTCACCTGAGAGGAGTGAGGGTGGGATGGGTCCTGACAGGGAGTCAAGACAGTGGTACCTGCTGGCTGAGGAGGCAGTACACCAGGAAGATGAAGACGCCCTGCAGGCTGTTGATGATGGTGAAGAGGTAGGCCATGACGCGGGCAGCCAGTCCCACCTGCAGGATTCCCAGAAACCACGTGCATCCCAAGATGAAGAGCTGAGCTGTGGCTTTAAATGTCAGCATCCTGAGTAGGAGGAGAAAGTAAGTTCCTGATACAACCAGAGCCATTCTCATCTTCACTCATGGATGCTCCTTCCTTTCCCTGTTGGTAATGACTTCTCAGACTGGGTTGTGATTGGTTTTATTCTTTGCTGTCAATGATGCTCCACAATAGAAATGCCACTGAGGTCTAGAATGACATTTTGATTTGGATGGAAAGGGAAGCGACACTTCATAAGTTGCAAAATCTTTATGATCCTCTGTGGAGATACCTAATTTCATTCAACCAATGTTCCTGAGGAAGTACCATGCATCACACTCTGTGTTGGGTCCTGGGCATTAAACATCACAAAGGCGAGATATCTATTTTCATAAAGCTCATGATCTACTCAAATGACTAATACAACAAAACAGTAAGATGCATAATTTAGAAAAGATAATGGTAGAAATGCAAAAGAAAGAGCATCAGATATGCACAAGATTTCCTGGAACAAAGGTCTGCCTAAACCTCTTAGAAGATTTAATGTTCACTGGGATTTTTACCAGGAAGAGGAGTGGAGAGAGGTGAGAACGAGCTTGAAATGTGGGGTGTGAAAGTGTACTAGACTGTGGAAGTGGTCACATATTCCTCTAAGTGCTTCATGGGAACATAATTGTTCTCTGCACATTTGTCATAGGACTGCTGACAAAGTCCAGAGAATGTTGCTGAGGGAGTCACAAGGTCACAAACTGGAATTAGAGATGGATAGAGAACACCACTGGGTCTGAACTTGCTGCCTTAGGACACCTCCATTCATTTTACTCTGGCTTTCCTTAGAAAACCTGAGAATGGACACAAGGACCTGTTCAGGCACATGCCTTCACTTTTGCAACCACACATCTGCAGGGCTGTCAGTCTCTTCTCCATCTTACCTCGTGTTCTGGAGGGTGGACACCTCACTATTGAGGGAACAGAGTTTTCTTTTCAAAATCCAAAGGGTCATCAGAAAGAAGGCTAAATTGACCTTCAGGAAACCAGAAAAGATTTATTGAGTAAAATTTCAGTCCCTGTCCAGCCTGTCCAACATCATTTCCACACTTAAGTAGTTTCTATTTTTAACCATATTAGTGTGTAGTTTTAAGAATGGTCTTAGAAAATGCAACCAAACCCATGATAACCCAGGAACACTCCTGTTCTTGTCCCCTCTGTCACCAACCCATGCCCCCCACTTTTTGTTCTCTTTAAATGATGCTTAAGCTGAGTATTAAAGATGCTTTGATGTCATCACTCACAGAGAAGATGGCACAGACTGGTCCAAGGAAACCCCATTTAAATCCCTTTTCTGAGTGGAGCCAGCAGCTGAGAAGGGAGAGAATAAAAAATGCATTTGTGGTCAAGAAGATGTGGTACATATTTACGGTGGAATATTACTCAGTCAGAAGGAACTAAATAATGCCATCTGCAGTGACATGAATGGACCTAGAGATTGTCATACTAAGTGAAGTAAGTCAGATAGAGAAAGACAAATATCATATGATATTGCTTATATGCAGTATCTTAAAAAAAGTATATAAACGAGCCTATTTACAAAACAGAAATAAAGTCGCAGATGTAGAAAACAAGCTTATAGTTACAAAGGGGGAAAGGAGGGAACAAATTGGGTGACTGGGATTGACATATACACGCTATTATATTTAAAACAGATAACTAATAAGTACCTACTATAGAGCTCATGGTACTGTACTCAATACTTTGTAATGACCTATATGCAAAAAGAATCTGAAAAGGGGCTGAATATATGTATATGGATAATTGATTCACTTTGCTGTACAGCAAAAACTAACACAACATTGTAAATCAACTATATTCCAATGAAGGAACACATGTATACCTGTGGCAGATTCATTTTGATATTTGGCAAAACTAATACAATTATGTGAAGTTTAAAAAAAAAGTGAATTTGCATTGCATATTAGTGCATATATATGGAATCTAGAAAAATGGTACTGGTGAATTTATTTGTAGATCAGGAAGAGAGGCACAGACATAGAGAACAGACTTGCGGACACAATGAGGGGAGAATGTGGGGTGAATTGAGAGAGCAGCATTGAAACGTGTACATTACCATGTGTAAAATAGTTAGTGGGAAATTGTTGCATAACACAGGGAACTCAACCCAATGCCCTGTGACAACCTAGAGGCATGGGATGGGGGTGGGTGGGAGGGAGTATCAAGAAGGGGAAATGTATGCATATTTATGGGTGATTCACATTGTTGTATGGCAGAAACAAATAGGACACTGCAAGGCAATTATCCTCCAATTAAAAACAGATATTTAGTTTCATTTTTTTAACAAGTGGTTGACCAGTTTTCCCAGCACCACTTGTTAAAGAGATTGTCTTTAATCCATTGTATATTCCTGCCTCCTTTGTCAAAGATAAGGTGTCCCTAGGTGCGTGGATTTATCTCTGGGCTTTCTATTTTGTTCCATTGATCAATATTTCTGTCTTTGTGCCAATACCATACTGTCTTGATGACTGTGGCTTTGTAGTAGAGCCTGAAGTCAGGCAGGTTGATTCTTCCAGTTCCATTCTTCTTTCTCAAGATTGCTTTGGCTATTTGAGGTTTTTTGTATTTCCATACAAATAGTGAAATTGTTTGTTCTAGCTCTCTGAAAAATACCGTTGGTATCTTGATAGGGATTGCATTGAATCTATGAATTGCTTTGGGTAGTATACTCATTTTCACTATATTGATTCTTCCAATCCATGAACATGGTATATTTCTCCATCTATTAGTGTCCTCTTTGATTTCTTTCACCAGTGTTTTATGCTGCTGCTGAGTCGCTTCATTCATGTCCGACTCTGTGTGACCCCATAGACAGCAGCCCATGAGGCTCCCCCGGCCCTTGGATTCTCCAGGCAAGAACACTGGAGTGGGTTGCCATTTCCTTCTCCGATGCATGAAAGTGAAAAGTGAAAGTGAAGTCGCTGAGTCTTGTCCGACTCTTAGCGACCCCATGGACTGTGGCCCACCAGGCTCCTCCGTCCATGGGATTTTCCAGGTGAGAGTGCTGCGGTGGGGTGCCATTGCCTTCTCCTAGTGTTTTATAGTTTTATATATATAGGTCTTTAGTTTCTTTAGGTAGATATATTCCTAAGTATTTTATTCTTTCCGTTGCAATGGTGAATGGAATTGTTACCTTAATTTCTCTTTCTGTTTTCTCATTATTAGTGTATAGGAATGCAAGGGATTTCTGTGTGTTGATTTTATATCCTGCAATTTTACTATATTCATTGATTAGTTCTAGTAATTTTCTGGTGGAGTCTTTAGGGTTTTCTATGTAGAGGATCATGTCATCTACAAACAGTGAGAGTTTTACTTCTTCTTTTCCATTTTGGATTCCTTTTATTTCTTTTTCTGCTCTGATTGCTGTGGCCAAAACTTCCAAAACTATGTTGAATAGTAATGGTGAAAGTGGGCACCCTTGTCTTGTTCCTGACTTTAGAGGAAATGCTTTCTATATTCCACCCTTGAGGATAATGTTTGCTGTGGGTTTGTCATATATAGCTTTTATTATATTGAGGTATGTTCCTTCTATTCCTGCTTTATGGAGAGTTTTTATCATAAATGGATGTTGAATTTTGTCAAAGGCTTTCTCTGCATCTATTGAGATAATCATATGGTTTTTATTTTTCAATTTGTTAATGTGGTGTATTACATTGATTGATTTGCAGATATTGAAGAATCCTTGCATCCCTGGGATAAAGCCCACTTGGTCATGGTGTATGATCTTTAACTTGTAAAAGAATGAAACTAGAACACTTTCTAACACCATACACAAAAATAAACTCAAGATGGATTAAAGATCTAAACGTAAGACCAGAAACTATAGAACTCCTAGAGGAGAACATAGGCAAAACACTCTCCGACATACATCACAGCAGGATCTTCTATGACCCACCTCCCAGAATATTGGAAATAAAAGCAAAAATAAACAAATGGGACCTAATTAAACTTTAAAGCTTCTGCACAACAAAGGAAACTATAAGCAAGGTGAAAAGACAGCCTTCAGAATGGGAGAAAATAATAGCAAATGAATCAACTGACAAACAACTAATCTCAAAAATATACAAGCAACTCCTACAGCTCAATTCCAGAAAAATAAATGACCCAATCAAAAAATGGGCCAAAGAACTAAATAGACATTTCTCCAAAGAAGACATACAGATGGCTAACGAACACATGTAAAGATGCTCAACATCACTCATTATCAGAGAAATGCAAATCAAAACCACTGTGAGGTACCATTTCACACCAGTCAGAATGGCTGCGATCCAAAAGTCTCCAAGCAATAAATGCTGGACAGGGTGTGGAGAAAAGGGAATCCTCTTACACTGTTGGTGGGAATGTAAACTAGTACAGCCACTAAGGAGAACAGTGTGGAGATTCCTTAAAAAACTGGAAATAGAACTGCCTTATGATCCAGCAATCCAACTGCTGGGCATACACACTAAGGAAACCAGAATTGAAAGAGACACATGTACCCCAATGTTCATCGCAGCACTGTTTATAATAGCCAGGATAAGGAAGCAACCTAGATGTCCATCAGCAGATGAATGGATAAGAAAGCAGTGGTACATATACACAATGGAGTATTACTCAGCCATTAAAAAGAATACATTTGAATCAGTTCTAACTAGGTGGATGAAACTGGAGCCTATTATACACAGTGAAGTAAGCCAGAAAGAAAAACACCAATACAGTATACTAAGGCATATATATGGAATTTAGAAAGATGGTAACGATAACCATGTATACAAGACAGCAAAAGAGACGCAGATGTATAGAACAGTCTTTTGGACTCTGTGGGAGAAGCAGAAGATGGGATGATTTGGGAGAATGGCATTGAAACATGTGTAATATCATATATGAAATGAGTCGCCAGTCCAGGTTTGATGCACGATACTGGATGTTTGGGGCTGGTGCACTGGGACGACCCAGTGGGATGGTATGGGGAGGGAGGAGGGAGGAGGGTTCAGGATGGGGAACACGTGTATACCTGTGGTGGATTCATATTGATATATGGCAAAACCAATACAATATTGTAAAGTTAAAAAATAAAATATAATATATAAAAAATAAAAAGACCCAGATATTTAAAAAGTGACTCCCTTAAAAAATTTAAAAAATGCATTTATCCTTAGGGATCTATAATAATTATATAATTCACTCCTTATTCAACACGTATTGAGCATCTCTTTTTTGATAGATTCTGTGATTTTCTCTGACAATAAAGTGGTGAAGAGACTATACATGTAAATCCCGTATTGGCAGGAGATACACAATTTAATGATAAAAAAGGGAGGTTATGACAATGTATGTTTGAATGTAATGCTCAGTTTTGGGTCTAAGGAAATAGAATGGGTTAAGGAAGATTCCCAAAGAAATCATGTTTCAGTAGAAAGAAGACCGATGAATAGATGTTTCTGAGATAATCAGGGTTGAAGCAGGGAAGTCTGTAAATGTGTTAGTTTTTGAGAGTCCTCTGAACCTTTCTTGCATTATTCAATTTAATTTTTTGTCTACTGTAAAACTCATCCACTGCTTTTTTTTTTAAATTATGGTTTTATTGAGATATGATTTCACATCCAATGAAATTTATCCATTAAAACTGTACAGTTGAGCGATCTCTGGATAGTCAGAGTTGTGCAACCATCACCACAGTCTAACTTCAGAACACTTTCAACTCCTCAAACAGAAACTGCATTCACAATAGCATGAGGAAATCCTCATTCCCACTTCCATGCATCCAACCCTGATCCTAGCCCCCGGGTACCATTAATCAACTTTCTGTCACTGTGGACCTGCCTGTTCAGGATACTCACATAAATGGAATCATACAGTACGTGGTCTTCTGTGACTAGATTCTTTCACTTAATGTTTTCAAGGTTCATTCATGTTGCAACATGGTTTTATGGCTGAAAACTCATTTTTAGTCTTTCTTCATAGCTGAATAATATTCTATTATGTGGCTATGCTACATTTTGGTATGCCTTCATCAGCTGATGGACATATGTCATTCTCAGGCTTTGGGTATTCTGAATAATGCTGCAATGAACACTGATGTGATTTTTTGTGTGGATTTTCATGTGTTTAGGATATATGCCTAAGAGTGGAATTGCTGGGTCATTTGGTACCTACATATCAAAACTTTTGAGAAATTGTTTTCTACAAGTGGTTGCACTAATTTCATTTCAGCAAGCAATATATGAGGGTTCTAATTGTTCCATAACTTTTCATTTTTCTAATTGTCAGTCTTTATTTCCTTTAATCATTTAAGTGAATGAGTATGAAGTGACGTGTTCTTTTGTGGGTTTTGATTTGTATTTTCATAATGACTAATGATGTTGAACATCTTTTCACGCACTTATTGTCATTTACTTATCTTTGGAGAAATCTTTATTTAAAATTAGTGTCCTTTTTTGGGGAATGGTGGCGAGTGGTAAAGAATCTGATTTCCAATGCAGGAGATGCAAGTGACTCAGGTTTGACCCAGGGTCAGGCAGATTCCCTGGGTATGCCAACCCATTCCAATATTCTTGCCTGGGAAATCCATGGGCAGAGGAGCCTGGAAAGCTACAGTCCATGGGGTTGCAAAGAGTTGGATACATCTTAGTGACTAAGCAAGCAGGCAAGGAATCACTGTTGAACTTGGTATTAGAGACAGAAATTCTGTTTTCAGAAGAACAATACTTGACATGAATACTTAACCAGATTGAGGAGAGGATCATAACTAGCAAACAGGCAGAAAAATTGAAGAGACAGACCTGGAGTCATACAGAATGAGGACTTGGCCTTTCTGAGTCACAACCAAGAAGAGACCTACAAGTGAAAGGGAGCATGTCCAGGGCTTCTGGTTCAAGATGGAGGAGTAGAAGGATTCTTCTCATCTCCTCCTGCAAAACCACCAAAATCACAACTAGCTGTTGAACAACCACAGACAGGAGGACGCTGGAATCTACCAAAGAAAGATACTCCACACCCAAAGATAAAGAAGAAATGGCAGGAGATGGTAGGAGGGGCACAATCACGATAAAATCAAATCCTATACCCACCGAGTGGGTAACCCACAACCTGGAGAACAATAATACAAAAGAAGATCACCCACCATTGTGAAGGTTTGGAACCGCACGTCAGACTTCTAGCCTGGGAGCCCAACAAAAGAACTGGGAATCCTCAGGGAATCTGACTGGGAAGGCTAGTGGGATTTGATTACAAGACTTCCACAGAACTGGGGGAAACAGAGACTCTACTCTTGGAGGGCACAAACAAAACCTTGCATGCACCAAGACTCAAAGGAAAAGAGCAGTGACTCCACAGGAAACTGAACCAAAACTACCTGCAATGTTGGAGGGTATCCTGTGGAGGTGTGGGTCAGCAGGGGCTCATCACAGGGACAGAGGGGACTGGCAGCAGCTGTCTCGGAATGTCTCCTTTGGTGTAAACCCTCTTGGAGAAATTAACCTGACCACAGAGCCCATAGACCTGAGGGTTGGGTCACCTCAGCCAAAAAACTACCAGAGAGGAAGTGCAACCCCATCCATCAGCAGATAATTGGATTAAAGCTTTATTGAGTAAGGCCCTGCCCACCAAAGCATGACCCAGGTTTTCCAACCACCAGTCCCTGCCATTAGGAAGCTTACACAAAGAGAAGAAGCAAGAAGAACCACAATCCCACAGCAACCAAAACAAAACCACACCACAGAGTTAATCAGCATGACAAAGCAGAAAGTTACATCTCAGATGAAGGGACACGATAAAACCCCAGAAAAACAGCTAAATGATGTGGATGTAGGCAACAGTCCACAAAAAGTGTTCAGAATAATGATAATGAATATGATTCAGGATATTGGGAAAAGTATGGAGGCAAAGATTGAGAAGATACAAGAAATGTTTACCAAAGGCCTACAAGAACTAAAGAACAAAGAAGCAGAGATGAATAATACCCTAGAAGGAATCCATAACAGAATAACTGAGGCAGATAAATGACCTGGAGGACAGAATGGTAGAAATCACTGCCATAGAACAGAATATAGGCAGAAAGAATGAAAGAATGAAGAAAGAATGAAAAGAAATGCAGGCAGCCTAAGAGAACTCTGGGATATTAAATGCGCAAACAGTCACATTATAGGGGTCCCAGAAGGAGAAGAGAGAGATAAATGACCTGAGAACATATTTGAAGAGATAATAGCTAAAAACTTCCCTAACATGGGAAAGAAAATAGTCAACCAAGTCCAAGAAGCACATTGAGTCCAGGCAGGGTAAATCCAAGGAGGAACACAATGACACATGGTAATCAAATTGGCAAAAATTAAAGACAGAGATAAAATATTAAAAGCAACAAGGGAAAAATAGCAAATGACATACAAGGGAACTTCCATCAGGCTATCAGTTGATTTCTCAACAGAAACTCTACAAGCCAGAAGCAAATGGTATGAAGTATTTAGAGTGATGAAAGAGAAGAATCTATAACCAAGAATACTCTATCCAGCAAGACTCTCCTTCAGATTTGATGAAGTCAAATGCTTTCCAGACAACCAAAGTTAAGAGAATTCAGCACCACCAAACCAGCTATATAACAAATGGTAAAGGAACTTCTGTAGGCTGGAAACAGAAAAGGAAAAGCCCTACATAGAGAAAATGCACCCCAAACAATTATGAAAATGATAATAGGATCATATATATCGGTAATTATCTTAAGGGTAAATGGATTAAGTGCACCAACCAAAAGACATAGACTGGCTGAGCAGATGAAAACATGTCCAGGTATGTACTTCCATTTACCACATCACTCTGCTTGACCCCCCCCCCCCCAATTGTATGTAATTATTTTATATTGTTAGATTAATCATGTTCCCACTATGGTTTGCAATTGTAATCATCTTTTATTTTTTGTCTGGCTATCAATTGTGAAAACTTATGAGCATCCATTCTGTGATTCTGTAACTATTAAATTGCCAACACCTGTTGGATCATAGAAAAAACAAGAGAATCCCAGAGAAACATCTACTTTTGTTTCATTAACTACACTAAAGCCTTTGACTGTGTAGATCAACACAAACTGTGGAAAATTCTTAAAGAGAGGGGATTATCAGACCACCTTACCTGCTTCCTGAAAAATCTGTATGCAGGTCAAGAAGTAACAGTTAGAACCAGACATGGTACAACTGACTGGTTCCAAGTTGGAAAAGGAGTATTTTAAGGCTGAACATTGTCACCTTGCTTATTTAACTTATATGCAGAGTACGTCTAGTGAAATGCCAGACAGGATGAAGCACAAGATGGATTCAAGACTGCAGGGAAATCAATAACCTCAGATATGCAGGTGACACCACCCTTAGGCAGAAGGCAAAGGGGGAGCTAAAGAGCCTCTTGATGAAAGTGAAAAGAGGAGAGAGAAAAGCTGACTTAAAACTCAACATTCAAAAACTAAGATCATGGCATCTGGATCCAGCACTTCACTGCAAATAGGTGGGAAAACAATGGATACAGTGACAGACTTTATTTTCTAGGGTTCAAAACCACTGCTGAATGTGACTGCACCCATGAAATTAAAAGACACTTGCTCCTTAGAAGAAAAGCTATGACCAACCTAGACAGCATATTAAAAAACAGAGACATTACTTTGTCAACAAAGGTCCCTCTAGTCAAAGCTATGCTTTTTCCAGTAGTCATGCGTAGATGTGAGTGTTGGACCATAAAGAAACCTGAGCGCCAAAGAACTGATTCTTTTGTACTGTGGTGTTGGAGAAGACTCTTGAGAGTCCCTTGGACAGCAAGGAGATCCAACGAGTCCATCCTAAAGGAAATCAGTGCTGAATATTCATTGGAAGGACTGATGCTGAAGCTGAAACTCCAATACTTTGGCCACCTGATGCTAAGAATTGACTCACTGGAAAAGACCCTGATGCTGGGAAAGATTGAAGGCAGGAAGAGAAGGGGAAGATAGAGGATGAGACAGTTGAATGGCATCACTAACTCAATGGACATGAATTTGAGCAAGCTCCAGGGGTTGGTGATGGACAGGAAGCCTGAAGTTGTGCAGAGTCAGTCATGACTGAGCGACTGAACTGAACTACACGATTACTCACTTAGTATTATTGTATCATGATTGGTCAACAGAAAATTATAGAATTCTATATCACCAAAACTAGTATTAATTAGAAAATCTGTAATAAGTTTTTAAAGTCCATATGTATATCAGACAGAGTGCTTGATGAACTATGGACTGAGGTTCATGACATTGTACAGGACACAGGGATCAAGACCATCCCCATGGAAAAGAAATGCAAAAAAGCAAAATGGCTGTCCGAGGAGGCCTTACAAATAGCTGTGAAAAGAAGAGAAGTGAAAAGCAAAGGAGAAAAGGAAAGACATAAGCATCTGAATGCAGAGTTCCAAAGAATAGCAAGAAGAGATAAGAAAGCTTTCCCCAGTGATCAATGCAAAGAAACAGAGGAAAACAACAGAATGGGAAAGACTAGAGATCTCTTCAAGAAAATTAGAGATACCAAGGGGACATTTCATGCAAAGATGGGCTCGATAAAGGACAGAAATGGTATGGACCTAACACAAGCAGAAGATAGTAAGAAGAGGTGGCAAGAATACACAGAAGAACTGCACAAAAAAGATCTTCACGACCCAGATAATCATGATGGTGTGATCACTGACCTAGAGCCAGACATTCTGGAATGAGAAGTCAAGTGGGCCTTAGAAAGCATCACTATGAACAAAGCTAGCGGAGTTGATAGAATTCCAGTTGAGCTATTTCAAATCCTGAAAGATGATGCTGTGAAAGTGCTGCACTCAATATGCCAGCAAATTTAGAAAACTCAGCAGTGGCCACAGGACTGGAAAAGGTCAGTTTTCATTCCAATCCCAAAGAAAGGCAATGCCAAAGAATGCTCAAACTACCACACAATTGCACTCATCTCACATGCTAGTAAAGTAATGGTCAAAATTCTCCAAGCCAGGCTTCAGCAATACATGAACCATGAAATTCCAGATGTTCAAGCTGGTTTTAGAAAAGGCAGAGGAACCAGAGATCAAATTGCCAACATCCGTTGGATCATCGAAAAAGCAAGAGAGTTCCAGAAAAACATCTATTTCTGCTTTATTGATGATGCCAAAGCCTTTGACTGTGTGGATCACAATAAACTGTGGAAAATTCTGAAAGAGATGGGAATACCAGACCACCCGACCTGCCTTTTGAGAAACCTGTATGCAGATCAGGAAGCAACAGTTAGAACTGGACATGGAACAACAGACTGGTTCCAAATAGGAAAAGGAGTACGTCAAGGCTGTATATTGTCACTGTGCTTATTTAACTTCTATGCAGAGTACATCATGAGAAAAGCTGGGCTGGAAGAAGCACAAGCTGGAATCAAGATTGCTGGGAGAAATATCAATAACCTTAGGCATGCAGATGACACCACCCTTATGGCAGAAAGTGAAGAAGAACTAAAAAGTCTCTTGATGAAAGTGAAAGAGGAGAGTGAAAAAGTTGGCTTAAAGCTCAACATTCAGAAAACTAAGATCATGGCATCGGGTCCCATCAGTTCATGGGAAATAGATCGGGAAACAGTGGAAACAGTGTCAGACTTTATTTTTTTGGGGTCCAAAATCACTGCAGATGGTGACTGCAGCCATGAAATTAAAAGACACTTACTCCTTAGAAGAAAAGTTATGATCAATCTAGATAGCATATTCAAAAGCAGAGACATTACTTTGCCAACAAATGTTCGTCTAGTCAAGGCTATGATTTTTCCTGTAGTCATGTATGGATGTGAAAGTTGGATTGTGAAGAAGGCTGAATGCCAAAGAATTGATGCTTTTGAACTGTGGTGTTGGAGAAGACTCTTGAGAGTCCTTTGGACTACAAGGAGATCCAACCAGTCCATTCTGAAGGAGATCAGCCCTGGGATATCTTTGGAAGGAATGATGCTAAAGCTGAAACTCCAGTACTTTGGCCACCTCATATGAAGAGTTGACTCATTGGAAAAGACTCTGATGCTAGGAGGGATTGGGGGCAGGAGGAGAAGGGGACGACAGAGGATGAGATGGCTGGATGGCATGACTGACTCAATGGACGCGAGTCTGTGTGAACTCCGGGAGTTGGTGATGGACAGGGAGGCCCGGCGTGCAGCCTGGTGGGCTGCAGTCCGTGGGATCGCAGAGAGTCGAACACGACTGAGCTACTGAAATGAACTGAACTGATATCAGAATTACCTTGGAATATTTGAAAATACTAATTCCCAGGTATTGCATTTCTTTCTTTCTTTTTTTTTGGCCAGAGCTCCAGATATGTTTCTAATGAGCAGCCACATTTAAAAACAACTGGAACTTTTACTTTTATCTTTTGTTTCACTTTTTCTATTTCATATTCATGGCTCCCATTTCATTTAGTTTATGTTTTCCAATTTCTTCATCTCTTCTTTTTTTGACATTCTTTCTCAGGCCTTTATCAAGTGTAGTTCAAAAGGTTTGGTATGCTGCTACTGCTGCTAATTCACTTCAGTCCTGTCTGACTCTGTGTGACCCTATAGACGGCAGCCCACCAGGCTCTCCCGTCCCTGGGATTCTACAGGCAAGAACACTGGAATGGGGTGCCATTTCCAATCCATGAAAGTGAAAAGTGAAAGTGAGGTCACTCAGTCATGTCTGACTCTTAGCTAACCCATACACATATAAATAATACACATATAAACAATACACATATAAATAATATGTGTAATATATATTTTCAAAAACATTAATTTTTGCCTAACTAAAAAGTTTATGACATTTTGATTCCACTTGCTTGACTTAGTATGAAGAGAATGCTAGGTTTCTAATTTAAAAAAAAGGATATGCAACAAGAAACAAAGGTTTACTGTATAGCACAGGGAACTGTAGTCAATATCTTGTATAATGACCTATAATGGAAAATAATTTAAAAAATATTATATGTGTACATGTATAACTGAATCACACACACAAAAAAGAATTCTACTCTTGAAATTTAGTAATGTTTATCCTTTTGCCAGTTTTTCTAAATGTCCTATGGACATCTAAGAACAACGTATAAGATTCAAGCTTTTAAATATATGTGTGTAGCATATGCTTAATATAAATGAATTAAATATGAAGGTCGACACCAAAATCTGATTGATTATATTCTTTGCAGCCAAAGATGGAGAAGCTCTACACAGTCAGCAAAAGCAAGACTGGGAGCTGACTATGGCTGGGATCATGAACTCCTTATTGCCAAATTCAGACTGAAATGGAAGAAAGTGAAGAAAACCACTAGACCATTCAGGTATGACCTAAATCAAATCCCTTATGACTATACAGTGGAAATGAGAAATAGATTTAAGGGAGTAGATCTGAATTATAGAGTGCCTGATGAACTATGGATGGAGGTTCATGACATTGTACAGGAGACAGGAATCAAGACCATCCCCAAGAAAAAGAAATGCATAAAAGCAAAATGGCTGTCTGAGGAGGCCTTACAAATAGCTGTGAAAAGACGGGAAGCGAAAAGCAAAGGAGAAAAGGAAAGGTATACCCATCTGAATGCAGATTTCCAAAGAATAGTAAAAAGAGATAAGAAAGCTTTCCTCAGTGATCAATGAAAAAAATAGAGGAAAACAATAGAGAAACAATAGGGAAAGACTAGAGATCTCTTCAAGAAAATTAGAGATACCAAGGGAACATTTCATGCAAAGATGGGCTCAATAAAGGACAGAAATGGTATGGACCTAACACAAGCAGAAGATAGTAAGAAGAGGTGCCAAGAATACACAGAAGAACTGTACAAAAAAGATCTTTATGACCAAGATAATCGTGATGGTGTGATCACTCACCTAGAGCTAGACAACCTGGAATGTGAAGTAAAGTGGGCCTTAGGAAGCATCACTACGAACAAAGCTAGTGGAGGTGATGGAATTCCAGTTGAGCTATTTCAAATCCTGAAAGATGATGCTGTGAAAGTGCTACACTCAATATGCCAGCAAATTTGGGAAACTCAGCAGTGGCCACAGGACTGGAAATGGTCAGTTTTTACTCCAGTCCCAAAGAAAGGGAATACCAAAGAACGCTCAAACTACCACACAATTGCACTCATCTCACACGCTAGTAAAGTAATGCTCAAAATTCTCCAAGCCAGGCTTCAGCAATATGTGAACCATGAACTTCCAGATGTTCAATCTGGTTTTAGAAAAGGCAGGGGAACCAGAGATCAAATTGCCAACATCTGATGGATCATCAAAAAAGCAAGAGAGTTCCAGAAAACATCTATTTCTGCTTTATTGACTACACCAATATCTTTGACTGTGTGGATCACAGGAAACTGTGGAAAATTCTGAAAGAGATGGGAATACCAGACCACCTGACCTGCTTCTTGAGAAATCTGTATGCAGCTCAGGAAGCAACAGTTAGAACTGACCATGGAACAACAGACTGGTTCCAAAAAGGAAAAGGAGTACGTCAAGGCTGTATATTGTCACCCTGCTTATTTAACTTCTATGCAGAGTACATCATGAGAAACGCTGGGCTGGAGGAAGCACAAGCTGGAATCAAGATTGCAGGAGAAATATCAATAACCTCAGGTATGCAGATGACACCACCCTTATGGCAGAAAGTGAAGAGGAACTAAAGAGCCTCTTGATGAAAGTGAAAGAGGAGAGTGAAAAAGTTGGCTTAAAGCTCAACATTCAGAAAACTAAGATCATGGCATCTGGTCCCATCACTTCATGGTAGATAGATGTGGAAACAGTGGCTGACTTTATTTTTCTGGGCTCCCAAATCACTGCAGACAGTGATTGCAGCAATGAAATTAAAAAATACTTACTCCTTGGAAGGAAAGTTATGACCAATCTAGATAGTATATTAAAAAGCTATGGTTTTTCCAGTGGTCATGTATGGATGTGAGAGTTGGACTATAAAGAAAGCTTTAGAGTGTTGAATAATTGATGCTTTTTAACTGTGGTGTTGGAGAAGACTCTTGAGAGTCCCTTGAACTGCAAAGAGATCCAACCAGTCCATCCTGAAGGAGATCAGTCCTGGGTGTTCATTGGAAGGACTGATGTTGAAGCTGAAACTCCATACTTTGGCCACCGGATGCAAAGAGCTGACTCATTGGAAAAGACCCTGATGCTTGGAAAGATTGAGGACAGGAGGAGAAGGGGACAACAGAGGATGAGATGGTTGGATGACATCATTGACTTGATGAATATGGGTTTGGGTGAACTCTGGGAGTTGGTGATGGACAGGGAGGCTGGGCGTGCTGCGGTTCATGGGGTCGCAGAGAGTCGGACACGACTGAGTGACTGAACTGAACTGAACTATTTAAGTTATTAAGACATCATTCAAGATGCTCCTCTATTATTTTTTACACAATTGATAAAATATTCTCAGAGAAATATTAATATGTTTCACTACAATTATATATTTTTTCTTTTTCTTTATATTTCTTTTGATTCTTGCTTTATGTGTCTTTGTCTTTGTTGAAAAGGTGTTTAATGGTTTATGATGTCTACTGTCTTTGTGAATTGTACCTTTTATCATTAAAATATTAATGTTTCTTTCATTTAAAATAAGTAAAATTTAAAAATGAGCATGTCCACAGAGACTAATGGATTAATTTGTCTTAGGTTCCAGCACTGCCAAGTCTGGAGTGAGAGGCTGTTCCCACTATGAGCCTGGAGAGTGATCCCATCCTGGGAAAGATTGTGTGGTGAATGTGGGTAGAGAGTCATGACTTGGCAGTGGAGGGTATTATGAAGTCTTAGGACTTTCTCCTCTCCCAACTCCCGAATGCTGTGTCCATTGTTAAATTGAGTTATTTGTCTTTTCTTGTTGAGTTATTCAATTTAATTTTAACAACAGTGAAAAACAGAAGTTCTCTTATCGAGTAACTGATTAGAAACTGAAGTATAGAGAACTGAAGTCTATTGCCCAAGGTTT
Organism: Bos taurus; assembly: GCF_002263795.3. Taxonomy (NCBI): domain Eukaryota; kingdom Metazoa; phylum Chordata; class Mammalia; order Artiodactyla; family Bovidae; genus Bos; species Bos taurus. The sequence continues at coordinate 11,010,622 of NC_037334.1, read as the reverse complement.
TGCAGATAGAAATCACTCTTGGTCTTACAGTATGGTAGACTAGAGAGTGAGACATTCTAGAATAACAGAGAGCATGGTAGGACATTTCAGGAAAATATAGCAGCCACTGAGAAAAGTGAAGTACATTTCATTGCATTAAGCTTGAAAAAACTGAAGTGTTCAAGGATTCCTGGAGAGAGACCAGTTGACACAGATAAGCATCAACTTTAGCAGCATGGTATGGTTAAGGGTGCACGTTCTGGGAGAATGACTTCCTGAAAAGGAGACTGAAGACCTTGGTAAACTTGAACTCCTCCGAAAACAACAAAAATACAAGCAAAATAACTAAAACCAACCATTTCAAAACTCTGGCAGTTATCCAAGGCCACAGAACAAACTGAAAATCATTGATCCAAGAGAAACTGTGGAACCCCAATAAGATGGGGGGAAAAAGTCTGTAATGTTTCCCTTTGAACTATTTCCATTCCATCTCTCCCCAGCTAAATGGTGCAGCAGCCAAACGCTAATAGCATTGCAGGCAGTAAAGATGTGTGACTGTTTTTGGAGCTTCATTAAAAGCATCATATTATACCCAGAGCACAGTCAATATCTTTTTCTGACCCTTTAGCTCCCTGGGAACTCTTTTTTAAACTAACTAAATTTATTTTTAATTGAAGGATAATTGCTTTACAATATTGTGTTAGTTTTTGTCATATATCAACATGAATCAGCTGTCGACTGAAAAAAAAAGATGTTTAACTTGAGAGTTGTGAGTTTAGTTTTATTTGGGGCAAAATGAGGACTGCAGCCCAGGAGGGTGGGGGCAGCATCTCAGACAGCTCTGAGAGACTGCTCCAAAGAGGCAGTGGGGGAAAGTCAATATATAAGGTTTTGGTGAAGGGGGAGTTCAACGCCACGAAGCACTTATTTTACAAACGGCTTTTGTTAGTCATGAGGATGTCACCATGAAGGGAGAAGCACTAAATAAGGAGATGCAAGGATTGAGATCATAAAATCTGTTCCTAAAAACATCCAACTATCTAAAGACCTGTCCCACCAGATTCCCTGGAGCACAGAGTGCCTCACTCCACCCTAAACTCCCTCAGGGATTGTTGAAGGTCAACACTATAGCAGCATGGGGTTCCGTCTCCATAGAAGCAGATGGCAAATGCCTTTGTTGTTCAGCCATTAGCAATGCTCTTGGTAAGTGCCGATTTGTAGTTGACACAGCCATAGGTATACCTAAGACCCTTCCCTCTTGAACCTCTCTCCCACCACATCCCACCCTTCTAGGTTGTTACAGACCCCCGATTTGAGATCCCTGAGCCACACAGCCAATTCCCACTGAGTATCTATTTTACATATGGTAATGTATGTTTCCATATTGCACTCTACATACATTCCATCCTCACCTCCTTCCCCCCAACACCATCCATAAGTCTGTTCTCTGTATCTGTGTCCCGACTGCTGTTTAGTCACTCAGTCATGTCTGACTGTTTGTGATGCTCTGGACTGTAGCCCACCAGGCTCCTCTGTCCATGCAATTTAGAAGGCAAGAATACTGGAAAGGGTTGCAGTTTCCTTCTCTGGGGGATCTCCCTGACTCAGGGATTGAACCTGTGTCCCATTTATTGGTAGGCAGATTCTGGGAAGCCATTGGTGCCCTGAAAATAGGTTCAGCGGTACCACCTTTCTAGATTCCGTGTATATGTGTTAATATATGATTTTTATTTCCTCTGACTTACTTCACTCTGTATACTGGGTTCTAGGTTCATCCACCTCACTAGCACTGACTCAAATACATTCCTTATCATGACTGAGTAATATTCCACTGTGTATATGTACCACAGCTTCTTTGTCCATTCATCTGTTGATGGACATCTAGATTGCTTCCATGTTCTAGCTATTGTAAATAGTGCTGCAATGAACATTGGGGTACATTTATTTTTTTCAATTTTGGCTCCTTGAGAACTGTTTAGTCTCCAACTTTGGTGGTTTTTTGATTTGGGTGACAGCTCATCTTAGTGAGGGACATAATAAAATCCCACCTTTAGGACATTACCAAAATAATACAAATTACTGTCACATCTCCAGTTTCCCAAAGATATGATCTCAGGTGGAGTCAACTAGATTGTGAATTTAAAAGGAAGTATTGGAGAAAATCAGGGACATGGGGAACTTTGAAAAGTTCTGAAATATTCCCAGAAATCCATGGATGCACAAGGATATGCCCATGCTCAGTGAAGACCTGAGAAAGAAGACAACAGTCTCTCATCTCTGGCTGATCTTGAGGCTTGTGCAGTCAGGAAGTGAAAGCCCACACTGTTAAATAATCTTCCTGAAGTCTGAAGATGTGGCTTCTCACACAGATGCCTTTGTGGAAGTGTGCAAAACATACAGGCAAAGCATTTAAGGAAATCTCCAATTAATAAAAAAAAAAAAAAAGGAAATCTTATGGCCAACCAGTGTTTGGCCACTAGATAATACTGAACCAAATATGAGATCCTAGGCACCTAGAACTAAAAACTAAAAACAAGAACCTAAACTAGAACTCAAAGGCCACACACTGCAGGCAATTATCAATACACAGAACTAGTCTAGGAATGTCATTAAACTAGTAAACAAAGAGCAGCAAACTAAAGACAAGAAATCTTCGAAGGCAGAGAGATCTGATAACTGGAGTGTTACAATGTATTATCTACAACATCTAGTTTTAAACAATAATTATAATATTTCTGGTGGCTCAGCTGGTAAAGAATCTGCCTGCAATGTGGGAGACCTGGGTTCAATACCTGGGTTGGAGAGATCCCCTGGAGAAGTGAACTGCTACCCACCCCAGTATTCTGGCCTGGAGAATTCCATGTATTCTATAGTCCATGGGGTTGCGAAGAGATGGACATGACTGAGACTTACTTCTAAGCAACATACAAAGAAACAGGAAAATATGCTACATACAGAGGGAAAAAAAAAAAAAGGAGAAGTGTCTCTCAGAGGCACAGATAAAGAGGATGTGGTACATATACACAATGAAATACTATCCTGCCACAAATATAATGAAACTGTGCCATTAGCAGCAACATGGCTGCAACTAGCAATTATCACACTAGAGAAGTCAGTCAGACAGAGAAAGATAAATACCATATGACATCACTTATCTATGAAATCTAAAATATGACACAAATGAATCTATCTATGAAATGGATACAGACTCATGGACGTAGTGGCCAGACTTGTGGTTGCCAAGGGGGAGGGGGTTGTGATTACACGTGGAATGGATAAACAACAAGGCCCTGTTGCATAGTACAGAGAATTCTGTTCAATATCCTATCGAATATTGGATTTCATATGTTTATCAGCATAAACATATGAAAAGATGCTCAACATCACTCATTATTAGAGAAACGCAAATCAAAACTACAGTGAGGTATCAACTCACACTGGTCAGAATTCAGTTCACTTCAGTTCAGTTCAGTCGCTCAGTTGTGTCTGACTCTTTGTGACCCCATGATTCACAGCATACCAGGAATCCATCACCAACTTCTGGAGTTCACTCAAACTCATGTCCATCGAGTCAGTGACGCCATCCAGAAATCTCATCCTCTGTCGTCCCCTTCTCCTCCTGCCCCGAATCCCTCCCAGCATCAGTTTCTTTTCCAATGAGTCAACTCTTCGCATGAGGTGGCCAAAGTATTGGGGTTTCAGCTTTAGCTGAACACCTAGGACAGATTTCCAATGAACCCTAGGACAGATTTCCTTTAGAATGGACTGGTTGGATCTCCTTGCAGTACAAGGGGCTCTCAAGAGTCTATTCCAACACCACAGTTCAAAAGTATCAATTCTTTGGTGCTCAGCTTTCTTCACAGTCCAACTCTCACATCCATACATGGCCACTGGAAAAACAGCCTTGACTAGACAGACTTTTGTTGGGAAAGTAATGTCTCTGCTTTTTAATATGCTATCTAGGTTGGTCATAACTTTCTTTCCAAGGAGTAAGCATCTTTTAATTTCATGGCTACAATCACCATCTGCGGTGACTTTGGAGCCCCTCAAAATAAAGTCAGCCAGTTTCCACCGTTTCCCCATATATTTTCCATGAAGTGATGGGACCAGATGCCATGATCTTAGTTTTCTGAATGTTGAGCTTTAAGTCAACTTTTTCACTCTCCACTTTCACTTTCATCAAGAGGTTTTTTAGTTCCTCTTCACTTTCTGCCATAAGGGTGGTGTCATCTGCATATCTGAGGTTATTGATATTTCTCTCGGCAATCTTGATTCCAACTTGTGTTTCTTCCAGTCCAGCGTTTCTCATGATGTACTCTGCATAGAAGTTAAATAAGCAGGGTGACAATATACAGCCTTGACGTACTCCTTTTCCTATTTGGAACCAGTCTGTTGTTCCATGTCCAGTTCTAACTGTTGCTTCCTGACCTGCATATAGGTTTCTCAAGAGGCAGGTCAGGTGGTCTGGTATCTCTTTCAGAATTTTCCACAGTTTCCTGTGATCCACACAGTCAAAGACATTGGTGTAGTCAATAAAGCAGAAATAGATGTTTTTCTGGAACTCCCTTGCTTTTTCGATGATCCAGCAGATGTTGGCAATTTGGTCTCTGGTTCCTCTGCCTTTTCTAAACCAGCTTGAACATCTGGGAGTTCACGGTTCATGTATTGCTGAAGCCTGGCTTGGAGAATTTTGAGCATTACTTTACTAGTGTGTGAGATGAGTGCAATTGTGTGGTAGTTTGAGCATTCTTTGGTATTTGCTTTCTTTGGGATTGGAATGAAAACTGACCATTTCCAGTCCTGTGGCCACTGCTGAGTTTCCCAAATTTGTTGGCATATTGAGTGCAGCACTTTCACAGCATCATCTTTCAGGATTTGAAATAGCTCAACTGGAATTCCATCACCTTCACTAGCTTTGTTCATAGTGATGCTTTCTAAGGCCCACTTGACTTCAGATTCCAGGATGTCTGGCTCCAGGTCAGTGATCACACCATCGTGATTATCTTGGTCGTGAAGATCTTGTACAGTTCTGTGTATTCTTGACACCTCTTCCTAATATCTTCTGCTTGTGTTAGGTCCATACCATTTCTGTCCTTTATTGAGCCCATCTTTGCATGAAATGTTCCCTTGGTATCTCTAATTTTTTTGAAGAAATCTCTAGTCTTTCCCCAGAGAAGGTAATGGCACCCCACTCCAGTACTCTTGCCTGGAAAATCCCATGGATGGAGGAGCCTCATCGGCTCCAGTCCATGGGGTCGCTAAGAGTCAGACACGACTGAGTGACTTCACTTTCACTTTTCACTTTCATGCATTGGAGAAGGAAATGGCAACCTGCTTCAGTGTTCTTGCCTGGAGAATCCCAGGGACGCTGGAGCCTGATGGGCTGCCGTCTCTGGGGTCGTACAGAGTCGGACACGACTGAAGCGACTTAGCAGTAGCAGCTAGTCTTTCCCATTCTATTGTTTTCCTCTCTTTCTTTGCATTGATCTCTGAGGAAGGCTTTCTTATCTCTCCTTGCTGTTCTTTGGAACTCTGCATTTAGATGCTTATACCTTTCCTTTTCTCCTTTGCTTTTTGCTTCTCTTCTTTTCATAGCTATTTGTAAGGCCTCCCCAGACAGCCATTTTGCTTTTTTGCATTTCTTTTTCTTGGGGATGGTCTTGATTCCTGTCTCCTGTACAATGTCATGAACCTCCGTCCACAGTTCATCAGGCACTCTATCTATCAGATCCGGTCCCTTAAAACTATTTCTCACTTCCACTGTATAATCATAAGGGATTTGATTTAGGTCATTCCTGAATGGCCTAGTGGTTTTCCCCACTTTCGTCAACTTAAGTCTGAATTTGGCAATAAGAAGTTCATGATCTGAGCCGCAGTCAGCTCTCAATTTTGTTTTTGCTGACTGTATAGAGCTTCTCCATCTGTGGCTGCAAAGAATATAATCAATCTGATTTTGGTGTTGACCATCTGGTGATGTCCATACATAGAGTCTTCTTTTGTTGTTGGAAGAGGGTGTTTGCTATGACCTGTGCGTTCTCCTGGCAAAACTCTATTAGTCTTTGCCCTGCTTCATTCCGTAATCAAAGGCCAAATTTGCCTGTTATCCCAGGTGTTTCTTGAGTTCCTACTTTTGCATTCCAGTCCCCTATAATGAAAAGGACATCTTTTTTGGGTGTTAGTTCTGAAAGGTCTTATAGGTCTTCACAGAACTGTTCAACTTCAGCTTCTTCAGCGTTACTGGTTGGGACATAGGCTTGGATTACTGTGATATTGAATGGTTTGCCTTGGAAACGAACAGAGATCATTCTGTCGTTTTTGAGATTGCATCCAAGTGCTGCATTTCAGACTCTTTTGTTGACCATGATGGCTACTCCATTTCTTCTAAGGGATTCCTGTCCACAGTAGTAGATACAATGGTCATCTGAGTTAAATTCATAGCCATCATCAAAAAATGTACAAACAAAAATGCTGGAGAGGGTGTGGGTGCATGTTGATGGGAATGTAAATTGATACAGACACTATGGAGAATGGTATGGAGATTCCTTAAAAATCTAGAATTAAAACAAACATATGACCCAGCAATCTCACTACTGTGCAATTACCCTGAGAAAACCATAATTTAAAAAGACACATGTACCCCAGTATTCTGCTGCTGCTAAGTCGCTTCAGTTGTGTCCGACTCTGTGCGACCCCATAGACGGCAGCCCACCAGGCTCCCCCATCCCTGGGATTCTCCACGCAAGAACACTGGAGTGGCTTGCCGTTTCCTTCTCCAATGCATGAAAGTGAAAGTGAAAGTCAAGTTGCTCAGTCATGTCTGACTCTTAGCGACCCCGTGGACTGCAGCCTTCCAGGCTCTTCCATCCATGGGATTTTCCAGGCAAGAGTACTGGAGTGGGGTGCCATTTCAGTGTTCACTGCAGTGCTATTTACAATAGCCAGGACATGGAAGCAACCTAGATATCCACTGACAGATGAATAGATAAAGAAGTTGTGGTATAAATATATAATGGAATCTTACTCAGCTGTAAAAAAGAACAAATTTGAATTAGTTGTAGTGCGGTGGATGAACCTAGAGACTATTACCAAGAGTGAAGTAAGTCAAAAAGGGAAAACCAATATCATATAGTAATGTGGTTATATAGCATCTAGAAAAATAATACTGATGAAGCTATTTTCAGGGAAGGAATGGAGATGCAGATGTGGAGAATAGAATTGTGGATACAGTGAGGGAAGAACAAGGTAGGATGAACTGAGAAAATAACATTGACATATATACACCACCATGTGTACAACAAATAGCTGATAAGAAGTTGTTGTCTAATACAGGGAGCCCAGCCTGGTGCTCTGTGATGACCTGGAGGGGTGGGATGGTGGGAAGGGAGGGAGACTCAAAGGGGCAGAGTATATATATATGTAATCATGGCTGATTCACACTGTTGTATGGCATAAACCAACACAACATTGTAAAGCAATTATCCTCCAATTTTAAAAAATGCATAATTGAAAATAGTATTGAAAATAATATATATGCATATGTTCATATATAACTGAATCAGTCTGTTGTACAGAAGAAATTAACATGACATTGTAAATCAACTATATTTCAGTTTAAAAATAAACCAAAGAAATAATGAAATACTTAATATAGGCCAGTAATTAATATAATACCCTTTGGGAGGATGTGACTTTTTATTCTGAGAAGAGTGAAAATCATTTTCACTTAAGATGGATGACTGCATCCCATAAGGTAGAAACAAAAACTATATTGCTGTTGATGATGGATATGTGGATATCTTCAAATATGTGTAGAAATATGTACATAGTTCTAAGGAGCCCAAGGAGTGGATTCTAGAAGTTACTAACTTTTTGCCTGTTGACTGCAATAACATCCTGCTTTGTTCTGCTTTGTAGTATCATCTTGACCCTATAGACATTTCTTCCTTGAGAGTTGGATTCATGTCACGATTTTATGATAATCCAACACCATTTTTTTCTGAAAAGGCATTACCTGGTATTTTCAATGGCAATATTAATAAAATCAAAAGTTTCAAAAAAAGGTAAAATATTTCAATATGTGTTTCTCCAAAGAAAATATGCAAATGGTCAATAAGCAGGTGAAAAGATGCTCAACATCAATAGTCATTGGAGAAATCACAAATTGAAACCACAATGAAATTTGACTCCATTCTCATTAGGATAGCTAAATTTTTAAACATAGAATATAACTATTGATAATGACATGGAGAAACTGAAAGCCTCTTATATTGCTAGTTGGCTTGTAAAATGGTCCAGAAGCTTTGGAAAACAAGTGGTGGTTTGTCAGAAGGCTAACCAGATCTTCCCTTTGACCCCAAGATTCTACTTGTAGAGTAGATATATAACTAGGAAAAATGAAACTTGTACATTTATGTTTGTAGTGATCTCATTCATAATAGCTTTACAAAAAGGTAAATAAGCTAAATGTCTATCAGCTGATGGTTGGATAAATAAAATGTGACATATCCATATAATGGAATATTATTTGCAAAATGATAGCAACAAAAACAACAACAAAAAGTGAGGTCATGATACATACTACAATATGAATGAACCTTGAAAACTTCAGGCTAAGTAAAAACATCCACAAAAGACCACATGCATAATTGCATTTATGTGAAATATCCAATAGAGACAGAAAGTAGATAAGCATTTGTCAGGGGTTGGGGCAGAGGAGTGGGTAGAAGGAATGAGAAGTGAATTTTATTGTGTATGAGGTTTCTTTGGGGAGTTGAAAATGTTGTAAAATTAGACTGTGATGATAGCTGCAGTACCCTGTGGCTATTCTAAAAACCACTGATTTGTACACTTTTAAAGGGTGAATTTTGCAGTGAGCAAGTGAAAGTTGCTCAGTCACGTCTGACTCTTTGTGACCCCCTGGACTATTCAATCCATGGAATTCTCCTGGCCAGAATACTGGAGTGGTAGCCTTTCCCTTCTCCAGGGTTTCTTCCCAACCCAGGGATCGAACCCAGGTCTCCCACATCTCAGGCAGATTCTTTACCAGCTGAGCCACAGGGGAAGCCCTACAATATATGTAGCATATGTCAACAAAAATGCAAAAACAGTAAGTCTAGTATTAAAAGCTGAAAATAAAAGTGTAAGCTAAGAATCTTGACTCTGAATTTGAATTAAGCTTGGCTACCTACTAAACTGAATTAAACTGTGCACGTTTCTGCATTTACTTAAACTATTTGTGCTTCAGTTTACTTATCTGTAAAGTGGGGTGAATTACAGTGTCTACTATTACAAATGAAAAATTGAAACATCCTATAGAATTAGGATAAAAAAGCAGGCTCTATTTTTCTAAATGGTGCCCTAAGCACTTCTTTTGATTTCCTCTTTGTTATTTCACGAACAGAGGTTGAAGGCATTCTCCTTAATTATTATCATCCTCTACCAAAGATGACCTAGGGATTATTACTTAGTGTCTATGTATTGGGATCTGTCATAGTCAAATACTACATTTGTTCTACAACACATGATTGTGCTGGAGAGATAAGAACAGTTGGAAGTTAATTTACCTGGTGGAAGTCCCATAAAGATGAGGCCTGGATGCTGCAGAAATGGCCACAATCACAGCAGGGACTCCGTAGCCAACAGGGAACATGGCCTTCTTCATGAACCTGTTGATACCGGAGTAGTTGACCACCGTCAGGTTGCGTGCAGAGAGGAAGAGGTGCAGGCCCACCAGCAGCATCCAGGTGAAGGAGGCCAGGTAGAGATAGTGTAAGGCACCTGCAATGATGGCGCACAGCACCTGCGGGAGGAGGAAGGTGTCACGAGGAGGGACTGTCAGGGTGGAGCACGGCCCCGGTACTTCTATAACTTTCCACTAGGGAGAACTTTGATGTATATGAAGAAGTTGTCAACAGAGTGTTTGTCTTCTAGTCATGGCAGTCAATGTGAGACTGGTTATTTACCAATTTAACCTTACCTGAAACCCAAGTCATTTTATTAAAGTGTCCAAAGCAGTGTGGCTCCATAAACTCAGAATCCCCTGGGGGAGGAGTATTTTGGAAAAGTATACGAACCTTGCTCTCAGTTCTGTCGATGGCTGTGAGGAAGAGCAGGTGGGCCAGGAAGAGGCAGAGTGAGAGCTGCAGGTGGAGCGAGGTGCTGGTGTTCTGTATGGCTTTGCACAGCAGGAAGGTGAGGGCCGCCAGGAGGAGGCAGAGCAGAGAGAGGCTCAGCCCCACGTAGGTGATCACAGTCAGTGCGGGATCCTCCTCCTGGGACCCAGCAGAGAGGGGACCACAGTCATGCTTTCCTGCTCTGGGTAATGACCCTTCCACCATTTTTCTTTTTAGAAATAGAAAAATCAGAATAGAAGACCTAGATAGACTTGATATATTTGTGGATAGCTTTCTCCAGCTTCTGAATGTTAGAATTTTATGGGATCTGAATGATGAATTCTGTCCCTGGAAGGACAGAGGGACAGGAGAATCTTTAGTCAAGAACAAACTCTGGAACTCACAAGGGTTTATTTTCCTATAGACTTTTGTGCATGACTCAGCCTCCCAGTTACCACAGTAGGTACACAGAGGCATGAAACTTCATGCTGAACACCACCCTCCATCCCCACCATGTGATGGTGTGTGATAGAGTCTGTACCTGAGACTCTCTGTCCAGGTATTAACCACCTGCCTTGGACACGACTCACCCATCCCTGAAATATCCATTCTTAGAAGGGAACTAATGATTATAGATTAGAACTGAACCCTTTATGGAGGACGTCTACTATATTTTGACAAGGGTGGTAGCATAAAATTCATATTTTCTGCAGCCCCTGAGCACCCTGTTGTGAAGACCCCTGGGGTAAACGGAATTTTAATTTGGCAACCACAGCCTCATCTCCATCTTCTGCTCTATGTTCAGTCAAGAGCCAACCCAGGTGCTGCTGTGAAGAGAGTGTTGCAGGTGAAATTCAAGCCCTCCATCAACTGACTTAGAGAGTTTATCCTGGTTGGACCTGTTGTAACCAGAAGAGCCTTCAGAAGAGGTAGGCTCTTCTTGGATAAAATGATTCAGAGTTTGAGAGAGTTCTGACATGAGGGAGTTTCTGCTGCTGATCTCCAGACAGATTCACTGGTGCACTGTGAGAGGTCCCAGAGGAGAATTAGGACCAGAAAGAAGGGTGAGCACTGAAGAATTGATGCTTTTGAATAGTGGTGCTGTAGAAGACTGCTGAGAGTCCCTTGGACAGCAAAGAGATCAAACCAGTCAGTCCTAAAGGAAATCAACCCTGAATATTCATTGGAAGGACTGAGCTGAAGCTCCAATACTTTGGCCCCTGATGCACACAGAGTCCACTCATTGGAGAAGACCCTGATGCTGGGAAAGAATGAAGGCAAAAGGAGAACGGGACAGCAGAGGATGGGATGGTTGGGTGGCATCAATGCCTTAGTGGATATGAATCTGAGTAAAATCTGGGAGATACTGAAGGACAGGGGAACCTGTCCTGCTATAGTATATGGTGTCGCAAGGTGTGGGACATGACTTAGCAACTGAACAACAGCAACAGATGAGAAGGAATGCAGGCAGCCATGGGAACTGAGCCTGGTTCTCTGCTGCCAGAGATAAAGAAAACACTACCTCAATCCTACTAACACCAGGAACTGAAATCTGCCATAAATCAGGGAGTTAAGGGACGACCCCAATTTTCTGATGAAAGGTTTATAAGACTTGTAGGAACCTGAACAGAAAGCTCATCTGAACCACGGCTATTTGCTAACTTGAAGAAACTATGAGATAGTAATAAATCTATGTTTCTAAAGCTGCTGTGTGTGGGGGAATTTGTTACACAGCAGTAGCCCTTGGATGCTGCCTGTGTGAGAGTTCTCACCTGAACACTGTAGTGGGCCATGAGGACAGCAAAGATGCTGAGGTGGCTGCACTGGCAGGTGGTGCTGTTGTCTCTGGTGCTGGTCACCCAGCAGCCTCTGGTGTCCCAATGACCACTTCCATTCTGGCCATGCTCCCAATACACACAGTGCACCTTCTCTCTTGGCCCAGGGGTCACTGACTGTGTTAACAGGAAGAGGAAGTGGGTGTGAGTTCGGGGTTCTGTTGCTCAGAAATGCTGACCCAAAGCTAGCTTGTGAAGGGCTTTCCTAAACAGTTTATGCACCCATGGCACAGCCCCCTGAAGCCCAAGGCTGGGCCCAGGACTCAGGCCTGTTCCACACCCACCACTCCATCCCATCTGGACTCACATGTTGGAAGACAAAGGTGACTGGGGACCTGAGGTTCTCAGTGTCCTTGTTGGTGATAAAGGCAGATATGACATCCGACAGCAGGATGTGGGAGGTTTCCTGCAGCAAACCCCTGTGTGTCTCATGTAGAGTTGTCAGTTCCTCAGCATCCAGGACCAGAGGGGCCTCCGCCAGGAATCTGTCCATCCCTGGAGTGGACAGGAGGCCCACCACAGCAAGACCTGCAGGACAAGGCTAAGGTTGACATCTTGCAGTGTCTGAAAGGACCTCTTCTTCTACAGATGGACTCTTTCCTTTTGCCCCACCATACCCCATAATTCCCTTTAAACTTCAATATCCCATTTGTCATATCCTTGGGCATCTTGACACACAGTGAAGACTTACCCACTGTCTCAGCCATTACCTGAGTCACCAGAATCACGCACTGCATCCCAGGTCAGCATCATCTTTGTCTGTTTCTGAATCAAGGTGATATTCCTGTAGCTTGGCACCTGCACCTCCAGTGACAGTTCTATGAATTGTGGGAGTTAGATTAGTAATTGTGATTGTTTTGATGACTATAACACCATGCTGTTCAGTTGCTAAGTCGTGTCCAACTCTTTGCAACCTCGTGGACTGTTTCATGTCAGGCTCCCAGTGCTTCACTAACCCATGGAGTTTGATCAAATTCATGTCCATTGAGTCAGTGATTTCTATCTAACCATCTCATGCTGTGCTGCCTCTTTCTCCTTTTGCTTTGAATCTGTCCCAGCATCAGGGTCTTTTTCAATGAGACACAGATATACTATATGTGTTTATATAGTATATCTGTTTAATTATTATGATGGAGAATTCTTGGCCATTTAGTGGTTAGAACTTGGGCTTTCACTGTGGTGACCTGGGTTCAGTCCCTGGTCAGGGAATTAAGATCCTGCATGCTGCATGCCATGGCCAAAAGAAAAAAAAAATAGGCAAAAGGACTTGAGTAGATAGACATATTTCCAAGAAAGGTACAAAAATGCTCAACAATGACATAAAAAAAATTAAACATCCTTAGGTACTAGAGAAATGCAGATTAAACCGTGATGCAATCTCTCCTGACAGCTACTAGAATGGCTATAATGACAGAAAAAAAAAAAAAAAAAAAAAGGAAACAACAGGTGTCACTGACAATAAGGAGACTGGAACTCTTGTACCTTGCTGTTGACAATGGAAAATGGAAAAATAGCCGCTTTGCAAAAATAGGTAGTTTCTCAAAAAGTTGAAAGTAGAACTACTGCATAACTCAGCAATACCACTCCTAGCTTTTAATTCATTTGTGACTCAAATGAATTAAAATAGATGTTCAAGCCAATACCTATACATCAATATGCACAGTAACACTGTTCACAATAGTCAAAAGGTAGAAACAACCCAAATGTTTATAGGAAATATAATATATATATTTCTATTTATAGGAACTATCCAGGATGGAAATCCATAGGGACAGAAAACAATAACTGATTGCCAGGGCTGAAGGAAAGAGAATTTGTTGACTGTTGTGGACAGAGCAATACCTTTGCGATTATGAAAATGTTTTAGAAATAGAGGTGGAAGGTTATACACTCTGTGAATACACTACTACATGTCTCCAAATTGTACACTCTGGTTAAAATGGTAATTTATATTAAGTGCATTTCACTTAATAAAACAAATCAGACTTAAATAGCAAATCTCTCTTCTTTT